>NC_053044.1:33400090-38400090 GCF_003473485.1 Medicago truncatula
TGTGCTCTCCATAATGGGTTTGGATTGATACATGAAATTAATGAATGAGATTTCTCTGCATGTCTTGAGAGAGATTCCAATCAACTGACATGAACAATGAGGAATCCAATGGCTCTCTTTTGTGGTTGAAAAACATGCACGCATGCATTCAATAAAATTAGATAAGCTATCAAAAGTCTCATTGACATGATATGATACTTGAATGTGTTGTTGCGAGTTCGGGTATGCTTCATTTAGGCTAAGCTCCATTTAGCGTTTGGATGTAAGACTTGTGACAAAAAAAATATTTAACGGTTGAGATTTTAAATTAAAAAACAATAAAAGGTTGTTGCGATATGAGAGAAGAAGGGAACATGCATGATTTGTTTGTTATTATTATGTATTTTTATTAAACAAATATTTGTTTTTTAATTTAAAATCTCAACCGTTAGATATTTTTTTGCCACATATCTTACATCCAAATCCTAAATGGAATAAATGGAGCTTAGCTTAAATAGAGCATATGTTCTCCGCATAGTTACAAATAGATAGTGGGAATGGCTAATGACTTTTTCTATAAATGATCTATTTGGGAATGCTTTCTGTGCCAATCCCTGACTCACAGTGAAACCTTTCAAATCCATTATTATTAGTTTTTTGTATGAAGGATGAGATATCTCAAATCTTTAAACTATTTGATATCTTTCTCTGGAAACATATGCTTGTATATATCTAGGGCTGGACAAGGACCCGTGACCCGGCCCAAATCGGAAAAAACCGAGGGGAAAACCCGAAATTGAGCGGGTTAAAACGGGTCCTCGGGTCAACGGGTTATAGATACGGGTATATAAGGGTTTGCATGGGCAGAGGCGGGTAAAAGATCTTCACCCGCGGGTATCCGAACCCGCCCGAGTTACACTACAATATTTTTATTTATTCATGTTTGAAAACCACACACAGGCTGTAGTATTTCCTCTTTTGAGAGACACAACCTGCAAAACCACTACTCTTTCTTGAAAACTGTTGGCTTTCTCTCTCTCAGTTGTATTGCATTTATTTTTATTATATACAATTAATTGTTTTGAAACAATTTAGCATTATAATAATAACCTTTTTTGACTAATGTACTACTTTATATCATATTTATTTTCCTTTAATTTTCATTGAAAGCTACCTGCAAACCTGAATCTCTCTCACTACTTCTTCAAACGCAAACGCATGCATGCTTCATCATCTCATTGCTTCTCTAGACTATCTTCTCTAAGCTAACAACATGCTCTATCACTCTCTTGTTTTTCTATGGACTATCTTCCTCCTCTGTCCTCTTCTTTAGCTTCTTCTTAATCTCATTCTTCTCAAATCTCATTTTTCTTGGTCTTCTTCATCTTGGTTGGTGTGTTGATGCATACACAGATCTGAGGATATTATACTGTTTTTTCATTTTTTTTTCTGAATCTTCAAAACTGCACATACCCACCCGATAAACCCGTGACCCGAACCCGTACAAACCGAAGAAGAAAAATGGGTGGAAATGGGTTGCTACACACAAACCGCGGGTTGGGATGGGTTGAAGGTTTGGGCCCGAACCCGCCCGATGTCCACCCCTATATATATCATTTAATCTATATTGCAAGTGGGGTTATGATTGTTTATGCATTTATTTATTTACATGATTAGATAAATTTTTTAGTTTAAAAGTGGTGGTCTGACAATTCAAAACAATTTTGTACAGACAATCGGTGAAAATACTTTGAAGTGGAAGAATGTAGTTACATTTATTTTATATTGTTATTTTATTAATTTGATGCGGCAATTATGAGTGTTTTCATTTGTTGTCTGTGCAAAATTATTTTAAACCGATCGTCCATGACCTTTTAAATTTTTAGTCATATAACTAAAAGGTTTATCATTTTTAGTATTCACAAAATATATTTTTATCTTTTAGACATTTTTAAAACTATCACAGTTAGTTCTTTTAACAGTGAAGAATTATTTTAGTCTCTGAAGAAAAAGAAACTGCAAAACTCAATAATTTGATCTTTGAGAAAAATAAAATAAAATAAAATTTTAGTCTTTTGAGAAGGAAAAAATGGGACGATTTAGGCCCCGTTTGGTTTGAGCTTATGAAAAAAATAACTTGTGTAAATAAATAAGTTTTTATTTTAATTTATAAGTTCTCACTAACGAAAATTGTATCTTCATAAACTGTTTTTTTTTTCATAAACTACCTTAACAAACATATAGTTTGAGCTTATGAAAAAATAACTAATAAGTTTTTATTTTAATTTATAAGTTCTCAGTAACAAAAATTGTATCTTCATAAACTGTTTTTTTTTTTCTTTCTTCATAAACTACCTTAACAAACATATAGATAATACATAAAAACTTATTTATTTGCATAAACTGTTTTGTATAAGCTCTAAAATAAGATAATCCAAACAGAATATGAACCATGGTTGAAAAAATGGACAGGTTACTACATTTGTTTGACTCTTTGAGGGGTGACTTCTTAGTACATCTTGTACTTAGAAGGTTTTACCGCCTTTGTTAATATATACCATTTTTGTTTCTTCAAAAAAAAAAAATAATAATGAAAATAATTAAAAGGACACCACTTGGTTCCTACAATTGAAAAAGTCACTAAGTAATATTTTCTATAATAAATCATTCATTTTTATTCTTTTCTTCTTTTCTTCTTGTTTTTTTTTTGAAAAGGAAAAAATGTATTAATAACGCAACCGACCTCAAGGTGAGAACGGTGGACAAGACCAATATATACACGAACACCACAACAAAAAGAAAATTAAAACATGTTGCCTAAAGTCAAACAACAACCCGAATTGTAGACGGTAAAAAACACTTAAACCCATCAATAAGATAACAACAAAAGTCCTAGCACAACAATGCATCCAAGAGAACAGAACTGCTGCAGCCGAGAGATCCAACCAAACCAGAAAATCAGCTCCCAACACCCCAAAAACAACCAGTGCAAACTGTTCACCCACCTACACATCGAAAACAGAACAACAACAGGGTAATAAAACACTACAACAACTCCTCACCTCCAATACTGCCACTGGTATTAGCAACCACAACCAAATAACCACTGTTGTCAAAGTTGAGAGACAACAGTCACAACTACTCATAGTGACCACACCTCGTTTGACACAACCTGATGCACAACAATCTACCTGACGAACCAACTTTCCGAGAATTCCAACGTCATTCATAAAACAAACAAGACGTCACTTTCATCATACTCAAAACACATCTCCACAATAAAAATCAAAACATTCCAATATGATAACATTACTAACGCTAGACCCCGCAAACACTATAACCAACAACAATCAGCCCCAAAACGAAAACAAGTGTCGCTACATAATAGACCAAGACCTCCCTACTCTCTTTGAGACATACATGAATGTCACACTAAAGACCATGCCCCCAAATACACCGTTCTTCCTCCAAAAACACCAATCCCTGCACAAAAACACACATTTTCCCCCTTCTTCAATAACCCATAAATCAAAAACAACACCCTCACAAAACTAACACTCAAAGCCACAACATCAACATAAACTTTCCCCATCAAAACAAACAGGCAGCCACAATAAAGGCACAACACCCACCTACTCAGATCTTCACAAAACAAAGCCCAAACCGGACCCCCAAAAACTCCTAACAACAGATTGTAGCCACCAAAAAATTGTTTAAATGAACACAGAAACAACGACCAACACAACCAATTCAATAGCCCACAATACACCAACAACACCTTCAAAACAAAGTTGAACCTCAAACAAAGACAACACAATAAATGTAAGGAGAACAACCGCGGCGGCAAAGACAACGGAAAAGGGACCCCAAAGGGTTCACGACTCATGTTTGGGTTTATAGTTGATGCAGAGAACGGGGATGAAGACAATGCCTCGTTGCATCACCTCCGACGGTGGTTACATCGTGTGAGATTTAGGAGAGGAGAATGGAAGCGATGGGTACGGTGGCTTTAGGTTTTCACGTTCTTTTTTAATTAAATATCAAAAACAATAAACAATATTTTTTTTTAAAAAAAAGACTCTAGATAAAATGGACTTTAATATTCATCGAGGATATACCTAATTAATATAGTACAAATAAACTTAGTGGGACAACTTTTTATTTTTTATTTTTGGTTAAATAGTCTATTAGTTAGAAATTCAGCTTTTACGATGAATATGTGTGGTGTTTGGAGTTCAAACCATGATCCCTCTATATATTATGCAATTTTTCTATCAACATTGAGCTAAACTCACAACACTGAACTAACCTCACGAGGATAGTGAAACAAATTTGTATTGAAGAAAAAAATAGTACAATATCATTTTGTGAGAATTGCAAAAACATATTTATTTCTCCCCTTCAACTACTTCAACTAGAGAATCATCTTTGAGATAAGGACCAACTTTTCATTCAAGTTGGTCAAAATTTCTACTTGAAAAAAAAGAAATTATCTTACCATGAATTTGTTAAATGCTTATGCCACCACTCCACCACTATTCTAAAGACCATGAGTGAAATGTTTTTGGAAAATGTTTGACCTCCTTTAATGGAATGCTCTTTCAATTCAACAATGTATGCAATATTATCAATTTATGATTGTTGCATTCATTCTTTCGAAAGACAAATATCAAGTCTATTGTGTGAATTGAGTCACAGACATCAACAAAACACATTCCATACTTACCTCGTGTAGTGATAAAAAATCTACATTATTTTATGAGGACGATGTTATGGCCTATTATACAAATCACCATGAAATGGTTGTACCAATATATATAAGGGAGCTTCTACGAAGAAGTCAGTAAAATGACTTCTTTGGTGAAGTCGTTTGAATGAACCAATCAGATTTTAAGTGATGACACGTCAGAAGTAAGGACAAATTATAATATGGATCACTTGCTCCATATGTTCCACCATAGACAGATTTACTTGATGATCTTAATGGTTAGATTTGTTTGGTTTCTATGGTATTATGGTACACCATCTTCACATAATTGTTTGTCTAATTTCAATTCTCTCTCCACCCTATCACTTATTCATCTCTCTCATATTTATTTCTCTTTCTTTATTTACATATTTTCTCTCTTTCAGATTTTAAACAACATCTTCATCATACATTCATCATTTTCATCACATTACAATTAACCAGCATAAAAAAGGCAAATGTTGTTATTGTGTTCATGATTATTGTGTTCATCATACATTCATCTTTTGTTGAATTCAAATTATTTATTATTATTTTGAGTGTCTAAAGTTGCAGAAAATTGTTTGAAATTAAAAGGAAATGTTGTTATTGTGTTCATGATTATGTGTTCGAATTGAGTTTTCGGTGATAAAATGAGTTAAAAGGTAAGGTTTTTATTTTTCGGATCACATGGATTCAACAGGGTCGTAACGACCCATCTAAAGGTAGAAGATAAAGTTGCAAAAAAAAAAAAATGTTCAAACAAAGGAATTCAATCCGCAACCTCCACAATCATCAAATCCAGCTTAACCAACGCAACATCAAATACAGTCACAAAATCTTAGCATTATAATTCTACTTAACCGCTGTGAAAATTTTAAAAAGCAATAAATTATTAATTTTATGATGGGTTGCTTTAAGATATTAACTAGTTAATTTAATCAAGCACTAATGGGATCAATTAATATATATATATATATGTATTCTTAAGAATTTGATCGTACAATTGTTTAAATTTAAATTAATTGTCTATTGTTTTATAAAGTGAATCATGGAATGACATTATTCCGTCGAATAAAACGGACTCAACGGTATCAAATATAATTATTTGAATCGTTGAATATGAAAAATATTATTCGGAGTAACGGTGTGCATTGAAAACATACTCATAAGTCATAACTAGCATTAAAAGTGTTTAATATGCCATAAAGAATCAGTTAATGTAAAAGTATTTCATATAACATGAATCCATATCCATTGAACCCGGCATGCTTAATCGAGGCGCTTACTTTGTCTCATACTTTTATTTGTATTAATTTCATTTACTAATAAAAAGATATTATACTTTTAAAGTAAACAATTCTGTGGATTTTTTCCGAAAAGAATGAAATTTTCTCAGAAATAAGATGAATATGTTCATCATCTTCATCTTCTTCATTTAAATCTTCTTCATTTGGATCTTCATAATCTTCCTTGAATAAAAAATTTTGCGAATGAATTGATGAGGTCCAGTTAAATAATCAACATAACGAAAAAAGTGGCACGGCAGCAGGAAATCAAATTCAATGGGATACGTAAGTGCAGTAATAAGGAAATAAGGGAATTGAAACATTAAGTGCAGAAACCAATTCAATGGGATACGTAGCAACAATAAAAATTAATAGGGATTGGAAATTTGGAATTCAATTGACACAACAATGGAGACTAACAATAATTGAAATTAAATAATCATAAAATCAAAGTTCTCAAGGTTCTAAACGATGCAATAGCTAGCGTAAATGAAATAGAAAAAATTATTTAAATTAGAAACGTGAATGAGCAATGGCATCGTGAATGAGCAATATCAATGGCAACGTAAATGCAAAGAATAAAGAGACAATTGAAATTTTGTATTAAATTGAAAGTAGTTTGCAGAACCTCAACTATCAATTTATTGTTCCTAATTTTTTTTTTTTTAAAGGAAGTTATTCCTAATTTAATTATTTAGAAGTTGAGTTTTGATTTTTGTGTTTAGAAGAAGATTTGAGGTGAACATAACAAAAATTTATGATATTTGGACATATGTTTGTGTAGAATATTTTTTGATTCAAGGAAACGATGAAGATCCGAGTGAAGAAGATGAAGATTTAAATGAAGAAGATGAAGATGATGAACATGTTCATCTTAATTTTGGATTTTTTTTTATTTTTAATAAAAATATATTTTAAAAAAAATAAAATTATGTATTTTTTAGAAAAAATGAGAAAAAAGATTTATATGTGCTTTTATGAGAGATAAATGACTTGAATGGAAAAAAAAATATATAAAGGACCAAAGTGTTACAAATAAATAAGATAAAGGACCTCTAATATAATTTTGCCTTATTTTTAATAATGAAATATTTTTTATAAAAAGGATTACCCAATGTGGCTTTTATAAAATGGTTTATTTAAATATTTTTTTGAAATAGAAGGAAGAAAAAGTCAAAAAGGAGAAACGGAATAAATAGTGTGAAAAACAACAAAATAACACTAGTGAGGTGTTTAATCTGATGGTTCAAAAAAGCTAGTCTACGATGGACATATTGAGCAGGTACACAATACATACCATGCAACAATCAGCACACATGCCATGTGACGCATTATTATTGGATGTAGGGTAACTTCACTGAAAAAGTCAATTGAATGACTTCACCATAGAATTTCCCTATATATAAATGTAATATGTTTGTGATCTACCATCATCAGGATCTGATATTTAATATGTATATTCAAAATTAATACTTGTTTGAGTCCTTTGGAATAAAACAAATCATACCATTCTACCTATAAGGTAACAAATACAAGCTTGACTCTGTTTTAATGTCTTTGTGTAGATGAAGAACTATAGTTTGCTAATATAGGTTAAACTAAAATGATATTATAGGACATGTGTATAACAAGCAAAGCATATGAGTGCACTCAGATATGTTACTTCAGAGTCAAATACTTCTACATTCTCTTATCGGTCTAAAATGATCTTTATTCACATTTAGTAAATCACAATCAATATAGAAATGTTCAAAAGCTTCTGTCACATAAGCTTCTTGATGCACAAATATTCTATTTATTCAAATACTTGTAACCCTAGACAAAATATTATCTTTTCTATAAATCTTTCATATCAAACACTTTCCATAAGGTTTCTTGGACAAAAATGAACTAAAATGAGCATATATATTGAAGATTTTTTTTTATTTAGGGACATTTTCGGCCGTAAGGTCATATTGTTTCTTTTTAATTACTATCAGATATCAAAATGTCTCTTTTCAACTTTTATTAGAGAACTTATCATTTTTTTTTAATTTTTTTTACCGTGGTACAATTTGAGATTAAGTTGTCCTAATTCTTTTTCTCTGAGATTAATTTTTTTTTTCTTCCACAAAACTAGTTTGGATGTCATTATTTTTCTCATAGATAAAAACAATTTTCATCTCTTCTTTTAAACTTTTAACCGTTGTATTGCATGGCTAATAAATTGAAAATACATGCTATTGTTTTTATAATATTGGTGAAGAAATTTTGGTGGGTTAGAATATGAGAGGAGAGAGACGGAAGAGAGACGAATGAGAGAGAAGAGAGACAAAGTTTTGTGGGGTGTAGGTCATATGTTACATATTTGTGTGGAGGTTTAAGTGTGTATGCCACCTATGAGTGTGCATGTATCACCACTCTTTTGGTATAGACTATAGGGTTGATTTGGCAATTACCTATTTCTGAAAACCTATGACACTTTTCTTGGTTGGTGATGCATGGTAGTCTTCCCACAAATTCTTTCAGAATCTCGAGACATCTTACCACTAATATTGCTTGTCCGAGGTGTGGTGCTGGTATTGAAAGTGACTCGCACATGCTTCGTGACTGCCCTAAGGCTATGTCCATCTGGAGGTCTTTCTACCAAGTTTGACCGAATGATGTTTCCATGGATAATTGCCAATTTTGGCTCAAGCATTATGCTACTAAAAAAAAGGGTCTCTTTTTATTGTGATATGTTGGGAGATTTGGAAGAACAGAAATGAGGAGATATTTCAAAATGTGAAAAAAGATGCATGGGCTTCAATCAATTGCATATGCTCATATCACTCTTCCATGGTGCGTGCTCTTGGTCAATCTGAGAATTGTCATGTCTCGACAAGTAAGATGGTACCCTCCTCTTGAAGGTTGCATCAAGGTGAATGTGGATGGGTCTTCTTTTGGTAATCCAGGTAATGCGGGTTTTGGATGCCTTTTAAGAAATGATATTGGAGTTTGCTTACATGGTTTTTCCGGATCATGTCGTAGAGCTTCTAATTTGCTAGCTGAACTCTCAGCTATTTGGAAAGGCCTTTATTTTGCTTGAGATCTTTGTTACCAGACTATTATTATGGAATCTGACTCTAAGACGACTTTGAACTTGATCTCTATGGAGCATCAACATGATTTTCATCCTTATGGAACATTACTTTCTCTCATCAGAAAGCAAATCTCCCTCCCTTGGTTGGTGACCTTCAACCACACCTTCAGAGAAGGCAATGAGTGTGCTGATTGACTGACAAAGTTTGGTGCGAAAAGTGTGGATACTTTGAAGATGTGGACTTCTCCACCTCCTCAATTGAACCTTATTTTGTTGGCGGACACTTACGAGGTTTCTAGGAATCGTTTGTCTTAGTTTCTTTGTCTTGCTTATTTCTTTTCTTTTAATAAAAAAAAGACTATAGAATTGATTATTTATCCAAGAAAAAGACAACTCATAGACGTTATGGAAACATTAAAACCAATCACAACGAATTATTTGAAATTCATGCAACTTGGGAACATTTTGTCTCAGATCCTAAACACACATCAAAAGGTTAAATTCATTAAAGGTGAAGAGAAACAAGTGAAATTCGCCTCAAGGCCCCGCGCCCCACGCATGACCCCACACGCCACAGAGATACTAATGTGAAGAAGATGATAAATCAACCAGGCATGTGCTCCCCACACACCATTTATATGGTTTTTATACATTCATACTATAATGACAACGTCATTTACATCCCTAATTAATCTGACTTGACTCAAATTAGTCAAATTCAATGTCATTTCATTGTCAAATAAAAAGAGTCTAATTATTATATAGACTTAAATATGAAAATAGTCCCTGCAAATATCTGATATTTTGGTTTTAGTCCCTGCAAAAATATTTTTTTCGTTTTAGTCTCTGCAAATATAAAAAATTTGGTTTTGGTCCTTTGTATTTTGTTTTAGTCCTTGTAAAATTGATTCATATTGGATTTAGTCCTTGTAATATGTAGAATATTTGATTTTAGTCCCTCAAAACGAGGACTAAAATGAATATTATAGGGACCAATTTCAATATGAAATGATTTTACAAGGATTAAAACAAAATACCAAGGACCAAAACTAAATATTCTATTTTTGCAAGGACTAAAACCAAAAAAATATTTTTATATGGACTAAAACCAAAACGCAAGATATTTGCAGGGACCATTTCCATATTTAAGCCTATTATATAAGTTTCAAAATGAAATTACAAGATTGTTCAAACTTTGGTATAAGGGTTTGTTTTTGTTCAAACATTTTTTTTTCCTGATATCTAATACCTAAATTCTTATCATGTGAGATTAATCCACCTAGCAACTTGGAAACAATTTCAACACCGTTCCATAATTGGGACCATAATTGGTTTGGGAACATCTCTCCCATGTGCATCATAAGGTAGTCACATGTTCAATTTATACATTCGCTATGTACGAACCAACCGGCAAGAGGCCCTCCTTATATCTTGAATAATTTGTGATTATGGGGTCCCAAGATATAAGCATATGCCACTATTGTCGTAGAAACATTACACTAAACATAGTGAAATTGAATGATGGGAAAGTAGCAAGGTATACTTTATCATAGCAGGTTATTGCCTATCGTAAACAAAGCCCCACATGCATGCTCTTCCATGTGATTTTGGACATGTTTTGGTCCTTGTTTCTAATTATGTCCATAGAAAGTTGATGTGCATGCCTTAAGTAGGGATGTCAATGGATACCCATGGACACGGATAGTATGATACCCGTGTCCGCTCCGTTGGATAAACATGATACCCATGCCCGCCCCGTACCCACATGGGTACCCATTATGTGGGTACCCGTGGGTATTGAAGTATGCATGGGTATTCGTGGGTACCCATGGATTTTTGAATTTATTTAGTTTTTGGAACAAAGAATAACTTTTTTTAATTAACAAAAAACTTCAACTACTTTTAAACATCCATACATAATCTATTCAAAATTTCATAAATCATAATCCATAGAAAATTCATAATTCTTACATAATTCATACAAATTCATGAAGTAAAATAAAAACATCAAAATATCCAAATAAACATCTAAATTTTGCATGCATTCCAAACTTCAATAACTTCATTTGACTTCCCAATTTCTGCAATAAAAACATATAAATCTCTAAATAAAAATCCAAATAATCAACATGACAATGATAGTTGAAATAAAATTTATAACATTTACTAACAATAATCAACATGACAATGATAGTTGAAATATAATATAAATTAAAAAAAATTAAAAATAGGTTAATAATAAGATATATAAGGATATTTTAGTAATTAAGTTAATTTATTATTGGGTATGGGTACCATCAAATCCGTGTCCGTATTCATATAATAATGGGTAGTCAAATACCCGTTAATTATATCCATGGATACCCGTTTAGCTACCCGTCCGTGCCCGTGATGGATTTTACCCGCGGGTACCCATGGGCATGGGTATTTTTGCCACCCCTAGCCTTAAGCCAAATTAATTTGACATATTGATTTTTCCCTTTAGTAAGAAAAAAACAATTTTCTATTTCTTTATATGTAAATTAAATGCCCAAGATTTTAACCTAGTTAATTTTCTTATTGAAGAATCAAATGCCCAATGAGGATATAAAATTTGATTTCTATTTGTTTCTGCACTCATAAATCCATATAATATATGGCCCTAGAGGTGGTGTTTATATCCAAACAGAACCAATCAACGTTTGTGTTGATCCTTCTAAAAAAAGTAATATTATTTGAACATCAATTTGATTACAAAGAAAAGTATGTATTATGACATATGTTTAAGTAGACTAATGAGCTAAACCATTGAGATTAAGCTCTATTTTTATATTTAACGTGACATTTAGAGAGTATGACTTATATATAAAATTATATTTTAAAATTTTTTTTGAACAAATTATATTTTAATTTTAATTTATAATAATACATTTAAATAAGCAAAAAATTAATGTAGGTCAATAAGTTTAATCAAAAGTTAGTAAACCTATAACTTAATTCAAAGTACAAAATCTATTATTATCTATTATAATAATAATAATAAATAATAACAATAGTACTCATATTTATGAAGAGGCGTTTAAGAAAAAGTTGGATGCAAAAAGAAAACCAATCTTACATTTAGCAATGCTTCAATATGAGTAGAGTAGCATAATGGGCCGTTATGCTTTGAACAAGTAAGTATAAAAGAGAGTATTTTTTTTTAAACTGTTCTTCTCACATAAAAAATTGCTCACTAACACTCCAAAAATACAAAAATATTTCCAATAACAGATAACTGTTGTTGCACTCTGGTAACATACAACGAAGACATAATATGAAGCATTCAATAATTCATTCAAAACAATAGAAAACGATAGATGACAATTTATAGTTTTATTTCATTCCCGTTCAAATCGGGTAATTATACTATATGTAATTCTCCTTAAAGATGTTATGTTATTATATTGTAGAATTTTATTTAATTTTTTAAAGTTCGAAAAATGTTGGCATTGAAGTGTCTTACTTAGTGTAAGAATTTACTACTCTCTTTGAAAAAACTCAAAAGAGTCGAGAGAACATGTTTTATATGCTACCTAATGAGTTTTGCAAATTCTTACATTGAATTCCTTCATATAAGATGAGTAGTGTTGAAAAGAAACATGTTTCAATACTATTTTTTTTAACTTCATCGTACTACTTTGGCAGTTGTTATGTTTCCATTGATAGAGGAGTATCATAAAGTTCAAAACAACATATGGGTGAACTGAACGCTTTCATCTGAATCGGTCGATTGGCGACGATACTCAAAATTGTCCACCCTCTTTGTGTCTATGTGGTTGATTCGATGGTTGATTTGATCTAGGTGATCCTTCAGATCTAATAGCGTGACATCGATCCACACCTAAACAGATTGGGTTCTCCCGCGTTGTAGTAAACTGTGTCTAACTTCGTGTTCGGATCTACTGTATAAGTGTTCATGGTTCTTTGAAACTTGGCCAAATCTACTTAGTGGAGGTTGTTCAGATATACCTAAAGAGCCTCTTCCTGTCATCCATATATACACAAGATAAGAAATGAAAAAAATCAATGAAAAATTCATTCAAACATTTTATCAAATACTTGGAGTGCCAGAAAGACATTATTGGTTCAATTGGTTATTTAAAGTTTTAAACTATCACATCAAAATTAAACCTAATATAAACAATATTCACGCATTGCAAACATTTGATCATTTACTACTCAAAATCAAAATTTATATAAATCCTAAACATTAAAAATATTACCAATTTAAACAAAAAAATGTAGCATATAAAACATAAAATTTCAATGGAAGCGATTATGAATACTTACTTGTTGTTAGAGTGATGGGTTGCTTGAATTTGAAAAATTGGAAGCTTGCTGCTTTCAGGAAGTTTGGGTTTGTTTCTAGGCATGGTAATGTGGCGGGGTGGGGACAAGTTTTACCTTCCCCATATCCGATTCTCATATACTTATCCGTTACTTTACTCATACCCAACGTGGATGAGAAATTGAATCTCATCCCCGTCCCCGACGGGTTCGGGTATCGCCGCCCCATCCCTATCCCCGTATTTAATATTTTTTTTAATAAAAAATAGAAGTTTTTTTTGCATCCCTATGAGCAACGTTGTAATACATTATCCAACAATATGCTCACTTCAACATTTGTTAGACGAAATGATTTAGTTGATCCTTTAAATATCAATGGTAGTTTTTATTAACATGACAATTATCAAACAAAATAACATGACAAATCAACATAAAGTAATTTTTTACATTTGAGACGGGTATGAGTATGGGTTCGGGGTGGGTACCTATATTCCCGTTACCAGTCCCATACCCGTGTTTTAAAATCGGGAAAACCCATACCTATACCCAAACCCAATCCGAACATGAAAAACCCGTCAAATTAGATTTGGTTCAGACGGATAACTGCGAGTATGGATTTTGTTGTCATGCCTATTTATTTCGTACCTTTGAAAGTAGTGGAAGTTGTTGTTGCTATAAACCTAAAATGCAACGATATTTAAGTGCTCTTGGATCATTTAACAAGTGGTAGTTAACGATGTTGCGGAAATTGACTGCCGCTGATGGTATTTTGCTATTTTTGGAGTGTAACGAAGCAATTTAATTATAATTTATTTTAAAAATTAAAATAATATTTTTTGCTATGGTGTGGAAACATAGTACAATGACACATAAACATCCCCATAACAAAACACAACCACATCACCTTCATCTCTTACCCCTACAAACAAACGCACACAAACGTTACCAATGTCCACCGTTAGAATTCAAGTTTCAGCATGCGCTCTTTCCGCCACTGTTAACCACCTTCGTTACCGTCCAAACTACGCCGTTTCAACAAGCTCCTTCAACAACCATTTCAGTATTAAACCCCTCAAAGTATCAATGTCTTCTGCTCCTCCTTCTGAGCCATTGGAAGTTGCTGTTAAAGCTTCTCTTACTACACCTAACAAGATTGGAGACTGTAAAAATTCTTACCCTTTTCATGGTTTTAGTTATTTTCAGTGTTGAGCTTGTTTTTTGTATTGTTTGATTGAAATTGAAATGAAATTAGTATTTGAGACATTGATGGTATTGGTAGTGTGGTTATGATAATGTTTAGGAGTAAAGATGAGGATCATACATCATGATGTATCTAGACTTACGTTGTGTCCACATGCATTCTCAATATAGTTTTTCTTTGAAATTTGAATTTTTCTTTAAGAAAATATTCCCTTGAAATTTTTATACACACTTATGATGATACTCAGGCCGTTCTATGAAATAGGAGGCTCGACTCTCATTGCAAAATAGGCAATAGGCCCGGTAAAATAAAAACTCAATTTTTTTTTAGAATTTTCTAATCATAGGAGGAAATTTAGGAATTAGGAGGCATAGAGGAAGATTGAAAAAAAAAAATGTAGAACTTGAAATTTAGGAGGTATATAGTAGCAACATATACCAAACGCGTATTGGAGGTCGGATTGGTGGTGCGACGAGAGGTGTTGAGTGAGAAGAAGAAACCCAAACATGCACTTAAGAAAGAAAGAGAAGGAACATATTTTTTTTATTTGAGTGGGGGTGGATATTGGGCTATAATTATTTTTGGGTTAATTAAGTTTTTAGTCCCTATAAATATTCAAAATTTTGTTTTTAGTCCCTACAAAATAAAATCATACTTTTTAGTCCCTATAAAATTTTCCATCAACATTTTTGGTCCCTAAAATGCTTAAGAAAAATGTCACAAGGGACTATAAAGTGTGATTTTATTTTGTAGGGACTAAAAGCAAAACTGTGAATATTTATAGGGACTAAAAAGTTAATTAACCCATTATTTTTTGAGGCCCATACCTTTTGGAGGACCAGCTTGATTGAGCTGTTTGCACTCCCCCAAGGCCGGGCCATTGATACTGATACCCTCTATCCAATCCAAGGGTAGGATTTGATTTTATTAGAATAATAACTAGTAAGAAAAGATTAAAGAAATTCAAATCACAAACAATGGAATAGGATCGTTTGTTTACGCAATTCAGCCAACTGTGTTATTACCTCTCTGACTACAGAGTAGTTGTAGTTCTGTATACTATTTGAGTGAATTAAGGTTTCCAATTTTACAAGGCATATATATAATACTACGGTCCATATTACAACAACATCCCTAAAGCATACCACGGGGGCAATCGCCCCTTCACCCCAGTCGCTCCCTGTAACAAACAGTCAGGCTTAACGCATGTTTGGGCCAAATGCAAGGGAAGGGCGAAAGGAGCTTCACTACATTGTGCTAGCTCAGCTACCTCGTACTCAACAAATTTAGAATTTTTAAGCAGTCTTATACATACATGAACAATAACCAAATGGTTAATGAGCTCCTGTTAAGGTCGACTGAATCAGAGTATCCAAGTTCAAATTCTGACTGGAACATTTCTTGACCAGACTTTACTTACCTCCTGATCAAATTCCGGATTACTGGGACTCCGTTTTCTTGGAACAGGGTTAGGACCAATAAATCATACATGACAGTTACTAGCTAAATTTTAGATTATTAGCTCAAATGTCTGTGTGTATGTGTTGAAGATACAAGAAAAAATGTGTAGTTTCGCATGTCTGCAAAGTTTTGAACTTGTATTGACATAGAAATTGAGTAATTGACATTCACATTTCATGTGTTTTTGCTTTAGTTCATGGATGTAGGCAATGGCAATACACCCATCTTTGTCTTGTAATCAGAGTCAATTATGCATACATTTTCTATTTGAGAAAACAAAGAAAATTTATGTATGCATTTGTAGAGGATTGTGCCTTAAAATCAGCTGTTTGGGGTTTCTGCTGGTTGTGAATCTATTCATAATAAGAATATGAATTGATTCACTCTGTTTTTTTTGCCTGTAGATACAGTTTTTTTGACAAAACTCAGTGAATAGAACCTAGAGAGGGAACACGGAAAAACCTAGGGTTCGAGTATTGAGAGCTCTTGGGTGAGGTTCTAGGGCCTTGGGTAGTTAGGAATTATTAGAGGAAGGATCCAAGCTTTCTCTAGTTAGTTCTTGAGTGATTCATCTTTGAGTGGGTTGAGAGAGGAAAGGAGAGAAATTGGGGACAATTTCTTGGTCACTCCCCAGACGTAGGTCAATTTGGGCCGAACTGGGTGAACAAAGTCTTTGTGTGTTTGTTCATCTTCCTTTATCTTTGTTCTTTGATTTAACTGTGGATTTTCTATACATCTAGGTTGCTAGATTTACTTTTGGTTGATTGCTGTTGCTTGGACTATTTTGGTTGTTAGTTGCCTTTAATATTTGCTCCACATATCACTGTCTTGGTGTGATTTGTTCGAATTCACAACAGCATTTGAGTCTTAAACTTGGAGTAGCTATAGACTATAATCACTTGGTGACCCTCACCCTTTGTTGAATTGTCTATTCAGGCCCTTTTAGCCAAAGGGTGTTGCTGACACTGGAGGAAAAACATTTACCTTATGAGCCAAAATTGGTGGATTTAAGAAACAAACCAGAATGGTGATCTTCTTGTCCATGTTTCACCTACAGACCACCAGTCATCAACTTTTTCAATCGCCGTAGTATTTTGTTTCCTTCTAATAATTTGTTTTGTTGGTTCAGGTTTCTTGAAATCAGTCCTGAAGGTAAAGTTCCCGTGATAAATTTTGATGGAAAGTGGGTTGCTGATTCAGATTTAATCACACAAACATTGGAAGAGAAGTATCCTAGCCCACCATTGGTGACACCACCTGAAAAGGCTACAGCGTATGTTTCTTGTTTATA
This sequence comes from Medicago truncatula, assembly GCF_003473485.1. Classification (NCBI taxonomy): domain Eukaryota; kingdom Viridiplantae; phylum Streptophyta; class Magnoliopsida; order Fabales; family Fabaceae; genus Medicago; species Medicago truncatula. The sequence goes on from NC_053044.1 coordinate 33,417,407, forward strand.
GATTTCCTCATCATTTGGAGATACTTTGAATCTATAATATCAAGTTTTCTTGTACATGGCTGAGTGTTTTGAAAAATGCACGGTGATGCGATTGTAAATCTTAAACAGTTTCTACTCAATTCAACTTTTTATTCGAGTAAACTAAATTAGCCCTTGAATCTGTCAGATATTGTCACTATAGTACCTGAGTATATCAAAATTACAAAAGCATCCTTGAATGTATTTTTTTACTTAGTCAATTTGTTCTTTGTATATGTCTTCCATTAGTCAATTTAGTCCTCGGATATGTCTTTCGTTAGTCAATAAGTATGGGACATGAAATTACAAACGAAAGACAAACTCTGATGTTTTTGTAATATATATATATATATATATATATTCAGGAACTACAATGACACCATCTCACACATTTAGAGACCAAAATGACTGTTTACTCCTTTTTGTTCTTTAATGTTTACATGGCGATATTAAATTTGCAACAATATCTAATGTTTGCATGTTTTTGTCATAGTGGGTCAAAGATCTTTTCTACATTTATTGGATTTCTCAAGAGCAAAGATCCCAATGACGGAACTGAACAAGCATTACTAAATGAACTGAGCTCCTTCAACGATTACCTCAAGGAAAATGTATGACTTTTTTTTTTCCTTCTATTTTTGTCTCGGCTATTCGTTTGCAATCTTGTTTTAAACTTTCGGTATTTTAGGTGTCTCAATCTCTGACCTGACATTACATCTTTTCCTGCATTATGGTCATGGACCCTATAACTTTTCTTGTAGTGGGCATCGCTTAGCTGGTTTCTTTTATACTCCATCTACATAAGATGTTACAAAATATTAAACGGGGATCAGCAAATAAATGCATGCTATATATAGTTGATTTCTTGATATAAATTACTGTCATTTAGTCAGTTTAAGACGTGTAAAGTTTATGAATAATTGGATGTAAGCTATTTTGTAAACAATTAATTTAAGAGTAATGATATTTGAACAACTTTTTTGCTACAACTTTTGGGACAACCTTGTTGTGCTCTCTTTTCGTTGGTAAAAAACAATGGAGAGAGAAAAAGGAAGAAAGAGAATAAGAATATAATGTGAGTATGAGAGAGAAAGTTGTACAAAAATGGTTGTACAAATATCATTTCTCTTAATTTAAGCAACATTAATTTCATATATTTATTTTAAAATGTATGTAAAAGAATACGATCCAAAACACTTCTATTTATATAACTTTGAGGGCACTGTTTTCTTGTCTCGATCCTTCTGGATTTGTCTATCATTTTTTCTTCCTTCTTTCGTATAAATTTTTTAACTTGTGCAAATTTTTTCTTCACAGGGTCCTTTTATCAATGGGAAAGACATATCTGCGGCTGACCTATCACTAGGACCAAAGCTATACCATTTGGAGATTGCTTTGGGACATTATAAGAAATGGACCGTACCTGATTCGCTGACCTTTTTGAAGTCTTACTTGAAGGTACATTCACAATAAGCCTCCTCACTCAACATCTATTATATTCTTGTACTTTTAGACGGTTTTCAAATCTAGAATTGAACGGCATACTACTTTCTCAAACCCGTATTTATGATGCAGTTTCATTAATGCGAATAGTTTACAAAATTTGCGGAAAAAGATGTTATTCATTGTCCATGCTTAAAGATCATATGCTAATGAGTGAAAATGATTTATCAATACCTGAATTTGGAGTTTCTTCTAAGCTCTAAGTTCAAAAGTTTTTGGTAATGTGCTTTGGCCTTTGTAAACCTTTTTTTTTCTTCATATATTCAAAGAGGTTTTTCCCTAGCCCGTTTTTGCAATTTTGAACTTTTTCTCGATACTCAAATGTTTCCGTAAGGGGCTTCCTCCCACTTTTTCCTTACAAATAGTATGACACATGCCCTTCTGTGCAAATACTGATTGCTAAAGTAGTGCTTCATAACAACCGTAGCCGGTAAAATACTAACTTTTGTGCAATTACCGAATGTAAACGAAAAATAATGTTCAATTTTGATTTTCTTATACTTTCTTTTCTGTCGCTTTTCCCTCCTTTTAAACACTAGATGTTGTCAGCTTGTTGTCCCTTGATCCCTAGATGATCCGTTGTCTGTGTTCGTTACTTGTATCATATGTAATAATCCTTAATGAAATTTCCTTTGTTTATTTTTACAGTTTGCTATATCTAATAATGTTGAACTTACAGGAAATTTTCTCGAGGGAATCATTCATTAACACACGTGCACAGCCGGAGGATGTCATTGAAGGTTGGCGTCCTAAAGTAGAGGGTTGATGATATCGACCCATCTACTCTTTTCTTTCATTTGCTTGAGTCTCTAAAGGTTACGTCCGACTCTAGTTGAGTATATATTCAGCAACATTCCACTGTAGAGTTGAATACCAACATTCCACTGTAGCCTTGATTATTCATCATGAACTAAAACATAACTGTTATTTTATAGTTGGCCACATTGTAACATGTTAGGGAGAGGCCATGAAGACTGTATGTTGAGCAAAATAATTGCACTCTGCAGGAGAAGCTAGAATTACATTCCTTAAACTAGTGCTTAACTATATAAATAATCGTGGTGATTGACCATGGGATGATGTGCCGTTGACCTTGGTCTTAATAAAAGAAGCAACTTTCCTTACCCTCAACATCAGTTCAAAAGTATAAGAAATTATAAAATTTTGTATGTTTGAATGTGTGCAAAAAAAAAACAAGACTAATATCGTAATGAAAAATGGTTCAATTTAATTATTTTGAATTTCATAATATCATTGCAGAATTGTTAGATCTAGTGAGAAATTGAGTTTTTAACTAACTACCGAAAGAAATCGTTGTTTTCATATTTGAGGGAAAATCAAGAGGTGTTGGTGAGTAAACTAGCCGATACAAATCCTTGGTTTTTTACCCATCACATCACGTTACTTTTCGTATCACATAAATAAGTACAACTTAGATGATAAAAGACTGTATAGACGTTTGATATGTTGAGAAGTGAGTTAGAATTTTTCACTTATGTATGTTTTGCTGCTATCGTTAATGTTCTCTATGGATCTTTCTAATATGGTCCTTCTCATCTAACTTACAGTGTTCGAATATACTTGAGACCATGGTTATTTTTACTCTTCTCACCAAGGAAGAGGAAAATAAAGGGGGCATAGTTCATCTCAAAAATCCAAATTTCTACAGTCACAATTTACAGCTCGATCAAGCCCACGAGATAGACGGCCTTCTTGGCCAGTAAACCTTGCTCTTGACGCTCTTGACGATGATCTGCCATTATTAACAAATATCCGAAATCTACATGACATATTCCATCATTCCATTAAAAAGAATGGAGGGTTAATCTGACAGTTGATGGAAGAAAGCAAAGCAAAAATAAAGAACCACCAATTCAAAAGATAGCTAAAATAGAGCTTTATCCATACCATTGTTGGTTTTTCCTGAACTCAGTAAGCACTGGATATATGTTCTCAAAGGCTGTGAAAATCTCATCTCTCGACTAAACAAAAGAAAATGAAAATATCAGTCAAATAAATCAGAAAAATAACAATATATAAATTTCATTGTTATATCTCAAGATCATTCATTACCTTGGTTCCTTTTAGATGAATTTTTCCCGAGTCGAATATATGTAAGACTATCTTTGCTTGCTTCATTTCATAGATTTGCCAAGGAAACAACACTGGGTTATACTACAGCAGGAACAAACAGGCAAGTTCAATATGTGTTTATCATCCCTTAAAACTTACAAGTTCCAGTATGGAATGAAATTGGGAAACCAACTGCACTTGAGCAGACAAAATTGAAAAGGATGCTTTACATCCATTACACGTTACCACACAAAAGCATCATAACTGAAAATACTATACTAGTTCTTCTTCTTCCCATTCTACTTTCGTAATGGATAACTTTATTAAAAAAACCAAATTATTGATTCAGATCAGTTTCAAACTAGCTTTTAAACTCGGATCTTGCAGCCAATAAACTAGTTAAGATGTCAGATCAGATTTGCAACAAATAACCTTTTGACTAAGTATAGTTCCCAAACGGACCTGCCAGTCACTAAACATAGATTACTAAATTGAACATTACCGCAAAATCTGAAATCGTTTCAGTACAGTTAGCCTCAGCAATAAAAATTAAACCCTAATTATCCTCATCGAACCCTGATCACACCATCTCCTTCTTTTTACAAACCTTAAATCCCAAACCCTTACTCCAATCTAGACATCTTAATTTGCATGAATTCTTGTGATTCATTCATCTTCAACATGGAGGCTCTCTTGCCAGTTCAGTTTACTAAGGTTGAAGAAGGTTAGTTTGTATGCAGATTGCTGAAGTGAGCCTCACTGTCATAGCTGAATGAAGCACTAAGGTTTATGAAAGTGAAGATGAATGGTAAGATCAAGGTTGTTGAGGGTAACTAGTTAAATTTTGTGTACTACGGCTAACTACAATGAGTAGATTTGGAATTTTGATTGAAACATTCGATTTGGCAACTGATGTTTAGTGGTTGCCAGTTCTGTTCATGAACTGGACTGAGTCAAAAGAATCCGGTTAGTGAACTGTGTTTAAAAATTCAGACATTTGTAAAATACTTGAGATCAATTAGATAATTCAAGGAAACACAAAAATTATGCAAAATATTAATGAAAAGTGTGGTGAGCAATGATAATTACATGTAAAATAAAACTCATCACAAGCCTAAACATGCCCTCATAAGATTTTAAAAAAATAAAAACTTCACATCATTGACAACAATCTATAGAAAATATCGCATGCTCCATAGGACCAGAATGACTACTGGTTACTGCGACAAATTGTAGTCAAGATCGGTTTTCCACTAAATTCACCAGGCAAAACAGAAAATGATTGCTTCATTTTGTACTTACACTAGAGCAAGCGGCATGGGAATGAGCAAGACGTTGAAGGTGTATGGGAAACTTGACATCACAGGAGCCAACAATTTCCTGAATCTTAAAATCCTAAAGCACAATAGAAGGAATTAATCAATGACCAAGAAGTGGGAAAAATGATAAACAATTTTGGATGAAGCTCTTTAGTGGAGATTATGCGAGAGTAGCCGTACCTTAAATTTAGTAGGGAAGCCCGTCTTCCGGATGATTGCTGCATACTGAAGGAGATAGAAAAATTAGGATAGTATTACAAGGAGTTTATGTTCAACACAAGCTAACATTAATGGCAAGGTTCTCCAGTCTAATGAACTTCGAATTAGAAGTTTTAATATATATGACGATGACGATAAAGGAATGAGCTTAGAAAAGGACATTAGTATACTTTACTTGCCGCCAATTTTGACTGGCTCTCACTCTTAGTTCCAGTACAGACCTAACAGTGGAAACATGAAATTAAATATAAAAAAGCTTAAGAAACATAAATTCATTACAAGCAACATGCTAAAATAATGTTATTGTCAGAATAGCAATAGATGTCCTTCAAAAATAAAATAAGGCAGTAAAAATGGATCCTATTGTAAATTCTGCAACTATATTACAAGCAGCAATAATGCTAAATGAGTGGGAAAAGGACAGATCTGTTTATGAATTATTCAATATAGCATTCAATTGGCATAAGTAGTGAAAATACGTGTCCACGGATCTCATTAGCATAATTAAGTAAAACACAGGATAAGTAAAACACAGCATAATCAAGGACAATTCTGGTGATACATGCCTTTGCTTCCGGCACAGAAAAAAAACAACCAAGCAACAGTTGGTATAGTGAAACTGTATCTTACGATTCCATCTAAACTACAGAGAAGTGCCATAAGCAACAAAAGGAACATACCATCATTCCAAAAGAATTAATTTGTGCTTTTGATTCTGGTGCCCTGATCCTCATAATCACAGCAGGATGACGCTGCAAAGATTCGAATCACAGACATCAGCACTGCAGACAAATGTCCAACGATCATGATAACATATAAAAAAATGTAACTATTTATAATTGATTTCAGATAATAAAAGTGTAGCTCATAAGTGGTTGACAATTTGACGTCAATGGTAATACTCATAAAAAACCTTATAGATCACACACGTGCATGTCACAATTAAAAAACATAACTTGCCTGGGGATTATACTCTGCAGTAGGAGCTTGAAGCTTGATGGAATTAAGGTCCAACTTACAGTCCAAATTGACTGTCGACACAATATTTCTGGCAATAAAAATACAAATAACATACATTTTTAGATATGCTAAAGCACACACAAGCAGTCAATATCTGAAAATAAATAAGCATGGACTCTGACACGAACACGAGAGTAATAAATAGTTGTAATAGGAAAAATAACATTAATGTTTCATTGTATTTGTAAAGCGACTTATAATTTGGGAACATTTTTTTCGAAAGCCACTTATAATTTGAGTCAGATGGAGTGTAGATATAGTAGATACCATTGTAATGAACGAGTTAAAGTTTTGACTAGAATAGAATTATAATTTCTCTATTCATGCTGTGAAAGCCCTCATCTGTGGCTATGAGTGGATCAATTTCAACAAGTAACTGTTTGCCTTCTTTTGATGATGTCTCTTTGCTGGATAATTTTTTTGATTTCCCCTACTTATCGTCGGTTCAAAGACATTATTCCTGTTATTTGGAAGCCTTCTACCATCAAATTGGGTTAAGGTTAATACAAATGAATCTGTTCTTAACTCTAACGCATCTTGTGGGGGCATTTACTGTGATTTTAAAGGCACCTTTATCGGTTGTTTTGCCAGTAATATTAGGGAAGTTTTTGTTTTTGAGGCGGAACTTACCGGCTTGATTTTAGCATTGGAGTTTGTTGCTCAATATAATTGGCACGTGATCTGGTTGGAAAATGATTCCTCAAATGCGATCCTTTGTATTTAAAAAGCCGGATTCTATTCCTTTTCGTGTGCGGAATCGTTGACATAATTGTTTTCAATTGGGTATTACTGCTGTTTGCTCTCATATTTATCGGAAAGGGAATTATTGTGCGGATAAGTTAGCTACTCTTGGTCATACTCTCTCTGGTGTCACTTTGTTTGAGGCCATGCCTCCGCTTTTGTTGGCAGATTTCTTAAGGGATAGGAATAGCCTGATCATTATTTTTCTTAGGTTGTTTTTCTCTCTTGTGCTGTTTTCCTTTCCTTTATGCTTTTGAGGCTTTTGACCTAACCCCTCTTTTATATATATATATCCCCCAAATAAATATACATGAAGTAGGTGATAGAGGATGAAAGTTTGCCCAACCTCTCTTGGCTTATCATGGAATTGAAAAGAATTTAGATTATCCTTGTATGGCCTTTAATTCATTTATTACATGATACATTATTTTGCCGAATCAAAAGTGCGTCAAGTTTATCTTTGTTGAATCTGGGAACAGTTTGAGAAATATCGTTAGCATGATTTGTGAATATGATTTTCTGTTATTGAAAGAAAATAAAGATTGGATTTTTCTATTTTGTTTAGAAATATGGATTCTAGATTTTTTTTTTCTTTATCTAGACACACGTTAACAAGATCCTTTGTTAATATAGACCCATTAGAGTGTTCACGATAGCAGAGTGTTTCCAACCAAATTCCCTATTTTTTGAATTACGTTTTATAAAAAAGGGTTAATGGTGCTTTACCCCCTGTAATATAAGTCATTTTTTATTTTCCCCTGGAAAATATTTTTTTTGATTTACCCCCTGTAAGATATTTTTTTTTTTTTTGGAATACCCCCTAATAAGCCATAAAAAAACGAAAAAAATAAAGTCGTTTTTCTATGACCTATTAGGGGTGTATTCCAAAACAAAAATATTTTACAGGGGGTAAATCAAAAAAAATATTTTACAGGAGGGAAAACCAAAAACGACCTATATTACAGGGGGTAAAGCACCATTAACCCTATAAAAAAATATCCTTTCAAGCAAATATAGCTATAAAAAACATTTATTGGTGTAACACAAAAAAACAACATTTTCCTTAATTTTATTTTATTGGGAAGTGCAAACAAAGCAACTTTTATTATCACCAGAAACATAGTATTCTTATCCCTGCTTTCTCTTTTTCAGAAGTTTATTGGAAATGGAAACTAGGTTTTACTCTTAAAAAACGTTTGGTTTTCACAGTCAGTGTGTATAAAAAGGTTATAATTCGGAAAGCAATATATATATATATATAGGATCCGTTGACATATTCGTTGACACCAAATCTCAACCGTCTATCTATTTAATTAAAAGGCACAAATTATTGGTGTAGTGAACTAGCGTGAGTTTTTCCTCTACCTAACGTTCTGCCGTTGAGTGTGTTATGAGAAACAAGGGAAACAAAGTAGCAAACGGTGGAAGCATGTGTGTCATGTCCATGGATTTCAATTACACAATATTCAAGTTCTGCCATAGCATGTGTTGTCCTTTGTACATTCAGTTTTAGATCTATGACAAGAAAAAAGTGCATCGTGTATCAGGATTATAGCTATTTAAGTTCATCAAGGGATGAATGAGGTTGCAATGAATCTAAGAAAGCTTATGTTTTACTGTCATCCTCTTCCATGGTTTTTCAATTTTATGATTCTCCATATTCAGAAGAACACTGACGAATTTCAAAATCACGTTTCCATAAAATTGCTCATAGAGATTTTCCATATCGATTGGCGAACAAGAGGTTATTGATAAAATTGATCTCCAATCTATAAATTAATGATTTTAAAACTATAAAATTGATACCCATAAAATTAATATCCAATCGATTGGAGAAAGAATGAGAGGTTATTGCTCATAGAGATTTCCAATCTGTAAAATAATGGTTACGGTGAGAGAAAGGATGAGTGAAGGTGAGAAAAACACAAGAAGGGGAGGTTGAATTGTGTTAGCTTTTTCTTCTTTTTCTCCTAAACTGAAAACACGATCAGAAGCAGATAGAGTTCTACATCTGAAGTGATGTTCAAAACTAGTTGCACCAGATAAATCAGAGAGAGAGAAGAACGGCACAAAGCAATTTATACAGGTTCCTTCCACAAACCGGAAGTCAGTCATGTCCCCCTTGCACTTCCAAAGAGAGTTCACTGTGTAATATCTGATTACAATTGCTAACTACTAAACTTAGTAAGAGACTTCAAATGCTCAAGCACAACTGCAAGAGACTTCCTATATATGCTCCTGAACACAATCAAGAGACTCCTATTGCTCAAGCACAATTGCAAGAGACTTCTTAATTAAAACAGAATTACAAAGAAAAACGTTTCAGGTTGAACACTTGATATACAATCAGTGGTGTTCACAATACAAATCAGATACAGACTCTAAAGACTCTAGAATTTCTAAGATATGAAAGTTGATAAGAAATTCTAAGTGAACTTTTGAATGCAGAACAATTTCAGCAGAGTTTTGGCACTAGTAAATTGTTGTTGTTCTGTATATAAATCTGAGTCTTCACTCCTTTATATAGAGGTGTGAAGGGACGTTGTGAATTGTCAGCACATTCAAAATAGAGTCGTTTGAAGCTTTTGATCAATCACCAATGATCTTTTGCCTGATATGGTTATTGTCCTAAGAAGGATCAATTTCAAAAGCATTCCCATTGTGAAGGAACAACGTTGCAGGTAGAACTGTTTTTCTTGTCTTGTAGCAGAGATAAAAACAGAGTAGTGGAGGTAGTGGTTGTACACTTCGTACAAACGTACTCTGTCAACGCTTTTTGAAGAACAAGCATCCAATGCCTTCAAATTCTTTCAAACTAGCCGTTGCTTCACTTTTTTTAGTCTTCTGCAATCTTTAGACGAGGTTGAATCCATTAAACAGCTTTTGAAGTCTTAAGTTGCATCCCATGATGAACTGCAGGTTTTGGTGATTTTTGGCTTCCGATAAACTTGCTTCTGATGAACTCGCTTCTGATGACGTAACCACTTCAGAAGCACTTTGTCTTCAGGAGCGCTTTATCTTCAGGAGCAGTTTTCTTCAGACGCTTTAAGCTTCCCTTTTTGTTGATTCCTTTGTTCTTTATTGTTCTTCCAAGACCTTTTTAAGATGTCGAATTTTGTCTATAGTCCTGTACACTTGAACAAATATTAGCATATCCAATTGACAATTTTTAATACCTTGTTATCATCAAAACTCTTAAGGATTAATGTTAAACACATTATGTTCCAACAATGAGAAAAACAAAATACAAGAGGTACTAAGGTGTATAAAATAAATTTGATGTCACCGTGCACTATTAAGTGAATAATTAATAGCCTTTAGATTAAACTAATTTAATGGTTGAGATTTGGTGTCAATGAATACGTTGACAGCTGGTGTCAACGGATTCGTTGACACCAAATCTCAGCCGTTTACTTTTTTTTTTAATCCAAAGGACGACAATTGCTTGTTAAATTTACTCCTTGTGCTTTTTTTCACTTGATTCGGAGCCGCTCCATCTTCTTTAACCTCCTTTTATTCTCTTATGGAGAATTTGTTACGCTCAGTTTCTTAGATTATCACAATTTTTCTTGTTCCCTTCTCTTTTGGCTAATTGGTGGCTAATTCTACCGATTAAATTAAAACAACTTATGTATAAAGCTTGTGATAACTATTGCAATTAGATATGAGGGTACTGAAGGCAGAAGTAATTTTGTTGATTTTGCTTCTATTGAATTAATTGGTGGAATTTTAGGTTAACCACCATGATTAAATATGTAAATTAAATTTATGATTTTGGTAAAATGGTAAAGCCCTTAAATTGAATTGCTTTCAATCCTCCTATAGAGAGAAGAGATCAATAATTTGTGTAATTGAAATCGGTGAGGAGAATACTTTCTTTCTTGGCTGCTTAAAGCAGATAGAGCAGGTGGAAATCAAGTGAAAATAGCGCAAATGAATAATTTTAACAAACAATTGTAGCCCTTTGGATTAAAAAAGTAAACGGTTGAGATTTGGTGTCAACGAATCCGTTGACACCAGAGTTTGCATATATGAAGATGGCATCTTGTTCTTTTACTGCAAAGGAAGCAGAATGTAAGAGCACAATGGTGCCAAATTGGCTTGAACTTCTGAGAGAAATCACAGCAAACATCCTTCAAAGGCTTGATACAATTGAAATCGTGAAAAGTGCATGTCAAGTTTGTCCTCTATGGTGGGACATATGTAAAGATCCTCTCCTGTGGCGTACCATTCACATTCGGATACCCTGTATGAGCTTAATACACTTCAATTATCAAGATTTGACAAGGATTTGTTGTTATGCTGTTGAACGAAGTTGCGGTCATCTTGAAGACATCAATATTGAGTATTCTGTAACTGATGAACTCCTTGAATTCATAGCTGAGAAGTAATTATTAATATCAAAATATTTTTTCTTGCATTCTACTGTTAATATATTTATTATATTTAAGATTTTATCAAACATGCATTTTTTTAATTCAAATTTACAGTGGGAGGAACCTACGATGCATGCGGATTTTTGGCTTGCAATTATCGGATAAAGGATTTATTGAGGCTTTGAGAAAGCTTCCCCAGTTGGAGGAGGTGGACATTTCATGATGCAACCTATCCAAGGGTTCTCTTCAAGCCTTGGTGGATCATTTCCTCTTTTAAAAGTGCTTAAATTTGAGAGATATATTCTTTTTGATGATGATGACGAGGCTCTTGTTATTTCGTAATCATGTTGACAGTTCAGATTGTAGTTTGAAATCATGTTGACAATTCAGAGTTTTGATTATGTTAAACTTTTGATTATAGGCTCAAAGTGATTAGTTTTAATTTAAATATTCATCTATATATTTTGTCCTACTCAAGTTAAGAGATTTGCAGAAGCGCTACTTTAGGAGTTGTTCATCGTTTCTTTTAGATAGGAAACTGAATCATGAAACAAGATATTGGAAAATGAATAAATTAACTTTATAATTAAATTTTTTTGGGTGGATAATGTGAGAAAACATAGATTATTATTTCCTGATGCAGTGAAATATTAAAATTCTGTTGTATGTGAATAAGCACAATGTTTATTTCAATCAATATTGTAATTTCAAAAATGTTGAAATAAACTTTGTTAGATTATGGTTACTAGAAATCTAATGTTTGTTCTTCAATAACTTTTGCGTTGTTCTGTGTACATATGAACAATCTTGTTCATTTCTATATTACGAGACTATTGCTGAATTGGATACATTGTTAGAGGACAAGGATAACAGTTTGATCATCCAACTTCAGTGAACCTCACACTTTAATTTTGACCTCTTATACCATGTATGGTTTTTGAGTTTCTAAGTGTCACCTCAAATTGTGTATCTTGCAACCAACACCTAATATATATATATATATATATATATATATATATATATATATATATATATATATTTTTTTTTTTTACCTTTCTCCATTTTCGTCTCTCCTTCTTTCCTTCATCTTTATCATCATCTTCATACATTCATCACAAAACTCAGACCAACCTACAAAAAGATAAAAAAAAAAGTTTCCCAACAATCTTTGAATCGAAACTTTATTGCTTCTATCATGAACACACAAGATACATATGATACTGAATAATGAAATTGCATTAATAAATTTCAACAAATAAACATAAATTTCATCTTAAAACTCTAATTATAAAATGTTTAGTTACTCATTGTAGCAGATTACATAATGAAGAAAACTAAAACATAGTCCTGAAACAAATTGAAGGTTGAGAAACACTCCTCTCTCATTCTCTGGTAGATTGCCTTTGCCTTGAAGTAGGCATGGCAACAAAACCCATACCCGTGGTTACCCGCCCGAACCAAACCCAATTTAACGGATTTTCCCCGTTTTGACTGGGTTTGGGTACGGATAAGTATATGAGAATCGGGTATGGGGATGGGGAAGGTAAAACCCGTCCACATCCCACCCCATTGCTATGTCTACCTTGAAGGAGTAGTAAAGACGAAATGTGGAAGAAAAATATCTAGCATTTATTGTTTATCATCATTAATATTCTGATATTTAATGTTTTCACTATTTTTTATTATAGTACTTCTTCCGTTCTAGTTTAACTGAATCAGTTGATTATTTCACAAATATTAAGAAAAGTGTATAAATAAGAGAGAGAGAGAGAGAGAGAGAGAGAGAGAGAGAGAATGGTTTTGAGTGTTTTTGTCAAGTATTGGTACATTCTTCTTTATCATAAATGTAAAGTAGAATATATTGAATTATGAGTGGTGAAAGTAGTATTAATTAGAATTATAATTGGAAAAAAAGTAATTAATGATTTGTTGACTCATTTCACCCTATGAAAAAAATTCTGAAAAATAAAAAAATAATGAAAAAATTAATTAAAATAAAAAATATGATTAAACAAATTAAAAAAATTCTGTAAAATTAATAAAATAAAAAATAATCTGAAAAATTTAATAAAAATGAAAAAGAATGAAAAAAATTTGCAAAAATTAATAATAATGTAAAAAGTTCTAGAAAATAATAAAAAAAAATCTGGATAAAGTTAAAAATATGAAAAAAAAATTAATATATTTCAAAAAATTCATATTTCTGGAAAATTCACGAACTTAATATATTTTGAAATTTATGAATATAAGGAACTTAAGGGCTTAGAATATTTCGAGATTCATGAATATAATAAGAAACAAGGAATATGCTTAGAATATGCTTCTGCAGGTGGTATCTTCAGAAACAAGGAAGGTATTTGTTTAGGCTGCTTTGCTCAAAATTTGGGAGATGTTAATGCTTACAATGCGGAACTGATGGCTGCCATTCTTACGATGGAAACTGCTTCTCACAAAGGTTATAATCAATTATGGCTGGAAACCGACTCACAATTGGTTTGTTTAGCTTTGAAATCCTCTTCTTGTGTTCCTTGGATATTAAGAAACAGGTGGAACAACTGCTTAGCTTTTGTCAGAAGAATCAACTTCACTTTTTCACACATTTACACGGAGGGAAACTCTTGTGCTGATGGTATGGCTAATATTGGCCTGAATACTCCTCTCAATCATTTTGCTTGGTATAGCTCTATACCTGAGAATATCAGGGGCGAGTACACTAGGAATAGGATGGGATTACCTAATTTTAGGTTTGTACATTTCTAAAAGGTTTTGGCCTAGTCCCCCTTTTCTTTCTTGTACTCTTTTTTTGTTTAATATATTAGGGTTGGTGCACTTTGCATCAACCTCCTTTTTGAAAAAAAAAAAAAGAAAATACATTTTATTTTTTTGAAAAAAAAAGTTCATATTTTTCTTTCGAAATTAAAAAGTTTGTTTTTATTTTTTAATATTAGAAAATATTTCAATAATTAAAAAAACATAACATTAGATCATGGAGAATAGAATTAAGGGCTTGTTATTCAATAGTATAAGTGTATAACATGACTTATATACCGGTGTCAATCAATATCCATTGTATCTTGTTATTCATCTAGATTATATTTTCGAATAAAATAAAATTCAAGAAATAAATTTTCATAATCAAAATAATTATATAATATTATATTTTTTATTTTTTTATTATTTTAATTTAATTCAGAATTTTTTTATATTTTTTGAAATATATAATTTTTTTCCCGAATTTAATTTTTTTTTACTTTTTCCTGATTTTTTTATTTATTTTCGTGATTTTTTTCTTAAATTTTCTAGACTTTTTCATTTTACCAGATTTTTTAATTTTTCCAGATTTTTTTTTATTAAATTTTCTATATTTTTTCATAATTGTTTTCAGTTTTTTAATCATTTTAATTAATTTTTTCATTATTTTTAATTTTTATTAATTTTTCCAGAATTTATTTATTTTTAATTTTTATTTTTAAAAAAAAATTACAAATGCCACGTGTAAGCTTTAAAAAAATAAAAAATAAAAAATTTATACAGTCATCATGCCACATAATCAGATATGCACAGTCAACATTCTACATTAGCTCGCCGCGTTAGCAATTCTGCACAGTCACATAGGTCAGAGGTTAAAATCAAAGAATCTTATTTTACAGGATTGGAATCTAAACTTTTTTTTACAAGGGATAAATCGAAACTCGCCCAAATTACAGGGGATAATACATATTAACCCTTAATTTAATAATCAGTAATATATAATACTATTACTATTATTTAATTAGACATGTTTGTGACAATATATTGACCGACGGATATGTAAGTACTATTAATCTTTCAAAAGAATTTAAAAAAAAGTCATAAAAGAATAAGGGATACAGTTTTAGGAAAAAGGTCATGCTATTTTAATTATTGTTTAATAGCAATTTGAAGATCATATTGATAATGCTCCCCTTATTCAATTGCGAAGTAGGGAACACAAGGTTAATTTAATAATCAATCATACCACAATTCATGATCTGGGATATATAATACTATTACTATTTATTTAATTAGACATGTTTGTGATAATATATTGCCGGATATATAAGTACTATATAATACTAGTACTAGTACTATTTTTTTCTTTTCCTTCAAAAAAAAAAAAGTCATAAAAGATGCATATAGTTTTGGAAAAAAAAGTATGCTAATAAGCGCTCTTAAGGAAACCAAAAGTTGTAGTCAAGTGCATAAAATCTTTCAAAATTTAAATTCGATACACCCCTTAAAATAGTTTTAAAAAGTCTTCGGAATCTCAATTATCATCTTATTAATCTTATTCTTCAAAAAAGTACTATTAATCTTTTAAAAAAAAAGCACTACTGTATATTATTGTTCAATAAAATCATATTAATAATGTTTCCCTTAAGAAATTCAGAAGCAAGGCACACAAGATTAATTTAATAAAGGTTAATCAAGTAAATTGTCTTATAAATATTTTGAATTTCGTTTTTAATCCCTGATCCGAAAATTCTTGATCTAATCAAGAATGCATTAAGTGTCATAAACGCTAATTAATGTTGTTTTTGTCTCATTTTGTAGCTAGATTAAAGATTGGGAGAATTTTTGGGATGTATTTGAATTCCATAAAGAGTATTTGAGTATTTGAATTCCTTGCGTGAATCAACATTTATTTAAAGCGTGCATTTATCTTTGTCAACGATTGGGCGAATTTTGGGTAGATATCATTTATGATGGCTTAAGACTTGGCTGAGTGATTTGTGCGTACCATTAAAGCTGGATCCATCTAACGGTCATAATGAGTTGGCGCCCAAATTAAAGTATTAGGGTTAGGGTTTGGAGTGTGTGTTGCAATGTTAATTAGGATTAGAAATAAGTATGAAGTTCCGACCCCTAATCTAACAAGTGTTTAAACCCCAGTCAAGTTCACACATGCATGTTTTCCTCCTACCCATCCGTACACCATAACATCTGCATGCCTAAGTGTCGATCTTCTATCTAGTGGGCCAGACAAGAAGTTCACATGTGCCTCTTTCTTCACTAATACTCCCGCCTGCCTGAATATATCAAAAAGTACATCCCTAACAAAGTCATGCCTGTACTTAAAACTCAGAAGCTCCTTACAATGAACGACATGCTCCCCAAAAGTATCTAGGCACGCCTTACGATAAATAGAGAACACCTCATCAATAGGAAATAATGGAATCATAAGGCGATATCTAAGGATAGTACGCTACTTCACTGGTGACATATGCTGACTTTAACCCATCAATCGAGATAGCTAGAAGAAAATCATGAGCATGTGTTGTTTGCAAACATCCTAAAACTGCATTATGTCGAGTGATCATGTCAAACTTAACTTCCATATCTTGAACACTTTTACTAAAAAAAACAGCATTGGCCAAAACATGTTGTGCTTTAGGAGGGACGATGTCCTTGTTAGTAAAACTACTAATGCCAAAATCTAGAATCGTACCACGAAGACCATCCAAAGCATTATCAAAATCCGAGTCTATACCACACATCCCACTGTCTCTCAAAATATATCTTGTAGCACCCAAGACTGCACCCTAAAAACCACAAAAACGTACGAAGAAGCCTCTACTGCTGAGTACAAACCCAATCTTCCAAACCTAATAGGTAAAGAAGCCAACCTGATCTATTGAAGGTCCCAAAAAAAGGACCTTCACCACCCACAATTAGAATAACGAAAAAGTTAGCCCATAATCCCCCAAAATCCCCTCTTCTCATTATATATAGTATTGATATAGTGTTTAATTTTCATTATTTCTTGCTTCCCTACTTTATATATCTATACCATTGTTTTTATCTCATAAATAGTGTCTGGTGCTATGCGTGTTGTTACTTGCTAGTAATAGTGTGATGTTATTGAGATGATTGGTTGTTAGGCAATAGGTGTTAATCGACGGTTTGATTCATTGGCGCATATACATTACTATGTCATCGTTATTTTAAAGAAAACTATGTCATTGTTAATTTCTCTTTAAAAAAAAAAAATGTCATTGTTAATTGTTTAATAATTAGTATTTCCCCTAAAAAAAATTAGTGTTTAATCACTATATATTGTGATTTGGAAATCATTGCCTAATTATCAACAACTAATCAACATTTTAAATATATTTCTACAATCTAGCTTAATCACTTTTTGATTATATACACTAAAATAAAAATATAAAAAATCTAAATATCTAGGAGAAAACTACAAAATTGCTAGGAACTTGTAACTAGAGATTTCCCTTGAAATTATTGCGGCAATATCCTAACAAATAGTTAGGAAATATAATTTTTTGAATAGTATATATAGTTACGTATTAGTTGTTTTAAATATTAGTTGTCAATCACAACACATTTTCTTTGAATGCCATGTTACTGCTCATCTTTGGGAGTGGTTACGGAAAGGAACAGATCAAAATATTGATGCGTCTAATGTCATTAATCTCATTATGGGCAGAGTTGGTACAGGAAGCAAGATGGTTCAACATGTGATGAATTCTGCTGTTCTTCATACTATATGGAGTATATGGCTTGAAAGAAATCAAAGATACTTTAACAATAGGCAGAGTTCAATGACATCTTTGTTCAATATCATTCTTGCGGAAGTGCACCTGAGCTTTACCTTGGCTATTATTAAAGGGGTTTCGGCCATGACAGATTATAAAGTTTCTAAACTTTTTAATATTCCTCTTAAAGTCCAGTATATTACCCCGGTTCGCGAGGTTATTTGGGTCCCTCCTTCTACTGGCATAGTCAAGGTTAATTGTGATGGCTCATCCATTGGAAATAGTCCCTGTGGTGCTATTGGTTTTGTTATCAGGGACTCCTCTTCCAACTTCCTGGGAGCTATGGCTAGTAATATTGGTCATGCAACTTCTCTCGAAGCTGAATTCTGCACTTTTATGTTGGCCTTGGAGAAGGCCCAAGAGATGAATCTTACCCAGCTTTGGTTGGAAACTGACTCGGTGGCAGTGGTTACAGTCTACCATAAGGATACTGGTATACCTTGGAAGATGCTTGCTAGATGGTCCAATTGTATGCATTTTAGTAGATTGATCAATTGCTCTTGCACTCACACTCTTAGGGAAGGTAACATGGTGGCAGATGTTCTTGCCAAAAATGGGCAGGGCCTAACTTTATTCTCCTCTCAGTGGTGGATCTCCCCTCCCACTTTTTTGTCTCAATATCTTTTGAGAGATAGTCTAGGTTTATCTTTTTCCCGTATTAATATGAACTAATTGTTCGTGGTTCCGGCAGCTCCGGATTTTTTTATTTTTATTTCAGTGGTCTTTATTCAAAAAAATATTAGTTGTCAATCAACTAGAAAATATGTTGCTAGATAATTCATAATCCTCTTATCAAACTTGAAAATAGAAGGTTGACGTGGGATCTATGAGATAAAACGGATATTTCACAACATGAAAATAGGGTGAGGTCTAGGTTACCCTCTCATAATATCAACCAATCAAAATGTAATATACACTAGACCATTGACCCGTGCTAACGCACGTGTCATTTAAAAAATTAATACTCACTGAAAAAATAAGACACTGTAGTTCGCTTGAATGTAAAAATTGTCGTGAATCAAAGCAAAATGTCAATTACCATAGACTTTGTTATTGTTCCATAATTCTAGTACGTAGTTCCTGTTACTTTAACATAACATATAATTTTAAAAGGGAAACTGAAGTTCGTTGACATGCAAATAGTTTCAATAAGTAAGAAAATGAATAGTACACAAAAAAGTCCTACACATTACGGAAAACTTCTTTATAGATCACACTTGA
Organism: Medicago truncatula; assembly: GCF_003473485.1. NCBI lineage: Eukaryota > Viridiplantae > Streptophyta > Magnoliopsida > Fabales > Fabaceae > Medicago > Medicago truncatula. The sequence continues at coordinate 33,436,469 of NC_053044.1, forward strand.
TGCAACATCTGTATCACCGCCGTCGTCGTCATTAATCAATATCTTTAAACCACCCCTCGAAGTAACCCGTGATATTGCGACGTACAACTGTCCATGTGAAAAATAACAAAGATGAATCCAAAACGACATCTAAAAATTTCAATAAACAGATAGCTACCTCAGTTGACTCAATCATGCTTTCAATTGTCATTCGGTTAGTGTTGAGCAAGTCATCTGATAAAGACGCGGAGCTGTTCGTTGAAATTTGGCTGACACTTCGGGTGAACTGTACATTGATGCATTTTTCATTCTAATAAAAGGGCACCAATGTTAATAGAAGAGTGGTGAGACCTCCAGACAACTTAATTACGACCAAAAAAACTTGCCTTTATTCTAAAGCATATAAAAATGTAAATGGTTACCGTGTCATGTACGCAGCGACATCAGGCAAATCGCCATTAAGTAACAGCTTAGTCCCATTAAAGGCATTAGCAACTCCCATAGCACCTAATTTTTTAAAAAATCAACAGCAAGTGAACATAATTTCACATTTCATTGTTGATATCAGCAGAAAGCACAAACTTAAAACACGACAATCCTAAATACATGCATGTCTTGCAAAACTGCAATATCAATATAGTAGGTGTGTCGTTGTCATGGTTGCCAAAAAAGGTCACAATTTTGTCAGCATGTTCACCCCAAAGAGAGCAATGCAAGCGGTTGTTTCTGTAATAAAATATTACCAAAATATCAATTCAGGAGCATAAGGTATATTAAAATTATATTACAACCAGGTACAAAGAAAGAGACAAATCTTACTCAAGATCTTCTAAAGTGAGATCAATAACCCTGCTTTTCCTTCTGTTCTTTTCAGTTTCCCTTATATCACCTCTTTCAATTACATGACCAATAACATCTGAAATTACGTATACAAAAGCAAAAACAAATGTATGAAATTCCTAAACGAATGCTTATAGGTAGAAATAATGTACAACACACATTCAAAATTGAAGTCTTACCCGTAGATACTTCCTCGACAGTTGAAGAGAGAATTTCATTGAATGGCTTGAACTCAAAAACGTTCATAGGGATAGCAGGCGAGTGTACTTTGGTAAAAGTTGAATTGTGCATTATACTAAGCTTATGTTTGTGTGAAGTTACCTTATAAGGACTTTCATTAAAACCTACAATTGCATTTTCAAGCTGATATGTACCCCCTTCTTGAACCATGGACCTGAACTTTGCCACCAAATCTTTTCTAGTTGTGGCGTGTGTCATACCCCAAATTTGGACCATTTAAAATCTTTTTTGTCCATATTTTGAAATAGTCCACATTCTCTTCTATTCGTTTTTTTTACCATTTAAAACTCGCGTTTTTCTTCTTTAATCATTTAAAAACTTTTATCTACATTTTTATAACTTTTTGAGCGCATTTTATAGTCTTGTTAGTCATAATAATCAAGTCATTTTAAAAAGGTTTAATCATATTTTAAAAATCACGTCCTTTTAATCATTTCAGACAAAATTTCGGCAGGGAGGATACTTTGAAGTACCTCATGTCAGATTTCGAAGGGACTTTTTTTTTATTATTATTAATTAATATTTTATTTTTATTTTATTTGTCATTTTTTATTTTTCTGTTTTTTGTTTCTTATTATTTTTATTTGTTAAGTCTTTATCCCCAAGTCTCCAACAGGGGTATTTTGGTCTTTGATATGTACCAGAGCCAACCCTATTTTGTCACTATAAGTACACTGTCCAATCATTGGGGAGAAGAGGCTGCACTGTTCACACACTAACATACCAATTATCTGCAGCCGCTGAAGTCAAAATCACAAACCCTAATTCTCTCCCGTTTCCCTAAATTTTCAAATCAAACAGCAAAATTGCAAGAAAAATGACGAACATAGATGAACAAAATCCAGTTTCGTAAATAATTGCCAAACTCATATGTCAAACCGAATCCATTCCATCTCACAGATCACCCATCATTTTCGGTTTCGAATTCAACAACCACAAATTCACCAAAAAACTCACCGATTAAACCATAAGTCACATTCACAAACAACAATCATCGTTATCAATCCATAAACAAATCCATTTCGGATTCAAGCTCAACCTCAAACCTTTCAAACCGATTCATCCACAAACCATCAAGGAAACACAACTGCAACCGTTTGTTCATTTTTGGGAACCGGATCGAGTAAAAGAGAAGAAGGTGAACGAATCCAACATCGGAACGGAACGTGAAGGAAAAGCGGAACCTAGAGAAGAACAAATCGAAACCAAAGGAGAGAGAACAGATCCATTCGTGTTCATCCATTCTGGTAACTTTCTTTTTCGAACTTCACTTTTAGATCTAGGTTTTTGTGTTTGGATTTTGAAATTTTTGAGTTGATATTTGAAATAAGGAAGAAAAAGGATTTTCGAATATGTGAAAAAGATTTTGAAACGATTGAGTTTTGAACTCCGGTGCGGTGGTGCCACCACCGGCCGCCGCGCCGGAAAATTGGTGTTCATCGGAGAAGAAGAACAGAGAGAAGAGAGCATAGAGAGAGAAATTTATGTTAAAAAATGAACAAAAAGAACCCTACACCACATATATATGTTGTTCTGAACCGGTTCGGTTCTCCTGAACCAAACCAGGCTTGAACTGGACCGGGTTAAGCCCAATACCCCAGCCTGTCCTCTAAGTCCAACTCCGAAATTGCTCTTTGGCCCAAATCTCTACTGCTTTATTTTCTGCTTGTTGTTTGCACCTACTATTTCCATTACTGCACCACTACTTTCCATTGCTTTAAAGTGTATTGCATTACTTCTAACCTCTTTTATCATTTTCATATTTTTGTTTAGCATCTTACTTATGTCTAAAATCATGCATGTTTAATCTTATGTCATTTTTTTCCTTGCTATTTATTTGGACTTAGTGTGTATAAATAGGAAATTGATGTAATTTTATTTCTTGCATTTTTATTTTGGCATAAAGGCCTTAGGGTTGTATTTAGGAATTGATGTAATAATGTAGGTAACACAAGCACCGACACTTGCACCGACACTACCACATTTTATTTATCGCTTTCCTTTAGTTTTTATGACGTTACGTTAGTTTAGAAAAATCATTTTCTCAAAAAGTCAAATATGCAAAACTTCAAAAATCATTTTCTTAATAACATTTTTCCTTTATTTTCTTAATCAAACTCTCAATCAATTTTAATTCAACTTCAATCATTTTCAAAATTTAAAATCAATTAACCTCACTCATTTCTTTTATCTCATGCCTTGAGGCCTCTTTCTCTTCTTAAAACCTATTTCGAAAAATCTTAAAATCAACCTAATCCACTAAAGAAATTTTTGAGGGGAACTACGTCGGTTTTGATCCCTTTCCCAAAAAAAGGGTACGTAGGCAAAGGACTTGTCCTTCCAAATCAAATAATAAAAAAAAATAACCAAAAACATACTTCTTCTCCCTCCATTCTTTCACTTAGATTTTTAGGTAATAATTTTTCAAGTAAGCAAATGAATTTAGCACAAGATAATCTAGGTAAGCGGTTCCTTCGGAGTACCGAAGTCGTTTAGGGTGCTTAACACCTTCCCTATTCGAAACCAACCCCCGAATCCAAAGTCTCGATAAGGGTTTTTACTCATTTTTTCCCTTCCCACGAATAAAAATTGAGAGTTCAAAGATTGACGATTCAAATCAATCGATGGTTTGATATCCGAAAATCAAGGAGCACAGCGTGAATACGTCCACCCTATTGACGACAACAACAACATTAAACAGCTGGTTAAATTACATAACTAAAAAACAACAATGACATTAGTTTAATTTTAAAGCTAAGAGTGCAAACATGCAGAAACCTTTTCATCGACCAGTAACATGTTCATGAAAATGATGCTAGTGGGGATCTTCTTCACTCGAATCAACCAAATGTGAGCAACTCGCACACACATCTTGAGATTCTTTCTTCCTCCAGAAACAACTGAGATTGGAGTGTATTTGACAGACATCATTGGCTTGTTTTTTTTCTTTCCAAGAAAGAGGATGCTTATTTAGATTGAGATGGTTTGGCTAATAGGTTATGATATATTTATAGGAAAAAAGGTGGAATACGTGTGAGTAGGATATGTCGGTTGAGTAATAAAGAGTATTAGTTATCAGGATAAGCACAAAATAGTGGAACAAAATTAGGAAGTGGCCAACATTTTAGGATAAAGATTAATATGAATAAAATGAAATTAATATTGTTGATGGGGCACTTTGTTTTACTTAAGAATTGACATTTTTTTTGACTTAAGAATTACCATAGTTGATTCGCCAAAACATATTTTAGAGATGTGGATGAAATCCCCTAATTATTTGAATGAGAGAAATAAGGATTTTAGTTTCTTTCCACCAAAAAGTTAGTTTAGAGATGTGGATGGAATCTCTTAGTTACTTGATTGAGAGAAATTAGGATTAGGATTTTAGTTTGTTTCCACCCAAAACATATTTTAGAGATTAGGATTAGTAATTGTTAGTAATAAAGTTAAGAGGAGACGTTACACCGCTATGCTACTAAATTGATTCTAGTAATTGTTACTAATAATGTTACTAAAATGCTTCAGTAACACATCCATGCTACTAAATTGATTCAACAACACAAAAACAAACACAAATATATAAATCAAAAAGCAAAGCAAGCAAGGCTAAATTATTTATGAAATTCAAGGGACATTTGCTAAATTCAAAGACAAAAAATAGATGCTTCCAAAACTCTAAGAAACTAAAACTTAAAATTCAAATTGGAAAGGTCTTGCACAATTTATCTAAACATGGACTAATTGTAAATAACATCAAGGTAGATGGTATCATGTGACCCAACCATCGGAGCACCCCCTCTGATCTTCACACCTTCACGGAGCCTGCGAGCTTCCACAAACCTATTCCAACGCCGTCCTATCTTGAAGTGTTCATAAGGAATAGTTGCAAAAGTTAGCTCACAAACGGAAAAGGAACAAAAGAAGTTAAGGTGGACACGAAAAGTGTATCATACCATGCAACCTTTAGTAACATCATACTCAGTTAATTTTTTTTTCGAAATCAAGGACCATGTCACTAATATTGTGACGATAAGCGAGAAGAGATGTTATTGGGGGGGAGATAGTCATCGAAAGTTGCTTGCAAATTCATCTTGTCAAGAAAGAAATGCATAGGGGGATCAAAAATCGGGTAGGGGATACTCTTGTGAAACCTACCAGTCAAGTGTATATCAAACTGTCCGTCATCCACAAAAACTAAGGTAATCCAGGCACCAAGGTCGATTCCGTAAAAGTCACGAATCGCTTTCCATCCCTTTGTGAGAAAAAATGCTCAGTTTACTCTATCGACCAATACTTCAAACTTGTTGGACTTAGGATCAGTCAATATTGCATAACGCCCAATTTGATCTCCGAAATCACCGCCAAACATGTTTGGCAAGCATACTGCACCCTAAAAAAATAACAAACAAAAACATCACAAACGTTGATAAAATAGAATGCAAATAATTAAGAATAGGTATATTTCGCAAAAAACATATACAACATCAATGTCATATTAAACGATATATGATATGTATTTCAGTCTGAGCTTGTTGATTGCTTTGTCAAGATCAGAAAAAGGGTTTTTCACCAATGGACCTACAAAAGATTGAAAGGGATTGAAATAATGATTTATACTTTAAAACAGCGATGAATGTTTCTGGAAGCCATGTTGAAAAGAGATTTCGGTTTAGGAGAAAGGATTAAAATATATTGGTGAGGGTTTGGAGGAGAGAAAGGTATGGTTTTAAAAAGAGATTTCGGTTTAGGAGAAAGGATTAAAATATATTGGTTAGGGTTTGGAGGAGGGGAATTAGAAAATATGGTTTAGGAGGAGTGAAGTTAGATGGTTAGGGTTTGGAGGAGGAGAATTAGGAAATATGGTTAGGGTTTAAAGGAGGGAAAAGTTGCTAAAATATTAGGGTTAAAATATTAGGTTAAAATTAGGGCAACAAAGCTTTGTTTAGGAATAAGATGTTTCTGGAAGCCATGTTGAAAAGAGATTTCGGTTTAGGAGAAAGGATTAAAATATATTGGTGAGGGTTTGGAGGAGAGAAAGGTATGGTTTTAAAAAGAGATTTCGGTTTAGGAGAAAGGATTAAAATATATTGGTTAGGGTTTGGAGGAGAGGAATTAGAAAATATGGTTTAGGAGAAGTGAAGTTAGATGGTTAGGGTTTGGAGGAGGAGAATTAGGAAATATGGTTAGGTTTTAAAGGAGGGAAAAGTTGCTAAAATATTAGGGTTAAAATATTAGGTTAAAATTAGGGCAACAAAGCTTTGTTTAGGAATAAGAAGATAGGTAACATTAAATGTCAAATAAATGAGTAGATTTTTTCTAAAAATAAATGAGTTAATCTTAATTATTTTTTTTTGAAGGAGAGTTAATCTTAATGATAAGGTAACTTTTAACACTTTTAATTTTTATTTAATTTATTTTTAAACAAAAAATGATTTAATTTTTTTTTTTATATTAAGGTGTTCGATCTTAATTAATTTACATTACAAGACTTATAACAAATAAAATTTTACATCAAATTTCTTTCATCTGGATGTCCTTAAATTCATCATTTACATTCATAAAATTTCTTCCATTCCAGAACCCCGAACGTGAGAACAAAAACATCTCCTTCTTTCAAATTTCTTCTTCTTTATTCTTCCATATTGATCAATTTTTGTTTCTTTTTCATTCTTCTTCATATTTTGATTGTTCAATTTTGTCGTTCCAAATTGCCGCAATTTCTAATTATCGTGAGAATTGTCGTTGTTTCTAGAACCGCGTCAGGTATCGTGACTTATTTTTTTTATTTAAGGAGCCAACCTAATAAAATATGTTAATACGCATAAACCTGTCTCACTATCAGCAAAAGCCTTTTAAGTTCAAATAAAAGAACAAAAGCCTCATCACATAACCATTTCAGCAGCAGCAACCAAAAAAATGCTAGCAAACTCCCACAACATCACAGCGGCAACACCTGCTAGCAGCCCTCAAAGTACAACGGATGATTTACTCAATTGTTATAATTAACTACCTCACAACCAAGAAAAATCAAATCAAAAAGAAAAATCAAGTCATCATACTTGACGTCGTACTGGAAATAACGGTAATTCTCACGATATTTGAAATCATGACGATTCTCACGAAAATTGAAAAATGCGGCAGTTGGGAACGACAAAATTGAACAATCAAAATGGGAGGAATAAATTTTATGAATATAACTAATAAATTAAAGGACATTCAGATGAAAGAAATTTGATGTGAAATTTTAATTGTTCTAAGCCAGTCCTGTAGTGTAAATTAATTAAGATTGAACACCTAAATATAATTAAGGCAATATTACATTATGAGTCCTTTATCTTATTTATCTGTAACACTTTGGTCGTTTGTCTTTATTTTTTCCCGTTTAGGTCTTTTATCTCTCATAAAAGCACATATACATCTTTTTTCGCATTTTTTTATTAAAAAAAACATAATTTTTTTTAAAACTGAAAAAAAAATCCAAAAATATGATGAAAATGTTCATCATCTTCATCTTCTTCCTTTGAATCTTCATCATCTTCTTTAAATAAAAAAAAGAATTGGCAAAATTACACTTTTAGTCCCTTAACTTAATTTCGGGTAACAGTTTTGTCCTTTATCTTTTTTTTCATTTCAATTTGGTCCTTTTTGTCCATTTTCATATGAATTTTTAAGCTTAAAATTCATGATTTTATTTTCTTATGGTCCTTCAGTCTTCAAATCTATGATCCTCGTCTATGTTTGCATAAGAATATTAGATTTGAAGCTTGAAAATGTATATGAAAATGGACAAAAAGGATCAAATTGAAATGAAAAAAAGGATAAAGGACCAAACTGTTACCTGAAATTAAGTTAAAGGACTAAAAGTGTAATTTTGTCAAAAAAATTGTACTAAAATATATCTCCAAATATCGTGAATTAATGTTATATTCACCTCAAATCTTATTTTAAACACAAAAATCAAAACCTTAATTTCACAAATGTTGCAAGGCGGATGGTGGAGACTTAGTCACTGGCGGGGGTTAGGCTTTACGAAAGTTAAGATTGTTCTGGAAACAACAAAATTGATGTGCAAAACTGCTATCAATTTTGGGGTTATTTTTATGTCGGGCTTGAATATTGAGTTAGAAAATAATAGTAATAATAATATACAGCTTTGACAATTTATATAACTAATTTTTTTTTTTTTTTTTGATGAAACTAAATCTCTTTCTTTATAGGGGTTTGATTTTTGTGTTTAAAAGAAAATTTGAGGTGAATATAACATTAATTCATGATATTTGGAGATATATTTGTGTAGAAATTTTTTTGATTCAATGAAGATGATGAAGATTCAAAGGAAGAAGATGAAGATGATGAACATCTTCATCATATTTCTGGATTTGTTTCATTTTTAATAAAAAGATATTTTAAAAAATAAAATTATGTATTTTTTTAATAAAAAAAATGAGAAAAAGGATGTATATGTGCTTTTATAAGAGATAAAAGACCTAAGTGAAAAAAAATAAAGTTAAAGGACCCAAGTGTAACAAATAAATAAAATAAAGGATCTCTAATGTAATCATGTCTATAATTAAATAAAAATTAAAAGTATTAAAAGTTACCTTATGATTATAATTGATTCTTTTTTTAGAAAAAAAATGACTCATTTATGACATTTAATGTTGCCAATGTATATTACATTTTGATTGGTTGATATCATGAGAGGGTAAAATACTCTCTAAATAAGAGAGGATAATCTAGAAAAAACCTGAAAATAGTCTAAATTTCCTTGAGGCAAGCGCTTAACAAAATTTGTCAATGAAGCAAGCCATAAAAATAGGAGGTTTCATTGGTTACAATAGTTCACCTAGCATTTAGAGGTCTTGATTTCATAGCAACTTATGGGCTTTGGATTGAAATTTTTATCTTGCGATGAAAACCCTAATATACATTTATCATATTGTTAAATACCCTTTTCTAAAAATTAAACAAATTTGAAAATCTAATGTTTTAGCTAATCAACTTAGAAAATGGATCAGTAATCAACACTAGTCCATATGGGTTCGATAAATTTTATTAAGTGATAGAAATCATGCACTTGCGGCCTATGCATTCATGTAATGACCTCTTAGGGAGTTCTTATATAGTTAGATTGATATAGAATTTAAAATTGTACTACCCTCTCTATGAGAGTTAGAATCCTAAAAATAACTATGTGTCAACTCAGACACAAACTCATACATACATAACTTGGTTCAGCAATGACAAAAACATTTATGATTAAAGGGAAGTCTCAAGAGACAAGACGAGTAAACACACAGTTCATCAATAATGCATTTTACCAGACTTTATGATAAGACTAGATGTTGTCTAGTGGCGAGTTTGAAGAGGCGGAGATAATAATACACGTTAATCTTAAAGAGATTGAGTAAAGAATACCTGAGAGTTTGGAGAGGAAGATAAAATTATAATCACGAAAAAATAATACCCATTAACCCTTAATTAAGAGGTTTGTTGAACAATGATTGTTTTCATGGTGGATTAAGTACTTTGAGTAAAGAAGATAAAATATCTCTTAAAGAGGAGGACTAGTATGAAAATATATTGTTTTCTTCATTCCCTTTTCTCTTTATTTCAATTAGTTCTTTGTGGCTTATTTTCCATATCCTCTTATTAACATTAAATAAAAAACTCTTTGACAAAGGACTTTATATACACGTTTTAATCGTATCTTTAGATTTAAAATGATTCATGATGCAATTAGCATCAATCAATGATAAAAAAATAAACTATGTTGTGAAATTTATTAAAGAAAATTTTATAATGAAGTTGTTAGAATGACTTTTTTGGTGAAGTTATTAGAATGACCAATCATAATACATCTGTGTATTTAATGCATGTCACATCAAATTATACCGTGTACTGTACATTTGCTCATACGGTGTACCACTATATTTTAACCCATTGGAATTGGGTCCTTGATTAAATCAAAATTAAACATTTTTATTATTTTTTTCTTTTATTCTTAAAACTTATGCATCTAAATTGGATAGACATTACACCAAAAAAGATAAAATTGGATACGACCAATTCTTTCCCTCTTCACATCGCACAAATTCTTCATAGCTTCATCAAAATTCCAGATTTCTTCCTCCCTTTCTCTCTAAAATTTCAGATCGATTTCTTCCTCCCTTTCTCTTCCTCCCTTTAGGGTTCGCTTATCATACCGATTCCAGACCTTCGATTTCAATTTTGAATTGGTGTCACGACCCACCTTTGAGCCATGACCGGCGCACAGGCTAACACTAACTCATGATAAATTTAGCCTGGCAAGCCTAGTAAACTATAACTTTTGCACCTTTCTAAAATACTGAAATTTTGGTAATGACTCACAAACCTCCATAACATTTCAAAATGCAAGTTTATCATCACAGTATTTAAAATCTATCCCATTATTTATATGTTGACTTTAAAGACAAGAACAACTATTATCTCAATAGTTACATCATAAGCAAATCACAAAAACGGTCAAGATAGAGATCTAATGCAAAGCATAGATGTTTTTGATGAACATGAATCTCCAAGAGATTTGTCCTTTGCAAACTGTGAATAAAAAATCAAAGAAATGATGAATCACAAGAATTCAATGGGAGCATGACAAACCAAGTGGACATAATGGATGAGTGATGTTTTCACCGGTCTTTATCCAACCATTTTTTTTAAACTAAAAATTCATCCTTTTAAAGCTCATTCATGCTAAAAAGAAATCCTTGCAATATCCAAGTCAATATTATTCGACAAAAATCCTAAGCATGAACCAACGGTTAGTCATACATAAAGTTCTACAAATATATGTTCAACTAAATAAAAAATAAAAATAAAAAAAAACCATTTTAACACGCCTAATATCATTTACCTCTATTCGCTATTTCTACATAAACCACATTATCTTTTCGTTGTGGCGAACAGAGATATACCACATTTCTCTTCGTTGTGGTGAACGGAGTTACTATGAGCCGTACCTCATAGGCTACATTATTTCTTCGTTGTAGCAAACGATGTTACTATGAGCCGTACCTCATAGGCTACATTATCTCTTTGTTGTAGCAAACAGAGTTACTATGAACCGTACCTCATAAACTATATTATCTCTTCGTTGTAGCAAACAGAGTTTTTTCTTCTCAAATTTTCTTAAGTGGAATATTTACCTTTAAACATAAAGTGAAAGCTAAGTTACACATAAAAGTAGCAGGAGCATTAAATGGAGAAAATTTGATAAAATTTTCAGGAGAGAATCATAATCCTCTTTGTATATATACCTCTTCATTTCCCTAACTAAATATATTATCCTACTTTACATATAGCTAGTCAATATAGCACCGCCCACTGCCCACTACCTCAAACCATTAACTTTACCAAATGGTTAAACATGTTCTTCTTCTTTTTAACTTCATATCATACTTTTCCACCAGATTTTGTTGTGAATTCGTTGAGAAAACCACACCAATAACAAACTTGATGTGTGGAGCAGATTAATACCAAATAATCAAATCAAGCGGGTAGCAAATAATCCAAACAAAATAAAACAGCAACAGATAGAGAGAAGAAAGAGAAAGAACACAAGAATTTATTTACCCAGTTCGGTCTAATGATGACCTAGTCTGGGGGAGAGAGCAGCTCTCCGATCCACTATAATGATGAGTTTCTTTACAAAGAGATATTGAGTTACAAGAATCAGTCTTCAAACCTAATTCTACCCAAGTCCCAGCCTCTTCCCGTGACCAAGAGACTCAATCCTAATAGTGCTTTGTTCAAGGTGAATCAAAACAATCCCAACCCTAGTGTTGTTGCCAAGAGAAATTCTCAATAAACCCTAGTTTGAATGTTGGCTTCTAAACCCTATTTTTCTACACACTTTTATCATCTGATACAAGGCTGTATTTATAGTGGAAAGTAAACCCTTAAAAAACTGAAACAAATCTAACTAAAAATACGTTTAATTTTTATCTTCAACGGGGCCATCGTGGTACGAAATTTCCAGTAGCTTCCCAGGAATCTTGCTTCAACAATCGTGGCGCGATGGTTCTCCATCGTGGCACGATTCTCCAGATTTCTGATTTTAAGTTAACTCCCACAATTCTCCACCTTGACTTCAAATCAGTGATGATGTCAATTTAACCATCAATCACTTTGCTGCTCTCTCCAATCCTTCATCTAAGCTTCGATGAAGTTAATCAAGTCCAAGCAATGCTTGAATCTCGATCTTGGTAATGATTTGGTGAACATGTCTATTGGATTCTCTTCCGATGCCACTTTCTCCACCATGATCTCCTTTATCTCAATCATGTCTCTTACGAAGTGCAAACGAATGTCAATGTGCTTTGTCCTTTCATGATATACTTGATGATTTGCCAAATGAATGGCACTTTGGCTATCACAATGTATCTTCACACACCCTTGACTAATCCTCATTTCTCCAATCATACCTTTCAACCATATGGCTTCCTTGACCCCTTCAACAAGGGCTATGTACTCTGCTTGAGTTGTTGAAAGAGCTACAACTGATTGTTGATTTGCCTTCCAAGTTACCGCGGTACCGAACAATGTAAACACAAAACCTGACAAAGATTTTCTAGTGTCTACGTTACCTGCATAGTCCGCATCCACATATCCCTCCAAAGCATCTCTACCTGGTTGTGACCTTGTATACCTTAGACCACCTTTCAAAGATCCATTCAAATATCTCATAACGCACTTCAAAGCTTGCCAGTGCACTTGACCCGGATTTGCCATAAACCGACTTATCACACTAATTGCGTAGGATAAGTTTGGCCTACTACAAACCATACCATACATGATGCTTCCAACCCCACTTGCATAGGGAGTACCTTCCATCTTGCTTTTCTCTTCCTCAGATTGAGGACACTGCTTTATAGATAGCTTTGTGTGGTGACCAAGAGGAGTGCTAACGACTTTAGAATCTTTCATTCTGAACCGCTCCACCACTTTCCTCAAGTACCCCTGCTGAGATAAGAACAACTCACCTTTTTTCCGGTCCCTCATGATATCCATACCAAGTACCTTCTTTGCATTACCAAGATCCTTCATCTCAAATTCATCATTCAATCTTTCCTTGAGCTTCTGAATCTCTTGCTTGTCAGAACTTGCCATAAGAATATCATCTACATAAAGAAGAGGATAGAGAATGACTTTCTCATTCCTTCTCATCATGTAAACACAACTATCATAGTTGCTTCTCACAAAACCAGCCTTTACTAGGAACTCATCAAACCGACGATACCACTGCCTTGGACTTTGCTTCAACCCATACAAGGATTTCTTCAACAAACACACTTTTGTATTGTCTTCTACAAAACCTTCTAGTTGTTTCATATAGATAGTTTCTTCCAACTCTCCATGTAGAAATGCGGTCTTCACATCCATCTGTTCTAACTCAAGATCATACATGTTAACAATCGCCATAAGTACCCTTATAAAACAATGTTTTACCACCGGTGAGAAGATTTCATTGTAATCAATCCCTTCCACCACTACAACATTTTGGCCCTACGACAACGCCTAAATTTTGGAAAGTAAAAAAACCGTCCTGGTAGAGTCCGATGCACAACGATTTTCTAATTTTGTTGTATTAGGGTAGGATATTTTTTAAATTTTTTTATAACAACTCGAAAGCGTTGTGGTATAAGAAACGAGAACGGATTTTTATTTATTACTTTCGTCAACATGTATTAACTGTTCTGGTATAATTTTTAATTATTTTTAATAAAAGTATGAGTAACAACACCTTTGTTAAATACCGTTTTTTTAAACTATAACAAAAAATCTTAGTGTAACAAAAAGAAATATCGTTCTAAAAAACAAATAACTAGCGCTATTGTTTATGAAAGTTAATTTTCGTTAAAAAATACCCAACATCCCTTTGGAAAAAATAAACAATTTCCTCTTAAAAAAAAAACTCTTTTGTCAAAAAAATAAACAAACTTCATTAATTAAGAAAAAGTGAATTATCAAAATAAAAAAACAAATTCCATTAATTAAGAAAAAGTGAAAAACCAATAAAAGGAATCGCAGAAGCTATTCAAACCTCAAAACCTCAACCTTTTCAACCCATTCCGAACAGTTTTGCGAACCTTCAAAACTCAGAATCCTTCAATCCATTGGAACCTCAAAATCCATTCGAAAATCTCAATAGCTTCAACCATGCTGAACCCCATTCGAAAATTCTCAATTCTGTTACTCGTGTTCGTGTTTACGTGTTCTTCCCGATCTTAGTACTGTAAGTCTTTTTCAAGCGCACCTCTTTTAATTCGAGTAGGAAAACTGTGGTTTTCTGGCTAGGTTCGATTATGTTTGATTTTTCCTTTGGGTTCAGTTATGTTAAATTTTGAGTTCAATTTTTGATTATGTTCGATTCTGAGTTTGATTCTGTGTTTGGGGTTCTGCATATCTTGATTATCTTGCTCTATTATTGTGCAACTTCCATTTAATTTGGATTGCTCGACAATGCCACTCTTTAAGAATGTCAGTACTCCTTTAACAGTCTCTAACTTAGTCTATATAACACTATAACATTGCTAAAAATAAGCAGATTAGACTGAAGGATGAGAAACAGTTTCTTGACAAATTAGATGAAGAAGGGCAGTTTCATTATTATGAAGAAAAAAAAAATTAATTTTGGGTGTATCAGTGAATTTTTGGGGTGTGGGTAGAAAAATTCTAATAATAATTAATCCGGGTAAAGACCCAATTTAGTATCTAGTGCATTATAATAGTTGACGGAGAGACTAATTTGTCTGCGTTATGAAAATGTGAGAACTGGTTTGAGGATTATTTTTTGTGGGGACTAACTAGGCCGTGAGAAAATTGTGAGGGGTTGAATTGGGTCTTTAGTCTAATTACTTAAATGGTGAAAAAAGAATTTGTATGAGTGTGTATTTAATTATTTTTGGTTCTAAGTTTGTTTCATTTTGGAGCAAAACAAAAGATTATGTTTTATGCACATCACTTGTTTGATAATTTGCATGAAAACAGATGCAATGAGTCATTAACAATTACCTTGGTTTAACTGTTACTACTTCTATTTCTATGAGTATTTTTAACATGCTAGTATAAGTTTTTGATATGGAACTCAAAATTCTCTTGGGAAAATTTATATGAAAATTCTGATATTGTAAGTGATGTGATGTAAGTACAATAAGTGATGATAATGTTGTATTATCTGACTAGTAGTTTATAGGAGTCTAGTGAGAGAAATTATGTTAATGAGGATTAATCCTAGAGCTAAGTAATTGTAAACATAGCATCGAGGTAACAATTTCTGCATTTTGTTGTTGTTAAAAATAATGCTATTGTTGTAAATTTCGCCTTCATCGCGGTCTGCTTCTAGCCGTCTAATTGCGGAATATGGGTTCCCTTAATTGCAGTCTCTAACACCTTCATTGTTCATTAGTCAATTTTGATTTTTCCTGAAAATTTAGTATTAGGAACTCCATTGTTAATTCAATCCTTTTTTTTTTTTTTTTTGCAGTCTCTAACACCTTCATTGTTCATTAGTCAGTTTTGATTTTTCCTGAAAATTTAGTATTAGGTACTCCACTGTTAATTCAATCCTTTTTTTCATGTATAATATTAAGCTCTGGTTAGTGTTTAGTTGATGGGTTTCTTTATTTTTAATTAATATAAGCTTTTAGTGAGCAGTTGGATATAACCTGTGTTGATAGCTATAGTTTACACTTGATGCATGATTTTTTTGTGATTTATTTTAGAGTTATATCATATGGGACTAAGGCACAATGTTTTTTTTTTTTTTATATTTTCAATGAGTACTAAGAATGTAATTTGTACTCAGATATTGGTGTGATGTAATATAAGAGTTAGAGTTGTATTAGATGAAAGGCATTTTCAAGTAATTTGTAACGGGTGGGTTTAGGTGTTGCCAGCAGTGGGCGTGCAGAGGACTGTTTCAGGGTTTTTTGGGGGCCGGTTGTGGACTTAGCATGTTTTTAGTCTGTGAGTGCAGTTGATGTGGTGATAGTGCAGGCGGGCTTATTAGTGGCATGTCTACTTCTATAGGTGTAGCTGTGTTCCTTTCCTTTGGGGCTGATTTTAGGTGCCAATTAGGTGCTTTTAGTTTCATTTTGGCTATTTGCTCTTTTTGGCTACTGTTCGCACGTCTGAAAATATTCACCGACAACCCTTAATCTGAGAACACTCACGAACTCTCACAGAATCCTCTTATCCTTCTCCAATCGAAACTCACAAGAACCCTTTTCTAATTCTTTTGTTTCTTCATTGGAATCGGTGGTGAGTCATAAAGTTTGGGCATTTTTTATACCATTTTAAATTCTAGGGTTATGATTAATTGATACTAAATTCATTTATTTTTCTTCTAATTAGGTGAATGGAAGCACTTTCTGAAATATGATTACACTGAAGGGTAATTATCTTAATCTCTCTCTTTTCTATTTCTATTTTATTTCTATGGTTTTTTTTATCTTTTTGATTCATCACAAATTTTATTTTTATTTTTATTTATATGAAAAGTGATGTTGTAGTGACAGAAAAATTGTTGTTTTTCCTTCTTGTTTTTATTGTCCTTAATAGATTTTTCTTTATAGAAAATAATTATGCTAGGTTCGAACTTTTTTCGTGCTTTATATATTTGAGAGTGGTGCTTGTGTAGTGGACTATTTTTTAAATAATTTTTCTCTTGTTGGTGAAGAATCTAATATTTAGAGTGGTGTTTTTGGAGGTTTTTTTGTGGTATGGTGGCTGTTTCTATTTCTGATTTTGGAGTGGAGTTATAGTTTTGTGTTGTTTATGTGTGTTTATGTTTTTTTGATGTATATGTATGGTGTTGGCTTCTAACAGATTTGGGTTTGGTTTTATTCGTTATAGAGCAAGTTTAGCGTTTTGTTTTTGGTTGTGTTTGAAGTCCTCTTTTATTATGGTTTTTTCTAGCTCTGCTTTGGTGGTTTTTTTGTACTTCCTTGCGTGTATCCGGATACTCCTTGTTGTTATAATTATATTAAAGATGGTGATGCTTTTTTTGTTTACTTTCTTGCGTGTATCTAGATACTCCTTGTTGTTATATTATAGTTATATTAAAGAGAGTGCTGAAATGATGAGATTTCCTTTCATCATAAAGGTTTAACTATTAGCATTATCTTACTGGGAAAGTAGTCATGGTCCTTAAAAATTTGATTTATGTTTGTTTGAAGAGAAAGTTGTTGGTTGGACGAGACTCACAACTCAACCAATGAGAAGTTTTTTCTTAAGTTGTGAATGATTCTCCTATTAGATCAATTTAAATAATATTTCCACTTGGTTCTTTTATTTACAGGTTGTCATCGTTTCTGTGTCACTAGACTCCCTTGAAAAAGAAAGAGCCATATATGCAGTTGTGTTGGAAAAACCAAGGTTGAAAGGTATCTTTTAGTCCCACATATGTGTGTTTATGTTTTGCAGTCTCAATAACCCTAAATTTATCCTCAATTTCAGTGAAAAATTTGTATGGTGATGAAGTGTAGAGATGAGAAATTTCAGAACCCCTTTCCCTAATCTATTTTCTCACTTTTGTTGGTCTTATTCTTGTAGCATCTTGTTCAATACTCATAAACCCCAAATCTCTGCTTGGTGCTCTTTCTTCTTTGCACGAAAGTGACAGTGAGTTTCGATCTTGTTTGAGGCTATTTTATTTCTCTTCTTGCTGCTCTTTTCTTACTGTCGTTGTTCAGTTTAGAATCATCATTATTCAGATTCTCATTTACACGATTATTGCTCTTCAGGTGATTTTTGGGTATTTTCATTGCCTTTTATTTTTGGTATCTGAGTCCCACATATGTGTGTTTACTGACCAAGGTGCTCATCACTTTCCCTTATCTTCTAAGTATAAGAATTAGTTTGGACGTAGTGATTTATAATTTGTGTGTGCTTACTCTTAGTTATAAGAACTTTAATATATTTGAATCATTGAACAAATAAATTAAAAGCAACTACTATCTGATTAGAACCTACATACTAATAAGTTGGAGCAAGGCCTATGGTTTATAGCAATACACAAATTTAGAAAATCACTCTAGGTAAAGTTTCAATTACTTTGTTATAGGATTACATACTTTTGATGTTGTGATATCAGCATTGTTGGTTGCATTTAATGTCTTTAAATTCAAATAGTTACATGTATGTTATAAAGTTAAGATAGTCACATAATATTAGTGGTTATAGGGCTCATGCATCCACTTTTGGCACTATTAGAGTTGATATTTTTTTGGATATTGTTGTGTAGATCAACAAAACTATATGGTCTGCTTCTACCTTTTGGATAATTGCAACAATGTAAAAAACTCTCTAATATAAGAAGATTAATTTTTTTTTCTCTAGAAGTGTCTATGGTCTGTTGTAGTTGACAAGTCGTTTGCAGAAGTATGAGTTCTGAAAAAGGAAATTGGAGGCTGGACCAATGAGTACTTCTACTATTAATTTTCAAGATGCTTTTATTGGTGGTTATAAGGCTCATATCTCCACTGTTGCATAGTATGGAGGACAATATAGTTATGTTGATGGTTCAATAGGTATGTTATAATACTTTGTAAAATGTGAAACTTAACAACGTGTGTTGTGGAGCGGTTTGTGATGCAATATGAGTTTTGTGTTAGTCTTAGAGTAGAGAAATATTCTATGTAGGTGGCCTAGGATCTTGATTGAGGACCTACTAGTTTAATATTATCATATGAAAAGAAGGATAACAAATGTTTGAAATATAATAGTTTAGTATACTCTATTGTTGTGTCTCTTTGGAAGGGAGTGGCTTTGAAATTACTACCTCATTGTTTGACATATACAGTTTAATTGTTTAATTGCTTATTGAACATATTTCTTTTATTTTGTAGAGGAATGGTTAATGATGATATCGATGAAGAATTTCGAGATTTTGAAGTACAAGAGATGAAGACATATGTTGATGTTTAAGTGTTGTTTAGATTGTGAAAATGATAATTGACATTTTGACGTAAAAGTATACATTAAATATTTGAGTACTTTATCGTGAAGAATGTTATTTTGGATACCTATATGAATGATATGATATATTATTGACAAGTATTTGGTATGTAATTTTAAATTTAGAATCATATTTGAATTTTGCATGTATAATATTTAACTGAAGTCAAGTAATAAAGTTTTACTATTTTACATTTATAGAGTAAGTGAAAATATAATGATTAACGCAATGCAATTTTTAAAAAATTAGAAATTTATTCACAACGGTGAAGAAGCGTTGCAGTAGCTTACAACAAATATTTACCATTGGGTCTAAGAGAACGCTTTCAGGAATAACATCAATCTAAAACCGTTGGGATAAAGCCCAAAAGACCGTTCTTAATTTGAGCCAATTGCAACGGATTTTGAATCGTGACGGCTTAAAACCGTTGACGTTGTGAAATTTTAAAACCGTTTTTAAAAGTGTACCTAAGACTACGCTTTTATCTCTGTCGTTGCCGTTTATGGAAAAAACCGTCTTTGAAAGCTAAGACAACGCCTCAGTCTACCACGACCAGAAAAACGTTCTGGTATCCTACGGAAACGGTTTTTTCATATTACACAACACTTTTCTGGCGTTTTCATAAGATGAAAATGTTGTTGTGCACCTGAGTAAAACCCTTTGCTACAAGTCTTGCCTTATACCTTGATGCTTCGACCCCTGGTATACCTTCTTTCTTCTTCAACACCCACTTGCTTCCCACTACCCTTTGATTCTTAGGTAATGAAACAAGTTTCCAAGTCTGGTTCTTCTCCAGTGAAAGCATTTCCTCATTCATTGCCTTCAGCCAGTCCTTGTTTTCATTGCTTTCTAATGCTTCCCTGAAGTTCTTTGGTTCCGAGTCTTGCAATTCTTCAGCTGCATTCAAAGCATAACAAATAAGGTCAGCATAACCGTATCTCTCAGGTGGATTAATTTTCCTCCTCTCCCTATCTCTTGCTAGCTGATAGTCAGGAATAATTATCTCTTGACCTTCACCCTCATCAGGTACTGGAGTCTGATCCACCTCTTTCCTTTCATCAGTGGTAGGCTCCACCTCAAACTGAATTTTCTCTATCCCCGTTTTCGAGCTTGTATCCAGGTCTTTGCACTTCATCCCCATGCGGGTCTCATCAAAAGTAACATCCCTGCTTATAATAAATTTTGATCCTCCAGGTTCCATCTTCCACAGTCTATAACCTTTCACACCTTCAGGATAACCCATGAAAATACACTTCACAGCTCTAGCATCAAGTTTGTCTTGCCTGACATGAGCAAACGCTAAAGCTCCGAAGATTTTCAAGTTAGAGTAGTCTACCGGTCTCCCACTCCAAACCTCCATAGGTGTCTTGAGATCTATCCTTGTTGATGGACATCTGTTAATCAAATATGCTGCAGTACTAACAGCTTCACCCCAGAAACTTTTGGACAATCCAGCTCCCAACATCATACACCTCACACACTCCAACAAAGTCCTATTCATTCTTTCTGCAAGGCCATTCTGTTGAGGTGTGTATGCCACAATTCTATGCCTCTTTATACCTTTCTTCCTGCAAAACTCATTAAACTGCTCTGAAACAAACTCCAGACCATTGTCAGTTCTCAACACTTTCAGTTTAGTTCCAATCTGATTTTCTACAAGTGTACACCATTCTTTGAATTTTTCAAAGGCATCACTTTTCTTCTTCAGAATGTAAACACATACTCTTCTAGAATAATCATCAATGATAGACATGAAATATGAACCTCCCCCATGAGTATTAACTGATGCTGGACCCTAAAGATCCGAATGAACATACTCAAAAGGCCTACTAGATTTATGCACCCCCACTCCAAACTTCACCTTGTGTTGTTTGCCTAATGTGCAGTTATCACAGAAATCCAGCTTGTTCAATTTTTCATTCCCTAGCAACCCTTGTTTAGCTAGTTCAACCAAATCCCCCTCTCACTGACATGACCCAACCTCAAATGCCATAGTTTAGTTACGTCCAGAGTGTCAACACTAGCAACCGATGCATCAGCTATTACGGTGGAACCTTCTAAAATATATAAACCATGTATTTTAGACCCTTTAGCTATAATCAATGCACCATGAGAAATTCTCATCACACCACGTTCAATTCTAGTGCAATAGCCTAGACCATCAAACATGCTTATGGATATTAAATTTCTCCTAAGTTTAGGAATATACCTCACATCCTTCAAAAGGAAATCACGATCATCAAACATTTTGAGACGGATAGTACCAATAACTTGAATTTTACAGGCCTTATTATTGCCAAGGCAAACTACTCCACCTTCTTCCAGCTCTAACATTTCAAAGTACTCCTTTCTCGGACAGATGTGATAAGAGCACCCAGAGTCCAAGACCCAGCCCTTTTCAGGTTCCCAACTTGTCACAGTTAGTGCTCCAGCACTCTCATAACCTTCCTCATTACTTGCAATCTGAACGGATGGATTACCACCTCCATTGCCCTTTCTTTCCGGACAATCCTTTTTGAAGTGACCTGGATTGTGACAAATAAAACATTTGTACTGTGTTTTATTGCCATCACCCTTCGACCTAGACTTTGACCTGGAATTCTTGCCTTTCCCTTTTCCTCTGTTTTGACTTCTCTCCCTTGAGACATTCAAGCCTTCTCCACTATCTTCAACCTTCAACTCTTTGAACTTGGTCAACTCTTTGGTTCTCAAAGCTGCTTGAACTTCCTCCAAAGTGATAGTGCCCTATTTGCCATAAAGCATAGTATCCTTGAAATTCTCAAAGGACCTAGGTAAAGCACACGGTAGGTGTAAGGCTTTATCCTCGTCTTCCAGATTAACATCTATGTTCGCCAAATCATCAATAATCTTATTGAACTCCGTCAGTTGCTCCATTATAGGTTTTGACTCCACCATTCGGTAAAAGTAGAGTTGTTGTTTCAGACATTGTCTATGTGCCAAAGACTTGGTCATGTATAATGAATCAAGTTTATTCCTCATAGACACAGCAGTAGACTCCCTTGATACTTCTCTCAACACCTTATCCCCAAGACACAGAATGATAGCGCTAACCGCCTTATCATTCATCTCCGTCTTCTCAGCAGGTGTCAGATGTACATCCATCTGTGCTTCTCCCTTCAATGCTTCAACACACTTTTGTTGAATTAAAATTGCCCTCATCTTCACCTTCCACAACCCGAAGTCGTTACTACCGGTGAACTTTTCAATATCCCACTTCGAACCTATGATACCTGATTATTGATTTGACCTTTGCCCCACGGTGGGCGCCAATTGTTGTGAATTGTTGAGAAAACCACACCAATAACAAACTTGATGTGTGGAGCAGATTAATACCAAGTAATCAAATCAAGCGGGTAGCAAATAATCCAAACAAAATAAAACAGCAAGAGATAGAGAGAAGAAAGAGAAAGAACACAAGAATTTGTTTACCCAGTTCGGTCTAATGATGACCTAGTCTGGGGGAGAGAGCAGCTCTTCGATCCACTATAATGATGAGTTTCTTTACAAAGAGATATTGAGTTACAAGAATCAGTCTTCAAACCTAATTCTACCCAAGTCCCAGCCTCTTCCCGTGACCAAGAGACTCAATCCTAATAGTGCTTTGTTCAAGGTGAATCAAAACAATCCCAACCCTAGTGTTGTTGCCAAGAGAAATTCTCTATAAACCCTAGTTTGAATGTTGGCTTCTAAACCCTGTTTTTCTACACACTTTTATCATCTGATACAAGGCTGTATTTATAGTGGAAAGTAAACCCTTAAAAAACTGAAACAAATCTAACTGAAAATACGTTTTATTTTTATCTTCAATGCGACCATCGTGGCACGATGCGGAGCCATCGTGGCACGAAATTTCCAGTAGCTTCCCAGGAATCTTGCTTCAACAATCGTGGCGCGATGCTTCTCCATCGTGGCACGATTCTCCAGATTTCTGATTTTAAGTTAACTCCCACAGATTTCACCATCGTTGTAAAATCCAACCACTGTTCATCTCCTTCCTCTCTTGGTACGTTTTCCTCTTCCATTTCACCTCTAATTTCATTTATTTTCCCCAAACACCATTTTAACATCCTTGCATAGCTAAAAGGAAACTAGAAAATAAGTTGATAGTATCAGTAGTTTACATGAGGAAATGAAGTACTTGCTAAAATTCTTTCATTCCTAGCAACAAAAGAAGCTATTGAAACTAGTGTTTTGTCACGTAGGTGTGTTTCTCTTTGTACTCATATTAATGATCTTCAAAATATTATAAAACAAGTCTAAAGTTTGCTGCCATAGATGAACTTTACCCAAATTTCCAATTTTCCTAATTTCAAACCCTAACATTAAAATATCAATGAACAAAGAGAAGAGAAGAGAGTTCAATATCTCAAATAGTAGTAATTGTTGCTTCTCCCATTAGGTTTCTCATCTCTCCCACAATTTTCCGGCTTTGTTTTTCCTCTTCTTCTCCTTCGATCCCTTTTTCTCCACTACCTCCATAGCTTTCTATTGGCTTCTCTCCAGAAGCTTCTCGGTCCTCCCTTTCCTTTTCCCTTCTATTCCCGTTTTTTTTTTAAGTGGGTGTACAAGTGGTATATGCCACATAAGGTGGTCTATGTATCACTACTCTTTCTCTAACCTTTAATATTCTTTTCACTACTAGACTAGATATTAAGACCGTGCCTCTTACGTGATATTAAGAAACACCCCGTATGCAAATATAACTATACAATTTTTTTTCTTCTTTTCAAAACTCAATATCCGATCCAAGAATTCAAGAATCGACTAATTCGATGGGATCAATCCCACCGCCCACTTGCGGGGGCCCGTTTAAAGCCAGGGCAAGCTCTGTATGTACTTAGCCCACCGAAAATGGCACCAGAAGAAATCGAACCTGAGACCTCTGGAGGAGCAAACTCCAAGATCCCAAGTCAACCATTAGGTCAACCCTAAATGGGTTACTATACAATCTTATAACATGACTTAAAAGCAAAGGTTCAAACCTCATTTACTTCTTATGATTCTTACATTTTATATAAGGAGAATGCTAACCATTGCCCTTGGGGCGTTGGATAAGGGGATAAAAATAAAAATATAGTATTGGAAAATGGTAAAAAATTATAAATTTAACTTTTTAAAAGTCAAAATGTGGTTGAAACCAATGCAAACATTCTACTTTTGGCTTCCTTAATCATTGTTCTCAGGTCAATGGTTAACAATACCCTTTATATATCTATGCAATATAACTATTCTTGCACTAAAAAAGAAAACCGTTCAACATCATCAAAAGGCACATCTTGAATTCAACAAAAGTTTGGATAAACGGAAGTTGCCACATGTATAAGTTGTGAAGTCCCGATACTTCAAAATAGATGACGTATCGTATCCCCTGCGTATCATGCACCGATACCTGTCTGATACTTCCCGATACGTATCAGGATAGTATCTGATAATTATCCTGCATCGATACATGCCCCAATACTTCCCAATTAATGTTAACTAAAATAACTTAACTCTTTAGTATAGTGCTTCTGTTTTAGATCGATATAGTATAACACTAACAATGTTCATTTTGGATATAGTATAACACTGATGGTGTTCTTTTTGGGATATATTGTTTATGTAATCGACTAATCCATCACTCTCTTGATCGACAATATTATTTATATTTATGTTGATATGCTACGAGTCTATGACTGGTTTCTTTTGTTTGTTAATATATTTGCATTTTAAAAAATGATTATACTTATATTGTACATTTAATTATATAATTTTTTTATTAACGTATTCCAGCCGTATCGTATCTTGATTTTTGAAATTTTCCCATATCATCGTATCGGTGCAGTATCGTATCTCGTATTTGTGCTTCATAGGATAAGCATCTTTTATGTCTCCTTTCCCAACATATCAAAGTTGTAAAAGATTGATTATCAAGCTCATGTTTAGCAATTCTCAGAATTTAATAATATTGAGATTAACCTCGTGTTCATTGCTTTTGAATTTAACAAGGAAGCATTATTAATATAATAATTCTCATTGGCCTCAACCGCGCGATTTTCGGATGGATGGATAATGCAAAACCATTTATTTTATCTATAAATTAGATGAAATATATCATAGTCTCATTTAATTAATTATTTGTTTGTAACTTCAAGCAGATATGGCAAGTCCACATAGAGTTTTAATTCAAAATTTATATTATTTTAATGAAACTAAAACATTATATATAAAAATCAATAGAAATAAATCATTTGGGATCTTTTAGACTCATTAAAGTTTATAAGTATTGTAATCGTACCGGACTAAAAGGCCCGACTCAATTATCCTTTGCTAAGGTGCTTATTGGGATCTTGCAGGGCCCCTCCTTCATCTTAAATAGCATTCTTCGAATCCCTTTGCTTTGCATAAACAAAAGAGCAACGTTATTTGAACATCAATTTGGTTGACAACCATATTTTTACAAAGGAAAGTATGTGTTGACACAAAAATCAAAGCAATATAAAAAGTAAAAATATAATGTGAGTATGAGAGAGAAAGTTGTCACAAAAGTTGTTAGGAAATGATTGTACAAATATTATTTCTCTAAACAAAAATATATCTTATATAGCACTACAATCAGGTTCACATAAGCGAAAGTGCTAACAAGCGTATGTGAAAATAAAATAAAATAAATGTAAACAAAATACAATAAAATCAAATCAATTTTGAAATTGATATTTACAAAAAATATATATATATTTATAGACTAAAAAAAAACTCTAATGAAAGTTGTCGTTGCTTTGTTAAAGATATCATCAATCATCCAGAATGGTGCCAAAAACTTGATTACAAATTTGGCAGGTGTACCAAATCATTTAAGTAATATAGTAGTAATTGTATCGCCTCCACAGGGATTGTTGTTTTTGACTCAAGATCTACTAAACTTATATTCAAAAGAGTAAATTGGGGGAAGTTTACAAGATTTGTTTATTTGTAATGAAAATTAAATAGATTTGTCCCAAAAACATGAAACTAGACATTAGTTTTCGATCTCTAAGCAAAAGTGATCGGTCTGCGAGAATCCATAATACAAATCCATCGGGCAGTCGACAGATGGAGTTGTAGCGTAAACATAACTAGCCAGGAAAAAAGCTCAACTTGTATAGTTTAATTCACCATCAACATTTTGAAGCTGATGTAGCAAGTCCACATATAATTTTAATTCAAAATTTGTATATTTTAATAAAAATGAAATATTACAAATAAAAATCAATATAATTAAATTATTTAGATACTTTAAACTCATTCAAGTTTAAAAGTTGAAGAAAATCAATAAATTGAAGAGAACATGCATAATCATTTCAAGAACAAACAAAGGAAAGGAAAAAAAATGACAGACTAAGAGTGAAAATTTTGGAAGAAATATAGTTCGATAAAAGGGTTGAAGTATACATTATGAATGTTCATAGCCCATATTTAAATATAAGAATCACTACAAAATTATGTTTAAATACAACTAGCGATACTTTTCTCATACTAAACCTGTCTGAAAGGGGAAGGTTCGATGAAGGTTTCGACGGTTTGAACAGGGGAAAAACATCAATGTAGTTGTGCTCTCTCAATTTTATCAAGGCTTAATTGCATCTTTGGCCCCCTATCTTTTCAAAAGTTGCAATTTTAGCCCCCTAACTAATTAAAATACAAAACAGCCTCCTATGTATTGGATCTTTGGCAATTTTGATGAAAAAAATATTGGATTTGGGGATTGGATGGAAGTGGTATGGAAGTTAATGATGAAAATAGTGTGTAGGGGGAGCAGGTGACTGTTTCATATGAGAAAACATATTTCTCGGCAGTTAACTAACGAGGTTTTCCTCGGCAGTTAACTGCAGCCGGTTTTCGAATTATTCGGCAGTTAATTGCCGAGGGGCCAAAATCGTATTTTACTTATGTGCCTCAGCCTTATGAAATATGTCAACAACAATTTTCTAAAAGCAAATGCTTAAACCTAATTTACTTCTTATGATTCTTGCACTTTATATAACTATTATATAACTATGCAATATAACTATTCTTGAACTATATATTCTTGCACTAAAGGAGAAAACCGTTCAAAATCATCAAAAGGCACATCTCGGATTTTAGAGAAGTTTGGATGAACGGAAGTTGCGACATGCATAAGCATCTTTTATTTCTCCTTTCCCAGCATATAAAAGTTGTACACCATTATCCCAGCTCATGTATTGTACAATTTTCTGAATTTAATAATATACATATTATTAAATTAACCTCGTGTTAGTTTTTCTGAATTTAATATTATAATTCAAATTGTTTTTTTTTTTTTTTTTTTAACAATTAATTCTCATTGTTCTTAACCTACACAGCCAGGTCAACAACCCCTGCGGTTTGAGAAATGTATGACAATGGGTTGGACTTTAGTTGCTATATGAGTCAACTTTATGTGTTTTTCAGTCAGAATATTGTTATGCAGAATGATTTTAATGAATTGGAAATTTAGTTGCTGATTGTGAAAAAAAAAAGGGTTGCAATTGGTGGTAAGGAGATGTAGGGAAATGCTAATCATAACATACTAGTAAGTAAGTAGTTTAGATGACAAGGATGAATGCATTTGGTTGCCATACAAATGTTTTCGGAGTTTTTTTTTTTTTTTGAATAAAAATGTTTTTGGAGTTGGAGGGTGAAGAACCAACACGAGAATAAAATCAGTGTAGTGGAGATGACGATGTTGTGTTGGATGTGTGGTACGATTAGACGAGATATGATTAGAAATGCAAATATTAGAGTTGGGGTAGCACTTATACTAGAATTAGAAAATATGCTGGAAAATAGACTTAGGTGGTTTGGACATGTTGAGAAAAAAACCTATAGATTATGTAGTAACGAGAGTAGATCGTATAAAGGATAGTCAGATCCCTAGAGACAGAAAAATTTAGAAAAATTATAAGAGGAACTATTAGAAAAGACTTTGAGAGATAGAATATTATGGCATAATTTGATCAATGTAACCGACCCTACTTAGTGGGACAAAGCTTGATTGAAGTTGTTGTGATATAAAAGTACTTCTAAAGGTTTGTGGAAAATTTTATCACACAACCATGAGACCTACCTACAATGTTGTGGGGGGATTGAATGTTGGGTGTAAAAGAACCAACAAGACAGTAAATTTTCTTAGGATTTGGGTTTAACCTAATTTATCCCTACAAAACATACTTGTAAGGTGAAGATAATTCATATCGTAAATAAGATGGTTTGTTCATTTGTGGAGAAGATCCCTGTAAGTCACGGTTATGAGGATTCAAAAATTGGAGGATACATGATAGTCCAATAGTTATAGAGCTAGAGCTAGAATGTGAGCTAGAAAAAATTTAAGCCAAATAGTAAAGAGAAATGTAGAAATAAATAATATATATATTTATACTTAATATATGATGTGGATTTATGACGTTGTCTAGTCAATGTATATATGACCCTTCCTAGCAAATGTTCAAACTTTATTTACTTCTTATGATTCTTACATCTTATGTAACTATGCACTAAAAAAGATAACCGTTCAAAATCATGAAAAGGCACATCTCGGATTCTACAAAATCATCAAAAGCATCTTTTATGTCTCCTTTCCCAAACATATCAAAGTTGTAAACAATTATCCCAGCTCATATATTATACACAATTTTCAGAATTGAATAATATAGAGATTATGATATGAACCTCGTGTTCATTGTTTCTGAATTTAATAAGGGAAACATTATATATATAATAATTCTCATTGTCCTCAACCGCGCGATTTCCGGATCGATGGATCATGCAAAACCATTTATTTTGTCTATAAATTGGTGCATGCAAGAAAGAACTAATGCAATACTACAAGGCTAACTAAGCTCATAAGTAAGAAATAAACAGTTGTTGCTGGTTCTTTCTTTTGATCAATTACAATGGCTTCTGTTAAGCTTGCCCCTTTCGCTGTCTTCTTACTTGCTGCATTCTGTATGTATTCTAGCCATCTTTGTCATATGATGCATTTCTGTTTATAAATATTTTCGAGCTCATTTCATTCAACGTACAATAGTATCTTTAATTTGCTTTGTCATTTACAGTAATGTTCCCAATGAAGAAAGTAGAAGGAGTCGACTGTACGGGGGCGTACTGTGACGACCTTACAGGTTGTGGAGATTACTGTTTTTGCGATGTCATTTACTTTTTAGGTAATCAGGGCGTTTGTGTCCCATATTCCGCTATGAAAAAGAAGGTTGAAGAAAATCCTAACTTATGCCAAACTCATACTGAATGCAAAAAGAAGGGTAGTGGAAATTTTTGTGCTCGCCATATTAATTCAGATGTCAAATATGGCTTCTGTTTTGCCTCTTTCTCTGAAGCCCAAGACGCATACAAGATGGCCATTACCTCTAATATCAAGAAAGACTTCTTGAAGATACCTGGCACCACCGCTTATTAGTTAATATTGATATCTCAAAAAAAGCCTATGATGCATGCTAAGATATTAAACATCTACTACTTTAAATAAATGGGCTTTGTTTCCAACTAATCAAATGGATTTCTTAGATATCCATCCAAATTTCAATTAATGATGTATTTGCAAGTTATGTTATGAATCACTCCTTTTCTAATTCGATCTTCACATTTATTTTTCTTTGGTTTTAATTCTTGCAATTTTGTTTAAAATTTATTTTGGTATGTCGTGAGACATAGAAACAATAATGTTATGCAATGGCAATCCACATCGTTATAAAGCTTGATAGATATGTATTGGAAGGGAAAAACACCATGATTGGTGATATAAATTAGATGAAATATATCATAGTCTCATTTAATTAATTATTTGTTTTTAACAAACTAATTTGATTTTAATAATTTGATTCTATAATTCATAAAATGTTTTCACTGTTATCCTTTTTCCATCTAACATAACTAAAATGTGTTTATATGAACATTTTTTAAAGAAACTTCGTATGAATTTTACCATATTGTTTATTTATGCCCAATAAAACAAATCATATCTAATTTTTCAAAATAAAATAAATATAGAGATATAAATTGTGTAATGAGCAACAAAATGGTTTTTTTTTTTTTTTTTTTTAAGGAGGCGACAAAATTGTTAAACAAATCATATATTGTTGGTATCTACGAAAATGATAATTATAGTTTGTTACAATATATGAAAATGTAAAATATCTATACCTACAATTTTAATTTTAATCAAAATATATTTATTTGTAATTTATGCACATTAGTGCAAAAAAAAATATTAGATGGAAGACGGAACACTATCTATAATATATTTATGTGACAAGCCGGTCCTAGTTTTTTTAGTAAGAGATACTCTACCTTCTCTCTAAGTTTTCTTTCTCTTTCATTCGTCGAGGAGGGGTGGTTTTTAGGTCATTTTTTGAGCTAAAATCACTTCTCTCCATCTTTTTTCCCCTTTCTTTCAATCTAAATAAGTGATTTCCACATATATCAAGTGTTTTCTTTTGTGTTTTTTCGTGATTTCGTCGTCTGAGTGTGGCGTTGTGTTGTTTCCCGTCTTGTGTGACGTCGTTTGATTTCGCGTCTTGTTGCGGTGTATATTTCGTTCATATTGAAAGATCAACTTCAACCAATCACATATTCAATCAATGATTTGGACGTCAACGTTGCAGATCCAGAAACATGATTGTTCTGGTGATTTAGATTTTATCATATTGTTTGTAGGCATTTTGCCGTTGTATGCTATTAACTTGGAAAATGTGAGTTTGTTCGCAGATTCCCCATTACGTTTTTAACGATGTTGATTCTAATGTATTCTATTAATTTAAATGAATGAATATCATTTTGCTTTTGCCAAAAAATATATTTATAAGACAATATGAGTCTAAACCATTGGCATGATGACCTCAAATTAGTTTTTATGTACAGCGTCATAATCTAGGCCTGTGGCATTTATTCAGCTTATTTTTTATGAAATTAAATCACGAGTTATATGCATTTTTTTTTATATAAATATATGCATCTTTTATGTATAAGCATCTTTTACGTACAGAGTTTGTGTTTGTTTACCTTCAGTTATAAGCATCTTTTACGTATATAGAAGTTGTAATTGTAAACAATTATCCAAACTCGTGTACTATTGTACTGGTAATGCTTATTTAATTAACCTCATGTGCCTCGTTTCTGTATATCTACATATTAAGGGAGACATTATTAATATGATCATGCAAAAGCATTTATTTTGTCTATGAATTGTTGCATGCAAAGAAATGAACTAATGCAAATATGCAATTTTAAGCCGACCTGAAATATTAAATAAAAATCAATAAATTAAATTATTTAGATACTTTAAACTCATTCAAGTTTATAAGTTGAAGAAAATCCATAAATTGAAGAAAAGAAAACATACATCATCATTTCAAGAACAAACAAAGCAGAGTAAAAAATTATAGACAGACTACTATAGAGAGAAAATTTAGGAGAAAATAAAGTTCAATAAACGGGTTGAATTGTGTCCACCATTTAATAAATAGGGATTTCTATGGTGTAGTCAAGAAAATGACTTTTTTTAAAAAGTCATTTTATTTAACTAATAGTATAGTTCTTGATGCCATGTCAGCTGACGTCTTTGTGATGGACCACTATAAAACTAAATTTTACTTTATTACAAATAAGTTCTTGTACAAAATATTAATAACCTTTGATTTATTAACTTATTTTATTTAAAATATATATATTTTTTTTATAATTAAGCAAATTTATTAATGTGAGTACAAGGGGTAAAATAATTATGAGATTTATCAACGTCTTCCTCTTCCTCTTCCTACTATATTTGCAGATTTATATACAAAGGGAGACAGCAACTGTGTCGGAGGAATTCATCTGTTCATAATTCTGAAATCCATTAATTGTTCATTTTTTCAGAAAATTATTTTTTTGTTATTCATCTGTTCATTTTGTTCGTTCTTTCTTCTTCATCTGCAAATTGTTCATTTTTTTTCAACTTCGTCCCAAAATCGAAAATATGTTCATTCCAAACCCATTCAAAATCGAAACGCAAAGATTGAGATGAGGTTCAGTTGAATCAGTTCCTTGGTCCCTCGAAATCCAATTGTAATACCCCCAATTAGAAAGAAAAAATTTATTTAGGAGCTCAGCTAAAATAACTTATTTACTAACTTATGTTCATATAATTTTTTTAGAAGTTTAATATCAAAGTCAAATGGTAATAATGATAGGACTTAGTTAGAAATAATTTAATGAATGAATATACTATATTTATGAACAAAATAAAATTTTGTGTGTGTGAAAAGTGGTCCACCTAAGAAGGAAAAATAAATAATAAAAGTGAAGTCATATAAAAGAGGAGAGTCCAAAGTTTTATTTTTATTTTGTTTAGGAATCATGTCAGATTTCTTTCAAATGATATTTACAATTTTGTATGATCCTAAATAATGTTATTATGTCTTTATCTCTCAGATTTATTAGGTATGTGGACAATTTCATCACAAGTTATTAAAAATAAAAAAAGAGTTAGTTAAATTACTCCAAAACAAATAAGGTTTTTGTTAGTGGAATTGCAACTTCATAATTTCTTGAGGTACTTGATTGCTGAGGAGTCGAGTCATCAACAAAGCCGTAGGCACATGTGGCACTTATAAAATAACATTGGTATGTGGCACTTATCTCTCAATACAATACATGAGCTGGGATATATATAATACTATCACTATTATTTAATTAGACATATTATACTATCCCTTACTAAATTCAGAAGCGAGGCACATGAGGTTAATTAAATAAGAATTCCCAGTACAATAGTATAAGAGTTAGGATAATTTTTACAACTTCTATATGTTGGGAAAGAAAACATAAAAGATGCTTATACTATAAAAACCGTTAAAATATGCTTTCTTGCATATAAAACATACCTATAAAAGATGTGACTTCCAAATTATATAAGATAAATTTAGTTTATAGGTTTGTTATAATTTGAAAGTCACAAACATCTATAATTATACTTTTAATTAAAATCAAATTTTCATAAAAATACAATTTATAATTTACAAACATTATCGTAATAAAAAAACGAAAAGACGGACACGTGAAAATCAGTCTTTCTGCTGATAAATATAAATATCATAGACATATTGAGATTGGCTACGTGGCATGCATGTCATAAATTGTCATGCAGTACAAGTAATTTGAAATTTCACCATTTTCAAGGAATTAATTTCAAATACAATATCAATTATATATATATAGTTCAGCGATAACAAACATAATGATCTCTCTCATAGAAAACAAGAGCAAAATTTAAAACAACACCGAACAACTATCTAACCTCAAGATCATCATAGTCAAATGTGAGGAAGATTAAGTGTTGGAGTAAGCCCTAATAGTCGATCTATATTGATTGAGTTTGACATTGTATCATGATATTGATATAAGTATATATTGTGAATATATAATAACAAGACATTTCTTTATTGATTTTGTTTTGTTTCAAAATAATAAAGCCCCTAAAATAGTTAGTCCGTTTAATGGATTATTAAGTATAATTTAATTGTGAGACCCCATTAAATATAAGGACATTATTCTTAAAATATATGTAGTCAAGCTTTATTGTGAAGTGAGATATCATTAAAGCATGGAGGCTATTATGTGGATAGATCGATGATCACATCTCATAGATCATGGATAAAGAGTCATTAAGTCTTCACATAGATATAAATATTAGGAGTAATATTTATATTGGATTGACCCACCTAGAGAATACTGCATAGTAAAAGTTATGAAAAGTGTCATAAGATATTCTCATAGTGATAGTGGTGTATTCCACCATTTGACCTGAAACCATTATGTACCCTAGACGTTGGAGTTGAGTGCTTTGTCACCAATCAAACGTTGTCTGTAACAAGATGATTATAAAGTTGGTTGATGGATACTCCACGAATCATGTTGAGGAACATGAGTGACCTTAGGTAGAATTTGCCCCTCCTACATAACGGGAGAAATGTCTAAGGCCCAATATTGAACTAGACAAGGGTGACATGCTATGTCTTGTGTTCAATATAGACATGAGGGTAAAATGGTAATTATACAAACAAACGTTATCACATAAAAGGTTTTGTCATAACACATGAAATTCTCGTCATTTGAGTAGCAGTGATGTGTTGCTAGATATAGGAAAATACTTCTCAATGTTTATAATATTAAATATGTGATTTAATATCATTGTCAATGTTACAGAAACCATGTAGAGGCGATACACTTACTACTAAATTACTTGAATGATTTGCTGCAGTTGCCAAATTTGTCATCATGTTTTTAGCGCAGTTCTCGGAGATTTCTAAAACTTTAACAAAGTAACAACAACTTTGATTAGAGTTTTTTTTAGTGTCTGTGTGTGTGTATATATCGTAAATTTCAATTTTAGTTTTGATTTTATTTTATTGTATTTTGTTTAAATTTTTTTTTTACAAATGCTATTAGTACTTTCGCTTATGTCCACCTGATTGTCTGCAATGTTTATATAAGGCATATTTTTGTTTACAGCTATGCAATACATTGCGAGACTTTTCTCGCGAATGTATCCCGACAGTGAAAAGGCTTTGATAACAAAAGAAAAAGAAAAAAAAAAACAGACACCACTTACCATTCAGGCGGTTACCAACAATAAAACAGTGGCACGTAATGTCGGGATGCTCTCGCGATTGATTTTCTCGCTGGGTTGAGCATTTCCCTTTTGTTTATACACAACAAGGAGAGTGATGAAG
Organism: Medicago truncatula; assembly: GCF_003473485.1. Taxonomy (NCBI): domain Eukaryota; kingdom Viridiplantae; phylum Streptophyta; class Magnoliopsida; order Fabales; family Fabaceae; genus Medicago; species Medicago truncatula. Next base: position 33,471,293 of record NC_053044.1, read on the forward strand.
AACTACTCTACGATCCAGAGATAGAAAGGACATCGCGAGCAAACTGGAAAGTAGTTTCATAAACTTGAATGAGTTTAATAGATTCTAAAAGATTTACTTCTATTGATTTTTTAAAAAAATATTCATATAAACACTTTTTAATTATATTAGATGGAAAAAGGATAACAGTGAAAACATTATATGACTTATAGAATCAAATTATTAAAAAAAAAAAAGATTAATTTGTTACAAGAAAATATGAATTAAACGAGACTATGATATATTTCATCTAATTTATATCACCAATCATTGTGTTTTTTCCTTCCAATACATCTATCAAGTTTTATAAGGATGTGGATTGCCATTGCATCAGGACATACCAAAATGAATTTTAAACAATATTGCAAGAATTAAAACCAAAGAAATATAAATGTGAAGATCGAATTAGAAAAGGAGTGATTCATAACATAACTTGCAAATACATCATTAATTGAAATTTGGATGGATATCTAAGAAATCCATTTGATTAGTTGGAAACAAAGCCCATTTATTTAAAGTAGTAGATGTTTAATATCTTAGCATGCATCATAGGCTTTTTTTGAGATATCAATATTAACTAATAAGCGGTGGTGCCAGGTATCTTCAAGAAGTCTTTCTTGATATTAGAGGTAATGGCCATCTTGTATGCGTCTTGGGCTTCAGAGAAAGAGGCAAAACAGAAGCCATATTTGACATCTGAATTAATATGGCGAGCACAAAAATTTCCACTACCCTTCTTTTTGCATTCAGTATGAGTTTGGCATAAGTTAGGATTTTCTTCAACCTTCTTTTTCATAGTGTTATATGGGTAACAAATGCCTTCACTACCTATAAAGTAAATGACTTCGCAAAAACACTCTTCTGCACAATCTGTAAATTGGTCGCAGTACACCCCCGTACAGTCGACTCCTTCTACTTTCTTCATTGGGAACATTACTGTAAATGACAAAGCAAATTAAAGATACTATTGTACGTTAAATGAAATGAGCTCGAAAATATTTATAAACAGAAATGCATCATATGACAAAGATGGCTAGAATACATACAGAATGCAGCAAGTAAGAAGACAGCGAAAGGGGCAAGCTTAACAGAAGCCATTGTAATTGATCAAAAGAAAGAACCAGCAACAACTGTTTATTTCTTACTTATGAGCTTAGTTAGCCTTGTAGTATTGCATTAGTTCTTTCTTGCATGCACCAATTTATAGATAAAATAAATGGTTTTGCATGATCCATCGATCCGGAAATCGCGCGGTTGAGGACAATGAGAATTATTATATATATAATGTTTCCCTTATTAAATTCAGAAACAATGAACACGAGGTTCATATCATAATCTCTATATTATTCAATTCTGAAAATTGTGTATAATATATGAGCTGGGATAATTGTTTACAACTTTGATATGTTTGGGAAAGGAGACATAAAAGATGCTTTTGATGATTTTGTAGAATCCGAGATGTGCCTTTTCATGATTTTGAACGGTTATCTTTTTTAGTGCATAGTTACACAAAATGTAAGAATCATAAGAAGTAAATAAAGTTTGAACATTTGCTAGGAAGGGTCATATATACATTGACTAGACAACGTCATAAATCCACATCATATATCAAGTATAAATATATATATTATTTATTTCTACATTTCTCTTTACTATTTGGCTTAAATTTTTTCTAGCTCACATTCTACCTCTAACTCTATAACTAAGAAAATTTTTCAACCCTCATAACCGTGACTTACAGGGATCTTCTCCACAAATGAACACACCATCTTATTTACGATATGAATTATATTTACTTGTGTGTGTAAATAGGATGCAATATTCACCTTACAAGCATGTTTTGTAGGGATAAATTAGGCTAAACCCAAAACCTAAGAAAATTTACTGTCTTGTTGGCTCTCTTACACCCAACATTCAATCCCCCCAGAGCATTGTAGGTAGGTCTCATAGTTGTGTGATAAAATTTTCCACAAACCTTTAGAAGTACTTTTATATCACAACAACTACAATCAAGCTTTGTCCCACTAAGTGGGGTCGGTTATATTGATCAAATTATGCCATAATATTCTATCTCAAAGTCTTTTCTAATAGTTCCTCTTATAGTTTTTCTAGATTTTTCTGTCTCTAGGGATCTGACTATCCTTTATCTGATCTGCTCTCGTTACTACATAATCTATAGGTTTTTTCTCAACATGACTAAACCACCTAAGCCTATTTTCCAGCATATTTTATAATTCTAGTATAAGTGCTACCCCAACTCTAATATTTGCATTTCTAATCATCATATTTGCATTTCTAATCATATCTCGTCTAATCGTACCACACATCCAACACAACATCGTCATCTCCACTACGCTGATTTTATTCTTGTTTTGGTTCTTCACCCTCCAACTCCAAAAACATTTTTATTCAAAAAAAAAAAACTCCAAAAACATTTGTATGGCAACCAAAAGCATTCATCCTTGTCATCTAAACTACTTACTAGTATATTATGATTAGCATTTCCCTATATCTCCTTACCACCAATTGCAACCCTTTTTTTTCACAATCAGCAACTAAATTTCCAATTCATTAAAATCATTCTGCATAACAATATTCTGACTGAAAAACACACAAGTTGACTCATATAGCAACTAAAGTCCAATCCAATGTCATACATATCTCAAACCGCAGGGGTTGTTGACCTGGCTGTGTATGTTAAGAACAATGAGAATTAATTTTTTTTTAAAAAAAACAATTTGAATTATAATATTAAATTCAGAAAAATTAACACGAGGTTAATTTAATAATCTGTATATTATTAAATTCAGAAAATTGTACAATACATGAGCTGGGATAATTGTGTACAACTTTTATATGCTGGGAAAGGAGAAATAAAAGATGCTTATACATATCGCAACTTCCGTTCATCCAAACTTCTGTAAAATCCAAGATGTGCCTTTTGATGATTTTGAACGATTTTCTCCTTTAGTGCAAGAATATATAGTTGAAGAATAGTTATATTGCATAGTTATATAAAGTGCAAGAATCATAAGAAGTAAATTAGGTTTAAGCATTTGCTTTTAGAAAATTGTTGTTGACACATTTTATAAGGCTGAGGCACACAAGTAAAATATGATTTTGCTCCCTCGACAGTTAACTGTTGAGGAATTCAAAAACCGGCTGCAATTAACTGCCGAGGAAAACCTCGATAGTTAACTGCCGAGAAATATGTTTCATCATATGAAACAGTCACCTGCTCCCCCTACACACTATTTTCATCATCAACTTCCATACCACTTCTATCCAATCCCCAAATCCAATATTTTTTTCATCAAATCTTGATCCAAAATCATTCAAGCATCAAGCATAGGAGGTATCAACACACTTTTGACGTAAAAAAAAAATCAGGTATTGAGCATTTTAATCCGTTCATTTTTTGGTTTTGTTATGGGTATCTACGTCAGTTACGTAACACTGTCATGGGAATCCTCGGTAGTAAGGTACCGAGGAATACTTGTGAAAAATTTTCACAACAAAAAAATGGCAACTACTACCATTTTTTCAAAAAAAAAATTCTTTTTTTGTTTTTGTTTTAATTCATTATGGGATTGATGTTTATGCATTAGTTAGTTGTTAATTCATATTTTTGTGTTGTTTAATTATAGTAATGGTAGAGAACGCGAAAGATGTTCCGAGAGAGACAAAACCAAATTTTGTCGAATTTTTCGGAGATGTCAAACCGCCTAAAGTTGAAGCGAAACCAAACATTAATGGAGCTTCAAAATATGTTGACTCCGGTGTCCTCCCACTTCAAGCCCACGAAGTTGACACGGCTAGGTTTTTTTCAGTCGACGTTAAGTCGAAAGATAGAGAATAATTGCTTGAGTGGGCACGTCGTCAAGCAAATAAGGCTGGATTTATAATTGTTACACAAAGATCAAACTTGATCAATCCAATGTTCTGCCTAGTGTGTGAAAGGAGTGGAGCTCACAAAGTGCCGAAAAAAAAACCGAAGCATTCGAGAACGGGCTCAAGAAAATGTGGGTGCTTGTTCATGATTAGTGGATATCAAAGTAAGCAAACAAAGGAATGGGGATTGAACATTCTTAATGGAGTTCACAACCATGCGATGATGCCGGCTTTAGAAGGACACATTCTTGGCGGTAGATTAAAGGAGGACGACAAGAAGATTGTACGTGACTTGACCAAGAGCAAGATGCTTCCAAGAAATATTTTGATACATTTGAAGAACAAAAGACCACATTGCATGACAAATGTGAAGCAAATGTACAATGAACGTCAACTGTAACACCCCATTTTCCCAATATATATATATATATATATATATATATATATATATATATATATATATATATAATTGATCAGAGTTCATCACAACAAGATGTCACATTTCGTTCTTTAAAATAATATTTAACATAAATAGAGTTAAAACCACTATTTATTTAAAACATTTGCTTCCAAATATTTTCAACAACGTCACAGCGGAAGTAATTATTCTTTCAACAAAATTGGCACTAAGGCCTCAACATAAACAACATCATTAAAATCCAACAATTGGTCCAACATTGAATTCATAAAGAAAAATACGTAACAATGAAAATAAACAGCAAAGTCCCCATCCCGTTACGTATCAGAGTGACTCCTAAGACGACACGAGGAATCAACTCACCTCAGCGGTTACTCCTGGTTATTTGCACGTTATCCACGTAGAGGCAACATTCAAACAGAAGGGGTGAGATTTCACATTCAATAATAATAAGCATATAATTCTTTAAAAGAATTTAACAACACATAACAACATCTATTCATCATCAGTAGAACTAATAAGTAATAATTTAAGTAAGAGATGTAAATCAACACAACAGCAAATCATCATCAATAATGGTTCATAAAAATTCCATCTACAATTCATCAATTAATTATAGGCTAAAGTGCACTTTTCCACCCCTAACTTTCAAAAACTTGCAATTTTTGCCCCCTAAATACAAAAACTACAATTTTGGCCCCCTAAGATTTAACCCCTTTGCAATAATAGTCCTTTTGGTCAATTTTGACACAGTCAACGCCTGTATGGCATTCCACGTGTGTAAATAATGAATTAAAAAATTGAAAAATGCCACAAAATCATTTTATAAATTAAATAAAGAAAAAAAGATATTAAAAATTAAAAAAAAATCAGAAAAATTTTAAGATTAAAAGGAAAGGAAAGGAAAAAGGAAGAGTCTAAAAAATCCAGATCTGAAAAACACTTATCTTCATCCATCCCTTGTTTATGTGTTCTTCCCCAAAATCCAAATCGAAAAAACTTATAATCATCAATTTTTTATTCCTAAAAAAACTATCATTTTTATCAACAAATTCGAATTTTAAACAAATTTTTAGAAGCCATCACTCAAATCTTAAAACTACAACTTTCATTGAACCCAAAACAATACATATTCATCATTCTATATCTCCTTGTTCATTGATGTCCTTCAATTTAAACTGCCAAAGGAACAAAAGGCCAAGCGCTAAAAGCCTCCCAAATCCCAGCAAAGTGCTAAACAGGCAAAAAAAACAATAAGGTTACAGGGGATAGCAACAAAACAAAATACAACATTGTTAGCCTACTGCATAAGCCACAACAGCGCATAACAAGACCAACACCAAAATAGGCACTAAAATGTGCCCTCTCCCATAGCAGGCCACCCCCGAAACCGCGGTCATCCTTTTCGATTTATACAGAAGAGTGAATAACTTTAGATCTAGAAGTCAAAGTTATATCATGGATTGTTGAGGTTTGCAGATTTTGATTGATTTTGTTGATTCTATTTTCTCTGGATTTGCAAGAGGGAAAAAGAAAGATCATTGTTGTTGTGTTTGATTGATGAATTGAAAAAGAGGAATTTTGTTATGTTGTTGCTAGATTTATGGAAGAGAGATTGTTGTCGAGGATGAGAGAGATTGACTGGGTTGTTGATGATGAAAAAGATGGATTGGGTTGCTGTTGTTGTTGTTGATGATAATGATGATGAAGAATGGGTTTTGATGAAATGGGTTAAGAAGAAAGGATTTTTCTAACATGTGCAAATTTGCACATGTTAAGGATACTAAAGTAGTAAGTTTATATTGGAACTTGTGTATTTTACATTAAATATATATTCTTTTTTATAACAAGTGTGATTTTCAATAAAAAGTTGCTTCTTTTAGTATCCTTAACATGTGCAAATTTGCACATGTTAGAAAAATCCAAGAAGAAAAGTTTGGAGGTTATGGAGAAGAAAGAAGAGATTCCTCGTGTTGTCCTTCTTTTATTCTTTTTCAATTTAATTTTTTTTAATTACAAGTTTTTTTTTAATTACGTGGCATGCCAGGAAGACGTTGACTAGGTCAAAATTGGCCAAAAGGACTATTATTGCAAAGGGACTAAATCTTAAGGGGTCAAAATTGTAGTTTTTGTACTTAGGGGCCAAAATTGCAAGTTTTTGAAAGTTAGAGGGGGAAAAGTGCACTTTAGCCTTAATTCTATTCAACAATGCAACACCAACGACAAATCAACGACTACAATATGCATGTGGTACCATCAGAGCATCAAGCTCTCTTCATTAATGTCATAATTCGACTTAACAGAGCATCAAACTCTCTTCATTTAAAATTAACAAAGCATCAAGCCCCCTTCATTTAAAATTGTCAGAGCATCAAGCCCTCTTCGTTTAAAATGATTATGCATTGACACTACCAATGCAACAACAACAACAACATCAACAAAAGCAACAACAACAACTTCATAGTCTCACAATTCATTAATAGGAAATACATCAATAGGCTGTTGGAACAAAATGTGTTTCGCAATAAACCTTAGTAAGTTTTGATGATAACAAGGTATTAAAAATTGTCAATTGGTTATTGCTAATATTTGTTCAAGTGTACAGGACCATAGGCAAAGTCAATCAATTTCAATAGGTCTTGGAAGAGCAATAGAGAGCAAAAGAAAGCTAAAGCATCTGAAGAAAACTGCGTCTGAAGCTAAAGTGCTTCTGAACTAACAAGTGCCTCTGAAGTAATGACGTCATCAGAAGCAGAAGTCCATCAGAAGCAATATTTCATCAGAAGCTATATAATCACCAGAAGCTACATTTGATTAGTTTATTTTAAACTGAAGTTTCAAAGGAGTTGTTTCTCGTTTCAACCTTGAGAACGAAGAATTAAAAGAGAGGTATCAACGGTCATTTGGAAAGCACGGAGTGCTTGTCCTTCTTTGAAGAGTTGACAAAGTACAAGTGTACAACCACTACCTCCACTACTCTGTTTTTGTCTACGCTACAAGACAAGACAATAGCTCTGCCTGCAGAAATGTTCCTTCAAGATAGGAATGGATTTGAACTTCGATCCTTCATAGGACAACATCCAAATCAGGCAAAAGATTACTGGTGGATGATCAAAGGAACTCAACGACTCTTTAGACGTGCTAAAGAATCTCAAAGTCTCTCTACTCACCTCTATATAAAGGAGTGAAGACTTGAAGATTTACAGAGATATAAACACAAGTTAAAAGCGTCAAAACTCTGCTAAATTTGATTCTCAAAAGCACTCTGAATTTCTGCACTGATTTGATACATCTTAGAAATTCTTAAGTCTAGAGTCTTTATTGCATTGTATTGTAAACACCACTGATTGTATATCAAGTGTTCAATCCCAAACATTTTCTGTGTAATTTTGTTTGATTGGAAGTCTCTTGCCTACGTGCTTGAGCATTAGAAGACTCTTGCTTTAGTGCTTGAGCATTGGAAGTCTCTTGCCTGCGTGCTTGAGCATTTGTGAAGTCTCATACTTAGAGAGTATTGAGCATTTGTAATCTGTGAGATTATTAGTGGAAATCTCCTTGGAAGTGCAAGGGGGACTGGACTACTTCCGGTTTGTGGAAGGATCCAGGATAATTTGCTCGTGTCTCTCTTTCTTCTCTCTACTCTATTTTTATTCCGCTGCATATCTGATTCTGAACATCACATCAGAAGCAATCCTAACCAGCTTCTGAAGTGTTATCAGAAGAAGAATTTTTAGAGAAAAAGAAAACACAATTCAACCCCCCCTTCTTGTGTTTTTCTCACCTTCAATTGGTATCAGAGCTTGCTCTGTTATCAAAGCACTTAACCGTGTGACAGATCAACATCCGGGAAAAACATGTTTGCTGAACCTGAATCAAGTACATCTACAAGATACACCAGTGTTGGTCATGATTATGATACTAATGACAAGAAATCTGATTCTGGAAAAGCTCCAAAGTTCAATGGAAAACCAGAAGAGTTTTCTTGGTGGAAAACCAACATGTACAGCTACATCATGGGATTAGATGAAGAGCTGTGGGATATTCTTGAAGATGGAGTTGATGATTTGATTTTGGATGAAGAAGGAGCTGCTATTGACAGAAATATACACACTCCTGCTCAGAAGAAGCTATACAAAAAGCATCACAATATCAGAGGGATCATTGTTGCTTCTATACCTCGCACTGAATATATGAAGATGAGTGATAAATCCACTGCTAAGGCAATGTTTGCATCACTCTGTGCTAACTACGAAGGTAGCAAGAAGGTTAAAGAAGCAAAGGCACTAATGCTAGTTCATCAGTATGAGCTGTTGAAGATGAAGGATGATGAGAGTATAGAGGAGATGTACTCAAGATTTCAAACTTGAGTATCTGGACTGCAAATACTGAAGAAGAGTTATGTTGCTTCTGATCATGTAAGCAAGATTCTGAGAAGCTTGCCTTCTAGATGGAGACCCAAAGTAACTGCCATTGAGGAAGCTAAGGATCTAAACACTTTGAGTGTTGAAGATCTTGTCAGTTCCCTCAAGGTACATGAAATGAGTCTGAATGAGCATGAATCCTCTAAGAAGAATAGATCTATTGCTCTACCATCTAAAGGAAAGTCTTCCAAAGCTTACAAGGCCAATGAATCTGAAGAAGAATCACCTGATGGAGATTTTGATGAAGATCAATCTGTGAAGATGGCTATGCTGTCTAACAAGCTTGAATATCTAGCAAAGAAGCAGAAGAAGTTTTTGAGCAAGAGAGGTGGTTATAAGAACTTCAAGAAGGAAGATCAGAAGGGATGCTTCAACTGCAAGAAGCCTGGTCATTTCATTGCTGAATGCCCTGATCTTCAGAAGGAAAAGTCAAAGAGCAGAACCAAGAAACCATGTTTCAGCTCAAGTAAATTCAGAACGCAAATCAAGAAGAGTTTGATGGCGACCTGGGAAGATCTGGATAGTGAATCTGGTTCTGATAAAGAAGAAGCTGATGATGATGCTAAAGTAGCCGTGGGGTTAGTGGCAACAGTGTCATCAGAAGCAGTGTCAGAAGCTGAATCAGATTCAGAAGATGAAAATGAGGTATATTCCAAAATTCCCAGACAAGAACTTGTTGATTCTCTTAAAGAACTCTTATCATTATTTGAACACAGAACCAATGAGTTGTCTGATTTAAAAGAAAAATATGTTGATTTAATGAAACAAAAAGAAACAACTCTATTGGAGCTGAAAGCTTCTGAAGAAGAACTCAGAGGGTTTAACTTCATATCTACCACATATGAAGACAGACTCAAGATTCTTTGTCAGAAGCTGCAAGAAAAATGTGATAAAGGTTCTAATAACAAACATGAAATTTCTTTAGATGATTTCATAATGACTGGTATTGATAGAAGCAAAGTAGCCTCTATGATTTACAGCATTTACAAGAACAATGGTAAAGGGATTGGATACTCTGAAGTGAAAACTAAGGAGTATAGTCTTAAAAACTATTGTGACTGTATCAAGGATGGATTGAAATCCACCTTTGTGCCTGAAGGTGCTGAAGCTGAAACTATTGTTCAGTTAGAATCTGAAGCTTCTAGTTCTAAAGCTAAGATCACATCAAAGCCAAAGAACTCCAAGACTAAGATAATGACAGAATCTGATCCTAAGACTACAAAGATCAAGATTCTGAAAAGGTCAGAACTTGTTCCTCAGAGTCTGATCAAACCAGAATCTAATATCTTGAAGTCTGAGTGTCAGAAGAACAAAACAGCTGTTGCTTCTGAGAAAACAATATTCAAAGGTGTTAAACCTAAAGTATTGAATGATCAGAAGCTACTCAGCACTCAGCCCAAGGTACAAGGGAGGAAAAGTAAAACCTCCAGAACTAACCCAAAAGGACCCATGAAGATATGGGTACCTAAATCTGAATTGATTAAAACTGCAGGTGTGCCTAAGGGCAAAAGAGAAACAAAGGTCCTGGTACCTAGACAGTGGGTGTTCAAGGCATATGATAGGAGAAAAAGCTTTGTTCCTCACCATTACAATGAAGGATGGAGGAGAAGTGAAGTTTGGTGGCAACCAAACTGGAAAGATCATTGGTACAAGTACTATTGGTAATTCCTCCATTTCAATTAATAATGTTTGGCTAGTAGATGGTCTGAAGCATAACCTATTGAGCATCAGTCAATTTTGTGACAATGGGTATGATGTTATGTTTAGTAAGACCAACTGCACTTTAGTCAACAAGGATGACAAATCCATTACTTTTGAGGGAAAGAGAGTTGAGAATGTTTATAAGATTAATTTCTCTGATTTGGCTGATCAGAAGGTAGTTTGCGTTCTGTCAATGAATGATAAAAAGTGGGTATGGCATAGAAGGTTGGGACATGCTAATTGGAGATTAATCTCTAAAATCAGCAAGTTACAACTTGTCAAAGGTTTGCCTAACATTGATTATCATTCAGATGCACTCTGTGGTGCATGTTAGAAAGGAAAAATTGTTAAAACGTCTTTCAAATCCAAAGACATTGTATCAACTTCCAGACCCTTAGAATTACTTCATATTGATCTTTTTGGACCATTTAACACTGCATCCTTATATGGAAGTAAATATGGATTGGTCATTATTGATGATTACAGCAGATGGACTTGGGTAAAATTCCTAAGAAGTAAAGATTATGCATGTGAAGTGTTTAGCAGCTTCTGCACTCAAATACAGTCTGAAAAAGAACTGAAAATTTTGAAAGTTAGAAGTGATCATGGTGGAGAATTTGAAAATGAGCCATTTGAATCTTTTTGTGAAAAACATGGAATTGTCCATGAATTCTCTTCTCCTAGAACTCCACAACAAAATGGGGTTGTAGAAAGAAAGAACAGAACTTTACAAGAAATGGCCAGAACCATGATCCATGAAAACAATTTAGCTAAACATTTCTGGGCAGAAGCAGTTAATACTTCATGTTATATCCAAAATAGGATCTACATCAGACCTATGATGGAGAAAACTGCATATGAACTCTTCAAAGGAAGAAGACCAAATATCTCTTACTTTCATCAGTTTGGGTGTACTTGTTACATTCTAAATACTAAAGACTATCTAAAGAAATTTGATGCCAAGGCTCAAAGAGGAATCTTTTTAGGTTACTCTGAAAGGTCAAAGGCATACAAAGTGTATAATTCAGATACATATTGTGTTGAAGAATCTATGCATGTTAAATTTGATGATAGAGAGCCTGGAAGTGAAACTCCAGAGCAAGTTGAAAGTAATGCAGGTACAAATGATTCTGAAGATGCATCAGAATCTGATCAAACTTCTGATACTGAAAAGAATCCAGAAGCTGAGTTAAGTGCAGAAGCTGAATCCAATCCAGAAGCTGAGAACAGTTCAGAAGCTGAACCAAATCCAGAAGCACTAGATGACAATGCTTCTGAAGATAATCAAGATAACACTCAGCATGTAGTTCAATCAAAATTCAAGTACAAATCTTCACATCCTGAGGAGCTAATCATTGGAAGCAAAGACAATCCTAGAAGAACAAGATCTCATTTCAGACAAGAAGAATCTATGATAGGATTGCTGTCAATAATTGAGCCAAAAACTGTTGAAGAAGCTCTCTCAGATGATGGATGGATTTTAGCTATGCAAGAAGAGCTAAACCAATTTCAAAGAAATGATGTGTGGGATCTGGTACCCAAACCTTGTCAGAAGAACATTATTGAAACAAAATGGGTATTCAGAAACAAGCTGAATGAACAAGGAGAGGTAACCAGAAACAAAGCCAGACTTGTTGCACAAGGATACAGTCAACAAGAAGGCATTGATTACACTAAAACATTTGCTCCAGTTGCAAGATTGGAAGCAATCAGGTTACTTCTATCCTATGCAGTTAATCATGGTTTAATATTATATCAAATGGATGTGAAGAGCGCTTTTCTTAATGGTGTCATTGAAGAAGAAGTGTATGTCAAACAACCTCCTAAGTTTGAGGATCTTAAGCATCCTGACCATGTTTACAAACTTAAGAAATCACTATATGGCTTGAAACAAGCTCCCAGAGCTTGGTATGATAGACTAAGTAATTTCTTAATCAAAAATGATTTTCAGAGAGGCCAAGTTGACACAACACTCTTCAGAAGGACTCTTAAGAAAGACATTCTGATTGTGCAGATATATGTTGATGATATAATATTTGATTCTACTAATGCATCTCTTTGCAAGGAATTTTCTAAGTTAATGCAGGATGAATTTGAAATGAGCATGATGGGAGAATTAAAATTCTTTCTTGGAATTCAAATCAATCAAAGCAAAGAAGGAGTGTATGTTCATCAAACAAAATATACAAAGGAGCTTCTGAAGAAGTTCAAGCTAGAAGATTGTAAAGTGATGAACACTCCAATGCATCCAACCTGCATCTTAAGCAAAGAAGATACTGGAACTAAAGTAGACCAGAAGCTATACAGAGGTATGATTGGTTCTCTGTTATACCTCACTGCATCTAGACCAGATATTTTGTTCAGCGTATGCTTGTGTGCAAGATTCCAATCAGATCCTAGAGAATCTCATTTAACTGCTGTTAAGAGAATCTTCAGGTATCTGAAAGGAACAACTAATCTTGGACTCCATTATAGGAAATCCCTAGATTATCAGTTGGTTGGATTCTTTGATGCTGACTATGCTGGTGACAGGATTGAAAGAAAATCAACCAGTGGAAATTGTCAATTCTTGGGAGAGAATCTGATATCCTGGGCTAGCAAAAGACAAGCAACAATTGCCATGTCTACAACAGAAGCAGAATAAATTTCAGCTGCAAGTTGTTGTACACAACTACTTTGGATGAAACATCAGTTGGAAGACTATCAGATTAATGCTAACAGTATTCCCATCTTTTGTGATAATACTGCTGCTATTTGTTTGTCAAAGAATCCAATTCTACATTCAAGGGCCAAGCATATTGAAATCAAACACCATTTTATCAGAGATTATGTTCAAAAAGGAGTTTTAGATATACAATTCATTGATACTGAGCATCAATGGGCTGATATATTTACAAAACCTTTATCTGTGGAAAGATTTGATTTTATTAAGAAAAATTTGAACATGCACTTTGTGTCTGATTAAGATTTGCTTGACTCTGAATAAGAAGTTTGGTTCTGAAGTTTGTTCAGAAGCTATGGTCTATCAGAAGCTCTTAAATGAGGTTTTGAGGAAAATATGCTTCTGAAGATGACATCAGCACTAAAACTTCAGAAGCTATGTTCTTTACTTCTGAATAGCAGAATTAGTGGGATCGTTGGCAGTTACGTTTTAGTAACACCTGTCCCACTAACCAAAGTTATTAGTCTGAAAAGTCTTTGACGTGGTGTATTTGTATTGGAGTATAACAAAAAGGGCAATGATGTTTTATTTTCTTTTAAACGTACTAACACGCGCCCCCAACTGTCATTAATGCTATGTTTGTTTGTCACCTTTTGAATTGCAATCGTTTTTACTAAAAACACTTAGACAAACACACACTACTCACTTCACAACCAACACTCTTGTTTTCTAACCTTCTCTGCGAAGTAAGTGCATCTCTTCTAAAACCCTAGAAACCCTGATTTTGGACCTAAAAATACTCATTCAAATTTATTTTCTACTACTGATAATTGTCAATTTACTGTTGTTTTCCTCCGAACCTTTACTTTGTTTCATCTGCACCTTTTACTGTCTCTGTCTCAAAGTATTTTCAATTGTGATTTTGTCTGTGATTTTCTTGCATAAAACCATCCAAAGTGTCTTTTCTTGTGTTACAAGTCATTAAAAAAAGGTCTCTCTGAATCATTGCTTTGTTTTCTTGCATTTTAATTCAAATATTTGCAAAAATCGTACAAGAAGGGTATTTTGGTCATTTCCTGCAGTGGAACCCATTTTAGTCCCTGTCTTTGTCTCTGAGTCTTTTCAACTTGTTTTACAAATCATTGTTGATTCTTTGTTAAAAAAATCATTTCAAAAATTGCATCTGAGTCAGTTTGAGTCAGTTTAGTCCCTAGGGGCATTTTGGTCTTTTCCCATTAAAATACCTCATTTTTGTAATTGGTTCATTTTAGTCCTTTTGTTAATTTTATTTTAGGTTTCACTTTACGTTTTGTCCAATTTACCAATTTCTAGTCCAATTTTATTTTTATTGCATTTTGGTCCCAATTTCTTTAAAAATTGCATTTTTAGGTTTTTTAATTGCAGATTAGTCCTTCAAGTTTCTTATTTTGCAGAAAGGTCCCAAGTCATAAATTGTACAAGGCCGAGCCATTTCAAGTCCAAGTACAGGTGTCACCACTTCACTGGTCCAAAGGCACACTTGGCAGCTTATAAATAGTGCATAGTGTCAGAAAAAACAATAGAATTCACGCCACATCACAAACAGAACTCCAATTTCTCTCTCCATTCAGTTAGATCAAAATTCAGAAACCATCAAGAACAAGCAAGAACCCTAATTCTCCAGAACCAGATTCATGAACAAATTCATCAAATTTTCATCGATTCTCAGTGATCCATGGTGAATCTTCATCATTGAATCGTTTTCCTCTGCAATTCAAGTGCGAATTCATCACCAAGTGGTGATAAACTCAAGTACGATCACAGAGTTTTTTGAAGAAGAAGAAGAAAGAAAGAAGATGAAGAACATGATCCAGTGAAGAAGAAGAAGGAATCAAACCAGCAAGAAACACCGATTTATTTTCGGTTTCAAGTCAAAAATCAACAAATAGAATCAAATCGAAGATTTCTAAAAAATCTTGTTCGAAATCTCCGATTAAATCACAGGTAAACATATAACTCCACCGTTCTTTCTTAAAAAGCATCAATAAGGACGAATCCATGTAGATCCTCAAGGTTTCAAACAGTTTCTTTCAAAGAATTTGAAAACCTAAAAAAATAATTTTCAAAACCGTAACAAAGAATGTAGATCTACAAAGATTCAAACCTTGCATGTGATTTCTGGCGTTAGATTCATGTTTAGGGTGAAGAAACGAGTTGATTGATGTAGGATTCATGATTTTCTGGTGAGGTTAGGGCTCGTCGGAATCTGGAATTCATGGCGGAGTCGATGAAGATTCCGATGAATTTTCATCTTCTCCGGCCATCTCCTTCCAGAAACCGGCGAAGAGAAGAGAGAAGACGAGAGGCTAGTGAGAGAGCGAGGGAGTTAGAGAGAGACAGGAGTATTGCAAATGAAATAAACCGGTGTCTTTACATATATATAGGCCAGTGAACCGGACCGGTTCATTTCCCTTCAATCCTGGCCGTTTGATCTAGGGTTTGATTCCCTGGATCAATCCTGTGGTTCCTGTGCAGCCAGGCTTTTAGGCGTTGGGCTTGGGCCTCTGTCTTTGGTTTTCTGTTTTCTTGCTATTTTTTTTGCTATTCACACCTTGTTTGCTTGTTGTTTGAACCTCTGCTTGTTCAATTTTTCTCATAAAATTCCTAAAAGATCCCTATGTGTTCTTTAATGCATTTTTGATATCTGTGTTGTTTTTACATGTCAAAAATTGATAAAAATATATGTGTATTTTCTTGATTGTTTTTCTTCTTTTCTAGTGGAATTTTGTGCAATTTCTTGCCACTTTTTGTTCATAAAATCTTGATCCATGGTATGAGTGATTAATATGCAATCTTGTGATGAATATGCTACTGATCATATGCTTGTGTTACTGTTTTTAATATGTTTTGTTAGTTTCTTGTGTTTCAAGTAATGTGTTTCCTTTTATATTTTGGTTATTGTCGTCATTTTGCCGTTTTATCTCATATTCAATTGCTTAGTTTTTCTTTACCATTTTATGCCTTATACTACTAACCATTCTATTTCATTTTTCATCCATTTCTTGAGTATTTTACCATTTCATCCCCCTCTCTCATAGTTTAGCCACTTTACCTTTTCAATTTCTATGTCAAATGGACATGTAATTTTAGGTAGTTTAATTTCCTTTTAATTCCTTACAAGACCATAGCATGTAAACTAGGGCAATGTAAAGGACAATGGACTCTCTATAGTGATGTACACCGACACGCACACACGTTGTATGTTTACCGTTTTAGATGTATGTCTAGGAGACGCGATACTTAGAAAATGTTCATTTTTCAAAGCAAATTAATTCCATCACTCAAATCTTTCCTAATAAACCTTGGAGTCAAAACTCCATTGTATTTTCCTTTATTTTCTTAATCAAATTCAAATGAATCTTAATCTCTACTTAGACACTTTTTTCGTTAATAATTGAACCAACAATTCACTATCTTTTCCTCTCATGCCTTTACGGCCTCCTTCTCTTCTTCAAAACCATTTTCAAAAACTAAAATCAATTGAAACACACCAAAAATACTTTTGAAAGAGAACTACATGGAATTTTGATCCCTTAAAAGGGTATGTAGGCAAGAGGTCAAAACCTCTCCAAGTCCAATAAAATGAAATCTCATACACTTTCTTTCCAAATCCTTAACCTAAATAAACTCTCTTTTTCAATAAATAAGCATAAAAGTAAAGCGTAGACATAAAGCTAGGAAAGCGGTTCCTATAGAATACTATAGTCGTTACGGGTGCTTAACACCTTCCCGTAACGAAAACGACCCCCGAACTTAGAGTTTCTAAGGGTTTTCTCAATTTTACCCTTCCCAAGAAAAAATAGAGAATATCAAAGATTGAAAGGTTCAAGCCTAATTAATGACTTGATACCCCAAAATCGTGATAACACCCTTTTCCTCTTCAATCAATCAAATGGCTTCCTCAAGTTCTGCTCCTGGATCATCATCTAACAAGCAACAACAGGAAACTCCTGCTTATGAGATAAAAGGAAGAACCGTGTCCTTGGAGGAATGGGAATTGAAAATCCAGACTGAATGTCCGGTGGATTTTGCTTCACTAGCTGCTCACAACTGTGACATTGGAAAATTCTATGATGTTCAAGGCTTAGGGAGTTACTTCAACTTCTTGAATGGTCCAGCATATCAAACGCGGGTGCGTCACTTCTGGGTCAGGGCCAGTATTTATGACAGAGAAGCTGCAAGGATTGAAGAAGATGAGAAAGTGCTTCTCAATCCAGAATTGAAAGGAAAGTCTAGAGAAGAAATGGGTCTGGAACCTTTTTCAAAGACTGAGATAAGGTCAAGTATAATGGGAATTCCAGTTCGCATCTCTGAGGATGTCATTGCATTTGTTCTCAGAAGGCCAGCTACAGGGGAATACAAAGCTGGTATTTCAAAAGTCAAGAGCAGTCCTTGGAATAAAATTGTAAATAAGACCCTCTACAACAACGTATCTAAGGGTGCTTATGTTGTGATGTCAGCTCAAACTAGGGTGATGCTGAAGATCCAAAATGAAAGTCTGTTGCCAAAAGGTGGTGGTAGTGAGCAACCTTCATTAGAGCACAAGATCCTTCTCCACTTCTTCATCACAGGTGTAAAGGCAAATGTGCCCAGATACATCTTCAGGCACATGGTACAACAGCTCAGAGAAAGCCAGTTGAGAAATAGGTGCTGGGTACCCTATGGGAGGCTTCTCTCTGAAATCTTTCATCAAGGAGGACTTCTGAATCTCCTCAAAGAAGTAGATTTCTTCACTGATGAGCAGTTGGGAACTGTAACTGGAAAAATCATCAATGGAGAAACTATGAGGTCTATGCGGGTGATCAAGAAAGAGGAGGTGAAGAAGCTGAGCATAGATATGACAGAATCTGATGCTAAATCAGCATTGATGGCTGATTTTCCTCCAATCTGCCAACAAGATCCTTTGGATGTTCAGATGCACTTTATCAGGGAGCACTTTGAAAGAACTAAGGAGAAAATCAGCTTAAGGGATGTTCCTGAACAGATGTATGGAGGAGCTCTTCCTGTTGCCAAGAGCAGGAAGACAAAGAGGAAAGCATTAACCAAGGAAGAATACTTGGAAGAAGAAGCGACAAGAAAATCTTCTAAGAGATCACAGAAGACTGATAATGATGGTGTTGCAGCACCTAAACCCGAGAAAGCAAAAATTGTTAAAACTGAAGGTTCAACTGTTTCTGCTTCTGATGAAGTTATTCAAAAGAAAAGAAACAAAGAGCCAGAAGTTCAAGATGCTGCTAGGGAAGCTGCTCTTCAAACCATCAGAAACAAAAGAGCTAAAGGAGAAAGAAGTGTTCAAGAGCGTATGAAGGAAGCTGCTGAACAATTAAGGAATGAAGAAGAGGATCCAAGTGTGGTGAAGGCCAAGACAACTGTGTCTTTGGAGATGCCTTGCTTTAGAGTCTCAGATGAGCAAAAACGGATGGCTAAAGAAGTTGTTGCAGCTGAATTAGCCAAAAGAAAGCACATGAAAGAACTCTACAGGAAGCAGAGAGATGAACAGCTCAAAGCTGCAGGGTATGTACTGGATGCTGAGAAAGCTGCTGAGATTGCTGCTCTGGCTGCTGAAATTGAAGAACAAACAGTCAAGGAAGGAACTGCTTTGTTAAAAGGAGCTCTGAAAGCTAAGAACATTTCAGAAGCAAAACCTTCAGAACCAGCATCAGAAGCTACTAGATCAGAAGCTCGTCCTTCAGGTATTTCTTCAGATCCAAAAGCTAGAATCAATGTTCAGACTTCTAACCTTCCATCATCACCCTCATCCTCATCATCTTCCACTAACTCAGATGACATTCCTCTGAGTCAGCACATCAAACAATGTCTACCCAACTTCAAACCTTCAAAATCAACCACTTCAAAAACCTTTCATTATGATCAGATACGGATCAACTTTTCTAAACAGAGGATAAAAATCTGTGAAAGATTGTCTGCTGATCATTTTCTCCAACCAGCTGTCATCCAACCTTTAAACATACAACACCCAGAAACCAACCCTAAACCACAAAAAGCCTCTGAAGTAGTTTCAGAAGCAGCCACTTCAGAAGACCCCCAACAACAACATCAAACATCAACCCTTCATAACCTAGAAAAACATTTAGGTGGTGAGATGCAACAAACTCCAGAAAAGGCCTCTAAAACAGTCCCTGAAAAGACTGTCTTAGAAAATCAACAATCAAATCCCCAACCAGAAACCTCAAATGTTCCTGAACAATCTGTTCCTGAACAAACCTTTCCTGAACCAGCAACTCCTGACCAAACTCAAACTAACCCTGAAAACCAAACTGAGAATCCTACCCAAACACCAACTTTTAATGAAACAATTCCTCAGCAACACACCACTTCTGACCAACTATCTTCATCTCATACAACATCCAACCAAGAACCTATACCCATCCCAGATAGCATCCTAGAGTCTGAATTCATTGATGAAGAGCTTCAAAGGATCAGTGATGAAATTCAAGGACTTATTCTTCTCAGAAAAGTTCCTATACTTTCAATTCACTATGAAGATTAGTGGATGGACCTGAAAGTTGGACTTGTTGATTTGATGGATCAGATTAGTGAGAAATGCATAACTACTCAAGCTGAAGTGCTTAAGAAGCATATGGAAGATCTTCACTCAGCTGAGAAAGGGAATGAGAAAGACTCACCACTTCTGATAGCTAATGCTCCTTTCTTTCCAGAAAGTGACTGTGTCTCAAGAGGTGACAGAATTCTTCAAGGGATGAAAAGGAGGCTTAAGGCTAAGAATGAAGAGGTTCAGAAGGTTAAGCAGAAGTCTGATACTCTGGAAGAAGTTGTGAACAAGCAAGCAGAAGAATTGAAGAATCAGTTTGAGCAAATCAAGCATCTGATGGAACAAGTCTCTAAACTAGCCAAACCTTAGTTGCACACCATTTTTGCTTGTTTAGATTTTGTTTTTCAATTAGTATTAACTTGCTCTGATTATGTATCTTAACTTGCTAATTATGTATCATTCTTATGCTTCTGAAACAATTTCTGATTAATCATTAAATGCTCTGATATTCATATTCAGTTTTCTCTGTTACTTACCTTTGCTTCATTTATTTTATTTTGGCTCTGATACTCTTTCTTTTGTTTTATTTACTTTTTGTTGATGACAAAAGGGGGAGTAGTTGTATAGTATTTTTAGGCTCTGAGCCCCATTAATTTAACTTGATTAAGTTAACTTTTTGATCTGAACCGTTTTATAAACTTGTGGTATTTTTTAAATACTTCTGAAAGTTTATTAATTAACTTGTGCGCATTTTATTGAAATTTAATTAACGAGTATAGAACTCAGGGGGAGCTTACACACCTCACCTTAAAAGATCTATTAGACTCAGGGGCAGCTTACAAACCTCATACCTAGTAGTCAACTTGTTAATTAGATCAACAATAATTGAACATTTTAAATACTATTGTTTGTCATCATCAAAAAGGGGGAGATTGTTGGAACAAAATGTATTTCGCAATAAACCTTAGTAAGTTTTGATGATAACAAGGTATTAAAAATTGTCAATTGGTTATTGATAATATTTGTTCAAGTGTACTAGACCATAGGCAAAATCAATCAATTTCAATAGGTCTTGGAAGAACAATAGAGAGCAAAAGAAAGCTAAAGCATCTGAAGAAAACTGCGTCTGAAGCTAAAGTGCCTCTGAACTAACAAGTGCCTCTGAAGTAATGACGTCATCAGAAGCAGAAGTTCATCAGAAGCAGAAGTCCATCAGAAGCAATATTTCATCAGAAGCTATATCATCACCAGAAGCTACATTTGATTAGTTTATTTTAAACTGAAGTTTCAAAGGAGCTGTTTCTCGTTTCAACCTTGAGAACGAAGAATTAAAAGAGAGGTATCAACGGTCATTTGAAAAGCACGGAGTGCTTGTCCTTCTTTGAAGAGTTGACAAAGTACAAGTTTACAACCACTACCTATACTACTCTATTTTTGTCTACGCTACAAGACAAGACAACAGCTCTGCCTGCAGAAATTTTCCTTCAAGATAGGAATGGATTTGAACTTGATCCTTCATAGGACAACATCCAAATCAAGCAAAAGATTACTGGTGGATGATCAAAGGAACTCAACGACTCTTTAGACGTGCTAAAGAATCTCAACGTCTCTCTACTCACCTCTATATAAAGGAGTGAAGACTTGAAGATTTATAGAGATATCAACACAAGTTAAAAGCGTCAAAACTCTGCTAAATTTGATTCTCAAAAGCACTCTGAATTTCTGCACTGATTTGATACATCTTAGAAATTCTTAAGTCTAGAGTCTTTATTGCATTGTATTGTGAACACCACTGATTGTATATCAAGTGTTCAATCTCAAACATTTTCTGTGTAATTTTGTTTGATTGGAAGTCGCTTGCCTGCGTGCTTGAGCATTAGAAGACTCTTGCTTTAGGGCTTGAGCATTGGAAGTCTCTTGCCTGCGTGCTTGAGCATTTGTGAAGTCTCATACTTAGAGAGTATTGAACATTTGTAATCTGTGAGATTATTAGTGGAAATCTCCTTGGAAGTGCAAGGGGGACTGGACTACTTCCGGTTTGTGGAAGGAACCAGGATAATTTGCTTGTGTCTCTCTTTCTTCTCTCTACTCTGTTTTTATTCCGCTGCATATCTGATTCTGAACATCACATCAGAAGCAATCCTAACCAGCTTCTGAAGTGTTATCAGAAGAAGAATTTTTAGAGAAAAAGAAAACACAATTCAACCCCCCCCCCTCTTCTTGTGTTTTTCTCACCTTCATAGGCATCATGTTAAACTACCACAATACATCATACATCTTCGTAAAAACATATTAAATTATCCACAAAAGATTTTCAGGTCAAACAAAAGCTACTGGAAAGATAACACAATTATCAGCAACTTTCATGTTTATACAAAAGACTAATTCAAAATAGAAATGTATGAAACAGACGCAAGAACACGAAACAGGACAGACTGCTACTAAACAACTCGTGAGGCGAGCCAGCCTACTCGCTATGGCGAACAAAAGTATCTCTCTGGAACTCAACAAAACTAATCGCTCGCGAGGCGAGCCATGATTACTCGCCGTGGCGAACAAAGTCATCTCTCTGGAACTCAATATACAGGTCACTCGTGAGGCGAGTAAGGGCTACTCGCTATGGCGAGCGATGACGATTAGCTCTACGGGAAGAAACCAGTTTTCAGCCAAAAACCCAATTTTTCAACCACCCAAATTCCAAATTTGATAGGAAATTCTACCTATGTTTATTCTGCAACTCGAACACCAATAAATACCCTAATTCATCATATTACCTACACTTTCAACAATTCAATTTTAATTTCTAACCCTAATTTCTCTAATCATCAAACCTAACAACAACTACAAGGTTAAACCCTTTTTCAGAATTATACAACCCAATATTAAAGAAAGCTAGTCCCACCCTTACCTTAGATTAGATGATTCCGGACTCTAGAGCTTGCTCCTCTTCTCTTTCTCTGACTTCTCACTTTCTCCCTTTTCTCCCAAAAACAGTTTGCACGTATTCTCCCTTTTCTAATTCTGACTCTAACCTTTTATATTTCCTTAACCTACTTATTTTCTCTTATTTCCAATTCTGCCCCCAAAGCCTCATAATTCTATTTTAATTATATTTCTCCACTAAATAATAAAATAAGGCTATTAATAAATATTATTGCACAACAAAAATATTACTCATCAAAATAAATTATGAAAAGACATCTAAACTCAACAAAATAAATAAATAAATAATAAATAGGGTGTTACATCAACAAATATGGAAGGCAAATAAAGGTGACAAGAAGTCGTTGCAATATCTAATCTCGAAGTTAGAGAGCACAACTATACTTATTACTCAAGAACACAAAGTGAAAGTAGTACAATCGAAGATATCTTTTGGGCTCATCCAACATCCGTTAAGTTGTTTAACAATTTTCCAACGGTTTTGGTTATGGACTCCACCTACAAAACCAACATGTACAAGATGCCAATGTTTGAGGTAGTTGGGGTCACTTTGACCGATTTGACATATTCGGTTGGGTTTGGATTTGAGACACATGAGAAAGAGGAAAACTTTGTTTGGGTTTTAAAAATGTTGCGTAAACTTCTTACGTCAAAGATGAATATGCCTAAGGTGATTGTGACCGACAGGGATATGTCTTTGATGAAAGAGGTTGCAAATGTTTTCCCCGAAAGTTATGCAATGAATTGTTACTTTCATGTGCAAGCAAATGTTAAACAAAGGTGTGTCTTAGATTGTAAATATCCTTTGGGAAAAAAGGATGGGAAAGAGGTGAAACCTCGCGATGTTGTGAATAAGATAATGAGGGCATGGAAATCTATGGTTGAATCGCCCACTCAAGAGTTATATGCAAATGCATTAGTGGAGTTCTAAGATTCATGTAGTGATTTCCCACTTTTCAAAAATTATGCCATGACCACCTTGAATGAAGTGAAGGAGAAAATAGTGAGGGCATGGACAGACCATGTGTTGCATCTTGGTTGTAGGGCCACCAACAGGGTTGAATCGGCTCATGCTTTATTGAAGAAATATTTGGACAATAGTGTGGGTGATTTGGGCACTTGTTGGGAGAAAATACATGACATGTTGTTGCTTCAGTTCACTGAGATACAAACAACCTTTGGTCAGAGCGTTACCATGTTGGAACATAGATTCAAAGATGTCATTTTGTACTCCCGCTTAGGTGGTCATGTTTCCAGATATGCTTTGCAGAACATAGCTTTGGAAGAGACACGTTGTAGGAAAATATTGTGCATGGACAATGACATTTGTGGTTGTGTTCAAAGGACGTCTTACGGGCTACCATGTGCACACAAAATTGCTACTAAACTCCTTGAAGAGAATCCAATTTTATTGGATGAGATACACCACCATTGGCATAGGTTACGTATGCACGAATAAAGTAACAAAGTTGGTTTTTGTGTCGAGGTTGAGTTGAAGGCTATTGTAGAACGTCTCAAGAAACTCCCTTTCCAAATGAAGCTTGAAGTCAAAGAGGGTTTGCGGCAATTGGCATTTCCTGAAACCACCATGATGTGTCCACCACCACGGAAAGTACCAACCAAAGGAGCTAAGAAAAAAGTGGACATTGCGAGGTCTGAAAGAAAAATTACATCGGCTAGTCGGATCCCTTCTTCGTGGGAGGTTGTTGAATCCCAAAAAAAAAAATAAGTGGGTGTATTCTATCAAATGCCTATATCACTTGGTAACATACACCCACTTATTTTTTAGAAGAAGTGTTTTAGCAACATTCACATTAGGAGCATCCACAATGGAGACACCATTTTTGGGTTCTTATATGGGTCCCACTTGTATACATACATCACTCATTTATATTTTTTTAATAGTAGTATCTAATAAGCACTCAATCACTCGCGACACAAAAGGTAGATTCATGTTACTCTAACACTTTTGAAACCTTCATCGAACCTTCCCTTTTCGATCAAAAGAGATGCTTTGTGTATATAGATCACATAAAAGTAGTATGATCACTAGTTGTATTTGAACAGAATTTTACGTGATTCTTAGATTTCAATCTGGGATATGAATTCACAATTAATACTTCAACCCTTAAAGTCAACTTGTTAATTAGATTAACAACAATTGCACATTTTAAATACTAATGTTTGTCATCATCAAAAAGGGGGAGATTGTTGGAACAAAATGTGTAACATTACCCTTTAGAGTTTTGATGATAACAATGTATTAAAAATTGTCAATTGGACTTGCTAATATTTGTTCAAGTGTACAGGACCATAGACAAAAATTTGATATCTTTTATTAGGTCCTGGAAGAACAAAAGAGAGCTAAGAAGTCAACAAAAAGGAAGCTTGAAGCATCTGTAGAATAGTGCTACTGAAGTCAAGTGCTCCTGAAGTGATGACGTCTTCAGAAGCAAGTTCATCAGAAGCACCTTATCAGAAGCTGAAGATCACTAGAAGCTGAAGTTCATCAGAAGACGAGAGACTTAAAGCTTCAAAGGTTTTTCAATGGATTTAATCTCGTCTAAGCATTGTAGAAGACCAGAGGAGTGAAGCAACAACTATTTTGAAAGGATTTGAAGGCATTGGATGCTTGTTCTTTGAAGAGAGTTAACAAAGTACAATTGTACAAAGTGTACAACCACTATCTCCACCACTCAGTTTGAGTCTCTGCTACTGGACAAGGATAACAGCTATGCCTGCAACAATGTTCCTTCATACTTGGAATGGATTTGAAATTGATCCTTCATAGGACAATAACCATATCAGGCAAAAGATCATTGGTGATTGATCAAAGCTTCAAACGACTCTATTTTGATGTGCTGGCAATTCACAATGTCTCTTCCACACCTCTATATAAAGGAGTGAAGACTTAGAGAATGGCAAGACTCGACAACAATTTAAAAGCAGCAAAACTCTGCTGAAATTGTTCTGCATCAAAAGTTCACTTAGAATTTCTTATCAAAGTTCATATCTTAGAAATTCTAGAGTCTTAAGAGTTTGTATCTGAGTTGTATTGTGAACACCACTGATTGTATATCAAGTGTTCAACCTCAAACAATTTTCTTTCTAATTTTGTTTGAATAGAAGTCTTTTGCAGTTGTGCTTGAGCATAAGAAGTCTCTTGATTGTGTTCAGGAGCACAAGAAATCTCTTGCAGTTGTGCTTGAGTAGTTTGAAGTCTCTTGCTAGTTTTAGCAGTGAGCAGTTGTAATCAGATATTACATTTTAGTGAACTCCCCTTGAAAGTGCAAAGGGGACAGGACTACTTCCGGTTTGTGGAAGGAACCTGTATAATTGCTTTGTGTCTTTCTTTTTTCTCTTTCTCTGTTTTATCCGTTGCATTTAGTCCTGAACATCACTTCAGAAGTAGAACTCTATCTGCTTCTGATCAGTGTTTTCAGCTTAGGAGAAAACGAAGAAAAAGCTAACACAATTCAACCCCCCCCCCTCTTGTGTTTTTGTCACCTTCAAAGACAAAATTCGTCACATCACACTATCAATGGCAACACATAAAGGGTTCATGATCTCAAAACCAGTTCCAATAGGTGAAGTTAATCTTATCCACCAATTTGGGTGCATACGTCACCTGACCCAAAATGATGTGATCATTACGGGATATCGAAACTAATAAAAAATCTACCTCCCAACCACCTAAGAACATGACACCACACATGACCTAAAAAGGCTCACACAACCTCATTATACAAAGTACAAGTATATCCGGGTATTTATTTAATCCTCCCTCAAGGAGATTATGGAGGGTCATTATCAGCGGCGAAGCTCGCACAATTTTTACGAGGAGTCAAGTATAAAGAAGAAATAAAATATATTTTAAAAACTAATATATTAAACTTAATCAATAATTAACAATAATTTTTACTTATATTTAACGAAACGACAACGAAGAAAATAAAAGTTAAACAATAATTATTTATAAAATTTGAGCTTTATGGAGTTGTATGAACTTAAATTTATCCATAATTGTCACTAAACTAAATATATTATATTTGTGCAATATAATCTCCCATATAAACCTATACCAATTTTTCAAGTTTTTTTTTCTTCTTTTGGGGTAGCATTAGCCAATCGCCTCTGATCATTATCCTATCTTAAATGAGAAAAACTTCAACGTAAGAGCAAACCAAGACTCCCACACACTTGAAATAAGGCGCACCATTTTCTCTGATTTTCCATTCATCTCACTAGTTCTATTATGAAGTAAACTATAAACTGAACTCACACCGAATAATTATTAGATGAATCATTTCTCCAGACCCAAAAGTTTATATATGCACCTTCAGAGAATATCAGTATCTCTAACGGTCGGAGCAACTCTCCCAAAATCACATGTATCTAGAACCCTCTATCCCAGTCATATCAATCACTTTAGCTTCTTTTTAGATAGAAAGCTGAAACAACACGAGAAACAAATAGTAGACTGCCCATCTCTAACTTTCCTAAAGATACTATATGAAAACCAATCAGTAAACTCTAATTGGCTTGTTCCCAATAAAGAGTTATTCCTCCACCAGTTTGAAACACTTCTTAGTCCCACCACGACGATCCTAGTGCGACCCTTTCACATACCCAGCTCCAACGATATCTTTTCACAAATAAATTTAATATTAATTTTCTCATATATTAGAACGAATTATTTCATGTTCTTTATTGGAACGAATTATTTAATCGCTATATGTGAGAATTCAATAAAAGCATGTTCACTGCCCATACTCATTGTTTTATAAATGTGTTGCTCTTTACAAAATTTATCTTTAGTACGAAAAATTGAATATGATTTGTTTTATAGCGCATAAACAAAGAATATGATAACAAATAAATTTTTAGACTTTCATCAATAATAATTTAGAAAAGCTTTTATGTCAAATATGTTCAATATATTTCACTATAAAAAAAAAAAAAAAATAAATAAATAAACTCCTAGTCTATTTTTTCAAGGTGTAATTTAAGTGATAATAGATTTTCATAGAGAGATGAATATGATTCCAAGTAAAATTATAATTTCTCATATGATACTATCTCCTTTCGTTTATATGAAAAGAAAAATAAATTGTTGAATCAACCGGGGCAAAGAAACACACATAATTAACATTATCTAACCAAAGTTAAGTGAAGAGTATTGGCCCCTGTCGGTTAAAAAATCAACACAGTGGTTGGTTTCATGATAAATATGTGTGCTTTATATGTTCCATGCACGCATGTAGCTGGTGTAGAAATATAACTTTTTGAAGAAGAGGAATGTGAAAAGCATTTTTTTTGTGGTTTCTGACTTGACCATGTTAACAATAATTTTTGTATCCATATCAAATTACACTTGTTGTAGGTGCTACGATCACATCAATATCAATACGAAGATCCCAAAGTTCCACCCAAACTACATTACTGAGGCATAATTTTCGTTAGGAGTGAAACAAGGGACCATTCCATTATCAAATAAGACCATAACAAGTTGGAGATCCATTCTCAAATAAGACCATAATAAGTTTGGAGATGAAAGAACTATCATTACAACGGCTCTGCATTACCCACCTCTATAAATAGTTGGAGATTCTCACTTCTCAACCCTCATTCTAAAATTCTACTGACTTGAGCGTCGGAATGCCTACAGGTATACACACCACGCCGTTCCATTATTACACTGAAGCATTCCACCACCTTCGGCAACCACATCCTTATGATCAGGTACGATCAGTGGCGCCGTCTATGAGAATTACAAACTATCCCCGTTTTTTACCTACAAAAAACGAAAGCTTTCATACAAAAAACCATGGCTGCCAACGACGCTCTAATACGCCTCCAGAGCCAAGTCCAACGCCCTAACCGCGACGGATAAACGATCTATCCATCTCTTGCACCCAACCCACGGAGAGGAACCACACCAACGAGTTCTCATCCAGCAGCTCTTGTGCAGGAACAGCCACCCTTTGGTCTTCCATGACCTGACGAGGTGGCTGAAAATTTCGCTCCGACGGAGTCGTGGATTAGCTCTTCTTGTTTTTTTTTTTGTTGCAAATTAGTATAAAAATCCATTGTTTTCTTATTTCCTTTTTCTCTTTATTTTAAGAGGAAAGCTAGCAACATATATTTTAATACATACTTTTCAACACACTTTTTTTGATTGGTTAAAATTCACATGGGTCCCATCAAATCATGTGGGTCCCACATAAATTTGATGGATCCCATATGAATTTTAACTAATCAAGAAGAGTGTATTGAAAAGTGTGTGTTGCTAGCATTTGTCTTATTTCAATTAGTTATTTGTTGCTTATTTTGGTAACATTGAATAAAACCTCTTTGACAAAGGACTTCATATACACGTTTTAATTGTATCTTTAGATTTAAAATGATGACTAAAATATGGTTTTAGTCCCTGCAAATATGCCTCGTTTTGATTTTAGTCCCTGTAAAAAAAAACTTTTGTTTTTGGTCCCTGCAAATTTTTTTGTTTTTGAAAATAGTCCCTGACCCCACTTTTGTGATGATTTGCATGCGTGACACATTATAACTGAACCAATTTTGTAGTTTTTGGTCCCTGCAAAATATTTTGTTTTTAAAAAAGGTCCCTGTAAATTTGTTTTTTTTTAAAATAGTCCCTCCAGGGACTATTTTCAAAAACAAAAAATTTTGCAGGGACCAAAAACTACAAAAAATTTTTTTTTTACAGGAACTAAAACCAAAACGAGGCATATTTGCAGGGACTAAAACCATATTTAAGCCTAAAATGGTTTATCATGCAACTAGCATCAATCAACGATAAAACATTATTTTATGTTGTGAAATTTTTTCAATGGTCAACACAATTCAACCCTTTTATTTAACTCTATTTTTCATAAAATTTTTCTCTATGGTAGTCTATCTATATTTTTTTTTTCCTCTGCATGCTTTGTTTGTTCTTGAAATGATGATGCATGTTTTTTTTCTTTTCAATTTATTGATTTTCTTCGACTTATACACTTGAATGAGTTTAAAGTATCTAAATAATTTAATTATATTGATTTTTATTTGTAATAATATTTGAGCTCGGCTTAAGATTCCATATTTGCATTAGTTCATTTCTTGCATTCAGCAATTCATAGACAAGATAAATGTTTTTTGCATGATCATACTAATAATGTCTCCCTTAATACAGAAGCAAGGCACACGAGGTTAATTTAATAATCAATCCCACTACAATACGTGAGCTGGGATAATTTGTTTACAACTTTTATACGTTGGGAAAGGAGACGTAAAGATGCTTATACTATAATTGAATTGAAGGTAAATAAATCGTGAGAGTTAACTTAAAATCAGAATTCTGGATAATCGTGTCACGATGGAGAAGCTTCGTGCCACGATTGTTGAAGCAAAATTCTGGAGCAATCATCGGAAAAATTGTGCTACGATTGGATCGAATTAATCCACTACTAAAAAAACAAAAATTAATGAGGGAAATTTTGTGAGGGAAAATGTGAAATCCCTTTCTAATTCCGTCACTAAATTTTGCGACCATGGAATTTGTGAGGAATTTCATTTTTTCCATCACTAATTTCCCTCGCTAATTTTACTTTTTCTAGTAGTGATCGTGCCACGATGGTGCGATTGAAGATAAAAATAAAACGTATTTTTATTGAAGATTTGTTTCAGTTTTTTAAGGGATTACTTTCACTATAAATATAGACTTTGTATTAGAGCAAACTTTGAGAGAGAGAGAGAGAGAGAGAGAGATAGAGGGGGCTGAAACAAGGGTTTAGAAAGGCAACAACAAAACTAGGGTTTGTATAGAGTTTGTCTCTTTGGAACAAACACTAGGGTTTGAGGGTTGATTCACCTTGGGAAACACTATTAGGATTGAATCTCTTGGTTACGAGAAGAGGCTGGGACTTTGGGTAGAATTAGGCGGGAGACTTATTCTTGTAACTCATTGATTTCTCTTTTGTAACGTTACTCATCATATAGTGGAACGGAGGGCTGCTCTCTCCCCTAGATTAGATCAATTTGGACCGAACTGGGTCAACAAATTCTTTTGTGTTCTCTCTTCTTTTTCTCTCGCTGTTGTTTTCTACTTTTGATATATGTGTCGTTAAAATAGTCCCACAATGTATTAAAATTTTAAATTATCTCTGATTGTACATTTCGTTAGTCAAAATAGCTCTTAACATTAAAATATTTCATTAATATTATTATATTATCTCTTCAATATACTTATTTATTGACATTTTCATGAATAGATCCACCCGAGTGTGGACCTACCTAATTCAAGTACAATGTCAATATTGTTATATTCCGGTTCCATTTCCGACATTGCAATTACGTGTGTCAGTTTTATGTGGCATTTGCTATTTCTTCTGCATACAAAAAGATTGGCGACGTGACATCAATATCTTTTTTTTTGAGAGAGTGACATCAATATCTTTTTTTTTTTTTTGAAGAAAGTGACATCAATATCTTACAATGCAATATGCTGTAGTAGTTAATAATTTGACAACGAGGACCATTTCACAAAGCCACATTAATCTTGACTTGAAATAAGCACACTCTAGTAGCTAGGGTTAGGTTTGCCTTGATAAAAATTATAGGATTTAGCCATGGATTATTAGATACAAATTATAACATATCATGACAATAAAGAAGGAACAAGAGATTGTGTACCTTTACAATTAGGTTTGATGAAGGATAGTTGTTAAAAGGATGAGAGGGATTGTTATCATGGTTTTTGGGTGCCAAGCCATTAATTGGACTTGAACCTTTTGACCGTTGATATCTCTCTTTTTTCTTGGGAAGGGCAAAATTGAGAAAAAACCCTTAGATTCTAAGTTCGGGGGTCGTTTTCACTACGGGAAGGTGTTAGGCACCCGGAGCGATTATGGTATTCCATAAGAACCGTTCTCCTAAGTTTATTTCTACGCTTTTATTTTTATTGCCTACTTTTTGAAAAGAAAAGATTTTATTTGAGTGAAGAATGGGGGTGAGAAGAAGTAGAATTTGATTTTATTTCGGCTTGGAGGGGTTAAAGTCCCTTGCCTACGTACCGTTTTACGGGATCAAAACCGGCGTAGTTCTTGCTAAAAAGACTTGTTGTTTTTTGTTTTTAATTGTTTGATTTTAAATTTTGAAAATGATTTTGAAGAAGGGGATTGAGAGGCTTCATGAGCATTAGAGTATGAAAGAGTGAGGGTTTGTTTAGTGATTTTGCAAAAAGTCTAAATGATTAGGTTTATTTGAGAATTTGATTAAGAAAATAAAAGGTAAAAAAATATTGGAGTTTTGACTCCATTTTTTATGACAAATATTTGAAGCGAGTTTGTTTGCATATTTTTGGAAAAAGTTGGATTTTCTCTAAGTGTTTAAACCTAAGCATTCATCTAACCATGCAATCCTAGCTATACATCTACACATACAATCCTAGGCATACATCTAGGGTGAGTGTGTGCGTGCCGGTGCGTCATAGTGTCCATAGTCCAAATTACAAAAATTGCCTAAATACATTCTATGGCCCCTTTGCCAAGCTACAAACCAATGATAACAAATTACATCACCGAATGAATTAAAATTTGCAAAAAAATAAATGCTAAGCTAAAGAAAGTGGAGGAGATAGTGAGATGCTATGAGTGAAGTCACATAAGGAACAAAATGTTAGTGAAACAAGGAAAAATATAATGGAAATGATGAAAAATGCACCAAATGAATGTGCAATAAAAAGGGGTAAAGACATGAGAATTTATCAAGCACAATGTGTAACAAATGGCCTATAATGCAAGAACAAGTATAAACCAAATGAAAACAGTGGCACAATCATTGGATTATCATCACATCTATCATGAAAATGCATTCTAATTAGCCATGCTATGCACCAAAATTCTTAGGACAAGAATCAACCTAAAAATCATGAAAAAGCTAACTAGAGAAGTAAATTGAACAAAAGACCTATGCACATATTTTTACCAGTTATTTGCAAGCAAAATATCATTAAAAATCATCAAGAAAGTGGTAAAAAACATGTAGTAATTTTTGGAATTTTTGTAAAAAAAAGTGACCAAGAAATAGGTTCAGATAGCAAAAAGAATGGTGCAGATAGCAAGAAAAGGAGCATAAACGCACAAGAAACCTAGGCCCAACCCAAAGCCCAACACACAAAACTCAGATTGCACAGGAGACGTTGGATTGATCCAGGGTAGGAAACCCTAGATCCAACGGCCAGGAATGAAGGAGGTTGGACCGGTCCTGAACCGGTCCGGTTCACTGGCTTTATAAAGGGGTGGAGCACCGGTTTTTTCACTTTACACTCTTCTTTCTCTCTCTAACTCTCTCCTAGTGAGAGAAGCTCTCGCCTCTCTCCTCTTCCCTCTCGCCGGATTCTGGAAAAAAGTGGAAGATCTTCATCTTCTCCGGTGAGGCTTGTTCCTCCGGCGTGGTGGCCGGCCGCCCAAGGGTGGCGGCGCCGCCGCCAGAGTTGAACGAACTTCTCCGTTTTCAAAAAATCTTATGTTTTCAGATATCCTTTTTTATCCTAAACACGAATATGGCACTGGATTTTACATGCAAGGCGTGAATCAACGTAGATCTACGGTTTTGTGTTACGGTTTTGAGAAATTTTCCTTGATTCTTTTTAGTGTTTTGTTGAATGAAAGTTTTGGAACTTTTCAGATCTGTAACTGATTCGTGTTTATTGATATTTTTGAGAAAGAGAGGCGAGTTTTACGTGTTTTACCTGCGGTTTCGAATGGAGATTTCGAACTGGAATCTTTGAGAAACTTGAATCCTGGTGCTGCTTGTTGATTTTTGTTCTTGCACCGGTGTTTTCCTACTGGTTTGCTCTCTTTATCTTCTTCACCGGTTTGAATCTCTGATTCTTTCCCTCTTCTTCTTTGCTTTGATCTCTGTGATCGGTGCTTGAGTCCGCCGTCAACAATGGCGGATTCGCGCCTAGAATTGCAGAAGTAAAGGTTCAATGATGATGATTACGCGCGAATCTCTGAGAACCGTGAGAAAATCCAAGAAAAAACGGTTGAATTTGGATGAGTTCTGGCGAATTTGTGAACTAGGGTTCGTGATTTTTTTTCTGTGTTCTTGCTGATTTCTCTGTGATTTTGGTTTTGATCTAACTGACAAGAGAGAGAAAGATTGATTCTGTTTTTGGTGAAGTGGCGTGTGGTTAATGGATCTGTGTGGCACTGTACACCTTTTATAGCTGACGTGTGAGTGATTGGACCATTAGAAAGCTGACATGTGGCATTGGACTGAAAAAGGGGCGCTGCCCTGTAATTTGACTTGAAGGACCTGTTTGCAAATTTGAAAAATATATGGACTGGACTGAAAAATGAAAGTAAGGACTGAAATGAAATTAAAAACTGTTTGGACAAAAAATGCAATTTTGGGACCTCAATTTGAGGGACCAAAATGCAATTAAAAATAAAATTGAATAAAAAACGTAATTTGACCAAACGTAAAGCGAAACAAAAAATAAAATTGACAAAACGGACTAAAACGAACCAATGGCTTAAATGAGGTACTTCAAAGTAACCTCTCTATGCCGAAATTTTGTGTGAAATGACCAAAATGCCCCTAGGGCTAAAAATGACCTAAACAGATTCAAATTGACTTGACACTGACTCAGATGCAAGTTTGAAATGAATTTAACAAGGTTTACTGATGAAATGTTAAAAAAAAATCAATCTGAAAAGACTCAGAGACAGTCACAAGGATGAAAATGGGTCCCACTGCAGGAAATGCCCAAAATACCCTTCTGTACGACTTTTTGCAAATTTTGAAATAAACTGTAGAAAAAGCAATGCAATGATTCAGAGACACTCTTGAATGACTTACAAGACAAGTGAAGACATTTCGAAAGGTTTTATGCAAGAAAAACATAGGTAAAATGGTGATTGAAAATACTGCGAGGCAGAGACAATTTGAACTGTGCAGTTGAAATTTGATAATTGACAAAGTTTGAAATGAAATTGGGCCCAGTATTTTTAGGTCCAAAAACAGGGTATAACAGGGATGACTACCCTCATTCCGTCTAGTATCAGAATGTTCAGAATGGTTTTAACCATCTGATGGGATGACGTTTAAATAGCTAAACGGCTGAGGGCAGAGACCTCTCATTGGGTTTAGCTAAATGGTCCAACCCA
The DNA here is from genome assembly GCF_003473485.1 of Medicago truncatula. Classification (NCBI taxonomy): domain Eukaryota; kingdom Viridiplantae; phylum Streptophyta; class Magnoliopsida; order Fabales; family Fabaceae; genus Medicago; species Medicago truncatula. The sequence goes on from NC_053044.1 coordinate 33,506,070, forward strand.
TCACGGTCCATTTAGAAAGAATAGTCCAATCACACATATTCATCAACTAATTAATGCTTAACACAATAGACCATAATTTTTATTATGACATTAACTTATAATAATTGATTATTGTCAATCCAGAATTAATTAATTTAATAATTAATCCAACAATCTCCCACTTGGATGACAATACTCAATGACTAAAAGAATATAAAATTTCACTTGTCCTAGAGAATTTAAATTTTAAAATTATATGTATGGTCAAAGCACTAACCATTCAAAAGAGAAGTAAGCTTTAATGCTGCAGAAATTGAATCCGATAGGGAAAACAAATCATACAGATCAAAGACTCACTTTTCTAATAAATAATGAATTTATAGTGACACATTTGAATTAAAAAGAATGTGTCATTAAAGAATGGCCCAAACATTTTAAAAATGCTATAACAAACTCCCACTAACCCAAAATATCATAGATTTAATAAAATCATTATGAGTTACAATACTCAGTTATATAAGTATGTGGTTAGTGGTTCTGCCAATGAGTTTTCAATTCCATAAAAGTCATATATCCACATAGGTATAAGAATAGTAATTACTTATCGGGATAGCCTATAAAGAGAGAGTAATTACATTTAGTCAAAAAACAATAAATGTTCTTTGACATTCAATTAATCCAAGTTTTAGCAAACATGTGACTATGAAAATCCATAAGAAAATAGGAAATTCAAGAATCTCCGAAATGGATAAACATAGACACTTTGTTTAAAGAAAATAAAATATGGATTAATGTGGCCACTAGAATGTCTATAATGAACAAACATTTATGATTAGTTTATAAGTGCTTCAAGAACATAATATCATACTCGATAGGAGTATTGATATTATACATTGTACTTATTATTACCTCATAAAATGTGGAATGTTGGTAAAAGAGAAGCACAATATTTATTTGCATGCTAAGAGGTTATTGTGCATATTCCAACAAAATTGAAACATCCAATTATGATGCTTATTGAGATAAAAAGAATTTTAATATATATCTCAATATATTAGAATATAACTATGTTTAAAGTCTCTAAAGCTATGCCATATTTTATAGATTGCACAAGAGTATATGGCAATGACGAGAATAATATTGTGTACACATTTCTCTTGATCTCACGTGTATATAAACAAGAGTGAGATTTCTCATTTGAGCTCATAGTATATAGCGTTGTGTACACACTCCCACTGATCCCACATATATATAAACAAGAGTAAGTGAGATTCTTCTCATTAATGATCACTTGTGTAGAAATATTATTGTGATGTAATATTCAACAGTGGGATACTTAATTACTAGTGCAAGATGATCAACAGAAGTGGTTATATATTTTTAACTAATAGAGTTTCATGAAATCAACCATATATTTTGCACATGAGTATAGCAGAATTATTAACACAAGTGGTAACTTGATGATAGTATGAAACTCCATGAATATATAATTTATCAATGGCATATATTATCAAGAATTGAGTTTCGTAGTTAACCACATATTCTGCATTTAGAATTAAGGAGAATGTAAATTTTCATTTAAGAATTTTATAACATAAAATCTCCTTTTCACAATTAAAATTCCAAAGAATTTTATAAATATAATAACCTTTATATGATAGAGTATGATGATTATATAAAAAAGGTTTATCATCATATGATTGAAATAAGTCTCTAGTGCTATAAAATAGGATGTGAGACTCTATTCACAATTTTAGTGACTCACTCAAAACTCAAATGCTACAATTATACTTACACACATTTGAGAAAAAAATTAGGTTACACGCAGAGGAAATACACGAGACTTATACTTTATTATTATTGAGGATATAAGAGAAAATAATCCTAAACTTCCATAAGTATTAAAGAATAGCAATAATATAAGATATGTCTAAATATACCATTTATAAGTATTTAGAATAGTGGTATAAATAATTTTTTCTTAACAAAGTTGTTAAGAATTTTAGGATTTTGACATATTGCTTTTACAAAATGAGTTTACAATAATATAAAAGGATATGGAAGTGTTTAATAATTTATGAGAATAATAATTTATGAGAAAATTAAGACTATAATTAATATCCTCAATATAAGTCTCTACAATAATTTTATATCTAGAGTTATGAAATAAATAATATATTTGTTTATAAGATATAGTTAATTGACATGTAGAATTTTTCTCGCTTGTTGAAGAATTATATTTTCTCCACTTGGTGGAGAATGATACTAATAAGGTATTTTTCTTACCCACAAAAGGATGATTATGTTAATTAGTAATGTCATACCGATAGAGTATGTCAATCACATTACACAATACATAGCAAGGACTCTCCCACTTGATAGAGAATAGACAATGATAGTTGAATTAAAAGGTTTGAAAGATATTTTAAGTAAAATATTCAACTATTTCTCTATCACAAAATGATACGTTAAGTAATGTCACACCGATAGGGTATGTCCGTCACCCACATAACAAATGGATAATAGCAATCAATATATATATATATATATATATATATATATTACACAATGCATAGCAAGGACTCTCCCATTTGATAGAGAATAGACAATGTTATAGTTGAATTAAAAGATTTGAAAGATATTTTAAGTAAAATATTCAACTATTTCTCTATCACAAAATGATATGTTAAGTAAGGTCACACCGATAGGGTATGTCCGTTGTAACACCCCGTTTTCCCAACTTAAAAATTTCAAACATATAATCAGAGTAAATCATCACAAACGGGGTATTACACTTCATAAAAATCGTAAAATAGATAAATAACAATTAATCCTTCAACAAAATACTTCAAACATCGCAGTGGAATTAGTTCATCATCATAAATAAAGTCTTGGCACGCAGGCCTCATAAAACATCCTCTCATAAGTTCGATTAAATAATTTAAAACATAGCATATACCCAACGGAAAGAGAAATAACCACAAAAGATCTTATCCTGTTACGTATAAGAGCAACCTAAAACATAGTGAGGAAAGGCCACTCACGACGGCAAAACAACGCAACCTACTCTTGATTACCTCTGTCATACCCCAATTTTTGACCTAAGACAGCACTGACACGTGGCATTTAACTCCGACCGGTCTCAGCCTTTCGAGCAAAAAAATTCGGCAGGGAGGTATTTTAAAATACCTCATAGTTAATTCCGAGTCGGGCCCTCTTCTCTCAATTTTCATTTAATTTTAATTTCCATCTTTTATTAACTTTAAATTCATTTTTTTTAACCTTTATTTTATCTTATTTTTGTTTTATTTATCCTTAGTCCTTTTATTTCATTTTTTAATGTCCAAAAATAAGTCAAAATTTGGTCCGATAATATCCAAACACACAGCTCATTCACACAGCTAAAAACAGCCTGTAATGTCTCCTCTCCAAGCAACAAAATTTTCATTTCAAACTCTATAAAGGCAACACGCAAGCAGCCAAGAAAAAGGGGGGCCCAACAAGAGAAACATTCCACGGCTAAGCACACAGACACAACATTTCTCATCTGCAAGAAATCAACAGAGTCCAATAACACAAAAATTCCAAACACCAAAACCATAGTTCAACACCGTACCGCCATACCAAACACTGTCAGCGCTATAACATCAGTTACCAACACAAGCCACAAACAAATCTCAAAAACAGCCGTAACTCAACACCAATCAACCCACAAACACGTAATAACAAAATCAAACTCAGTAACCATCACCAAACCGTCATAAAACATAACTCTAGCACAACAAACCATCAAATCCAAACCATACCACTTCCGGTTTCGAATTCAAACCGGATCTACCAAAAAGTAATATTTCTTTCCTTTTAGATCTAGGTCAAACCGTTGGGTTTTGAGCATTTTTGAGTTAAAAATCGGAAAGAAGGAGAGAAAAGAAGGAGAGAGGACGAAAAAAAATAAAAAAAAGGGACGTACTTTCATCTCCGGCGCGGCGGCGCAGCCGCTGTGGCTCACCGGCCACCGCGCCGGAATCACCGCCGGTGGCCTCTCCTCGTCGGAGAAGATGAAGAAATTCTAGAGAGAAGGCAGAGCCTCTCTCTCTAGAAATAAGAAATGAGAGAGTGAAGAGAGAGAAGAGAAAGGAAAAATGAAGGAAAAGGAGAGAAATGGGTATTTATACCCCTCTTCTTCAATAGATTCAATCAAGGCCGTTGATCAAATCAACGGCCGAGATTTGTTCCCCAAGGCCCAATCCTCCTCATTTTATTTCCTGCACCCTCCTTTACTGCTCACACACCCCAGCATCTCATTTTTCTAATTTCTTTTTTCATGCATTTTAATTCTCGCTCTATCTGTTAATCCAGAGTGCTCTGGTCCCCAGTTAACTGTTAATATTATAATTATTCTCCAGAACAATCTGGTCCTTAATAATTAAATTAATCCAGAGTGCTCTGGTCCAAAATTAACTTAATATGATATTCTTGCTTAATTTAGTTATTCTCCAGAACAATCTGGTCCTTGTTAATTAAATTAATCCAGAGTGCTCTGGTCCTATATTAACTATTAATATTATATTTTTGTTTAATTTAATTATTCTCCAGAGTGCTCTGGTCATTATTAATTAAATTAATCCAGAGTGCTCTGGTCCTAAAGTAACTGTTAATATTATATTTTTGTTAATCCAGAGTGCTCTGGTCCAAACTTAAATGTTAATATTTATTTATTTTTGTTTAACTTAATTATTCTCCAGAATATTCTGGTCCATGTTAAAATAATTTCACAAATTAGCTTAACTTCATTTTTCTCATTCTGCTTATATAATTTTCATATCTTTATTCAAAAACAACAAAAACATTCAAATATCAAAAATTCATAAAAAGAACTTTTCACAGTAAACCTTGATCTTAAATCAAGTGACCGTCTTTTCATTTTTTTTTCTTAATCAAATTTCAAATCAATTTTCTTCAATCTAAAAAAACACAAATCAATTCTCACTTGCCATTTGGCTTTTTATTTCAAAACCTTTTTCAAAACATATAAAAAACACCAAACAAATCAAACGTCAATTTCTACCCCGAACTACGAGGTTTTGATCCCTCACAGGTACGTAGGCAGAGGACCTTGTCCTTCCAAATCAATTAAAACAATTTTCTTTTTTCTCTTTTCAATTATCAATTAAAACAATTTTCTTTTTCTCTTTTCAATTATCAATTAAAACAATTTTCTTTTTTCTCTTTTCAATTATCAATTAAAAAACAATTTTCTTTTTTCTCTTTTCAATTATCAATTTAAAATCAATTTTCTTTTTCCTTTTCAATTCATCTTTTAATTCCATTTTCATCTCTTTAAAAGCAAGCAAGTTTAAGCACAAAAAGTTAAATAAAATCAAGAGGTTCTCGTAGAGTACTACGAATGTTTAGGGTGCTAATACCTTCCTTAAATATAACCAACCCCCGAACCCTAAATCTCTTCAAAATGGGTGGTTTGGAACTTTTTCCCCTTAAAATTTTTTTTTTTCAGTCGTGAGATAAAAAGTGAGTCAAAAGTCAATCAAATGGCCTTGACGTCCGAAAAATGGCGCGACAGAAATGGCGACTTCACTGGGGATGTCCTAAGAGGGTTGAGCCTAACTTGAATTTATTTAAATTTTGTGCCATAACTTGCTTACAAATCAAAAAAATAAAGGATGGAAATACTGGTATATATGTTCTCTTTTCTTCTTTCTTTTTTCCTTAACGTGAGTGGTGAGATAAGTCCTACACCCAGGCTTGAGGGAAACATAAGATAAGATGGTGGTATAACCAAAGTGCCATTCCGAGAGTCAAGTCTCGTGTTTTGGTTCATGTGGTATAACCCCGCTCAATGGAGGAATCTTGGAAGTAATTTATGTTGGCATGAGTAGTCGTGTTGGCATTGTATTTTCAAGTGACCGTCGAAGTTGAGGACCTTTAGTTACTATTACCCATCTTGGCCTTTTAGGACGTAGTGCGGTGGCTAATCAAGAGTAGTCTTGGTCTAGTTGATACGCGATACTACACTCAGACGAGACTTTCTTACGAACGTTGTTGGACCGGAAGTATTTCCGTAACCCGATGACATTCGGAAGCGGTTAAAGACTCTGGGAACTTGGTAGAACCCGTGATACAGGTACAAATGAGACCATAGTCCTTACCAAATGGCGTGTTTACCCTTTGACTCCATCATTGTGGACCTAAAACCTCACCATGTTTTCACCATTTGTGCAGCATAATCATGCATACATGCATTCATCCATAAAAACTTCTTTCATCAAAATATCGAAGGGCTTATATAGTTTTTTTTGTAAATATCAAAGGGATGGAGAGAAGAAACACTAGGAAGTTCACTTTCAAGAAATTGGATTTGATGAACTTAAGGGATCTTGCAGTTAAGGTAGCCAGTCCGGAAGACTTTCATGATCGTCATGGGAGGCTGCTTGGTATCCTTTGGACAAATGTTGAGAAAGGATGTTTGGAGACCTTGGTCCAATTCTATGACCCTGCTTACCATTGTTTTACTTTCCCTGACTACCAACTTGCTCCCACCCTCGAGGAATACTCCTACTTAGTTGGCCTACCAGTGCTTGACGAAGTACCATTTACCGGCCTTGAACCCATTCCAAAAGCCGCCACTATAGCAGATGCTCTCCATCTTGAAACCTCTCTCATAAAAACAAAACTCACCATCAAAGGAAATCTTCCAAGCCTACCCGCCAAATTCCTTTACCAGCAAGCCTCTGATTTCGCCGAAGTAAACAATGTCAACGCCTTTTACTCCATCCTAGCCTTACTCATTTACGGCCTTGTACTGTTCCCAAATGTTGATAATTATGTTGACATCCATGCCATTCAAATCTTCCTCACAAAAGAACCCTGTCCCCACATTGTTAGCCGATATGTACCATTCCATACACGATCGGAACCAGGTAGGTCGTGGGGCTATCCTCAGTTGTGCACCTTTACTATACAAATGGTTTACCTCTCATTTACCCCAAACCCATTCCTTTCAAGCCAATCCAAGAAATCTCTCTTGGTCTAAAAGAATCATGTCCCTCACTCCATCTGACATAGCCTGGTACCACGCCACCCATAACTTCAGAAACATCATTGTCAGTTGTGGAGAATACTCAAACGTACCCCTTCTCGGTATGCAAGGAGGAATCAGTTACAACCCTATCCTTGCCAAACGTCAGTTTGGATGCCCAATGGAAACTAAACCGGATAGCATCTACTTAGAGGGTGAATTCTACTTTAACCATGAAGATCCCACAAACAAGAGAGGATAATTTGTTCAGGCTTGGCGTGCTATTCGCAGACTTAGCAGAAGCCAATTGGCGAAGAGATCAGACTTTTCACAAGGATCTCACACTCAATGGGTCATTAATAGAGCTTCAAGTCTGGTCCTACCCTATCACCTCCCAAGATACCTATCTTCAACTACCCCATATCCATCCTTACCCATGACTTCTAAAACCAAAGAGGAAGCTCAATACCTGTTAACCGAGATGACACGAGAAAAGGACATATGGAAAATGAGATATATGGAAGCCGAGAACAAGATTAGGACTCTAAAGGGACAAGTAGAACAGAAAGATCATGAGCTCAGCAAGATGAGGCAACAAATGATCGAGAGAGACGATCTACTCCAGGAGAAGGACAGGTTGCTTGGAAAGCATATCACTAAGAAGCAACGCATGGACTTCATGGATTTGTTTGATGGTGCACATTCAGATTTCGAGGAGTAGTCTACTTCAAGAGCTCAAGAACTCCCCGTTTGTTTTATCCTTTATGCTTTCCATTATGTACTTTGGAGTCTATCCCTTGGCTCAATTTGTTAAAAAGGGAGTTAACTTGTTTCTATTTGTAGGACTATCCCTTGACTTTGTTTTAGAAAGGGAATTATCTTGTCCAAGGAAACTTTCAGTTATGATGTTTACCAAAATTGCTTTTATAAGTCCTTCGATAAATAAAATATGTCTATCTTTTGCATAACATCATGCATCATCCCGCATTTCATAGTTTCAAATACAAGTCTCACAAATTTTTTTTCTTTTCCACCAAAGGTCAAAGAAGGGTCTCATGTCTTCATTCAACTTCAGCTCACACATGCAAACACTCGTGCAAACACAAAAAATGGATCGACTTAGAGAAGAGGTCCATGAGCTTCGTGAAGAAGTAACTGTACTTCGGGCCGAGGTAGAGAAGTTAACTAACTTGGTATCTTCACTATTGGCTACGCAGGATCAGCCGCTATGCCCACAACAGCCTCGACAACAAGCTCTTCAGCAGTTTATTGCTCAAGATCAAGCTAAGGGAGCACCACGGTTTGATCTGATCCCTGTGAAATATGCAGAGCTGTTTCCCACACTTCTTAAGGAAAATCTGATCCAAACTAGACCACCTCTCCCGGTACCAAAAAGGTTGCCAATGGGGCATAAAGCTGACCTTTCTTGTGCTTTCCATCAAGGGGCATCAGGTCACGATATCGAGCAATGCTTTGCTTTCAGGACTGTAGTCCAGAAGTTAATCCAAGCTAACACTCTGTCCCCTGAGGGTCAGCTACTTGTCCAACAAAGATCTCAAAAGCCGGTTTACCAGCCACAACTTCGACAACAGGCTCCAAGAGCACTGCAGTTTGATCCGATTCCTATGAAGTACGCAGAACTGTTTCCTTACCTGCTTAAGAAGAACTTAATCCAAACTAGGGCACCTCCTCCAGTGCCGAAGAAATTGCTGGCTCAATGGAGACCTGACCTCTGTTGTGCTTTCCATCAAGGAGCACAAAGTCATGACATTGAGCATTGTTTCTCCTTGAAGATTGAAGTCCAGAAGCTGATTGACGACGATGTCTTGCCTTTCAAAAATTTGAATCTGAGTGTGTAGCTGCAATTGGGTCAACGTTTATGTTTTCTTCTGCTACTCGATTTTCTTCCAGCGATATGTTTGTTGGTTTACTACCTTTTCAAAAAAAACATCCTTTCGTCCCGCCCGAGATGAAAGTGAACTGGCGTAGGGCTTTTTGCTTTAAGAATTGTCATCATTAATAAAAAAGTCGCTTCGATCCCGACTTTGCTTTTTTTTTTGCTTTTTCTGGAAAAATGGTAATACAAAAAACCCAAAAAAAAATCTTTTAATCATTTTCAAATATCTGCATAATCATAACTTTCATTTACATGTCAAAATCAATAATCAAATCATGCATTAATAAACCCGTTGAACACAGTAACCATGTACTCTCTTCCAACTTTGAGTTCTCTATGTCTGAAGATGAAGAAGAGGAAAATGAGGAGACTCCCGATGAGATCTCTTGCTTACTGGGGCATCTTAGCCGTCGAATCTACAAACAAAAATATCAAGAAGATTGCCCGGAAGATGGCTTTCATTTACAAAGACGGGCACAAGATGCTACCGTCCGCACTTCATGAGTATAGTACTTCAATGCACATTTCAACAGGGGCAAACCCCCCTCCATCCCTCAGTATACAACATGAAGTTTGTGCTGCCCGTGGAGGTCGAAGTCCCGACAATAGGAGTTCTACCGAAGTCCAAGCTTGATTGAACTTAAAATACATGACGACCTTGTACAACCATGTCAAAAGAGGTTGAAACAAACTTCTAACAAGAAGGTTCGTCTTCATAAATTTCAAGGAGACTTTGTGCCCAAGGAGGTACTACCTTTAAACCAGATTCCAGGGGCAAGTGGACGCCTAACTATGAAAGCCCATGTGCACTGACTCTTGCGCCTACAAATGGTGATAAACTCACACTTCCTATGGATGCCAATGCAGCCAAGAAATACTTTGTCAAAAAATGAAAGCTCGATAAGTCGCAAACCTGAAAAGGCGGCTTAGGCAAAAATGAGCGTCTCGGTGGTCTGAAAACCCGAAAGGGCGGTCCAGGCAAAAATAGAGACATGAACAAAAATGATTATCCTGATGGATTGAAAACCCGAAAGGGCGATCTATGCAAAAGTCAAGGATCAAAAGACAAAGTAACTGCATCAGTCAGGCACCATACACTTGGGGCATCCAACTATCAAAAAAACTTCCGACTCGAAGCATCTACAAGTCAAAGACCCAGAACAGGGGCATTCAAAGTTGTTAGGGAGAATAACGATTATTGTGTTCAAGGTACCCTTCCCACTATATTTACCATTTTTCAAATTTTTCAAAGATCCATGGAGCCATGCCATAGGCAGGTCGCCACTCAATTCATCAAATTTGAGCCTGTGCCCATTTATTTGGAACTCTCATTTATTCTAATTGCAAAATTTCTTCTATTTTGATGGCAATACTTAAAGCAAAAATTTTTCAAAATACAAAACATTTTTTTTACATCTTTTGAAAAGTGTGAACAACAAACACACTCTCTTTGAACTCATAAGTAGGTGAAGCGTACATCAACATTCGCCTCGAGAACGGTTACACTCCGAAAGGGAAACAGGGCTAAGCACTATGAAAAGGACCTCTGCCTTGAGCAAGATGCTGTCACAGCCCAAAATACAAAAAAAAAAATCAAAGCTCGCTAAGTTGAAAACCTGAAAAGGCAGCTTAGGCAATAGAGAGCGTCCCGGTGGACTGAAAACCCGAAAGGGCGGTCCAGGCAAAAATTAGGGGCACAAAAAAGGAATATACTCCCGGTGGACTGAAAACCCGAAAGGGCAGTCCAGGCAAAAGTTAGGGATTTCAAAAAAGCACGACTGTTGAAGCATGCAAGGGGAGGAACACCCTGCATCGTCTTACAACTGGCGACTTCTTCTAGACTTTCTATCAACAATGGGCTTTACCCCCAAGAGGCATCGGTTGCTACCTTGTGCCAGGTTCTTACACCGTCAACGGTTTGATTTGTTAACAATAATATCATCTCCAAGGAAGTTTGCCGAGTGTTTGTACTGCGATGTCAGTCCGCCTCCCACCTTACCAATCCTGTCTCATTCCATCGAGTCTATACAATCATACATCCATTCACACATTCACACATCAATACATTCATACAATCATGCATTCATCAATATTTTCACATATTCATACGTTTACGTGTACACAACATATGCACAACATCGATCCACCCATAATTACATCAGTCATCCATAATATCGTTTCAGTCATGTCTCTTAAGATCGGTCTTAACTTATCAATTTCAAGCGGCAAGTTTCTGATAAAGGGACAACTTGAATCTATTTTTAGTCAATTTCAAGCGGCGAGTTTCCGATAAAAGGGACAACTTGAATCTATTTTTAGTCAATTTCAAGCGGCAAGTTTCTGATAAAGGGACAACTTGAATCTATTTTCAGTCAATTTCAAGCGGCAAGTTTCTGATAAAGGGACAACTTGAATCTATTTTTAGTCAATTTCAAGCGGCGAGTTTCTGATAAAGGGACAACTTGAATCTATTTTCAGTCAATTTCAAGCGGCAAGTTTCTGATAAAGGGACAACTTGAATCTATTTTTAGTCAATTTCAAGCGGCAAGTTTCTGATAAAGGGACAACTTGAATCTATTTTCAATCACTTTCAAGTGGCAAGTTTCTGATAAAGGGACAACTTGAATCTATTTTCAGTCACTTTCAAGCGGCAAGTTTCTGATAAAGGAACAACTTGAATCTATTTTCAGTCACTTTCAAGCGGCTAGTTTCCGGCAAAAGGACAGCTTGAATCTATTTCCAATCAATTTCAATTTCAAAAGTGTCATCCCCGGCGTGAAGCCGTGCTAGTGATGTCACTAATCAATTTCAATTTCAATGTCAATTTCAATTTCAATTTCAAAAGTGTCGTCCCCGGCGTAAAGCCGTGCTAGTGATGTCACTAATCAATTTCAAAGTGTCGTCCCCGGCGTAAAGCCGTGCTAGTGATGTCACTAATCAATTTCAAAAGTGTCATCCCCGGCGTGAAGCCGTTCTAGTCATGACACTAGTCAATTTCCATTTCAATTTCAATTTCAAAAGTGTCGTCCCCGGCGTAAAGCCGTGCTAGTGATGTCACTAATCAATTTCAAAGTGTCGTCCCCGGCGTAAAGCCGTGCTAGTGATGTCACTAATCAATTTCAAAGTGTCGTCCCCGGCGTAAAGCCGTGCTAGTGATGTCACTAATCAATTTCAAAGTGCCATCCCTGGCATGAAGCTGTGCCAGTGATGTCACTAGTTAATTTCAATCACCTATCATATAGGTAGTAGACAATCATTTTCCCCAGTGAAACTACATTCCCCTAGCGGAGTCAGGATCCCTTTCTCTAGCGAGTTTTGGGTATCCCATTGTTGTTTCTCATTCCAGTCAAGTCACCTATGTCATCATGCACTCATTCTTGCATCAAATGCATTCATAGCATCTTAGGTCAAAAAATGGTGTACTCTGTATTTAAGTCTCTTCGACCTGTCAATTCAAAGATTCCATCTTCGAATCTCCGGACGAAGAAACTTAAATAGGGGCATCTGTCATACCCCTAATTTTTGACCTAAGACAGCACTGACACGTGGCATTTAACTCCGACCGGTCTCAGCCTTTCGAGCAAAAAAATTCGGCAGGGAGGTATTTTAAAATACCTCATAGTTAATTCCGAGTCGGGCCCTCTTCTCTCAATTTTCATTTAATTTTAATTTCCATCTTTTATTAACTTTAAATTCATTTTTTTTAACCTTTATTTTATCTTATTTTTGTTTTATTTATCCTTAGTCCTTTTATTTCATTTTTTAATGTCCAAAAATAAGTCAAAATTTGGTCCGATAATATCCAAACACACAGCTCATTCACACAGCTAAAAACAGCCTGTAATGTCTCCTCTCCAAGCAACAAAATTTTCATTTCAAACTCTATAAAGGCAACACGCAAGCAGCCAAGAAAAAGGGGGGCCCAACAAGAGAAACATTCCACGGCTAAGCACACAGACACAACATTTCTCACCTGCAAGAAATCAACAGAGTCCAATAACACAAAAATTCCAAACACCAAAACCATAGTTCAACACCGTACCGCCATACCAAACACTGTCAGCGCTATAACATCAGTTACCAACACAAGCCACAAACAAATCTCAAAAACAGCCGTAACTCAACACCAATCAACCCACAAACACGTAATAACAAAATCAAACTCAGTAACCATCACCAAACCGTCATAAAACATAACTCTAGCACAACAAACCATCAAATCCAAACCATACCACTTCCGGTTTCGAATTCAAACCGGATCTACCAAAAAGTAATATTTCTTTCCTTTTAGATCTAGGTCAAACCGTTGGGTTTTGAGCATTTTTGAGTTAAAAATCGGAAAGAAGGAGAGAAAAGAAGGAGAGAGGACGAAAAAAAATAAAAAAAAGGGACGTACTTTCATCTCCGGCGCGGCGGCGCAGCCGCTGTGGCTCACCGGCCACCGCGCCGGAATCACCGCCGGTGGCCTCTCCTCGTCGGAGAAGATGAAGAAATTCTAGAGAGAAGGCAGAGCCTCTCTCTCTAGAAATAAGAAATGAGAGAGTGAAGAGAGAGAAGAGAAAGGAAAAATGAAGGAAAAGGAGAGAAATGGGTATTTATACCCCTCTTCTTCAATAGATTCAATCAAGGCCGTTGATCAAATCAACGGCCGAGATTTGTTCCCCAAGGCCCAATCCTCCTCATTTTATTTCCTGCACCCTCCTTTACTGCTCACACACCCCAGCATCTCATTTTTCTAATTTCTTTTTTCATGCATTTTAATTCTCGCTCTATCTGTTAATCCAGAGTGCTCTGGTCCCCAGTTAACTGTTAATATTATAATTATTCTCCAGAACAATCTGGTCCTTAATAATTAAATTAATCCAGAGTGCTCTGGTCCAAAATTAACTTAATATGATATTCTTGCTTAATTTAGTTATTCTCCAGAACAATCTGGTCCTTGTTAATTAAATTAATCCAGAGTGCTCTGGTCCTATATTAACTATTAATATTATATTTTTGTTTAATTTAATTATTCTCCAGAGTGCTCTGGTCATTATTAATTAAATTAATCCAGAGTGCTCTGGTCCTAAAGTAACTGTTAATATTATATTTTTGTTAATCCAGAGTGCTCTGGTCCAAACTTAAATGTTAATATTTATTTATTTTTGTTTAACTTAATTATTCTCCAGAATATTCTGGTCCATGTTAAAATAATTTCACAAATTAGCTTAACTTCATTTTTCTCATTCTGCTTATATAATTTTCATATCTTTATTCAAAAACAACAAAAACATTCAAATATCAAAAATTCATAAAAAGAACTTTTCACAGTAAACCTTGATCTTAAATCAAGTGACCGTCTTTTCATTTTTTTTTCTTAATCAAATTTCAAATCAATTTTAATTCAACTTCAAGTCAATTTTCTTCAATCTAAAAAAACACAAATCAATTCTCACTTGCCATTTGGCTTTTTATTTCAAAACCTTTTTCAAAACATATAAAAAACACCAAACAAATCAAACGTCAATTTCTACCCCGAACTACGAGGTTTTGATCCCTCACGGGTACGTAGGCAGAGGACCTTGTCCTTCCAAATCAATTAAAACAATTTTCTTTTTTCTCTTTTCAATTATCAATTAAAACAATTTTCTTTTTTCTCTTTTCAATTATCAATTAAAACAATTTTCTTTTTTCTCTTTTCAATTATCAATTAAAACAATTTTCTTTTTTCTCTTTTCAATTATCAATTAAAAAACAATTTTCTTTTTTCTCTTTTCAATTATCAATTTAAAATCAATTTTCTTTTTCCTTTTCAATTCATCTTTTAATTCCATTTTCATCTCTTTAAAAGCAAGCAAGTTTAAGCACAAAAAGTTAAATAAAATCAAGAGGTTCTCGTAGAGTACTACGAATGTTTAGGGTGCTAATACCTTCCTTAAATATAACCAACCCCCGAACCCTAAATCTCTTCAAAATGGGTGGTTTGGAACTTTTTCCCCTTAAAAATTTTTTTTTTCAGTCGTGAGATAAAAAGTGAGTCAAAAGTCAATCAAATGGCCTTGACGTCCGAAAAATGGCGCGACAACCTCCAAGTTACTCATACGAAGAGCAACATTTCCAAGCAGAAGGGGTGATATTTCACAAAACAATAATATTAAGTATGCAATTCAATAATTACATTTAACAACATATAAACATCTTATCATTCATCATAGATAATAATATATCATAATCACTTTCTTAACAATTCATAAGAGTATTCACAACTTCACAAATTATCGTATTCGACTCAACATATGCAACATATGCAACTATGCCAATTCCGTAGTGTGTAATAATTTATGAGAATAATAATTTATGAGAAAAGACTATAATTAATATCCTCAATATAAGTCTCTACAATAATTTTATATCTAGGGTTATGAAATAAATAATATATTTGTTTATAAGATATAGTTAATTGACATGTAGAATTTTCCTCGCTTGTTGAAGAATTATATTTTCTCCACTTGGTGGAGAATGATACTAATAAGGTATTTTTCTTACCCACAAAAGGATGATTATGTTAAGTAATGTCATACCGATAGAGTATGTCAATCAAATTACACAATACATAGCAAGGACTCACCCACTTGATAGAGAATAGACAATGATAGTTGAATTAAAAGGTTTGAAAGATATTTTAAGTAAAATATTCAACTATTTCTCTATCACAAAATGATACGTTAAGTAATGTCACACCGATAGGGTATGTCTGTCACTCACATAACAAATGAATAATAGCAATCCAAAATATATATATATATATATATATTACACAATACAATAGCAAGGACTCTCCCACTTGATAGAGAATAGACGATGATATAGTTGAATTAAAAGATTTGAAAGATATTTTAAGTAAAATATTCAACTATTTCTCTATCACAAAATGATATGTTAAGTAATGTCACACCGATAGGGTATGTCCGTTGTAACACCTCGTTTTCCCAACTTAAAAATTTCAAACATATAATCAGAGTAAATCATCACAAACGGGATATCACACTTCTTAAAAATCGTAAAATATATAAATAACAATTTATCCTTCAACAAAATACTTCAAACATCGCAATGGAATTAGTTCATCATCATAAATAAAGTCTTGGCACGCAAGTCTCATAAAACATCCTCTCATAAGTTCGATTAAATAATTTAAAACATGGCATATACGCAAAGGAAAGAGAAATAGCCACAAAAGATCCCATCCCGTTACGTATAAGAGCAACCTAAAACTCAGTGAGGAAAGGCCACTCACGACGGCAAAACACCGCAACCTACTCTTGATTACCTGCAAGTTAATCATACGAAGAGCAACATTTCCAAACAGAAGGGGTGAGATTTCACAAAACAATAATATTAAGTATGCTATTCAATAATTACATTTAACAACATATATAAACATCTTATCATTCATCATAGATAATAAAATATCATAATCACTTTCTTAACAATTCATAAGAGTATTCACAACTTCACAAATTATCGTATTCGACTCAACATATGCAACATATGCAACTATGCCAATTCCGTAGTGTGTAATAATTTATGAGAATAATAATTTATGAGAAAAGACTATAATTAATATCCTCAATATAAGTCTCTACAATAATTTTATATCTAGAGTTATGAAATAAATAATATATTTGTTTATAAGATATAGTTAATTGACATGTAGAATTTTCCTCGCTTGTTGAAGAATTATATTTTCTCCACTTGGTGGAGAATGATACTAATAAGGTATTTTTCTTACCCACAAAAGGATGATTATGTTAAGTAATGTCATACCGATAGAGTATGTCAATCAAATTACACAATACATAGCAAGGACTCTCCCACTTGATAGAGAATAGACAATGATAGTTGAATTAAAAGGTTTGAAAGATATTTTAAGTAAAATATTCAACTATTTCTCTATCACAAAATGATACGTTAAGTAATGTCACACCGATAGGGTATGTCTGTCACTCACATAACAAATGAATAATAGCAATCCAAAATATATATATATATATATATATATATATATATATATATATATTACACAATACAATAGCAAGGACTCTCCCACTTGATAGAGAATAGACAATGATATAGTTGAATTAAAGGATTTGAAAGATATTTTAAGTAAAATATTCAACTATTTCTCTATCACAAAATGATATGTTAAGTAATGTCACACCGATAGGGTATGTCCGTTGTAACACCCCGTTTTCCCAACTTAAAAATTTCAAACATATAATCAGAGTAAATCATCACAAACGGGATATCACACTTCTTAAAAATCGTAAAATAGATAAATAACAATTTATCCTTCAACAAAATACTTCAAACATCGTAGTGGAATTATTTCATCATCATAAATAAAGTCTTGGCACGCAAGCCTCATAAAACATCCTCTCATAAGTTCGATTAAATAATTTAAAACATGGCATATACGCAAAGGAAAGAGAAATAGCCACAAAAGATCCCATCCCGTTACGTATAAGAGCAACCTAAAACTCAGTGAGGAAAGGCCACTCACGACGGCAAAACACCGCAACCTACTCTTGATTACCTGCAAGTTACTCATACGAAGAGCAACATTTCCAAACAGAAGGGGTGAGATTTCACAAAACAATAATATTAAGTATGTTATTCAATAATTACATTTAACAACATATAAACATCTTATCATTCGTCATAGATAATAATATATCATAATCACTTTCTTAACAATTCATAAGAGTATTCACAACTTCACAAATTATCGTATTCGACTCAACATATGCAACATATGCAACTATGCCAATTCCGTAGTGTGTAATAATTTATGAGAATAATAATTTATGAGAAAAGACTATAATTAATATCCTCAATATAAGTCTCTACAATAATTTTATATCTAGAGTTATGAAATAAATAATATATTTGTTTATAAGATATAGTTAATTGACATGTATAATTTTCCTCGCTTGTTGAAGAATTATATTTTCTCCACTTGGTGGAGAATGATACTAATAAGGTATTTTTCTTACCCACAAAAGGATGATTATGTTAAGTAATGTCATACCAATAGAGTATGTTGATGAGATAAAACCGCAAGTGCACGGTCTTACCGAAGTAGTATAAAAGAGAGTATCGTTCCGACAGGGAGTAGTTCAATTTAATTAACCTTTAGAAATGATTAGAGAAGAGAAAAGAATTGTAGGTTGAGGTTTTCAAACGATTGAAAAATTAATAATATAAAAAGAGCATTGGGATCGTTGGTTTCATCTAAATAACAAGTCCTTCTCAAACCAAAACTATAAGCTTATAATGTTATGTTAGACCTAATTTCTCAAGACAGTTTCTCTTATGTTCTTCTAGCAACCAAGCCTATTTCGCTGACTTGATTACTATTAGATTTTGGTTCCTCTAACAACCAAGCCTATTTCGCTGACTTGATTGTTATTAGTTCCCTTGAAGATCGAAACTATATGTCTCAAAGATTGCAAAGCCTATTTCGCTGACTTTGCAATCCTTGTCTGAATTCACTTGTTCGAATATCAAAGCTCCACTTTCGTTTTATGAATAGATATTTGGAATAATGGATAAACAATTATCAAACCCTCCACTTTCGTTTCCACAGTTTGATAATGGTTGATCCATGTTAAAGCGGTGAATTCAGATAAGAGATTAGGGTTACATAAGATTAAGGCTTAGAGCTTGGTTTGATTAGGATTATGTCATTTAGACTTATCCAACAATCCCAAGACAAGGAGAAGTCTACTCACTCATGTTCATCGTAGACATGGGGGAGAAGAGAGAAAGCATGAAAGTAAATGACAAGAAAATAAAGGGAAAAGAAAAGAACTTTAATTAGAAAAACAATTGTCACTTATTGTATTCCAAGTAAAGATGAATATTTGTGATGGATGGCTACTCTATTTATAGCATTCGATCGACTTAAAATCTAAGCTATTACATTTGGGCTAAAAATAGAGTAGCTTAAAATCTAAGCAAAAGCAGCAAAAGACACTCTGGAGGGTGGCACGGCCGTGCCAAGGCTAGCACGGGCCGTGCCAAGCTTCTGACTTGTGGGAGACATATTTTTGTCTCTCAATCTTCATATTTTTGCGTCCAATCGGCTCCAAGTCCCTTTCTTTTGCTCCAAGACTCAATCCATCCAATATTCTTTCCTGAAATATAATAAAATGCAATTTAAAGTAAACTATCCTAAAAAGGAAATAACACTAATATAAAATCATATAAAATCTAAATAAAACTAAACTAAAAAGCATATTAAAATAGTCAATAAATGACTCATCATATGTCAATCAAATTACAAAATACATAGCAAGGACTCTCCCACTTGATAGAGAATAGACAATGATAGTTGAATTGAAAGGTTTGAAAGATATTTTAAGTAAAATATTCAACTATTTCTCTATCACAAAATGATACGTTAAGTAATGTCACACCGATAGGGTATGTCTGTCACTCACATAACAAATGAATAATAGCAATCCAAAATATTTATATATATATATATATATATATATATTACACAATACATAGCAAGGACTCTCCCACTTGATAGAGAATAGACAATGATATAGTTGAATTAAAAGATTTGAAAGATATTTTAAGTAAAATATTCAACTATTTCTCTATCACAAAATGATATGTTAAGTAATGTCACACCGATAGGGTATGTCCGTTGTAACACCCCGTTTTCCCAACTTAAAAATTTCAAACATATAATCAGAGTAAATCATCACAAACGGGATATCACACTTCTTAAAAATCGTAAAATAGATAAATAAAAATTTATCCTTCAACAAAATACTTCAAACATCGCAGCGGAATTAGTTCATCATCATAAATAAAGTCTTGGCACGCAGGCCTCATAAAACATCCTCTCATAAGTTCGATTAAATAATTTAAAACATGGCATATACGCAAAGGAAAGAGAAATAGCCACAAAAGATCACATCCCGTTACGTATAAGAGCAACCTAAAACTCAGTGAGGAAAGGCCACTCACGACGGCAAAACACCGCAACCTACTCTTGATTACCTGCAAGTTACTCATACGAAGAGCAACATTTTCAAGAAGAAGGGGTGAGATTTCACAAAACAATAATATTAAGTATGCAATTCAATAATTACATTTAACAACATATAAACATCTTATCATTCATCATAGATAATAATATATCATAATCACTTTCTTAACAATTCATAAGAGTATTCACAACTTCACAAATTATTGTATTCGACTCAACATATGCAACATATGCAACTATGCAAATTCCGTAGTGTGTAATAATTTATGAGAATAATAATTTATGAGAAAAGACTATAATTAATATCCTCAATATAAGTCTCTGCAATAATTTTATATCTAGGGTTATGAAATAAATAATATATTTGTTTATAAGATATAGTTAATTGACATGTAGAATTTTTCTCGCTTGTTGAAGAATTATATTTTCTCCACTTGGTGGAGAATGATACTAATAAGGTATTTTTCTTACCCACAAAAGGATGATTATGTTAAGTAATGTCATACCGATAGAGTATGTCAATCAAATTACACAATACATAGCAAGGACTCTCCCACTTGATAGAGAATAGACAATGATAGTTGAATTGAAAGGTTTGAAAGATATTTTAAGTAAAATATTCAACTATTTCTCTATCACAAAATGATACGTTAAGTAATGTCACACCGATAGGGTATGTCTGTCACTCACATAACAAATGAATAATAGCAATTCAAAATATATATATATATATATATATATATATATATATATATATATATTACACGATACATAGCAAGGACTCTCCTACTTGATAGAGAATAGACAATGATATAGTTGAATTAAAAGATTTGAAAGATATTTTAAGTAAAATATTCAACTATTTCTCTATCACAAAATGATATGTTAAGTAACGTCACACCGATAGGGTATGTCCGTTGTAACACCCTGTTTTCACAACTTAAAAATTTCAAACATATAATCAGAGTAAATCATCACAAACGGGATATCACACTTCATAAAAATCGTAAAATAGATAAATAACAATTTATCCTTCAACAAAATACTTCAAACATCGCAGTGGAATTAGTTCATCATCATAAATAAAGTCTTGGTACGCAGGCCTCATAAAACATCCTCTCATAAGTTCGATTAAATAATTTAAAACATCGCATATACGCAAAGGAAAGAGAAATAGCCACAAAAGATCCCCTCCCGTTACGTATAAGAGCAACCTAAAACTCAGTGGGGAAAGGCCACTCACGACGGCAAAACACCGCAACCTACTCTTGATTACCTGCAAGTTACTCATACGAAGAGCAACATTTCCAAGTAGAAGAGGTGAGATTTCAAAAAACAATAATATTAAGTATGCAATTCAATAATTACATTTAACAACATATAAACATCTTATCATTCATCATAGATAATAATATATCATAATCACTTTCTTAACAATTCATAAGAGTATTCACAACTTCACAAATTATCGTATTCGACTCAACATATGCAACTATGCAACTTAGACCTCTTATATGCATGTGGTACCAATATGGGGCATCAAGCCCCCATCGCTATTTGAGTATTAATATACTTCCAGGCATAAGCCCCCATCGCTAATTGAGCTAAAGCTCCAACATGTTGAGTACAAAGCTCCAGGGCATCAAGCCCCCATCACTATGAAATGCTAATGCATGGACTCGACCTCTTAAACATCTTAATTCAACGACCTCTTGTATAGTCCAATAATTTGGAACATCATCATCAACATCTCATTCAACTTAGACTGACTCATGCAACTTAGTTTAATAACAATAGCAGCATAGACAGATTACAACAACAGCATGACATAAGAATATCATTTGCAATTCACAACGTCTTAAATATTCAATAAAACTTCAAGTAATGTACACAACATTATATCACATCATAATCAATGTCAAAACATCTTAAACAGCTTCACATATTATATTAAACATCATCATTAAGTCTTAAAGCTACCCAAAGGTTCAACTCTCGACAACTCGTGCAACAAAGGTCGCAAAATCTAACAAGGCATTCTGTTCTGGGATTACTCGCGAGGCGAGAGCCTCTGCTCGCCATGGCGAGTTAGGTCAGAATTCCAAACTGTTTCATTCCAGGTTCAATCTCATCCCACATTCTTTCGTAATCATTATTAGACATGTTCAGACACTCAAAGGCATCTAAGGTTCAACTCAAAAGTCAAATTTACGAAATCTTGCATGCTCTCTGGTCAAGCTCGCTAGGCGAGTTCAGCTACTCGCTATGGCGAGTTGCAACGCGCAACTTGCGAGGCGGGAAAAGGTTGCTCGCGAGGCGAGCGATGAAGTTCATCCCTCGCCGTGGCGAGGATCATGGCTCGGGAGGCGAGCGATGAATGTCACTACGGGCAGAAGTGTAGTTTCACCTAAAAATCATCAACTCTCATGGTTTTAAGCCTAATCTCGATTCCAGAATTCATCATAATGATTATCTAAGGTCTAGGGACAATCTCTACATCAATCTAACCACTTTTCACCGTTTAATCATCAATTCTATCAATTTGACCTAATTTCCGATTCCTCTCAAATTCCTCCTAATTCATGTTAAACCTAACCATTCAATCACAGACTTAATAAAACTGCAGAGTTAGTCTCACCCTTACCTTATAATGAAGAAAATCGCAGCATTGGTCTCTCTCCCTTCTCTTGGCTTTTCTCCCTTTTTCTTCAAAATTGATCGTACGTTATGTTTTTTCTAAACTAGGTTTCCCTATTTATATCTCCTCCATCTATCTTATCTTATTTCTCTTTTCTCCCCCAAAACTCTCTAAAATCTCAAAACCACCCCTAAACTCAATATTTATTTTATTTTCAAATCTTATTTTATTAAACAATAAAATAAGCTAGAACTCCTCATAAAATCACATAAAAACACCTCCATCATAGAAATCATAAAAATCACACATATATTATATAAATATAATATAAACTCATCTTAATACTTCTAAACTCAATTAAATAATTAAATAATTCGAAACCGGCGTTACATCCGTCACTCACATAACAAAGGGATAATAGCAATCCAAAATATATATATATATATATATATATATATATATATATATATATATATACAAAAATAACATTTAAGTAGAAATTTAATTCAAAAATTAGAATAATATTGGATTGCAAAATTTATATAGTTTGCTACATGTCTTTTAATAGAGTAACTTACTTATTGTAATCCCATTCGAGATCTTAAGAATAATAAGTAAGAACTATATCATCACAATGTACAATTCTTATGTCTCAAAATTTAAACATTGATAGATTATAAGTATAAACATTTTAGGTACATTGAATAATAACAATTATATTAATAACATCGTACCGATAGGGTATGACTATTACCAATATAATGCTAATCTATTTAACAAAATTCGCATAATTGTACCCACGATAGGTGAGATTACAATTATACAAATCAATAATGTTTATGCTTAAGAGAATATGATACAATAATATCATGCATAAACATTTGTACTTATTTTACTTCGGTCATATTCAAATGATAGAAAAATGTGCTTAATAATATTTTAAATTAGCACATCATAAATATTACTTTAAAATTTCTTTTATATGAAGTAGTATAATAACAAAAGTTATTTAGAATACAAGTGTGTCAAATATATATATATATATATATATATATATATATATATATATTCTAATTTATCCAGAATAAAACTCTTAGAATAAAAATTTTCAATACTCCCACTATAAATCTGAAAGAACATAAGAATTACTCGCAATTTCTCAAAAATTACAAACAGTATATAACAACAGAGTTCTGTTTAGAATATTCTGGAAATAAAGGATTTCACTTCTATATAGGATATCATAATTGCACAACAAAAGAGAATAAAGACTCAATTTCTTCATATGTGCAATAATAAACAATAAGTCACAAGAGGATAAAATAATTAAATCACAACTTACCTCGGAGAGTGTGACATTCATCCTTATACTTAGAGCCAATGACTTCTGATGACTTAACGAGAATATCTTATAATATAGTCATCTCAAAATATTTCTCAATAGAGAATAAGCATATGCGAGACTCTAATTATAAATCAATATGATTTATATAAGAATTCAGATGTAAGAATGATACATATTTTAAAAAATTGCCTCAATTCCTAATAAGTTGTTTCGATAATAGTTAACGAATAAACAACAAAGAGGCGTACAAATTTTAATTCATAATTAGAATTTTAGCATAAAAATGCAACAATGCATTATTCACTATATATATATATATATATATATATATATATATATAGTTTAATATTATTGTGATCCAAATATTTAATTGCGACAAGACACATAATTAGATAGTTAATGATGTTTGTCACAAAATTTAGAGTAATAAACGACGGGTCTAGATTAGAGAGTATAATAGAAAGCATAATGTATATTAAAGAGAAATATGCTAATTTTAGATTCAATTAATATAAATGACATATATAATATGCAACTTCCTATACACATATTGAAAACAAGATATTATTAGGATCCTTTAAATCAATTTGTAACAGAAATCAAAGACAAATGTCTAAGTTTAAATATGTCGCAAAAAGAATGATCAATTCGTAAATTTTGGATATTTATGCTAAAATAATAATAATTAAAGAATATATTATATTAAAATATTTATAATGCCAAGAATATTCAAAATCGTAAAATTTAGATCAATTATATTTGGCATTAGAATAAAAAAATTTAGCATTCTATAAATTCAGAATAGTAACATTTTAATTGATCAGATAGTTAGTGTTACTAATATAAGATTGAATTTTCAAAATAGTTTAGGCTCAAATATTGAGAATATATGATTTGAAAGAGATTATTCTCAATTTAGTTTATATATAATCTTTTCAAGATTTGACAAAATTTTAAAACCCATAAATCATGAATATATATATATATATAGGGGTTTGCTAGAATACACCCACTAGTTTTTATTAAGGTGTGTTTTAGCAAAGATATAATTAAAAAGTTGTTAAATATACCTTAAGGTAAATGTTGCTAAAACACACCTTCTAAAAAATAAGTTGGTGTATGTTAGCAACTCCTATAGGCATTTGTTAGCAACATTCACCTTAAGGTATATTTAACAACTTTTTAATTATATCTTTGCTAAAACACACCTTAATAAAAACTAGTGGGTGTATTCTAGCAAACCCATATATATATATATATATATATATATATATATATATATATAATGTTGCTAAAACACACCTTCTAAAAAATAAGTTGGTGTATGTTAGCAACTCCTATAGGCATTTGTTAGCAACATTCACCTTAAGGTGTATTTAACAACTTTTTTATTATATATTTGCTAAAACACACCTTAATAAAAACTAATGGATGTATCCTAACAAACCCCATATATATATATATATATATATATATATATATATAGTATAATAGTCAAGTTATTCTTGACATGACATATAATTTTGAGGGTATCAATAAATCTCAAAATATAAGTTTGAGTCTAAGAATTTTCACAATAACACTTTACCTAAGTGTTACTACAGTAAAATTATTTTCATATAGAATATTTTAGACTGGGAAAATGATGTTTAGTACGGAAAACAGCGTACGAAATTTGAAGAATGACGTAGCAAAGCTTTTGAATTAGTCTGCTCTTAACTAAAATCCAAATTGTAAAAAAAAAAAAACTAAAATCCAAATATAAATATACAGTACACCATATCCTCCTACCCCCTTTCTACACTGGTATTTCACCAATCACCGCCTCACCAGTAACTATCCATGGTGCCACGGTCATAAGAAATTTGGATCCAGAACCTCCTCTTTAACCTGTGTCTGCAGATGTTTTGTTTTGATGGAGGTACTTTCAAATAGACTTCGACTTGCAGAAAATTCAATTCATGACCTTCACAATCACAACCACCTCCATTGTTGGAGGAAGAGTAACTATTAGGAGCAAATTTATCTAATTATTTGGAACAAAGTTCTGAATTTAATTTAGGCATCAAGCTTCTCTCGAATTTTAATTAGATACCTCCTATCAATATTTTCACGTTAATTAACAAATGAAAATAAGAAGTATTTCATACATCAAACACAATGCATTTAGAGTCCATCGTCTTATCTCATTGAGTAATTAAAAGAATGTTTGAGATGGAAATGGTGGAAGGTCTGTGAAGATGATAATGGTTTAGTTGTGATTTTTACTGTACACGGGTTGTATTATTCTTTGATATATTGATTTGACTAAAATATGGTTTTGGTCCTTGTAAATATGCCTCGTTTTGGTTTTAATCCTTGTAAAAAAAAATTGTTGTTTTTGGTCCCTGCAAAATATTTTGTTTTTGGAAATAGTCCCTGCTGGGATTATTTTCAAAAACAAAATATTTTGCAGGGACCTTTTTCAAAATCAAAAGATTTTGCAGGGACTATTTCTCTGATAAATTGGTTCAGTCATCATGTGCCACGTGTGCAAATCATCACAAAAGTGGAGACAAGGACCAAAATCAAAATGAGGCATATTTACAGGGACCAAAAACAACAAATTTTTTTTACAGGGACTAAAACCAAAACGAGACATATTTGCAAGGAGCAAAACCATATTTTAGCCTATTGATTTTTAATAAAAAACCAGCATGTGGGAGAGGGAGATAAGTTTTTGCACGTGCATTCGTTGAAATCCGGCACATAAAACTTCCATACCAAATAGCATCACTCTTTAGACTGAAATTTAGAGATTATATAATTTAAAGGGTTAATAGGGTTTTACCCCCCTGCCATTTGGGCGACATTTGGTTTACCCCCCTGCAAAAAAAAAAATTGTAGATTCCCACTTGTAATATGAAGATTCCTTGGTTTACCCCCCCAAAGCCAATAGTCAGCGTCTGACTGGATAAAAATGGTGACGTGGCGTGCTGAGTAGGTATTTTTTTTTTTATTATTTTTTTAAATTTACACCTAGATTATTAAAATTTAATTTCCCCCAAAAGTGAAAAAATCCAAAAGTCCAAACATTTTGTTTATTGGTATACCCCCCTCTCATTTCCCCCAAAACTTAAAACCTAATTTCTCCATCGCAGCTGCACTCTTCTTCTTCTTCTTCCCCTCTTCCTCCTTCCTCCATCGTAATTTCTCCATCTTTTCTTCCTTCCTCCATCGTTCTTCTTCCTCGTCTCATATTTTCATATCCAGGTTCTTCTTCGTCTTCTGCATCTTCTACTCTCATATGTAATTGGAGAAATTAGGGTTTATAATGGGTGGAAGCAGAACTTCGTCAATTAGTAACAATGTTGGAAATCGACCCCCAATATGCGGTTGTGAGAAGGTTATGAAGATGTGGATTTCAAACACAGATGAAAATCCCAAGAGAAAGTTTTGGAGATGCCGATTTTCTGGAGTAAGTGAATTTTTTATTTTTATGTAAATTTTTTGTTTCAAATTTTTCTTACGTATGTAGTTTTGAAATAGTTGCTAATTTGTAAGCCGAAAATTATTGCAGGCTGAGTATAGTTGTGAGCTGTTCATTTGGGATGACGAACTCGATGAACTTCCTAAAAAATGTGGAAATTACTGTGAACCAGGTTGTTCTTCTATTTTAAAGTATGAAGCTGGTTGCAGCAATTGTGCAATGACAATGGAGTTTTTGACACAATTTGGCAAAGACTTTGGGAAAGAGTTTGGCAAAGAACATGGAACTCACTTAAGTGCAAAGAAGCATGAGAAACTCAAAATGAAGCTTGATGCTGAGAAGAAGAAAAATTTTGGCGTCATTGTTGCGCTAGCTGTGTCTTGGATTGTGTTCTCAGTTGTTTTCAAGTTAATGTAATTGTTCTCTAAGTCATTGTAATGTTCTGATTATGTAGTAAGACTTATGTTAACATTTCTGCTTTTGTTTATCTCAGTAATTCCTCAGCAACTAATGTAACTCCTTTAGATATTAATGAAAAATGTTTGAAGTAATTTTTCATCATTCTAAACATGCCATAACATAAGCAATAAAGCACTTAAAGTGCATAAGTCATTACATCAATCAAAAGCACTTAAAGTGCATAAGTCATTACATTAACCAAAAGTACTTAAAGTGCATAAAGTGCATAATTCATCAACCAAAAGCACTTAAAGTGCATAAGTCATTACATTAACCAAAAGCACTTAAAGTGCATAAAGTGCATAATCAGATTCATCAATCAAAAGCACTTAAAGTGCATAAGTCATTACATGAACCAAAAGCACTTAAAGTGCATAAAGTGCATAATCAGATTCATCAATCAAAAGCACTTAAAGTGCATAAGTCATTACATCAACCAAAAGCACTTTATAAGTCATTACATTAACCAAAAGCACTTAAAGTGCATAAAGTGCATAATCAGATTCATCAATCAAAAGCACTTAAAGTGCATAAGTCATTACATCAAAAAACTTAAACAAAAACATGAACAAGCAGGAACCTAACAGTGGCCTAGAATGAATATGTGCTTCTTCAATTAGGCTTGGAGGATCTCATAACCAATTTTGGTAAGCCTCTTAGCACAGACAAACATGTCCCACTCTTAATCAGACCATGATCCTCCTGAGTCAAAGTGCCCTCTTCAGACTCATCAAGGACCATAGGTTGACCCATACTGGAGCCAACACCTTTGATTGCCTTGGTCTTCAATTTCATCAACCTGGAACTCTTCCTACCAGCTTTTACAGATTTCTTCAACCCCAATGTTTTCTTTTTCTGGTCATTCCTACTCTTCACAACATTCACAACATTCAATTCTTTTTCTGCTGCTTCAAACATTTGATCAGTGATGGCTGCCAATACACTGTCATCCCGGTCATCAAACACATCTGGCCCAAGGCCAGTTTCAAGTTGTGATTCAGGAAGGGCTTTCATAAAATTCTGTAACAATTTTTTCTGGTAAAGCATTTGCAGCTTCAGAGGTGACTACTTTTTGTATCTTGAAAGGAGCTTCAGAGTTTTTCACTTTTACAATTTTTGTGGTGTGCCTTGGTGGACCTTGAGTAGATGCAGTGTGCATTGGTTGTGTACCAGCTTCAACTTCAGGCTGCATTGGTTCAGTACCAGCTGCAACTTCAGTGTGCATTGGGTCGGTCTGAATTGGTTCAGTCTGCATTGGTTCAGTAGCAGTTGTAGCTGCAATTGACTTCTAGGTGTTTTCCTCTACAACATTAACAAACATAAAAAGGCATAAGTTAGGATTTTGTACATAATCAGAGAGTATAATTAATCACATTTTGTACATAATCATCATACCTTCCTTTTTGCAGCCTCTGGATTCTGAACATCACTCTTGCATCTCCTTTGATTGTGTCCAAATTGATCACATTTTGTGCATCTATATGCCACCCCTTGCCTCCTCATTCTAGATCCATTTTCATCAAACTCTCTAATCCTAAGCTTTCTAGGCCTTCCTGGTCCATTCTTGTAGTTTGGAGGTAGAAGTTCAGGAGCTTCTACCTCAGGCCACATATCCATACCATTAATAGGACTAATTGCAAAACTATAACACAAGGCATACTTACTCCTAGAGTAGTAATCATCAACAAACATTTCAGGCCTTTGCTTCCTTTTTCCAAGTGCAGAAACAACATGTCTGCAAGGTATTCCCACTATCTCCCAAAAGTTACAGCTGCAGCTCCTTTTTGCAATGTCAACAATAAATTGCTGACGGTTATATGTATGCATAACCTGAAATTGTTCACCTATTCCAGACCAAGTTGATTTCCAATGAGCAGCTAATGTTATCTCTTTATCTAATCTTTTCCTAGGCATAGGCATCACATTATGTTGCCACTTTTGAAGTTTAGTGGCAGATGTTGTCATCCTTCTCATTAGATAATGTCTAATCCACTCAGCCATACTAATAATAGGTTGATCTCTAGCAGATAATATTGTGACATTAAAGGATTCAGATATGTTATTCATCAATACATCACACTTAGAATAAAAGGTAAAAGCATGCTTACACCATTTTTTTGGTTCTACAGCCATTAACCATTCCCAAGCTCCCAAATCTATCTTCTTCAGTTCATTCATCTTTTCCAACCATCCTTGATTGTAAGTGGCCTTTGTAGCTCCCATCATCAAATCTCTTATTTGACTGCCTCCTCCAAACTTCTTCTTGAAATTAGCATACAAATGTCTAAGGCACAATCTATGATCAATACTATCAAACATCTCATCAAAAACTGACAGCAAGCCCTGCATAATAGTAAATCAATATAGATCTCATCAGATCTGAAACATTGAATAGATCTAAACATACCTTTTGTTGATCTGATATGAACACATATCTCTTATCTTCACCTATATCTTCCATCAGCAACTGCGTGAACCATTTCCAAGTTTCCTTGCACTCAGTTTCAACTACCCCAAAAGCTAGTGGAAAATACTGGTCATTTGGGTCTCTTCCTACAGCAATCAACAGTTGACCCCCGTATCTTGTTTTCAAGTGGCAGCCATCCACTCCAACAAAGGGTCTGCAAGCAGATATGAACCCTTTCTTACACCCATCAAAACAGAAATAAAAAGACCCAAACCTTAGTTGAATAGTTACAGAAGGACCAGCAACATTTATCTTGACATTATTGTCCCTACACACTCTCTTTAACTCAGCTGCATACCTCCTTATCATTGCATACTGCTTATCTGCATCACCCTCAATTATGCTCTTTGCAATCTTCCTTGCTCTCCATGCTCTGTCCATGGTAATACCCACACCATAATTAACAGCCATTTCATTAAAGACCTCTTGTACACTCATCTTTTTGGTAACTTGCATTTTTGGCACAGCTTTCTTAGCAACCCATCTTGAATTGGCACTTTTATTTTCCAACACTGGTGCACAAGTGTGGGGCCCCTCTAATGTCTTTATCTGAAAAGTCCTTCTGTCACCCACCTTTGAACATAAAACCTTATATCCACATTGGTCCCTACACTCCACCCTTACCCTGTAACTTTCATTTTTTAGCACTTTAATTTGGTAACCATTTAATACGTTCCACTCAATAATTGCTTCTTTAAACTCTACCAGAGTATTAAATTCCATACCTATCTTGAACTTAAAATCCTTATTTAATTGTGGCATCCTAAACTGGTCATATTTAATTGTGTCATCATTTGAGTCATCAGGGTCTGAGCTACCCAACTCTTCACTAAGGTAATCTCCATCTATTTCTTCATCTACAACATACTTCCCTTTCCCATTCTTCAAAAGAGACACTGGTGCAATCACATTCATCCTGCCACTATTGTTTTTCTTAGGAGATTTTTTCTTAGGTGTTTTGGAACCACACTTCTTGATCCTTAATGTTTTGTTGTTAACTGTGACTCTGTTGTTACCATTAGCAGGTGCTTCAACTTCAACATCTTCAAACCCATCTTCAAGTGCAGTGGTACTTTCATCCTCACTATCATCAAACCCAACAAATTTACCACTATCATCATCAGTGCTAACCATAACATCTTCCTCATCATACCCTACATCCAAATCAAAAAAACTAGGTACATCTACTTTGACACTTATATCCAACACATTGTGCTCAACAAAGATATGTGCATCTACTTTATTAGCAACTGAATACCCAGAAACCTCCTCAGCAATATGGTCCTCATTGATTTGAAAAAAATCTTCAAAAATCACTTCAATTTGACTCCACACCCTAAACTTATTCTTCTCATATCCCGAAGAAGCCACAGTATTCTGAATATCACACACACCCCAGTTGTTACTTTCAAGACCAGACACAACAGTTTGTACACCACCTCTATAAAAAATACGTTTATCCATAACAAACTCCCCACCATGATGGAAAACAGCATCAAACAAAACCATTTTCTGTGGTAAAAAAAAAAACAATTTTTTAATCAAAATCAGATTGACACGTGTCTGCAGCCCATTGGTTTAAACCAGGTTAATATCAACAACTCAGACAAAACAAAAAGCTTCAATAAATAATCCCTAAAAATGGAACTTTTGCACATGGAAAACAGACAATA
The DNA here is from genome assembly GCF_003473485.1 of Medicago truncatula. Classification (NCBI taxonomy): domain Eukaryota; kingdom Viridiplantae; phylum Streptophyta; class Magnoliopsida; order Fabales; family Fabaceae; genus Medicago; species Medicago truncatula. The sequence continues at coordinate 33,538,083 of NC_053044.1, forward strand.
ATGGAATCTAGGATCAGACTTTTGGGACCACAACATACAATTTTCCCTTTCTTTACCATCTACAAATACTAACAACAAAGAGACACGCATGCATAAAGAGAAAGAGAGAATCAGTAAACTTACCACAAGCTTCGTCTCCAACCTTCCCGTTCACTTCGCTTACTCTTTCTCCGTTCGTGTCCAGACTCGCAGAAACGTAAATCGAAACCCTCTTTCTTCAAAATCGCAGCTTCCTAGATTCGCAGTATTCTTGCTTCAAAATCGCTAAAACGCAGAAACCTTGCTTCGAATCGCAGAAATCTTGCTTCGATTGTGAACCCTAAACCCAGTTGTTACTCTTCGATTCTGAATCCGTCCCTTTGTTCTTCGTCCGTTTCTCTTCTTCGTCTGTTTCTTCTTCTCAATTGGAGAAATTAGGTTTTAAGTTTTGGGGGAAATGAGAGGGGGGTATACCAATAAACAAAATGTTTGGACTTTTGGATTTTTTCACTTTTGGGGGAAATTAAATTTTAATAATCTAGGTGTAAATTAAAAAAAAAATAAAAAAAAAAAACCTACTCAGCACGCCACGTCACCATTTTTATCCAGTCAGACGCTGACTATTGGCTTTGGGGGGGTAAACCAAGGAATTCATATTACAAGTGGGAATCTACAAAATTTTTTTTTGCAGGGGGGTAAACCAAATGTCGCCCAAATGGCAGGGGGTAAAGCCCTATTAACCCTTATTTAAAAGTGTATATGATACTCATATCAATTTGCATCAAATATTTAGAGATTTCAAAAGTAGTTTAAATCCCAAATTTTAAGGGTGTGAAATAAATCAAATCTTCCGAATATTTTGGGTACAAGATAAATTATATTTATATTCCAAATCCAAAATAATATACTCCCTCCGTCTCTATATACAAGACCCTTTTGCCAAAATCACGGGAATTAAGATAGTGGATATTTGTATTAAAGTTGTTTGTAATCACTATTGTTTTTACAATTTTATCCTTTAAGAAAGAAGGTTAGTTTATGTTTTCAACATGTTATTTATTGTTGATTGAAGAAAAAGATGTATAATAAATAGGGGCATGTATGTAAATAAATAATTAATGTAGTTGAAAATAACAAAATGGTCTTATAAAAAGGGACAAAAAAAATTCTCAAAAGAGTCTTATAATTAGGAACGGAGGGAGTAATATATATTAGTTAATTAGGGATGTAAAATTCCTCATTGACACATCAATCTTAAATTTGAGAGGGTGGAATTTCTCATAAATGTCAATCAAGAGTAAGGAATATTCATATAATTTTCACACAACAAAATGTGAGAATATAATTTAATTATCCCTAAATAATAACATATAAAATACTTCCTCAGGTCCTTTTTATAAGAAAAAAAATAAAAAATCATCAAAACCAAGACAATCATTAGTGGTTGTAATTTTTTGAATGTTTTTATAAATATACCCTCATAAAGATTTGTGAAGTATTAAATATAACCACTAATATTAAAAAGACAAACATTAATTAAGGGTTAGAAAAGTCTTTTAAACAATAAATATACCTTAAAGTTGTCACTTTTTCTAATATATTGGACCAAAAAAATTTTTGAAAATTTTCTTATAATGTCAAATAAATGTGCCAAAATTATAAGAATAGTAAACAACATTTATTTGGCATTTAAAGCAAATAAAGTTTGGAACTTTAGAAAATGGCACGCGCTAACACACATCTGGGTTTTCCAAGTTTAATTTTTATTTTTTAGTGCGCGCGTGTTACCACGCGCCGGGCTTTCTTCTGCGCCCGTTTGGGCTGAATTCGGGTCGAAACGACCCGCAAATTGACTCGTCCTATGCTTGCTCAATATTCAACGAAATTCATCAATCTTTAAAAGCACATATACATCTTTTTTTTTCATTTTTTTATTAAAAAAAATAAATAATTTTATTTTTTAAAATATCTTTTTATTAAAAATGAAACAAATCCAGAAATATGATGAAGATGTTCATCATCTTCATTGAATCAAAAAAATTGCTACACAAATATATCTTCAAATATGATGAATTAATATTATATTCACCTCAAATCTTCTTTTAAACACAAAAATCAAATCCCTATAGAGAAAGAGATTTAGTTCCATCACAAAAAAAAAATTAGTTATATAAATTGTCACGCTGTATATTATTATTATTATTATTATTATTATTATTATTATTATTATTATTATTATTATTATTTTCTAACTCAATATTCAAGCCCGACATAAAAATAACCCTAAAATTGATAGCAGCTTTGCACATCAATTTTGTTGTTTCCAGAACAGTCTTAACTTTCGTAAAGCCCAACCCTTCCGGCAGTGACTAAGCCTCCGCCTTGCAACATTTGTGAAATTAAGGTTTTGATTTTTGTGTTTAAAATAAGATTTGAGGTGAATATAACATTAATTCACGATATTTGAAGATATATTTTAGTAGAATTTTTTTTTATTTAAAGAAGATAATGAAGATTCAAAGGAAGAAGATGAAGATGATGAACATCTTCATCATATTTTTGGATTTTTTTTTCAGTTTTAATAAAAATATATTTTTAAAAATAAAATTATGTATTTTTTAATAAAAAAAATGTGAAAAAAGATGTATATGTGCTTTTAAAAGAGATAAAGGACCTAAACGGAAAAAAATAAAGACAAAGGACCAAAGAGTTACAAATAAATAAGATAAAGGACACATAATGTAATATTGCCTTAATTATATTTAGGTGTTCAATCTTAATTAATTTACACTACATGACTGACTTAGAACAATTAAAATTTCACATCAAATTTCTTTCATCTGAATGTCCTTAAATTTATCAGTTATATTCATAAAATTTATTCCTCCCATTTTGATTGTTCAATTTTGTCGTTCCCAACTGCCGCATTTGTCAATTTTCGTGAGAATCGTCATGATTTCAAATATCGTGAGAATTGCCGTTATTTTCAGTACAACGTCAGGTATGATGACTTGATTTTTCTTTTTGATTTGATTTTTCTTGGTTGTGAGGTAGTTAATTATAAAAATTGAGTAAATCATCCGTTGTGCTTTGAGGGCTGCTAGCAGGTGTTGCCGCTGTGATGTTGTGGGAGTTTGCTAGCATTTTTTTGGTTGTTGCTGAAATGGTTATGTGAAGAGGCTTTTGTTCTTTTATTTGGACTTAAAGGTTTTTGCTGATAGTGAGGCAGGTCTATGCGTGTTAACAGATTTTATTAGATTGGCTGCTTAAATTAAAAAAAAGTCACGATACCTGACGCAGTTCTAGAAACAACTACAATTCTCACGATAATTGGAAATTGCGGCAATTTGGAACGAAAAAAATTGAACAATCAAAATGGGAAGAAGAATGAAAAAGAAACAAAAATTGATCAATATGGAAGAATAAAGAAGAAGAAATTTGAAAGAAGATGTTTTTGTTCTCATGTTCAGGGTTCTGGAATGGAAGAAATTTCATGAATGTAAATGATGAATTTAAGGACATCCAGATGAAAGAAATTTGATGTAAAATTTTATTTGTTATAAGTCTTGTAGTGTAAATTAATTAAGATTGAACACCTTAATATAAAAAAAAAATTAAATCATTTGTTGTTTTAAAAAAAAATTAAATAAAAATTAAAAGTATTAAAAGTTACCTTATGATTAAGATTAACTCTCCTTTAAAAAAAAAAAATTAAGATTAACTCTTTATTTTTAGAAAAAATCTACTCATTTATTTGACATTTAATGTTACCTATGTATATTACATTTTGATTGGTTGATATCATGAGAGGGTAAATTACCCTCTAAACAAGAGAGGGTAATGTAGGCCTCACCGAGAAGGTGTGTTTGATCTGCTAAAAAATAGGACAAAACATGACAACGTCAGTTTTACGGTGTTTGATTTGTAAAATTGTTTCTGGGATAGAACATATAGGAGGCAAGAGAAGACAAAAATGTAATTTTGTATCCCTCACTAAACCACAACTAACATAACTTCTTGTCTCACAAGTTATCTAAAATACAAAATTAATTTTTTGTCCATCGAAAATTGTATAAGATAAAAATTATTATTTGCCTCTGTCTCTGAAGCAGAAAACGTAATCAAGATGATTCTTTTGGGGTGGGTGTGAGGGTTCTAACAAAATTGTCTGGATTAATTGGGATTCTGTTTGTTTACCTTTGAGTCGTGGTGGTTTAGGGGTTCAGAAGTTAGGGGATTTTAATCTGTCGTTATTAGGTAAATGGTGTTGGAGGTTGTTGGTGGATAAGAATGGTTTGTGGTACAGAGTTTTAAAGGCTCGGTATGGGGAAGTTGGGGGTCGGATTAAGGAGGGAGGTCGACATTCCTCTAGGTGGTGGAGAATGATTTGTAGGGTGAGGGATGGTAATGGGTTATTGGTAGGAAGTTGGTTTGAAGATAACATTAGACGGGTGGTAGGTAATGGTCGTGACACTTTTTTTTGGTATGATAATTGGTTGGGTGATGTTCCGTTAAAAATTCAGTTTAGTCGTCTTTTTGATTTAGCTGTTAATAAGGAGTGTTCGGTGGAGGATATGGCGAGAGCGGGGTGGGACGCTGGTGGAGGTGGTTGGGAGTGGAGGCGCCGTTTATTTGCTTGGGAGGAGGAAGGCGTGAGGGATTGTGTCAATTTGTTACATAACATTGTTTTGCAGGATAATATTCAGGACCAGTGGAGGTGGTTACTTGATCCTATTCATGGTTATACGGTTAAGGGGACTTATTGTTTCTTAACCAATATGGAGGTTCAGGTGACTGTTGTTGCAGGTCTTGATGTGTGGCATAAATGTGTTCCTTCCAAGGTGTCTGTGTTTGCTTGGTGTCTTCTTCAAGATAGAGTTGCTACTCGCGCAAATTTGGTGCGTCGTCGTGTGTTACAAGCGGTTGATAATTTGTGTGTTGGTGGTTGTGGCTATCCTGAGACGGCGGATCATCTTTTTATTCAGTGTACTTCATTTGGGCAGGTCTGGTATCTTGTGTGTCAGTGGCTTGGTATCCCTTGCGTTTTTCAGGGCTCGGTAAAACAACACTTTCTTCAGTTTAGTCAGATGGCAGGGATGACGCGTCCTTCTCATGATTTTATGAAGGTTATTTGGTTGGCCTGTGTTTGGGCAATCTGGAAGGAGAGAAATAACTGTGTCTTCAATATGTTGGTTACCAATCCTCTTAACATTTTTGAAAGAGTGAAGTTGTTGTCTTTTGTTTGGCTTTCGTCCAACGTGGCTAGTATAACGTTTGGTTTTCATGATTGGTGGCGATATCCACGGTTTTGTTTGGGTATCATGTAATCTCTTGTAACTTTCATCTTTTTTTTTTGGCATCAGCTTTAGGTGCTTTTGTTTGTAACAGACTTTAGGTGTTTCTTCACTTTTGCACACCTTGTGCAGGGTGATTCACCTTTCTTTTGAGCAATATATCCCATTTTGATTTGTTCAAAAAAAAGATGACATCTAGCTCAAAATTCAAAAATGACTTCCTGAAGGTTATAATTTACATTATCGATATATAAAGATTGGCGACGTGGCATCAGCATCTTAATATGTAATGCAATAGTCGGCACACAACTTATTTTCAAGGGAAGTGAGAACTCATATATAAAAGTCTATACCAAAGGAAATGAATCCCTATTTTTCAAGTGATTTCCACAAGATTGTTACACCATCCGTTTCAAAATACATATTGTATTTAATTAATGTACATTATTCATAAAACTTACTTTGACTATATAAAAACAAATATTAGCATAAAGGATGTTGTTGGATTTGTTTCGATCAATATTTTCATAATATCAAATTAATTATGGATAATTAAAGATATTAATGATTAAAGTTGTGTCTTGACTTGATTGCCTATTTTCTAAGTTTGTAGTTTATTAACCAAGTTGCTTGGGCTCAAGTGGCAATGAGCTCCTTTTAAGAACGTACATGGGGAATACCGGGTTCGATTCCTAGGGGGAACAACGCTTGGCCAGTGCGCATGTCTCTACGCACGAGTCTGATTAGTCGTCCACCTTTGATGGGTCGTAAACTAGTGCGAAAGCAAAAAAAAAAGTTTTTAGTTTATTATTATTAGTTTAATTTATAATTTAAAATCCTTTCAAATAAGATATTATTATTATTAGTTATTGACATGTGAAATGAAACAAATCAAAAGAAACTTGTCTACAAGTGGGTTTGGTTTATTGGTCAATGATAGTAATATTGTTGTGTTGACCCGAAATAAAAAAAGAGGAGGCCACTTGAAAGGGAAAAAGAAACGGGACAGAACACGATATAAGGAGAAAGCACAAAACACCAGGCATGACGTTTTGGATAGAAAATGGATCACCGATTTGGTTAACATAGGAGAGCAGAGGAGGAAACGTTCTACCCGAGACATCTCTTTTTTTATATGGTGGTCAGGTTTGAATCCCGAACTTTGCATATTTTTATGCATTGTCCATACACCAACTGAGCTAAGCTCACGAGGAGTCTACCCGAGACATCTGTTGAAATATGCCTTGAATTAATGTTGGGAAAATGTCTCATATCGGATAATATGAAAAAAAATATGCAAAGACTTGACCATATAAATAAAAGCTTTGTGTGTTAGTATTTCTTGTACAATAGTTAGTCGGTTTTGCTATAGCTAGCGTTACCTCTACTATTCAATATATGCAATTATCGATTACATTGAATTCTTTTCAGTGGCTCTACCCGTGGATTAGTCGACAAGTTCACTGGAAGGAATAATTTTAGTTTGTGGTAAATCAAGATCCGGGCGTTGATTAAACAACAGGGTCTATGGAGACCTTTGTTAAAGCCTGCACCAAACCCTCTACCAGCTAATATCGCTGCCGGTATGTGGTGTAAGCAAGAGAGTCTATACATGACGAAGAGCTTCACCAACAAGTTGCTTTTGAAGCAACGTTTGTTCAGTTTGCGTATGCAGGAAGGTATGTCCCTAAGAGAACATCTAGATAAATAGAATTCAATATTATTAGATCTGTGTAATATTGATAATGAGGCTGCTATCTTGATTCTATTAGTTTCTTTACCATTGTCATATGAGAACTTTAGGGAGTCTTTCATTAGTGATAAATATTCATTGTTTGTGGCAGAAGTTAGGTATGCCTTCGTAGTAGAGAACTGCGACATAACTGTAACGACATTGTTTCTGATGGTCAGGTTGTTGGGCTAGTAGCAAACGGATATGGTAAATCAGATAAAAATAAGTTATCTAAGAAACCAACCAGTAGGGGTCTGAAACCGACTGATATTTGCAATTACTGTAAAGAGAAGGGACATTGGAAGTATGATTGTCCCAAGAAGACGCCAATGCAACACTAGAAGGCATCAGGTACTGTCGATGTTGCCGCACATTCCGAAGAGGATATCACCTTAGTTGTTGATGGTCACACACATTATACCGATATGTGGGTTCTAGATTCCGGAGCGTCTTATCATATTTGTCCTAGGAGATAATGGTTTTCATCCTATGAGCAGTTGGATGGTGGAAATATTGATATGGCCCATAGTTCTGTCTGCAAGGTGGTTGGGATGTGATCTATGAAGATTAGGACTCATGATGGTAAATTTTGTACACTGAAAGAAGTTAGACATGTTCCACACATGACGAAGAATCAGATATCTCTGAGTCTTTTGGACAAGAAGAGGTTTAGTTTCAAAGGTGAAGGTGGAGTTATATATGCTTGCAAGGGTTCAAGTGTGATTTTGAAAGTTGTGAAGCGAGGTACTCTATACTTTCTGATTATGTTGTTGTTGCTTCCTCCGAGATTGACTAAGAAGAAATGAAGAAGTTGTGGCATATGAGGCTTGGACATATGAGTGAGTAGGGGATGCAAATTCTAGCTAAAGATGATCTTATTTGTGGGCACAAAATAAATGATCTTGGGTTCTGTGAAAACTGTGTTTTTGGGAAACTACATCGAAATAAGTTTCCAAAAGCGAATCATAGAACAAAGGGCACACTAGATTACATCCTCGCCGATTGTTGGGGGCCTTCGACGTGTGGATTCTTTGGGGGGGTCACAAGTACTTTCTGTCTCTGATATATTAATGATTATTCAAGGATGACCTGGATATTCATAATGAAACATAGGAGTGATGCTTCCAAGAACTTCAAGCAGTTGAACGCATTACTAGAGAATCAATTTGGGAAGAAGGTCAAGAGACTACAAATTGATAATGGTTTGGAATTCTGTTGGTCTGAGTTTAATGAGTTTTGCAAGACTGAAGGGATTTCCAGGCATCATATGGTTAGAAATACACCTCAACAGAATAGTGTAGCAAAACGTATGAATCAAACACTTCTGGAAAGAGCTCGGTGTATGCTCTCGAATGCTGGGTTAACAAGAACGTTTTGGGGGGAAACAGTTAACACAACATGCTATCTGATAAATCGTGGACCTCACACAGCTATAAATCTGAAAACTTGTTATGAATTGTGGCCTAGGAAATCTACTGATTACTCTAATTTGAGGGGTTTGGTTGCACTGTCTACTATCGTGTCAATGAGGGAAAGTTGGAGTCAAGAGCGAAGAAAAGAGTATTTGTAGGCTATGGGGATGGTGTGAAAGAATATAGGATTTGGTCCCCATCTGAGAATAGGGTTATTCTAAGTAGGAATGTTGTCTTTGATGAAATTGTCATGTTTAACCCAATTGTGAAGTTCAATATTCCAGAAAATTGTGGCATTGAGAAGCAGGTGGAGCACAGAGAATCTGAGGCTATTTGTGAAGCAGAGAAGGGCTCTCCTCAGTCACATTCAGAGGCAGAAACATCAGTTGTTCCATTATCACCAAGGGGAACATCACAGTATAGCTCTTAATCTCCCTAATAGAGCTAATTAGTGTATGTTTGCGGATATATAAATAAATACGAATTTGGTGTAATTATTTGTTTGCCGATATGAACTTTCATAGGCATAGAAAGTAACAAAGCTATGCTTTATTTCAACAAACCCCACAATGATAATGTTCATAATCCCCAAAAATTAACAAATTTTTGCTATAAGGTAATGTATGTATGGTTTAAGATGTGTTATGTCGTATACACATCAAATTTCTGGCAATTGAAATGTTTTATCATAATTTAGTTCTTGTATTAGGATTTTTTCTTCTTCTATGAAACTGGTATTAGAAATAGTTATACCGGAAAACATTGTAACGAAATTGTTCTTGTAGTGAGTTGTTTTGTACCAAATTTCTATAATGTGAAGATATATTGTACTCTTCTTTTAAATTATAATGAGATGGTAATAAGATTCAATTGTTCAGATTTTGATTCATCAATTACCTCATTGTCTAATTGTGCATAACACATACTGATGAAAGGCGCAGCCAAAAATACAAAGTCATGAAAGCAAAAATAGAAATCTCCAACTATATATTATATATTTGAAAATTGAAAAACGAGTAATGGCATACATTACTTGCAAATCAACACCATATCTTAAATAGCCACAACCATGCATATACATCATTATTGAAATTTGGATGGATATTAAGAAACCCAATTATTTAGACGGAAACAAAGACTACTATTTAAAGTAGTACATAGATGCATAATATATATCTAGCATCGTAGGCTTTTTTTCACATATCGATATTAAGCAGGAAGAGACATCTTCAAGAAGTCTTTCTTGAATTTCAAGCTAGAGGCTATCTTGTATGCGTCTTGTGCTTCAGAGACAGAGGCAAAACAGTAGCCATATTTGAGATTAGAATTTGGAAAGTGAGCACAATAATTCCCACTACCCTTTTTTGTGCATTCATCATGAGACATACATAACTTAGGATGTTCCTCAACCTTCCTGTGAAAATTTCCACTTACCACATTGTCATTTTCGCAAAAGCCCACACAAACACCGTACGTACAATCAACGGGTACGCATTCACAATCGTTACGACAACCTGGCAAAAAGGTACCGCAACTTTGTTGACATCCTGCTCCTTCTACTTTTTTCATCGGAAACATTACTGTAAATGACAAAGCTAATTAAAGTTTGAACAACATACAAATACCATTATTATAATAGTAATAAAATTAGTTGAGAGTTGATTCTGATAAATTTCTCATGATTTATTAAACATAAATAGAAATGCATGAATGGTATATATATTGGTGAGAAAGATGATTGAAATATATACCGAATGCAGCAAGCAAGAAGACAGCAAAAGAAGCAAGCTTAACATAAGCCATTGATTGATTGATCAAAAGAAAGAACCAGCTGCTACAATATACTATTGTTTGTTAATTATGAACTCAACTTTGTATTGCATTTCTTCATTTCCTGCATGCATCAATTTATAGACAAAATTAATGTTTTTGCCTTATCCATGGATCTTCAAATTGTTTTATTAAATTCAACAGCGAGGGACACGAGGTTAATTTAATAAGCATTCCCACTAAAATACACAAGCTGAGGTTTCTATATGCTTATCTATAACTGAGGGTAAACAAACACAAACTCTGTAATCTCAATAATTGTTTTCAAAGTAATCTCATCGGACACTAGTATTTTTTTTGTGGTGGCCGGAGTTTGAACCGCGAATCTTGCATATATTATGCATTGTCCATACTAACTGAGTCAAGCTCACGAGGATCGGACACTAGAATTCTGCACGTTGGATTGTGCTTAAATTATGCATTCAATAATTATTTTTTATTAGTAATCCCAATAATGAAGAGACTGATACTCAATTGAGATTGAGACATGCCACTATTCAACTCTTAATCACTTGGTAGAATGTATCTTGTTTGTATCTTAGGCCTAGCAAAGGAATCTTTATAAGCACTGAGGTTGGTGTTTAATTATTATTTTTTGAAAGGATGTTTAATTATATATATTCAATTTTTAAATTATTCAGCATTTGGAACTTTATCAACATCCAAAGGAATCTCGTGGAGTTGTTGTACTCGAACGAGGAGGAAATGAAATGACAAACAGAAGAGTTAAACAAAATAAACACGTATTTAGAACGAGTAAAATTAGAATTATTGTATTAATAATAAACATAAAAATTTTACACAATTATATTTAGAGAAGGATACAAGAGCCGGTTTGACAAAAACTATATTATGTTTTCCATCCAATCTATATCACTTTTCTTTTTAGATTTCTCCCGTCGCTCTTTATTTAGTGTCTTGGATAAGGTGTACAAATATCACAATCTAAAATGGAAAAGGGGCTTATGTTGAAAATTTAGGTCTTAATAAAAACAGATTTCATAAAACATGTTCAACAATTATGAATCAATAGCGGAAGCAAACAAAATATTGAACATGATTATAATCAGATCTACGACATGTTTGATTTATCAAGGATATTAAGAATTAGGGTATTAGGAATACCTGGATAAAGCTTTCATTACAGCCCTCTAATCGACAACAATAACCAAAGAGAGGAGATGATCTGAAACACACAATAGAGTTAGCGACGGCTGATTTGATTCTTCCTCAACCGGTACCTTTATGCCTCAAGTTCTCTTCAGATGGGCAGAAGAGAGAGTTTGCCGTGTACGGTATATTGGGGACCATAGCCTCTTTTATATTGGATGGCCATTAGGGTTTCCATTATTCCGTTAATGGGCCATCCGGACATCCACTCGTTAAGTCCATATCAACTAATTAAATATTTAATTAATTATCCAATTAGAAATCTAATAACCTTATTACTTAATTTGATCACTAATCAACTAAGGCTCACAATTGATAAATAGCTAATATAATTATTGTTACGATATTTGCCCACATAATGATATTGGAATATAATAAATAATAAAATATTCCAACAGCTTATGCTATAACGGAAGGGAAACAATCAAACTTTGTTTTGTTGGAAGAAAAATAAGTTTTGCACATAAAAGGTGTCTGTTTATAAGAGAAATGTTATCAAGTATCCTTATGATACTTGATAAAAAGTTTAAAGGAAAAATTTTATTTCGTGAGTTGTGTATTTTACACATCGACTCATTAAAAAGTAATTTTTTCAACATAAAATTTATCGATTATTTCTTTTTTCTGAATTTTTATAACAAAGTACCATAATAACACTTGTTAGCAAGATCCTGTAACTTGTGATTTAATTTCATAAAAAAAAAAAAAACTGAATGAATTTTTTTTTTGAAAAAAAAAAGCTGAATGAATATAAATATAAGAATTACAAACATACATATATTGGCGTGGCATGATTTAATTTCATATATTGGCGTGGCATAATAATATTGTTAATAAAATCGAGAACATCAAAATAAATTGTAGCACTAATTGACAAAGTGGTCTTGCCTGCAAAAACATGAGCAATCATATTAACTTGTTGCCGACTAAACTTTAGCCTATAATTTGTAAATGTGAATAGAAGAGAATCTGACATGCTGCAATGACGTGGCATGAATATCTTAAAATGTAAAGTAGTATATAGTCATTTGAAATTTCACCATCTCCTACCGGTTAATTTAAAATATAATATAAATAATCAAGTGGTTGAGATGTGGCTAATGAGCTTTATTAAATGAGGAAAGATGGAACAATTATTAATCATGTTTTTTTTACCTCTCAACCAAACTAGAGTCATATCCTCTAGTTATGGGATTCTTAACAAATCCTTCCTCAACATTTAATTTATCAGCGGGTAGTTATTATGGATCCTATGGTGACCTATACCGCAGTGGCAGCCATTCGGTTTACAATGACTCTGCTTGGTGGTCTGCTACAATTGAGATAATGATAGGAGAGTGAAATAAGGAACCATTGCAATCTCGGATTTGGCCACCACAAGTTGTACTTCTCAAGTTGGAGAAGAAAGAATCATGTTCATTTAATTTGAAACATCCTATAGGAAGTGAATTTCAGGCTACATAAATGAAGGTAGCATGGATTTAAACCTTATTTTATAATATCATGGTATTCTTCTGAAAGAGTAGACTTTGTTATGTCTGCTCTAAAGAAGACCTGTGTTGATGCTCAAGATGAAGCTCAACTAAAATTTCAGAATTGGCTCAAAGGAATTGATCAGGATCTGAAGAATGTTAAGGTTTTAAGAACCTGTGTGCAGTCTCTTCCATGTTTAAGAGGAAGAAATCCAACTGATTTCATTTCAACAGGAGTGCATCCAAGGGAATTGGATTTAACCTTTCTACAGAAGATACTCCTCAAGTCTGCTTCTACTGAACTGGAACTTTTGCAAAGGAATGCATAACTTGAGAGGGAGAACAAGCTATTGAGAAAGGAAGTGTTAGATCAGAAGCTACTCTTGCTTAAGTATCAGATGTCAACAGATGCTAAGTTAGAAGAAGCAAGGGTCAGAGAAGAAAATCTGCTGAAGATTAATGAAGATTTCAGACAAGAAATGAATAGAAAAGCAGAAAGACAAGAAAAGATGATGCAACAAATGATGGAGATGATCCAAAAACAAGCCCAACCTTAGCTGCACACCTAGTTTAAGCTTGCTTAGATTTATTTCTTTAAGTTGTTTTTGCACTTTTCATGTTTTTTTCTTTTTACTCTGAATATGTATTAATACTTCTGAACTTCTATATTTGCTCTGATAATCTTACATGTCTACTACTTCTGAAGTAATTCATTCACCATGATATTTACACTTGTTCTATATTGCTTCTGAATGAAGTTATTTACATAATTTCTCACTTATTTTCTCATCTCTTTCTTTTTGTCTTTATTTTACACTTTTTGTTGATGACAAAAGGAGGAGTAGATGTATCGTATTTATAGGCTCTAAGTTCCATTAATTTAATTCTAATCAAGTTAAATTAATAGGATCTTCTTCTTAACTCTTAGTCTTTTTGATGTGAGATTATTCTGAGTGTTATTTCGAATTTAATGATGAATTTAATTAACATGGATAGAACTCAGGGGGAGCTTACAAACCTCACCTTAAAAGTACTATTGGACTAAGGGGGAGCTTACAAACCTCATACCCTAATGGTCAACGTGTTAATTAGATTAACAACAATTGAACATTTTAAATACTATTGTTTGTCATCATCAAAAAGGGGGAGATTGTTGGAACAAAATGTGTTTAGCAATAATAATCCTTAAGATTTTGATTATAACAAAGTATTAAAAATTGTCAATTGGATATGCTAATATTTGTTCAAGTGTACAAGACTATAGACAAATATTTGATATCTTAAATTAGTCTTGAAAGAACAAATAAAGAGCAAGTAAATCAACAAAAAGGGTCTGAAGTGCTCCTGAAGACAAAGTGCTCATGAAGTGATGACGTCATCAGAAGCAAGTTCATCAGAAGCTGTGAATCACCAGAAACTTCAGTTCATCAGGAGATGCAATTCAAAGCTTCAAAAGCTGTTTCAAGAATTCAAACTCGCCTAAAATTGCAGAAGACTTGAAAAGTATAGCAACGACTACTTTGAAAGGCATTGGGTGCTTATTCAACAAAAGAGCGTTGACATAGTACGTTTGTACGAAATGTACAACCACTAACTCCACTACTCTGTTTTTGTCTCTGCTACAAGACAAAGATAACAGCTCTGCCTGCAACAATGTTTACTCACATTGGGAACGCATTTGAATTTATTCCTTCATAGGACAATAACCATATCAGGCAAAGGATCATTGGTGATTGATCAAAAGCTTCAAACGACTCTATTTTGAATGTGCTGGCAATTCAACGTCTCTTTCACAAGAACAATATTACGCATCAGCTAAACCAAAATTCTGTTGAAATTGTTCTCTACTTCAAAGTCACTTAGAATTTCTTAACAAAGCTTATATCTTAGGAATTCTAGAGTCTTTAGAGTCTGTTTCTGATTTGTATTGTGAACACCACTGATTGTATATCAAGTGTTCAACTTCAAACAATTTTCTTTGTAATTTTGTTTGAAGTAAGAAGTCTCTTGCAGTTGTGCTTGAGCAATAGAAGTCTCTTAATTGTGTTCAGGAGCATAGAAAGTCTTTTGCAGTTGTGCTTGAGCAATTTGAAGTCTCTTACTAAGTTTAGTGTGAGCATTTGTAATCAGATATTACATAGTGAACTCTCCTTGGAAGTGCAAGGGGGACATGACTGACTTCCGGTTTGTGGAAGGAACCTGTGTAAATTGCTCGTGTCTTTCTTCTCTCTCTCTGTTTTATCCGCTGCATTTAGTTCTGAACATCTCTTCAGAAGTAGAACTCTATCTGCTTCTGAACTGCATTTTTCAGTTAGGAGAAAAAGAAAAAAAAACTAACACAATTCAACCCCCCTTTTTGTGTTTTTTTCTCACCTTCAAGAATCATGTTTTGGAAAATTTTACCATCTTTCTAAACAATGTAACTCTCTTCTGCTAAGCAGTTTTGTCTACTAGGTTGCACCCTCGTAACTATAACCTCGTTTGGGAGACCTGTCAACCGCATCTTTACTGCTTCAAAAAATGGGCCGATGTCAAACTCAGCATCCCCCATTTTGTCGTCCTAGCTGAACGTGTCCTTATCATACACATACTACATTGCAAGGTCATGTTTAGAATATTTTGTCTCAAATTATTTCTCATTTTTTAATATTGAGATAGTATTAATTATCGGTTTTCAACAAGATTCGTATTTATTTATTTCTCAGCAAACATACACTAATTAGTCCTCCCACCAAATTCATATTACAATAAGGACAATTTAATAAAAAAAAAAAAAAGATTTACAAAAGAAATGAATGAGAGTAAATTATTTTCTTAAGATTGTGTATTTTACCTTAATTAACAGCAGATGTGAGACAGAGGGAGTAATAAATTAAACTAATCCTAACTTTCATGATCTTCCATAGGCATACAGAGTAACAAAGCTATGCTTTATTCCAACAAACCCCACAATTGATAATGTTCATAATCCCCAAAAACATATATTAATTAAACAACAGGCCTAACAAAAGCATAAGACATGCTGATGAAAAGCAAACCATGCATATACACATCATTATTGAAATTTGTATGGATATTAAGAAACCCAATTATTTAGTCGGAAACAAAGACTACTAATTTAAAGTACGTAGATGCATACTATCTACCATGGTAGGCTTTTTTTGACATATCGATATTAAGCAGCAACGGACATCTTCTATAAGTCATTCTTGAATTCAGAGGTAGAGGCTATCTTGAATGCGTTTTCTGCTTCAGAGATAGAGGCAAAACACCAGCCATATTTGATATCAGAATTAGCAAAACGAGCACAAAAATTCCCACTACCCTTCTTTGTGCATTCAGTATGAGTTTCGCAGTAGTTAGGATGTTCTTCAACCTTCTTTTTAATAGAAGAATATGAGACGCACACGCCAGCCCAAGTAACAGGATCGATGGGATCGCAAACACAGCCACTGGGACAAGAATCATTAATATAAAAAATGCAACCCCTAGATTCACATGATTCTCCTTCTATTTTCTTCATCGGGAACATTACTGTAAATGACAAAGCTAATTAAAGTTTGAACAACATACACATACCACCATTATTATGAGAATCAAATTAGTTACCAATTTTAGAAAGAAAAATATTGGGAATATAATAATTCAGTAGACTACCACTATAGTTGAGAGTTTAATTTCTCATGATTTCGAAAATATAAATAGAAATGCATGGTATATATTGGTCAGAAAGATGATTGAAATACGCACAGAATGCAGCAAGCAAGAAGACAGCAAAAGGAGCGAGCTTAACATTAGCCATTGTTTCAACAGAAAGAACCAGCTACAATATATATTTTTTGATTATGAGCTCAGCTTTGTATTGCATTAGTTCATTTCTTGCATGCATCAATTTATAGACAAAATAATGTTTTTGCCTTATCCATGGATCCTGAAATTGTCCTATTAAATTCAAAAGTGAGGGACACGAAGTTAATTTAATACACAAGCTGAGGTAATTGTTAAAGGCTTCTGTATGGTATCCCTCTTAAAAGAATAAACTTCTATATGCTTATCTATAACAGAGGGTAAACAAACACACACTATGTACAAGGATCGACTACTACTATAATAACTGAGAGATTTAAATTAATAAAAAATAAGCTGAAAAATAAATAAATAAACATTATCGACATATAAAGATTGGCGACGTGGCATCAACATCTTAATTTGTAATGCAATAGTCGGCACACAAGTTATTTTCAAAGGGAAATAAGAACTCATAAAAGTCTTTACCGAAGGAAATGAAAATCCCTATTTTCCAAGCGATTTCCAAAAGGTTGATACTGGTATAATAAAGTATTAAACTCAAGTTATTGGGCATTTATATTCATAAGTTAGAGTCCATTAGATTTTGTTATATATTCTCTTATAATCTTTTGTAATGTTAAGCTATTGATGTTCTCTGAAATCCTAGTCGTCTTTGTTGTTCATATTCTCTTGTTCTCTATTTTGTATTTGTATATTTTTTTTTGACAAGTGTTTGTATTGTTAACAGATACTCCCCCCATTTCAAAATACATGTAGTATTTTGACAACGTTCATTATTCACATAACATACTTTAACCATATTTTTTAACTAATATATAAAAGCAAATGTTAGCATATAAGATGATGTTCGATTTGTCTCGGTCAATATTTTAAAAATATCAAATTAATGGTCAAAGTTATGTTTTGACATATGTGAATTGATCGATTACGACATATATTTTGGAACTGAGGAAGTAGTACTTTGGCGTGCAAGGCATCTACTCTCATCGGCGTTTCACCATTCTACCAAATGACCCTGCCATGTAAATTATGTTTCCATGTCTCCAGCGCGCAGTTAAATAATCTTTCTCAAAGATTAAAATCGATGTTTTATCACCTTTAACATAAGCACTAGTGCAAATTAGGGATACAAGACCTGTTTTTTTAGAGATTTAAGACCACTTTTAAACAAAAGCAGGTCTGAAATCTCTAAAAAAATAGGATTGTATCCCTAATTTGCACTAATGAAGGTTGAAGTAGTTGACTCAACGAAATGTTGCAGACGTTGTTTAGGGCTTGTGCCAAAGTTTTTTTAGTTGTGCACGATGTTTTGAAATAGGTTTAGAGACTATTGTTTGTGGTTGAAACATATAAATTCGAGACATGACCATTTAATGATGTCAATAATTTATTTTATTTTTGAATAGGCAAAAAGAAGCTTTTATAAAATCAAAATGCACCAAATAACACAAGATATGCTAACCTAATGCTAAAAACATGGAAAGAACAAAGTCTGTGAATAACAAATGCCCTTGAGAACACCTCAAACAGTAACAAAGAAATTAGGAAACTAAAAAAAGAAAAACTTCTACTTGATGGATGTACTCGCAAAGAGTACATTAGTAGTGATCCTCCCCTCTATCATGATGGGAGATGCTTAGGTTAAGGTTAAAGGCAATTTAGAGGGGTGATTTAGATGGGAAAAATATAGATATACATCCTTTTTTCATACCAATCTTATACACACCCTATGTGGGAGGGTATTTTGGTAATGTGTAACAAAGGATATGTAGTTATTTTGGACCCACATTGCCACATGCTGCATTTATGTGTGGGGGTTTAAGGGGTGTATGCGACCTATGTGTGTCTATGTATAAGCACTCATTTAGACAAGAGCTCGACAGGATTTCCCCTGGTCTTACATATCCATAAGGATCTTAGGGAATTAGAGCTATGTAGTTCTGTATTAATTGGGACGTAGGTTTATAGGTCTAGCAAACAAGGTCATCCTATGAAATTGGAGGCCCAACTCTCATAGTAAATATATGTCCCTAGAAGAAAAAAAAACACAATTTTTTTAGAAGGTGTAAAATGTTTATTGTGTTTGTTTTTTTTTAGAGAATAATTATAATGTTTATTATTAGAGCTTTGCTATTTTATACGATAAATATGGGCCAAAAATGTCCACGTGAGCAGACATCAGTTGGCATGGACAATGCATTGTAATATGCAGGACGAGCTTCAAACCCCCGGAGACCCACTTATTAACCTTATAAGGTGAATTCTAGCCACTAGGCTACTTGACTAGTTCACCCTTTTTTTCTTCTAAAGATTCACAAATTCACCTTAGAAAATTGTTCAAAAGGGAGAGTAGATTGAAGCTTGGGGTAAGGTAAGAAGAAAGTTTATATTCACCATTTAGTGATTAAGAGTGATATATAGTGGTTATGGGTTATGTTTAATTATGTGACTTTCATGATATTTGTGTTATGTTAAGTTGATTTTCGTTCTAATTGATTATGCTAATTATGGGTATGATGAACTTTGTGAATTTAAGTTGTTTTTGTGCTTAAACTCATACTTGATGAATAAGTTGTACTTGAGATTTTGACTTAAATGTGTGAAAATCATGATGTTGTTGTTGAACGTTGTTGGATTCATGATAAATGTTCTTGATAAATGGTTGGCTATATGTGGGTGCTGTTTGTATGGAAATTAAGTGATAAGTTGATGGATTAAAAGTGATTTTTGAGTTTTGAAAAATTGAGTGAAGAATCATGAATTTAGAGATGTAATTTGTGCTTTGATGTGTTTTAAATGTTCCTTTTAATTGTATTAACCTTGGGTGATGTTTATACAACGATTTTGGGACAAATGCGATCAAAAATTGGTTTTTGGGGAAGTTTTGGGAGGGTTTCCCGAGAGAAAGCCCATTTTCTGGGTTCCTAGGAGCAGGGAGCTCGCTGGGCGAACAGATGTCTCGCCGTGGCGAGATATGCAGAACAACACATGCAGTTTTGTGCATTATGTTTCCGGACATCCCTAAGTGTTCATTATGTGATATTTTGATGTTGTTTTGATGAATTAGGGTATGCAACCATTCTTGCTTGAGAATGAATGAGTTATGTGATTTTGAGACGAACTTTGACCATAACATGAACATGAACTTGAAATAGAATGGAGTAAGTTTTTTCTCAAATGAAATGTTGATGTTATGATTGAACTACTGTGATAATTAATATAGAAGAAACATGTAGGGTTGACAACGATATTTATGATTGTGTAATTTGGTTTTTGTTGAAATATGTGAAAATAGACGAACTTTGGAAAAATAGTTGGACTTTGGCGAAATGATAAATTATGGCATGATAACTTGCAAATGACTTTATGTTCTTGATAATATGATTAATAATGATTGAATTAGTGATTGATATGCATATGTTGAATTGATTAACTAAGTGAAAATGCTTAATCTTCTTTAAATGCAAATTATGTTAAATGAATGATTGTTGTTTCTTGATGTGATAAATGCTTGATGATGATTTTGGTAAAGAAGATTTATTTATGATAATAAATTCATTATGGTGTATGTATATATGTATAAATGATGATTAAATACATGTATATAAAGTGGTGATGTTGATTATATGAAGATGATTGTTTTGATGATGAATATACATATATAAAGTGTTGATGGAAGATGTTGATGATGACCAGTGACGATGAAAATATATATATATATATATATATATATATATATGTATAAAGTGTTGATGAGTGTTGATGATTTGTGTTATAGTGTGTGAATATATGCGGTGTTGAGTCATATATGTTCATGCAAACATGGTAAAGTCCAGTGATGAAAAGTGTTGATGAGTGCTGATGGGATCAATCGGTAAAATAACTCCAACATCCAAAATGATATCACGTGCATTTAGAGTCGTGTCTAGAACATTGAATGCATATGAGTCTATGTGAATGTTTGTGGAGATTTGTACATGATTATATTTGTCCTTTGGTGATACTTGTAAACTTGTGATGATGGTGATGAAATGAAAATGATGGGAACATATCTTGGTGATTTCATTTAATGATGATTATTTTGGTGAGGATGGTAAAATATGAATTATATGTACTTGACTTAGTGATTCCTTTAACGATGATGACTTTCTTATCTTTACTCTTGAAATGATGAATTGTAATTGTTTGAGATAATTAGGTAAGAATATATGTGAATATTGTATGTTTGTGATGAACATGTATAATTGAAGATGTAAAATGTGATGATATGTTATTTGAAGAAAAAAGATGCGATGGTGTAATTATGTGGTAATATGTCCTCAACAACATATATATTCCTCTCCCAACCATGTCATATGTTTAGATCTTAGTTAAATTATTTTCAAAGTAATCTCATCGGACACGTCGATTTGTGTTTAATTATGCATTCAATAATTATTTTATATTAGTAATCACAATAATGAAGAGAATGATGATCATCAATTTAGATTGAAACATGCCATTATTTAACTCTTAATCACTTGGTAGAATGCATCTTGTTTGTATGATTTGCAGCCGTCTCAAATTATTAAGTGATAGCTACCTTAGAGGCCTATAGAAATTTGTTCAATAAATAAGTGATTAATTTCTTGATCAGTCATATATAGCATATAAATATGCAATTGATGTGCTTAGGTTGCACGTAAAGGTAAAACACTGTCAGCAGGATTTGGATCTTTATCAACAACCAAAGAAATCTTGTGGAGTTTTATTTGAATGAGCATGATATGAACCGACAAACAGAAGATTTGAAAAATTAGATTTATTCTATAATTTATAGGTTAATTAAGTTTTTAATCCCTATAAATATTCACAATTTTGTTTTTAGTCCCTACAAAATTAAAATCACACTTTTTAGTATCTGTTACATTTTCCTTAAGCATTTTAGGGACCAAAAATATTGATGGAAATTTTTGACAGGGACTAAAAATGCTGATGGAAAAATTTTATAGCGATCAAAAAAATGTGATTTTATTTTATAGAGACTAAAACAAAATTCTGAATATTTACGAGACCATTTACTTAATTAACCCTAAATTATATACATAGGGTTTTTTACACAATTATCTTTAAAGTGGAATACAGGAGCTGATTTTCCATCCAATCTACACCTCTCTTTTTTTATTTTATTTCTCCTCTCTCTCCTTATTTTGTGTCTTAGACATAAAAGTTGATTATGCAATAAATAAAACTGAATAAATATAAATACAAATACAAATATTCCAGTCTTATAACTGGACACACCAAAATAAATAGTGGTACTTGCTGACAAAATGATTTTGCTTGCAAGAATATGTACAACCAAATTTGTTTGTCACAGACTAAACTCCGTCTTAAAGTTTGTAAAATTTGAAGTGATTCTGACATGCTGTAAAAACGTGGTATGGATATCTTAAAATCTAATGTAGTATCTAATCATTTGAAAATTCACCATCTCCTACTAGTTAATTTAAAATATAGTATAAATAATCATTAATAAAAATAAGTTGAACATTAATTCTTTTTGATTAATTGCAATCATTTTTATGTTCTTTTTGAAAGGAAGAGTAGTGGCCGTTGTTGGTTACGAAAACAACACAAAGGTTCTAAAGTGTGGAGTCTATTTTGCATGTCATGTGGTTTTTGTGTGTATGGAATAATTTGGAAACAGAAGAACAACAAAATTTTCCACCATAAGGAGGAATCAATTCAACAACTTTTGAACCAAATAAAATCTACTCTCTTTTAGGTGGCTAAAGGCAAAACATGTAAATATTATTTTTGTTTATCATAACCGGTGGTTAAGCCCTCTCTCTTATTTGGGTATTGTTTAATGGCTCTCTTTATGTGCTTCGACGTTGTATAATTGTGCAATTTCCTTGATTACTTGAAAAAATATATATTAGTTAAACAACAAGCCTATCAAAAGCATAAGACATGCTGATGAAAGGTAAACCATGCACATACATCATTACTCAATTTTGGATGAAAATTAAGAAGCCTAGTTATTTAAAGTAGTTTATAGATGCATAATATATATTGTGCTCGTGATTTTCGGATATCAAACCATTAATTGATTTGAATTGTCAATCTTTGAACTCTCGATTTTTATTCGTGGGAAGGAAAAAATGAGTAAAAACCCTTATCGAGACTTTGGATTCGGGGGTTGGTTACGCGAAGGGAAGGTGCTAGCACCCTAAGCGTCTACGGTATTCCGTAGGAACCTCTTACCTAATTTATCTTGTGCTAAATTCATTGCTTATTTGAAAATTATTACCTAAAAAATCTAAGTGAAAGAATGGAGGGAGAAGAAGTATGTTTTTGGTTATTTTTATTTGATTTGGAAGGATAAAAATCCCATGCCTACATACCCTTAAAGAAAAGGGATCAAAACCAATGTAGTTCACCTAAAAAGTTTCTTTTTGGTGGGTTAGGTTGATTTTAAGATATTTTTGAAAATGGGTTTTTAGAAGGGAAAGAGGCCTCAAGGCATGAGATAAAATAAGGTGAGGTTGGTCAAATTTTAATTACAAGAAATCAAATCTATTATGAATGTTAATTCAATTAAGCATTTGATTAAGAAAATAAAAGGAAAACACTTGGGTTACAAACCAAGGTTTATTAAAAAATATTTTTGGAGTTTTGCATATTTGATTTTTTTGTGGTTTTTGAATATTGGACTAAAATTAAACTAACGGAGCATAAAAATAAAACGTAGGTACTTCATGGTGATGTTGGATCACCATAAAGACCTTTAACCTAAATTATAAAGCATAAAGAGAGGCATACACACGCACGCACACATGCACCTACGACTATTACATAAAAGCCTATGATACATTCTAAAGTTTGCGGAAAATAAATGACAAGAAAAATAAATTATTTACATTAAGCCTAGTTTACATTCTAACATAAATGACATAGATAAATAAAACATGCATGAGAGACTATAAAATAATGATTACGATGCTAAAAAAAAAACAAAACAAAATAAAAGGCATGAAAGAAATAATAAAAAAAAAATGAGGTTCAATCACAAGGTGGGGGGGGGGGGGGGGGGGGGGGGGGGGTGCAGCAGTGTAACACCCCGTTTTCCCAACGTGAAAATTTCATTTATTTAATCAGAGTAATTCACCTAAACGGAATGTCACATTCTTTTCTTAAAATCATAAACTGAATAAATAACTATTTATCCTTTTAAAATTCGATAACAAAATCTTTAATACTTTGCAGCGGACATTATTCAGTGATCAAAACAGTCTTTGGCACAAGGCCTCATCATTAATATCTCATACAAATCCGATCAATATCTTATTCATGAAAATTCTTTAAGCAATACGTATGGAAAAGAAAGACAACATTAAAATTCCCATCCCTTTATGTATCAGAGCACCTAAGACACTTGAGCCACCACTCCTACTAATCATTAATACCTGCAAGTTACTCATACGAAGAGCAACATTTTCAAGCAGAAGGGGTGAGATTTCACAAAACAATAATATCAAGCATATAATTCAATAATTATATTTAACAACACAAATAACTTCATCTATTAGCAATAATACTTCTTAATGTATAATTCTTAATAATCCAACCAACCTCTAATTATCATTTACTTTATATTCATTACATTATAAATATCATCATATAACACATATTAACCAAAACATAACAAACATAGATCATCACATCATAGTCATAGTTCATATATAGCATAACAACATCTTAATCCTAATTCATATACAACATAACAACATCATTAATTCATAATAATAATTATTCGTCAAACATCTCATTATTAATTCATGAATAAAAGACAACTTATCAACTTTAACATAACCATCATCAAGTACACTTAACAACTCATAGATAACATCATGTAATCATCATCACTAATAACTTAAACTACAATATAATATAATCATCTCTTATTAATAGTAGTAATTATCTACATCATAACATAAACATCTTCTTATAATAATATAACAACAACGTAACATGATATTCACTTAATAATAATAATTATTATATATACATCATCTCTTCATAATATAATAATATAACAACAACATATTCATGATATTCACTTAATAATAATAATAATTATATATATACATCATCTCTTCATAATATAATAATATAACAACAACATATTCATCTTCTTGTATTAATATAACAACAACGTATTCATCATCTTATGAAAATATAATCAACACATACTAACACCAAAATCAACATCATAAATCTTCAACATAAACATCTTAAACAATATCATCTTAAACATCATAGCATCTTTGATAAACAATTACCAAGTAATCACAACATTCGATCATCATCAATAACATAACATAATATTCACTTAATAATAATTAATCATATATAGAACAACATAATCATCACTTATTAGTAACAATTATATGCAACATCATAACAACTTAACAATATCATAATCAACATGTTAAACAACATAACAATATCATAATCAATATCTTAAACAACATAGCAACGTAACAATATCATAATCAACATGTTAAACAACATAACAATATCATAATCAATATAGCAACGTAACAATATCATAATCAACATGTTAAACAACATAGCAATATAACAATATCATAATCAATCTGTTAAACAACATAGCAATATAACAATATCATAATCAATATCTTAAACGACATAGCAACGTAACAATACCATAATCAATATCTTAAACGACATAGCAACGTATGAATATCATAATCAACATGTTAAACAACATAGCAATATTTTAGTCAACATCATATAATTCACATCGTATAATCTTCGTAGGTACTTCTTTAACAACACATGGGTAGAACACCACTCGACAAACTCATGGATGATAATTCATCGACAACGACCTTGACTCGACAAATGCGACAATGCAACTTAGACACTTTATATGCATGTGGTACCAATCGTCATCATAAGTATTAATATACTTTTATCGTGCGGAGGACAAAACTCCTAAAACGTGCGGAGGACAAAGCTCCTAATCGTGGTGAGGACAAAGCTCAATGAAATGCTATGCATGGACTCTTAACAACAAGACACCGTAATCATCGTAATCAACATATCATCATGCATCCAATAATTTGGAGCTAAACGTCATCATTTCATCATATATATAGACATCATGTACTTATTTAAATAACAACAGTAGCACAGTCAAGTCACACAATAACAGAGAGATATCAATATATCAATTTCAATTCACAACATAACAATATTAATGTGAAGCATCAACAACTTAAACATCAAACATCTTCCACATAAGGCATATAAATATTTCACATAATCAACAACAGCAGCATAGGCGACACATAAACATCTCAGGATATAACAATATCAAATGATAATCAACAACAACTCATGCAACTTAGTTAAATAACAATAGCAGCATAATCAGATCATATCAACAGCTTAATATCAATTCATTTTCAACAACTTCCTAATCATTCAATAATAATTCAAGTAATGCAATCAATCAATAAATCACATTATAAACACTTAGCATTTCAATATAGCTTCACAAATAACAGTTAACATCTTAGATAGGTCTCATTAGTACCTAAAGTTCCATTCCTAATCCATTCAAACGACTCAGGTCTCAAATTCCTCAAAAGCACTCAATTCTGGATGTGCTCGCGAGGCGAGAGTTCTTACTCGCCATGGCGAGTACCACTCATCTCCCAAACTAGTGTTGTTCTGGGTTCAATCTGATCCTACATTCAATCCTAATCAATACTAGGTATGTTCAGGCACTCTAAGGCATCCAAGGTCCAACTAAAAAGGTCGAAACACGAAATCTAACATACACTCTGCCTTAGCTCGCTATGGCGAGTAAGGTGGCTCGCAGTGGCGAGCTGCATCACACAACTCGCGAGGCGAAGGGGATTGCTCGCCATGGCGAGTTGAACTAAACAACTCGCGAGGCGAAGGGAAGGGCTCGCGTGGCGAGCGATGAAGTTCATCCCTCGCGAGGCGAGGATCATCCCTCGCCAAGGCGAGCGATGAACAGAAGCTCGGGCAGACTAGGGTTTTTCTCAAAAATCCATCATTCAACATGTTTCAAAGCTTGGTTTTGATTCCAGAATTCATCCTAAACATATTCTAAGGTTAAAGGACAGTTCTTTCATCAATCTAAACAAGTTTTACCGTTTGATCATCAATCTTTAGGGTTTTGACCTAATTCCAAAACTTTTCTAAATCAATCCTAACTTTGTCAATTAATCATCAAAATTACAGCAATCAACGTTATTGAATTATGAGTCTTACCCTTACCTTAATACACAAAATCGCAGCCCTCCTCTTGGTGTTTCCTCTTCTCTTGACTTTTTCTCCCTTTTTCCAAAACTGGTCGTACGTACGTTATGTTTTTCTAAACTAGGTCTCTCCTATTTATATAAATCTTTAACCTACTTATTTTTCTCTTAAATCCAAATATTAATATTCTATTCTAATATATACATATATATAAAATATTTCTAGAACAATAATAAATAACAAATATATTTCTATAACATATATATATTTTCATAACAAATCATTTATATTTCCATAACGAATCATATATATTTCTGAACCAAATAACATATATTATATTTCTAAATCAAATAACATATATATATATATATTTCTAAATCAAATAACATATATATATATTTCTAAATCAAATAACATATATATTATATTAATAAATATATAACATATATCATAACAAAATATCACTCATTAAAATAAATCATATAAATCATACAAATCATATAAATGTATTCTAAACTCATTAAAAATATTCAAATAATTAGAGAGGGCGTTACAACCAGTATTATGGGGTGTGCAGTATATAAAGAGGAATTGAAACTGGGCCTTTGGAAAACAGATGGAGCGTTGGGCTTAAAGGGAACCGGTTTTAGGTCCGGTCCGGTTCAAGCGCTGAACCGGTTCGGCCTAATAGTATATATAGGCTGTGGACTGGTTTTTTCATTTTAAACATGGATTTCTCTCTCTACTCCCTAAAACCTAAACAAAGCTCTCTTCTCTTTTCTTTCTTCTCCGGTAGAGAGATGGGCGGCCGGAGGTGGCTCCGACGCGGCGGTTGGCCGTCATCGACGGCGGCGCCGCCGCTCCCAAAACAGTTTTGTTTAATTTTTTTGTTGTTCCTACTCGGTTTTTTTACCTCTGTCCGTTTTTAACACTAAAAAAAATCAAATACCTACCCAACAGTCCTAGATCTAAAAGACACGAAATTATACCTTTCCTTTCTCTTCGATCTGCGACGAGGTGGTTATGATTCTGGTCCGTTTGTCCCTGATAGGTTCGACGCGATGGTTACTCGGAAACAGTCCTATGGTGTTCGGTTTGAGCTCGTCGACGGTGTTGCTGGGTCCGATTTGTCTCGTATTTTTTTGTCTGATCGGTTGTGTTGTGTGTGGTTAAGGGTTTCGAGGAAGGGTTTTGGTTGATTGAGTTTCGTATTGAAATTGGTGGTTTATGGTGTTGGCTTGTGTGGGAAATTGTTTATGCAGGTTTCTGATTTTTTCGTCTACAGGTTTGCGGCCAGGGTTTTTTATCTGTTTGCGGCTAGGGTTTTTTTGTGTTTTTTGGTTGTGGAAATTGTCCGTGAACAGTTCTGATTTCCTCTCTTTCTTTTAAAGGCTAATACAAATTCTTAAAAGGAAATAGATTAAAGGACCATGAATCGGCTTGATGGGTGATTAAGTGACTGTTAAAGGCTGAAACGCGTTTTAGCTTGATTTGGAAAGAATAATCTGACTTTTGGCACTGATGGAGTGGCGTGTTTGAGAGAATGGACCTCGGAAAAAAAAATAAAAATCTAACCTATTGACACTTTATTATTCTTTGACATTTATTATCATAAAAAGAAAAAAAAGAAAGAGAAAAATAAGACCTAAAAATGGAAGTAATGATAATAAAAGATAAAGGTAAAATTAAAACAAATAAAACTAAAAGACTAATAAATAAAAAAGTGAGGAGAGGGCCCGCAATCGGAACAAAAATGAGGTATTTTAAAATACCTCTCTGCCGAATTTTCACTGAAAAAATCAAAGATCGATCAGAGTCAAGTGACGCGCGTCATTGGGACCTTAGGTCAAAATTTAGGGTATGACAGATGCCCCTATTTAAGTTTCTCCGTCACAGGGATTTACAAATGTCAACTTTGGAATCCATGGGTCGAAGAGACTTAAATATTAAGTACCCTAATTTTGACCAAATGAAATACCAAGAATACCATGCTCATAACTGTAATAATATGAATGCTTACGATGCACTTACGAATGCAAGGATAGTGAACACATACTGACTGGGGGACATACAGATAAACATTATTGGGGAGGAAAAACATTTACCATTATACGGAAAGAAATATTGTCTATTACCTTTACTGGGGTAAAGACCAAAATACGAAAAGAAAATACCGTCAATTACCTTTACTAAGGTAAAGACCGACATATGAACATAAATACTGTCAGTTACCTTTACTGAGATAACGACCAACGTGTGAAAGGAAATACTGTCAGTTACCTTTATTGAGATAACGACCAACATATGAAAGGAAATATCGTCAGTTACCTCAACACGGCTAACGATCAACATACGGAAAGGAAACACCGTCAGTTACCTCAACTCGGATAACGACAAAAATACGAAAAGGAAATACCGTCAGTTACCTCAACTCGGATAACGACCAACTTACGGAAAGGAAATACTGTCAGTTACCTCAACACGGGTAACGACCAACTTACGGAAAGGAAATACTGTCAGTTACCTCGACTCGGATAACGACCAACTTACGGAAAGGAAATACTGTCAGTTACCTCAACACGGGTAACGACCAACATGCAAAAATGAAATACTGTCAGTTACCTCAACTCGGATAACGACCAACTTACGGAAAGGAAATACCGTCAGTTACCTCAACACGGGTAACGATCAACATGATAAAAGTCAACTGCTACCAGTACGAGGATAGCTTACATAAGGTATTAGGGAGCTGAAATATATACTGAGACAAAGACCGCTTGATGGGACCTGCCCCTTGAAATAATTAGTGACAAACTTGAAACAAATGTATTGGGGGTGACGCTTTTACAAGATGTACTGAAATGAGACACTAGGTAAAAATGCAACAATGCATGAATGATATTGGTATGCATGCTATATATGCATGAATGAAATGAACATGTATGAGGCACATATGACAATATAACGGTAAGATCATTGAGGGATGATTGGGCAGGTCCAGAACTGAGATGGCCCGGTATCATAGTACAAACAACTCGGTAATCTTCATCGGGGATACCTTTTACTGGAGATGAACCAACCACTGTCGGGGTAGAGCCCTTTAAACCAAACACTGGCGGGATAAAGCCCAAAATCAAACCACTGGCGGGCGAACAACCCAATAATCAACCCAATGATGGTGATACGACCCAACAATCGAACCACTAGCCGAAGTCGCCATTCCAGAAACTGAACGGATGTACTCTTGCAAGCTCATGCTTCGAATAGTCATTGCTTTTTCTTTGGTATATTAATTTTTGTGAAATCCCTAACTTTTGCCTGGACCGCCCTTTTGGGTTTTCAATCCACCGGGATGCTCTTTTTTGCCTAAGCCGCCCTTTTGGGTTTTCAACTTAGCGAGTTTTTTTTTTTTTTTTTTTTTAGCAATGCCTATGTCTATGCTCTTGAATCGAATGTTGACACATGCTTCTACGATACATAAATTAAAGATAAAATATTTGTCAATTTTGCTCTTTTCAAAAGAAAACATAAAGATTTTAAAAGAATTTTAAAAGTTTTTACTTTAAGTATTAATAGTAAAAATGGAAGAAAACTTGCACAAAAAATAAATAGGAACTTCAAATAAAAGGCACAGGCTCAAATTGATTTAAAAGAAATGGTAACCAGCCAAAGGCATGGCACCACAGATCACAATGTTTGGAAAATGGTAATTAATATGGGGAAGGTACATTGAACATAATAACCATCATACTTCCTAACAACTTTGAATTCCACTGTTTAGATTGCTTCAATATCGAAGATCTTTTGACGGCTAAGGTGCCCCAAGTGAGTGATGCTTCATCTGATGCAGTTACTTGTCATAATCCTTAATTTTTGCATAGATCGCCCTTGCGGGTTTTCAATCTATCAGGATAATCAATCAATTTTTTTTTTGTCTCTAATTTTTGCCTGGACCGCCCTTTCGGGTTTTCGGTCCACCGAGACGCTCATTTTTGGTTTAGACCGCCCTTTCGGGTTTTCGACCTACCGAGCTGTTCTTTTATACATATTTAGACAAAATATTTCTTGACTGCATCAGAATTCACAGGACGAGGTAACTCCTCTCCATCCATGGTTGTAAGAATTAAAGCACCACCAGAGAAAGCTCTCTTCACTACATAGGGACCTTCATAATTAGGTGTCCACTTGCCCCTGGGGTCTAGTTGAAAAGACTTGATACTCTTGATCACTACATCTCCTTCTTTAAATTCACGGGGACGAACCTTCTTATCAAACGCATGTTTCATCCTTGTCTGATATAGTTGTCCGTGACACAAAGCAGCCATGCGCTTTTCCTCAATCAAATTCAACTGATCGTACCTATTCTGACACCATTCAGCCTCTGACAACTCAGCTTCCATCAAGACTCTCAAAGACGGGATTTCAACTTCTACGGGGAGTATTGCTTCCATACCATACACCAAAGAAAAAGGGGTTGCCCCTGTTGAAGTACGCACTGAAGTACGGTAACCATACAAAGCATAGGGTAACATCTCATGCCAGTCCTTATAGGTGACCACCATTTTCTGCACAATCTTCTTAATATTCTTGTTTGCAGCTTCGACCGCACCATTCATCTGGGGTCTATAAGGAGAAGAGTTATGATGCTCGATCTTGAAATCATCACATAATTCCTTCATCATTTTGTTGTTCAGATTCGTACCATTATCCGTGATAATCTTGTTAGGGACACCATAGCGACATATGATATTGTTCTTGATAAACCAGACCACCACTTGCTTGGTCACATTGGCATAAGAAGCCGCTTCAACCCACTTGGTGAAGTAGTCAATGGCCACTAGTATGAAACGATGTCCATTGGAAGCTTTTGGTTCGATCCGACCAATCATATCAATACCCCACATAGAGAACGGCCACGGTGACGAGATAACATTGAGCATAGAACATGAATCTTATCCGCATAAATCTGGCACTGGTGACACTTCTTGGCATAGTGATGGCAGTCATCATGCATCGTTATCCAGTAGTAGCCTGCTCTTAATGCTTTCTTAGCCATTGAATATCCACTAGAATGGGTCCCGAATGAGCCTTCATGTATCTCATGCATTAATAAGTCTGCTTCTCGTCGGTCCACACATCTGAGCAAAACTGAATCAAAGTTCCTTTTGTACAAAACATCTCCACTCAGAAAGAAGTTACCAGACAATCTTCTTAAAGTTCTCTTATCTTTACGGGATGCCCCAAGAGGATACTCTTGAGTTTGAAGAAACACTTTAATATCATGAAACCACGGCTTATCATCGAAAATCGCTTCGGCTGCAAACACATAAGTAGGCCTATCAAGAAATTTGACACTGATCAGCGGCACGTCGTTGCCCTGATTCACTTTGATCATTGAAGATAAAGTAGCTAGGGCATCTGCCATTTGATTCTCATCCCGAGGAATGTGGTGCAGCTCCACCTTGTTGAAGAAAGTCAACAGACGTCTTGCATAGTCTCTGTAAGGTACCAAACCATCATGGTGAGTTTCCCATTTTCCTTTGATCTGGTTAATCACAAGAGCTGAATCTCCATATATGTCAATATTTTTAATCCTCAAGTCAATGGCTTCTTCAATACCCATGATGCAAGCTTCATATTCTGCAATGTTGTTCGTGCAATCAAACTGGAGTCTTGCAGTGAAAGGAATGTGAGTACCCTTTGGAGTAAGGATAACCGCCCCTATTCCATTACCATAGACATTAACGGCCCCATCAAATATCAAACCCCACTTAGAGTCTGGATCAGGACCTTCACCAAACAATGGTTCGTCACAATCTTTCATCTTTAAATACATGATCTCTTCATCTGGAAAATCAAACTTGATAGGCTGATAATCTTCAATTGGTTGATGAGCTAAATAGTCAGCAAGAATACTACCTTTGATGGCTTTCTGAGTGCGGTAGACAACATCATACTCGGACAATAACATCTGCCAACGAGCAATTCTTCCTGTTAAAGCCGGCTTCTAAAAAATGTACTTGATTGGATCCATTTTGGATATCAACCAAGTAGTGTGATTAACCATATAGTGACGAAGACGCTTAGCAGCCCATGCCAAAGCGCAACAGGTTTTCTCCAGCATAGAATATCGGGACTCACAATCAGTAAACTTCTTACTCAAGTAATAAATGGCATGCTCTTTCTTTCCAGTCTCGTCTTGTTGACCCAACACACAGCCCATAGAATCTTCTAACACGGTCAAATACATGATCAAAGGCCTCCTTTCGACTGGAGGGACAAGAATCGGAGGTTCTAACAAATACCCTTTTATGCTGTCAAAAACTTTCTGGCAATCTTCCGTCCAAACGATCCCTTGATCTTTACGGAGTAACTTGAATATCGGCCCACAGGTGGCAGTCATATGAGAGATGAATCTAGAGATGTAGTTCAATCTTCCTAGAAAACCTCTAACTTGTTTCTCTGTCCTTGGAGCAGGCATTTCCCTGATAGCTTTGACTTTGTCGGGATCTATTTCAATACCCTTCTGGTTGACAATAAAACCCAAGAGCTTGCCGGATCTAACACCGAAGGTACACTTGTTAGGATTCAAACGGAGTTTGTACTTTCTCAACCGTTGAAACATCTTCAACAAATACTCAACATGTTCTTCTTCAGTGCCTGATTTGACGATCATGTCATCCACATACACTTCAATCTCTTTATGTATCATATCATGGAATATTTTAGTCATGCCTCTCTGGTAAGTGGCACCAGCATTTATCAACCCAAACGGCATTACTAAGTAGCAGAAAGCACCCCAAGGCGTGATGAACGACGTCTTTTCTCTATCTTCTGGAGCCATCTTGATCTGGTTATACCCGGAGAATCCATCCATGAAGGAGAATACCTTGCATCTAGCAGTACTATCAACCAATACATCAATGTGAGGTAAAGGGAAATCATCTTTCGGACTAGCTTTGTTCAAATCCCGATAGTCAACACACATTCTGACCTTACTATCTTTCTTTGGAACGGGCACTATGTTGGCCAACCATTGAGGATATTCGGAGGTGATCAAGAAACCTGCGTCAATTTGCTTTCGCACTTCCTCTTTGATCTTGAGAGCCATATCTGGATGAGATCTTCTTAACTTCTGCTTGACTGGAGGACACTCAGGCTTCAAAGGCAAACGGTGTTCCACAACATCATGGTCTAACCCCGGCATGTCTTTGTAGGACCATGCAAATATATCA
Organism: Medicago truncatula; assembly: GCF_003473485.1. NCBI lineage: Eukaryota > Viridiplantae > Streptophyta > Magnoliopsida > Fabales > Fabaceae > Medicago > Medicago truncatula. The sequence goes on from NC_053044.1 coordinate 33,572,322, forward strand.
TCATACTCTCTGAGAAGCTCAATTATATTTTTCTTGACAGACGCCTCCAACGACGCTCCAATCTTAATTTCTTTTTTATCATCCTCAGAGCCCAGGTTGATTAACTCTATTTCTTCCTTGTGAGGCTGAATGGCTTTTCTTTCTTGCTCTAACATCCATCGGAGCTCATCGGGAATCTCTTCATCCTCTTCTACCCAAGCCTCATAAATTGGAAACTCAAAGTTGGGAGGCAGCATAGGGTCACCATGTTCAACGGGCTCATGTATGTTCAGTCTGCATATGATTCATGATTGATTTTTTAGTAAGATAGTGAATGCAGACCTTTGAAATTGATTTTTTTTTTTAAAAGAAAAAGAGAACAAGTTTTTTTGTTTTTTTGTATTACCATTTTTTCCAGAAAAAGCACTAAAATATAATAACGGCCGTGACAGAAACGACAATTTTCATTAATACTGAAAACACACTCAAAGTAAAAACAAACCCTGCAAGATTTCACTTTCGTCTGGGGTAGGACGAAAGGAGTTTTCTTAAAAAAACAAAAAGACAAACACATTACTTAGAAAGAGGTATCGCAGAAGGGATGTCAACAGCAATCCAATTGCAGCAGTTTCCACCAGGAGTCACAAAGTCAGGTGCCACCTCTTCTGATTGATCTTCCAAGATTGCATTAGTCTTAGGTGGCGCATTAATGAATCCGGCACTGTGAAAGGTACCCCTAGTTGGGTCGAACATCATTTGCTTATTGCCGGAGAAACCCAGACCTTCTTTGTGCTTGTTCTCGGGCAGCTGTACTAACTTCCCCCAGCCTTCAGCTTTTCCTTCTTGAATTACTCTCTGAGCATCCTTTAGAGAGGCCATGCAAGTTTCACCTCTTGTAGTACCACTTTCAACCGAAAACCCCTGGAATGATGTTCCATCCGAACTTTCACCACCAATGATGGAAAAAGACGACAAATGGCTAACCAAAAGAGCTGATTCCCCACTCACTGTAACAAGCTTTCCACGACTCACAAACTTTAGCTTTTTATGAAGGGTGGATGTTACTGCCCCGGCTTCATGAATCCATGGTCTACCAAGTAAACAGCTGTAGGAAGCTTGAATATCCATTATCTGGAATGTAACTTTAAACTCTTGGGGCCCAACAGTGATAGGTAAATCTAATTCTCCCCATACCTTCTTCCTGGATCCATCAAATGCCCTTACTGATACGCAACTAGGCCTAATAAATCCATCTGAATATGTCAATTTATCAAAGGTTGTCTTCGCCATCACATTGAGGGAACAACCGGTGTCTATCAAGACATTGGAAAAAGAATCTGTTTTGCACATAACAGAGATATGCAAAGGCCATATTATGATTTTTTCCCTCCGCTGGGAGGTCTTCATCACTAAAACTCAGATTGTTGCATGCTGTCACATTTCCAACAATGCTCCCAAATTGACCCAAAGTCACATCATGGTCTACGTAGGCTTGATTCAACACTTTCATCAAGGCATCCCTATGAGCATCAGAGCTTGTCAATAGTGACATGATAGAAATCTTTGATGGAGTCTGCAATAACTGATCCACTATCTTATAATCACTTTTCTTGATCAACTTCAAAATCTCATCATTATCAGTTCCACTAGGTTGAACCACACTCTTACCCTTGCTAGGATCCGGTACTGGCATGGACTCTATCACCGGAGCTTTCTTCTTTGCTTGCACAACAGCCGTAAGAATACGTCCACTTCTCAGAATTTGACTATTCTCCGCAATGTTACTCACGGAAGTTGAGGGACTCAAGGATATCTCTTTACCATTCTCTATGCTTGTAGGTTCATAGTTATACGGCATGGCGTTTTGAGAGAAAAACGGACTGGGTCTTGGTACACAAATCACAAGAGGAGTAACGACTGGCTTGGAATTGTCCTTGAACACCGGAGTAACACCGTCAATTGGCTTCGCACTATCCTTGAACACAGGAATTACAACACAAATGCTCTTGTTCTCCCTTGTGACAACCAGCTCTTCTCGATCCATTAGCCCTTGCACATCATTTTGAACCTGCACACAGCCGCGGGGGTCCACAGAACATACCTCACAACTATTATGATTGTGGCTAAACATAGCTGCCTTACACATTTTCACATGTAATGGAACCAACGGAGTTTTGATATCTTGAGAGCGAGTGACAAGACCCCCTTCTTGATAATCTTCAACCATGTTAACAGTAGGCCCATGGGGTGGCAGAGGATTGTTTGGAGCAACAGGGTTAGGGTCAGTAAAGGATAAATCTTTGTTATGAATCAACTTTTGAACTGCTTCTTTAAGGGGGGTAACAGTGTTCAATGTCATGTCCCGGTGCCCCTTGATGGAAGGCACAATTTCTATCAGCACGGAACCATGGGGGTAAAGGGTTCTGCACACGAGGAGGTGGTAGGGTCTGAACAAGACCTCTAGCAAGCAACGAAGGTAACAAGGCTTCATATGTCATGGGAATAGGGGGAAATTAGTTTCTTTGAGGGCGAGGCTGTTGTTGTTGAGCTCGAGGGCGAGGCTGTTGTGGCTGTGGTGGTGGGGTATAGTATAGTTGCTGATAAAACGGTTGTGGCTGATAAGGTTGTGGTTGATATAGTGGTGGATAATATGGATGGGGTGTTTGAGGCCTTTGTAGTTGATAGTTTGGATTTTGTGGAGCTGGGGTAGGTGGTGGAATGTTAGCAACATAGGGGTAGCTGGAGTATACAGGCTGGGATCCGCCATGGGCCACCATGCCAACCTCTTGAGCGTTCTTCTTTGAGTACCCATTTCCGAACTTCCTATTACCATTAGATGAACCACCTGAAGAAGCACCATCCTTACTCACACGTCCCTTACGGACCCAATCTTCAATGCGCACACCCATATCTACCATATCGGTAAACTTTTGTGAAGCACAACCAAGCATCTTCTCTGAGTAGAAAGGGCTCAGAGTCTCATAGAATAGATCGGACACTTCCCTTTCATCCAGAGGCGGACGGATTTGAGCAGATTTCTGAACGAAGCGCTGAGCATATTCCTTGAAAGATTCCTTATCACCCTGAGTCATAGATTGAAGTTCTTTCCGGTTAGGTGCCAAATAAGAGTTATATTTGTACTGTTGGATGAAAGCATTGGCCAACTCCTCAAATGTAGTGATGCCCTTCAAATTCATGTACCACGTATGTGCGGGACCAGTCAAACTGTCCTGGAAACAGTGAATAAGCAGAGGCTCATTATTCTTGTGAGCTATCATCTTCCTGACATATGTGACTAAGTGCATCTCAGGGCAAGTATCCCCTGTGTACTTTTCAAAGATCGGCATTTTAAACTTATGAGGTATCACCACGTCTGGAACCAAGTAGAGGTCATTCACATTCTGACTGAACATTTCTTTACCGCGGATAGTCTTTAACTCTTTATGCACCGCCTCAAACTTTTCTTCCAAGTTTCCCACCCTATCATCACCAGCCACACTATTGGAGTAATAAACTTGATCTTCTTCTTGATGAGCAGCATGAACGAGGGGTCCAGCACAGGTCATAGTGGCCTGAGGAAAAGGCTGGCCGGACTGATAAAACGGTGTTTGTTGTTGACCAAAAGGGAACTGCATTTCCGGTGCATTATGACGAACACCTTCATTATTTGCGAGTGGCATGCCCCACGGATAGCCTGGCGGCATATGATACTGAGGAGGGACAGAAAAACCAAGAGAGCCAGCAGGACGAAACCCTGAATTATACATGTTTGTCATATCACCAGAGGAAAACTGATTCACCAAAGGCTGTGTAGAACCAAATAGTTGCAGTAGAAATTGGTTGGGTCACCGGAGAACCAGCAGGCTGAGAGACTTCAACATCTGCCCGAACAGTCTGAACAACTTTTGCTTGAGAGGCTTGTGCCTGTGCGGCCATCATGTCCATCATCATTGCAGTTATCTTCTCCATACCTTCCTTGAGGCTACTAACCTCTTCCCTAAGGTCATTGTTCTCTTGTTCAGTAGCTGCCATTTTCTTCTTGATTTATGCTCGAGTACGGTGAACACGGGTAGGTTTGTACTGAATACGCCGGGCCACCTTTGCTTTTCTCCTGAGGTAGAAATGAGGAAAGTATGAGACTTGGCTTTGACACTTTTTATGAATGTAATATGATGCATGATATGCTATATGCCAGAATATGCAATTTTTATATATTTTTATCGAAGGACCTATAGAAGCAATTTTGTAAACATATCAACCTAAACAATTCATTAAAAAAACAAAGTTGATTACAAGATAATTCCCTTCCTAACAACAAAGCCAAGGGATAGACTTTAAAGTAAAACAAAGATAATTCCCTTTTAACAAACTGAGTCAAGGGATAGACTCCAAAATACATAAAGGAAAACTAGAAAATGACCTGAAAGACAAACTGAGAGACTCTCAAGCTCCTGAAGCGGCCTAATCCTCAAAGTCAGAATGTGGACCATCAAAGAGATCCATACGCCTCTTCTTTCGCCCGGGAATTCGATCAAGGGCGGCATCGTTCTCCTTGATTCTTTCATTCAGCTTGGCGATTATCACATCTTTCTATCGGCTATCATAGGCTTCTTGCTCCAGCAGGCCCATTACAGTCTCATAATCCTGATCCTTCTTCTGATACTCCCTTTTCCACCTATGTATCTCACGTTCCGCTTCGGTTAAACGCTCTTGGTACTCTTTCTCGGTGTCAAAGGTCATAGGTAGGGGTGGTGCTGGAGTGATTGCAGATAATAACCTTGATATCTTGTAAGGCATCCCGATTTGGACAGCTCTATCTATTACCCACTGAGTGTACGATTGATGAATGGCACCTGTCTTTTTTCCTAACTGGTCTTTATCTCTTCTACGAATGGTGTGCCAAGCTCGCACGACGTGCTCCCTCATGCCTGTACTGTCATCTGCGTTGAGGTAATACACATTCTCTAGATAGATGCTGAGAGGCTTCCTTTCCATGGGATATCCGAACTGGTGTCTGGCAAGTGTAGGATTGTAGCTAATTCCTCCCTCCATACCAAGAAGTGGTACATTGGCGAATTTCCCACAACTGTCAATAATAGTTCCTTTGTCATAAACCCGGTCGTACCACACTACTTCGGCTGGAGTAAGGGACATGAGTCTTTTTGACCAAAGAAGGTTTTCTGGATTGGTGGTGAAGCGAGGAGTTCGGGGTAAGTGAGAGGTGATCCACCGATATAACAATTGTGCACAACAAAGGATAGTTCCACGACCAGCTTGGGTACGTCTATGGATGGAGAGATAGGTATCACCTAATAAGGTAGGGACAGGGTTCCTTGACAAGAAAATTTGGATGGCCTTGATGTCCACAAAGTTGTCGAGGCTAGGGAAGAGTACGAGGCCATAAACAAGCAAGGCAAGGATAGAGTTAAAAGCATAGGCAACCCCCATTTTGTCAAAGAATGTGGTCCTTTCGTAAAGGAAATCAGTGGAGAAACCCAAAAATTTCCCCCTGGTGATGAGATGTGTTTTCACTTCGTCCGTTTCAAGATGGAGGGCTGCGGCAATGGTTGAGTGTTTGGGAGTTTCCTCGAGGCCACTGAAAGGTACTTTGTCCAACACTGGTAGATTAATCCAACAAGAGTACTCCTCCAAGGTGGGAAGGATCTGGTAATCTTGAAAAGTAAAGCAATGGTAGCCCGGGTCATAGAACTGGACAAAAGCATTGAGAAGCCCTTCGTCGATATCCGTCTTAACAACACCCAGCAAATTTCCATGTTGCTCGAAAAAGTCATCCGTACAAAGCACTTTCTTCCCTAGCTTCCTCAAACTCAAAAGATCCGGCTTCCTGAAACTATACTGCCTAAGGCTCCTCATATCTACAATGTTTACAAAAAAGCTTTTATAAGTCCTTCAATTTTTTGATGAATGGAAAAGATATTTATGGATGAATGCATGTATGCATGATAATGCTAGGATGTATGGTGAAATTAAGTAACAACGCCATTTGGTAAGGACTAAGGTTTCAAATTGCACTTGTAAAAAGGGTTCTACCAAGTTCCCAAAGTCTTTAACCACCTCCGAATATTTATCGGGTGACGGGAGTACTCCCATTCCAATTATATTCGTCGGATAGTCTCGTTTGAGTGTAGTATCGCGTATCAACTAATTCAAGAGTACTCTCGATTAGCCACCGCACTACGTCCTAAAAGGCCAAGATGGGTTAAAGGTGACTAAAGGTCCTCAACTTCAATGGTCACTTGAAAATAGCATGCCAAACATGAGTACTCACGTTGACAACATATACTTCCAAGATCCCTCCGTTGAGCGGGGTTATCACATGTGCCAATACCGAAGAGTACTCTTGGTATGGAACTATGATTATACCACCGTCCTATCTTAAGTTTCCCTCAAGCTCGGGTGTAGAGCTTATCTCACCACTCACGTAGTATGTAAGAAGATATTTACAAAGCATAAACAAAAAATAAAGCACAAAATAAAGAAAGTAAGGTGGGTTTAACCCGCGTAGGATTTAATATCCCCAGCGAAGTCGCCATTTCTGTGCTCGTGGTTTTCGGATATCAAACCATTAATTGATTTGAATCATCAATCTTTGAACTCTCGATTTTTATTCGTGGGAAGGGAAAAAATGAGTAAAAACCCTTATCGAGACTTTGGATTCAGGGGTTGGTTATGCGAAGGGAAGGTGCTAGCACCCTAAGCGTCTACGGTATTCCGTAGGAACCTCTTACCTAATTTATCTTGTGCTAAATTCATTGCTTATTTGAAAATTATTACCTAAAAAATCTAAGTGAAAGAATGGAGGGAGAAGAAGTATGTTTTTGGTTATTTTTATTTGATTTGGAAGGATAAAAATCCCATGCCTACATACCCTTAAAGAAAAGGGATCAAAACCAATGTAGTTCACCTAAAAAGTTTCTTTTTGGTGGGTTAGGTTGATTTTAAGATATTTTTGAAAATGGGTTTTTAGAAGGGAAAGAGGCCTCAAGGCATGAGATAAAATAAGGTGAGGTTGGTCAAATTTTAATTACAAGAAATCAAATCTATTATGAATGTTAATTCAATTAAGCATTTGATTAAGAAAATAAAAGGAAAACACTTGGGTTACAAACCAAGGTTTATTAAAAAATATTTTTGGAGTTTTGCATATTTGATTTTTTTGTGGTTTTTGAATATTGGACTAAAATTAAACTAACGGAGCATAAAAATAAAACGTAGGTACTTCATGGTGACGTTGGATCACCATAAAGACCTTTAACCTAAATTATAAAGCATAAAGAGAGGCATACACACGCACGCACACATGCACCTACGACTATTACATAAAAGCCTATGATACATTCTAAAGTCTGCGGAAAATAAATGACAAGAAAAATAAATTATTTACATTAAGCCTAGTTGATTACGATGCTAAAACAAAAAAAATAAAAGGCATGAAAGAAATAATAAAAAAAAAAATGAGGTTTAAACACAAGGGGGGGGGGGTGCAGCAGTATTATGGGGTGTGCAGTATATAAAGAGGAATTGAAACTGGGCCTTTGGAAAACAGATGGAGCGTTGGGCTTAAAGGGAACCGGTTTTAGGTCCGGTCCGGTTCAAGCGCTGAACCGGTTCGGCCTAACAGTATATATAGGCTGTGGACTGGTTTTTTCATTTTAAACATGGATTTCTCTCTCTACTCCCTAAAACCTAAACAAAGCTCTCTTCTCTTTTCTTTCTTCTCCGGTAGAGAGATGGGTGGCCGGAGGTGGCTCCGACGCGGCGGTTGGCCGTCATCGACGGCGGCGCCGCCGCTCCCAAAACAGTTTTGTTTAATTTTTTTGTTGTTCCTACTCGGTTTTTTTACCTCTGTCCGTTTTTAACACTAAAAAAAATCAAATATCTACCCAACAGTCCTAGATCTAAAAGACACGAAATTATACCTTTCCTTTCTCTTCGATCTGCGACGAGGTGGTTATGATTCTGGTCCGTTTGTCCCTGATAGGTTCGACGCGATGGTGACTCGGAAACAGTCCTATGGTGTTCGGTTTGAGCTCGTCGACGGTGTTGCTGGGTCCGATTTGTCTCGTATTTTTTTGTCCGATCGGTTGTGTTGTGTGTGGTTAAGGGTTTCGAGGAAGGGTTTTGGTTGATTGAGTTTCGTATTGAAATTGGTGGTTTATGGTGTTGGCTTGTGTGGGAAATTGTTGATGCAGGTTTCTGATTTTTTCGTCTACAGGTTTGCGGCCAGGGTTTTTTATCTGTTTGCGGCTAGGGTTTTTTTGTGTTTTTTGGTTGTGGAAATTGTCCGTGAACAGTTCTGATTTCCTCTCTTTCTTTTAAAGGCTAATACAAATTCTTAAAAGGAAATAGATTAAAGGACCATGAATCGGCTTGATGGGTGATTAAGTGACTGTTAAAGGCTGAAACGCGTTTGAGCTTGATTTGGAAAGAATAATCTGACTTTTGGCACTGATGGAGTGGCGTGTTTGAGAGAATGGACCTCGGAAAAAAAAATAAAAATCTAACCTATTGACACTTTATTATTCTTTGACATTTATTATCACAAAAAGAAAAAAAGAAAAAAAAAGAAAGAGAAAAATAAGACCTAAAAATGGAAGTAATGATAATCAAAGATAAAGGTAAAATTAAAACAAATAAAACTAAAAGACTAATAAATAAAAAAAGTGAGGAGAGGGCCCGCAATCGGAACAAAAATGAGGTATTTTAAAATACCTCTCTGCCGAATTTTCACTGAAAAAATCAAAGATCGATCAGAGTCAAGTGACGCGCATCAGTGGGACCTTAGGTCAAAATTTAGGGTATGACATATATCTAGCATCGTAGGCTTTTTTTGACATATCGGTATTAAGCAGGAACAGACATCTTCAAGAAGTCATTCTTGAATTTATTACTAGAGGCCATCTTGTATGCGTCTTATGCTTCAGAGACAGAGGCAAAACAGAAGCCATGTTTGAGATTAGAATTTGGAAAGTGAGCACAATAATTCCCACTACCCTTTTTCGTGCATTCATCATGAGACATACATAACTTAGGATGTTCGTCAACCTTCCTGTGAAAATTTCCACTTACCACATTGTCTTTTTCGCAAAAACCCACACAAACACCGAACGTACAATCAACGAGTACGCATTCACAACCGTTACGACAACCTGGCAAAAAGGTACCGCAACTTTGTTGACATCCTGCTCCTTCTACTTTGTTCATCGGAAACATTACTGTAAATGACAAAGCTAATTAAATTTGAACAACATACAAATACCATTATTATAATAGTAATAAAATTAGTTGAGAGTCGATTATGATTAATTTCTCACGATTTATTAAACATAAATAGAAATGCATGCATGTTATATATGGGTGAGGAAGATGATTGAAATACATACAGAATGCGGCAAGCAAGAAGACAGCAAAAGGAGCTAGCTTAACATAAGCCATTGATTGATCAAAAGAAAGAATACTATTGTTTGCTAATTATGAGATCAACTTTTTATTGCATTTTTTTATTTCTTGCATGCATCAATTTATAGACAAAATTAATGTTTTTCCCTTATCCATGGATCCTCAAATTGTCTTATTAAATTCAACAGCGAGGGACACGAGGTTAATTTAATAAGCATTCCCACTAAAATACACAAGCTGAGGTTTCTATATGCTTATCTATAACTGAGGGTAAACAAACACAAACTCTGTAATCTCAATAATTGTTTTCAAAGTAATCTCATCGGATACTAGTATTCTGCACGTTGGTTTGTGCTTAATTATGCATTCAATAATTATTTTATATTAGTAATCCCAATAGTGAAGAGACTGATACTCAATTGAGATTGAGACATGCCATTATTCAACTATCACTTGGTAGAATTTATCTTGTTTGTATCTTAGAACGAGCAAAGGAATCTTTATAAGCACTGAGGTTGGTGTTTAATTATTATTTTTTGAAAGAATGTTTAATTATATATATTCAATTTTTAAATTATTCAGCATTTGGAACTTTATCAACAACCAAAGGAACTCGTGGAGTTGTTGTACTCGAACGAGGAAGAAATGAAATGACAAACAGAAGAGTTAGACAAACAGAAGAGTAAAATTAGATTTATTGTATTAATTATAAACATATGATTTTTACACAATTATATTTAGAGAAGGATACAAGAGCTGGTTTGACAAAAACTATATTTTGTTTCAATCCCTTTTCTTTTTAGATTTCTCCCCTCTCTCTTTATTTAGTGTCTTGGAAAGTGGGAGGTAGGACTCATGCAGCCGAGGTAAAAATAAGGTGGATTAGGTGTACAAATATCACAATCCAAAATATAAAAGGGCCTTATGCTATAACGGAAGGGAAACAATCAAACATTGTTTTGTGGGAAGAAAAATAAGTTTTGCACATAAAAGGTGCCTGTTTATATGAGAAATGTTATCAAGTATCCTTATGATACTTGATAAAAAGTTTAAAGGGAAAATTTTATTTCGTGAGTTGTGTATTTTACACATTGAATCATTAAAAAGTAATTTTTTTAACATAAAATTTATCAATTTTTTTTTTTTGAATTTTTATAACAAAGTACCATAATAACACTTGTTAGCTTTTTTTTTTTTTTTTTTTATCAATGAAATGCTAAGGCCACTTTGTCGGTTAGTGCTACAATTTATTTTGATGTTCTCGATTGTATTAACAATATTATTATCAATGAAATGCTCTAAGCATTTTTTCATAAAAATTATAAACATAAATATATTGGCATGGCATGATTTTTTTTTATTTTTTATGAAAAAATGCTTATAGCATTTCATTGATAATAATATTGTTAATACAATCGAGAACATCAAAATAAATTGTAGCACTAACTGACAAAGTGGCCTTGCCTGCAAAAATATGAGCAACCATATTAACATGTTGCCGATTAAACTTTGGCCTAAAATTAGTAAATGTGAATAGAAGAGAATCTGATATGCTGCAATGACTTGGCATGAATATCTTAAAATGTAAAGTAGTATATAGTCATTTGAAATTTCACCATCTCCTACTGGTTAATTTAAAATATAATATAAATAATCAAGTGGTTGAGATGCGGCTAATGAGCTTTATCAAATGAGGAAAGAATTCGAGTTTCATTTCTGATGGAACAATTATTGATCATGTTTTTTTTTTTTTTACCTCTCAACCAAACTAGAGTCATATCCTCTAGTTATGGGATTCTTAACAAATCCTTCCTCTACATTTAATGTATCAGCGGGTGGTTATGATGGATCCTATGGTGACCTATACCACAGTGGCAGCCGTTCGGTTTACAATGACTCTGCTTGGTGGTCTGCTACAATTGAGATAATGATAGGAGGGTGAAAAAAGTAACCATTGCAATCTCGGATATGGCCACAACAAGTTGTACTTCTCGAGTAGGAGAAGAAAGAATCATGTTCATTTACTTTGAAACATCCAATAGGAAGTGAATTTCATGCCAGATAAATAAAGGTAGCATGGATTTAAACCTTATTTTATAATATCATGGTATTCTTCTGAAAAACTGGGTGGTTTTGGAAAGTATCTTTCCAAATTTGATAGAGGTTTCTTAACACTTGGACCAATCCATTGTACACGCAGCACAAATGCATGCAGGAATTTCTTTCTCTCTTCTCTGACCCGCTTCTACTTTCTTCCCTATCATTCCATCACCGCCACCTCCCCCCTCTCCATGGTCTGTGTCTTCTCACTCATGTCCCCTTACAAATTGATTTTAATAATTTCAATTCATTTCAACAATGCAAGGATAGTATTGAATTTTATTTTATAGACACTTTAAAAAACCTGAAATTGATTTCAATTTCTACTTTAAAACTCATAAAAAGAACAAATTAGAGTTTGTAATATTCGATGTGAAGGTCTAGATTTAGAGAAATCACTACCATATCCAAGGTTATGATTCTGGAACCTTAGCAAGAACAAGGATACTTATAACCACCACTACCAAAGCAACTCCAACTGTCAACACAATGTCACAGGTTGCGGTGGCGAGAAGAAGTGGGACATACTCGATGGATATGATGAGATGAAGCAGATGAAATTGGGGAATTGAGAGGAGGTGGAGGAAAAGGGATCAAGTGTGTGATAGTTTAGTGTGAAAAAACATATATTAATTAAACAACAGGCCTAACAAAAGCATAACACATGCTACGAAAGACAACCAAAAATACAAAGTCATGAAAGCAAAAATACAAAATCTTCAACTGTATATATGAAAATTAGAAAACGAGTAATGGCATACATTACTTTCAAAATAACATCATATCTTACATGGTCAAACCATGCACATACATCATTATTGAAATTTGGATGGATGTTAAGAAACCCAATTATTTAGCAGGAAACAAAGACTACTATTTAAAGTAAGTACATAGATGCATGATATCTAGCATGGTAGGCTTTTTTTCACATCGAACGATATTAAGCGGGAAGAGACATCTTCAAGAAGTCATTCTTGAATTTATAGCTAGAGGCCATCTTGAATGCGTCTTGTGCTTTAGAGACAGAGGCAAAACAGAAGCCATATTTGATATCAGAATTAGGAAAATGAGCACAATAATTTCCACTACCCTTTTTGGTGCATTCATGCATTTCTATTTAGGATGTTCCTCAACCTTCCTCTGAAAATTCCCACTTGCCACATTGCGATTTTCGCAGGTACCATAACAAACAAAACTCACACACACTCAAAGGCTACGCATTTACAACTGCTATCACAGTCTTTCATAAAGGTACCGCAAAGACGTCCATCACAATTTGCTTCTACTTTCTTCATCGGTAATATCACTGTAATTGACAAAGCTAATTAAAGTCTGAACAACATACAAACACCATTATTATAATAATAAAATTAGTTGAGAATCGATTATGATTAATTTCTCATGATTTTATTAATCATAAATAGAAATGCATGAATGGTATATATTGGTGAGAAAGATGATTGAAATATATACCGAATGCAGCAAGCAAGAAGACAGCAAAAGAAGCAAGCTTAACATAAGCCATTGATTGATTGATCAAAAGAAAGAACCAGCTGCTACAATATACTATTGTTTGTTAATTATGAACTCAACTTTGTATTGCATTTCTTCATATCTTGCATGCATCAATTTATAGACAAAATTAATGTTTTTGCCTTATCCATGGATCCTCAAATTGTCTTATTAAATTCAGAAGCGAGGGACACGAGGTTAATTTAATAACCATTCCCACTGCATTACACAAGCAGAGGTAATTGTTAACGGCTTCTGTATGGTATCCCTCTTAAAAGAATAAACTTGAACATCAACATCTTAATAATATGTAATGCACATAAGTTATTTTAGAGGGAAATGAGAACTCATATATAAAAGTCTTTACCAAAATTAAAAGTTGTTGCATTGGTTGTCCAATTTTAGATGTACAAATAACATAGCTCTTTTACTTTTAATCACTTGGGATCAAAATGAAACTCATAAATTATTTAGAGGAAATATAGAATATAGCCTAAATTTAATGTATATAGGATTTTTTACTCGATTATTTTCAGAGAATAATACAAGAGTTAAGTTTACAACTTCTATATTGTGTTTTCTACCCAATCTACACCTCTTTTCTTTTCTTTTTTATCTCTCCTCTCTCTCCTTATTTTGTGTCTTAGAGAGTGGGAGTGGAGGACTCACCCGAGATATAAATAAGATGGATAGGGTGTATAAATATCACAATCCAAAGACATAAAAGATGCTTATGCTATAACTGAAGGTAAACAAATAAACTCTGTTTTGTTGAAGGAAACAAAAAAAAGCTTTGCACATTAGACATGCCTATACATAACGGAAATGCTATCGAGTGTCTTTAGCAGGGGCAAACTTGAACAAGGCATGGTGTGGCAAGTGCCACACCAGTGCAGGTCCAATTTTTAGTTTAATTTTTAATTTTTTTGATCAATTCATTGTATATTTTTACTCATATATTAATACAAACATTTAATTTCTTTTTTATGTTTATACATGTGTTTATATTTTTATTCACACATTTTTTTTGCACAAACCAAAATGAGATATATTAATAACAATGGTGAAGCACCCCGCACAAGGCGTGCTAAAGTGAATCACCGATCAAAGTATACAAGGACAAGGTGTCAATAAAAGAGAGGCACCACCAAAACAATCAAAATAAATTACAGGAGAAACTCATACAAAGGAGCGGATGTTTCCACCAATCATGATAACAAAAATTAAAGGACGCTTGTCTTACTTTCAACCACATAAATGAATTTAGCTTGACTTTCTCAATGAGAACAGAAGGATGTGAAGACGTATTTTTGAAGATACAGTTATTTTGTTCCTTCCATATATTAATATGGGGACATTTTTTTTGTTTATACACGTGTCTATATTTTTACTCATATAAGAGAACCTATTTTTTTTTATAATTTATACATGTGTTTATATTTTAATGTATATATTAATACGGGGACTGATTTTTTTTTAATTTATACACATGTATATATTTTTTTCATATATCAAATACAATTTTTTTTTTTTATAATTTCTACTGGGGTTGGTCTGTTGGTATTGGCTTGAGATTTGAGATTGTGTTTCTCCTTAATGTTTCAGGTTCGATTCCCAATAGCGCAACGCATTCACCCGTCAGTACTAGAGCCTTTGACATCTCTTGTAACCTATACATAAAGAGATTTTCTTAGAATAGTTAGTAATGATATAATTTTAGTTCATTTTCAACAAATGGAAAATTTTCTGTGTAACTTCGGTTGCTACTACTATTTTTAATATAACTTCTTATTAAATTTAATATTATTTAATTATTTGAGAGAAAAAAATTTGTCTCATCGGTTTTCAAAATCCAAATCCGCCCTTGGTCCTTAGCATACTTTATAAGAAATTTAAAGTGGAAACTTTATCTTAGGGGTTGTGTACTTAATAATGAAACATTAAAAAGTAATTTTCAACTTAAAATTTAACAATTGTTTCCTTTTTTGAATCCTTAACAAGTATCCTAAAGATACATGATTTCAAGACCTTATGATGATATTCTGCAGTGGCAGCGGTTCAGTTTACAACGACTCTGCTTGGAGGTCTGCTTCAATTGAGATAATGATAGGAGATTGAAATAAGGGACAATTGCAATCTCGGATATGGCCACCACAAGTTGTACTTCTCGAGTTGGAGAAGAAAGAATCATGTTCATTTTCTTTGAAAGATTCAATAGGAAGTGAATTCAATGCTACATAAATAAAGATAGTTTGGATTTTAACCTTATTTAATAAAATCATGATGTTCTTCTGAAAAATGGGTGATTTTGGAAACTGTATTTCTAAATTTGATAGAAGTTCCTTACCACTAGAACCAATCCATCAAACATGCAGTAAGCATGCGTGTAGGCTTCTTAATCTCAATCTTTGATTTATTTTTTCCATACGTCAGATATATATGTATTAAAAACGAGTAGATGTAACAAAGTTGAAGTCTGAATAACTACCCGCGCAAGACACGGGTTCCAACATTAGTTAGAAATAGTTATAGCAGAAAACATTGTAACGAATTCGTTCTTGTAGTGAGTTGTTTTGTACTAAATTAAAATGTAAAGATAGCTTGTACTCTTCTTTTGAATTATAATGAAATGATAATGAGATTAATTGTTCAAATTTTGATTAATCAATTACCTCATTGTCTAATTGTGCAGTTTCCTTGATTACTAGAAAAAACATATATTAATTAAACAACAGGCCTAACACAAGCATAAGAAATGCTGATGAAAGGAAAGTCATGCACATAAATTAGGATGATCATCAACCATCTTCTTATGATAAAGCTAATTAAGGTTTGAACAACATACGCATACCATTATTAGAAGAAAACAAAACTAGTATACACAATACTTATTTTATGTTAGTACTCCCAATAATGAGGAGAGTGATCATAAATTGAGATTGAGACATGCCATTATTTAACTCTTTAATCACTTGGTAGAATGCAATTTGTTCAATAAATAAGTGATTAATTTCTTGATCAGAGTTATATATAGCATATAAATATGTAATTGATGTGCTTAGGTTGCACGTAAAGGTAAAACACAGTGTCAGCAGGATTTGGAACTTTATCAACAACCAAAGGGATCTCGTGTTGTATTTGAACGAGGAAGAAATGAACCGACAAACAGAAGATTTTAAAAATGAAACGCGTATTTATTTGTAACGAGAAAAATTAAATTTATTGTATTAATTATAAACGTAGGATCTTTTACACAATTATTTTTAGAGAGGAATACAAGAGTTGATTTCCCATCCAATCTACACCTCTCTTCTTTTTTTTATTTCTCCTCTCTCCCTCTCTCTCCTTATTTTGTTTCTTAGATCGGTAGAAACCAATAGATTTGAACAATAACCAACTGTAACTAATAGGGTGCTTTATTGGTATGAATGAAAATAGTAAAATAGTAGGATAAAGATTCTCTAACTATTCTCAGAGCAAAGCTTACACACAACTCAGAGAAAAATTCTACTCTGACCCTAAACAGATTTACAGAAAACTCAATCTGTCATACCCTCTGAAAGACTATTACTCCTACTTAAATACTACTAAAGAGATAAACCTACTTCTAAGGGATAAACTCTGAATGCGATCTCTCTAAAAGATATTAGTTAGAGAGTATCATTATTAAATAATACTAGTAAAATATTTCTACTTAGACACCTTGTGGTTTACTAAAGCTCCTCACTAGCAACTTCAGCCACTAGTCTTCTTATCTTTTCTTTTATAAACTCTCCATATCTTTAGTCTTTCTATAGCACCCTTCTTGTTATTAGCGTTTCCACAGACATAAAAGGTGATTATGCAATTAAAAAAACTGAATAAATATAAATACAAGTATTCCAAACTTATAATTGGAAACACCAAAATAAATTGAGGACTTGCTGATAAAATGGATTTGCCTGCAAGAACATGCATGCATATGCCTTGAGAAAAGGAAAAAAAAATGGCAGGATTATTAGCATGGGCAGAAGATGTAGGAGGCAACGGAGGATCAGAATCAGCTACAGAAGATTCATCAATCCCAATTTTATTTGCCGATTCTCAAAAAACCTACGTTCGCGATTTCGATTCCAAAACAAATTGCCTCCAACGTTCGATTCAAGATCTACGGCTTAGATTGCCTCCTCATGATATTCCTCACTGTCTTCCTCATCTTCATGCTCTTTTTCTTGCTTCTAATAACACTCTTACTCTTCAGTTGAACGCTCATTCCTCAACGTGGCATTAGGCCCAGCTTAGAGAAGAGACGTTGAAGGAAGAAAATGCTGCTTTTGAGATTGCTATATCCAATTGCGAGAATAAAATCAAGGAAAAAAATGCAGGAGGCTGAATTATATTACTACCGAGCAAGTTAGAAGGAGTTTTATTTTGCATGTCATGTGGTTTTTGTGTAAATGGATAATTTGGAAACAGAAGAACAACAAAATTTTCAACCATAAGGAAGAATCAATTCAACAGCATTTGGACCAAATAAAACTACTCTCTTTTAGGTGGCTAAGCCCTCTCTCTTGTTTGGATATTGTTTAATTGCTCTCTTTTTGTTCTACTCTTTACATGCTTCGACGTGTAATCTATTGTATTACTTGATGTTTAATCTTCCAACCTTTCAATTTTCTTCCAACTTCACATCAATGTTTCAACAATTAGAAATAAATATTCTAATGAATTTGTTCTTGGAGTGAGTTGTTTTGTACTCTTTTGTTGAATTATAATGAAATGGTAATGAAATTCAATTGTTTAAATTTTGAGTCTTCATCAATTACCCTGTTGTCTAATTGTGCAATTTCCTTGATTACTTGAAAAAACATATATTAATTAAACAACAGGCCTAACAAAGGCATAAGAAATGCTGGTGAAAGGCAAACCATGCACATACATCCCCTTAAGAAGCCTAATTATTTATAATACATAGATGCATAAATTATATCTAGCATGGTAGGCTTTTTTTGACATATTGATATTAAGCAGGAACATACATCTTCAAGAAGTAATTTTTTAATTTAGAACTTGAGGCCATCTTGAATGCTTCTTTTGCTTCAGAGTTAGCGGCAACACAGAAGCCATATTTGCGATTAGAATTAGGAAAACGAGCACAAAAATTCCCACTACCTTTCTTTGTGCATTCAGTGTGAGTTTGGCATAAGTTAGGATGTTCTTCAACCTTCTTTATAAAAGGAGTAAATGTCACACAATTGCCGTCACCACTAAAAGATGCCTCGCTATAGCAAAAACAATCTTCAGAGTCACAAACATCGTGCACCTCGTTGCAAGGCATTCCACATCCTGTTCCTTCTATTTTCTTCATCTAAAACATTACTGTAAATGAGAATGCTAATTAAAGTTTGAACATCATGCACATACCATTATTGTAAGGAGAAATTCTTATGTGGTCACTAGACCAATAAAATGGATTTAGTCACGTCCAACCAATGAATGACACCTCACAACAATGAGAGAGAGAGAAAAAAAGACAAAAAAAAAAAAACAAGAAGAAAAAAGAAAACGTGAAGAAAGACCCATCAATCAAATTTTGTGGGTAATTTAGTGTTTTTTAGCCGAGGACAGAGACATATCTACTACTATATATATATATATATTCTCCCATTAATTAAATATGAAAAATGCTAACAAATATTCTAGTATCCTTAAGACACTTGATAGAAAGACCAATCAAATATTACATCTTCTCATCAAGCTAATTAATACATGCTACCTTTTCCAATGCATTTTCCTTATGTCAAAAAATTCTTTCACTCCCTGCAATTGCAAACACACACGAGTGCATTGGCCGTTCAATTTATTTATTTATTTATTTTTAAAATTATTCTCTCACCAAAACAAATCAGACATGGAAATCAGTCGGCGGGATTTAAATTTTTTCTTGACTATTTTGTATTAAATAATCCTATAGAAGTGTTACTCCTTTCTTCTCATATGGGACACAGTTGACTCTATTATGTACGATAACGTATAATTTTGATCTTAAATATTTTTAATAATTTGTTAAAAAAGTTATGATAATTTTATATTTTAAAATATTCATCGAGACAAATCTAATGCTACAATTTATCTTTAGATATTAGTAGAAAAATATGATCAAAGTATGTTACGTGAATAGTGCACATACTCAAATTAGGTCATTTAAAATGGAACCGATGGAATATTATTTATTTATAACCAGTTTGAAAAAATAGGCCAAAAAATCATGAATTCAGTTTAAAAAAAGAAAATCTACTAACATATAACAATATAGTAAAATCATACTCCAACAAAATTCCATAATTGTCCTTTTTTTTTGACAAAATAATTGTCCTTTTTTAAACTCATGGTCTTCTTAGTTTTATATATTTAATGGTCAGTTTGAAAAATATAAAACCAATTTGTTTTCTCTTTCTTCACTTTATTATCCAATTCTCTTAAATATAGGAAAAAAGAAATGTTTGGCATAAATATTTGAAAAAAGTTTATTTTACTGTTTTATGTCATAAGTATAGAAAAATAGTTTATTCTGATCTCTTTTAATCTCTTCATCTCACTAATTTGTATATAAAAAAACATTACATTAATGTTCATATTTTTAAAATGATCAATAAATTTCAAAATTTAACTTTAACTTTCTCGTAACGTTATATATAAAACTAGATTTTTGAGATATAAGCACGTAAAATCTACAATGATTGTGGTGCAAATATTTAACAATATTTTGTACATAAAAAAAACATATTTAATAGAAACAATATAAAATTTGATTTTTGAGATATAAGCACTTAAAATCTACAACAATTGCGGTATAAAGATTTAATGATATCATTATCACATATCTATAAATAATTTTTTTCTTCTACATATATAAATATATAAAATACTCAACGAGTGTGGTTTAAATATTTAACGGTGTTTTAAATATAAAATAAAAAGTTATTTAATATAAACACGACATTAATGTTGATATTTTCAAAATAGTCATGAGTTTCCAAAATTTTATCATATCATATCGAATTTCATACATATATATAAAAAAAAATTGCTCAGGCAAATATATAAACATAAAATCTACAACGGGGACGGTGTAAACATTGAACGGTATTTTTCATATGAAATAAAATGTTATTTGAAAGAAACACTACGTTAATTTGATATTTTTGAAAATAGTCATAGGTTTTTAAAATTTTATCATATCCAATTTCTCATATATGTAATTACAAATTTTCTCATAGATTAAGGCTAATTTCTCATGATTTATAAAACATAAATAAAAATGCATGCATGGTAGATGATTGAAATACATACAGAATGCGGTAAGCAAAAAGACAGCGAACGGGGATAGCTTAACATTAGCCATTGGTTGATCAAAAGATAGAACCAGCTACAATATAATGTTTGTTAATTATGAGCTCAACTTTGTATTGTATTTGTTCATTTCTTGCATGCATCAATTTATAGACAAAATTAATGTTTTTGCCTTATCAGTGGATCCTCAAATTGTCTTATTATATTCAGAAGCGAGGGACACGAGGTTTTTTAAATAATTAACCATGAATCTGGATATTTCACGGTTAATTAGACATGTTTTTAGTACTCCCCTTCATCCTTATAGTTATAAGCTCCTTTTCATTTTTTAGATACATTGAATAATTAATGTTTTTAGTCTTTATTATAGATCAAATGGTCTTATATATATAAAAAAAAAAAAAAAAAATGACAATAGCTCCTATACAAATTATTAGATTCATTTATTTATTTTTTTCTTAAATATTTCACTAATTAATACCAGGGAAATTTTAACGGTGGCACTCTTTAAACACTTTTAATAGTAAGATTTTATGAAAAGTTGTGTAATCAATGCAATGGAATTTGTAACATGATTTTTTTTAAAAAAGTATTTTCTAAATATATGATCTTTAAAGAGTGTCACAGGTCACTCGTCAACAAGACCTTTAATACTATTAACTTGCATTGGACTAAGAAAAATCAAATTAAACACACGTTGCAAACAAAAGATAATTTAGTAAAATTCACATCACAAAATAAACTACAACATCAATTTTTTTTAATATGTGTGAAATTAATCAAAAGAAACTTATAATAAAGGATGGAGTATATGTTTCAACTTTGAAGCCATGTCATATGTCACTAAAATAAAGTATGAGAGGTCGTCTACTAAAGTGGTTGTCTACTAAATTATTAAAGGTTTTGTTAACGAGTCCGCTTTGGGCACTCTTTAAGCATTCTAAAATAAGCAGTTATTCTTTAAAAAAAAGTCAAATATTTCAATTCCTAAAGAAATGATTACATGGATTTTTAAAAATACTTACTATTTATAGGTCTTAAAGAGTGTCCCGAAGACACTCGTTAACATTTCCTTAAAAATTACCCACTGTCCAAAATGTGAGTTATTATATGTTTCCACTTTGAAGCCACGTCATATGTTGCATGTATCTGCTTGCCTCTTTCCTCTCTCCTAAAAATAACTAATTGCATATGAGGAAATCGGACATAAAATTTTGAGGAGAATCGCTCTCTTAAATCCCAAACCAATAATATTGGGCCAATCCAAGTGGGTCTCTTCTTGCTGGATAGCATTGCCTTCTAGTGGAACACATTCTTGTTGATTAGCAAATTATTTGGTCATTTGTATAATACTTTGATACAAAACTCTCAGCCTGTTGCTTGAAATTTAGAGTAAATATTTGATAATAGATTAGTAATTATCATTGTCATTCAATCTTCTTACAATCAACACCAATAACTTCATATACAATTGCTTTGTGAGAATCTGCATCTTGATGAATCTTAGCCTTTTTTTTTGGGTTACATCTTAGTAGTGCCTTCTAGTAGAACGCTTGTATTTATAGTAGCAAATAACCCACAAAATTTAGCGACGGAAATAATAAAATTTATTTTTTTTCCTATCTAAAATTGGAATGTGTATGTTGTTCAAACTTTAATTAACTTTGTCAATTACAGTAATGTTCTCGATTAAGAAAATAGAAGTAGACTGTTGTCAATCTTGTGAGGATGGTTGTTGGTGCTCTGTCTTCACCCCTTGGGGTTTTAGGCACCTGCGAGTCACTTTCTTTCAAATGTAAAAAAGTTGAACTCTGAACAACTCTCCACGCAAGACACAGGTTCCTACATTAGTTAGAAATAATTATGATCAGTGAAGAAGGTAATAAAGTGGGGATTACGTTAGTGGGTTCATACGTTAAAAGTATTTTTGTAATCCAAAATGGTAACATATGCATGTAATTAAAAGTGTCTAGAACATTTCATGCATTTGAAATCAGTGAAATATGTTATATTTGACTATGTAACTTGGTGAATATGTGCATTAGTGAAATTTGGTGAATGTTGTGATTATGTGAAATTGTGAACGTGTATATGTTTCTTGATATACTGAGATGGTGGTATGATAATATTCATGTGAGTTAGTATCGTAGGAATGTTGAATATGTATATGTGTATTTATTTGAAATCTTTGAATGCTTTATTTGATTATACTTTATTATGTGGAATATTATCTAACCTTAGTGGTCGTTTCGTTGACTGCCTGCCTATTTTTATGAATGGGTAGACGGCGTGCATGACTGATTATCTTATTGCTTGTGTTGCTTGAGGACTAGCGACGAAGCTACCTCATTTACCTTTTGCTCGAAGTCTTGTTGGGCTCTGATTAGGGTGTCGAACATTTTTGTTTATTGTCTTTTATCCGTTGCTGGATTTGATTTGATGAGATCATAGCTATGTATTTAAAACCTGAGATATGGTGTGGAGATTTTATTATTCATGTTTTTTAGGAATATTGCACGTTGAAGAGATTTTATGTATGAGGATTTTCCGATGTGATTTTTAATAAAAATCAATTTATGCATGTTTTAAGAAAAATGAAGATGTAGCATCTAAACTCTCTTGATATATGAATTATCTGCATATTTTATTCCTTTCGGGGTTTAGAGTGTTACAAAGTTTGTATCACAGCCATGTTGGTCTAGTCCGAACCAAAATCGGGTGATTTTTTTCCGGTTTGTATGCGAATGGTTTGAGATACCTTCGATACTTGTTGTGCTTTTTTGATCTGTTGGTTGTGGTTTGCGTAGTTTTGAGATGGCGGGTTCTAGTAGGAACGATACAGCGATTGAAGAGGCTTTGGCGGCTATGGTTCATGCTCTGACTCAGGCTAATAAGCAGGTGGCACATGGTCACCAACAGCAGGGTGGTGCGGACGAGTTGAGGTTGGACCGCTTTATGTGCAACCATCCTCCTACTTTCAAGGGGATGTACGATCCAGAGGGAGTGCAGACTTGGCTTCAAGGTATTGAGAGGATTTTCCGTGCTATGGTTACTACGGAGGATCAGAAGGTGAGGCAAGCCACTCACATGCTTGTGGAGGAGGCTGAGTATTGGTGGGCGAATGCTAGTAGGGGTCTGGGAGCTGGTGTTGTTGTGGTGTCTTGGGACATGTTCAAAGGAGAGTTTTTGAAGAAGTATTTCCCAACTGATGTGAGAAACAAGAAGGAAGTGGAATTCTTGGAGCTTATAAGCAAGGGAGCATGTCGGTTGCAGACTATGTAGCAAAGTTTGAAGAGTTGTCTCGGTTTTGTCCGTACATCAATATTGTGGATGCGGAGGCATCTAAGTGTATAAAAGTTTGAGAGCAGCTTGCGTCCGAAGATCTACCAGAATGTGGGGTTCCATGAGATTAGAGATTTTGCTACTTTGGTGAACAAATGTATGATGTTTGATAAGGCGAGCAAGGCTAGGAGGAACTTCTATAAGATGGTGAATGAGAATAAAGGAAAAGGAAGTGATCGTGGAAAACCATATGGAAAGGATAAAGGAAGAAGGATTTTAGTGGTGGCTCCAAGCCAAGTGGGGGAGGCGAAGTGTGGAGGCATGGGGCATTATGTGAATGAGTGCAAGAAGGATGCAGTTCTTTACTAGTGTGGAAAAACTTAACATAAATCTTTTGAATGCAAGAGTAAGGAGATTGTTTGCTATAATTGTGGAGAGACGGGTCACATTAATACTAAATGCACGAAGTCTAAGAAGGCTAAGAAGGCGGGTGGAAAACTTTTTGCTTTGAATGTTGAGGTCCAGGAACCGAACAACTTGATTAGAGGTATATGATTTATCAATAATACTCCTTTGATTGTTATATGAAAATTAGAAAACGAATAATGACATACATTACTTGCAAATCAACACCATATCTTAAATAGCCACAACCAAGCACATGCATCATTATTGAAATTTGGATGGATATTAAGAAACCCAATTATTTAGTTGGAAACAAAGACTACTTATTTAAAGTAAGTAGTACGTACATAAATGCATAATATCTAGCATGGCAGGCTTTTTTTTTGACATATTGATATTAAGCCGAAACAGACATCTTCAAGAAGTCTCTTTTCAATAAGACATCTTCTGCTTCAGAGATAGAGGCAAAACAGAAGCCATATTTGATATCAGAATTAGGAAGATGAGCACAGTAATTTCCACTACCCTTTCTTATGCATTCAGCATGAGACCAACATAAGTTAGGTAGTTCCTCAACCTTCTTTTCAATAGAAGTAAGTTGGGCGCAAAAGCCAGGAAGAGTCAAATAAGCATCCGTGATAAAGCAACGACAACCATCACCAGCGTTACAAAAATTAAATTGCGTGTCGCAAGCCTCCCCACACTTTGCCCCTTCTATTTTCTTCATCGAGAACATTACTGTAAATGACAAAGCTAATTATAGTTTGAACAACATACACATACCATTATTTTATTATAAGAATAAAATTAGTTACTAATTTTAGATAGAAAAAAAAAAAAAAAAAAACTGAAATTTATTATTTCCGTTGCTAAATTTTGTGCGTAATTTACTTATATTTTTAATTAGCCGAGGAGGCAAGCGGATGCCACATATGATATGACAATGGTTAGTTAATAATTTAGAAAGAACCAGCTACAATAATATAATACACATACCATTAATAATTTAGTAAACTCATATTTAGGACAATGGGTAATTAATAATTTAGTAGACTATAATTTAACATTGGTGAGAAAGATGATTGAAATACATACAGAAAGCAGCAAGCAAGAAGACAGCAAAAGGAGCAATCTTAACATAAGCCATTGTTACAATATACTATTGTTTGTTAATTATGAGCTCAACTTTGTATTGCATTTCCTCATATCTTGCATGCATCAATTTATAGACAAAATTAATGTTTTTGCCTTATCCATGGATCCTCAAATTGTCTTATTAAATTCAGAAGCGAGGGACACGAGGTTAATTTAATAACCATTCCCACTACATTACACAAGCTGAGGTAATTGTTAACGGCTTCTGTATGGTATCCCTCTTAAAAGAATAAACTTCTACATGCTTATCTATAACTGAGGTTAAACAAACACAAACTTTGTACAAGGATCGACTACTACTATAATAACTCTGTGATTTAGCTTAATAAAAAATAAGCTGAAAAATAAATAAATAAACATCATAGACATATAAAGATTGGGGACGTGGCATCAACATCTTAATATGTAATGCAATAGTTGGCACGCAAGTTATTTTCAAGGGAAATGTGAACTCATAAAAGCCTTTACTAAAGGAAATGAATCCCCATTTTCCAAGTGATTTCCACAAGGTAGATATTCATCCGTTTTAAAATACATGTCGCATTTTGACAATATGCACTATTCGCGTAACTTATTGTGACCATATTATTAGCATATAAGATGATGTTTGATTTGTCTCGATCAATATTTTCAAAATATCAAATTATTTATAAATAAGCCCGTCTTTCTGCTCTTTTTATTGCACTAACGTTTAAAAATTATTAACCGTGTTTCTTTTTTATGAAAATTTTGATTTGGATTAAAATTAAAAATATAAATGTTTGTTGCTTTCAAGTTATAACAAACCAAACTAATCATAATTATTTATTTCAATGACACTGTCGCGTCATTTTTTGGAGGTCAAGGCTATTTGATTAGCTTTTGACTCACTAATTTATTTCACGACTGAACATTTAATTTTTTAAGAAAAAGGGAAAAAAGTTCAAAACACCCCATATTGAGAGATTTAGGGTTCGGGGGTTGGTTATATTTAGGGAAGGTATTAGCACCCTAAATATTTGTAGTACTCTACGAGAACCTCTTGATTTTATTTAATTAATGTGGTATAAACTTGCTTGCTTTTCAAAAAAGAAGTTAATGTGATGATTAAAAGAAGAAAGAAAGTGAGACCTAATTTATCTACATTTTTTATGATTTGGAAGGACATGGTCCTCTGCCTACGTACCCGTGAGGGATCAAAACCTCGTAGTTCGGGGTAGAAATTGACGTTTGATTTGTTTTGTGTTTTTTTTATAAGTTTTGAAAAAGTTTTAAAGAGAAAAGCCAAGTGGTAAATAAGATTTGGTTTGTATTTTTTAATTTAAAAGAAAATGAACTCAAGGTATGATTAAATTGATTGAAAGTTTGATTAAGAAAAATAAAATAAAAAAAGGATCACTTGATTTTGGAATCAAGGTTTATTTATGAAAATATTTTTTGTGATTTTTGATTATTTGCATGTTTTTTGTTTTTTTTTGGAATATTAAATGAAAATTAAACTAACGGAGCAATAAAATAAAAGCGCGTGGATTTTTGTAGTGACATTGGATCACCACAAAATCCCTAATCTAATTTTTTTTGCATTTTTGGATATATAAGTCGGTAAAGAAATAAAAGGACACACACACCCACACACTTTTCTCATTTATATTTACATTGGACCTAAATACATTCTAATTGCTGGAAAATAAATAACAATAATTAAAATGCTAAAAAGAAATAAAATGCAAGAAAATAAAAGAAATGGACAACCGAAGGGACAAAAATTACCGAAGGGACAAAATTCCGAAGGGACTTATCCGAAGGGACTTATTCCGAAGGGACAAAAAAAAGAGGGAGAAGAAAAGAATAGCTCGTCAACACAAGCTAAAAAGGGAGAAGAGAGAAAAGTTCTTTGACAACTCAAGAGAACTTTTGGTGTGTGAAATTGTGTGGAATGAGGGCTCTATTTATAGGTGAGGAGGTTGATGAAAAATGAAAAATTGGTTTAATGGAAATGATGGACAATTATGGTGAATTTTGAAAAAGGAATGTTAAAGTTGACACTTGACTTGAAATTTTTTAGACCTTGTACATTTTATTTTGGACCTATTGACACTTTGTTTTTTTTTGGACACTAATTAATTAAAAAGAAATAAAATAAAATAAAATAAATCTAATACGAAATAAAATAAAAACAAATTGAACTAAATTATTTAAAGAAAAATAAAATTAAAGATGGAATATAAAAATTATTAAATATAAAAAAAAGTAACTAATCTTAAAATTAAAATTAATAAAAGATGGAAAGAAAATAAAAAGAGAAAAGAGGGTCCGACTCGGAATCAAAAAATGAGGTATTTTAAAATACCTCTCTGCCGAATTTTTACTGGAAAATCAGAGATCGATCAGAGTCAAGTGACATGTATCAGTGGGGCCTTAAATCAAAAATTGGGGTATGACAGATGCCCCTATTTAAGTTTCTTCGTCTGGAGATTTGAAGATGAAATCTTTGATTTGACGAGTCGAAGAGACTTAAATACAAAGTACACCATTTTTGACCTAAGATGCTATCGATGCATGTGATGCAATTTATGAATGCAGGATGATTTGACTCGATTGAGAAGCAACAACGGTATACCCTAATTCGTTGAAGAAAAGGGATCTGACTCCGCTAGGGGAATGTAGTTTCACTGGGGAAAATGATTGTCTACTATCGTATTGATAGCTTAACAGAGACGATTGATATTTTTACCTAACTATCGACGAGATAGCTTAACAAAGGTAAGAATGAGAGAAAAACCATCGTCTAACTACCGTTGAAATGATAGCTTAACAAAGACAAATGATACTTTTACCTAACTATTCATGAGATAGCTTAACAAAGGTAAGAATGAGAGAAAAACCATCGTCTAACTACCGTTGAAATGATAGCTTAACAAAGACAAATGATACTTTTACCTAACTATCGATGAGATAGCTTAACAAAGGTAAGAATGAGAGAAAAACCATCGTCTAACTACCGTTGAAATGATAGCTTAATAAAGACAAATGATACTTTCACCTAACTATCGATGCGATAGCTTAACAAAGGTAAGAATGAAAGAAAAACCATCGTCTAACTACCGTTGAAATGATAGCTTAACAAAGACAATTGATACTTTTACCTAACTATCGATGAGATAGCTTAACAAAGGTAAGAATGAGAGAAAAACCATCGTCTAACTACCGTTGAAATGATAGCTTAACAAAGACAAATGATACTTTCACCTAACTATCGATGAGATAGCTTAACAAAGGTAAGAATGAGAGAAAAACCATCGTCTAACTACCGTTGAAATGATAGCTTAATAAAGACAAATGATACTTTTACCTAACTATCGATGAGATAGCTTAACAAAGGTAAGAATGAGAGAAAAACCATCGTCTAACTACCGTTGAAATGATAGCTTAACAAAGACAAATGATACTTTTACCTAACTATCAATGAGATAGCTTAACAAAGGTAAGAATGAAAGAAAAATCATCGTCCAACTACCGTTGAAATGATAGCTTAATAAAGACAAATGATACTTTTACCTAACTATCGATGAGATAGCTTAACAAAGGTAAGAATGAAAGAAAAAACATCGTCTAACTACCGTTGAAATGATAGCTTAACAAAGACAAATGATACTTTTACCTAACTATCGATGAGATAGCTTAACAAAGGTAAGAATGAAAGGACAACTTGGTCAGTCACACTGGGGATGACACTATTGAGAGTTGAAATAGACTGGTGACACCACTTGCAAAGCTACCGCTGGGGATGACACTTTGAAATTGAAGTTTGATTAGTGTCATGACTAGCACGGCTTCATGCTGGGGATGACACTTTGACAATAAGAAGGTAAATGGAAGAGGCTTATTTGTAGAAACTTGCGGCTTGACACAATGGTAAGTTAAGACTGAACCAATGAGACACGCCTGAATCGAGATTCTGGACGATTGATGCAATTATGTGTGAATTGATGTTGTGCATATGATGTGTACGTATAAATGTATGAATATGTGAAAATATTGATGAATGCATGATTGTATGAATGTATGGATGTGTGAATATGCAAATGTGCAATTGCTTGACTGTATAGACTTTATATGACATGTGACTCGATGAGACGAGACAAGACAGGTAAGATGGGAGGCGGACTGACATCGCAGTACAAACACTCGGCAAACTTCCTTGGTGATGATACTATTGTGAACAAATCAATCCATTGACAGTGTAAGATCCGGCACAGGGTAGCAACTGATGCCTCTTAGGGGTAAAGCCCATTGCTGATAAAAGGTATGGAAGAAGTCGCCACCTGTGAACCGGCATAGAGTGTCCTTCCATTGGTATGCTTCAGCAGTCATGCTTTTTGTTTTATATAATTTTTTTAAATCCCTGACTTTTGCCTAGACCGCCCTTTCGGGTTTTCAGTCCACCGGGAATATATTCTTTTTTTCTGCCCCTAATTTTTGCCTGGACCGCCCTTTCGGGTTTTCAGTCCACCAGGACGCTCATTTTTGCCTAAGCCGCCTTTTCAGGTTTTCAACTTAGCGAGCTTTGATTTTTTTGTATCTTTTTTTATTTTATTTTAGATTATGACTGCATCTTGCTCAAAGCGGAGGTCCTCTCCATAATGCTTAGCCATGTTTCTCTTTCGGCATGTAACTGCTCTCGAGGCGGATGCTGATGTACGCTTCACCTACTCATGAGTTCAAAGATAGTGTGTTTGTTGTTCACACTTTTTAAAAGATGTAAAACAAGTTTTTGTATTTTTTTGAAAATTTTTGCTTTAAGTATTGCCATCAAAAACAGGAGAAATTATGCAAATAGAATAAATGAGAGTTTCAAATAAATGGGCACAGACTCAAATTTGATGAATTGAGTGGTGACCTGCCAAGGGCATGGCTCCACGGATCTTTGAAAAATTTGGAAAATGGTAAATGTATGGGATGGTACATTGAAAAAATTAACCACTATTCTCCCTAACAACTTTGAATGCCCCTGTTCCAAGTCTTTGATCTGCAGATACTTCGAATCGGAGGTATTTTGATAGCTGGATGCCCCAAGTGGACTGTGCCTGAGCGGATGCAGTTACTTTGTCTTTTGATCCTTAACTTTTGCATAGATCGCCCTTTCGGGTTTTCGATATATCAGGATAATCATCTTTGTTCATGTCTCTAATTTTTGCCTGGACCGCCCTTTTGGGTTTTCAGTCCACCGAGACGCTCATTTTTGCCTAAGCCGCCTGTTCAGGTTTGCGACTTATCGAGCTTTTATATTTGACAGAGTATTTCTTGACTACACCGGCATTCATAGGAAGTGCAAGTTTCTCACCATCCATAGTTGTAAAAGTCATTGCACATGAACCTTCATAGTTAGGCGTGCACTTGCTCCTGGAGTACGATTGGAAAGGTAGTACCTTTTTTGGCACAAAGTCTCTTTCTTGAATTTTGCGGGGACGAACCTTCTTGTTGGAAGTTTATTTCAACCTCTTTTGACATGGTTGTACAAGTTCGTCATGCATTTTAAGTTCAATCAAGCTTGGACTTCAGCAGAACTCATATCGACGTGACTTTGACCTCCACGGGAAGTATGTCGTTCATGACGTATGTTAAGGAAATAGGGGGTTGCCCCTGTTGAAGTGTGTACTATTGGACAATACTCATGAAGTGCAAGTGGTAGCATCTCGTGCCAGTCTTTGTAAATGAAGGCCATCTTCTAGGCAATCTTCTTTGATATTTTGTTTGCAGCTTTGACGACTAAGATGCCCCAGTATGTGAGATTCTTGTTGGGAGTCTATTCCTTCTCTTCTTCGGCTTCGGATACAAGGAACTCAAAGTTGGAAGAGATTTCATGGTTAATGTATTCAACGGGTTTATTAATGCATGATTTATTTATTGATTTTGACAAGTAAGTACGAGTTATGGTTATGCAGATATTTGAAAATGATTATTATTATTTTTTTGGTTTTTTGTATTACCATTTTTCAGAAAAAGCACAAAATAAAATAAAGTCGGGATCAAAACGACCTTTTTATTAATGATGACAATTCTTAAAGCAAAAAACCCTACACAAGATCACTTTCATCTCGGGCGGGACGAAAGGATGTTTTTTTTTTAAAAGCGAAAAGCAACAAACAAACATTAATTGAACAAAAAGTAGCGGAAGGAACGTCAATAGTGTTGTTACCTCTTCACGAATGCTCGTGAATTTCTTGTTCAAACTGATATGTTCTCTTTTTTGTTTGCACGAGTGTTGTAGGTGCGAGTTGACTTTGGACGAGGACAGTTGGGACACCTTTGAGATGGATTGACTTTTAGTAGAAAAGACACAATGTAAGACTCAGACTTGAAATTATGTATGCAAAATGATGCATCCTATGCTTATGCAAAAATAGACACATTTTTTTTGAAGGACTTGTCAAAGTAATTGTAAACTTGATAAGGAACATTGTTTTATCTGAAAATTGTGAAGATGTTGCAATTGGTTCCCTTTTCAAAAGTAAGAACGAAACCAAGGATAAAAGTTCTTAAGAAAAGCTAAAGCTTAGTTAAGATTTTTGAAGTTTGGATTTCTTGGTGTTCTTTCTTACAAGGACCATATCTTTGATGTTTACAAGAACTTATCTAAGTCCTTCAATATTAGTGAGAAAAAAGTTTTTATCAATGAATGAATGCATGTATGCATGATTATGCTAAAGAACATGGAATGCATGGTGAGGTTAAGTCCACAATGTTGGAGTTTAAGGGTAACAACGCCATTTGGTAGGGACTATGGTTTCACATGTACCTGTATCACGGGTTCTACCAAGTTCCCAGAGTCATCAACCACTGGCGAACACTGTCGGGTCACGAAAATACTTCCGTTCCAATGATGTTCGTAAGAAAGTCTCGTCTGAGTGTAGTATCGCGTATCAACCAAACCAAGATTACTCAAGGCTAGCCACCGCACTACGCCCTAAAAGGCCAAGATGAGTTAAGGGTTACTAAAGGTCCTCAACTTTTAACGGTTACTTGAAAATAAAATACCGAACACGAATACTCATGTCAACATAGTATACTTCCAAGATCCCTCAGTTGAGTGGGGTTATCACATGTGCCAAAACCAAAATTCACTCTTGGCGAGACACTATGATTATACCACCTTCCTATCTTAATGTTCCCTCAAGTCTGGGTAATGGACTTATCTCACCACTCACGTTTAGAAAGGAGAAAGAAGAAGGAAGAACATATATACACGTATTTCCATCCTTTATTTTTTTTGTTTTAAGCAAGTTATAGCACAAAAAATTAAATAAAGTCAAGTTAGGCTCAACCCTCTTAGGGGGATCCCCAGTGAAGTCGCCATTTCTGTCACGTCATTTTTTGGAGGTCAAGGCTATTTGATTAGCTTTAGACTCACTAATTTATTTCACGACTGAACATTTAATTTTTTAAGAAAAAGGGAAAAAATTTCAAAACACCCCATATTGAGAGATTTAGGGTTCGGGGGTTGGTTATATTTAGGGAAGGTATTAGCACCCTAAATATTTGTAGTACTCTACGAGAACCTCTTGATTTTATTTAATTAATGTGGTATAAACTTGCTTGCTTTTCAAAAAAGAAGTTAATGTGATGATTAAAAGAAGAAAGAAAGTGAGACCTAATTTATCTACATTTTTTATGATTTGGAAGGACATGGTCCTCTGCCTACGTACCCGTGAGGGATCAAAACCTCGTAGTTCCGGGTAGAAATTGATGTTTGATTTGTTTTGTGTTTTTTTTATAAGTTTTGAAAAAGTTTTAAAGAGAAAAGCCAAGTGGTAAATAAGATTTGGTTTGTATTTTTTAATTTAAAAGAAAATGAACTCAAGGTATGATTAAATTGATTGAAAGTTTGATTAAGAAAAATAAAATAAAAAAAGGATCACTTGATTTTGGAATCAAGGTTTATTTATGAAAATATTTTTTGTGATTTTTGATTATTTGCATGTTTTTTGTTTTTTTGGAATATTAAATGAAAATTAAACTAACGGAGCAATAAAATAAAAGCGCGTGGATTTTTGTAGTGACATTGGATCACCACAAAATCCCTAATCTAATTTTTTTGCATTTTTGGATATATAAGGCGGTAAAGAAATAAAAGGACACACACACCCACACACTTTTCTCATTTATATTTACATTGGACCTAAATACATTCTAATTGCTGGAAAATAAATAACAATAATTAAAATGCTAAAAAGAAATAAAATGCAAGAAAATAAAAGAAATGGACAACCGAAGGGACAAAAATTACCGAAGGGACAAAATTCCGAAGGGACTTTTCCGAAGGGACTTATCCGAAGGGACTTATTCCGAAGGGACAAAAAAAAGAGGGAGAAGAAAAGAATAGCTCGTCAACACAAGCTAAAAAGGGAGAAGAGAGAAAAGTTCTTTGACAACTCAAGAGAACTTTTGGTGTGTGAAATTGTGTGGAATGAGGGCTCTATTTATAGGTGAGGAGGTTGATGAAAAATGGAAAATTGGTTTAATGGAAATGATGGACAATTATGGTGAATTTTGAAAAAGGAATGTTAAAGTTGACACTTGACTTGAAATTTTTTAGACCTTGTACATTTTATTTTGGACCTATTGACACTTTGTTTTTTTTTTTTGACACTAATTAATTAAAAAGAAATAAAATAAAATAAAATAAATTTAATACGAAATAAAATAAAAACAAATTGAACTAAATTATTTAAAGAAAAATAAAATTAAAGATGGAAAATAAAAATTATTAAATATAAAAAAAAAGTAACTAATCTTAAAATTAAAATTAATAAAAGATGGAAAGAAAATAAAAAGAGAAAAGAGGGTCCGACTCGGAATAAAAAAATGAGGTATTTTAAAATACCTCTCTGCCGAATTTTTACTGGAAAATCAGAGATCGATCAGAGTCAAGTGACATGTATCAGTGGGGCCTTAAGTCAAAAATTGGGATATGACAGACACCAACAATATAACAAAAAGAATATAATCTAAATTCTTTTTTTAATGACACCAACAACGATCTTTATTATAGAAAAAGTTGTTTAAGGGTATAATTGAGATAATGAAAAAGTAAGTATAAATATGCTCATATAGTTTGTTACACTTTTTAAATGATAAATGGGAAAAAATCAGACATATATATATATATATATATATATATATATATATATATATATATATTCATATCGTATTTGTTACTTTTTTTTAATATTTAAAATGTCTCACAAAGCGAATTTCTCCATGAATAACTATTATGCTTTGATTATGTATGCTCGTTGATTAACTTATATGAAATGGAGTTATTGGAAAATATGTTGAATCGAAGATTTGTCTTTTTAAAGTTGGCAAATTATAAAGTTCATTGTATCCTCATTGATTAACTCATTTGAGATTCTAACTTGGGTGTTTGACCTTATTTTGTGCATCATGTCCAAAAGTGATTGTACTATTATATCGGTCTCATAATAATAACTTATTTATTTTAAGTTATATCTTGTCTTATGACATATTTTAATGTGTTCGAGTTTTTTCTCATCAATGAATTTCTCTATGAATAATTGTTCTCATTCCATCGAGATCTTAAACGGGTCAAATCGTAAGATTTGGAGTTATCTCTATGAGAACATGTAACAACCCGTTTTTCGCTAAGTTTATTCTATTTATTTAATACATATGTGTTTATATGTATTTAATTGCTTGTATGTGTGTTTAATTTGAGATTAGTGGAATTTTAGCTAAAAAGGGTATTTAGGTCATTTTTAAAACTAAGGGCGTTTTGGAATTTTGAGCGTGGATAATTTGGTAATTTTAGAATGATCAAATGTATTTTTAGTGGTTTAATGAGAATAGTTATTTTACCAAGTTTAGTGATGCCTTGGGGTAAATATTTTGAGATGGTAATAATTAGATGTTTTAATGAGATAAGTGAGTAGTAACTTGTTAGAACTAAATGGTAGGAATTTTGAGGCCTATTATGAATTGTATTAACCTAGCCCGTTATTGGAGTATAAGTAGATAACTCATGAGAGGAAAATAGGGTTCGCTCATTTCAGACATTCACAATAGAAAGGCTAGAAAGATTTGAGAGAGAATAGAAGAATATAAGAGGAGAGGAAGACCCATTTGGAGAAAAGTGAAGAGGAAGCTAGGATCCTATGGAAAGAGTGAATATTCTTGAAGATTAGCTTTGCTTTTGAGGAAACAAAGTAAGGCGGTTAGGTTTGCTCTACTTAATAAGCTATAATCTACCTTTTCACTTATGGGTCGTATTTGTTTTGAATGAATTATGATTTTGATGATTTTGGTTGTTAATTTTCGTGCTCATGATTAAATGATGATTTTAGGTATGTAAAATTTGTGGTAAACTTGTTTTTTTTTTAAAAAAAACTTGTTGTTGATACTTAATTTTCATTGTTGATATGTGTTGAAGTGATTACTTTGAGAATTTGGCTTAAAATGATTAAAATAATGATGTTGTTGTTGTTTGATGATGAATTTATGAATTATATGTTATGAATGTTTTTGGGTATATGTTGGTGATGATAAATGTGTTGTTGTGGTTAAGTTGTTGGGTTTTTGGTGACTTTTGTAAAATGGATCAAAGGTGGAGAAGTTTGATTTTGATGAATTTGAGTGGATTAATGGAATTGTTATGATGAACTGAATTGAGAGAATTTCTGCAATAGTTCGATTTTTGCTAGAATTATTTTAATTAATGATTATGTGTGTTTATATGTGTTTGTATGTGATTATCTGTTTTTGTGTGTATTTTATTCAGGATTAGTGGGATTTTGCTTAAGAAGGGTATTTTGGTCATTTTAGGCACAGGGGCGTTTTGGTCTTTTGGTGTGCAAGGGTAAAATATTCTTTTGGTTAAGAAAATTATTTTTAGTGTTTTAAGTGGGAATAATTATTTTTAGGCTTAATTACACTTTTGGTCCTCGTGTTTTGACCTACTCACGAAATTGGTCCTGCCCTTTTAAAACAAAATAGAACGGTCCTTCAATTATCATTTTTGTTGCATTTTTCGTCCTACCCCCATTTTATTATCTAAAAACGCAGAGAAATGACAGTTTTAGACCTACCCCCTATGCTCAACCATGAAATAAACAAGGAATAAAGCATGTGGGTACAAAGAATCCACTTTATTCAACACACTAACAAAAAAAAAACCCTAATTTCTAAGATATGTTTCAAATTAGGGTTTTTTTGGTTAGTGTGCTGAATAGAATAGATTCCTTGTGCCCACATGTTTTATTCCTTGTTGATTTCATGGTTGTACATAGGGGTAGGTGATCTAAAACCGCCTAAAACTGTCATATCTCTGCGTTTCTGAAGTTTGAAAATAGGAGGTAGGACGAAAAATGCAACAAAAATGATAATTGAAGGACCATTTTGTTCTGTTTTAAAAGGGCAAGACCAGTTTCGTGAGTATGTCAAAACACGAGGACCAAAAGTGTAATTAAGCCTTATTTTTACTAAGTTACTAGTGAGATGGGGTAATTAATTAGAGGCGGTGAATATTCATTATTTTTGTCGGTTAAGTGTGTAGTAACTCTGTGAAATAGTTAGTAAGAATATTGAGCTCATTAAGACAACTAAAGGTTGAGCCCATTAGTGTGGCGACTATATAAACACTAGTCTTATGAGAAATTATGTCATAACCTTCATTTCACTCATTTTCACAAACATTTCAAGATAGAGTTAGAGAGAGGAAGGAGATCTTGGAAAGTAAAGAAGATAAAGCTTGGGGTTGGTGGCTATGAGCAAAATTGAAGTTAGGGATTTTATTATTAAGGAGTTGAGGTAAGGGGGATAGTCTCTTTTTCACAATTTAAGCTATAATCACTTTTTATACTTGTGGTTGTTGTTCAAACTTCATGGTTGTTGTTGTTGTTGTTGTTGACTTGTTTTAATGATTTTTGACTATTTGAGTGAAATTCATGGTTTGGTATATGATTGTTGTTGAAACATGTTTGAATTCACTCCATTAATGATTGTTGATGTTTCTATGTTGATGGATTTTTAATTGGTGTGGTTGTTTTGAAGTTTGAATGAGAAATGAGAAAAATTGTGGTTTTTGGTGAAAATGAACTAGATGATGATTTGAGATGAATTGGTGTTTTAATCCGATGTTTGTTGTGGTTTTGAATGCCTTTTTATGTTTGTAATCAAGTGTTTAAGCTTTGGGGTCGAATTTGGGGTTGAAGGGATCAAAATTGAGAATTTAGGATGGAAAATGTTGTAAAACCCGTAAGAGTTCAACTAGAACATGGAAAACTCGCTCTGAGCGGGTGATAGTTGTAACGCCCTAGTGGTTATATTTAATTATTTTGAATTATGTGGAGTATATATATATTTATATATGATGTTTGGTGATTTATGTGGAGTATATATATGTGTGTGTGATTTTGGATGATTTATGTGATGAATTATTTTATCATATAGTTATTTAATAATAATTAGAATAAGTATGAAATATTAGTTATTTTGGAGTTTGAGGAGTTATTTAATAATTATTAAAATTAGGGGGAGTTAAGTGTAAATAGAAGGGAGTTAATTTTAAGAGGGAAGTTATACAAAGAGGTTAGAATCAGTTTTTACGTAGAACCAGTTTTGGGAGGAAGCAAGAGAGAACCAAGGAAGAACCAAGAGTTGATTATTGTTGTGCATTTCTTTCTGCAATTCTAAGGTAAGGGTGAGGTTTACTTCAAGAATGTAGTTATTGAATTCTGATTTTGTGTTTAACAGAGTTATGGGAGAATTGGGGAAATTGGGTTTTTATGATGAAATGATGAATTTGAAGTTGTAAGTGTGAATTTGGTGTTAGAAATAGGTCCTAAGTGCATACAGAAAGTTAATTTGTATCTGTAAACTGATTTGGGGAGTGATTGGAAGAGAAATGGGATTTTTGGGTAAAACCAGTTTTCTGCCCGTACAGAAGTTCATCGCTCGCCTCACGAGTAGCTGTGCTTGCCATGGCGAGTGAGCAACTTCATAGCTCGCCTCGCGAGCAGACCAACTCGCCATGGCGAGTAGCCCAGATTAAAAATGTGATTTTTGAAAAGTTGTTATAAGATGTTTTGGGGATGGTTTAAGGTACCTAGATGATATTAATGATGAATGGTGGAAGTTTTAGGTTAAATAGATGAATAGGGAACCTAGAAATGGGATTTGAGTGAGAAAATGGAATTTTTTCCCGAGAGCACCTGATTTTCACTCGCCACGCCTCGAGTTCGCCTTGAACTCGCCGTGGCGAGCTAGTGTTTTTGTGAACTCGCCATGGCGAGCAGATGTGCTCGTGAGGCGAGCTGCACAGTTCCTGAGTGTTGTTTGCTAGCTTGAATAGTAGTGGTTGATGTTGTTGTTTTTGAGCATGGTTATATATATAATTATGCATTATTTTGGTTGATTGAATTACTGGATTGATGATTACTGATGATGGTTGAAATGTATGCTAATTATTGAATCATACATATTGTTAAAGTGGAGTCATATGGAGTTGCATTGCATGGTCAGTTGTATGTAGATATACACAAGTAGGTCCATTGCATATGCATAAAACAGCGGTGAGGGCTTCGGTCCTGGAGTACTAGTTGCTCAACAGCGGTGAGGGCTTCGGTCCTGATGAATGCTTTAACCATTCAAAAGCGGTGAGGGCTTCGGTCATGTTTGGTACCACATGCATATTGCATTCATTGAGAAGTCTAAGATGGTGTCTTAGCAGTGTTGTCATGTCATTTGCATGAGTCTTGGTTGTTGATTGCAGTTATTAGCTGAGGGTTGATGTTGATGTTGAATATGCATTTATATATTCATTGTGATGGTGGTGTGTTGTTGTTGCTTGTGACTTATACATATATATGTTTACAAGATGACGTGTTTGTTGATTAGGGTGTTAGATTCAATTGAGGATTTTAATATCTATATTTATTGTTGTGAATCTCACGCCTTCTGCTTGAAAATATTGCCCTTCCTATGGGTAACTTGCAGGTGATCCAGAGTAGTTGGTGGTGGCTCAATGTCGTGTCTAGGGCTCTGATACGTGGGATGGGAACTAATATTTATATTTATTGTTGTTTCTTTTCCATGTATCAAATTTTGGAATTGTGATGTGGAGCCTTTATTGTCTTTTGAACAATGTTGTTGAATTATGCTAAGGCCTTTAATGCCATAGACTGTTGTTGAAAAATACTACCCGAGCCCGGCCCTACACGGGCTGCGGGCTAAACGGGTTGGCCCGTATTAAAAATTATATATTTTTTATTTTAAAAAAGTACTATAAAACACTGCTATAATTTTTTTATAAATAATATTTTTAATATGTTTAAATAATGTCTAGCACAAAAGTAAATTGTAAACATTTTCGTACAAACGTCGTAAACTAAAACGACGAGGAAAATGATTTTAAATAAATTGGATATGTTATGGTTATAGATATTTATATATTCGATCTTTAAAACTATAAATAACGAAATGAATAAATATAATTTTATATTACATTTATATTTGTGTTAATTCATTGAATTTTCACTTTTGTTTTTTACTTTAATAATCAACTAAGTAAATAATTATTTGAATAATATATATAATTTATAGAATTTTTTTTGTTATGCGGGCTAACGGGCTACCCGCGGCCCATTTGGGCTAGCCCTAACGGGTACCGGGCTTTTAAGGGCCGGGCTAAAAAGCCCTATTAAAATTCGGGTTCAATATTTTAGGCCCAAGCCCTATATTTATTCGGGCTAAACGGGCCGGCCCGTTTTGACAGCTCTACCTGCAGACATGTCTCGTTTTGGTTTTAGTCTCTGTAAAAAAAATTGTTGTTTTTAGTCCATGCTAAATATTTTAAAAAACATAGGGACTATTTTCAAAAACAAAATATTTTGGAGGGACCTTTTTAAAAATCAAAAGATTTTGCAGCGACTACTTTTCTAATAATGGGTTCACTCATCATGTGCCGCGTGTGCTAATCATCACAAAAGTAGGTTCAGAGACCAAAATTAAAACGAGACATATTTGCAAGGACCAAAAACAAAACAAAAAAATTACAGGGACTAAAACCAAAACGAGGTATATTTGCAGGGACCAAAACCATATTTTAGCCTATATTTTAACATAAGAAAAGAGGAGAGTGTAATTCAAGCATTTTTGAGGAGAGAGGAATGTAATTTATTCTAAAAATTAATATCAGCATAATTTGAAATGTTCCTAAATAACATTAGATGAGAGTGGTCTCGCTGGAACAACTTACGTGTAAAATGCAAAAGGCGTTTATGTTAATTTATTTTATATTCAGAATAACATTTGAATCAAATTTCTATCAAAATTAAAAAAACAAATGCTTAAAATTTGGGAAATCCAAACTTGCAGCTACAGTGATTATAATGATCAATGAACACGCTAGAAAATGTCATTGTTTTTGCGTTGGTAGTGGTCGTGGGGACTGGGGAATATTCTCAAGAGATCCATGAAGCTATTGTTGAAAGGCAAAACAGAGTTCAGCCTCTAGATACAAAACAGCAGAAAAAATAATTTTTATACTAACAATTTAGAGTTCTTAGAAATAGCCTATTTCAAATTCCTTTCCTCTAAGGATATCCACCTCATCAAAAGCCTACTTGGTATATGTTCCCAAAATTCCTCCTAACTTTTAATACAAGCTTAATAATTTTAATTATTATTAAAAACCGTTTTTTATTTAACATTAAATTGTACATAAAGTGAATAGTTGGTTACAATCAGATAATGATTAATATAATTACTGTTTCGATTAAAATTTATATTCTATAATAAAAATTTGAACGTTACAAATCAAATAATTATTAATATAATTAGTATTCAATTAATATTTATATGTAACATTAAAACTTTGGTTGGTTACAAAATTATAATAAATAAATTGAATAAATTATATTTTGAATTTTGGGACGTTACACTAAGGCATTAACCTACTAATTAAAAAATTAATTGTATTAATTAGTTTTTAAGTTTATATAATTAATTTTTGTTTGTTACAAAACTATATTACATAATTATTTATAAGATATTATTAAATATTAAATTAAATTTCAAGTGTTATGAAGTTAATTTTTTGTACGTTACATGAAATATAATTTAATCGTTTAATGCACGTTTTATAATATTAAAGACGTTGATAATATTAATTTTAAAACGGTCAAATTGATAATTAATTTATATTAACCGTTATGGTACTATTTTTCTATATAAATAGTTGAGCTTTTGGGTATGAGTATACAACAATCACAAAATATAGCTCTTCGTTTTCTGTTCTCTAGTGCTCTGATATCTATATTCTAAACTATTTCTGTAATTTTTCTATTGCAAAGGAAAATGTCTACGAAACACGAACTATTTCGTGGACATTGGTTGTGAGGGTTGTTCGTGCTTGGTTCTAATGGATCGA
Source organism: Medicago truncatula (assembly GCF_003473485.1). Classification (NCBI taxonomy): domain Eukaryota; kingdom Viridiplantae; phylum Streptophyta; class Magnoliopsida; order Fabales; family Fabaceae; genus Medicago; species Medicago truncatula. The sequence continues at coordinate 33,613,933 of NC_053044.1, forward strand.
AAGGTACCTTTTTCATATCGTTTTTTTTTTTTGTTTTTTTTAGTATTTTTTTGTTTAAAGTATAGTGTTCTCATCTTTTTTATCTAGGGTGATCGAATTGGTGCGTCTATACGAAGAACATTGATCTACAAGTTCAAGGAGCAACTCCAAGAGAGAATGGTTTTCACGATTTCCTCATTTGATGTTGCTAGCAACAGTGGTTTGCCTCGACCATCACGCAACGAATACAAACTGAATTTCACAATCAACACAAAAGTCAAACAATCCAAAATTGTTTTGGTCCCAACAAACGTGTATTCGTTTACACCTGCACCTGATGTTTTCAACGAATCTTACAACAACAACTACTTGGTTGGTAATTGACTATAATTTTCTTCATGTAGATTTTTTTAAATATTATTTTTGCTTACAAAAATAACACAATAATTTATATATTGAATTAATAAAATATTTGGTTTAATATGATTCAATTGTACATTATATTCTTTTAACAATAGATAGTAATTTGATCGATATTTTAATGTGTGTTATATATGCAGATGTAATTGGAGTCATGACTGGAGTTGGAGTTGAAAGAGATGGTGTAAAAACTAAAATGAATGTCATTGAATTGGATTCAAATGGGTAGGTTTGATTTTTTGTTTTGTTTTTGTAATTGTAATTTTTCAAGACCTGTATTATAGTATTTTTATTAATATTTGTATAATCTTTGAAAATTTTAAATAGGTACCGTTTTAAATGTACTCTTTTTGGAGAGTATGTTGAAGAGCTGAACTCTTTCCTATCGTCCGGTGAATCTCAAAATGGTGTTGTAGCCATTATGTTGGCAAAATTTAAATTGACTAGCAATTCTGATTGTTTGTTTATACGAATATATATACTTGATTCATATACTTTTGAATCTTAATGATAGGAAAAACAACATTGCAAAATGCATTTTCTTCCACTAGAGGGAATGGTTTTCACGATTTCCTCATTTGACGTTGCTAGCAACAGTGGTTCGTATCGACCATCACGCAACGAATACAAACTGAATTTCACAATCAACACAAAAGTCAAACAATCTAAAATTGTTTTGGTCCCAACAAACGTGTATTCGTTTACACCTGCACCTGATGTTTTCAACGAATCTTACAACAACAACTACTTGGTTGGTAATTGACTATAATTTTCTTCATGTAGATTTTTTTAAATATTATTTTTGCTTACAAAAATAACACAATAATTTATGTATTGAATTAATAAAATGGTTGGTTTAATATGATTCAATTGTACGTTATATTCTTTTAATAATAGATAGTAATTTGATCGATATTTTAATGTGTGTTATATATGCAGATGTAATTGGAGTCATGACTGGAGTTGGAGTTGAAAGAGATGGTGTAAAAACTAAAATGAATGTCATTGAATTGGATTCAAATGGGTAGGTTTGATTTTTTTTTTTTTTTTTGTAATTGTAATTTTTCAAGACCTGTATTATAGTATTTTTTATTAATATTTGTATAATCTTTGAAAATTTTAAATTGGTACCGTTTTAAATGTACTCTTTTTGGAGAGTATGTTGAAGAGCTGAAATCTTTCCTATCGTCCGGTGAATCTCAAAATGGTGTTGTAGCCATTATGTTGGCAAAATTTAAATTGTTTCAAGGTAATAATTTATGACTAGCAATTCTGATTGTTTGTTTATACGAATATATATACTTGATTCATATACTTTTCTATTTTAATGATAGAAAAACCAACATTGCAAAATGCATTTTCTTCCACTAGAATCAAATTCAATCATGAAATTGGTGAAACAAAGGAACTAAGGAAACTGTATATATTTTTTGTTTTAATATAACATTTTTTTTCTGAAGTTATAATATTATTGATTGATACTTCTTATTATAGCTTTCTTAGTGCAAATATAAATTCTCCTGCATCGGGATTGATCCAGTTACCAAATTCATCTCGCATACCTGTTGTCATACCCCAATTTTGGACCGTTTAAGATCGTTTGTCCGTATTTTAAAATGGTTCACGTTCCCTTTTATTCGTTTTTTTTTACCATTTAAAATTCGTGTTTTTTGTCTTTAGTCATTCAAAAAGTTTTTTATTTTACATTTAAATCAACGTTTGCATTTCACAACAATTAAAACCGTCTCACTTTCTTTTTTATGACGCATTTTTTGTTATATAGTCTTTTTAATCGTAACGGTCATGTCAAAAAAAAACAGAGAAGGTCTAACCATATTTTAAAAGTCGCGTCTTTTTTTTTATTTTTTATCATTTCAGACAAAATTTCGGCAGGGAGGTTACTTTGAAGTACCTCATTTGGTTCCGAAGGGACGTTATTTTTATTTTTATTTAATCTTCATTTTTATTTTTATTTTTTATTTTATTATTTTACTTTCAAAAAAAAAAAAGAGAAGACAGTCACGTAAGTGACTTTGGTCTTTCTTCTCCTTTTTCTTTTTTTTATTTGTTTACTTTTATTTTTATTTATTTTTGCTTTTTTGTTTATTTTTATTTTTTGTCAAGTCTTTTTTCTCCAAGTCTCAGCTGCAGGGGTATTTTGGTCTTTGATCTGTACCAGAGCCAACCCAATTTTGTCACTATAAATACACTGTCCAATCATTGGCAAGAGAGTCAGAGAGAATCACTGTAGCAGCCGCAGCAATCACCATCAGAAACCCTAATCTTTCATCTCTCTCAACTTTTTCAGATCAAAAATAAAAATACACAATAATCATCATGAATGTTCATAGCTGTTCATCATGAACATGAACCTCAATCATTTCCAGAAACACACAATAACAACATAAACACCTCAAATCAATACAAGTCCGAACCCAACAACACAAATCCGGATCTGTATCACTACAAATCCGAATCGCATAACAACAACAGCTCAGAATACCACAACAAACACGGCAACAACTCAGATCGGACCAAAATCAAGAAGAGAGAGGCAAACTGGACCGGATTCATGGATTTCAAAGGAAACAGAGCTAGGTCGAAGTTGATTTGAAGTTTTCCGTCGCATTTCTAGTGTTAATCTCCGAATATAACAAAGGTAATGCGTTTTTCTTCCTCTTTCCTTCCGATCTGCTTGGTTCGTGTTTGTTTGAAAACATTTGTGAAAAGTTTTTTTGATGAAACTTTTTTCTAGATCTAGTGTTTATGTGATTTGTTTTCAAAACTTTGAGTGCGGATTCGTTTAGAGAAGAGAAAGAGGAGCAGTTTGGAGTATTTGTTTTTGAAAAAGAAGTAAAAAAAAACTCCGGCGCGGCGGCGGCATGGACAACCACCGCACCAGAGGAACTCCGGCCGCCTCCTTCTTCTTCTCCGTTGAACTTTTTTTAGAGAGAAGGGAGAGCTTCTCTCTCTAAGTTTAACTTAGAGAGAGAAGGTTTGTTTGTTTTATGTGTGTTTTTTTTTGTGAAACCATTTATATAGCCTCATCATGTTATTTTAATTCCATGTGTGTTGTTCCATCGTATTATCGTGTATGATTATAGCTAGGCCGTCAGATCGTAGATCTAACGGCCGATGATGCATCTCGTATGTGGTTGAGTGTTTGTTTCTTTTGTGTGGAATACTGCGTGCTTGCTGTTGAACCGTCAGATCGTTGATCTGACGGTCACTGTGCTTCCAGTATATCCTTCCTTTTTTCTGTTTATTTCTAAAACCGTTGGATCTTAGATCCTATGGCTGTGATGAGATCTTGGGATTCAGATCTGGACCTCTGGATTCATCCAACGGTCCAGATTAGATCCTGCTGAGCCAATAATTTTTTTATTTCTTATTTTTAATTGTCTTTATTTTTAAATACTCTTTTTACACTTTTTTTGACATTTTAATGCTTTTAAAAATTCCAAAAATATTGTTCTTATCATCTTAATTTTCTCTAATTTTTAAAATCCATCCTATTTGTTTTCTTTTAAAATTTTTTATTTATTTCTTATATGATGATCTTAATTATTGTTTGTCTTAATTCCTTGCTTTTTATTACTTACGTCTCATTCACCATGATATTTCTTATGTTACTAACGATTTAATTTTTATCTTGAATCATAGCATGCACGTTTAATTTTCTCATCATTTTGTTTTGTCATTGATTTAGTGTGTATAAATAGGGAATTGATGTAATTTTATTTCTTGCATTTTTATTTTGGCATAAAGGCCTTAGGGTTGTATTTAGGAATTGATGTAATAATCTAGGTAACACAAGCACCGACACTTGCACCGACACTACCACAATTTATTTACCGCTTTCCGCTCGTTTTTACGACGTTACGTTAGTTTTCAACGTTAGTTTAAAAAAAAAAAAAAAATCTTTTTTTTCTCAAAAAAATCAAATATGCAAATCTTCAAAATCATTTTCTTAATAACATTTTTCCTTTATTTTCTTAATCAAACTCTAAATCAATTTTAATTCAACTTCAATCATTTTCAAAAATTTAAAATCAATCAACATCACTCATTTCTTTTATCTCATGCCTTGAGGCCTCTTTCTCTTCTTAAAACCATTTTCAAAAAAAAAAAAAAAAAATCTTAAAATCAACCTAACCCACCAAAGAATTTTTAGTGGAACTACGTCGGTTTTGATCCTTTTCCCAAAAAAAGGGTACGTAGGCAGAGGACTTGTCCTTCCAAATCAAATAAAAATAACCAAAAACATACTTCTTCTCCCTCCATTCTTTCACTTAGATTTTTTAGGTAATAATTTTTTCAAGTAAGCCAAACGAATTTAGCACAAGATAATCTAGGTAAGCGGTTCCTTCAGAGTACCGAAGTCGTTTAGGGTGCTTAACACCTTCCCTATTCGAAACCAACCCCCGAATCCAAAGTCTCGATAAGGGTTTTTACTCATTTTTTCCCTTCCCACGAATAAAAATTGAGAGTTCAAAGATTGACGATTCAAATCAATCAATGGTTTGATATCCGAAAATCGGGGAGCACACCTGTAAATGAGGAGTTTCTCTTACTTATTACTAGGACCACTATTGAGGAGTTGAAGAATGTTAATAAGGTTTTTTTTTTATTACAGATCTATTTTGGTAAAGTTTGTACACCTTTTGGTATAATGTTATTTTGTATGGTGATGCAGGGCACCTCTTTTATTGTCTTAGGAATTTCAATTTTCAATTGAACAAATCGTTTTTGTTGCATGTATTGACACTTCAATAAAAAAAGAATCAGTTTCCATATTTTCAATTTACAATTTACTTATGTCTTAAACTTTACACAAATTCTAAAGTAAATACAAAAATTAAGTTTCCCTAAGTGTGAATAATTAGCGATAACCTATTATTTTAAAAATATTGTTTTTGTGTTTTAAACTTATTTTTTGTTCACAAATATAAAACCAAACATGATTTGTTAATGCTTTTTTTTATATTCAAAATTTAACATAAAAATTCATTTTTTTAATGAAATACAAAATATACATATATTTATGATGTAAATTTTATTCAAAAATCTGCTTATTTTGATAAATTAAAAAAAAATAATGTCAATGAATATTATTTATGAAACCAAGAAAAATAATAGATGTAACTAAAATTTTGAATTTAGGTGTTTTTATTTATAATTGCGATCATAGAGATCATTGTGATTAAGTAAAAAATTAATATTTTTATTAAGAGTGAAAAATTAAAACATAGGTAATCATATCCATTTGATATATTGAATGCCTGACAAACCAAAGCTAATACAAACTCTTACTAATTAGTTAATTTTTTAGAAATATATTAATTATTTATAGTGTTTTTATCGTTTGAGTTTAATTGTACTTTTGTTTATTATTTTATCACTCTCATAAAAATAGTCATCTATAAAATTTAACTTTTTTCTCTCAATAATGATTATTTATTGTTCAATTTTAAATACGAAGATAAAATACCACATAACACCAAAATTATGGTTGAAAAGAACAAAAACAATGATATTTAATAAATCTGTTAAAATTTAAATCATATTAAAAAATAAATAAATAAAATGTATTCCGTGCTTAGGACGGGACGTTACACTAATAAAAGACATTTCAACTTATTAACTACTTGTAAATTATGTGAAAAAGCATAAGTTGTTTATACGGCTACAAATCTCATACCCTTTGAACTAGAGTTCCACTTCCTCACATTCAACATTTCTTAGTCATTTAGGAACATTTGATTACATAGGAGTGTGGAAGTAAAGCAAAAAACAATTATTTAGGACATCGATCCGACACGTGTCGTACGGGTATCATAGGAGTGTCAGATACCGATCCGTGTCGGATACCGCGACACACTTAGTTTTAGAGGTGTCCGTGCTTCATAGCTCTTTTTTATATCTTTTTATTTTTCGTTATCGTTTATATGTATTTTAAAAGAGTCGAACACAATTCAAACCTTCTAATTCTGGTGTTTTTTTTAACCTTCAAAATTGGCATCAGAGCAAAGTCTCTGAAATTTTACTTAACTGTGTCAGAGAATAAATCCTAAGGCTTTGTTTGGGAGTTTGGAGGGGAGGGGAGGGGAGGGCTTTGGGGGGTTGGAAATATATAGAAAAATGGACAAAAAATTCATATTTTTTGAAAGAGCAGTTTTTTAGAGAATGATAAACTAATACTTATGATTAATATACTTTTAATTTTAAGAATATTATTACAACATAGATTGAATTTGAAAAATTCATATAAACTCTCCATAAAAAATATATATGGTCCTCCTCTCAAAAAATACTTCTATATGTGAAGGGACACATAAAAGATGCTAATCTACAACTGAGGGTAAACAAACACAAATTAGATTTAGTGAAAAAAATATAAATATTGACATATAAACATTGGCGATATGGCGTCAATATCTTAAGGAAAATGCTAGACTTAGCGAAACACTGTTTGTGAATGATTCCGCGAGTGAGTTGACAAAATTTCATCCTTTAGATTTTGCAAATACTTGAGCACCGCTTTATAAAAAAAAAAAAAAAAAAAAAAAAAAAAAAAAAAAAAATCAAAGCAAAGACCGCCCATGATTTCTTGAAAGGAACGAATTTGATTGGCTGAACCATGTTTCATTAGCGCTTCTTGAATTTTTTTCTCAGGACATATTTTTTTCGGTCACATTTATAAGTAAAAATCAATTTTTTAGGTTCATTGAATAACTAATATAAGTCACCAGTTATAATTATAGGTCAGATACATTAATTATTCAATATACCTAAAAAATTATTTTTTGCTTATAAATGTGATCGAATGGAGTATAGCATTACTGATATCTTAATATGTAATGTAGTAGTTGGTGCGCAAGGAATTTTCAAGAACAATGAGAACTTATAAAAGCCTTTACCAAATGCAATGAGTCCCCGTTGAGGTTGATAATAGTTTGGCGTGCAAGGCATTTATCTTCAACGGCATTGCACATTTCGACCAAATTATCCTGTCATGTGAATTGTGTTTGCATGTCTCCGGTGCAGTTAAATAATCTTTTTTAAAGATTACAATCGCGATTATTCACCTTTAACATAAGGTTTAAGTTTTTTTTTTTCTTTCGAAGAAGCTATAAATTAGCCTACTTAAATTGATACCATGAGAATTAAACCTGACATTTTGGCGAGGAGTCTTATTATGTGTGACACCTTTAACGGCATTGCACATTCTAACTATGTCATTTGAGAGTCTTACAATTTTTGACCCTCTAATATACACGAAGTCCAGATGAGCGACGTACATGTTGAATTTTTTCATGATTTTTTCCATGCATGATTAGGACGTTAAAATATGGCTTTGCACAAAAAAAAAAAAAAAAGAATTTTTCAACAACGGTCGAATAAATTATGAATTTTGAAGGCGACACAAACTCAAAAAAGAATACAATGGAAATCTTGACCTAGAAATTGAATTTGAGTTTATTGTTTGCGGAGACATCTATAAAAATACATAAAAAAGATCTGCAAAGTTTCATATCATTTCGAAGAAGTTTCGATCTATTTTATTTTTCAACGTAAAATTGCAATTGTTCGGAGTAAGTGTATATTCATGGGTTAAATTTGTTCCCGATGACTGCTATATCTTGCGAGAATAATTCTCGCGAATATTTCACGACCGAACAGTTTCATATACTTCTCTCCATGGAACCCACTAAACCGACCTTTCCTTTGAGTGGCCTATGTAACGCCTCAATTTTATTTAATTATTATTGGTCGATTTAAAGTCTTTTATATATATATATATATATATATATATATATATGATTTTATATTATTATGTGGTGTGTTATATTTTATTAAATAAGTTATGTTGCTATTTAATAGAATAAGTGAGAATTTAGAATAATTGGAGTTTTGGGGGTTATATTTTAATTAAAGGAATTAAGTAGGAGTTAAGTGTTATAATTGGGAAAGTTAAGAATAGGGGAGAAGTTGGGAAACTGTCAGTCAGAAACATTTTCACGTGGAAGCAGTTTTTGGGAGAAAAATCAAGAGGGAGCCAAGCGTATCCAAGAGAAGATCGTGTAGAGTTTTGTTCATCAATCTAAGGTAAGGGTGAGGCTAACTCTCAATGATTATAGTTTGTATAATTCTGATTTTGATTTAGCAAGGGGTTGTGGTTGAATTTGGGAATTTGGGATTAAGTTTTGATTATTGAATTTTTGAATGAAAAAGTGTAGAAACCGTAGAATTGAATGGTGAAAAGAGTGGTTAATCAGGTAGGTTAGTGATGGGTTAACGTTTTAATGATAGTGTAATCATATGGTGATGATTATGGATGATTTTGGAGAGTTTAGGGTTAAGAAATGGAGCCAATGAGGCTCCCATGGTAGAAAATCGCAGAAAATCTGTAATTTCAATATGTCTGATGCTGTCGAAATCGTGAGGAGATCCTAGTGATCGTGAGGCGATTTTGACAGAAAATCTGTAAATTTCAGTATGCCTGATGCATACCCTGTTTCATGTTCTTGCATCTTTTTCACACGTTTCTGTTTTGAATTGGCCTTTGGTGTGAACATGAAAGTTGTAGATAATTTTGTTAGCTTTCCAATGACTTTGGTTTGACTTGAAAATGATTTTTAGTTTTTGAGATATGATGAAAATACTCCAAGGAGATCTTAATGAAAGTTTATTAAAATTTTGTTGATGTTCAGTGAGTCTGATAAAAGATGGTTGAGGTTGTTAATGGTATGGTAAATTTGCCAATGCATTTTATGGATTATGTATGATGTTTAAGTAGTGTTGATTATCATTTGGTATTGTCATATTTTGGGATGTTTGTGTGCTACCAGTGTTGTTGTTGGATCTTAATTAAGATGTGAATGTTGGTTTAAATTGTAAGCGTGCTGGGTTGTACGTTGCCGAATGAGTCATAAGTAAGTTATGCAAATTGTCGATGTTGTTATCATCGTTTGTGTTGTTGTTGAAGTAGTAGTTGTATCCGTTGTTGGTGATTGATCATGTTAGATGTTTTATAAGAGGTGGTGTACTCTTACGTGTCGTCTTTATAAGAGGTGGTGTACTCTTACTTGTCGTTTTTATAAGAGGCGGTGTACTCTTACGTGTCGTTTTTATAAGAGGTGGTGTACTCTTACTTGTCGTTTTCATCATAGGTGGTGTACTCTTACTTTATCGTTCTTCTTAGAGGTGGTGTACTCTTACTTTGTTGTTGTCTATAAGAGGTGGTGTACTCTTACGTTGTTTATGTTGATGAGTATGATGAGGTTATGATGTTACCTATGAGTTGTTAAATGTACTCGAGGAGGGTTATGTTAAGTTGTCTTCTATTCATGAGCATTAAGGGGATGTTAAGAAGAATTATTATTGAGTGCATACGGTGTTGTCATGTCATTTGCATGAGTCGGTGTTGTTGGTTGTAAATGCCATATTGATGATGATGATGTTGTTTGATGGAGTATATATTTATACACATATAATGATGATTTGATTGATGAAGACTTGATTTGATGATGATGTGTTTTATGAAGTATATATTTATATATATATGGTGATGATTTGATTATATTTAGGGTGTTAGATTCAATTGATGAATTTTAATATCTATATTTTATTGTTGTGAATTTCACCCCTTCTGTTTGAAAATGTTGCCCTTCATATGGGTAACTTGCAGGTGATCCTGAGTAGTAGGTGGTGGCTCAATGTCTAGGACTCTGATACGTACGGGATGGGGATTATGTGTTTACTTCCATTCTTATGTATCAAATTTTGAATTATGCTGATGTAGCCTTGTTGTTGTTGAACAAATTTGATGTTGATGATTTATTATTTTGAGGCCTTGGTGCCAGGATTTAATGTTGATGATGGATTTTAATGTTGAAAATTTTCCGCTGCAAATTAATGTTGGCTTATGAATGAGTTTCATTAAATAGTATTATTTTCTATTTAAGAAATTTGAAAAGGTAGTGTAGCATGCCTGTTTGGTGAATTACTCTGATGAATCTTTTATATTTAATTGTTTTGGGATAACGGGGTGTTACAATTGGTATCAGAGCCTGGTTGGTCCGTCTGGCCAAGTAGTAGAGTCGTGTTGAGCCACATAGGGTAGAGTGTCAACTTTAAAGTTGTCTTTTGTTGTTCTGATTGTTGTTGTAGGTGTTGTTATATGTTGATGAATATGATATTTACGATGTGATGATCTATGTTGGTTATGATTTAATTATTATGTGCTATTTGATGATGTATATTTTCGAGGACGAAAATTCTTTAAGTTGGGGAGAGTTGTAACGCCTCAATTTTATTTAATTATTATTGGTCGATTTAAAGTCTTTTTTCTATATATATATATATATATATATATGATTTTATATTATTATGTGGTGTGTTATATTTTATTAAATAAGTTATGTTGCTATTTAATAGAATAAGTGAGAATTTAGAATAATTGGAGTTTTGGGGGTTATATTTTAATTAAAGGAATTAAGTAGGAGTTGAGTGTTATAATTGGGGAAGTTAAGAATAGAGGAGAAGTTGGGAAACTGTCAGTCAGAAACATTTTCACGTGGAAGCAGTTTTTGGGAGAAAAACCAAGAGGGAGCCAAGAGAAGATCGTGTAGAGCTTTTTTCATCAATCTAAGGTAAGGATGAGGCTAACTCTCAATGATTATAGTTTGTATAATTCTGATTTTGATTTAGCAAGGGGTTGTGGTTGAATTTGGGAATTTGGGATTAAGTTTTGATTATTGAATTTTTGAATGAAAAAGTGTAGAAACCGTAGAATTGAATGGTGAAAAGAGTGGTTAATCAGGTAGGTTAGTGATGGGTTAACGTTTTAATGATAGGGTAATCATATGGTGATGATTATGGATGATTTTGGAGAGTTTAGGGTTAAGAAATGGAGCCAATGAGGCTCCCATGGTAGAAAATCGCAGAAAATCTGTATTTTCAATATGTCTGATGCTGTCGAAATCGTGAGGCGATCCCAGTGATCGTGAGGCGATTTTGACAGAAAATCTGTAAATTTCAATATGCCTGATGCATACCCTGTTTCATGTTCTTGCGTCTTTTTCACACGTTTCTGTTTTGAATTGGCCTTTGATGTGAACATGAAAGTCGTAGATAATTTTGTTAGCTTTCCAATGACTTTGGTTTGACTTGAAAATGATTTTTAGTTTTTGAGATATGATGAAAATACTCCAAGGAGACCTTAATGAAAATTTATTAAAATGTTGTTGATGTTCAGTGAGTCTGATAAAAGATGGTTGAGGTTGTTAATGTTATGGTAAATTTGCCAATGCATTATCCGTGTCGTTTTTATTAGAGGTGGTGTACTCTTACTTGTCGTTTTCATCATAGGTGGTGTACTCTTACTTTATCGTTCTTCTTAGAGGTGGTGTACTCTTACTTTGTTGTTGTCTATAAGAGGTGGTGTACTCTTACGTTGTTTATGTTGATGAGTATGATGAGGTTATGATGTTACCTATGAGTTGTTAAATGTACTCGAGGAGGGTTATGTTAAGTTGTCTTCTATTCATGAGCATTAAGGGGATGTTAAGAAGAATTATTATTGAGTGCATACGGTGTTGTCATGTCATTTGCATGAGTCGGTGTTGTTGGTTGTAAATACCATATTGATGATGATGATGTTGTTTGATGGAGTATATATTTATACACATATAATGATGATTTGATTGATGAAGACTTGATTTGATGATGATGTGTTTTATGAAGTATATATTTATATATATATGGTGATGATTTGATTATATTTAGGGTGTTAGATTCAATTGATGAATTTTAATATCTATATTTTATTGTTGTGAATTTCACCCCTTCTGTTTGAAAATGTTGCCCTTCATATGGGTAACTTGCAGGTGATCCTGAGTAGTAGGTGGTGGCTCAATGTCTAGGACTCTGATACGTACGGGATGGGGATTATGTGTTTACTTCCATTCTTATGTATCAAATTTTGAATTATGCTGATGTAGCCTTGTTGTTGTTGAACAAATTTGATGTTGATGATTTATTATGTTGAGGCCTTGGTGCCAGGATTTAATGTTGATGATGGATTTTAATGTTGAAAATTTTCCGCTGCAAATTAATGTTGGCTTATGAATGAGTTTCATTAAATAGTATTATTTTCTATTTAAGAAATTTGAAAAGGTAGTGTAGCATGCCTGTTTGGTGAATTACTCTGATGAATCTTTTATATTTAATTGTTTTGGGATAACGGGGTGTTACAATTGGTATCAGAGCCTGGTTGGTCCGTCTGGCCAAGTAGTAGAGTCGTGTTGAGCCACATAGGGTAGAGTGTCAACTTTAAAGTTGTCTTTTGTTGTTCTGATTGTTGTTGTAGGTGTTGTTATATGTTGATGAATATGATATTTATGATGTGATGATCTATGTTGGTTATGATTTAATTATTATGTGCTATTTGATGATGTATATTTTCGAGGACGAAAATTCTTTAAGTTGGGGAGAGTTGTAACGCCTCAATTTTATTTAATTATTATTGGTCGATTTAAAGTCTTTTTTCTATATATATATATATATATATATATATGATTTTATATTATTATGTGGTGTGTTATATTTTATTAAATAAGTTATGTTGCTATTTAATAGAATAAGTGAGAATTTAGAATAATTGGAGTTTTGGGGGTTATATTTTAATTAAAGGAATTAAGTAGGAGTTGAGTGTTATAATTGGGGAAGTTAAGAATAGAGGAGAAGTTGGGAAACTGTCGGTCAGAAACATTTTCACATGGAAGCAGTTTTTGGGAGAAAAACCAAGAGGGAGCCAAGAGAAGATCGTGTAGAGCTTTTTTCATCAATCTAAGGTAAGGATGAGGCTAACTCTCAATGATTATAGTTTGTATAATTCTGATTTTGATTTAGCAAGGGGTTGTGGTTGAATTTGGGAATTTGGGATTAAGTTTTGATTATTGAATTTTTGAATGAAAAAGTGTAGAAACCGTAGAATTGAATGGTGAAAAGAGTGGTTAATCAGGTAGGTTAGTGATGGGTTAACGTTTTAATGATAGGGTAATCATATGGTGATGATTATGGATGATTTTGGAGAGTTTAGGGTTAAGAAATGGAGCCAATGAGGCTCCCATGGTAGAAAATCGCAGAAAATCTGTATTTTCAATATGTCTGATGCTGTCGAAATCGTGAGGCGATCCCAGTGATCGTGAGGCGATTTTGACAGAAAATCTGTAAATTTCAGTATGCCTGATGCATACCCTGTTTCATGTTCTTGCGTCTTTTTCACACGTTTCTGTTTTGAATTGGCCTTTGATGTGAACATGAAAGTTGTAGATAATTTTGTTAGCTTTCCAATGACTTTGGTTTGACTTGAAAATGATTTTTAGTTTTTGAGATATGATGAAAATACTCCAAGGAGACCTTAATGAAAATTTATTAAAATGTTGTTGATGTTCAGTGAGTCTGATAAAAGATGGTTGAGGTTGTTAATGTTATGGTAAATTTGCCAATGCATTATCCGTGTCGTTTTTATAAGAGGTGGTGTACTCTTACTTGTCGTTTTCATCATAGGTGGTGTACTCTTACTTTATCGTTCTTCTTAGAGGTGGTGTACTCTTACGTTGTTTATGTTGATGAGTATGATGAGGTTATGATGTTACCTATGAGTTGTTAAATGTACTCGAGGAGGGTTATGTTAAGTTGTCTTCTATTCATGAGCATTAAGGGGATGTTAAGAAGAATTATTATTGAGTGCATACGGTGTTGTCATGTCATTTGCATGAGTCGGTGTTGTTGGTTGTAAATGTCATATTGATGATGATGATGTTGTTTGATGGAGTATATATTTATACACATATAATGATGATTTGATTGATGAAGACTTGATTTGATGATGATGTGTTTTATGAAGTATATATTTATATATATATGGTGATGATTTGATTATATTTACGGTGTTAGATTCAATTGATGAATTTTAATATCTATATTTTATTGTTGTGAATTTCACCCCTTCTACTTGAAAATGTTGCCCTTCATATGGGTAACTTGCAGGTGATCCTGAGTAGTAGGTGGTGGCTCAATGTCTAGGACTCTGATACGTACGGGATGGGGATTATGTGTTTACTTCCATTCTTATGTATCAAATTTTGAATTATGCTGATGTAGCCTTGTTGTTGTTGAACAAATTTGATGTTGATGATTTATTATGTTGAGGCCTTGGTGCCAGGATTTAATGTTGATGATGGATTTTAATGTTGAAAATTTTCCGCTGCAAATTAATGTTGGCTTATGAATGAGTTTCATTAAATAGTATTATTTTCTATTTAAGAAATTTGAAAAGGTAGTGTAGCATGCCTGTTTGATGAATTACTCTGATGAATCTTTTATATTTAATTGTTTTGGGATAACGGGGTGTTACCACCTACACCAAACTTCTCTCCATGAGTTCATTCATGTACACCACCTAGTACCCTATCATCATTATTATAACACAATACTGCAATCTGTAAAACATTTCATGACTCGCATATGCATCGGAGTTGAAGCCATCTCTTACTCAAAAAATAAAAAAGACATTCTTCTTCTGAAAATAAAAAAGATATTATTTTCAAACTCACTTGCTCTTATCTGATAACAATTCAGTTTAATTCTCCATTGAGTTTGAGTGGAAAAGAGGCATAACCAATTTTATGTACTTTGTCAGATGATAATAATGCCTTGTTATTTGTATCAAGTATCAAGTACATACTTTCTTTGAGAGATGATAATAAAGCCTTGTTATTTGTAGGCAATACTTGAGTTCAATATTTTGAAATGCCCTTTGGCCGTTGCCTTGTTCTTTTTACTTGTTTACATAACTTACAATTAACAAATAGTTCAATATGTACACACGTGGTAGTTTTGATGCGGATGGTGAGAAGCGGATTTTGATGTGTATGGTTATGTGGTGGTGGTGTGATTTTCCTCACTTTAATTTTTTCTTTCAAATGGATTATGGTGAGGTTCTGGATTTGGTGTTGAGGAGGAGGATTTTCTGGGTGTTTTTGAATTTTTTGGCGATTTTTTGCTTGTTTCCACATTGAGCTTGTGGTGACCTTAGATTTGGGTCTATCTCTGTCGCCTCTTACTCGTGTCGTTTTTGGGTTGTTCTTTTGTTGGTTTGTGACTTGATTTGGGTGGTTTGATTTGGGTTATTTTAGTGTTGGTTATGTTTGTGACATTGTTCCATCCATCAATTGACTGTCTTATGGATTTGTTATATAGATTTTGGTGAGCCGATTGCTTTTTCGAGATCAGAAGTTAGTGTCTAGTTTCAAGTTTTTGGGTTGGTTAAGGTGTCTGCTATAGTGGTTTAGGAATTGAGGGGTGCTCTATTGATTTGTTTCGGGAGTCTGGTGAGCCGATCGCTTTTGATTCGAGATCGGGAGTCAGTTCTCTTGACTCAAGTTTTTTAGGCTTGTTTTGGTCTCTTCTCCAACAAACTTGGGGTTGATTGGTGGTGGCATGTGAAGGAGTGCTGGAATAACTAATTTTCAACGTTTTAATTGGACTCGGTTGTGGTGATGATAAGGTGAGGTGTTGCAGTTAGGGGTTTTGCCGGTTACGATGGTTTTTTGGAGGGGTTTGGTGTGAGTAACGGACGACGGGTATTTGGATTTTGTTTCTATGGTGATTCACGATGGAGTTTGGAGGCTTTAGCTCATGTTTTTTGTTACACTATCATCCCTTAAGAGAAGTTAGAATTACATTCCCCTATTCTCTTATGTTTAAATATACACTCCCATCCCTTAAAAAGTAAAATTTATACTCCCCTCCTCTATGAGATGTTTGAATTACAACTCCCTCCCTTATTTATTAAATATGCACTACACTTTAATCTATTTTAACATAAATAAATATATTTATAATACGTAATAATTTTGAATCACCATTTAAAAAATATATAATTTCGTTTCTTTATAATATAAATGTCAATTATAATTAAATTTAAATAGTTTTTTATTAATTTTATAATTTATAGTATAAAATTCGCTTTTAAATAACCATACTTAATCTACTTTAGTAATTTTTCTCATATTTTAATTTTATTTTTGGGTTGTTTCATATTTCATAATAGGGTTTAAAACTATATGTTAATGAAATTGTAAATAAAAAATAGCGAAAATATCTATTCAAAATTTGGTTGTATTAAAATGGACCGACAATATTATTTTTCATTGAAGTGTATTTGATTTTTTTTTCTAGATTATTAGAAATAAAAAAAAAAATTATCAAGGGACTAAAGCGTAGATTTTAACATAAGAGGGGAGTGGAATGTAATTCAAGCTTCTCTCAAGGGAGAGAAGTGAAATATTTTCTAATATGTTTTGAATAAGAGGGAAGGGAAGTGTATATTTTAGGCTAAAATATGGTTTTGGTCCCTGCAAACATGTCTCGTTTTGGTTTTAGTTCCTGTAAAAAAATTGTTGTTTTTGGTCCCTGCTAAATATTTTGTTTTTGAAAATAGTCTCTGGAGGGACTATTTTAAAAAACACAGGGACTGTTTTCAAAAACAAAATATTTTGCAGGTGTAACATTAGATGCGAGTGGTCTCGCTAGAACAACTTATGTGTAAAATGCAAAATGCGTTTGTGTTAATTTATTTTATATTCAGAATAACATTTGAATCAAATTTGTATCAAAATTAAAAACCAAATGCTTAAAATTTGGGAAATCCAAACTTGCACCTACAGTGATTATAATGATCAATGAACACACTAGAAAATGTCATTGTTTTTGCGTTGGTAGTGGTCGTGGGGACTATTCTCAAGAGATCCATGAAGCTATTGTTGAAAGGCAAAACAGATTTCAGCCTCTAGATACAAATAAAAACAAATAACAGTTCAAAATTTATAAAAAATACAACTAGCATTGTTGAAAGGCAATAGATCCTTTTTTTCATTTGCACATTATCTTGCTCATGTTCCTTGTACATTACATAAGCCAAACACGATTCAAAGTTTGAACTATGAAAGGGAAACAACTAGCATTTGCCATTTCTTTTCACTCAACTATTAGTCATTGCTATATAATCAATGACAAACCAGCAGAAAAAATAATAAAAGACATTTCAACATATTAACTACTTGTATATTATGTGAAAAAGCATAAGTTGTTTATACGGTTACAAATCTCATACCCTTTGAACTAGAGTTCCACTTCCTCACATTCAACATTTCTTAGTCTAAGAACCATGTTTTGGAAAATTTTACCATCTTTTCAAATAGAATAATTATACATAAACACCCTTTTTCCTTGTACCACCCATACACACTCCTTATGTGGGGCAATTATACAATTATTTATTTATTTTATTAATTAAAAAGAAAACCAACACAACACTCTCTCTTCCTCTGCAAATCTGGCGCTCTCCATCCCAACACAGCAACCCACTCTCTCTCCTCTTCTCTCCACCGCCCACACCCTCCGTCGCCACACCACTGTCGTCGCCGTCGTCATCACCACTTCCCCTTTTCTTTCTCCTCAAACCTCTCTGACTCTATTTGCAACTGTTTTCCTCACACAGCTCATCACTCTGTAATTCTCTCTCTCACAAAGCTCTCTATCTCACCTTTGTCATGTGTTGTGGTCATAACCATCGGGGTCGACGCTGCCTGCGTTCATTGTCGTCGTTGTCGCATGTGTTTCAGTGGTGTGTTTGAGATACCCGACGACGATGGTGATGGTCAGATCCGAGGATGAGACGGCTAGAGACGGC
The DNA here is from genome assembly GCF_003473485.1 of Medicago truncatula. NCBI lineage: Eukaryota > Viridiplantae > Streptophyta > Magnoliopsida > Fabales > Fabaceae > Medicago > Medicago truncatula. The sequence goes on from NC_053044.1 coordinate 33,632,096, forward strand.
AGTTGTGAGATCAAACGGTGAGAACAGACGCTGATATGGAGAACGTAGGTGGTGGGCGGCGGTGTTGACTATGGTCGGTGAAAGGGAGTGAACAGAAAGAGTTAAATGGATGGAAGGAAGAAATGACGTTCAGATAGAAGAGAGAAAGTGAAGGTGGATTGACAAAATTACCCTTAATAAAATTAATTAAAAATGCCACATATGGGGTGTACAAAGGGGATTTGTCAGCTAAATGTGTATGTGTATCAGTTCTCTTCCAAATAATATGTGACTCTCTTCTGCTAAGCCTTGTAACTATAGCCTCATTTGGGATGCCTTCCAACTGTATCTTTATTGCTTCAAAAAATGGACCGATCAATCTCAAACTCAGCAACCCCCATTTTGTCATCCATGCTGAATATTTTTCAGATACTGCAGGGTCATGTTTAGAATATTTCGTCTCAAATTATTTCCCATTTCTGAATATTCAGATAGTATTAATTATAAGTTTTCAACAATATTCGTATTTATTTATAGGCTAAAATATGGTTTTAGTCCCTGCAAATATGTCTCGTTTTGGTTTTAGTTCCAGTAAAAAAAAAATTGTTTTTGGTCCCTGCAAAATTTTTTGTTTTTGAAAATAGTCTCTGGCCCCACTTTTGTGATGATTTGCATACGTGACACATTATAGCTGAACCAATTTTGTAGTTTTTGGTCCCTGCAAATTTTTTTGTTTTTAAAAAAGGTCCCTGCAAATTTATTTTTTTTGAAAGTAGTCCCTCCAGGGACTATTTTTTTCACAAGGACCAAAAACAATTTTTTTTTCACATGGACTAAAACCAAAATGAGGCATATTTGCAGTGACTAAAACCATATTTGAGCCTTATTTATATCTCAGCAAATATACACTAATTAGTCCTTCCACCAAATTCATATTACAATAAGGACAACTTAGTCTTTAATTAACTGCAGATTTGATCTTCCATAGGCATAGAGAGTAACAAAGCTATGCTTTAATTATTACAACAAACCCCACAATTGATATCTTGTACTCTTCTTTTGAATTATAATGAAATGGTAATGAGATTCAATTGTTCAAATTTTGATTCATCAATTTACCTCATCGTATAATTGTACAATTTTCTTGATTACTTGAAAATGTTAAATAGGTTTGGATCTCATCCCAAAAACTAGCTCAAATGATGAAGATACTCAAGCATATTTATACACTCAACAGCCCAAGAACCTGAGCAATGTAGGACACATATCAGACTAAAAATAACTTCAAAACCAACTTCAACGGAAACAACATATATTAATTAAACAACATGCCTAAGCCTAACAAAAGCATAAGATATGCTGATGAAAGACAAACCATGAACATACATCATTATTGAAATTTGGATGGAGATTAAGAAACCCAATTATTTTAGTCGGAAACAAAGACCGCTACTTATTTAAAGTAGTACATAAATGCATAATATCGATATTAAGCAGGAAGAGACATCTTCAAGAAGTCTTTTTCGAATTTCAAGCTAGAGGCCATCTTGAATGCGTTTACTGCTTCAGAGACAGAGGGGAAACACAAGCCATATTGAAGATTAGGAAAACGAGCACAATAATTGCCACTACCCTTTTTTGTGCATTCAGCATGAGACCAACATAACTTAGGTGGTTCCTCAACCTTCTTCTTAAGCTCTGCATATGAACGAGGATCATAACATTCATACATAGGAACAACTGGATGCCAAGTTAACGCGCAGACACAATCGCCATTACATCCATAATCCGGATTGCAAGGAACACGGAAACAAAATGCTGCTTCAACTTTCTTCATTGGGAATATCACTGTAAATGATAAAGCTAATTAACGTTTGAACAACATACACTTAGTCCTATAGAGGTGTCCGTGCTTCATAGCTCTTTTTTATATCTTTTTATTTTTCGTTATCGTTTATATATATTTTAAAAGAGTCGAACACAATTCAAACCTTCTAATTCTGGTGTTTTTTTCACCTTCAAAATTGGCATTAGACCAAAGTCTCTGAAGTTTTACTTAACTGTGTCAGAGAATAAATCATAAGGCTTTGTTTGGGAGTTTGGAGGGAAAGAGAATGGAGGGCTTTGGGGGGTTGGAAAAATATAGAAAAATGGACAAAAAATTTACATTTTTTGAAAGAGCAGTTTTTTAGAGAATGATAAACTAATACTTATGATTAATATACTTTTAATTTTAAGAATATTATAACAAGATAGATTGAATTTGAAAAATTCATATAAACCCTCTGTAACCCCCCAAAACCCTCCCCCAATACAATTTTTGAGTTTCCCCAGATGAGGGAAATTTTTTATTATGAGTAAAAAATTAACCTCCAAAGCCCTCTCCTCCCAATGTCTTCTATTTCTTCCACTTGCTCCTTCCTTTTTTCGAAACCCTCCCCTCCCCTCCCCTCCAAATTCCCAAACAAAGCCTAAGGAAAATATGACTTCCTCTACTACCTCCGTTTCCATAAATGATTCCAAAATGATTCATATATGTCTAGACTACATATGACCAGTAGTGATGTAGAATAGTTGGCTTGATGGAAAAACAAACTATACAGTATCTGCATATACATGCCACACATTACTACAAAACTAGTGACGTAAATTAGTGACAGAAAAAATAAATCCCTAACCAATTTTGTCCTTGCAAAATTAAGTAATTTAATTAGAGAGGAATTTTATGTTTTTCATCTCTTAATTTTCCTAGATAATTTTTGCTTTTTAGAGACCTATGACGTGGCTTCAAAGTTGAAAGATATACTTAATAAATTAATATTTAGGACAGTGGATAATTAATAATTGGGAGTAGATTCCGATTAATTTTTCTCATGATTTCAAAAAAATAAGTAGAAATGCATGGTATATATAGGTGAGAAAGATCATTGAAATACATACAGAATGCGGCAAGCATAAAGACAGCAAAAGGAGCAAGCTTAACATAAGTCATTGTTCTATCAAAAGAAAGAACCAGCTACAAAATACTATTGTTTGTTAATTATGAGCTCAACTTTGTATTGCACTAGTTCATTTCTTGCATTCAACAATTTATAGACAAAATAAAAGTTAATTGCTTATAAAAAAAATAAATAAATAATTCAGAAGCGAGGGACACGACGTTAATTGCTTATGAAATAAATAAATAAAAAATAATTGGTCCCCTCTCATCAAAGAAAATCTTCTATCTGCTTATCTATAATTTAGGGTAGAAAAAACACAAGCTTCTATGTGGTTGATAGTAGTTTTGCGTATAAGGCATCTATCCTCAATGGTGCTGCACCATCCGGTAAATGAGCACAATAATTACCACTACCCTTTTATGTGCATTCAGCATGAGACCAACATAAGTTAGGTTGTTCCTCAACCTTCTTCTTAAGCTCTGCAGATGAACGAGGAGGACCACATATATATTGAGGAACAACTGGATGCCAAACGTACTCGCAGACACAATTGCCAGTACATCTAAATGCATAATCGCAAGGAACACTGAAACATATAGCTGCTTCAACTTTCTTCATTGGAAATATCACTATAAATGATAAAGCTAATTAAGGTTTGAACAACATACACATACCATTATTAACATTATTATAAAAATAAAATTAGTGACCAATTTTAAATTTAAAAAAAAAAACTGAAATTTATTACTTCCATCGCTAAATTTAGTAGAAAATGATTTCATATTTTCCCTCACTTAAATTTTGTGGATAATTTAATTATTCTCAGCCGAGGACAGAAGCAAAAGCATATACAATCCTTTTTGTAGACAACTTGTTGTTGTATATATCTTTAGATTGAGATTAGGAAGTCTTATCGGTTGAGGCACGGAAATCTTGGACAAGGTTGTCTTAGTGTCGTTGTAATCAGAATTTAATTACAGTGTTCAAATCTCTTGGAAGTGCAGGGTGAACCACGATAAACACTATGTGTTGTCTCTTTCTCGTATCTTTGTGTTGTCTCTTTTTCGTATCTTTTTATTTTTCACTATCGTTTATATGTGTTTTAAAAGATATTTCAAAAAGAGTCAAACACAATTCAAACCTCCTAATTCTGGTATTTTTCTCACCTTCAATTGGCATCAGAGCAAGGTCTCTGAAGTTTTACTACTTAACCGTGTAAGAAAAATCCTAAGAAAAACAATATTCGTATTTATTTATATCTCAACAAACATACACTAATTTGTCCTTCCATCAAATTCATATTACATTAAGGACAACTTAGTCAAAAAAACTGCTTTACTTTAATTAACTGCGGATTTGATCTTCCATAGGCATAGAACGTAACAAAGCTATGCTTTAATTATTACAACAAACCCCACAATTGTTATCTTGTACTCTTCTTTTGAATTATAATGAAATGGTAATGAGATTCAATTGTTCAAATTTTGATTCATCAATTTACCTCATTGTATTATTGTACAATTTTCTTGATTACTTGAAAATGTTAAATAGGCTTGGATCTCATCCCAAAAGTTAGCTCAAATGATGAGGGTACTCAAGCATATTTATACATCCAACAGCCTAAGAACTTGAGCGATATAGGACAAATAACAAACTACAAATAATTCAAAACCAACTTCAACAAAAACAACATATATTAATTAAACAACAGGCCTAACAAAAGCATAAGATATGCTGATGAAAGGAAAACCATGAACATACATCATTATTGAAATTTGGATGGATATTAAGAAACCCAATTATTTAAAGTTGTACATAAATGCATAATATCGATATTAAGCAGGAAGAGACATCTTCAAGAAGTCTTTTTCGAATTTCAAGCTAGAGGCCATCTTGAATGTGTTTACTGCTTCAGAGATAGAGGGAAAACACAAGCCATATTTGAGATTGGAATTAGGAAAACGAGCACAATAATTCCCACTACCCTTTTCTGTGCATTCAGTATGAGACCAACATAACTTAGGTTGTTCCTCTACCTTCTTCTTAAGCTCTGCAGATGAATGAGGAGTGACACATTTAAAGTTAAGCCGCGGAGGAAGTGATGCAATAAAGGGTTCGCAGTCACAATCGCCACTACAATAAAGTCGAGGGTAAGGGCAATAAGCGCCACATTTATCTGCTTCTACTTTCTTCATTGGGAATATCACTGTAAATGATAAAGCTAATTAAGGATTGAACAATATACACATACCATTATTAACATTATTATAAAAATAAAATTAGTTACCAATTTTAGATTAAAAAAACTGAAATTTATGTGTTTTAATAGCTTTCAAAAAGAGTCAAACACAATTCAAACCTCTCAATTTTGGTGTATTTCTGACCTTTAGTTGGCATCAGAGCAAAGTCTCTGAAATTTTACTTAACCGTGTAAGAGAAATGATCCTAAGAAAAATATAACCTCCGTTACCTCCATTCCAAAAAGTGATTCCAAGAATGATTCATATATGTCTAGACTACCTATGATCAGTAGTGATGTAGACAGAGACGGATCTAGACATTCGGTATATGTGTGACTAAAATTTTAAAAAAAATAATGCAAACAATATGAAAAATAAGAAATAACATTGTTTGATACAATACAATTTCAATGAAAATGGTCTCCTATCCATTTGTTGAAAATGCGAAAATAACGGCGCCGCTAATTTTTAAAAGAACATTTCTTTCTATATAAGTTACAGTATAAGATAGTCATTTAACCACAAATCACTTATTTTGTTGCATAGTTGATTGTTCACAATTTTTGTAGCTGAAAAAACACGTTCAACACTTGCAATTGCTACCCACAATAGCAACTAACTTAAAAGCTTATAAACCATAACAAATATGTTGCACTTATTTGTTTCGTGGGAGAGAGAAATGTTTTGATATAGTTGTATGTTTTATTTATTAAAAAAAAAAAAAATAATTGGGGAGTGGATGTGTGCCTTTAGCCACACATGGCCACACAATGCATCCGCCTCTGGATGTAGAAGAGTTGGCTTGATGGAAAAAACAAACTATACAGTATCTGCATATACATGCCACACATTACTAGAAGAAAAAAAACAAAACTAGCGACATAAATTAGTGACAAAAAGAATGAAATCCCTCACCAATTTTATTCTCGCATAATTTAGTAACCTAATTAAAGAGGAATTTTATGTTTTTCATCTCTTAATTACACTAGCTAATTTTTGCATTTTAGTGACCTATGACGTGGCTTCAAAGTTGAAACATATACTTAATAAATTAATATTTAGGACAGTGGATAATTGATAATTGGGAGTAGATTCCGATTAATTTTTCTCATGATTTCGAAAAAATAAGTAGAAATGCATGGTATATATATAGGTGAGAAAGATGGTTGAAATACATACAGAATGCGGCAAGCAAGAAGACAGCCAAAGGAGCTAGCTTAACATAAGTCATTGTTCTATCAAAAGAAAGAACCAGCTACAAAATACTATTGTTTGTATTGCACTAGTTCATTTCTTGCATTCAACAATTTATAGACAAAATAAAAGTTAATTGCTTATAAAAAAAATAAATAAAAAATTCAGAAGCGAGGGACACGACGTTAATTGCTTATGAAATAAATAAATAAAAAATAATTGGTCCCCTCTCATCAAAGAAAATCTTCTATCTGCTTATCTATAATTTAGGGTAGAAAAAACACAAGCTTCTATGTGGTTGATAGTAGTTTTGCGTATAAGGCATCTATCCTCAATGGTGCTGCACCATCCGGTCAAATGACCGTGCCATGTAAATTGTATCTGCATGTCTCAAGTGCAGTTAAATAATCTATCTTCAGAGATTACAATCGTGATTCTATCATATTTAACACAAAGTTGAAGTAGTTAACTCAAGAGAATGTTGTAGACATTGTGTGTCAAGGATTTTGATCGCAAAGTGGATCTATTATTCAACAAATACATTTTCCTTTAGATTAACAATAGTCTTCCATGGCCAATTCCATACAGCGGATGATCTTCCATGAAAATTTCGATTATGGATCTTGCCTTAATTTCTGCTAAGAATCTCATATCGGATAGGTGATGGCCTGATAATGTGTTTATAAGTGGGGGCAATCCTCACCTCATAAGCCGGTTCTGTACCAGTCTTGATAGGAACAAAATGCGCTGACTTCGTCAACCGATCAACAATCACCCAAATCGAATCGAAACCCTTACTAGTCTTAGGCAACGCTCCAACAAAATCCATAGAAATGCTATCCCACTTCCACTCTGGCACAAACAACGGTTGCATCAAACCCGACGGTCTCTGATGTTCAATCTTCGATTTCTGACAAACCAAACAAGCATAAACAAACTCAGCAATCTCCTTCTTCATTCCTGGCCACCAAAACAACCTTTTCAAATCCTGATACATCTTAGTTGCTCCTGAATGGATACTCAAACTACTTATATGACCTTCGTCCAAAATTTGCCTCTTAAGCTCAAGAACATCTGGTACACAAACTCGATCACGAAACATCAAGACATTATTCTCATCCAATCTAAAGTCTGCACCTTTACCTTGATTAACCAACGTCACTCGGTCTACGAGTTCCAAATCTTCCTTCTGACCATTCTTGATCTCTTCCAAAATATTGTTTGTCAACTTCAACATACCCAACCTTACACCATCAGATGTCAACTCACTAACTAAACTCAAATCTCGAAACTGCTCAATCAATTCCAACTCTTTAACCATCAAAGCAGACATATGCAAAGTCTTTCTACTCAAAGCATCCGCAACAACATTAGCCTTTCCGGGATGATAACTCAACTGAAAATCAAAATCCTTAAGATATTCCAACCATCTTCTCTGCCTCATATTCAACTCTTTCTGATCAAACAAATACTTCAAACTCTTGTGGTCACTGAACACCTCAAACTTAGAACCATACAGATAATGTCTCCAAATCTTCAATGTATACACAACAGCCGTCAATTCCAAATCATGAGTCGGATAATTCTTCTCATGCACTTTCAACTGCCTCGAAGCATAAGCTACAACCTGACGATTCTGCATAAGCACACCACCAAGACCCATCTTAGAAGCATCACAATACACAACAAACGATTCCTTCGGATTTGGCAAAATCAACACCGGAGCTGAAGTCAACCTCTTCTTCAACTCTTGGAAACTCTTCTCACACTTGGCATCCCAAACATAAGCTTGTCCTTTCCGAGTCAACTGCGTCAATGGCAACGCCAACTTAGAGAATCCCTCAATGAACCTTCGATACTAACCGGCCAAACCAAGAAAGCTTCTAATCTCAAAAACAGACTTAGGAGACTCCCACTACAACACTGCATCAACCTTGGAAGGATCCACAGAAATACCACCCTTAGAAATCACATGACCAAGGAAACTCACTTCCTTCAACCAAAACTCACACTTAGACAACTTAGCACATAACTGATTCTCCTTCAAAGAAGCAAACATCATGAACACGCAAGCTTCACCATCTAAAGATCTCTTCACTTGCTCTGCGGTCAAGAACTTCCTATCTAACTCTTCTACCGGCTTCGAAAAAGTCACACTCTTAGTCAAACAATTAATGCTAACCCCAAAAGCTAACAACCAATCCATACCAAAAATAACATCCATATGCTTCAACGGAAGACAAACAAGATCCAACTCAAAATCAACATCACCAAAATTAACAGAACACTTAACACAAACCACAACCAACTGAGCCTCCGCAACCAAGATATGTTCCCTTGCCAGACTAACACAAACCACTAACCGATAAGAAAACAACACAACAGAGCAAGTGCCGAAGGTACTAAACTACCATTCGCCCACAACAGGGAAAAACAACAAAGATTAATCTAAACACGACTGACCATGGCTCTGATACCAACTTGTAACACTCTTATTTCTATTAAAGCAATTAAACATACGAATAATACATTTATTCAAGAAATAGAGGCTACGCCACATTCAAAATTCAAAAACCAATAAACATGTATATAAACCTCAACAGTCGCAGCGGAATATAAACCAGAGTAATCCAAATATACACGTTATGAATAATAAATTACATCAACATAGATGCATCTCAAAAATCCCAACAAACGGGTAATCTCCAAACATAACAAAAATCCAAAATAAAAGATAATCTAGACCGACACAACTAAGCCTAGATCAGAGCCGACTAAACATCTAAACACCGATATCGGAGAAAGCTCTCGATATCCACCAAGCACAAAACTCAACAAGCATCTAAACCTGCACAACATCTACCCATCCATACAGATAGGCAGGCGGTCCATAACAGATCCACTGGGAGTAAGTATTACATTATCATAATCCAAATAACAGTTAACATGAATATTTCAATTTAAACATCATGCACTTGATCAATAATAATATTCTCATATCAATACTTACATCAAATCCCAATATCTCACATTAATAATCATCAATCACATGTGTCATGAACAAATATCAATTCACAATTATTCATACACAATCACCAATCATATACATCATGAACAATCATTAATCACACACATTTCATGAACAATCGTTAATCACAATTCATGAACAATCACCAATCATATTCCATGAACAATCACCAATCATATTCCATGAACATTCATTAATCACATTTCATGGACAATCATCAATCACATGTGTCAAACATCAATTCACAATTATTCACACATACTCACCAATCACCAATCACATTTTCAAATATGACTCATGTCATGATATGCACTTATTGACACATAAATGCATGTGGTACCAAATCTCCAAAAGGTCGTCACCTCCAAATCCAGATCTCAAAAGATCTCTGCCAGGCCGAAGCCCTATAACGAATAAAACATCGTATCCAGATCTCAAAAGATCTCTGCTAGACCGAAGTCCAAAACTAGATCTCAAAAGATATCTGTCAGGCCGAAGCCCTATAACGAATAAAACATCGTATCTCAACACGACTATGATGCATGGACATGTACAAGGACTCGATAATGCGACAACAATCACAATTTTCTCCACAATATATAGGACAACACCCAATTATATTGTTCATCTCCACAACATTTGCATTATCAAGAAAACATGCCCATACACAAATAAATCATAGTATTCACCATCACACATCAACATGATTATCAATAATCAACAATGTCATTCAACATCAACTATATCATATAGTTTCACCATTCCAAACAATTCTCATATCCCAAGTAAGAGAACATACAACATCTTATGACAAATATCATATCCAACATATAACCATTCAACATCAACTAACACATATAGTTTCACCATTCAAGCATTCCTTACATTCTAAGTAAGATAGCATGCATATCTCATGATAAACATCATATCCAAAATACAATCATTCATTCATACAACTCCACGTAGTCATACAAGAACGGTCACCATAACTCACAAGACAATTGGCTCAAAACATTTCCGACAAAAATCCAAATCATGTGGCAAACGGCCAACATTGATAATTTTCAAAGCTATGCAACTTATTCAAATTTGAAATCATACAATTCAATCTTAATCAATCATGTAGTCAAGGACTTAAGCCACTTGCAAACTATTAGAAATTAGTTCAAAGGATAACTTAAGTTCGTATGAGAAATTCCAAGACAAAACAACATTTAGCTCAAAACCTGTTTTCACCGATTCAACTCCGCCCAAAATATTTCTTAAACCATCAACACATTCACATTCCCAAATACATAAATGCATACTCAATTATTCACTCTAAGTACTTCATTAAACCCAATATCAAGTTTGGAAAAGTTCCATGGCTCAAAGAAAAAGTTATGATAAGTTTTCACAAAAATCCACATGACCCATGTGTAGTAATTTAATCATATCTCAAGTTCTAAAAATCATTTGGACGTCAAACCAAAGCCATTAGAAAGCTAACATAATTATCTACAACTTTCATGTTTACACGAAAAACCAATTCAACACGGAAACAAGTGAAAAATGTGAATGTTTTCCAGATTTGCTTGACAGAAAATCGGTGGCCGATTTTGACCAATCGGGGGCCGATTTTCGTCGAACCAAAACTAGAAAATAAGCTCAGAAATCGGTGGCCGATTTTGGGCTTCACAATAGTTCAAAAATCAGCTTAACAATGCGTTTTTCACTCAAAAATCACTCTTAAATCACTAGATTCAAATACAAGACTCCCAAATTAAATTAAACATTACCCATAATCATAACACTTGTAAATAACACTTATACCACTTCAAATCATCAAGTTCACATCCAAAATCATAATCAACCCATTTTCACCAAATCACCAATAACAATCCATTTCTCAACAACAAATCATGAATCATGCAAACCCAAGCCATATATCATCATCAACAATATGACTAAACAACAACAACAACCATTGATCATGAAACATATCACAATTCATCAACAACCATGCATAATTCACCAATTGAGCATAATTTACAAACTACCCATTTTCATACATCATGAACTTGCAATTTCATCATCAACAATTCATTTAACATCAAATTAACATATTCAAACATATCTCTACAACATAAGCACGAATTTCAAATATTGGGTTCATGATAATCACTTATTCTCATAATCAATTATGCATAGAACAAGAGAAAAAGAATTAACTAAATGATTATGATAAAAACTAACCCCCTTACCTTAGATGAAGATTAATCCCAACTTAGACTTCTCTTTAGCTCCTAAGCTCACCCCAATCTTGATTCTTCAAGCTCTCCCTCTTCTCTCTAACCCTTGTTCTTCCTTTCTCCCACTTTCTCTCTTTACCTCTCTCTAACTTTGTGAAATGAAAAGAATGAATGATATTTCTCTAGGACAACCCTAGTGTTATCTCCTCTAATGGGCTCAACTCAAAATTCTAATGGGCCTAACCCATCCTAACACAATTCAAAAGTTTCTATACACTCCACGGTAATTACTAACAACGGTAAAATCTCAATTTACTTAATGAAATAACTATTCTCATTAATCACTAAAAGTAATTCCCACCAAAATTATAATTTTACCCGTTCACACAAAATGACCAAAATATCCTTAAGTCTAAAAATGACTAAAATACCCTTCTAACACGGAAACCCATGAAAATGCACCCAATGACAATTAAATACACTCAAGCACAAATAATCACATAATAAAAGTAATTAAAATAAATCTAGCTAAAAATCGGGCTGTTACACTTTTCAACTCCAACGAAGACCCCACCTCCCTCTTTCTGACCGAACCACCATTCCTCCTTAACACAGCGCTCTCACCACCATCATTGTGTGCGAAGCGATCAAACTGTGCCTCGCGTGCCACCACACGACAATCCCCAATCCAAACAGCGTTCAAAGCTTGTAAAAGTTTCACAGAATTTTTAACGTTCACGTACCGTACGAAGCCGAATTCCTGACCCATAGCGTTTCTATACCTTGCAATATAGACATCTGATAAAATGCCACAAACTTCAAACGCTTGCCGTAACCTGAACAGTGGGATATTGTCCGGAAAATTTGAGACATAAAATGAAGCTTTCCTCCCCTCAGAAACAATGTCAGAACCATGCCATTCAGCAGTTGCAACACGACCTCCCACTTTGTTGGAAGAATTGCCGCTAACCCTAATCCCTTCAAAGCGCCTATCTTGATAGCCATCTTTAGAAACCTTGCCTAAAACCTGTTGTCGATCCTGCCTATAACCTGAAATCGTTCCTCGATGCCCGTCTGGAACCCTTGATCCGTTCTATCTTGTATATTCCGATTCCGTCGCTTTCCGCTTCCTAGACCGCACCACAGCCCAATTTCCCCTTTCCCCCCCGTTTTCTGCCACCCAGGCTGGACCCCGACCCCCCCAGAGTGCCTCACCGCCGGAGAAAAGCTCCGGCGCGGTTGTCGGAAGGTTGCCCTAACAACACCGCCACTCCTGCTCTCTCTAACTCTCATCGCGTTATTATAGTTGACCTCGGTAGTTCTACCACATGCATGCATGTTATATATTGGTTCGAAAGATGATTGAAATACATACAGAATGCGGCAAGCAAGAAGACAGCAAAAGGAGCAAGCTTAACATAAGCCATTGATTGATTGATCAAAAGAAAGAATTAACCAGCTACAATATACTATTGTTTGTTAATTATGAGCATAGCAATTTATAGATAAAATAATGTTTTTGTCTGATCCATGTATCCTGAAATATTGCCTTATTAAATTCAGAAGTGAGGAACACGAGGTTAATTGCTTATAAAAAATAAATAAAATTATTCAAAAAATAAAAAATAAAAAACAATTGGTCCCCCTCTCGAAAAAATAAAGAAAAATCTTCAAAATGGTCCCCTCAATAAAACTTATATATGGTCCGCTCAAAAAAATCTTCTATAATGCTAATATAACTAAGGTTAATCAAACACAAACTCTGTACAAGGATAGACTGCTACTGCAATAACCCGTGATTTAAATTCATAAAAAATAAAATCACAAGTTATTGCAATAACTCGTGATTTAACTTAATAAAAACGCTAAACTGTACTTTTCGTCCCCTATATTTCAAAATGTTGCAGTTTTGGCCCCTTATTAAAAAAAATAACAATTTTGGCCCCTTTCATCAAAAAATTGCTGCGAAGACGCCATGTGTCCCAAAAAAGGGGCCATAATCGCAACTTTTTGTAAAGATAAGGGGTCAAAAAACATATTTCCCTTATGTTAGGAGGTCAAAAGAGCATATTTCCCTAAACATAGGGGATCACTTTTGCCATTTTTTAATAGGGGATCAAAATCGCAACATTTTAAAACTTAGAGGGCGAAAAATAAAGTTTAGCCTAATAAAAAATAAGCTTTTGTCAAAAAAAAAAAAAACTTCGTAAAAAATAAGCTGAAAAATAAATAAATAAACATTATCGACATTGAAAGATTGGCGACGTGGCATCGACATCTTAATATGTAATGCAATAGTCGGCACACAAATCATTTTCAAAGGAAATGAGAACTCATATAAAAGTCTTTACCAAAGGAAATAAATCCCCATGTGATTTTCAAACAAATGTTAGCATAAAGGATGTTGTTCAATTTTTCTCGATCAATATTTTCAAAATATCACATTAATTATAGATAATAAAATATAGGCTTATAATTATATAAATGGTCCTTTAACTTATTTGTTGTTTTTGATTTAGTCTCTTAATTTTAAATTTTTCCTTTTCAGACCCTTAAATTTATCTCAGTTGGTCAATTCAGTCCTAGTCTGGAGACTATCGTTTGAGTTTGCAAAATTAATTCGAGACATAGCCATTTAATGATGACGATAATTATTTTATTTTTTTTGACAAAAATAAACGATACTCATTCATTCAAATTGATAGAGTACATCGATACAATACAAATCCAAATTCGCTAAAAACAAAAAGGAAGAATATGTGAACAAACTCACAACATCCATGTTAATAGCATAAAACGACAAAGTATATATGCCTACAAATATGACTATATTCATGTCTCCGAAATACCCATGTCCCCGGATCTGCAACCTTGACGACGCCAAAATCATTGTTATTGATCGGATCTGAACTTGCTCAAAGCTAATTTTTCAACCAGAATCAAATAAACACCGCACTAAGACGGGAAATAAAAAACACACCGCACAAAGACGGGAAATCAAAACAAACAAAGTCGTTCAGAGAAGACGAAATCATAAAAACAAAACGAAAGAAATCATAAAATATGTGAAATCACTTATTCAATTAGGATAAAAGGAAAACAATTCGGAGGGGTGATTTTTGGGTCAAAATTGACCCTAAATCACCCCTCTGAAAAGAAGAAATGAGTGATGGTTAGAGTTTGAGAAGAGAGAGAAAGAAATTGGAATTTTTTACCCTTTATTTTATTTTTGAATAGGCAAAAAGAAGCCTTTATAAAATCAAAATGCATCAAATAGCACAAGATATGCTAAGTTAATTCTTAAAAACATGGCAAGAACAAAGCATGCGGATAACAAATGCCCTTGAGTACAACAGTAGTGATCCTCCCTTCTATGGGAGAGGCTTAGGTTAAAGGCGATTTAGAGGGGTTGATTTAGGTGTGATCTCGACAGGGGTTTTCTTGGTCATACGTATCCCTAAGGATCTTGGGGAATTAGAGCTACGTAGTTCTATATTTATTGGGACTTAGGTTTATAGTTCTAGCCGACAGGGTCATCTCTATAACATTGGAGGCCCTACTCTCATAGTAAAGATATGCCCCTAGAAAGAAAGAAAGAAAAAACACAATTTTTTTATAAGGGAAAAAATGTTTATAATGTTTTATTTTTAGAGAATAATTATAATGTTTATGATTAGAGGTTTACTATTTTATACGATAAATATCGACCAAAATTTTCCTCATGAGCATAGTTCAGTTGGCAGATATAGTGCATTATAATATGTTGGGCAAGGTTCGAACCCCGGACACCCAACTTATTCACCTTATAAGGTGAATTCTAACCACTAGGCTACTTGACTAATTCACCTTATAAGGTGAATTGTAGTCACTAGGCTACTTGATCAAAAAGTCAAAAATTACAAGAAATGTTATAAAAAAATAAGAAGACAAAAATATATTGTATTTTTATTTGTAAACACTAGATCTTTGGCTCATGCGTCTTCTTCTTCAGAGATAGAGGCAAAACACCAGCCATATTTGATATCAGAATTAGGAAAGCGAGCACAATAATTCCCACTACCCTTTTTTGTGCATTCATCATGAGACCAACATAAGTTAGGTTGTTCCTCAACCTTCTTTTTAATCGTAGAAAGTGGCTCGCAGTTGCCTAAACCCCAAGATGTGCAAATAAAGCAATAACAACCATAGTCACAACCAGTTTCAACGGTGGGGCTGCAAAACGACAAACTGTTTCCTTCTATTTTCTTCATCTCGAACAAACTAGAACGCCGACCCGTGCTGACGCATGGGTCATATTGAAAGTAAATACTAAGAAAAATCTAAAAACTTTTATAAGATGGCAATGAAATAAGTCGTATAATAAGTTTTTACGACATTAATCATACCATGGGAAGGATTTTAATTCCGATGAATCATACAAACAACACAATTTATGATACGTTAACGAAACACTTCTCGATAAAACACATTTGATGTTACATCAGAATATTTGTCATCCTCGTTAGTTATCAATATTGATAGAAATTTGGCAAGTGTACCAATAACTATCGAAGTAATAAATTAAGTTCGTATCCACGAGGACTGTGTTAATCTCAACTTAGCAATAAAGTTAATATCTAGGATGTGTAAATTTTATAACTGTCTGAGGCAGTAGGTTTGTGTGCATAAAAAGTAATAAATGTAGTTGAAAGATGATTTGAAAAGGATAATTAAACCGATGAATCTCATATTGCTTTATATGAGAAGTTTACCTCCCTTTATTCCTAATTACTATTCAATCTTTACGACAAATTAACTAAGTAGATTTGATCAATCTCTTGACTCAAAACCCTTTCCTAAGTTATAACCTTTTAATCTCTTAAACCGATTGAATAACCGCGGAAGCGATAAAAGAACGTTAATTCATGAGTCATGATCCTCAATTTCCTATATATCTCTAGGTTCCTATGTTGAATCAAACAGGATTACTATTTCAGGATTAAAAGCTAGGGTTAATAGTCATTCAATTCATAATATCAATTCATGTAATTGCACGAAGCTAGGGTTAATAGTCATACAAAGCAATTATCTGAAAAGCAATGAACACAACACAAGTAATTCTGAATAAAGACTGAATAACATTAATAATAAAGAGAGTATCAACTACTGATTCATATATTACAATAGGGGGTCATCATAGCTTAATCAATAAGGAAATTAGCTAGACATGATCAAACGAATAAACAACATAATAAAGAAAATAAACCGATAGAGTTCCATCGTTGTCGGGCCTTGTTCTTCATGTTTTTCCATTTCATGTGCTCCTATTTCTTTCGTGCGGCTCCTTTTCCTTTTCCAAAACGTGAATTGCACAGAACGTGAAAATTCCCCTTTTGTGATGTGCTGCTTCCTTTTTATATTGCCTTCACCAAGTTCTTTTGTTAATTTTCTCTCGGGTCAACAGCCCACTTCTTTTACTATCCATGTATTAATACACCAAACTTACTATTAAGTTTCTACTCATACCTCTTTTTCTTCAATAGGCTAGATAAGTTGCACAATAATTTCTTCTCATTCCTTGGCCTTGTAAATATGTCACTAATTGACCAATAATGATAATAAAATACTATTTGACTCAATAAATCAAAAACGACAATTTATTCAAAATGACTCTAAATTAAATACTAAACTAATAAAAAAATGAATTAAAACTTAACTAAAAAGACTCTAAAAATGTGATATGACGGACTATCATCACAACCCCAAACTTGAATCATTCCTTGTCCTCAAGGAATTCACTTGCGACATTGACAATCGACAGTAAAATAACAATTACCTAACCAAGTAGTAGTATCCAAAAGTTCATCTTCCTCTAGCCAATGATGAGCTAGTTTGACTTTCATGCATCCACCATTCACAACTACACACAACAATATGATAAGGGTTCACACTCAATCAACGTGCAGGTCTACATATTACCATACGCTTGAAAAGTTTCTAAACGTCAATCAAAATCAATATCATTACACACTTTGAGGTCTTTCAGGGTTATAACGAGGTTTAGGTTAAGGTGAGATAATATTTGGATAAGTAGGCTACACAAAATTTGAGTTAGGCATTCCTACGGAAATTAAAGAATGGATTCAATTCCTCATTCACCCCTTGAAATAACAATTTGTAAAGGTACTAGAGAATATTTGTAACTTTTTAGGACAATCGGGTTTAAAATTACTCAGATTTTTCATTGTTTGTCCCTTGCTTTTTATTCTTTTTTTTTTTGATACACCATTTTGAGTTTGAGTGTATATTTTTCATGATTTGTTCTTTGTTCTCTAGTACCTCCATTTGTTCTACCTCCACCCCAAACTTAGTTGGTTGCAAATTCCAATAGCAACCCCAAACTTATTGTTTAGCAACACCCTACATAGCCTAACTCAAATATAATATTTTTTTGGGTCAAATCCTAAAAGTCCCTAGGCTCAATATGTAGCTTGTCACCGAACAAAAAGATCTAAACCTACCGGCTCAAATTGGCTTTCAAAAAGGATAAATTCAATCAAAATCAGGGTAGGCTTGAAAAGGCTCACAGAACCAAGCACTTTTGCCTTCACCAAGTTCTTTTGTTAATTTTCTCTCGGGTCAACAGCCCACTTCTCTTAAATCAAGTTCAACCATTATTTCCGGCGGTCCCATTGCCACTATACAATATATTCAACTGCAAGTGCGCCTTCGTTCAAGCATCTGGTCATACAAAATCACAACAAGAGATGGGTCTTAATTGATTCAAAACAATTGGTTTAAGTGTAAGTATGATAAAATCCTTACAAGAAACAACCATGGTAAAGGAGATTAAAGAAGATGAGTCGCATGATCTTAGTTATTAGGGATTGAGTTTTTTATATAAAAAAAAAAGGCATAAATTGAAGTTGGAAACGAGTTGGTGTGTGAGTCTAGAAGCAGAAACCGTTGTTGAAGAGATAGACCTTGAAGACAATCAATTTCCAATTTTTATTTTTATATTTTATAAATAATAATGATGTGTAATGCTTTTAGTGGTTGGAACTAAATATGATCTTTTAGGTGAGAGACCATGCAAGAGTTTCTCATTATTATAATGTAAAGATATATTATACTCTTCTTCTAAATCTTTATCTTTATTATATATATTTGCGCTATTTTTTTTTAAAAAGTACACGTGGCAAGCTTATATTCTCCATCTCATTTAATGTTTTCTTATCATCCAATCAAAATGGATTATGACACATTTATTTTATATCAACCAATAAAAAGAGGATCATGACTCATTTGTTTTTCATGAGCCAATCAAAATGGATCATGATATGATTTTTTTTTCTATATATAGACAATTTATTTTTCATTATTTTCATCTATCTCTTCCTCCCACAAAAACTCATTGATTTCAACCCCATCCTCATTTCTTTTATTTTTTTTTTTATTTTTTTTTTAATGTTTTGTTGTTTGTTTAACATTTCTTATTCTTAGGTTATTTTTTATTGTGATTTCTTAAGTTGTTGTTTTCTTATTCATATTCTCTTTTAAATTTTCTTTTCGTGATTATATGTTCTTTGTTTTTTACTAGATCTTTAGTTTGAATATGGAAGTCAATTAAGAGAAAAGAAGAAATGCATCACGTATCAATTAGAATATATATGAAGGATTTATATTACCAAGTTTAAATCTAACCAATTTCATCCCCCCTTTTCTTTTATTTTAATCTCTCAATTTCAACTTTTTCTATCTATTTATTATTCTTTGGTTAACATTTTTTATGTTGTTGTTTTACTTTTAATATTTTGATCTTTTATATTTTCTTTTGTCAATTATATTCTATTTTTCTTTTCTTTTTTTAACTTTATAATCAGTCGATAAAAAATTGGTTGAATGGATGACTTTGAAGTGGAAATGATAAAAAAATACATGATATATTTTCTATTATATTTTATAAATCATTCATGTCGTGAATCATTCTTCTTCTACTCATATATATGTTTAATGTTTTTTCAAAGTTGTTTAATTTGTGGGTATGAAATGGTGAACATACTTTCTAAAGTTTCAAATTCAATCCCGTCATTTAAATAATTCTTATTCTACTATACATTTAACAAAAATGATCATTTTATTTAAAAGGAAAAAAAGATCAATTTAATTATTTGAAATCATACATAAAATTAAAATAGAAAGTGATGAAAAATAACAAAATTAATATTCAAATTCAAACAACCGTTTTCAATGTAAAAAAAACACCATTTTTCTATCAATATTTCAATTTATCTATCAATTATTATACACAATTAAGAGTTTTCCTACAATTATATTAATGACTAATGACTTTTCTAATCATTAAAATTTCATTTATTTTAGAAAGCGCACTTCAGTTATCAAATTATTATAGTAATTAATTTGCAATTATACTGTCATTATGATTTGTCATTTTTTTTACATAATCCTCTAATTAATTTCCATTGCTCTTAATACATTTTTTTTTTATTTCTAATATTATTATGTAAATTTGTTAGTTCACGCATTGTTAGGTTTTGGTTTGTCCGTGATGTTAAAAAGTGACAAACCATCATGTTGATTAGGCATGGTGTTGATGGATATATACAAATATTTTTAAGAAGATGAATATATGAAGTCCATGAGTAACTTTTTGTAGAAACTCTATATTTTAACCTTTAACTTGAATATCAATTAATGACTATAGATTACTTCATTCGTCCTTAAATGTCGTATGATATAATTAATGTAAGATTTTTTCGCTATATATAGACAATTAGTTTTTCATCATATTCATTTTCCTCTTCATCCCAACTAAACAAATAATAATAATTGTATTGTTATTAAAAAAAATTAAAACAAGAAAATGTGTTTCCTTTCTAGAATTTTTTTTTTCTGACCCTTTTCTCCAAAATAAATTCAGATATGACCCCCTTTGAAAAAAAAATTCCAAAATGACCCACTTTTGATTTTTTTTTTTTGTCCCCGCCATTTGAAACGGCGGGACTGGCCGCCAATCTGACACGTGTCACATCGTGACTGGGCAGCTTTTTTTTGTCATTTCCGCCATTTCAAATGGCGGGACCGATTTTTTTTTTTTTTCGTTTTTAGCTTTTTTGGGCAACATTGTACATTATAAATACATATTAATTTATTTGTGAAAAAATTTCAATTTTGCTCCCATGAGGAATCGAACCAGGCGCATATGGATCATTGCCATTCTGTGTTACCACTAAGCCAATGTACATTTGATGTTAATTTTCGCATCCAATAATATATATACCATGTTTTAAATTCATTTTTGTTTTTTTAATATAAGTCTTATAAAAAAAAATATATAGGGTCCCCATGAGCTTAGCTCATTTGGTAAGGGATAATGCACAATATGTGCAAGGGCCGGGGTTCGAACCCGGGCACGGACACCTCACTTATTCATTTTAAGGTGAATTTCTCTAGCAACTAGGCTATTTGACAAAAAAAAATATAGGAGATTTTATAATTTTAATTGGATTCTAGATTTTACTTTGAAAAATTACTCCAATATGTACAAATTCTAGATTTTATTTTGAATATATATATATATCTTGAAATAATATATATATATCATTTCATCGGATAATTTATCGGTGAAAAATATATATTTCGTCGGATAATAATATATATATATATATATATATATTCGTCGGAGATCCTAAATTATCCAATAAAAAAAAAAACAAAAATGAAAAACTGGATGGTTTGTGGTGTGTGAAACTGGTTTTAAAAAGGGTATATATATTATTAGATGCGAAAATTAACATCAAATGTACATTGGCTTAGTGGCAACACAGAATGGCAATGTCTCATATGCGCCTGGTTCGACTCCCCCTGGGAGCAAAATTGAAATGTTTTCACAAATTAATTAATATGTATTTTATAATGTACAAGTTGCCCAAAAAAGCAAAAAACGAAAAAATAAAATAAAAAAATCGGTCCCGCCAGGGGCAAGTAAGGAACCTAAAGAACAAGAGGTTATTGTGGGGGAGTCGGAGAGTGCTTCAGGTAAGGTGGTGCGCTCTATTCAGGTCGAGAACCTTCTTGAGGCTGACAACACAGGGATTGGTTTTCAGGGGGATCCCTTGGCGCGTCGTTTTGATATTCATTCAGCGAGTGTGAATGTGGACACTCAGGTTGAAACGTGTGTTGATGGAGGAATTAAGCAGACCCCGTTGGAGAATTGTTCGTCTCCTTTGCAACCAAAAGGTCCTACGAAGAGGGGTCGTGCGAGTTCGTGTCCACCACGGCCAGCTAGGTCTGTAGCGTCTGGCCCTTGGAGCTTGGAGTGGATGTCTGATCAACATCATAGCGAGGCGGGAGTGGTATACTCGGCTCGTAAAGAGGGTAGAACGTTGGATCGTTCGAGAAAGCATGTGGGTAAATCTGTTAATCCTAATCGTAAGCGTAAGAAAGTTAACGGGGTCCTTCATCATTCTGTTCACAGCCTGAAAAAAGTGGCAAGGCTTTCTAGCAGTGACAGGGCGGCAGTCTTACAGATTTTAAAGAAAAATACTCGCAAACTTAAAGGGTCAGATCGTTTGAAAAAGGCGGTTCGTATGCTATCTAAAGACTTATCTGAGAAGGATTCTTCATCTGATTCGGTAAATAAAGAATGGAATCATTGGGTGGTTTTGCATGGGAATGAGAAGGTGGTGGAGGATGATATAAAAAATATAGGTGCTGCAATTGGTGTTCAGTTGTCTGATAAAAATATGTTTGGTGTGCTTGCAAGGAAGGGGAAAGGGAAGAAAAAGAGGTTTTTGGAGGGTGAGGACGGAGGTAGTGGGTTGGTGGAGAGTGTTTGATTGCGGTGGGTGTAGGTGGAGTGTGGGGTGAGGGTGTGGTCGATGAAGCTGGTGTCTTGGAATATTAGAGGTTTGGGTGGGTTGGAGAAGAAAAGGGAGGTTCGGTCTTTGCTGAAGGAAAAGAACCCGTTTATTGTGTGCTTGCAAGAAACTAAGTTACAAGTGTGTGATGATGGTGTCTGTTCGGCGATGTGGGATGTGAAATCGATGGCTTACTCTTATCGCCCTTCCCTAGGGGCGTCAGGTGGGTTGTTGACTGCGTGGGATTTAGCGGAGGTGGAAGTGTGGTCTACTGTTTCCGTGGAGCATGTTTTGGTTATTCATGGTCGTTTTTTGCACTCTAATGAAGAGTTTTATTTGTTTAATGTGTACGCCCCGTGTGATAATCGGGCTAGGCGGGTGGTTTGGGAATCTTTATCCTTGCGTCTGGGTTCTCTGCGCGGTGCTCTTCTGTGTGTCTGTGGTGACTTTAATGCGGTGCGTAGTAGGGACGAAAGAAGATCTGTGTCCGATCATGGTGGTTTTTCAGACGGAGAACTTTTTAATCAATTCATTGTGAATAATTTTTTGTGTGATCTGCCGTTGTGTGGTAAAAAATTTACGTGGTTCAAAGGAGATGGTAGGTCGATGAGTCGTCTTGATAGATTTCTTCTTTCTAAGGAGTGGTGTTTGAAGTGGCCGAACTGCCTTCAGGTCGCTCAGTTGAGAGGGCTTTCTGATCATTGTGCTTTAGTTTTATCAGTTGACGAAGAAAATTGGGGACCAAAACCTACTAGATTTTTGAAATGTTGGTCAGATATTAGCGGTTATGAGGATTTTGTCACTTCCAAGTGGAAGTCCTTTCAGATTGACGGATGGGGACGTTATGTGCTAAAAGAAAAACTAAAATTGATGAAAGTAGCTCTGAGGGAGTGGCATGCGGCTCACTCGCAAAATTTGTCTAGGAGGATTGGTTCTCTGAAACAGCGTTTGGCAGTATTAGATGGTAAAGGGGAAGTTGAGGCGTTGTCGGATGCTGATTGTGATGAGATGCATGGTGTTACAGCTGAAATTCATTCTTTATCCCGGATGCATACTAGTATTTCTTGGCAGCAGTCTCGAAACCAGTGGCTTGCTGAAGGGGATGCGAATTCTAAGTTTTTCCATTCTGTTT
This sequence comes from Medicago truncatula, assembly GCF_003473485.1. Lineage (NCBI taxonomy): Eukaryota > Viridiplantae > Streptophyta > Magnoliopsida > Fabales > Fabaceae > Medicago > Medicago truncatula. The sequence goes on from NC_053044.1 coordinate 33,655,701, forward strand.
TGTCTGTCCGTCGGCGTCGCAATACGCTGAGCTCTGTGGTGGTGGAAGGGGTGGAGGTTGAGGGAGTGCAACCTGTTAGAAATGCGGTCTTCACTCATTTTGCAAGTCATTTTCAGTCGCTCAATTTTGAACGACCAAGCGTGGAGAATCTCAGGTTTCGGTCCTTGTCTGTGGCAGAAGGGGGAGGGCTCATTACTCCTTTCTCGGTTGAGGAAGTAAAGGCGGCTGTCTGGGATTGTGATAGCTTTAAAAGTCCGGGTCCAGACGGTGTTACTTTTGGTTTTATAAAGGGGTTTTGGAGGATTCTAAAAGATGACATTATGCGGTTTGTTTCTGAGTTTCACCGTAATGGTAAATTAACTAAAGGTATCAATTCTACGTTTATTGCTTTAATTCCAAAAGTTGATAGTCCGCGGCGTCTTAATGATTTTAGGCCTATCTCTTTGGTGGGGTGTTTGTACAAAATTTTGGCAAAATTATTGGCTAATCGTTTGAAGGTGGTGATTGGTAGTGTTGTTTCTGAAACTCAGTCTGCTTTTGTGCATAATAGACAGATTCTTGATGGTATTTTGATAGCTAATGAAGTGGTGGATGAGGCTCGACGTTGCAAGAAGGATCTTTTGTTGTTTAAGGTCGATTTTGAAAAAGCATATGATTCTATTGATTGGGGTTATTTGGATGCCGTTATGGAGAGGATGTCTTTTCCTTCGTTATGGAGAAAGTGGATTAGGGAATGTGTCAGCACGGCCACGGCTTCTGTTCTAGTGAATGGCAGTCCTACTGAAGAGTTTCAGTTGTTTAGAGGTTTGCGTCAGGGAGATCCTCTTTCCCCTTTCCTATTCTTGTTAGCGGCTGAGGGCCTTAACATTTTGATGAAGACAATGGTTGATGCTAATTTGTTTCAAGGTTATAGGGTGGGAGCGGCTAGTTCCGTGGTTTTGTCTCACCTCCAATTTGCAGATGATACTTTGTTACTTGGTGTCAAAAGTTGGGCGAATGTTCGAACTCTTCGTGCCACCCTTCTTATTTTCGAATCTATGTCTGGGTTGAAAGTGAATTTTAATAAGAGTTTGTTGGTGGGAATTAATATTTCTGATTCTTGGCTTTGTGAGGCAGCTTCAGTGTTGAGCTGTAAAGTGGGTAAGGTTCCTTTTATGTACTTGGGCTTGCCTATTGGGGGAAATCCGCGTCGTCTTAGTTTTTGGGATCCTATTGTGAATCGAATTAAAGCTAGACTTATGGGTTGGAATAGCCGGTTTCTTTCCTTTGGAGGACGTTTGGTTCTGTTAAAATCTGTCTTGACTTCTCTACCTGTCTATGCCCTTTCTTTCTTCAAAGCTCCATCAGGTATAATTTCTTCCCTTGAATCTTTATTTAATCTTTTTTTTTTTTTGGGGGGGGGGGGGGGGGGGGGGGGGGGGGGGGGGGGGGGGGGGGTGTGAGGATCATAGAAGAATAACTTGGATAGACTGGAAAACTGTTTGTTCCACAAAGGAGAATGGAGGTTTGGGGGTGAGGCAGTTGAAGGAATTTAATAGTGCTTTGTTAGGTAAATGGTGTTGGCGGATGTTGGTTGACAGAGGTGGTTTGTGGTATAGTGTCTTAGTTGCCAGGTATGGCGAATTAGGTGGCAGGTTGGAGGTTGGGGGCCGAAGTATATCGTGTTGGTGGAGGGAGGTGAGTCGTATTAGGGATAGTGCTGGTGAGGGTGACTGTGGGTGGTTTGGTGGTCACGTGGCTAGGAGGGTTGGTGATGGTTCTGATACGTTGTTTTGGTTGGATAGGTGGTTAGGGGATGTTCCGTTCTGTGTCCGTTTTCGTAGATTGTTTGAGTTAACAGAGAATAAGCTCATGTCTGTGGCAGACTTGTTCTCTGTTGATCTGGAGCAGCAGGGTGTTTTTTGGAGGTGGAGGCGTAGATTGTGGCAGTGGGAGGAGGAGATGTTAGCGGAGTGTAGGACTTTACTTCTTGATGTTCTTTTGTTTGCCGAATGTTTCAGATACTTGGGTTTGGCTTCCTGCTCCTTTAGATGGATACATTGTTCGTGGTGCTTATCAGGTGCTAACCTCGCAGGACTATTCTAGTATGGCTCATGCTGCGGATTTGGTGTGGCACAAACAGGTTCCCTTGAATGTTTCAGTTTTTGCGTGGAGACTCCTCCGTGATCGATTACCAACGAAGACTAACTTGATTGCTCGAAGGGTGTTGCCGACTGATATCTCCTTATGTGTCGCTGGTTGCGGTCAGCCTGAATCGGCTACACATCTTTTTTTGTTTTGTAACACTTTTGGTTCGCTTTGGCATTTGGTGCGTGATTGGATTGGTTGTGCGGGGGTGGATGCAGATAATATTTCCGATCATTTTCTTCAGTTTACTTATTTGACGGGTGGTGCTGTTTCTAGACGTTCTTTTATGCAACTTATATGGCTTCTTTGTGCATGGGTTGTGTGGAATGAACGCAATAATCGTCTGTTTAATAATGTAATAACTCTCATTCCCCGTTTGTTAGACAAAGTTAAGATGTTGTCCTTAGGTTGGTTGAAAGCTAGAAAAGCTACTTTTGTTTATGGTACCCGGCAGTGGTGGTCATGCCCTCTTGTTTGTTTGGGTATTGGCTAATGTAGTCTTGTTGGGTTGGTTTTGTATTTGTTGTAACTCTTGGTTCGTGTAGTAGTTTCTAAGGCACACCTTGTGCTTTAGGGACTGCTTTGTTATATAATCTCATTTTGGCTTTTTCAAAAAAAAAAAAGTATTAACAAAATTAAAATCTAAGGAATGATAGATAAATTCAATATATTATACTAATGAAAAGTAAATAAAGATTAATTTTTGTAAAAAAAAAAAAATAAAGACTTAAATTATATGTATGCGGTTTAGTTTGATATTAAAAAATTAATTCAAAATGTGATCCGATACGAGTGGTTTACGCAAAGAGAGATGTTAAACTTTACGAATGTGTTCCACACGAAATTTCAATAAAAATGACCAATCATGGGTACAATGATAAATAAACTTTAAATGATGGACAAAAATGCAGTCTTGATTTAATAGTAGTGCAATTTTTCGGTTTCGTGTACACTATATTCATGATATATATCATGTCCGTTATGCAAAATAAAGTTCAAACATGTGCATTAGGTTTGATTTTAAAAAAGGTTTTTCGGTTTAAAGTTAAAAATTTTATAGTAGTCGTTGAAAAGCCTCAAATTTTTATTCAAAATAAAAGTTTCACTTTTGACATATTCTAAAACAAAAATGATTATTCAAAAACATGGGAAAATCATATGATTATCGAAATAGGTATAAATATTTTGAAAGAGAATTGAATGATGGCCATAAGTAAATTTGAGCAATGATCCAATGAATTTTACTAATTTTATATAAAGTTTGTCTCAATTTTTATTTTTTTTAGGTACAAAAAAACTATTTAATACATATATGCCTAATTCTATACCGAAAAATGTACACAGGGTAACTATTTAATGATCATTTGATCATAATGATTCTCGAGATTTGACATTTAATGCCGTTATTAAAATACAAAAATCACAATGAATTTTTTCGGTAAAAAATTGTATGGTGAGGGAATATCGGTTCTGTACAAGGTGGGGAATATCTTAGATATGGAAGAGCACTCACAAATATATTTATATCCACTTATCTTCAGGGATACTAACAAGGCTCAAAATCTATAACCTATAAATCCAAAGTTTGTCCTTTTACTGCTAGACTAAACTCTTCGAGTTTGAAAATAGAAAGAAAAAAAAATTATAAAATGGGTTTTTATTTTAAATTAATCATGGCAAATATTTTTTTTTTTAAATCTTACTAGCCTACCTAAATTGGCATCAGGTACAAGAAATTACATATTCCTTATACCCGGATCATCTTTCATCTTGATCTTTTTACTAAAAAAAAGTATTTGATTTAATTGTTCTTGCTAATAATTGTCTACTAAAAGAAGTTATTGATTTAATTGCTCTTGCTAATCATTGTCATCGCGAAGAAAAAAATGACATATTCCTTATACCCGAATCATCTCTTATCTTGATTTTTTTACTGAAAGAAGCTATTGATTTAATTGTTCTTGCTAATTGCAATTGTTTGATCAAACACATTTTCTAGAAGTTGATGTTAATTTTATGGATTTGATGAATGAGTTAAAAAAATCCTGGATAATTAATGAGTGATGAAAATATGTTTTAGATAAAAGAGTGATGATTTTGTGCAATATATGGAAGACCTTAGAGATAAAAGAGCTCTCACAAATATACTTATATTTACATATCTTCAAGGATACCAGCAGAGCTCGAAGCTCAGAATATTTAAATCAAAGTTTATTCTTTTACTACTAGACTAAATCCTTAGAGTTGAAAAATTGCAATGAACAAAAAATATATTTTTATTTCAAATTAATCATGACAAATGAAATATTCCTTATACCTGAAACATCTTTCATCTTGATTTTCTACTTGAAGAAATTAATAGTTTAATTATGTTTGGTGATTGACATCACCTGTAAAACTTATTTTGCAAGAGTTGTTGGTAACTTTATGGATTTTTTTAAACAATTGAAAAAATGACACTACATATTGACCCAAAACCTTAAGTCATCAGTCATCTCATTTATATTTTGTTCAACATATACTTTTACATTCAAGTTAGAACTTTAACTCACACTTGACATATTAACATATCTCCCTTAAGTGTGATACTCTCTGCAACTATAATATAGAGACATAGCCAAATAAATCCAGAAGAATGCACAACATGCTAAAAACTATGGGATTGTGGTGGTTTCATACAAGGAGTTTTTTTTCCCTTTCTTTCATGAGAAAGTAAGGATTAAGCGAATGACATCAAAAAATGAAGAAAACAATTCGTCGTAATGACAAGACTTCCACATGAGCCTAAATTAAGTTGGATAATCATATTATACTAAGAGAAACTGCACAAGTGAGATTAACATCACACCTTCATCCAAATTCTAAAGGCATTAGATACAAGAGCAACCTCACTATATGTTTTCCACTTTCTAATATTGCATGCAATCTGGAACTTTAACTAATATAACACATATTAACATCTCTTCCTTTACGTGTTAGACTCTTCGCATCGGTGATTTTGTAACATAGCCAAATAAAATCAGATGAAGTCATTTGATGGTAAAAAAAAAGGTCGATTGATGGTGATTTAATGCATGGGGGTTTACGTTCTTTTATTTCATGAGAAGTTAGAAAATAAATTAGAAAAGGAAAGAAGATAAAAAAATAATTTGAACATGAGAGAAATAATAAGAGAAAAATATGTACTCTGTGTTTTATCGGTGATAGTATATAATAGTTTGAGTTACCGGTAATTATATGGTTTTGTCGAAGAAGTTGAATATTTTTGGGTTAGTATTACCAAAGAGTATGACTTCATTAAAAAAACATCACATCATTTTAAAATGTCTAATAAACATGTATTTTGTAAACTCATCATAACTCATCTGGATTTTCCATTGTCACATCCCCCAAAGATTAGAAGTGAAGGAATTTAAAATAATGGAGGTTGAATACAAAAATACAATGAAAGCTAATGACATCCGACAACAAAGTTTTACAGAAAAAAGGTTAATTAAATAAATATTCCATATAAATAAGATTTTTTGTTTTGTTTTTAGTCCATAGAAATAAGTCACATTTTTAATCGTTGTAACATTTTAAACATCTTTAAGTTTAAACATGACATATCACCATCTTTAAGTTTATAAAATCTAAAAGAGGGACCAAAACTATGTGATTTTGAAATGGAGGGACAAATTATACGAGTGAGTGAAAATATGATGACGAAAACTGTAATTAAGCCAAAGTTAAACAAATAACTTCCAAAAACTAAAAAAACAGTACATCATAATGTTGTGAGTTTTGGAGGATCCTATATTGAGTTTGATCATCACGTTAGATTAAAAGAAACCACACAAGTGAGTTTGAAACCACATCTCCATCTTAAACCTTAAGTCATTAATATATGAGTCATATCACTTATATATTGTTCAACATTTACTATTGCATCCAATGTGGAACTTTAAATAACACTTGACACATTGACCTCTTTATCTCAAGTATGAGACTCTCTACATCTGTAATCTACCACCAAGAAAAACAATCGTTTCCCCCACAAAGTTGAATCGGCCTATGGTATTGTCGTTGGACCGTACGGGAGAGCCAACAATGGTGTTGATTGACTCATTGAACACAAAGCGACCACACAAATGTGCATGATACCATATCTTCACCCAATATATTAAATTTGACGAAAGTCTAACCCGTACTTGGCACGGGTTTCCAAGCTAGTTATAATAAAAATGGTAATGAGATTCAATAGTTCAAATTTTGATTCATCAATTACCTCGATGCCTAATTGTGCAATTTCCTTGATTACTATAAAAACATATATTAGTTAAACAACAGGCCTAACAAAAGCATAACACATGCTGATGAAAGGCAACCAAAATACAAAGTCATGAAAAGAAAAAATACAAATCACCAACTCTATATTATACATGTGAAAATTAGAAAACGATTAATGACATACTTCCTCTATTTCATAATACTTGTCGCTTTTGAGGAATTTATACATATCAAGAAATCAAATAAATTTTGTTGTTTTTGATGAAATTTTGTGTTTTTGATGAATTTATACATATCTAGCATGTTAGGTTTTTTTTTTTGTTTTGACATATCGATATTAAGCAGAACATACATCTTCAAGAAGTCATTTTTGAATTTAGAGCTAGAGCCAAACAGAAGACATATTTGAGATTAGAATTAGGAAAACGAGGACAATAATTCCCACTACACTTCTTTGTGCATTCGGTATGAGTTTTGCATAAGTTAAAGATCTTCTTCGACCTTCTTTTATAGGGTTAAATAAGTAAATGGTCCCCCTAAATATATCAACATTTGATTTTAGTCCCCTTAAAATATTCTTTAGGTTTTTGGTTTTACAAAATTTTTCATCCATGAAATTAGTCTCTAATTTTTAGTCACTCATGTTTAATCTTCATATTTCTTAATGAAATTTTTCAAAAATTGATAGAATATAGAGTTCATATTTTTAACAATACATGAATTAAATATATTTTTTTTTATGTTTTTGCTACTAAAAAATCCTTATTAAATTCATGTTTTGTTAAAAAAAAAAAAAATTATTTTTCGAAAATATTGTCATAATTTTCAACCATTTCTGAAAAGTTTCATTAAAAAATATGAAGGTTAGACATGATTTGACTAAAAAGTATGGACTAATTTCTTAGATGGAAAATTTTGAAAGGATCAAAAGCCTAAGTAATATTTTGGAATGATTGAAGTCAAATGTTGGTATATTTAGGAGGACCGCTTACTTATTTACCCTTCTTTTTAATAGAAGAATATGAGACGAAGACGAACACTATCAGAAATTCTTGATTTTCCTGCGGAATTACCTGCGGCTTTTGGTATAAATTCTGCAGGAAATAGTTTTCCTACAGATTTTGCTAAGGATTTTGTTTAGATAATACCTTAGTGGGTAATGGTTTCCTTATAATTTTAGGATACACGGGAAAAGTACATTTGCAGGAAGAGTGAAAAAACCGCAAGAAACATTCGGAAACGAAGACATAACACAAGCCTAACATATATTAATTAAACAACAGGCCTAACGTAAGCATAACACATACCGATGAAAGGCAACCGAAAATACAAAGTCATGAAAGCAAAAATACAAATCCCCAACTATATATTATATATATGAAAACGAGTAATGACATACATTACTTGCAAATCAACATCATATCTTAAATAGCCACAACCATGCATATACATCATTATTGAAATTTGGATGGATATTAAGAAATCCAATTATTTAGTTGGAAACAAAGACTACTATTTAAAGTAGTACATAGATGCATAATATACATCTAGCATGGTAGGCTTTTCTTGCATATTGATATTAAGCAGGAACAGACATCTTCAAGAAGTTGCTTTTGAATATAGTGCTAGCTGCCATCTTGAATGTAGCTTCTGCTACAGAGATAGAGGCAAAACAGAAGCCATATTTGATATTAGAATTAGGAAGATGAGCACAATAATTCCCACTACCCTTTCTTATGCATTCAGCATGAGACCAACATAAGTTAGGTTGTTCCTCAACCTTCTTTTCAATATGAAGAAGTGTGGCGCACCAGCCAGGCTGATTCAAAACACCCGTGACAAAGCATTGACAACCATCATGATTATTACAAAAATTAACTTGTGTGTCGCAATCCTCCCCACACTTTGCTCCTTCTATTTTCTTCATCGAGAACATTACTGTAAATGACAAAGCTAGTTAAAGTTTGAACAACATACACATACCATTATTAAATTATTATAAGAATAAAATTAATGTAATACTCAATGTTGAACACGTACTAATTTCATAGATATAAAATTTTAGAGGGATCAAAAGCCTAAAGAAAATTTTAGGGGGACTAAAATCAAATATTGGTATATTTAGGGAAACTATTTTCTTATTTAACCTTTAGTTATTTTTAATTAGCGGACGACAGAGGCAAGCGGATACATGCCAAATGTGATATGTTAATAGTAATTTAGAAAGAACCAGTTACAATATTAATATAATACACATACCATTAATAATTTAGTAGACTATTACCACTATAGTTGAGAGTTTAATTTCTCATGATTTCGAAAATATAAATATAATGTAACATTGGTGAGAAAGATGATTGAAATACATACAGAATGCAGCAAGCAAGAAGATAGCAAAAGGAGCTAGCTTAACATTAGCCATTGATTGATCAAAAGAAAGAACCATCTAAAATATACTATTGTTTGTTAATTCTGAGCTCAACTTTGTATTGCATTTCTTCATTTCTTGCATGAATCAATTTATAGACAAAGTTAATGTTTTTGCCTTATCCATGGATCCTCAAATTACCTTTTTTTTTTTTTTTTTACGAGCGAGGGACACGAGGTTAATTTAATAACTATTTCCACTAAAATTCACAAGCTTCTATATGGTCCCCCTCTCAAACTATATGCTTATCTATAACTGAGGGTAAATGTAACAGACCTTAAAATGAAGTAGAATCCTTAAACTGTTTAATTGAATTGATGAAGTAAAATAAGTTTCAAAGCTACTTAAATGATTACAATAAAGAAGGAAGAAGAATTAGAGAGAAGAGAGTTCAGATAAAAAAGAAGATTTTGACATCACAATTTCCATGCTTATTTCCTTGGCTTTTCTCTTATTTATAAGGATCCATATTCCTTATTCCCATATTGTCTTTTTCAGCTATTTGACTCATTACAGTAAACAAACACAAACTTTGTACAAGGACCGACTACTACTATAATAACTCTGATTTTAATTACTTCATAAAAAATAAGCTGAAAAATAAATAAATAAACATTATAGACATATAAAGATTTGGGGACGTGGCATCAACATCTTAATATGTAATGCAATAGTTGGCACGCAAGTTATTTTCAAGGGAAATGAGAACTCATAAAAGCCTTTACTAAAGGAAATGAATCCCCATTTTCCAAGTGATTTTCATAAGGTAGATACTTCATCCGTTTCAAAATGCATGTCGCATTATGATAATGGGCATTATTCACGTAATTCACTTTGACCATATTTTTAGCATATAAGATGATGTTTGATTTGTCTCGATCAGTATTTTCAAAATATCAAATTATTTATAGATAATTAAATATATTAATGGTCAAAGTTGTGTCTTGACCTGTGTGAAGTAGTTGATTTTGACATGTATTTTAGAATGGAGGGAGTACTAGTTTGTCGTGCAAGGTATCTACCCTCATCGGCGTTGCATACATGTATCATCATTGATTAACTCATCTGAGGTTTTGACTTGGGTTTTCCCTTAGTTTGTGCATTATATGTTATTTGGTGTAGAAATATAATTGTTATTTGATGAGTGATATCTATATGAATGTATATATTAACTCATCAAAATATATATTTATTTATCCTTGTTGGATGATTTAATATCTATATGAATGTATATGTTGATGAATATGATGTTATATGATGTTGTTCATGGTTGATGAATTATTATATGAATGTATATGTTGATGAATGTATATGTGAAATATTTATATACTGTGAAAGATGTTGATATGAAGTTGTAATGGATATATGGGATGATTATTGTTGATGTTGACTTGCTCCATATTATTTAATGGTGCTGCCTTGCTGTCGTGATTAGGATGCTAATGTTGGTCTAAGTTGTTTAAGTTGTAAGATGTTGATCCAAATTATTGGAGTCATATGAGATGTCTAAGTTGTTTAAGTTGTAAGAAATTGAGTCCATGCCTACTCATTTAAGTTGAGGGCTTGATGCCCTGTAATGTATATTTATCCATATTATGTTGAGGGCTTGATACCCTATAAGTTGAGGGTTTGATGCCCTGTGAGCCTATTTACGCTCAATACGTTGGGGGCTTGATGCCCTGGTTGGTACCACATGCATGATTAAGAGGTCGTAGTTGCATTTTGTCTAGATGGTTCAAGATGTGTAAGTTGTCTAAGTTGCATTGTCGAGTTGAAGTCGTGCCGTTGTTGTTAAGTTGTTATTTACCCATGTGTCGTTAATGAAGTGTTTATGATGTTGATTATGATGTTGTTATGTTGTTTATGATGCTGTGTATAATGTGATGAAAATGAAGTTAATGATGATTAGAAGTTGATTGAGTTATTAAAGAAGTATTATAAGAAGAGTAATGTTATTAATTGATGAATTATATGCTTATTATTATTGAATGTGAAATCTCACTCCTTCTGCATGGAAATGTTGCTCTTCGTATGAGTAACTTGCAGGTGATCGAGAATAGGTTGATGTAGTTGCTGTCGTGAGTGGTTTCCTTCTCACGTGTGTCTTTAGGTGCTCTGATACGTAACGGGATGGGACTTTGTTGCATGCTTTTTCTATTCCTTACGTATTGATTATGAATTTACATGACTATGTTTTAGATTGGATATTTTATGAGATGTTTTGATGAGACCTTCGTGCCAAAGATTATTTAGATGTTGAATTAAATCCGTTGCGAAGTATTAAATAAGTTGTTGAACTTTTGAAGAATAAATTGTTATTTATTTTCGTTTATGATTTTAAGAAGTGTAGCATTCCGTTTATGAGGAAAACTCTGATTATTTAAATGAAATTTTTATGTTAGGAAAACGGGGTGTTACACCGTGCGCCCTTGTGGCACAGCCGTGCGTGTTTTCACGACATTAGGTGGCACGACTGTGCCAACCTCCTTGTTTCTGAAAACTCTGACTTTTCGTATTTTAAGGTGCTTTTAAGTATACAAATGGTTCCCAAACACCTAAACCTAATTAGATGAAGTGTAATTAGACTTTTAAAAGTGGTTTAACATAGGTTTATATTAGGAATGAATTGTCTTTGAAAAATAAAAGGAGACAATCTTTGTAAGTTTTGGGGATTTGACGAACTTTTCAAAATGGTGATGTTATGCTTGACCTAATATAATGTTAGGAAGTAACTAGGAGTGTTTTGTTGGTGTATGGGTATAATGTCTTATCTTGGTTGAATAATTGGAAATAGACGATTTTGTTAAATGATATGAACTTTGGTCAAAATAGATGAAATTTAGTAAATGACATACCATGGTGTGATAACTTACAAATGGCTTTGAATAAATGATAACATGATGAAATAAGAATGAATTAATGATTGATTGGTGTAAAATATGTTGGTTATCATGTTGTGGTGAATTGTTCGTCTTTTATGCGAATTATGATTTATGAAACGATGATGTTTCTTTTTGGAGATGTTTCTTCTTGGTGATGATTATTTGATGATGATTATGATGATGACTTGGTAATGTATGAAAGTAAATGCTGGATAATGCAATTGGTGGGTTATTAGTAAAGATATTATATAATGGTGGGAATTGTATAATATAGATTTGATGAGTTATGCATTGTCGAGTATTTTCTTGTATGTCCATGCATTCATCATCATGTTGAGTCATGGTGAAAAACGAATCAATTATGATTATGTTAGTTTTTGGTGAAGAACATAATAAGGTGGGGATTACGTTAGTGGGTTCTTACGGTAAAATTATCTCCGAAATCCAAAATGGTACCACATGCATGTAGTGATTCCTAGAACATTGCATGCACTTGAAATCGGTGAAATTTGTCATATTTGACTAAGTGACTTGGTGAATATGTACATCGGTGAAATTTGGTGAATATTGCGATTATGTGAAATTGTGGATGTGTATGTGTTGCTTGATATACTAAGATGGTGGTATGATAACATTCATGTGAGTTACTAATGTTGAATATGTATAAGTCATTCATGTGAGTTACTAATGTTGAATATGTATAAGTGTATTTATTTGAATATGTGGTTGACCGCCTGCCTATTTGTATGAATGGGTAGACGGTGTGCAGGAATGATTATCTTATTGCTTGTGAGTTGCTTGAGGACTAGCATGGAGCTACCTTGCTTACCTTTTGCTCGAAGTCTAGTTAGGCTCTGATTAGGGTGTGGAGCATTTATATTTATTGTCTTTTATCTGTTGTTGGATTTGATTTGATGAGACCATGGCTATGTATTTAAAACCTAAGATATGGTGTGGAGATTTTATTACTCATGTTTTTTAGGATTATAGCATGTTGATGAGATTTTATGTATGATGATTTTCTGCTACGTGTTTTTATGAAAAATCAATTTATGCATGTTTTAAGAAAAATGAAGATGTAACATCTAAACTATTTTGATATATGAATTATCTGCATATTTTATTGCTTTCGGGGTTTAGAGTGTTACAAAACATGCCTAAAATGAAATAACCTTTTGCTAAGTAGGAGATGACTCACAAGTTAAATTATCTGACCATATTGGTCCTATGTGTCTAATGAAAAATTAAAACGACATGAAAGTATGACAATTTTGTAATATGATCTAGGGGTAATTGTGAAGTCGGTGGGAGATGTGAACATAATGTAAGATTAATAAGATTTAAGAGTAATTGTGAAGTTAGTGGTAGATGTCAACATAATTTAATATTCTAGTTTTGAACTTGTTTTGAAAAATATCTTTCTTTTGGATGAATCTTATTTGTACCTTTATTTAGGATGAATCTTATTTGTATTTCTTTGTTGGATGAACTTGATTTTAGTTTTACTCTTGGAGGTAGGAAACTAAGTCTGAGGTTGAACTTACATAACTTTGTTTCATCCTTTGTTGATCTATATAAACAGACTTTATTTGATGGTTCATGGCTCCCAGGATCTTTTGTTGATGGTTTATATAAATTGAGATTAGTGGCTCCTAACTCCTATAATTTACAGTAATAAATTATTTATTACATTCATTGGCTCCCTAGCTTTAATGTTAATTGTTTTTTTTAACCAAATAGCTTAGACTCATTGTTTTCAAGAGTCACATTGAATACATGATTATTGTGAATTCTTTTGATGCGTTTGGGAGTTTGAATTTCATTTGATCGTTTTTATGATGTTGAATTTCGATTTCACTTATTTTCTTTGATATATTGATGTGAAATTTCATTCAATATAATTATTGATGATGAGATGAATTCTTGTATATATTAAATATCAAATGTGAAAAATTAAAGCTCATTGTTGATAGGATCACTTTGTCAGTGATCGACACTATTTTAGAACTGAGGCATTATATATGAAAAATTTAAAGCTCGGTATTGATGGAATCATTATTCGGTGATCGACACTATTTTGAAGTTGAGGCATTACATGTGAAAAATTAGAGCTCAATGTTGATTGATCTCTATGCCGGTTGTCAACACTATTCTAAAGCTGATATATTATGTGTGAAAATTAAAGCTCAGTGTTGATAGGATTACTATGTCGGTGATCAACACTATTTTGGAGCTGAGATATTATATACACATGAAATATAGAGCTCAATGTTAATATGATCTTTATGTTGGTGATCAACACTATTTTGGAGTTGAGGCAGTGTGGTTTTCCGTGAACCACATAATTTCTCTGGCTTTGAAGCATTGGAGAGAAATTGAGGACTGACATAGAAAATGATAGTATGATTGGTGATCACGTTGACATATCATTTTCTTGCTACACTCTACACAAATGACTAGTCGACGGAATTGATGGTATTTGTAACCCATGGAAGGTGTTGTATCAATAAGGATATAACTACCGCCATAATTCGATATCATTTAATTTTTGTTGGATGGAGCCTTAATTAAGTGTCGCATCTTGAGATCATTTAGTGGCCACATTAGAAAGCTTGTTATCGGTCCCCGTGAAAGGCAAAGGAAGACTTTGTCTTAGATCTCGGTAATCATGACTATGGCTTCATCAATTAAAAAGTAAATGTGTTCAAATTTCATATAATAGGTGATTTAAATTTTACAAGAAAATCCTAAACCCTCAAATTTTGTTCACTTACGGCTTCAAGCGAACTTAACTCCTTACTCCACAACAACCACCACAGCTGCCCCTCCTGATACCATCTTATAAATCGTGGTTGGGCATAACATAATCCTACAAAACTGACTTGTGAGGTGAGGATTACCCCCACTTATAAACACATTGTCAGGTCATCTCTTATCTGATGTGGGACTCTTTAACAATTTTTTTTGTACTAAGTAATTTCTCCGCTAATATATCTAATCTCAATTATCTCGCGCCAAATGGAGTTTGGTTCGGTCTTAAGCTTCCACCTCCACTTACACAACATGGCCAAATAGAAGAGTTCTATATTTTTAACACCAGTCTTCCTTTCTTCTTGGGATGACACACCTTCTCCCAACTCATCCAATTGATTTTCTTGCTGTCCGCCCCTCATCCCAACTCTTATTTGATTGCATTGTTCTTACTAAAGTTCATGTCTGTATTTCAATTACCTGGTACGTGCACAACGTGACATGAATAATGAAAATGTGCAATGGATATACTTTTCCAGGTTTTTTAGGATATACACTTTTCCTTCCCTAGTTAAATATATAAACATAAAACAAAATGTTTATGATTAAGACATTAGTCTATTTCTGTTTGGATTAGCGATGAGTTCAGTGGCACTGTGATTTTGTAAAGCTTCAAAATATAGTTTTTGCCAAAAGCATAGTGGCTCGTCGTAATTCTTTCAATCTCACCATCAAACCAAACATTCATGTCGGAGCTTGAATAGCTTATGTGTAAAATGAAAAATGAGTTTAAATTATTTTATTTTATATTTAAAATAACCTTTAATCAAATTGCTATCAAAATTCAACAAAACAGTTGCTTCAAATTATAGGGAAATCAAAACGTGCATTGCAGAGTCAGATACTTAGATGGCAACTTTCAGAAATTATAATGAACACACACAAACACTTGTCAAATGTCATCGTTAGCAGACATTTCCATAATATATGAAGCTATATTGTTGAAAAGGCAAAACACTTTTCTGCCTTTTAGGTATGAATACAAATGAAAAAAACACATGAGAAGAATCTATGCAAATATGCAATAATATTATCAGTCACAACAATTAAGTTGCTCACTAAATAAGTAAATAGTACAAATTTTAAGTCTAAATTATGCAATGGAAACAGCTAATAACATTTCCCATTCTTTCGTTTTTATTTGATTAGTGCATTTCACATTCTTTTCACTCACTACTAATAGCTAACATGCACATTATATTTCCAAAGGACATTTCAACATATTGAACTATTGGTAATTTATGTAAAAAAGTAAAAAGACAAAGTAGAAAGAGAAATTAAAGCATAAGATGCTGGTGAGTTATGTGGCTGCAACCCTCGTATCTATAACATGCCAAGAAGTATTTTGTAACCTACAAACCCTTTCAAGTTTGAACCATGAATATCAATCTAATGCAGCTGGAGTTTTCCACTTCTGCATTTAACATTTCTTAATCGAAGAATCCAATGCAGCTTTTGGAAAACTTTGCCATCTTTCGAAACAATCGATGCGACTCTCTTCTGCTAAAAAAAAAAATCGATGCGACTCTCTTCTGCTAAGCAGTTTTGTCTGCTAGGTTGGACCCTTGTAACCATAGTATCGTTTGGGAGACCTTCCAACCGCATCTTTACTAACAAATTAACCGATGTCAAACTCAGCATCCCCCATTTCATCGTCCATGTTAAATGTGTTCTTGTCTTACACATACTACATTGCAGGGTTATGTTTAGACTATATTTTGTCTCAAATTATGTCACCTTAGAACATTCTGATAGGATTAAATGTTATTTTTTTCCAATAATATTGTACTATTTATTTGTATCTCAGCTACTGTATACTATTAATTAGTCTTTTCACCGAAGTTGTGTTACAATAAGGATAATTTAGTCAAAAAAAATTGATTTACCATGGAAATGAGAATAAACCATTTCATGAGACAGAGGTGTAATGAACAGAACTAATCCTAAGTTTCATGCTCTTCCACAGACATATAAAGTAACAGAACTATGCTTAGATGTTCATAACGGTCATAATCCCCAAAATTTAACATCTTAGTGTGTTCTGTCTTATACAGGTCAAATTTCTGTTGAAAGTCTCATCTAGGTACAAGTGAAAACAATTAACAATTTAGTATTTATAAAACACACATGAGCATCACAAAAACCTTGTCGGCTCAAGGATTAGTCTCGTAACATGTCCAAAGGGCCTAAGCCGTTGGAATAACTTGGGGTGCCTACTGGAGTCAAAGATCCTAATTAAGGTGAGTTAGAAAGAAAAACACACACACATGAGCAGCTGTGCAGTATGCGCATTAAAGAACAACAGTTACAACAGGAAAGAGTGCAAATCTGCAATAATCTTATCAGTTACCACAGTCATAAGTTGTACTTACTAATAACTTATATCAATTTTAAGGTTGTGTTTCAGCAGAAACAACCAAATATCAATTTTAAGGTTGTGTTTCAGCAGAAACAACCAAATATGCCTAATTATTACATATAATTCTTAAACCCCTTGTTTCCTCTTAAGAGTTTAATCTTTTATGTACTCACAGGTTGTATCACCAAATAAAATGGTTAATCGATTAAAATTACAGGAAAAACATACGGAAAAATTATTAGACCATCCTGCAATAGATCCTTTTTTTCACTTGCGAATTATCTTTCTCATGTTCCTTGTTTATTACATAAGTCGAACACAATTCAAGTATGCAAGGGAAACAACTAGCATTTCCCATTTCTTTTCATTCACTACTAGTCATTGCTATATACTCAATGACAAACAGCAGAAAAACAAAAAAGACATTTCAACATATAAACTACTTGTAAATTATGTGAAAAACCATAAGCTGTTAATACGGCTACAACTCTCATAACCTGCCATTAAGTATTTGGTAACCTACATAACCTTTGAACCAGGAATGTCAACCCAGTGCAACTGGAGTTCCACTTCCCCACATTCGACATTTCTTAGTCTAAGAACCATGTTTTGGAAAATTTTACCATCTTTCCAAACAATGTGACTCTCTTCTGCTAAGCAATTTTGTCTGCTAGGTTGCACCCTTGTAACTATAGCCTCATTTGGGAGACCTGCCAACCGCATCTTCACTGCTTCAAAAAATGGGCCGATGTCAAACTCAGCGTCCCCCATTTTGTCATCCAAGCTGAATGTGTCCTTATCATACACATACTGCATTGCAAGGTCGTGTTTAGAATATTTTGTCTCAAATTATTTCCTATTTTTTAATATTCAGATAGTATTAATTACAGTTTTTCATCAATATTCTTATTTTTTTATATCTTCTCCATCATACACTAATTAGTCCTTCCACCAAATTCATATTACAATAAGGACAATTTAGTCAAAAAATTGATTTACATAAAAAAAATTAGAGTAAATTATTTTCTTAAGACGTGTATTTTATCTTAACAACGGATAATATGAGACAGAGTGAGTAAGAACTTGAACCAATCCTAAATTCAACAAACCCTATATCTGATAATGTTCATAATCTCCCCAAAATATAACTTATTTTTTATATAAGGTAACTTGGTATGTGTTCTGTCATATACAGATCAAATTTCTGCCAATTGAAAAGTCTTACCATGTTTTCTGTCATATGATAATAGTGATATGCATCGGTAACAACATTGATAATACGGATAGCCAAACCAAAGCAAGAAAATTTCATATCTTTTTAACTCAAATTTTGATTTGAAACACACACGACGTTTAAAGAAAAGTTACTTACGAGATGGATTGGAGTATGAGGGTCTGAAATGGATAAAGTCAAGTCCTCATTCCACTCAGGATTTAGATTCTTCTTCACGACCCTAGTCTTCAGCTTCTGCATCAAACATAAAATGCAGCAATTAGATGGATGTACACAAACAAGAGATGCATAAGGCTGCTACCTATGTAGGACTGATAATTCACATTAAAGGCTTGTCAAATGTCCACACCTACACGATACTGACACATGTAATTACATTTCTATTGTTCTATTTTCTCAAATTACTAATGGTAACAACGTGCCAAGCTGTCAGCTTCGGTGTCAGTGTCTGCGTCTGCGCTGCATAGTGTTGTACCCCTTTACAATCTAACATTAGCTAACACAATAACCCCAATAGGAGAACAACTTATTGTTGATTTTATCGTGCATTCTTACCATATAATATATAGCTATGATTTATTATATTCTTAATTTCCCAAATCATAAATTCCAGACTATCTATCAATAAAATTAACTGAGTTGGAGTGTTGAGTACATAGCCTAATGACAGTATAAAAACAATGATTCAAAAGTCTACTTTGGAATTCTAACAATTTATTTATGAGAACCTCTCTAGCACTAACACTTCTGATCAAAGACGTGTATGTATGACATGTGTTAGTGTGCAACACCGGTACAACACTAACACATGTAATTACACTGAATTATGGTACAACACCGACACATGTAATTACACTGAATTATGTCATTTTTTTCAGATTATTATTGCTGTTGATGTGTCAGTGTCTATGTTGTGTCCGGTGTAAGTGTTTGTGCTTCATAGGTGAAAACATCTCAAACTAAGTTCTAAAACCATCTATGCCTGTTGAGATTAAAATCATGACATGAAAACATACTATACTGTTTGTCACCTAAAAAGTCAAACATTAAAATCAAAGCTAAAGACAGAGAAACAGCAGAGTCAATTAAACACAACAACAAAAAACATAAAAGTGATTAAGATTAGAGAAACAAAATCAAGAGAAAGACTAATTAACAAAAAACACAATCAAAGAAGCTCTAAACAAAATTCTAAAAATTCTGAAAACAAAACAAAACAACCTAATTGATTAACAAAAAGATCAAAGCAAGTGAAGAGAGTTGACCTGTTTTGCCATTTTGATGACAACATAAGGATCACTGCTGACTACATCTCTGATAGCAAGATTAACACCTCTTTGAACATGAATTTTGAGAAGTCCCAATAAATTCTCCATGAACACAGAATGTGTTAGAAAATTCAACAGTGTTGATTTTCAGATAGAAAACGTGATGACAGGAACCTCTGACCAATGTGCATATACTTATACTTATTTGTAATATAAGATATGATTATGATGTTTTTTTTTTGTCCTTTCTTTATTGCAAAAAGGGGTCTAGAAGAAGTGGTATTTTTATTGGCCTGCCATATCATTCATTCAAAAATATTTTTTAATATTATATTGTTTCATATTTTTATAATATAGTAATTAGTAATTTTGAAATTCTAGAATGAATTGATATTCTTACCATTTTAATCAGTATTGTGTGGTGCAGGCGTAATCATACCATAAATAAAAACGCGTCTTTTCTAATATACTCCAAACATGATATAATAATAAACTTTCTCCCATCTCCGTGAGTTTAGTTCAGTTGGTATGCATATTGCATATTATATGCAGGGGTCGGGTTCAAACCTCGGACACTCCACTTCTCCACAATTAAATTGTGGCTCTAGCCACCAGACTACTTGACCAAAAAAATAAACCTTTTGTCAAAAAAATATAATTCACTCATAAGCGTAGTAAAAAAAACAATTATGGCATAGTTATTTAATTTGGTAAGTACGCTAAACATAGAATAGAATCCTAAACTTATTAAAATATAACACCTTTCACTCATAAGCGTACTTTTACGGTCACCGTCAAAAGAAAAGGTACCTTAAGGTTTTCACACATTAAAAGTTGAATGAATAAATAAAAAAAAATTACAAAATTATTTGTATTAATTATGGGGGGAGCTTGTATTTTGAGTTTTAATATGTAGTTTAAATTTAATTTTATATTAAAATATTCCGGCCATATCGATCGTATTTTGAATTTTGAAATTTTTCCGAATCAGCGTATCGGTATCGTATCAAGTATATGGGTTCATAGGTGACAACCTTCTTTCTTGTATTCACATTATGTTTTTACTTTCTTTATCTATTGATTTTTGTGTCAATTCCTCATTTTCTTTGTAAATCAATAATTGTCTCATAAATTGTCTTTGAAATGGTTGTTCAAATAACACAACTTAAATTTATTTCTTAAGATTTCAACTTTGTAATTTAAATATTCTTCTCTTTAAAACATTTGTGGCATCAAATTTTAGAATTAAATGTATTTTTGTTTTTTGTCATTTAGACGAATTTTGATTTACCACATGCCACATCTTTTGTTTTGTATAATCACATGCAACGAACTTCTAAAAACAAACAATCTTTAAATTATAAGGTTGAAAATTTGAAGAAAAAAAATTAAGGAAGTAAATTTAAATTTGTTCAAGCAACATAGAACGAAAATAAATTTAACTCTATTTTTAACTAGATCTGACACATTTAAACAATGATTCAGTCTATTCTATTCTTAAAAAAAGATAGTACACAATATTAATTTAGAAACAAATTAAAAAAATAATTAGTATTTAGTATTAAATTGAAGGTTAAGAAAGCACTATTTTTTGTCAAATGAAAAAAGTACTTACTAATGAGAGAGTACAATTATAGTAAGAATTGGTAACTAAGATTTGCCATGTTTGTAAACTCCACTCAAAAGAGAGAGGATTTGAAAAATCAAGTTACAAAATGTGAACTTGTTCTGTATTTTGACTACATATGCTTTAGATGGTGGTGGTGGGGTTTACTAACTAATCTACTACTCCATCCGTTTTAAAATGAGTGTCGTTTTAGTCAAAAACTAAGTGTAATTGGCTAAAACGACACTCATTTTAAAACGGAGAGAGTGAATCGCGTGACTCGTTTCAATTGGGTTTGTTCAATGTATAGGATAATCATAATTGGTCTTGTGTATGACATATGTTAGAAAAGTGGATATTAGGCTATGGGTTAAGTCTGAACACAAATATATATAAGAAAGTTGATTTTTCTTTTTAATTTATTCTTCAAACTTTTTGTGCGTTCTATTTACCGATTCTAAAATTTAAAAAAATGAAACATTTTTAAACGTATTTTACATTTTTAAAATATATAATCCAAAATTTAGTAAAGAATGCGAGAAGCAAGTAGAATGAGATAAACAATTATTAATATGTAAAGATCTTTAGATCAGATTTAATTTTAATTTTTTAACAAAAAATCTTTGGTCCAAATATTGATGCTCTCTTTCTCAGCCAATATTAAGTAAAAAATAATAATGTGAAGCATACCTGAAAGAGAACAAAATTAGATCACTTATTTTTGAACAACTTTCATTTTCCTACATTCATTGAATATCTAATTTTCTCTCTATTTATCATATTTCATCTATTATATTACTCTATTTTTCTCTTCTCTCTAACTAACTATAGATTGGATTTGGATGCCTAAACATTATTTTTTTAAAACAAATTATTATTTAATCAAACTGTTGTTGTTGGATACCCTTAAAATATTTATGGGCCAGGCACAATATGAAGAAAACGTATCTGTGTTTGTGGATACACAGACAATAATGCAATGATGACGGTGATGATTATCGTCTTATTATTTTATATGTTTCTAAATTCTAAAAATAAATATATGATTATGAACTTTGTGTTATGTTTCGGGTGCCTTTAAAAAAAAATTGAAAAAATCAAAATGGAATTAAATCACTAAGAGTGATTCATCTCGCACAAGGTGTGCAAAAGAGAATCACCCAACAAAATACAAGGTTCCTGTCTGTTGACACATCAAAACACAACACAAAAAAGAGAAGAAAGCTAGTCCCTAACACCCATACATAACAAAGGGTGCCGCCACCAGTCAGTGTAACTAAAGGCGGCAGTGAGCATTTTAGCTTTCAACCAAAAAAAGACAAAAACTTAACATTATCCAATAAATTCACCACTTCCTGTGCCGTGTGTATAAAAATTCTATTGTTTCTTTCCTTCCAAACAACCCAACAGCCGGCGTGCCAGATCACTTGGAGAAAAGAATGAGCAAACCGCGGTACACTCGCCAAATGACCAAATTGATGAAGATGATCTCGCACAAACTCTGGAGGAGTGAAATTGATACCGATCCACTGATACACAAGATGCCACAATCCTCCAAAAGTATTGCAATGGAAGAAAAGGTGATCCGTGGTCTCTGGGTAGCCACAACCACCTACACAAAGAGTGTATTTCGAATGAAGGACTCGTCGACGGATAAGATTATCTTTAGTGGGAAGTCGGCTGCGAAGAAGTCTCCAAACGAACATTGAGACCTTTAGCAGAACATGTTTCAGCCAAACTGCATACAAAAGGCCAGTGTCCTGTGTTGTGTCAAGCATCGTAAATACTGATAAGTCCCCTTAACGGAATAACCATTAATAGGATCAAGAATCCACCGCCACCTGTCAGAAATAAAATCCTGCAAGACAACATTAGACAACAAGGACGAACACTCCATGACGGAGTCCTCTTCCCGTGCCAAAAGACGCCTCCTCCACTCCCAAGCTCCACCTCCAACCCCCCACCCTCTCGTAACCATCTCCATAACCGTCACCCCTTTATTTTCAGCAAGATAAAAAAGGCGAGGCAATTGCACGCGTAAAGGTGCACCTCCCACCCAATTATCCAACCAAAAATAAGTGTCAATACCTCCACCAACCATCCTTCGTACGTTTTCCTCAAACCAACTCCCTGGCTCCAACCCCACTCCACTACGAGTACCGAACATCATCCTCCACCAAACCGAGCTATTCCTTCCTCCTTCCAACAACCGTCCACCCTCTTCACCGTATCTAGCCTTTAAGACTCGATACCATAATCCTTCCTTATCCACCAACATACGCCAACACCACTTTCCTAACAACGCTACATTAAACTCCCTCAACTTCCTAACACATAACCCTCCCTCCTCCTTCGATAAACACACAGTATCCCAGCCAACCCAAACAATTTTCCTAACAGATTTTGTGTGATTCATCACTCTTAGCACATCTAGTGCGGGGTGAATCACCTTTCGTTTGAGCAATATATTCTATTTTTATTTGTTAAAAAAAAAGAATCACTTTTTTAATTATATAAAAGAAGGATTTTACTTGTTTAAATACAACTATATAAAAATGAATTTTTTAAGGAAAAATGATTTTTTTTTTTAATTATAAAAATACAATGGACGCAAAAAATAATTTTGAAGAAAACATGTTTGCAACATATGCAAAAATGTGATGCACTAAACAAGTCTTTGACCATTTGAAGCTTTCAATAATCCATAAATCTAACCCACTTGAGCAGGCTTAGTGGTATTGATTTAAGATCTGGGAGTATGCCGTGTGCTTCTCCTCAAATTCTCAAGTTCAATTCTCCCTAATGCTAATTTGGATGGATTAATTTAACTTTTTTTTTTATAAAACAACCCATAAATCTAATGGAGCTGACCTATGCAAGAATCTGATCTGCAAAAAGAAATTTAGATGATAAGTTGACATATGCAAGTAAAAAAAAAAATGACATATGCAAGAATGTTGCACTAAATCGATTAAGTATATACTTATATATTATTCATAAGTTTCTAAATGTAGTTTATGAAAATACAATTTTCGTTAGTGAAAATTTATTAAAAAAAAAATTATTAAAGAATTAGAGTGGTCATAGCACTTGTCTAAAAAAATGGGTGTTAAATAGAGTGTAAATAAGAGAATGTTCATAACACTATTCTCTTTAAAATTAAGTTGGTGGTTGATAACATGAGGGAAACATGTTAAATAGTATCAATGGAAACGAGAAAAGTGAGAAATGTGAGTAATGTATTTTAAATGGAAAAAACAAATTCATTTATTGTAAAATGCTAAGAGGATAACATTGTACCCAAATAAAATAAAAAATGCTACTCCCTCCATCCCATAATATAAGCAAAAAAACACATTTTCTTTGTCCCAAAATATTAATAAAAAAGATAAATTTTTATCTTTTCTAAGATTTTTTTTTTGTTATTCTCGTAAAATTAAATGTAAATTACATTCAATATTCTCTTTCTTTCATTTTTTTCCATAACCAATAGCCAATGAAAATTGTTTTTACATCTTCCTATAAAACTTTTTTCAAAGAAAACACAAAAAACTATACTCCAAATTCTTATGTTTTAATTTTTTTAATAAGTGTGATTTTTGTTTTTTTGCTTATAATTTGAAACGGAGGGAGTAAGCGATAACAATATAGTATCGTCCACTTATTGCAGGGATTTTGATATTTTCGGGTTCAAGGTTTTGAAGAAATGTGCAATATTCATGATTCTAACTTCATAAGAATCTGTGCAATATTCATAATCCTAACTTCATCTGTAAAGTTGAGCCCCTGATGGTCTTTTGATATGCTATGATCATGGGAATTAAAAATGCTCTTTATACAAAATTCAACTCAGCTATCAATGCTCTTGAGAAAGCACATATGGAATGTTGGTCCAAGGTTTGATATGAAAGGTCTTTGTCTCTTTGAGGTGTAAGAAATAGATGGATTAACCGTGTCCATTCAATTCAAATGCAGTCACATCTTTAGAAAAGGAAATGAGTGTGTGGACAAGCTTATTAACAATGTTCAAATCATTCAAGATATAGAATGGTGGACTATTTGTTCTAATTTCATTGCGAATGAGTTCTTTAGTGATACATTTGGCCTTTTTATATGGCCGTTCCTAGAGTTTTTTAGGCCTTAAGTATAATATGAATAAAAGGTCCCTTATATAATACTCCATCCGTCTCAAATTGTATGTCACTTTAGAAAAAATATTTGTCCCAAATTATATGTCGTTTTACAATACCAATGAAAAATTAATGTTACTTTTCCTATTATATCTTTAACTATTTATTACCCTCTCTTCTTTCAATTCCTTCATTTATCTTTCCCATATCATTTATTGAGGACAATTTTGTAAAACAACTCATAATATCTCTTTTCCACACAATATTAATTACATTTCTTAATATGTGTGAAATGCCCAAAACGTCATACAATTTGGGACGGAGGGAGTATATCATACTCTTTCCGTCTCTAAAAAATAGTCGTTTAAGGTTTGTGCACGGTTATGAAGGAAATGATTAATTGTGTTGATTTCAATGGTAAAATTAGTATCATTTACTAAAATACCCTTATTAATTGTAGTTAGTGGAGTAGTTAAGTTGGATGAAATTCAATTAATAAGGGTAAAATAATGGAAATTAATAATAAATGTTACATTTTTATTCTAAAGTGACAATTATTTTGAGAAAAAGAAAAAGTGCTAAAGAGACAATTATTATGAGAGAGGGAGTAATTTTTTTAGCCCATTGTTGTGATTTTACCAGGTCTTCTTTTTGTTTGTTCCCCGCTTTTTACTACCAAAAAAGAACAAAAAAAAAAAGAGTGGGTCTTCTTTTTAGCCCATGATCCTAAATGCGTCTCACATCAGTTTCATGATCATGAATGCGTCTCGCATGATTTAGCATTATCAAATTCAATTTTGCAATCCTTTTAATCAATTCAAGAAAGTTGACATTACTATAATTATATAATTTAATTTTTTTGGAACATTTGAAAGACAACATTAAGATTAATTTCTCTAGTAGGCCTATTTTCAACTAAAATATAATTTCTTTTGTTATAAAATTATCTCAATTTTTTGGATAATAAATATGACTAATATATTTAATATTAGTGAAACACATTATTAGGAATAAATGGCCCAAAAATATCACAAATTTCTTCGATAATAAAGTTTCTGGCACATTAGTAAGAAAAACCAAAAAAAATTATAGGGAGGGTGTATATAGAAATCTTTGTATATGTCGGGGTATATATAGAAAATTGAGACAAAAGGGCAATATTAACAGGCTTCAGCTCAGCCTTTCATCATGGCAATGTTTGAGCCTTTCAATGAACATTGCTATATACATTCCCCAAAACCAAATATTTCTTTATACACCCCCACCATAAAAAATAAAATAAAAAAATTAGGTCCCCCTACCGGCATGGGCCCTAGGCCGTTGCATCCCCGACCTATTCCTAGGGCCGGCCCTGCCTTCCAAACTACTCCCTTGGGTTATTATAAGAGAAAATTGCTTTTCTGACATAGAATACTTCCTATTGACACAAGTAAATGACGCTTTTACCCCCAGCGGTAGTTAACAACTGTCAGGCCATGCGCCGGAAGTTAACCGCCACTGGCTTCCAGCGGTTGTTAACTGCTGTTGTGTTCGTGATATATTCAAGTCAGTAGTCATAATCCAGACACTCACTCCATCATCACCATCACCATCTTTCTCTCAAATTTTCACTCTCTCTCTCTATAAAAAAAAACTCTACCAAATCATCCAAAATTTCTTCCACTAAATCACAAGTAAGTTATCACTTATGCTATTGTCATACATTTTAGCTAGTATATGTGTTTATATGTTTATAATTTTAGTAGTTGTTTAATTATTAAATTTTGAATTTTTGTTTTTAATATAGTTATGTTGTAGATCTGAAATGCTAGGAACATATGTTATGAATACATGTTATAATGAAGTTATATTGCTTGAATTTATATTTTTTTTTTCGAATTTCATAAAAATTTTCGGGTTTGAATATTTGTTTTTAATATAGTTATGTTGTAGATCTGAAATGTTATTAACATATATTATGAATACCTGTTATAATGAAGTTATATTGCTTAAATTTATATTTTTTTTTCGAATTTTATAAATTTTTTAGGGTTTGTTTGGGATTTTTAGGGTGTATGTCAAATTTTTACTGTAAGTGTTTGAACGAGTTTTTCATTGATTATTTTTAATTTCTAATTGTATAGATTTGAAACAATGGTCGGGTGGATCGATGTTCATTCACAATTCAACAGCGGAGAACCTCAGAGGTTGAAGGTTCGGTGCCTTGGTGTAACGTTAAGAGGTCTCAAGAATGAACTGACTGAATTCAACCAAGGAGTCAACCCCAGAGACACAAGGAGGGTGGAACACGTTCGGTATAAACGTCCAACGCTCGACGAGGGGAGAGTATCATTCACTTGGGTGGAATTAACGAACGACGAAAACGTGTCAAGCATGTTTTGGGAGCACAACATGTTCTAGTGGATCGATATGCGGGTGACGTTGCTGAGATCAACTGAAGATATCATCAAAAGTTTGATTCCGCCAGAAGATCGTCATTAGGTACGGAATGAATGCACCTTCCAACTACAACAATTTTCTTCCTTTGAATGAGGTATTTCAAACTTGCCAAACGGCAGGAGTCCAATATCTGACCGACATTCTCATTGTTCCTATCAAAGGATTAAATTCTTGTTAGGCCGGTTTAAATGAAGGTATTGAAGTGTCAAGGAATGGACCTTATTCGTTTGACATTTAAATATCATCATTTAATCACAGCCTAACAATAATTTAATCTTTTGAATGGAACATTGGGAATGTCGGTCGTATATTGGAGTCCTGTTGCTTGGCAAGTTTGAATTTACCACATTCAAATGTAACACAATTGTTGGAGTTGGGAGGTACAAACGTCCAACTGCAACAATTGTCTTCTTTTGAATGGGGTAATTCATACTTCTTAAACGACAAGAATCCAGCATTCAATGAACATTTTGAATGATGGTATTCAAGTGTCAAGCTCATTCTTTTGACACTTAAATAGCATCATTCAAAATTCTCATCACATGTTGGAGTCCTGCTGTTTAGCACGTTTGAATTTGCCCCATTCAAGGGTAAGATAATTGTTGCAGTTAGAAGGTACATTCCGGAATGTAATGTAATACAATGTAATGTGATAACATATATAGTTGAATATACATAATACATTTTGTTTTGAATGGAACAATAATTATCTTATTTATTCACTTTTCGAATTTATTTATTCATTACACAATTTTAATTAGTTGAATTCACGTTAGATTTAATTAGTTTTTATTCGAATACGCAATTATTCAAAACGCGACTTTAATCGAAATTATTCCAAATGCGAATTTATTCAAAGTACCAATATGTCAAGCAAAATGTACCATAAAAAAACATATAAAAAGATCCAAAATAATTAGCTATTACAACCCATTACATTCAATCATCTTCCTCATCACACAAGTCAATTGGGTTGTCTTCGACAGTCCATGGGGCACCTGTTTTTGACTGAGGACCAAAACAACATGTCCACCCGCTCCTCCTCAACCTCGAATGATATACACCAGCACCTTTGAAATCCTTCTTTTTGATGGATCCATCACATGTGATTTCGTGTAATGTCATCGGCGATTTTTCTTTCTTCTTGTCGTCACCCTCCTTTTTGTTCACCTCAACGTTTCCCTGATTCTGAGACATATCTACATAAACAAATCGACGATCAAAACTTACATCATGTTGTAACAATTTTACAATAATTCATCAAAACCTAAACTAATCCTAAAAATTATACCGTAACTAATCGTAACAATTTTATCACAAATTCATAACAACAAAATTTCATAACAACCTAAACTAATCGCAACGATTATACAACAATTCATCTAATCCTAAAAATTCTACCATAATTTCATAACAATTCTACAATTCTAACAATCTAAACAATTCTAACCTAAACCTAACAATTCAAACAACCTAAATTATCATAGCATCATAAACTCAATAAACTTGTATAATCGCAATTTAATAAAAAAAAAACACTAAAAAATCAATCACAAAATAGCAATGTAATAGGATGGTAACAAGTTACTTGATTTTGTGAGCGTAATTGACGTTGAATCCGCAACAATTGAGAAAAATGACACCTCTTGATCTTCAATCTGCAACAATGGAGTTTTGGAAACTCCTATGTTGTTCTATTCATATAACAGAAAGCAATAACATTTAACAACCGCTGGAAGCCAGCAACAGTTAACTAACGGCGCATGGCCTAACAGTTGTTAACTGCCGCTGGGGTAAAAGCGTCATTTACTTGTGTCAATAGGAAGTATTCATGGTCAAAAAAACAATTTTCATTATAAGAAACAAGAAGCCTCTCTCTCCATTCCTCAACCCAAAATCAATTGAATCACAACCGACTCACTCTCATCCTCCTCTCTCTCTCTCACACATACAATCACACACTTTTTGGATATGGTTACTGCATTGAAGAACAATTTGAAGTGGTCTTGTGGAAAAACATGGAATCCAGAACCTCCGCTTCATATGTTTTTTTTTTTTTGATTAATTTTAAAATTATTTTGATTGATGATCATTGTGAATATTTTTTAATTTCTGGATTTTATTAATGTGGTTAATTTATGGGTTTGAATGTAAATAATGAAGATGGTTGACACACTTGTGTGAGAAGAGAGAAGAAAGAGACAATGGTTGAAGGAATGAGGGAGACTATGCAATTAATTATTTTTGAAATATAACCCATTTTTGTTGGTCTGGTGGTATTGGTTTAGGACTTGGGAGTGTGCTCATCCTCGAGGTCTTAGATTCAATTCTCTTAGTGTTAATTTAGGCGGGTTAATTTAGCATCTTCAAAAAAAATTGAAATGTTTTAATGAATTTTTAATTTAATTTTTTTGATTTGGTGACATGTTAATGTCATTTTCCATATATGCAATGCCACTTAAGGGTTTTTCTGAACACATCATTACAAATTTGGACACAGTGCTTTTGAAGACCAAATAGGGGGTAAGGATCAAAAGTGTAAAAAAATATAAATAGAGGGACATGATTGTTTGATTTTAAAAAGGGGGACCAATTCCGTGAGTGGGATAAAATAAGGGGATCAAAAGTATAATGTAATTCGTTGTCATTTTATATTATTAACATGAATATTGTGAATTTATTTGCATCTGATTTGTTTATAGCGAATTTGTATGGTATCAATATACTATATCAATTTGAATTAATATAATATAATTTTAGTAAAATAAACAATGATTAAATGACCATCAACGATTATAATATTCTCATAAATGTATAACATATCTGGTCCTCACAAAGAAAAGGTCCCAAAATCCAAATCCTCCATTGAGGCAATATCCACACGGATGCTCACCGGCAGGGCAAATTAACACATTCATATGCAGGTTTGTGTCAAGGATTGTGACAAATTCAAAAGCTATTTATCAATGAGGATGGGTCCAATAGAAGAGTTTATACTCTTACAATATGGTAAATTATTATTCAAATATCACCTCAAAGATGTATTTATATTAAATGTATGTCACGACTCAAATATGATTAACTCTTCGGATGGAACATATGAGAAATGAAAATGAAAGAAACTATTTAGACTTTAGAGATTTAGATTTTTCTCATTGTAATTTTGATTTTTAATAATTTCATATTTTATACATGGAAAACATAAATTTTAACCTTAGAGAAAAAAGTGTATTCCAAATTTCATTTAAGAGATGAATGTAATTCGAGTTTCATTCAAAAGAGATATGTAAAATTTTCTTATATGTTTTGTATAAGAGAAGAGACGAACGTATATAAATGGATTATATCTTTTACAATTATATGTAAGTACATCAATAAATTAATATCATAGTATTTGCGAAAAAATTTAACAATTGTTTTAATTAACAAAATGCACAATCAAACGTTAGTTTAAAATTCGAATACATTCATGGATTATGGACTATTGTGGATAAGATAACTATTACACTATATAAATTAAGATAAG
Organism: Medicago truncatula; assembly: GCF_003473485.1. Lineage (NCBI taxonomy): Eukaryota > Viridiplantae > Streptophyta > Magnoliopsida > Fabales > Fabaceae > Medicago > Medicago truncatula. Next base: position 33,686,780 of record NC_053044.1, read on the forward strand.
ATAAAAATTAAGAGGGTTGAGTAAAAAAAGTATAGGTAAAATACATTTTAGCCAATCACCATTACATCTTAGGAGCGACTCATCATCTTCTTAAACTCTTCAAAATTCACATTCCCATCAGCATCAGCATCAACGTTTCCGATCATTTTCCGGCAATCACCAAGCGAACATTTCTCCCCCAACCGCCGCATCACCGCGTGAAGCTCTTTCGCCGAAATCAACCCATTCTTATCCAAATCATACATCTCAAACGCCTCTCTAAGCTCCTTAGTATCACCACCGCCGTTGTGTAACTCCCCGAATTCCTTTAGATCAATGTAACCGTCTCCGTTCCGATCAAGCTCCTCCATCATACGAGTAACTTCCTCCGTCGTTGTTTTAGATCCGAGCGCCGTCATCATTTCCTTCAGCTCCGTGCGTGAGATCTTCCCGTCGCCGTTTTTGTCGAATTTGTTAAAGATCTTGCGAACTTCTTCTTGGTCCATGGCCTGAGAAATAGAAGAGTTTATGTCTTTCTGATTTTGAGTTCAGTTTGTTTGGTATTGTGATGTGTGATTTATAGAAACGTGATTTGGTCACGGAAACGCGTTTTTTAGGTAAAAAGTTGAAGAAAAAAAGAGAAATATTGAGGTGGAATAATTACAAACGCGGTTTTTGAGTGAAGTGAAAGTGAAATGTTATGTTTGGGAGTGAAGGAAAGTAGATACTATGATAAACACCACAAGAAAACAGGAAGCGTGTTTTGAATTATGGTTGGAAGTTGGAACACACGAGATTCATGATTCATTGCATGTTATGTTGTGCTGTTATTGTTTGTTCGTCAATCATAAGTTTTTGTGGTTAAGTTAAAAGTTGGTATGACAGATATTTATTTTTTTAATCTTTACAAATTTTATTTTATTTTATCTAGTACAAATATTAATTTTAATTTTTTTTTTTGTTCCATCAGAGGGTAAAGTTCAAGAAAAAGAAATAAAATATATAGTGAAACGACATTCCAAATCATGAAGGTATAAAATACATTATCAAAGAAGAATATATGAAGGTTCTCATGAGCTTAGCTCAATTGGTATAGACAATGCAAATATGCAATGTTCGGGTTCGAACCCCAACCACAAAAAAAAAAAAAAGTAATATATGAAGATTATTAGGATGAACCTTCAAATTAGTAAATTAAAAGACATGTAATCAGCCAAAATTGAAGATTGGTACCACTCCCTATCTCATAGACAAATCCATACTAATTACACTATCCTAAAGATCATATATATCACTGATTGAATGAATATAAAATATAGATTTTTGCTTATAATAGTGATCGAAGGGTGTATATATCCACGTTTCAACATGGAGCGCATCATAGACTCCAATTTTATTGGCATAACTAACTAGAAAAATGTCATTGCTATCGTGAAGAAAGCCAACACAACTTGAAAGGTTAATTGAGCTTTTTGTGTGTCTCATCGTAATTGAGCTTAATCCATCCCTTCCGTGGGCACTTTCAACCAATGAAGATAATATCTCTTTGTTGAGGCCACCTACTTACATATGTTTTTTTTTTTTCCACTTATAAATCTTCCTTGCCATCTTAAGGATCACATGAATTGAATTGTTGAGGCGTTGGAAGTCCTTTTTAAAAAAATTAATCGCAAAAATTGTTTGCCACCCATCCTTGTGCACTCCCACCATTGTACTGTTCAATTAGTTGAAACTCCCGTCCCTAAAATTCAAAGAGAACAGGTGAGTACTGTTCAATTAACATGATCCAAATCTAGGTTGGTTAAACACAATATCTTAGAACATGGATGATTGTTTCATTTGTATTTCGACAAGGAGAACAGGTGAGTAAAACTTCAAGTCCTCATCTACTTCTATGATAATTAGTAACCAGCCACTCATGAGCAACAAACAACATGAAAGTTTGGATTATATGAGGACTCCTTCAACTCAACAAATTTTTCCAATTTTCACTAAAGGTAAGGTTGTGCTCCCAATGGAGGTTGGAAACGCTTTGAAAGTGAAGATTGTCATGAGAAATGAAAGATTGCTTCTTTAAGTGTTGGAATAATAACTGATATGTTTAAATTTTATAATGTGGACTTCAATAGCATTTTCACGAGTTTCCATTAAATGTCAATGTGAAATAACTTTACATCGACCATGTATATTTATAAAACCCTTTAAAAATTATCAAATTATTATGAAATTTTGTTCAATTTTTATTTTTAATTGCCATTCTTTGTTACAAAACCATCTTTCAAGTTTATTTAATTTTTAAAAATATTTTTACAGAAAATATTGTTAAAAAATTATGTTTATTTGTCATCAAAAGATTAGACAATTCTTCTTTCAAATTATACTTACTTGTCATAAAAAATTATATAATAAAAAAATATCATTAATGTTGTAAAATGACTTATAATTTTAAATTAAGAGAGTGGATAGTAACAAAAAAAAAAAATTAAGAGAGTGGATAATCTAAGACCCGTTTGGATTATGCTTTATTTCGAGTTTACGCAAAACAACATAGTCTTTTATGTTAATTTATAAGTTCTTATTAACAAAAATTGTACATTTGTAAATTATTCTTTTTATAAACTACATTTTTTTTTTGTCAGATAGCCTATTGCCTAAAATTCACCTTATAAAGTGAATAAGTGGGTTGACCGGGTTCGAACTCAGGCCCCTGCATATAACAATGCATTATCCTACCAATTGAGTTATGCTCACAGAACTTTATAAACTACATTTACTAACTTATGAATAACACATAAAAACTTATTTATTTGCATAAACTTAAAATAAGTCTGATTCAAACGATCCTAATGGTTGTTGGTCTTTTAACCATAATGATGATTTTTGAATAAATTATCAAATTGATCTCTATATAAACTCCTATCAAATTAGTGCATAACTCTATTAATAATATTTCAAACTAATCTTTTATCTTTATTAAAGATTTCTCAATTAAGTCTTATATCATGTGTAAAAATTTAAAGACATACTTACACTTAATAGAAACACTTTTGACGAATCAAACAGGGACCAATATGTTGAAGTAGTTCGGAGTCTCACTTCACTTCGGTGTGCTTCTCTGTTCTCAACTGCTGCCGTCAGCATACTGCCCACCGTCAATCGGAAACCCCGGAGACGCTATCCCTTAACCACATCTCGTACGGTTCTCAATCTTTCTTTATTTTTTCTTTTACTTATTTTTTTTCTTCATTCTCTCATACTCATTGTACCATGAACTCTGTTTTATTATTAAAATATAGAAAGCATCCTCAATATTTTGCTGTTTCAATGCTTATAATTCGTATTCATTGATGAACGTTATACCCATTTAAAATTATAAATTTGTATTCTTAGTTGATGTATATGATCTATATTATAAAACTAAATACATCAATTATTCAATGAATTCGAAAAAAGAATGTTTACTTACAACAGTGACTGTTGGAGGAAATAGCTTTCAGTTGAAATAACAATTGATATCTGTTAGGAAATTATAGGGAATTTAGAAATTTAGGCAATTTTGATGCTCATTTATAATATATTATAGAAAATCACAGGAATGAAAGACAAACATACAACAAGCTGTGTCAGTATTATTTTTCTATATGACAAAACCAATCCTCTTAAAAACTACATTTATAGACCTCGAGGTATAATATTACTATGCATGACCCTTTGAACTCTTTGTAGAATAATATCCACGGTCTATAGTGTTAGTAAGCTAAAATTGTGAAACGAATTGTTTGGATAGAGTAAAAAATTGGAATTTACATAGAAGAATTAAAATTCCTTAAAAAAATTACATAACTTGTTAAAATCCCTCATCCAAACACATTCTTAGGGTGTGTTTGGATGGAGGGTTTAGGAGGGGAGGGTTTAGTTTTCATTTTTAAATTACGGACACTATGAAATGTTTTTTAAAAAGTTTACATATTAACATAATAAACAACGATCATATAGTACTTTAATCACACTTGATTTATTTTAGAAAAACATGTTATATAGTCCGTAATTTAAAAAAGAAAAGTAAACCCTTCCCTCCCTTCCCCTCCTATACCCTCCCTCAATCCAAACACACCCTTAGAGTTATATTTTCATAAACTAGCTCTAGCATATTAGCATTTGCACAACACATAGCCATTGATTTGTCAATTTTTGGGTTAATTGCACTTTTGGACCCCTATCTTTCCAAAAGTTGCGGTTATGGACCCCTAACTAATTTAAATATAAAACAGCCCCATATGTTTTGATTCTTTGGCAGTTTTGGACCCCCAAGGAAAAATAAAAAAAAAATTGACACGTGGCACCTCACTTAGGGTGCCACGTCAGCGTTGACCGAGTCAACAATGGACTGGGGGTCCAAAACTGCCAAAGAATCAAAACATAGGGGGTTGTTTTGTATTTAAAATAGTTAGGGGTCCATAACCGCAACTTTTGGAAAGATAGGAGTCTAAAAGTGCAATTAAGCCTAATATTTTTTTTAAACTTGATTTATGTCAAATTCAGTGTGATGCAAATACCAAACATCTGATGATCACGTATTATGTTATATCATATATCTCTCTCTGTGAGCTTAGCTCAGTTGCTAAGGACAATGCATAATATATGCAAGGTTTGAGGTTCGAACCCCGGACACCAAAAAAAAAAGTATATCTATCTTTTTGCCCTTTTCTTTATTTTTTTCTCTTTTATGTACCTAAAGTTTATTGGAAATGGAAACTGATATACTTTTATTCTACTCCATGGTGTTTCACTCTGAAAATGTTTAGGTATCACTTAAAATTTTATTCGACTTGTTTGTATGATGGCACCATTTTTGAGATCAGCAAGGAAGAAAAAAAGGGAAAGCACAATGGGGCCAAATTGGCTTGAACTTCCTAAAGACATTACAGAAAACATTCTTCAAAGGCTTAGTACCATTGAAATTGTGACAAGTGCATGTCAAGTGTGTCCTCTATGGTGGAACATTTGCAAGGATCCTCTCATGTGGCACACCATTCATATGATAGACAATGACAGTTACCCCTACAATAATATAGATCTGGTAAAGATTTGTCGTTATGCTGTTGATCGAAGTTGTGGTCACTTGCGAGACATTGAGATCGCGTCTTTTTGCACCGACGATCTCCTTCAATACATAGCTAGTTGGTAATATTATTCTCCTTTTGCTCACTTTCAAGTCTTGTGAAATTACTTATTCATTTATTTATGATGTTCTATTATGTAATGTTGGCTATAATACTGATTTTTTCCTTTAATCGGCAAATATTATTCTCTTTGAAATTGTGTAAGAAACACAATTCTCGTGGACAAAATTAGTACAAGAAAAAACGAGTACAGTGGAACATTAATACAATGGTGCCATTTAAAAATGGAAAAAACACCTTCCAAACCCGCCCATACCAAAAGCTAAAACAGAAGCTTTACAATCCGAAATTGCTTACTACTAAAGGGACAAAAAACACAGTAGCAGCAGCACAACCGAACCAAACAAAGCTATCACAACTTACACAAACAACAGCCCAGCGCATCTAATAATGATGTTAGCGTATTCCAACAGAAGTTTAAACCAGCCGCACCACGTGGCTGAGAAAACAACATAACAGCAGATACCAAAACTAAAAAAACGAGGAATACCCCAGCCTCACTATCAAAACTGCCATCAGCTGTGCCAATCCACCCCTTACCTCATTAGACAATCCCTCGGATTCCAATCCCATTCATAGAATAAACAGGCTGGAATATTGATTCTGCTCAATGCCCACGTCTAAGACAAAACCTTAATTTCCTCCATTATGTCCTCTATTTGTATTCTGCCATTTTTGAATATTTTGTCATACCTAGCTTTCCATATGCTCCAGATAGTTGCATGCCAAATAAACCTATGGCCATTCTGAATCCTCTTATTCCTAGCCTCCCCACTCCAACACTCCCAATGGTGGAACAAAGTTGGAGGAATAATATAGTTGAAATCCAACCATATCATTACCTTATTCCAAAATTCATAGCCACCCTGCAATGGAGAATTAGATGATCCACTACCTCATCACATAAAACACAGTTTTGTGAACTTTCTTGGGTTAATACATTTCTACACGCACGATTCATTCTTGTCGGAATTCTATCAAGGAGTAGTTTCCAGGAGAAAGTGATCACTTTGGATGGAGCCGGACTCTTCCAAATATGCTCAAAACTCTCTTCTCATCATCACTTCTATTATTCTCCCATACCATCTTCTATAATACTAATGATGTCTTACAAAGTCTTGTTACTTGGTTATTCTTTAGCCTATTGTATCTCATGTCCATGCATTGCAACCCATTTTTTTTAGTCATTGGTCATGATATGTAATGTGTTTCATTTTTGTTTTATTTAACTAAATAGCATGTATGCATTTGAGGAATCAATCTTGCTTTTGGTACATCTTTTATCCAATATTTGATACATCCTTTTGAAATGAGGAACTTGCCGGCAGTTATATTTTATGTATTTTGTGGTGCTGATTTTTCAAATGTATTTTATTCTTTTATCGATCATTTTTCCCTTTCATGATTTTTTTTATTCAAATCTTACAGTGGAAGTCAACTACGTCGCATACAGCTTACGAAATGCCGAAATATTTCGCACAGACAATTTAGTAAGGTTGCAAACAAATTTCCTCTGCTAGAGGAGCTTGACATTTCATTTAGCAACCTATGTAAGGATTCTCTTGAAGTCATTGGTCGGAGTTGTCCACTTTTGATATCACTAAAATTTAGCAGGATGTTCTGCAAAGACATTGAGTTGAATGATGACGCAATTGCTATTGCAAAAACCATGCCTAAGTTACGCCATCTTTCGATGTTTGGAAACTTACTCACTAATGTCGGATTGCATGCCATTCTTGATGGATGTCCCCTTCTTGAATCTGTTGTCCTGCGAAATTGTTTCCATCTTGATTTGAGTGGAAGCTTGGGGAAAAGGTGTCGTGATCAAATCAAAGACTTGGTACTTCCAACTGATGTAGATGAAAATTGTGATGATGAAGATTATTTTTATTTGAGCAGTCTAATGGAAGATGAAATGGATTTGGATTATCTATTCTTTTTAAATATGTATGACTTTTTTTTAGATTTACATGAAAATGATAACTAGATGGTGACAAATGTTATTGATAATGTTATTCCTTTGGTTCATGATGATGGTAGCAGTTTGCTACATTTATTTTCTAATTGGAGTTTTAATAATGTTTTCCATAAGCTTGTCTTTGTTTGTCTATGGACACCATGGAAAACAATCATCTATTTAGTGAATATCAATTTTAGAAGCCATCTGCAGATAACCGTGTGGTGGTGTTCAGTGGTTAATAGTCTTATATAAGTGTAACTAACTAGTTTCTTTTTTTTTTTATCAAAAAATTTTTAGAGTGAGGGGATGGTGCCCCAGTTCAAGACAGGAAAACCTTCGAGCTCAAAGAACATTTACAAAGGTTTACATTTACCTCCCTAGTGTCTAATATTATAAAAATATATAAAAAAAAAAATCATGAAATTATCATGATAATGTTGCTCCCGACACATTGCATAGCTTTGGTAAAAAACGGCAAATAGCGAGAACAAGAAAAACGAGATTTTTTTTTTAACTTTGAAAAGTATAATAAAGTTACAATTACAATCCTATCCATACGTCAACACTGTTTTAGAAAACAAGAAATAGGTTTTTTATAGTATCTAAAAAAATCCTTATTCCTTAACTTTTTAATGTTTATATTTAAATTCTATAGTTACAATAGCTGGTGGCTTGTACGATAAACCACTCTTTTGTTCATTGTTTTACGGTCATGATATTCCAACATTATAAACTTTAAAAATATTTAATTGGTCCCAAGACCAAATGCATAGTATTTATGCGCACACAATGAAGCACTTGTTCTCAAAATGTTTATTTTATTTTATTTTTTATTATTAGAAAAAATGTCTCTTTGCATGTGTGCCTAAACACTATACATATGGTCTTGTGACCATAGAAGAGTGTAACGCCCTACTTCTATTAAAGTGATAAAATACATGAATAATCGATATAATTAAGAAATAGATGCTACGTCATTATTCAAAATTCAAACTCAACATGCATGCATATAAATTTCAACAGTCGCAGCGGAATATAAACCAGAGTACTCAAAATATACATGTCATAAATCAATTATTACATTAACATAGATGAAATCTCAAAACCCCAACACGCGGGTATATCTCCAAACATAACAAAATCCAAAACAAAAGACAATTTAGACCGACCGACGCCTAGATCAGAGCCAACCTAAATCATATAAACACTGATACCGGAGATAGCTCCCGGTATCCACCAAGCACAAGAACTCATCAAGCAACTAATCCTGCACAATGTCTACCCATCCATACAGACAGGTAGGCGGTCAAAACCACTGGGAGTAAGTATTACATCATCATAATCCAAATAAAAGTTAATATGGATATTTCAATATAAACATCATGCACTTGATCAATAATAATGTTCTCATACATATACTTACATCAAACCCCAATATCTCACATCAATAATCACCAATCACATGTGTCATGAACAAATATCAATTCACAATTATTCATACACAATCACCAATCACATTTCCAAATAAGACTCATGTCATGATATGCACCTATTGACACAAATGCATGTGGTACCAAATCACCTCAAGGTCGTCACCCGAATCCAGACCACCAAGGGTCTCTGCAAGACCAAAGTCTACAAACTAGATCTCAAAAGATCTCTGCAAGACCGAAGTCCACAACTAGATCTCAAAAAGATCTCTGCTAGGCCGGAGCCCAATAATGAATAAAACATCATGTAAAATCTGAACACGACTATGATGCATGGACATGTACAAGGACTCGATAATGCGACAACAATCCACAATTTTCACCTGAATATATTGGACAACACCCAATTATATTGATTATCTCCACAACTTTGCTTTATCAAGAAAACATGCACATACACAATTAATTCATAGTATTCATCATTGTAACGCCCTAATTGTTATTTTATTATTTTTAGTCTTTTATACGATTTTAAATGATTTATGCTGATTTTGTGGTGTGGTGTATTTTATTAAATGACTATTTTTATTATTTAATAGAATAAGTGAGAATTAGGATTTAATTGGAGTTTTGGTGTTAAACGAGAATTAAGTGAATTAGGTGGGAATTAATTAAATATTGGGAAGTTATATTATTGAGAAAATTAGAAAAATAGAAGTCAAAAGCAGTTTTCACGTACAACTAAGTTTTGGGAGAAAAACCAAGAGTAGAGCCAAGAGGGGAGAAACTGATTTTCGTAGAGCTTGTTCGTCAATTCAAGGTAAGGGTGAGACTAACTCTCAATAGTTATAGTCTATATAATTCTGATTCTGTTTTAGCAAAGGTTCTGATTAATTTTAGAATTTGGGATTAGGGTTAAAAGTTGTAGATTGATGATTAATTAATGAAAACATGGGGAATTGGTGCAAAAACAGTGTACAGACCTTAGAAGATTCATAGGTTGATGTTTAGAATCAGTTTTAAGGTTAGAACAATGAGATTGGGTGAATTTTTGAGAAAAACTGCAATCTGCCCGTACAGACATTCATCGCTCGCCTCCGCGAGTAGCTTGTCTCGCCTCGCGAGCGAGCAATATTCATCGCCCGCCTCGCGAGCAAGATCGCTCGCCACGGCGAGTACCAGAGAAAGAAACCTTGATTTTTAAAATGTTGTTTTAGGTAGTATGTTGGATGATTTTGAGTGCCTGGATGTTTATGGAGAGGACTGATCAAGTTTTTAGATCAAAAAGAGGATTAGGGAGCTTAAAAATGAAGATTTAGTGAGAAAAATGTCAAAACTCCCGAGAGCACCATTTTTCTGCTCGCCACGGCGAACAACATACTCGCCATAGCGAGTAGCCTATTTTCTTGAGTTCGCCTCGCGAGTTGCTCAGTAGCTGAGGTCGCATCTGTGTTTTTGAATACTTTGTGGTTGGATTCTCGTGTAGGACAAATGATTATGATTAATAATGCTATTTTGCCAGAGCTGTTGAGTTGAATATGAGTGATTGTTGTTTGATGTACATTTATATCTAATTAAATTGTACAAGATTTTGAATACCGTTGTGCAAAGGTTGTCGTGTCACAAATTGACAATGTTGAGGTGTAAGTCATGAATAAATATGTACTGTTGTATACTCGGAGTAGTTCTCCATGTTGTCGTTGTCGTAGGAGAGTTGTATGTTGATATACACAAAGTCGAGGTCATTGTAAACTCAAAAACTGTTGAGGGCTTATGCCCTGGAATGCTTTGTCATTCAAATTGTTGAGGGCTTATGCCCTGGAATGCTTAGTCATTCAACACGTGGAATACTGTAGTTGTTGGTTGAATCTTGTTGTTGTAGGTGTTGTTGAGTAAGATGTTGTAGATGTTGTTGAGTGAATTGTTTTTGAGTGAGTTGTTGTTGAGTGAGTTGTCGTTGAATGAGTTGTTGTAGGTGTTGTTGAGTGAGTTGTTGTAGTTGCACGATTTTGACAGTATCAGGTCCAAAAATAAGCTTTTCCAAAAAGTGCGTTTTTCACCATTTCGCGCGTAAAATTCAAACCGTTAATCGGATTTTGATACTGTTTTCGCCTACACGCTCCTGACACTTGACTCTAACATAATTTACAGAAATTTCATGTTTCAACCATCTCAAAAATCATTTTCCAAAACCTCACATAATCACTTATTGGCGAAAACGCTTAAACTTCGACATTCCACCCGAAAAACCCGTTTTCTCCCAAACGACTCAACTAACACAACCACAACATGAAAACAGAAATTTCTCTAAGTTCAATTCATCCAACAACATCAAAATTTCAGCCAACAACCATATATATATATCAAAAGTTCATTTTGGTCCTTCACATGAATCACTAAACTCAACTTCACCAATTCAAACCACAACTTCACAAAATGGAATACCCATGGTACAAATCAACAACAGCAACATATCTAACTTACAACAACTTCAATTGAACTTGAATCTTATCACAATTGAACAACAACATAGCACAATTCATCAATTTAAGCATAATTCAACATATATCACTTTCTCATACTTTGAACATGAAGTTTCACCAACAACAATTCAATTATCAACAACTTCATGCATTCAAACATAACATCATAATTGGAGCACGAATTCTAACCAGTATGAATAATTAATCAATTACTCAATTAAGCACTTATTCATACAACAATTGAAAATTTACACTAAAAATGATTATGATGAATTATAACCCCCTTACCTTAGTTAGATTAATCTCCCTAGCTTAGGCTTCAATTTTGCTCCTAGCTCTTCTCCCAACCCTTGATTCTTCAAGTCCTCTTCTCTCTAACCCTTTTCTCCTCTTGCTCCCACTTTCTCTCTCTATTCTCTCAAAAATATCTTATGAATGAAAGTGTGTGGAAATTTCTCATAAGTGTAGGTTTTTATACCAAGTCCCCTTAATGGGCCTAACTCTCAACTTATAGAACTTAACCCATTTCTATTCACATCTCAAATGTTTCTACACTCTAACGGTAATTCACTAACAACGGTCAAATAACGGTAAAATATCAACAATGGTCACTTAACGGTAAAATATTAATGACTACCCTAGTAACTTAGCTCAATAAACACTAAAACTAATCCTCATCCAAATTACTAATTTACCCGTAAGTCCAAAAACGACTAAAATACCCTTTTAATACGAAAATCCACCAAAATGTACCCAATGACAATTAATCGCATATAAGCACATATAAACACATATAAAACAATTAAAAATAAACCTAACAAAATCGGCCTGTTACAAAGAGTACCTCTATAAACTCTCATACACTCATTCAATACCTTATTTTATCTTTATGTCCATCTTTCTATCACTTCATTAACTTATTCCATATATCCCGTCACTCATTCATATCTCTTTCTCTCTCAATTCATCAAAAAGATAAAAAAAAATATTTCTCTCTCTCGAAGTGTATATATATATATATATATATATATATATATATATATATATATATATATATATATATATATATGTCTTGTTAACAAGTGTATTAAGGACATTGTTTAAGGAACCACAAAAAAAAAGTTTGTCTTGAAAATACAAATCAAACATGTATAAAAGTCATAATTACACAATTTTCAAAGTAAAACCTACTAATTTTAAATGCTTAAACAATGCCATAAAAGCACTTGTTAATATTTTCATATATATATATATATATATATATATATATATATATATATATATATATTGACTTTAATAGTAATTCTTTAGAGTTACTCCGCATTTTAGCATATGATGATTTAAATAATAACTAATGGTCATGATTTATTGCTAATAATGTATAAGGTAAGGTGTTATACCCTGTTTTTGGACCTAAAAATATTGGGCCCAATTTCATTTCAAACTTTGTCAATTATCAAATTTCAACTGCACAGTTCAAATTGTCTCTGCCTCGCAGTATTTCCAATCACAATTTTGCTTATGTTTTCCTTGCATAAAACTTTTCAAAATGTCTTTACTTGTCTTGTAAGTCATTCAAAAGTGTCTCTGGATCGTTACATTGCTTTTTCTACAGTTTATTTCAAAATTTGCAAAAAGTCATACAGAAGGGTATTTTGGTCATTTCCTGCAGTGGGACCCATTTTCATCCTTGTGACTGTCTCCGAGTCTTTTCAGTTTGTTTTTAAACATTTCATCAGTAAGCCTTATCAAATTCATTTCAAACTTGCATCCGAGTCAGCGTCAAGTCAATTTGAGTCTGTTTAGGTCAATTTTAGCCCTAGGGGCATTTTGGTCATTTCACACAAAATTTTGGCATAGAGAGGTTACTTTGAAGTACCTCATTTAGGCCATTGGTTCGTTTTAGTCCGTTTTGTCAATTTTATTTGTGTTTCGCTTTACGTTTGGTCAAATTACCAATTTTATTTTTATTTTTATTGTTTTTATTATTTTTGCATTTTTGGTCCTCGAAGAGGTCCAAAATTGCATTTCAGTCCAGTTTCTTTTCCAATTTTCATTTCAATCCAGTTTCTTTTCCAATTTTCATTTCAGTCCTTTTTGTCAATTGCAGTTTAGTCCTCAAGTTCTTATTTTTGCAGAAAGGTCCAAAGTTCATTTTTTAAGTCCAAAGCCGTGCCTCTTTCATACAAGTTCAGATGCCACATGTCAGTTTCCTATTGGTTCCAATGCACACATGTCAGCTATAAAAGCATTAAGTCAGATTTCAGAAGCAATGATTACACGCCACATCACAAACACTTTCCAATTTTCTTTCCCATTCTCAAAGATCAAAAACTTAACAATTTTCCAGAATCATCAAGAACATTCAAACCCTAACCGTTTCTGAACCAACTCCAAATCAATCCAAATCAACTCAAATCAACAGAAATCAACACAGAATATTACAAATCAGTACAGAATCAACAAGATTTTTTGCAATTCTCAGAGATTCCGCATCGAATCTTCATCATCGAATTGAGTTTCTTCGCAATCCAAGGTGAGAATTCGCCATTGACGAACTCCAGCACCGATCACGAAGAATTCGAGAGCGTGAAAAGAAGAAGGAAAGAAGCAGAATCTGGACCGGTGAAGAAGAAGAAGAATCACTGATTTATTTTCAGTTTCAAAACCGGAAATCAACAAGCAAAAGCCAAATCCAAGCGTTTCCGAAGAAACTCAACAGAATCTCCATAAAAAACTCAGGTAAAACTCAGAACCTCTTTTCAACAAATAGTATCATAGTTTAAACCTGTAAAAAATCACGTAAGCAAGAAGATCAAAAATTTCCAGAATTCAGAGAGAAAACTATAACCGTAAACATCAAAACCTAGATCCGTAAGGATCAAAGCTTTGAAAGCAAGAACGAGTACCAGAAGAGCAGCGAACAACGAAACGATGTAGATCTTCAAGGATCTAAACGTTTTATTTCAAAAAGATCAAAATCAATTTCAAAGTCGTACGACAAATTTCCAGATCTACATCGTTTCAAACTGTATTTGAAAAAATAACTGCTGGATTCGTGTTTAGGGTTAAAGGACGAATCAAAATATGCAAGAATCTTTGAAATCTGGAAAATTAGGTCACCGGAAACTGCATGAACTCGCCGGAGAAGATGAAGTTTCCGGCGGACCTTCAAGGTCTCCGCCGTAGCTTCATCCTCGTCGGCGGCGAGGTTAGAGAGAGTTGGGAGATGAGAGAAGAGAGAAGAACTTAGAGAGAGAAAGGAAAGTGGAAAATGATTTAAACCGGTCCCCCTTCACTTTTATAGCCAGTGAACCGGACCGGTCCAGAACCGGTCCATTCCCCTTTGATTCCTAGCCGTTTGATCTAGGGTTTCAGGATCCTAGATCAATCGTGTGGCTCCTGTGCATCCGGACCTTGTAGTTTTGGGCTTTGGTTTGGGCCTAGGTTTCTTGTGTATTTCTGTCTCTTGTCTTGCTATTGGCACTGTTCTTCTTTGCTATTTGAACCAATGTTTTGATTAAAAATCTTGATAAATTTCCTAGAAAATCCATGCTTACTTCTTGATATTTTCTTGATGTTTTATGGTATTTTTGCATATTGGAAGTGGCAAAATTCTTGTATGATTAATCCATGGCATTTTAATTCTTTCTTGGATTATTTCTTATGATTGTTTTTTGTCAATTCTATCATTGATATGTTAATGTGAGGTGCTCATGCCTACAATCCTATGTTGATTTTGCTGTTTTAGATTGATTCATGAAACCTTGATTGTATGAGCAATATATGCATATTCTAGAAAATAATAAAATACTAATTCTATCTCAAAATTGGTATGAAACTAAGCTTGCTTGTTTCTAATGATCCTATGATTATAGCTTGAGATTAAAGAAACTATTTCAAATTTGCTATAGCATGAGAATTAGAAGCTACAAATGCCTTAGGTTTCATATCAAAATTTTAGGTTTTATTACCATTTTATTACTATCTTTGTGGCATTTTGTGCGTTTTTGCCTCTTGCTACTCTTTATGCTTTATTTCACTAACAAGTTTATTTCCATGTTTCATGCATCTCATTTAGCATTCCCTCCACTTTCTTTAGCTTAGCATTTATTTTTGCAAGTTTTAACTCATTTAGTGGTGTAATTTGTTATAATTGGTTTGTAGCTTGGCAAAGGGGCCATAAAATGTATTTAGGCAATTTTTGTAATATGGACTACGGACACTATGACGCACCGACACACACACACTCACCCTAGATGTATGCTTAGGATTGTATGCATAGATGTATGGCTAGGATTGCATGATTAGATGAACGCTTAGTTTCGAACACTTAGAGAAAATCCAATTTTTTCCAAAAATATGCAAATAAATTCACTTCAAATATTTTTATAAAAAAATGGAGTCAAAACTCCAATAACTTTTCCCTTTTATTTTCTTAAGTAAAACCTTTAATGAACCTTGACCATATTTAGACTTCATTTAGCAAAATGACTAATTCCACCTCACATTTTCCAAATCTTATGCCCTTGAGGCCTCTCATCTCTATTCTTCCAAAATCTCTTTTCAAACTTAAAATCAACCAACAAAAACAAAAATCTTTTTGAGAATGAACTACGAACGGTTTTGATCCCTTAAAAGGGTACGTAGGCAATGAGTCAAAACTCATCCAAGCCGAAATAAAAATCAAATTCTACTTCTTCTCACCCCCATTCTTCACTAATCATACTTTCTTTTTACAAATAAGCAATAAAACTAAAGCGTAGAAATAAACTTAGGAGAGCGGTTTTTATGGAATACCATAATCGCTCCGGGTGCCTAACACCTTCCCGTAGCGAAAACGACCCCCGAATCTAGAACTTTTTAAGGGTTTTTCTCCTTTTACCCTTCCCAAGAAAAAAGAGAGATATCAACGGTCGAAAGGTTTAAGTCCAATTAATGGCTTGGCACCCAAAAACCATGATAACATAAGGTTTTACAGCTCCTTGCTAAACTAACACACCTCCATCTTCGCAATTATTAACATATACAATTTTAATCTATAACCCCTGCATACTTGAACATATATTAACATATATAATTGTTCGTTAATACTTTATTATCATCAAAACTCTAGAGGAATTATACAAACTATTTTTGTTCCAACATATTTTTCATATGAGATTAATCTTCATCTCTTTTATCATGTGATTTGTAACATTTAAATTCATGCTTATTTCATTTTTATAATTTCTTTACCTTTTCCTTTCAATATTTAATCTTTTGAAGTGATAAAGACGGATAAACATTGATCAAAGAGATGAAGACAAAAAATTTCCCCAATTTTGTTTAGGTTCCTGCCAAACATTTGACAATACTTTAATTTTAGCCCTGAAAATCCACATAGCAATGGACACGGCAAAATTCTGTCAAAGTCAACAATTTTTGAGTGATTGGGCAACCTGAGGGCAAAAATGAATGGAATGTGCAATGTTGGGGATAAACTCTAAAAAAATTTAGGAACTAAAATTATACATAATCCATCCACAATTTTCAACTTTATACACTCTTGCAAATTCACTTCAAGGCGTAATAATTTGAGTTACTTCCAACTCAATCAAGGGGGCCAATTTTTTTGACTGCATCAAGAAAATTTATTTGTAATATTTATCATATTTAACATGATAAATAAGATCTTGCGATGCTTGAGTTACAACTAAGGTCTTCATAAAAGTAAAGTGTTCAAGATTGACCTAATAACCAAATTTCTCTATTTCTGAAAACCACGACCAACTTTCTTAAAAACTAATTGGGCCCATCGAGGCCCAAAAACAAAAAACCGGGTACCAATTTAAGATTAGGTTTTGTTAACCAGGTTCATATTCTTCCCATCTTCTCCTACCTTCTTAAGGCTTAGCGGCCGCTATTTAAAATACTTGTTTTCATTGTCACTAGACTCATTTGAAACCTCGATGACAACTTTATAGGTATTCAGTCACAATGCCATTCATGGTAGAAGATTCTCAAAATCCAGTTTCGTCCTTAGAAAAAGATTCTCCGAAGTCAATAAACACATCCATGTCATGTCAGGTACACATTGTTTAGCAACGTTTTAACATTATGATAGATAATATATTACTATCCATGATTTTGATTTACTAGAGTACTAACAATTTTCACCAAAGATCTTCATATCATCACGGTTGTGCTTGTTATTCCGATCTGGTTGTATGATATGTACTTTGTATCCTCTTATTTCTAGTATTGGAAGAAAAAAAAAAGATAATGAAAATTTGAGTATGTTTATGTCATTTGATGGTTACGATAAAATAAGGAAATTTAGTGTTTTGACTTTTTTAAAAGTATTTTTCTAAAGTACTCCCTCCGTTTCAAAATACATGTATATGCACTATTCACTTGACTTATTTTGACCATACTTTTTAACTAATATATAAATACAAATATTAGCATGTAAGATGTTGTTTGATTTGTCTCGACAAATATTTTCAAAATATTAAATTTTTATAATTTTTTACTTTAGAAAATTAAAATATTAACAGTCAAAATTATGCATCGGCATATGTGAAGTGGTTGACTTGGACATCTATTATTTTGAAACAGAGGGAGTAGTAATTTGGACTTGAAACTTGTGTTATACGTAGCTTTTAATAAATAATTGTTGATTTTCAATGAAAAGTTACTATTTTAGTTGCCTTAGAATGTGTAATATTGCACATGTTAGACAAACCCTTTTAAAAAATACACAAGTCTCTCCCAAGCTTAAGACTTTACCTTGAATTTATTGTTTTATCATGAATATGAATATTTTATTCCACAAGCACGTGCGCCTGTGCAAACCCACCCACTCTCACTATAGTTGAATATGAATTTACTGTTTTGATTTGAAGATTGTGATTTCACCTGCAAGAATTGCATCATATTTATTATATTAGTTATGTAAAACTAACATACTTGAAATTATCAACCATCATTCCACAATTAAAGATGTATAACTTGTGATTTCACCTGCAGATACAAACATAATTTCAATATTCAACCGCTACAATTAACTGCATTCCATATATGATTATTATTTTTTTTACACTTTCTTTCTGATTCTCAATTTTACTCCTCTCTTTAGGTTCTCCATTCTAAACTACTTGTCGTCTTGTTCCTATGATGGCACCATGGGGAGAGCACAAAAAAGAGGAGAGCACAATGGGGCCAAATTGGCTTGAACTTCCTAGAGACATCACAACAAACATTTTCAAAGACTTGGTACCATTGAGATTGTGACAAGTGCATGTCAAGTGTGTCCTCTATGGTGGAACATTTGCAAGGATCCTCTTATATGGCACACTATTTACATGAGAGTCAACAACCGTCATCCCTACAATAATATGGATTTGGTAAAGATTTGTCGTTATGCTGTTGAACGAAGTTGCGGTCACTTGGAAGACATTGAGATCGTGTCTTTTTGCAATGGTGATCTCCTTCAAACCATAGTGAGTTGGTAATATTCTTTTCCTTTTGCTAGCTTGAATTTCAAGTCTTGCGAAGTTGAGGTTGAACAATAATCATTAACAATATCATGATTCACACTAATTTAAGTTAAAACTTAAAAAACAACTTATTCTATAACTTCATACATGAACTTAAGCACATGCACAACTTAATTTCACAAAGTTCATCATACCCATAATTAACATGATTATTTAGCACGAAAATCAATTAATCATAACATCAATTTCATGAAAATCACTTAATCAAACATAACCCATAACTACTCTATCACTTAATGATAAATATAAATTTTTCCTCTTACCTTAACCTTCAAAAGCAACTTTAATCTTTACTTTAATCTCCCTCTTAAGCTTTCCCCCAAGTTAGATATCACTTTCTTTTGAATTCTCCTCTTCTACCTCTTTCTCTCTATCTCTCTCTCAACCTCTTTTCTCAAATTGAACAAATGAGCTCTTAACCTAATTTTACAAAAGCTATATCTCTTATATACTATTGAGCTTAATCACACTCACTAACCAACTTAGTAACTTTCTATCACTCACAAATGTTACTACACAGTTACTTCATTAAAACCCTCATTATTACTCATACACTATTATTCAATTAATTACCCCAAGTTACTACTATCGTTATTACTAAAGCTTGACTTGTCAAGCAATTGTTTACCCTAATTTTTTTTTGGCTAAACCTAAACCTAATTATACAATAATCCCGCCCAAAATGGAGATTTAATTGCTCAAGGTGCCACTAATTCCATTCTATTTATCAGCAGAGCCAACTTGAAATTAGTGGGACCTTGAGCAATTAAATGGATTATTGTATTAGGTTTAGCCAAAAAAAATTAGGGTAAATAATTGCTTGAGAAGTTAAGTTTTAGTAACAGATAGAAGTAACTTTGTGTAAATAATAGAATAATGGTTTATGAGTAATAATGAGAGTTTTAATGAAGTAATTGTGTAGTAAAATTTGTGGGTGATAGAAAGCTACTAAGCCGGTTAGTGAGTGTGACTAAGCCCAATAGTATATAAGAGGTATAATCTTTGTAAAATTTGTTCATGTTGAGAAAAAAGGCTCAGAGAGAGATATATAGAGAGAAAGAGGTAGAAGAGGAGAATTCAAGAGAAAAGGAGATCTAACTTGGGGAAAGCTTAAGGGAGATTAGAGTAAGGATTAAAGTTGCTTTTGAAAGTTAAGGTAAGAGTAAAAGTTTATATTTACCATTAAGTGATTATAAGTGGCAGATAGTTATGGGTTATGTTTGATTAAGTGATTTTCATGAAATTGATGTTATGATTAATTGATTTTCGTGCTAAATAATCAAGTTAATTATGGGTATGTTGAACTTTGTGAAATTAAGTTGTTCATGTGCTTAAGTTCATGTATGAAGTTATAGAACACGTTGTTTTTGAAGTTTTAACTTAAATGAGTGTGAATCATCCTAGTCTCCTCCATTTATTTAGGATGTTTTGTTGAATAATGGTTGCTATAATAATGAATTATTTCTTACAAAGTCTTGTTACTTATTTAATTTTTGGCCTATTGTATCTCATGCATTGCAATCAATATGATTTCTTTTGTCATTGGTAATGTGTTTCTTTTTCGTTTTGTTTAACTACAACTTATATATCATGTATGCATATGAGAACTCACTCTTTCTCACCGCTTTTGCAATATTGGATGCATCCTTTTGTGGTTCTGAGTTTTCAAGTTTATTTTATTCTTTTAATCAATCATTTTTCACTTTCATGTTTTTTTTTATTCAAATCTTACGGTGGGAGGTTACAATTAACTCACTTGCATTTCTGAATCTAAATTTATAAGTGAACTTGCTCACTCACTTTCTTTAAAACAGGTGAATCCAAACCCTTCCTTCTGTTTGTTATTAATTTTGATTTTCAATTTTGAGTTTTGAATGATTGTTGTTGAAGACTAGGATTATATAACTTTTGTTTTTGTTGAAGATTGGTAGTATGAGACTTGTTTTAGATTAGATTTTTGAATGGGTTATGCCAATTCCCTTGTTTATAACGATTTTTAACTGGATTTTTGTTTAAAAAAATGAAGAAAGTGTATTTAAAAACCAATTGAAATAGAAGAAACCATCTGATACATCTAATAAATTCTCAATTGAATATTCCCTCAACAAAATTATCCATTGAGTAGGAATATGTTCCGGTGAGTCAACAAAATTGAATATATTAACCCGAAATATTTATTCTAATTTGCACATAATAATTGCGATATTTTCCTCCAAACTACGTAAATTAAAACATATTTTAATTTTAATAGAGGACAATAACATTGATCGATACACATTTAACAAAAAAACTAATCAACTGATACACTTTTTAAAAATTTCATATATTGGAAATGATGAAAGTACCTTTTTATAAATATTTATGCTCAATTTAATTAAATAAAGTTTATAGTTCATATCTTCTTCTTTCACCACAATTGGAGCATCTTTGTGTTTGTCTAATAGTAACGGAAGACATAGTCGTAAGCCTAACTTTAATCTCTTTACATATTCAGTTGATAAAATCATAGAAACTATGGATCGAGAGTCACACACTCAAATCTGGTCATAATTGAAGAATCAAGATTTACAGATAGACATAGTTTTTGTGGTCTTATTAACTGAATGTGTAAAGAGATTAAGGTTAGTCTTTTCACTTTATTTTTTGTTACTATCAGACAAACAAAAAGATGCTCCAATTACGGTGAGAGAAGAAGAAATAAACTATAAACTTTATTTGAGATATTGAGGAAAAATATATTTATAAAAAGGTACTTTCATCATTTGCAATGTTTAAATTTTTTAAAAAGTGTATCAATGGATTAGTTTTTTTTGTTAAAAGTGTATTGGTCAATGTTATTGTCCGCTATTAAAATATGTTTTAATTGACATAGTTTGTTGGAAAACATCGCAATCATTATGTGCTAATTAGAACAAATATTTCCTCCAAGCTTTTTGACTCAATGGAACATCTTTCTATTCATTTAGCTTATGAAGCAAGAGTTGGCAATCCCGTACAATATAGATGAATGTATCCATTCGAAAGGTTAATTATTCAACCTTATATACTCTCCTGTTTAGTTTTCATAGTTATTTCTCCATTTCTCTAAGCTTAATCTTGATTTGGTCTATAGGTTCATACGAACTTCAAAACAAAATGTAACAAATCAGGCTTATGTGGAAGGTTCGATTTGGAAAGACTATATACTAGAGGTGGTGTCTACATTAGCTTCCTATTATCATCCCCCGATATTCCATCGAGGAGAACAAGAGTTCCGCATAACGATGATGGAGGAGAAGATTTTCTAGTGAATCCTACATTGTCAATCTTTAACTATCTGGGTCGTTCGTTTGGAAAACATACCAATTCTACTTTGAGTGTTAGGGAAATGAAAGCTAGACACATTTATGGAAATGTTATCTCAAGGTCAGCTACATCCACATCCACCTCCACCTCCACCTCCACATCCACCTCCATTTACTTGATATATAGCATATGGTTATTTTGATAGTTTGGCTGCAAACTTAGTTTCAAGAACAATGTGCTACTTCTAGTACCATTAAAAATGTTGAAAAGTGTTTCTTATGAAGCTTATTTCGAGTGTTTCCTTATGACTCTTATGTATTTTAAGAGTGTTGAACAATAGTTGTAAACTTATTGAGAGTTTCCTTATGACTTTTGATGCTTATGAAGGCAAATTATAAAGTGTTTTTTATTGTGTATTTATAATTTCCAACAAGTTTCATATGATTTAATATAGTAAATTCATTTGCAATATTAACATAATGAATGAAATTTGGCATGAAATTGAACATTAGATCAAGAATGCAAATTTTTCTTTGAATTTCCTCACTAATTAGTGACGGTAATAAAATCGTCATTAAACCATAGTTTGTAGTTCGTGAGGGAATTCAGTTTGGTCACAATTCGTGATAGAATATTCCCCCACAATTTGAGAGGGAAAACCAATCCATTATTAATTAGTGATGAAATTATTGGAGAATAGGATTGAATGCTCCCTCGTAATTAGAGAGGGAACAACAATCCGTCATTAATTAGTGACGGAATTATGTGTGATTAAGTACGTTTCTGCTTCATATTTAGTGACAGGTTTATATTATTAGTGACAAATTTTATCCGTGTCAATTAGTGACGGAAACCAAAATCTCTCACAAATATCTATCGAGGCTAAAAATCGAAACGGATTACTGATCGTCACAAAATCCGTCACTAAATTCGTTTGTGATGGAATTATATTAGTTTAGTGACGGATTTCTACCCTCTCTAAAATTGATTTTTCTAATAGTGATGGATTGTTGATCAAAATCCATTACACTACTAAAAAAACAAAAATTAGTGAGGGAAATTTAGTGAGGAAAAACATGAAATCCCTCTCTAATTCCGTCACTAAATTTTGCGACCAAAAAATTTATGAGGAATTTTATGTTTTCCGTCACAAATTTCCCTCCCTAATTTTGCTTTTCCTAGTAGTGTTACCTGTTGAACGATTGTTATTTTAATTTATATATTTTATTTTCCATCCCTTACTATCGCTAAGACTACAATGCCTACGAGGAATGCAAAAAGTAATTTGTTAAGTTGTGTAATAATCTGGTAGAAAATGATGGTTGTTTTTTAAACTCTAAATATATACGAGATCAATCATGTTAACGTTGTATTCAATAATTAGTTTACATTTAGGTATATTAAGATTGATGAAACAAATAGTTTAGGTTAATTAAAATTGAGCCTAATTATGAATTGTGTTGTTGATAGACTTTTAGCAAGTTTACTAAAAATGCATCGAAGTAATAAAATAAATTCGTTCCCACAAAGACTGTTTTAATCTCAATAATTCAATAGCGTTATTACTTGAGATGTGTAAAAGTTATATTTGTTGCCACTAGGCAGTTGATTTGGTTTGATTGCATAAAATTTAAATAACTGAAAGTAAAGGTTTGATTAGAGAATATGAGAGAGATGAGATCATGTCTTTCGAATCATCTAAGTTCCCCTAATTGGTCAACTGCACCTATTCTTATGAATGATTCTCTAGTTTCACGATAGTTAACAAAATAGCCCTAATCAATCCCTTGACTTAGGACCCTCTTCATAGATTGTAACCCCTAATTCCTTAGGTGGTCTAATATTCTTTGAAGCTTTTAAGTTGATAGTTAACTTAATATCACAAATAAACGATTATCCATTCATAGACTAACCATGTTTATTTGAACAATTCAATTAGGTTTAAGTTGAAAGCTATGGTCAGTAGTCATTCACTCTCACCAAATCATCTTTATATTTGATAAGGATATAAAGAGCATTAAGAACAATTGAATTGAATAAAAACTAGATTGTCATTCACAATAAATATAGTTTCACAGCAACATGTTTCAATTAGGGTTACAAAGAATCATCTCAGACCTAATATCTAAGAGATTTAGCTACTCATAATCGAGTTTACAAATAACATAATCAATATAGGAATGAAAATATACATGAACTGATAGAAGGTTGAAGAAATCGTCCTCCTAGCCGTCTTTTAGTGTCAAAATTGCATTTTGCTTTTCTCAATTCGTAACCCTTGTTTAAATAATAGTCTTCAGCTTAAATAGGCTTAGAAATTCGCCCAAATCGTGTCATGTTTTAAGTAAATCTTGACATGTTTTTGCCTTGTGTAACAAACAACTGAATTAGGGTTTCTGAAATCGTGTCACGTTTTTGCCATCGTGACATGTTTTGCTTAATGCCGAGAGCATATTTTTGGCTAATGAAATCGTGTCACGTTTTTACCAAATCGTGACACGTTTAGCTCTTGCTTCAGGTCTTCAATTTTTCCTGTTTTTCGCACTTGAACATGCTTAAACTAGCTGTGAACTCCAATATTCTTCAAAAAATTACATTAAAAATTACGTAATGACGAGATGTCATTAGTTGTCAATGATAAATTTTGTTTCAAATAGGAACTTGTGAATTGATAATGTACTTTAGAAATTTTGCGTCTCACAGCGGTGGCTGTAATTCATCCCAATTTACAAGTAATGATCGGTGTGGAAAACACCACCTTCATAAAGTGTTTTGCCGTCATTGAACTTAAGGAAGTAAAACGCTTACCCAGAGATTACTAGTATTGAATCTTGCCCATTCGTTAAGATTAAAGTTAAAGTTAAGATTTAAATTAACTCTCTAGAGTACTTACTCTTGGAATCATTATATATATATATATGAGTCAGGATTCGTTAACACCAAATCCTAACCATTGATTTCATTTGATCAAAAGGCTAATAAATGAAAACTTAAAAGTATCATGTATCATATTTATTGTGATTTTCATTTCCTAATTTATTCCTCCAGATTCTCTCTTCTCATAATGAGATTGTAACGAATTCATATTGTGACTTATTTAAATGAACTGGATGCTTTGAGTTCAAATATGACTTTTTGTTTGAGAGTTTGTATAGCTTTCAATTCACTAGCATATCAATTGCCATTAACATTGTCAATTTGCAAAGGAATTCAAGTATTCAATTGCAAATTGAATTCAACCTGAATTGATGGAAGCAATTGACGTTTTACTGAAAAAACAAAAATTATTCATGTATACGTACATAGACAAATTAATGTAAATGTCACTAGATGATGTATACGATCAGTTCACTTTTGTTTATGTGAACTATTTTTATTGGAGTGCAAGTAAATTCAGTTTATCTCACACCCATCCACTACGGAATTTTTATTGGAGTGCAAGTAAATTTAGTTTATCTCACACCCATCCACTACGGAAATAAGAAATACAATGAAGAAAATTTGTGAAAAAATGGTAAAAAATAAAATAAAAATGAGCATGATAAAATGATTTGGAAATTGATAATAAGAGAAAGAGAAAGATAGGATAAACAAAGAGGAATAAAGAGACGGAAGAAGATGAAGGGGATGAAGAAAGAGGAGAGGATAATGGCCCAAACAAATTAGGAAATTGCAAATACTGATGGAGAAAACCAATGAAACAAATTAGGAAATGAAAATCATAAAAAGATATACTACATTATACTCTTAGGTGGTTTACATGATATTTTAAATGAACAAATATAAGCCTTCAGATTAAAAGAAATCAACGCTTAAAATTTGGTATCAACGAATCTATTGACACCTGGTGTCAACGAATCCTGACTCTCTCTCTCTCTCTATATATATATATATATATATATTATAAATTAGATATATTAATTAATCAATAATTAATTATTTTTTTTTACTTATAATAGTAACTGAGTAACCTAATGGACATGAATATCTAAAGAGAGACTCATTATATCAAGGAAGTGAAGACTATAACAGGAGATATTTAAAAAGCAAAATACAACGATCCATTCTGGCTTGAACAATGTATTTTCATCTAAATTATTTTTTGGAGTGCCTTTAGAATTCCTCTTAAGATATTTCACTAAACAACTCACTTGTTGTAACTATTTTATGTTTACATACGTGAACAAGATTGAGAAAGAGATCTTAAGTTAGATCCAGAACAACTAATATAACAACTAAACTTGCTAACATCTAGAAAAATAAAATGAAATTGATAAATAAAAACGATTTATATAACCCTAGAAAATATTTGACAATTAATGACAAATGTCTCTAGGAAGCTCAAGCAGTAAACAACCTAAAATTTTTGTTGTTTCGATGTTCAAATAAATCTTGATTCAAATTAGTCCTTATACCGATTTAAAATTATAGTACCTTTGATTTGAAACACACTTTGTTATGACTTTAGGGTTGTATGTTTTATAAGCTTAGCATTTACAGAACACATATCATCTGTATTATCGATATTGAATTGAGTTGATTGAGGATAATAGTATTATTCTTTTTGTTGATTATTTCATATAACAGAATGATGCAAATACCAAACATTTGATATCACGTATTATATCATATCTCTATTTCCCTTACTTTTTTTTTGTTACTTTTCTATGTACCTAAAGTTTATTTGTCTTATTTGTAAGATGGCATCATGTTTCAGATCAATAAAGAAAAGGAAAAGGGAGAGCACAATGGGGCCAAATTGGCTTGAGCTTCCTAGAGACATCACATCAAACATTCTCCAAAGGCTTGGTCCAGTTGAAATTCTGAAGAAGGCACGCAATGTGTGTCCTTATTGGTGGAACATTTGCAAGGATCCTCTCATGTGGCGCACCATTCACATGAGCAACAATGAAACTTCCCCTGATGTGGATTTGGTAAAGATTTGTCGTTATGCTGTTGGACAAAGCTGCGGTCACTTGGAAGACATTGAGATTGTGTCTTTTTGCACTGATGATCTCCTTCACTACATAGCTAGTTGGTAATATTATTTTCCTTTTGCTCACTTTCAAGTCTTGCAAAATTACTTATACATTTATTTATGATGTAATACTGTATAATGATGGCTACACAATGCTGAATGATGTTTACAAACTCTTGTTGCTGTTAGTTTTTAGTCATATGATTTGTAATGCATTTAACATAATAGCATGTATGCATCCGAACCGAGAACTGAATCTTTCCTTTGCGACATCTTTTTTTCAATATTTTTTGCATTCTGATGAAGTGAAGAATTTAGCGGCTGTTATATATATGTATTTTGTAGTGCTGATTTTTCAAAATGTATTTTATTCTTTTTATCAATCATTTTCCCTTTCATTATTTTTATTCAAATCTTACAGTGGAAGTCACCTACGACACATGCAACTTACAAAATGCCGAAATATTTTGCACAAACAAATTAGTGAAGTTGCAATCAAATTTCCACTGCTAGAGGAGCTTGACATTTCATTTAGCAACCTATGTAAGGATTCTCTTGAAGTCATTGGTCGGAGTTGCCCACTTTTGAAATCATTAAAATTTAGCAGAATGTTCAGTAAAGACATCGAGTTGAATGATGACGCTTTTGCTATTGCAAAAACCATGCCTAAGCTACGTCATCTTTCGATGTTTGGAAACTTGCTTACTAATGTCGGGTTGCATGCCATTCTTGATGGTTGCCCCCTTCTTGAATCTCTTGTCCTGCGAGATTGTAATCATCTTGATTTGAGTGGAAGTTTTGGGAAAAGGTGTCGTGATCAGATCAAAGACTTTGTACTTCCAACTTGTGTAGATGAAAATTCTGATGATGAAGATGACGATTCTTTTTATTTGAGAAGTCTAATGGAAGATCAAAATTTGGATTATTTATTCATTTTAAGGGTCATTCAAAAAAGTACCATTAAGTCAGCAGTTAGGTCAGCGTTTAGGACACATGGAAAGGAAATACATAGTGCCTTCAGGGAAGCATTAGGGGAAACATTAATTAGCAAGTATTTTAAGTAGCACTTACCTTTTAAAAAAAAAGCATGTAGCATCTAGCTTGTGTTTATTATACTTTTCTATTTTGTGGTGTTGATTCGTTGAATGGAATTTTATTCTTTATTTTATCCTATATTTTTTCCCTTTTTATAAATTTTTATTCCAATTTTACAGCACAGTATGAAGCCATTGGTCAATGTTTCCCTCTTTTGAAATCAATGAAATTTAGCAAGATGGTGATGCATTTGCTATTGCAAAAAACATGCCTAAGCTACGTCATCTTATCATTGGAAACTCTCACTAATGTTTTGGTTGCTTGCCATTCTTGATGCATGCCCTCTTCTTTAATTTCTTAATTTCAAATGGAAGTTGTTATGATTCTGATTATTCTTGTTAATAAAATCTATGTGGCAGTGCATGCGTTGCATACTATGATTCTGATTATTTTCTCTTGCTAAATAGTTTTGATGCATTCTATGTGATAGTCTAGAGTATGATTTTGATGCTGATAACAGTTGTTATGATCACAATCTAGAGTTTATATGACAATCTAGAGTATGATTTTGATTATTATTTGCTCTATCTAGATAAATTTTCTTCCAAATGAAAATGAAAATTTTCATGTCGTTCCAGATTGATGAGACTTATTTAGCTTTTTTGCTTTTTTTGAGACAAAAGGAGTGAAAGGAGTCTCCTGTGATTGTGAACTATATTTTCGTGCATCTTCAGCAATAGAGGGAATTTTAGATGTATCATCTTCCACCATATCAACTTCATAATTGTTTAATATTTTATCCGTGCTACAAATATTATCTGTTGTACGCACCATTCTGAGGAATAGCATATGAAATCTGTTTATATATGAATGTGAAATTCTGCTGACTGCACGAAATCTGAATCTGTTTTATTGGGACAAATCCTTGATGCCAAGAAATAAAGTGTTCTTGAATGGACTTCCTCTGTTTGGTCTAGTCAGTGTGTTGTTCTTTTTTCTCTACAAGTATTGATTGCTCCATTTTGGTTAGATTGTGATATGCAGAGAATCATTTTTATATTTTAGCATAGTTTTACCTTTATTACGTACAAGATACCTATTAAAACAAGTAAATAGCTCTTGTTTATTCTTTTTTTATTGGTTGGTGTTGATTTGTTAAATTCAATTTTATTCATTTTATCAATCATTGTTCCCTTTTATGTTGCTATTCCAAAATAATGTTATTTCCCCCTTTTTCTAAATTCCAAAAAAAAAAAAAAAATTGTCAGATAATTTCTTGCCTAAGGTGATTACATAACATATAAGTTTTTGTCATCAGCTCAGTGTACTATATGATACTATTTTTATTAATTAAATAAAATAAAAGAATAAAGATATATTTTACTATTATATCTTGTTTGTAACACAAGTAGTTGAAAAAATGTTTGGGTGGATGGTACTACACGATTACTCAGAATTTATAGTGTAATGGGTTGATTGTATGACAGTATGTGTTTTACCCTGCGATAATGCTAAACAAATTTATGTCTTAAGATATTTTGTAGAAAGTAAAGAAAATAGGGACTTTTTTCCGAACAAAACATAATTGGAAGGATCGGTTAAACACTTTCAAAGCTTTTGTTAATAAGTGAATCAGTTTTACATTACGGATACAAATGTTTTTCTATAAGCATGTTATTAAATCTTGCTCTGATTTGTGTTCTTTATTAAAGGTTAAACATGCTCAGGTGTAGAAGGACTGGGGATGCTAATGCATGGTACTTCCATGCTTGCTTGAAAAACAGGGGTAGAAGGAATTCTATCTTGGCTTTGCGGGGGTGCATCTTCGGTAGAGGATGTAATATATTTCATCCTTTTTTTTTTAAGGAATATATTTCATCCTTGTAATTTGAAGATTATTTGGTTTTGGATCTTTATGAATTTTGACGGTACAAAATTGATGATATGACAGGGGGTAAACTAAAATTTGCTCAAACTACAAGGGGTGAAAGTACCATAAATTTTGTAATTTGTTGTCATGAAGGTCCAAAATCAAAGAATCTTCAAATTACAATGATGGAATCTAAAAAAAAAAATATAGGAGTAAAACACTATTAACCCTGTATATTATATCAGTTATATGAAGCCCATATACTTCAAAATGGATGACTTATCGTATCCTCTGCGTATCCTGCACCGATACCTGCCCGATACTTTCTGATACGTATCAAGAGAGTATCCGAAGATTAAATTTTATTTTTTAAAAACCAATTATCTGATACTTTTCAGATACATTTGGGATATGAGGGATAGGCGGTGGAAAACCGATATGTGCGGGCTACCTAATTTTTTTTTTGAAGGAATGTGTGGGCTACCTAATGTTTCTGTTATATTTGGTATATATGTAATTGACTAAGTAATGATGCTTTCTATTTAGAATATATCATATATGTAATTGACTAATTGTCGTTTTCTTTATTATCAATATTACTTACATTTATATTTTTATTGTTGCCGCCGTCTATTTTGTGCCTCTTTGTTTGTTTGAGAACGATGCTATTGTTTTGTTGTGTGAAGGGAATTTCATTTTTGTGCCTTATCGTTTTTCTATGTCTATTTGGTCTAGTTTTTGCGCCAATTTTTTTGCTTTTGAGTTTTAGCCCATATTTTATATTTTGAGTTTTAATATGTAGTTTAAATTTAATTTTTTATTGAAGTATCCCAACCGTATCGTATCTTAAATTTTAAAATTTTCCCGTATCGTATCATGTATCAGGGCTTTTACAATTAACATACTTTCAATTTTCAACCACCATTCAACAATTACATATGTATAACTTGTGATTTCACCATAATTTCAACATTCAACTGCTGCAATTAAATGTAATGTGTATGATTCTCAATCTCAATCTTACTCCTTTTCTCTTCAGGTTCTCCATTATCAACCACTTTTTGTCTAGTTCCTATGATGGTACCATGGGGAGAAAACAAAAAAGAGGAGAGCACAATGGGGCCAAATTGGCTTGAACTTCCTAGAGACATCACAACAAACATTCTTCAAAGGCTTGGTACCATCGAGATTGTGACAAGTGCATGTCAAGTGTGTCCTCTATAGTGGAACATTTGCAAGGATCCTCTCATGTGGCGCACCATTTACATCAAAGACAATGACCGTTATCCCTACAATACTATGGATTTGGTAGAGATTTGTCGTTATGATGTTGAAGAAGTTGCGGTCACTTGGAAGACATTGAGATTGTGTCTTTTTGCCCTGACAATCTCCTTCAGACCATAGTTAGCTGGTAATATTGTTTTCCTTTTGCTCGCTTGGAATTTCAAGTCTTACAAAATTACGAACTCATTCATTTATTTATGATGTTCTGTTGAATAAGTGTTGCTATAGTAATGAATGATTTCTTATAAAGTCTTGTTACTTATCAATTTTTTGGCCTATTGTATCTCATGCATTGCAATCAATATTTTTTTTTTTTTTTTTGCCATTGGTAATGTGTTTCTTTTTCGTTTTGTTTAACTTTAACATAACATATATATCATGTATGCATATGAGAACTCAATCTTTCTTTTGGGCACCTTTTTTGCAATATTTTGTAGTGCTGAGTTTTCAAGTTTATTTTATTCTTTTTTTTTTTTGTTTGTTAAGTAGTCTAGTGGCTAGAAACTCACTTTTTCAAAGTGAATAGTGAGGTGTCAGGGGTTCGAACCCCGACCCCTGCATATGCAATGTCCCTGCATATATTTTATTCTTAAAATCAATCATTTGTTATAAACATTGACTTCACATTTATAATCAATTTTGTGAAATAAACAATAGTTTTAAAATAGCAACATTTAAGTTTATTTTATTTTCAAGTTTATTTACTATTTTTTTATCCTTTTTTTATCAATCAATTTTTTTTACTATTTTATTTTGGAATGGCAACATTGACTTCATACTTGGCAAATAAAAATCACATTATTTACTATTTTAATTATAACAATAGTTTTGTGAAATAAACAATAGTTTTGTGAAATAAAAATTATTAAATTTATTGTGATTTTAAATATAATATATATAGACTATAGAAACTAGATATTTTGCCCTTTCACCTACAAAAAAATATATTTTGCACTTTTATAAATAATAAGAATTTATAGGCAAATTTGTTAAAGGATATAATTGGAAGAAAGAAAGACGTCCAAAATCATGTATAGATAATTACCGATCTCATTCTCATGTTCTCCAGGAAGAACTTGCTTTTTAGGGTTTTCGCACGGTTGGCAACTTTTTTTTTTTAAGCGAAAGATGAGGCAGAGGGGTCTCCTCAGCCACATCCAAAATATATATAGATAAAAAGAAAATAAAGTACAAAAAAGAGGAGGGACATAAACCAAAACCCTCAAAGAAAGCAAAAAACGATAGAAAGAGAGATCAAAGCTTCAATTGAAAACCTTTAAAAGTACTTACCTTGAGCCCCCCATTGCTAGCTTCTGCCTGCTGCTTCTGATGTTTCTTCTTTTTCTTTGAGACAACCATTTGAAATTGTTGATTAGAGACATCAACTTCAGCCATATTATCCCATGATTGCTAAGAAAATCCATATCCCACGGTTGGCAACTTCTCACCCACTCTCTTTTTATTTTTTCTTTTTACTTTTTCTTTGTTTTTTTATTCATACTCATGAAATCATTAACAATAACAATAATCAACATTGCACTCAAATTCACTATAATCAACATTAACAATCCAATTTCTAACTAATTTCATCATTAAAATGCAAAAAATCAAACAATTTTCATTGAGACATTTTATCAAACACAGAGTTCAACCTAAACAATATGAGTTCATTGTGTCATTTCCATCTCTAAACTACCACATTTGAGTGAAACTTACTCTAATCAACATCTAAAGTATAATTTATAACTAATTTCATCATTACCAAGCAAAAAGTCTAACATGCAAATCAACCCTAAAACCTTAAAATTCCACAACTTTTATCAAAAAATCTAATATTTAAATAAAATAAAAAGTCAATGCCAGATGATTATAATCACTTACTTGTAATTGAGTTAGAAATTGAAGTTGATTTTGTTGAGTTTGATGAAATTCGCACAATTTGCGAGAAAATTCATTATTGTAGAGTTTGAAACACAATGGTTCTATGGCACTTCTATGTTCTACTTGTGCAGTTCTATAACAGAACGCAATATTAGTTAACTCACGCCGGATATATCGAACGTGACGTGGGATTATGAATCCCGGACCTTGCATATTTTATGCATTGTCAATACCAATTGAGCTAAGCTCACGAGGACAAATTATTGTGATTTTAAATATAATAAATGTATCCCCTAAAAAAAATATAATAAATGTATTCCCTAAAAAATATATAATAAATGTATAGATATTTTGAATTTTCATATTGTAACAAAATATATTTATTTTTTTCAATGAAAAAGTAATATAACAAATATAAATTCTTTTTTTTTTAATGAAATTAAAAGCAATAATATTTATAGGCAAACTTGTGTAAGGATATAATTTGAAGCGAGAAAAACGGCCCAAAAATGTGTCTATTTCGTATTTATAGATTACCATCTCCTTCTCATGTTCTCCACGAAGAACTTGCTTGTTTTCGCACGGTTCCCAACTTCTCACCCACTCTCTTTTTGTTTTTTATTTTTACTTTTTCTTTGTTTTTTTATTCATTTCATGAAACCATTAGTCTATGAACTCTGTTTTACAGAAAACATAGCATCTGAATTATCGATATTGAAAAAATTGTGTTGATTGAGGATAATAGTATTTATTCTTTTTGTTGATTATTTCAAATCACAGAATGATGCAAATGCCAAACTTTTGATATCACGTATTGGATCATATCTCTATTTCCCTTTCTTTTTTTGTTACTTTTCTATGTACCTAAAATTTATTTGTCTTATTTGTAAGATGGCACCATGTTTCAGATCAACAAAGAAAAGGAAAAGGGAGAGCACAATGGGGCCAAATTGGCTTGAGCTTCCTAGAGACATTACATCAAACATTCTCCAAAGGCTTGGTGTGGTCGAAATTTTGACAAATGCACGCAATGTGTGTCCTTATTGGTGGAGCATTTGCAAGGATCCTCGCATGTGGCGCACCATTCACATGATCAACAATGAAACTTCCCCTGATGTGGATTTGGTAAAGATTTGTCGTTATGCTGTTGAACAAAGCTGCGGTGAGTTGGAAGACATTGAGATTGTGTCTTTTTGCACTGATGATCTCCTTCAGTACATAGCTAGTTGGTAATATTATTTTCCTTTTGCTCACTTTCAATTCTTGCAAAATTACTTATTCATTTATTTATGATGTAATACTGTATCATTTTCCCTTTCATTAGTTTTTTATTCAAATCTTACAGTGGAAGTCACCTACGACGCATCCAACTTACAAAATGCCGAAATATTTTACACAAACAATTTAGTGAAGTTGCAAACAAATTTCCACTGCTAGAGGAGCTGGACATTTCATTTAGCAACCTATGTAAGGATTCTCTTGAAGTCATTGGTCGGAGTTGCCCACTTTTGAAATCAATAAAATTTAGCAGAATGTTCAGCAAAGACATCGAGCTGAATGATGACGCTTTTGCTATTGCAAAAACCATGACTAAGTTACGCCATCTTTCGATGTTTGGAAACTTGCTTACTAATGTTGGGTTGCATGCCATTCTTGATGGTTGCCCCCTTCTTGAATCTATTGTCCTGCGAGATTGTATTCATCTTGATTTGAGTGGAAGTTTGGGGAAAAGGTGTTGTGATCAGATCAAAGACTTTGTAGTTGTACTTCCAACTTATGTAGATGAAAATTATGATGATGAAGATGACGATTCTTTTTATTTGAGAAGTGTAATGGAAGATCAAAATCTGGATTATTCATTCATTTCAAGGGTCATTAAAAAAACTACCATTAAGTCAGCACTTAGATCAGCAGTTAGGTCAGCGTTTAGGACACATAGAAAGGAAATACATAGTGCCTTTGGGGAAGCATTTGGGGATACATTTATTCGTTGAATGCAATTTTATTCTTTTTATCCTAAATTTTTTCCCTTTTATAAATTTTTATTCCAATTTTACAGCATTGGATGAAGCCATTGGTCAATGTTTCCCTCTTTTGAAATCAATGAAATTTAGCAAGATGGCGATGCATTTGCTATTCCAAAAAAACATGCCTAAGCTACGTCATCTTATGATTGGAAACTCTCTCACTAATGTTGGGTTGCTTGCCACTCTTGATGCATGCCCTATTCTTTAATTTCTTAATTTCATAGAAAATTTGTTATTTATGATGCTGATTATTCTTGTGAATAAAATCTATGTTGCAGACTTGCAGTGCATGCATACTGTGATTCTGGTTAATTTCTCTGGCTAAATAGTTTTGATGCTATCTCTGATTATGTTTTAATGATTATTCTTGTGAACAAAGTGTATGTGATAGTCTAGAGTATGATTTTGATGCTGATGACAGTTGTTATGATCACAATTATTCTTTTCAACGTTGTTTATGTATGACAATCTAGAGTATGATTTTGATTATTATTTGATCTATCTAGATAATTTTCTTCCAAATGAAAATGGAAATTTGGATGGTTGTACTTGAAGAGACTTAAAGAGACTGAAACGTTAATGATTTGTTTTTAAATGAGGTGCGCTTAAATTTTCCAATAACCTTGTACACATGCTAACCTACTTGTGTTGGCCGAGTGGTGTTGGATTGGGACCTTAGTTTGAGTGTACTTATCTCAAAAGGTCTCAGGTAAGATTATTCCCGTACCAGTTTCGATGGAATAGTTTGGCTTCTTCATAAAAAACCTTATATACATGCTTGGATATAATTGGCATAAGATGATTATCTTTTCCTGTATTCGTTGCTAAGTGGTTCCAATTGTGGTTATACTTTCTCCAATGTGGTTCCAAATGTACTTTGAAAAGGTTATACTTGGTAACTTTCTCAATTCCAGCATGTTTTTCTGCAAAATAATTTCTTGCACTAAGAAGATCATGTAGCATATAAACCCACTTGGGTTGCC
This sequence comes from Medicago truncatula, assembly GCF_003473485.1. Lineage (NCBI taxonomy): Eukaryota > Viridiplantae > Streptophyta > Magnoliopsida > Fabales > Fabaceae > Medicago > Medicago truncatula. Next base: position 33,722,699 of record NC_053044.1, read on the forward strand.
CTGGTGGTATTGGTTTGCGATCTGGAACTGTGCTCCTCCTCATGGTCTCAGGTTCCATTCTCTCCGGTGCCAATTTGGTTGGGCTAATTTAGCTACTTCAAAAAAAAAATCATGTAGCATTTAAGTTTTCGCCATCACTTCAGTACTTCATGTATCCTCTTCCTACCATATCACCCCCATAATTGTTTAAGATTTTCAACATTCTTTTCTATGACTAGATTAACAATGACCTGCACCTTTTCCTGTGTAGAATTATCAGTCAACTGAGTCTCACTGTTAGGGGTAACTAACAACTTTCCATCAAAATTATAGTCACTGTCTTCCAAAGTCTCCTTTTGAAATGAATATTATCTGTTGTACCATTCTCAGGAATAGCATATGTAATTTGTTTATCTGCATTAGTTTTCTTTTTTTGAATATTTTATGCACTTGTTAGATCAAGATATTCCCACACTTGCTCAAAAAAATTGCCAAGAGAACCTGAGCTATGTTCTCAGTCACATTCTCACAAGCAAAATTGAATGATGTGGATACTTTATTTCAATTATTAGGTTCCTCCAATGATGGAATTGATTTTTCGATTGCATGTTTTGCAAGGAACTTTGGACCAACTTTCTTGATTGGTTCCCTCTCAATAACTTTCTTCTTTCCTTCATCTTCTTTCAAGATTTGTTTGTGATAGAAATCGGGTAATTTCTCATAGTCTACCTCCAGATTCAATGCAAATCCTTCCCTCTCAACCATGATATCATAAAACATTATATTTTATATATCCATATACACAATAATTCTTGCATAGTGAGCAACGGTTCAATTTCTTGTACCTCATCATTGGAAAGGGGAGTTCCCACGACACTAGCAATTTCAAGCAGGGTTCTTTGTCTCTATTATTTTTGTGGAATTCCCATGAGCTTAATCCATATCTGGGCTTGAGTTTGTCATTGAGTGTACATTTTAAAATAATTAGACTATTTAGGTTCCAAGTTCCCATATCCAAACTCTCCTCATATAAATCTAAAGAGGGGAAATGAAATTAACAAAATCCCATACCAAGAGATATCAATTTCCATTGACCTAATGACTTCCGTACAGAACCGACAACTTATTAGACATGTCCCTAGCTGTCAAGGGTTTACCACCATTATTCATCAATAAAAGATCATGCATATTACATCTATAGTCATCCATGCCCTTTTCATACTCTTCTTATGTGATCTTGATGTAAACCGAATCACCTTTGATTGCTGGTTGAGGGAGTTGACTTGGCTGCACATCAAAAGTGTTAGTTAGTGTTTGAGCAAAAGATTAATGAGTTTATTAGACAAGGGCTGTATTTGGTTTAATGGAAGGAGATGAAGAAACACACAGCCAGGGGGCAGATGGTCGTTATGGTCGCAAAAGACTGTTGTAGAAATAATCGGTACTGAATAACTGAACCCTCGTGCAAACACCAAGAAGCACGAACGAAGATTGCAGCATCTATAAGAAAATTCAAAACATGTAAGACAATCCATCATCGAATAAAAAAAAATCTCAGGTGATTTTTTTCATTCGATGATGGATTGTCTTACAAAATCCAATTTTGACTAACATAATCCAATCAAAATTCTACTATTAAAGTATAAAAGATCTGAAAGAAAAAAAAATTCACTACAAAATTATTTTAAAGGGGTGTTGTGACGGTTTGGGACAGTTGCAATTCACGAAAAATATTTTAAAAAACATATTGCAACGAATTGGAACTGTTGCTATTTGTTGAAATTATTTATAAAAAAAAATAAAAAAATAGTTTTTTCATGAATTTTTAATAGACTTTTCAACAATCATATTTTTATGACAACGAAATTAATCCATAAACTAAAATATGAATTTTATATTCATATAAAATGATTCAATAAAACATGAACAGACGAGACATTAAAGTTTATTGAGTTTCTAACATGAAAATTTAATCAATCATGTAGATGATCTCTGACGAGGAACTTGTTTTGATCAACTCAATATGAATAGATTTCAAAGAACGTCATACTCATTTTAGTAATTCTAAGTCTTCCATCTAATAATAAATTAAAGATTATATAAGACACACCAATTGACTAAAATAAGCAATAAAGTCACAAAATTCATGGATTGTAACATATCCCACAATTAAACTATTCTGATATATTTGTCAAAGAATGCACAATTGCATAAAAATACTTCTTAATCACAACCATACTCTTTCTCCAAGACTTGGATTAGCTATGTAATGCTACACAAACAGTGCATATATAAAATGCTTACACTATCATTAAACACTTCCAGAACATAAAAACTATCCAGAAAAACAACCATAATATTTTTCATAATCAACAAACTTTTGATAGCTTCTATGTAGAAGCACTTTCCAACCACAACTTGTAATAGAAATAATTGAGCATTAAGAGATGTATGTTTCTATCTATACCGTCGAATCAAATATATATTAAAAAGTTATTTACATTCACTTAGCACAAGGCTTCCATATTCTAAAACAAATGTGTAGGGCAACAACCACAGGTTTAGTGAAGATTGTTGATTATGCCCTTGAACGAAGTTGCGGAAATCTGGAAGAGATTAATATTGAGTGTTTGTGCATTTATGGTCTCTTAAAATGCAGAGCTAACCGGTAATATTATTTTTCTTTTGCATGTTTGTCTTCATGTGTGTAATGGAATGGTGATTCTCTTTTGCTCCGCTCATTCCACCATGAGTGGGATATTTGCAAAGAAAAAAAACTAAAATGAGTGTCACTTTCAATTTTTAATATATTATAATTTTTTGCAATAAACTCCTCTGATTAATGAATAAAAAGTACTAAATTGAAGCATAAAAAGAATTTGGTCTTTAGCTAATCACATCTAACCAGTATTTATAGTAATTCATCCATTTTGTTGAATGCAGATTATTCTTATAAAAAAAAATATCTCTTTATAGTTTTTATTAAAATCTTACAACGCAAGTAACTTACAATGCATACGACTTGGAAGACCGAGTCTTTGTAAAGGATTTAATGAAGTTGCTAAAATGCTTTCACTATTAAAAGGTATAAGGATCATCTTCATTTGTTAAAATAAATGGAGTATGCAATTTGAAGAGAGATAGACATAAAAAATAGATTGTGGGTCTGGCCATTAAGTATGTCCTAACTCTTATTAGAGGAGCTGGTTGACACTTCACTTAGGTGACATATCTAAAGATTCTCTTGAAAGTTGTTGGTATGTGACTCAAAATTGAGTCTTTTGGTTTGTGAAGAATCGTGACACGATTTGGCAACCGTGTCACGATTTCTGATGCCGAATGCATGTTTGGTTCTGAAGGCAAAACGTGACACGATTTTGGAAAACGTGACACGATTTTGACAGATCTGAAACACATTTTAAGCACTCCATGACCCATTTTGTTGGGTAAGCTTGGTGAATCTCAATGAAACCAAAGGAGAGAACTTTTAGGGTTTTAGATACTAAAGGTTGAGGGTCTTTGGGTGAGGTTCAAAGCTTCAAGATGTGAATCTTGGAGAACCAAAAGAGGGGGCTCTTGTGAAAAGGGTTGGTGCCTTTTGGGGAATATTCATGGGGTTGGAAAACACAAGAGTGGAGAGTCATTTGTGAGCAAGTTGGGTGAGTCTTGTGAAACCAAAAGAGAAGATCCTTAGTGAAATCGAAGGCTAATGATTGGTTCTCTTTTGGGGGTTAGATTCTAGAGTTGGGAAACAATTGTAAACACCTTGGGATAGTGAAAATCATGAGTGTCTTGTTCATTGATGAGATTGGGAAAATGGGTAGAAATTAGGGTTGTTCTTTGTGAGCTTGTTGAAGCTAATTTCTTGTAACCTATTTGTATCTCTTTGTAAGAACTCATTGATAGTGGATTGGAGAGATCAATCTCTCCCCCAGATTAGGTCAAGTTGGACCGAACTAGGTCAACAATTTCTTGGTGTTGTTATCTTTTCTTTACTCTCTTTATCTTGTTTATACCTTGGTTGGATTGTGTTTTTGTTATGCACTTGGTTTATAGACTAGGTCTATATTGTTGTTGTTGCTTGTGGTTAATCAATTTTTGGTTGTTGGTTGACATTGATACTTGCTCCACACATCTTTGTTATTTATTGGTGTGAAATTTGAGATCGAATTCACAACAAAAGCATTGGTTGAGGTTGCCCTCTTTTAAAATCATTGAAATTTAAAAACAAGGGCCATGAAAACATTAAATGCGATGATGATGCCTTTGCTATTGCAAACACCATGTCTAGGCCTTCTTAAGATTTTTGAAAACTCACTCACTAGCTAATTATGGGTTGCTTTCCATTTTTTATGCATGCCCTCTTTTTGAAGATTTTTTTTTAATAAGTTAAACTAGCTCACCTAAATTGGCATCGGGTAGAATCGAATATGAGGTTTAAGGATAAACACATTTCAAGGTTCCAAGTCAACATCACCAGACCAACCCTAGTGGGTTCCTCTTCTTAAAGATCTTGACTTGCGAGAATGTCTTAATCTAGATTTGAGTGGAAAACTGGGGAAAAGGTATCAAGATCAAATCATATATTTACGGCTTTCAAATTACGATGTAGATGGCAATTGGTATGATCATGATAATTCTTGTAGAAAAAAGTAATAAATAGTTGAGGGTATAGTAGAAAAATTAGCATTTAATGTTTATTAGTATTACAAAGCGACTTCTAATTCAGCATAAATTTTTCTCTAAAATGACTTATAATTTAGGACGAAAGGAGTATTAATTATGGACATTTAAATGTACATAATTAAACTCTCCATTAAATTCATTCATCAATCCTAAAAGAAATTTTTAATCTATGTTTTCACATTGTTCTATGTTCAAGCAGCAGGAAACCAAGGTAAATTATGTCATCATAAAAAAACTAAAGTGAATTAGATTCAATTGCTTTAATGTACCATCTCAAAATGAAGTAGATTGCACATCACTTATTTGCTAATTTGGTTATTATTATCAACAAAAAGCCTGTAAAGGTGCAATGTCAATGAAAGAGTGTTCTTGAATGAATTTCCTTTCTGTTTGTCTGATTGGTCTGTTCTTTATTCTCCATTTTGTCACACTTTGTAACAACTTTTTAATAAATTTTTCTTTCATACTCCCATTCTGCTTTTATTCTCTCTTCCTTTTCTCTCTCCATTATTTTTTACTAAAAAAAAAAAAGAAATTATTACATAAGTTATCTCAAATAATCGTTCAAATACCACTGCTCTATACAAAAAGATATTTCAGTTTGCCAAGCTGTGTGTGAACTAACAAGCAATTGATGCACTGAAACAATACTATTTCTATAACACTATAAAATTCGTCAACTAATGACAATTGTAGATGCCCTAATCTCTATGGACCAAAACAGACCTCCATTCATTTTTTATTTTTTATTTATAAAAAATTTGTTACATTGTTTTATGCGTAGAGCCACCTTTTCGACAATTCTAAAACTATGATAACATATTAAATATTAATACCAATTACATTAAGCTTAAAAGAGAATATTTATGTATATTAATCTACTAATCAACGTTTTACGATTCGAGAGTTCAGCTCAACTTGTTTTACCTATGTAAATTCGAACTATAAACTCGACTTGTAAATTTGTACGAGTTTACCTAAAATTAAAAGTATATAAAATTTATTATATACAAGACATATGTTAGCTAATATAATATTGCAAATAGGTCAATAGTGCAAAATATAAAGATAAAGTATACATAACCATCATAATAAAGAGTTATGTTCAACTTAGCATCAAAATACAAAATTAAATTGAAAAATCATGATTTTCATTAGACTCTAAACCATCCAAAAATACAAGTTTCACAGGTTTCAAAAGTTGTTAATAAACCTATCCAAAAAATAAACTAGTTAATTTTTCAAAAGTTCAATCCTTCTAAAGTTTCATAACATCATTAACATTGGTGTCTTCATCTCCAACTTCATCAAATTCTTCTTCAGATGATAAAAGGTTTTCAATATTAGAACCAAATACATGGTTTGAACTCACTTCAACATTAGTTTCAGTATATTGGGCTTGAAAAAAGAATTGAAAGAAAATGGGCCCAAAAAAAAGTGGTTTTTTAAACATAAACTTGGCGGTCGAGTTTACTCGAGTTTAACATGTGTTAATTCGGTCAAACTCATCAAACATTTCGTTTTTCCTAAAAACCAAATTTACCTCCGAGTTAACACGTTTTTTCGCACCTAAAAACGTAAACTCGATAGAGATTACGCGTTAACACTCGATTTGTGGAACACTGCTCCTAATGAGTAACCGAGAAGTTGTCAAGCTTCTTTTCTTCTTTATGGGACATATATAATATAATATATTTGTTAAGAGATTTTTCACTTAGTCGGTTTTGTATGGTTGAACTTGAATTAGAGGTTTAACATTAAAATTAATTATTACTATTTATTTATATTACTTACATACACACACCGTGAGACTTTTTTAAGTTGCACTTTGAAAACATTTAGGGGCCATTGTGAGTGTATATAAAAATGTGGTGAGGCTGGAATCAAATTCAGTTGTCTTGTTTGCATGATGGCATCGTCTTCAAGTCCAAAAAAGGAAGTGGAAGGGGATAGCATAACGGTGCTAAATTGGCTTGAACTTCCAAGAGACATCATCGCAACAAACATTCTCCAAAGGCTTTCTATCACTGAAATCATCACTAGTGCATGCCTAGTATGTCCTCTATGGTGGAACATATGCAAGGATCCTCTCATGTGGCGCATCATTAACTTAACCATACTTGATACTTCTTCCAAGGATTTAAAGAAGATTGTTGATTATGCCCTTGAACGAAGTTGCGGAAATCTGGAAGAGATTAATATTGAGTGTTTGTGCAGTGATGGTCTCTTAAAATACATAGCTAACCGGTAATATTGTTTTTCTTTTGCTTGTTTTCATGTGTGTAATGGAACTGATGATTCTTTTCCTCTATTCGTACATATTTGTAAAAAAAAATAAAAAATACATATTTTAAAATGAGTGTTACTTTCAGTTTTCCATGTATTATCAATTTGTTTGCAATAATATCCTCTAATTAATATTTTATGCACCACTCTCAAATCAATATCTAATAATGATTGTTAAAAAAATATCATAAAAATGATGAATACATAACTAAAACTTGATAAGGTTAATTTGGTAAAATTACTATTATATTAATTTTTTCATTTATGATACTTCTTTAATATGTTTAAAACAAATATGTCACTTTGTGTGGAACCGAGTATTATTTAGAATGTCTTGTTGTTTATGAAAGGCTTTGAGATTCAATAATGTTTTAAGATTTCTTTTAGTAATTAAAAGAACTATTTTGAGAAGAAAAAACACATTGATTCAACTCTTTAAAATAAAGAATCTATCAAGAATAAAAGTACTAGAATGATACCAAAAAGAATTTGGCCTTTAGTTAAATATCACATTCATCCGGTATTTATACTTTATCCATTCTGTTGAATGTATTTACTTCTTAACAATTATTTTTCTCTTTTTATAATTTTTATTAATATCTTTCAGTGCAAGTAACCTACGACGCATACGACTTAAAAGACCGAGTCTTTACAAAAGATTTTGTGAAGTTGTTAAGAAGCTTTCACTATTAGAGGAGGTTGACGTTTCACTTAGCTGCATATCTAAAGATTCTCTTAAAAGCATTGGTCGAGGTTGCCCTCTTTTAAAATTATTGAAATTTAAAAAGAAGTGTTGTGAAGATATCAAATGTGATGAAGATGCCTTTGCTATTGCAAACACCATGCCTAAGCTACGCCTTCTTATGATTTTTGGAAACTCACTCACTAATGTTGGGTTGCTTTCCATTCTTGATGCATGCCCTCTTCTTGAAGATCTTGATTTGCGAGAATGTCTTAATCTTGATTTGAGTGGAAGATTGGGTAAAAGGTGTCAAGATCAGATCATATACTTACGGCTTTCAAATTACGATGTAGATGACACTTGCTATGATCATGATAATTCTTGTCAACAAAGTCAAAGGAAGATGTATACTCATTCTGATCTTACGGTCTGGTTAAGTTATGCGGAGCTCCCTAATACTCCTACTAGATATTATGATGTTGATGATAATGATAATGATAATGATTATTATTGTCCAAGTCTATGTGACAGTCTAGAGTATGATTTTGATTATTTACTCGAACTATATGAAAATGAAAATTTGGATGGTTCATCTTATGATTATGCTTGAAGAGACTCAAATGTTAATCATATTTTTAAATGAAGCGGACTTCAGTTTTCAAAGGACCTTGTACACATGCTAGGTTGGCATGCTTTGTTAATCAGATAGTTTATCTTTTCTTGTATTTGTTGCTAAATGAGTCCCAATGTGGTTTTTGTTTATGCACTATTTTGAAAATGTTATAGTACTTGCTAACTTTCGAAATTTGAGCAATTTTTATGTAAAATCTTCTAACAAGCAGTTATGGATCAAGATTGGATGACTTTGAGTTTTTTTTGCCTCTGTGACTTTATTTTTATCTCTCTCTTAATCAATTAATCTCTCTCATCAAAATAATTTATTTTAATCATCCATTTATCTATCAGTTAAATACACTAAAGTTAGCAAAGTTACCAAAAAGTAAAGTTAGTTAAATCCATTATCCTTGTGTAACACTCACAAGTTACATGGAAAATGTAAAGGATCGTGATGCCATCGATTTAGGTATTTTGTTTTGAAGTACGTAGTTATGTCTTGCTACTAACTTTATGTGATTATTTTGCTATATGCATTTGCATTATTATAAAGCCATGACCCATGAGGTCCTTGACCTTGACTTGGAGGTAGTTGAGATGATGTAATCTCAAATAGGAACAACTTTGAAACAAAATGCCAAAGTAGAGTCATGTACATCGAAATCTAACAATGTATCCAGACATAACACATCTTTTAGTAATGGCCATAAAAGAAGAGGAAAAAAAAATGTACAAAATTTATTATTTAAATTATATCAGAACTAAGAAAAAATCATATATGCTGAAAACTATTAACTCATATTCCACCTAAAACATGCACGCTTGTGAGCCTAAAACTTAAAAGGATCATAGTGCATAATTTTACAACATGAATCAAACAGACCGGGATCGCTTGCAGAAGTTATTTCAAGTAGCTTTACGCAATAAACGATCTTGACCATTAATCTGAAATCAGACATCTCAGATTACACAATAACAAAACAACTTTAAACGATCTCGCCTGTTCATTTGATATTGGACAGTTGAGATCAGTAATTGCGTCAACACGAAATCAAAATCTGAATTATGAAAATCTGTAAAACTTTGTAACCTTTGAGAAAAGGTAAAGGGAAGATATCTACACACAAGCAATCTTCCTCTCAGCTCCTATTTCTATTTACAACTTCAACTCCCTCACATCTAACCTTTAGCACTCTAGCAAGAATCAAGTCAAAATCTAAAGTTACTTTGAGGTCTCATCATCATGTTTTAACTAACATACGTAGAGATAATCATCATCCTCAAACTCTGAAACTCCGAGCATTGCCAAAGCCAGGTGACTTTTCATCTCGTTATTCGGTTGTTGTAATTGAGAATAACAATCGATCACGCACCCATTTCCAAGAAAACTTGACTTTTTTCTTTTGGAGACAACAGGTTCTTCTTCACCTTTCAGTATGGCAATAATCTCATGTATGCTAGGTCTCCTAGATTCTTCATTTGTTAGACAAGCAGCTGCAGCTTCAATCATTCTGCCGATTTGATTTGAGAATCTCAAATTGCACTTCAGTTGAGGATCGAGCAACTCTTCAATGGCTCCTTTCCCCTTTTGTAAATATGGTTTAGCCTGCAAATCAATGAGTCAATAAAACCATGTCAATTTGATAATGCTGTTGTCGAACAAACTTAGTGCAGCTTTCAAACTACAGCCGCAAATATGATCGTATATAAACCCCAAACAAACTTTGGTGACATTTTGATAAATGATAGTACTATAAAGGGAACACTTCCATTAATTATGGATACTGCAATGCACACAACTAAATTCTGCATTAATTTAATTTATCTGTCTAAAATGACTCTTTATCTAGGTTTTACATTGTTCTATGATCAAGCAGGCAATAAACTAAGGTAAATTAAATTTGATGGCTTTAATGTACTATCTCAGAATGGAGTAAATCACTAGATTGTACAAAACTTATTTGCTAACTTGGTTATTATCAACCAAAAGCCTCAAAAACAATAAATTTAACAATGATATAATCAGGAATTATAGCCATTTCTTGAAGTGTTAACTCACCCATAAGACTAGATTCTCCTCTCCCGGAGACCTTTTCGTTTCAATAGGTTTCCGTCCAGTAATGAGTTCCAATAAAACCACTCCAAAAGCATAAACATCAGTCTTATCGGATACTTTCCCGTGTTGGAAGTACTCAGGGGCCAAATATCTGTGAGCACAGGAACGTTATAGAAAACTTAATTCCAGTGATTACAATGTGTAAACAAAATATACAAATAGGCATCAATTTCGTAGAATCAACATGAAGGGATTAAGTTTGTACCCAAATGTTCCTTTGACGGTTTTGCAAAGGAAAGGAACTGAAGGTGCAGAAGTCCATGTAGCTAGTCCGAAATCACATAACTACAAATTTAAACAAAACCAATCAGAACGAGTTGTGTGGGCTCCTCATGATACAGTTTCCACAGTAATGAACTAAAAGCTATGAAGCACTAACACAAACACCAAACATGAGACATGACACTGACATCGACACCGATAACAATTTGAGAGAATGAAATAGTTGAATATAACCACATGTGTCGGTATCGCGCTGGTGTTAGACATGTGACACGACTTCCATCCTAACTGTCGATACTACTTAGACTACAAAGTCTGCAATTGATTCAGAAGAAAGCATCTCACCTTCGGAGCCTTCTTAGAAGAAAGAAGAATGTTAGAGGGCTTAATGTCTCTATGAACAACACATCTTTCAGTTCCATTATGCAGATAAGCCATAGCTTCTGCAATCCCAACTGCAACCTTGTACCTAACAGACCAAGGGAGTGTTGAACTACCCTTCCCACCTTTCTTCCTCCCTGTAAAAAAACATAACCAGAATCAGTAAAACTGGTCAATTTCAAATTCAAAAAGTTCAACAAAACATAAGAAAAATCTAATAAGTGATTAGTACCATGCAAGTGGCGCTCCAAGCTTCCTCCTGAGACATACTTGTACACCAAAAACAAACCCTCCTCAGGGTCAATACAAAAACCAACAAGAGGAACAATATTTGGACTATGAAGAGAACTAGCAATCATCAATTCTCTACAAAAGGCCTTCGCAGATTCCTTATCTTCCTTGTCCAACTGCTTAATTGCTACAGCAGTTCTCAACAGCCCAACTCTTCCCCTAAAAACACAGCTCAATGCACCTCTCCCCAACACCCTACCTACACACACCATCACACAAAAATAATAATAAATAAAAAAATCATTATCTCACACAAACGAACAACCAATAATAAACTTCGATTGGTGTATGTTTAGTTGTTATCGAATATAATTGATTCTGTCTCCATAATTGATTCTAACTTGAAGCTAGAATCTTAAGCTTCTGCATCTACAAATTGATTTTTAGCCTCCAATTATGGTCAACTCATTTTCAACTAGTATCAATTTTACAAAATCAATTTTGTCTATGCAGAACCAAACACACCCTAAAACTACAACATAACTAAATCAACCTCACATAAAAAAACTCTTTCAAAATCAATTTTTGTTAGCACAGAACCAAACACACCCTAAAACTATAACATAACTAAAATCAAGTCACTTTTAACCCGAATCAATTTCACAAAATCAACTTATCCAAAATCATTTTTTGTAAACCAAAAACCAAACACACCCTAAAACTAGAATCAATCCACCTTAAACCAAAATCAATTTCACAAAAAAACTCATTAAAAATCAAATTTTTATCACCACAGAATCAAAAACACAAACTAGAACATAACATTATAACATAAAAAACACTAAAAATGGTACCTTTAGAGAAATTCCTAGTAGCATACACAATCTCACCATAACTAAACCTAACCAAAGAATGAGCAACAGGAGAAATAGTTTTCTCCAAAGACTCAATTCTCCTCAACTTCAACTCCTTAACAAGAGATTCACTAACCCCATTATCCAAATTCACCATCAAAACAGTTGCAGCATTTGAAGAACTCAAATTCAAACTTTCCAACTCAACTTGAGAACAGAAACTAAACCTGAAACTAGAATGAACAGATTGTGGTTCTGCATTGTTCATCAATTCTGCTCCACACCCACCAGACTCAGCTAACAACCATGCTTTGTTGTGTTCTGAAGTAGTTGTTTTGTGACCTTTTTCATCGTTTTTGTGGGTTTTTCTTGATGGGTTCTTAACACCAACACATGAAAAACCGAATTCCCAGATCATTTTTCGCAGAAAGTGTCGAAATTTGAGGTTGTTTTTGGTGTTGTTGTGGTAGTGGTGGTGTGTGACAATTGCAGAAGATGGTGATGAATGTGTGTTGGAAATGTTAGTGTTGGTTTCTACGGTGAAACTCATTATGAAGTTATAGATCCCAACAAAATGCACAGAAATCTAGGATATAGAAAAAGAAAGAGAAAGTACACACTTGAGTTGAGAGAGAGAGAGAGAGAGAGAGAGAGAGAGAGAGAGAGAGTTTTATGGAGTGCTGAAAAAGGGAAAGGTGCTTTACTTGTGGGGTGGGAGAGAATTTTGTAAAGAATGAGAGATAAGAAGAAGGTATGACTATGAGTGTCTATAAATAAATAAATGTAATTGAATTTTGTTGGTATCAATTTGATATCATTTTTGTGTAATTGTAAAGATTAATTTTTTTTAATATTCGATAACAATGAATAATAAAGTTTTGAATGATATTTTACTAAAAAAGAAGTTTTTGAATGAGATTTAACACAGTTGCATTTTGATAGTTTTAATCGGATTTAAAAATTTTGTTAAGTTGAAAGATATGTCTTATAATTTTATTTTTTTTATGTTAACCCTTTAGTTTTTAAGGAAGATGATCCTAGTTAGATCGAAAGGTAAGTTAAGTCTAGATAAAAAAAAAAAATTGATTAAATAGCTTAGTGATTAGAGCTCATGCAATTAAATTGTAGAAAAAGTAGAGTGTTCAGGGTTCGAACTCCGTTCCCTATATATAATATGCAATATCCGTACTAATAGATGTGAAAATTGTTTTACATCTATTGCTTGATTATTTTACTATCTCATTTAAATGCTTTTGAATTATGTAATTGAAATTTGATTTAATTCAAGTATTCATTCTTAGGAAACCGGCAATAAAAATAATAAGAACTTTTTCCTTTTTTTAAAGAGCAGTAATAAAAATGTTGTTGGGTCAAACCCAATAATCAATAATAAAAGTAATAATAAATTATTAAATAAAGAAATCCTAACAAAAAAAAAAATTATTCAATAAATTAGTCGAAAAATGATAATAAATATAATAAAGTTGTAGAATCAAATCAGAGTGGGAGAAGGTGAAGAAATGAAAATGGAGGATATGGGGTTTGGTTTGGAAGTAAAGAGAATCATGTTGTGATTGATTAGTGATGAAGACAGGGAACCCACAAAGCAATATCCTTGGCATGATTAGTTTATAATTAAGCTGGTTTTAAAGACTAATTTATTAATCATTTTTTGGGGTCCAGATTCTCTTAATTTGCTCAAGAGAAATGATGATAATGAGTTTAGAAACTTTTTATATAAAATACTTTTTTAGTTTTTTAATAAGAATTTTAAATTATTTAAATTCACGGATAATCATTTTTAAATTTTGAGAATCTACTTTTGAATGGAATGTGTTGAAATTCTCTTTATTTCTCTAGAAAAATGGATTCTTACATTTAGGAAGAAAGATAAACACAAATGGCATGTGGATTTATTATTGTCAAACAAAGATATTTTTTTTAGAAAAAAGATAAACACAAATGGTATGTGGATTTATTATTGTCAAACAAATATATTTTTTTGGGGGGAAAAGATAAACACAAATGGCATGTGGATTTATTATTTTCAGGTAAAAAAAAAATTAGAAAAAAAAAATAAACATAAATGGCATGTGGATTTATTAAACTTTTTTTTTAAGAATGTGGATTTATTATTGTCAAAAAAAGATAAAGATTTATCAATTTTTCATTTAAAATGTTTAAATACTAACATCTCTTTTGTGTTTTTATTAAAAAAAAAAAAAAAAAACATCTCTTTTGTGTTTATTTTTTTTCCTAAAAATGATACCCTCTAATCCCCAATTTCTCAATCTATACAAATATAGTATATCTCATTTTTATGACTATATTTTTTATGGGTTATGGCTATTTTTAATCATTAAGTAATTACTATAATAGTTCATTTTATTATTAAATAGTTACTTTTTTTAGTTCATTGTACCGTATTGTGTGAAAAAAAATTCATTGCCCCATATAAATGTGAAAGTATGTACGTGATGATGGCTTGTTGCACATGCACTTCAATTATTATTCATTCAGAAAAAAATAATGAAAAAAGAGGACTGCTGATTAAATAAAAGTAGTACTGTATTCTACTAATATTTTATTCATATGGGTGCAGGTGATTAGGAGTACTGTATTATGAAATTAATTAATTTAATTTTTCAGTTAGTAGAAGTTATATTCTTTTTTCCTAAGTGGGAAAGGGACATAAAAATGACACGAAATGATATGTGATTGATGAAATTAATAAAATAAGATTGGACATGAATTTGTGAAAGGGATTTGGAACACACATATGACAATTGGTTTTGCAGTTTGGTGACCTTCCAACGGCTTCTAACCCTAACAACCACTAATGACAGCCCAGCTTCGCTAATTTGGTTTTATCTCGAATCTTAATTAAGCAAAACATTGTCTTAATAATAATCTATTTTTTCTGTGTATTTAAATACTAAATTAGCGATGTTAAGGCAAAACATTTTTTCTGTCGTTGTTACATGGTGAGATGAGATTAGATACTAGCATCACCATGTTGAGATGAGATTACAACATTTTATGATGATGACCATACTAACTTCATTTAATGTTATAGATTTGGACCGACTAGTTTCCGTCCATATTTATTGTTGTAGCACAACGGAAAACGCCATAGAACCATAATCACGACTTAAAACCTAGATTCACCTTAGTTTTAGTTTTTGGTCAACGTCCATTGAAATGTATTTATGGCAATAAATAGTGAATTTTATCATGAACGTCTGGGGATGGCAGTTGGACCCAGACCCGATGGACACCCGCAAAAAATACCCACAATGGGTAGGGTAAAACTCCGCTTTTATGGGTATGGGCACGGGTAGGGTAATTACCACAAATTTTAATGGGTATGGACACAGGTAAGAGTACTATACTACCCAGCCCCGCAACCCGCATGTACATATTTATATAATATAATAAATACTTTATTTATGTTTGGTGTACAATTATTTAATTTATTTAGCTATTTAAGTGTAAACCTAAACCTAAAATCTAAGCTATTTAAGTTTAAACCTAAATACTATGATTATTTGAATGTTTTTATTTTAATTTTTTAGGGATATTTTGGATGTTTTTTTATTTGGCTAAATACTACGATTCGTACTATTTTATTAGTTGATTTAAATAATTTTGGATCATAGTTTTATTTCAATTGTGATATTATTTATTGTCTTTTCATAGAGAAAGTGCGGGTAATGGGTGCGGTATGGGCACTTAATTGCCCATAGGGTATGGGGAAGGGCACTAAAGTTGTTGCCCACGAGGGTACGGACTTGGGTACGGGCATTTTTTACAAATGAGGGTATGGGGATGGGTACTATAGTACCCTATCCATTGGGTACCCATTGCCATCCCTATGAACGTCACTCTTCTTCAAGTTGGTCATAGTATGATAAAGACATATGAACTTGTTAACAATTAAAATAAATGTGTTCGATAAACCGGCGACTGAATTTTAGATGGGGATCTATCAGCCAATGGAATGTAAAGCAATTGCTAGGACAATCAAGCAAGTAAAGTTGATTTTTTCTCAAGTACACTAACTTAGTACGTGGATCGCAAATGCCTGAGATTGAGTTGAGACTTAGTACGTGGGACTAGACAATGTTGCACAAAAATCACATTTCATATTTGTATCGCCATTAACCGCAAGGAGGGATGGGGAAGAAGCACATTCATAGTGGAGTTACATGTCGATGACGTTGTCAACAGATCAAGTCATGAAAGAACAAACGCATAATTAAATGTAGGGGGCCACGATGCCCTATATGAGAGAAACTCACGCACCACCTATAAAATTAGCCGAGTAAAGGTTCATTGTTGTAGGTCACGTCGTTTGACTAGTATATACTAAGTTCATATTGTAGTTAGACACATTCAAACAATTTAACAAGCTAATTTCACTTCTTTTTTTTTTATCTATTTAGCCTTTTGTTTTTATCTTTATTTATCCATTTCATAGTGTTGCTCAAAATCTTCAAAACACAATCGTACATAACACTCTACTGGAGAAGTCAGGTAACCTTCAAATGAGGGACAAACTTCATTCCTCGTCAATCGCTTGAAGAAAAGGGGATGATGGTTGAGGATACATTAATTCAACCGAACCTCGGCTAAATTCTTGTTCCATTAACAAATTTGGAACGCCTTGTGGAATAATAAAACCTTTACCACTAAAAATTCAGGACTACGTTTGGTGTATGCTCTTGAGGTTTGGAAAGAATCTCATCAATATGGATCAACCATCATCGTCAAACGCTAGAGGGTCAGATCAACCTCGACCAAACGAGCATTCACAAACGTTGGGAATGCCAACACATATGTCTCCTTCTGGCGCTTGAGGCACATCCAGTTGAAACACTTGAGACTCCAGTAGTTATGACAATGTCCTACATTATATAGAAGATTACCATGGGGATACATGTCATCATGTATCAAATCTCAAAAAAACTTGATGACATTGTTAAATTCATGGTTCATAATGAGGCTCAACAAGTCGAGTCCTTCGAATGCGTACGAGCCAATTATGATAAAAAAAAATATATAAAAAAAAAAAAAAAAAAATTAAACATCAATACTCCGCATGGGGTACAAGGGAACCATAATCTAGCAGGCATTGTTAATCAAAGTCAGTCGATTTTTGATCAGTATGACCTCAATAGGTTTAGAGTTTCATATACAACAAGTACCTTATACTCCTAATTCTCGTCCTAGTATTTTTGCCATGGTTAACCTTTTGGTGCACCTAGTGACGAATGGTACTTTTAACTATGATAACGTACAACTTCGAAAGGTACATATGGTGAGGAGGCCACCTAAATCAGTATGACACATTGGCATGACATAAGTCATGCCTTATGGTTGTATTATGCAGGCGACCAACATGTCTTGCCCTAGAGGATACGCATAACACCGACCCAATATCAAGAATACAATGTCTAGTTTTAGATTATCTGATAAAGCAGCCATGGGTGAATTATCCTGCATTGGCTAATATTGTAACATATTTGCCACAACTTGATGCATGTGTGCCTTAATCCGTAGGTTTGAAGACACCTTGACTAGTAGTGAGTTAAAATGTCTCCACAACGTACCATGAAAGAATGCCTAAGATATATGACAACATCACACTATCGACATCTAATTCTATATTTGTTTGTTCTCTCTCGGCGCGTCTTCTTTTCTTTTGTCTAACATGTATAGATGCTGAGAGACTTCACATTTTAATTATTTTTTTTGTCAAATAGTCTAGTAGCTATAGCTCGTACATTATAAATATGGAGAAGTGGGGTGTCCGGAGTTCGAACTCCAACCTCTACATATATAATTGATAATCCCTACCAACTAAACAAAACTCAGAGAGAGAACACATTGCAATTCTTTATCTCTTGCTGGTTCTCTGCTTCATCTCAATACCAAATGCCGACTTTTATTGACAAATATAATTTTTTTAATAACTCATGCAAATATAAAATTGACACCTAACAGTGAAGTCATCTTTAAATAAATATTACTTTGCATTGCCGATTTATTTAAAAATTGTCATCTTTAGAAAAGGTTTTGCTCAAAAAGAAAAAGGTTTTTTTTACTATATTATATCTGCTTATGCTTATGCAAATTTTCAATCAAATATTTCAAAAAATGTCAACAAAGGAAAAATGAGAGATCACCTAGATCGGTATGACACTTTTGTTGTTGTCCTAATTATCTCTTAGGAGCATATTTCTTCACTGGTTAACAAATTCTTCAAGAAATCGTCAACAAATGATAATAATAATTCTTCAAGAAGTAGTTCAAAATCACAAAGAAACCCCTTAATAAAAATACTGATTTATATGCTTATGCAATGCAATTTATGTAACGTGTGAAAATGGTCTCCATCGTTCTTACGTTATTGTGAACTTTGAGTTCAAAAATTACAATAGTTGGTCACTTAAGAAGTGAGAGGTCTAAAAGAGTATTGATATTTTTGTGCATCTCATTCTTACAATTTTTATGGCAATTTTGTTTTTCTCTTTTATGATTGATCAAAAACTAAAGAGAAAAAGGAAGAGCGAGAATAAAAAAATAATATAAGTATAAGAAAAAATTATCAAAAAATTGTTAGAAAATGGTTGTACAAATATCATTTATCGATCTAAAATGATCAAAGAATCTAAACATAAACAGATGCAAGATTATGTTGTGGCTTGACACGTGTAGAAGGGGTCCTACCTCAAAGAAACCTAAACAAAAAATTTGTATTTTTTTTTTTTACGTGAAACCATGAATTTGGTTTTGTACACTAATTTGACTATATAAAATTAACCATACGCATTATGCATGCATGATTTATTTTTTGGTCAAACAAGGAATGTTTTTTTTCCTTGCAAAACCATGAATGATTGAATTTACTACTAGTACACTTTCATTAATTATAGTTAATGGAGTAGTTAGAAGAATAAAATGTAATAAATAAGGGTATGTTATTGGAAAACAATAATAAGTGTTGTATTAGTATTATAAAATGGATGAATAATTTAAGACAAAGAAAAATAATAAAGATAACACTTATTGTAAGATAGAGGGAGTGGTTTTTATCAAGGTGACAACTAGGGTATCCATGGAAGAATGGTGGGTAATTTAGCCCAACCAATGAACATTCACCTTTTTAGGTGGTATCCATAAACTATCTTGACCCCACCAATAAATTGCTCATTATGATTGGTTGGTGAGTAAATTACCCACCATTTTTCAAAGGTAGTCTAGAAAAAACCTTTTATCAATAAATACTTATTATTTGTAAAAACCTTATAATGTATTTTAAGACAAATGTTAGCATTTTTCATAAAAATTTTAAACTAAGAGTAAATGTAGAGTATAAGATTACATACTTACAAATATATCCAATTTTATGAATATTGGTTGAATTGATAATATACAATGTTGAGTGAATTCTTAACCGGAATATACTACTCCTAATAACAACTGTTGGTCACACTTTACCCATTATCTGAATAAGATAAGATATGATTTTATTTTATTATTGACGTAGAATCTCAACTTTTTTTTGTGGATATAGATGATGATTAACAAATGTATTTAGCACTAGTTACAAGTCTTCGCATTTGTCTTAAACAATGGAATTTTTTTTTGGTAGTGAAACAATGGAAATTAATATGCCACTAACTTTTCTTCTTGTTTGGGTTTATTTTGTCAAGTGACGCCTAAACACAAATCTTACTAAGTTAAACAATTTAGGTTCGGTAATGTTTCATTTTCACTAACCGTATAAGATAAAGAAAACCTATAAATATAATGTAATTGAGCACTGCGTACCATATTAAAATATCCAAATATATATTCAACAAACGAATATGGGTAAAAATAAATAAATAAACAATTGCTATCGCCATGGAAGAGTACAAAATGGAACCAACATAAATGGCGTACGTGCATTGACTGTCAAGTCATAAAGATTAAAAAAATTAAATGTGACAAAATTTTGAGTAACATTTATCCTGTACATATATGAGCATGCCCTCTCTAGACTTTAAGGACATTGAAATAAAGTTTATTGGTATTTGGTTGTTTTTAGATGGATCAAAATTGTTGTTGACACATCTTGTTAGGCTGAAAAATACGAATAACTATCAAAATACCTCATCGGTAGTTAACTGTCGAGGAAATACAAAACCGGCTGTAGTTAACTGCCGAGGATTTCCTCGGCAGTAAATTGCCGAAGCGTCCTAAAGCCAAAAGGCAAAGGCAATAGCTTCATTTCCTAAACCTGTAATGTGTTTCAAACACAAAACACAACATATGTACCTTTTTTTTTTTACACATAATGGTTCAAATGGCAAAACAAAATTGGCTCAATTTAACAAACACTGATTAAACGAACAAACTAATGAACCAATGTCATCAAAATACAAACAACATAATGTCATCAAAATTCGAAAAGTAAAAAACAAGTCCTAATCCTACAGCTGGTCCTGGTCCTGCTGGTGCCTCCTCCTCGGCCTCTGGCCTCGCCTCCAGGTAATGATCGGCGCGATCTGCTGCCTAACATCATGCAAGGCCCCATACAACTGCTGAGGGGTCATGCTCATCACCTCCTGACCCAAAAAAACTCATTAGCATGGGCAACAGCGCCGCTAACCATGTCATAGGTATCAGGCGAGCTTCTAGCCTCGTACCGCTCCCACTGCTCTACAATGATATGCTCTTCATTTGGAGGCCTCGGAATATCTCCCAGAAGAAGTGGCAAAATCTGAGCATGAGACACAACGATGTACCATCGTACATAGCCATCTGCCATACGCCATGTTTGTTCTCTTGCATGCTCACCCCAGTCAGCCGCCTTAAGCGTGTGAGTGCGGAAGTCGATGAAAACCTGCACAATCTCAGGCAGTGACAGCTCTACAACATCCGACGGATGTCTAGGGACGGTTTGGATGTATCTGTACTGCCTCAAAACCCTCTCGAGCAAGTGACGGTATACCCTCTGATCACCACACATAATCCAGCCTGAATACCATAATACCTCCTCGAAAGCCTGGAAGTCCCTGTGCTCTTCGTATGGCCTCCAGCATACGTCATCAAACGTAATACGATCAAGCAATGACCGATACGTGACCCCCTCTCCATGACCCTTCTGAAGCTTCTACCTCGCCCCAACCGGTAAATTTTCAACATATTTGGTGTTTGGATCAACAGCATAAAACTTAGGAAAGTGCGCCAAAAACCATGTCTGCACAAACCAAACAAATCACATTTATAAATTATTACGCACGAAAATTATAACAAAAAAATAAAATATAAGTTTTCTTACAGTGAGTAGTGTCACGCTTCCCCCAATTTGTCTGTCTTCATGTAAGAAGGCCTCAACTAACTCACTGTATAGATATGCAAGTGTCATCCCTTCCCACGAATAATTACGCATCGCCGCGTAGCCGTCCTCCATGGTCGTCAGATAGATCAACTCGATGCATTTGTTACTTTATCCCCAAACAACAAGCATCCAACCAAGTAGAGAAGGTGACACTTCACACAATAAGTCCTAACCCTCTCCAACTTCTCCAGCTCCTCTGGATCCTCTGTATCCGCCAAAATGTTAGTCCTACCAAGGCTAGTCGTATATAATTCCTTCAGCTTTGGATAACGAATGTACGCACCATACTCTGTATTGCAAATTTTCTCTGCCTCCCACTTCGATGCACCCAAGTGCCTCACCAGTAGTGTCTCTCCCTCATGTCTCGGCATCTTCTTTCGGTGGCCCAACATCCGCCCTTCAATCTGAAGATGGATAAGACATGCGACATCCTCCAAAGTCATGGTCATCTCCCCCATGGGCATGTGAAAAGTGCTGGTCTCGGGATGCCACCTCTCGCATAGAGTCATTAGCAAAGCATGAGGCACAGTGGCGTAGCCCAAGAAAACCAAATCATGTAACCCGCTCTCCTTAAGCGGATCCCAAAACCATCTATGATTGCTGTTTGGACGTCTGAGACTCAAAATCTTACCCCATGATTAATCGGTTTTACATAACGGAACTTACGACACTGAAATAATAGAAAAATAAACATAGTTTAAACAATGTAAACATTTAACTAATAAAAATAAAACTTAACAAATGCAAAAATAAAAAACACAAATTTAATTTGCCGCACATATTTTTAATTTAAGACATAACACATGTAAAACTTAAAAAAACACATAGCAAAACCAATTTAAATCATAATTAAACATAAAGAAAACAATAAAAGTTGAAAGAAATAAAATATAAAGAAAATAATTAAACATAAAGAAAAGAATTAAAAAAAAAAAACATATAAAAGTTGATATAATAATTAAACAAACACACATATAAAAAAAATAATTAAACATAAAGTTACATTCTCTGAATTATACCAAAGCGGCAGTGCCACATGCTTGGCATAAGAGTGCAGCAAAGATATATTTTCCGGTCCTCCAGGAAAGGGAGGGTCCATAGGTAACACCTCCGGGGCAGCCGCTGCAGCAATGTCATCATTGTCTGGTTCATGCTGCTGCTGCTCTGGTATATGATCATGATCATACCCACCATCGGTCACATCGTGGTGTACCTGATCCTGATAATTCAGGTACTCCACCTCAGACTAGTCAACAAGCTGTGATGGGTCAACAACCTGTGACTCTTCAGGCTGTGTAGCCTGAGAAGTCCCTGAACCATCTCCCCTCCGACCTCTTCCCTTCTTTGGGATGTGCCCACTTTGCCTCTCCTTCCAATGGCTTTGGGTCATCGCACACCTACCACCAATCATCTTAGATGGATCAATGGGGTCCTGATCGGTCATATCTGCACAAAAAATTAAAAAATTAACATCATTTCCATAACCTAATCAAACACATTAAACCTAAACTAAACATAAACATCATTTAACACATTAAAAGTACAACAATGAACATCATTTCCATAACCTAAAATCATTCGATATAATCATCATTACAATAAAATTTATGTCCATCATTTCCATAATAACCTAAACATCATTCAATAATTAACATACACTTAATCATTTCTATACACTTAATCATTTGTGTCCATCATAATTCTCATAACCTAAACTAACTAAAAAATCAATATACACTTAATCAAACTATAATTAACATCATTTCTATCATTTCCTTAACCTGAACTAACTAAATAATCAATATAAATTTCATTGAGGCATTTGATCAAACACTTTGTGTGCAAAGTATAAAACATATTCAAATTGTGTTCATTTGCCACCATTCAAAGCCACATTATGATTTAAACAACATAGGCAACAACTACATTCATTTAGCAATTCACAAACTAAACATGCAATCATCAAATTGTCAACTTTAAAATCAACCCTAACCACATGCAAACTACTCTAATTTTTTTTTAAAAATAAACCTAAACAAACTAACCTTATCATTAAAATGATTGATACAACTTACTTGTGATAATGTGCAGTTGATTTGCTTGCAATTCGTGAAAATGACTTTGGTGAAGATTGGAAAGAATTTGAGAAGTTTTGAGAAGTTTTGAAACTGATATGTTTCTGTTTTCTGCTTCTGTTTATGTTCAACACGTCTCAGCAGTTAACTATCGAGGTTTTCCTCGGCAGTTAACTGCAGCCGGTTTTTTAATTCCTCGGCAGTTAACTACCAAGGGGGCATTTATGTATTTTACTTGTGTGCCTCAGCTTTATGAAATGTGTCAACAACAATTTTCAAAAGAGATTCTTAAGTGGTCATAATGTAAATAGTAAATACGTATAAAACATATTCTATGTTTATGTGCAAAATCAAATCCCTTTTAAATTGACTTTAAACTAATACTAGCCCTTTTCTTCATAAAATTATACTTTCATTCCAACTTAATACATTTAAAATAAAGGAAATGCTAATTTGTTATCTTAGGGTATATACTGTGGGTTTTATTCTTCTTCTTCTTTTAGGGTGCATTTTGAGTTCTATTTTATGTCTATGTGTGCAATGAGAATACTTTCAACTTTTTTTTGTCAATCAAAATCAAGTCCCTATTAAACAGATTTTGATCTAATACTAGCACTTTTCTTTGTAAAATAATTACTTGCACTTTAACATAACATATTTAAAATAAGAGAAATGCTAACATATGTTATTATAGCATAATTTAAAAAACTAAGTATAGAAATATTGTTTTGAAAATTTATTCTTCTAATACATAACTCATATTTTAATTTCTTTTTTAACGCTTTAACTTATATATTTAAGGTATAAGTTAGCATGATCTTTAAAATAATTAATATGTTCAAAAAACCTTATCGATTTTGTTTTAGTTCAATTTGCATGAAATATAATTAAATTTTAAAGCACATTTAGATATGTAATATTAAACAATATTTTCTCAATAATGTTGTAAAATATGCCACGTCGAACTGGTATTTTGTCATTAATTAATGTTCGGTAAGCCATATATTTCAGACAATGGACAAGCACATCCAATATGATATGATCATAAATCAGCGACTGTCGGTAATAGAATGTCATTCATTCTTTCCAATTGAACAAAATAATGCAACCAAAGGTTAGGTTTTAAGACTTGATCATTAAGCTGGTGGTACTAGTGGGTCTTCAAAATTTAAATGATCATCAATTTGAAGTACACGAGCAACAACCATGAGATTAGCATCCAAACGATAAAATATTTAAAATATATTCTCTAAAAGTGTGGTTCTAAATTAAATATGAAAAATGATCTCTATTGAGTAATATTCTTTAATTTTAAGAATCCATTCAAAAAAATTAAGAACCAAAATTCACAATTTCGTAAATTTAATATCCGATTTTTACAATTTCAAATATCAAAATGTTGATCCAAGAACACTTGAATGAGATGATAAGTGATCTCTTCCTTTTAACAAGATGTCATGCGTTCAAATTCAATTTTAGAAATGTAGCCCTGTTAAATCTCTTGAACAAAAATTTAGTCACTCGTTACAGTTCTACTTAGCAATCCTCTCAGTTTAAGATATTAATCTCTGTAGTTGGACGCAATTCAATAATATCCACGAAAATATATCAAAATGATGATTTTTGTGTCAAAAGTCAAAAGACGAAAATCACATACTAAATGCTGAGAAGAAAAAAGAAGAGTATTGTGAGTTTAACTCCACCTCCTAACATATCAATTTACTATATAAGATGCACTTAAGAGACAATACCAACCCATTTGGGGTTGGCCTAGTGGTTGGCTTGGGATCTTGGAGTTTGCTCCTCCAAAGGTCTCAGGTTCGATTCCCTTTGGTGCCAATTTCGATGGACTAAGTCCATACAGAGCTTGCTCTGGCTTTAAATGGGGCCCCCGCAAGTGGGCGGTGGCATTGGTCCCCTCGGATTAGTCGATTCTTGGATCGGATACCGAATTTTCAAAAAAAAAGACAATACCAAAATGTTGATGCACTATATAATTATTCCATAACTCGTGATAGGAATTTACATCTTTAATAGGAAGCGGTGTTAAATCCACGTGATTTGGTGCATTTCTTTGCACATAGAGCACAGGTTAGAATATTTACTCTGAGCCTCACGTTCATGCAAAGTGAAGTTCACGAAATTTATGAGACGTGCAGAAAAGGGTACAAGCACATTTGATGGTTTTCTGCAGACATCAGAAATGTTCTATTTCTCAAAATCTGAATTCAGTGATTAGATTCTGTACATAAGAATATAGTTGTACTGTCTCCTACTATAAATGATTCTTAATCAATCGATGCATTATTGTATTTAAAATGCAAACTAAACTTGTGACATAATACATATATGCAAGTTCTTCGGCCACCACAAAAAAAAAAAAAAAAAAAAAAAAAAAACAGTTTCATTATGTCCTTGTAAGCTTAATATATGTAAGATTTGAGGTTCGAACCCCAGATATAAAAAAATAAAAAAAAATCAGTTCCATTATATTATATATGGTGAATTCACCAATCCTTAGGTCATACATTTTAGACCTTAGCTTTAGTCAATTTGGTACAAATATTTCGAACAAAAGTTAAGTGGAAAATTTAGAGAAAGGATCTAGAAATCTATTGATCAGGAGTAATTTATAATAAATTTTTATTTAAAATAAAATAACAATAGTTATTTTTTAAGAAAATAATAGAAAATAAATTTTTTTGAGGCAAAAGAAAAATAAAGTAGTAATATAATGATAATTATAAATAATTAATAATATATATACAACAATCAAGCCTTATCATACTAAGTAGATCGGCTAAATAATCGATTATTGAT
This sequence comes from Medicago truncatula, assembly GCF_003473485.1. Classification (NCBI taxonomy): domain Eukaryota; kingdom Viridiplantae; phylum Streptophyta; class Magnoliopsida; order Fabales; family Fabaceae; genus Medicago; species Medicago truncatula. Next base: position 33,749,037 of record NC_053044.1, read on the forward strand.
TATTAAATAGCATCCCTCATATAAAATCAAAAAATCTATAATAGTCATATATTTGTGCATTTCACCTCTTAGAGCGTTTGATCTACTAAACAATAAGTACTGAACAAAACAAAACAACACAACACAAAGTAAAAGAGCACGAGATTTTTTTTTATGGTATTCAATAATTTTTGGTCTTATACGATTTTTTGTAGACAAAAGACTATTTTTTGGTCTTATACGACTTGTACGTGAGACCAACGTTGTATTGTGGTTTAGTGGGGTACACAAATTTCAGTTTTTGTCTTGCCCATTGCCTCGAGTTTATCCTGTCTTTGAAACAATTTTACAAATCAAACATTGTATAACTAGGGTTGTCGCGTCTTGTCCTTCATTTTTTGCATATCAGACGCACCTTTAAAATAAAGAAATAGGGTGTCTGGGTCAAACTCCGGTCATGTATTCGTGTGCATGTTTTCTATTTTGAACTGTTATATGTATGTTACTTCTAGAGAAATTAAGTATGTGTGGATGAGAGGGGGGGGGGGGGGGGGGGGGGGCAGCCCTTAGATGCCCCCCTCTATATCCATCCCAGAGTAGGATCAAGTCTGCATTGTCATTTTCGATTATCAAAGTCGTATTGAACAGTCATTCAAACATGTGCTCAATCAGATCGCTTTCATCCATCTTACTGTGATATGTCATGAAGTGTCATTCTTAGATTAGCACATTATAAGATTGATTGAACCTTCTAACGATATTCGTAAGTAACATTATATTGAATTTCTTTAGATTAACTCTGGTTAGAGTTCAAGAGCTCCTAAATCCAAAGCATAGTGCTCCTAACTAGAGAGAAAACTCTCCTAACCAACTCTAACAATATTCATAATGAATTCTTGTAATAACCATTCCCTACTCATGGACACTCACTAATTAATGAAAATTGCGCTTCACCCAACAAAAAACGATCACTTTCATACAAACTGACCAAAATACTCGTCACGTGAGTTAACTCACGTTCGGTCAGATGAAGTATAACCTACATGAGTTAACTCACGTTGGGGTTATAACCTACAAGAGTTAACTCATGCTGGGTTATGACCTACATGAGTTAACTCACGTGGAATTTACCAATGTAGCGAACATGACTTAAGTCACGTTGGGTTTAACACCTGCGTGACATAAGTCATGTGGTGGGTATTTTGATCAGTTTGTATGGGAGTGAGCGTTTTTTGTTGGGAGAAGAGCAATTCCCTATTCAGCCCATCTATTGTGCTAAGGCCTAAGGCCCCAAACCCAGTATGCTAACAGATACAGGATGGCATTGGTGATTGCTCATAACACCTCATAATGCAGCTTTTTACCGGAAACAAATTTTCGGTTGTGTATTTTATCTAGAAATACACTACCAAAAGTCACTTCCGGTAGTGTACTTTGACAGATTCGAGCATATAAGGGGGAGATCAGCACTCACAAATGGAATGTGTATCAGAATTTAATCAAAGGACTGTTCAACAAAGCGCTCAGTATTTTAGTTAAACCATCAAGTAGTCTGTAACATAACTTTGGTATAATTCCCCTAGAGATTTACCGAAAAATAAATAAAACAAGACTCTGGTATTCATGTAGCAATTAAAAGTTGTGATTTGGCTCTTTGAAAATGGATAATTCATCTTGATGAGAAAAGAGGGATATTTTACTACAATAAAACAAAAGATGATTTTAATAATTTCATCATTTACTATACATGAACATATAATATTTTAAGTGCTGATTTTCCGGATTTCTCATGTTTTCGTTTAAAGTGAACTACTAACTTTGAAGAAGTCAAATCTTAACATATGACCACGTACACCATACACCTTAAGCATGCTCTGCAATCGAAACCATAAGAGCACTTCATCCAGGATGCCAAACAATGAATAACATGATAACCTCATGTTGGTTTGACACGGGTAATGACACTATATATAGGTCAATACTAAGGGGGCGTTTGTTTTTGGGAAACACAAATTATTCACAGGAATAACATACCCGGGAATGAAAATATGAAAATTTGATTCTTGGGTATTTGTTAAAAAAAGTGTTTGGCAAATAACTTGACATTCCTGGAAAAATTGGAAGTTACAATTTTTTTTTTAAATCTATGCATAATATCATGGGAATAATGGAAGTTATGGGAAGTTACTCCATTCCCAGGAACCTTTATACCCAGGAATATTTTTTTCTCAACCTCATAACAAACATGGGTATAATCATTCCCTAGCCATGTATTTCCAGGAATGTCATTCTTAACCTTGAAACAAACACCCCCTAATGGGTTAGTTTTGCACAAGGAATCATATTAAGGAATGATTAGTATCCCGTGCTTATGAGTGAATACAGTAGCAATCTTGTCAGGTTGGATCATACACTATATACGAGTGAAATACTATCCCATGCTTGACAAGGGTCAATTACATTAGTAACCATATAAAGGAAAGAACTAAATTGTTCAGTACCAAATAAAGGTGATTTGAAGATCACAGTCCACAGACCACTTCCAATTCACTGCAATCATTTTTTAAAACGCAGAGGATACAAAGATTATGATCTCATATAGTAAACACAGCACCATACTAGAAAGAGAGGGTACTCATGACAACCGACAATGACCAATGTTATCAAACAGTTGTACTCTTGTTAACTACTCCCTCCGTCCCATTTTAACTGAGCCTTTTGTTCATTTCACGCATATTAAGAAAGAGTGTAAGTGAAAGAGAGAGAAAAATAGTTTTGACTGGCTTGTCAAGTATTGGTGCATTCCTTCTTATCATAAATGTAAAGTGGAATATATTGAATTTGGGAGTGATGAAAGTAGTATTAATTAGAGTTATAATTAGGAAAAAGTAATTATTATTGTATTGAAAAGTGAAATGGGTCAATTTTTTTGGGACAATATTTTTTTGCAAATGGCTCAGTTATTATGGGACAGAGGGAGTATCTTGTACAATCTCCATAAACTCGACTTGTACTCTTGTTAAGAGTTTTTTTAACAGTTGTTAAGGGTTTATCATATGCAATAATAATGTTTAAACATCAATTATAGTGTTCAAATGATAAAACTCAAGAATTTCAATGGAAGAGTGATGAGCAAAGCTCTACAACTGTGAAAATATGGCAACAGAAACAGAAAATGATACCAGAGTTCTAAGAACTCCTAGACCAGAGCAATGTTGCTCCAAACCAGAGAGAAATTCTCTCCTAACGGACTCTTAACAAACTTTCTGAATAACTTTGCCACTCCCTTGCCATCTCTTGTATAACAGAAATTCCATAAATTCAGGGCATATTCTAACTGAATCGTAATCCCTCTATTCAGCTTGGTTATTGGGCTTAGACCCAAAACCAGTGTCCTATCATTAAACATAGTTTAATACCATGTATATAGCAAATTTACTGGCAGCTAACACGAGACTCAATAGAGCTTCATTCGCCTCCTTTGTAGATGGGGTATATGGGTTCAGATTAGTATGCTATACTTGGATGCATATTATGAGGAGGGCTACAACTCTAAGGTCAATGTATTTTGCACTACAGAATATTTTCATTCAGCTATTGCATTTTGTTTTGTTAAAAAGAACATCTAACCACTGTTGTTTTAGTTTGGGAACATCAGGGTTTACGACTCAAACTTAAATTTTATTGACTACAGCAAGTATATCCGAGTTTAAACAAAAACAAGTTTATAATTGAGTTAGCTCGACTTGGTAGGTAGAGTTATAAATTCATAAGACAAGCATGACAGTAACCTTATTATAGGCTACTAAAAGCAAACACTTCAAGGAAAACCAATAATGGATAAATCTAGTAAATAAATCAATTTTTCAAGCAGGGTTGCCAGGAAGAGTTTTATGTATAAATCTGACGACAACGCAGTATCTTAAACCAATGATAACTTTATTACTGAAATGTAAAGCCTAAATACACTAAAAGCAATGCGGGATACAAAGAATTGATAATTGATACCCTTTTCAACTAACACTAAGTAACTTATCTATAGAACAAAACGTACAAGGTCAGACTTACAGGAGGATCAACCAGACAATCCATTTACAAAAACTGCATGCCTATAAAACCTTTGAAAAAACCAATTCACTCCCGGTATAGCTCATATCTTATTGCACTTTTATATTTGTAAGCATGTGACCCCAGATAGATAACTGCAAAATATCCAAGCAGGAAAATATACATTGCCAAAATTGATAATCTGGTTCAAATCAGGAACAGTGACAAATACAGTTTTAGACTGGTAAAAGATAACTGTTTTATAGCATCTGCCTAAAACAAAAACCTAGATAAACTTCAATCATCTTTTTCCCTCAAACGAGTCCTAGTAAGATCTGTATTCTGTTCAATAAATTATATGCAGATCTGATGCGTAAGCAATTAAGCAACAGCTTATTTATTGTTCCGCAAAATCGAAGTGTTGCCTTAGAGAAACTACTTCAGATTTCATACCCCATCACAAGCATGGTTACCAAATCGAGATTCAAATTGGGAAAACCTATTTTTTCAATCTTAATACGAATCGGAAGATACAAATCAATAAATACATAATATTTTTAGGTAAAGCAAGTGAATGACAAATGCAAAAACATAAGCTGATAATAAAAAATTGAGATACATGTGGCTAGCTACAAAGTGTAAAAGGGAAAATTGAGATACATTTGATTCATTGAGAATATTCATGCTGCGATGCTCACCACAAACGATATGCACAACGATTAGTATCTAGTTGATTCAATTTTGATTTGAATTGAGATATGATTTGTATGTATTGTACGATAATGATAACCATGCTCACAACTCTATATGTATCAACATCATATAAAACTTAAAAAGAATACCCGATTCAGCATTGATATTAAGACATGCAATTTTACAGAAATTCTAACATACCTAATAGGCCGCTTTCCACTTTGCTATAAGTTCGTCATACACGAATTCTTTTCTGTCTTTGACAAGGCTCTGTCTCAACTTCGACAATGTCGAAGAAGTCAACTTGATTCCTCTTCCAATAATATGCTCAGCATACTTAACCGCTTCGGGAACCCTATCATTATCTCGAAGCCCTACAACCAGCAAGTTTGCAGTACCCTCTAAATCCTCACGGTAATTCTCAACCAAACACTTCCAAACTTTAATAGCCATAACAGGATCCCCATTATCCAAATAAACCCTAACAGCCGCATCACAATTAAGCTGATCCGGCACACACTCGTTTTTCACCATTTCCACAAACACCCTCGTCGCGTCCCTTAATTTCCTCCCTTTAACCAAAAACCTAAACAACAAATTATAAGTAAGCGAATCCGGGAACGCCCCTTTACAAACCATCCCATCAAGCATTTTCGTAGCAGCATCAATATCCCCATGATAACAATACAAAGCAATCATCGAATTATACATAGCCGTCATCGGCTGCAACTTAGTCTTCCCCATCATAACCTCCCAAAAAAACTCTGCCCTCCGTATATCATGAAACCTAGAACACTCATCCAACGCAACCCTAAAAAACCTAATCCCCGGATAACATCTCCTATCTCTCAACGAATCAAAAAACTTAACCGCCTCATGAATCCCATCACTCCCCTTAATCAAACAACACAAAAACGAATCATACGCAGCCACATTCCCCGGATCCCAACCAATTTCAATAACCATCTCCGCAAAAGTCTCCTTAGCACCAACAACATTCCCATCACTCTCCAAACCCTCCATCAAAATAGCATAAGTATCCGAATCCGGTCTAACCAATTTCTTTGCAATCTGCAAATAATCACACGCTTCAACACTCCTCCCACTCCCACAAACAGCACTCAACAACGAATTCAACGAAACAACATCCCTTACAACACCATACCCATCCATAACCTCAAAAGTCATTATAGCATCAGCTAATCTACCAGCATTAACATAACTCGCGAAAATTGACGCGAAAGTGGATCGCGACAACAAACCCTCACGACGCATTGATTTAACAGCGTCCCACATTGCATCAAATAAACAATTTTTACCTAAAATATCAATAACCAAATTCCAAGCATATGGAGTGTGGTTATGATTAATACGGTGACCGGCCCAACGGAAGAATTTAACTGATTGAGCCGGGAACCGGTAAGAAAGTTTGAGAACATTTTCAACGTCTTGTGGGGTTAAATTGATTTGAGAATCTTCGAGGGATTTTTCAACGGTTAAAGATGGGTTTGTGGAGATTATTTCGAAGAGGGTTTTTGTTTTACCTAAGGGTGGGATTGGTATTGGAGAGTGTGTTGAGGTTTTTGGTGGTGATGGAGATGAAATTGAATGGTAATTTCTCTTTCTGCTAACATTCATGGTTCGTCTTCTTCTTCTTCTTCTTTTCTCTCGATATTTTAGTTCTATTGAGTTAACAACAAATTAAAAAAATATATATATGTATATCCTTAAAAAATAAAATAAAAGGAGTATTTATGGAATGCATGAGTTAGTTTTATTTTTAACCGTTTTTTTTAAGAGAAAAAATACGATTTAACCTCTAAATTCACCCTAAATTATTATTCTTTCTTCAATATAGTCTTTAAAATATATGAATATACTATTCCAAAAGAAAAATATAATTATAATAAGTAATCTTTAAACTAAATAAAAACATGAAGATTTAGCATCTTGTATTAAGTTGTTAAGAACTAAATTGATAGATTTCAATATATAGTTTAAGAATTCAAATTGGCAGATAATGTTCAGGGTGTTTTTACTCCTGGATATATTAGAGCAACTCCAATGTTGTTCTATGCTATGTTCTTGAGGCCATAAGAACTTGTTTCTATGTTCTATCCCATTGGAGTGAAATGACATGGATGCCAAGTTGGAGAACGGTTCTCCTCGAAGAACATTGGAGAACATTTATGTGAGGGATCCACTTAGAATAAATTAAGAACAAACATTGTATTTTTGCATTGGAGTAAAACTACATGGTTGTTCTTGAATCGCCATGTGGCAATGATGTTTTTTAATACATCAGGGAGAAAGTTAATGATTGTAAAGATTGTGTGAGTTTGAAGTTGGATATGTTCAGAATCTATGATAAGATGAAGTGGTCTTTTCTTAAGGCATTCTTAAATAGTATAGGTTTTCATCATCAGGGGATTTCCGTATTCATGAATTGTGTTTCAATTATGTCATTTGTAATTCTTTTAATGGAGGTCTATGTCAATCTTTTATGTTGGGGATTTTTAGAGGTCTTCTTTCTAGAGCTATTGAAATGAACACCCTCCATGCAATCAAAATTGCAAGAGGAACTCCTATTCTTAGAGGTCTTCTTTCTCATATGTTCTTTGCAAATAAAAGTCTCTTTCTATTCATTTATTTTTGCAGAGTTAACCAGTCTGATGCTACTTATATCCAAAGCAATCTCCAATTATATCAAAATTTCTCTGGGCAACTTATCAATATGGACAAATCAGATATCTTTTTTAGTAGAAATGTTCCTAATGAGAAGGAAAACAAAAAGACTTCCAAAGATGGATCCCTCTTTAAAACCAATTTTGTTCAAGATATTTCATGTCAGTTTATTAATCTTGACAAATCAGAAATCTCCTTAAGCCAAAGTTCTCTAATGCTAGAAATATTGATTTCCAAACATGAATTCTTTTTAAGGATGTAGAGACAGACCAAGTACTTAGCTCTTCCCTCCTATGTTTGGAACATCAAAGTAACGAATGTTTAATGCTGTTTAATAATGTAGTTGTTGTAAGTGCATTAACTCTTACATTATGTATTTAACAATTGATTTTGGTTTTTTATTAGATGCCAAGTCTCAGGATAGAACATGTGTAACTAGGTGACTCCAATAATCTTAAAATCATAATCCTGGTTGAAATCTTGCATGTTTTGAAAATATGCATACATTCATTTTTGTTTTCGGAACTTTTAGGTTTTTCTATGTGTGAATCGTTCCACTTTGATGTATGAATTGATTCACTCTAGCATTTTATTAGTGTGAACATTTCACTTTATTGTATGAATCGTTTCACATTGTGAATCACTTCACTCTGAAGTACAAGTCGTTTCACTCATCTATTTTTACAAAGATGTTCAAAAAACTAATGGAATTGTTTCACTCATTAAGTGAATCATTTAACTCCTTTTTCACATTATTTTTACAACTTCATTTTATTCCTTTTTAAAAACTATATAAGTAACATAACATTATTTTTCTCATTATGAAATTTTTACATTCTCTTTTTTTTTTAATTAGCCAAAATAGAATACATTAATTGTAACTTTTTTTTACATCATCTTATCTTGAACATTCATCTTCTACCTTATACTCTTTGAAAACTCTTAGATATTCATTGTGATATTTTTTTAATAAGCCAAAATAGAATACATTAATAGCGACTTTTTTTTTATATCATCTTATCTTAAACATTCATCTTCTACCTTATATTCTTTGAAAACTCTTAGATATTCATTGTGATTTTGAGAACCTTGAGAGTTAGTTAGATACGTAAATCTTTGTACATTAGAGAGTGTTTTCTAGAATTTTGCAATTTGGACGGTTGAAACCTAAATAAAAGATCGAGATCCTCCTCTTTTTACCCTCTTATGAAATTAATCTCCTAATTTTAAAATGGCTTAATTACTCTTTTGGTCCCTTAACTTATTTTTTGATTTCGTTTTGGTCCCTTAACTATTAAAAGTTTCGTTTTGATCCCTTAACTTATTTTTTGGTTTTGTTTTGGTCCCTTAACTATTAAAAGTTTTGTTTTGGTCCTTTAACTTATTTTTTGTTTTCGTTTTGGTCACTTAACTTATTTTTTGATTTCGTTTTGGTCCTTAACTGTAATACATTCATCCTAACATAAAGGACCAAAGTGGTTCACGGAGAAAGAGTTAAGGGACCAAAATGAAACAAAAAAATAAGTTAAGGGACCAAAACGAAACTTTTAATAGTTAAGGGACCAAAACGAAACCAAAAAGTAAGTTAAGGGACCAAAACGAAACTTTTAATAGTTAAGGGATCAAAACGAAACCAAAAAATAAGTTAAGGGATCAAAAGAGTAATTAAGCCAAATTTAAATTCACAATATTGGTCTCACACTCATATTTTTAGACTAAAATATAGTATTGTGACATATACTAAATGACGTGACATATGGTATGTTGATGTGAAACAATCAACATCCTTGAAATTACAAGAAAACTCCTTACACAATTTAGTTTCAACTTCATAAATTATTTATTTTTGTAATTTGATTAATGGCATCTCTACTATAGGAGAAATGCTAACAACACATATTTTTACATGTTTTTCAACGCACTCACTTTGATTGTTTAAAATCCACATGGGTCCCACCAAACCATGTGAGACCCAAATAAATTTGGTGGAATCCATGAGTTTTAATCAATTAAAAAGAGCGTGTTAAAATGTCTGTTATTAGCATTCCTCATAATATACACAAAGGGAATACATGATTTCAGAGTGGTTTTTCACCTTCAATTATACCCTTAAACAAATTTGTATATAAAAATGCTATATGGTTGGTGTCATTCAAAAGAAATGTAAGAATTTATATCATATTTATTATATTGTTAGTCTCGATGAAAAATATAAATATATGTTATAATATGAAAGTGAAAATATCTATACCTACAATTTTAATCAAAATCAAAATAATTTTAGTTAAAATCAATATTTCATAAAAAATATTATTTGTATTTATACATATTAGCGTAATAAAATGAAGGCTAAAATATGATTTTAGTCCCTGCAAATATGCCTCGTTTTGGTTTTAGTCCCTGTAAAAAAAAATGTTTTTGTTTTTTAAAATAGTTCCTGACCCCATTTTTGTGATGATTTGCATACGTGACACATGATGACTGAACCGATTTTATAGTTTTTGTCCCTGCAAAATATTTTGTTTTTTAAAAAGGTCCCTGCAAAATTTTTTGTTTTTGAAAATAGTCCCTCCAGGGACTATTTTAAAAAACAAAAAAAATTACAGGGACAAAAAACAATTTTTTTTCACAGGGACTAAAACCATATCTTAGCCTAAAATAAACAAGTAGACAGACACCCATAAATACAGTATCCATATGAATGGTTATGCATTATCAAGTCGTACGCCATATCATTTAAAAAGTGTCAGGTAATTTTCAAAAAACTAAGGGAAGGACCAAAATTGTGAAGTTTATATTGTTGGGACCAATTCAATGGTACCGTTTGGCCAGCTTTTTTTCGGTCTAAAAGCTACTTTAAAACAAAGTTAAAATAAAGCTCTTTAAGAAAAAGGTTAAAGCTGTTTGGTTTCTTTATTTTTTTTTTAGTTCTAAAGTTATTTTTGAGTTAAAAGCTGTTTGGCAAAATATTGTACAAAACTTTGAATTTATTATTTTTTGGTGGTGTCTGGGGTTCGAACCCGAGACCTTGCATATATTTATGCATTGTCTATAAATTAAAAAACTTTGAATTCATTATGAATTAACATAATAAATAAAAAAATGTCTAAAATATTTTTTGAAGGGAAAAAATGTTTAAAATATAAAAGATATATTTTTACCAATACTATATTTACTCAATGACGTTTATTTTGTGTAACATGAATACGAATTTGTATCATCATATAAACGACTTGTTAAATATTTGAATAGGATAAATAATTTAAGGAGGCTCAAATAATAACATAAATAATATCAAAGTAGTTTGGAAAATTAAAAACAATAATCATTTTTTTTAAAGACATAAATCATCACAAACTCAAATATTTCTACTCTCCATCAACGCAACTCCTATTTGATTTCTAACTTTATTCATGTAGCCTCCATCTTGCACTCTTCCTGGATTATATGAACTGATTTCTTCATTTATATTGCTTTCTTCGTCACGCTCAATCATATCTATAATATGTATATGTGTGTATATATAATGAGAAAATTGGTTTTTTCTTTTCCAATTATACTTTATAACAAATTTTGTTATAAGAATACCATATTTTTAGTGTTGGTCAAAAAGATAAGAATTTATATATAATATTATATTTGTTACATTGCTGGTGTCATTGAAAAAGATATGTTTAGTTTTTTTAATAAGAAAAAGATATGCATAGTTTGTTACAATACAAATGTGTAAATTATATAAGTATAATTTTTTTAGGCAACTACACTTGTACTTTTAATTAAAATCAAAATTTTATAAAAATAATTATAAGCATTACACAACACTAACAAAAATTATACGCATTAGCATAACAAAAAAAAAAAAAAAACAGAAAGAGGAACATAAAGTATTACTCTAAACACTAATGTGTGTGTGTATTTCCGTGGTTGAAGAAAGGGAATAAAAATATTCGGTGTCATTCATTGGCAACGTGAATACAAATATTTGCGTGGTTGTGATGATCAAAAGATATTCAAATTAATATATAAGTGATAAAAAGATAATAAAATTCCTTAAAAAAATAGATAATAAACTTAAATGGAACCTCATTAAAAAATTAAATGGACCGGTTAAAAAAAAATAAATAAATAAAATGGATGAAAAAAGCGTATTGAAAAAATAAAACAAAAGGTTGCCGGCGGGAGTTGAAGAGAGGTGCTTGTGAAATAAATTGGGGAGAAATAGTTTTTTGAAGTAGCATTCAACAACTTTTGGTTAAAGCTCATTCCATTCAATTTTATGCATTCTAAAAAAAGTACTCTTTTTCGAAGGTACTTTATTGATATTGTGTTTGACCTAGCTTCTCCTTAAAAATGTAGAAAAGCTGAAAAAAAGTCGGGTCAAACGGTACCAATAAACAGTATAATTAAGTCATAAATTTTTATCTCTTAAAACAACGGAGTATCTAATAGATATAAATTTTTATCTCTTATGATATATAAACAAAGAGTAAAGAGTTACTTTAGTCCCTGACTTTATACATCGTTGTTACTTTAATTCCTAACTCAGGATAAAATACAAAGAAGTTTCTGAATGTGTATATCAGTTTAATCTTTACCGTTAAACACTTCTGTTAACTGGTGATGTGTCAATCATAAGGACCAAATTAAAAGTAATTTTTTTTTATTATGAGAAAGAAAAAAAAATATTTTTTATTAATGATTAAAAAACAAAAAAAGAACATTCATCATCTTCATCTCCATGATACCTGCAAAAACTATTTTGTATCATTTTCTTCTTTTTTGCATGTGACTAAGATCAAATAATAGACGTTGAAATTGTCCAGTTTAATTGTGGCGTTCGGAATTCTAACCTGAAAAGCTCTACTTATGTGAGTGAGTTTCATATGTTATTTTTCATTTTATTTATAGAGAAAAAAATATTTTATCATCTACTTTTTGTGATATTTTTTTTAATAAAAGTGGTGATTCAATATTTGAGCAACAAAATGCTCAAGAGATGATTGATTTATAATTTATTCATATATCTATCTATCAATTAGTTGAGTTTTCTTGTCTCAAAATTTATCAATATACTGTACTAAATTAGATATTAGTTTAGTACCCACGTGCATATTAATTATATTTTCATTAATTTGACATCTCATTACACACATACCCCATGACTGGGACAGAAGTATCATAACGACGGTATGAGGAAGCAATTTGTGAGAAGGATTTGTGAGAAAAAGAGACATGGGTGTGGCTATGTTGCTCCTAAGAAACAAGATCATTTTTTGACCTGGGCTCATTTGGTCTACTTGGTTGTTGTGAAAGAAGACCTTTCTTCAAGGAAAAGTTGTGGAGAGTGAAACTGGATAAAGAAATGATATGATATGGATATAATTAAGGGTTAATAGTTCTTTACCCTCTGTAATATAGGTCATTTTTAGTTTTTCTCCCTGCAAAATTTTTATTTTGATTCACCTCCTGTAAAATATTTTTGTTTTGATTTACCCCCCTAATAGGCCAAACAAAAACGAAAATTTCTTGAAAAAATGAATAAAATTGGTTTTTGTTTGGCCTCTTAGGGGGGTAAATCAAAACAAAAATATTTTACAGGGGTGAATCAAAATAAAAATTTTACAGGGGTGAAAACAAAAAATGACATATATTACAGGAGGTAAAGACCTATTAACCCTATAATTAAAATATGATATGATTAATATATCATATCATGTCTCTATATCCTGATCATCAAACATATCCTTAAAATGCAATAACAAAATTAACTTTTTAATTTCAAACCTCTCTTTCTGAATTTGTCCCGCTTTTCTCTCATTGTTCCTCTTTCTTTCTCCCTCACTCTAATCGACAACCAACAATAGCCTTGACGAAGAACGAAGAGGCATGATGGTGTGTGACTGGAGAAGAAATGAGTTGGTCAAATCTGAGTGATATGTGGTGGTGGTGGTGATGGTGAAGACAACGTTGGTGATGGTTGAGGGTGGCGACAATGATGACGGAGAGAACAATGAAAGAGAGAGGGAGAGAAAGTGGATCAGAAATACATGGTAGTGGTGGTGAGGACGGTGGGGGTGTTGGGTGAGAGAGAAGAAAGAGTGGAGGGAGGGAGGGAGAGAAGAGAGAATAAGAAGGAAAGCAACCAAAAAAAGGGGGGAAAATATTGATGTGTGTATTGTGTTTGATTTTTTTGTGTTTGGTTATCTCTACTCATTAAAATAACATCACTAAGTTATTTCATTAAGAGGGAGGTTCTAATTAGTAATTTTCGGAGATGTTTGCGATCTTAATCTTGAATTTTGTGATGGTTTAGTACTATCTTTAATATACCATTTTGCTTATTGAAAAAAATAACCACATAATATCAAAGTTAAATATTTTTAATCCATTTATGTCTCACAACGAGCGATACATTTGATTATTTTGAACCCCGACCCCTCCTTATGTGTGTTCGGTTTCAATGATTACCCTTATCTTTCACTTCTTCAACTTCATCCTATTTATTCCTCTCCTCAATGTGATTTTCAAAAATAATATGTTTGCAATCACTTTTACTTTGGAAATAAAATAAGTTTTTTTTTTTGGTAAATAGATATCTTTCATTAACCAAAACAGTTATTACAAACTACATGGAATCAGAAAACACTAAAATCAAGAAACAAGAGCTAAGCTCAAACAAACAAAAAGAACCATTAGCCTCGCACCCGAATCATCAGAGTTTGCACCTTCTTGAATTGCAATCCTCTAATATAAGCATCCATTTTGATTTGGTTAAGGAGTTGTTGAACAGATCGGTAACAATTCTGAAATTTTCTATCATTCCTCTCCTTCCAGATCATATACAGGGTCACACTCAACACCATTCTATGAGCTTGATGCATACCATTGTTACTGTTACAATGAGACTGAATATATTGCAAAATAGAATGCCAATTGCTAGTATTGACCGTCATATTCATCCATCTCACAACACCTTTCCAAACAGCATCAGCATATTCACAAGAAAAAAAGAGGTGAGAATGAGTTTCATTCTCCTTTGTACACAAAATGCAAACTTGGTCACATTGGATACCTACTTTAAGCATCCTATCACAAGTTGGCAATCTAGCATGAATAATCAACCAAGTAATAAACAGACATTTTGGAGGGGCTGGATTATTACACATCATTTTCCTCCAACCAACCTTTGCAAAGTCACCTCTTAAAGCATTATACATTCTCTTAATAGAGAAATTAGCTTGTTGAAAAATACTGCCATCAACACTTGAAATAGTCTTTGCTGCACCAAAGACTTTTTTTATTACCCATGAAGCTTGTGCAGGCACATCCATGAGTAGCACATTCCTCCCCTTAGTGTAATATTCATGAACCCATTTCACCCATAAAACATCCTTCTTATTGGCCAAATTCCAAAGAAGTTTACAAATTGCAGCTTGGTTCCAAACTTTCAAATCAATTACATTCCACCCACCAGCTGTCTTAGGAAGACATATACGCTCCCAAGCAATAAGTGCTCTTTTGGAAGTGCCAGATTTTCCAGTCCAGAGAAAAACCCTACAAGCTGTTTGAATAAGTTTTAGCACCTTCTGAGGAAGCACAAAAACCTGACTCCAATAAGTTTGAACACCAAACAAGACTGATTTGATAAGTTGTAACCTACCAGCATACGATAACAGCTTAGAAGACCAATTTTCGATTCTACAAATGATCCTCTTCACCAAAGGTTGACACTGAATAACAGATAATTTTTTGGATGACAAGGGGACCCCAAGGTACCGAAAAGGAAGCTCGCCTTTAATGAGGTTAAACTTAGTGACAATAGCATCTTGAACGTTCATGGATACACCTCCCAAATAAATTGAGCTCTTAGCCTGATTTGCTTTAAGGCCAGAAGCAGCACTAAACAAGCTAAAAGCTTCAAAAAGCTGTGAGACAGAATCCACATCACCTCTAGAAAAAAGCAGCAAATCATCAGCAAAGCATACATGAATTAAGTTCAACCTTTTACATCTTGGGTGGAACCGGAAAGCAGCATTTTTCCTAAGTTGTATAAGGCATCTGTTAAGATATTCCATACATATCACAAATAGATATGGAGAGATAGGGTCTCCTTGTCTAAGACCCTTCTTGGCAGCAAAAGGTCTAGTCAAATCCCCATTAACATTGAATGTATATGAGGCAGTAGTAAGACAAGCCATCACCCAATTTACAAATTTGTAGGGAAAACCCAACTCAAGCATTAAATGTTTTATAAACGGCCATTCAACCGAATCATAAGCCTTCTGAAGATCAATTTTCACCATGCACCTCGGAGAAATCCCTTTCCTGCTATAACTTTTGACTAGTTCATGGCTTAAAATAATATTGTCAAAAATCACCCTACCTTTGACAAAAGCAGATTGATTTTCACTTACAACACTATTTAAGACTCCTTGCATTCTGCTTGTTAAAATTTTAGAAATAATCTTATAAATCACTGAACAACAAGCGATGGGCCTAAAATTCTTAACTGATGTAACATTAACTTCTTTGGGGAGCAAAGTCACATAAGTACAGTTAATAATTTTAGGCATGAATCCAGTCTTAAAGAAATCTAATATAGCATCAATGACACTATCACCAATAATGTTCCAAGAGCATTTAAAGAAATGAACATTGTAACCATCAATACCTGGAGCTTTAGAAGAGTCCATGGAGAATAACGCATTTTTGACTTCCACGGCTGTGAACTCGGAGCACAACAAGTCTTGTTGGTGCTGAGATAACATAGGACCTCTTTTAACAATATTTTTGTCCACCATAGGTAAAGAATCAACAGAACTACCCATCAATTTTAAATAGAACCCTCTAATCTCCTCCTTGATGAGGTTATGCTTGTCAATTCTGGTGCCATCTTCTGTTATGAGGAACTTAATATTATTCTGACATCTTCTTTCCTTTGCATAGGCATGGAAAAATTTAGTGTTCGAGTCCCCAAGCTGAATCCAATTAGCTCTAGACTTCTGCATCCATATCTTCTCCTCTATAGTACTCCACTTTTCAAGAGAGGACAAACAAACTTTTTCAGCTTCAATGAGATCAAGATTCATCGGATCTGAACTAAGCTGCCTTTGGACGTCAACTAAAGCAGTTCTAGCATCTTCAACTTTTTTGGCAATACCTTGAAAATGTGTAGAATTTAACTCTTTTAGATCTTTTTTCAAGGCTTTCAACTTGAACCATATATTAGTCAATAAAATAAGTCAATAAAATAAGTTTTTTGAAGTAGTATGTCCTTAACTTTTTTATTTTTAGCGATCATCTTTAGAAAATCATAATAAGATGATTAATGAAAGATAAGATATATTTTCTCTGTTCCAAATTATAAATCGTCTTATCAAATTATATACTTGCACAACGACAAAATATTAATTTTATTAAAAACTAACATTAACATCATTTATTTTAAATTTTTAATACACTTCTATCTTAAAAAAAAAAAAAATTACAAATGGCACACTTTGTAATAAAATGGTGATTGTGCTTTAAGTCAATAATTTTCTTTTTACAGGATGATACCTCCCTCTGGTGCTCACAGACAAGACAATGTGCACTCTTAAAAGCATGATAATTGTGTTTTTTAGAGTGAAAATATTAGTTTCAAAAACTCATAGATGATCCGAATGACCAATTATTATGCCATAATGAAAGTTCTTGATATTTTTAAAAGATTTGACAAGCTAGGTGTTGTCGCGTTGCATGGCTTTTAAAGTCAAAATAATCAAGAGTGTTTCATGTATTTAACATCAAATTAAACAGATACTCTCTTTGTGGAGCGTATATTTTAGAGATTATAGAGAAGAATGTCGGTAGAAAGATCTTGTTTCTTCTCTTTTTTCACATACCCCATCTCATAAATTGTTTTTAGAAAATAAATATTATTAAAAAAAAAAAATAAACTGTGAGACAGAGAGTATATATATATATACCGTCTCTTTGTATTTTGGTTTGTATGTAAAATGAGATTGGGCAAGTGACTTATCTTTACCTTTAGGTAGAGCCTGGGTGCTAAATTTGAAGGTAATTGCTCTTCTTCCATCTATTTTTCTCATTCCCGTGAGTTAATTCACGTTGGTGTATTTTTCAGCATGATTTAACTCACATAAGACGGAAATGAGCAAAAGTAAATGAGAGAAGATCAATTCTCAAATTTGAACGGCTTATGAATGACCAAGTCTCATGAGGGACTCCACGTTTTTCATTGACAGAGAAATGCTTAAATAACTCTTTGGTTCCTTTATTTATTTTAAACCTTTAGTTTGATTGATTCTTTAACTATAAAATCAGTTAATTTAATCTCTTAACTCATGTAAATTAACGCAGTTTAGACTTTTAACTTATGCACCAAGCAATTTAGTCTTAACTTATAAAAATAAAAATATCGTGTCATATCCATATGTTAAGGAATCGAAGTTGCATTAATTTACCTAAGTTAAAGAACAAAATTAACTAGTTTTAAAGTTAAAGAACAAGTTGCAATAACTTGTATAAGTTAAGCGACCAAATTAACTGATTTTAAAGTAAGCGATCAAACTAAACTTTTAAAATAATTTAAGTAATACGCAAATTATTCTAGCCAATGGAAAAATATAGTTAAATATATTAATGAGTCTAGTTTAAGACTTAGGAACGCTCCAGGCTACGATGATGTAAAATGATTAAAAAACTTGTACTACAAGAATGTTTGGATGAGATATGAATTTCGTAAAATTATTACATCTTTAAAGTAAGTTTTTTGTCAAAATTACAATAATCCTTTGAAATTATTGTGTGAAACTCATTGTGAATTCAATCATACACTACATAATATTTAGAGAGTTAGGATTAAGCATGTTTATCAATTGTGACACAGCAGGACCATATCTTTGGTGGTCTACGATCAACCCTTCTAACTCTATCATTTCTAGTCAACTTTTTTATCAATATGTTTTGGCCCTTCGGGACCATCTATTCCACATGACTTAAAATCCTCTTCATCCACGTCTCTTCGCATCTCTTTTCATTACATTCTAGCTCCCCCAATCTTTATATTTTGTGATGGATAGGCACAATAGTTATTTTTTTTTTTTTCCAGAAAGAATAAGAAAAAAACGTAAACCATTGATTTAACAATTTGATTGATCTATTTGACATCATAATTAAAGACAGAATTTTGAATTTGAAGGGAAAAAAAGATTTATTTGACTATTCTCTTTTTAATTGCTTTGTAATTTTATCTGTGAACAAAATTTATGGTAAAAAAAATGGTGTTAAAATTCAAATTTAAGATAGAAAAAACCTTCACGTATAAAGAGTATTAACAAAAATTTACATTATCTCCTTCCACATCCACTAGGAGACTCAAAGTCGAAACCTTAAAACTCAATACTTTGTTTTTTTCTTTCTTTCTCTTTTAGACTTAGATTCTCTCTTTATTAAAAGTTGTTTGCCACATAACAAGATCATCTCCAATAGTGAGGTTTTCACCATTTAAAACCCGGTATCTAATAGATACTCTCATTGAAGAAATATTTTTTTGGTTTTCTAAGACCCTCATTTTTAAGTGGGCCCCACACTATTTTTTATTAAAATAATCATTGTATTGTTGAAATGTAAATTATGAAGAGTTAGTGGTTGGATCGATTTAGACATTTTTTCATAGGGTCTCCGTTGAATTGACGAAATGCTTATTAAGTACTGTTGATAAAATATTATAAAAAAATGATGTATACATATGGGACCCATTTCATACCTCTAAGTTGAAAGTCTTCATTGTCGATGCTCTAACTAACTTTAAGCATAGGAGGGCAGCAGGAACTATGAACCATCAATTCACATGAGATCATGACAATTGACAAGCCACTTAATCCGGTTGATATTTGATAGGCTATGATACTATCAATTGCATTTGCACGTACGTAGTGCACATTTATAGAATTGACTCTTGTGGATCCAATTGCAAGCCATTGTCCCTATTTTATTGCATGATTAGGGGGGGCATGCATGTTTTAGAAAACGTGGCCACATACTGAACAATCGATGGATCAATTATTTCAAATTCAAAATTACCTTATAGAAGTCGGTCAAGCAGCAAAATTGAACACTACCATCTAGCACCATGTAAAGACTGCACTTTTTTCCTTTTTGCCTTGCAATGCTTGAAGATAAGAGATTATGGTTGTCACTATATAATCTAATAAGAGATTATGGTTGTCACTATACAATCTCAAAAGACTTGGTTGATGAATATTTAAAGGGAAATTCACTTTGAGTGCATTAGTCGTACTTCCATAAATATTTATAGTCTTTGCATCATGACAAATAAAGATTTGGTGTAGTATTATATTCCTCAATGTAAAACCACCTTGAGTAAATTACATGAATTAACACAATTAAATTTAGAATGGATTATGTTCCTAAACTATCACGGTCTCCCCAATTTAGTTTATAAATTATGTAAATATAATAAAAATTCTTTAAATTGTATGCAAATCGTCAATTTAATTTCTTCGATGAATATGTTAGAGACTAAATTGAAGCATTTTTATATGGTTTATGGACTAAATTGTTGAGAGGTTGATACTTCAAAGACTATATTGATGGTTTATTTATTAATTTTAATACCTACAATTTGTATGGTTTTGTAAGTTTATCCTTTAAAGAGAAAATTAGTTAATGTTTGCAAATGAGTATTTAGTTTATTTAATAAGTTTATTCTAAAAATATATCTCAAATATGTGTGTTTCTTTTATTTTAATCCTTATGTATTACCTTTTTTATTTTAGTTTCCACGGTTATTATGGATACTATAGTTTCTCTTCTAGGATTATGGTAGATCATTTTCTTGGAGAAACTCTTACATTCTAATGTTATACAATTTAATATTTGTTCTTCCAATTAAGTTGCTCTATTATTTTAGTTCTTATAATACTTAGAGCTAGCTAACTCTTGTGCTATGTTTTAATCAATCATTTGCTGCCAAACATTTAATCATTTGTTAGACAGTTGGTTAGCTGCCAAACATGTCCAAGCCAGAACCGAACCCTAAGCTACTGTATGCTCAACAAAACCAGAGGCTAGCTGGTCAATATAAATGCAATATTGACACATCTTTTTCCAATTAGACCAATAGAGTTGATATTGGCATTTGCATTCAGGATGATCAAGGTTGTTTTGTCTTTGCAAAAGCTGAATCATTTATTCCTATTTGCAACGTGGATGTTTGTGAAACTCTTGATCTACTCTCCGGTCTCCGCTTTGTGATGGGTTCACGAATTGCACTTAGGTCCAATTGATTTTGGAATAGACTCTAAAAAGGTTGTTGACTCGCTACATAATTTCAAAGAAAATTATTATGAGACAAGTCAGCGAGGCGACTTATATTTTAGCTCGAGTTGTCCTGTCTTATACTAAATTAGAAGTTCTTATTGATGTTTCGACACGTGTTAAAAATATTATTATGAATGAAATGGTGTGAGCATCCATCCATTGTCAAAAAATTGTTGCATGACCAAACCTAAATTTGAGCCTCCGATTGAAAATCTTTGCACTTTATGTTTTCTTTAATTAAATTCGTTGCATGACCAAACATGGAATTGATTTAGCGAAAATATTATTAATTTTTTTTTTGACAAAAAAAAAAAGATTATTAATATTGGTAGGCGGTAGTACATGATCAAACATATCCATAGGATTCGAGATGGATTGACAATTGTGGTTTAACACGTAACTTTATTCTTTAAAGTGAGGTTTAAGTAACACATAGGGGTGTTACTAACACATAACCCATAGAATTTGGATCGAGAGTATCAAAGATACAGGTAAACTATAGTCCTTAGATATTGTTTCTTAAAAATTGCTTTTCTGATATTGAGAACTTCACAATAACACAAGTAATTTATTAAATAGCTTTCTGTAGTAGTTAATTACTGTTGGGCTAAGCGGAGGCAGTTAACAGTGGCTGGGCTCCAGCGGTAGTTAACTACCGTTCATAAGATACAACTTAAAAGAAAATTGTGACATGAAAGAGAAACACATGGGTGAGTCAAATTTCTTTCTTCAGCTTTCTTCTTCCTCGTGTTGTTGTTGTTGTGGGATGATTTCTTCATCTTATCATTTCTTTCTCTATTAGAAATTGGAATCATTATTTTTTTTATTTTATTGTTAAAAAACATAATCTCAACTTTTATTTGAAAGCCATCAAAAGAGGAACATTTGTTGAAGAGCACAATCACAATCTGCCATGGAAGAATTAACAATTGGATTTTATTAGGATTAATTTATGTTCTTAAATTATTAATTTTGAATAGAAAAGCATAAGACACAAAAAAAATCAATTCACCATTTTTGGTTGTAAAATGTCAATGGAAGAAAAACAGAAAAAAAAAAAATAGGTTAAGGTTTTGTTGACATTGATTCAATTTATTTGTATTTGTTTTATGTGATTGAAACCCATTCTTGTTCCTAAAAAAGAGCAACAACAACAGCAAGTGTGAAGAATCAAACCCACAGGAATGAAGAAAGTGAATTGCAGTGCAGATACTTTTCTCTCTCATCAATATGAACGGTAGTTAACTACCGCTGGAGCCAACGATTGTTAACAGCCGCCGCTTAGCCCAAACAGTAGTTAACTACCGCTGAGGGCTATTTAGTAAATTACTTGTGTCATTGTGAAGTTCTCAATGTCAGAAAATCAATTTTCTTGTTTCTTTGGAGTGTTTGTTTTATGGACTAACATATATGAATATTCTTATTTCTTAGGAAAATTTAAGGACGGGAGTTTTATTTTAGGGTATATTAAAAAAAAAAAAATTGTTTGACACACTCTTGAATATTCTTAGAAAAATTAGAAGTTATTTTATTTAAAAAATATATATACAAAATTTTATGGGAACCTACTTTCTCATCCTTTAACTTGAGAATAATTTCATGGAAATTTTGAAAGTTATGAGAAGTTATTTTATTCTCATGAACCTTGATATTCAAGAATAAGAATTTCTCAATCTTGTAACAAACATGAGTATACTCATTTCTTACCCATATATTTTCAAAAATGAAAATCTTATAAAATCGTCTACAACTTTATTCAATTTCTGAATTAAACATACTCCAAAATTAATAAGATTATAAGACCAATTAAGAGTGTCCCACTTTGGTTTTAATAGTACTCCGAATCACTCATGCCCTAGGGATTAAAAAAATGTAAAGCGAAACCTTTTTTTCTTTTTCCCCTAACATAATTTTGGACGTATACATCTAAAAAATTACAACGAGAAACTGATTAGTCTTATCCTAAAAAAGACTAAACTTGTGAAAAAAGAGAAAAGAGAAAGAGAACTTGGTTAAAATGAATCTTGTGAAAAAATAACTTGAAACTCAAGGAAGGAACTTATCTGTTAGTTTTGTAAACTTTTTTAGCTTTTTCTTTTCGTATAATGGATAGCATTAACATTGTAGTGCTCATGCTTTTATGAATATACAAAACTTGTACTCCAAGGACTTGCACGTGGCATGTGGCAAAAAGTGCAACACACACAGTTTTCATCACATATATTCCTTCAATTAGGTCCCTTTCCGTACCTTTAGCACATTTTTCAGGTGATATTATAGTAAAAAAAAAACATTATGAATATGATGTGAATCAATCAATATCATTCAATAATAATAAAAAGTTTCTCTGCAAAAACTAAAAAAAAAAAAATTTCATGAAAGTAGATTATACTCTACTTTTGTTTGTGAACAAATAAGTATTGGTTATTCATCATATTGTCGATTTTTATAAATACGAAACAGTAATTGGTCGTAGATTTGATCTTGACTTTTATGGATGAAAAAAAAAATCAATTTGGAGAAAAGATTTCATTTTGTGTTAAAAGTTTGAAACTGAGGTTGGTCATTAATAAAGGACGATGGAATTTTCAATCTATAACACAGTAACAAAAAACATGTTAGAACATGATAATATCATCATCATGTTAGAAGAGTAATATGTTTCAAAAGATTACATAAACAATGTAAACAAATAACAAGGGAATGAGTAGCCCCCGTTTTCTATACATCCTTCTTCAAGAGCACATCAAACTTCATTTCTCTTTCCACTAAAAAAATACTCGACTAGCTTTTTCAAGTTAGAGATTTCTTCCTCATCAACATCTTCAAAATCGGAGCTTTATTCATCTTCCACGACAATTGTATTACAATACTATTTTGGATTGTCCTGTTCACTATCAGATACATCGAGGGGGTTTTCAATCTCGTTGAATAATACTGAAAAATCTACAGACTCTGTGAAGTTCGCCTGACGAATTGCTTTCGGCCATCAAATTTGACAGAATATAGCACAAATGAAAAATATGTATTGATTCATAATTGAATGCAAATTTGCTATGACTAAACTATATTGATGCAGTCATCGACAACGACACCATTTAATACGAAGATTTTAGTTGTCCTCTTAAAACAATAATTATGTCATTTTTTTTATCAAAAATAAATATCAAATTTACAAGGACTGCGAAACAATTCCGACCATTCAAATTTGCAATATTCTAAATCAACGTTTAAGAAAAGGTTGTTTTAGTAACATACTGTAAAAAGAGTTCAAAATATATAAATAAAAAGTTATGATGGGATTATACATCATTACCTAATCATTCAATGTGTTCTCTTGATCATTTATATGCTTTCTAAATTTCAGCTATATGTTTTTATATGTCCCTCATCATCGTTTCCATGTCTTGCAAACGCCACAAGATTTAATGTATCAATTAACTTTTGATGTTTCCCTCACTTAATTGATTCAATTGCAATACGATCAGACAATGTATGTGATTGCAACATTAATCATATGTCTAGCAACTAGCATCCACAAATCAATTTCTTTTAGATCCTTTGGATAAAAATTTGATGTCGCGTACTTTCTAAATAAATAAAAAATCATTTTTCAGAGAGTGCATCATTAAAAAAATAATATAAATCATCAACTTAACTAAAGATAGGTTAAATATAATCAGCTAGACCAATAGCTTACATTGAAAACTGAAAATAGATAAAAATGTGATGGAAGAAGAGCATAATTCTTAGTTTTGTACCAATATGATTATTTTATTGACGGTTGATTGGAGGAAACAGCCGGTAGTAACTTTACAAAAAGAAAACTGAGAGGATAGATATTAACGTGTATCTTTTTGACTGAAAAAAATATCTAACGTGTTTCACGTAAAAAAATATATCTAACGAGTTAGTGACAAATATAAAGAAAGAAAATCGATAAAAGTAATCTTTTATTTCCACCACATAATTATTCATTTGTTTGAAGAAGCCTACGGATGATAAATACCATGAACAATGCCAGGAAAGCACAAAAACTGCATGTCATTTTTTGTTTTGTTTTACATATCAATAAGTAAAATAATAATACTGTAAAAAATATCAAAAATAAAAAATATTAAAAATTGAATCCATTACATCGTTCCAAAAGGAAACAAATTGTCCCCACACCTTAACTTCTTCTTAAAATATGAAAGCAGTTTAACACATGTGTGGATGATATATATTGGCTAATTTGCAAATCACAAAAAAGCTAGTAATAAATTACATAAAACAAAAACTAATAATAAAACTGGACCCAAGGACTACCCAACAAAATTAATAAAGCACACGTTGATACTTGATTGTGGACCGGACCAAATGAAGCATATACTAAAATAATAGTAAAAATAATATCTTAATAAAATATATTTTTTGACAAAAATAAATTACATTCATTCATTCAAATTGACAGAGTATGCATCATATACAATTACGTGTTAAAATAAAATATTTGTACTCAAAAAAGAATATATGAGATGTTTACTTTAAAGAAAAGAATGATTGAACACTCAAACTTCTGATTATCATAAGACATTTTCCCTCGAAATCAAATGATTAAAAGAAAAACTTTACAATTTTAGTTCTTCTAAACAACATGATATTTTTGGCTAAAAATGGGTCATAGAGTCGTCTGCTGCATCACCTTGATCATATATAAAAAAACAGGAAAAAAGAACAAAGAGAGAGAAGGAACAAAAATCAAAACCCTCGAGAAAACAAAAGCAGAAAAAGAAAGACCAAAACAAATAAAACCGCCTAAAGCACGAGAGACAACATCACACAATAAAGCGAGCGAGGCAAATATTTAAATGCACCTAGTTTTAATTCTTTTCTAACCTCGGCATATTGCTTCTTAACTTGTTCATATTTTTCCTTCGAACCATCAACTGAAATTGTTGATTTGTGTTTTTATCTAAATCAACAATCTTTTCACTCAGAGCCATGTTACCCTAGGACTAACTCAAAAATTCCATAGCCTGTAGGGCCACAATAGATGCACTTATAAGCCGTAAAAATTGGATGTCTTAAATAACAATTATAGAGAAGTTTGACAAATTAGAATATGTCACTACTCTAGAACTACCAAAAGCCACCAAAACTAAAAGTTGTTTGACATGATCATCCAAAGGAGGTGATTTTGCTACTACCTCCTCTTGAACCTGTTCACAAAAGAAAGTCTCAACTGATTTCGTATCAGATGCTTCATCACGATTCTTATCAATTTTTTCTTGATCATATGAGGATTCTTGAAAATTAGAGTTGCATCCTAACTCCACATTGAGAATGTGATCAATAACACGATCATTAGTGTCAAGAATTTCTTTGCTTTGTACCTTCTATTTCTACATTTGCTATTGATGAAGACTATAGGGCAACAATATCAACAAGAACTTGCATAATGTCCAAACGTTCCATTTCTATTACGTTCATCTAAAGGAATAGACATTTCGACAACACAAGCAATCTCAAACAAATTTGTAGGTCGTCAATGTTCTTGAGGGAGATCGGTGGATATTAGATTGTTTTTGAGAGCCAGGGCAAAATTCAAGAATCTATTGTGATATGCAAAGGATTTTCAATTTGAGATCTTAGGAACCACCGACCAAACGTAGGACATTTCCTCAAGAGTTTATAAAACAAATTCAATGAAACCTTTGCCCAAACTTAAGAATAGATGAACATCATGATTTAAACTTTAAATATTTTTTTTTGGTGGTGGGATTTAAACTTTATATAAAGTAGAATAAATTGGTTTTGAATTAATTTAAAATAACTTTTTGGGATATTTTAAAATTTAAAATACTTTTTTGTGATTGGCAAAAAAAAATAAAAATTTATGGGATGATTTAAAATAAATGTTTCATACATTTTTTTTGGTGAAGAATATATGTTTCATATTTAATTGCTTTTAATGAAAAAATAAATTTAGTAGTAAAATCAACTTCCCTTGTATTTAAATAAGTGATTTTCATATTTATTTAATTTTTTCTTTCGTGATTTCGTCGTCTTAGCACGATGTTATTTTGTTCCTCGTCTTTGCGCGGTTGTTTCTCTTTACTGTCTTGTTCACATGTTTGTTCGATTCAGATTATAAGTCAGTTTTGATTAAGTGCATATTCAATAATTGACTTGGCCGTTTTCAACGTTGCAGATCCGGAGACATAGATATTCAAGTGACTTGAATATACTCTTATATGCAAGCTTATGTAGTTGTTGTTTATGCTATTAACT
Organism: Medicago truncatula; assembly: GCF_003473485.1. Lineage (NCBI taxonomy): Eukaryota > Viridiplantae > Streptophyta > Magnoliopsida > Fabales > Fabaceae > Medicago > Medicago truncatula. The sequence goes on from NC_053044.1 coordinate 33,776,061, forward strand.
TGAATGATGTGAGCTTGTTTGCAAATTCATCATTTTTGTTTTTAGCGAATTTGTATTGTATCAATATATTCTATCAATTTGATTGAATGAATATCGTTTATTTTTAGTAAAGAAAAACTAAGTTTAACAACAATTTTTTTAACGAAAGCAAAACAATATTCATTCATTTAAATTGGTAAAGCGCATCATTTGACATCGCTCGAAACATAAAAGATGAATCTGCAAATAAACTCATGACATCCAAGTTAATAGCATATAACGCAAAACACTTACAAATAATATGATAAAGTTAATGTGACCGAAATACTCATGCATCCGAATTTGCAACATTGACTCTCAAATCATTGATTGAATAGTTTGTCTTTCAGTAGGAATCAAATGAATACTACAACAAGATGGAAAATCAAACAACATCGCGCAAGACGACGAACAACACGACTCTACACTTAAACGACGAAATCAAGACGACATACATAGTTCTATGTGAAAAAAAGAATGAAATAGAGAGAAAAAGATGAAGTAGGTGATTTGGATCAAAAAATGCTAAAAACCACCCAAAAAATGGAAGTAAGAACTTAGAGATAGAGAAAAAAATTACTGTCGACTTGTTGTAGAGAGAAAAGAGGTTTGCGAGATACAATATAAAAATATATTTAAAATAAGTGTTAGTTTGATTATAAAAGAAAAGGGAAAAACTAATATTAAATGAAAACCTTTTAAAATCTGACATTTTTAGGGTTGTTAAAAAAACGTACTATATTCGAACCTTAAACACTCAATTTTTGCACGTTTAAAATGTTGAGCTATAACCACTATATAACTTGGAAAAAAAAAAAGTACTTAACAAAAAAAATAGAAAAACCTATTTATAGATTGAAAGGGAGTAACTTTTACCTAACAACCCAAGTGACCTTTAATCTAAACCTTACAAAATATTGTGTAAAAAATGGGTTAGAATTGCACAATTAAATCAAATCTTACGATAACAACAACCAAGTTTTATCCCACTAAGTAAGGTTGGTTACATAGAACAAATTGCCATAGTGTTTTATCATAAATCATACTTAGATCCAACTCATTGACCTATAAATCTTTTTTAATAGTTTATCTTATAGTTCTTCTAGGTCTTCCTCTACCTCTTTTGACCCGACTCTCCTTAATCTAATTTACTCTTCTTACGGTGGCATCTACAAGTCTTCTCTCTACAATATGCTCAAACCATCTAAACCTATTTTCTACCAACTTTTTTAGTATATGTGCTACTCTCTCTCTCTCTCTCTCTCTCTCTCTCTCTCTCTCTCTCTCTCTCTCTCTAACAGTGTCATTCGTAGTCTTATTTCCGTTTAATCTTACCACTCATCCAACACAACATTCTTATTTTCATATACTATTCTCGTGTTCAATAAAAAAAATGCAACAACAAAAAACATTATAAATGATAGAATAATTATATTTGTAATTAATTTCATTGATGTCTGTCATTATTCATAAGTTTGACTAACCCATTATTACTTTATAATATTTTAGATATTATTCATCTCTCTTTCAAATAATTATATTTGTAAACGTGATCGAATATGTAACTCTAGGATCTCATATTTCTTCATTTATGACAACAAAATTATATGAATGAAATCAACAACGTTATAAAAAAAATCATGTAGTAAAGAATTAAATTTAATTAAAGAAAAATTTAGGTGCATTTCCTTATTTAATTTCAGGTTTGAAATTCATCGGCAGTTAACTGCCGAAATTTAGCAGGTTTTTTAAAATTCCGACGGTTAACTGCCGAAAAATATTTAAATAAATTACTCGTGTTTCTCAGCCAAACCAAACGTGTGAAAAACAATACTCAAGTAAATAAAGCAGAGACAGCACGAAATATTAACATGTTGAAACTGTTTTTTAAACTAAAATATCTACAGCAGTATTTCACAAAGGAAAGGTGATTCATTCCAAAATTTTCACCAAACTACCACCAACAAAACCAACCGCAAACTGCTCTTTCTCTCTCTACACATCACTCCTTCTCTCTCCCTCCCTCCCTCTCCATATGACTTTATGTATTTGTCCTATAAGTTAAGTTATCAACAATCATAACTGTTGCTTAACGCCTCTCTAATAACCTCCACCCTACCTTCAAATCTCTCTCTCTCTCTAGAACTCTCTCTCACCTCATCACAATGGACACTCCTCATTCACCTTCCTCCTGTTCCTCCTCCTCCTCCAATTATTCATGGGAAGGAGGACAAGCTACCGACACAATTATTTTAGAAGCTGAAGAGCCGCAAACGCCGTTAGCCGTCCGTCGTGCTCTTCAGCTTCTTAAATCCGGCGTGCCGGAGTTGCGGCTTCAAGCCGCACGTGATATAAGGAAACTCACGAAAACATCTCAGAGGTGTCGGCGTCAGTTGTCTGAAGCTGTCGGTACGCTTGTTTCTATGCTCCGAGTCGACTCGGTTGAGTCTCATGAACCGGCTCTTCTTGCTTTGCTTAATCTCGCCGTCAAAGATGAAAAGTAAGCATATCTTTTTCCACAAGAAATTTCTAAGAAAAATTAAAATTACCAAAAAAAATAAATAATTGGATTTTTTTTTTTTTGCATAGATTATTGGTTAGTGGCCATGTTAAATAAATTTTTTTATTTCTATTTTAGATTTTCTTTATAGAATATTTTAGATTTTGTTGTTTGACGTGCTCTTGATTTATTGGAATTTGTGCCACATGTGATGCCTTGAAGCCATGTTGCGGAAGATCCGATCTAAAGTTAGAATTAAAATAAAACGCTAATTTGATTTTTGTTTAGTTTAATTTTTTATTAATTATGTATTAATTCATTTTGTTATTTTAATAAGTATCCTATCCTATGCATAACGTGTGGATTCTCTTTTGCATAAGAATTCTAAGAGGATCAATTCAAACACAAAAAATTGTTTAATATTTAATTTTTTATGTGTATAATTAAAAATGCATCATAAGATATGCATAAATGTTGCATAGCCAATTCCTTTCTGGATCTTTGTATACAAGTAGCATATACGAGGACTAATACTTTAAGGTCTTGGAATTTTCATTGACTGATGTATTTGTATAAGAATTATTCTTGGATTCTGTTCTTTGTTGGGTCCCTTCTTTTCTTTTCTTTTTTCTTCTTTTTGATCTCATTGGTTGGTAGGAAAATATAGAAATTTGAGTTTTATTTTATTTTTTATTATTGGTTTTTCATAATTTATCATTCTTATAATGGGTAGGGGTCTAGGGGGTTGGTTAATAACTTAATAACCATCTTTGACATATGGTACTTTGGTAATTACCATATTTTTGTGATTCATTGAATTTTTCATATTAAAAGAGAATATGAGCCATCAAATTTGGTGTTTTTCTGTTAAATTTTTCATTTTTTATTTTTCATGGTGAGGACCATGTCATCTTATGACTGCTAGAATGTCAACTAATATGATTTATTGATGATCAAATTGTTTTTCCTAACTTGATGCATGCATAATATGACATCAGAAAGAATTGGATTCTTTGTTCTCAAAGTTTATCCAATTGGATAGTGGATTTTCTTTGGTTCACTTGGTGGACTTTCTTTTTTACCTTTTGTTTCTTTTCCTTTTAAGCTTTTCTTCTTTCTGAAGTAACCTCCTTCCTAAGGTTCTAATTGTTCTCATCTCAATTTTTTTTACACTTTCAAAATAGTGATATAACCACCACCTTGTATTTTTTTCTACTATACAACTCAAATGATAAAAGGTTGCAGAGACATTTAATAAATCGGGACACAGATTCAAATATGTAATTTTCCATTTCTCAGCACTTGGTCTATGCAAATTATGTGGCTAAGTTCCTTAGAAAAAGAAAAGAGGCTATGCTTGTTCAAAAATAAAGGAAAAGTGAGAAGACGGAGTGTGGTAGAAGTAAGGTATTGATTTTCACCCATGGTTTCTAGCTAGAGGGTGGAAAATCACTTTCATGCTATGGGAGTGACCAAAATTTGTGAGGTGTAAATGTGTTGCAGGCTACTTTAAGTTTCAACCTCCCTACATTTTTGTTATGATAACCAATTGTGAAGTGATATTCATTCCAAATTACCTACCCTCTCATCTACTACCTACATGCAAAACAAGCATGGCCTAAAATTTCTTGTTTTGGCTTGTGTTTTAATACATAATTATTGTCATTTTAGATGCTTTTTGAGAAGAAAGAAAGCATAGTTCTTTTACGTTTCCATCTCTCTCTTTCCCACCTTTCTTGGGTCCTAGGGGAGTTGTTGTAAGAATTTATATTTGTCCAACCGCAAAATGGTTATTGAATTAATAAATGAACCAGCACCATGAAAACTTGTGCTTAGCAAAGAAATAAATATATGGTAGTACAATCTATCCATCACAAGAGTGTTAAGCCAGGGGAATTAAATTTTACAAGTGATTAACGAGCTCTTGTTAAGTAGAGAATCGCTTGGGAGAACCAGACTTTACTTACCCTTCCGTCCAAACTCCGGATCACCAGGGTCTCCTTCCCTTAATAACCGAAGGGCTGAGACAGAGAAAATTATTCACTACTCATTATAGCACGACCATGATTAGTTTCTTGCATCTTAGGCCTTATTGGGTACCTTCTAGCTTGTGATTGATTTTTATTGCTATAGACTGGAGAATGAACTCCAATTATTTAATAAAAAATAAAGTTGGATTTTGATTTCTTTTGTTTGGTATATCTAATTTTGCTTTATGGCTTGATAGCAACTTGTACTAAAAAGATTATCTTGTTTGTTGTACCTTTTTGCTCTTTATTTCAGATTCCACAGTATTGATTAACTTTTTGCTAGATAATTTTGTCATAATTCAATCATATTCATAATTGGTCTTATCTTGCAGAAATAAAATCAATATCGTGGAGGCTGGAGCATTAGAACCAATACTTAGTTTCCTCAAGTCAGAAAATCTAAATCTGCAGGCTTCTGCAGCTGCAGCTTTGCTCACACTATCTGCCTCTTCAATCAACAAACCAATTATTAGTGGTTGTGGCGCCATTCCCCTTCTTGTCGAGATTCTTAGAGACGGAAGCCCGCAGGCAAAAGCTGATGCAGTAATGGCTCTCTCTAATTTATCAACATACCCTAATAATCTTAGCATTATTCTCGAAACAAATCCAATCCCTTACATAGTTGATATCCTCAAAACATGCAAAAAGTCCTCAAAAACAGCTGAAAAATGCTGTGCTTTGATAGAACCCTTGGTGGATTATGATGAATGCAGAACCGCATTGACATCCGAGGAAGGTGGTATTCTTGCAGTTGTGGAGGTTCTCGAAAACGGCACTCTCCAAAGTAGGGAACATGCTGTTGGAACACTATTGACAATGTGCCAAAGCGATCGATGTAAATACAGGGAACCGATTCTTAGAGAAGGTGTCATTCCAGGACTACTTGAGCTCACTGTTCAAGGAACACCGAAGTCTCAAACAAAAGCGCGCACCCTTTTGCAACTACTAAGAGAATCTCCTTATCCAAGATCTGAAATCCAACCGGACACTCTTGAGAATATAGTATGCAACATCATATCTCAGATTGACGGGGATGATCAATCTGGTAAAGCAAAGAAGATGCTAGCTGAGATGGTTCAAGTCAGCATGGAACAAAGTCTGAGGCATTTACAGCAAAGGGCACTCGTATGCACCCCAAGTGATCTCCCTATAGCTGGCTGTGCTTCTGAAGTTTCTTTTAAGTAATAGTTGCAGTTGGCAAACGTTGTATCTTTTTTCCTTATTTTTTGTTTTCCATTTGGGGTTTGTGAGATAAAATTTCTATAGAAAAAAGGGTAAAAAGGGAATAATACATTATGAATTATGCCAGTCCAGGCCATTGTGGAGGTATCTAGTGACTGGTAAATGTCAATAAGTTAAGTTGTAAGACATTAAGAAACATGGTTTTGTAGTTGGTTTTTAAAGAAACTGTTGTATAAAATTGCTTACAATAGTAAAAGCTCTATGTTCTGTTATTCTTGTTCTTCATTTTGTAATGACAGCAAGAGTGAGTTCTAAGGGTTAGGATTGCGTGCTATATTTGTTTGTTGTAAACAATTTTGGTAAAAAAAGAAAAGAAATGTTAGGACGCTCTTTGTTGATGAGTGTCACGGGCACTCCTTAAGCATTTTCAGAAATTATTCTTTAAAAAAGTCAAGTAATTCAATTTTCAATGCATTAAATATACAAATTTGCATAAATAGTTATCATTTAAGACCCTTAAAGAGTGCCCGATGCACTCGTTAACACTTCCCTACTTATATAACAAAACACAGGACAAGTTAATGTCATCCTTATCATTTTGACATATTTTTAGTATATCACTTTTTATCATTTGATAAAATATCAGCTCCTTTAAGTTATATAATTATAACAAGTTAGTGCTTTAAGTTTCTTTATTATAAATTTGTCCTTTTAAGTTATAAAATATTTGCATCATTGTCCTATTTTCATAAAACTCATTTAAAAAATATTTATGTGACGTTTAATGTTACGTTGTTATTTCCAAATTCACTTATCTTCCAACTAGAGCTCACTTGCGTATTAGGACACTCATTGAAAAAACTAACGTTGATACGTGTATTAAACATTTTTTAACCTACCACCTTAACATTAAATGGTCGAGAAATATTTTTTAACAAAATTCGTTGAAAAAAAGATATTCATAATTTACCTTAACATATTTATAATTGAGCACTTTCATGTTTTTATCACTAATGCATAATCCGTGTTGTGTTTAGACACTCATCTCGTGCGGAGCAATAGCATCGGCCTGTGCACGAAGATCATTGCATCATAATTGAAACACACGAGTGGAATTGATACTTTATTCTCAGTGTTGCACTCTGACTCGATCTTTTTTCCTTCCGCAAAAACACTTCACCCGTTTATTAAAGTTAAAAAGCCGCTTCATCACTCGACGTGGACTCCATAGTTGACAACACACACTTCACACTTCACATTTCTGAGTTTACTTTCATTTCACTTCACATCCTTAACTCAATTAAACCCTAATCTCATTCAATGGAAGATCCATCGGAGCGGTTAGGATCGGACGGAATTGACTCCATCGCCGCCGTGAAAACCGACGACTTATCCATGGAAATTGATCCACCGTTTCAGGAAAACGCCGCAACTGCCGAAGACTGGCGAAAATCTCTCCGCAAAGTAGTTCCCGCCGTCGTCGTTCTTCGTATCACATCTACTCGTGCTTTTGACACTGAATCCGCTTCCGCTAGCTCCGCTACTGGTTTTGTCGTTGATAAACGCCGTGGTATCATTCTCACTAATAGGCACGTCGTTAAGCCTGGTAAGCTCGCTACCGTGCGATATTTTTCGTTTTTCTTCAATTCGGCGTTGATCATCGTTGTTCTAACTTTTTTTTTTACGCTTTGTTTTGAATTTGCAGGACCTGTTGTTGCAGAAGCAATGTTTTTGAATCGTGAAGAAGTTCCTGTGCATCCGATATATAGAGATCCAGTGAGTAGTCAACTTTGTTTATGTTTTTATCCTTAACGTAATATTTTGATTGAGTGATAAGTAATTCCCTCTTATAATGCTTTTTTCCGTGTTTAAGTTGTAAATGACAAAATGATTCTCTTTTGTTAGATTCTTGTGATATTCAAAATCAAATTCTGTATTCTTATATGATGATTTCACTTTTGGAGCAGTCAATTGATTCTGGAGAAGTACAATTGATTTTGACTTTACCACTAGAATTGATTCTAACTTGTATGTTGGTTCTGTGTTGATAAAATTTGATTTTGAGTGAATTCATTCTGGTTAAAAGTGAGTTGAAGTTATATGATTTCATGCTGCCTTCAATAAATTTATGTAAAAGTGGGTTGAACAATAAATTTGAGTGTTAAAACCAATTCTAGAATTAAAAAACTCCAATTTCTAGCTTCAAATAGAGTCAATTTTGGAGGCAAAATCAATTCTACCCGAGAGCAACGTAACATGCTAGAATCAATTTTGGCCACTTAAAAAATGAAACCAAACATAATTTGCTGTTTGTGTTTGGTTTTACGGGTAGAGAATTGATTTTGATTAAAAGTGAGTTGAATGTATAGTGAATTATGTTTGGATCCCTTCATAATAGAAGTGATTTGTATGAAAGATGTTGTTTGGATATTGTGTCAAAATTGCTTTTGGGTGTGTAAATGACCAAAATATGGAATGCGTAACTTGCAGAAATTTCACTTCAAAACATTTCACTAATTCGATATAAAAAAACATACTATATTTCAAAACATAGTGTTGGATTAGAAAATTCATATTGTGGACCTGCTCATACTATATTTTTTACAAACATTTAAATTCGATAATAATTATTTTGCTTTTTAGATTGATTTTTTTTATAAATTATTATTTATTTGAATAATTAGTTTTTGCTGAAAATTAATTATCGTTCCTCTTTTTCTTTGTGGCTATTGATACACTTCTGCAGGTACATGATTTTGGGTTTTTTCGGTATGATCCTAGTGCTATACAATTTCTAAGTTATGAAGAGATACCTCTTGCCCCTGAAGCTGCTAGTGTTGGATTAGAAATCAGAGTTGTTGGAAATGATAGTGGTGAGAAGGTATAAAAAAAATCAATGACTATTCACATCTCTGATTTTGTCTCTGGTTTCATTTTCATTGATTTTTGGTTTAGATCATTTAGATAAACACGTTTCATTAAATAGCAATTGCTTTCTCTTTCCTGTTGCACTCTTGCATATTTTCTTGGTCTTAATTGATTCTTGTTGGAACATTGGTACCTGAGTTTAGTTCTGGAGCATTTGATAGTTGTAGATGGAAGCTTTAAGTTAGTGTTGACTTCTGCAATATTTTGAGTTTTTTGTTTGTTTCTCATCATCGTCAATTTTGAATGGCTACATTCATTTGCTGTCTTCTGCAAGTGTTCTCGTACTTTGGTTTGTAAAATCAAGTGACGTATCAAATGTTATTTTTCTTAATGTTGGTAGATCAAATTGATATGCTTTCATGGTTAAGTTTTTTTTTTTTTTTTTTTTATCATTATCACTTTCTCTTTATTGATGTAGAGGGACAAGGACTTCTACTATTACCCTGTTTTCTTTCATCCTGATAATGCTGTACAATCATTTTGGATTTTACTTCCAGGTTTCAATTTTGGCTGGTACTCTTGCTCGTTTGGATAGGGATGCTCCTCACTATAAGAAGTATGGTGTGAAATAACTGTCACTTTTTTTTTTGTGTATGATATGACTCCTTTCAGAGCAGGTTGAATTTTGATTGTTAAACTATTTATTGATGCAGAGATGGGTATAATGACTTCAACACATTCTATATGCAAGTAAGTGGGAATAAATGCTTATAAATTTATTCACATTTTTTTTCTTCCAAAATCTCAAACTATGAGTTTGTTTGTTATTTTCTCTTTCCTTCTAATTTTAATTTTTAACATTGTGTGGTTGTATTTGAAGTATTTAAGTATGTTTAAGTATCCTTATAATTTGTCCAATGCCAAATTAAAGGCTCTTTAGTTGTTTTTTCTTTATTAATTTTAAATATGGCAGGTTAAACAGAAGGGGCGTCCTTACTAAAATTGTTAGGCTAAAAAAATTAGCTTCATGGGATAAATAAAACCAAGTTTATAATAAGTTTGTAGCGAATTAGCAGTTGCCATTACTCTATTTTAACCATATGCTTATTGATATTTGTTACAGGCAGCATCTGGGACCAAAGGAGGATCAAGTGGGTCCCCAGTTATAGATTGGCAAGGCAGGGCAGTTGGCCTGAATGCCGGGAGCAAGACAACAAGTGCATCAGCGTTCTTTTTACCTTTGGAAAGAGTGAGCTCTTGATATTTTTTTGCTGAACTTGTCTGACACTTCATGTATTAACGAAGGAGAAGCATGACTGGGAGTAACTTATTCAATTGGAAGAAGTGAATAACTAAATGCTGTGATTTACTTTTCAGGTTGTGAGGGCATTAAGGTTTCTTCAAACGGGGAGTGAAACTTATGTTGATAAATGGATGCCAGTTTCTATACCTCGTGGTACTCTTCAGGTTTGACCTTGAAATTCTTCTTCTTAGGTTCTTCCTTTATTGTTTTTCTCGTAATTTACTATTAAATGTAACATATATGTTAATGGCATATAGGTTTAACCCTATTACTATAAAACTAGCATATAAATTTAGTCCTATTATTATAAACTATAAAATAATACAAGATAAAATAAAAATCTTGGACAAATTACTAAAGCCGATAAAAAAAGGCTTTTTAAATTAGTTCTTATACGCTAAAATTAATAGTAAAATGTTCAAAGTTATTTATCATTGATATTGGAAGTTATAAAGAAAGAAAAAATAATTTTGTGGCTTTAAGATTTATTTTGAGAGAAAATGGTGGTTTAATGTTAATTGTTATCATAAATGTGTTTATTTTTGTGAAAATGGACTGAAGAGTAATACATTTTTCTTTATATTTTCCAAAATGTCCCTAATGCTAAATTTCTTCAGTGCACTTATTGTGTCTATGTGACTGAAAGAGCCTGCATTGGCATATTTGGCTGTTTGTGTACATTTATAGACCTAGAAAGTGATACCAACATGTTATATATTTTGCGGAACTGCCATTTTGTTTATTATGGGATTTCAAATACTTCTGGATGAAATCTTGCGTACTGTTTTGCTGTTTGCTATTAATTTGTTCCATCTTTAATATGTTATGTGCTCAATTTCTCTCTTTTCATATTGAATGAGATGATTGCAGAGAATTTTTTTCTTCTTCTTGGTTTTTTAATTGGATATAGGGCAATAACTGTGTAAATTATGATACAGCTGACTTTTCTCCATAAAGGGTTTGACGAGACTCGCCGACTTGGCCTCAGAAGTGAGACAGAGCAGGTTGTATTAGTCTTTAGTTTTCATTTTATAGATTTATCAAATGACAATTTCCTTTAAATGTTCCTTGCCCTACATCATTTACGCTCTATTTGATTTTTTTAGGTAGTACGGAATGCTTCTCCTGCCAGTGAAACTGGAATGCTTGTTGTGGAATCTGTGGTAAGCAAATTGTTATGCCGAATTATAATTTTTCTTTAGATAAATACCATTTCAATTTCTTCAGCTTTAATCCTTGATTTGTTTAGGTGCCAGGTGGTCCAGCCTATAAACATTTAGAACCGGGTGATGTACTTGTCCGCGTCAATGGTGAAGTAAGTTTGTTGGATGGGAAATCCTGTCCCCTTCCAAAAAAAACTCTTTGCATTTTCTTTTGACAAAAAATCCTTTGCATTATTTCTGAGTTTTCTATCAACGTTTCATGTGTGTTTGTTGTTGTATTGTCTTTGTTTGAGAAATTTACTTGGTATGTTTGCTGAAAGCTAAACAACTAAATATTAGCTAAAAGCTGAATGCTGTAATTGAACTAATTAAATTAGAAGTGTTGGTAAATAAACCATTGAAATAACCGTAAATGTAACATGATATGAAAAGGCATATGAACTATTTAGTATAAGTTTTATGTTAAAATATTGATTTTAGAATATTTATCACTTTCAATTAGTAGGAGCGACTCATCGAGATGGAAGTGATTGTACTTTCGCACACCCAAACTGCTGCTTATGATGTACCTAATATAGGTACAATGACAAGGAGACTAGTTTTTGGAAAAGTAACAATATGAATTACATTCTGTTATTTGTTATTCTTTTGTTATCTTATATGTCTGTTTTGTTATCCATCTGTTGAATAAAGCAACTATGAAAAGTATTGTTTGCCAGAATTCCTAAAAAAACACTTTCATAATTGTGTAAATTTAGAAGTTTTTCCAATCTTCGGTGATTAGTTTCAACAGTTACTTTCATGCATTCCTTGAGGCTATAAAAAAAATGGTGTTTTCATGGTTCTTGTTCTGATGGTCTTATTGTTGAACTCTGACATTATTGCAGGTCATTACTCAATTCCTGAAACTGGAGACTATACTTGATGACAGTGTAAACTCAAATATTGAATTACAAATTGAAAGGGGAGGCACATCAAAGAGTTTAACTCTTTTGGTGAGAGTTTTATTATGGCTTGGATATATGTTTTATAAGTACCGTTTGACATTAGTGCAGCCGACCCCACTTAATGTGATAAGGCTTGGTTGTTGTTGTAGTATCGTTTGACACACCAAACTCTTTATATTTTCTATGGGAATCGGTGATTCCACTTCCACCCTTTCTGAAGGCCCCCCCCCCCCCCAAAATAAAATAAAATTCCCAACCTCATAAAATTACAAAAATAAATTAAAAGTGTCACTATAATCGTACTTTGTAGTTCTTACACTCGCCAATTTTATTAATTTTTTTAGCCTGAGAAGCTCTGAAAATACAGTTAGAGTAGTAGACTAGAATGATCGAAGTTATCAAAGTTGCGATTTAGAACGTATTAAATAAATGGGGTGTACAATATTTGAAGGGTGTCTAAGTTCCCTATAATATATAGCCTAGTAATAAAATTTAATTCCATTAAAAAGGTAATATATTTAAAATACTTGATAGAAGCATTGAGAATGATATTGTTTCGACAATTTTATTGGAAGTGCTGAACTGGCATGTAACTTTATGAAGCTTGTTATCCTTTAATCTGGTGTAACCAAATGTGTGATGATTTTGTTTTTGGGCTTTGACATGACATGTCACTTGATCAACCATCACATGGTGATATGGCGTACTCAACTCAAACAAGCAATCGATCCTAACGCCCCTCACTGTGCCACCCATGAAATAGGGAAATATTTACATGAGAATCAATACTGTATTGTAAGAAATTGATAAAGTATAAAACTAGGTTCTTAGTTGCCACTGTGAACTTGGCTTGTGATTTAACTGTCAGCTTGAATAATATAAATAAAATTATTGTTTAACGTTGTGCCAATTTTTCTAAATGTTCATCTCAGGTGCAAGATTTGCACTCAATAACTCCCAATTATTTCTTACAAGTTAGTGGAGCAGTAATCCAACCTCTTTCATATCAGCAGGTTAGCAATATTATTATATTTATAATGTTTTTTGTATTTTATAATCTTCTCTGAAAAAAGAAGTTGAATATGATTTTGCTTTTGCCTGCGTTTGGCTATTCAAATGAAATAACTTGTCTTGAATAATAGTTCCTCTGTCCCTTGTCATAAGACCCACAACAAAGTTCACAAGTATTAAGAAAAGTAGTTTATGTGTATTATTTGATATCATAAGAGAGAGAAAAAAAACTTACGTTTTTTAATGGTAAATTAAATAGGGGCATTTTTGTTAAGAAATCAAATCGTTAATCCACGTGGAATTTTGAAAAGAGTCTTATATTAAGGGACAGAGAAAAAGTATAAGAGTCTTATAATTAGGGACAAATGTCACATCGCTATTGCCCTTTTTCAAATGCCTTCTGTTAAATTACTGTTTCCCATAAATGGTCAATTTTCCATTTCATACATATGAAATAGGGTGCCAGCTTGTTTTTTCTTGTGGTTACTTCTGCATCATAGTTATCTGGACTTGTAACTTTGTTATGGTGTTGTACAACAACTGACATGTTTTTCTCACTCGAACACCGGATATGTTACTCAGTCCTCCCCAAGTTGCTTCTGTTGCTCTTCTAATATTTACCTACCTTTCTCATTATAGTCATGTTTACCACTTTAATGCAGGCCAGAAACTTCCGATTTCACTGTGGTCTTGTTTATGTGACAGAACCAGGGTATGTACACCTAGATAAACATTGATTCTTCCATATTTAACAGATAATTCCATTTGACACAAAATTGGATATTTGTTTGTATTTGTATGTTACACTTTTTAAATTATAACTAGTACTGGGTTAGTGGAATTGTTAATTCGTAGTGACTTAGTGATGCTCTGGTAAGAGTTATTTCTTAATGTATTCATAAATTATTAAATTTAAATACTTACCGTTGTTGGTCACTTGACAAATTTGCCAATAATTTTGAGTCTAGCATCACTTGATAGTCATGCACAAGGGTCATTGCAGGAAGGAGAAGAAGATATCTGTGATGTTTATTTTACATTTTGGTATACATCATGTGATTTGTTGACCATGTGATGCTAATACCTTTTGCAGATATATGCTCTTTAAAGCAGGAGTTCCTCGCCATGCAATAATTAAGAAATTTGCTGGTGAAGAGATATCTTGCCTTGAGGAACTAATATCGGTTATTTCTAAGCTATCAAGGGGTGCTCGAGTACCATTGGAGTATATAAGCTACGTGGATCGTCATCGGAGAAAGGTATGCAATCAAGTTATATGATATAAATAAATGTATATTTGTAGATACTAGTAAATTCCCGTTGTTGTAGGATAACTTAGAGTTTCTTAGCCTTTTTAAATCATGTCCAAGTGGTTCATTTGAAGTTCTGGATTTTCGATATAAGTAAGAGAAATAATAAGAGGTTGAATATTAGCGGTAATAACTTGATAGTAACTTGATAAAAGACTAAACATTAACCTCTATTTATAGTGGATTCATAGATTCGTAATCCTACATAAATAGGGAAATCAGGAAACAAATCATAATAACAACCATGTCATATGGATACTAATACTAGAAGTTAATCTAAGATACCCAAATATTAGAAACTACTAACTAGTTTTAGGAGATAAACTAAGATGCTTTATCATAGCTAGCGGAAAGATGGGCTCTAACATGTCCGTCTATGAGCCTTTTCTAATTTTTATTATATCAACTTTAATTTTATTCGTTTATTTTAATGTTATATTATCTATATTATAAAAGTATCTAAATTTAAGTTAAGATATTCATGTTATATTTTTCAATTTCAAATTTTAATTAAAAAAAGATTATATTTTTAGGGAAAAATTTATTTAGAAAAAGATTGACTAAAATTTGTATGTAAAAGTTGAAAAAGTTAAATTGAGTTGTTAAAAGTTAAATTTGTCTTGAAAAATGTTTGACCAAAGTTGGTTATTAATGATAGTTAACTTTGGAGTCATTATATAATGGTATAGATATCAAAGATATTTTATTATATTTTAACTATTTCAGAGAATTTTTTTACAGTTCATATTCTTACTCATCTATCTATCCATTTATTTTGCTCTGTAAGATATCGAATTTTATCAAACAAAATTCTTTATAAAGAAATCTACTTAATGATGTAGATCTGTTCAAACTCTACAGCGGTGTTAACATAAAATAATGTTTCTTAGTGTATGTTCAACATCGATTTGATCTAACATGTTTTTATGGATGATTGAACTTAAAATTTAGTACGCATTCTAATGTTAGATTAGCTTTCTGACACAATAATTTTCATGATCCAAGCAGCGTGGACAACTGAGATCTCAAAGTTATAAGCCATTTCTAATTTTGTTTCATGAACTTTTTGATGGCTGCAGTCGGTGTTGGTGACGGTTGATCGCCATGAATGGTATGCACCTCCCCGGATTTACACTCGGGACGACAGTACTGGCCTCTGGATTGCTAAGCCTGCTTTTCAGCCTGATTCCCCTTACTTATCATCTGGGGATAAAGATGTTGGAAATCTGGCCAGTCGTCCAAGTTCTTTGACTGGTGAGCATGCTCGTGGGGGAGATGTGTGTGAAAGTAACCATCAGGAGTTGGCCGATGGTGTCACTAGCATGGAAACTAATTCTGAAGATCCTTTAGAGTGTGTATCTCACGACAATGGATCTGATGGGATAGTCAAGAAACGGAGAGTTGATGATTTATCAGCTGATGGAAGTGTTGCTGATATTTCCTTAAATGAACCTGAGGAAACCAAGCTAGAAAAATCAAGTGCCTTACCGGATAATGGGTTAATGGACTATCAAGGTGCAACTGCTGCCACAGCAAATGCATCAGTCACTGAACGCGTGATTGAGTCTACTCTTGTGATGTTTGAGGTAGTTTTTGAAATTTATCACAATTCTGATCATTGACTTGGCATACGTTCTACTGTAGCATTTCAATGTCTGTATCCATTCCTCTTGGCAATTCCGTTCTGGTTATCCCATGGTTCTTAATGACTCCTGTTTACAGGTTCACGTTCCTCCATCTTGTATGCTTGATGGTGTTCATTCACAACATTTTTTTGGAACTGGTGTCATAATATATCACACTCAAGATATGGGATTAGTTGCAGTTGACAAGAACACTGTTGCAGTATCTTCCTCTGATGTGTTGCTATCTTTTGCTGCTTTCCCAGTTGAAATTCCTGGAGAGGTAAATCTTTCTTAAATAATTTGTCACTATGAAATGAATAAACAAGAGGACAGACTTTCCTTAGCTTGGTGTCTTTTTTCTTCATGGCAGGTGGTATTTCTCCATCCTGTTCACAATTATGCTCTCGTATCATATGATCCATCTGCTTTGGGACCTGTTGGTGCTTCAGTCGTTCGTGCTGCAGAGTTACTTCCAGGTGGGTTTGCCCATGCCGTTTCTTAAATTTAGACTGTTTATACGTGGCTTTACCTGATCCACTTTTGATGATGAAACATGTTTCATTCTCAGCAATTCATAAGTATTACTACCTATACTTTGACTGAATTGAGAAAAGCTAAACTGGCTACTCCGTGGGACTCAAAAATAAATAAATTGGGATTAGTAATAAAAATGATTTCCTGATACTTCAAAGTCTGATTTCTTTAATCCTCTTTACGTCAAGTCAAACTGGTCTTACCAATGAAGGTAGCATGATAAAAGTGGATATAATTAACTTTTTTGTGAACTTATTACAATGTATCTTTGCAGTTAGATACTTGATAGTTTTACATTTTGTGTTGAAGTTGATTGCTTCTTCTGGTAAATGATTAATTAATTTTAACAAGAGACGGAGGGACTTTTAAACGTAAAGTGTGATTTATCTGAAGTTTGAACTAGTATATATGTATTTTAAATGTAGATGATGTGGGAAGGAAGAGATTTGTGAACATATGCGCTTTCATGATGACTTTTTAATTTATCTATTTTGTCGAATTTTCGGTACATTTTTTTGTTCAGAGCCGGCATTACGTCGAGGAGATTCTGTTTACCTTGTGGGCTTAAGTAGAAGCCTTCAAGCAACCTCTAGGAAATCAGTTGTTACCAATCCTTGCGCTGCTTTAAATATAGGATCTGCAGACTCCCCACGTTACAGAGCGACCAATATGGAAGTTATTGAGCTTGATACTGGTAAATTTGGATGTTTTCATTTTTTTAACCAACATTATACACATTTAGATAAATGTCTTACTCTTCATGTATTTGAATACAGATTTTGGTAGTTCATTTTCGGGTGTGCTAACAGATGAACAAGGAAGGGTCCAAGCTTTATGGGGAAGCTTCTCTACTCAGGTTCTTACCAGTTATTCTCTTGCTTGCTTACCAGGATTGATCTTGACATTTTTCATTGGACCCAAGATTAAGAAAAAACACTAACGTAAATTGGGTGATAAAAATTATTTCTTGGAAACATTGAAATGTAAGCCTTTTCCATATATCTATTTCTCTTGGGTGAGTTCTTTCTTAAGCATAATATGAGCACCTTTTTGACTATACCGTAGAAAATTCAAACTTACCGTCTCTTTTTTCATTCTTAAATAAATCAACACCAGATCTGGGTGAGCTTAGGTATTTAAACACCCCCTATCCCCCAAATTTTAGTAAGAACTACTCTTGAGGTCTTATTAGCAGAATAGAAGGTTTGTATGAAATTGCATTACCCCATTTTAATCAAGGTCAGGACATGCCACAAGCCACGGTAAGGGATTGTGTTTACTTCATGACTTTCTAATGATCGACCGCCAGTTGGAATTGAACTCGACCATTATATAGACCAAACCTAATGAATAAGCAGACTTTGTCAATATATGATACCATAATGATTAAAATTCCCTTAGAGAGACTTTAAACAATGAACCTATTCTATGATAGTTTTCGGTCTTCTCATTCGTATAAATAAGAAAGCCTAACTTGAAACAGTTGTATCTTCGTAGAAGAAAAAGAGAAGAAAGATGAAAACTGGGAAAAGACGAGACGAGACAATATTTACTCGTACTTCAAAAGGCTACCTGATGGTGGGTTGGTCCTTGAAGTCTATAAGCCATTGTTCCATTTTATTTTCTAATATTAATCAAGAAAGAACTTAAACTGTTTTTAAGTATTATGGATTTAAACCCACCTGGGTTGGCCTAGTGGTATAGGCTTGGGATCTGGGAGTGTGCTCCTCCTCAAGGTCTCAGGTTCGATTCTCTTTGGTGCCAATTTGAGGGGGTTAGTTTAGCTTCTTCAAAAAAAAGTATTATGGATTTATGAAAGTGAATCACAAAACTTAGAAGTTAAATAATACAGTAATGATGTATATAACCTTTTTAATTAGGCACTTCAATTAAGTGTATCAATAAGATAAAATTCATGTGATTGAGTCATGTTACACAGCTGAAATAAAATTGCCTGAAATTTGGCAGAATTCAGTGTGGTTGTTGGACTATTTAAAGTGCTAACTGCTAAGGACTAGGGACCACCCATCCATATAAGGATTAACAAGAATCGCACATTATTTTAGCAAAATTTCTACCAAATAAACTCGGGGATGTCTGTAGCATTCTTCTACTGCCTAAATGTGCTTGAGTGGAAGGGTGGAAAGCAAAAAAAGGTGAAAAAATGGAGGGAAAAAACATAGAGGAATGGAAATATTATAATCTTGTCTTGGTGGTGTTTGGTAGAGAATATGGTAAATAAGATGACCAATTATTTTCATATCACATTGTAGGCATAATTGAAACTCTGGATGAACAAAGAATATAATTATAATATTAATATATTATTCTTATTGACTGTATCTCTTTAATTAATTAAAGAAGGGAATGAAAAATATGCATTTTCTTACTGTGATGTTGTCATTGTATTATCGCGTCCTCCTATGTGGTGTGGTCTTTCTATTATGATTTCATTATCTGTTTTTCTTCCAATTATCAAATGATCATGATTCATTAATTTTCAATCCTAATTTTAATCTTATGTACACAAACATGTAACTTGCCCACCCGCCTTAGCCTGAGGCCGCTGCATAAATAAAGCCTTGAACTAATTTCAGAATATTTCTTGAACAAACTTCAAAATATTCAACAGTGAAAAGGAAGCAATAATATTTCACAAGACCTATATTTTAACAGTTTCTTTATTCAATTTTGCAAAAGAGTTCATTTTGATGTCAATTTTTATTTATTGATTTGAATGAATTTCCCTGTTCCAGCTGAAATTCAGTGGCAGTACATCAGAAGATCATCAATTCGTGAGGGGGATTCCAATTTATGCAATAAGCGAGGTTCTGGACAAGATCATATCTGGTGCAAATGGGACACCTCTTCTCATAAATGGTGTCAAAAGGCCTATGCCACTTCTGAGAATATTAGAAGTTGAACTTTATCCAACATTACTTTCAAAGGCTCGCAGTTTTGGATTAAGTGATGCTTGGATTCAGGTATGATGAATGTTTCTTTATGGTTTGAGTTTTTGCTTTTCTTCCATGTGTAATATTTACTTTCAAAGATTCGGCAAAATCCTGAAGATGCCTCTCTTTTATTTTATTTTATTTTTTTATAACCATCCCGAAGATGCCTCCAACAGTCATAGGGAATGTCTCCTTTGAAACAGCAGAAAATATTAATATGTATCCTTAATGATCCTAGCTTGCCATTTTAATCGAATGCATCACTGTAACATGCCTCAAATGTAGAAAAATACTTCTCTTCCTTGGATGGTTGATATAAAAGCCCTTTTAGTTCACTATATGAAAAGCATTGCTATTCATGATAATAATTACCTTTGTGGATTGCTTAGATTGCAATTTTCCGTTTTGTTTAGAAAATCACGTGGACTGTCTGAACTATGTTGTCTTTGGATCATCTCTACATTGGTTCCAGATAGGATTTAGGATCCACAGCCCTGCCACTGTTTTGTAATCCAGGGAGGCGTTCCTCATTTTCTACGATACCAGTTGGTTTCTATCAATTGGTAACAAAGTTGTTTTAACTTGAGGGAATTTAGGAATTGTGCAAGAATTTTTGGCTGGAAGATGGCTGCCGAGTTGATTCCAGGATTTGGTGGAAGGGAAGCCTACTGGTGGCTGGTATAGGCGGAGCGATATTTTGAGGGAAGAAGAATGCATGAAGAGATGAAGCTATGGTGGGTTGTTGCATTTGCATTGAGGCTAGAGGCTCTTAGTTGGTGTGTTTCCTGGAAGGTGTGCTGTCCAAATGCTTCCTGGTGGAATTTTTCAAAGGCCATTCTCAAGATATTCCTGCCTGAAGTTTGGGACTGTGTTCAACATTCTAAATTAGAGGAGTCAATAACTTGTGGTATTGAGGGAAGAAGTTCCTAAAGATAATGAGCAACAATTGGGAGGGCTTGGAATCTCGAAAGGAGAGTCAGAAGATAGAAGCAAGAATGAAGTCACGAAAGTGGAGCAGGAGCAGCCACATGGGAAAAGAAGCATTTTGTTAAATCCTTGGATAATTGGTACCAATAATAATTAATTATACTGAAAAACAACTGAATTTTATTGATAAATCCTTGGAGAATTGCTCTTAAACAGAGATGGAATTCATACATAGACACTGTTACAGAACAGAATTATTACACACGAAATAGGGAATGCAAAGTCACCTTTCTACCACATTTCGAGAGCTTGGTGCTCTTCCACCCAAATAACCACACTCAATAAATCTTTTATAACCAACTATGCGCTGCCGTCTCTATATATTGATTCTTACGAAGGTCCAAAATTAATTATTACATCTCTTGTTAATCTGTTATTTAGCTGTCCTTTCAATAAAATTCTGTTATTTTTAGTTACTCTTAGATTCTGTATCCTTCTTTCACTTGAAAGAACTAGCTTTGGTACTTCCATTATCAAGAGTTGTTATTAATGGTTTTGGGTAAAATTATTGCAGGCGTTTGTCAAGAAAGACCCAATAAGACGACAGGTTTTACGTGTTAAAGGTTGTTTGGCTGGATCAAAGGCTGAGAATCTTTTGGAGCAAGGGGACATGGTTTTAGCAATCAATAAAGAACCTGTCACATGCTTTCATGACATTGAAAATGCTTGCCAAGCCTTAGATAAATCGGATACCAATGATGGCAAGCTTCAGATGACTATTTTTCGGCAGGTATGTTGAAAATATTTGCCCTCCTTTGATTTAGAGTTTGTAGATCTTGCTGAATGAACTTTTGTATTATATATTGAGGCATATCAGTTATAACTTTATGATTGACCTGTGTGGTTGTGTCTAGGGACGAGAGGTTGAACTTCTTGTGGGAACAGATGTTAGGGATGGAAATGGCACAACTCGTACAATTAATTGGTGTGGTTGTGTAGTTCAAGATCCACATTCAGCGGTGCGTGCTCTTGGATTTCTTCCTGAAGAGGGTCATGGTGTATATGTGGCAAGGTACGGTTTTATCTTTGTGCATGTAAACTTTTAATTCTCAAAAAGCGTAATGTGCTGATTGATTAATAGCAGCATGGTTGGATGTTCATGTTGCAAGTAAATTTGTATGAGGGCTTTCTGTTGTTGTCATTAGCATGCTCACTTAGACTATGAGTCAGATTGATAAAGTTCTCAAAGAAGCACTTATAGAAAAAGAAATATTAAAAATCATGCAAATACTGAGTTTTTGAAATAATATCTCTTCGTATAAGTTGAAGTCAGCTCTATCTAATCTTTTTCAGTAATTATCTCATTTGACTTCTTGATAAGCATCTATAATCTCATACATAGTTTTTGCTAAGAGAAAAACTGATAACTTATTTTAATTGAGAAGCTCCTACAAGCCTAATTCAAATGTCTTTGGACTTTGAATCCTCTCCTTCCTCTCGAGCCCAAAAGGGTGTTAGAGAGAGAGATAGAGAGAATGATGGATGTAAGAGAGAAGTTAAGAGAGGATGGAGAAGATATACATTATTTGAAATGAGAGAAGCCAGATCCAATCCAAATTAGGCCTTTGTTAAATAGTTGGGCTTAGGCTCAAACCCGGTACCTAATATATAGCTTTGTGGTATAATCATATCATGTTTTTTGTTTCAGTCTTCACCTTTGGAATCCAGAATCACGACATCCCTCACTTCAAAAAATTACTCCGTTTCAAATGAGCGTCGTTTTAGCCAAAAAAAATTGTTTCAAAATGAATGTCACTTTCCGTTTCCAATGCAAGAATAACTTTTTCTTTTGAATTATACCCTTCAATTAATACTATATACACTACTTTCAAAAGTATTATTTTTTCTTTAATGAAAAACAAACCAATAGTTGATTAGGATAATTTGGTAAAATAACATCTCTCTTTCTCTTAATTAATGCATTTCTTAATATGTGTGTAACAGCCTTAAACGACATTCATTTTGAAACGGAGGGAGTATAACTTACAATATTATTTTTAAATTGTTCCTTTCTGATTGTTTTTATGTTGAATTATGGTGGACAGTAGATAGAAAGATATGTAATCAATTGGAAATGTTTTGTAATCTTTTTATCATGTAAATACTTTTTTAATAAAAAAAATATAGACGTAATACATTTTGTTTATTCTTGAACTTGCACCAGCATTTTGCTTGCATGCTCTTCTGACCAAGTATAAGCTAACAAAATTTGTCAACTCAAATTCACAGGTGGTGTCATGGGAGTCCAGTACATAGATATGGTCTGTATGCTCTTCAGTGGATAGTTGAAATTAATGGAAAACCAACTCCAGATATAGATTCTTTTGTTAATGTGACAAAGGTACGGTATTTATTATGCATGGATGCAACTTACACTTACATGCAGAGTTTCCTTTCTTTTTTCCTAGATGGAATATATATGTGTGTGTGTGTGTGTGGGTATTATCGGCGGTAATTTTGAATACACTACACTGAATGGCATATGTACATGGGTCCATATGTGGCAAGGGTTCTGTGGTATATGATTGAATCTTTACACGCTTAACTTAGCTGTGTTACTACTTATGAGCAAAAATCATTTATGGAATTTGTTTGTAAGCCTGGTTGATGATCTGACTTGGCTCAAAGTGTTTGAGGACTTTTTTTGCCATAAGCTGTTTTTGAGACTGGGAAATTTGTATATTTCATGAAATATTGTAATTGTTCTCATGATTTAATACTTCTACTGTTTAATGAATGTATTATAATTATTTCACGAATGTTGGCAGGAACTAGAGCATGGAGAATTTGTTCGGATAAGGACAGTTCACCTCAACGGGAAGCCACGAGTCCTAACATTGAAGCAAGATTTACATTACTGGCCTACATGGGAATTGAGGTTTAATCCAGACACTGGAATTTGGCATCGTAATGTAATCAAGGCTTTAAACCGCAGTTCTGTATGAATGAGCAGAGTATAGTATGGATATACATCCCTACGTATGCAGCAGCAAAGGAACAAACACAAATCTCAAAGCGTCTTCCAGGTTTAGCAAACAAAAATCTTAAAAGCTTTTCAGACACGATTTGGCAGTGCTGCTTTGCTCTAGATTTGATGCTCTTCGTACAAAGATATTCATTGCATTGCCATGATTGACACATGACAAGTTATGAAGCATTTGATTCAGGCTGGCAATGTGTTATTTGTATTATGTGCAACATTATTTAACCCATTGGTTAATTATATCATATACCTGAAAGCTTCTATAATTAAGAAAAAAATAAAATGAACAATTATAATATTTTTTTTTTAACATGGATTAAAAAGAAAATTAACTTCTCTTTGCCTTTTATTTGGGTTGTGAATATTTTATCAAACCCCTTTGATATTTTATGAAGGAAGAGTACTGTGAGGTGTACTGTAGAAGTTCCCTTATCTTAAACGTGTCATTTTCACGGTCTATATGGTAGGTATTGCGCATGAAAGAATAAAGAATACGGGGAATTGCTCGAAGAGATTTTTGCTTAGTGCGACGAGTACCTCTAGGTTACGTAACTTTTTTCCTCTCCTCTCTCGGGTACAGATGAGATGAAAAAGATGGTGCATTTATAAGATATTGTTTAATAAGCTCCTCAAATTGTTTATCTTTCATAAAGGCTCTGTTTGGTAAAAATAAGCTATAAGATAGCTGATAGATGAAAAGTTAGCTGATGACTGATAGCTTATAGCTGAAAAGCTTGCTTATTAAAAATAATGTGTTTGGTAAAATTAGCTGTTGAAGTGGCTGATAAGTATAAAATGACATAAAATGACTTTTTTTTTAATATACATATTGACACACATTTTTTTGTAATGTATTCATTTTTTAATATTTTTAATTATAGTTAAATATGTTTTTGGTCCCTATAAATATTCAAACTTTTGGTCTTAGTCTCCATAAAAAAATTCTTCGACCTATAATCCTAAAAAAAAAAATTCACCGACAATTTTGATCTCTGCTTTATAAATCTCAAAAATAAGAGAAAGGTGGAAATAAAAAGTGAGCTAGAATATATAAAATTTTATAACGTACAAAAGACTAGTTATTTTTTGTGTGGTGTACGGCATGTTAGTTATAGCAAAATATAAAGCATTTAATTAAATAAATAAATATATATATATATATATATATATATATATATATATATATAAAGTGCTCCTTAAAAAAAAACGATGTGGCATTTTTTTAAGGGAAAAAATGGGGCGGGTATAAAGATGAACATGGGTAGCTGTTTAATTAAAAAAATAATTAATTTAAACTAATAGGGTTAAAGTTGGAAGAAAATATAAAAAGCTACCAACTATAAGTTAAAAAGCTACTTGAAATAGATTTTCAAAAAACGCTATAAGCTCATGAAAAAATCTTGTTATCAAACACGTCACGTTTTCATCTAACGAGCTTATAAGCTAATCCAACAAACTATAAGCTAGCATTTTTGTGTTACCAAACACAGCCAAAATATCCATCTGAAGTTCTCACAAATATTTTATTCTTCTTTTCTTTTATGTAGTACATAAGGTGGTATATGATGTGAAAGTTATCATCATCATGTATGATAATTGAAATAATACTTTAAGATTTCATTTTCTTCTAGCATGATTTCATTTGCTCTTGTGGCTCCTTTCATTGTTCATAGGCCCCCAAATTTTCTAATTTACCCTTAATAAGGCCATCGAGAGTTACAAACCGATAGGTTTGGAAGAAGACCCCCGTTCAGTGGATATCAAGAGTCAACTCCTAATAAATTTTATATTTATGTCAGAAGTTGGTTTTTGTATTTCAACCTTAACAACATTCAGAAGTTTAATTTTTTAGGTTTTTTTTCCTCTCAAATCACCACCCTTATAAGAAATATAATCTTTCTACCATATTATTTTTGTCAAAGACAATGTAAATATTCAAAATTCCCTCGAAATAGAAAATATGTGTTTTTTCCTTCTTAAGCGAATGAAAGCATTCAATAGCTAAAAAAGCATTATTAGTGATAAGCCTTCCATCCAGAAAAACACTATGTTCAACATCAATAGCTTCGGGTAGTGTGTTTGATTCTATTTGCAACTACCTTTGTTATGATCTTCATAATCATGTTGTAGATATTGATTGGTTAGTTAGTATCTTCATTGCTATTCATGACTCTAAGGGCGATGCTATGGACATCTTTTCTTACTATGGGCGAATATTTTTGGTAGAAAAGGGTTGGTAGACCATCATGGCCTAGTGCTTTTAAAGGGTGCATTTGTTAAATGACAATGCTAACCTCATCCTCAGTGTAAGCTTGTTTACACCAAATATTGTTATCATCAAACTCCTTTCCTCTCACCACCTCACAAGTGTTTTCAACGTTCTCTTTCCTCTTCCACCAAACACCTGCTTTGTCTTTTAACTTTTTAATCTCATCCACTTTCCTCCTTTTCATGCAAGAATTTTATGTTTAGATCTCCGTCCTTCAACCGCATGGATCTGCTCCCTTGTCTCCATACAGTTTCCTCAATTTTAAGTAACTTAACATGAGTTAGTGTATAACACAATAGAAGAATGGAACTATGTGGAGGGAAACATAGTAGAATAATTAGCTTTGAAATAAAAACATTGAAATCACCAGAGGGGGTGTTAGATGACCAACACCTCCCACCCGAATGAAAATCTTAAGTTGAAACTGTCAGAGTTTGGGGAATCTTCAAGCGGTTCGAGACTTGTCAATGCTTATTAGACTTGAAAATCTTCAAATAGTCTTCTTAATGGAGACAAAATTAAAACTTATGAAAGTGGAGCAATTGAAAGATAGATGAGTTTTCAGTAAGTGTTTTGTTGTTGATTGTAGAGGCCTAGGTAGTGAAATAGCTGGAGGATTATCACTTTCCTTTTGGCCAATCATGTTGACAATAACATTCTGTATTTCCGTCTTACATTTTGAATCATATACATGAAATTTGTACCGATGAATAAACAAATCAGAGTTTGAACCTAACAATTATCTATGAGTACTCGAAAGAAGCACACAAGAAATAAACTTGCCAACTAACCTCTCGCTTAACATCACAAGTCAAGGATTTGTGATTGTGTTTTGGCGACCTTAATGACACAATTTCTATGCAATAGAAGTTGAATCAATCATAACTCTCCATGGTGGCATTTAGCCTGAACCAATGAAAGTATTGGTCCATAATGGACCACAAATTAAAGCCATTAGATTAACATGTAAGTACAATAACACTATACATCACACACATCTGATTCATTTACTTTCTCTAAAGTTTCCTTTACTTTCTCTCTCTTCCCTGTGGAAGACCATTCTAATCTCTTAAATTTTGGTCAAAAAATCTTAATGAACATCAAGGTGATCTACCTCAAACCCACATTCAACGCAACAAAGAGTACTTTCTAGACAGGTTCATTCAACTCTCATGTTTAATGAGAAATTATCCACTTCATATGAATTACACAAACACTGAGAATTATTATTTACCAAATGATTCAAACACTAGTAATCATTAGTTCAACCAAACTAGATAAACTTTTGATATGAATTTCGACCTGTTTAATTTCAATTTCATAACAGCCATATTTCTTCCTAATTCTTTTTGCAGCAACTATTCACTTGTTATTCCCTCAAACAATGTTTCTACATAGATGAGAAGTAGCAGTAACATTTCAAAAGTTAAAATCTAAAGAACAATTTTTATTCTTGGGGGTGGATGGAGAATCATACAAAATAATTTAGTGAGGATTGATGGAAAATCAACAATTTTTTGAATCTGGAAAGAAAAAAAAACATCCGCAATTGGTATTTTGATACTTTGGGGGTCATTCTACCTCATACAAAGCAAGAACAAGAAATATAAAGGAAGTAAGGAACCATTCCTCGTTTGGATGGAGACAAACAGAGAGAGAGACGCAATGACATAGGTGAAGTTGGGGTTAGATTTGATATGAGTGGACCATGGTAAGATTTGGTACATGGTCTAATCTAACCATAAAAAAAAAGTGGTCCATAATGAACCAATATTTTTACAAGTCCATTTTATACCGAACCACTCTCCATTACTAAAAGATAAAGACAAGTGCTTTTAGATAACAACATGAATGATTTATGATTTAAGACCAAAAACAATGTTAATTTTTTAATTAATTTATTAAAAGAATGCCCATGTAACTTAGAATAGATCTGGCAAGATCTCATCATTTAATGATGAAAAAAATGTTGTGTACCGTGTACAACCTAACTGACTACTACACCGTATCAATCACCTAATTAAATTCTTACCAAAAAACACGTGCGCTTAAACTCGTTTATGTTTTTTTTTTACAACCAAAATCCGTTAAGTTGAGAAACGCAAACCTTGCTTGTAAAACACACACACTTCACTTCTTAAACCTTCATTCCAACTACTTTATTAGTTTCTCTGAGAAAGTGAACAAAAAATTAACTACATTCATCAATGGGAGATTTAACGCAGAGGTTAGAATCTCCCGGCGCTGCCGCTAAGGCGAATGATTTGTGCGTCGAAATCGATCCTCCGCCGTGTCAGGAAAACGCTGTAACTGCCGATGACTGGCGGAAGTGTCTTAAGAAAGTAGTTCCGGCCGTCGTTGTCCTTAGAATCACTGGTCCTCGCTTTTTCGACACTGAGACCACCGACTCCAGCTGCGCTACTGGTTTCGTAGTTGATAAACGCCGTGGTATTATCCTCACCAATCGCCATGTTGTCAAGCCTGGTAAGTTCCTCCGTTCTCCGCCGTGCGCTGGTTTTCACGGTTTCAATTCATCTGCTATGATTTTCACTTCTCTTTCTTTTAAATTCGGCATGCATTTAGGATATTTTCATTTTTGATTGGGTCATGAATTTGCAGGACCTGTTGTTGCTGAAGCTATGTTTTCGAACCGGGAAGAGGTTCCTGTGCATCCTATATACAGAGATCCAGTGAGTTAACTTTTTGTTTGATTTGCGAGTGATTTCTTCGCTGTTATGTTGTTGATCGCGCTGTTATGTTGTTGATCGAGCTTAATTCTGCGTGTATGTTTGAACTGTAAATGACACTGATGAAAAGTTTAGATTGGCTTATTTTTTAGCTTAAGAAAAATAGCTTATGCAAATAAATAAGCCTTTATTTAATTTATAAGTTTTCACCAATGAAAATTGTATCTTCGTGAACTGATTTATCATAAACTAAACTATGTTAACAAACTTATAATATATAAAAGCTTATTTGTTTGCAAAATTTGTTTTGCATAAACTCAAAATATGCCTTATCCAAACGGGCCTAAATGAGCTTATTTACTGCACATACTCTTAAGTTAGCTTATTGCCAATACTCTTAGATTTTGGGATATTCAATTTCTTTAGTGTTTGGATGAACTTCTTTGAGCTTATTTACTGACATAAACACCTATGAAACTGTTTGGGAGAACATATAAAAAAACAGCTTAGAACATATTTATAAGCTGTGTTCAATTTATTTCCATAAGCTCTTTAGGATAACTTATGAAAACAACTTACAGCTTATTCGGAAACAGTTTAATTTTTGATTTTATCTTTTTTTTATGGAAATAACTTATTAAAAGTGCTTATAAAAAGTGCTTATGCTATAAAGCTGCAAATTAAAATGTTTATCCAAATATGGTTATAATAAAAAAACTCATATTCTGGACCAGCCCACACTATATGTTGTATATATGTTTGATTTTAGGAAATAATTATTGTGGTTTTCTTACTGATTTTTCATTTATTTGATTAATTAGTTTTTTCTGAGAAATACTTTTTATCTGTTTTTTCTTCTTCTGTGTATTGATGCAACCAACCGTATACTTCTCTAGGTACATGATTTTGGGTTCTTTCGGTATGATCCTAATGCTATAAAATTTCTAAACTATGAAGAGATACCTCTTGCTCCTGAAGCTGCTTGTGTTGGATTAGAAATCAGAGTTGTTGGTAATGATAGCGGTGAGAAGGTATGAACTTAATATTTTCATCTCTGATTTTGTCTCTGGTTTCATTTTCATTAGTTTTTGATTTCAATTTTTTAGATAAACATGTTTTTTCAAGAGTGAAGACTCATTTTGGTTCTTGACAATTTTCTTATGGCCCAATCTAGTCTTAACAAAGAATAATATCAATCAAACTAGTTCCTGGCATTTTTAAATTGAGGACAAATTAATTAATCCCTTTGTTAGAATGAGTCGGGACTAATTTGTCTAACTTGTCCTCCGTATAAAAGTGTCAGAGACTAATTTGTCTTCTTATGTAAATGTTCATGGACTTTCTTTGGTTTCTAAAATCAAGTGACATATGAAATATAGTTTTACCTAACGGTGTGGACCAAATTGGTATTTTTTCACAGTTAAGTCTTGTTTATAGTTACAACTTCCTTTTATTGATGTAGATGGACATGACTTCTAGTATCACCTGTTTTTATTTTTATTTTTTATTTTTTATTTTATTTTTTGAAGAGTATTGCCGTGGTTTCTTTTATCCCAACAATTTTGTATAACTATCTTGGCTTTACATCCAGGTTTCCATAACAATTTTGTATAACTATCTTGGCTTTACGTCCAGGTTTCCATCTTGGCCGGTACTATTGCTCGTTTGGATAGGGATGCTCCAATCTATAAGATGTATGGTATTATATAACTGTAATTTTTTTCTTTTATGTGTGGGTTACGACTCCTTTCTTGAGTAGGTTGAATTTAGATTGTTAAACTATTTTTTGATGCAGGGATGGGTATAATGACTTCAACACATTCTATATGCAAGTAAGTGGAAACAAATGCTTATAAATTATTCATATTTTTCTTCAAAATCTCAAACTATAAGTTTATTTATGTTATTTTCTTTTGAGTTAAATATGCAAAAATCTCTGCAACTGTGAGTCATTCTGGTTTTAATCCTCTCTTTTTTTTTAAATAATTATATCTCTGCAATTTCAACTCTTTTTTAAAAAAGTCCTTACTTTTTTTTAATTTAATTAAAAACACTGACTTGGCCAATTTTTAATGATGTGACACTCGCTGACTCTATCAGTGATGCTGACTGCCCGGTTTCTTCTTTAACCCACAAATTCCAAGATATGGAACCAAAGCTTGAGTTTGTCATCTGATCTTCTTTGGAAACCTATCTAACCACCCAAATATGTGTTTAGAATCTTTGAGAAAACAATAATACAATGTCAATGGAAGATCGAAAGCATTGCAATCCACAAAAACTAGAAAACCAAAAAATTTGCTTGGAAAAAAAGCACAATCGGGATTTCGTTATTGAAGACTTGAGCAACAAATGGAGATGAAGAAGACAAAAATTGGCCACATCAGCATTTTTTAATTAAAACACACATGAAGGACTTTTTTTCAAAATTTTTGGGGAGGAAATTGCAAGGGTATAAATCAAATTTCTTTTGCATATTTAAGCCTTTTCTTTTTCCTTCTATTTTTAACAGTCATATTTTTCCTTGGTTGTATTTTAAGTGTTCAAGCTTCTTTATAATTTGTTCAATGCCATATTAAAATCTTTATTGATTGTTTTATTTTTTTGAAATATGGAAGACTAAGCGAAAGGGAGCTTCATTACTTGAAATGCTAGGCTAAGAAAATTGGCTTTCAGGGACGAAACCAATTGTATGCCTTCATTTGGCATCTTTATTTGTGGATTGTGGGATTTGTTTGTAATGAGTGTGTAGCAGATTAGCAAATGACCATTACTTGATTGCAACCATATCGGTACTGATATTTGCTTTACATTTGCTTTAAAGGCAGCATCTGGGACCAAAGGAGGGTCAAGTGGTTCCCCAGTTATTGATTGGCAAGGTAGGGCAGTGGCCCTGAATGCTGGGGGAAAAATATTAAGTGCATCAGCATTCTTTTTGCCTCTGGATCGAGTGAGCTTGCTGAACTTGCGCTTCCTTCTAGCAACTAATTCAATTGGGAGAAGTGAATAACTAAATAGAGTGATTTGTTTATCAGGTTGTCAGGGCATTAAGGTTTCTTCAAAAGGGGAGTGAAACTTATGTTGATAAATGGAAGCCGGTTTCAATACCCCGGGGTACACTTCAGGTTTGTACTTGAAATTATTCTCGGTTCTTTCCTTAAAGTTTTTCTCATGATTCTATGAAACTTGCATATTTGTATGCTACATTGTTGCCAATAATTTTTCAATGGAGTTACCCAATTTTCTTGTAAATTGAAACATTTGTCAATGACAAATAACAACAAGTCATAATGATGTTTGTGAACATTTATCTGTAATTGCCATGCTTAAAAAGTCAAAATCTAGGTTTCAGATATGAAGTTCCATTATTTTGGAACTTGGCAGCATTGATTTAGCTTTAGGTTATTATCTTAGCACTTTTACAGTAAACTTGAGTGCTTATAATATTTTGAACTCTTAAGTCCAAAATAATTTCTTTGCAATTTTGTTGTCTTTCCTGTTCCTCCATCCCTGGACGATTTCTCTCTAATCCTCCTTTATGAGAAATTATTTTTGCAGGAGTTGAATAGCTACCAGTCTAGACTTGTCCACTTTATTTTTCTAAAATTTCCCCAATCCGAAACTTCTTTAATGCACTTATTGTGTCTGTGTCTGAAAGTGATGTATTATAGATTTTATAAAACTGCCATTTTGTTTATCATGAAATTTCAAATACTGGATGATTTCTTCCTTACTGTTTTGTCGTGTTTATTGAATCAAATTTTGTTTTACTTTTTTGTCAATATCTAAGCTTGGTAATACTGACATATATCATTTAGTGTATGGATGTTTCATTTGGATATGAGGCAATATTTGTGTAAATTTTATACAGGCAACTTTTCTCCATAAAGGGTTTGATGAGACTCGTCGGCTTGGCATCAGAAGTGAGACAGAGCAGGTTGTTCTAGTGTTTGGTGTTTCATTTTATATTTTTATCACATAGCAATTTCCTTTAAGTATTCCCTCACCCTGCATTATTTACTCCACAATTGATTTTTTAGATAGTACGTAATGCTTCTCCTGCCACTGAAACTGGAATGCTTGTTGTGGAATCTGCGGTAAGATATTATGTAAAATTTTAATTTTCCTTTACGTGATAGTCCATTTCAATTCTTCAGCTCTAATCTTGGACTTGTTTAGGTGCCAGGTGGTCCAGCCTATGAACATCTGGAACCGGGTGATGTACTTGTTCGTGTCAATGGTGAGGTAAGTTTGTTTGACTGGAAATCCTGCCCCTTTCCTAAAAAACATTCTTTGCATTTTCTTTTGACGAAAAATCGTCTGAATCCTTTTTTTGGGTTTTTTGTTCGCATATTGGCGTTGTTTGATAAGTTTCCTGAAAGCTAAACAACTTATTATTAGCTAAAAGTTGAATGCTGGTAAATTAACTAATTGAATTTGAAATGTTTGGTAAAATTTACTATTGAAGTAACATATAAATGTAAAATGACATGAAAATATTTATGGATTTTTTAATATAATATGTTTAATTTAACATATTTATCTCTTTCAATACACTAATAACTTTTTTCAAATTATTTATCGTATTAATTTTTTATGTTTTTCCTCATTTAATTTTGTTATTAAATACAATGAAATAATATAAACAAATTAAGACTATAATTTAAATAAAAAAGCTTATATTCTTTTGCTTTTATTTAAATTTTCATATAAAACAATAGGACTATAAGATTAAACACTACATCAACAAATTATTTGGAGCAACTCATCGGGATTGGAGTAATTGTACTGCTGTACTTCCAAACCGTTGCTAATGATATACATAATTTAGGTACTATGACAAGGAGACCAGTTTATGGAAAATAACAATATGAATATTAAACGGCATTATGTTATTTTTTATTCTTTTTGTATCTTATGTGTGTGCTTTTTTATCCATTCCTTGAATGAACAATCATGAAAAAGTATTGTTTGCCAGATTTCTAAATTACGCCTTTATAATTTTGTTAATTTAAAAGTTTTTCCCATGTTTGATGATTCATTTCAACGGTTACTTCCTTGCATTTGAAAGCTATAAAAAATGGTGTATTCATCATGGTCCTTGTTCTCTTGGTCTCAGATGTTGCCTCTGACATTATTGCAGGTCATTACTCAATTCCTGAAACTGGAGACTTTGCTTGATGACAGTGTAAACTCAAATATTGAATTGCAAATTGAAAGGGGTGGCACATCAAAGAGCGTAACTCTATTGGTGAGAGTTCTATGGCTTGGATATATATTTTATTAGTACCGTTTGTCATTAGTACTGTTTGACATACTGAGCTATTTATATTTTCTGTGGGAAGGCACCACGGTGAATCAATGATTCTACTCTTTCTGAAGGGAGGGCCTAAAGAAATCCTAGCTTTATAATTGGGGGCAGTCCTCACCTTACAAGCCGGTTTTGTGAGTTTAAGTTAGGCCCAACCCAGATTCTAAGATGGTATTAGAGCCCGTGTCCAAGATCCATTGAGCCACGTGCTATCAGGTCACCGCTATCGGGCCAAGTGGGTCACACTCTAGATGTTTTTCCCTAGGCGTGAGGGGTGTGTGTTAACTGTTAAGAGTCCCACATTGGATGAGATAAGGCCTAAATGTGTGTTTATAGTTCGGGGTAGTCCTCATCTTACAATCCGGTTTTGCAAGGTTGAGTTGGGGCCAACCCAAATTCTAAGATACTTAATATAAACACTCAGATATGTATTGGGATTTGTTTTTGTGTGTGTGTGTGTGTGTGTGTTATTTTAGTATTATTTTAAATTTTAATAGGATTTTACGATCATATGTTTTACGAACTTGCCACCCTCTCCTGATCCCATATAATTAATTCGGTAGGATCTTACGATTCCGGTTGTGATCTTATGTGTTACAATATTGCTTCCCCTCTCCGGATCTTAAGTAAGATCTCGACCTTGACAACATTGAGAATGATACTCTTTCAATGGTATTGTCTGGAAGTTCTGAAATGGGTAGGCGTTTTCTGAAGCTTTTGTTATCCTTTAATCTGTTGTAACCAAATGTGTGATTATTGTATTTTTGAGCTTGATGTGAAATGTGACGTGATCAAACATTACATGGTGATATGTAGTACTCAACTCAAACAGGCAATCCAACCTGACACCCTTCACTGTCCACCCATGAAATAGGGAAATTTTTTACCTGAGAATCAATATTGCACTGTAGGAAACTGATAGTCTTTAAATGAGTCCAACATGTACACATCATTTATTTATTATTTTTTAATAAAATTATCTATTTAGGACTCAGTCTAATATGTACTTTAATGTGTGGTAGTAAACTAAAAAGAGTCCTCAAATAGGTCCCACTAATATGTACTTTAATGTGTGTATTTAGAAAAGAAATAAAAAGAAATTGAAGAGAGCAAAGTTCACATGAATTTGAAATGGTGGGACCAACTTTTATATATTTGCATTCCTATATTAATCGCAGGACCTGTTAGTTGTTGAAGAGAGAGAAAGTAAATAATAGCTACCCATTTTTTTTCTTCCTCCAATGGGGATCCTTAATAGGATGGAGTCCCTATTAGGTAAAGGACTCCCCATTGGCTTGTGATTTGACTGTTTGCTTGTTGCTTAATGTTGTACCTACTTTCTTTAAATTTTCATCTCAGGTGCAAGATTTGCACTCAATAACTCCCAATTATTTCCTGGAAGTTAGTGGAGCAGTAATCCAACCTCTTTCATATCAGCAGGTTAGTAAGATTATATTTGGAATGTTTTCTGTATTTTATAATGTCTAAAAATATAGTTTACTAAGAAGGTGCCTTCTTTTGTTAAAATATATTGTTTTCCATAAATGGTCAATTTTCCATCTCATACGTATGAAATAGGGTACCAGTTTGTTTCTTCTTGTGGATATTACATTTACTGCAAAATAGTTATCTGGACTTGTAACTTGTTATGCTCTTCTAATTTTGACCTACCATTGTCATTATAGTTATGTTTATCACTTTTAATGCAGGCTAGAAACTTCCGATTCCATTGTGGCCTTGTTTATGCGGCAGAACCAGGGTATGTATACCTAGATAATAAACATTGATTATTCCATACTTACTAATTAATTCCATTCCACAAAAAATTGGATATCTGTTTGTATTTATAGGTTACACTTAGAAAAATTATAACTAGTACCAGGATAGTTGAATTGTTAATTTGTTATAACTCTGATGATCTGGTAAGAGTTATTTCTTGATGTATTTATGAATTATTAAACTTAATTGCTTGAAGCTGTTCATTAATTGACAAATTTGCAAATAATTGAGTCTAGCATCACTTACGTCATGCACAAGGGTTGTTGCTGGAAGGAGAAAGATATCTGCAATGTTTATTTATCATTTTGGTATAAAGCATGCTATTTGATAAACATGTGACAACTTCATTTTGCAGATATATGCTCTCTAAAGCAGGAGTTCCTCGCCATGCAATAATTAAAAAATTTGCTGGTGAAGAAATATCTTGCCTCAAAGAACTAATATCAGTTCTGTCTAAGCTATCAAGGGGTGCTCGAGTACCGTTGGAGTACATAAGCTACGCGGATCGTCATCGAAGGAAGGTAAGGTTACTATACAATCAAGACATGATATAAATAAATGTATATTTGCAGATACTAAAAACTTGCAGTTGTTATAAGTTAACAAGAGTTTCTAACCTTTTTTAAACCTTCAGCGGGCAATAAAATTATGTCCTTGTGGTTCATTTTCTAACAAACCCTCATTGGTTGGAATGTGTGAGATATTTATGTTGAAGTTATGGGTTTTAGATAAAAGTAGGAGAGAAATAATAAGAGGTTGAATATTATCGATAGTAACTTTGATATAAAAGACAAAACATTGACCCCTATTTATAGGGATACATAGACTCATAATCCTAAATCAATAGGGAAATAGAGAAACATATCATAATAATAACCATATAATATGGAAACTAATACCAGGAGATAATCTACGATATACCTTGAGATTAGAAACTAATCTTAGGAGATAACTAAGATACTTTATCAAAATATTAAAGATATTTATTATATTCTAACAATTTCAAATATTTTTATATTGTAACAATTTCAAATATTTTTTTTTTACAATTCATATTCTTACTCATTTATCTTTCCTTTTATTTTGGTCTGTAAGGTATTGAATTTTATTTAAAAAATTCTCTCAGATATTGCATTTTATCTTTCCAACTCTACAATGGTGTTAACATATAATAATGTTTCTGATTGTCTGGTTGACACTATGTTTGATCTTTTAGATGCTTTTGTGGATAATTGAACTTTCATGAACTTGTCTGATGGCTGCAGTCGGTGTTAGTGACAGTTGATCGCCATGAATGGTATGCACCTCCCCGGATTTACACTCGGGATGACAGTACCGGCCTGTGGATTGCTAAGCCTGCTTTTCAGCCTGATTGCCTTTTTCTATCATCTGGGGCTAAAGATGCTGGAAATCTAGCCAGTCATCCAATTTCATTGACTGGTGAACGTGCTTGTGGGGGAGATGTTGGTGAAGGTAACCTTCAGGAGTTGGTTGATGGTGTCCCTAGCTTGGAAACTAATTATGAAGATCTTTCAGAGCGTGTAACTCACCATAATGGATCTGATGGGATAGTAAACAAGCAGAGAGTAGATGGTTTATCAACTGATGGAAGTGTTGCTGATATTTCCCTAAATGAATCTGAGAAAAGTAAGCTAGAAAAATCAGGTGCCATACAAGATGATGGGTTAATGGATTTTCAAGGTGCAAATGCTGCCACGGCAAATGCATCGGGCACTGAACGTGTGATTGAGTCTACTCTTGTAAATTTTGAGGTAGTTCTTTAAACTTTTCACAATTCTGATCATTGACTTGACTTGGCATAATATTACTGCAGCATATCGGTGTCTATGTTCATTCCTCTTGGCAATTTTCCACTTGTATTAATATTTTTTTTTTTTGGATTTATAACCCCTTCTACGAGTTAGATCGTAATGCTTAATGATGTAGTTTGGCAATAGTACTGACTTACTGGTTTTCCCATGGTTCTAAATTACTCCCATCTTCAGGTTCATGTTCCTCCATCCTGTATGCTTGATTGTGTTCATTCACAGTCCTTTATTGGAACTGGTGTCATAATATATCACACTAAAGATATGGGATTAGTTGCAGTTGACAAAAATACTGTTGCAGTATCTTCCTCTGACGTGTTGCTATCTTTTGCTGCTTTCCCAGTTGAAATTCCTGGAGAGGTAAATCATTAGGGTGTGTTTGCGAGTTGGATTTTGGAGGGAAAGACTTTGGAGGGTTACATCTATATTTTAATATATATTTGATATTTTACAAAAATTGAAAGATTAACATGATACAAGAGCATATAATATCATGTTGTTCTTTAATTATTATTTTTTAAATAGCAAAATATAGACTCAGCCCTTCAAAACCCTAAAAAAACCAACACGCAATCGCACCCTTAAAGAATTTGTTGCTAATAACATAAAATCAGTAAACAAGAAGACAAACTTTCTTTAGCATGGTGTCTTCTTTCTTGATGCAGGTGGTATTTCTCCATCCTGTTCACAATTATGCTCTCATATCATATGATCCATCTGCTTTGGGACCTATTGGTGCTTCCCTGGTTCGTGCTGCAGAATTACTTCCAGGTGGGTTAGACCATGCCATTTCTTAAATTTAGAATGTTTGAAGGTGGTTTTATCCAATCCACTTTTGATGATGAATAACGTGTTTCATGCTCAGTGACTCCTAAATATTAATATTTATACTTTGACGGAATCGAGAAAAGCTATCTTCTACCACTTGGGACTACAGTGAAAAGAAATTGGGAATCGTAATAAAAAAGTTATGATTTCCTGTTGCTCCATAGTCTGATTTTTTCAGTCCTCTTTCTGTCAAGTCAAACAGGTCTTACCAGTGAGGGTAGCATGATAAAGGTGGATTTGGTTAACTTTTTGTGGACTTGTTACTATGTATCTTTGCAGTTAGTTTTACATTTTGTGTGGAAGTTGATTACTTCTTGTAAATGATTAAATAACTCTAGCAATTGATGGGGGAACTTTATGAAGGTATAATGTGATTTGTCTGAAGTCTGAACAAGTATATACATTTTTGAAGTTGATGATGTGGGAAGGAAGAGGTTTTGAGAGCACATGTACTTTCATGATAACTTTTTCATTTATCTATATTGAATATAGTACATTTTCTTATCCAGAGCCGGCATTATGTCGAGGAGATTCTGTTTACCTTTTGGGCTTAAGTAGAAGCCTTCGAGCAACTTCTAGGAAATCAGTTGTTACCAATCCTTGCGCTGCATTAAGTTTAGAATCTGCTGGCAGCCCACGTTACAGAGCGACCAATATGGAAGTTATCGAGCTTGATACTGGTAAATTTGGATGTTTTCATTTTTTTCTAACCAAAGTCGTACTCATTTAGATAATTTATTACTCTTCATGTGTTCGAATACAGATTTTGGTCTTGCAATTTCTGGCGTGCTAACAGATGAACAAGGAAGGGTCCGGGCTTTATGGGGAAGCTTTTCCACTCAGGTTCTTACCAGTTATTCTCTTGCTTGCTTACCAGGGTTGATCTTGACATTTTTCATTGGACCCAAGATCGGAAAAACACTAAAGTATTATGGATTTTATAAAAGTAAATCACAAATCTTAGAAGATAAATAAAAGTTATTGAAAAAAAAAACAAGTCTGACATAGATTAAAGATAAGGTCTGATTAGATTTTATAAAGAGTAGCACATCTCATCTTACTATCCGGTTTTGTACAGATGAGTAAGGCCCAATATAAAAACATAATAATGTATCAAAGCCTATCGATATGGGCCACCCACCATTTATATCCATGCATTAATCCCAATAGTGCTGGGCGTGAGGGGGTGTATTGAAAAAAAACAAATCCCATATAGATTAAAGATAAAGTCTGATTAGAGTTCATAAATTATAGCACCTCTCACCTTACAAGCCAATTTTGTAAGGATGAGTTAGGCCCACAACAACAACAACCAAGCCGTATCCCACTAGGTGGGGTAGGCTGCCTGGATCAAATTATGCCATAATGTTCTATCAGAGTTAGGCCCAATATAATTTTTTTAATAAAAATAATACCGTAATATTGTACATAAGCTTTTTAATTAGGTTTTTTAATTAAGACTTAACAAGATTAAATTCATGTGGTTGTGTAATTTATACTGCTGAAAAATAGGGAGAAGAAATTTTGAGAATGTTCTTTAGCGACTAAAGCACTCAGCATTCAGCAACCATTAATGATATTTATATACACTCTGTAATCAATTGCATGTTATGTTTACAAGGAGAAGTAAATACAAATGCAACTTGCTTGAGTAAAAAAAGTGGAACTTACTAAACTACTTAAGTAGATGAATCTAAATATACACGAGCCTAAGACTTAAGTACTCCTATTTTCAATAGGAAACATACATGAATGTTGCTATTTCCTACACTCCCCCTCAAGCTGGTGAATAGGTATTCTCCGTTCCTTGATTGGATAAAAGTCGTTCAAAATTTAAGCTATTCAATCCTTTTGAGAGAATGTTTGCAAGTTGCTCTTGTGAGGACACATATAGAGAATCAGACCACTATCGAGCTTCTCCTTAATGAAGCGTCTAACAACCTCGATATGCTTAGTTCGA
Organism: Medicago truncatula; assembly: GCF_003473485.1. Lineage (NCBI taxonomy): Eukaryota > Viridiplantae > Streptophyta > Magnoliopsida > Fabales > Fabaceae > Medicago > Medicago truncatula. The sequence continues at coordinate 33,816,139 of NC_053044.1, forward strand.
TCATACTGAGTTGGATTATGTGCTATACTGATAGATGACTTGTTATCGTAGTAGAGCTTCATAGGTCCTTCCCATTTGAAATGCTTAATTTGATCATGCTGGAATGGATTATGTGTGTATTTTTCATTAATTTATGTGAATGCTGAATTCCCCTGTTCCAGCTGAAAGTAGGTAGCAGTACATCATCTCATCAGTTCGTGAGGGGGATTCCGATTTATTCGATAAGCCAGATCCTGGACAAGATCATATCCGGTGCAAATGGGTCACCTCTTCTCATAAATGGTGTCAAACGGCCTATGCCACTTATGAGAATTTTAGAAGTTGAATTTTATCCAACATTACTTTCAAAGGCTCGTAGTTTTGGACTAAGTGATGTTTGGATTCAGGTATGGATATTCCTTTATGGTCTGTGTTTTCACTTTAGAATATTTACTTTCTTTCCATGTGTAATCTTTTATAACTATTTTCACTTTAGCAATTTAAAGAATGCATTGTTGCTTTCTATTTTACTAGCAGAAGAGCGGGCACCGACGTGTCCATCTTTCTGCTTTCTTTATTGCGCTAACGCTTGTAAATTATGAACGGTAATTTTTATGAAATTATGATTAAAATTATTGAGATTATATTTTTTTGAATTCCAAATTATAACAAACCTAATAAATCATGTTTATCTTTTTCAATGACACCAACAATACAACAAATATAATATAGATTCTTTTATTATCTTTCAATGACACAACAATTTAACATTATTATAGGAAAATTTGTTCAAGGGTATAACTGGAATAATGAAAAAGCCTGCCCTAAGCCCCCTATTCCCTTTATTATATATATATATATATATATATATATATATATATATATATATATATAAAATTAAGCAGGGGAGGTTACTGTTTCTTTATGAAACAAGAGTAGATTTGAGCATCAAAACGGGACAGTAAACTTAAATGGTTTCCTTTGTGACTTCTGTTGTTTTAAGTTTACTTTATCAAGCAGTGATTGTACTTACCAGTAAATTTTAAACGGGACAGTTAACTTAAATGGTTTCCTTTGTAACTATATCAAGCAGTGTTGTAGAATTGGAATTATTAGTTAGTACTGTTTCCAAGTAGTCTTTAGTTTTCCTGTTGCTTTTGTTGTCCATCATTACTTTAAGAGATTTTTTCAAGCCAAACCATAATTAATTATAATGTTTTGTTAATCTGTTTTTAGTTATTCTTAGATCTGTTACCTTCTTTCACTACTTTAAAGAACTATCTTTAATTTGTTGCAATTATGATGATTTTTTATTAATGTATTTAGTCAAATTATTGCAGGCACTGGTTAAGAAAGACCCAATAAGACGACAGGTTTTACGTGTTAAAGGTTGTTTGGCTGGGTCAAAGGCTGAAAATCTTTTGGAGCAAGGGGACATGGTTTTAGCAATCAATAAAGAACCAGTCACATGCTTCCTTGATATTGAAAATGCTTGCCAAGCTTTAGATAAATCTAATATCAATGATGACAAGCTTCAGATGACTATTTTTCGGCAGGTATATTGAAATATTTACCCTCTTCTGATTTACAGATTGTAGATCTTGCGGAGGGAACTTCTGTCTTATTTATCGAAGCGCATGAGTTATAACTTTATGACTGATTTGTGTGCTTGTGTCTAGGGACGAGAGATTGAACTTCTTGTGAGAGCAGATGTTAGGGATGGAAATGGCACAACTCGTACAGTTAATTGGTGTGGTTGTTTAGTTCAAGAACCACATTCTGCAGTACGTGCTCTTGGATTTCTTCCTAATGAGGGTCATGGTGTATTTGGGACAAGGTACAATTTTAACTTTCTGCATGCAATATTTTAATTCTCGAAAAGGCTAAAGTTGTGATTAATGAATAGCAGCATGGTAGGATGTTCATGTTGATGTTCACATTGCGAGTAAAATTGTATTGGGCTTACTGTTGTTATCACCAGCAAGCTCACTTAGACTATGAGTCAGATTGGATAAATTCTCAAGAAGCAAACATCTTGCAGGGAAATGAGGGATTGATAGATTGTAAGTCGTAACTCAAGAACCGTAGCACAGATCTTAAGATCCTACTAATAGAGAAAAACCCTACTTATATTTATAGTTATAAACACATGAATAAAAATTGTCATAGATGAAGAAGATACGTATTAATCTCCCATAATTGTTGTCATGTCTCTACTGCATGTGATGGGCCCGTTGACCTTTGGTCTTGGTCTAGATAGATGTAAGATCTAAATTGGTTATTTACCTAACATCCGCCACACTAACATGCCTGCTTAACTAACAGAATTTGAGAACTAGTCTTGATACTACTTGCATACATCTGCATTTTGAATACAATTGTGCAGATTGGGAGTGGATTTATGGACAATTCAAATATTAGCATTGTAAAATTTGCACTATAGCTTATTGTTTAGATCATAATTCATAAATTTGGAATCCATATTCCTGGCATCCTTCACTCAAAAAGAATATACTGTTATTATAATGTATAATAATATCCTATTTTAGTTGTTCATTGTTGATTATTTTTATTTTGAATCATGGTGGATGTTAGATAGAAATATGTTATTAATTGAAAATGTTCAATATTCTTTTTATAATGTGCCGGTTTTTTAAGGAAGAAAAATATAGACGTACTACATTTTGTCTATTCATGAACTTGCACCAGCATTTTGCATTGCATGCTTGTGTGATTATCATCAGCTTACAATTCACAGGTGGAGTTATGGGAGTCCTGCACATAGATATGGTTTGTATGCTCTTCAGTGGATAGTTGAAATTAACGGAAAACCAACTCCAGATCTAGATTCTTTTGTTAATGTGACAAAGGTACGATATTTGTTATGCATGGATGCAACTTACATGCAGAGTTACCTTTCTTTTCTTCCTAGTTAGAGCTTATATTTAGTATGACAAGGTGTCAGTATTAATTTGGAATAGATATTACATTTAATGACATGTGTACATATTATATGATGGAGAATCTGTTTATCTGCTTTATATAGGTTTGAGTTACTAACTATATTAGCATTAGTCATTTATGGAATTTGTAATTTTTTTTGATGTTCTGATGTGCCTCAAAGTGTTTGCAAATTTTTGCTGCCACAAGCTATTGCTTTTAGAGTTGGGGATTTGCATGTTTAATGAAGTACCGTAATTGTTATCATGATCTGATGCTAGTGTTTTATAACAAAGCATCCTGGTTTTTGCTTCACACTTGTATCAAGTACTAGCCTTTTATGTGTATTGTAATTATTTTATAAATGTTATCAGGAACTAGAGCATGGAGAGTTTGTTCGGGTAAGGACAATTCACCTCGATGGAAAGCCACAAGTCCTAACATTGAAGCAAGATTTGCACTACTGGCCTACATGGGAATTGAGGTTTAATCCAGACACCGGAATTTGGCATCGTAATGTAATAAAGACATTGAACCACAGTTCTGTATGAATGAGCGGACAGTAAGGATGTGCTGCCTTGCTCTTGAATTGATGAAGGTTGGCAATGGGTTATTTGGTTTATGCACCACATTCTTTAACATGGTCAATTACGACTATTGTTTTTAAATATAGGACTCTGTTGACCGAATCATGAGAATTAAGAAAATTGACATTAGCATTAAAGTTGTTAACTATTGATGTTTTTATAAGTTTACACTTGAAGAAAGAAACATAGAGCTTGCTATATGTACTCGTTGAAGGGATGAAAACAGGAAAGAATTGAATGAAACAAAAGCTAGAGCCATCTTCACTTATGAGTTACAGAGTAAATAAAACCTTTTCTTTCTCTATTCTCCTTCATTCCATAACAGTTCTACTTTACAACACCTCAAAGTTCTCTTCAGACTTAAATATGTTGTTTCGCATTGCTGCTTGTTATATATAGTTAGAGTTTGTTATAGGTAGTTACAAAGTTTGTTTGTATTAATTAAAAATTTGTTAGTTTAGTGCGATCACTATATAAAGTGTATATTATTCTCATTATAATAAAAGTTTCTCATTTTATTTATAACATAACTTCCTATTCAAAGTTTACTAACTACCCGATGTGGGATAAGTTCAATAAGACTCAACCTCTATATCTCTAAATTTTTGTAAAAATTAAATTTAATTATTTTGGTTGATAGCATTAGTATTTTCGTTGTTTATTTTATATTTTTAATTAAATAATTTTGTTATTCTTAGTGTACTAATTATTATATTTAAACGTACCACGAACTTAAGTGTATCGACTATACATACCCCCTACGTACCGAATTCTTTAAGAGTTGCGAACCGCGTATCCAAATTCGTACCACGTACTGAAGCGAAATGCGAACCATGTGACTATCATTCTACTACTAAATGTATGATTTGCTTCACATTTTTAACAAAAGTGGAAAATTCATTGAAGCATAAGTGCTAATATAATCGGTTACTGCAGGTATTTTGTGGTTCCATTGAGATGGCCGGCTAATTTGAATAATCAAACCAATCATAATCTGCCACACAATGATCCATTGTTGTTAATATGCAACCAGCTTGATTTGCTCCAACTGAGGGATGTTTAAATTAGAATGAATTGGTATATTACCCTCTTTCACCTCTCTTGAAGTTTGTAACTACAACAAAAATCTCTCCTTTCTTTAAAAAAAATAAAGAAAATTCAGAGGTACATGCAAGTTAATATGCATATTTTTTGTGGGTTTTACAATAGAGAAGAGATTAGTGTAAAAAGCTGACATCTAAGGGGTAAAAATAACACCTTGAGGTAACTGTTTGATTGCTATCACGCCTTTTTTTTTTGAAGAGGATTCCTATAACGCCTGGCAATCATTTCTTCAACACTCTGCAAAAATGTGAAACTTGAAAATAGCAATTGTTGGAACAGTAGTGTATATTGGCAAAAACTTGGAGTATACTAGTTGTTATGTGGAGCCTTTGGAATGTAAACACAAGGATGGAGAAATTAGTGTAAAGTGTGAATTGAAAATTTTATGTCCCACATTGGGTAGATCACACACTCTAGTAGTGTTTATATATGTGGGATATCACTTCCAAGGGTGTGCCCTTGGGGTACACACTTTTGTGAACGGAGTGTGCGTTTGCCAAACATTATATATAAGACACACGCGAGCGCGCCCGCGGCGGAGACCAAGTCTCACACGTTTTCCACACGCGCAAGCTTCAGCTCCACGTTTCCGCGTCGTGGGTTACCGTTACTGGGTCGTGGGCTATGTTTGGCGGGTCGCAAACCGGGTCGGCGGAGAAAACGAGGTCAAATCCCCTCTATAAATAGAGAGCTCGGGATTTGGATTCTTCACTCCAAAACCGAGAATCGAATCCTCTTCTCTGGTTTTCTCCCCTTCTCATCTCCCTCGGTTTGTGTTGACGAATCGTTCTTTTCTTCCTCCTTCTTTGGTTTCTCGAGTGGTCGCGGCGGAGACCAAGTCTCACACGTTTTCCACACGCGCAAGCTTCAGCTCCACGTTTCCGCGTCGTGGGCTATGTTTGGCGGGTCGCAAACCGGGTCGGCGGAGAAAACGAGGTCAAATCCCCTCTATAAATAGAGAGCTCGGGATTGGGATTCTTCACTCCAAAGCCGAGAATCGAAAATCCTCTTCTCTGGTTTTCTCCCCTTCTCATCTCCCTCGGTTTGTGTTGACGAATCGTTCTTTTCTTCCTCCTTCTTTGGTTTCTCGAGTGGTCTGCGTACCATATTAGAGTGGTTTTTCGAAACCATATTGAGGTGTTATTCTCGAGCGATTTTTAGCAGTGCAGCCTTTAATCGTACAGTTAGAATCTGGGCTGTTTTATCCTGGAGACGACGCGGTTACTAGTCTACCTTGCACAATTTAGGTAGTGCCGCGAAACGTCTTAAAGAAAGCGACCTGGTCGTGACTCACCCCGCTAATACTTTCAAAGCTCTGTCGTAATTTTCCAAATTCCAAAAACAACATTTTTAAGACGTTTCGAACACGATACGATGAGTTCTAAAAAAATTACCGCGGTTTCAGTTGATGATTTTAACAAACCGTTTTTGTTTACGGGAAGCCACGTCAAACGTTGGCAGCAAAAGATGTTGTTTTACGGGAAGCCACTGAAAAAGAAACTAAAACCTGATGGGTCAATCGATAAATACAAGGCACGCCTTGTAGCCAAAGGTTTTAGACAAAGAGAAAATGTAGATTTCTTTGACACATATTCGCCTGTAACTAGAATCACGTCCATTAGGATACTAATATCTTTGGCGGCCATCCACAATTTGATAGTACACCAAATGGATGTAAAAACTGCTTTTTTAAACGGTGAATTAGAAGAATAAATCTACATGGACCCACCTGAAGGTTTCGTAAATCATGGACAAGAGAACAAAGTTTGTAAGTTGGACAAATCTTTGTATGGTCTAAAACAAGCACCGAAACAATGGCATGAGAAATTCGACAATCTAATGATTGAGAATGAGTATAAGGTGAATGAAAGCGACAAGTGTATTTATTCCAAGTACGAAAACAACACTTGCACGATCATATGTCTATACGTAGACGACTTACTCATATTTGGTTCAAACCTCAATGCCATTAAAGATGTGAAATCACTGTTGTGCCACAACTTTGATATGAAAGACCTAGGAGAAGCAGATGTAATTCTTGAAATCAAGATTACTAGAACTGATAATGGAATTTCCTTGAATCAATCTCACTACGTTGAGAAGATCTTAAGGAAATATAATTACTTCGATTGTAAACCTGCGAGCACACCTTGTGACCCAAGTGTGAAGCTATTTAAGAACACTGGAGATAGTGTTAGACAAACTGAATATGCGAGCATCATGGGCAGTCTCAGATATGCCACTGATTGTACTAGACCCGACATCGGCTACGCCGTGGGACTACTATGCAAGTTTACGAGCAGGCCAAGCATGGAGCATTGGCAAGCTATCGAAAGAGTCATGAGATATTTGAAGAAGACCATGACTCTAGGATTGCATTATCAGAGATATCCTGCAGTGCTTGAAGGATACAGTGACGCAGATTGGAACACCTTATCAGATGATTCCAAAGCGACCAGTGGCTATATATTTAGCATTGCTGGAGGAGTTGTTTCCTGGAAATCCAAGAAACAGACCATTCTGGCTCAGTCCACAATGGAATCTGAGATGATAGCACTAGCTGCTGCTAGTGAAGAAGCAAGTTGGCTAAGATGCTTGCTATCTGAAATCCCTTTATGGGAGAGACCGTTACCAACTGTGTTAATTCATTGTGATAGTACCGCGGCTATCGCAAAGATTGAGAATCGTTATTACAATGGTAAGAGACAACAGATAAGACGAAAACACAGCATGATAAGAGAATATCTTTCGAACGGAACGGTAAGAGTAGATTTCGTACGAACAAATGAAAACTTAGCTGATCCTTTGACGAAAGGACTAAACAGAGAGAAAGTCGCAAATACATCCAATAGGATGGGACTAATGCCTATTGATCATAAGTGATGGAAACTCGACCTAAATGACTGAAGATCCCAAAAACTAGGTTCAATGGGTAATAACAAGTCACAAGTGATAGAACATGCTATGAGAAAGCATGATCCTGCCGTGACCGAAGGTTGAGATAATAGAAACTCTTAATGAGATCTATACTCCTAATGGAGTGAAGTACATAGCTACAGGAGTACTTATGATAGACTCACCTATACGTATGTAGAACTGATGCCGGTTCTTATGGAATTTCGAGGCAGAATTCCTAGAGCATTCGTTAAAACTGGGATAGACATGCAAGGCCATTAACGCACAGGCTTTTAGAAAACACCTAAGAAAAGGTTGTGTGTGGGTCCTATGTTTGAGATAGAGTTCAATGCTGTAAGCAACTCTTGTTAATCGGAATACTACTCACTATGCAAAGGTTCAAGTTGTTGGCGACACCTTTGTTTACTAGCAATCTTTAAGAAACGTCTAAAACGTAACTATCGAAACCAATTTTGAATTCAAATGGGGGATTGTTGGAACACTAGTGTATATTGGCAAAAACTTGGAGTATACTAGTTGTTATGTGGAGCCTTTGGAATGTAAACACAAGGATGGAGAAACTAGTGTAAAGTGTGAATTGAAAATTTTATGGCCCACATTAGGTAGATCACACACTCTAGTAGTGTTTATATATGTGGGATATCACTTCCAAGGGTGTGCCCTTGGGGTACACACTTTTGTGAACGGAGTGAGCGCTTGCCAAAAATTATATATAAGACACACGCGCGCGCGGCGACGCCGCCGTCCGACCGGGCCGAGCTTGGGCTTGGGCTTGTCTATAAAGAAATATATTTTTTGGTGCTCAGAAAAATGAAAAAATAATTTTTTATTTTTTGCTCCGAGATTCCCGCACGCGGAGACCAAGTCTCACACGTTTTCCACACGCGCAAGCTTCAGCTCCGCGTCGTGGTGGGTTACCCTTAATGGGTCGTGGGCTAAGTTTGGCGGGTCGCGAACAGGGTCGGCGGAGAAAACGAGGTCAAATCCCCTCTATAAATAGAGAGCTCGGGATTGGGATTCTTCACTCCAAAACCGAGAATCGAGACCATATTGAGGTGTTATTCTCGAGCGATTTCTAGCAGTGCAGCCTTTAATCGTACAGTTAGAATCTGGGCTGTTTTATCCTGGAGATGGTGCGGTTGCTAGTCTACCTTACACAATTTAGGTAGTGCCGCGAAACGTCTTAAAGAAAGTGACCTGGTCGTGACTCACCCCGATAATACTTTCAAAGCTCTGTCGTAATTTTCCAAATTCCAAAAACAACAGCAATCAACAAATGAAAAATAAATTGCCAATGAATTTGAAGAGAAAATGAAAAACCACTGAAAACAAAGTCACATGCCTCAAGCATTCTTAAAAGAAAAACAATTGCCTCATACAGTCATACGGGTATAATGATAATCCAACCATTCCAAAGAACAAGCCTGTCAAGTAAATAAGCATCTTTTGTGATTTTTTTTTTTCTGTGGATGCATGGGATGAGAAGTGTCGAAAACGAGGCATGGAGCACAACCTTCCAACATTGATGGAATGACGCTGTACTCGATTCCGGCTTAAACCTTGACAACCGTGTTTTACAAGAGAAATTACGCTGTAATCCAGTACTAGGATTAATTAATCTAGAACCTGGTCATACAGGAATAATAGATTGGCCCCTGAATCAACAACAGAATTATATTCACATAAAAACACATTAAATTTGAGATGAAATTTGTCAGAGACACCTCCTCAGCTAGTAAAGTAAAAGTTCTTATAACAACATTGAATATAACCTACTAAAGAAAAAAAGTAACAGAAACTAAAGAAAGAATGTAAACATCAAATTACCTGATTTCCGAGGAATTTCGCAAAGCTCTAAGGTATGGCGCAGGGGCGGTTGCTAGTGTAAGGGAGAGGTAGCCATGGCTACCCCAAAAAAAAATATTTTTTGAGCGAGTAGGGATATTTTTATTTTTAACTACCTCTAATAATATATATTTAGCTACCCCAAATTTTATTTTAAGTGAAATAATTCTTTCCATCTTTATTTAGCTTTCGGTCGAACTTCAAATTATTTAATCATGTCGTATAGGAATCGGAAGAATAACACCCAAAAGAGATAAATAATAAATAATAACAATCTTTGCTTTATTTAACAAATAAAATAATTCAATTGTAGGTAACAATTTTTATGGTTACTATATTTCTATAGTTAGGTTTTGTACCTTTTTATGTTTAGTTTAGCAATTTCATCAAAAATTGGTTTTGGGTTAGGAAAAGCAAATTAGGTTAATTATACTGTATAGTTTTACTTCTGGTTCTTTTCTTTTTTTGTGACAACATTTAAACAACACAAATTCTTATGTTTATTTGATTTATTATCTTAGGTATGAGTAAAATGAAAACTATTGACAACTTCTTTAAAAAGAATCGATCCAAATGCTCCAAGTAGTTCCTCTCCAATTGAAGCATCCAATCTCATTATTTCACCTCAAGAACAAGAACAATCTGAGCCAAAACGCCAAAGACTTTGTCATGAAGAAATGAGTCGTTCTCAAATTGAAGTAGATCCAGAATTGCAACCGATGATTTGGGACTTTCCTATAAATCAAAGAGATGAAATTCGTTGTGCCTATCTTAAACATGGGTCATGCCAACCTATTCTTAGAACATATCCTTTATCAAATGATGATCATCCTCGTCGTTTTCAAGCTTCTTGGTTTCAATTATTTCCTTATTGGTTAGAGTATTCTCATAAAAAAAAAATGCTATCTTTTGTTTCCCATGCTACCTTTTTGGTTAGAATACAATCCGTTATTCTATTGTGGTTTTTTGGTACAATATGTTGTTACCGCATTTTTTTGGTATAATCCGTTCATGTTGAATCAAGTGGATATTTTATGAAGAACATTTTATATAAGTAATAATTATTGTGATTTTTTTTTTTTGCCTACTTGGTTAGATTAGCTTAAAAAAAAATTCTTTATATGTGACCACCTCATAAAAATATTGCCAGCTTCGCCGCTGGTATGGCGAGAGATGAGTTCTCCTACTTATACTAGACCATACCATGATTAGCAACACTGATTTCCCTACAATAAGAGGACATTCAGTACTATATGATTGAAAAGAAATAGTTGTGAACTTCTGCGAAAGAGTGTATAGAAATGCTTGGTTAAACCATCAACTTTCAGGTAAAGAGGAAAAAAACAATATATATATAAAGTTTATATACGGACCAAAATGCATTATGAATCGTTTTTGTTAATTTTAGCATTAGGAATCAGGAAAAGAATCAAAAAGTGAATGCACTATACAATACACACAAACAAAATAGATGACAAAGCAGCAATGTTCTTAAACAATGCAATTTGTCAGTGTGTTAAGTCATTATTATCACCCGTTGGTTTAGGCTGTTTGGGCATGCAGAGAGAAGACATGTGGATTTGGTAGTAAGAAAAATAACGGGTAGTCAAATCACAGGAGGCAGAGGAACTAGTGGGATAAAACTTGGATGTTTTTGTTGTTGACGCATAATTTGTGTAAACAAAACGTGCAAAGTAATGAAATATAGTATAATCATTATTTTACATTCCTGTATAATAAAAAAAATAATAATAAAAAAAATATTGACAAAGACATTGTTTGGAAAATTAAGTAACATTAAAACATGAAACAAAGGAGTGCCATCATCAAGGCATTTTAACATATACGGCGCAAAATGCAAATCAAACCTGAACGAATTTCTCACAGTTCCTGGCGGCAACGTGTAAATTTTTGGCAATCTTTTCGTTTTTCGGCCAATTTGTTGTTTTGATGGAGCTGCTCGTTGATTTATTTTATTTTTTTTAAGAAGTTTTTTTTTTTTATTATAGAAGTTTTAAATAATTGTTGAAAATAATTTTCTTTGATGAGCTTGGTATTACTAGTTACTGGACTAGGAAAACGAAATATATTTTGACTATTACATTTTTCACTTTATATGTTTCTCAAGCTTCCTATTTTTTTTTTTCTTCAAAAATACTCTTTGTTTGGATTGTATAGTCTCAAATAAATAGTTAGGTATTTATTTCGGATTATATAATCTCAATTATGTTTTGCCTAGATTTTAAAGAAACAGTGGCGTATATTATTTCAATTACATAATTATCAATAACAAAAACATAAAATAATTATAAATATAAACAAAATTAAAAGGACAAAAATGATACACGTATTCATTTTATTAATATATCAATACATTTACAATAAAGTTGAAGTTTAAAGCTTATTACATAAAATATTCAAACATCTGATGTCAATATATTAAAAACATAAAGTTAAACATGTGGTGCGGAGGTGGAGGGGTAAGGAGAAAATGATGGAGGGGAGAGGGGGTTGGGGTATGGTATGTTTCCTGTCTAAGGCAAAAGAGACATTGCTGGTCAACCTCACACCCTCTATCAAAAGGATAAGTAATTCCATGATGGAGGTGAAAGTGGAAGCTCATATCATACCCCAAGCTACAAGGTTTAAATATGGTTCATAGTACAAAAAGAAAGAGAAATAAAAACATATATAAATCATAGTATTCAAGTTGGGTGGTTGAAATGGAGAAGAGTCTCAGGTGTTTTATGCGATAAGAAAGTACCGCTTAAATTGAAAGGAAAATTCTACCAGACGAAAATCAGATTGACGATGTTATATTGTACGGAGTGATGGGCGGTTAAGAACCAACATGAAAATTAAGTATAGCGGAGATGAGGATGTTGTGTTGGATGAGCGGTAAGATTGGACATGATAGAATTATGAATGACACTATTTAAGAGAGAGAGAGAGAGAGAGAGAGAGAGAGAGAGAGAGAGAGAGAGAGAGAGAGAGAGAGAGAGAGTTGGGGTAGCACAATAGAAAATAAGCTTCAATGGTTTGAGCATGCAGAGCTGTCAAAATAGACTACCCAGCCTGTTTAGGGCCGATCTAGCTTCAGGCTTTATCAAGTTGGGCCTAAAAGCCCTATTAAAATATGGGCTCCAAAAAACTACATGAGCCTGGCCCTATACAGGTCGTGGGCTAAATGGGTCGGCCCGTATAAAAAAAAATTACTATATAATGCTCTATTAAAATTGCTTATAAATAATATTTTTAATAGATTTAAGTACTACCTATCACAAAATAAAACTGTAAACATTTTCGTAAACTAAAACGGTGAGGAAAATTTTAGATAAATTACGTAAGTTATGGTTATAAATATTTATATGTTGGACCTTTAAAATTATAAGTAACGAAAAGAGCAAATGCAATTTTTTAATACTTTTATATGTGTGTTAATTCATTGGATTTTTCATTTTATTTTTTACTTTAACAATCAACTAAGAAATTATTAATAATAACATATATAAAATTTAGGATTGTTTTTGTTACGCGGGCTATAAGAGGACCTAGAAAAACTATAAGAGAAACTATTAGAAAAGATTTAAAGGTTAATGAGTTAGATCTGATGGTATGAGATAGAACATTATGACGTAATTTGATCAATGTAGCTGACCCCACTTATTAAGATAAAGCTTGGTTGTTGTTGTTGTTGTTGGGCTTGGTATTACTAGACTAGGAAAACAAAATGTATTTTTTTTTTCTTTAGGCTCCAAGTGATGGCTCACAACACATCAAACTGACGAAAATACCTTGAAGAGCAACATATTTTTTTAAGTGGCAATACCCGCAACAACAATTAATTACCCTTTGTTATTGAACAATAGTTTTTGTCGTTCTAGACAAATCATATATCAGGCATGGTTCACTTATACCTCACTTCTACCGTGTTTCATCCATATCCAAAAGTTCAAATATTTTTTGTAAAAAGTGTTCAAAAGAAGGATTAATATTGCATTTTTTTTAATTCATTTACATTGTTGAATTTTTTTCTACACTTTTTTGGAACCTAACATGACGATCCGAATTGGGGGACGGCAATTAACTACCGTTCTAATTACTATTTTTTTTCTCTTTAACTCTGTCGCATTTTTTTAATTATTTTATAATATTTTGTTTTGTAATGTTTTGTTACTTATTCATTTTTATGCTTAAAATTATGTTGAATCAAAAATAAATATTCTATATGTCTTTCATCGAATTCAAACCATATATTGTTGTAGCTTCCATCCATGGAATTAAAATCGAACATTATTGAAGTTTCTATTAACGTGAAACCAAATGTTAATTATAAGGATAACATTGTTAGTTCTGATATTTTGAAGCTCATATTTTGGACATGGCTCATACTATATGTTGTATATGTTTGATATTTTCGTAAATAATTATTGTTATTTTTTATTGATTTTTTTATTTATTAATTCTTATTTATTGATTTAACAGGTTTTTCTAAAAAAAATTATTACTTTTATTCATGATTTTTGGGTTATCCCTAGTGCTATAAACTACGAAGAGATGTTGGATTTGAAATCAGAGTTATTGGCACGTATAAGCTTAACATGATTTTGATCAACATTTCTTTTTTATTCATAATAATTATTACGTAAATGAATTATAGAAAAATATACATAATGAATGACTAGGTGGCACAACTGCATGCATTATAGTGCACAGGTTAGTTACATTTGCACTTGTTTCCTTAGAGAAGGTAATATGGTGGTTGGTGCTTTGGCCAAGAATGATCAAAGCTTTGCTTTGTACTCTTCTCGATGGTGGAGACTTCTCCTCCTTTGTTTCTTCTTTACTTTTTGGGGTTTCTTTAAGAAACATAGTGAAATAATAATGGTTATTAATGATAATCAAAGAAACATAGTGAAATATATACACGTGTTAGCGCATAGTAAAACAAAAAAGAACGGATAGACAGGTGTCCATCTGCACACTAATTTGATATAATAATTATATGTCATATTTATTTTGTTTAAAAATGTATAAAGTGCGCGTATCAAAAAGTAGCCATAAAAGATCTTTTTTAACTATTTCTAAAGAAATTTTAACATGCAAATTATTTTATATATATATATATATATATATATATATATATATATATATATATATATATATATGGATTTGCTAGAACACACCCACTAGTTTTTATGTGGGAGTGTTTTAACAAGTTATAACTAAAAAGTTAATAAATACACCTTAAGGTGTATGTTGCTATAACACACCTTCTAAAAAAAAATATTTGATTCACTTATTCAATAAGTCAATAATTAATCTTTGAGTATGGTAAATGATATGGGATAGTTTCGAGATGCCAATGCATTTGAGATGACATTTCTGACATGTGATAATTTAGCACTATGACTTTTACTGAAACAAAAATCGCTAATTATTGTGTGGTACATATGGGATCTTGAATTTTCATGTTATGTTAGTATTGAAATAAATAACTCAATAAGTAGATGGTTGTCATGTTATTTTTTACTCATGTTTTTGCAACGGTTAAGCTTATATTGTATGCTTGATCTCATGATTTTGTTATTAGATTTGCCAAGGGTTTATTCTTATGATGTTTCTTGTTTTAGATGAAATGTATTTTTGGTGAATGTTAGATGAAATTGATATGCTAGTCTTGAACTAAATAAATAGATTGCGGTCATGTTTTTTACTCATGCTTTTGTAATGGTTAATCTAATATTTTATTTTTAGACTCATGATTTGTTTATCAAATTTATCAAATCTTATTCCATTCAACGATTTAGGGTTTTAATTAACAAAATCTCTACTATTTCGACCATGAGTTTGAGGGGGAATGTTATGTACATATTTTAAGCCTTTATTTATATTCCATTTTATGAGATTCTCGAACAAAAATATTCAATCGTTTTAGTCTGTTAATTTATTGTGTGTATATGTATTCTACTTTACTCTTTATGTAAGAGAGTGGTTGATGCAATATAACGTAGAAAGAAAAAATATAGAAAACCCCCCTAAATAATTAATCTGGTAGTTATATTAGTCTTTGATGTTAATCGGTTTCTACTTTTCCGTTAGTTGTCATGACATATCATATTTTTCATACATCACATGCATGTGGTACCATTTCTTCACTAATTTCCCATCCACGCTTCTAGGGTCTTATCTGATAGAAAAACAAAACATACGACTTTATTTATTTTTGAAATATTCATTTCCGTGTACTATGCTTATACTTTATGGTCAAATTTATTTTTCCAAGCTCGTGAAAAGAATCTATGTTCATCATACACACATATAATCATTTTGTAAAGGCTTGTTCATCATCATATTCAAACATTTTATCGACTGAAAAAGCAATGTACACGTAATTAAGTACTAGTAAAAAAAAAATTGTTACTAAGGTTAATTTTGAATTATTATGAAGGCAAATTCTACGGTACACTCATTATATTTGAGTGTATCGGTACATTCACTCTTTAAATTCATAGTTAAATGAGTTTTTTTTTTTTTCTTTTTTTTTTTTATCATTTATAATTATAATAACTAAATTTTATTCATCAAAAATGTCAACGAAATAATTTTTTATTTTTTTAAATTTTTATCACTCATAATTGAGAACATTCATTATTTTTTACGATAATATGTAAAAAAAGTTATTATGATTCTTATAAACAATTAAATGATGTTTTTTCTTATGAAATGTTGTTCTATAAAATATAAATATTGATAAATAGCTATTTATTACATAAAAAATTATCGTTCATTTATAAAATTAAGAAGCAGAAGTACCGATACACTTCATTTTGTGAGTGTACCGTAGAAGTTCCCTATTATGAAACACATATCAGAATAAACTTTCCTCTACGTTAGGAAAGACATACATAATAAGTGCATGGAAATTAAAACATAATAAAAAATGTGAACAAGAATAAGAGAATAGAACATTAATAAGATGAAACTTATTTGAACAAGTTTAGCTTTAGTTTCATGATGATATCATCCAAAAATCATTGCAATCGAGAGTCCTCCTCCTAAAGCCAAAACCAGGAAATTCACTGCTCTACTTTCAGCTCCAGAGTAATAATATATCCAATATGGTTTAGGTTGACCTGGCACTGGTACATATACGAATCTTGGTGGCGGCGGCGGTGATGGTAGTAAGGGGTTACAATTTTGAGGGCACTTGGGAGCAGGAGGAGGAGGAAGAGGAGGAGGCGGACATGGTGGTGGAGGTGGTGGCGGCGGTGGTGGTGTTGGTGGTTGACAAGGAGGTGGTGGAGGCGGAGGTGGAGGAGATTGGTCGCCACATGTTTGTCCACAAGGACATGATCCGCACTTGATTTCGGTGTACTCTGGTGGCGGAACAACCACCGGAAAGTCTAACTTCTTTGGAGATGTTATTATGATTTCTTCGGTTGAAGAAGAAAATGAAATACATATAATGAGTAACACTATTGTAGCCTTTTGAATCCTCAAATTTTGAGTTGGAGAAGCCATTCTCTTGAGTAGCAAGGACTTGATTGAGTCTAAGTGTTGAAATAAAAGAGAGTGAGAGAGGGAGAGAAAATATATTAAGAATGATGTAGGAAAGTTGCTAAGGTTCTTGCCTCATGTTAAGTGCATGATTTGATGACAAAAAGTAAATGTCATACATTAGGTGAGTTTGATCAATTTAGAAATTTCCAATATGGTATATATGAAAGGTAAGAGAAAAATTGGTTTTCTTAGTTCAATTCTTAGTGATAGTGAACTACATGTGGTTGTTGTAAATGTAGTGGACCTTGTATCTTGACTCTTTCAATTCGGGGGGGGGGGGGGGGGGGGGGGGGGGGGTAGAAATAAGTTCAATTTTGCAGCAGTTTCTGGAGAGTTTAGTGAGAAAATCTCATCTTTTGTAGATAGGTTAAGTTTTTATAACTATGTTCCAT
Organism: Medicago truncatula; assembly: GCF_003473485.1. Lineage (NCBI taxonomy): Eukaryota > Viridiplantae > Streptophyta > Magnoliopsida > Fabales > Fabaceae > Medicago > Medicago truncatula. Next base: position 33,833,465 of record NC_053044.1, read on the forward strand.
ACACCACTAGCTTGTATGGCACTATATTGGGTTCCTTATTCTCTATGCTTTTGATGGTGCGTAAGAATATTTGCTTTTTGTATGAGATATGGTGATCACATATTCATATACATCAACTCCACTTTAGTTATTTTTCCCTACATCATGCTGTTTAATTTTGTTATTTCATGAGGCATAAGATCATCAAACATATAAGCCTTATTATGTCATTTGTCAAAAGCCTTATTATGTCATTTGTCAATTATGTACAAGATTAATATACTATGTCGTGGAGACATTTGAAGCGTTGGGACGCGGTAGGAATCCGCAATATCTCTCTTCTTTGTATATACTGTGGAAGAATCAAACATGAGATCTTGATGATGAACTCACTCTCAAATCTTAAGTCAATATCATTAGGTTAACCCATTCTAAGTGGGTTCGATTTTAGTTATTTATTAGTTTCGAATGATATTTTAACATGAAGTCCAAATCATATTTTTATTGGGTCGACATGACCACATCACACTTTATTCCCTATTAAGTTGAAAATAGTATATAGAAGCTAGTGCTAATTAACCTTGCACTATGCAACTTCCTAAGTCCTAACAATAGAATAAAATGCCTCCTTCACTTCGAATAAAGTGTGTAGCTGGCACTATTCTCCCCTTAATGTAACCCAATTATTATAGGGACCTTAGTTTAATATATCCTTCACATGTCATAGAATATCTTTTAATTATGATTTTTTTCCATAATTTTCTACAAGCCTTTTAGCAAAATTTTATTTTAATGACATCTCAGTTCCTTGCCTTCTATAACTAGATGATAGTATAATTTTGGCGGTTACCATAGTTTCTTTCAATATTCATTAATTAAAATTCGTAAATTTTCATATACATTTTGACTTGTGCATATTTTTTTAAAAACAAAATATGGCTTTAATTGTATATGAGAAAACTTGTCTTGGGATAAACACATTAAGAAAGGAATCTCAATATGGAATAGGATTTAAAAAGTGTACTATTCTAAACTTTTTGTAGGATGCAATGAGCCACTAATTCTAGGCCACCCCTACTTACAATTTCTTGCAACCGTTCATGTAAGAGTATGGTCTCCTTTAATTTGTGTCAAATTTATCCACGACAAATTCAAAATAGAATATGATCAGGAATGTCTCAATGGAATTAGATGAGAATGAAATTACATAAGCATAATATATCAAAGGTGAAACAATAGTCAAGGATTTGTATATTAATGTATTCAAAGAAGGATCACGTTGTTTTACAAAATATTATAAACTTATATTAATACATGTTCATGATAAAAATGCCATGTAAGTTGTAAGTTAATTTTTATTGAAGTTTGGTTTTTCATTTGCATTGCTGCGTAGAAACATACTTTTTACACTTTTATGAGAATTTATTCTGTTTTTCCAGATAATAAAGATGAAGGTACCAGATGCTCAATTTGTGAAATTTCCTTATTTTGCTGTTACATTTGGTTAATTGGCAGCCACGTAAAGACTTCAATTAATTTATTTGTGAATAATGAATATAGATGTATCCGAGGGGGTATATATAGAAATTAATTTGTTCAGAAAGAGGACAAAAAGTTCATTCCCGCAAGACGCAAGGTATGGACGAAACAAGATACAAATGGTGCCGCATATAGAAGGTACACCATAACCACCTAAAAACACCCCTGAAGATAAGCCCACCAAAACACATCACCACCACCTAAAGAGACTAAAAAAAAAACAAGTACTGTAAACACGGTATCCACCACCACCCATCGTCACTACTCATCCACAAAGAACACCCTAAAAAAAACTCCGAGACCCCAACACCCAAGCTGAGCCACATTGATGAGTGATTGAGAAGTATCTGATCCACCTCCATTTCAGAGTTGCTCTCTCCCATCCGTTTTTGTTCATTCTTATCCTACATGAGTTAACTCATGCTGAAAATACACCAACTTGAATTAACTCACGTTGAAAATACAATTAACTCATGCTCGGCTATTTAACGGGACTTAGAAAAATAGATGGGAGAAGAGCAATTAACCCCTCCATTTAGCTGCCTTGATGATTTCAATTTTGACCTAACTAAAACCTTTTTTTTTTCTTTTTACAATTGTTTAAGTTTAATAATATCAATTGTTTTTACACTATTCAATTATATTTCATAACTATTTTTATTAGTAAGAGGTCTTAAGGCTGTAAGATCTTGTTGTAAAACTACAACTTAGTTGATTAAAACATACGGTGGAAACATTCAACATAAAGATCTTGAAAGTTAAATTTAACATAAGGATATTGAAAGTTTATGATTTTCAATTACTATGATACGATTAGGAAACTATGATAGCACACACGCACAAAGGATCGTGTTAATTTGTGCCCCTTAGAACACATGTTAAGCATTAAATTCTTGCTACTAATGGTAAGTATTACAAAATCAATGACAATAATTGTCATTACTCTGTTTTATTTTACGTCAACGATTGGAGTATCACAAATATCATTATTTTATTTTTTTTAAGCAAAAGATGGGATGCAGCGGGGTCTCCTCCTGTAGAACCCAAATCATATATTAAATGAAAGAAAGAAAAAAACTACAAAGAAGAGGGGGGACAAAAACCAAAACCCTCCATAAAGCAAAAGAAAACCAAAACAAATAGAAAGAAAAAAAAAAAAAAAAAAAAAAAAAGCAAACTAATGAGGCGAGCGACTCGAGGCACCCACCTTGAATCCTTTTTCCGTCTCAGGTTGTTTCTTCTTGAATTTCTTCTTTCTAGGGACCACCAATTGAAATGGCTGGCTTGGATTTTCGTCCAACTCAACAATTTCATCATTCCGAGCCATGTTAGCCCATGATTCACTAAGAAAATTCATCGATTGTTGGGCCTCCTCTGTAGGAGCAATCCCTAAAACTTGCATGTCATGAATAACATATGCACTAAAGTTTGACAAGTTTGAGTTTTTCACCACAATGGAGTTACCTCCCAAAGGAATTGTATCTAAAATTGCTTCCTTCTGATGATCATCTTGACAAATATTATTTGGATTGTTAATAATTAGGAGATTACAAGATTCTTTTGTAATTTCCTACACATTAAGTAGTGGAGTATAAATCCTCTCATAAACAGTTGTAAATTAATAATTAATGTCATATAAATAACAGTTTTCCCCTTCCTCAAATTTTAAAAAGAGGCCTTTAGACCAATCATTTTATCGATTTAGGATTTCTTATCTCACCTTTTCTCTTCTCGTGTACCCTGGTACATTCCGAGTTATATAATTCGGAGGGAGTAAAAATAGGTAAAATCCCTTTTTTTCGATTTTAAAATCCGAAAATTAGGGTCTGCGTGCAGTTAGAAGGTAAGAAAAGAAATTCCCTTATCAATTTGCTCTAGACTCGACAGAGACCCGTCCATCATTCACATGGCCCGACATATTTGACTCATTCAAAGAGGGTCAAAGCTTCTTCCATAGTCCCATTTGAATTTAGCGATATAAAGATCAGCTTCACATCCAATAGTCCCATTTGATGCTTGCCACATATTTCTATACTGCTACTGCTCCCATATACACAACCTTGCATCCACCTATTAAATTTTCTCCCATATACATATTTGTAGAATCTATTAAATTTCATAAACATAAATCATGCATTGACAGGTTAAATATTCAAAGATAATTATTTTTTAAATTGACAAACATATGTCGTCTAATATAGAACACTCACAATTGACAATGCAAACTAAATGAAAATAAGAAGATAAAATTGATAGAAGCAACTTACCAAGAGTAACAAACTGATTCTCACCATGTAAAAACACTTGCAAAACTCGAACAAAAAAATTTAACAAATTAAAGGAAGAAAAATTGTAAAAAGGTAAATTCTGCATTGTAGAACAAATATTTGTTCTATTTTACACCCCTGGGAGAGAGAGAGAGAGAGATAGAACCAAAATGAAACAGTGGAGAAAATTAATATTCAATCAATACCGACAAACATAATAAACCATAAGAAGAGAAAAAAAACGCCATTATACTTTTTAGAACAAACAAACACAATTTTGGAGAAAAAAACTCTTAACTCAATTCAAAATCCAATAAAAAGAAGAGAAACATGAAGAAGAGAAAGGTAAATATAAGGTTTTGATGGAACGTGGGAAGAAGAAGAAAATTACAGGGTAAAAAAGAGAGAGCAAGAAGGTGAAGAGCTGAGGAGGCCAAGGTGTGAACAAATATTTAAAAACCCTAACTGGAAAGAAAATGGAAGGAGAATAAGAGATATTCAGCATCTGAAACTGAGAAAACAAATCTCTAGACTCAAAGAGTTGATTTCAAGACATAAGTTTTGTTTCCAATATGCATATGAAAAGATTTCTATAAAAAAATTGATAAGATTTATGTATAAATAAATATTGAAAAGATAATATCAATTTGCTTCTGTTACCAAAAAAAAGAAAAGATAAGTATCAATTTACAAAACTTGCTTTATATTTATAGATATTTCATGGCACACACTAGTTATACCGCATACCTCTAACTTGTACTACCATTACTTAGTCAAAGTGTTTGCAAGTATTACTATACTTCCATCAATATACAGTGAGGCATTGTTCATTCTGCGCAACTTCTCTTTTGAACATTCTCTCTAATACTCACACTTTTTTATTAGTTTAAATCATTGTGAATATACATTTTGAAAATAAAACTCATAGAAAATGGTGGAACATGCATGAATTTCATACAATAAGAGATCGGATAATGTTTAAAAGTAACTGTTGCTAACATTTCTCAATCCCTTTTTATTGTAAAAATTAATCCCTTTTTCATTTTTTTAGGGAAATTAATCCCCTTTTTATAAAAAGTTAGATTTGGGTTGCTACATTACTCTTACTCACATGCTTTCAATTAGCCTTGAAAAACAAAATCCCTATATCTATAATTTATGTTATACATTTCCTCAAAAAAATAAATAATTTATGTTATACATAACGAAAATACATGGTGGAGTACTGGAGTAGTTTTTTACTTTCAATTATATGTTTAAATAACGTTGAGTTGTCTATATCAATGTTATATTATTTGCGTCATTCAAAAATATCAGTTTTTACTCCTTATTCAAAAATACAGACCATAATGTTTGTACTCCTCATTTTATTTGAGGGAGTTTCTACTCCTCATTTTTTTTTTTATTCGTTAATTATGAATGAAATATATTAATTTTACCTTTGCTCAAAAAAATAAATGTTTATTGATGATGGTCTCTAAAAAAAAGAAAAAAAAAGTCTATTGATGCTTACATTTCTTTTTTTTTTTCCTTTCATTTTTCATCTATTATTTATATATAAAATAACTTATGTATAACCAATTAATTTAAAAGCTCAATCTATTGCAAACCTCAAACTTAAATGACTATAATACAAAGCAAACATATAAATAGGCTTTTAAACTACACCAAATCTTTAAATAAAGCAGGTTAGATTCAAAAAAATGGGTCTATAAAAGACCATAAATCAGACTCAAACTTGTAAAAAATTTCATAGACCAAACTTAAATCTATCAAAGCATACTTGATCTATTCCCGACCTAATGCGATTCATGTCGAGACTAGGCACACTGTTTCTACTTTAAAATCATAAAATAATAAATAAAATAAAGCATGAAAAGAAAAAGAGACAACACGTGTCAAACAGCCAATGTAAGCAATGACACCTGCACCAATAATACTTAAAGCTACAGACACGTAGCAGTAACACATCACCGAACCCATCCAGCACTGTTCACGAAAACGAAACCAACCAAACATTATAAAAAGGTTCAATTCACAAAACAAACTTCAACAACAAATTAAGCATCAAACAAAAACAAAATCACTACTAGCTCATTTGATTTTTATTGAAACTGAAGATGGTTGGAGTAGGAGTTCCAATATGCGTGCAGTGTGGCACAAGAAGCAACCCTTGCCGGTGTAAGGTGGTGGGACCAACGCTCGGGTTTGTGGCGTTTGTCGCGGCAGCGGTGGTGGAGTGGCCGGTTGGGGCCCTTGTTTATATCTTTAAGCATAAGAAGGGTCGCAGAATCATGGGTCATCCTGCCACTGTTGTATACCCAAAAGTCAACAGAGCCATCCCCATATGATTAACTTCATTCTATAAATTAGTTGTATTTATTTTGTCTTTTAACCCAATTTCCCATTTCATGTTATAAAATGTATCCCTCAAAAAAAAAAAAAAAATTATAAAATGTACTACTCCATATAGTTCCGATGCACGAGTATCATAATGTGGGTACATATGTATTTTGTTTAGTTTGCTGTTTTAGATGCATGATAAACTAAGTAATCAAACTAGAACTTTTTTTTGCTTCGTGTTATTTGATATTTGTATTGCAAGTTATGAATGGACTTTGTTGTTTGCCTATATATCTTTTCATTTAAAAAAAACACTAGATGTTGGATAGTCAATAACATTGCTAATAAACTAAATGATTGAATTTAATCTAATAGATCAAATTCATATTTAAATTTTAAATATGAGCGTAATACTTCTGGTGGCGTTATTTTGTGGGAAGGAAGAAGAAGGGTTAATTGACACATGACTCATTTACAATATGTTTTAATGGTTGCCATTTATTCTTAAATCTTTCTATTTTTACATACAAATGTCGTTCTCGCTCGGTTTTTGAAAGAGGCTCGTTCTTTTTGCCTTAAGATTTGGTGCTAGTCACACCCAAAAAAAATAAGTTACACCTAAATTTATTTAAAATTTTACAATAATACCAAAATTGTCCTCTTCATGTAAATTTTTAAAAATCCATCTTTTATGATCATTTTGAACCCTTACCCCCTTTCATCCACAAATCACCATAGATATGTAACCAATATCTGAATCAACATCTTTGTTATTGATCTGTACTATATTCATAAAGGTTAGTGAATTTCATAAATTTCATTTTCGATGAGTTTCTATTTGTTTATTATTTGTTTTGGTATGAGATATACCTGTCAATTTGATTTTATGTGAGAGGTTGGTGTAAATTAAGTTTACGTGTATGTATATAAAAGGGGTTAGTGTAGTTTACGTATGTAGATTAATGTAAATTCAAGTTTACGTATGTTCAATTTAGGTTAATGTAAATTAAGTTTACTTACGTTCAATCTAGGTTAATGTAAATTAAGTTTACTTATGTTCAATTTAGGTTAATGTAAATTTAGTTTACGTATGTATATAAGAGGTTATTGTAAATTCAGTTTATTTACGTTCAATCTAGGTTAATGTAAATTAAGTTTACTTACGTTCAATTTAGGTTAATGTAAATTAAGTTTACTTATGTTCAATTAAGTTTGTAAATTTAGTTTACATACGTTCAATCTAGGTTAATGTAAATTAAGTTTACTTATGTTCAATTTAGGTTAATGTAAATTAAGTTTACTTATGTTCAATCTAGGTTAATGTAAATTCACTTTACTTACGTTCAATCTAGGTTAATGTAAATTAAGTTTGTAAATTCAATTTACTTACGTTCAATCTAGGTTAATGTAAATTAAGTTTACTTATGTTCAATTTAGGTTAAGGTAAATTAAGTTTACTTATGTTCAATTTACGTTAATGTAAATTTAGTTAATTTAAAATTTTTAATTTAGTTAAAGGGTATATTAGTCATTCTGGGGTGTAACATGTTTTTTTTTTTTGGTGTGACTAGCACCAGTCTTGGCTTAAATGCTATTTTGGTTCTTTAAATATTTAATTGGTATTGCTTTGGTCTCTTAACTAGAAATAATTGTTTAAGTACTTTAATTTTTTTTAGTCTCGTTTTGGTCCCTTCTGTTAGGTTTCCGTTAGGTTTAATAAAAAAAACGTTAAGTGTGAACGTATCACCTTGTCATTGGTTCTGAGAATTTTTTATTTACAATTTTTTTTTTATAAAATAAATATTTTTAAATATTTTTTTAATATATATTCCCTCTGTCCTAATTTATAAGCAAAAAACACTAATTCATATTTATTAAAAAAACTAACACTTAGTGATTCGAGGTATAATTTTTTGTGTTCTCCTTGGAATAAGTTTCATGGAAAAATGTAAAAATAATTTTCATTGGTTAAAAATTATGGAGAAAATAAAAAGGAGAACAAATTGAATGCAATTTGCATTTAATTTTACATTGGAAAAGATGATTTTTTTGAAAAAACATAATAATAGCATAAAAGTTGGTATTTTTTGCTTATATTTTGAGACAAAGAATATTACTCCCTCCGTCCCAAATTGTATGTCACTTTAGAAAAAATATTTGTCCCAAATTGTATGTCGCTTTACAATACCAATGAAAAATTAATGTTACTTTTCCTATTATATCCTTAACTATTTATTACTCTCTTCTTTCAATTCCTTCATTTATCTTTCTCATATCATTTATTGAGGACAATTTTGTAAAACAACTCATAATATCTATTTCCCACACAATATTAATTACATTTTTTAATATGTGTGAAATGTCCAAAACGTCATACAATTTAGGACGGAGAGAGTGTATTTTTTTTGCTTATATTTTAGGACCGAGGGAGTATATATTTTATTTTTTTATAAAAAATTCTCAGAACCATTGACAAGGTGACACATGTTAATTCTGGGACACGTGTCACTTTGCCATTGACTTTGGGATTTTTTTTAAAAATATATTATTATTTTTTTATAAAAAAAAGTTGTAAAAAAACAGAATCAATGACAAGATGACACGTGTCCAGGTGTTAACTTTTTTGTAAACCCTAACGGAAACCTAACAGAAGAGACCAAAACGAGACTAAAAAAACTTAAAGTACTGAAACAATTTTTGTTTTAGTTAAAGGACTAAAATGATACCAATTAAATACTTAAGGGACCAAAAGAGCATTTAAGTCTTTTTTTCTGTCAAATAGCATAGTGGCTAGAACTCACACAATTTAATTGTGGAGGATTGGAGTGTCCAGGACTTAAACCTCGGCTCCTGAGCTATGCTCACAGAAATGGCTTGCTTAATTAAGTGAAATCAAGGAAAACAAATGTTAGGTATCAAGCAGTTGTGCATTTTATTTATTTTTTAAAATAATGTGAAATTGACAAAATTATACTTTAATTTCAAGTGAATTAAAATGGTTCCTTCAACACAAAAAGACTTAAAATGGTGAAAATACATTTTTTTTTTGTCAAAATAAAGTTAGATTTATAAACTTACTCCTTTATATCTTTTATGAAAATACAATTTTTGATCAAAATGAGAATAGACTTCTTAATTTACTGCTTTATATTTTTTATTGGAGTAATTTGACACACACATATATATATATATATATATATATATATATATATATGTATGTATGTATGTATGAGTTAAATCCCTGTAAGTATAACTTAGCTGACAGAGATATGCATTGTTATATATAGGGGTCGGGATTTGATCTCAAACATCTCGATTATTTTCCTTGAAAAAAATGAATTTTAGTCACTAAACTACTTGATAAAAAAAATCCAAATAAAAATTATAACAAATTGTCTGGGTTAAAGTTGTAGAAAATAATGTCGGTGTTAATATGATGATATTAAAAATATAAAGTCAACTACTTTATTTTAGGAGAAAATATAAGAGTAAAATTCTTTATTTATTTTTCTTTGTTTATTCTATATGTTCATGACATCTTTATTGAGGAATATGTCACAATTCTTAACGAATGACCAACACTTCATTCGGACGAGTTTGCATCAACATCCACCGTCATGTGATTCATTTTTGGTGTTTAATGGAAAATTTTATTTTGAACAAAACATAGAATTAGATGAGATTTAAGGTTTTAAAGATTTGAGAATTAAATTCGTGATTTAGTAATTTAAGATTCAATTTGGGATATTGATTTTTGGTTGGGAGGTCAAAGTGACACTTTTCTACTTTCACATTTAGTTTTTGTTACATCTCATGCACCTTGTCAGCACAACATTTGACACTTCATCAGTTAACAAAAATTTTTAACGCCAAAGACTAAATTAATAACGGAAATGCACATTTAGAGACTACTTTATATTTAACATTGAATCAGAAATTATTATAAAAGTATGATGCAGAATCAGATGCTAAAGTGACTATTTACGATTTTTTTTAACCCACTCCTACAAAAATGGAAGAAGGGTGTAATTTTTTTTTTTTTTGAAGGAAATGGGGGTAAATCTTTATCTTGCTTTTTAAAGAAAGTATTTTTAATGGATTAGTGCAAATTCAACTTGAGACTTGGCAACATGCGATGGATACATCATAAAATAAAGCAAGGAATAAAAAGAGACAAGACACATGTCAAACTGCCAAAGCAAGTAAGACACTTGCACCAATAATACTTAAGCTGCAAACACGTAGCAGTAACACATCACCACACAATCCAGCACTGTTCACGATAACCAAACATTATAAAAGGAGCAACAAAGTTCAATTCAATTAGTATACTTCAAACAACAAGAACAACAAATCAATCATCAAACAAAATTACAAGCTCTAGCTAAATTTATTTTGCTTGAAATTAAAGATGGTTAGAAGAGGGGTTCCTCTTTGCGTGCAGTGTGGCACAAGAAGCAACCCGTGCCGGTGTAAGGTGGTGGGGCCAACGATCGGATTCGTGGCGTTTGTCGTGGCGGGGGTGGTGGAATGGCCGGTTGGGGCTCTTGTTTATATCTTTAAGCATAGGAAGGGTCGCAGAATCATGGGTCATCCTGCCACCGTTGTATACCCAAAAGTCACCAGAGCCATCCCCATATGATTAACTTCATTCTATAAATTAGTTGTATTTATTTTTGTCTTGTTATCCAATTTCCCATTTCATGTTATAATATTATGTACTCCATCCATATAGTTTTGATGTACGAGCATCATAATGTGTGGGAACATATATATTTTGTTTAGTTTGCTGTTTTAGATGTATGATAAACTAATCAATCAAACTAAGCTTTTTTTTTTTTTTTTTTTTTTTGTTTTTTTGTTTTTTGCTTCGTGTTATTTGATATTTATATTTCAAGTTATGAGTTATGAATGGACATTGTTGTTTGGCTATATATCTGTTCATATAAAAATAGTGGGTATCCAATAATTTAACTTAGGATATAAGGAAACTAAAAAGTGGAAATTTTAAATAAAAAGAACACTTTTTAAGCTTTAGATTTTTTCTAGATTACCCTATCTTGTTTAGAAGGTATTTATCCCTTAATGATATCAACCAATTAAAATGTAATATATATTGACAACTTTAAATGTCATAAATGAGTCAATTTTTTCTAAAAAAAAAATCAATTTTAATCATAAGGTAACTTTTAATACTTTTAAATTTTATTAAATTATAGACACGATTCCATTAGAGGTCATTTATCTTATTTATTTGTAATACTTTGGTCCTTTTATTTTTTTTCCGTTTAGGTCTTTTATCTCTCATAAAAGCACATATACATCCTTTTTCTCAATTTTTTATTAAAATAATACATAATGTTATTTTTTAAATATATTTTTATTAAAAATGAAAAAATTCAGAATTATAATGAAGATGTTCATCATCTTCAATGAATCAAAAAAATTTCTACACAAATATATCTCAAAATATCATGAATTAATGTTATGTTCATCTCAAATCTTCTTTTAAACACAAAAATCAAAACCCTATGGAGAAAGAGATTTAGTTTCATCACAAAAAAAAAAGAGATTTAGTTATATAAATTGTCACACCGTATATTATTATTATTATTTTCTAAAACTCAATATTCAAATCCGACATAAAAATATCCCCAAAATTGAGAGCAGCTTTGCACATCAATTTTGTTGTTTTCAGAACAATCTTAACTTTCGTAAAGCCTAACCCTTCAGCCGGTGACTAAGCCTCTACCATCCGACTAGCAACAATTGTGAAATTAAGGTTTTGAATTTTGTGTTTAAAAGAAGATTTGAGGTGAATATAACATTAATTCACGATATTTGGAGATATATTTTAGTAGATTTTTTTTATTATTTAAAGAAGATGATGAAGATTCAAAGGAAGAAGATGAAGATGATGAACATCTTCATCATATTTCTGAATTTTTTTCATTTTTAAAAATATATTTTTAAAAATAAAATTATGTATTTTTTAATAAAAAAATGAGGAAAAATATGTATATGTAAAGGACCTAAACGGAAAAAAATAAAGATAAAGGATCAAAGTGTTACAAATAAATAAGATAAAGGACCCCTAATGTAATATTGACTTAATTATATTTAGGTGTTCAATCTTAATTAATCTACACTACATGACTGGCTTAGAACAATTAAAATTTTACATCAAATTTCTTTCATCTGAATGTCCTTACATTTATCAGTTACATTCATAACATTTATTCTTCCCATTTTGATTGTTCAATTTTGTCGTTCCAAACTACCGTATTTTTTAATTTTCGTGAGAATCGTCGTCGTTTGTTTGATTCCAAATATCGTGAGAATTGTCGTTATTTCCAGTACCACGTCAAGTATGGTGATTTGATTTTTCTTTTTGATTTGATTTTTTTTTTGATTGTGAGGTAGTTAATTATAACAACTGAGTAAGTCATCTTTATAGTATGGTGATTTGATTTTCTTTGGTTGTGAGGTAGTTAATTATAACAACTGAGTAAGTCATCTGTTGTACTTTGAGGACTGCGAGCAAGTGTTGCTGCTGTGATGTTGTGGGAGTTTGCTAGCATTTTTTTTGGTTGCTGCTGAAGTGGTTATGTGATGATGCTTTTGTTCTTTTATTTGGACTCAAAGGCTTTGGCTGATAGTGAAGCAGGTCTATACGTGTTAACAAATTTTATTAGGTTGGCTACTTAAATAAAAAAAGTCACGATACCTGATGCGGTTCTAGAAACAATGACAATTCACACTATAATTGGAAATTGCGGTAGTTTGGAATGACAAAATTGAACAATCAAAATGCGAAAAAAAAATGAAAAAAAAACAATAATTGATCAATATGGAAGAATAAAGAAGAAGAAATTTGAATGAAGGAGATGTTTTTGTTCTCACGCTCGGGGTTTTAGAATAGAAGACATTTTATGAATGTAATTGATGAATCTAAGGACATCCAGATGAAAAAAATTTGATGTAAAATTTTATTTGTTATAAGTCTTATAGTGCAAATTAATTAAGATTGAACATCTTAATATAATTAAATAAAAATTAAAAGTATTAAAAGTTATCTTATGATTAAGATTAATTCTCCTTAAAAAAAAGATTAAGATTAACTCTTTTTCGGTAAAAAAACTCTTTTATTTTTAGAAAAAAATATACCCATTTATTTGACATTTAATGTTACCTATGTACTCTCTCCGGTCCTTTATACAAGAAACAAAAGACATAAAACATCAGGACCAAGAAAATACATTGAAAATAGTTATATTACATTTTGATTTGTTGATATCATGAGAGGGTAATGACAACTTTCAATACAAAATATTACTATATTTGACTCTTAACAGTGTTCTGGGGCATTGGTTAACATTTTTCTTTTAACTTATATAACCTTTATGATTTTACGGAAACCTTAACGAGTGTCTTTAGGGCATTATTTAGCAACTTTAAATAGCAAGTTTTTGTTAAAGTTTATGAAATCAATGGATGAAAATTGAAATTTTTGATTTTTTTAAAAATATTTTCATTCATTAAGAATCCTTAAAGAGTGTTTTTAGTGCATTCGTTAGGAATATACATAATTTCACTATGCTTTTCTTTAAATATGGTAATTTTTCATTTTTTTCTTTAAATAGACAAACAATTATTTTGATGCTTAAATGTATGCGATATTTGACATTATAGCCCATGAATGCATTGAAATTGCAAATACTTTTTAAATGTGACTTTTTTGTTAGTAATTTTATGTACTAAAATAAACAATGAAGAAATATATCCGAGTTTTAAATTGACGATTTAAAAATAAATTCAAGAATAAAAACTAATAAAAAAGATATACATAAATGTATTTGCAATTTCGATACATCTAAGTATTAATACGACAGTTTTCTAAAAAAAAAATGTATTAATACGGCACTTAGGTATACATTTATGTATCAAATGTTTAAATTGCTCAAAAACTACTAACCTTTGTTGGGGTTTGGTTATCCCATCTTTACTTTGATGAGATGAGATTATTTTAATGGGATGGGATTACCTCTCTTTGATGAAATTTATTGTTTTGCAAAGTTGATCAATGAAAAATTTGTAGTAAAATCATAAGTTAAAAATAATGTTGTTAAACTTTAGAATTAATTTAGATGTTGTTTTTTTCTTCTCGAAATCAATTGTGAATAATACTAGACTACACTTATGAGTGCTTTGTTGTTTGATGATTTCTTCATAGGTCCTTTGAACAAATTCCTCCTTTTCCTCCTCCTTGTGAGTAGGTCATAATTTTTTCCCCTCATACATGCTCCGTTATATTGCGACTCTTCTTATTGATGAGGGCAAAAGAGTAAATGGATGACTTATATTTATAGACCTGAAATAATTAGAAAAAAAAATCAGAAAAAATCATTTTATTTTATCACTTTTTTTTTTTTGTGGACACACGAGAAGCGGAGTGTTCGGCATACATGCAATATCTCCCTAAACTCACGTGGATACTTCTTTCTTCTCTCCAACCAGAAAAAAACTCCAATTCACAGTTTCATCAATTCCTCCTTTTTTTTCTTCCCAAATCCAACCCACATGCAAGAGTATAATTGGAGATGTGAATCAAGGATTTGATCTATCATCAATTTGAGGTGGCTTTCCTTATTCCTTCTTGATTATTTTGTGATTAAAACTGAATATTTAGGTTTCGAGATTTTAGTCTATCAATGTAAAAAGTCATGACTTTTGATAATAATTGGGTTCTGCTCATGCTTATAGATTGTCAATTTCTGCTTCTGCTTATTGCTTATGCTTATAGGTTCTTAATCTTTGCATAACTTACAGTTTCTGAACATTGGTGTAGTTGATTTAATCTTATTTAAGTGACGTGTTCTTGATGTTGATCTCCCTTTCACTTCAATTGAGATGAACTTTTAGTACATACGATAACTAAGAGTAGAATTGGGTTTGTCATTGTAGGTTTTGGTGTAAAACGATACAAAAAATAGTGTTACTACCAGGATGCTTAAGCTGAAATTTTAGAGATTTTGTAATGTGATAATTTTTTGATGAAATGATTGATAGTTGTGATCATGATAAGTGTTTGTGCTATAAGCTATAAATAAGTTGTTTATCCAAAAAAAATTAAATGTTTTAAAACATTGAAGTGGATGAGATTTTTTAAAAAATAATAGAATGACCGCTTACCATGTTTTCAAAAAAGTTGCTGTATACAACTTTTTGTACTATGAGCGCTTATCATATTTTAAAATAAATTGCAGAAAGAAAAAAATTCTGGAAAATAAAATTGGAAAAAAAGTTTGAAAAAATAAAAGTTAATGTTAAAGGGGGCAATTTTAGGCCCCTTTGACATGTGGGGTAGGCAACTTTGGGACTAATAAAAAATGGGGCTCATTAACTTGGAATATTTTAGGCCCCCTTGACATTGGAGTTAGGGGCCAAATTGTTAAGGTCCCATAAATTGAGTGCTCTAAGTATGCCCAATGTTGTTTGATTTCTGTTTGGGACAGGTTTCACATGTTGTCGTGTGTATGTTTATAGTTTTTATGTAGCTGCAACATTGGTCTAATTTACGAATACACATGATATTGTAGCGTAATGAAATCCCTGTGTGCATATCTTTACTAGTATGGGCTGTTATAGTTTTTTGTTAATGGACTTCATAATGTTGGTTCATTGATTTGCATTCTCTGCCTACTAATATCCTCTGAATTGTGTGTTCTCTATTATCCATTCTATAAGAATAATATTGTATTTTTGATGGTAAAGGTTACTCAATAATCAGTACTTCAATTATTTGGGTATCAATTATTGTTAATAACAAGTGATAAAAATAAAGATAGTAATGAGAATAATCAATGTGTGATGATAAAGAATGTGAAGTATGACATAAATGTATATAAATAGAGGATATTAGGTTATTTGAGATTATGTTTTAATTGATGTGATGAAATGATTGAAAAGATGAATTTTAGAATGTTAGGATTCACCCTAGCTAGGTGGATTCTCCGTCTATGACGGGATGTGTAAGAAGGGGCACCGTTTACCGGAGTCAATTTATCTCCACCTTAACATAAGGAAATGAAAATGTTGTCGTGGAAGTGGAGCTTATCTCGGTTGAAGATTCAGCCGTGTTTGTATTATGAAAGGCGGTGGAATCCAAGATGGTGCCTTCGTGTTTTGCGCAGCTGAGTTTTGGTTACTGTTGCGGTTCTGGTTCGTTTACTGCTTGCTGGTGCGGTGAAGACAGCAGGTGACAGGCTGCTGCTGTCTGTTGTTGTTCGGTTAGCAGGTTTGGCAGCAGGAATGGTTTGGAGGTTTGGTTATAAGGCTGGACAGTGTATTGGTGTTTTCTTGGGGTGCTTTTTTGTGGATTGACAGCTTTTGGTGTTTCTTGCTGTGTTCTTCTTCCTGTTCTGTTTCTGAATATGGATGTTTAGGAGGTTTTTTGTTGAGTTGTTGGCTGGTGAGGTGCCGCCTGTTTAGGCCCTTATTTGTACTCTTTTTTCTCCTTCGCGGGTATAGTGCATCTTGTGCTAGCCTAGCTTAATAAAATTTGCTGATTCAAAAAAAAAAAAACAACATAATTTTGAGAATAGGTTAGGTTATCGAAGGTTTCCCACGTTTGGTAACCTAATTAAATTAAGTTCTCGACATATATGTTATCTCGAGTTTAATTAATTGTTTTATTTAAGCTCTTTTTTATGTTTAGGTTCTTAATTTAAACTAATTTTGTTTCGATTCCATAGTTAACTTAATTTCCTGAAACATGCATTGTGTATTTGATGATAATGATATTAACTTTGTCACATTCTCGGTAGCACCGACACTTTTGATTGAAGGAATGTGTGATGTCCGAGATATATAATTTGTGATTTGTTAGAATTAGTTTGACATTGATTAGGGTAGGTAGTGTTAGTTAGTTATAATTAGTTGCTAGTTGGTTATGTTAATCACCTTATAATCACTATACAAAAAACATTTTATTAAATCTTCAATTATATCTAGCAGACACGGAAACATTTGATTACATTCAATTATGTCATTTTCTTAAATTATTACACGTTTGGTGTGCCGTGGTGTGTTTGTGTTGCTTCATAGGTCACATTTTAACTTTCTATATTTCTGAAATGATAAAATTGTGATAATGATTGTAATTTTGCAGTGTTGCATTTACTCTCAGAGATGGGTGTAGTGACGGGTGTGATATTGGATGAATCGGTACTCTTGGCTGAAGGAGATGGTGATAAAAGTGTATCTTCGCTACAGCCAGGAGTTGAGCCTTTAATCAGAACACTCTTTCAATCCAGAATTCATATTGGAATTGCGTATAATGTCGAACTTCAAGACGATAAGGTCAGTATTCTGAAAAGAATAGCCAGTTCACACTCGCTTCATTGCTTTATCTTAAATGATCAAGTAAGTGAAGTTGTTATGCCTGTATGGGGTGATAATGGAAGTGGAAAAATTATTTATCTGGTTTCTAGTAAGAAGGAGTTATTATTATTACCTGAATTAAGAAGGTATAATTGGTTGATTGTTGGTCTGAATGTTGGAGGTGAAAGTGAAGGTTCGCGTGAATATGATACTTCTAATATTGAAAATTTAGAGGAGTTGCCATTGAAAATTTGTCGGTTAAATAAAAAGTTTACCGGAAACAAGTTCTTGACTGTCGGTTATGTAATGAAGCCTTCTCGCGTCGAAGATTTTGCAAAGAGGGGTGCATTCCCTTTGTGTCCTACACAAAATGGGTTGATGTTTGTGCCTCTTTCGGCCAAGCTTCCTTTATCATCTCAATTAAAAGATGTTGATGTTGTTCTTCATAAAGCCACTGATGAAATATTATCCATTGAAGATAACCAGCCTACTTTTACACAAAACATGCAAGAACTGCAGAGGTATTTGGATCAGCATCAGAATTTATGTGTGGTTGATCCACTGATTAATATTTATCCTGTATTGGATCGGCTAGAAATTCAACAAGTTCTACTTGGCTTATTAGAATTGAATACTGAAGGTGGTTATTTGATCAGAGGGGCCTGTTTTCTTAAGGTTGATAATTTTAGCGAAGTTGATTTCACGGCTGGATTAGCTGATGCCGGATTGTCTCTTCCCTGTATAGTGAAACCTAAAGTTGCCTGTGGTGTCAGTGACGCTCATAAGATGGCAATAGTTTTCAGGGTTGATGATTTTAAGAATTTAGACGTTCCTCTTCCAGCTGTTATTCAGGAATATGTGGATCACTCTTCCACTTTGTACAAATTTTATGTCCTGGGCGAGAAAGTTTTCCATGCTGTCAAAAAGTCGATACCAAATGCTGATATTTTGATAAAATTAGCTAATGGTTATGATCTCAAACCTCTAGAGTTTGATAGCTTGAAATCTCTACCCACAGACAAAAGCATCATCATCGATTCTGGAACCAGTAACGAGTCTATTGACCTTAAGCTGGTAACAAATGCTGCAAATTGGCTTAGGAGAAGGCTTCATCTCACAGTCTTTGGTTTTGATGTTGTAATTCAAGAAGGAACACATGATCATGTAATTGTGGATGTAAACTACCTTCCATCGTTTAAAGAAGTGCCTGATGACATCTCTATCCCTGCCTTCTGGGACGCCATTAGAAATAAGTTTGACAGTATGGTTTCTAAACAAGCATGTGCTTGACCTTTTTAACTTTGACAAGGAATTAAATGTTTTAGAAATAAGTTTGACAGTGTTTGCATCAGATCTTTGATCAGGTACCTGATCTTATCATGATAAAAATGAGGTTGAATAATTTACCATTGCATGTTTGAAGCTTGAAATGCTTAGCACTTGTTGTTATTATTACTGCAATTCAATGTAATGCGTCTGCTATTTGCTTGAAAATATTTATTTAAAGATAAGAAGTTTACCTCTATTTTCTCTCCAAAATCCTTATACAAACATAGGTTTGAAACTTCCACTCAAATTGATCTTTCTTTGCTTCTTCCATAATCAGAAGAAAAAAAAGTCAACTTTGGGTCAGCTATGCCTAAACATCAAACCTAATCTAAGCACTGGAAATGCTAAAATGCATAGACATATTTATGAATACATATGCTAAAGAGTTGAGGACAAAATTAACTTGCTTCAGAAGCAACCACACAGAAGGGTTAACTTTGCTTCTGGTTAAGTAACTAACTAGTACTATTGAGTATTGACAAGTAAGACTATTAAGCTGTTGCTTCTTCATGAATTTCTCCTTCTTCCACTGGGCTGAAACTCACACGTTTCTGGAAATTCAAATTCAAGAAGTAACATTAACTTAGTTTCACATTAACCCACTTTGCATGGAAATTGAAACAATTTACTTGAAAACTATAAATATAAGCTAATGAGCTAATCAAACATTCCTATGATATAACTTTCTTGTAAACTTTAGTTTTCATATTCATTTAGTCATGTCTGCAAAAACATAAGAGTAATTATTTAAAGTTAAAAAGAAACAAATAATTGTAATCCTCGTTAATAACGGATTATATATATATATATATATATATATATATATATAATATGTTGTAGTCGTAATTGCTTGAAAGATGCAACTTTGAACAAATCATTTTTTACTTTAACTAGAACTTTTCAATAATGTTAAAAGTAAACATTTATCGACTTTTGAAGTTATCTCATTCTCACATTTGACTTCATCTTATGTATTATTCTATATGTTTTTATGGTCCAAAAATGAATGAGGTAAGAAAACGGCACGAGGCATGTTACAATGTTAGATAGATTAACAAGAAACGTCATAAGCAACAACATACAAGAAGGAAAATATTCATCCAAGTAGTTAAAAACTTGCAATCTAATTTATTATTTCCCCAACTTTACTTATTGGCATCAGCAAGATAAGGTTGATTGCTACCTATATAATTAAGAACATAAATATTTTGTCTCAATCACACTTTCTTTCATAAGATTTATCTCCTTTTTTATTATATATAAAGAATGGCTGCCAAAATTTTGGTTATTGATTGATATTCAGTTAGAAAATGTCAATATTTGACATTCAAATTTTTTTTTTGTTGCTAATTTATCATTCAGTATCATCTTGTGGTCAGCTAAAAAGAAATTTATCATGCCCGTGTGTTCTCTTAAAAAAGTAGGACCAAACAATCCAACTTGCAAATTCTCATTAAAAAAATCCCACATCCACATGCAACATCCAAACAAGCAAACAAAGTTTCAAAGATTTGAGAATGTAATCAACTATACAAAAATGAACAAAATAACGTAAGACAATTGAAAAAACACATACCCTTCGTGACCTTTGATTATGAACCTCTACTTTGCCTTCATTTATTCCACCACCACCACCCTTAACGGAAGCATTATTCCCCATATACAAACTTACAATCTTCTCCGCCACCTCGGCTCCATCGCGACTCTCCTCCATCAACTTATCCAACTGAGCCTTAGGAATCCTCATTTTTACCCTAGTGGACCCATCACGAACTAAACCAGGCCCATCATCACCTAGATTGGACCGCTTCACCGAAGGAAGATCCGAAACAGAACGTTTCGATAACATCAAAAAGTCGAGCCTCTCAGTAGCGTTCATGCCACATGAAGGGTGTAATCCACTGGATCGCACCCTCCTCGGCAATGGTTGAGACTGAACTTTTGGTAGCTCAACTAAGAAATAGATTTTCTTAGCCTTGAGTTGTTGGTGAGGTTCAAGTGGTTTAGCCCTAAGACCAAAATGCTTCACTGCTTGTGAATCCAAAAGAGCATGACCAGGATAGTGTTTAACTACATCGTTTGCTTTAGCTGGAGTTTTTAGCTTGAAAGTTTCTCCATCTATTTTCATTACCTTTGCTTTTTTGGTTCTTCCCATCATAACGTTTCCCATCTCTTATTATTATTACACTAGCTTGTTCTTTGTCACTTTCCTTTCCCTTTGATATTTTCAATTTTGATTGGTTGTATTTGTATCTTAGTTTCTCTCTTTGTAGACTTAGTAGATAGTTGTAGGAGATGATAATGATATATTAATACTTACTCATATTTATATAGCCTATATATAGAATACGTTAATTAGTAAAAGGCCAAAGCAAATAGTATGTGAATTAGTGGAAATTTGGTAGAGATTCCATATAAATAAGGAAAGGGTCAATGACTTGATTTATTTATTTATTATATTCAATAGTAGTGTGAAACTAAAGATTTAACCAAGATAAAGTTTGATCACTTGATGGGTTAATATTAATTCGATAGTTACAATATAACCAGGTACAATTACATTTTTAGCCATTTGGTTAATATATTTAACACACATAAAACAATAAATTGCATGTTGTAATTAATTAATTATTAACTAATTAATTAATATTAGTTATAAATCAACCAGTTTCTCAGACCTCAGTTCCATTCCATTCGTTCATGGTTAAATTTTTTTGTTAAAAACCTTATTTATAAATTAATTTAGTTTGGAGTTAATTGTATTACATATGCTTGAAGTTAAAAATATTTTTAAAGAGATGGTTGAAAATGTCATTCCCCTTTAATGAAAATGAGTTGTGTAGCCAAGCCAAACTTTTCACGTCCCATTGAGAAAAAGAAAAAAGAAAAAGATATGGCTTTCCCCTCATGCATATTCTTTTCATGGATTTGTCTACATATTTATAAAAGAAAAACTTATTGTCCCGACATGATAAAAGATAAAAGTTTTATTCACTTTTAATTTATACCTATACTAATATAAAGGTGTAGTAAAAGATCTCAATTAAAAAAACATGTAAATCCTAGAAAATAGAAATTTCACGGAGGAGTAGACTAAAGAGTTTATGCCTTTTTGATCATAAACTCTCAAGATTAATCAGGCTTAATTAAGCTCAACCACTAATGAATTAGATTACATATAAATATGATGTGAAACTACATCGACATCACAAATGATCTCATTAGCACCACATGATGAAAAGAAAAACGTTGAACTAAGCTAAATATATATGACTCAACATATTCAACGAGTTTTCATCATGTAACCCTAGAAGTCATTCTATAGAAGCACACTTGTGCACAGTAAAGATACATCATTCTCTAATCACAAAAAAACCTCCCATCCTCGATTATTAACCAACTTCATTGCCGAATTGTTTGTCGATACACCACACCCACCGATGAGCTGCCACTGTCTTATGCCGTGTTACCACAACTCTAGCCGTCGATCTAGGTTCACTTCGGATTAGACACTAAAAGCCTAACATGCATGTAAAACACTCTTCCAATTGGCCATGTGAAGAAAATACAAAATAACATCCAAAGCATGCTCTTGATGTTTGGAATCTATTCATATTTACAAAGATTTGAGAAATATTAACATATAAAATCGATTATGATATGCAATCAATTATTAATCCAGCCAAAGAAAAGAGTATTCCAGAAGCAGTTCATTATGATTTTTTTTTTAAATTGTTCAACTACGTATGTATATATAGAGTAGTATTTATAAAAAATAATACTAATACGTACGTATACTGCATGTTGCATGACTTTTAACATGTTAGGCAACATTTGAAACGAAGAATGACCATTTAGAAGCCTCTTAACATTTTCTTCTACTATTTTCTTTTTTGCTTTGAAATGATATATGTCTATTTTAGTGTCATATTCAGATTTGGAGTTCTTTTGGCATCTCATATTAAATTCTTGACAATGTGGACTTTATTTACCAAATCTGCTATTATGTCTTCTGCTATTATTTTTGTGTTCGTTTTCATATGTCGGCACTTATCAAAATGTAATATTTTCGATCACTTACTAGATAATCAATTTTTGGATTACAACTATTTTATTTTATGTTTCATTACTTTTATTTAATTTGATTATTACATTTATTTTATGTGTGTGTGATTCAAATATGAAATATGTTATCATACATCATTTTTTTTTATTTTTTTTTTGAGGATACATCATTTGTGTTTTGTTAAATTAGACTAATTTCCATATGTATTAACTATATTATATTTCCAACTAGAAAAATAAAATAAAATATATAACATGACGAGAAAAGCTATAACATGAAAACCGTTGAAGAATAATTAACCTAATTGGTAACCAAGTCCACTCAAGCATTCAAGTCTAGGAACATGATCTTAAGTAATCTCACCAAACAACAACTCAAATGTCTGTAGTTATAACTTATAACTAGCCTTCAACAACGTTGCTAGGTCAAATGTAAGTCACGTGAATCAAAATAAAATAATTACAATAATAAATAACAATTTTCTTTAAGTAAATGTTAAGTGACAATTATTTATTGGTGTTTCTTTTCAAAAAGAAATATATTTATTGGTGTTACACGTACATGACAAAAATGAAGACTGCCCTTTAATCATTTTCTTAAATAGGCTGTCATCATAATTTGATAGGAACAACATATATTATATGTAGGATCGGGATTCGAACCTTAAATATCGTACATATTCGATGAATTTCTAGACACTAGGCCTATTTGCCAAAAATAATAAACAGAAAGACATCGACTTCTTTGATTGAATATTGGACGATCCTATATTTCAACAAATTATTACCTACCAACCACGTTCACTTCAACAAACATGAAAACAAGCACCAATCAAACTTTAGTATATCCCTTCAAAAAAAAAAACTTTAGTATAGTAGCTTGGACCAACCCAACCTAATGTCTAAGACACCTTTTTAAGCTTTCACTTTCACTAAATAATTTTATTTCAGGGTTTTAATTCCAAACAAAACTCTTATTTTTAATGAGAGAAAGAATTTACAAAAGACTATGGAACTAATATAGAAATAATGCATCTTATTAATTACATATTAAATTGAAACTTAAGATGTAAAGACAAACACAAAGATCAAATAATCGCTCAAATGAGCATGTTTATTTTTTTGGTGGTGATATATATATTTTGGTAGTGAAATGAGCATTTTCAATTCTTTCAAATAAAGCTTTTGGTGGTGAAATGAGCATGTTCAATTCATTCAAATAAAGCTTTAAAACAACGACAACATGAAAATGTTATGTTAACAAGAGTTTTTGGGGCACTATGTATTTAACACATTAAAAGTTTAAAAAGTAACCTTATCTATATAAAACTTGTAAATTATTTCTATATTTGAATCTTTAATTAATGCCCTAAGGGCATTGGTTAACAACACCCTTTAATTAATATAGTTTGAAATGATCGATTGAAAGAATCGATTGAGTTATGCATTTTTTGGGTGAGAAAAGTTTAATCCGGTTCATACATATGAAGAAATCAGAGCATGTATGGATATATCTGATGATGAATTTAGTTTGGCTAATCGATGATCTTGTTTGTGTTTAATTATATTGTTGCAATTATCATTGTTGATGTTTTAAAATGTTTATGTTGTTGAAATTATTGTGTTTAAATTATGTTGGTGCTGCTGTTGAGGTATAATGTGATTTAAGGACAAATTTTTCTCTTTTTGTGTTTAGAAAACTTTTGAATCATATAATTTAAAAATCATTTCGAAATATATAATTCGAGAAGGTAAAATGTGAATTTTAAAGGGCACACAAGATGTGTATAAGGTGGAAAGATAATTTCTCTAGCCACAGTGGAATTCCACAAAGATGAAAATAACCAAATTAAAATGGCCACCAACTATTGTTGTCAATTTCATGATGTCTACTAAGATGCCGGTTCCTCTTGTTCTGTTTGAATTTTGAATGATTTATCGAGTAAGCGAATTTTCTTCAAATTAGTGAGACTATGTCATGTCACACTCGAACTATTAATGATACACTGCTGCTTCAAATAATTTTGTTCACTAATAAATCAATAATAAATAAATTGGGTTAATAAAAAGTTTTCACTCCATTTTATACATTGAATGTCACACTAGTAAAAAAGTGTTTTTTTTTTTTTATATTAACCCTTTGATTTTTTTTGTTAAGAATTGTCCAATCCAAAAATCAAACTCAGGTTCGACTGAACAATTTATCCTTTAGTAAATTTCATCAATCACTTGACAATTGTTTAGTTAGTAGAAAAAAGTATTTTTAAAATAAGTTTATAGTTTTAGATTTCATCCATGTAATTTAAGACTCTTGTTATTTTAGCCTCTGATGTAGTATTTTCAACCAATTAGCAAATGTCACGTGATCGGGACAAATAATTTTAAGTACAAGGATAAAAAATAAAACTATAAATTAAACAACTGGCTATCCTTCTAGCATAAGGTGTGCCAAGAAAGATAGTAAATATTGACAACAATGTTTCAACAAAAAAGGACAATGATTAGCCTATATCCAAACACAAGAACGGGTTCTGGCACCAATCAAAAAACTTATAATTAAAACTAGCAAATTTTGCTTTATGCCATGAAAAAGAGAGTAGCCTAATGTTCTCCAAAAGTTGAGAAAAGGAGCTTTGTTTGGTTTGAAAAATTCTATCATTCATTTCCTTCCAAATAACCCACGAAGTTGCAAACCAAATTAAGTACATGAAAGAACACCGAACCTTTGTATAACCTGTTGAAGTACCAAATTGAATGAAGTGGTCCGTAGTATAGACACCTAACCATTGACGAACCAGAAATCAAACCATACCAAATTGATTACAAAGCAAGAATAGATGAACGGAAGTTTCAATTGAGCCACACCCACTGACTCATCACTGCGCCTCAATATGACTTACTCCCTGCCAGAATAAATTCACCTTCATAGGCAACCTATTTCTAAAGAGCCTCCGCGCAAAGACCGAGATCTTCAGAGGAATATCTTTCCTCCAAAGCAAATCCGCATGTTTGTTATCCCCATAAAATATTAGATTTTTGGTTTAACTTTTCTTTTTTTATTCTTTTTAAATTAACAAGTTATATGTGAGAAGTATTCATCGTTGTGACTAATCCCCGTCTTTATTCTCTTCTTTTTTAGATAGAACATTATTCTCTTTTTCTTTAGTAATGATATATTTAAGTTGTTTTATTTTATATCAATTGTCCATACTACACAGAAAAATAGGTTACTGTAGTATTTGCTTTAATATACAAACTCATACACACACAGAAACATTTGAGATCAAGGTAAAAACTCACACCTCTGCGAAATTAGATTTAGGCACAAGATTACAAAAATATGAAGAACAAATCCACAAAATACCCATACATATATGCAGGGCACATATAGTATTTTTATCCGGTAGAACATACAGTGTATGACTACTATCTGTTCGTGAATACTTGTTGATATCCCTAGTGTTGACCATATTGAACTAATACATGTCAATCTGTGATCACACATAGGTCAAAACCTTCAGTCAAGCATTTAATCAGGGCCGACCCTAGGCATAGGCCGCGAGTGCGACGGCCTAGGGCCCATGCTCGTAGGGGGCCCTAATTTTTTTTTACAGGGGGGTGTATATAGCAAAGATAAGGAAAAAGTGGGGTGCGTATAGTAATTCGTAACAGCAGGTCTAATTCTGAATCAATTTTTGGGCCCATTAGGAATAAAACAGAAAAAAAAAGTGGAAAGGCCCAATAAAGAGGAAAATAATGGAATTGGCCCAACTAACACACAAACAAAAACTTCTTTTGAGCAATTAGAAAGACAGATGAAAAAAGAAACCTAAAAAGAAAAACAAAAGTTCCAAAATCAGTCATTCTCTCCAGGTGAATTGTTTTAGGTTTATTTTTTTTTTCTTTCTTATTCCAATTCTATTTGATAATATTGTTTCAATTCTCTAATTGCTTCAAGTGTTGAATTCTAATTATGTTTTTTTTCTTATTCCAATTCTCTTTGATAATCATTGTTTCAATTATCTAATTGTTTCAGGTGTTGAATTTTAAAATTCTAATTGACTGATTTATGTTTTTTCCAATTGAATTTTTTATTTTTCCATATAACATGATTTATACTGTACACCAAAAAGCTTAAAAGCATATAGCATGATATTGATTTAAGAATTCTCTTCACGTACTGTACATATAACAGTCATTTTTTATTTTTGATATATTTTTTTAATTAATTGTTTGTACATTGTACACGTGATTTTTGTATTTTTTTTTTTCAATTCAATTCTTGATTTTTGCTTAATTAAGTGTTGATATATTTCTTTTTTTTGTTGCACTTTTATTTTCAGGTGTTAAAACTTCGGTCTATTTTAAGGTGCTATTGCTCTCTACTTCACTTACTACTGGTACTAATATGGTTTTTCTTTTTTGTTTGTTTGTTTGTATTGGTTTATATTGAGTATCTGATTTATTTAAAGATGTTGCCTAAAGAACATTTGTCTGGTAGTGAAAAACGAAAAAAAAAAAGAAAACGAAATGAAGAGCTAATAAAATCACAACAAGGAGCTCTTGATTAATTTGTTTTCAAAAAGGTAGATACCCAAGAAAATGTTCCTAATGATGTGCCAAATTTGGAAAACAACAACAATGAAAATTTGGATCATGAAAATGAAAATGAGGAAATTGATGATAATTCAAATGTTTCTAATGATGTGCCAAATGCATATAATATTGAAAATTTTGGTGATGATCCTCATTTTGATATTTATGATCCAACAAATTGGGAGAATCTTGATAACACCTCAAGGGATATTCTAGTTGAAAAGGGACCTATTCGAGAAATGAATCTTAATTTTCCCAATGACAAATACTCTAGGCATTTCTCATATGCGAATTATTCAAGAAAATTAAGTAATGGTGAGATTAGTGATCGAAAGTGGCTAGTTTATTGCAAACATGTTGACAAAGTATATTGTTTTTGTTGTAAATTGTTTAAATCTTCTACCTCTAGTAACTTGAGTTTACTTGCAACCGAGGGTTTAAATGATTGGAAGCATATTAGTCAAAGACTCAAACAACATGAAAATGGTGTCGAACATATGACTAATATGAATACTTGGAATGAATTGAGAATGAGATTTGATAAAAATCAGACAATTGATAGACACTTGCAAGAAGAAATTGTGAAAGAGAAAGAGCGTTGGAGACTAGTTTTACGTAGAATAGTTTCAGTTGTGAAATGTCTTGCTAAGAATGATCTTGCATTTCGAGGATCCAAAGAAAAATTAAGTCAAGATAGTAATGGTAATTTTCTTGGATTAATTGAAATGATTGCGGAATTTGATTTGGTAATGCAAGATCATGTGAGATGCAAGATAGTAAGGCTATTTCTTTCTTTGGAGTTATTCAGCGCTTATATTCAGTGTTTTCGGGATCTACAAAGCATAGCTGGGATGTCAACCACTATAACTAATACATGTCTCATTCATCATTTATCAGAAGAAAAAAAAAATGATGTAATACAAAGGGCCCTTTTTTCATACTATGCCTAAGGCCTGTAAAACTCTAGGAACGGCTCTGCATTTAATTGGCAAATACATACATAAATTGTTTGTTTTAGAACACAAAATAAAAGCATAATAATAAGCAACTCCTACATTAGATTCTAATCAACATTCATAAAAGAGAAAAAGCATAACCAAACAAAGTTAATATGCAAAAACTAAAAAAAGCATAACCATATTTTTCTGTCTCAGTCTTTATGGTCTTATCTTCCTGGTTCCCCTTTTGTTTAGGTATTGAAGAATGTCCTCCAAATGATCTCCATCCAGTTCACAAGGCAAGCAATTTCTTCATCTTTAAAATCAGTTATGGGCGGGTCATTACGACGGAGGCCTTCATACATTTGTCTTGCAATGTCTTTCATCCTCTGTCTATTCTCTTTAGAAACTTGAACCATTCTATGTAGGGCTTCCGCGTTATGGAAAAGAACAGCCTTTTTCATCTCATACTCATCGTATTCTCCATCGTCTTCTTCATTTTCATTTTCCTCTTCTCCATAGTCTTCTTCACTTTCATCATCCTCCTCAGTATCATCTTCTTCACTCTCTTCTTCAAGTACTATAGGATGCCCTTCAAAAGGTTTCCAGTCCACATACTGATCAACTTCCTCAGCTGTCCTTTTCCTCATGGGCATGACATTGAGGTTGAGATCTTCCCACAAATCTCTCAATTGATCTTCTAATCTCTGAGCTTTCTCCACATCGATTTGCCACATTCTACGTAAAGCGACCATATCACTGAGAAGAGAATCCAATTTTTGCTCATCCGTTTCTGGCTGTTGGTTTTGAGCCTTAAGATGCCTCCAAGTTGGCCTCACCCTTAGGTGTATTCCTCGTTTATGCGTAGTCGCATAATACTCTTCACACTTCTTAGAGCGAAATCCGTCGCTGTCAAAGTTAGGTTTGCTAGAGGATGAGTCACTTGCCTTCCTCTTCTTTTGGTTTCTTTGAATAGGTAATCTAGGAGCCATGATTTTCACCTGTATCATATCCAAGAAACCACTCAAAAGCATTCATAATTTCAAAAACCATATCACAAACAAATTAATGCAACTCTCAGATAATCTAATTACCAATAAGACTCAACAAATTATTCTAACTTTCTTTATCAGTACTCATGATATTTCAGAAATTCAATGATATTAATCAAACTCATTAAAACTACATCAACATTTTCTAAGTAACATCAAATTGAACATTACAAAACTCAAACCAAAAGCCACAAACCCAAAGTGTAATATTCAGAAATCAAAGTTAGGAACGCGTTACTTATTCGCGTAATTGCAAGACCATAACATCAATTTTGTAAATAAAAGACTACTAAAAAAGGGGGCCAAATTAGGTCACAATCAAACCCTAATCCATCAATTCCTCAATCATTCTTTACCACAGAAAAATTCATAAACTTGAAGTGAAAAACACATTATTCCCAACATTAATTTCATATCGAACCAAAGAATATGATAAATCAGTTTATAACACCAAAATCCCAAACAAATGAATCTTCCACCGTAATCACAAATTCAAGTGACTAAGTGTAACAAATCATATTTGATATTATTCAGAATAAATAATAAAATAATGTTTGGCGATTATTGTTTAACTAACTAAAGCATAAAAGAACCCAATAGGAAAAAAATATAGTAACGAGGTTACCTGATTAGAATGATGAAGGAGAAAGAAGAAAGCATAAAGTAACAAATGAGTGAATAGTGTTGTAATAGTAATAGTAACCGTAAAAGCGAGTAAAGAGAAGGTTTTGGTGTTACTTGAAGTGAAAATGAGAAGAGGAAAGGTTTGAGCGCGAATGAAAACTTCCCGCCATGTGATGTCCTACAAATTTGTTTGGGCTGTGAGGTGGCCCTAAGCCATAAGTGAAATATTTGTACTCTTTTTTTATATTAAACTTTTATATGTGTTTAGTTTCTGTAAATAGGAGTCATTTAAAAATTGGTTTTTGTTTTTCTTAATCCTGATATTTTGTCATGTCAAAATTTAATCATTTAAAATTTCGTCCCTCTGTCCACTTGATCACTGCCACGTCACTAATTACAGAAGTATTTTTTATAATTTCACGTTTGTAATTACAGTGATGTGACAATAATTAATCGGGCTGAGGGATCAATTTTTAAATGATTAAATTTTGGCAGGGCAAAATGCCAGAATTAAAGAATACATGGACCATTTTTTAAATGACTCCTATTTACAAGGACTAAACACATGTAAAAATCTTATATTAATTAATCCAATATTTCTCATAATAAAAGGATCTTTTAATTAGTTGAGTCATAAGGTAAGTAAAATCATCAAAAATCTAAGAATTGAACTTAGTTTCTGCTTAATAATTGGTCATTTTGTAAAGTTTTTTTCACTAACATAGCCAAAAATGATGTCCTCCAAATATTATTATTATTATTATTATTGTTTTGGGTTTAATTTTAGAAAATAAACAAAATAGTTATGATCTGGAAAATAAAATGGATGTGTAAATTTTGATTCACATGTCATATGCTTAGTTAGCGTTGACTAACGGCCATTTGGCGGAATGACTCAATTGAAAAAATATATTAGTTGAAGGACTCAATTGCATATATTTTTTTAGTTTACAGACCTATTTAAAAATTCCCAAATAGTTTAGGGACCTTCAGATTAATTAAAACTTTTTTTAATTATTATATAAAGTTATAAGTTGGTG
Source organism: Medicago truncatula (assembly GCF_003473485.1). Taxonomy (NCBI): domain Eukaryota; kingdom Viridiplantae; phylum Streptophyta; class Magnoliopsida; order Fabales; family Fabaceae; genus Medicago; species Medicago truncatula. The sequence goes on from NC_053044.1 coordinate 33,864,619, forward strand.
GATTTGTTTTGGATGTATGATATTAATCTCATATTTTAGTGTAGGATTCCTAATGAATTGCTCCCTTGTCATCACAGTTACTTAAAATTTTAGAAGATATCTTACTTTATGGCTATAGATTATAGGCAGGGGCAATTTTACCCCAGCTAGCCCGGGCACGCACCCGGGCTCAACCCATACTTTCTTTATATCGCTACAAGAAATTTGACTTTTAGTGACAGCCAAAATTCGTCACTATAGGGTAAATTTCCGTAGTTAAATCTGTCTGTCATTGCTAAATGATTGTCACTACAAGTTTTCCACCTTTACATACGGAAAAAACCGTAGGTAAATTATAAGGAGACCATTTTAAAAACATCATAACCTATACCTACGGTTGCGGCTGTCACTAAAACTTATCGTTGTTTTATTTTGCCCAGACTCCAAAAAATTCCTGACTCCACCACTAATTAGAGGTGTTTACTGGGGTGGGTGTTTGTTTACTTATTCAACATATTCACTATTGGTTACTCTTTAGTTTGTTTGTAATTCTTTGGCCTATTATTTGGCACCTCTTTTGCTAAATACAAGCTTTGTTTCATAAATAATTTAGCTTATATAAAAAAAATCTCATTCTATTCTCCCTTTTCATTTCATATTGTGCAAATCCTCTGAAATATTTGACTGATTTATTACTGCTTCTAATAATCAGAGGACATTGATTTGAGATTATTGTTAGAATGGAAACTCATTTCGAAAGAATAAAAAATAGACGCAACCAATGGAAGGTTTGGTAGGTCAAATGGTTTGAGCTAAGTGCTAAAAGAAGCACTACTATTATGTAGTGTACAACTTGTATTGTATTCTCCCTGTGTGATTTAAATTTTCTTAAACCATATTGTTCATAAGTTGTAAGAAATTAAGCAGTTAAAAGTTGCCTCATTTATCACCTTTTTCAGGATATACACTGGAGAGTTATTAAAAGGGTAATGAAATATTTATATTAAATTATGACAGAATATGCAGAATTAGACATGAGAGAGTAAAAAGGACATATTTATCCTAACTCAATAGCAACATAATTAATTTGAAGGGTGATAACCATGGTAGTATCCATGCATGTTGTCCATAACAGATGACGGTCCAAGGAAGTTATATGGCCATCCTTGATTCCCTAAGCCAGAGTAATTAGTTCCATAAATACTCTCTTCAAAACTTTCCGGCCTTTTCCATTTGGGATATTCATTGATTCTAGTCACATTTGCATTGGCCACATTGTCAAAAGTTTCAGAAGACAAAGGTGTTTGTGCTGCCAAATGTTGATTGATATTATGATTATAAAACCATTCAGGTCCATAGCTATCTTTGTCATAGAAACTGGGAATCATATACTGATTTTCAAAGGCACTTTGGTAATTTGTGATATATTCATGACTATTGTCATTGATATCATCATCATCATCATCTGTGTGTTCTTGATTGTAATCTTCATTCAAAATCTCTGCATGTTTACCCAATTTGGCTAACTTCTGGACCAATGTTGAAGGATTGACAACTCCTGTGACTGCTACCTTTTGATTTTCTGCATTTATGTCTACTTCATAGACACCTATACAAATTCACAAATATGTAAAATTAGATTGGAAGATTGACATCAGAAAATGGCTAAGTTATAATTTCTCTTCTATTTGTATATTTGAAAGTTGAAAACTGATAGGGAAATAGAATTTCACAGGTGTTATGTTTCGATTTGCGGTAAATTTGATAAAATCACAGTGAGTCGCCTTAGTTTTGTAAAAGCTATACTTTACAGCTTCTACGATATGACAAACCCAGCCTGATATCAAAATGCATAGGACATGTTTGCTTTATCAAAGTTGTTACTATATGTTCTTGAGAAATAAATAAAATCTCACAGCTTACATTGCCAATGGGTTGTTAGTATATACTTAATCTTCAATGCTTATTCATGTTTCATTTTCATTATATTCATAAATTCTTGGACATGACATATATATATATATATAAACTATTGCAATTTGTAACTCTTATTTTTTTACCAACTTCCTTTTGCTGGTCATATGGTAAATACTAGTTATAACATGTATGCTTAGGGTCGGTTTGGATTGACTAATTTTAGAGCTTATGCAAAATAGTTTATGCGAATAAAGAAGCATTAATGTGTTATTTATAAATTTGTTAAGGTAGTTTATGAAAAAACAACCTATGAATATACAATTTTCATAAGTATCTTATGAATTAACATAAAAACTTATTTATTTGCATAAACTCTTTTTCGTAAGCCCAAAATTAGCTCAATCCAAACAAGCCCTTATTATACGACAAGGGTAGCTTATACACAATGGTTCTAACCTTTTAAAGATAGCTAATATATAAAAATTAATAATTAAGAGAAAAAAAAATTAAACTTTACCTTCAATTTTTCTTAGTGCTTTCCTGACTTTGGTCCTACACCCTTGACAATTTATATGTACTTTGAGAACAAAAGTCTGCTCCAGAGGAATTAAAAAACACATCTCAGAAATAACATAATAAAATTAGTTAAAAAATGTGAAATGAATTAATGAAAAGGATTAAAAATACAGGGACCTCAGTCTTTAATGACTCATGTTCATTTGTTGACATTTTTAGCAATGATTGAAGCTAGAATATAAGAAAATAATGCCTTCCTTGTTTTCTTTTTTCTTCTATGACTTGTGTTTGATGAATGTACAATGTTTGCACAAAAGATGTTTTAAAGACAAAGAACATGTAAAGAGACAATATGGTTATGTTTTGAGTTGGTGAAGGTTTTTTTGACCAAGCTTTGGGTCCTTGCAGTTTGGTCAGGCAAGGATTTTGTGCATGTCTTAACAATGATTTTTTGCACAATGATCATGTGATGGAGTTGTACGGTGGTTTTGTTAGTTCAATCCTTCACATTTGACCCTTTCAAGTGTAGAAAGAACACACACTTTTTGTTTGCAACAGAAGTACTAACATAGCCAAAAGTATTACATTTGTGAGTCGAATTATTAGACTACTTTTATCGGAAAAAATGTGACATGCTCCATTGTTAAAATAATTAAGGGTGCTGCTAACCAGTACTCTGGGGGCAGACAATAAATAAATGGATCTCAATTGGTTTACCTAAATTAAAGTGAGATATAAGTCAACTAATTAAAATAAGATATAATTGTATTTATTGTTTGTTTTTGTAGCACTAACATCATTAATTATGTTATTTATCATCTACAAATAAAAACGATAATATAAAATATATATATATATATATATATATATATATATATATATAAAGACAAGAAGTAAAAAAAAGAACAATTTTTTTTTTGAATAATACCTAATAAATTGAACGTAGCGTAAATAAAAGATGAGCAATGCTATTTATCAAGAAAGATTTTATCAAGAAAATTTCAAAAATGACATGGCAGAATAATCACCCTTATATTTTATCAAGAAATAGTCCTGAAATTAATGTTAACCAATAAAATCTCAGCCTGGCCGGAAATCATGGGGTGGTGGGTGTTATGTATTTATTTTTAGGCTTAATTACTCATTTGGTCCCTTAACTTATTTTTTGGTTTCATTTTGGTCCCGTAACTATTAAAAGTTTCGTTTCGGTCCCTTAACTTATTTTTGGGTTTCATTTTGGTCACTTAACTATTAAAAGTTTCGTTTTGATTCCTTAACTTATTTTTTGGTTTCGTTTTGGTCCTTTAACTTATTTTTTGGTTTCGTTTTGGTCCCTTAACTCTAATACATTCATCCTAGCATAAAGGACCAAAGTGGTTGACGGAGGAAGAGTTAAGGGACCAAAACGAAACCAAAAAATAAGTTAAGGAACCAAAACGAAACTTTTAATAGTTAAGGGACCAAAACGAAACCAAAAAGTAAGTTAAGGGACCAAAACGAAACTTTTAATAGTTAATGGACCAAAACGAAACCAAAAAATAAGTTAAGGGACCAAATGAGTAATTAAGCCTTATTTTTATGAAAGATTAATAAATGAGACTGAAATCTAAAGGTGATTATTGTGCCATGTCATTCTTGAATCTTTCTTATAAAATCATTCTTGATATTTAGCATTTTCCATAAAAGATTGAATATTTTATTTTTTGAAAGATAAAAAAAAACAAAAGAAGATTGAATATGGTATTGATGATGAGAGATATTGAATATATCATTTATTAATTTTAATTAGTTGAAATATTTTACACTTTAATTAAGGTAAATCAAATGAGATCCATTTATTTATTGTTCCTTATCCAGTGTCCGGGACACAAGTTAGCATTGCCCAATAATTAAATATAAAAATAACACGACATTAAATATTTTGATATTGAGTACATATCAAATAAAATTTTAAAATACCGTGGTATTCACTATTTTTTATTTTATTTTTTTGTTGTCATTCATTTGTACTATTATTATTGGTGATACAAATTTTGATCTTCTTTTATAGTTTGATTGTTTCATCGGAGGATATGCCCCTTATGTACACCAAAAGTCATATCTATACCCATTACCCAACCTTTAAGAAACAACCGATATAAAAAACTACTTTTACCCCTCCCTCTTCAGGTTCTTAAAAGCCCTTAATATTAATTTTTTTACTATTTTTTACCCTCATTGGATTACCTAGATTACCAAAATTGGATGGAATTTGTCCCAATTGTAGGAAAATTGGATGTGTAAAAATCTTGAAAATTTAATGTGAGCATTTTAGAAACCCAACATATACCTACTGATTGTGTGTGTAAATCCTAAAAACTTTAAAGTGAGTATTTTATCCAGATTGTAGGATCAAAATGTGTACAAAAATCTAAAAAAATTATAGCGAACATTTTACACTTCGGATTGTAGTATCCGGATGCGTACAAAATACTGAAATATTTAAAGTGTTTCATCACACATCTACATTTTTTAATTCTAACAAATTCATCCTTTAAAGTGAGCATTTTACACATCCGCGTTATACTCATCTCCTGTACTCATAGAGTTTGGATGTGATGCCACAAGTTCAAATTTTGCAATGCCTGGATACTATTTTTCTGCTGTATACGGACATGTATTGTACCATGGTTATTGGACATCATTGTGAATTCCCTTATCAACCAATATAGCAAGTTATGTGCACATTGTACTCACCATTAGGGTGGGAATAGGTGAGGCTGCCTGACAGGGCTTACGGTCTAGCCTATTTAAAGCTTAGCTCGGCCCAACTCGTTTAATGAGAGGTGAGTCATGGCTGCATCTTCTCTAATCGGTTAGTAAACATTGACTCAATTTTGAAGCTCATCAATATTATACAGTGATTTTTTATTTATTTTTTATTTCAAGATCTAAGATTATCTTTGTTCATTTTATAAATCATCAGCATATCTTTAATGTATCGTTAGGAAGTAATTTCGTTAGAGTGTGATGTAGTATGTGTCTAAATGCAGTTTTAGACTTTATTTTGGCAAAACCGTAATTTGTAGTCCCTTATTTCTAATTGCGTAATTTAGGTCCTCTATTTTGGCAAAACAATAAAAAAAAATTGAAGGATGCAAAACAAAAATTTTGGTTCTCCTATTTTTAATTATGAAATAGAGGACTAAAAATTGAGATTTTGTAAAAATAAAGGGACCAAAATTGCAAGATTAAAAATAGAGAGATCAAAATTTCGGATTTACCAAAATAAAGGGACCAAAATTGTGTAATTAAAAATAGAGGGACCAAAATTACAGTTTTGCAAAAATAAAGAACCAAAACTATATTTAAACCTATAATTGATGGTAGAATCATTTGGTATATGCACAATTACCATTGTCCTTTCTACTCTCACTTTTTTATATATGCTTTCTGCCTTGGTTGTTCAAAAAGCTTTTGTCCAAACTCTTTGTGCTCCCATGTGCCTACACACTAACAAGTATGTCTAATCTCGTGGCATCTAAATTTGAAAAAGCATATTATGTATTTGTTGGGTCATAAGAGTAGCTTAGTCGATCATTCACACTGGACCTAAAACAATCATGTAAGTTAGTAGAACATCACATTTATACCAAAAACCTTAATGCATTGATTTATAGTCCTTTAACTTATAAAATGTCTAACCCCCACTTTTTCAAAAAATGTGAAACTTCTAACTTACATTTTTTACACTAACATTTTATACTTCCAATTGGAGTTCTAAAATGGAGTTCTTTTAGAACAGTAATTGATTCAATTAAAATACTCATTTCCCTCTCATGTATTTTCTTTCTTACTGGTCAAATCATATCCAAAATAAAGAGAAAAAAAATTAGAAACCGAGTTTTTACCTTTCTTTTTCTCTCACCATATATATTGAGCTAGCAAACACCACTGAGCTAAAAATGTAGAGAAGAAAATAATGTGATGTAAGCAACTTGACTTTGAAAATTTCCATTTTAAGAAAAAGGGAAGAAGAGTGTGTGAGTCAATTTGAAACACACCCGCCAAAAGTTTCTTCAATTGTGTATGTATATATAGTTAGACAGTAGAGTATATATAGATATAATAGGTCTTTCTATTTCCTTCAACTTTGTCATAATAATACACTAAAGTACCAATTCGGTCAAATATTCAATTATTTCCTTCAAGACTTGCATACTTGCTTTTCTTACCTTTTATTTCAAAGACCTTATTTATAACCAATGTGGTTAGTTTCAATTAGTTAAAATTAAAATTTCAGTTTTTACTAACTTGCTATTCACAGCTCTATATATATAAATAACATTGTTATTCACATTTTCCTTTCTTAATGATCCATCTTGTGTATTTTTGTGAAATTTTTTTGCTGCTTTGTAATAACATTGTCATTTTCATTTTTTAATGATCCATCTAATATGTGATTCATGCATTTCTCTCAAAACAAAAAACAAAGTAATCTTTATTTTTGGAATTAGAGGGGAACTTCTCATCTTGACATGGACAGGTTTCGATTCAAATGTTGATGGGAGACAAGATGATATTTCGATGAATGGTTTAACTAGGACTTTTAGGACTTTGAAGTGCTTCAAGTTAAAGGAATTAAAAACCGCGACAAGGAACTTAATTCCAGATAATCTGGTTTTACAATTGCTGTGAAGAAGCTTAACCATGTGAGCCACCAGGAACCCAGTGAATGGTTGGTGAGTATGTTACTCGAAAATTTTACCAAAAGCTTGAGAACTAGTTGAATTCTGAAGTTGGGAAAATATCAAATTATTTTTGGAAAATTGTTTCATATAACTTCTGTAGCAAAATAGATGGTTCTTTTTTAGATATTTATAATTTAGTTTGATGTGATTTTATTATAGAGAAAAATCAACAACATGGGGCAGCTGAGTCATCCTAATCTTGTGAGACTGATTGGTTACTGCTTAGAAAATGTTGAAGATCCAAGCCTTTTTATAGCCTAAAACAACTCATAGGTAATTTGGAAGTCAAGAAAAACTTGTTTTTCATTCAAAACCCGTCCAAAAAAACGTATTAAAACTCCACTAACCGGCATAATCTTTAGTGAAACGTCACCGGCCAAAATGTTACTGAGGGTTTCCGGATTTTATAATCTGGAATGCATGAAGCTATTCTGGATTTTAAAGTCCGAACTGCATCAAACCCTTTTGTTTGGATTGTTTTCGTTGCAAATGCTTTGGAAAAAAATAGAACAAAGGTACATAACATAAATAGAATAAACATAAGACAAATAAACAGTTGAAAAAAAACCATAATAACATAAATGTTGAATCTTTCGTGCAGGTGTTTTCAAGAGGATTTCTTTGAGTTCGATCTTGCTGCCTTGCCAAATGACATATTCATCTGGTAGGCAGAAGGATCGAACTCATAGAAACCTCTTGATATTTTTGAGTTAATCTATGTATCAAGGAGGCATCAAGGAGTATCTATATATTTTTGACAGCATGCTGAGGATCTTCATCATGTTGTTATATAGAGATCTATATATTTAAAACAGCATGAGAAAAATCCTCAGCACAATGACAAAAATTTGGTCTGGTCTCTTTGGTGTGGTTGTTTGTATTTTTGACAGCATGTTGAGGATCTTCATCATGCAGTCAAATAGAGAGCTAACTCATCTATTTGCGACTGTATGAGAAAGATCCTCAGCTTAATGACAAAAATTTGCATGGTTTTCTTTGGTGTGTTTGTGTGTTTTGATGGTATTGAAGCTGAAAACCGGAGATGATGTATTTATAGAGGTCATTGGATGTTGTGGACCACATAAACTCTTGGTGCAATGTGGTCCATACAAAAGAATCCTATGCTGAGGTATTCCGGATTTCGTTTTTCGGAACACACATACGCCCTAGGCAAATCCGGATTTCGTAATCAACCCTCACCATACTCAAAGTCTCAAGTTTCCATTTGTTCATCCCAACATCGTATGTTTCCGGAATATATATTCCGGAATATATGTGTATTCCGGATTATATATTCTGGATTACACCATAAACTTTTGGCCGGTGGTCTGCACCACAAAGAAAACGTTTTTCAAATGTTTTGGACGATGATCAAGTTGAAAAACGTGTTTCTACACGTTTTTTGACCGGTATTGATGGCTTCCCCTCATTATTTTAAGCCCCCTCCCCTATAAATATGGTTCATTTCCTCAAACATTTGCACACCTTCTTCTTTCTCCTCTTCTCCTCTACAACGTGTGTTTCCATCGTTGGTCTTTCATAGAAAGAGGCCTCTTTCAGTCTGGGTGTGAGGTTGGTTTACCTGGGTGTCATGTTGACCATCATGGTCTCTTGTTCCCTAGAGGCCCCCCTATGCCCCCTCTGTCTCCCCACCAACACCAAAGCTACTGGTATGTCCTATCAGGCAGCATTGGTTTCATCTTCCCCTCCATCTTCTTTCCTCCCCCCTTCTTTCCTCTCCACCGGTGGCTAGAGCCGGTGTATTGCTTATGTAATAAGTTAAGAGTAAAAATAGATTTAGGATCTTATGTAATAAGCTTAAAAAACTTGAAAATTATTGTAATGTATTGTTCATATATTAATAAAATCAGTTGTTTTTATGTTTGTGTCTTTTTATTTATGTTTTTTTTTTAATTTTATTTGCGTTTTATTTTACGAATTTTGAAGATTAAAATTGCAAAAGTTCTGGTAAAACATGAGGGTGAAAAACACAAGAAGGGGGGGGGTTGAATTGTGTTTTCTTTTTCTCTTAAAAAATACTTCTTCTGATAAAACTTCAGAAGCAGTTTGATTGCTTCTGATGAAATGATCAGAGTCAGATTGCAGCGGAAAAGAACAGAGCAGAGAAAAGAAAGACAAAGACACAAGCAGTTATCCTGGTTCCTTCCACAACACGGAAGTAGTCCAGTCCCCCTTGCACTTCCAAGGAGATTTCACTATAATCACAAAGATTACAACTGCTCAATACTTTCTAAGTATGAGACTTCACAAAACTATGCTCAAGCACACACGCAAGAGTCTTCCAATGCTCAAGCACTAAGCAAGAGACTTCTAATGCTCAAGCACGCAGGCAAGAGACTTCTAATCAAACAAAAATACAGAGAATTGAGTTTGAATTGAACACTTGATATACAATCAGTGGTGTTCACAATACAATACAGAAAAGACTCTAGACTTTGAATTTCTAAGATGTATCAAATCAGTGCAGAAATTCAGTGTGCTTTGTAGAATCAAATTGACAGAGTTTTGGCGCTTTTGAACTTATGTATATCTCTGTTTTACTATCTTCAAGTCTTCACTCCTTTATATAGAGGCGTGAAAGAGACGTTGAGATAATCAGCACGTCTAAAGAGTCGTTTGAAATCCTTTGATTATCCACCAGTGATCCTTTGCCTGATTTGGGTGTAGTCCTTTGAAGAATAAACTTCAAATTCATTCCCATCTTGAGTTGTACAAATTCTGCAGGCATGGCTGTTGTTTTGTCTTGTAGCGTAGACAGAAAACAGAGTAGTGGAGGTAGTGGTTGTACACTTGTACTTTGTCAACTCTATTAATGAGAGACAAGTGCTCAGTGTTATCCATATATCCGTTGATACCTCCCTTTCAGTTCTTCGTTCTTCTTTGATAAGACTGAATTGAGAATCAGCAACTTTGAATCTTCAGTTTGATTAAAGGATCAAATGTAGCTTCTGGTGAAAATATTGCTTCTGATGAAAACTTTTGCTTCTGATGAAAATATTGCTTCTGATGACTTTCTGCTTCTGATGACGTCATCTCTTCAGGAGCAGTTTAGCTTCAGGAGCAGTTTAGCTTCAGGAGCAGTTTTCTTCAGATGCTCAGAATTTCTTTTTCTTTCCATTGTTCTTCCAAGACCTATTGAAATAACTTGAGTAGCCTTTGGTCCTGTACACTTGAACAATTATTAGTAATAACCAATTGACAATTTTTAATACCTTGTTATCATCAAAACTTAATAAGGTTCATTGTGAAACACATTTTGTTCCAACAATCTCCCCCTTTTTGATGATGACAAACAATAGTATTTAAAATGTTCAATTGTTGTTGATCTAATTAATAAGTTGACTACTGGGACAGAGGTTTGTAAGCTCCCCCTGAGTCTAATAGTTCTTTAAGGTGAGGTTTGTAAGCTCCCCCTAAGTTCTATTCTTATTAATTAAATTTCAATAAAATACTTATAAAATCAAATCAGAAGTATTTAAAAGAAATTTAGAAGTGGTTATAGCAGGGCTCAGTGCCTTAAAAATACTATACATTTACTCCCCCTTTTGTCATCAACAAAAAAGAATAAGAACAAAAGACAGAGTAGCAGAGCATATAACCAAATAAAAACATAATAAGTATCAGAGCAAGAAGTATCAGAGCATATGACATTAAAATCAATAAATATCATTAGAGTTAAAAAAAATAGAACATAATATTTCAGAAACAATGATAATATTTATAAATGAAGGTTAAGGTACAAAGATAAGACTACACAGAACAAAAGTAAAAACAAGCTAGAGTTGGGTGTGCAACTAAGGTTGGGCTTGCTTATACAGCTGTTCTAAGAGATACTAAGGTTGGGCCCAGCATGAATTCTTGCAGCTCTTGTGATATACTCTTCTTCAGGATAGAAAGGAGTGATGTCCAGAAGAGGTACATAATTCAGCTCTTTGTCCTTAGCTGCTTCATGCATATCATCCAAAAGCTTCTTCAGCATTGCAGAGTGAGATGACACACATTTGGTTCTGAGTTGATCCAGCAACTCATCAAAGCTCTTCTGAAGATCTATCCACTGATCATAATAGTGAATAGGAGGTGCAGGAACTGTTCTGCGAAGAATCAGTGCCTGAATCTCATCACTAAGTCTGATCAGCTGTTCCTCTATATACTCAGACTCTAGGATATGGTCAGGGATGGGTGAAGGTTCAGTTTGAGTTGTATTTGATGTGGTTGGTTGGTCAGAGGTTAAGTCTATTATAGTGGGTGAGTCTGGTTGTTGTTGTTCTGTTGTTTGATGGTCAGAGGGTATTGTTTGATGGTCAGGAGCTGTTTGGTCAGAAGCAACTTGTTCAGAGGCAGTTTGCTCCTGAACAGTTTGCTCAGGGATGGTTTGGGTTTCTGTTTGGGTTTCCAAAACAGTCTTTTCAGGAACTGTCTTAGAGGCCTTAGTGGGTGTTGGTTGCATTTCACCACCTAGATGTTTTTCTAAGTTGTGAAGGGTTGAGGATTCTTGGTGTTGGGGAGTTTCTGAAGTAGTTGCATCTGAAGCTACTTCAGAGGCTTTTTGTGTGGTTGAGTTATGTGGTGAGTTTGTTGTAGGTTCTGGGTTGGGTTGAGGTTGTTGTACACTAACAGGTTCAGGATTATCTGGATAGAGTGGATGAGTAGGAGGCAAATTGAATTTCTCACAAAGTTTAATTCTATTCTTAGAAAATTCTATTTGAGTTTGCTCCCAGTCAAGTGTTCCTAAATCTGTTAGTTTGGTAGGTTTGGTTTTAAGAAGCTTGTCTATGTGTTGGCTAAGGGGTTTGTCATCTGATTCTGTTGATGATGAAGAGGGTGAAGAGGGTAGAGATGGAATCTGAGTATTAGTTGGAGCATTAGATGGATTACCTGAAGACTGAGCTTCTGGATGAACTACTTCTGGAGCTTCTGAAGCTGGTTCTGATGAAGTTGCTCCTGAAGCTTGCTTATTCTTCAAGGCTTGAGAAAGCAGAGTTGCTCCATACTTAACAGTTTCTAACTCCGATGCTAAAGCAGCAATGTCAGGAGTAGGCACATACCCTGCAGCCTTGAGACGTTCATCCCTTTCTTCTTCATACAAAATCTTCATCCTTTTCTTCTCTGCTATCTTGGATGCAGCAACCTCCCTAGTATACTGCTCCATTTCTGCAGTCATTTCGAAGCTGGGCATGACTATGGGCTCAGAAGTTGCAGTCCTTTTTGCTTTCTTAGGGCTTGAGTCTTCATCCCAGTTCTCTTCCAGTTCTTCCAACATTTGTGCCCTTCTTCCTTCACCTGTCTTCAGATTTCTTGTTAAATTAGACCTCTTCCTTTTGATGGTCTGAAGAGCAGCTTCTCTTTTATTTTTGGGACTTGGAGGCTTTTCAGAAGCAGCTTGATCAGAAGCAGCTTGTTCAGAACCAGCTTGTTCAGAAGCAGGCTGTTCTGCTGTTTCTTGAGTACTCCTTGTCCTTTTTCTGATAAGAGGGACATCATCCAAATCCTCCACTTCCTCAAGAATGGTGGACATAGCAGATTTTTCCTTCTTAGCTTTCTTATGCTTCTGAGCACCCACCTCAGTAGCATCTTCAGCAAGGTATTCTTCCTTGGTGATCTGCTTCTTTTTAGAGTTTCTGCCTTTGGCCACAGGCAGATCACCACCATACATTTCTTCTGGGATATCTTTCAGGCTGATTTTCTTGTTGTAGCTCTTGTAGTAGTCTAAGATGTAGGCCCTCTGCACATCCAGGGGATCTTTCTTGCAGATAGGGATGTGATGAGTGACTAGATCAGATATGACATCAGATTCATGCATATCTGTATCTAGTTTCCTGCATGTTGAAATCAGCCTCATCTTGACTAGAGTTGCCCCATTGATTATTTTTCCTGTGACTGCTCCCAGCTTCTGATTATCATAAATACCCACGTCTTTCAGGGCACTTAGGAGTCCTCCTTCTTGAAAGATTATGGAGAGCAGCCTTCCATAGGGAACAAACTTCCTGTTCTCCATCTGGCTCTTCTTGAGTTCCTTGATCATGTATTTAAACATATACTTGGGAGCATTCATTGTTGTTTCCTGAGAGATGGTGTGATGCAGAAAGACTTTGTGACCAAGTGAAGGTTGATCATTTCCTCCACCTTTGGGAAAAATGTTTTCATTTTGGATCTTTAGCAGCATTTTCTTTTCCATGCTTAAGGTGCTGTAAGGCTTAGCATCCTTTGATCCGTAGATAGTGTTGTTTACTATCTCCTTCCATGGGCTTGTTCTGGGGTTAGGAATTTCTTCTCCATCGTATGTCCCAGAAGCATCCCTTCTCATGGCTTGAGCAATCACATGCTCATTGATTGTTACAGGAATCCCCATGACGTTTGATCTAATCTCAGTCCCAGTGAAGGCGAGTAGACCCATTTCTTCTCTGGTTTTTCCCTCCAAAGTAGGATCAACCAGAATCATCTGAGCTTCTTCCTGTTTAGCAGCAACTTTGTCAAACACTGAAGCTCTTACCCAGAATTGTCTGACAAGCACTTCATAAGTAGGACCGTTGAGAAGACTGAAGTAACTCATTAGCTTCTGCTTCTTGTAGAATCTTACCAAGTCGCATCCATGATGAGTTAGAGAAGTGAAATCCACAGGATTTTCCGCTTGAATGATTAGCTCCCATTCCTCAATAGACATAGTTCTTCCTTTGATTTCATAAGCAGGAGTATCTATATCCATATTCGATGAAGAACCACCGGCAGAACTTGAAGATGCCATTGATATGAAGTGGTTTTAGGGTTCTAAAGAGTTTTTGAGAGGTTGAGAGAATGCGCTTACGTTCGCAGAGGGTTGAGAAGAAAATAGAAAGTGTTTGTTGTGAAGTGAGAAGTGTGTGAAATGACTTAGTGTTTTTATTAAAACGTTTGTAATTCAGAGGGGACAAACAAACACAGCATTAATGACAAATTGGGGGCGCGTGTAAGTATGTTAAAAAGCGAATAAAACATCATTGCCCTTTTTGTTATACTCCAATACAAATAAACCACGTCAGAGACTCTTCAGAAAACTACCTTTTGGGTAATGAGACAGCTGTTACATAAAGTAACTTCCACCGTTCCCACTAACCAAGCTATTCAGAAGCAAAGAATAACACTTCTGAAGTTTTAGTGCTGACGTCATCTTCAGAAGCACATTTTCCTCAGAACCTCAATTAAGAGCTTCTGATGAACCAAAATGCTTCTGAATAAACTTCAGAACCAAACTTCTTATTCAGAGGCAAGCAATTTTTCAATCAGACACAAAATGCATGTTCAAATTTTTCTTAATAAAATCAAATCTTTCAACAGACAAAGGTTTTGTAAATATGTCAGCCCATTGATGTTCAGTATCAATGAATTGTATATCTAAAATTCCTTTTTGAACATAGTCTCTGATAAAATGGTGTTTGATTTCAATATGCTTGGCTCTTGAATGTAGAATTGGATTCTTTGACAAACAAATAGCAGCAGTATTATCACAATAAATGGGAATACTGTTAGCATTGATCTGATAGTCTTCCAACTGATGTTTCATCCAAAGTAGTTGTGTGCAACAACTTGCAGCTGAAATGTACTCTGCTTCCGCTGTAGACATAGCAATAGTTGCTTGTCTTTTGCTTGCCCAGGATATCAGATTCTCTCCCAGGAATTGACAATTTCCACTGGTTGATTTTCTTTCAATCCTATCACCAGCATAATCAGCATCACAGAATCCAATCAACTTATAATCTAGGGATTTCCTATACAGGAGTCCAAGATTAGTTGTTCCTTTCAGATACCTGAAGATTCTCTTAACTGCAGTTAAATGAGATTCTCTAGGATCTGATTGAAATCTTGCACACAAGCATACACTGAATAAAATATCAGGTCTAGATGCAGTGAGGTATAACAGAGAACCAATCATACCTCTGTAAAGCTTCTGGTCTACTACTGTTCCAGTATCTTCTTTGCTTAAGGTGCAGGTTGGATGCATTGGAGTGTTCATCATTTTACAGTCTTCTAGCTTGAACTTCTTCAGAAGCTCCTTTGTATATTTTGTTTGATGAACATATACTCCTTCTTTACTTTGGTTGATTTGAATTCCCAGAAAGAATTTCAATTCTCCCATCATACTCATTTCAAATTCATCCTGCATTAACTTAGAAAATTCTTTGCAAAGAGATGCATTAGTAGAACCAAATATTATATCATCAACATATATTTGCACAATCAAAATATCTTTCTTAAGAGTCCTTCTGAAGAGTGTTGTGTCAACTTGTCCTCTTTCAAAATCATTTTTAATTAAGAAATTACTTAGTCTATCATACCAAGCTCTGGGAGCTTGTTTCAAGCCATATAGTGATTTCTTAAGTTTATAAACATGGTCAGGATGCTTAAGATCCTCAAACCCAGGAGGTTGTTTAACATACACTTCTTCTTCAATGACACCATTAAGAAAGGCACTTTTGACATCCATTTGATATAATATTATGCCATGATTAATTGCGTAGGATAGAAGTAACCTGATTGCTTCCAATCTTGCAACTGGAGCAAATGTTTCAGTGTAATCAATGCCTTCTTGTTGACTGTAGCCTTGAGCAACAAGTCTGGCTTTGTTTCTGGTTACTTCTCCTTGTTCATTCAGCTTGTTTCTGAATACCCATTTTGTTCCAATAATGTTCTTCTGAGAAGGTTTGGGTACCAGATCCCACACATCATTCCTTTGGAATTGATTTAGCTCTTCTTGCATAGCTAATATCCATCCATCATCTGAGAGAGCTTCTTCAACAGTTTTGGGCTCAATTATTGAAAGCAGTCCTATTAAAGACTCTTCTTGTCTAAAATGTGATCTTGTTCTTCTAGGACTATCTTTGCTTCCAATGATTAACTCCTCAGGATGTGAAGATTTGTGCTTGAATTTAGGTTGAATAACCTGCTGAGTGTTATCTTGAAAGTCCTCAGAAGCAATTTCATTCTGTACTTTTGAGCTAGGTTCTGCTTCTGAATTAGACTCAGCTTCTGGAGTGATTTCAGCTTCTGGACTAGATTCAACTTCTGTATACTTTTCAGAATCAGAAGGTTGATCAGATTCTGATGCATCTTCAGAATCAGTTGTACCTGCATTACTTTCACTTTGCTCTGAAGTTTTACTTCCAGGCTCTCTATCATCAAATTTTACATGCATAGATTCTTCAACACATTGTGTTTCTGAATTATACACTCTGTATGCCTTTGACCTTTCAGAGTAACCTAAAAAGATTCCTCTTTGAGCCTTGGCATCAAATTTCTTCAGATAGTCTTTAGTGTTTAAGATGTAACAGGTACATCCAAACTGATGAAAGTAAGAGATATTGGGTCTTCTTCCTTTAAAGAGTTCATATGCTGTTTTCTCCAACATAGGTCTGATATAGATCCTATTTTGAATATAACATGAAGTATTGACTGCTTCTGCCCAAAAATGTTTAGCTAAGTTGTTTTCATGGATCATGGTTCTGGCCATTTCTTGTAAGGTTCTGTTCTTTCTCTCTACAACCCCATTTTGTTGTGGAGTTCTAGGAGAAGAAAACTCATGGAGAATCCCATGTTTTTCACAAAAAAGTTCAAATGGCTCATTTTCAAATTCTCCACCATGATCACTTCTGACTTTCAAAATTTTCAATTCTTTTTCAGATTGTATTTGAGTGCAGAAGCTGCTAAACACTTCACATGCATAGTCTTTACTTTTAATGAATTTTACCCAAGTCCATCTGCTGTAATCATCAACAATGACTAATCCATATTTACTTCCATATAAGGATGCAGTGTTAACTGGACCAAAAAGATCAATATGGAGTAATTCTAAGGGTCTGGAGGTTGATACAATGTCTTTAGATTTGAACGAACTTTTCACAATTTTCCCTTTCTGACATGCACCACAAAGTGCATCTGAATGATAATCAATGTTAGGCAATCCTTTGACCAGTTGTAACTTGCTAATTTTAGAAATTAATCTCCAATTAGCATGTCCCAACCTTTTATGCCATACCCATTTTTTATCATTCATTGACAGAAGGCAAACTACCTTCTGATCAGCCAGATCAGAGAAATTTATTTTATAGACATTCTCAACTCTCTTTCCCTTGAATGTAATGGATTTGTCATCCTTGTTAACTAGTGTGCAGTTGGTCTTACTGAACGTTACATCATACCCATTGTCACAAAATTGACTTATGCTCAATAGGTTATGCTTCAGACCATCTACTAGCCACACATTATTAATTGAGATGGAGGAATTACCAATAGTACCTGTACCAATGATCTTTCCAGTTTGGTTGCCACCAAACTTCACTTCTCCTCCATCTTTCATTGTAAGGGTAAGGAACAAAGCTTTCTCTCCAGTCATGTGCCTTGAACATCCGCTGTCTAGGTACCATGACCTTTGTTTCTCTCTTGCCCTTAAGCACACCTGCATTTTTGGCCAATTCAGATTTAGGTACCCATATCTTCATGGGTCCTTTTGGGTTAGCTTTGGAGGTTTTACTTTTCCTCCCTTGTACCTTAGGGTGAATGCTGAGTGGCTTCTGATCATTCAATACTTTAGGTTTGACACCTTTTGGTATTGTTTTCTCAGAAGCAGTAGCTGCTTTGTTCTTCTGATCCTTTTGTTTTGGAATTTTAGATTCTGGTTTAATCAGATTCTGATGAACAGGTTCTGATCTTTTCAGAATTTTAATCTTTTGACTCTTAGGATCAGATTTTGTCATTACCTTGATCTTAAGATTCTCTGGCTTTGATGTGATCTTAGCCTGTGAACCTGAAGCTTCAGGTTTTGACTGAACAGCAGTTTTAGCATTTGTACCTTCAGGCACAAAGGTGGATTTCAATCCATCCTTGATACAATCACAGTAGCTCTTGAGACTGTATTCTTTGGATTTCTCCTCAGAATATCCAATCCCTTTGCCTTTGTTCTTGTATGTGCTGTAGATCATAGAAGCAACTTTGCTTCTGTCTATTCCAGCCATAATAAAATCATCCAAGGCAATCTCATGTTTATTGCCTGAACCTTTATCACATTTTTCTTGTAGCTTCTGACAAAGACTCTTGAGTCTATCTTCATATGTTGCTGATATGAGGTTAAACCCTTTGAGTTCTTCTTCAGAAGCTTTCAGTTCCAATAGAGTTGACTTTTGTTGTTTCATCAAATCAACATATTTTTCTTTTAAATCTGTCAACTCATTGGTTCTGTGTTCAAACAGTGATAAAAGTTCTTTTAGAGAATCAACAAGTTCTTGTCTAGGGATTTTGGAATATACCTCATTTTCATCTTCTGAATCTGATTCAGCTTCTGATACTGCTTCTGATGATACTGTTGCTACCAACCCAACGGCTGCCTTAGCATCATCATCAGCTTCTTCTTTATCAGAACCAGATTCACTATCCAAATCTTCCCAGGTTGCCATCAAACTCTTTTTGATTTGCTTTCTGAATTTACTGGAGTTGAAGCTTGATTTCTTGGATTTGCCTTTAAACTTCTCCTTCTGAAGATCAGGGCAATCAGCAATGAAATGACCAGGCTTCTTACAATTGAAGCATCCCTTCTGATCTTCTTTCTTGAAGTTCTTGTAGCTACCTTTCTTGCTCAAAAATTTCTTCTGCTTCCTTGCCAGATACTCAAGCTTGTTGGACAGCATAGCCATCTTTACAGATTGATCTTCATCAGAATCTCCATCAGGTGATTCTTCTTCAGATTCACTGGCTTTGTAGGCTTTGGAAGATTTTGAGGTCTTTCCTTTAGATGGTAAAGCAATGGATTTACTCTTCTTAGAGGTTTCATGCTCATTTAGACTCATTTCATGCACTTTGAGTGAGCTAACAAGATCTTCAACACTTAAAGTATTTAGATCCTTAGCTTCCTCAATAGCAGTTACTTTGGGTCTCCATCTTGAAGGTAGGCTTCTCAAAATCTTACTAACATGATCAGAAGAAACATAGCTTTTCTTCAGTATTTGCAATCCAGAAACTAAAGTTTGAAATCTTGAGTACATTTCTTCTATACTCTCATCATCCTTCATTCTGAAAAGTTCATACTGATGAACTAGCATCAAAGCTTTAGCCTCTTTTACTTTCTTGCTGCCTTCAAAGTTTGCACATAGAGAAGCAAACATAGCCTTCGCAGTAGATTTGTCACTCATTTTCATGTATTCGGTGCGAGGTATAGAAGCCACAATAATCCCTCTGATTTTGTGGTGCTTCTTGTAAAGCTTCTTCTGAGCAGGAGTATGTATTTTTCTATCTATAGCAGCTCCTTCTTCATCTAAATCCAGGTCATCAACTCCATCTTCCAGTATGTCCCATAACTCTTCATCTAATCCCATGATAAAGCTGTACATATTAGTTTTCCACCAAGAAAACTCTTCTGGATCTCCATTAAACCTTGGAGCTTTTCCAGAGTCTGTTTTCTTGTCAGCAGTATCATAGTCATGCTTGACGCTTGTGTATTTTGGAGTAACTGATTCCTCATCTCCAGACATGTTTTTCTAATAGATCTTGAACTGTAACACGGTTAAGTGCTGTGATAACAGAGCAAGCTCTGATACCAATTGAGGGTGAAAAACACAAGAAGGGGGGGTTGAATTGTGTTTTCTTTTTCTCTTAAAAAATACTTCTTCTGATAAAACTTCAGAAGCAGTTTGATTGCTTCTGATGAAATGATCAGAGTCAGATTGCAGCGGAAAAGAACAGAGCAGAGAAAAGAAAGACAAAGACACAAGCAGTTATCCTGGTTCCTTCCACAACACGGAAGTAGTCCAGTCCCCCTTGCACTTCCAAGGAGATTTCACTATAATCACAAAGATTACAACTGCTCAATACTTTCTAAGTATGAGACTTCACAAAACTATGCTCAAGCACACACGCAAGAGTCTTCCAATGCTCAAGCACTAAGCAAGAGACTTCTAATGCTCAAGCACGCAGGCAAGAGACTTCTAATCAAACAAAAATACAGAGAATTGAGTTTGAATTGAACACTTGATATACAATCAGTGGTGTTCACAATACAATACAGAAAAGACTCTAGACTTTGAATTTCTAAGATGTATCAAATCAGTGCAGAAATTCAGTGTGCTTTGTAGAATCAAATTGACAGAGTTTTGGCGCTTTTGAACTTATGTATATCTCTGTTTTACTATCTTCAAGTCTTCACTCCTTTATATAGAGGCGTGAAAGAGACGTTGAGATAATCAGCACGTCTAAAGAGTCGTTTGAAATCCTTTGATTATCCACCAGTGATCCTTTGCCTGATTTGGGTGTAGTCCTTTGAAGAATAAACTTCAAATTCATTCCCATCTTGAGTTGTACAAATTCTGCAGGCATGGCTGTTGTTTTGTCTTGTAGCGTAGACAGAAAACAGAGTAGTGGAGGTAGTGGTTGTACACTTGTACTTTGTCAACTCTATTAATGAGAGACAAGTGCTCAGTGTTATCCATATATCCGTTGATACCTCCCTTTCAGTTCTTCGTTCTTCTTTGATAAGACTGAATTGAGAATCAGCAACTTTGAATCTTCAGTTTGATTAAAGGATCAAATGTAGCTTCTGGTGAAAATATTGCTTCTGATGAAAACTTTTGCTTCTGATGAAAATATTGCTTCTGATGACTTTCTGCTTCTGATGACGTCATCTCTTCAGGAGCAGTTTAGCTTCAGGAGCAGTTTTCTTCAGATGCTCAGAATTTCTTTTTCTTTCCATTGTTCTTCCAAGACCTATTGAAATAACTTGAGTAGCCTTTGGTCCTGTACACTTGAACAATTATTAGTAATAACCAATTGACAATTTTTAATACCTTGTTATCATCAAAACTTAATAAGGTTCATTGTGAAACACATTTTGTTCCAACAAAACATTATTCCGGATTTTCAAATCCGAAAACATTTGCCAAAATTCTAACAATGCAATCCGAAAAACGAAATCCAGAGCACGGGTAAAATTGAAAAAACAATAGGGCTCGCGAGGAAAGACATAGGATGGGAAAAATAATAGTCAAATTTTAATGCATTTGTTTATGATCCTCTCACTTATAAAATGTTCAACCTCCAATTTTTTAAACAATGTGGAACTTCTAACTCATAATTTCTATGCAACATTTTATAATTCCAATTGTAGTATTGTATTTATTTTAGAATTGTAATTGATTCAATTCAAATACTTCTTTCTCTCTCATGTATTTTCTTTCTTCCTGGTCAAATGATATCCAAAATAGAGAGAAAAAAAAATTAAGAAACCGCGTCCTTTCCTTTCTTTTTGTCTCACCATATATATTGAGAGCTTCTTACTTAAATTTGATAAATGTCAAAAGATAGTCAAACACTATTGGACTAAAAATGTAAAGAAGAAAATAATGTGAAGCAACTTTAATTTTGACTTTGAAAATTTCTATTTTAAGAAAGAGCAATTATATTTGTACATCCATTCCATGACAACTTTAGTGACAATCTTGTTTTTCTCTCTTCTTATTGGTCAAAAACAATGGAGAGAGAAAAAGGAAGAGAGAGGATAAGACCATGGCGTGAGTATGAGAGAGAAAGTTGTACAAAAGTTGTCACAAATTTGTTGTACAAATATCATTTCTCTTTAAGAAAAAGGAAAGAAGAGTGTGTGTGTGTGTGAGTCAACGCTGTAATAAAATGGACTTTCTAAACATGGAAACCAGGACAACCTTACTTCTCAATGCTGTAACAATTAAGTCACCTAACATTCCATTACAAATAATGTGGGTATAGAGTTATTGCTAACTCGCTATAATAAAACTAATCAAAGAGAATTACTTTAACTCCTCTAACCTCTTTTCTTCTATTCATTTGTTTTCTTCACAAAGTTGAGAGTATCTGTCATCATCAATAACACACTGGCATGGATGGCTGCATTAGCTCAAGGGTCAAAACTGAGAGGAAGAGTCATTCATATAACGGTAATAAATAACACTGTTATTCACATTTTCATTTCTTAATTAATGACCAATCTTGTGTATGTTTGTGAATAAATTTTGCTACTTGGTATGGAAATTTGTTTTAAATTTTTGAGGGGGTAATCTGTTGTTACATTCTTGTCTCTATACAATTCATATACTTTTAATTATTGAGAATAAATCTTGGATTTAGGTAAGAAGACCGTTAGTTCAGCCAACGCAAAAAAGTTACCTTATTTCACGAGAATGTACTTAGGAAAAAAATGTAGTTCATTTATATGATTGCAATAATGTTACTAAATCTGTAATTTCTTTTCTTCTATAGTCTCCGACTCATTTTCAAAAAACAAAATTATGAGCGTAAAAGAGAATTGTATAGTTAATTCATGTTTTATTTTGATATGGACAGGTTTGAATTCAAAGGTAGATGGGAGAGAAGATGATACTATGATTGGTTTAATCAGCAATGCCACCTCTTCATGGGCTTTGAAATGCTTCACATTAAAGGAATTAAAAACTGCAACAGGGAACTTGGTTCCAGATAGTCAAGTGACCGAAGATGAGTTTTATGTAAAGGGGTGGATCGATGAGCACACGTTAGGCCCCACTAAACCAGGTTCTGGTTTGACTGTTGCTGTGAAGAAGCTTAACAATGCGAGCCACCAGGAACCCAGTGAATGGTTGGTGAGTACGTTACTTGAAAAGTTTACTCAAAGCTTGAGAACTAGTTGAATTCTGAAGTTGGGAAAACTGTTTCATATAACTTGTGTAGCAAAATAGATGGTTCTTTTTTATATATTTATAATTTAGTGTGATGTGATTTTATTATAGAGAAAAATCAACAACATGGGGAAGCTGTGTCATCCTAATCTTGTGAGACTGATTGGTTACTGCTTAGAGGATGTCTACCCAATTTTGGTATATGAATATTTGGACAAGGGAAGTTTTGACAAATGTTTGTTTAAAAGTATGTTATTAGTTTTCCTTCTTCTATTAATTATTTTCAAGTTTTTTTATTTGTCGACTTCATTTTCTAGTTAGTAGAAAATCTCATCTCAATCTACCTATTTTATATGATGCAGGGGGGTCTGATTTCCAGCCACTCTCATGGAAAATGCGAATCAAGATAGCTCTTGATGCTGCAAAGGGTCTTGCATTTCTTCACAGTGAAAAAGTGAATGTGATACATGGAGATTTCAATACTTCTAATATCCTGATTGATTCTGTAAGTGGATTCATATTGATCTTACAAGCTTTAATAGATGAAGAGTTCATATACTAGTTAGACCTGGTTTCTAAATACTTTATGTGAATAACAGAACCACAATGCAAAGTTATCCGATTTTGGGTTGGATAAATATGATGATCCGAACAACTATGCAAGGTTAAATCCGATCACATACGCAGCACCCGAGTATTCCACGACAGGTGATAACTCAATCTTCTTCAAGCTAGTGTCAACAAGTTATTGTTGCACACCATTTACCTATTTCACCATATTATAATGGTTTTCACATAGTGAATGAGTATTTGGATATAGAAGTTAATTATATATATATGTAGAATTGAGAATAATTTGTAGACTTTCATTTAAATTTTTCCAAGATACTTCAAGCTACCTCTCTTTGCAGCTGCAGTTTTCTTTACTATATCTACATTAGCTACATTTTTCCTCCCTAACTATTATTTTGGTGTTACTTTCACTATGGCCCAATAGATTTCAAGCCAATATCATGATTATTACAACTTGCCAAAAAAAAAAAAAAAAAACTACAATTGTATTCATAACATATTTTCTATTTCTCTTTTTTGTGAAGGCCACTTGACCAAAAAGAGTGATATATACGGTTTTGGGGTTCTTCTCCTGGAAATTATGTCAGGAAAACGTGCATGGGATTATGATAGGCCACGACGAGAACATAATTTAGTTGTGTGGTCGCAGCCATTACTCGTCAACAAAGACAAGATCTATCAAGTCATGGATTCCCATATAGAAGGCCAATACTCGCCGCATGAAGCAATGGAGGTGGCTCGTATTGCAATTCAATGTCTGTCTTTTAGTTCGAAAAATCGACCAAATATTGATGATGTGGTGAGATCATTAGAAAAACTTTAGGATTCTAATGATACAATGGTTCAGAACATGATACAATTTCAATATATGTTTAAATGGAGAAAACACTCCTAATAAGTATTCATCAGATTCTCTACTTTGTGGAATATAGAATCATATAAATATCAAGATTAATATTATTGAATAAATATTTAGAAATTTGGCTTCCTATATCATATTCATTGCAATGTTTATCTTGATAGAATCTATCACAAATATCAATGTATCAAAATAAATTCCTAATATAACAATAAAAATTTGGCTTCCTAATAAAACAATTTGGCTTGATAGATTCTATCACAATGTTATAGAACAAAAAGCATATTAGATGAATGGATCACTAGTTAAACTATATCTATATGGAATCAGAGGTACACTTAAATTTTTCACTAAAATAAAAAACTAGTAACAAAAGAATGTACCATAAACCTTAAAACTCTAAAACGATTAACCTCGTCCAAACCAATTACAGGACTACATAATATAAACAACCTCCTCCAACTTAATATTGGAATTATTTTAAGGAAAATGCAAGTGTCTTTAGGCGTTGTTTGAAGCATCCAAAAGTAATAACTTTTACATTAGAAATTGTATAATTATGACTTTTACATGTGTCTAACTTGTAGTTTCAAGACAAATTTTCTTTTTATGGATTTCTTATACAATGTCGTTAGGACACTTGTTAATAAGATCCTTATTTTAGTATCCCTTCTTATCCAAATTATAGAAGAAAAAAAAACACATAAATTTTAACATCAAAATGAATGAAATTATTTACTATTGTAGTATTTTAAATTTATATACCATCATGAGAAATTCAATAAAATAAAAAAGTCTTTTTCGCAATATATATTTTAAAAGTAGCTGTGAAGACAAATATGTTATTGTATTTGTAGCTGCTCTTCTGGCTGCATTAGAGACAAGAAGGCGTTATAGACATTTTGTCATTAAGTTAGATTTTGTTAGTCTTCTATATCAGCGTTTACCAACCATGTATCAACATCTTGTTGAAGCTGCAAAGTTTTTCTTACACGAAGTGGCATGGTTTTTATAAAATGTTTATCTAAGTCAATGAAATAATAATTTTTTATCGATCTTCTATGCTTATAAAATGTTTATTATTTTCATAAAGGCAAAATACATATTTAACTACTATGGTCTTGTTGTGGCTCTTCTCTTTCTTTCAAGTTGATCATAAAACAACCAATTAAAGTAGCAGCCAGGACAAAAATATTTGTTTTCACACGTTCACATTTGCTTTTCTTCTCTATAATTTCAAGGCCTTGCTAATGCAAACTTATGTTTTTCAAATTGGTAAAAATCTATTACTTTGTTGCACTGAAAATTAAAAAGAGACAAGAAGGGGTCCAATCCAAGAGTTCTTTGTTCTTGAATTACTTCTATGTTCATGGCTTGCTGCTTTAGGGTCAAAGTTGAGACTTCTAAACATAATGGTATCATTAATGTTATTCTATATTCCCCTTTTTTATTTTTTAACTTGCTTGAAGTAGTTTGTATTACAGGATATTGCAATATTAATAATGCTATTGTACCAGGTAGAACAATTGTTACCAGATGTTAGTTCTTGTTTCTATATATTCTGACATGGACAGGTTTGAATTTGATAGTTGTTGGGAGAGAAGAGGAAGTTTCGAGTGGTTTAAGCTACAAAGCAGCCTCTTCATTTGTGCCTCTAACTTCTAGGACTGAGGATGAGGTATTGCGATCCAACAATTTGACGTGTTTCACTATCAACGAGGTAAGAGCCGCAACAAGGAACTTTCATCCAGATAGTATGATTGGCAAAGGTGGATTTGGTTGTGTATTTAAGGGTTGGATCGATGAGCACACACTAGCCCCGACTAAACAAGGTACTGGTTTTGCCGTTTCTGTGAAGAGGCTCAACGATAAAAGCAATCAGGGACATAGTGAATGGTTGGTAAGTGTCATTTAATTTCTGTTTGAAGTTAGGAAAATAACAAATTAGTTTATGAAAATTTAGATATTTACTGAGAGTGACTAATTAATCTTGTACTTTAGACGGAAATCAATTATCTGGGACAGCTGCATCATCCTAATCTTGTGAAATTGATTGGTTATTGCATAGAGGATGAATGCTGGATTTTGGTATATGAATTTCTTACCAAGGGAAGTTTAGATAATCTTTTGTTTAAAAGTATGTATTAATTTTCCTCCTTCTATTATTGTCTCTTTTTTCATTTTATTTTTTTGAGGTGTTTTTCTTGTTTTTCATTTGTTGACTTGATTTGAGTTAGCATATTAAACCCATCAAAATCTCATCTCTACAAACCTAAATGTTAATGGAGCAGGGGCTTCTAACTTTCAGCCACTCACATGGAAAATCCGAATGAAGATAGCTCTTGATGTTGCTAAGGGTCTTGCATTTCTTCACAGTGATGAAGTGAATGTGATACATGGAAACTTGAAAACTTCTAAAATCTTGATTGATTCTGTAAGTTGATTAGTTGATTTTACACTAACAAGCTTAGAGATGGAGAGTTTGCTAGTTTCACAAGGTTTATAAATTCCTTTATGTCAATGACAGAACCACAATGCAAAACTATATAATTTTGGGTTGGCAAAAGATATACCAGAAATAGATATGATAGACCCAGATATGGTATATATACAAGGGCCTTACGACGCACCTGAGTATAAACTTATAGGTATCGCAATCTTTTCAAGCCAATATCATGATTATTACAACTTACCAAAAAAAAACCTACAATTTTATTCCTAACATCTTTTCGAATTGTCTTTTTTGTGAAGGTCACTTGACCAAAAAGAGTGATGTATACGGTTTTGGGGTTGTTCTCCTGGAAATTATGTCGGGAAAACGTGCATTGGATTATAACAGGCCACGATGGGAAAATGATTTAGTTGTGTGGGCGCGGCCATTACTTATCAACAAAGAAAAGATCTATCAAGTCATGGATTCCTGTATAGAAGGTCAATACTCGCCGCATGAAGCAATGGAGGTGGCTCGTATTGCAATTCAATGTCTGTCTTGTAATTCGAAAAATCGACCAAACATTGATGATGTGGTGAGATCATTAGAAAAACTTTAGGATTCTAATGATACAATGGTTCAGAACATGATACAATTTCAATATATGTTTAAATGGAGAAAACACTCCTAATAAGTATTCATCAGATTCTCTACTTTGTGGAAATTGAAATTATTTTAATTTTTGAATAAATACATTTATAACTTTGGCTTCGTATGCTTTAATGTTCGTAACAAAAGTTTATTTCTTCCATTCCAACATTTATTTGTCACTCTGTTATTTCAATACATCGTGATTTTGTCGGCACAAAAAATTTCGTGATACTTAGCATTATTATTTTAACAATACCAAAGTGAGTGAAAGAATCAACCACAATGTTTTTTTTAAGAGATCAAAATGAAATATATTAATACCAGCAATTAGCCGAACATCCAAACATGAAAAAGGGTTCTGGCACCAATCATGAAACTTATAATGAAAAACAACAAATTTAGCTTTAAACCACTAAAAGGAAAGAAATTTAATATTCTCCAAAAGCTAAAAAGGGGAGTTTTCTTTGCCTCGGAAAAGCCTAACATTTATTTGCTTCCAAATCACCCAAGAACTTGCAAACCCAGATCAAAAACATGAAAGAACACCTTGATTTTACATGACTTGAAGAGGTACCAAACTAGAGAAAATGATCCACAATGGTTGATGGATCCGCTAAATGAACAAGTTGTCAAATATGACCAAATAGGCTGCATGTCAAGAACAAACGAACATTTGATTCCTTGCAACCCACAACCACTAACACACAACTGAGCCTCATGTGGAATAATCCCTCTTCGAAATAAATTCTCCTTAGTTGGCAATCTATTCCGAAAAAGTCACCAAGCAAAAACTGAAACCTTCAGAGGAACTTCCTTCCTCCATAGGAGATCTGCGAAGACCATATCAAAATTATGGGAGGGCGTCCAACATGTGAGGGTGCGGTATGCCCCTCTAACCATATACCCCACTGTTGGATCAAGGAACCACGTCTACACATCGTCAATATCAACCTGCAGCACAATGGTCAGCAATAAAGTCTCACACTTATCTAACATCTCCTCCCACACCCATAATCTCCTTCTCCACTTCCACGCCTCCCCTCCCTCGTTCCACCCCAAATCAAACATTTGCGCCACAGTTAACAATTTCTTTTCTGATAAATCAAACAAACAACGAAATCTAACTCAAAGAGGGACATCATCAACCCACCTACCAAAATAAAGGTACTCGATCCCCCACTAGGCCATATCTAGCAGCCAAGAGTCTAAACCAAAGACCCTTCGTCTGCCACCTACCTCCAATACCATTTATCCAACCATATTAAACTCCCTCATTCTCCTTGCCCCTAAACCGCCAATCTCCTTATCCAAACAGATATGACTTTAACTACATCACATAAACAACCTCCTTCAACTTAATGTTGGAATTATTTTAAAGAAAATACAAACAAGTGTCCTCTAGGCATTGTTTAAAGTATCCAAAAGTAGTAATTTTTAATTGGAAATTATATAGATATGACTTTTTACATGTTTTTAACTTGTATTTTCAAGACAATTTTTTTTTGTGAGTTCATTAAACAATGTCATTAAGACATTTATTAGCAAGATCCTTATTTTAATACCCCTTTATCCAAATTATAGAAGGAAAAAAACACATAATTGTAATATCAAAATGAGTGAAATTCAAAAGACAAACGTATTAAGTAAGAAAGTCTTTTTAGTCAAGAAAATAAAATAAAATAAAAAGGTCTTTTGCATATATTTTAAAAGTAGCTGTCAAGACAAACATGTTCTTGTTTTATCCTTCTCCACAGTCTAACAAAGTACTTTAAAAAAAAGAACACATAACATGACTTCTTCACACAACAACAGTTGCGTTGTCATATCCTAACTTTTCGTTTGTGGAAAACTTGTTGTTTTCACACTTTCACAATTTTTTATTCTCTTTAATTTCAAGGCATTACTTATACAGACTTATTTGTGTCAAATTGAAAAAGTCTAGTATACTTGTAGCTGCTCTTCTGGTTGCATTGAGAGACAATCCAAAAGTTCTTTGTTCTTGAATTAGTTTTATGTTCATGGCTTGCTGCTTTAGTGCAAGGGTCAAAGTTGAAAATCCTACACATAATGGTATGGCTAATGTTATTCTATTTTCCCCTTTTTTATTTGTTAACTTTCTTAATTTGTTCAGTTGGTATCTGAGCTCTATTTTTTTTTTAACAAACGAGTTTTGAGCTCAATTTTCTTAAAGATCTTTTTTTTAATACACCAAAAGACCAATTTTTTTTAATTGTATTGAAAATATTGGTAGAAAAATAGTTGCCAGAATATTGCATAAAAGTTAGTTCATGTTTCTATTATGACATGGACTGGTTTGAATTCAGAGGTTGTTGGAAGAGAAGAGGTTGTTTCGGGTGGTTTGAGCAACAAGGTATCCTCTTCAACTGTTCTGCTAACTTCAAGGACTGAGGGTGAGATATTACAATCCAACAATTTGAAGTGTTTCACATTCAATGAGGTAAAAACTGCGACAAGAAACTTTCATCCAAGTGGTGAACTCGATGAACGTGGATTTGGTAGGGTATTCAAGGGGTGGATCGATGAGCACATGCAAGCTCCTACGAAACCAGGTACTGGTTTTGTTGTTGCTGTGATGATGTTTAACAATGAAAGCAACCAGGAACATAGTGAATGGTTGGTGAGTGTCGCTTACTTTTATTTTGAAGTTCGGAAATATCAAATTAGTTTATGAACCTTGTTTTTTGTGGAAAATTAAATAGATGGTGACAAATGAGAATTTTGATTTTGACTATGATGAGAATAATTAAACCTTGTACTTCAGGCAAAAATCAATTACCTTGGGCAGCTGCGTCATCCTAATCTCGTGAAACTGATTGGTTACTGCTTAGAGGGTTCCTATCGGATTTTAGTATATGAATTTGTGACCAAAGGAAATTTGGATAATCATTTGTTTAGAAGTATGTTGTTAATTAACCTCCTTTTATAATTGTCTTTTTTATATAATGAGTTTTTATTTGTTGACTTCATTTACAAGTTAGTATCTTACACCACTGAAAATCTCATATCTCTCTAATGTTTATGGAGCAGGCTTTTCTAACTTTCTACCACTCACTTGGAAAATTCGTATGAAGATAGCTCTTGATGCTGCCAAGGGTCTTGCATTTCTACACAGTGATAAAGTGGGAAAGATACATGGAGACTTCAAAACTTCGAAAATCTTGATTGGTTCAGTAAGTGGATTCATTGATTTTACAAGCTTAGAGATGGATCGTTAATTAGTTAATCAAGTTTGTAAATTTGTTTATGTGAATGACAGAACTACAATGCAAAACTATTATTTCTTGGGTTTTTAAAAGTTAGATCAGATAGTAATATGCCCGACTACGATGTGGTGGATATGGGCCCTCAAATTAACGCGACACCTGAGTATATAGACACAGGTACCTAAATCTTTTTTAAGTCAATATTGGCAGTTGCAGTTTTCTTTATGAGAAGTTTTAATTTGATGTTAAATATAATGTCCTCTGATATGACCCCTCTGCATAATGTGATGTATGTATTTTGATATTCAAATAACGCAACACTTTATTGTGTTTAGAGTTTAGATGTTTTCTTTTAACTCAAATTCAAAGGGCTTAGCTTAACGAAAACCATACACTTCCCATTCCCAACTAGTCAGTCTGTGCCGCTGTTCTTCAATATATTTTGGTCTATAGTAATGAAGGAATTAATGATTATTACATCTTATCAACAACAAAATATAACATAAAACTTACAATTTTACTTCTAATCTTTTTCCCATTGCCTTTTTTTGTGAAGGTCACCTAACTAAAGAGAGTGATTTATACAATTTTGGGGTTGTTCTCTTGGAAATTATGTCAGGCAAACATGCATTAGATAACAACAGGCCATTTTTGGATCGTAATTTTTGGATCGTATAGAAGGACAATACTCATCGAGTGAAGCAATGAAATTAGCTCACAAGTTTTGTTAACAAGACCCAAGTAGGATCAAATTGATAAGTTTTAAAGTTAAGGGAACCAAAAAAGTATTTAGGTCTTAAAAAAAATCCATGTTTATTCTTTTGTGCAAGAAAGAAAATAGTAACTTGAGAACAAAAGAGAAAAAAGTCCAAAAAGTTTCCGTTTTAGTTCTTTCAAAAAATTTCTTTAATTATTGGTCCTCTAAACACTCTAATATCAATTTTAGTCTCTGCTTTCTTGTAAAAGTTCACGTTATGTGTTTCAACTTTCAAACGACTTTTTTTTATGACATATAGTTTAAAAAAGCATAAAGTTTCACTAGTTTAATAATCTAATTATTCAATCTTAAAATTTAACTATTTAATTCAAAACAGGGGTAAAAATGCATTTAAATTTTTTTAATGACAAATATTAATAATTAGTTGTTAGGTTTTTTTTTTCTCATTTATCCAAGTTTAAACCATGACCTCCAATATTTTATCCCTTAACTTTAACCAATTGAGATACAATCCTGAAAAATATATTCAAACTAAAAATAATAACATGATTAAGTTCAAACGACGCACCTCCAGCTTAATTTTTATACGATATTTGTTTGTTTTTAGTCCTGTATTTAACAAAAAAATAGCGTGGCCATAATTTCTTATCCGTCTGAGTCAAAGAAATAATAATTTCTTATCTATCTTCTATGAAAGATTAATTAAAAACACACATAATTAGTTTATTATTTTATAATAAAGGTAAAATACATATTTAACTACTATGGTTTTGTTGTGGCTCTATTCTTTCTTTCAACTTGATCATAAAAAAAACCGATTAGAGCAGCAGCCAGGACACTGAAAATTAACAAGAGACAAGAAGAGGTCCAATCCAAGAGTTCTTTGTTCTTGAATTAGTTTTATGTTCATGGCTTGCTGCTTTAGAGGAAGGGTCAAAGTTGAGAGTCCTACACATAATGGTATCATTAATGTTATTCTATTTTCCCCCCTTCTATTTTTTAATTTTCGAAATATTTACCCTAAAATAAAACTTGAGAAATATTTAGTTTAGCAGGTATTTTTTTTGTGTTAACCCTAGGAATCAAACTCAGATCCGAACAATTCGTCTTTTGGTGGAATTCTTGTTTAGCTTGTATCTGAGCTTTTTTTTTTAAATAAAATGATTTTGATCTCAAATTGCTCAAAGTTCTTTTTTTTTAATACACCAAAAAGATTAATGGTATTGACACTATTGGTAGAAAAATAGTTGGCAGAATATGGCATAAAAGTTAGTTCATTTTTCTATTATGATATGGTTGAATTCAAAGGTTGTTGGAAGGGAAGAGGATGTTTTGAGTGGTTTAAGCAACAAGGCATCCTCTTCATCTGTGCTTCTAACTTCAAAGACTGAGGGTGAGATATTACAATGCAACAATTTGAAGTGTTTCACATTCAATGAGCTAAAAACTGCTACGACGTACTTTCATCCAAGCGGTCAAGTGGATGAACGTGGGTTTGGTAGTGTCTTTAAGGGGTGGATCGATGAGCACACGCTAGCTCCTACTAAACAAGGTACTGGTTATGTTGTTGCTGTTAAGATGTTTATCAAAGAAAGCAGCCAACTGGGACAGAATGAATGGTTGGTGAGTGTCATTTTATTATTTCATTTTGAAGTTTATGAAACTTATTTTCTTTAGCAAATTAAATAGATTATGACAGATGAGAATTCTGATGAGACTAATTAAACCTTATATTTTAGGCAGAAATCAATTATCTTGGGCAGCTGCATCATCCTAATCTCGTGAAACTGATTGGTTACTGATTAGAGGATAGCTACCGAATTTTTGTGTACGAATTTTTGGCCGAGGGAAGTTTGGATAATCATTTGTTTAGAAGTATGTTGTTAATCATTGGTTACAGCTTCTACTATTATCTTTTTTATATCATGTTTTTTCTCATCTGTCCCTAATATTTGCAATTACACTTTTCTTTATGAGAAATTATAATCTGATGTTAAATACGATTCCTTCAAAAAATTGTTTGTGTTTGTGAAATATAAGTAAGAGCGACATTTAGAAACATATATAATGTCGCATATGGTGTATGTATTATGATATTACAACTATTTTTTTATTGTATTTAGAGTTTAGATGTTTTCTATATTTTAACTCAAATTCAAATAGCTTAACCATCCACTTCCCATTCCCAACTACTCAGTTTGTGCTGTTGTTCTTCACTAAAACAAGTAGTAATTAAGGAAACCATTATTGCATCGACCAACAACAAAATAAAGCATAATACCTACAATTTTACTCCTAACCTTTTTCTCATTGTCATTTTTGTGAAGATTACCTAACCAAGGAGAATGATGTATACAATTTTGGGGTTGTTCTCCTGGAAATTATGTCAGGCAAACGTGCAGTGGATAAAAACATGCCGCTTCAGGAACAAAATTTGGTTGAATGGGCCAAGCCATTACTCAACAACAAACATAAAATCTCTCAAGTTATGGATGTTCGTATAGAAGGTGAATACTCATCGCGTGATGCAATGAAATTAGCTCATATTATAATTCAATGTCTGTCTGAAAAACCAGAATATAGACCAAAAATACAAGAGATTGTGAGATCACTGGAGCAACTTCAGCATTCCGATGACACAGTAGGTGGAGTACGGAGCTCTTAATCTCATAATCAACCATCAAAACAAATGGTCATTATCTCATTTCTAAAGCAGCAATGGTTTCAAACAACATGGAAAAAGAATCTGTGAATCTATAAGTGGAGAATGTAATTCTAATTTGTTTTCATGTGTCTCTCTCGTTATAAGTAGAAGATGAAATTTTTGGCATACTTCACATACCTCAAACAATATACATTGTTTTAAAGAATATATACAGAGCTGGTGCTTCCTATGTGTAAGAACTAAATGAAATGTTATATTGTCATAATATAATGCACATCATGTTAATAATATAAATCTTAATCATAGTATACCATGTCATGATCAAATTCTTTTAATAGCAAACGTTAGTGATTAGTTGTTAGATTGGGTTTTCTCCTTCGTCCAAGTTTAAACCATAATCTTCAACTCCTTATTCTTTAACTCGAACTAATTGAGTTATCCAATTTATAAAAAAAAAAATGCTTATAAAAAAAAGTATCCATCCGAGTCAAAGAAATAATAATTTCTTATCGACCTTCTATGAAAGATTAGTTAAAAGCACACATAATTAGTTTATTATTTTCATAAAGGCAAAATACATATTTAACTACTATGGTTTTGTTGTGGCTCTTCTCTTTCTTTCAACTTGATCATAAAACAATCAATTAAAATAGCAGCCAGGACAAAAATAATTGTTTTTAGTTTTACACGTTCACATTTGCTTTTCTTCTCTATAATTTCAATGCGTTGCTTATACAAACTTATGTATAGAAAAGATTGTGAGATCATTGGAACCACTTCAGAATTCTAATGACCCAATTAGTGGTGTGGAGAGCTCTTAATCTCAACATCAAACAACCATCAAAGTATAAAGGGTCATATATCAAGCATTAGTGGTTTAGAACAACATTGAAAAAGAGCCAAATGTATCTTTAAGTGAAGAAATAAATGAAATGTCATAATAGCAACTTCAATGGAAGTATCTAAGAAGGTTTAATGGGAGAAAGGATTTGTTCGTTATTTTTTCTACTCAAAATTGGAAGAACTTAAGGTGGCAAAGTAGGTTGCATCAATTTTTTTTAAAGTAGCTTAATTATTATTTGGTAGCATTGAAATAAAAGATTGGTTCATATAAATATGAAAGTGATAAGTGTTGCTCTTTTTTGACAAAAAGTGTGGGTTAGAGTTGCATATTTTTCAGATCATTGGAGTAAAATATGAGTTGAATAGTTATAATATAGCGTTGTGGGATACTGGGATTGGTATGGCAGTGTATGAAATTTAAAGATTCCTTAAATAATAATAACCAAAAGAGGCTCTAGATGCACGAATATATTGCACATCACAACTATAACATAAATCATAGACATAGTATCATCTTATGATCGGTGAATTCAAGATTCTTCAGTTCCATGAATTAAGGATATCATCGGGCCGTTCCTGTAAAATTGGAGGCCCGGCTCTCTCAGTAAAAATAGACCCCTAAAAAAAATGAAACTTTTTTACAAGAGAGAAAAAAACTACAATGTTATTTTTATTTTATTTTTTAAAAATATAATTATAATGTTTGTTGTTAGAACTTTGTGATTTTATACGA
Organism: Medicago truncatula; assembly: GCF_003473485.1. Classification (NCBI taxonomy): domain Eukaryota; kingdom Viridiplantae; phylum Streptophyta; class Magnoliopsida; order Fabales; family Fabaceae; genus Medicago; species Medicago truncatula. The sequence goes on from NC_053044.1 coordinate 33,900,120, forward strand.
CAAAGATCATTCTTTTATTTGTAAATATGTAATTGAACTAAATTAGAAGGAGAAGTGGGAGTATTATGGACATATAGACCTCAAATCTATTCAAACTAGGCCCAAAAGGACCCTATCATGCTGGGAAAAAAATACAATTAAAAAAATATGAACATTTGCCACCAGACTCAACTCCACTGTGCATTACCGCTGGGACACGCCTTCAGTAGTATCAATGATACAATGCTATGCGTATATATTAGTATTTTCAGTGCATTATGTATTAATATATATTTTAGGCCCCAAAATTGGGGAGGCCCGACTCTATAGACCTGTTTGCACCTCCCCATGGTCGGTCTTAGATATCATATATAATAGTGATAAGAATAAGAAACGACAATATCTCTTGAATTCATCCTCTTAAGATTTATTTGATACTTTTGAATGTCTCACTTTTAATCAATTGATAGATGTTTGAATTTCTTAACTATTTACCTCAAGGCTTGATTAATAAGTGGTGCATATAAAAAACATGTTGGAGAATGTCTTAAACTTTAATATTCAAACATACTCACCATGTCATGTGTAATATTCATGACTACTAGATGAAGACTTTATTGTGTGATAAGATTATTTACGTCAAAAAAATGTTAAATATCAATATAAAATTTTATTGATCTATTTACAATTAGAAATATGTTAAATTACTTTTCACAATTTAGAACTTTTATTAGGTTAATGACCAACATATAAACAAATAAACGAGAAGAGAGAAAATAGAGTCCTTAGACCAACTACAATGAGGGTGTTGAAAGCCATATTCAACAAGCAAACCATTGGAGAGGGGGGTGTTGAAAGTGAGCTGGAGGAAAGAGATGATGAATACATTCAATAGGTTGAATCCTGACGCCGGAAGCCACGTGGCGCGCTCGGATTGGGCTTTTTTTGGCGCGTGCGTTACACGCGCCGACAAGGCGCGTCTGTGACAGAGGGACGCGGAGAGAGAAACTGTTTTGGATAGATGCTGCCACGCGTCGCTTTCTGGTTGGCTGGCTTGGATTTTTATCTTCTTAATACTTTGGACTCAATTATTTCATTGCAAATAATTTTTTTTAATTTTTTTTTTCACCAAAATTCGTGATTTTTTTTTCTCTATAAATAGAGACTTGGATCATTTGATTTGGACACAGAAAAAAAAACCATAATTTTCACTCTCTTAATCTTATTATTAGCATTTCTTTTGAAGTTTTAGTCTTTAATTAGTGAAATGGATCCCACTAACAATCAATCCAACACCCAAAATTCTTCTGATTACCCTTTTAGCTACCAAAATCAATTTCCCAACTCACATCCTCAAAACCCAAATCAATTTCCCAACCAATATCCTCAAAACCCAAATCAATTCCTCAACCAACATCCTCAAAACCCAAATCAATTCCCCAACCAAAATCCTCAAAACATGTCTAATTTTGGTTTTGCCTCAAATTTCAATCACCCATCCTTTGTTCCAAACAACTTTAATCCATATTTTAGATCTATGATGGGATATTCATCTCAAACACCCCCATTTAATGGTTATATGCCAATGGTGAATGAAAATTTTCAGAGTGTTGGTGAATATCCTGAATTTTCATCACAAATAAATCGTGGTGGAATGACACGAGATAATGAAGTTGGTCCAACTCCAGAGGATACAACTCCAAAGAGCAAGAGAAACCAACAACCATCATGGAACACTGAACAAAATTTGGTGTTAATTAGTGGGTGGATAAAATATGGAACATGCAGTGTTGTCGGAAGAAACCAGACAAGTGAATCATATTGGGGTAAAATTGCTGAGTATTGTAACGAGCATTGCTCATTCGATTCTCCGCGCGATGTAGTTGCATGCCGAAACCGTTTTAATTATATGAACAAATTAATAAATAAATGGGTTGGTGCTTATGATAGCGCTAAGCGTATGCAAGGAAGCGGTTGGTCGGAAGATGATGTTTTCAAAAAAGCTCAAGAATTATATGGATGTGGGAAGAATGTTCAATTTACTTTAATGGAAGAATGGCGCGCTCTCCGAGATCAACCACGGTATGGTAGTCAAGTGGGAGGAAATGTTGACTCAGGAAGTAGTGGATCTAAGAGATCTTACGAGGACTCTGTAGGATCTAGTGCTCGTCCAATGGGTAGGGATGCAGCTAAAAAAAAAGGTAAGAAGAAAAGCAAGGGCGAGACATTGGAGAAGGTGGAAAAGGAATGGGTTCAATTCAAAGAATTAAAAGAGCAAGAGATTGAACAATTGAAAGAGTTAACTTTGGTGAAACAACAGAAAAACAAGTTGCTGCAAGAAAAGACTCAAGCTAAAAAAATGAAAATGTATCTAAAGTTAAGGGACGAAGAGCATCTCGATGACCGGAAGAATGAGCTGTTGGGGAAGTTGGAGCGTGAGCTGTTTGAAAATTAATTTTAATCAAATATTTGTTTGTATTCAGTCAACATTATCAGTGTTGTCTAGTCCCGACTGTTTGCTTTAATATTTGTCAGTGTTGTCTAGTCCGTAGTGTTTGCTTTAATAATTAACAGAGTGTTGTCTACTCGTCACTGTTTGCTTTAATAATTATCAGAGTGTTGTCTAGTCCGTAGTGTTTGCTTTAATAATTATCAGAGTGTTGTCTACTCGTCACTGTTTGCTTTAATAATTATCAGAGTGTTGTCTAGTCCGTAGTGTTTGCTTTAATAATTATCAGTGTTTGCTTTAATACAATACAATAACTTATTTCGAATCCGTCAGTGTCCACCACACAATGTACTTATATATAGGGACTCATGTCTACTTCCAATATCACAAATCTCATTCCTATCTATTTCCAATATCACAAATCTCATTCCTATCTATTTCCAATATCACCAAAGACTATCAATGGATCCTTTTGATATCGAAGCCTACAAACAAAAACGTGATATTGAAGACACTTATATCGTCAACCGATTTATTCAGCGTCGAAAAGAATTAGAGGAAGGTAGTGGATCTCGTAGTAGAAAATATTTAAATAGAGATCATGCAGCGGCAAACCAAAGACTCATTGACGACTACTTTGCCAATGAGCCTACATATGACGATGCAATGTTTCGTCGTCGGTACCGGATGCAAAAGCATGTTTTCCTTCGAATCGTTGGAGACCTTTCAATTACTGATAACTACTTCACCCAGCGAGTTGATGCCGCCAACAAAGAAGGTATATCACCGTTAGCAAAATGTACCACAGCAATGCGAATGTTAGCATATGGCGTGGCAGCAGATGCGGTCGATGAATACATCAAAATAGGAGGTACTACAGCATTGGAGTGCTTACGTAGATTCTGTAAAGGAATCATACGATTGTATGAGGAAGTGTACCTGAGAGCACCAAACCAAGATGACCTTCAAAGAATACTACATGTTAGTGAAATGCGGGGGTTCCCAGGGATGATCGGGAGTATTGACTGCATGCACTGGGAGTGGAAAAATTGTCCTAAAGCATGGGAAGGTCAATTCACCAGGGGGGATAAGGGAACCACCACAGTTATTCTTGAAGCAGTTGCATCTCATGATCTATGGATCTGGCATGCCTTTTTTGGATGTCCAGGAACGTTGAACGATATCAATGTTCTAGACCGGTCACCGGTGTTTGATGATGTGGAACAGGGAAAGGCTCCACGGGTGAATTTCTTTGTGAATCAACGTCCCTATAATATGGCATACTATCTAGCTGATGGTATCTACCCTTCTTATCCAACTTTCGTCAAATCAATTAGACTTCCTCAAAGTGAACCTGATAAGTTATTCGCAAAACATCAGGAGAGCTGTCGGAAGGACATCGAACGTGCTTTTGGAGTGCTTCAAGCTCGATTTAAAATCATCCGTGAACCAGCTCGCTTGTGGGACATAGCCGATTTGGGTATCATCATGAGGTCATGCATCATATTGCATAATATGATTGTTGAGGATGAACGAGATACATATGCTCAACGTTGGACCGATTTTGAGCAATCCGAGGGAAGTGGATCTAGTACAGCACAACCATACTCGACCGAGGTGTTACCCACTTTTGCAAATCATGTGCGTGCTAGATCCGAGTTGCGTGATCCAAATGTTCATCACGAATTGCAAGCAGATCTAGTGAAGCACATATAGACAAAGTTTGGAATGTTTCACGATTGAAGATGATTTGTATCGAACTAAGTAAATTACTTGTGTGTTGTGTGCTTGTTTGTTGTCTTGCATTTTAAGCTATTTGTGTGACCCGTACTTAGTTTGTTGTATTGCATTTTATTTATGTTAAGAAAATAAAAATAAATTATTTAAATAAATTTTGTTTTTACAAAAAAAAAAAATTGTTAAGTGTTTCTTCATTTTAATTTAATTATAATCGATAATTGTAATTTTATATAATTATAAAAACAAAAATATAAAATTAAATAAGAATAAGAAATAAAAGGTGGTGGGGTAGGGTGTTGAATAAAAAACCATTGGAGAGGTAAAAATTGAATGGGTGTTGAATTAAGAGAGAGAAAATGATGTGGAGTGTTGGGAATTGAAAAAGTGGGTGTTGAAGGTTATTGAATGTATTTTACCATTGTAAATGGTCTTAGAGAGAGAGGGGGAGGGAGGGAGGACGGTCCATATCCACACACTCCACTCATGTCTCAATAGAGTGGCCACTTCACTAGGTTATTTTGGATGAATTGAATAGTACTTATACTTTATTTTATTGGTGGGTTAAAATCATCTGTATTTAGAGTTTTTCTAATTACACCCTGTTTAATCATGGCTGCACTCCAAAATGACAGAATTATCCTTCTATAAAATTTAATTTTCAAAAAGCATCTTCCTTTTTTCTTGGTTACACCCTAAAATTCTTCTTCAGTTTAAGTAAGTCATGTAAACTTAGTTTCAGTAGATCATGTAAACTAAATTTAAGTGTACATACTTAAACTCAGTTTAAGTAGTTAATGTAAACCGAGTTTAAGTGTACATTTAGAAGTTCAACCTTGTTCAATGATTCTACGTAATCTCAGTTTAAGTATGTACATGTAAACTTATTTTAAGTAGGTCATGTAAACTAAGTTTAAGTGTACATACTTAAACTCAGTTTAAGTAGATCATGTAAACTTAATTTAAGTAGCTCATGTAAACTTAGTTTAAGTATACATACTTAAACTCAGTTTAAGTAGGTCATGTAAACTGAGTTTAAGTGTACATCTAAAAGTTCAACTTTGTTCAATGATTATACGTAATATCAGTTTAAGTAGGTTATGTAAACTAAGTTTACATGAACCTACTTAAACTGAATTTAAGTTAACCTCAACAATGTAAAACTGAAACTGTCGTACAGTACAGTTGAACAAGAAGAACAAAATTGAAACCAACGTTATTGAAAAAAAAAGAAAAAATTCACTTATTTATATGCAATCGAGTATGAATGAAAGATGTTTTGATTCACTTTTTAATCTTCCATAGAGATTAATTGAACATCAGGATTGTTTGATCGTAGGTGGGTGAAAGAGAGTGAAATTTTAGTGTGACAATGAATGAAATCAAGATTTTAAATTTTTTTGTATAAAAGGACAATTTTGGTATTATCAAAAACTTTTTTAAAAAACTGGATGTAACCAGAAATATATAGGGTATGAATAGAAAAACTCTTGTATTTATTGTTGTTTATTAATAAAAATTTGTTTAATGTTCAAAAATAAAACAACTAAAATTAAAAATATATTGACCATAAATATTAAATTATCCTTCCTCCTCTTCTCTTTCCTCTTGACTCCAAAACAAAGTCTAAGACACAAGAGACAAAATACTACATATTTAACTACAACTATTGTTTTTGTTGTACCCACATCTCCTTTTTTCAACTTGATCTTAAAACAATCAATTAAAGTAGCAGCCATAACAAAACCTGTTCTCATTTTATCCTTCTTCTCGACGGTCTAACAAAGAACCCGATCAGACATATGACCCCATTCAAACACACAAATACTTTTCAACACCTATTTATGTATTACATAGTGTTGACTTGACAAACAATGGTCGCTTGAATTGACAATTATGCCCTTGGGTGGCACCTAACCACCTTTTATGTGTGGAAAAAATCATTGTTCTCACACGTGTATATTTGTTTTTCTTCTCTTTCAAGCTCTTTGCTTATGCAGTTATGCAAATTTCCCTTATCAAAAATTGAAAAATTCTACTTGTAGTTACTAGTTACTCTCTTTTGGTTGCACTGAAAATTAACAATAGACAAGAAAGGATCTAACAATTCTGTGTTCTATGATGATGGGTTGCTGCTTTAGTGCAAAGGTCAAAGCTGAGAGTCCTACACATAATGGTACTATTCTTATTTTATTTTTCAACTTTTTTACTTGTTATCTCAGCTCAATTTTGATTGTTTGGATTTCAGTTCTGAATGATCTAATATATTATGTTCCTTGTTATATAATTAAGGAAATTAAAATAGTTGTAGGATTCTCTATACTTTCTGTATATTTATTATCTAATGAATACTATGTGATGAGTTATGTTGTGTCTATTGGTTTGAGTGAGGAAATTTTGTTTAGAAATTATTAAGGGGTGATCATAGATCTCCTCTAGCTATGAAAATATTCCATCTATCTCTAATTCAATCATACTTTTTATACTTGAAATTTCTAAGAATAAATTTTGCATCTAGTTTAGGTAGATTCAGCCATGAAGTGGTGTGTGGATTAAAATATGTGTTAAAAGAAATTTAGGGTACAATGATAATGAGTTTGAACGATTTAATTCATACAGTTCTTGAACTCGACGATCGTGATCTTATAACAGTTGGTTTTATAGGTGAAAGGTAGAGAAAGAGTGAGGGAAAAATCAATAATACAGAAAAAATTCTTCAAGAGAATGTAAGAAGTTTTCCTTTTCTTGCACTTTGAGATACAATGCATTGCATAGTTGCATGATTGTTATTGTACCTTCTTTTCTTCTACTGTGTTGGCACTTGGCCTCTATTTTCCATAAAAAATTGTCAGCGTGAATCAGAACAGTATGACTTAAATTATGGAATTAATGTTATTAAAATTATTCCTAGAAAAACTACTGCCAGAATAAGGCCTAAGAAGTTAATTTGTGTTCTGAGATAAACAGGTTTGAATTCAAAGGTTGTTGGGAGAGAGGAGGATGTTTCGAGTGGTTTAAGTAGAAGGGCCTCTTCTTCATCTGTGCTTCTAAGCTCTAGGACCGAGGGTGAGATATTGCAATCAAACTATTTGAAGTGTTTCACTATCAATGAGGTAAGAGCCGCGACAAGGAACTTTCGTCCAGATAGTATGATTGGCGAAGGTGGATTTGGTTGTGTATTTAAGGGTTGGATCGATGAGCACACACTAGCTCCTACTAAACCAGGTACTGGTTTTGTTATTGCTGTCAAGAGGCTTAACCAAGAAAGCAGTCAGGGACATAGTGAATGGTTGGTGAGTCTCATTTTAGGCTCAAAAATTAGTTCTTTTTTAGAAGTATGTTATTAACTTTCCTAGAATTAATGTTATAGTAATTGAGAATTTCATTGCATTTGAAGTTATGAAAATATCAAATTAGTTTAGGACACTTGTTTTTTTAGTATTTAAACACATGTTGTAATCTGTAACTTTAAGCTTGAATAATAGAAAATCACTATATCCACCATGTAGTTAGAGACGTTGGCACAATTGGCCAAACTCAATGATCAAATCTCGTGTTTTCTTTGTAACCAGGGTTGTTATTCTAACATGAACCTTGTATTTCATAGACAGAAATCAATTACCTTGGACAGCTGCATCATCCAAATCTAGTGAAACTGATAGGTTACTGCTTAGAGGATGACTACCGGATTTTGGTATATGAATTTGTGACCAAGGGAAGTTTGGATAATCATTTGTTTAGAAGTATGTTATTAACTTTCATCCTTCAATTAGTCTTTTTTTCAAGTTTTTTTATTAGTTGATATCGTTTACTAGTTACTATATTAAATCCCTGAAAATCTCATCTCTACCTAATGTTTATGGATCAGGAGCTTCTTACTTTCAGCCACTCTCTTGGAAAATCCGAATGAAGATAGCTCTTGATTCTGCTAAGGGTCTTGCATTTCTTCACAGTGATGAAGTCGAAGTGATATATCGAGACTTCAAAACTTCTAACATCTTGATTGATTCTGTAAGTGGATTACGTTGATCTTACTAGCTAAGAGCTAGACAGATTACTAATTAGACTTGCTTTGTAACATTCCGTTTTGTTAACAAACAGAACTATAATGCAAAGCTCTCAGATTTTGGGATGGCAAAAGATGGACCAGAAGGTGGTAAGAGTCATGTCTCTACAAGGATAATGGGCACCCCAGGCTATGCAGCGCCTGAGTATTTGGCCACAGGTATCATCAAATTATTTTTGCATTACTACTAATATATTTCATCATATGATAGTGGATGAGAAATTTGGACCTGGAAGTTATATATTTCCTGAACAATTTATGACCAATATATTATTTGCATTATGTTGAAACAGCTAGGAAAAAGATAGTATCTACTCGTTCGAATTGACATTTAATTCTTCCGACATACATCCAGCTTCCTCTAATGGAAATTACAGTTTACTTTATTGTATTTAGACTCAGATGCTGTCTACATTTTAATTCAAATTCAACAAGCAATGCTGACAAAAACCCTCCACTTTTAGTATGCCAATGTTTGAATTCACGGCCAGACACAGAAGTCGTAAAACATGGTTTGACCACAAATTAGTTATGCTTGGCGTTTGGTCCCCTATATTGATCCAGTCCCAAAGTCAATTTTTCCAAAAAGCTTAGATTTCTAGCTTTGTGATGAAATAAAATCAATTCTCAAATTTATTAAAAATGTCAAATACATACACACTCAATCATCTAAACCATTCCAACTTGAATTAATAAAAATCAATTTTTCGTGAATGCTACAAACAAATCATTATACACTCAACTCATTTTTTTTTTACCACAATCCATTCATTTGAAATCGATTTTCTTCACCACAGAACCATGTATTCACTACATGATTTCACTTCCCCTCCCCAACTACTATGTGCTGCTAGTCCTCGCTTTAGTAAGGTCTATAGTCAGTAGTGATTATTACATCTTACAACAACAGAATGGGGAAAAAAAACTACAATTTCATTCCTAACCTTTTTTTTTTTGTTATCTTTTTTGTGAAGGTCACCTAACTAAAAAGAGCGATGTCTACAGTTTCGGGGTTGTTCTCCTAGAAATTATGTCAGGCAAGCGTGTATTGGATAAAAACCGACCGTCTGGAGAGCATGATTTAGTTGCATGGGCCAAGCCATTACTCATGAGCAAACGTAAGATTTCTCAAGTTATGGATGCTCGTATAGAAGGCCAATACTCATCGCGTGAAGCAATTAAAGTAGCTCATGTTGCAATTCGATGTCTGTCGGCAGAACAAAAATATAGACCAAACATTGACGAGGTGGTGAGATCGTTGGAACAACTTCAGGATTCCAATGACAAAACAAATGGTCATAGCTCAAGCAGCAGTGGTTCAAAACAACATGGAAAAAGCGTCGATGAATCTTTAAGCGGAGAAGGTAATTCTAATATGAGTTCATCTGCTGCTTCTCCTCTCCATCAGTAGAAGAAGAAATTTTTGAACATATGACACATACTTCAGACAGTATACATTATTTTAAAGAATATATATACAGAGATAGGGTGATTCCTATATTCATCATCCATATTATCCAATGGCATGTCTAGTTGTTGACTTGCTGTACAGATTTTAACGCTAAAATGTTAGTGACAGAAATTTTTCTTTTCACATTCCAACATTTCTTTCTCATTAAACTCTATCATTTTGTGAATATGAAAGTGAGTGCTAGAGAAAATGCATATGTATGGATGGTGAGTTAAGTGCATATTTGGATTAGTAGTGGATCACTCGTTAGCACTTCATAATGCTTTTGTTTGAAATTTATAATGTAGCTTTTGCCTTACTATGATTTTGCATCATGACTCAAGCAAATCCTTTCTCAATCCAAACATACACCGTAAATGCAACATCATAAATTTATGTGTAATTTATACAAAAATGTGTCTTTGTAACGTATGTATACGTACTTGCACTAAACCAATCGCAAATTTTCTTTTGACTTTTACAGAGAATTTCCATATCTTAAAGTGACTTCAATAGTATTATGGAGGTGTCGCTTTTTAAACAACAATGATATTTGAACATCCTTAAACCTCCAACACTCGAAGCTAGTCTTATGGATGTGCCAATTGCACTCTTTCTTGTATTCATTATTGGTTTTTGGAGCTTGAAGCTTGATGATCTTAGTAACCTTCTTGGTAAGGCTTATGATGATCCTTTAAGTATTGTTGCCAAAATGCTTATGGCTGATTCCATAACAATCAGGATATGGAGGAGAATTACTAAGCCAGTTGTCCCACATCGATAACTGTAAATGGAGTAGACCGGAACTTTGGTTATAAAATATCAGCTTCTTGAGGCTGTTAGTTTATTTAACTTCGAATTTTATTCAACTAATTAATGATATTAGTTACTTGAGTAGGATTTATGGTTAAATAAAACTATAAATAATACTCGGCTAAAATATGGTTTTAGTCCCTGCAAATATGTCTTGTTTTAGTTTTAGTCTCTGTAAAAAAAAAATTGTTTTTGGTCACTGCTAGTAGGGATGGCAATGGGCCCTCAATGGACAGGGTACTATAATGCCTGTCCCCATACTCGCGTTTGTAAAAAATGCTCATACCTGAACCCATATCCTTGTGGGCAACAATTTTACTGTCCGTCCCCATGCGGGCATTTAAATGCATGTACTCGCGCTCATTACCCGCACTTTAATACAAAAAACAATAAAAAAGAAAAGAAACATAACTGAATTTAAATCAATACTTAAAATTTTGCAAATAATAGTATTTTGCCAAATCAAAAGCATTCAAAGTTTATATGAAAAATCAAATAAAAAGCATTCAAAGTCTGTATGAAAATAAGTGCATAATAGAATAAATTTCAAACAAAATATAGTCATGAACTTGTGACTCCTTAGCTCATGTTCTTCTCCATTTCCTGAGGAAAAAAAATACAATTCCCATAAAAAAAGTGTAGTTCTATTTTATGTTAAAAATTATAAAGTCTTAATAATAAGTTGCCATTAAATTTGCTATAATTGTTTATCTCATCTTCAGAATCAGGCTCTTGAAAAGAATGCAAACGTTTTTCTTTCACATGTAGATATTGTTTTGGCCCAATTATCCCAATTGAAGCTAGAATAAAAAATAAAATTGATAGTTAGACAAAATACAATTTCATTAAATAAGTATATAAATATACACCGGTTACCTTTCTTTTCTTGTTTCAACCAACTTTGTGCACACATAAGCGCCTCCAAAGTATTTTCATGAAGTCTAGAACGATGAGGACACAACAGCCTACCGCCTGTGCTAAAAGCAGATTCAGAAGCAACTGTTGAAATTGGATGGCCAAAATATCTTTAGCGATTTTTTGCAATGTGGGATACTTGATCCCATTTGTTTTCCACCATCAAAGTATATCAAATGTAGCACTCCTAGGCAATACTTTCTCCTCCAAGTAGATATCTAACTCAGACTTTGATTGTATATCACTAGTATCATTGACAAATGAGTCATAACCACTTAGATAATTGTAACTAGGAACATTATCTAGATTTGAATCATTATCATTGACAAATGAGTCATAACCACTTAGATACTTGTAAAAATGTTACAATTAACTAATTAATTTTAGTGGTATATAAATTTAAATATATATATATAATATTATATTTATATATATGCGGGCTGCGGCGCGGGCTGGGCATTAGAGTGCCCGTGTCTGCGCCCATGCCCGTTAAAGTTTGCGGGTAATTACCCGAGCCCGTCCCCATACCCATAAGTGCGGGTATTTACCCGCCCATTGCGGGTATTTTTTGCGGGTGCCCGATGGGCTTGGGTCGAATTGCCATCCCTACCTGCGAGGGACTATTTTCAAAAACAAAAAATTTTACAGGGACCTTTTTTAAAAACAAAATATTTTGCAGGGATCAAAAACTACAAAATTGGTTTAGTTATAATGTGTCACATATGCAAATCATCACAAAAATGGGGTCAGGGGACTAAAATCAAAACGAGGCATATTTGCAGGACTAAAACCATATTTTAGCCATAATACTCCTTTAGTTTCAAAATGAGTGGTGTTTACCACCAATTGCACACAGATTAAGGAATGGAATATAGTAGTCAAATGTCATAGCAATTTTACCAAATTATCTTAATCAACTATTGGTTTGTTTTTCATTGAAGAAAAAAAAAATATTTTGGAAGTAGTGTAACATAGTATTAATTGAAGGGTACAATTAAAAAGAAAAAGTTATTATTGCATTGGAAACTGAAAATGACATTCATTTTGAAACAATTTTTTTTTTTTGGCTAAAACGACATTCATTTTAAAATTTTTAAATGGAGGGAGTATTATATTATTATCATTTTATTTTATAAATGTATTTTTCATGTTTGTTAGCTTTTTTTATTTGACTAACACGTGAAATTTTAGTTTTTTAAACTCAATTAAACATGACATAATTGGTCAATTATCTATTTTTGGTCATAAATGTTTCAATTTCTAGTTTTTTTTAACTGATTAACAAATTGGATGAATTGAAATGATTGTATGAAGAGAAGTGATGCATAAACACACTTATGTGACAAACCATTATGTACACCTTCACATGAGGCATTTTTTTATTAATTACATAAGGACAATTTTGTCAAACAATAAAAATTTAAGGGCAATCTTGTCAAAAACACTTTGCAACTTTCTCTTTCTCTTTCTCACCCTCTTCTCTCTCTTCCATTCTCTGGCTCATCTCCCTGCATGTTTTCCTCTCCACTGCTTTCCATATTTCTTCCTCCGCCACCACCGTTGTCACCACCATCGTATCTCTCTCCCGTTCTCGTTGTCATATGACCGTCACCACCACCAATATTACGATATTTATATATATTTATATATATAGACACATAAATATTATTTATAAAATTTGGGGCGTTACATCAGTAGAGAAAACTACCCTTTTCAGCATTTTTTGGTTAGATTTTTCTTTTCAAAAATATCCTTAATTTTCAATGAAAACAACACATGTAACAAATAGATAATCCTTCAAAAAAAAAATTAACAAATAGATAAGAATAAATTTAAATATTATAATAAAAGTGTAACAAACAAAAATGTCCATTTTTTTCCTTTATCATTTAAATTGTAACAAACTAGATAAGTGTATCTATACTTACTTTTTCGTTATCCCAATTATACCCTTAAGCAACAATTTTTTTAGGTTTAAATGTTTGTTTAGTCCCTGCACTTTCATCCAATTTTGGCTTTGGTCCCTGCACTTTTTTTTGTTTGGCATTGGTCCCTGCACTTTATAAATTTTTTGGCATTAGTCCTTATGTTAAGTATCTGTTAGAAAAAAAACTAAAACTAACGGTGTGCAACGTGGACCAATCATGGTACGCCACGTGGCTCACTAAAAGACAAAAAAATCAACTTTTTAACTTAAAAATATCATTAGTCTCTGCACTTTGGTATTGGTCCTTGAATTTTTTTATTTAAAAAAAAAAACTCATTCAATGAAACTATTATGTTTTATTATTGTTTTGTTCATTATTTTTATTGGAATAATCATGTAAAAAATAAAATCAAAAAAATCTTTTTAAAAAATTGATTAAAGCTTAACAAAAGATCAATAAAAGATCTTTTTAGAGAGCAAAATATCTTACTTATACCTTTTATTTGACAATAAATATCTTAGTTTGTTTTTTTAAAAAGGGGAATAGATATCTTACTTATCTCTACTACTTTTTATATAATAAATAAACTTTTTTTAGAGCATGAAACACAAGATTTCTCATGTTGCAATTAGATGCCTGTTGGCAGAACAAAAATATAGACCGTACATTGACGAAGTGGTGAGATCGTTGGAACAACTTCAGGATTCCAATGACAAAACAAATGGTCATAACTCAAGCAGCAGTGGTTCAAAATAACATGGAAAAAGTGTCGATGAAGTACTTCTAATATGAGTTCATCTGCTGTTTCTCCTCTACTACATAAGTAGAAGAATAAATTTTTGGACATATTACACATACCTCAGATAGTATACATTATTTTAAAGAATATATATATACAGAAATAGTGCTTCCTATATTCATGATCCAAATTATCCACTGGCATGTCTAGTCGCTCAAAAATGTTAGCAACAAGAGTTTTTTTCTCTCGTTCATTCCGACGTTTTTCTTAGAAAATGCATAAGTATGGATGGTTAGTTTAGTTATATATAAAAGTAGTTTTAAATGTAAGAGTTTAAATTTATATTTAGATTAGTCGTGGATCACTCATTGGCACTTCTCAATTCAATTCATGTGTGCCCTGATTTTATTTGAAATTTTAAAATATAGCTTTTGGCCTGCTGTGATTTTGAACCATGACTCTATCAAATTCACTATCAGTCCAAACATACATTGTAAATGCATCATCATAAATTTCCATGTAACCGATACAAAATGTGTCTCGGTAACTTATGTATGCATACTTGCACTAAGCTATTGTAAATTTTCTTTTAACTTTTACAAAAAGTATCCATATCATAAAGTAACTTCAATAGTACCGTGAATGATAAGTGGTTTTTGAAAAAAACAATGATATTAGAAAATACTAGGTTTGTTCATATCTGCAATGGTTTAGAGAAGTTCGGTGATGTTAGTAGCCTTCTTGGTGAAGCTAATGGTGATCTTATCATAGAAAATAGAAACGAACATTATTAGAGGATTGATAATGTTGGAGCTGGTTCTTGTGGGAGAGTGACTTTGGAGGTTTTGTTGCAAGAAGATACTTTGGGCCAAATTCCTTTACAATGTACAAATTCAGGACATGGAGGAGTAGCCACAAAACTGTCCCACATCGGTAACTATGAGTCGAATGGATAGGAACTTTGGCTATAAAACAAAAGGCTATTCCTAGACAACGGAACAGTGTCATTTATGGCCATAAACTGGCCAATTAAATTAATTGTTTGATGTCTTTATTTTTCTCCAAGACTGAGTCAACTTGATTGATTCTCAATTTTGTTGATTCAGTCTGGTGAAAATAAAAGATATATAAAATTAGGTGACAACTAGGGTACCTACGGAAGAATGGTGGATAATTTATCCCAATTAATACATATTAGTCACATAAACACATTTTTAAGTGGTAATTTAGAAAAAATCATAAAATTAATAAGGGGTGTTAACCGGTGCTTGAGGGCATTGGTAAAGAAGTTAAGAGTAAAAAGGAAAAAAATATAATTTGCATTGAAAAAAGCAATATTTTAACTTTTAAAACATAGAATACAAATAATTTCTTAACTAGTGTCCCGGAACACCGGTTAATATTTCTCAATTTATAAATCTATAAATAGTTTTTAGAGTAAATTTTTTCATAACAGAAGTTATAATTACATGTGATGTTTTTCTTTTAGAATTTTTTTGTATGAAATACACCAATAGTTAAATTTAGTATATTATAATTATCCTTCAAGAAAAAGTATATTGTAATTATAATTTTTGTTTTGGGTCAGCTAAAAAGTCAATCTTTATCTGATACGTGGACAAGAAGTTTACCGGACTGACGCACACCACCCGAGCAACCATGCTAACTCTTGTTCACGCCACCGGCTAGAGCAACCTTCCGTGGATCAAGCACCGTACATGTGTCTCTAATAGTCTTATGATAATACGCCACATCTCATATAGACGGTTATTTTCACAGCGCGCCTATATAAGAGTGACTTAGCTTCACCCTTAAAGTATGATTCACTTTCCCACACTTTTTACACATTCCACATCATTTCCCTCACAGACTCGAGTCTTAGAGTGCTAATGTGCCTGCATGCACCTTTCGTCCCAGCATAAAGACTCGTCGCCACCGTACCGGAGCACTTTCCGCCGCTGTTGCCTCCATTGGCTCCTCACCGGACTGATCAATTTCATCTTTATCTTATATCTTCTATTAATAACTGAAAATAACTTCGAGTAAAATTGATTCAGAATACTCGCAACCTCTTGCTTATCTTTCACACAATTGTCCAAGCAATGAAACCATGAACAACTTTTTATACATGAGGACACTTCTCTCTTCTGTCTTTCAATTCCATAAGGATTAGTTTCTTTGGTTAAATAAGTAAATGGTCCCTCTAAATATACCAACATTTGATTTTAGTTCCTCTAAAATATTCTTTAGGCTTTTGGTCCCTCTAAAATTTTCCAATGAAATTTTCCAGAAAATGATAGAATATTATTACAATATTTTGCAAAAAAAAATTAGAATTTTTTAACAAAACATGAATTAAATATGAATTTTAATGTTTTTGGTGCTAAAAAAATTTATATTAAGTTCATGTTATGTCAAAAAATTCTATTTTTTTTTTTGCAAAATATTGTCATAATTTTCTACTCATTTCTGAAAAATTTCATTAAAAAATATGAAGTTTAGGCATGAGTTGATTAAAAAATAGAGACTAATTTCGTTAATGAAATTTTTTGGAGGGACCAAAAGCCTAAAAAAAATTAGAGACTAAAATTAAATATTGATATATTTAGGGGGACCATTTACTTATTTAAAAGCTATTTAGAGACTAAAATTTAGCATTTTTTTTAAAAAAAAGAGATCCTAATAAGTTGTTTTCCATAAATAAGTTATTTTGAATAAATTGTTTTTTAAAAGAGATCCTAATAAGCTGTTTTGCATAAATAAGTTGTTTCGAATAAGCTGTTTTTGAAAAAAGAGATCCTAATAAGTTGTTTTTCATAAATAAGCTGTTTCGAATAAGCTGTTTTTTTATAAAAAAAGATCCTAATAAGTTGTTTTGCATAAATGAGCTGTTTTTGAAAAAGAGATCCATAAGTTGTTATCTGATGGATGTCTAGTTGCTCACCTAATGTACAAATTTTCATGCCAAAATGATAGCAAAATGGTACTCCCTCTGTTTCAAAATGAGTGTCGTTTTAGCCAAAAAAATTATTTCAAAATGAATGTCACTTTCAGTTTTCAATGCAATAATAATTTTTTCTTTTCAATTGTAACCTTCAATTAATATTATATTACACTACTTCCAAAGTATTATTTTTTCTCTAATGAAAAACAAGTCAATAGTTGATTAGGATAATTTGGTAAAATTGTTATGACATTTGACTACTTTATTTCATTCCTTAATCTATGTGCAACTGCTAAAATGACACTCATTTTAAAACGGAGGGAGTAGCATTTTTCGGCTTAATACATGCTTTGGTCCCTTAACTTATTTTTGAATTTCATTTTGGTCCCTTAATTTTAAACTGTCTCAATTTGGTCCCATAACTTTACCTCCGTTTACCTAAGTGGTCCCTTCTGTTAAAAAAACTAACAGAGACCACTTAGGTAAACGGAGGTAAAGTTATGGGACCAAATTGAGACGGTTTAAAGTTAAGGGACCAAAATGAAATTCGAAAATAAGTTAATATACCTTCAAATAATTTTTATTTTTTTTACATTTGACTCATTAGAAAAAAAAAAAGTGTTATAATATAATATACCATCCGATTTTGGGAGAAAGAAGTAGTGGTAATTTGAAGTTTGATTAATAGGTAGGAAAGTCTGATCAATAATTATTCTACTCAATAATTTAATTTAGATTCTTGTTATATAGATTTTGGAATATATTTCTTTTGTATATGTTTATTTCATTATTATTATTATTATTATTATTATTATTATTATTATTATTATTATTAATGTTAATTTTTGTTTTGAATTGAAATTATTTTGATTTAGACTAAAATTATAGGTATAGGTATTAAAATTATTTTTATTAGGCTTAATACATGCTTTGGTCCCTCAACTTATTTTTGAATTTCATTTTGATCCCTTAACTTTAAACCGTCTCAATTTGGTCCCATAACTTTACCTCCGTTTACCTAAGTGGTCCCTTCGGTTAGTTTTTTTAACAGAAGGGACCACTTAGGTAAACGGAGGTAAAGTTATGGGACCAAATTGAGATAGTTTAAAGTTAAAGTACCAAAATAAAATTCAAAAATAAATTAAGGGACCAATTAAGCCAGCATTTTTCTCATCATGCTCTATCAATCTATGAATATGAAAGTGAGTACTCGACAAAATGCATAAGTATGAATGGTGGGTTATATGTAAAAGTTGTTTTTAATGTAACAATGTTAAGTGCATATTTGGATTAGCCGTGGATCACCCATTGGTACTTCTTCTAAATGCATGTGCGCCTTGATTTTATTTGAATTTTTAAAATGTAGCTTTTGCACTACGGTGACTTTGCACCATGACTGTCAAGTTCATTGCCAATCCAAACATACACCTTAAATGCAACATCATAAATTTCGGTGTAACATATGTATGCATACTCACACTAAGTCGATCACAAATTTTCTTTTAACTTTTACAAAAAATATCCATATTTTAAAGTGACTTCAATATTATTATGGATGTTAATTGGTTAAAAAAACTAACAAAAGGGACCACTTAGATAAACGGAGGTAAAGTTATGGGACCAAATTGAAACGGTTTAAAGTTAAGGGATCAAAATGAAATTTAAAAATAAGTTAAAGGACCAAAACATGTATTAAGCCTAGAAAAAAAATGAAGCACATAATAGAAACAAACAATTTATATCATGGAAACTTATATCTTTTAAAATTTATATCTTTGAAGTTAGTGTTTTGACTATGTTTTTTAGACTGCCAAAGAATTAAAATATAAAGGGGTTGTTTTGTATTTAAATTAGTTATGAGTCTATAACCGCAACTTTTGAAAAGATAGTGATTCAAAAGTGTAATTAAACTTTTTTTTATTTTAGGTACTATATGCTGACATGTCACATGACATTTCTTCTATTCACAACTCTGTTCACTAATCATCCACTTACCATAGTATTATATCTATGTTATATCAAGTAATACCTGATTCGATCAAATAATCCCAAAAAACATAAAATAATATGTATAAACAATTTGTTTACATTACAACCGATGAAATACATAATGTGTCTATCCAAAATCATGAATCCAAAAAAATAGAGATGTGAGTACATTAGAGTAAATAGAGATAAAAGTATGTATCTACATTAGAGTATGAGTAGTAAGGTACCGTAGATGTGAGTACCAAATCCATTCTTAAGGGTTTCAAGTTGGAATTCATCATTAAGTGAAGTTGGATTGTGGGTATAAAGAAGTGGTAGAATTTGCAAAATAAATAAATCCTTAATATGTGGAGATGATTAAGATTTTGTATGATATACCAGATTGACAAATTCGTTAGAAATTTAACTCTTAAGGGGCTTTAAACCCCGGTCTATGTATTATTATATAATTTTTTTTTTTGAAGGAGTATTATATAATATTTTTACTAATTAAGTTAAATTTGCGGTGATTATTAATCATATTATCGTGTGATTTATTTTTATTTTTATGAAATATACAAATAACTAAGTTTGATTTATAAATTATATCGAGACTAGAGAGACTACTAATTAAAATTGCTTTATATCATTCTTTTTTTGATAACATGAACGCCAGACTATGCAGCTGAGTATCTAGCCACATGTATCTCAATCTTCTTTAAGCCAACATAATCAAATTATTTTTGCATTATTACTAATGTATTTCATCTCATCATATGATAGTGGATGAGAAATTTGGATCGGGATGTTATATATGTGCAGCACAATTTATGACCAATAACCCGTTTGTTACAGCTGTTTATAAAATAGATTTTTTTGTAGTGTAATATATTTTTGTTAAAAAAAAATTACAAAGAAATTTTTAAGGAAAGCTTCAAATAAAAAATTGATTTGAATAGCTTATCTTAAAATGTCATTTTAGATATTTCATCATTTTGTTATAATTTTTTTGGATACTAAAATTTTTAAAAAATCTCTAAAAAAAAAAGCTATTTCAAATAGCTTTTCATAAAAATCATTTTTAAAATATAATGCGATTTTTACTATGTAAAATCTCGAACAATAAATATTTAGGTTAGCGAATGTCAAGATATCTTTTTTAACTTATAACAAATGAGTTTGAAATAACTTATATTACTTTTGAGTAAATTTCCAAAAAATCTATTTTTAAAAATACAAAGGAAAATTCATTTTTTTAAAATTTATAACAAACGGGCACAATATATTATTTGCACTAGCGATTTCATGAAGTTGAAACTACTTGAAATTAGTTGGTCTCTTCTCGTTCAAATTGACATTTAATTTTCCCACATACATTCAGTTTCCCGATGATTAAGTTATCTGTAAAAGTAGTTTATACATTGTGCTTTAACATATCAAATTATATTGTGTTTTTATTTTATTTTTCTATTTGGTTTCTACATTTTTTTTTATCTTTTAACCCAATATTTTTGAACAAACAAAAATGAAATATATATTAACATCACGGCCGCATCCACATCTTCAGCACAAGACGTGCCAAAAGCATGTGGAAAGAGTTACAACAAGAGTCCAACAAATAAAATAACACGACCAACCAATACCAAGACAAGCAAGAGGGTACGTTAGCCAACTATAAACTCCTAAAACATGAACGACATTCGCCGCCTTCATCCACCAGTAGGAATGAATTTTCACTTTTCCAACAATTGGTGAATGGTATTTACCGTATTTTTGAACAATCTATTATTATGTTCGGTCCATAAAATCCAAACACAAAGAAGCCACATGAGTTGCATAAAAGATCTTTTAGTTGTCGGTCCGCCTATCAAATGAGAAAACTGGAGAAAATGGTCAGGACCATCAAACAAATCAGCACTAGAGACCCCAATCCAATGACGAACTAATTGTCATAACTCACTGAAAATATGACAAGAAAAAAAAATGATTAGTTGTTTCCACATCACCGCTCCCCGTCACACACATATGCGCCTCCAGAGAGAGGATCCCATGAGCCACAAGATTCGCTTTGGTTGGCAACCTGATGCGGAGAAGTCTCCAAGCAAAAATAGACACCTTAATTGGGACATGTCGATGCCATATCGTATCTGATACCGTGTTCACAACCTGACTGTCATTTGTTGTGAGCATATGGCCGGTAAGCGCTACGCACAGAGTATACACCATTATCCTCAAGCCTCCACCTCCACTGATCAGAGAGTTGAACCTGCAAAGTAAAATCAGATAACAACAGCCTACACTCCCCTAACAGCTCCTCCTCCCACTCCCACAACCTCCGCCTCCACTGCCACGCTCCTCCCAGCCTAACACATGCATATCCCAACCCGAACTCAACTTATTGACACTTAACTCATACAAGCGTCTAAACCGCATCGCCAACAGAATACCACCCAACTACGGATCAGTCCAAAAAAATGTATCCCTACCGTTCCCTACCTTTTTCATGTTTCATTTTCATTATATATATTCTTTGACACATGACACGCGCGCGCGCACAATTGCAACTTATTTTTCTTCCCACATCCTTTTGCATATGGCTCATTATACGACCATGGTATCTTATAAACAATGGTTCTAAGCTGTAACTTCTTTAAGATAATTTAAGATAATAAATATAGAAAATAAAATAAGAGTGAAAAAGTTCAAACTTTACCTTCAATTTTTGTGAGTACTTTCATGACTTTGGTCTTACACACTCGACAGTTCATATATACTTTGAGAACAAAAGTATGTACCACAAGTGTTATCAAATACGTCTCAGACAAAAGGAAAATAAATATAGTCATATAAAAACTGAAATGAATTAATCAAAAAGATTAGAAGATACAGGTACCTCAACATGTAATAACTCAGAGTATTCATCTGTGGACATTTTAGGCAATGCTTGAAGCTAGAATATCATAAAACAATTCCTTCCTATTGTTTTCTTCTTTCTTGTATGATTTGTGTGTGATGAATGCACAATGTTTGTGTTTTGGGTTTCAAAGGACTGAGAACATAAATATACAAATGTTTGTGTTTTGGGTTAGTAAAAGGGATTTTAGTTACCAACTATTGTTTGCTCTGAAATTGTATTTGTTACTTATCAGATGCTTTTTTCTATTTATCTTTTCATTTATTTATCATAGAAAATAGAAACAAACATTATTAGAGGATTTTTAATGTTGGAGCTGGTTTTTGGAGCTTTTTTGCAAGGTACTTATGGCCAAATTCCATTACAATGTACAATTCAGGACATAGAGGAGTAGGCACAATAATGACCGAGTCAAATGTCCCACATCGATAACTATGAGTACAATGGATAGGAACTTTGCTTATAAAAAAAAAGGCTATGGTATACTCAAACCACGGAACAGTCATGAATAAACGAAGTTGAGTCAATTATATTGATTATCAATTTGTTTGATTGAGGTGGCTAAAAAAGAATATACAAAATTAATAAAATTATCATAGTAAGTTATGTGTCTTTACATAAAAAAAAGTTAGAATTGCACTGCTCATTGATAAATAATGTTATGTATTAGAAATTTTTATAAAAATTTATTTTATGAATTATGCTCATAATTAAATACAATTTATAAATTTAATTTAATATATGGTAAAAAAAATTAGTTTACTTTAATTTTCATCTTTTATTTTTGTAGATAAATTCCTTCTTTTGAGGATAATTTCGAAATATTTTTTTACAATGATAAACTATCTAATTTCTTTCATATTTCCGTCCTAGTAAAACTATGTGCGACTTTATTAGTTTGTCTTCTAATAAACTCCGCATCAAGTTTGTGAAAAAAGACGAAAATGTATTTATGCATTCTCTAATAATAACTCCAAATCATCCCTTCTATTACAATGGTAGCAAATAGGGGTGATCGCGGTGCGATTTGGATCACATCCGATCCAAAGATAAAATTATATGCGGTTTGATTTGGTTTGGATGACTAATTTTAATAAATTGATCCGATCCAATTTAACGTGGTTTAATTTAGATCAATTTTTGGACGTCGAGATTACAAATTGTAACTTATTTTAATAAAAATATTCTAAAAATTTGGTAAATTAATTGGTTTGATACAAAATATAACATGATTTATTAAAAATTAATAGTACCGAATAACAATGATTGATTTTCTTTAAAACATGAAATAGTGACAAAATATATTAAATTAAACAATATGTAATATTAAAAGAATTGAAAATGAAAAAATAATAGCTTGATATAATATATCATACTTATAAAATATGAAAATATGTATTATAATATATGTATGAGGTTTTGAAAAATCAATCCAAAATTCAAGCAGTTTTCACAAAATGATATCTAAACACATCCAATAATAATCAATTTTATGTAATTTTCTATGAATAATGCTCGTTGTATGAACTAGTTTCTTTTTGTGACGAGTTCATCAACGCATACACTTGTTTATTCAATCAAGATCCTTCATCGATGAATGTGTGTATCATTGGTGTGGTAGCATGCGCTAGGTTAATTTCAAAAGATTTTATGTTCATTACTTCTAATTTGAAAACAAACTTTGAATAATATTGATTCAAAATACCCGCAACATCCTGCTTATCTTTCCTGCAAATGTTCAAGCAATGAAACTTTGAACAATAATTTCCTATCAAATGCAAGGACACTTTTCTCTTCACTATCTTCCAATTCCATATGAACTAGTTTCTTCAAGACGACTTTCAACAAGGTAAATGGCCTCTTTAAGGAGAAACTCTTATTCTATCACGATCTCACTCCAGCTACTGATACAAGTTCTCCTAAATTTCACCAATTTAGTATGGTCAATACTTCTAACTGTAACCTGATGCAAAAATCCCTTTTAGCTTAATATGATCTTCATTACTTCTTTTGAGCTTAATTGCAAAATATACGGTAAATGCTAACTTCTAATTTGAAAGTTGTTTTGGGAAATAAAATATGGTCCGGTATTGTGGGAATTAATTTATTCATTGAACATTGGTACGAAGGACGTCATAACATTAGTTTAAACCCAAATCCCTCACAAGTATGTATGAATTTTCAAGTGGATATTATCATTCCGTCTATTTACAAAAGTAAAAAAAATATATATTAAAATGTATTTGAACATCTTATTTGAAAATGTCACTTTTTTTTTCTATAGGAAAACATGTTTCATTCAAATGTTAAAATAGCGAGAGTATAATCAAATTGATCATGAATTCTGAGTTTTTTTTTAGATTACCCTCTCTTATTTAGAGGGTATTTTACCCTCTCATGATATCAACAAATCAAAATGTAATATACATTGGGAATATTAAATGTCATAAATGAGTCAATTTTTTTCTAAAAAAATAAAATTATAATCATAAGGTAACTTTTAATACTTTTAATTTTTATTTAATTATAGACATGATTACATTAGAGATCATTTATCTTATTTATTTGTTACACTTGGATCCTTTATATTTATTTTTTTCCGCTTAGGTCTTTTATCTCTTATAAAAGCACATATACATCTTTTTTCTCATTTTTTTATTAAAAAAAATACATGATTTTATTTTTTAAAATATCTTTTTATTAAAAATGAAACAAATCCAGAAATATGATGAAGATGTTCATCATCTTCATTGAATCAAAACAATTTCTACACAAATATATCTCCAAATATCATGAATTAATGTTATATTCACCTCAAATCTTCTTTTAAACACAAAAATCAAACCCCTACAGAGAAAGAAATTTAGTTTCATCACAAAAAAATAAAATTAGTTATATAAATTGTCACGCTGTATATTATTATTATTATTATTATTATTATTATTATTATTATTATTATTATTATTATTTTGACAAGATATTATTATTATTATTATTTTCTAACTCAATATTCAAGCCCGACATAAAAATAACCTCAAAATTGATAGCAATTTTGCACATCAATTTTGTTGTTTCCAGAACAATCTTAACTTTTGTAAAGCCTAACTCTTCCGCCAGTAACTAAACCTCCACCATCCGCCTTGCAACATTTGTGAAATTAAGGTTTTGATTTTTTTGTTTAAAATAAGATTTGAGGTGAATATAACATTAATTCACGATATTTTGAGATATATTTTAGTAGATTTTTTTATATTTAAAGAAGATGATGAAGATTCAAATGAAGAAGACGAAGATGATGAACATCTTCATCATATTTGTGGATTTTTTTTTCTTCAGTTTTAATAAAAATATATTTTTAAAAATAAAATTATGTATTTTTTAATAAAAAAAAATGCGAAAAAAGATGCATATGTGTTTTTAAGAGAGATAAAGGACCTAAACGGAAAAAAATAAAGACAAAAGACCAAAGTGTTACAAATAAATAAGATAAACGACTCATAATGTAATATTGCCTTAATTATATTTAGACGTTCAATCTTAATTAATTTACACTACAGGACTGGCTTAGAACAATTAAAATTTCATATCAAATTTCTTTCATCTGAATGTCCTTAAATTTATCAGTTATATTCATAAAATTTATTCCTCCAATTTTGATTGTTCAATTTTCGTGAGAATCGTCATGATTTCAAATATCGTAAAAATTGTCGTTATTTCCAGTACAACGTCAGGTCTGATGACTTGATTTTTCTTTTTGATTTGATTTTTCTTGGTTGTGAGGTAGTTAATTATAACAATTGAGTAAATCATCCGTTGTACTTTGAGGCTTGCTAGCAGGTGTTGCCGATGTGATGTTGTGGGAGTTTGCTAGCATTTTTTTGGTTGTTGCTGAAATGGTTATGTGATGAGGCTTTTGTTCTTTTATTTGGACTTAAATGCTTTTGCTGATAGTGAGACAGGTCTATACGTGTTAACATATTTTATTAGGTTGGCTGCTTAAATAAAAAAATAAGTCACGATACCTGACGCGGTTCTAGAAACAACGACAATTCTCACGACAATTGGAAATTGTGGCAATTTGGAACGACAAAATTGAACAATCAAAATGGAAAGAAGAATGAAAAAGAAACAAAAATTGATCAATATGGAAGAATAAAGAACAAGAAATTTGAAAGAAGGAGATGTTTTTGTTTTCACATTCGGGGTTCTGGAATGGAAGAAATTTTATGAATGTAAATGATGAATTTAAGGACATCCAGATGAAAGAAATTTGATGTAAAATTTTATTTGTTATAAGTCTTGAAGTGTAAATTAATTAAGATTGAACGCCTTAATATAAAAAAAAATTAAATCATTTGTTGTTTAAAAAAATAAAAATAAAAGTATTAAAAGTTACTTTATGATTAAGATTAACTCTCCTTAAAAAAAAAAAAATTAAGATTAACTCTTTTATTTTTAGAAAAAATCTACTCATTTATTTGTCATTTAATATTATCTATGTATATTACATTTTGATTGGTTGATATCATGAGAGGGTAACATAGGCCTCACCTCACATCTCCATCCACATTTTAAATGCCAAATACATCCCATCAGCACGCATAGATATAATTAATTAAAGTGATCAGATTCTCCATTCATGACAGTGGGATATATGTATTTTGAAATCCAGTAATCATTGTACGAAATTTAATATTCAAAATACCCTGATCAAACAGCAGTGCCGTCTTAGCTCAGTGGTAGAGCGCGTGGCTTTTAACCACGTGGTCGTGGGTTCGATCCCCACAGACGGCGAATTTGTTTCTTTTTCTTTTTCTGTTTTGTCACTCCATCATGACATGAGCAAAATTTCATCACGTTGAAAATACGTGTATTGCCAATTTTCCAAATTTTATTTCTTTATATTCCAAAATCAAAGAAAACCACTAGATTAGTTATCTTATCAAGGTAATATTTTCTAGCTTATGATCATTGATGTGTGCCACACATTGCATCTTACAACATGATGCAGCAAATTTTCACACACTTTTTCAGTCCTATTGTTATATTTCTGCTATATTTTAGGTAGAGCAAATTTTTTTTTTTTTTTGACAAAAGGTAGAGCAAATTTTAGTTTTGAACTTGACCATTCATTCAAGTTGGTTCTCCGATTTAACATAGAAAAAAATAAGGCTAAGCAAGTTGGTTTGCCATGCCAGTTTAAGGAAATTGCTGATTTTTTCTAGTTTACTTTGTTGGTAGATATATTTTGTCTGTTAGAGAAAGATAGAGTAATAATTTAAAGATAATATTGGATTTAATTCAGCCTGGACGGTTTTGATTTTATTGTTAAAACACCAATTATTTTCATGATATTGTTTTTATTTATTGATTAAAGTATAGGGTATATCATGTTTGGTTTGATTATCTGGTCATAATGTAGTATAACATGTAACAACAGAAATTTCAAATGGGGTCTTTTTATAGTGTGTAAATTTGTACGTTGAAGGTTTAAAATAATAATTTTGCATTGAAACTTATACATTTTATATTAAACATATAATTTTTTAACAAATAAATTTTTTCAATAAAAATTTACTACTTTTTATTATTTTAAACATGTACTTAATTTTTTTTTGAGAGAAAATCATCTTAAACATGTACTATAATAACATAAGTATATAACACTCATGTTTGACACATTCAGAAATGTTAGACTTTATGTTTGACCAAGTCTTATCGATTAATTTTTCCAATAGATATATACTCGACAAAATTTATCTTAAATCTTCTATTTCTTGATATTCCACAAATTTTGTATATAGGACGATGCATCGCTTTGCATTTATCGATATTATGGAGAGATCTAGATGAATTGTCCCAATTTGCATACATAATAGGAGAAACATAATCATACTGAATTTGTAAGGGGAATTCTGATTTTGGTATAGAATAATTATGTATCAGTTCCAATAAAGTTTTTCATATTAAGGAAATGTTTCTCTAAAAATGTTAAAAAAACGATACAGTCAAAAAAGGAAGAAAAGGTTAAAATAACGTTCTTCTCATTTTGCTACGCACACATGGAAAGCGGTAATAACAACACCACAAAGTGTCAAATCCCACAGAGTTTGTACGATTGCGTGCCACACTATCATACACACATGCAAACCTTCTCTACGTTACACCCTCCAATTACAAACAACCAATTCAACATCCAAATCTCTCCACACCACGTGTCACCATCAGCATGCATCAAAACCAATTGAGTTGATTTGGGGTTTGCTTGCGACTTGAAGTGTGCTATTCTCAAGGTATGTTCAATACTTCAATTGAAGCTCATACATTTAAATGTGGAGAAGTAGAGTGTTCGGGGTTTGAACATCGACCTCAAGGTTCGAACATCAGGCTCTACATAAGCTATGAATTATCCCTACCAGCTGAACTAAGTTCACATAGTCATTTTCTTTTAATTTTTACAATTGATGTGAGTGCGGCTAAATATTTATCATTTGTGGTTGTGTCTATAATGGAGTTTCTCCAATTTTAATAGGTTAATTTGACCTTTTAAAAAATGTTAAGACCATGAAACTAAGAGAAGTTCCAAGTGGTTAATAAATTTGATAAATTGTTTAAAATAATTAGAGTTTGATTCTTATGGGCAAAATATTTATTAACTAGACTTTCCTTACTTTTCGATCGAATTCTTAATTATTAACACTCTTTTTACCTCGTAATCGGATGGTTAAAAAAAGAGTAGAGACCACGAAAAGAATCCAAGACCTCACCACACAAGAACATTCCCCTAGTGTTGTTTGTGAGTGTGTAAAAGTTGTCACACACACTCACACACACAGTGTATAGCTGAACATAGCAGAGAGAAAGTGATTCCATTGTCAAATCCCTAATATTTTCAGAACCTCATCATTTTGTTTTTATGACCTAAACTCTCTTGTAGAGAGCGTTAGGTCATACTTTCTTTTTCCAGATCCATTTTCATTCACCTTCCAATTTTTTCTTAGGTCATAATTTCATCACTCAATTCGGCAAATTCCCATTTCTGCATTTCTCATGCACCTCCTTTCTCTTTCTGTTTCTTAATTTTTCCACTGTTTATTCGGTTTAATTTCAAGATATCAGTGAATTTAATTGATTTTTAGTTTTAACAGTGAATTGTTAATGTATTTGATTTTTTATTTATTTTTAGGATGGATTACGTTAAACTTTTCATTTTGATTTTGATTTTGATTATGATTTTGATTTTGATTATGAACAAAATTGGGGGTTTGATAATTGTTTGATTAGTGGAGAAAACAGAATCTATGTTCAATTTTATTTTATCTGATTTTTTTTTTAAAAAAAATGAGTTGTTTGTTGGTAACTGCTGATTACTGCATGATTAGTGATAATTGTTGATTACTGCGTGATTAGTGAAGAATGTCTCATGTTGACTTATGGGGACTTCATGCATGCTATTAATCTGAAGTTTGAACGGTTTTGGAGATTTTACTTTTTGTGTTTTTTATTGTTAAATTGAATTTGGATGATTTTTTAGGTTGTTTTAAGGTTGTGGGTTTATGTGTCAAGCCTGTTATCTAGTATTCAGTTCCAATCACACATTTAATTTAAGGGAATGTTTTAGTTTCTAATTTTTCAAAGAAATGGAGCAATTGTTCATGAAATTTCTGATCTACTTTGATGTTTTGCCAAGGCTTGGAATAAGACAGTGAAAGGATTTAGGGTCTGTTTCGACAAACAGCTTATAGCACAAGTGCTTATCATGATAAGCAATTATGCATGAGCTTACATAAGCAATTTTAATACCATACTCCCTCCCGTCTTTTTTATAAGAAACAAATGGGTCAACAAAAGTTAATGTATTTGGTCTATATTATGAACCAAATACATCAACTTTAGTTGACCAATTTGTCTCTTGTAAAAAGGACCGGAGGGAGTAAGATAAAATGAAGTTAAATTGCTTTTGTATATGCTATAAGCTGTTTTTATAAACTATATTGGAGAACTTATGAAAATAAGCTGAAAAAAGCTTGTGAAAATTGTCATAAGCTGTTTTCATAAGCTCTACCAAACAGTCTCACCAAATTTATGCCAGTAGATAAGCTCAAATTGGTATAATCTGTGAAGCAACAGAACAAATAGTCAGTACTAAGTGCTAACACTGGATTTGTATTTCAGGTGGTATAAAGGCTAGGAGAAACTACAATGTCTCAGAGCTCTGAGGAGGATACTGATATAAGTGATTCTGAGATAGGTGAGTATGAGGAAAAATGTTATGAAGAACTGAAAAGTGGAAGTCAGAATGTGAAAACCTCGGATGAGAAGTTCACTTGTCCATACTGTCCTAAGAAAAGAAAACGGGATTATTTGTACAACGAACTCCTACAACATGCTTCTGGCGTGGGTCAGAGTAGTTCACAGAAGAGAAAGCCAAGAGAAAAGGCTACTCATTTGGCTTTAGTGAAATATTTGGAAAAGGATCTGATGAATATAGATACTCCATCAAAACCAACTGAAAACTGTGCTGATAACGGTGACACAGACACTTCTATTGATTCTGATGAGCAGTTTGTGTGGCCTTGGATTGGAATTATAGTTAATATTCCCACTAGCAGGGCACAAGATGGGCGTGCTGTTGGGGCGAGTGGTTCCAAGCTTAGGGATGAGTATAGACGCAGGGGTTTCAATCCATATCGAGTCAATCCTCTATGGAATTTTCGAGGTCACTCTGGAACTGCCCTTGTGGAATTCTATAAAAACTGGCCCGGCTTAGATAATGCACTCGCATTTGAAAAAGCATATGCATCAGACCATCACGGGAAAAAGGATTGGTTTGTTAATACAGAGCCAAAGTCGGGTCTTTATGCATGGGTTGCCCGAGCTGATGACTACAAAAAGAACAATATCATTGGTGAATATCTGCGAAAGATGGGCGATATCAAAACCATACCTGAACTTCAGGAAGAAGAAGCTCGAAGGCAGGATAAACTCGTGTCCAATTTGACCAACATTATTCAGGTCAAAAATAAGCACTTACATGAGATAGAAGCAAGATGCACCGAGACTACAGCCAAAATGAATTCTGCCATGACAGAAAAAGATCAGCTCATTCAAGCTTATAATGAAGGTATCTATATTTATTGAGCTCGAGTTACTTTTCAGTAATTTGGATCAGGACTTGTGGTAGTTGTGGGTGTTTAGTTTTTTCGTGCTTCTGATTTGTGTCAAGTTCTAGAAGTCCAGTTATGTAGTGCAATGCAACTTGCAACTGGTGCTTTGGTTACACATACAACTGCCAGTGTGGTGGTTTCTGGACCAATTGGTTGATTCTGAATTTGACAATTAAGGGGGATCTGACAGGTCCGGAAATAGCCACATACTGCTAGGATCATTGCAACGGTTGCACCATAAATAAAGTTTGGCATCGTTCAATTGATTTCTGAAGAATATTATGCTGGAACTTTATTTTACACTTTTAAGAATTGATTATTATTTTTAAATTTTGTGATCTTTTGTAACAACATTGTTTTATGCAATGATTCCTTGTCTTTAGAGATAAAGAAAATACAGTCAAGTGCTAAGGATCACTTCCAAAGGATTTTTAATGATCACGAAAAGCTTAAGTCGCAACTGGAAACTCAGAAAAGTGAGCTTGAGTCGCGGAGAATCACATTGGAAAAGCGTGAAGCACATAATGAAAGTGAAAGAAGAAAGTTGCTAGAAGAGATGGAGGAGGTATAATGTTTTGATTTTTGCTCCATCCCCTCTAGCATACTATGATTGGGATTCCTGTAGAATTTGTATTGAAGAAACACGATTTTTGTTTTAACATATTGATTATTATTAATATGGTTTTTTGTCAAATTATTGTCCATATGATTGATACTTTAGATGTGTTGGTGCTTTCAATTAAGGATTTATCTACCAAGTTTAATCAATTTCCACTTTACTTAGCATGTTTGATGATCATGGAATGATTGGTTGGAAAATCATTTTCAGTTGAATCTATGGATGATTAATTCTGGAAAGAGTCAGAAGACTGGCAATATGATTAAAACTGGTTTCTGTTTGAGTAGTATGTTGTTAAAGGGTGTGAATCCAAAACAAGTTAAGTGTCTGGATTGTTGATGTATTTACTTTAAAAGGGAAGGTATCTCATGATTCAATTCTCAGTGGCTGCAGATAATCTGTCTATCTGTGTTTAACGGTCTGTGTCTCTGATTTTAATCTAGGCAGTCATCCTGTCCCTTGTTGCTTAATCACAAGTGATGTGGAACGGAGGATGGTACCAATATTTAACAGTAATTGTTGGCTCTACTTAAAAAGGCGAACTCCAATGAGCGGTTATATGCTATGCTTTTAATGATATGAAGTTCGGGTAATGAGGGAGAATAAGAGTCTCCAATATAGAGTCGTATGCCAATGATTTCACACTAGGGTTTTATTTTCCTTTACTTTTTTCACCACCATTAAGACTATGCCTGGACTGCCAGGAAGAGCTGGAATGGAAATGGAAATATCCCAGGTTCTATTGTTTGGATTTTTTAAACAGGATGCATTGCAATGGAATTTTATTGAATGCATTTGTTCTGTTCCATCCTGTAAAACACTTTTCCTCTCTCCAATTTGGGGGTATGGGAGTAAAAAGTCTTTTTCTCCTTTCCATTCCACTTGCTATTAGATATTTAAACATAGCCTAAGAATAATATTTCTTAAGAAGCCTATAAACTACAATTTTGACATAATATGTTCTTCCGTGTCTCTGGGATTATTTAAAATAGTAATTTGCTTCAGAAGCTTGCAGAAGGCTTTGTTTAACTCTGCTGGCATTTATTGTCTATGCAGAATGCAACGAGAAATAGCTCTCTTCAGATGGCTTCTCTGGAGCAACAGAAAGCAGATATAAATGTTATGAAACTGGCTGAAGATCAGAAGGTCTGTATTGCTTTTCTTTTAGTTTTGTTGATGATCAAAAGTGTGCTTGTCAGGTTCAGAGTAGCATGGTATTTATGCTAGTTGAATTTCTATTTATACAGAAACAAAAAGAACAGCTCCATGCTAAAATCATTCAGCTTGAAAGACAACTGGATATGAAACAAAAGCTGGAACTGGAGATTCAGCAACTAAAAGGATCACTAAGTGTGTTGAAGCACATAGAAGATGACGAAGATGTAGAAGTTTTGAAGAAGGTAGATGATTTGCATATGGGTTTAAGGGAGAAGGAACAGTCACTTCAAGACTTAGATGCACTGAACCAAACACTAATCATCAAGGAGCGTAAGAGTAACGATGAGCTGCAAGATGCTCGAAAAGAATTGATCAGTGTAAGTACTTTTTTCCAGATACATCTTCGCATTCCAGTTTACTGATTTATCATATCAATTTGGAAGATCATCTGTGCAGAAGAGGCCAGGTTTCCATTTTCCAATTCTTTCATACTTGAATTATTTGGATCATTGACCTAATATTATTTTTTTGTTGATGATTTGACTTGCATGTTTAAAGTATTATATGAAACACATCAGTATATGTGTGTCTGTATATACGTTGCATTTCTCATCCTATATGTGCAAGTTGTCCTTTTGTCAAATATTTATTATTCACTGCTTATTTGTTGCATTGCTTTTATTATGAACTTGATATTTTGAAAGCTCTTGCAATTTTTAAAAGCTTTCTTATACTTTTTACTGTCCAACGTCGCTTGAAATGTTCACTACTTGTTTTTTACATTACTTTTATAATGGACTTGGTGTTGTGAAAAATTCTTGCAATTTTCAAACCTTTTTTATACATTTTACTGTTCAATACTGCTTGAAAGATTTAGTAATAATGCTTTCTCTATCTTGTAGGGCATTAAAGATATAGGAACTCGAGTCCATATTGGTGTGAAGAGAATGGGGGAACTTGATACTGGACCGTTCCTTGAAGCTATGAAGAAAAGATATAATGAGGAGGAAGCTGAAGACAAAGCATCAGAACTATGTTCATTGTGGGAAGAGTATCTAAAAGACCCAGATTGGCATCCATTCAAAGTTGTCATGAATGAAGGGAAAGAAAAGGTAAGTTTATGTTAAACATTTAGTTCTGATAAATTTATCTAGAAATCTACATGCTTCATTGCATATATCACTTTTAATCAATTTTGGTTAATTTTTTTACACGTCTATATTACCTCTTCATGAAGACAGTCAATATTTTTGTTGACTGTACTCTTGATTGGAACTATTTGGCCTTCTGAACCTGTAAATGTAATTCCTTCACTTGTGTATCTAAGTGATTTACTGGTGTCAAAAAAAAGTATGTGCTGTTTGGAAATGTCATAGGGGATTAATAGGAGAATGAATGACCAGACAGCCAAGTGTAAGCGCCAGTAACTGTATTTTTAACTATGGAGTATGCATTCCTTTAGAAGCAACTGCAATTTCTCATTCTGTGTTTGTAAGCCTGGATGGTTTGAACAACATAAAGTAAAATACTCTGCAAAAGTTGCAGATATGATATGTTCAATTATGCAAAATCCCTGTTACTTATGTGTATTACACGGGGAAAGTGCTTGGCAGTAGTAATGCTGATAGAGTATGAGAAAATACCAAAACGAGTGGTAGTGGGAGGAGTAGGAATTAGTGTGTGGGAAACAAGAATAAAAGCTGGAGAGGAAGGGTGGAATATAGAAGAATTGAGGTGGAATATTTGGTAAACAGATCCCTTAAAGGACTTGTTGCATTTTTGTTCACCATGTATTTTTCTCTGTTTTCCAGCATCAGAGAAAGTGAGAATGAGAGATATACCATGTGAATTTTTTTTTTTTACAATATACCATGTAAATTGTAACCCCTTCTTTGATAATGATCAGATTAATATTAATTCAGAAGAGGGAAGTCTGGTTGTGAATACAGTAATACTCATAGCTGATTCCGATTCCCTATAATATCCTGAGATTCTTGATATCACCTTATAGTTAATTGCTCTTTATTCAACTATTTTGGAAGATTCCTACTATCAAAGGTGACTATATTTAGGAAAGTCTGTCTGAAGATCTTAATAATGTGCTTTGGCCACCATTGATGATTAACAAATAACAAGGACAAAAGTGCACCCATTAACTTTCATTTCCCCCCACTGCTTTATGACAGTTTATTTCTAATATATCTATTTTATATGTATAATGGTTTCAGATTCATTTTAATCTACAATTATCCTTCTTTTTATTTGTTTTGTGAAACTCCTAACGATTGCACTTGGTTTTCTGGTTCTACGCATTTTTCATTCCAGGAAATTATTAAAGATGATGATGAAAAGCTGAATGGACTAAGAAAAGAAGTGGGTGAAAAGGCATATAGTGCCGTGGTGGCATCTTTAACGGAGATTAATGAATATAATCCTAGTGGGAGATATGTAACCTCAGAGTTATGGAACTATAAAGCGGGAAGGAGAGCAACTTTGCAAGAAGGAGTGAAGTTTTTGTTGGACTACTGGAAACGCAAGAAGAAAGGAATGTTGTGAAGGTTTGTTTACAACTTTATTACTTTACTTATGTTACTGTAACTTTCTCTTGAGCATTATGAATCGAAGACCAACTTTGAATTTCTTCTCATGAAATTACAAGTGGTTTATGATAACCCCCTTCCATATGATTACTTTTACTAGAATAGGGCGATGATTAGAATGAGAGAGGCCTTAAGTGGGAAATTCCCAATTCCATCGGAAAATCCGAAACCAGTATCTATCAATATCAAAAATAAAATAATAATAATAATATATATATATATATAGGTCAGAAACTGAAGGTGCCGTCACACCCTTTTCACTAAAGGGTTTGGCTTTGGTGTCTCAGATTCTGTCTTCTTCTTTCTCCTCCTCCTCTGTCTTTCCTTTTTCTTACAGTCCCTTTGATGGAATTGGGTTTTTTCCCACAGTGATAGATCTTTCAAATTTTACACTTGATATGAGCCCCTCAACATTCTGAATTTTTTTTGTTTCGAGTATTATCTTGTATTTTCATTATAAAAAAAATTGTTTTGTTTATTGTTGGGAGTTTTTTTTTTTGCACTGGTTTTGTTTTGGATGGAGAAATACCTTTGTTGTTTTGTTGTTGAAGATTTAGTGCGTACAGAAAAGGCTTGATTAGAGCTACTGCATGTTTCTGACGAACATGTTTTCCTTAACCAAAAAGGATCATTTTTTTCAGAAACATTGTGGATCTGTTGAAATTGAGCAGCGGCCAGACAACCGTAGAGATGGAATCCACAGATGTTGAGTTTTATTATCTCTCCATTCTACTAATTCCATCTCATATTTTCTTATATTTAGCTGCTTAATTGTTCATTTTTATGTAGTTTTTAAATTTTAACATACATTTTGGAGATTTTAAATTTTGTGGTTTTGTAATTAGGATGAGATTTAGTAGTATGCACATGGATCTATGTTTGGAATCAATTTGCTGCATTTTCATTTGCTACTGTTTTAATTATCATTTCATGTTTTATTGATGGCAGGAATAGTCATGTTGCATTGTCCGAGAGAATAATTTGTGCATGGCGGCTGGTTAGCATGTATCCATATTTGTAGAGCTGCAAACCGAAGATTAAGGTTGTGCACAAAGCAAGTAATTTATGATCATGTTAAACTGGTTAGTTTCACTAGACAATTAGACTGTCTTGCTGAGACTCAAACTGCTTTTGTAGTGTCTGCCTTTGTATTATCTCTAGCATGGGAGAAGACATGTGTTAAACTTGTATGACTATATTATTTGTTCTTTATTAACATGTTTTTCTTTCTGTTAGTGAGAGATGAGTTTGTTTTGCTTATCCAGGTCTTGATCAAAACTAAGTAGTGTGTGCGCGCTCTTGCAATTCATCTGTTAGCCTTTAAGGCTTCGTGCCAAGAGTATGTGCATAGCTTAATTGACGGTCTGATTGTTGCATATTATAAATAAAGTTCTAAGCAATAATTAGATATATGTCGAATAAAATTTTCTATCAAAACAATTCGTGGCAACAATATTCAACAACAGATGAAACGAATTTTGAAATTTAGGTGCTAATTTTTTTTTGCTGGAAAAAAACAATTTATTTATTTTATTGAAATAGATACCCAATCACAAGATGTCACTAGGAAGCAAAACACATAAACTAACAGTCTGCATAAATTTACAGCTTATACCATTTCTACCCTATCTAAATGAACTGAAGTTCATGGATATAATTGATTACAATTTGAATTTAGCAAATGAAAGAGGGAATGAATGTATGATTTCAAGCTTGCTAAATGCCTCATGTTTTGGAATAGACTCGATTCAGCCTTTGATGATTTGAATTAACCTAACAGATTGCCCAACTCTTAAAAGAGTACTTCTCCAATTTACTGACAGAAAACCAATCCGCAGACCAATTAAGACTTGCAATATGGTACTCTCTCAACTAATTTATTCAGCAAAATAAAGATCTTATTTGGAAACAGATGCAGAAAAAACGTGACCCTGCAAACAACCCCTTCATGAATTTTGACCGTACAAAATCGAATATATGGCAGGAGGAAACCAAATTTGCTCAAATTTCAAGGGGTAAACTTAAATTTGCTCAAATTACAGGGGGTGAAATTCAAAAAAAATATTTTACAAGGGAAAATCGAAAATGACCTATATTACAGGGGGTAAAGCACAATTAACCCTAATTTTAAGTCTGTTCTTAGAAATTCCATCTTTCGCATGCATATGAATTAATTTTTTTTTTTTTATTATTCTTAATTATCTATTTCTCACTTTTTTTATATAAATAAGAGTAGATAAACGAAGTTTTTTTAAATTAATTAATTTATTTTGTGTAAAAAAATTAATTAATTAATTAATCTATCTTTGTTTGACAAAAGAAGCAAGTATTTTTCAACATCTAAAATTCCTAGAAAAATGTGGCGGTCTATATAAAGTGTGGGTCAGTTTCATTATTGACTTGCCTTCAGCTGTTTTGCTGAAGGTGAAAATGGGCGATGATTACAAAGAGAGAAAATGTCTTATGTGGGAAATAATACCCAATTCCATCGCAAATGCTATGTTGGGAAATAAAGAGCAGAATTCTAAGTCAGAATTTGAAGGTGCCGCTATACTCTTTTTACCAAAGGGGTTTTGGCTTTGGCATCTCACATTCTGGCTTCTTCTTTTTCTCTGCTCTTCCTCTCTCTCTTACTGTCCTTTCAAATTGAATTGGGGTTGTTTCTTACAGTGATAGATCTATCAAAATTTACACTTCACATGAGCCCTTCACCCATTGTTACGATGATTTTATCCTTTTGTTTTAAAAATCTGTTTTGGTTAGGGTTCATGTTTCAATTGATGTATTGGATTATTCAAGCATAAAAACCACAATGGTATTTGTTCAATCGAGTTTTATTAGGTTTTTGAAGATCGAATGTTCAATTTTCCTAACATAATCAACTGAGTTGACACAAGTGTCTATAGTTTCCATGTTGCATTAATCGAGCATGAAAACCATATTGACTGGTTTGGTTAGGTTGTGAATCAAACTAATCAACCACTAAAATGGAAATGGAATCCACAAATGCTGAGTTTTTTTGTCTCATCATTTTATTAATTTCATTTCTCATTTTTTTTTTTATTTGTTTCTATCTGCTATTTAAATTCAGTTGCTTTGTGTATTTCTTATTTTGATAGAAAATTTGGGGTTTTTTAATAATAAAACACAGTAGTATGAATATGGTTAAGGTGTATGGAATCAATTTATCGCACTTTCATTTTATTTTTTTTGTTCTCTTTTAATAATTTGATAAAAGTAATGAGCTTTCACTCGTGTATACTAAGGTATGTGGGGATGGTATAAAATTGCATTTTTTTTCGACATAGAATTGCATGTTAAGTATTATTGATCCTTAGTGTGAACTTCGACTAATATGTGCAACTGTGAAAGTGTCGGCTTTAGTTGTGGTGCCCTTCAATTTTTATTATAAGTAAGTTACCATTTGGTGGGACCCCTTCCCGGACCCTGCATATGCGGGAGCTCTAGTGCACCGGGTTGCCCTTTTATATAAGTAAGTTATCGCATATATATTTGCTATTAAAGGTGTAGCAGGTTCAATAATTTCAATGAAGTACTTGATATGAAATGTGAATACAGAGTAAATAAATCTAAAGAGTAAAGTGTACAAACCAAATTCTATACAAAAAAAGTATACATACCAAATACCGTTGATATCATTTTTCAGTATTATAATTTGTGGTTTAAGCCTCAATTAGTTGCTCTTAAAGATGAGTCTCTAGAAAGAATAAGGAGTCATTGAATTGTGATACCTTTATATGTCTCGGATTTTGTTTTTTAGGCCAATTATGTTTTTGCTTGTCACTCCTATGTAGTAACTATGGTTACAATAGAAGAATAGTTTGCTCATTGCTTTCAGCTGTTTTGCTGAGGGTGAAAAGAAAGGGGCGATGATAATAATGAGAGGTTCCTTTAGTGGGAGAATAATATCCATTTCGATCGGAAAATTAGAACCCAACTTCTATTAGTTAGGATTCGCTCCATATATCAATATCTACAAAGAAGGTCTGAACTTGAAGGTGCCGTCACACGTTTGTCACCTTTGGTATATCAGATTCTGTCTGTCTTCTTTCTCCTTTTCTTCCTCTTTCTCTTGTTGTCCCTTAAAATGGATTCAGGTTTTTTTCCAGTGACTGATCTTTCAAAATTTACTTTTGGCATGAGCCCCTCAAACTTCTGATTTTCTATTGTTATGGTTATTTTAACTTATTTCTTTGAAAAATTTGTTTTGTTCATAGTTGTAATTTCTTTTTCCTGCACTGAATTTGTTGTGGACAAGGAAACATTTTGTTGTCTTCTTGTTGAAGATTTTGTGCCTACAGAAAAAGCTTGATTATAGCTACTGCTTGTTTCTGTGTTTCAGAAACTTTGTGTGTTTCTTGTAAGTGGGCAGCGGCCAGACAACCGTAGAGATGGAATCCACAGAGTGGTGAGGTTTTTTGTCTCACACTTCTACTAATTCCATCTCACATTTTATGTAGTTTAGTTGTTCATTTAGATGTAAATTAATAATTTTGTTCATTTAGTTTAATTGATGTATTTTTCTCTGTTTTCCAGCATCAGAGAAAGTGAAAATGAGAGATATACCATTTGAATGTATATAAATGCTTAGGACAGATGAAACCCTAGGAAAAATGTGGTGGTCTATATAAAGTGTGGGTCAGTTTCACTGTTCTTTACCTTCAGCTGTTTTGCTGAAGGTGAAATGGGCGATGATTACAAAGAGAGAAGATGTCTTATGTAGGAAATAATACCCAATTCCATCCATCGCAAATGCTATGTTGGGAAATAAAGAGCAATTTTCTAAGTCAGAAGTTGAAGGTGCCGCTATACCCTTTTCACCAAAGGGCTTTTGGCTTTGGCATCTCAGATTCTGTCTTCTTCTTTTTCTCCTCTTCCTCTTTCTCTTACTGTCCCTTCAAATTGAATTGGTTTTTTTTTTCTTCCTACAGTGATAGATCTGTCAAAATTTACACTTCATATGAGCCCTTTACATTCTTATTTTGCATTCTTATTATGATTTTAGCTTATTTGGTTTGTAGTTTTTGTTTTTTCTGCACAGTTCCTGTTTGGATGGAAACCTTTTTTTATTTATTTTTGCTGGTGCTTGTTTCAATTTTCCCAACCTAGTCAAAATGGGTTTGATACTGTGATTTTCATGTCTGATTAATAGATATTCCCTCCGTCCCATATTATAAGCAAAAAAAAAAATGACACTTATAAGAAAACTAAAACATAGTAGTTTGCAACATAGTTTCTTGTGTTATCCTTGAAATAAGTTTTATAGAAAGATGTAAAAACAATTTTATTGGTTATTGGTTATTGAGAAAATGAAAGAGAGAGCAAATTGAATGCACTTTGCATTTAATTTTCCTTTGGAAAAGATAATTTTTTGAAACAACATAATTAAATATGCTAAAAGTTGGTTTTTTTTTGCTTATAATTTGGGACAAAGAAAATGGGTTTTTTTCCTTATAATTTGGGATGGAAGGAGTATATTACATTAATCGGGAATGAAAATCACAAGTCAAAGCCAGATTAATTATGTCGTTGGAAATTGAATAGAAAGACCCGCCAAAATGTTTTTATTTTTATTTTTTAATTTATTTTGTAATATTCTGTGCGGAAAAGGAAAGTTGCTTTTTTCAGTTTTTCCCAACCTAATCAAACTGGATTTGACATTATTGTTTGTGGTTTTCATATCTGATTAATTGACATATTGGATTAATCGAGCATGAAAACCATAAGCAGTATGTCTGCACATGTCTGCACTCGCTTTAGTTAGGTTGTTGAAGATGAAATTGAACCAATGAATTACTAAAATGTTTTTGTGGGTTTCGTTGTAATTGGACAGCAGAAGCTAGACAACCATAGAGATGGAATCCACAAATGCTGAGTTTTTTTTGTTTCATCATTCTACTAATTCCATCTCACATTTTCTTATTTGTTTGTATCTGCTGTTTAAATTTAGTTGTTTTGTTTATTTCTTATTTTGATAGAAAATTTGGGGTTTTATAACAAGGAAGAAGACATTAAGTAGTGTGCATATGGATGCAGTGCATGGAATCAATTTGTTGCATTTGCACTTTTTTTGTTCTATTTAAATAATTTGATAATAGTTATGAGCTTTCACACTTGAGATATGTGGGGACAATAGACAATTGCATGTTTTTTAGACATAGAATTTTCATGTTAAGTATTGATCCTTAGAATTTGGTAAGACTTGATGACATTGATGAGCCATTACAGTGTGAACTTGTGGAAGTGTCAGCTTCAAAAATGTTTACCTAATTTCTTGCAAGTGGAATGCATGCACCATCTCATACATTTACCTTTTTGTTTACATTCGTTGAATCAGTAAATGGGCGAAATGGGCGATGATTACTAAGAGATAAGATGTCTTATGTGGGAAACAATACCCAATTCCATCCATTGCATTTCACAAATGGTATGTGGGAAATAAAAACCAATTTTCTAGATAAGAAGTTTGATACCTTTATTTGTCTTGGATTTTGTTTTTGGACCCAATTATATTTTCATATAATGTTTTTTCTTGTCACCCGAATGCAGCAACTATGGTTACAGTACAAAAATAGTTTGTTGTGCAGAATTTGAATCATGTCTCTTCTATTCAATCATCATAACCAATGTATTATTTTCAGATAATTTATTGCTTTCAGCTGTTTTGCTGAAGGTATAAACAATCTAATTACCTTTTGATTCTGATTCCATGTGGATAGTTTATTATCCAGGTTCGTTACAGTAACTCTTTCACTAACTTTTATATAAGGCTATCATTAATATCGATCCTTTCACTTTAGCATCTAACATTCATTGGTGTTGACGAAAGTATGTTAATAAATGTTGGTAGTTAGTTTGTTAGGATATGGAGGAAATGTTTGTAGCTAGGATTGAACCCTAGACCTGGCTCGTAATACTAACCAGCCAACTGCAAATAAGAGCCAACATGTTGATATTTTGAACTTTGGATTGAACAATATAAAGTAAAATACCAGCTAAAATGTTTGGATTTACCATGTTTATAAATGAAAATTCCTTGTTTTTAAAGTGCAATATACTGCAAGGAAGGCAACGGGCGGTAGTCATATCGATAGAGCATAATGCTATTGATATGTGGACTTTTGCTTTTAATAGTAACCGGTGGGAGTATAGAATAATTGAGGTGTGAGATTAGACTAGATCTATAAAATAATAGACTATGTTTGGAACCTGTGACTATGAATGGTGACTTTATCTATGAAATTCAATTTTGGCGATCTCAATAATCCGCCAGTGATGAGAAAATAGTGCATTGTTAACCGCTAATTACCCCTAAAATATATACTTTCGGACTGACGATTTTTCATCTAGCAGTGTTATCTTTCTTAACAATTGTTATAAATTTATTTTAAGCTTTTTTATTTTGTTGAAACTCCTAATGTTTACACTTGTGTCTGGTTTCATGCAACTTTTTTATTTTAGAACGTTATCAACGAACAAGATGAAAAACTGAATGAGCTGAAAGAAAGCATTGGTGAAGCCGCATATGATGCCGTGGCGATAGCTTTGAAAGAGATGAATGAATATAATCCTAGTGGTGGATGTCTAATCTCAGAACTATGGAACCACAAAGAGGAAAGGAGAGCAACATTGCAAGAAGGAATACAGTTTCTCGCCAACAACCCGTCAAATAAACGCAAGAGGGGATCAGTTCTGGAAAGGGTGATTGATGTTGATGACAGGGAAGAAGCATAGGGCATAGCTAGAGAGACACTTTTTGCATCTCAACTTAGTAGCATGCTTTCATGTTTGGTGAGTTGTTAGTCCAGCATTTTGGTCAGCTAAAATAA
This sequence comes from Medicago truncatula, assembly GCF_003473485.1. Taxonomy (NCBI): domain Eukaryota; kingdom Viridiplantae; phylum Streptophyta; class Magnoliopsida; order Fabales; family Fabaceae; genus Medicago; species Medicago truncatula. The sequence goes on from NC_053044.1 coordinate 33,943,416, forward strand.
TCAGTTTCACTAGACAATTGGTACTAATCTAGATGAAAATCAAACTGCATTATTAATTATCTCTCTAGCATGGAAGAAGACATGTTGAACTTGGCAGCATATTATTATGAAGTTGTTTATTTATACTCTATTTTGGTTTCTTTCTTTTAGTTCGTGATATGACCAAGTTGATTGTTTGTTGTGGGTCTATATCGGCCATCGCTTCCTGCTAAGAATATGATCCTTGCCAATTTGTGTTTTGGAAATTTGCTATCAATGTTGCTCTTTTGGCAAGTTGTTACTATTATTTTTTTCACCCTAGTTGTTTCTCATGCGCTATATATATATATATATATTTTTTTTTTCAAAATATAATTTGTTCGAATTCTATAATACATTTTATAACCATTTTTAGATTATATAATATGAATCTTTGTATTGCTATTGTAAGAATCACCGTGATGTATATTACATAATGAAAAATGATAAGAAAATAAAATCTATGTAAATAGACAAAAAAATAAAGAGACAAATATGATACAATTTTCATTTTATTAATATATAAATATTTTCGTAACACAGTTAAATTAATTGAAGCTTATTCCACTAAATTGTTGCACCTAAAGTTAATTTATTAAACACTTAATGCTAAACATGTGGTGTAAGAAGATGGAGGGGGAAGAAGGCCAGGGTAAGATGTGTTTTCTCTCTAGAGTGATTGAGACTTTGATGATCAACCTTACACTCAGACAGATCAACCGTACCCAAATAATAATACCAACCTACATGATGGTATCATATCCTTTGATCATTCATACAATCCCTAAAATACTATAGTAATTTTTTTGTATGAGAGAGAGAGAGAGAGAGATTTTATTATCTATAATTAATTTATATTTTGTAAATATTGACCGAGACTAATTGAACATCCTTATCCGCTAACATTTGCTTTTATATATTACATGTATTTTAAAACAGAGTGACTATCTACCTTGTGGTAATCACTTGGAAAATGGGGATTCACTTGCTTTGGTAAAGACTTTTATATGAGTTCTCATTTCCCTTGAAAATAACTTGCGTGCGGACTATTGGCATTACATATTAAGATGTTGATGTCAAGTCGCCAATCTTTATATGTCTATAATGTTTATTTATTTTATTTTTCAGCTTATTTTTTATGAAGTTAAATCACGAGTTATTGTAGTAGTAGTCGATCCTTGTACAGAATAATAGATAAGCATATATGGAAGTTTTTTCTTTTCAGAGGGGGGAGGGACCATATAGAAGTCGTTAACAATCACATCAGCTTGTGTAACGTGGTGGGAATGGTTATTAAATTAACCTCGTGTCCCTCGCTTTTGAATTTAATAAGACAATTTCAGGATCCATTACTTTGTTTATAAATTGCATGCATGCAAGAAATGAAGAAATGCAATACAAAGTTGAGTTCATAATTTACAAACAAAATATATATTGTATCCGGTTCTTTCATTTGATCAACCAATGTCTAATGTTAAGCTAGCTTCTTTTGCTGTCCTCTTGCTTGCTGCATTCTGTATGTATTTCAATTATCTTTCTTACCAATATATACCATGCATACATTTCTATTTATATTTTCGAAATTATGAGAAATTAATCAGAATCTACTCTCAAATATAGCGTACTCTCATCTAATTTTAAACTTTGAAGCCACTGTTAGCGCAGCTATACTGTTAACGAAGCTATAGCTTGATGAACAAGCTTAGGGTTTTTCTAGGGTTTTGAATTTGTTGAATTAGAGAGAATGAGAAGAATAGGTGAATGAAGAGAATGGAAGTATTGAAGTTGTAAATTCCTTGATATGTGAAAATACACATGAAAGTAGCTTATAAACATGATTATGCTAGGTTGCTTGAAGTACAAGTCTTATAACAAACCCTAACAACCTTAAGCTAATATCTAGTAAATTTGTAACAAACTAAAGATTTCTAATGTAATTAACCAAACAAGCTTGATTAGATCACTAGCAAACTTGAATTATCAACTAACAGCCACGTCATATGTGGAAATTATATGCTTTCCCCTGTCCTTGGCCAAAAATCTCAATTACCCACAAAATTTAAGTGAAGGAAAATATGAAATCATTTTCCACAAAATTTAGCGCGCGAAGTGATAAATTTCAGTATTTTCCTCTCTAAAATTGGTCGCTAATTTTATTATTATAATAATGGTATATGTATGTTGTTCAAACTTTAATTAGCTTTGTTCTTTACAGTAATGTTTCCGATGAAGAAAGTAGAAGCAAAAGAATGTAGAGGTGATTGCGGTACCTTTTTAGGACTCTGTGCTAGCGGTTGTAAATGCGTAACCCATGATTATGTGTACGGTTGTTATGTGGGTACATGCGAAAATCCCAATTTGGTAAGTGGGAATTTTCAGAGGAAGGTTGAGGAACCTAAGTTATGTTGGTCTCATGATGAATGCACAAAAAAGGGTAGTGGGAATTATTGTGCTCGTTTTCTCAATTATGATACTCCCTCCGTCCCTGAATAAGTGACCTATTTGTAAAAAAAAATTGTCCCTAAATACTTGACCTTCTCAAATTTTAAAGCAAAATTTGACAATTTTACCCCTTATAATTGCTTGTATGGTCTCCATGTAAAAAAAGTGTGTCAGCTCCATTGAGTGCCAAGCATGCTTACTACTTCACGTAATTAAGCATTGTCTAGCATGGAAAATTGGCCAATAACTGTGAACTGCAAAACGGCTAAGGAAATAGACAGTCACACAACATAGAAATAAATACTCATCCCATCCATAACAACAATTTGCAAAAAATACCCATCCCACAAATTAAGAACTACTTATGTCAACTCAACCAGAGATAGATAATGCTGGAATTGAAGATCATGAAAACTTTGGAGAAGAAAGAGTGGAAGATTCTTTGAAATTGGACATGGACATTGAACAAGATAATGAAGATTTGGAAGAAGAGTTTGTAAAAGACTCATTAGATTTGGAGAGTGATATTGAAGAAGACAATGAAAACTTGGAAGAAGAGATAGTAGAAGATTCATTAGATATGGATAACAATATTGAAGAAGATAATGAAGGTTTTGAAGAAGAGATAGTGGAAGACTCTTTAGAGAGAGAGATTGAAGAAGATATTGAAGACTTTGCAGACAATAATAGAGTTGTATTGGATATAGATTTAAATTTGCCTGCACATCATGATTTTGATTTGAATGAGTTGCCTATTGAAGAAGATGAAGGTTTAGAAGAAGAAGAGATGCATGAGGAAGAAGTTTTTCATATTGAAGAAAATGAAGGTTTAGAAGAAGGAGAGTTGCATGAGGAAGAAGTTGAACATATTGAAGAAAATGAAGATCCTGAAATCAAAGAAGAAGTGAAGAATATGTTACAAAATACGATTTGACTTCACCGCTGAAAATGCTTCAAAAGATTTCTCCACCGCTTTCACAAGTTCATCAACCGAATTAGGAGACTCTTTATGTTGTAAGGATCGGATAGCACTAAAATATTCAAGATCTAAAATATTTAAATCTGGAGAATTTGCCGGTTGACACATTAAACGAATGTCAAATCCACTTTGCAATGCGGCTCGGCGAAAATCCTCATCATCACAATCAATATGTGTTCTTGCATTGTCTTGTTGAATGAATATTGGAGACCCTATATCCTCTCTTGGCCATTTTTCCATGATGGCAGGTAAAACTTGTTCAATCAAGCATGACTTTATCACTTGTTTTGTAACCGAAGTTATTGGTTTAGTTTCTAGTGTCCCCGCTGCTCTATTAATGCTATTCCTTTTAGCCGGCACTTGTGTGACAAGCGGAAATACACCAATTTTCCCGGAAAATGTTTCATTCCCATTTGCATCAAACCTTGGACGAGCTATAGCAACTAAGAACGTGACCTTTTCAATAAAACTCTTGCTTTTACATGTGCGCATGGGCTCTTCTTCATCGTGTACTAAATGATAATTCTCGCACTTTTTCGTCATATAAAACCACTTCTCATCGATATAAATGATGTTATGCATCCCTGAAAAAATTGGATCATGTGGTAAGCTAACACCATCAAACATTGATAAACAAAATTGCAATCTAGCTCTTTTGTTTTCTTCTTTTTACAAAGGCTTTATAGCATTTGAATGCCTTCGAATGAGTCCCAACCTTAGATACCTATGCAAAGTGCTCTTACCAATATTCAATGCACAAGCAATAGATTGAATAGTTGTTCTTTGACGTAAAGGAAGCTCACGGATTTTATTCAAATCAAGTTCAATTTTCTCACGACCACATATTTTGGCCTTTTTATGTGACACATTGACATGCACACCACTATTTTTTCCTTGCCTCCAAATACGTTGAACAGTACTTCTTGAAACTGAAAATTTAGATCCCACCGATTCAAGTGCCCCTCTCATGAGTTTTCCTTCAATACTCTTACCCAAAAGAGCATTATATACTGCCATTCTATCTACATTACACAAATTTTTCTTCCCTGTTGATGCTTGTGTTGATTGCAAATTTGTCACTTCGTTAACAATATTTTCGCATGTAAATAATAAAATATTCATAGTTCAAAAACTATAGCAATAGATCTAATAGTAAATTATTCAAATAGATTGTTCAAAAACTATAGCAATAGATCTAATAGTGCATGCCAAAATGAAATTGTGATTAAGGAAAAATGTATACATATACCAAAAGGAAATTGTGATTGAGGCAGTGGATCATCTGAGAATATATATAAACATTAGTGGTAAAATAAATAAATGTATAGTGTAAAAAATAAATACTCCTATGAGAATATATCGTACTACGTAAGATAAAAAATTGCAAGTGATTGTAGCAACACTTGAATTTGAATTTATACAAATAATCTACACATACCATTATTTGAATTTGATTGTAGCAACACTTCCTATTTGTGTACCATCTTCCATAAATAGCTCATCATTCAAGTCAAAAGAAAAATGACTTGGTGAAGAAAATTGAATTGTTGAAGTAGAAGGACATTGATTGAAACTAATGTCTAATTCTTCAACACTAGCATTCAAATCGGGTATGTGGTATTCTTTTTCATCTTGGTTGTCTTCATAAAAATTGATAATATTTTCATTTAAATTTATTTCTCTCAAAGACATTTTCTAAAATGTTTTGCACATATGATATGTTTATCACCACTATTGCAAGTTTTTATAGAGTAAAGTTGGTGGGAAATTTAAAATAAGATTGAAATTTTGATTAATGTTTTGGTGGGAAATTTAAACTAAAAATGAAATTTTGGTTAAGCATTTTGAGAGTGCATTAGTGGTTAAAGTAAAGCAATCAAACTTTGGCTAAGGATTTAGATTGGTGCATTAAAGGTTGGTTTACACTACAACTAAGCCAATCAGAATTTGGTTTATTGCTACAAGTTTCGTGGCATAGGCATATTGGTATCTAACAGCTACGTAGCTTTGCCATGTAGAGCAAAGTTTATTCATTGGTTGCAGTAAAAGTTTGTAGTGGAACAATTAAAGTAATTATTATTTAAAAGTGAAGGTTTAAAAATAATAATAAGGGCAATTCAGTAAAAATATCACTCTATTTCTTTCATCTTTATACTTTTCTTAATCTGTGTGAAATGGTCAAGTAGATCACTTATTCGGGACGGATGGAGTATCAAATATGGCTTCTGTTTTGCCTCTGTCTCTGAAGCACAAGACGCATACAAGATGGCCTCTACCTATAAGTTCAAGAAAGACTTCTTGAAGATGTCTCTTCCCGCTTAATATTGATATGTCAAAAAAAGCCTACGATGCTAGATATATATTATGCATCTATGTACTACTTTAAATAAATAGGCTTCTTAATTTCCATCCAAATTTCAATAATGATGTATGAGCATGGTTTTGCCTTTCATCAGCATGTCTTATGCTTTTGTTAGACCTAAAAGAGAGTAGCTTTATTTGGTCTTCCTTATGGTTGAAATTTATGTGTTCTTCTGTTTCCAAATTATCCATACACAAAAAACCACATGACATGCAAAATAGAACTCCACACTTTAAAAACGTTGTGTTGTTTTCTTAACTAACAATGGCCACTACTCTTCCTTTCAAAGAGATACTTCTAATGTTTTTTGTCATTCAAATTGCTTGAATTTTTTAGACAATCTAAGGTGTTTCTTTGCCCAATTTGATAACATACGAGAAATGAGCAGTTTATATGAAAAAATGTTCATGTCTCTATGAAAGTCTACCATCACTTAAATTACACATTAAAATATAGACTAGGAACTGATCGAACATCTGACGTAAAATAAAGGAAATGTTTTCTAAGTTTTTACGTATGAAAGTCTTTTTTCTTTTACCATATCATTTAATTATCCACTATAAAACAAATCAAATTAATTTTTTTGTAATAAAACAAAACGCTTGTTAATAAGTGTCCCGAAACACTCTTTAAAGATATCATTCCTTAAAAAATCAAATACTTCAATTTTTAATATATAAAATATATCAATTTTCATAAAAACTTGCTTTTTAAGATCCTTTAAAAGTGTTGGGATCCTCTCCATTTTTCAAAAGAAATGAAAATGTCAATTAATATGGAAGGTGAACATGCTTTTATTTAAGAGAAATGTTAACGAGTGTCTCTGGAGCACTCTTTAATACCTTTTAATAGTAATTTTTTTTTTGAAATTTTTTGTAATCAATGCATTAAAAATTGAAATGTTTGACTTTTTTATAGAATAATTTCTTCTTTTGGAATGCTTAACGAGTGCCCCGAACACTCGTTAACAAGACCCTTTATTTAATTATGACGTGTGGCGTTAAAATATTTTGTTCCCATAAAAGAACGTAAGATATTCTCATAATGATAATGGTCTATACCACTCTTAGACCTGAAACCACTATGATCCCTAGATGTGGACTCAAGTGTTTTATTGACATTCAAACGTTGTCTGTAAAAGGATAATCATAACGTGGTTAATGGATACTTGACGAATCATGGTGAGAGACATGAGTGTCCTAGATGAGATTTGTCCCTCCTCAAAAGAGAAGATATATCTTTATTCTTTAGGCCTCTTGATGAAACATACGGTAAAATTGCATGGTCATGCCCGAACTAAGTCAAAATATGAGATATTATATTTATTCGTTATTCAGTATATTTCGGGATAAAAAATATAAATATTGATCTATATAATCCATAGTTTTGAAAATCAGACCGGACCGGCCGGTTGAACCGGTCCGACCAGGAACCGGTTCGAGTTGATAAACGGATCAGTCATGTAATTGAATTAATTAAGCCAAAAAAAGGCAGCACTAGGTGTTGAACCCACGTCCCGCAGCTTGCAAGGCAATCACTTATCCACTCCAACATGATCCTCTTTTGTTTTAAAATTACTTCTTATTATTTATATATAATAACTAAACAGTGTTTTTTAGGACTCTATTTTTTTTAAGTAACCAAGCACACTCTTATCATTTAAATATTATTGTCCGACATCTCAAATATTTTAATAAATATTTTTTTTACAATATTTTTTTTGAAAGAATTTTTTTATTTTACTATATTTATTTGAATATGTATTACTCTCTTCGTCCATATATTTAAACACCCATTTGATTTTATTTTTGTCCTTAAATGTAAACCTTTTTTAAATTACAACACTCATTAATTATTTTAGTTTCTAAAGTGACCGAGTCACCGATTCAATCCGAGTTAATCCGGTTAAATAACTATATAAATTTAATCTAAGGACCGAGTTATCTAACCGAGTCATCCGAGTGGTTCCGATTCAGTCATGCGGTTCGACCAATGACTCAGTGGTTCGACCATTGACCCATTGACCCAGTACCCCCGCCGAGTCGATGACCGAGCCGAATTTTAAAACTATGATATAATCTATGCCTCCCGAAATATCTATGGATTAATTTATCGACTATCTACCGTTTTTACCAAATAACCTAAACAGTACACTTTTTATGATTCACTCGACCAAAAACTCAAAGGTCTCGTGTTGCTTGTGGCCTTGATATTTTGGGAGGAGCGAAATTAATTAAGGATGCTTTTGTAGCCAATGCATGTTCAATACTCATTACTTACATTAGTTACAAGTAACTAGTAAAAAGGAAAAGGAAAAGGAAACGACACATTATACACACAATACATATGTTAACAGCATTAATGAGACTTTGTTCTCGTGTTCTTATAAATTGTGTACTCCTCCACCGGTCTTCATTTGCATCGTGAAGGGACTTAGCATTTTGTAAAGAGAATTTGCTCACGTGTTCCTTTCTTATCAATCAATGTCTACAATTTCTGAAACTGAAAAACGTCTCAAGGTTCTAAACTGTTTTTTCGTTTTTGTTTTTTACTTATTGGTTTTATTCACCGTAGAGATATTTATTTTGTTTTATTGAATGCATTTTGTTCTGCTTTTTCTAAAATGTGATTTCATTATTCATCCTATTAAAATAGGAAAAGCTGAAGGATAAAACCGTTGAGCTTGAAAAGCATGTGAATATGAAACAAAAGCTGGAACTGGAGATTCAACAACTAAATGCATCACTAGGTCGATTGAAGGACTTTGAAAATGACGAACTTCGGATGAAGGTAGATGCTTTGCTGATGAATTTGAGAGACAAAGAAGAGTCACTTGAAGAGTTAGAAGAATTTAACCAAAAACTAATCATTAAGGAGCATAAGAGTAATGATGAGTTGCAATATGCTCGAAAAATATTGATTCATGTAATTATTTGTTTTGTCTTTGAAGTTTACTCATTTGTTGAATCAATTATTATTTCTTTATTTCTTGCCAGTAATTAATGACTAATTGTTTTGGCATCTTATAGATTTTTAAAGAAATATCAAATATTAGTGATGATGAGCATATTGGTGTGAAGAGAATTAGGGACCTCAATACCAAACCATTCATCAATGCTATGAAGAAAAGATACAATGCAGATGAAGCTGAAATTAGAGCTTCAAGACTGTGTTCTTTATGGGTCGAAAATATAAAGGACACAAATTGGAATCCAGTCAAAATTGTTTTCGTTGATGGGGTAGCTAAGGTATAGTTCTAACTCCTGTTACTTTTAATCGAATTTGGTTCATCTGTTGCTTGTTTTATTACATAGGACAGGAAATATTTGATCGATGGACCCTTTATTTTTATTTTTTTTTATTATAGCAAGTTATAATTAACGATACACATGGAAAGTTGAATCGGCTGAAGAAAAGAATCGGTCAAGCAGCATATAATGATATAGTGGCAGCTTTGATAGAGAAAAATGAAAACGATTCTAGTGGTGAATACCCTCTATTTGAATTATGGAACTATGAAAAGAAAAGGAGAGCAACATTGCAGGAAGGAGTAGAGTTTCTGTTTCAAAATCGATCTAATAAACGCAAGAGGGGGAACGGTGACCCAGCTGATAATGACCATTTTAGATTTATTCCACAAAGGCAGCGCTCCAAGAGAAACAGGATTAGAAAGTTATAGTAGAAGAAAGGGAAAGTCACTATTGGATTATGAATCAATACAATTGTGAATTGTTAAAAAGAATCTATGTTGTATCCAAGGAATTCCCTATTGGCTTGCTCCTATATCTACTTTGCTCATTGAATGAAATAGAACTTATGAAAATGAATATTGCATTAATCTAGTCTTCAGCTAAGCATTTTCTAGTTGTCAGAAATTATCATAAATCATGAATACTTCACATATATGAATGGCTTTTTAACTCCAAATGCATGTAAACAAGAAATATATCCTATCAAATTTACTTTTGTACTGGAAATAAAGTAAAGTGGAAGATCAAAGTTCAATACAATTGAGAGAAACATCAAGGAGTCTCTAATTTTCTCTTTTGGCATACACACATTTAGACGCATTTGGGGTATTAGTAATAACTCGCATTTGTTATGTGAAGATTGTATTGATAACATCTAGCTCAACTATATTGATAACTTCCATGAAAGGTTGGAAGGATAACCAATCATATGCTTAAACTATATGGACAAAAGAATCATTATGCAAAACCATACACCCAAGTAGGTCATAAAGAGTAGCCTAAGTAAAACCAGGAGATTCCAAAAGCCACTCCGTCTAAATTAGCTCATTTGTACGATGTTCAAGATTATATGGGTCTGGACAAACAACGCTGACCCATTTTCCAACCTATATATTTGATCAATATCATATAGAGTAGTATACCAGTCTTTCTACCATTGAGAGTGCAACAACTTTTGCCGCAACGTTAGACAAAACATAGATACACACTAAGTTCGGGTCTGATCAATTCAAGCAAGAGAATTAGGTATAAGGGATACAATATTAGCACTATTAATTGTGAATTTCAATTTCACGACCCATCGTGACGTGTGTTTTCTACCAAGCCGTTTTTGTTGACTTCCATTTTGCATATTGACTCCCCGTGATTTCCGTGAAGCCTGTTTTTTTTATCGGTGGATTGCTTCGCTATACATTCGGGGAAACCGGCTTCGTTGTATATAGCACTACTGATTAACTAGAGTCACAGAGAAACTTCTTGCATCGCAATTTGGTAGCATGTATCCATGTTTATAGAGCTGCGAGTCCAACGTTTTATTTTTAGCTTGTAGTGTTTGGCAATATTATTTGCGCTCAAACCGTGTGGAACGTTGGCAAGTCGATACTTTAATTTGTTAGGTCTAAAAGACTTTATTATGGCACGTAATCTCACATCTATTGTTAGATAGATTTCTTAAAATGTTTTAACTTTCTCCTTGCATTAAAAATTCTGGCAAGGTTTGGGTTTAACGGCTAACTTTATCTATTCCAACCACTATGTAATACTTTCCCCGGTTTCAATATAAACAATATTTTTTTCTTCATGAATACAGTAACTTTTATATTCGGTCTATATTTACTAAATATTAGTTATTCAATTAAATTGAAAAAAAAAATCTTTATTTGATTTGAAACTAGAGGAAGCAATATAAATGATTTATGAGGGACCAAAAAAGTTTGTTTTAAAAAAGCAAATGGCTATTTTTTTTTTAAAATGGTACTAACTTATGATAAGAAATCAAAAGTAAAAATAAAATATTGAAAATTATGCATTCTTAATTTTAAAAATTTTTAATTTTATTTTTTTAACTTATGTATTTATTAATTAATTCTATTTTTAACTTCTTAACTTATGCTTTAAGAACACTAGCATGTCCATTTTTTTAAGATGAATGACTATTTTTTGTGAATGTGCAATTAAGCCATTTAGTTGTGTTTTCCTATCATCCTTTGTAAATTAGCAAATGTAAAAATTTCAAAATATAGTAAGTTTTTTTTTTTTTTTGACGGAAAGAAGCTTATAGCTTTTCATTATTAATTAAAGTATGAATACAATGTGGAATATTAAGATGATAATGGAAACTAGCATGATTTAGTGCTTCCCTAGCTAGATTATGGGCAGCACTATTGGCTTGTCTCCTAATGAACTTCACATCAGAGTTCGCTAAATCAGTCATTAAAAGATGTCTACAATCGTGTATTATGGCCATGAAATCTGAGACACCATCCCCCTTATAGATATTCTCTACCACCACTTTTGAGTCTGTTTCAAAATCCATATTTACTAAATTTAGGTCTTTCGCCCATCGCATAGCATGTAGGAGTCCTATAGCTTCTCCCATTTCCACATCAAGTAAAGGTGTGAAACACTCAGTACGGCTTATAACATGATTTCCATTTGCATCTCGAATGCAAGCTCCAAAGCCTACTCTATGGAGAGAAGCAGAAAAGGCAGCATCAACATTGCACTTGAATCTCCCAACACTTGGTTTTGACCACTTACTTATGTCGAAATGCGGGTTTGCTGGTGAGCTACGAATCCTTGTCTCTTGCGCGGCCTTCCAACTATTTAGGAAAGCCACCGCTCGGTCACCAATCTCCTCTGTTGTTTCTACGATATTATTCCACACTTTATTGTTCCTGTGTCTCCATAAGCTCCAAAGGGTAACCGCAAAAATCTGCTGATGAGCGATGTCTAGCTGTTGGAGTAAAGAAAAAATTATATCAGCACAAAAGGCGTTATGAGACCAAATCTGCTGAATTGAAGGCCAAAAACCCAGTCGCTGCCAACACCCAACACTCTTACTACACGCAAAAAACAGATGTTTCCCATCTTCCTCATGATTGTTGCATATGGCACAAGTTGGGGGGCACTGAACTCCTTTTGTGATCAACCGCATACGAGTTGGTAAGCAATTTCGACATACACGCCACAAAAAATTCTTAATCTTCGGTGGGAGTTTAAGGTTCCAAATTATATTCCATTTCCCTGGAACCCTATGCTGGAGCAGAACATCGTTTCTATTGATAATCTCTCGATATGCGCTGCGTACCGAGTACAAGCCATTCTTTTCAAATCTCCAAGTTGCTTTATCTACTTGAACTGATTGTAAAAGGGGAGTTTGTAGAATCTGATTCGATGTTTCAGCATTAAACACATACCGGATAAAATTCTCATTCCACTCCTTTGTGTTTGGCTTGAAAAGATGACCAACAGTAAGAGCATCCCACATGATCTGCACTTCTGTAACAGGCTGAAGACAAAGCGGATCTTTTAACCACGGTTGATTCCACACTGAGATGGTTTCTCCCATTCCAATACTCCACTTTAAACCATGCTTAAGATAATCTCTAACAGACCACAAGCTTCTCCAGACATAACTTGGGTTGTGTCCTATAGAAGCACTAAAATAGTCACTATGCGGAAAATATTTAGCTTTGAGTAATTTAGTGATCAAAGAATCCGGGTTGCTTATCAACTTCCAGGCCTGCTTTCCGATCATGGCCAAATTAAAAGCTCGGAGACTTTTGAAACCCATACCTCCAAAAGTTTTAGGAACAGAGAGGCGTTCCCAAGATAACCAATGCATGCCTCGTGAATTTGCAGAGTTGTGACCCCACCAGAAGGCGTTAAGCATCTTCTCAATTTCACCAATGAAAGTGCTCGGTAGAAGGAAAATGCTCATGACGTATGAGGGTATAGATTGCAGTACAGATTTGATAAGAATCTCCCTCCCTGCTTGCGATAAACACCTGCTGCTCCAAGAGTTAATTCTATTCCAGATCCGATCTTTAACAAATTTGAAGGTTGCTTTTTTGCTCCTTCCTATCATTGATGGAAGACCGAGATACTTTCCTGTTCCCAAAACTTGCTTCACCCCGAGAGTTGTTGCGATACGATTCTGGCACTCTGTGGGAGTGTTCCTACTGCAATACATTTCTGATTTTTGCAAATTGATCGCTTGACCGGAAGCAGCTTCATAAGTAGTTAGAATATTCTTCATTACCGATGCTTCCTGTTCAGAAGCTCTGAAAAAGAGGAAACAATCATCTGCAAAAAGAAGGTGTGAAATAGCTGGAGCACTTGTGCAAATACGAGTACCCGTAATGACACCTCGTCTCTCAGCATCCCTAATGAGAGCAGATAATCCTTCAGCACAGAGAATGAAAAGATAAGGTGATAGCGGGTCACCTTGCCGAATACCACGACCCGGAATGAGAGGTCCAACTTGTACACCATTGACCAAAACTGTGTAATCGACGGTCTCAACACAAAGCATAATCCATCGAATCCACTTCTCTGAAAATCTCATCTGAATCATTATATCACGGAGATACTCCCAATCTAATCTATCATAAGCTTTGCTGATGTCTAACTTGAGAGCAACATCACCTTGGGACCCTTTAGTTTTTGCCTTCATGTAATGAATTAATTCAATAGCCACAAGTGCGTTATCAAGGATTGATCTTCCTGGAACAAAAGCAGACTGAGATGTAGATATGCATTTGTCAAGGACATTTTTGAGTCTGTTAGCAAGGACTTTAGCCACCATCTTGTAGACTACATTACATAAAGCAATGGGTCGCCAATCTTTCATGGTTGTCTGAGCATCACCCTTTGGGATTAAAGCAATGTTTGTAGAGTTCAAATGTGGAGGGAACACACCATTTTCAAGCCATTCACATCCTGCTTTGTGAATTTCGCTGCCACACATGTTCCAAAAATTTTGATAGAAGCCGGGATTAAACCCATCTGGTCCTGGGCATTTGTCCGCTTGCATAGAGAACGCCGCAGTTTTGAATTCTTCCAGTGTAAATGCCGCAGTTAAGAAACAATTATCATCATCAGAGATGGAAGTAGCTACTTTGGAAATTACATCTGCACGAGTGCTTGGGAGTTTAGTGAACAAATGCGAGAAATAATTACGGGCAATATTTTGTAGTTCATCCTCTTTTCGACAAACGGTGCCATTTGAATTTTCGAGGTGTTCAATGCGGTTCACTTTTCTGCGTGAGGTAGCTGCTGCATGGAAGAACTTGGTATTTAAATCCCCTTCTTTATACCAAAATGTTTTTGCCCTTTGCTTCCAAAAAAGATCATCCTGTACAAGTAGCTTGTCCAACTTATTTTTGAGAGAATTAAAATAGCTGACATTTGCCGCTGTCACATGAGTTCGAAGCTTTTCTATTTTCTTTTGAACTTTACTGATGTCACGGCGAAAATTGTTGTTATTACGACTCCAATCAGTCAGGTCTTCAGCGCAATAACTCAATTTTTGCGTGATACCTTCTTCAGGATAGAGCTTCCAACGTTGCTGCACTTGTTGTTTAAAATCAGGTTCAGCAAGCCACGCATTTTCAAACTTAAAGCGATGTGGATTTCTGTTGACAGCAGTAACCGGTTTGCACGTGAGCCACAATGGGTAATGATCAGAAGATGTCGTCGAAAGGCATTCAACACCTGCGTTTGGGAACATGTTACACCAATCAGAATTTACAAGTGCTCTGTCTAACTTCTCTTCAACAGCTCTGGCGGTGCCGAGGCTTTTGAACCAAGTGAAGGCGTAACCAGTCATGTGTAAGTCAAACAGACCCGCGTCCAATACTGCTTGCCTGAAACCACGGATCAGCCAAGGCGCTCTCTCTGACCTACCTTTCTTCTCTTCAGATGACAGAATGTCGTTGAAATCTCCAATAACACACCATGGTAAAGAAGAAGTTCTTGCTAAATTCTTTAAGAAAGCCCAAGATTCTTTTCTTCTTCCATTTTCCGGCATCCCGTAAAAACCAGTCAATCGCCATTTCCCGATCAACAAATCGTCCACTTCAACATCAATGTGATTTTGAGAGAAATTTGTAATAGTACAGTTAGCAGAATTTTTCCAAAGAAAAGCCAAACCTCCTCCCCTACCAATTCTATCAACCGTAAAGCAAGAATCAAAAGACAGAATATACTTCAATTCTTCAATTTTATTTAAAGCTGCCATTGTTTCAGACAGAAAAATTCCTTCCGGTTTGTATGTTCGGACCAGGTACTTAAGAGTGGGAACTGTACTCGGGCTGCCCAGGCCCCGACAGTTCCATACGATAAAACTCATTTTCCTTGGCGGGCCTGGTGACCAGGCTCCGCCATTACATTATCGCTTTCAAACAGACAATTATCTCTCATTACAATTTCCTCACTATCTATTGCTAGAGAGCCTATGTTTGTCTGAACAGTATCAACATCAGAGACTTCCATTTCAGCACCTGAATCATCCACCCGGCTTCGCTTCAGCTGTTTTAAACCATCATCTTTTGTGCTTAATATAGTAAGTTTGTATTATAACTTGTGTATTTTATATTAAATGTATATCTTTTTTAATAAATGATTGTTGTTTTTAAATAAAAAATTGTTATTTTTGTTTTCTTTTAACACGTGCATTGCACGTGTTAGATAAACCCTTTAATCTGTTTGGATTGAGCTTATTAAAAAAAACCTATGCAAATAATTAAAATTTTATGTTGATTCATAAGATGTGTACATTCATAAGTTGTTTTTTCATAAACTACCTTAACAACCTTATAAATAATACATTAATGTTTATTTATTTGCATATATAAGCTCTAAAATAAGTAAGTCCATACAAACATACCTAAGTACTGCTCCCCTTTTTTTTTTTTGACGAGACCTAAGTATAATTTATTCTTGCGTTTCCCCTTAATACACTCGCTTAATCCGAAACTCATACTAGGTCTCTTCAGTTTCTTTCCCGCGGCCATATATATGTTGGGCAGAGCGAAATTAAAAATAATGTTGCAGTCCCCATAATTACATTCATTCATCACATTAATTACAAAAGAAAACTCAATCGTTATGCAAAATAGTATATAGATATGACATTGCATCTAATTCCATTTGCATTGTGAACCAGCCAACGAAACTAGTAGCATTTTGCAAAGAGAATGGAAAAACAAGATGTTGATGGATTCCACAATCAAACTACAGTAAAATTGGAAGAGAACAGTGATGAAATGCAAAGTTCTGATTCAGAAGAACTGCATCACCACCCTCTAGGATGGATTGCCAAAGCTGTAAAATGTTTTAAGGTAGTTTTCAACTGTTATCCATTTTTCGTAGTTTACTAAATGTTTTGTTTGATGAGCATGGAATGATTAGTTGCATAACTATTTTTTGGTTTATACATGTTTGCTAAATTATGATTTCATTATTCTTCCTTTTAAAATAGGAAAAACTGAATGCTAAAACCATTGAGCTTGAGAAGCAAGAGAATATGAAACAAAATACGAAACCGGAGATTCAGCAACTAAGAGTATCATTGTGTATGTGGAAGGACTTAACGGAAAAAGATGAGGGGTTTTCGAAGAAGATAAATGCATTCTTGAATTTAACGGAAAAAAAAGAGTTACTTCAAGACTTAGAAGAACTGAACGAAAAGCTGGAATTGGAGATTCAGCAACTAAAAGTATCCCTTAGTCTCTTGAAGGACTTCAGAGATGAAGAAGATGAGGATCTTTTGAAAGAGGTAGATGCTTTGCGGATGGATTTAAGTGACAAAGAAGAGTTACTTGAAGACTTAAATGATTTGAACCTAACACTAATCATTAAGGAGCGTCGGAGTAATGATGAGTTGTTGGATGCTCGAAAAGAATTGATTTGTGTAAGTGTTTTTGTCCCTTCAAATTTTACTCATTTGATGATCAATGATCATAGTTTACTTTTTTGGCTCATGGGCTGATAAACTTTTGTTCCTTTTATTTTAATATGATTTTACTTGCCTGTTTAAAGTTGAATGAATAACATCTATGGTGTTGTGTGTGTGATCAGAATAGTGAAATCTAGTTACCTGTTGTCTTGTTTTGCTCCTTGTTTTTTTGTTTCATCGGATTATGCAGACAAGACTAAACTGTACTTTTCTACGAATTCACTTCTTGTTTGTCACATTGCTTAAAGTATGCATTATATGTTTTGAACATACATATTTACTGTTTGTTATTTCTTTTCTTGACAATCGTTCAAGAGTTTTTGCATCTCTCAGGTCATTAAAGAAATGTCAACCAGTGACAAACATATTGGTGTAAAGAGAATGGGGGAAATCAATATAGAACCATTCCTTGCTGCTATGAAGAAAAGATTCAATGCGAGAACAGCTAAAAATAGAGCTGCAAAATTATGCTCTTCGTGGGAAGAGAGTATAAAGGACCCAAATTGGCATCCATTTAAAGTTGTTTTGGTGGATAGTGATGCACATGTGGTATGTTTTGGTGGATAGAACTTTTTGCCCTTATGTATGGTTTTCACAAAATTTTATTCTAGGTCATTATCTATATTGATCCTTTCACTTTAAAATCTCAAGTTTGTTAGAGTTGAGGAAAATATCAGTAACAATGTTTGAACCTTGGTTCTCCTACATATAATTCCCTTCCTTCAATGTCCCAATCCGAAACACTGACCAACCAGACTACTGCAAATAAGAGCCAAAATGTTGATATTTTGAACTTTGGATTGAACAACATATAAGTTTTGCATTACTTGCTAATATTGTAGATAACTAAGTTCAGATGTGAAAAACCCATGTTGCTACCATTGATTGAGCATATAGGAATTCCAAAGAGTAGTAGGGGTAAAATAAGGAAATTCTTTTATGGTAAATATTGACGTAAATATTAACTAGGGAAAATAGTGTATTTTTAACTTCTAATCATCCCTAAAATACTTGGGGAAATATGTAGCCGTTTATCATAAATTCTTTACTTGCATTTGGATATCAGTTTTAACACATTTGTTATTGTAGCAGGTTATTAATGAAGAAGATGAAAAGCTGAATGAGCTGAAAGAAAGCATTGGTGAAGCAGTATACGATGCTGTGGTGGTAGCTTTGAAAGAGATGAATGAATATAATCCTAGTGGCGGATATCCAATCTCAGAATTATGGAACTATAGTGAGAAAAGGAGAGCAACATTGCAAGAAGGAATACAATTTCTCGCCAACAACCAATCAAATAAACGCAAGAGGGGACGAACACAGAAAGGGCGACCAGATGCAGAAAGGGGGTTGTTGAAGTGTGATGAAGGGGAGAAACATGATGCATAACCAGGGAAAAACTCTTTGCTTCACAATTTGGTTGCATGCGTCCGTGTTTTTAGAGGCGCGCGAGTCGAAGGTTTTGATCAGCCTAAGTAATTTAGTTTCAATGAACAATTGGCAATGATCTTGCTGAAATTCAAACTGCAATTACAATGACATTTTTGTACTATCTCTTGCATCGTAGAAGATTGATGTTGAATTTATTATTAATGTTATTTTGGCGCCATATTATTATGACATTATTATTTTGCATTCATTTGTGAGCATCTTGATACCATTATTACTTACTCCCTCCGTCCCTTAATGTAGGCACCCATTGCCTTTTTCACATTTTTTAAGAAAAGTTGTCAGTGTAATTAATGTGTCTGTTTTGTGTGTTAATATTACGAAATTGTCCTTTGTTTGTATGTCTATTAAATTTGACTTTTCATATTTCAAGAGAAGATAGTAGTATTAATTAGGGGTATGTTTAGGAAAAAAATAATAAATGCATCTAGTAATTTGAGGGGACAAAAATAAAATCAAATGGGTGCTTAGATATAGGGACGGAGGGAGTATTTTTTATTGCCTCTAATTCCTTCATGCCAAAAATATGATCCTTGCTTTGGAATTTGGAGTACGCTCCTCTCATAGTTTCATGTTTGATTCTTCTATTGTCAATTTTTATCGAATAGACTATTTTGATCTTTCCTTCAATTTTAAATGAGATGTCTCGCAAATGGACAGTGAGATTAAACATTAGTCTCTCATTGGGTTGGGGATAGCACTTGTGTGACAGAGAGCTAGGTGACATTGGCCAATCACAATGTCACAATGCTTGTGAAAGAGAGAGAAACACAAGCATTGTGACATTGTGATTGACCAATGTCACATAACTCTATATCCCCCAAATGCTACCCTTCGGTTGGATACCAATTTTTCTTTTTTTAACATTTCAACAAATTACCTTCTTATATCCAAAATTTTAACTTGGTAATAACCATATCGAATTTTATTTTAAATCTTTAGAATCCCTAGTGAGACTTGAATTTTATTAGTTCATCTTTAAAATCCATTTTTTTCATCTCAATTGGTATAACCTTTAATCAGCCAAGTAGAATTGTTGCTTTGAGTTTGCATATCATTATCAAGAGTGCTATAATGAAATTGGTATAGCACTGATCCTATTTGAGAATCTTGATCTATATTTCTTGTGCTACGGTGTGTTTCTAGTTTAGTGCCTTACTTCTGTTGCCTTTTTTCCGTTCATTGTTTGAAGACAATTTCTATGCATGAGACTTTAGGCAAAGTTCTCAAAAAACGATGTTAATGACATTGTTTACTTAATACCACACACAATATTTTAGCCTTTAATAATTCACATTAGTTTAGTGAATTGAGTAAGTTCAATAAGTAGTTCCTATTGTGTAATTATTTAATGGGTTAAATATGTTTTTGATCATTATAAATATATCAATTCTTCGTTTTAATCTTTCTAAATTTTTTTCCGACTTTTAGTCCCCAAAATTTTTTTATCTTTACTTTTGGTTCCTCCTCTTAAGTAAACTCATATGTAGACAAAACACGCTGAAAAACTCGTGTTGATTTATGAGGTCAGTCAACAATCTTAAAAGCAGTCTAGGATGTTACATGGTCCACCCCCCTCCTTCGTTAGGTTTATCAGACCTCCTCCTTACATACTCTGTATGAATTTGATTTCATACATTATAGTCTTTCTTTTTCCGTTTTGCTTTCTTTTCTATATCCTTTAGCTTGTATAACAAAACAAAAACGAAATTTAAATAGTTAAACTAAATATTTTAACAAGTACAAAAAGCAGATGGAAAGAGTTAAACTTATGAAAAAGCTAACAAATAGCCATGAAGCTAAGAAAATAAATATGGTAAAATGTCTTGGAACTTTTTTTAGAGGATGTAACAGATAAATGGATTTTAGAGACGAACTGATAAAATTCGTACTCAAATTCGTACTTAAATACAACCATTAGAGATAAAATAGTAAACTAACATAAAATAAAATACTATTTAAAATAAGCTACCACTCTAGTAATTTCTTGTTACAATACCGGTCCCCTTCAAACATCATGTTCCTCGAGGATGAAAATTCCAAAATACCATGCTTAAGAGGTAAAGTCTTTAATTTAAGTAGAATTGTTGAATTATGATTACATCCCCAGTCAATCATTTTCAAATATAGAATAGCCACAACAAGATCAACACAAGCAGCCAATTTCCAAGATTCATGCTTTGGAAACCAATCCTTCAACTTGGTTAAAACTTTAGAAGCATGGAAACTACCCTTTAGATCATCTTCCAATGCAAGACAACCACTAGTAACACATCAGATCATTCCTATGAAATTGGAGAACCGACTCTGAAAGTAAATATAGGCTCCTAGAAGAAAAAAGCACAAATGTTTTTAAAGAGGGAAAAAAATGTTGTTTTATTTTATTTTTTGATAGAATAATTATAATTTTTGGTCTTTTTCAAAAAAATTATAATTTTTATTGTTAGAGCTTTGTTATTTCATACACAAGTATGAACCAAAAATGGCAAGAAGTGTAAAAATTAAGAAAAAAAAAGTTATTTTGTGTTTGTAAATAAGATAAAAAATATATATAATTATAGGAATAAACCATTCCTCCTAGGAGAAGAAACCACGATCTAAACACCTGTGAAATATTTTCGCGTTACTTGTATATATACATTTTTATACTCTTGCGTTAATTAACTAACGCAACTATAAAATTAACATGACTTAAAATTTCGTTAATTTTACACATGCGTGACTTAAATAACGCCGCATGAGTTAACTCACGCAGTTGTTATACTCCATGTGAGTTAACTAGTTTACAATATTGAAGATGAGAAACTTATTTGTTCATAAATATAATTTATCCTTTTCCTTTTCTTCTATCCAACTGGATTGTCTTCTTCATTATCATCATCCTCTCTTTTTTGTTATGGTCAAATGTGATAATTAGTTTTATTTCTTATTTTCTGCATTTTCCTTTGGCTGCTATCTGCAGGAGAGTGATGTGAACAACTACCTAATTCATTGTCAAAAACAATATTTATAGAAAATTGAAACAAAACCATCCTTATAAATTTGTAAAATTCTCCATTTTTTTTTTATAAAAAATAAAAATCATCTAGATGAAAGATACAATGTTCCACGTTGGTTCTATCACAAAATCAGACATGAAGAGAGAGAATTTCATAGTTAAACCGTAAAAACTAACAATGCATTCATTTGGGGGAACAAATCACTAAAATCAAACCCAAAATCAAGAAATCAAACCCTAAAATCACTAAAACAATTTTCTAGAAACATGCAAGCAAAATTACAATATAAACAAAAAAAATATGGAAAAAAGAAACCTAATTATAGGTTATAACAGTGTCTAATTACCTATAACCTTTGATGATGATGATGAAGATCGGAGAACGGTGGAGATCGGTGTGTTCGATGGTGAGGTCGACGGCGGTGAGAGATGAGTGTAGCGATGTGATTTAGAGAGAATGCCACTACACCACTACAAAAATTATATCGTGAAAGAGGAAATATATAACAAAATGCAGATGATGTGGCAACAAATAAATCTCAAAGGGTCATTGGATTACGAAATTGCCCTCAAGAAGGGCAAAATTGGAAAACCACCCTGCCATATTTTTTATTGTTAGTTAGTAGATAGTAAGAATGATGCGCGACTTGTTTTCAATAATAGGTCGCAACTGTAACTCACTGCCTGCAAAAATAATGATAATGCAATTGATCCTATAACAAAAATAAAGACATAAAACATGCAGTAACATGCTTTCAACTTGAATCATGCGAATTTTGTTGAGTTACGTCATCATTTTTCTTTGAAACAAAAGAATGAAATAATATGAAAAAACATAAACAAATATTAATCATTTTGCATATTTGTCTTATTAACATATAAAACAAATTATAAGGTGAAGTGATAGAGACAATTTTTATAGTATCAAAATTAAAATATCAGTAAAAAAGAAAATAAATTCTTTAAACCTACAAATTTCACCAAGAATCAAATATGATACATCATGAGAGAAAAAGGTAGGAAGATGAATAAAATAAATTTTGAAATCGAAATTGAAAGTGAAAAAGAAGAGAAATGGAGGGAATAATACCTTCAACTTTGACATATGAATCCTGACAACTATCTGGTACATATGTATGCGAAGTGAATTTAGTTATTTTAGTGTTCTTGTACTCTATTTTCTCAATATTTCCTCTTTAATTGTCTATTCCAATTACTAACATTCTTTACAGAGGTTATTTTTATAAACTTCAAAATAGATATATACACTCCAAAAAAATTTATATATATACAAAAACATGTTAAACTTATGAAAGTATTAAATGAGATCACAAAGGACCTATGTGGAGCTTGAGCATGGTTTGATAAAGTTTGGCATGGTTAAAGTGATGGGGTGGTGAGGGTTGAATTTTTGGTGTAGGAGGAGAAATGGAGAAAGAATTGGGCTTGGCCCATTAAAAAAATCTTGGGTGGATTTTTTTGGGTGAGGTGGCACTCACCTAAGTCTAAAAATTAATAAATTATTAAATTGCCCCTCATGCGGGAAAAAATGTAAAAACAGGAGACATTTCTTTTAATAGATAGTAAGTAGATGGATTTTAGGGATGGGCTTGTGCTCAAGCTCAGAAAATTCAATGATTGAATGAAATCCAGTGATAAAGAGTGAATTGAGAAGTATTAGAGAGATTTTCATAAAAAAGAAGAAAAGTTTTTGATGAAATATTGATTGATTACAAATGAGCCACAAAGGTAAACTTAAGTAAAATAGTAAACTAACATAGGGTGTATTTAGTTTGCACCATCAATTAGATAAGTCCAGCTTAGACTTTTATTTATTTTTTTTCAATTTTAAATTAGATGTCCCACCAAATCTTGTCATGCACAATCCACACCACTAACATAAAATAAAATACTATTTAAAATAAGCTTATAAATAGAACTTAAAAGGTGTGACTTTTTTCCTTATAAATAGAACTTAATTTTTCTTAAAAAAAATTCTTATAAATAAAATCAGAGGGGATATATGTCAAAACCTACGTAGTTATTTTTTGTTTTCTAGAGTAGTTAATTTCTTATAGGAGTGTGTAGATAAATACTTAAAATATAAGATAAATATGATTTGATTATGTAAAGGAGAAATTAAGGACACAATTCGGCCACTCACTCACTGCAAGTCTCTCTGAAACTCAACCTGGTTCGTCGATGTTGATCTCTATCTCTCTCGCTCGCTACCGCACCTGTCTCACTCGCGTTTCTTCGTCTTCTCTCCCAATCTCATTTGTGAGTTTCCTTCAGTTGTTCTGCTGAAGGTGAAAGGGGCGATGATTACAAAGAGAGATGATGTCTTATGTGGGAAATAATACCCAATTCCATCCATCCATCGCAAATTCTATGTTGGGAAATAAAGAGCAATTTTCTAAGTCAGAAGTTGAAGGTGCCGCTATACCCTTTTCACCAAAGGGCTTTTGGCTTTGGCATCTTCAGATTCTGTCTTCTTCTTCTCTCTCTCTCTCTCATTGTCATTTCAAATTGAATTCGGGTTGTTTCTTACAGTGATAGATTTATCAAAATTTACACTTCACATGAGCCCTTCACACTATGATTTTCCATTGTTATGATGATTTTAGCTTATTATTTTAAAAATATCTGTTTTGTTAAGGGTTCTTGTTTTTTTGTTTCAATTTTCCCCAATCTAATTAAACTGAACTGTTTGACACTAGCGTCTGTGGTTTTTTCATACATGATTAATTGACAAATTGGATTATTCAAGCATGAAAACCATAGTGTTATCTGTTGAATCGAGTTTAATTAGGTTGTTGAAGATCGAATCAAACCAATCAACCACTAATGTCATTTGTTGTAAATTTGGTGGGAAAAGCTTGATTATAGTTTTGTTTGTTTCAATTTTCCCGAACATAATCAAACCCGTTTGACAGGACGGTTTGTGATTTCCATGTTCGATTAATTGACATATTGGATTAATCAAGCATGAAAATCACATTCATATTCTTAAAAGTGGATTGGTTAGGTTCTTGAAGAACGAATCAAACTAATCAACCCACTAAAATGGTTTTATGGTTATTTTTGTAATTAAGTAGCGGCAGCTGTACAAATGGAATCCACAAATGCTGAGTTTTGTTGCAATTAAGTAGCGGCAGCTAGACAAAAGGAATCCACAAATGCTGAGTTTTTTTTGTCTCATCATTCTATTAATTTCATTTCACATTCTTTTTTATTTGTTTGTATCTGCTATTTAAATTTAGTTGTTGTGTACGTCTTATTTTGATAGAAAATTTGGGGTTTTTTAATAATAAAACATAAAGTAATATGAATATGGATAAGGTGTAAGGAATCAATTTATTGCATT
Organism: Medicago truncatula; assembly: GCF_003473485.1. NCBI lineage: Eukaryota > Viridiplantae > Streptophyta > Magnoliopsida > Fabales > Fabaceae > Medicago > Medicago truncatula. The sequence goes on from NC_053044.1 coordinate 33,968,245, forward strand.
TTCACTTTTTTTTGTTCTCTTTTAATAATTTGATAAAAGTTATGAGCTTTCACTCTTGTGTATTAATCAATACTAAGGTATGAGGGGATGGTATAAAATTGCATGTTTTTTTAGGCATAGAATTGCATGTTAAGTATTGATCCTAAGAATTTGATGAGACTTGATGACATTGATGAACCGTTACAGTGTGAACTTGCACTAATATGTGAACGGTGAAAGTGTCAGCATCAGTTGTGCCCTTCAATTCTTTTTTTTGAAGTTCTATAAGCAAGTTATCACATATATATTTGCTATTAAATGCGTAGCAAGTTCAATAATTTCAATGTAGTACTTTATATGAAATGTGAAGACAGTAAATAAATCTTAAAAGTAAAGTGTACAAACCAGATTCTATACAAAAAAAAGTATACAAACCAAATACTGTAAATATCATTTTTCTGTATTATAATTTGTAGTTTAATCCTCAATTAGTTGCTCTTAAAGATGAGTCTCTAGAAAGATTAAGGAGTCATTGAAGTGTGATACCTTTATATGTCTCAATTTTGTTTTTTGAGCCAATTGTTTTCAGATAATGTTTTTGCTCGTCACTCCTATGTAGCAACTATGGTTACAATACAAGAATAGTTTGTTGTGCCGAATTTAACCTGAATCATGTCTCTTTTATTCAAGAATGGTTTGTTCATTGCTTTCAGCTGTTTTGCTGAAGGTGAAAAGAAAGGGGCGATGATTATAATGAGAGAGGCCTAACTTCTATCAGATTTAGGATTTGCTCCATTTATCAATATCAACAAAAAAAGAGAAGAAAATGAAAACAAAGAAGGTCTGAACTTGAAGGTTGTGATTGGGCAGCAGCCAAACAACTTTAGAGATGGAATTCTCATATACTTGGTATTTTTGCCCCCACCATTCTACTGATTCCATCTTACATTTTCTTATTTTTAGCTATTAATTAAATTTAACTGTTCATTTTCTTATATAAAGTGTGGGTCAGTTTGATTGTTCATTGCCTTCAGCTGTTCTGCTGAAGGTGAAAGGGGCGATGATTACAAAGAGAGAAACCATATGTGGGAAATAATACCCAATTCCATCCATCATAAATGCTGGGTGCCTAAAGAGCAAATTTCAAAATCAAAAACAATAAACAAAACAAATTATAGGTCAGAAGATGAAGGTGCCGCTATACCGTTTTCCCCAAAGCGGTTATGGCTTTGGCACCTTCAGATTCTGTCTTCTTCTTCTTTCTCCTCTTCCTCTCTCTCTTACTGTCCCTTCATATTGAATTGAGTTTTTTTTCTCCCACAGTGATAGATCTATCAAAATTTACACTTCATATGAGCCCCTCAACCTTCTCATTTTTTATTATTATGATCATTTTAGCTTCTTTGTTTTAAAAAATTTGTTTTGTTCAAGGTTGTAGTTTTTTGTTTTTTTGCACTGATTTTGTTTTGAATGGGAAACATTTTGTTGTTTTCTTGATGATGGTTTTGTTTTGAATAATACAAAATTGGCGTGTTTCTATTCCCCCAATCTAACCAAACTGGATTGACGCCCCGAGTCTGTGGTCTCTATGCCCGATTAATTGATTCAGTTAATTGGACATGGAAACCACCGACTTGGCTTAGAATCTTATTTGGTTAGATTGTTGGCGATTGAATCAAACCGGCCAGTCACTGTACATGTTTTTTACTAATAAGGGTGGTTTCTGTTGTAATTGGGCAGGTAGAGATGGAATCCAGGGATGCTGAGTTTTTTTGTCTCACCATTCTACTAATTCCATCTCACAGTATCTTATTTGTTTGTATTTAAATTTACTTGTTTTATGTTTTTTTTTTTATCTTGACAGAAAATTTGGGGTTTTATAATAAGGAAGAAGAGATAAAGTAGCATGCATATGGATATGGTGTTTGGAATCAATTTGCTGCATTTGCACTCTTGTTCTCTTTTAGTAATTTGATACAAGTTAAGAGCTGTTATGCTTGTATATTAATCAATACTGAGGTATGTGGGGATGGTATAAAATTGCATGTTTTTAAGGCGTAGAATTGCATGTTAAGTATTGATCCTGAGAATTTGGTGAGACTGATATTGATGAGCCATTACAGTGTTATCTTGGAGTAATTGTTAGCCGGAGCATGCAGCGGTGAAAGTGTCCGCTTCAGAAATGTTTATACCTAACTTCTTCGAAGTTGAATGCAACCACAATCTTAGAGTAATAATTAGCCATACCTAATGTTTATACCTATATTTACCTTTTTGTTTACATTTTTTGAATCACTTCAAATTCGGAAGTGAACATTGAATTGAGACATTTGTGGAGTCTTAATTAAGACTGTTCAGTTACTCCCTTCTATTCAATATTTTTGAAGTTATATAAGGAAGTTATCACAGATACACTTGATATTAAAGGTCTAGCAAGTTCAACGATTTCAATGTAGTACTAGATATGAAGTATGAATACAGACTAAATAAGTCTTGGAGTAAAGTGACCAAATATATCTCATTTTTCAGTATTATAATTTATTAGAGTTTAATCCTCAAATAGTTGGGCTTAGAGACGAGTCTCTAGAATGGATGAAGTAAAAATAGGTTTTGGCTGATGTGGGATACAAATCCGAATTATTCCTTGATAGCAAGAGAAGGAGTCTATGGAGTAGGATCATAGTAGTCAATCCCAGATAGTGGTGCGTAGTGGTATGGCAAATAGCGGTCACCAATATTTGATTATTTTTTTGTACAAATTACATGAATAATACTATAAAGTATTAAAACACTTATATTTAATATAAAATTAAATATAACACTCAGATCTCATGAAACATTCATAAATCAAAACACCAAAAAAACAAGACAGAGGAACAAATAAAAAAAATCATAAAACAAAAGAAAACAGAGGAAGAAAAAAGAACAGAGAAAGAGAGAAGAGATCCCCAGGTCATGTTTTCCAGTTGGAAGATAGAAGAGTGTGTTTTGCGTCTAAAGTGGTATTACTGAACCAGAGCCCTCAAAAAGGTTTTAAAAATATGGTCAATTTGGAAATTTCCTACTAAAATCAAATAGCGGGTGAAGCGGCCACTATCTGCTATGCTCCGTTCTGCTGCTATAGCAGCTGAAGTGGCCGCCATTTGATTCCCTACGACGATTACCGTAGCGGTTTGTCGCCGCTACGCGCGGCCGCTATTGACTACTCTGCCTTTATTTGTCTCCGATTTGTTTGTGGAACCAATTGTGTTTCCAGATACTGTTTTTGCTCGTCTCCCGGATGCATCAACTATGGTTACAGTATAGAATAGTTTGTTGTGCAGAATTTAGCTTGAATCGTGTCTCTTTTATTCAATCATAACCAATGTATTCTTTTTAACATGTATTTATAGTTTATACTGTCATCCGCAAACAAGAAATTTTGTATATTGTGAGCAAGTCTTACATGGATACATGATTCATTATTCATTGCTTTCAGCTGTTTTGCTGAAAGTAGAAAAATGGGGCAATGATTACAATGAGAGAGAGGTCTTTAGTGGGAAATACCCAATTTATTCAGAAAATCATAACCCAACTTCTATCAGAGTTAGGATCCTCTCCATTTATCAATATCAACAAAAAAATGAAATGAAAATGAAAAGTAGTGACCACTGAAAAAGCACGTTAAGGATTCAGTGCGGACAGAAAAAGCTTGATTATAGCTACTTCTTGTTTTCTGACGAACATGTTTTTCAGAATATGGTGGATTTGTTGTAATTGGGCAGCGGCCAGACAACCGTAGAGATGGAATCCACAGATGTTGAGTTTTTTCTTGTCTCACACTTCTACTAATTCCATCTCACATTTTTTTCTTATTTGTTATCTGCTGGTTAGATTTAATTGTTCACTTGGATTTGATATTATTAATATTGACATAACTATTGGGGTTTAATAAAAAGGAAGAAGACATAAAGTATCATGGAATCAATTTGCTGCTTTTGCATTTGCACTCTTTTTTTTTTTCTTCCCCCTTCTTTTAATTTGATAAAAATTAATAGCGTTCACATTTTTATATTAATCAAAATACTGAAGAAAGTTATGCGAAGATGGTATAGAAAGGCGTTCTAAGTTAAGTTGTTTCGCACATGTGCAATCATAGTGTTAACTTAAGAAATGTTTATGCCATCTCTTACATTGAGCTTTTATTTACGTTTGGTCATTCAGTTCAAATTGTGAAGCGAACATTGAATTGAAATGCTTGTAGATGCCTAATTAAGATTGTGCGATCACCCCCTTCAATTCAATGTTTTTTGAGTAATAAAAGTAAGTTATCACGAGTATACTTACTATTGATGGTGTAGCAACTTCAGTAGTTTCAATGCAGCAGATATATGAATAATAATTTAAAAAAATTCTTTAGAGGAAAGACCAAATAAATCTCAATTTTTAGTATTGGTGAGGAGGTGAGCTGGAAGCATATTGCAGAGGTTGCTTTGTTTGCAATAATTAACTGCTTGGTTAGAAAACAGTAGATGAAGATGCTGTCATTTTTATACAAATGATGTTATAGGAATCTGATATATAATATAGAGGTAGAGTGCTGTAATATATCCTGAGTAAACTGATTGATCAGGAGTTTGATTGTACTATTTGTCTACTTATGGCATATTATACAAGTAGCGATTAATAAAATTTTGTTTGTTCAATTTCTGTTTGACTCTGATTGGGTTTTCTAGCCAATGGTGCTTTGGAATAAAAAAATTCAGGTTGGTAGTCACCCTTGTGCAGCAACTATGGTTTTATGAATAGTTGCTTCAATGGATTTTTTTGTGTGGAACAGTGCTAGTACCCGTGTTGATTTTTTTTTTTATTGGAGAGAAATTAGGATGTGGTTTTGCAATGTTTTGTTAAAAAATTAAAATGATAAAAGGAGGATGAAGCTGAAGGGAGAGCTGCAAACTTGTGTTCATTGTGGGAGTTCTATATAAGCGTGGGTTATATTCACTGTTCTTTGTCTTCAGCTATTTTGCTGAATGTAGAAAGAAAAGGGCTATGATTACAATGAGAGAGGCTTTAGTGGGAAATACCAATTCAATCAGAAAATCAGAATCTCGCCTGAAATTGGCTCTAACTTCTTTCAAAATCCAAAAAAAAAAAAAAAAAAACTAAGAAATTCTGAAGTTGAAGGTGCCGCCTCAGTACCCTTTTCATCAAAAGGGGGTTTGCGTTTGGTATCTCAGTTTCTGTCTTCGTCTTCTTTCTCCTCTTCCTCTTTCTCTTTCCGTCCCTTCAAATTGGATTGGGTTTTTTCCTACAGTGGCAGAGCTTTCATAATTTATCCTTGATATGAGCCCCTCAACCTTCTGATTTTCTTCTGAGTATTAGTTTATTTAGTTATTTTTCGTATAAAAAAAATGTTCTTTTATTGTTAGATTTTATTTTCATTGATTTTATTGTGGATGGAGAAACAGTTTTGTTGTTTTTTTTAAGTTTCAGTGCCTGCAGAAAAAGCATGAATATAGCTACTACATGTTTTTTAGAAACAATATGGTGGGATTTGTTGTAATAGGGCAGCAGCCCGACAACCGTGGAGATGGAATCCACAGATGCTGGGTTTTTTCCTACAGTGACAGATCTTTCTAAATTTACACTTGATATGAGCCCCTCAACCTTCTTATTTTCAATTTTTGTGACTATTAACTTTTTGTTTTAAAAATTTGTTTTGTTCAGAAATAATTTTATTTTGCATGAGAAACATTTTTGTTGTTTTCTCGTTGAAGATTTAGTGCGGACATGAAAAGCTTGATTATAACTCATGCTTGTTCCAATTTCCCCTAGCCTAACCAAACTGGGGTTAACACTAGTGTCTTTGGTTTCTATGCCTGATTAATTGACGTATTCAATTAATCGAGCGTGAAAACTACAAATGTTATGTGTTGAACCGGGTTTAGTTAGGTTGTTGAAGATCGAATCAAACCAATCAACCATTAACATGTTTTTGTGGGTTTTGTTGTAATTGGGTAGCGGCGGCTATATAACCATAGAGATGGAATCCACATATGTTGATTTTTTTGTCTCGCCATTCTACTAATTCCATCTCACATATTCTTATTTGTTAGTATCTGCTTATTTAAATTTAATTGTGTTTATGTATTGTTTATTTTGACAGATAATTAAGGGTTTTGTTATAATAAGGAAGAAGACATAAAGTAGTATGCAATATGCATATGGATACTGTGTTTGGAATCAAGTTGCTGTATTTGCACTTTTTTTTCTCTTTTAATAATTTGATAAAGGTTATGAACTTTCACACACTTGTATGTTAATCAATACTGAGGTATGTGTGGATGGTATGGAATTGCATGTTTTTTAGGAATAGAATTGCATGTTATGTATTGATCCTAATAATTTGGTGAGACTTGATGGCATTGATAAGCCGTTACAGTGTGAACTCGGAGTAATAATTAGCCGGAGCATACGTGCAACTCTGAAAGTGCCAAGCTTCAAAAATGTTTTTACCTAATTTCTTGAGATTTGAATGCATCCACCATCTCCTACATTTACCTCTTTGTTTACATTTGTTGAATCAGTTCAAATTGGGAAGTAAACATTGAATTGAAACATTTGTTGATGCTCAATTAAACCTCTTCAGTTGCCCCCTTCAATTCAATATTTTTGAAGTTATATAAGTAAGTTATCACATATATGTGTTCACCGATTTTTCAATGTAGTACTAGATATGAAATGTGAATACAGACTAAATAAATCTTAGAGTAAAGTGTACAAACCAAATGAATCTCGTTTCTCAGTATTATAACTTATAGTTTAGGCCTCAATTAGTTTTGCTTAGAGTTGAATCTCTAGAATGGACCAAGTCAAAATAGGTTTTGGCTGATGTGAGAACCGAAGTTGGATATCTTTATTTGTCTTCGATTTGTTTTCAGATTCTTTTTTTGCTTGTCACCTGTATGCAGCAACTATGGTTACAGTACAAGAATTGTTTGTTGTGCAGAATTTAACCAATGTATTCTTTTTATAATCTGCAAGCAAGAAGTAGTTTATATTGATAGCAAGTTTTACATGGGCACATGATTTATTGTTCATTATAAGTGTGGGTTAGATTCATTGTTCATTGCTTTCAGCTGTTTTGCTTGCTGAAGGTAGAAAAATGGGGCGATGATTACAATGAGAGAGGTCTGTAGTGGGAAACACCCAATTTAATCGGAAAATCATAATCCAACTTCTATCAGAGTTAGGATTCTCTCCATTTATCAGTATCAACAAAAACATGAAAAGAAAAAGAAAAAGAAAATAATGAAGGTTAGAACTTGAAGGTGCCGCCATACCCATACCCTTTTCACCAAAGGGGTTTGGCTTTGGCATCTCATATTCTATCTTCCTCTTCTTTCTCCTCTTCCTCTTTCTCTTACAGTCCCATCAAATTGAATTGGGTTTTTTACCGCAGTGACAGATTTCATAATTTACACTTGATATGAGCCCCTCAACCTTCTGACTTTCCATTATTATGATTAATAACTTATTTGTTTTTAAATTTTTTTTGTTCATAGTTGTAGCGTTTTTTTTTGCACTGATTTTATTTTGGATGGGGAAACACTTGCATGTTGTTTTCTCGTTGAAGATTCAGCGCTGACAGAAAAAGCTTGATTGTAGTAGCTACTGCTTGTTTTCTGGTGAACATGTTTTTCCGAAACAATATGGTGGATTTGTTGTAATTGGGCATTGGCCAGACAACCGTAGAGATGGAATCCACAGATGTTGAGTTTTTTTTTGTCTCACCATTCTACTAATTCCATCTCACAATTTTTCTTATTTGGTATCTCCTAATTAAATTTAATTGTTCATTTTGATGTAATTACTATTATTTTGACATAAACCTTTGCGGTTTTATAATGAGTTAATTAGGAAGAAGACATGAAGTAGAATGATATGGGTACTACTGTGGTTGGGATCTAAATGATGCATTTGCAAGCTTTTTCTTTCTTTCTTTTAATTTATTTGATTTGATATAAATTAAGAGCTTTTTCTCTTATGTGTTAATCAATACAAGAGGAAGGTATGCGCGGATGGGATAGAATGTTAGTATTTGATAATGAGAATTTGGCGAGACTTGATGACACTGTATACTGTGTTTGTGGCTTGTTATATTTATTTAATAATATAAGTTGTTTACCGAGGTACATGAAGTAGTAACCTGCCAGAGCATATATTGCAATGGTGATAGTCTCTGCTTAAGAAATGTTTATGCGGAATAATGTCTTGAAAGTTGAATGCATCAACCATCCTACATTGACCTTTTTGTTTACATTTCTTGATCTTTCCCTAATAGAAATGTGTGATGCTGTATAAGTGTGAGTTGTATTCTTCTACCAAGGCTTTTAGGGTTTCACCAGTTTTGCTGAGCCTAAAGATTAGGACAGTGAATAGAATGAGAAAGTTGTTTACCTGTTATTGAAAGTGTAGCAACTTCAATGGTTTCAATGCAGCTGATATGAATACTTAATATTAATCAATGTTCTTGAGAATGGAAAGGCAATGGTATAGAAATGCATGATAAGCAATGTTCCTAAGAATTTGGTGAGACATTGATGAGTCTTTACAGCTGTTTTGCTAGTCACCCTTGTACAGAAACTATGGTTACATGAATAGTTGGTTGTTTGATTGAGAATTGGAGTGTTTCATGTAAATGTGTCGCTGGCTTGCTTTTATTGTGTGGAACTTACTGTTGCTGTAATTAATCTTCATCGTACGAACAATGCTAGTGCCAGCGTTATTTTTTATATTTTTTTGTAGGGAAATTCGGAAATGGTTTTGCAATCTTTTGTTAAAAAAGTAAAATGATAAAAGGAGGATGAAGGTGGAGTGAGAGCTGCAAACTTGTGTTGATTGTGGGAATACTACATAAAAGACCCAGCATGACATCAATTCCAATTTGTCACAATTGATGGCAAAAAGAGGGTATGTTTTTGTTTAATTTAACATATTGTTCTCTTGATTCATTTCATGTCATTTTAAATCAATTTTGTTTAAACTCTTACTTATCTTCATTACCGCTTTAAAAAGACTTGATGGGCCCTTTATTCTTAGTATTAGAACTATTTGGCATTTTGAACATGTTATTTAAGGGCATTTGATCCTTTCACTCTAGGATCTAGATTGAATTGGGGTAGAGGAAAACCAGTGATGATTATAAATGCTATATAGAATTGTTAGGAACAAGAATGACTACAAATTGATGAACAGGGGCCAACCTGTTAATATTTTGTATTTTATGTTTGATAAGGTAAAATAAATAAATTTTCAGGAAAAAATGAAACCCTAAAAAAAATGGTTGATGCATATGACTTGTATCCTTTGTTCGCCGCTTTTAGTGTTTCAGCAATTTGCCGAGCCGAAAGTGGGAATACCCGAGTGGGCAATGATTAGAACGAGAGAAGCCCCGAGTGGGAATACCCAATTCCATTGATAAATTCGTAGATAGAAACACACTTATTCTCTTCACCCTCTCAAAAATCAAACAAAACAAAATCAAAGAAGCTTTGAGCTTAATGGTGCCGCCGAGCCTTTTTCACCAAAGGGGTTTGGCTTTGATATGAGCCCCTTAACCTTCTGATTTTATATTGTTATGATTATTAACTTTTTTGTTTTAAAAATTTGTTTTGTCAAGAGTTGTAGTTTTGTTTTTGGCCTGATTTTGTTTTGGACGAGGAACACTCTTGTGTTGTTTTAAAGATTCAGTGCGCACAGCAAAAGCTTGATTATAGCTACTACTGCTTGTTTTCTGATTTTCAGAAAAATGGTGGGTTTGTTGTAATTGGGCAGCGGCCAGACAACCGTAGAGATGGAATCCACAGATCTTGAGTTTTTTCTCTCTTACTTCTACTAATTCCATCTCACCTTTACTTATGATTAACTGTTAATTTTAATTTATTGGTTTATTTTGATGTAACTTTTACTGTTGACATAAATTTTGGGGTTTTATGACGAGGAAGAAGACATAAAGCAGTATGCATTGACCTTTTTTTCTACATTTGTTGTTTAAGTTTAAGCTTCAATTAGTTGCTCTTTAAACTCATTCATCCGTAGATAGCAAGGAAGGAGTAATTGAAGTGGATACCTTCATTTGTCTCTGATTGACTTTTTTGGAGACAATCATGTTTCAGATGAAATTTTTTAGGTTGCTTGTCACCCTGATGCCGCAACTATGGTTACAGTATAGGAATAGTTTGTTGTGTAGAGCTAAACTTGAATCATGTCTCTTTCATTCAAATCATCATAACCAATGTATTCTTTAAAACATATATATTTGTAATGTCATCCCCAAACACCAAATTGTGTTTATTGAATTCATATATATGTACAAATATGCTCTTCCTGCTTCACACAAAACCAAAGCTTGTGCAACCAATGTTTCACTCTGAACTCAATTTATATTCTTGGTTAATATATATAGTGAGTTATATAGGGGCTTGAAGTATTAGGTTGTCGTTTGTCACATGTTTTAATTAGGCAAGTAACTAAAATGCTGCATAATTTGACTCATGAATGGATGGATTTTCCTGTCTTAATGCAATAACTGGATCATTGGCTTTCTGATCGTGGGGTTGACGGCAGCATATTGTATTTGTTCTTGGCTGATGACATGGACTCTTCATCACTTGAATTTAAAACTACAATGGATCTTTTGGTCATATTAAGTTGCTAAATTTTCATTTCAGGTATTATACTCAAGATATATGGAAAGCCAATTCCGCTTAATAATGGAGAATCTTGCATTAAGGGATGAAGAAGCCAAATTAGAAATTTTCGAAAGTATTTTACCATTTTTTAGGTCCGATGTCCCCATTATCCCATAAACCTTTTGCAAGTCATTATTTATTTTTATAACCTAGTGCAATTTCCCGCCGTTGCTGCATGGTCCAAGGTGCACGGGCGCTTCTGGCAACCCCTTGTGCGTGAAATCTGCAGTTTCCAACCCTTTTTCAAGCGTTCTTACGTCTTGCAATGTCTTGCAATGAATTTTCTTCACTTTATATCGTCTTCAAATGTCTTCTAAGAACCGTTAATCTTTAATCTTCATATCTTCGATCCTTCACTTTGTGTCTGTTTTGCTTATTTACATGATTTTCTCACTAAAAAGACTCAAAACACCCATGGATTTGCATGATTTAGGATAAAACTAAACTACAACGACTCGAATGAAAACAATACAAAAAGTTTCTCAAATCATAACCAACTTGTCTTATTGCTTCTAATTTGCCTTCAAATGCAAAAAAAAGAAAAAAAAAAAAGAAAAAAAAAAGAAAGAAAGAAACTAAAAACATAGTTAAAAATATTATATGTTATTCCATCATCGCCGACCTTATATGAAAGGTTGGAAGGATGCACAATCATATGCTTAAACTATATTGACAAACAAAACATCAAAGTTTTGATACAAAATCATACATCCAATGAGGTGTGAGTAGCTTATAAGAAATAAGGAGGTGCCAAAAACAACTCAATCTAATTTGGGTCATTTATAGGCGGATCAACATTCTTTGGGTATGGACACACAAGGTCGGCCCATTTGATCAATACTATATAAGGATATGTCACCCTACCACTGACAGTGCAACATTTATTTACAACAACATAAAAGAAAATCTAGGAGTTCAGGCCTGATTGATTCAACAAGACAAATCGATTCACCAAGACAAATCAGGTATACGATCTTACTGAAATTTAATATTCTTTTTCAATTCCAACGTGATTCAATTAGATGATATCATAACTTATTACTTGATTTATTCTTTAGATATTGCAATCTTTTTCGTTATTAAATGGATTTTAAAGAATGAGATGTTTAGAAATTAATATATTTATTTATCACGCCACAAGACAGGTTTATGTCAATTTTCCTCTATTTTTATGATTTGCCAAGATTTCGCATTTTATGGGTACACGCATGATGAGTTTTGAAATGAGTCATCCTAAAAAGTAATTAAGGAATAATCAAAAATTCATTTACAGATCTGAAAGTTAGCTAGATATGAGAATCAAATTTGAGAATTATACCTTCAATTTGAATTCAGATAGCTTTAAAATCAAACTCATATGAAAACATATTTAGAGGGTTTTCTTAGGATTTTGAGTTAAATTTACGGTTACAAGTTAATCAGATTTGAGATGGGTACTGATAAAACATCAGATGACCGCATTATCAAACTTAACTCAAATCGGGCTATTCGAACAAATAATGGTTCCATGATCATTAAATTGATATGAAGGTGAGTACTATAGTAAATCTATTATAGTTTTTGCTTTTGATCGCAGTAATTATGTTTTTTTAACCCTCATAGGCTGGTTTGGTGGTGTCGGCTTAGACTTTTCAATGTGCTCCTCTCAAGGTCTCAAGTTTTATTCTCCCCAATACCAATTTTAATAGGTTAGTTTGGATTCTTAAAAAAAACATGTTTTTTTCCTTGCCACATGTCAGTCTCCCATTGGATGTCGACGACTGATATGGTTGTGATGATGTAGCAACTTTATGCCATGCAGCAAGGTTCAATCATCATGATTCCATGTGTAGATTTAGTGTGACTCGGATATCACATGAACCAAACGTGATGTAATCAAGGTCGGCCCAAGTCATAGGCCAGGGGTGCGGCAACCTATTACCAATATTTTTTTAGAGGGTGTGGGTGTATATATCAATTTGTTTTCTAAAGGGGGTATGCAGATGAAGAGTATTATGGTGTTATGGTGACTTGGGGTGACACCCTAGCTGATATGTCAATCGTCATGATTAACGCATGTCTCGTTCATCATTTACTAGAAACGAAGCCGGATGGAATCTTAATTTGTGGGAATAGATTCTAAAGAATTTTACGCACACCATATAAAAGATGTTATCCGAAGGAATTTTATAAATTATATACTTCCATAGCGTACGAACTTGCATCTTACTAGTATAATGAAGAGTATTTGTTTTCTTGTTACTTTCTTATCTATCTGTATCACAAGAATGATTTCCAAAATTCAATTACTAGAAAAATATACAGAACTTTTTACTTATGAATTTTCTAAAATGCATATTATTATTTTAGATATCAGAGTTCTTTGAAAAGTGGATGGAGAAGCAAGAGGTTGGAAAGAACAATGATGAAATGCAAAATTCTGAAGGAGAAAATCATCCTATGGTATGTATTATTGACCATAGAATAAACAGTTACATAATAATTTTTGTAATTGAATTCATTTTTTTATTTGCTAAAATGTGATTTCATGCTTCCGCTGATGTTACTTATTGTCCATGCAAAATGCAATGGAAAACATATCTCTTCGGATCGCTGCTCTGGATAACCTAAATGCAGATGAAGAATTCGCAAATATGGTTGAAAGTCATAAGGTCTATAATCCCTTTCCTTTTGTTTTGTTACTGATCAAAATTGTGTTTGTTAGGTCAACGTTAGCATAGTATTTATGTCATTCAAATATCAATTTATATACAGGGAGAAAAAAGAACAACTTCATGTTGAATTCGTTAAGCTTGTAAGACAACTGGATATGAAACAAAAGTTGGAATGGGAGATTGGGCAACTAAAAGGATCACTAATTGTGTTGAATAATTTAAGTTGGATCATATTCATCCCTTCAATGGGACAACTCCACAAAAAATGAGCCTCATTCTTCTTTTGCAGCTGGCTCAGCTTATTCCAACGGTTCTTCTCGATGTCTAGTGCATCGTGCATACGAGTCAGCAAAGCATTGAGCAGTGAAAGCAACCTGCAAGTGACTTTCTCGAAGCGTCGTAGTGGGCTCTTCAAGAAAGCTAGCAAGTTTTGCACCCGTTGTCGTGCATATCTTGCTCTAATTATATTCTCACTTGGTGAGAAGGTATTTTTATTTGGTCAGCCAAGTGTTGAAACGGTCATAAATCTTTATCACTCAGATTCCACCCTAAAACAATGGCATAACGCAATTCATTGAGGGATATCGTAACACCAAAGTTCGCAAGCTCATTTTGGGTGGAGTTGTTCCATTTATGGGATGAATATGATCCAACTTGAATTATTCAAGATTCTTGAATAATTCAAGTTGGATCATATTCATCATACCAATGGGAAGAGTCCACCAAAAATGACCCTCCTTTTTCTTTCACAGCTGGCTTAGCTCATTCTAACGGTTCTTTTCGATGTCCACTGCATCGTTCATACGAGTCCGTAGAGAATTGAGCTTGCGCACTTTGGCGCTACAATATGCCTCAATGAATTGCATTATGGCATTGTTTTAGGGTGGAAACTGAAAGAGGTACCAATTATGACTGTTTCGACACTTGGCTGACCAAATGAAAATACCTTCTCACTAGGTGAGAATATAATTAGAGTAACATATGCACCACAAAGGGTGCAAAGCTCGCTAGCTTTCTTGAAGAGTCCACTATGGCGCTTCGAGAAAGTCACTTGCAGGTTGCTTTCATTGCTCATCTTTTTCATCATAATCTTTTGGCGACCTCGAGTTTTCTTTCCGCTCGATATGGCTGAAGCACAAAAAGAGAGAGAAAAATATGGGTGGGTGTGTTTGTTCTATAGACTAAGAAATGACACATTGTAATTTGGTGTGAAGGGGTCATTTTATAGACAAATTTTGTGAGTATATTTTTGAAAATATACCTTTTCATTACATTGAAATATTTACTGGATTGAGAGATTCTCATCAAATCTCTTTTAATATGGCTAATATGGCAGATGATTCAATGTCAAAAAATGTCATTCTATTATAAATTTATAATTGTATTTGGATAATTCTAAGAATTTGCAATAATCATTTTTATATTTATTTATTTATATAAAAATTAATGAGTGTGGTGCACCATATAAAGAACGGTGATAGTATCCTTTACAAACAATGTAGTAGGTTATCCCTAAAAAAAATAGTGTAGTGGGTTTATTACTCACTTTTGTAGGTCTCAATTTACCACTCTCAAGACTAGGATTAATAGATGTTTTATTTAGTCTTCATATGAAACAAAATTGATCGACCAATTGATTTACAATGTTGTTGATGAACTTTTTATTTGTAATTTAGGATTGAATTGGAAAACAATAAGAAAAACATGTATGTAAGTAATCATGCTTGATACATTAAACACTTTTTGGACCTTCCATCTTTTTGACAAAGTTTAATAAAAAATGCAGGATCAATCCATTACAAAAATAAAATAAAATGAAGGACTAACTTGTTCAAATCCACTATGAGATGGTTGTAATATGACTACTAGTGTCACTTTAATTAATAATAATTTCATCATTTCTCTTTATTAAAAATTAGTTTTAACCTTAGTAATCAATTTTATTACCATGAATAAATTAAAATTATGACAGAACTAAAAATATATTAATTTAATTAATTATAATATATTATGATTGAAAGAAAAAAAGTATAGTTTTTTAATTAAATTGGTTTTATAAAAAATATATTAATTTAATTAATTATATATCATTTTAGCTTGTTAAAAAAAACGTGCATCATAGAGAAACAAGAATATAGTTTTTCAATCAACATGTACTCAACAAGAACAAAAAAGCAAAGAAATATGATTAAACAAGAACAATAAGAAATCGATTCATAGGAATGAACTACATGAAAGTGTTTGAGTGATGAAATAATGATACCCATGAACGATTTTTCAATCCTATCATTTGAAACCCACGAAAATATATGGATTAAAATAACAAAGGGGTTTAACGAGAGCGTCATTCCACCCAATTTGCATATCAACAAAATCACTTATCATTTTAATCCTTACTCGGTGAGAAGGCATTTTTATTTGGTCACCCAAATGTTAAAATGGTCATAAATCGTTGTCTCTCAGGTCCAACCCCAAAACAATGGCATAATGCAATTCATTGAGGCATACTGTAGCGCCAAAGTGCACAAGCTCAATGCTCTGCTGACTCATGAACGATGCATTGGACATCGAGAAGAACCATTGGAATGAGCTGAGCCAGCTGCGAAAGAAGAATGATGCTCATTTTTGCGGACCATTGGACAGAAAATAAAATACTATTCAAAATAAGCTAGTAGACTGCTGATTTCTTGTTACAGTGCGTATTAAACTAATTACTTGTTATAATGCGTATTAAAGCCTGTTTGTTATAGCTTTTTTAATTAAAAAAATCATTTTTTTAAAAATGATTACTTTTAAGAGTTTTGCATTCGTTTATTTCAACTTTTTTAAAAAATCAGAATCTAAAAAAAATCTAAAAGTAACTTCAAATGAGAAGTTGTTAAGAGTAGCTTCTCAAAAAATAAATTATTTTAGAGGAGAGAGAAAATATAGATCAAAATATTGAACTAATTTTATAACAGAAAATCTCTTTTATATAGTTGTATCAAAACAAACTAAATCATTTTCTAAAAAAATTGACTTTTATTATGGTAAACAAACTCAAAATAGATTCTGATTATGGTAAACAAACGCAAAATAGATTCTGATTTTTCATTTGTCAAAATCACTTTTATTTTAATTCGTAACAAATCGACCCTTGATCTTTTTTTAGGATTGTGTAGTTAAATTCTTAAAATTTATTCCCTCTATCTCAAATTAGGTTAGGATAGGAGGATGTAAGAAACAGACCTGTTTGGATTAGTTTTTTTTTTTAATACGAAAGAAGAATATATTAAATAAAAATAAATTAATACAGAAATTGGGGGACATTAGACCTGACCCAGGTTTAAATGAGAATAAATTATGATAATCAATGGAGCAACCCTAATCAATCATAACAAACAAACATTCCTCACGGGCGTAACCTAATGAAACCGCTTACGGGCGCGGAACCAAGCTACAAAAAAAGATGAAAAGTGCATGAATGTATGGATAAAAGGGTTATAAATTGGCGAATGGATCGACCGCCAACACGGTTTCAAGATCCAAGTACCAGCAACCCCCTCAACAAAGCAACATGCATAGTAGCTCTTTCGAGCATAACATTCCATGTCATAGGGACTAAGACAGAAAAAGAAGACAGTACCGGAGTGGAGGCTGAATTAGAGACTCGAGACCTGTAAATCTCCATAGACCTGGAACATAAGAGAATCAATCACATAACCACCAGCACACCAGTTTCAAGTAGCGCTTGAACCCAGATCGTGGGATGAGTCCAACGCATTGTAACCGAACAGTCCTTTCGGGTTAATAAACCCAGACCCTTTTGAGTTTACAAAACCGAGGCCACATTTGTGACCACCCAATCTCATATCAGAAACACAAACATACAAAACAAACAGAATCATACAAAA
Source organism: Medicago truncatula (assembly GCF_003473485.1). Taxonomy (NCBI): domain Eukaryota; kingdom Viridiplantae; phylum Streptophyta; class Magnoliopsida; order Fabales; family Fabaceae; genus Medicago; species Medicago truncatula. Next base: position 33,985,507 of record NC_053044.1, read on the forward strand.
GAAACGAACATCGGCGGAAGAACATAACCAAATTCCATATCCTGTAACTAGAGAGTAGAAACTCTGCATCCAGCAACTGGGGAACAAAAACAACTCCTCCACCTTGCCAAAAAGACGCCCCACAGTCCGACGTGGAGGAGGCGCACCCAAAACCATAAAATACTCATGAACCGAGCTCAATCCAGTGAAGATATACATATCAAGGCGCAACAACCACCAACCAAACTGAAACCTCTCAAACGGTTGCAACGACGACTAAAACAGATCAAGCTTGCGTCCAAACTAGATCTGACGACGACCGAATAGTGAACACGAACGAAAGTTGAGGGGTGTCGGTGGTGAGGGGAACCTACAATCTCGTAGCATCACCAATGAAAGAGATTACATTTGACCTTGTTATTTGGATGTGAAAGGGAAGAAAGGAGGAGGTCGGTGGTGATGTTGTAAGAAGGAAAAAAGTCGTTCAAGGGTAGTGAGAGACGAGAGCTTCTCTCTAAACACGCTTCAAACTACGTATTCCTTATTTGGATTAACTTATTTTAGAGCTTATACAAAACAGTTTATGCAAATAAATAAATTTTTATGTATTATTTATAAGTTATTTACATACACTCAAAATCTGATTATGTAAAGGGTTAATACCTCTTTTCATCCCTGTAATATTAGCGAATTTCGGTTTTAGTCCCTGTAAAAAAAAATTTAGATTTTGTCCCTGTAATTTCATATTCTTCCACTTTTGGTCCCTTATTCCACCACGTCAGCAGAATCTGCATACATGGCACGTAAAATGAGGGACCAAAAGTGAAGGAATTTGAAATTACATGGACCAAAAGTGGGAGGAATCTGAAATTACAGGGATGTAATTTATGTAGATTTTGCTGACGTGATGAAAGGAGGGACCAAAAGTGGAACAATATGAAATTACAGGGACAAAATCTAAATTTTTTTTTTACAGGGACTAAAACTGGAATTCGCTAATATTACAGGGACGAAAAGAGGTATTTACCCTTATGTAAATTATTGTCACTTTGTCCGAGTTAAGGGAAAAAAAGTAAAGACGATATCTAAGTTTAGGAGGCGGCGAAGCTAGCAATATTTTTATGAGGTGTCGACATATATATATATTTTTTTTAACTAGTAAATTTAACCAATAAGAAAAAATAAATTCTCAATAACTATTACGTACATAAAATGCACTTAAAGCTTGTACCAAAAAAAAAATGCACTTAAAGCTATAATTTACTAATTACTTTGTTTAGCTGTAAAGAAAAAAATTCAAAGTGTTAATAATGGGTTTGTTATAATAAAGGGTTAATAAATTATGTTTGGGTCAATAGTGATAGAATTTCTTTTGTTGGAGAAAGTTATAGAATATTGTTGTTGTCGTCATATTTTCATTATCAATCAAAGAATATGTATATTTTTTATGTTCACCCTTCGGTTTTTAGAAGATCAGATCAAGTAATTCGAAGTTCAATTGAAAAGTAAGTAAAATCAAAAAAGAAAAAAAAAAAAATCAATCCATCTAAAATCAAACTTGGGGTAGCCAGATATATATTATTAGGGGTAGCTTAATATAAAAATATACCAACTCATTCAACAATTTTTTTTCTCTTTGGGGTAGCTATGGCTACCCCTCTCACATGAAATGAAAGCAATCACCCCTGGGAGAGAGTATACAATTTTCATAAGGGCACTCACCAATTGAGTGACTCATCAACCTTGTCTCTGAATTTGCATAAACCGGCCAAATTCGTCCCCCAATTTAACGAAATATCAAAATAGTTTCTGAATTTGTAAAATGTCAATCAATTTAGTCCCTCCGTCCAATTGGAGTGTTAACGGTGCTGACGTGACCGTCAATCTCTCACATGTCAGATGCCACACAAGCAAAGACTAATTTGGCTGATAGTGACCAAAATTTCCAAGGACGAAATTGATTGATTTGCAGAAAATGTTCTTTCCTCCCCAACGGCTCTATCTTTCTTCCTCCAATATATAAAATTGGAACCCTAATTTTACAATCTTTAATCTACACTCCAAAATTCCCAAAATTTCTTTCAATAATTAGTGGTAACGTACTTCCCCAATTCAAAAAACCCCAAACCCTATTTTTTTTTATTGAATCCGAAAATCAGATTCCCTAAAATTTCTTCAAGCAAAACTGTTCAAATTGAATCTGAAATGATGGTGGGTGGGTATATTTAGGTGTGTGTAGAGTTGTAATGAAAAGAGGTTGAAGATGAATGAAATGTAGCCATTCTGCAATAATTTTACCATCATATTAGTCCCTGAAGTATTTGTCTACTATCAAATTGATCCTTACATTATATTAAAAAACCATCAAATAAGTTATTGAATTATATAAACATAAATCAATTTGGTCTTTGAAGTAGCCTATGCAATGTCCCACAAACATAACTCATCAACATCCATTTTTTCCAAAACACAGAATTCACCACGAACATATTACAACCTCTGATACTCATCTCGCTCTAAACCACCACGGTGATGCCGGATTAGCGAGATATTGTCTTCCATCCTACGGATTTTGGCAACATTAGTCTTAACCACAAACAAAACAACATCAAAATACAAACCCTAAAATGCAAACCTTTTTCAGAAACTGTTTTAATCAATTAGTAATTTCCTTCATTACTGCCGACCAGAAAAAAAAAAATTAAATTTTTAAGTCTTAAACTAAAAACCATAAAATGAATAATCTAAACAACCCTGGAACGAATTGGGGAATGAATAATCTAAACCATAAAATGAATAATTTAAACTGACCATTTTGATATTTCCTTAAAATGGGAAATCAATTTGACAGATCGGTGCAAATTAGGACGAAGTTGATGATTCACTCCTAACAAATCTGACTAGCCGGTCTTTCGATCTAAAACCCTGGTTTGTCGATGTTGATATCTATCTCCCTCGCTACCGCACTTCTGTCACGTGCGTTCTTCTTCAAGTTCTGCCGTTGTGTCGTCGCCACTGGTGAGTTTCCTTCTTCCTCCTTTTTCTCTTCAGATTCTTATTATTTATGTATTACTAAAACTGATATCATGTGGTGACTGGTGAATAATCAGATTCATTGATTTGTGCATCAACATCTAAACATAAATAAATCTCAAACATTTTTGGATCAAAGATGGGAGAGTTTTTATTTAAATTTAAAAAATAATGAAATGTTTAGAAAAATTGAAACCCTAGAATTAGGTGGTGGTTCTCTATTTCTTTGATCCTTGCATTCAGCTGTTTTGCCGAAGGTATTAAGAAAAGGGCGATGATTACAACGAGAGAGGCCTTTAGTGGGGAAATAATACCCAATTCCTTCGGAACATTCTGATTTTTCATTCTTATGATCATTTTAGCTTATTTGTTTTCGATAAATTGTTTTGTTGTTCCGAGTTGTAGTTTTTACAATGATCTTGCTTTGAATGAGAACCATTTGTATTGTTTTCTTGTTGAAGATTCCATGTAATCATCTCTCTCCCAACATAACCTAGCTGGGTTTGACTTAAGTTTCTGTGGTTTTCTTGTCCGATTAATTAACATAATCGGATATGAAAACCACATAATTGCGTTAGACTTAGTTTGGTTATGTTGTTGAAGATAGAATCAAACACTGAACATGTTTTTCATAAATATGGTGGGTTTGGTTGTGATTGGGAAGCAGCCAAACAACTTTAGAGATGAAATTCACATATACTTAGTTATTTTCCCCACCATTCTACTAATTCCATCTCTCATGTTCTTCTTTCTAGCTATTAATTAAATTTAACTGTTCTTTTTCTTATATAAAGTCTGGGTCAGTTTGATTGTTCATTGCCTTCAACTGTTCTGCTGAAGGTAAAAGGGGCGATGATTACAAAGAAAGAAGATGTCTTACGTGGAAAATATTACCTAATTCCATCCATCGCAAATGCTGGGTGCCTAAAGAGCAATTTTCAAAATCAAAACCAAAAACAATAAACAACAAATTATAGGTCAGGAGTCGAAGGTGCCGCTATACCCTTTTCACCCAAGGGCTTTTGGCTTTGGCATCTCGTATTCTGTCTTCTTCTTTTTTCTCCTCTTCCTCTCTCTTACTGTCCCTTCAAATTGAATTGGATTTTTTCCTACAGTGATAGATCTATCAAAATTTACACTTCATATGAGCCCCTCAACCTTCTCATTTTCCATTCTTATGATCATTTTAGTTTCTTTGTTTTAAAAATTAGTTTTGTTCAGGGTTGTAGTTTTTTGTTTTTTTGCACTAAAGTTGTTTTGAATGGGAAGCATTTGTTGTTTACTTGTTGATGATTTTGTTTCGAATTATCCAAAATAGGCTTGTTTCAATTTCCCCTAACCTAACCAAACTGGATCGACACCCGAGTTTTTGGTCTCTATGCCCGATTAATTGATTCAGTAAATCGGGCATGGAAACCGCTAACTTGGCGTAAAATCTTATTTGGTTAGGTTGTTGGAGATTGAATCAATTGACCAACTACTGATCATGTTTTATTACAAATATGGCGGGTTCTGTTGTAATTGGGCAAGTAGAGATGGAATCCAGGGATGCTGCGTTTTTTTGTCTCACCATTCTACTAATTCCATCTCACAGTTTCTTATTTGTTAATATCTGCTATTCCAATTTAATTTTTTTATGTATTTTTTTTTATTTTGACAGAAAGTTCGGGGTTTTGTAATATGGAAGAAGACTCTTGTTCTCTTTTAGTAATTTGATACAAGTTATGGGCTTTTACACTTGGATATTAATCAATACTGAGGTATGTGGGGATGGTATAAATTGCATGCTTTTAAGGCATAGAATTGCATGTTAAGTATTGATCCTGAGAATTTGCTATGACTTGATGGTATTGATGAGCCATTACAGTGTTATCTTGGAGTAATAATTAGCCAGAGCATATGTGCAACGGTGAAAGTGTCCGCTTCAGAAATGTTTATACCTAATTTCTTGAAAGTTGAATGCAAGCGAAATCTTATCTTAGAGTAATATTTACCTTTTTGTTTACATTTGTTGAATCACTTTAAATTGGGAAGTGAACATCGAATCGAAACATTTGTGGAGTCTTAGTTAAGACTGTTCAGTTGCCCCCTTTAGTTCAATATTTTTGAAGTTATATAAGTAAGTTATCACAGATATACTTGCTATTAAAGATGTAGCAAGTTCAATGATTTCAAGTCTTAGAGTAAAAGTGTACAAACCAAATAAATTTCATATGAATACAGACTAAATAAGTCATAGAGTACAGTGTACAAACCAAATAAATCTCATGTTTCAGTATTATAATTTATTATAGTTTAATCCTCAAATAGTTGGTCTTAGAGACGAGTCTCTAGAATGGTTGAAGTAAAAATAGGTTTTGGATGATGTGAGATACAAATCTGAATTATCCCTTGAGAGTAATATAAGGAGTCACTGGAGTGTATACCTTTATTTGTCTCCGATCTGTTTGTGGAACCAATTATGTTTTTAGATACTGTTTTTGCTCGTCACCCGGATGCATCGACTATGGTTACAGTATCGGAATAGTTCCTTGTGCAGAATTTAACTTGAATCATGTCTCTTTTATTCAATCATCACCAATGTTTTCTTTTTAACATGTATAATGTATTTATAGTTTATACTGTCATCTGCAAATTGTATGTGGGTACTTCATTAATTGTTCATTGCTTTCAGCTGTTTTGCTGAAAGTAGAAAAAAGGGGCGATGATTACAATGAGAGAGGTCTTTAGTGGGAAATACCCTATTTGTTCGGAAAATCATAACCCAACTTCTATCAGAGTTAGGATCCTCTCCATTTATCAATATCAACAAAAAAATTAAAAGAAAATGAAAATGAAGAAGATTAGAACTTGAACGTGCCGCCATACCCTTTTCACCAAAAGGGTCTGGCTTTGGCATCTCATATTCTATCTTCGTCTTCTTTCTCCTCTTCCTCTTTCTCTTACTGTCCCTTCATATTGAATTGGGTTTTTTCCACAGTGACAGAGCTTTCTTAATTTACACTTGATATGAGCCCCTCAACTTTCTGATTTTCCATCATTATTATTATTATTATTAACTTATTTGTTTTTAAAAATTAGTTTTGTTCAGAGTTGTAGTGTTTTTTCTTGCGCTGATTTTATTTTGGATGAGGAAACACTTCATGTTCTCGTCAAAGATTCAGTGCGGACAGAAAAAGCTTGATTTTAGCTACTGCTTGTTTCTGACGAACATATTTTTCAGAATATGGTGGATTTGTTGTAATGTGCGGACAGAAAAAGCTTGATTATAGCTACTGCTTGTTTCTGACGAACATATTTTTCAGAATATGGTGGATTTGTTGTAATTCGGCAGCGGCTCGACAACCGTGGAGATGGAATCCACAGATGTTGAGTTTTTTCTTGTCTCACACTTCTACTAATTCCATCTCACATTTTTTTCTTATTTGTTATCTGCTAATTAAATTAATTGTTCATTTGGATGTAATATTTTTGATATTGAAATAACTTTTTGGGGATTAATAAAAAGGAAGAAGACAAAGTATTATGTAATCAATTTGCTGCTTTTGCATTTGCACTCTTTTTTTTTTTCCTTTCTTTTAATTTGATAAAAATTAATAGTTTTGAATGGGAAGCATTTGTTGTTTACCTGTTATTGACGGTGTAGCAACTTCAATGGTTTCAATGCAGCAGATATGAAAACTTAATATTAATCAATGTTCCTGAGACTGGAAAGGCAATCGTATAGAAATGCATGATAAGCAATGTTCCTAAGAATTTGGTGAAACATTGATGAGTCTTTACCGTGTGAACTTTGTGTTGTGGCATATTGGATTGAGGAATTTTTCAAGGGCTGTCTGTGTACCATTTTTTAAGTTAAAATCATGTGCTAGTTATAGAAAAACATATCACTTGTTTGTGACTGTATATACAAGCAAGTGCTGTACTTTGCCTCTCTTTGTTCTTGCATGAAATGATGGATATACTGCGTCTTTGCAATTGGGTGATCGTTGATTATGTTTTTGTTTTTAAGGTGCTGCTTCAGATATCATGCAATGCACCTCTGGTAGTCTGGTTAAGTTTTTGTTCAATAAGTTATTATAGGAAAAGGATATAAACATTTACAAGTTAACAAGTTAAACGTTGAACTTTCTGAGTTAAGTTTCAGCTAATTGCCAATGCTCTATTCTGTATAAAGCGTGGGTTAGATTCATTGTTCATTGCTTTCAGCTGATTTGATGAAGGTATAAAGAAAAGGGAGATTATTATAACGAGAGAGGCCTTTAGTGGGAAATAATAATCAATTCAATCGGAAAATCAGAACCCTAACTTCTATCAGAGTTAGGATTTGCTCCATTTACCAATATCAACGAAAAGTGAAAAGAAAGTGAAAGCAAAGGAGGTCAGAACTGGAAGGTGCCGTCACACCCTTGTCACCAAAGGGTTTTGACTTTGGCATTTTTTTTTATTTTTATTTTTTTGTTTTTTGTCTCACACTTCTACTGATTCCATATCACATTTTCTTATGTTTAAGTGTTCATTTTCATGCAAGTTAACAATTTTGATGTGAATTTCGGGGTTTTATAATAAGGAAGAAGACAGTATTATGGAATCAATTTGCTGCTTTTGCATTTGCACTATTTCTTGCTCTCTTTTAATTTAATAATAATTAATAGCTTTCACATTTTTCTATTAATCAAAATACTGAATAAAGTTATGTGGGGATGGTATAGAGTTGCATCCTAATATTAAGTTGTTTAGCATATGTGCAATGTGTTAGCTAAAGACATGTTTATACCATCTCTTACATTAATTTTTATAAATGTTTGTCCATTAAGTTCAAATTGTGAACCAAACAATGAATTGAAACGTTTGTAGATGTTGATGCCTAATTAAGACTGTTCAATCGCCCCCTTATTATTGAAGATGTGGAACTTCGTTTTGATGCAGCAGATATATGAATACATTATTAAAGAAATCTTTAGACAAAAGACCTAATAATTCACGGTTTTCAGTATTGTGAGGAGGTGAGCTGGAAGCATAATGCAGGGGTTGTTCTGTTTGCAATAAGTAACTGCTTGGTTAGAAAACATTAGATAATGATGCTGTAATTTTTATACTAATCATGTTATAGGAGGTTGAGAGATGTAGATTGCTGTAATATATCCTCTTAGCAAGTTGATTGATCCGGAGTTTGTGATTGTACTATTTGTAGATTTCTTTTTATATAAGTAGTGATTGATAAAAAAAAAAATTTGTTCATTTTTTGTTAGTCTCTGATTGGGGTTTTTTAAGCCAATGGTGCTTTAAGATAATTTTTTTTACGTTGCTAGTCACCCTTGTGCAGAAACTATGGTTACATGAACAGTTTGTTGTTTGATTGAGAATTGGAGAATTTCATGTAAATGTGTCACTGGCTTGCTTTTTTTTGTGTGGAACTTACAGTTGCTGTAATTAATCTTCATTGTACGAACAATGCCAGTAGGGCTATTAGGAAATGGTTTTGCAATCTTTTGCTAAAAAAGTAAAATGATAAAAGGAGGATGAAGGTGGAGCGAGAGCTGCAAACTTGTGTTGATTGTGGGGAATACTACATAAAAGACCCATCATGACATCAATTCTAATTTGTCACAATTCATGGCAAAAAAAGGTATGTTTTTGTTTAATTTAACATATTGTTCTCTTGATTCATTTCATTACTTATCTTCATTACCGCTTTTAAAAAGACTTGTTGGACCCTTTTCTCTTAGTATCAGAACTATTTGGCCTTTTGAACGTGTAATTTAAGGGCATTTGATCCTTTCACTCTAGGATCTAGATTGAATTGTAGTAGAGGAAAACCATTGATGATTATAAATGCTGTATAGAATTGTTAGGAACAAGAATGACTACAAATTGATGAACAGGGATCAACCTGTTAATATTTTGTATTTTATGTTTGATAAGGTAAAATAAATAAATTTTCAGGGAAAAATTAAACCCCTAATAAAAATGCTTGATGCTATGAGTTGTATCCTTTGTTCGCCACTTTTAGTGTTTCAGCATTTTGCTGAGCCGAAACTGCAGGGCAGTGATTAGAATGAGAGAAGCCTTGAGTGGGAATACCCAATTCCATAGATAAATTCGTATATAGAAACACTTTTATTCTCTTCACCCCCCCAAAAATCAAACAAAACAAAATCAAAGAAGCTTTGAGCTCAATGGTGCCGCCGAGCCTTTTTCACCAATGGGGTTTGACTTTGGTATCTCAGGTTCTATCTTCCTCTTCCTTCTCCTCCTTCTCTTTTTTATTCTTTTATCGTCCCTTAAATTGAATTGGGTTTTCCCCACAGTGACAGATCATTCCCTCAACCTTCTGATTTTATATTGTTTTGATTATTAACTTATTTGTTTTAAAAATTTGTTTTGTGAAGAGTTGTAGTTATGTTTATTGCCTGATTTTGTTTTGGACAAGGAACACTTGTGTGTTGTTTTCTTGTTAAAGATTCAGTGCGCACAGGAAAAGCTTGATTATAGCTACTACTGCTTGTTTTCTGCTTTTCAGAAAAAATAGTGGGTTTGTTGTAATTGGGAAGCGGCCAGACAACCGTAGAGATGGAATCCACAGATCTTGAGTTTTTTTCTCACACTTCTACTAATTCCATCTCACATTTACTTATGATTAACTGTTAATCTTAATTTATTGGTTTATTTTGATGTAACTTTTATTGTTGGCATAAATTTTGGGGTTTTATGACGTGGAAGAAGACATATAGTAGTATGCATATGAATACACTCTGTTTTGAATCAATTTGCTTCATTTATACTTTTTGTTGTCTTTTAATTTTATAAAAATTAAGTGCTTTTATATTTATCGTAATCAATACTAAAGTAAGACATTGCATGGTTTTAATTGCATGTGAGTCATTGAAGTGGATACCTTCATTTGTCTCTGATTGGCTTTTTTTGGAGACAATTATGTTTCAGATGATTTTTTGTAGGCTGCTCATCACCCGGATGTGGCAACTACGGTTACAGTACAGAATTAAACTTGAATAATGTCTCTTGCATTCAATCATCATAACCAATGTATTCTTTATAACACATTTATAATGTCATCCCCAAACAAGAAAGAGTGTATACTGAATTCATCAATCACGTGAGATCGAATTTATGTACAATACGCTCTCACTGCTTCACACAACCAAAGCTTGTGCAACCAATGTTTCACTCTGAACTCAATGTTTCCTCAGTAGATGGTCTTTATAATGAAGGATCTTGCATTCAGGGATGAAGAATCTTGCATTCAGGGATGAAGAATCTATTGGCAGACTCTACTGATAGCAACAGCTTTGTTATATTGAGTGTTTTTTTTTATAGGTGTAAGGGTATTTAAAGTACTGATTGATGCAATTATGCGATCAATATAAAGGTATAGTGATGACTTTGGACTGCTATTTGGCTCGTGTATATTGTTTTATCTTCGCTTTAAGTGATCAAACATCTTTTGACTAAATAAGTAAATAATAAATGCATATGCTTTATTTATCAAATAAGTTATCTTCTTGTTTGTCCTTTTTTCTTTTGAATCTTCTTCATTTGAGCTGATTATGAGGATTCCTAACTTGGGTCTTCTTCTGCTGCTGCACTCCCGTCTCTTTCTATTGCAAGTGTTTTGCCCTTTCAACTAAGAAATGCTTCAACAATTGCCCTTTCTATTGCGTTCTAAGGAAAAACTTAAACTAACCAATTAATCCTAATCCTACTCCTAATCCAAAAATTAAAGTTAATTTAGAGTTACTACTAATTATTGTTCGAAACAAATGTTAATTTAATCCTGATTGTATTAAAGTTTTTTTTTTTAAAAGCTAAATTAGCCCACTTAGATTGACACTAGAGAGAATCGAACCTGAGACCTCGAGAAGGAGCATACTCCTAGGTCCCAAGCCAGTACCACCAGGACAACCCAAGTGGATTCTAATTGTAATTAAAGTTAATTCTAAAATTTTAATACTATTCTATTAATTATTATGTTTTTCGGTTAAGATTCTTCAAATTCCCTCCATTTACTTATTGGGTTAAAGACAAGTCAACATGCAATTATAAGACAACAATAAAATTAAATATTGTAATTTGGGGCTAGTGCCTGAAAGTAGAAATAGAGCAAACATTCTTTTGTGTATATTGCATATTTAATTTTATTCTTTTCCCCTTCGTAAGGTAGACGAGATAGAGTTGTCTGTTTGTAGAACTACGTAAGAGAGAGCATGTGATGAAAGATTCATAGACGAAGTTGAAGTCTTTATATGATAATTTATGAATCTCAATTTTTTATGTTTCAATTATCTTCATAGGCCTCTTGAATCTTTATCCATTGTCTTTCCAAATTCTCATGAGATGCTTTGTTTTTCCTTTTTTTGCAAATTTTGCAGCGAATTACATCAAAAACACCTAATAATTGGCTGGTTCGAGAAAACTAAAATTACATGATTCAAAATGAAAACATTACAAAATGTCCCGCAAACCATAAACAATTATTCTAAAACTCCTCTAATTTGTATCAAAACATAACCAAAATGACTTAAAAATATGTGGAAAATAACGTAAGAAGACATGTTATCAAGTAGCTTATAAGAAAATAAGGAGGGTCCAAAAGCAACTCAATCTAATTTGGGTCATTTATACGTTGATCACATTATTTGGGTTTGGACACAGAAGGTCAGCCCATTTGATCAATACTATACAGAGTATTAATAAGTCTTCCTACAACTGACTGTGCAACTTTTTTTTACAACAACGCGAGAGAAATCCTAGGAGTTCATGCCTAATCGATTCAACAAGACAAATCAGGTATACAATCTTAGTACGATTTAATCTTATTTTCCAATTCCAACATGATTTAATTATATCGTATTTATTCTTGAGATTTTGCAATCTTTTTCTTTGTTAAATGGATTTTAATCTATCACACCACACGACAAGTTTATGTCAATTTTCCTCTATATTTATGTTTTGCCATGATTTTGTGTTTTATTGGTACGCACGATGAATTTTGAAATTAGTTATTCTAAAAAGTAATTACGTAATAATCAAAATTCATTTACAGATCTGAAAATTAGATAGACATGAGAATAAAATTTGAGAATTATACCTTCAATTTGAATTCATAGAGCTTTAAAATCAAACTCATATGAAAACATATTTTGAGGGTTTTCGTAGTATTTTGAGTTAAATTTAGGGTTACAAGTTATTCAAATTTGAGACGGACACTGAAGAAACATCAGATGACAACAATATCAAACTTAGCTTAAATTGGGCTATTCCAACAAATAATGATTCCATGACCATTAAATTGATATGAAGGTAAGTGTTATAGTAAAGTTTTTTTTGGGGTAATTTATGCTTTTAGTCTCTGGAATTTATAGTTTTTGTGTTTGATCGCAATAATTATGTTGTTTTTAATCCACCTGAGTTGGTGGTGTTGGCATGGGCCTTAGAGCTCATCTCAAGGTTTCAAGTTCGATTCTATGTCAACTTTAGCAAGCTAGTTTGACTTCTTAAAAAAATGTTTATTTTTGTTTTTCTTCCTTGCCACATGTCAGTCGTCCATTGGACGCTAATGTGGCACTGATGATGTAGCAACTCTGCCATTCGGCAAGGTTCAATCATCATGATTTCTTCCTCGTAAGTAGATTAGTATGACTTGTATATCACATGAACCTGAAGTGATGAAATCTTAGTTTGTGGGAGTAGATTCTAAAGAATTTAGCGCACATTTAATTACACACCATCTTACAAGAAAATTCAATCACTAGCAAAATATATAAAACATTTTACTTATGAATTTTCTAAAATGAAATTATTGTTTTATATATGAAACAGTTCTTTGAAAAGTTGATGGAGAAGCAAGAGGTTGGTGGATCTCAGAATCAAACCACGGGTAAAAGGACTGCTTCAGAATCTGGAGGGAACAATGATGAAATTCAAAATTCCGAAACACAAAAACATCCTATGGTATGTATTTTTTATTTTTTTTTAGGGGGTCCTATGGTATGTATTGTTGACCATATAATAAATAGTCACATAATTATTTTTGCAATTGAATTCATTTATTTTGTTTGCTAAAATGTGATTTAATGCTTCCTCTTATTCAAAATGTGATTTCATTCTTGTTCAATATTGCTTGCAAGATTTAGTAGTAATGTTTTTTCATTATCTTGCAGGGCATGACTGATATATCAACTCAATCCCAAATTGGTGGTGTGAAGAGAATGGGGGAACTGGACAATGGACCTAATAGAAACCTGGCTATTGGAGTGGGCTTGGACCGTAGACTTAGACCAGGAGTTTGGAAGGTTTACACCAGGAAGAAGACAAAGGTAGCAAAGGAGGATGGCATGGATGAGAAGGAATAATCATCTATCTTTCTGTTATGATTTTATGGGGTCACCTTGGATGATTTTGGGAGCCTATGTGCTTTTGGGGTTGATAGTTTTCACTATCAATTGTTATTTTCCATTTACATTGTCCTTATCTCCTGTAATTGTGGATCTAAGCATTACAATTCAGAGTTTTTATTATAAATTCATATCTTCTTTCATTTTTCTGCTTGTTAATTCCCATCAATTGGTCCGACATATTGGATCAAACTAACACCACCATCGGAGATTTGTAGATGCCAAGGAAATCTAAAATCGGTGAACGAATTGATGTGTTAGAAATTCAAATGGAAACTGTAACAACCACACTACAAAGTCTTGCTTCTCATATGTATTTTTTCTCAGCTACAGCTGTCAAAACGGGTCGGTCCATTAGCTTGATTAATTATAGGGTTTGTGTCTTAATATTGAGCCTGAATTTTTATAAGTCTTTTTAGCCCGGCCATAAAAAATCCGGCATCCGTTAGGGCCGCGGATAGCTCGTTAACCCGCATAACAAAAAAAATCCTATAAAATATATATTTTTTAAATGATTCTCGGATTATCAAAGTAAAAAATAAAAGTGAAAATTCAATGAGTTAACTCACAAATAAAAAAGTAATATAAAAATTTATTTACTTGTTTTGTTATTTATAATTTTAAAGATCGAATATATAAATATCTATAACCATAACGTATGTAATTTATTTAAAATTGCTTTCATCGCTGTTTTAGTTCGCGACGTTTGTACAAAAATGTTTACAATTTATTTTTTTGTGCTAGACATTATTTAAACATATTAAAAATATTATTTATAATAAATTTTACAGGAGTATTTTTTGTTAAAATGTTATTTTTAGTACGGTCCGGCCCGTTTATCCCACGACCTATATATGGCCTACCCTAAATGGTCTAGATAGTCTCTTATGAACTACATAATATAATATATGTAAAGTTCGACTTTCAAACCTCGAAAAAACAAGTTTAGGAGGATGAAAGATAAATGACTTAATTACATTTTTGGTCCTTGCATTTTGACAAACTCACGAAAATGGTCCTATCTTTTTTAAATCGAATAAAATCGTCTTAAACTATATGTTTTTCTGCAGTTTTAGTCATATCTCCATATTTCGAACTTCAGAAACGCACAGAAATGACAGTTTTAGTCCAGCCACCTATGCTCAACCAGAAATAAACAAATAATAAAACATGTGCGTACGAATCTACTTTATTCAGCACACTACCCTAATTTCCAAGACATGTTATATATCTAAAACATGTCTTAGAAATTAGGGTAACATATCTCTCGAAAATTAGGTTAGTGCGCTGAATAAAATAAAGTAGATTCCTCGTACTTAACCACGTTTTATTGCTGAACACAATTCGGGCACTGGTTAGTCTTTCTGTCTAAAACCATACCTGGTTGGTCGATGTTGATCTCTATCTCTCTCAGGCGCGTTTCTTCGTTCTCTCTCCCAATCTCATTTGTGAGTTTTCTTCTTCCTCCTTTTTCTCTTCAGGTGCTGAAATCAGATTCATTGATTTCTCAATTTAGTTCATTTTTTTTTTATAGAAACATCAACATCTAAACATAAATAAGTCTCAAACATTCTTACGATCATTTCAGCTTATTTGTTTTTGAAAAATTGTTTTGTTGTTCCGAGTTGTAGTTTTTACAATGATCTTGCTTTGAATGAGAAACATTTGTTTGTTTCCTTGTCGAAGATTCCATGCAAACTGGGTTTGACTTAGTGTATGTGGTTTTAGTATCCGATTAATTAACATATTAATTAATCAGATATGAAAACCACAGAGTTGTGTTAGACTTAGTTTGTTTATATTGTTGAAGATAGAATCGACCACTGAACATGTTTTTCATAAATTGTTATGAGCCATTTTTCATTTTTATCCAACCTTCTCATTTTCCATTTTTATGATCATTTTAGCTCCTTTGTTTGGCAAAAATTGTTTTGTTCAGGGTTGTACTTTTTTGTTTTTTTGCATTGAAAATGTTTTGAATGGGAAACATTTTTGTTGTTTTCTGTTGATGATTTTGTTTTGAATTATCCAAAATAGGCTTGTTTCAATTTCCCCCAACCTAACCAAACTGAATTGACATCCGAGTTTGTGATCTCTATGGCCGATTAATTGATTCAGGTAATCGGGCATGGAAACCACTGCATTTGTACTCCTGTTCTCTTTTAGTAATTTGATACAAGTTACAAGCTTTTACGCTTGTATATTAATCAATACTGAGGTATGTGGAGATGGTATACAATTGCATGTTTTTAAGGCATATAATTGCTTGTTAAGTATTGATCCTGAGAATTTGGTGAGACTGATATTGATGAGCCATTACAGTGTTATCTTGGAGTAATAGTTAGCCAGAGCATATGTCCACTCCAGCGGTGAAAGTGTCCGCTTCAGAAATGTTTACACCTAACATTTTGGAAGTTGAATGCAACCAGAATCTTAGAGTAATAAGTCATACCTAATGTTTATACCTATATTTACCTTTTTGTTTACATTTGTTGAATCACTTCAAATAGGAAGTGAACATTGAATTGAAACATTTGAGGAGTCCTAATTAAGACTGTTCAGTTGCTCCCTTCAATTCAATATTTTTGAAGCTATATAAGGAAGTTATCATAGATACACTTGATATTAAAGGTGTAGCAAGTTCAATGACTTCAATGTAGTACTAGATATGAAATATGAATACAGACTAAATAAGTCTTAGAGTAAAGTGTACAAACCAAATAAATCTCATTTTTCAGTATTATAATTTATTATAGTTTAATCCTCAAATAGTTGGGCTTAGAGACGAGTCTCTAGAATGGATGAAGTAAAAATAGGTTTTGACTGATGTGGGATACAAATCCGAATTTTCCCTTGATAGCAAGAGAAGGAGTCTATAGAGTAGGATACCTTTATTTGTCTATGATTTGTTTGTGGAACCAATCGTGTTTTCAGATACTGTTTTTGCTCGTCACCTGGATGCATAGACTATGGTTACAGTATATAATAGTTTGTTGTGCAGAATTTAACTTGAATCATGCCTTTTTTATTCAATTGTAACCAATGTATTCTTTTTAAAATTATATATAAGTTTATACTGTCATCCGCAAACAAGATTGCTTTTAGCTGTTTTGCTGAAAGTAGAAAAATGGGGCGATGATTATAATGAGAGAGAGGTCTTTAGTGGGAAATGCCCAATTTATTCAGAAAATCATAACCCAACTTCTATCAGAGTTAGGATCCTCTCCATTTATCAATATCAACAAAAAAATGAAAAGAATAAGAAAATGAAGAAGGTTAGAACTTGAAGTTGCCGCCATACCCTTTTCACCAAAGGGGTTTGGCTTTGGTATCTCATATTCTATCTTCGTCTTCTTTCTCCTCTTCCTCTTTCTCTTATGTCCCTTCATATTGAATTGGGTTTTTTCCACAGCGACAGAGCTTTCATAATTTACACTTGATATGAGCCCTCAACCTTCTGATTTTCCATTATTATTATTAACTTATTTGTTTCTCAAAAATTAGTTTTGTTCAGAATTGTAGTGTTTTTTTTTTTTTTTTGCACTGATTTTTTTAATTTTGGATGAGGAAACACTTCATGTTCTCATTAAAGATTCAGTGCGGACAAAAAAAGCTTGATTGCAGTAGCTACTGCTTGTTTTCTGGTGAACATGTTTTTCAGAAACAATATGGTGGATTTGTTGTAATTGGACAGCGGCCAGACAACCGTAGAGATGGAATCCACAGATGTTGAGTTTTTCCTTGTCTCACATTTCTACTAATTCTATCTCACATTTTTTTTTTTTTTTTTGTATTTGTTATCTGCTAACTAAATTTAATTGTTCATTTGGATGTAATATTTTTAATATCGACATAACTTTTGGGGTTTAATAAAAAGGAAGAAGACATAACTTTTGTGAAGCAAACATTGAATTGAAATGTTTGTTGATGCCTAGTTATAATATATCCTGAGTAAACTGATTGATCAAGAGTTTGTGATTGCACTATTTGTGTACCTGTGGCATTTCTTTTTGTTATATAAGTAGCGATTAATAAAATTTTGTTTGTTCAATTTCTGTTTGACTCTGATTGGGGTTTCTAGCCAATGGTGCTTTGGAACTATGGTTATATGAATAGTTGCTTCAATGGATTTTTTTTGTGTGGAGAAGTGCTAGTACCCACGTTGATTGTTTATTTTTTTAGAGGGAGATTAGGACAGGGTTTTGCAATGTTTTGTTAAAAAATTAAAATGATAAAAGGAGGATGAATCTGAAGTGAGAGCTGTAAACTTTTGTTCATTGTGGGAATACTATATAAAATACCCAGCATGACATCCTTTCAAATTTGTCACACTTGATGGCGGAAAAAGGGTATGTTTTGGTTTAATTTAACATATTGTTCTCTTGATTCATTTGATTTCATTTCAGTTTTTATATATTCAGGCTAAACTCTTATTTATCTTTATTACCCCTTTAAAAAGACTGAATATTTTTTTTGGATCCTTTACTCTCAAGATTAGAACTATTTGCCCTTCTGAACATGTAATTTAAGGGCATTTGATCCTTTCACTAGGATCTGGGTTGTATTGGAGTTGTGGAAGGTCAGTGGTGATTATAAATGTAATATAGAAAGGGATAAGGGAGCAAAAATTAGTTTGAATTAGAAGACACTTGTCAAACACAATGAATCTTTATTTGTTCTTGACCATTGGTCATATGTTAGAAAAATCAGTTTGATTGTTAGGATTAAGATTTTGGTCAGTTAATGTTTTTCTGCATCTGAAATTGTTGTGTGTGTATAATATGGATCAAGAATGTCTCTATTTATAGCCAATTTTAACTGTACTCTCATTATTTAACATATAATTTAATTTAGGAGAAAACTTAGGTACAGTACCTTGTGTGCTGGTGGTACTGTTCCCTATCAGAAAATAACACGTGGCTTATAAAAACAAACATAAAGTAAATTTTATTTGTAGTTTTCATGGTGGATGTGTTCTGGTTATCATCAAGAACTTTATTTGCAATTTTAGTTAACTATTTTGCTATATATCTCTAGAAAAAAGAACGAAGAAATTTTGTGAATGAAGGTAACACTTTGCTGGATTTATCCTTGCTGTTTGAAGGAATGAAGGTGGAAGTTCAACCTTTGCTAGTTGTTTGTTGCCATTGACCCTGGATTCAAAGGATTTAATTTGGCTTTATCCTTCGAGCCACAACTCTAAAAAGAAGGATGATAAAGCCATCACACCCATAAAGCCAATTTATCCAAGAAGAAGGACCATGTGTGAAAGGGGTAGGGAGAAATTGAAACGGTAGCTATGAGCAGTAAAAACAGTGAGACGGATTAATGAAGGAAGAAAAGTTAGTTTTTTAAAAGGACACGTGTATTGTTATTATTGGGGAACAGTACCACCAGCACATAAGGTAATTTACCTAAGTTTTCTCCTTTAATTTATTCTAAAAAAAATCTCAACATCTGAAATATTTTGATAAGTAGATGTGCAATTTTTTATTAAAAAAAATTAAGTGTGGGTTATATTCACTGTTCTTCGCCTTCAGCTGTTTTGCTGAATGTAGAAAGAAAAGGGCTATGATTACAATGAGAGAGGCTCTAGTGGGAAATACCAACTCAAGCGGAAAATTAGAATCTCGCCTGAAATCGGCTCTAACTTCCATCAAAATCCAAAAAAAAAAAAAAAACTAAGAAAGTCAGGAGTTGAAGGTGCCGCCTCGGTACCCTTTCATCAAAAGGGGGTTTGGGTTTGGTATCTCAGTTTCTGTCTTCATCCTCTTTCTCCTCTTCCTCTTTCTCTTACCGTCCCTTCATATTGAATTGGGTTTTTTCCACAGTGACAGAGCCTTCATAATTTATACTTGATATGAAGCCCTCAGCCTTCTGGTTTTAGCTTGTGCTTACATGAAAAGCTTGATTATAGCTCGTGCTTGTTTCAATCTCCCCCAACCTAACCAAACTGGGGTTGACATTAGCATCTTTGGTTTCTATGCCCGATTAATGGACGTATTCGATTAATCGAGCATGAAAACTACAAATGCTATGTGTTGAACCGTGTTTGGTTAGGTTGTTGAAGATCAAAGCAAACCAATCAACCATTAACATGTTTTTGTGGGTATTGTTGTAATTGGATAGCGGTGGCTAGATAACTAGAGATGGAATCCACATATGTTGATTTGTTTGTCTCACCATTCTACTAATTCCATCTCATATTCTTATTTGTTAGTATCTGCTTATTTAAATTTAATTGTTTTATGTATGGTTTATTTTGACAGATAATTAAGGGTTTTATTATAATAAGGAAGAAGACATAAAGTAGTATGCAATATGCATATGGATACTGTGTTTGGAATCAATTTTCTGTATTTGCACTCTTTTTTTGGGTTCTCTTTTAATAATTTTATAAAATTTATGAGCTTTCACACTTGTATATTGATCAATACTGAGGTATGTGTGGATTGTATGGAATTGCATGTTTTTTAGGCATAGAATTGTATGTTAGGTATCGATCCTAAGATTTTGGTGATGGCATTGATAAGACATTACAATGTGAACTCGAAGTAATAATTAGCCAGAGCATATATGTGCAAAGCTTCAACAA
The DNA here is from genome assembly GCF_003473485.1 of Medicago truncatula. Classification (NCBI taxonomy): domain Eukaryota; kingdom Viridiplantae; phylum Streptophyta; class Magnoliopsida; order Fabales; family Fabaceae; genus Medicago; species Medicago truncatula. The sequence continues at coordinate 34,005,529 of NC_053044.1, forward strand.
TGTTTTTACCTAATTTCTTGAGAGTTGAATGCATCCACCATCTCCTACCTTTACCTTTTTGTTTACATTTGTTGAATCAGTTCAAATTGGGAAGTGAACATTGAATTGAAACATTTGTTGATGCTCAATTAAACCTCTTCAGTTACCCCCTTCAATTCAATATTTTTGAAGTTATATAACTAAGTTATCACAGACATGTGTTCACTGATTTCAATGTAGTACTAGATATGAAATGTGAATACAGACTAAATAAATCTTAGAGTAAAGTGTACAAACCAAATAAATCTCATTTCTCAGTATTATAATTTACACCCTCTTATAGATCACATACATCATTTAATGAATGAATCTAAAATGTTGGTTTTTGCTTATAATAGTGACCAGAGGGTGTACAGTTTAAGCCTCAATTAGTTTCGCTTAGAGTTGAATCTCTAGAATGGATCAAGTCAAATTAGGTTTTGGCTGATGTGGGATACACGAATTATCCTTGGATTGCAAGATAAGGGATCATTGAAGTTGGATATCTCTATTTGTCTCCAATTTGTTTTTAGAACCAATTTTATTTTCAGTTCCTTTTTTTGCTCATCACCTGGATGCAGCAACTATGGTTACAGTACAGGAATAGTTTGTTGTGCATAATTTAACCAATGTATTCTTTCGCAAACAAGAAATAGTTTATATTGACAGCAAGTCTTACATGAGCACATGATTCATTGTTCATTGCTTTCAGCTGTTTTGCTGAAGGTAGAAAAATGGGGCGATGATTACAATGAGAGAGGTCTGTAGTGGGAAATACCCAATTTAATCGGAAAATCATAACCCAACTTCTATCAGAGTTAGAATCCTCTCCATTTATCAATATCAACAAAAACATGAGAAGAAAAAGAATATAATGAAGGTTAGAACTTGAAGGTGCCGCCATACCCTTTTCACCAAAGGGGTTTGGCTTTGGCATCTCATATTCTATCTTCCTCTTCTTTGTCCTCTTCCTCTTTCTCTTACAGTCCCTTCAAATTGAATTGGGTTTTTTCCTGCAGTGACAGATTTCATAATTTACACTTGATATGAGCCCCTCAACCTTCTGACCTTCCATTATTATGATTAATAACTTATTTGTTTGTTTTTATTGTTCAGAGTTGTAGTGTTTTTTTTTTTTTTTTTTGCACTGATTTTATTTTGTATGGGGAAACACTCGTTTTCTTGTTGAAGATTCAGCGCTGACAGAAAAAGCTTTGATTGTAGTAGCTACTGCTTGTTTTCTGGTGAACATGTTTTTCAGAAACAATATGGTGGATTTGTTGTAATTGGGCAGTGGCCAGACAACCGTAGAGATGGAATCCACAGATGTTGAGGTTTTTCTTGTCTCACCATTCTACTAATTCCATCTCACAATTTTTCTTATTTGTTATCTCCTAATTAAATTTAATTGTTCATTTTGACGTAATTTCTGTTATTTTGACATAAACCTTTGCGGTTTTGAGTTAACTAGGAAGAAGACATAAAGTAGAGTGACATGGGTACTGTGTTTGGGATCTAAATGATGCATTTGCACGCTTTTTTTTCTTTCTTTTAATTTATTTGATTTGATATAAATTAAGAGCTTTTTCTCTTATGTGTTAATCAAAACAGGAGGAAGGTATGTGCGGATGGCACATAATTGCATGTTAGTATTTGATACTGTGAATTTGGCAAGACTTGATGACACTGTATATTTTGTGTTTGTGGCTTGTTATATTTATTTAATATTTAATAATATAAGTTGTTTACCTAGAGGTACATGAAGTAGTAACCTGCCAGAGCATATATTGCAATGGTGATAGTCTCTGCTTAAGAAATGTTTATGTGGAATAATGTCTTGAAAGTTGAATGCATCAACCATCCTAACTTGACCTTTTTGCTTACATCTGCTGATCTTTCCCTAATAGAAATGTGCGATGCTGTATAAGTGTGAGTTGTATTCTTCTACCAAGGCTTTTAGGGTTTGACCAGTTTTGCTGAGCCTAAAGATTAGGGCAGTGATTAGAATGAGAAAGTTGTTTACCTGTTATTGAAGGTGTAGCAACTTCAATGGTTTCAATGCAGCAGATGTGAATACTTAATATTAATCAATGTTCTTGAGAATGGAAAGGCAATGGTATAGAAATGCATGATAAGCAATGTTCCTAAGAATTTGGTGAGACATTGATGAGTCTTTACAGTGTGAACTTTGTGTTGTGGCATATTGGATTGAGGAATTTGTCAAGGGCTGTCTGTGTACCATTTTTTAAGTTAAAATCCTGTGGTGGTTATAGAAAAACATATCGCTTGTTTGTGACTGTATATACAAGCAAGTGCTGTACTTTGCCTCTCTTTGTTCTTGCATGAAATGATGGATATACCACGTCTTTGCAATTGGGTGAGCGTTGATTATGTTTTAGGTGCTGCTTCAGATACCATGAATGCACCTCTGGTTAAGTATTTATCCAATACGTTATTCTAGGAAAAGGATATAAACATTTACAAGTTAAACGTTGAACTTGCTGAATTCAGTTTCAGCTAATGGCCAATGCTCTATTCTGTATAAAGCGAGGGTTAGATTCATTGTTCATTGCTTTCAGCTGAAAACGCTGAAGGTAAAAAGAAAGGGGCCATGATTATAATGAGAGAGGCCTTTAGTGGGAAATAATACCCAATTCAATCGGAAAATCAGAACCCTAACTTCTACCAGAGTTACAATTTGCTCCATTTACCAATATCAACAAATAGTGAAATGAAAGTGAAAACAAAGGAGGTCAGAACTTGATGGTGCCGTCACACCCTTGTCACCAAAGGGTTTTGGCTTTGGTATCTCGGATTCTGTCTTCGTCTTCTTCCTCCTCTTCTTCTTTCTCTTACTGTCCCTTCAAATTGAATTCAGGTTTTCCCCACAGTGACAGATCTTTCAAAATTTACACTTGATATGAGCCCCTCGATCTTCTGATTTTCTATTTTTATGATTATTTTAACTTATTTCTTTTAAAAATTTGTTTTGTTCAGAGTTGCAGTTTCTTTTTTAAGCGCTGATTTTATTTTGGACGAGGAAACACTTTTCCTGTTTTCTTGTTGAAGATTTAGTGCGTATAGAAAAAGCTTGATTATAGCTGCTGCTTGTTTCCAGAAACATAGAGATGGAATCCACAGATGTGGTTTTTTTTTTTGTTGTCTCACATTTTCCATATCACATTTTCATATGTTTAATTGTTCATTTTGATGCAAGTTAACAATTTTGATATGAATTTCGGGGTTTTATAATAAGGAAGAAGACAGTATTATGGAATCAATTTGCTGCTTTTGCATTTGCACTATTTCTTGCTCTCTTTTAATTTAATAATAATTAATAGCTTTCACATTTTTTTATTAATCAAAATACTGAATAAAGTTATGTGGGTATGGTATAGAGTTGCATCCTAATAATAAGTTGTTTAGCTTATGTGCAATTATAGTGTTAGCTTAAGACATGTTTATACCATTTCTTACATTAATTTTTATCAAACGTTTGTAGATATTGATGCCTAATTAAGACTGTTCAATCACCCCCTTATTATATTGAAGGTGTAGAACTTCAGTAGTTTCGATGCAGCAGATATATGAATACATTATTAAAGAAATCTTTAGACAAAAGACCTAATAAATCTCGGTTTTCAGTACTGTAAGGAGGTGAGTTGGAAGCATAATGCAGCGGTTGTTCTGTTTGCAATAAGTAACTGCTTGGTTAGAAAACATTAGATAATGCTGCTGTAACTTTTATACTAATCATGTTATAGGAGGTTGAGAGAGGTAGAGTGCTGTAATATATCCTCTGAGCAAGCTGATTGATCCGGAATTTGTGATTGTACTATTTGTAGATTTCTTTTTATATAAGTAGTGATTAATAAAAAAAAATCGGGTTGCTAGTCACCCTTGTACAGAAACTATGGTTACATGAATAGTTGGTTGTTTGATTGAGAATTGGAGTGTTTCATGTAAATGTGTCGCTGGCTTGCTTTTATTGTGTGGAACTTACTGTTGCTGTAATTAATCTTCATCGTACGAACAATGCTAGTGCCAGCGTTATTTTTTTTTTTTTTTTGTAGGGAAATTCGGAAATGGTTTTGCAATCTTTTGTTAAAAAAGTAAAATGATAAAAGGAGGATGAAGGTGGAGTGAGAGCTGCAAACTTGTGTTGATTGTGGGAATACTACATAAAAGACCCAGCATGACATCAATTCCAATTTGTCACAGTTGATGGCAAAAAAAGGGTATGTTTTTGTTTAATTTAACATATTGTTCTCTTGATTCATTTCATGTCATTTTAAATCAATTTTGTTTAAACTCTTACTTATCTTCATTACCGCTTTAGAAAGACTTGATGGGCCTTTTTTTCTTAGTATTAGAACTATTTGGCATTTTGAACATGTAATTTAAGGGCATTTGATCCTTTCACTCTAGGATCTAGATTGAATTTACGGGCATTTGATCCTTTAAAAAGACTTGCTGGACCCTGTTCCTGGTGATTGTAACTTGGGATGGCCTTATCTTGTACTCCTTTGCATTTATCAACATGAAAAAGGGGGATATAAAGATTCACTATTCGATTTTATTAAATATCAATGGAAACGCCATATATTTTTGCTTTGGTCATATACATCTTTCAGTCCTTCAAGTTAGATGTTTGTAACAAGTTAGCCATTTACGTTTTTTGTAACAAGTTAGTCCTTTTAGTTTGTCAAAGTGTACGTTACAAACATGTAACTTAAAGGATCGCATAATGTATTTAGCCTTTTTCTTTTGTTTATGTCGACGTTGCATGCTTGATTTTCTTTTTGACAAATAAGTATACTGTTATGCATTGAGTTTAAGTATAGTAAACAATTGTACTGTTATGTGTGTTTTGACAAAAAAAATTAGCAGTATGCTGAACTAGGAAACTGATCGTATAAATTTCTTTTGCCTTCATTTTTTATGTATTGCAAGTGCAGAGACTATGACACAAGTTCACAGCCGATAGAGAGTCCAAGTTCACATGACCTGCAAATTTATGGGATTGTTGTGACTACTGTGTTATGCTTTATTGTATTTGGAGGAGTGAAGATGATAAATTGGGTTGCACCTGCATTTCTCATACCTGTTTTATTCTCACTCATCTGCATATATTTGGGAATTCTGTTGGCAAAGGAGGATCATCCCACAGGCTTGTTTTATTCTCATCGTTAACTTGTCCTTTTGCTAGTTTATCCATGCTTTGGCTTCATCATAGGCTCAAGTTCACACAGGTTTTTTTTTTTTTCTGTAAGCTTTCCTTGTTTGGTAAAACTTGGTTAATATTTATAATGTTTAGCCTATACAAAATAAAGGGGAGACAGGTGAGTGTCAACCCGAGGATTCTTGCAGAAGCGTATAAATATGAAATGAAATGGAGGAAAACCAATGATGATTATAAATGCTATATAGAATTGTTAGGAACAAGAATGACTACAAATTGATGAACAGGGGCCAACTTGTTAATATTTTTTATTTTATGTTTGATAAGGTAAAATAAATAAATTTTTAGGAAAAAATGAAACCCTAATAAAAATGGGTGATGCAATGAGTTGTATCCTTTGTTCGCCACTTTTAGTGATTCAGTCATTTTGCGGAACCGAAAGTGCAGGGCAATGATTAGAATGAGAGAAGCCTTGAGTGGGAACCCAATTCCATTGATAAATTTGTATATAGAAACACTTTTATTCTCTTCACCCCACACACACAAAAAAAAATCAATCAAAACAAAATCAAAGAAGCTTTGAGCTTAATGGTGCCGCTGAGCCTTTTTTTACCAAAGGGGTTTGGCTTTGGTATCTCAGGTTCTATCTTCGTCTTCCTTCTCCTCCTTCTCTTTTTTATTCTCTTATCGTCCCTTAAATTGAATTGGGTTTTCCTCATAATGACAGATCATTCACAATTCACACTTGATATGAGCCCCTCAACCTTCTGATTTTATATTGTTTTGATTATTAACTTTTTTGTTTTGTGAGGAGTTGTAGTTTTTTGGACGAGGAACACTCGTTTGCTGTTTTCTTGTTAAAGATTCAGTGCGCACAGGAAAAGCTTGATTATAGCTACTACTGCTTGTTTTCTGCTTTTCAGAAAAATGGTGGGTTTGTTGTAATTGGGCAGCGGCCAGATAACTATGATTGGCTTTTTTTTGGTTGCTCGTTACCCTGATGCGGCAACTATGGTTACAGTATAGGAATAGTTTGTTGTGTAGAATTAAACTTGAATCATGTCTCTTTCATTCAAATCATCATAACAAATGTATTCTTTATAACATATATTTGTAACTTAATTGTAAACTAGAAGACAGCATAATTTGACTCATGAATGGATGGACTTTCCTGTCTTAATGCCATAACTGGATCATTGGCTTTCTAATCAAGGGGTTCACGGCAGCATATTGTATCTGATCTTGGCTGTTGACAGGGACTCTTAATCACTTGGATTTAAAATTACAATGGATGTTTTGGTCATGTTAAGTTGGTAAATTTTCATTTCAAGTATTATACTCAAGATAGCTAGGAAGCCAATTCCTTTGTGACGGTCTTGATAATGAAGAATCTTGCATTAAGGGATGAAGGAGCTTTGATACTGGTAGCAAAATGCTTGGTATAATGAGTTCTTTTTTTAATTGAGGTGTAAGGATATTTAAAGTACTAATTGATGCAATCCTGTGATCAAGATATAGTGATGACTTTGGACTGCTATTTGGCTCTTGTATATTGTTTATCTTTGCTTTATGTATTGTATTCAAGGTGCTGCTAGTAAGAAACGTTTTTTTAGTGTGGCTAAGATTTTAGGAGTAATGTTGCTTTTGTGGGTGTGTGTTTGCTATGATGTGATTGTTGAGCTATTCTTGTTAAAAGTATTTACCATTTATTTAAAAAAAGACAAAAAAAAAAATAAGACTATTACTTTTTCCACCCTCTTAAGTACTTGTGTGCCCTGCAAAAATTACCAAAAAGCCCTCCGGATTATATAATCCGGATAGATAATTTCCCATAAATTTTTGGATTATATAATTCGGAAACCTCTTTTACCACTTTTTTTACACTTTGCTTTATTTTATATTATTTAGATGCTAAGTTCATAAAATAAATGCAAATAAAAGACAAATATATGAACAAAAAAGGTACGGATTACATAATCTTTGAAAACCTTTGTAAACGTGGTTCTTGTGGTGTAGACCACCGTCAAAAACATCATGACATAGTCCGGATTACATACTCCGGATACCTCCCATGATTTCCGGATTATGTAATCCGAATGTTTATGACATATTACAAAAAAAAAGGGCCTTTAGGCCTTTACAACAGGAAATCAAGGCCGAAGAAGCGGAAATGCCCCAAAAACCAAACAAGTTCGGTGTCGAGACGACAAGGAAGGTAAATGTTGATTATATCATAATCCTCGTCTGCACATGGAGATGGAAAGTGAGAATTGCGGATCATGTTGCTCATTGCACAAGCCCCGTTGGAAAGACAAGTGAACTTGTAGTCCAAACCTAGGGGCATTAAACGTAGTTCGAGTTGACCCCAATCGAAGAGAATACCGTCGGCACTAATGATGCTTCTACGGTGAGCAAGACGTTGTCGAGTGAAAAGGTCATGAAAGAGGGATAAAACCCTATCTCTGACAAAACCTTCGCTTGCCAGCACTTTCAACATGATCAAGAAGTACTTGGCTTCATCTGATCCTGCAAGTTGGGCGCTGCTGAGAACATATTGAATCCTTGGCAGGTCAGGGTGAGGCTGATCAAGCATTTGAGCCACTTTAACAACGAAGTACAATGCATGGCCATTGAGAGTAAGTTGTTGCATGAACTTCCTCTGTCCCGCGTTAGGCGAAGTGAGGAGAAGAAGGCCCAAACAATATTTCGACACCGCTCTGAGCACCACAAGGTTTTTGGAAAGTCTCCGATGAAGTTTCGCGGATGCCCAAAAGGTTAGCAACTCTCTAGTGCTCGAAGCGGCGATCTTCTTGGCAATGACGAGTTGAAGTTCTGGCGGAAGCATTTCCATGGCGTGAAGGAGTTTATTGTTGCCTTGAGGGAGAAGGGAAGATGCAAAGGAAAGAAAGTCAGGATTTGGTGGTAATGCAATAAGGTAACAAGGCATTTTATAATGGTGAATGTGACTTGAGATAGTGGAGAGAAGCAGCTATCTTGGAAAGAAGCAAAGAAGCATAAATGCCTTGAGATAGTGGATAATTAATTGCCTTGGGAGACATAAAATGTTGAAAATCTTGTGAAGAAAGGTGCAATGATGTTGAAAATCAGAACTTGCAATATGGATGAAGATGGAAAGTTCAAATAGGGCATCCTAGGATCATAATAGGTATGCTGATCTTGCAAAGAAGTTGTCCGAATTTTATAATCCGGATAGTTTTTGTCATTTCCGGATTATATAATCCGGACACCCTCAGTTATTTTTTGACGATGCGTTTCACTAAAGGTTTGGCCGGTTAATGGAGTTTTAATGCATTTTTTGACCGGTTTTGAATGACAAACACGTTTTCATTGTATGTACTTATGACCTAGGACTTATATAACGGTTAACATAGACCTTTGACATCAAAGAAAACACCAATAAACACATCAAAATTGTCCGGATTTTGTGATCCGGAAATCTCTAGCAATCTGGTTCGGATTACATAATCCGGACCATGGGTATTTTCGGTTTTTTTGCAGGGTGTGCGAGAAACAGGCAAGGTGGGAAAAGTAATAGTCAAAAAAATAAATAAGAGTTCTAAGAAATTTTAATTTACATAAGATTAAACTGATAACCACAATGTTGTCTTCCCATCGAAATGAACAACTGTGTTTAAATATCGAATCAAATTGACCTCATCTGCACAAAACTTAACATAAAAAGTAATTATGAAAACATGATTGTAAGAATTTTTCATTAGTTATTTTATGAAGACAAACTAAAAATTTTCAAAAGGTTTATAAACAGAAAATTGCTTTTCTCCCAACAAAAAACACTCACTACCAACTGAATTGATGAAAGTACTCCGACGTGATTTAAGTCACGCTAGGTACTTCTTGTGTGAGTTAACTCACGTAGAGTTTACTGTTTTTGTACAAAATCCATCAATCCATACTCCAATCGCCATTTTCTTTCCCTCCACCTCCAAAAACCCAAAAAGTGCGATTTTTTGGATCAAAATCTTCATTCTAAATCATTGCAAATCGTCAGGAAGCAAGTTTCTATACTCATCAAACATCAAATATCATGTAATCTATCATCTAAACTAATTTGATTTTTTTTGTGCTTGGTTCGTCAGTTTTAGGAAGAAGGTTGTGCATGAGTTAACACACGCAGGGGCTAACTTGAGTTAACTCACGCATGAGTTAAGTTGGCGTGGCTTAAGTAACGCAGGAGTAATAACCAGCGTGGCTTAAGTCACGCATGAGTAATGCTAATTTTTTTGAAATTTTGCGCCAATTTTTTTCTTTGTTAGCTTGTTGCACAAGTTATTTATTTATTTTCCTTGTTATTTTGTTATTCAATAGACATAGTGATATGGTTGAAAATGTGGTAGATGATGGCGTTGAGCCCAAACCGGCCATAATTGAAGCTTTCGGCGATGTCAAACCAACTGTAAATGTGAAATTGAAAGTCAAAATTCCCTTTCAACTCACATTGCTCACATTGAGAAAAAAAAACATAAACCGGTACCTACCAGTGTTGGCAAGGTTCGCAATATTGAAGTAGACATCGACTAATTTTTTTATAACAAATGAAAGATGGTGAGAACGAGATGATTTACTTGGTTGGGTTCGTCAACAAGTGGTAAAGGTTGGATATACTATATCTATAGATAAATTTAGTTTAAAATGACCATTCTTGACGATGCAATGTGAAAGAAGTGGTGAACACAAACCACCTAAAACGAGAAAGAAACTGAACCTTGAAGGCACGAGCTCAAGGAAATGTGAATGTCAGTTTAGGTTGCGTGGTTTCTTTGAAAAGGATACAAAAGATTGGTGGATTGCAATGCTTTGTGGAATTCACAACCACGATTTGGCGCCAAAGTTAGTCGGCCACCTTCCTGCGGGTTAGACTAAAAGAGGAGGACAAGAAAAGAGTTATCGACATGACAAAGAGCTTGGCGGTGCCTAGGAATATTCTCACGGATTTGAAGGAAAAAAACAAAGAAAAATTGACGAACATCAAGCAAGTGTACAATGCACGAACTAGATGGCGCAAAGTGTAATACCTGAGGCTGACGAGGGCGATGAGTGGTCGTCAGTGCACAAGGCACGACAATAAGCAGCTCCCGACAACTTCTAGAGGAACTGAATCACATCGGAATGAGAGGGATCCTGAGGCTGTGTAGGTATGAGACTACATGGTTGAAGTAAGGCTTATAAGAATTTTTTGGTACTACCTATATCAACAAGATGCATCTTCTTTTTGGTAGCCCATTCCATAAGAACTTCATAGTTAAGCGTGCTTGACTTGGAGTAGTCTTTGGATGGGTGACCTACTGGAAGTTTCCCAGTAAGCATGCGAGTGAGGACAAAACACGCTAAAAAGACTTGTGTTGGTTTGCAGGGTTAGTCGGCAATGCTTAAAGTTGTCTAGGATGTTACACAAAGGGATAAGAGGTGACAAGACGGAGATGCAATACTTGATTTCAAAGTTAGAGGAGCATAAATACGTCTATTTCACAAAAGCAAATAGTGAGAAAACCACTTTTGAAGACATATTTTTGCTTATCCGGAGTCGGTTAATATGCTTAACACTTTTCCGACCGTTTTGGTCATGGACTCCACTTACAAAATCGATACCTACTGAATGCCGTTATTTGAGATTGTTGGTGTCACCTCTACCAAAATGACATATTCCGTTGCTTTTTCATTTCTTTCCTTTAAACAAGAGGATAACTTTACTTGGGCACTTGAGATGTTGGTTGGTCTTTAGACCTCAAAACCTAACATGCCTAAGGTGGTTGTCCCCGATAGGGACAACGCTTTGATGAATGTCGTTGCCAAATTGCTCCCTGAAACAGACCATACACTTTGTTATTTTCATATTGGGAAGAATGTCAAAGCTAAGTGCATCATAGATTGTAGAGTCAAAGCGAAGCCTAAGGATGCAAAAGTTGTTGAGAAAGAAGTGAAGGAAGCGAAGGAGGAGAAGCATTGTGACATTGTTAAGAAAATCACGAGGGTTTGGAAAGAGGTGGTTGAATCTCCTACGGAGGATTCATATGCAAGTGCATTATTGAAATTCAAAGAGGTATGCGAACCATTTCCAAAGTTCCATGCATAAGTTGAAACCACAGTTTTGAACACCGTTAAGAAGGCGAAGATTATGCACTATCATTAGTCTAGTTAGATAGGTTATGACACTTTTTGGTCGGTGTCCGTCCTATTTTTTTTCGATATTACACGGACGTATTTTTTGGTGGTCAGTTATGTAATTTGGATATTTGTGCTCATTATGTAACTAATATTATATAAATATATGAAGTGATTTTTATTTTTTTTTGTGGCCGGTTATGTCATGCCAATTATTGTTCGCATTTTTTTGTCTCTAATTATTCAACTATTTATTTTATCTTTCATTTGGTTTTATTCTCATACTTGTTATTCCATTATATTTTGTGAAGTGAAACATTTTTGAAGATGCACAAGTTCAAGTTAAAGCTCATGTCCGATACGAGAGTGTGATAAAGAAGGTTAAGGTCTTTTTAACTCCCACCGACAAGTTGGATGAGTTGAAGGCACAACTTAACAACTATTTTATCCATATTGATGAAAATCAAAGAACATCTCATGTAATAGTACAAGTGCCATGCGTGGACTTGGGGGATGATAAAGAAAAGATGATAGCGATGTTGATTACATGTTTAGGTTAATGGTTGAAAATAACATTTTACATCTTTATGTCCGATCCGTTGAAGTGTAATATTTATTTACGTGTAATAGTGTAATGTGTTTGAATTTATGTTTGTAATGTTGAATTTTAATGAATTTGTGTCATGTGTAATTTGGATCGTTTATGTGCGATTATGTGATTTTGGGAATTTAAGGACAAATTTGTGTAATTTGGATCGTCTATGTGTCATTAAGTGTGATTAAGAGATTATGCGTCATTAACGACGAATTTGTGTAATTTGAATCATTTGAATCATTTATGTGTGATTATGTGATTGAGTGATAAACGATGAATTTGTGTAATTTGGATCGTTTATGTGCGATTATGTTGTGAAACTGACGTAATTCGGATCAATTATTAGTGTGTAAAGATTACGGGTCATTAATGACTTGGTTGCATAACATTCAATGATGTCTGCTGATATATTAGTAACATCGGGAGTTAACTCACGCAGACCTGTAACCAACGTAACTTAAGTCACGCTGCGTGAACTATATTGACAAACAAAACATCAAAGTTTTGATACAAAATCATACATCCAATGAGGTGTGAGTAGCTTATCAGAAAAATATGGAGGTGCAAAAAACAACTTAATCTATTTTGGCTCATTTACGGGCTTATCAACATTATTTGGGTCTGGACACACAAGGCCAGCCCATTTGATCAATAGTATATAGAGTAATGATACGTCATCCTACCACTGATTTTGCAACATTTTTTTACAACATCGTACGAGAAAACTTAGGAGTTCAAGCCTAATCGATTCAACAAGACAAATCAGGTACAAAATCTTAATCCAATTTAATACTGTTTTTCAATTTATTCTTTAGATATTGCAATCTTTTTATTTATTAAACAAATTTTAAAGAATGAGATGTATTGAAATTTATGTATTTATCTATCATGCCACTAGACATGTTTATGTCAATTTTCCTCTATATTTATGTTCTGCCATGATTTCGCGTTTTATTGGTACGCATGATGAGTTTTGAAATGAGTTGTCCTAAAAAGTAATGAAGGAATAATCAAAAATTCATTTACAGATATGAAAATTAGATAGATATAAGAATCAAATTTGAGAATTATACCTTCAATTTGAATTCAGATAGAATTAAAATCAAATTCATATGAAAACATATTTAGAGTTTTTTTTTTAGGATTGAGTTAAATTTAGGGTTACAAGTTAATCAGATTTGAGATGGGGCAATGATAAAACATCAGATCGGACTATTCGAACAAATAACGGTTCCATGACCATTAAATTGACATGAAGGCGAGTACTATAGTAAATCTATTATAGTTTTTGCTTTTGATAGCAGTAATTATGTTTTTTTAACCCTCATAGGCTGATCTGGTGGTGTCGGCTTAGACTTTTGAGTGTGCTCCTCTCAAGATATCAAGTTCTATTGTTCCCAATATCAATTTTAATAGGTTAGTTTGGATTCTTAAAAAAAATGTTTGTTTTTGTTTTTCTTCCTTGCCACATGTCAGTCTCCCATTGGATGCCGACGACTGACATGGTAGTGATGATGTAGCAACTCTATGCCATGCGACAAAGTTCAATCATCAAGATTTTGTGTGACTTGGATATCACATGAACCAAACATGATGTAATCAGGGCCGACCTAAGTCATAGCTCAGGGGTGCGTCGACCTACGACCTAATATTTTTTAGAGGGGATGAGTGTATATATCAATTGGTTTTCTAAAGGGGGGTATGCAGATGAAGAGTATTATGGTGTTATGGTGACTTAGGCTGGCATCATAGTTGATATGTCACTCGTCATGATTAGTTGATTACCACATGTCTCATTCATCACTTATCAAAAAAAAATTTATGATATATTATATAAGGGGGCCTTTTTATCAAACTTGGCCTTAGACCCAGAAAATACTAGTAACGACGCTGGGTGAAATCTTAATTTGTTGGAGTAGATTCTAAAGAATTTGAATTTTACTCTTCACCCAAATGGTTTCGCTCATTCCCAAAGTAAATGTCACAAATACCCCTGCGTGAGTTAACTACGCTGGTTTTCTTTTTCACTTGTCCAAATTCAATAAAAGCCTACTACTCTCTTTCTTCTTTCACGTCATTACCTCTCTCTTCTTATTTTGTGGATAATTTTTTGAATTAATGTGTGAGATGCTATGATTTCTATTCAATTAAAGTCCTTAAAATATAGCAGGTGTCTTCAAAGATTTGTGTTCAATATTTGCCTTGTGAAACAATGTCGTCTCTGTTTGTGCATAGTTAACTACTTCTTTGCATACAGATTAGAAGAGCTTGTTTTGTGAAAGATGAAAAAGTAGTGATATTTTTCTTTTCCAGACGAAGAACAAGATAATAGAGGGAGATGGTGCAGCAAACAGAGAGAAATGAAAGATGAAAATAAAAAATATTGAAAAAAAACATTCAAATGACTCAACCCCATACATGTAAGATGCTAAAATACTCCTTCACAATCATGCAAAACATGGTGATGACACGTTGCCTTATAAAAGATCCACTAATCAAAGCAAAGCAAAGAAGGAAAATGGAGGAGATGAAGGAAGAAGCAGCCTTTGCAATAGTGGTGTGAAAGTGAGAAAGAAAAAATGCAACACCGACATGAGTTAACATGTGTAGGGGTATTTTGGATATTTACTTTGAAAATGAGCAAAACCGTTCGAGTAAAGAGCAGAATTCAAAGAATTTTACGCACACCATATACAAGATGTTATCTGAAGGAATTTTATAAATTATGTACTTCCATAGCGTACGGATTTGCATCTTATCTTACTAGTATAATAAAGAGTATTTGTTTTCTTATTACTTTCTTATCTGTCTGTATCACAAGAATGAGTTCCAAAATTCAGTCACTAGAAAAATATATAGAACTTTTTACGTATGAATGTTCTAAAATGAAGATTATTGTTTTAGATATCAAAGAGTTCTTTATAAAGTGGATGGAGAAGCAAGAAGTTGGAGAGAACAATGATGAAATGCAAAATTCTGAAGGACAAAAACATCCTACGGTATGTATTGCTGCCCATGGAATAAATAGTTACATAATTATTTTTGTAATTGAATTCATTTATTTTGTTTGCTAAAATGTGATTTCATGCTTCCTCTTATTCAAAATGTGATTTCATTCTTCATCTTTTACATCAGACGTCCTTTGAGTTATTTAATTGTAAAAATTGGTCTTTTAAGTTTTTTTTTGTACCGCTTAGGTCTTTATGTTAATTAATTGTAAAAAGTTGCTCTTTAAGTTTTTTCCGTACCAACTAGCTCTTTAAGTTATTTAACTGTAACAATTTGAGATGTTTTAGATCTTAAAAATGTAAGTTATTTGGGGCCTACAAGTTACAATTAAATAATTTAAAAGACCTAAGTCTTACGAAAAATACTTACATGACTGTTTGCATATCACATTGTGTTTTTATCTGTTTTCCCTTCTTTATAGAGTGTGAATATTAGAGAGATTTTGATTACATTTATTGTCTATGCAGAATGCAACAACAAATAGCTTTTTTTCAGATGGCTAGTGAGGAGAAATTGTTTGCAGATGAATATCTTTTTAAATTGGATGAAGATCAAAAGGTTTGTATTGTCCTTTGTTTTTTTTTTTTTTTTTTTTTTTATGAAAGAAATTTTAGGGTGAGGGGATGGTACCCCAGTCCAAGGCAGGGAAGATCTTCGGGCTCAAAGAGCACTTACAAAGGTAATTACATTTCCTTTGTTTATTTTTGTTAATGGATAAAAAGTGTGCTTGTAAGCTTCATAGTAGCATATAATTTATGCTCTTTGAATAAATATTTATACAGAGAAAAAAAAGAAAAGTTGCATGCTAAAATCATTCAGCTTGAAAGAAAACTGGAAATGAAATAAAAGCTGAAATGTGAGATTCAGAGACTGAAAACAACACAATGCTTGTTGAAGTTCATAGAAGATGACAAAGATGTAGAAGTTTTGAAGAGGGGAGCTAATCTTTATAAGGGTTTTAAGGAGAAGTTACAATCAGTGGAAGACTTACAGACACTAAATCAAACCCTAATCATCAAAGAGCGTAAGAGTAACGACGAGCTGCAAGAAGCTCGAAAAGAATTAATCAATGTAAGTACTTTTCTCTTACTTTGGTGAAAGCTTTGATGAAGATGAATGAATGTAATCCTAGTGGGAGATATGTAACCTCAGAATTATGGAACTACAAAGAGGGAAGGAAAGCAACTTTGCAAGAAGGAGTACAATCTTTGTTGAAACGTTTAAAACGCAAGAGAAGAATTTGAAGGGTTAGTATGCAACTTTATTACCTTATTTTGGTTATTGAAATTTTCTCCTAAATGAAAAGAAATTGATGACGGACTATTGTACCTTAACAAGTTAAAAGTAGCAGACACTTTTCTTACTTTTTTGAATATTTTCTCAAGAAATTACAAACCCTAGCTGCCATATGATTCAAACCCTAGTTTGAATCATATTTTGTTAACGGTAGAATAGATATGTTGCATTGTGAAAGAGGATGATTTGTGCATGGTGGCTGGTTAGCATGTATCCATATTTGTAGAGCTGCAAACTCAAGGTTGTTCGTAGCTCGACTAATTTATGATCATGTTAAATTGGTTAGTTTCATTAGACAATTAGACAATCCTGCTAAAATTCAAATTTCTTTCTTGTGTGACTATATTATTTACCATGTTTCTTTCTTCTTCTTTTTTGTCTGAATAAAACACATACTTGTTTAAAGGACTGAGGTCCAATGAATCGTTCTTCTAATTTTCAAACTTTCAACTAGATGATTGAAAAACAACGAAGGTATGAAATTGATTCATGGAAATTAAAATGATTGATGAAAATTTTGGAGATATGGAAATATAAATAAATAAGATGCTCTTTATTTAAATAATACATAACACAACAACATTATGATTCAGTCCTAACTAGGTCACAAACAGGAAACCAATTAGGTTTGTCTCTTTTAATTAAAATTAATTTAAAACATCATTGAACCTAAAAATATAAAATAAATTAATAGGAGCATCGTAAGGTGGATCTAAGGGCTCGGATCAAAAGAACCCATGGGGACCATGTCCACCTTCTCCTCCCATATTGTTGAAGCCAAACAAATGAGGTTGCAACATAGGGTTCTGAAAAATTCTGCAGGAAAGATTGAATCCTGTTAAGGATTTGGTTGATGCTCAAGAGGCATGTTAGAGGATGAAGCATTTCCAACAAAAAAAAATGGAAGGGTTTGGGTAGAAGTACCATATATTTCAACCATATCACCATGTTGTGCAACAAGTTTCTGAAGATCCTCCGAAGCCTTTTTGAGTAATTAAAGTTGGATCTTATTCATCCCATCAATGGGACAAGTCCACCATAATGAGCCTCATTTCGCAGCTGGCTCAAACTCATTACAACGGTTCTTCTCGATGTCTAGTGCATCGTTCATACGAGTCAGCAGAGCATTGAGCTTGCGCACTTTTGCATTACGGTAAGCCTCAATGAATTGCAAGATGCCATTGTTTTGTAGTGGGATCTGAGAGAGATAACGATTTATGATTGTTTCTACATTTATGTGGCCAAATGAAAATACCTTCTCACCATGTGAGAATATAATTAGAGCAACATATGCGCCACAAAGGGTGCAAAGCTCGCTAGCTATCTTGAAGAGCCCACTATGGAGCTTCAAAAAAGTCACTTGCAGATTGCTTTTCATTGCTCATATTTTTCATCTTAATCTATTGGCGACCTCGAGTTTTCATTCGACTCGACACGGCTGAAGCACAAAATGAGAGAGAGAAAAATATGGGTGGGTGTGTTTGTTCTATAGACAAGAAATGACACACTGTAATTGGGCGTGAAGGGGTCATTTTAGAGATAAATGTTGTGAGTATATTTTTGACACGATGTTCTTTTTCAAAATCTAACTTTTCGTTACATTGAAATATTTACTGGATTGAGAGATCTCATCAAATCTCTTTTAATATGGCTTATATGACATATGATTCAATGTTTAAAAATGTCATTCTTTTGTAAATTTTTATAATACTTGTTAGATAAACTGTATTTGGATAGTTGTAAGAATTTGTAATAATCATTTTTATATTAATTTATTTATATAAAAAATAATGAGTGTGGTGCCTATATAAAGAGTAATGATGGCATCTTTTACAAACAATGTAGTAGGTTTATTGTTCATTTTCGTAGGTCTAAATTCGGATTTATAAGTGTTTTTTATTTAGTCTTCATATGAAATAAAATTGATCGATTAATTGATTTACAATGTTGTTGATGAACTATTTATTTGTAAATTAGGATTGAATTGGAAAACAATAAAAAAAAATGTATATAAGTAATCATGCTTGATACATTAAACACTTTTTGGACCTTCCATATTTTTGACAAAGTTTAATAAAAAATATAGGATCAATTTGTTACAAAATAAAAAAAAAAAAATTTGTCACTTTAATTAATAATAATTTCATTCTTCCACAATTATTAAAAAATTAGTTTTAATCTAGTAGTCTATTTTATAAAATGCTATTAATTTTATTATCATGCAATAAATTAAAATTATGTCACAACTAAAAATATATTAAATTAATTAATTATAATATATTATAATTCAAAGAAAAAAGTATAATTTTTTTAAATAAATTAGTTTTATAAAGTAATAATTATCCTTAATTAATATTAGGAAAAAAAATTCACCTCTAATTTTATATATATCATTAATTTGTTACTGAACATAGATTCCTAGTCATTCCATTTTATTTTTTTTGAGCGAACAGTCGTTCCATTTGTTAAATAAAACTTTGGCTTAAACAAGATTCTAATCGTTATAAATGTCAAAAATTTTGATTTCATTCCCTTTAAAATATATCAGCAAGTTTTGGTTTCTCAAATGTTTTTCGTCATTTCTTTTGGTTCCTGTTTTTAATTAAATTGTGTATCCTAGAGGCTTTTTTGATGTTCATATATGATAGAAATATGATATGATAAGAAGTTGGATAAAGATATAAATATGATAGTAATATGACAACCATGTATCATATCTTACGTTTGGTGACCATGATAAGAAATACGATAGCATTTTTTTTCTCCTGTCATGTTCGATGTACACTACTTATATTAGAAAAACACATAATCCAATTAACATGATTATTTTTTCCAACCAACATGCTTTGTAGAAAACACATAATATAGTTTTTCCAATTAACATGGTATTTTTTTCTTCGATACTTTTTTCCCCGTCCAATTAACAATCAATCATCCATATGTTTTTCCCCAATTTAACGTGCATCATAGAAAAACAAGAATATAGTTTTTCAATCAACATGTATTCAGCCGTGAAGAACAAAAAAGCAAAGAAATGTGATTTAACAAGAACGATAAGGAATCGATTCATAAGAATGAACTATCTGAAGGTGTTTGAGTGATGAAATAATGAGATACGAGAAAGATTTTTTAATCCTATTAAATCCGTAACCCACAAAAAAGTAAGGATTAAAATAACAAAGGGGTTTAATGGGAGCGTTGTTTCACCCAATTTGCATAGCAACAAAATTGCTGATCATTTTAATCCTTACTTGGTGAGAAGGTATTTTCATTTGGTCACCCAAATGTTGAAACAGTCATAAATCGTTATCTCTCTCAGATCCCACCCCAAAACAATGGCATAATGCAATTCATTGAGGCGTACCGTAACGCCAAAGTGCGCAAACTCAATGCTCTGCAGACTCGTATGAAAGATGCATTGGACATCGAGAAGAACCATTGGAATGAACTGAGCCGACTGTGAAGAAGAATGATGCCCATTTTTTTGTGGACTTGTCCCATTGATGGGATGAATATAAATATGGTCCAACTTGAATTATTCAAGAAGACTTTGGGGAATCTTCAGAAACATGTTGCACAACATGCTGATAGGGTTGAAATATGGGGTACTTTTAGCCAAACCCTTTCGTTTTTTTGTTGAAATGCTTCATCCTCTAACACGCCTCTTGAACATGACCCAAATCCTCAACAAGGTTTAATCTTTTTAGCATAACTTTTTTCATAACCTTATGATGCAACCTCATTTGTTTGGCTTCAACAATATGGGACCAGAAGGTGGACATGGTTCCCATGAGTTCTTTTTATCTGAGACTTTAGATCCACCTTAAGATGCTCCTATTAATTTATTTTTATATTTTTATGTTTCATGATGTTTTAAATTAATTTCAATTAAAGCACACATACTTAACTGGTTTTATGTTCATGACCTAGTTAGGACCGATTCGTAGTGGTGTTGTATTATGTATTATTGGAATAAAGAGCATCTTATTTATTTATATTTCCTAATCTCTCCAAAAAAAAATATTAATCATGCATTTTAATTTCAATGAATCAATTTCATTCCTTCCTTGTTTTTCAGTTATCTAGTTAGAACTTGGAAGTTTGAAAATTAAGATCAAATGAAAAAAAAAAAATGTTTGTCCTCGTGAGCTTAACTTAATTGGCAGGAACATTGTATTATATATGTAGGAGGTGGGTTCGAACCTCGGGTATCGCACTTATTTACCTTAAAAAAGACAACTTCTAGCCACTAGGCTATTTGAGAACAACACATGAAAATTGCTATTATCCCTTTCAGTTTTGCTCATTCCGATCCTGAAATTCCTCAACTAACTTCTTCGTAAGTTAACTACCGCTTGGTACCCAGTGTGAGTTAACTTGCGCTAAACCCCAACGGCAGTTAAATCACGCTCGGTACAGGCAGCAGTTAACTGCTGTTGAGTTCTGATGTGCTGCAGAACAACATTTAATCCTTCAAAACCAAACCGTTAATGACTCGTAACCTATAAACACAATTTGCCTCAACCGCATAACAATTTCGACAACAAAACTCATTCATAAGTCTCGCCTCATCATAACATATTCAGTCATAATTAATCTAAATTACACCAATACAACATTACAAACACAATCCACAAAAGATTGAAATTCATTAAAAGTGGAACATTACAAATGTTTTTGAACATATTACACTTCAATACATAAAAAAAAAGACTTAAATCTTAGTTGGAGCGGATAGAGAAATATAGTTTATTATTTTTCAACCATCAACAGAAACATGTATTCTACATCCCCATCATCATGAATAGCCAGTGGAAAATAAATGGTTTTCCACATGTCTTCATCTATATCCGCTCCCAGATCTAAGCATGACACCTGTACAAATACATGAAATGTTGTTTGATTTTCACCGAGATGGACAAAGTATTTGTTAAGTTGTGTCTTCAACTCATCCAATTTGTCGATGAGAGTTAAAAAAAACCTTAATCGTCCTCTTGAAGGCGAAGTATCTGACATGAGCTTTAACTTGTGCATCTTCACACATGTTTCACTTCACAAAGTTTTATGGGATAACAAGTATCAGAATAAAACCAAATGAAAGATAAAATAAGTAGTTGGTTAAAAGGAGACATATATTTATATAAAATGTGAGCAATAATTACCACATAAAAAGTCGTATATTTATATAAATTATATAACATTAGTTACATATTGGTCATAAAAATTGGTATTACATAATCGACCACAAAAAATATGTTGGTGTAATTTTTTTTGAATGAAAAAAATTACACCAACATATTTTGGTGTAATATCAACAGAAAAATGATGAACACCGATAAAAAAAGTATCATAACCTATCTAGCTAGCTAGTGAAATTGAATTGTCTTCATCTTCGTCAATATTTCATATTCTCCTTTTTCTTTTGCGTTTTCGGAAGTGGGAGTGTCACAATAAATTGTATTGAGATGATTAGTTGTTTTTTTATCGTTTTCTCAACCTTAGACATGAGGTCTTTGAACAAAACTTGTCTATTTTCACAAAAAAAAAAAAAAATGGATGGGGTAGCTGACATAACACGATAATCTAATGCATTTTGCAATTACAATTTTTTTGTGGAGGCCCATGCACCCATAATGTAGACCGTCTCTAAGTACGACTACTAATCACATGAGCGGAAAAGCTTCTCTAAGAGTGTTAATAATATTCTATTCAGTATTCTCAGTATATAACTCAGTTTTCAGCTTGAGAAAATTGCCTAATTTCAAACAAAACTGTGTTTTCTTATCTAAACACTCTTAAATGTTATCTCTATTACATGCAAAATATCTATAATACAACTTAAACAAAGGTTTGAGCAACACAATAAACTTGAGTAAAGTAAAATAAAAAATAAAAAGAATGATATGTAATATTTATAATACAATTTTAATATTGAGATAATTGATAGAGAAGCATCAGTAGAATTTCAAATCACAACTAATAGGATTTCACATATAACATTTTTAAACAACTTCAACCAGAGATGAATCATTAGTAGAATTCTAATCATGGAAAGAGAACTTTAACCCTTCATGATTTAATGCATTGATCATTTCAACTTGTTAAGTAGAGATCCAAAATTGCAATTTTTTTCAAATGCACGCACTTATTATGCATCAAAACCTACTAGAGTTAATGATATATGTTTAAACTAATTATCTAACATTAGTTTGCATTTCTGAATTATGCTCTTTCACGCATATTTTTTTCCACATAGAGAACGAACAAATAAGGTGACATAGGATCACCTTCTTGTTTCAACACCACCTCTAATTCTCCAATTATCCTTACTAAGAGCTCTATAAAGTTGTTCAAAATCCTGGAAATATAGTTAAAAAGTGGTCCCCTCCAAGTAAATTTTGCACCAACAGCTCCCATGTAAAAAATCACTTCAAACTATTACATGATAATGAATTCATTTCATATTCAACCAAACTCTAACGTACGTACATAGATGTCATAAATTTGCATTAGAATCATTATATATATTGATTGACATGCATAGGGTCGATCAAGAAAGGCCACTAGCGTAGTTATATCGTCAACTAAGACTAAATAGTATAATTTTGACCAAAATATAACTCGATATATATAATAGTACTACTAACTCTTCTTGACCAAACACAAATTAAAATGGTAACCATCACATGATTCACATGCTTATATACCATAATACAAACCTAAAGCTTCCCATTATTCATATCCTTCAAACACACTCTTTTAATTGTGAAGTTAAGACCATTTTATCTTTTTTTAAGAAAAGAATGTGTTATATTGTCAAACAAAAAAAAGTGCTAAAGCCAAAAGACTAAAAAAAATTAAAGATGTGGTAAAAACTCCCACTAAATAGAGAGGTATGATTCTGGTGTTGATCAAAAACTTTCAATGATACATGAAACTTACATATCATATTAGTCAAATCATCTACTGCGTTTTTTTTTTATAATATATACGAAAATATTGACTCTCCAATCTTTTTGAAGAAGCATTTTGATTCGAAAAAATTGAGAATTTAAAAAATAATTAAATTATTTTTTAAATTCTCAATTTTTTCCTTCCAAAAACCTTAACAAAGAGTCGTTAACTTCTAAAGACAAAGTAATTATTATTAAAAGAAAATATTCTCAATAATTTCTTTTTTAAAACAAATAGATTATTTTTTCTAAAATTTAAAACAAATAGATTATTTTTTCTTAAATGTATCATATGGATAGAGTGTAGAGAGGTTCCTATGGCTGAGCCATTATGAACAGTATCCATAATATTGGATCACATCACATGCACCGCTATTCCCCTCGTCATATATATGGGTTGTAATGGACAAAATAAATGGAATCATAAAAAGAAATCACTGATATGAGTGATGCATGCAAAATATAAATAATAATAAACCATACTTTATAAGAAAAGATTAATTAATAACGTGTACCCACAGAAGAAAACAAGGTGAATAATGATATGAGTGTTTCAACCACCGCCATTGTTAACTTGATTTTTCAAGTAATCTTCTTGTTTGCAAGTCAAATTTATCAAACCCAAATCCAAAACTAAGGGAGATTTAATCATATATTTCAGTTGCTTGAATTACACTTTATATATGGTTATAAAGTGCCAAGATTAAATAAAAAGTGAGTTGAGCTCAATTTTTAAAACTAAACTACTAGTTAGTACTCACAACTTTTGATAACATCTCTCCAACTGCTTTGATGAAATCATCTTACAATTTTGACTAAATACATGCCTATGCAGAAATTTAGGTGAATTGAGTCTCGAAGTCTCACCAAAATTCATAAAACGCTTACAAAGATACTTATATATTACTATTTGTCAACAAAGTTCTTATGCAATTGAGCTGAATTCACACATTTATAGGGTATGATGATAACCAAATTTTTTTATCAAATGAACCAACCTCAAAATGAAGCAATCACATGGGAGTTTTTTCCCTTAGCAATATGTACTAATTGCATGCACATTTTTACTTCAATATAAAGTCAAACATAGTATTTTATTTTTAACCTAATATCCTATGCACATAATTGTGGAAGTTAATCCTTCAAATCTTGTGGAGCTCAAATAGACGGCAAACTCTTTTAGGAGTTTTAATGTTGTTGCATATCCAAACTCGAATTCAAACTCAAAATATTGGTTAAACTAAAAAAAACTCGTGTCATCTTTTCTAAACATTTCTCGATGAACATAATACATCATTATATGTGAATAGAGAAATATCTGATAGCCCAATTGGCTAGCTCATTGGAGAATCTATGATGAACATGTAGTAAAGAGATTACTTTGGTTAAACAAGCAACTTTTATGGTTGTCTTTACTACGTTATAGCCTCTTTTGCCGCCCCATATATTATGCATCGAATCCAACCTTGTGAATCACGTTAGCTAGCTAGCAACACTTTTGATCGATCCATCCATCTTAGGGGACAACTAGCTGGCGGAGCTAACTGAGACATGCTGTACTCACAAGTAATCACATGCTAATTCTTTTTTCCAATCACACCCATAACCATTCTAATTATAACCTTATGGATTCATTTAATCCTATCTGTATTTAATATATTATCTGGGTACTCAAGATCTAGAGTGAAAAAACTAAAAATTAAATAATTTTATCAACAAAAAATTAAATAAATGTGGAGTGATTTGGCACTATGATTCTCCTAGCATACCAATTATGTAATCATCGAGAAAATTTAATTTCCTTTTGGAACATGCTTCCTCACACTCTCACACACAACAAAACAAACTTTTCTATGCCTAAGATTTAATACATTATGGTTTTTTATGTCCTTCTAATCACGATATGATTCCCCTAAAGAAAATCACAACATGATTGATAACATCTGCACATTTTTAAAGAGCATATATTTTATGTTTATACTAGAAAGTTCAGTACAGTATATACATTATTATATATGGCTTATATTCGTTAGAGATTAAAAGAATCACCCCCATTAAAAAATTACCTGTATAATTATTGGGTACAGAGTTATAAAAAGTATATAAACACAAGCATCAAATTCCACAATTGATGAAACCAATTTTTCAAACTGGATGAAGATATAAAGGAAACCCAATATGTAGTTTGTGTCATTGTTCTTTGCTTCTGTACCCCCAAAATAAAATAAATAAAGCTTCCTAGACAAACTTTAATTTATGCACTTTGTATATGATCCGAATATTCTTTACCATATAACACATCTAATCTGATCAATTTACCATTTTCCTAAATCCTAATTACAGCTAAGCCTAATAATTTGACTTAGCAATAAAAAAAGTTTCAATATTGTGATACCTATCTTCAACTTCCAGCTACCGCGTCAGAAAAAAGTTACATAACCAACTTCTATTTTTGGTGTATAAGGGAGGCAACCAACTATATTTTATTCAAAACAGATCATTGAAAAATATATATATATATATATTATATTATAGTGTAAACAATTCATGATGACATATTCATATTCCTTCCAAAAAAAAATGATGACATATTCATATCTAGAGTTTGGTCTTTCAATTTAAGGTTTATAGTTCAATCTCTCCAAATTGCTTGATTTAATATAGTATAATATCATTAATTATATGATTTTAATTTGTCGGTTTGCTTCATGTGTATTAGTTATTGATAATTTGATTATCATTAGCTCAAATCCCCCATAATTAAAATATATTTTTTCTGGTGACAAAGGTATCACCTCCTATTGAGGGTCAGTGAACAAAATAAGATCTATCTATTTGAACAACTAGTTAAATTCCCATGCGTTCACATGGGGCTTTTGGATAATTGTTCATATTTTAGGTAGAAAATAACGATAACCATATATTTAATATTGTTTTAACTAATTAATTTTGAAATGGTCCAATGGATTTGATTAAACTTTCTAATAAATTCACAAGTGAAGTCTCTGTAAAAAAGAATTATCTATAAACCCATCAAGTGAAGTTCTTTTTCTCTATAACTTCCGTAATTACTTTTTTTTTAAAGAAGACAAAATAAAATTTAATACTGTCAAACCGCACTCTCCCCTATGATAATCAAAAGCAATAATTTTAAGCCACAAGAAAGAGTACTATCAGCCTATGCTCGCATACATCAAAGAGTTAAGCCACCACCTATGATAATCAAAAACAATAATTTTAGATTTTAGCTTTAACCACCAAAAAGAAATAAGATTAACATTATCTAGACGCTTGGAGATGGAGGAGGCTTTGTTTTGAAATATTTATTCATTTCCTTCCAAATAGTCCATATACAAGCACACCAAATCAACGTAAAGAGAGATATCTTAGATTTCAACATATCAACTAAATCCTTAAACTGAATTAAATGATCTGATAAGTTATCGAGAGAAACTCCCGTAATTACTAATTAGGATATTTGACATTTTGCATGCCTTCCAAGATGTTTCCACAGTTTAAGCTCTTAACATTTGTTCTGACTAAACCTCGAATCATAAGTGAAATATTTGTTTATTTTTATGTGTTGGGTTCGTTTTGGTTGAAGGGGAGACACGTAACGCATTCAGCGTCAAGTGAAGCCTCTTTTTATTTTCAAGTTGTTTAATAGTTAGATTCACGCACTTTTAAGTGTGGAGAACCTAGAATTCGTACTCCAATCTCTATAAATAATGTCTCTATAGCCATCATCTCAGTCACACTTGCGGAACAAATGAAGTCTTTGAGAACAAATTCCTTAAGACACATGGTTAGCCGATTGATCTTATCTTTTTATCGGTTTCTCATTCCAAAAAAATGTTACTTCGCGGAATGAAAGTGGTTGAGTTTACATTCTGAAAATTCATGTGTTTCATTTATCAAAAAGATGTCATTTTCGAAAACCGTTTGTTAAATATATGCATGTTTTGACATTGAATTCTTGAGTCAGGTCAAAGCTCAAACGCGCCACCAAACCTAAGCCTTTCCAGCAACTGAAGTTGACCTTGTTTAACTCTAATATATGTACTTTCTAGTATGTTTTAATTTACTCTCAAAGAAGGCAACGTAAGGTTAATTAACTCTATCCAAAAAAATTAACCCTAGTTTAGCTTTTATATGTTTTATGGGTTTGAAATGTGATCTGGATGGTGTAACCAGCACATGCAAAAAAACCCAATTAGGGAAAATATTTTAAATTCCTTAGTCTTCGTCTATTGGTCCTTAAAAAAAATTGAAAACTAATGCTCATGTTAAGTTAAGGACCACAACTGACAAATATATAATGTTCCTTATTCCTTAATTAAGTCAAATCAACGGATAATAATAAAGCTTATAAAGGTAATGCAAAATTTTAAATCATGA
Source organism: Medicago truncatula (assembly GCF_003473485.1). Lineage (NCBI taxonomy): Eukaryota > Viridiplantae > Streptophyta > Magnoliopsida > Fabales > Fabaceae > Medicago > Medicago truncatula. Next base: position 34,033,121 of record NC_053044.1, read on the forward strand.
GAGGGACCATTTCCTAAGCTAGAAGCAATTACAGTATTACCATTTAGAAAAATAGAAGTTATTAACTAAAATTATTCTTTTTGACAGATTAATTAAAAAAAATATCAATAAATGATTGCACAAATCTCATTTCTCAAAACAAATGAGTTTTCACCGACTCTAAAATCATCCATAATGAAGCATTTCATTTTAAGTGTCAAAATCAGTATTGAGTGTCCACGTCCATCATTTTATACTTTTCTAACGTTTCTACTTATCTTAATAAACATTTAATCTTTTCAACTCATCATCTCAAATCCTATAAAATATATTTAATAAAATTCATTCTCCAACAAAAAAGTTTAGAAAGAGAGGGGGTGCTCCCGTACCTTTCTCTATAGACATCTAATTATTTTACTCTGCAATGATGATCTCTATTTAACTTAATGTTAAATAGATGAAGCATTCGTCATTGTGGATGATCTTAAAGTTTGTTTTATTGATAAATGGAAAAATATTAGACAAAATAACACATGACAAGCCTTTAATATTTATTGGACAACTTTTGATTATATGAATGTAAGATGTTTTTTTTACTAAGTCGTGTAAGATGTTTTGGACAATGAACAACAACATAAATAAAATATGGTAAAATTTACTACAATGCTCTTAAGAAAGAGAAAGATGATAAAGAGAGGGAGGGAGAGAGGAGATGGGAGAGAGATGGCATAGGGAGATAAGAGAAATTAAAAGGAAGAATGGTTGAGAAAGAGGGAGAAGATTTGTGTGTGTGATAGAGAGAGAGGGATTTTTTTGGCTTAATTGCATGTTGATCTCTTATGTTTATTTTAATTTTAGGTTGGTCGCTTATGTTTTAAAAGTTTTAAGTTGGTCCCTTACTTTTTAAAGGTTTTAAGTTGGTCCGAAATGTAAGTCATGTTGGAATAAGTTAGTCCATTCAGCAACATGATATTGAGTTTAATAAAACAAAAAAAAAATTGTTTTAAAACAGATTTCTAAATAAGTTAAATTTCATCACCCATATTGTCAATAGAATCTTTAAACGGTCAAGTGACTGAATGGACTAACTTATTTCAACATGAGTAACGTTTTGGACCAACTTGAAACTTTTAAAACGTAAGAGATCAACTTTTGAAACTTTTAAAAGATATGGGACCAACTTGAAACCTAAAATAAACATAACTGACCAAATTAAACATGCAATTAAGACGAATTTTTTAATATAAAATAAATGAGTATTTTGGTTTTTTAAATAGTTTGTATTTGACACAAAAAGTTGTCTCATGCTTTAGTAAGAGACACAAATTTCATATTTTATTTAATCCATTGCTCTCCATTATGTCTAGTCTCATGAACGGATATAAAATCAAACACGTACAATTAAAGTCGTATTATCAATTCTATTTTTTTCTCACTAGATTAAACACGCTCTAATGATTCGTTTTTTGGTCAAATATGATATAAAACATAACAAAAACAAGATAGAATAAGGACATGATAAACAATCATCCTATCCTTTGTTTGATACGCACGTGATATCAAACACGATAATGTTATTTTATCATATCATGTTTTAGGTGTATTCCTCGTAATTAATGACATGATAAGATATATAAATATTTTGAATCAATTATTCTAACTTTAATTTGTTAATATTTAACTACCAATTTTCTTTTGATCCAGTAAATTTATTTAGTTTTGTTTCGGTCCCAATCATGTAGGCAATCACACCGAACACTGACGATTGACATCATAATTCAATAACAAAACAATGAAATATTGGGTCTCTTTGGTAACATTAAAAAAAGAGCTTATAGCTTATAAATTCATTTGACAAAAAAAATTATGTTTGGTAACACTTTTTTACCATGAGCTTATAGCTTATTTCACGAGTTTATAAGCTATTTTTCAGAAGCTATTCCAAGTAGCGTTTGAGCTTATAGCTTACAGTTTCTCACTTTTTCTTCCAATTTTACCCTTATTATTTCATTTAAATTCCATTTTTATCCATTACAATTTTTATAATAAGCTACGTACTACTATCCCTTTATTTCAATTTTTGTATATATATCAGTTGGCCTTTTTTTTTTTGTTTTGAAAAAATATATACCTTCGTTTTTTTTTTAACGAAACAAAATACTATTACTCTATTAGTGTTACTTTTATTTTTTTATTTTTTTGAGGTAAGTATTTTTTTAAAGAAAAATTAGTTTACAAAATTACAAATACTTAAATATTAATTGATATAATTTTTATTATGAATTAAGAATACCCTTTATAACATTTTACATTTATCAGCTAGTTGAACCGCTATTTTTACCAAACACTTCATTTAATTTATCAGCTAAAAGCTATCAGCTATCCGCTATTTTTACCAAACAAAGCCATCATCTAACTTGCATGAAAAGATGACATCAGAAATTATAAACCAATTATGATTCGGGGTTTGAATAGTTCAACTGATTTGAGTTAATGGATAAAGAGTTTAAAGTATTTGATTTATATCCAAACAAAGAGGAGCAAACATTTTTTAATAACAATTGTTTTTTTTTTAAGGGTAATAACATTTGCTATTAGTTGCTATGTTATATGTTGATTATTTGGCCGCATCTCCTACCATTTTACTTTTTCCTAGAACTTATTTAGATGTGTATTAGTTGCTATGTTATATGTTGATTATTCTAAGCTCATCCAAAAAAAGATACATGTTGATTTATTCTAATCTTTCCTAATTTATGAAAGTTGCGAAACTTGACACTCTTTCAAAAGGAGAAAAACGAGTCAATGGCAAAACAGAAGAGTTGTAGAAGGCTGCACAACTATTGATATTGAAGTATTGGGAAAATGGAAAATTTCCCTTATTTTCTTAATAAAAGAATCAGCATTTGAAGTTTGTAACTTGTACGTTTCTCAAACTTCAAATAAGACCCAAAGCTAGGAAATACGAGTATGTATGTATTTGCTAAACCTGCTTACTTGTGTTAGAAAACCTAAAAAAATGTTGGTATGTGGAGCAATTGGTAACCAAACATATAAAACCACCCATATATTAATTAAACTATATATATTTTTGCCATAAAATTCAAGTCAAATGAAAATGTACGAACATATTTTTCAAAATGTAAAGTAAATTTTATGTTGCTAAAAAAATATAGTAAACTTTATTAGATAACAGTTTAAAATTTCAACAACAAAATAAATAAACTTCCCTAAAAATAAATAAATAAACTTGAGCAAATTTTATCTCACTATGTCTATGTGTATAATATAGATAATTAAAAACTTAATCCACGTCAATGATATCATTAATAATTCAAAATATACTTCAAATCTATACCCAAAAAAAAAAATGCACTTCAAATACTAACAGCAGTAACACATATATAAGTATAGTCACCCTCGTTGAGGTGTGAGTAACTGAGTATAAGTTTTTGATGGTGTCCGAAATACCTTACATATATTATACATTGTTCTTATCAAGTGAGTTAAACTTACAGAGAAAACTAAGTAAAATTTATTTCCAGTAAATTCATTTTAAGAATATTAGTAATTAAATTGAAATAAAAATCCTTGTGCTAATAGCACTATAGTCCTATACAAATATCCTAATTCCACCCATTATCTTGTGTCTTCCCCTTCCATTTTTCTCATATGATATCATCTTATAACATGTTAAATGAATTTGAATCTCACTATTAAAATATAATCTCACTATTAAAATATAAATTACACAATGTAGAACATGTGAAAACCAAACACATGCCCACGCATTATGCATGATAATTAGTATTGAAGTTATAATAGAATCTCATACATTATCACGACTCTCTTTAAAGTTCATACGATTGTCAAAAATAACACATCGGTGTTCCACTACTATAAAAGATAACAACACTACATCTTCACTCCATCCAAACATTTAAAATATGAATCACCTCGATTATATATCAAATATTACATGGATATGAATCATAAACAAATTCAAGAAAGACACATGAACTTCTTTTTTTACTCAAAGACACAAAAACTTGAAAGAAGGAACACACATGTATATAACCCATGATTATTCGGGTTACCCGAATCCTTTGACTACAGTTATAATAAGTTTGACCCGAAAGGTAATTGACGAAATGACACGTTTCGAATAATAAAGAGGGTATGGACCCACTGCACTTTTGCAAGGAAGGTGATAATGCATGCGACCCACAGCAACATAGATAAGATAACGTGATAAAATAAAATCAAAAATGGTAATAACACCAAGCATACTTTGACACGAAACTATTATCTTCAAGCCATGGATAAATAACTGTCAACAACTTTTGGCCCCTTGTTTTTTGCTCCAACCATACGAACCACCTTTATTTTCAACCATTCATTTTTTTATTATTTTGTTAATTATTACATTCTATTTACCACCACTTTTTTAAAAATAAAAAGTGTAATGTCAGTATCATCATCAATCATCAACTTGTATAGTACAGTTGACATATTTTTTCCTTATAACTGTAGGAATTGGAAGTCTCGAATTTTAATTACTACTAAACTCTTTAAATCACTTGAATTTATTCACTATAGAAATCGCAAAAGGGAAATTAAATTTTGGCGATCATTCATGATTTTTGAATGTCTAAGAAAAGATGATTTTCGTATAAATGCTGGCAGTTTGATCAAGTTATAGATTTTTCTTTGTCCAGGATCATGTTCTAGTGTAGCTTCTGAAGTCCCGATACTATAAAAATGGTGAAGAATCGTGTCTGACACGTATCGAAGAAGTATCGACCAATTAATATTATTATTTTTTTGAAAAAAATGACCGATGCGTGTCGGATACACATAACTTATACTCTGACACCGATACTTCTGTCTTACATATTCCCTTTTAAAAAATAATAAAACAATAAGAACTAAAAATACACAAAGACCGACAGCGCTATCAAAAATATTTGTCTCTTCTAACCCTAAAAAGTAGGGTTTCTCGTCAACCACGGAGCAATAAATATTCCCTCTTCTAATCATTACTACCGATAAACTCAATCTTAACATCACCGGTTGCCTCCATCAACACCTCGGATGTGTTCTACTCTGTTTCTCTTCTCTCCAATGGTGTTCTTTTATGATAGTACTACTATTGATGTTTAACTATATTCTAACTTGTGCAGGAAAAAAATGTAATTGTCGCTTGTTTTGATCATTTTTATTAGGTTAAAATATGGTTTTAGACCTGCAAATATGTCTTGTTTTGGTTTTAGTCCCTCAAAAAAAAAATTGTTTTTGATCCCTGCAAAATTTTTTGTTTTTTAAAATAGTCACTGACCCTATTTTTATGATGATTTGCATACGTGGCACATGATGACTGAACCCATTTTGTAGTTTTTGGTCCCTGCAAAATATTTTGTTTTTTAAAAAGGTCCCTGCAAAAATTTTTGTTTTTGAAAATAGTCCCTCCAGGGACTATTTTCAAAAACAAAAAATTTCGCAGGGACTAAAACCAAAACGAGACATATTTGCATGGACTAAAACGATATTTTAGCCTTTTCATTAATATGAATGTTTGTTTATTATCATGTTTATACATTGCGCACTTATACTATTAGTTTTAATTTTAATTTTTTATTAACGTATCGAGGTCGTATCGTATCGGGAGTTTTGAAAAATTTCTCATCTCGGTATCGTATCCGGATCGTGTCAGATATCGAGGCTTCATAGAGTGCAGCACACATTTTTTATCATTCTTTTAGTTACAAAAAGTTTATGCAAGTTGAACTTTGATGGTTTCTTAGAGTTAGACAGATTTAAAAGCTAACCGAACATTAATAGAAGTATGGTTTTGCAGATTAGTCGATTTGTTATCAATTAAGTTAATGGACATACAAACAAAATAAAGTGAAATTTACACCTATACTCTTAAGACTTAATGAATGTAAATATTGATTGAGGATAAAGAGAGTGAGAGGGAAAGGGACGAAGGGAGAGAGAGAGAGACGGTAGACAATTAATTTATTTGTTTTTTTTTTTTTTTTTGGTAGATAGATGAAATAGCAAGCCATTATAAACTCACACACACAAGTGGAGGTATCGGGGTTCGAACTCCGGTCATGGCATCCGGTCTAACAATTTCGGCATTTTGCCAGTTGAGCTAGGACTTCTGGATAATTAATTTATTTGTTATGTTTGATGTTAAATTATTTTTGTGTGATTCTGCAATGTGCAATGTTTTAAGAGGTTTCTGAGTTAAGAAACCGATATTAGGATGAGTGAAATTAATTTCAGGATTAAAGATTAGAAAAACCAAGAAAACAAACTTGGAATAATCGATTTTTATTTTTTAGGTTTCAGGCATCGTCTTTAAGGATGAACGTTAACGATTCAACAAAAAAACTTAGAAGAATCGATTGCCGGGTTTTAGAAATTGACTTTTAGGATGAACTTTAAGAATTTGGAAAAATTGATTAGGAAAATTGAATTTTAACTTAGCAAAAATCAATTTACGAGAAAGAAGGCTTAGAAATCGAAGTCAGTGATGATCGGGACTTAGAGTAAAGGTCAAAATGTAAATCATAGATCAATTAAGTGTTGAATCAAGTTTAATCAAGGTTTAGAAGTAATTGAGTTATTGGATTCTAGAAAATCAATTTTTTAGTTAATAGAAATCAATTTTTAGGATTGAAACCAAGTAAGTACTCTAAGTGTTATAGAAACTGATTTTTGGGTTGATAAAAATCGCTCATTAGGATTATCAGAACTGATAAGTTAGTTTCGTCTAATTATTAGTTTTGGATCGGTTTGGTTGGTCGATTTGTTTAAAAATACAATTAAAAAAATCTATATTTTCACAAATTTGTATTTCATGCATACAACATGCTCAAGTATTTCATAAAACTTTGGACCGTCATTATATAACTAAGGGCTTAAACACCCTAAAGAAAGACTATGGAGAGCCTGGGCGTTCCCTTCAAAGGTGTCGCCTCAACAATTATACTTATTAATCATTTCGCCTTGTCCCAAGACCTGTGCTTGGGGAGCTGTGGACCGTTAATCTATCTTTAAGGACATGTATGCCCTCCAGAAGGGCTCATGTGCCCTCTCGAAGGGCTCCTGAAGCCCTAGGCGCGTCGCCCTAGGGAGCCGTCTTGACAAGTTTCTAGAAACATCTAGAATGATCTAGACGACTTAGGACCCAAACTGCTTGAGGCATAAGTCATCGAAATACAAGCCCACGAAGGGCTATAAATACCCCTCTTTAGAGTATTCTCAAGGCATCACCTAAACAGCCTAAACCCTAGATTCTATTATTGTACCTTTGCAAGTATAGACTTTGTTTTCCATGTTCTCTGTTTTTTAAACTACTTTATATAACTAACATGAAAAAACTAACAAGAGATGGATGCTCCCAGCGGCGGTGAGGAACGATGGGTTAGGTGTAACTGACGATTAGTGTTCTTTTTTAGTATAAACGAAATAGAGTGATGAGTTGTGACGATGATGGGAGAAAGTGAATAAATCATTGAGTATTTTTTGTTGTATTTGAATTTTGAGCTCAATCACAAGTGTGTGTGATGAGGGATAATGTTACAAAATTGGGAAGTGAGGATGGCATCGGTTCGATTCATCAGTTCTTTGGATATCAAAATTAAAAATCGAGAACCGAACCAAACTAGATCGGTTTAGATTGGTTCGGTTCGATTTTGAACCGAACTAAACAAGGTCGGATACTTTTTCGGTTTAGCTCGATTTGGATTTTCGGTTTCATCGATTTTGTTCGAACCATTTACACCCCTATTTTTACATGTATACATCCTTTAATTGAAATAAAATAAAATAATATGTTTTTCTAACTAATTAATCATTTAATTGAAATAAAATAAAATAATATGTTTTCCTAACGAATTAAGAAAGATGTTTTTTTTTTTTTTTTTGTGTGTTGGTCGGGGTTTGAACCCTGAACCTTGCATATAGTATGCATTGTCCATACCAGGGATTAAGAAAGTATGTTTGAGGAATATTCTCTAATTTCCATACTCAAATATATTAAATATTTAATTACATGATTTATGATAATGATCGTAAATCTTAGTACCATTCTTACATGTATATATGATATATCCATTTTTGTCAAAATAAAATATAATATATCCATTAATAGAAACAAGTAATTAATATCTTGATGATCATAACTCAATTGGTAGGGACATTCCATTATATACCCAAACTCTCCATTTTTTTTTTGGTCAAGTAGCCTAGTGGCTAGAGCTCACACAATTTAATTGTGGAGAAGTGGAGTGTCCGGGGTTCGAACCCCGGCTCCTGCATGTAATATGCAATATCCCTACCAACTGAGCTAAGCTCACGGGGATAAAACTCTCCATTTATCCATTTTAAAATATAATATATCCATTAATAGAAACAAGTAATTAATGTTTTGATGATCATAACTCAATTGGTAGGGATATTCCATTAAACCCAAACTCTCCATTTATCCATTTTAAGAGTGAAATTTTAACCCTAAACTACCCGACAAAAGAAATAAATAATCAATATTTTCAATTAATTAAGAAAAGTTTTCTTAAAAAAAGTTCATTTTAAGAGTGAAATTATAACCTTAAACTACCGGACAAAAGAAATAAATAATCAATGTTTTTAATTAATTAAGAAAAGTTTTCTTAAAAAAAAGTTTATGTATTAAACTTTTTGTATAAATTTTGTATGTAAGTAATTATTTTTTTAATAAAAGTCAAACATAAATAATTTGAATCTGTAAATGACATGAGAAACAATTTGATGACTTAGAATGATCAATACTCATAAAATTATCGAAAAACCTCCTACAAACTTTATTTCAACTTCTGGAAATTATTCACTGATAATTTAGTTAATGACATAGAAAATAATTAATTCACATGGAGGAATCTACATCATCAAATCAAATTGAACGTTACCTCATCAAAATATGACACATCACCATTTTTAGTACATGAATTTGAGGGAGGCTAAAATTGATAAATTTTAAAATGAGGGGGTCAATTTCATGAACAACTAAAAGTAGAGGGACCAAAACTGATATTAAATTCTTTTGCTAACAAGAAAAGTATTAAATTAATACTCCTTTCAGTCTCAAGTATAAAAGAAAATTATTATTTTTCAAGTTTATTGAGGAAATAATGTATCTTGTCTACATAGATACATTATTTGCTCAATGAATCTGAAAAAAGAATCTTATCTTATATATTCAAGACAGGAGGAAATATTAAACTTTTTGTATACATTTTGAAGTAATTATATTATTTTTTATAAAAAGTTAAACATAAATAAATTGGATTGCAATATAAATAACAAAAGGGAAATTTATTATTCTAGTACATATGGAAAAAAAGGAAAAGTTATTTGAAAAGACATGTAAATGAATTGAGCCACAATCACAAAATTCATTCATGAAAACATGAAAAATAAATAAAAAAGGTGTAAATAAATGATAAAGAAACATGGACCATAAAAAAGAGATAAACAAAAAGCCAAATCTTAATGTTTCCTCTATCTCTGTCTCATCTCTTCAAAGAGCACTCACTCCTCCACGTGTCATAGGGGTTAACATGGGTTTGGTTTGGGTTGGGTTAGGGGTTAAGAAAGAGTTTAGGTGGGTTCTAAAGAGGTTTTTGGTGGAACAAAAACAACCTATAATAACCGGTAACGCAATACTTTAACCTACTAAACAAGTTATGTGGTGAAAATAACGTAGCTATAAAGGGTTTAAGGCTACTATTTCGTGGGTATTGTGTGGGTTTTTGTTTTTGTGTCTTAAACTCTTCTTTCTTCTATCTACTATTCTATCTTTCTTCATAATCACAAACACAATTATTTCATTTCATTTTAAAATAATAATTAAAAATACAAAGAAAAATTTGCATTTTTATTCAAGAACAAAAACAGTGACAAGAATTAAGGTTTTTGTGTTTAGATCTCAATCTCAACCATTTTCCGACACTTTGTACTTTTGATTGGGTTAGGTTAGCTCGGAATTTTCGTTACGTGATCAGAATTTGATTCCTCGGATCGTTCTTCGAAATTCGAATGTTGTTTTTTTACAAGGTGAGTTTTTTTTTTGTTTGAATTATGGGTTTTGATGTTTTTTTTTTGTTATGTTTGTTGTTACGATCTCATCTTGGTGAAGAATTTTTGTTGAATCTGTGGAATTTTCGTTGAATTATGAAGAAATTGTGGTAGCGTGTGAAAATGGTTTTTAGTTTAACGTGTGAAGATTCTGTTTTTTGTGTGAAAAAATTATGGGGTTGTGTTGAGGATTGAGAATTGAGATCCGATCGTGGAAGTTAAGGTGTTTTTGTCGTATGTAACTGTTTTTTCGTTGGTTTCAATATGAAAATGAAAAAAAATTGATTTTTTTTTTTTTTTTTGTGTGGTTTTTGGACTAGTTTGATTTAGCAAAAAAAGAAAAGTGATGCAGTTTATGGAGCAGATGAACTTTGATGATCATGAATTGGGTTGTTTTGTGTTGATCTTCAACAATTAGCACCGATCAACAATTAATTATAGTTTTGATGATGTTGATTTTCGTGATCCATTGTGGTGTGTTTTTCATTTTGATTTTGATCATGGATTTGATCATGATGATTCCTTTAACTACCATGGAATTGGAATTGTTTGTTGAATTTCCATGGAATTCATATAAATCCATAATTGGATCGATCGTTTATGCGATCAATTTTTGGTTTCTGTTACTTTATGTGATATGGATTCAACCTTTGCAGCCAACAGCAGCCAATTTATGTTGTTATTGTTACGTCATGTTTAATGAAATTAAATCCATGAGTTTAATTGGTAGTTTTTTGAGTTGCTTTAAATCTGATCTTAATTGTTCCCTGTGTATTCAATTGGGGTTGAATTTATATTCAACTGTTACAATTGGATGGATTTTATTACAGATTTGGTTTCTCTGATGTATGTCTCTCTTCTTGGTTTTTGTGATTTTGAATCATATTTATTTATCTTGTACTTCAATGCCACTTGCCAAATTAATGTTGTGAATATTCTTTTTTGCCTTTATTCGAAAAGTAAACGTCTGGATTAATTGAAGATTAGATTATTCAACTTGCATTCCTTGGATGTAAAGAATCATTAACTGTTTGACTATATGATAAATGTTGATTTGAAATAGTTGAAAATGTTACGTGTGATATTGATCTCCTTCAATCTTATGACAGTGACGAGGATCTGGTGTATTGATGCTTCTGATTATTTGAAGAGGGATATATATATGTTCAAATTATGGTGTTTAAGAAGAGGGCAAATCATGGATTCAATGGCTTTCAAGTTCCGGTTATTCCTAGAGCTCCTAGATCTGCAAGAGTAAGTACCTGTACTTGATGCATTCTTGGCAATTGTGTTATGCATTTCATTTCGTACTTTGAATTATATTTTAATCCCTCAGTTTGATAATTGTTCAGGGGAGGAGTTCATTAAACAAAAAGGTTAAGGATAATCAAGTTTGTGCTTTTGAAATATTGGCATCTATAGCTGGCAAGTTGCTGGAGGAGAGTGAAAGCTCTGCTTCTAGCAATGCATCTGAAGGCTTCATTGTGCAAGATCGACAAAATGAAGTTAAGCCATCAATAGCCGAGGGAATTCACCATGGAAGTTCTGGAGAAAGTATTTTTACAACCGAGGTAGCCTCACAAAACCTTGATCAGAAATCTTTTGTACATACCGAGACTGGTTTTTCATTGGAAAAAGCTGAAAAAGCTAATGTGAAGATTGAAGCTGTTGAATCAGATAATAAAGATAGGATTTATTCTAATAGATTAGTAGAAACACCAGAAAAATTCAGGGAGTCTTGTAACAGGAAAATAAAGAAAGGATTCAGATCCAATAAATGTGGTTTGAAAGACCGGTTGGAATTGTATATGTCTCCTGCTCCGGTTGACTCGAAAATTAATGTAAAGTATCCACTTCATAGGAAGCCATTTCCCACTGATACCTTTACCAAGCATGGGAATGGCATTAAGTTAGATTTTAGAGATGATGACGAAAACTTTTTAAGGTGCACGAAGGTTTGCACTAAGTCGAAGGCTTTTAGGTCTCCACGACGCATGGCACACCGCAGAATCAAGAATCTGCTGTCTTCTAAATACTGGAACGTTGCTCCAAAGTTGAAGGACTGCGAACTTTCTAGATCTGGTAAGTGTGGTACCAATGCATACTATGTCTTTGAGTTTGATTGTGTTTTCTTTAACCGAAAGTAATGTTGAATTTGCAGATCTTGAAATACCTCTTTACCGTAAGAGGAAGGTGTGTAACGGTTCCGACAGTTCTCATCACAACACTACTGTTAAGAAGAGGAAATTCTTTGACCGGGTTTCTGGGGTAACTTCTGATGGAGGATTTAGCAGCGAGAGTGTATCTAATTCGCCTGAGAAAGGAACAGATGGACACAAACCCAGCTCTTCTTCGAAACTGCAAGTAACGGAGGATTCTCGTGGTAACTAACTTTCTGATATTCCTTCATTGTTTATCTTGATTGTTCAGTACAATAAATGGTTACTCATATGATGTATATTCCTTGTGAACAGTGAAGTTTAGCATTAAGTCATTCAGGATACCCGAGCTTTACATTGAGGTTCCCGAATCTGCAACCGTTGGTTCACTAAAGGTATAAATAGAGCTTGCCAAATTATAAACATCAGTTTCAAAAATTGTTATTGTTGTCAAAGATTCATCCGCACATTTGCTGTCATTTTTAAAAAGAAAGAAAAGGATCTAACCTTTGCATTGTGTTTTGTTGCAATTTTTTATAGAGGACAGTAATGGAGGCAGTGATGGCTATAATTGGAGGCGGTATGCATGTTGGTGTTCTTCTTCAGGGGGAAGAAATTGGAGATGACAATAGAACACTTGAGCAGACCGGTTTATCTTGCAATGAGAATCTGGATACCCTCAGCTTCATGTTGGAGCCTAGTTCTCTACTAGCTTCTCCGGTTTCTTGTGTTGGTGATCCTTCTTCTCAATGCGAAACATCCGAACCGATCAGGTGAGCTAAATTTTATAACATAGTTTCTTTTCAAATGATAGTGCTTGTTAACAAAATCCGCTTATGACTCAGTTGATTATTATTGGTATTATTATTATTTGAGACATTATAGCTAATATCATCATTTAAAAAATTTAGGTTGCCAGAAACTCCCGCATTAGATTCAGGGATAACCGATACCGTACGTGACTCCTATTTGCCGATAAATCCAGGCAACCTAGTGGAAAATAACCATGACTCTACTTATTCTCCCACTGACACTATAGTTGACAAAGTAACACCAGATCAATCCAGAGCCATAGTTGCACTTCCGGCTAGCACCGAAGCATTAGCTGTGGTTCCTGTGAGTCAGAAAATCAAGCGCTCTGAGTTTGCAAATCGTAGAACCCGGAGGCCATTCTCTGTGACTGAGGTAGAAGCACTTGTTCATGCAGTTGAAGAACTTGGGACTGGAAGGTATGATTTTGTTTATTAATATCAGTTTTACCTGCTGATAATCTATAAAACTAGCATGCTGATAACGTTTATGTCCTGCAGGTGGCGTGATGTTAAGTTACGAGCTTTTGAGAATGCAGATCATAGAACTTATGTAGACTTAAAGGTAAATTGCTTTTTCCTTTAACTCAAGGGATTAACTTTGCATGGTTAACTACAAATATAAGACATTTGAGTTCCTTATGCTTAACATGAATTTAATTTAACCCTTATGATTGTATTTGTTGATTTCATATTTGAGTTCCATTGTTCAGTTCCTTTGGTTAGTATGAATTTAATTTAACCCTTATGATCATATTTGTTGATTTCATGTTTTGTTTTATTCTGAGATTTTAAATTTCAAATAATATCTGGTACTCGTATGAAAACTACTTATGACATGTCGATAAACTGTTTTCACCATATTTCTACAAGCTCTCCATGATAGTTTGACTTTACTTTATCTTTTATTACATAAATATCTATACATAAGCATTTATATTATAAGTATTCGTTCTATAAAGCGCTGAATTAAGCTGTTTAACCAAACATGATCTTGTTTGTCTTTGCAGGATAAATGGAAAACACTAGTGCACACTGCAAAAATCTCCCCTCAACAAAGGAGAGGAGAGCCAGTACCTCAGGAGCTATTGGACAGAGTTTTAGGAGCACATGCTTACTGGTCTCAGCACCAAATCAAGCAACATGGGAAGCATCAATGTGGAACAGGAACATTGAAGATTACAGAAGCCTCAGCTGAAAGGGTGTCCACTCAAGTGTAGAAAAGGACTTGCTTGTGTTGTTGAACAGGAAAAGAAGAAAACAAAAAAACTTGTACATTTTGATTCAATTTCATGTAATATTCTCACACCAAATTCTTTGCCAACCGTTAATTTCATTTGTGTTGGTATTTTGTAAATGATTTGATGCAATAAAGGTTACTCTAACAGGAACTTATGCTGTTCTTTGATTTTTTTTATTATTTGTCAATTCATTTTTCATTTGTATGTAACAATTGTCAAAAGAATGACATAGGAAAAAGGAAATTGATCTCCTTGTTGTACCTTCTTTCATTCTGTTTATAGAAATTGTTTTTTGACAAAACATTTATAAAAGTCGTTGCTCATGTTTGTATGGTCCAAATTGTACTTTCTTTGCGGTGATGAATTATTTTTTCTTTGTACTTTGTTTGGACTCTAATTTTATAGCAGACTTTATAGATTGTTCAAGTACAACATATTATATTATTGTTGTTATAAGTTTGCAAAAAATGTTACATTTCTTTAATAATAATTAAAAAAAGTGTTATATCAATCAAGTTAAATAACCATCTATTTATATGTTTGCTTTTGATGATTTGTGTAATCAAATAGGATGAGACTTATGAAAATAATTGATACATAGAAAAATGATCATATTCTTGTATTTGATATTAGATAATGATTGAGGGTTACCAAATGAGTGATAATTGCCACACAATGTATTTGGTGTGAATGAATGCAAAAATTGAAATGACATCTTATCCATATATATCAACAACATGAGCTCATGGGTATGGTCCACCATTATTAATATTATGAGTTGTTTGTGATGACTACGATCTCTTGTTATTTTTGTAGTAAAATGATAAAAAGTAGACTAAGACAAAGTGGGTTTGAACTTTGAAGACATTGATGGCCATAGCCAAGAATATTCCATCTCTTAAGGGATCCTTATCCGCACCTTGAACGAAATACTACTACCTTATGCACGTGCACCATACAAAATTTATTGAATTATTACAAATGAATATTCGTTTTTTTTTTTATTTTGCAAGGAGAAAAGAAAATGAAAAAAAAAAACGCTATTGATTGGTATTTATAAATACTAGTTTAATAGTTTTTTTTTTTTTTTTTTTTATAAAACAATTTAGTTTTTAAGAGTTGACGCTGACATGTTTGTTTTAAATTTATATTTTTAAAAGATAAATGAATTAAATATTATTAATATTTTTTGAAGGAATCAAAATTTAAAATATTCATTGAAAAAAATTACGATTTTTTATTGACCGAAATACTACTACAATCCCTATATTCCTCCTCCCCCAAACCACCCAACAATTATAATTGTAGTACAATAATTCTTTAACCCCTTTAATTGATCTTAAAACTTGAAGCTTAGTATTTATTTACATTACTAATTGAAATTTAATTGATCTGATTTTTTTGTGTGGCTCGTGGTTTAATTTATTCTGCCTGGGTGACCTGTCCTGTACATCATGGTACCCTGGAGAGACCCAGTCATATTCCAGCCTAACCACCACTCTCTGCAGTCCGTTTTCCGTAATTGATAAACTAATGAGTGCATAATCCAAATGGCTTAGTAAGATAGTGTCTCATACGTAGAGAGAACGTAATTGAACTGTTACCATCTTTTTTTGTCTCTTTGGTATTTTTTTAATGTAAATATAATATATTATTTTCAGCCTTATGCTTCATTTGTTCTATTTTTTAAATGACATAAAGTGTATAACATATATTATCTTGCTTTGAAGAGATGCTAAAAAAACTTCATCAAATTGACACATCAATGTTTAGGCCAAACACTAGATAGAGATTTTTTTTAGATGTTTCTTGATTAGATTAATAACATTAATGGGATTTGTAATTTTAATAAGTAATTGTTGAAATTTAAAAATCTTCATAGAATTTGCAATACATGTTAAGAGGGAATTTGTTAATAGTAGTGATCAAATTTGCTAAAAAAAAGTAGTGATTAAACTCTAAGCCTCTTGACAAATATAGAACTATGCATCTGTGAGACTTTTTAATGCACACCTTCACGCTCAACATTATTGAGTTTGATGCATGGATATAAATGATAGGCGGTCTGATAAAGAAATAGTAAACAACACATGTTTAAACCATTTTTTATATGATTTGAGACTCATTAAGAACAACTTTAGTGTGACTCTTATCATAAAGCTACTATGGTAAGAATATATTGTAAGATTCAAAGTGAAGCACAAGGAGCACAAGACAAGAGCAAAAAGATAAAACAAAATATCAAAATTAACAGACCCAAGCCAACATAGCACATAAGAAATTACAACCGAAAAACATAAAATAGACAGCACAGCACAACTATACAATGAAAAACCAATACAGAATTTTAGACCAAAAACAAATAGTGAGCAGCACAAGAGAGAACAACTAGAACAAGAACTGCCCTTGACTCAAACACCAACACCACGCCAAACACGTAAAACAAAGCACAACTAAATGTCACTTGGAAAAAGACATTAACTATGCTATGCTCCACTCACAACCAGCTTGATTAATAGAACAAATTAAGCTGCAAATTCCAGACCCAATTTGGATTCAAAATGTAAATTACTAAAGGGAAATAAAGGACTATAACTAGATAGAAATTCAAAGCTGCAAATATCGGACCCAAATTAGTGAGGACTAATCTGCAAATTTTAATTATTATTGAATGACGGTATGAGTGCATCCATTAAACTCATTTTTTATCCGATTGTTTTTGCTACTGTGGTTTCATAAAATGTTTACATCGCGTATTACTTTTCCTTCTATTATTATACGCAAGTGCTTCGTAAAATTTCTCATCTAACCTCCCCTTTCTGACTTTTTTTTTGCTTCATTGAAATTTGAAGAGGGAAATACGTTTCATAAAATGAATGTAAAACACAAATTGCAGCAACAGTTTCAATAGAGAAAAAGTAAACTTATTTATTGCAACACAACGATGAATTTATATCAAAAGCTTTACAATTTGTAGGTTTACTCGTGTTTGGTATATAATGTTATATGGCAGTCAGTTTCTATGTGTAATTTCATATACATAAAAGAACTATCTAAATAAAATTGTATAAACAACTTCTTTTCCTCATTTTCCATCTTCCATGCTTGCTTAATCGATCATCGGATTTGGGTACGGCCTAGTGACCAAAGGCCTGTATCTTTAACTGGGGCCTGAAATGAAGCAAAAAGAAAAGTTAGGAGAGTCCTTTCAAGCAATACTAGGAACATAATATGCAATAACTGAAAATTGGTCACAATGCAATGCTTACAGGTGTTTTCATTGATGGGAAAACATTCCAAAACCGCAGAGTCTCATCCCCAGCACCAGTCACTATTGTCTGCAATTGTATTATCCAGCATTACATTAATATTGATGTAAAAATTAAGGGACAATTTGTTTTTGTTTATGATATAATAAAAGAGAATTATGTTATTGTGTGGACATTAGTACCTGACCATCAGGAGACATTGCAAGGTATAGTACTCTCATGCTGTGGCCGGTTAGAGTTGCAACCTAATTAAGAAAAATTTCATATGGTTAAGACATTTTAATTTTATACTTGATAATCATTTCTAATTGGAATATGTCTAAAATGTCTAGAATTCTCGATGTAAAATACCTTTGCTAGTGATGGATATTTCCACACCATGATTTGATTTTGTGAGTAACCATGTGTACTCACTAGCTCATTTACATTTTTACTCCAAGCTAGGTTACAGACCTGAAAGATTATGCATTAAATAATTTAATAAGATACTCTATCTTGTTTGAATATGGATTCTTATTACTTGTAGGTAAGAAAATAAACCTGGCTTCCAGTGTCAACAGAGTTCAATTGGTGGCCATTTGTAGTGTTCCAGAAACGAATACACCGATCAGCAGTTCCACCTCCAGATACGAGAAGGTTGCTCTGATGAGGTGACCAAGCAATGGCTTTCACAGCAGCAGTGTGCTCTGTTAGTCTCAAAGTTGGTTGCTGAGAGTGCTGATTCCATACCAATAGCTGCTCATATAAAACATGACATTGAATTGATGAATTAAACCTCATGAAAAATACTAAACAGATAGATTGAATGAAGCAATTTTGTGTCTGCTGGCATACCTGATTATCATTACCACCAGAAGCAAGTTCTCTGTCATCACAGGACCATTTCAATCCACAAACCTGTCAAGTTGAAGGATAACAATTACCATCAATTTCACTACTTACATATAATTGAACTTCAAAAAAATATTATCACTAGCTCAATGTGTATCTGTCAAATGGTTTTTATACCTCGGACTTGTGGCCGACAAGCTTGCCAATAAAGTCGCTTGGAACCCTCATGTCATGCTGAAGTATGTTTCTATCCCTGCTTCCTGAAGCCAAAATGCGAGAATTCCATGCCAAGACACCCGTTCTTGTTTGATGCCCTCCCATTGTTCTGACCTTCTTGCATTTAGTACCATCCCAAATCTGTTACCATATGGCAAGAATGCCCTCTTATTGTTATTCTCAATCATCAAATCAAATACATGGATGACAAAACCAAATCAAAGTAAGCTAACAAGGTACCTGAACTTGACCACCGTTTGTACCAATGGATATGAAGGAACCCTCCTTGGTCCACTGAACAGAACAGACACCATCATAAGGTCCCAAGTCACACAGCTTAGTCACCTGAAAACCACACAAAGATATATGTTCAATTTGATTGTACATGTAATGAATGATATTGTTGGCATTTTGGCAAGTTCATAATGATACTCACTTTGCTGTTTGAAGCACTCCAGAGATAAACACAAGTCCCGAGTCCCACTGCTAGAGTATTTTGTGAGGACCAATCCACAAGATTCAAGTAAAAGTCATCCTGAAGTGAAGGAGCATCCAGAACCTGCACACAACATTCTTCAATTTTAGAAAATCAACATTCAACAATCATCATTAGCTCTAAGAATTTATTGTCTACTGTATCAAAGACAAACCCTCTCAAACACATAAACTTGCAAAGGTTTTAGAACTTGAAATGTGAACAATGCACTTTTAAATCTAGAGTTGAAAAAACTCAACTTTACTCAACTCATAACCAGATTAGGATTTTCTGCAATTAGGGTTGGCAACAGTTTCTTATGTTTTTGAAATTGCAACGCCATTGATTTTCAGGTCGCATCAGCTGCATTTGACTGCAATTATCGGCAATATTAAGGATTGTAACTGTTACTGCGACCTCAATTTAAAACCCTAGTCTTACATTGTAATGACACGGGTCGAATCTACCTCAAAATCACAATTAATTTGTAAAACTAGGATTGGTCATGAGTGGAAATTGAGCATGTCCTTACACACTATCTCACTCACTAAGGAGCTATGCTATGACTCTATCTTAGGGTTTTGGTGTAAATGTACCTATATCCTACAAATCAAGGTAACATATTTCACACCCAATTATCAAATACAAAAAAATTAAACAATTTCATGTTTAAAATATTTACATAAAAATGTTAAAAGAGAAAAAGATAAAAACTTGCCTTGTGGGGTGTCTTAGGCACTTTTCTAGGAGGCTTAGGAGGAGTAAAACCCTCATTACAAAACCCATCATTTCTTCCAAATATGGAAGGCGAAAAAGGCGAAGAAGGTCCACAACTCTCCGTCTTAAACCTCAACATATTCTTACTCGGACTCACCAACGGCGAACCAACACCACAACCTGCAGGAGAAGAAGAAGGAGAAGCAAAATCAGGTCCAAAAAGCTCAGATTTCAACAACCTATTATAAGCCTCATTACTCCCTTCTTTAACCGGTGATTGGTTATCGATTAATCCGAATGTATGCAGTCTTGAAGATGATCTGCAAGGTATGAATCTGTCACTACACTTGGAGGATTTTGATGGAGAGGGTGTTGATGAAAGGTTTGATATCGCGCGAGGCGAAGCGGAAGAAGGGGGTGTTGATAGCGTTTCTAGACGGAGGGAGGTTATTGTTGACATCCCAGCCGGGAGGTTTAGACCTGATTTTTTTGCTTGTGGTGACTCCATTTTTTTGTCTGATTTTTTTTTTCTTTGATAAAAAAAGTATATAATATTAATATTAAGATGAAGAAGAAGAAGTTGTTGAATAAAATGGTGAATCTCTCTGAAAGAGAAAAGGGAGAGACAGAGAGAAAGTTTTTAGGTTTATAACGGTCGAATTTGTGAGGGGTTTATAGAGAAAGTGAAGGAGCTGATTTTGGTAAGTTTTAATAATTTAATATTATTTGCTGAATATGAGAGATATTCCAACGGTCAATTATCAGTCTGGGCTTGTCATATAAGTTTGCGAACCGTTGAGGTTTATGTTGATGTTATATCCAACATCTAGAAGAATTAATTCTTGGTTTTTTTTTTAAATGTAAAGCTACTAATTTTGGCTGCCTTAACCATTACTCTGAGGGTAATGGTTAGCAAGACCCATAATATATTTATTCATCAAAATACAAATTTTTTATCGTATCTAATGATGTGTTGTCATATTAGTTAATAAATATGAAAACACAAGAGTTGTCATGACAATTACATCATCATTGGATACATGTGTAACATAATTGTATACTAACATAGTATACTGATAGAGGAGTGTTATTTGAACAACCATTTTATAGAACAACCCGTAGGACAACCAAAATATACAAAGAAATGTGAGTCTAGGCACAAAAACCAAAGCAATGGAGAGAGAAAATGAAAATATGATATGAGTATGAAAGAAAAAGTTGTCATAAAAGTTGTCACAAAATAAATGTTCAAATATCATTTCTCATACTGATAAACTCTATCAAATATCCCTACAACCTTATCTCATACAAACTTGGCAATACTAACTTTATTTATTTTTATGTCTAAAATATTTTTATTGTTTTGTTTTATTTTTTAAAGTATTTTTAAATTATTTTATGAACAAACTTGTTTTAAGCACCTAAATAAATATATGAAATTAATCACTGACCCAACTTTGATGGAAAACTCCATTTTAATTGGGTGTGGGGGGATGCGAATTTTCTCCAATATTCAAAGTCGAGGCAAGGGTGTAGGATTTTGATATCTGCCCTGCATCCTTCCCCAAAACCACACCGTTAGTAAAAAAAATATATTGTTTTTGAATACGTTTATATGCATATATTATTCATTTTATTTAACATTTAATTATATTTTATAAATTTTAATCTTCTCTCAATAGAAAAATACATGGTGTGGTCTCCTGTATGACCATCCTTCAATCAAATTGTTCTTCATTTTAAGAGAATCTTCGTATTTTATTTTTGCTTCTGCCAATTTTGACTCAATATCCATTCTTGTATCGTGGCTTGCATCAATTGCAGCAGACAATTCAAAGTAAGAAACTTGCAACCCTTCAATATCTTTGACAATCTTTTCCCTTTTCTCATATTCTATTTGAGGTATTTCCTCGAGACCATTGATGTAATTATCAGCAGAAGTTTTTGTAATCCAGAAACTCTCAATGGCACTGGAAATTGTAGCATGTTGCTTATCTTTGAAATTAAATTCATCTTCAAAGATGTCATGCTCTTGTTGAACAAAGTTAAATTTTGCAAGGGCATTGTGCACTTCACGAATGTTGACACAAAATAAATCAATATAAAACCTTATAGCAAGGCAGAACCTATCTCCACATCACTAAGATAATCCTTAAGACACCGACATTATTTATTAACCTTTTCATATTAAGAATAATGGATTCATCGGTTGAGATAGCATGAAAATTATTATTTAATACATCTCTTATTTGGATGAGTAGATTAGTAAGATCACGTCTATTGTCCCCTTTTAAAATTAGAAACAACAAAAGATTAGAGACATTTTCACGAGGATTTGTGTTATAATTTAATATTATTTTTCACTTTTCAACAATGGAATGTAAGTAAAAAAAAGGGGGTTCATAAAGCGTCTGAAATTTTTTGAATTTATTGGCATATGACACAATGAATTGAAACGGTTGGAGCGATGATAATTTTTGGCAAAGAAGGTATGTTTTTCAAATGAAACAACACAAACACACATGCACCTCCCCACTTGATACTAGTAGCCGTAGATGTAAAAGCATGCCTTATTATGATGGCTACACCAAAAACCAATTGGTATATATCGTTTGAATAAAACTGTACAGAACAAAAACCAATTGTCACGTCACAACCCCTCGCGTATGTAACTCTTTTTAAATTACAATTGAAAATATTTCTCATCAAATGCATGACATGTTGGAATGGTTCAAATGCAAATAAAATTAAATGGACATACAAATATGATCAATTCACTCACAAAAGAAAACTCAAATTTTATGATTATAATAACAGTAGTACCAAAAAATTGATTGAAAGACCTCTTACAAAAATTTCTTCTAATCGAAGGAACAAAGCGGCGAACCTACACCCACATGGTGAAATTCTTAAAACATAAAATACTTATTTGAAAGTCACTTGTACATGAATATAAAAGTGTTTCTTTCGTCATATCATATTTTTGTTCTTAATAGTATCTATGATAGATTGATGGTCATTTTTTGTTTACATATATTAATATTAAGAGTTTATTTGATTAAAAAAATGTCATATGTTAGCTACCTTTAATTTTTCGAAAAGATAAACTCGGAACTAATCAAGATGTTGAAGTTTGTCACTATGTGAACACCGAACGATAGACCTATTTATACGCGCAAAATAGAGATTTTCATTCTCCTTTGTACATCACTAAATAAATTACCAAAGCTATTCATAAAATATAATTACATGGTAATTTTTTCATTGGCCAATCCTGATTAAACATTAAATGACATGAATAGTACACACAATAGTACCTGTGACCAACTTAAACTTTGCAGAAATCACAGATTGCAAACAGTCCTCACAGGAGAGGAGAATGAAAAAGAATAAAGCAAGTGCTTTCTTTCATGTGGAAGTTATTCATCAGACTAAAAAGTGAAAATATCAATAGCAGACTCCTAGCTTCAGCAAACAGTATGGAAAGTTAGTTAGATTACTGGATATAATATATATTGTCTAAAATCGAGGTATAATGTTCAAGACATTAAACTGTACTACGTTATAAAGTCAATTACAATGAATAGTCAATTACAATGAATATTTCAGTTGATAACTACGAAGCCAATCTTCACCTTTTTCATAATAATCCATCCTAGTGAATGTTTGTGTATGAAAACCTGGGGCTGATGCATAAGCAGACGCACCACGCCATGCATCCATAACCGGATCGAGTGCTCTAACTATTTTTATAGGCGAACCGCAGGGTCTAATCATCCGAATTCCAGCTTCCAGGCGTTCAATGATGCCAGGGAAAAGAGAGCTTCCACCAGTCACAAGTATGGAATTGGTCATTCTCTGTTCCAGCTTTTCGTCCTTACATGATAACCTTCTCATCGAGACCCCGGCCATCTCATCTAACCCCACCTGATCAACTCCAATCCAGTTTGGACTGAACAAAATTTCAGGGCACCTAAACCTTTCAACTCCGAAAACAATCTGAAAATCTTCTTTGGTGAGCGGACGAATGCGTGGCGCCTCAGCAGGTTGGGAGCTACTTTCTACCTTGGGCACAAATGTTGGATCCAAGTCCTACCAAACCAACATATCAACATGATTTGAGTCATAAGATTTCTTTGATACAAGGAAATCTACAATAACCATACCAACACAGCTAATTTTAGGTTAGGTTCCACATTATAAAAGACTCGACCTAACCTGGAGCCTTGAAGAGATGCGGGCAAGCTCTGTGTTATCCTCATCTGGTTCATCGTCGTCGTCATCATTATCTTTGCTCATCAATTTGTAAAGTTGCCAATCTTCATCTTTGGCACCAAATGTATCCTCCCCCTTACCACGATCAAAGGCAGCAGTTGTCAGGAGGCGCATTCTCTCCCTTTGAGCAGCACTGAGTCTCTCACCACGACCAACACTACCTGTCAAACTATTTCCATTTCCATTCGTGGAGGAGCCTCCATTGGTTTTGAGCCGTTTACGTTGGTCAATTTTCTCCGAAAGGTCCTTGTATTTGGCACGCAATTGTTCCAAGTAAAGCTCTGGGTTCTCCCTATGTTAAGAAGGTCCAAAGAAACCAATCAGAAACATTTCAAGCATAAAAAATCACTCTACATGAATATCATCTCTTGCTCGCATGAATATGCAACAGAGTAATTTTAATCAAGCTTGAATAAATTGAAGCATGGAACATACAGGCGTCTCTCCTCCTCTAGCTGTTGTTTCCTCTCCCTTTCCAATTCCTCTTCATAGCGCTTCTGTTTTAATCGCTGCCTCCCATCAGACATAGATTTAATTGATAGCTGTTTCCTCTTTTCAACAAGCTATAAAAAAAGCAAAACCCAACAAACATTGTCAACTTTGCAAGCCACAGTAAACAATATTCAAAGAAATTATTTGGATATTAAGACTATAAGCTGGATCGAAGCAAAAAAAAAAAGCCACAAGCATATTTGAAGGGTGTGATGACAAGGAGTTCAATTTCACAATGCACGTGACAAAGAAAAACAATTGTAACAAGAAAAATTCACCTGCTCTGCCGTCAGCATGTCATCAGGGATGTTTATAAGCGTATACTTCTCATTAGACGCAGCGTCAGGTTTTTCAATTTCAGTTTGCTCACCTTTTTGTTTCCGCAAGGACTGCACAACTTTACTACGGGCAGATTCTACTTCCTGCCTAGAGACATAGCCAGTCTCTGCTAAGAAGGATCGTACATCACTCTCTTGAACATGTCCAAGTTGATTCAAAAGAAATTCCAAACCACGTAATTCATTTTCCAGCTCATTTATTTTTGATGACCTCTTCGCCTCAGCCATTTCTCGCAACCTTTGACCTTGTTTCTCCCTTATTGCTGCCTTTCTTGCAATCTCTTCCTCAGAAGGAGGCTCCTCAACTGGAGGTGGCACCCAAGGGAGCTGCCACATTTTGGTTTTTTCTTCGGCCTCCTTAGCTCCTTTCTGCCAGACCATTAAATGGCGTATAAGTCTTAGAAACAGTAGACAAACTTAGACGGGGAGGAAGAACCTATTTCTTACCAGAAACAATCGAGCTTCCGAAACATAGTCCTGTGCAACATAACAATGTTCCATCTTCAGGTCTTCAACCTTTTCCCATGTAAATCTAGCCCTGTATTGAGAATTTAATAAGACGTAAGAAATAGTACGTATTTAGGAGTTAGCTTGGTAATAGCAAAAGCAGGATGATTCCTTACTCACATATGATAAGGATATTTAAGTGAAAGAAGTCGCTGAAAATAATCAGTCACATGGAATCCACCAATATTAGTGCGACAGCTTCCTTTATAAATAGGTTCCCCGTCAACAAACTGAAAATATAAAAATAAATAATTATTAACACTTTACACATTCGGCAGGACATCTAATTCCTACAAGCAACTCTGCAAAACGGCAGAACTGACCATTGAAAATGATTCATCCTATTTATTTAAAAATTTATAAAACAAAATACCATTTTTTATTGTTTAGTTTTTTATACTTATTTTTTTCCCCCTTAACAATGTTTGTCTGTGAGGACACGGTCATAATGATCTTCAATAAGACATTGAAAACTAATTTTCTTCACATATAAAATACTTAAATAAAGCAACAACAACAACAACCAAGCCTTTTCCACTCAATAATTTCCAACTCTTTCCTAATAGTTTTTCTAGGTCTAGTGAGCTGACTATCCTCCATCTGATCTATCTCCTTACTACATAATCTATAGGTCTTCTCTCTACATGATCAAACCACCTAATACTAGGTGCTCTCTCTCTCTCTCTCTCTCTCTCTCTCTCTCTCTCTCTCTACATGATCAAACCACCTAATACTAGGTGCTCTCTCTCTCTCTCTCTCTCTCTCTCTCTCTCTCTCTCTCTCTCTCTCTCTCTCTCTCTCTCTTGTCTTACCATAAAATCCTTAAATAAAGCAAATAGCATAAAAAGCATACCGGAATCACGTGGGTTGTAGCGAATCCAGGACACATAGCAAGACCATCTTTATCACAAACACTTCGTTGTTGGTTATATTTATAGCTGAATGCTGCGTCAACACCAAAGGCTGGCATGGCAGAAAAGCACAAATAGCTTAGTCCATAAAATTACATGTACAATGCCTAACATAAACAGATATCAACATGCATATGCAATGTGTCCAAACCAGTAATAACTATGTCACAAGATGTCAAACATGGTCTGCTAGAGCTTTGCATAGATTTTTGTTTTCACTTAAGAATAGACCTGGTAGTGAATATTGGGCATAAGGCAACAGGCAATGCAACATTTCTGTTTCTACTACTAAGGCTCTTGTAAAAGATCAAGGCTTTTGCCATTCTAGGGTTAAAAAGTATTAGTACCTATAGATGGAACTCCATAAGTCTCAAAAAGAAGTTCTGCCATTTTACTTCGAGATTGAACTGGGTTGCATACACATTCTGTGATCAGGATAGGATGATCAATCTGCTCTGGCATTAAACATAGAAATATCAAAGAGTGAGCCAAAATAATTTAAACACTAGAAGTGAAAAAAATGAAAACATGCATTTACAAAACCAAGGAACTCCAAGTCCAAGGTAACAACACCACACGATCCACCAAGTTTAGCAGCACACCAAAGTTGGGGCCTGTTTGGATGGACTTATTTGAGCTATCTACTGACATAAGCACTTGTGAGTTTGTTTGTGAGAACTTATGAAAACAAATTATGGCATGTTCATAAGCTGTTTTCAGCTTATGTTCATCAGCTCTCCAAGATAGCTTATGAAAACATCATATAGATTATAAAAAAAAAACTTAACTTTATTTTATCTTTTTATAGAAATAGCTTATACATAAGCGCTTATCATGATAAATGCTTATGATATAAGCTGCAAATTATGGTGTTTATCCAAACAGGTCCTACCATTGGAGTTTAATATTACTGACATGTCTAAATAGCAAAGATAATAGACTAAATGCTCTGTGAAGATATAAAAAAAACACTTTACTCATGGCCATACCCCTGATCCTGTTGCACCCATTCGATCAAAAGCAAAGTCCAGAATCTGAAGATGAAAAAACATGTTAGTAATGTGTTGCTTGATATGATTTAAAAAATTAATGAATTATACACCTTAAAACCCTGTACATTAATGACCATATTCCCATAATATGTAATATGGTACACCTCCCTAACTAGTTGTTATGAACTTATGAGCATATGGTTACATTCCATCTGCAACCTTTAAAGTGTGTCCTACCAAACCTTATTGTCTCACTTCAATTCATTCATATATGTCATACAAGGAGAACAATGCATCCATTTACTTGTTCATATTACAAAAAGGAACTTTAACACTGATAGGAACCCAAATTAAGAGAAACAAAAGGAATACTATTATTGATTGAAAATAAAATATTACAGAAGATTATCCCTCTGTAATCCCAGAGCAAAAGCTCCTCAGAGAAGAGACATTTCTCTCTCTGCCCAAAACCAATAAGGTTCCTAATTGAATAATTCTCAATCCTCTCCACCGTTGTGGCCAAATGGCCTTATTTATACAAACAAAGGGCATAAACTGCCTGTAATCGCTCCTAATCAACACAAATACTGCATATTATACAAAATGCTAACTGCTCCTAAATAACTATATATTAAAATAACTGACTGCGTCAGCAGTTACCCTATCAATACCACCAGATACCAAACATTTCCGCTAGAAAAACAGCCTTGTCCTCAAGGCTGAGTTAAAGAAACTAACTTGAATTCTTTTGCCCCCAGGATCCCATTGTTGGAACCCTAACAAGCCCCCTTCAAACAACCAAGCCACATACAAAGTTTTATATTTGCAAATCCTTTCTTTCAAATTCAAAGGGAATGGCTCCGGCGATGGTTGTGGGTAGACCCCACCCTCTTGCTCTCTTTTTCTAATTGTCATGTAAGATTTTCTTCTTGCTTTTGTTTCTTCATCTGTCCCTTTCTCGTTCAATACTCTTCCCCCAATTCTATTATCCTTGCGACTCTTCTTTGTTTCAAAGTTCTCCATTTTTGCATCAACAACCTTTTCCGACGAAGGTGAAATTTCATTGACGTACCTTCCTTCTCCATCGTTGATGATCTTCTCTAATACTGGTTCATCGTGTTTTTCTGTCATCTTCCACAGTTTTGGTTCTGATTCTTGATCATGATTTTGCACCATTTGTTTATCTGTTGGGTGCTCCATATGTGCTCCAAATTCTCTAATCATAGCCATAGAAAATGACTTCCAGTCAGCATCTGGGTTCTCTTGGCACCAAGAATAAAACCACAGCAACGCTTCTTCATCCTCCATAATCATGAAAGCCCACTGCAACTTATCACATGAGTGAATTTCATTATCTGCAAAGAACATTTCAGCCCTTGTGATCCATCCTGCAGGATCCGTCCCAGTAAATTGTGATAGTTTATACTTCAAAGTCCATATTCCATCCATCTCCGATAACACTGGTTTCCTTCTCGTATCCGGTAGGTCGGACCAATTGATAGGAACCCAAATTAAGAGAAACAAAAGAAATAGTATTATAGATTGAATAGAAAATATTACAGAAGAGTATCCCTTTGTAATCCCAAAGCAAAAGCTCCTCAGAGAAGAGACATTTCTCTCTCTGCCCAAAACCAATAAGGTTCCTAATTGAATAATTCTGAAATCCTCTCCACTGTTGTGGCCAAATGGCCTTATTTATACAAAGAAAGGGCATAAACTGCCTGTAACCGCTCCTAATCAACACAAATACTGCATATTATACAAAATGCTAACTGCTCCTAAATAACTATATATTAAAATAACTGACTATATATTAAAATAACTGACTGCGTCAGCAGTTACCCTATCAATACCACCAGATACCTAACAAACACAGACAGATGCACTGCACCATTTTTGTGTGTTAGTTTTAGGAATATGTAAATCCTAAGTACATGACTCATAGCAAAGTTTGTACTCTTAAACTTGAAAACCTATTTCCCTAGTTAGAAACTATTCATATTGCTTGTGGCGTTCATTTTGGTTAGATCAACAACTAAACAACACTGGAATCTCATAAGTTCAAACCTATCTATGGCAACAATACAGGAAGCACTACCGTCTTTTTTCACACAAATGAAATTTCCAATTCTGACATGCAGCCATCAAAATAGGTCACTACATCGATGAAAAGGCTAAAAAAAATTATTCCTCCTATACTCACATAATTGTAACAGGAAGACTTACATATTCCATTATTTCAAACTGAAAAACAACATCGCTTTCGAATGCTGATCGTGGTCCAGAGCGAGTACAATCAAAGTACTTCAACAATGCTGGATCATGGTCACCAACAATGGTAACAGTTTCTCCTGTGTAACACAATGTTAAAAATTAATTATTAATTATTCAATATCCCAACAATTACCCTTATGTTTTCTAAACATAAACTAATGTAAAACAATTCCTACAAAAACTAGCAAAAAAACTACAATCTTAACAACACAGTTTCAAACAAACACTAAACAACATTAATGACACAATAATTCAGATGAAGAAGATACCTGTGGCTTTATGTCGCGGGCGTTGAACAATGTTGCGAAAAACAACACGAGGTTCAGACTCACCAGCCCATCTAAAAATTCACCAAAAAGGAACAAACTTTAAAGTTAAAATCAAAAACCCATGATTAAAAAAATTCAAAATTCAAAGAAACCGCGCAGCGTTAAGTAAAGAAAAAAGAGTTTAAATTTTTTGAGGTGAAATTAGGGTTTGAGAAAGTACCCAATACGGAAATAGGAAGCGCCATTGTCGATGACGATGGGAGTGGTGGAACTGAAGCGATTGTAATCGAATTGGCGTTGGATTTTGGAGATGAAAGGCATTGTAAAAGTGAAAAAGAAAGAGTGAAGCTCCTGCGATTCTCGAAGTTGTAGATGGTGAATTGAAGAAGAATCTAAGTAGCAGACATGGTGAGCCCCGACCCGATCCGGTGGGTTGTTGAAGTCAAGTAACGTTCCTTCCTTTTTGTAGTGAGAAAGTTAAATGGGTTTTTGTAGGGAAACACAATTTTAATTTATTTTTGGGTTATATTTTTTTTTTTATCCCAATAAATATACCAATTTTTCGTTTTAATCCCTCTAAAATTTTCCTTCAACTTTTAATCTCTATAAAATTTTTAATCACTACTTTTAGTCCCTATTTTCAAGTTATTTTTTATATTTTTTAATAAAATTGTACACAAATGTGTAGAATATTGTAAAAAAAATTCACAAAAAAGTTAAAATTTTTTAACAAAACATAAATTAAATTCATGTTTTGTTGAAAAATTCTAATTATTTTTGGGAGAGATTATTATAATATTATGAATTTTTCTGCCAAATTTTATTCAAAAATATGAATTATACATATGAGTTTACTTTAAAAGAGGGACCAGAAGTAGTGATTGAAAATTTTATAGGGACTAAAAGTTGAAGGAAATTTTTAGAGGAATTAAAACGAAAAGTTGATATATTTATAGAGATCAAAAACATATTTAACCCTTTATTTTTTGTTCAATTAATTTGATATGGAGAGGTACTCCATCCGGTACTATTTATAAGAAAAAATCATAACTTCACAACTCTTAAAGACATTTATTATTTAAAAGACGTTTCTATCCCTCATTTAATGTTGGTCTTTTCAACATTAGTAGATATATTTAATACTTCACTCATTTTTATGATGGTATATTTGTAAAAACATTTAAAAAATTACAACAACTAATATTATCTTGATTTTGATGAATTTTAGTTTTTTTCTTTATTTGCAGGGAAACACATAGCCCCTCCCTCAAATGATTACCCATGCTTGAAACTACTTTAAGCTTAAAAAATAATAGAAAAATGCTCTTAGAAAATTGTTTAAAATCAAAAAGGTAATTTTTGCAACAAAACTAATATAATTATGACTTTGAAGAGTGTTTCTCTTGCATTTATAAGCTAAAATTTACTTTTATGCATTCCTTTAACAACGTTATTAATACACTACACTCTTCGGTCATTATTTATAAGCAAAACTTTCCATTTTTGATTCACTCATTAAATGATGTATATGGTCAATAATAAAGACTGTATACATCATTTAATGAATGAATCTAAAATACAAAGTTTTGCTTATAATAGTGACAGGAGGGTGCATTTAGCAAAACCAAAAGTAGTATTTTTTTAATATAATTACTTTTAAAATACTTATGGTCTTGCTACTTATGGAAAATTGTTTAAAATCAAATAGGTAATTTTTGCACAAAACTAATATAATTATGACTTTGACAAGTGTTTCTCTTGCATTCATAAGCTAAAATTTACTTTTATGCATTTCTTTAACAAAGTTATTAAGACACTACTTAGCAAGACCAAAAGTAGTATTTTTTTCCAATGCCCTCTAATTATTTTTGGTACACTACTCTCAAAGCACCGTTTTCTACTTTACATTTATGATGATTAGATACACACCAATAGTTGATAGTGTTAGTTTAGTAAAAATGGCGTATCTTTCAACTAATTTACTAAATTTTTCAAAGGAAATGTTAACTTGTGCCCTTAGGGCACATGTTAAGGTTCCAAAGATGGAAATTATACATCGTAAATTGTCCCAATTTATTTATCATAGGATTAAAATTTAATGTTTATCAATAAATACCTACTCTTTGTAAAAACCTTAACATACGCGAGACTCACTTTCAAACGGATTAAATATTATATCCGTGAGACATCAAAGATGAAAACATACTTAATAAACTTTATACAGCAAACTCATTAATTTGGTCCTTGCCTCCTTAACTTTTCTTGTTGGGTCACACATAAGCACATAACACGAGGCAAATTGGAGGACGCATCAACATATTTGGTGAAGGATTAATGTTTTGAATGAAAATTATCAATGAAAGTAACATTTATGATTCTTTTAATAATTTTAATAAGTAAATCACCTAGTTTTGTACATAAATCGTAGATCAACCGACATAAATGTCAAAATTATTACAACCAACACTATGGTTGGAGCTTAAACTCTTATTCCTCCACTTGTGTAGGTTAACTTCCAGTGATTATTGTCGTATTTTGTCTATCTAAAAAAATTGTCTTGCATGTGAATTGTTTATCACACACATTGAGCAAGAGCTCCTGCCCATGGAAAAAAAAAAAAAAAAAGGGAGCTTTGTCCACACAAGAGAGAACAGATCAATAGTTGTTTAAATTGGGTTAACAGCTAAAACATAAGTTATTTGAACGTCATATTTACGCTTAAAACCTTAAGACATTATATATATACACATGCCACATCACTTGTTTGTTGTACAAAATCCATTTTTTCAACTCTTATCCACACTTAATATACCAAGAAGTGTAAGATTACTGTCACTTTATATTTATTTTATTTCTTATAGGCAATTGGTTTATAGTCACAAATTCCTTAGTTTAGTAAATGAATCATCGGTCATATTTATTGGAACAGGAGTAGATTTTGAGTTTATGCAGTAAACAACAGATGTGCATCTCATTCAATCCACAATTATGTCCTCCAACCTTGCAAAAATAAAACAAGGACAAGGGCTATTTACTTCCTGAGTTATTGATGATGACCTCTAGTTAGGATCACCTCACTTTTACTAAAAGAGTATTGGTGTAAAAATAGGCCACATATGACTACAAACAAGAGAAATATCCATGTTCTTATGCTTACCGCCATTTGTACTACATCACGTAAAAAAATCCATTTGTACCACATATAATAAAATGTACTTCACAAAGAAAAAAATGTCAACTCATAAAAAGAAATATCAATTATTTGGATAGATTAATTTTTGTACTTGTTTGCTTGAAATACCTTAATTAACAAAAATAAAATAAAATTGGTTAACACTCATTATAATGTTTTTTTTGTACATTGCATGATAAAGGTATGAGAAATGATATTTATACAACCATTTTATGACAACTTTATCTTTCATACTCATATTATGTTTTTACTTTTTCTCTTTTTTATTTGGTTTCCGCCAACACTAAAGTGGATAAATTCATTGTGCTAAAAGCAATCTCACAAGTGAGTTTGGTCTTAATCGAATACCAGGATCCACTCTATAGTATCTCCACCAAGTGAAATCAAGCTTTGATATTATTGTTGGGACTTATGAGAGTCTGCATTTGGTAGATCAATATATTAGTTAAACTAAGAAAAACTATACAAATTTTATTTTTTTTTATAAAATAAACTATACAAATGAGTTTGCATGACATATCTTCTCACAAAACTTTAAAAGGGGAATAAGTATGGATCTTCTCATTTATATAGTTATATGTTATAACTCTTCAATTCAATGTGAGACTTTTAACTCACACTAGCCACATCAACATAATTTGATATACAAAAATCATTTTCTTAAATACATGTTTATAATTAATGTTTAATATATTTTTAAAGCACTTTATAAAAAAAGTCTTAATATGCTCCATGTTTTCAAATGTAGAGGAAATTATTGCAAAAAGGTACACTAGCTTTATTATGGTGCGAAGAGAGGAATAACACTTGAGTGACATAGAATTGGGTGACATTGGTGATATTGACCAATCATAATGTCACAATATTTGTGAAAGAGATAGAAACACAAGCACTGTGACATTGTGATTGACCAATGTCACAAATGTCACCCAATTCTATGTCATCCCAAAAAGAGATAGTACATCCCATTGGTTTGAATTATTGTACCACACGGGTGGCCAAATCACTAATTAGAGATTGCGCGGCGTACTACTTGTCTCATGTTGGTTCCCTACTCCCTGGTGCCTGGTGGTACCATGATGTTGACATAGGGTGTTTTTCGTGTGGGTTAAGATTCTGTGTTTCTCTTACCATTTGTAAGAGAAATAGATATAAAGAACTTTAAAAATATATAAATTAATTTGTAAGGATAGAATCCATTTAGTGGTAAGTGTATTTTTTACTTTTGTACATATTTATCTTTCCCTGAATGGAACACTTCATTTATTTTAAAAAATGGGAAAACCCTAACCCGTTAGGTGTGTATGTAAAAATGTTTTAATTGAATTTAATTTTATAAAATATATTTTTAAAATATTACCAAAAAATGATTTTTTTTTTTAAAATATATTTAATATACATCAAAGTGGTAATTCCTATAAATTTAGGATATAATTTCAACTCAGTACAAGAGTGTTTGATTTCATTTTTTATCTGACGACGTCTAAAAGGTTTTTCTTTTTTTAACTACAAATTGAAAATTAATAGTGAAAAAAAGTAGAATAGCTACTTAGTCCATTTGTAACTCAACAAACAAAAACAAAAATAATAATATTAAAGAACCAACTCCTTAGGACAACATACAACATATTAAATTCACCATCTAAAAACTCTATACCAAACCTAGGAAAAAAAGCACACACGAAATCCCATTATGATATGTAATGGCCCTCTGCATGAAGAAGAGGCTATAACAGGTAAAGACCCTATCTTAAATTAAATTTCAAGAGAAGACCAAGTCCTAACTAACCCAAACCTTAGACAAACGAATGACAAACTCTTCAAACCTAAGCACTAGCAAACGCCAAGTATGTCGTCGATCTAACTGAATAACCTCCATTCAGATCTAGGTTCCAAGACCAAATATCCTCCTCGTGAGAAAGAAATAGAGAAAGATTCTAAACACGTGACTATTTCACAATTTATAAGATTTTTTTTTAATATGTCTGTCTTTCATTACAAAAAGTTTCTTTAATTTGATAAATGTAGCTTGAGTTTTCTTTCTTTCTTATCTCGAGACTATTTCTTTACAAAAGACACAGCTGATTTTGAATACGTGTACACACCACTATTGCAACATAGCTCAACTAGGTTTCATCGAATACAAGTTTAACAAAGTTACTACTGTTTGGTTCAAAATTTATATCATATAGATCAACCCTACGGAATAAAAAACAACGAGACTTAGGAGACGGTCCAAGGGAGGAAAACCTGCCAGAGCTGTTATTGCATCGAAACCACTTAAGTAAACATAAGGAGAGAATGAAACACAAATACTCTTTGAATTAGGCGTGTTACAGTGTCGGACATGTGTCGGTCCGACACATAATTACATTAAATTATATGATTTTTCATAAATTATTAATGGTGTCAGCGTGTCGTGTTCATTGTGAGTGATGTCCTATCCCAATTTATATGATAAAGAAAAACTAGCAACATTTGTTTTTTTCAACTGATGAATCAAAATAAATATGAAAGAACGAAAAATAAAAGTATCAAGTACAAAATAGGACCAATGAAACAAATACAACTCAAGGTCATCAATGACACCCCAAACCCAAAAAAATAACCTTAAAAAATCTAGCTTTCACATGAGCATGAAGAAACTAGCAAGATCTCCACGGTGGACAAAGCTCAAATAAGTTAATCATTAGCGCTTCTTGTGCTTAATGTGTTCTCAATGGTTAATGCTTAATATATTCATTCTTCCTATCATAAAAGAAAACAACAACAAGAAAGCAACAACAAGACCATGAGCAAAGATGCTAAAGAGAACTCAAACGTACCTTTAGCAGGATATATGCATGGTACGACTCCAACATCATTTATTCGATTATGGGGTCGACACTGTAGCATATATAATGAAAATGTGTACTATTCAGTCTTTAATGAAAATAGAGTATAACTT
Organism: Medicago truncatula; assembly: GCF_003473485.1. Taxonomy (NCBI): domain Eukaryota; kingdom Viridiplantae; phylum Streptophyta; class Magnoliopsida; order Fabales; family Fabaceae; genus Medicago; species Medicago truncatula. Next base: position 34,069,143 of record NC_053044.1, read on the forward strand.
ATCCCTTGTCTTTCATAATTCAAATGTAATAATATTGAGTGAACTACTATTGGTGACTTTCACTAATAAATCATTAAAATATTGGTGCGTTTGAAATATATATAGTTACATGGAAAATGTAAAATTTGATGCTAATTAACAAACTTTTGAGACAAGAAAACTATTATATTTTTCAGCTAACCAAAGAGACCCATAAAAAACTATCATGTGTTGCATTCGTACACATTGGAAACATAACTAAGTGAATCATAATGTGTTTATTCATTGTTAAACATGTCTAATATTCTTTTCATAAAAACACAAGAAACATTTTTATATGAAAGTTATGTGAGATTTCAAACTCATCATCTTCCAATTCTGCTTGAATAAAGAGCCATGGTGCATTAAGAAGTAACTAGTAATCAAAGAGAAGTTAAATAAATACTAGTTTTGAAACTATGAAATAAGTCTATATTGTTAAATCAAATTACAATATAAAGATTGCCATTCCAGAAATAGAGCCTGATGTACACTACTTTATCTGGGAAGAAACAAAAACACAGCACCATCAAGATAAAATATAACTTGATATATGCTGAAGAATAAAACAACACTAATGTGCATTATTCTTTAACAAATTTCAGAACTACCGAAAGTGCAACATACACATTTATAAAAGTAATAAACTGGCCATGCTCTCAAACTGAAAAGAGAGATATAGGCTATTCTTTTCCACAAGAATAAAAAGAAAATGTAAAAATAAGTTAGTTAAATAAACAGGAGAAAAAATAAATACTTTTACCACAAATATCCATGAAGTAAAAGCACTTACTCTCATTTATTCACAATGATCTATGGTGCAGACAAAGTTGCATCATAGTACAGACATACCTTCTGAGTTTTGCAGGAGGGAAGGGGGTTTTCAGTACTACAAATGGCAGAAAGCACTTAGCTCCATTATTAAACCTCAAATTACACTATAGAGGATTACAGCACATTACCAGATAGGTCAACGGCATCATTATTTATGCATTAAAAATTCTTTTCTATTTCTCAAAACATATAGTTCAGCTTCACTTCATTGATTAATTTTTTTTCTTCCAGAAGCATGAAAATATTATTAGCAACTACATACGCAGAATTAAAAAGTGGCTTAATAACTGGATCAAGATCTAACCATAATAATTAACAAAATAACATAACTATTGAGTTCATTCACCTCTTTTATTAACTCCAAGCTGGTAAGATTCTGAAGCTGAAACCTTGGTAATATTAGTCATCAATTGCTGCTGCAGCATCATCAAGATTCTCATAACATGAAGAAGGGCTAATTGATTTGAAGCCCTATAAAGCTTGTGAATCTTGATGATGCTCCACTAGCAAACACTGACTGTTTTCTTCACTTTAGATCTGTGTGACCATGATATCATACAAGAGAGCAAGTATAAGAAAAAAAAATAAAAATAGAAGTAGATAATGAGAAGGACAAAAAGTATAAAAACAGCCCTAACCCTAACCCTAAATCTTATCTAATCAAATCTAGTGAGGCAAAAGTAAAGTATAGGTGGTGGGTAGACAAAGAAAGAACAATAATACTCACTACTTAGTAGTGAACCCACTTAGTAGTATTATTGACCAATAACTCTATATATCTCATGTGTATACAAAAAAATAAAGACCATTGAAGTACTATTGCTAGTAAGAAAAAAGCAAAAAATATCTAAAAAGTTAAGAAATCTGAGAATTTTTTTTATTGAGTAAAGCTAACAGAAAAAAATCTTCCATATGAGAACTGAAAGAAGGGTTGAGAAGAAAGTAGAGACAAGTGAGAAAGAAGAAGGTTTAATGGTGTTTATATAGAGAGAAAAACTCAACTATAGGATCTGATAGGATATAGAGAGAGTATGTGTTTGTGTGTGTGTGATACTAGTAAGTAATAAATGAGGGAAGAGATTAGTTGGTGGCTTAAGATCTGTCAGTGAGAGTGAAAGAGAGAGAGAGAGAGAGAGAGGAGAAATAAGCAGAAGAGAACAGTTAGACATCGTAATCTTAGGCACCAAATTTACCAAAAAATTAAAAACTCTCTGACCAACTACATATTCCACAGATGGAAAATGGAATAATATCTACCATAAGTGAGTATAGAACTTAATTACCCTTCCAGTAAGTAGAGGAATAAGGTGGGGTTTAAGAAGATTGGAGTAAAATATTGTGTTGCGTCCTATACAAGCGTTTTTCAAATTGTGGGGGCCGTAAGGAATTGACAGGGCCTGCGAATACATGACCCTTTACTACAGCCAAGGTTCCAAAAGGGTGACCATTCTTTTGCCCTCTCCTTCCTACTTAGGGTTTCCTTGTTTTGATTCATCCTTAAGTTTTTGCCTCTTTTGGACTCTTCTTTTGTTACTTTTTTTGAAAATAATAATATATATTACATAATATGCTCCATCTTCCTTAAAAAAAAATGCTCCATCTAACTCTAATTATATTTTTATAGGACCTCTTATTATAACCATTGGAAACACTATCTGTTTCTCCCAATCCAAATTGTTTTTTCTTCTTTCTTTATTTAATAAATGATTTTGTCGTCTTAATATAACGTTTATTTTGATTTCTCGTTGGATTTTTTTATTTCTTGTCTTAGTGTGATTTTTATTTGATTCAAGTTGAAATATCAACTTTGATCTTAGTTAAGATCAAATCAATGTCTTTGATTTCGTCAAAGTTATATATTCAGGGGCATAAGTATTTCAGACACTTAATATAGTCATATGTGTGGACTTATATACTTTGTCGTATGTGCTATTAATATGAATGTTGTGAGTTTGTTCATATATTTATCATTTTCGTTACCAACAACTTTGAATTCGTGGTGTATACTCCCCTAATAAGTTTGGCCCTCTGGTTACTCGTCATGGCAAGGACTTAGTAAGCAGACTTTACATAATATTTCCAAGACGAATCATGCCTCCACGACCACGGGGCTAGTTTCTTAGACAGGGGAAACCCCTCCAAACCCTGCAATAATCCACAATGAGCACCTTCTGTCAAACAAAAACGCTCCTCCTCCACCTAAACTCCCAGACCCAACCATTTCCCACACAAGTACCCATCTCCCCACTTTATTCTCTCATTGACCAGATACTTGGAAGAACCTCTGGAATCGAGTTTGCAGAGGCATTTCTACAACCCACAAATCACTTCAAAAGGATATCAACAACCCATTCCCTACCTTATTAGACACCCCATCAAAAAAGGATTCAGATGTGAACCCTAAAAAAGAAATAGGGTTAATAGGTCTTTACCCCCCTGTAATATAGGTCATTTCCGGTTTTCACCCCTGTAAAAATTTTATTTTGATTCACCCTCCTGTAAAATATTTTTGTTTTGATTTACCCCCCTAATAGACCAAACAAAAACCAATTTTATTTTTTTTTCAAAAAAATTTCGTTTTTGTTTGGCCTATTAGGAGGGTAAATCAAAACAAAAATATTTTACAGGGAGGTGAATCAAAATAAAAATTTTACAGGGGTGAAAACCAGAAATGACCTATATTACTGGGGGGTAAAGACCTATTAACCCAAAAAAATATGTTTTCACCAAAGGGAGATAACTCTATAGCCCTCACTCTACCACCTAAATGGGATAGCGAGCTCACAAACCCGTACCTAGCAGAGATGATATCCCTCCAAAGGCTTCCCACCCTCATATATTATTCTTCATTTACACTTCCCTAAAAGAGATAGATTCATCTGCCTAAGACCTATCACAACCCCCCCCCCCCCCCCCCCCCCCCCCCACCCCACCCACAGAATTAGGCCTACAAACATCCATCCAACTAACCCCAAGCAATTTCACGCAGGCTTTTGGTACCCCTAAAGGAAATTCCTTTGGAAGCAAAAAAAATGTTTCTAGATATTTGCTAGTAAATCCCTGTAGAAAACATGACTTGAGTTTAGGACAACCACTCTGCCTCCAAGATTGACAAACTTATTACTCCAGGAACTTATCCTACTAAAACTAATGTCTATTAAAGGTCTCAGTGTACTCTCACTCTGAGGACTAGCCCCCACAAACAATCCAAGACAAGTAAACAGGAGACTCCAACCTCTTCAATGAAGGAAGTTCTCTGCCAACCCGAGAAAATAGTTATTGACATTCACACTCATCACACTACTTTAGCAAAATTCACCTGGAGGCTCGAATTCATATGGAAGCATAAGAGAATCACTATGAGGGTCCAAAGGTTTTTAACTGTCGGCTCCCCTAGGAAAATTGTATCATCGACATATTGGGATATGAGTAATTGAAAGATCTGAGTCACAAACCTTGACGCTAGCATAAAGATGATGTTCATATGTACTCCTAGTAGCCCTACTCACCCCTTTACAACAAGAAGAAAAAAGGGGCTAAAGGCTCAACTGATAAAAGATATGCATAAGTCTCAAATGTTATTATTTCACATAAAATCTTATCAAACATTACAATCCCTTCGATCTCAATCATAAGCAAACAATCACTTTTTAAGTTTATTGATTAACTAATGTATCTAATATATAATATAGAGCAAATACATCGATTTATCCAAATACATCGATTTATCTTAAGGAAGCAAATACATCGATTATTCAATAGTGGTGGAGCCCTTCATAGGTTGGGGTGGGCCAGGACCCACCCGAAAAATTAAAAAATTAACAACCATGGGTTCATTTTGCGAGATTTTAAACAATTTCGCGACGATTTTAGTTTTCGGCAAATCCAAATTCCCGCAAAATGGTGTAGTGGCCCATACGAAAAATTAAAAATCATAGTTCCATTTTTTGAGATTTTGAACAATTTTTCAACGGTTATAGTTTTCGATGGTTCCAAAAGTGGCATAAATCATTTTTGTCATGCTTATACAACTTGGTTTGTTAGCCGAGGTTTACAGATCTTCTAATTTGCAGGGGTTTCAAACCTTCTTTATATTGTCATGTCAACGAAAATTTCCCTAATTAAGAGTAGTAAATAGGTAATTTTTTTTTTTTTAAAATACCCACCCAATTATTTTAGTCAAACTCCGTCACATCGAATTCGTGTTTGATGTTTATTACAACATTAATTTTATATTTATAATTTATTTTAGTGATCCACCCGAGTTGTTTTTTGTTTCTGACTCCACCACCGTTGTTCAATGAAATAAGTGAAATGTTGTTTATAGTCCCATGCGGAGGGAGTATCTTGCAAACAAGAACAATCTCCAAGATCAACTTTCTTCAATTGAAAAAGATGCGAAGGAAATGGGACAAGACAAGGCCTAATTTTCAGCACATGCATAATTAACAAACATCAGTATCTGTAAAGATTGTTCATAGGAGTAAATTTTTGACTTCCATAACTTGAATACGCAACGAAACATCCCACTAGTTTTTTTCTTCTAATGGTGGATTTCATGTGTGCAATTCCTTGTACATATAAACACTCCGTCATATCATTGATCAATACCTTTTTTTTAAAGCAATCTTTTTACGGCTATAAGTTTGTAAGACCACTATCAAAATGGTATTAAATCCACTTTGACATTTTGTTTTTGGTGTGAATCATCTTACGTTGGCCATAAATTACCTCAATGAATTGACTCATCTTACATTAATTTTGTTTTTGGGTGAGAACTTTTGTTTGTTCTCTCCAATGCACACTTGAACAAAAGATGGTTTTTTGTTATCCGTGTGATTTAGTACAAAGTAATCACAAGTTTTTATTGATGACTAATCTCCATCGAAAATCTAATTGATTATTATTTGTGGAATCTCCTCTTTTATCTATAGATTTTACATTTGTAAGACTCGACTTCGTTACATTGTTTAAAGAAATTGAATATTTTTTATACTACAATTTTGGTGGATCAAAGATGATTTTTTTAAAAAGTTGAATATTTTTTATACTACAATTTTGTACTCACTAAAAGCATTCACTATAACTATTAAAAATCAAGGGGGTGTATTAGATTGAAATTTTAAAGGATTTTAAAAGACTTTTTTGTTTTATAAAAGTCTTGTGGTATTCAATCAAGATTTTTAAAGAATGTAAAACATTCTTGTGGTATTCAATTAGGATTTTCAAGATTTTTTAATGAGTCCAATGAAATTCAGTGGTATTCAATTGAGATTTAGCATAACTTAAAAATTGTCTACTGGTATTCAAAACTCTACGGATTTTAATGGATTGTTGTGAGTAATGGATTTTGTGAGATTGTTTAGTGTAAAATGTACCTACTAACAATCTCACACCTAACCTTGAGACTTTTTTTATCACCCACACATAGCCTTCAGATTTTGTAATACTCTTCCAAATTCATTTTTTTTTTTTTTTACGTTTCTTCCAAATTCTTTTCTGTTCTACTGTAACAATGACAGGTTATATATTTTGTTTGGCAAACTTATTGTCGAAATCATCATGCCTCTAACTTGCACTTTTCTTAACATAACTTTTACGTTAATTAAAAAAAAGAATGTACCGTATAATCTTGTGGTTAATTTACCATCTACCTATATATCAAATTATTATAAAAATCACAACTTTACATTCATTGATATTATAATAATTTTTCTACTTGCATTTTTCTACTTGTAACATGCATTTTTCAATCAAATTATTATAATCAATAAACTAACATAACTTATTTTTAGGTCTATTTATTTTGATATCATATGTCCAGAATTTTTAAGATCAATCAATCTGCTAGTAGTTTATTATCTAATAGTCTTTTTTTTGAAGAAATATTACACTCATTGATTCAATGTTTTTTTCCGGTTGATTTATAACTGTACTTTTGTTTTTGAGATTTTTTTGTCTGTATTGTATCTTTAAATTTATTGACCCTTTTAAAATCTTTAAAATCCATTAAAATCCTTTAAAATCTATATCATGAATCCATTAAAATCTTGCAAAGAATCTTGATTGTAAAAAGTCTTTCAAAAAAAGTCTTTTAAAATCCCACAAAATCAATACAATCCAACAAAGTCTTTTAAAATCTTCAAGATTTTTTCTATCAAAACAGTCTTTTAAAATCTCAATCCAATACACCCCCCAAATTGGTTTAGCTAGTTTTGTTAAAAAAATATATAAATTTGTGATTTAAATTTATGTAATTTGATTCAGATAGTAAATTATTTTGATATAGGTTTGAAAATATTGAACATGGAAACCTTAGTTTTACACTAATAAATTTAATTTTTTTTTATCCATTGATGTAATTTTATTCCAAACTTATTGAACACCAAGTATGTGTTTGGATTATATTCTTTTTGCGCAAACTTCTGTCTAGTGGCTATTTTGCCATGAAAATAAAGAAGCTTGAATTTTACGCTCCTAAAAATCGTGCATCTAGGGGCTCGTTGACGAGGAAACAAACACATGTTAAATATGAGTACGTTCTACAAGTCGCGATTCGAAATATCCAAAAATATAGATAGTATTTAAAAATTTGCATGGTTTAATTCTTTTCTAAAACTACTTTTTTGTCTTCATCTCCTTAATCAGGGCTTTTTCATTTCTCTTAGAAATGGAAAAGATATCAACAACATATTTGATAAAACATACCCCACATGCCACAAAAAGTAGTATTTAGTAATCACCATTCATCTGTATTATTGGGGAATGGATTCTCTCCCGTGAGAAATCCTTTAAGTGACATTTAATGGAATCTTGGCCTTTAAAAACACGTAAGAGAGAATTTTTAAATATAATTTAGTGGTGGATATCGCAATCGGAGAAAAATCAAGTGACATATCCAATTGAGACAATCTAATAACCCATTGTAAACTAACCTCTTAGGAAGACAAAGTGACTTTGATGTGACAACATGTGTACAATGATGGGAAAGAAATCGAGTATATAAAAGATAAGCGTTGAACACGGAGTAATGGAACCTATTTTTCACATTACCTAGTTTCATTTAGTTTATAATATGAATTAAATACATAAAAATTTGTGGACTCATTTTTCTATTATAAAAAAAATCAAAAGGAGTATTATTTAGCTATATAATATAATTTTTAAACTAAAAAAATATATTAGCGCCCAAAAAATATGAAAACCAAAGAGTGAGCCCTAGTCTCCATCATTTTGTACAGCACTAAGCTAGACAACTACTGTATAAGTGAAATGATACATCAAAAGTGTAGCCCAGAAATTCCGCTGAATAGAACAACAATATGCAGAGGTGTCCACATATTTAGCACTGTATTTTCGCATTGCATTTGTAACTTACTTCAATTGGAAAATTCCAATGTCCGGCCCCTACTCACCATGCATATTCCCTAAAGCTGCCCACTTACTTGCACGTAATATTTGCACAGGCCATCTTTAATTAATATCATGGCATTATAATGAGAGGTTGTTTATATCGTGGAGTACATGTTAAAACATTTTAAACTTCTTTCTTTCTTTTAAAAAAAACACTTTAAACTAACAACTTTTTTTTTTTTTTTTATTGAAAACACCAATTATCACCGCACAATCACATATACATGACTGAAAATGGAACATAACATTAATTATGAGGATGAACAAAGGTGGCCTTGGGATGTTGCTATAAGTTAAGGGTGAGAATATGTTAGATCGAGTTAAGTTTTGCAAGGCTTGAGTCTAACCTACCAGATTTTTTGAAGACATAGAACCTATTCTGATAGTTTATGCTCACATCATGTATTGTATTAAGATGATGTCCTTGTTTAATTACTAAGTTGGGTCCATCACAAAAATATATCTTTTCAATACACATTTACTTATTTATTTTATTTAAATAAATAATAAATTCAAACATCCAATGAACAGAAAATAAAGTTTTATAGTAATTTCATTTTTTTACCAACAATTTTATTTCTTTATTGGTAAACACAAATAAGGAAAATGTATAATTATTATTACTAATAAAAATGATAATAATGACTAATTTACAATAATAAGACCATCCACAATGAAGCATCCATTTTGGATGTTTAAGTGAATTATATATATGCACATCATCAATTTTACAATTTTTTAATATTAATTTTGATTAAGCATTCAATCTCTACAACCTAGAACCTCACAAAAAATTACTTAATCGATTCTACAAATAACTCTAAATCATTAAATTTCAACAAAAATCATTTACTTTTTTTTTATCAATAAAAAAAATCATTTACTTTAATACAACTTATTTAGGGTGGAGAAAGGATGCTTCTATAATCACTATTCTCTACAAACACCGTATTTATTTGCTTCACAATGAGGGTGATGTTAAATAGGCGAAACACTCACCCCATTGTGAATGGTTTAATTCTATCTTTTTAGGATCACAATGTCAAACATTATTATCAAAGTAATACCTCATTGACTATGCTATGTAAAACTTTACTAAAAAATGACACCTCATTTTACAACGGTCATGTGAGCTTGAATGCCATAAAGAACAATTGTATAATGATTATTAGTGTCAATTTAATTAAGAGAAATGATATTTGTACAACCATTTTATAACATATTTTGAGACAACTTTCTCTACCTTTATTGTATCCTTACTTTATCTCTCTATTAATTGTTTTAGTTTTCTTATCGGTGTTTGGTTTATAACATAACTTGGTATTTTGGTTTATTGCTTGTTTTAAGCCCTACCCTTACACTCCATGTGTTGGTTAGGATCTCCTCTTGGTTTAATATATTTCATTTTTACATATTAAAAAAAAACAAATAATATAAAAAAAATAAAAATAAACAAGGAGACCAACAAGAATTCGTCCAAGTGGTAAGAGTTTAATCCATAGTTTTTCGTTGAAAAAATTCAATTAGGTGTGCTCGTTTTGTGTACCCTACAAACTCACTAATTAAGATTAATCATCGTTAAATGATGGTGAAAACTTTATGCATTTTATATAACAAGTAAAAAATCATGGAATAATGTAACATTAACGTAATGTAATATCATTGTAAGTTGATATTTTCTATATAAATATATAACATTTAGTGGTTGGAAAGTATCTATAGTATATAGATAATCGGAATACGTCTATTTATCCTTATTTTTATGAAAAAATCAAACTAATCCACAAAAACTGATACGAAAAGAATCAAACACAAGACTTTTAAACGAACACACTCAAAAGTTTTAAACAAACACCGTTAGGTTAATCCAAGCGAGTTTATATCCACGTTATATGATGTACTGTATAAATTTGTATCTGAACTGTAGCAGGTGATTTACGTGTTTGTAAGAAGAATGGGTCAATGGGAGGGTCTGTGAATTATGTCGTGAAGAGTTTTTAGGTAGTCGTGTTGTTGGTTTCAAAATAAATCAAATCAATCCAATCGAGAGAGAGTGAAATGAAAGCTTGGAATATGGGTAGTGTGTGGTACTGCTACTACTAGTGAGTTAGGCACTAACTGTACGTAGTACGTGCCTTATGTCTCTCAGTTTCTGTGTGGAGTGTAGGGGCTCTTTTCCTTAATGCAATGAACCCTCGTCTATACATACATTTCAATTTCCCTTTCTCTCTTTGTCCACAAGTTCGAAAAGTAATGAATTGAATATGAAATTTCTCTAGTAATTAGAGATTTTACTTATTGATGCGGTTACAGGTGTGGTTGTTAGTTTAGTGGAGTCATTTCCACCTTAGTGCGGCGTATTTGCAATATTTTAGTTTTATTCCAATTTAAATAGACGGTTAAGACTTAAGATTAAGTTAAGTTCACTGTTAATTAAAGACGATCCGATCACAATTTATTGTGACGGATTGCACACGACAATGATCCCATCATATTATGGTAAGAATGTGACTGCGGATGATCATATATATGCATGAATCTTGGGCAAAAGTTAAGGTAGGCAACCTCTTTAGGTCTCCTACCGTAGGAGACTTGATTTTTTTTTATTATTATTTTTTTATACAAAATTGATGTCAACCATTGGATGTACTTGAAAGCTTTTGAAGACTATAATATTATCATACTCTCTAAACATTAGATTATTTTTACAATATGTTCCATCATCTTTCTCTTTCCCCATCCATGTCTCTTACTCGCCCACCACAAACAACAACATCAATCTCTTGTTTTTGTCCAAAAAAAAAAAAAAACATCAATCTCTTGTTCTTACTCCCACCTTCGTAATTCTCCTGGACATCTAACATCTATGGAGTTACTTAATCTAAATTGAAAATGGGTAATGACTTTCCGCAAGATTTAAATTTACACTCTTCCATTTCTAATTTAATGCTTCCATGGAGAAGAATATAGCATGAGTTAGTTACATTTTTTGCCAAAATACGAAAAATAAATAAATAACTGAGGATGGAAGGTTGGTAGGTGTCTTTAAGGGGGTTTGAAAATCCTTTTATTTGGGTTCTCAAACAATGGATGCTCTTTCTTCATTTTTCTCTTTTGAGTTTTTGCAAAAAATTGAGATTGTACTTATATTCATACTATTATTATATTGGATTTTTAATCTTCAATCATTGTTCCAATTAATTTTCGAGAGGCGCTTAAAGCTTTAAGGGTTAATTGTTCTCTATTATATTATAGTGAGAAGAGCAACAAAATGCAGTTGCTACAGTACATGTCTCTCTCTCTTAGATCTATCAAATGAAAAAAAATCTAATATGACGAGATTATGATAAGATCAGTGTTCTTTATCAATCTAACAGCAACACATATCATTTTTTATTATAAAAAAAAAAAATTAATCTTTTTTAATGTCTCTTATTGTAGGAGATTTATTCAAATCTCCTACTAGAAACGGCGCCTGAATCTTGTAGATATGGTGATGCCATATCCAACGCAATATATATAGGTGTAGAATTATCTTGTATTTTGTTTAGTTACGTTTTTATAATTAAAATCCTTACCACTTTTTTGAGTGTGATGGGTGATCGATGATAAGAAATATTGATTTGACTAATTTTCCAGTGGCAGTGAATTGAACAGATATTTGAATCTAAGAAAATGTCTTATTAATCTGTCTCATGTGATTCCCTAGCTAGTTGCTATGTATATATCTTGGACTTGAGTGAAGTGATCACAAATGGGGTCAGATTTCAGTGAAGAACAATCGACATTAATATTAATATAATAAAAGAGTGAAATAGATAAAATAAAATAAAAATGAAATAGGCAAAAGATAACAACAGCATCATCAGAGTCATCTATTTTTGGGTATTTAAATAGTTCTCGCGTGTATATATCACTTGTTTATAATTTTTTAATAATAGTATCTAATAAGAATTCAATCTCTCCAACTCAACATTTCACAAAAAAAATTTAAATGAGACTCACTAATCAACTATCAATAATTTTATATCATTACATTTAAATTTTTTAATACTAAAAGAATGAAGGTCCCGCTTAAAAGTGGGGTCTTATAAGATCCTAAAAAAGATTCTCCTCAATGGGGGTACCTAATAGGTACAAGGTCTTAAATGGTTAAGACCCTCACATTGGAGATGGTCTAATGACTTATTTGATCTTGATCAAACTTTTAAGTATATATTCGTTAATGAGATTTTCGTTATCTAAGTTCAACCAATTTAGGTAATGAACAATAATTATTTTTTAAAATAAAAAAAAAAATTGTTTGAAGATGGTAGTTTTTATTAGAGTTAATGGTGCTTTACCTTCCTATAATATATGTTATTTCCAATTTTTCCTCCTGTAAATTTTATTTTTTATTTACCCCATGTAAAAAAAAATTTGGAATACCCCCTAATAGGTCATAAAAAAACAAAAAATTTCTAGAAAAAAAAATTAGTTCGTTTTTTTATGACCTATTAGGGGGGTATTCCAAAAAATATATATTTTACAGGGTGTAAATTGTAACACTCTAATCGTTGTTTTAATTATTTTGATTTATTTAGAGTCTTGTATGATTTTAAATAATATTGGTGATTTATGTGGTGTTATATTTTATTATATAGTTTATTTTAATAATAATTAGATTTAAGTGAGATATTAGTATTATTTTGGAGTTTGGGGAGTTATTTAATATTTAATAGAATTAAGGGGAGTTAAATGAAAATAAAGGGAGTTAAGTAAATGGAAAGTTGGGAAAAGAGAAGTCAGAAACATTGTACGTAGAAACTGTCAAATTGGGAGAAAAGGGAGAGAAGAGCAAGTAGAACCCAGGAACCATTTTTGCTGTGCATTTCTTCTGCAATTTTTAAGGTAAGGGTGAGGTTTACTTCAATAGTGTAGTTATTAATTTCTGATTTTGAGTTTAACAGGTTTTACTGAGAACTGAGAAATTGGGTATAAGATGAATTAATGGTTTTTGGGGTAGATATTGCTGTTTTGATGTTAGAATTAGGTTCTGGTTGCACAGAACACTTCATTGCTTATCTGTAAACTAATTTGGGGAGTGATTTGAAGAAAAATGGGATTTTGGGGAAAAACCTGTTTTCTGCCCGTACAGAAGTTCATCGCTCGCCTCGCGAGTAGCCTTGCTCGCCAAGGCGAGTGAGCAACTTCATAGCTCGCCTCGCGAGCAGACCAACTCGCCGTGGCGAGTAACCCAGTTGAAAACTTGATTTTCAAATTGTTGTTATAAGATGTTTTTGGGATAGTTTAATGTGCCTAAATGATTTTAGAGAGGACTGAAGCAAGTTTTAGATTAAAAAGATGAATAGGGAGCTTAGAATTGAAGTTTGAGTGAGAAAAATGTCAAAACTCCCGATAGCACCATATTTTCACTCGCCTCGAGTTCGCCATGGCGAGCAACTTGTTTTGTGAGTTCGCCATAGCGAGCAGATGTGCTCGCGAGGCGAGCTACCCAGTTTTGTGTGCTGATTGTATTTATATGAATGGTAGTGATTGATGTTGATGTTTTGAGCATAGTTATGTTTAATTGTGCATTATACTGGATTGTCGGATTACTGTTTGTTGATGTTGTTGATGGCTGTTATGTATGTTACATTATTAAATCATACATGTTGAATGGATTTCGGAGTCATATGAGAATGTATGCATGGTCAAGTTGTATGTAGATATACACAAGTAGGTCCATAGCATATGCATAAACAGCGGGAGGACTCAGGTCCTAGAGCACTAGTTGTTCACAGCGGTGAGGGCTTCGGTCCTGATGAATGCTTTAACCATTCAAAAGCGGTGAGGGCTTCGGTCCTGTTTGGTACCACATGCATAATTGCATTTATTGAGGAGTCTTAGTGGTGTTGTCATGTCATGCATGAGTCATTGTTGCTGCTTGTAATTGTTATATTGATGATGATGATGATGTTGTTGATGAATATATATATTTATACATATATTATGAAGAATTGATTAGAAGATGAAGTTGTTGCTTTGTGAAATATATATTTATATTTACAAGATGATGTATTGATGTTTAATAGGGTGTTAGATTCAATTGATGATTTCAATATCTATATTTTATTGTTGTGAATCTCACCCCTTCTGCTTGAAAATGTTGCCCTTCCTATGGGTAACTTGCAGGTGATCCTGAGTAGTCGGTGGTGGCTCAAGTGTCGTGTCTAGGGCTCTGATACATGGGATGGGATGTCTTATTATTTTCTTTCCCATGTATCAATTTTTGGAACATGATGATGTGGCCCTATGTTTGTTTAGATTTCTTTGAAGAGGCTTTTATGCCAAGATTTCTATTGGAGAATTAATATGTTGATGATGGTTTTAATGTTGAATATATTCCGCTGCAAATTGATGTTGGTTTATTAAATAGTTTTATTTTCTATTTAAGAATTTTTGGAATGTAGTGTAGCATGCCCGTTTGGTGCTTAACTCTGATGAATATTTTGTATTTAATTGCTTTTGGGCAACGGGGTGTTACATAAATAAAAAAAAAAATTTACAGGGGGAAAACCATAAATGAGGCTTGTGCTTTTTGGTGGCTATTTGGCATTGGGTTTATTGGGATCTAGAAATCTTTTGTGATGAACGTACTGGAAAACCTTCTTTGGATTTGCCAAAAATATTTGGAATTCATTTATTTCTTGCAGGGGTCGCGTGTTTCGGTTTTGGCGCATTTCATGTAACAAGATTGTTTGGTCCTGAAATATGGGTATCCGATCCTATATTACAGGGGGGTAAAACACCTTTAACCTTTTTTATTACGTTAGAAATAATTTAATAAAAACATAAGACTTCATAAAAAAAATATTTCACCTTATATTTAATATTCAAATGCTTGTGCAAGACAATTTCTACAAACATATTTTGATGCAAAGTAATTAATAATTGTGTCTGCAACAATATGTTATATTATATTTTTTTCAGTACATAAAACGGATGGACCATTCAATATTTCTTGTGACATTGACGATCTTAAATAGTTTTTCAATAGTAGTGATTTGATGAACAATATTATCATGTTCTCTAAGTTTCTCACTTAAATGCTTTCAATCATGTACTCCACCATTTGCTAAAAGACTCGTGTGACTGCAATTTTTTAGAATAGACCAATTTACAACAAAAACAATGACTAATACCTCAAATTCGTCCTTGAATTTTCAAAAATCGGTCAAATTTGTCCCTGAATTTTGCGAAATAGCTATTTTGTCCTTGAATTTACAAAATGTCAATCAAATTAGTCCCTCCGTTAAGTTGGTATGTTAACGGAGGTGACGTGTAACGTTAAACTCTTACAAGGCTTGCCACGTCAGATACCACGCAAGCAGAGACCAAATAGATTGATTTACAGAAAATTGTCAATGACCAAATTGATGGATTTTCAGAAAATTGCCAACGGCTTTTTCTCCTCTTTTTCATTAACGATTCTTTCTCCTCTTCCTCATTAACTACTCTTTCTACCCCAAATATATAAATTTGGAACCCTAATGTTATAATTTGTCACCTAGAGTTCAAAATCTCCCAAATTTCTTCCATGAATTGATGTCAATGTTCTTCCCCAATTCAAAAAACTTAAAACCCTAATTTTTTTGATTCAATTCGAAATTCAAAAATCAGTGGTCATTATTGAAGATTCGGTGTTCAGAAATGATGGGTGGTGGGCGTATGAGCTAAAACAACTACAACAGTCGGTCTTCATCTTCAAGCTCTATGTACAATGATGAGGTGAGAGACTTCAATGTTGGTGACCTAGAATTTGTGTTGTAAGAAAAGCTAACACTGTCAACAATGGTTATGTATGTGTGAATGATTTGTTTAAATAGTACTTATTTTGTCTTTTGATTGTATAAGATGATGGTGAAAATTGTAAATTTTTTGTGTGGGTTGATGAAGTTGAAGAACTAGACTATTTTAAAAACAATGGTGCTGGTCATGGAAGAAATGCAAGATTGATGGAGAAGTCAAAGGATAGGGGGAGAGAAGAGGTTTGGAGGGCAAGGTTGATGGATAAAGTTGATTGTGTAGGAAGTGAGCTTAGGTTGATTAAGATATTGATATGAGTATTTTGTTTCATTGAGTTGTTTAAAATGTTATTGTATTGTGCCAAGTCCATGTAATGTTGTAATGAAAAGAGGTTGTCAATGAATGAATCAAACCTTTCTGTCAAAAATTTCAATCAAATTGGTCCTTGAATTATATACATATTCATCATATTGATCCTCAAATTAGTGAAAATACCATCAAATAGGTCCTTGAATTTTCACAACAGATATCACTGTGATCCTTGGTGCATACATTTGCAGAACAAAGTAAAAAGTAAAAGACAAACACTTTGATTATAAAAAGACAGACATTTGCATACCATCATAAGTCATATATTTGATGTTCATAAGTCATTACATAGCCAAAAAAATAACATTACATAGCCATCAAGTCATTTGATGTTCTTAAGTGATTACATATCCAAAAAAGCATAAACTAAACAAGTCCAAAAAGCATTAATTAAACTAGTTCAAAAGCATAATTTTAACATGCATCAATGCTTTGGAAATTCTAGAGTTGGGATAAACTCCATGTATTGGGGTATAATTGGAAAAATTACACTGAAAAGTTAAATCTCGAATTTTTACCATTTCCATCAATTTAGTCCTTGTACACGTGGCTGCCTTATTGACATGTGTACAAGACAACACAGCATGCAAGAGGACACATCATCACCACTAACAGAGCTTTTGGACGGAGGGACCATTTTGATCGACGTCTCTAAAATTCAGGGACTAAATAGATATTTCGCAAAATTCAGGGACAAATTTGGCCGATTTGTAAAAATTTAAGGACGAATTTGAGGTATTAGTCCAAAAACAATATACTCAACTTTATTTGGATCTTTATAATAAACCAACAATTTTCTTTCAAAAGTATCTCAATTACTCAACTTTCTGAAAAATGAAGAATATGAAAAACGTCTGGAAAGTCTATCTATATGAAATGTGATATTCAATGCCCCAATTGGCAATTTTTCAATTAAAATATTTCTGGTTTAACATCAAGAATATCACAGTTTCAAGAGTCAAATATATCTAAAAGAGTGATGAAGTGGTCATCGATGTCTACAACAACAATTGATGCATCAAGAACATTAATGGGGTGGTTATTTAACACAACTTTGTCTTTCTTTGGTATGTCTTTCTATTTTGTTATACACTGCTACAATGTTGTTGTTGCAAATTAGGGATTCAAACTCCCTTTACTAAAATCATGTGATAAATTCTAAATAGGCCAACAAAGAACTAAGTCCTTAAATATATATTTTTTGCTTAATGGACCCCTAACTTATTTATTTTTATATTTTAGGACCCAAATTTTAGATTTATTTTTTGGGGTTTAGGACGGTTGGTCTTCTTCGCCCTACCTCGGATACGACCTGTAATTCTACAACACACATCAACTATACACGTTTTGAAAGAAGCAACTATCATTAGCTTCTATTTTTTACATTGGAATGGATTTGAAACGTGCATATGGTCTCTCAGATGTCAAACCAAATACAGGCTAAGTTTGTAAAAATTTATGCAATTAAAATGAATTGAACAATAAATTTAAACGTAAAAAACATATTTAAAGTTATAAGTTATAAATTTTGACTACAAATTTTATCAATTCTAAAAAAAGTCAATTTAAATAAGAACATTAAACAATATTAATCACTTGTATACCTTCATAATCAATTTAAACTTCATTCAAAAGTGAAACCAAATATAGGCTACATCAACTTCTCCTTCTATCTCTGCCCATCATCTAATTCTAAGTTATGACTATCTCACTTATTGTTTTTTCTTAGTTTCTTTTTCTGTCTCTCATCCCAACCTGATTTTCTTGCTATTGGAGGTGCATGAACGAGAGGATCCTGGTTCAAAAGGAATGTGAAACTTATAGGGCAATTTTCAAGAATAAGGCCTGACATCATGCTGTATCTGTGAATCTATTATTGGTGCAAACACATGGATCAACGTATATATAACTCGGTGTTATTAGTAACACACTACGTATATATAATTGCTGCTATAAAAGACGAGTTATTTATTTATTTTTATCTTGGATTTTGTCCAGTTATTTATTTCAGAATCGTGGAAGAATGGTCCATAATGCTAGTCTGTTCTACACTTTTGAAGAACGGTCCAGTTATTTATTTCTGAAGGAACAAGAGCATCGTGCAAGGTTGAATATCTAGTCTAGCTTTGAACTTGTACATATCATTGAATTATTTCAGGCTAATATTGGGTATGTCATTTTGAACTATTTGATCATTGATTTTTCAAGCTCTCAGATACTATAAAATTATAAATCAAATTATGCAAATATATGTGCTTTTAAGTCTTCCCCTCATTTGTTAAAACCACGTTTATGATAACACTTCTTGTTTTTATTTTTTGGCGTAAACGTATCTTCTTCGCGCAACTGCGGAGACTAATCGTTCAAACTTTGTGGAATCCAAATAGATGGTAAACTCTCCCTAAGAGTTTTAAAGTTGTTGTATGTCTAAAACTCAATTCTAACCCAGAACCTTATTTTAAGGAAGCATTGTCAAAACTTATGAAATAACATTGCTTATTACAAGGAAGCGTAAAAAGGGCATATGATAGCGCTTTTTACACTTAAAAAACTCTGTCTTAACCTATAATACACATGAAGATACAACGTTGTTAACAATTTATCTGAATTTTGTGGAATTTAAACTTTTGACTCAAGAGAAGATTATATGCATCTTTGAAAGAAGGAGATGAAGAATGTCAAAAGTTTGAATGTGACGAGTAACATGTAATTGATATTTATCCACTCTTAGAAGAATTAACATCCCACCTCTATATAAATGAAACCTTGTGAAGAGTACAATGAAAATCCGAAAATTAGATTAAACAAGTTGAGCTAAAACAAACCCCAAAAGCACAGAATTTTGAACACCAAGCCTAAGCTCTGGGATGACCCTGTAAAACATATGGGTTTCTTTTATTAGTTAGTATCTATCGCTCTATGTAACTTTTTGTGTTTTTTTTTTTGTTTTTTTTTTTGGTGTCCAGAGTTCAAACCTCGGAATTTGCATATATTATGCGTTGTTCTTGCCAACTGAGCTCAGCTCTTTGTAACTTTTGAGTGTTGACTAAGTTGATCAAGTTTATAAATGTCGGAAAATTGGGTAGGTTTCAATCTTTTGTAATCTTATATGAGATAATACACAATTTTGTTGGGATGTTTTGGCAATCAAAAGCATAATATATTGGAATGTTACTTTTCTCACTTCTTAAATTATAAGTTTGTTATCTTCCAATCTAATCAAAAGTTTTGAGTTTGAATTGATCCTTAAAAATGTAAAAGTGTTAAAATCTCTTACATTATAGTTTTACTTTAATATTTTGCATATTTGAATATATTATTATAAACTATAATCAAAATGATATTATATTTAGTAAAATTTTGTATAATGCCATTAAATATACGTTCAAATTTATAAACTATATTTTTCCCATATTTGTAACATATTTTTTTGAAGAAAATATTAGAAATTTTAAGTTTATTCCTCATGGGCTAACTTGTTTTACTGCAGGCAAATGCAAGAGTATTTCTTTTAACACCCTCCTACCCTGTCGTGCTAGCTTCAATTTTTTTTTTTACTCCCGTTCAATATATGTAAATCGAACGGAAAAAAATATGATTTGAATTATATAATGAACCATAAAAATATATATACATATATTCACTCATTTCCCATTTTCGAAATTTAACTTTAAAACATCCTTTACTCAAAAAAAAAAAAAAAAAAACTTAAAAACATCCAAAAACCCCAAATCTGAATCCTCCCTCACTATGTCAAATTTCAACCAAACTTGGTCGAATTATTGATATTTAAGGCATTTTGTACAAGTCTGCCAAGACTCAGTCTCTTATGAAGAAGATAATGGAGTGTGATGATCGCCATCTTCTCCACTCCTTGTGAAATAGAATTCCATAGCACACTTTTTAGGCAGACTAGAACAAGTAAGAAAGGTTGGTTCTTTGAGGGATCTTTTTCAGTTGCCCTATAGTGTCCATGTTTCCTATGTTGGCTTTGAAAACAATATTGTACACATTCAAAAAATATAATCTGAAAGTGTTTAAAATATTGTGCATTTGGGTGTTTGACATGTTTTAGATTATATAATGTGAATTATAAATATATGATTTTTTTTTGTTCTCAGTGCACCGACAATTTTTGTTGTTCACAACGCACATAAACTTCTATAAATTAGTGTGTTTTGTTCATTTGTAATCCACACCATAAATACATGAACACGTATCTAGTAGATGTGAACACGAACCTAGCCACATTGTACTACAATAGGGGAAACACAATCCTTTTATGGTTCATGTTGATGTTACACTATGCGGCTTGAAGGACCAAATTAGCGTCTGTCTCAACCACATATATCCATGAAGCGTGGACATTGCTGAATATTCAGATGGGCGTGTTCGATTCACCTAGACGAAAATCCAAAACATTGACGAAATTTGTTTATCATATTCGAAAAAGTTTATCATATTTGGTAGTATAGTTCAAAGGGACCGATCAAGTTAGACACTACATTGACGAAATTTGTTTATCATATTCGAAAAAGTTTGATTCGACCCAAGATATATAAAGAAATTAGAGCATACATGCATAGACGACCCCATGTAAAATTTTAAAATTACTTGCATCCCAAAAGAAGTATATATTTTTTTAGGACCAAAAGAGGTATGTGTAATTACAAAATATTATATATGTTTATTGTCTTTTTGTGTGTTGGACAGAGCGGAGTGAGAATATGTAAACGACTACACACATGGATGCACATGAACAACAATCCCTTTTTTCCCCTCAATTTAACCACTTATTTATTAATTACTTTTTCTTTTAACAAAATTATTTGTTGGTTACTTTTCTTTGTTGGTTAGTTATATACCGATAAATTTGTCCACAAATTTGCAGTTTGATGGTCAAACATTTGATTTTATTTTTTTTTTCCCCCATTTTAATATGGGTAATTTGCATATTCTAACAGTCTTGCTCTACTATTCACATGAAGGCATGTGATATATATTTTTCATTACAAACAAAAATAAAGTGTACTATTTATATGAATGGAATCTTCTGCTGGTTGTGTATTGACTAATATTACTATAAGATGCAGTAGACTTTTTTTTCCCCCAAAAGCAACACAATATATAATATTTTCAGAGTTTCTCTAATCTTACAATTTTTTTTAAAGTTAAATTAGCATACGTAAATTGATACAATTAAACTTGAAATTTTGAGATGTACAGACTCCTATGTTTCAAATCAACACCACTGGATTAATTAAAGTGGGCTAAATTCATCACCAATTTATGAATGAATGAATGACTATGTTTCTTTGTTCAAGTATTAAGTTGATAAGTCGTAAAAAAATATGAGTAAATTACACTCCTCTCCCCTCAAAGATGATTAAATTACATTCCCCTTCTCTCTTATGTTAAAATATACACTCCCATCCCTTCTTCTTCAAAACATATTAAAAAATATTTCATTCCCCTCCCCTAAGAGAAGCTAGAATTACATTCCCCTCCCCTCTAATGTTAAATTCTACAATTTAATCCCTCAATATATTTTTTTATTTCTAATAATCTACCAAAAAAATAATAATCTAACGCACTTCTAAAAAAATAGTACTGCGGGTCTATTTTAATATAATCAAAATTTGAATACATATTTTTTGCTATTTTTTATTCACAATTCCATTAACATATAGTTTTAAACTCTATTATAAAATATGAAACAACCAAAAATAAAATTAAAATATGTGAAAAATTACTAAAGACAATTAAGTATTGTTATTTAAAAGATAATTTTATACTATAAATTATAAACTTAATAGCAAAATATTTAAATTTAATTATCATTGACATTTAAATTATAAAGAAACGAATTTATTTTTCTTAAATAGTGGTTTAAAATTAGTATATATCATGAAAATATGTATTTATGTTAAATTGATTAAAGTGTAATGCATATTTAATTATTAAGGGTGAGAGTTGTAATTCAAGCATCTTATAGGGGAGGGGAGTGTAGATTTTACTATTCAAGAGAGGGAAGTGTATATTTTAACATAAGAGTGGAGGGGAGTGTAATTCAAACATCTTTGAGGGAAGGGGAGTGTAATTTACTTTAAAAAAGTATTAAGTTGATAAGTAAAGGGTTTTGTTTTCTTAAATTAATATTAATTTATCCAAGATCATTATGGAGATTCAAACAAAAGAGGCACATAATCTTCTCTAATCATTTTTTCATAACATTTAATCATTAGAATGTTTAATAATAATACATAGAGTAAGTGATCACATTCACATATACTCAAATTTGTTTGATAAGATTAGTCCCTCTTTTTGTCCCCTCAACAACCTTTGTCATTGTTCAACACGAGGTATTGGATTTTTTTATTCAACTTTGAGAGTAATCACTGCCGTAATGAATGATCGTATCAAATTGGTATGCAAATTGTGCTTAAAGTATTTGATTAGAGACAATAGAATAATTTAAATGTACTATAATCTACCACATGATTTTAGATGCTTCTCGATTTATCAAATTTTCAATGAACCGTTTCAGTTTTTCATTTGGAATATATGGATTTGATATGCAATATTTTGTTGCTTAGCAACCTACATTCATTTAAAAGGTTTGACTGGTCAGTAGCTAGAACAAATATTATAAATAGAATTGTGTAAAAGATTTATGCGTGCCATGTGATAGCAAAATATGCTTAAAGTTTTGGGCAGTATAATAAGGAGAACATATTTTCCTTCAATTAATCTTGTAGATTTGTGTTTCACCGATTAAATGGTACAAAGTGGATTTGACTCATTAGTAATTTAGTATAAATTGAATGATTGAGAAATTAATTTAAATAGCTCAAGTCCCATGACCCCCTAGGTATCGCATGTCCAAAGTTATTTGTGTTGTTGAGACAGTAGACTAGTAATAATTAAATGATGATCAAACAAATATAGAAAACTAAAAACATAACCGGCTACAAACACTCTAAAACAAAAATACAAAACCACATCAAAACTAGTAAATCTAAATGAAACAAAAATCCACATATGGAATTAAGAATTCTCAACATACTTTTCCCCTTCCAAACCTATATATATATATATATATATATATATATATATCACTAATCAAATAAGTCAGTTTTTATATAGCTCAAGTTCAGCTTATTTTGTTAACGAATTTAATTTTTATCACAAGTTCAGCTAATCTGATTTACAAATCAAGTTCAATGAGTTCAATGAGTTCAATGATAAACATGTCCCACTTTGATTGAAACTTTAGTATATTGCATCAAGTTTTATTGATTTTGCAATATAGATTATATTGTGTTTTATTGAAATGATTATTAGTTGTTAAATTATAATCCACCTTGACAATACTATATCTTCGATTGCTTGTCATATAAGTAATTCATTTACCACATCATCAAAACGCATAGTTGAAAAAAATTGTTAGATATTTTAAAAGTTAGAAGATTAAAATCATGAATTTTGAAATGGGAGACTAAATTCTGATCTGTCCGGTGAGGATGGACAACAGTGACGAAAAGTGCTCCGGCATGACGGTGACGATTCCTGGTACGGCAATGACGAGTCCACGCGGTGGTACGAAAGGTAAAGGCATGTTAGCATTCCAACGCTCAAGTCAGTAATGGAATTGAGAAAGAGTGAGTAGAAAGTGTTGTGAAAAGTGAATTATACCTTGAGGGTGAAGTAAGGCCACCCTTATATAGGCGCGCGTTAAGAATAACTGTCTCCGGGTTTCGCCGCGTGTGATTAGGGACGGTTAGAGGACACATATAACGTGATCCTCACACAGACACGCGCTCGTATGTGGTGCGGTACACTTAAAACTGGCGTGTTTCATAAGGCGCGTAGTCTTATGACGGTGTAAGTTAGGCCACGTGTCGTCGTGTGTTTGGTCTTATGACCGGTCTAGAACAAAATCATAAATGAGGCAAAACAGTGAAAAAAAAATAGGTGTTTTTAAATAAATAAAAGATGTATTTAAAGTCAAATAAATAAAATGTGCAAAAAAGATAATTGGTTTATTCAACCCCAATCCGATTTTCATGTTCGACTAAACTCTGATTTAAATGAGATTATAATAATCGGTTAAATAGACTGATTCTCAACTAAATCAGTTGAACATGTCGGTTCGATTTTTAAAACACCGATAGGTTGGCTTTGAACTTATTCCATGATAAATGTAAGAATTATTCATGAAGGAAAGTGTTGAAATTTTAGAGACATACATAGTGACCCAACCTAGTTGAAGGATGATAATCAAGATAAACTTTATGTACGGATAGAAAGCTATTTCCAATATCAAACTGGTATGTCGATCCAGCTTTGGTATCAAAAGTGCAAAAGTGCAAAAGTGCAAAAATATATCTTCATATTGATGATAATAGATCATCCAAAAATGATAATGTTGAAGAGAAATTGTAATATCTCAATCGTAAAACTTATCTCATAATTATTTTGCTAAGATGTATGAAGACAGAAGAACTAGTGCATGAGTCAAACTAGACTCTTAAATTTGCCAAGTAGGTTGTGTCGAATTCCTCTTTGAACTGTTGTTGTTTGATATGACATAAGAGTATATGTGGACAAATGGAGATATTTTAGAGTCTCTTAGTTAGGCCCCCCCATCCCATTTGACAAATCAGTTTCCTCTTTTAGAAAATAAAATACCTTCAATATATATCTAATTTTAGTTATTTTCATTTTTATTTTTGTAAACTTTTTTCGAAATTCATTGCTATTTTGGAAAACAAATGAATAAGTTTAACGTTGTATTGTATCTAATCTAACTATCTAAAAATAAAGGATTCGAATATCCAATTATGATTTAATAAAAGCACTATTAATTTTTTTGAAGGAACAAAAGTAATATTAATAGTTTGTCCAAATTTTTTATGATTAATTAATTACTTTTGATAGAAAAAGAAATAATAAAAAGTTAACTAGAAAAATAACAATCGTATAACATTATATTTTGCTTACCAATCACAATTTTACTTGTAATAAGTTTAATAAATAAATAATGGAGTTATGTTAGACATTAACAACTACCGTATACATTGTTGGATCTCGATAACATGAATCAAAATAGTGTGACGATTGGTCGTTGTTCGAAGCAATATGTACACTATATAGCTTGAGTACCATGTCAAACGAGTAATGATCGTTTCATCGATATTTGAGGTTTCAAATATAATTTATGATAAACATTATGATATAATTTGATTCAGTTAATTGACCTCACTTAGAATGATAAAACTTATTTTTGGTATTACAAAAATCTGTAGAATGATCCACGTGGGATTGCACACATTTTACTCTAACAAATGTTTACTTATATATTTATTATATAAAAAGTAGCAGGATAAGTAAGATATTTTTCCTCAAAAAAAGTAAGATATTTGTTTCTTCAAAAAAAAAAAAGGGTAAGATATTTGTTCCTCCTAAAAAAAAGCTAAGATATTTATTGGTATAAAAAGGTATAAGTAAGATATTTTGCTCTTTAAAAAAAAGTAAGATATATAGTTTGCCGTATCAAAAGGAAATAGCATAAGATATTTTGCATAATAAAGATTTTTCAAAACCGTTTCACAAGCAAAATCATATGTGTGTATAACAAGCACAAGTGTAATAAAGTTTTTTTTTTTTTTTTTATAAACAAATTGATTAAAACTTACATACATAAGTGGAGGGGTCGAAATTCGAACTCCGATTACGATCTTCAGTCTAACAATATCAACATTTTTGCTAGTTGAACTAAAGCTAATCATGCAATAAAGTATTCATAAGGCTTCATGCGATTAAGTTATAGAAAATATATAACATAGTTAAAATGATCTTTGGTCAATTGTCACAAAGTTCTCAATTAATCTCAATAGAATTACGAAGGGTTGGCAAAAATAATTAAAATAATAGAGTAAGAAGAAAAAAATCCTATATTAAATAAATAGAATTAAAATTATGAGCAATTGTTGGTTTTTCTTCAATCTCCTAAATTGATTTTCAAGCATGTTTAATATCAAAATGGTCTAAAGCTAAGATCGAAAATAACAATGAAAAATTAGAAATTAACCTAGGGTAATATATAGCTCTGATATCAAATAATAGAAATCCACAATTGATTTGAGTTCTTGTAAAAAAAAACTCTTATCGGTAAGAAAAATGTTTTATAGGACATTAATACATATATAAAATATCAAAGAAAACTTGTAAAATATTTTATAGGACATTAATACATTATCATAATTATTCATAAATATATTTGTTAAACTTCATTCTATTTTTCTTTTTAAGGTTATTTACACTTTTAAATGAAATTGTGTTTCAACTATTATTATAAAAATTGTGAGTATCAAAGATTCTAAAAATAGAACTTAAGTTCTGCAACATTAATTGTAACACACGTTTAAATTAAAACTCGAAGGTTATGCTTTTGTTTTTTTGCTACAAGGGTTATGCTGCTTTGTTTGAAAAGGAATTGTCATGTGTTTGTAAATTGAAAAGAAAATACAAACATTGATAGAGAAAATTCCATGCTGTAATTTCCCATCTCAACCTCGACAATTTGGCTGAAGCAATTAATCAAGGCACGAGCACGATGATAAAAAACCAATAACAACTAATAAGAAGGGTCCTACATTTTTGTTCCACATGACCTAATAATCCTAGTTTAAGTACATGAACAATGCTAGTATGCTACACTTGATGTACACACTACACACATGCAACCTCTGATATATCACTGTGGGTCTCCACTCTAATTCCATGAAAAGAGAAAGCCTCTACCATTACACTATTGACGTAAGTCCAAGTAGGGTCACATCCACTATTTCACTTTTTTTCTTTTTGGCTCCTTTTTTTTGCTTTTGAAATGTACTTTTTGGCTTCCTTAATCTTTTGAGAAATGATCTTTTGATCGACATCAAATATCAAATAGGATGGAACTTCTTTTGTTTTTGTGTGTATTTTTGAAATATGAAAAAGTTGTAAACATAAATAAATATATAAATAAGGATAATAGCATGGTGTCACATACAATGTTAGTGATATATCCAATAAAAATTGACTAAAAGTGGAAACATTATACACAGTGATGTATTTGTAGTATAATATTAAAAACTAGGGTTTAGTTTGTTTTCGTGATGTCTTGAAAATGATATTAAGAAAGGTATTTATAGCTTTTTGTGGACTTATTTTCGCGTGACTTAAGTCCCAAGCAAGCTGAGGCATAAGTCTTTTTACTAATTAAACTCTAGATATTTCTAGAAGCTAGTTGAGGCGGTGTCTTTGGAAGGCGCGTCCAGACCTCAGGTGCCCTTACGGAGGGCGCCAAAACCTTTCTAGAAAGCATTCGAGCCCTGAAATATATTGACGGTCCACGTAATTATTTATATATGCAAAATATACATAAAATTATGCTTAGAGTGTGGTGGTCGGTGGAATGCTCATGCACTGAACACACAGCAGGGTGTGAATTTAGAGGTAGATACAACAAATAAGGAACTTCCAAGACTATAAAAAAGGAAAAAGAAGCCTTACTCTTGGACTGGTAATGGACACCTATTCTACTCATATGCTAATTATTTGACACATATCAGCATTGTGGTTATGACTATGAAGAAATCAAGGCAACCAGATATTTTTATTGTATTGAACTGCAATTGCAATACAGAGAATATGGAGTATACAAAAGGAAAATAATCAATAACTTATAGGAAAAAGTAGGGTAGTAAATCCTTTTGTGGATATTGTCAAAGGTATAAAGTTTACTTAAAATATATAGAGGAAAAGGGGAGACAATATTCAAAGAAAGGGGAGACACTATTCAAAGAAAGATGAACAAACCATTAATTTAATCTCCAAAGTAACGGATTAGCAATAGCATGATGTATTTTCAAGATTGTTTTTTTTTTTTTTTTGAATAAGTATTTTCAAGATTGTTGTTAATGAACAAATTAGCATTAGAAAAAATGACACATTTATAAAAAAAAAAAAAAAAAAATCATGGATGTTTTGGCTCGTAATTCTCATATCAAGTTTAGAGCAATAACCTGGATTAAACACATCTTACCTCTTGGGTTCAATACTTGAACTAGCTTAAAAAGATAGCATAAATTAGGGATTTTACACTCAAATTGGAAAATCTAACAAAAATATATAGGAGGATGGATTTTTCAAATAAGTTGATACGAGAGACGGGGTCGACCCAACAAGTTTAGAGACCTAAAACAATTCTTATTGGGAGCGGCGTAGTGTTGAACCTTGGATAAAGTGGATATGAGATCTTCACTTTTATCAACTCAATATCAACTTAACTTGGGAAACATCCATTCAAAAAATTTCATATTATATATTTATATGTTAATTAAAATATTTTGAGATCTGTTTTCGACCCAAAATCTTGAGGTCTAAAGTCCTTGCTTGTGTCACATGGCCCTTAGGCCGGCCCTAACCCTGACGAGAGATATCAATTAAGTTAGTAGACTCATCAAATATGCTAGAGTTCAAACAAAGAATTTCCTTGCAAACATCTTTTGAGAAATCTTTGGCCAATCACATTCAAACACTGTCAAAATTATCTCACTCTCGTTTTAAAATTCTCTCGATTTGGCTCTCATTTTTATCTTTTTCCTCTACTTCAGATTGCAGACATTCTTCTTTTGATGATACTTCAAGTTTTCCCTCAAGCTTTGTGTTGGGAGTTTGGAGTATATTACAAGCCTTTTTATAGTCACAAGGGTCCCTAATTTTGTGTCATTTACGACACATCATACTTAAATGCACCTAATTAAACAAGACTATTGAGGAACATAAAAGAAAAACCACCAAACTTAACTTTATTAAAAATGCAAGAATTGAGTACAAGATCATTATCCTTTTTATTTTTTCCATAATCATTAACCAATGAGAATTGTTTTTACATCTTTCTATGAAACTCATTTTAAAGAGAACATAAAAAATTATATCTTAAATTACTATATTTTTGTTTTCTTAATAAGTGTGAATTTGTATTTTTTTTTTTATAAATTGGGATCTAGTGAGTATTGTATAATGATTCAGCTTATATTCAGAATAGGAATTTGCATTAAGAAAATGACAATCTTTTCTTGAGGAAAAAACAAAGTTTGGTTACATAGTCACAGCCACGAGAGCTTTAGCATTCACAACAGTAAATAAAAGTGGCTTCCACATCACACACAGTAAATTAAGTAATGGCGACAAAATCACACAGGTTACCCTCATTTTTTGCCTCCAAAGAAGAAAAACAAAACATGAAAATTCCTTTGTCAACACCACCAAGGTTTGAATTGACACAAATTTATTCACTTTGCTTTTTCTTCTCCATTTTCATTCCATGTAATCTTTTCCCAAATCATCACATATTTCCACATCAAATTATCACAATTTTGAAGTTACATCCATTTCATCCCCACTCATAATGCAACTCGCCACAACTTTCCTACGTGTCTAGTTTTATTTTTCCCGGACCCCTTTCCTCCCAAGACAAACAATGCATTTAGCATCTTACCCCACTTACATGTTCTTTGGGAACCTATTTCATTATAATACTATTTTCACTCACCAAAGAGATTATTGGGATAAGTCGCAGATTATACCGTTCTATTTAAGACATTTTGCGGCACTAATCAAAATCGTGGAAGTATCATATCAACCACAACGTTCTTAGAATAAAACAGTTCAGTTGTAATGAAATCCTATTGCACAGTAGGATCAGTTATATAAATACGCCCTTAATATGATATTAAGACCACTCGATGATGGCACTAAGACCAATCAAATGTGGTATTATGAACACTCTTGGAGAAAACTCTACTATGATATTATGACCATTCTAGTATGACATTATGATCACTCTAAATATCGAAGGGATTATCTTTCTATGAAGAGATAATGTTTATCTAATGGGACAAGATTATTGAAGGGGCAAAATGAAATATGGAAAAGTTGGCTCGAAATGCGTCGAGAGGGAGAAGATATAGAGCTGAAATGTTTGCGCAGTTTTGATGCGCTTTGAAAAAAGACATGAACACTCCTTATATAATACTGGAAATTAACCAGTGTGTGTAAACTAAGCAATGTATGACTTTAATGTTTTTCAAAATACATTCACTAGTATACTTTACTATCCAATGTGAGACTCTAGAGTTTTTATTTCCAATTCACACACTTTGGGGTCCAACAGTCCCCCATTATAATTTTTAAAAAATAATATCAAATAGCATAAGACGCTTCCATAAGAATTTTGCATAAACAAAGTTGTCTTCTGACTTGAACCATTTTTTGAGGAATTCTGACATGAACGTTAATGAGTAAGATTCAAATTTGATTAAAGTGATTCGTAATCTTCAACTCTATGTCTGTCATGAAAACACACACAATACTTTCTTAGGTGTATTCTCAAAAGGCTCATGTGTTAATGGTCCTACACGTCAGTCTTGGTTTAGTGAATTCTCTAGAAATTTTACCTAGAATTCCACATGAAGTACCCCCACTTCAACCTTTACAAAGGTGAATCTATCAAGAATACTCATGCAGCTAAATACTCCACTCCACATAGAGTATATATATCTCATTAAGAGTTTACATTAACTTTTCATCCTATCGTTTCAAGAATCATGCTTGAAACAATTTTGTTATTGATTGTCACTTGTACTTGTTCTAGACATATAAGTTTATTTGTGTGAGATTTGAGTCCGAATTCACAAGATATGTGTGTGAATTTGCCGCAAGACTTTTTAGAGCTAGATATCTATCAATAAGATCTAAACTCAACTTACAATATTAATATTGCACTTTTGGACCCTTCACTCGAATTTGAATCAAGGATCTCACAATTGTGTGTGAGTTTCAGATGATACATTTTCCACTTGTCTCCATACAATAGAGACCAGATATTTAATATTCTAAAATATATAAATGGTGGGCCTTTAGAGACCAAGTTAGGCCCAGGTGATACCCAGTGGTACACAGACCCCCACCCCCATTCTTCCCAATCTAAACCGTCCTTATAAATATTGACCTCTGCTTTTCATCCTTTATTAATTCTCTCCATCACAGTGATTCAGTCTCAGTTAAACTCAAAACTCTAACCTCTAAATTTTAGTGGTTTTCAATCTCTCTCTTTTTCCAAAACACACACACACTTCAACTTGCAACTCAAGTGTTCTCTCTCTCCAACATGTCTTCTTCTACTTCTGCAGCATCCACATGCAGTTGCAGCACTGAAACTGCCCCACCATTCTACTTAGATGAGAAGTGGAAGTTATCAAAGAAAGAATCATCAAGAAGCCTTTCCTCAAATTCTTCATTCGTCAACAAGAATTCTTCCACTCATCACAAAAAGTGTACTTTTGCTAGAAAGTGTTCTAGGCTTGTTAAAGAACAAAGAGCTCGTTTCTACATCATGAGACGCTGTGTTGTAATGCTCATTTGTTGGAATGATCACTACTCTGATTCTTAAACAAAGGGTTCTTCAATTGTTGCCATCAAATGTACATAGAAATTTCTTCTCTGTCTTCTCATGAATTTCCATTGAAGGAGTTTCATGTTTATGTTAGTGTTATAATTTTGTTTGTACTATGTTAGAATTGGACAATATAAATGTTACTATATAGTTTGAACACTAATTAAATTGTCTTGCAATTTTTATTTTTTTTTGTTATACTATAAAATGAAATTTATTCATATTAATTTTTTCTTGTGAATTTCATTTTATGTGTGTTTGAGATCTGAAATTTGAGAGAGATTCCATTGAAATTCAACCATTGGAGATGGAGGTGGTGAGGTGAGGTAAGGTAAGCTAGGCTATGTGAATTAAAGATCTAAAATGTGCTTAGGCTGACGCAACAACATATAATATTTAACTTACTTTGTTTATTTAATCATGGAAATTGAAGCTTGATTAATTGTTTATAGTTTAGTGAAAGTGAGAGAAGGAAAGATAATAATAAAATAAACATCTTTGGAATGACCAAAGGGGCAAGCAACAAAGATGCCCTTGTCTTCGTCAAAGTAATGCACTTTGGTGCTAACTACAAGGATAACATTTTTTATTGAGTGAAAAAGTGGGACTATTTTTTTTTTTAGAAAATAAATTGTAGTATGTTAGTAGTTGCCAACTTACAAATGATTAATGATTAAAATTATAATCATATTGTGGGTTTGTTAATGTAACTAATATAGTTTTGGTCCTCTCATTTTTCAATAATTTAGTCCTCGTGCCTATTTTGTTGTTGCGAATAGTCTCCATACTTTTTCTAAGACACTTTTGGTCGCTCGAAAGGATTTGAAACACTTCCGGTTCCCTAAAAGGACTAAAAGTGTGAAGAATATTCTTAATATTAAGATTTAAAATGTAATTAAAAAAAATTGTAGATCAAACTCTAATAATCAATATACTTGAATCAATTTTTATCCCCTATTTTGAAATTCCGGTTTTTTGTCTTTGAGTTTCACGTATTATTGCAATTTTAATCTTAACCAAGTTTTGATTTCAACATTGGCAATTTTTTTGTCCAACGGTGATGATTTTTTTCCCCAATTTTAAATTTGAAAAGAATATACAAATATTATCATACTTCAAAAAATATATATATACAAACATTATAAATTTGCTATCAGAAATCACCATTTTTTAGGCTAAAATCTGGGTTATAACCAAATTTATAAAAAAAAGTTGGGAATTAACGGAACAAAATCCTGAATTTTAAAATGGAAAACTAAATTTTTATTTCAAATAAAATAAAGAGACTAAAACATATTTAAGCCTAATCACAAGGACAAACTTGGTGGATCGTGGAATTATTTTTGATGCTGCGGTTGGTTGCTTGTAGACATGGCAACAATACCCGTCCCCATGGGTACCCACCCAGACCCACCCTGGTTTGAGGGGTTTTTCCCGTTTTGACTGAATTTGAGTATGGGTTTGGGTTTTCCCCGATTTCAAAACACGGATATGGGACGGGTAACGAGGTTATATATAACCACCCCGAACCCATACCCATACCCGTCCCAAACGTAAAAAATTATTTTTTTTTTACCCCTTTTTATATAAATAGAAACACAACCCTAGATCATGTTATGTTATTTGGTTTAATAATCCCCATGTTATAAAAATTGCCTTTGATTTTTAAAGGAGCAACAAAATCATTATAATAAGGAAATGTTAAAGGGAACATAATGCTTTACAAAAGTGCCATTGGGGTTGAAAAAAAAAAACTTTTTCTTATTAAAAAATAATTCACTGCGGGTACGGGGATGGGGCTGGGATCCCCGAACCCGTCGGGGACGGGTATGGGGTTAGATTTCTCATCCTTGTTGGATATGGGTAGGGTAACAAGTAAGTATATGAGAATAGGGTATGGGGATGGGGATGGTAAAACCCGTCCCCACCCCGCCCCATTGCCATGCCTAGTTGCTAGTCAGGTGGTACCGAGACTTCTCAGCATTTATTTATTTCTTATGATTTTTATGGCTCTCTGTGGCATAAGGTGAGGTCTTGGCTTGGTGTCTCAGGACCAGGCCCTCTTAATACATCAGACCACTTTTATCAGTTTACTCATTCAACACGTGACTTGCGCGCAAGGCGTTCATTTATGTAGTTTGTTTGGTTGCTTTGTGCGTGGATCATATGAAATAACCGTAATCAAAGGTTGTTTAATAATATAGGAAGTTCCATAGATCAGTTGTTAGATAAAGTAAAGTGATATTCTCTTTGGTGGCTAAAAGCTAATAATACCATCCTCGTTTACAGTTTTAACTATTGGTGGTCAAGTCTCATGGTTTATTTCGGAATTGGCTAATAACTTTGGTTAACATTGCATCCCTGTAATTATTAGGGATCGTACACCTTGACTTTGAAGATTCCTAGCTTTGTTAATATATTTGTTCCATTTATTATTGTGAAAAAAAGAAAAAAAAAGAAGCCTAATCAATATGGATTATGGAATGTAGGTTAAATTTGTAAAATATAAATTAAGAAAACCAGAAGTCCAAAACCAACTGAAAATAAATCGTTTTTTTTTTTTGGTAGCCATAAATCGTTTTTTTAATAAGCCAAATAAATATATTAATGAAAAATAAATTTCTTTCTTTAGTTTTTCCATTAAAAAATAATTTGACTTTTGGATCAACTTTAAACTTAATTTAACTTCCGTATAACGAGAAACAAACTTTCTTGTAGTGGTATATTATTTTAGAGTGAAGCAAAAGCGTGTGCGAAAAGAAGCAACTTCTTTTTGACAATTAAAAAAAAAAAGCAACTATCAATACAATTTTATAAATTATCAACAAGAATTTTTATACACAACCTCTCAAGAAAAAAAAAAAAGATTCTTTTTACACAAATATTCAATTATAGTTATTAAAGAAAAAGTCAAAGAGAAAAATTATAATTATATTTCAGTAGAAATATATTCAGATTTTAAAATTAGGATTTAATACATCTCAGTATAAAAATGTTTTACATTTACATCTAAATACATCGCACAATTATTCAATCTTTTATATTTATTTTTTAAAATAAAGTTTATGTGAGTTGAATTTTAAGGGTTTGATCATCATAAGAGTAAAAAATAGATGATACAGATTTTATGATCTTCTGCAATGTAAAGCATGACTTTTTGTTTGCTTTGAATGTAATGTAACTTTTCTATGGATAAGCACTCACCAACCATCTCCATAATTTTCATATACAATGACACTCAAATCTTACCTATTCACTTTTGGCCAAGACAATGCAGAAAACCAAGCCTGTAAGGCTTGGTCCCCAAGCCATGCATAATGTAACAACTACATAGTCACCAAAGTGAACATAGTCTAATAAGTTTTTTCATGTAACAAAATGTTCAGATGTTTTTTGTTTAATCATATATTTATTTTTTGGTGAAAATCAAGACAATTTGATTATTGATATAATGATTTCATATACTGCAGAATGGTGTCCAGTTTTAAATACAGTTTCATTATTTTGAGAGTATGTTATTTGAACACCAAAATGCTTCTCTTTGGTACGTTGGAAATGCATTGTGTTTAACTTGCAAATAATCCTCAATTTATGAATGCAGGAATCTGTTTATGGATGGGAAGAACTCAGCAACATTAACTGCTATCTTTTCATTTTTTGCAGTAGCTTATGTGATTAGGCTCGACAGAGTATACATGTACAAGTACAACAAAACAAGGCATTAAAATTAGTTTGTACTTGATGTTTGGTTTTACATAACATCTATAGTTGTTAGACAGAATTCAACTACTCCTCAAATCCCTACGTCGGGGTAATTACAAGAATACATGTCATAAGCAACAAACTTTGATACATTACGAGTGAGTTTCAATCATAATTAAAAATTAGACGAGGTACTCAAACCATGTCCGCAATATCATTATGTCCACTGTCATTCCACCCAGATCCTGCTCGAAATTTGCAGACAGGGCAAGTCCCTTGTTGCCGCAACCAGGGATCAATGCAGCTAGCGTGAAACTTCAAGATAAAAACAAATGAACAGAATCAGTAGCACATTGATATAAAATAAAATTATAAACACAGGATCAACCATGAGGTTTTTATATACTTCTTAGAATTGGTTGACTTCTTAATGTAACAAGATTTACTTCACTTAAAACTGAAATGTTGATCTAATGTGGATGAATATATCTACACAACTTTTTTTGGGGAAGGAAAAAATTAGAATAGGCCACTAGGGGAGGCACGCCCCATGCAAGGAAAGATATGAAAACAAATTTGAAGAACATGAATGTTTCAAACATACTTAACTACTAAAATCAGTATCTAGAATTTAAATGGGGAGAAAATATTCTTTCCATATGAAAAAAATAGTGATCAGGTGCCTTTTCAATAGATAAACTCAAGCTCATGATGGAACATCCGAAGAAAAATACTACTCAAAACAAGGGCCGTGCTATAAAAAAAGTCAATCGCTACGCTTCATATCCAATTTCAACTATAGACAAAATTTTATAGGATTTTAACTAACTTTTGTTCTTGGCAGCAGGAAATGCAGATTAAAACTTGATACTAGAAAGCCTGCTTTACTTTCTCATTAACTTCAAAGTGACTATTGTTTTTAGTGTGTGTGGCACACGAGAGCATGTGCATACGTCCACCCTTTGTAAACCCTATGGTAGATGCCAACGCTCCAGATTTCTTCTCACATAATCAGTCTCAGAATGTGTGCCAATACACACTTTGACTCCTTGTATATATTAGTGACTTAGATGAACATTAGCAGATATGATTCAGTTGAACTGGCACAATATATCATTAAACAAATAAGAAACAAACTAATTGTTAAAAGGTTACAACTCTAAGCAATGAAACAGACCTGATGCAGGAAGGGCAAGCTACGAAGTACATCTCCAACATTAACTTGCTCCAAGCATACACTGCAAGTGAGCTCATCACCAGAGGCTTTTGAGTTTCCAACCGCATTTGAATTATCCTGTTTCTTCTGCCAGAAACGAATCATGAAAACCTGCCACTCCACAGTAAATGAAAAGATTGTAATTTGACAGTAAAGAAAATAAATAATGCTGTATGCTCGTCTGATCATTCTGTTATTTAACTCCCATATGGGAACATCAAGTGATGGAAAATACTCAAGACTTAATACAATGAACATAGCCACAATGATCTATATAAATGATAAAATGACATGCAAGAATCAGCAAAGTTATCATGAGATGCAATGGAAATCACTTGTTTAGGCCAAATGGAGCGGAGACATAGAAAAAAATAAACAATGATGTAGGTGATACCTCAGAAGAAGTGGAAGGCGATGCTTGTTACATTGAGGAACTACTACTGTAAGCCAACATGGCTTCATTGAATTCTCTAAAAAATACATTGCATGCATAAGTTTAAATAATTTAATTGAATTTAGTGGATTAAACTTAGGTAAATTATATTATGCTATATAAAATAAAAGCTTCGGTAAATTATGTTTTAGGGTTCTAGTTAAGAGTACTTTAAACCATATCTAGTTGCTCGATCATAGAGAAATTTTAAACTGCTAAGAAGAACAAGGTCGAAAAAATCACGAGATTCATGGTACAAAATCTAAATGGACTAATAAATTGATCAGAATCAGAAAATCACAATGAACAGTCATGAGAATGAGAGATTGGACAATATTACAATGACTGATAAAAGTTAACCTTAATAAAGAAAGAATAAAAGAAAAAGGATCACTAGTAAGTGCACGAGAGAGAAACAAACACACCAACCAAGAGAAGCTTGATTAGAGAAAATCAACAGGAAAGCATCCTTGGAGTTGTTACTATTGTACATAATAACAGATGCATGATTGCTGCAAATTTCAGCTTCCACGAATGCACCAAACACAACAAGATTGATTGTCATTTGGTGCGTGAGAAACTCCTTGCACACCTCTTTCGTGCATATTGCATAGGATGTGGGACAATAGATAAATTTGTTTCACAGTTAATTTAGTTACTCTATAATTCTGTTAATTAGTTGTTGTATCTACAACTTACTTAAGTTAGTTAATTAGTTTTCTATTTCTTCATTTTTATTGTTCCTTTCATGTAAATCCCTATGATCCATACTTACATTATGAATCCATTGTCTATAGATGTAGATGAAACCAACACTATATAGTTCATTTTCAATTTTCCATTCAACTTGGGAATTGTTTTGATTGAAAATTAAGGAATGACGACAAATCCACAAAGGTTCCCCCACCACCTCTCTTTAGAATCCCCCCTGCCTCATTGTGTATTTTTTTTCTGTCAAAGTGAGAAAAAAAATATGAAATTTCCTTTGTCAACACCACCAAGGTTTGAAGACACACAACATTCTTAATTCCTCTCTTTGGACTTTTTCAAAGACAAGTAAAATAAAACATCACTTCCAGAATCATTAAGCAAATAAAAAAACAAAATACAAGATTAATAAAGCATGTCAATAAACCATTGACCAAAATAAAGCATGCCAACCACACATGCATACAAGGTTACTAAGAAATTTAAACAAAATTACATTGCATAGAAACAAAAGACCAAGCTGTACAATGTCTTCCACAAAAATGTTTGATCTGATTACGCAACCTTTCCCCCAAGTTTCCATTGAAATCTAGATTATAACATCCTATAATGTCGAGAGATTCAAGAAGAGGGCATCCATCAAGAATAGCAAGCAACCCAACTTCACTGAGAGGGTTTCCATGAATATCAAGATGGCGTAGCCCAGGCATTGTTTTTGCAATAATAAATGCCTCATCATCACACTTGAAGCGGCCTCTATACGACGCCCCGTTAAATGTTAGCGATCTCAAAAGAGGACAACTTTGACCAATAACTTCAAGAGATTTCCCAGATTGGATGCCATATGAAATGTTAATCTCCTCTAACAGGGGAAACTTCTTTGCAACTTTGCACCAACCTTCATTTGAAACTCTACTGCATGAATCAAGTCATATGCACCTTAAATTACTTTCCCTGTAAAATATATGATGAAAGGACAACTTAAAAAATATGATACATTCATAAAATACCGGGCCCTAAATACTTAAAAATACTAACATTGATGCATTCATAACATATATGGCACTAAGCACATAACATGCAAATATACCCAATTCCACATTTCACACGTGCAAAAAATTTGTTGAATTGTCTTGTCTGGCCAAGTTTTTTTTTTTTTTTTGAAACAACAGAGAAGAGTTCCAATTCGAAATAAGAGTACAAAGAATACTCAATACATATACAACACAACAGCTATAATTATGAAGAATCAAACAAAATCAAAGGACCCCCAATATTTGATTAAGATCTAGGTTATGGGCACTTAGGATCAAGGTAGTTAAAATCGTGATTTTACGCAACACTAACGGTAAGATTATACAAAATTCATAAACCTCCATGACTGTTGTGAACCAAATCTAACTTATGAGGCCAAAACAACAACAAACTCAAACACAACAATCACATCTCAACAAAACAGGTTCTTTGTTTACTGGGTTCTTTGATTTTCTGAATTATTTCATTCTCTCCATTTTTATCTCATCTGCAAATTAAAACCCACACCCATATCAAATTTGCTTTTAATTTTCAGCAAGTTTCAAAGTCCAAATTGATGCATTTGTAAAAAATGGATTCTTTGTTTACCGGGTAATCTTTGTGCTCTATTTATTTGATTTGGTTGATTCCGCATGAATCCAAATTGATGCAGGATCTATGGATGCTTTATTTCTTGCTCTATTAGCAATAGAAAGATCAATTATAACATTGTTTTTTAATTGAGAATTAGGAAAGTTGTTGTTAGATGGGGAAGATGACCCTTGAGGATTGCTGTCTTGCTGTATGAAAGCCGAAAAAGTGAAATCAATAGTAAAAAAAAAAATATGATTGTGTGAGTTTAGAACCGGTAGCCAAAAAAAAGTTTAAAACACTTATGACATGGCCCAATCTAAGAGAGGGTGGCTGAGGGAGAGTGTTGGACAGAAAACCTTAAATCACACTTGAAATGCTTATGTAAATTTAAATTCTTAAGCATAGCTCACTTAAAAACATAGTTGCATAACACTTACCTAATTAAAATTGGAAGTACTTATGTAATTGTAACTCTAACACTCACATAACAACAACATAACACTTGAAATACTTGTATGATTCAAACGTTAAATCAAACTAGCAAGTCTCAAACAAAACAACAACTAAAGTTGTCTTCGGTAGTTCCAGCACCGCGACCATAATCGTAGAATCATTTCAAAGATCAGTAGATTATACATGGTTCCACCAAAATAAGATTTTGTGTATACTCATAATCACTGAGAACAAGTATAATCGCAAAAATGTAAGATTTTACGCTCAAATCGAGATTTTAACTACAATGATTACGATGCAATTCACAGGATCTTCACATCATTCGTAGAAGAGATAGTGGTCATTGACCACTGGTAAAGCTATTAACAACTAAAAGAAACCCAAACATTCGATTAAAAGCCAAGACCTGAAACCCAAACATTCCATTAAAACCTAAGACCTTAGAATGAAATCCATAGGTTACACATAATTCATAGAAGAGATAGAGGCCAAGCTATTGACAACTAGAAAACACACATAAACGGAGGCATTGCACAACATTTTCAATGACTTAGAAAATATAAAAAATTGAATATGGCAAAATGCATATCAAAATACCAATAACTAAAAAATAAATCTTAAGCAGCAAGAAATAGAACTCCCTTTGGTCCCTATTATAAGAAAAAATTAAATGAATAACTGAAGTATTTGGTCGATAATCCAAGTACAAATGTCATTAAATGAATCTAAAAAGTGAATTTGTTCAACCCGAGAGACTATAAAACAAGAGGCTGCTTATATATACTAGACAAATAAAAATTGAAACATGGTTACCAGTTAAAAATTGTAGCACAAGAATAAATATTAAAACATGAAAAGAAACAAACATCGCTTCTCATAATCCCCTTTGCACAGAAACAAACGACCTATTAAATAATGATACTCACAAAATAGAAGAGAGAATAGGAAAGTAAAATGGGTATTACCTATCAGCAATGTATTGGAGAAGATCATCAGTACCAAATCCATAGATATCAATCTTTTCTAAATGACCAGAACTTAGGTCAACAGCATATTGACAAAGATTGACCAAACGGTTAAGATATGGAGTCCCACGATTTGCAAATTGGAAGTAAAGATGAGATCTTCCCATGTGAATCTTGCGCCACATGAAAGGATCTTTGCAAATATTCCACCAATAAGGACACACAT
Organism: Medicago truncatula; assembly: GCF_003473485.1. NCBI lineage: Eukaryota > Viridiplantae > Streptophyta > Magnoliopsida > Fabales > Fabaceae > Medicago > Medicago truncatula. Next base: position 34,110,381 of record NC_053044.1, read on the forward strand.
AGCGTGCCTTTGTGAGAATGTTTGATGTAACATCTCTTGGAAGTTCAAGCCAGTTAGGTTTTGCTCTTGCTGTTGTGCTCTCAAGTTTTGGTTTCTTAGTCGGACACGAAAAAGACATCTTGTGTATTTTGAAGTTCAAAGAGCAATATTCCTACCCTTGAGTTAAGCTCACGCGGATAATTAATCTTTTACTTTGTCTCTCCTTAATCTTTATTATAAGCAACATTGACTAATTTCACAATCTAAGAAAAGTTGTTGGTATATTTAATTTGACTTTCATATTTCAATACAAGTCAGTAGTGTTAATTAGAAGTATGTGGCTCATAATAATGTATGTGGCTCATAATATGAACTACATCCATCATTAAATAAATGAACCTAAAAAGTAAATTTTGTTTATATTTTAAAACTGATGAGTAAGTACAAAAAGAACAAAAATGTATCTAGTAGTTTCAGCAGGGTTTATATCTAGATAATATTTTTTTTTTTAAAGGGATGAATGCTAGCAACACTCACTTTTGAGCACTCTCTAACACTCACTCTTTTATTGAATAAAATTAATGTATGTTTCACCACTTTGTGTGAGTTCAATTTTCAAAATGTATTTAAACCAATAAGAGAGTAAGTGTTAGAGATGGTGCTCAAAAAAGAGTGTTGCTGACATTCTTCTTTCAAAAGAGACTTATAATTAAGGATGGTAATTGTGTATTCTCATTGTAAAAAATAAAAGTGAGAGTAGACTATAATGACTTACAAGACCTCTGACCTAGCATTTTCGAGCCCCATGCCAAACCATATCTTTTTAGAAAATGTTCCCGCGTTGAAGATTCTAAGAAACACCATGAAAATACTAAAATAACCTCAACTGCTGATGTGGGGTTAAATTTGTCATCGCATGATATTTTTTAGCTTTATTTGTATTGTAAACAACATTGTTCAATTTTCATCTTTTTATATTAAAAAATGAACAGGTCAGACTATAAGCCATGAAAAAATAATTTACTACTACTTAGTTTAGTGAATATAAATGATATGTTCAATTACTATTATTATATTTAATTTTATACTTTGTTTTTAATCCATAGGTTTACCAACCTTTTCAGTAATTTAAAGATATTGACCTGCACAAAATTTTGACATTTAATTGTTCTAATAAAATAAAATTTAAATAGGATGTTATATAAACAAATTTCTAGACCTATGCTTATCTTAAAAATTGACCTATGACAATTAATAAATCAAACTCACGTCAAACATTTGAAAAACAGATCAGGCGCAGACATTACAAAACCTAACCCAGCTTTTTCACACTTCTAATATAAATATGCTCTTCTGCAATGTAAACCACATAAATTAGATGATAGATTTTATGCTCTTCCGCAATGCAAACCATGATCTTTTGTTTGCTTTGGATGCAATGTAACTTTTCTATTGAGCAATATGATGTCTTGTGAAGAAAAATAGGGAGCTGAAAAACAGAGTTGCTGCTGCTACCAAAGAGAAGGGAGAAGAAGCAATTGTTATGGCACATGTGCAGGCAAAATTAGAAGCCAAGAAGGGTCAAGGGAAAAGGTAAAACTAAAGCAAACTTAGGACTCACTAACAGAGTATAAATGTACAACAGTACAAGGCCTTAAAATTAAGTTTGTACTTGCTGTTTGGTTTTACATAGCGAACCAACAAACTTGGTAATCTATAGGAAACAAAATGTATAACATCTATAGTTGTTTTTTTTTTTTTTTTGAGAGGAACATCTATAGTTGTTAGACGGTATTCTTCTATTTCTCAAATCCCTACGTCAGGGTAATTACAAGAAAACAAGTCATAAGCTACAAACTTTGATACATGACGAGTGAGTTTCAGTCATAATAGATTATTATGATCACAAAATCATAATTAAAAATTAGACGAGGTACTCAAACCATGTCCGCAATATCATTATGTCCACTGTCATTCCACCCAGATCCTGCTCGAAATTTGCAGACAGGGCAAGTCCCCTGTTGCCGCAGCCAGGGATCAATGCAACTAGCGTGAAACTACAAGATAAAAACAAATAAACAGCATCAGTAGCACATTGAGATAAATTATCGACAAAGTATCAACCATGAGGTTTTTTTATACTTAGAATTGCTTGACTGCTTAATGCAACAGTCAACATTGTTAATAAGCATGGCCGCACAAATATTTACTTCACTTAAAACTGAAATGTTGATTTAACGTGGCTGAAAATATCTACACATCTTTTTTAGGCAAGGAAAAAACTAGATTAGGGGAGGCACACACCATGCAAGGTCAGGTATCTACACAACTTTGAAGAACATAAATGTTTTAAATATGAGAAATGCTAGGGTCACACTCCCTAACACACTCTTTAACACACTCCAATAAAAATTAGCCACATCACCACTTCTTTTTATGCATTTAACCTGCCACCGGTTCCACAGGTTTAAGGAAAAAGCATTATCTTTTGTCCACCTTCTTCCACCAGTGTCTTTTATTTTGCAGAGAAAGAGACTACCATGGAAACCCTTGTCGACGATGGTGGTGCCAGAAACATCAACAAGATCATCCTCCTTGAAAGTTAACGGCACCGACCTAAGAAGACCACTAAAATGTCATCATCCCCAATTCGACATCCAAGATTCCAATACTTGTTTCCTCGCTCACCATCACCAGATTCAACATGATTCTCTTTTCTTTCTTTATTTCATTTTGCAATTACACAAATTGAGAGGAGGGGTGGTTGTTAGAAATTGAATTAGAACTGTTGGAGAAGGGAACTGAAATTGAGAACAAGAATGGGGAGAAATGGAACTATGATAAAAAATAGATTGCTGCTTTCACCCAATTCACTAGCAGAAGGAAAAAAATTGTTGCTTTCTTTGCCAAATCTCACGACAGTGTTGCAATTAATTTTTTTTTTTTATAACACTGTATAAACTTTTGCCAAACTGAAAGACATCATGAATAGATCTAGAAAGTACAATGGAGTTTGACGTGATGTGATAGAGTTGCTGTTAATGTTTTTATTTTATTTAAAAAAGACAAAAACAATGTGTTATATTGCAACAGGTACAACCGGTTACTAGGTAAAGGGAAAAAGAAATGGAATGAAGTGGCATAATATGATTGGAGTGTGTCCCTAGCATTTCTCTTTAAATATACTAAACTACTAAAATCAGTTTCTAGATTCTAAACGGGAGAAATCATTCATTCCATAGGAACAAAAAAAATAGTGTTCAGGTGCAGTTTCAATAGGTAAACTCAAGCTCATGATGGAATGGAACATCCAAAGTAAAATGCTTTTCAAAACAAGGGCAATGCTACAAAAAAGGTCAATAGCTAAGTTTGCACAACCAATTTCAACTACAGATAAAATTTTATAGGATTTGAACTACACTTTTGTTTTTCACAGCAGAAAATGAACATTAAAAAATTTAATATTAAAAAGCCTGTTTTCGTTCTCATTAAGTTAAGTGACTATTGTTTTTAGTGAGTGTGCGAGAGAGAGCATGTGCATACATCCACCCTTTGTAAACCCTATGTTAGATGCCAACCCTCCAGATTTCTTCTCACATAATCAGTATCAGAATGTGTGCCAATACACACAAAGAATACATGCTTTAACTTCTTGTATATATAAGTGATTTAGATGAACATTAGCAGAGATGATTCAGTTGAACTAGCACAGTATATCATTAAACAAATAAGAAACAAACTATTTGTTAAAAAGTTACAACTCTAAGCAATGAAACAGACCTGATGCAGGCAGGGCAAGCTACGAAGTACATCTCCAACATTAACTTGCTCCAAGCATACACTGCAAGTGAGCTCATCATCAGAGGCCTTTGAGTTTCCAACCGCATTTAAATTATCCTGTGTCTTCTGCCACAAACGAAAAGAAATGAATCATGAAAACCTGCCACTCCACACTAAATGAAAAGATTGTAATTTGACAGTAAAGAAAATAAATAATGTTGTATACTCGTTTATTTAACTCCGATATGGGAACATCAAGTGGTCGAAAATCCCCAAGACTTAATACAATGAACAGAGCCACAATAATCTATATAAATGATAAAATGACATCCAAGAAAATAATAGAATGGCATATTTTCCGAGTCTACAAGCCCAACACCAATAAATGTGCTATTTATTTTAAAATCATCACACAAAAAAACCATTTACAGATTATAAGCACTTCCCTGTACCGCCAGGGATATTACGCGGGGAAACCACAGTAAAAAGTAATAACATGCATAAAACCACATCCTCAAAGAATCAGCAAAGTTATCTTGAGATGCAATGTAATTCACTTGTCTAGACAAAATGGAGGGGAAACACAGAGATAAAGAAAGAAAAGAGAAAATAGAAAAAAAGATGTAGATGATACCTCAGCAGAAGTGGAAGGTGTTGCTTGTTGCATTGAGGAACTACTTCTGTAAGCAAAAACAGCTTGTCAAATAATCAGTAATATAATTTTTTTTAGGGCATGTGGACTCCATAAATTTGTAAATATAGCAACATTATCTATGTGTGTCTGTGTGAGGGCAGATTGGTTTATGTAATACTTGAATATCCTACACTATTAATAACCTTGAATCTAAACCCATAAAAAATGTATCATGCATTTTATTTATCCAACTGTTAAATTATAACTACCCATTGTCTTTATTATTAGCATCAAATATTGTAAAAATTTAACAATAACTCTGAATATATTCAAATGGGTTCTTATTTTCATATATTTTTAGAAAGTATACGTAGCATTAATCTTGACACACACACAGAGATTGTGTATGGATTGGCTTATGAACATCTATTTTGGCTAATCTACTAATATAAGCACTTGTTTGACTGTTTAGGAGAGCTTATGATTATGACTATAAGTTGTTTTTAGCTTATTCCAACATGCTCTTCAAGATAACTAACTTTTTAAAATAACTTACAAATTATTTAAACAGCTGAACCATGTTTCTCTTTCATCATAGAAATAACAGAGTTAATTATCCAAAATGTATATGTAAAGCTTTCACATTGAAAGTACAGCTAATATTGAAAGTACAGCTTATGCACCTCTTCATATTGCAGATAAAATGACTACACGACCTAGAGTAATAATAGGCATCACTAAAGGTACCAAAGTTCTTAATCGAAATAACATGCCAGTGAAAATCAGCATTTCCATGTCATCGATCAATATATCATTATCAGTCATGATCAAATAACATAATTTATTTATATGCCTTTACTTTTTTACCCTCACATATGAATTTTCAATTTGATTTATGACATGGCAATAGTGAGTTTCATTTTTCGGGGATCGGGTAAGAAAATATCTACAAGATAGAGTTAATTTTTGTTTTTTAGAATGTCAAAATCCATTTAAAGGGAGGTAATTGATCTGACAGATTACTTACTTTTGAGGACCAGAAACCTTGTATTTGTGGACAGGAAGAGCATTTATCTCTTCCTCAGTCATAGAAGGTGCAGTAGAAACGTTATCCGAATCCAGAGCTCTTAAAGTTTCATAATCTGAAATTTGAAAAAGAAAAATAAACGGAATAAGGAATATTATATAACACACTTGAAGAGTAGTGAACACATAAATTAACTACAACACATTTGAATTTCAGAAAGTTGTAAAACTTCAAATGTGAAACGAAGTAATAATTTATATTATGAAAAGAACATACAAACCTAGATCATCAAACTCCCGATCAAGAAGTGCCAGCTGAAGTCTGAGACCCTGCAGACGCCCTCGGCTTGCAAGTGCTATCGATGGAGGCATATGCAACCGTAGTTCTGTGTGGCCGAGAAGGCCACTGGCTGCTGCTGCATGAGCTTGGGCTTGTGCTTGAAGCTGTTGACATGTTGCATACATCCTTAGCATTGTAGCCATCAAGAAAACACCAAGCACCAGCCAGAGCTGCAAACAAAACGAACAGCTCATAAATCATAAGCGACATTTACAATTTCATTTTTTTTCTTGATAAAATTTGCATCATTTTTGTTTAGATACAGAAGACCTAACCAGAAAATTTGGTGACATCTGGTGAGAGTTCAGTATCATGAATAACAGGAGAACTGAAATATATACAGAGTAAGTTGTTAATGGAAACATTGAAGAAAACACAGAAAAGGATATTATTTATACAACAAATTATATAAGAAACTTAATTCGAGAACATACCTGTTACGAGAAAAGTGAGTGAGTTGGAATTACTAGGACGTGCTGCATGAACACGCTGAAGAAAAGATTGTAATCAGTACAAAATAATACATTGATCAGCTATGATAACACAGAAACAATAAAGCATCATGTTTGTCAGCTATGATAACACATTGATGTTTATAATAACTAATGCACACAGTATAACATACCAATGCACGCCTCTCAGGTATAAATCCAGGAAATCCATTTTCTATATCAGCTCTTGCTCCTCGAAAAACAAAACTCATGGCTCTAAACTTGAATTAAAACTTCATAGGTTGACTATAAATCAAGCAAGAATCAACAACTAAAACCTTCCAATATTCTGAAATATCAAATACGATGGTAGTCAGTAAACAAGAAATCAACACTAAATACATGCTTGAGGATGAAATTCAACAGGAATCAATGTGGATAAAATCTAAGACAAAAAACCCAAAAATTCCAAATAATTATATCTAGAGAGACAGTATCCAACATACCACATACTAAACCTATCAGAATTATTATCCCGAAAATTGTGTCAAAACATCTAAAATAACATCACTGATCAGAAATCATTATCATCAAAATAAAATAAAAACACGAATCTAAAATAAAAAACATGCTCATTGGTCCTAATTTCCTAAACACGTACACTCAGAGGTCCAAATTTCCTAAACATGTTTCTGTTATTCTGCTCAGCATTGATGAAAATTCACAGTTACTAACTTTTGACACGATAGTTAAGAGAATAAATAAAAATCTGCCCCTGTTTTAGACCTGAGTAACCGAACAAGATTCATGTATTCCAATTTCAATCTTAAACAACTACCATACCATAAACTGACATAGTAATCAAACACTTCACTTCCATTTAGTGGTCCTTAAACCATTTTCCGTACAAACGCACCAAACCACTTCAAGCATTATTGATGATTACACAATTTGCAAGTTTCAAGAAATTAACATCGATCAAAAACTCCCTACACCCATTAAAAATTCGCGGATCCTCTAATCAAACAAAAACCCTAACTCAATCTTGCATCAAATTCAATCTTGCAAAACAGAGATTCACGCATTCTAATATTTAACAACAAAATCAAACCCTAAGCTTCCATTTAGTGGTTCTTAAACCATTTTCCTTACAAATGCAGCAAAAATCAAAACCTAGGTGCCAAACCACTTCAAGCATAAAAAACGATTACACAATTTACAAGATTCAAGAAAATAACATATAATCATATCACAACATCAACAAACCGCAGATTGTTCATAATAAATTTAATTAAAAACCCTAATTAAGTCTTTAAATCGCGTCAAATCGAATAACAACAATAAATAAATAAAAAATCAATCAATAAAGAGAAATGTGAAGACATTGGCATTTTGCGAGAGAAAGCATTGGGGAAGAGACTTACGGAAATTGACGAGGAACAAAAGCTGAATCTGATCGGAAACGGAGTTTGGATTACAATTGAGAAATGAATCTGATCTTCTTCGCTCTCTGGATTCGATTCGAGGTTGAAGATCACGAGAATCGGTGAAGTTTTCGCTTCTTTTATTGTTCAACAGCCACGTATATTTCGTCTGTGTCTTGGTTCGGTAAAATGCATGGCTATCAATATTGTTCGCATAAAATTTAATTTAATAAATTTTTTTGAAAAATTAATAAATTAAATTATTATTATTATACACTAGTAACTTTTAAATTTTTGTTAAAAAAAAAACGGAACAGACTAACTTTTACAAATTTTGATGTCAATCAATAATTTTTTGTTAAAAAATTATTTTGACAAAATTTTTTGTTATAAATTTTGATGTCAATTTTGACTTGGTCTTCGCTGATGTGGCAATTTAAAATAAATAAATATTTTTTAAAATTTAAAAATAAAAAAACATTTTTTTAAATTATTTTAATTACAAAAATAAAAAAATAATTTTTTAAATAATAAAAAATACATGTGTGCGTTGACCAAGTCAAAATTAGCTTTGGGGGACCAAAATTGCTAAAGATCCAATACATAGGAGGCTGTTTTGTATTTTAATTAGTTAGAGGTCAAAATTACAACTTTTGAAAAGATAGGGGATCAAAAGTGCAATTAAACCTAAAAAAATAAAACCTGAGTATTTTTTTTTTCTTACAAATTTTCTCTGCATCTCTATAACACTTTAAAGTCATGCTAAGATCTTCCCTAATATTAAGGAAATTATAAACAACAAATTGTATTTTTCTTTTTAACAAAAACACAACTAATTTATTGTATTTATAACTATGGTCATATTACAAGATGATATATGGTCATAAATTTGGGACCAAACCTACCACATTGTCATTCTATCTTACATTTGAGCAACACTATTTATTTGTCTCTTCATAAAACTTCACTTAAAGTTTAGTGTAGAACTAAATGAAGCTTTACAAAAGTTGGAGTTGGCATTGAATTTACTTTAGACACCGTTAACCACTTGCTTATAATCAAATTTATTAGACAATCGCGATAAACTCATGTACCAAAGCAACTAATTGTCTCCTCTAAGAAGGACGACTTTCAATCCCTCAACATTTAAGGAGGGAGAAACTCTAATCTTTGTTAAACAATTCATTAAATTGGCGGTTTTGGCTTGAATAACATAATTTTGAGTTTGATTCTAATTTTCATATGAATAAAAAAGACAATTCTAATTTTTATTTATTATTTATAATTGTATTCGTTGTTTGTTTACTTTTAGTTTGAACTCTTTGATAGAATTCATTAAGAGACAATCTAATGTAATGACTCTTTAGGTAACTAAAGATGGTGCATATATTCATGATTTTGATTTTATTCTCTAAAAAAAAATATAATTTTGATGTTTACCATAATTATATTGAATAACTTATTGTTAATGATACGACATAAGTTTGCATCCATAAAAAAAAAATTGTGTATACACAATTTTTAAGCACAATATCACTTATTAACATTTTCCTTCCTCAAAATAGATATCTTGTTAGAAACACTAAAAAATTGAAAATGAAATTTAACATATTAATTTTTTCTAATATCAACACTTTACCAAAGAAAGTCCATATAAAAATCCCTTTCAATGACAGCTTGATACAATACAATTATTGTGGTTACACTAAATTCTAAAAATTATTATCACTACAATTTACCAATACTATGACACCCTCAACTTGAGTAAACTATACAATTGCCCATAGATAAATATCATCATCATTAACATTAGGACAAAAGAAATTTGAAATTGTCTTTAACACTAACTAACAAGAAATCAATAATAAAACAACAAAACTAGTACAACTGGTATGAAGTATTTACCTAACCTATCTGCCACACACAGATCCATGACCTACCCATAAAATTAAAAGCAATGATATTTGTACATCTATTTTATGATAACTTTAATGACAACCTTATTTTTCTCTCTTCTTATTGGTCAAGAACAATGAAGAGAGAAAAAGGAAGAGAGAGGATAAAAACATTATGTAGATATGAAAAAGAAAGTTTGTACAAAAAAATGTCACAAAATTGTTGTACAAATATCATTTCTCTAAAATTAATCTCCACAATTGTAGTCCACATGTGTTTGAAGATTGTCCTAAAGAATCCAAAAAAAGGCCAATGACTTAACTTAACAAACACAACACAAAAAACCTACATACCTGGTCGTTGACTTGCAAGTTCACATTTTGTATCAGCAAATCCAACTCTAGAGTTGACCAAATCAAACTCCATCCACACATTCATTTGATGATAATGTCCAATAATATATGCCTCAATTCCCAACAAATCTGAATTTCCAAACGTGAAACAATATACCAAATCATTACTATGATTATTATTCCCTTTTAATGCCACGTCAGCAACTTTATATAATAGTCTCTCACCTGAAACACTCATCTCCGCCCCTTCAAACACAAGTGTCACCGCCGGTAACGTTGGAAGAACCGAACCCGACCCGATACGGTAACACAAATCCATTGCACCTTGGAAGACAAAATTTGTGTCTTCCAAAAGGGTCAACACTCCTTTTGTTTGTTCTACAAATTCTTGTCTTAAAGCACTGTAAACCGGTCCCAAAAGAAACGTGAACTGTGTACCCGAATCCACCATTGTCTGACCCGCACCGGTATGATCCGGTGCGAAAATTGTTTTGGGTAATTGGAGCAGCTTCTTCCCGACCCGTATTCCCTCGAGTCGTACTGTGTATGCGACTCGATCGAAATAGGGTAATGGGGTTGTGATTTTTACCATTGGTGTGTATTTCAATGGCCCGACCCACTTGATATTCGCGTCGCCGAAGAGTAAAACGCCGGTGGAGTCTTTGCCGGAGATGCAATAGGAGAATTTGGGTAATCCCATTTGGGTTACAAATGAGAGAGACCCACGGTTCATACCCATTAACCCGGTTGTTTTGGAGTCCTCGTTTGAATTTGAGCTGAACCCGGAATCCATACACCCGAATATGGTTCCGGGTTGTGCTGATCCACCGGCGAAGAAAGTCTCAGTGGCGAGGTTTCCTTCGATGTAGGTGGAGTCAGCATAGGTGATTGTAGCGTGGCAGAGTTTCTTCGGGTCGCATTGAACAGGTACGGGGAAGTCTTGGGTTCGGGTAATGCAAATGGGTGAGGTGCATGGGGTGGGGGTGTAAGAAGAAGAAAGTAGAGGGTTGAAAATGGAGTTTAAATTTGGAAGTTTTTTGCAATGAAGCCATGAGAGTTCACTCCCTGTGTCGAGGACCATGGTAACATTCTGTGGGGGTGAGCCTAGTGTTAGTGAAACTGTTAAGGTTACATTGTGTTGAAAAGAGAGTTTTGAAGAAGGTTTTGGAAGTGAAATTGTGCCATGTGGTAGTGTTTGAACTTTTAAAGGCAATATGAAAGGTTTTTGTTTGGGAGATGAGAGAGAAGAAGTAGTACTTGTTTGGATTTGTAGGAACATCATGAAAATGAAAAGGATAATTGTTATAGGAGGAACAAGAACATGGGGAGAGGTTTTTGTGTTCATTGGAGTTGTTTTGATTTGGTATGGTTTGGTTTAGTGTTGAAAATAAAAAGGGAGAGAAGGGGGGGACTATGTTTTTTTGTGTTGGATTGTCCCAATGAGACAGTCACAGCATGGTGGTGAAGTGTAGTATATGTCTCAAGATTCTTATATATAGCTGGTTTGAACTTTAATCATTTCATGACATGGAGATGGAGGGAAAGTGTGCCATTTTGTTTTCTAATAGCTAGCCGACTTCAAAATAGGTGGGAGTGGAATTTACAGGAACCTTTTACTCTTATGTTCGTTATCGTTAAAAGATATTATTTGAAAAGTTCAGGTATGTTCCATTTAAGTTAAGCTCCATTTACTTTCACATTCTTTTATCATTTTACATAGGAGTATGAAAATAGAGCATTGCATTCTAAGTATTAATATTCTTGAGCAAAAAGTGCATTTGTATGTATGGTCTAACCAACTCATATTAGCACTGATGCACAATAGTTGATTCTATTAATGATATGATTAGTATGAAAGGTGAGCTAAAGAAAAAGAAGGAAGACAAAGTTTGATGCTACCAACGCATCCCTTCAGGAAAAAGGTCACTGTCTAGACGGTACAACCAAAGACATAAAGTGCCAAGTTTTAATAAAATGTGGGGAAAAGGCACTATAGGTTTGGAATAAACTAGCTTGTTTATTAGGAGTATTATTTGACTCTTCAACATTTATTGAAAATTAGTGCATGGTAATATGTGACAGCCCTAGCAATATTGGATGCATGCTTTGAAGTTTAGTCAATTCATTAAAATATGAAATTTTCCAACTTGATTTGGACACTGCTAGAATACAGTGCTCTTGTGCATTATTTGCGTTTTAACTTGAAGTAAGAATTTGATCAAATTCTATCTTTTTTTTTTGTTACAAAGAAGAGTGAAATTGTCTCACTAAAGTGGAAAATCTTTCAATCCAGACTTTATGCAGTCTTTTATACCAAGGCTATAGCAGAATCAGCTCTTTTACGTATACTATGGTTTGTCCCTATGGTAATAAAATATTAAATTGACAGTGTCCAGAAAAAACATATTATAAGTTGAATTTTTACTTACTAGTCTTATATGGGAGGAGGTGAGCCTTGACTTAACTGCCCTGAATCTGATTAGTGATTATGAATTTTAATTACAATGACAGCTTTCAAAAGTAGAATTGCGACCATTCAACCTTTCCAAGCTTCACAATAGTTAATTTTTCGTACATTTTTAGTGCCATTTAATTATAGAAGTCACGGTTGTGGAAAGAGTAAAGTGGAATATGGGTCTTGTTACATTCTTTTCTTTCACATGAAAGTTTCGCATTTAAAAAGTGTTTTTTGATTTAAAAAACCTTGTATAGGCTAATGAGTAATGAGTAATGATTACACTGTCACCACTGATGTAGTTTGTAATTTTATTAATGATAGTTCATATCTTGTCTCCTTTACACATTTTAATTATAGCTTATTTTTTAAGTTTATTTTTAGACTATGTTTTTCTCCATATTAATTTGTATATGTTTGATGTTACGGTGAGTATGTCAGAAATATGACGATCCACCGTGATATTGTAGAAATTATAAAATATAGTTTTTAGAAAACCACAGTGAATCGTCGTGATTATGACGTATTTATAATGGTACCAAACATAAGTTTAATCGGATCTCTAAACATGATCGATCTTAGCATGGAAAAACCACATAATTCTATTGGTGCTCCTACCTTTGGCACATTTCCTTCCTCATATGTTATTAAATTCACCATCTCTTAAAACATACTTTCAACTTTGTTGCAGCTGACACAGTTTGGTAGCCAACTAGTACATATATCGATTTATTGCATGACCATTTAGTCGTTTTCTCATTCACCTTAAGCTACTTCTCCTCAATAAATGAGGCTTTGAATGTACTTAGCATCTAAGAAGTGGAGCAAATCAAGAAAGAAAGAAAAATAGACATTGATTACAGAGAGAGAAGTAATATTGACTTTCTCTTATTTTCTTTGGTTTCTTGTGGTGAAGCTATGATCTTACCAAGTTTTTTCATTGGTTCCACTCAAAGTTATGGTCATAGCCAAACGTTTTTTTGACACTACTTATGAATGGTCTTTAATTTCTTTTTGTCTGTTTTAATAAGATTGGGGACCATTGAATTCTAATCAATCAAACTTCAATTAGAACAAGACCGGGATTTGCTCTTTCTTTTGAAAATAGCATATAATGACACACCGCTCACATACAGTTGTCGTAAAAGAATCTAAGTAAGAAGATTTTCAGTTTATCTAATTTGTTCATGGATAATGTTGGCTATAGTTCACACATTTTAAATGTGAGGAAATGAGGTATCCGAGATTCATACACCAACATCAATATATATTATACAATGTTCCTATCAACTGAGTTAATATTACGGAAAGAATGATTTGGTATTACTAATAGTCTAATAATACATGACTTTTCATGTTCCAATTAAAAATGACTATGAAGAACTAATAGTTTAATATATGACTTCTCGTTTTAATTATTGGCCGGTTAAATTTGTTGACCTTGCTTCAAAAAAAAATTGTTGACCTAATTTATTCTTATATTGTTTTCTTATGTATGGATCGTTCTGCACAATTCTAAGGACTAATATCTCAAGTCGAATAAGATTATTATATTATGTTTGTGACTTCATAAGTTAATAGAAAATGACCATATAAATGAATTCAGGAGATGTACTAATTCATTAAATAAGAATTACTATATATATTATGATATGTCAAGTCATTTTTGTAACTAAATCTTAAAATTAATAATATGAAATGGTAAAATAATACTTTTATAAAAATACATGCCTCTTAATATCATTTCTTTTACATGTTCGTGCATCAACGGGACACATAAAGAATTGCTCTCTTTAATAATCATTAGCTCTGATACAAGGTTGTGTTAAGAATAACTATACAAGTAAGGTTGAACATCGTATCTTTATCCAAAACCTTAATGTTTATGATATTAATTTATAAATTTTTACACTTGCTACCCAATACTTTTAACAGCCGTGTATTCATCGGGCACTACTCAATTGGTTGCTGCATAGCAAACGGAATATAATACTTGCTTAGAAAGAAATAGTAAAAAATGGGTTCGGTGTGATTTCTCAATCATGGTAAGTTGTATGAAGAGAATGTGTGACGCAACTTGGTTCTTAGTAATACCAATGGAGTTTAATCAATACCCTAAACGGCTAATTGATGGAGTAATATTCCTAGGAAAATTGATGAAGTATTCTTCTCTTTCTAAAGATGTTTGTCCAAAGGAGGCATGCTTATATCATAAAAGTTGCTACCTTCTATTCTTTCCCATAATTATTATGCTCCATGATTGCTCCAATCATATGCTATAAGAATAAGAGGAAAGCTTGATGCTAGTTCAGACTCTGAAGTGTGTTTCTCTCTAAGTTTTAGGTTTGATTATTTCCGATGTTAATGCTATTGGTCATTTTATTTATTAGATATCTTTTTTCTCTTGAGCAATGTTTTGTAGCTAACATCATCCATCTTTGTATACTCCCTTTGTTATCAACATAAACACAAATAATAATGATATTTGTACGGTTATACTATGACAAATTTTGCTACAATAATTTTTTCTCCCTTCTTTTTCTTTTTGAGACAAACATAAATAGAATGAGAGAGGAATAGTAAAAGCACGAGAGAGTATGAGAGAATTGTTCTAAATTAATTGTACGAATATCATTTTTTTAAATACAAAATTACGTATATTTGATACCAACTTTTATTGTATTTGATAATTTTATTAAAAAAAACCTATTAAAAGTTGATATCAAATACAAAATTATGTATATTTGATACTAACTTTTGCGGGATTAAAAGTGGAAAAAAGTTTAGAAGGACAGAAACACAAAAAATTTATAGATACAAAAAACATATTTAACTCTAATACATAAAATAAGTTTTTTTTTTAAAAAAAAGTGAAGGGGAATTTTTACTAAATAAAGTGACACAAATAGTCATTTTACAACCGTCAACAAATGAATTTGAAATTTGTAACATAAGATTACAAGGTTAAGTTCTTGCTACTAAGCTAACATCAAGTGTAGATGAAAGAGTTTTATATATTCTAGTTCTTATAAAGTAATGGATCGTTCAAGTTTAGTTTCAATACAAAAATTGATCATTTTTTGTCACTATCTTTTATAAAAACGGATATGTTTAATCCATCTGCAAGGACTAAAAGTATGGACAAAACACACCTATTTGTATAAAAGGTAACAAACTAAAAATTGATAAGAAAAAAGGATTTAAAACAAAATACGCATATTTTATAAGATTAAAAATATATTTAAATTGAAATAAAGTAAAGAATTTGTCATAGATATCTTCCAACCATAATGGAGCATAGAAGAAACATGAATCAAAGAGTATAGACATATAAACATGCGAAATGTCAGCGATGAAGATGATGTTTAAGTTATTGCTGATCATTCTAAAAGTTTTGGTCATGTGATTCATATTATGCCAATGTCAAAGCAAATGCCAAAGATGACGCTAAAGCTAATAATGACAGTCTGAATGTTGGTGGCTCTGATAAAGGAAAACATGAACATGACAAAGGTTTAACCGTTGGAGGAGTTTCTTTCCCTGAAGTAAAACAATAAAATATGAGGATTCATACAAACCAAAATGAAGGAAAAGAAAGGAAGCGGTTGTAAAAGACAGATTTAGGATCCGTAGTACCAAGAAGAAGGGATCATGATAACAATGGTTTGAATCAAATAGCAAAAAGCGTCATGTTTGTTAGATTTGAATTATATGCTTTGAATCCGCTTACTAGTCATGAAAAGAAATCAGTTCTTGCTCTCATGCGAAAGTGTACACATAAAGGCCTCAATCAAAAATCTATTTAGTATTTCTTGTTCATTGTCTTGATAAATGTATGCATGTAGAAATCACACAAAGAAGTTGATGGTAAAGAGGTGTATCAAAGTTAAACATTTGTAGTTTCTCAATAAACTTTAATGTTAAAAAGCTATGATGTTTTATTTTTACAAATGTGTTTTAGGCTTTGCAAAATTTGTATTGCAAAAAATTAATAGATGTTTGGGTTAAATATGTTTTTGGTCCCTATAAATATGTCAATTTTTTGTTTTAGTTCCTCTAAAATTTTCCTTCAACTTTTAATCCCTATAAAATTTTCAATCTTCACTTTTGGTCCCTCTTTTAAAGTAAACTCATATGTAGAATTTATATTTTTTAGTAAAATTTTCCAGAAAAATTCAAAATATTACAAGAATAACTCCAAAAAAAATTTAGAATTTTTTAACAAAACATGAATTTAATATGAATTTTTATATGTTTTACGGTTAAAAATTCATATTTAATTTGTGTTTTGTTAAAAAATTCTAATTTTTTGTAGGAATTTTTTTTAGAATATTATACATATTTCTGCGCAATTTAATTAAAAAATACAAAAATTAAATTAAAAGTAGGGACCAAAAGTAGTGATTGAAAATTTTATAAGGACTAAAAGTTGAAGGAAAATTTTAGAGGGACTAACATAAAAAGTTGACATATTTATAGGGACCAAAAACATATTTAACCCTAGATGTTTTAATTGAATAAATGAGTGATCTATTGTCACTTGCAAGCAAGTTTAACGAGGAGCTTCAAAACTTTTTTCTCAACTGATATTGTTATTTAGAATAGGATAAACAAAAGACCAAGTTAGAGGGGTGGATAAAGTGGAAGGAAGATGATGTTCTTATAAGAACAATAAGAACAATAAGCATGTGTGTTTATTCAAATTGGTTGTGAGCATTTGCATTGTCTGAATCTCATCAAATTTATAGCTCTGAATAATTTAAACCTCTCCCAAATATCGTAAAGTGATACATGATACCATCCTGTTAAAAAGTAGCGATTGAGATATTATATCTTCAATTGATACTAAGTAGAAATGGTGTCACTTATCTTTTGTGCAGCTAATATACGAACAATTAAAGTCAGGACGGAACAAGTATAAGAAAATCGGTGCGGTCACAACCCATAGATATTGAATTATACTTGACCCTATGTTTTTGGTTATAGTAACTAAGTAGCTTTGAAATATACATGTTTTACTTCTATCTTTTACTATAAAAGACGGAAAAAAAAAAAAAAAAAGTGTGGTGCGCATACTCATTATGATCACCTTTACTTCATATTCCTCCTTTTTTTTTTTTTTTTTAATTCGCTACTACTTAATATATATTATCATGCATGTAATATATGTTTTTCGAGTTTAATTCAATTGATAGAGACATTGTATGTAATATATGTAGCGGTCGGAGTTTGAACTTCAAACATCCCACTTATTTACTTTATGAAGTGAATATCTAGCCACCATACTACTAGACCAAAAAATAAATAATTATTTTATAATATAAAAAAATAAGAATGATCTTAACAAGACACTCTTTTATACCACAGAAAAAACACTCTCTTAAATATTATTTTCAACACATTCTTTTATTAGTTGAAATTTATGAGTCTCACTAAATTTATACGAATTCTATATAATTTAGTCAAATGGAAGATTAATGTTTTTCACACAAATTATTATATAGACACCATGTATTTATACGGTTTTCGAAAGAAAAAAAATCCCTCTTCACGGGTGTTCGTTCTCTCATCTCACATATTCACACTCAATGATATACGGTGTCAAAATATAACGTAGGAAATTGTGTGTCAAAATCAAATAATAATTTAACGGAATTAATTTGAATTACAAACAGTGAAAAAATGTGTATTGAAAAAGTATGTAGAGTGTGTGCCGCCATCACTCTTCAAAAAAACAAAATTAAGTTGGATAAAAAAATAAGTAACAAAAATAGATTGTAAAAGTGTTTCCATCTATTCGTGTTGTGTTATTATTTTTCCTATTAGAATAGGAAATACTCTACAATTTTTGTCACCCTCACTAAATTTTTCTGGCTCCGTCCCAGATTAGAGCCAATCTTTTGTTCAGCCACTCAATGAGTATAGGAACAATCTGAGCCTCTTGTTTGATTCTGAGATGCTTGGTTGATTTATAGTGCTACAAGTTTACAAGAATCATGTACGATGTGCATTGCATCCCAAAGTTGGTGGTGGTGGTTTTGTTGAAATGCATGACTCTCAGAGTCATTTGGAATACATGAAGAATAAGGAGGATATGTATTCTTTGGTGGTTCGTCAATCTAGTTCGTTGTGTTGTATCAGTAATCAAAATACATGAATTCAAGAGTCATTTAAATCATGAAAATGAGAAAAACTCAATTATGTGTGATTATTCTAATATTTTTAAAATTATTTTTTAATTGAAATTAATGATATATAATTGTATTTTATATTTTTTTAATTAATTAACAATTAGGGATGATAATTCCTTAAAAAAAAATTAGGGATGAGAATAGACCATGCTCACACACATGGATCTCCAGTTTAGTCTATCTATGGTATGCCATAACAAATATATATTTTTTTAAATAGAGAAGATCCAGACCTTTTTAAAAATCTATTTAACTTAAAATGGCAGGTCGTATGCTATTAAAAAAGCCTTTTAGGCTCATTTAGCCGTCCTACATAAATAAATATGAATAATATTATTTATTATTATATTATATTATATTTTGTACTTTGAATTAAATTATAAATTTGTTAACCTTATTACTAATTTAAGCTTACTAATATATATTGATTTTTCGAACATTAAATATATTATATTAAACCATAATTGAAATATGATATAATATGTAATCTAAAAAAAATATATAATCAAGTTCACTAAAAATTCATAATAAATATCAAAATAAAGTTTAATCTCATTGATTTATTAGTTCACTTGTCTATTTAAATTTAGATCACACTAATTAATTAAAGATATTTATATAAAATATGTTAAACATGCTAGCATGACTCCTTGAGGTCTCAGGTTCGATTCTATGTGTCAATTTAGATGGACTAATTTAATTTTTCAAAAAAAAAAAATGCCAACATGACATGTACCAGACTCAAGCCTTTTTTTTGTTGTTGAAGGAATGTACCTGACTCAAGCCTAAAAAATAAACCTATGACAGGTCATAAATCAGACTTTGGCCATAAAAATATTGTATTGACTAACTTTTTTTAGTAGTATTTATATTTATATTTTTGTAACTTTGCAACTTAATTTTTTTTTTTTTTTTTACATATAAAAATCTAATAATATAATGAAGATAGGAGCATCATTATTTTAGTTGGCTCAAGACATCGAATATCTCATGATCGATACTGGTTGAGCAAGCTGGAAAACTGCTAGAAATGCGACTAAGTTTAATGTCAAAACATCACTGGAAAAAATCGAAGAAATACAAAATCCTAAGTAAAAAAATTAGATTAGACTCTAGATAAGTAACAAGCCGCCAAGTTAACGTGTTTATAGTGACAATATTGATTTAGAAAGATCACCTGCTCCTTAGAAATATCTTATCAGTATCGAATCATTTAGGTAAATTTAATTCCCTATACTATTAAAACTGCTAGAAATGTGAGTAAGTTTAGTGTCAAAACATCTTTCATAAATATTTCCAATGTGAACCACCCCTTTTTTAGACATTCAGACAACTATTTGACTAATGGTAACAACCGGTTTTGGATGACGACAGATCAGACACATTGGACCATGTCCTTACTGAAATTTGTATGTACCAAATTTAAATAAAAATACATCACTTCCTAAGCTTTAATTTTCCATAATATCAATTTCTGGTGGTATTCTTGTATCAAACGTGGCAAGAAATTTGTCCTCAAAACAAAAGTGGCAACTTGCTTTATGGAAGAAAAAAAAAGGTCTCATAATTTTAAATTACAACTCACACAGCCCTCAATTGCTGTCTCTCGTATATACTTTTATTCTCATAGTCCGTTAATAATTGGAAAGGAAATGAGGAATCCTAAATACAAGGATTCGAAACCTTCAATAATCTAAAATATTATATATGTGAACAATTTGTCAAAAGAAATTGCTTAAAGTTGGGTATATTTATGATGGTCATAGACTCATAGTAGCTAGCTTCTTAATGAAAAGATCCTAACCAATGGCACTAGAAGTAGTGGTACCACCAGCAATAGTGTTATCTTAACGACTGCATCATCATATAAGATTCATTCCCAATTTTTGGATTTCTTACAATAAAAGCATCATTTTGATTTTGATAATTGGACCAAACCTATTCAACGAGATCAAATGTGAGAGCATGTGAGATACTCTGAAACTAATTGATTACCGAAGATTATATTAAGGTTTCTTACCCAAAAAAAGAAGAAGTTATATTTTAATTACATTTTATATATAAATAAGAGGAAAATGCTACTAGTATTTAAAAATACATCTTCTGAAAGAGAATAATTAGTTCTGGTCCTAAAAAAATAGTTTTGAAAATAAATAAATGCATGTGGTGAGATTATTGGGACTTGAATGGCGTGCAAGTGCAAAATGAACTAATAAAGTATCCATCCACATCCAGCACTACACGTGCAATTATTTTCTTCTTCTTGCTAAAAACGAACTCAACTTATTTCCAGCTGTGTACACATTTGGTTCCTACGCACAACACGCCAACTAGTTTGGTCACCACCCCACCAGAACTGAGCTATCTTCACCTATAATAGTGTTATCTCAAACGTATACAACTCAGAAACATAACAGGTTTATGTCAAAACAAGTAACATGTCATAAGAATGGCACACTTATCACGTACATCAATTGCACACATTTGTTTATTTTTAGTTTTCTTGCAATCACATAACAGGTTTGGCATTGGCAAGTTGTAATTGCTTATAGGAACTCTCAAAGACATAAAATACGTATAAGCTTATGCTTGTCTAAAGATTAAGAATACATTGGCTGTTGCAACCTGTGATAAGTTCTAAATTATGTCAATGATTATCATAATACCTAATATGAAAACTAAAAAGAATCAAGTGGCTTAAGTTTCTGTTCTGCCCTCCTACTCCAGAAATGCACATGCTCAAAATGTGTAGAGTCAACTAATCATAGAGATATAAAATAGTACTGGTACATAATTGAAGCAATTTGATCCTATTAGCTTCTATGAAGTAAAATACTAGTACATGAAAATGCAAATTTGTTCAATAGCAGTATGATACTCTAATGATTCAATCATTAGTTATTCGAATTCGACAAAAATCAGATAAATAAAACGCAAACTAAAGCATACAAATCCGATAAATAAAACGAAAACTAAAGCAAGCCATACAAGAGATAAATGAAATTGATCAACAAAAATGCTAGACTTGAACCATAATATGGAATTATCGATTGCTTTGCTTAATGGTGATTTGGAGACCTTCTAACAAAAAAACCAAGCATGATATATGCCATCAGCGACAATCGATTCAAGGCAGTGTGCTTATCATGCTTTTGAATATGTATTCTTGAAGGTAACAAAGAATACAAACAAACATAATTTGAAAGATCGTAAAACTGAAGCTAGATTAAGTTTATCAATGATGAGAGACACAAAATAAAAAACAATATGAAGGTGCTTATGTGATTCAGTTGAATCATTTCATAATCAATGTAAAAATAAGGTACTGATCATCATGTCCCCCACCCCTTTCCCCCACAAAAGATAGACAAATACCGCACCGATCGCCATTCTACTAAGTTCCCCTTCATTGTTTTCTGGCTTTTCTTCCATTGCTGCTGCATCACATGATTACATCCCCATTGACAATTGCTAACACAGCTGAATGATGAATCTTACGATTACAATTTTCCATCCAACATTACAAAATTAATCTCCCACATAATTTTATCGTATATCTGCAGCAGCAAATGTCACTTGTGCACCTTGTATTCATTCATTCTCATTAATCATTATGTACTTTGACTTTGATCAACATATATTCAGGAAGCAAAAAACAAAGTTAAGCTTTTTAGCCTCCCCAATAAGTTAATTCACCATGACCTCATTCCACTGTTTACATCCATAGACCAAGTCCTTCTCGACCGCGGAGAGGGATCCATATTTGAAGAATGCGACGAATTGGTCCTCACAGACCTCAACTCTCTACCCATAACAGACCGTTGATTCCCAACTCCACCACCAACACCAAAACAACCAAAGAAACTCCCAAAAAACCTTCTCAAACCACCACCTCTTTGTCTTTCTCTACTCCCTCTAGAAGACCAAGAAATCCTCCTAGGTTCACCACCATTATTAAACCCACCATCCATTTCAGTATAAACAACAGGTAACTCTCTCTCAGCACCTCTCCTCCCACCCGAAAATCTCCCCACAGCAAAACCACCACCAGGCAATCTCCAAATAGTCAACCCAACATTACTCTCTTCCTCATTCAAACCAACCGATTGCTGCGACTCCACCTGCGACCATGATTGTGATTGTGATTGCGATTGCAATTGATTACCATTTCCAGCATCAGAATCAGTCGGTAACTCATGTCTACAAACCGGACACGAATTATGCAGTGCAAGCCAAGGTAAAATACAATCAGGATGATAAATATGCTTACAAGGCATTTCTCTAACAACAGTACCTAACTCAAAAGCTTCCATACAAACAGCACAATGTGATTCCATTTCCAAATGAGTATTATCAATTTCAAGAGTTGGTAATGAATCAACAGAAGCTTTTGATGCTGGTGGATGTTCATATCTTCCAATACCATTGATCTCAATCTGTGAAAGCTGTTCCAATAATCTATCAAAACCAGATCCAAGCAAAAACTCTGACATACTTGGTGGTAATGGTCTTAAACCAGAACCAGCACCATCATCATAAAATAACTCAAACCCACGGCTCTCTCCTCTTTCTCCTCCACCGTTGTTACCGGCTTCTGTGGCTGCCTCTGTTGAGCCACCGCCACGGAGGACAATGACCGGATTGAAAGGTGACCGGTCACCACCGTTGCGGCGGGTTCTACGGAGGAAAGATGGACGAGAACCATTATGATTATGATCTGAATTTGGACGTTGACCGATCATGTACATGGCGGCGGCTGGGAAACGTCGGCGGCGGGAATCAACTTGTGGAGGTTGTTCAATTTCTTCGAGGAAACCGCCGTCGCAATCAGGGCAGACGACGGTTTCCTGTCTGCTTAATCTTACAAAACGATTGCATCTATAACACCAATAAGATGTTGTCTCTGACATAGTGCCCGTCTAAACGCTAGTAATAATAATTACCAGATCTCTTGTAAGATCAAAATTCAAATGAATAAAGGAGAAATAATAATAGAGGATGTGGTATTATTATTTTTGAAAAGGGGAGAAAAAAATTGAAAAAATGGTTGAAATGAAATTGAAAGGGTTATGGGTTTCTGGGAGAGAGGAGAGAAAGATGATGTGTCGAAGATAACAAAGAAAGCGCGTATTGATTTGTTGGCGTGTCTACAACGCTTTTATTTATGTGACACGTGGAGTTATGCAGTTGGATGGTATCCAAACGACAGATAGGTAAACGTTTTCTCTGTATCGGCTGGATGGCTTGAGCTTTGTTATGTTTACGGGATTTTGTTTCGATGGCGCCTTTGTTCAATATCTTAACCGATTTAAATATTTTTAATTAATTTGTGATTTCAAAGGATATGCTTTGATATTAAAAACAAATTGAAAAAGGATATGCTTTAAATTTAGTCAAAATTCGATTTTATTTGATTTAAATGAAAATTATTATTTTTCTTTTTTTTTTTGGTACAAAAATTATTATTTTTCTGTATCTACAAAAGTAAACATTCCATTCTTTAAAAAAAAAGTAAACACTCCATATCAGTCTATTTTTATAAATGTGTTTACAAATGGAGAAAAGTTTGCATATAGAGAGAAAAATATTTTAACAATTCAAAAGTTGTCCAAACACTGTTATAATTTTAAAAATAGTGGTATTGATTTGGGATTGCGAATGTACTCATCTTAAAAAAAAATGTATTTCAGAAAGAATGTATAGTAAGAATTAGTTTGGTAGAAATAGTTAAATAGTTAAAAAAGAATCTATGGAAAACCTGAATTATATTAACTTAAACAAAAGTAATACACTTTTTAGTGTTAGAAGATAGTTAAAAACACTTCTTTAAAAAAAAAAGTTTTTTTTTTACAAAATTAAACTAATATTCATTCATTCAAATCGAGAGATTACATAATTCAACACCGCTAAAAACATAAAGGATGAATCTGCGAACAAACTCACAACATCCAAGTTAATAGCATATAACGACATATTGCCTATAAAAATATATGATAAAATTAAAGTTACCGAAATATTCATGGCCGCCGGATTTGCAACGTTGACGTCCAAATCTTTGATTGAATAATCGATCTTTCAATATGAATAAAATGAACACCGCAAGAAGATGGGAAAGCAAACAACACCGCACAAGACGACGAACAACAAACCACCACACTTAGATGATGAAATCACAAAGAAAAAAAACTAGATCTATGTGAAAGTCACTTATTTAGAGAGAGAGAGAGAGAGAGAGAGAGAGAGAGAGAGAGAGAAGATGAAGAGGGGTGTTCCAGGTCAAAAATTGACCCAAAAACCACCCCCAATGAAGAAACGGAAGAGAAAACCTAGAGAGATAAAATTAGGGCCGACTTGTTGGAGATGGAGAGTTTGTGAAAAAAAAGTTGTCCAATACTACATTTTTAGATGATTGTCATTTTATTAATAGTTTTTCTTTTTCTTTTAATCAAACTAACATTTATTTTTTGTTGTTTCAATATCACTGCTCTTAAAAATATCTTCCCTGAAAAAATATCACTGCTCTTAAAAATTGGTTAAATGTGATTTCATATCATTACAAAATTATAATGTTTTACTTTTATTCTCATAAAAAGTGGTATTTTGTCACAAACCTAAATCAAGTGAAAACAATAACAAAATTGTTAGATCAAACTTTATGATTGAAATTCAAACAACAAAAAAATTAGAGACCTAATGTTTTAAATCATTTTACTTTTGTGGGGGAATCTTTTAAACAATTTATAACTATTTCTTTGAATTTATGAATCTATAAATTATTTAAAAGCTTAGAGACCAATTTTTTATTTTTTTTTAAATAAGACCAAATTAAAATTATTTAAAAGTTTATAAAGGATCTAGTTTTTTTTTTTTTGAAAGAATAAAGGATCTAGTTATAATTTATTTAAAGGGTAAGGGAAAGACTTATTTCCCATGACATCCTTCAAAAAAATTATTTCAAGTTGCACCCAAAGAAAAAGTGTTTAGAAATTAATTAAATATTTTTAAAAAATTATGGAACTTAATTAAAAAATTTAAATTCAAAATCTTATTTAGAAATTATAAATTGTTGCATTATTATTAAACCAAAACAAAACCATATAAAAATTGGAAAAATAAAAAGAAACGCTAGAAGGAGGGGTTGAACCTCCGACCTTGTGGTTAACAGCCACACGCTCTAACCAACTGAGCTATTCCAGCTTCTTGTGTTCTTTGTCTCACGTTTGATATATGTAACATAAACGAAAATGATAGGTCGTGCAACACTTCAGATTTTGCTTTCAAAAGTTATCAAGGTTCAAGCTTCTCCAGTGACACTCTTGTCCCACCAGTTCCATCATCATTATCAATTATAGGAGCATCTTCGAAAGGGAAATATCAAGGGATTAGCTAATAGCCTTCAACTATCGTATGTAGGTCATAAGTCTATTGGTATTATGGTATTATTATTCATGTACGATTTAAATTAGTAAAACTGTATATTTGTTTTTTGGCTGTTTTTGTTGTTTGGTCTCATTAGCAGTGCAAAACCAATATGATATCGAATCTATTTTTATTAGGACAAGAGTCATATAATGATGTTGTTCCAAACAATAGTTCACCTCCCATATAATGATATTGTGTCACCCTCCATTCTTGGTGCTGGCTGATGGCTTACAATATAATACAGTCTAGTTAAATTTGTTGATTTTTATTCATGGTGAACGAATTTATCTTTTTGTATAAGCTTTAAAATTAGGTAATGGTATGTTTTGTCCTCTTTAGTATTTTGTTTTGAAACTTGCTACATTGTATTCACTCTTTCTCCTTTGAGGCACATCTTATGTTTGAAAGAATTTTTTTAATCTAGTATCTTTTGGCATCTTAAAAAATAGTTCACTTCCCAAATTTAAGTGGAAGTGTGTGCTATACAAATTACAATATTACTTTTTTGACAAGAAATTACAATATTACTTGACATGCACATCTTTGTCTTATGTTTATTAGTAGGGCCATGCTAACATTCTTTGGATTGTCAAGAAAACAAAAAAAAAGACATTGGTGTCTATGCATTGAAGATATTGAATTTTATTATGTGTTTTTCTATCATGAGCCTTGAACACTTATTAATATTTTTCTTATTAATATGTCTAAATAAATATTTTATACAAAAATGTATGAACAATTTTACAACAATGATATATACCTTCCCTAAAAAAAAAACAATGATATATACCTTTAATTTTCATTTATCCATTCAATGCATCATTTTCTCTTTATATGTTATTCTTCTGATCGCATCATCACTAACAACAGATCACATCACCATCTATGCTTTCCCTTTGAAGATGTAGACTAGATATTGGATCCTAGCCAAACCAACCAGAAGGTACCAAAAAATCAAGCTATATGATAAAAGCTTTTTATTAAGAAGCTGATCTTTCAATAGTTTGTTGTAGCTGAGTACTAATTAATCTTATCCAAGAGAGTCAGCTCAATCTAGCTCACAAATGTTATAAATGGGATTTTACACTTCTACCCCTAGTTAAGATACTCTCCTAAAGAAAAGAAAATTAAAATCTTGTTAACCTTCAACTTACATTCATATTATCAAACCATAGTATTCTCATCCACGTTAAGTAGTGACAAGAAATTTCACAGATGCATTACAAGAAATATAATAGCAATGTTGAATGCTCAATCAACAACTTAAATAATTGAAGTAATTAAACATCTTTCTTACATGACAAAATCAAAATTCCAGATGACATAGTACTATGAATCACTAACCTTAAAAATTACAAAAACCAAAACAAAAATTGTCACAAATGTCATATCAGAAGAACAAAGAACAAAAGACTGCTGCAAAAAATATCATCATGGAGGGCAAAATGTAATGGCATAACGATTTGCCAAACAAGACATAAGCCCGGTTGCATCATCATAAGCATAGCTATAAGCATGAGGACAAACACTCTTAAAAACACGAGCAAACATAGTTGGCTTGCAAATTTTCGGATCAGCAAATTCACCAGTGCAACAATACTTATCTGATTTTGTAGCCAAACAAGCACTTTTACACCCCACAACTTTCCCATTATGCTTCACAACAAGTTGAGATGGACAACAACCATTCAAATCAGCTTGACAAGTAGCAATGCCACAACCAACACCCCCACCAATAGGTTTCATCGACATTGGAAGGTTAAAACCGTCAACTAAACTAACATCATAGTAATGTAGAGGTGAATGTGAGGTTCCAAGTGTCATTTCAACAAGTGTAGCTGGAGGAACACCACCAATTCCCTTGCATTTCAATTGGCCTCCGCAGTCTCCGGTTTGACATGTGCCTTTTCCGGTTGTTTCGTGGAAGAAACAGCCTTGTCTTCCCCAGATTCTTCCTGCCCAGTGGTTAGGGAGTTGGAGAACAAGTTCTTCGCCGCTTGGGAGGTGAAATCCGCCATCTTTGATTGAAGGGTGTCCTTCATTGCTGAGAATTCCTGGCCATACACTTTCCTTGCAGTTGTTTACGAGTATGAGTTGTGTCCCGTTTCCATCCTTAACAACACCTAATATTATTAACACAAATAACATAAGTTCTCAACAGTTTTAACAACATTGACACTTCAGATTGAAAGCGTGTATAAGATGAAACGATGCCTGATTCAAAAACAATCTTATTAAATCACTTATGTTTTTCAAACTGTTATCAGTAGTGTTTACGTGTCAGTGTCATTTTCACTGTTTCAAAGAATATATATGTGCATAAAAAAAAGTGAAGAGTAGCTAGAAGAGTACCTGTGGCTGTGACAGAGACGGAGAGAAGAAAGCAGAAGAAAATCAAGGAAGTAGTCATTTGGATTTTGGAAATGTGTAACCGTTTGTGCTTAGCTCTTTGATGAGGTATAAAGTGTGAAAGTGAGTGATATATATGTGATAGTGGTGCATATATAATATATGTATGAACGTGGTTGTCATTTGTTTCCTTCTTTTTAGCCATTTTGTGCATTATGTGTTTGATAACCGTTTTGCTAAAGAGACTAGAAGCCCTTTGATTGTTTTCCACCCAGCACCACTTCTAAAATTTCTCCATCACGTTTCATATCCTTTTGTTTAATCACACCTCACAACACAGCTCTACTCTTTTTGTTGAGATATTTTTGCACTGATATGATATATAACATAGTAAAATTCAGCAGAGATTAATAATTAGAAAAATGAGCCTATAATACAACATGTAAAATCAAATGATTTAATTTATTTATTTATTAATTATATTTTAAATTAGAGATTAATAATAATAGAATAATGAGCCTATAATACGACATGTAAATGAGTGACAAAAATTCTAAACTTTGTTATGGTTATGATATACATTTTCTGTCACTTAATTATTATCTTTTAGAATATCTCTTTACCTCATATATCAACAGCCATATTATCTTTTTTAAAAGGGATATCAACAACTATATTATTATCTTTCGAAAAATAAAACAACCATATTATTAATTAATCGTTTCACCCAAATTCTACTATATTAAAAATAATTTTATCACACTTTATTTATCTTCCGGTTGAACTCCATATTATCACACTCTTTTTTTTTTTTCGAATCGGAAGATTAACATAAAAAAAAATCACTAGAGTATTTTTGTCAAGTTCTTACCATTCAACAAACGTCTCTTAGATTTTTTTTTTTTTTTGACAAGATAAAAATATAATACCACACACTTTCACTTTGACAAAAAATGACTAATGAAACAAAAATCATTAATAGCAAATTCAGTTCTATTTCATTTTATGATGTGAAGATTTTTATTTAAGTAATACGTCAATTGATAATTTTACTAATTTAATAACGTGTATAGATTTCTGCAAGTTGAGTACTTAAAAAAAAGTTATTTTATTTTATATGTAATGATTTTATCTGTTTGTGTATCAATTAATTTAAGGATACTTAAAATATGATTTTTTTTCATTCTATTCATGTGAACTCATTAAAATATGGGTTTGGTATATGTCCATGGTAAATTTTATTTGCAATATCATGAAACAATTTTTTTTTTTATGAAGGAATGAAACAAAATTTTAATCATCTTTAATTATATGTCTAACCTAGACAACACCAAATAAATATAGTGATATATGAAACAGAACAATTTTTTTAGTGGAGGGGTGTTTGTTCTTAAATTGAACTAATAACACACAAACTAAAATGAAAAACAGGGTTGGAGTGTTTAGATCGTTATTGATGGGAGTTAACAATGCCTCCATATTTAGTTTGTCTTTTGCAAATTTTGGAATTTTGGTGTAGTGTCTAGGTTTAAACAAGGTTTGACTTTCTTTTGACATTCACTCATGTGATCATTTTAAAAATTATGTAATGATATCATCTTTTTAGATGAGATTGCGCATGTTGAACAACTGATGGATAAAATTAAATTCTGCTCTTAAAAATGATTTATGGGTAAAACTTCATAACTATTGTACAGTGTGAGGGAGTGAAATTTGTCTTGTGCTTGGGTCGACAATTGATTTCGGCATTGGTTAAGTAAAGTAAAGTGAGATGAGATACTTACCTATTTTTGGTCGTTGTTTTCATTTTGTATAAAGAAATGTTATTTTAACTACTTTTTAATTGTTAAACATCGTATATACCATTTGCATTATCAATTTTTCTTTTTAATTCCTCCAAGCCATCAATAATTATAAAAGATCTATTTTTATCGCTCAACCATCAATAGATTCGGTCGATACGAGATTATAGATTTTCTTAAATATTGTCAGTTTTTTCTTTGAAAACCTACTTAAATGTTCCGACCTATTCTCCCCTTTGAATGTAGGTATTTTTTTTTTATTTTGGCTTAAATAAGTCTTTCATCCCTGCAAATATAAGTCGTTTGAAATTTCGTCCTTGAAGTTACTAATATTTCCAATCTGCTACTGTAAATATTAATAATTTGACTTTTGGTCCTAATTAGTCTTTTTAGCTGAGGTGAGTTGTCATTAGCAACGTGGTGCTCATATGGCAAGTGATGATTAACGATGTGGTTATCTTAAATAGGTCTTTCGTTCTTGCAAATATATGTCATTTGCATTTTCGTCCATGAAGTTACTAATATGTAATTAGAACCATTTTTCAAATGATTAATATTGCAGTGGCAGATTAGAAGGATCAGTAACTTCATAGACGAAAATTCAAATGACCTATATTTGCAGGGACGAAAGACCTATTAAAGCCTTTTATTTTTTATCAAGGCCTTGGTTGTGGGCTTATAAGTTAAGAAGTGGTGAGTGGATTAATTAATTAATTTTAATTTCTAAGTATATAAATAAAAAATAAAAAATGGGTTTGGGTTTTTAGGGTAAACCAGTGAGAAAACGCACAAAAACAACTCGCATCAGAAGACCGACCGGCTTCGGAGGAGAGGATCGGCACGAATATCGGTTCTTCCATTCCACTCTTAAACCGGTTCAGTTACCACCATTTTACCGCCGAAACCGGATCCATTCAAAACCAACCCTAACCGGTCCACCATCACGGTTCTCCTCTCCCAAATCCATTCAATAAACCGGTACGCTCTTTTCTTTCTTCCTCTTCGTAACTCTTGTCACTTCTTAAATTTTCGTTTTTTATCTATGAAACTTAAAGTTTATGCTTCAAAGATTAAAACTTTATCATAATTTATCACTTTAGGGATTGATTAAACAAATTGGGTCATTAGAATGTGCTTGTTTTTGTAGTTTACCCTAACTGGGTTGTTCTGTTTTGAAGTGATTATTGATCAATGGAGCAAAATCTTGAACTGGTACCAATTACATCACAAAAACACGACCCAGCATGGAAACATTGTCAATTGTTTAAGAATGGTGAAAAAGTGCAACTTAAATGCAATTATTGTCTCAAGTTTTTCAAAGGTGGTGGGATTCATAGGTTTAAGGAACACCTTGCTTGTCAGAAAGGCAATGCTTCAATGTGTAGTAGTGTTCCTGCTGATGTAAGGCAACATATGCAGCAGAGTTTGGATGGTGTTGTTGTGAAGAAGAGGAAGAGACAGAAGATCGAGGAGGAGATTATGAATGTTAATCCTTTAGCTACTGTTTTGAATGGTGGTAATAATCAGATGGATGTTAATCATCATGGGGTGCATGTGCAGCCTATTGGAGTTCATGATCCAATGGAACAGAATCCGGTCTCGTGTCAGATGTTTCATTCGCCCGGTGAAGGAATGAGTAGAAATGTAGAGAGAAGGAAGAAGATTAGAGCTACTAAGAATCAGAATCAGAATCCGGCTGCGGTGGTTTATAATACGAACTATGAGCCTGAACCTGTTGTTGCCCCCATGGAGAAAAATACATTGTTTCCTACAAAGGTGGACCATCAAATTCATATGGCGATAGGAAGGTTTTTGTATGATATCGGTGCGCCTTTTGATGCTGTGAACTCGATATATTTTGAGCAGATGGTTGAAGCAATTGCTTCTGGGGGATCAGGTTTTCAACGTCCATCGCATCATGAACTTCGGGGATGGGTTCTGAAAAATTCTGTGGAAGATGTGAAGAATGATGTAGATAGATGTAAGATGACGTGGGGGAGGACTGGCAGTTCGATTTTGGTTGATCAATGGACTACAGAAGCTGGTAGGATACTGATAAGTTTTTTGGCTTACTGTCCTGAAGGTGTAGTGTTTTTGAAATCGTTGGATGCGACTGAGAGATTGATTTCAGAAGATTTTTTATACGGGTTGATGAAAGAAGTAGTAGAAGAAGTTGGAGTTGGGCAAGTTGTGCAAGTGATTACATCAGCTGAGAAATGGTATGCTGATGCTGGGAGAATGCTGACTGAGACTTACCCTAGCCTTTATTGGAGCCCTTCTGCGGCTCATTGCATTGATTTGATACTTGAAGATTTTGGAAATATTGAGTGGATTAGTACAGTTATTGAACAGGCTAAATCTATAACAAGATTTGTCTACAATTACAGTGCAATTTTGAATATGGTTAAAAGGTATACTTTGGGGAATGATATTGTGGATCCCTCTTTCTCTCGCTTCACGACAGACTTTACCACGTTGAAACGAATGGTTGTTCTTAAACACAATTTACAGGCCATGGTTACTTCTCAGGAATGGATGGATTGTCCATATTCAAAGGAAGCAGCAGGTTTGGAGATGTTAGATATACTAAGCAATCAAACATTTTGGTCCTCGTGTGAAATGATTGTTCGCCTGACACATCCTCTTTTGAGAGTTCTGAGAACAGCTTCAAGTGAGATGAGACCTGCAATGGGATACACTTATGAAGGAATTTACCGGGCAAAAGAAGCGATTAAGAAAGCACTTATCAAAAGGGAGGATTATATGGTGTTCTGGAATATTATACATCAAAGATGGGATAGTCTTTGGCATCATCCTCTTCATGCTGCAGGCTTCTATCTTAATCCGAAATTCTTTTATAGCATTCAAGGGGATGTACCCAATGAGATTCGCTCAGGGATGCTTGACTGCATAGAGAGATTGGTACCTGATACAAGAGTCCAAGATAAAATTAGCAAAGAATTAAACTTGTATAAATCTGCTGCAGGAGATTTTGGGAGAAAGATGGCAATCAGAGCTAGAGATAATCTGCTTCCTTGTAAGAGTCCAATAACCTATTCACTTAGATATATTCTTTTGCCATGTTGTGTGATTTAACTTTAACTTCTTTGAAAAATAAAATTAGAAGCTACGCGCATTATTTATTTATTAGAAGCTCTTCCAAACAATCTCAAAAGTGCTTATGTCAGTAGATAAACTCAAATAAATCAATTCAAACAGACCCCCCCCCCCCCCCCCCCCCCCCCCATTTGAGTGTTTTATTTCTTTCATGACCACTTGTTAAACTTTCATTTGCCATTTTTTTTTTCTAGCTGAATGGTGGTCAACATATGGAGGAGGCTGCCCTAACTTGTCCCGCTTAGCAATTCGCATTCTTAGCCAAACATCAAGTGTGATGTTCTGCAAGAGAAACCAAATTCCTTTTGAACAGATAATCAATACAAGGAATTATATAGAGCGCCAACATTTTACTGATCTCGTCTTTGTTCACTACAATTTACGGTTGAGACAAATGTGAGCTTGAACTGCTGTATATTGGTAAATTGTTTCAATACAGTTGAAGTTGAAAGTAACTTAAATTAAGCTGTTTGTCTTTCTTTCAGGTTTATGAATAAGGAGCAAGAATCTAGCGATCCTCTGTCATTCGACAACATTTGTAACGTTGAAGACTGGATCGGGCCAAGGGATTTGTACTTCGGAGAGTATGGTAACTCGGATTGGATGGCACTTGATTCATCTTCCATTAACACAATGCCTTTAAGGTCTTTAAACGATGAACCTGAAGAAATGTGTGAAGGTAAATTGTAAACCATTTTAATAAATGTGGAAACTGTTAAACAAAAATGTGGAAACTGCTGGTAGACTAACCAGGTAGAAAATGTCAGTAACTAACATGTTTTCATCTGTTTGTAGGGTTTGACGATGATGAGATTTTCATTAGTCTGAAAGATGATGAGGATGTGAATTCCGGAGACAAGTTCGAAAACCATTAGTGAATGATGAAAGGAACCATGCTTGCTGACAGCTTCCAATTTTAGTTTCGACATGTTTTCCCCAAATACTGGTTCGTATGTGTTAATCTTAAAAATAGAGGGAAACTAGGGTGGAGTTTACTGGACATGTGAGAGGAACCAAGTTATTGTTGATGTATTAGTTGGTATGATTTGGAAGGTTTTTGTACAGTATTTGATAGTTTTGTAGTATTTCTTACACTACTAGAGTTTACAACTTTTGCAAACTGGAACCTCCATTTTTATTTTTATTTGCTAAGATTATGAATTGTTGAAAGCTAATTTGATTTAGAATCTTTGTGACAAACATTAAAAAACATGAGTTAAGAGACATGAAAAACTGAAGTAGAAATTGTCTCTTTTGGCCAAATGGTGTTTGAGAGCTTTGAAAAACCATAACAAACAGAGTAAGATGATCTCATATGGTGGTTTGCATTGCATTGATGATATTCCAATATGGATTTGCTTCTTGATAGAAGAAGTTTATACAACAATAATAAAAACAATATATATACAAATCGAACAAAATACGTAGCGTAGGCTTTGTTGAGTCAGTCAACTACCTATCCTATCGGCCACCGGAAAGTGAAAGAGACGAATCATATCCACCCGTCGACGACCATGTATTCACGCTTTCAAAGAATGGCGACATTGGATACATTCCCTCAAACTGACGACCACCACCACCCTTTTTCACACCAAAAACATCAAGTTCCGGCAACGGCAACTCCCCCTCCAAGTACCTAACTACCTGCTTCATTGTAGGCCTCCGCTCCAGCGAATCTTCAGAACACAACAACCCCACCTTAATCACCAATAAAACCTCCACCTCATCGTAAACCCCAGCCAACTTAGGATCCACAATCTCTAAAGCCGCTCCTAACCTTAATCTATCCCAAACCCAATCCACCAAAACAAGCTCCTCAGGCAATGCTTTAGGCTCAATAGGTCTTCTCCCACAAACCACTTCCAACAACAATGCCCCAAACGCAAACACATCAGAACTAGTTGTTGGTTTCCCTGTTCTCGTTAACTCGGGTGCTAAATACCCCAAAGTTCCCACCACCCTCGTCGTGCTTGGATTCTCACCATGATCATAAAGCTTAGCCAAACCAAAATCACCTAATCTTGCATTCATCTCAGAATCCAAAAGAACATTCCCTGCTTTCACATCTCTGTGAATCACTGTTTGTTCCCATTCCTCATGCAAATAAACAAGCCCCGAAGCCACACCTTTTATAATCCTAAACCTTTCTTCCCACCTCAATATTGCTCTTGGTTGTTCAAATATATACTTATCTAAACTCCCATTCTCCATGAAATCATACACTAAGATTAAATCATTTCGCTTCCGACACCAACCTAGTAACTGTACTAGGTTCCTGTGACGAAGTTTACCAATTGTTTCAATTTCTGAGATAAACTCTTGCAACCCTTGTCTTGATTCTTGGGAGATTTGTTTCACAGCTATTTCAGTTTTGGAATCTGGTAACACCCCTTTGTAAACTTTACCAAAACCACCAAACCCAAGAAGGTTCTTGTCCTTGAACCCTCTTGTAGCCTGCTTTAGTTCTTTGTAAGGAAATCTATGTGGTCCCACTTCTAGTTCCCAAGCTTCTATAACATCATTGTTTTTCATCTTGAAGTAAAAAGCTAAACCAGTTGTTAAAACTATTAGAATCACAAATGAAATAGTAAGACCCAAGATTAAGGCCTTTCGAGTTCGAGTATTGTGTGAAGAGAGTGAAGGAAGATTTTTCAAAGACAAAGTTTTGGATTCTCCATTGATTTTGAAGCTCCAACCCATTATATAGTGTGAGCCAGAGAGTAACCCTGTTGAAGAAGAAAACCCAACATACATAGTTTCTTTGAAAATTGGTGTTAGATCTACTTGATATGATAAGATTGGTGAACTTGGTTTTGATGAAGTTGGTGAGAGTCTAACTTCTATAATGCTTCTTGAGGAATCATAGTCGATCCATGCTTGAATCACACTACCACTCTTCAAGTTAAGGTCTTGAATTTGAACTTGTTTATTCTCCGAGCCATCAGTAAAAAAACATGCTTTAACTGATTTGTTTGATACCATGTTGTTAAGATTGATACCAACATGATTGTCATTGATGTCATTGAATTCGAAATCTTGGACAGTATCGAATTCAACGGCGAATAAGTGATTCGAAAAGTTGCCTAAATCATGTGGGTTGAGAAGGCCTAGATACTGACTAGGATAACCATTGGAGAGTGTTTTGGAAGGTGAAATGGTGAAGGCAAAGCCATGTCCTCCTAGTTTTGGATATTGAGGGACTATTGCAAAAGCAAAAGAAGTTGAAAAGGAGAAAGCTTTGGTTGTGGTTTTGTTCTTGAAGTGGATTGGTGTTGAATAAAAAGCATGACCAAGTACTCTTTCAGTGTCATTTGTTAAACGAATTATGCCTTTGTGTTCAATCACTGCACCTCCGTTTAAGGTTATGTTGGTAGCAGCTTCATTGAATCCAGCATAGAAAAACTCATCTTGCTGAGAATGAGAATGTATGGAGTTTGAGGCTAGAAGGACCATGATGCAAAGAAGATAAAGAGGTATATTTGCCATGACAAAGTTAAAGTTGAGGTTGAGGATGTTGTTGTTATTGGTTCAATATTTATTATGTTGTTAATTGGAAATCACATGGTAGTAGCATGTTGTTTGTATACTATATAGTACTAGTATTATATGTTTGTGTAAAGATGAGTGTATTGACTTGATTGAGCAACCAGAGAGAGTGCGGTGTGCTTTACAGCTTGTAGTTTGTGGGTTGGAAACTGAAACGTGGTTGTAGCTTGTTTGTTTAATTTCACACGTGGGTGTGTACTGTTTTGTTTCCTACTCCATTTTAAATGCCCATATATTTTTAAAAGATCTTCGATTCTATTAAACTGTTAAGTTGTTTCTATATTTAACCATGTACTATCAATTCGTTCACGTATTTTAACAACTTACTATTGATATTTAACTACTTATTAAACTGTTAAGTTGTTCATGAACTTATTGGGTGGTTAACATGCATGCATACATTGCTTTCTTGTTTATTATTATTATTATTATGAATTGAGATCACGTTTTTTTCTATTATCTTTTGTTGGACACTACTTTCTCCACCCGACATCGGATCATAAATGTGCATTTAGAAAAATCACTAAAATTTGCACGCCCTGGTGTGTACTTTGATATAATTTATGAGGTTTGAATGTACACTATCGAGACACGGGTATTTTTCAATAGTGAAGATAAAGTGAAAAGTTTGTTCATAAAAGTTGTCTAATTGTATAAATATCATTTTTCTTTAAAAAAAAAAACGTGTTAAGACGGGAGAAACTTTCCTCTGCACTGTTGTAGTTTTATTATGCACTAAAAAATTACTACATAGTTGTATTGATTTGGTTGTTTTAGACAACTTTTCATTACTGATTTAAAATCTTTCGTTGTCTAAATGTTTTATTTTTTATTGGAGAACAATAGCATATCATTTCGTTGTAGTAGTTAAATTCTGTCAATAAAGAATAAAATAGGAAAAAAAATCTTTGTAATATCTAAACTTGAGCATCTCATGCTGTCGTCCTTTTCCCATACAAATTATTCTCCACCATTTGTCTCGTCCGGCTGAATTTGGATAGTATATCATGTGTCTGTCTAGTGGTTCTTTCTTTTATAGTAATAAATAAATAAAATATAAACTGATTTCTTTATTTCTCTTTTTTAATATTTAAATTCAACTAATACTGCCTTATAGTGGAACCTTGATTGGTTTAATAATTTTGTTTGATCAGCAATGACTTCTGCATGTTTTAATTAGGTATTTTCAAATATGGTTAAATTAGTGAAAGTTAGGGCTGACAATGAGCCGAACCAACTCGAAAATAGTTTGAGATTCGATTCGATAATTGACTCGTTGAACTTGGTTCATGAATCAAATGAGTCGAACTTGAGTTGAAAATTAAGCTCGTTAAATAAATGAGTCGAACTTGAGTTGAGTATAGTTCGACTCGTTTGGTTCATGAACCAGCTCAATATATATAAAATATTATTTTGCATATTGTTATATAATATGTAATTTATTACAAGCTTCTTCCAATAATTATGTACTTTTTCATAGGAATTATTACTAATTTGATTAATAATCAACGATAATTGTTATGATAGAGGAAAAAAGTTAATATCTTTTGAAGGCTTTTAAACAAACATTTGTACACAAATAGTCCCACATCGGGTGTTTTGAAAATATTAGAGAGTAAGAGTGTATATATAAGAGAGGTGGATGATAATGAGTACAATGTAAAATATGGTATGCGCTTCAGTAGTAAGGGCTATTGCCTTTCTACCTTCATAGTTTTATTTAATTTATATTTTTTTTTTAAAGTCAAAGACATGTATTTTTGACAAAAAAATTGAAGAAAAAAAGCTTTTGAAGTATATAATTCGAGTAGACGAGTTGAACCTAACGAGCCGAACTGAGTTGTTCACGAACTTTAAACGAGCCAAACTTGAGTTAAAAAAAAGGTTTGTTTCAAACTCGAGTTGAGTTTCGAACCGAATCAATTCTTATCGAGTCGAATCGAGCTCAGACAGGTTCAACTCGACTCATTTCCAGCCCTAGTGAAAGTCAAGAATTAGCATCAACTCAGCATTTGTGTGTTTGTCTACAGTTTTCAAAGTGAGACAATCAAATATCTGAATGTGTAGGTAAAGTAACATACTTCTATAGTGCTATGGATATGTTTGACTTTTGGGAATATACTATACTGGGAATTTGATTATCATGTCAAATAAGGAAAACCGACTTTTAGGTGATGAAATAGGTTTTAAAGCACTAGTAAACATTTCCTTTTTAAATATTGAAAGTCAAATTTATGTAACATGCATCTATTTCTTCATGGGAACTCACTGCAAATTTTTTGAAGGGAATAGTAATCTCTTTGATTTTTTTTTGGAACTCATTAGCATCACATAAATTAAGGTCATTAGGATTATCATGCAAACTTGCAAAGAATTAAAGTTAAATATAAACACTGTATTGTTACTTTATCATGCATGCAAAGAGTTAAAGCTAACACACTATACTTTTATCTTTTGCAATCAATAGATTGTCTAGAAGATACTCCCAATAGGATATACATAAAGCTAACACTTTGTTTGGAATTAAAGAAAAGTTGATCCTGACCAAAAAAAAAAAAAAGGAAAAGTTGATAAAGGATTGGGACAGGAGAGAATGCAAAAACCCTTTCTTTGATTGGTTTAAAAATAGGGTTAATTAAGTTTTTGGTCCATATAAATATCTGCAGTTTTGTTTTTAGTCCCTATAAAAATAAATCACATTTTTTAGTCCCTACAAAATTTTATTTTAGTGTTTTTAGTCCCTGTTAAATTAAAATTTGTTTAATTATGCTTATACTTCTAAATTTTTAAAAGATGTTTTACATACATGTTCATAACATCGTAAGACACTCTTTTGTAAATTTTTTTAGTTTTTTAACATATAATAAATTAAATATGAATTTTTCTAAAAGCCAAATTTTCAAGATTATATTAATAAAAATTTGGACCTAATAATAAAATTTTAAGCTACTTTTTTGCGGAGGAACTTTGTATAATATTCTAAGTAAGTATGTGAAAATATATGTTACAAATTTAAAAGTTTAAGCACAATTAAGCAAATTTTAATTTTACAAGGACTAAAAGTATGTGTTGGTCCCTGTTAAATTGAAATTTGTTTAATTATACTTAAAATTTTATACTTTTAAATTATTTTTAACAAACATGTTAAGAACATTGTAATTATCTCTTTTATAAAAAATTACAATTTTTTAACATGTAATGAATTAAATATAATTTTTTTAAATCACCAAAAATTCAAGATAAAACTAACAAAAATTTGGACCTAAAAATACAATTTTGAGTTAATTTATTGTGGTGGAACCTTTTATAATGTTTTAAACAAGTATGTAAAAAATCATTAAATTTTTTTAAATTTTAAGCATAATTAAACAAATTTTAATTTAATAGGGACTAAAAACACTAACGGAAAATTTTGTAGGGACTAAAAAGTGTGATTTATTTTTATAGGGACTAAAAACAAAACTGCAGATATTTATAGGGAACAAAAACTTAATTAACCCTTAAAAATATGTGTGAAGGGTGAAAAAAAGTAGGACCCACAAGGCAAAAGCCAGCCAATTTATTCTTGTCTTACTACTCCAATTGAGAAATGATATTTGTACAATCATTTTTGTACAACTTTTGTACAACTTTCTCTCTCATACTCACATTATCTTCTTATTTTCTCTCTTCCTTTTTCTCTCTATTGTTTTTGACCAATAAAAAGAGAACACAACAAAATTGTTCCAAAAGTTGTACCAAAAAAGTTATTCAAATATCACTACTCTTTACAATTTTTCTAATTTTTTTCAAAATTATTTTATCAATTTTTTAAAAGATATTTATGTCTTTTTATTCCTATCATTGACATTGTTTATTTTTCTCTCTTTCAATCCAATCAAACAAGAGAAAAAAGTTTTTATCATTCTTTTCTTTCATTTTCTTCACAGGCTCATCAATCATCATCATTTAACTAGGATAAGAATAATGGATCTTAAATATTAGAATCTAGAAAGAAAGAAAGAAAAAAAACATCAAGGGTGTAATAGGTAGAAAGAGAAAGGCACCAAATTAAATTAAACATTGTACATATAACAAAATTACATAGGAAGACACTCCAAAAAGAAAAATAATAATAAAATTATCTCAAACTTGGAATCTTTTCCTTCCACCTAATAACACATTGAGAATGTTACAAGCACGTGCCATCACAACTTCTAGTAGTTGGATCGAAGTTTGAGGCATTTGAATCAAGAACAAGAACTTTGTAATGCCTGCACACAAAAAAAAAACAAGCCAAGATTTTTTAGTCCAAGTTTTTATTTAAACCAAACATAATAGTAACATTAATTAAGGTAGATGCAATTACAAACCTCCAAGATCATTGGAGAAACTAGAATTTTCCCTCCTTAATAGCATCTTGATTAGCATCACCAAGAGCAGCACCTTCCAAATACTTGTCTGCCAATTGAACTCTCTTCACATTCTCTTGTTCTGAGACAAGCATGTTACCATACTCCAATAGCTTTTCTAGTGTCATCTTTGGCTGCTCAAACACTGGTGGTCCGTCCTTTGAGTTCACAAGCTTCTTTCCAATTGTTTCAATACCAACTCCAGAAACCCACTTCCTCACTTCATCATCGTACACTCTAGCCCTCAATGCACCGAAGAAATCTGCAACAATAATAGCTCGTAAATAAGACAGACAAACAAACAGACAGACAGACAGACAGATAGATAGGTACCGATGGATTGGCCGGGGAAGGTGTCAACAATCTTGACAATGTCATCTTTTGCGATATTGTCATGGCGGAAAATTCCAATGCAGACACCAATACGGTCTTCTCTTGTAGGAGCCCAGTAGAATTTCTCCATACGACCATCACGGATGAGAGGAGCATAAAGTGTTGAGAAATCGTTACCGGTGACAATGATGGGCACACGAGCGTTATCTTCCTTGTTGTACATACCAGGGAGTTGGACATTGGTGGGGTTATCAGCAATGTTCATGAGTGTGGCATTCACCATCTGGTTGTTGACAGTGTATTGTGTGGTTCCACCCATACGACCTGCTCCTGCATCGAGATCGTTGATGAACAGACAACACATCTTTCCCTTCCTGATAATGTCAGCGGCTTCACGGTATCTCTGTCTGATCAGTTTTGCTGGCTCTCCTGCATTTCCACTTTCAAGCTCTCCAGCACTCATCATGATGGGGCTGTAACACAATTTCAACATCAAATTATGTAGAAGATTATGTAGCACAACATATGCTATATACTGAGCATATTTGGAAGAGCTTCTTTGGTCTTGCTTCATGAAATAAGCACTTGAATTAGGCCATGTTTGCACAATAAGTTTATTAAGACCTTATAGCATAAACATTGATCGTATATGTATAAGCTATTTCTATAACAAAAAGATAAAATAAATTCAAATAAGCCATAAACTGCTTTTGTACGCTATCTTGGAGTGCTTATCGGAAAGAAAAAAAAAGACAACATCTTATAGACATCGTTTATTTTCATAAGCTCTCCTAAATAGTCTCGCAAGCGTATACGTCAATAGAACTCACTTGATTCCCATCTTAGCAAAGACAAGCTCAGCTTGGAAAGATTTTCCCTGTCCTTTTCCTCCCCAGACTCCAAGAATGAGTGGAACCTATAAAAACAAAAATGAAAATATTGAATATGTATCTCAATTCTGCTAAAGTCATAGCATAGTTTATAGAGGAATCATGTGTCAAATTTACATACCTTGATGTTTGGTAGGGTCAAGAAATTCTTGGTGATGTGAACAACAAGCTTGTCCATAAAAGCAGGAGCAATGTAAAATCCATCCATAGTGTTGTCAAAGTTGTACCTAAAACACCATCATCACAGGTTAGATCAAAAGAAACTTCATTTACAAACCATAGTAATAAAATCATGAGCAAATTACGAGTATTTGGTTTTGAATTAACAAAATGCGTAGCAAGTCACTCACTGTTTAAGTCCAGTACTAAGGTACTCATAAGAACTCATGACTGCATAATGAGTTCCAGTATCTTGTGGTGCTTGGAAAACTGAATCAACCATACCCTTTCCTCTTGTGATGTCTTGTTGGTCATCTGATATATCATAGGCCAAACCCCTCCATCTGTCTCCGTCGGTCTGTTTACCCTCATCGATCTCTTTAGCAAAAACTTTGAAGCTTCCTGAGGAAACTTTTGTGTTTGGAAGTCTTGCGGTAAGCTTTTTCAAGCTTGTGCCGAAGAAAGCTGAATTAGAAACTGTTGGTCCAGCTACTACTGAGCCATTCAAGCTCATCTGCAACATCGCAACACTTCACATTATTAAGAGTTCAATTCTTACAAATTACAATTTACCTCCGCCTCTTTTTACTTATCTATTGTACATCATTTTTTTTGATAATTAGTCAAAAAAATCTATTGGATCATGATAGAACTTGTATCGATTCAAAAATCTTAGATACAAGTTCTGTCGTGATCGACTAGACCAACTCCTTGAAATCTATTACTCCTATATATCTTTTTTAGCTTTACATGATTTCTATATTCGGATCCGTTTGGATAAATAGTTTAATTGAGTGTTTATAGCA
Organism: Medicago truncatula; assembly: GCF_003473485.1. NCBI lineage: Eukaryota > Viridiplantae > Streptophyta > Magnoliopsida > Fabales > Fabaceae > Medicago > Medicago truncatula. The sequence goes on from NC_053044.1 coordinate 34,153,705, forward strand.
TAAGTGATTATCATACAAGTGTAAATGTGTAAACCATCTATATAACAAAGAATAAAATAAATTCAAACTGTTTTTATACAACTTATTATCTGTTTTCATAAAGCTTATGAAAACAATCTGAAAAACATCTACGAATATGTCTTAAACTACTATAAACTCTCACAGGTACTTACGTCACTAAATAAGCTTAAATAAGCCGATGCGAACGGCCTTGAATAAGTTCTATCATGCATCAAATTATATCAAAGTATGAGTGTAAGACAAACTAATCACCCTTCTAATATGGTATCTATAAATGGATCACTACATCACACAACACCATTCTGTGCTACATAATCATGCATATTAATGATTAAGTATCACAAATTCCAATTAAAAACATAATTAACCAATACTATGTAACTGCAGTAATGTATATATAGTACTAGTACTAGTAATAAAATTTAAGTCACATGATTTGGAGCATTTAATTATTGACAAACACACCTATGTGAATGTGAACTATATAAACATGCAAACTATATAGTATTTAATTAAACAAATGAAAGTAACATACTGGAGTTTTGACAGCTCCAACAGTTGAAACTGAAGCAGCCATGGATACTGCACTGATTGGTATTGCACAAAAGAGAAAGATAGTTGAAATTGAAGCAAATTATTCTATGCAAATTTGTGATCAAATTGAGGGATTTATATTAGCTGATTAATTGATAGGGTGTAACAATAGGATTGGTCATTGAAACCATAACGTCCACACAATGAAGATTACCAAGCTGCCACGTGGCAATCATAGAGTTGCTACATTTCTCATTCACTCTTAAGCAATGACCTTGAGGTTGGTATTGAAGGTATTTCCATCTCCACAAGTATTAAGGAGAGTTTCTTACCACACAAGACTTGGATAGGACTCATCTCATCTCATCTTTATTCTAAATATTCAAGCATTGGTTACTCTCATTTTACACTAAAAATTAAAACATCAATGTCTTTTATTGGTGAGTGACCAATCATAATATTGCTATTTTAAACTGATCATTATCATATTGGTCTTTCAATTTAGATTACATTATTATTACATACAAACCTATCATTTTATTTCGCATTAGTCACCCAATTATTTTATTTCTGTAAATTAATTTGGAAAATTCAAGATAATTTCATAATTTAAAGGGATTGGACCCATCAGTTAATGTCACTGTTACATTTTGCATGTTGGCCTAGGAACTCATAACTTTCATCATACTGCAATTAAAGGAAATTCAGAACTTTCCTACTTTCTTCACTGATATGCTTCACAATAATGTCACTTTATTAGGAAAAAAAAAATTGTTTTAAAGTAAATGTCATTTTCATTAGAATTATTTTCCCCCCAACTAAGCCTTCTAATTAACGGATTGGATTAACTTATTTGAATTATCTATTGACATAAATTTTGTGAAATTGTTTGGAAAAATTTATGAAAACAACTTATGACATTGGTGCTTAAACTATTATCAGTTTATTTTTGTAAATTCTTCAAGAATTTTTTTGAAAATAGATTATAGTTTATAAGAAAAAAATTCAACATTATTTTATCTTTTGTTATAAAAATAGCTTATACATAAACATTAATTATGATAAACAATTGTGTTATCAACTACAAATAAGTTGTTTATCCAAATAAACCTATGTATATTACTCTTAAAACAATGTATTCCACTTTAATTTATAACGATGGAAACACTCTATTGTTAATAAGGTTAGTTTGTAAACTGTCATATCTTTTGACATTTTATAATATTTCTTAAACGTCATTAATTTTAAAACAGAGGGGCAGTAAGAACTAAGAGCATCACATACCTTATCAAAATTTCAAGAGGTAATAGTCATTTTGATCCCTAAATGTGTAAGGAGTAGTCACAATAGTATCTCAATGTATTAAAATTCCAAAATTATCCCTGATTGTGCAATATATTAGTCCATGATGTTAAAATTGTCCCTCAATGTTGACTATAACTCTTTCTATAGGGACTTGTATGACATTAAGTAAGTTGGTATGACAATAAGTAAGTATACTAATATGACAATATTAATATAAGACTTTAACACGAAAGACTATTTTGATTATATAAGTGCATAATCAGGGACGACTTTGGAATTTTGATACATTCAGAAACTATTATGACTACTCGTTGCACATTCAAAGATCAAAATAACTATTAACCCAAATTTCAATGTACGATTTAAAATTCTTTCATTTAACGGAAATTTTGAAATCATCATAGCACAAAAACTTAACATGTCATTGACTTTTTCTTCGAGTTGGATTTTTTTTTTTTGTTATCATGATATTGATACGAAATTTCCATCACCGTTTAACAACGACTAATCTTCTTGGGAGAACATGTGGGACATAGAAGGTAGGTTCTCCCCTTTCAACCGAATTTTTTCATACGCATGAGTCATCAATTGAACCCCCTGACCACATGCTTAAGGGCAGAAGTCCCTTATCACTAAGACTCAATTTTCCTAACAAACTAGATTCTTCCTAGATTCTTCTTAACAAACTAGTGAGTCACTAATCATCTACAACTAATGAGCCAACACTTAATAGCAACACGGTCAGTCCACTTCTAATGATGATCCTTTGGGGTCTCCCTAACTCATTGGAGTCAATCTTCGATCCTAATACATTGTAGCTCATATCCTTGTTCGTATCATCATCACTATATATAATTGATAAATTAAGCGAGATTCACCATAATAGTAAAGATGTCACTGATAAGAGTTAATTATGGTTTAATACAAAAACCAAAGAGGAGTCGACCTTCACTCATAAGATCTTGATGGTTGTTCAAAAGGTCCCTTCAAATTGTTCACATTTATGACAAAAGTAGATCGAAAGTTATGACTCGATCAGAATTACACACACAAAAAAAAAATTGATAAGAAGTTATGACCTGATTAGTTGAGCAATTTGAGAGACCTATTATGCAACCATTCAAGATGTCATTAGAGAAAATAAATTCATTTCAAAGTTTACAAATGAGGCCCTTAGTAGAGTAGATAATTGCTCTTCTCCCTTACAAAATTGCTCATTTCCTGAAAAATGTCATGCGAGAGTTAACTCACGCTTGACTTTTTTAAATGTGAATTAACTCACGCAAGCACTTTTCAGATCGGTGAACGAGCAAAAACAAACGGGAGAAGAGCAATTTTCAGTAGAGTATTTATAGAGTAAAAGTCCATATACCTAAAAAGGCCTTAAAAAATTAATATGGGTCCATTGGACTTGCAATACTTAATTAAAAAACTTATTCTTTTTCCACCATATTGATTTCTCATGCGTCCTATGTAGTTTAAATTATAGAATTCGAACAGCATAAACACCCCTATAAAAATTTTCAAAACACATTAAAACATTTCAGATTTTAGAATCCGAATAAGATGCGCGAGAAACTCATAGTATGAGAAAAGTAATAGTCTGATTAAAATAAAACGAAAACAATTACAATTCTTGGCAAATACAAATACAAATAAAACTAACAACTATGTTAAAGGTTTGAATTGAAATTTTCATTGTTTTCCTTGTTATTTGCTCCTTTTAGCTCCTCTTCATTCCTTCATTTTAAAAAAATTTGACCTCGAATTTGTGTCTAATATGACTTATATGAAGAAAGATACAAGTCAATGAAATGAAATAGAAAATTAACCTTTCCACCATAATCAAATGGAAATTGTGAAAAAAGACTAAATGTACCGATTGGGTGCAACATAATTCCACTTTTCGCATTCAGCAATTCAACATACTAAAGGTAGAGAGAAAGCTATACTCCCTCTTAAGTTGACATTAAGGACCAACTTTACCTTCATAAAATTGGACTTGGTAACAAACGATAATCTAATTTGTTTTTGCTAAGGTTTTTCAATGTAAATTGAGCATCGGTGATATTTTTCTCATCACAAACCAATGATGCTTTTTTCTTTAAAAAGACAAGTTCCTCAAACACATTAGGAATATCATATGAAAGCTTAAAGATTCGGCAAGAATAGGTAGAGTAAGGAGAGATAAGGTGAAGCAAATAACAGTTCTCAAAACATTATAAAAAATTTCAAAATAATAATTTTATTCTTTAAATAAGTCATGGTAATTTATTTATGGATCATAATCTTTTTTTTTTTTTTTAAGAAATGATCATAATCTAATAACTAGCATAACAATGGCTTGCACACTATGACAATAATAACATATAAGTCATAATCTTATACCAAAGGCATTTATTTATGGATCTATTAGCATAAACTCGTTACTTTTAAAAATTTACACACACATATTACTTTTAGGGTTAAATAAGTATTTTGTCCTTATAAAATCATGTGTATCCTTCAAAATTTTAACTATTTTTGCAGTCACGTTAAGTACATTATAAAAATCTTTTTTCCAAAAGTTTAAAGTTTTTTAACAATGGATAAAATAAATATAAATTTTTAAGCAATTAGCACTTAAAAATTCATATTTTGTTAAAATTTCAAAGTTTTATGTGAGAGATTGTTATAATATTCTAAACATCTCTATAAAAATTCATTCAAAAAATGTAAAAGGAAATATGATTTTATTAAAGAACAAAGACCAAAAATCATACCCGAACACATTTAAGGGATCAAACCTTGCTAAAAAAAACTTTAAAGAGACTAAAAATAAATTTTAAGATATTTATGGGGACCAAACCCTTATTTAGCCCTTACTTTTATATAAAAATAAAACAGTATACAAGCATGGATAATAAACCAAATATATTCATTTTTATCAAAATATACACACTTGAATAGTTTTCAAATTACGCATATATGTATCTAATATCACATGTTAAATCTAACATAAACAAAAATTACTTTTGAGATTCTATAAATGAATTTAGAACATCAAACATATCATCATGTATCCTTAAAAGGAAAATTGTGTATTGTGTACCTTCACCACAACCATATATGAATAAGTATGTGTAGTCATATCTCCATCAAAGTTACATTTATTTTCTCCGGTCATATTTATAAGCAAATTTTCCATTTTTAGATTCATTAAATAATTGATGTATCTGAATTATAATATAGTCCAAATATATCAGTTATTTAATAAATCTTGAAAAACAAAAGTTATTTATAAATGTGACCGAAGAGAGTATTATTTAACCATAAATAAATAAATTAAACCTACATATTGCAAGCTCTTGTGTGAAACAAGGAAAATTTCAAACAAGGTGATGATGATGGTTGCCCAAATAAAAATTTTAAGTTTAATCCAATGTAAGAACCGTATGTATGTTCTTATATTACTTTAATATAAGAAACTTCTTTATTTCTTAAAAAAAAAAAAAAAAACTTCTTTATTGATATTAATATTAAGGGGGGAATTCCAAAGAATCTGATGAGTCACATGATGCTTACTAGTGATACCGAGAGCGTGAACTATAGAGGCATGATAAGAGGTTATGTTGTTGACAGAAATCCAAGTCTTTTTTTTGCATTTTAGAAAATCTCTTCATTTCTGTTTTTCCAAATTTCAAAACAAGTTACTATGAAATTAGTATATGCCTTCATTCTAGCATGGCGTATAAACCAAATCTGACAATCCTGTATGTAAAAATTATCAGGATATGTGGGAGAAACATGCATCCAAATAGACATTGCTCTAAGGCAATCTTGTAGAGTATGCAAATTACTTTCAACAATAGCACCACATCTATATATGACAGGAAGTATCAGAGGGACGAAAAGACCTAAACATGAAGACAAAATGACCAAATTGTTCAATCCGATTCTAATAACCATTATTTCATTTTTTTTTCTTATCTTGTTTGATTCGATTCTCTACTAGTGTACCATTTTTAATGATAAAAGACCTAAACATGAAGAAAAAATGACTAAATTGTTATTAAAAATAATAGGGTTAAATAAGTTTTTTGTCCTTATAAAATTTTAGAATTTCACGTTTTAGTCACTCTAAAAATTTCATTAAGTTTTAGTCCCCTGAATATTTTCGTCACTACTTATGGTCCATACTTTTAAGTAAAATTATTTGTATCTTTAAAAATTTTAAATTATTTTTTGCAGTCCTATTTAAATTCAATACATTATAGAAATCTATTTTACAAAAGTTTATTTATTTATTTTAACAATAGATGAATTAAATATGAATTTTTAAGTTAACACTTACAAATCGAATCTTTCAAAAAAAAAAAAAGTTAACACTTACAAAATCATATTTTGTTAAACAATTATAACTTTTGGTGCAAAAAGATTATTATGATACTCTCTAAACATCTCAGTTAATATTTTTCAAATTTCTGAAATAGAATTGAATACCGTAGGGTCGTACCAAAACTCTATCCATTGCCTTCCCTGTACCAAAATCAAGTAATGAAAGCATTTTACATCTACAAGCACAACAAATACATAAGACAATAAATACTCTTGACTTTGAAAGTTGACCCTCTTTTGTGATGGCCCTTGGCCGACCCAAAGGCCAAGTCCCACCGATTACCAATCTCAACTCTCAAAGACTTATCAAATGCTCAGTCGAGAGTTCAGCCCCCAACACATGACAACCCTTATTTTTTTTTCTTTCTAGAAATACCTCTTAAGAGAGGCATGATGTAAAAGAAGAGTTTTTTTTTTTTTTGAAGGATGATGTAAAAAACGAGCGGTGATATTTAAACAAGCATTTATAAAAATTTTCTATGACAATTTTTTTCTTATTTTTTATTGATCAAAAATAATAAAGAGAAAAAGAAAGAGAGAATAAAACAACTGTATAAGTATTACTCTTGAGATAAAGTTGTTAAAAGATTATCAGACTTCTTATATGGTACTTGGTTCAAGACTTAACACTAAAAGCAAGTTAATTGACAATTAGCTTATGGTATTAGCAACATTAGAAAGAAGAAGAAAAAAACTTATAAAATTGGAGATTCACTTCGCAAAGAATTGGCCCAACATATTAAGAGGTTTAAAACAAATTTTATCGTCATACTTTAAAAAAGTTTATAAGAAAACATTGATAAAACAAGGTTTACTTAGCACAAGGTTTAAACTTAAAGCCAAACTAAGTACTATTCGTCCTGTTTTGAACGTGAATACAAGAAAACTACCAAAACTAACTTGCCAACTGTTGCATTTACAATAGCTTAATCAACGCAGTTCAAAGAAAATTATGTGGGGAACAAGATGAACCGTACCTAAGGCAAAATATGTAAGTATTGTCCTATAATTAATCTATCATTTTATATATTTATAAGTAAAATAATTTTTTTTTTCAAAATTTAAAGTTTAAAGTCTTGGATTGCTTGGTCCTTGAACCAACCCTAACTTCATAACTAGCCATGAGCACGAATAACATTTATGTGACATTGTGGTCTCAATGTCATGTGACATTGGCCAACCCTAATGTAACATGTGTCAATATTTGCTTAAAGAAAATAGCAAAAAGCAAAAAAAAAAAAAAATGGAAAAGAGTGAAGAAAACCACTTGTCACATTGTGGTTGGCTAATGTCACATGACATTGACACCACAATTTCACACAAGTGCTATCCCTATAAGCATATACTCCCTCCGGTCTCAAATGTAAGAAACTTTTCACTTTTTAGGTTCATTTAATAAATGATGTCAATAGATATTTAAATTGTTGGGCAAAATTCTCTTAATTACCTACAATGTGTAGGAAAAATTTACCCCTTTTATGAGCTTTTTTTGTGTGAACTGAATGTCTTTTATGCATAACTGCAAAGATGAATCCATTTGGTCGGGTAGGACCGCAATGATGACAAAACTCTCTCTAAAAAAATTAATGTTGATGCATTCAACTACTTTATGAGTTTGAGTGCAACTATAAGGTAAATTCATAAGTACCTTAGAGTTTGGTTGAACTCCTAGACAATTTTCTAAATTTTATTTTAAAATAACTAATATAAAAATATGACATGACAATAAATGTTTAGATGAAGGGTATATACTCAATCAAACTTTATCGATATCACTGGTTCTAAACTTAACAGATTTCAGATTAGAATAAATGGAGTATTACATTCATTAAGTATCTTAGATAGTTTAGGCTTTGTTTGAATGCATCTAAAAAAGTGAAAGGAAAGAACAAGAAGGGAAAGATTGCCTAAGGAAAGAAAAAGAGTAGAAAGTGAGAGGATTGTTTTGGTTGTTTGGTACAAGGGAAAGTGGAATGGAAAGTTGGAGGAAAGAAAGATCTACATTTTGTAATTGGCATAATTACCCTTAAACAAAAATAATATATTAGTATATATAAACATTTTATGTACGAAGAATAAAATTTGTCATACAACAATCGAATCATGTATGCCTAGAGACTAACAAAAAGTTAAATGGTGAATTACTTAAAAAAAAAAAAGTTAGGCGTGAATTGAAAAAATAATAAAGAGACACCAACTAAAGTAGTAAATTAAATTAAAAATAAATAATAAAAGTTGGGGCATTTTAAACAAAACATATGTTTCCTCATACTTTCCGTCCAAATGTGGGGAAAGGTTTCTAAGGTGGGTTCCACATATATTCTTTCTTTCTTTCCTTCACCTTTTTGGAGAGTTCCAAACAATGGAAAATCTTTCTTTCCCCAACCTTTCTCTCCTCCTCACTATTTTTCCCTTGAAATAAACATATTAAAAATCATTATTATATATATATTTCAAAATACACTTAAGTTTATAACGCGAAACGTATCCTTACATGTTTTAAGTTCAACATTTGTAAATTAGTAATTTGTGTGAGGGAAAGTGAACAAGTTATTTATTTATTTATATTTTAACAAATTGGTTCGTTTTTCCATCTAACTTTAAAAATAAAAAAAATGTTTACATGACCATTAAACATTGAAGTGGAAGGTTCAAAAAGTGTTTATGACAACAAACACGATTTACAAATATTTTTATCTTATTGTTTTACCAATTTAATTCAAATTATACCAGATAAATATTTCATCAACATTAAAAATCAAATAATTTATCAATTTTGTTTCAAACCAATACTAAATAATACACATATAAACCATAATTTTGAGAATTGTGATCTTAGACCTACCAAGTTAGTAATAAACGTCCACATATGTTTTTTATGACTAAAAGACTAGTTATACATTTTTACCGACATAAATGACAATTTGAAACTAAAAAATAAAATGACTAATCCGATACAAACATTAAACTTAAAAACAAGATGATGAATTTAGCTTAAATTATTTTACAACTCTCATTTTTTAATGCAAAGAGCATATTAACTATTAGCTTTTGATACTAAATCTCAACATCAAATTCGATAGCAAATTAGGTACATCTCTTACAATTTGTTAATAATCGAGACGAAATGGAGTATATCAATTACGATAAAATATGATCCACAAAACAATATACTTGTGAAAAATCCTATAATTAAACAAAAACTAGATAAAATATTTTATGAACGAAAATGTTAATAATACCCATGAGAAGAGCTTATTCATATCCAGTATAATACATTTGAGATGCTAAAATTGTTTATCTTAATCAAATTTCTCATCAAGTTATAACTCTTCTATGTTAATATCCAAATGATATCAATGTAAACACAATGCAACAGATTATAACTGTGTAGACATTACAAATTAGTCACTCTTCAACAAAATTAACTTGAACCATAGATGTGCATTCACTCATGAATAGAGAAATCAATAACATCAAATATTATAACTCTAAGCTACTTGGCAGAAACTTGAATTATTGCTCAAGTGTCCTAGGGTTTTACATATGATAATCTGATCACATTTGACAAAAACCCGACTCGCAATTAAGTTACACTTAAATTCTAAAATTCAAGAATTTTAGGTTTCCTTCTGTTTCCCTTTCACTTTGCATCATTCCTACTTAGAAACCCATGCAGCAACAAACATCTACAAGGGACTTTATGCTACCATGATAAAATCTAACTTAGATAAAGTACTATTCATATCCTATGCTCATCCAAGAATCCAAAGATGCTTGGTTGAGACACTATAAAGTGAAAATACTGAGTAATTGTATTATACCAAAGCAAAAACTAAAGAAGCAAAGGCATAAAGAAATACCACAATTGTTAAGGACAATTTAAATGTACTTGTGCTTTGTACTATAGTAGTAATTGGGGATTGGTACAAAGATGATGAAATCACATTAAAATTTCCCACATTCATCGTCATCCAAAACAAATGATGAACTTGAGAATAAAGTGGGTTGAATTGATAACTAGATTGAATAAGTCAACTAGCGTATTAAATGGAATATCTTAGAAGCCAGTCATGGGTCAAATACCAACCAAAATTAAATTACAAGGAATGTTTCAGCTACTCTTATTATTAGATGTGAAAGTAATTAGTTAAACTAATTAATTAGTTACCCTTTCTAGTTGTTCTTATTGGCTATATAAGAACAACTAATTAGTTTAACAAACTTTTACATCTAATACTTATCCATCATTGATGTCTAATTATAATCTAATTAGTTGAACAACTAATTGATCAAAAGATGTAAGCTATACGGGTTTCTAAGTAGGAATGATACAAATACAAACTGAAGGCCAAAATCACAAACTAATAATGACAACTATAGTGTCCAAATTTAACTAGAGTTAGATTCCTACAATACTGAAAAATTAAGTTAACTGAGCTTAACAGCATTATCTACTTTAAAGTCTTAATTGATGTGATTCATTCAATGGAAGGGGGGATGAACCAACCCCACACCACCTTTCCCTCAACAAAGTCTATCTCATTGATCATCCTACTACAAACACAACACTCCTCATGAAAAACTATTCAATTAATGCACAACTGTCCAAAGGCATACATAATTTTACTCATTAATCAATCAAGCATTGAATATATAGGCATATATATAACACAGCTACGCAATAGAATCAAACAAACATATATGCTTACCATAAAATCCTGATTAATATAGAAGGCTGCAAAGAATCATAGTTAAACTAATCCAATAAAAAACAGATAATCAGATAGACAGATCAAGAGAAACAAAATTATCTAAACATAATTAACATCTAATTCTGCAAGGTTTCTTAGAAACAGCAAACAAATGAACAAAACAAACAATCCCTAACCTTGCTATATATATTCTTACAACAAAAGCAGTCAGAAGTAGAACATACTGCACACAAGTACTAGCTTAGTCAGTAATTAAGATTAAGATTAAAACATGATTAATTAACAAGGTTCCTAGCTAACTCTTTCAGAAAGAAGGAGGAGGACGAGGAGGTGGAGGACCCCAAAACACATCATGAGGCATTTGAGTACCATTATGCAACAAATTTGGAGGCAAATTATACATAGGCATTGAAACCTGTTGTAGTTGTTGATGATGCTCACCCAATTCCAAACCTTGAGAAGAAGTACTAGTAACTGCAGCTGCAACAGTTGCTGAATCCACACCAGATTGTTGAACTTGAACTTGCATTTCCTCTTGATCACCACCACCTTGTTCATCCTCCAAGGGCAATCTCTCATAGGTAGCATTAGCAAAAGTAGCAGCTATAACCATAACAGGTCCAGAAGCAACCAAAGGACCTGCAACAGAACCACCAACAACCTGCCCCTGACCACCAGCTAAATAAACAGTTAATCCAGTCGCTCCAGCCGGAGAAGGCGGAGGTAGAAAAGCTCCCGAAAGTGAAAGTATCTCGAATCTTCCATGAAGAGTAATAACACCACCAGGAGCAGCCGGCTGTCTAAGGGTTACATTAGCTACAATGCCACTCCCACTCAAAACCGACACACCGCGGTGACGGCGGTTAGCAAAGGTGGCAATACTCTCCGCCACATCACTACCACTGCTGATTTCCAAGACATGGCTTCTTAGCGCATTTGGGGATTCTTTGGTTATAACAATGGGTGGTTTGGGTTTGTTTTTGGATCCTGGTGGTCTCCCACGTGGCCTCCGACCACCACTGCTACTGCCTGGCTCAGATGGGTTTTGTTCTTCATTGTTGTTGTCTTCCTCTTCATTATTGTTGTTGTTGCTGTTGCTGCTGTTTGTTGGAGTTGAGTTCGCGTTGTTGTTGTTGTTTTCCATCAACTCTTGCTCTCTTTTCAGATGTTGAAGTGATGATGGTGATGAAGGCATTGATTCTCTATGACCCATAGCCACATTTCCAGTCCACCAACGATTTGCCATAATCTTCTTTGATTTGGAAGAATGAAAGAAAATCTTCAAGTTCAGAGTTGAGAGAGAGAGAAAGAGAAAGAAAGAGATATAGCTTTGAAAAGAAGCTGAGATATATCAACTTTGTTTGAATCTAAAGACTCAGATCTATCTCTGCAGCAGAAACCTTGAAAACCAAAACCTTATCTTATTATCTCAAAAGAAAATAAAAGAATCTATCAAGTTTCAAGTACATGTTTTATTTTTGTTTTTTTGCATGTAAACCCTAACCACATAAATAAAATCAAACAAGTCACATCCACCTAATTATATAACAAAAAATAAAATGGTGGATGAATATATAACAAAAGGAGAGAACAAAAGAGAAGTAGAAGTAGAAGTAGAAGAAACCGTGTTGAAGAAGTACAAGAAGAAAAAAGGGAGTAAGTAACCCTTGAACTAGAAGAGTCTCAGGTTTTGTGGCATTTGAATCAGAAAAGGTGTTGTAGTGTAACCTGGGGAAAGGAAAGATTGTGATAATATGCGTTTGTAGTACCTCAATCTATGCCACTAAAAGGGGTCAGATGATAGATTAATTAGTACAGTTACAACAGTACTGTAGTAGTACCTTACCTCTCTCTAGTGAGAGGGACCCTCAAAGTTTCTATATCTGTCTGGGTATACGTGAAGTGTGTTTCAGTTTCAAAAGAAAAGATGATAACATAACACCGTCCTTTGAACTTGCCTTTATCTATATTTGTTAGTGGTTTTGTGTGAAGTGAAGGGTGGTTTTTGGTTGTCTCCCTGGTAAGCGGTTATAGAGTTGTGTTCAAAGTTTTCAACTTCCTAAGTAAGCAGAAACACATCCACTTGGTGTTGTTGTGTCACCTACTCGTGACCCTTCTTCGTTCAAAACAAGATTAGTAGAAAAGATTGCGCAACTTGCGCAAGACACTTTGTTGTGTGTACTCCATAATTATGATGATGCAAGGAAAATTATGTGTTCAAGAGTCATGGTTAACCAACTTTTAATTATGATAGATAGATCTACTATGTTTATTTTGTTATGTACTCCCTCTGTTTGAAAATATACCTCGTTTAAAGTTTTTACGTACATATTAAAAAATGTATTGATTAAAAGAAAAAGAGATGTTATTTTACCAAATTATTCAATCAACTATTGGTTTTGTCGTTTAAAAAGATTATGGATGCAATTTGTTATCTGTTTGACTTCTATTTCTACATATTTCCTCCATCTCAAAATAATATTCTCCTCGTCCTATATTATGTGACACTATTGACTCAGCCACATATATCAATGTACAATTTTGATCTTAAATATCTCTAATAATCTATTAGAAAAGAGGCTTAATTACATTTTTGGTCATCTAACTATTTAATTGGTAACGGTTTGGTTCTCTAACTAAAAAAATATTTATTTTGGTCCTCTAACTTTATCACCGTTACCATATTTCGTCCTTTCTGATAAATTAAATCAAATTCTGTTAAGTGTGTGCATAGATGGCAATTAACTTCATGCTTCAACTTTCCATTTTTCTTCTTTTGCCTTGCAATCTTCATATCACGTTCATCAACATCATCACATTTATCATCATCATCAACAACAAATTGAAAATAGTTACAACCACTATCATTTCGATTCCTCCAATTCCTACAACCCCAAAACTTCTTCCCACAGTTAGGGTTTGTAATTTCAGTAACAGTCTTCAGAACTACAAACTCACTACACTGACATTTTCGAATTTGTCTCCTAAACCCAGAACTTACAGATCCGGACATGGCCCTTCCACCTTCGTTGTTGTTTCTTCTGTTAAATCGAGATCCTGCACTAGACATGGTCAAGTGACGAAAATGAACAAGAAGAGATTCGAATTAAAGGAAGATGAAGAAGGACTTTGAATTGGAGGAAGATGAAGATGGAACCCTAATTTTTGGGGGAAAAAGTAACAATAAGAACAAACCACCAAAAACCCACAAGATTATATAGTGCTGACTCATATATTGTCAAATCAGCCCTTAATTGCCATCTATGCACACACTTAACAGAATTTGATTTAATTTAACTGGAAGGACGAAATATGGTAACGGTGATAAAGTTAGAGGACCAAAATAAATCATTTTTTAGTTAGAGGACCAAACTGTTACCAATTAAATAGTTAGAGGACCAAAAAGATAATTAAGCCTAGAAAAAATTATGAAAATTTGATGTTTTGAAAATATTAATCGAAACAAATTCAACATCTTATATGTTATAATTTATCTTTGTATATTATTAGAAAAATATGATCAAGGTATGTTATGTGAATAGTACACGTTTTCAAATTAGGTCATTTAAAATGATATGGAGTATATGCTGGAGTTAAGATAGGTTTGTACAAAGTTTTTAAGGAAATGATTAATTGTTTTAATTTTAATGTTAAAATGAGTATCATTTACTAAAATAATCTTATTAATTGTAGTTAATGGAATAATTAAGTTGGACGAAATTCAATAAATAATAGTATGATAATAGAAAAATATATAAATGATGCATTTATATTTTAAATAATAATTATTTTGAGACAGAGAAAAAATGTTAAAGATACAATTCTTTTGAGACCGAAGGAGTAAAAAATTGATTGAACAAATTTTAATTAATGAACTTTAGAAGTTATGGTTAATGGACTTTAAACAATGCTCTCTTTAATAAGATTGATTTTTTTTATTTAAAAAGATTAATGATGCAAGATGTTGTATGATTGTCATCTTTTTTTATATAAAAAAAATAATCATTAAACCATTTTCATATGATTAGGTATGGCAATGGGGCGGGGTGAGGACGAGTTTTATCTTCCTCGTCCTCATATTCGATTCTCATATATTTATCAGTTACCCTGCTCATATTCAACGTGGATGAAAAATTGAATCACATCGTCGTCCCCGCATTGAATAATTTTTTTTAAAGAAAAATTGAAGTTTTTTTGCAACCCCTAGAGGAATGTTGTGATGCATTATCTAGCAATATGTTCACTTTAACATTTGTTAGAACGAATGATTTAATTGCTCCTTTAAATATCAATGATAGTTTTTATAACATGACCATTATCAAACAAAATAACATGACATATCAACATAAAGTAATTTTCTACATTCAGGACGGGTTTGAGTATAGGTTCGAGGTGGATATCTGATACTTGTTACATATCTCATATCCGTATTTTTAAGTCGGGGAAAACTCATATCCATTCCCAAACCCAGTCAAAACAGAGAAAACCTGTCAAATTAAGTTTGATTCGAGTGAATAACTGCGGGTATGAGTTTTGTTGTCATGCCTATATATGATAGATCCTCCCCAAGAACAAGTTCAAATTCTAATTAAAAGAATCAATGATGAATCAAATTCTAGATTACTACATTTTTCATTGGAAAACATGCAAATTTAATTTCTATTTTCACATGTACTTTGCCATGTCCTCACTTTTCATGCTAGTTCATTAAAAAAATGTGTGACACACTGCTTTTAGGGTAAAAATGAGGATTAGAGCAAAAGTGCAAAAACATGTGAAAAACAGGGGCCAAAACATATGATTTTGAAATGGAGAGATACCGATTTCGTAAGAATACTACTAATATAGAGGATCCAAAATACAATTAAACCTTTTAAAAGTTTTGATTTAATAGGGTTTTGTTGATATAGAATCTAAATCCCTATTTTTAATTTTAAAGATAACAAACTAATTAAATTAAACTTTATTAATTCTGATTTTAATTGTTATATAACTTGTGCTCTTGAGTATCTTTTTTTTAAGTTAAAGGTATAAAAGCATTGTACAATTATCAAGGAAAGCACCAAGTTATGATGGAGAGATTGATCTCAAGTATTGGTTTCAAATATGGATTTAATGTTCAAATAAGGCCAAGCACGTACAGGGAAATGGAATGTTACATTTGAGGAAGCAATAAATATTTCAAGCATAAATTATATCATGACAAGGGAATATTATTTGAAGCTTACTACAAATGAACATATGAACAAAAAGAACATATTTAATGTCATGTGCAAAAATGGTTGGCATGAGAATGACCACTATATTTTCGACAACACATCAAGAGTGTAAGACAAATACAAAACTATAAACCTTTGGATATTTACTTTATGGTCACTTCACAACATGACAAGAAAGCTACCTAGTACAAGAAAAGCCTTTTCTTTGGGCTCAAGTCTTATGGTACAGCAACAAGTGAAAAGGAAATGAGCTGTACAAAGCTCATGTCTCACGTAGCAAGCAACAAAGTACAAAGGAAAGCCTCAGCAGATTTAGAGATCGATCTCAACTTCGAAAGGAACAGTTTCATCTCAAAGGCTCCCTTGAAACTTGCGCTGCAAGAAAGGAAGAATTTAACAAGAGTTTTTCTCCTATAAATAGAAGACTTCAGCAAGAGAGAAAAACAACTTTTGAGAAAAAGAGAAAAGATAATATTCATTAAGAATTTCTTTGTTTACAAATCACTTAAGAACCATATCTTTGTTTTGAGCAAGCAGCTCTTTTGTGTATTAAATCTTTGAAGAAGTTTAATACTTTTAAATACTATTGTAAAAGAATCTGCAAGTGTGCAGAAAGGTTGTAGAAATTCTTGCTCGTAACGGCAAGTGACTTGACCAAGTGAAGGTTGAAAGAAAGTGTTGTAAAGATTAGAAAGATCTAAGAAGAAAGAAGGAATTGAGATTAAGTCATAACTCAATTACCTAGTGGAAAATCTCACAAGTATTGTGGGGACTGGACTAACCCAAGTTGGGTGAACCAGGATAACTTTTTTTGTGTGATCCTTCTTCCTTATCTATTTTTTTATTTGCACTAGTCACACACCTTCACTATATCTATTTAAAATTCCATTTAAATCACTAACGTTTTTGTTGAGAATTTTTAATAGGTAATTTTTATTACATCACAATTCAAACCCCCTTTTCTTGTGATATTATTTACTTCAGGTTTTATTTTTCTTCATTTTATATTTTCTTTTCAAAGCAATGCTTTAACTAAATAAAAAGCTAATTAAATTTTTTAATGCATATATGTATTTTAATTATATTTTTTAAAGCATATATGTATTTAAGTATTTTTAGTGCACTCGATCAGCTGCAATCAATTGGACAATTCAAATTTTAAAACAATTTTTTAATTTAAAATTATTACGTTCAAATCCAAATCGTCTTATCTTTATTGGATGACTGCATGTAATCGTCGACTTGTGACTCCACACAAGTTTTATACTTATTTTTAGTGTGCGTAGGGGCGGATCCATGATTTTTTTTTTGTGTGGTTAAAATAATAGTCAAAAAATTTATCCAATGAAATAAAAGACAATGTATTATTTAACCTAAAATAACAGTTTTAATAATTTTATTTGGGCTAGTTTTATTAGTTAAAGCCAATTTGTAACTCTAACAAAGTAACGATTGCTAATTGAAACAATAAAAAAAATGTTAATTGAAACAAAATGAGTTAAAGCCAACTTTCTCTAACATTCACCTTAAGATGTATTTAACAACTTTTTAGTTATATCTTCGGTAAAACGCACCTTAATAAAAATTAATGGGTGTATTCAAACAAACCCCATATATACATATATATGGATGAATTCACCATAAAACGTGGTGTGGATAAAGAGAGTATGTATGTGAGAAAAAGAATGAGATTAAATCAATCGATGAGTTAAAATATAAATAGAGAGGACTTTTATAGTGAATGACGATATTGACTTTTAAGTTATTGAAATCTATTTAAGCTAAAAATAAAAATCGTAACACATTTTAAATTTTAATTGTCTGTTTGACCAAGTAGTAGTATATATATTAGTGTCTTGGTTGGTCACTTTGAACTATGTTCTTGCACCACCGTAGCTCGAGCACTGCGTGGGGCTCCATAGGGAAAATTGCATTGCACTGCGTGGGGCTCCATAGAGATGTGCTTTCGAAGGTATTGCAAAGGAGATTGTTCTCCGACGAGGGGAAAGAGACATGCAAAGCGATTAGCACCTCGATGTTCAAGTTAGTGAGAGAAATGAGGAGGAAAGTGTGCAAAATGTGGTCAAATTATAATCATACATTGGGTGTGATGTTGGGTCACACTTTTATAATTGAAGACGTTGTAACCTTCTCCTAAAAACCCAACGCAAAGTGCGATAAGCCATTAGACATTGGTCTGACGGCTACGGTGTAACCAAGAGTGCTCTTACGCGGCGAGGCGTATAGGAGATCCATTGTGGTGTCCTGATATGTGAAGATTTTAAGTTAATAGACCTGTTAATATTAAGTCGGCGATACAAACTTTTGCCCAATCCAAAACAATTATTAATTTAAAAAAGTAGAGAAACCAGAACCAATACCACATCAAATCTTAAGAAAAATCAATCATCATCTTTCTTCTCAATTTTATCATAGTGAAGAAAAAATATATAAATTAATAAAAATGTTAAAAAATAATGAGAAAATAAGAGTTATCAATTAAGTTTAGTAAAACAGAGAAAGTGTTACAAACAAATACTCCCTTCATTACTAATTATAAAAAAATTGACTTTTTAAGTTCATTCAATAATAATATATATGGTTCATAATATAGACCACATACATCATTATTAATCGAATGAACTTAACAAATAAAATTTCTTTATAATTAAAATCGGAGGTAGTACATGCATATCTCCCTACTCCATAAGAGAAAAAAGTTGGGCGTGTATGGAGCTGGAGTGGGGCAACGTGCTGGTTGTCACTGCAGTGGGACATCACTGTCTGCAAACAAGGACAAAGGAGCGAGTGCCAATGTCTGAATTCCAGTCTCCATTCTCCAGAACTTCACCATTGACTACCCATAAAAATTATGGAGAATTATTTCAATGCTTATTTAATTTTAAAAACTGACCCGTTGTATACTTTCTCCTCTGTTTTTTTTTGTTGGTGGAATTAGAATATACTTGCCCCATTCTTAGCACGTGTCTTTGTATGAACAAGAAAATATTTCTTATTAATAAAGATAATTTATCTTTAATTAATGATTTATTTTATATTTTATAATACTTGTTCATTAATTTTAGCAGAGAGACAATAAACATTCTCGTAATATTCTAGCATGACCAAATTTTTATGGAAGATGTTAACATGTGTCCTTAAGACACAAGTTAAGAAGCTAAAGATAGAATATTTTTTTTGAAAATTGTGTATTCAACATCATAAAAATTTACACTTTTATGCTTTTAATATAAAATTTATTGTTTATTTCCTTTTATACCTCCTTAACTTGTCCTTAAAGTACAAGTTAACATGACTAAATTTTTATTGGTCCTAAATTGTACGATTCATTGAAGAATAAAATATAAGAAATGTTAACTAGTGCCCCCGGGACATTGAGGTACTGATTAAGGTCTTTAAATGATAATTTATCATGAAAATATGTGTAATCAATGCATCAAAAATCAAACTCTTTGATTTTTTTATAACATAATTTCTTCTTTTAGAATCCTTAAAGAGTATCTCTGAGACACTCGTTAACAAGATCCATAAAGTATTTATGAATTTTGATTTTATAGGAAAACCTCTCCCTTATTAATTATTGTCAGGACCGTAAATCTCTTTTTAGCTATGGTCAAGACCAAGCTGTCTCCTTCTCGAAAAAAAAGGACCAAGCTGTCTCTTTTAATTATTGTTAGGGATCTGATTATCCATTTTTAAAAAAATCGTAATAAACTAAAACAAATTTTTTGACGATAATTTAAGTTGATAATTTTTTTCACAGGGAGCAAATTAAATTTCTCCCTTTTCTTCTTTATATATTCACTCTTTATTATTATATTAAACTACTTTTTTTTTTTACAAAGTGATTATATTAAACTGCTAAATTAGCATAAAATCTAATTCTAACTATATTATATGTATGCCCTAAAAAAAACTTTATTATATGTATGAAATTAAAAACAGATCAGCAACACGTGGTTGATCCAAGCATATGGCTAACCCCAAGACTCAAGCTCTACTAAAGTAAAGGATTTAGGTGTCAAAAATAATTTACTTACAAAGAGAAAATGCCTTCAAGGAAAACAATTTATGTTACTATTAATTATAAGAACATCCGCAACTGTCTTAAAACTATTTGATTGACAAGTAATTGAATTATTCGGAAGGAATGCAACTTTAGGATCTTTCAAAATAAAGAATCAACTATCATTGAAATTGTTGACAAGGTGAAATTTTATTCATAATGGTGGCTTAAGGTTTATAAATCTCATACTTTTGTCGATTTTCATGTCTGGTGGACTAAACCATTTGTCTGTCTAGGTTACTCCATCTTGCAGTAATTTAGTTGCAACTGTTTTTGTTTTTTTGTTTTGCATTTTGTCACACCATGTGTTTAACTTATCGTTTTTTTCTCCGATATTTATTTAATTATGCCTTTGGCTTCTTAAAAATACTATTAATTATATTCCAGTTTCATTTCAAGGATATACATTGAAATAATATCTACGTTCTCTCATAAGACCAAGTCCAATGGTGTGAAAATGCTATGTTGAAAGCAACATTAAACATGTGAAATGCTTCAATGGTGGTGTTGAAGGATGATGTGGAAGAAAGAGAGGTTGAATGGTTTCAACATTGTTTAATCTGACCACGTAGGGACACGTGGCAAGCCGAGAATGGCCAGAACGGCGCGTATAGCACACGCGCGAGCAGCGCGTGATGCTCAGAAAGTGGAGAGAGAAACAAATTTTTGGATAAGTAGGGACACGTTTTCAGTTCTGATTGGTTGTCCAGATTCTTATCATTTTAATAATTGGACCTCAATTATTTCTTTTAAAATTAATTTTTTTTTTAAAAATACCAAAATTCATGATTTTTTTTTCTCTATAAATAGAGATTTGATTCATTTGATTTGGACACAGAAAAAAAAAACAAGTTTTTCACTATCTTAATCTTATTATTATTTTTCTATTAGCAAACTAAGTGAAGTTTTAATCTTATTTTTAATGAAATGGATCCCAATAATAACCATTTCAACACCCAAAATTATTCTAATTACCCATTTAACTACGAAAATTCCAACAATTTTTCAACCAACGTCCTCAAAACATACTTAATTTTGGTTTTACACCAAATTTCAACCAGTCATACTCTATTCCAAACTTTCATCCATATTATGGATCTATGATGAGATATTCATCTCAAACACCCCCGTTTTATGGTTATATGCCAATGGAGAATGAAAATTTTCTCAGTGTTGGTGCATCTCAATTTCCTGAATTTTCAACACAAATAACTCCTGGTGGCATGGCAGTTGCTAATGAAGTCACTCCAAATCCAGAAGATTCAACTCCTAAGAGCAGGAAAAGTAAGGAACCAGCATGGAACACTGAACAAAATTTGGTGTTAATTAGTGTATGGATTAAGTTTGGAACAAGCAATGTTGTCGGGAGAAGCTAGAGGGGTGAAATATATTGGGGTGAAATTGCTGAGTATTGTAATGAGTATGGCTCATTTGATTCTCCGCGGGATCTAGTTGCATGCCGAAATCATTTTAATTATATAAGCAAAGTAATAAATAAATGGATTGGTGCTTATGATGCCGCTAAGCGTTTGCAAGGAAGTGGTTGGTCGGAAGATGATATTTTGGCAAAAGTGCAGGAATTATTTGCATGTGGGAAGAATGTTCAATTTACTTTAAAGGAAGAATGGCACGCTCTCCGTGATCAACCACATTATGGTAGTCAAATGGGAGGAAATGTTGGGTCAGGAAGTAGTGGATCTAAGAGATCTCACGATGATTCTGTAGGATCTAGTGCTCGTCCAATGGGTAGGGAGGCAGCTAAAAAAGAGGTAAAAAGAAAAGCAAGAACGATGCCTTGGAGGAGGTGGGAAAGGAGTGGGTTCAATTCAAAGAAATCAAGGTGCAAGAGATTGAACAATTGGAAGGTAGTGCATCTCGTACTAGAAAATATTTCAATAGAGATCATGCAACGGCAAACCAAAGACTAATTGACGACTACTTTGCCAATGAGCCTACATATGACGATGCAATGTTTCGTCATCGGTACCTGATGCAAAAACACGTTTTCCTTCGAATCATTGGAGACCTTTCAAGTAGTGATAACTACTTCACCCAGCGAGTTGATGCAGCCAATAAAGAAGGTATATCACTGTTAGCAAAATGTACCACAACAATGTGAATGTTAGCATATGGTGTGGCAGCAGATGCGGTCGATGACTACATCAAAATAGGAAGTAGTACAAATTGGAGTGCCTACTTAGATTCTGCAAAGGAATCATATGATTGTATGAGCAAGTGTACTTGAGAGCACCAACCCAAGATGACCTGTGATGACAGTCCGTCATTCGTTATTTTAGAGTCTTTTTATATGTATTTTGATCACAAATTGGAGTTTACAAGGAAACTTATGCAGCAAAAGAGTAGAAAACTGAAGAAAATACAAAGAAGAGAATCGTGTCACGATTTGGTAAAAACGTGACACGATTTTCGAAGACCAAAATCAAGCTTCGACATTGAAGAAATCGTGTCACGATGGCATAATCGTGGCACGATCTGAGGAAACCCTAATTCAGTGATTTGCGATTCAAGGAGAATTGTGCCACGATTTACTTAAATCGTGGCACGATTTTAGGCGGAATTCTGTGCCTATTTAAGCTGAAGTCTATTCCAAAGACAAGGGTTACGAATTGGAGAGAGCAAAGTGCGATTTTGAGACCTAAAGACGGCTAGGATGGTGATTTCTTCAACCTTCTATTAGTTCATGTATGTTTTGATTCCACTATTGATTATGCTATTTGTAAATTCAATTATGAGTAGCTAAATCTCTTAGAGATTAGGTGTGAGATGATTCTTTGTAACCCTAATTGAACCATGTTGCTGTGAAACTCTATTTACTGTGAATGACAATCTAGTTTTTATTCAATTCAATTGTTCTTAATGCTTTTTATATCCTGATCAAATATAAATATGATTTAGTGAGAATGAATGACTACTGACCATAGCTTTCTACTTAGACAGAATTGAATTGTTATAATAAACAGGGTTAGTCTAGGAATTGATAATCATTTGTTAGTGATATTAGGTTAACGTGCTTAAACCTTCAATGATTATTAGACCACCTAAGGAATTAGGGGTTGTAATTTGAGAAGAGGGTCCTAACTCAAGGGATTGATTAGAATTATTTTGTTAACTATCGTGAAACTAGAAAATCATTCATAAGAATAGGTGCAGTATACCAATTAGGGAAACATAGATGATTCGAAAGACCTGATCTTATCTCTCTCTTATTCTTTCCAAAACTATCTTTATATTCTGTTTATTTAATTTTATGCAAACCAAAACTACTGTCTCAGGCACTAAAATAATTTACACATCCTAAATATTAACCTTATTGCTAAATTGAGATTAACACAGTCCTCGTGGGAACGATATTTTTACTACTTCGATAGTATTTAGTGCACTTGCTAAAATTATCTATCAACCTGCAAAGAATACTGCATGTTAGTGAAATGCGGGGGTTCCCAGGGATGATCGGGAGTATTGACTGCATGCACTGGGAGTAGAAAAATTGTCATAAAGCATGGGAAGGTCAATTTACCAGGGGGGGATAAGGGAACCACCACAGTTATTGTTGAAGCAGTTGCATCTCATGATCTATAGATCTGGCATGCCTTTTTTGGATGTCCAGGAACGTTGAACGATATAAATGTTCTAGACCGGTCACCAATGTTTGATGATGTGGAATAGGGCAAGGCTCCAAGGTTGAATTACTTTGTGAATCAACGTCCCTATAATATGACATACTATGTAGCTGATGGTATCTACCCTTCTTATCCAACTTTTGTCAAATCAATTAGATTTACTCAAAGTGAACCCGATAAGTTATTTGCAAAACATCAGGAGGCATGTCGGAAGGACATCGAACGTGCTTTTGGAGTGCTTCAAGCTCGATTTAAAATCATCTGTGAACCAGCTCGCTTGTGGGACATAGCCGATTTGGGTATCATCATGAGGTCATGCATCATATTGCATAATATAATTGTTGAGGATGAACGAGATACATATGCTCAACGTTGGACCGATTTTGAGCAACCTGGGGGAAGTGGATCTAGTACACCGCAACCATGCTCGACCGAGGTGTTACCAACTTTTGCAAATCATGTGCGTGCTAGATCCGAGTTGCGTGATCCAGATGTTCATCACGAATTGCAAGCAGACCTAGTGAAGCACATATGGACAAAGTTTGGAATGTATCGTGATTGAAGATGATTTCTATCGTACTAAATAAATTACTTGCGTGTTGTATGCTTAGTTTGTTGTATTGCATTTTAAGTTATTTGTGTGTCGCATGCTTAGTTTGTTGTATTGCATTTTAAGTTAAGAAAATAAAAATAAATTATTTTGTAAAATTTTGTTTTTCCAAAAAACCTAAAAGATAAATAGTTAATTGTATTATTTTAATTTAATTATAATCGATAATTATAATCCATAATTTTATGTAATTATAAAAACAAAAATTAAATAAAAATAAGAAATAAAAAGTGGTGGTGTAGGGTGTTAATGAAAAACCATTAGAGAGGGTAAAGTTGAATGAGTATAAGAGAGAGAAAATGATGTTGAGTGTTGAAATTGAAAAAATGAATATTGAATGGTGTTGAAAGCAAAAACCATTCGAGATGGTCTAAAAAGTTAATACTATTTACGTGCATACGTGGGTGGGGGAAGAAGTAACGATGATGCGTCCTTTTTTGTTGCGTGATGCGTCCTTTTATGCATTGGAATCCTTCTTCTTTTTTTGTACACTCCCTTTTATGCATTGGAATCCTCCTTCTTTTTTTGTACATTCACCTGCAAAACCTTCTTTCGTACCAACAACATGTAAGCAGGAGGACACATATCAGGTGCAGTGGTGCTGATGCTTCTTTTATTCAATATTCATAAAATTTAAGTGTTGGTATATAGGATCATGATATGAGTTAGTGATGATACACGATCCTTTTAAAGTGGATAGGATGTCGTGATTGGAGTTCAAGCCTCGACATGTGTGAATTTACAATGAGTATTATATTTTTCTTTTATCTATAGGAAAAAGTGACAGTGATAAATAACTAAGAAATGAAAAACTAGTAATATAATTGATTGAGTTCAATGTTACTAATAATTTCCTTAAAAAAATGTTAGTAATAATTGATAAATAACTCATAGATAAGAAAAAGACCCCCATGGAGCTTATATATGGACTCACATTTTTATGAGTAGGCCAAGTATTTTCCCTGGTGCTATTGAGGGTGAAGTTTTTTCTAGCACAAAAGTACTTCCCTCTTACTATTAATAATTAAACCAAACATCTTAAATTTAAAAGAAAAGTAGAAAAAAGGGGTCGTCCCCGTGAACTTAACTCACTTAATAAGGAATAATGCATATTATATACAGGGGCTGAGATTCGAACCCCGGATACCTCACTTATTCACCTTTGAGGTATTTCTCTAGTCGTTAGATTACTTGACAAAAAAAAAGGGTCTGATGCACTTGTTAAAGAATTAAATATAATAAAATTATCCCGTATGCACTAGCTAATTAACATGACCTGGTTTAAAATAATCACTTCCTCTCCAATCAAACCCACGAATCAAATCCATGCTTCAGTAAAGCCATTTTTCGATAAATTTATAAAAGCAACATTATTATAATGAGATAAGATGGTATGTCAAGTGACACAAATGATATATATTTGAGTCTCTTAACCACTTAATTCATAGTTTGATCTATGGTTGTTGTGTATAAAAAATTTGTTGATAAATATCGATCCTTTAAATAAATATCAGTTAAATCGAAAGATTAATCTCTACAATGTTGCAGAAAAATATTTTATTCTAAACAAACAACCGAAGTCTTCATTACTCATAATGTCGTGCCTAAAATTCCAATGATTAAATTCTCAAATTGCACGTGAGAATACTTTATTTAAAAAAAATAACAAAGTCTTCATTACTCATATTGTCGTGGCTAAAATTCTAACATGATCTCAAAAGTTTTTTTTTTGGGAAACATGATCTCAAAAGTTAGATATAGCAAAACCAAAGTCTTAACTACTCCGAAGATTGAAAGTTAACTCCACAAATATCGTTATCTATTCATAGAAATGGAAATTCGAAGAAGGAGGGCACAATTAGAAAATTCGATCGAACGGCAATAGCAGTTGAACAGTTTTTTTATAAAAAAATTATTGGTTAAACTTTACTCATGGATTAGCAAGACTCATTTCCTCTAAGAACCTACGAGTTAAAATTGAAGAAAACATTCATCGATTTTGATTCTCTAAGAACACTATAAGATTTGGTAGGAACGATTTTATTGGTTGAATGTACAATTTGAACTTTGAAATTAGAACAAACTGTTTCTTTTTTGACTGAAAAACAAAAGAATTATCAAGCAACTTGAGCAGTTGAGCTTGTGCATTTTACATAGCGTGGTGGATAAACCGATTTGTCTAATTACTATCAACTAGACTCTAACCCGTGCGATGCACGGGTTTTGTAGAGTTTCATATATAAAATATCAAATTGGCTATATTATTACTTGTAGAGTTACATTTAAACTCAGAAACATTCAAAGTAAGTGACAATTGAAAGTGATCGACATACACAATCTCAAAGAAGCAAATTAACAACATTTAGTTTGCATCAATAAAAATGAATATGGAATCAAAGTCATTACTTTGCCAAAACAAAGTAATGTTATAGTCTACTGTAGTGATTTTTGCAAATAAAAAGTCAGAATAAACAACTTCAAGTATATAATATAAGAGAAACAAAGAGGTCGACAAAATTACAGAGAAAAACGAAGTTTCTAATGATAAAATTATCATCTAGATCAATCAAATTATCTCCAATTTTAAAGATGCAACTTTAATATCGTAAAACGTAGTAAACGTACACAAAAAAAAATGAAAAAGAACTACTACCAATAAAGGTACCGCTAATAATAAAAAATAACTGCTATTAGAGAGGAAACCGCTAAGGCGGTTGGGGCTTTAAAAAAATGTTTTAGTCATGTATTTCATTTTTGGAAGCAACAATATTGCAACAAAAATAGAAGTAGCATAGTGGTTATAGTTGTAGAGTGTAAGCATATGGTACCTGATTCAATTCCTTTCAAACTCTTTTTTTCATAAAAGTTATTCAGATCCACCAAAAAAGGCGGGATTAATTAGGGCAAACTTATCAGAGCTGTTTAACATTTATATATATATATATTATAAGATTAAGATTGGAAACCGGAGTTGAAAACCACTAGAGTATTTCTTGCCGTATATTATAAGATTAAGATTGGAAACCGGAGTTGAAAACCACTAGAGTATTTCTTGCCGCCACGCCATACTATCAAGATAATAATGGCGTATTTTTTTTAATTCGGTATCCGATCCAAGGACCGACTAATCTGAGGGACCAATCCCATCGCCCACTTGCGAAGGCACCGTTCTAAGCCAGCCGAAGCAAAGCTCTGTATAGACTTGCCCACTGAAATTAACATCAGAGATAGTCGAACGTGAGACCTTGAGAGAAGCACACTTAAAAATGTCAAGCCAACCACCAAGTCAACCCCAAATGGGTTATGATGACGTATTGTTAGTGTATACTTCACAATTATTTTACACATACTACTAACGATAGGTTGTTGTATTTCAATTAATAAAAATGAAAACTCTATGTCTACCAAAAAAAAAAAATGAAAACTCTATCATATTAATTAATTGAGGTGACATCACATTATTGGATATATATGTAAAGTAACTTTACACCGTTAGTGTATAGTAACAAAATAATTATTTTAAAAAAATGAATGGGATCTTTATTTCATTTGATTTGGTTTTAATGTGTCTCGGTTTTATGGAAAGAACGGAATGATAGGTTATTTCAGAATCGTCAAAGTTCTATACCACTATTGTTAGATAAAGTAAAATCAAATACCTTGTGGTGGTTGAAAGCCAGCAACATAGTCTTTATTTTTGGTACACATAGTTGGTGGTCGAGCCCGCTTCTATGTATGAGCATTGACTATCTTTGATGTAATTTTGACAGGGTTGTAATCTTTTTGTGATTGTTTTGGCACGTCTTGTGCTTCAACAATTACAATGTTCATAGTAATATATTCCATTTTTGTTTCTTAAAAAAAATAAAATTAATGGTTTATTTTTAAGGTTTTATTTTCATATACCGTCGTGTATTGTTAGAATGTCAGCACATATGATATCCAATCATGTTCATGTACATGACTCTAGATGCGGTTATGAACAAAATAAAACGTTTTTACTAATCATTCAACTATGATAAATTGATAGTACGAAAATCATTTCGGTGACACTATAATATGAATTAAATTCTTATTTGTATAGTTTAAAAACTAAGAAGTTATATAACAATTTTTTTAATGTATGATTTCAAATGCTTAAAACTATAAAAACAAGAATTTAATTCATATATGCAGTGTCAATTGAAAGATGATTTTTATATTACTCCTTCCGTTCTAAAATATAAGTTGTTTTGGATCAAATATTTGTCTCAAATCATAAGTCGATTTACAATACATACGAAGAATTATTGGTATATTTTTTTATCATACACTTATCTATTTATTAATGTCTCTTCTTTCAATTTTTACTTTATCTTTCATATACTATTTATTAAGGACAATTTTGTAAAACAACTCATAATATTTTTTTCCTATATAAAATAAAAAAATTAATTACATTTGTTAATACGTGTGAAATTGTAAAAACATCTTATTATTATTTAGGAAGGAAGGAGTAGTATTTATTTATTTTTTAACCATAAAAACTTGAGCTAAATTGAACCAAAGAAAAACTACATTCATTTTCTCCGCGAGCATAACTCAGTTGGTATAAACAATGCATGATATAGGTAAGGGCCGAAATTCGAATCACACACACTCACTTCTCTATATTTAAAATATGTGAGCTTCAGTCAATAAACTATTTGACAAAAATAAACAACGTCTATCAAAACATTGACCGATCAACCATAACAAAAATAAGACGTAGTATTTAATTTCTTCTTATCTCTCCACCAGCCCTTATTCCTTTACACGCTTATGGATTTCAAAGCCATCTCTTTGCAACTTTCAATGCCATCTTATCCAACCTTGAGTAGTAGTGATACGCTTATCACAAGGTTCGAAATCAACAATTTCTCAAATTTCTCACAAACTACTTGCTTGTTTTCCCCTTGTGAGCTGAGGGGCATGGATCCAATTCCTTTTTGGTGACAACTGACTTGTTAAGTCCAATAAAAAGACTCATACTAGGTTTCTTAGGAGTGATTTCCCCTCTCTTGTTCGTGTCGGTGGGTTTAGAAATTCAAAAGCTGTGTTTGTGAGTTTGGAGAGAAAGGAAAGTGAGGGTTTGTGTTTGTGAGTTTGGAGGGAGAGGAAAGTGAGGGTTTGAAAAAAGAGGAAGGAATAAGTGAAAGAAATAGAGGATATTGGAGATTTATTTTTCTTTGAAATATAAAACCCTCCCCATTTGGGGAATTAAAAATTGCACTGGAGATTTTTCGGGGGTTTGAGAGGATTTATATGAATTCTTCAAATATAATATTTGTTATTACAATATTTTTAAAATTAAAAATTAAAAATATATTAATCATAAACATTAGTTTATCATTCTCTAAAAAAATAATCTTTCAAAAAATGTGAAATTTATCAATTTCCCCCTATATTTCTCATCCCCCAAGGCCCTTCATTCCCTTCCTCTCTAAACTCACAAAAAAAGCCTAATACAAGAGAGCGCGAAGAGAAGCTCAAAAATTATGTTATAGAATTCTATATATTTTTTTTAAATGAAGAGAATTACTAGTTTTAAAGATAATTGTGCACATTCTTTAAAAAAAAAGAAGAAGAAGATAATTGTGCATATACTTATATTTGTATTAATATAAACTTTAATACTTTTTTTTTTTTTTTATCAACCAATGTATGTATCTTTTAGGATTAATTAAGGAAACAATCTCTATAAATATTCAAAAATTCGTTTTTAGTCCTTGTAAAATAAAATCACACATTTTTATTGTTTAAAAAGATCTCTCAATTTACCGTATAAATCAGAGGAGTCGTGATAAGACAAAATAGTGTAACAATCTGGATTTTAAATTTGATGCTTGACGAGAGCACCAACAAGAAAATGTTGAAGTTGAAATTGCAAATTAATCTACTCTCATGAAAAACAAATCAGTGTTTCTATATAACATATTACTTAAATCATAATTTACTATACTATTTCCTTAATAACTCGCACTCTATATTAGTATGTTGGACAAATGAGTAAATATCACTAAAAATGTGACAATCATACGATTTTTATAACGGGGATGCCATGACCTTCCTATGTCCGTAGGAAAGTCCGCCATTGTCGAGGGGTCATCACCCCCGATAAAAGTTGAATAAATCTCAGTAGACATATGTTGTATATAGCATATTTTAAATGTATGTTATTTTTTTGATAAATTTAAAATGATTGAGAATCCAATATTAAACAATCAAAGTAAAAAAACATAGTAAGAGTGCACAGGAAAACCTAACCGCCACACTCTCTTCATCCTTGTAAAAGATGAGTGATTTAGGACTAATTTTTGTCTGAAATCACCACTGAAAATCATTCTAGTTATATTCTTCTCCTAAATTCCAAATATCATATGCAGTATCATCAGGTACAAGACCTTTATCAAGCATCTCATCATGCATAAATAGACCTTCAGATGGTTAACAAGGAGACTTAGGATCAGACATTATGGAAATAGACTTCATATGATCTGAGGCAGAAATAGTCTCATGGTGTACTAATACTATGGCCTTACAATAAAATAAGCTTTATTTTGAGAGAATTGTTAAAATAAAATTTTAAACCAACTTATACATAAGTCATGAATTATTTTATACACTTAATATTAATCACTTCTTATGATCATGCTGGGTTGAAATCCATTCGCAGTAAATCCTCCATCAACAGAAATAACTTGTCCAGTGATGTAAGAAGCAGCTGGCAGACAAAGGAAAGCCACCAAGGAAGACACTTCATGTGTTTCTGCTATCCGTTTTATCGGTGTTCGAGATAGTACTTCATTCACAAACTCTTTGTTAGCATATAACTGTAAGAAAGGTAAACAGTTAGCAACATAACATTATTATTATCAGAACAAACTTAACCAATCTTCATAAAGAAAAAATGATTAAAGGTGTGAAAAGAGTATTACATAATCATTAAGCGGTGTTTTTGTATACCAAGGCGCGACGCAATTGATCCTTATATTGTCTTTTGCCCATTCACAAGCAAGACCTTTGTTCAGCTGATTGATTGCAGCTGAAGAAAACAGCACGGTGGATCGAATCTCTTTAGTAAATGTCGAAATAGTTTGTATCCGTCAATCATGTTTAAGCAAATGAAGACATAATGATACATATAGTTACCTTTACATGCTGCGTATATCGTTCCAGAACCTACGTGTGTCAGAGATGCAACAGAGGAATTGAATACAATGCTTCCATTTCCAGATTCTTTAAGAAGAGGATATGTCAGTTGGCATAGATGGTATGCAGAATCCAAGTTAATAGTCATCAATTTTGAATAATCTTCTGTTGTATACTCAATTGTTGGTTTCCTCACATTTGTTCCAACATTGTTTACCTAAGTTCATTAAGATTATGAAATGAGCACAATTTAGTATGAGCTGAAGTCATGCGTGACAGTAAGGAAGTCTAGCAATTTTTTTAAGCATATCCACTTTCAAGTTAAAATGTGTGTGACATGACATGGAACATGGTGCAGCAAAACACAGCACAAATTTAGAAACACCGTTAGAATCATAATGCATTAGATTGATCAACAATACACTCAAAATGTGAAATTACGAACTGACAAGGTTTGGGTAATTCAACTCATTTGAACCTAATGATAAAGAGTTGGAGATCCTGGATTCAAACTCGAATAAAAGACTAAATACTAATCTAACAATTAAGTACCAACATTTGTCAATAAAAAAAATCTAATATAAAATAATGAGACTAGGAGAGTACGATTGGATAAATAGTTTTACAAATTGTTTTGGAAAATAAATGCTAAAATAATATTTTAATGATTAAGAGTCTTTTTATTTTTTTATCAAGTAGCTATTAGGCTAGAAATTCACCTCTCAAGTGAATAAGTGGAAATCCGGGATTAAAACTCAGGTATATGCATATATAATGCAATGTTTCAAACAATTGAGCTCATGACACAATTAAGAGTCTTCTAAATGACGTGTTTACGCATATGACTGGACGTGTATGAAAACATATTTTGAAACAAAAATTTCCACTAAATTTTCAACAATCATCTATAAATTTATGAAGAGAAAAGTTAAAAAAAGAATATATGTATTGTATGAGTCAGTTTCATGAATTAAAGGTTTAAATATGTAAATCGTCTCTTTAAGTTCGCGTGTTTTTGGTTTTCGTCCTTGTATCTTTTTTTGTTCTAAAACACACCCTGTAAGTTATAAACATTTTGCTTTTGGTCCCTGCCGTCAGCATCTGTTACAAAAATGCTTATGTGTCTGACGGCAGCTGACATGACGATGTGTGACATGGCAAGTGAGGCTTATGTGTCATTCCAAATGTCCAGTGGCAAGGTTATAGGGACTAAATCCAAAAACGAAAACTTACAGAGGGATGAAATTCAAAAAAACGACTTAGCAAAACTTTAAATTAAAAACTTTGTTTTCCTTTCTTCACCTTCTTCCTTCCTATCTTCATCATCTTCAATCTCACCTTCATCAACATTTATCAATCTTCATCATCTTCAATCTCACCTTCATCAACATTTATCAATCTTCATCAAACCCAGAAAACATAAATTAAACATTCAAATTCTTTAATCAAAATCTCATTTTTCATTTCCTCTTATTAAACTCTTCTTTTAAACTCTTTGTTTTAAACATATTCTTTCTTAATTCTCAATTCTCCCCCTTCTTTCAATTCCATATTCGAGACATAACATAATTAAACAAAAGAAGGAAAAAAAACTTCAATGAAGAAAAATATATATGAAGGATGTTGAGAAGAAACCCAAAACCCAAATCTTCTTCTTATAATTCCAATTTTAATTTCGTCAATGTGGACTAGAATATAAGCTTAGATAAAACAAACCTACGAATATGATAGGATTTTTTATGGCTGGAAGAACGTTGCAATGTTTCAAATTAGCATCTTTTGGAAAACTGGGCCTCTGAAATTTGCTAGAAAAAATGTGTTGCTCGAAAGAAAAAAATGCAATTGGTGTGTGGTTTAATGTAAAATTTTGAAGGTTAATTTAATTCAAGTTATGTGTTGTTGTTGTTTGAAGATTTATGGGTACAATTAATTTTCGGTGATTATGAATCGATAGAAGGAAATAGAAAAAGAACCAAAACAAGGATCCTTAAAGTGTTTATTATACTATATAGTATATCTAAAGAAAAGAGATGCAATTTGGGTGTAGATGTGGAGATTTTAGGGTTTGAGTATGATTTAAATTAGGAATTGGGAATACATTGAATCTGGTGAATGAGAAGATTTTGATGGAAATAGAAAATAAGATTTTGATTAAAGAGTTTGAATGTATAATTTATGTTTTATGGGTTTGATGAAGATTGATGAATGTTGATGAAGGTGAGGTTGAAGATGATGAAGAAGAGGAAGGAAGAAGATGAAGAAAGAAACACAAGATTTTTAATTTAAAATTTTGTTATTCCTGTTTTTGAATTTCGTCCCTTTGTAAATTTGCGTTTTTGGATTTGGTCCCTGTAACTTTGCCATTTGACATCTGGAACGACACATAAGCCTTGTTTGCCACATCACACGTTGCCACGTCAGCTGTCGTTAGACACATAAGCGTTTTTGTAACAAATGATGACGTTAGGGACCAAAAGCATAAGGCTTATAACTTACATGATCTGTTTTAGAACAAAAAAAGATACAGGACGAAAACCAAAAACACGCGAACTTAAAGGAGTGATTTACATATTTAAGCCTGAATTAAAAGCTGATTTAGACTAATTTCAACATCAACATAACATAGAAATGCAAAACAAAATATATAGAAAAGAAAAAACTCACAAGAATGTTGAGCTTGCCGTTGAAAGCAGAAGCCACTTTTCTAACAAGCTCTTCTCTTTGAGAAGAAGAAGTCACATCACAAACTGATCCATAAACAGAAAAACCTTTCTCCTTCCACTCATTTAAGCATTTATTCAATTCTTCTTCATTCCTAGAACAAGTGTACACTATAGCACCAAACTCAGCAAGTTCCTCTACGATAGCATGACCGATCCCACGAGTTCCGCCGGTGACAAGAGCTGTGAATCCCTTGAGGGACCATCTTGAGCTTCTGCTTCTGCTACTGTTCTCTTGCTTTGCCATTATTGTTTTTGTTACCTTATCTTGCTAACACTGAGAACGTGTATGTGTTTTGTGGTTATTTTATATATCAAATGATTGAAGATTATTTATATTTGAAAATTTTGTACAGTGTACTATATTTTTGGAATATTGTTTATAAGTTGTCAATGACTTCTGAGTATACAACAACCATTATTGGTTGAAGTGTGTTCTAATCTTATACAATATGAAAATCTTTAAAATTTGAATGTAGGAAAAAGTTGTATTCCTATTATAAATACATATGAACAATAACAACATAAAATTTGATATCTCTTGCTAAACATGAGATAAGTTTTTTTTTTTTTTTTTTGACGGAATGAGATAAGTTAAAAAACTAATATTTACATAAATGTGTTACTCTGTATATATACTAGTGTGTGACCCGTGACGTTGCACGGGCCGATTATTCGTTGGGAATATCAACAATTAATCGCTTATCATCGCAAATTGAAAATGAAACAAAATATCAAATTTGTACACAACACTCGTCCGCATTGATTTAATTTTTAATGTTTTAATTCAAAATAAATGATAGATGCAAACGTCAATACGCAATAGAGGAAAAATCAATAAGTTTTCAATCATTGACCATTCACGATCAAGGATACTACGCATACAGTGACACGAATATTACGTGTGATGATAGTTGGTTACTTAATTACTATCACATAAATGAAAAAAAAAAATATCAAAGTTAGTTACCTATTATGAAAATATATCGAAACAAATACGCTTATGCAACAATGTATTATTACGTACAAATAAATTATTTATTACATTATCGAGAAGTCCTAGCTCAATTGGCAAAAATATCGAAATTGTTAGGCTGGATGTCATGACCGGGGTTCGAACCCCGTTACCTCCACTTGTGTGTGAGAGTTTATAATGGCTTTGCCATTTCGTCTATCTACAAAAAAAAAAAAAAAATTATTATATTGATGACCAGAATAATATATTCATATTTCCATATTGTAAATGATTGGCCACAACTACCGGAATATTTTACAAAAAACAAACAAAAAAACTACCACGACCAACATTTGTCAACAATCATAAACCGGTCTAATCTCTGATGTAACATTTTTTTTTATTACCATAATAAACTTTTAAAGATTATTAATACACACGTTTCTAAAAACGCAAACTATTGCAGACCAAACAATATCACCACAACGGAAGAAATACAAACAAATCACATTCACCTTCAATTCCGCAATCGAAATCCAAGACATAAAAAAATAAATAACGTACAAAGCAGTTAAAAAAGAGGACTACATTAATATGTTAAGAATAAACTATTGCTCTGTACTGTCGGGTACCACATAAATTTTAGAATAAGCGGTTAAAATAAAGTATTACATTAGAAAGTTCTTGCATAAATTTGATAGCGTCTATCATATTTGCAATGTTCGCACAGATTAATTTGATATGTCACTATTCAATATACCTTTTTCAATACATAACCGTTTTAGGTGAAATCCAAACTTTGCTTGTTAAGGTTGCAGAGTCAAGCTCTAACTATTAAGCTGACATCTCCCAAACATATCAGCAAGAGAATGACTACGGTTCAGTCACTTACAACCTTAGAAAGTTTGAGGTCTATTCTTGGGCCTAACTTGATATTTAACGAAGAAATGTAAAGAAAAAATTGTAACGGATTCACCATAAAATCGAAAAAAAATAATATAAAAGTGCAATTTTAGGAGTCACAAAAAGACAGTTATATGTATTTAATTCTTAGTGTTCCTTCAAAAAAAAAAATGTTTTAACTGATTTTTAACAAAACGCTGATCCCACTTAGTGGGATAAGATTTAGTTGTTGTTGTTGAACTGATTGATTTTTAACAAAATCGAAGCATAATCCATATGAATTCTCGATTAAGAAGTTGAAAGATAAAATGGAACATGCCGAGATTTAAGGTTTAGTTTACGGGAACTTCTATGGTGTTACTCTGTATATATATTAAATGTGTTACTCTGTATATATATTAAATAGTTAGACTTAAACCATCCTAAAAAAAAAAAGTTAAACTTACATGGATATTTGTCATCTTATTTTGGCTAATTGATGATTTTGGTTGGAATGTTGGTTTATTTAGAAGTCTAGATAATGTGATTATAGTAATATTGATGGTCGTTCGATTGGTAACCATGGTAGATCAAGCTTTGAGAGTTTTATCGGGAACTCGGTTGGTGGTTGGATCACTCGTTTTGTGGGGAGCTGTGATCATACTACTAATATTAATGTCGAGTTGCATGTTGTTTCGTATGAGATGCAAATCACTTGAACCATAGATTTAGAAACATCATTTGCGAGTCAAATTGTCAGACAATATTAACTTTTATCAAGGACGGGTCAGGTCCGGTCTTACCTACTAATCACTATGCTCCTCTTATTTATAACATCTATTCTTCTAATATTGAAAAATTAATAAAAATCTTATATAATGAGAACCAAAAGTTATTAGTGGGAAAAAGAGATAATGGGCAAAGACTATGTTGTTTAGTTGCTGTCCAAAAGTTATCTTGAGCTTGCAATATCTGTCCCCTTTTATTTCTTTAACCCAATAGAATTCCTTTGTTCTGTGCCAAATAATAAAATAAAAATGAAAATTGGGCTTCATCCATAAGAATAGAACATTTTTAGAATTTGCAATTGATATGAAATGGTGCCTTTTCCCTATATTCCTTCCTAGATAAGTCATAGTTCATAAATATAATCAGTACTAACATTTAGAAAACAATGATAAATGGTAAAATGAGAACCAGGCCCTTGTTTTTGACAGATCCTCTAACTAGAATTTGATGAAATGCCATTGTGTTATTTAAACAACCCAGAAAATCCATTTACGGTAAATCCTCCGTCAACGGAAACAGTTTGTCCAGTGATGTAGGAAGCAGCTGGCAGGCAAAGGAAAGTCACCAAGGCAGACACTTCATGTGTTTCTGCTATCCGTTTTATCGGTGTTCGAGATAATACTTCATCCACAAACTCTTTGTTAGCAATAAACTGTAAGAAAGGTAAAGAATTATTAGCAACATAAGTTATGTACATAACATTGCCATTTGGATTAATAGCTACAGATGATCACAGTGACAGTACAGTTACAGATATGTTTTTGATTCATCAACACTTAAAAGAGTTAGACTACTAAAACATGATTTTGGTCGCATGAATCAGATTAACATCAGATGAGCCACAATTGTGTGCCGTATACATATGTGAATCAGAGTAATATCATAAGAGTATCAATGAAATCACAATGTAGCAAAATATATAAAACTCTATATGAGCCATCCAAATATGCAAGCAATTTTGATTTTCCTATTCAATAATCTAAAGAATTATAGAAACTCAAAAGACTAATAGACATATACTTCTACCTTAAATTCTTAATACTCCTACACTTTTAATGATCCTTAAAAAGGAGTATGATATGAAAAAACATCAAAAGCACGGAGTATTTACGATGAACACAAAAATAGCAAAATAGAAGAATACTATATGCTCATCAAACAATGACTGATCAGTCACTGTTTTTTCAAATGAAATCATCACTGCAAACTTAACCAATCTTCATATAGAAAAAGTGATAAGGCCAGAGAATGGATAACTAAAGGTGTAAAAAGAGCATTACCTGTTCCACAAGCGATGTTTTTGTATACCACGGTGCAACACAGTTGCTCCTTATATTGTCTTTTGCCCATTCACAAGCAAGATTCTTTGTTAGCTGATTGATCGCGGCTGAAGAAAGCAGCACGGTGAATCTCTTCAGTAAATGCCTTTCAAATAGTCTGTATCCATTAAGTTTAAGCAAAAGATGACATAATGATACATTAAGTTACCTTTACTCACTGCATAGATGCTTCCAGTACCTACACTTATTAGAGATGCAACAGAGGAAATGAACACAATGCTTCCATTTCCAGATTCTTTAAGAAGAGGATATGCTAGTTGACATAGATGGTATGCAGAATCCAAGTTAGTAGTCATCACTTTTGAATAATCTTCGGCTGTATACTCAATTGTTGGCTTCCTCACATTTGTACCAGCATTGTTTACCTAATAGCTCACAAGATTATGATATGAACATAACTTTTATTATAAGCTGAAGTCATGCATACCAGAAACAAGACGAAAAGGTGAACATTTCTGAGTATATTTGGAGCATTCATAAGAAAGTCTTAACTGACCAAAGTGCATCAAAAGATTGCAATTTTTGTTAAGTAGGTAATGTAACCACTTGAAAATCAAGTGCGTGTAAGATTGGCGATGGACCAATGCTCAAGGCCCTCGCTAGGTGGAGTAAGCAGGCTTATGACAACTTTAGCATAGTGACAAGCCCTCACTCAAAGCCTAAAGCGACACTCATTTTGAAACGGAGGGAGTACTATTTTTTTATCACTAGGAAAAAATCATAAAACATGTTGCAGCAATACACAGAATGATGAAACACCGTTAGAGTTATAATGCATTAGATCGATCTCCAATACACTCAAAAAGTGAACTGATATTCCAACATCAAACAACGAGGCTATAAGAGTAAGTTTGGATATATACTTAACAAATTCTTATAAAAAGCGAACGTTAAAATAACCTTTAAGACAAATGTACAAATTAAATAATAAATAATGTATTCTGTTGTGCAGGTTGAAATTAATTCTGACATTTCAATTTTTCGGAAATTTTTCCAACTAAGTTTCCTACAAGCATCAACGAATTGATTAAAAAAGGTTAAAAACTGAATATTTGTATTATATGAGTAATTTTCATGAATTCAAAGACTACATTTATGCAAAATTCAACATCAACATAATATACAAATGCAAAACAAAATATATAGAAAAAGAAAAACTCACAAGTATGTTGAGCTTGCCGTTGAAAGCAGAAGCAACTTGTCGAATAAGCTCCTCTCTTTGAGAAGGAGAAGAAGCATCACAAACCGATCCATAGACAGAAAAACCCTTCTCTTTCCACTCATTTAAGCATTTATTCAGCTCTTCTTCATTCCTAGAGCAAGTGAACACTGTGGCACCAAACTCAGCTAGTTCCTCCACCACAGCATGACCGATTCCACGAGTTCCACCAGTAACTAGAGCAGTAGTTCCCTTGAGAGACCATCTTGAGCCTCTCATACTGCTCTCCTGGTTCTCCATTGTTGTTTTTGTGAGTTCTCTTACACGGAGAACGTGTTTGTTTTGTTGTTGTGAACCGGATATCCTTTGCGCACAATTGCAGTGACTAATCCCTCGAGTTGGGTGGGACTGCGAGGAGTGGTGAAACTCTCTCTCAAGAAATTTAACACTGTATTCGCATGGCTGAATTTGAATCAAGGATTTCTGGTTAAACTGAAAGAGATCGTTTATCATCTCATGCAAGTGTTCATATGCCAAACAACCTCGTTTATTTATATTTGAAAAAACTGTGCAGTGTGCTGACTGTGGCCAAAACCTGATTTGGGGAGTCAAAAAACATTATATTGATCTCCACCACATGGGCCCATTGTGGGGGTATCTTTAGTTAACAAGAAACAGAATAATGAAGCAATTCATGAAAAACAAAAGACAACAATGAAGCATATTTTTTTGTTTTATTATTCTTGAATGTGACTCACACATTCACAAGTTACATACTTCTGCTTTTGATCAAAGATGCCCCTGAACAAAGTGAAACATTATATCAACTGAAAAACAAATTTGAAACAGTTACCATTGAAGATGATTCTACTATTGAGCTGTTGATCTTAACCCCCTTTCATTAATTTATTATGTGCCAAGAATTCAAACAAAATTTTAGACTGGATACAATAAGAATGCAACATCTTAAGAATTTGCAATTGACATGAAATGCTGCTTTTTTTGTCCCTCCATTTATTCCTTCCTAGATGAATCATAGTAGATGAACATAATCAGGAAAACCATCCAGAAAATAAAATGAGAAATAATGAACTGAAAGCCAAACCCTATAAACAGGAGGATTTGGTGAATACCTTTGTGCTGTGTAAACGAAGACAATAAAAATGATATTTTTATTTTAGTTAATCCTTATGCTGGGATGAAATCCATTTACATTGAATTTTCCATCAACAGAAATAGTTTGTCCAATGATGTGGGAAGCAGCTGGCAAGCAAAGGAAAGTCACCAATTAAGATACGTCATCCGTTTCTGCTATCCGTTGTATCGGTGTTCTAGATAATACTTCATTTACAGACTCTAAGTTAGCAATCAACCGTAATCGGAAGATAAACTCTACAGGTGATCACACTGACATTACAGTAACAGATATGTTTTTGATTATTCATCAGTGGTTAAAGAGTCAGCCTGTGTTAGCAGGAAAACCTCCATACCATACACAGACAGACACACCTACCATCTACACAAACACAGCAGGCCAAAGAAAACATCGTCGTGAATCACTTTAGTAAACTCCTTTAAAAAATATCATGTTTGAACAAATGACATAAATGATACATTCAAGTTTACGTTTGCACGCAGCATATATGGTTCCAGAACCTATGCTTGTTAGAGATGCAACGGAGGAATTGAATACAATGCTTCTTGCATTTCCAGATTCTTTAAGAAGAGGATATGTCAGTTGGCATAGATGGTATGCAGAATCCAAGTTAGTAATCATCACTTTTGAGTAATCTTCGGTTCTTTACTCACTTGTTGGCTTCCTCACATTTGTGTCAGCGGCTCACAAAATTATAATATGCAC
This sequence comes from Medicago truncatula, assembly GCF_003473485.1. Classification (NCBI taxonomy): domain Eukaryota; kingdom Viridiplantae; phylum Streptophyta; class Magnoliopsida; order Fabales; family Fabaceae; genus Medicago; species Medicago truncatula. The sequence goes on from NC_053044.1 coordinate 34,195,090, forward strand.
AGTCGAACACAGTTCAGTATAAGCTGAAGTCATGCATAACCGAAACAAGTCTAGCGCATTAACAAAAAGAACAATAAAAAGAAACAATTTCTAATTTTATGATTGTTAAATACAAATAGCTAATTAGTAATATATATAGATCCTGATTTCAGTTGTTAAGTACATTTTGATGATATTAATGCTGCCCTTCTGAGTGCATTTGAGGCATAAATAAGATATTCCCGATTGGCCAAAGTATATTGGCTTCAAATTTGTGGTTTGGAAGAACAGAGAAATCGTGACACGATTTCATCAACGTGTCACAATTTTCAGGTAGTGAGCATGGTTTGCAGGGTGTTCAATCGTGTCACGATTTTGAGAAAACGTGACACAATTTTCAAACTTGCTGGGTACGTTTTTCAGGATAAGATTGGTCTTACCTTGGGTCGTACGCACCAATCGTGTCACGATTTGGAAAAACGTGACACGATTTTGACAGCTGAAGACTGCTATATAAGTGTTCTTGTGCAGATTTTGAAGGAGAGCTTGAAGAGACAGAAACTTGGATTACAAAGGAGGTAACTTTAGAGTTGAGTGTCGATGATCTTTTGGGTTGGGAAACATTGTAAACACCTTGGGGAGTGAGATTTCATCATTGGAATGATCAAATAGCTTCCTTTTGTGTTTTCTCTTAGGATTCATTATTGAGAGTGTGGGTGACACAAGATGGGTAGAAATTAGGTCTTGCTCTTGTGTAAGCTTATAAGCTAATTTCTTGTAACTCTTTTGTAACAATTTCATCATAGTGGATTGGAGGGCTGCTCTCTCCCCCAGATTAGGTCATATTGGACCGAACTGGGTCAACAATCTCAGTGTGTTTGTTCCTTTCTTTCATTGCTTATCTTTGTGCTTTGATTATGCTTATGGTGTTGCTCTAAACTTAGATCTAGGTCTGTTTTTGTTGTTGTTGCTTGGAGACACTTTACACATTGATTACCACTTCCTTTGCTCCACACATCTTTGTTATTCATTGGTGTGATTTTTACCGGAATTCACAACACAAATTTTTAATTTTCTAAGCATTTAACAATATTTGCAAGTCAGGTGCATGTAAATGGAAGTTTTTGTTGGTTGTACGCTGCATGAACACGCATGCACACACGCCCGCTCATTTTTACATTATCATCTCACTTTTTTATAATGGCAAATATGTCATTTACTAAATATGTATCTTTCCTTCTTCTAACTATCTATTCACTTTCTCTCCTACCAAAAAACCACCTCACTTTCTTCAAACTTTCATTCCTCTTTCTTTCTTTCTTTCTTTTCTCATCCAAACAAAGCACTAAGATTTTGAGAGCTATGTGCAAAGTATAAACTTCTTTTTTTTTTTTGAACAAACAAAGTATAAACTTCTTATCCTAGTTTTTTTTCTCTAAGTCTTGACGCACATGCACACTTCACTTTTTTTTATATCAAATAATCCAACTCTTTGTTTTTAGGGATCCAACTCATTATTTATTATTCCCTCCATCTCATTTTAATTGTCACTTTAGCATTTTTTCTATATATGTCTCAAAATAATTGTCACTTTAGAATATCAATGCAACATTTATTATTATTTTTTGTTAATAATATACCCCTCTTTATTGAATTTCACTTCACTTAACTACAATTAGTAAGACAATTATAATGAGACAGAGTATTAATAAACTTTATTTGATGCATGCATGCATACATTATATCATATCACTTCTCACTGGCCATATTATGTATGTGCCAAAAGTATTTGAAGGATTAGTAAAAAATTTGTAAGATGCTCCATTTTTGGTCGTAGTAGAGTCATATTACCGACTTATCCTTCCGGGATAGAGAGTATGCATTGTACGATAGCTAAGTGTTAAGCGGGCCAATTGCATTGATTTATTTCTCCACCTTGTTTTCTCTCAAGTACTCCATCCGTTTTAAAATAACTGCTTCTTTAATATTTTTTTCCTGTCTCAACATAATTGTCATTTTAGAATATCAATACAACATTTATTATTTTTTTCACTATTATAATCTTATTTATTGAATTTCATCTAACTTAATTGCTCCATTAACTACAATTAATAATGGTGTTTTAGTAAATGATATTAATTTTATCATTAAAATCAACATAATTAATTATTTCTTTAATAACAATGCACAAACCTTAAAATACTAATATTGTAGTATATGCAAGATTACTACCATATACTGTTCTATTGGAAAAAGTTTTCTTATAAGTTTGTGTATAGTTTGACAATTTGGGTTCATTTAAGCAAAACATCTAGTTTTATGTTGTTCTTAACATTCAGAGCACGGTTAAAATAACATAGGGGTCTTGTGAAAAGTGATGAACATGTGCCATGATCTCTCCATCTAAGAGTATCATGTTTATAAGGAGGTTTTCAAAAATTAACTTAACAAAAGGTGGGTGGCCATTGTATGAATTACCATTGTTTGACAAAAGCAACAGTGAAAAATGATCATGAAATATTGCAAAGCAAACATGAAACAACATTGTGTATGTTATGGAGATATATAACTCAAGTTGCTCCTTGGAAAAACTGAAAAGAATGCAATTGTGCTTAGATTTAAATAAGCATGAACAATCAAAGCATACATTCACAGAGATAATTCACAATGATATGAAGAATTTTTTGTACCAATATCATTGACCGAGTTACAAAGCTTGACTTTAGTGTCCTAGAGGAAACATTGAAAGGTGGGATCAATTTTACTATTCTAGGTCTTGAGTTTCTGATTTACTTGGACCTAAGCTACAATGATTTTAATTCACCAAGTATTCTGCCAAATCTATACAACTTCATGCCTCTAACCTTCAATATTTGGACTTATTTTCAAATATTCATACTGATAATTTATATAGTAAAATCTCAACCTTAGCAATATTGATTTTCACAAAGAGCCCAATTGTCTTTATTTGGTTTCTATGATTCCTAATTTTTCGGTGCTACACTTCCGTCTTTGTAAATTAAACATCATCTACCGAGGGTGTTCATAAGATTTTGAGTATCATATGCAAAGTATGAATTTATTATCCTTTTTTCCTGTAAGTGATCACGCACGCACGCGAACACAAAACTATGTGTGTGATTTAAGAATTTTACTACTTCGCTAAAAAGAATATATATATATATATATAATCTTATTGTGCATGGAGAGGAGTCAACTATGACGACATCACTAATAGAGTTACAAAGCTTGATTTTAGTATCCACAAGGAAACCGAGAGGTGAGATCGATTTTTACATTCTAGTACTTGAGTTTCTAAACTACTTTGATCTAAGGCTACAATGATTTTAATTCACAAATATTCCACCAATTCTACACAACTTCTAACATGCCTCTAACCTTGAATATTTGGACTTATCCTCAAACAATCTTTGTATCGATATATTGGCTTTCTAACATTTCTTCCATCAAATATCTCGAGCTTAGTAACATTGATCTTTCTTCCATTACACACGCACGCACGCACACACACATTTCCACATTACTATCTCACTTTTTTTATAAGGGCAAATATATAATTTACTAAATACGTATCTTTCTTTCCTCTAACTATCTATTAGTTTTCTCTCCTACAAAAAAAAAAAAAAAAACCATCTCACTTTCTTCAAATTTTCATTCCTTCAATATTCATTCCTCTTTATATCTTTAGTATCAAGTAGTCAAAAGAGCAAAATTTACCAACCAAATCCATTCTTAGATAATTTCACTGTAAGGAAGCATGGGGAAGTACTTGACAGCTGATGTGGCCTTCCAACCGCTACAACTTAATTTGATCAATGGAGTTCGAAGGCTACACAAGCATGAAATATCAAATGTTATATATAAAGTGTTCTATTTTACATAATATTCATATAAATGTTATTGATATTACTTGTAACTTCAAGAATTTGGTCTGAGGTATCAACATCTTTTTCAATCAATGACCATGATCCATGGGCAAAGGAATCAAAATTCAAGAAGCAGTTTTCTTTCTTGCTATCAACCAAAAGGAGGCAACTTTTGAAATGGGCAAATCCTTTGTATTAGGAACATTTTTTGTTGGATCTAAAGATGAACATATATCATAGGAACTCATGATTTGTTTTTCAGTTAATGACAGCTGCTCCTCTGCGTCAACTAACTCAGTGTAGTATGGCAGCAAAGTGAATTTCATGTATGTTGTCATCGATGGTTATGATCTTGCAAAATTCCTTTTACGGTAAGAATGCTAGGTTTTGATTCAATTTTCTGTGGTAGTAATTGTTCAATAACACGACTTTATGCATCTACATCATAATCAGATTATTAAATACGTTTGGATCTTTAAATTTAATATCAGATAGAAACAGTTCGAATAGTTTTTATTTAATCTTTGGATTAGCTTACCTAAAAGGAATTGCAAGTAGATGTCAAAGTCAGAAATTTAAATTGGGTACCATGATTGAAGAATAATTTCTGTTTTGATGTCTATTAATCCTTAGTATTTTTTATATCAAATCATATCTTTTTTTAAAAAAAAAATCAAAAGTGAAATTTTTTATCAATTTGAATGCCATTATTGACCAATTCATAACCATCTCTGAGGGGATTTAAAAATTCTACTTGTAGCTAGCAACAATAACTCATACACTAAGCAATCAAAAAAAGAATAAAACCATCTCTTTTGGTTTTTACTAAGAGAGGGATATAGCTATGTTATAAACAAAATATACTGGTCTTTCAACCCCTATTTTCACAAGACCAAGGATTACATACATAGACATTGTATACACAGTGAATTCAAGTTCGGTTATTCATCCCATGTAACTATATAAATCAAGTTCTAATTTTTATAGACGGCTATAGCATTCTATTTTTCGAATTCTATTGTTTGGTTTAAAATAGTAAAGTCTTTGGATTTCAAATAATAAAATGCTTCAAAGTGAATGAAAAAAAAACCTGTTTTGCAACTTTTTCGTGTTGTGATGTTGGAACATTGTCATTGTAGGAATCATCCTCTCGCAACAATGGAGATACCAAATACTCAAGGAAAGATCCGATTGCATGAACAGTTGGACACCCTTTTGCTTTCCTCAAACAAGTTGGGCATACTTCCAAGAAATTTATCTTTGAATCTGATGTGAAGAAGAAAACTGGTCAAAAAGATAGCAATGTCTTTTCGTGTTCTTTGGTTCTCTCAGAAATAATCTATATTGATGATATATTCTAGGTATTTATGTTTAGGCTGTTTGTTCAGTTCGAAAAAAACTCTAACACTAAAGGCAAGTAATTACAACCAACAACACACTACAATTATTATAAAAATAACAAAAAAAAACCTATATCCAGGAAAAAAACCTATGTGTCTTGGAGCAGGAGACGGGGGAGGATACGTGGTTATGCCCTCTATGTCGGAATAATCACGCCCACCCCCCGATGAATAACATGAATACATATGCCACCTAAATAAAACAATTCTCTTAAACAAAACATCTTACCAATATGATTGAGGTCTTCCAACCGTTTTATCGAAGAAAATAAAAAACTTAGAATATGATTGAGTTTTATTAAATACCCGTTTACCCTCATCTATTCTAAAACCAATAATAAATTAGTGTAAAAATTCTCCTATGTTAGTGAGAAATTCAGAAAACATGCATTTCACAATAAGAAATCCAGAAACATGCATTTGCATTTCACAAGAGAAACTGTTACATTAATATTATACCGTAATACAACACAGTGGATGAAATGTTTTCCAAAAACAAAAGTGGATGATGATGGTGATGGGAAGTTGCCTCCCAAAAAAACTCCTAACACTAAATGCAAGTAATTACAACCAACAACACACTACAATTATTATAAAAAATAACAACAAAAAAAAACCAATGTCCAGGAAAAAAACCTACGTGTCTTGGTTTATTTATCATCCTCTAATTACAACCAAACTAACTTTGAAGGACTTTTAAAGGTGGAATCATTGTTTTATTCTTTGAAACTGAAAGAAGAGAAACCTCTTTTTATTTTTATCTTTGTGTTGTACCTGTGTTATTGTAGTTCCAAATTTTATTATACTTGTGCACCACTCATACTTGTATTAGAGTCAACCAATTAATCAGTCTAACAATTTTTTAACAAGCCAAAAATAGAAGAAAAAAAATCAAAAAAAGATCAACATTTGAGTCTCAACAAGCTAATGAAGTGAAAAATACACTGACACAACAATTAGGTCAATTCTTAAAAAAAGTGATATATTTGATAATATTGAAAATGAAAAAAAAAATAGATATGAAAACATGGAGAGTGCATTTATAATTCTTTGATATTTAGATGCCTTCAATTTTTCGCCAAATTGTACATATAATTTATATTTATACTGGCTTTCTCAACTTTCTTCCATAATAAAATATCGACTTTAGTAATATTGATTTTCACAAAGAACCAACTTGACTTATGTTGGTTTCTATGATTCATATAATTTGTGAGGGCTACACTTCCGTCTTTATAAACTAGACACCATCTACCGAGGACCGTCTAAAAGAGTGCCATATCTACATGAGAAATGATATATGTACATTATGAACTTATTGTCCTTTTTTCCTGTAGTGGTCACGCACGCACGCGCACACAAAACTTAATAGGCCAACTTAATACTTTTCACTTCATCAATAGACTTCAAATAGGAAGTGTTAAGAAAACTAAATTGAAATTATATTGGGTTAGCATGGTGGTATTGACTCGAGACTTGGGACTTGGGAGTGTGCTCCTCCTCAATGTTTCAGGTTCGATTCTCTCCGTGCCAATTTGGATGGGCTAGTTTAGCTTCTTAAAAAACAAATGAAATTAGAAAATTGCTTTTTTGACAAATGAAAGTTCCTATTGACACAAGTAAAATACATAAATACCCCCAGCGGTAGTTAACTACCGTTATCCAAAGCGTCGGCAGATAACTGCCGCTGGAAGCTAGCAGTTGTTAACAAACGCTACGTTCTGCGAATAAACAAGAACATAACCCTCATTTTTCCATTTTCCAGATTTCTCAACTTCCAAATTTCTCCAAACTTGTACTTCACGAATTTGCGCCAAATTTCATCAATTAATTCACAAGTAAGTTCTTTCCTTCCTATTTACATGCAGTGTAGTTTGTTTAGGGTGTTAGTTTTCATAATTTTGAGTCAAATGTTAGTTTTAGGTTAGGTTAGAAAATTGAAAATTAAGCTTGATTTAGATGTTTTAAAGTATTATTTATGCTGAATTGTTGTTGTTTAGTGTAAATGTAGGTACAATGTAGCCCTTTAGATGTTCAAATAACACTAGCTGTGCTCCTAATTTAGAGTGCACATAAGGTGTTTGATGAAATGCCTAAGTGAGAAAATGTTGCTTTTTTGTGTAATTTTTTTTCAAATATGTTCAATTTTATAATGTATATATGCTGTAATTATTATAGACTTGGATTTATAAATTTTTTGGCAAGTTTGATGAATGACATAATATGGTATATTACATAAAGTTTGATGAATGTGTTATATTAAATTTTATTTATCATATATGCTTAAGTTTAATTTGTGATAATGTAAGGGTTAGAACATTGCTCCATAAATTTGGCATAATGATAACCATAGTGTGATAAGTGGCTAATTTCATGGAGTACAAACTTTGCAGACTCAAAAAAGTTAGACATCTATCATTCAAACATGGCTTGAGGAGGACAGGCAGTGAAGAAGGAATAGAAGCTGTCTTTGGTCTTTTTTAAGTTATGCCTTTGTCTCCACATGAATCACCAGTTTGCAATTTTTTTGCTAAACATTGAATTCTTTGTTCTGTTTCAAGAATTCAAACAAAATTTTAGTCTTGATCCAATAAGAACGGAACATTTTAAGAATTTGCAATTGACATGACATGGTGCCTTTTTCATTTGTTCCTTCCAAGAGTAGTCATAGTAAATGAACATCATCAGGAATACTATTCAGAAAACAAAATGATATATGACAAACTGAAAGCCAGATCCTATTAAACCAAAACTTGACGAATAGCATTATTGTGTTGAAAATAAACAAATCACATCCAGTGCATTAGGTAATCCTCATGCTGGGTTGAAACCCATTCACAGTAAATCCTCCATCAACAGAAACAATCTGGCCAGTGATGTAGGAAGCAGCTGGCAGGCAAAGGAAAGTCACCAAGGAAGACACTTCATGTGTTTCTGCTATACGCTTTATTGGTGTTCGAGATAGTACTTGATTCACAAACTCTTCGTTAGCAATTAGCTGTAAGAAAGACAAATTAGCAACACAAGTTATGAACAAAACATTGCCATTAATAGATTAATACTACAGATGAGCACACTAACATTACAGTCACATATATGTTTTGAATCATCAGCACTTAATGAATTAGCCTATGATAGCAGAAAACCCTCCATACACAGATAAACAAACCACCTACACAAACACAGCAGGTACAACACACTACACTAGAGCATGTGCAGATCCAAGAAAGATGTTACAGAGCCAAACCTATGTGTCATAACAAATAGGTCCATATTTTCCATGTTGCTGCCCTCAAAGCCAGTTCATTTCTTATTCATATGTATTAATTTCTATGTAGTCAATCCCGGATAGCGGCCGACCCCAAAAGTGGGATAGCGGGTAGCGGGATCGCCGGGATTGATCAACTTTTGGACAAATTACATGAATGAGGTAAAGTATAAAAAACCATATATTTGATATAAAATTAAACAAATAACTCAAAACTCATGGAACACTCATAAATCAAAAACATTCACAAGTCTTAATCAAAACATTACATCCAATTCCAAACTCCAACACAAGTCAAGGATTGGCCGGGATCCTCTCCGTTGCGATTTTCCTCTGGGCTGCTCCACTCCTATGGATCGCGCCAGGATTGGCTGGGATTGACTACCCAGATTATTTTAAGAAGTATATTCTAAAACATGATTTCGGTATCTTCGCATACGTGAATCAAAGAGACGTGACATTGGATGAGCCACAATTGTGTGTCATATACATACGTGAATCAAACAGAAGGCAGCAGGTAGATATTATTTTTGAAAAAAATTATGGAGAAGAAAAGCTATCAGATCATTAAAAAGTTGTCATTTACGTCACCCTGTATGCAATACTAAATGAATTATATAATGCAAGTATTCACCAGTGTTATCAAATGGCTACCATGGCAGAATGACTTGTCTGAATTTTTTGACAACCACCATAGACAATGGCGCATTTCTATGGTGTATTTTAGTCTTCTGCCATATTTCACCATGGACAACACTGGTAATCACCGAGAATAAAGCAACAACCAATTTATTATCTTTGGTTCTAACAGACAAATGGTGCTTTGCTAAGTGCATATACAGACACTTTGCCTGTTGATACCTTAAAGTTTCTGATTATCAAATGATCTTGATGGTAGTAATTACGCTGATTGAAAACAAAACACCAAAACATACATTTTCCCGTCAATATGGAAAATCATTAGACTTGTGATAAGGGCACCACTACCAATGAAATCAGAATGTAGCAAAATATGAGTCATCCCAAATATGCAAGCAATTTTGATTTCCCTATTCAATAATCCAAAGAGTTATCGACACTCAGAGACTATAGACATGCAGTACTGAGTTCTATCTTAAATTCTTCCTAATCCTACACTACCAAATGATCCTCAAAATGGAGTATCAATGTAAAAACATCAAAACACAGGTCATTATTTACTATAAAGAACCCAATAACAAAATAGAAGAATACCATACCATACACCTCCGATTAAACAATGACCAATCAGTCATTTCATACAAATCAAATGATCATTACAAATTCAAACAATCTTCATAAAAAAAAAATGACAAAGCCACAGAATGAATAATTGAAGGTGTGAAAGAGCATTACATGTTCCACAAGTGGTGTTTTTGTATACCAGGGTGCGACACAGTTGCTCCTTATGTTGTCTTTCGCCCATTCACAAGCAAGACTTTTTGTCAGCTGATTGATTGCAGCTGAAGAAAACAACACAATAAATCTTTTAGTTTGTATCCATTATATTTCAACAAAAGGTTAAAGATAACATAATGCTTCCATTTCCAAATTACCTTTACTCGCTGCATAGATGCTTCCAGTACCTACGCTTGTCAGAGACCCAACAGAGGAAATGAAAACAATGCTTCCATTTCCAGATTCTTTAAGAAGAGGATATGTCAGTTGGCATAGATGATATGCAGAATCCAAGTTAGTAGTCATCACTTTCGAATAATCTTCGGCCGTATACTCGATTGTTGGCTTCCTCACATTTGTTCCAGCATTGTTCACCTAAACTCACAAGAACATCATATCAACATATGAGATGAAGTCATAACATAGCACCGACACTTCTGATCGAAGAGATATCCAATGTAGGACACAGACACATGTGATTACATTCATTTTCTTAAATTCAGCATCAATTATATAGAAATGCAAAACAAAATATATAGAAAAGGAAAAACTCACAAATATGTTGAGTTTGCCATTGAAAGAAGAAGCCACATTTTGAATAAGCTCCTCTCTTTGAGAAGAAGAAGATGCATCACAAACAGATCCATAAACAGAAAAACCTTTCTCTTTCCACTCATTTAAGCGTTTATTCAGCTCCTCTTGGTTCCTAGAACAAGTGTAGACTGTGGCACCAAACTCAGCGAGTTCTTCCACGATAGCATGTCCGATTCCACGTGTTCCGCCGGTGACGAGAGCAGTGAATCCCTTGAGGGACCATCTTGAGCTTCTGCTACTGCTCTCTGCGTTCGCCATTCTTGTTTTTGTGACCTCTTCGATAATTTTATCCAAGAACCAACGACGTCGTTTAGTTTGAAATTTCTTTCCGTGTGTTTTACCAAATTTGCTGAGCGAGATCTGGGCCTAACAATATTACACTCGACTGTGCTTTTCTAGCCCCCCCAATTTCTCCCAGACCCCCCCAAGTTTTATTGTTTGATTCATGTTTTATATTTTGTTTTATGATATATACGTAGATATGGTTGAACCCCTCATTGTTCCAAAAATGGATCCAGAGGTCTATTCCATTGATAAGTGTGAAATATTGTCCCTAAAAGAAGTATGAAGATCGAAAAGAGATTATTAATTTGGTTCATTGTCAAGCAAGAAATGCATGATTTACTATATATTAAAATAGATAAATTCGATGGTGATTATTTTTCCTACTATTTTGTTGATGGATTCCACTTATAAAACCAAACACTACAAAATTTCATTGTTTAAGATAGCTGGGGTCACCTCAATGCAATTGGCATACTCTGTTGGGTTTGATTTTCTGACTTGTGAAAAAGAGGATAATTTCTCTTGGGCTCTATATATGAGTGTATTGATCTTTTGAAGTGTAAAGAAAATATGTCGAAGTTAATTGTTATGGATAGGGATATCACATTGATGAATGTTCTTGCCAAAACGTTTCCAACTTCTACTAATTTGGTGTGTGAATTTCATATTTCGAAAAATGTGAGAGCTAGGTGCAAGACAAATTGCAAAGTGACAAGTTCGAAATAAAAATAGGTGAAGTCGACGAATTTATGTAACACCATCATGGATGCTTGAAAATTAGTGTATTCTCTTTACGAGGAACTATATACATATGTAACTGTACACTTGAGAAAAGTATGAAATATTACCAAAATTCATGAATCATGTTGAAAGTACCATATTGAAACCCTTAAAGAAAAAAACTATGAAGGTGTGGACAAACCGTGTTATGCATTTTGGTAACACAACAAAAAATATAAATGAATATGCTCATGGTAGATTGAAACAATATTTCGGGTTGTGGTTGGGAAACTATACACAACATGTTAACGTTGCAATTGATTACATCTCAATGTCAACATCAATATGTTCAATCCGTGAGCTAGAACCTTCTACTCCCTCACTCACATTCACTTTGACAACAACCACATCCACGTGTTGGAGGAGAGTTTGCCTCTCGCTCTCTGCGAACATGAAACAAACTGAATGGAGATAACTCCTAAACAGTTCAGATCGTATCTCCTGAACGTTATGCACAATTGAAATTTTAGCGTGCCTGAAGCAATTGGTTTTTCTATTTGGATGGTTTCTTATTCACTTTGGTTGCTCCCCTCCATTGATTATGCTACTGGTTGCTTTGATTTTTTTCAAAGTTAATTTTGTAACAAGTTTAAAGTTTTAGTTTGAGAGGGTAGGGTTAGAACATTAGTTGTTTTGAGTTTATATTATCGAATATATTTTTCATTATTTGAGAAACTCTCAATGCTTTTTGTCGTCGCTTTGCGATTTTGAGAGAATGTGTTAGATAATAAGTCGTTAGACTCATGCCCTTGAACCTTTTAAGTTTCTAAGTTAATAGAGTTCATTTAAGTTTAATTATATAATCAGTCATCAGTTTTGCTTTTAAAAACAACAAAAAAACTAAGTAAAAGAATGTTAAAAACCTGTCAAATAAAATCATAAAAATACCACAAAAAAATCTAAAAATTAAATAAAACTAATGCAAATTTTTTTGGATTTTTCTGAGAATATGAAAAAATAACAAAAAAATAAAAAATGGGTCTAAACGATGAAATTTTGGATTTTGAGGGGCGGAGGAGTCATAGTCATTGAATTTTTTTCTGATTTTCTGGGAAGTTTCGGAGCAATCCGATCAAGTAGCTCGAAAACCCAATTTTTGACTAATAACGGGTATCAATGACCCAAAACAGAAGGATAAGAGTTAGGAAGATTAATATTGTCCCTAAAATGAGAGTTACAAACATGTTTAGAATTTGTGCTGATACAGTTCGGATTATATAATCTGAACTATTTTTCCCTTGAAAAATGGTGTTTAGGGGAGTGTTCGGATTATGTAATCCGAAAAAATCATGTAATATTGCGCCCTATTTTTTGAAGTTTTCGGATTACAAAATCTAAAAACATCCATAACTCATTTTTTTCACTCTATAACAAAGGAAAACACCAGTTCAGATTATGAAATCCGAAAACATCAAAAGCATTTTGATCAAAAACGCAGGGTGCGCAAGAATGACATAGTGTGGGAAAAGTATTACTCTAAATTCTTTTGTAACCTTTGGTCTAGTATGCTATTGGTATTTTATTCAAACTCTAAGTGTCTTTCTTGTTTTGTTCTCTTTTCTATTTGATTAACAATGACGATACAAGCTTGAATTGTGAGATATTGGTTCATGTAGGGATTTCAATCACGTGGCACGTTCACATGTGTAGGTAAATAGGAGCCTAAAAATAACAAAAGTTACAATCACGGAAAGACTAATTCATTATGATTATATTGTAATCTTCTACTGCCATCACGTGCATGTAGAGAGAAACACCCCTATTTTCAATTTGTCAAATGAGCCACTACTTTTTTTTTCTTCCAAAAAAATTATATCAAGTTCTCTATTCAGAAAGAGACAGTATAAGAAGGAGAATAAGCTTACGAAGTGTCATTTGTCAAAGTTGTCATTCATACATAATCAATTAATGAAGAGATTAATTATATCAGTATTGAAAAAATGTTTGTGTAGTTGTTTTCACTGCTTAGCCAGCTACACTTACTCTATACATCTCCTTGGCAATAGTTGCATGAAAAGAGTAATATATACCTTCTACAGTAATAACTTTGCATACATGAAAGAACACTAAATAAAGCATATCTAGCTAAATCAGAGTACTAATTATATATATACCTATATAAAGGAAAATTTCACAATGAATACACATACATCACCCCATGTGAGTTCTCTCCACAACCATACAATGAATACTTTCTATTCTCTTGATTTAATCAAATTAATGTCAAGGTAGATCAAGAATTATTCTCTTTTATCAATATATGAGATGTTCAAAAAAAATAAAAGATCAAGAATTATTGAAAATTAGGAAGAGAAAATATATTGTTTTGACTTTTGAGTTAGATCAAAACAACATAATATTGTTTCTATATATATCAGCAAACTAGAAAGAGCATGAAGTCAACACAGCTATATATTTCATCAAATCAAATCAAATTTCTTTATTTAGAAAGGTTGAAAATAAGATACTTATGGCGTCCCCGTGTATTCTGGAGCAACGGTCGGTGTCACAATAATAATGGATAATAAGGTGACTATAAATTAAACTGCACTATATTTAAGTTGCTACAAGCAGAATAGTCTCGAGCTTCTAAAAAATTGACATATTTAGAGATAAATATAGTAATATACAGCATAGCTAATTAATAACGTGGATATGGATGTATCACACCAAGAGGAAAAACAATAACATGCTGCTATAAAGCCAATGATGTAATGTTTTTTCTTTTCTAACTTCACCAAACTTAATTCATTGATATTTATATGACTGTTTATAAGAGTATATTATTAATGTTCAATTCCCGTGTGTAGTTGGTTGGTTTTTTGGATGTGTTAGGAAGCAACATGTGGAAAACAATTGGAATGCTGTGGTGTAGGAAGCAAGTAGGTGAGAGTGATCCATCCAGGTAAAAATGGTGAATGCCAAAAACAAAAAAACAATTCTAGGTAAAAATATTTATTCATAATTTTGTGCATGTGAGAAAGAGAACTGTTGGCTCCTTGGAATATAAGTAGGCAAGTAGCTGAAGTGACTAATAACTATCACTTACTGTCAGGTCTCATATCATTTTTCTTTATTGAAGAAAAGTTTTACTCACATCGTACTATTGATTATTGGGATTTGAGAGATACAGAGAAGAAGCTTATAAAAGAAGGGAGAATCTCATAATCTAAAAAACACTGCTAAGTCTTATATCACGAAATGAGATCGGTTATATAGATCAAGCAACGTCATAATATTCTATCATATATTATATATCTATCAAACTCGTTATTCTTTAAATCATTTTTAATAGTTTTTTTTTTTATAATTTTTTTAAGTATTCCTATGTCATTAGTGATTTGACTATTTTTCATCTGATATACTCCTTTTACTACAAAATTTACATATTTTCTCTCTAAAAGACAAACCACGTAGTCTAGTTTTCACCGTCTTTTATACTATATTTGCTACTCTAACTCTCTCTAGTGTTTTTATTTTTAATCCTATCATATTTAGTTATACCGCACGTCAAACTCAACATCCTCATCTCTACTATTCTTAATTTAGTTTCATGTTGGTTCTTGACAAAGCAACAAATTTCATACAACATTGTCGATCATAAAACTGCTCGTTCCTTTAACTTTAGTGGTATTTTCGTATGACATATAAAACTATGAGGCCCTTTTTCGTTTCTACCACCCAACTTGAATTCGATAATTTACATATCATTCTATTTCTCACTTATTTTGTAATATGTATCCAAGATATCTAAACTGTGTAACTTATAGTATGATATGATCTCCAACGTTCACCTATAAACGAGAAACACTTTGCCTTTTGCTAATAATACATTTCATATACTTTGTTTTGCTTCTTCTTAGGCGGAAACCATATGTTTCTAGGGTTCGTCTGGAAATTTCCAACCTCCCATTTAACGACTCTCTAAGTAGGAATATATCATCAACCAAAAACACACATCTCGATGCTAACTTTTGGATATGTTATGTACGTACATCCAAAACAAAGTAAAAGGATAAGGGTTTAAGGTCGAACCTAGTTGCAATTATATTGCTATGGATAAATCATCGATGTCTTCATCTTGTGGCCTCACACTAGTTGAGACACCCTCATATATATCCTTGATTGCTCGAATATATATAGGCAATCCTAACTCATTTCTTTCTAGGGATTTCTAGGCACATCTCTCTCACATGATTTCCCTAAATTTATGAAAACTAAGTGCAAGTCTTTTTTATCCAGTATTGATCCATCACACATCGTAGTAAATGGATTGCTTTCATGGTCGACCTCCCATACATAAAACCAAATTGGTGATCAGTAACTCGTGTCTCCTTTCTTTTACTTTGTGTTCTTGAATCCGAGATATATTAGTTGTAATTATGATCCGTTGATATAGATCTCATATTTGTCATCATATAATATGTGGAAACACTTCTTCCATATCTATCCTTTATATCTTTTTTTTAACCAAAATTTTACCTTCATCTTTAATACACTTCATTTGATCAAAGTGTCTTGTCTTTCTTTCCATTTCCCATCCCTTAACAAGTCTATACAAAGATTTTTCTCCCTCCTTAGGATATGAAAAGAGAGACATCTCATAAAATATCGGATAAAAGAGAGTGATAAAGTTAAGTAATACTTTTTTAGTTAATACTTTAAAGTTGATTTTTTTTCCCTGTTGATTCTTGTCTAAAACTTGCAGTTGCTGAAGGTGTCAAATATGGCAGTGTAACTGTGAGACATAGTTGAGAACCAGAAAGGGGAGGGTGGAAAATATTATTATAGATAAATAAACTCAACCTGGTTTACCTGAATATATTTTTCTATACATTTCTATGAATTCCCTCTCACTGTGAAACCCTAGCCTAAAGATTCCATTTCCCATTAACATATTAGAAATTATGAATTTGCATGTCCAACTTGATGACAATAATATAATATTGATTGATTACAATTGTGTTATGTTTTTAATATTTGTAATAATTTACCCTTAATGAACTTTATCTAAAGTGATCACCATAAATTTATGCAATTGTATATTTGCTCAAAAATGGAAAATCAAAGTGATCACTAGCTTCTACATATGCAACAAATTAAATAGGACTGTCACATGTAACCTGAGATAGAATTAGCATTCAAGTTAAACATTTCATTTCTTAAAAAAAAAAAAAAAAAAAAAAAAAAAAAAAAAAAAAGTTAAACATTTCATGAAAATAATGAAACCTTGTCATTATTTTCAAGGTTTTAATTAGACAAAGAAATTAAAGGTCGTTGCATAGATATTTATCTATGAACTTCTAATTAATAAACTAGAAAAAGGACAAAACACTGACCATTAATATTCCATTACAATCTGTTTCTGTCCTATATGCTAAACTTTCTGTGTTAGTTTCCCAAGCCTGAGTTCAAGATCCAAGTCTTCTATTCCAGGCTTAACTCCAATTACAAACTCTGCAGACTGAAAAGTTAAACATCTATCATTCAAACATGGCTTCAGCAAGACAGGCAGTGAAGAAGAAATGGAAGCTGTCTTTGGTCTTTTATAATTTATGCCTTTGTCCCCACCACATGAATCATCCTCAGTTTGCAATTTTTGGCCAAACATTGAATTATTTTGTCCCATAGACAAACTTGTTTCAACATAATCATTACAACCATAACCTTTGAAAATTTGCTCCTTTGCATTAGCTAGCCCTTTTTGTTCAGAATCAAGAGACTCCTTGTGGTTATTCCCCCATTTAATTGAAGAAGAATATGAAGACATGTTTGGCTGAAAACAGTTTTCTTGTGTATATGTAGTTGATGGCCAAGTAGAAGAGTTATCTCTGCTTGTTGTAACTGTAACATAATTTAGAGTAACAATTAGTAAAAAGTTAAGATAACAATCTAAGTGAAGAGTGAAGAACTTACAATGATTTTTGTGATGAGAATGAAGTTCTAATTCATTATGGTGGTTAAGACTTTGTTTGAGCTTAGCTCTATCTCTTCTATGAACATTCATGTGACCACCTAAAGCTTGAGCAGACCTAAACTCTCTTTTACAGAAGTGACATGAGTAAGATCTTGGAGGCCATATACATCCACCAAGTATCCTAGCTGCATCTTCTGCAAAAGCTTTTTCCTCCCAAGACCTATTGTTGATGGTTCCAAATGATGGTACTACTTCATTGTGTGAGTGCAAGATTTGTTTCCTTTTCATCCACATCATATTTAGTGATTCCTCCATCTTGATATCAAGTGTAGAGTGTGTAGAAAGTAATTAACAATGAGATCTAGTTATAGGATATAAAACTGGTGGAAGAAGCTTTATATAATGAGAAAAATAGCTAGAAAGGGAACTGAGTTAATTAACATAGTGGTGTCTATTTTTTAACTAGGGTTGCATTTGTATTTGCATGTCCTTGTAGTTCTATTTGAAAGCAACTTAAAAGAAAATATGAGAGGAGAGAAAAAAAAGGTAGCTGGAAAAGTATTGTTATAAGGTAGCTTCTGTATTTTGCTTGCTTTTAGTACTAAACTGAACCTTTTCTGTTGTTTTTATTTGCTTGCTAAACAGGCCCTAAGGGGGGTCCCATTTATGAAACTGTTTTGCATTTATAGAAGATTTGATTGATTCACCATGGTAAAGGAGATAAATAACGGTTATGACTGAGTGTGATAAAATACTATATAGTAAACTGTTTATCTTAAGTTTCCACCAAGCTCATATGGTATATAATACTGTTAGTCTGTTACTACTGTCTGGTAGTGTAACTTAACTTCAACTATTTAGTATGTACCTAAAGTGTGTGCCATAATTTAACACATTTCCATTGTACCAAAAACAAGTGTATAGCATTTCTGTTCCACCACAGTAACTATTTTATAATTATAGTATGTAGAAAACGTATTTACTCTTCTTTCCTCTCATCATGCTTGCTTGCCAATTTTAAACCTAATAAATAACAATGCAAAAACTCAAAATGAATGTACTAAATTTGATATAGAGAAATGTTGTTAAAATCTGGACTTTTACTTCAGGTTGAAAGGGAATAGCAAAATCGAGACTCCTAAAATCGCAATCAAAATCGATGAATTTTGTCTATTTTGGGATTCTACTATAGATTTGAGTCGTTGAAGGTGAAGAAAGTCGTAAAATTCAGGATTTTAAGATTTAAGTCAGGATTTTGATAACAATACGTGTACAACCATTTTTGAACAACGTTTGGATAACTTTTTCTCTCATACGATCATTGTGTTTTTTTTTTTTTTTCTCTCTATTGTTTATGACTAATAAAAACAGAGAAGAAAAAAATTATCTCAAAAATTATCACAAAACGATTGTACAAATATTATTAATGTTTTTGATATATTAGGTCAAGTTAAAAAATATTTAAAAAAGGAAAAGAACTACTAGAAGCATGCACATTGCACATCCTGCTATTCTGTTAACAAACTGCATTTTCGGTTTCCACACCAAAAACAGCATGCAGGTTACTTAATAAACGGATTGCCAAAAAAAAGAAAGTATCAAGTTACTTACAGTTGTTGATAACCAATTTTTAAATAATAATAATAATACAGTGAATAAATAAATGTATAAAAATGTAAATCAAAGAGTTGAAGTCATTCCTTTCTGTCGTCCATGAACAAAGGATATATTAAGTTTATGAAGTATAGCTATATTTTATTTGATTATCTAAAAACCTTTTCCTTTTGCATGTTTTGCTCTAGAAACCCAAAATGAGAGAATCTAAATCTCTTTTGTTGAGTCACTTAAATGGTAAAAGTTTGACTTTGTTACATCAAGTGACATGATTCAAATCACATTGAAATCCTTGTAAAAATGACAATTAATATGTCATCGTTATTAATAATTATTTTTCTTCCTCAAATTTTTCTTAAAAAAAATGAGAAACTATGCCCACCCTCAAATCATTTTGAATGTACACATCAAAAAATATAATTTTTTATGTTGTCTCGATGTGTATTTCCAGACAAACCAGAGTTTGTGTCTGAATATACACATCTAAGATTATTAGTGTTTTTTATACAAATGAATGAGTAGTTTTTTCTTAATTCTATGCTGGCAATTCAAATTTATGTGTCAAGTGGGCAATGGATTTAATCTGTGTGTTTCTTTTTGTATAAGAAACCTATACACAGTTAAAAGAAAATCAATATTGAAGGCTAGACATGATTCTTTTAATGATGTTTAGTCAAAATAATGTTTTTAATAATGTTGAAAAAATATTCGATGTTTGTGTGATATTTGATATAAAAAATCTGCCCCTATGAATTTGACAGGAGTTCATATTTATAATAAATGGCAAATGTTAGTTTTTAAAAAATAAATGGCAGCTTTAAACGAATAAATTTTTTAACGGCAAATGATAGTATTTTAGTTTTTTTTTTCTTTCTTTTTGTCAAGGCTTAATTTCTGGACCTCCAATTCGTTAATCATTAACCATTAACTCAAATCACTTGAGTTATCTAACCTACCTAAACTAATCTTTTATCAATGAAACTGTTTTATATATATATATATATATATATATATATATAGTTTATTATGATCCATCTAAATACGTATATCTCAAAGATAATTTAAAAGTGGACCTTTACGATATTTAATAAAGAAATAAATATTTTTATTGATAAAAAATGGATAGTAATGTATATTTATTTAAAAATTATTATAAATATTAAATTTTACCTTTAAATCGGGTTCATACTATAAGATAACTATTATTAGAAAGTACATGCTTAAAGATTGGACTTTTTTTAAGGAAAGAGTGCAACACAATGACTTTTCAGAAGGTCACCCATCCTAATGCTACTCTCGTTCAAGCACGTTTAACTGAGAAGTTCGTGTATGATCGCATCTTGGACTTTTCAACTATGTCACACTCTCATGGAGGGTAATATGTGTGCTGATTTTTTAGCCAAGCTTAAAACAAAGACTACAGATGATCTATTGGTTGTGCTTAATCGTCCAGCTAAGCTTCGCTTATTGCTTACGGTAGACAATATGGATGTTGTTTATCATCGCAGCTAGTAATCTCTTTGTTATTTTTATTTTTACTTTGCCTTTTTCTCATGTAAAAAAAAATACTAGACACTCAACTTATTAAGAATGATTAATTTAATTTATAATCGGTGGTTGCGTTTTCAAACAAATTTTCTGTAACATCATACACAGCTAGTTGGTACTAAATAATTAATTACTTTTGTCAGCTTTCTTTTTTTAAAATATTTAGTCGACTTTTGTGGGGAGAAGTATTATTGCAAAGGGCTTATTTAATTTAATTTGATTATTTGGTCTCTGACTATAAAACGTTAAAAATAATTTAACACCAGCCCCACATAGCCAGTGATTCAAATACATTATCACCTAATCCTTGTTCTTAAGCAATAATACTAAGTGGCTTGTACAAGTGAACAACGAAGAAAATATGTGTTTAGCTACCTTTGCTGAAGCAATTGGTCTACTTATGGAGTATATTTTATTCCTTAAAAAATGAAGTATTTTTATTATATTTTATAAGCTACTTATGGAGTATTTGTTTATTTAATATTCCTGCACACATGGATTTGGAAGCCGATTAAGATACGACATAGTATTACCATTATCATTAATTATAAAATAGAATTTAACAGCCATGCATCTACGTAGTACGTACTATTATTTAATTTAAGTTCATATATAATTGCATTATTATATTCTATTGTTTTCAGAACATTTATGCCCTATATAGTACACATGGAACAACTATATGATAAAACAAAATGATTAAAAATAATTTATACAAGGCACCTGATGCCAAATTAAGTACATCATCATCATAATCATGCTAAAAGGTATATTTCGAAGAGATAAGTACAGCGATTTGTATATCTAAACGGCAAGAAAAATGAAATCAATATGCATGGTTGAAAAAAAAATAGTATAATGAAAAGAGAATATACAACGTTCAACAAAAAAAAACATAGACAAATAATAATGAAAAATGAAATGGGTTTGTATATACTTGGAGTCAAGGTCATTGACCTGTGAAGAAGTAAATTATATATTAAAAAACTCTGCTGAAAATGCATTTAACTCAAATGAAAACTATTGAAACTATTAACATCATGAACAATCGGAGAGAGAATTCTGATGAGAATGGAGCATTTTCCAATTCATTCAACTCAAATGAATTATTACATTGTGGAAGGTAATTATAGTTTAAACATCTAACTAATTCAGTTAGAACTAAATCCGTCTTAAGATTATTTTGCACGGGTCTAGTGTGTAATTTATACTTATGTAAGTTAGTGTTTTTAATAAGTGTTTTTAGAAAAATTATATGCACTCTATGAATGGTTGAAATTAAGAATTATCTAAATAAAAATTCTTCTAAAGATATGATGTCAACCTCTAATGTCATAAATTTCAAAAATCTTCTCTATACACTACATTTGAAGTTACCTTAATATCTTCACATGATTAAGCGAATGTCCCGCTTATTAATAGTCATTGCAAAGATAGTCTAGATATGAAAATCTTATCGCCAATATTAATTACTTCCTGACATAACACTTTGTTTAAGGACACTCTTCACATTTTTTGCAATAATTAGTCGAGTTTCATTGTACAACATCATTGACACTCCAACTTGAGTCTCAAAGCTTTAAGATCGTCTTGAGAGCTAAAATTAAAGAACCCACCAAAATCTATTTGCATAAACGATCTTAAAGCTCTCAAGACGATCTTAAAGCTGGCAGCAAAGCAAAATCCAAAAACAATTGCATTTGCACTCAATGAAATGTATATATTGGAACATCAGGGGAGTTGGCAACCTTGAGACCCAAATACATTTGTTCAATATGATTAAAACTCACAAGCCTGACATCTTGTTTCTTGATGAGCCTCTGATGCATTTTACATCTATTCATGCTTGGTATTGGAAGAGGCTTAATCTTCACCTTAGCAAAAATTGGACAGGGACTCTCTTGGCATTCCACTCAATGGTGGCCATCTGCACTACTTTCTTCCTTAATTTTCTCTCTAGAGATAGATTAGGGATGCCATTTACTAGATTTCATATGTCTTGATTGTTTCCCTCCCTCCCTCCCGATTTGGTTTTGGGAGGGTTTGGTTTTGGTTTGTTTTGATCGGTTTAATTGTTTTTAGATGTTATCTTGTTTGAGGTTCAGGCATCACCTGACTTTTATATTGAATTTCTAGCTTTATCAAAAAAAAAAAAAAAACATCAACATTGCAAAGAATACAAAAAACCATAAAGCCGAGAGTAGGAAAGCACAACAAACCTCTTGATACGTTTTCGAATTGGAATATCATATCAATGACCATTAGAAATTATCACAAATAAATGCATTGTCAAAACGAGATGTGGGATAAGAGTGGGGGCGAAAAATTGGAATGAGTTGTCAGGCTGGACGTCATGATCAGATTTCGACCCCCCGGTATCTACACTTATGTATGAGTTTATAATGACTTTGACATTCTGCCTCTCTACCCAAAAAAATAAAATGAAATGCTATGAACTTCTACTATAGCCATCATCAACAATTGTTTTATTTTTTTTTATGACAGAAGGAATGGGTAAAAGTTTATGAATAGATTTTAATTTTAATTTTAATATATAGATATAATAAAATCAAATAAGCTTAACTAACAATCATAATCCATATATAAGTTGTTAATTAAGTTTGCTAATACTAATTACTAAGCTTGAATGAGTATATAAACTGCACTATATACTAGTAATTTTAACACGTATTTTATGATAGATATTAGATCCGATATGTGAATATTAGTAGCATGCTCTACAGTTTGTAGACAAGCATAAAATAGTTTACAAGTACAAGTAGAAATTTATAATTAATTTAGTATGCCGACCTAATTGCATAATATAGTACAACTACAGACTACTCTGCAGACTGACTACTACTGTCCAAGAAAATGAAAAGTCAAGCGATGTATGCATGCGTTCGACATTTATTGAATGTGATATATGTATGACACTTGGTATTTTTGTACACTTAAGAGCGTCCATAATGGTAGTATACTAGTAACAGAGACTCATTAAATGGATCATGTACACATCATTTATTTATAATTTTATTGTGAAATGCTAACTTGTACCCTTAAGATACAAGTTAATAATTCAAGTATAAAAATAATTTGTTGGAATGTATGCATTGTATTTAATATTTAACTTTTTAATGAATTGAATTTACAAAATTTTAAAAAATATTTCTTCTTTTGGGTTTCTTAACATGTGCTCTTAAGATACAAGTTAGCACTACCCTTAATAAAAATACCTATTAAGAACTCAATGACTCCAATGACAATACATTAATAAGGATTCCAATTAAAAGTAGTTAAATATGTCTCATTAACTTAAATAGGTCCCACTAACAAGGATTCCAATTTAAAGTACTTAAAATATTACTTTTTTTTTCCTAATAGGATCAACTAGTACATATTTTATTACTTCTTTTAAACATGGATACGGTAGTTGCCCAAGAGAGAGTGTGTCATTATATAGTTGTCTGTTACTTAAGGGATTGATTTTTACTTCCTCCAATGAAATGTCCTTAACGGGGAGTGGACCTTGTTAAGTAAGGACCCTCCATCGAAGATGTTGGTAGTTTTTGTATAAGTTTTTGACAATTACTCTTCTCATTTTTATATTTGTTCCAAATCACTTGAAAAATATCAAAATATCTTTCTAATAAAGGAAAGAAAGCCTCAACCAGAACCACATTCCTTTTGCGTGCGGATTTAGCTAAGTGTCTGACTCTACCTCGCGATGTACTTTTTGACCGACTCGCCTTGGAGCTGACTAAGTCTTGCCAACTGTCGTTTAAATTCGTTATAAATAACATTAACGAACCTATTTAATTACCGTTGAAATAATTTAGTATTTTGGTGTGTTTTGGAGCAAAAATAAGAAAAGTAATAACTTAAGTTTTTGAAGATTGCTTTTTAGGCCCCTCCAATATCTCTTTAGGCCCCCTAAAAATACAAAATTAACCTTGGTATTTAAAAATTGGTGCCTCCGGAGTGTATCTACCGGATGCACAGTTTTCAGATTTCTGTTTTAAACCTCCAGTATATACATACCGTACTGCAGGTAGCTATATATAAAAGGGTTTGTTTTTTCAAATTTCTTTTTTGAACCTTTTATTGTTTGTTTCAACTTTATGTCTCTGATTAGTCCTTGTATTGGAGCTCTAATATTATGTGTTGTGGGAACTTAATATTATATCAGAAGAGGAATCAAATTAATCAAAAGCAGTAATAATTGATTGATTATGTGTATTTTCTTGCAGATCGGCCACTTAACAAAGTGAGTTAATCCACCATCGGTAAACATGTTATACTGTCCTTACTTGGCTCTCACAATTTTTTTTTTTAGCATAAAGGATAATAATTTTTGAAATATCAAAATAAATATTCAACAATAATCTGATACATATTAAGCATGAAGTTTCAAAGTACTCATCTATATCCAGAACCGTAAACTAAAGAAAACAAGCCAACTTTGTCCCAATTACAAAAACTATGAAAATACAAGGTGAACAAAAGAAAAACGACAGGCAAGTCAGGCATAACCAGTTAAAAAAGGGACCAAACTTAAGTATCTGCAATTGTAAACTAATTCCCAGTCCCCAATTTTGAGACCCTAAATCAATCAACTGGAGAAGGAAGGAGATATTGGAGAATCGAGTTGGGTTTCTGACAAGCCACTGGGTCGGATAGAACTTGTGTGACATAGAGTTTGGTGACATTGATGACATTGACCGATCACAATGTCACAATGCTTGTGAAAGATAGAGAAACACAAGTATTATGACATTGTGATTGGCCAATGTCACCAATGTCACCTAACTCTATGTCACCCAAGTGCTACCCCACTGGGTCCGGGTTTCTGACCATTCTCGTCTGGACATTAGAGAATAAGAGAGAAGGGAAGAGAAGAGAGGATGGTAAATGGTGTAATATAAAAGAAGTCTGTTTGGTATGTTTTTTCATGAGCAAAATGGTCCTCCGGTAGATACATACCGGATTGTTCAGAATTTATATACACAAAGGTTAATTTGGTCACTTTAGGGGGCCTAAAGAGATATAGAGGGGCCTAAAGAGTAACCTTCTAAGTTTTTTTATGAACTAGTCTAAAAGACCAGTCCCCTTGATATTGGGCCCAAACATATTGATTTAGTCACATTGAATCTATGTTTGGTTAGGCGTTTTGATGCCCCACTTTCCAAACGCGATTTCCCAATTTCATTTCATGTTTGGACAACAGCAAACGTGAAACTTTAAAGTGTGTTTTTTTTTTCTGCACCGGTTTCCGATCCACCAAAGTGGGGTGCATTGGTCAAGCGTTGTTCCCCCTGAGAATCGAACTCGGTATTCCCCGAGTGCGTCCTTGGAATGAGCTCCTTGCCACTAGAGCCCAAACAACTTAGTTACTTTAAAGTGTGTTTTTATCCCCCAAACTCGCGTTTTCTCAAAGCTAGAAATAAAAGCTTTTGTGGCAACCTAAAACACTTTGAAAATTTGATGTTTAGTAACAAATGTATTTTCTTCAATTACCCATTATTTCTTTACCGTTTTCCCTGATTACCCATGACTTCTTTCTCAGTTTTTAGTTTCCTCCATTTCAATAAATTGAACATAGTGACGATTTTGTCAATCCTCATTTTTTTTCTTCTCTACCTTGTTTCAAGCAACCTGCAAACTTACACCACTCTCTTTCTCTATGTTAGAAAAGAGGAAGTTTTACCATGTACCCCAACATTTATACCTTTACCCCAACAAACCATAGAAGATTGCAATTTTACCCTTTTTATTAAGGAAAAAGATAGGTAGACACCCTTTTTCATACACCACTTATGTACACTCCATGTGTTAGGGGTATTTTTAGTAATTTAACATCATATCATCACCCTTTTTATATCTTCTTTCAATGTTTTTGCCACGTGTCACAGATGTGTGTGGGTGTAAAAGGGTGTATGCCATCTAAGGTGGTTCATATATAAGAGCTCTTTTATTAATTGACTTCACCCCTACATAATATTTTCGGTTCATAAAAGTCATCCAGAAGCTAAACTTTTTTTATGGAAACACAAAAGATTTCCGGAATTTAAAAATTGCAGAATGTCAAGGCAATTTAAACTTAAGCCCTCAAAATGAAAAGCAAAATAATGGACCCAATAACATTTTTGTTGTTGTATTTATCCAAAAATCAATTTGTCGTTGTAATAACTAAACTAAGAGACAACCAATCCGTTTTTTTGTTCGTTTCCCATTGACACCATATGTATTATTACCTTCAGAATTTGTTCAATAGAAGAAAAAAAATATTGTTTTTATGATTGTTTAGGAGACGTTGTATAGAATTTGTTAAGTACTCAATATTAATATAACAAAGGTTTTTAATTTTTTAAATAGATATTAATACTCATTTTGGTAATTATACATTCAAAATCAACATATGACTTTATAAGAATCACTTTAAGTAAGTGCATACAATCAATTCACATACAACTCACTTTTAACTAAAATCAATTCTTGTCGCCGTCAAACCAAACACACATTAAGATTTGATCCAATAAATTGTTTTGGATCCACCTAATAACTTCAACGACTAGCTCTGGAGCCTAAAATCCTTCATTGATGGAGCGCCGATCATGACGGGCTCTCATTAACTCACGACGACTCATCATTGTCCACATCTATAAAAGACATCTTTAACGTACAATTCATACATGAGATAATTGTTTATCACTAATAAAATTAATTATTATTTTTTTAATATTTTCTGGACAAAAATAAGAATAATTATAATATATAATCATAATTTACGATAAAAGCCATATATGGGACAAATGTTATGACTAAATAATTAGTTGAAATTAGTATTTTTTTTTTAATATCAACGACATAAAAAATGAGAATAATATAATATACTAATTATAAATATAACGAGAATAATTATAATACTGACTATAATTTTCACACTTCAATTGTTCATATTGTTTTCTCTCAAAAAAAAAAAATTGTTCATATTGTTTTTTTTAAATGAGTCGCTAAAAAAGTTGTTGTTGCGTACAATTTATACTTAGCATAATGTAAATTATTTATCACTAATCAATTATTTTGGAAGGTTGGATAGCTCGGCAGATTTTAGTCAAAGGATTAAGGAGTTTGAGGTCATGGGTTCAAACCTAGAGAAAGGAGAAAAAAATGGATCTAATAACTAATTATTAATAACATCGAAAACTAATCAATTAGTTAAATTTAGTATAGATTTGAATCCATCTACAAAAATAAGAATAATTATAATATACTAATTCGAGTTTATTATAAAAATTAGACACAAAACAAATGTTTATAATTAATCAATTAGTTTGTTTTTTAAGAAACTAAGCGAAATATATTAAAGAAACAATCAGTCAATCAAGCACAAGGCGTGCCGAAGGGAGCTGAAAAATGTTAATTACAATAGAAGAAGGCTAGAAACAGACATTACATAGTAGTTTGTAAACAACATGAGGGGTTTTGTCTTCAAAAGGGTAATCTAAATCGAACCTGATGAAGTTCGATTTCAACCACCAATACGTTTGAAGTTTAACCCTTTCAAGAAGAGCTTCAAGATGATCAATGTGATTTTGGAAAATTCTCCTCTTGCGATCTTTTCATATAACAAATAAGACCGAAATCCATATAATAGTAAAAGTTGTCCTAGAGTTCTTTGAGAAACCTCCAAGAGTACAAAACTGATTCGCATGTGTATGTAAATCGCCATGTAAAATCGTAACAATACTAAGCCAATGCGAGATCAAGAGCCATAACCGTCCGTAGTGGTCGCATTTAAAAATTAAATTTTTACACTTCCACCTAGATAACTGCCTCCGTATCCTCTCAACCAGCGGATACCAAAAATGAAGCTTCCGAGGATCCCCACCCAAGGGCAATCCTAAATAGAGAAATGGGATCCGACCATGTTTACAATGCATTACTACAGCTGTCTCATGAAGCCAAGAGTCATTAACATTCACGTCAAATAACATGCTTTTGTGGAATTAACTTTCAACCCTGAGACAGCTTCAAATAACAACAGAACTGCCTTCATGATACGAACATTAGCCCATGACTTAACACCTATAAGTAAAGTGTCGTCTGCAAACCGAAGATGGGACACCAACGGTGGCTCCTGCGCCCCAACACCGTATGGAGTAAACAACCCACTCGTCACCATCGCTGACATCATCACATTAAGGCCTTCGGCAGCTAACAAAAACAAAAACGGAGAAAGAGGATCCCTTGGACGGAGACCTCTCTCAAAGTTAAACTCATCAATCGGACATCCATTAACTAACACTACCGTCGTTGCCGTTGTAACACACTCCATAATCCAAGAGCACTACAATCGCTTAGTTTAACTAATTAATCAATTAGTTAAATTTAGTATTTTTATATATTCAAAATTAAATTGAGAACAAATATAATATATTATAATTAATAATAACTATAATATGCTAATAAGAGTTTATTATAAAAACTATACACAAAACAAATATTTGTAATTAATCAATTAGTTAAATTTAATATTTTTGTATATTCTAAATTAAATTGACAACGCTTATAAATTAGGTCTATACACAGATACCCTCTTGCATTAGGTCTTTTGTTGTTCAGAACAAGTTAGGGATGCCTAACTATAGATTTATAAATTATTAGAGAGGTTTTAGTATAGTCTCCCTCCTTCTCTTTTCTTTTTTCCACTTTTGGTTAATATATGTTGGTAGTCTAGCACTTTGCAAGCTACTTTTTGGTTTTTTTTTTTTTTTTAAAGATTTCAAAAAAAAAAATCTTCTTTATATTTTCAAAATATTTTTTTTTTTTTTTTGGAAATTTATTCAAAAATAGTAGAAACTATGTCAAACTCATTTGGTATAAGTTAAAAAAGATATGTTGACATTCACTGACTTTAATATCCATTGTTTGAGATTTTACATAGTAAAAATCACATATTTTTTTTCAAAATGACATCTTTCAAAAATGATTTTTATGAAAAGCTATTTGAAATAGCATTTTTTTTTTAGAATTTTTCAAAATTTTAGTATAAAAAAAATTATAACAAAATGATGAAATACTTAGAATGACATTTTTAAGATAAGTTATTCAAACAAATTTTTCTTTTAAAGATTTCCTTCAAAATTTCTTTGTTAAAAAAATTATAACAAAAACATATTACATTACAAAAATCTATTTTTAAAAAATCTATAACAAATGGGCCCTTAACCTTGCGACCACCACCATTGGAGAACTTACAAACCCCAAAAAAAATTCAGTCCAAACAATCATTTTTTATCCACCTTTATCTTGGTTTAGTTCGGATGTAGTTGATCCATTTTTTGACTCAACCGCACAGTTCGGTCCAGTTTGCAATTTTTATTTTATCAACCAAGTCAAACCGAAGCAAACCACAACATAACATAAAAGAAACAGTAATTAAACTTTTATCACCCAACCAACTACTCATAAAAATTGAATAGAAAATTTCATAAAATGACATGTTTTTCCTCTCCTTTTGTTTTTGACTAAGAAATGTTTTTTCTCTTGTTTAATTTCTTCTATGCTTTTGATTTCAAAAATGTATTTATGTTTTTTAATTTCATTCTACTTGCATTTTTGCATATATGTTTATGTTAGATATATCTTTTGTTAATATTTTGCATTTTTCACTTAAGAGGGTTTCTTTTAAGTCCATGTTTTTAATTTGATCGATGTTGATGGAAACATTGTTCGATGAAAATTATTTGGTCTATGTTGATGGAAACATTGTTGGATGAAAATGAAATTGTAATGTCAGATCAAATTTCAAACATTGTTGTTGGAAAAAAGTTGTTTTTAACTTGATTTTAATGTTGGAAATAAAAAATTGCATCGTCTCCCAAAAAACTGAATCAACCCAAACTGCATTGGTTTGGTTTTTATTTTCAAAGACAACCAAATTAAATTGCATATTTTTTTATCTTACGTTTCGGATAACTTTTAACATCAAAATTGAACTAAGATGCACTCTGAACACTCTTAATATTATTGGTTATAGTGGTTGTAACACACTTTGATGAAGATTTTCTAACAATATTTTGGTTACAGTGGTTGTGACACACTTTAATTAATTAAATATACTATTCATTCCAAGTTTAAGGAAGTTCATGAAGGGATGTTATTTACACCAAAGTAGTTGTCTTGTTCTTTATTTGGAACAACGACCAATTTAGGGGAATTAGATGTGTGTATGAGGGGTCACAACCTATGTAAATCAAGAAGTTATTTAAAATATGCGCAGGTGAAATCTCAGATTCAGTTACTTCAGAACTTGGGGCTGATAAATTACCAATAAAAAATATCCTTTCAGCTACTTTAGGCGAAGTACCAGATCCAAGAATGTTGATCCTCCTCCTATTAGGGTACAATGAAGCCTTCTTTTTTTGAGAGAAAACGAGACATGAGAAGACAAGAGTTTAAAGAAACTAGGCAATTAATTAAGGGAATGTCACAAATACCTTATGGTCCAATTCTGACCCACCGAAGAAGCTGGTGCAGCTGACCTCTTCTTTAAGGATGCAAGGGTGGTAGGGTCTACGATGTAAGCAATTTGAACACCACTAGATATAATATATCTCCTATGAAGAAGAGGAATTTCATCTTTTTTCATCTTCATCCATCACGTTGGACACTTGCACTTTGCCCTAATCGACACAACCTCGACTAGCATCAGCAGCTGCTTGGGTTTGGAAATAACGGGAAGACTACATTGGATTGGAAAGTCTAACTTGTTAGTAGGCTTTCTTACCAGTGGTCGCTCTCTGAGAGTAGAGCTTCTCAAACTAAGAAAATAGCTGATCGCGAACTAAATTTCACCTATTGACGAAGGTGTTGGATTCCCTAGGGCAACTGTCAAAGGCTCTAACCAAAATGCCTGAATTTTGTTCCAACCAAAACGAGAAAGATGATCTATGGAATCATGGTCCAAGAGAGTCTCTGAGATAACTAGGACCAGTGAATCATACCCAAGTAGGGCTGGAAATGAGTCGAGTCGAACCGAACTTGTCTGAGCTTTACTTGACTCGATAAGAAATGGTTTGGCTCGAAACTCGACTCGAGTTCGACACGAACCTTTTTTTTAGCTCGAGTTCGGCTCGTTTAAAGTTCACGAGATTCGACTTGATAGGTTCATTAGCTCAATTCAAATAACCATGACCAGGGTTCGAACCCCGGTACCTCCACGTATGTGTGTGAGTTTATAATGGCTTTGCAATTTCGTCTATCTAGTATAAAAAAAAAAAGAGAATAATTAGATCCACAATTTTTTTTAAAGACAAGTCCATTAAAATCGATTAAATTCAAACAATTTCATAGATAAAATCACAAAAAATATAACTGTATACAAAGGCTCTGTTTGGTAAAAATAAGCTATAAGCTAGCTGATAGCTGATGACTGATAGTTTATAGCTGAAAAGCTTGCTTATTAAAAATAATGTGTTTGGTAAAATTAGCTGTTGAAGTGACTGATAAGTATAAAAGGACATAAAAGGACATGTTTTTTTTTTAATATACATATAGACACACACATTTTTTTTGTAATGTATTTATTTTTTAATATTTTTAATTATAGTTAAATATGTTTTTGGTCCCTATAAATATTCAAACTTTTGATCTTAGTCTCCATAAAAAAATTCTTCGACCTTTAATACTAAAAAAGAAATTCACCGACAATTTTGATCTCTGCTTTATGAATCCCAAAAATCCCAAAAATAAGAGAGAGGTGGAAACAAAATGTGAGCTATAATATATAAAATTTTACAACGTACAATAGACTGGTTATTTTTTCCTTTAAAAAAAAAATAGGCTAGTTATTTTTTGTGTGGTGTACGGCAGGTGATCGTTGTCGTGGACGATCAAATTTAAGTATTTTAAAACAAGTAGTACAAGGTAGTTAACCTTGGTTGTCTCTCGAGGATTTCTGATTTAGCAATTACCAATAACAAGAACAACAACTATGAATTCAAAAATATAAATCGGGGGTTTTTGTTTGGTTGTAAAGAAAAGTAAATAGGATGATGAATTCAATTAATAGAAAAACAATCTACTGATTTTAAGAAACTTTGTTTATCATCTATCACAGGTTCTCAGAGAGTATTTGTTAAGAGTTTATGCTTTGGTTGATTATAAAACTCATTTAACAAGCGAAAATCGGTTTTATATAGAATTCGTTTGATTAAGCATCATACGTGTTCAACTAACTATGGTGATGATCAAGCGTCACCAAGAACAAAGTTAATATCATAACAAGATTCGATCAACCCTTTTTGCAAGCGAAAAGAAAGCATGTATATTTTTCTGTTCAAATTAATTTACACAAGTGATGGATTAATTCGAACAATCTCAACGGTATGAATATGAAACAGAATAATTAAGCATCAATTGTACCAAATTCATACACATAAGAGAGACAAGAAAATTGATATATGATCAGCATAAACATAACAAATTGCTATTAAAACCGAACCTCAAGAGTCACAACAAAGTTCCTTTGCCAATGGATCGAAAGAGAGATTAGTTCTCCATAGCAAGCGGCTGCCTTAGGGTTTCTATTTTCTGAAACGTGAATGCAGAATGAGCAGCCCTAGCTGTGTTTTTTAGTTTTTATCTTACATGGGAAAAACGGGCCTTACAAGTATCGGGCCGAAAAACAAATGTTGCCTCGAAATTAATTATTTAAAATAACGTCTGGAACAAAATGCGATTATTTGACTCCTTTGCGCTCGGAACTGGGTTTTGGCCTCAACATGAAAGTTGTAGCATTTGCTCTTAGCTTTCTAACACATGGTCGCGGGCCTCAAACTGATAAATGCAACTCCAGTTATACCCTACGCAATGAAAGGTGTCAAATTATTGTTTATTCAGAAAATAAGTAGCGTAAATAAAATAAATGCAAAATTAAACTAAACTTAGAAAACACATTAAAAACACTAAAATTAAAGGGAGAAATCATAGAATTTCCATAGCATAAGATAGAAGAAAGTACATTAAAAATGCACTGATCAACAGATTAGTTATAGCAAAATATAAAGCATTTCTTTAAAAATAAAAAAAAATACACACATATATATAAAATGCTCCTTAAAAAAAAAAAAAACGTGACATTTTTTTTTAAGGAAAAAATGGGGCGGTTATAAAGATGAACATGGATAGTTGTTTAATTAAAAAAATAATTAATTTAAATTAATAGGGTTAAAATTGGAAGAAAATATAAAAAGCTACTTTAAATAACTTTTCAAAAAACACTATAAGCACATGAAAAAAGCTTGTTACCAAACACACCACATTTTCATCTAACCAGCTTATAAGCTAATCCAACAAACTATAAACTAACTTTTTTATATTATCAAACACAGCCAGAGACAATAATTATTTTAATGGGCAAAAAAAATCCCATAAACAATTATTATTTGTTTTCAAAACCACTTGAATGGAATAATAATAGCACCAACAATTAGCTATTAATTTTAGCACTACATGTCCATTCCATTTACTTCGCAGTTTCAGGCTTTGTTTTATATATGAGTCTGCTTTCTTCGCATGTGAAAACCTTCGATGTGGGACTTCTTTGATTGTACTCAGTAACTTATTTCAAAGCTTAAACTAATAAGATATCAACATTTAAGGTTTCTCACTTCCTCTTAAACTCATAAAGCTTCTTGTATTAACACAAAGTTTTAATATTAATAATATAAACATATATAACTTAATGTGTATATATTCCTTCAACCAAAAAAAAAACTTTAATGTGTGTATATTTACCGAGCCAACTTATGAACTAAACAAGTTAAACTATATATAACTCAAGTTCAGCTTATTTATGTAATTTTATGGAACGAACTTAATTCTCAACTCAAATTCAGCTCATTTGGTTCATGAACCAAGTTCAACGAGTTCATCTTCGAGTCGAGCTCCGAACTATATTCGAGTTGGTTCGGTTCATTTCCAGCCCTATACCCAAGGGACACATGATGTACAAGGCCAAATTGTCGGGCCACAATGCGAATATTTGTTGTTTCTACAGAGTTAGGTTTCAAGCAACATAGCAGATCATTAGATGTTAAAACATTTCCCCAATTGTCTTGCACGAGGACTCTATATGATGGAGAATGGTTGCGGAATGAAGATTGGACCAAATGGGAATTTTGTTTCCGAAGAATATCGGATCCCAATTGATGGGATGAGTAAGATATTTTACAAAATTGTCCTTCCATAATTGTATGAGAAAAATAAATTAAAGAATCGAAAGAATATAGAGTAATAAATAGCTAAGAGTATAATAAGAAAAGTAAAATTAATATTTCATTGATATTGTATGCGACTTATAATTTTAGACAATTTTTTTTTTCTAAAACCAACAATTTGGTACGGAGTCAGTACATCTTTTAATAATTAAAAAAATTGATTTCACATTTCATGAAAATTAATTCCTTGTATGTATCTAAACATCAAGGAGTGTTAACCAATCAATTGTGCTCAAATAGTTAACGAGATTAACCAAATGACAAATTGATGATAATAATTTAAATTTGATTCTTGGAATAATTCTTTAGGACATGGTTTGAATGATTGGCGAAGGTTTACCTGACTTCCAAGTCGTGTCATGCGTGGTGGTCTCACTGGACTGGAGATCTAACACTTATTAGGTGGTAGCAGTCAGTCAGCCAATGAATTGTCACCAAGTATCACCATTAATGGTCCCATTCTCATACCTTTCTTTCCTTGGTTGGACCACCCACCTTGTATTTTAGGCCACTAAACTCTAAACACATATCTTTTGACGTTAATTAATTCATCCAATCAAAGACAATCTCAGTGATGATATTTTTTTATTTCAAAATGCAAGCCATGAGCGATGATATTTCAAAATTCAAACGCCAACCGAAGCTCTACATGTACTTTCATGGTTGTTGAAAGTTCTATGAACCACCAATGAGCATTTTTTTTTGGGTGAAATTAATCACATAGTATGAATTTGAATAGTTTAAGTAAAGTAGAAATCATGTATTAAACCATCCACGATAATTATCAATTGGTCTCATTGAAATTGATATGTTTTCTGATCTTACATGAGAAGGTGCGTCTCTTGTATATACTTCCTCCGTCTCAAATTGTATGTCACTTTAGAAAAAATATTTGTCCCAAATTGTATGTCACTTTACAATACCAATGAAACATTAATGTTACTTTTCCTATTATATCATTAACTATTTATTACTCTTTCTTCTTTCAATTCTTTCATTTATCTTTCTCATATCATTTATTAAGGATAATTTTGTAAAACAACTCATAATATCTCTTTCCGACACAATATTAATTACATTTCTTAATATGTGTGAAATGCTCAAAACGTCATACAATTTGGGACGGAGGGAGTATTTTTTTTTGTTAAGTAGTATGGCGGTTTGAGAAATTCACTTTAAAGTTGAATAAAGATGATGTCCGAGGTTCGAATCCAACCCCTGTATATATTATGCATTATCCCTTATCAAATGAGCTAAACTCACGAAAACTTGTATTTTTTTATCTAAACAGAATAAAATAATATAACAACGTAAAAATTATACAAAAAAGTCAACCTACGAATTTTAAGAATTATAACTTTCCGTGTTAATTAATTAAGGAATACATTTTAATTTCCGTATTTGGCGGAATTCATGGGATGTGGTGGTCCTAAAAATGAACCTTAGTTGTATTCGTTGTTCAACTTTTCGTTGGTTTTATCATTTTCCTTCTATATAACTAGCGGAAAAGCAAACATGACGTGCAAGTCTATCTACCTTTTTATAACATCTAATGGCGTATCTATATCATCATATCTTATTATAAATTTTCCGTAATCCTTAAAAAAAACTGCATATGTTTCCCTTTTAACTGTAAATTGTTTCGATCTACTTTATTGAATAAGATATTGTTCCTCCTTTTTATATATGAGAATTAAACAAAATGTCAGGTAGATTAGAGGTTAGAATTCACCTTTTTTGAGGTTAATAAGTGGGGGTGTCTGGGGTTCAAACCCAGCCTCCGCATATAACAATGCATGTCCCTGCCAACTGAGCTATGCTCACGGAAACTATATCAACCATATTCTAATCAATGGATTTAAGAATAAAATTGTTTGACATAATTTAGGTATAATAAAAATAGGCTATACCAAAAAAGTTTATGTATCCCTTTTATTGGAAGTATAGATTTTATTCATCTTGAAAACTATTTCTTCAAAGACCTTAAAAACTCGGTTAAAATCATACATTTAATATTACAAATAAAATGATGATATTTGAAAACCAACATTGTTTGACACAAAGTAAATACTTATGTCGATTATCAGTTTGGTTCATGTTGCATCGCTCATTAGTTTATCTAAAATATAATATATATTTTAGAGATCAATTTTTTAAATGAATTTCAATTATCTCAAGAGATTAATTTTCAAAGTTTTGCACACATACACCTAAATTTACCCCCAAAAATATTGCATTTTAAAATTTGTCTTGATTTACATGGAGTATATAGCACGATGGATGCTATGGAAATTAAAAAGGTAGGCTGACCTAATGTATCTTGACATTTGGACATGATGGGTGTTGTAAAAATTAAAAAATTAGGCTAAAAGACCTAATATAATTTGACATTTGGACATGATTAAGACCACTGATACTAAATAGCACTTCCATCTGTCAATATTTAAACCCTAGTACTTTAAGTGGTGGACATATTTACATAAAATAAAGAAAAAAATTGAGACAAACAAACAAACTTTTCAAAGAAATTTCCTTGATCTTATTATTATACTATATATTTCTTGGAATTTCATGATACTGTATATGTATGCAATGCCATACCAACATTGGACACGACATGACCATAATGTTCCATAAATAAAGAGTGTACCCTACAAGGACCCAACAAAATTGTGCAATTCTCTTCTCACCATAGACTGTGTTGGAACGTGCAAATTTCTCCTTTATATGCACCAAATTTAAACGGCCAATGATGACTCAAGATCATTTTAAGGATTTTGCAACACAAAAATAAACTAGGA
This sequence comes from Medicago truncatula, assembly GCF_003473485.1. Classification (NCBI taxonomy): domain Eukaryota; kingdom Viridiplantae; phylum Streptophyta; class Magnoliopsida; order Fabales; family Fabaceae; genus Medicago; species Medicago truncatula. Next base: position 34,232,864 of record NC_053044.1, read on the forward strand.
AAAAAAATTAAATAATAAAATTAAAAAAAAAAAAAGGAGGAAGAGGAAAATATTTCTGAAAAATGCAGAATTTACCTAATTCTGCAGATGGAATATTCTGATCATAGACCCTTTTTTTCTATTCTTAATCTTCATCAACGTAATCATCTTGTTCATAATTTTCATCTGGGTCATTGTTATTTTCACTTTTTTACGTTAAAGTTTATACCTTTTTGTGGAATTTTTGTAACAAAATATTGATGTTTTGTTTCATTGCAGAGGCAGAGGAGGTTGCAATAAGAAATATCATAGCTTGTGGGCAAATACGAGTAGCAGAATCGTCGTCGTCGTCATCAATTCATCATCATCATCATCATCATCGTATAATAAAGCAAAACAAAAAGGAAAGAATTCATATTAAGATTGTTGACAAGGTACGATGTAAGATGTTTGTTGCTTGAAGAATTTTGTTTTTCTGTTGTTTTCCGTGATTGTTGGAAATTTAGTTCTGTGTTTCTCCCTCCCCCTGCAAATAATCATTATCTTATTATATTTACTTTTGTTTTTTTCCATTTTAAGTGTTAGTTTTTTATGGTGAAATTTAATAGCTTGTTAGTTTTATGTGATGTTTAATAAATGGATTTTTTCTTCTTCTTGTTTTGGTATGTATACCTTGAATTGATTAGTTTAACTTGATTCTGTTTGTCTATGCACATTCTGTTAAATTCTGTAAATCTCAGATTTTGCTGGAATTTATGTTCATTTATTTTTATTTAATCAACAAGCCAAAAATATTTTATATTTTCTTATTTTTTGACTTTGGTCAAAATTAAATTGACTTGTTTTGAAGTACAATTTAAGTGATTAGAGCAGAAAACAATCTATACATTGATCTAACTTGTTAAAAAATTGGTGTTTAGTGCTGAAGATTTTTAGTGCTGAAGATAAAACAATAAACAATGTAAAATCTCAGGCCATTTTTGAAATAAAAGAAATGTAATACTTATTATTAATATTAAGATCAAACCATTCATTTATGGTTTCAAAACTTCATGTGAAGAAAAACAACACTCTCAAGGGAATAGGGATCATTATAAATTGAAATTATAAAACAAAGTAATTAGATAATAATTTTTTGTTTTATAAGGATACCCTTTCACTCTATAGTTGAGCCATTTTGAGATACAATAGGTCCAATATTAAAGAGTATTTCAATGTTTTATATACATATATAACCACTACATAGATTTAAATGATTGACTAAAGGTATCTGAGTTTGTTATACCAAAAACAAAAGGTATCTGAGTTTGGCTTGTTGTGGCTAGTGGAGTGGTTTAGATCTTTTACAAAAGCACAATGTAAGGTGTATAACTTCTAGGCTTCCTTGGTCGATAAGAAAGTTCGGTGGTGCATCCACTGATTAGTTGCGACAGTTTCACTGATAAAGATTCTTCTGCAGATCAAGAATGCAAGATCAAATACACCCTTCCATTGATTCTTATTGTCATTTTTACTAATTGAAATAATCTATGATCTTTTAGTTGTAATCATTTATCTGAATTCTTGCTGATTTTTTTATTTCAATTTTCAAATGTAACAGGGTGAAGAAGAAAAAGATGAATCAAGACCGGATGGAATCTTGTCATGATCATCTTAAAATAACAAGATTACCTTATATACCAGAAAAAATAGGTGACTTGGTTTCATTCTCAATAAGAGTAGGCATAATTATCTGCCTTATAGCATCGATATCACTTGCTATCCATTCAACATTCGCTAAACCAGACCGATGGTTTCCATTACCGGAGCATTTACATGTTATACAGAATGTTTCAGTCATTACCATTGACACAATACCAACAAACATCTCACATATTGTATTCGGCATTGCTGGTTCATCGAAAATGTGGCATAGCCGTAGCAACTACAGCAAGCTTTGGTGGAATCCAACTGCTTGCAGAGGTTTTGTCTGGTTCGACAAGAAACCAAAGAATTTGAAGCCGGACAATATGCTAATTCCATATAAAATCTCACAGGGATGGACTAAGTTCAGGTACTTGCACTCTGCGTCCGCAGTTCGGATATCGCGGATAGTTTACGAAAGCTTTAGACTTGGTTTGCCAAATGTTAGGTGGTTTGTAATGGGAGATGATGATACGGTGTTTTTCCCCGAGAATTTAGTTACTGTGTTGGGAAAATATGATCACAATCAATTGTATTATATTGGTGGGAATTCTGAGAGTGTGGAACAAGATGTTATGCATTCTTATGATATGGCTTTTGGTGGCGGTGGTATTGCAATCAGTTATGCATTAGCAGCTAAACTAGCCAATATTATGGATTCTTGTCTTCATAGATACTATTATTTTTATGGTTCTGATCAAAGAATTTGGGCCTGTGTAAACGAATTAGGAGTATCTCTTACCAGAGAAAGAGGATTCCATCAGGTATACACAAAACATACACATTAATTACACTACACAGTACTTTTCTGTATTCTATGGGAAATTTACTGTTTTATGGTCTTTTTTCTTCCAGCTCGACATTAGAGGGAATCCATATGGTCTTTTAGCTGCGCACCCTCTGGCACCGCTTGTGTCACTCCATCACCTTGATCAATTGAACCCGGTGTTTCCGGACCAAAGTCAAATCTCTTCATTAAAAAAACTCATCAGTGCATACGAAATTGACCCTGCAAGGATAGTGCAGCAAAGCGTTTGCTATGATCATAGGCGAAGATGGTCAATATCTATTTCTTGGGGCTACACAATACAAATCTATACATCGTTGTTGATAACAGCGGATTTGCAGATGCCATTTCAGACATTTAAAACATGGCGAAGTTCAAGTGATGGTCCTTTCACGTTTAATACTCGATGGATGAACCCTGACGTATGCCAGCAGCCATCTATATTTTTCCTGGATCAGGTTAGCGAGGCGAGGACTGGAAGTGTCACTACCTATAAGAGATATGCTGACAAGGATGGAAAGAAGTGCAAGAGAGCAGATGGAGAAGTGCAGAGAATTAAAGTTTCTGCCTTGAAGCTGGATCCAGAATATTGGAAGAATGTACTACCCTCTCTCCCTCTCTCTCTCTCTTTCAAATACAAACACACACAGACACAAAGTTCCCTTTTGGACAAACAGCTAAATTAACGCTTATATATAAGCTATTTCTTCAAGAAAAGATAAAATATAGCCAATTTGTTTACATACAAGCTATAAACTATTTTGATAAGATATGAAGAGTTTATGGATCTAATCTGAAAACAGCTTATGGACATGTCATAAGTTGTTTTCATGCTCTCTCAAATAGTCTCACGCGTCTTTATGCTAGTAGATAAACTGAATGAAGTATATACAAACAGCCACAAAATCAAAACAAAAACAGCACTAGATTTTTAAATTCTGATCCATTAAAGCTAATGTACTTGAATAATATTGAAATTCCTTTAGCATTTTGAGTTTAAGTATGACTTTTAAATTGATAATTTGATTTGACTGTTTTAAATCAGGTACCACGTAGGCAATGCTGCAACTTCATGGATGGTGGAAGCATAAAGGATGGAAGTGTGCATATCAGAATAAGGAAGTGCAGGCCTCAAGAAACAATTACTATTTAGAGATTAGTTGTTTTTGTTGGTCGGTATAGATTACTATAGAAGTTAAGTGAGTCTTGTAGGGTTGTACTTCACATTTTCAGCTATGTAGATATATAATTGTCAGAATACTCATATAATCTCAACTTTTAATAAATAAATGTCTTAGGAAGTTTTCCACTTGTGTTTTGAAGTGATATTATAGATGTCCCTATCCCTCTTATCGTTTATCTCATTCCTTTTTGGGATGGAATGTAACACAATTTTGATCACGTAGGGTAGGACATGGAGATACAATGAGAAATCTTAATTTAATGCTAGGATTATAATTATGTGTGTTTGTGGCGATTAATTGAATTAAGAGCTTGGTAAACAGCAAATTTGATAAACTACCTACTGTGAAACAATCTGATTGAGTGTTGAAAACAGTAGATGAGAGTCTAAATTTGGTCTTTCTTTCGCACACATACCATTGTCAATTAGTGATTTTATTAATAGTAATGGTACACCTATAGGGCCAAGCTTTGCTACTATTTCAACATTAAAGTTTAGAACAAAGATACCTTTGATTCTATTCATATCAAACAAAATACTAAATCACAAAGACAAACAAACACGTTCAAGAGTTAATGAATGAAATCAACTTGTATTGAAAGATACATTTCTAGGAAAAATAACAGGAAAAACATGGTTGGTATAAAAGACATTCAATATTTAATACACTTGAAACGCATACTATATTTCTTATACTTATGAACAATAGAGTAATCCTTATCCAATTGCTTTTATAAATAAGGGTTAATAATGTTTTTCACCCCTGTAATATATGTCATTTTCGGTTTTCGCCCCTATAAAATTTTCGGTGTGATTTGCACCCTCGTAAAATTTTTATTTTCCGGAAAACACCTTTAATAGGCCATTTTTAGAATTTTTTTTCAAGAAATTTTGGTTTTTGAATGGCCTATTAAGGGTGTTTTCCGGAAAATAAAAATTTTACGAAGGTGCAAATCAAACCGAAAATTTTATAGGGGCGAAAACCGGAAATGACATATATTACAGGGGTGAAAAATACTATTAACCCTATAAATAAAGAAGGAAGACAGAGAGTACTTTTTTTAATTGAAAGTTAGAAGACCTGTTATCAGTTAAGAATGACATTGTCTATTATCTGTTGTTTACCATCCAACTAGTACAGGTGAACTAATTTATTTTTGGTATGACAGGTGAACTAATTTTCCGCAAAGGAAATATGCAAGTCCACATAATCCAATCAGGATAATGCCATAACGCATAAAACGCCTAGGCCAAATTTTGGCACCAAAACAGGAAAATACAAATATGTATGTAACTACTGATTATTAAATACATCACAAAGACACAAACATAACAATTAATATATTTCAAAAACAATGCATTAGCGCGTCAGGGTTTATCACACTTGGCAAATATATGAAAGCCAGCAAAATAAGAGCTACTAGTCATAGCCCTGCAGTTAGGGAGAAATCAAGTTCTGTACAAAATATTTTTGGAAATTTATGGCGAACTATCCCCAATGCAGCATCGTGGTTAGAAAGCAAGGCAAATAGTTCCCGCTAGAGGGCTGAAATCTATCTGAAGCTATAACTGTAATACATATTTGTGCAAAAAAAGAGTTCAGATTTGAATCAGGAAACTGAAAAATGCTACAATTGTTTTATTTCAATATGATGAACTTTTTTATATACATATACAGTGTCTCAAATCAGGTAGTGCTTTCACGGTTACAACACAATTGACTACTTAACAATAAACTAACAAACCTGATTCAACTAACTTTTAATAACATGAAGCTTCTATGGAAGGCGGGATAAAGTAGAAATGCCAGACAGACAGATGAAAATGTGATTTTTGTTACAACACAATTAACTCCTTGACAACAAACTAACAAACCTGATTTAACTAATTCTTAAGAATGAGAAGCTTCTGTGTAAGGCGGGAAAAAGTGGAAGTGACATACAAACATATGGAGATGTGATTTTAGACATTAGACAGACAAAAATCTTCGCCTGAGAATTCTTGTTGTAATTGCATCTACCATTAGCAAAACAAAATTAACAAGTGAACATGATTCTTCTGAATAATCAGTATTTTAGCTTCAGGGGTTGTGTGTACGAGTATGAACATAAAAAACCCATTCAAGTGAAAACAACATTGAATCTCATTAACCAACAATGCCAGCATCTTCAAGGTTGGGGATTTCACTTGAAGGGACGGAAACTTTTTCATCAGGTAACAAACCTCCTACTGATTCACCCTGTTTGTACTGTGAATGTTCAGAATCTTGCTCAGGGAATACCTCAAGTTGCAATGAAGGTGATATGTTATTCACATGAAGCCAAGTTAATTCCCAAAGACTGTCACCACCCAATGCACTCCTCTGGGCCAGTATACCCCTCATTTTCATAGCAAGCAACGAGTTTTTAAGCAGGTCAGGCACTGTTTCTTGAAGCTTTTCACTTCTTTTCCCCCTAACCTTCACCTTCATATATTTTTCCATTCTCGTCAGTACACCTAACCATAGCTTGCAGAAGGTAGTTAATTGTGATAAAACTGGGAGTGATTGAAGAAAAACTTTGGACAAGAGCTTCACTGCTAAGATAAGGGTGCCTTCCATATTGCGGTAGTCCTTCTGAGAATGTCCCTGTGAAATCTCGAGAAGATCATCAAGCACAGTGAAGATCACAAGATCGAAACAGTCCAACCACTTGCCATATGGGAGATAAATGTCATCTGCTCCTATCAAGCACTTCTGCAAAGATGATAAAGCATGATTTCTAACCTCCTCTCTCTGGTCTAAACACACTTTCCTTAGACCTTGTCCTAGTATCAACCACATGTCTCCAATATCCTTAGATAACTTAGTCATTTGCTCATCTTCCATTGCTTCCTTACCCTCGCTAGTCCACTGGGCCAAGCAATTGACAGACCCTGTCATGAGATCTAGTGCCCGCACAGATCGCTCGGCTTGGCCAACACGAGACTCAGCAAACTGCCTTGCAGTATCTACACAGAGAACATAATTGGCTGGAAGCAAGTGGGCACCATCAGACATAATGAAAAGAAGTGCATCAAACCCAGCCTCAGATGCTTCTATGTGCCTAGCAGTGATGGAAAGTAGTGATGTAATTGCACGCCATCCTAATTGGGATCTTATGTGAGAAGCATTTGCCTTCACAAGGCGGCTGACTTCCTGAGTAATCTGTTCACAGTAAGCATCAGCGACACGCGCATCAAGCTTTAAGACAAGTTGCAAAGATCTCAAAAGTTCATCAGCAATGTTTTCCTTGTAGGGGAGCAATCGCTGGCAAATGCGCAGGAGTCCAAAAACAGCCTTCTCTACTAAGGCACAGGGCATTACAGTTGACTGAACGATATTGGATATGTGGTCATATACACCCGGCCAAAGAATCCCTATTCTATCCCTGTTATTCAAAGTGATTGCAATCAGCAACTCTAGGCAGAAAACAGCAGTATCTTCATCCTCCGGTGTGCTGTTAACTTTTTGAGGTCGACCTGCGGCCCAAATAAGTGCCTTTGCAAGCTGTTCAAGAGATTTAGCTTGCAGAAATTTACTCTCTGTAAATATGCTGTCAATGTGACACTTCTGTATTGTTTGAAGAGTGCGCTGATGAGCAGCAAGCTGTTGTTCAGTAGGTTGTGATCTTGGCTCCTCAGTGTCAAGAGACAAGAGTTGACTAAACCTACCCATCAATCCTGAGGATCTCCTTGGCGTGCCAATAGATTGCATATGAGCTGAAGATAAAGAATTCACAATAGGCTTGCCATGCACAGTTTCAGCAGAAAGCTCCGACTCATCAGCTGCATCACTGGCAACACGGGCAGGAAGAAGACCTAGCTTGTGCAATCTTAAGATGCAATCAAGAATATTTCTCCAACCTGTGCGTATGTAATCACCATACCTATTTGCAATAGTGAACACTGTTACAGTTGCCATTCTTGCTTTCATGTCATCTCCAAAGGCAAGGACTGGTTCCTCAACTAATGATGGGTTTAGAAGTGTAGTGAACTTACAAAGCGACACTACCAGATCATCAAGAACGTCTTCAAGATGATGGCAAGCAGAAATCTTAGCAATAGCTAAGAATCCGTCCATACATGTTTGGTACACATCTTCATGTTCAGCATGATCGAATACAACAGAGATGGCAGCAATAGTTGGGCCTGACATTATGGCAAACATGTCATGATCAAGGTAGGCCTTGGAACCAGATACAATGAAGGGAGCAGTTTTCTTTGACTTATGCATTAAATCGATCCATCGACTTGGTGTCATTTCAGGAAACCCAACACCTTGTTCAGGGGTTGTGCGGATTTCATTCTTACAAATTGAATGATAAATCTCTGTTAGGAATTCTCGAGGAAGATCACTGCCACCATTTATATGCCTATTATTCCTGATAAAGTCCTCTTCTGTCATCTTCTTTTTAACCTGCACATTGTGCTGGTCTGTATTAAGCATTATCATTGAGTATGATAACACAAGAGCAGCATCCTTGTTAGCTAGGATATGTGGTGACTGTTCATAGTATCTCTCAGAGAAAGCTTCAAGCACCCTATGTATCTTTTGTGACTCTCCAGGCAGTCTGAAAGTCTCCAGAAATAGACGAAGAGCTGTGTCTAAGTTCATATCCTGGAAATCAAATGTTCCGGCAAATTCATGAAGAACCTGAACACAAAATTCATCATGATTTCCAAGAAAATCACCAACAAGATTCTTATCCAACCCAGCAGTGTATCTGAAAAAGCAGGCAACACTTTGGGGATCAAGTTTGTCAGGCAAAAGATGTGTTCCCTGGAGAAACTCCAAACCTTTCTTAGGATCACGATTGAAGTGGTCAGCACCAATCATCAATCTTCTTTTTATGTACTTTCTGCGGCGAGTGAAAGTAACCCAATGATTTGGATCGCCATAATTTTCACATTTAACCATCCAGAATGGAATATACTCTTCAAGATTCACAGGAGAATATTCTGAGTTTGCAGATCCATTGGCTATCCTTTCAGCCATTCCCTGTATAACAGCAATAAGACCATCCAAAGCAAGAATATGCATGGCAGACAATGGACAGTTCACAGGAAATGCACTTCTTGACAGCAAATTAGCAAGGTCTTCAAAGACATTACTGCAAGTTATGTCGCTGTCAAAGTTAGCATACATATCAACCATAAATGTCTTTTGTCTGCAGAAGTCAACCAGGGCTTCCATGGCTACCTCTTGCTGCTGATACGAAGCCCCATATCTGCTTTGCGCAAGTCTTAAAATGACACAAGTAAAAAATGCTTCTAGCTGTAATTTGAGTTCTGTACGAAGATGGTGATAAAGATTGAGAACAATGCTACACACCATTGAAAGTATAAGTGGACTCATTGACAAACCAAATTGCATCAGATTATGAAAAAGCTCATCCTGGATCAAGCTTAGCAACCTTGGATGACGGTGAATGGAAGGCCCTCCAAGTTCTATAGCCGAATTGATTAGAGTTAAAGCAAAAAGGGGTACATCTTCATCAAATGCTATAGTGTTCGATCTAGGACCAAGTTCCATATTCTCAATAACATTCAGCAAAGAACACAAAAAGTGAAATATTTCCACCATGCAAGGAACACCATATGGTTCAGTCATGAGATGTACGTCATATGATGCACTCTCCTTGCCAGTAAGAGCTATCGCTGTGTTTTCATCCATCATAGTTACTGTCACAACACTTGCAGCATTAGAAGCAAAATTTGAGGGTAGCGGCTGATTATCATATTCAGAACTCATGCTGCCATTCTCCAACTTTCTACTTCCAAAAGCATACTCATTATTTAGGCCTCCTCCAGTCTGCAGGAACAAACAGCAGATATAAATATTCATAGAGATATCGTAAATATCAAGTTCCTGACAAGTGACAACCCAAACAGAGATGGATACAGAGGGAAGCAAGTGTGGCTGAATGCCCCCTCCACAAACATTACTATCAGTTTTCTTATGGAAGATTATAAGTTATAATACTATGATAATTTTTAAAAAAATATCCACATTCATAAGTGATTCACATTATAAACTAGGTAGGTGATTTCTTGTTGTGTTTTCTACTACATATTCATGTGTTTGCTGTAAGTTATAATACCATATTAATATAGAAATAATATGAATATCATTTTAAATATTTTATTTTCAGTTTTATAAAAAATCCATTTTTTCTACATACTTTATTTTACATATATACGAAGAAGAGCTCTTTCCTAATACCAACTATACGAAGAAAGACGGTAAAGATAGTTAAAATATTTCTTCTTGTTGGGGACTGGAGGAACAGAGGGAAACAGAGGCGTGTCAAGTCCATCTTGGATGTTCAGATAGTCAGCAGGTAAAAGACAACTAGTGGTATATAAACTCCCAAAAATCCCTGGTATATTTTTATTGCATAAAATATAATGACCGAAATTACAATATAAATGGTTAGTAATTTTTAATCTGTTTCCTATAGAATTGGCAAATTTGATTTTAGTCTATAAAAAAATTATTCATTGTTTCCTATATTCAACAAAAATAATGCTGTTAGTCCTCATTGGTCAATCATCAGCAACTAAAAGCACACAATTTTTGCACTTTTTAAGGACAAAAATGAATACAATTTTTGTGGGGACGAATATCAAAATTTTCAATTCAATAGGGATCAAAAATGAATTTAACCCCAACTTGAATAGGTGGTTGACAATATTCTGTCAGAAGAACAGACAACCAAACTGATAACATATCACTAAGTGTTGCATAACAGAAGCAATAATTAATATAAGAGCATCCCCCCATCCCACCCTAATTTCCCTTTCTATTATTTTTATTTGCACCAGCTAAAAGAATAATAATGGAAAAGAACTTGAAATAAAGGTAACATTATCCTTATACCTCCTGTTTCAGATTAGAGCTTCCATTAACCAATGCATGGTCTGTGTTGTCGACGTCTTGAAGGTGAGAAAAAATACACCTAACAAGTTCATGCATTGTGTACCGTGATATCTGCTGCAATGACTCACCTTTGTTTCCAGCTTGATGAACTATACGGAAACAAGTATTCACTATGGTGCAAACATGTTGGTTACTTAGCATAACAGATGCTTTACTTTTCATACATGCTAGGAGAACTTGTAGTATCTTTATTAAAACAACTTCTTCTGAAGAAGTATCAGTAACCTCAAATCTGCAGCTAGTGACGGCATCAACCACCAAGTGAATGGCATCCTCAACATTGACAGTATTATGATCAATGACATCAAGTGTCAAGATCTTGTAAACAGATGACAAAGCAACGCCTGTAATTGCTGCACCGGTTTCATCAGACCGAATCACATCAAGAAAAGGCTGTAGATACAGGGTAGGGTTAATAGCTTGCCACTGATGGTGGTTCCATGAAAATATTTGTCTCTTCAATGCCTTAAAAGACTGAATAAGAGTGTGTTCCAGATGATCATCGCCTGACATATAACGACTTCCCCATCTTACATTTCTTCTCATTACAGCCAAAACAGCACCAATTTCTGAATTTATCATGCACGATAAAGTTGTTCTGCTAGGACAGGCAGCATCACATTCTTCAGGTTCTTCCTCCTCTATTGAATTGATACCCGTTTGCAGCTTTAGACGTCCCATTTTTTCAATATTCTTTGTACGGTAGAGCAAAAATCTGGTAGAGGTCCAAATGCTAGGTTATGAACAAAGGTCTTCTATAAAAAAGAGACAATAATAGCAAGGTTTCCACTAACCAAATATTGTAAGAGTCTAATAACTATAACCATGTATGGACAAATGCAAACAAATTCTACAAAACAAAGTCGTCCAATCATAATTCACCATCTTGCTACAAGAGAACTATATATCCACAGACAGTATAACATCAATGCATGAATAATCATTTTGCCACAGTGCAGTAAGATTTTAAGAAGTAATATAAGGTGTAACTGTTTTGGATTTGAAAAAACTAGAGTTTCCTTTTAGAGATTTATAAAAAAAATCTGAAGCTAATCTCGATTTGTTCACTAGCTAAAAAATCCTTTTTTTTTTTAAATCCGAACCTCCTACTCTTAAGTTCCTTGCTTTTAGGAAAAAAAATAAGAATAGGATCAGCTTTTCATTTTAAGGTTAAAAATGATTTTCTACAAAACCTTAAACAAACACTATTAAAATGATAAAAGTGAGGTACTACTAAGAGAGTAAACCTAATACCTATACTATGAGACGTGTCTCGCAACAGCTTTAGCGTGCAATCGTTGAAGAATCACCGTGCAAAGTGGAGCTCTGATCTACTTCGACACAATTATCTGGTGCAAATAAATTGTACAAAGACATTCAATCACAATTCACCAAGTTGCTATATATCATCAGTGTAAAATACTTTTTTACACAAACGTAAAATCATTGAATCACAATGCAGTTAGATTTTGAAACTACTTTACTTTATCTGCTACTAAATTCATAACTTATAGTCAAACATTGATTGAATAAGTCAAAACAGAGTCTTATGTTGTGAATCGCAGCGATTTAGCGCGCAATTGTGAATCGCGATGCCGAGCTCTGATCTGCTATGACGCAAATCAAGCTGGAATCGAACCAGAAAGAAGAAGGAAAGGAAATTCTAGAGAGAGAGAGAGAGAGAGAGAGAAACCTGGATGGAGTTTGTTACAGTTTCCGGCGGACGACAAAGGACTCCGGCTGGCTTTCCGGTGAGATTTTCGGTTTAAACAAACCGTTGAGTTGAGATCAGTGTGACTTCAATGAAATTTGTTTATGATAGAACATTGCATTTCTTGTTTTTAGGGTTTTAATTGTTAACAGTACAAAAAAAATGAAAAAGTAAAGTTGGTGGATTCAGCTTGGGAGTTGGGATTATTACTGAGTCAGGAGTTTGTGTTTTTCCTTTTTCTTGTTTTTCATCTATTTTCTTTCCTTTCCCAATTTGGTCAAAAAATTAAATAAAATCCTCTCTTTTATTTTTCTTTTGACATTATCTGTTTTATTTTTTTCCTCCTATATATGTAGAGAGTTGTAATTTTGTCTTTTGGCTTGTAATTGTTTTTAATCTATCTACTTTACTATATAGGACAATCTTGTCCTTTTTTTGACCATTTTGCCCTTATTAAGGGTATTTTAGTAAATTGTAATTGGATAATGTTATATTATATATACAGAAACTTCCCTAAAGAGGTCGTAATAAGTTGTTTTGAATAAATAAGTTGTTCTGAATAAGCTGTTTTTGAAAAAGAGGTCGTAATAAGCTGTTTTGCATCATTAAGCTGTTTTGAATAAGCTGTTTTTCAGAAGAGGACGTAATAAGCTGTTTTTGCATAAATAAGTTGTTTTGAATAAGTTGTTTTTGAAAATGAGGTCGTAATAAGCTGTTTTGCATAAATAAGCTGTTTTTGAAAATGATGTCGTAATAAGTTGTTTTTTATAAATAAGCTGTTTTGAATAAGCTGTTTTTAAAAAAGAGATTGTAATAAGTTGTTTTGTATAAATAAGTTGTTTTTGAAAAGAGTTCGTAATAAGCTTTTTTGGATAAATAAGCTGTTTTGAATAAGTTGTTTTTTAAAAAGAGGTCGTAATAAACTGTTTTGCATAAATAAGTTATTTTGAATAAGTTGTTTTTGAAAAAGAGATCTTAATGAGCTATTTTTTTGCATAAATAAGTTGTCTTGAATAAGTTGTTTTTTGAAAAGAGGTTGTAATAAGCTGTTTTGCATAAATAAGCTATTTTGAATAAACTGTTTTTTGAAAAGAGGTTGTAATAAGTTGTTTTGCATAAATAAGCTGTTTTGAATAAGCTGTTTTTGAAAATGAGGTCGTAATAAACTGTTTTGCATAAATAAGCTGTTTTGAATAAGCTGTTTTTGAAAATGAGGTTGTAATAAGCAGTTTTGGATAAATAAGTTGTTTTGAATAAGTTGTTTTAGAAAAAAGAGGTCGTAATAAGTTGTTTTGTATAAATAAGTTGTTTTGAATAAGCGGTTTTTGAAAAGAGGTTGTAATAAGCTGTTTTACATCAATAAGTTGTTTTGAATAAGTTATTTTTTGAAAAGAGGTCGTAATAAGCTGTTTTGCATAAATAAGTTGTTTTGAATAAGCTGTTTTTAAAAAAAGAGGTCGTAATAAGCTGTTTTGTATAAATAAGTTGTTTTGAATAGGCGGTTTTTGCAAATGAGGTCGTAATAAGCTGTTTTGTATAAATAAGTTGTTTTGAATAAGTTGTTTTTAAAAAAGATTGTAATAATTCAATAATGTCTAAAATTGAAATTTTGAATTATCATGAGGGCAAAATTGTCAATTTGTATGTTTAACCCCCCAAAACCCCCCAATTTGGGAGAACTTTAAAATTGGACAAATTAAGCCCTTCAAAACCCCCCAAAACATTTCCCTTGTTTTTTTAAAACTCGCAAACAAGGGTTTACACTCCATAAGCCTTTCCTTCCCCTCCAAAACCCCTATGTTTTGATTCTTTGGCAGTTTTGGACCCCCAGTCCATTGTTGACTCGGTCAACGCTGACGTGGCACCCTAAGTGAGGTGCCACGTGTCAAATTTTTTATTTTTTATTTTGCCTTGGGGGCTGTTTTGTATTTAAATTAGTTAGGGGTCCATAACCGCAACTTTTGAAAAGATAGGGGTTCAAAAGTGCAATTAAGCCTTTATTTTACTGTCAATGGCTGTTTTGTCTTAGTGTTATTTAAGTACTTCTGCTCTATTTGTTGTTTCATTGAATGAAAAAAATTCTAAGCTCTGAGATGGAGTCACCAATGTGCAATGTAACTTGGAAAATAGTGGTTCATGTTACACTATAACTAGACCATCCACCCGTGCTATCGCACGGGTCATATTGACGGCAAACAAAGCAATACATATAAAATAACGTGCTTATGGTGCCAAAACAATGTTAATAATAAAAATACAATTAAAAAGGAGTTCGTGTTGGTACATTGCGAAAAATTTCTTTGTAAACAACAATCGAAATGCTATCCATGCTAACACCATTCTCATCAATCATTAGAATCTTCAGACCATTCTTTGATGTAACTCTGGATATTGCAAGATAATTACATCCTTCACTCTTACAATGAGTATTTTATACAGTATAGTAGTCAACTAAACAACATTATAATCATGGTCCTTTGACCCTTTTTGTAATACTGAAAAGAAAAAAACACATTTTTTTTAATCGGCAAATATTATTAAGCAAGGCTAAGGCTAGCACAAGGAGCACTAAATCCGCAAAGGAGAAAAAAGAGTACACTTAAAGAGTTCCTTATAAAAGACAGCACCTCTCCACCAAACTAAAACTCAATATAAAAAAAAAAAAAAAAAAAAAAACTATAATCCTATTACAGTACATAACAGGAACTAAAAATTGTACAAAATACAATTAGAAGCATCACCAACAGAACTGCCAAAACATCTAACAACGCACCAGAGCCGCACCTGCTAAAACAACCACAACAGCAGCAGCAAAACAAACACCAAAGGCATGGCTGCTATCAACCGCGCACCAGAAGCAACAGCAGGTATGACAGCACCCAGAAAAACAGTCCCTTCACCCGCATAAAACTCCAAGGCACCACTTCAGATTCCACCGTCATTCATAGAACAAACACGGTTGAATTTTCAGCCTCGATAAACTCCAAATCCACGATAACCTTTTTAATGTCCTGCACCACTTCTTCCACCTCTATACCGCCATTGTTAAAGATAACATTATTTCTAGCACTCCAAATAGCCCACATTACAGTATGCCAAATAAGCCTCATTCCTCTTCTTAGTTATTTCGTATTTGGTACCATGCCGTCTCAACACCTCCAATGAACAAACAAATTAGCGGGGATAATACAGTTCACATCTAGCCATATTTGAATTTTCGACCAAACCTTCCAAGTCTTAGTACAATGCAAGAAGAGATGGTTAGTTGTTTCTTCCACCTCATTACAGTTGATTGCAACATCTATATACCTCATTACAGTTGTTTCTTCCTCGTCAGTTACGAGTATCTTCATTCCTTTGAAAATTAAATGGTGAATATACATGGGTACATCGCTTTTGCATGTACTGCATTTCTTGCAACAAAGCTTTACTTCAAATATAGTGACCAATGAAGCACAATTGGTACATGACCGAAAATACCATTCTACCCCATTTGGTACATGACAAAGCTATATATTTTGATCGCAATACAAAGAACCAAAAAACAAATTAAAAAACAAAAAAGGAACATGTCAAGATGAACGTGATATAGTTTCTTATACTAAAGGCAAACATCATAGTTTCTAAATTACGGCATCATTGCAAGGGTAACAACATATGCTTTTTAAATTGTGGCATAATATAACAAATCTTCCACCAACAATATGTGAATCAAAAACACGCCCAACTTGCAAATCAACCAACATTCTATTTTCAAAATATTAGTTATTACTACTGATCTCATAGTTTTATCTGATTGACCTTGACACATGGCTAATAACAACCGTGTATTACAAAGAAACAAAGAACCAAAAATAAAATAAAAAGAACATGTCAGTATTGTTTCTGCTAATAAAGGCAAACAAATCTAACTACACAAAAAGTGAATCACCATTCTAGTTATAATAATACATGTCAGTATTTGCTTTCTAAATTACGGCATAATATAACAAATCTTCAACTAACATTCTATTTTAAAACTATTTTTTATCAATGATGGTCTCTTTGTTTAATCTCATCCCTGGCTCATAAATATGATACGCATCAATACTCACAACCATGGATTATTCGTTAGTATGTGAACTACCATACTTAATCAGCGACCATGTCAGTATCATTGATAAACAAATCAATTACCTCACTTGACTCAATCAGATTTTCAATCATCATCCTCTTTGTTTTGAGCAGATCATCTGACAACGACATAGAGCTGTGCATGGAAACTTGACTCACACCTTGAGTTAACTGAATTGCGGCACTCTTCATCCTAACAAATCACAAATAAACAAAATTTAAATGACACAACAACTGTAATAAGAACTACAATATATGGACAAAACCACAAAGTCATACTTCTTCTTATACTCGTCGATCTCTGGTAAATTTCCATTCAATATGACTTTTATTCCATAAAAGGAATTAGCAACACCCATGACACCTAACAAATAAATATATCAACATGTATCATAACTAATCTGTAACTATAAAAAATATCACAATGAAGTCAATTATTAGCTCTTATACCCATATACTTTCTTTGCTTGCAAAATTGCAATATCAATATCACCGTGGATGAGTGGTCGAATGTAGCTAAGGATTCAACCATCTTGTCAGCATAATCTCCCCACAATGAGCAGTGAATTTAATTGTTTCTGCACAAAAGAATGACCAAGCACCGCAATCAAGTATTAGTCGACACCGCAGTTATAGGGGAAACTTCAAAATGATTTAAAATTGAAGAAACTTACTCTAAATCCTCCAAAGTAAGATCAATCACCCTACTCTTCTGGCCATTCTTATCAGTTTCCCTGATGTTATCCCTCTCGATCACGTGACCAATCACATCTGACATAACAAAACAAATATTCAACACAAACATTTACCTAATCAATAACAAAAACAAAATGATAATATACTTGCAAATACACACATATGTGCTAATAATTGATGTACCTATTACTTTTCCCATATTTGATTCACCCGTCCATATGCACGGGTATCCTGCTAGAGCATATAAAACATCCTCAGCAAAGACTAAAGAAACGAACCTGAACCTGAATGGTAAAATAATAAATTTCAGTACATCAATTGCACAAAATCAAATTGCAGAAACTAAAAACATAAGTGAATGAGCTAAAGAGAAGAATAAAAGTACCTTAGTAAACCACAACGTGATTCAAGAAATATGCCCACTTGCTAAACTAAGTTACACATCATCCATATTCAGCTAAAAACCCTTTCATCTCATAAGCAAACTCAAAATCAATTGTGGATCCAATCCTATAAGGTCTTTAATTAACCCTGCACTTTCATAATGAAAATGCTGCTACATGAACAATAATAACTGCAATGGAAATTCACATCTGTTTTTGCTTTGGAGTAACTTTAGAAATATTGTCATGACAAATGGTATTAACAACCAAAGATGAAAAAGAAAAGGAATTTACTTAGCAAGCTACATGAGAGGAATTTTATTTTTCTCTTCAATATTGTTACAATAGCCATTATGACGTGCTGACATTCACTTACTCTAGGTTGTTAGCATCTACATATATAAATACCCTTGTAGTTTCTCTTTCACAGTTTAATGAGAATTAGAGATATTAATTCATTCATGGCACTATTCCCAATTTTACTCATAGGTATATCACTTTCTATTCCATGGATGCGAGATTAAAATCATGTGGAATTAGGTATGACATAAACAAAGAGATACACTAAAAATAAGTCACGCTGAAAATGTATCTGAAAAAATAAGACCCATTTTCATCACTTGTTAAGTCATCATGATTATAAGTCACATATATAAAATGCAGCTATGAGAGGTTAGTGTTAAGGACTTAATACACATATAACAAAAATTAATTTACGAATTGGATATAAAAATCTGCTCTGAAAAGTAGCTCAAGAAATTGGAGCAACAACTAAAAAATCCATCAAATAAGTAATTGCAATAACAATTAACAGGTATTAGACTGTATAGGATGAGTTGATTGCAATACTAAGGTAGGGCCTGTTTTTCTTTCTCAATAATAATCCGTTGTTGCTCATGTGATAATCATAGATAGATGAAACTAAGTAACACCACATATAAAGTATGATTGATGATGATGAAAATAAAAAGATTGATAATATCATGTCTGAATAATCGGCGATAGTAAAAAAAGAATATGAAATTTAAACCCAAAATTGAAACAGATCTGAGACTAAGTAAATCTATGAACATTAAATAATTTGATTGAAAGGCATTGGAGAAATCGCTCTGAAAGGGAGAACATGAAAGTAAAATGAAAAAGAAGAAGAACCCTAGAAAAGAGAGAAAGTATACCATTTTTGTTGATCTGAGAATTGGTGCTGCACTTCACTCTGAAGCAGTTCGGATAATGTTGGATTGAATGATGGTTATGGAACAGTGATTAGCAAGAGAGTGGGGGAAAATCCTTAAAATGACGATAATGAAGAAGAGGATTGAAAATTGAAATTGAGATTCGTATACAAAATCAAATGTGCCTCTTTGATTCAGAAAGATGTATTATTTGGTGTTTTTACTCATAGATTTTGAGAGATATTGAGTTGAATTTATGGAGGCTTTTGATTTTTTAGCAGGGAAACTGGAGTGAGAGAGAAGAGGGACTGAAATGGAAGATGACTTTCTCTCATCAGAGAAAAATGGGCGTGAGAGGAGAGGAGAGAGTGATCAAAAGGTAAGGAAATAGCATTGAAAAGAGTGGGTAACATTGAAGTCAATTTTTGAGCCATGTGCATGCCTCAAAATGAAGCGAGCATTGAATGTTTGATGGAATACCAATGTTTGATGGGTAACAGTGAAGAGATTTGAAATTCGAATTTTACATCAAATGTAGTTAAGGCAAAATTTTCCCGCTCTAAATCATAGATTAGGGTTTTAGATGATTTGTGTGCATTGTAGTTTAGGATTAGATAATAAGGATCTTTAACACTTTGTCCTTGAAGAAGAGATTTAGTTAATTTGACAAAACAAGACAAGTTAATTTGAAAAATAGGACTATCTTAACTTGGGAATACTGTTTTTTTGGTTGCTTTTGTGTGATGTGAATATTGGTGTTAATTCCTTTTTGGTGACTCTATGACACTAGCGCTCGCTTTGATAATTTTGACTAATATGTAATCGAAATTTGTACATCATTGGTTTCAATTAGTTTAATCTTAATTATTATGTTGTTTGCCTGATCTCATGAACAAAATATATGCTCTTTTCATCAATCAAGACTTGGTAAGGCTTTGGTAAATATTTTGATAAATATTTCTAATGTTTATGTAATATTCCTTAATTTACTTATTTTTCCTTTGGAACAATTGTTTTACAAGATACGTTATTCAACCCGTGCGAAGCACAGGTTTGTAACTAGTATTTTTTAAAAAAGAAACTTGATGGAATGTTTTGAGGGAATGTAATGTTTTGAAGGAATTCAAATACCTTGAGGTGAATTCCATTGTTTGGATAATAGTTTGAAGAATTTTCAAAAAGATAGAAATTTATGAAGTATTTTGTTCAAGTTAAATGTAGTGAATTTCAAATGACACCTAAAAGTTAAGAATTTCAAAATTCTTCATTTTCATATTTTTTTCAAATTTTACTTTTAGTCCTCAAACTTTCCAAAATTTTCAATTTGACCCCAATAAATTTATAAAAAATTGCAAATTGACCCCCTCAAATTTTCCAAAAATTATAATTTGGCCCTCAAAAATTTTGAATTTGCAAATTGACCCCTAATGTCATTTTTCAAATTTGGCCCAAAAAATTGAAATTTATGAAAGTTGCCCAAAAACGATGACAATAAATTTTTTTATTACTCCATCCAAACAATAATATTTAAGAATGAAAACAATTTAATTGAATCATTTGAATTACCTAGAATTCTAAATTCTTCAAAATTTCTCAAACACTCCATTCAAACACACTCTTAGAGTGTATTTGGATGGGGTAATGTTTTGAGGGAATCTAATGTTATGAAGGAATTCAAATACTTAAAAGGTGAATTCCATTGTTTGGGTAATAATTTGAAGAATTTTCAAAATGATGGAAATTTATGAAGTATTTTTTTTTTACTTTCGCACTAGTTTCCGACCCACCAAAGGTGGGCGACTAATCCGGCTCGTGCGTAGAGGCATGCACACTGGCCAAGTGTTGTTCCCCCTGGAAATCGAACCCGATATTCCCCAGGTACATCCTTGGAAGGAACTCCTTGCCACTGGAGCCCAAGCAACTTAGTTAATTTATGAAGTATTTTGTTCAAGTTAAATTTATAGAGAATTTCAAATGACACCTAAAAGCTAAGAATTTCAAAATTCTTCATTGTTATAATTTTTCAAATTTTGCATTTGGTCCTCAAATTTTCCAAAATTTTCAATTTGACCCCAATAAATTTCCAAAAAATTATAATTTGGCCCCTTAAGTTTTATTATAGCTACTATTATTTCCACAAACATCTCGTTAAAGTCCAACGTGAAGAAGTATTTGAATTCCAGGTCTTAGGTTGGATACCTTATACTCTTTCCCTCCTAAATTATATGATGTTTTAGGTATTCCAAACGTAATAAAAAATGTAATTAATTTTGTGTAGGAAAGAGATATTATGAGTAATTTTACAAAATTGTCTTTAATAAATGATATGAGAAAGATAAATGAAAGAATTGAAAGAAGAAAAAGTAATAAATAATTAATGATATGATAGTTTTAGATGGAGGGAGTAATATACAATGGTGATTGCCTTTATAGTCTATCTATTTTTTTTTATTTTTAAGAAATCTACTTAGTCATGGTGTAAATTGTTTAATTAAATTATTTTATTCTTATGCATCTAATTTTTACTTTTATTTTATTTTGTTATTGACCTACACAGCTACACATACTCAAATAAAAACGTATACAAAGATGGAAAAATGTGGAGACCCAGGATTGAAGGAAGATTCCACATAAAATATCTTCATAAACAAGTCACTAGACTATAACAACTAGGACGGGTTCAATTTTTTTGAAGGGGACTAGGACGAATTCTATGTTGCTGTATCAGTACTTGATAAATATGAAGTCTCTCTAAGCATAAAATGTAGTGCCTTGAACTTCTAAATGATAGTCTGTAATCGGAGTAGAGCTCAATTGTAAATTGTTATTTATTATATACAATCTTTCATAATTAATTCGGCAAAATTAGTATCTAGAGAAATCAAGTATAGTCATGGTAAATTGGTAATGAGTAACACTGAATTGAAAGTAACTATGGAGATATTTTTAAAAATGGAATAGTAAATATTTCATTTGTCAAAAGTTGAGATAACTTACATTTCCCTAATTATTTTATTGAGAAACTCAAATAAGCAAATGCTTGATGAAAATAAGCTGAAAATATGAATGTAAGAGATTGAATGTGCAATAAAAAAAGACAAAATTAAACAATTGGTGAGCCTGAGTTGAAGACTTATTACATATAGTGGCCAAAGCAGCAACTTTGAGCCATTTTGAGTTCTGTACAATTTAACATGATAAAACTAAATACTAGATTTGAGGAAAATTTGAAATTAACAAATGAGGGGTGAAGAGAAGATGTGTGTATATTAGAAGCACCCAACAACAATGAAATATAATTGCTCAAAGCTATGCCTATGTATATAACATATCTCCAACAAAAAATCTCACTAGTATAGTAACAAGAATACTCCGGGGTTACATATTATATGGCAAAAATGGAATACCAAAATGAAGGCAACTTCACTTCATACTTAACTTGATCAACCTGCTCCAGCCATAATAATAAAGATGTCAAATTCTGAAGAATCAAGGGTGGACTGTGAATGTGGCTAGGTTCTTTGGAACAAAGAAAATGCAGTTCAGGAAGTGCAGGCAATAAAGAAAGAATTAACCAATACCGGCACCATCTTGGCCAAGTGTTTCATTTGAAGGAACAGAAATTTTGGCATCACTTTCCAAATCTCCAACTGTTTCAATCTGCTTTTGCTGCAACTGTTCTGCATCATGCTCTTGGAAAACCTCAGACTGCAATGAGGGAGCTATATTCTTCATATGTAGCCATGTCAGTTCCCACAAATTACTTTCAGCTAAACCACTGCTCTCCACTAGTATGCCCCCTGATTTCATAACAACCAATGCGTTCTTCAGAAGCTCAGGAACAGGCAATTGAAGCATTTCACTTCTCTTTCCCCTAACTTTCACCTTCATGTATTTTTCCGCATGACTTAGCACACCCACCCATAGTTTGCAGAAGGCTTCTTCCAGTTGTGATAGTTCTTGGAGTAATAGGAGAAAAACTTTAAATAAGAGCTTCAAGGCAAGAGTAAGTGTTTCTTCTATGTTCCGGTAATCCTTTTGAGAGCGTTCCTGAGAAATATCAAGCAGGTCATCCAGCAAGGTGAAGATCACTTGATCGAAACACTGTAACCACAAATCACCTGGGAGATGAGTCTTGCCAGCTTCTGTCATGCACTTCTGCAAAGATAACAGTGCGTGATTTCTAACCTCCTCTCTTTGGTCCAAGCATACTTTCCTTAGTCCTTGTACTAACCTCAACCACATTTCCCCAATATCTTGCAACATCTTGGCCACTTCCTCTTCTTTTGCTGCTTGCTTTGCATCACTAGTCCACTTTTGCAAACAGTTGAAAGAACCTACCATAAGGTCTAGTGAACCTATGGACCTATCCACCAGTCCTACACGAGACTCGGCAAACTGCCTTGCGGCATCTATGCAGAGAATATAATTAGCAGGGAGCAAGTAATTTCCATCAGACATAATGAACGACAGCGTATCAAATCCAACCTCAGATGCTTCCAAGTGTCTAGCAGTGACGGAAAGCAGCGATGTGATCGTCCGCCATCCTATATGAGATCTAATACGAGATGCATTCGCCTTAACAAGGCGACTGACTTCCTGTGTAATCTGATCATAATATACATCTGCGACCAGTGCATCAAGCTTCAAGATAAGTTGCAGGGACTTTAAAAGTTCATCGGCCATGTTCTCTTTATAAGGAAGTAAGCGATGGCAAATCCTCAGAAGTCCAAAAACAGCCTTTTCTACCAGTGCACATGGCATCACGGTTGATTTAACAATATTGGATATGTGCTCATAAACACCCTTCCATATAAGCCCAATCCTGTCCCTGTTATTCAGAGTGATTGCTACCAGCAACTCCAGGCAGAAAACAGAAGTGTCTTCATTCTGAGATTTTTTGCTCCCCTTCTGAGATTGAGCTCCAGCATTGATGAGTGATCTTACCAACTGCAATAGGGATTCAGCCTGCAAGAATTTACTTTCAGTGAATATGCTGTCGATGTGACACTTTTGAATTGTTTGTACGGCTTGATGATGAGCGGCCAGTTGTTCTTCGGTTGGTATTGCTCTTGGCTCATCAGTGGCAAGAGATAACAGTTGACTAAACCTGCTCAATAACCCCGAGGATCTCTTTGGAGTACTAATAGATTGAAGATGAGTTGATGAGAAAGAATTTGAATTAAGTTTCCCACGTCCAGTTTTTGTAGAAGGCTCTGACTCATCAACTGCATCACTGGCCAAATGAGTGGGAAGAAGGCCTAAGTTGTGCAATCTGAAGATACAATCAAGAATATTCCTCCACCCAGTGCGGATGTAATCACCATACCTACTTGCAATAGTGAAAACAGTCTCAGTTACCATTCGTGCTTTTGTGTCATCACCAAAGGCTAGGACAGATTCCTCAACTGATAATGGATCCAAAATGGTGAAGAACTTACAGAGGCAGACAATCAGATCATCAAGAACATTTTCAAGATGATAGTAAGCAGATATCTTTGCAATAGCTAAGAATCCATCTATACATGTTTGGTATACCTCTTCGTTTTCAGCATTATCAAATACCACAGAAACGGCAGCAATTGTTGGGCCTGACAATATAACAAACATATCATAATCTAGGTATGCTCTGGAATCAGATACGATGTATGGAGCAGTTGTTTTTGACTTGTGTATTAGAGAAATCCACCGACTTGGGGTCATTCCAGGAGATCCAAAGCCTGATTCAGGGGTTGTGCGGATTTCATTCTTACAAATTGAATGGTAGATCTCTGACAGGAATTCTCGAGGTAGATCGTTGCCGCCATTTATGTGTCTATTATTCCGGATAAAATCTGTTTCTGTCATCTTCTTTTTGACCTGCACATTGTGCTGATCCGTATTAAGCATTATAATTGAGTATGACAACACAAGAGCAGCATCCTTATTAGCTAGGATATGCGGTGACTGTTCATAATATCTCTCAGAGAAAGCTTCAAGCACCCTATGTATCTTCTGTGATTCTCCAGGCAGCCTAAAAGTCTCCAGAAATATGCGCAGGGCTGTGTCTAAGGTCATATCTTGGAAATCAAACGTTCTAGCAAATTCACGAAGAACCTGAACACAGAATTCATCATGATTTCCTAAGAAATCACCAATGACATTCTTATCCAATCCAGCGGTGAATCTGAAAAAGCAGGCAACACTTTGGGGATCACGTTTGTCGGGCAAAAGATGTGCTCCTTGGAGAAACTCAAGGCCTTTCTTAGCATCATGATTGAAGTGATCAGCTCCAATCATCAATCTTCGCTTGAAGTACTTTCTTCGGCGGACAAAAGGAACCCAATCATTTGGGTCACCAAAATTTTCACAATGCTCCAGCCAGAACGGTATGTACTCTTCAAAATTCACAGGAGAATGTTCAGAATTGACAAATCCATTACCTATCCTATCGGCCATTCCCTGCATTACAGCAATAAGACCATCCAAAGCAAGAATATGCATGGAAGATAATGGATTATTTACAGGAAAAGCACTTTTGGACAACAAATTAGCAATATCTTCAAAGACATTACTGCAAGAAATGTCACAATCAAAGTTAACATACATCTCCACCATGAATGTCTTTTGCCTGCACAAATCAACAAGTGCCTCCATCAAAACCTCCTGTTGCTGATATGAAGCCCCATATTTGCTTTGTGCAAGCCTCAAAATCACACAAGAAAAAAATGCTTCTAGCTGTAACTTGAGTTCTGTACGAAGATGGTGATACAAATTGAGAACAATGCTACACACCAAAGAAAGTACAAGGGGACTCATTGACAAACCAAATTGCATAAGAATATGGAATACTTCATCTTGAATCAAACTCAGTAATCTAGGGTGATGACGAAAGGAAGGCCCTCCCAACTCAATGGCTGAATTAATCAAAGTTAAGGCAAAAAGAGGCACATCTTCATCAAATGTTAGTGTGTTTGATCTAGGATTCATCCCCATATGCTCAACAACATTCAACAAAGAACACAAGAAGTGGAATATCTCCACCATACAAGGAACTCCATATGGTTCAGTCATGAGCTGCAACTCTCTTATATCGTTCTCCTTATCACTGCTAGCAGTAGTTGTGTTTTCAGGCATTACAGTTACTGTACCAACATATGCAGTACTGGAAGCAAGGCCTGTGGACGAAGGTTGGCCATCATATGCAGAGTTCAGGCTCCCATTTTCAAATTGTCTGCTTTCCGAAGCATGCTCGTTATTTAGCTCACGGGTCTGCAGAAAAAAATATGCATATAAATGAGGGGAAAGAAGGAAGGGAGGTTTAAGTTCATTATTTAATTATAAGCTTTATTTTAGACTAAAGAGCCAGGTATATAATTAGCTATTCAAAACTCTTCAAGATAAGCAGCATACAATTTGTTGAGAATAATATATTAATGGAAATTGAAATTTGCATATAAAATAATAGACAGTAATATCGTAGAGAGTAAAAACCAAGGAAACTTTCGCCTTCAACAAATTTCACATTTTGTAAGCCGGGAATAACAAATAACAGTAAAAATAACCCCCCCTCACCAAAGTCTCCATTTTTCCTCCATAACTTAACAAAATAATCACATAAAAAAGTGCATAATGCAACCAAGACGGATAAAGGTAAAACATATCTTATACCTCTTGTTTTGAAGTGGTGCTCCCATTTATCAACGCGGGCTCTGCAATGTCAATCTCTTGAAGGTGGGAGAATATACACCTAACAAGTTCATGCATTGTATATCGAGCTATCCGCTGCAACAGCTCACCTTTAGTTCCTGCTTGATGAACTATACGGAAGCAGGTATTCACTATGGTACAAATGTGTTGGTTACTAAGTATTACAGATGCTTTGCTTTTGACACATGCTAGAAGTACTTGTAAAATCTTCATTAATACGACTTCTTCTGATCCAGGATCAGTCACCTCAAATCTGCAACTTGTGACAGCATCAACCACCAAGTCCATGGTATCGACAACATTGACAGTGTTTTGATCAATCACGTCCAGAGTTAAGATCTTGTAAACTGACGACAGAGCAACACCTGTAATTGGTGCACCGGTTTCATCTGATTGAATCACATCAAGAAAAGGTTGGAGATACAAGGCAGGATTGATGGAATGCCATTGATTCTGCCATGAGAAAATCTGTCTTCTCAGTGTCTTCAAAGACTGAACGAGGAAGTGCTCTGATTGGTCATCATCTGACATATAATGAACCCCCCATCTAACATTTCTTCGCATAACTGCCAAAACAGAACCAATTTCTGCATTGATCATGCATGCTATCGTAGTTTTGTTAGGATATCCAGCACCAAATTGCTGAGATTGATCCTCTATTCCATTGACACCAGCTGGCATTTGCATGTTTAGATGTCCCATTTTAACAAAAGGATTGACTTGACATTTACTAGAAGAATGCAGAGATGAACAAAAGCCCTAGGAAATGCAATGCAAAAAGATACCAATAAGTACAGTGATAATGAGTAACACAAATTATCCAAACTCAACAGATGCAATGTACAAAGATATGAAAATCGGCCTTGGGACCTGCTACAACTAGAAAATCTTGTGAAATCCACCATGGAGTGAATATGTAAGAGATCATGTATACAAACCCAATCAAAAAGAGACCATACTTCAAAATTAGCTTGTAATATAAGGGGTGTCTCTCTTTATAAACTCTTTTCAAGCCTTATCTCCTTTCATTGTGGGACTTGCATTTTTCTCACTACACCCCCTCAAGCCCAACCCTATCGAGTTTGGTGCGAGGATAATTTGGTGGGGGTTCAAATGGATGGCCTTCGATACCATATATTAGTAGAGAAAGAGAAGGAAAACAAAATGCATTGATTGATATCGAACAACTTTGTATAAACTATTTTTAAAATCATCCAAGCACAGGAATACCTATCAACAATTCTAACAAACCACAACTCACAGGGAAAATTATTCACGTTGAAACAAAGTAAACAACATTTTCATGCATTGACCTTAGCAGGCACAAAATGTTCAGGCTTCGGCACAGATCAGTAGAAGATAGTTGCAAAACATCTCAATTTTACTAATTATTACTAAGAAACAGTAATATTAAATCTTCACCGGCAAGTGAAATGCAGCAAATGAATGTGGGTTTTGGTTGGTTTGACTCAAAGTTAAAAAATTTAATCTGTAAAGTTAAACTTTTTCAGATCACATTAGAAGCAGGTTCATGAAAGAAGTCAATTCAGATGGAATCCATAACCACATGGCATGAAATTGCGAAAATGAATTGGTTAGATCTGACATTGAATCCAATCCCTCTGATCAACCCCATTTCCGTGACA
This sequence comes from Medicago truncatula, assembly GCF_003473485.1. Classification (NCBI taxonomy): domain Eukaryota; kingdom Viridiplantae; phylum Streptophyta; class Magnoliopsida; order Fabales; family Fabaceae; genus Medicago; species Medicago truncatula. Next base: position 34,260,864 of record NC_053044.1, read on the forward strand.
ATCCATAAAGATGATCTAATCCAATGGGCATAATAACACATTTTGGAATCAAACTAAAATTTTACAAAAATATTAAGAATGAAGATGAAAGCAGAGACGAAGACGAAAACTTACAGAGAAAGTGATGGGTTTGGGGCATAAATCGAAGCTGGTTCAGTTACATTGATTGGAGGAGTGTGGAATTGGAAATCATCCGAGAAGATTCCTACGATGCAGTTGTTGGGATCTTCTTCTTCTTCTTCTTCGTTATTTGGATTTGGAATTGTGTGTGTTATACCCTTTCTTCACAGGTTACTATAGCAATCTCAATTTTCTCTGTTTTCACATTTCTCTGCTACACACATCGTCATCATCATCATATTCATTCATTCATTCATACATACCTGCTTAAAATTTCTATATACTATGTTTCTTCGTAAATTTGTAAATAAAGGTATGTTTGTATTAATATTAAAATCAAATCAAATTTAATGTACAAAAATTGTTAAAATGTTTTTTCAAAAAAAAAAAATTGATAAAATGTTTTTTCAATGTTACCAGAAACAAAAAAAAATGACAGCAAATAACTAAGATCATTGTTTATCCTTTAAAAAAAAAAACTAAAACCATTGTATATATTTTATAGTTATAGTGAATAAATCACCTAATTCAATTTAAAGTTTTTTATAAAGTTAAAAATTAATATGTAAAATAAATATAAAATGACACAAAATGCTTTTTTGTCTTTTTTTTTTTTTACAAGCAAAGCTCAAAGAGAAAAGAAAACTAAGAAATTAAACGGATGTTCCTAGACATACAAGCTCCTAGAAATACCGTCAAACAAAAGACTTTGAAGTTCACTAAGAGGAGTCTACATGATATGAAAATCTAAAAAATCCATCAAAATGCTTAAATTAGCAAGTCAACCTGGATTTATGTTGCTTTCACGCCAAAATGGGTAATTTTGACCGTCCGACTTAAACTCAAAAGCTTTCGAACACACCTAACCAAAGTATAAGTCGTTCTACTAAATGCAATTTTCTATAAACATGTCGACCGAGATATTTGAGTCACTTTCCGCTATAAGATTATGATGTTCTCCCTCCATGCCATGTACAAACCTAGGTACATGTGTAACGCCCACTTTCGTTAAATTGTTATTTAATCGAGTTTAGGCGATTATATTATATTTATATAATATATGCATGATTTTGGTATGCTTTGATGATTTACGATGATTTGAATGATTTGATCGATGACGTGATAAGTTATGAGTTTTGGAAGATTTGATAAGGATATGAGAATTATTTTATTGTTAAATAAAATAAAGATTTGAAAATAATATAAAATATTTAGTTAAGGGCTGTTTTGATATTTTAGATAGTTTTGGGGGAGAAAGTGAGATAAGATAAGTAATTAAGAAGAGATATAAATAGGGAAGACCTAATTGTTAGAAAAACTGATTGTACGTGAAAACTTTTGGAAAAAGGGAGAAAAGCTTAGAGAGGAGCAAGAGACCAAGAGGGCTGCGATTTTCTGCAAATTTAAGGTAAGGGTGAGACTAATAACTCAGTAATATTAGTTGTTGTAATTCTGATGAGTAATTAGCAAGAATTAGGATTAATTGGAGAAAACGAAAACTAGGTCAAATCCCTAGAATTTGAGATTAAACGGTAGGAATTGATTAGATTGCTGTAAAAAGTGTTCATGGACCTTAGATTATGTTTAGGATCAACTTTGGAATCAATACTAGGCTTAGAACCATGTGGATCGACGGATTTTTGTGATTTTAAGAAACCTGGCCGTAGCGACATTCATCGTTCGCCACGGCGAGCTATGATCCTCGTCTCGCGAGTGATGATCTTCATCGCTCGCCTCGCGAGCCCTTTCCTTTCGCCTCGCGAGTGTTCTGGTATTGCTCGCCATGGCGAACAACCCTTCCTCGCCTCGCGAGCTTAGGCAGAGAGCATGTTAGATTTTGTGTTTCGACCTTTTTAGTTGGACCTTGAGTGCCTGAACATACCTAGGAATGATTAGGAATGAATGTAGGGCAAGATTAGACCCAGAACAACTTTAGTTTGGGAATTGTTTCGTACTCGCCATGGCGAGCAAGAACTCTCGCCTCGCGAGCACCTCCAGCCTTGAGTGTTATGAGTGTTTGTGCGATCTGTGTCGCACGTTTTGATCAAGAGCGAACCCCCTTATGATAATAAGACCTAATGATGACGTTAAATGCAGTCTGTAAAGCTGTTTAAGATATGTTGATATTGATTGAGTATGATTAATGTATTGTACATTTATGTAAGATATGGAAGTTTAATTATGACATAGTTGATGTGCTATTGATATAATGATATCATCCTGTTATGTGACTTGATTATGTTGCTGCTGTTATTTAACTAAGTGAATTGTATATATTTATATATGATGAAATGATGACGTTTAGCTCCAAGTTGTTGGATGCATGTTGATATGTTGATTACGATGTTTTGTTCATGAGAGTCCATGCATATCATTTCATTGAGCTTAGTCCTCACCACGTTTATTAGGAGCTTTGTCCTCCGCACGATTATTAGGAGCTTTGTCCTCCGCACGATTAAAGTATATTAATACTTATGATGACGATTGGTACCACATGCATATAAAGTGTCTAAGAGCATTATCACATTGTCATGTCCATAATGCCATGTTGTTGATGACGATTGATTATGTGAATACGTGATACTTGTTATATGATTATGCAAAGTTATTTAAGAATGAATATGATGTTAATGTTAATTATGATTCGAATTACTTGATTAATATTATTTTGTTATGAAATCTCACCCCTTCTGCTTGAAAATGTTGCCCTTCGTATGGGTAACTTGCAGGTGATCGTGTTTAGTGTGCAGTTGCTTCTGTGAGTGGCCTTGCCTCACTGTGTCGTCTAGGTCGCTCTGATACGTAACGGGATGGGGTTATATGCTATAACATGCTTCATTCTTTTACGTGAACTGCTATGATAATTTCTGTTTGATTAACTCTTTTGAGATACTTTGTTGGGGCCTGCGTGCCAAAATGATTATGTTTATGAACTATATTTTCCGCTGCATTGTTAAGATAAATCGTTGAAGGTTAAATCATTATTTAACAGACATTTGGTTTATGTTTTATGTGATACCTCGTTGTTTATGATGCTTACTCTGATAAATGTTTTAAGAAATTTTATATTGGAAAAACGGGGTGTTACAACATGCCCCATATTTCGACATGAAATCATCACACATTCCAATCTTCTTGAATTAGTCTTTGATCCATCTGCCATCAGAGTTCCGAAGAAGCCCTTATACCCTGCAAGAGTATCATATCCGTTCTAAGCACCATCACAATTAAGCTTCACCAAATCAATCAAAAATTACATCCAACCAATGTTATTTTGTCTAAACTAATCGATTTAAAATAAAAATTACCTTAGAGCATCCACATTTGAGTTCTTTATTTTTTAATACCAAAATGTATCTTACATATGCATATTCCCCTTCTCTTAAAAAAATGCATATCCTCATTTATAATTTTTTAATAATGATACCCAAATTCTTTCTAAATAATAATAGTCAATAAACATTCAATTCTTTCAACCTAGCACATACAATTAACTATAGGGTTAATTAAGTTTTTGATCCCATAAATATCTGCAGTTTTGTTTTTAGGCCCTATAAAAAGAAATCACACTTTTTAGTCTCTACAAAATTTTCCGTTACTGTTTTTAGTCTCTATTAAATTAAAATTTGTTTAATTATGCTTAAAATTTTAAATTTTTTATATACTTGTTTAAAACATTATAAAAGATTCCGCCGCAATAAATTAGCTCAAAATTTTATTTTTAGGTCCAAATTTTCGTTAGTTTTATCTTGAATTTTTGGCGTTTTAAAAAAATTATATTTAATTCATTACATGTTAAAAAATTCTAATTTTTTATGAAAGAGATTATTATAATGTTCTTAACATGTCTGCTAAAAATCATTTAAAAATATAAAAGTTTAAGTATAATTAAACAAATTTCAATTTAAGGGACCAACACATACTTTTAGTTCTTGTAAAATTAAAATTTGCTTAATTGTGCTTAAACTTTTAAATTTGTAACATATTTTTCACATACTTACTTAGAATATTATACAACTCCGCAAAAAAGTATCTTAAAATTTTATTATTAGGTCCAAATTTTCATTAATATAATCTTGAAAATTTGGCTTTTAAAAAAATTCATATTTAATCCATTACATGTTAAAAAACTAAAAAAAAATATAAAAGAGTATCTTACAATGTTATGAACATGTATGTAAAAAAAATTTCAAAAATTTAGAAGTTTAAGCATAATTAAACAAATTTTAATTTAAGAGGGACTAAAAACACTAATAGAAAATTTTGTAGGGACTAAACAGTGTGATTTATTTTTATATGGACTAAAAACAAAACTACAGATATTTATAGGGATCAAAAACTTAATTAACCCTTAACTATATATCATTATACTTCAATCTTTAAAAAAAAGCATTATACTTCAACATTTTTTTTTATGTAACGTATGGGTCCAACAAAGTGAGGGTGTGCTTATTTTTTTTTTTTTTAGGTTAAGTAGCCTAGTGGCTAGAACTCACACAATTAAATTGTGGAGAAGTGGGGTGTCCAGGGTTCGAACCCCGACCCCTGCATATAATATGCAATATCCCTACCAACTGAGCTAAGCTCACGAGGATATGAGGGTGTGCTTATTAAACATCTCTATTTCAATATTTATAACTTAATTTGATATATATTAAATTATTTATCACATTAAAATTAGAATATTAGAATTTAAAATTTATCTTTATGTTATATATTTTTATTAAATGATATCTGTAATACAAATATTACACGCTTTTCTGAGAGGAATAATTACTATTGTTTTGACATAGCCAAACTTAACTTATTTCATTCATCAAAGTAGTCATAATGCATTCGAGAATATAAATTATATAATAAAAAATATAATGACTTGCAAAAGATAATGCCATTGTAGCTAACAAATTAGCAACATTTTTTTTACGTAACAAATGTGCAACATTGTTGGCTTGCCGTCGAATAAAACTAAACCTAAAGTTTTATAAAGAACTTCCTACAAACATTTAAAACAGCACCAAATTATGACTTTTGACAAATCTTATTCAAAATATCGTCCACCACTAGCTTGCTATCTAGTTCTATCGCCACACGAGTAAAACCTGAATTCATAAACCACAAAAGTGCTTGCTTTAGGCCACATGCTTTCGCTTCTTGAGATGTCGGTTGACCATTTTTCATATTGTTTGAGCACAAATAAATTCACCTCTTTCATTTTTAACGTATATATTGGCACCAAAACAATTTTTTTTATATAACATACGGGGTTGGAATTTTTGTTTTATTCAACCAAAAGTATAAAAAATCATATTTTGTTAAAACATTCTAATTTTTTTTAGGAGAGATTTTTACAATATTCTATACATTTCTGCACAATTTCATGAAAAAAATACATGAGTTGACTTAAAAATAGGGACCAAAAGTGCTTATTGAAAATTTTATAGAGACTAAAAGTCGAATGAAATATTTAGAGGAATTAAAATGAAAATTTGATATATTTATAAGAACCATAACAATTAGGATGTATGTGGGGACTGGGGGTGTCGTGGCATGATATTTTCCTCTTTGGTTTCACTTTGCCTGCTTGCGAACAAGAGTTGTGTGCTGAAGATATCTCTTGCTAAAGGTTTCAAGTACAATAATATTGATATTACCATACTTATCCTGAGCTTAATCAAATAGCTCGTGTTTTAGTCAAATTTGGTCTTGATGTTTCTCCTGCTTCCTGTGCTATATTGATAGATATGAGTTTTGTCACCTTTTCAATGGATTTTTTTCCCTTTTGTTTTTTGTCCGGGGCTCTCCCCTTTTCTCTCATAAACAAAGTCACAAGGTCATTCATCAAATAGCTTTACTTTGGTGAATCATTTATAAGTTAATCAAATTGATTGGTGAAGCACATGGATATGTTGAAGTAGAGACTAAGAAGAGTGTGGATTAAAGGAAGAGGAAAACTCATGTATCTTATTTGAACCAAATCTTGTATCTTGGAGTGTTCTAAGAAACAAGTATCGGCTGCATGCTACGACAATGTGGCGCACACACAGCTAAATTTCTATGGCTACAATTTGTCATGAATGAACTACATGTTCCTTTTCACACTTCTATGTTGTTATGTGATAACCTCAATGTCGCTCTACTTTCTTATGATCCAGTTTTGCATGCTTGTACAAAGCACATAGAATTGGACATTCATTTTGTCTAGAAATAGGGATTGTCTAAATCTGTAGTTGTCCTTCATGTGTATGTCGTTGACCAACATCCGAATTCATTCACACGTCACCACCATCAACTCGATTTAAAGAGCTTCGCACCAAACTCAATGTGTTTACCTTTCTGCAACCACCTTGACTCTGAGAGGGGATATCAAAGTATGTTATGAAGAGCACCAGTGCCTTGCACTAATTGAAACGGTTATTCAGTTATATGACAATTAGTCATTAGTTAGGGTCTTAACTGTAATGACTTCTATCTACAGCAATGATGTAAGAACTTCAGAGTAATGAAATCTTTGCTTCATTTTTGTCTTCCAGTTACCCTCTTCCTCTACATCTCATGCTTCACTACCTTCGATGAGATAGGTTTTGGTCCAACTTATTCCTAGCAGTAAACCTGAAGACCTATTATTAAAATGCAAATTTTAACGATGCATAGTTTGTGAATTGGATTTTTCATTATAGTAATAAGCATGGAATAATCATAAATTAGGCGATTAGTGACTAAAAAAATAACAAATCACCAGAAGGGATGAATATGTTAAGAATCAAAGAATAATTTATGACACCTAATATACAACAAAATATTTGCTTTGAGAATGTCAGCTTTGACGTGATATACAAATTTTAACGATGCATAGTTTGTGAATTGGATTTTTCATTATAGTAATAAGCATGGAATAATCATAAATTAGGCGATTAGTGACTAAAAAAATAACAAATCACCAGAAGGGATGAATATGTTAAGAATCAAAGAATAATTTATGACACCTAATATACAACAAAATATTTGCTTTGAGAATGTCAGCTTTGACGTGATATACATTATATTTGACTTTATTGAAAGTGTTCATTTTAATAAATTCAAAAGTTACGGTTTGATTATCAGCAACGGAATGCTAATTGCACAGCAATGTATCACGTGTAGCATTTCCAGTTGTTGAGTTCACTCTGTCACGAGAAACAACTTCGTTAGCAATGAAGCATATACATGTAGACAGGAAAATGGGATCATTTAGACATATAATATATATCTTACCCATCAGCAATTTTGCAGAGGAACTCACGTTGATCTTCTCTTAGTGGTACATCAGTGAAATCTGGCTCAGAGCAAGATAATTATATACAAAACATTGTTAAACTCATCATATAGTTTTTCTAACATCAAATTCTTGAGAAAAAAAATCTAAATCTTCACTCATAGTGTTAATATCTTGAAATGTGAGTTTTCTACTTCTAATTAGTATCATAATAAAGAACAATTCCAGTAAATAAATAACAAAACATTTACATCAAGTTGTATCTTATCCTCAAGCAGGGGTTGTATCAACCTAGGCAGCCTTGGCCGACAGAAAAGCTAGCCATAAGAAAGTAAATTCAGTGTGGCAGAATTTAAAATGTTCTGATTTCGAGTCTTACAATTATTAAAGAGAAAATTGAACTAGCTTGTGTCATAAAATAGATGGTAGAGTTAGGTTGTTTAGGTATATGTAGAAAAGGTCCATAATAGCTTAGATATAGAGTTTCCTAAATGACTATCTTCTGCCCTGCTCCCAAGGATATCGCACGTTTACAGGAGAAAACTATACCAGGTGAAAAAGACGAATTGTTTAGAGTTTAGACTATAACTAATCCCTAGACCTGAACAAACTCAATGCTTTGCGCTGCGGGTCAAATTAAGACCAAGTCTATTTAAGCAAATGACAATTGAAGAAAAATTATAAGGTGATCATTCAATTATGACTAAAAATTACAAGTAAAAAATTGATTTTATTTTAATATTTTACCATGTACTCAAACTCAAAATATGACTCTTACAATAGCACTTTACTACAAGTATGCTGTCTAAACTAACATATTTCACCTTTAATATTTTGTTTCAAAAAGCCTCATCACAACATAATAGAACTAGCAATTAGGGGTGAGAGGTGAGTAAGTAACGGGTTGAGACAGATTATAGCCAACCCCAACTCATCCTTAAATTTTGATCTGATCAATTCTTTAGACCATAACTTATCCCTAGACCCGAACAATCCTGAAGCTTTGCAGGTCAAATTGGACCGAGACATGACGACTCTTAAGGATGAGTTTGGTCCTGCTCACCTAAACGTCATGCTTGAATTTTTACATTAGACTATCTTATTCTGATGTATAACCTTCTGTATATCAAAGCCATATTAAATCTAATTCAAGTTGTAGATCAGAGTTAGATTTAATATGGCTTTGTAGATCAGTAGACCTATTTGAGGGAAACAGAACAACTCTCCTACCGTCTATTTTAACTACTAACACTCAAATTCAAAACCTTACTTAAGGGGAACTGGATTACTTTAATAGTTGCTTGCACTAGACTTAATATAACATATGAGCTGCATCTCTAGTATGTCCAATTTTTTTTGCAAGTTTACTAGTTACGGAAGGTAATAACAAAATGAAGGGAAATCACTATTCTCAAAAGTACTATGCAATTACCTTTGCAATAAGCATCCACGTTTTGTTTATAACAGAACAATCACAAATTATTTTAACGAGTGTTGTTGATATAGTTACATAACTAACATAGTCCGAATATGGCATTCCTAATTTGATCAAATTTCCGGTTCTTGGAATGAGAATGAATAAAACTTGGTAGTTACTAATTCTATTAAGATCAGGATTTACAGGGTTTCCCTAGACATTTAGATTCCGTTTCAGTAATGATGAATTCAGAATTTTCCCCCCGAAGAACTCGCTTTCCATGTCTTTTCCTTTCTTTCGGTTGCATGCTATTCTCTTCTTTCTCTCTAACCCCTACGCTCCTATAGTATTTTTATATAAGTCAGTTGAAATCCAAAATCAGTTCTATGTCAATAATCTGCCTATAACTAATTAACATAACTATCAATTAGTTAATTAATCACCAGTCATATCAATAACCTTCAATTATTTGAAAGCTAATATGAGATAAAAACACACTTTTTAAAAACCATACTCCCCCCAAAAATTCCAATAATAGCATAGAATAATTTATTGATACCACTACATACCGGCGCCTGTAATATTTGATCCCTTAAAAGATGTATTTCCCGTTACAAGTGCACCTTCCAAATTAGCATTGCTCAAATTTACCTGCAGAAAGCGGTAATGCAACACACCAAATTGAGAAATGGCAGAAGAAAACATTTGTTAATTACAGTGATTTGAGGCACGTTTTCAGCTTCAACTAAATTAATACTTGTAGGACTAAAAAGTATAGTACATAGAACAGATTTGTAGAGTTCACTATAAGATTGTTTTGACAGGGCAAACTTATGACATTTCATTAGCTCTCTTGTAAGATATATCCCTTGAATATTCTAATTTGCCATTTTAATTTAATTTCTTACCATTCTTTTCGAACATTTATCACTTCTCTTCTTCAAATAATATAACAAAGGAACATATAAGTATAACTCTTTATTAGGTTGTTGAATACTGGAATTGTGTGTTTAACTGTATATTATCAATTTCCCTCCTTTCAATCACTGCTATTAAGCAAAGTTTTGAACAAGGATGATGATAACAACATAGCAAATAAAAAGTTCTTATGTTAATAAAGAAATTATATTGGCGTAAGGGTGATATCTATTAACCGGTAATAAGCAGCAATTATCTAAAATTAAATTCCCATCACATCCTATCATAATGAGCATGAAAAAAGACTCACCTTTGTCACATTTGCCAGGGAAAAGTCTGCACTTCTAAGATCAGTATCCGAAAGATCAGCACCTGACATGACAAAGGGTGGGGAGATATTGAATGTAAATGGAAATGACAAGCCATGTGTGTATACTACATTCATTGTGATACATTTTTGGTGTTGGCCAAACCTGTTAAATCAGCATCAAAGAAGCTAGCACCTAACAATTTTGCACCTTTAAAATTGGCTTGTCGCAGTATGGACTGTAATGTAACAGGTAAATAATAATAAGATAACATGTCACATTCTGATCTAAAACACCCAATTTGACTAAACCCATCATCAAATCAACTTAAACTTTCTTCTTTTTTTCTTAAAGAAATAAAAAACTACACCGTTTTGAAGTCTTGCTTGATGAGTGTCTTGCCACTGAAATCTTTTCCAGAAAGATCCTGTCCTCTAGTAACCCCTTGACCATATGGACCTCCACCCTGCATTGATCACCAAACCATACCCATCATTTGTTAACCAAAAAAGAATAAAACTTGAACAAATGGAGTTCAAATTCTCTCCTAAAAACTACAAACTGTTAAATTACATTATGATTAGCTATCTACGAACACTAATACAGACACGGACACCAACCAAGATACATACACACCACGAAGTACTAACAAAAATATGGACACCAGACAACACACTGACATGTGTCGGACACCAGACAAACATTCATATTGAAGTGTAGGCCCTGCATAGTTAGTTAGTAATAGTATTAAGTATATACCTTGAATGCAAGTGCAGGATCAACAAAGAAGAGAGAAGCAGATAGAAGAGCAACTAGAGCTGCACTAGACACTGATTCACCCAATGATAATGCGAGTTTCTGAGATGCTTGGTGATTTTGTTTTGGATTGGTTCCCTGTGAAGAGTAGTAGAGTGAAAATTATTAAACTTGAATAAGAGAAAAAAAATGATTCATGAATATAAACTTGTATAGTATAGTATACGAACCAGAAACAGAGAAAGAGGAGTTGGTGAGCTGGTTGAAGAGGAAGGTGTTGACCTTAAGAGATGGTGATGAGGTTTGGAAGTTGAAGGCAAAGAGGCGTTCAGAAAAAGAGCCATTGTTGTATAGTTGCAGTTACAGTTACAGAAGATGCAACTCGATGATGACACATATCAGTCTATTATGCGGATGTGGAATTATTGTGGATAATGTTTCATTTTATGAATTGAATAGTGTCTCAATTTTGCCTCTACATTCATATTCTTTCTTTAAATTGGTTATAAAAATAGTGTTTGTTTTGCTTTTAATGTATTATTGCCCCGTATACGAGATACGATTCGGATACTATACTACAACGATATGTCGGTACGGAAAAAATTTATAAATCAAGATACGATACAGCTGGGATACGTTAATAAAAAATTATAGGGTTAATTAAGTTTTTGGTCCCTATAAATATCTGCAGTTTTGTTTTTAATCCCTATAAAAATAATTCACACTTTTTAGTCCCTACAAAATTTTCCGTTAGTGTTTTTAGTCCCTGTTAAATTAAAATTTGTTTAATTATACTTAAAATTTTAAATTTTTTAATGATTTTTTACATACTTGTTTAAAACATTATAAAAAGTTCCGCCACAATAAATTAGCTCAAAATTTTATTTTTAGGTCCAAATTTTCGTTAGTTTTATCTTGAATTTTCGATGTTTTAAAAAAATTATATTTAATTCATTACATGTTAAAAATTTCTAATTTTTTTATAAAAGAGATTATTATAATATTCTTAACATGTCTGTTAAAAATCATTTAAAAATATAAAAGTTTAAGTATAATTAAACAAATTTCAATTTAACAGGAACCAACACATACTTTTAGTCCTTGTAAAATTAAAATTTGCTTAATTGTGCTTAAACTTTTAAATTTGTAACATATTTTTCACATACTTACTTAGAATATTATGCAAAGTTCATCCGCAAAAAAGTAATTTAAAATTTTATTATTAGATCCAAACTTTCATTAATATAATCTTGAAAATTTGGTTTAGAAAAATTTATATTTAATTCATTACATGTTCAAAAGCTAAAAGAAATTTCAAAAGAGTGTGTTACGATGTTATGAACATGTATGTAAAAAATCTTTCAAAAATTTAGAAGTTTAAGCATAATTAAACAAATTTTAATTTAACAGGGACTAAAAACACAAACAGAAAATTTTGTCTGAACTAAAAACAAAACTGCAGATATTTATAGGGACCAAAAACTTAATTAACCCAAAATTATATAATTAAATGTACAATATAATTATAACCATTTTTTAATATGCAAATATATTAACAAACAAAAGAAACCGGTAGACTCGTAGCACATCAACATAAATATAAATAATATTAACGATTAAGAGAGTGATGATTAGTCAATTACATACACAATATTATACTATATCTAAAAGGAACATTGTTAGTGCTATACTATATCGATCCAAAAAAGAAGCACTATATCCAAAAAATAACACATCAGTACTCAAGAGTTAAGTTATTTTAGTTAACATTAATTGGGAAGTATCGGGGCAGATATCAGTGCATGATAATTATCGGATACTCTCCTGATATGTATCGGGAAGTATAGGATAATTATTATTTTTTTAAAATAAAATTTAATCTTCGGATACTCTCCTGATACGTATCGAGAAGTGTCAAACAAGTATCAGTACAGGATACGCAGGGGATACGATACGTCATCGATTTTGAAGTATCGGGGCTTCACAGATTATTACAAGTGTTTTACAAATGCCAAAAATAATTTTAATTTTAATTCTATAAAGAGTTTAATGGTGGTGGCTTGATCGTTCAAAAAAACTTTGCAAACATGACTAATTAAAATATTTAGAATTACACGTCAATTAATATTTTTAATTTATGATCAAGCATACCAGATTGATATGTGTCAATTAATATTAAATAATATCCAAACAAGCTAATTAACTGATCAGTTAAATATTTAGATGAATGAATAGTTTAAGGGCCTTTTAACATAACTTAATAGTTTTGGGATCAATTTGAAAGAAGAGTCAAAAACTAAATTGATATTGTATTCATTTTGGATGAAATTATTTTTCTCAATGTATATTGAAATTTAGATCTCGTGGAGCAACTCTAAGTTTGATACTCTATCTAAATATTAAATTTTAATGTTATATTTTCTCTTCTTTTTTTTTTTTTCCGAGTTTATTGAATAACTCATATATATGATCTATATTATACATCAATTATTTAATGAAATTAAAATGAGAATCTTTGTTTATAATAGTGATCGAGAGAAGTATACTATTAATGATCGAACACAAAATTTTATATAAATTGGATTGTAGCTATGTAAGTTAAAAAAAAATTACTTATATTTTTAAAAAAACTTAGGTTTAATTGCGCTTTGGTCTCTCTATTTTATTAAACTCATGAAAATAGTCCCTTTATTTTCAAATCAAATTTTGGTCCCTTTATTTTCCTAGTTGCAAATTTGGTCTCAACTTGTGTTCTTGTCCTTAAAATGGCGACTTTTGGCTCAAACAAAGGTAAACTATGGTCTCAAAAGAGATATTTTGTCTTTAGATTCATTTTTTGGTGCAAGTACTCAAATACTTATACGAAAAAATGTTGAACAATCAAGTGCTCGAATGGTGATCTCACCTTTTGACACTCACATATCGTGTCTCATGACAATATCCACTAAAAAGGGACAGTATCCACTAAAATATTCTGCATGTGCATCTCATGGGACAAAAGTTAGTAGTAAGTATTTAAAAGCAAAAAATTACTAGTTGTTTTCTTTTGTTTGAATGTGTAAATCCCCCATCGTTGACCAACAAAGATACCCATCAAGTAAGGCATTATTTTTGATTGAATGAAGAAAAGAGAGTGAAAACAAAATGGCAGCAGCTGCAGTAGAAACACCTAGCAGCAGAGGAGGACAGAGATGGTCTCTAACTGGAATGACAGCACTTGTTACCGGTGGCACTCGTGGAATCGGGTTTTCATCTTTCTCCTTTTCCCTTATTTCATTGTTTATCTTATCTTCAACACCCTGCATCATTATTCATATGTAGTCTTTATTTTGATCTAGCCAAAAATACTTCATTATCTTTTACACTCTCCGTTTTAAGATTAGTGTCGTTTAAAGGTTTTTGCACACGGACTAACACTGCAACATAATTGAGATCTAGTTACATTTGGACAATTGTTAGGTATTACTAAAGAGCTTTAGTAACATTTTACCAAAGAGATGATACTTTTATTAAGAAAAGATTTTAATCCATCCATTCATTTGACACATTGTTTAGGCATGCCATAGTGAATGATCTTGTTGCATTTGGTGCTGCTGTACACACTTGTTCAAGGACTGAATCAGAGCTCAGTAAGTGTTTACAAGAATGGCAAAGTAAGGGATTTTCGGTTACTGGGTCGGTCTGTGATGTAAGCTCTCGATCCCAAAGAGAGAGCCTTGTTCAAGAAGTGGCTTCCACTTTCAATGGCAAGCTCAACATCTTTGTAAGTACTCAATGTGCCAAAAATATAAATCATTAATAAGAAAATATGCATTGTTGACTATTATATTCATGGATCTATGCAGAAAACTATTGGACTAAGTTTGAATTGGCATAGGTTTGTTGATAGTAAAGGCTTGAATTGAGTAGTAGTGTTGTACTTTGAATTCAACTTGATCCATTAACTTAATTATAAAGAGTGATGACAATGGTAAAGTGGATATATCTATGCTGCAACACTGTAAACACTTCTCCCATAAGTCGACAAAATACTTGAGTTGTTGCTATTGGAAAAAACTTAAGTTCCGCATTGAAAAAATATAACACCTTAAGAGAGTTTATAAACGGTAGTATCCTTTATCTTCAAAATTATACAAACATCAAGTCAAATAATGAAAAGAGTTTGTAAATACTAAACAGTGACATCTCTTACCTTACAAATAATTACTATTTTACTTCATCTGTTATCTTACATTTTATCCTTTTTATGTATCTGCTTAAGATTTTTGTTTAGAAATTATACTAGTTGATCGATGTTTAGAGTTGAGGTCGATAACAAACTGTTTCTTCCAGATCTAGTTATCTAATATTTCTCCAAAACTTTTGATATGTCTATACATTGTTTAAAGTCGGATTTAATTCAACAATGTGTGCAATCTGCAAATGCTGCTTATGTGATGATATAATTTTACACCACAAATTAATGAATCACTTTGCCGTGAATCATACATATTTTCATGAATTTATGCTTTTAGGTAAATAACGTGGGATCAAACTTTAGAAAACCAACCATTGAGTACACTGCTGAAGAATATTCAGAGCTAATGACAATTAATTTAGACTCATCATTCCATCTGTGCCAACTTTCACATCCTCTTCTAAAAGAATCTGGAAATGGTAGCATTGTGTTCATTTCATCTGTTGCAGGTGTGGTTAGCTTAGGTACTGGATCTGTCTACGCAGCAAGTAAAGGTGAGTGCTACACTCGTTAGTTCTTTTATTTTTTTCATGTAAATGTGATTAATAAAATGTTACGATCAAACGAAAATTATGTTTCATCCGTTGAATTTTCAGCTGCAATTAATCAGCTTACAAAAAATCTGGCCTGTGAATGGGCAATAGACAACATAAGGAGCAATTGTGTTGTACCATGGGCAACCAGAACCCCACTTGTAGAACATGTAATTTTCTTGCTCCCTAACTTACTTATTTGGTTGATTGAATCCCACATAGAACCAATAAATATGGATACATAATAATACTAAAAAAAAAAAAATTAGACGTCAAAATTTGATGTCAAATACGAGTGTCCTTTGAGTTTTATGTGTATTTTTTAAATGTGTGTAAGTTGTAGAAGATAAAAAAGAAATAGAGATAAACATATTTTGATGTTCAAATATAATTTCTTTAGTATTATTATCATCTGTAAGGTCCGGTCCGCTTATGATTGATTATATGGACTAGCAGTAAATTGTTAGGATAACATAAATATAGTGTTTCTGTGTTGATTGTGTCTAATTTTTACATTTTTTCATTCATGGAAATACATGAATATTCCTATCTTCAATAGACATTCTTCATATTTTCTCAAGCAAATCTTTTTTGTTCAAACTAACTATGGATGTCTCTTGTCTCTGTGTTTGATCCAATTTTTTTTTTTTTGTAGTTATTTCAAAATCAAAAGTTTGTGGATGATATTTTGTCTCGAACTCCTCTTAAGCGCATTGCCGAACCTGAAGAGGTCTCCTCTTTGGTGACTTTCCTTTGCTTACCTGCTGCATCATACATCACTGGACAAGTTATTTGTGTTGATGGGGGATTAACTGTGTTTGGATTTCAACCCAGCATGAGAATTACATGAGATAGTGCATTTCTTATCTGTTTATTTATGCTCACTTATTTCAAGTGTACTGGTGGCTAGCTATGTTGTGACAAATGATCACCTTATTTTTCTCTCTTTTGTTTTAAGAATATGAATATTTTTCTTTTTTTTTTTAATTTCATCCTTGTGAAGTCATAAATTATTTTTGTTTGAACAAAACAAACTCAACGCATATCATTTAAACTCAGAGATCCATTCACTGAATTATGCAGTGATTATTGTCGTTACTGTTCTCTGGACGTCTACCCCTAGGTTGAGCAACAGACCACTAAGGAAAATTCATCACGGCTGCACTGCAAAACTGTCCCGAACTGGACTGTTTCTGGTTCCAATTTAGATTGTTGTGATTATCCCAAATACCAGCCAGAAGCATCATAACATAACTCTGTGAACAACATCCTCTACTTCATAGGAAAAAATTTCCAATAAAACATCTGTCGCAGAAGTGAAGTGTTGCAACCTGTCACAGACAATAAACCCGATTTTGTCCAGCATTGAACACTTCTAGCACATTGAAAGAAGAGATGCCAATCGGACTCCACTTGAAAGAAGAGATGCCAAAAAATACATATACGTTGTAATTATGATATTGTTAAAATTTAAATATTGATGATTCAATTTGTTTCTTTTTTATATGTAAATCAAAAGAGTTAAAAAAAAAACTTCATATTTTGTTTTTCTACATCAAGTTTTTTTTTTCTTTTTTGACAGCAAAAATTTTAATGATAAATATGGATGAAAATAATAAAAAATTTGGAGAAATAAACCACGAGGCGTAGGGGCGTTTTTTTTTTTTTTTTTTTACTAACGTGGTTTAGCCTAGAGTGTACATGTTTTATGACTTCGAAAATTTCCTAATCAAATTTTTTTTTTTTTAATTTTATATGAGTTTTAAATGATAATGAAAAAAACAAGAAGAAATAGAATATATACCAATATTGGAAATATCTTTTAAATTTTGTAAGAAACACTTAGTTTTATTTGACACTCACCTAAACACATTGATTTTAATAAGAAAATATAAAGTTAAATATATATTATTTTGCGTGTCCCCATTGTGATTATATTAGAAATTTTTTGAGAAAAATACAAAAGTTTCAATTAAATGATGAATGCTACTTGTTTTAGATTCCATTATTTATTCGCAATTAATTCATTTAAATCTAATATAGTTTTTTTAATTAATTTAACAATTACAACTCTAGTTATCATTGGATTTAAAGAAAATTTTGAAATTAGGTAGATCACATTGTAATATTGAATCCAAGTTGTTCAATTGATGAGTTCATGTGCATGTGCGCATAGTAGTGACATCATCTTTTCCTTTTTTTTTTTTTTTTTCTTTCTCTCATATGAACCATGTTTGATGTATAAAATATATACTTTTGAGGTTGCAAAAAGACCCGTTGATAGGGAAGGTTTTTGGTTTAAGGTGTTGGTTGCTAGGTATGGTGTGGACTCAGGGAGGTTGGAGATTGGGGGTCGGAATGTTTCTTCTTGGTAGCGGGAGATTGCAAAAATTAGGGATGGTAGAGGCGACGTTGGGGGAGGTTGGTTTGAGGAGAATGTATCACGTAGAGTGGGGGATGAAGCTGATTCATCTTTTTGGTATGATCGGTGGATAGGTGAGACTCCTTTTAGTGTGCGGTTTAGGCACTTATTTGATTTATCTTTAAATAAGTCATGCTCGGTCGCCACTATGTTTCATCTTGGTTGGGAGGAGGGGGTGAAGCATGGAGGTGGAGAAGGAGACTATGGGCTGGGAGGAGGATTTAGTAGCGGAGTGTAGGGCTTTACTTCACACTGTTGTTTTGCATCATAATGCTCCAGATGAGTAGCATTGGTACCCTGACATTATGGGGGGTTACACAGTGCGTACAGGTTATCACCTTCTCACTTCACAAGATTTACCAATTGTGGGTACTTCAGATGTCCTTGTTTGACATAAGCAGATTCCATTGAAGGTCTCTATTCTAGCTTGGAGACTACTTCTTGACAGATTACCAACTAAACCGAATCTGTTGAATTGCGGTATTTTATGATCGGAGGCAGTCATCTATTCGATGACGCGTGGGCAGGCCGAAACAGCCTCCCACCTATTTTTGTATTGCGGCATGTATGCTCCACTGTGGCAGATGGTCAGGTGTTTAAGGGGTCTGAAGGCTTGTCGATCTTTCTTGCAGCTTCTATGGCTCTTGTGCGTTTGGTTAATATGGCAGAAACGAAATAACAAGTTATTTAAAAATTCACAGCTTACCATCTCAGAGCTTATAGATAAAGTTAAATTTTATTCTTATTGGTGGCTGAAGGCAAATAACACTTCTTTTGTATTTGGTAGTCAGCGATGGTGGTCGGAGCCTTTGAGATGTTTGGGTATCGGCTAATCTTTATTTTCGAGTTTTCTTGTGGTAATTGTGATTGAATATTTGTACTTATGAGTGGTCTTTTTAGCACACCTTATACTAGGGAGGCGACTCCTATTATGTTAATATAATCCATTTTTTATTCTTTAAAAAAAAGACTCGTTGAAATTATACTGCAAAGTGTACACATACACGACACCAACTAAAAATAAATCTTATTTTATTCAAACTGCATGAGCTTATTATTTCATTCAAAAAACAACAAAGGGAAATACATAACAATATTTTCTATCTAGCAGCTATATGTGAGAGGAGTGGTTCCACTGCATGACATTACCATCTAATTTGGTTGATTTGAATTGTCATCCGAACCATTCAAGTCTGGCATATCAGCAACAATGTTGTTGTTGCTGGATTCATGTGCAACATGATCAATATTGTTGATGATGCCATTAGCATTTATTGGGTCATCCTCTTCGATTTCTCGAAGAGTTTCATCAATGGGCATTTCCGTACAGAACTCTAGTTTGTTGAAAAGAGTAGCCTGAACCCAAACAACACTAGCAGCATGAACCTTCCCGCCAACAGTTCAACCAAACATTTGTCCATCACTGCCAAAGAAGCAAATGGAAAAAGACAAGCATGTTGGATCACTGATGATGAATTCTGGGGGAACACGATCACAATTGAAATTGATATGTGTTCCAGTTAGAGATATCATCTGGAACGGTCCTTCCATAGGAAAATTTGGGACACGAGTTACCGGGTGGAGCAGGGTAATGTTAGAGATAGGACCGGAACCCCGAAACACTATTAGGTCAGCTTGACAACCTTGAGCAAAGTTGGTTAATACTTCAATGATATCTTTCCCATAAGGGATTTCAACGGGAATAATTCTCATATGGTTGTTGTTAGAGGATTCATTTGTTGGGTTTGGGGAGAAAGGTGAGGGGGCACATTTGTTCTCTGCCATTATTGAGGATGTGTATTTTGTGTGGAATAGACAAACAATGTGATGTTATATTTATAGTTGTCTAAAATGTGAGAGACCTGTGTTGAAATTCAAAATGATTTGTAATTTTTTATATTGGTAATTAAATAGGGGGAGAGGAAGACATGTATTATAGAAATGGGTGCGGTTATGGTGCATAAGGAAATCCTGTGCATAAGGAAATCCTTATGCACCCTGCATAAATCTAGAAATGGTTTTGGAGTATAGCTCACAGAAACCATTTTCACAGCAAAATAGTTTTGACATAATTTTATACAAAACATACTATGATATATGCAGGGTGTTGTAAACCATTAAGTACAACTAATGATTTTGGAATACAACTCACAGAAACCATTTTTAAATTTATGCAGGGTAGATAAGGATATTTCCTTATGCACCATAACCGCAGTCTATAGAAATGTGTCTAAATACACGTTCCTCCAATTTTTGTAATAAAAAATGGTATATTCTTTGAATCAAGTCTTTGGTTGAACACCATTGACTTTTTTTGTTTTAGTTATCATATAAATTATTAAAATTTGAAGTGTATTTTATAATTAACAATAACAACTTTGTTCACATTCTAATATGTATTCTTCATTCTAGAAGATTTCAATTTTAATTTTTATTCTACATGATAAGCATACTAGCTCCAAAAAAATGTATGTATTTAACCAATTTAGACGTCCAATTTTATTTTATTATGATTGGAAAAAATGAATGGTTAAAGCTATATACATTATGATATTGGTAAAATTTAGCTTTGACTCATCAAAGGTAATCTAATGTACAAAATATTTTTTTTTTTATTTTTAAAAACACAAAAGATTATATGTAAGTTTTTGGTCAATATGTATATTATGACATTGGTAAAATTTAGCTTTGATGAGTCAAAGGTAATCTAATGTACACAATATTTTTTTTATTTGTATAAACACAAAAAATATTATATGTACGTTTTTGGTCAATATGTATATTATGATATGAGAAATGATATTGGTAAAATTTAGCTTTGATGGGTCAAAGGTAATCTAATGCACACAATATTTTTTTTTTATTTGTAAAAACACAAAAAAGATTATATGTACGTTTTTGGTCAATATGTATATTATGATATTGGTAAAATTTAGCTTTGATGAGTCAAAGGTAATCTAATGCGCACAATATTTTTTTTACTTGTAAAAACACAAAAAAATATTATATGTAAGTTTTTGGTCAATGAAATATATGAAACTTGATTCTATGTAAGCTATGAGTAAAAAAAAAAGATTATGTTTAAGTTTTTTTTTTTTTTTTTTACAAAATTATATATAAGTTATAGATCCACATTATTACATTTTGTGTTTGTTTTATTCTTGAAATTGAATAAATTAAAAAATATTTGTATTTATGCCAATTTTGTTTCTCTTGTAGCTTTTTTTAAGGATAAAAAAAAAAGTAAAAATTACAAAAGTTTGGGAGAAATCAACCATAAGGTGCAGGGGTGTACTAGTTTTTTAACTTTCTGAAACTCCTAATCCAGAATTATTTTTTTCATTTCATGTGAAATATTTTAATTTATTACTACTACTATTTTTTAAGGGAAATAATTATTCTCACAAAAGGTTGAACCACCAGCAATCACGACTCCTTTGATTTCAGTATTAACCGTTCCATAATTTCTACCAAAAAAGAAGTAACTGTGATGTCATTGTTTAATATGCATACATGTTATATAGCGTTTTACATTTGAACCCAGATAAAGTGTCTATAATATTCACTTGAGCTACATCTTTGGAGCGCAAAAAGTAAATCTTATACGAGTTATGTGATTGAGTAGTGATATTTGAACAATTATTTTTGACAACCATCATTACAACTTTTTTTTTCTTTTTTTTTATTGGTCAAAAATAATGGAGAGAGAAAAAAGAAAAGAGAGAATAAAAACATAATGTGAGTATGAGAGAAAAAGTTGTCAAGAAGTTGTCACAAAGTGGTTGTGCAAATATCATTTCTCTATGTTATTTCTACAATTAAAATTGGACAACTAATCCAATATCTTATTATATTGTGAGGAACACGCAGATCGAAATCAATCAAAAAATAGCAAATAAATTATTGATTCTACAAATATAATGTTCACGTGTCATTCCTCATATTATAATCTATGTATATAAGTATGAATTAAAAATGTGAGTAAGCCCAACTAACTTGAAACCAACTTTTCTAATGTGCACAAATCACCTTACCTTCAACTCATTTGTAGTCGGAATTAATTTTACAAATAGAAATGGCAGCAGTTGAAGAGTGCAGTTCCAATGGAGTCTCAAGATGGTCCCTCAAAGGAAAGACTGCTCTCGTCACTGGTGGAACTCGTGGGATTGGGTCACTTTTTTTCTTTCTTCTCAATTTTGTTCCTTTCTTTCAATTTTAATTATGGCTACAAAGTTTCTAATTATGGCTAACCATGTTGTTCAATTTCAGACATGCCATAGTTGAGGATTTATGTGGGTTTGGTGCTACCGTCCACACCTGTTCCAGAAACCAAGATGAGCTTAATAATTGTTTGAATCAATGGCGTAGTAAAGGCTTTTTGGTGTCTGGATCTGTGTGTGATGTCTCATCTCGAGAACAAAGGGAGAAGCTCATTCAAGAAGTTGCCTCAATCTTCAATGGTAAACTTCACATTTATGTAAGTCATGCTCGATTAATTTTTGCACATTGTTAGTACCGGCATTCAACATTAGAAAGGTGTGTCTGATGTCTGACATGATACACGCATGTAGTTGGGTTCAATCATTTACATTTTCTTGAATTACTACTATGTATATGTGTGTCAGTGTTGTGTCTGATATCAGTGTCTATACACTAGGAAATGAAATGCCTACCTTTACTATTTGGTGTTTTAATGTATTTAGGAGATAGACGAATGATTAAGGCACATTAATAATGGGAGAGAATGATTGGTTAAGAGAGATAGATTCAAAGTAAGAGACTCTTCTAACATAGTCTAAAAGCATTTTAGAGAGACATCCAATCATATAGTATCATAACAACACTCTACATTTTTTAAAGAAAAACATCTTTACAAATATCTACATGATGACATATGACTTGACGTGTGTGTAAAATCTATTTGCATAGACAATGCATACAACAACAACCAAGCCTTATTCCACTAAGTGGGGTCGGTTACATAGATCAAATTACGTCATAATGTTCTATCATAAACTAAATTTGGATCCAACTGAATAATCTCTAATTTACCTGATCATTTGATTCAGTTGGATACTTTAGCTGGTACGTCAAAATCCAAGTGCTCGGTTATGATTTTAATTTGGTGTGCTTGTACCTGAATCATTTGGAAGGAAATGAATAACAGGATCTTCAACAACAATGTTTGCCCGGTTTCTAAGCTTTTAGACAATGTCAAGCACATTTCTTTTTGGTGGTTAAAGGCAACTTTTTCTAACATTGCTTTTGACTATCATAATTGGTGGCTTTGCTTATGTTGTGTCTGGGCATTGACTAATTTCTGCTTTCTTTATTTGTTCCTTGTGCTTTTGTAATTATTCTGGTTTTGTACTCTAGCTCTCTTCTCTGGTACGCCTTGTGATGGGGAGAGTGAGTTTTGGTAGTAATATATTCTATTTTGGCTTCTTCCGAAAGAAAAAACTCTAAGACTCTCCTAATAGTGTCTCTTATAGTTTTTCTAGGTCTTTTTCTATGCATGAAGCAAATACGAACAATGCATACTAATTAAAAAATATTCAACATCGAAAATTTTGAAATGCTGCAAAAGAAACATAGTATCACTACGAATTATAGTACATTGTAGAGAGGTTTCATACCGTCTATATCTTGGCATAGATAACGATGTTTGATTGATCTCGTCGCAGGTGAATAATGTTGGAGC
Organism: Medicago truncatula; assembly: GCF_003473485.1. Classification (NCBI taxonomy): domain Eukaryota; kingdom Viridiplantae; phylum Streptophyta; class Magnoliopsida; order Fabales; family Fabaceae; genus Medicago; species Medicago truncatula. Next base: position 34,284,528 of record NC_053044.1, read on the forward strand.
AAACTTTAGGAAACCAACCATTGAGTACACTGCTGAAGTATATTCAGAAATTATGGCAATTAATTTAGATTCTGCATATCATTTGTGTCAACTTACACATCCTCTTCTAAAGGCATATGGAATGGGAAGCATTGTATTCATTTCCTCTATTGCTGGCGTGGTGAGCTTAGGTACTGGATCAGTCTATGCAGCAAGTAAAGGTGGGAGTTACCATCATAGCAATACTAATTACTTGTTCAACTTGCTTGTAGTAAAAGGTTGTCTGATCAAGAAAACTGAATGCTTACTGACCAGTGATGTTTTCAGCTGCAATCACTCAGCTTACAAAAAACTTGGCTTGTGAATGGGCAAAAGATGGCATAAGGAGCAATTGTGTTGTTCCTGCTACCACCAATACACCACTTGTTGAACATGTAATGTTCTCTTTTACTTTATTTATTCATTTATTTTGGAGTTAGTTGCTTTCCTTTTGGGTGAAGGATTCAATGATAGGATCACATGAATGAGATCCTACTGAAATTTATGTTAGAGAAAAATAGGTCAAAGATAACATAGTTGGCACACTTGTTACTCTAGATTGAATCTAAACATGGCATATTAATCTGTTGAATCATTTAGAGTACAATACTGAACTCCAACAAAGTTTATTTCTTCAAAACACTGAATTAAAGCCTCTATTTTATGATGAAATTATAAATGTGCAATTTATGATTTTGGTGGTCAAAATTCAGTACGTCTTCATGTCTCAGCTCATTGGAATTCATTATTATTACTTGTCGATCTGATATTAGTAATAAAAAAAATCAACAGCATATACTGCCATCAAGATTAATTGTGCTCAACATTTTGAGGAAAATATCTCAAACAGATGTACTAAGAGGATATTCACCATCCTCCAAGCCTCTATTATTACTTGTGTAGTATTTTATATTTCAGAGAGTTCATACCTGATTTTGTATACACTGCGTCTGGTTATGAATCATGCTATTAGATTTGTAGTACAAAACCTTTTTCCCTATTTATAATACAGATGAACAACTTGACTTAAAGTTGCTATGGCATCTGAATTTGATAATTTCTACAAACAGACTCCTGCTGAACTTTTGTATTTCTAATGATACAACATTTTTGATAAATTTTTAAATAGCTACACTTTTTTGTCATTTCTAATTATGCTTGTTGCTAATTGTTTTCTATTGTGACAGCTGCTTCGCAACAAGCAGTATATGGATGAAATGTTGTCTCGAACTCCTCTTGGACGCATCGCAGAATCTCATGAAGTTTCATCGTTGGTGGCTTTCCTTTGTCTGCCAGCTGCGTCTTACATCACCGGACAAGTTATTTGTGTTGATGGAGGATTAACTGTGAATGGATTCCAGCCCAGTATGAGAATAACATAATATTCATGCACTTCTTGGTTCATTGTTAAGTATTAATTATCTTTGGAACAAAGGATTAACTGTGAATGATCTCTTTCAATTTCATTTTGGTATATGACTGTAGACACATAAAATTAAGCAATCAATAAGCTCTCTTTAACTCAACTACTAATCTCTCTTGTAATAAAACAAAAAAACAAGAAGTTAAGTTTATTTTATTCAAACTTTAAAAAGGACTCGGAAAAACAACAAAGGGAAACATGGTTTTTTGGCTATCTAGTAGCTATTAGTGTTTCTTCTACATGTCGTTGTTATTACTATGAAGATGGCGAGCAGACATTTGGTAATTCTGCTGAGTTGAATTGACACTTACAATATCTACGTGTGGCACATTAACAATAGTAATATTGTTGTTGGATTCATGTGGAACAATATTGTCAAAGAAACCACCAAAATATACTTGGGGATCCTCTTCAATTAGCTGAAGACTTCCACACTAGTGGTGACTAACCAATTTAACTCAAATTTCTTGAAAAGAGTAGCCGTAATCCAAACAACATTAACCTTTCCTACAACAATTCTACCAAATATGTCCACCGTTGTCATGGAGGTAAATAAGAGGAACATGTTAGCACAAGGATGAATTGGGGGCAATATGATCATAATTGACTTTTACATATGTTCCAGCTAAAGATATCATATGGAGCGGTCCTTCCATGGGTAAAGTCAGAGACAAGACCAGAACCTTTCGACACTATTATTCATGCTTGATTATGTTGAGCATAGTTGCTTAGACCATCCACAATATCTTTTATATATCGGTCTCAATGTTTTCCTTGATTATAACATGTGGTTTGGGCTTGTTCTTAGAGTTCTAGGGTCTATCTCTAGGAGGGTGTTTGTTTCAAGGTTAAGAATGACATTTTCGGGAATACATGGCTAGGGAATGATTATACCCATGTTTGTTATGAGGTTGAGAAAAAAATATTCTTTAGGTATAAAGGTTACTGGGAATGGAGTAACTTCTCATAACTTCCATTATTTCCATGTAAAGAGATGGGAATATGCATTCCCATGATATTATGCATAGATTTAAAAAAAAAAAATGTAACTTCCAATTTTTCCAGGAATGTCAAGTTATTTGCCAAACACTTTTTTTAACAAATACCCAAGAATCAAATTTTCATATTTTCATTCCCGGGTATGTTATTCCTGAGAATAATTTGTGTTTCCCAAAAACAAACGCCCCCTATGTTTTTCGGAGGAGGATGTGGTAATGTCCTCCTTTGGCTCTTAAGGAAGATAAATAAATTTATTAGAGGAGGATTGTACAAATGATGATGTCAACACCATCAGGGTGTCGTTGTTGATGTTAATGGTGATGGTAATGATGATCTCTTCTTATAAATAAGGATGGAGAGATTACACTATATGCTCGTTATTAAATGATGGGAGAGGAAGTGATACATTATAGAAATGTTAATTAACACACTAATCCAATTTTTTAAATAAAAAATGATACATTTATTGAATCAAGAATTTGGTTGAAAACGGAAAATAAAGTATTTGGTTGAACATCATATTAGTCATATTTCAACGAGAGTTGCTATATATCACGAAAATATATGTGGCGAATGTCTCATCATGACTTGCAAATTGCTTAAGTAACAAAAAAAAAAAAAAAAAAGGAAAATGTTACATAGACACCTTTTATTCTCATACACCCTTGTACACCCCATGTACTAGGAAGAGAGAAGATGAGAGGAAAGAGAAAATGTGCTTGTGTGGGGTCCATATGACTACATGTCATATTTTTGTGTGGGTATCAAAGGGTGTATTATCACCTAAGGGTGTCTATGTATCATTGCTCAAAAAAAAATATATCGTTTGAACAGTGATGTAATTTATACAGGTGTTCATATTTTTACTCATAGAACTTAATTTTTTGTTTAATTTTAATGATAAATATGGATGAAAATAATAAAAAATTTGGAGAAATAAACCACGAGGCGTAGGGGCGTTTATTTTTATTTTTTTACTAACGTGGTTTAGCCTAGAGTGTACATGTTTTATGACTTCGAAAATTTCCTAATCAAATTTTTTTTTTAATTTTATATGAGTTTTAAATGATAATGAAAAAAACAAGAAGAAATAGAATATATACCAATATTGGAAATATCTTTTAAATTTTGTAAGAAACACTTAGTTTTATTTGACACTCACCTAAACACATTGATTTTAATAAGAAAATATAAAGTTAAATATATATTATTTTGCGTGTCCCCATTGTGATTATATTAGAAATTTTTTGAGAAAAATACAAAAGTTTCAATTAAATGATGAATGCTACTTGTTTTAGATTCCATTATTTATTCGCAATTAATTCATTTAAATCTAATATAGTTTTTTTAATTAATTTAACAATTACAACTCTAGTTATCATTGGATTTAAAGAAAATTTTGAAATTAGGTAGATCACATTGTAATATTGAATCCAAGTTGTTCAATTGATGAGTTCATGTGCATGTGCGCGCATAGTAGTGACATCATCTTTTCCTTTTTTTTTTATTTTTCTTTCTCTCATATGAACCATGTTTGATGTATAAAATATATACTTTTGAGGTTGCAAAAACGACCCGTTGATAAGGAAGTTTTTTGGTTTAAGGTGTTGGTTGCTAGGTATGGTGTGGACTCAGGGAGGTTGGGGGTCGGAATGTTTCTTCTTGGTAGCGGGAGATTGCAAAAATTAGGGATGGTAGAGGCGACGTTGGGGAGGTTGGTTTGAGGAGAATGTATCACGTAGAGTGGGGGATGAAGCTGATACATCTTTTTGGTATGATCGGTGGATAGGTGAGACTCCTTTTAGTGTGCGGTTTAGGCACTTATTTGATTTATCTTTAAATAAGTCATGCTCGGTCGCCACTATGTTTCATCTTGGTTGGGAGGAGGGGGTGAAGCATGGAGGTGGAGAAGGAGACTGTGGGCAGGAAGGAGGATTTAGTAGCGGAGTGTAGGGCTTTACTTCACACTGTTGTTTTGCATCATAATGCTCCAGATGAGAAGCATTGGTACCCTGACATTAAAGATAAGGATGGAGAGATTACACTATATGCTCGTTATTAAATGATGGGAGAGGAAGTGATACATTATAGAAATGTTAATTAACACACTAATCCAATTTTTTAAATAAAAAATGATACATTTATTGAATCAAGAATTTGGTTGAAAACGGAAAATAAAGTATTTGGTTGAATCTACTATAAGAAAAGAGTCTTTAGTTGAACATCATATTACTCATATTTCAATGAGAGTTGCTATATATCACGAAAATATATGTGGCGAATGTCTCATCATGACTTGCAAATTGCTTAAGTAACAAAAAAAAAAAAAAAAATCGTTTGAACAGTGATGTAATTTATACAGGTGTTCATATTTTTACTCATAGAACTTAATTTTTTGTTTAATTTATACATGTGTCTATATTTTAACTTATATATTAATATGGACCGTTTTTTTTTAATTTATACATATGTATATATATTTAATCATAATTAATACGGAATAATTTTATGTACAGTTTGTACATATGTCTATATTTTTTTTTTCATATATTAATACATAGTTCTTTTTTTTTTTTATAGTTTCTATACAATTGCGACTTGCTTTCAAAAAAAGAGCTCAACACGCTCATTCGTCCATATGGGCGGGTATCCTGGTAGAGCATTTGATTCATCTCTTGTAACCTATATAGAAAGAGATGCTTTAGAACAATTAGTAATGATATAATTTGAGTTTATTTTCAACAAATAAAAAATAGATTATTTTTTTATGTAATTTTGGTTGCTACATTTATTTTTAATACAACTTCTTATTAAATTTAGTAGACTTAAATAGGTCTTTCGTCCCTTCAACTATAGGTCATTTGAATTTTCGTCTCTGAAGTTACTAATTCTTCCAATCTGTCACTGCAAATATTAATCAATTGAAAAATGGTCCTAATTACATCTGATTAGTAACTTCCGGGACGAAAATTCAAATGACCTATATTTGCAGGGACGAAAAACCTATTTAAGCCAACCACCTCGTCCAATCATCACTTGCCACACTGGGCACCACGTCGCTAATGACAGCCCACCTCCAAAAAAAAAACCTAATTAGGACCAAAAGTCAAATGATTAATATTTGCAGTGACAGATTGGAAGGATTAGTAACTTCAGGAACGAAAATTCAAATGATATATATTTAAAGGGACGAAATACTTATTTAAGCTAATTTAATATTATTTAATTATTTGATAAAAAAGTTTGTCCAGTGAGTTGAAATCCACCCCGATTTTACAAGTACAACTTTTTCACTACATTATTATGGGTAAAATCATTAGACCTCACTTAACAAATTTTAGCATAACCCCATTGAGCAACAAATATATAGTATACTTATTTCTTTCAAAGTCTAGCAAGGGTCCATTATTGGTACTATGGTTCGATGTTTACGTAGGTTTGGAATCACATTCAAACTAGTGTTGACTTTCAACATTTTAAGGTATATAGTGATAGTTCCACTACTATAGTCAGCAAGTACTAGACAAATTGTATTTTTCATTTTGGATAATATATATGTTTGAATTACATATAATAATAAACAACCTTATAATGTCAATGAAAGATGACACCACCATGTCTCATATTGGATATACTATATAGAATATACTTTAAATTTATCAAAACCAAGGGCGGCTTTGAAAACCAGTCAATGTATGCATATGTTATGTTATGACACGACATTACGGATTCTAGGAAACAGAAAATAAATTTTGTTGGCAAAAGGCACAAGGTATAGAAATCTGGTTTTTGTTGTTTATAGTAAGTGGTTTTGCATGATATTTTTTGAGTATATGCTTACTTTATTCAGGAAGCAAGCACGTGTCTGGGAAGTAAAAGTGATGAATGAATTTGGTGCATAGTGGTGAAGTTGCCATATGCTGAAGTTTGAGTTGATTCATAGAACGGTTACTAATGAATATCAATATTTTTGTTGCAGAAAACAGCACAAAATCTATCTAGGGCATGCCTTGCGCGTGTCATGCAGAATCAAACTTTTAGCTAATAACTATGCCACGTATTTTTTTATGCAGTTTTCCAATGCTATTGCTACCTATTCATCACATTTGCCATACTTACTTTCAATTTTCAAGTGGGTGTGTACTTCAAATTGCATGTAGTACCATGAATATATGTATTCTATCGTGTTAATTAATTTGATAGACATATCAGATTTTTTTGTCCTTTTCTATTCATATGTCTTTGCTAGCTGTATAAATTAATTAAATAGTACGTACAAATATCTTTGATGACTGCATAAAAAAAAAGGGTGTTCTGCATAAAAAAAAACTTTAATGAAACACATGACTTGGTGTTGAGAATTGAGATTGATATGCAACCTTGCCACTTGCAAACGTCTGCAAATAGCTGGCTTCTCATGCATGGCCTCTAGAAACAGAGAAGGTTTATTATACTTGCCAGCCATAAATTCAAATTACGATGACTGTTCTTAATATAGGATATACTCCTAGAGCTTCAATTTTCTCTATTTCTATTGGTCAAAAATAATAGAAAGAAAAAAAGGAAGAGAGAAAATAAAAACATAATGTGAGTATGAGAGAGGAAGTTGTCAAAAAGTTGTTGCAAAATGGAGGTACAAATATCATTTCTCATACTACTATACTATATATAGCGAAAAGACATTCATTCATTTGCTCGTATTTCTGTTTTTTTTATTGCGCTAACGTTTGAAAATTATAAACGGTATTTTTTTGTGAAATTTTAATTTTGATTAAAACTAAAAATATAAATGTTTGTTACTTTCAAATTAGAACAAACTAACCATGATTATCTATCTATTTCAATTACAGGAACAATATAACAAAAAATATATAATCTAATTTTTTTTTAATGACGCCAACATCAATTTTATTATAGAAAAAATTGTTTAAGGGGTATAATTGGGATCATGAAAAAGTTAGTGTAGATATACTCATCTAGTTTGTTACACTTTTAAAAGGATAAAGGAAAAAAATCTGAACATATATATACTCATGTCGTTTTTGTTACACTTTTATTTTAATATTTTAATTTACTCTTATTTATTTGTTATATATATTATTTGTATTAAAAGTTGGGGGTAGCTTTAAAAAGAAAAAAATTCAGACCAAAAGAGCCAAAACATGTTATTTTCTTTATACATAGTATAAATATAGATTATTGGATATATGTTGAGAATCTATGAAGTCCGAATATTCTAAACTTGAAGAGGCGAATATCGGATATATATCGATTATCCATATTCAAAAAGCATTTGAATTTTATTGTATTTTTTCAAAACTATTTGGTCAAATAGGTATGAGATATTTCTTAGATAATCACGGATACGTATTCTAGAAATACGACCGTGTCTACACAATTTAGAGCTAAAGGTGAAGTTATATGTATTTCTGATATTATTTGTTTTCGTTTCACCCTCAAGTATGTCATATCACCTTCTGAAATATTGTCCATTGTGAATGTAAGCACTTCACGATTTTGTCATTTATAAAAGGTGTCACATTTGATTGAAGAGTGTGAGTGTTATATATAAAGGATCCTTGCCGTCAATTTTCCGTACCGCACTCAAGCACAACAATGTTCTAGTATACCTTAAAGTCCCGCGTTGCTTGAGAATCGAGACCACAACCCCATAATATCAAAAGCATGGTCGTATCTAAGACAAAGCGAAGATGACAACCATCCTAGACCCAAAAAATAAGTTTAAAAATTTGGGCCTTAAAATTAAAAAAAAAAAAAAAAATCTCCATTAAGCTTAAAACAAGAAACAATACTTAAATTCTAAAGTGAGGTGTCAGATGTTGATGTAAATAGTCTTTTATCAAAATTAAAAGTGTTGTAATTATTAGTGATTTTGCATTTAGAAATGATCATAGAATATAAGAAAAAATTGATCAATAAAAATTAATGTACTTGGTCCAAAATTTGTATCGCACACACCAACTTATGTTGACCCATTTTTGCTTATATTTTGACATGGAATTAGTATGTATGAACACTTGGATATTAAATAAAATGCCAAATCCATTTTTTGTCCTTTAAGTTTGACAAAAATACGATGCATCAAATTAACAACTTTTTTTTTTTTTGAAAACTCGGTATCCGATCCAAGAATCGACTAATCCGAGGGACCAATCCTACCGCCCACTTGCGGGGGGCCCCGTTTAAAGCCAGAGCAAGCTCTGTATGGACTTAGCCCACCGAAATTGGCACCAGAGGGAATCGAACCTGAGACCTCTGGAGGAGCAAACTCCAAGATCCCAAGCCAACCACTAGGCCAACCCCAAATGGGTTATCAAATTAACAACTTAAAGGACCTATTTGAAGCTTAAAATTAAAAAACTTAAATGACTTGTTTGAAACTTAAAAAACTTATAGAACTAATCCGATATTTTCGTCAAACTTAAAAGGATCAAAAAAGATATTTGACCTGAATAAAAAAAATCAATGTTGATTGTATGATCTACGATGTTTTTATTAGATAACTTTGTAACGTAATAAAAATTTATCATCTTCAAACAAATTATTTTTATGCATTGAAAATTCAAATTTTTTATATGCTAATTAGGTTCAAATTATAGGTTCGTCCTTGACCATCAAAATCTTAAAAAAATAACCTCAAAAGGTAATTTGGCGTACTTGAGGGAGGGAATATTGCACGTTTGGACCTGCACCATAGCATATCAAATGTTCACATAAGCTTTTGTCTTTCAAGTTACATTTATGGGACAAACATGTAGTTATAATATTATTTTGTGTGAAATGTGTATCACTGCATGCAACTTTAAAGATTAATTTCTGGAAACGAGTAGAAAAATTATGAATAAAAAAATTCTCTTTTAAGGAATTTAATATTGATGCATCCTCATAGTTGAATTCAAACCCAAAACTTCTTATCCAAGTCCTCTTAATTACGTATAACTGTAATATTCATTCACCTATTTCAATATTTCATTCTCAAAAGCTAACAAGGTACACTTTCACTATAAGTAAAAGCATAGTTATATTAATGGTTTAAATATAAGTAAAATTAACTATTTTAATTATATATTTTTCCTAAAAAAACTATTTAATTATATATTTAACTTAATATAAATTTTATTTTTCTAATTAATCTTCTATTCTCATGAAGAATTTAGTTATATATTTAACATAATATAAATTTTATTTTTCTAATTACTCGTCTATTCTCATGAAGAAGTTCCCATACCACCGAACTTAGAAACCATGTTTCTTCTTATCATAATGGGGGAGAAGATATAGAATTAGCTACCATCAGGCAATAATTTATTAAAATACTTTTAAATTTGTTGGCTATTGCATATAGACGGAATACTTGTCGGTTTCTAACATATGGATTAAAATATACATGATTTCGACGAAATTCTACAATTTATGTTTTGATCACACAAATATATTTTTTGTCAATTATGATTATTATAATTATATAGTAATGAATAAGATTTAAAGTATTTTTATATGTATATAATATCTGTTAAGAATTTTTAACGTATCAAGGTGACACAAGGTCAGCATGTTCTCTTTTATTGCAAATGCATTTGAGTTTCACCAAATTCATAAAGAATCTCCTATATTTTAACATGACAATGAATTTTAACAAAAAGTTGAATACGGGAAAATAACAAATGTTCAAAAAATATTTAAAAAGAGACAAAATAGTTATAATTTTCATTGTTAAACACCTAAAGTTACTTCTTATACTAAATTAATTTATTAAAATTGAATTGTTATTTTTTAAAAGGAAAATTGAATTGTTATATAATGACTTATCTTCAAGGATTTGATCATCCATTCTTCCCTTGTTCATTAGCGTAAATTCCCAGAATTTTTGTACGCCATGAATCAATGTGGCTGGGTTTTTGGTAAAAACACAGAAAAATTCAGATAAATAACAGATGCAAGCGCTGACTGAACCACGTGGCAAGAGCCTCCGGTCACGTCAGTTGTACTGTTTTTCAGAGTTTCAGAAGTACCATGGGGAGGGTTCTGACTAGATGGACACGTATATGGTTGGATCTGTGTGTCCCAAACTCGGGTAACAGACTTTTTTTTACCTTCATAGTTTCCAACTTTTCATATATATTCTCTAAAGTTTTTTTTATTCATGAAGGAACGACAACAAACTGCCTGAATGGCAAAAATAATCTTCATAGATATTGTATTTATAAATCTAAAAGACATGGTATTGTTATAAAATGATTTTAAAATCTATGTAAAAGATAAACATTCACTTTTGCTAAGAAGCCAATATCAAATGCAAATAGTAGAAAAACATGTTGATTATTAAAATATATTTTTATCATTTTGATGCTTTGTTTGATACGGCTTTGAGGATCGTTTGTTACACTGTGAAAGCCCTGATCTCCAATCTCACAGGCGGTGAAATCCCAGTCAAATAAATAGTATTCTCTCTATCTGTCGAGATTTGAATCTTAACATATTAGGTTTCAATCGAATTTGAATTTCAAATTATCATACATTGTAAGAGTCTAATCTTTTACCCAACTCAACCATTTGTTGATAGTAACGACACTCACTCATTATTTTTCAAAAGAAATAGTATGTGTTATTTTCCGCATTTACAACCAATTAAATGTACGATTAGAGTGAAGCTACCAATTGGAGCTTCAATTCTGCCGTACATTTAGAGTGTGCTTGGTTCAGCTTTTACACCTCTCAAAAGCACTTCTGATAGCTTCAAAAGTGAAAACTTCCAATTCCAACATGTTTGGTTCAGCTTCTCAAAATCAACTCTCATCTCCAAAAGCAATTCTGGATGAAGCTACAATTCCTAGCTTTTGAGTTAGCTAGAATCAATTCTCCAATAAATTTTGTGTATGTTTGGTATGGCGGCGGGGAGAATTGATTTTGATAAAATTGAGTTTGGTTAAAAGTGAGTTAAATGTGAATTGATTTATGATTGATTACGCTTACTTAAAAGTGATTCTTATAAATTGATGATGTTTGGATAGTTTGAATCAAAATTACTTTTAAAGTGTAAATTACCAAAAAGGTCTTAACACATAAATATACATAAAATAAAATCACACACCCTCTTTTTTGTGTGAGCTAACTCCCCATGTGAAACAATAATATTCCAACCCAACAGTAGAAAGAGAAAGAAGAAAAAAAATCCATAGTTATAAAAAAAAAAAAAAAAAATCATCACCCTTTACATCTTTGATTCTGCTTCACTCTCAATGGTACCACTCTCCATTTTTCAAAAATTCGATAGCTTCATACCTCAAATTTACATCTTTGATTCTGCTTTTTCTTCTCTCCATATCTCTCGATGTCATCCTCACATCACACAATTCTTCTCCCCCTTGTTTCATAAACATTTATTTTCAATTTCTCATCCCCCTTTTCCCTCTCAGATCATCGTCGACGATTTCATAGATATGTGTTGCGTGGCTGCGAATTGAATTTCTGAGGGAAAAAATAAGTGGGTGATGTTTTTTATTGTCGTGTTCTGTTAGAAGTAATTGGAGAAGAAGGTATGGCAGTTTGGTAAATAAACTAGTCACTGAAAAGTTAAATCTTGTACTCCCGTTTTGATTGCCACAAAAGCTCAGATTTGTAGCTTCTAAGCAACCCGCGTTTCGGCACTTTCAGTGCAACCTGGAGACTTACTTTTGAATTTGTCCAAACATCCTAGAAATAGCCAAACTTGCTTTTGGAGGTGAAAATGTGGGTTTGGGAGTGGCAAACGCGAAACCAAACAGGCACTTTATATTTTGATTATTACAACCTATTATTTTCCTTTATTGCCCTTTATCAATTCTCCTTCTTTTTGCTTTGTATTTAATTTGATGAACCAAATTTAATCAGAAAACTTAACGAACCAAATTAGCCCCCATAAAATATTTATGGTCATGAGTTACCAAGTTTTGGATTTTCCTTTACGGTGTTTCCATTCAAAATTACTGTATTATTTAACTTTCTTTTACGCTATATTTTATCATTTTTGGCAACTAACTCTAGTATTATTTAACTTTAATATATTTTATCAAAAAATATAAAATATATGAACAAATATTATGTAAAATAAAATTGGTTTAATGATCGTATTCATTATTTTTTAAATTAATATAGAAAAATTATTTATTTAGAATAAATAATATATCTATATTTAGTATTGTTCTACATATACATTCAACTATGTCCATTTATTTGTATTTAGCTATGTCCATTTTAGTAATTATACATTCAAAATCAATTTTGATCAAAACTATCCAAACAACATTCAGTTTGTTTAATCAATTCTGAATTATTGTATCCAAACATAAATCAATTCTCTCAAAATCAATTCTGTCAGAATCAATTATATCATAATCAATTCTATCCAAAGTTAAACCAAACACACACTTAATGCATATTTGACGTAATTCGAAACACCTACATAGTGTGTGTTTGGTAGGGCGGTGACGAGAATTGATTTTGATATAATTGAATTTGAGAGAATTGATTTTGATTAAAAGTGAGTTGAATGTGAATTGATTATGTTTGGATACACTTTAACAGAAGTGATTCTTATGACTTGATATTGTTTGGATAGTTTGAATCAAAATTGATTTTGAATGTGTAATGATTAAATTATTCTTTTAATTAAAACTAAATATTTCATTCTTACTTAAAATATTTATTTGAACTTATCTAAAATTATAAATGGATTTTTATTGGTTCACAAATTTATTTAAAAATAATTTCAGATTATAAGAGTATTTTTTTTAACAAAATTTATGAGTTTTTAAAAATTAAAAAAATAAAATAAAATTGATCAATTCAAGTTTTTTTAATACTTCCTCACGCCTCCCTTCTTCTATTTCTCTAGATTACACTTCTACACATTTCCATTTTTTTCTCCAAACATAAGAAGCCAAGTCAACCCAACTGCAACTACAAGTCTACAACTCAGATCCACAATTTCTCCTCATTCCACTATTTTTCTCTCCATTTCTCCTTGGATTAGGAACAGATTTGGTTCCTTTTCTTTGTTTTATTATTATTTATTTATTTTCCCTCTTTTCTCTGTTTCATCTGCAAATCAAATTAGGATAGATCTGAAAAATAAAGAAGAAGAAAGATGTTTATTATTAGGAAATTGGAGAAGAAAATATAGGTATGTTGGTAACTATACATGTCATAGAAATCAAAACTCAGTTTCACAAACGCAAAAGCTAGGAATCCCTTCTTCAGCTGTACCAGCATTTTGATCTTAAAACTAAGTTTTTGGAAGTGCTTTTCATTCACCCAAACAAGCTGAAATATCTGAAAACGTGGTTTGAAAAAGTAAAAGTCAATTTGACCATTGAAAACTCGTTCCTAGACACACATAGAAGTTTGTGTGTGTTCACGTATGAACTCTCCCTCAAACATTATGAGATGGGGTCCAAATAAATGGTAAACTTTTTTTTTTAAAAAAAGTTTCTTACATTGTCGCATGCCCAAAATGAGTTTGAACAAATTATTTTTTTAAGGCTCTGTTTGGATTGACGGAACATAACGGAACAGAGCGGAATGGAATGGAATGGAGCGGAGCGGAGCGGAATGGAATGAAACAAAGATTCCATTCCATTGTTTGGATATGTTATGATGTGACAAAATCATGTTTCCATTCCATTGTTTGTGAAGTGAACGGAACGGAACAAGTTATAAATTTTTATTCCACTTTTACCCTTATTTAAAAAATACTATTATTATAAAGATATTACTACTAAAACTTTATCGCCTTCAACCGTTAAAACATTTAAACAAGAGTTTAGCATCCTAATTTGATTTAGACATGCCATCCATATGTTTAACAAACTGCATTTCTTCATAACTCTATAACAAATCTAGGATTATACACGCATGTTGAAACTTTAAAACTCATTATAACTCATCAGTTTGTATACTAGGTATTATTGGTAAAATAGCAAAAATAAAATTGAAGAATATATAGTCATACATCAACGTAGCAAAGTTTCTTAAAAAAATAAATCAACGTAGCAAAGTTCTTTTTTTTTTAAAGGTAAACATAGAGAAAAAAATATATACCAGAGTAAGAAATAATAAGCATGCACATGAGGAATTAAGAGGAAAACATGACAGCAATGAAAAAATTAAACGGGAGAAGAAAAAAAACGTAAGAACAGTAGTTTGAGGAACATGTTACAGATAAAATAAAAAAAGGGGTAAAAATGTAATATTTTTTGTTATGGTACTCTATTCCATTGGATACACCCCAATTTGGGGGGAATGAAAAAATTGAAGGTTTCGGTGGTATTGGATGAAATGAGATCCATTGTATTCCATCCCACTCCATTAATTTTTTACAAATCTAAACAATGGAATATAATTATGTACCACTCCATTCCATCACATATCACCAATCCAAACATAACCTAAGAGTGTTAAACGTGTATGTACTTATTCTTTAAGAGTGTTAAACATTGAGTGTTTAAGAATCTACTTTCAAAAAAAGAATCTACTTACTATATTTGCTCTGTTTGGTAAAAATAGCGGATGACTGATAAGCTAGCTGATGGTTGATAGCTTATAGCTGATGACTGGTAGCTGATAAGCTACTTGAAGTGTTTGGTAAAATTAGCGATTCAATTAGCTGATAGATGTAAAATTACATAAAATGACATTTTTAATTCATAATAAAGTTTATATAAATTAATGTTTGAAGTATTTCAAAATTAAATATTAAAAATTGTTAATTTAATATCATTATTAAATTAATTTTTAATTCCTAAACGTTAATTTATAATCATTTTCATTTACCTAAAACAATTAAATATAAAGTGTAAAAAGTTTAAACGTAACAATAAATAAAATATAGTTTGTACAAAAATATATATATAGTGAATGTAAACGTAAAGTTCTCATTTTTTTTTGTTGGAGAAAATTATTGCCCTTGTTCTTATTCTCTACAATTCTGATATATCACACAAAAATAATGTGTCATTTCGCAAAAAAAAAACGTAACAATTGCAACGAAAAAAAATAAACGTAACGGTAAAAATAATATTTTTTCTATTGAGAAAAAAAATGATCTTTCATTCATAAAAAAATAGCATTCATATTTAAAACATATGTATTTTACTTTATAATATAATAAATAATTAAGGGTAAAAAATGGAATTTAGTTAGAATAATAAGAGTAAAATTGGAATTAAAAGTGAAAAGTTATAAGTTCAAACGCTACTTGGAATAGTTTCCGAAAAATATCTTATAAACTCGTGAAATAAGCTATAAGCTCATGGTGAAAAAGTGTTACCAAACAAAACTTTTTTTGTCAAACGAGCTTAAAAGCTATAAGCTATAAGCTAATAGAGGTGTCTTACCAATCAATCTCCTATTATAAAGATCAATCCCTATGATTTTACCATTTTGCTCCTAGGAAGGGTATTTTAGTAATTTCCTATTGATGGGGTTTGGTTGCTGCCACCTCATCATTTTTAGGGTGTATTTTCCATTTTGCCTCTCACCATTTTTTTAAAAATTATTTTATAATTTTTAT
Organism: Medicago truncatula; assembly: GCF_003473485.1. Classification (NCBI taxonomy): domain Eukaryota; kingdom Viridiplantae; phylum Streptophyta; class Magnoliopsida; order Fabales; family Fabaceae; genus Medicago; species Medicago truncatula. Next base: position 34,300,538 of record NC_053044.1, read on the forward strand.
ATTTTTAATAACTTTTAACTATTTTTTAATTTTTTATCCAAATTCAGTTGCTTCTACATTGCCGTTGTGGGAGATTAAGGGATCATTTGACCCGGCTTTTTTCCAACTTCTTTACATTTTTAAGGAGAAGTTAGGTCAAACACACACTATCAATTATTTTAATTTCAATATTGTTTAATCATCACAACCTCACAAATATTTATATTCACACTGTCATTTAATGATACCAAATATTTTTATTTTCTTTCTTCAACCTCGCAAATATTTACACACACATTAACGTTTAGAGTAATATTTTATATCCGTCTGTCTGTGTTTTTGTTACGCTGATACATATAATTTTTTTTAGTGTTGCTTGGTTGAGTGCTACCTCACCGATTTTTTTTTAACTATTTTTCAATTTTTATATTTTTAAAAACTTTTAGCTATTTTTCAATTTTTTTACTTTTAACTATTTTCCAATTTTTTCTCCCGAATTCAGTTGCTTTTACACTGCTGTTGTGGGAGATTAAGATACCGTTTGACCCGATTTTTTTTTACTTCTCTACATTTTTAAGGAGAAGTTAGGTCAAACACAATATCAATTAAGTACTTACTAGAAAGAGAACTTTTTTAAATGCATAAAATTGAACGGAATGAGTTTTGGCCAAAAGTTGTTGAATGCTACTTTAAAAAACTACTTCCCACCAATATATTTCACAAGCATCTCTTTTCAACTAACGTTGGGAACCTATTATTTTATTTTTTAATATTATATTTCAATATGTTTTCTTTTCATTTAACTTTATTTTATTTTATTTTTTTGAATTGTTCCATTTAATTTTATTATCTTTTTTATCACTTATATGTTTAATTTCAATATTGTTTAATCATCACAACCTCACAAATTTTTTTATTCAAGCTGTCATTTAATGATACCAAATATTTTTATTTCCTTTTCTTCAACCTCGCAAATATACACACTCATACATTAACGTTTAAAGTAATATTTTAGGTCCGTTTGTCTGTTTTTTGTTACGTTGATGCATATAATTTTTTTTAATATTGCTTGGTTGAGTGCTACCTCACCGATTTTTTTTTAACTATTTTTCAATTTTCATATTTTTAAAAACTTTTGACTATTTTCCATTTTTTTTATTTTTAACTATTTTCTAATTTTTTCCTCTCAAATTCAGTTGCTTCTACACTGCCGTTGTGGGAGATGAAGATACTGTTTCACCCGGTTTTTTTTAACTTCTCTACATTTTTAAAGAGAAGTTAGGTCAAGTTCAATATCAATTAAGTACTTACTAAAAAAGGTACTTTTTTTAATGCATAAATTTGAATGAAATGAACTTTGGTCAAAAGTTGTTGAATGCATGCTACTTCAAAAAACTACTTCTCGACAATTTGTTTCACAAGCATCTCTCTTCAATTCATGTTGGGAACCTTTTCTTTTATTTTCTAATATTATATTTCAATATGTTTTTTTCTTCCATTTAATTTTTTTTTAGCCGTTCCATTTAATTTTTTTAAGGAGGTTCCATTTAATTTTATTACCTTTTTTTAAAGAAATTTTATTATCTTTTTATCAATTATATATTTAATTTAAATATCGTTTAATCATAAAACCTCACAAATATTTTTATTCACGCTATCATTTAATGATACAAAATATTTTTATTTTCTTTCTTCAACCTCGCAAATATACAGACACACATATTAGCGTTTAGAGTAATACTTTATGTGTGTATGTTTTTTTGTTATGTTAATGCGTATAATTTTTATAAAATTTTAATTTTAATTAAAAGTAAAATTGTAGATGTCTATTTTTCAAAAAAGGTATACATACCTAAAAAAATCAAAAATTTTAGTATAATTTTAACTCAACACCTTCTCTTCCTTCTATGTTATGACACACATTATGGATCATAGGAAACAATAATAATATTCTGTCTTCGAAATAAATTTAGTTGACAAAAGGCACAAGGTATAGAAATCTGGTTTTTGTTGTTTATAGTAAGTGGTTTTGCATGATATTGTTTGAGTATATGTATATTTTATTCAGGAAGCAAGCACGTGTCTGTGAAGTAAAAGTGATGAATGAATTTGGTGCATAGTGGTGAAGTTGCCATATGCTGAAGTTTGAGTTGATTCATAGAACGGTTACTACTGAAACTCAATATTTTTGTTGCAGAAAACAGCACAAAATCTATCTAGGGCATGCCTTGCGCGTGTCATGCAGAATCAAACTCTTAGCTAATAACTATGCCACGTATTTTTTTATGCAGTTTTTCAATGCTATTGCTACCTATTCATCACATTTGCCATACTTACTTTCAATTTTCAAGTGCGTGTGTACTTCAAATTGCATGCAGTACCATGAATATATTTATATTAAGAGTTTGATATACATATCAGATATTTTTGTCTTTTTCTTTTCATATGTCTTTGCTAGCTATATATATTAATTAAATGATACTGTGTGTATAAATATCTTTAATGGCTGCATAAAAAAAAAAAAAGTGTTCTGCGTAAAAAAGAAAATTTAATGAAACACATGACTTCCCTTGCAACTTGAGAATTGAGATTGATATGTAGCTTTGCCACTTGCAAACGTCCGCAAATAGCTGGCTTCCCTTGCAACGGCTCAAGAAACAGAGTAGGAGGTTTATTATACATACTTGTCAGCCATAAATTCAAATTACGATGATTGTTCTTGATATAGGATATACTACTATACTATAAGTCGAGAATCTATCAAGTTTGAATACTCTAAACTTTAAGGGGCGAATATCGGGTATATATTGATTATCCATATTTAAAAACCATATGAATTTTATTGTATTTTATCAAAACTATTTTGTCAAATAGGTATGAGATATTTCATAGATAATTGCGGATACGTATTCTAAAAATACAATCGTATCTACACAATTTAGAGATATAGGTGAAGTTATATGTATTTCTGATATTATTTGTTTATGTTTCACCTTTAAGTATGTCACATCATCTTTTGAAGTATTGTCCACTTTTGATGTAAGCACTTCACGATTTTGTCATTCATTGATCGAAGAGTGTGAGTGTTATATATAAAGGATCATTGCTGTCAATGTTCCGCCACACTCAAGCACGTCAATGTTCTGGTATACCTTAAAGTCCCATATTGCATGGGAATCGAGACCAAGGTCCCAAATATCAAAAGCATGTCGTATCTGAGACAAAGCGAACAGGGCACCCATCCTAGGTCCAAAAAATAAGTTTAAAATTTGGGCCTTAAAATAAATAAATAAATAAATAAAGGCTCCATTAAACTTAAAACAAGAAACAATACTTAAATTCTAAAGTGAGGTGGATGATGTAAATAGTCTTTTATCAAAATTAAAGTGTTGTAATTATTAGTGATTTTGCATTTAGAAATGCTCATAGAATATAAACAAAAATTGGTATCACACACATCAACTTATGTTGATCCATTTTTGTTTATATTTTGGAATTGAGGGAGTATGTATGAACATTTGGATATTAAATAAAAAAAATCAATATTTATTGTATGATCTGCGATGTTTTTATTAGATTATTTTGTAACGTAATAAAAATTATCATCTTCAATCAAATTACTTTTACACTTTGAAAATTCAAATTTTTTATATACTAGTTAGATTCAAATTATAGGTTCGCCCTAAACAGCCAAAATCTTAAAAAGTACCTCAAAAGGTGGTGTGACGTACTTGAGGGAGGGTATTGCAAGTCTGGACCTGCACCATAATATATCAAATGTTCGCATAAGCTTTTGTCATTCAAGTTACATTTATGGGACAAACATGTAGTTATAATATTGTTTTGTGTGAAACGTGTAGCATGTAACTTTAAAGACTAATTCATTGAAACAAGTAGGAAAACATTGGATGACAAAATTCTCCTTCAAAAAATTTAACATTCATGCATTCTTAAAGTTGAATTCAAACCCAAAACTTCTAATTAAATTAAAAGAGAGTATTTACTATCTCATCCAAATGCTCTTAAATACGTATAATATTCTTTCACCTATTTCAATATTTCATTCTCAAAAGCTTACAAGGTACACTTTCACTATAAGCAAAAGAATAGCCATATTAATGGTTTAAATATAAGTAAAATAAACTATTTTAACTATATATTATTCCTAAAAAAAAATTAATTACATATTTAACTTAATATAAATTTAATTTTTCTAATTACTCTTCTATTCTCATGAAGAAGTTCCCATACCACCGAACTTAGAAACCATGTTTCTTCTGATCATAATGGGGGAGAAGATATAGAATTTGTTGGCTATTGCATATAGACTGAATACCTGTTTTGAAATATTATAATTGTAGTTTTGTCGGTTTCTAACATATGGTTAAAATATACTGTTTTTTTTTTTGAAGAAATGGTTAAAATATACATAATTTCGACGAAATTCTACAATTTATGTTTTGATCACAATTTTTTTTTTTTTTGTCAATTATGATCATTATAATTTTTTTAACAAACAAAAATGAGATATATTATCACAAAGAAAAAGATCTACTCTCTATCACAAGATGTGCATAGAATAGCAGACCAAAATACAGCAAACTATTCTTAATAAATACCCAAAAAAAAAAGAAAAAAAAAAGGTCAACTATTGGCCAAACAGATAAGAGGTTACTGCCAACACATATGATAACCAAAAGGAAAACAAACATTTTTTGTTTTCAGCCACGAAAAAAGGCAAATTTGTTTTTTCTCTTCCAAAAGTTGTATAATTGATTTAGCAGCATTGGTAGAGAACAGACCGTGATTCCTTTCATTCCATATGATCAAAAGGAAAACAGATAAGAGGAAAACAAACATTTTTTGTTTTCAGCCACGAAAAAAGGCAAATTTGTTTTTTCTCTTCCAAAAGCTGTATAATTGATTTAGCAGCATTGGTAGAGAACAGACCGTGATTCCTTTCATTCCATATGATCACTCAAACACTACAAAGCCAAATAAGTTGCAAGAAAGATAAATGAGGTTTAAAGTCTCCCGAAGCATAAGCAAACTGAATGAAATGATCCATAGGATCCATTGAATGCACACCAATCCAAGTTTTGACATGTTGTCATAGCTCAACGAAAGTAGGACAATAAATTAATAGATGATTTGTTGATTCATTAGAGTCACATTCGGACACACAATCGAGATTCAAACGGAATGATCATTATAATTATATAGTAATGAATAAGGTTTAATGTATTTTTTTTTTATGGGAAATGTTAACAAGTGCCTTGCGGCGCTAGTTAAGGAAAACTAATACTACCTCCGTCCCTAACTATAAGACCCTTTTGAGAAAAAAAATTGTCCCTTTTTATAAGACCCCTTTGATATTTCCAAGTACATTAATTATTTCTTTACTAACATACCCTTATTTATTTTACATCTTTTTCTTCAATTAACAATAAATATTATGTTGAAAACATAAATTAATCCTCTCTCTTAAGGATAAAATTGTAAAAGACTCCTATATTTTCGAGGTTATACAAATTTGCGAGATACAAATTTAATACTACAACCAACTTTCTTAATCTCCGTAATTTTGACAAAAGGCTCTTATATTTAGGGACGGAGGTAGTATATAAACTTTCTATTATAAAGTGATGAAAAGTAGAATCTTCAATTTATGAAAATCAAAAAGTTGTTATTTTTATTAAGAAAATCCTATTTTTACTTCTTTAACTCGTGTCCCGGAAATACCAGTTAACATGACCCTTTTTTATATGTATATAATGTCTTTTAAGAATTGTTAACGTATCAAGGTCAGCATGTTCTCTTTTATTGCAAATGCATTTGAGTTTCACCAAATTCATAAAAATAACCTCTCATATTTTAACATGACGATGAATTTTAACAAAAAGTTAGATACAAGAAAAGTTTTTCTACGTTAATAAAAAGTTAGATACGAGAAAATAACAAATGTCCGAAAAATATTTAAAAATAGACAAAATAGTTATAATTTTCATTGTAAAACACCTAAAGTTACTTCTTATACTAAATTAATTTATTAAAATTGAATTGTTATTTGTTGAAAGGAAAATTGAATTGTTATATAATGATGTATTTTCAAGGATTTGATAATCTTAAATCGTCCATTCCCTTGTTCATTAGGGTAAGTTCCCAGAATTTTTGTACGCCATGAATCAATGTGGCTGGTTTTGGTAAAAACACTGAAAAATTCAGATTGTGAGGGAGGGTAGAGAGGGAGTAGAGAGGGAGGGTCCAAACCAGATGGATACGTGTACGCTTGGATCTGAGTGTCCCAAACTCGGGTAACATACTTTTCTTTTTCTTCATAGTTTTCGTACGTTTCTAAAGTTTTTTTTTATTCACGAACCAAAAACAAACAACAATAAACTACTCCATCCATTCGATTATATTTATAAGAAAAAAAACAGTTATTACTTTCTTTTAGTTTTTCTCGCTCCTTGTTCTACTACTTTCTTTTAGTTTTTCCAGATACTCCTTGTGCAGAATCGATTAAGAAGTTCTGTGTATATATTTCAGTTTTAGTTTCTTAAAAAATATGCTAATTTTGATGTATACGTCTGCATCATTTAATTAACGTATAAATGAAGAACAAAATCTATATAATATTAAGAGTTAAATATATTTTTGGTCTTTATAAATATATCAACTTTTCGTTTTAGTCTCTCTAAAATTTTCCTTCAACTTTTAGTTCCTATAAAATTTTCAATCACTAATTTTGGTCCCTATTTTTAAGTTAATTTTAGTATTATTTTTTTTTTAATAAAATAGTGCAGAAATGTGTAGAATATTGCAAAAATATTTCTTTAAAAAAAATAATTTTTTTTAACAAAACATAAATTTAATATGAATTTTTATATTTTTTATGGTTAAAAATTCATATTAAATTCATGTTCTGTTAAAAAATTCTAAATATTTTTAGGAGAGATTCTTATAATATTATCAATTTTTCTGCAAAATTTCATTCAAAAATATGAATTCTACATATGAGTTTATTTTAAAGGAGGGACCAAAAGTGAAAATGGAAAAATTTTTAGGAACTAAAAGTTGAAGGAAAATTTTAGAGGGACTAAAACGAAAAGTTGGTATATATATATAGGAACAAAAACATATTTAACCCTAATATTAACTTCTATTTAAACGGTAGATTTTGTTGTATTTTATACAAAATTTTAAGCAGCTTTACGATATATCGAACTACCACACCAATTTAATATATAAATTTCATTTGCAATTACATATATTCAATATAGTTTTTTTGAAGAAATATAGTTGTTGAGTTGAAGACCATAAGGTACTTTGCATCGTGAAAGAATCACTAACTCATGGTTGTTTTGTTGAGGTACACGTGTGGTTCCTTCCAGTCTTGGTGGGAGATGGTTGAGTGACGTTATACTTGTAAATTGCAATATCACTATTAATATCAATTGTTTACTCTTATTGTTTCAAATTATAAGTCCATTTAAGAAAACAACATGGATTTGGAGGGAGTAATTCAAACAAAGTAGAAAGAAAATGATATTTGAAGTTTTGAAGTTACAACGAAGGTGTATTTGCATGATGTGGAGCTTGGGTTTTATGAGGCAGAAGAAAGATAAAAGCTACCGTGTACAAGAAAGAGTTGAATTGAAGTTCCGGCACAAAATTGAAGATGTATTGCGAGAAATTTCTCCTCTATTTCATAAAACACGTACGTGTACGCCAACAAAAAAAAATGAACACCAACAAAAGAATAAACACGTACGTGTAAAGTCTTGCGCTGCTTAACCAAAGCCTTTAAAGTTGAGCTAAGACTCATTATTTCTTCTAGATTTTGAATTTTTCATGCACCATCTGATCACTGTTACAAACAAAAAATTATATATTTGTTTTCTTAATTAAAAGATATATGTGATTTATAATATAAAATAATAATAAAGTTTTACTTGGAGGAAAATGCTACATAACGCGATAGAAGTTATTCCGAATTTGTCACGAATCAATCTAATTGACTGACTACTTAACACCACTAACCGCCTGATTTACATAAAATATGGAACTTGATAACATCACTTGTTATGCTCTTTCCTTCATAAACCCACAGTATTGCATGTTCATGAAATTATGCGAAATTAATTTTTGCTAGATATAGCAACACTCTTACTTATAATAATAGTAATTGAAGAGTGCAATTTCAAAAGATTGACGTTATTACAAAGGAGTGTATTTTTATTTAAAAATAATATATATTTTATTATTGAAATTAGAATGATCGAATTTGTTATTGTTTTTTTTTAAGGAGAGTTTATTACAGTTAGAATCAATTTCAAAGCAAACAAACTTACAATTTAATGAATTTCAAAGCACACAAACTCACAATTTAATGGATCCATCTATATATAAAAACTCATATTAAGCTCATAGTATTGGATAAAAATTATTTGATCGTTGGAGTATTCGTTTTTGTTTATTTTTATATAAACAAAAACGTACATAAAGTTGATCTAAATTTAGACTAAATGCGTTTAGTATTTTGCTAATTAAGAAACTAGAGTAGTCCTTCTCAAAAAGAAAAAAGAAACTAGTGTAGTAGTCTAGTCCACGACCTATAATTAAACGAATGATCATGACGAATTTACCTTTTCTTATTATGACAGCACCACGTGTGAGATTCAGGTGTGGGTTGGCAAACAAATATGGTCTTGACGGACTTAACATATTTTTTTTAGCCTAAATAGTATATAGCTTTCGATTCGTAGTACATAGTAGTATTTGATAAATTGTTCATGTAAAGTTGACAGCAGTTAAAATAGTAGTTTTTTTCTTAATATAGTTAAAACTCAAAATATAGTTAATTGTCAAGTAGTAGTGTATGTTTAACTATATACGTAAAAGTAAAAGTGAAACACTACAAATTATGCTTAAGTTAGAAGCAATTCTTTTTTTTTTGGTTACAAAAGTTAGAAGCAATTCTAATAGTAGTAAAAGTATATTAAAATTGATTATACACTTTTAGAGATTTTTTTAAATGAGGATAGCTAATCTACGGAAATTAATAGAGAATCACATGTTAAGTTCTCAAGTTAACACCATCACTCAACTCAAATGCTACATACACTTCTAGAGTTAATTTCAACTAACCATAAGTTGAACTAATTAAACATAAACCAACTTACATGGCAAAATGAAAGTTGATTAGAAAAAACTATTGTAATTAATCAAATGATTTACTAAGTCATATATACTACATACACGTATAAAGCAAAGTGTATTATTGAATTGAATATGTCTTCTTCTTTTCTTAGTTTTAAGGCATTGAATGTGTCTTCTTGACATTAAAAATATATGAAGTAATTAGATTAGTATTATTTGAGGAAAGTGCTATATTAGATTGAAAAAAGAATGCAAGAAGGGTCAACATACTTTAATTTGAAGAAAAAAATGGAGAGATCGACAAATGTCATATGATGAGAGCATTTGAGTGGGAAGGTTGGTATAGTTGTTCTAGTTGTATTTTTGTTTTAGGTCTTTCTTCTTCTATTACGTGTTGTGTTTTTTTTGAATTTGAAATGAAACTTAGGTGTGTGTCGGGTTTTCGGATCGAACTACGTACGAAAAATGCCACGCGTCTTAAATGCAATAATGAGAATCTAAGATATTCTGCAAGCGTCAATCTCCTTTGACATGCGGTCCCACACGTGTCGCTATTTCGCTTGTTACGTTCATCGCTTTCATTGGACAACTGGAAAGTGAACCTTCTCTTAACACAACACTTGAACAACCACCTTCTCTTTCTTTTACGTATCTTACACGCTCCTCCCTCTTTATTTCAACATATTTTTTGCATGCTAATATTTTCTTCATTGTTGTACCACATGGTTACTTTACTTGCATGATAATCAAATTGTATCTCATAACAAACGCTCATGTTTGTCAATGCACAGTTGATATCCAACTAAGATAGAACATCTGATCAGAATTTACATGCAATTGGATAGTAAAAGAATAAATATTTGGATGTTTCGTTTAAATTACATTTGTCCGCAAGCATTCAAATCTTACATGGAACTAAATTGTTCCATTCAAAGGAGAATCTGCTGAATGCATAAGCTTTTTTTATTGGATGTATACTGTCAATGTTATGGTACCAATTTCATGCATCTTTCGCATGATCTTGTTGTTGATGGAGCATTAATTTAGTTGAGGTTCGCCTAGATGTTTTAAGTTGTTTTTGTTTTGCTTCAAGCGACTGGTATTGAGAAAAGAGCTTTGTCCTTAGGGTTGGAAATAGCCATGCCAAACTTACCGGACCCCACGACCATATTTATGAAAAAGGTTTGATTTAGGCTTTTAAAAAAAGTTTATTTAAGTAAATATAGACTAGATTTAGGTTATCAAAAAAACTTACGAAGTCTAATAGGCCTATTTATGCATATTATTAAAACTTATTTTTTATTTATATTACATAAAAATAAACAAAAAAAGGCAAATAATGGATTTTTTTAAATAGGCTTTAAGGCCTTATAGCGAAATATGCTTTTAAGTTCTTATGGTGAAATAGGTTTTAAGGTCAATTAGACTTATTTAAAAGTAAATAAAATAAACTATTTAATACTTTAATTTAAAGTAAGCATGTAAATAAACTTTCAGGTCAAGTCAGACTTTTGAATAAGTTAGGCTAGGCCAAAAAAAAAAGCATACGAAAGTCCATAGGCCAGGTTTAGATTCACAAAAAATTTCATAGACGAGGCTCAAGCCTATCAAAGCATAGCCTGGTCTCACTTATTATCATCATTTGTCCCTTAGTTCTGGATTCTCTAACTTCTCCGATAAACTGCTCGATACAATAGAGTGCAATCCCTCCCGTAATATTTTTTTGATGGTGACTGAGATTTGAACCTCGAACCTTGTATATAAGAAGAAGGCGAGAAGATATCTCTACCTCCCATCCTTTTATCTCTCTTTCCATATCCCTTCCTACACATCTATCTGTCTCTATACACACATCCCTTCCTTAACTGAATAAATATTTTCAAGGGATTGCGTTAAGAAATCGTGGATTTTGAAAGAATTAAAAATATATTCAACCATAAATAAGAAAAGCAGGGATTAAATGGGTAGACTTTGATATTTTGAAGGACAAAAAAAATGTAACTTTCTTTGTGGAGTTGAAAAGAAAAATTTTAAATTTTTGTAGGGAGGAGGAACTTATTTAAGCTTTTTTATTTCGATTATTTTTCAAGTATTGATTAAGAGAAAGAATATAAAAAAACTAATTGTTAAAACTAAATTCATTATGTTATTGTTATGGATTTTTTTTTTTTGACAAGATGTTATTTTTATTGATGTTTAGTAACTCGTTGATACTTGACACTTTTTCCATTAATAAAATGTTATGTGTACATACAAATTGACATTCCACACCCTATAAACATATAGTTTGGATACGTTTTATATTTTTTAACAATTATTTTCTCACATATCGTATGAAAAATAATACAATGTCGTGTAGAAGTGTATTTTGCAAGATGTTGAATGCAATGTCGCGTTTTGTGTATACAAATAATACAACTCAAAAACCAACTCATCTTTATCTTCGAATATAATTTTTTTTTGGTCAATTACTTTGGAATACAAATAATACAATTTTTGTTATACAATGTCACATTTGGTGAATTCAAATAATATTTATTCTTTTTGGAATAAAATAATAATTTTAAGAGTGATGAAATTAGTAACAGAAATAATGTGCAGTAAAAACATAATGAGAGAAGGAAACAATTGTTGTGGGATCGTTTGCTTCTTTTTGTTCAGAACAACGCTGGTGTTAATATTTGTATTTACGGTGACTTTAAATTCGGTCAGGTCGATGGAGGAGAGAAGGGATCGAGGTGTTAGTTCGCGTCATGATGATTGTAACATTTTTAACAAATTTATAGAGGATGGCAGGTTGGTTGATTTACCGATTTGTGGGAGATTATTCACTTGGTATCGCGGTGATGGGTTTACGATGAGTCGTTTGGATAGGTATCTATTGTCGGAAAATTGGTGTTCTACATCGCCTAACTGCATTCAGGTGGCAAATCAAAGGGGTCTTTCTGATCATGTCCCTTTCGTGTTGACTGTGGATAACGCCAATTGGGGCCCTCGACCTCTTCGTATGTTAAAGTGTTGGGCGGATTTTCCTGGATATGCTCAGTTTGTTCGAGATACTTGGGGTTCATTCAACATCAATGGGTGGGGTGGCTTTGTCTTGAAAGAGAAGTTGAAACTCATTAAAGGTAGCTTAAAATAATGGCATCAACGGCACTCGCAAAATTTGGAAGGGAAGTGCAACCTGGCAAGGGAACGGATGGCGCACTTAGACACTAAAGGTGAGACATCCGTTATATCGGAACACGAAGTACTTGAGCTCCGTGATTTATCTGTGTCTCTTCACTCAATGTCGCGCATTCATACTAGTGTGTGTTGGCAACAAGCGAGACTAAAATGGTTACAAGAGGGCGACGCCAATACCAAATTTTTTAATGGCGTAATGTCTGCAAGGAGAAGACATAATTATATACAGTTGCTTCAAGTTAATGATGTCCGTGTTGGGGGGGTTCAAGATGTCCGAGAGGCAGTTTTTAATCAGTTTTCTTCACACTACAAAGCATCAAATCTTGAACGGCCAGGGGTGGAGAGTCTACGATTCCGTAGGCTGACTGTGTCAGAGTCGGCCAGGGGTGGAGAGTCTACGATTCCGTAGGCCATGGGTGTCCTTCGGATGAATTTCCTATGGAGAGAGGTCTTCGTCAAGGGGACCCTTTGTCTCCGTTTCTGTTTTTATTGGCTGCCGAAGGCTTTAATATTCTCATGCAATTATTATTAGAGGCATGGTTGTTCCGTGGTTACATGGTGGGGCATGATTCGCCTTTTAGTCTATCGCACCTTCAATTTGCGGACGACAAGTTGATCATTGGTGAAAAATGTTGGTCCAACGTGTAGTCTATTCGGGTTGTGTTATTAATATTTGAACATGTGTCAGGACTAAAGGTGAATTTTAATAAAAGCCTTCTGACATGTGTCAATGTCTCAGATTCTTGGTTACATGAGGCTGCTTTAGTGTTGAACTGTTGGGTGGGATCTTTTCCCTTTGTGTATTTAGGCTTGCCTATCGAAGGGGATCCTCGGAGGTTGGATTTTTGGAATCCGATTTTGAATACTATTACATCTAGATTGTCGAGCTGGAAATGTCAATGTCTCTCGTCTGATCCTCTTGAAATTTGTCATGTCTTCGCTTTCGATTTACTTTCTTTCCTTCTTCAGGGCCCCCGCAGGTATAATTTCTTCTATCGAATCTTTATTTATAAATATTTTTTTGGGAGGTGGTGAGGATTTTAGGAAAGTTGCTTGGGTGGATTGGGATTTTGTTTGTCTTTCTAGGGAGGAAGGAGGTCTAGGTGTTAGAAAATTGAGGGAATTTAACGTGGCTTTATTGGGGAAGTGGTGTCGGCGCATGTTAGTTGACAAGGAGGGTCTTTGGTATCGCGTTTTAAAGGCAAGATACGGGGAGGAAGGGGGCGGTTGAAGGAGGGCGGGAGGGATAGTTCTACATGGTGGCGGATGGTTTCTAGTATTCGTCGCGGTGTGGGACTATCGGAAGGGAGTTGGTTTGAATATAATTTGTGTAGGGTGGTAGGTGGAGGTGGCAGTTCATTTTTTTTGTCTGATAATTGGGTAAGGGCACCCTTTTAAGGGTGCACTTCCTACGCATTTTTGATTTGGTGGAAAATAAATGGGTAACGGTGCAGGATATGGAAAGGAGTGGTTGGGAATCGATGGTGGGGCCTGGAGGTGGCGGAGGCGCCTCTTCGCTTGGGAGGAGGAGACGGTGTCCGAGTGTGCATCTTTATTGCATAATGTTGTTTTGCAGGAAAACATCGTTGACAGGTGGCGTTGGAGTTTGGATCCTATTCATGGCTATTCCGTGAAGGTAGCTTACGGTTACCTGTCGACTACAACTGTCCCTGACAGTCATGGCGTGATTGAAGGTGTTTGGCATAAACAAGTCCCCATTAAGGTGTTAGTCTTTGTCTGGCGACTATTTCGTAATCGATTACCAACTAAAGACAGTCTCATTTGAAGAAGAATCATTCAGCAAGACAACAATTTTTTTGGTTAGGCATTTCTTTCACGGCTCCAGCGTCCGTTACGGCGCATTTTCATCAGTTTGGTCACTTAGCAGGGTTACCGAGAGCAACTTATTCTTATCTGACGGTGATCTGGCATGCTAGTGCTTGGATTATTTGGAAGGAAAGAAATAATAGGATCTTCAACCAGAAAAACGGCAGATTAGATCAGTTAGCAGACAACATTAAACTTTTGTCTTTTTCTTGGTTAAAGGCCAAAATGACTACTTTCGCTTTCAGTTATAATGACTGGTGGCGACATCCGTTGACTTGTATGAGTGTTTTTGTGTGGCATTTTCTTTCTATCATCTCTTCTGCTGTTGTTATTTTTTGCAAACAGACTCTTAACTGTGTATTTTGATGGGTGGTTCTCCTTTGCACACCTTATGTAAGGTGAATCACTTTTTGTGAGTTAATATAAATTCCATTTTGACTTGTTAAAAAAAAAAACATAATGAGAGACCAAAAGAAAATCAGTGAGTTGCATGTGGCAATACATGTAGAGTGGCGAGAGTGAATACTATAATTGAGCAGGAATTTTGTCTAATTGCATTTTTTACTCTTCTATTTTCATTCACTAATAAAATTGGTCATCTGTTTTAAAATCACTTAGTTTTGGTCATGTACTCAAATTTTTTGCCTTAAAAATTAAGGTGAATTGGTTATTTACATTTCATTAATTAAATTACAAAAATTAATAATTTTTGAAGTTGAAACTGGAGTTTTTAGGAGGATTTATTCTTATTTACATTTCATTAATTAAATTACAAAAATTAATAATTTCTTCAATTTCTTTAATAAAATTACAAAAATGAATAATTTTTGAAGTTGAGAGTGAAGTTTTTAACGGGGGTTAATGTAATTTCGTTTCTGTTGATAACTTTACATTATCATATTTTCAAGGGATGAAATTGAGTGATTTCTAAATAGGAGGACCAATTTCATGAGTGAATTAAAATAAAGGGACAAAAGTTGTAATTAAGCCTAAAATAAGTATAATGTACACAACTTTCAAGGTCAAATTGATTATAATCTTGCTCTCCAACAAGTCGGATCTTGTTTTTTTTATCTCTCTAAGTTTTCTTCGTTAACGGGTGTTTTTGTTCAACCTTTGATCCAAAATCACTCATCTTAATTTCTCTCTATTTCAATCCAAATGAGGGATTTTGACATAGATCTAGGTTGTTTCATCGTGATTTCATCATCTGAGTGTGACGTTGTGTTGTTTGTCGTTTTGTGTGTTGTTTGATGTCCTGTCTTGACATGGTGATCATTTGATTCATGTTGAAAAATGAGTTATGCAATCAATGATTTGTACGACAACGTTGCAAATCCAAAGTCATAGGCATTCAAATCACTTTAATCTTATCATATTATTTGTACGGATTTTATAGTTGTATACTATTAATTTGTATGATGTGAGTTTATTCGCATATTCATCTTTTACATTTTTAAGGATGTTGAACGATGTACTATATGAATTTGAAAGAATGAATATCGTTTTGTTTTTGTTTAAAAAAAAGTCAAATTAATTATATTTCACTCGTCCTACAACAAATGACTCATTTGACCATTCTAGACATATTAAAAAAATGCGTAAATATTTTATTTTGATCAAAATATAAAGAACAAACATGAGTCTCCGGAATACATTTATGACCATTGAAATAAAAGAGTTGAGACACTTAAATATTTGACTATACAAAAGAAAGATAATCAACTGCCATAAATGTATATGAGTATTTTTTTATTACTATAATATTTGTAGGAAGTTTCCAGGACAGTTTAAGAGTGGTTAATTTACGTGAGAAAACTTGTAAGGCAAACAAGGTGGATTATCTCCTTTCTATCGAATTTTTTTTCATACACATGAATCAAAAATCGAACATTTAACCACATGCTTATGGAGGAGCCCAAGTCTCTCCCGACTTGAACCGATCCATTATTGATTATAGAGTGAAACACAATTTTTCTTTTGTTACCGAGTGAAACACATCTGAAAAGAAACTCACATAACATTAATTTAAACATAAAATTAGACTTCTTAGAATATCCATTAATAACTAATGCATCAGATTATAATCGAAGGAAAAAAGACAAAAAATAAAAGTGTTATCTAATGCATCAAATTATAATTGAAGCAAAAATTCCATTTTTAGATCCATTAATAACTAATGCATCACTATTATAATCGAAGGATAAATTGTGTAATTTTTCCTTAATGTAAAGTTTATAACACGCCAACGGAAAGTTTTTTTTTTTTTTTTCCGACGTCAATGGTTAATGATTAACTAATATAAAAAATCAATCAAGCTTTAAGGGAATATTTTGAACCAAGATCAATTTTTTTTTCCTCGTATTTTTTTCCCGTTCAATTTTGTCTATGAGTTTTTTATGTGTAGGATAAATTAATCTCTGATTTGTTATAATAATTTGAGACTAATTTTATTTTGTTTGAATAATGAATTGTTCACGAGAAAATTGTGAGAAAACTCGAATATATATACAGGGACCTTCTTTCTATTAATAGTAATTATCTAAAATTTGAACAGAAAATGAATCAATTTGATAGGAAAATTTTATTAACTGAAATTGTTTTTTTTTTTTAACTTAATCAGTAAATTTTTGAAAAAATCCGTATCAAGTTTTAATTTTAACAAACTTTATTTATTTCCAGAACATGAACAGGTAAAAATATATTCCGAAGAAAAAAAAATTCTTATTCGAGGCAATTAGAACTGATCGGAACAACCAAACCATTTTTAATAGAAAGAAATGTAGTGGAATAAACGAAATCAGTAAACAAGTTCCTCGATGGTCATACGAGTTAATCGACGAATTAGAGCAAGTGACGAAAAGACTAACAAAAGAGACTCAGATTCGTTCCCCAGAAGCCGAACGTATGGTAATATTTAATAGGAATACAGATTCACTGACTTTGAATCTTGGTCCTAGAAATGACAATGATGCTATTCCTGAACTGGACCTGAATCACGAATTTTTTCTACTAAATTTTTTACGTGAATCAGATTATGACCGAGATATAATTAAGGGATCTATGCGCCCTCTAAGGCGTAAAATAGCGACAACGAAACTTGTTCAAGGAACTGGACAGGCCCATTCCCCCACTTTTTTTTGGAGATAATAGACCCATTCTTTTTTCTTTTTGGTGATCTTTTTGATGATCTATCCCAATATTTGAAAGAAATGTTCAGGAAATCTGGTACTGACAATTCAGAATTTGCGGAGTTTCAGAAAAGGATCGAACACAAATACGAAGAGGACGCCAAAGACGAGGCTGAAATAAGACTTAGAAAAATAGAAGAAGTTTGGGAAAGTATTATATATGGTTTAATAATTAGAAGTTTTGTATTACTAATCCAATCTTTTATTAGAAAATATATTCTACTACCTTCATTGATAATAACTAAAAATATCATTTGTATCCTATTATTTCAAAATCTCGAATGATCAGAATATTTTAGGGATTGGAGCAGGGAAGTTCATATTAAATGCACCTATCAGGGCATTCCAGTATCCCACAAAGAATTGCCAAAAAACTGGTTCGACGAGGGTATTCAGATAAGGATCTTATACCCTTTTGTTCTGAAACCTTGGCACAAATCTAAGGTACAATCTACTCAAAGAAAAAAAAAATCCACAGAAAAAAAATATACTAAAAACAAAAACTTCTGCTTTTTAACAGGTTATGGAACGCTAATAGAATCATACCTTGATGAGGGTTTCCCAAGAGACCCACTTTCAATTTTGGGTCCCGTTTTAAAAACAATAAGCAAACAATTGAAAAAAGATTTGAAAAAACGTTTTTTTTTCTAGTTCTAAAATTTTTAAATGAAAGAAAAAATGGTTTCGAACTATGTTAAAAAAAATAGAAAACTGGAACATCAAAAGGATTCTTAAAAGTATTCTATTTAGGTTCAAAACAATAGATGAAATAATAGATGGTCTGAGTGAAAGCAAAAAACTTCAACAATCGGTAAGAATAATTCAAAGATTGAGGTGATTGACGAATCACCCGTTAAAATGGAGTCTATTAATTGGACAAATTCTTCCTTCACAGAAAAAAGGATAAAAGATCTTAATGTTAAAACAAAGACAGAAGAAAAAAAAGAGGGGATTCTAACTTCAGAGATCAATTTGAATTCGAACAAAATTACTTATGATGCTAAAAGATTAGAATTACAAAAAAATATTTTGCAAATCTTACAAAGAAGATTTGTTCGATTAACACGTAAATCCTATTCTTTTTTCAAAATTTTCATAGAAGGGGTATACATAGATATCCTTTTATGTATCAGTATGATTGCTAGGATTCATCGACAACGTTTTCTTGATTTTATTGAATCAGCAGACAAAATACTAAATGTAAAAAAATCCATTTACTACAAAAAAAAAATGGAAGAAAGAATTGAAAATCAAAGTATAATTCCACTTATGTTGATTATAGACAATTATGGGAATATTACGAATATGAATTCACATAATTCTTGGGATGTATCTTCTTTGTCACAAACATATGTATTTTATAAATTATCACAAATCCAAGTTAGTAATGGATATAAATTTAAGTTAAGATCTATTTTTGAATCTCTTGAAAGATCTTTTTTCTTAAGAATGAAATAAAGGATTATTTTTTTAGAATACAAGGAACATATAATTCCAAATTAAGACATAAGAAACGTCCCGATTCGTTAATGAATCAATGGACAAATTGGTTAAAGGTTCATTATCAATATGATTTACCTGAGAACAGATGGTCGAGATTAGTATCACAAAACTGGAGGAATAGAATCAATGAACATCGTGTGGCTCAAAATAAAGATTTAGTTGAATATGATTCATATGAAAAAAATCAATTAATTCTTTCCTAAAAACAAGAACAAGAAGGATATATATACATATAGGGACATGATCAAATGACACCAAGGTGTCAAATTAAATTTGACACCAAATCCTAACCATTAATCCGACGTCTCTCAACAATTCATTAAATGCTCACATGCTTGTTCAAATGATGCAAATTTTAATTTTAGAAATAAAATATCTTTCTTCTCTTGGTTAATTATTTACCAAAAATTATATGATAGTATTATTATGGTTTCTTCACAGTTTACACTATTCACTGTCATCTTTTTTTAAAGGTTTATCATCCTTATTTCTTTATTTCTATTAACCTTTTTTATTTTTATTTTTCTTAGAAAACCCTAAAGAAAATTGATTTATAAAGAGTACCTGGGATAATGAATGAACGATTGCTTCCAAAATTAAAATAAACATATGCTACTAAACGAAAGAAAAACAAAAATACTTAAACACCCGACACAATAATATTAGCAGCATTTTGTAAAAATAAAAATAAAAAATAGCACCATGAACTCAAGAGTAATACAATACAACAAATGAAAGCGTAGCCAATATAAACATGATACGAAGATAAGTCAACAAAAATTAACAAATAGAATCTCTACAAAATAGTAGGGAGAAATCAAATGGCAACCATCTATCTATAGGTGCAAAATATAACAAAAATGGGAACTATTCAACCAAGAAAAGAAAGAATAAATTATTTCTAAAATTAAAATTTGGATAATTTGATCAAGCATGTGAGTATTTAATGAATTGATGAGAAACATCGGGTTAATGTTGAATTAATGGTTAGGATTTAATGTCAAATTTAATTTGATACCTTGATGTCATTTGATCCTATCCTATATATATATATATATATATATATATATATATATATGCCAAAAGAGAAATATAATAAATAAAAAATAACAAGATACAAAGATTGAGGAGACATAAGATATGGCTTAGGTACAACCCAAGGGCATAAATAATGATAATACAAATTTGGTGGACCAACCTTGCGAATCTACGTACGAGCACGAAACCAGTTTAAAAAAAAATATATGAAGAGTGGGCATCCATAGGATAATCAGGTTCAAAATTGACGAATGGATCGACCGCCAACACGATGTCACAATCCACATACAACAACCCATTGAACAACGCGACAGGCATAAAAGCTCTTTCGAACCTAAGAGTCCAACTCCAATATATTTTTTGTTTTATAAAAGAAGTAATAAATACCATCTACAAATTAACACACACAATTGCAAAATCTCATTTGTTTTAATTATATAACCTATGGTTAGAATTCACTTTTTAATTTGAATAAATAATATTTTTGGAGTAAATAGGTAATTACCATCCTAAAATTGTAAGTTTTGTCAATTATCCTCCTGAAATTAACAAAACCTCAAATATCCCCCTTGAAATTGCACAACGTTAATCAATTTACTATATCCCTCAAATTTTTCTATTAATAAACATGATGTTTTGCAAATACGCCCTGAAGTTTTGCACATATGTGCAAAATGCTCTCGAACTTTAAAATTTATATATATTTTTTTCTTATCTTTAATTCAAAAGATACTAAAGACAAACAATTAAGAGTTAACTTTAATTCATATATATAACAATACACCGTCTTGAATTATGTTTACGGAGACCGAAAATCCCAATTTTAAACTGGGATAAAAATGTTTGAGAAAACGGAATCATTATTAATTAATCAATCAAATGAAAACTAATTATTAAGTAATTAATCAAATTAAACATAGTAAAGTTTGAAACCGGAGGGCGAGAGTGGGAGGAGGCAAATGCGTGTGAATAAAGAAAGAAGCTTTACTACCACCGTGGTCCAACATGATTGGTGCCACGTACTCCTTTTTTCTAAAAGCCAACACCACGTGTACTATCTCAAAACCAGCCCGTGATTTCATCAACGGTCCAGATGGCATCAATGCAACATGTTCTTTGCCCCTGACGGTGACGGGCAGCCTGCCCGTGATTATATTGTGGCCCCCAGGTGAATTTCTCATACCCTACAAAAGCTTCTCTCCCAACCATTCTCATGGGTCCATTGCTTCTTCCTCTTTCATCTTCTCTCTTACCGTTCCTTCATTTTTTTTCATATTCATATACTAATTCATATATTAATTCATACAACTTAACTATTTCATATATTTCAAGTTTTTAAGCTATGGCTGGAATGTGTTGTGGTGTTGTTGGTGAAGGTGACTCACCGGCGAGTTCACGTCCCTCCCGGCGCCGGAATTTGGACTTACTACCATTCAAATACATCGCCGACATGGCGTCCGGAACTTCACGGAAACGCCGGCAACCAGATCTTAAGAAGGATTTCGAAAGCTGTGAAGACTCAAGCGACGAGAAAAGTGACAGAAGTAAGAAAAACAAGAAGGAAGATAGAGAAAAACCTTCAACAGAAGGTAATTTCGAAGTTGAAGAGTGTCCAAAATTCGGTGTTACTTCAGTTTGTGGTAGAAGAAGAGATATGGAAGATTCAGTTTCAGTTAAACCTTGTTTCTCTTCA
The DNA here is from genome assembly GCF_003473485.1 of Medicago truncatula. Classification (NCBI taxonomy): domain Eukaryota; kingdom Viridiplantae; phylum Streptophyta; class Magnoliopsida; order Fabales; family Fabaceae; genus Medicago; species Medicago truncatula. The sequence continues at coordinate 34,322,117 of NC_053044.1, forward strand.
CAAGAACCTTTTCACTACTTCGGTGTTTTCGACGGTCACGGTTGCTCTCATGTAAGTATTTTTATTTTTTTCCGGCGACAGATCTGTTAAATTATTTTCCGGTGAACTGTGATGTTAATTGTTTTCTCGTTGTTAATTTTTTCAGGTTGCTACTATGTGTAAAGAGAGACTTCACGAAATTGTGAAGGAAGAAATGAACGAAGGACAAGAGAATTTAGAATGGAACAACACCATGCAACAAGGCTTTGCTCGCATGGATGATGAAGTTCAAAGATGGAACAGCAGTAGTCAAAGTGTTACTTGTAGATGTGAGCTTCAAACTCCTCACTGTGATGCTGTTGGATCCACAGCTGTTGTAGCTGTTGTTACTCCAAACAAAATTATCGTTTCAAACTGTGGTGATTCAAGAGCTGTTCTTTGCCGTAATGGTGTCGCTATTCCTCTCTCCTCAGATCATAAACCGGATCGACCCGATGAATTACTCCGAGTCGAAGCAGCCGGAGGACGTGTGATCTATTGGGATGGTCCAAGAGTTCTTGGAGTACTTGCCATGTCTAGAGCCATAGGTGACTGACAATTATATTAGATTTAGCAAAGTCGGTTTTATTATATTATATTTTATTGTTTCTAATGTTTGTATTCCATTTTTTCAGGTGACAATTATTTGAAACCTTATGTGATATCTGAGCCTGAGGTAACGGTAACGGAACGAAAAGAAGAAGATGAGTGTTTGATCCTAGCGAGTGATGGACTATGGGATGTTGTTTCAAACGACACTGCTTGTGGTGTTGTAAGGATGTGTTTGAAGGCACAGAAGCTGCCGGGGACACCGGAAAACAACGAGGTGACGACGGATGGTTCTGATAGGGCATGTTCCGATGCTTCAATTTTGTTGACTAAGTTGGCTTTGGCAAGACATAGTTCGGATAATGTTAGTGTGGTGGTGATTGATTTGAGGAGAGATCAACGACAAGCATCAAATTCCAACAATAATTAAATTAATTAATTAATCAATTAAGGGCGGTGAGAAAGCAAGATAAATGAAACAATCAGGATGTGGAGAAAATGGAATGGCTTTTGATTTAATCAAACTGTCTATTATTGTAATGTATGTAATGGGATGGGAATTTAGGTATGAGTGAGTGATGATCAATCAAAAAAGTGCAACTGTGAAAAAACAAAATGAACAAGTTACAACAACAAAAAAAAAATTAGTGTAGGGAAAATTTGTGTCAACAAAGGTATTAATTAACCAGTTGACACAGCTTTCTTTGTCTATAATCGAAATCGAATCTATAAAATTGGTTTTTGGTTGGTAATTGTAGCACTTCTTTTGTTTGTTTTTATTCTTATGAATCAACTATTAGAATTTAGAACAAACAAAATTTAACTCGGGTTTTTCATTATTTCTTAACCCAACACGTGTACTATAGTCCAAGATTACAAGGTCATCTCTTTCAATTGAGTAATAATAATAAAAGAGTATAATGGGGATATAACTTGTAGATATTTGTGGTAGCATAACTTGTAGATAACTAATAGGTAAGTTAACATTTGCCTATTATTTATATACATCAACATGCAAAGGTGTATCAACATGATGTTAGTATGCATAAAAATATCTGTTAACAAGAATCACTAAATTAGTTCCTTAAAAAAAAAACCACTAAATTAATATTTAAAATTGTAAGTTATGGTCATTTTAGTCTTTGAAATTCTTTCGTTAGAGGAATTAAGTGAATGTTAAATGCATACGTGTTGTGCCCACGTAAGACAACTTAGGACAAGCCAGTCCAACCTTTAGACAAGTAAAATAAAGGGCTTTAGGCTAAAAATGCATGGGAATTGCTTTTAAACTTCTAAACTTGTTCACAACCCTCTAAAATTTCAAAAATGCTCCTATATGTAAACATTGGAAACTGTGTTTCGATGCTCTTAAAATTTCTTTAGGTTGAAGGCCGTTGGTTTGAATCCCAGAGACTTCGTGTCTGTTTAGTATTACGGTTGGAAAACGAAGTTTGATAAAAATTACAGTAAAAAATCATATTAATCTATAAGCTAATGTTTGGAGCTTGTGAAAATCACGATAAAAATGCATTAGAAAAAATACAAACTTACTTTTATGTTTTGCAAACGGAAAATCAAACATAATTTTATTTTGGCTTAATACATGTTTTGGTCCCTCAACTTATTTTTGAATTTTATTTTGGTCACTTAACTTTAAACCGTCTCAATTTAGTCCTATAACTTTAGTTCTGTTTACCTAAGTGGTCCATTCTGTTAGTTTTTTTAACAGAAGAGACCACTTATGTAAACGAAGGTAAAGTATTATGGGACCAAATTGAGATAGTTTAAAGTTAAGGGACCAAAATAAAATTCAAAAATAAGTTAAGGGACCAAATCATATATTAAGCCTTTTATTTTTTATTTCTCCTCTTATTTTATATTGTAAGGTTCTTTTACTTAAAACATCACATTAACATTTGTTTGAGAATTGTTGACGAAAAACACATGTAAATTACCCCAATACTCCTCGGGAGTTAACTGCAATTTCAATGATGTTTTTTTATTGATTTTAACTGCAAATTTTTGTTTCTCTTCAAACCACCATGAATGTTTCTTCATCTTCCAATATGCCGACAACTTCTTCTCTTTCCAGCAACTTATTTTGGCTGAGGTCAATTTTGGCTTTTGAGATTTTATTGGAAAGCAATTTTTAGTCATCTGTTTGCCACAACAACTTAATTCTCGATATAAAAGAAACACGAAAAGCAGAAATTTCATTTATTTTCCATTCTGATTAATTAGGGAAAGAGCAACAATTTCAATTTTTTATTGATGAGAAACATGTAGGGACAATCGTGGTTGAGTTTGAAGATTTAATTTTGAGAGGAGTTTGAGTTTGATGATAAAAGCTAATAATAAAAATATAAAATAAATTGCCAACAAAATGAAACCGGTAGCAGTTTGAGTTTGAAGTTCTTCGGCAGTTAACTGCCGAGGTTTTCCTTGGGAGTTAACTGCAGCCGGTTTTGAACTGTCTCGACAGTTAACTGCCGAGAGGTATTTGGGTAATTTACATGTGTTTTTTAACCATATCAAACGTGTCAACAACAATACTCCATTTATTTTATGTTTTATCTGGAGACTATTATTTATTGTATTGGTGGTGGTCTTCCTCAATCCTATCAAACTTGAGAAGGGAATATGATGAGAGAAGAGGAACTTCATAAATGATAGACAAATTAATACAATAATTAGTTATTATCCCCTCTTTAAAGAGAAATGATATATGTACAATCACTTTATAACAATTTTTTAACAATTTTCTCTCTCATTTTCACATTATACTTTTATTCTCTCTCTTCCTTTTTCTCTCTCCTTTATTTTTCGCCAATGAAAAGAGAGAAAATAGAAGTTGTCACAAGAGTTGTATCATATGATTGTTTAAATATCACTACTTTTTTTAAACTATCATTGTGGGAGAAAGCCTATTAATTAAATGTTTGGAGCTGATAAGAATTCGGACAAAGAATTCTCTGTCAAAGGTAACTAATTTGAAGAAAATATTCAAATATTGGTAAAATTAATCATAAAATATTACTAACAAATTTAAGTTATTGAATAACAATGTTATGAGTTTGAATTCAGTTTTGGACATGTAGCAATGTTAAAACTTTAAATAAAGTATGTTATCTATTTGAATCCTACAACGTTCAAGTGATTACACTCTACAGTTGCTCGTAGAGGATACTCAATTTTTTTTATTTTTTTTTAAATATCCAAGGGACATACTATAAGTTCAAATAAACACTATCTATACTTTTTCATAAGTTCCCAATATTTAATATTTATTTCAAAGTTGCCCTTCTTTTTCTCTCCTTCCTTAAGTTCCTTTTGTTAGTTCCATAAATACAAATATTGTTAAACTTAATCATAAAATCATACATAAAAAGATCATTAATTATATACAAAATTGTAACTAAATAGGAAAAATATCCAACTATTTTTCAACTTAAATCATAAAATTCATTACTAGTAAAATTAATCTTATACATCATGCACACATTAATAGTAAAATTTATTAATTCAATTAAAAATGACTTTGTACATTACCATAATTTCATCCCCAAATACTTACTACCAATTTAATCCCGAAATGTGATACACATTAGCATCCTTTTTCCCCCTTCTTTTCTTGTAGTGACACTTTGAAATCATGATTGAAAATGGTGAAGCATGGTAGCAACAATTTCATCTACACCACACAGGTGTCTCGTATCAAACTCAACATTAGTTGTACTTTGATGTACACTGCTCCTTTTTTGGGACCCCAAGTGTCGTGGATCAATTGAAAATAATAATAATAATGATGTTATACTCCACGTTCCTATTCTTGTAGTTCCTTACCGTACATGAGTTAGGCATGAAAGCAAAATAACAAAAAACCATAAATCAAAATTTATATTTTGCTATACTTTTCCTTCTAATGCATTTATATGATTCATTTCTTTTCAATTAATCATGTTATTAACTCTCTTAATGTATATCTTTTTTCTTTTTATAAGTAAGAGAGTATTGTTAAACAAAATGAAAAGGAAATTGAGATATTTGGAATTTAGATTCCAATTTGTGTTGCATTATTACATGACACCTTGTTACAAATTCCCCAAATAAGCTAAACATGTGGGACACGTAGCATTTGGTCCTTTTTTATGAGTCACAATCTCTTAGCTGGAGGAGATTTGTTTGGATTTGATGCTTGATTGCTTGCTTGCAATCAACCCTTCCCTTTTAGTTGGGCCAAGGACACCAAATTCATTTTCTTTCTTTTTCACATTATTTTTGGGATAAGATTGAATTTGACCTTAAAATAATAATAAACAATTATCAAGTCTTCTTTAAACATAATTAGCTTACCTAATATTGAAATTAGTTAGGATAAATTCTGTTAGCTTCCTTGATATGGTTATATGACTTAATTAATGATGCTATTCAATGATCTCCTTTTTGACAAACTATTATATATATATGGTACTATTTTTATGAAACTATATGTTGCATATTTTTTTTGAAGAACTATTATATATTATGGTGTATGAGGTTGCAACAATTAGTGGCGACAATAGAACAAAATAAGACTCGAAAATCTTATAAGGAGAGATATTTTTATTGCTATGATTGTATTCAACATATCTTCTCCACATTCTACAGTCAATCCAGCTTTTTGGTTAACTCCAACTAATTTCCAGAAGAAAGAAAGATTCAGAGAGTACGAAATTAGATATTCAGAAGCACACATGTAAAAAGATAAAACATGATAATTTTTTTGGCATTCGTGTATTGTTGTTGATCTATGTATATAGTTCTTTTTTTGGTACATGATCTATATTAGTATATTGAACAATATTAATAAGAATTTTGCTCTTCACCCAGCACATTTCGCTCCCACCCTACAGTCTTGTCCAAAATGTTCATGCGTGACTTAAGTCACGCAGTATAACACTTGCGTGAGTTAACTCACGCTAGTAGCAATATCAATATGCTCGTCATTTTTTCAGCGCTTTCCTCTTGCAATAGAACAACAGTGCAGTAATGATGAGACTTTACACAGGACAGCAGCGCATCACATCAATTACAAGCAATTGAAAGGCAAACAACACTGTTGACCGTATCAACAATTTAATATGGAACAACAACAACTTATTTAGAATTTAATTACGCAGCAATAGGTATGGAATGGCAGGTGCAGCAAAAAGGAAATCAAATGGGATTGAGTATATTAACTTGCAGCAACATAAAATAATAACAATTGGAATTGAATTAAAAAAATAAATTGAGTGCAGCGTAACAAAAAGTGAAAAAGGCAAATCTTGATATTGCTACCAGCGTGATTTAACTCACGCAGTGCTTTACATATACGTTACTTAAGTAACGCAGCGTTAGTTAACTAACGCATAGGTTTACAATTACGTTAGTTAACTAGCGCATGAGCATTTTCGACAACACTGTAGAACGCAAGTGTTTTGTGCTGAATGAAGTGCAGAATTCTATTAATAAGTGATGCCTTGAGCCCCATTAGGCCATTACCCACATATGGCTGAAAAAGTGTGTAATATATATAATTTTTAAAACTCTTTACTAGGTACTTTATCTCGAAATCTATTGTATTAGGTAAAATTATTATCATATATATTATATTTACAAAATGTTTATATCAATACAAAATCATGCAACATCTAATGAGATCATTTAAGATAAATGAATTTGTCACTTTTGAAATATGTAAATATACATAATTAAAATTTCATAATTAGATCACCAAAAACCATAGTATAATTGTTTGTTTGTGTGTAACATGAATCCTTTGTCCTAACTTAGAAACAAAATAATCACGGTCGGTGCTGGTTTCATGTGGCAGTTATAGTTCCAACCTACAATTATGTCATTCTACCTGAAATTTTGGCACATCAATAATTACGTACAATGCTTTCTAATTTTCTCAAATTACACATTGTGTTAGATATACTCTGCATGGACTTAGTCCATTGAAACTGATAATAGGAAAAATCGAACTTGAGATCTTGAAAAGGAGTCAAGGAAAAATTAACAAAAACTTTGTTTGTGTACAATGTATTGATAAATGAATGCAGGCACATAGTATCCACGTGTTATTATAAATGTAGAGGAATAAAACAAAGAATCTATAAAAACATAGTCAAGATTCAAAAGAAATAAGAGGGAAATTAAAGACTAGATAAGATGTTGATACTTGAAGCATGCTGTTAGCAATTCCACCACTCATCTAATTTCATATGGTCCTTCTATGCTGAGGTTATATTCCACTTTAGAGATTTCATGAATATAAATAATATCCACAATGAATAATGTTATAAGAAATTCGCGTGTGAGAGTGAAACTTGAAAAACCATTGATCATCCAAAATTACATGTAATTAATTAGTTAGTTAGTTAATTAATAAGCAAAGCATTTGACTAATTAGGAGAATGAAGTATCAGATTCTGGTAAAGCTGCATGTCAAAGACAATGTGAGTGGAGGAATTAAACTTTTAATCTCATCAATAATACTTGATCCTTTGTTGATTATTGATATGTCCTGTTGATTATTTGAATGCATTATTTGTATTATGATCTAGTGCTGTATATATGTGACACAATTCAAGATAATAATGACTTTTTTCTTTTAAAAAAAAGGTAAGAATGTCTTTCTCATTTTTCTTGGAACACAATTCAATAAATTGTCTTTCTCATTTTTAATATGATTCATTTTTCGTTCCTCAAAAGATAAGGAGGTGATTCCTTCAATTATATTATGGTTTTTTCTTTTTCTATTCTATTGGCTAATACTCACTTTGGTCCTTGCATGTGTAATGAGTAGTCACAATAGTCTTTCAATGTATAAGAATTTCAAAACAATCCATGATTATGCAATTTGTTAGTTGAAATAGTCCATGATGTTAAAATGCTTCATTAATATTGTCATATTAGTCTTTCAATATACTTATTTATTGTCATATCAGTCCTTATAAGTACTAATTATTGTCATTTTAGTCCTTATATGAAAAAACTTATTGTGAGCATTGAGAGATTATTTTAGCGTCAGGGACTATTTTGATTAACAAAGTGCACAATCAGAGACTATTTTGGAATTTTGATACATTAAGAGACTATTGTGACTACTCATTACACATTCAGGAACCAAAGTGACTATTACTCCTTTTCTATTTCAGCAAAAACGTATCACTGTAGTCCAAGACTTTAGCCCAATAAACGAAAAAGACATAAAAAACAAGTTTAAAAACTTTGACTATTTTTATTTCCATCCACTATCTTCTCACTCGCCATACTCAATTTCGAAAATATCATCTTTTGGATTATATAATGAGAACACATTTATGGAGATTTTTGGATTGTATAATTTGAAAATGACTACAACTATAAAATCGTTTTGTAATTGATACAAAGGTCTTTGTTAGCTCCGTATTATCCCCACATAAACTCCAAAGCAATTGCAAACAACGACCGTGGTATCATAACCACTCCCAAAATTAAGTTTAAGATAAAAAATTGTTGAATCAATAAAAAGTTATCAATGAAAATGTTGAACGATGCAAGACTATTTATAACCATAAAATATATCTACAATCATAAGAAACGTTTAAAACGTTTAAAATTCATTAAACACAACATAAAAACGGGAGAACCTTGCTTGTAGCGCCACAATCCATATTATGGATTGGTTCGAATTATATAATCTAAATATATTTCCAAAGTATTTCATATAATAAAGTCTGAACCAGTCCGAGACTGTGTTTAAACTTGCGATTTGGAGAGTTAGGCGGGGTTCAAAACACATTAAAATTAATTTCAACAACATATTTATTAAGGGTCTTGTTAATGAGTGCCCCCTATAAATACCCATCAATTCTTCATAAACTCTCATTCCAACTCACATTTTCTCCTTCTTTTTTACACATTTTTTTAAAGTAGTGTTTATGATGTGAATGTTCCACCGTTGATATTTCATACAAATGTTCCTCTCATATTGTAGGGATAATATGGATGGTCAAAGGATAAAGTCTCACTCGGAAAATTTGCACCCTTCGTCTGGGGGTTTCTCATCAGAGTCTCCTTCTTCCATCTTCTCGTTCAGAGGATGCACGAGAAGAAACAAACATTCCTCAATTTTCACTTCAATGTGCACCAAATCATCAAGGATTTTGTTGAACTTTGTCAATTGCTCTATGATGGTTTTAGATTCCACCATTCTGAATGAGTAGAGTTTTTGTATGATGAATTGTCTATGAGCCAATGACTTGGTTATATACAACGACTCCAACCTTTCCCACATCATCGCCACACTTGTCTCCTTCACGACTTCTGTCAAAACTTTATCTATGAGGCTCAAGACAATTACACTTCTAGCCTTGTCTAGGGACTCTATACACCTTTTTTGAATCAAGACTGCTTGCATTTTCACCTTCCGTAAACCGAAATCTTTGTCTTCGGTGAATTTCTCGATATCCCATTTGGTACCCATAATGCTTGCCTAATGATTTGTTTTGCTCGTCCCCACAAATGGCGCTGATTGTTGTGAATTCGGAAAACTCACAGAAATAATTTGATGTTTGGAGCAAAATTAATAGTAATCTGAACCAAATAGATAAAAAAAACAATAAGATACGATAAGATAAAAGGAGAATAAGAATACATTGATATTTGTTTACCAAGTTCGGTCAAAATTTGACCTACAATAGGGGAGATAGCAACTGTTCAATTCACTATTAAAAAGTTCTTTACAAAGAGATACAAGAGTTACAAGAAACTAGCCTTTAACAATTAATTTCTACTTTTTTCTCGAATCTCTTTTTGTCGTCAAGAGACTCGATGATTTATCCCCAAGGTGCTTTGAAATGATTTTCTAAAAAGCTCTCAATTTTTAACCCTAAAAGTTCCCTCTTTTGTAACTCCAGAATTCCCACTTTTCGACCTCTTCGTAGAACTTAAAACCAACGCCTTGTATATATAGGCACCACTCAACTTGTCTTGCAATTCAAGAAATAACCTTGTGGACTATAAGACTTGTCAAACAAGTAGGTATACAAGTGAAACAACCGTTTTGCTTGTCTTGCACTTCATAATATAGCCTTGAAGTCCATATGCGTTGTCAAACAAGAAAACAACCTTATATTTATACTTTCTTGAGAAACAAGTAGCGTCTTCAACTTTCTTGAGAAATAAGAAAAAAATTCCAACAACATTTTTGAGTCACGCACAACAAATATGTATTTCATTGCTTTGATAAGCTTATTGAAAATGTGGTTAAACACGTTTTTGAATTATATAATCTAAAAATTCTCAAAAGGGAGTTCGGATTATACAATACGATTGTGTATTTTTGAAATTGAGTAGGGCGCATGAGAAGAGAGCATGGTGAAAAAAGAAATTGTCAAACTTTTATCATCAAAGTTTTTGGAGTTAGACATTCATAACAAAAAATATGTTGCGATCTACACCCGTCTTTTTTGCTACCACAACTCAAAATCAACACTAGTTTTATGATTATTTATTTATAATAACATCTGAAAATTATGTGTCTAAAACACAAATTTATAGTTAGCGATGATGCATTTCTCAAAATAATGAAAACAATTGTTTTGGCACACAATTATTCGTTTCAAGAGTTTATTATATCCTTTTCTTTAAGGGAAGAGTTTATTATATCCTTGTTAGCAAGTAAAACAACTTTACAAAATGAAATAAAAAATATTTTCACAAAGAAAATATGTTGATTATTGTGTGTTAGCAATAAGAAACTAAGACCCTGCTTCCTTTGTTAAAACATTGTTTTATTTTCATTTACTAAATGCGTTTATTTTAACTTGTTAATAAGATGCGAGACTTTTGAAGGGAATTGTTGTGATTGAGAGAAATAGGCTATACTATATACTATTGGACTGTCCAAAAAATGGTAAAATGAAGCCAAGGGGAAGGGTGAATGGAACAAAACAGGGAGTGTGAGTAAGACTGTCCAAAAATAAAACCTGATCAAACTTAGAGCCCGTTTGTTTTAGATTTAAAAAAATAATAGATTTTTCTTTGTATTTCTAAAAATGGATTTTTTTTTTTAATTTACTCAAAAATAATAGAAGTTACTTCAAACTCGTTTGGTATATGTTAAAAAAGAGATTTTGACATTCACTATTCGTTGTTCGAGATTTTACATAGTAAAAATCACTTTTTTTTTCTTTTCAAAATGACATCGTTCAAAAATGATTTTTATGAAAAACTATTTGAAATAGCTTTTTTTAAGAGATTTTTTTCAAAATTTTAGCATAAAAAAAAAATTATAACAAAATGATGAAATACTTAGAATGACATTTTAAGATAAGTTATTCAAACAAATTTTTCATTTGAAACTTTCCTTAAAAATTTCTATTAAAGTTACAACAAAAACATAGTACACTACAAAAATCTATTTTAAGAAAGCTATATAAAGGGAACATTGATTTGGGAAAGCAAACTTCTTTTCCATCATGGAAAAGTAAATCTCAACCATTAGATTCAAGAGGAACATTGATTTTATCATAGTCTTTCTACATTATATTTTTTCCCCTTTATTCTTCTTCATCCCTCAATAAAAACTCTCATTCATCTTTGTTCATCTCTTAAACCCAAAATTCACGTTGACTCAACAAAACATGAATATAAATATAAACATAACAACAAATAAATAAATAAACAAGTGAATCATAATTAAAGTGATGAAAATAAAAGCAGTAAAGGAATTGAAAGAAGTAAGAGAGATTACTTCAAGACACCCCAGAAATTTGGAGACCAACCAACGAGCAGTTGCAGCAGCATCCTTTGGGTCAGGTTTTGTTGAGATCGACAGCAATCTACCTTGTACCACAGAATTTTGAGAACACAACAAGATCAAGATCAAAGGGAGAACAAGATGGAAGAAGACCTTCATTTTGATGAAACTCAAGCACAACAAGTTTTCTTTTCTTCTTATGTATTTGCTTATTATATTCAATGAAGATGGAAGTTAGAATCAAGGGATTGATGAAGATTTTGATGTTGAGGTTGTTGTTGTTTGTAGAAAACATCGCTATTAGTGGAAGTTCCTCTTGAATCTAATGGTTGAGATTTACTTTCCCATGATGGGAAGGAAGTTTGCTTTCCCAAATTAAATGGCACCCAAACGGGCCCTTAAATTTTTTCCGTTACGAAACTTATAATAGTAGCACTTGGTTCGCAAAGAAAATCAAGTTATTTGGTTCGTAAGCAAACTCTTGTATGCATTGAATAATTGCTCAAGTTCAGAATTGTCTAATCCAATAATTGCATTATAATCCCCATTAAAATGTCAAGTAATATTAATATAATTGGGTAACCATCCTTTAATCCACAAGACCCAAAAAATTATGCAAATTAACTTGTAACCCAAGAAATCCGGTGATGTCAATTACTTCTACTAACAAGAAGTAAACAAAAAAACAACAATTATTCATAACTGCTGACTAGCTAAACATATATTCCCTTCTGTATTTTGGCTATGCTATTTGGTTTGGAGCCTTTGGTCTCCATGCCTGCTGCTGTGGACCTTGAAGTGCTTTAGCAGGTACTGTTGAAATTGCACCATTGGAGCTTGCTCCTTGCTTTGAAGTTGCCCCGTTGGAGCTTGCTCCTTGATTTGAAGTTGCACCGTTGGAGTTTGCTCCTTGCTTTGACGTTGAACCGTTGGAGCTTGCACCTTGCTTGCCATTTTGAAAACGGCGCTGTGACTTTGGGTGTGGGAACACGCCCCTCTGCCCCTGTGGCTGTGGATGAGTTGGATGAGAGTAACCTCCGTTGTAATTTGGAATGGCAGGCCTGACATTATAATTTGGAATGACAGGCCTGACATTATAATTTGGAATGACAGGCCTGGCAATAAGGCTCCACACATGTGGTGGTGCTAACTGTGTCAGAAGAGAGTTTTGATTCTGATTTTTTGATATAAGTAAGCTGTAAGTCCCTACAAATGCTTCAGCTATCTTTTTCAGCTGTTTTGCGCTGACAGATCTTCCTGAATTTTCCGGCTGCTCAAAAGGATCCTCAACCTAACCAAGTAAAATTTAAATACAAGAAATATCAATAGCAGAGCAGGAGATTAGACAAAAGGGGAACCAAGCATTTTTGTTCGAGTAATTAAACATAGTCTATCCCCAATCGCACAGAAAAATGTGAATAGAAAGATATAGTTCAAGTGAGAAGAGTATTACGAATATTGCGTAAGTCTTGGGCAACCATCTCATGTTGTTCTTTATCTGTTCCCACTGTCCACTATAAGTGCAAATTCCGATCTCTGAGGCCCATTCATCAATTTGAGCAAACTGCGGGATCATAAAACATGCTCTGATCATTATAGTAAATAAAAAATGCCAAGAGGCCAAGTCCATATTGTTTGCTTGTCATTAAAAGTACATAATATTTATCACTGCAACTTCTGATTGGAATTTTAACAGATTAGGGAAAGAGACAGATAATCTAAAAATTATCAGCTATGAACTGTATGTGCACGTAAGAATGCCAGATGTTAAATGGAGAGCATAGAAGTGTCTTTCGCTGATACTAAAAGTATGTCAAGAAGAGAAAATTTTACCTTTCTTTGGAAATCAACAAAAAGTTCAGGCAAAGATTTTCTGTTAATTGGCCTGGATTTGTTTGATATGAACCTGTTTATGTTGGCAGCACAGGTTTCTGCAATAAGATTCTCCGCATCAGCTCTAACACCTGCAGGAATTACATCAAGACAATGGTTATATAAGAACTGATAATGGATTAGACCTAACTCAACCCTAAAATCTGTGCATGTACAAATTTCTTAACATTGAAGCATGCACACAACATGAACATCTAAAAGAAAAGCAAATATTTCAACTTTCCAAAAACAGTTTTAGCTCCTATAAAATTTGCCCCAACGTCTCAACGTATAGTATAATGATACTTCATGCAAGAAATCAGATATGAAATGTACCTCTCAGCTCATCCACCATATTGTAAGGGTATATATCTTTCAGTGGTGGTAAAATTGCAGGAGCGCATGTCTGAAAATGAAAGAAAAAGTTCCATGCATCAGAAGACAAAGATCCATTTCTTATTCGCAGAAGATAACCAACAGACAAAACATATTAAAGCGGAAGCATCAACTACGTTAACTTGTTACAAATCTTCAAACTGAACTGAGCAACTAGCAGTTTTTACAAGACTGAAACCAAGTGGTTGAGCTCAACAGGTTAATGAATTTCGGTGAATGTTGAATCGATCAGGAGTACCTGAGTTGAAGTTTTGCCTAGAGCAATCATTCTCTAGACTTTACTTACCTTCCACCCGAACTTTGGGTTACTAGTGTCCCTTTTCCCTAAGAACCGGAGGGTTGAAAATCAAAAAAGAGACCAAGAGACTGACGGCACTATCAAATGGTTGAAGGTCTATTTCATGTAGGGAGGGAGATAAGAGATATGACAGAAAGTACACAGAAAAGGCATAACATTCTAGCAAAAAAATCAATACTGAATAAATAACTTAAATGATAATAAGTATAATAAACAAATATTTCCAAGAATCTGCTACATTGACCACCCCCCAAAAAATGGCAAACGCAAATAAGGATAGAAAAATATCACCACATAAAGAAATATGCAGAAGCAGAGAGGTACCTGAAGGTGGAAGATTACAAGTAAACTGAGCGTAAAGGAGTTGAAACTTCCAGTCTTAGAGTTATTGATTTTATGTGCTTTGGCCCACTCCTTCACCTACACAAGCCAGAAAGAATGAATCAAACCCAAGCAATTGTTAGCCCAGCCTAGCCACCCAAGTTATTGAAACTTCAGCCACAAGAACGTACCACTACAACCAGATCATGAAAGCGGCCATCTATCCTGTTGATCCAAAGCAAGAATTTGGATTTCATCAAGCCCGGCAGGTTATTGATCGAAACATCACAAGATATGCCTTGTCGGACACTTTTAAATTTTAGAATGGGAACTCTTGCCTTGGGGATGAACTGAAAGTTCATGTACCCACCTGTAAAGCAGTGTTATAACCAAATGTATTAGGACATATGAAATAAACTTGTAAATTCCATGCATTCCTTTTTGCTAATTATGGTTATAAAACTCAAAAGTAACAAGACATGTTATGCTTAATAAGCACTACTTATAGAGCTCTAAAATCTATAGGAAAAATATTCAAAAATAACATAAGCCATTAGAAATCAGTATTGATATTGATGCGAGTGAAAACGATTATTATTGGACTGAGTGGTTGCCTGGTTTTATTATGTATGCAATTATCATGACACTAAGTACGACTCAGTCTTAAATGTCATATGGATACTATAAAGCAATTCATTGACCATGTAAGATCATTCATCCCAGTTTTCTATTTAATTCCTGAAGCTAATTTTCTTTCTTTAAATCAACTCAATACGAAAGAGGTATCTGTGATAGCAAACAGGACATAATTTTCTCATGTCTTGATTTTCAACCAGCCTACCAATTTCAAATATATTTTTAAAATTACAAGGAACGTTTCAAGGTGAATTAAGAAACCAAGATTTACAACTATCCTACCAATTTCAAATATATTTTTAAAATTACTAGGAAGGAACATTTCAAGGTGAATTAAGAAACCAAATTTGTACTTGCACAAGTCACTATTACTAATAAATGCTCTCTAAAATAGTTGCATAATATGCTAGTGTAAACCCATTTAGTGCATGTATTATTTGTATTTTTAAAACTAGGAGAATCAGGCCAGTTTTGTAGGACTGAGTCAGTTCTTATTTCCAAATTTTAAAAGGTAACAAATACAAAAATTTGTACCAACTTCCATGCGACAGAAGTTTCAAGTAGAAGAAAATTACCTTTCATCCTCAAAGCTTTGAGAAAATTTACGAGCAACGTTTGTTTTTGTTTTCTCCCAGCAGCTCCAATATGGGAACCATTTAATAACTGGATTGAAATATCCAAGTCACCCCATCGCGTGAAGAGATTAGATACAACTGACCCAAATGGTTCAACAGTTGCTCCTGTTCCAAAAATTGAGTGCAATTTTAAATTCTTAAATTTCATAACTGTAAAAAATAATTTGCATGCTACTATAAGATACAGGAGCCCAAGCCTATTAAAAGACAACTTCATACAGAGTGTAAAACTTCATGGTAAGTAAATTGAACACATTTGTTTCAAAGTTGGTTGTACTCATGGCAAACAATAAAAATTAAATGTTTGAAAAGTTGTTTTAAGCACAAGATAATACAATTCATCTTAATTTCCATAATTTATTGGAGAAACATTCAAGCTAATGTGAAGCTATTTCCTACAAGTTGGTATATGGTATCTTTCCATTCTTTAGTTTTTTTTTTTTTAAGAAGCTAAACTAGCCCACCAAAATTGGTACCGGGGAGAATAGAACCTGCGACCTTGAAAGGAGCAAAATCGAAGGTCCCAAGCCAACACTACCAGACCAACCCAAGCGAGTTCTTTCCATTCTTTAGATTATTTATGAGAATAGAAAAAGTTTAGTACAACTGTGTAATTGTCATCGTGATACTGTGATAGAACCTTAAGATATCTTGAGGTTAGATTCATTAAGTACTATAAAATAAGATTAACAACAATAACAAAGTTCTTTCAAAAAAAAAAATTAACAAAGTTAAATGATATGTTGTTTGCAAAGTAAGGCTAATCTTCAAGCTTTAAAATTTCCCAAGACAGAAAATTTATACTCATGTTTAACAGGAGATAATTTATACTCATGTTTAGCCCCTGCATGGATCTTCTTTCACCATATACAGAAAACATGTCTTTAGTTAGCCTAGAACATATGCTATATTAGGTTAGTTATAAAACTGTTTGATCCAAGGTTGTCAAGATCAAGTTTTTGACCAAGATCGGAAGGTGGGTAGCAATATCGCATCATGCAAGATCGCAACTACGGTCAAAAGATCCTATTCTAAGTTTAATAGGATCGGGAGGGGGATAGCAAGATCGCAAAATGTAAGATTGTAACCAATAACCATGATTGTAAGATCCAACCAAAATGAAAATATTAGTGATATATATATATATATATATATATATATATATATATATATATATATATATATATAGGTTCACTAGTTTAAAAATAGAACAACCAAGTCCATAAAAAAATAAAATACTCAAAAGCTTAAACATAAAACAACCAAGTCCCCGAAAAAACTACTCAAAGCTTAAACATAAAACAACCAACTCTACAAAAGAAAAAAATTTAAAAGCCTAGATCAAATCATGAATGCAGTATTGATCCAAAAAACAAAAAAACTGAGCCCAAAGACATACACAGAGAAATCACCAAGTCGCGAGAGAGTGAAAGGCAGAGATGGTTGTTAGAGGGAGATAATGCAGTTCGAAGGAAAAAATATTAAAAATATAGGCTTTCTTCATTTCAACTCAACTGCGTCGTGCATGATCCGAGTAAATCTGAGCCCAAAAACACACGGGATCACGCACAATCTTGCAATTTCAGGATCCAAAAACAATTTTGAAACCATCTTGCATCGGTCTTGCTCAAAAAGGGGATCTTGCGCGGAATTCAGATCGGAAGGGGTGAGTACGATAGCAAAATTGTAAGATTTTACTATTTAAATCTAGATCTTGATAAGTGATAAACTTGGTTTGATCCAATCAAATTAGCTTTAAAGGTTCAAACCAGCAAAAATACTTATGCATAGACATTGTAATATAAATAATAGAAAATCCTTCCATTTTTATGGAATATCAATTCATTTATGAACCTTTTTATCTTACTTATCTTTAGTGTTAAATCAACACCTATTCAAGTTCTACATTTAAGGAGGCAGAAACAAAACTTTTAGAAATTACCTCTCAGACTCTCCACGGATTCAGCAGCGCTTCGCAAATCATTAATAATTGCAAGCCGTATCTCCCAATCTTCTTGTGAGGGTGTCACCATCCGAAGTATATCAGTTAAAACAACGCCCAACATACTATGTGAATTCATTTTATGTCTCTCAGTAACTCCCAATAGTGACAACAATGGTTTGCAGAACTAAGTGAACAAAATGAAAGCAATAGGATCACAAATCTACAGGCATATGCATCTTGAAACACGCGTCATGTCCTTTGAAGTTCCTGGAATCGTTCATAAAGTTAGAGACTGAACTATGTGGATCTATTAAATTCAAAATACAGTTAAACATGAAACCTGACATGAATCTTTACATGGATGAGATATAAAATCATTTAATTAATTGATAATTCATAATCCTTCAAAATCAAATATTGTTGGTTTCCTCCCATGATACCAACATCAGAAGATATCTAGACAGAGGAAATTTAAGAGACAAACAATTAATACGATGTTTATTTCGTATTTAGGGTTTTGACCCAAGCATCAAGCACAATCACAACTAGCTACCTATAATCAATAAATGACACGGATAACTATATCTAAGTTAACAAACACAACATTACAAAATTAGGAGGAAGTTTGAAGTCAAAGTGTTATGACAGAATAAGAGAACAGAATCATAGCAGAATGAACAAGAAGAAAAATGCAAACAGATTTTACATGGTTTGGTCAATTTGACCTACATCCACGCGGACAGGGAGAGGGATTCTTACTTCTTTCCGGAAAATAGATAAGAGAGCCGCAATGATACTCTGAGAAACCCTAGTATCCTTATCGTACTGGTTCGGAATTACAAGGAATATATATAAAGGGGTTGGTTTGCATTGTACTCCTTAATATTTGCGCTCCAAAACCAAAATATTGGGCCAGGTTACTATCTGAGTCGGTCCATTAATGTGATTCAATGCGCGTCTGCATAAAAACGCTATCATGCGCAATCACAAAAAGCTACCTAATACATATAATCCACAATCGACACAACGGTAGAGAATCTTGGAAGCTTAAAAGCGAAGTGTTACGACAGAATTAGAGAAAAAACAGAATTATAGTCGAATGCACACGTATTCTACACGGTTTAGTCAATGTAACCTACGTCAACGAGGGAAGGAAATTGTCTCCCGTGAAATTTCCAACCAGTGATCTCCCCCACTCAATTTATATTTAAACCGTGCAGGTCACATTAAAAATTAATGAACTGTATGGATTAACGCTGTACAGCCTGCAGTGGATTTCTCATGGGAGAGAATCCCTGCCCATCAACGAGCAATAAGAGAGTTTCTAAATTCTTTCAGGAAAACAGATAGAGTGCCGCATCGGTACACTGAGAAACCCTATCACTCCCTTACTGTACCGGTTCAACATTACAAAGAATACATAAATACGATCCGATTCCCACTGTTATCCTTAATATTTTGAACTCCGAAATATTCAATCAAGTTACAATTCGGGTTGGCCCATTACCATGAACATATGCATCTCAACAGAAAAAGGCTACCAAGTATCAACACTATTTGATTGGTGCCAGTGTTGCTTGCTCTCTCATAAATTCTTATAAAAACCGATTAATGTTGGCACATTAACATGATTCCTTGATCTCATCTATGAACAAAGATCAATCAATAATCCTGCCTATAAAAACTACTTCTAACTAAAAATCATACCAAAAGACTTAGCAAGACCAAAAATCACAGAATTACACAAAATTCCAATTTTTCTCAAATCAATTCAACCACCTAAACCCATAACTAAAAAAGAACTCACAATCAACAAGAACACAATAAACCAATCAAAAAGCGCATAAATAATTCTAAAAAAAAAAAAGATCATCAATATTGAAAAATACAGCACTAATAAAAAAAAACCACAATCAAGCAAATGTAACCCTTCAAATGGGAAAATCGGTGAAAAATAAATAAAGGGTCATTGCTAAAATTGAAATTGGCATCGCCAAGAGCGATAAAGGAAGTAACTTTACTCGTTACGGTGAGTATGAATGAACAATGAAGCAACAGTAACGGTGATAACCGTACAAGAGCAACGTTACTTAGGAAGAAGGGTTTTGTTGATTCTATTACATGAACTTTACATAGTTACCTTTTCATTCATTCGTTGGATTTGGAGGCGGGAAAAAGGGTATTGAGTTCTTGTTCTTCCTTGTACTTTGAAAGGAAGAAGTGTTGTATGGAGTGTGATGATTTTCAAGCATCATTCAACAAGAAGAAGTGGGTTTTAGGTAACTTTAATACTACCTTTTTTGGGGGCCTATCATTGAATCTACTTTGTTTGGGGAATGATTCTTTGAGAATTTTTGTGATCTCATTCACAAATATTTGTACTAGTGGTAAAAAATTTAGGTTGACTTTTTGAATTGTAAAATTTACTTTAAATTGGTATATATATTGACTATTATTAGTTAAATTAGGTATATGGATACTTTTACTTAAAAAATAAATAAAAGGTATATAGATCATCTCTTCTTCTTTGTGATAAAAACAGGGCTAAATCAAAAAACAAAGAAACTAAAATTTGAAATAAGACTTCAACAAAATTGGTTAATATTAAATGTCTAATATGAGTAGAACATCATTCGTATAAAATCAACGAAGAATCAGAAACATTATGAGATAGGGAAAAATGATTTTAAATTGATGTTCATATCACATATTGTATCGAGATGTCATTGGTTTACCAAGTTAAGTAGAAAATATTTTAATTAAAATTAAAAAAATTATGATCACACATTACATATCTCACCCAGTTTGTTATATGGAGACACTTACTTGGACATCAAAATATTTTCATTTTAAAATGAGGATGCTACGCTACCATCTTAGAAATTGTGCTTGAATCTAACACAATCTCACAAAACCAACTTATAAGATGAGAATTAACCCACTTATAAGCACTTACTCATGTCATCTCTCATTCAATATAAAATTCTTTACGAAAATGAGAATCTTTGATGAAAACACCGAATACAATTGCCTTTGGAATTTGAAACTCGCACTCGTCATCCTTGATGAAATGATTAAAGGTTTCAAATTATTATTTTTTTCTAAAATCTTATCAGCATAAAATACCTAACAGGTCCACTCAAATCAGTAGATTCAATCAAACCTTGTAAACACATTCACCTCAAGTCATTGCTAAGTCTCATCCATTTCGATAAAAATGACTGCAATTAACTATTGTACATACTATGCATTAAGCAAAAAGCAAAAAAATTGATTCTAATTTTATCTTTTGAAGTCAAATCAATTTTGAACACATTATCATTAGCCATCAAAATAGACTTCGAAAAATACCTTAAAAAGATTTAACACCGAAGAGATTATCCGGTTGAATTGAGTCACGATCAAATCGTTATTTTAAAATGTTTTGCCGCGCTAAACAAAATTGTGCAAGACAGACTATCAACTGCGCTGCCTTCAGATAAAACAACCCAATGAACTTTTTGTTTGTAGAAAAAATTCACAACTAGTATATGAGAAACTTTTGGAACAACTAACTCGCATATTAGATCTATTACCAAAATATTTTTTATTGAGTACTAAAATATCTCAGATTGAATGCCAAAAATATTTCATATTTACTATCAAAAATATCTCAGATTGAGTATTAAAAAATTTCAGATTAAGTATCAAAATATTTTAGATTGTGTTCTAAAATATTTTAGCAAAATTTGAGGATTAAGAAATCACTTTCAGATCATGTTTAAATTAATTATTTAATTTGACATTCTCTCATCCTCCTTTCTTCTATAATGTGTTTTCATCGTTGGCCTTTCATACAAAAAGACTATTCTAAAATTATATAAATTGTATGAACGGTCAACTGGGATGGTTCCACACCGTAAAGAAGCGTCATTTGTCTGAGTGTCAAGTTGGTCTCTTTGTATGTAAGGTTGATCATCAAAGTCAATTTCATCTTAGACAAGAAAAATACCTTACCATGACCTCCTCCCCCCTCCATCTTTTTCTCCTTCCCCCTATAACTTCTTGCACCACATGTTTAGCTCTAGGCTTTTAATACATTATCATTTAGGTGTTTGAAAATTGCATAATAAGCTTTAAGTTTCAATTTTATTGTAAATATACTATGAAATAATAAAATGAAAATTTGTATCATCTTTGTCTCTTTAATTTTCTGTATATTTACATTTATTTATGTTTTTATGTCATTTTTAATTATGTCATTGAAATAATATACGTCACTGTTTCTTCCAAAATCTGGGCAAAACATAGTTTTGGATTTTATAATATGAAAATCACAACAATTTGTTTCAGATTTCATAACCTGAACAAAAGATATATTTTTTTTTAAAAAAAAGTGCCCGTGAGAAACCAATAGGGTGAGAAATGTAATAGTCATACTTGATTAGAATTCATGTTAAACATCATATATTTTGAAATTTGAAATAATATTTAAATAATTGATTTCTAAATTTTGAAAACTCTTAATGAGAATTTGATTTGATTATTTTTCAAATTTTTTAGAAGGTTTTTTTAATTTTTCTTAACATTGTTCCTAAAAAAATTCTTAATATTTATGAAGTTAAAGAAGAATATTCTTCATAGCCAAAATAACCCTATAAAATCCTTCATTTAAGAGCAACTCATGGCAAAGGAGTCGACCCATGCCCAAAGTGCTTAGTAAAAAGCATGTTGTGTTGTAAGACAAGGAGAATTAGGAATAATTATTAATTATGTTTTTGAGAAAGATATAAAATCTAGAAAGGAAAAAAATAATTTGCGAAATTAAAGAGTACTTTCCCAAGAAAAAACAAATACACATCTTTAAAACTTTCATGCTGCATGAAATGCTTCTCTCCAATGTGCAACGATCCACAATAAGCAATGTTACGGCTACACGCTAGGAAAGGGTACATAGAATCCTCTATATTATCACATCAAGAGAATAGTCTACCTCATAGTGTAGATGTCTAAAACACCGATTCAAGTAGGGTTGTTTTGAGTGGGATACACCAGGAGATAGATTACGTTCAGAAGGTACCTCGGAAAGAACTAATTTTGGCATTTTATTGTCATCCCCTTTATATACTCTGTATTTGTCACATGCAAGATCGATGACATAGACATAGTTGTTTTCGTAACCCCACATGTGCGGGTTGCTCATTGCGTAGTACTTTTTCCTCGGAGCATAAAATAATGCAATGTCACCCAAAGTTTCCAACTTAATATAATCCATGGTTGATAAGTCTATCTTGTACACACTAAATGTTTCCTTGGATATAAAATTAAGCACTAGAAGATGTCCATCACAACTAACCAACCTTACATGTGAGTAAGAAGTAGAAATTACATCAGGAGTACTCTTCAGTTGTAAAACATTTATATTTGCAGAGTTCAAGCTAAGTATCCCTATGTTAGCCTTGTCAGTGACAACATATATGGTATTGTGCAAAACAACAAAGTCAATAACCTTCTCTGGTGTCGAATAAGTAACCCAACCAAGATTTCGAGATTGATAGACATATAAATTATCAGAATCACGACATAAAACCACTAGGAAAAATTCCTTTGAGCATCTGGAAAAAGCAAGTAAGACTCGGCAAGCAAAACAAGAGAAAACAACTTTAAAGGCTGAGTTATTGATTATCATCTTTCTTCTTCTAAATGGATTAATTAATATAAATGAGTTATCTGGCTGTGTCATGATCAAATATCCACTAGAAGACCCTTGATAAGCAAGTGGAAATAAGTTATTGATCATCTTTGAGTGAAAAACTTTATGGTGAGGTAAGCTGATGAAGGAAAAAGATTGCTTAAACGAAGAAGACCTTTGGATAAGTAATGGCTCTTGGGATGCTATGAAATTCCTCCAATAAATTTTGTAAAATTCACGCCAATTCTTCGACACACTACCAAATTCAAACAAGTCATCAAAATCTAACATTCTTGAGATGATATCAAGCAAATCCCAAGGAAGTTGACAACTCTCTGCTACCTTCTTCATTTTGTTCCCTTTGTATCACAACAAATGACAATGTTAAATGATTTACAAACATATGTTTTTTGTCTATATTTCTAAAAAATATGGTTTTTTTTTGTCCAATAAAATCCTAGAAATATTTATTTCCCCATTATTTCCGAACAAACATCAAGACCAACATATAAATATAAACATAATACAATACAATTATGTATTATCCTCGTTTATTTAATGTGAGTAGTTTACTTTCCTATTTCTCAGATCACACATAGCATTAGCAAACACTAGATAAATAGACCAAAACAAAAAAAAAAGTAGCCGGTAATAACCTTTATAACACAATACAACCAATACATATGTTTGATAACGGTCTTTTTACAACGAGCCTATAATTTATTTAAGAGTTTATATTTTATTTTTTAAACGCTATTTCAAATAGCGTTTGAATTTATAGCTTATAATTTATCATTTTCTTTCATTTTTAACCCTTATTATTTTATTTAAAATCTATTTTTATCCTCATAATACAGTACGTGTAACAACTAACACCAACTATACCACACTTGATTATTTGTTTTTTGTTATGACGTATGAAAGAATTTTGAATTATGCAAACTATGTCCTTTATAAAAAAAAGTTGTGCAAGGCGCGCATATATATATATATATATATATATATATATATATATATATATATATATATATATATATATATATATATATATATATATAGGGGATGCTAACTTACACCCATCTAATAAGTTAGCAAACTACGTTTACATAAAATTATTAAGATGCAAGTTAACAACCTTCACTAATTTATATCCATTTTCATCATTCTAAATATTGTTTCATTAAAAGTTTGTGTACTAAAAAACATGTAATTACACTAACTTGTATTTACACTAATTCCTTGATATTGGTACCCATTTAATCATTTTTAAATAAGCCAAAATCTTATTTTTTTGTTCATACAAACTAGTGTAATCAAAAGGATTCATAACAACCAGTTTTTTTAGCCCTCAATGAATATGTGATTAGTTGCTTTTATATTTCATGAAATGAAACTAACAAACCCAATTCCAGTCTTGTGCAGACTCTTATCTTTGAGAAAATTTGGTAGTGGCTTGAATAAAACTATAGAAAAATTATCATCTTAACCTAGTGCATAATTACTAAACTTAGTGTAGCTTAGGAAAAAACGAAACACGAAAAAAAGAAACATGAAAAAAGAAAAACGGAACAAAAAAGAAACATGAAAAAAAACAAGTAACGTACGAAATTACCCTTCTATTTATAATTGGTTTGAATAATGGAAAATGGGGTTTTTGGTAAATAACTAGTGGATTTGGTAGGATGCATCCACTAGTTTCTATGAAAGTGTATTTTAGCAATATGCACCGTTACTTTTTAGTTATGACATGCTAAAACACTCATTCTAATTTTTTTTTTGAGAAATTCTATTTTTTTTTAAAAGTATAAAATTAAAGTATTATTAATTTTGAATTTTTTTGTTGAAAGATGTAGTGAAAATATTCATTTAAAAACTCATAAGTTAGAATGTCGAATTCAAACTCGGGTCATGACATTTAATCTAACAATTATTAATTAGATAAATTTCACTTATAATTTATAATGTAGACCTTAGCAACTTAATTAAATTTCATTATCATTCTCTCTTTTTGGTCCATGATATATATAGTTATGATTTTTTTATTATTTTTTTCCCGAAGTATGGAGGGCCAAGGCCCACATACCCTTGGATGTGGGGCCGTGCATGCTTATTTATTGAATTTTCATTAAATTTAATTACTCTACTAACTATAATTAATAAGGATATTTTAACAAATTAAATAATTTTTATCATTGAAATCAACACAATTAATAATTTCCTAAAAATCATGCACAAATCTTAAACTATTACTACCTCCGTTCCTTTTTAACGTTCACTTTTTGATATTTTACACAAACCAAGACACAACAAATGTTATTTTTTCTTATACAATAATTTATACTTTTACTATAATAGTCTTAGTCATTTAATATCTTATTTCATATATTTCTCTCTCCGCAATAAATAGCTAAGGGTAATGTTGGTAAAACAACATTTATTGTTGCATTGAACTTTGATAATGACAGTTAAATAGGAATAAAAAATTTCTCCAAAAGTGACACTTAAAAATGAACGAATGGAATACTATTTTGAGATGGATGGAGTATAATAATAATTTATATAATACACAAAATTTAAGTTTTAATAAGCATTAAGAACAAAATTGACCATAAAAAAAATTAAATTACATACCATAAAAAATTAAAATAACCATGTACACATTTCAAGTGATTTGAAACTATCGCAGTAACGTAAAATTAGATGGAAAATGGGGTGAGCCACAAGGTAATTTTAGTGAAAAGTTAATAATATTTTAGTGAGATTGATTAGTTCTTTTCGGTGATTGAGTTTTGGGAGTCTTTTTAAGACCATGTGCAATGGAGGTGTTGAATGAGACTTTCAACATGTGGTAGTAGTGCAATGGTGTGTTGAGTTTTGTTGAAGGATGATGTGGAGAAAAGAGACGTTGAATGGTTTCAACATGTTGAAGCTGAAGACAAAGGGCGACGTGACGCGATTCGGTTTGCTGAAACAGGCGCGTGAGGCACACATGCCTACTATGGGAAGTGAAGCAGCAGGTGCGGAGAGAGAAAGTTGGTGAGAGGATAAGTGGTGACAATTGGCAGTTCCTGATTGGCTGTCTGGATTTATCTCATTTTAATTATTTGAACTCAATTATTTCATTGCAAATTAATATTTTTTTAATTTTTTTTTACCAAAATTCATGATTTTTTTTTTGTTTATAAATAGAGACTTGGTTCATTTGATTTGGATATAGAAAAAAAAATCAATTTTGTTAATTTTTTTTGTTTCTTCATTTCGTTGGTACTTTATTCGATTTTTTGGTTTCTGTTAGCTTTTTTTTAGAAGTTTTAGACTTTTTTAAGTGAAAATAAATAATTTAAATAAATTTGTTTTTTCAAAAAACTAAAATATAAATTTTTATGTGTTTATTATTTTAATTTAATTATAATCGATAATTGTAATTATAAAAACAAAAATATAAAATTAAATAAGAATGAGAAATAAAAGGGTGGTGGAGTAGAGTGTTGAATGAAAAATCATTGGAGAGGGTAAATATTAAATGAGTGTTGAATAAGAGAGAGAAAATGATTCGCTAAAAAAAAAATGATGTGGAATGTTAAGAATTGAAAAAGTAGATGTTGAGTTTATTGTAAATGGTCTAAGAAGGGTTTGACTTTAGTGTGACAAGCTATTTTTTGGATAATCTCGAAAGAGAAGTGTTATTTGAACAATCAATTTGGTGACAATTTATTTGACAACCCTAATTTATAAAGAAAAAAGTAGTGCTGACACAGAATCCATAGCATAGCAATAGAGAAAAAGTAAAAAATAATATAAGTATGAGAGAGAAAGTTGTCACAAAAATTATCATCAAATGGATGTTCAAATATCATTTCTCATCCCGAAATACAAGAATAGTCTCATCTTCTCATGTACTAGTATATCTACGTCTTCTGAGCAACTTGTGGAGGAAATGAAGTACACTTCTTGGAAGTGATTCCTCGATAAAAGTCCTGGATTTTCTGATACATTTTATGTTGGGGCCAATAGAGTAGGGTGAGGGGTGTATCTAGGCCGGACTATCCTTGTTAAGGAGGGTCCTGTTTCTAGTTGGCCACCCATTTTTGGGAGTGTTCAATTCTCTTTCTTTGGCAGGTTGTCATGTTGGGTGCTTTCGCGTATGGGAGTTTTGTTGTGTACCTTGGCCAATATGGGAGTTTTGGTTGATATCGACAAAAACTACATGCTCCATCACCATTAGAAAAAGTCCCCTCCCAACTCAAAATCACAGCAAGCGTGTCCTAGAGCAACATTATTGTGCCAAACAATAGATAACCATATTCACTTTTTCAATTTTTTTTAATGGTCTTGTTAACGTTAAGGAATTCAAAAGTAGAAAAATTGTCTTCAAAATATAAATTGTTATTTTTAACTAACAAATTATTACACCACTTTTCAATAAAATCTTACAACTTTTTTAATTGCTTAACCAATGCTCTGCCCCGAAAACACCAGTTAACATTATCCTTTTCTTAATGAGTTCTTTCATGTCCACCTTAAACTTTTGTGATTTTCTTTAATTTAATATGATATCATATATCTTTTCTTTGATGAGTGTCATTATAATTTCATTGATATTTAAATTAATTTTACTAATATTTTACTCATTATTTTATGAAATTTTTCGAATGTAATTTACATAATTCCAAAAGTTAAGTAATTCGGGATGGAATCCAATTTATGGTTGCATTCCAAATAACCTTGTGTAACTAATTTCTTGAGAGTGGCTATTGTAATATGTGTTGTTTAGTTTCGGATTCAGGGTGGGTAGCTAGCTAACACGTGTTTTGGTTGTGTAGTTTTATATCAATTTGTATTCCTCGGATTCATTTTAATGAATATTGAGTTAGACTCCATTTATTTATTTTTAGATGTAGATTGTCATTTAGAAATAGTTACACATAACATAGATTGTAGATCATATCAACAAATAAATCATACTAACATTAATTATTTTCAAATTTTATAGTGTTTTTATCTCTCCAAATAAAAGAAACCATTCAACAATTATAAAATTATCAACACATGTGAATGAAGCACAATAATCATTAAAAAAAAAATATAACTAACCAGTCTTATGACTTAGGGTCTGTTTAGGAAATCAAAAAAAGAGCTTTTAACTTTTAGTTTATAGCTTATAAGCTGTTTGACAAAAAAAATTCTGTTTGGTAACACTTTTTCACCATTAGCTTATAGCTTATTTCACGAGCTTATAAGCTATTTTTCAGAAGCTATTCCAAGTAGCGTTTGAGCTTATAGCTTATAACTTCTCACTTTTTCTTCCAATTTTACCCATATTATTTCATTTAAATTATATTTTTATCCATTATAATTTTTATAATAAGCTACGTAATAAAGACTACTATCCCTTTATTCCAATTTTTATATATATATATCAACTGACCTTTTTTTTTTTTTTTGAAAAAATATATACCTTCGTTTTTTTTTTTACGGAACAAAATACTATTATTCTATTAGTATTACTTTTTATTTTATTTTTTTGAGGTAAGTGTTATTTTTTTTATTCTCTGTTATTAGTATTACTCTATTAGTGCTACCTTTTTTTTTTTTGAGGTAAATGTTATTTTCTTTATAAAGTAGAAACACTTAAATGATAATAAATATAAGATAAAATTTTAGTGAATAAAATTTAATTTAATTTATAATACATAAGATATATTAAATTAATAAATTTAAAGTATTTTTTTAAAGAAAAATTAGTTTACAAAATTACAAATACTTAAATTAATGATATAATTTTTATTATGAATTAAATTTTACATTTATCAGCTAGTTGAACCGCTATTTTTACCAAACACTTCAGTTAGCTTAAGCTAAAAGCTATCAGCTAAAAGCTATTTTTACCAAACGAGCCTTAGTTTTTGATGATCATCGACTGGGATTGGCAGTCTGATTCGATAATGCTTCATGTAGGTGTTGAATCCCAAGATTAAATGTTTCTGGCCTTTGAGTACATCATTCACCTTTTGTTAGAATTCTTGAACTGGAAGTATGATGATTTGATGATCATTCTTCATGCAGGTCTTGAAATCATCTATGTCTTTCATAAACCCATCATACTTTCCACTCTTATCATCATGAAACACAACTTTTTTTACTTCCTCTAGAAACTCAATTCCAGATTCCTTTGCCATGGAGGTTGTAAATTCTCATGTTTCAGCGGAAGCTTGTGTTTTTGCTTGCGGCTGGGTTGTATTTTATTTAACCTAGATACTACGGCCCTTAAATTACGCACCAGATACATTCCAAATTTTGAAACATCATTTTTTTAAATTCAAAATAAATTATGAGTGATAACAACTACAAAATCCTTTCAAAAAATAATTTTTTTAATTTACTCAAAAATATAAAATTCAAAATTGACGCAGTCCGGAGCGTAGCCTAGCAAACGCTAAACGTAATAAATAGAAAAAGAATAAATTTGGCAGCGACAAACTTTTGCAAATAGGGTTTCGGAAATTGAGAAAACCCTAATGGACCGAAACAAAACAAACAAATAATAAAATTAGTCTGAAATATAAAATTACTAAGGAAACCCTCCTACATCAAAAATAAGGGAGCCCCTAATATGAACCTCTACTTTTAAGGTCCACCCATGGTCCTTGCTAATTGACCTACTATAATAGGTAGATTCTGTACCTTTTCAATTTAAACCGTACAAATTGAGAAAAACAAAGTAACGTTGATGAAAAGTTAATTCCATAATTCATATAATTCATATCAACTACCATGGAATCAAAAAACAAATTAATCATCCAATTCGCAATCCGCTTTTTGTTACCATAACTTCAATTCCATCATTCATAGGTTGATGAAACACAGCAGCAACAATAAACAATGAATCGCAATTTGAGAACACAATGATAACAAAAGTGTTCGTTGAAGATCTTACCTCCGAAAGACACTGATAAACTATCTGCTTTCAGTTTCATTAAAGACACAAACTTCTATATTTGCATCAAGTCATTGCAATTTGTATTCCCCCAAATCATTCCTTCTACCTAACCAAGGCACACTCCATGCTTGGAGTTGGAAACAAGAACACCAACATCAAAGACAAAATCAAGATGTGTCCCACCACTGCCCCTCATAAAGATTTACATGAAAGGAATGAAGTGAAGAAGTAGGTACAATATGAAATGAAGTTATGGAATGAAGAAATAGAGGCGAGAAAATGTAAAGGTGATATATACTATTTAAATTGGAAAGGAACAAAATAAACCTGCTATAGCCGGTCAATTACTAAGGACCATGGATGGACTCTAAAAAAAATGTAATTATTTTTTACACCTTTTTTATAAAAATATTTTTATAAGTATATCATCTTCTTGTTGTAACTTTTTAAAAGATATTTAAAAAATAAACAAATTCTTGAAATGAGAAAATGGTTTAAATAGTTTCTCACATTGATTACCATCTTTCTTCATGTAAATGGATTTATTAGTGATGGTAATCAATGTGAGAAACTATTTAAACCATTTTCTCATTTGAAGAATTTGTTTATTTTTTATGGAAGTTGGTTATCTTTTTTTGTCATGAACAAATATATCCACCGGAAGACCCATGATAGGCAAATGGAAAGAAGTTATTGATCATTTTTGAGTGATAAACTTTATGGTGCCTAAGTCAATGAAGGAAAAAAAAAAAATCTTTAAAGAGAAAGGCCTTTGAACAAGTAAGGTTCTTGGGATTCCATGAAATTCCTCCAAACAATTTTATGAAATTCCTTCAATTCTTGCGCACGCTATCGAATTGAAAGGAGATTCTTTCAACAATTATTTATTTATTTTTTTTGAAACAGATCATTCATAGTTAATCCTTTGTTCCAAAGATAATTAATACTTAACAATGGACCAAGAAGTGCATGAATATTATGTTATTCTTATACTGGGCTGGAATCCATTCACAGTTAATCCTCCATCAGACAAAGGAAAGCCACCAAAGGCGAAACTTCATGAGCTTCTGCGATGCGTCCAAGAGGAGTTCGAGACAACATTTCATCCATGTACTGCTTGTTGCGAAGCAGCTGTCACAATAGAAAACAATTAGCAACAAGCATAATTAGAAATGACAAAAAAATGCAGCTATTTGGAAATTTATCAAAAATGTTGTATCATTACTGATGTTAACATGATTCATAACCAGACACAATGTATACAAAATCAGGTATGAACTCTCTGAAATATTAAACACTACACAGATAATAATAGAGGATTGGAGGATTGGTGAATACGCTAAATGATTCTGCAGATTAATATGACATGTTCAGATTCAATCTAGAGTAACAAGTGTGCCAACTATAAGATTTTTGACCTAAATTTCTCTGACATAAATCTCTGTAGGATCTTTAAGCAAGAAAGGCTATTCAATGTAGGATCTCTGTAGGATCTGTAGAATCCTTCAGTCTGTTTGAGATATTTTCCTCAAAATGTTGAGCACATTCTTGATGACAGTATATGCTGTTGATTTTTTTTATTACTAATATTAGATCAACAAGTAATAATAATCAATTCCAATGAGCCGAGACATGAAGACGTACTGAATTTGTGACCACACCAAAAGCGTAAATTGCCCGTTTATAATTTCATCATAAAATAGCAAGATATTTATGAAACAGAGGCTTTAATTCAGTACTTTGAAGAAATAAACATTGTTGGAGTTTAGTATTGTACTCTAGATGATTCAACAGATTAATATGCCATATTTAGATTCAATCTAGAGTAACAAGTGTGCCAACTATGTTATCTTTGACCTATTTTTCTCTAACATAAATCTCATTAGGATCTCATTCATGTGATCATATCATTGAATCCTTCACCCAAAAGGAAAGCAACTAGTGCCAAAATAAAGGAAAAGAGAACATTACATGTTCAAACAACACAATTACTCCTTATGCCATCTTTTGCCCATTCACAAGCCAATTTTTTTGTAAGCTGGGTGATTGCAGCTGAAAACATCACTGGTCAGTAAGCATTCAGTTTTCTTGATCACACAACCTTTTACAACAAGAAAATTGAACAAGTAATTAGTATGGCTATGATGACAACTCCCACCTTTACTTGCTGCATAGACTGATCCAGTACCTAAGCTCACCACGCCAGCAATAGAGGAAATGAATACAATGCTTCCCATTCCAGATGTCTTTAGAAGAGGATTGTAAGTTGGCACAAATGATATGCAGATTCTAAATTAATTCCCATAATTTATGAATATACTTCAGCAGTGTACTCAATGGTTGGTTTCCTAAAGTTTTTTCCAAAATTATTCACCTGTGACAAGATCAATCAAGCGTCGTTATCTATGACAAGATAGATTGCATTAAACCTCTCTACAATGTACTATAATTCTATGCGATGCTATGTTTTATTTCGCGGCAATTCGAAATTTCCAATGTTAAAAACAATTTAATTAGTATGCATTGCCAGTTTAAATAGATTTTATACACATGTCCGATCACATCACAACATCTAGACATTTGTACATATATTTCAATGCTTTGTTTCCAAGTTCATAGCAAATTTTCCTTTCTTTTCTACTCTAAGGAGATTCAATCTTATATTTTCACATGGTATCAGTCGCAATTCGATTGGTCATCTCCTTTATCGCTATGAACCTTTATCTTCCCTGCGCCTCCTTTTTCTCTGCATTTTCCCTCACAAACCTCATTCTTCGTTTCATTGCAACTCTCAGCAATTGCAATTTTTTTCTCTCTGATTCTTGATTTGTGAATTCTTGTTAAATTCACACTTTCTCGTGTTATCATTCTGAGTTGGAATTCTATTTTCCCTCAATTTATTCTTCTCGTCTTTCTTGATCAAGAATCTTCTGTTTTGTTCATCACCATGTCTGAGAGTTCTGCAGAGAGTGTCAATGGTGGATTCACCAGCACTAAGAACAAGGGTTATCAAAATGATACCCTTAGTCCCTATTTCATGCATCCTAACGAGAATCCAGGTCTTGTCCCTCCTCTCCTCTCTGGCCCCAATTATCATTCCTGGTCTCGCTCTATGACAATGGCTTTGATATCAAAGCACAAACTGCATTTCATCAATGGTTCCTTGCCAAGACCCCCAGATAAATACCATGACTCTATAGCTTGGAATAGGTGTAATACCATGATCATGTCATGACTTAGTAACTCTGTTGATCCTGAAATATCTCAGAGTATACTGTGGATGGATACAGCCTATGAAATTTGGAAAGAGCTCAAAGATAGGTTTCTATCAAGGTGATATTTTCAGGATCTCTGATATCCAAGAAGAAATCTACACTCTGAAACAAGGTGATTCTTCTATCTCTTCTTATTATATCAAGATGAAGAAGCTTTGGCAGGAATTAGATAATTTTAGGCCCATTCCAAATAGCAACTGTGTTGAGAATTGTACTATTGTGATCAAGATGTATGAGTACAAAGAATGTGATCAAATTATTAGATTTCTCAAAGGGCTCAACGAACAATACACTGCTGTAAGAGCACATATCATGCTCATGGATCCACTTCCCCCTATTGCAAAGGTATACTCCTAACTTGTTCAGTAAGAAAGACAGATTACCCTCCCTTTGGATGAATCGATGACTTTAGCTGTCTCAGGATATAATTTTTCAACTCCTTCATAAGCTGGTAGAGGCTCTTCTTCTCATGGAAGAGGGAATAGGGGAGGAAAATCATATGAAAGGGGTAAAGCCGTAAAGGCATCAGAGTTTGTTCCTTTTGTGGGAGAAGTGGTCACACCATAGATACATGTTTCAAGAAGCATGGTATCCCCTCATTTTCCGCAAAATGGCATGATCAATAATTGTTCTAACACTACTGGACAAGAAGGTGATTCACATTCCATTGCATATGGTGAAGATACTCATGATGCAGACACAGGAAAGTTATCTTTCACTTCAGAGCAGCACAAAGCGTTGCTAGCTCTTCTTCAAAATTCAAACACATTGCCTTCTCATAGTGTAAATCACATGACCACAAATTCACCATTAGGTACAAGTATAATCTGCACTATCCCTACTCTCATCAAACTAGAAACCTTTATTCTTGATACAGGAGCCAATGATCATGTATGCTACTCTAGAAAAAAAATTCAATGCTTGAAGAGAGTAAACCCCATTAAAATCAAATTACCAAATGGATCCATTATATTGTGTCAACCTGTTTAGCAGGCAGTATAGTTTTTGACCAAACCATTCAGTACCTAAGCTAACCCAAACCATTTCATGCCATTTAATTTTTGATGATTCAAAATGTGCGATACAGGACAATTGTACATAGAAGATGTTTGTAATGTTCCTGAGTTTGATTGTCTGCTTCAAAACAAGGGATCAATAAATCTTAATGCTAAAAAGTATGTGTGGTACTATCTCAAGGACAGGCGTAGAAGACTTTTGAAATTCATATTGGAATTTATTTTTGTTTGTAGTATGAGGAAATAGACATGACATTTTAAACCTGCAAAAAAATGGTGAGAACTTCTAATACTAAAAAGAAGTAAAAAGGAAGACAGTTGAACTTAAGCCTCTTCTCTATTGAGATCAACAATTGTAAAAGCAAGCTTTCATGTGTCCTTTGTGTCAAACAAAATTGCCATTGGCTAAAAAGTCACAGTTCCCCCAAATTCAATAAACAAAGAAACATTGAGAGTTGAGACAACTTCTTAACTTCAAAACAATTATTCAAACTAGAGTTAATCTTGCTAGACGGCGTGCCTTACCACCGGATTCTCCTCTAAACTGTGTGCTTTGTGAAGGGGTACCGGAAGTGTCGGAGCATTTATTCCTCCAATGTGCTACGGCGAAGGTTTGGGCTGATTTATTGAGGTGGCTCGGGTTTGACTATCATACACCACCGGATCTGTTTTTTCATTGGAAGTGGTGGAATGAGATGTCTGGAAATAAGAAGACTCGCAAGGGTTATTGAATCATTTGGCGAGTTAGAAATGATTTGATTTTTAATAATTCTAGAAGTGGGATGGATGAATTGGTTGAGGCGATTAAGGTGCTAGCTTGGAGGTGGGTGCTAAATCGGTTGAACTTGCCAGCGTGTATGTTCTATGAATGGATTTGGAACTTCCTCTTGCGGTAATGGTGCGCTTTTGATGCGTATTTTGGTTGCTGTAGCGTGGGCGGTGAGGCTGTTGTATGCTGCTGTTTTGCTGTTTTGACAGGGAATATATGACAGCCTCGTTGCTTTTGCTTCCTGCTGTTTTTCTGTGTTTTTGGGGGTTTTTCTGGTTCTGTTTTCCCTCCCTGTGTGGTGTGGCAGGTTCTGTTTTGGGGTGTTTCATTGCCTTTTTTGGCGGTATTTGTTTGTATCGTTTTATACTGTTTGACCGCGAGCTTTTGTGTATCTTGCAAAATCTCGACGTTAATAAATTTTACTATTTCAAAAAAAAAATAAAAATTATTCAAACAAAGAATAAAAGACTCCATGGCATATCAGCATAAACCTGCCTTTTCAAATTGCATAATTCATTTCAATTTTTGATATGCAACCATAAATTCAAAAGTTGACAAAACCACGCCATAATAAAAATTCTTGAATGTTTAGGAATTGCTACACTTGTACAGTTTGAGAAGCTTAAAAATACTAACTAAACAAAAGCAACACAAATGACAATCTAGTGTAAGAACAACACTTATATGATAATCTAGAGAAATGAAAAATTTGCAAAAATTTGTGTCAATTCAACATCAGTTTCTTATCCTGATACAATTTCACAAACATGCCATGAGCATAAAATCAAATACAAAAAATGATAATGAATTGATCACACCCAATCCCTAAACTGAGCTTATTTTTTGTCTCCATTGGTAGACACCATTGCAATCAGATTACTTTCCATGTTTACGTGCTAAAAAAAATATCCATGTGCACTTTCAGATGGTTGATATGAAAAAAAGTGTTCTTCAACTGGATAACAAAACCACCATTAAAACACTAATAATAAGTATATTTATGAAAACATTGATGTAAATCAGAGATGCTAAACATGAACATAGCTAGCATTAGAGAAAATATATATATGTGAAGATGAAGCCCATGGGTAGAAGCTTGAGGAGAAGCTAATGCAAGAAACAAACAATGTACAAAGAAAAAAGGAATTACCCCTTTCTCATTTTGTTTGGCTGTCAATGCTTTGAATCTACACAATTTGGAGCTGACTGTCAAAGTGAAGATATCTCAATGAGAAAGGAGAAGAAGAATAAGCTTCAAATTTTGGTGATTAAGAGAGAGGGTGAAATGAAAGAGTAATTGTAGTGAATTTGAGAGAGAGAAATATCTATACAAGTAAAGCAATTCCATGCAAAACAACTGCCAGGCATGACAATAGCAGAACTCCTTACACTCATATAGATGGCAGAAAGTGAAAAAATCCAAATACAATCCTGACACAATGGCAAATCATTCAATGTTTTTTGACAGCATTAAAACTACTTAAAACATAAAAACAATGGGAACACAGATAAAAACAGAACTGCTGAAACAATGGCAACTTATTCAACCTTTCCTGACAGCACTGATACCGAATCTAAAAAAATTCAAAGTTCTCTGACAAAATAATCAAGATACGGCTGAATAGAGATTTTGGCCAAAAATCAAACAACCTCAATACTTATACTTTGTGTCAGCGCCCACAAAGTTACACCAAAAGTATATACAATCAAACACATAATCAACTAAAAATACACCAACAAATAGAGAAAACTCACAACACACCAGAATCGGAGCCGCACAGTGGAATATGAATCAGCTGCTTTGTAAGAAAGTATAGATGCATGTGTTATTTCCTTTACAACATTCAACTGCCAGGTTATTATCCGAAAAGAATAAGAAGTCAAAACTAGTAGACAACAAAACGTGGTTAAAAAAAACAAAGACACAGTTCAGGTTCAAGTAAAATCGTACAAGTAAAGTAGACATGAATTGACTTCGACAAGTGTTTGGAAGTATTCAAATATGCACAAAACAAAATTCACACTAAGTCATTCCGTTCCTAGTAAGTCTCAAGTATAATCCTCTTCACGATCACGAGCATTAGCTACTACAGATTCAGAAATAGCTCCCACAGTACCATCTTCACCAACAATAGCATTGTTTTCATTCCCCACAACAATACCATCATTGTTATTTTCATCTACAGCTTCCACATCAACACCAATATTTTGGTTATTAATAACTTCCACACCAGCAATAACATTGTTTTCATTCCCCACAACAATACCACCATCATTGTTGTTTTCATCTACAACTTCCACATCAACACCAATGTTTTGGTTATTAACTTCCACACCACCACCTTCGTTATTTTGGTTGTCAGCTTCTGCACCACCGTCTTCATTAACCACATTATACACATCGACCCAATTTACATTATCTAACTCTCCTGCATCAGGCAGCCATTCAACAACGTCCAATCCCTCTTCAATGTGAATCACTTCATCAACATTCTCCCCTTCATTATTAACCAACAAAACAGGGTCCTCTGCAAAATCGTATTCAAAATCAAAACCTCCTTGATCTCTCTGTTCGTTTCCAAAGTGGCCCTCTCCCTGACCATGCCCCAAGTGAGCCTCTTGCTGCCCTCCGTCTCCCTCTCCCAAGTGTTCTTGTTCCAAAACTTGTCCTAGAATTTCTGGTATGCGTCCTGCTAGAGAAAGCTTGGAGTACCTTGACTGAAAAACAAAGTTCACAGTACATCAACACAGATTTCTACAGTTGATAAAACAAATGTATTATATCCAAACTAAAAACAAAGTTATCTACAGCTAAATTTCATTATTCTGCTCCTGTTGTTTTTAAATTTCAATTTTGTCATCATAATTTTTCCACATACAACCATAAGATACATTATATTCTATTAAGATCTTATGTTGATAACTTGGATACATTTATGGCATTTGAAGAAACTCAAAACCTTCCAAGCTTTGGCTACCACACCACTAACTCACACGTATTTCATTTTAACAACTGTGAAGGTATCCTAACATTATAATCATCATAGGTTGGTATGATTGAAAAGTACTTGATTTATGACTATTGTAGTATATCTTGTTACATGACATTTTTAAGATTTTTGACCAATAATGAACAGGCAAAGAATTTCATGTACACGGTAGTATATGCATCTATCACAAGCAGAGGAAAATCATTATGAACAACATAAAAAATTGGTTCAAAATGTCTAATTCTAAGGGGTACATGAATCTAATGAAGTAGTAGCTTTTCAGCTAGGACAATTTATTATTACTATTAGTAATGTTATAATTACTTACTACTATTACTGCGATGGTGGATATTATATAGTAACCTTGGATGAACACTGTCAAGCCAAAATTTTAACCTGTTATCCAATTTTTTACTTCATATTTCTGATTGGCATTTTTAAGTTAACTTGGTATCCAATGTGTACTTAAACATATCCAAAGGATTGATAAAAAAAAAAAAAAATTGCTTTGTCTTGAAATGTAAAAGATAGAATAGGATAGGATAGGCTTCAGTATGTATCTTTAAACACTCAACCTTCAGCCAAAAATACGAGGGGTTAAACAGAAATGTGCTTCTGATAGTGTATGTTGAGAATTTTTTTTTAAAAGATTCATGTATAAAATCTAAAAATGAGGGTACAAGGAAGGAATTTGCGGGGAAACCAGAGCGTTAAACACTGACTTACTCGAAGAGCCGACTCGGATAATTGGCCGAAACGATCAATATAGTGTGATCCTCCTATATATTCCTGGCAACTGCTGGAATCGAGCATGTGCTGTAACCAGAACTAAGTCATCTTCACCGGTCCATTCGTGACGAGGATTAGCCATATTCGTCCTAGAACGACAAATAAAATTAAATAACATTTGCACAAATATTCATTCACATTATTTTGACTGAACCTTGATTCAGCCAAGCCATTCACAAACCCATTAACATACACATTCAAAAACCATTGAACGAATCTGAAAAAACTTCGTACACATTAACATGAACAGATTGCAGCTTGATTAACACAATCTATTGATTCAAAAGAATCCTACAAATTAGTATAAACCTATTGATTCAATCAATCCACAAAAATTATAACTTCGTAAAAATTAACATAATCTGTTGTGTTTGAATCTTTACCATACTCTGATCAGTAAAGCCTAACAGTTTAAAAGAATCATACAATAATTATAAATCTACTAAATCTTGATTAACACAATCAGTCGATCCACGAAAATCATTACTTCGTACCAATTAATATAATTATACAGAATCTATTGTGTTTGAATCTTTACCATACTGTGTTGAGTGTGAAAGAACTGGGATGATCAGTAAAGCCTAACCTGAGGTAACAACTGATGAAGAACTGGGATGATCAATGGATGTTGGATGATGATGATGGTGGATGAATGAAGATGCTGAAGTCTACAAGATGAAGATTTGAGAAAATAAAATTATTCTATGAAAGGAAAGGAGTATTCAGTTAAGGTGGATGAATGAATGAAGTCTACAAAGATGAAAACTTGAGAAAAGAAAATTATTCTAGGAAAGGAAACGAGTATTCAGTTAAGTTGTTTTCTGGTTATGATATATCAACCTCCCAATTGGAATTGCGGTTACTCACTCTGCTTATATAAAGACAGAGAGAATGTTAAGAAATCTAACTGACTAACCAACTTTTCAATTGAGTTGAGTTAGTTACAAGAGTGTTCTATGAAAGCTAACAAACTTCATCATTCAGTTATATTATTATAAGTTCAGTGTATTATACAAAAGTATACCCTATATTTAACTCAAAGGTAACTTTTTTTAATTCCACAAACCTACAAAAACAATGCGAATCACTTAAATTTAACTTTTTTGGTGACCCATGCATGCAAGGGTATCATGCTAGTAAATTTAAAAAGTTCAAGAATTATGTTATGCCAGTAGATAACAAGCACAGATACCCCAAACAGACCTTTAAAGGATAAAAGCCAAATGTATATGAAATTTGAAACTTGAAAGGCATATAAACTTACTTCAACAAAACATTGTGGCCAGAATATGAAAGTACAATCAATAGATTGAACATGTCCATCAGTCCGAACTTGAGACAAATCCAATTCCACTAGAGTAGCTGCACATGCAATGAAAGGTTTTCATTATAGTACATGTATACATTATAATGAGTCCATTCTACAGTTATCCATTAATGTATCAATTATACAATACACATACGCAATATTATAATCAAGTACCTGCTCAGGCCTTTTACTTTAAGTATCCTGTGATCTTCCTTGGAGTTGGGTTTAAAGAGAAGAAATTAACTTGCTATTTTTTTTTTGAAGTTGTTCAAAAAGTAACTGCAAATATTGTTTAACAAGTATATGCACATTATTGAAATAAAGCATGAGAAAATCCAAATAATTGGACAATTAGAAAGAATTTCATAGAAGTCTAGTATAAATACATTATCAAAGATGACTTTGAATGCCATAACACAATAATTTAAATACAGTCTATTTTTATATATGTATAGTATACCCATGAATTTATAAAAAGAAAGGCAAACAGTGAGTTTCATATATAATTTCTTCCTAACATATAAAAACCTAAATGAAGACGAAAAAATAACATACATACATACATACAATTACGGCAATCAATTAGTGTAAATATCACCCAAAGAAAAAATAAATAAACTTGATCTGAGAAACATAAGAAAGATTTAAATTTGACAACCTAAATCGGTTTTAGCAAAGGGTAGAATTGTTGGTGGATTCAAATTATAATACCACCCACGAACAATTTTACCCATCTCTCTACTATAATTTTGATTTTGATTTGGCTATTGTAGAATTGTTTTTCAAAACCCATATCTCGTATAAACTTAAAAAAGATATTATGGATTCTGAAGAACAGAGTGGAGGGAGAGAATGTGAGGAAAGGAAAGGTGAGAGCGGTGAAATTGGGGGTCTTAAGCTTAAGTTGTTTTTTGAAATTATGGGTATTTTTGGTGAATTATTGTGGGCAATTCTTTTAAAAGAAGGTAAAAATTATGCCTAATTAACTCAACAAAAATATATAAGGAATACACCAACTTATACATGTCTTTGGAAGCTATTTTCAAATTAGTATTCCATTCTAATAATATTTTAAACTTGTGAAAAGTTTCTCGATTAGATATGTATAATATTTTAAACTAATCAGTGTCTTTATTGAAAAATTTTCAATTAGGTCTCTAGTAATACAAAAATATAAAGAGATTGACCTAATTGAAATTTTTTTGACAAAGACATGAACTAATTTAAAATATTATACATACCTAACCGAGAAACTTTTGACAAAGACAAAGATTAATTTAGTGGTTTGCTTAATATTGTGCATAGTTTTTATTTTTCAGGTTTTTAGATGTAAAATCATTTATTAAATTATCATAATGGATTTTAATAATCTCGTACAACTACAACTTACTCAAACAAAAAAAATATATCTCGTACAACTTACCTTCAATTTCATTTCATTATATAATTTAATGTATTCTTTCCATATGTTATTTTTGTGAGTTAATTTATTTAATGTATTCTTTCTATTATTTATTCTTTTCGTAAACATTAAGTCATGCTCAACCGCAACTATTATTTGATTTATTTTATACAAAGAGCTTTATACAATCTTTTCAAATTATTATAAATTTTGCTCATTTACACATTCACGATTCTCTATCACTTGTTAACACGTTATAAGAAATTAACTTTATAATTGTTTTGTCAAAGTATGTATACGGTTCAAGCTTTTGTGTGTGTACACGCTTATGAATTTCATTTAATATTCTATTAAAATCAATACAAGAGAGTGATATAATAGTCATTAATAATTAACCTCGCATACATCACACATATCTAAGTACCAGTTTGTCTTTAATTGAGGGATGGAGTAGGCATTTTATTTTGGTGGGATCTTTAGTTGGAGGGAGGTACTTTGAAGGATAGATTCAATCGTCTTTTTAACCTTTCTGATAACAAATTGGTGCGAGGCTTGGAAATGGCGGAGGAGGATGTTGGCTTGGGAGGAAGAACTTGGAGTGAGTGTTGTGCACTTTTAAACCTATTGTTTTTCAGACTGATGTGAATGACATGTGGATTTACCAACTTCATGTGTCTCTTCCAAATACAATGCTACTAGTGTTTACAATTATTTGATATCAAGGGATCAACATGTAAACAACGACTAAACTAAAATTATTTGGCACGAAGTTCATTTAAAAGTCAACATCTTTATTTGACGTTTATTATGTATTTGTCTTCCAATAACTCAACATCTTTGTTTGGCGTTTATTGTGTATTTGTATTGATCTTCTGGTCAAATTAAGCTCCAATCAAGTTCCAAACTCTTTATCACTTTTTTTTTTATTTCTAAAATCTTCTTGACATAAAATACCTAACATTCTTTTCCAGTCATTGCTGAGTCTCATCCATTCTAATGAAAATTGCTGCAAATAACTATTTTCCATACTATGCATTCAGGAAGAAAAGAATCGATTCTAATTTTATCTTTGAAACCAAATCAGTGCTGAATACCTTTTCATTAGCAATCAAATCAGTTCTACCTTTTCCATACCAAGTGAATTTTTTGACTCGTTATTTTATGTTAATAGGATTCAATGCAGGAAATTACTTTACTGGAATGTGAAAAAATTCTAAATACACATACAAAGTGAAATTGTTCAGATTACAAATAAAAAATAAAAACTGCCTAAAGAAATTCTTAAAAAGAAAAGAAAATGATTGATTCTTAACACACAGACCAAACAACTTCACATATAAGAGTGCATATTAAATTTTAGATTATCAAAACATAAATAGCAGGTACTGGACTTTGTAGTAAACATCATTGAATAATATAACAGATACACTACTTAGAGGTTTGTACTATTATACATCATTGATTACGTTCAGAAGGTACCACGGGAAGAACTAATTCTGGCATTTTATTGTCATCCCCTTTATATACTCTGTATTTGTCAAATGCAAGATCGATGACATAGACAGAGTTGTTTTCGTAACCCCACATGCGCGGGTTGCTCATTTCAATTTTTGATATGCAACCATAAATTCAAAAGTTGACAAAACCACGCCATAATAAAAATTCTTCAACTTGAATGTTTAGGAATTGCTACACTTGTACAGTTTGAGAAGCTAAAAAATACTAACTAAACAAAAGCAACACAAATGACAATCTAGTGTAAGAACAACACTTATATGATAATCTAGAGAAATGAAAAATTTGCAAAAATTTATGTCAATTCAACATCAGTTTCTTATCCTGATACAATTTCACAAACATGCCATGAGCATAAAATCAAATACAAAAAATGATAATGAATTGATCACACCCAATCCCTAAACTGGGCTTATTTTATGTCTCCATTGGTAGACACCATTGCAATCAGATTACTTTCCATGTTTACGTGCTAAAAAAAATATTCATGTGCACTTTCAGATGGTTGATATGAAAAAAAGTGTTCTTCAACTGGATAACAAAACCACCATTAAAACACTAATAATAAGTATATTTATGAAAACATTGATGTAAATCAGAGATGTTGAACATGAACATAGCTAGCATTAGAGAAAATATATATATATATATATATATATATATATATATATATATATATATGTGTGTGTGTGTGTGTGTGTGTGTGTGAAGATGAAGCCCATGGGTAGAAGCTTGAGGAGAAGCTAATGCAAGAAACAAACAATGTACAAAGAAAAAAGGAATTACCCCTTTCTCATTTTGTTTGGTTGTCAATGCTTTGAATCTACACAATTTGGAGCTGACTATCAAAGTGAAGATATCTCAATGAGAAAGGAGAAGAAGAATAAGCTTCAAATTTTGGTGATTAAGAGAGAGGGTGAAATGAAAGAGTAATTGTAGTGAATTTGAGAGAGAGAAATATCTATACAAGTAAAGCAATTCCATGCAAAACAACTGCCAGGCATGACAATAGCAGAACTCCTTACACTCATATAGATGGCAGAAAGTGAAAAAATCCAAATACAATCCTGACACAATGGCAAATCATTCAATGTTTTTTGACAGCATTAAAACTACTTAAAACATAAAAACAATGGGAACACAGATAAAAACAGAACTGCTGAAACAATGGCAACTTATTCAACCTTTCCTGACAGCACTGATACCGAATCTAAAAAAATTCAAAGTTCTCTGACAAAA
The DNA here is from genome assembly GCF_003473485.1 of Medicago truncatula. NCBI lineage: Eukaryota > Viridiplantae > Streptophyta > Magnoliopsida > Fabales > Fabaceae > Medicago > Medicago truncatula. The sequence continues at coordinate 34,366,473 of NC_053044.1, forward strand.
TAATCAAGATACGGCTGAATAGAGATTTTGGCCAAAAATCAAACAACCTCAATACTTATACTTTGTGTCAGCGCCCACAAAGTTACACCAAAAGTATATACAATCAAACACATAATCAACTAAAAATACACCAACAAATAGAGAAAACTCACAACACACCAGAATCGGAGCCGCACAGTGGAATATGAATCAGCTGCTTTGTAAGAAAGTATAGATGCATGTGTTATTTCCTTTACAACATTCAACTGCCAGGTTATTATCCGAAAAGAATAAGAAGTCAAAACTAGTAGACAACAAAACGTGGTTAAAAAAAACAAAGACACAGTTCAGGTTCAAGTAAAATCGTACAAGTAAAGTAGACATGAATTGACTTCGACAAGTGTTTGGAAGTATTCAAATATGCACAAAACAAAATTCACACTAAGTCATTCCGTTCCTAGTAAGTCTCAAGTATAATCCTCTTCACGATCACGAGCATTAGCTACTACAGATTCAGAAATAGCTCCCACAGTACCATCTTCACCAACAATAGCATTGTTTTCATTCCCCACAACAATACCATCATTGTTATTTTCATCTACAGCTTCCACATCAACACCAATATTTTGGTTATTAATAACTTCCACACCAGCAATAACATTGTTTTCATTCCCCACAACAATACCACCATCATTGTTGTTTTCATCTACAACTTCCACATCAACACCAATGTTTTGGTTATTAACTTCCACACCACCACCTTCGTTATTTTGGTTGTCAGCTTCTGCACCACCGTCTTCATTAACCACATTATACACATCGACCCAATTTACATTATCTAACTCTCCTGCATCAGGCAGCCATTCAACAACGTCCAATCCCTCTTCAATGTGAATCACTTCATCAACATTCTCCCCTTCATTATTAACCAACAAAACAGGGTCCTCTGCAAAATCGTATTCAAAATCAAAACCTCCTTGATCTCTCTGTTCGTTTCCAAAGTGGCCCTCTCCCTGACCATGCCCCAAGTGAGCCTCTTGCTGCCCTCCGTCTCCCTCTCCCAAGTGTTCTTGTTCCAAAACTTGTCCTAGAATTTCTGGTATGCGTCCTGCTAGAGAAAGCTTGGAGTACCTTGACTGAAAAACAAAGTTCACAGTACATCAACACAGATTTCTACAGTTGATAAAACAAATGTATTATATCCAAACTAAAAACAAAGTTATCTACAGCTAAATTTCATTATTCTGCTCCTGTTGTTTTTAAATTTCAATTTTGTCATCATAATTTTTCCACATACAGCCATAAGATACATTATATTCTATTAAGATCTTATGTTGATAACTTGGATACATTTATGGCATTTGAAGAAACTCAAAACCTTCCAAGCTTTGGCTACCACACCACTAACTCACACGTATTTCATTTTAACAACTGTGAAGGTATCCTAACATTATAATCATCATAGGTTGGTATGATTGAAAAGTACTTGATTTATGACTATTGTAGTATATCTTGTTACATGACATTTTTAAGATTTTTGACCAATAATGAACAGGCAAAGAATTTCATGTACACGGTAGTATATGCATCTATCACAAGCAGAGGAAAATCATTATGAACAACATAAAAAATTGGTTCAAAATGTCTAATTCTAAGGGGTACATGAATCTAATGAAGTAGTAGCTTTTCAGCTAGGACAATTTATTATTACTATTAGTAATGTTATAATTACTTACTACTATTACTGTGATGGTGGATATTATATAGTTACCTTGGATGAACACTGTCAAGCCAAAATTTTAACCTGTTATCCAATTTTTTACTTCATATTTCTGATTGGCATTTTTAAGTTAACTTGGTATCCAATGTGTACTTAAACATATCCAAAGGATTGATAAAAAAAAAAAAATTGCTTTGTCTTGAAATGTAAAAGATAGAATAGGATATGATAGGCTTCAGTATGTATCTTTAAACACTCAACCTTCAGCCAAAAATACGAGGGGTTAAACAGAAATGTGCTTCTGATAGTGTATGTTGAGAATTTTTTTTTAAAAGATTCATGTATAAAATCTAAAAATGAGGGTACAAGGAAGGAATTTGCGGGGAAACCAGAGCGTTAAACACTGACTTACTGGAAGAGCCGACTCGGATAATTGGCCGAAACGATCAATATAGTCTGATCCTCCTATATATTCCTGGCAACTGCTGGAATCAAGCACGTACTGTAACCAGAACTAAGTCATCTTCACCGGTCCATTCATGACGAGGATTAGCCATATTCATCCTAGAACGACAAATAAAATTAAATAACATTTGCACAAATATTCATTCACATTATTTTGACTGAACCTTGATTCAGCCAAGCCATTCACAAACCCATTAACATACACATTCAAAAACCATTGAATGAATATGAAAACACTTCGTACACATTAACATGAACAGATTGCAGCTTGATTAACACAATCTATTGATTCAAAAGAATCCTACAAATTAGTATAAACCTATTGATTCAATCGATCCACAAAAATTATAACTTCGTAAAAATTAACATAATCTATTGTGTTTGAATCTTTACCATACTCTGATCAGTAAAGCCTAACAGTTTAAAAGAATCATACAATAATTATAAATCTACTAAATCTTGATTAACACAATCAGTCGATCCACAAAAATCATTACTTCGTACTAATTAATATAATTATACAGAATCTATTGTGTTTGAATCTTTACCATACTGTGTTGAGTGTGAAAGAACTGGGATGATCAGTAAAGCCTAACCTGAGGTAACAACTGATGAAGAACTGGGATGATCAATGGATGTTGGATGATGATGATGGTGCATGAATGAAGATGTTGAAGTCTACAAGATGAAGATTTGAGAAAATAAAATTATTCTATGAAAGGTAAGGAGTATTCAGTTAAGGTGGATGATGAAGGTGGATGAATGAATGAAGTCTACAAAGATGAAGACTTGAGAAAAGAAAATTATTCTAGGAAAGGAAATGAGTATTCAGTTAAGTTGTTTTCTGGTTATGATATATCAACCTCCCAATTGGAATTGCGGTTACTCACTCTGCTTATATAAAGACAGAGAGAATGTTAAGAAATCTAACTGACTAACCAACTTTTCAATTGATTTGAGTTAGTTACAGGAGTGTTCTATGAAAACTAACAAACTTCATCATTCAGTTATATTATTATCAATAGACTGAACATGTCCATCAGTCCGAACTTGAGACAAATCCAATTCCACAAGAGTAGCTGCACATGCAATGAAAGGTTTTCATTATAGTACATGTATACATTATAATGAGTCCATTCTACAGTTACCCATTAATGTATCAATTCTACAATACACATACGCAGTATTATAATCAAGTACCTGCTCAGGCCTTTTACTTTAAGTATCCTGTGATCTTCCTTGGAGTTGGGTTTAAAGAGAAGAAATTAACTTGCTATTTTTTTTTTTGAAGTTGTTCAAAAAGTAACTACAAATTATTGTTTAACAAGTATATGCACATTATTGAAATAAAACATGAGAAAATCCAAATAATTGGACAATTAGAAAGAATTTCATAGAAGTTTAGTATAAATACATTATCAAAGATGACTTTGAATGCCATAACACAAGAATTTAAATACAGTCTATTTTTATATATGTATAGTATACCCATGAATTTATAAAAAGAAAGGCAAACAATGAGTTTCATATATAATTTCTTCCTAACATATAAAAACCTAAATGAAGACGAAAAAATAACATACAAACATACATACAATTACGGCAATCAATTAGTGTAAATATCACCCAAAGAAAAAATAAATAAACTTGATCTGAGAAACATAAGAAAGATTCAAATTTGACAACCTAAATCGGTTTTAGCAAAGGGTAGAATTGTTGGTGGATTGAAATTATAATTCCACCCACGAACAATTTTACCCATCTCTCTACTATAATTTTGATTTTGATTTGGCTATTGTAGAATTGTTTTTCAAAACCCATATCTCGTATAAACTTAAAAAAGATATTATGGGTTCTGAAGAACAGAGTGGAGGGAGAGAATGTGAGGAAAGGAAAGGTGAGAGCGGTGAAATTGGGGGTCTTAAGTTTAAGTTGTTTTTTGAAATTATGGGTATTTTTGGTGAATTATTGTCGGCAATTCTTTTAAAAGAAGGTAAAAATTATGCCTAATTAACTCAACAAAAATATATAAGGAATACACCAACTTATACATGTCTTTGGAAGCTATTTTCAAATTAGTATTCCATTCTAATAATATTTTAAACTTGCGAAAAGTTTCTCGATTAGATATGTATAATATTTTAAACTAATCAGTGTCTTTATTGAAAAATTTTCAATTAGGTCTCTAGTAATACAAAAATATAAAGAGATTGACCTAATTGAATTTTTTTTGACAAAGACATGAACTAATTTAAAATATTACAAATATTTAACCGAGAAATTTTTGACAAAGACAAAGATTAATTTAGTGGTTTGCTTAATATTGTGCATAATTTTTATTTTTCAGGTTTTTAGATGTAAAATCATTTATTAAATTATCATAATGGATTTTAATAATCTCGTACAACTACAACTTACTCAAACAAAAAAAATATATCTCGTACAACTTACCTTCAATTTCATTTCATTATATAATTTAATGTATTCTTTCCATATGTTATTTTAGTGAGTTAATTTATTTAATGTATTCTTTCTATTATTTATTCTTTTCGTAAACATTAAGTCATGCTCAACCGCAACTATTATTTGATTTATTTTATACAAAGAGCTTTATACAATCTTTTCAAATTATTATAAATTTTGCTCATTTACACATTCACGATTCTCTATCACTTGTTAACATGTTATAAGAAATTAACTTTATAATTGTTTTGTCAAAGTATGTATACGGTTCAAGCTTTTGTGTGTGTACACGCTTATGAATTTCATTTAATATTCTATCAATATCAATACAAGAGAGTGATATATTAGTCATTAATAATTAACCTCGCACACATCACACATATCTAAGTACTAGTTTGTCTTTAATTGAGGGATGGAGTAGGCATTTTATTTTGGTGGGATCTTTAGTTGGAGGGAGGTACTTTGAAGGATAGATTCAATCGTCTTTTTAACCTTTCTGATAACAAATTGGTGCGAGGCTTGGAAATGGCGGAGGAGAATGTTGGCTTGGGAGGAAGAGCTTGGAGTGAGTGTTGTGCACTTTTAAACCTATTGTTTTTCAGACTGATGTGAATGACATGTGGATTTACCAACTTCATGTGTCTCTTCCAAATACAATGCTACTAGTGTTTACAATTATTTGATATCAAGGGATCAACATGTAAACAACGACTAAACTAAAATTATTTGGCACGAGGTTCATTTAAAGGTCAACATCTTTATTTGACGTTTATTATGTATTTGTCTTCCAATAACTCAACATCTTTGTTTGGCGTTTATTGTGTATTTGTATTGATCTTCTGGTCAAATTAAGCTCCAATCAAGTTCCAAACTCTTTACCACTTTTTTTTTTTCCTTTCTAAAATCTTCTCGACATAAAATACCTAACATTCTTTTCAAGTCATTGCTGAGTCTCATCCATTCTAATGAAAATTGCTGCAAATAACTATTTTCCATACTATGCATTCGGGAAGAAAAAAATCGATTCTAATTTTATCTTTTGAAACCAAATCAGTTATGAATACCTTTTCATTAGCAATCAAATCAGTTCTACCTTTTCCATACCAAGTGAATTTTTTGACTCGTTATTTTATGTTAATCGGATTCAATGCAGGAAATTACTTTACTAGAATGCGAAAAAATTCTAAATACACATACAAAGTGAAATTGTTCAGATTACAAAAAAAAAAAAAAAAAAACTGCCTAAAGAAATTCTTAAAAAGAAAAGAAAATAATTGATTCTTAACACACAGACCAAACAACTTCACATATAAGAGTGCATATTAAATTTTAGATTATCAAAACATGAATAGCAGGTACTGGACTTTGTAGTAAACATCATTGAATAATATATCAGATACACTACGGAGAGGTTTGTACTATTATACAAATAAATTGAATTATACAAATAAGTTAGACGGTGCAGTTGACGTATGCAGCTGTTTGGGATACTTAAAGTGCCTGCCTACCCAGTAGTATAAATAAATAAACAATTGTTCACCGCCTCTTGTGAGGAAGTGATACTTTTACACTTGCAAGTTGCATCTTCACGTACTTCTCAAATGACTAATTTGCCTTGTTATGTGGTTTACTGTATAAAAAATAACATGTTACATGCTACCACCTCATTGCTTCAAGCGCGTAGCAGATGCTTATCACAAACCAATACCCTATAACTTGCATGAGGCCCCTCGGCTGTGTCACGGAGTGATGCGTGCCAGCCTATTGCTTTGGCAATCTCTTGAAGTTCATCCATTATGGCAAGAGAATCACGGATGTATACACGTCCACCAGGTCTTAGTATCCGATCCATCTCAACCATAATCGATGACACATTGCATCTAGTAGAGAGAAATGTAACATAAGTAAAAAATTACACATAATCACAGTGTTACAAGTTTCTTATGTGCAATTAGACCTGAAGTACTTGTAAAGACATAATAACAGCACTTGCTCTAAATATGGGAACAACAAATTGAGTTGTTTCAAGATGCACAAATATGTAGATTGGAAAATTCTCACAAGTCTTAAAATGTTAAATAATTTTTTGTCTCTATAAATATCCCAACTTTCGTTTTTAATTCCTACATAAATTCCTGTCAAACTATTGTCCCCTACATATTTCCAGCAACCAATTTCTTTTCAACATCACAAAACAAATACATCAAATCCTAGGCAGTTAAGGAGATAATGGAGCTAACAAGTGGAGAAAAGGGTTTTTTCAAAAAAATAAAGTGGAGAAAAGGGTACCTTTTCCTCTCAACAGAGAGCAGGTATGCTGCATGCAGGAAATCATAGGTTCTCGGATAGGTGTCAAATGGTTCACACCTATAGCATAAATCATGAAATACTATTACATGCCGACAAAAAAGTAATGCGGAGGATACATTACCACATTGAGAACTCTAGTGTCTTTTATATATCTTGAATAAGGTTAGTAACATACCAGTCATGCATAACTCCAATCAATCCACGGTCATATATGACAGGCAAGGTGTTTGGACCACTGACAGGAACAACATTCATAACCCAGCTGTCAAGTTTCTGCGTAATCATTGCTGCTGCAAATCTGCAAAACACACAAATATATTTGAAAACAGTTTTTTTTAACAAGTATATTTGAAAATAGTTATCAGAAAATCCCTGATGTATATTAACAACAAGGAAGCAAATAAGACATATGCAGTACCCTCCAAAACCTGCTCGCATGTCCATAACATTTCTTAATCTTATTTTCTTCCAGTGCAAAGCACGAACATAAGCTTCTATTATCTCATTCCAGTATTTTGATTCTGCCTTAAAAAGCTCTTTTCTGGATATGAAAGCATCAACTTTTATACTTTGAAGCCTATTAGGTGGGGTTTGCAAACGCGCAGGCCAATCGGTAATGTTGGCTTCATATTCATTCTTAGGCAATTCAGAGATGCATGCTTTTAGATCAACATACCTAGATAAATAAAGCAAATAATAAAATCAACAAAATGAGCCATTAAATTTGATAATAACAGTAAGATGGATGAGAAGCTATCACGCTTCAGCATAAATTATTGATACAGCTCGTTATCAGTTTTCTTTCTCACGAGCAGTATAAATGTCAAAAGTGTAACCAGAATGAAGAAAGGAACTAGTTTTACCTTTTTAGGGTGTTTTAACATAGCAAGAATGGACCTACATTTAACTCTGATTATATCATGGAATACTCTATGAACTACAACATAACATAAAAGAATGATAGTAAATTTACATATAATTTTTTATGATACTCAAATGGATGAAAATTGACAGACTTGACTAGGATCTCCTATAAAAAAATGTGCATAATTATAACCGTGACACAAGATCTGAGGCTTGAAAACAATACCAAACGTTGTCAGGGTCATCACTTGGGTCGCATAGAGGAGGTTTAGTTCCTGCCTCACGGTTTAAATAGCAGCTATTGTCAAAAGGTTTCTGCCATACTGCAATGTAGCCATCTTTTTTCAAAAACTTCCAGCAGAGTCGAGTGGTCAGATTAAGCATCTCTGTAGACAACAAAACCCAGAGTTACATTGACTCATCATAGAACAGGCAGCATTTCTTAATAATAATAAGTTAGGCAAACCCCAATAACTAATTGACTGTTCAAGTCAGTTCGAGAAAAGTAGGAAAGGCATTATCTAAGAATAAAAAACATGAACCTATTTGACACTATACAGTTTAAGATGCTTCTCCTCAAGTCATAGCATATAAGACACGTAACAGAAAAAAAGTAAATTATTATAAATAAACATTATAGGGGAACACAAAAGATCAAAGTTTTGCTTTGAATAGCAATCAAATTGTTGAGAGAGGTCTAGGTCAAAGATATATCATAGAAGAATACTGAAATTCAATAATACCATAGCTAAAATGTTTCAACAAATTCAATCTAAATGGAAACTTGTATCAACTATACCTTCCCATTGTTCTTCTAAAGCTTCTTCGTGCTTATAAACTGGTTGGGCAGCCCAAACAAAATACCCTCCTGCTCTAAGCATCCTATTAACTTCAAGCAGCAATATCCCATCTTCATCACAAGTAAACAAGTTTCAACTTTTAAGTGTCATAATGTAGATAACAACATTGAGACATCACTATCAAATTTAAATTACCTAGAACTATTGCTCATTATACAAGAGTGAAAAACACATACCATCTCGAGTCCAATTAATTCTACAGCGAGAACAGTGTATCAAGTCAAAAGCCTGACTTGGATATAATAAACGTCTAGTTGCAAATGCTGCCACCATGGCCGGTACCCCACGCTCAAGAGCAAACTGAATCTGATTCTCATGAACATCCTTGGGAGCTACAGACATGGTGATGACATTCCGTTGCAGTAAGTACGCACCAAAACTAGCTACACCACAGCCAACATCAAGAGCAACTCGTATATGCCGACCAAATGTAATTTCAGGAATCATCTGCAAAAGCAGATATTCAACATCAGCCTACAAGATACACTGATACAGTCCCAAAAAACGGTGAAACCAAAATACACCATAAAATGATATCTAATTTATATTACACTGATAGTTTAAAATTACCTCACAAACGTCCAATCACATTTCACTATCTTGCAACCATGAAATGTAATGTGGCGTCGTGAAAACATTGAAATATTAATCAATGATATAATATTATGCTCAATATAGTAAGTAACCTTAGAAATATGGTCCAAGTATTCATCCGCGCCGTGTATAAACTGTGTACCGCCTCCTGGAAATTTAAACTTATCTTTGTCTCTGGAAATCCAGTTTTGGCCACCTTTATCTTCAACTAGACGAGTATGAGGAACATTACTGAACCATACCTACACCCACACAAAAAAAAACACTAATTCAATGATATGAACACATACATAATCAAAAATCAAAACTTTAAAACACCCATTTAGCTTAATTGAAAGCAAAAACAATAAAAATGAAATTTTGACCTCATCTCTGCTTTTGGGCCATGGAATTGGGGCACGATACCCTTTAGGAGCAGGAACCAAACAATTCAACTTTTTACCATCTTCAGGACAATGTCGTTCAAATCTCTCACCTTTCTCCGTCGATGGCAACTTCTTAATCGCTTCTACATTATCCAAACAAGGTATATACTCACTCATACCTCGTGAACACAACCCAAATTTCTTGATCGCAAATTTCGTAACACTCTCAGAACCTTCCTTCTCAACTTGCGTTTCGTTAACCCAATCATCCACCATCGCTGGATCGAAGCTCCCAATTTCAAACTCCTCCGACATTGTTCCATTCTCGTTCACGATCCCGAATTTCTCCACCGAATCCGACGGCGGTGGTGACGGTGGTGGCGGTGACGGTGGAGGAGGTTGTGTTAGGGTTTTTTCTTGATCGATTAAGGTGGAAATGTTGAAGTTTTTATTGAAATTAGGGGAAATTGAAACAGCTGAATTTGGATTCTGATTGGGATCCGGGTCGGAGTTTTGTGTGAAGAAGATGAGTTGTTGGTATCCATCGGACCAGTGTTTGCCTAAGTAGAAGAAAGTGAAGGTAATGAAGAAGAAAACAACGATTTTGAGAGCGTTGGTTGTTTTGAGAAAATCGACATTGATTGGTGATTTCATAGTTTGATTTATGGATCGGAGTACTAGTTAATGAATTTGTCACATCTGAGATGAATGAAGAAGAAGAAGAACAAGTAGAGAGTGTGTTTGTTCCTTTGTGTTCTGTTTTTTGGAGCTAAAACTTCTAGATAGTGATAGTTATTACAGATCACACACTTTGTTCTTATATTTTCAGTAAACTCAGTTTCCTCATTTAACTGGAGTATGGTTTAGTGAAAACCGATTATTGACCGCATGCTTTCATCATACTAGTACTAGTACTATACAATGCAGTTTGTTGTCAATATTAAAAAACAAAGTAAAAATAGTTTGTTAAAAATAGTTTTTTTTACTATAAATACTAAAAACACTATTTTTCAACACTTCAGTATGATGTAACACACTCAATTGTTGCTTTGAATCAATTAGATACAACCACTTTATATGTGAGTTAAGATAAGTGTTCTTGAAAATTTGCATCACATGGGGAGTATAATGCAAGGTCGGCATATCACTATATTATGAAAAATCCTAAAAAAATTAAAGTTTTCTTGTGGCACGCGACGAGGAGTTGCCTTTCTACAAGAGAAAGATTTCGCACAAGAAGAGTTCAATGTGCAGATCATTGTGAGGAACCAGGGTCGTCTCCAACAATTCAGAGGCTCCCGTTGTAATGAAAAGCTACAAACATCTACATTCTAGTTAAATATACGAGCAATGGTTTGAGAGTTTGTTTCAATCTCAAGTTGGTTGTGACATTGTTTTTAAGGTCAAGTGTGAAAGCTTTAAGGCTCATAAGGTGATTCTTGCTGCGAGGTCGCCTGTGTTTATAGCTCAGTTTTTTGGACATGTTGGGGATCCTTGCTTAGAGGAAGTAGTGGTGGAGAAGATTGAACCCTTTATCTTCAAGGTTGGTTGTTATCATATATGCTGATGTATCTGTACAGTGAAATGATTTGGCATTCTTACATTATAAGAAGAAATAGAATGCTAATCCCATTTATTATATAACCATAGTCACTGGTTTGCAATTCTCTTTGATATGTGGGGGTATATATAGTCTGTTAGTTATTTGGGTTCACGATACTTTCTACTATTTCATTTGTAAAGCTATCAATAGTTTTTATCTAGGCTAGAAGCTGAACAAGATTTCCTCTAATATTTATGTAGTTTAAATACTAATTCTAATTTGATTAACAATTATAAAATTATAAAACAAAAGAAAAATCAACCCAACAACTAGCCATTATTATAGGATTATAGGATAACAATAGCCCTACATTGAATGTTAAAAACTTATAACATAGTATCTCTAGGTTACGCTTTCAAATCAACCTTTTAAAGTAGTTGCACATTGTAAACTAAAGAGTACTTAAGTAGTGAAGCAAAACTGAAGCATAATGCAATTCAAAGCTGTTCTACTGCTTCCCTTATACAACTAACTTTGTGGTTTTAGCCCTTATGTATTGGCAGTTTTTAATCCGGAGCGATGTCCATGCTTTGGTACTTGGTTTTCAGCGAATTGTATACGAATTCTAATGAACCAATTCACAGAAGTACCGTGAATGGTACCCCGGAGACAATTCACGATTTCTCTACCGAGTGCAATGAATTATGTGACTATGATATGAACACATAAATAATCTGTTTGCTTTTGTTTGTGAAGCAGTCAGTTGAAACTGGGTGTATATTATAAAAATAATTGTTTGTGGTAGAGTAAAATAGGGTGAGTTGTCTCTATCAAAATAAACGGCAAGGGTTTTATATTTTCAGCATTTTAGCGTAGAGAGTGTTGTGTATTAAGCAAATGACTTGTTCACTGCAGTCTTTTGTTGAATACTGACTGCTGATTACGTCAATTATGATATCATTTCATTCTGATACTTGGTGAATTGTGGCTGGTTTTTTTAAGATATGGTTCTTACATGACAGTCTTCTTCATGTTATTATTTCATGCATTCTTGTTAAGCAGATTGATTGAGTGAAAATCATGTTATTATTTTTTCTCCAGGCGATGCTTCTCTTCATTTACTCGGGCAAACTTCCTGATATCTATGAGGTTATGGGCTCAATACATGTGTGCTCTTTTACTGTCATGGTGCAGCATCTATTGGCTGCTGCTGATCTCTATAATCTTGACAGGCTAAAAATGTTATGTGAATCAAAATTGTGTGAAGAAATCAATACTGAGACCGTAGCCACGACACTTGCCCTGGCTGAGCAACACCATTGTCCACAGCTCAAGACGATCTGTTTGAAATTTATTGCAAATCCGACAAATTTGGGAGGTGCGTGCTATTGCATGTTATTGTTTGTACAATGTTTCTGATGATACTGCAGGGGTTTGATTTGATAGTATAATGCAACCTTCATTTTTCATTATTCATTAATAATTAATATCTATATTTACATTCAAAATTAATTATGACCTGAGATCCTTTTGAATCTCATTCATTCCTTCTATAAGCGTGCTTTTAGACTTCATTTTTGTTTCCGTTAATCTCTTGGAAGGATCTATTCCCCTAAGTTATAAAGTTACAGAGGAAGGAATGATGGAGGTAAGGGAACTATCTAAGTAAGTTTAAGTAGATATTTTGTGAAAAGAATGTGATTATCTATGTGTTTCTACATACAGAGACATTCATGTTTCAATATTTTGCATGAACTGTTTTAGGCCTTGTTTATGAGCACAAACTAACATTTGTCGCTGATGTCTTCATTGCTTGCATAGAAAGTGCGTTCTTCTGCTTAGGTATATTTCCGTCAAGTTTGGGAAATAACTTGTAAGATTGTCTATTGAAAATAACAATCATCTAGAGAGATGTGGACTTATGCACTGTTTACCATGTTGCCGTTAGATGGTATTTTGAACTGTGTCATTCAATTATACAAGTGAATTAATTTCGTAAAAGATCAATCCGTTGTTTGTTAAATTAACAAAACTACTTCCTTGCTAATTCAGCAAAGAGGATGATTATAGTTTTAATTGGGGGTAGACAGAACATTAATTAATTGAGGCTTGGAAAGCAAAAGCTTTATTGCAGTACTAGTTTTCAAAGGCTGCCAGAACATTTTCTCTAAAATAAAGAAACTACTAGTACCATGGATGAAAAATGAGAACTTGGTGCAACTTTAGAAGGTTCTATGCATGAAATATCAAGTTTATGTACAGTTAGTGGATTTGAAAAATTGTTTGGAATTTGGTGTTGAATTTCAAATTCTTGAAATTATTCTTAAATGGGGTTTTTGTTTGAGGCTTCTTCCATTCTCTTCTTGCATCTACTTGTCATTGTGTCACTTCCTAGATTTTTGAAGGCTTCTTCTAGTCTTGGAATAAATGTTTTCTCGCTGTTCCGAAACAATATTTTTGAGGTTTTTATCACTTGTTATTTTAATTTAAATTTTGCCCACTGCATACTCTATAGGAATTTTAAATTTAAATCTTTGCTCTTAGCGCCTTTTCGAACCATTGAAATCTCAACTTTTCAATACTTTTTGATGAATTATCATGCTTTGTGCAGCTGTAGTGCAATCCAAAGCTTTTTTGCATTTAAAAGAGGGCTGCCCTTCAATGTTATTAGAATTGCTGGAGACATTTGCATCAGTGGATGATAACTCAGGTCAGAAGTTGAGCAGGAAAAGAAGTAGCAGTAGCATATATGGGCAAGATTTAGCAAATGGAGGGGCAGCAGAAGCAGCAAATCCAAATGGCGGGCGTAAAAGTATTTTACAGTCTGTATCTTCAACCCTGAAAAGTTATGAAACTGTCTGTCAATACGAGTGATTATCGGTTTTCTTTTCACCTGATTCATCAACTTTTATTTGTGAAGTTTCTACCCTTCCTAGTACCTACCTTGTCTCAAAGGGGCTACTTTGGACAACATTTTCAACTGTAGTCTGACATTAGACCAGTTCTACATATTTAATGTATGTTATATCATGTTTGATGAGTTTAATATGAATACTAGTAAATAGATGATATATTTGTTTTTACAATGATGTCTTGGAAGGAAACACTTTTCCTTTTGAAGTTATATAGATAGATGAATGGTAGACCTATCCCCATTTTGTTTCCCCTACATAGGTAACTAGGTTTTGTTGTGCGACCTTGTCTATCTGTTATGTGGAGTGTTCAGACATGAAATAGAATAGAAAGTAAGAAAATATTGCAGTTAAGGTGTGGTTTCATAAGACAGTAGTGCATGTTTATTTGTGAAACAAAATGAAAGCAATAGTTTTCATAAGACAGGTCAATCAAATTTTCCTTTATTTGTGAAACTGATCATATTTTGTGATTGTGAGAAATGTCCAATTTTAGTTTTTCAATAGTTTTTTGAGCAATTTTCAGTCGTTACAATTAAGTCTATAATCTTACAATACTCTATACATGTACATACAAAACCACAAATTCAGTTAAACAACATTTTTCTAAATATTAGAAACAAAATGGTCTATTATTTAAAGAAATTTGATATTTTAGTTTACAGATACTCTAGTTGCCTCAAAATAATACAAGTAGAAAAGAAATTCTAGCAAACCATTTCTATTATCATCCCTAGATGAGTAGCCAAATTATTTGCATAATGGCTATAAAAAAATTCAAGCCACAATTTGAAATATAAATGATATTTTTTTTCTTTTCCATTAAATTAAAACAAAAAACATTATAAGTACACATGTTTGGATGCACGATGAGTTTTACAAAATCACAATGAACTATCAAAATTCACGATAAACAACAATTAAATTTATCAAATCACCATAGTTTTATTATTTATATTTTTTTTAGATAGATGAAATAACAATAGTGATAAAAAAAACTCAAACAAAATGGTTTTAAAACTTTTGTAGAAGTTGTGCACATTATTTCTTCTTTTTATCATACAAAATGGACTACTATTTCTCTTCATTCTCGTATCATTGTCTTAACCATCTTAATTCTTCTGTGATTCGTATCATAAAAATAGACATTTCAACAACCATATCCCATGTATAAATCATTTATACATTTTGTCTAATTATTATTATAATAATTGACATCCATCAACCAATGATAAGAAATCGTACAACCATGCCGACATCAAATGAATAAAACATCACCTCTTCTTTGCCACAAGATTTCATGTCCAATGATTGTGAATAAACATCCAACGGTTCTAGCTTCTCACGAATTCTTCGTTCATAACTTCATAAATATAATCTTGATTGTGATGAGTTTTTTTGACTCAAAGTGATGAGTTAGTTACGCATCGTTTTACCATGGACCCGACCACATCAATTATTTCTCTGCTATTCTTAACCACAGGGCTGATGAATCAATCAATAAAAGTTAATAACTGAATCTTGATAGCCACGTTATTATGGAACCATCCTCAAAATGGACCTATTTATTATTAACTGCTCTGGGTCGTAATCTTTTTTGGTACAGGGCCGTTTTTGAAAATTTTGTAGCCTATGACGAACCTATAATTTTAATCTTAAATAATGAGTATATAAAAAATTAAATTTCTAAAGTGTGAAATAATTTACTTGAAGAGGATAAGATTTGTAGGATGATTTCTTTTGATTTTGACGGAAGAGTTTAAGACGATGGAAGGTTAGAGATTTGAACTCTTATAGGTTTAATTATAGTTTTGGCTTCCTAAGTGTCACAGTCTTGCGATTTTGGCCCCCTATAAAAAACAATAACAAATCAGCCTCTAAGTTTACTCCATTTTGCACTTTTGGCCATTTTGACCAAATCAATGCATGCGTGTCACCCACATCACTTAATGTGAAGTGCCACATGTGACTTTCTATTTTCTTAGGGGGCAAAATCGCAAGACAGTGATACTTATGAGACCAAAACTGCAAATAAAAGTGATTTGGGTGTCACGTATGCATTGACACAAACAAAATTGGTATGGGGACAAAAGTGCAAAATAGGTAAACTTAGGGGGCTGATTTGTTATTGTTTTTTTTATAGGGGGCCAGAATCACAAGATTGTGATACATAGGGTGTCAAAACTGCAATTAAACCTAAATTATAAATTAGTCAACAGAGAACTAAGCATATTACTAACAACCACATCTTCCATTAGAATTGAAGTAATTTTTTAAGGCCTAATGAGTGCCTAATAATTTTTTTTTATGAGTGCAAAATTTTGTACTTATATTTTGAAGTCTAAGATAGTTGTTCTTCTCGCACTGCCTCAAATATAACTTTAGATGTATGACAGGTTAATCCGTTAATCTATAAAATTTGAAGATGAACACAAGGATATTCGTAAAATTCGGCTGAATATATACTTTTTATCCAATGTTATTGATTACAATGTCATAGTTTTAAATTGATTTATATTAAAATAAATTTAAAAAGTAAAACAAATTTTGCATATAAGTACTTACCAAACCAAACTACAAGATACTTAGTAATTTATAATTTTTTTGAAAGTGGTGTGAGCAATCGGTGCCACAAATTTTTTGTATGATTTAAATTCACTCGTTTAAATTTTTATAATGGTATGAAATTGGAACATATACTTTAGTCAATCTTGAGATGTCCAATAACAAATGTGTTGAGAGTTCCACATTTTTATTTTACAAAACTATTTTGTCCATTTCTACATATGTGTGAGGATCTCAGTTTGGATTGGTCGTTGTCTTCCATAAAATTGGAATGAATTCTTGTAAAGTTAAAGTCATGCTACATATTGAAGTGTCAAAGTCAGGCTACATATTGAAGTGTACCATACATAAAATTGAAAAACGACTCATTTAAGAAAGGTTTTCGTCCCTATAAATATAGATCATTTGAATTTTCATCTCTGAAGTTACTAATCTTTCTATTTTGCCATTGTAAATATTAATCATTTGAAAAATGGTCCTAATTACATCTGATTAGTAACTTCAGGGACGAAAATTCAAATGACTTATATTTGCTGGGACGAAATATCTATTTAAGTCAACCACCTCGCCCAATCATATCTTGCCACATGGGCACCACGCCGCTAATGACAGCCCACCTCAGAAAAAAAAACCATTTAGGACAAAAAGTCAAATGATTAAATTTTGCAGTGGCAGATTGAAAAGATTAGTAACTTCAGGGATGAAAATTCAAATGACCTATATTTACAGAAACGAAAGACCTATTTAAACCTTTAAGAAATTGAGAATTAAGCACACTTTTGTTATTATTTATTCTTTATAGAACAAAATTAGATTAATCGAGTCTTAGAGCTCACTTAAATCTATAAGGGTGGTAAATATAGGTTAGATGGATTTGAATTTTGATAGATCAAAATTATTCTTTAATCCATTAGTAATTTATGGAAGATGTAGACATAAATGATAAATTAATAAGATGTAGACATAAATGATAGATTACTAATATGCATTTCAATCATACCTGACAAAACAAAAAATATAAGTGTTAATTGGTTAATTAATCTCAGTTTCTCTCTAAATTCTTTTAACATTCATATTATGGAGATACGTCACAATAAGGTCTCTCATCTCTTTTTTGATGACATTTTTGGGACTTACATATCTAAAAACATTCATGTAACGTAGTTCTTATTCGTTTTTTTGAAGTCAATCCTCTTTTATTAAAAAAAATGTGTATGATAAATGATTTGTTTGGTTTGCTATGATGCTTTTTGGGTGTTTTGTTCCCTCTAATGCTAGATTTATTGGCTTTTGGTGGTTCGAAAGGTGTTCTGCATATCTAAGATATCTTTCTAACTTTTTTCTTCCTTTCCATTGTCAGTGTTTTTCCGGTGTATCTTATAAAAACTCGACGAGAATAATATTTGCATTTACTAATTAAATATAAAACAAATTTTTTTTCAAGTTTATTTAAGAAATTGAACAAACATAAACTCTGTATTTGTTGAAGTTGATATTAGTTTTAATTCATCCTTACAAAACTGATTTTAAGATGAAAAATGTCTCTTTTTATAAACATTTATCTAAAGTTATATCTATCCAACGTGAGATATATGTTTTTTTTTTTCAATAATATTATTCATCCATAAAGTCTTACCTTTTGTTATTGAAATTTTTTTTTTTCTGACCCACTTTTGGAAAAAAAATTCAAGTATGACCCCCTTTGGAAAAAAATTCTCAAAATGACCCACTTTTGGATTTTTTTTTTTTTTTTTTTTTGTCTTCTAGTGGCGTTCCCGCCACCTGAAATGGCGGGACTGGCCGCCGGAGCTGACATCCGTCGCGTCAGGCTGGCGCAGCTTTTTTTTTTATTTTTTTTTCGTTCCCGCCGTTTCATCTGGCGGGACTGATTATTTTATTATTTTTTTCGTTTTTTCTATTTTTCAATTAAATAATGATGATAAATAATAATAATAATAATAATAAATAATAATAATAATGATAATGATAAATATTTAATAAAAAAACTACTTTCTCCGCGGAAACCAATTACGCCAATGTAAACTATGACCTCCCGTAGCACATAATTTATCTTTTTTGTTCCGTACGGGTCGTTGGTGTTGCTCTTCCGCTTCCTCTTCCTCTTCCTCTTCCTCTTCCACATCCTCGTCAAGAATTTCAGCATCATCGTTAGTTTCCATAGCGACTTCATTTTGCATTTGGGAAGCTGAATTGGTCCAGATATCATTGACGAAGTCATCGTCATTAAACCCTGCTGCCAGATTTTCTATGGTATTTGTTTGTGAATTTGGCCATTGAGGTGCATAGCTTGTTTGGGGATAGTTGACAAAGTGTGGAGGGGTTGGTAGGTTGAACGAGGAGTATTGTGATTGGTCTGGATAACCGGTTTGTGTGGTGTATTGAGTTGGATTGTAGTCATCAAATGAATAGTTTGATGTTCGAGAGCTTTCTCCATGATGACTTTGTTGAGAATAGCTTGGATATGGGATTGGGGTGTTATGTAAGATTTGATTTGTGGGATGTGGCGGTGATTGGTAAGTTTGGTTGTAGTTGTAGTTGGTGGATGGGTTAAAGGTTTGGTCAAAGTTAGTGGGTGGAGGTGTCATGAATTGGTTATAGGGTGGAGGTGTATTTGACCACATATTTTCATCTGGCACCGTATAAGTTTGTGGGACTGCAGGATAGTCACACGGCAATCCTGGTAAAATTGATGCACATGCTTGCCTTGGGTTTGACAATAATACTTGTCTAGAAAGCCACAAATAATCTCCGAAAAATTCCCAATACCATGCAAAATATTGACGATTTGGATAAACCTCATGGTTATACCGAACGCCGTGAAGTGCTAATTGATGACGTTGGTTCCAGTTTTGGACTTGACGATGATGCTTATCTCCCCACGAGCCTTTAATTCTATCTTTTGACAAATTAATTTTGTGGAAATCTTTCAAATTTTCTGGTAAGGAAGGTGGGTGTTGCGGTAAGCCAAATTGAAGCCTTACTCTGTCTGTCTGATGTCTCTCGACAATCTGAAAACAGATGAGATATGTGTTTGCAGACCATATCTGGCTTTCTTCTTCGTTGTTGTAATTGAAGTTGACATAAGGCCTCCAGGAGAACTGTTTAAAAAGAATGAATATTAGTCTTCAATTGTTGACTAAAAAGCAATGACTAAAAGAAAGTGTAATACCTGATCATATGTCATGGTGTCGATTTTTAAACGCGTACATACGAGATTATTCCGAGGATTTTCCACGAATTTATTACCATGTTCAAGCCATCTAGTTAATTTTGAAAATGTTATAATTAGTAAAGTCTGTATAAATTTATGTAAAAATTAATAAAAAAATAACATTTATTTTACTTACATATTTGCCAACAGAAGTTGTGCATGAGCTTGTGGTGGTATCCTTGGCACGGGAGCTAAGCATGACATTCTTGACCACGCCCATGCTTGCAAGAGAATTGTGCACCCAGGCATTTCGATATTGCCATATATTGCACCGTCACACAAGGATCTATATAGCGTGGCCAAGCAAGCTGAACCCCAACTATACTGTCCAACCTCCTCAGGTGATTTATCCAACAATTGCAAAAACGATAAATGTACAAGATTACCAGTATTATTAGGCATTATTCGAGAGCCTATCAACTATACTGGCAAATGGAAGATTGGGACCATGATGGGTCCACACAATTGCACATCGACTTTAATGTCGCAGGATCATCGCAAGCTCAACTACAAGCTTATAAGCCAAAGCATCAAGACACTTGTGCATGCGGATGCCTCGGTAACGCCAAAATTGATCATTGCGCACATTAAAGAAAAGTTTAACTACACAACCACGTATCGAAAGGCGTGGTTAGCAAAGAACGCTGCAATCGAATCTATTTACGGGAAATGGGAGGAATCATATAATGATCTTCCGCAATGGTTGAATGTGATGAAGGAGACGATGCCAGGGACCGTCTTCGATTTAAAAACGCAGATTGGCGAGAATGGAGAGACACAATTTCATCGTCTATTTTGGGCCTTCTATCCATGCATCAATGGGTTTAAGTATTGCAAACCAGTTGTCCATGTCGACGGGACGTGGTTGTATGGCAAGTACAAAGGAACATTGTTGCTTGCGGTAGCACAAGATGGAAACAACAAAACGATTCCAATCGCCTTTGCGCTTGTCGAAGGTGAGACAAAGGAGGGCTGGAGTTTTTTTTTGAAAAATCTAAGAAGGCACGTCACAAAGGGAATATCTGTCTGCATGGTCTCCGACAGACATGAATCAATTAAAAGCGCATTCAATGACCCAAGGAATGGTTGGCAAGCAACTGGTTCAGCTCATGTGTACTGCATTCGACACATTAAGCAGAATTTCATGAGGACAATCAAGGATGGAGATCTTAAGGATGTTGTCAATAATATGGGTAACAATATTATGTTACAGTTTTTTTTTATATCGTGTTATTATTAAATAGGTTCACTATCTAACTAATTGTTTTTTCTTAACATGCAGGATATGCCCTAAACGTACCCTTGTTCAATTACTATCGTGGTGTAATCCAAGAGGCAAATCAGCGTGCATTAGATTGGGTGGACAATATTCCGAAAGAAAAGTGGACTCAAGCATATGATGAGGGTCGACGATGGGGCCAAATGACAAGCAACATCGTTGAGTCGTGGAACTCTGTGTTTAAGGGAACACGCAACCTACCTGTTACACCTATAGTTCAATCAACCTACTATAGGCTGGCATGTCTCTTTGCTGATAGGGCTCAAAAAGCGTTTGCAAGGGTAGGTTCCGGAGATTTGTTCAGTGAATATTGCCAAAATGCGATTCAGGATGACATTGTTAAGTCCAACACCCATCATGTCGAACAGTTTGACCGAGAAAGGTATACCTTCTCAGTCCGTGAGACCGTCAACTACAGGGAAGGAAGGCCAATGGGAACTTTCAAGGTGGACCTACGAGCGGGGTGGTGTGATTGTGGGAAATTTCAAGCTTTACATTTGCCATGTTCTCATGTCATAGCCGCGTGTTCTTCATTTCGCCATGACTACACAACCCTTATTCCACCTGTGTTCAAAAACGAGAGTGTTTACTCCATCTACAACACAGCCTTCAAAGTAGTCCACGACAAGAGTTATTGGCTTCCATACGACGGTCCCGTGCTTTGCCATAATCCAAACATGCAAAGACTAAAGAAAGGTCGACCCAATAGTACCCGCATAAGGACTGAAATGGACGAGGAGGTGGTGGAGAGGACTCCAACGCCGAGACGGTGTGGGTTGTGTCGGCATACCGGTCATATTAGGAGAAATTGTCCGAGTTTAAATAATCGGTAGTTAATAACGTTATGTATTATGTGTTCAAATAAATTAATATATTTTTATCTATCATTATTATTTGTTGTGTTTTATTTTATGTAAAAAAATGCTATTTGTTCAAAAAAAAAATGTAAAATAATGCTGCCAAAAAAACAAAAAGAAAAACGAAAAAAAGATAAATTATGTGCTACGGGAGGTCATAGTTTACATTGGCGTAATTGGTTTCCGCGGAGAAAGTAGTTTTTTTATTAAATATTTATCATTATCATTATTATTATTATTTATTATTATTATTATTATTATTATTTATCATCATTATTTAATTGAAAAATAGAAAAAATGAAAAAAATAATAAAATAATCAGTCCCGCCAGATGAAACGGCGGGAACGAAAAAAAAAATAAAAAAAAAAGCTGCGCCAGCCTGACGCGACGGATGTCAGCTCCGGCGGCCAGTCCCGCCATTTCAGGTGGCGGGAACGCCACTAGAAGACAAAAAAAAAAAAAAAATTCAAAAGTGGGTCATTTTGGGAATTTTTTTCCAAAGGGGTCATACTTGATTTTTTTTTCCAAAAGTGGGTCAGAAAAAAAAAAATTCTTTGTTATTTGATTTCATAATTAATAATTAATTTAGATGAATTATTTGGAAGTATACATCCTTGTCCATGGATTAGGAAAGGAAAATAAGGACACATCTAAGTCACTTAACCACAAGAATCTTAGCTCAAATTTGTCCAATGGTATAAATCATTTGAATTGCCAAAAATAACACTATTCTAACTCACATCCCACCCACCAAAGCACCTTCATGGGGCAATCAATGACGTGCCAAACCGTATTAAAGCTTAATGATTGTTGTTGAAGGACCAAACAACACGTGGCAGCAAAAATAAGCCCCACGTAGGTGCTCTTAATGCACACGGCCCTAGAATATTTGGACTTTTCCTACATTCCAGAAACTTCTTTAAAATTCGTGGCTACAAATCAACGAAGAAAATAACGGCTTACATCACGCCACGTGTTAGTTGAACCACGTGAGAATCCTACGTGGCGCACGCATCCCAGTGAAAATGATACACCCTCTTTTTAACGAAGCAACGAAGACAACGCATTTAGGTCAATTGTTTCTTTCACTCTTCAAAGTTTTTATCAGAAACCGCCACAAAAACAGTTTTGAAATTAACTGCATTGGGTTTTGTGTTTTTGGTGGGAAAATCGTAGTAATCATGAATGGTGGAGGGTGTGAAGTGAAGGAGAAAATGGTATACATGTGGGGTTATTTACCGGGAGCTTTACCGCAAAGGACGCCGTTATTGACGCCGGTACTTGTTAGGGTTCCGGCTACATCTGGTGGTTATAACTGGAAGGATGTTTCTGGTGGTGGTTGTGGATTTGCCATGGCTATATCTGGTATTTTACCATTTTCAATTAATTTGTTGAGTTTGTGTTGTTATGCTCATTTACTATTTGATAAAATGATGAAATTTGCATTGAGTGTTTCATTTCCATTTTAATTAAGTGAGAAACTCATTGAGATATTTTTTAGTTATTTTTCGTAATATGTGTTTGTTTGATTGTTTGGTTTTGTTGCCATCAAAGTTCTGTTTTTTCAGCCTAATTTTTTTATTGGTATCGTTACTATTTTTTTAATTGTGTTAATTAGGTAAATGATTCCTATATATATATCAGAATTTTATTTCTAACCCGTACAAACTAAATCCGCACTAAAATTTTCCGTTAGATTCTTTAGTCCGTGTAAAAATACTCGAGCAAAATGTTATAGACTAAGAAGCGCTATTTTTTTTGTGCTACTTAATTAACCATTTTTAATTTAAATGATTTCGACAAGGTCGAATCGATTTGGAGCATGAAATTCGAATCTGTAACAATCTTTGACCTAACATCTGGCTGGACTCCCTATTACTAGGGCCATGAACGTTTTTTTCTTTAGAGGAAGTTATGGCAATGCATATCTTTCCATCACTCTATCTCTTTTGGATCTCTTTCTCTTCAAGCAGTTTCTTTTCACATTTTATTATTGAAAACAGAAAATGATTCATCATTGCTCATATTTTCTTTCTTAATCAGAATCAGGAAAGCTTATAACATGGGGTTCGACAGATGATCTAGGCCAAAGTTATGTGACGTCCGGCAAGCACGGGGTAATGCATAACCATATAGAACGATATTGTCTCCTTTTTTTTGTCTGTATACCAACATTGTATAATTTTATTTGTGAAGGAAACTCCAGAGCCGTTCTCTCTTCCAAATGAAGTGTCTATTGTAAAAGCTGCTTCTGCGTGGGCACATTGTGTTGCCGCGACAGGTAACCTTTGTTTCTTTATCTTGCTTGCGTGAGATAAAAATTGATGTGATTTACAAGGGATAAATTAAAAATTTAAAATTGAATCCGTCGTAATGTCTTGCTGGAGAAATCATCCAATACTTACTGACTGTTAATTTCATGATTATCGTAGCAGATGATGAAAGTATTATTGGCATGAGCTGTAACAACATTATGCGCACTGAGTTGTTACGGCGTTGAAGAATGTGCCTAAATGCTAATCTGAAGCCTCTCTTCATCTTTGATTCAAAACAAAAAATCATGAATATCGAATATGATTCAATAAATTATATTTATTTGGGTAAGAGATTGTATCTCTTACTGGCATCATCTTACAAGTATAATTTGCTGTCCTGTTGTAGATTGTGGAGAAGTTTACACATGGGGATGGAAGGAATGTATTCCTTCTGGGAAGGTATTCGGTGAAACTTCGCAAGGGGTAAGTCCTGAAAAAGATGCACAAGGAAAGCCGAGTTCATTCTTGACAGAACAAGGTATGTCTAACCTCTTTTCAATGGACATTTGTCTACAGATACCTGCCCCTCCCAGGAGGTGGTCTAAGCTTAGCCAAGGTCTACGAAAAGGATTCTGGAGAAGGGAACTGATTTAAGATACAAAGTTCGAAACCCCAAAAAGAAAGAAGAAAAGAGTTTTGCACTTTATGATGAGCAAAGAAGGATACTTATGCTTTATCTAACAAACTGATGTAGAGTGATTTTGCAACAGTGAGCTCTCGTTCTCAAGTCTCAAAATCCACAGGAGGAACTGTTTCAAGTGGAGAAGAAAGTAGTAAGAGAAGGAAAGTATCTTCGGCAAAGCAAGCGGCTCAAACCTCGTCATCTGGTGATGATATTCTAACAGCAATGCCATGTCTTGTCACACTGAATCCAGGGGTAAAGATAACAAGTGTTGCTGCTGGTGGGCGTCATACCCTAGTATTGTCAGGTATTGAATTTATATGGACTATTTATTCTCCCGAGCTTAAAATTTCATGTAATGTGACCATCTTTTGATTGAAGCATCACTTTTGTGCTATGGAAGATCAGACATGCAGTCTTAGACATGTCATTAATTGTAGCTTTCTGAATTTTTCAGATATAGGACAGGTGTGGGGTTGGGGCTATGGAGGTGAAGGGCAGCTTGGTTTGGGCTCCAGAGTACGTATGGTGTCCTCTCCTCATATTATTCCTTGCATTGATTCCTCTTCACTGGTTCAGGGAAGCATGAGTTCAGAAGGACACAATTTTAGGATTCCTGGAAGTTGTATAAAGGCTATTGCCTGTGGTGGTCGACATAGTGCAGTAATCACAGGTGCGTGCGTGTCAGTCTTTTTGTGTCACAAATAGATATCTTTCAGAAAGCCTGCATTAGTTTCATTGGGGACCAACAATGAGAATATCCATATGCTTAATTTACCTGACTGGTATCAGGATTGGTGGATAAAAGTTTTTAGAAAGAGAAAATGTGTCTATGTTTACAATCGGATATTGAATTGTATGATTTAATGAGAGGGAGAAGAAACAACGGGTCCTTCAGTGAAAATATCAATAAATCTTGTCTTTCTTAATGCTAGATTAATAACTGAATAATTAATCTATTGAAAATTAAACAAATTCCATAGTTTCTTATTGTCTCCTAGAATTGTTCTCAACTATTTTTGGTCATTTACATACTGATTTTCAAATATCTGCCTGCTGAAATGACAGATGCTGGAGCTGTGCTTGCGTTTGGTTGGGGACTTTATGGACAGGTGATTAGTGATACATACTTATGGAGCGTTTTCTCTACTTGCATATTCTATCTGGCAGTGTAAATTATTTTCAGTTATCTGCATATTCCCTATCTTATGTGGTAACCTAACTAAGGATATTGTTACCCAGCATTACACATGCAGAGTTTGCCTATTTAGCAAGTTTCGGTTGTAAATAAAATTCCCTGGTGTGCTCTTACCTGTGGTAGTTTGCTTGGATCTTAATTTTAGAAAGCAGATTGCAGTGCTGAATTTCTCTTAAGGAAGACCATACAGTTCACCTTACTGGTCTCCATGTGTTTTCTTGATACGAGATGTATCAGCCGTTGCTCTATATTGGTGTTAACTTTATTGCTTAATTTGCATGTCACCAACATCTTTTTGATTTCGCTGTCTAATACTTCCTTGGCACTGTGTATTTACAAAAGGCACCTACATTCATGGGTTTTTTATTTGTTTACAACAACACTTCCTGTTTTCAATTTTTAACCATTCTCTAGGGATCAACATGTAGGTAAGTAGAATATGAGAGACCAAAAGCAATGTAGATGTTGAAGATGAGGTTCACTCTAACAAGGGATAATCTGTTCCAATATTTATCTTTTTGATCGCTTTCTTTGTTGATGCATGATTTTGCTTGTTATACTAAATTTCGTTATCTTGTTTTGGAAAAGTGTGGGCAAGGAAGCACTGACGATGAACTAAGTCCGACCTGCGTATCTTCCTTATTGGGCATTCAAATAGAGGGAGTTGCTGCAGGTTTGTGGCATACTGTCTGTACATCTGCTGATGGTGATGTATATGCATTTGGTGGGAACCAGTTTGGGCAGCTGGGAACTGGTTCCGATCAAGCTGAGGTATGCCCTAGTCATCCCACAGATGGCCCACACCCCCACTCTTATTGGCACTAAAGTTTAAAACAAACATAATGGTATGATTATGAGCGGCCCATTTGTGTGGGAATTTTCCTTAAGAAATCACTTCTGTATAAAAACTCAGTTTGTTAGAATTCGTAGGAGGTTTGGCTTTAGCGTTTCTGAAGAATCAGAATCTCAAAAAAAAAAAAAAAAACTTTTACACAATCTGAAAACCACATTTTTTAAGCTTTTGACAAATGGATCTTATATTGTTGTCCAGTGTACCATGACTATATCTTTATTGGTGTCACCTTAAGCTACATACCCAGTTTTATTGAGTATTATGTGATATTTGTTTTTAATTGTTAACTTGAATTATGAGGCAGACTCTACCAAGACTGCTGGATTGTCCGAGCTTGGAAAATGTGAATGTAAAGACCATATCTTGTGGGGCTCGTCACACTGCTCTAGTAACAGGTATGTCATAACCTGTGTATGTCTTTCTGGTATCTTCATTGGCAAAGCAAACATTCCACAGTTGAATTTACTTTAGTGCAACTCTAAAGGCTGCTAGACTTGAATTCATGTATAATTTCTCAATAAAATTCCTTAAAATGAAATCTAGAAGGTATTGTCGATCATTTACTGAAATCTTAATACTTAATCTTCCTTTTGTTTTTGTTTGTTCCGAAATGGATTCCATCAAAAGAGACTGGGTTTTATCCTCAAGTTTAGTTACGTTATCTTTTGCCAATACAACCAGCTAGAGTGACGGAAAATAATGGGATTGTTTTTTATTTCCTTTGTAAAAGATGAAGGATGCTAGTGCTATCGTGAAATGGTGGAGGTGAAAATATTCTTTAATCTTGTGATGTTGATATCAGACCTCACAGTAAAAGGGTCTGTCTGAAAAGGGATAAAGAAGAGTAGTTAACGACGATGTAATACTAACTATTAAATTAACAAAATGTAACATTACAGAACATATATAGGAAGTAAGAGGGGAAAGCAATTATAAATAGAAGGGAAACGAGAAGATAGAGGGTGGAGAAGTAACAACCGAGTGAAATGGGTTTTAGGTGCTCTCTAATTAACCCAAGAGAAGTGTGAAGAATCTTATCCTAGTTATATATACGACCAATATTAATACAATTACCCTAGCTGTGTTTCCTCTACTCTTTTCTTCCCCCTCTTAATTGTCAGTTGAATTTATCAAAAGTCAACAATGACATTCGTGCTAGTTTAGTTATTTGAATCATCTTTGGAGGGTTGGCTATATGAATTGTATAATGTAATATATGTCATTAACTAATCAATTTTGTATCTTGTTGATTACATTGGAAATATAAAACATCTGTTACTTGCATGCCCTATCATTAATTGATTATCACTGGTTTTCCTTTTGTTTTTGTTTCTTCAAGATAATGGAAAAGTCTTTAGCTGGGGATGGAACAAATATGGACAGGTGAGTATATTGCGCTGCCATTTTTATTTATCTCCTATTTTAAAAATGAATATTATTGAAAGTTCTACCTGACATACTTATTTAAGGGATAATCTTGAAGTTTGTTGAATTAATGGCAATATATTCTTGGCATGGTATTATAGTGTTGTCTAAGTCGCAATTTGTGGTTGTGGCAGCTCGGCCTTGGGGATGTGATTGACCGAAACATTCCATCTGAAGTCGCAATAGAAGGTTGTATAGCTAAAAACGTTGCATGTGGTTGGTGGCACACTCTTCTTTTGGCCGAGTCACCGACTTGATGTCATGGCTTCCTCGACCCAATTTTGTTAGCTAGATCTTCAATTTCTTTGGTAAAAAGGGTAAATCACTAAGTTATATGTATGTGTACATACAGTAGTGGAATAAATATGCATATAAGCTTTGTATTCTTTCATGGTGTAAATTACCATGACTGGCTCTAGCTATTAACAACATGGATAGTAATTTCTGGTATGTGGGAAGGGAATTTTGGGTCCTTTTCATCTATGTAACATTATATTTCAAAGTGTATATGTAAGTTTATAATTAATTAGATACCTTGTTTGTAAGTTGGTATACTGAGTCCTAACATGAAGCTGTGGGGGTATGGGAGATTTTATAGATTAGTATATCCATGCAAGCTGGCATTTTAAGTCAATGCTTACGGGCCGAAATTGTAATCTTTATTCAAATGCAAATTTTAGTGTTTTCCTCATTAGTTTTTATTTTTTGAGTGTTTTCCTCAATAGTTGTTTCTTATTTTTATTTGACTTGACATTTTTTTTGAAAGGTTATTTTATTTGATTTGGCATATAAACTAAGAATATATTTATTTTCAAATTATTCGGCAATCTCACTTATGACGGAAGATTTTTGACCAAAACTTATGAGTTATGACGAAAGTTGAATAATTGGTTTGCAGATATACATTCTGTGTTCATACTGTCTGTACATCTAACCATTTTGCTTGATATCATGATTACTCCATCTAATCGTATGCCATTACATAGCCTGATCTTTCCATTACAATGAATATTCTACACAAAATGCAAACAACCAATGAAAATAAAGTTTACCAGAGAAAATTATGAAAATAAGTTGAGATCTGGTTTGCTCGAATGGTTTCTATTTGTATAAGTTACGCAAAGTCATAAAATAAATTCAAATAAACACTTTCAAAGGTTTCCCGAATGAATGTGATCTAATATGATTTTCAAGAAATGTCTTACAAAATCATAAGTTGGCAGATGGCGGCATCTTAACTTTTTCAAACGAATTTTAAGCGCAAAAGGGGAGGGGTGAATGTTAAAAATATGTATTATTAATCATAAGTATTCATTTATCATTATTTGTAAAAAAATAAAAATATTGTATAGTACGAAATAAACCGACGAAAATCGACGGATATCAATACAAGTTACCCATGATTTTCATTCACTGCAAACCATAATTATATTATTTTAATATCAAATAAAAAATTGTAACCACTTGTTTCTTTCTATCGTCGTTGTTCGTTGTAATATATAGCAACACTTTTGCAGAAGCACTCAATTTTTGTTTAAATATTTCTCAATTTTTCCTTGCTCTTATTCCCTTAAAGTCTCTCTTTCTCTTGTCATCTAAACTCTCAAATAAAACCTAAATAAATTAAATATTTTATTTGATGAGAGAAATACATATAAAGTAGATAATGCGTTAAACATTTTTTATTTTTTTTTATATTATCTCTCTTAAAATGAAAGCATAAATAGAGATGACTATAATCTGATGAATTGTTTGTTGAGTGTCCAAAATGATTCTAGAATAGGCTTCATATAGTATATCTTCTAGATGAATGGCGGCGCTTGGTCAAAAACAAACTTGTACTATCTTCTTATCTTGTCTACGGCTTGGAATTTTTTTTTTCCAACTATAGTACATCTTTACTTACAATTTTTTATTTCTTGTCAACCCCTTCGAACTTTCATTTTCTATGCTAAACCCCACTCTTCGCAAATAGCTTAACTCGGTTTCACGCTTTCACATAAAAATTACATATTGCATGCGGTGGCAGTTTCTACTCTCTAGTTTCTACTGTAGTAAACAATTAATACCAACAACATTGTACCAAGCAAAAAGAAACTACTAGTGGTAACTGATGAGTTACTTAAGTGACTAGATAATAGTACATCATACTTTTACTCATCGTTGTTTTGCGTATTGGTCTAGGATGATTAGTGCGTTAGAATTTGATAATTTCTCAATCCAATAGTTGATGATAATCCTATGTTGCTAATGCTTGACATGTCCAAAGTTTTTAACTACAAATAGATTTAACCGAAAGTAAATTATATTTAAAAACTTATCTAAAAATTCACAAAAAATCATAAATATTTTAATTAAACAATAACGTTATATTTTTTTTTTTGGTGATCAACAATAACGTTATTTATAGATTCATAATATAACTTATAGTCTAGTGTATTTTAAAGACTAAAAATAATATTAGTTAAAACAATTTAATATTGTACTTTTACGTTGGTTGCTTCAAGACAAAATTTAAAAGTCAACGCCTACCAAGAGAAAAGCTTACCTGCCACCTTTTTATTGCGCACTAAACAGAACATAGTCAAACCAAACCAGAATTCCGCGTGAAAAGAAAAAAGAAAACAGTAAAATTCAGATAGCATTTGTTGGGTGACATTGGTGAATGTCACAATGCTTGTGTTTCTCTCTCTTTTATAAATATTGTGATATTGTGATTGATTAATGTCATCGATGTCACCCAAGTGCTACTCTAAAAATTCCTAAGTATCTATACAACCAAACTAGCTAGATACCATTGTGTGTTTTCTCAAAAAAAAAAAAAAAAAACCATTGTGTGCACCAAAAATTACATTGAGAAAGAAAGTTATCATTGATTAATCAATATTGTGTTTGATTAATTGCATTGTAGTGCATGGAAGTCACATTGATTAATTTCATTTGGAGAAGGGATTACGCTAAGACAATCCTCTTTCACCTTTTTTGTTCCTTATTGTAGTTAAAGGTTAGAATGTGATGAATGCATGCGGGTATTTTTAATAGTTATGGAGTTCGGGCGAAACTCAACTTCTGAGACTCTAATTTACAATTTATCGATAACACGCTGGTCTGACAACAAAATCCATACCCGCGGGTATCCGTCCGAACTAAATCCAATTTGACGGGTTTCCCCGCTTTTACTGGTTTGGGTATGAGTTTGGCTTTTTTCTGATTTCAAAACACGGGTACGGGACGGGTACGGGGATATAGGTACCCACCCCGAACCCATACCCAAATCCGTCTCGAATGTAGGAAATCAATTTACTACCCCTTTTATATAAATAGAAACCCAAACCCTTAATCATTTCACTCATATAGTCAGAGTTGTAGTCTTTCATATGACACTCACTTATTACATGTCTCTCTTTTCTCAATCACCACAATATCATCTCTTTGTTGAATAATGCATTACAACATTGCGCTCGGGGTTGAAAAATACTTTTATATTTATTAAAAAAATTATCCACTGTGGGGGTGGGGCGGAGATATCTGAACCCGTCTGGGACGAGGATGAGATTCGATTTCCAATCCCCGTTGGGTATGGGTAGGGTAACAGGTAAGAATATGGAAGTAGGGTATGGGAACGGGGAAGGTAAAACTCGTCCCATTCCGCCCCATTGCCATGCTTAGCTGCTTCTAGACGAGAAAAACTAAGATAATATTAAAGCTTTAAGGCAAATTATTTGATCATCTTTGAAATCATTTCAGGCTTAAAGCGAATTTTCATAAGAGCCTTTTCGTCTGTGTTAATGTGGAAGAGTCTTGGTTGTTAGAAGCTGTAGTAGTTTTGAATCGTAAAGTTGTTCGGGTGTCGTTTATCTATTTGAGTCTTTTTAATAGTGGTAACTCACCCTGCTTATCTTTTTGGATTCCTTTGTTTGAAAGCATTCACAAAAGAATATGTGGGCGGATGAGCGAAAATTTGTATATGGGTTGTCGACTTTTCTTGATCAAATATGTCTTGTCGCTTCTGATTTATTTTGTTTTCTTTTTCATGGCTCCTACATGTATTCTTTTCTTAAATAGAATTTATTTTTAAATCTTTCTTTTTGAGGGGGTGGGGTGCGGATGCTCACAAAATCAATTGGATCCACTGGGGCCGTAAGATTTATTTTGAGAAGGATTTAAGAGGTTTATGGGTTCAGAAAATTAGAGAATTTAATAGGCCATTGTTGGAATTGTGGTGCGGTCAAATATGGGGTAGAGGGCAGTCGAAATCGGGGGGCGGCTAAAAGGTGTTTGGTTGGTAGAAATATTTATGTGGTGTTAGTTAGAGAGGATGTAGGTGTGCAAGAGGGCGGCTGGTATGGAACGTCACTTGGGTAATGGTGAAAATAAATCCCTTACAAGAATAATCCTTGACAAGAAGAAGGACTTTTACGAGATTGATTTTGTAGGCTTTTTTTTTTTTATCTTTATGTCGATACTAACATTTCAGTTGTTGAGATAAGAAGATTAGGTTGGGGTGTTGAGGGTGCAGGATGGAGATGGAGGAGAAACTGATTGTGGAGTGTTGTTCTTTGTTAGATAATATTGTTTTTTAAGTTTAGATTGCAGATACTTGGTTTTTGAAACTTGATCAAATCCTAGGTTATTCAATAAAAGGAGTTTACATATCTTGACTTCTGATCATCAGCAAGTTCAAGCGCCTTTCACATACATTATTTGGAATAAAATCGTGCCTCTCAAAGTGTCTCTTTTTACGTGGAGATAGTTGAATAAAAGACTTCCAACTAAGGGTAACTTGGCTCGACGTGGAGTTATACATCTAAGGTCGCTATTATGCCCAGGTGGTTGTG
This sequence comes from Medicago truncatula, assembly GCF_003473485.1. NCBI lineage: Eukaryota > Viridiplantae > Streptophyta > Magnoliopsida > Fabales > Fabaceae > Medicago > Medicago truncatula. The sequence continues at coordinate 34,399,733 of NC_053044.1, forward strand.
GGGAGGAGGAATCTGTTAATCATCTATTCTTGGATTGCACTTTCTTTAAAATGCCTGGCTTTATATTTAATAATGGTCGGGGATATATATCGGGCTTCCTTATGATATTGGTATGCATGCTCTTTAGTTTTGTGGTGCCCATCTTTTCATGAATGATATTCAAACTTGTCCTCAAATAATTTGGTTGGCTAGTTTATGGGTTATATGGAAGGTGTGTAGTCTTTGGATCTTTCAAAACAAAAAGTAAGTTGCGCTCATATGGTTGACAAAGTGAAATTTCCATTCATGATGGTCACTTAAGATGTATATGCCTAATTCTTTCCTTCGTTTTTAATGTCCGAAGGACTAACCTATCTGTTTTTATTTTTATTTTTATGTTATTCTACCTTGTAACATCGTTTCCTGTATTATAGATAGATTTGTTGTATTACAAAACTTTGTCATGATTCTTTATTAGACGCATCTTGTGATTAACTTATCTCATCCGCTTTTTTTTTTTATTAATATATATTTATTGGCTCCTTGACAAAAAAAAAAAATACTCAAAATAATATAGTTTTGACTTTTGTCAAACAACAACTCACGTAAGCCGCCCATAAAGGAATTTGTTGGTCACATCTTATTGTACTAAACTAACAACAATAATTGATGGAAAAAACAGCAACGATAAGAACAAAATGTCATATAAAAGTTAGTCTATTGCAATCTCAAAGCAAGATCACACTATTATACAACTACTATATATAAAGTAACATCACCAACATTGATCTTCTAAATTTGCACATACATTAGTTTGACTATGAAGACAACGAGCTTCCTCCTTGTAACATCGACACTCCTCCTGCTAACATGCACCACCCATGTCTTCTCCGCCACACCATGTCCACCCTGCGGCAACACCACCGTCCCTTTCCCGCTCAGCACCACCCCAACCTGCGGTGACCAATCATACAAAATAAACTGCACCTCCACCGGAACATTAGTTTTCACCACAGTAAACAACTCCTACCCAATCCAATCCATAAACCCTCAAACCCAACGCTTCGTAATACAACCAGCACCACTCATCCCTAACACATGCACCACCACAGATAAAATATATGAAGGTATCATACTCAACAACACTCTTCCGTTCAACATCACTAGCTCCAATACCATCGTGTACCTCAACTGCACACGCGACCTTCTTCGGTCTCCGCTTAACTGCTCCGCCGCTAGTGCTTGTCATGCTTACATCAACGCCACCGTGCCTACGTGTCAGACCGGTCCGCTTTGTTGCACTTACCGAACCGGTGGTTCGAGTAACTCTTACCAGATTCGTGTTAGGAGTTCTGGTTGTAGTGCTTATTCGAGTTTTGTTAACCTTGACTCCGGTCTTGCGGTGAACCGGTGGTCTAGACCGGGTTTGGAGATTCAGTGGATGTCACCTAGGGAAACTGTGTGCACGTCTCAGAATGATTGTGATGCCGCCACGTCGACTTGTGGGGTTGATAGTTCATCACCTAATAATGGGATCAAGAGGTGTTTCTGTAATGGAGATCTTGTGTGGGACCCTATTCAAGGGGTGTGTGCTAAAAGTGAGTTGTAGAGGATTATGATCCCATTTTTTCTTCTTCTGGATCTTTGACTAATTTGGAGTTTTGGTTTGACTTTTGATGCAGAAATTACTTGCTTTAATCCAGATGGGTGTAAATCAAGTCATAAGACAGCCATAATAGCAGGTATGGTACTTACTTTTCAAAACTCTTTTTTCCTCCTTTCTATTTTTAGAGTTGAATAATATGAATATATTACTATATTATAGTATAAACACATTAATGTATGTATTGAAGGTGGTATCTCAGATGTTTTTGCATTATTATTATTTTATGGATTTGTATTTTTAAATGAATCCCTATAACTTAACATACCTAAACTTTTCATTATTATTAGGAGATGTTTATAAAAACTAATTAGATTCGATTCCCTCTAGTGCTAATTTCGGTGGATATATAGAGCTTTGTTCTGGTTTAAAACGGAGCCCATGTAAGTAGACGGTGGGATTGGTCCCCTCAGATTAGTCATTCCTTGGATCGAATACTGAATTTTCAAAAAAAAAAAAGATATCTTAATTTTTTTTAAGGGTTAATGGTGCTTTACCCCTGTAATATATGTCATTTTTTATTTTTCCTCCTGTAAAATATTTTTTTTGATTTACCCCCTGTAATTTTTTTTTTTTTGGAATACCCCCCTAATAGGTCATAAAAAAACGAAAAAATTCTGGAAAAAAAAATAAAGTCGTTTTTTTATGACCTATTAGGGGGTATTCTAAAAAAAAAAAAATTACAGGGGGTAAAACACCATTAACCCTTTTTTAAAGAAGATATAAATTTTAATTGATTAGTTTAAATGACATTGTAAAATATAATTAGATTAAATTATTTATATGTTAGAATGCTAATCAATGATTATTTGTTTTTTATAGTCTAGACAGGAGAAAGTATTTAAGAATAAGATATAGGGTCCATTTAGTTTGAAAAATTGCATAAGATCACCAACCAAGGATATATGTATAAAATAAAATAGAGAAATGATATTTGAACATTCATTTAGTGACAACTTTTGCAACAACTTTCTCTCTTATATTCACATTACTTTTTACTTTATCTCTCTATTGTTATGGTTTTCGTGCCAATACCACTTTTTTCTTTGTAAAATATGATTGTCAAATAAGTTGTCACCAAATTAGTTGTTCAAATAAGATCAATAAAATATTCAAGGAAAAATTGATTGAAAAATTGCAATACTTGTGCATGCGAGCTCTCTGTAGCTGTCACATTGTCAAAGACGTTGACTTCCTTATTTTGTTCACAAGTTGATTTTATTTTGGAAGGAATAAGCCATTTCAAATATAAATAGCCCAATACGGATCTCAACCAACATACCACGCGTTTTCCTTTCTTGTGAAAGTTGAAAAAGAAAAAGTTTAAAATAAATTACATAATTTTTGTTGACTAATAAGTTACATAATTAAGACGTGCATGAACTATATATAAGATCTACCCCAACTAACGATATTGATATCATTAGATTATACATTTTTATTTGAGTTTGAACTCGGAACTTTGCAATTGTGTATGTCAGTTTTAAGTGGTGTTTGTCAATTCGTCCATAGTTAAATAAAAACTTGAAGAAACTCGTTAAACTACAGAGTACATAAAAATGAAATTTTGTAAATGAATAAAAGAAATTTGAACTTCATATTTATCTTAATGGTATTCATCTGAAACTTGGACTTGTTCACTTTCTAAAACATTTTTAATTTCCATTTTCAAACATTGTAAAAGAAAATATAGTGAAAGAATAAGATCTTGAAATAAAATTTAAACAAGAAATATAGAACTATAGGAGCTCTCATATTCATTCTTTTGCACATTCACTCTTAATTTGATGGCAACAACTATATTCAGGTATAACATGTGGAGTTGGAGCTGCACTAATCCTAGCAGCAATTGCGTTTCTTCTCTACAAACGTCACAAACGCATATTAGAAGCACAACAACGCCTAGCCAAAGAGCGCGAAGGAATTTTAAACGCAAGTGGTGGTGGCAGAGCAGCCAAACTTTTCACCGGCAAAGAGATCAAGAAAGCCACAAACGACTTCTCAGCCGATCGCCTCCTCGGCATTGGTGGTTATGGTGAAGTCTACAAAGGCTTTCTTCAAGATGGCACCGCCATAGCCGTTAAATGTGCTAAAATTGGAAATGCAAAAGGCACTGACCAAGTCCTAAACGAAGTTCGCATTTTATGCCAAGTTAACCACAGAAACCTCGTTGGATTACTCGGTTGCTGCGTGGAATTGGAGCAGCCAATTTTGGTTTATGAGTTCATAGAAAATGGAACACTTATGGATCATTTAACAGGTGATTATTTAATATTCATTTATTGATAACTTGATTGATTTATTAATAAAAAACGTAAAAGATCATGTTAATTATGCATACGAGTCCATTTAGAATTAAAGAAAATAATAATGATAACTAATTTAACTAAATATTAACCAACTTTATATCTAATACAGGTCAAATGCCAAAGGGTCGTGCTTCACTTAATTGGAACCATCGCCTTCACGTTGCTCGTGACACTGCTGAAGGACTTGCATACCTTCACTTCATGGCAGTGCCGCCAATTTACCATAGAGATGTTAAGTCAAGTAACATTCTTTTGGACTTCAAGATGAATGCTAAGGTTTCAGATTTCGGGTTATCACGGTTGGCTCAAACGGATATGAGTCATATCTCAACTTGTGCTCAAGGGACACTTGGGTACCTTGATCCTGAATATTATAGAAACTACCAATTGACCGATAAGAGTGACGTTTATAGTTTCGGGGTTGTGTTGCTTGAGCTTTTGACGTCTCAGAAGGCGATAGATTTCAACAGGGCTTCAGATGATGTGAATTTGGCAATTTATGTGCAGAGGATGGTGGATGAAGAGAAGTTGATTGATGTTATTGATCCTGTTTTGAAAAATGGAGCTAGTAATATAGAGCTTGATACTATGAAGGCTGTGGCTTTTTTGGCATTGGGTTGTTTGGAGGAGAAACGACAGAATCGACCTTCAATGAAAGAAGTGTCTGAGGAGATTGAGTATATCATTAGTGTTGCCTCTACAAAGGCAGTGTAGAAGTAGTATGTTTCTTTGGATGTATGTAGGTTACTAATGAAAGAGTAAAGTTTTTATGACTTTTGTTTATACTTATGAATTGTGACTGATTGTGCATGTTTGTGGAAGAACTTAGGTTCTTAATAGTTTGTAGAATTATATTTACCTTAATTTACTAAATGAAATGTAGTACTGATGGAAAACAGGATTTAAGGTTTTGCAATTGCTTTGATTTCATATATTTATCATTTACTAATGCAGAATCATTCTCAATGTTGCACTGCATGTTTGCTAGGGCTTAGGACTAAAGAAATGCTAGAAGTACAATATATATGATCTTAATTCTTAAGGATCTCAGATGTCTACATCTGCGCTGCTGGTTTTATGACGAAGTCGGTTGTAGATAGTTAGATTAGAAATTTCTCTCTTAATTTAAAGGTCTACAAACGGCTGCACCATAAAATCGAGAGGATCTAATTTGCATCGTAAATTCTGGCCAGAAACTGATACGACCCAATTCGAGTAGGGATCACACTTCTTAAAATTTAGAGATAAAGAAGAGATTTGATTAATTTCATTGATGATTGTAATAGAGGAAATACAAGATATTATATATGCAAAGTTATTCTAGATCCTTCCTAACAAACTAGTGAGTCACCAATCTTCTAGAACTAATGAGTCACTACTAAATGGCAACATAGTCATTCCACTTGTTAGGTGTAGTAAGATCCTTTTGGCCCTCACTAATTCATTGGCCTCAATCTTCAATCTCAAGTCATTGAGGACAAGGTTGATCTTGAAGGGGTCGGTAATGATAGGATACTTAGAATAATGAGTACTAATGTGATGACTCGGTTAGTTCTAGAAGTTATTATGACTCACCTTAATCTAGAAGGATCTAAAATATATCTTGTTAGGGGATAATATTGAGTATGTTAGGGTGCACTTATTTTATTGTGAGTATGCACAAGTCTATATAAGTATTGTATGCCTTATTATGAGAATCAATGAAAAATATAATGAATTTTCTTTCTCTAAATTCTGGAGTGTGATCCGTACTCGAATTGAGTCGTATCAGAAACATTTGCAACTCATTGTTTTCTTAGGTTTGAATTCTGATATGATTTGACAAGTCCTCGAGCCCAGTTAGCTCGTTTAATTCCCGCCTTACTAGATTTCGTAAACTATAGTTTTTTTATCTTTCATATAGAGTTTCAGAGAGGTTCTTGAACTCAAGATGAGTTCAATTCTGTTTCTTATTGAATGAAGTTAGTTACAGAATCTTAGAGGAATATTTTCTTATTCAAAATGAAATCAGAAGATCCCTTTTCACATTGTGTAACCAAAGTTTAATTTTCTCATATACTTATTTATGTCCAACTTATCACCATCGGGGGTGGTTTTAAAAAACCAGATAGATATAATTATGCGCAACTATAAAGATTATTCTCTTAACTCGGATGACACTGATTCATATATTTATGCATAACTACTAGTTGTGTATTAGTTGTTGAGCCATGAATCGGAATTCTATGTATGAGGTGTTCAAATGGATCGAAATTGAACACCATAGGTGAGTTCGTTTTAACTTTTAAAAATAAATATTGTGCTAGAAAAATTTCATATATTTTTTTAGAAATTTTATAAAATAAAAAAAATAAAAAGAAAAAAACGAAACTATTTGTATTTGTTTTTTGGTGGCGGCTGGGGTTCAAACCTCAGACCTTGCATATTTTATGAATTGTCCATACCAACTAAGTTAAGCTCACGAGGATATCTATTTGTATTTGTTTACCACCACTTCATTTTTTATTTTTTTTTAGAGACACCACTTCATATGTTACCTCCTTATTTTTTAAAACAAAATAGATTTTTTTGAAAATCTAATCCTAAGAGGTTTTCATTCTAGAGTCAAAATAGATTTTTTTTTTATTTATTTTTTATTTTTTATAAAACGATTTTTCTAAAAATTAAAAACAAACACTTAAAAATGAAAAGGTGATTCTCTTTTATAAAAAAAAGATAGATTATTTCTAGAAAAATCTTAAACAAACGGACCCATAATTAACTAAAAACCAAAAGAAGTAAAAATTACATTGTGATTAAAATCGACTCACATGTTTTACTTTGAGAATTGACTTCATATATCTCAATTTGATTGGTGCCAAGTCATAAGGGGTGATGTAGGCCTCATCTTCTTATTAATATATATAGAATTAGCCCTTATTATATTTATAAAAAGGGAGAGAGGGGCACTTAGAAAAGAAAGTGAAGTATGAATACCAAGCAAATAAAATGGTAATTTGGGTATCAACGGTCCCCATTTTAAGGTGAGTAAGTGGGTGGTTCGAACTTCAGTCCCTACATATAACAATGCATTATTCCTGTCAATTGAGTTGTGCTCATGGGAACATGTATGTATACGTTATTTTATAATTTTAAAAGAGGGGACAACATAACATTTCATATAAACTTCATTTGAGCTATTTTTATAAGTATCCTAAAGAGTTTATGATGTTTCGAATGCTCTGTAAGTTGTTTCAAATCCATTATGGTACGATAGTGGATTCACAACCTATTTCGTGCAGTATGTATAACATTCGTAAAAGTAGATAATACAAGTACTTTATTCCTTGGAATATACTCACAATCTAGTAATAGTATTTCATGTTTTTATCATAGCCATGACATTAGATATGCAATATTGGCAACCTTATCAGAGTGTTACGACTTTAGTCGGGCATTCATGCAGCATGCATCGTGTCACCATTAGCATGTAATTAAAACAAATTTAGGCTACAATCTTAAATAGGTCTACTAATTATGTACTTTAATATGTGTATTTTAAAAAATAAATAAAAAGAAATTAAAAAGAGCAAGAATCACATGAGTTTGAGATAGTGCAGTCAACTTTTATATATTATTTTATTCTAATTTGATCGTCGGTCCCGCTAGTTGCTGAGAAAAAAGGTAATCCTTATATAGTTATCGGTAACTAATATGTATCCATTTTTTTCTTTCTTCATTGGGGGTCTTTAATAGGTTGAGATCATTGTTAAGTAAAAGACTCGCCATTAGAGATACTTTAGTCTGTCTGATTGTTTGTTTAGATTATTCCACCTTGGAGTATCATTTATTGGCTTTTGAATTTTCTTTTTCTTTTTGATTTGTTGTATTATGAGACTTGTCGTTAATTATGATTTCTTGATAGACACGATCTATCCTTAACTTGATATCCTCCTCTAAGTTTTATTTATATATATTTTTTGGCTTTTTAACAAACAAAAAAAAAACTTAAAATTTCTCCAAAAGAAATAAACGAAATCTTAAAATAATATGACTATATTATTTTGTCAAACAACTCACGTAAGCCGCCAATAAATTTGTTGTTGGTCTTCAAATTGTCATATGACTGTATACACATCATAGTTTCTCATTGAAGATGTCACCTTTTCGAAAGAGATTGAAGAGATGCTCATCATCGCAAGACAAGAACTTTATAAGAGTAAACAAGGTAAGGTTAGAACATCAATAGAGATGAGTATTTTCATTGATAAAGTTAGTGAAATTGAACATGAAGCATTCCTTACTACTTGGTTGTCAATTTTTGTTTTCCCTCACAAAGATTTGGTGAAAAGTTTTTTGTTTCCTATTGCGCCTATTCATCTTGCTAGAGGGAACATTGTTGCATTAGCACCAAAAAAATTGGCTAGCATATACAAAGATTTAAGTTTGTTTAAGAAAACAATAGTTGGTTTGTCAAAATATCAAGTTGGTGGTGATAGATGTCCTATGGAGGTTACTCTTCACTCACCCTTTGACTTGGTACAAATTTGGGTTTGGGAGAGGTTAAAAAATTTGCAACCGCATACTATGTTTATCAACCAGGGAGACCCTTCATTGTTTAGGTATAAGTCAGATTGTCTACATTATTGTATTTCTTTACTTACGACTTTGCAAATATCTAAATGCAGAACAAATACCGTGAGGATTATCAAAATAAAAAATATACTGTAATCTTATAAAACGTTAATATTATACATATAAAATAAGGTGTGATAAGATAGTTATTTGATTTCCTATAAAAAGAAGGCAAAATTACATCTGTTGCCCTTAAAGTTTTTCGAATACGTCCTTTAAATTTACATTTTTTAAAATTGGTTTTTAATGTTACATTATACTTTTATATGTTGATATCATTTCTCCTTTCACTTCTTCTTATTTAAATTTAAATTCTCAAATTCAAAAACTTTAAAACCAATGCATCTTATTGTTCGCAGCAATGTCTTCGTTTTGCAAGAATGGTTAAAATCTAGGAACTTAAAACACTGAGTCATTATTTATCCCAGTGTGAGACATGATGAATGGATACTTGAATGTTATTAATCTCTAATTGTGCAACAAAGCTCGTTGTTCGCATAATCACAAAATATAATATAAAAGACTACAATAAAACAAGAAGATAACTTAGAGGCAAATAAAACTTAAATGACCTATAAACAAAGGTTAAACTTAAAGCAACATATGTGTAATTTTTCCAAAAAAGAAAAACAGTTTGGTTGTTGAGAAAGAATTATTTTAACCAATAATTTCACGTATATATCATTACTGGTAGAGCAACAACTAGTAATAGAAGATTAAATAAACGAAAGTTAAAAACAACAAATACGATCGATCCTTACTAGATAGAATTATTTTAACCAATAATTTCATGTATATATCATTACTGGTAGATCAACAACTAGTAATAGAAGATTAAAGAAACGAAAGTAAAAAACAACAAATATGATCGATCCTTACTAGATTTCTTAAACTATAGAGTTTTGATCCTTCATAGAGAGAGTTTGAGAGAGACTCTTGAACTCAAGATGATTTAAATTTTGTTTCTTACTAGTTTTCTATTAGCTGCCAAAATTGTTATGAATTCAGTTTTGGACAGTTACAAGGTAGTTAGTTGTTTAATAACTGAATCCCAACTAACTGAAGGTTAGTTAAGCTAAGTCTAATAATATTATATTTTGTGGAGAGCTTGTAGGAATTGTTTGTCCACTCAAATTAAGCTTCACAGTTAGGATTAGGATGTTAAATATCCAATGCATTTGTCATGTACAATGAAAATCTTGAAATTTCAAGTTTAAAGGTTCAAATTGAAATTAAAAGATTCCTTTTTACATTCTCACATTGTGTAACCAAAATTTAATTATCTCACATTTATTTATTTCCACCTTATCACCATTGCGTATGTTTTTAATAAATCAAATATAATAATTATGCACAACTATAAAAATTAATCTTTGTTTTGGTGTTGTGTTTTCGGGTTAAGTATCCCTTTGTACTCATCTTTTAATTGAAATGCTGCTTTGTTGTTTTAAAAATATAAAAAACTAAAACTATATCACAAAAGTTGAGGCTACTGCATTCACAAGACAAAGATCATATTGAATTTCAGATTACAAATTAAGTTGAAAAATACTAGCTAATACCATATCATTATACAAGCTTATATTGGATTATTACATGCATGCATGCATACATTATGCAGCAGAATGATCAGGCTAGTGACTTGCTATTCAGTCAAAGGAAAAGCCAAAAGTCAACGTGTAGTTTGGTTAATACTAGTACATGCATTTAAATATATCAACCGCTGATGGCTTTGACTGCAATCTAAAGTGTAAACACAAAGGTAAAAGAATATTCTTAGCTCAGCTGACCAATATCTTTTTTTGTTTACAAAGCCTTGCTATTATAATTTTAATTCTTATTAAACCCACAGATTTCTTTTGTAGTTTGTTGGCATAAAGTAATGTGAAATAATGTATCAAGTCCATTTTCTCCGTCTGAATGATCTACCAAATTGCAATAATTCAATAATCATATATTATTTGAATGGTTCAGGTTAACTTGTATCTCTGGGCATTAGTTATTAAACAACTAAAAATAGAAAGAAATGACAAAATTAACATTAAAAATAATACTTTTTCAAATTTCAAAAAGTAAAATACACAATTTTTAAAAAAATATTTCTTTTCATAATTCCTTACATAATGTTCCGGGGATATTAGTTAATATTTTCCTATTTGAATTTAATTGATATGGTATGAAAAAGTTAGTCTAATTATTTTAGGTACATAGATAATTGTGAAACATGTAATAACTATGAACTCGTTTTTCTATTGTTTTTCGATGGTCATTTTGTTTTTTGTCCAAAAAAACTCTCATAAATTAAATAAGAGAATATCTAAACATATCTCGAAGAAAAAGAGAAAATATAAAATTTTTAATTTGACTTTCAAACTGTTTGGAATGTCATATTTTTGAGCTTATAAAAAATAGATTATCAAATAAATAAGTCTATATGTAAATTCATAAATACTCACTACCGAAAATTATATTTTATAAGTTGTTTTTTTTATAAACAACCTTAATAATTTTATAAATAATACATAAAAATTTATTTATTTGCATAAATTGTTTTACTTAAACTAAAAAATAAATCAATTTAAGCGGATTATGAGCCTGTTTATTACGGATAAAAGTGATTTTGTCATAAAATAATTTATAGATTATTTTATAGAGATTTTATGAAAAATTAAAATCTATTTTCCGTTTGTTTATCCTAATAAAAATCATTTTCTTTTATATAATTTAGTTTGTTTGGATATATCTATATAAAAGCGATTTTTTTTAAAGATATAAAAGCGATTTTTTGTTACAAATTTAATTTAATATTTTGATCCATATTTTCTCTTATTCTAAAAAAATCTAATTTAAAGCTGTTTTTAGATTTTTTTTTTTTAGATTCTAATTTTTTTAAAAAGCTGTAACAAACAAATTCAATACTCTTACAAATGTTTTTTTTTTCAAATAATCTTTTCTTAAAAAACTATAACAAACATGCTCTATATCATATACATAATGACAATATTTTTTAGTTTTTTATTTGATCTTTTATTTTTACTAAAAGATGAATAATTCAAAAGAATCGAGTTTGATTCATAAGAGAACAATTATTAATTAATCATGAGAAGTAAAGTAGCCAACCCACAATTCCGAGGCTAGCAATGACGCAAAAGCAGAAACCACCGACGATAGTCCAATAAACAAGGCATATTCAATGTTACTTGAAGACTTAAAAAGGAAATTCAATTATTTAAATAATAAATTAAGAAAGATATAGTTATTCTAATTCAATTGGAAGTTATTTATGGATGGCGCGTATATATAATGAAGAAGATGACGAATACTGACCAATACAATCGTAACACCTCATTCAGTTTCACCATTCCAGTTTTTGTTCTTGTTCTCTATACACCTCACTCTAACTCGTCTTCTTGACTCGTTCGAGTTAGGGTGCTTTCTCATTCGTCAAACCCTCAATTCTTCAGGTTTCTTTTTAACTCTTTTAGCTTAATTAATTAATCTACATTACGTGCTATTACTTATTCTCAATTATTTTTATAATGTTCACAAGGTGTTTGTGTTATTGCTTCAACCAAATTACGTGCTAGTGATTAGATCTGATTGCCTTTATATCTTTGTTTGTGTTTTTTTGATTTGTTTCTCTATTTTGTAATTTTGTGTTTGCTTTTAATTCAAGCTTTTTGGTGGAAATTATTTGAAATAGGATGTAGTAATGTTGAGATATATAAAGTTGGTTTTTTAGGTTAGAACCAATGGATCTAGGATTAGGAGATCCTTTAACTTCAGCTATAACCTAATGGGGTTGAGTTTGACCACACTGGTTAGTGAGTGGAATGTAGCATAAGGAAACCGAAAACTTTACCGACACTATTAGGGTTTTTAATATTGAATGGGGGATTGTTAAGATAATAGCACTACTCCCTTCGAACGCGGAGATTTGTTTTTCAAATATGTCGGTGGCGTGTGGGAGTTAAAAGAGAAATTGAAACAAAGTTGCTTCGGCTAGATGAATAACTCGAACTTGTATTTTTTTTCAATACAATTATCTTTTTGAGAAATTTATTCCGGAAAATTATATAGAAAAGCCGGTTTTCCGTGGCAATGTTAGTAGAAGCAATTCTCATAGCTCGACCTCCATTATGGTTCACGTGAATATGTAACCTAAATTGATTCAATCTTTTGTTATATCGCAAAACTTGTTGATATGGTTAATCAATGTGGCGAAGGATGGCCTGTTTGCAGTTAGTGAATTTTTAAGATTTCTTCCCTTAGTAGCCAAACCTAGTTATTTGGCACTCTAATGTTGAGTTAATGCATTGCACTTTACTTTGAAAGCTTCTTAAGTAGAGATTATTTTTATTTTATTATGGAAGCTATATAGGAAATCTTATCGCATTGAAAGAAGGAAAAAGTCTCATACTTGAATGAAAAGCAGAAGCAGCGTGCGGCATTGGATTAGCTTAGTTTTGGAGAAAAATGCAATTTTTTTTTCTAGATAAACTAGCTTTATGTGAGTGCTTTTTGAAAAGAAAAGTGATTATTTTCCAAAGTTAAGCAGTAAGGTTTGCCACGTACCGTGATCCTTGTTTGAATATAATACCAATAATGGATTAAGCTTTTGCAGGATTAACCGTTTTTGTCGTTCTCATTAAAAGCTAGAGTCATTTCATAGCTGGATTTTGTCTTTGTTTTCATATACATCTAAACCTTTTAATTTGCTTTTACTTCTGTTCCTACATCTATGATTCTTGTAATGACACACTGTATGGTCATTTATCTTGCTGCTTTTGGATAATGTTAAGTTTTTAAGGTCTTGTATCTTAAGCTTAATTGAAAGACTGCTTTATGCCTTTTGAATTATTGTAATAACACACAGTATGATCATATTCTTTGCTTCTTTTGGATAAAAGTTAAGTTTTTAGGGCCTTGTATCTTAAGATTAGTTAATAGACTCTAGCTGCATCCGTGTCACATCCTCTGTACACTTGTCAGCTCAGGTGCAGATTATTTGCTGGTTGTTTTATTTATGAAAACGTAACTTAAGAGTTCCTTGCAAGTTATTTTGTTCCTGTCATGCATATATATAGGACAGTGGAGAGTACGTTTTCTCATATCTTATTTTCTGTTCTCAGCTAGCCTTTTTTGCACTGCTCCAATATATTTAATTTTCCTGCAAAAGCAAAGGACACATCAGAATGAAGGCATTGATTCTGGTTGGAGGGTTTGGAACAAGGTTGAGGCCATTGACACTTAGTGTTCCCAAGCCTCTTGTTGATTTTGCTAACAAGCCCATGATTCTGCATCAGGTAAGGCTTTTGATGCCTCTTTTCTTGAAGTCTTACGACTGCTATGCTACCTGGGTATATTAGAGATATGTCTTCTTCTTTAATAGCCCATATGTCACATTTCTATAATACCTGGGTAAATTGTTCTTGCTTGCATTACAAGGTATTTTAAAATTTAATTTAATATTAACAGTCTCTTCTGCTTTTGTTATATTTTGTTCCATTCACCATCCCATCGCCGTCTGTGACTATATGCGGGCACATGACTTAAACATTTGTGTGTGTTTTATTTTTATTTTTGTATATGTCTCTTAATATAGCTTAATAGACTATCATGTCATGTAATTTAACTTTTAGTTTTTTTTTTGCAGATAGAGGCTCTTAAGGACATTGGAGTTACTGAAGTGGTGCTGGCTATCAATTACCAACCAGAGGTATGGATTGTGCCTCTCTTTACCTAACCGTGTTAGTCATTCTCAAGAGATTTGTGTAAACAAAGTTTCTTTATTTTGAATTTGTTAACACTTCCTCTTGCAGGTGATGTTGAATTTCTTGAAGGACTTTGAGGAAAAGCTTGACATCAAAATCACTTGCTCTCAAGAGACTGAACCATTGGGGACTGCAGGTCCCTTGGCTCTTGCCAGAGATAAGCTGATTGATGGCTCTGGTGAGCCATTTTTCGTTCTCAACAGCGATGTTATCAGCGAGTATCCACTTAAAGAAATGATAAAATTCCACAAATCTCATGGAGGAGAAGCTTCCATAATGGTGACAAAGGTAGTTAACGAAATAAAAATAAAATAATAATCCATTGCAAATTATAGTATTCGATAATTTTTTCAACTACTTGTGCAGGTTGATGAGCCATCAAAATATGGTGTAGTTGTTATGGAAGAGACTACCGGGCAGGTTGAGAAATTTGTGGAGAAACCCAAGTTGTTTGTTGGCAACAAAATCAATGCTGGGATCTACCTATTGAACCCCTCAGTTTTGGATCATATTGAACTGAGACCCACTTCTATTGAGAAAGAGGTGTTTCCAAAGATTGCAGCAAACAAAAAGCTATATGCAATGGTTCTGCCTGGATTCTGGATGGACATTGGACAGCCAAGGGACTATATCACAGGCCTGAGACTCTACCTGGACTCATTGAGGAAGAAGACTTCTTCCAAGTTGGCCAGTGGCCCTCACATTTTGGGGAATGTGATTGTGCATGAGACAGCTAAAATTGGCGAGGGATGTCTCATTGGACCTGATGTTGCAATTGGTCCTGGCTGTACTATTGAGTCAGGTGTCAGGCTTTCATGCTGCACTGTAATGCGAGGAGTTCGGATTAAGAAGCATGCTTGCATATCCAGCAGCATCATCGGATGGCATTCAACTGTTGGTCAATGGGCACGTGTGGAGAATATGACTATCCTTGGAGAAGATGTCCATGTATCTGATGAAGTTTACAGCAATGGTGGTGTGGTTTTGCCCCACAAGGAAATCAAAACAAGCATTCTGAATCCGGAGATAGTCATGTGAGGCTACTGCCTTCCAAATTCTTAGCGTGTGGTGCGTTTTGGAGGTAGTAAGTTCTCGAGTCTGAAATGAAATATGTATTCATTTCATTTGGTTTCCTTTTATTATTAATTGCAATCCTCCTTCCCTGCACATTGTACAAGTCAGTTTCGTTAAGAATGAGTGATGCCATAATTTATAAAGTTGAAAGGTCAGTGTCTATGTAAAGAGTTGGTCTTTTGTTCCAAAGTTGTGTAATTTTAAGTGTTATGTACAGAATTTTCTTATTATTTGAGGTCACAAATTGGGATTCTGACAGGTAAATTTCCTTTTAGTGGAGCCGATCGAGTGTTCACATTTCTGTAATTCTATCGCTTTATATTTCGCTAGCGTTGGACCGCTGTGTGATGTAGATATCGTTATTATCTTAATAGAAATTGAAAAATCCGGGTGTGAGGAGTTTATCTTACCTTACCATATAACCACAACTCCATGCGAAAAATTTGGATGAGCTAAGCTGTGCATTTCTACGAGGATGTTGGTAAAAAAAACAGGAGAATATTTACATAAAGTACTATATTTAAGATTAATACTGTATTTTTAATAAAAACGGCTACCAAATATTTTCCGCGATTTTCACCTTTTTCTCAGCCGGTGCAATTTCTAAGCTGTTTTTCGAATATTTTCCATGGAAAAGCAATAAGGAAAAAGACCTATGTTTTATCCAAAAAAACAAGTACACCGTATATGGTTTGTAAGGGGATTATCTAAGCTCATCAATTTGCACATTGTAAAAACCAATATAGTTAAGTGTTAAGTGTTATCTAAGTTTCTAAGTTGCCCCTTCTTTTCCTTTGTTTTTTGCTTCCATTCTCTTAAGAAACAAAATCCAAATTATCTAAAGCTCTTATAGCAACATGCATGTTTTAATCCGATGATTTTTTGGGTATAGATGAGGGTGCTAAATTGAGTAGAAACTAAATAAAAACAGGCCCCAATATTAAATATCATGGTTATAGATTTAGCCTGGCTTATAAATGGAACAAATCTCTAACTAGGTACTTCAAAAATTTAAATAGTACCACATAAATCCTCTACATTAACTCGCCAAAGAACTGTTTTATCAAATTAGTGTTACTATATAATCCTTTTTTTTTTTTTTTGGTACAAACTATATAATCCTTTAATCCTCTCTCTAAACGATTTTGGTAAAAGCTGCATATCTGTAAATGACTGATTTCATATAAAAAAAAATTCAAAAATGAATAATGATTATTGAATCTCCCAAGTGGTCTGAACATATCTGTAGAAGAGATATGTAAATTCAATAGTAAACAAGGATAGATCAGATGAATGACAGTCCAAGGGATAGGACAAACCAAGATAAACTATTAGGCATTGGCTACAGTCACCAATACTTTTTTTAAAAATAAATAAATTATATATACTTAAACTATTAAGAAAGTATCCACATGCAAACTATCAACTAAGAAACTTCAAGTTCTGTCAATCTTCATCTCATAAGCAATTACAGAGCAATGAAAAAAAAAATTTCCTTTTTATTTTGGAGCTATTTATTTGCACAACTGTGGAAACTTCAATTACTTGAAAAAAATTCTTACACAATGATCACCAATTTCCTAAGTTGGGAAGGAAACAAGTTTATTGTACAAACACAATGAATACAAATGCAGCAACAAGTAATGCAAATTATCATCATTTCTCTCAATTAAACATTGTACAATTTGAACCTAACTCTGAACACAGAAGAAAAATACCCAAGAAAATAAATTACAACCAAGTGAACTTCCTTGCCTGCCGTCCCTTCATGTGGATTTTCAGTAGCAAAACTCACAAATCAAGTAGTTATGTCTCTGTGGGTATAGGTAACTTTTTTATCACCATCTACTACTTGTCCATTTCCTTTGAGAAGCCTGCATTGGCAAATGAATAATAGCTCATGCATCAGTATATATACCAACTAGTTGGTGGTTATCTGGCTTTGGATTGCCTTACTTGAGCTTATTTATTGATATAAACACTTGTGAGACTGTTTATGAGAGCTATGGAAACAGCTTATGACATGTCTATAAGCTGTTTTCAGCTTATTTCTATAAACTCTCTAGGATAGGTTATGAAAACACCGACATTATTTTGTCTTTGATGTAGAAATAGCTTAAATATAAGCATCTATATGATAAGCTCCAATGCTATAATTACTTAATTATGGTTTATCCAAACAAGGCCTATTATGGTCATAAACGATGAACTTGTTTCACATAAATCTTCTGTACCGCGTATGATTGTGACGAGCTATTATAGTTGAAATTGATCATATAAACTAAAAAGAGACTGAATAAAATTCCTAGTTCAATAAGAAAGAAACAGAAAGGTTTATTTTTAATGTTTCTAAAGTATTAGAAGGAGCATCAGCTTATACCATCTGGTTGTTAACAATCCATCAACTCCTACTGGACCCCGAGCATGAATCCTGCTTGTACTTATTCCAACCTATTAAAGCCCAAAATATAATTATCAATTAACTCAACAACCTTAGCACAAGCTGCTGGGCAAATATTTTAAAGCATCATACCTCTGCGCCTAATCCAAATCGTGCTCCATCGCTGAATCTTGTACTAGCATTGTGAAAAACAGCAGCACTACAAATATACCAAACATTATTCATATATAAATGGCACTTTAAAATGATTTGTAATCTCAAAAAAGGGTCAATTGCTTAAAAAGAAAAAGGTATGCTGTGTTTACTGTTTATTAATACCTAAATAACATTGTAAAAAAAGTAATTAAATTTCACAAAATATTGGAATGCCTTGATATAATATTTGATTAGAGGGAACACAGAAAATATATATTGTTTTTCGAACAATACCTATCGACTTGACGAAGAAATACATTAGCTACTTCATGATCTTCTGTGACAATGGAATCGGTATGTGCACTGCCACAATGGGAAATGGCGACAACATCAGAAAAGATGAATGAAAGGAAAATACAATTCAAGAAATCTCTTATAAAACACGTGAGAGTAACATACCTTCCATAACGATTTATATGGTCAATAGCTGCATAAACATCATCCACAATTTCCACGGTGCAAGCCAACGAACAGTACTCGTGATGTAATGAACGAGCAAGTGGAACATTCAACAGAGAACTTGCTTTCGGTCCTCCATATAACGTAACACCTACATAAATTTTAAATCATCTAACCATTTCAGAAACCTTACAAGATAAACTTTATATTCAATGTAATAGCTCAATTAACTTCAAGAAGTCATTCTTCAATCATAAAAAGATGCCAGAAGATAATTCTCTTAGTATAGAACAGTTTGACAAAATTTATACCTTCTGACCGCAAATTGACACTAATACTATTGAGCCAGCCTTTCTCTACCAAATCCTTATGAACAAGAAGTGTTTCCTAAGAGTTCAAATTTAAATAATATATATTAAGGCATCATGATGATGAAAAGTAACAGAGTTTGCAGTATCATCCAATACGTTAATTACCATGGCATTGCATCCTGATGGATAATCTGTTTTAGCATCGAGTACAATCTGCTTAGCCATCTCCAAATTAGCAGATTTATCAACATAGACATGACAAATTCCATCTGATTTTGGCAATAAAATAACATTATATATAATAGTTACTATTATATTATTATTGAAAAAAGATTTACCATACCATATGAAGCATTGCTTGTATATTAAGCTTAAAGGTCTTACCAGCATGACCTAGAACAGGGATTTTCGTCGAACTCTTAATATCAGAAACAAGTTTATTGCTGCCTCTTGGAATCACCAGATCAATTACATCATCCAGCTGAAAAACAAAAAGAATGCAGATTCCAGCTTAGTGAAATGCGCCACAGTCTATTCAAAGTGAGCACACTTAGAAACCAAAAATTAATTTGTACTGTTGTATTCACCTTAAGTAGCTCAGGTATTTCAGCTCTTGACGTCACAAGTCCAATAAGTTTTGAACCAACAGTATCAGGTATGGCTTCAGTAATTACCTGAACATTTAGATAGGGTCAATTACCCAAAAAAAAAAATGCATAAATACAATAAAAAGAAAATAGTTGTCAAATTATCATTTAATTGGAAACTGAACTTTGTGCAAAATGGCATTTGATCGATTAGCCTCCTTGCCTCCTTTCAAGAGAAGCCCATTCCCACTTCGTATTGCCAAGGAAGCTATCTGTTCAGATTGTATGAAGAAACTGGCTTAGAATGGTTTTTTAAAAGTCAGTTTAAATAAGTCAGATCAATGATCAATCAATCTAAAAATGGTTTTTTAAACGCAATGTAGACGTTTTCAAATTTAAATAAGTTCATTTGATGTAAGAAAAATGAATTCATTTTATTATTCTAAAGTAAGGCCTGACCTACAGCTTGGTAGACAATATCTACTAGATAATTAAGTCAAAGTTGTCCGAGCAGAAAAAGAATCATTTATAAATCAATCGAGAGGAAGACCAAAAAATATGAAATGGTTTGATTCACCTGTACCAATGCATCAGGGCGAGACTCGAAAATAATTAAAAGGACTCCCAAAGGAGATGATGTTTTCTCCAAAATTAACCCCTCTGCAAGCTAAATAAAAAGGAATCTGTCAGAAATATCATAGATCAATAACCATCATTAACCAGTACAATCAAGAGTGTTGATGAAAAACTTGTTCAATACATGACTTTATGACTTGGCAATAATTACACTTGTACACAATTGCAAAAAAACACAAGTAATCTCCTTTGTAAACTGTATCTACTAGTATGGCGTAAAACTAGAAACTGTAATAAATATAATTAGACTGATTCAGTTTAAAAAGCCGCCTTAGTTGTTTGACAGAAAAAACAAAAGTTTGCAAACAGATAACTAACGTGCAACAAATTGTATTATATTTTACATATATAGCTAAAACAAACTTTTCATTACCTCAGTTCGTTTTAAAACTCGACCAATCGGATCTTCCATGTTTGCAATAATTCGTATGTTGTTGGCAAGACCTACGATCTGTCAATTATATAGTTTATCATGAGAAATTTTGCAGCTTGTTTAAAATTCAACAAATATATATAGTTAGTTAAAAATTAAATAATTTCTTCTTTATGTGAACTGTCTCTTGCCTTCTCACTCTTTAAAACCAGCCTAGCAACCAAGGATTTTTCGTATCCTGCTTCTTGTGCAGCAACAACGTCAGCTTCATTTTCAATCCTGATCTCTTTCTCACGTGATTGCAATGCATCAGCTATATTTAGCAAAATTTGTTTCCTTTCTTCCGAAGACACGGCCTGTAATGTAAGATTAGGAGATTAGCATGTTTTGGAAGGATTGGTATACTGAAAGCTTGGTAATATCCAGGATGTGAGAGACATTTTTTAATTGTTAAGATGTTAAAGAGACCTGAAGCCGTCTGGAACAGTCCCTAGCGGCAACAGCCATCTCGCGTACATCAACCTCTTTTGAAGGGACCCACTTGTGTGCATCTTTATGGAATAGGGTACCAATACGCTGTCCTTGGAGAATTTTAGTGAGATTTTCAGCTGCATTACCACTGAAAGGAGAAAAATAAAATGTTGCAGAACCAACTTGCAAAAATGAGAATCGGATGGAGTATGCAACATACATAATGGATTTCACAGTGTTCTTGGCATTATGAATTCTGACTAATGCATCAACATAGGAAAGGGGGTAAAAAGCTTATAAGCAAATCTCATTACGGAAAATAGTGAGTTTGCATGTCATTCCCTAACTAATATATTTCTAACTGAAAATGGTGCCACAAAAAATGTGTTAAAATAAAATAAAATGGTGTTTTTGAGAAATGCAAAAATAAAACAGCAGTGCACCTGGTAATGATAACAGGAATTCCGGCATCAGCTGCATGAACAGAAGCTTTTACTTTGGTTGTCATTCCCCCTCTTCCAACCCTAGACTTGTCTCCAAAAGTAATTTCATTTTGATGCTTTTCCTTGATGTATGTGTGAATAAGTTTTGATAGTGGATCACTTGGAGGGCCATTATAAAGACCATCTACATCACTCAACAAAATAAGAAGATCTGCTTTTAATTCCAAGGCCAGCAAAGCTGATAAACTGTCATTATCCCAAAATATGCCAGAAGAATCCTGCAAAAAATGAGTTGGAAACACTTAAAGTATTTTTTTAGGTTTTATGCATAAATAATTAAATCAATTTTCACCATATAATGATCAGTATAAAGAAAGCCTTGGACACATAATCAATATTAGAGTGTGATAGATAAAGTTCAGAAAATTTCTTAAAAAAAAAAAAAAAAAAGAAGGCCAGCCCGTGTGAATCAAAGCTCCCACATATGCAGGGTCCGGGAAGGGGTCCCGCCAATTGGTGTATTTTACACAACCTTACCTTGTTTTTTACACAAGAGGCTGTTTCCAGGACTTGAACCCGTGACCTTTCAGTCACATGACAAGAACTTGACCGTTGTGTCAGGACTCCCACTTTAGTTCAGAAAATTTATAAAAAGCGAAAAATATAATTTGGGTCTCTGTCTATTGCTAGTGAAGCCTAGATCATATCAGCGAAAAGGTATACAATTAAACATATTGCGACTATTTTTTTTTCTTCACAAAGTATTGAATCCAAGTTTAAATTATGCTTTGTTAACGAATCAGAAACAAACCTCATATGGAGCTTTCCTAGTACTGACTGCGTCGTTCTCGTTGAATATTGGAATAACTTTTAGTGCTAGAAGCGACTTCACAGTTTCAGAAAGTTGGTTTCTAAAATCTTGGTCTCTAAAATCATTGTCAGTAACAAGAAGCTGAGCAGACGTCACATCCAGCTACAAGACAAACAGGTAGAGAAAAGAGTTAACATTTAACAGAACAATGTCAACTATCCTAAGATGTTATATCAAATTTTAAACAATAGCAAACCATAAGATGCTAAATCAATTAATTGAATCAACAGTAATAACCTGACTAAATAAATCATCGTAAGTAGCCATAAGGCTGCTTTGTCCAACAGCAGCACAAGCCTTGCCATCAAGTTCAACTTGTGGCTTCTGAAGGTCAGCAAAACTGTAAAATTCCCAAAAAAATTATAATTTCAATTCAACTACTTTAAAAAACAGTCTTGTGTACCCTTAGCACTTCAAAGGGTATGTATGTAGGTGTGTGTGTGTGGTGAAAGCAAGCAACAAAACAAAGATAATTGCTATTTAGGCCCTCTCCGTGTTGCCGGAAGATATCTTCTGAAGCGTGTTTTTTTTATTCTTTTTGCCTATCGGAATCTATCTTTCGATGGTGTATATGGTCTGCACTGAGCGACACAGGGGCCTAAAGAGCAACCATTTATGACAAAAGGTGATCAAAGTTACATTACACATCACTTACCTACTTTGAATCAATTTTCTATATCTAAGCCTTTGGCGACCAAGACCAACAGCACCTGATGAAACTAAAATAACTTCATAACCAAGAATGTTAAGCTCCTTAATCTGCATTTATTTTCAAAAGGGTCATTGATGGTACATTCAAAATCCAATTTTTATTCTCTTATAATAAAAAATGGAATTTTGACCTGCTCACAGAGTGCCCCTAATTTTCCAACTGCTAATCTTCCATCTTGGCGAGTAACAACAGCAGTACCAACCTTGAAAATGAATCAAAATAAACACAAGCTTAGCCATTTGCATTATCCATTGGTATTGAAGTTTTGTGAATTAAATAATGCATACATAAGATAATAGTAGAATGAATGAAAATGAATAAGAGTTATTGTTACCTTGATGATTATGCGCTTAACATCTTTGACGAAATCTCTACAAGGGTCGGCGTTCGCCATCTTTGGTTTGGTGGGGAGAGACAGGGATGATAGTACAGCTATGAGATGAACTGATGCGATATCACGTGTGTCCAATTTCAGTTTTGTTTCTATGCAGAATGCACTCAAATGTGATTATAAAAGTAAGGTGAAATACTCAGATTATATATACAGATTATAGACTCTATTTTCAACGTTCTTGACCTCAAGCGTGTTTCCGGTGCGGTTCGGGTTTGAGGTTAAAAGTCATTTGAATTGCAAGATAAAAAAATATGCAGTTTGGTTTACTTTTAAAATTAAATTCGAACCAAACCAAATCAATGTGATGTTGGTTTGATCAGATGGTGCGGTTTTTTTGATGTGACAATACAATTTTTTAAAGTGTAATCGTGGTTGGATCAAAATGTGTCCATAAATTTATAAAATTACATAATCTCATATAAATGGTCAAATTACATAAACACAAATTCATTAAAATTCAACAATACGAACACAAATTCGGAAAATATTACACTATTACACTTAAATAATGATTACACTTCAACGAATCGGACAAAAAGATACTGTTTTTTGACATCTACATAACGAACTTCAAGTTTAATCGGATCTTGTGCATCTTCAGACATGTTTCACTTCACAAAAATATAATGAAAAACAAATATGAGAGAAATGAGTTAAAATAAGTAGTTGAATAATTATTGACAAAGTAAGTAATGCGAGCAATAATTGGTGTTACATAACCGGCCACCAAAAAAATAATTCATTTCATTTAATATATATAATATTAGTTACATATTTGCCACAAATATCCAAATTACATAACCGGCCACCAAAAAATACGTCGGGGTGAAATACCACAAAAAAATAGGACGAACACCGACCGACCTATAAGTGTCCTAACCTATAATAACCTATCTAAGAGATCTAGTGAAATTCCTAAATTGTCGTCTTCTTCCATGTCTTCCGTCCATTCAAATTCTTCTTCCTTTTTTTGCGGAGTGGGAGTATCATCACAAACAATTGGATTGTGCTCATTTGTTGGTTTCTTTGGCGGCATCGGCTCCTTGGACATGAGTTCATTGTAAGCGTTTTGTCTATCCAAAAACGCAAAATGCCAATTCCCCGCCTCACCAATCTTGTGAGTCATCCACTCCTTACAACTCGGTGGTAACGGACAACCTTCCTTCAAAATAACATGAAGATAGTGGCCGGGAATTAAGCAAAGACACATGATGTTGGAATGTGGATTAAGTGGATGAGCACTTCGGATTGGGAAATATGTCTCACATGAACCACCCATTTCGGGCAAAGTCAATAGAACAACGACTCTTTTGTAGCAAGAAGCAATAATGTGGCCTATATACGGAGTGGTCATTCACTTATCTACCGGCGCAACACCAATTGTACATTTTGGAGGGTGTAAACCATTCAAGATTTTGGTGTAACGCTCCTCCGTGTCATATATCGGCATGTAGTCACTCTTGTGATTTTTCAACTCATTAATAAGTGCATAACGAATCAAAACATGATCTTCGTCATCCTTTCCCAAGTGCCTAGCTATCACCCGAAATCCACAATGACCATCCCTTTTAACATTGACAATATCTTCAACAAAAGGTCTCATGACATTTGAATTTTGTGAAATGCATGGGATATTCCTCAACGGTTTGGAAGTAGACGATTAAGCTTGTGAGCGGGAGTAAGTGCCAAGGCGGGCATCTTTCCTCCTTGGAAGTGACGTCTTGGATTGTGAAGGTTGACTATCTGAATTTTGAGAGTCAATAGTCTCCCACCTAGAGGGGATTCGACCCGATGATGACACTTTGAGTGTAGTCCTCTTCCTTTTAGGTGCTCCCTTGGTGACCGCCTTTTTCAAAGGCATAGACAATATTGTGGTTTTCGGAAATGCTATTTGACGCATCATCTCTTTGATGTGGAGTTTCATATTGTAAGGGCTTTTCTTGAGAAGTTCTTGAATGCCATTCCACTCCTCCATCACGGAAAAATCATCATCAATCTTTTCTCCTTGTACACACAACCTTTTCCAATGAGGGTATATATCATCAAAGACAAGAGGCAATTTTTGCTTGCTCTTCATGGCAATAATACACGTACAAGGTAACTCGTACGATGTCTTTTGCACACAACCACAATCTTCCTCACCAAAGTCGAATGTCTTGGAGCGTTTCAATTCATCATAGATAAATTTCAATGCACGTCTAGATACATAACCCTCCAAGTCTCTCATCATCTTGATTTTTTTGTATTTGTGTTCAAAGACCGTTTTGTTCCTCCCAAAACTTCCTTGTATTTCTCACCAAATTGCACGGCCAACATCTTGTGAATTTCATCCCAACATGATGCCAAATCACCCACGCCACTCCTCAAATATATTTTCAACACTCCATGAGCCGATTCAACAATGTTTGTGGTTTTACACCCTAGATGCAAGACTTTATTCGTCCATGCCCTCGCATATTTTTCCTTAAGGTTCAAAATCGTGGTTTCAACATATTTTATGAATTCCGAAAATGGCATGCATACCTCTTTGAATTTCAATAAATTACTTGCATATGATTCCTCCGTAGGAGATTCGACCAACTCTCTCCATGCGATCACGACTTTCTCAACAACTTCTCTATTCTTCACCTTGTTCTTCTTCAATTCTTTCTTGTCAACTTTTGCACCCTTAGGAGGCTTTGGGTGAACTCTACAATCCGTGATGCACTTAGCCCTTACATTCTTCCCAATATGAAAAGAACAAAGCACGGTGTATGATTCAGGGAAAACTGTGCCAACGACATTCATCAAAGCACCATCTCTATCCGTGACAATCACCTTAGGCATGTTGTCTTTTGAGGACAAGAGACCTTTCAACATCGTAAGTGCCCAAGCAAAGTTATCCTCTAGTTCAAAGTGAAGAAAGGCGAAACCAACATAATACGTCATTTTTGTAGAGGTGCAACCAACTATCTCAAACAACGGCATTCGGTAGTTGTTGGTTTTGTATGTAGAGTCCATGACCAAAACGGTCGGAAAGGTGTTGAGCAATTTAATTGACTCCGGATGAGCAAAAAAGATGTCTTCAATAGTGGTTTCCTCACTATTGCATCTTGTGTAATAGACATATTTATGATCCACCAACTTCGAAATCAAGAATTGCAACTCCGTCATGTCACCTTTTTCCCCCTTGCGCCATCTTGTTCGCACATTGTACACTTGCTTGATTGTTGTCACACTTTCTTTGTTATTTTGATTCAAATTGGTGAGAATATTCTGAGGCACCGTCAAGCTCTTTGTCATTTCAATAACTTTTTTCTTCTCCTCCGCACTAAGTCTACCTGCAATAAGGTGTCCTTGTAACTTTTCCTCCAAGTCATGGTTGTGCATTCCACAAAGCATTGCAAGCCACCAATCATTAGTATCTTTATCAAAAAAACCTTTCAACCTAAACGGAAAATTACATTTCCTTGAACCGATGACTTCAAGGTTCGGTTTCTTCCTTGTCTTAGGTGATTTGTATATCCCACTCCTTTCACATTGCGTCGTCAAGTACGACCTTTTTAAAACGGATTTATCTATACAAACACCAAATCTGGCCTTTACCCATTGTCGACGAACCCAAGTAAGTAACTCTTCTCGCTCTCTCCATCTTGCATTTGTTGTAAAAATGATCCGGTGTCGCGAGCTTCACAAATAACACCAATAGGTACCGGTTTAGGTTCTTCAATTTTACCAATTCGAGCTTGAATTGGAATATGGACTTTAAACGGTTTCAAATTAACGGTTGGTTTAACATCGCCGGAACCTTCACCGGAAGCTTCATTTTTGGCCGGTTTAGGTTCAACGTCATCATCCACGAAATTGTCAACCATCTCACTATATATCTATTGAATAAAAAAAAATTTACAAAGGAAGAATAAATAAATTACTTGTGGAACAAGCTAACCAAGAACAAAAGTGGCGCAAAAAATTCAAAAATCAAGAGAGCACAGTGGCGTGACTTAAGTCATGCAACACTTTAACACTTGCGTGACTTAAGTCACGCATCCTTTACTACTTGCGCAAGTTAACTTGCGCACCTAGCCCTATTGCCTACGAAAATCGGACGAACCAAGCACAAAAACCAGCAAAATGAGATGAGTTTTGATGATACAATACCTGATATTTGGTGCTTGATGAGCGTAGAAACTTGCTTCCTGACGATTTGCAATGATTTGGGATGAGGATTTTGACCCAAAAAATTGCACTTTTTGGGTTTTTGAAGGTGGAGGGAAAGAAAATGGTGCTTGGAGTTTGGACTAATGAGTTTTGTACGAAAACAGTAACGTTGCGTCACTTAACATGCGCTACGTGAGTTAAGTTGCACAACGTTACTTAAGGTGTGCATCGTTACTTAAGGTGCACAAAGGTAAATTCGGAACGGCTGTAGGACGCGAGCAAAATGTGCAGGGTGAGAGCAAGATTCTAAGTATATTACAATAGAGCATGATCACCACCATCATCATCCAATACACCTTATGCCTTTGATATTAACATGCAATAAAAAAAAAAAATCAAAATATGACACCAAGCTTTACTTTGTTCTAATTCTAAAAACCAGGTATTAAACAAAAAAAAAAAATTATACTAAAAACCAGACCAAACATAATTACAACAGGACCATCAATAAAGAAGAATTATACTAAAAACCAGCCCCAAACATAATTACTACAGGACCAACAATAAAGAAAAATTATATTAAAAATCAGCCCCAAACATAATTAAGCATTATACTAAAAATCAGCCCCAAACATAATTACAACAGGACCAACAATAAAGATGACGCCACAATTTGTGAACATCACACCCCTTCAAATTAATTAATTAATTGTTCTCGTGAGCTTATCTCAGTCGGTAGGGACAATGCATAATGTATACTAAGTCCGGAGTTCGATTCCGGTCACAAAAAAAAATAGACTAATTAATTGTGAACGTCAGAAATACATTCTACACCCTTTCTCAAAAAAAAAAATCATTCTACACCCAACCGTTTGTCATCATTATATGCCTACCTTAATTACCTACTCCCTCCGTTTTAAAATAAATATCGTTTAAATTTTTCTACACACATGTTGAGAAATACATTAGTTAAAAGAAAGAGAGATGTTATTTTATCAAATTATCATAATCAAATATTGGTTTGTTTTTCATTAAAGATAAAATAATACTTTAGAAGTAGTGTATATAGTATTAATTGAGGGGTACAATTGAAAAGAAAAAATTATTATTGCATTGGAAACTGATGACATTCATTTTAAAACAATTTTTTTTAGCTAAAACGACACTCATTTTGAAATGGAGGACCGGTGTTACTGAAATTTAATTAAAAATCAGGTCTCTGTACAAGACGAACAGAGACCGGTCTTACTGAAAATACAAACTAAGGTGTCGTATATAAGCGAAACACCCGAAAACAAACACCAACAAAGACAACCCTGTAATCAACACCCTTAAGAGCAACATCCACCAAAATAAACATCACCCCCTAAAACTGACTCTTATACTTACCAGCCACCGGAAAAAAACGACATCTATAACACTCGTCGCCACTACTCACCTCAAAAGAACACCCTTGTAAAAGAGAACTCAGTCCTCATCACCAACACCGAGCCACATCCGAAGAACTCCTTTTCTAAAGATCATTCAGCTTCCACCACCGCGTAATCTCCGGTCCGCTGAAAGAAACACCAAAAAAGCTCAAAACCAAACTTGAACCAAATAACTAACTCCCGATCTTGAATCAAAAGCGATCAGCCCACCAAACTTCAAAACCAAATCAGAAGGGCACCCCTTACCCCCGGTCCACCAGAGAAACACTGTAGCCAACCAAAACAATAATGCCGCTAGACGCCAACTCCCAATCTCGAAGCAAAATAACCGGCCCATCAGAATCCAGCACACAACAAGTAAGACGGATGACATGATTTGCGGTTGAGCAAACAACAATCACAAAGGAAAAAGAAGCTCAGCTCGAAGGACACACACCTTCAAAACACCCTAAACACCTTAACAACCTAAAACTCAAATAAAAGCTAGTGACAACAAGTATGGACCCGAATAAACAAATGCGACCTCCAATAGAAATCGTCCACAACAACCACCCACCTCCTCACATAATCAACACCAACCACCACCACCACACTTCAACACCGCCACCCACTTCACCACGCATCACCACCACAACTTAAAACCTCCACCACCACTGCATCACCACCACCACTACATTACTATGCCGCCAAACAATCTCACCAAGAAACAGACAACAACAAAAACATAAATCTAGAGGACGAAACCCAACAACAAAACACGGACAGCGACGCCGGTCTGAGGCGGATGCAACCTAGATCGAAAAAGGTTGTCGGTGACAAGGAGCAGGCGTTTGTCGCCGAAGTAAATCACAACCAAGCCAAAAGCAACATGAACAACAACACTGCCGTCGGAGATCCACCAAACAAACTTCTGACCTAGCAAACAGAACAAAACACACAAAGAGCACCGTAAAACCCACTCAAACCCAAAAAAACGGATTTGCAATATATTATAAGAAAATAAACATTGTTGACAATAAATTTCCTGACATAAAATGATATTACCTTTTTTTTCTTTCTAAATTGAGCTATCTACAATATATACAAATAAAATGTTAATTTTCTTGTGTTTAGTTTATGTTTTTAATATTTCAAATATTTTTGTTTTTTCTCTCAAAAAAAAAAGTTTTAATATAGGCTACCTCTTGTCAAAAAATAATAATAATATAGGTCACCTATCAATAGAATTCAACATGTCAATACTTTGAATCTGTAAAATGTAAAATTCAATTGTCGATATTTATTCATTTTCATAAAAAAAAAAAAAAAAAATATCCATATGGAGTTAAAAAAAAGGAAGAAAAATAAAAGTTAAATCGGAAATAAATAAAATGAAAAAGAAATGGGTACACTGTTCGTGGTGTGTATCAAATGCTCATGCGGCAAGAGATGCACAATTATGACGTTGTTTCGAATGCTCCGTGGCATAAGAGTGCTCCTCTAAAAGTCTCTATTTGCGTGTGGCGTCTTCTCCGCAATAGATGGCCAACAAAGGATAACTTGGTGCGACGAGGTGTTATTTCTTATGATTCTCAATTTTGTGTTACAGGTTGTGGACAAAATGAAACAATAGACCACTTAATTATTCATTGTCCTATTTTTGGTGCTCTCTGGCAACAAATTAAAACTTGGATCGGTGTATTTTTTGTGGATCCTCATCAGGTTTTGGCCCATTATCATCAGATTGTTTATTCTTCAGGTGATTATGCTCCAAGAAGGTCTTTTCTTCATTTGATTTGGCTTTGTGGTATTTGGGTTCTTTGGAATGAAAGAAATAATAGATTGTTTGTCAACACAGCTAAAACAACATAGCAACTTCTTGAGAAGGTTAAGATTACATCTCTCAAATGGTTGAAAGCAAAAAATGTGTGATTTTCTTTTGGTTATCATTTGTGGTGGCAGCGTCCCCTTGCTTGTTTAGGGATTGAGTGATGTATGATGTATTTTTCGTTCATGTCTTTTATGGTTTGATTGGAACTATTTGTAACCTTGTTTTGTCTCATTTGGCACTCCTTATGCTAGGGAACAAAACTCTTGTTAATATATCTCATTTTGGCTTGTTAAAAAAAAATATATATATATATTTTACTGTGTGAGACAAAAAATCCTTCCACTTGTTTCCCTCGTTTTCAGCTTGTCAGATTAAAAGTAACATGAAAATTATTTTTGGTGCAAAACTTGAAAAGTAAAATGAAAATGATCATGGAGAATCACGAATTATGTTATGTGATATTCAAGTCTTCATAAACTTTTCTGGAGTCCAACTGTCATATAGGCCACTATGTATAAAATAGATTCTAGGTTATACTATGGGTGTAATATCTTATCAACTCTCCACCTAAAATTAATTAAAAATAAATCTGAAGTTTTGACTTTCGAAACTCAACATGTTCATGTCCTCTGTTATATTCCTGTCTCACAGATTTAATAAGAAAAAATATAATAGCTAAGTTGATAATGCATAATATGTGCAAGGTCAGTTTCGAATTTCGGATAAAAAATATATATTCAAATTGACCGGAACACATCACACATGCATATTTGTGCTATTCATCCAAGGAAAAAAGAAAAAAAAAAACACACTGGTTGTAATTTGTTTTAGGATTTCTTCATTGAAATTTCTTTTACGTCCTAGCCAATAGTTTAAGGTTTTTTCTTTTTTATTACATGAATCATAGTTCAGTCGAACAATAGTTTAACCGATAAATACATTTGCTTATATACTTTATCATATTATTAAATCATAACGAAATAATTTAGTTCTGTTAAATTAATTTTTTTGAAGGATGTTCTGTTAACTTAATATTTTATATGATTTTTTTTAATAGATTTTTTATTAATAGAAAAATGACTTTATACAAATATTTTATCAGATGTTTTTTCTTAAATATTTTAAGCTGATTACAAAATAATAATAGTTGCCAAACAACTTTATCCTTATTTATAAAGCACTTTTTTTGTTTTGTTTTAAGCTTAAAGTTAGCTTTTAAAGTTGAAAAAAGTTAGGCCAAACCGTACCTAAGTATTATATCCTTCACCTCTTCTTCCACTTCCACCTCTTTGCATTATTTGAGCCTTTAAACTTTCCAAGCCTGAGAGAAAAATCCATAGAAGGATCCTGTCTTGTTCTGTGAATTGAGAAAGATAAACAGCACAATCGATTATTTTGTCTCATCACTTCACTGTTGTAACTGCATTTTAAAATGATCCATTTAGAATAAAAAAATCTTCGAAATGAATATTACAATTCTTTCAGACAATGCAACTTGCATTTTCATTCCTCAACCACAAGTAAAACAAACACAATCCATAGAAAAGTAACCTACCTCTAAAAGTCAATTCCAAACCAAAAACCAAATGACTTCTGATTACTAAGTAGCAGACTAAACTAAAAGTAGTATGATCAACAAGATTTACACCAAGTACCAGTAACCAAAAGTAGCATGATCAATGAAATTTCTTCTAGGTGGCAACAGCCAAAGCTCAATCTCTTCATTCAAATATATTATTGACTAAAATTATCCTGGTCTCAAGACAAAGAAGCCAAGAAAAACTTCTCACTCAACGAAAGAGCTTTGAGAATCGTTATTTTGTTCAAATTTTCAATCCTTAGTGCATATGTCTACAATGTCATCCCAATTTAGGATGACCTTAAATCGGAATCACATGGTTTCTTCATGAAGCTTCAAAACAAAAGAAAACAGCAATACTGAGCTGGTGTATAACACAATAGTCATTTACTGATAAAGCTAAACAAAGCACAAGTGATGCTAATGTTACCCACAAATACGTATACAAAGTCTGCGCTTACTCTATCTCCATTTACATAACTAGTCAAGTGCATTTCATAAACAAGTTAGCAGAAGACAGAACAAAGCATGAGTTTTACTTTGGCTGTACTTAGCAGTGGGATTAACAAATGAAAGTAGTTTAGGAAGCTGGTTGTTGAAGGCATTATAAATTTATAACAGGGGTAAAGTACAGTTCATCAAATTAATAGTAAAAATGGACAGAGATTTTCAAACTCTCTTCTGCATAGTACTCTTTCTATCCTCATATTTCTTTCTTATAACAGAGCAATAATGTATATTGTACCAAAAACAAAACCTAGTCCCTACCATATCAAAGTCAAGAGCTCTAATGTTCATCTAGTTCACATTACTTGACATACATGTACAGTAAAATCATGCATAGACAGAGTTTGATAGGAAAAATTTAAATATAGTACAAGCTTCTATAAAGAAAAGCCAAAGTTACTCATAAATATATGCACAATTAAAGAAAGTAACACCTTGGAGCTAACCCTTTAAGGGAGAGCCTGTGTGTAACAGTAATAATTGCTATCAGATCATCTTTTAAAAAACCTTTCTTTACAACTCATTTGCTATCACGTGTTCAAATGAGCTAACGGTGAATGAGTGAAGGATCATCTATTAGCTTGTTAACGGCTTTTTAAAATCCAGATTGACTACAAAATTCATTATACAAATCAAAACTATTTTGCCATTTAGACATCTTCAATTTCAATAATGTGAACGCCTCTAAACTCTGCTGTTCAAACTTGGTCACAGGAGCATCAAACCGCAACGTAATTGGGCAAAGATCATCAAACATCTCTTCTCCGACAGATTCAGTCTTCTCACCGGGCTCCTCACAGGACTTCTCCGAAACCTTAAAAATAAATGTATCATAAATGGTATCAGTATGAACAGAGTTTCCCTGTACATTGTCTATTTGACGATATGTCGAAAAAGATTTTGGTTTCAAAGAACCATCCCAATGTTCCGTTTTGTCATCACCAAGGGAGATTTCATGATCATCAGGGTGACACGAACCAGCAATCTCACAAGCGACCTGCATAACTTCTTTGTATTTGAGGTCAAGCTCTGCTTCTACTGAAAATTCATCACTTTCCGAACTTGAGTACCCATAGCGAACTTCATTAATCACAAGTAAAACAGGGAAAGGAATAACTGGACCCACAATGTCATTGTCGCTATGGGGTGATGGTTTCCTTAGAAAGAACGGAGGCAGCTGAGGAAGGTCTGGAACAGCTGAAAATTCTAAAGGTACCATATTTTGGTTGTGTGCAATGACTTCACGACATTCAGAATAACTCAAAAATGCTAACTGTAATAACTCTAAAGGCAAGTCAGTCCACAATTTTCTCAAGGCAACCTCGTGGAAGCTTGCTGGTAGCGTGACATCTTTAAAAATAGAAGAAATTGCAGGAGATGATCTTGAATGGCCCAACCCACAAGCATTTAATTTTTTACACAATAATTCATGAACTTCTGAACAAAAAGGTGCCTCCTCTTGATCATCAGAATAGGTCTTTTCTAGTTTTGTAGTTAGGATTTGACCAAGATTACCATTTGCATAGGCATAAAGGTAATTCAATTTTAAGTAACGAAATTCTGAAGATTTGTATTTGTATTCCTTAACACTCAAGGGACACAACAAGTGTGACTCCAAACATAAATCTGCTTCGTGGCAATCTTCCAAGCTTCTAGCCATAGCCTGGGAGGCGTGATACCTCTGCAATTCAAACTTTCCTGACGACATTACCCTTACTAGAGTAAAACCACCATGCTCATCTGGTTCGCAGAGTAAGGAAGCAAGGTCATTGCTTAAAATGCCAAATCCCAAAACCATCTCTTTCTTCAGCTGCAAATCAATCCACTCGGGAAGTGCATCCTTTGACAACTCTTCCCTGAACAAACAATTTCCACAATGACACCCACGACTTGATAAATTGATCTCAGATGGAAGCTCCCAAGCACAGAATGTTGTGTTAATCTTTGAAAGCGTTGAAGTAATAGAACCTTTTCGAAATGATGCAGGTCCATAGCAGAAGATATTGAACTCAGAATTCCAAAATGATCCCAAGATAATGCAAAATCCCATTTCAGAAGCCAACTGAAAAGTATCTTCTTTTGAGTGGGATCTCAACGTAGACAAACTTAATACAGTCATGTAGCACGGTTCATCAATGCCGTGCCTCCATTGCAATACTGGCTTCAAAGGGTTCCTTATATCGCATAGAACTAAAAGACTTCTAGAAGTCACAGTGAAGTAAAAGTTATCAGGAGATTCAGTACCAACCCTTGACAAGGCAAGAAACCGCTCGTTTTCATCAGGAGCATACATCCGCAATGTCTCAATCTTCAAAAGGCAAGTCACATTGCATTCATTTGATCTAAAATCAACTAAAAATACAGCATCGTAACGGGCAACAATCAAAATCCTTGGATGCCAACTAAATTCACAACTAAGCCAAGCCTTGTTTTCAGAACAAGCTGAATCATTCCATGGTACTCTCAACCTAGTCCCTTTGAAAGTCTTCATTGAACCTTGAGCATCCACATCAAACAAAAACAATTGACCACTTTCTAACAAAACCATACTCTCTTCCAATATATGAGGACTCCAACAAGCACGCACAACAGCTTCCTTAAACACTTTACTTCTTCCCAAATAAGACATACTAGGACTATCCGAACTCAAATTATGTTTGACATCAAACCAACAAACAGAATAACGTGAAGAAGCCAACACATATCCAATAACAGGAGAAGAATCGGGTTCACTGTCATCCTCAGTAACTGGATTCACTGACATCCTCAAGATACGGCTAGAAGAACCAGTAGAAGCTCGAAAGACATCGCCTTTGACATCAAGCCGAGTCTCCAACAGCGAGTCCTTAACACCCAACATAAAAAAGCCAATAGTTTCGTCATTGGCACCGGTTGGGAAGATAACAACAGCTTTTGGGGTATTCGGGCATTTAAGAAGTTGAATGCGGTTGTGAAGGAAATGAGAAACATTGTCATCATCGAGTTCAGGAGTAGAATCAAATAGATGGGCAATAGTGGAAGCAGTGGAGGGGAGAATGGAAGGGTCGGAGGTTAAAAGGTAGCGTTCGGTTAAGAGGTTGTGTGGAAGGTGAAGAGAGGGAATTGTGGAAGAGAAAATAGGGGTTGGTGAGTTAGAATTAGGGTTAAAGAAGAGTGGACCAAGGGAATCAGGATCAGAGTGAAGAAGAAGATTTGATACAGTGGATGCACCTATTGGGAATAGTGATTTCCATTCTTCTGAAAATTCCATTGCAAGTAATAATAATGATAGTTGAAAACAACACTGATTCAAATAAATCTGCACAAAACAAAATCAATAGGAAAAACTAGTTATTAGAAAACAACAACATTTTGATAATTAAAATAGCAGTAACGTTCTTATCAGAAGAAAAATTAGGAAAATGTAATGAATCACAAGAACAACAATAACAACAGGTACAGGGAAAGAAGAAAAAACAAGTAAGAAATGGAATTAAGTACAGGTATTATTGAATGGTTATGAAGTAGAAAACGAAAAAACCATCCATGAATGAATGAATCTATATGAGCAAGCACAATGTTATCAGAATTTATTGAATGTGATAAGAAAGGAAAAAGGAATGAAGGAAGGGGTTGAAAAACTTACAGTTGATTTTCAAAAATCTGATACTGTTGGAAGAAGGTGATGGTGAGAGGGAGACAGTGGCGTAGATGAATTGTCAGTTTGCCGGCGCGGTGGCGAGATGGGGCGGGACTGGTTCGATGGTGA
Organism: Medicago truncatula; assembly: GCF_003473485.1. Lineage (NCBI taxonomy): Eukaryota > Viridiplantae > Streptophyta > Magnoliopsida > Fabales > Fabaceae > Medicago > Medicago truncatula. The sequence continues at coordinate 34,436,153 of NC_053044.1, forward strand.
CGAGACGGCGGGAAGAGGGTTTAGTTTAGTTTAGGGCTTTGGGAAAGAAACTGAGAATAAGAAAGAAGTGAGAGGAAAACAAAAGTAAAAATCATTTAGTCAAAATCTAATATAAATTTTAAATATTTTCTTATAAATATTTATCTCTTAAAATACTAAACGCCATTTTAGTAAAAAAATAATAATAATGTAATTTTCACCTTTTAACTCTTCTGCATTGCTATTAACGGGAGGAGTATTGCTGTTCCCACATGTTGTTTGGCTGTGCCACACGAGTAAAATACCAAAATATCCTTCGACAGTTTGCTATTGAGGTTTTTAGGAAACTGGCGGCAGTTAACTGCCGAGGAAAACCTCGGTAGTTAACTGCCGAGGAAATTTGATTATGCAGACAGCAGGTTCTGCATAATTCTAAGTATTTCCAAGCCATTTTTTCGGCCAGTTTTTACCTGTAATTAAACCAGAGCATTTCCAAAAGTAATATAATTCATATGTATGATTGAAACTCGGACATAATGAAGATAAATACAATATCTTTTACAATTGTTCATAATTAAATTAAACCGACATTTGGTTAAAATTAAACAGACGTTTGAAATTCATCAAAACATTACAAAGTGTCCATAATTAAACTACTCATTACACATCATTAAATTAAATCCCTACTTACATTCAATGCAATTACATATGGAACGAACATACATATATAATATATTGTCTTCCACCATATTCCGAAACATAAATCCGACGTCGCCGTCGTCGCGAATAAGCAAAGGCATATAGCTTGCCGTTTTCCATGCGTATTCATCTCTATCTTCTCCTAGGTCTATGCATGGCATTTGACCAAACAAGTGACGTGTATATTGATTTTCACCAAGATGCTCAAAATAAGTGTTAAGTTGTGCTTTCAAATTGTCAAGAGAGTCCGTCGGCGTTATCATAACCTTAACCATCTTTTTAAACGCGGAGTACCTAACCCGCCCTTCAATTTGTGCAACCTCAGACATGTCTCACTTGAAAAATTTTGTAACAAAAGAATCATATATTAGAACAAAATTAAATGGAATGTAATAACGAATAAATGAAATGCGGAAAACATTAAAAAGCTATAAATTAGTATTGCATTATTTTCTCCACATAAAAATCATATTATCATATAATATATATATATCAATATAAATTACATAATGTTAGTTATATATTGGCCACCAAAAAATTGGCGTTACAATTTCGACCCAAAAAAATACATCGGTGTAATTTCTACCAAAAAAAAAGAACTAACACCGACAAAAAAATCACTCATTAAAGACCAAGTGATTGGAGAAGATCAAGTGACATAGAATCTTCCTCATCTTCCGCAATAACTTCAAATTGTTGCTTTGGTTTTTCGGGAGTGTCCAACAAAATAGGCGCCGCTTTGTTTGACTCCTTTTGTGGTTTGCACGGTTTGTTTCCACTTTCAATAGCCATGAGCTTTCGGAACAAGTCATGTCGATCCAAATACTCATCTTCCCAAGTCACCGCATCTTCTTTCTTGTGATTGTGCCACTCCGTAGATGATGGAGGTAGTGGACAACCATTCTTCAAGGAAATAAGCACAAAATGATTTGGAATTGCCCCAAGGCACAAGATGGGAGTTTTTTGATTACCCGGCGGTGGTGGCCCTCTTAGTGGGAAAAACGATTCCGATTTTCCAACTTCAAGATTTGTCAACACAACCACACACATTTTGTAATAATTAGCAACAATGTGTCCCATGTCCGGAAATGTCAACCACTTATCAACAAGATGTGCACAAGTTTTTGTATTTGCGGGAGGATGTAATCCGTTTAAAATGTAGTTATAACGATCCTCACCCGCAAATACTTCAACATAATCATCTCTATGATCCATAACTCTTGGATAAGATGTGTACGGATCATGAGATGATTTTTTTCGGTCAAGCCCATGAACTCCGCTATAGCCCGGAATCCGCAATGTCCATCGCCGATAACATCCACCACTTTTTCAATAAATGGAAGCATGAAGCGTGGCATATAATCAATAGGACGCATAACCGGGATAGCTTTAGGCTTTGGATACCGAGTAGGTGGTGGAAGTGGGGAAAGTGATGTTTTATCAAGACGAGCACCTTTTTTCCTTTTATATGATGATGTAGTTGGTGATGGTGACGGTTGGTTATCCGGATTTTGGGAATCAACAACCTCCCAAGAAGAAGGGATCCGACTAGTCGATGTAATTTTTCCTTTAGACCTCGCAATGTCGACTTTTTTCTTTGCTCCCTTGGTTGGTACTTTTCGTGGTGGTGGAGACATCAAGGTGGTTTCAGGAAATGCCAATTGCCGCAAACCCTCTTTGACCTCAAGCTTCATTTGGAAAGGGAGTTTCTTTAGACGCTCTACAATAGCCTTCAACTCAACCTCGACACAAAAAGCATCTTCATTACTTTGTTCACCCATAGATAACTGAAGCCAATGGTGGTATATCTCATCCAATAAAATTGGCTTCTCTTGAAGGAGTTTTGTAGCAATTTCACATGCACATGGTAGTCCATAAGATGTCCTTTGAACACAACCACAAATGTCATTGTCCATGCACAATGTTTCCCTACAACGTTTTTCTTCCAAAGCAATGTTGTCCAAAGCATTTCTAGACACATGACCACCTAACCCCGAGTACAAAGTGACATCTTTGAATCTATGTTCCAACACGCAAACATTTTGACCAAAGGATGTTTGTATAGCGGTCAACTGGAGCAACAACATGTGATGTATTTTCTCCCAACAAGTACCCAAATCACCCACACTATTGTCAAAGTATTTCTTCAACAAAGCATGGGCCGATTCGACCCTGTTTGTGGTCCTGCAACCAAGATGCAACACATGGTCTGTCCATGCCCTCACAATTTTGTCCTTCACTTCATCCAAGGTGGTCATGGCATAATCTACAAAAATTGGGAAATCACTACATGAATCTTTGAACTCCACTAATGCATTTGCATATAATTGTTGATTGGGAGATTCAACCATAGCTTTCCATGCGTTCATTATCTTCTTCACCACATCCCGATTGCTCACCTCTTTCCCATCCTTTTTAAAGCCCAAAGGATATTTACAATTCAAGACACACCTTTGTTTAACATTAGCTTGCACATGAAAAAAACAATTCAATGCATAACTTTCCGGAAAAACATGTGCAACCACTTTCATCAAAGACATATCCCTATCGGTAATAATCACCTTAGGCATATTCATCTTTGACGAAAGAAGTTTACGCAACATTGTTAAAACCCAAACAAAGTTTTCTTCTTTCGCATGTGTCATAAATCCAAACCCAACCGAATATGTCAAATCGGTTGAAGTCACCCCAACTACCTCAAACATTGGCATCCTATACATGTTGGTCTTGTACGTGGAGTCCATAACCAAAACCGTTGGAAAATTGTTAAACAATTTAATGGATGTTGGATGAGCCCAAAAAATATCTTCAATAGTATTACTTTCAAGTTGTGTTCTTGAGTAATAAGTATAGTTGTGCTCCTCCAACTTCGAGATTAGAAATTGCAACGGCTTCTTGTCACCCCTATTTGCCTTCCATATTTGTTGACTTTCATTGTACACTTGCTTCACATTTGTCATGCAATGTGGTCTCTGGTTCTTCAAGTGTATCAAAATATTTCTTGGAAGCATCTTGCTCTTGGTCAAGTCACGTACGATCTTCTTGTCATCCTCCTTTAATCTACCGGCAAGAATGTGTCCTTCTAAAGCCGGCTCCATGGGATGGTTGTGAACTCCATTAAGAATGTTCAATCCCCATTCCTTTGTTTGCTTACTTTGATATCCACTAATCATGAATAAGCAACCGCATTTTCTTGAGCCCGTGTTCGCATGCTTCGGTTTTTTTTTCCGGAACTATGTGACTTCCACTCCTTTCACACACTAGCCGGAACATTGGATTGATCAAGCTTGATCTTTGTGTGACAATGGTAAATCCCGCCTTATTTGCTTGTCGGCGCACCCACTCAAGCAATTCATCTCTATTTTTTGACTTAACGTCGTCTGAAAAAAACTTAGCCGTGTCGACCTCGTGGGGTTGAAGTGGGAGTACATCGGAGCCGCCAACATACTTTGAAGCTTCAACATGGACGGAAGCTTCATCTATGTTTGTTTTCGCTTCAAAATTAGGCGGTTTGACATCTCCGGAATTTTCGACAAAATTTTCTTTTGTCTCTCCCGGAACATCTTTCGCATTCTTTACCATTACTATAATTAAACAACACATAAATATGAATTAACAACTAAGTAATGCATAAACATCAATGCCATAATGAATCAAAACAAAAAAACAAAAAAAAAAAAAAGAATTTTTTTTTTGAAAATTTGGCAGTGGCTGCCATTTTTTCGTGGTGAAAATTTTCACCAAGAGTTCCTCGGTACCTAGCTACCGAGGTTTTCGTCGGCACTAAACAACCGAAGTTTTCCTCGGCAGTTAACTGCCGAGGATTCCCATGACAGGGTTCTACGTAACTGACGTAGATACCCCTAAAACACCCAAAAAATGACTCAAATAAAACGCACAATACCTGTTTTTTTACGTCAATAGTGTGTTGATACCTCCTATGCTTGATGCTTGAATGATTTTGGATCAAAAATTGATTATAGAAAAAATGGATTTTGGGATTGAAATGAGGTTGGAAATGAAGGTGATGAAAAATAGTGTGTAGGGGGAGCAGGTAGCTGTTTCATCGGATGAAACATTTCCCTCGGCAGTTAACTACCGAGGAATTCCTCGGTAGTTAACTGCCGCCGGTTTCCTAAAAACCTCGGCAGTTAACTGCCGAGAGGGTATTTGCGTAAATTACTGGTGTGGCACAACCATACTATATGTGGGAACAGCAAAACTCTAACGGGAGTGGTTATGGTGCATAAGGAAATCCTTATGCACCGTGCATAAATCCCAACATAATTGCTTCCTACACCCCAAAAGTGAGCCAAAACCATTTTTGTTCAAAATGAAAGAAATTTGATGATTGTGATGTGTTTATGCACGGTGCATAAGGAAATGACTTATGCACCATAACTTTTGCCGCTATTAACAAGTTGAGGCATAAATGATACAAAGTACTATTTATACTTGAAAATTACATCCACAATAAAAATCTCTTATTAAATCACCCTAATTTTTTAAAATCAAAAGCTACAAATTCTAGCTTCAAATATAATCAATTATTATGGAGATATAATCAATTCTACTCGAAACAAATTAAACATATTAAGCTCAATTCTAGACCCCAAAATCAACTCTGACCGCTCTACAAGCGAAACATCAAAAGAGTATAGGTGTTTTGCAAAGCCACACACCCAATTCGCATATTTATCTCGAAGCATCCCCACGGCAGCTAGCTGCACCATTCTCACCATGAGCTACACTATCAGAATGAACGCACCACCATTCTCATAAAATTAGGTATGCTAATACGTTAACCAAACACTAGTAGGTCGATCAAACCTCAATCTCAAACCTAATCAACGTTACAAAAACATCTGCCAAACCTACATCCTCAATGACCGAAAGATAAATGTACGGTTAAATGTCAATAGAAAGATTTTTTTTATTTTTTTGAAAGGATCAATATCAATAGAAATATAGTTAAATAAGTATAAGTTGATAGTTGTCGTCTAACATGCATAAACACTTATTTTATAATAATAGTAATCAATCTTATAACAAGAATTCACCTCTTATTCACCCATGAGCGTTGGAGTGCCTACAAATACAATATCATCTCTGTCAAGTGTCAACCATTCTTATCATTTTTTTGCAACCATTCTTAAAGAGTTTTCATATTTCTAAAATTTTGTCTCAAACAACAGTAAACACTTCAACTTTAGTGGCATATGATTAGAGAGAAGAGGGAACCGAAAGTAGACTAACTAAGGTATAGAGATGAATATACTAAGACAAAAAAAAACACTTCAACTTTAGTAACTTAACAAGTGTATATAATATAATTTCATGCTGTTTGAATTTTAAAATTAAACCATTTCAAATTAATTAAATCTTGTTATGTAAAATTATATTTATATAATCAGAAATATAAGTTCTTTACGTTTTCCAAAACAATCGATAAAATGCTTAACGATCAATAAACAATATTTGGGAACATACATATCTCATATATAAAAATAAACAAATCATTTTGTAACTATTTTAAATAAATAAAATTCCGACTAACTACTTTACTACTAAGTAATTGTAAGAAGATACTGATACACTAAAGGAAAAATATAACTTGTAAGCAAACAGCAAGACATCTCCTCACATAAATTCTTTGCATTATATTTTCCCACTCCACTGGGAATATGTGGGGGTCTCTATCACATTTTCAGTTTCAGAAAAACAGCAAAATACAAGGTCAGTTATTTACAAAATTGTGGAGAGCTCAAACATTGCATCAATCTTTGTACTTCTTCACCTTCCCAAATATCGGTCAATCACAAGGTTTTGGCCAAAGGTGGTCACCAAGCTGATTCCGGGAGCACAATCTATCACATTACTCTGTTAACTCTTCTTGCATCTATCTAACCCAAAAAAACACAAACACCAGACAGCTAGTGAGTGGCGTGAAGTAGAGGTGATGGTGGCTCGAGCTTTATTTTTCACTACTGCAATGTTTTGAATTAATTATTCAAAGAACTGAACTTTGATGAAGACGGCCAAAGCTATTTGCAAGAAAAATGCAGCAATTATGGCCACTGAAAGATCATTTCCTATAAAAGACCTTAGGTTCAAAGAAACGAAGCTAGCTGAGGCACCACCGGTAAGGATTATTATGATCCACCGAAGAATCTCAACTGGAATAAGCAATAGAAACTGAAAAATTCACGAGAAACAATTATTAGATAAAAACATGAAAGGCAATGCATAAATAAATCAAAACTAGCAAGCCAATACATGCTTGTGCAAAAGGTAATGTAATATATAGTAATTTGCAGCATATAGCGATAAAACAACAAGCCATACACAGAAAGCGGAAACTTACAGAAGACAAGATGAAAATGGTGAGGGAATACCCCCACAAGCACCAAAACCGTACAAGGTTAGCATTTGAACCCATATACTGAAGGAAAAAGTAGTATGCCAACGGGACCACTATCACATAGCCATATATAGACCATGCCGCCGTATTCACATAGCTAACATCAAAGCTCCATGATGTTCTGTTATTTGTATGTTTTTCCATTAGGTATGTTGCAAAATTTCCAAGTAAGGCAAGTACAAAAACCAATGTTGTTGAGATCCATATAAGCCCATACCTGTAATAATGGAAAAGTATCAAGTAGAAAGTAAGGAAGTAATACTTTCATACTTTATTACTACAGTCTTGGACTTTATGTAGGAAAAAAGAATACAATAGTAGCTATCTCATTAGTTAGGACTGGTAAAGACAATATCAAACAAAATTAAGAATAAAATAAAATCATGGAGGATCAAATCAAACTTTTGCCGATTCTCTTGCATATCGCATTACCAGATATATTTATATAACAGGGACCATTATAGAGTCATAGTATATAATAATTTGACCCACAAATGGAAAAAAATTAAGAAAAAACAAATATAACCTAGCTCCTCAGTAACTCTCTTTAGCTACTGACAATTTTAAGGTATGTACATGATTAATATTTTTGAAGATTTGAAATGCCATTAATTCCTTCATTCCAATATGGCTGGATCAATATATTTATGGAATTAGTAGAAATCATCATTTCAATATATCTTCCTCCATTATATGGCAAAGAATTAAAATGTAATAAAACAAATATCAGAAATTTATACATTTTGGGCAAGGATGCTAAAAGAATTTGTTAAAAAGTACATCATGTCTCCCATTAATTGGTATATTTATAGTCCCCAGGCACCCTAAGTTTGCATAAAACAACAGCTTATATTTGCGTTATTCAGCAACCGCTGACTTTCATTTTCTCAAATTCCAATTAGGGAAGTAATAATTTTGCATGGGTCCACAATGAACAATGGACCAAACAGAAGGCAAGAAGAAAAAGGGGGTGGAAGTGGAAGAAGCAAAAGGAAAGTTTCACTTTTCCCCATAAATGTTATTGTGACAGCGCAACTGCAGATTTCCTTCAAGCACCGCATACTCTACATGAAATCAAGATCAGTTTTGCCATTTTAGTTATCAAAAATGTAGCAGCAGAAATATAAAATGCAGAACTCACAGATCAGGGTTAGCATCTATCTTGGCAAAAAAGTCATCACCGACTGGATTCAAGGAGCTTATCAATCTGTTCACGACAACGTCTGTATCCACGTTGAAATACTGTGTGTACGATGAGACACTAAAGAATCCCTGCCAGTTATTAGCTGGCTGTTGCCCAAAAGCATCTGCATGGATGAATAAGCCACGTATCCGTGATTGATCAATATAGCATAGATTGGTAATAAAAATGTAAGATTACAACTATTCTCTAATCAGTCTACATAATCAACCGTCAGTATTAATCATCTATCGGCCAAAGTATGCAACTGAAAACAAGCTCATTCAAAATCCAAAAAACAAACTGCATAAAATGCTGCAACCATATGCAACTATTAACTGAATAAAGCCATAACTAAACATATTATGTGAAACACCTTATTCAATTGGTTTAGACTTTAGATCGCTCGTTGTCTAAGATAGGTAAAAGCCTAAAATTAAACAAACAAAAAAGACTCTGCGTGCACAGTAGTGATCACTTCTTAGCTTATTAAATCAAGGCTCTGCCCAAACATCGACTACCAAAATGTTTTGTTTTTTCTCCTCGCAAGTCATAACCCACTCCCAAAAAAGGACATACTATACACCAAAGTTTCTAAAATGGTAAGCCATAAATTATATAAATGAATTTCAACTTTCATCAAGTATTATCAGCTAATTAAGTTTGATAACATTACTTACCAGTTGGAGTTCCAAGAGTTTGATATCCCTGTTGTCCACCACCGCCTCCGCCTCCACTATTGGGAGGGAATGTTTGCATATTTGCATAAGGGACTACATGTTAAGTTCATAAATATTAGATTAGGTTAATAAATATATCAATTATCAAGTGTGGCAACTTATTAATCATCTACTAAACTTTATTAACCATGAGTTAAACGCAATAAACTTTGATTTTTAAGTATTCAAATATACATGCAATTGAAACACCTGAAAAGAAAAACAATGATGTAATTTGATACCTTGATTGTTTGAAGCATTCTTTTGATCAACAATGACAGCCTAAGTACCAAAAGAGGAATAATCAGATAATTATAGATAATCAATTAATAAACTAATAGAGAATATATATATTGAAAAACCCAAAAAAAAAAAAAAAAAAGCTATAATTGCAAATTGATTGATATGAATACTCACTGGAACTGATCCGAGCAAATGGCTGGTATTGCTGCTACTGGTACGAGAATCTTCCTCCATAGAAACCAAATAATCGCTACGAGTAATCAAAAAAATTAGAAATTGAAATTCGTTAATTGGAAAACAGTAGAATCGCTATAAACCCTTGACTTTTCAGGTTAGTTCAGCAGGTGAAACTGAATAAACGATGATTTCATTCATATTGGGCCCACGGGCCTCGTGATGTCAGTTATGAAGTACAAAAAAAGAAGAAAAAAAAATGTCTGAGCCCGGGTTCGAACCGGGGACCTCTAGTGTGTGAGACTAGCGTGATAACCGACTACACCACCCAGACAAGTTGATGTCTAGTAATTCAATTAAACGAATATATATCATTACAACAACGGAACATTAATCATGTCAAAAATGAATTATTTATATCCCTCAAAAAATAAAATAATGAATTATTTATATTATAATAAGCGTTCCAACTGGTTTTTATTTTTAACATTAATAAACTGAATCATTTATTTCAAAGAATTATTATTATTTTTTTTTTTGGAGAAATCAAAATGTTATATATATAATCAACAACGGGAAGCCCCATGCAGAAGGAGTGCAAAGAACACCACCAATCAAAGTTTACAGACACTATAAGCCAATAAAAACAACAGCAAAACAGACAAAAATCAGTGGACACCCATACAAGGTAGCGGATGTCTCCACCAATCATTAAAACAATAGTAAAAGGATGTCTGTTTAGCTTTCAACCACAAAAAAGAGAGTAATTGTACTTTCTCAAAAAGGACCAAAGGAGTAGTCATCATATTTTTGAAAATACGATTATTACGTTTCTTCCAAATTACTCAGACACAAGCAAACCATATGACCTTAAAGAACACGTGAGTACCACGCGACATCCCTGCCACGAAAGAAACCTGAATGCAATGATCACGAATCTGACAAGGAGCAACCATTGTGATCCCTAACCAATTACAGACAAGAATCCACAAAGAAGATGCCAAATCGCAAACAATAAAGAGATTAGTAGCTGATTCAGCGACTCCACGCCCATTGACACAAGGCAAACCATTTACATTAATAATATTCCGTCGCAATAAATTGTCTTTAGTAGGCAACCGGTTACGCAAGAGACGTCACACGAACAGAGACACTTTCACATGAATATTCCTATGCCAGACATCATTTACAAGACTCCTATCGACCTGTTCACTTGAAGTTGTGAGAAAGCGATAGGAATCCCGCACCGAATACCCATGCACATGATCTAGAAACCATCTCCAAGAATCAGTAACATCAACCTGCAAAACAATGTTATGTAACACTTCGGAGCACTCCCTCACACTTTCCTCCTCCCAAGCTAACAAACGGTGTCTCCACTTCCACGCCCTTCCCTCCACCTCCCAACCTAAACGCTCCATCTCCTCCACTGTACAATCCTTATCAATAACTAAATCAAAGAGCCTAGAAAATTTAAAATGCAAAGACATTTCCCCAACCCAACGATCGAACCAAAATAAGGTTGCCTTGCCATTACCTACTATCCGGCGGACATTGTTGTCAAACCAACTACCCACTCCCTCACCTACCCCCCCTCTAACTCGACATAAAGATCTCTACCACATAGAATCGTGCCTTCCCCCCTCCCTCAATCGGCCCCCTACCTCTCCATAACGGGCCTTCAAAACACGGTACCACAAGCCCTTCTTAACACGCCCCCCTAAAAAATATTTAATTTGTATACAATCAAATTGTATGCTTCAAATCGCACCGCGATGTAACTTTGTTAGGTTGATTTTTAATATAGTTTTGTAAATATTTACTTGGTGTAATTTGATTGGAATATATGGTAAAAAATAATTAATTGTTAGGACGTAGAAATTAATCTTTAAAGTGAAATAGAAAAGTGTTTGATCAAATAATATGAATATAATTTACTCTAGTAAAATCAAATAAATTAAAGAAATAAGATAATAATTATTTTTTGATATATGTAAGGAAATAAAGAGCTTGTTAATCGTCTATGAGGTGATGGTTCATTGATAGGATCTTATTATTATAATTTTAAAGGATGAAGTTTAAACACATTTAGAGGATTGATGTATATTTTCTTCTTCTTCTTAGGTGTGGAACAAGGTTGAGAAGCAAACTTCCAACAAAGTGATCTCTTCAAAAATTGGCTAGAGGAATATGTAATATGATCATTAATGTTATTTTAAATTAATAAAAAAAAAAATTCTCGTTCCCTTATTTTCGAAAAAAGAAGTTCGTTTACGGTGTTGTAATAATTTAAAATAATTGAACAATATCCAAAAATATTTTTAACTTAATTCTTTATAGAATTTCCATGTGGTGGCAAGATATGATGAGGTAGAATGTTTGTGAAAGTTGCTGCTCTTTTTATGTATAAAGTGAAGTGAAGTTTAAGCATCCTCTATCAACCACTATAAAATTATAGGTAATGAAGTGCAAAATGAAGATCTCTCAACCGGTTCTCTGCATCTCATTTTCACTAATTTTGATAGAACTAATCTATAAAATTTTTAACACTTTTTTCAATGTAATACTATACTTCTAAAAATAAGGTTGAATTAAACCAGGGTCGTTTAAGTTTGTGGTTTGTAATAAATTGATCCTTTAAGTGTGACCAAAAGGACTTATGTGTGACCAAAATAACTTAAAAGGACCAATCTCTTACAAATCTCAAACATAAAGGACTTATGTGTGACCAAAATAACTTAAACACTAATCTATTACAAACCTCAAACTTAACCTCATACTTAAAGGACTCATAGTGTAATTTAACCTTAAAATAAATATGTTTGGAGTTAAAAACATTTTTAATAATCCAATGATTATGAATTAAATCCAATTGTTTTTACATTTTAGTTAACTTTATAACAGCGTATTTACTGTCTTTTTTCGTAGAGTACAACCCAAGTTTGTCTACAAAAAAATAGCAGTCCAAGAGGACCATTCAATCAATTTAGAAAGCCAGATTCGTAGTATAAGATTACATGCAAGTGCAGCAACTTAATCTCCTCCCTTACAATCCACCCTTTTCGCTTTCAACTAGAGTGAAATTAAGATCGAACCAACGACAAACCTTATCCAACTAAGATTGAAAGACCCCACAAAGAAAATTACCAAGCTGATGCTGATGTAAACCAATGAATCCATCAAATGTCCATAACCAAAAATGTTCTTGCGTTGATAACATTCTATTAGCAGTTTCCAAACCACACTCAATGAGCTGCGAACACAGATACCAGGTTTGATATCATCGAGAATAATAATAGGACTTCATTGCTTAGAAATCCGAAAATAAAAAAATCTTTCAATTTGGTCCAGAGGATCACTTTTTTACCAATTTCAACACATCACCAATAAGATGTATGGAACCAGTTACAAGGACCTGATGCATCAACAGAACAAATTTTGCAGTCAGATCATATATACATACATATGAAAGAAAGCATGGAATATAAGGCAGCTAATCTTTATCGTCCATATAAAACTTGGACGGTCAAGATTATCTTCTCTCATTCGATATGTTCCTTCTTAAAAATATATAACTCAGCCCTTCAAATATAAGGTATCAATAATTAACATAACTCTGTCTTGTCAAATATTCACAACCTTCAGTCCAAATATGTAACTACTATTTAATTTTACCTGAAAGCGAGTTGACTGGTTTTGTTGCACTCTGTCCCTAAGCCAATTGATAACCAGTGGCAATGAGGAAAACACTGCACTGTGTTCACAATTGCTGACACTCATTTCCATACCAGCTAATTCTTCAGAAGCTGCACTATTATTCTTGCCTGCTAGCCACATGATGCTAAACAGGTTAAGGTCTTGGTATTTCTCATGAACTAGAAAGTAAAAAAAAAAATGAAGAAAGACGGGAAAAACATCTCAAATAATCAAGTTTGTGGATTAGAATTCTTTATAATTTGCATGTGATCAAACAATACCTTTGTTCCCTTGCATGAGATTTTCCCATACTCTTTGTAGAGTGAACTGCCATGACAGGTCAATGTTAGAATCACTTGGTGTTAAAGCATGGGATCCAATCTTGTGGTACATTGATAAACCAGGCACAAATAGCGCCTTCTTGAAGTACACACCTGCAGTTTCAGTACTCTTAAATCAGAAAAAAAAAATCTCAAATATAAAAAGCATCCAGCATTACATTTCACCCTGATAGACCCAAACTATCACTAAATTAAGACTTGTTTGGATGGACTTATTTGAGTTTATCACTTTATCTATTAACATAAAACATACGTACATGTGTGACTGTTTGGGAGACCTTCTGGAACAACTTATAACATGTCCACAAGTATTCCCATAAGTTCTCCAAGATAGCTTTTGAAAACAACTTATAGCCTATACAAAAACAATTTAACTTTATTTTATCTTTTGCTATAGAAATAGCTTATGTAAGCTTATGCATAAATGCTTATCATGATAAGCCCTTGTGCTATAAGCTGCAAATAAGCTGTTTATCCAAACATGACCTTAATCGAGGACAAAGTCACTTATTTGACAAGTATTTATTAGTCAATGAATATTCTGAACCATTATGTAAGCCATTACAAAGTAACTACGTAGTAGGAAATTCCAGAGATTACTCGCCATGATCAGCACAAGTTTTCATCAAGTGAGGAAGAAGTAACTGAGGATCGCGTACAGACATACAATTGAACAGCAAAATCTGCAAAAAAATAAAAATAAAAGAAATCAATGACTTCAATCAAATCATTGATGAAAAAGGACCACGATTCATACATTTAGCATTTCTATCCTATCCCACCATTTTTTTTCCCATTCTGTACATGAGTCATATGAATCACTTCAAGAGCTTATAGTTATGAACTTATGATCCAATTACATTCAACAAAGCATTTTTTTTTTCCTACAACCAACACAATTTCATTATTCTTATTTTATTTACTTCACTAGTAACATTCTTTTCTGTCCATGCAATACATTCAACAGAATTTATACATCAGAGGCAACCAAAATAAACAATTTTGTGGACATTCATCATGACCACTGATTTCTCGGAAAAACATTGATAACAGCTTATTTACCTACCTGTGCAGATTTTTGTGTTTCACTTTGGTGCGTCTTCACCACTTTATTTGAGAACCTGGAATTATCAGCTATCTGATGAAACAAGGTCTGGTTCTGGTCTTTGATTGCAAGAGAAAACCACTTTGCACATGCTTCCATGCTTTCAGGACTATGAGCCCCATCTAAAAAGAAGACAAGTTCATTTGAGATTTTGTTGTTGACATGTTCGTCACGAACAATCTGAGCTCTTCCTTGCAGACTTGCAGTTGTTAAACCGTTTATGAACTGCTCTGGCAAAGTGTGTTGCTTCAAGCAGGCAAATAAATCAACTCAGCAGGCATGACAATAACAATACATAAACACAAAAGGAACGGCGGTTAAGAAACTGCTTTTAACATCTGGAACTTACAATCTGTTTCAAATGAGACTCTTCAAGATGGCCATTTATATTCATCCATGTAGAGCATAATGCAACAGCAAGACCAGCATTAACATATTGGTGCTCACCTTCAAGCCCTAATTTTAAACCATTTAGTAATTTGGCATCTAACGGGGATGTCACTTGAAGAGGTACCTACAGTTAGATAGATATGCTCAGCTGATTGAATAAGAAAACCAGAGATTAAAGTTGATTTTGCCTCAAAAACCAATTCTAACTTAAAGCTGGGATTTAGAGCTTTTGTTTCTACAAGTGACTTTTAACCTTTAAATTATTGTTCAATTCACTTTTACATGAATATATCCAAACATAAATAAACTTTACATTCAACTCACATTTAGCCAAAATCAATTTTACAAAATCAATTCATTCAAAATCAATTCATTCAACTTCAACACACACTAAACCTATTCCAACTAGGGAAGACAAGAAAGATCTGAATTTGATGTTGTGAATCTATTAACTTTCAAAGGATCCTTGGAAAATGTAAAAGTACAGAGAATGAAGCCACAACTTAATTAAATGTAGCACGAGTATGTATGGCCCAGCATGTTGAATCTAGTAGAAGGAATTATTTTCTTTCAAAGTCAACACAAATCCAACTAATGTGGTTCTCACGATATATCATCATTTTGGCAGAATAAATAGATATACAAACAGGATCATAGGACAAATCATTGGTCAAGACAATTAAATAATGTACATATCTTCAGATAGTTAATAGTTCAACAGTGAAATTTTCTTCCAAATTTTGATCTGGTGTAATATGATTACATAAATGAATCTAAACCGATGATCATACTTTTACATTTTTATCAGCACATGCACTGAATTGTACTATCTTATCTGACTTTGAAGCAGAAGTAAGCACGTGAAACAATGTACTTACGTTCAACTGAGAAGCCTTCTCTTTAAGTACATCCATTGCTTCATCAGGTTGAGTAACTGTAAATGCTGGAATTCGATGCTACATAAAGTCAAAATATATAAAATAAATATAAGGAATGAAAAGAAATTTCTAGAAAAATGATAAAGGATAAAAAAAAAAAGCACAGGGTGATACAAGGAAAGACAGGAAAGTGTAAAAGATAGATATAATCACAGCTGGGTTGCACATGAAATGGCAATTCCCAATACACACTTTGGAGCTTTTCCGGTATCTTTTTAAAAAGGGAAAACCTCTTACTCTAAAGATGCCACAGTGGTGGGTTCTAGGGAAGGGTCTGACCTATTATAGCTCCAGTGTAAGCAACATTACTATACATTTGCAGGAGATTGATATCACAACTCTAACGAACTTGGATTGCCTGCAGTCACAACACACTCTTGCAGTCAGTACATTGGTTGCTGTTGGATTGAGATTGGACAGTCCAAATTTCAAGCTCGGTATTTTAGACTTTAAAAAAATTAAAATATGTTTGCTTTCACACTGCCTGATCTCGATCCAACAACCACCGATGTGTTGACTGTGAAATTGTGACTGCAGGCAATCCAAATCCAACTCAAACTCCTGAAATCCAAATCAGCAGAAACTTCAACCAATACACCATGACTCCTCTTATTTTCTTCTACTTATAAAGTTAAATAATAAAGAAAGAAAATAACGAGTGTGACTTCTATATCGGTTGGGTGTTGGATGTGAGACACAGAACTCTGGTTCAAAGTGGAGGCCATCCCCTCTTAACAACCTAGCTTTTACCTGACAACTTGGTGCTATAATGCATTAACGCACCCTCTATGACAGGGTCCAATGAAGGGTTCAAACGATTAGGATATTATTTTACTCAAAATATTACCTTTAAGATTCCCGCCTTCTCACCAGCAATTTCTCCAAGAGTATTCCCTGTTAATAAAGTCAAACAGACAGAGGTAAGCCCAAATGGTTGAACAAATCAGAGAGTGTGCAACATGAATAATAGGACAATGAAATTTAACATAGATTGTACATTTAATCAGGTTACAAAAAAAGTTTAATCATTCACCTACGTAACTATCCAAGATTTATAAGGTACATATATCTCCATGTACTGAAAAATGAGATCACATTCACAGTTTTTTTTTTTATTAATTCTTATACTTGTTGTATTGGCAACACACGTTGTGCCAAATATGAATTCCTTTTATTTTAAATTTCAAGTTATTTCACAATTTTCACGAGCAATAGGTGTGCTGTAAATTATCAACTACCGGAATTACAAAAAGAGAGTTGGCGGGAGTGGGAGAGCACTAACCAAGAATTTCCATGTGGTCATACCCAAGAGAAGTTATACCACACACAATAGGTTTCTGCACCTGAAATATAAAACATCTGCATGAGCATGCTCTAATTTAAGTTCGTAAAAAAATATGTATTCAAGTAAAGTAATCTTATGATGGTAGTTAAAGGCCAACACATTTATGGTGAAATGGCAATTATGTATACCACATTTGTTGCATCGTATTTGCCACCTAACCCAACCTCCATTATGCAAACATCCACCTGTATAGAATTTAAAGTAAAATAAAAAGAAATATGATCAGTATGAAAACAAGTTTGCATAGGAATTTAAAGCACAGGGATCAAACCTGCTCTTCTGAAAATATCTTGAAGGCGAGTAAAGCAAGGAAGTGGAAAAAGGTAGGCATTGGAACTTTGTCATCGGTTTTTTCCTGTGCATCACCAAGCTAATATAAGATACCACTTATAGAAAAGCACATCAAACCACAAGTCCTTTTTTATAATTCTGTAACTACCACTTCAAAGAGATCGCTATGATTATGATGATTAGCCATGCATGGATTTAAGATGGTATTACTTTTTTTTTTAATGGAAAGATGGTATTACTGCTATGCAACACAGAAATTGTTACTGTTACATAAGTTCATTGTGCTAGAACAACCATGGTGAAAATTAACACCATTTTGTTTACTGTTCCAGATGACACTCAGTTTTACAAATATTAACACTAACTGCTAAACCTTAGTATTTTCTATATCAATTATCTTCTGAAATCGATTTAAGTAATAACTCAAAAAGGAAGAAAAATGAAATAGCCGCTAGTCACTCTTTAATGTTACTGCTAAACTAGTTTATGGACCTGTAAAGATTCGGTGGAAGAAAGTTACCACCAGTTCAAATAAGGAATGAAATTTGGTTCAAATTCAAATAAACAAAAAGGGGGGAAAACAATAACCAAGTTTTAAAACAAGGCAAAACTTCTGCCAGTAAAAAATTGAATGATGCATTTATTCACGAAATATACCTTTAGTCTATCATAACACCACCAGAAATATGCTAAAAATTTCTCTTCACAGATTTCCACACTGCAGAATTAACAAGAGTAGTTCTAATGAATCATAGCATAATAGCCATGCTGCAAAAGATGAACTAAAAGGCAGCATATGATGTATTTTAGTAGGTTGATGAGACTTGGTAAAACATAGAAGGACAAGAATGACGATATAAGAGTGAAAATGATTCAATGATTGAGGTTTTATTTATATGGTGAGAGAGCTTCAAAGCCTCTATTACATTCTGTTACAACAGCATAAGTGAATGTGCTTACTCAATAACTATAATATCAGTTGCCATTTTAACTGCACAGCTAAGAATACACATAACCTACTACTGCTATTGACACACTGCAAGGTATTTCTTTTTAAGTCAAAGTATCATATTGCAAGCCCACAATTGTTAATCTGTACAAATTTGGGTCTAGTGCAAAATCAGCTCCATGTTTTCTCAATTTGTAATTCCTGATAATGGGAGTGAAAAGCTCGTGGATACAGTCATGTGATCTCAATTGAGAAGGTCTTAAATATATTCAGATAAGAAGAGAAAGATAGCACCACTGGGTAGGTGTTCAAAGTCAACTGCAAGAAAATAAGCCAGAGCTCCGAACCTTTTAAGTGCAAACTTAGAATCCAGCGTACTGATGAGTGAAATAACGAGGGAAGAGGACCTCGTGATGATAATGTCATCAATGTACGTTAGATCATATATGCAGGTACTTCCCTTTGAATAAATAAAGAGAAAGGGGTCACGTCTACTCGAGGAGAGGTCAAATCAACATCGATCATGATGAAACAGAGGACTTGTGTGAAGCCTAAGAAAGTGAAGAAGAAACTTTCAAACATATACAGGACGCCTCTAAACCAGTAAATTGGCAATGCTTCCCTAACCCAGCTTCTTGAGCCAGAAGTGCTTCTATCTCAGTGACAGAATAGGATCCACTATATCATGAATCATGGTGACCAAAAGGGTGATAGTCTTCATGGAGACCTTCAAGAGTGTCATTGAGATTATGGAATCAACAATAGCTTTGATGCGAAATAAGAGTTCTGAAATTGTGCAACCTCCTTACTTCGTGCTGCACAACTCGGATGGAAGGTGTTGCTTTCAACTCAATTCTACGCTTGTTCCTTCTCCATATGAGATTACTTCAGTGGCTATATGACATTCTGTTGCAACGGCATATCTGGATGTGCAGACTCAGCAACTGTAATAACAGTTGTTATAACTACTAATTGTACAGCTATGCACACAATCAAGCTACTATACAAGTTATTGCTCTAAATAGCTGCTAATATGAAAGATTAATTTTGTTACAAACCATTATTAATGGATTAATCAGAATTCATAATCAATTATATGACCGAAAGCAAAGTAAATGACAGATGGAGATTATAAAAAAATATAATAGTGGTGCGTCAAAGAAGATGAATGAATTCAATATGCAAAATAACACAAGTTGAATACTTAATAAAGTCAATAAATACATTTGAGACACTCACCCATCTAAACGAAATCTTTCTCGTATATCAATTAGATGAGGAGAAGTGAAAAGGCCAGTGCGAAAACCACAGTTGCGTAATATAGATTCTGTGAAGGTGCATGTAGATCCCTACATAAGCAAGGTGTAAAAACAAAATATACATTATTAGTCATTACAGATGCAAGAGTAAAAATACAAACTGAAAACAAAGGCACTGTATAAGAGACCAGAAACTACCAACAAACCAACCACATCAATTATTACAAAAAGTTTGTTTTCCTCTCATTGAATAGTATGAAACACAAATTCATAAGATACATTATATTAATTTTCAAAAGTATTAATTTTAACTACTACATTCATGGACTTTCAAAATGGTTTCACTTTTTCGGAAGCAATGATCTGAAGAAGTTTAATGAAATTACATAAAGTTAACTTCAAAAGCAATAATTTTAAAGTCCTAGCAAATCAAACCACAATATTCAAACATGGTTTAACTTTCAAAGCAATCATAGGTCAAAGTTTAATTAATAAAAGTACCTTCCCTTTGGTACCAGCAACATGGATAATCTTCAAATTCGAAATCGCCTCTTCCAATTCAAGCATCTATCAAATCAACACTACAACATTGTTAACATCACCAAACAAGTAGACAATTTTCCCAACAAAGTGATCAAATAATCGAAAGCATGTTCATTTAAGTGTCCCATTTGCATTCAACAACTAATTCATTTTCATAGAAGCCAATCCACAAACACTTTACGTACCTTTAAGTACTCGAATAACACGAGGAATCGTTCCTCCATATTGACATCACCAACACGAGTGCGTTTAGTAATCAAAGATGACAAGGCTTCCAATGCTTCTTCATATGGCGATGATTTTGGAGACCCATTATCTCCTTCTGTAAATCAAAGTCAAAAAGAAAATGACCCAATAAGCCAATCAGCATAAAAATTTAAACTTGAGCTGAAGCAGAACGCATAAAGGTTAAAAGATTAGAAGAAGCGAGATTTGAAATTGAATACCTTGAGCCATGTATAATTTGGATTGAAGTGTGAAAGAGAGAGATTGGGTATTGGTAGAAAGGATAAGAGAATTGTTATAGCGAGGAAAGGGGATTGAGAATGAAGGATTGGAAGATAGAAAGAGTGGTGTTTGAGGAATGAGGGAATGGTTGCGGAGCATTACAATGACATTCTCATTTGTCTTTAAGCGCGCAGTTTCTATGAGTCACCTAACGTTTGATCTTGATCAACGGTTGTTGGATTGTCACTTCCTTGAGAAGAAATAGTTTATTTTCATTTTCAGATCAAAATCAAATTAAAACAATTAGTTTATTGGTTTGGATTCATTTACTCTTAAAAATTGAACTAAACCGATCTATTATTATACTCCTAATTTAAGAATTTAATGAAAATGCATTATCTTATATCATCCATGTAAATTAGTTTACACTTTACACTTATATTCATCATATCACCTCATAAATTCCCTTTGTTAGAGACTTTTTAAAATAACTTCCACATAATTGCACCCAAACTCTATACGTACCTGCAAAAAATACCCGCTATGGATAGAATAAAATACCACTTTCATGGATCCAGATTTGGATATGTGTAATTACCCGCAAAATTATATGGGTATGAGCGCGGGTATAAGTGCTGTACTACCCAGCACTGCAACCCGCATATATGTATTTATATAATATTATAAATAATTTATTAATTTTTTGTGTACAATTAATTAATAAATTTAACTATTTAAGCCTAACCTTAAACCTAAATCAGATTAATAAAAACTTTAGTAACAATTTATTATGATTTTAACATGCAACTACAACTTTTTAACGTATAACTGATGTAAGGTATTTATTTTTTTTCTTTTCAGGAATAATTTGGATGTTTTTTTATTTGGTTAAATATTACGATTCATATTATTTCGTAAGTTGATTTAAAAAAATTTGGATCATAGTTTTATTTCAAGTGTGGTGATTTTTATTATCTTTTCATAAATTGCGGATAATGGGTGCAGGTATGAACACTTAAGTGTCCATAGAATATGGGAAAGGACATTAAAGTTATTGTCCACGAAAATACGGATACGGGTATGAACATTTTTTACAAACGTGAGTATGGAGATGAATAACTCATTGGGTAGCCATTGCCACTGCACATACTTGATTTTCATTGGAAACCAATTAAAGCTAATTTGCATGTGCCTTTTCTCTTTCTTAAATTTGCATAGTTTGAAGTATTTAGTCCTCGTCGTCGATAATTAAAGGTGAAAGTAATAAGGAAAATATTTTTTTTTACATCTAAAACCAATTGACAAATAAAATGTGTGATGTGATAAATGTGACATGTTAGTAGTTGTGTAATTTATTTCAAATAACACAACTACTTCAAATAAATGTATTAAATTAACAACTTAAAACCTATTTAAAATTTAAAAAAATGTTAAAGAACTTATTTAAAACTTAAAATAGGACTAATCTAGTAAAAGAAAGTATTCAGCCTATATTAAATAAAGTGAGGGGGTGTTTGACCCGTTTCTTGACGCATAGGACAAAGCATTATGTTTATCATGTACTACCAAAATAATCTTAAAAAAAATAAAATAAAATCATGACCATCCATGATGCATACATGTCAAGTTCAGAGTACAAAAAAGAACACAGGTACGTATTGGCTTACGTCAAGATGACAAAGAACTAGTACTAGTCAGTTAATAGTAGCCATTGCCACTGCCAACCAAGTGCGGGTATAAAAGCCACACGCGTGTGTAAAGTACTAAAAGCACGTACAATTTTCTTCCTACATCCAATTTTCTTTAAAGAAGAAAGAGATTTTTGATTCAGCAACATGGGTTGGAGAGGATTATTGGGTTTTGAATATGGCATAATTGTTCAAAGAAACGAAGCTAGCTGAGGCACCACCGGTAAGGATTATTATGATCCACCGAAGAATCTCAACTGGAATAAGCAATAGAAACTGAAAAATTCACGAGAAACAATTATTAGATAAAAACATGAAAGGCAATGCATAAATAAATCAAAACTAGCAAGCCAATACATGCTTGTGCAAAAGGTAATGTAATATATAGTAATTTGCAGCATATAGCGATAAAACAACAAGCCATACACAGAAAGCGGAAACTTACAGAAGACAAGATGAAAATGGTGAGGGAATACCCCCACAAGCACCAAAACCGTACAAGGTTAGCATTTGAACCCATATACTGAAGGAAAAAGTAGTATGCCAACGGGACCACTATCACATAGCCATATATAGACCATGCCGCCGTATTCACATAGCTAACATCAAAGCTCCATGATGTTCTGTTATTTGTATGTTTTTCCATTAGGTATGTTGCAAAATTTCCAAGTAAGGCAAGTACAAAAACCAATGTTGTTGAGATCCATATAAGCCCATACCTGTAATAATGGAAAAGTATCAAGTAGAAAGTAAGGAAGTAATACTTTCATACTTTATTACTACAGTCTTGGACTTTATGTAGGAAAAAAGAATACAATAGTAGCTATCTCATTAGTTAGGACTGGTAAAGACAATATCAAACAAAATTAAGAATAAAATAAAATCATGGAGGATCAAATCAAACTTTTGCCGATTCTCTTGCATATCGCATTACCAGATATATTTATATAACAGGGACCATTATAGAGTCATAGTATATAATAATTTGACCCACAAATGGAAAAAAATTAAGAAAAAACAAATATAACCTAGCTCCTCAGTAACTCTCTTTAGCTACTGACAATTTTAAGGTATGTACATGATTAATATTTTTGAAGATTTGAAATGCCATTAATTCCTTCATTCCAATATGGCTGGATCAATATATTTATGGAATTAGTAGAAATCATCATTTCAATATATCTTCCTCCATTATATGGCAAAGAATTAAAATGTAATAAAACAAATATCAGAAATTTATACATTTTGGGCAAGGATGCTAAAAGAATTTGTTAAAAAGTACATCATGTCTCCCATTAATTGGTATATTTATAGTCCCCAGGCACCCTAAGTTTGCATAAAACAACAGCTTATATTTGCGTTATTCAGCAACCGCTGACTTTCATTTTCTCAAATTCCAATTAGGGAAGTAATAATTTTGCATGGGTCCACAATGAACAATGGACCAAACAGAAGGCAAGAAGAAAAAGGGGGTGGAAGTGGAAGAAGCAAAAGGAAAGTTTCACTTTTCCCCATAAATGTTATTGTGACAGCGCAACTGCAGATTTCCTTCAAGCACCGCATACTCTACATGAAATCAAGATCAGTTTTGCCATTTTAGTTATCAAAAATGTAGCAGCAGAAATATAAAATGCAGAACTCACAGATCAGGGTTAGCATCTATCTTGGCAAAAAAGTCATCACCGACTGGATTCAAGGAGCTTATCAATCTGTTCACGACAACGTCTGTATCCACGTTGAAATACTGTGTGTACGATGAGACACTAAAGAATCCCTGCCAGTTATTAGCTGGCTGTTGCCCAAAAGCATCTGCATGGATGAATAAGCCACGTATCCGTGATTGATCAATATAGCATAGATTGGTAATAAAAATGTAAGATTACAACTATTCTCTAATCAGTCTACATAATCAACCGTCAGTATTAATCATCTATCGGCCAAAGTATGCAACTGAAAACAAGCTCATTCAAAATCCAAAAAACAAACTGCATAAAATGCTGCAACCATATGCAACTATTAACTGAATAAAGCCATAACTAAACATATTATGTGAAACACCTTATTCAATTGGTTTAGACTTTAGATCGCTCGTTGTCTAAGATAGGTAAAAGCCTAAAATTAAACAAACAAAAAAGACTCTGCGTGCACAGTAGTGATCACTTCTTAGCTTATTAAATCAAGGCTCTGCCCAAACATCGACTACCAAAATGTTTTGTTTTTTCTCCTCGCAAGTCATAACCCACTCCCAAAAAAGGACATACTATACACCAAAGTTTCT
The DNA here is from genome assembly GCF_003473485.1 of Medicago truncatula. Taxonomy (NCBI): domain Eukaryota; kingdom Viridiplantae; phylum Streptophyta; class Magnoliopsida; order Fabales; family Fabaceae; genus Medicago; species Medicago truncatula. The sequence goes on from NC_053044.1 coordinate 34,460,838, forward strand.
AAAATGGTAAGCCATAAATTATATAAATGAATTTCAACTTTCATCAAGTATTATCAGCTAATTAAGTTTGATAACATTACTTACCAGTTGGAGTTCCAAGAGTTTGATATCCCTGTTGTCCACCACCGCCTCCGCCTCCACTATTGGGAGGGAATGTTTGCATATTTGCATAAGGGACTACATGTTAAGTTCATAAATATTAGATTAGGTTAATAAATATATCAATTATCAAGTGTGGCAACTTATTAATCATCTACTAAACTTTATTAACCATGAGTTAAACGCAATAAACTTTGATTTTTAAGTATTCAAATATACATGCAATTGAAACACCTGAAAAGAAAAACAATGATGTAATTTGATACCTTGATTGTTTGAAGCATTCTTTTGATCAACAATGACAGCCTAAGTACCAAAAGAGGAATAATCAGATAATTATAGATAATCAATTAATAAACTAATAGAGAATATATATATTGAAAAACCCAAAAAAAAAAAAAAAAAAGCTATAATTGCAAATTGATTGATATGAATACTCACTGGAACTGATCCGAGCAAATGGCTGGTATTGCTGCTACTGGTACGAGAATCTTCCTCCATAGAAACCAAATAATCGCTACGAGTAATCAAAAAAATTAGAAATTGAAATTCGTTAATTGGAAAACAGTAGAATCGCTATAAACCCTTGACTTTTCAGGTTAGTTCAGCAGGTGAAACTGAATAAACGATGATTTCATTCATATTGGGCCCACGGGCCTCGTGATGTCAGTTATGAAGTACAAAAAAGAAGAAAAAAAAATGTCTGAGCCCGGGTTCGAACCGGGGACCTCTAGTGTGTGAGACTAGCGTGATAACCGACTACACCACCCAGACAAGTTGATGTCTAGTAATTCAATTAAACGAATATATATCATTACAACAACGGAACATTAATCATGTCAAAAATGAATTATTTATATCCCTCAAAAAATAAAATAATGAATTATTTATATTATAATAAGCGTTCCAACTGGTTTTTATTTTTAACATTAATAAACTGAATCATTTATTTCAAAGAATTATTATTATTTTTTTTTTGGAGAAATCAAAATGTTATATATATAATCAACAACGGGAAGCCCCATGCAGAAGGAGTGCAAAGAACACCACCAATCAAAGTTTACAGACACTATAAGCCAATAAAAACAACAGCAAAACAGACAAAAATCAGTGGACACCCATACAAGGTAGCGGATGTCTCCACCAATCATTAAAACAATAGTAAAAGGATGTCTGTTTAGCTTTCAACCACAAAAAAGAGAGTAATTGTACTTTCTCAAAAAGGACCAAAGGAGTAGTCATCATATTTTTGAAAATACGATTATTACGTTTCTTCCAAATTACTCAGACACAAGCAAACCATATGACCTTAAAGAACACGTGAGTACCACGCGACATCCCTGCCACGAAAGAAACCTGAATGCAATGATCACGAATCTGACAAGGAGCAACCATTGTGATCCCTAACCAATTACAGACAAGAATCCACAAAGAAGATGCCAAATCGCAAACAATAAAGAGATTAGTAGCTGATTCAGCGACTCCACGCCCATTGACACAAGGCAAACCATTTACATTAATAATATTCCGTCGCAATAAATTGTCTTTAGTAGGCAACCGGTTACGCAAGAGACGTCACACGAACAGAGACACTTTCACATGAATATTCCTATGCCAGACATCATTTACAAGACTCCTATCGACCTGTTCACTTGAAGTTGTGAGAAAGCGATAGGAATCCCGCACCGAATACCCATGCACATGATCTAGAAACCATCTCCAAGAATCAGTAACATCAACCTGCAAAACAATGTTATGTAACACTTCGGAGCACTCCCTCACACTTTCCTCCTCCCAAGCTAACAAACGGTGTCTCCACTTCCACGCCCTTCCCTCCACCTCCCAACCTAAACGCTCCATCTCCTCCACTGTACAATCCTTATCAATAACTAAATCAAAGAGCCTAGAAAATTTAAAATGCAAAGACATTTCCCCAACCCAACGATCGAACCAAAATAAGGTTGCCTTGCCATTACCTACTATCCGGCGGACATTGTTGTCAAACCAACTACCCACTCCCTCACCTACCCCCCCTCTAACTCGACATAAAGATCTCTACCACATAGAATCGTGCCTTCCCCCCTCCCTCAATCGGCCCCCTACCTCTCCATAACGGGCCTTCAAAACACGGTACCACAAGCCCTTCTTAACACGCCCCCCTAAAAAATATTTAATTTGTATACAATCAAATTGTATGCTTCAAATCGCACCGCGATGTAACTTTGTTAGGTTGATTTTTAATATAGTTTTGTAAATATTTACTTGGTGTAATTTGATTGGAATATATGGTAAAAAATAATTAATTGTTAGGACGTAGAAATTAATCTTTAAAGTGAAATAGAAAAGTGTTTGATCAAATAATATGAATATAATTTACTCTAGTAAAATCAAATAAATTAAAGAAATAAGATAATAATTATTTTTTTGATATATGTAAGGAAATAAAGAGCTTGTTAATCGTCTATGAGGTGATGGTTCATTGATAGGATCTTATTATTATAATTTTAAAGGATGAAGTTTAAACACATTTAGAGGATTGATGTATATTTTCTTCTTCTTCTTAGGTGTGGAACAAGGTTGAGAAGCAAACTTCCAACAAAGTGATCTCTTCAAAAATTGGCTAGAGGAATATGTAATATGATCATTAATGTTATTTTAAATTAATAAAAAAAAAAATTCTCGTTCCCTTATTTTCGAAAAAAGAAGTTCGTTTACGGTGTTGTAATAATTTAAAATAATTGAACAATATCCAAAAATATTTTTAACTTAATTCTTTATAGAATTTCCATGTGGTGGCAAGATATGATGAGGTAGAATGTTTGTGAAAGTTGCTGCTCTTTTTATGTATAAAGTGAAGTGAAGTTTAAGCATCCTCTATCAACCACTATAAAATTATAGGTAATGAAGTGCAAAATGAAGATCTCTCAACCGGTTCTCTGCATCTCATTTTCACTAATTTTGATAGAACTAATCTATAAAATTTTTAACACTTTTTTCAATGTAATACTATACTTCTAAAAATAAGGTTGAATTAAACCAGGGTCGTTTAAGTTTGTGGTTTGTAATAAATTGATCCTTTAAGTGTGACCAAAAGGACTTATGTGTGACCAAAATAACTTAAAAGGACCAATCTCTTACAAATCTCAAACATAAAGGACTTATGTGTGACCAAAATAACTTAAACACTAATCTATTACAAACCTCAAACTTAACCTCATACTTAAAGGACTCATAGTGTAATTTAACCTTAAAATAAATATGTTTGGAGTTAAAAACATTTTTAATAATCCAATGATTATGAATTAAATCCAATTGTTTTTACATTTTAGTTAACTTTATAACAGCGTATTTACTGTCTTTTTTCGTAGAGTACAACCCAAGTTTGTCTACAAAAAAATAGCAGTCCAAGAGGACCATTCAATCAATTTAGAAAGCCAGATTCGTAGTATAAGATTACATGCAAGTGCAGCAACTTAATCTCCTCCCTTACAATCCACCCTTTTCGCTTTCAACTAGAGTGAAATTAAGATCGAACCAACGACAAACCTTATCCAACTAAGATTGAAAGACCCCACAAAGAAAATTACCAAGCTGATGCTGATGTAAACCAATGAATCCATCAAATGTCCATAACCAAAAATGTTCTTGCGTTGATAACATTCTATTAGCAGTTTCCAAACCACACTCAATGAGCTGCGAACACAGATACCAGGTTTGATATCATCGAGAATAATAATAGGACTTCATTGCTTAGAAATCCGAAAATAAAAAAATCTTTCAATTTGGTCCAGAGGATCACTTTTTTACCAATTTCAACACATCACCAATAAGATGTATGGAACCAGTTACAAGGACCTGATGCATCAACAGAACAAATTTTGCAGTCAGATCATATATACATACATATGAAAGAAAGCATGGAATATAAGGCAGCTAATCTTTATCGTCCATATAAAACTTGGACGGTCAAGATTATCTTCTCTCATTCGATATGTTCCTTCTTAAAAATATATAACTCAGCCCTTCAAATATAAGGTATCAATAATTAACATAACTCTGTCTTGTCAAATATTCACAACCTTCAGTCCAAATATGTAACTACTATTTAATTTTACCTGAAAGCGAGTTGACTGGTTTTGTTGCACTCTGTCCCTAAGCCAATTGATAACCAGTGGCAATGAGGAAAACACTGCACTGTGTTCACAATTGCTGACACTCATTTCCATACCAGCTAATTCTTCAGAAGCTGCACTATTATTCTTGCCTGCTAGCCACATGATGCTAAACAGGTTAAGGTCTTGGTATTTCTCATGAACTAGAAAGTAAAAAAAAAAATGAAGAAAGACGGGAAAAACATCTCAAATAATCAAGTTTGTGGATTAGAATTCTTTATAATTTGCATGTGATCAAACAATACCTTTGTTCCCTTGCATGAGATTTTCCCATACTCTTTGTAGAGTGAACTGCCATGACAGGTCAATGTTAGAATCACTTGGTGTTAAAGCATGGGATCCAATCTTGTGGTACATTGATAAACCAGGCACAAATAGCGCCTTCTTGAAGTACACACCTGCAGTTTCAGTACTCTTAAATCAGAAAAAAAAAATCTCAAATATAAAAAGCATCCAGCATTACATTTCACCCTGATAGACCCAAACTATCACTAAATTAAGACTTGTTTGGATGGACTTATTTGAGTTTATCACTTTATCTATTAACATAAAACATACGTACATGTGTGACTGTTTGGGAGACCTTCTGGAACAACTTATAACATGTCCACAAGTATTCCCATAAGTTCTCCAAGATAGCTTTTGAAAACAACTTATAGCCTATACAAAAACAATTTAACTTTATTTTATCTTTTGCTATAGAAATAGCTTATGTAAGCTTATGCATAAATGCTTATCATGATAAGCCCTTGTGCTATAAGCTGCAAATAAGCTGTTTATCCAAACATGACCTTAATCGAGGACAAAGTCACTTATTTGACAAGTATTTATTAGTCAATGAATATTCTGAACCATTATGTAAGCCATTACAAAGTAACTACGTAGTAGGAAATTCCAGAGATTACTCGCCATGATCAGCACAAGTTTTCATCAAGTGAGGAAGAAGTAACTGAGGATCGCGTACAGACATACAATTGAACAGCAAAATCTGCAAAAAAATAAAAATAAAAGAAATCAATGACTTCAATCAAATCATTGATGAAAAAGGACCACGATTCATACATTTAGCATTTCTATCCTATCCCACCATTTTTTTTCCCATTCTGTACATGAGTCATATGAATCACTTCAAGAGCTTATAGTTATGAACTTATGATCCAATTACATTCAACAAAGCATTTTTTTTTTCCTACAACCAACACAATTTCATTATTCTTATTTTATTTACTTCACTAGTAACATTCTTTTCTGTCCATGCAATACATTCAACAGAATTTATACATCAGAGGCAACCAAAATAAACAATTTTGTGGACATTCATCATGACCACTGATTTCTCGGAAAAACATTGATAACAGCTTATTTACCTACCTGTGCAGATTTTTGTGTTTCACTTTGGTGCGTCTTCACCACTTTATTTGAGAACCTGGAATTATCAGCTATCTGATGAAACAAGGTCTGGTTCTGGTCTTTGATTGCAAGAGAAAACCACTTTGCACATGCTTCCATGCTTTCAGGACTATGAGCCCCATCTAAAAAGAAGACAAGTTCATTTGAGATTTTGTTGTTGACATGTTCGTCACGAACAATCTGAGCTCTTCCTTGCAGACTTGCAGTTGTTAAACCGTTTATGAACTGCTCTGGCAAAGTGTGTTGCTTCAAGCAGGCAAATAAATCAACTCAGCAGGCATGACAATAACAATACATAAACACAAAAGGAACGGCGGTTAAGAAACTGCTTTTAACATCTGGAACTTACAATCTGTTTCAAATGAGACTCTTCAAGATGGCCATTTATATTCATCCATGTAGAGCATAATGCAACAGCAAGACCAGCATTAACATATTGGTGCTCACCTTCAAGCCCTAATTTTAAACCATTTAGTAATTTGGCATCTAACGGGGATGTCACTTGAAGAGGTACCTACAGTTAGATAGATATGCTCAGCTGATTGAATAAGAAAACCAGAGATTAAAGTTGATTTTGCCTCAAAAACCAATTCTAACTTAAAGCTGGGATTTAGAGCTTTTGTTTCTACAAGTGACTTTTAACCTTTAAATTATTGTTCAATTCACTTTTACATGAATATATCCAAACATAAATAAACTTTACATTCAACTCACATTTAGCCAAAATCAATTTTACAAAATCAATTCATTCAAAATCAATTCATTCAACTTCAACACACACTAAACCTATTCCAACTAGGGAAGACAAGAAAGATCTGAATTTGATGTTGTGAATCTATTAACTTTCAAAGGATCCTTGGAAAATGTAAAAGTACAGAGAATGAAGCCACAACTTAATTAAATGTAGCACGAGTATGTATGGCCCAGCATGTTGAATCTAGTAGAAGGAATTATTTTCTTTCAAAGTCAACACAAATCCAACTAATGTGGTTCTCACGATATATCATCATTTTGGCAGAATAAATAGATATACAAACAGGATCATAGGACAAATCATTGGTCAAGACAATTAAATAATGTACATATCTTCAGATAGTTAATAGTTCAACAGTGAAATTTTCTTCCAAATTTTGATCTGGTGTAATATGATTACATAAATGAATCTAAACCGATGATCATACTTTTACATTTTTATCAGCACATGCACTGAATTGTACTATCTTATCTGACTTTGAAGCAGAAGTAAGCACGTGAAACAATGTACTTACGTTCAACTGAGAAGCCTTCTCTTTAAGTACATCCATTGCTTCATCAGGTTGAGTAACTGTAAATGCTGGAATTCGATGCTACATAAAGTCAAAATATATAAAATAAATATAAGGAATGAAAAGAAATTTCTAGAAAAATGATAAAGGATAAAAAAAAAAAGCACAGGGTGATACAAGGAAAGACAGGAAAGTGTAAAAGATAGATATAATCACAGCTGGGTTGCACATGAAATGGCAATTCCCAATACACACTTTGGAGCTTTTCCGGTATCTTTTTAAAAAGGGAAAACCTCTTACTCTAAAGATGCCACAGTGGTGGGTTCTAGGGAAGGGTCTGACCTATTATAGCTCCAGTGTAAGCAACATTACTATACATTTGCAGGAGATTGATATCACAACTCTAACGAACTTGGATTGCCTGCAGTCACAACACACTCTTGCAGTCAGTACATTGGTTGCTGTTGGATTGAGATTGGACAGTCCAAATTTCAAGCTCGGTATTTTAGACTTTAAAAAAATTAAAATATGTTTGCTTTCACACTGCCTGATCTCGATCCAACAACCACCGATGTGTTGACTGTGAAATTGTGACTGCAGGCAATCCAAATCCAACTCAAACTCCTGAAATCCAAATCAGCAGAAACTTCAACCAATACACCATGACTCCTCTTATTTTCTTCTACTTATAAAGTTAAATAATAAAGAAAGAAAATAACGAGTGTGACTTCTATATCGGTTGGGTGTTGGATGTGAGACACAGAACTCTGGTTCAAAGTGGAGGCCATCCCCTCTTAACAACCTAGCTTTTACCTGACAACTTGGTGCTATAATGCATTAACGCACCCTCTATGACAGGGTCCAATGAAGGGTTCAAACGATTAGGATATTATTTTACTCAAAATATTACCTTTAAGATTCCCGCCTTCTCACCAGCAATTTCTCCAAGAGTATTCCCTGTTAATAAAGTCAAACAGACAGAGGTAAGCCCAAATGGTTGAACAAATCAGAGAGTGTGCAACATGAATAATAGGACAATGAAATTTAACATAGATTGTACATTTAATCAGGTTACAAAAAAAGTTTAATCATTCACCTACGTAACTATCCAAGATTTATAAGGTACATATATCTCCATGTACTGAAAAATGAGATCACATTCACAGTTTTTTTTTTTATTAATTCTTATACTTGTTGTATTGGCAACACACGTTGTGCCAAATATGAATTCCTTTTATTTTAAATTTCAAGTTATTTCACAATTTTCACGAGCAATAGGTGTGCTGTAAATTATCAACTACCGGAATTACAAAAAGAGAGTTGGCGGGAGTGGGAGAGCACTAACCAAGAATTTCCATGTGGTCATACCCAAGAGAAGTTATACCACACACAATAGGTTTCTGCACCTGAAATATAAAACATCTGCATGAGCATGCTCTAATTTAAGTTCGTAAAAAAATATGTATTCAAGTAAAGTAATCTTATGATGGTAGTTAAAGGCCAACACATTTATGGTGAAATGGCAATTATGTATACCACATTTGTTGCATCGTATTTGCCACCTAACCCAACCTCCATTATGCAAACATCCACCTGTATAGAATTTAAAGTAAAATAAAAAGAAATATGATCAGTATGAAAACAAGTTTGCATAGGAATTTAAAGCACAGGGATCAAACCTGCTCTTCTGAAAATATCTTGAAGGCGAGTAAAGCAAGGAAGTGGAAAAAGGTAGGCATTGGAACTTTGTCATCGGTTTTTTCCTGTGCATCACCAAGCTAATATAAGATACCACTTATAGAAAAGCACATCAAACCACAAGTCCTTTTTTATAATTCTGTAACTACCACTTCAAAGAGATCGCTATGATTATGATGATTAGCCATGCATGGATTTAAGATGGTATTACTTTTTTTTTTTAATGGAAAGATGGTATTACTGCTATGCAACACAGAAATTGTTACTGTTACATAAGTTCATTGTGCTAGAACAACCATGGTGAAAATTAACACCATTTTGTTTACTGTTCCAGATGACACTCAGTTTTACAAATATTAACACTAACTGCTAAACCTTAGTATTTTCTATATCAATTATCTTCTGAAATCGATTTAAGTAATAACTCAAAAAGGAAGAAAAATGAAATAGCCGCTAGTCACTCTTTAATGTTACTGCTAAACTAGTTTATGGACCTGTAAAGATTCGGTGGAAGAAAGTTACCACCAGTTCAAATAAGGAATGAAATTTGGTTCAAATTCAAATAAACAAAAAGGGGGGAAAACAATAACCAAGTTTTAAAACAAGGCAAAACTTCTGCCAGTAAAAAATTGAATGATGCATTTATTCACGAAATATACCTTTAGTCTATCATAACACCACCAGAAATATGCTAAAAATTTCTCTTCACAGATTTCCACACTGCAGAATTAACAAGAGTAGTTCTAATGAATCATAGCATAATAGCCATGCTGCAAAAGATGAACTAAAAGGCAGCATATGATGTATTTTAGTAGGTTGATGAGACTTGGTAAAACATAGAAGGACAAGAATGACGATATAAGAGTGAAAATGATTCAATGATTGAGGTTTTATTTATATGGTGAGAGAGCTTCAAAGCCTCTATTACATTCTGTTACAACAGCATAAGTGAATGTGCTTACTCAATAACTATAATATCAGTTGCCATTTTAACTGCACAGCTAAGAATACACATAACCTACTACTGCTATTGACACACTGCAAGGTATTTCTTTTTAAGTCAAAGTATCATATTGCAAGCCCACAATTGTTAATCTGTACAAATTTGGGTCTAGTGCAAAATCAGCTCCATGTTTTCTCAATTTGTAATTCCTGATAATGGGAGTGAAAAGCTCGTGGATACAGTCATGTGATCTCAATTGAGAAGGTCTTAAATATATTCAGATAAGAAGAGAAAGATAGCACCACTGGGTAGGTGTTCAAAGTCAACTGCAAGAAAATAAGCCAGAGCTCCGAACCTTTTAAGTGCAAACTTAGAATCCAGCGTACTGATGAGTGAAATAACGAGGGAAGAGGACCTCGTGATGATAATGTCATCAATGTACGTTAGATCATATATGCAGGTACTTCCCTTTGAATAAATAAAGAGAAAGGGGTCACGTCTACTCGAGGAGAGGTCAAATCAACATCGATCATGATGAAACAGAGGACTTGTGTGAAGCCTAAGAAAGTGAAGAAGAAACTTTCAAACATATACAGGACGCCTCTAAACCAGTAAATTGGCAATGCTTCCCTAACCCAGCTTCTTGAGCCAGAAGTGCTTCTATCTCAGTGACAGAATAGGATCCACTATATCATGAATCATGGTGACCAAAAGGGTGATAGTCTTCATGGAGACCTTCAAGAGTGTCATTGAGATTATGGAATCAACAATAGCTTTGATGCGAAATAAGAGTTCTGAAATTGTGCAACCTCCTTACTTCGTGCTGCACAACTCGGATGGAAGGTGTTGCTTTCAACTCAATTCTACGCTTGTTCCTTCTCCATATGAGATTACTTCAGTGGCTATATGACATTCTGTTGCAACGGCATATCTGGATGTGCAGACTCAGCAACTGTAATAACAGTTGTTATAACTACTAATTGTACAGCTATGCACACAATCAAGCTACTATACAAGTTATTGCTCTAAATAGCTGCTAATATGAAAGATTAATTTTGTTACAAACCATTATTAATGGATTAATCAGAATTCATAATCAATTATATGACCGAAAGCAAAGTAAATGACAGATGGAGATTATAAAAAAATATAATAGTGGTGCGTCAAAGAAGATGAATGAATTCAATATGCAAAATAACACAAGTTGAATACTTAATAAAGTCAATAAATACATTTGAGACACTCACCCATCTAAACGAAATCTTTCTCGTATATCAATTAGATGAGGAGAAGTGAAAAGGCCAGTGCGAAAACCACAGTTGCGTAATATAGATTCTGTGAAGGTGCATGTAGATCCCTACATAAGCAAGGTGTAAAAACAAAATATACATTATTAGTCATTACAGATGCAAGAGTAAAAATACAAACTGAAAACAAAGGCACTGTATAAGAGACCAGAAACTACCAACAAACCAACCACATCAATTATTACAAAAAGTTTGTTTTCCTCTCATTGAATAGTATGAAACACAAATTCATAAGATACATTATATTAATTTTCAAAAGTATTAATTTTAACTACTACATTCATGGACTTTCAAAATGGTTTCACTTTTTCGGAAGCAATGATCTGAAGAAGTTTAATGAAATTACATAAAGTTAACTTCAAAAGCAATAATTTTAAAGTCCTAGCAAATCAAACCACAATATTCAAACATGGTTTAACTTTCAAAGCAATCATAGGTCAAAGTTTAATTAATAAAAGTACCTTCCCTTTGGTACCAGCAACATGGATAATCTTCAAATTCGAAATCGCCTCTTCCAATTCAAGCATCTATCAAATCAACACTACAACATTGTTAACATCACCAAACAAGTAGACAATTTTCCCAACAAAGTGATCAAATAATCGAAAGCATGTTCATTTAAGTGTCCCATTTGCATTCAACAACTAATTCATTTTCATAGAAGCCAATCCACAAACACTTTACGTACCTTTAAGTACTCGAATAACACGAGGAATCGTTCCTCCATATTGACATCACCAACACGAGTGCGTTTAGTAATCAAAGATGACAAGGCTTCCAATGCTTCTTCATATGGCGATGATTTTGGAGACCCATTATCTCCTTCTGTAAATCAAAGTCAAAAAGAAAATGACCCAATAAGCCAATCAGCATAAAAATTTAAACTTGAGCTGAAGCAGAACGCATAAAGGTTAAAAGATTAGAAGAAGCGAGATTTGAAATTGAATACCTTGAGCCATGTATAATTTGGATTGAAGTGTGAAAGAGAGAGATTGGGTATTGGTAGAAAGGATAAGAGAATTGTTATAGCGAGGAAAGGGGATTGAGAATGAAGGATTGGAAGATAGAAAGAGTGGTGTTTGAGGAATGAGGGAATGGTTGCGGAGCATTACAATGACATTCTCATTTGTCTTTAAGCGCGCAGTTTCTATGAGTCACCTAACGTTTGATCTTGATCAACGGTTGTTGGATTGTCACTTCCTTGAGAAGAAATAGTTTATTTTCATTTTCAGATCAAAATCAAATTAAAACAATTAGTTTATTGGTTTGGATTCATTTACTCTTAAAAATTGAACTAAACCGATCTATTATTATACTCCTAATTTAAGAATTTAATGAAAATGCATTATCTTATATCATCCATGTAAATTAGTTTACACTTTACACTTATATTCATCATATCACCTCATAAATTCCCTTTGTTAGAGACTTTTTAAAATAACTTCCACATAATTGCACCCAAACTCTATACGTACCTGCAAAAAATACCCGCTATGGATAGAATAAAATACCACTTTCATGGATCCAGATTTGGATATGTGTAATTACCCGCAAAATTATATGGGTATGAGCGCGGGTATAAGTGCTGTACTACCCAGCACTGCAACCCGCATATATGTATTTATATAATATTATAAATAATTTATTAATTTTTTGTGTACAATTAATTAATAAATTTAACTATTTAAGCCTAACCTTAAACCTAAATCAGATTAATAAAAACTTTAGTAACAATTTATTATGATTTTAACATGCAACTACAACTTTTTAACGTATAACTGATGTAAGGTATTTATTTTTTTTCTTTTCAGGAATAATTTGGATGTTTTTTTATTTGGTTAAATATTACGATTCATATTATTTCGTAAGTTGATTTAAAAAAATTTGGATCATAGTTTTATTTCAAGTGTGGTGATTTTTATTATCTTTTCATAAATTGCGGATAATGGGTGCAGGTATGAACACTTAAGTGTCCATAGAATATGGGAAAGGACATTAAAGTTATTGTCCACGAAAATACGGATACGGGTATGAACATTTTTTACAAACGTGAGTATGGAGATGAATAACTCATTGGGTAGCCATTGCCACTGCACATACTTGATTTTCATTGGAAACCAATTAAAGCTAATTTGCATGTGCCTTTTCTCTTTCTTAAATTTGCATAGTTTGAAGTATTTAGTCCTCGTCGTCGATAATTAAAGGTGAAAGTAATAAGGAAAATATTTTTTTTTACATCTAAAACCAATTGACAAATAAAATGTGTGATGTGATAAATGTGACATGTTAGTAGTTGTGTAATTTATTTCAAATAACACAACTACTTCAAATAAATGTATTAAATTAACAACTTAAAACCTATTTAAAATTTAAAAAAATGTTAAAGAACTTATTTAAAACTTAAAATAGGACTAATCTAGTAAAAGAAAGTATTCAGCCTATATTAAATAAAGTGAGGGGGTGTTTGACCCGTTTCTTGACGCATAGGACAAAGCATTATGTTTATCATGTACTACCAAAATAATCTTAAAAAAAATAAAATAAAATCATGACCATCCATGATGCATACATGTCAAGTTCAGAGTACAAAAAAGAACACAGGTACGTATTGGCTTACGTCAAGATGACAAAGAACTAGTACTAGTCAGTTAATAGTAGCCATTGCCACTGCCAACCAAGTGCGGGTATAAAAGCCACACGCGTGTGTAAAGTACTAAAAGCACGTACAATTTTCTTCCTACATCCAATTTTCTTTAAAGAAGAAAGAGATTTTTGATTCAGCAACATGGGTTGGAGAGGATTATTGGGTTTTGAATATGGCATAATTCAGGCACCACTAGGTCCTGATATCTCTGGTCCTCAACTTGTTGCTGCTGTTGCCAATGCTGGCGCTCTTGGCCTTCTCAGGGCCCCTGATTGGGTTGGTTTGCTTCTTCACTCACCCTTATAATTAAGTTATTATTATTATTATTGATCAACACTTCACTCATACATGTGATTGTTATAATATTATTACTATTACTATTACTATTACTATATTTTGCGTTTGTGTACTCTCAAGTTTTAACTTTTAACTTTCAAGTCTTCAATTTTGTTTCTTTCCACTTTCCCTTTTTTGTATTATCATATGCATACAGTGTAATTGTGTGTATGTATGAATATGTAGGAATCACCGGATTACTTGAGGGAGCTTATTAAGCAGACCAGGACCTTAACTGATAAACCCTTTGGGATTGGTTTAGTTCTAGCTTTTCCTCATGAGGAGAACTTGAAGGTCATTCTTGACGAAAAAGTTGCAGTATTGCAAACTTATTGGGGTGATTGTACAACGGAATTGGTTGCTAAGGCTCATTCAGCTGGGGTCAAAATTGTTCCACAAGTTAGTCTTATGCCACCCTATTTCTAATTTTAGCTTTCCTTTTGATTCATATACAATTTATATTATTTTGCTTATATTTATCTGATGCATAACTAAAATTAGGCCATGTTTGGATAAACAACTTAATTAAATTAAGTGCTAAGTGCTTATCATATAACTGATTGTGTATACCTTATTTCTATAACAAAGATAAAAAAGTTAAATTGTTTTAATATACGCTATAAATTATTATGGATAACTTATGAAAGCTGAAAACCGATTATGAGCATCTCATAAATTGTTTGCATAAGCTCTCTTACACAATCCCACAAGTGTTTGTGTCAGTAGGTAAACTCAAACAAGTGAATCCAGACAGTTCCTTAGTCTAGACTGTTTAACTTATAAATTCAAAATACTTAACATGATTGTCAATTTACAGAAAGTGAACATCTCAGCCTGTTTTAATTTTTATTACATACCTGTTTTGGAATAACTTATAAATGCTAGCATTGCTGAGTTTATAGGTGATCCTTATTCCTAGTAGACCAGTTGCTTGACTTAAGAAACTTGGCTGCTAAGTGTATGTTATTGTTGCATATTGAGAAGTTATTTTCATTCTGTTTGGGATCTGACCTGTTACTTATATTTGTGTTTCTATTATAGGTCGGAAGTTTCGAAAGTGCAAAACAGGCAATTGATGCAGGTGCCGATGGAATCATTCTGCAAGGACGTGAAGCAGGTGGTCATGTTATTGGTCAGGTGTGCATGCTTGTCATGGTTTTGATGTATGCATATGTTTTTCAGTATAGAACTATAGATAAGCTATCTTTATCTTAGTGGTGATAAGTAAGAATAGTTAGTAATTTATTGTGTCAGTTCAATCACAGAATGTTAGAAAAATTGCTGATATTATGTTATCATTACTTTTTAGTGGTTTTTACTATTCTTGGGAAAAGTGGTTAATGACTTACACAATACCTACTGTCACAATTGACTGCAACGTATGTTTCATATTATAACACTTGTGTTTGATAGGAAAATATATTTGAAAGATGAGTTGTGCTTAGTTCTTGATAAGCCTGTAAAATATCCCTGAAAACCTCATGATCTGTTCAGCATCTTTATTCCCAGGTTCAATTTATACCTAAAAACTTTTCGATCATTTTTCTCCTGATCCAATAAAATTAGCAAGAAGCCTTAATTTGAGGAGGTAGGGAGTTAAAAAGAAAATTTTCATATTTGATGTTTTTCTGTCATAAATAATGAGTTTAGTGCTCGGCGCCTATTTTTTCCTCCCATCCATAGTTAAAAAACAATTATTGTTAAAATGTGGCTTGTTCAATCTTGTCAGTGAATGGCAGTAACTTACATATGCAATGTTCATACCCTTTGAAGGAGGCAATCTTTTATTGTTGGTCATTGCTTTAATGATCTTTAGTAGCAGATGTAAATGATAGCTAATCATTATTTCCATCCTATTCCTTTCCATTACAGTTGATCATAGATTTTAGTATTCCCCCCGTGTTTTATTGCAGGATAATTTAATTTCATTGGTGCCGAGGGTGGTCGATCTTGTTGGGGACCGTGATATACCTGTTATTGCAGCTGGAGGAATTGTAGATGGTCGTGGTTATGTTGCTGCTCTAGCACTTGGTGCTCAAGGCGTCTGTCTAGGCACTAGGTACGTATTGAAATATTTAAACTTATACATATGATAAGGATATTGCTCAATATTCTTTGAGGAGTATCTTAGAACACATTTTTATGTTTTTAAACTGAAGTACAGTTGCTGCATCCATAGCAGCCTACATTTAGGCTAATAACTTAAACAAATGTATTCCTTATCAGATCCAATATTGAATTCATATTTTGCATATTTCATCTGGGATTAATATGATGTCTAAGGAAAATGGTGGTGGAAGGGAAGTGATTTTTAATTGATTCTTGTATCATCCTGTAATTTTTGTGTAGCTCACTTCAATGATACCGTCTATTTTCTGAAGAATTTGAAAGTCATTTTGATGTTTACCCATTCAAATGAAAAGTATCTCCTGCTATGCATCCTGAAGATTAGTGATTGTGTTTTCATTTGTCCGTCTTCGTTTATTGATCATAAATGACCAGAGTTTTCACAAATTCATATTCATGACTCATGAATTAAGACCGGATTCACTTTATCGGGACACGTCTAGACAAACTTAATTTGAATGGGACTTGTTTCTAACACTAATATTCATGCAAATGGTCTTGTTTGCAGGTTTCTTGCAACTGAAGAAAGCAATGCTCATCCTATATACAAAAGAAAGTTAGTTGAACTCAATGAAACTGAGTACACAGATGTATTTGGCAGGGCAAGGTGGCCCGATGCACCACATCGTGTCCTACAGACACCCTTCTTCAAAGACTGGAGATCCCTTCCAGCTCATGAAAGTGAAGCCAACCAACCTGTCATTGGCCATTCAACAATTCATGGAGTGGTAAAGTTTCAGTTTTCATTTATTTCATTAGTAGAAGCATCTTGTAGACTATTGTGCTACAACCTTTTTATTTGATTACATACTTTTGTCATCCTCCAGGAGAAAGAGATACGTCGTTTTGCCGGTACAGTCCCAAACATGACAACTACAGGTGATCTTGAGAGCATGTGTATGTATGCTGGCCAAAGTGTTGGTCTCATCAAGGAAATTTTGACTGCTGGTGAAGTGATTAAGAGACTAGTTGAAGGGGCTCAACATATAATACAGCAAAACTTCAAGTAGAATCTCAAATTTTAAGTGAATCAAGAACAAATGGAATGGATTCTTTGTTTCATTCCGTTCTATTCATTTTAAAATATCCAAACATTTATGTATGTGTATTTGAGATGCAACCGGAGGTTATGTGCTTGGTAGAACAACATGGTTTGCACCACTGTGTTCAGTAGATATTGACAAGGCTTTAGGACTTCGTGACGCGCTGCAGTGGGTAGCTGACCTCGGTATGGACAACATCGACTTCTCTCTGGATTCAAAGCTCGTCGTTGACGTTGTCAGTAGTAATAATAGTAGCAACACTGATTTTGGAAGTATCATTAACTATTGTATCAGCTACTTAGTACTCATTTTACCAATTCTAAGGTAGAGTTTAACAGGAGGCAAGCAAATGGAATGACTCATGGATTAGCACAGACAACCACGTTAGAAGCTAGTTCCCAATTATTTATTGATCTACCGCCTTGTATCAATAACTTGTTATCCAATGAAATAAGATGAATTGTCTCCTCTAATTTTTTTTTGATTATATAACATTTATAATAATTTAATTATACAACTGTATCAACCTGTACATTTCTGTTAGCCACATGGAAATTATAGAGTTAGTCGATCAAGTGACATAAATGACTTATTTATTGCAATGTCATTCACATTTGAGACTAATTTAAACCTTTTTAAACGCAAGAGACCAACTTAAAACCTAAAACAAACGTAAATGGTCAAACATCAATTTTTTTCCTTAAGGAATTCGATAGCAATTGTTTGAAGCAAACCATCCTCATTTTTTTTTTTTGGTACAAGCCGTCCTCGCTTTCTAAGTACCATTTATATGACAAAAGATTGCAAAATTAGGCTCTTTAAAATAAAAAATGCTATAATTTATTTATTATTTCAAAAGATTGATCTTATTGAGTATATGAATTAAATTTAATTTTGTATACTTATGAACCGGTCTTTTCGTGCCACAAAGGATAAGACCAAACCAAATCCTCTTCTTCTGTTGTTAAACTCGACTAACTCTCACTGCCACTCCCAAGTTATTAGTATAAGACTGTTTCAAACCTCAACACCTTCAATAGCAGCCACTTCTATTGAACCTTTTCAAATCTCAATTTGTTGATGTCTTCCTTGATGATGATTTTTCTTTCTTCTTCATCTAAGATGTTTGGTCCTTCTTCAATCATATTTTTCTATTTCAAGTGTGATTTTTTTGATTAATGAAGTAAGTTCACAAAACTTCTATCTTGATACTATCATAACTTTGTTTTATTTTTATTTTATGTAGCCAAATTTAGGCACATCATACACATTACACCGTGACATACATTGTTGTTATTGTGATTTTGTCATTATAAGTTTCTTTTTGTCGAACACCAGACACAACACTAGCATGTCAACAAGGTAATAATTTAATTACATGTCTGAAATGTGTCACTTGAACATCAAATTTTGGTCTTCTGGTACTTAGAAATAAAATCGAGTCTAACTACAAGCTCCTTACAACCAAGTATATCCCTCTGGTTTATATACTCAAAAGTAGAAAAGAACCTGTGAAGAAAAAAGTAAATACATGTAGAAGTTATCACGGATTTAATGTAACAAACATGCACTTACCATCTTTCCTATTATTAGGATTTTTGCAATTATTATTAAGATCAGAAATTTATTTTATTTCCTTATTTATTATATTGCTGTTCCTACCATTCCTTAATCTAAGGAATAGAGACACTCTTAAACTTGGGCAACATGATTTTGTTAGGGATAATGATGGCAGTGGGATTGTCATAGGTTTAGGGAGGGATGAATTTGGAATTTTCATTCTGAACGGTGCTTTGATTGCTGAAAAGTTTCACTTGAATGCTCCTACACTAGCAAAATTCGAATATCTTGGACCATTGAATATGTTCATGGTAAGCTTCTTGGCTGATGATAATGCACAAGTTGCTAACAATGCGGAAGTGGTGCAAGAAGCTGTTAACAATCCAGAAGTCGTGCAAGAAATTGTTAACATGGAAGAGGTGGTTCAAGAAGTTATCGATATTAGTTCTGATGAAGAGGTCCACATGAGCTCTGATGAAGAAGAGGAAGGTGAAGACCATGCATTCGTCTAGATGGCCAAGGGTACACAGCTGATTCATATTAATTCTCATTGCAATATGTGTATATTTGTATTGTATTTTTATAATATATGTTACAATGGAGGCAGTAATGAAGCCAGTGACATTTTCTGCTGTTATGAATCCACATTTGATAGATATCCACAAAGTTAACTATTCATCATCCAAATCTAGCTACACAAAAACTATTGGCTATCTTTTCAAATCACTGAAGATTGAAAATGCTCTAGTTATTTCTTCTTGATCTTTTTCAACTGTCAATATTTGAATATGCTAGAAAAGCAGATTCCAAATCACATAAAACTTCATTTATAGAAAGAAAAATCAACAGAAAAAAAAAGTCTCGAAATTCTTGAAAGGGCAGCTCTTATAACATGTCACATATATGATATATTACAATTACAAACAACAGAAGCATCAAAATAAAAAGCAACAGATTAGAGAATTTATATACCATGATTAATGTTTTTTATTAAGGAACATAAGTTCCTAAGTGTTGCATTAAAAGTCCCTTTGGAGAATCTGAACTGCCACTGCAGTAGAAGCTGAAGTCCAACATCTACCAAATAACATCACAACAAATTATTACATGCACTGTGAAAATTGGACTCTTTGGAATGAAAATATTACAACAAAATATCACTAGAGGATTCATAACAGTGCCTCATAATTGGTGATGCTGAGTTCAAATAATAAAGCATAAAACAGAAGACAAATAAAGCTTGTATTTTGAGGACTGAACATTAAAAATTCTCATGCTATGGAAAACATTAAATATTAGTACCGAAAATAAGTTTTTAGGAAGAAAAAACACACCTTTTTCCTGAGTATGATAAGGCACAATTTCTAATTCCTTGAGTTCCGAATAATCTTTCCATCGACTCTAGAGATTTCTACAAGGGGCACATGCTCCATGATCCAATTCCAATCCTTGGGAGAGTTGTGCTGCAAAACTTCAACTTGCATACTCCGAATTAGGAGAACTTCAAGCTTCTCTAAATGTTGGATGCCGGTGATATTCTTCAAATTAGAGAGTCCGTATAACTGAAGCATTTTTATAGAAGACAGTGCTCCTTTGTCGATAATAATATCTGTCAATTCATCCGAAGATCCAATGTACAGTTCTTTTAGTTTCGGAAACCATCCATCTTGAAAATACATATGTGAACCTCCATAAGCACCAACGCCTATAGAGAGGATCAATAAGTGTTGCAAACTTTTTAGAGATTGCATTGAATCTTTAGTCAAACATGAGAGCTTCAACCTCAACACAACAAGATTTTGAAGCTCTAAAATCCACTCTGGCAACTTCAGTAGCTTCCCACGTAGTGTAAGTTTTCGAAGCTTAGTTGGCGGTGAAATCAAATTCAAATCAATGAATTCATCGTTATCTGTTGACCTTGATTTAACATGTAATTTCTCCAAGTGTTGCATTTCATTGATTGAGGAAGATAGAATGTCGTAATCTTCTCTACAAACATTAAGCAACCCCAAATCCTTTATTTGCTTCAGCTTTCCTAACTTTTTAATTACATCTACAGCTCCTTCCATACCTAAATTAACATAACGTAGCGTTTGTAGGGATGTCATCTCTCCAATACCATCCTTTAACTGAATCAAAGACAGTCCAGTGCCGATAAGATGTCTTAGCTTTCTAAGCTTGCTAATCTCCTTTGGCAACTCACTAACGTGCGTAGCCTTTAGATCCAAGGTCTCTAGGTTCTGGAGCATGCCAATGGATTTTGGGATTTTACCTGTTGTTACATAACCCAAACTTAAATACTTCAAGTGGATCAAACTTCCCAACTCTTTTGGAACATTCAACAATCGAGGAAATTGATAATCAAGAACCCTCAACCACCTGTATTTTGTTGGAATTCTCCTTGGAAAGGATAAATATGAATCTTCATTTGTAATAACAAGTATTGACCGAACATGTGAACTTTCAATACGGTCAATGAAGTCATCAGAAGTGGTTGTTATTGATAGGCGGCGAAATGTTCCACTTAAGTATGATTGTCCACCTTCACTGATAAGCTTGCAAAAATTTAAATCCTCAAATTTTTCAAGGATCATATCGCGTATTAGATCATGAACACGACAACCTTTAGCTTTACCATCAACTCTAACCGAAGATACTTGCACCAAGCTTCTATGGATCAACTCTGTTAAATATCCTTCTGCAACGTCTTCCAAAGTCTTCCCTCTTTCCTCCTTCACGAACCCTTCAGCTACCCATTGTCGAATCAATCTCTTTGATTTAACTTCATAATCTTCTGGATATATTCCAAAATACAACAAGCATGACTTGAGAGAGTAAGGCAAATCATCGTAACTTAAGCCTAAAACTTCTTTTATCCCAACTAGATGTGTATCTTTCATTAGCTCTAAACTTAGATTCTCACTAAATCTTTGCCACTCAAACACATTTTTCTCTTTTGCAGACAAAAGTCCTCCAATGGCAACAATTGCTAGCGGTAAACCGTTACATTTTTTAACAATTTCATAAGCTATACCAATGAGCTCCTTTGGACAACAACCACCATGGTCAAATCTGAATGCCTTCTTATTGAACAACTCCAAAGATTGTTGTTCATTTAAAGGTTGCAACTCAAGCACTTCAATATAAGAAGATTTTTTACAAGACAACACAACATCTAGGTTTCTTGTTGTGATAAATATCTTACTTCCATTTTTATTATCAATTACAGCAAATTCAATATCATCCCAAAAATGTACACTCCAAACATCATCAAACACAACGACATACCTTTTTAACCGCAAGTAGTTTCTCACTTCATCAGTCAATGACCCTCGATCCATTTGAAAAATATCCTTAGGAGGATCTTCTTCGTTTTGTTTGTAAAACTTTAGCAACATGTCCCTCAACAACCCTTCAACAGTATATGATTGAGACACTATGATCCATACACGACAATCAAAGTGTCCAATGACATTCCTGTTGTCAAAAACTTTCTTCGTAAGAGTGGTTTTACCTTGCCCTCCCATGCCTACTACAGAAATTACCGTGCGCTCATCTCTTCCCTTTACCAACCAATCAATCAACATGTCTCTCTGTGTTTCATAGCCCACAACTTCAGCTTCCTCAACGTAAAGAGCAGCCGCTCGAGGATCGTGCCACTTAGCATTCTGGCTTCCTCTAGAATTGCTTGATCCTTGTTCAAAAGAACGTTGGAAGCCATATCTTTCACTTCTTTCCTTGATCTCACGAACAGACGACTTAATGTCTTGAATCTCAGATGCTATTCGACGACGAGGGATCACAGTTTTAATCTTGTGGAGTAAAGATACACATCCAGGATCATGAGGATGTTGTCTCACATGGATCAAATAATCATCGATGATATCTTCTATGCGAAAAGCTGCTTCCCTAACCTGCTTCACCCATGTTTTGACTCCTTCAGCTGCTGCAGCTCTTTTATCAGCATCTTTAAGAAAGGCTTGAATGCTTTCAAGTTCATCTTTAATATCTGAAAATTCCTTGTGAACACCTCTTAGCAGATTGGCTTCTTCCCTTAACAGTGGAAGTAGTTGATCAATAACTAAAGACACTGCAATTTCTGCCATTTGAGTCTATGTTGTGATTATTGTTTTAAGAGATATTTTGTTTCTGCCATTTGAGTCTTAGTTGATGAAGACAAATATCAACTAAATGGAAAGCATCTATCATGAAGAATAATGCAAGTAGGAAGTTGGCTGATATCCACTAAATGGGAATCTGTAAAGCGTGTCTTGACTTTTGGATAAGCTAACAAATATCAACCACAGTACACAATGGCTATTGCCAAAGAAAGTAAACATTAAAGTTTGAAAAGGAAAAATATTTAAAACAAACAGTTTAATCGTTTGAAAAATTATTTTGATTGTATTAAAATTACTAGATATGTATCCAATTTTTAGAAATAAACTTTCAAAAGCATCACATATAATAAGTCTCATTAGTCTTGAGTTTTTTTTTCCTTAAAAAATATAATAATCTTTGAGGCAAGCTAAGCAATTTGTTATTCTTGTTATTTAAGAATTTGGATTATCTACATAAGTATTTAAACAATATTCATTCGTTCATTTTTACTTGTTGTAGAAAAAAATTTTGTTTTATTTCCTTTGAAAATGACAAGGAAATAAAACAATTTTTTTATGTCAGACTATGGGGTCTGTGATATATATATGGACACTTAAACAATAAATACTAGTGTAAAATATCATTTATCCTATCATCTCTATATGATAAACATAATAGATAATGTGAACTAAACTTCCTCCAAAGTTATATTTGATCAACTAATGTGACAAATTTTCTTCTCTTTACGTAACAAATTAACAAGTAATCAAATAGTAAGGATAAAGCCATAGAATCTACTTAGTAAGAATTCAACTCACATCTCACAAAGCTATGAGTTGGAATCATGTTGTTGATGTGAGGACCGCGTTTATAGGTAGGGGTATTCATATCCAATCCAATCCAATGTAAAACGAACCGAAAAAAAACCAAACCAAATTAAAAACCAAAAATTGAAAAAACTGCAATTTTAAATGGATTGGATTGGTTTTCGGTTCTCTTTGTATAAATCGATCCAATCCAATCCAAACCGTAATATATATATATATATATAGGGGCGGAGCCATGTTGGCTCTTGTGCAAGCAAGTGCCCCCACTAATTTTGAAATTTTCATATCCATCCTATATAATACTACATCATAGATTTCCAGCACCAGCACCAGCACATACATATACATACATATACACATAGTATTATAAATATGATGATAGTGTATGATAACTGGATTGCATATTATAAATAATACATGCACCTCTTCTCTATGTGTTGTTTGTTTCTTTTTTTTAGCTTCATTTTTCGGTAACATTACTTCTAGGTGCTGCTAATTTACATCCACCTAAAAATACTAAGGTGTAAGTTAGCAACATACATCCACTTGATTATATACACTCATTTTTATAAATTTTATCAAATTGTTTACAACCATCTTACTAATTTACACTGATCACTTTCATCCCATTCTAAATATTATTTCCTTAAAAGTTTGTCTCTATTACATGTTTTATACCTTAAGCATGTCATTGTTTTTTGTTTCTTTTTTTAAGGATCTTACTTAAGATAGTTAAGAAATTGCCCTTATATTTAAATTTAATTAGAATAGAAACAAAAAGGTGTTTTAGTAAAATATAAGTGTGTGTAATTTACATGTTAGTGTATTTAGGTGGGTGTAAATTATCAGTCCCCAATATTATATACCTATAACAATTATAATACTTCTTTCTTTCTAAAAGAAAATATTCTTGTCAATATATTTTTGTAACACTTATTTTATTCCATTTTTATTTTAGAAATTTATATGTAAATATTGCCCCCACTACTTTAAATCTCTGGCTCCGCCACTATATATATATATATATATAATGAAATTTTTATAACTGTTTCCTTAATTTATAATCTTGTAACTATTTTCTAGACTTTTTATTGGGAAAAAGAGGCTAACAAAAAGAAAAGAAAAAAAAAAGAAGTTAAAAACTAATCTCGTGATACATCTCTTGACCGGCATTAGCCTGTAGTTGAGGAAGCAAGCCCTTTGGTGGCTTCAGAAATTCACGCCAAATCTCAGTACTTGTAGTTCCTAGTTTAGCCATGAAATCAGCTTTTAAATATACAATTCATTGACACTGAACATCAATGGGCTCATATATTTACTAAGTCTTTAACTGTGGAAAGATTTGATTTTATAAAGAAAAATTTGAACATGCACTTTGTGTCTGATTAAATTTGCTTACTCCTGAACAGAAATTTAGGTTCTGAAGTCGTTCAGAAGCTATAGTCCATCAGAAGCTCTTTATTGAGGTTCTGAGGAAAATGTGCTTCTGAAGATGACATCAGCATCTGAACTCCAGAAGCTGGGTTTTGTGCTCCTGAATAGCAGAGTTAGTGGAAACGTTGGAAGTTACTTTTTAGTGACACCTGTAACATCCCAATTTTTAATATTAGTTTATTAGATAATATTGTATTATTATGTTTAGTAGTAGTGTTGATTGTGTGACATTATTTTTATTTTTATTTGAATTAAATTAGTTTTTGGCATGTTTGGGTGAGGTTGTTTAGATAATTGGGAAGGGGACATTGAATTGTTAAGGGTAGTATATATAAACTAGAGCTTTAATTAATGGTAGTAGTTTAATTAAAAAGAGAATGGGAGAAAATAAGTTTTAAGATGAAAATAGCATTTATAGAGAGAATAAGAAAATAGAGTGCGAACGGAGGTAGCTTAGTAAAACTGAGTAGAAAAGAGGTGTAGTTAATGAGCTGATTAGTGTTTTAATGATTTAAGCAAAGAGGTGTGAATAGCAAGGTGGTGTAGTTACAGAAAGAATAGTAATAGTAATCTGAAAAGATTAGTAACAAAGAGTCTGAAAAGATTTGTAACAAACTCAATTAGAGCTTATAGAGAAACAAGACGGCAAAAGGAAAACTAGGGTTGTGGAGAGAAAAAACAAGATGACATAGAAAGAAGAACCTGGAGAGAGACTTCACTGTATGAATTCATCAAATTCTCCAAACTAGAGGTAAGGGGGGAGTCTCTATTCACCATAAGGGTTGTATGAACATATGGGTAGGGAAGAACTTTTGTTTTCCATTGAATTGCATGATCTTTTAGTGAATTTAGGTTAAATTTGCACTTAAATTGGCGCTGTAATTTTGGGTATATTCTTGTCTCTAAATTCATTATATTCATGTGCTAAATTTGTGATTCAATTATGGTTGTGTTGTGTTTTTTTTTAGTTTTCGATATATTGCAATCGTGATTTCGAAAGAAAGTCTGAAATATGTTTTTGATTTAATCTGTGATTTCAAAATATTGCACTGTATTACGATTTTCTAAGCACAATTATTATTTCGACATGATACTGTACGATATATGTATTACTATAACTATAACTACTTTTTTTGTGCTCAAATATGCATGCATAATCGTTCTTTTCTATACTTTCAGGGGACCCTTCTCAAATAGATGAAGATTTAAGTTCTTCTTTGGTTGTCACAGGGGAGCTTGAGAATCTAGTCTCCAAGAAGTATTTAGCTATTGATAACTTGTACTTGTTGACGGATTTCCTTGTTAATCATCCTTCAATTCTTCTAAGGAACAGTTCACCGAGTAACAGATATAAGGGTTATGCCTACAACTGTCTAGCTGATCTATTGAAATTCCTCCAAACGCATTGTGTGTTGGATGTGTTAGGTTCAAGCCACTCTGAATTTGTTGAGTTATTAGAAGAAGTGTGGAAATGTGGTTTCAATATTGGTTGGACAGTGTCGAAAAGCGTGCTTTATTTCCTGATTTACAATTCTCTCAAAATGCATTGCAAAAGCTGTTGAATTCCCAACAGCGTGTAACCAAGGAAGTTGAAGAGATGCGTTTAAAGATTAACATTTTTAATCAACATGAGGAAGATCTTAAGCATCAATTGCAAGTCTCCGAGGCTGTTTTGGAGAGTCTCATTCAACAGAAAGCAAGTTTTAGAAACTAAGGCTGCTTTAAGTGCCCCTCTTGGCTATTAGACTTTCTTTTGTCATCAATTGGTAGTTACTAGTTTCTGCTTTTCTCATTTGAAATGAACTATTATGTTTGTGTACTTTAAATTTGTTATTGATTACTGTATTAAACAAAGGAAACGCCATATTAAGAATATTGTAATTGGAATGACATGCTGAATGTGCCCCTCTTGGCTATTAGAGTATCTTTTGTTGTTGGAGCTTCTATCTTTGAATGTTATTGTTTATTTCTTGGGTAGTTTATTCTTTTCCCATTTGATATGAACTACTATCATATTCTATTTGTGTATTTTAAAATTGTTATTAATTGTTGTATCAAACAAGGGAAAAGCCATAGTAAGAATATTGAAAAATTGGAATGGCATAATGTTAAACATGAAACTATGATTCTTAAGAGTAGTGCTAGCAACACTCTCTCTAACATTTAATATTAAGGTTCCTTCCACACAGTTTCACCTTCAAACCTCATCACAATTTGATAAAGTCTTTTGGTTCAATGACATGCACTGCCATGATCTTTGTTCAACATCAGGTATGTATATTTTATATCTCTACATTTTTCACTTTTTTACTATATATCTACATTTATTACGGACACAACACTGATACGTATAATTACACTGAATTGTGTGATTTTCTTAAATTATTAGCAGTGTGAACGTGTCAATGTTTGTGTCGTGTCTGATCTTCATCCATACCGTGCTTCATAGATATTACACCTATCAATTTTATTTGTCTTTACTCTTTTTTACGTCCGCTTCAATCTCCACGGTCAGGGAATAAGGAATGGCTTGATGTAGCTTCAATGTGCAGTTGTTGAACAAGCGTGCTTTGTTTGGTCATACATCATAATTAATATTCCCTTTTTATATTTCAACAAGTGTGATTTCCTTGAATAATCAAGTGAGTTGACATCACAATTTCCATATTTATGAAAGTTCATTTTATATAATGTATCCACACAAAAGCACAAGTTTAATTAATACACAGGCACCACTTTCATACAAGGGTATTGGGATTTTGAATTTTTCTATCAATTATGGAATTTATGCGTATATTTGCTTTTTGGAACTTATAAAGATTTGATCTTAAGTTATACAAATTGAAAATAGTTGTGTTTGATTAAGTATCCTATTTTTTTTTTCAAGTATTTGTTTTTTGAATATATATATATATATATACACACACTACTCTTATTATATTATTATTATTATCTTATAATTATAATCTTTCTGTTTTAGCGAAAGGGAAGGCTACCTGGCTATTTTGCAAGATAGTTTGGATTACAAGTTGCTCTTTATGTTATTCTCTGTAATCCACAAACCAAAATGAGTTCGAGGTTCTTGTGGAAAAGGAAAATGGGAAATTTTATTTTTCGGATGGTTGAGGAAAAGGAAAATGTTATTCTCTGTGATCCATTTTCGTCTGAAGAAACTGAAATTGTCATTGATGATTATGAAGTGAATTCCTAAGGTTTTGGGAGTTTAGAGAGGAAGGGTATAGGAAAAAAGGAAGGAACAAATGGAAGAAATAGAAGATATTGGGAGAGAAGGGTTTGGGAGGTTAATTTTTCTTCATAATACAAAACTCTACTCATTTGGGGAACTAAAAATTTTGTATTTGAGAAGGGTTTTTGGAGGTTTTATATTTTTTTTTAGGTGTAAACCAGATATCCTCCGCGCGCAACTGCGGAGACTAATCCCTCGAGCATTGTGGGACCCAGATGGGCGGCAGACTCTCCCTAAGAGTTTTAACGCTGTTGCATGCCCAAGGTCGGATTCGAACCCAGGACCTTGGTTAAGATAGAAGAGACCCGTTCCATCTCATCTAAGCGCTCTTGGGTTTTTGGAGGGTTTATATATGAATTCTTCAAATTTAATCTTTGTTTATTATAATATTTTTAAAATTAAAAATATAGTAATCATAAACATTAATTTATCACTCCTTAAAAAATTTCTTTTTTGGAAAATGTGAAACATTTCTGTATTTTCCTCTATATTTTCTACCCCTATAGCCCTTCCTTCCCCTCCTCTCCAAACCCAAACTCTGGTACAAAGCCTAAAAGTGTAATCTGAAAATTGCCAAGACCTTGATTGACTCCTTATTAAAGCAAACCAATCCCAATATTACAACCAAATCCATACTTGTGATTGCTTTGGTAATTCCATACATAGATTATAAGCGACATTGACCGATATGTTATTCAACAGATTGAAAATGAAACCAACTTGACTCCTATGAAGATTTACCACTAAATTCAGCTCTATGATAATGTGTATTTTCCATATAAGAATCACATCAAAGGCTGTGAAAATTGTTATCCTCACTCATCATCACCTCAGCTTTTTTTCTTTCTTTCAGTTTTCATGTCATTTCACATGGATTTACAAATTTAACATCACTGCAAGAAGTTTTAACATCTGTGACACCAAACCTGCAATAGTTCCTTCAAAACCGTTCACATTATATCTTTACAATAGTTCCAAGAACAAGTTCTGTCAATCACTGCTGTCTATATAGAAGCCCCTAAGACGCACATTCCCATTTTTGCAAGTCCTGCGTTCTCATTTTCGCAAAACCTGCGCTGTAAAACCCTTCTTGCAAATCTCTACCCATTTTTCTCCCAAATCGTTTCCTTTTCTAAAAATAATCTCAAATCCACCAAATCTCATTCTCTCAAATCCTCCAAATATCTTGGTCTCTCAATCTTTTCCTTTTCTTATTGTTTCAATTTGAAAGTTCTACATAAACATAGGTAAAATTGAGCACAATAAAAGAAAAGAAAAAAATCGCTCCATATTTGGAATGATAAAGTTTCAAATTTTCAATTTTACTTAGTTTTACTAACTTTAAGATGGGTTCATTCTGTAACTCAATGGTGCCTTCTTTGTTTTCTGTTCTCCAACTCAATTTCAACCATTTCGTTGTTTCCATCTTAGCCACCTAAATGGGAATACAGTGACCTTAATCCGAGTCAAATTGCTAAGAGAAATAAGCACATCCTATATAACATGACACCATTATTCACAGCATAGCCTACTACGTACCTATGGAGCAGACATGAAACGACATCAAAAGCATAGAATAAACATATTTCACTTCATGATGACCCTATGTAGCCTTTTTCAGATTATCAAAGTACAGAAATATTGCATCATTCCTTCACAATAAATAATCTCAAAATGACTACTTTCACTACAACTTATCAAAAATGTGGTTTCTTTTTCATCGATGAAGCATGAATGTGGAATCAAAGCAACCTTATCTAATGACGCATGTTGATAAACATATCGATCTACTGAAGCGTTAGGAAAATCTTTCCAACTTAATTTGATTTTGCATAAGTCAACCATTGAAATTGTACTTGAAACTTTTCCAACAATATCAACCAATAACTAGGCTTGTGCGTGTCTCGTTGATTTCTTTCTTGGCTCTTAATAAAGCCATGAAAATAAACCTTATTTTTTTCTTTTCAAAGTATGGTGTATTAAATTAGATATTGGTAATTTCTTTGAAAATAAACCATTGAAATTGAACTTTATTTTCTTTAAGAGCAGAACATCTACGTAATTTACATACCTCAAATATAATCACTCTCTGTGACTCAGCCGAATCACCTATCCATATGACAATTCTCCTTATGACGCAGTTAAATTGTCAACACCATACATCAGCTCATTTGGTGTAACACCATAAATGAATGAGAAAAATTAAAGGTATTTTGATGGACTGAACAATATTCAACACCATAAAGGTATTTTGATGCAACTCTTAATGAGACAGTGAAGATAGATAGTAGTTCTTTATAGAGCAGTTAAGTTATGCAAAAATTAAAGTCAGAAATAAAATAAAAAAAAAAACGTCTAAAGAAATGCATATGAATTAAAGTTGATAAGCTGAGGAAGAATTCACACAAACCAAAGAAAATAAACTCAAATTTTACTCAATCAAAATGTGTCCTTCATTCAAGACCAACAAATTTCAACCCCAAATTTTTATTGGGCAAGGGAAAATAAACTTTAATTTTACTCAATCAAAATTCAAACTATTATTCAATTTGTAATACAATAAGTATTATAAATTTATAATCTTTGGAGAACCATGTGATTAAAATTAAACTACATAGATAGAAAAGAAAAGGCCTCGCAATCTTTAAATTCTATTTGAAAGAAAGCATGTCTCATTCCACAATTAAAATTTAAACTATATGCATTTGGACATTAAGGAATTTTTACATTGTCATACCCTAACATTTTTTAAAAGGCACAAATTTTACCTCTGCAAGTTGACTACAGGGATTGACCTGCCATTAACTGTTCTCGGTAATGGATAGATCCCGACATTCTAGACTTGAAATTTATCTATTACACATGGTCATAGTTTTCCTTTTTATTGTATGAGTGAGAGAGACAAAAGAGAAGAACTTTACCTCTAATTGTGCATTTCTACTACCAAATGAAGCCATGACATACTATTAAAGCTTGGTTCAACTTAACACTTAGCCCGTATTTATAGCAAACCTTTTATAGAACCTTGTAGTGCAACTTCAATCATTTGAATCTTTATCTTCACAAACATCAACGAATCCTTACAACGTCAGAATTGTTTCTTCAAAAAATTCAAAATTTTGACAAAATCAAATAAAAACTTAAACTAAAAATAGCCGTTGGTTTACATATTGTTAAGGTTCAGAAACCTTTTTCTCTGATTCTACCTACACCTTCACACGTAAACTTCAACGGCACAACACAGCACAATAACCAGGAAGAACAAAATACTAAAAACCCTAAAATTAGAAATGGGGAAGAAGAAATCAAACTAATAACAGTTACAATTTATCTGATCAATCTGTTACTGTTACAGATCTTGTGAAAGAATTTCCTGTTGGAAAACTTGTAATTGGCAGGTGACCATACCTATGGTTTCTCTTAATTTTTTAACGAGGTACTTCAAAATGTGTACTAAGGTAGTAAATAACAGGGTTATATCGGTGGCGCCTCTCTCAAATTGTGTTGAAGTTACATTGAAGACATCAACATTTTCTAGTTCATCAAAATCTGTGATATCTGATTTGGGTAAATTTCATGTTGGAGATGTGATATCTGGCAGCATTAAGAGTGTCGAGCCATCTGGTTTATTCATTGCAATTGACAACACAAAAGTGGTAATTTTACATCCTTTGATGCCATTGGCAATCCATATACTTGTAACGGATGTGTTATAAACTAAATGAAATGACGTTTTTATTTTTTTTTGCTTTTTCCTTTTAACTTTCCAACTGTATATCATGATTTCCTTTAATTTGATGGTTTTATCATAAAGCCATTTAGATATTTTTACTTAAACTTGTAACTTTTTTTGTAGCTGTATTTAATTATAATTTTCCGTAAATGTTGCTCTCAAGAAAGTAATGGTGATATTTGATTCTTTGAGCTCATTTGATTATGATCTTTC
This sequence comes from Medicago truncatula, assembly GCF_003473485.1. NCBI lineage: Eukaryota > Viridiplantae > Streptophyta > Magnoliopsida > Fabales > Fabaceae > Medicago > Medicago truncatula. The sequence goes on from NC_053044.1 coordinate 34,492,997, forward strand.
AAATACAGGTTGGACTGTGCCATGTATCAGAGATTTCTGATAAGCATATTGATAACATTGAAGCAAAGTTCGGAGCTGGAGAGAAAGTAAATGCAATAGTATTGAAGGTAATTTTTGTGCAAGGTGTTGGATACTTTACTGCTTTATACCAGAAGAAAATTATACGCTGCTTCTAGCTATATCTAAGTGTGAAGGATTGTGTCACCTTTCTTGTATAGCTTAAGTGCATCTGCACGAGGCCCTTGCTAAAACTTGATTCTAATGGAAATGGGTGCAAGTGTATTGAATATCTATGGAAAACAATGAAAGTAGTTATATTTTGGTATATTTTCAAGGTCCCTTTTTAACATTTTAGTAATGTGTTAAAATTTATTATCCCAATTCCCAAGATTGTGTAAAATAACTTATCTCTTTAATATATCATTATCTTGAATTCTTAATTGTCTTGCAAAATTACTTACATTTTCCTAATATATTAACAGGTAGATGAAGAAAGACACGGGATTTCTTTGGGAATGAAGGATTCATATATGAGGGGCAAAACTGTGCTCCAAATACCTTCAGATGAAGGCTCCGATGAACCTATTGCAGATGGAATGAAATCTATATCTTCTACAAGTAGACCCTCAAATATGGATATTGATTCCGAAACTGATCAATTCCCAATTCTTTCACAAGCTCAAATAAGGCGACTCAAATTTATGTTCCAGTTATAACATTAATATGTTTTCTTTTGTTTCCTTGAAGTCATTACGTATAAACTTGATAACTGATAACATCCCTTTAGTGATTATATCATTTAAACTCTATTTGATAAGCTCTTATGCAGGTTTGAATTACTGGAGTCCCTTTTGCTGGAGCCCATGACAATGAAATTAAGCATAAATGAGATTTAATCATATAATTAAGCATACTTAAGCATATTTGTTATTTGGCATATTCATTTATGACATGACAATACTCATTAAACATGTTGGGCATGACATGAATACTCAGTGTTGCATAATAAGCATTGTCATATCATAAATGAATATATCATAAAAGAAATCAGTTTAGTAAATGGTTATTTGACTTATTTCAATGAGTTCGGGTAATTGAAGTGAAGCCCCCATGATCAAAGATTTTAGAGAGGTGTTAGGGTTATTGAATTAGATTAATTGCCTAATGATTCCTACTAAACTAATGGTAAATTACTCTTTCTTAGAATTTGAGAATTCCCAGCCTTAAGTTACTCTTCCTTAGACTTTGATCAGTTGTAACTAACGTGAGCAAAAAATAATGGTAAATATTGGACTTTAAATCCTCTAAAAAAAAGATTGAGCAAAAAATATTGATAAAGATTGGACTTTAAATCCTTTTAAAAAAAAGATTAATAACAAACATGAGCAAAAAATATTTAAAGATTACTAAAATGTCCACAAAGACAATTCTTGATTTTGAACAACCACATGATTTTTCACTCACATGCTTTGAATAAAAGACTTCGCCTTACAAGATAATGCACGTTTTATTTTTCAATTTATCAAAGAGATCAAAGCCCAATTTTATTCCTTCTCCGTCGTTAGAATTAGCCATCAAAAGCATAGAATAAACATATTTAGCTTCATGATGACCCTCTAATAAAGCCTTTTTCAGATTCTCAAAATCCAAATTCACCATCAAAATACAAAATTATTGCACCATTCCTTCATGATAAAGAATCTCCAAATTACCATTTTCCCTACGTATCAAAAACGTGGTTTCCTTTTCATCGGTGAACCATGAATGTGGAATCAAAGGAAACTTATATAGTGACGCATGTTGATAAACGTAAAGATCTGCTAAAATGTTAAGAAAATCTTTGCAACTCAATTTGATTTTGCATAAATCAACCATTGAATTTGTTGAAACTTTTCCCAGAATATCAACCAATAACTTCATTTGGAAGAGCCTATACAAGGTTTGTGGGTGTCTCGTTGATTTCTTTCTTGGCTCCTAATAAAGCCATGAGAATAAAACTTATTTTTTTGTTTTTCTTTAAATAAGTTTATTAAATTAGATATTGGTAATGAACAAATGTTGTGACAACTTATTCTTCTTTAAGTTTGAATAGAAAAATGAAATTTAGAGAAACAAGGATTACGATATAACCTTGAATAACTAGTTCAATCGGACTTTGGCATTGCAAGTACAAGGATCGTCTGATTTATCTTCTTGATATAACAAGTGGGAGTATTCAACTAATACTTGCAATTTAAGTTCAACTATTTTTTGAAGCAGTCATTGGTTAAAATGTAATAACCGGCAGTGTCACCAACGACATTACATCTGCGCGCCAATATAATTCTACATAATCTTCCAGTAACCATCTCTTTCATGTATATATAAGACCTAAAGAGAGAAAAAGGGATAATAATTTTCAGATTACAAGCATATAGGGACATCAGTGATTGAAAAAAACAGAAAAGTAAAGTAGAATAACAGTAGCAACCCAAAACACTGATAGAATCTCAAAACAGTCACAAACACATTAAAGACTAATAGGAACACATGAACCCTTCACTAAAATGTACAAAAAGCGATGTTAGGATTAAGGAGGTGCTTGTGTATGTTGTATGCAAACTAATAAAATAGTATTATACATAAGTTTCACTTTTTCTTTTTTGAATTTAAAGTATTAATCCGCTTTGTAATGCTTTGATATTCATATATATGTTTAAAAGGCTTATTTATTTTATTTTGAAAAGTATGCCTTAGTGACTGAATCAGGAACTAATTTATTTAAATCGGTCGTTAAAACAAGTCTCTGCATTAGTCGCTAACGCTTGTCTCTAGTTCAGTATCTGAATTCAGTTGTTAATTTGATCACTAACGGTTGTAAATTGTTGTTTTTCAGGTTCAGAAGCGTACCTTTTTAATAAAGTCGAAATCACCACCTAAGATATCACCATGTTGAGTCTTCTTGAAGTCCTACCGGGTTGAGTCACGACAGGTCGCTTTCTTTAAGACAAATCACGGCACTACCCGAAATTGTGCAAGGTAGACTAACAACCGTGTACCTCCAGGATAAAACAGCCTAGTTCACCTGTTTGATTAAATACTGCACCATATATGATCGTTCGAGAAATAACACCCTCTAATATGTTACTAAGACCACTCTTTAACACCGAAACCAATATGATATTGTTACCATTCTATTATGGTATTGAGACCACTCAAATATGGTGTTACCACCATTCTAATTTTAACTTCTACAACTATGGTACTATGACCACTCATATATGATATTGCTACCATTCCAACATCCAACTTCTCCAAGAACTGAAGAAGAATATATATTTAATTAGGCTGCATAGCTCAAAGGCTATTAGGCTGCATGGCTGTTACACATAGCTCAAAGGCTTCGGCAATCTATTAGGCTGCATGGCTGGAATGAAGCTAAAACTCTGCAGCATCACCAGGCTTAATCTGAAGCAGTGAAGCTCACTTTTTAAACACCTTAGGGTGCATGGCTTGAACGAAGCTAAAACTAGCATCACCGAAGCTAAAGAACAAAAATCAGTGCACCATAATACTATAGAACCCCAAAATTTTGCAGCATCACAGAAGCGCACTAAGAGGAATCGATGTACCAACCACAACATAGCATAATCGGAACAGAAATACTTGCTATCAAAACATGAAAATACTAATATGAACAAATGTTGTGACAACTTATTCTTCTTTAAGTTTGAATAGAAAAATGAAATTTAGAGAAACAGGGATTACAATATAATCTTGAATAACTAGTTCAATCAGACTTTGGCATTGCAAGTACAAGGATTGTCTGATTCATCTTCTTGATATAACAAGTGGGAGTATTCAACTAATACTTGCAATTTAAGTTCAACTATTTTTTGAAGCAGTCATTGGTTAAAATGTAATAACCGGCAGTGTCACCAACGACATTATATCTGCGCCAATATATTTCTACATTGTCATCCAGTAACTATCTATTTCATGTATATACAAGACCCAAAGAGAAAAAAAGGCATAATAATTTTCAGATTACAAGCATATAGGACATCAGTGACTGAAAAAACCAGATAAGTAGAACAACAGTAGCAACCCAAAAATAGAACACTAGACCCCAACACTGATAGAATCTCAAAACAGTCACAAACACATAAAAGACATGAAAAGGAACACATGAAACCTTCACTAAAATGTACTCCCAATACCAGAAACAACAGCAGCCACTAAAACGCAATCATATTTGTACAAAAAGCGATGTTAATTGGGATTAAGGAGGTGCTTGTGTATGTTTTATACAAACTAATAAAATAGTATTGTACATAAGTTTTACTTTTGTTTTTCATGCAATGTGAATACTTGAATTTTAATTATTAATTCACTTTGTAATGCTTGATGTTTATATATATGTTTAAACGGCAACTTTTGTTTTTTTTAAAATGTATGCCCTTAGTGACCGAATCAGGAACTAAATATTTAAATCGGTCGTTAAAACAAGTCTCTATATTAGTCGCTAATGTTTGTCTCTAGTTCGGTATCTAAATTCAGTTGTTAATTTGGTCACTAACATTCGTCACTATTTCTGTCACTAATGGTTGGTCGCTGAGTCCGTCACTAACAGCCAGCGAATAACCGATTCCCAAATAATAAAGATCTCCAATCCGGTTGCTAAATAGAATATCAACTGATTTTAATGCTATAGAGACCGAAAGTTTCGGTCGGTAAAGGCGAGATTTCTAGTAGTGAAGGTTCAACTATATATTCTCTTTGCAATTAATTTTAGGAAGACTTCCGATCATTGGTAATGTATAATTAGAAAGGGTTTGTTATTGGATGGAGCGAGCTCGAATTTTGTATGGTGCCCGAGGGAACCCTAATTTCAGGATAACTTATTTTGTAAATATAGTTTTCCCAAAAATGTGTGGTATTTGACTTTTAAGTTGATCGAAATGGGGTGTGATTTTTCACAAGAGTGTACTCTATCTCCTATAGTATTAATTTCTCATCCTCATTGTTGAAAAATGCCTTCAAATTTGTTTTCTGAGCATTCTGCCATTTTGCGCCCAGACGCATGAAACTTGATAGAGGCATGCTTGGGGCTGTTGTTTTGCGCCCATGCATAGTTTGTTTGTGCCCATGCACAAATCTGCGGCCATGTCTATAAAAATTCAGTTTTTGCACAGTTTTAAGTGTGAAAGATGTGAATCTTCGGGAACCAAAAGAGGAGGCTTTTGCGAAAGGGTTTGTAACTTTTGAGGAGGGATTCATGGGGTGGAAACACACGGGAAACACATGAGAGGTGAGATTAAGACACGCTAGGGTTTACTAAAAAAGGAGATCCGTAGGAAATAATAGGCTAAGGATCGATTCCTTTTGAGGATAGAAACTAGGGTTGGTAAACAATTGTAAACCCCTTAAATATACAAATCATTGAGTCCAATGATGACGGGAAGAAGATTCGGGAAAATGGTAGAATTAGGTTTGAAGAATGATTTTTGTAATTCCTTTTGAAAATATTTATGTAAACAATATAGTGTTTTGTTCCTCTTCTCTAATACATTTTATATTGTTGTTTTTTAATTCTATTGTGGTCTTGCTTTACATTGTTGTTAGATTTGTTGTTTTCACTTGCAATTATTTTGGTTATTGGTTGTCACTGATCTTTGCTCCACACATCAAAGTTTATTGGTTTCAGTTTTCACCAAATTCACAACACTCTTGGTGGAAAAAACACCAAAAAGGGTTTATCCTTGGCACACTACAATTTAGAAGATTTGAGAGGCTCGAATTGAGATTATTTTTTCCTTGAAAAATATGGAAGTGGAAAAGACCTTGGAAGCCATCAAATATTCTTTTGGGAGGAGGTGGTTTCTTGCAAGGAAAAAAGGGAGACCTTATTTATATTTTGAATGGTTTTCAAACCTCCTCACTTATCTTAATTGTTGATTGGGGTTTGTTTTTTCGCGGATCGAATATCCTAGTGCTTTTCCCAAATTGTGTGTTAAATATTCGTTGCCCTTCTCTACTATTTCTAATAAAATTTTGATATTCACAAAATTTAATAATAATAATAATAATAATAATCCCTTCAAAATAATACTAATACATTGGATTTGCCTTTTGTTATTTTTTCACATAAACCCACGTCACACACTAGTGATTCCCAACTCCTATATATATACACCTATCTTTCCCACACTGGATTACGAACTACAAAAAAACCTCATCCAATCCTTCTACAATCATGTAGCTTAAAGCTGCTATGAAAGTTTGGTTTAACTACTCTTATTTTCCTTCATTTCATTACACCAGATCTAAGTATTCCCACAAATCACTTATCTGCTTGAATCGATGAGCCATGCAACATCAATGCATCTGTTAGAAATCTGATGTTGCATATATCATTGAGATCTACAATGGGCCTTACTGGATCCATCAGAAATTTTGTTATTATTTCAACAAGCAAGTGTGATTTTTTTGGATTAATTATGTTACAAGGTGTCAAGGTCTATGTCTTAACGGTGAACGATTCTTTGATTATCAAAGAAATAAAATTCTATGATTTAAGTCTTAACTTTTATGGATTTGAATTCAACGGTAATTTTGTAAAAAAATTATAGATAAAATGAGAGAGAAAACAATACAGCGAGATAGATGCAAGATTACACTTTTATATGAGTTTTGTTTTATGTTAGGTCGGTAGATAACTAACCTGACATTTATTTTTTAAAATAGCGATTTATAGTCTAAATTATGTAAGTTTCATGCTTAATCTCTTATCTAATTTTATATTTTAATCTAGTCTCTCTCTCTTTTTTTTTTTTTTTTTTTTCAGTCCAAAGAGCATGTTTATGAAGTGGGTGAGTTAATGCCATGTGTTAGATTGAAGTGATTGATAATATTGTTTGAGAAAATTAATTTTGATTGTGAATTGATTTGTGCCTTCAAAAATAAATTGGTATTGAATCGGTTCAAAGAATTGTTAAATCTATTTAACTTTTCTGAAATTATATGGGCTGATATGGTTTTTCATTAATTGTGTTGGAATTTAAACTATGGATAAGGTTTGGTTACTGAATTGGTTTAGGTTAACCACATATTTTGAACACCTCTAATTCTTAGCAACACCACCCTTTAACCCCATATGCGGTAGTTTCGAAAGTCACACTTGGTATGTATGTCTCCTTCTAGGGCTTTTTAGATTGTGAACAAGGTGATTAGAAGAACAATATTGACTTTTGGTGGTGAGATCTGATAGAAGGATCACAAAATAGGAACCCAAATGGATTTGATGGTCGCCGCTACCTACGGTGGTTTCTGCCTATGCTATCGGTGGTTGTTCTTCATGTTCGGTGGTAATGTTCCATTATTGGTGTCGTCAAAATTTGTTCTCTACGGTTTCACATTTATGGGTTTCTGTTTAACTCATTCCAATTAGTTTTGTCATCGACACTGCCTTGATACGGCAGTGGTTGATTGTTATGTGCATATTGATTGTTTTCTAAAAGAGCAATCATATTTGTACATTCATTTAATGATAACTTTGGTGGTGACAACTTTGTTTTCCTCTCTTTTGATTGGTTAAAAACAATGAAAAGAGAAAAAGGAAGAGAGAGGATAATAACATCATGTGAGTATGAAATGGTTGTACAAATATCATTTCTCTTTCTAAAATATAGGCTAGTCTTTGATCTGGGATCAGCTTTCATGACTTTTGTCTTGCTGTTTATTCTGAAATTCTCCTTTGGGTTCGATTTCGAATTGACTCTACTTGCTCGGGTTTTGTTGCATCGACTCTGATTTATGTCTCTAGGTTTGTTTGCGTTCTTTTAAGTTCTACGTGATGTTGCCTTCATCTGGTTATATAGTTTATGAATCAAACGAGTCGAACTATACATAATTCAAGTTTAACTCATATAGTTCGTGAACCAACCAATCAATTATCAAATCAAGTCTCCGACTATTTTCGAGTTAGTTCAGTTCATTTGCGGTCCTAGTCAAGAGACACAACGCTCATGGGTCATAGCATGACGCATATCACTAAAGTAAAAAGCCCTAAATCTCTTGTCAAGGGAGACGTGCGCGTGGAGCAAGGCGAGGTGCACACATCTGGGCAATCATAGAATGTCAACACATTAATGAACACATCATGTGGCGCGCATGTGCAAACGAGAAAAGTGTCTATTAAGCCCTAATTTAATTCAAAAGCGAGGATCCGAATTTCGAAGGATCTGAAGAAATAAATGCGAACTAGTGATCCTGAAGTGGCGTTTTTCAACCATTGGAAACAAGATTGAAGAGTGGTGTCACTATCTTTGCATGTATCATTCTTTTATCTTTTGATTATGTTATTGACCATTATCATGTGTAACTAAACTCTTTAGATTATGATTGAATGATGAACTTTTATCGAATTGTTTGAATCACGCAATCTATGAAGTCATTTTTCAATGCAATATGAATTATGTTTGTTCAGTATATCTTGATCTTATTGTTTTTGATTGTTTGATCGCTTGTTTAATGATTCTAGGTTATATATAGATATTATCATTGGGTTTTGTAACCTAATTTGGATATATTGTTTTCTAAAAGTAATTGGCTCTGACATAGATATAGCCGTAATAAATTGATGATATGATAGGAAGAGTTAGATATAGATAAAATACGGTGTTGAATGATTGTAGAAATATAAAGGGTATTTAAATATCATTCTTACATATCACCTTTTTTCTCTCATAACCACTCTCACATACTCTCTTTATTAGATATCTGGTTTTAAATTATGCACAATCCCTCATTAGATGCAATTGTCACCGTCTTTACCTATACAAATATACAGAATCCTTCCATTGTCACCCAACTTAGTCCAATCATTCAAACTCTATGTAACCAAACATTTTCATAAGCTGTGTTTAACTAAGGATATTTTGGTTTAATTTCACCTTTACCTTATCTGATCCTACATTCCACTTATCTTGTCCTTCAGTTTTTTCATCTACCAAATTTTCTTTTAGTTATGTTGATTTCATTCTGAATCAACTAACAAATATCTAATTCCCACCATAGATTGACGAGCCAGGAAGATTTATTGCTACAAAAATAGTAAGGTTGTTTTTGTATTTGTATTTCTTCTTCACCTTTTAAAATATTTGTTCAATCGCTCATGGAAAATACTCCCTATCTCAAAAGTAGAAGTACAATGGCATTTAGCAATAAGAGGTATGGAAAAAGTGCAAGCATACATAAACATGGGGAAAGAATAAATAGACAGAGGGAATACTGCCCAAATATTAACATTTTAGAAATTGATAATATGGAACTCAATATGTTGTTTTTAACATGTAGTAAATTTTGTTTGACACCACTTGCGGTATTAGAAATCCAATTTTATAAGAATTTGTTCATTTGTGAAACAGTTATGCTAGTCAAAAACCAAGTGGTTGTCATGAAATGGTTAATTAAGTTTTTATTTAAGAACTTTTTCGAAAGAATACCGGCTCAAATCCGAACGGGAACAATAATTGTCAAACTTTACTTGCCTCTCACCCAAATTCCAGATTTGTAAGGCCCCTTTTCCCTAAAAACAAAGGGTGACCAAAAAAAATTAGGCTAGTTGAAGGAGGAGCTTCTTAGGCAAGCCAGCTCATTCAATTTGAGTTATAGTTGAAATCCTCCAATGTGTTATTTCCTTGATTAATTATGACATTGAATCATATGATTATTGTATTTCTTAATATTTTGATTTATATAATAAAAGTTTGAATCAATGCATCATAAAAAAATTCGAATAGTTGAGAAGTTCAGTGTAATAATTATAATTTTAATTGTTATCATAAAATATCAAAACATGTTATGAATAACAACAACACCTATTTTCTCAAAATTTTGTAGTACTCAGTTATAACTTATTTCTGCATTCAAGAACAAAACATGTGAAACTTAAACCTCTACTTTGTTAAGGAGAATGTTCACATCAGGTGTCTCACAGTAACACATGTGAATATCCTCACGAAACCAATTAAACTTCAAGCTAACATTCTCCTCTATCAGATATAAACTTAAAAGTGTTGACTACTCGTCAACCTACAAGATTTTGAGGGAGGAATGATGAGGCAAGTACCTAGTAGCTAAACTTCTAAGCTCAAAATCAGATGAATTCAAAGCGCATGAGAAGCTTTACATTGTTGTATTTATCTCCTTCGCGGGAATGTAATGGAACTGCTCGAATTCCGTTTCTTAGTTCCCACACAGGTAAGCATGTTTGTCCACCAAAATCATCCTTCTCAGACATGTCATATTCATGAACTTCTATGCGAAGCAGCGCCAGCTCCGGAACAGAAAGCGGGAATTCGAATACCTCATTCCAAGAAGGCAACCAACTATTATCTGTTGACTTTGTTTTTTTCATAACAGTATCAAAAGGGACTCCAGCAATTCCAACCTGCATAAGAGTTTATCAATTAGAGTAAAAATGATAGAAAAACCGAAGAGAAGTTATCACTTATTATATTCATATCTAATAGACTGCAAGGAAGAATTAGAAAAATATATGGATGCTATAACTGGAACATAATTGTTTGGATAAAGCTTAATTAAGTACTTATAACATAAGCTTTTATCATATATGTGCTTATGCATAAATTATTTCAATAACAAAGTAAAATTCCTTGCTTAAAAGCTGTTTTCGTAACCTATCATAGAGAGCTTATGGAATTAAGCTGAAAACAGCTTATGGACATGTCATAAGTTGTTTCTATAAGCTTTCACAAACACACTCACAAGTTCTTATGTTAGTAGTTAAGTTCAAATAAAATAATTCATACAGGCCCATAAATCATCTTAAATCTTAGCATACCCTTGCATAGAAGTCTGGAGATGAGAATTGATCAAAATGTGTATGCTTGAAATCATAATACCATCCTTCTCCCATATATACAGTGACCTAATCAAGAGTAAGAAAAGCATGACCTAGTTATAATCAAGTCTAGAGACACTTGAATGACGGACATGTAACATAGTCCTTGTAAAAGTCACTACTCAAATCTCAAAGCCGTAAAGGCCTCACCTTCAAAGTAGTTTTCGATGGCAAATGAGCTTTAGGATCGAAAACCTCATTATTGGGACCAGTTTGCAATAGAAAATCAGGTTTTTTAACAAAACCGCATCCTCCATTGGCTTTAAACATTCCTTGCATCAACCAAAGAGATCTCCCATAACCCTGCCAAAGTACCACCCACAGCAAAAATAGTATATCATAAGTAAATAATATATGTCTTAACAATGTCTTGATACAGCTGAAAGGAAGTATTAATCAATTCTCACATCCTCACCACAGAGAAAGTCAAGACAAAAACACGAAATAAACATTGATTATAAATCATGCTTAAAAAGTATTGCCCCAAATTTTCAATTAGTAGCCGTGCTAGACCTCACAGGTTTCTTGTTATATATTGAAGCTTGCTAAAAAAATAAAAAATACCTGCATGTTAAATGCAACCATCTGAGCTCCATGCATCCAACCAATTAATGGATTATAATTTGATGAGGTAATGCGTGTACCTTTCGGATACACTCGCAATATATTCTGCTGAGTGAACCTGTCAACAATCAGAGGATCAATAACTCACATTTCATTTGCAAATAAAGAACACATCCTGCAATGTGTTTGTTCCAAAGCTAATTGAATATAAATGCTTAATATTTGTTTCAATTTTAAACGAATGAAAAAACCGTTCGATATGTCATCTAAGAAGACAGTTGGTGAAACCATTGTCAAGGACAAATATTTATCTCATATTTCTTTAATCCGGTAACAATAAAAGGATTGAATCCAGAGTCAATGCAACAGGTAAAATTATACTACATTTTCATTACAAAGACTTGTAGAAAGTTCAATATCATACTAATACCTGACAATTTCTTTTCCATATGTTTCAGCAGCCTTTTCGAGCTGTGACTCACTTAAACTTAGACGTCTCACTTTATCAGGCTCCACTTTGAGACATTCCACTATTCCACCTTTAGGCTTCCCAGCATGAATAGCAATTAAGCATCTGTAGTCATCTGATGCATTTTGGCGTGCCTTTTCCGCTTCATCGGAATCTTCCTCCTCCTTAAGATCATCTTCATCGACACCACTGTTTTGCTAAATATAGAAAGCAATAAAAATGAACCAACCAATCTCACAAAAAAAATTAGATGTCCTTGCAATTTATATACAACATTGAGCAAATATCAGACCTTGTAATCAGCTATAGTACCGCCTCTCAAACTAGGGACTTCTTTGCCCCAAGCTTCTTCATCACCTAAAGGCTTTCCCTTCTGTGATTCCTCCTTTTCCTTTTCTTCTTTAGCTTCAAGGAACTCCTTAGGCGGCTTGGTTGATATGATAATCCTTTTTTTAAGTGAATCAGGTGAAGGAAATTCCTTCAAGGTTTCTGAGGTAGGACAAAACAGTATGTCTCCAAATGTTTGAGTAACCATCTAAAATTTGAACAGGGCTATCAACTGTCAGCTACTATAATTTGTTGTGTTCAACTATTGAACAAAAACAACGTTTAACAATAAATCATAGTATCAATTCCAACTAACTAACCTGAGCCACTTTGGCCTGAAGATCAGGAGTAAGGTGGTCTTCTAAGGTTATTACAACCGGATATTCAGATGCAACGAAGGCATACTCCTTAATAGACAACAAACATTTGATAAGTGCCACAGGAGTCGTCAATGTCCTGTAAGATTGCATCATTTTGTTGTCATTAGTAAAATACATGGATTTATCTTCATCAAATTGTTGGAGATATAATTCAAACGGTAAACTTACATTCCATGAAGGACATCAACATCATCCTTAGAGTCGTTAGGCCATATATCCAATTCAATCACTCTAACACCTCTCTGAAGTGCTTCGATGATGGGGGCATCACTGCAGTCACTACTAAGCTGATTTCCAGTTAGATATGAATTATGACCAGTGAATATGTAATAATGTGACAATGGTAAACTCATATCTTGGTGCACCTGTAATCACACAAAGAAACAGCATTAAGTAAACAAACAACATTATCTCACCAACATAGTTCATAAAAATTACAAACAATATAATTTCAATAATTCAACACTCAAGTGCATGTTTGGATCTGCAGTGAAAAAAATTGATTTTGAATGAATTGATTTTAGTGTTTTTTCACTTCTAGATGCCTTATAAGTGCTTTTCAAGTGCCAAAAGCAACTCAACTCTATAAATTATGTTTGGCATTTTTCAATAAATCAATTTTGGGGACTAAAAGCAATTCTACTTGAACCTACTATTTGTAGCCTTTGAATCTAGAATTGATTCTAACACACAAATTTAGAATTCAACTCACTTGTACATGAATGCATCCAAACACAAATCACTTTATCTACAACTCACTTTTAGTCGGAATCAATTTTATGGAATCAATTCACTCAAAATCAATTCTTGCCAAAGCAGAACCAAATATACACTTAAAAGTGAGTTACATTACATGTAAAGTGGTTTATGTTTGGATACAATAACGTAATAGTGAGTTCGTACATTATACCCAAGAGCAATGCAAACACGTCAAAATCACTTTTACACCTCTTAAACCAATTTTGTCTACTCGAAACGCAGAAACAAACATAGGCAAATGAAGTTTTTTTCAGTTATAGAAATTCATGAAGATGATCCAATATATATTATGAGTTACAAATCTACCATTTACAAATGTAATTTAATAGCCAACAAGGTTAATTAATATAAAATTTAATGATTAAAAGCAAATCAATAACACCAAAAAGAAACTGAACAACTATAAATTCAACTAAAATCAACCAAAAAAACACAATCAAATTACTAGAAGAAAAAAAAAGTAAAAGAAAAAAGGATTACCTCAGTGGAAGGTAAAAGAGGAGGATTATTATCACCAAAGAGAAACTTGAAGAAACTTTCAAGATTAAGATCTCTATGATCAATGATGGCTTGTGTTTCTTCTTCTGTGATTTTCTCTTCTTTCTGCACCTCAATCAGAAAGCTTCTGAGGTGAGATGCTGTCATGATCCCGCCTTCATCGGAGTAACGATGATAAATCTCTTTTATCTCCGGCGGTGCCTCCGATACGCTGTGTTTTTTCGGTTTAGAAAACATTTTTTGATTTCTTTGTTTGTGTTTTTTCACACAGAAAAGAAACACTCTGTGTTGTGTGTGTTTTTAAGATTTAAGATAAGAAAAACTGATTAACTAACTACCTATAAGCACAGAAAATTCTGAAGAAATAATGTTGTTGGGACCTGTTTGGGACCCACGTTGCAACCTAGCTACTTTCAATTCAATGAAAATGTTGGACATGCATGGCACATGGAATCCTTGGATTGAATGAAGTAACATTATTGTTTGTATTGCATCTAGAATTAGATATTTTAAAATCCAATGAAATTACTAAGCCACTGATATACTTATTGAAGCTACTATCTGGAGAAATGATATTTTGTACAATTTTTGTGATAACTTTCTCTCCCATATTTATATATAGTTTGTTCAAATAACACAATTCTATTAATATATTTAATGATGATTTGCAATTTCAAGAAATCAGATACACTTAGGGTGTGTGTTCACATGAGAAAGATTAATCCTTTTCCACCATGGGAAAGTTGGATTCAATGATTAGATTAAGTGAAGAACATATTCTTAACATGTTCTCTCAACACTAAATTTTTCTTCACACTATCTTCCAATAATTTAAAAATTCTGAAAATTAATTTTCAGAAATTAAAAAAATATAAAAAAATTCAGATAATTTTTTGTTAAATTCTTTAATTCATTTATTGAATGTTAGAATTTTTTTTTGAATAAAAATAAAATTTTGGAAACTAAGATAAGTTTTTATTTTTCTAAAAAGAATATATTTTTTAATTTCATAATAAAATAAGATATTCTGAAAAATAAAATAAAAATCCTAAAAAATATATTTTGAAATTAAAATTTTTTATTTTTCCAAGAAAATAAAATTCTGGAAAATAAGGTTTTTGAAATAAAATTCTGGAATTTTTTTTCATTTTTTCAAAAAAAAAAATTCTAACATTCAATAAATGAATTACATAATTTAAAAAAAAATTATCTGAATTTTTTTCGATTTTTTAAATTGTTGGAAGATAGTGTGAAGAAAAATTTAGTGTTGAGAGAGCATGGTAAGAATATGTTCTTCACTTAATCTAATCATTGAATCCAACTTTCCTATGATGGGAAAAGATTAACCTTTCCCATATGAAATGCCACCTACACTTAGAATATCATTGGCACATTCACAATCATGATATTTTAAGGTTCATGAGTTCAATTAATAAATTCGATAAGATCAACTCTCTCAAACACGTGGAAATATCTTTACAAATACTTAAGATAATTAAATCATGGGAAAGTATTAAATTTTTGTAAGAAGCATAGAATAATAAATCTCTTCGGTGCCAAAAATCAGAGGACCTAGATATTTTTGAAATAAAGATCCCGTCAACATACTTTTCAAAAAAAAAAAGAAAAAATTGAAATAAAGTCATGGGACCTAGATCAGAATTCTAGATGCAGCTTCTAGTAACTTACGTGTCAACTGATTTACACACACAAAGCCTCTTTTTACAAACCTACCTCACTCACTCCCACTATATATATATCTACAGCCTCTCTTTCATAAGTAGGGTATGCAGCCCAATTGTCCTCTCCTTCAACTTCTATGTAACCAAAATATGCTCTTCAAATTCCATGATCATCAAACCCTCTTTTTGAGCCCCTGCTGATTCTCTTTTCCATCTACATGCTTAGATCGATGAGCAATTCAATAAGTAGATGTAGCTTGGGTGCATCATATGTTGGAGATCTGATGCTACAAAGATCGATGAAGGTGACTTTTGTTTTTCCATCATCTCCTACATGGTTTAATGGTTCCATCAAGAATAATTTTATCATTCTATCAAGTGTAATTTCTTTGATTAACTATGTCACAGAGTCTTTGTCTTGATGGTGACAAAAATTTATTCAAATCGAGTGTTGTTTCTTCTAGCATACGGATTTTGAATTATATCCAAAACGACTTATGATGTTTCTGCCTGCCAAACTTATGCGTAGCCTCAAGGTCGTACATCCTTTTGAAAAAGTAGGTGGATTGTTCCTCATGAATCTGTTTGGAGTTTATCAGCTCTTTCATGTTGATTTCGTCTTCCTTAAAGAACAACGTTCGTCTATGCCATTATTGTTTTGTAATTTAACAATTGTGATTATCTTGATTATTAATGTAATTTATAAATATTTCAATATGTATTCATTTATATGAATAAAAAGTGAAAGATTTTGTAGTTTAATACGAATGTATTAGAAATTAGTATATTGTCCTCTTATACCAACTTGTAAAAAGGTGAAGGTATTCTATTCTATATGTTAAAAAAATAACTATTTCAAACTCATTTTTATAAAGTTGTGATTTTGACCCTCTAATAAAAAAAATAACAATTTTGCTCTCTATCTTTAAGAAAATGTCTTTCTTTTGACTCTATCTATATAAAAAAAAAAAAAAAAAAAGGTTCTTTTAGCCCTTATTTAAGAGAAATAAGCTATTTTTTCCTTTATCTTTACAAAATGTTGGGATTTTAAACCTCCGTTTTGAGATAGGTGGCGTCTTTTAAAGAATTTTGTAATATTTTGTAAAGTTATGGAAAAAGTTGTTATTTTTTATGAGACGGTCAAAATCTCAACTTTTTAAAACTTAAGAGATTAAAAATATATTTAAGCCTTTTTTTTTTTTTTACAATAACCAACTCAAACTTCTGATTTTTTTTTTAAAACTTTTATCATGATGTCTTTATGGTAAATTGAAAAAGTTAGATTTCTAATATTATGTTATATAACAAAACCCATTCTCTCAATAAAATAAAAAATCAAATCTGTATCCATACCTATTCAACATAACATAAAGTCCATAAATAATGTTTAACAAAAGATGAATTGTACCAAAATTCAAACCAATCAAACAATTTATACCACTTATGTGTAACTTGTCCTGCAAAACATCGTAATTACATCTCTAAACACTTAATTAAGTTCCTAATAATTTTATCTTTTATATCGTAGATGGTAAGCTGAGCTCATGGATAAACTAGTGCCACTGAATTTTAAGAGGTGTTGCAGAAAAACAGATGGTAGAAACTTTCTCAAGATCTGGGACAAGGATTCAGAGCAATCCATAAAGTTTGATAATCTAATTGTAGGAATGTTTCAGCCACCTCAAGACTTGTACAATCTGCTACGGGAGCAAAAAGGTTGTACTTGGAGAGTCCATATATGACACTCTAAAATTCAAAATACTTGCATTAACACACACATATGAGGTTTGTTAGCTTAGATCAACAAAACACATGAAGATCCAAGTTAGCAAAAATGCACCTTTTCATTTGGACCAAAAAATCAATATCCACTAGTTTGAACCAATTTAAAGTAAAGGATAATTTAGTAATATCCCTCAAGCTAATTGGAAGGGAAGGAAGATGAACAAGAGAAAAAAGAGGAGTAGTGATATATGTACAACTCTTTGATAAACTTCTATGACAACTTTGATTTTCTCTCATTTGATTGGTAAAAAATAATAGAGAGAAAAAGGAAGAGAGAGAATAAGAAGATAACGTGAGTATGAGAGAGAAAATTGTCAAAAAGTTGTTAGAAAATGATTGTACAAATATCATTTCTCAAAAAAAGGGATGAAGAAGAAGAAGATCTTGTTTTTAAATTTGAAATTTTGATATTTAGGTTTTTTCAATTTCGTCCTTATGAACATTTGCGTTTTTGATTTTGGTCCCTCAAACTACCCACTTATCATTCTATCAGTCCACGTAAGCCACAAACGACATCTCAACCTTTGTCACATCGGCCTTCGTTTGCCAGCACATCGTTTTTTTAACAGAAGTTGACGTTAGGGACCAAAATCAAAAAATTAACAACTTACAGATATTATTTTAGAACAAAAAAAATACAAGAACGAAAACCAAAACACGCGAACTTACACAGACGATTTACATATTTAAACCTAGAAAATACTAATTAACACATTACAAATTCACACTAGAAAATACTAATTAACACATTACAAATTCACACTCAAATTGGTGTATATGAGTTACACAAGTCCCACATAATGCAATGCATATTTATTAATATCAAGACCACGTGCATGAACAAATGACACTGCTATATCACTTGGTACCTTTTAAATTCGAACAAATGTCAATAGACATGGTGCTATGTTGGTAATTTTTAAAATAATAGAATCATTTAGAATATAAAGTTGCAATTCTTCACTAAGAGTTGTAACTCTTTATGGAAATCATTCATATTAGTTATGTACTTCTTTACTTATACTTACAATTCGGTTGCTTATTTTATAAAATTGTCTTTTCCCTTCAAAACCATGGTACGAAGTGGATCATATTTTATCTTGTGAACTCAGTTCAGTGTGTTTCGACCATTTTAAACCAGAAAATAAAATAAAAGTATTGATTGGGTGTGCTTTTATAACAACAACTTTTTGAATTGGATTAGATTTTGAATTCATTTTTAAAGTCGAATTGATTCAGACTGAATTTTAGATACCTTTTCAAAGTCGAATCAAACTGAACAACAAACATAAATATTTGTGTTTTGAGGATCAAATTACAACAACGTAATGTTACATCAATGTCACATCATTCAATATCATTTTAATCGTTGATTTGAAAACTTATATCATATAAATTATGCATGTATAAAATTTCAAAAATATATAATCTTTTGATACGTTGTTGATACTCATCAAGATAAATGGTGTTCAATAAAAACATATAAATCATAATCTTGATAGATCTTAATAGTATATCAAATGATTTTATATTTATTTAGAATTTTACATTGAAAAATCAAGGAAATTTTAATAAGATAAGAGCATATAAAATACTTTTAAAAAAAAATAAAAAAATTCGTGACAAGCCAAAATTATTAATTTTTGAACTCAAAACTCTTAAAAAAAACTCAATTTTTTTTCATCTACACAAAAATATTCAAAGCCCATATAAGAACAGTAGAATCTTGGGTTTGATCTATTACACATAGGCATTCTTTTAATAATTTTATTTAAAAAAATGATTAGTGTTTGATCAAACATATATAAAAAGTTTTTTTTCAAAACACTAAATCATTTTATTTAAAAAAATTATTTTATTGCGTGTATCATTTTATTTAAAAAAATTATTTTATTGCGTGTATGCCAAATATTTTTCATTTATGCTTGTGACCATAATCTCGATTAATTATAATACATCATATATAATATTTTTATATAAAAAAATCACATGTATTATTATTATTATTTTGGTCAACTATATATGACTCATGCTTTTAAAAAAAGATAACTATGACTCTTTCATTAAAAACGAAAAAGATAACTGCAAATCCAAGTTCAAGTCACACACTAGTCACTGCTCAAAAAAGATAACTATCTAGATGATTCCACTCGTATACACTCACGTCACACACTACTAGTCATTCTCACTCGCTCCCACTCCTATATATACTCCTTATTTTCTCTTTTTGAGAAAATATTCTTTACGTACCTTCATAGCCCAATCCACTCCTCTCCTTCAACTTTAATGTAACTAAAATTTTCTCCTTTATTTCCATGATCTACACAACCCAGTATTTTAACCCATGTTGGATCTCTTTCTGATCCATATGCTTAATTCGTTGAGCAAATCAACAACAAGATGCAACATCTTTGCATCATATGTTGGACATCTAATGTTACAAAGATCGTTGAAGGTGGATTTTGTTTATTTGTCATCTCCTACATTCTTCGTCATCAACTCGATTGTAATTTCTTTGATTAACTATGTCATAAGATTTATGTCTTATCGGTGACATATTTTTATTTATAGGATCTCCAAATTTGTTTGCTCGATACAACACAAATCTGCAGAGCATTTTGAGATGTTTTCAAAGTACTTTGAGATGTTTTCAAAGCATGTTGAGATGTATTAGATTATTTTATGATTTAATAGTTGTGAATTGACGGGTCTCCTAGCATGTAGAGGTGTTTTCAAAGCATGTTGAGATGTATTAGATTATTTTGTGATTTAATAGTCTTGATTTGATAGATCAAGATAAATTAACAATTGTGATTTCTTTGACTAATTATGATGTACTTTTTTACATCCATTTTTTGTATTTATTTAATGACCACATATAATATGGGTTTATTTTATTTATAAATAACTCACTCATAGATTATAATAATTAATAATGAAATAAATTTTTATAACCTTTTTTAAATTTTAAACTATTTTACAACAATATAGTAGTATAAATTTTATAATTGTTGAATATAATAGATACAAATGTTATGCTACTTTAAATATGATAAATTTATATTAATTAATTTTTTAAATTTATTTAGTGGAATTGAATCTAGATGATTATGATGTCTCAATCTTATGTACGGCCAACTATCCATTTCTTCTAGGAAAATGCTTTATGTACACTGTATTGGCATGTATACACCTTGAGATGAGGACATAAATAGAGTAATATAATAGATGTAATAAATTGATGATGTGTGATAGGAAAAGAAAGAAAGATGAATAAAAAATAATACAGTTTGTAAAAAAAAATAAAAGGTGTCTAAATATTTTAGAGCTATTTTCCTAGGAATCAAAGGGCGCGCAAAAAAGTTAGGCTAGTTGGAGGAGGAGTTTCTTGGGCAAGCTAGCTCATTAAATTTGAGTTGAAAATCCTCCAATATCTTATTCTTTTGATTATTTTTTTTTAAGATGAGCATCAAATCATTTCATTAAAAAGATAAAAAGGGATTAGATCAAAATCTTTTCAAAAGTAGAAAATCTAAAGTTTGACACTCTCAATTTATTCCTAATGTACTCCCACCTAACAAAGTCATGGATAGTATCAAATCAAAAAAGGACTAAAGAAGACAATGTTAAACCAAATTTTGCAAGGTTATCTGCACATACATTTCTTTTCCTATATATATGAGAGGCACAAAATCTCATACTATAAGTGATATCTAAAAAATTCTCCCATTTATTTTTTGAGCCCCAAGGAACCACAAAATTTGATTTGAAGGCCTGGATGATTAAATGGGAGTAAGATTCAAGCCAAACATTAGAGAAACATCTAATTCAATTGCAATCATTGCAGCAGACAACTCAGCATATAAAGCATTACTAGGTCCTAGAAACTGAGAAAAACCTCATGTTGTGAATTCGTCAAAAATCACACCAATAAAATACTTGATGTGTGGAGAAAATTAACTAAGCAATCAATATCAATGTGGATGACAGTTATAAACACAAGAAAAAGATAGAAAACAACGAGAGAGAGAGAGAGAGAGAACACGAATTTTTTTTACCTAGTTCGATCCTATACTGACCTAGTCTGGGGTGAGAGCAGCCCTCCGTTCAATATAATGATGAGTAACTTTACAAAGAGATGTTAAAAGGGTTACAAGAATTAGTCTTCAAACCTAATCTCTTCATGTGATCAAGAGACTCAATCCTAATAGTGTTTCTCCAAGGTGAATCAATCCCAACCCTAGTGTTTGTTGACTAGGGCAAACTCTACAAACCCTAGTTTTAGGGTTGGCTTCTAAACCCATGTTTTAACTCTTTCTTTCTCTCTCTCAAGGTTTACATTTGATACAAGGTCTATATTTATAGTAAAACCATCTCTCAAATAATTGGAACAAATCTCAGCCCAAAAATATGTTTCCTTTTTATTTGCTGGCAAAATCGGGCACCAATTTCTACCATTCGAGCGCCGATTTTGCCGTATGAGAAGACAATAAAACCAGTCAAAATCGGCCACCAATTTTACCAAATCGGGCCCCGATTTTGGCACTTGCAGAATTTCAATTTTGAGTCACTATACAACACCTCCTATGCAAGTTCCCTTAGAGTGTCTTTGGATGAGGGAATTCAAATACTTTGATGTGAATTCTATTGTTTGCATAATAATTTGAAGAATTTTTCAAAATGATGGAAATTTATGAAGTATTTTGTCCAAGTTAAATTTAAAAAATTTCAAATGACACCTAAAAGTTAAGAATTTCAAAATTCTTCATTGTTATAATTTTTCAAATTTTACATTTTGGTCCTCAAATTTTCAATTTGATCCCAATAAATTTATAAAAAATTGCAAATTGACCCCTCAACTTTTTCAAAAATTATAATTTGACCCCTCGATTTTTTTGAAATTTGAAAATTGACCTCTAATTTAATTTTTCAAATTTGGCCCAAAAAAATTAAAATTTATAAAAGTTGCCCAAAAATTATGACAATTTTTATTTATTTATCCATCCAAACAATAATATTTAGGAATGAAAGCTATTAAATAACATTAGTTAATTATTAATGATATTAAAGAAAAATATAAAATAAAAATGGAGACTTATAATTATATTTTCGATGACATTAATTTGACATTCTGATGCACCGTATATTAACGGATGAAATTGATACATAACAACGAGTCAATTTCTTTCAGAAACATTAGCATTATGGGGACATTTTTTCTTGTTGTGTCCCTCGTTCCGGCAAATACTACATCTCTTTGGGTGTCTACTACTCTCCCTTAGATCCATTTCAGTATGAATTCGAGCATATTGTGGACAACCTTTTGGATCCCTCCACATGGCTGGATTATGGTGCAATTCAATTCCGTCATATTCCGGCCAGTAGGATTGAAGAGGAATTGGTTGGAACTCCTCTTTGTAAGTGTTGAAAATATATTGTAATGTGTAACGGGGAGACACATACATCATGAAGTCATGGTGAATTTTTGAACAAGCAGCTATGACATCTGAACAAGGGTAATGTAATGCCTGAAATTTACCACAATCACACCATTGTTTGTCAAGGTGTACCATGAATGTTCCTGTTGGTCGGTCGCTTGGTGGACGAACCAGCTCCTGGACACTGAAAAGACTATGTCCCCGATTGTGAATGTATACTTGATGAGTATTTGATATCGCTCGTTGTTTGGCAAGATTATCCATGACTACATCTGAGTAAACTTTACCAGATGTCATCATTGCTTGGGCCTTACTCCCTCTATTTACGAAGAGTTCAGTAGATCTGTAATAGGTTTCCTGGACAATTGGCGTGATTGAAAGATTGCGCACCCGTTTTAGTACATTGTTGAAGCACTCAGAAATGTTAGTTGTCATGTTTCCCCAACGTCTCCCTTCATCATGTGCTTGTAGCCATTGTTTCTTTGGAATATCATCGACCCACTTCACAACATCATCAGACCAATCCCTGATTTGGTTCCTGTAGTGTGTGATGCTTGGTTGAGTCATTGAGTATCATGAAGTTAAAAAATTAATGTTGTTTAGGACTTAAAAAGGTAAATTATATATGCATTATTGTATTAAAAAGAATATTAACCCATATTTGTTATTTTTTTTCTTCATCTCTGTGTTCTTGAAAGTCCGCAGAAAGTTTTAAGAACTTTAATCATTTTTTAATATAACAAAACAATTAATAAAAATTTAAAAACATTCAACGGTTTGTGTCAAAAAAAAACATTCAACGGTAAAAAAGAAAATGAAATAGAAGAAAGAATAAAGAAAAAATAAAAAACAATATGAAAACAAAAAGAAATAGAACTCTACGCAAAAGACAAAACCAAAACATTCTCTCCACCTTTCCAAAGACACGTGTCACTAATTTAATGGAATGGTTGTCAAAGTAAAAAAAAAAAAAAAAAAAGGATGGTAGTAGTGTATATAATTTGAAAACAGTGGTACTTTGGTATATATTTATTTTAGTAGTGCTACAATGGTAAAAAGTCCCTTATCTATAAACTTACGTCACACACTAGTCATTCTCAGTGACTCTCACTCCTATATATACTCTCTTTCTCAATTAGGGTTATACAACTCCAAGTCCAACCCTTTCAGCAGTGTCGCTGCTCCTCTTCTCTTTGAGCAAATACGATCTTAAACCCTTTCAACACTCAGCAGCTGCGCTGCACCTTTCCCTTTTTGAACAAATACTTATGTACTTTCCACAACCCAGCTTTGTCAATCCCTCAACTTCCAAGTAACCAAAAGCGGCTTTGCAATTTCACTTAATCTGATTCAATCAGATCTACACGAACTCCTTCCCTATGCTTGGAACGATGAGTCAGACAACAAGTAGATTCAGTATTAGTGCATCTATTGAAGATCTGATGATTCAAAGAATGTTGATGGGGGCTTCTATATCTTTACCATCCCCTAGATGGTTTAATAAAATCATCAACAATAATTTTATAATTTCTTCAAGTGTAATTTCCTTGATTAAATATGGAAGAAGGTATTTGTATTAACGGTGACATTAATTTATTTATGCGAGTTAAGACGTTCTATAGTTTGATTAGAGCGTGAATCTTCACCAATATTGCTAGAGATTTCATAGCTTCCGTTCTTCAACATCTTCGTTTGTTCTTTAAGATCTAATATTGTATCTGCAATTTTATGTAATGTTGTTATCTTATTAAATAAATGATTGTGGTTTTCTTGATTAATTAAGTTAGTACTTTTTTAATACACTTTTGTTTTGCGTATTTACTTAAGATATTCGTTTTATAGAAAGTCTTCACTTATTATGGTTACACCCATGGTTGTTAAAAGCGCGATCTAGATCTTGCGATCTATATATTGAAATCGTAAGATCGCACGGTTTATTCTCTCTCCACCGTGTCGTAACGGTACAATAATCATTGTCAAGGATGGAGCGGTGTGCGTGTAGAAGAAGAATGTTAAATTGTGGAAGCGACGTTTTCTCTCGTGCTTGTTTCACACCTTTTAGCCCCGGTTGTGAACATCTTGATCCGGTTGAACCAATTTTAACCCAGAATAACTTGAACCTTGCCGGATTCAAACATTTTTTAATCAAAAGTTGATCTGTTTTTTAATCTCATAGAGATACACTGAAGTTACCATTTTTTATATTAATAAAGGGGTCAATTACTTTTAATTGAAAATTTACATCCACACTTATGAACTTCCCAAAAATATGATTTTTTCAAGTGTGAACTTGGGACTCTATGATTTTTTTATATGATAAAGTGGGAATCAATAAAAAATTTAAAAATTTATCTACTAAAAAAGTTTTCTATACTTTGTTTGAGTCAAAGTCAAACTCTCATCGATTAAATCAAGGAAAAATTTATGATTTTTTTTTTGGATAATTTATGTTAAGTTTTTTTTTTTTTTTTTAATTTCAAATGTGAACATTTTATCATAATATCCAAATAGTCATCGGTGTCATATTTACTTTACAAACCATATATATATATATATATTGTCATCGCGATTTTCGGGTGTCAAGTCATTAATTTGGCTTGAACCTTTCAATCTTTGATATTCTCTATTTTTTCTTGGGAAGGGCAAAATTGAGAAAAAACCCTTAATTTTCCGAATTCGGGGGTCGTTTTCGCTACGGGAAGGTGTTAGGCACCCGGAGCGATTATGGTATTCCATAAGAACCGTTCTCCTAAGCTTATTTCTACGCTTTACTTTTAGAGACTATTTGTAAAAAAGAAGGTGTGATTAGTGAAGAATGGGGGTGAGAAGAAGTAGAATTTGATTTTATTTCGGCTTGGAGGGGTTAAAGTCCCTTGCCTACGTACCGTTTTACGGGATCAAAACCGGCGTAGTTCTTGCTAAAAAGACTTGTTGTTTTTTTTTGTTTTAATTGTTTGATTTTAAATTTTGAAAATGATTTTGAAGAAGGGGATTGAGAGGCTTCATGAGCATTAGAGTATGAAAAAGTGGGGGTTTGTTTAGTGATTTTGCAAAAAGTCTAAATGATTAGATTTATTTGAGAATTTTATTAAGAAAATAAAAGGTGAAAAATTGTTGGAGTTTTGACTCCATTTTTATGAAAAATATTTGAAGCTAATTTGTTTGCATATTTTTTGGAAAAAATTGGATTTTCTCTAAGTGTTTAAACCTAAGCATTCATCTAACCATGCAATCCTAGCCATACATCTACACATGCAATCCTAGGCATACATCTAGGGTGAGTGTGTGCGTGCCGGTGTGCCATAGTGTCCATAGTCCATATTACAAAAATTGCCTAAATACATTCTATGGCCTCTTTGCCAAGCTACAAACCAATGATAACAAATTACATCACCGAATGAATTAAAATTTGCAAAAATAAATGCTAAGCTAAAGAAAGTGGAGGAGATAGTGAAATGCTATGAGTGAAGTCACATAAGGAACAAAATGTTAGTGAAACAAGGAAAAATATAATGGGAATGATGAAAAATGCACCAAATGAATATGCAATAAAAAGGGGTAAAAACATGAGAACTTATCAAGCACAATGTGTAACAAATGGCCTATAATGCAAGAACAAGTATAAACCAAATGAAAACAGTGGCACAATCATTGGATTATCATCACATCTATCATGAAAATGCATTCTAATTAGCCATGCTATGCACCAAAATTCTTAGGACAAGAATCAACCTAAAAATCATGAAAAAGCTAACTAGAGAAGTAAATTGAACAAGAGGCCTATGCACATATTTTTACCAGTTATTTGCAAGCAAAATATCATTAAAAGTCATCAAGAGAGTGGTAAAAACATGTAGTAATTTTTGGAATTTTTTTGTAAAAAAGGTGACCAAGAAACAGGTTCAGATAGCAAAAAGAATGGTGCAGATAGCAAGAAAAGGAGCAGAAACGCGCAAGAAGCCTAAGCCCAACCCAAAGCCCAACACACAAAACTCAGATTGCACAGGAGACGTTGGATTGATCCAGGGTAGGAAACCCTAGATCCAACGGCCAGGAATGAAGGAGGTTGGACCGGTCCTGAACCGGTCCGGTTCACTGGCTTTATAAAGGGGGGAATCCGGTTTTTTTTTATTTTCTTCCTCTCCTTCTCTCTCTTCTCTCACTTCTCTCTTCCCTCTCTCTCGCCGGAAACTGGAAAACTGAAGATGATCTTCATCTTCTCCGGTGGAGCTTGTTCCTCCGGCGTGGTGGCCGGCCACCCAAAGGTGGCGGCGCCGCCGCCGGAGTTGAGCAAACTCCTCCGATTTTGAAAATTTTTACATTTTTAGATATCCTTTTTCATGCTATTCACGAATCCAAACTTGGTTTTTTGAGAAAAAGTCCCAATCGGAGTAGATCTAACTTCAAAGATTCGGAAATTTTTGAATTCAAAAAAAGGAGGAAAGAGGAAAAGAAGAGTTATTACCTGTTTGTGATGTGTTGTGGAGCAAGGGAGAGAGCTTCGCTTTCTTCCAGATCCGGAATATTCCTTCCTTCTTTCCCTTCTCCTTCACGTGATTCTTTGACCGAATTTGCTTGTTGTTTGGTGATGTTCTTGGTGATTTGATTCGGATTTTGTTGATTTTTGTGGTTCTTGGTGCGGATTTGTTGCTGGATTCGGTTTTGTTGCTTTCGGTTTCGTTGCTTTTTTCTTCTTCTCCTCTCTCTGTGATCGTGCTTGGATTCGCCGCTTCCGGTGGCGGATTCGCACTTGAATTGTGGAGCAGAGACGATTCGATGATGAAGATTCGCAAAGAATCTCTGAGAATCACACAAAAGGATGATGAATTTGATGAATTTGTGATGATTTTCAGTTAGGGTTTATGTGAATGTTCTTGATGATTTTCTATGATTTTTCTGTTTTGATTTGCAACTGAATGGAGAGAGAAAAAAAAATCTGTTTGTGATGTGGCGTGTGATTAATGGATCTCTTGATTATGTGGCACTGTGAACAGTATTTATAGCTGATGTGTGAGTGATTGGACCATTAGAAAGCTGACATGTGGCATTGGACTGAAAAAGGGGCGCTGCCCTGTAATTTGACTTGAAGGACCTGTTTGCAAATTTGAAAAATATATGGACTGGACTGAAAAATGAAAGTAAGGACTGAAATGAAATTAAAAACTGTTTGGACAAAAAATGCAATTTTGGGACCTCAATTGAGGGACCAAAATGCAATTAAAAATAAAATTGAATAAAAAACGTAATTTGACCAAACGTAAAGCGAAACAAAAAATAAAATTGACAAAACGGACTAAAACGAACCAATAGCTTAAATGAGGTACTTCAAAGTAACCTCTCTATGCCGAAATTTTGTGTGAAATGACCAAAATGCCCCTAGGGCTAAAAATGACTTAAACAGATTCAAATTGACTTGACACTGACTCAGATGCAAGTTTGAAATGAATTTAACAAGGTTTACTGATGAAATGTTAAAAATCAATCTGAAAAGACTCAGAGACAGTCACAAGGATGAAAATGGGTCCCACTGCAGGAAATGAGCAAAATACCCTTCTGTACGACTTTTTGCAAATTTTGAAATAAACTGTAGAAAAAGCAATGTAATGATTCAGAGACACTTTTGAATGACTTACAAGACAAGTAAAGACATTTCGAAAGGTTTTATGCAAGAAAAACATAGGTAAAATTGTGATTGAAAATACTGCGAGGCAGAGACAATTTGAACTGTGCAGTTGAAATTTGATAATTGACAAAGTTTGAAATGAAATTGGGCCCAGTATTTTTAGGTCCAAAAACAGGGTATAACAGCTGCCCCTATTTAAGTTTCTTTGTCTGGAGAGTCAAGAGACGGAGTCTTTGGCTTGACAGGACGAAGATACTTAAATATTAGCATTTGCACTGTGTTTGGACGTAAAAATACGCCTACCCATTTTCAAATAATATGCATGCCATGCATCATTTGGATTATGAATGCAAGACCTCATGGGGATTGGAATTAACAAAATATGTCGTATCCATTGCGGGATTGGTAGACATTGACAAAGATAGTGAATAGCAGAGTAACGGGAAACTAGAAACAAGTTGGACAGGTACAAGCTGTTCTTGGATTCAAACTAGCCACTTGACCGGGAATGAAACAAACAGACAACTGCGAGTTGTTCTTATGGATTCGAACTGGTCACTTCACAGGGGATAGAGGTCACTGGACAAACATGAGTTGTTCTTATGGATTCGAACTGGTAACTCACTTGGGGATATTGGAAAGTGCGAGTTGTTCTTATGGATTCGAACTGGTGACCCGACTGGGAAAAAGAGAAAATTGGCAAGTACGAGTTGTTCTTACGGATTCGAACTGGTGACTCGACTGGAAAAAGAGAAAATTGACAAGTACGAGTTGTTCTTATGGATTCGAACTGGTGACTCGACTGAAAACATGTAAAATTGGCAGGTACGAGTTGTTCTTAAGGATTCGAACTGGTTACTCGACTGAAAGCAAGGCAAATAGACAGGTGCGAGCTTGTTCTTGGATTCGAACTGGTAATTCGACCGGGGTCATGGAAAAGTAGATAGGTACGAGTTGTTCTTGGATTCGAACTGGTCACTCGACCGAAAGCAAAGGCAAATAAGCAGGTGTGAGCTTGTTCTTGGATGCGAACTGGTTACTCCACCGGACAGAAACAGATAGACAGGTACAAGCTGCTCTTGGATTGAGCTAGCCACTTGACCAAACGGAAACATATTGACAGGTACAAGCTGCTCTTGGATTGAGCTGGGCACTCGACCGATAACATAAGCAAATTGATAGGTACAAGCTGTCCTTGGACTTGAACTAGCCACTTGACCAAACAGAAACATATTCACTGGGGATTGGTTTTTTTTTTGACAAAATATAGATTGAGATTGACTTGACGTCGATTTGAATTGAAAGGCAGAAATTGACCGATATTATTGGCTCACAAGGTTTTGACAGAGAACCTGACATGAGTATTGAATTGAGACTGATGTTGACATTGGAAATGCAATATGCACGGATGATATAACAGTTTCATTAAATGCATGGGCACGTAATATGCATGATTATGCATGTATGAATGCTTGTAATGCATGACTGTTGGCATTTTGTAGGTACGACTTCACGGGGAAGACAAGACATCAGAGTATTGGGCACGTAGTGGCTCGTGCTATATTACACATTCTTGGAAATCCTCTTTGGAGATGACGTCGTTGGGAGACGTATCGGAACCACGGCTGAGGGCAGGTAGCTATGCAACTTGCTGGGGATAGAATCTCGGAAGACTCTACTGGGAATAATGCCGGATGTACCGTGGGCGTCGCATCTGTGGTCAATGCTTTTTGCATGTTATTTTCTCAATTTTCATTCATCATTTTTTTGCATCCCATTTTTGCCTGGATCGCCCTTTCGGGTTTTCGACCCACCGGGGAAATAAATTCTTTTCAATGCCCCATTTTTGCCTGAACTGCCCTTTCGGGTTGCCAATCCAGCGGGGTGCTCATTTTTGCCTAAGCCGCCCTTTCGGGTTTTCAACTTAGCGAGCCTATTCATTTTCATGCATTTTCATTCTGTTTTTTTCATTCTTGCCATTGACCACAGACTATCCTGGAGGAGAACCTGCTTGTAACATATCTTGAAATAGACACCAACACACACTCGCTCATGCATGTTCATTTGAATGTACCCTGTTGCTCAGGTTTGCTTTTCAAAAAAAACTTTTTCAATTTTCAAAATGTTTGTTTCGAGCATTATCATTATCAAAATAGAAAGAAAATGTTTTGTATATAGCTTTGAAAGTAGAAGAAAAATAGAGTTTCAAACAAAAGCACAGGCTCAAATTGACGTATAAGAGTGGTGGTCAGCCGAAGGCGTGACTCCACGGATTTACAAAGCTTGGAAAATGGTAATTTTATTGGTTGGTGGTACATTGAACACAGTAATCATGACATCTCCTAGAAACTTTGAATTCGCAAGCGTAGGAGCTTTTGATGAAGATAGTCATTAACAGCTGCAGATGCCCCAAGGGGGACGGTGGTTAGCCAGATATAGTTACTTGCCTTTTGTTTCAATCTCATTTTTGCATGAACCGCCCTTCCGGGTTTTCGATTCATCGAGACGCTCATTCTTGCCTGAGTTGCGTACAATCTCAGCGAGCTTTTTCATATATATTTTTTTGTCCCTTATTTTTGCCTGGACCGCCCTTTCGAGTTTTCGATCCACCGGGAAGCGCATTTTTGCCTAGGCCGCCCTTTCGGGTTTTCGACCTACCACGCTGTTCTTTTCACATTTCTAGGCAAAGTATTTCTTGACTATATCGGCATTCACTGGATTTGGAAGTTCTACACCATCCATGTGTGTAAGGATTAAAGCACCACCGGAGAAGGCTTTCTTGACAACATAAGGACCTTCATAGTTAGGCGTCCACTTGCCCCTTGGGTCGGGTTGCTGGCTTACCCTCCTTTTCAATACAAGTTCTCCTACCTTGAATTCTCGAGGATGGACTTTCTTGTCAAAGGCAGTCTTCATTCTTGCTTGATATGACTGTCCACGAGCCATGGCATCCATACGTTTTTCCTCAATCAAATTCAACTGATCATACCGGCTTTGGCACCATTCAGCCTCAGATAACTTTGCTTCCATGATCACACGGAAAGATGGGATCTCCACTTCCAAAGGAAGAACTGCTTCCATACCATATACAAGAGAGAAAGGGGTTGCCCCGGTTGAACTGCGCACGGTAGTACGGTAGCCATGCAGAGCATAGGGCAACATCTCATGCCAGTCCTTGTAAGTGGTTACCATCTTCTGGACAATTCTCTTGATATTCTTGTTGGCGGCCTCAACTGCACCATTCATCTGAGGTCTATAAGGAGAAGAATTATGATGCTCAATTTTGAATTCTTCACAAAGAGCTTGCACCACATTGTTATTCAGGTTGGTACCATTGTCGGTAATAATCTTGCTGGGAACACCATATCGACAGATGATGTTGTTCTTGATGAACTTAGCTACCACTTGCTTGGTCACATTGGTATAAGATGCTGCTTCAACCCACTTGGTGAAGTAGTCAATTGCCACTAAGATGAAACGATGACCATTTGAAGCCTTCGGTTCAATTCTTCCAATCATGTCGATGTCCCACATTGAGAACGGCCATGGGGATGAAATAACATTGAGAGCATGCGGAGGCACATGAATCTTATCAGCATAGATTTGACATTTATGGCACTTTCTGGCGTGTTGGTAGCAATCATGCTCCATGGCCATCCAGTAGTAACCTGCTCGTAACAACTTCCTTGACATAGTATGCCCTGTAGCATGGGTCCCGAAGGTACCGTCATGTACATCATGCATTAACTGCTCTGCTTCATGTTCATCAACACATCTTAACAATACCATGTCATAGTTTCTCTTGTACAGAATATCTCCATCTAACAGGAATCTACTGGCCAATCTTCTCAGGGTCTTCTTGTCTTTGTTGGAAGCTCCCGGTGGATACTTACAGCTTAGCAAGAACTGCTTGATGTCATAATACCAGGGTTTACTGTCAACCATATTTTCACCGGTCTGATCGATCACATCCCCAATAGCAAACACATGCGAAGGTCTTTCAAGGCGTTGCACTTTGATCATTGGCACATCATTCCAATGGTTTACTCGAAACATGGAAGATAGAGTAGCAAGAGCATCAGCCATTTGGTTCTCATCACGAGGAATATGGTGCAGCTCAACCTTTGTAAAATATGTCAGCAAACGTCTCGCATAATCACGATAAGGAATCAACTTAGCATGGTGGGTCTCCCATTCACCCTTTATCTGATTGATGACGAGCGCGGAATCTCCATAGATGTCGAGGTGTTTGATTCTCATGTCAATTGCTTCCTCGATCCCGAAGATACATGCTTCATACTCAGCCATATTGTTTGTACATTCGAACAGAATTCGGGCGGTAAAAGGGATGTGATGCCCTTGTGGGGATACAATGACTGCCCCAATTCCTTTACCATAAGCATTGACAGCACCATCAAAGACTAAACCCCACTTGCTATTGGGATCTGGACCTTCATCAATCAACGGTTCTTCGCAGTCTTTGGATTTCAAATACATGATCTCTTCATCGGGGAAAACGAACTCAATTGGTTGATAATCATCTAGAGGTTGGTAAGCAAGATGATCGGCAAGAATGCTACCTTTGATTGCCTTTTGAGTTTTGAACACAATATCATATTCAGACAAAAGCATCTGCCAGCGTGCAATCTTCCCAGTAACAGCAGCTTTCTCAAAGATATACTTTATCGGATCCATTCTGGATATCAACCAAGTTGTATGATTCACCAAATAATGACGCAGGCGTTTAGCGGCCCAAGCCAAAGCACAACAAGTCTTCTCAAGCATTGTATACCGAGTTTCACAATCGGTGAACTTCTTGCTTAGATAGTAGATAGCATGTTCTTTCTTTCCAGTCTCATCTTGTTGACCAAGCACGCATCCCACAGATTCATCAAACACTGACAAATACAAAATCAAAGGCCTTCCTTCCACGGGAGGGACAAGGATAGGTGGTTCCAGCAGGTAATTCTTGATGCTATCAAAAGCTTCCTGGCATTCATCGTTCCATATAATAGGCTGATTCTTGCTCAAGCAGTCGAGTGATCTCATATGGTATATCATCATCCTCTTCATCTTCGGCTTCATACACAGGGAATTCAAAATTTGGAGGAACCGTAGGATTACTGTGTTCAACGGGTTTATTATGGTTCAAACTGCATAGAATGGTTGAATGATTTTAGAAAATGGTTTTTTTTTTTTCTATGCAGTTCTTTGAAATTGATAAGAAAAATAAAGATGTTTTGGTTTTTTCTGGTATTACCATTATTTCCAAGAAAAAAAGAAAAAAAATCACTAAAAAATAAAAGTCGTGAAAGAAACGACGATTTTTGTTAATAACGGCGATGCCGAAACAAACACGCCCTTCCAGAAATATCACTTTCGCTTCGGGCAGAGCGAGAGGATGGTTATTTTGAAAAACAAAACACTTAAGCAACAAGACACATTATTCGGAAACATGCATGATTGAATGAATGTTGATGGCATCACAATTTCTCGCAATGCCTCCTGGTATAACAAACATAGGTCTAGGACTACATCCAGTCGCCTCTTCAGTAATTGCATTGATAAACTCAGCACTGTAGAAGATTCATGTGGCATTGTACTTGTAAGGAATAGCCTTTGTAGAAGTATAAGGTACTGGTCCGGGCAGCCTTATCACTAGAGGCTCAACATTCTCTTTTGAAGGCACGCTCTTGACGGGCGGATCATGAAAGACTGGCACAATCACACAGACGTCGCTGACAGTCAAATGATTGTTGTTCATCAAGCTCTGGATGTCATTTTGAACAACGCAGCAACCCAAAGGATTACAGAATCATTCTTGGCAATTGGCATGATCATGGTCAAACAGAGAGGCTTGGCATAACTTGATGTGTAGTGGCACCAGAGGAGTTGTAACATTACGGACGTCAAGTCCGGGAGCTTCCTCATATACCTCAATCATGTTCACAGCAGCGTGATTTGGAAGAGGGTTGTCGAGGACATGAGGGACGTTGTTCTCAAAAGTCAACTTTCCTTGGTTAATGAGCTTCTTCACAATGTATTTCAAAGCATAGCATCCTTCGACATCATGACCCAGAGCACCTTGATGGAAATCACATTTGAGGTCAGACCGGAACCTAGGAGGTAACGGATCAGGTGGAGGCTTCCCCTGTCTGATTGTGCAGTGCCCTCTGAGAAGTAGAGTCGGGAGCAACTCAGCATATAGCATTGGTATCAGAGGAAAGGTAGGTCTAGCCTGTTGCTGCTGTCGTTGTTGGTGAACCGGTGGATGATTGTTCCTGGGCGGCTAGCAGAGCAGTCATGGTATCATTGGCCTTAGCTAATTCTTCCCTCAGAGAAGCTAATTCGGTACGGAGCTGAGCATTTTCCTCTTCCATGGCTGCCGAATTCTTCTTTCTGTAGAGTCTAGTCCGGTGTATTCTGTCTGATTCGTAAACTTTCCGAGCACGAGCCACCTTTCAATCTGTGGCAGAAGAACCAGGAGGCAGTGAGCACTTGGAAACCTCTTGTGGCTTGATGAATGATGCACATGATGCATGATATGTACAAATGCAAATGCAAAAGTTGTTTTTGGACATCGAAGGATTTTTAGACAAATTAGGAGTTTTGTAAACAATATCTAAACAAGCAAATTCATACCTGTAATGTTTACAAAGTTTTTAATTTGTCCAATCCTTCGATGAATGCATGAGAAAAAATTTATGCATGAATGCATGTATGCATGATTGTTTTTTTCAATTACAGAGAAAACATGGAGGGTTAAGATTAAAGTCGAGGAGCCACGGGCGGACACGGTGCCCAGTAAACTAGGGCTTAGGATAATAGTAACCAAGGTTCTAATCAAGTTCCCAAACTGCAACCTCTCTTACGTACATCATGGTAGCACGGGACAACATCCGTTCCATGTTTATTCGCAAGAAGGTTTAGTTTGAGTGTAGTATCGCGTGACGACTAAAACTCGAGACAACACTCGGTTTAGCCACCGCACTACGTCCTAAAAAAGGCCAAGGATGGGCTTGGTAACTACAGTCCATAGCGTCGTCGAACAATTGAAAGCAAAGTGCCTAAGCATGACAACACACGCCGACAATATTACTTTCAAAATGCCTCCGCTATATGAGATTGATCGCATAACCCAATACACGAGGCAACCCTCGGATTGAATTGTCGATTATATCTCTACCTATTCATAAGTTCACTCAGCCCGGGTATAGGACTTTTGATATTCTCACCCCACACGTCAAATGAAAATAAACAAGTATTCACATATGTAAGCAATAAAACAAAGCGCAAATATAAACTAAGGAAAACTAGGCGTGACCCGCTAAAAGAATCCCCAGTGAAGTCGCCATTTCTGTTATCATGGTTTTTGGGTGCCAAGCCATTAATTGGACTTGAACCTTTTGACCGTTGATATCTCTCTTTTTTCTTGGGAAGGGCAAAATTGAGAAAAACCCTTAATTTTCCGAATTCGGGGGTCGTTTTCGCTACGGGAAGGTGTTAGGCACCCGGAGCGATTATGGTATTCCATAAGAACCGTTCTCCTAAGCTTACTTCTACGCTTTACTTTTAGAGACTATTTGTAAAAAAGAAGGTGTGATTAGTGAAGAATGGGGGTGAGAAGAAGTAGAATTTGATTTTATTTCGGCTTGGAGGGGTTAAAGTCCCTTGCCTACGTACCGTTTTACGGGATCAAAACCGGCGTAGTTCTTGCTAAAAAGACTTGTTGTTTTTTTTTGTTTTAATTGTTTGATTTTAAATTTTGAAAATGATTTTGAAGAAGGGGATTGAGAGGCTTCATGAGCATTAGAGTATGAAAAAGTGGGGGTTTGTTTATTGATTTTGCAAAAAGTCTAAATGATTAGATTTATTTGAGAATTTTATTAAGAAAATAAAAGGTGAAAAATTGTTGGAGTTTTGACTCCATTTTTATGAAAAATATTTGAAGCTAATTTGTTTGCATATTTTTTGGAAAAAATTGGATTTTCTCTAAGTGTTTAAACCTAAGCATTCATCTAACCATGCAATCCTAGCCATACATCTACACATGCAATCCTAGGCATACATCTAGGGTGAGTGTGTGCGTGCCGGTGTGCCATAGTGTCCATAGTCCATATTACAAAAATTGCCTAAATACATTCTATGGCCTCTTTGCCAAGCTACAAACCAATGATAACAAATTACATCACCGAATGAATTAAAATTTGCAAAAATAAATGCTAAGCTAAAGAAAGTGGAGGAGATAGTGAAATGCTATGAGTGAAGTCACATAAGGAACAAAATGTTAGTGAAACAAGGAAAAATATAATGGGAATGATGAAAAATGCACCAAATGAATATGCAATAAAAAGGGGTAAAAACATGAGAACTTATCAAGCACAATGTGTAACAAATGGCCTATAATGCAAGAACAAGTATAAACCAAATGAAAACAATGGCACAATCATTGGATTATCATCACATCTATCATGAAAATGCATTCTAATTAGCCATGCTATGCACCAAAATTCTTAGGACAAGAATCAACCTAAAAATCATGAAAAAGCTAACTAGAGAAGTAAATTGAACAAGAGGCCTATGCACATATTTTTACCAGTTATTTGCAAGAAAAATATCATTAAAAGTCATCAAGAGAGTGGTAAAAACATGTAGTAATTTTTGGAATTTTTTTGTAAAAAAGGTGACCAAGAAACAGGTTCAGATAGCAAAAAGAATGGTGCAGATAGCAAGAAAAGGAGCAGAAACGCGCAAGAAGCCTAAGCCCAACCCAAAGTCCAACACACAAAACTCAGATTGCACAGGAGACGTTGGATTGATCCAGGGTAGGAAACCCTAGATCCAACGGCCAGGAATGAAGGAGGTTGGACCGGTCCTGAACCGGTCCGGTTCACTGGCTTTATAAAGGGGGGAATCCGGTTTTTTTTTATTTTCTTCCTCTCCTTCTCTCTCTTCTCTCACTTCTCTCTTCCTTCTCTCTCGCCGGAAACTGGAAAACTGAAGATGATCTTCATCTTCTCCGGTGGAGCTTGTTCCTCCGGCGTGGTGGCCGGCCACCCAAAGGTGGCGGCGCCGCCGCCGGAGTTGAGCAAACTCCTCCGATTTTGAAAATTTTTACATTTTTAGATATCCTTTTTCATGCTATTCACGAATCCAAACTTGGTTTTTTGAGAAAAAGTCCCAATCGGAGTAGATCTAACTTCAAAGATTCGGAAATTTTTGAATTCAAAAAAAGGAGGAAAGAGGAAAAGAAGAGTTATTACCTGTTTGTGATGTGTTGTGGAGCAAGGGAGAGAGCTTCGCCTTCTTCCGGATCCGGAATATTCCTTCCTTCTTTCCCTTCTCCTTCACGTGATTCTTTGACCGAATTTGCTTGTTGTTTGGTGATGTTCTTGGTGATTTGATTCGGATTTTGTTGATTTTTGTGGTTCTTGGTGCGGATTTGTTGCTGGATTCGGTTTTGTTGCTTTCGGTTTCGTTGCTTTTTTCTTCTTCTCCTCTCTCTGTGATCGTGCTTGGATTCGCCGCTTCCGGTGGCGGATTCGCACTTGAATTGTGGAGCAGAGACGATTCGATGATGAAGATTCGCAAAGAATCTCTGAGAATCACACAAAAGGATGATGAATTTGATGAATTTGTGATGATTTTCAGTTAGGATTTATGTGAATGTTCTTGATGATTTTCTATGATTTTTCTGTTTTGATTTGCAACTGAATGGAGAGAGAAAAAAAAATCTGTTTGTGATGTGGCGTGTGATTAATGGATCTCTTGATTATGTGGCACTGTGAACAGTATTTATAGCTGATGTGTGAGTGATTGGACCATTAGAAAGCTGACATGTGGCATTGGACTGAAAAAGGGGCGCTGCCCTGTAATTTGACTTGAAGGACCTGTTTGCAAATTTGAAAAATATATGGACTGGACTGAAAAATGAAAGTAAGGACTGAAATGAAATTAAAAACTGTTTGGACAAAAAATGCAATTTTGGGACCTCAATTGAGGGACCAAAATGCAATTAAAAATAAAATTGAATAAAAAACGTAATTTGACCAAACGTAAAGCGAAACAAAAAATAAAATTGACAAAACGGACTAAAACGAACCAATGGCTTAAATGAGGTACTTCAAAGTAACCTCTCTATGCCGAAATTTTGTGTGAAATGACCAAAATGCCCCTAGGGCTAAAAATGACTTAAACAGATTCAAATTGACTTGACACTGACTCAGATGCAAGTTTGAAATGAATTTAACAAGGTTTACTGATGAAATGTTAAAAATCAATCTGAAAAGACTCAGAGACAGTCACAAGGATGAAAATGGGTCCCACTGCAGGAAATGAGCAAAATACCCTTCTGTACGACTTTTTGCAAATTTTGAAATAAACTGTAGAAAAAGCAATGTAATGATTCAGAGACACTTTTGAATGACTTACAAGACAAGTAAAGACATTTCGAAAGGTTTTATGCAAGAAAAACATAGGTAAAATTGTGATTGAAAATACTGCGAGGCAGAGACAATTTGAACTGTGCAGTTGAAATTTGATAATTGACAAAGTTTGAAATGAAATTGGGCCCAGTATTTTTAGGTCCAAAAACAGGGTATAACATATATATATATATATATATATATATATATATATATATATATATATATAACCTGGACAACATCAAAGAAATACACAAGTTATATTAAAAAAATAATAAACTTTTTTTTAAAGGTAAAAAATAAATATTTTTGAAAAAGCAAATAAACCCATTATCTTTTTTTAGGGAAATAAACTCATTTTGTTAATTATTTTTTAGGCTATACTGCACTTTTCGACCCCCTAAGTTTCAAAATGTTGCGGCTTTTGCCACATATTGTAAAAAATTATAATTTTGGCCTCTTTCGTCCAAAAATTGCTGAGAAGACGCCACATGTTCTAAAAAAGGGGCTATAATCGCAACTTTTTAAGAAGATAAAGGGTCATTAGATCATATTTCCCATATGTTAGGGGTCAAAAGAGCATGTTTTCCTTAACATAGGGGGGGGGGGGGGGGGGGTCATGTTTGTCATTTTTTCATAAGGGCCAAAGTCACAACTTTTTAAAACTTAAGGGGTGAAAAGTGCACTTTAGCCTATTTTTTTTACTTATGTATCACATATTTTCTTTTTACATTGGCATACCTAGATTAGATCTAGATGCTTCTTCTGAGCAACTGACACCAACAAATCCTCTTTTAACAGTCCTACATCCCTCATTCATTCATTCACTGGTCAGTGTGACTTCCACTCCTATATATATATATATATATATATATATATATATATATATATATATATATATATATATATGGAGTTTGCTAGGATACACCTACTAGTTTTTATTAAGGTGTGTTTTAGCAAAGATATAACTAAAAATTTGTTCAATACACCTTAAGGTGAATGATGCTAAAACACACATTCTAAAAAATAAGTGCGTGTATGTTAGCAACTCCTATAGGCATTTGCTAGGATACACCCACTTATTTTTTAGAAGATGTGTTTTAGCAAGTTATAACTA
The DNA here is from genome assembly GCF_003473485.1 of Medicago truncatula. Taxonomy (NCBI): domain Eukaryota; kingdom Viridiplantae; phylum Streptophyta; class Magnoliopsida; order Fabales; family Fabaceae; genus Medicago; species Medicago truncatula. The sequence goes on from NC_053044.1 coordinate 34,532,969, forward strand.
AAAAGTAGTTAAATACACCTTAAGGTGTAGCTTGCTAAAACACTCCTACATAAAAACTAGTGGGTGTGTTCTAGCAAACCCCTATATATATATATATATATATGGGTTATTATGCTTGTACGCTCTTAAACCCATTCATCACTCAGCAGTTACCGCTGCGCCTTTCCCTTTTTGAGCAAATACTCAACATATCTACACAAACTGCTTCCCTATGCTTGGAATGATGAGTCAGACAACAACTAGAGTATGTATTAGTGCATCTGTTGGAGATCTGATGATTCAAAGAATGTTGATGGTGACTTCTATATGTTTACCATCCCGTAGATGGTTTAATAAAATCATCAACAATAGTTTTATTATTTCTTCGAGTGTAATTTTCTTGATTAACTATGGGACAAGGTCTCTGCCTTAACGGAACATTAATTTATTTATGTGAGTTAAGACGTTCTATAGTTTGATTAAAGCGTGAATCTTCTCCAATATTGTTTGAGATTTCGTAGCTTACGTTTTTCAACATCTTCGTTTGTTCTTTAAGATCTAACATTATATTTGCAATTTTATGTAATGTTGTTATCTTATTAAATAAATGATTGTGGTTTTCTTGATTAATTAAGTTTGTAATTTTTTAATACACTTTTGTTTTGCGTATTTATTCAAGATATAAATCTATTCTAAAAGATTTATTGGTTTTATAGAAATGTGTTCACTTATTATGGTCACACCTGTGGTTGTTAAAAGTGCGATCTAGATCTTGCGATCTATATCTTGAAATCATAAGATCTCACGGTTTATTCTCTCCCCACCGTGCCGTAATGGTACAATAATCATTGTCGAGGATGGAGCGGTGAGCTGTAGAGGAAGAATGTTGAATTGTGGGAGCGACACTTTCTCTCGTGCTTGTTTCACACCTTTTAGCCCCGGTTGTGGACATCTTGACCCAGTTGAACCGCTTTTGATCCAGAATAGCTCGCACGTTACAACTCGGATTTGAACGTCTTTTAATCAAAAGTTGATCTATTTTTTAATCTCATAAAGAGATACACTGAAGTTACCTTTTTTTTTTAATTAATAAAGGGGTCTGTTACTTTTAATTGAAAATTTACATCCACACTTATGAACTTCCCAAAAATAATGATTCTTTCAAGTGTGAACTTGGGACTCGGTGATTTTTTTTTATTTTTTATTTTTATGATAAAGAGGGAATGAATAAAAAATTTATCTACTAAAAAATAGGGAACTACCTACCTACTAAGCAACTTAGATATTTTCCATCCCCCGTCTAATTACCTTTGGGTCTTATTATGACAATGAAATTTTGAAGTACTGATCAGTTACAACCTAGTTATGCATTCAAGAACAAAATATGTAAAACTTAACCTCTAATTTGTTAGGGAGAATGTTCTCAACAAGTGTCTCTTAGTAACACACGTGGACATCCTTGCAAAACCGACAAGATAAACTTATGAGTGTTGACTACTTGTCAACCGATAAGATTTTAAGGGCTGAATGATGAGGTGTGCACATGGTAGCTAAACTTCTAAGTTAATGTAAATAATGAGTGAGCCAACCTTTTGTTTTGAAGAAATGAGTGAGCCAACATAAATGAATAAACCATCGATTTGGTCTTCGAACTGTATAAATATACCAAGTAGCACCTAAACTATTATTATTAAGACCATAAAAATAGTCCTTGAGCAACCATTCCCTATTGTTTAAGAGAATTGAGGGACTAACTTGATGCATTTATAATAGTTTATGGACTACTTAGCATGATTTAATAGTTGAGGAGCTGAGAGAGGGTGACGAATGACGATCCAGGGATCAAATTGATAGTGTATTCTTTTTGATAGGTCTTCAACTCTAGTGTACTATTAAACTGGTCCATATGTGTAACCACTTATTCTAAATCAGTCATTATATTTTAACAACTTACTATCAATTTAGTTATTATATTTAGTCCCTTCCTATCAATTTAGTTTCTAACATATTGTCCGAAGGACTGATATGATTAAAGCATAAAAATCAGAGACTTTTTTTAAATAACTTATAATACAATGACATATTCAAGAACACCCTACAAAATCAGAGACACGTTTGGGGGTTTACTTTGTCATATGAAATTGTGCTTAAATATCTACCGCATGAAGAGTTGATAACTTAGTTTTAGGAACTTGAATATGTATATATGAATTATCAAACTAGATGTATATGTTATTTTATGTAGTATTTTAACCTTTTTGTGTAGTATAAGTCAAATGAAAATTGTCCTTTGTGTAGTTCAAATTATTTTTGTGTTTTATTATTTTCATCAAGTCATCGCCTGAAAAAAGCATAAATGTATGTATTAAAATTACCATTAGAATTTAGGATGATTATTTGCAAAAAAAAAAAAAAAAATCTATAAATCATCATCACCTTAAAACCCAAGCCTGAATACTTGTAAGAATCATAAGCAAATTCACTATTGATAAAATTTGAGAGCTCATTCAAAACACTGAAAAACATATTTTATTTGTTGATTTTTTAATCAATAAAAAAAAAAAGGTTAGATGTGTGGGTTGGCCAAAACTAGAGGTGCACTTTTTTTCTTCAAAAGATTGTGATTTACATCTCTAGATTGCCAGTTTGAAAGTGTAAAAAGTTAAAGAAATTTGTAAACACTTTACACCGTTGGGTTGGCCTAATCTAAAAATGTTAAAAATCTTTTTTTTTTTTTTTTTTGAGGGAAAAAATGTTAAAAATCTTGAAAGTGGAATTTTACATTTTCGGATTGGTCAAATATATGTATAAAAATTTAACAATTTATGCCATCTAATACAAGATATTTTCAATCGCGGAGGTTAACTGAATCCGGACAATTTACATTTCACTTAAAAAATCCAAAAAGAGAAAATTTTAATAAGATAAGGTTGACCATCTAGATGCTTCTTAATCTTAATGGCATACTCGATCAGTGTAATGACGTGCCACTAACTTACACCAATAAACCCTCTTTTTCACAAACTATCTCAATCACTCCCACTCCTATATATACACTCTCTTTCTTACAAATATTCTTACACCAACAATCCCTCCCTTTCATTTGCTCCATTATCCTTTTGACCAAATATTTTTCACATACCTTCACAATCTAACCCAGTTCTCTCCTTTAAATTCAACGTGGTCAATATTTTCTCTTCAATTTCACTTCATCAGATTTGATCTAATCGGCACAACCCAATTCCCTAGTGTTTATATATGATTTTTTTTTAACCCTTGATGATTCTCTTTTTGATCTATATTGTTAGATTGATGAACTGGGCAACAATTAGATGCCGTATCAGTGCATATGATGTAGATCTGATGCTACAAATATCTTTGATTGTGACTTCTATATCCATCAAAGATAGTTTTATTATTTTGACAAGTGTAATTTTTTTGATTAAATTATGTCACAAGACATCATTTTTAAAACAAATTAATTTATGCATATAAGAGTGATCCCGAGTATAAAGTTATAAGATCTGCAAATCTATATAGCTTAAGCTTATGGTGTTTTTGGTGATCCAGAACTTCCTACTTGAATTTCATAATCAGAGTATGGTTTGTTTCAAAAGTACAACACAAAAAGAGTTACAAAGTATACTCCCATGACTTTTAAATAGGACGACCTATCCCAATAATTTGGATAAAGAATTCAGATATGCTGCACCCATCAATAGAGACGCCTGATTTATTTATTTATTTATTTTTTTGTGGTGGTCAGGGTTTGAGCTAAGTTCACGAGGACAAGACACCTGATTTGAAGCAGATAATGTCGTAGTATTGTTTAGTGATTTAGCAACTGTGATTTTCTTGATTAATTATGATGTAATTTTTAACACTTCAATTAAATGTATTTATTTATATGAATAAATTGTGAAAGATTCAGTAATTTAATACAAATGTATTAATAGTGATTATAATGTTTATTCCGTAAACCTGTAAAAAAAATGTGTCTAAAAATATTATGTATTAGAGTAAAAAAGAAATTATAGACTATAATATATAAGTTATGTATTTTTTCACTTATCTTATTTTTTTTAGGATTATTCACATACTTTATTTTATAATTCCCCTCGAAAATAAATCTTTGTTTTATGTTTTAATTTGGTCTCTTGTTTATTAAAATTGTTTTAAATTATGGTATGAAAGGGATCATTTTATTCAAATAAGGACAATTTTAAACAAAAAAACTTATAATTTCGTTGTAGAAATTTTTTCTTTTATTACCCAAGTTTTTAGAGGTGACTAGAGGTGTTCATTCAAACCCTATTTTTTATTTATTTATTATTATTATTTTTTTATAAATTCAAACCTTATTCAAATTAAAACCGTAAACCAATCAATATAAACAAAAATTTGGTTTATTGTGTTTGAGTGTAATTTGGTTTATTAAAAGTGCCATATCTCAAATTATTGTTGTTGTTTCTTTGTCTGCAAGTAACTCAAAACTGGCAGCTAGTTCTTCAATCAAATAATTTTATATTCTAAAGGCTTTTAATGTTTCAATACATCCTCCAAAGTTGCTTCTTGTTAAGGAGGTTATCTAGAGTCCCCTAATTTCTAACTAGATTAAAGGTAATTGTGATGGAGCTTTGGCTGCAGGGAAGGCTGCTTGTGGAGCAATCTTTAGGAACTCTAAAGGTCAATTTATGGATGCTTTGCAGAAGGTTTACACAATGGTAACTCTCTTTTTGTTGAACTCATTGGGACCATGAGATCCATTGAGTTTACTAGCTATTTCAAAAAACTGGAGAAATTTCTGGCTAGAAAATGATTCCATGCTAGTGGTTCAAGCTTTCAAGTCTTAGGACATTGTTCCTTGGCAACTTAGAAACAGAGGAGCAACTGTATTAGCATTACTTCATCCATGATTTTCATAGTTTCTCACATCTTTAGGGAGGGCAATGGTTGTACAGATGCTCTTGCTAACATAGGTTTAACTCTAGATAATTATGTATATTATTACTCTTTAACTTTACAAGTAAGGAGTGATTATGTTAAAAATAGACTAGGTTGGCCTACTTTTCGGTTTAATCACTCTAGGTTGGCCTACTTTTTGTGATTGTGTAGGCTGTGTAGTCTGAGAACTCACTGCACCATCCCCCATCCGACCTTTACCTCTTCCCCTCTTTGGGATATGTGCGTTTTGCCTTGCCCGCCTAGCGCTATTAGTCATAGCAAGTCTATTAGATATCATCCTAGATGGGTCAATCTGCTGCCCTTGCTCCGGATCAGACATATCTGCACAAAATTTTAAAAAATTAACATCGTTGAACAAAGAAAATTAACATAAAATCTAAACATCATTCACATCACAATCTAAAAAACATTCACAATATAAGATAAATACCATTCAAAACCACATTCAACTTCAACATAATGTTAACATCATTCTGAGAAACTACAATTATCTATAACTACATAAACTAACTAAATAATAAATGCAATTCTCATTTTGGCATTTTGTCAAACACTTTGTGTGCAAAGTATCAAACATATTCACATTGTGTTATTTTGACACCATTCAAAACCACATTTTACTTAAACATCAATTACATTAACTACATTCGTTTATCAATTTATAAACTACACATGCAATCATCAAAATGTCAATTCATTCATAAACCCTAACCACATGCAAACTACCAAAATTTACAACAACAAAAAACCTAAACAAACTAACATTATGATTAAAACTACTTACTTGTGTTTTTGTGGAGATGATTCACTTGAATTTCATCAAAATGGAATTGGAGGAATTTGAAAAAAATTGGAGAAGTTTTGAGAAAACTTGAAACTGATATGTTTCTGGTGCTCCTGTTTCTGTATAAAGAATGCATCAGCAGTTAACTGCCGATGAAACCGGTGGCAACTAAGTGACGAGAAAAATTTCGATAGTTAATTGCCGATGGTATAAACCGGCAGCAGTTAACTACCGAGGGAGATATTGATGCATTTTATTAATAAGGGTTGAGGCCCAATCCTGTTAGTTTAATGCTTTTCATTGCTTGATAAAAAAAAAATTAGCTTAAATACAGTCAAGGTTGACCATCTAGATGCTTCTTAATCTTAATGGCATACTCGGCCAGTGTAATGACAATGACGTACCACTAACTTACACCAATAAATCCTCTTTTTCACAAACCTATCTCAATCACTCCCACTCCTACATATACACTCTCTTACTCACAAATATTCTTACACCAACAATCCATCCCCTTCAATGTGACCAATATTTTTCTTCAATTTCACTTCATCAGATTTGATCTAATCGGCACAACCCAATTCCCTAGTTTTTATATATGATTTTTTTCTGTAATTTTGAACCCTTGATGATTCCCTTTGCGATCTATATGGTTAGATTGAAAACTGGGCAACAATTATATGCCGCATCAGTGCATATGTTGTAGATCTGATGCTACAAATATCTTTGATTGTGACTTCTATATCTTTGTAATCTTTAATTATTTGCTACAAATCTGTATAACTTATGGTGTAGATGATCCAGAGCTTCCTACCTTAATTTCATAATGTTAGTGTTGTCTCCCTTTGTGTTGTTTCAAAATAACACAAACGAGTTACAAAGTATTCTCCCATGAATTGGATAAAGAATTCAAATATGTGGCAGTGGCACCCATCAATAGAGACACCTGATTTGGAGCAGACAATATCGTAGTATTGTTTAGTTATTTAACAATTGTGATTTTCTTGATTAATTATCATGTAATTTTTACATACTTCAATTTAATGTATTTATTTATATGGATAAATTGTGAAAGATTCAGTAATTTAATACAAATGTATCAGTAGTGATTATAATGTTTATTAATTAAAAAAATTGTGTGTAAAAAAATGTGTTAGAGTTAAAAAGAAATTATAGGCTAGATTATATAAGTTTTGTATTTATTCATTTATCTTTATTTTATAATTCCCCTCAAAAACAAATCTTTACTTTATGTTTTAATTTGGTCCCTTGTTTTATAAAATTGTCTTTGCCATTTAAATCATGTTATGGAGAGGATCATTTTATTGAAATAAGGGACATTTTTAAAAATAAAAAAAAACTTATAATTTGATTGTAGACATTTTTCACTTTTACTACCCAAGTTTTCATAGGTGGCACCTTACCCAAATTTTTTCTTTTGGTATAAATTCAAACCTTATCTAAATTAAAACCGTAAACCAATCAATATAAACAAAAATTTGGTTTATATTTCTTAAAAAAAATAAAAAAAATTGGTTTATTGTATTTAAGTGTAATTTGTAACAACGGTTTAAATTAGATCTTGGATTTCTTTTTTAAAATTGAACGAAACTGAACATCATACATAAATATCAATAATTTTTTCTTTGGTCAACTACTTTTTTATTAATATAATATATTTTATTAATATATTAGTTGTTGGTTTTAAATTTAATTTTTGTACAATTTCACACATTTCAAGCTTAATTGATCAAACTCTAGCGGTGACTAATATCTATTTAGGCTCGCTATATGCAAAAACCGATGATAAAACTTTTGGTGTGAGCCAAAGCCAATCACTTGTTTACTTTGGTGCATGCCGCTTTTTATTCGGTGGTTCCCAAGGCTGGGGTCTGTTTTTGCGAGTCTTCACCCCCTCTATTTGGCTTGGAAGGTTCGATACATTACAAAGGTTGATACATGCTACCTCATAACTTTGAACTTTCCTCGTTGATCCCTTGTGCGAACCGGTAACAAGCTCCACCAAAAGCACCACCTCAAATTCGATAATTGACAACACAACGGCAACACCATCCATTAAAGGAGATTATGTGTGCAACGAGTTTGATCAAGAAGAATACGAGAAAAAAATTCACGGTGGACTTGTTCTGAACAAACCCTACACCGCAAGGGATTTGACTCTCAACGTAAGATGTGGAAGACAACTAATAAGTGGAAAATGGTCTCACTTGGTACCATGTGGGCAGCGGGAAATGTCAATCTTAAACTTATGGAGTTGTCTAAAAAATATTGGTGAGACCTTACTCTTTTGGTTGTTATTCAATAACCTTCTCTTTACAACCATTTGAGTCTTTTACCACAACCTTTAGTATTTTAAAATTGTGGTGGAAGAATTTATATTTCTACATAAATATTGGATCTGATAAAGGCTTGTAAATCATATGTCTTAGTTTTCATAGAACCCCTTCAAAGTCCTTCAATTTCGTATCCATGTTAATAACTCCATTTAACCCAAGAAAAAACTATTTTTTCTAATCTTGATTATTTAAGTTTGTAATTTTTTAATCCACTTTTGTTTTGCTTATTTATTTAAGATATAAATCTATTCTGAAATATTTCTTAGTTTTATACAAAGGTATTCACTTATTATGATCACATCCATAATTGTTAAAAGCGCAATCTAGATTTTGCGATCTATATCTTGAAATCGTAAGATCTCACGGTTTTTTCTCTCGCCACCATGTCGTAGCGGTAGGAAAATCGTTGTAGAAGATGGAGCGATGAGCGCGAAGAGGAAGAGCGTTGAATTGTGGCAGCGACACTTTCTCTCGTGCTTGGTTCACACCTTTTAGCCCCGGTTGTGTACATCTTGACCCGATTGAACCACTTTTGACCCATAATAACTCGCACATTACAACTCGATTTCAAATGTTTTTGAATTAAAATTTGATTTTTTTTTTATTTTAATCTCATAAATTGATAAACTGAAGTTACCTTTTTTTTTTTAATTAATAAAGGGGTTTGTGATTTTTAATTGAGAAATTACATCCACACTTATGAACTTTCCAAAAATAACGATTCTTTCAAGTGTGAACATGGGACTAGGTGAATTTATTTTTTAGGCTTAAATGCTCTTTTGGTCCCTTTTAATTGGTATCGCTTTGATCCTTTAACTAAAAAAAAGATTGTTTGAGGATTTTAAGTTGTTTTTTAGTCTCGTTTTGGTCCCTTCTGTTAGGTTTCCGTTAATTTTAATAAAAAACGTTAAGTGTGGACACGTGTCACCTTGTCATTGGCTCTGATTTTTTTTTTTATATAAAAAAATTAATTTTTTTAAAAATATATATATTTTATTTTTTTGTAAAAAATTTCCAGAACCAATGACAAGGTGACACGTGTTAACTCTGGGACACGTGTCACTTTATCATTGGCTTTGAGATTTTTAAAAAAATATATATTTTAAAAAAAAATATTATTTTTTTGTAAAAAAAAAAAAAAATCAAAGCCAATGACAAGGTGACACGTGTCCAGAAGTTAACTTTTTTTTTTAAAACCCTAACGGAAACCTAATAGAAGGGACTAAAACGAGACTAAAAAAAAACTTAAAATCTTTCAACAATCTTTTTTTTAGTTAAGGGACCAAAGCGATACCAATTAAATAGTTAAGGGACTAAAAAAGCATTTAAACCTTTTTTTTTTATGATAAAGTGGGAATCAATAAAAAATTTATAAAATTTATCTACTACAAAAAAAAATTATACCTTGTTTAGGTCGAAGTCAAGCTGCCATCATTATGATTAAATCAATGAAAAGAATTATTTATTTTTTCGGATAATTTATGTTAATGTTTTTTTATTTCAAGTGTGAACATTTTATCATAATACTCAAATTGTCCTTGGTGTCATATTTACTTTACAGACCATATATATATATATATATATATATATATATATATATATATATATATATATATATATATGTGGGTGTGTATGTATTTATATATCCTGGACAACATCGTAAAACACAGTAGTTATATTAAAAAAATAATAAACTTTTTTTGAAAGAGTAAAAATATACATTTTTGAAAAAACAAAAAAAAAAACATTTTTTTTAGAGGAAACAATCCAATTATGTTGATTATTTTTTACTTATGTATCACATATTTTCTTTTTACAAAGGAATACCTTGATTAGATCTAGATGCTTCTTTTTGAGCAGCTGTCACCAACAAAACCTCTTTTAACAGTCCTACCTCCCTCATTCATTCATTGCTCAGTGAATTTCACTCCTATATATATATATATTAGGGTTATGCCTATATGATCTTAAACCCTTTCAGCACACAGCAGTTGCCGCTCTGCCTTTCCCTTTTTGAACAAATACTCATGTACTTTCCACAACCCAACTCTTTCAATCTCTCAACTTCCATGTAACCAAAACCAGCTTTGCAATTTCACTTAATCTCATTCAATCAGATCTATTCTAACTGCTTCCCTATGCTTGAAACGATGAGTCAAACAACAACTAGATTCTCTATTAATGCATCTGTTGGAGATCTGATGATTCAAAGAATGTTGATGGTGACTTCTATATCTTTACCATCTCTTAGATAGTTTAATGGTATCATTAACAATAAATTTTAATTTCCTTGATTAATTATGGGAGAAGGTCTATAGCTTAACGGTGACAATAATTTATTTATGCGAGTTAAGACGTTCTATATAGTTTGATTAGAGCGCGAATCTTCTCCAATATTGTTTGAGATTCCATAACTTACATTCTTCAACATCTTCGTTTGTTCTTTAAGATCAAACATTGTATCTGCAAATTTATGTAATGTTGTTATCTTATTAAATAAAATGATTGTGGTTTTCTTGATTAATTAAGTTTGTAATTTTTTAATACACTTTTGTTTTGCATAATTTTAAATAATGACTCAAGTTTATGTACTGGTCGGTGCGGATCTTCAGAAACTCTTAATCATTTTTATTTTTTTACACTGTTCTACTTTTGGGGCTGTTTGGAATCATATTTTTGATTGGTTTGGATGGTCTACGGCTATTCCTTATGAAGTCGTGGATCATTTTACTCAGTTTACATTTAGTGGTGGTGACTCTAAGATGCGGCAATCTATCTTGCATTTGATTTGGTTTGCTACTGTGTGGGAAACCTGGAAAGAAAGAAATAACAGGATCTAATGCAAAAGAGTGTTTGATAACAGTGCTAGTGGACAAAATTAAGTTGCTTTCCTATAGGTGGTTGAAGGCGAAAACTGATTGTCCTTACAATTACCATAGTTGGTGGTTGCGTCCGCTTTCATTGTTAGGCATATATTAGTTGTTTCTTTTCTTTGTGTCTGTCGTTTAGTTTCTCTGTTTCAGTTTCTGTAAATATTGTTTAGACATTGTTTTGTTCTCTCTTGGCACACCTTGTGCTAGGAAGGACATTTTGAGTTGGTAATATATTTCATTTTAGCCTCTTCAAAAAAAAAAAAAGATATAAATCTATTCTAAAATATTTATTAGTTTTATACAAAAGTATTCACTTATTATGTCACACCCATAATTGTTAAAAGCGCGATCTATATCTTAAAATCATAAGATCTCACGGTTTTTTCTCTCGCCACCATGTCATACCGTACAAAAATCGTTGCAGAGGATGGAGCACTTTGGGTACAAAAACAAACGCGCTTTTAAAAAATATGTAATTTCTCCTTAAGAAAAAGTAATTTCCAGTATAAATAGACGTTTTTAATAGAAAATAGGGAAAAAAACTATGACACATTTTTATGTAATTTAATTTGATAATTACGCAGGTATATCTTTTAGTTATGTATGTACACGAGATATGCCTACGCAAGTGAACGCGTAGATTCTCTCTGTGTGTGAACTGAGCATGATGAAAGAAAAATATATATTATTGTTGCTTTTTTCATGTCAAACCGAAACAGAAGAAAGGTTTGTTTTGATAAAAGGAATAAAAGGATAATAACATATGCTCACAGCTTGAGAATGGTATATAGATGAAAAACATAAAGGGAAAAGTTGTCAATAAATTACTATCAGAATATTATTGTCAAGTCCGCAGTCAATTGATAAAAATGTCGAAAATGTTTGGCCGAACTTGGTGATTAGGATTTAAACTTCAACTTCTCTACTTTTTCTCTACTTTTATGTGTGAGTTTTCAATGGATATTGTCATTTCGTCCATCTAAAAACATAATATTATTTTCAAATATTCTAAAATTTCTCATTGATCATGAGCAACTACTAATTTTCAAATTTATTTAGCTGTATACAGCAAATTAATTAGATGTTACTTGAAAAAATCTCATTGTAAAAGTTCTTTTTTTCTTGAGTGCTTTATTAGAAAAAATATCTTCAAATAAAATCAATTTTCTTCTAATACTGTTTTCAAAGAAGAAAAGTGTATATTTTAACATCAAAAATAGGGAGATGTAATTTAAAATTCTTTCAAAAGTTTAAAAAAATATTTCTATATCAAAAGGGGTACAATTTATTCTTTTGTACTATTTGGATACATCTCGTGCTCATGAAGATTATTAAAATTGAATTTTAACTTGTACAATCCCCGATTTTGCATTTTTACATACAAATTTAGTGTTAAATCATTTGTAAAAAATGAATCTAGATAAAATTGAAGCTGAACCGCAATTAAAACGTATTAAACTCTCTTAAATTGGAAAGAACCTGAAGAAATTAGTCGATTTTATCCAATTTTAAAGAAATTGACTTTCGTCTTTTGGATAGTTTTCACTTTAATAACTTTAGAATCTTTTTTAAATTAATATATGTAATTTAATTTCGTGTTAATTCGTCACAAGCCAACACCATATTTCATAAAATTTAGTTGTCCAAAAAATTGTCTAGTTTGAAAGGAAAGAAAACTATTGAACACACTCCCTCTCTTCTTACCATGCAAAAAAAATGCTTCCAAATTTGGACCATAAAGCAATACAAATACAACACTCATCCATGCATGCAAACACAAACACTTTTATGCTTGATATTTTTTTTTCTTTCTTTCTTTCCTTTAACTCTCTCTCTCTCTCTCTCTCTCTCTCTCTCTCTCACAATACCTGAGAATTTTATCATATCTCAGCATTACAAAATGATTCTCTCTGCAACACAATCCACCGTTGCTTAATATTCTCTATCAACAAACAAGAGAACCTATCTATTCTATTCTATTCCATCTTTCTGCAATTCCCTACTTTCTTTTCATTGCTTTCCAAGCCAAGAATCTCTCCCTATACCACTTCCTTCATAGATTCTTCTCCCTTCTTTTTCAACCACTATTAACCATGTTTAATGATTATACTTGTTTTTCATCTCTTTCTCTCTCTCTCCAAACCCTTCTTTTCTCTCCCCATCATTTTCATTTTCTCTTGCTCTCACATAACCACAAAATCTATACATATAGGCTTCCATCGTCGTTATGGCACCTCCTTCAGATATTAATATTCTTTCTCACCCTTGCATATATGGTATTTTCTTTCTCTTCTTTTTCCTATTTGTTCTTCCTTTTGTATTATTACTTAGAGCTTCATGGAAGACTAATGAAACTTTGCAACATCATGCTGCTATTTTTTTAACTTAAATATATTCTTGTTTTTTATTTTTTGTTGATTCTCACCGTGATGCGATATTAAAGAAAGTATGAAATGTTCATAAGTTGTTTTTAGCTTATAACTTATACGAAAATAAATTGATTTTATTTTATCTTTTGTTATAGATATAGCTTATATATAAGCTCTTAATGAAGTTACTTATCGAAACGACCCTTGTTGATATGTGAAATTTGATTTATACTATGACTTAGCTATTTCAATTAAACCCTTTTTTGTTGTTGCAATTTTGGTGGGAAACAGGGGATTTTTCTTCTTCATACTCAGAGAGGAAGTCTGGTTTTATGAAATGGTTTGGCAAGATTTTCAAAATTGGATCCAATAGAGGAAGGGGTGGTGGTCATCTTTTACAGCAACCTGTAGACGAAAACATGGCTTGGCGAGCTCCGCCTAGATCCTTGGTACCAATGACTCAACTATCTTCTTTGTCTCATTTATAGCTTAATGATAACATTGTTCTGTTTAAGAATATCTATTTAGAGTGTAGGTCACTGCGTTAATTTCCGCTTATGTGTCTATAAAAAAGCTCCTAGATCAATGTACTAAACAATATTCTTGATGCTAATAGGATAACCGTGCTAGAACTAAGAAGGAGGAAGAGGATTTGAACAACGCAATTGCACTTTCTTTAAGTGAAGATTTAAAGATACCAGCAGGTAGGTACTAATTTTCAACAAATTTCTTGCTCTCTAACTATAACAATCTTGAAAATCAAGAAATAAACTTTTATTTGCATTTTCTCATTAAGGATATAGATGGCGAACGGGAACTGATGATGATTATGCAAAAGGACTCCAGGATCGCATGCACTCATCTCTACACCCTCCATGCGCCCCTATACCTTTTTATCCCCGCGGATACAGGTAAATTTTGCTCTTCTAATTTGATCAATACTTAAATAGCATGATGGTTTAAATTTGTTTTTGGATACTTCCAGCCAACATCATATAATTCAAGATTTCTCTTACATTACGCATGTATGTACGTGTGTTGTAACACTATAATTTATCAAGTATTAATTTGAACAGAGTTTTGAAATAACCTTAGATTTCTCTATTGACTCGCTTTAACATACATTATGTAGTTAGTTTTTGTTTTTGTTTCATTGTTCTGATGCTTACGTGTTCCAATAAATCAATATCTGACGGTTTTTCTTCATCACTTATTTACAACTGATAATATGCAGCATGCCATCGCATAACAGAATATGTGGAGGGTGCAACAAGGAGATACTCTACGGTAATTGTTTGGGAGTCGAACATAGTTATTTTCATCCAGACTGCTTTCGGTGTCACTCTTGTCATCATCCTATTACCGAGCGTGAGGTATTTTGATTTGATCATCTTGAGATTTAGAGCATATATTGATATAATCTATTTTCAAGCCTTAACACACATTTACACAGGCACATCATGTAGATGCACTCATACATTTATCATACTTCAATATTTTCCAACAAAAGTATGCTATTTACACTTTCAAAGCTATGCTTACAGACAAATTGATTTTAACACTTCTCTTTTATCCATCTCTTACGGCCTTTTGTTTCTGTTGATCCAAGTTTTCTTTGTCAGGGAAGCATCCATATCACAAGTATTGTTTTAAAGAATTGAGCCATCCTAAATGTGAAGTTTGCCGTCATTATGTAAGTTTTTCTTCCCCTTCCTTTGCTTTTTCACAATGTCCACTTCAATAGTTAAGGTCATTAAATGACAGAACGAACTAGTTTTCTCATGACATCTTAAATGTGTTGAAACAGAAATCGTCGCTAAAATGGTTTCATCCTATTTATTTCTAATCAATTAGAAGATTATAGAAGTTCTGTTTATCACATTAATCAATCATATGATATGGCATCATAGCTTACCATTGATATATCAGAAGACTAGCATAGTAAAAAACATTATATCCTTTGTATCTATTACTATTGAACTATAATCTATAATACATGTTAATTTGTTTCACTTGCAGATACCTATAAATGGTTCTGGTTTGATTGAGTATAGGTGTCACCCCTATTGGAACCAAAAATACTGTCCGTCTCATGAACATGATAATACATCTCGCTGTTGTAGCTGTGAAAGATTAGAGGTACTAATATTTTTTTTTTCTCCTTTTTAAGATCATGGAAATAACATTTTGCTATATATATGTTTCTCTTTTCTGATATTTATATTTTTAATTACCTTCTCCTTGAAGTCTCGGGGCGAAAGATACTTTAGATTGGACGATGGACGGATTTTGTGCTTTGAATGCATGGAATCTGCTATAACAGATACTGGTGAATGTCAACCTCTTTATCATGCTATTAGAGACTATTATGAAGGAATGAATATGAGAATCGATCAACAAATCCCTATGCTTCTAGTTGGAAGAGAAGCACTTAATGAAGCCATCGTTGGAGAGAAGAATGTAATGAATCCATCCATTCTTTGTTTTTCAGTCATAGGAATTAATTCAATTCCTCTTACTCTTTCTAATTGGTTGGTTTCTACCAGGGTTTCCATCACATGCCAGAAACAAGAGGGTTATGCCTTTCCGAAGAACAGACAGTTGCCAGTGTATGATTTTCAATACCTTCTGCTTTTGTTTTATAAGATTAGAGAATGTTGAAGTTTTCATGTACTTCCATTTATTTATTTACGATTTTCTGTTTTTCAGGTACATAGATGGTCAAAAATTGGAGGTCATCGATTAATAGGGATGCGAAGTCAACCTCAAAAGTTGATTAGAAAATGTGAAGTTACAGCTATTCTTGTTCTCTATGGTCTTCCGAGGTAATTAATATTTAATACACAACAATGGAAACTTCTCTTTTTGTCTCTCTCCAATTACAGATGATCCACTTTGAAAAAAAATTAGTATCTATGAATTTTGAGAAATGATGTTAAGTTTCGATAACAATTTAGATGGTTAACGCTGTTCAAACCATCCACTCAAGGCAATTAACCACAGTTTTGAACGTAAACCACAATTTTCAGGTGTAAAATTTACATTCTACTTTATGTTTGTGAATATGTTAAGGCTTTATAACAAGTGTTCTAATATATTTATGGGTGCAGGTTACTCACAGGTGCTATCCTTGCACACGAGTTGATGCATGGTTGGTTACGCCTTAAAGGTTATATTTATATGATTTTATCTTGACATCAAATTCCTTAGTATTACACGACTTGATTTTTATCTCATTTATCTTAATCTAATCAGGTTACCGCAACCTTGATCCTGCAGTAGAGGAAGGTATTTGTCAGGTTCTTTCTTACATGTGGCTTGAAGCAGAAGTTATGTCGGGTTCTAGAACCATGGCATCAACATCAGCCGCAGCTTCTTCTTCTTCTTCTTCTACCTCCACCTCCTACTCATCAAAGAAAGGTGCGATATCCAAAGTTGAGAATAAATTGGGTGAATTTTTCATGAACCAGATTGCCAATGATTCTTCTCCAGCTTATGGTGGAGGCTTTAGATCGGCTAATGCAGCTGTTAATAAATACGGTTTACGTTGTACTCTCGACCATATTCGCTTGACTGGTCAGTTCCCACTGTAATAAAAACAACTTCTCCGAGAAGTTTGGATTGGAGTGTTTGATGTTGGATTGGTTTAAATCCAACACAAAAAGTTAGATAGCTTCTCCTGCTATTTCATTCTCTGAGGAGAAGGTGTGTTCTATAAGAATGTCCAAATATAAATTCACTACTACTATTATAGTACATGCCTTGTTTAAATTTAAGAGAATGTAGTAAATAATAAATAAATAAATAAATAATACTCATCCTAACATATACCTAATTTCTCTTTTATTTTTCAGACAAAAAGGTATAAATAATGATATGTAGTATTGAAGTGTGCAAAACTGCAATTAACAAAACAAGAATAATGCAATCACATAACACTAAATAATATTGTAATATATTTACACTTGTAGTATGCATATTTTTAAATCCTTATAAATATTATGAATCATAGGTTTCATTCACATGAAGAAATAGTAGAGGACTAGACCTTAGTAGCTTCCTTCATGCTCTCATCATCGCTTTTGTAACCATTAGTTTCCGTAGTTCTCCTCTGTACGGTCTTATAAGTATACCTCTTTGATATGACGAGAAACACGCACACATTCAAAGAACTAATAGCTGCCAACATCCAATAAAAGTTATCCAAACGACTCGAATTTATATCCTTCCCAATCCAACTTTTGCCACTCTTTGCCGTGACATGGTCGACAACGACGATTATAAAGTTGCTTAAGAAGTTTCCAATTCCAAACACACTAAAATACAAGGCCAATCCCAAGCTTCTCATTGAATCAGGAACTTCGTCGTAGAAATACTCTTGTATACCAACCATAAGAAATGCATCCGCAAAGCCTGCAAGTAAGTTTTGTGGTAACAACCAGTACACACTCATAGTTACTTGCCCTGTTTCCCCTGTTCTCAAGATTTCATTCTCAAGCATTCTAAGTCTCTTAACTTCTACTAAGGCTGAAAGAACCATAATAATGGCTGAGAGTGTCAAGCCGATGTTTATCCTGCTAAGGATACTGATGCCTCTTTCATTGCCAGTGATTTTCCTCATAATTGGAACAAAAATCTTATCGTAAATCGGGATGCCTATTAAGGTACCAATGGCAGAAATAGCGTTCAGGGAAGCTGGCGGTATTTCGAAACCGTTGCCTATGTTTAAATCTGTAGCAGCTGCTTGTTTGACATAAAAAGTTGAGCCTTGTGCTGCACATGCCCCACTTGCTAATAACGTTAGCCATATGGGAACTATGTTCAAGACAAGCTTTGTCTCCTCCACTCTTGTCACTGTCGTTAATCTCCATGGATTCACTTCCTGCTCACCATATTTCTCTTCGATTATCGCAGCCTTGTCTAGAAACCTATTCATTCATTTCAAGTGATCAATATCAGACTAATAGTAGGGTTTTCAGGTATATCTTTATAGGTAAATTAACATTCATTCATACAATATATATGTATATCTTTGAATTCTAACTATGGACGACCTTGTCTATTCTCATCCCTAATTCTAACAATTAGTCTCAGTTGGATAAGGTGTATGTGTGATACCTGAATCTGCTAGTATGGCTTAGAAGCCTTCCTTGAGAATGGTCTGAAATTTGAAGCTCATACAATAAAGCAGGATTTGAAGGACAACATAAATCCCTTTTTCTTATGGCTGCAACAAGGACCTGTAAAATTGGCAGTAGAGGGTTTCCTTCCGGCTTCCGGTATCTATACAAGGGCTTACCTACACAGAAAGTTATGACAGCAATAGCCATAAAAGCTGTAAGTATTAGAGTAGCAACTCCCCAGTTGACAAAGTCTTGAACATATACAATCACTGTGGAACTAATCAGCACTGCAAAGCACAATCCAAAGTTCCACCAGTTGAAGAAAGACAGCTTCTTCTTCATTTCTTTCAGATGACCATCATCAAATTGATCCGCTCCAAAGCTTTGTAAGCATGGTCTGTATCCTCCAGTTCCGAAAGATTTACAGTAAAGCGCGAGAAAGAAAACCACTTCATGAATTTTCCTAGGCCGATGACATTTCTCTGTGTGGCATGACTTCAAACTTGGGATGTATTGAGTCATTGTCAACACACATAACCCCTGATTTCAGTTTCACAACTAGAAATTAGGAATATTTTTCATGGAAATAGGTATATCAGTGCTTGAAAATTGAATTTGATGTATAAACAGTGAAATCCGTAGTTTTATAAAAAGATCCAAGTATGTAGCTTGTGACATAAGATTTTGATTTGCTGAAGTCAACAACTCCATGCATTCATACAGTCAGCACATCAACAGCTGTTAAATCAGGATTAAACGGTCCAAATTTCAATGCATATTTTGATTTTAGAAAAACTGAAATATCAAGCTTGAAATCTAAACTGTCTGATCTCAATCCAATGATCACTGATGCGCTAACTACATCAGATCCAAATCCATGTTTTGATGTGTCTCTGATGACCGCAACTCGATGTATCAACTCATTTATCCTGTTTTCTTTTTAATCTAAGTTGGAATAAACTAGGTGAAAAAGTACATAAAAAGTTTAAAAAAAGGGTACGTAATACACTACGAAAATGAAAAATATTTACCGTCAGATAAATTACGGATGACAATTGGACCATATGAAATCGACCAGTATATGCATCAGCAATAAATCCTCCTACCAGAGGCATTAAAGTTGTTACTCCTATCCAGGTGTTTACATTTTTAGCAGCTGTTTTGAGATCTTCATGAATCACTTCAGTCAGGTATGTGATAAGGTTCAT
Organism: Medicago truncatula; assembly: GCF_003473485.1. Taxonomy (NCBI): domain Eukaryota; kingdom Viridiplantae; phylum Streptophyta; class Magnoliopsida; order Fabales; family Fabaceae; genus Medicago; species Medicago truncatula. The sequence continues at coordinate 34,552,627 of NC_053044.1, forward strand.
GGTTAGTCCATAGTGGCTCATCCTTTCACTAATTTCAACCACTGCTCAAAATCAAGTAAAACATGTTACATGTTAAAGCATTGATGAAATAAAAACATTTTTTTAGTGTAGCTACAAACATGAAATAAACTAATGATAGTATCTTACTGATGACAAAGAAAGAAGCTTTCCATGCACCAGTGGAAGCACGAAGAGGAACTCTTCCTTTATAATCAAAAGAACCATCATACACCCATTTTTCTTCATTACTTTCTTCACTTTTATCTCCTTTTCTCTTCTCCATGACTTGCTCCAATTTTACAAATTGAAGAGGCAAGTTAAAGGGTCATCAATGGAATTGGTTTGTTAAATAGACCACTTAAAAGGAAGAGTGATTTCTATGATTGGTGATGTCATTAGGTGACATTTTAAATGGAATCTGCAAGAATAATAATAATACATGAATTTTAATGGCTCTAATAAAAAACAAAATCATATTAAAAAAATTATGAAATGGACCTTTTTAGTTCATAATCAAATGATTGCAACTAATGATATTTGATTTGGTTGACAACCATACACTAATAGTGATACAGTTTGTTTGTAGAGATAATTACACCCGGTTTAAAATATTGCAATTTAATATTTTTTATCATGTTATAGGTGTGAAGTTTCAACTAATATTTTGCGGTGACTAATCTTGGTCGAGGAACTTGTGGGACATACAACATGGATTCTTCCATTTTAACCAAATATTTTTCATTCACAAGAGTCGCATATTGAATCCTAACTAATTGCTTAAGGGGCTCAAAATCTCTTACCATTTAAACCAATTTATTGATGGTATTGCAATATTAATACCAATACCGAAGAATAAATATATTTTTTGTGGCTAACCCTCTAGTTCCAAGGTGACGAGTGTCTTAGTAATTCGGAGTTCAATTAGAAGATAAGTAAAATCTAACCTTAAATTGCTTCGCTCATAAATCAAACTTCAGTTCTCTCGAACGATTCGTCCTAACGGCTCATTAACCACTTTCCAATATAATATAGCTAACAAATTACTATTAAAAAGCAGCTAGTAGTGGTAATTTAAATTGATAAAAAAAAATGTAGCTGGTAGTGTATAAAGGTCATTTAACAAGTTAATAAATTTTTGCAACAGAAAATAACTAAATGGAAAAATTAATGTACAAGTATTTGAATTCAAGTTTGTTCACATCTATTAAAATTGAACTAAATAAAAAGGATATATAAGAGATGTGTCTTGTATATTTAATATCTTAAAAAGAATAAATCGGGTTTTACTTTTGATGGTCTTCACCGTCACTCTGTATAAGGTACACAACAACTTTGTAATTGTCGTTCTTCATCTTTATTATGTTGACTATTTGTATTATTTTCCCTTTAGGCACATCTTGCGCGTAATACGGATGATTTTTAATATATTTTACTCTTGCCTTCTTAAAAAACAATTAGAGAAATATCGTCAAGGGTTCTTAAATATTCTTATTATTAGCACATTTGTTGTTCTTAAAAAGGAATATTTGATCATTTTATATTGATTTTTTTTATAAATCAAGAGAGCAAGGGAGGCATCAAGGAGAACTTAGACGTAATAACTAGGTTGACATCCCGTAGCTGCTCCTATCCTCTACCATCTTCTCAAAAAATTTATTAAAAAAGGAAAAACTGTACAAAAGAGAGGGACTAGGCCAAAACCCTCAATAATAACAGCAAAAGAGATAATTAGGAGAATCTAAAATTCGAAAGACAATGGCATTATAAAAGTCCTGCCTAAGAAAAATATTGGGACATCCGTTAACAAAACTTTATTCAATTAAATATAAATATTTTATACATAGCTAAGATCACAATTGAAGAAACTTTTGATTTTCTTCAATGGTTACACAATTTCATTGGTCATGAAAGCTGTGTCTATAATCAAATATTATAAGTTTTCTTTTTCAAACTATAAAAAGACAAGTACTGAAATAACTAAAAAGGCAGTCACTACAAAACCCTCAGCGGTTCATCCTTGGTTTTCTGTCCTATGATGCTGATTCTAAAATATTTCTTGCTTTAAAATAATACTAGTATATAATATATATACTACTATATTGCTATTTACAAGATTCTCACGTTTCTCTGTTATTTTTCTCATAGAAAAATAAAATAGAGTGATAGGATGGTGGAAAGACTTTAGAAATTAGAGATCAATGTTCATAAAAAAAATTATATTTATCTCTCTCTAATATATGTTGGTAGAGCTTAAACCCGAAACCTCTGTAATTTTTTAGGAAAATTGGCTCTATGTTGTTCCTTCAAACAAAAAAATAAAATATTTTGCCATGAAAATGAAAGCAAGGAAAAAGAGATATCAAGTTGGTTAGTAATTTTTTCTTCTTATTTTACCGTTTATTTAAACTATTAAATTTATAATGGTAATTTTCTTTATCAATAAAATAAATAAACAATTTGGCATCTTCAATTTTTTTGTAAACCTTCTGAAATTTCTTATTCATTATAGTCTCAAGTTGAGATAAAAACCCTCTAAATCCACCTCGAAAAAGAGGCAATAAAACTGAGAAGCCTCCCTCTTCCTCTAAGAAACCAAAACATGTTCATTTATTTTCAAATAAGTATGATAAAAAGAATTATCAAGAAAACTAAACTCTAGCTAATACATATTGTTGTAGGAATATACTTTGATTTTAAGAGCCAAGCATAATCTGGTTGGAGTAGGGGTGGTTTTACCATCCGGCGAGCCTGGCACATGCACTATTAAACTCGCCGCTAAATCCATCGGAAAAGCTTTGAACATTCCAAACATTGGTGAGGAAATGTGTAAAGAATCATTGTATTCTCAAGTCATCAAAGATTACATTGTCTCTGAAATTCTCAAGAATCTTGATGAGACTTGTAGAGCTTCAAATCTCAAGAATCTTCCAAAAATTCTTCACAACTTTCACTCCTTAAAACCAAAAGTTGGAAGTCTTGAGAGAGTGGCACAAACATACTCATTATAGATATACCATCTCATGAACAAGAAACCATTGAATCTAAACTATATCATTATGCGTCACATGATAGATGCAGCTAGCTAAGAATTCAAAGCAAATTTTTCAAATATTTCAAGGTAACACTTGAAGATGAAAAATCAAGCAATTTTTTAAGGAGAAATCCTTCAGAAGACGATCAATTTAATCAAAATTAGAATGATATTTTGAAGGAGAAATCGTTCAGAACACTTATGAAGACGGTCATGATGCTCCCAAAGAATACCAAACATCTAGTCATCAGGACAAAACATCTGGACCAAACATCAAAATATCAAAATCAGAGATCAAAATGACATTCATATCAAGTCATCAGGACGAAACATATCTAAACAAGGTTCTGATCCGGCATCAGAATAGAAGTTACTTGTTCTCAAAGACTGTAAAATAAAAACCATAGAAAAAGCAACATCATTCCTTGGCTCTCAAGATTCTGAATTCACCACAAAAGAAACCAACGTAACGACTATATTTCTAACTTGCTCTCCAAGATTCTAAAATTCCCTCATCTTTAAATACTCAACTATTCAGTACTGCAAGGATCAAAAGATTGCACTCAAACATAATCTACATTCTCAAAACTACTCATCAGAATAAAATCTCTTGAAAAGCATAAAGTATATACTTATCATTATATCCTTGGATCTAATTTTAGCAAGCCATACATTAGGTAATATACAACAAATGTAAACTTGGCGAAACAATGTAAGACACTTGATTCAGCAAAAAAATATAAATGCGAGATCAAACCATTGTAGCTCTCATCATGCCATCATGTCTACCCCATCATCACTCTTACCGGCATCAATTTCATTACCTATCCTCTGAACACTCTTATAAGTATACCTCTTTGCTAAGAAGAGATAAGCACACAAATTCAAAGCATTGATAATTGCCAACATCCAATAAAACCTATCCAAACGACTTGAATTTATATCCTTCCCAATCCAACTTTTACCATTCTTTTCTGTCACATGAGCCACAATAGTGATTAGAAAACTGCTTAAGAAACTTCCAACTCCAATCACACTAAGATATAATGCCATTCCTAAGCTTCTCATTGAGTCAGGAACTTGGTCGTAGAAATACTCTTGTAAACCAACAAGGGAAAATGAATCACCGAAACCAAGGATCAAATATTGAGGGACTAACCAAAAGACACTCATAGTATTTTTTCCTGTTTCTCCTGATCTGAGAATTTCTTGCTCATGCATTCTAAGTCTCTTAGCTTCTACTAAGGCTGCAACAATCATAACCATGACTGAAAATGCTAAGCCAATGGCAATTCTTCTAAGGATGCTGATGCCTCTTTCATTACCAGTGATTTTTCTCATAATTGGTACAAGAACTTTGTCATATAAGGGAACAAATATCAAGGTGCCAATTGCTGTAACAGAGACAACAGAACCTGGTGGGATTGTGAAATTGTCGCTTAGCTTCAAGTTCATTGAAGCTGCTTGTTTTACAAAGAGTGTTGTAGCTTGTGCTAAAGTTATTCCAGTTGTTAATGAAGCTAGCCATATGGGGATTATGTTAAGAACAAGCTTTGTTTCTTCAACTCTTGTCACTGTTGCTAATCTCCATGGATTGTGTTTTGGATTAACAGGCGTGTCTTCTAATATTGCAGCCTTGTCAAGAAACCTATTCATCATTTCAAGTTATATTAGACATTATTTGATTTAGTAGGGTTTTTGGCTTTGTTTTTAATGTCCTAATTATCAGTTTATACTAGAAAAGTTGTATAGTTTAGTTCACAAAGAATAAGTTCAAATTTACAGTTCGATATTTTCGAAAGGAAGTTCAAACACTCATGCTAATGTGGATAAATTTTGGCCATGCGTCGATAAACAAATTAAGTAAGCGTCTATAGCGTAAGTGTTTATCATATAAAAAGATTACTTTTTATACAACAAAATGTAAAGTAAACTCAAAATGCTTCCATATAAGATATAAGCAGTTTTCGTTGGCTGTCGTTAAGATCATATGGAAAAGAAAGTTGAAAACAACTCATGACGATGTTATAAACTGTTTCTATAAGCTTGCCGAAATAGTCTTATAAATCTTTGGTCATGTTAACCGGTGCTCCCGGGGCACTAGTTAAGCAATCAAAAATGGAAAGAAAATACAAAGTTAGCATTAAAAACAACACGTTTTCAAGTTTCAAAAAGTAAAATACACAATTTTCAAAAAAATGTTTCTTTTTATAATTCCTTAACTAGTGTCCGGGAGCACTCGTTAACATTTCCCATAAATCTTTATATCAGTAGATAATGGACATGTTATAAATTATTTTCATAAGTTCTCTAAACAATCTTACAAGTCTTTATGTCAGTTATTAAGTTCAAATAAGTCAATCTAAAATATTGAAACACCCACGTAGATACAAACACAACACCTGACACAACACTAGCATCGATAGTAGTTTTAGAAAATAAATAACTAAATGTAAGCACATATGCCGGTGTCACGTTGGAAATCAGACGCAGCTTCAATGTGAAAATATATAATATTCCATTGAATTTTGAGGTTAAAAAGTATTGATTTGATAATAACTAATAAGCATTGATTTGAAATGACAAGTATGTTTCATACCTTAGGTTGCTAGTATTGCATAGAAGCCTTCCTTGAGACTTATCTGACTTTGGAATTTCATAGAACAAATCAGGATTTGAAGGACAGGATAATTTTCTTTTCCTTATAGCTGCAACTAGTACCTGTATAATTGGTTTTAAAGTATTTCCTTCTGGCCTTCTATACCTATAAAAAGGTTTCCCTAGATAGAAAGCTATGATGCATAGAGCCATAAGAATTGTGAGAATTAGACAAGAAACTCCCCAACTAACATTGTCTTGGACATAAACAATCACTGTTGCACCAAGAAGCAATGCAAAACACAATGCAAAGTTCCACCAGTTGAAGAAAGACATTTTCTTCTTCCTTTCTTCGACGTGATCTTCATCAAATTGATCAGCTCCAAAGCTTTCCAAGCATGGTTTGTGTCCTCCAGTGCCCAAGGAGATACAGTAAAGGGCAAGGAAGAAAACTACTTCATGAAGTTTTCTTGGCTGCAGACATTTCTTTGTGTTGCATGTCTTTAAACTTGGTATGTATTGAGACATAGTCAACAGGATTAACCCCTGGTTTGAACAACTAGAAATGAGAGCCAAACAGAGGCTAAAGGCTACGTTAAAGTTCATTCCATTATATTTTTTTGGGTTCCCATATCATTGGTAGAAAGTTTCCACCGCTTAGCAGTGGCTAATCTCTGTTGGGGAACCTATGGAACACATAAGGTGGGTTCTCCTCTGCAAATCAACCCGATTTTTACCATACGCATGAGGCAGAAATGAAATCCTTAACTAAGGGTGGCAAAATGGACAAATCGGATGGATAAGGATTTGAATACTATTGGATAGATCAAAACAATCCAATAGTCCATTAAAATACACTTTTTATAAAATTAAAAAAAAAAATCCATCCAATCTAACCCATTAAATATAAAATTTATCCGATTTATCTATTATTAGATTATTAATGGATAGATATCCATCCCACCATATATTAAACTCTATCATTTATTAATTAATTTTTTCATGAATTCAATCCAAAGAAATTTTATTTAGCAAGGCTCAATACTGAATTTTTTTAGCCCAATGTTTTTTTTAAAGAAACCCAATTAATTAAATAATTAAGAAATATTTAATATTATTAATTAAATAATAAAAAATATGATGGGGTGGCAGCTGGTGGTCAACATGCCATCGACGGCGTTGACCACGGCATAGCTCCGGCGACCCCACGAAGGCGTGCGGCGGCGCTCCAACCAATTTTCCGATGACTCATGACGGAGCTCTGGAAGTCGTCGATGCTCCAGCAGTGCGTGGATAGTTGCTGAATTATATTTTTATTAATTCTTTTTTAATATTTACTAAAATAATTAATTGTTAATTATATCAAATATCTCTAATTTTAAGTTTTCTATTTCCAGAAGAAAAAAAAAAGAGTTATATTTTTCATTTTTTTCTTAATTAATTTTAATATTGAAATATTTTTTAATTTTTTATTATTGGAAATATTTTTTATATTTGGTTCATTAGATTTATATTACATATGGAGTGGTTTTCTTATTTCTCATTCTCAAATATGAAGAAGATGATTGGTTGAAGAAAGTTGAATAGTGTGAAGAGATTGGTAAAAGCGGTGTAGCGGCTGGAAGAGAAAAAAGGAGATTTATGATTTTGGTAATAATTAAATTAAATTGAAATAACAATCCTATCCTTTTGTCTTCATTGATTTTATAATGAAAATAAGGGCTTTTAGTATCCAATTGAAAAGGTGTTTCATGCTAAAACACACCTTCACACAAGTGAATGGGTGTGTTGTAGCAATACCCATTTTTAAATGGATAGATTGGATCCAATCAATTTGAAAAAGTTTGTTTGGTGGACGGATTAGATGGATTTTGCATTGAATGGATTTGATGGACTAAATTGTCACCCTTAGAACGGAGCACATGTTTAGGGGGTTCAAGTCTCTTATTAGTTTAACCAATTCATTGTTGATAAAAATTCGTTCGATTTTAATTTGATGTATTATGTATAAGCAAATAAATAATTTTGGGGGGATGAAGTAGAAGAGGTGATGGAGGACACTATCAACCCTGACAAGAGAATTGAGGCGGAAGAGGACAAGGTTGAAACCCTCATATCTGACTTTGAGAAACATTATCCAAGTCTATCGGAGAGCACTAAGGCAGAGAAAAAGAAGAAGAAGCATGTGCACAAAGTGAGGCTTGCTAGCTTTAACTCAGTCGGGAATGAGGACCCGTGCCTAAAAGTGTAACTCCAATCCTGTCTTGGCAGCTACAAAATAGTTGGTACATTTGCAAAAGCATAGATAGGAATATCACTATTTTGTATTAAATTTCTTAGAGAGGGTAGTCTTGTAATCACTTTAGCTTTTCTGTATTATGGTGGACTTAGCCACCTCTTTCCTTAGGATCTTTCTTTTAGAGGGATAGATCTAGTCTTTCTTTTTGAAAGTTATACGCTTTCTGACTCTGTTGTACTGGTTCAGATATCTCCTATCTTTTTTATTCTAGTGCTTTGATAAAAAAACTAAATTATAAATACTGTCAAAAAATAAATTGAAATTTGTTGTCCATATTGTGGTGGGCCATATTGATTAAAGATATGATATAACAGATGCAAATAAAGCCTTAAATGTTTAATCTCTGCTTGAGAATCAATTCTTATAATATGTGGACCATGTTGATACTGATATATTATTATTATTTAAGCTCTGATTGAGTTTGAATCCAAGTCTCAAGATAGTAAACTTTTCATTGAGTTTTTTTATGGTATGAGTTATACTTACGAACAGACTGTTGATTTTAATGTTCAAAACAGATGCAAGCTTCATAGTAATTTTTTTTTACAAAGACTTTAATAGTAAATAAATAAACAATAATTAAAATAAACTATGCATGACATTAGTATAAAAAGATTTACCAAAAGGTAGACGAGGGAAGAAAATAGGATCATAGGAAATCGACCAGTGTAAGCATCAGCAAGAAATCCACCAATTAGAGGCATCAAGGTTGTTGTTCCTGACCAATAGTTTACATCCTTTGCTGCAGTTTTGAGGTCTTCATGCATCACCTTAGTTAGGTATGATATAAGATTTGCAGCTATTCCAAAGAAGCTTACCCTTTCACTAAATTCAATTGCTGCACCACATGAAAACAAAATGACCAAGTTATTCAGACACGTCTATTGTACAGTTTTATGACAATTACTAGTAATAAGTAGCAATAAATAATAAGAGATTAAACGTCAACAAAAAAATAAAAAATAAGACATTTCTTTCATATGACTTCTTTAGGATTTGGCATTGTTTGCCTTAGAACTAGTTTTTTTTGTTTGTTTTCTATTTTTCCTTTTAAATTTTCTCTTTGGAAAAAATGAAAATAAATTATAAGTCGGTATGCAAAAGTAATGCATAGGAATAGTCCAAAAAGAGGGGGAAAAAATAGTTTATCTACAATTTTCAATGCACTTGTACTTTGAAGAACATTTGCCGGCTTCTATTGTTTGTTGTGATGATACTATTTGTTTACATGCTTTTGCTAACCCTAATTGTTGAAATTTCCGGCCTTCAATTAATTTGGGAGGAATTATTTTTATTTATGTAGAAAAAAGGTCGTGTAATCCCAAATTTAAACAAGATGTAATTAAGTTTTGATTAATAATTGTTTCATCGAAAGAGTCGAACACAAATACAACCCTAACAATTTCACTTAAACTTCGTCATATTTACTTGTGTCAAACTACTTTGTTTGTTTCACATATATGTCGTAGCTAATTATAATCTTGTAACAGGTGCTACTTCTTTTTATGATGAAAATGAAGCTTTAAAACGAAATATTAACCATTATTGTAATGTTGTATTAAAATAGTATATTTTTACAATTGTTGCAAACTTCATAAGAAAAAAAAGTGATGAACTAAAGTAGATATCTTACTTAGGACAAAGAGAGAAGCTATCCATACACCAGTTTTAGCACGAAGGGGAACTTTGCCTTTACAATCCACAGAACCATCATAAACCCATTTCTCATGCTCCCTTTCTTCTCTCTTCTCTTTTTCTTGCTCCATATTAACAAACTAAAAGGTTTGGAACAATTTCTTTCAATGGGATGCTATGCTATATAGAGAAAGGAAACGAAAAGGTACAGCTATGTGCTAGTTAAGGTTGACAACATCATTTATGAGATATTTTCAAATGCATTTAACTCCCTTTTTGTCTGCCGTAAAGTACTAAACAATTTTTTTGTTTTTGATACATAAAAGTTTGACTTCTTTACCAAAAAAAAGAAAAAGTTTGACTTTGAGTGAGTTTGATTCTAGTTGTTTCTTAGCATTAGAGAAGTCGTAAGTCTTAAAGAACTGGACGTATATATTCCCATATTACTTGCAGATGAACTTCTCACACAATGACAAGAGTTGAACTCATGTTCATACTAGATTTTAACTGAATCTTTATCAAATTAAAAATGTGTGTAACTTAAAAAGAGCAATGATTTCAATTATTCATATTGACTACGAAATTTAAACTATTTTCGTGTGAGACTAAATAAATATGAGTCTTGCTAACGAGTGTTAAGGGCAATGGTTAAGGAATCCATAAGTAGATTGACCAAGTAATAATTACACTACTTTTTATTAAAAACGTACTTATTTTGGTTGCTTAATTAATGCTCTTAGGGCATTGGTTAGCATTCTCTATTAAATATTGGAATACATCCATCTCTCATTCTTAATAATCTATTTGCGTATATTTTTTAGCAGATTGGTTTATATAAAAAATGCAAAAGTTAAAATGAAGACTAATACATTTATTCAAACAATAATCTCTGTTTGTTTTAAGAGTGATTCTGGTTAAAATGATATAATTGCTCTCATAGATACACCTCAGATGGTAAAAATATAGAGACATTTGATACGAATAAATGGTTGTCTTTTTATTTATAGATTCTTTAAAACAATTAAAATGAAAAGAATTGAATATTTCCCACAAGTCGTTTCCCATAATTATGTAAATTGTGGAAATATTGTTTTTTATTTTTATCTTTTTTAATCTTATTAATTATTATCTTTTTTAATCTTAAAATAAAACCACGCAACTTTCTTGAAGCTATTTTCAGCAGTTTTTCTTGGACTAAATCAACTATTACATGTCATTATTTTGAAGAGAAAAAAAAATTGATAAACAAAATTGATGTCATAGTATTCCATCATCTCTCCCTCCTCCTTTGTCATCAAACTCAAACTGTTGGTAAATGTGCAAGAATTGAATTCCCTTGTCAGGGAAAGTCTACGGAAGGGAGGGAGAGAGATAGATAGAATTTATGAGATAACTTTTCTTTATTTTTCATGCAACTTAGAGCATAAATATTGGCTGACAAATGGTAATATCTTCACAAAGCCTAGAGTATTTTGGATGGGGAATGTTTTGAGGGAATGTAATGTTTTGAGGGAATTCAACTACTTTGAGGTGAATTCTATTGTTTGAATCCACCTCAAAATAATTGAATTCCCTCAAAACATTACATTACCTCAAAATATTCTCCAATTCAAACATACTCTAAGAGTTTTTGTCAGTAAATCTTGGATATTTGGTAGAAAATTGCTTTTTTAACATAAAAAACTTCTTAACAACACATGAAAAATACTTAAATGTTTTCCGCGGTAGTTAACTACCGCCGACTTATAACTAGAAAATTGACGGTAATTAACTACCGCTGAATTTTTTAATCATTTTCATGTTTTTCTAGGAAATATTGGAAGTCAAAAAAGCAAGCTTCTATTTGGTATGGCAAGAGAGTATCTAAACTCAACAAAGTGACACTGCATTGCAACCCACTTTTAATTGACATTTGCTTACATTTTTTTTTTTTTCAATTGATAGGGGAAGATAATTATTACTATCAGGTAATTTTTTTTCAATTGATAGGTGAAGATAATTATTAGGCTTAAATGTTCTTTTGGTCCCTTAACTTGATTTTAAGTATCAGTTTGGTCCCATAAGTAATAAAAGATCCGTTTAAGTCCCTTAACTTTATTTAAGTATCAGTTTGGTCCTTTTTGTTAATTCAATTCAAAAAATGTTAAAATTTGGTCCCTTAACTTATTTAATTAGTATTAGTTTGGTCCTAAACTTAACGCTTTTTTGAATTAAATTAACAGAAATGACCAAACTGATACTTTAAATAAAGTTAAGGGACCTAAACAGACCTTTTATTATTTATGGGATCAAACCGATACTTGAAATCAAGTTAAGGGAAGAAAAGAGCATTTAAGCCTAAATTATTACTATCACGTTATATTTTTTTTTTTCAAAGTACCACAAGGGCGCTATTTTATCAACTGTAAACATTTTCAATTCAACGACTAAATTTTTTTAACATATATTTACATGCACAATTTTAACTATTTATCCTATCCCTTAGTAAAAAAAATCTACACATTTCTATTGAAAATGAACCCCAACAATGAAGGCTTTTGGTCCAATTATAAATAAAATGGTGGCAATTCTTCTTTTATCCCAAAACAACTCATATTTTGGAAGTACATCTCATAACCAAAATCCAAACCATAATCCAAATTTCTTAAATTCTCCTTTTATCCCAATTCCACAAAATAATCTACCCTTTGGAAATTACTCATATCATACTTCACCTTACCAATATCAATATCAACAATTTTCATCTCAATCAATTAACCCCACTATGTCTCATGAGCTTCAAATTGGTAATAGTGGTGTGCAATCATATGATCAAGAGACTCCAACACCAAAATCTTGCACTCAAGGTGGCTTGGAAACTATAAACCTTGATCAAGAAACTGGATCCGCACCGGCTATAAATACACCGAAAATAAGATTCCAACCAAACGAGGATGAACGTCTTATTCAATCATGGTTCAACATTTCAAAGGACTCGATTGTTGGGATTGATCAAAAAGGAGATAGTTTTTGGAAGAAGATTAGTGAAGCTTATAACAACCACTACGACAAAAATTGTCAAGAGAGGAATTTCATGGCACTAAAAGGTCGATGGCACAAAACGATCAATCCTTATGTTCCAAAGTTTGTTGGGTGCTACAAACAAGCCGTTGGTTTGAAAAAAAGTGGTAGCTCCGAGAGCGACATTATTTCGGCTGCACATGATGTTTTTCACCACGACATGCATATAAAATTCACATTTGAGGGTGCGCGGAGATTGATGAAGGATGATCCCAAATGGAGTGCGTGATCATTAGAACCTTCTTCAAAAATAACAAAGAATTCAACTTCTAGAGTATATTCGCCGTCTTCTAATCCACCAACAAGCGAATACAATCCACTGAAGTGTCCAATCGGTCAAAAGGTGGGAAAAAGAAAAGCTTAAGGAAATGTCTATACCAAATTTGATACTTTGAAAAATGACTTCAACAAAAAGTTTGAACTAATGTCCGGGTTTGCACGTGATTATGCACGTATTGAGAGTGAAAAAGTCGATATAGAGAGAAAAAAGGGTCGATGCGGAGCTGCAAAGAACCGAGAATGATATGGAAAGGTCAAAGATCAATTATTTACAAATTATCACGAAGGATACATCGAATATGAATCCAAGACAACTACAAGATTATGAATATTTGTGTGGCATGATTAGAGATAAATATGAACTTAATTGATATTATTATGTATGTTTTATGACTAGCCATTTTTATTTATGTTGGACTTAATTATTATGTATGTTAGATTTATTTATGTTGGACTTAATAAATGTTAATTATTTGTAAAAGCTAATTAAGCTACTTACGAAAAGCTAATTATTATGTAACTAACTGTTATATGATGAAATCAAGTTGTTTGGGCTCCAATGGCAAGGAGCTCCTTTCAAGGACGTACCCGGAGAATACCAGGTTCGATTTCCAGGGGGAACAACGCTTGGTCAGTGCACATGCCTCTACGCACGACCCAGATTAATCGTCCACCTTTGGTAGGTTGGAAACCGGTGCGAAAGCAAAAAAAAAACTGTTATATGATGAGACTATGTATTCGTTATTCAGTCAATCGTACTGAATACAATATGGGTCATTATTTATCTCATGGCATTTATTCTGAATGGGACACATTTGTGAAAAGCATCCCAATGCCACAAGGAGAAAACAGAAAATTGTTTGTCCACCATCAAGAAGACGCAAGGAAGGATATTGAACAAGCATTTGGAGTTCTCCAATCCCGATTTGCAATCATATGTATCCTGGCTCGATCTTGGCATCTGGATTCACTGAAACGCATGATGGATATGTGCATCATGTTACACAACGTGATTGTTGAAGATGAACGTGCCACATATGGTGGCAATTTTGATTATTCTTATGATCATCTTGGCAATGACTCGATTGCACCACTAGACGATTCTAATAATGATTTTCGCGAGTTCCTACGTAGAAGACACCATGTTCAAGATAAGAAAATTCATCGACACCTGCAACAAGAATTGATAGAACATATATGGAAACGTTTTGGGCATGAGAATAACCAAAACTATTTTTTTTTTTTTTTTAAATTTAGTATATTTTGAGCTAGTAGTTTATTAGGTTAATAGTGTTTTACCCCCCTGTAATATAGGTCATTTTCGATTTTCCCCCCTGTAATTTTTTTTTTTTTTTTTAAATTCATCTTTGTATATACATTTAGTATATTTTGAGCTAGTAGTTTATTGGGTTAATAGTGTTTTACCCCATGTAATATAGGTCATTTTCGATTTTTCCCCCTATAATATTTCTTTTTTTAAATTCATCCTTGTAATTTGAAGATTTTTTGGTTTTGGAGCGTCATGAAAAATTTCACCCTCTGTAATTTGAGCAAATTTAAGTTTACCCCGTTGTAATTTGAGCAAATTTTGCTTTACCCCCCGCCATATCTTCAATTTTGTACATTCAAAATTCATGAAGGTCCAAAACCAAAAATCTTCAAATTACAGAGACGAAATCCAAAAAAAATATTTTACAGGGGGTAACACCGAAAATGACCTATATTACAGGGGTAAAACACTATTAACCCTAGTTTATTTCAACGTTTAATAATTTTATTAATCTATTTTCTTATAACTTATTTCTGTCAAGTAGTAAATTATTTAATTTTATTTGAACCGTCAATATAATTTCTAAAGGTTTAGAGACTCTTTAGAAGGGCCTGAGAGCCCTCCCAAAGGCTTGAACGCCCTTCCAAAAGGCTTCAAGGCCTAGGCGCGTCCTTCTAGTGGAGCCGCCTCAGCCAGCTTCTACAAGCCTCTAGAGCTCGGAAGAAAAAGTAAAAGGCCCTCATTTCTTGGGGTCTAAGCCACGAGAAATCAAGTCAATAACATACTATAAATACCATCCTTGAGAGCCTTCTCATGGCACAACTAATACAGTACTAAACCCTAATATCTGATTTTGTACTTATCGCAATAAATAGATTAACCCTATATATTCACATCTATCTATGTGATATTATTTTAGCAAACCATACTTTAGGTAATATACAACAATTAACAAATGTATACTCCTTAAAACAATATGTCAACTAATTTGATTCACAAGAAAGATAAAAATAACTATTAGATACAACCATTATGAGCTCTCATCATGCCATCATCTCTACCTCATCACTCTTACAACCATCAGTTTCATTACCTATCTTCTGAACACTCTTATAAGTATACCTCTTTGCTAAGAAGAGATAAGCACACAAATTCAAAGCATTAATAATTGCCAACATCCAATAAAACCTATCCAAACGACTTGAATTTATATCCTTCCCAATCCAACTTTTACCATTCTTTTCTGTCACTTGATCCACAATAGTGATTAAAAAACTACTTAAGAAACTTCCAACTCCAATCACACTAAGATATAATGCCATTCCCAAACTCTTCATTGAGTCAGGAACTTGGCCATAGAAATACTCTTGTAAACCAACAAGAGAAAATGAATCACCAATGCCAAGAATCAAATATTGAGGCACTAACCAAAACACACTCATAGTTTCTTGCTCATGCATTCTAAGTCTCTTAGCTTCTACTAATGCTGCAACAATCATAACTATGACTGAAGATGTGAAGCCAATGGAAATTCTTCTAAGTATGCTGATTCCTCTTTCATTACCAGTGATTTTTCTCAGCATTGGAACAATAATCTTGTCATATATTGGAACAGATATTAAGGTGCCAATTGCTGCTGCAGTGGAAACAGAAGCTGGTGGGATTGTGAAACTGTCACTTATCTTCAAGTTCATTGAAGCAGCTTGTTTTACAAAGAGTGTGGAGCCTTGTGCTACACATATTCCTGTTGTTAATGAAGTTAGCCATATTGGAATTACATTCAGAATAAGCTTTGTTTCTTCTACTCTTGTCACTGTAGCTAATCTCCATGGATTGTGTTTTTGATCAACATGTGTGTCTTCTATTATAGCAGCCTTGTCAAGAAACCTGTTCATTAATTTCAAGTTATTTAAAAACTACTCCATTTGATTTGTTTAATAACTGGTACATTTGGGTTCACAATGAATAAGTTTTATTTGAAAACTTAAAGTTCACAATATCCATATCAAGCACTCATGTTGATTGAGAAACAACTTAATTAAGAGCTTATATATAGTATAAGCGCTTGTCATATAAGTACTTATATATAAGCTATTTATTTAACAAAATATAAAGTAAAGTACAAATCGTTTTCATGTAAACTATAAACTGTTTTCACAAGCTATCCTGGAAAATTTAAGGAAATATGCTGGAAACAACCTATAAATATGTCATGAACTGTTTCCATAAGCTCTCTAAAATAGTGTTAGAAGTATTTATTGATGACTCGACATATATCATGTGTTTTAGTGTTTTATAGAGTCTTTTTTCCTTTTATTTTAGGATATTCTATAGGATTAGAGTGAGTTATTGATAGTTTGGGAAAAAAGTATGTATTGTTTTGTTAAAGTAATTGTGAGTGATTTTATTACCTAACCAGACAACTCTATAGATTGCCATAGTCTTTTGGTGTAGGTAATTGGATTGATCCAATCAAAAGACACATCGTGGATGTTACTTAGCTACATAAACAAGCAATTGGCACAAATGCAGACACAAGGACAGCATTGACAAAATAATAAATTTATAAAATGATATAATTGAATGTAACCATATACGTCGGTGTTACGTCAGACACTAAACACACCTTTAATATAAAGCATCAGTGCTGTTGGTGATTTCCAAAATAATGGAATCACTTTAGAACCAAAAGTTGTGACTCTTCATGGAAACCATTCATATACATTGGAACATTATTATTTATTGTATTAATAATGAACCATGACATTGATTCAAGTATATATGGTTATAACCTTTGGCAAAAGGGTGCTTAATGAATCATGGCATTGATTCAAGTTAAAGAGGTGCTTTCTCTCATGTGAAGAGTCATATAATGCATTATAAATGCTTGACATTTGGGCATTAGTTGAACATACAAAAACCACACAACTACACACAATTTGGACAGAATTTTGTTACATTAACAACATAATTCTTCACCATTCTATTATTCTAAATCATCCATCAATTCTCTAATGCATGAGTGAATTGCTGGAACCATAAATCTGTAAAATACTGTTAGGAGATACGTTTGGTGTGGTTGTGCAATACACGTCAAGGAACTCATAGTATCCTGAAGGGGATTCGTCGGTCATTCCTATTGCATCCAATATACATTTATTGGTGGGGGCGAATCGAACCTAAAGGTTAGTGTGGCAACCCCATACGCTTTGAGTTTTACATGCATGATCATTAAACATTTCAGGTTTCAAGTGCAGCAGCCTCTTCCCAACAAACAAGATATATAACAATCTTTAGGTTCGATTTCTATGGCTGCTTCATTGAAAGAAATGACTTCTGACTTTGTTAAGTTGGAAAAGTTTGATGGGGGAAAGTTCATCCGCTGGCAAAAGAAGATGAAGTTTCTTCTTACAACATTGAAAGTGGCATACGTTCTGAACATGGCAAGGCCTGAGGAGAAGGATGATGAAACCGTTGCTGAGACAAGAGACAGACAGAAATGGGACAACGATGATTACATCTGCTTAGGACACATCCTGAATGGTATGTCTGACTCTTTGTTTGATATCTACTAGAGCAGCCCTTCTGCAAAAGACTTATGGGACAAATTGGAAACCAGATACATGCGTGAAGATGCAACAAGTAAGAAATTCCTTGTCTCTCATTTTAATAATTACAAAATGGTAGATAATAAGTCTGTTATGGAACAATTATATGAGATTGAACGTATTCTTAACAACTACAAACAACATAACATGAATATGGATGAAACAATTATTGTATCATCCATAATTGACAAACTTCCTCCTTCTTGGAAAGATTTCAAACGAACCATGAAACATAAGAAGGAAGACATTTCTCTTGAGCAACTTGGCAATCACCTTCGTTTAGAAGAAGAATACCGAAAACAAGAAGGTATTAAGAATCATGTTACTCAAGAGAAGGTTCATGTTATGGAAGAAGGAAATTCAAGCAAATCTTCCAAAAAGAGAAATCATGAAAATGATAAGTCTCATCATAACCACAATGGTAATAACAACAAAAAGAAAAGGAAAGGTGAATGTTACTTTTGTGGGAAAGAATGATACTTCAAGAATGAATGCAGGTTCTTTAAAAAGAAGAACAAAGAAAAGAATTCAAAGGCAACAAATGATGATTTTGTTGCGGTCATTTCTGAAACAAGATGTTGATTCATGGTGGATAGACTCTGGTGCTACTCGCCATGTGTGCAAAAACAAGAAAATGTTCAAGACCATCAATAAAGATGTGAGTGTTTTGTACATGGGAAATTATTCAACTGTGCAAGTCCAAGGAAAAGGGACCATAGAGATTGAATTCACTTCTGGAAAAACACTTACTCTTAAAGATGTATTTTATGTTCCTGAAGTTAGGAAGAACTTGATTTCTGTACCATTACTTAATAAGAATGGGTTCAAATCTGTATTTGAGGGAGATAAATTTATCCTCTCAAAGGGGGGTGTGTTTGTAGGAAAGGGATATTTGTGTGAGAATATGTTCAAATGTAATGTTGCAAATATTAATAATAATAATAATAATATGATTTCTGCTTATATTGTTGAGTCTTGTGATTTATGGCATATGCGATTAGGACATGTTAATTTTAGAAAATTGGAGAATAT
Organism: Medicago truncatula; assembly: GCF_003473485.1. Lineage (NCBI taxonomy): Eukaryota > Viridiplantae > Streptophyta > Magnoliopsida > Fabales > Fabaceae > Medicago > Medicago truncatula. The sequence continues at coordinate 34,571,439 of NC_053044.1, forward strand.
GATGAAATCAAATCTAATTCCTAATTTTGATAAATTTTTTGATTCATGTACTACTTGCATGTTGACTAAAATTACAAGACAACCTTTTAAAAGTGTTAAAAGAAGTTCTAGGGTGCTAGATTTAATTCATTCAGATGTATGTGATTTACATGGTTGGCCCACCATTGGTGGTAAAAAGTATTTTGTTACTTTCATTGATGATTGCACTCAATTTTGTTATGTTTATTTAATGCATTCAAAAGATGAAGTTTTAGATAAATTCAAAATATTTAAAGCACAAGTAGAACTTCAACATGAAACTTTCATTAAATGCTTTAGAAGTGATAGGGGAGGAGAGTTCTATCATCCGAGTTATTTTGAATCCACTGGTATTGTGCATCAAGTAACTGCACCATACACCCCACAACAAAATGGAATAGCAGAAAGGAAGAATAGAACTTTGGTAGAAATGGTTAATGCCATGTTGTCCTATTCTGGATTATCTAAAGGATATTGGGGTGAAGCAATGCTAACAGCATGTTACATCCTCAATAGGGTTCCAAACAAAAGGAACAAAATAACCCCATATGAACTTTGGAAACAAAGAAAACTTACTCTTAATTATTTGAAAGTTTGGGGTTGTAGAGCAATTGTGAAAGTGCCTGAACCTAAAAGAAAGAAATTGGGTGAAAGAGGAATTGAATGTGTATTTTTAGGCTATGCAGAAAATAGCAAAGCATACAGATTCTTGACTATTGAATCGAATGACTCATATTCTGTTAATACAGTAATTGAGTCAAGAGATGCAATTTTTCAAGAAGATAGATTTAACTCAATTTCTTATCCCAAGGATATTGTTCATTCTAATGTTCAAAATTTAGAAAACAATGAATCTGATATAGATACATTGGATGGTTCAGAACTTAGAAGAAGTAAGAGGATCTGGAAAGAGAAAGATTTTGGATCTGATTTCTTCATGTTTCTTGTAGAAGGAACAGGTAAATCCATAAATAGTTATGGACCAATTTGCTTTAACCTTGAGAGTGATCCGGTAACATATGAAGAGGCTATAAAATCTCAAGATTCAGCTTTTTGGAAAGAAGCTATTCAAGAAGAAATGGATTCAATTATGGGTAATAAAACTTGGAAAGTGGTAGATCTCCCACCCGGATCCAAACTGATAGGCTGTAAATGGATCTTTAAAAGAAAAATGAAAGTGGATGGTACCATTGATAAATTCAAGGCTAGACTAGTTGTTAAAGGGTTTACGCAAAAAGAAGGCATTGATTATTTTGATACATATGCACCTGTTGCAAGAATTGCATCAATCAGAATGCTAATTGCACTGGCATCCATCCATAAGTTTGTAATCCATCAAATGGATGTTAAAACTGCTTTCCTAAATGGAGAGTTGGATGAAGAGGTATATATGAAACAACCGGAAGGGTTTGTGATCAAAGGTCAACAAGATAAAGTGTGTAAATTAACTAAGTCTTTATATGGGTTGAAACAAGCACCCAAACAATGGCACCAAAAGTTTGACCAAGTTGTGTTAGCCAACGGATACATCATAAATGAATCTGACAAGTGTATTTACAGTAAATTCCAAAATGGAAAAGGTGTCATGATTTGCTTATATGTAGATGACATGTTGATCTTTGGTATAAGTATAAATGAGGTTGAAGAAACTAAAGCTTTCTTATCCAACAATTTTGATATGAAAGATTTAGGAGAAGCTGATGTGATTTTAGGAATTAAAATCATAAGAGATGGTAACCATATTGGTTTATCCCAATCTCATTACATAGAAAAGGTGCTTCAGAAATTCAATCATTTAGATTGTAAACCGATCTCTACCCCATTTGACCAAACTGTCAGTTTGCAACCAAACAAAGGTTGTCCTGTGGCACAACTTGAATATTCTAAAGTAATCGGATGCTTGATGTATGCTATGACTTGTACTAGACCTGACATAGCATATGTTGTTGGAAGGTTAAGTCGGTATACTAGCAATCCAAGTAAAGAACACTGGCACGCTGTGAAAAGAGTATTAAAATACTTAAAGGGAACAATGAATTATTGTTTAACATATAGTGGAGACCCTTCTGTTTTGGAAGGATACACAGATACTAGTTGGGTAACATATGTTGAAGATCATGCTTCCACAAGTGGATGGATCTTCAACCTTGGTGGAGGTGCAGTTTCTTAGGGTTCAAAGAAACAAACATGCATTGCCGACTCCACCATGGCTGCAGAATTTATTGCATTGGCTGCAGGGAGTAAAGAGGCAGAATGGCTAAGAAATTTATTGTATGACATACCAGTTTGGCAAAAGCCAATGGCGCCAGTATCCATACATTGTGATAGTCAATCCACACTATCAAAAGCTTATAGCCAAGTTTATAATGGGAAATCAAGGCATATTGGTTTAAGACATAGCTATGTAAGAGACTTGATTTCTAATGGAATAATTTCCATCATGTTCGTAAGAACAGAGAAGAATCTTGCAGATCCTTTGACGAAAGGTCTGACAAAGGATATGGTGTTGAAGACATCATTGGGGATGGGACTCAAGCCCATATCTAATTGATTACCAATAGTGGAAACTCAACCCACACTTGAGTAGCATCAAGTCTTGGGTTCAATGGTGAAAGTACACTATTAGAGTAATTGTAGTACTTGACAATAGATACATCCCAAAGGTAAAAGTACTTGGACCATAAGAAGAAAAAAGGTAGGATGAGGTTTTCCTCTTAATGGACATATAGCATATATTTGCTGGAATGCATACTTATGGGGCATTCCCAATATAATCTACCCATGTGAGAATGAAGTTTGGCCGCTTCACGGAGTTCAAGGGCTTGACTCTTAAATTCTCATGAAAAGGGATATATGACACAAGGCCTTCTTAATGTGTCATCTTACAAGTCTCTTTATCAATGGTACCGAGATTCTATGTGTAAGTTATGCACACTTGTTCTAATGGATAGTTGGTTCAAAGCTTGCCTACCATACTATTTGGGAATGAGCGAAAACTTAACTTACTAAGTAATGGTTCAAATCGCGAGATACCATTATCTGAAGGCATGAAATTTCCGGATTTATGTGATTTAGTATTTTGAAAATGTTGGGGGATTGTTGGTGATTTCCAAAATAATGGAATCACTTTAGAACCAAAAGTTGTGACTCTTCATGGGAACCATTCATATACATTGGAACATTATTATTTATTATTAATAATGAACCATGACATTGATTCAAGTATATATGGTTATAACCTTTGGCAAAAGGGTGCTTAATGAATCATGGCATTGATTCAAGTTAAAGAGGTGCTTTCTCTCATGTGAAGAGTCATATAATGCATTATAAATGCTTGACATTTGGGCATTAGTTGAACATACAAAAACCACACAACTACACACAATTTGGACAGAATTTTGTTACATTAACAACATAATTCTTCACCATTCTATTATTCTAAATCATCCATCAATTCTCTAATGCATGAGTGAATTGTTGGAACCATAAATCTGTAAAATACTGTTAGGAGATACGTTTGGTGTGGTTGTGCAATACACGTCAAGGAACTCATAGTATCCTGAAGGGGATTCGCCGGTCATTCCTATTGCATCCAATATACATTTATTGGTGGGGGCGAATCGAACCTAAAGGTTAGTGTGGCAACCCCATACGCTTTGAGTTTTACATGCATGATCATTAAACATTTTAGGTTTCAAGTGCAGCAGCCTCTTCCCAACAAACAAGATATATAACAAGTGCTACATAGATCCAAACAAATCCTTTGTCCATTTGAAAACATATACATATTCCATTGATTTTGACAATAAAAAGTATTGATTTGAAATGATAAGTTGTATGTATCATACCTTAGCTTGCTAGTAGTGCATAGAAGCCTTCCTTGGGACTTATCTGACTTTGGAACTTCATACAATAAAGAAGGATTTGAGGGACAAGATAATTTTCTCTTCCTTATAGCTGCAACTAGTACCTGTAAAATTGGTTTTAAAGTATTTCCTTGTGGCCTTCTATACCTATAAAAAGGCTTCCCCACATAAAATGCTATGATACATAAAGCCATAAGAATTGTGAGAATAAGACTAGCAGCTCCCCAGCTAACATTGTCTTGGACATAAACAATCACTGTTGCACCAAGAAGCAATGCAAAACACAGTGCAAAGTTCCACCAGTTGAAGAAAGACATTTTCTTCTTCCTTTCTTCGGTGTGATCTTCATCGAATTGATCAGCTCCAAAGCTTTCCAAGCATGGTTTGTGTCCTCCAGTGCCCAAGGAGATACAGTAAAGGGCAAGGAAGAAAACAACTTCATGAATTTTCCTTGGCTGAAGACATGTCTTTGTGTTGCATGACTTTAAACTTGGGATGTATTGAGACATTGTCAATAGGATTAATCCCTGGTATTGAGACAAATGTGCTTAGATTTTAATTTGATTTTCAGTTTCAAATTATTTGTTGTTTGTTTAAACGCACATTTGGTCATTCGATTATGACTTATTCATTAATGACGTGACTCGGCTTATGTGCTACATTGAATATCCATGCAAGAAACAAAAAGGCTACATAAGTGTCGTTACATCATCAGCGAATATGCAACATATGTAAAAATGATACTAAAATGTGATAGAAATGATACATTAAAAAAAAATGAACTAGTGAACCAATAAACCAAATTTTAAAATAAGGGGACAAAACTTCACTTTTTTTTAAAATAAGGGAATAAAAAGTGCATTTAAACTTGAGTTTATTTAGTAAAAGTAACAAAGATCCCTGCAGCTTAACCCTTTGAACCCGGTATGAGAGTGATCATCGAATCGAAAATGCAATAACTGATTTTCATTGCAAATTTTTATTTACCAAATACATTATAAAGTGTAAATTTATTAAGAAATATGATTCACTTTTGCTTAAAAAATAATAAATATGATTAATTTTGTAAACTAGTAATATGTCCATTAACAAGTTTATTAATTTTTTAAAAATTTGCATAACTTTTTTTATTCAGAAAACTTAAACAAACATTAATTCTTTTTTTTTTTTAAGAAAAAACATTAATTCTTTTATCATGTTATATGTAGCAAATGTTTGATTAATTAACTAATCTATGTCAAGGATATTGTAGGACATCTAAGTGCTTGTTTGGTTCCGCGGTGGGAACATATAAAAGCACGTTTCAGAGCTTTTGCCGTGATTTTTCCATTTTCTAGTGTGTTTGGTTGTCTCTTCCAAAAGCGATTCTGCCTTGCAAACGTGATTCTAGAAGAAGCTACAAATCCCAGCTTTTGCAAAATCAATTCTCGTTTACTGTATGCTGTCAAATAAATAACCCCCTTTCTTCCTTTATTACCCTTTTTTAGTACTCTTTTAACTTTTACGATTTTGTGCTCAAGAGAAGAAGATGAAAATATATGGATTTAGGATATTCCAAGTTCACCCAGCATCTCTGGTTTTTTATTTTCCTGGTTTTCTCTTACTCAGCCGCTATCAGTTGCAGAATTGCAATCTTCAGATTGAGGAAGGAGTTATTGGGCTCTAAAGCCCGTTTATTTTCTTTTCTAAAAAAGCCCAACATAATATATATTTGAAATTAAATTCTCTATATTTAAAAGTTTTTTTGGTTCAATTTTTTGTTTGACAGATATATTTAAAGGTTTTAAAAATCTATAATTAAGGTATTACCTAAACAAGTACCGCTGTTTTAATCTATAATTAAGGCTTAAAAAACTATAATTATTATTAAGAAATTATATATATTTATCATTTTTTACATACTTTGATGCTTATATTCTCTTAAAATCACCCAATTGATAAAAAAAAATAGTTAAAAATAACTCTTATAAATTAATATTATTATAAAATAAATTTTTGAAGCAATAAAAATTCATTTATAATAAGTTGAAATAATTATATAATGAGAATGAGATATTTACTTTTAAATACAATTAAAATGATAGTTTGGTCATTACATATTCAAAATCAATTATGATTCAAACTATCCAAATAATATCAAGTCATAAGAATCACTTTTAAGAAGTGTATCCAAACATAAATCAATTCACATTCAACTCACTTTTAATCAAAATCAATTCTTTCAAAATCAATTCTCGCCACCGCCAAACCAAACACACCCTAAGATGGATTCGAATTTTCCCTATATACAGTAGTCATAAAATATCGAACTCCTATCAACTTGCTTAAAGGGGTTAGATCTATTATCGCTTGAATCAATGCATTTGTTGTTAAACAAACGTTAATTTGGAACTGTAGGCAGGAATTGAGCAACGAAATCGAAAATTCCTGAGGTGGGCCATATTGATTAAAAATATGATTACAAGAGCTGTGAAAGGACTGGTTACTACTGTATGATAAAAATAAAGCCTTAATTAAATGCTTATTCGTTCAAAATATATACTTTTTTTCTGTCTGAATCCTTGTAAGAAATTCTTGTTGGTTTCAGTTATTGAAATATAGGAAATGTTGGTTCTGGTCTCGTTATTTGATTTTAATTTATAATAGTTGTGTCATATGGAACCTATTCTAATATTTTAATTCCCAAAAGACATTATTTATTTTTTTTAGGGAAAAAGACATGAATTTCATATATAAATAAATAAACAAGGACTAAAATAATGAGTATCAAAAGCAATGTCTTTTATAATTTAGAAAAGAAACCCAACATTTTTTCAGAGGGACTAAAATGTTATTTAAGTTTGCCTGACCAAAAAAAAAATGTTATTTAAGTTTGAAATAAAATATCTTGGATATTATTCGTTAGATGTTAGTTCCTTGGTGACAGTTTACGTGAGTTTATCTCAGTTGATAAGGACAGTGCATAATATATGTAAGGTTCAGAGTTCGAACTTCAGACAATAAAAAAAACAAATTCCTTGGTGACATAATTGAAGTTTCTTCCAAGAAAGTAGTAAAATCATCATTACTCCTACTTTAACTAATAATAATTTCTCCCATTTCCAATTTTTAAGAAAAAAATGCACAATATTTATACATAAAAGATTTACCATGAGGTAGACCAGGGAAGAAAATAGGACCATAGGAAATCGACCAATGTAAGCATCAGCAAGAAATCCACCTATTAGAGGCATCAAGGTTGTTGTTCCTGACCAATAGTTTACATTCTTTGCTGCAGTTTTAAGATCTTCATGCATCACCTTAGTAAGGTATGATATAAGATTTGCAGCTATTCCAAAGAAGCTTACCCTTTCACTAAATTCAATTGCTGCACCACATAGAAATTAACATAATCATCAAGTAGGGATGAAAATGAGTCGAGTCGAATCAAACTCGTCAGAACTTGACACTCGACTCGATAAAAATTTGTTCACCTTAAAACTCGACTTGAGTTCAAAACGAACTTCGTTGCAAACTTTATAAGAAAAAAAATGATGAACACAGGTAGATATCTTACTGAGGACAAAGAGAGAAGCTATCCATACACCAGTTTTAGCACGAAGAGGAACTTTTCCTTTACAATCCACAGAACCATCATAAACCCATTTCTCTTGTTCACTTTCTTCTCTTGTACCTTGTTTTTTTTCTTGCTCCATATTTACAAATGGAAGAGATAATTACAAGGTTCTCAATGGGATGTTATGCTATATAGAGAAAGGGTACAGATATGTACTCTCTATGGTTGGTAGCCACATTAGTGACATCTTTTCAAATGCTATTTTTTTTTTTTTTGAGAGGAACTTTTCAAATGCATTTAATATGCAGATTTGTTACCTCATCGCATCTGCATTTCTGCATAATTAAGTAACTAGACGTTTTTGCTCAAAAAAAATAAATAAATAACTAGACGTTTTGCGTGGGGCTATTTTATAAATTTAGCTCATAATAATCAAATTGTACATGTAAATCGTTTTTTTTTAAGTGTTTTGATATCAATCCTACTATATATAATATATCATAAATCTCCTCACACCAACAAAAAATAAAAAAGTAGAATCTCTTCTATTTTTCTGTTGTACAGTACTAAACTAATATTTTTTATATATATAAATTAAAGTTTAGACAAGTTGAGTTCCAATCTAGTGCTATTGTAACAGTCTTTCGTTGTTGTTTTTTTTTTTCTGGATATCATTTGCACGCAATTGTAGAGATTAATTATTCAAGTAAGATATGACAATGCCCCTCGAGAGATTTAATATTGTTGAATTCGAGCCAAGAATCTCAGACTAAGCTAAAAGAAATTATTTATCATCTCATTTAAGTGTTATTTGTTGAACAATATTTCGTATGTGATTAAATATTGGAGTACCTCATTATTTTTCTTTTTATAAAGTACAATATTTTTCTCTCTATATATGCAAATCGACATCAATTGAGATTCTGGAGTGTATTCCTCTTTAGGTTTAAGTTTCAAACTTCTCAAGTGTCAACAATTTCAATGTTGATCCGTCTATAAAAGGCTTTACGCTAGTTTCCATTTGACTAACACTAATGGATGGTGGAATCGGTACACCGAATTAGTCCGTCCTTATAATGAATATGAAATATTTCATACTAAGTCCTCTTTCATGGGTAAAATATAATTTTGTTTACTATGTTATGGAAATAATTGTTTTGTCATTTTAAAAATTGAAAATTAATCTTTAAATTATCATAAATTAATCTTTAAATTAAACGTGACTTGCTTGAAATTGATTGCTACAATATAATTTTCTTTAAAATGAGATTTACAATTAAATATCAGGTTTAAATTGCTCATTTTTGAGTCTGCAATCATTAAATCACGTGAAAACTGCTTTGTCAAAAGAATCTGACGTGTCCTTTAAAATGAATATAATGTGTCTGTATCTCTGTCTCTCATAGTAAATGAAATTCACTGTTCTTTCTTCGTCCAAATTGAATCAGATTCTTTTCACAAATTTAAAGCACGTCTACTCTTGTACCATCCGGGGTCATAACTAATTTACAGCACATATGCTTCAGTCAGAATCAGATTCCTCGTGTAAAAGGAGCAAAGCAAATGCCACAATCAATCTTCTACATCATTGGAGAAAAATGTAACACTATTAAACATTATTATTATTATGAGATTCGTAAACAAGACTTTAATAATTTTTTGTACTAATTTGAAGATAATGAAGTTGTATATATTTATATTATCAAATTTTTTACACGATTGGATGTATTGTGTTTAGACACTCCCATCCTTCGAACTAACTTTTAAAAGTGAGATTCAAATTCATTAAACGATATATAAATGTAATTTGTTCACTCTCATCATTTGAACTAACTTTAGGAGTAAGATTCAAACCTCTTTAACATAAAAAACATCTGATGCGAATTTTGAACATGTAAAATATTAGTATCAAACCTGTACAATACACCGAGCGACCCATAGGGTCTAATTACTTCTAATTACTTCCCATATATAGGGTCCTTTCAAAATAATGAAAATTGAAAACATTTTTATAAATTAAACAAGCTTCATTTTTAGAAAATAACTTTAAATGAGTAAAAGATATGTCACCTAAGTGGAACCCATATCTTTACTAACAAAGCAGTTGGAAAGAACGAGCAGGGAGAGAAAACTCTAAAAAGATTATACCTGAAAACTAAACAAAGCAGTTGTTATACTTATTTAACATTACAAAATCTACATCCACTCAATAATTTAATCTAGTGCTTTATGTTCTAAACTAAAACATGAATCTTCAATATATGAAATGCAAGCTTTTTGTAATTGTGCATGGTGGAAATTAATTAAAAGAAGTACTAAATAATAAGAGAGGTGTAGAACATAAATAGAGGTTTGCCAACTAATCTTTACATTTCTCAAGAACCCTATTCTGCATTAAGATACTCCTAAACTCCAATGTAAAAGCATTTCAGAATCAGTATGCCAAACCAACCAATATGGTGTTAATTAACATTTAACACTGCTAGTATCATATTCATTTTCTATTGTGCTTTTCAAAAGATAACTTCCTATTGAAGGTAGCCAACTATATTTTCTCATGTGTTCAAATTACATAAAAAAGAAAGGATTCCCCGAAAATATCGTCAATTTTTTACAAATTACACCTTGTTAATTGGAGCAACAAGATTTCTTTTCAACAGTACCAGACATATTAGACACATTTATGGTAGTACCATGAGGAACACTAGTAGTAGAAGCTGATTCTTGTGCTGCAAGTGCTTTTTTACTTATAATTTGATAAATATCAAACAAAATGGTTTGAAATGCCTTCTCAACATTTAGGGCTTCCAATGCTGAAGTCTCTAGAAATGAAAGAGTTTCTTTCTCAGCCAAATTTTGAGCATCGTCAGAAGATACTGCTCTTAGATGATTCAAGTCAGATTTATTTCCTGCTAACATAATAACAATGTTAGAATCTGCGTGGTCTCTTAGTTCGCGAAGCCACCTTTGCACATTCTCAAATGTTTGTCTCTTGGTTATGTCGTACACCAATAATGCACCAACAGCTCCTCTGTAATATGCACTTGTGATTGCTCTGTACCTCTCTTGACCTGCAGTGTCCCATATTTGTGCCTTTACTGTCTTCCCTTCCACCTGTTTCAAACATAGCGCGTATATATGGGGATGGAAATTAGCTCCTTCTCTTTTAATACTGCAAATCACTAAAATTGTAAGAGAAGTTTATGAAGAAGGTATTTGGATTTTAACAGTTTCAATGAGTGTTTATGCAGGATAAATGTTTATTACATGTTTTTCTAATCGAGGAAAGAACGAAGGGTAACTCCTTATCATAAACTCTATCAGTTGCTTCTATAGGGGAGTTTACGGAAGATATGTTCAAGGTTTTAAATAAAAGTCGCCACTGCAACATGACAGTTTTTATGTTGCCAAAACCACGATGCAGTCACGATTGAGCACACATTTAACTGCAATTCTCTGCTGTATCAAAGACTAAAACACGACCATAATCGTTACTGCGACCACTAATGCTCTTAACGCATCATAAGTTATTCCAAACACTTATATAAGTGTATGTATTGTAATATAAATTCAAATAAATTATTTCAAACGTCCCTGAAAATCATATATGTTTCATAGTAATATAGTATGAAGTACTTTCCTTTCTTTCGTTGGTTTTTTTGTTAAAATTATGTATGCCGTCCTTTCTGTTTGATCATTTTTTGGATTAGTCTTTATGTATTATTAAATCATGCCTGAGATTCTTTAAGTTTGGCCATTTCACAATTATTGCCGCGAACTATTAGGATCTAATATGAACAACAAGATCAAGTTGATTTCCCTAGATACTTTGCAATTACAAGTGAAGTAGGTTATTAACATTCGTTTTGTAGATATGCTTTTTATTACCAAGTTTTCAAAGGTTGTACATGTGCTTTAATGGTAGGAAGCTTGCTTTAAGAAATGTAAACCATTTATAAGGCTTCATGGATGTTTTCTTGAGGATTATTGCGGACAAATTGTTGCAGCACATGTCTAGATGTTTCTAATTGCAATGATCGTTATCGAAAGTGAGACAAGGACCAACTATACAAACAAAATAAAATATAAAGGACAATTTCGACAAGAAGAAAAAAAAAACTTTAAAAATCAATTGCGAAAAAGGGTCAAACATGGTTTTAAATTACAATCTACAATCGCAATTGTGGCTGCAATATTATGGATTTTGAAGTCTACAACGGCATCGAAACTGAGTTCTGACTGCCCACGTTTGCCGCAAAATAAAGGCTCACATTGTAACCACACTCGTGACCACAATTTAAAGTCATACTAATAAACTTTACTCTTGCAATCCCATCCATCTACTTCTCTCTATTTAGACATTTTTATTCATCAATTTCAACAGGGAAATATACAAAAATGTTGCAGAAATGTTAAAATTTGATCAGAAATTAAACAAAAAATAATGTGCTCACATTTCAGAAAATCTTAAAAGAGAAAGAAATGAACCTGTATAGTTCTGGTAGCGAATTCAACACCAATGGTAGATTTAGATTCAAGACAAAACTCATTTCGGGTAAACCTAGAGAGAATATTGGATTTTCCAACACCAGAATCTCCAATGAGTACAATCTTGAACAGATAATCATATTCATTATCTACTTTGTATGCCATCTTATGTTATTTTATTTATTTCCAATACCGGATCGACACCACCAATACCTATCCCATATCAAATTGTATATTCTCAAAAATGTCAAATACTAAAGAGAAAAAAACCTAGCAAAGTAAAATATGAGAGATGAATTATGAAACTAACCGTGGAAAGATGGTGAAAGAAAAATGGGGTGATGATGAAGGAAACGTGCATGGATGAAAATTGAAAAGTTGGGAGAGGGAGAGAGGAGAATAAGAAGTTTGAAAGGCCCACAATGAGTAACACAAACTGAATAAACGGGCAACAAGCCACTTTCAACGCCCCTTCATCAACCTATCTATTTCCAAATTTGCTTTTTGTTTAATTGCACTTTGATCCCTCTTTTATCAAACCAAAGAAAATAAGGCTTAAATATGATTTTCGTCCCTGTAATTTGGACCCGTTTTGATTTTCGTCCCTATAAAAAAAAAGTTTGAAAAACATCCCTCTAAAAAAAAATTTGTTTGAAAAAGGTCCCTGGCCCCACTAAAACGTTGAAGTGGCATGGTTTTTGCCACGTGGCAGTTGCTGACTGTGCAACTTATGCCACGTGGCGCTGACGTGGCATGCCACATAATATTAAATTTTTAAAAATAATTTTTAAATTCTAATTGTTTTTAAAATTTAAAAATATTAAAATAATTTTCTGAAATTATTTTTATCGTATAATTTTTAAAAAAAAATTATTTTTTTTAAAATTATAAAATCTGAAATTTCTGAAAAAAAAAATGAAATGATTTTTTTAAAATATGAAGAAAAAAATATAATTTTCAAACTAAAAAAAATTAATGGTCGAAAATTTAATTTTAACAGTTTTTTTTTCGATTTTTTTAAATGATTTTTGAATTTATTTTCATATTTTTTTAATTTAAAAAAATAATTTTCAAAACTTTAAAAATAATTTTAATTTTTTAATTACGTGGACTGCCACGTGGCAAAACCCATGCCATATCATCAAAAATGTGGGGTCAGGGACCTTTTTCAAACAAAAAAAAATTTACAGGGATGTTTTTCATACTTTTTTTTTACAGGGACGAAAATCAAAACGGGCCCAAATTACAAAGACGAAAATCATATTTAAGCCAAAAAATAATCTTATTTTTTAAAAATTGTACATTTTTCTCTATCTATTTTCACATTTTGTTTTATGTTTGATCCCAAGACATACTTTTTGGTAAAAAAAAAAAAAAAAAAGATTATTTATTGGTCCAACGATGAATATAAAGTCATACTTCATCCGTTTTTATTTATCTGTCGTTTGATGTTTGATTTTATGTTTTTATTTAACTATCGTTTTGATTTTTTAAGGTAATTTGTCAATTATATCATTTCTCAACTACACTCATACTCCATTTCAATGATTCAAGTTTTTTTTTAAGAAAAAAAACAGAGTTTGTTTTCTAGAAACAAACGTTTGACACACCTTTCATAATCCCTTAGCATTGATATTTTATATATTTTGTTTTAATTGATGATATTTTAGTGTCGAGGGTTTCTGTAAATTTTGATTTTTTTCGTAGTGAATGATCAAATGTTTGAATTATGAATGTTGTTTAGACTAGGTTTAAGTTCAATATGATGGTTTAAAACTTGAAATAACTCAATGATCCAATAATGTATCTTTTACACTCCAGGTATTTGATGAAATGTTTGAATGTGTTTTTCATTGATTTTTTTTCATTTCTTATGTTGTGTATATTTGGTTGATAAGAAGATGCTCGTTAGGTAGATCTGAACAACCTCTATCCAGTAGATTTTGACAAACTTCAAAGAACTGGGAACACTTATCCAGTAGATTTGAACACCAAGTTAGTCTCATTTTACTAAAACGCTGGAAAACCCAATCTATTTACGGTCGGGTCGATGTCACTCCATTAAATCTGAATGATCAACGGGATCAAATCAACAATCAATTCAGTCACAGAGACACAAGGAGGGTGGACAGTGTTAAACATCAACGTCCATCGACGGTAATGAATGACTGATCGAGTTGGATGCTTCCTTGTTTAGATTTTTCCAAGATATTTGAAAAGTTTGATTCGGTCCAGAACCTATGAAGAAATCATATCTTGCATGGAGGAACCAAATGAAGATGTTAAGTTTTCTAATTTCATATGATCTATTATGTTGTGTTTTATTATGTTGTATTATTATGTTTTTTAAAGAATGTTGAATTATTTTGTTGTTGGATTTAAGTTTAATTCATGCAAGTTTATGAAAATGTTGACATTGAAGTGTCTTTCTTAGTGTAAGGATTTACCAGTCACTTTGAGAAAACTCAAAAGAATGGAGAGAACATTTATTTGTATGCTACCAAATAAGTTGTGCAAATTCTCACATTGAATTCATTCATATAAGGAAAGCAGTGACGAAAGTGAATATTTTACGAAATATTGTTTTGAATTTGATCATGCTTCTCTGCCAATTAAAACATGTCCGTTGACATGATAGTAAGATGAAATTAAAAATAAAAATTAGAACATATTCGCTTTCATCACTAATCCTCTAGTGAAAAAATTCGATGTGAAAATCTACACAACCGTGATATTATTAAGCACATTGAAATTGATAAACTGGTACTATGTAGTTGCACATTAGACCTAAATTCAGTAAATCTCTACCCAAGTTCCTACGCCAAGGTTTTATTGTCTCTATTACGAGTTAAACTTGATTCCATTTCTCCTTTTTTTATCACTACATATGCACGAAAGGGATACACGATTTTGGGATGACTTTTCACTTTTAATTATACCCGTAAACAAATTTTTCTATAATCATATCATATTTTTTGTGTCATTAAAAAATATAGTAGTTTATATTATATCATATTATATTAGCTATACTATTGATTTCATTAAAAATTAATTTTAATCAATTTTTCATTACATCACAACGAGTGAAATTTTTCATTACAAACAATGAGAATATTCATTATATAATAATTAATTTATAGATAGTAATTCACCTTAAAATTAAATTTTATTCACTATATTGAATACATTTAAACTTTCCCATCAGAGATATAAAGTGTAATCATGCTTGGAATTCATCAAAGAAAGTCGTTCTTAATGTTTACATCATCGATTCTAAGCTATCTTGAAAGGAGCAGGTTTTAGAGAAGGATATGCAAAAGAGCCTTCCACTAAACATTTAGCTATATGCTTATAAGCGGCTTCGGTAAAGTGTTGACCATCCCAATTTAATAGTTTTGAAGGATCGGAGCAAATTGTTGTATTCGACGTTCCACAAAAATTCTGATCATGATGATATGGTCCACTTCCTCCGCAACATGCTTTCAAAATTTCGACTTTATCAGAAATAAAACCTGCATCATTAATGAACAGAAATTAGTGCATGGGATCAAATAAATTTGATAAGTATAAATCAATGAAAACTTAACATGGAAAGAAAATAATGGCTCCACGCACCATATTGTTGTGGTGCTTGATATAAACGTTTGGCATCGTTGTAATAGTCAAAATATACTATCTTAGCTTGAGGGTGTTTCTGTTTTATTATCTCTATGGATTTTTTTAGCTGCTCATTAAAGTATTCGATGAAAGTGTTGTAAGCTATCAAACATCCAAATTCATCATAGTCTTCTTTCTTCTGACTAATCTTTTTTGACAATATGTCAGTATTACACCCTATTGGAAAGTTTCCTGAAACCACTAGCTCAACCGCTCCTTCTTCAATTAAAGCCTGATATACATAATTAAATAAATCTCTATTACTTTTTTCCAAGACTGTTATTTATTTAATAATACCTATAACTCAAACACAATATATCTACAATTGAAGTAAACTTTTTTTTTGCCAATACTTCAACATTTAATTACTTAAGTTTTGTATAACATACAATGGTGGTATTTTTGATTGAATCAACTATCAAGGGAACTATCTCTTGCAGTTCTGTAATAGTTTTGAAAAGATGGTAAAAAATATCATTTCCACCAATCTCTCCCACTATAAACAACGATTTTTTGAAGAAGCTATCACATTCTGTGAACTCACAAGAAGAAAAAAAAAGTTTTGTTAGTCATATTGATGATAAATCATTTATATCACACAAAAATAACAAGCAAGGAGTTAGGACAAAACCTTCTTTGTTTTTACACAATAAGGGTTTTAGCTTCTTAAACCAATCAAATTGCACAATTAATGAGTTATCTTTCTGTGGTGTAGAGACTCCACTACCACTGAAATATTCGATGTCAAGTGCAGTTGAACCGGCATAAGCGAAATTAACTCCCTTTTTTACATCACCTTGGCTTTTGGTGATATTCTTAGAGGCCAGTAAAAATGGCAAGCCATATGCCTCAGCTACAGTTAAAATGAGAATGAGCTAGTGAATTTGTCAATCAGAAATGTATCAACATTGAAAATTACTGATTTTAATAATAACAACTATATAAAATAGATTATTTTAGAGTTCTTGGTGGTATTTCTTTTGTTGTTATTTATTATTTTTATTTTTGTTATTTACCATTTCATGAATATGAAAAAATTATTTAAGAAACAAAAGAATGTCTAAAGATACCTATGAAAATTATGATGAGTCGTCCATTTGACATGCGTCCTGATGCATGTTTAAAGTACGTTGAACCATAAGGACCCATATCTCTGGGGTAATCAAATGCAGCATTTCCGGTATCACTTATAGAGTCACCAAAGTTGAAGATGGCTTCATACGGTAGAGGATTAGCATTTGAAATGAAGTTTCCAAAAAAGCCACATGCAAAGGTGATACCAAAGAGAATGAAAATCTTCATGGTGTTAAAAGAAAGATAGCAAAGGAATGATATTCATGTATGCTAGAAAATGTGATTGATAATTTATATATTGTCACGCTTACTCCTGTTATGAAACGATTTCTCTAATTTTTTAGCTGGAACTTGTTTAGCTATTTTTATGTTTGTAAAGTTGTAAACTTAAAATATCCAACGCATAATCATTAATGAATGTGTATTGATTATGCTTGTTTGTTGTCACTATTCTTTCTATTGTTTTTGCTTCCACTTTTTTCCACCTAAATTTTCTAAAACAATATAATATACTAAAATTAGATTATAATAAAAATTAGATATTTTCTCCTCTCAAACAAATAGATATATTCCGTCCACAGAAGTAATTAAAATAGTAATCATAACAACATTCATATACTAAAACTAGAGATCATAAAAAAGTTTCTAGTATCTACCCAAAAAAAAAAAAAAAAAGTTTCTAGTTTTAATTATTATCCTCACACAAATGGGTTTTCATAGCTCCATAAATTTCCAAAAGTATTTCAAATATCAAAGCTTAATGATATCAGATCGTTTAATAGATTGAAAAATCGTCGATTAAACAGTACGATCGAAATCACGACATTATTTAGACATAAATAATGTTGTCGAGTGATATATGAGAATATCAATTAATAGCTAGAATCCATATATGTGATCATAAGCTATGCAAAAGTTTGGTCAATGAAATCTAATACTAACATTTTCATACCTTTATCAATCTCATTTCAATTATTGTTTTTAGTCTGATTAGATTTTAAACAAACAAACGATCAAACCCTAACTTAAGATGATAATTGATGTTGAACGATTTATGATATCGCACTTGTCCCTGTAAAAACGATATTAAAATACTTACTTTTGATCCATAGTAAATTACTACATCAGATTTGAGGGTGTTATATGTTGCACTACTTCAATTATTTTCTTATTCTGAATTTTGTTATTCTAGTACTCCATTCTAGAATATAATTATTTGATACTAATGTACATAGCATACAAATATTAAAGTAATAATGAGGCAGGGCGGGGTGGGACATGTTTTGCCTTCTCCGTCCGCATCTCTTACTCACATATACTTATCCATTAATTGTATTATCTCGTCCCCATCCCTGCCTCATCCCCGTCCCCGAAGTAAATTATTTTCGAAAATAAAAATTGAAGAATTTTCCAGCCATGAGAGCGATTCGCTGTGTAAATCTGTAAGAGTAAGACTGATTGAGAAAAGATAATGAAGATCGATGTCTATGGTGATGGGGAAGAGAGAGACCGAGTGTGTGATGTAACGTCCACTTTCGTTTAATTAATTATTTAATCAAGTTTAGGCGATTATATTATATTTATATAATATATGTGTGAGTTTTGTTGATTTAAGTTGATTTAGATGATTTGAATGACTTTGATGTGTTTTGATGATTTGATAAGATTATGAGACTTATTTTATTGTTAAATAAAATAAGATTTGAAAAGAAAATAAAAATATTTAGTTGAGGGCTGTTTTGAGATTTTAGAGAGTTTTGGGGGAGAAAGTGAGATAAGATAATATTTTAGGAAGAGGTATATAAGAGATAGACCTAGTTTTAGAAAAACAATTGCACGTACGACTGTTTTGGAGAAAAAGGGAGAAAAGGCCAAGAGAAGAGAGAATCACCTAGGAGAGCTGCGATTTCTTCATACAAGGTAAGGGTGAGACTAATAATTCAGTAATATTGATTGCTATAATTCTGATGATTAATTGACAAAGTTAGGATTGATTTAGAAAAGTTTTGAAATTAGGTCAAATCCCTAAATTTGATGATCAAACGGTAAAACTGGATTAGATTGATGTAGAAACTGTCCTATAACCTTAGAATATGTTTAGGATGAATTCTGGAAACGAAATTAGGCTTGAAACCATAAGATTAGATGAATTTTTGAGAAGAACTGCATTCTGCCCGAGCCTATGTTCATCGCTCGCCCTGGCGAGGGATGATCCTCGCCTCGCGAGGGATGAAGTTCATCGCTCGCCACGCGAGCCAAAACCCCTCGCCTCGCGAGTTAATTGTCGTAGCTCGCCACAGCGAGCAACCCTACTCGTCATAGCGAGCTTGACCAGAGAGCATGTCGAATTCTGAGTTTTTGACTTTTGAGTTGAACCTTAGATGCCTTTGAGTACCTTTAGGTGCCTACTAAAGATTAGAGAATGATTTAGAACAAGATTGAACCTGGAACGACCTTAGTTGGGAATCTGGCTTGTACTCGCCATGGCGAGCAGATGCTACCGCCTCGCGAGCACTTCCAGAACTGAGTGCATTTGAAGATTGTGAGACCTGAGTTGTTTGGATTGGTTAGGAAAGGAACTTTAGGTACTACTGAGACCTATTTAAGATATTAACTGAGAACTGTGAAGCTTTTATGAGAATGCTAAGTGATTATGTTGTGATATATTGATTGATTCCACTACTTGAATTATTGTTGAATGATCAAGAAATTGTTGAAAATGAATTGTTATTAAGCTATTGATGTGATCTGATTATGCTGCAATTGTTAATTAACTATGTTGCATGAGTCTGAATAAGTTGATGAAGAACTCCAAATTATTGGATGTATAAGTGATCTGTTGATTAAGGTGTTTTGTTGATATAGTCCATGCATTAGCATACATTGAGCTTTGTCCTCACCACGATCGGAGTCTTGTCCTCCACACGATAGGAGCTTTGTCCTCCACACGATTAAAGTATATTAATACTATGATGAAGATTGGTACCACATGCATAAAGAGTGTCTAAGTTGCATTGTCGCATTTGTCGAGTCTAAGATGTTATGTTATTGATGATGATTGAATGTTGTGATTACTTGGTAATTGTTTATCAAAGATGCAATGATGTTTAAGACTGATTATGATGTTAATTATGATTTCGAATTATATTGATTAATATTATTGTGTTATGAAATCTCACCCCTTCTGCTTGAAAATGTTGCTCTTCGTATGAGTAACTTGCAGGTGATCGTGCTTAGTGTGCAGTTTGCCGTCGTGAGTGGCCTTGCCTCACTGAGTCGTCTAGGTCGCTCTGATACGTAACGGGATGGGGTTTTGATATGCATGCTTCATTCTCTTACGTGAACATTTATGATTATTTTTATGATGGTGAATAACTGTTGAGATATGTTGATGGGGCCTACGTGCCAAAACGATTTATGGATTTCGAAACAATTTTCCGCTGCAACGTTTAAGTTATTATGTTGAATTGTTATTTAACTGATTTGTATTATGTTAAATGTGATATCCCGTTTATTTATGTTGTTTACTCTGATAAATGTTTAGAAATTTTTATATTGGGAAAACGGGGTGTTACATGTGAGATGATGAAGATCGATGGCTTTGGTGAAAGAGAAGACATAGAACTGGAGTGAGTGTAGACACACTCTGACCATGTGAGTAAAATGTTTAGGGTTTGTGTTCCTATTTTTATATAAAAGGAGTAATAAAGAGGTATAAAGTAATTTTTTACATTAAGGACGGATTTGGGTATGAGTTCGGAGTGGATACGTCGTATATCCTTAATACTTGTCTCGAACTTATGTTTTGAAATCGAAAAAAAACTCATACCCAAACCCGATCAAAACGGAAAGAAAAAAAAGAAGGAAAAAAACCGTCAAATCGGAATGATTTTGGACGGTTAACTGCGGATATAATTTTTGTTGTCATGCCTAATCAAAGGCCAACACATACACAATATTGATCGATAAAAAAACATACAAATTAATTTTATTTTTCAACGTGTTTTTGAGCTGACTAAACTTTAAAACTAAATAAGTAATAAGGAAACTCAAATTCAATATGAGCTAAAGACTAAATTAAACACAACTTTGAAGAAAACTCTAATCAATGAATAACGCAGCAAGGGCTTAATTTCCTTTTTGTTGGTTTTCTAAATAATTGAATCCTAAGCAATATATAAGCATAGCAAGTCCAATTCCTTCAGTAGATCTCTGTTTATGTGGCTCTGGAAAATCTTTGGGGAGAAAAGCACCCAAAACAAAGATGGTTGTTTAATTAGATTAATATTAATTTATTTAATAAAAAACTTCATTTGGACTAACACAAGGACTACTTCCTATTCTTATAATTATTGTAAAAAAACAACCATCAATTTGTGCACGATGTGAGCTGGAAGAAGACACTGAAAAGTACTAATTAATCAACAGATCTTAGGTTGAAACTTGAAAGGCTAAAAGCTAACATAATCAACTAATATTGGCTATCAAAAAATAATAATCCTTATTTCAAACTCTGTCACTTGAGTAGAACTGATATTTGAGAGAGTCATAATGATTTTATATTTCCAATATCGTGTTCTGCCGTCAACATTGTCCAAATGAGGAGTTTTTCTTTTTTGTCTCCATCCATGCGAATCTTTACGATAGGTTGAAACTTGAAAATGAATCGAGTTGAATCGAATTCGTCGAGAGCTTTACTCAATTTAATAAGAATTTGTTCTATTTGAAACTCTACACGAGTTTGATAAGAACTTTTTCTTTAGCTACAGTTCAATTCGTTTAAATTTCATAAACAATTCGGTTTGACTCATAAGATTCAACAACTCATTTGCTCGATACACATAATTAAAAAAAGACAAGAGTTAAAAAAAATTATTTTTAACCTTCACTTTTAAAAAAAAAAAAAATCAAAGATTGAATTAAAATAAAAATTATCCCAAGGTTAAGGTGTTTAATGGATAAACACAAATACAATATTCAGACCTACATAAATATTAAATATTCAGATAGATATAAAAAAACTAAAAACATAGTCAGCTACAAACACTCAAAACATAAATATAAAACTACATTAAAAAAACTTGTACATCTAAATGAGATAAAAACCAAAAAAAAATCATAAATAGAAATGGAAATCCTCAAACTACTATTCTATTTTTAAACTCCAATATACATTTAATATATATATATATATATATATATATATATATATATATATATATATATATATATATATAATCGAGTCACATCAGAATCAAACAAGTTGAATTATGTATAACTGAAGTTCAACTCATTTAATCAACGAACGTAATTTTCAAATCAAATTTAACGAGTTAATTATCGTATTAAGTTTTGATTTTTGTTTGATTAATGGTTCAGTTCATTGTCAGCCCTACTTTATATGACATCAAAAAGAATTAACCAAAAATTTAGTTTACACATCAACATATATGTTATTTTTATAGTTATTTTTAACATATGAAAACATAAGTTTTATATAAACTAAGTTAGTTTTCTCAATATTTTGTTATTTTGTTTTGATGAATATAAACACAAAAGGAATACGAAGACAAAGCTAATATTATTGATTTTACATTAAAATATATGCATTATCCACATAAATTCTACCTCATGTGAAAGGTTGCATACAAAAAATGTTAAATATTTAAAAAGAAAGAGAGAAAGAAAAAAAAAACATTCTTCATTCCTAATTTGCAAGATGACAAACACAGTTTGTCATTTTCCTCCTTGACTTAGCAAAACAAGAATTTTAGCTTGGCTAAAGTGATTCCAATTTCAATTATTCTCTCCTCAAATTGATGCAACAATTCCATGTACACATGTTCAAGTCAGTAGATTGGAGTAGCTTTCGGGCAAATTCTTTGAACCAACCTGGCTTTAACTTTGTCAATAATGTCATTTAAAACATAGGGATTTCTTGAATATCCAAAGCACGCTGAGCGTTAATATAATTACTCTGAGGTTTGAAGCACTATTATACATTGGTCAAACCAAAATTTAATTAGACACTCTTTATTTGACGCTTGAGGCTGGTGAGGACAAAGAGTTATCATCGGTGAACTTGACATGTACAATGAGAAACTCTTGGCATGATTCTAGATAGGGGGTGCATGAATGAACCAAAATACATCAAAATGAGAGGGATTCATTGGTCTTGTAGATCTAGAAAGAACTGTACGGTTAAAAAAAGGTCTATAAAGATTGATTGGTATTACCAATACCAACAATAAGTATCTTCTTTTCAGTAGTCTAGAAGATAGGAATTCAATTGTTAAGCGTTGTTTGACTTGAAAAACTTTTTGGATGGGTGATATTATGAAAACTTTTCCATAAAATATGTGAGTGAGAACAAAACATACTGAAAATTAAATTCTAGTGTTGATTTATAGAATTAATTTGCAATCCTAAAATCATTTTGGAGTGTACACATTACCTAGCCTCTACAAATGTATGTTCACAAACAAGAAATCCCAACACGATATGTCACCTCTAGGAATCTCTCGTAATATATTAACTTCAATCTATATAACGAGTCATGCTAACAAATGTCTTAATAAGGAAATTGTCAACAAATTTAATATTAATCCTAACTTTTTTAATTATCTTGATTTGATCAATGAGGTTTTTTATTTAAGAACATAGATATATTATGCAATTACTTTGTTAGCTTTCAAGGAACAATAGTAAATAAATTAAGTTTGATATATGGAAGAAGAAAGAACATTTGTTTCATGTCGTGCGATTACTTGTGAAAATAAGTTGCATCGAGCTAGACTTTATATTCATAGATCTAACATGTAATGCAAGACTTGAGTCTAGTTTCTTTTTTAAAAATAAAAATAAAAATTTATATTGATTTTTTTTATCAAGTAGTCTATTGACTAAAGTTCGCTTTTAAGATGAATAAATTGGATGTCTGAAGTTTAAATCTCGATCCCTACATATTACATTACCAACTGAGTCATGATCAGCAATAGAAGTTCACATTGGTTTTATTATCAATTCTAGAACTTCTTTGAAGTGTCAATAGGACAAAGGAATCAGAATTTGATTCCCCATATTTTATTATAAAGGGAAAGAAAAAACACCCACGTTCAAGTGTTCATATTTGCTCCCAATTATTTTCTCCTGCTACCTATTTTTCCTTGTTTTTCGGCTACTATACGTAACTTAAAGCTCTTGGGTTTCTCTATTTTGCTCTCTTCAGTATGGTGTTGTCACTTATCATGAAAATGTTCACCCAAAAGTGTTTTATATTCTTTGTTTGTCTCCTAATAATTTCTCCTAAGTTAACGCTCATTCCAAACAGCGTGGAAGGCAGAAAAGTTTTTACCATCAACAGGAAGGAAAACGATTTCAAAGGTGAATTTCTCTAATCTCACTCTTTGTGTTTTACTCGAATTTAGGATTTGCCTAACATGAATCTCACAAGGTATAACATTTGAATCCTTTTTAAGTGTTAAATTAATGGTGCAATTTAACCGTATAGTCAATAGATTAAGAAACAATGTACATATATATTTCATGAGAGTTGATAGACATGAGGGATTAGGATATATGAGAATGAGTGGTTGAGCTAGCCTTATAGTTGTTTAGATTTTAGAATTTAATTAGGTTTTTAACATACGTTTAGTTGTTTAATTGGACGACGTTTAAATAGTTAAACGAAATAAGATAGAACCTCTCATTAGCCTTAACAAAATGGTTCAATTGGTCACGCTTTAGTATGTTGTTTATTGTTGAAAATGAATCATTATTACTTGTTTGATAGATTAATTTATTTTGACGCTTTTGGTATCTTAAGCAACTACAAAGAAAACTTTGTTGGTAATGCAATTTGTAAAAAAAAACTCAAGAATAAAATCAACAATGAGTTTTCGTGCAAATTTGTAATAACATATATTTGATTAATTCTAATAAATAGGCTATTCAAAGCGTGAAGCTTATTCAACTCTGGGTCTTGTTTGCAAATGTTGTGATGGTGAAGGTGGCGATTGCATAAGCACTTGGGATGCTTCTTGCTCCAACCTCATGTGCAAACCGTGGAAATATTAACAATATAGCTATATGTAATTATAGATATTTACGTAGTTTCATAAATAAATCATCAAGAGTAGTAAGTAAGTATATTCATCTTGTATTTATTTTTAAAAAAGGCTTGTGTATGCTAGATGTACTATGACCACCACATAAACAGTATTACATTTCTCAAAATAAAATTCAAACTGTATTACATGTTATACAAAATTAATCTTTTTTGTTAGCTTGACATTTTTTTTATGCAAAGAAAATATAATAAATAAAAAAGGAGTATAAAATATTGGGAGACATAAACATGACCGAGCGTAACCGTAAATCAACCCTAACAGGTAATACAACCAAGATTACAGAAAGTGGTACAAAATAACCAACTGAATTTAAATCCAGTAATGAACCTAGATGCATCGCAGAAAACTACACACCATAAGTACAAACCAGCAAGCTCAGCGTGAGACCTTAAATTAGATTGTAAAAAGAAATTGATGTGTATAAAATTACAACCATTAAATGGACCAAACGAACCAAAGACACGTCTGAGTAATCAAACCGTCTTTTGAAGAATGATTTATGAAGTGTCCATCAACACAGACAAATTCACGTACCAACAGACCCTGCGACAAATCACAGCAAGCATTTCAGCCCTTTGAACCCTACACGCAAAGTAATCGTCTTTCCCGTTTATTTAATTTTAATCAGTGACCCAAACAAGCTATTGGTTACCAGAAAAACATGCTACTGGTTGGGTGCTCCCCTGTACTACTATTTTATGAACCTAGATTACTTCTTTTTATTCCAAGATGACATATATAACTTATAACATAAATAAAATTTGATTGTTATAAAGTCATTCATCTATTAAATTTTGATTTGAAATTAAACTTTATAATGGATTATGTACCATCACAATCATAATTTAAGTGTAGTCAACCAACCCTACAAATCAACACGAGTCGTTTCAGCATGTTTTGTTCTCACTCGCGCGTTTTTTGGGAAACTTCTCATAAAGTCATTCAACTCCAAATTACTCAAAGTCAAAGACACTTAAATGTGAAGTTCTTATGGAATGAGAGCTACCAAAAAGAAAATGCATCTAGTTGGTATAGATAGTATCAAACAATTCTTATAAGTCTTCCTTGAACCATGCAATCTCATACCTGTACAACCTTAAGATCCCTATCATTTCAATGTAAATTTAGTCATTTTCCTAGAAGTTGTTAGGAGTCTATCATTGACATGTCTTGTACAACGATAATCACTCTCCACCCCCACCTTAGGGGTTCCAGATTAGCTGGTGAATGAATGAAAACTTTAGCTAGCTAAGTCCATAATAAAAATGAAGGATATGGAAGCCTTAGGTCTTCTTTAAGCCTTGTGGAGGGTTGAGGACTAGGGTGTTCATATCTAAATTGATCTAAATAAAAACTGCAAATAAATTCAAAAAAATTGAAAACTGCAAACAAATTCAGAAAAATTGAAAACTGCAAAAACCAAATTTATTATCATGTGAAAACAAATTGGATCATTTCATACTTCGGAGTCATTTTTCAAAAACGAACCATACCGCATACAACGTTTTTTATTTATTCTTTTATAAATATGATATTTTGTATTAATTAATATATTATTTGTTAGTTTTTAACTTTTTTTTAATAATACTTACTAGTTTAATTTAACTTATATGTGTCATAATCAATCATTGTTGTTCGATAATATTAATTTTGATATTTTATGTGATTTTTAATTGAAATGGACCAAATTTGTAATTTAAGGTTATCATCTTTACCACATGTAATAACTTTCTCTTTCATATTAACATTGTCCTTCTACTTTCTCTCTCTATTGTTTTGATTTTTGTGTCACTACCTAAATTTCTTCGTATAATTTAGTTGTCAAACAAATTGTCACAAGAAAAAGTTGTTCAAATAACATTGCTCTTCTTTTTAATATATTTGGGTCACTGTCCTCAATGGACAAACCTTTTTGCCTAAAAAAAAAATTAATAATCTTTGTCCTGGATAGGTTTTTCTCATCAAAATCCATATAAACCTCACCAAAAACACCCCCTACTTAGGTTGCAGACACAAAAATATTAAGTGATGGGGGCAACAAATATATACATTTGTAGCATATTGTTGTTTCCAAGAAGAAGAAAAAACACTCCTACATTTATTTTTGAAGCGCTTCTTAGCATGATTCATATAGAAAAATGTTAAGGAAAAAATGTTAAAAACAAAGTGGGGACACTTGCAGCCACAATGATTCACATAAGTTCATCCCTTCTAAGGTTAGCAGTATCAGCTTTACTTTGTGGTTTTTGAGTTTGATTCTCAATTTGTGGTGGATATAGTCAGATGATTTGGGGCCAATGATTCCTCGGAATATGGATCCATCGTCTAAAAGTGTAGGCATCAAAGGATGTGGAAGAAATTATTGAAACAAACATATATATTTGATGATTTGAGTTATCTTGCACTACAAGAATATATAAGATTCGCTATCATAACTATCTTAGGAAAGGTAATGGTAGTAAATATCAAAATAATTAGCTACCATTTCACTGAAATTAGTTTTATTTTAATTTTTTATGTTTAAATAATTTTTTGTCAAAGATCCTTTTTGTAAAAAAATAAAATTCTCTTAGAAACACACATCACCACACTATCATGAATAGTGATCTCGCTCTCGCTCTCTCTGTAACCGTTGCTTTTGCGATCTCCATTGTGAAATTGATCATCACTGTCGTTCGCACCGATCTCCGACTTAACGCCGATCATCGTCCTGTGCTTCTTCGATAAGAAACCCTAATTTTTCTATTTTCGCCTCAACTTCATCTTCTATGTAACTTTTTCGAAGTTTTTCACCTTTAACCAAGCTTATTGTCAAATTTATTTGAATTAGGATGAAATTATTTGAATTGTAGTGAAAGTGTGTTTGTCTTAGTGTGTCTGTGTAACAAGCTTTGTAGTGAAACGTATTTGAATTAGGATGAATATTCACTTTTTTGCTAGTTCAATTCATTTTTGCGCAACCTAAAATCTTGTCTTGGTGTTATTGGATATTGAAATTCCCTTTGGAGCATGTGTTAGTTGTTGTTATGCTGCATCAAACTTTAGAGAACTATTGAGTTATGGTCTATTTGGATAAATAGCTTATTTGGAGCTCATAGCGCAATTACTTCTCACATTTAGTGCTTATGTATGAGCTTACATAAGCTAATTTTATAGCTAATAATATAATGAAGTTAAATTATTTTTGTATATGTTATAAGTTATTTTCGTAATTTATCTTGGAGATCTTTTAAAAATAAGCTGAAAAAATTTCTGCAAAATGTCATACGTTGTTTATAAAAGCTCTCCCAAACAGTCTTATAAAACATATGCCGATATATAAGCTCGAATAAGCTAATTCAAATAAGCCCTTATTTTCATATAGTATAATCTTTCGATTTTTTTTTTTTAACATTCAACACTGTCTACTTTTAAACATTTCAAAGCAGCACACGGCCATGATTATTTGAAAAAAAATCTCAAGTAAAGATCTATCAACCTACTTTCAACGACACTAACTTTTTGAGTTCTTTCTCGTTTCTTTTCACACATCTCACTCCCTCAATTGCCATGATCTCTTTATTGAATATGAGGCATTACAACATTACGATCATGGCTGAAAAAAAAAACTTCATTTTAAAAATAAAAATAAAAAATAATTGCAGGGATGAGGATGAGGCAGAGATACATGTATCCGTCAAAAACGGAGATGGAATTTAATTTTTCATCCTCGTTGGATATAAATAGTATACAAGTAAGTATATAAGAGTCGAAAATAAGGGCAAAGAAGGTAATATGTCTTTGCCCCTCTCCATTATCATGCCTAGCTATGGGATGACTTTGGCTATTCCAAAAAAAAATAAGCTAAATATTTATATCCCAACATTTTTGACTAAATAATCCGCTTTCTACCTAATAGTAAAAATTAGTATGGTTTTCTAGGTTAAAAAATATTCACATCTCCATTAAAAAAATTTATTTACTTCATAGATGTCTTGCGTCTTATTTTAAAATTATTTTTCACTTAAGCAACTATACAGAGACCTTTGTCAGCAATACAATTTGTCAAGATAACATATAATTTATCTTATTTCTTAATATTATTTTATATTAATCTAACCCCCTTATATAGAAATGGCTAACTTTGTCGGAGACCATAACTTTGTTGATCCTCTAAAAAATGAGATGTATCAACTTTTATTAATTAGGATGAAATACATCAACTTTTATTAGCTCAATTTTTTCTTATATATTAAGATTCAAATGAGTAATTTATGCCATTATTTTGAATTTTCTATCATAAACAACTTTGCACACAAACTATTATATAAACTCATCACAAAATTAAATGTGCAAAGATATTTGCATTTTAAAACCATAATCTATGTTAGGAAAGAAAAAAAAGTAGCAGTAAGGATTATCAAATCTTAGTTATCTTAGCATTCTTTTTTTCTTTTCTTTTATTACTACTACGTTATGGTCAAAGACTCATTTTCCAAATGTCAAAGAGGGCTTTGAATGCCAAATTAGTCAAAGTCTTGGCTCTATGTACCTCTCTTCTTGATAGTCTATTTCAGATTTGAGCCGCACATCTACCTAAATTCCATTCTTTTCCCATCTTCCAACCCATTCTTGTTCTTCTTGACAACAAAAAGGTTATTATAAGCACATGCCTGTCTAACTAAGTTGTCGGCCTAAAGAAGTTATTCTTAGAATTGGTATTTTCTGATGAATTGTTGGAGATCTATAAACTCATGAAATTGCCATTAGATTCTATATTTTTTTCAAGAGAAAGTCAAGCATATTTGCAAACTTTATACAATTTGATTTGCTTCATACATTCAAAGAACATGAGCACAAATCTAAGAAAGAAAATTCCCACTATTTTTATCGAAGTCAAATGCCTAGATCTAAATTTCATAAGATGAATCCAAGCACTAATTAAAAAAAAAAAATAACAAAATATTATATATTAATTATGAAGCAAGTACAAGTCCAACCTACAAGTACAAGGAGGCGAAGAATGAGGGTGTCCAAACACATTTGTACATCAACATTATGAGACAGCAATACAATTCCAATATCCACTCTTATACACACTCTCATGTCTAGCGTGGGTGCTATGTCCAATTCCCACATTGCAGCAATGAGTTAATGATCAAGACGACAAGAGAGGAATATGTCAAATCTCCACTCAAAACCCTGAGACAGTAGGTATATTGATGACATCTCTTATATATCCAATATATTATTCGTTCATAGACAATGTGAGACTTAATCACTCACACTTGAAACCTAACACGCTGTTAAATCCTTATGGCATGGTTTTTGAGTTGGTTGTTCTTATGCGAGTTTTTGTTATTATCGGCACAATTTGGTTGTTTTCGACACGATTGATTGTATAGTTCTAGCTCAGGTTTTGATTTAGTTGTTCTTTGATGTGATTATGTTACATCCGGTCTAATTTTACGGTCCTCCGATGCGGTTATGGTACTATTTCTGGCATAATTGTGCTGTTTTACTATGTGATTTTAGCTTGTTAGTAGAGTTGGACTTTTTTTTTTGTATGTCGTTAATTCAGATGTTGTGTTTCTTTGATGTTTAGTTGTTATATTTCAATTAATTTGTCTAACTAATTAAGTTGATTATTTAGGTTTATATTATATAGTTGTCATTGAGATGTTTTTGTTTTTTGATCGACAAGAAAGTGATGCTTCCTGTTAGGGGTGTACATGGGTCGGTTGGGTTGGGGTTGGGTTTGGCCAAACTCAAGACCTGAACCATATAAGGTACTCCGTCACCTTTTTCAAGGTGAATAAGTGGGGTGTCTCGGGTTCGAACCCCAGCCCCTGCATATAATTATGCATGTCCCTGCCAACTGAGTTATGCTCACAGGGACGTAACTCTAGCATGTTCTAGTTCAATATAAATAATGTTTTTTTTGTCAATTTTGAAAATTAGACTTGATTTATGACCAAAATCTTTTGTATTCTCCTTCTTTCCAATAAAAATAAAAATAAAAATGTTGGCATTATTGAGTAAGTGAGTTTGTTGAGTTTGAGTCTAGTTTTACCCAAAAGTCATTATTTTTTATGGATTTTTCATTTTTAAAACCATATTCACTCAATTACCCAACCCACTTTTTTAGATTTTTTAGGTGGGTTTAACTGGATTTTTCAGGTTGACCCAAATGATGTACACCCCTAATTCCTGCTAATATGCTTTGTAAGTTTATGGTTGGTGTTAGATAATAGTCTCTTGAAAATATATTATTGGGTCTTTTATATTTCTAAGCTAATGGTCTATTTCTTTTATATTTTACGATATATTTTCTTGGTACCCGTTATTTTCATTATGATTATGCATTGTAGTTCAAACCTTAATCCATCTCCCCTTCCCCTCTTTTCTCTTTGTATTTGAATCTCCTTTATTAACAATATATACACTTTCATACATCATTTGTTGAATAAATCTAAAAAGATGGCTTTTATTTATAATGACGATCGGAAAATGTATATCATCTAGTTAGTTTGATTCAGGTCTAGTTACAAAATACACATTAAACCTAACCAACATGTGAAGATGTGATTGGTTTGGTTGTTTTTTCTTTTGTTGCTTACACCCCTAATATGTTTTTACTTTTGAAAATCAAACTCCAATTCAATTCCTAAATCCTAATAGTAAGAGATAAGTTGAAATTTATAAACAAAATTACAAACTTCAATATTGAAAAGACAAGCATTTGATTCCCCCAGCCAATGCATTAATAGGATTAAGGGATTGATAATTTATCCTTTAGGCATATATGGAAGCTAATTTGTTAGTTTGTTTGAAAAGCTTCCACGGTTTTGAGGCATATTCTATAATACTAACCTCCAACATTATTTGATGTGAGAATGTACTTTAATTTTGATGAAGAATATGTTACCCTATGCAGGTCCTTATCTTTAGTTATCCGAAACGAACCTAAAAGAATGAAGGGAATTATTTATGTACACCTACATATACTTTTACTAAAATTCTCCTTCATCCCTTGTATATAATATTATATTATATATGTTCTTATGTAAGACCATTCCCCATGTGACCATTTGCAACCATTATTTAAACTATGTAATGTTAACGATACAACTGCTGCTTATTAACGATAGAATAAGGATCTAATCCTATATTAATTTAATTAAATAAAGGAAATCTAATCATGCAAATTTTGCTTTTTTGATACCTTCCTTTTCAAACGATCTTATGAAACACTTATGCATATCAAGTTCAGTGCATTTATTAAATGGTTCTTGTTAGTTGAAGATTCTTGGATGTATTATCTATTTTCAAGATTATTCACTAACTAGTGGTGTCTACATTCTACCATGTTGATCGAATGTATTTGAGTCATGTTTTAGAAAATCCATTTTAAAAAGGAAAATTCTAACAAGTGTTATTGAAGTAGTATTCGTTAAAAAGTTTAAAGAGAGAATTTTTGTTTTGAAAATGGTGTATTCAATACATTGAAAATTTTAAAAATAAAAATAAAAATTTACATAAAACTTGTAAATTATTGTCATTTTTGAATCCTTAATAAGGGCAGGTTACTTGTTAACAAAACTCTTTAAAAAATAGGAAATGCTAGCAAATACCTTTAAGACACTTGTTTAGAGATTTTTCAAGTGAAAACTTTATCTTAAAAATTATGCATTCGAGATATTAAAACAGTAAAAAGTAATTGTTTTTACGTAAATTTTTAATTATTTCTATTTTTAAATATTTAACCGTGCCCTTGAAACATTTAAAAAACGGTCATGCTTGGTTTAAAATGTTTTTACTTTTTAACAATACTTTAGAGTTTTAACAAAATAATGCACGCAATTTCACCGAAGTCATTGTCGAGCCAAACATGAAACATACCATGTTGATTGATAGTGGAGTCATGTTTTAGGAAATCCATTTCATAAATGTTCATGTTTGGATTGAAATGTTTCTAAAATACTTTAGAGCTTTGACAAAACAAAGCAATTCTTCAAAAAAAAAAACATGTGATTTATCCAAACTCATCATCAATCCAAGAAACATAAATATAATGTAATTTTTTTTTGTAGGAAGTCAATGTAATAGTAGTACTTGACTTCGTTAAAGAAAATTAATACTTAATTAACGCATTTATGGTGGCTAGTGGATCATTTCAATTTTCCAGGCACAAGCTCTTGTGTAAAACTTGGGACTCAAATTAAAGAAAGTTGTTTAATAAGCACCTTAATTTCATTTGATCATATTGTAATCTCTTGATCGGTTTATAAATGGAGATGATTTTGACCCACTATTTTAAGATGTCTATTAGAAAACCATCCCAATTAATTTGACAAAATCATAGCCTCCGGTAAATATAACTCGTAGCCTTCTTTTACCCCTTCATTCCATTTTGAGAATGAAAACAGAGTTAGTCTTACAAATTGTATGTATCTACTAATTTTTTATGATATCTGGAAATACCTTTTATAAAGAATCTTCATTTCTTGTTGAACACTTCCAATATACTAAAATACGAGTAATATTATGATGCATATTATGATTCCACTGCCACTTAAGCCAGTATTTAATTGTAAATCTATAACTGCATCTAATCAAGGAACTGGTATATCTGGCCCAAAAATCTTAAATAGAATCTTTTGAAGGATTTGGTAGAGCTTAACTAAAATTAAAAGCAGGACAATAGTGCACTTTATAAAGAGTGCATGCACACTTACTTTTGAAACTATAAATTACTTTTAAATTATAAATTATGTGTTAAAATATTCTCTAACACACTTTTTTCAACGTATTTTTTAATTGATTGAAATTTAATTGGGTCTCGTAAGATATATGTGGGATCTATCTAATTTAGCGTGCATATGCTCTAAAACTTCATGGGTGGTTCTATCTCCTTTAAATTTCTTCTCGGTATGTCCTCCACCAATGTTGGTATATGTTGCATGTACTTTCTCCCTTGTCTTTTTTTTTTTTAACAAATTTTAAAATTTAAATCTTATTATTATTCTCTTTGAATATGAAGGAAATCATTGATCAACTTATATGATGTTAATTGATCAATCAAGATTGGTTTAATTATATAGTCTTTAAGGTGGATTCAAAATGTGACTTGGACATTGTTGAGTATGGTTCATATGTACAAAAGAGAGGCAAGAGGCGGGTGAGCTGAGCTAAACGTTGTGTAGCCAGTAACCATTAAATGTAGCTAATATGTTGACCAAACAAATTGCCGGTTACAAGTTCAAATATTGCTTGGACTTGTTACATGTTTCTCAATGTTAAGTGAGAGGGGTACATGTTGGAATAATTATTTAATTAATAAATTATGGATCTACAATAATCAATTATTATAAGTTAATATCATAATATAAATTATGGTCTATTGTGTTAAGTACTAATTAGTTGATGAATAAGTGTGATTGGGCTATTCTTTCTAAATGGACCGTGATGGGTTGGACCATTTAGCTAAGCCCAATGAGAGGTCCATGCCCTTAGCCGTTTAACTATTTAAACGTCATCCCATCAGACGGTTAAACTATTCTGAACTGGTGCTAAACGGAATGAGGGTAGTCATCCCTCTCCTCCTTCTGACAGCTATCCTTCATGAATCCTAATCTTAAAGGTCACAATCTCTTATCTCTTATTCCTTCTTTACTGTATTGAAATGCTGTAATTTGTATCTAATGATCCATAGTTAAATCTTTAAATTTTTATCGTACACCCTCTAGTTGTCTTTATAGGAACTTGATATTCGTTAAGGTAGAGATTGTTGAGTATATTTTGTAGGCACGAAAGAGAGGAAAGGGGAGACGAAGTTGAGCTAGCACAACATTACTGTGAATGACATCAGGAATGTACTAGTACCTTAGAAGGTGAAATTTTTCTTGTTGTGGGTGTGTTGAAACGTGTTGCCAACTATATAATTAGGCCACAAGATAACATAGTGCAGTGGCCTCATAATTGAGATGTCCAAGTCTCATAGATACAATATATGACATATTATTTTAATAGAATATAATGATACAATAGAATGTGTACCTTGTATGATCGAATAATTCATATTTGATACTAATACTGAGAAAAGCCTTTAGAGAAGCGAGGGTGTGAGAGTTTTTCTACCTCTTACTGATGAGCGCAATCGATGTTTATTCTAACCTAATGGAATTATTAAAATATATACTCATTAGTGGATGCAGAGATCTCTCAACGGATTACAACCTAATATAACATCAGCTTATATATATAAAGTAAGTGCAAGGTCAAAACCTCTTCAATAGATTATGTCATGTTTGATATGTATGCAACATTTTCCTCTCATAGAGATTTTGTTGGTGTTGCTTGAAAATATACACATTTAAGAAGTTTCACATTGCTTATAACTGAAACCTCACCTTAAAAATCTATTGGACTCAGGGGGAGCTTACAAACCTCATACCTGGCAGTCAACTTGTTAATTAGATCAACAACAATTGAACATTTTAAATACTATTGTTTGTCGTCATCAAAAAGGGGGAGATTGTTGGAACAAAATGTGTTTTACAATAAACCTTAATGAGTTTTGATGATAACAAGGTATTAAAAATTGTCAATTGGTTATTGCTAATATTTGTTCAAGTGTACAGGACCATAGGCAAAGTTGATCAATTTAATAGGTCTTGGAAGAACAAAAGAAAGCAAAAAAAATCATCAAGAAGAGGAACCTAAAGCATCTGAAGAAAACTGCGTCTGAAGTTTTGAAGTGCTTCTGAAGTTTCAAGTGCCTCTGAAGTAATGACGTCATCAGAAGCAGAACTCATCAGAAGAAAAATTCATCAGAAGCAACTTCATCAGAAGCTATATCATCACCAGAAGCTACAGTTGATCAGAAGATTCAATCTGAAAGCTCAAATGGCTGTTTATTGGATTTAACCTCGTCTAAGAGAGCGAAAGACTAAAAGGGAAGTGACAATGTTCATTTGAAAAGCACTAGGTGCTTGTCCTTCATTGAAGAGTTGACAAAGTACAAGTGTACAACCACTACCTCCACGACTCTGCTTGTGTCTGCGCTACAAGACAAGATAACAGCTCTGCCTGCAGAAATGTTCCTTCAAGTTAGGAATGGTTTTGAACTTGATCCTTCATAGGACAACATCCAAATCAAGCAAAAGATTAATGTTGAATGATCAAAGGTTCTCAACGACTCTTTAGACGTGCTTAAAGGTCTCAACGTTTCTCTACACACCTCTATAAAAAGGAGTGAAGACTTGAAGATCAGGAGAGACATTATAACAAGTTAAAAGCGCCCAAACTCTGCCAAAATTGTTTCTCAAAAGCACTTTGAATTTCTGTGTTAATTTGATATATCTTAGAAATTCTTAAGTCTAGAGTCTTTCAATTGCATTGTATTGTGAACACCACTGATTGTATATCAAGTGTTCAAACTCAAACAATTTTCTGTGTAATTCTGTTTGATTAGAAGTCTCTTGCTTTAGTGCTTGAGCATAGGAAGTCTCTTGCTTTAGTGCTTGAGCAAAGGAAGTCTCTTGCCTGCGTGCTTGAGCATTATTGAAGTCTCATACTAGGTAGTATTGAGCAGTTGTAATCTGTGTGATTATTTCTTAGTGGAAATCTCCTTGGAAGTGCAAGGGGGACTGGACTACTTCCGGTTTGTGGAAGGAACCAGTATAATTGCTTGTGTCTCTCTTTCTTTTCTCTACTCTGTTTTTACTCCGCTGCGTATCCGATTCTGAACAATACATCAAAGGCAATTTGATTGCATCTGAAGTATTATTACATCAGAAGCACTCTCACAGCTTCTGAAGTGATATCAGAAGAATATTTTTTTAAGAAAAAGAAAACACAATTCAACCCACCCCCCCCCCCCCCCCCCCTTCTTGTGTTTTTCTCACCTTCAAAGAAGTTTCACATTGCTTATAACTGAAAATAAAGAAGGAGACCAAGGATATATATATATATATAGTCAGGATCCGTTAACACGTGTCAACGGATTCGTTGATACCAAATCTCAACCGTTTACTTTTTTAATCCAAAGGGCCGCAATTGTTTGTTAAAATTATTCACCTGGGCTATTTTCACTTGATTTCCAAGTGCTCCATCTTCTTTTCACTTGATTTCCAACTGCTTCATCTTCTTTAAGCAGCCAAGAAAGAATGTATTCTCCTCACCGATTTCAATTACACAATCACATGATAATTATTGATTTTTTTTCTCTCTATAGGACGATTGAAAACAATTCAATTTAAGGGCTTTACCATTTTATCAAAATCATAAATTTAATTTACATATTCAATCATGGTGGTTAATCTAAATTTCCACCAATTAATTCAATAGAAGCAAACTCAACAAATATTACTCCAATTGCAATAGTTATCACTAGCTTTATACATAAATTGTTTTAATCTAATTGGTAGAATTAGCCACCAATTAGCACAAAGAGAAGGGAGATGCAAACAAGAACAATTGTGAGAACCTAAGAAATTGAGCGTAACAAATTCTCCCAAAGAGAATAAGGAGGTTAAAGAAGATGGAACAGATGGAAATCAAGTGAAAAAAAAAACACAGAGAGTAAATTTAACAAACAATTGTGGTCCTTTGGATTAAAAAAAAGTAAACGATTGAGATTTGGTGTCAACGAATCTGTTGACACCTAGTGTCAACGGATCCCGACTCATATATATATATATATATATATATATATATATATATATATAGTGCTTCTTTTATTTTGAAACAAGAGGTGAAACTAAGGCAGACTAGGGTTTATCAAAAAGGGAAATCCTAAGCAAATCAAAATGTTAAGGGTTTGTTCCTTTTGGTGTAGAAATTAGGGTTGGGAAACGCTTGGGATCTTTTGGCCACAAGAAGAGATTCAGAAAAAGGTAGAAATTATGGTTTGTTCTTAGAGATCTCATTGAAGGTCAATTTTTTGCAACCCTTGTTTCTCTTTATAAAGAACTCTTATATTGAATTGGAGCGTTCTCTCTCCTCCAATTTTGGGACAAACAACGTAAACAAATATCCGTGTTTTTCTTCTTATCATTTATCTTATTTTATTGTCTATGATCACTTTGATTTTGGTTGTTGCTAATTGTTTCTCCATGCTTCAAAATATTGGTGTGAATTTTGACCTGAATTGACAACAATTGGCACTCATCGTGGGGTAATCATAACAAATCATTATTGAAGCATCATGGGTACCAAGTGGGATATCGAAAAATTCATCGAAGACAACAATTTTGGGGATTGGAAATTAAAGGTGCAAGTAGGCTTGATCCAACAAAAGTGCGTAGAGGCAATGAAGGGTGAGCTTGTGTTGTCGACTACATTGTCACAATCAGACAAGATCAAGATTGTGGACAAGGCTAGGAGTGTCCTTGTCTTGTGCCTCAGAGATAAAGTTTTGAGAGAAGGTGTGAAAGAGATAATTGTGGGTGGTGTCTTGTTAGGTAGAGGAAGAAAGTTGAGTATCTCAACTTTAAAACAACGACTCTTGCAAGTTGACCTTCATGTAGAAGTGATGGTCGTCTGGAGAGACGTTAAACACTCAACATCATCCTAGAAAGGAGGTTCTAAGAAGACTCAAGTTCATTCTGGATAGACGAAGGTAATAACACTC
The DNA here is from genome assembly GCF_003473485.1 of Medicago truncatula. Classification (NCBI taxonomy): domain Eukaryota; kingdom Viridiplantae; phylum Streptophyta; class Magnoliopsida; order Fabales; family Fabaceae; genus Medicago; species Medicago truncatula. The sequence goes on from NC_053044.1 coordinate 34,609,842, forward strand.
ATGATTAGTCTTAGGGTGGAAGTTACAAGGTGAAAGGTATAGTGCATGTACGCATTTAAAAATTGAGGTAGATATAACTCAACTTGATGTGGAATCTTTAACTAGTGAGACTATGAGGAGACAAACACTGGCACCAAAATGGTACAACTATGGAGTCCATGTGTGTTGTGCACTACACAGATGTGCACTCTAGAGTTTGAAGAAGGTATGAAATGACATGTGAAATTACCTAAAAGACCATAGGTAATTGAAAGCAAGGAGATATTCAGAGACAAAAATTGATCACTTTGGGGACTGAAGAGGTAATGATGAAAACTTGTGAAACTATCTAAAAAGCCTAGTGTAGTTGGGTGCAAGGATTTTTAAGAGAGTCGAAGGAATTTCGAGGGTTGAAGAGGTACAAGTGAAAAGTTTGTGGGACTACATAGTGTATTTGAATGCAAGCATAAGAATCAGACTTGATGGCTTGTGAAACTACCAAGGGTTGTTCGATGCAATTGGAAGTCGGTGTTCAAATCAAGGTTTTAGTGGGGCTTAAACTTGATCGATTTTGTCTTCGAGAGTGAGGCAAGGTTAACGAGTAAGGTAGTTGATGGTTAAAGTGACATCACTGTCGATTTAAAGGTAAGGTGGAGTATGAAAATGGAAGTAGATGTATCATTTTAAATTTTTAGATTTGATATCGGAGCAGGTATTGTCTAGGGATAGGGATAAGGAACTCAAGTTCACAACCGTTAGCAAAAGGATACATTCACGCAATCACGTTGTCAAGATCATTTGTTCAAGATTGAATCATGAAGATCTCAAATATATGTTAACATTTTAAAAATTGAAAATTTCTATTTTAAATATACACTATTTGATCTCAATCTAATGATTTGAATGACATGAATGCATGTTTTTTTGTTGATTATAGGGAATCAAAATCCAGAGATTTTGGATGTGCATACAATATTGATACAATATTGTTGATTGTTAGTTAGTTGTAAAATTATTTATGTTGAGCAAATATAATTAGGCTTAATTGCACTTTTGGACCCCTATCTTTTCAAAAGTTGCGGTTATGGACCCCTAACTAATTTAAATACAAAACAGCCCCCTATGTTTTGATTCTTTGGCAGTTTTGAACCCCCAGTCAAATGTTGACTCGGTCAACGCTGACGTGGCACCCTAAATGAGGTGCCACGTGTCAAATTTTTTATTTTTATTTTGCTTTGGGATCCAAACTGCCAAAGAAACAAAACATAGGAGGCTGTTTTGTATTTAAATTAGTTAGGGGTCCATAACCACAATTTTTAAAAAGATATGGGTCCAAAATTGCAATTAAGCCATATAATTACCCATACTCTCATTGTGTCACATCTATTGTGCTCACATGTCTTCTATTACAACATGTATTGAATCTTTCACATGAATGAATGTATAATGTCCAAAAGAAATCTTGAGAAGTCAAAGAAATGAAAACCTATCATGACACGTGGCATGATTATTCGGATTTAGGCATAATGTCCACGTGGGTCCCATTAGGACAAGCATGTGTCATGGAGAGGGGAAAGGGATGGAAAACAAGTGAGAGCACATGGAGAGAGCATCCTATATTTTTCCCTTATAAATAGCCCTTTCATACGTTACATGTTCCAACACACACATCTTTTATCGATCACGTGCTTTCCTCTTCTTTTTCTCTGCTCTTTCTGCACTCTCTCACCTTAATTGTTATCTCTTTAAATTTGTTGGCTTCTTCCATGCAAACCTTATCCAATCTTTTTTAGTCGTTAGTTTTGTTCGTTAGCTTTTCTTTTTTTTTTCCTTTTCTTTTATATATAAACAGTTTTGTTCGTTGGTTGACAAAGTTAAAGGTCTCAAAAAAATAGTTAAATTATAGTAAGTGTGAATTATACACTTTAGTAGCAAAAGACATGGAGAACAAGAACAACAAAAAGAAAGTTGGAGGAGCTGGTTCTTCCTCATCCACTCCTACCAATTTTGATCATCTTTTTGGTCCTAAGGATCCATCCACCACTTCATCTTCTTCCAACAGCATCTTTAGCTCCATTTTTCCACCTCCATCCACTGTATGCATGATTTCCTCTCCCTTATATAAATTTTTTTTCATGCATGGATATATTTTGCTCATTTATGCATGTCCCTTCAAGACTTTTTTTTATTTTTTTCATTTTATATTTTCAGATTGTGTATTAGTTTTGGAAATATGTCATAGATATTGTTTCTAAGTTCTTCTAACTTTGACCTAGCTACTGGTATTTCATCTTAAACTAACTGTTCTACACCATAAAACCATTGTAGATGATCTATGTCCCTATTTAGGGAGGGACACTTCCCATAGCTATGGGGTAGTCATGGCAACCCCAAAACAATTAAAATAGTATAAACCATATATACGTATATACAAGTTGTAAGTTAATTATTTAACTTACTCTTAAAATGTACGCTATATTGATCAACACAAAAATAAAATTTGGCTAAAGGATATTTTGTCCCAAGCCAAAACATGCCCTTTGATTTGAAAAGTTGTATGGTCTAAAACAAGTGTTGCAATGTTTAAGTATCAGTAAATTGAGTTGAGTTTTTGGTTTTATTAAAATAGAGGGTTTTTTTATTTTTTGAGGAGATTAAAATAGAGTGTTTGTTATTTTTATAACTATTGTTTGTAGATATACTCCTAATAATTTTAGCGCTTTTTTTTAATAAAGTTTATTTTGCTTGTACAAAATTTAGCTCCATACATAAAAAGATTAGGCTAACTCCGCCATTGCTTCTTTTTTTTTTAGAATATACTTCTGTGTGCTTATAAACTAATTGTAATATCCCGTTGTCAAAAATAAAAACTAATTGTTATATCCCTTCAAAAAAAATTGTAATATTTCTTTCATTCAACTTTTGTATATATACTTCTTTCATTCAACTTATTTGGTCCTTTAAGGTTTTGAAAGCATATAATATATATAGCTTTATTTAACTATATTTAATTTATTGAGTAAAAATAAAATTTATATGCAGTGTATGTTTTTCATTTTTGTAATAATACAAAGAGAAAAATATGCTAAAAAAAAGATATGTATATAACAAGATAAACTTTTTTTTTTTTTGACAAATTTAACAAGATAAACTTAACATCTAGGAAGGAAAATATGTATATGGACACAATATGGTTTGGATGCAACGTTTGACTACACACACATACTCAGAAGTACGTATCATTTAATTATTTTAGTAATATTAAATTATTTTCTCTTTCTAACTTTTTTTCAAATATGTGAATGTCGAATATTATGTCCAAATTATTGAGACCACGCAAAACTTCCTCCATCTAAAAGATCTAAGTGTCTATTCTAGTTATGGTCAAAACTGTAATAACTACTAGTCTATCTCAATATCATTATAAGGTATCGAATATATGGATCGTCTTTATTATATATCTAACATTTAGTTTAATCATAGTTGATATGAATTTGTGGTTGATATGAATTTGTGGGACATGTATTTGTGAATGAGTATATTTTACTAACTATTGAGCATGTATTTGTGGGACATGTATTTGTTTATGAATTTTAGTTACAAAAATGTTTTATGGACACCTAATTTTTCAACACCTACAACACTCAGTTAATCATGTAATAATGTCATTAATTTAGTTGAGTATATGATTAATTTTGATTATGTTGAAAATTATGAAATTGTGATTAATATATAATTGAATTTATCACAATTTTAACAGTGAATTGAATTAACAATTTACTCAATTGAATTAATCATATTTCTTAAAGTAATTAAGATGCTTGGGAAAACATAGGTGTATGAGTATCATTACTCTTATAGCTAGTTGACATGTTACTAATCATATACTGTCACTGTCTTGGAACTTTAGGGTGGATGGAGAGATTCAACAAGGCACGACATGGGATCCAATACTTATGGAGCACCAGGTTCGTTAAACATATACTAGTTTGACATGGAGAGTACAAAATATATATGCCATCTTGAGTTAATTCCAACCTCAAAACTTGTCTACATAAAGGAAACATATCACTTTTTAATGTCTAGATTTATATAGTAAAGTTTCAATTTGGATTCTTTCAGGAAATTACTCAAACAAAGGTGGAAATAGCGCTAACAAGAATACCGGTAGTGATACCACCTATTATCAGAATGAGACAGTGGAGCCCAGTAATTACTACAGTTCCTCAATCTATTATGGTGGTCAAGAAAATTATAATTCCCCAACAACCTGCAAGACCACTCAAACTCCCCATTTTGTGAGTCTCTTTATAAAGATTTTTATAAGAACTATGTAAACATAGCTTAGATGGTAGGATATTGCGATATAGAGGGGTCAGGATTCAAAACCTTAGATATTTTCCACTTTTTCGCTTTAAGAGATGAATTTTTAGTCACATTAAGATACTTGATAAAAAAAAAGACTTATAAAATTTATAATATGACTACAACTATACTTGCGATATACAGGGGTCAGGATTTGAAACACAGGATATTTCCCACTTTTTCGCTTTAAGAGATGAATTTTTAGTCACACTAAGATACTTGATAAAAAAAAAACGACTTGTAAAATTAAGAATACATGTAATGATGCTGAAGCTAATTGTACTTTGTTAATTTTGCAGACCAAGAAAAATAAGGATGATGATGATGATTCGAATGGTAGCGATAGTGGCAGTGCTTCAAGAGGGAACTGGTGGAAAGGTCAGAAAGTTCTCTTTGGTTTGAATGTCCATTAGCAAAAGCAATAACAAAAGAAAGTAAAAAATAATAATCTAAGTGAAACACATTTTAATTACACACGTTAAATAATGAACTTTTACTTATTATTTACCGTTTATAATTTGTGCAGGTTCCCTTTATTACTAACATCATAAGTCTGCCACAGTATGCAACACCACCCTCTACACAAGGTATTTAAAATTGAAGTTAAATAACAAATTAATTAACACAAGTTTATATTCTAACATTTGAATTTGTTGACAGTGTTACAGGAAGAACAATGTACTATATAAATATGAAGAAGCAGTACTCTATTCTAGATAGTTAACTAGTCTATGGAAGGAAATAAGACACGGTAGCTAGCACATACAATGCAACTACCTATTTTAGCAACATGTGTGTTGGGTCTTTTTTGTCACATCTCGCACATATAAATATATATAAGTTACAATATATAGTACCAAAGACAACCTTCAGCAGTAGATAGCATAATTACTACGTGCCGAATGTGTTGTATTTTATACATAAATAAAGGTTTCAGGATGATATATATAAATGTCCTTGTATTTAGACTATAGTGTTGTTGTTTTATAAACATGCGACCCTGTTATATAATATAATTGGTTACTGTTTGACTTTTAATGAGTAGTCTTTTGTTTATGTTTCACGATCACAATGAAAAGATTAAAGAAGAAATGAAATAGCACAATATGAATGTAATTACTATGAAGTACGACATGTTCTGGTATTGGACATGTGTTGTGTTCAACACCGACATAATACCGACACATATAATTACACTGAATATGTTATTTTGTCTCGAGCAATTACAACTCACAAAGCTCAATCTATAGGTCAGAATGTTCGCATCCATTTACTTGTACATATTCTATCCTTGTCTCTTATATACTAGTTCAACGACAATTACAAAGTTTGTTATATTGCTAACCCCATTCGACAAGTAGTTGGAAAAATGTCAACTATAACTCTATAAGTAGCTTTGTAACTTCTAACTACCTTTGAGTATATCAATGTTGGAGGGTCACATATATTCAACAAAGATTTTGGAAAAGTCGTCGCATGAAGTTAAGTTTTGACAATTATTAGATTTGACTAATAACTTCTAAGTAAATAAAAGGTCAAATGTATCTACAGATCTTTTAAGTTTTTTGTTTTTTCTAAAGTAGTTCTTTAAGTTTCAAAAGTCTCAAACAAGTCATTTAAGTTTCAAAAGTCCCAAACAAGTCTTTTTAGTTTTTGAATCGTTTCAAACAAATCATTTTAGAGGATGATAGTGATGATTCAAATGATAGCAACAAAGAGCATTATCCACCATTTGCCATGCCTAAAAAGATGACTAATTTTAAGCGGGTCTTAGGAGCCAGATTTGGTACCAAAGATGAGTTCAAGGAAGCAATTACCAACTATGCTATCTACAATAAGACTTGTTTGAAACGATTCAAAAACTAAAATGACTTGTTTGAGACTTTTGAAACTTAAAGGATCACTTTGGGAAAAACGAAAAAGTTAAAGGACCTTTAGATGCATTTGACCTAAATAAAATTGTTCCATAAATCCTAACTCAACTGGTAAAATGTCAAAATTGTTAGGCCAGACGTCGTGGCCGGGATTCGAACCCTGGGAGGCTGACACTTCCACTTCGCGTGTGTGAGTTTACGATGACTTTGTCATTTCATGATTTCATCTATCTACAAAATAAAATAAAATTGACCAAACATTCATTCCTCCCTTAAACTCCTCTTTCATTTTTTAGTAAAAGGTAAAAAAAAGGTTCAGACTAACAACTATATTTAGATCACTTGTTAAAGAATCTAAAAGAAGATTTGGTGTATTGAAAAAAATATTTTTGAAAATTTTAAAGAATGGATTACACAAATTTCAAGCTATTCTTATTCTTAGTATGTTTAATTCTTCGGCAATTTCCCGAAGGGGTACGTTATACCACATAGATAAATAATGTATGTGATAAAAGTGTTACATAACTCCTTCAAAAAAAAAAAAAAAGTGTTCATAATTATTTATGAATTATGTTATTTAACAATGAAATTTGGACACCATATACTTCTATCTCTTTGTCTCACTTGTTATCTTTGGCTTAAATATACTTCTTAGTATACTTCAATTGTTTTATTTTGATCACTTAATTTTTGTTGCATGATTTTTACCCCTCTTATTTACCCGACTTTTTATTTATTATCCCCAAGTCATATTCTAACCAAAAAGCACCAATGTATTAACGATGTAGCCGGTAAATCAGAAAGGGGAATAAATGAGTCAAAATCGCACAATTGAAATGAAATCCATGTTCTAATAACTTGCTGTTGCTAGAAGTTGATAATGTGGTGGAAACTGTATAACCCATAGTATATAGCAATGGTTTTATCACCTCAAGTTAGTTTTCAACTCTTCATATATTCCTCTTCCAATCAACTTTCTATTTTAAAATGCCAGATTTCCCCAGTACTAATGTGACAATGGATAGACAAAAATAGAACAATGCAGTCATGAGAAATGCCTACCCACAGTTTATTTGCAAATAAACCCATCCCACACTTGTTACCCAGCCTATCATTACTCATGCCAAAATATTTTCTTCACCCTTCTAATATAACATACTTGTATTGACAGTGATAAGAATCTCATCATCAAAATACCACTTCCATTTCAGAACATATTACTATTTTATCAATGCTCATCAAATCAACAACCACTGAGAGCATGTTTTGATTGGCGGCAAAATCACAACAACACATCGATTTTCTTAATACAGTGTCAGAGTAACTTTTGCCAAAATTGTGTTGGCTCACCGTAGTCCTGAGAGTCCCACAAACAAGTTTCCTTTGAGGTGGGTGGATACCTGAATCCCAAATATAGCTCGTAATAATCCATCTTCTTCGTGAGTAAATGAGCTTCGTGAATCCAAACATACACGGTGATTCCTCAATCAACCCCCTAAAAATGCGGGATCTTATCCGAAGCTAGCTTGGGTAGTAGTATATTTACCAGTACACTGCCAGAAGTTAGTTCCAACAATGCATGTTGACAAATGTGATATAGGGGAGAGATGAGCAATCACCAACAAACACTTAAATGAACAAATTGTTGGTCAGGTTTCAAAAATCAGTGGTCCAATCCAATTTTCCCAAATTAACAAATTAAAATATCTATCCAATGTTTCCCTCAATATTTTATAACATTCCAATTATCCCTACCTAATGTTAAATGTTGTAGCAGACAACCTTCTTCTAGTTGACAAAGATTTGACTCATAATCAATAAATGCATGAGTTCAACTCCAACTATCAACATTGAAATCTCGTTGATAGGTAATCTGTAACCATAAAACTAGGCATCCCTTATCTTCATTCCTGTCTAAGATCCAACTCACCTAAACTTTTCGTCCGCAAAACAAATAGATAAATCTTACAACAGCAATAATCATACATCATATCCTATGAAGTCCAGACACAGACATCTAACACATAAAACCAAACACAACATAAACGTTGAGAATTGATACATAGATAAAATTTTGAGATGGCAACATGATTTAATGTAACCAGTGTTAGTGTCATATACATTTTAGAGAGACACATACACATGTCAAACACCTAACATGTCTTGAATTAGATGTGTTGGTGTCGGTGCTACAGAGATCATGAATTCATTCAAAAGAACAAATACAGCTTAAAAAAACAAAACACTCTAGTTGAATTGAACAATTATTTCATCAAAATCTAACGAGTAAAAGCATAAACAACAACAGTAACATAAACACAAAGCGAAATGGGAACAAAAACAAAAAGCGGAACAATAGCAGCCAAAGCATGTTGACTCCCACAAGCAACAGTCCCAAGTTTAATCTGCACAACATTCACTAAAGCAAGCATAAGAAACGCACATCCCAAAACAGATCCAATCCCAGAAACAAGCATCCCAACTCTCAAAACAGATCCATTAACATGAGCGACATGAGAGGAAGTTCTCGAAAGACGAATAGTTTGTTTCAGTGCAAGAGCGATGAGACTAGAGAAGAGAAATGAGCTGAATGAGTAGACATGAAATGCGACGAGATTTTCGGCGATGGCGGTGGTGGGGATGCAGGAGGGGTTGGTGTTGAGAGTGTTGGAGGGGTCGTTTGGGTTGAAGGAGAGGCCGATGAATACGCCGAGGGTGAAGAGGGAGTTTACGTTTGTGATTGCGTCGAGGGCTGTTATGTGGACGCTGGTGATTGATGATGAGAGGGCCATTTTTGTGTGCGTTTCAGTGTTTTCCTTACTAGGTGCGTTTTGACTTGACTAGGTGAATGTTTTTGTTGTTGTTGTTGTTGTTGTTGTTGTTTTGGAATTAAGGTTTGACAAGGATATTTTTGGGGATGTTGGCATGTAAGGGCATTTGGTCTAGTGGTATGATTCTCGCTTAGGGTGCGAGAGGTCCCGAGTTCAATTCTCGGAATGCCCCTTTTGTAATGTTTTAAATGTAACAAGCATCGTAAAATGGCTTTTTATGCCGCCTGCATTGATGACTTTCAAGTTTCAAAGTTTTTACACACATTCTATAGCAAATATTCAATAGGGTCCGTTTGTTAAGAAATATATGTTACGGCTTAAAGTGGAATGATTAAACAAAATATATGTTTGGTAATTGTCATTATAGCTTATTTTCATTAGCTTATAACAATTTTTTTCATATTTATAAACTACTTCAACCTCTAATTTTACTAAATACTATTTCCTCCGTCTTAAAATATAAGCAAAAAAATCTCATATTCTTTGTCTCAAAATATAAACAAAAAAGACCAACTTTTATGCCATTATTATGTTTTTTCAAACAAATCATTTTTTCCAATGTAAAATTAAATGCAAATTGCATTCAATTTGTTCTCCTTTTTATTTTCTCCATAATTTTTAACCAATGAAAATTATTTTTACATCTTTCCATAAAACTTATTTCAAGGAGAACACAAAAAATTATACCTCAAATCACTAAGTGTTAGTTTTCTTAATAAGTGTGAATTAGTGTTTTTTGCTTATAAATTAAAACAGAGGGAGTACAAATTCAATCGGCTCGTTTATATGCTATTAGTTATAAACTAACTTATAAATCAATCATTATCCGCTATAAGCTAACTTATCAATTATTTGCTATTTTTTATGAAATAGAACCATAATATGGGAATAAATTGAATAAATTTCAGTCCAACTTACATAAAAGCAAAGTATTGAAATAATTAAAAGATTAATAGATAAATGTTTATTTTAAGAAGATATTATATTTGATCTTGTGGTTATTTAAGAATAATCTCACATTCTAATACATCTTTTTTTAAGAAAATATTGTATAATGAGTTGGATGTTAGGAGTAAGATGGTCGGAGATAGTTATGGCAACAAAACCCATACACGTGGTTAACCACCCGAACCAAACTTAAATTGATGGGTTTTCCCCGTTTTGATTTGGTTTGGGTATGGGACGGGTAACATGTATATAGGTATCCACCCCGAACTCATACCCAAACTCGTCCCAAATGCAGAAAACTACATTGTGTTGATATGCCATGTTATTTTGTTTGATAATTGTCGTATTATAAAAACTAACATTGATATTGAAAGGAGCAACTAAATCAATCAGTCTAACAAATGTTAAAGTGAGCATATTGTTGGATAATGCATTACAACATTTCTCTAGGGGTTTCAAAAAAACTTCTATTTTTTATTTTAAAAAATTATTCAATGCGAGGACGAGGATGGGGCGGGGATACCCGAACCCGTCGGGGACGGGGATGGGGTTCAATTTCTCATTCCCGTTGGATATGGGTAGGGTAACGGGTAAGTATATGAGAATCGGGTATGGGGACGGGGAATGTAAAACTCATCCCCACCCCGCTCCGTTGCCATGCGTAGACTCAAAGTGTTGGACAAAAATAATCACATATCTACCGAAGTCTCATATCAACAGCGGAATTTGAGCTCATGTTCTTGTAAAAAGAGTTGATCTTAGTCCCTTACCAACTGGACCAGCATATATTGGTAGGAGCTATGTTACATAGACACAAAAATGAACACCGTATACAATAAATGTTGATGTTGAATCCAGAGATAAAAAAAGAATTATATAAAAACAAAAATCATATAAAATTACGATGTATATGTTTTCTATAGAGGGGGTGATTTTCCATTCAAATAATACTACTCTATTTTAAACTATGAAAAGGAAATATGATTTCATCCAATTAATTGCTGAAATATCATTTGAACATGATTTCAAACATATTTGAATTCAAATATATAAATACCAACTACTACTTCAGATTTAAGTAATATAATAACTATGAATTTGAATTCTCAACTACTACCAAATAAAATATTGGTGAATGGATACAAATGAAAGGGGAATAAAAATTGATAAATGTTTACAAGACTTTATGCTCAACCGAATTTCACAGCACATGTTTCCTTTTGAGGTTGTTCTGTTTTCTTGCTACTTGGGTTTGAACCATTGACCTCAGTTGTATTGGCACATGTCTTTGTTTTAGTCTCAACACCAAGATAATTTGACAAAGCTCTTCTCACACCAAAGCCGCGACGCTGAGGTTTGATGTTGTTGACGTTGTTGACATTGTTATTGTTATTGTTGTGGAGGAAAGGAGTTCTCTCCCCTCTTACAGGACTAATCAATGGCACAGAAGGCGAAAACTTAGGTGTGCCGAATGCTGCTTTGTGTGGAGTGCCTGAGACAGACACTGAAAATGGACGCAAAATCTGCTGAGAAACCATATTACCCGTTGTAGGAACCAATGCAAATCTATCTGAATGTTTTGTCAACTCATCGACGTATAACAAATCATCGATGCGTGATATAATGTTATAAGCCATGCTCTCCAAAACTCTAGAGTAGCTTTCTAGAATAGATTTTCCAACATCCTGAAATGTTTTGAGTAAAATGTGTCAATGTTAAAAAGGTCATAAGATTTGATCATGAAATAATAAGATATATAACTTCTATAGAATTGGAACCTTGTTGCATTGGATCTTGCTGGTATCCAAGGTAGTTTGAGTTAAGCCAGGGAACCGATGCTTCAAGGAACTTAGAATGTTTTCAGCTCTATGTGCTAGCAATTCTCTCTTATCCCCATCAAGCATGAAGTCCTTAACCATCCCCCATGAAGACTTTGTAGTTGAACGGTTGGGATTAGGCGTTGATCTGTGGTTAGATCTTCGACGCCATAGATAAATAGCAGCTTCCACGCGGTTCGCAATCTCGAGTGCAATATGTTCAGAAGAGAGGTCTAAACAATCAAGTAGGCACTCTGAGGAGAATTGATCTGATGTGATGTATCGGTAAATAAAATCTCCGAGGCAAGTTCTTCCATTCTGTAAATTGATAAACTCAAATTAATGTTCAACACAATGTCGTTAATTGACAGAAGATTAACAAGAGAATATTTCACAGGAGGTATTGTACATATATATGCAAAAGAATCGTGTATGTGTGCGCGCGCACACTTGCAAAGAATGTAGGTGTAGATAACCAAGGTATGCCTAAGTCTATAATGGTGTAATGGATCTCATACACCTATTCATCGGAAACAATTTTCCTGCAGTAATTGTGTCATACAGTTACTGACCTCAACCATTCGATCTAAACTAATGGTTGAGATCGTTTGAAATTGAATTAATGAACATGTATTCCGAGTCTTTCTATATGAAATCAATGGTCGAGATAGATTTCTGTGTGTAAATCTGAATCGATGTTTATCTTGGTCATAAAATGGCATAGGCTATAGAGAAAAGGGACTATTTATGTTAGAAATAAGACCTTAGGGAGGGTTTCCAAATATGACTCAGGAACTTCCATTTCAGCCAAAGCAATGCTGTTGATAGACATAGCTGCTTTGAGAATTTGACTTGCACTTTCTCTAGAGTGATTCAACTTCTTTCTTGACTTCTCACCAAGACCTGCTTCGGGTACACGGGGAACAGGGAGCCACCACTTCTCTTCTTGCCGCTGAATTGACTTGCGAAAAGAGGCCGAACCTTCTGAATCAGCGGCTACAATTCCTTGATCAACATACCAAAATTCTGTAGCTGTGAAACTGTCTAATATTTCCTGTGTTAAAAGAAAATGTAAATTAATTGAAAACTGCAAGCAATCATTCAATGATGTCTCTGCCGACTAGAACTACTATTGTGCCACAAAAGAACAAGATTCGATACTCACAAGTAGCATGTTATCGAGTTTGCGAAGGGCTGGAAGATTGATGCAAATATCTGTCCTGGGCCTGCAAGTCATTACCTGCAGAATGAACCGTATTAGAAACATCATAATCATAATAATTCACATATATGAAGTGATAGTTTCAGCAATGGACTTAAGATTTGATCCAAATTTACCTCAAGTTTCTTTCCATCAGGAAATGTTTGCCAAGAAGGTATTAATTCAACAATGTGATCACTAACACTAACAAGCCATTCCATCTCTCTTTGCCACATTTTTTTCTTCTCACAAGGTAGTGGTTCTAGTCTCCAAAGTTGCCCAAATGCAGTAGCTACATGTTCATAAATTTCAAATTGAATTGAATAAATCATACCATTTACTATTTGTTTGGTTTTGCAGTAACAAAAATTGATTTCAATTGAATAGATTTTGTAAAAGTGAGTTCAATGTGGAATGGATTATGTTTGAATACATTCATGTAAAAGTGAGTTAAAGGCTTTTTTACTATTGTAACACTCTTATAAAAATTATGTACCAAAGTACCATCCTTTTGAAATTAATAACACTATTACCACCACTCTTTTTTTGATTGGACACTATAACCAATAGTATTGGAACACGTGACACACCAATACCATCCTAGACATGACGGTATTGGTATGCCACGTGTCCCAATACTAGTAGATATAGTGCTCGATCAAAAAAGAGTGGTAGTGTTATTAATTCTAAAAGGATGGTATTTTGGTACATAATCTTTATAAGAGTGCTACGGTCATAAAAAAGCCATGAGTTGAACACTAAATTCAAGTGTTAAAAACACGTTTGGAATCAAAAGTTACAAATCTTAATTTCAAGTCAGAACCAACTCTAGAAGCTTAATCAATTCAAATAGATATTGTCCAACATGTCAAAATTAATTTTATGTGCCTAGAATCACTTTTAGCTCTCCCTACAGTGAAAATACACACATAAGTAACTTAAACCAAAAGAGAATTTTGAATTTTGAAGCTTTTGACAACTTAAACAAACCAAACAATTTCTCAACTATAATATGGATCTATCTCAGTAAAACATACCACAAAGATTAGTAATGGCATTAGAGATTGCCAAAGCAGTGCAAACCCCTTTTCCTGAACCTGACATATCTTCACCAAGCAACAATTTTGCAAACCTTTCCTTCATCATATCAACATCTGTTACAATCCAAAAAAAGACAAATCCAATAATTAGCACTTAAAAATCAAAATAACAAACAAAAAATATTCTTAATAACATCAAATCACGTTATTGACTCCAACCAATTTAATTACACAATAAAACAAAACACAATGTTATATACCTATGAAGACCGACACATACATAGACACCGAACACAACACTAACATACATGTCAACAACACATGGACAGCGATAATAATTTGATAAATCAATCAATTGAATGTAATCACATATGTCGATATCAGACAATAACAAGTGTCTGACACCAGACACACCTTTGATCAGAGGTGTCGGTCTAGAGAGTATAGCTACTATCACAAATTAAAAACTAACCTGAGACTTTTACATCCATAGTTGTACATTTTGTGTGTTCCACTTCCATGTTCGATTTGTGTTTGTTTTCTTTGTCATCAGAAGAACATGAACGCTTTGAGCTGGAAAGTGTAGCTTTTAGAATAGGCCAACCAAGAGGAGTACCATTTGATTTAGCTTCAACTTCTGAAGTAGAAATTGACGAGGTTGAATTAGATCCACTGAAACTTGTAGTTCTAGACTCTACACTTGAATCAGTAACACAAGAAGAACGAGACCCATCTTTTTTCTTTTGAGAATTTTTAGATAAAGTTTCCATCTTTGAGGTAAGAAAAGTTTTTGAAATGGAAAAGGTGAAATGGGTCTGTTAGAACTCAACGGGAAAAAAAGAATAACATGGGTTGAGACAAGTTTGAAAAAATATAGGATGTTGGTTTTAACTGTTTAAGGATGTTTGAAAGGGGGTTGTTTTGTGATGATGAAGACGTGTGGCTTTTTAGGAAAAGGAATGTGAGATGAGAATGAGATTCTTCTTTGTGCAGAGAGACACACTCACTCACTCACATACACAGTCTCTATCTCATTTGATTTCATTTTCAAAGTTTGAAAAAATGGTCCAAATGCTTATAACGTCTCTATGGCTTTTGGCTCTCACACTACTTGCAGGTGTGTTCAAAAATTTATGTCAATAAAATAAAATACAAAAGAATTTGAACATTGCATATAGTGGAGAGAAGTTGAGCTATTGAAATTACTTTTTTATCCTTTACTTTCATTGACATTGCTATGAATCGGATTTTTTCTGCAATTACAGAAACTAATCTCTCAGTTGGGTAGAACTATAATAGGAGCAAAACTTTCATGAGATTGGTGCATATTAAATATTACTTCTTTGATAACAAAATATAAGTGAAAATATCTCTAAAAGACAAAAATTTGTTTAAATTTTAGATCAAATATGTTATTTTTAAAATTTGTTTGTTTATATTTTGTTACATATGGAGTATTATTATCCATGCATCCCATTTTATTTAATTTGTTGCAACTTTTGTGAGTGTAATAAAGGAAAATACCATTTTTATGCAAATTGAAATCTTTTTAGGGATTTTGCACCCACAAATGGTAGTACTTATTAAGGCAAAAACTATATGTGAATTACTTTTAATCATAATGGAATGTCATTACTAAAAAGTTTGGGTGGATGGGTTCCAACGAGGGAGTGACAAAGCTTGAAAGATTAGTTTATGTAATTATAGAAAATATATGATTCAGAACAATGTGAATGAAAGCAAAAGATAAAAAAAGTGATCCTGAAATCGGATTTTGTCAGCTTAAGTTAAGGTGGATGGTCTCCAATGAGCTAACCTTTTGGAGAGTATATGTATCGAAATTGCAAACACATCTATAAATATATTTTTTGATAGTCAATTTAGTCCTCGAATGTGGTTTATCTTGATCAATTTAGTCTATAAAATTACTAACAAAAGAGGCACTAGAGATATGTTGCAATCTCAATACATTTATGGACTATAGTGATAGTGTCTCACACATTCATAGACTAAAATAAAATGATTGTTTATCTAAAGATTTTTGTGAGGGGGGGGGCAATTTGTTTAGTGTGTGAATATATATATATATATATCCTTTTATTAGTGTATTTTATTATTGATTATTTCAAGTGATTAATAGCATGGTTCAAACTAGGGTGGGAATAGAATAAGCCGAGTTAGGCTTTGTAAGGTCTAAACCTAGTTTGTGAACAAATTTAAGACCTAATTATGGCATGCAGTTTGTCATAGACTTACTTTTTAGGCCTGAGTTTGGCCTTCTGAAATCATGATACTAACCTGTTTAAAAGCTTATTTCATATGAACATCTTTAAATAAGTAATGTGATCTAAGTTTAAATATACTATCAAACTAATAGATCAATGAGATTAAACTCTCTTTTTGTATTTAACATGAATTTTTATAGAACTTGACTTAATAATTAAATAATTAAATACATTTAAATAATACAATTTGGGTGGGTTCATTTAGCTTCTTAAAAAAAAACATTTAAATATGCGAAAAATTAATTTATACTAATAAGCTTGGATTACGGAAAAGGTTAATGAATTTATAATTGAATTCAATGAACAAAATATAATATTATTCATATTTACTTAAGTTGGTCGGTCTAATAGGCCTAATATGCTTTTTTAATGGACAATGATGTGACTTTTAAGCTAAATGAACTTCTAAAAAAGCATAAATCTTATATGTTTAAGTCAAAAGTTTGATATGACCTCTATTAAATTAAGTCGTAGGTTCTTGTAGACCGATCCTGTCAATTGCCATCTTACCTCAAACCATGATTTTTGCATTATAGCAATTTTTAAACAAAACTTAAGAAGAAATGCAAAAATGGTACCAACGGAATTCGAACCTACTTCACAATGAATGTTTTTTTTTTCTTTCTAAGGGTACTTCACAATGAATGATATTAGTCTTCTTTTTTTTAAGGGCCTATTAGTCTTTTTTTTTTTTTTGACAAAAGGGGACTATTAGTCTTGTTTATCACTTAGACACTATATATATTGCATGATTTAATTAGCCATTAAGTCAAGGTCAATAGTAATTTATTCCTAACATATTATTATCAATTAGTTATTCTTTTAGGTTAGTTATATTTTTTGTCTCTTTAAATATTCTAATTTTTTGTTTTGATTTTTTAAATATTTTTCTTCAACTTTTAGTCTTTTGAAAGTTTTCAATCACTACTTTTGGTTCCTGCTTTTAAGTCAAGTCATGTGTACCCTTCAAAATTTTAAATTAATTTTTCATAAAAGTTTAGAATATTATAAGAATCTCTATATAAATAAAATCATAAAAGTTCATATTTAATTAATTCATGTTGTGTTAAAAAAATTAAAAAATTTTGGAGAGATTCTTATTATTTTTTAAACATGACTGTAAAAAAAAATTAAATTTCAAATGATACACATGAGTTGACTTAAAAGTAGGGACTAGAAGTGGTGAAGAAATTTTTTTGAGGAGTAAAAGTTGAAGAAATTTTTTTGAAGGATTAAAATAAAAGTTAAAATATTTATAGGGATCAAAAAGATATTTAACCGTTTTTTCTAATCATTAAATAGATAAGATAATATAGATATGGAAATTAAATAGGTAGTAATGTAGTCTTTTTTTAAGGGAACTAGCTTATAACATTTTATTCGAAATCAAGTTGCAAATACAAGGCAGTACATCAAGGAACAAATAAGAGATAGTTAAAGATGGGGATATATTCGCTATAGTGTGGATGACACCATTGACTTATCTCTGATTAAACTCGACGTGAGAGTTTGAGAAAATAAATTACAATTCTGCTTACATTCAAATTATAATGCTTCCAAATTCGATAATGTTATTGCTGCCTCACTGAAAATAATCCACCACTTTCTTTGAATCTAGCACAAAATTCATATTATCCAATTAGAGATCACACCCCCATATTACAACATGATGTATACTAAATGCTTCCCCTACTTCAACCAAGCACGATGGGGAGAACCAAAAAGTCTTTGCAAGTACTAAACAATAATTTTCATCGTGGGTACACATTTCAATCCCTACTTTGTTTCGAGATAAAGAAAATTAGGTGTTTATATATTTATGCCTCATAAGTTGCGTCTCATTTTCACTACCCTAAAAATAATAAGCAATCATCTGCAAAAATGAGTTGAGAAACAACATGGACATTCCAACAAGTGCTAGTGTAATGAACATCTCCACGACCCTCTACTTTCAATATTATGGATGATAAGCTTTGAACAGATAGAATAAATAGATAAGGAGATAATGGACCCCATTGATGCAACCCTCTTCCAGGAGATAATGAGTTGTTCATATTGTTTTCCAACGAAAAATCAAGAGGTGAAAGACCTCACAGTGGCGATGTCGTAAACATAGCTACACAATCTCACTGGTAGCCTTGTGACGAGATCTTCCGGTGGTTTAAATGAATGAAATCAGAGTCGCGGTTCTTCAATTCATATTCAAGAACCTTCTGTTTCTCATCATCTTGTAGAACAACAAACACAAAATCGTCGTAATCGACGATGTTGCTAGAAGCAGTAACGAGAACACAAGATATCTCCCTAGTCTTGATGGAGAATCCATCAAATTATGGTTCAATTGAAGTGTTGGAAACCGAAATTGCATAAAACAAATTCATTATGTGAAGCTGGGAATTCCAGAATTTGTGCGGAAGCTGTGAGAACTTCATAGGAGTAAATGGTATGGTACAATAGAGAGACTTATTTATAGGAGTGAGTCGGTGTAACTAACTCCCAACTACCTAACCAATTTGGTAACCTATCAACTAACTCTGGTTGATTAACTATAGTGTAATATATAAAGATCATATTATTTTTTTTGTTTTTTAGCTTAGTAATGTTACCATTATTTCACATTCTATAGTTCTCAGTTAATTGGTGCGGTGCCCCCGTAGCTTCTCAGTTAAATATCTCTCCTCATCTGCATGCAAATTTAACAAAGTTAAAGATTTCATTCTCAATGGTCAGTGGAATTTTCCCTCCTCAATGCTCATCTGTTTCCCTCAAGTCAGCTTTATTGCAGAACAAGTAGCAATTCCTTTTGAAGTCACTGAAGACAAAAGAATTTGGCAACCTAGCAACAATGGAGATTTATCTTTCAAACAAGCTTACGACTTCAAATATAGGGTTGGTGAGAACATAAAGTGGGCCAAAGATTTGTGGTGTCCTGATATTCCTCCAACCAAATCCCTGTTGGTTTAGAGGATTTTGCATAACAAAGTGCCAACAGAGGAAAATCTTTTGTCCAGGGGTTTTCAATTTCCATCACAGTGCTCTTCTTGCAATATCTTGTGTGAATCTACCTTCCACTTATTTTTTGAGTGGTCTTTTGCTATGCATCTGTGGAACTGGTTGCTCTCTACTATAAACATAAACATATAATTCACCAACTGTTTTGATTTTTTGAAGATTTTGGATAGAAACTGGTCTCCTCAGTGCAGGACTGTTCTAAAAGCTTGCATGTTTAATATAATTTACACTATATGGATTAGAAGAATTAATGTGAGATTCAAAAATCAATCTTTGCACTGGAAGCCTGCACTCAACAAGATTATTGCTCAAACTGGCCTAGTAGGTAACATCACCACAGAAGTCTACAGAGGGGATATGTAAGAATTCAGGATTCTTAAAGCTTTTAAAGTAAACATTAAACCCCCAAGGCCCCCCATCATCAAAGAAGTGATTTGGACACCTCCTCTGACAAGTTGGATTAAAGAAAATACGGATGAAGCAGCTACAAAGAACCCCAATAGAGCAGCTACAGGAGGAATCTTCAGAAATTCTGATAGCTTATGTGTTGGATGCTTTACTCAGTATCTGGGGGAGCAAAATGCACTATATGCTGAATTAGTAGCTGCTATGACTGCTATTGAGATAGCTCACATCAATGGTTTCTCAAATTTTTGGTTGGAAACAGACTCCCAATTGGTCATTTTAGCTTTCAAATCTCTCTCTGTGGTTCCTTGGATTTTAAGAAATAGGTGGCTTAACTGTCTGGTTTGGATTAGACATATGAGTTTTGTGGTGTCTCATATCTATAGGGAGGGCAATGCTTGTGCTGACAATCTTGCTAATGTTGGTCTAACTTTAACTTCTGCTGACTTGTTTTGGTCTGATGACTTACCTGACTCCATTAGAGGAGAGTACAATAGGAACAGGTTAGGTATGCCCAACTTTAGATTTACTACCTTTTGAAAAGGTTTTGGTATAGTCTCCCTTTTCTTTTTTGTACTCTTTTTTTTTTGTTTCTAATGGATAGTTGCTTTTAAAAAAAAAAAACATTCTATAGTTCAATTGATCCATGCAGCTTGTTTTATGACATTAAGCAAACGGATATGAAGATCATCACTTATCACATGGACTGTCATCTAAGTCATTTAAAGGGCTTATTATAGTTAACCCTTTTTTCTTGTCAAGATAAAATTAACACTTTTGTTTGTTTGGTAAAAGATAAGTTGCACAAACCAAATTAAGAATCTACATTCCACCGTATAGGGATCAAAAGGTGAGAGTGGCTAAAACGGCTCGTACATTGTTTTCGACAATAGATTAAAAGTAAGGCAAAAAAGGTATTCTTAATATATCCGTTTGTGAAAGAAGAGGTGCCGTTAGTTCTTGACTTTTGCTTGCTTTTTGTAAAGCTTAACTTTTGTGTACCTGCTCAAAAAAATAACTCTATCAAGTTGGCTGAATTCTCTAGAAAGTAAGAATACAAATAATACAAAATATACTTGTTGAAAATTGGTTGAGTTCAAATTCAAATGAACCCTGCTCGTGACAAAAACGTATTATTAGAGATAATAATAACATTGTAGCATAGCATGGACCACCTCCAAATATATGATTATATTTCCATTCACTTAGTAATATATGTATACATTTACCGAGCCAAAAAGAAATTCAAATCAAGATGGTTTCATAAATGTGAATTTATTATTTTCACGTGATACAAGATTACCAGAATTGTTTTGGTCAATTAGGGATGGATAGTTTGTGGTTCAAGAATTTCTATCCATATGATCATTTCAAATTTCAAATATGTAATTAAAAATGTGTACATGCATATATGTTTTTATAAGATTTATAAACCAGATACTACAAATTCAGGAATGGATCTTCTTCGTTTCTTCTCTTACGTACTATAATTTTGAAAATATAATTATGATTATGTGTCATTAAGTGGAGTTTGTTTTTTATGTCAACTGAAATTGTAGTATAAATTGTGGAGTGAAGACTCATTTTACTCTTTAAGAAAATTTGCAAGATCTAATTTAGTTTCTCAGAAAAATAAAAGCGTTTTTTAATCTCTGAGAAAACTAAATGGAACAAGTTTATTCTCCACAGATTCTTGCACATAGATATTCTAATAAAATAAAAAAATCTTTGGCTTTCGTATCGGTTTCCGACTCATCAATGATGGACGATTAATCTGACTTATGCATAGAGGCATGCACAATGACTAAATATTATTCTCTTTGAAAATCGACCCCGATATTATTCGGGTACATCCTTAAAATGAGCTTCTTGTCATCGGAGCTCAAACAACTTAGTTTATTCTAATAGAATTTTATGCAGTACTTTTTACCATTAGTTTTTAAAATAATACATTTATAGTATGTTACTAAAAAGCATTTAGTATGTGATTCTTTTATATTTTGATTTATTCTTTAGAAACTTTTTCTTAAAATAATATAATAAACGCGGTCCTCGTAAGCTTATCTCAGTTGATAGAGACAATGCATAATATATGCAAGATCTAGGTTCAAACCCCGACCACCACAAAAAAATAATATAATAAACGCGGTCACCAAAATATCTTGAATTATGGCAGCTATTGAAATATTTGGTTATTAAGTGACACAATTATTATTTTGCAACCGTTTTTAAGGGAATTTGAATTTCGTTGCATGAACTTACAAGATCAAACTTTGATGAAAGAACTTTTCAATCTCAGGAATTGGTTCAACAAAACCTTCGAAACTTCTAATTTTTCGC
This sequence comes from Medicago truncatula, assembly GCF_003473485.1. Classification (NCBI taxonomy): domain Eukaryota; kingdom Viridiplantae; phylum Streptophyta; class Magnoliopsida; order Fabales; family Fabaceae; genus Medicago; species Medicago truncatula. Next base: position 34,631,939 of record NC_053044.1, read on the forward strand.
ATTAAAAAAATTAGAGAATCCATAAGTAACAAAATAAAAGAAAATTTTCACTATAGCTAGTACCAAAAAAGTTGATTAATATCACTAACTTCTTAGCAACGGCGTCAAAAACTTGATAGCTTTCCGCAAGTGCATGGTTCTATCGAATAGTAAAAAGAGCATCGATCCACATGAAGTTAAAGTGATTATCAATCTAATTTTAAGATTTTGATTATATGAAAATGAATAAGTTTTCAAGTTCAATGTTTGTTTGGTTTAAAATTTAGATATAAAGCGTCATGGGATCGTTGATTTCAACATAATGCTAAATTCTAAATATTCCCTATCCATTTTCTATTTAGAATGAATTCATTTCTAAGGACAAAATGTTCTTTGGTATTTTATGTTTTCTTTCATAATACATAAACGTATCTCAATAATAATCAAGCTTATTCTCATAGTTGATTACCATTGAGACCCTTTAAGTGCAGCCTTATTATCCCAAGACTCACAAAATTGTTCTCATATTTTGTTTATCTTATCTAATCTCATTTGATCCAATATCAAACTTCACCTCTCGGTTCTTCGTTTGATATATGAGATATGATTAAATAACAATATCAAAGTTCACATCTCGATTCTTCGTTTGATATTTGTTATAATATTTAACAACAATGAAATTATATTAGAAAATGATTTTTTATAAAACATTTTATACTTGGGTTAAATATGATTCAATCATTAAATTATTCCAAGACTATAAAAGTCTACTCACTCATGATAAAAGTAGACAAAGGATTAAAATGTAAAGATATGAAAATAAAAGGCATAAAAATAAACAACTGGAATTGTAAAGTGCATCAATGTAAAAAGAGCATAAAAGTAATGAAGAAATATAAAGTGCAGAAAAATAGAACAATAAGCTTAGAGCACCAGGTGAATTCATTCAAAGTTATTTTATGGATCCTATTAAAGCCACATCATTTTGAAACAACTCACTTATTTTTTATTTCAATGGTGCAACCTTAAAAACTCGTATTGAGTCCCACAATATTATCTCACATGATAATATTATATTGGTATTTATTCATGTTGGGCTCATAAAATAACGTTACTTCAGAAAATAACGGTGATGCCACTGTGGCGCACATCAAAACAGTCATGTTTGAAGGGTGCACGAACTGCGCTCAACTTCCTGCCCTGTATTCCTTCTTTTCTCCACATGCACACGGTGGTGTTCAGGGTCGTGCTCAATTTCCTGGTCTTGAAAATTCTTCATTTTCTTCGTTATTTGTCGTGAAAATAAAAATTGATATTTTATAGTAAAATAACTATAAAATAAGACCAAAGTTTCACAAATATTATTAAATTCAAACGCTAAAAACACACTAAATTAAAACTCCCTAAAAAAACACACACACTAAATTAAACTTATGAGATTACACCAACTAAGTGTTGCCAAATTTTTTCAAAAAACAAAAAAAGTCTTGTCAAATAGTTGGTCACCCACTAGCTAGCCGTCCTAGTGATTGGGTGGACGTGAATCTATCCAACTTTGAAAAATGTCAAAATGAGGATTAAGCTGTTTAAGCTACTCAACAACGAGTTTAATTTTGACACGGTGTAAAAAGTTTTATATTATCAATTATGATTCAAATTAAATATTTTTAACTGACAGTATAAAAAATACTTGTATAAATTAGATCCAACCTAAAATTTTGTTTTGCATGTGAATCAGATCATGACTTTAGAGAATTGACATCTATTTTTTTTAAGGAAAAGAGTATTGACATGTATTGTGTGTACTTTTTTTTTTACATATACATAAAATCATATTTCAACATATAGCTAATAATAATAATAATAAAGATATTTTAAAATTAACACAACAAAGTGGTATACTGATAACCTGGTTGATTCTATGGATAAATATTTTTATACTTTTTTTTTTATCAAAGGGAAAAAAAAAGACAAGAAAATAACTAAGCAACGTCCTGTCTATACACCCAAATGAGAGTGCAAGCACAGATGAGATCTAATTGTGGAGGAGCAAAAATGCAAACACGTAATCTAGCTGCCATTCATCGCTCTGTAACGTATCAGTCACTCAACCTTGTATTTCTCTTTCTTTCTTTTTTTTCTTCCCTTTTATATAAGTGATTTTCATATATGTTAACTTTTTTTTTCTTCTTCATAATTTTGTCGTTTTAATACTACATTGGTTTGTTCTTCGTTTGGTGCAACATTATTTTGTTTTACCGTCTTGTTATGATACTAGTTCAGTTCAAATTGACATATTAGCTCTGATCCAACACAAATTCAATCAACGACTTTTATATCTTCAACTTCAAGGATCCAAAGACATAAATATTTCATAACTCTAATTTGATGTGTTTGTGGACAATTTGTCGTTGTATGTTATTATTAACTTGAGTGTTGCGAGTTTGTTTATATGGTGTAAGAATTTCACATCTTCAAAGGATCAATATTTTTATTTTTATTTTTTTAGTCAAGTAATCTGGTCGTTAGAAATTCACATTTATTGTGAATAAATGAGGAGTCTGTGATTCGAATCCAGAACCCTGCATACTGTAACGTCTATGTCAACTGAATTATGCTATCGGAGACAAAGGGTCGATATCATAAGTGAAAGAAATACTCCCTATCTATATTTACTTTGTTGAAATATAACTTAAAATATTGTTAGAAAAAAGTCTCACATCAGAGAATAGGAAGAAATATGCAAAGATTTAGCCATATAAATAAAAGTCTTGCGTGTTAGTATTTCTTACACCAATAGTAAGTAAGTTTGCTATAATTGGTATTACCTCTACTATTCAATATTTGTAATAATTGATTATGGTGGAATTCTTTTCATGACTCTATCTGTGGATTAGTCAACACATTGCTCGATACTACGCCATATCTTGTGTCGTTTTGATTTTGTCCTACTATTATTATCATTATTCTCGCTTCCCGTTGTAACATACTTTTATATAACCTTTTGCATGGGGCATCAAGGAAGATGGTGAAATGCCCATTTGTTATCTATACGATCAAGAGCATACCGTACAAGAGTGATAAGAGAGAACTTTATTAGTTGAAGCATGAATATCTTTCCTAACATTTTGAAATATGTCTTTGTTTCTGTTCCGCCAAATCTATCAGAATGTTACAATAAAAAGTAGTCATGTCATAATAGAAGCATGATACTCAAACCAAAACTTCAATAAATATTCATAAATATATAAAATCATCGAAATGGAACGAACATACCTTTAGGTGGGCATTACATTAGAGAAATCACAAAAAGTATGCATATCATCTCAACAACTGTACCACACCTACGACACATAATACATGTGAGATGTCTCAACCTTCTCAAAGCATTAATTGGAAGACTACCATGTACCGCTCCAAATGACCTCATCATCAATATCATGATCAATGATTATATTGCGAAACAAAACAATCTTGATAGAAAGGATATATAAAAAAGAAAACGATCAATGTCGCTGATATGAACATAAGACACTACATCATAAACATATATTCACTTATCATACCAAATAGAAATTTGACCTCGGCCAACCCTACAAATGAAACTTGACCAAAGGATCTCTCCCATTTTAACAATTTTGATGCAAAACGCGAGTCTCTTGATTTAAAAGGACAATACATATCAATCGTACAATGACAACCAAGCCTTATCCACTAAGTGGAGTCAGTTACATGATTAAATTATGATATTCAATCATAAACCATATTCATTTCCAACTTATTATCTCTAGATTATTATTATTTTTTTGACAAAAATCTCTAGATATTTCTTAATTTAAATCTATAAGTTCCTCTGTTGATTTGACTGTGATTTATCCGATCTACTCTCTTTACTATAGAATGTTCATATCTTTTTTCTTCAAACCACCTAAGTCGAGTTTCCACAATTTTATCTATTATAAGTGCTACTTCAACTCTCTATAATGCTGTTATTTCTAATCCTATTATCTCTAGTCGTACCACACATCCAACAAACATTTTCATATTTGCTACGCTTATTTTATTCTCGTGTTGATTCTTCACCATCCAACACTTTATTTTACACAACAATGCTGATACAGTACATTGTCAATTAAATCCTAAGAAATTATATGTAAAATTTAAATAGAAATTTTTTCCTTGAAATTCAAAGTTTAAATAGATTTTACTTCCTCGGTCGCTTTTTATTGTACATTATAACAAAGGCCAAATACCTCTTTTGATCCTTTAAGTTTTAAATAGGTCCTTTAAGTTTTTTTAAGTTTCAAATATGTCTTTTAAGCTGTTAATTTCACACATCTATCAGAAGTTTTTAAGTTTCAAATAGGTTCTTAAAAGGGTAACAGTACATTAAATTAACAACTTAAAAGACTGATTTGAAATTTAAAAACTTAACCAAAATAGGTATCGCTAAAACAAAAATTAAATACATTAAGAAACAAATTATTACTTCATTCTATCTATATTATACAAGAGACAAATAAGTGAACAAAAGTTGATATATTTAATATATATCGGCTTTTATTGATCTATGTGTCTTTTATTAAAGAGAAGTGATATTTGTACAATCATTTTTTGACAACTTTTGAAACAATCATCTCTCTAATACTCACATGTGTTTTTATTCTCTATTTTTTTCTTTCTCTCTCCATCGTTATTGTCCAATCACAAAAAAGGAAAGTGATTTTCACCAAAATATTAATCGTAGAAATATCACTCATCTTTATTAAAAGGATATGAGGAAGTACTATAATACTAATAAGTTGACCATAGAAAATTAAATTAAATTTACCAAAAAAACCAAGGAAAAAAAAAAGAGAAAAAGAAAACATAATAAAAGAGTAAAAAAGGGGAAGAAAAACAAACAAAAGGAAAATCATCATCAAATCAAATTCAACAAAATTGGAACAACCTGTCTCTGCTTCAACACACACCCACGCGCCTTCTTCCACCTTGTACGTTCAATTTCATCTCTGATTCGTTCATACATTCATTGCTTAATTATTATTTTTGTTTGAATTCGCTTATCATATATCAATTGCTTCTGTTATCCAATTCGATAATCATAATTCATAATCTTGTTACCTCCATGAAACTGTTGAAATTTTATTGCATTTATACTTGTTTTCAAAATTTTGATGATTTCTAGTTTCAAATCAATCATTGTGTTCATTTGCTGATACAATTTTCTTATCATTTGAAATTTTAACATTGGAGGTTTAGTGCATGTTTGAAATCGCGGTGAGTTTCACAAAATTACAGTGTCGGTGTGTGTGATTTTATTGTAGTTTTTGCTAAAATCACATAAGCACGCCATGATTTTATCAAGTTCTCCCCAAATTCAAACATTTACATAAAAATATTGGGTTTAAGATAAAGGGATTGATGTTTAGAATCTGAAAAGAAAGTTTGTTATGAAACTTCGAGTATAATATCTACAACCTATCACAAAAGCTTCATGTTAGAGATTCTATTCAAACATTTTCTAAGAAGCAAACATCGTTCATGCAAACGTGATACTTTTTTTTAACTGAGAACCATGTTTGCTCATGTAAAAGCAAGTTTGGGGAGCTTTTCAAAGGCCATCTATGTTTGATTTTGTGCAATCTGTATTGAATTTGGACAATCCTCATAGAAAAGTTGGAGGAACGGGTAGAGACATTAATTTTTCATGTTAAGACTCCTAATATTAAGTGTTTAAAAACTTGAATGGATGGTTTCATGTCAATCCCTCTTTTTTTTTTTTTATCTTCAAATAAGAATAATATCCCTCTCTTCCCCTACGTACCAAACTCATTCATCCAAATATACTCTTAATTTCTTATGTTGCGGCCTTTGGTGAAATTGGTATTCCTAACTACAAAGAATTTGAAAGAATTATATATTTGACTTCTAATAATTTTTATGTCAATGCTGCTGCAGGTAGGTATATACTGCAACTCTATCAATTTGCTTTGGACTCTTCTGATTTTCTGAACCCTTTTTCGAAGTAAACGTTGTCGACATTCAATTTGGTCATTGATGTGGCCCATATGTCTGCTATTCAACAAGATTCTTAAGACGGAAGATGAAAGAGAATTAAAAGGAGAAAATTTGAGTACGATAGAATCATACCTGTTTCAGCATTCATCATGTAACACAGATTCCCATCCTCCGTCGTTACGGCGTTCACTTTTCAATGAAGTAGGTGCATGTGATTAATGGCTGAAATTTTATTCTGCAAAGCGTAAATATTTTGCATTCATTATACATACTGTTAGTTAAGTTCTTCCTGATCATGCGTGTAGGTACCACTAATAAACCAAATATATACATGGGATTGTGGCCTTGCTTGTGTAGAAATGGTTCTGAAAACTATCGGTGTCAACAACTTTGATATTGAAGCACTGGCTGAACTATGCCGCACAAATAGGTCTTTTCACTTTATGAAAGTCTAGATATTTTCGTTACTATGTTATATGGCATCCTTTAAGAATTGTTATACTCCATTTGATGTATGTCAAATGCAACTACGAAAGAAGTATAGTTCATACATATTTAATAGGTTAAGAATGTTAAAGTTCCTGTAGTAGGCACTACGCACACCAACAACCATGTGTGGGACTCACTGTGAGTTCCACTCAAAGTTGTGAGAGTATACACTGCAAGACCATGGCTATGCAACTACATTGTTAGTCCTCTTCTCCTTTCCTCTCACTGGTGTCTTAATTTAATTGAAACTATTGAGAAAATCTTAAAATGTTAGTTAGGTGACAGGGTTTCTTATTTAACTTTACATTACATTTTGGACCACGGTATCATCAAATTTTCTGGCCTAAATACATGGATTTTCCATGTGTGTGAGTAATATAGTAATATTACAGATAATCAGCCTTCCACCTTCCACTTTAGTTTATTTAGCCCATAACTGTCACTGGCATTATGCATCTCTTTCTCACCTTATCACCTTAAGATGATCATCTTATCTTGCTTTATGTGTTTTAACATATCGTATATCTATATCATTACTTTATAATACAATTATTGTTTTTAATATTATGTGATACATTGTTTTGGTAAAGGTTTATCAAGAACCAACTATCCGAAGAGCTTGAGTTATTAAGTTAAGGCAGTTGTATACTTGAGTGATTTTGTTACATATCTCACACCTCTCATAGAAAGGCTCTTTGATTCGGGCTAGAATTGTCGATAATGCACAGGCCTCTATACTGTGCTCTAGTTCAACATGAAAGGCTTCAATATCATGTGATAAATTAACTTTTCACCACTCATAAAGGCTTTGCTATCCTGTCATAAAATAACTCTCCTAAAAGTTTAAGCTTTTGGGTGTTTGTATGTAGATATCCCTAGTGTTTTAGGCTCCCTACTTGACAAGTGATACTAAAGCGAATGGTCGTGTTTGAATGTAGATATCCATGGTGTTTTTGGCTCCCTACTCGACAAGTGATATTAAAGCGAATCGTCGAGTTTGCACAAGTTTGAAGAGAGCATCAATGGCCCAGTTTGGAGGAGATCTGGCTCTTGGGTGTGGGCTTCGCTCTTGGTGACAACGTTGAATGCATCAAAGGCTTCTACTTTACAATGTGTTTGTGTGCAATACTCACACTTGAGAGGGAGATAGCTAGGAAGCCCAGTTTGAGTTATAGGTGAGTATAGGAATCCTGCACTGGAAATAATGGACAAAGTAAGGACTTTATAAGAGGAAAAGATCCATAGACCTACTTTCTTATGGTTTAGAGTTGAGATGTGGTGTTAGAACTATTATTGGTTCCTTGCTCAATTCATTCGACTTAGATTTCCTTTTTTTTTTTTGTGTTCCCCTAACCCAGTGGGTTTTATGTTAGTTGGAAAGTACCTAAACCAACCATAAAATGACAAAATCCTTGTTATCGCTGGTAAAAGTTCAGAAACCAACTTAAAGTTGGTCATCATATATTGATAGTATGTAAATAGGAAATTGAAAGTATAGGAATTAACACAGTCTGGTTCTGCACATGATTTTTGTCTTTGCTTCCACTGTCCAGGATTTTAGTTAAAAAGCAAAGTGCAAACAGATGGTTCAAAGCAGGAGAGAAATAGGAGAATAAACAAATTCTTTGTTAATTTTAACGGTTGTTAACTTTTTTGGGTTATGTCGTCAAGTGCCAACAACAGTGTTTAATTTTCTGTTGGTCTGAATCTAATTATGATAAAACATATGGTGTAATTTGATCCATGTAGCCGACTCCACTTAGTGGGATAAGGCTCGGTTGTTGTTGTTGTTAGGAACCCGAATTAAAATGAAGAGGAAATTGTATTATTAATTGGAAAATAAAGGAAAATGTATTACAAGAGATCTCTCTTGCAACCCCGGAGCAATGCTCCTCAGAAGAATGAATCCTTCTGTCCAGCTCAAAGCTGAAAATTAACCCAAAAGAGTAACTAATTCCTTTTTTTCCCTCTCATGTGTATTTTCTCTCCATCTCTCCAACTAACTTGCCAACTCGGCACTTCCCTCTCCAATTTGGCTTTTATGATCATGAGTCCTATCAGCTGTTGTCTGAATCAAATACTAAAACAGATTAATATCATGTACACCCCCTCACCCCAAAATATCAAGATGAATATCATAATTCTCTATGAAAATATATGATGGACTTCTGACTTCTTCTCTCACTGTTGACTACTGTCTTGCAGCATTTGGACGGTTGACTTGGCGTATTTGTTACAGAGATTTTCTGTTACTTTTTCCTACTTCACAGTGACAGTTGGTGCAAACCCAAACTATTGTGGTGAATCCTTTTACAAGGTGGTTACAAGCTCTTTAATGTTTGAGTGACACCCGATTTTTTCTTAAAGGGTTAATTTCTGGTGATTGCAAATTTAACTTGACGATATTTTGATGCCTCGAAATTATTATATGATTAAATTGATGTAATAATCTTTCAAGTAGCAAATTGATGTTCCAAAGATGTTCTGAGCACCAAATGGAAGTTTATTCTAATTCATTATGTTTTTGCACTGTGCACACTCATGTCTATATATTGAACAAATTGAAGATATGAGTATTTGAAATGTGGGTCAGAAATATAATCTTTTAAGAATGTATCAAAGAGAACATTTGGCACATGTTTAGGTGATTCACCAGTTTTAAAAGAAAAATGACTTTGTTTTTACCCAAAATGTATCTTTGCTTGGTTGTAGGTCTTATTAATAATCATTGTCGGTGATGGGGACTTGGGTATTATGGGGTGCCCAAGTCTCACATTGAAGTAGTATGGGATTTTTCGGTGGAGTATTTAAGTGGTTTGGTTCTTCCCCCTTAAAAAGGGAGGGTTTTCCAAGTGCTTTGATACTTATCAATTAGTATCGTAGCTGGTTGTCAGTCCCTCAGAAAGGGCTACTTACGGAGGGACTGACCATAAAGGCTGGATAAAACTTCGTAGAGTGCAGCCGCCGAAACTTCGGCTCTCAGGGAAGGTGCTATATAGGTAGTCCCACATCAAGCAGTATGAGATGCTTGGTGAAGTATTTTGGTGGACTGGTTCTTCTCCCCTTGATAACTACCTTTTACGGGAGGGTTTCCCAACTAATCAGTTGATTGGAAAGGATATCAATTTATAGGTTATGATATGTTGGTTTTATGCTTTTTACATTTGATATTGGTTTGTTGGAGATTCGAAAAGAACTTCTCCGTAGAGATCTTTCTTCAGTACTCATCCGGTGCTGTGTATCTATTACTCTAGGTTGATAAGATTTTGTTTTAATATTGTGAAGGAGGAATTGCCTAATGATCTAGAAAGAGTGGATATGCTGTTTCAGGATGCGGTGGAGGCTGGAATTGATATACAGGTATGCTTCACCTTTTTTATTGAATCCCCCAGGTATAATTCTAAGAAGTTATTAGATTGTCACTTTTTGAAACCCAAGAATTCAATTTCTAAGAAAGAACGCCTTTATTAAGAAATGTGAAAGAATAGGAGAGAAATCTCTCCTCCAACGGTTTCTCCTTCACAATAGAGTTACTACTTTATTCACCATGTTTACAATACTCAATGACGATCAACTCTACATTGCAATCTCCTATTTATACAAATAACTATAACAACCTCAACCAACCAACTAACTAACAACCCTATAACAATCCCAACTAACAAACTAACTTCTATAAGACTGTAACAACTCTTAACTACTTTAACTACTCTAATTAACCACTATTCTATTCCTAACAGTCACTATTGGAGAAGAAAAAGAAAATGTCATACGTTGAGTATGATGGATTAGGAATTAGACAGCTTTTAAAATGGTGTTCTCTGGCAAATTTATTTGGATTGGAAGAAACTGGCTTGCAGAACTTTACCATTATTTCTCATTTCTTCTTTCTGCGACATTTTCTTTGCTTATGACTTTGTTGCTTCTGTATAAATCGTCAACAAACGTTTCCATCTTTTTACAGTGCAGGTCAATTAGTGAAAAAGAGATTTCCTTTCTCATATTGTCGGGAAAATATATAGCCATTGCTTTAGTTGATCAGAATAAATTAAGGTAGAGCTTTCTTATAATTCCTTCTGTACTTTAGTTGTGAGCAGTTCTATCTACTACTGAAAAGGTTTTGTTTCAGTTATGTTCGGCAAGATGTTCATATCCCTGGCGCCTTGAGCGATGACTCTGAATACACAGGTGAGCATTCATATTTTTGCCTCAACTTATTTGTATACACTTCGTATGCATTCTTTAAATGAAAGTTATTATGTTACAGTTATGCTATATAAGTATCTATTCCTTTTGATTTATTTAGTTAACGCACCCAGTGTGCATGTACTGAATGACTTGATATAACGAGTTTAGACAAATATATCAATAAATTATTATAATTTATTTTTCAATCTAGGCAATGTGGGGGGGATCGAGTTTTGGTTACTCTTAAATGAGGTCTCAAATTTAAGTCTTGAGGATGGAAAAAATAGATGTTAGTAGAGTATTTCTTCTTTTAGTGGCTTGACTTGGATTAGTTTGATTCCGGTGTAACTTTCAAATACCAAGTATCTAAGACCATAAAGGGTATACAATATACATCAATCAGTAGTATTCATTCTAACATTTTGAAATTTATCAATTGATTAAGTCAATTACCGAGTATAAATATTCTATTGACAGGTCACTATGTGTTGATATGTGGCTTTGATGCTGGAGCAGATATGTTTGAAATTAGAGATCCTGCTAGCTCTAGGTATCTTCTTTTCCCTCTTTCCACTAACTGTGTGATATCTTATATTATTTAAGGAATGAATTGTGCATTAATTTTTTACCCTTATTATTAAAATCACTCGAGTGAGACCAATGTTTGATGAGAATTTCCGAATATGCTTCAGTGAGTGAACGCGCACAATAGAATCATATTTATATACAAAAAATATATAATTTTCGAACAGAGTAATTAAGCTAACTCAATTTCCTAAGATACAATGAATCTTATGATGCATGAACCTTGGAGAGAGCTACAGTAGTTGAGATATTCAATTTCTAACAATCACCCTTGTTGAAGTTATGGAGCTTTGGATAAAGAGAAGAGAGAAAGACTAAAGACAACAATATGACTATAGTATAATTGGCAATTTGATTATATTTTTAGTCTTTACCTAAAATATGACTAATTTTAGTCTTTGTCTGCTCTTTATCTAAAAAAACCTCATAACTTCAACATGGTATCGAAGTCTATCTGGGATTTGTTTGCCTACTCACGAATGTCCTGTTATGCAAACATCACGCCCAAGATGTTCAACCCTGGATGTGAGGGGATGATAGCAGTATCACATTAGATAGTGATATCTTTTTAACAATGGTTCTAACTTCTAAGTGGGGAGTAACCCGCACCCTATGAGCAAGCCTCCACACCCTATGAGCAAGCCTTTGGTATTGATTTAGGCCCAAAAATAAATTATATTCCCCCCTAAAGCTAGATCATAGAGATTAAACGCATCCGACTTGCATCCCATATAAGAAATCTGTCCCCAATGAGCTTTGGTAAGCAAACTGACCATTGATCACTTGAGTTTATACTGGTTGTGGTAATATCCCTTAAGCAATCTTCTCATGAACCAAATAATAATTGTTAAGAGTCTCACATTGGATGAGAGATGGCTTGAACAAGTGCTATAAGTGGGGGTAGTCCTTACCACACAAGCCGGTTGTGTAAGGTTGAATTAGGCCCAACTCAGATTATAAGATGGTATCAGAGCCTCCTCCAAGATCCGTTGGGCCACTTGCTATTAGGTTTCCGTTATCGGGTCACTCACCATTTATATACATGCACCAAGCCCAATAGTGTTGGGCATGAAGGGGTGTGTCATGAATCTTGTTGTGAAAGTGACTCAAAATTGGAGGTTGGAAAGCTGTCAAAATCGGAGTACGATTTGAGAAATCGGAGCACGATTTTTAGAGCAGAATTGGCACTTCCCATTCGTAAAATATCGGAGCATGATCTGGCAAAATTGGAGCACAATTTCGCGCAGAAGCATAAAAATAAAACATTTTTATGGGCCTTATTTTGTTACAATTTATGAGGGATGCTTTTACTATAAATATAGACTTTGTATCAGATGTAAACCTCGAGATAGAGGGGGCTGAAAACAAGGGTTTAGAAATCAACAAGAAAACTAGGGTTTGTATAGAGTTTGCTCTTGGCAACAAACACCAGGGTTGGGGTTGATTCACCTTGGGAAACACTATTAGGATTGAGTCTCTTGGTCACGGGAAAAGATTGGGACTTTGGGTAGAATTAGGCGGGTGACTTATTCTTGTAACCCTGATATCTCTTTTGTAAAGTTACTCATTGTTATAGTGGAACGGAGGGCTGCTCTCTCCCCCAGACTAGGTCAGTTTTGGGCTGAACTGGGTAAACAAATTCTCATGTGTTCTCTCTTCTTTTCTCTCGCTGTTTTTCTACTCTTACTTGTGTTTATAACTTCCATACACTTTGTTTTGGTTGCTTGATTATTACTTGCTCCACACATCAAGTATTTATTGGTGTGATTTTTCATCGAATTCACAACAAATCTCACATTGGATGAGAGATGGCTTGGGCAAGTGTTTATAAGTGGGGGAAGTCCTCAGTCCTCACCTCACAGGCCGTTTTGTAAGGTTGAGTTAGGCCCAACCCATATTCTAAGAACAATCAATCTCTATATGTTTGGTTCATTCATGGAAAGCTGGATGCAATTCAAAAAGTTCCAATGTCACAAAATTTTAACTACTTTGAGTCATTACAACCATGTGTTCACCTGTAGTAAGAGTCATAGCCAAGTATTCTGCTTCAACACTTGACTTCAGAAATGCATTTTGTTTCTTTCTTTTCCATGAAATGGGATTTCCTCCAAAGGGAACACAGTGGCCTGAGGCAGATATATCCTACTAGAAGGAGATCTAACCTACTCTACAATAGTATAGACGACAATATCATTATGGCCTTTGTTATTATTATACAATAATCTTCAATGATCCTGCAATGAATCTAAAAAAATTGTCAACTTTATTTGAATGGTCAACTCGAGGAGAATTAAGGAATTGGCTTACCACATTGACAACAAAAGAAATGTCTAGTTTGGTTAGTTAGATAATTTAGCATTCCCATTAATATTTTATATCTGCTTGGATATGAGAAAAAAATCTCCTTGGTGACTCGGGAAGAAGCTTAACACTTAAATCGATCATGCGAGTATATATTGATTTACAGTTTAGCTTTCTGGTTTCACAGAAATATCAAAAACGTACTTTCTTTGAGAGATAGAAATTATAAACTTTGACTAAGCAACTTCAATCCCAAGAAAGTGTCTCAATCAAATGACCAAGTTTTTTGTTTCATAGTGACAAAATATATGCTCTTTTAAATGCTGAATCTCATTATTATCACCTCCTGCTATGATATCATCCACATAAGTCACAAGATAGATACACAAATCAGTTGATTACTTGAAAAATACCGTGCAATCCACTTCACTTATAATGATTCTAAATTTTTGAAAGACTCGGATGAACCGCCCAAACCGTCTTCAGAGATGATTTTTATGACAATATTATATTCCTAAGTTTTCAAAAGAGACCTAATTCCCCTCGAGCAACAAACCCTGGGGGTTGATATATATATATATATATATATATATATATATATATATATATATATATATATGGGGGCTGCTAACTTGCATCCACCTAAAAACACTAAGGTGCAAGTTAGCAAGTTGCACCCACTTGTATTTTACTAAAAAACCACTATCTACTATTTTAAACTAGTATTAACTAAAGGATAGTTTTGTAAATTTGTTTCTGCTCATTTATTTAACAAACAACAACAAAGGTTGTTACAAATCCCATGTTTTACTCTTTTTTGCTTTTTTTTTTTGTTGATGTTACACGTTTTTCCAATTTTCTTTTTCTAGGGAACGTTTTTACTACAGGCCTTTTTGTTATTTTTTTGTTTCTGGGAACATTTAATTTCAATGCATTGCAAGCGTAATAACGTTCCTCCTTTTGTTCTGAGCATGTATCGAAATTAATTGGAAGTAATTGAACCCTCACGTAAATTCCGCCATAAAACTAGGAGAAACAGTTATGTCCTTAGAGCATCCACAATGGAGACCCTCAATTTGAAGGTCTTAAACGGGTCCCACCTGTACACATAACTTTTTTATTATTTTTTAATAAGGTACTCATTCACTCCAATAGAGACCTTATGGCAAAAAGCCTAAATGGGTCACACAACTAACTCTTCATCATTTACATTCCACCACTAACATATTATTTTAATAAAAAAAGTGTGTGGGGACCACTAAAAGATGGGGTCTTAAGTTAGACCCTGGGTCTTAGAAGACCCCCAAATTTTTTTCCCACAATGGGAGTACCTATTAGGTACTAGGTCTTAAATGGTGAAGACCTCACCATTGTGGATGCTCTAAGTTGCTTACAAAATTATCCTTCCATTTAAAATAAATATTAATAGAGACTAAAGGGTGTTTCAGTAAAATACAAGTGGGTGTAGCTTGCTAACTTGCACCTTAGTGTTTTTAGGTGGGTGCAAGTTAGCATCCCCCTATATCTATATATATATGTATATCCTTGCAAGTTTCCATGCAAAAGCACATATTTTATGTCTAGTTGATGTAAAGCTCATTGATTCATAGTTTCAATGGATAGACAATCTCGGATTAGAAAGAAAAAAATGTATGTATCTATGTAGTACTTACTAAAATTGAGTGCAACCTTTGGCCATAAGATGAGTCTTGAGACCATCCACTATAACTTTAGGTAGTGAAGACCTGTCCCACTGAATTTCTGTTTGGAGGTAAAGGAATAAGTGTCAATACATTTGAACCATTTGCAAGGGTCGTGAAATGAGGAGTTTTGTGGGAGATGAATGAGAAAAAGGAAGGCTTGCCAGTAATTTAGACTTTTACACCATATTCCAACATCCAAGATCCAAATGGAAGATATTGAGATAATCAAACTGAGGAATCACCGTATTGAAGTATCGAGGATGAGACAATACTAAATAGAGCAGCCTTGGTCATCCTTTTCCTCAACATCCATCCCCTTATGTCTTGTCTGTTTAAAATTGCAGCATTGTGGATAATTACCACGACCACCCTTTCCACGTCTTCGTCCTCGCCTTGCACAATCCGAATGTGTTAAAAATAGTAACAGAGCCTATTTGAGAGTCTGACTTGAGAGATTCTTTAGTCAAAAGAACAATAAATGATAAATCAGCTCCATAGTAGTAACACTAGAGTTCGCTAGAACTTCATTTCTAACATTTCAAAATCCCCATGTAAACCATGAAGAATAAAACCCTTGTACATTTTATCTAGTTTATCCAGTACCTTTTGAGTGCTCTCAGTTATAATCATCTTCACTTGCTGAATGTTAGACTGAGGTTTGTTCAGATAGGTATTAAATCACACGATCATGTATTTGTAGTGTTGCTAAATGATGAAACAGAGACGTGAATATTGATAGGATAAACACACTTACCCTTCTTCCAAATCTCTTAACAAGATTAATAGGTGCGGTAGTGAGAACTAGAAGCAATGGATCAATAGATTTCTTAATCAAGGATGGTAACTGATAATCAATTTTTTCCCATTCTTCCTTAATGAATCGTCAACTTTTTACTTGGATTCTGGAATGATCATAAAGTCTCTAGCTAAGAAGCCTGGCTTTAACAACTGAGCACTAGTCCAATCAATTCTTACCATTAAGATTTTTAGAGAAATTGATGGGGTCCTTCAAAAAGCAAAACTGCAAAAGAGATGTGATCTGTTTGACTTGTTGATCCCTCCCTACAGATGACCTCATGCGAAAGAAAATAAGACAAGACCGAAATTTTCTTAAAGAAATGCATATCACTAGGGGAACCTAGACCCATTACTCATACCAGATATCAATTGTAATTTGAGACTCATAACAGGCTCCAGAGAGGCCGACAAGTAGTTTTGTGGTGGTGTGATTGAATTCTGGCAATTTGTAGCTTTTCTCGGCTGCTTGGCTATAATATGAGTCGAACAAACAATAATTCATGATATAAAATTTGAAACTTTACAGTTTAGACTTTAGAGAACCTCAAAATAAAAAATCGACAAACGAGTTTCTAATGAAATTACCAATAATACAGTTCAGGTGTAGGTGTTACAATTCATTATTCACGCCAACATAAATTTCTGGATGTAGTGCTGTGCTAGATTTTCTTATCTGAATGCTCACTTATCATTGTTTATGAACTTTTTCATAAAGGATTTTGTAAATATTCTTAAACATTTGTGCAACAAATGCATATTGGTTCGAGCTACGTACTATATTACATGGTACATTCATAATAGCTAAAGTTCCTTTTTACCATGTCTGAATTTTCTAATATATCAAAGGATAACAAAACCATTGACATTAATCAATTTTATTTATGCATTTAATTTCTCTAAACAATTTTCTGTGTATGGAATATATATTGCATATTGTTTGAGTGAATAAACCTTTTCCTAGTTCTTTTTTTTTTCTGATTTTAATTCCCTGAAATTTGTCAGGAAACGTAAAAGGATATCTTCAAAGACTTTAGAAGAAGCTCGCAAAGCCTTTGGTACTGATGAGGATATTCTCTTGGTAAGTTAATGCATAATATACCTAAAGCCATCTCCATGGTTTTAGTCCTATGTTCCTATTTCTTATTCTACTCAATTAATAACTTCATACTGTTATATGAAATGATTATTTTTCTTTGCATTGCTAATCAGATATCTTTGGAGAAAAGCAAGAATGGTCAGCAACCTTCTCTGCAACTTCCCATCAATTCCAATACTGATTCTTGATTCTCTTTCCCTATTTTTCTTATATACCATGTTCCTTGTGTATTTTAGTTACTATACATATCTTCCTTGTGTATTTCATTACTCAAAATTGTATAGTAGTGATCAATTCATTGTAATTTGTAATCTTATGTAAACTATTTATTATTTTATCCAACAAACATGTTGGTCAGAAAGCTGTGATGTCACATTGTATTGTATTGTATTGGGAACTCAATTCCATTGCCCTACTACTCTACTTGGACAGCAAATGTTGTATTATTTTGCATGAAGTTAATAAAAAGTTAATTACATTCTAATTTCTATTTTGTGACAGATTTTCACATTCTCTTACTCTCTTATAATGTGGCATGGATATTACAAGCAACCATCTTCATTTTCTACTATACATTTCTTTTGTTCGGCAGTCATTGCCTTGTAATTCTGAGCAAATTTATTGTGGTCACTGACATTAGATGAATATACTGTTTCTTTTTTGTTTTTGAGGAAGATGAATATAGTGTATCTAAGCAGATGAACATGATTGTATTAATGCTATTCTATCACAGAGAAAGACAAGATTGGTTCTGATAATATTGTCTACTCAATAAATGCATGTGATATATAGTCATTTATTCATTCATGACCTGTTTTACATTAAAAATTATTGAATGCATCCTCTCTCATTTTGCTTCTGTTGATGGGCTACACTTAATTCTTCAATACCGAGTTCACTCTAAATGCATGAATGCATGTATTATATTGTATTATACACTAGTATTATATTTAACACTTATGTGACTCCCACATGCAAGATATGAATAGATAAGTGGAATGCAAGCCTGGTTTTGGGGCTTTTCGCCATTTGGAATGGGTTTTAATATTATTATTTCCTGATATCTGGATCTAGTTGCTGTGATACTCATTAAATAAAAATTAATGTAAACATGCAGTAGTAATTTTATGAGCAAGCACCAAGACCGGTTGCATCATATGGTAAAAGATAAGATATTTGGGTCATGATAACCAATGTCTTTGGGTACTTAAGACTGGTTGTAACAGAAATTTTTTAATAGAAAATAACACTTTTCAAACGTTTGAGGAGTTGACTGTATAAAGTTTCAATATCGTATTACTACATTTGTTTCTTTGACCTATGTTTCGGGGACCGGTATCCTTAATCAGTCCCGAGAGTGTCGATTAGCATTTCTTAAGATATTTTTTAATTTAATCAAGGATCCTAAATTTAATCGATGAATGCAAGTGTTAATCTTTTTAGAGAAAGTTTTATCATCTGGTGCTTATTCGACGTGGTGGATTAATCATTGCAGTTGCACGTGCATGATGTATGACTCACGCAAACACAAAAAAATGAGCAAGCAAGCGTGGGTAAGATTGAATAATTCTATTTATGGTGGCCGTGTCATTACCGTGTTTTCCTCAAACAATTGTTTCCAATATTGCTGTGATTTTTGTTGTTTTTGTCGGTGAATGACGGTGGTGGAAACATTGGTGATGGAATATGGAAAAGAAAGAGTTGTGTTATTTGAACATCCATATATGTGATAACTTCTGTGACTATCAAAATTTTACAAAGGAAATTAGGTATTGGTACAAAAATCAAAACAATAAGGAGGAAAAATAAAAAGATAATGTGAGTATAAGAGAAAAAATTGTCACAAAAATTATAAAAAATAATTGTTTGTATATCATTCTCGAAGAGAAATGAGTTTGGTCAAAACGGTGAAAGATTCTATTTTGTTTGTGAAAATGGAACTCCACTTTTCAAAGAATCTTCTAAAACAGAGTTCCCCGACACACCGTCTCTCTCCCGCAGAACAATAAGACATGTTCCTCGTTAACTAGATTGGATTATTAATGTAGTACCTTCGTTTCATAATTGTTAGATATTTTTTTATCGTTCCATAAAATAAAGATAATTTGTTATTTTAAAAAATAAATTAAGATAAATTTACTTTTCATAAAAATTGCTATTGCAACTTATTTATGAATGATCGACTTGTTTTTATTATATCTATTTTATTCGGTCTTGTAATTTATTTTATTTCCTTCTTCAAGACTCTTTAAATTTGTTTTAGTAGGGGTACTGAGATGGGAAAAAAGGTTCATCAAGTTATGTGTGATGTATTAAGTGTGATAAGAGATTTGACTGTTCGTAGTTTATGTATAATGCATACTCTATTGTTAGGAAAATTATGGTGGAGATTGAAAAAAGATAGAGGTTTGTGGTTTAAAATGCGAAAACATAAATATGCATAAAATTATGGTTATTATTGTGTTAAGCAAGCGTACAATGAATTGATGTGGAACATTCAAAGCAAAACTTCTTCTTTTTATGAACTCACCTAGAGTAAGTTGGTTTGTTGAAGGTATCTCTATTCACATAGAGACTAGTGAATAGTAGGCTATTCACATAGAGATATTATTTCACCCGTATCATAATATTAGTCGTTTAAGGTTTGTGCACGATTATTAAAAAATGATTAATTGTGCTGATTTCGATAGTAAAATTAATAACATTTACTAAAACACTCCTATTATTTGAATAGTTAAGTTAGATGAAATTCAATAAATAATGGTATAATAGTGAAAAAAATAATAAATACTGCATTTGTATTGTAAAGTGAGAATTATTTTGAGAAAAAGAAAAAATGTTAAAAAGACAATAATTGTGAGATGGAAGGAGTACATTCTATATCAAGTCTTTGGGTATGATTAGATTGTTATTTTGGGTTGGTTGAGTATTAGTAGTGCTTATATAAACGTTGCTTCTTGTCATACCCGTCAATTTTGTGGTAAATGTGACTTATAAGTTATAATTTTGTGCTGAAGGGCTCTCTTCTCTCATTCGAGATGCTGAGGAGCGAGACATTATTTCAGGGGTCCGAGTTTGTCGGGGAGCTCCATATGTTTCTCATCTTCTATTTGCGGACGATTGTTTTCTTTTTTTCAAAGCTGAAGAGAGTCAGGCCCATGTTATGAAGTCTACTCTTACGGTGTATGAGGCAGCATCCGGCCATCAGCTTGCCAAAATCTGAAATTTATTGTAGTAATGTTCCAGACCCCATGAAGCAGAATATCACGGCTATCTTAGGAGTCCGGGCTGTTCTCGGGACTGGTAAATAATTAGGACTCCCATCTATGATTGGCAGGGACCGCAATTCTACTTTTGCTTACATTAAGGATAGAGTTTGGCACAAGATTAATTCATGGAGTAGTGAGTGTTTATCTGAAGCGGGCCATGAGATTATGATCAAATCGGTGTTGCAGGCCATTCCCTCCTATGTCATGAGCATTTTCCAGTTACCGACAAATTTAATTAATACTATTTAGAAGATGATAAATTCTTTCTGGTGGGGCCACGGTCGAACTTCTCATCGTGGCATTAATTGGTTGAATTGGGAGAAATTGTCCATGCATAAAATTCATGGCGGAATGAGATTTAAAGACCTCACTGCTTTTAACTTGGCTATGCTAGGAAAACAAGGCTGGAAATTCCAAACAGAACCTAATTCTCTCGTTTCCCGTATTTTCAAGGCAAGATACTTTCCCTCTTAGACTTATCTCACAGCTAACATCGGTCATAATCCGAGTTATGTATGGAGAAGTATTCTTCGCGCTAGATTTCTGGTCTGTGGGGGTGCTCGGTGGAGCATTGGGACAGGTAGTAGTTTCCCTATTCTTAATGAACCGTGGTTATTAAATGGTAGTCGTATTGATGGTAATATTGAGGGTGCCCACTCTATTCGAGATTTTGCTGTTAATAGCTTGCTTGAAGAGAACTCTAAAAGATGGAATGAACATCTTATCCGACAAGTGTTTAGCCAAGACATTGCCTCATCCATACTAAACACGCCGCTTGTCACTCAAGTCCAGCATGATAAACTTATATGGAAAGCAGAAAAGAATGGAAAGTACTCGGTTCGGAGTGCATACCGTCTTTGTACTGACGAGTTAATTGACACTTCCTACCTGAGGCGTCCGGGATATTGGTCGGGGATTTGGCGTTTGAAAGTCCCTCTGAAGGTTAGAAATATCTTTTGGAGTGTTTGTAGAGGTGTGCTGCCAACTAGAGTTCGGTTGCGTGATAAAGGTGTGCAGTGCCCCCTTTCTTGTGTGAGCTGTGATGCATACAATGAGGATGTTGCGCACCTACTGTTTAAATACCCTTTTGCCATTCAAGTGTGGCAGATGTCGGGGTTGTGGCATGAAATTCAGCAAGCAATCACTTCAAGTAACTCAACTGCTGACATTCTTTTTTATTTGCTGCAACATTTCACTATGGAACAAAGCCAAGTTCTTGCTGCTTCCATTTGGAGCTTATGGAAACACAGGAATCTGAAGGTTTGGGAGAACATGAATGAGTCGTGTGCCATGACAGTTGATAGAGCACGCGTTTTGATCAAAGAATGGCAGCGCGCAAACATGAACATACCTGCTGCTACACAGTAGGTAGCACATCAGCAGTTGCCAGACAGTTTTTTGCAGCGTGATGGTGTGCAGCTGTTGTCCACTTCTGCGACTTCTGTGCATAATTTACGTTGGCAGCGTCCATCTCAAGGTCGTTTCAAGTGTAACGTGGATGCATGCTTTTCAGTTGCCTCAAATAGAACAGGCATATGCATTTGTGTGAGAGATGATGAAGGTGCTTTTGTGCTCGCCAAAACCATCAGCTTTGATGTAGTGCATTCGGTTCATGTTGGTGAAGCTTTGGGTCTATACCATGCTATGGAATGGTTAAGTGATATGCTATTCGATAATGTTGACTTCGAAACAGATTCTAAGACCACTCACGATGCTTTCCATGCTCATAAAGATGACGTTTCTGAATTTGGCTATATCATTGCGGCTTGTCAATATCTCTTCACCAATCAATTCATAAACTCTTGGGTTGAGTTCACTAGGTGACAAGCAAATGTGGTTGCTCATGCACTTGCAGAAGAAGCCTTTTTATCAGCTAATTCCGCTATTTATTTTAATACCCCTCGTTGTATTAACAGTGTTATTTTTAATGAAATGCTATAAACAACTTTTTCTCAAAAAAAAAAAAAAAGTTATAACTTAACAAAATTGCTCTTCTCTCTATCAAAATTGCCCAATTCCTTAATTCAGCATAAATTAACTCATGTTCAGTATTTTTCAGCGTGCGTTGAATTAAGAGAAAGAAAAAAACGAAAGGAAAAAGAGCAAATTTCATAACTTAAATAGAAATGTTGCAGCACCTACTAGAATTAAACAACGTTGAATGATAATAAAAGTAGAGCATGTGGAAGCATAGGTGCTGCCCATGACTGTAGAACACAGAAGGCTACGTTTATTTTCATAGAAAAATCTAATCTAAAGTAAAAGTAAGATCGATCACATTAGTCCATGTTATAAAAAGTTTGAGATGAAGACACCTATACTTTCATCCTAACACGAATTATTGTCCTCTTGCCGGAATCGGTTACCCATTTCTTTAATCACATATATAATAATATTAAGCTAGGTACGGTTTTTAGTTTTTACATAGTTTATATATAGTAGTGGTGGTCCATATTCAATGAGAAAAAAACAGTCAAGTATGAAATAGAAGATCCAAATGTTTGATTTTTGTGATCTCAAGTCATAGCCGTTTCTTTGTTTGGTTGTTTGCTGTCCATTATTTTTGTAGTGGTTTCTACTGTGGATAACTTTGATAGGTGGTTTTAGTCCAAAAATAAACTTTGATAGGTGGTTAGAATAGATGAGTATATAGGATTATTTGAAATTTTAATGGTCCGTGATGAAGACACAGGTAGAAATTTTTTATCCTCTTTAATTTGATGGTTGAAATAGTGATTTAATTGATGTTGGTTTGATAAAGATAAAAGTTAATATGAATATTATTATAAAGAATGTTTAAGATTTAAAGAGAATTTACAAAATGATTGATATTTAATTTCTTTTAAAGACATTAGTGTGGTTTGAACTCCAAACCTTTTTTTTTTATATAAGGTTTTTGATGCAAAGAGCATCAAGTATCTATTAACACCAAAAAGAAACCAAAAGGAAAGGGGGACATAAAGCCTAAACATTTCAGCCATTTACAAACTTGTAACAGGGTAAACCTAACCTATCCCTAATGTAATCAGTTTTAACTTGTAAGTGAATCTCATTCATCCATAAAATAGAATTACAAGACATGCCAATATTTGCTAATATGTGTAACCATAAAATAGAATTTCATTCTATCAGCACAGCAATTACCTTCTGTTAAAATATATGTAACCATAAAGTTCATCTGCCTTGATAGAGAAAGACAATTATCCCATCTAGTTCTGATTCTCCAGGGAACTAAAGAGATAGATTTGAAGTCCAGCAGGACTAATATATAATATGTCTCTAACCAAAAATTAAATCAGCCTTCACTGTGAGCAATCTCAATAGCTTGCATGGCTCCTGATAATTCAGCAAATAAAGAGGATCTTAAATCCAAGTTTTGATCAAAACAACCTATACATTCAGCTTCGTTGTTTATGAAGATACCACCACACACATCCTTTGATGGAATACCACCGGCTAGACCATCTGTGTGCATTTAATCCAGTCAAAAATAGGTGGATGCCATAAGACTTCAATGAGCTTTGCTTGTATTGTTACCAGACAAAGAAACATTAGCAACAATCAAGTTAATAGCAATTCTCTAGTGAATTTTCTTGTTTGAGAATCTTGATTGATTCCTCACAAACCATATTACATGGAAGATATTGACAATGATGGCTTGAATAACAACTTTGCACTGTGGTGACCATCTTCCATCTGTCAAATGCCAAACTTCCTCAAAAGAGATGAACTGAAGCCTCCTATTGAGAATAGAAGCTAGCCAACTCCACAAATTATGGGCAAAACTGCAATGAAGCAGAACCTTATGGCAGTTTCTTGAGCCTTATAGCAGAACCTACACATAGAAGCTAAAGACATTACCTTGTATGACCATAACAACTGCTACAAGACTACCTTCTTTATGAAAGTTGGTACAAAATGATTGATATTTCTAGCTATTTTTTGCAATTGAACCAACTATTATGTCTGTTACGATAGCTTTAGCATTGTCCTCTTCCACCTCAAGTCACTTGTCATGGCTGAGAGATTCATCCATCATTGTGGCCGGCATAACCATAGGAGTGAGTATCGGAGTGTATAACCATATGAGTGAGTATCAGAGTGTTAGCCCACTTTTGAATAACCTTTGGATCCACAGTCTTGATAGAAGACACCAGAGCCTCAAAGTTGTGATCATCACCCTCGTTTACCTCATCCCTCTAGAATTTAGAAAGAATCTCCACACTCTTTAGGGATGCAGCAGAAAGGGGTTTAGAAGCAGGAACCAAGGTTTGGTTTGAAGGGAGCTTGTCACTTGTCAAACTAGCATAACTAATGGTTATAGGTTGCAGCATAGAAGCGGATACCTCAAAACAAGGATCTGAAGTTGCACAAGTAGGAACCACTGGAACATCAGAACGTTCTTTAGTGATTGGTAGCCCTAAATCATGTGGAGGAGTTCTAATGTCTCCATCTTCTACCAAGACCTCCTCAATGTTGTGACAAAAGTTATCACCAAATGGTTGTTCAAATATCATTACTCGGGGAGAAAATAGTCAACCCGTTTTTTACAAATTGCATGTTAACTTGTAAACTCGTTTTCGGGGTCAAATTACTGTTAAATCGGAGGTTAAAACGTTTTTTGGTTAAATCGGAACCTGAACCGAGTTTAAGCGAGTTAAAACATAGTAAACTCAATAAAATTGCATAAAATCGCCCAATTTTACATGAATACCCCGATTTTACCTTTCAAGAAGAAGAAAAAATATCCATTTTTTCCAGGCCTTTTTTTTACGTTTCCATTTTCCCACACGATTTCATAAACATAAGAGAACACAAAGAGACATCTTGTCCCATTCCTAAAGCTTTCATCTGAAACCCTAAGTCCCAAACAGACGGGTTCTAATGCCAACAAGGGAATTCCAACTGAAAAAGTGATTTTGATGCTGACAAAGTCAGCATTTTCTTATTTCACGTTCAAAACAAAAAGGTTGATGTCTTCAACAAGAAAAATAGGCCTTCAATGATATATTAACATATATATATGTCTTGTATATGATAATTTTTATATAATTTTAATATTAGATAAACTTATACGAGTTTACTTAAGTCAAACGAGTAAATTCCGAATTAAAAAAACCTTGTAGTCAACAACAAATCTATAAAAATCGACAATTGAGAATTGACAACCATGCTATCATAATGATGTCCACATGTCAACACCAACAGATGCGCGTCGACACAAATAACTATACCACAAACATGGTGCATTAGTCAGTTATATAATCTTCTTTCAATATAAATAATAGTTTTTTTTTTATATCAAGTAGTATAATGGTTAGAAATTCACTATTTTTAAGGTGAATAAATGAAGTGTTTCGAGTTCAAATCTCAATCCCTACATATACAATAAAATATCTCTACCAACCAAGTTAAACTTGCAGAGATTTTATAAATAATAGTCAAACGGTGTAAATAAGGTCGAATACTCACATAAAGAAAAAGGTCAGATACTTGTATTTTTAAAATCTACTTCTGAATTGAAAATGAAATTGAGCTCTCAAAATCTAATTATGCCATTCAATATCTTTTAGAAATAAATATGTTATCTATAATCTATAACTTCCGTTTTCTGTCAAAACTTTTATATTTGTTTGCAATTTAATTTTAAAATGAAATTGTTCATAGTGTTAAAGCATTTGTTAAAAGAGAAATGATATATGTGTAATTTTTTTTTTAATTTTTTTAAAAAATTTATCTTAAATTTACGTTATGTTTTATTCTCTCTCATATTTTTGTTTCAAAACAGAAAAGAATGTTAGAAAAGTTATATAAAAAATAGCTGTGCAAATATTATTTCTAACAAAATTATATGTTTATATAGAATAACAAACAAAAATGGAGGATATGGTTTGGGTGTGTGTTCACATGGGAAAGGAGAATCCTTTCCTACCATGGATCACTTAGGCTTTGTTTGCGAGTTTTGAGGGGAAGGAAAGGAAAGGCTAAGGAGGGGAAGGGAAGGAAAGGGAGGGAATGGAGAAAGGAGGGAAAACCTTCCCCTTGTTTGGGAGTTAAAAAGCCAATAAGGTAAGAAGATGGAGGGTTTATGTTATAATTTTACTATTTTACCCTTTTTCCTCTTAAAATCAATACATTGTTATACTTCGTAATTTAACTTCTAATTTATTCAAAACAACTTATCTCATGAAAAACAAATTATTACGATCTATTGTCAAAAACAACATATTCAAAACAACTTATTTATAAATAAAAAAAAAAACTTATTACAATCACTTTTTAAAAACAACCTATTACGGCATCTTTTTAAAAAACAACTTATCTTATGAAAAACAAATTATTACGATATTTTTTAAAAAAACAACTTATTCAAAACAGCTTATTATTACCTCATTTAAAAAAAACAGCTTATTCAAAACAGCTTAATACGATATCTTTTTCAAAAACTGCTTATTCAAAACAGCTTATTTATACAAAACAGCTTATTACGACCTCTTTTTCAAAAACAACTTATTCTAAACAGCTTATTTATGCAAAACAGCTTAATACGATCTCTTTTTCAAAAACAGCTTATTTATACAAAACAACTCAATACGACCTCATTTTCTAAAACCGCTTATTCAAAACAGCTCATTTATACAAAACAGCTTATTTGGAACTCTTTTTCAAAAAGAGCTTATTCAAAACAGCTTATTTATGCAAAACAGCTTAATACGATCTCTTTTTCAAAAACAGCATATTCAAAACAGCTTATTTATACAAAACAGCTTAATACCACCTCATTTTCAAAAACAACTTATTTATGCAAAACTGCTTAATACGATTTCTTTTTCAAAAACAGCTTATTCAAAAAAACTTATTTATGCGAAACAGCTTAATACGATCTCTTTTTCAAAAACAACTTATTACGACCTCATTTTCAAAAACCGCTTATTCAAAACAACTTATTTATACAAAACAGCTTAATAGGACCTCATTTTCAAAAACAACTTATTTATGCAAAACAACTTAATACGATCTCTTTCTCAAAAAAAATTATTCAAAACTGCTTATTTATATAAAACAGCTTATTACGACCTCATTTTCAAAAACCGCTTATTCAAAACAACTTATTTAATAAGGGCTTATTCAAAACAGCGCTGTTTTGAATAAGCTGTTTTTGAGAAAGAGATCGTAATAAGCTGTTTTGCATAAATAAGCTGTTTTGAATAAGCTATTTTTGAAAAAGAGATCGTATTAAGATGTTTTGCATAAATAAGCTGTTTTGAATAAGCTGTTTTTGAAAAAGAGATCGTATTAAGCTGTTTTGCATAAATAAGTTGTTTTGAATAAGCTGTTTTTGTAAATGAGGTCGTATTAAGCTATTTTGCATAAATAAGCTGTTTTGAATAAGCTGTTTTTGAAAATGAGGTCGTAATAAGCTGTTTTGTATAAATAAGCGGTTTTTGAAAA
Source organism: Medicago truncatula (assembly GCF_003473485.1). NCBI lineage: Eukaryota > Viridiplantae > Streptophyta > Magnoliopsida > Fabales > Fabaceae > Medicago > Medicago truncatula. The sequence continues at coordinate 34,659,820 of NC_053044.1, forward strand.
TGAGGTCGTAATAAGCTGTTTTGTATAAATAAGTTGTTTTGAATAAGCTGTTTTTGAAAAAGAGATCGTATTAAGCTGTTTTGCATAAATAAGCTGTTTTGAATAAGCTGTTTTTGAAAATGAGGTCGTATTAAGTTGTTTTGCATAAATAAGCTGTTTTTGAAAATGAGGTCGTATTAAGCTGTTTTGCATAAATAAGCTGTTTTGAATAAGCTGTTTTTGAAAATGAGGTCGTAATAAGTTGTTTTGTATAAATAAGCGGTTTTTGAAAATGAGGTCGTAATAAGCTGTTTTGCATAAATAAGCTGTTTTGAATAAGCTGTTTTTGAAAATGAGGTCGTAATAAGTTGTTTTGTATAAATAAGCGGTTTTTGAAAATGAGGTCGTAATAAGCTGTTTTGTATAAATAAGTTGTTTTGAATAAGCGGTTTTTGAAAATGAAGTCATATTAAGCTGTTTTGCATAAATAAGTTTTTTGAATAAGCTGTTTTTGAAAATGAGGTCGTAATAAGCTGTTTTGTATAAATAAGTTGTTTTGAATAAGCGATTTTTGAAAATGAGGTCGTAATAAGTTGTTTTGTATAAATAAGTTGTTTTTGGAAAAGAGATCGTATTAAGCTGTTTTGCATAAATAAGCTGTTTCGAATAAGCTGTTTTTGAAAATGAGGTCGTAATAAGCTATTTTGCATAAATAATCTATTTTGAATAAGCCGTTTTTGAAAATGAGGTCGTAATAAGCTGTTTTGTATAAATAAGTTGTTTTGAATAAGCCGTTTTTGAAAATGAGGTCGTAATAAGCTGTTTTGTATAAATAAGTTGTTTTAAATAAGCGGTTTTCGTAAATGAGGTTGTAATAAGCTGTTTTGTATAAATAAGTTGTTTTAAATAAGTTGTTTTTAAAAAAGATTGTAATAATTTTAGTAATGTCTAAAATTGGAATTTTGAATTATTAAGAGGGCAAAGGGCAAAATTGTCAATTTGTATGTTTAACCCCCCAAAACCCCCCAATTTGGGGGAACTTTAAAATTGGACAAATGAAGCCCTTCAAAACCCCCCAAAACATTTCCCTTGTTTTTTTAAAACTCGCAAACAAGGGTTACCACTCCATAAGCCTTTCCTTCCCTTCCCCTCCCCTCCAAAATCCAACTTGCAAACAAAGCCTTAGATGTTCACCATTTGATCAAAAGAAGACCACAATATTAACATGTTCCCTCAACACTATATTTTTTCACAATATCTTCTCCAACCATTCTACCTCCTCTCTCTCACCCAACACTTGCAACTCACCCACCACCACCACCAACCTCACTATCACCATAACATTTACCAATGGCTTCTAATTTAAACCCAAAAAATAAATATAAACATTAATCATCATCAAGCTCAAATATCCAAATCAGAAAACCTATAACAATTTCATTTCACTCAAAGATCCAAATGTTGTTCTAGATCTAACAAGTTGGAATGCTTTTTCGTCAAAAAAAAAAAAACAAGTTGATAGAAAATTGATTTTGCAAATTTCTTAAAATAAAATTATTCATCAACACTCTCTTTTGATACCAGTGCCATTCACGTTCAGGAAATTTCCGGTCAATATCATGATGTTTGAACCATAATTTGAAATCAATTAATATATGGGGTTTTTTACGGTAATTAATTAATGAAATTAGTATGGGGTTGTTAATTAATCCCATGAAATTTTCGGTCAATATCATGCCAACATTTCAATAAATAAACATTAATTATTTTTTTGATTAATATTATGGGTTACACAGATTTTCTATTTATCTTTAATTGATTTTCTTGGCTACGTTACTCTCTGATAGAGTGGGGTTGGTGGTAGTAGACTGAAGGTGAGTTGCTGGTAAAAACATGAAGAAGAGATAGTGATTAAGGAAGATATTATGAAAAATATAGTGTTCAAGGAACATGATAATATTGTGGTCTTATTTTGATTAAATGGTAAAAATTAAATGTCCTATGGTGGAAAAGGATTAACCTTTCCCATGTAAAATGTCACCTATGGTTTGTGGCTTTGTGCTGTCTCATCATCTGTTTTTGTAAACTTTAAGTTTAAGATATTATTATGACAATATGAACATATAGCAGGTATATTTCGATGTGAAGTGATGGCTCATACGTCACTGACCACACTCTCTCTTCTTTTTAGGCGCCAAACTTAAACCATCTTTGGCGGCAATTTTCTCTACTTTACTTTTCTCTTTTTCCTTTTTTTACGATCCATATTAAAAACCAATGCATTTTTTTTATCAAAAAGAAAACAAAAAAGATATGTCCGTATATAAACAAGAAAGTGGACGGAAATGTGTGTAAACTAATGTGTATGTATGAGCAAGCAAATTCTATATATTGTAAAGAAAAACAAATAAATACTCATAAATTTCATAAAATATATTATGTACACAATATAAATCAGTTTTTCAAAAGTTGGATAGAAAATGCAATATATATATATATATATATATATATATATATATATATATATGAGATAGTACTTAAAATTATGAAATATACAAATCTAACTAACATATGTCATTTTTTGTCGTAGAAAATTTAGAGTGAAAAAATGATGTTTCAATTCAAGATAGAGAAAACATTCAAACCTAAAAAACATTTATAAAAATATTTACAGTTATCTCTTCTAAAGACACTAATGTGGCCTGAATTTGAGACATCTTGAACTAAAGATATGTGTTATTACTACTAAATCAAATTAAAATATCACCTTAACCTCAAAAACTTAAATAAACCGACTTAAGTACAAATGAAGTGATAGAAGAAGGTACCCAAAGAAAGTGGATAGATAGATAAATGACTACAAACAAGTAGTTTTTTTTTAGTAAGGATATAAATACAACTATATGTGACAATTTTGATGACAACTTTCATTTTCTCTATTCTCATTGACCCAAAACAATATAGAGAGAGAAAAGAAGAGAGAGAATAAGAATATAAGACCATCTACAATGGCTTGTTGAATGCCATTTTCAATAGGTTGAAATCATTGGAGAGGGTTATTGAAAATGAGAGAAGAGGAGAGAGGTGATGAAGGGTTTAAACATGTTGAAAGTCTGACCGCAGGGGCCACGCGTCCGTTTTTCATTTGCCAAGTTGGGTGCGTTGAGACACGCGCCGACAACGCGTGTCGCTAGCAGGAAAACGTGGAGAGAGAATGAGTTGTGGATAAAGCAGTGACACATGTTGCTTCACAATTGGCTGCTTGGATTTTTATCTTCTTAATAATTTGGACTCTATTATTTCATTGTAAATAATTTATTTTTTACCAAAATTCGTGATTTTTTTCTCTACAAATAGAGACTTGGATCATTTGATTTGGACACAGAAAAAAAAATCAAGTTTTTCACTCTCTTAATCTTATTATTAGCATTTCTCTTGAAGTTTTAGTCTTTGTTTAGTGAAATGAATCCCAATAATAATCAATTCAACAGCCAAAATTCTTCTGATTACCCATTTAAGAAAATAAAAATAAATTATTTTACAAAATTTTGTTTTTCCAAAAAAATTTAAAAAATAAATAGTTAATTATATTATTTTAATTTAATTATAATCGATAATTTTAGGTAATTATAAAAACAAAAATATAAAATTAAATAAGAATATGAAATAAAAGTGGTGAAATATAGTGTTGAATGATGTAGAGTGTTGGGAATTGAAAAAATGGGTGTTGAAGGGTATTGAAATTTTTTAACCATTGCACTTGGTCATAATGTAAATATGAGAAAGAAAATTGTTAAAAAGTTATAATAATAAAATACTCCCTCCGTCCCAAATTGTATATCACTTTGGAAAAAAAATTGTCCCAAATTGTATGTCGCTTTACAATACCAATGAATCATTAATGTTACTTTTCCTATTATATCCTTCATTATTTATTGCCTTCTCTACTTCCAAGTCATTCATTTATTTTTCTCATATTATTTATTAAGGATAATTTTGTAAAACAACTCATAATATATCTTTCCCACACAAAATTAAGTATATTTCTTAATACGTGTTAAATGTCTAAAACGTCATATAATTTGGGACGAAGGAAGTAGTTGTACAAATATATATATATTTTTTTCGCCACAAGACAAGACAGACAACCTTAGCGCGCGACTTTTGACAAACGGTGTTGTCCTTTTGTTCAGCTCATTTATTGCTCTTCCCGCCAATTCATGCCTTCCTTGAATATGATGTCTTCTTTTCTCAAAACTCAAATTCTGTGGGAAACTACACTTTATGGATTCTTGTGCACACTCTTTTCTAATGTTTTCAAAATAAATTAAAATATCATAAGTTGGACCAATTTTACGAACCAAATTTTGGATTATGACAAATGTACAAGATGTAAGACTAATTTATTTATGTACATGAGATGGATTAATCTACTTTATATTAGTAGTAGTACTTTATTCTATACCCTTCACACCATCTTTATCTACCTACTCCTTCACACATTGTTTTGCATGGCTGATCCACTCCATGGTGCGACTACGTACATGGTTGAGTTGAGGGGGATCAAGTACGGGTGGGTAGTGAATGGAGTGGAGAGAGGAGGAAAAGAGAAATTATAGAAAAGAAAAATTTCTATGTCGGTTGATAATGCGCATTATTTCTATGGAAACGAAATAATGCGTCATTGTTTCATATTAGCAAAATCTCTTGATACACAATTTAATTATTTTTAAAAGGGATTTATTATAGAAAAGACAAAATGAGGTTGATTAATGAAAATAAAGTTGCTTATGAATTATGTGCGCGTCAGTGTTTTATACTCCCTCCGTTCCAAATTGTAAGACGTTTTGGCAATTTCACACGTATTAAGAAATGTAATTAATATTGTGTGGGGAAGAGAAATTATTAGTTGTTTTACAAAATTATCCTTAATAAATAGTATGGAAAAGATAAATGAAATAATTGAAAGAAGATAGAGTAATTAATAGTTAATGATATAATAGAAAAAGTAACATTAATATTTCATTGATATTGTAAAACGACATATAATTTAAAACAAATATTTTTTCCAAAACAACATACAATTTAAGACGGAGGGAGTATTAGCAAAGTCTCTTGATATACGATTTAATTCTTTTTATAATTAGTAAATACTAGTAGTAATAGATCAATAAGATGAATGGGGAACAAATTAATTATTGATATTATTGTAAATTTGAATTTTATTTAAAATAAATAAATACAGTACGACATTTAATTATTAGTCATATCACTGTCATTCTATTTTCCATCAATTCTCTACCCTAAAAAGAAAAATATTTTTCTACTCGAAAAAATTGTTTGGTAAAAAAAATAGAGAAAAATTATATTCCCGTGCTAGCAATAATGACATGTACTTCCTCCTATTATACTCACGAGAATTTTGTGTATATTGGGTCATTGGGACATATGGAATTTGTTGCAATAAATGCAACTTCTCTTTCTTTGGTTTTGTCCTTCCATATCATTTTTCATAATCTTCTTTACAACAGAAACATGGATTTTAACACAAAAAAATAAACATGAAACACGCAGTATACATCTTATGTTTCCAAAAAATAATATGGTCGTAACTAAATAAGATCGATTGGTTCAGTTGATTGAACTGAGATTATATCAATTTGTCGATCACAGTTCTTTCTCAATCTAGTTGAATCAGATTGAACCATAATTCAATCAATTAATTTTTTGGGTTAATAGGCCTTTACCACCTGTAATATAGGTCATTTTTGGTTTTGTCTCCTGTAAAAAATTTCTTTTGGATTCGGCGTAAAATTTTTTTGTTTTGGAAAACCCCCCTAGACCAGCTGACTATGCATGCTGCGTCACCTTTTTTGGATGACGTGGTGCGCTGACTGTATAATTATTTTTATTTTTTATTTTTTTATGGGGTATACGTGGCATTTATGATTATTTTAAAAAAAAAATTTAAAAATTTAAAAAAACGAAAAAATATTATAAAAAATAAAATAAATTCTGGAAAAATAAAAATATTAATAAAAATGATTAAAAAAACGAAAATAATTATGGAAAAATAAATAAAAATGAAAAAAATCTGGAAAAATTTAAAAATTCTAGTAAAATCTAGAAAATTTAATAAAAAAAATCTGCAAAAATAAATAAATTAATATATATCGAAATTTTCAAAAAAATTATTAAAAAAATCTGAATTAAATTAAAATTATTAAAAAAAAATCGAAATTCTATAAAAAAAAATTAATATATATCGAAATTCTATTCTTCATGATCTAATGTTATGTTTTTTTAATTTTGAATATTCTTTCCAATATTTTGATTTTCTGTATAAAAAATAAGAAAACAAACTTTTTAATTTCGAAAGAAAAATCTGAACTTTCATTTTTAATTCTATTCTTATTAGATTCATAAATTTTGAAATATTTAAAGTTGCTGAATTTTTTATTTTTTTATAAAATAAAACTTCTTAATTTCGAAAAAAAAAATATGATTTTTTTTTATTTTTCCAGAATTTTTAAATTTTTCCTCTCTTGAAAATAATATGGAAATATGAATTTTTTGAAATATATTAATTTTTCCAGATTTTATTTTATTAAATTTTCTATATTTTTTTTCATTTTACCAGATTTTTTAAATTATTCCAGAATTTTTTTTACTAAATTTTCTAGATTTTTTCATTTACCAAATTTTTATTAATTTTTCCATAATTATTTTCGTTTTTTTAATCATTTTTATTAATATTTTTATTTTTCTAGATTTTATTTTATTTTTTTATAATATTTTTCGTTTTTTTAAATTTTTTAAGAATGTTTTTAATTTTTTTAAAAAAATCATTAATGCCACGTGTACCCATAAAAAAAAAGGTTATACGGTCAGCGCGCCACGTCATCCAAAAAAGGTGACGCAGCATGCCACATCTGCAAAAATGCACAGTCAGCTGGTCTAGGGGGTTTTCCAAAACAAAAAAATTTTACAAGGACTGAATCAAAAAAAAAAAATTACAAGGGGGCAAAACCAAAAGTGATCTATATTACAGGGGTAAAGACCTATTAATCCTAATTTTTTTTATATAAATATTTGAATTTTAGTATTTTTTTTTCATTATTTCGTTAACATCTAGTTTAAAGTTCAACCATGATTCAACCGATTAAACCACTTTATCTAATTTATAGGTTTCTATAATATTGCTTTTTCAACAACTCGAGATAAGGAGGATATACCGGTGATCATAAACCTCTATTGACTTTTGGTTTAGTTCTTCCATCATGCTTAAATTATCAAAGGAACCAAGCATGCTTTAAGCCCTTAATAAATGTACAAGTGTGGACCTCAATGAAATGTGCAACAAATTATTCCATTTCGACGTCTTCGCTGCTTGACGGTGAATTGGCATGCTCATTAGCAAGCGCTTAATGGAAAAAGTCAACACACATTATGAAAACCTAAGAAACCTTTGTCACTAACTGCTACTTACTCCATCAGCAAGCAAGTGAAGATCAACTTATGAAGCTTTAAATTTCGATAGGTCATTAGAATATCTTAATTTTGACCATTGATAAAAGAAAAATCCGTGAGAACCACTAAGACTTAAAATAGACAATACTTTGTAAACACATTGATGTAGCCTTGAAATCGGAATATTTGCACGCCTCGTAGAGGTCAAACCTACGTCACACTTGAGATACAAAGTTGTAATAAGTATTAAGAACGAAGTTGAAATGACGGAGTTTGACTAAAAAGTTAAGGTGAATATTTATAAAGTTACGATTTAACAACTATTATAAATTATGAAACTTTTTTTTGTATATTGCGACTGTTAACCGAGAGAATTTTCAGTTGACATGACAATATGCAAAGTATAAGCATCACAAAAATCATGTATGCTACTTTTCAAATCGCGGAAACCTATAACCGTTGAAAAATTGTTTAAAGACTCGCAAAATAGACCTACAATTGAATTATTTAAATTTTTCGGATGAACCACTACACCACTTTGCTAGAATTTGGATCAACCAAAACCTAAAACCGACACAAAATTGTATAAAATATCGCAAGGTAGATCTATGATCGATAATTTTTTAATTTTTTGAGGTGGGTCGTGGCCCACCCTAGTCCATGAAGGGCTACACCACTGTGTGTTATAGCCAACAATTTTTAAAAAAAAATTATGTCTGATGCTAAATAATTTAGTCTCTTTTCCCACATTATTATCACTCATAAAAAATGTAATTTTAAGTTTGGTTCATCAAGATACAACTCTGCTAATTCACTCTGCTTCATATCATCTTGTAGTGGAATATAGCGAGCATAAGGTTGGTTTGATGGCTAAAGTGGAGAAGTTAAGGGGTAATATGACAATGAGATTGATGGTTCACGTCCCATTCTCAGCGTAATATTAACAAAATTTGATTATGATTTTATCTATGTTACATATAATTCCCCTACTTCATCTAGCTTAAGTTGCAATTGTACCCAACATGGTTCAATATACATACTCTTGTCTGTTTTTAAATGAGTATTCATTTAGTTTCTAAGTACATGTTGCAATATTAAGATCTACAATATTATAGTTGCCATGATATTTCCTTTAAAAACGTGATGCTTTTATTGAATTAGTCTTATTAACAATTGGCGTGTTATTCACCATCATAAATACAAGTAGAATATAATATCTTGGGAGTAGTATGCGTAATATTAATTTTGGAGAAAAAAATTAAAAATTAATTGATTTTACGTTACAATATAAAAATGATATTTATTTTAAAACAAAATTCCTTAAGTGATATTGAGTTTAATAGAGCCATGTACCCTACACAATTAATTAGAATAAACAACTAAATTAGTCTCGGACTTTGTAAAGTGCTCTTAAACTGAACTCTAAGATTATAAATATTACAAAAAGGTACCTGACTCTACTAAATTGTCAAGTTTATCCCTATATTTAACCATTTACCATCAATTAGATCACTATGTTTTAATAACTTATTGTCAATCTGGTTCATGTCTTTAATCATTTGGTATCAATTTAGTGCACACCATACTCTCAAACATACCAATATTAGTAAAATTTGGTAATATCAAAGATCTTTTGAAATATTCATAATCTCAAAAATCTATTTAAGAGTCCTCCAAAGTTTTATATAAGTTGGTGGTTTAGTACATCTAATTACCATATGAGCTCCTCATAACAATAAGTTTAAACTATGTTGAAAAGTCGAGTTTGAAAATGGAAGAGAAATAGAATGAAAAATAATAGAGTAAACCATCAAACTAATTCAGTGTTCGTGGAACTATATTAAACTATCAAGTTGCACGCCATATTTAACTACTTTTTATCAACTAGGTTCTTATTTGCATTTATGTACTATTAATTTTGTCTTTATATTTAATCAATTTAGTCTTTACAACACTCAAAAGTTTAAAATGAATAAAATTTGACTATTTTAAGAAACTTTTTAAAATATTTACAATTTAAAAGGTTTATTTGAAAACGCCATACAAATTAGGGAAAGAGCAACTATTATGAAAATATAAATGATATTTGTACAATCATCTTGTGACAAATTTTAAAACAACTTTCTTTTTTATATTTATATCGCATTTTCACTCTCTTTATTGCTTTAATTTTGATGACAATTTTCATATTTTTTAGTATATTTGGTTGTCCTAAAAATTCCTTCAAAAAATAATTGTTCAAATAAAATGTTTTTTTTTTTCAAATAAAACTAGAGGGAGTACACCCTAATTGGACAAGAGCAATAATATTTGATACAACCTATTTGACAACTTTCCTTTTCTCTTTTCTCATTGATCAAAAATAATAGAGAGAGAGAGAAAAAGGAAGAGAGAGTAAAAATATAATCTGAGTATAAGAGAGAAAGTTGTCTAAAAATTATCACAAAGTGGTTGTACAAATATCATTTCTCAATTAGACAAATATCCATACTCCACAATGATATGTCGGTGTGCAAGTCAATAGATCTAATCAGCAACTGTAAAATATCATGGGGCCATCCTCCACAGTCCACATGAAAGCTCGTAGCTTGCTTGGCCTCATCAAAGGTAGTACCAATTATACTTCATGATCATAAACTAGAATTTGTCATAAATAGGATAGGATTCTCTTTGTCAATTGTCATATTTTATAAGTCATTTGCGATACAAATTAAAAATTAATGTTTTTCTCTCTCTCTCTCTATTATATTATTTAGTATTAGTATTGTCTGATTCACTGATTCTTTTAATTTATTTTACACATATGATTTAATTAAAAAAAGGATAATTTTATAATTTAACTCATACAAAATTTATTTTATCTTTTAATTTATCTGAAATTGTAAAGTGATTTATGATTTTGGACAACTGAAGTAGTATAATTCAACATTACATTTGGAGTAATGCAAGATAGTTTAGATGTATTTGATTTGCTAAAAAATATTTTTTTTATTCTATTTTATTTAAAAACTTGTCAAGGACTATACAGAATATGTAGCAAGAGATTCGACAAGAACTATAATTTTTGTCCCTCACTGAAACATAGGCTTGTTTGGCCTATGTTAGTTTGACTCTAACATTGTAGTTGCTAGCAATGACGGTTGATCCATATTTGCTAAGACTTTTTCCTAACCTGGAGTGAATATGTCAAACATAGTCTTGATCTCGAGAACTAAAAAAATTAGGGGTAAGTGTCATACTATCCCATTGAACATGCCAAATTTGTTGATGAAGCAAGAATTTAATTGAGGTTTCGGTTTATATGCTCTACTATGATTCCCCTTTCTTTAAATGATTAACATTGAAGGAAAAACTTTGTCCCTTAATTGTAGATTACTTTACTGCTCTAGTAGAATGTTAAGTAGATTTGCTTTGGTTTTTTAGTAGTAGAATGTTAAGTAGATTTGCTTTGATTTTTTACTACTAAATTATGAAATGCATAAAAATTAAGACAAAGGCAGAGTGATAAAAATAGTGAAAATAACATTGTATTTGATTGGATGTATTTCTTATATCGTACAAAATGAGTATTTATAGAAAAATAATAATTTCTATTAGTAAAACCATATGCTATATATGCCTCTGCCCAACTAATTTTGTGGGCACTACGTTGGCTTCCCCCTCGTTAAATGGTTCATGGCGTCCTACGTTCGATTGTCAATTTCTTCCTCCATGAATATATTTTCTTGCTTACCGTTCCTTGTGGCCATTGACGTTATAAACATGAATTGTGGGTTTTGTGCTTCATTGTCCAACCTATCAAACTTTCACTTAGTAAACTCCTTAGCAGCAGGAGGAATACAAGTAAATCGATTGGTTTTGGCCCAGCATCTATCAAGAGGAATTTGAATGAATGTCACACTGATATGCATCATGGAAATATAACACTCCAAAGTTGGCATCACACCAGGGCCGGCCCAGCGGCTGCCGGTAAAGCAAGGATTTTAAACCCCTAAATGTTGTAGATTTTAAATTAGACCTTTAAATCTTTTTTGTTTTAAATATATTTTTGTAAGTCAAATTATTTAAGGTTTTGTTTGGGAGTTTGGAGGGGCTCTCTGGGAATTCACATTTTTTAAAAGAACAGTTTTTTAGTGAATGATAAACTAATAGTTATGATTAATATACTTTTAATTTTAAGAATATTATAGCAACATAGATTGAATTTGAAAAATTCATATAAATCCTCCATAACCCCCAAAACCCTTCCCCAATACAATTTTTAAGTTCTCCCAAATGAGGGAGATTTTTTATTATGAGCAAAAAATTAACCTCCAAAGCCCTCTCCTTCCAATGTCTTCTATTTCTTCCATTTACTTCTTCATTTTTTTCAAAACCCTCCCCTCCCTTTCCTCCAAACTCCCAAACAAAACCTAAACATTTTAGCACGTAACTCGGTTGCTAGTGAAAATGTCATGCTGCAAGTTGAGGTATCTATTATATTGGTTATAGATATCCTAAATTCTTTTTTCTTCGTATTTCTATTAATATTAATATAATGTTAGTTGTTGAAAATATATCAAAACATGTTGTGTGCAACCATAATATGCAAAAGTAAAAAAAAAAAGTAATTTATCTATATAAGAATTCAATATTACTTTGCTGCTTTAAAGTTTAACAATTGAGTAAACTATTAAATTGACCATTGTCTTGGTATGTCACTTTTAATTTAATCCCCAACTCTATTAGTGTTTTAAACTCGTCCTTATATTTGACAAAATTTTCTCAATTAAGTCCTTCATCCTCGTAATTGAATTTTTTTAACAAATACAAGGACTAGTTTGAAATTTTAATAAAATCGGAGACTAATTTAAGAATAACTTACCAAGACAGAGACCGATTCGGTGGTTTACTCAATAATGTCTATATTAAATATTATTTTCAACATGTATTACTAATTAAAATAAATTTTTGTTTAAAATAGTTCATGCACCAATGAGGTTAAGTCTAACAGAAGAAGTTAGACTTTATCAACCTAACGAATCAATGTTCGAACTCTAACCGAGAGTGATATCCATATTTAGATTCTGACATGCCTCCAATAAATTCAAACATTTAGTTTTCTTAAATTTAATGTTTCTATATCAATATACTTAAAATGCCTCAATTTAAAATCTACAATCCCTAAAAAAAAAAAAAAAAAACTACAAATGCATTAGATCGACCCTGAATCACAATGTATCTACTTCATAGTTAATCAGAGTAATGTTTTAAAAATTAAATTTGAACATTGAACTAAAGATATCTTTAGGTTATAGTTCAACTATTTTTTTTATTTTTTTGGTCAAGAGTTCAACTATTTTAAATCGCTCAAATTAGAAGAATACTTTTTAGTATAAAAGTTAATTAACTGAACCGTAGTTAGTATATAGTTCAAAATTTCAAATGATTAAGTCATCCGGATAGATTCTATTTTTTAACCCTTAGATATTGACTACACACTCAATTTTAATCTTATCACATGCACTGTTGCAATATGGTGATAGATTTGCTTTGTGACATATAATTATGCAAAACGTGAATTGTCCAATCCAAGAAATCTATACCAATTGAGTTCCCTCTAAATGAAAAATAATAACATCAATTTTTTGGAGTATGCAAACGGGAACGGTTGCTTGGAACCTTGCTGTGTGGAAAAAGCAAAACATATATAGTTGTGGTAACACTACGAATGGGATAGCATATATGGATATGATTCTTTCTAATGATGTAAAATGCTCATTCTTATCCCTTGTGCTTTAAATCAAATAATAAGTAATTTGCCAATTTCACAAGCAAACTAAATAATACATAAGGTCAAAGGATATACTACTCCATGTCACAACTCATAAGCCAATAAATATCATTATATTTGAGATCATATTATCGGGGAGAATTACTTGTTTAAATAGGTAAATTATACAACACGCTGAGAAGTGCATAATCACTAATGATTATAACAATATTTTAATATTATGAATAACGGTGCAAATGGAATCATCCTCATATGCAGGCACAGTGACGGTATAATCTTAATTAATTTTCCTAGCAAATAAAAAGTCAATCTTGGTTTAATTCGAATATTGTCCAAATCAAATCACTATACATGTATATATATCGACCCCACTCCACCCATATTTTGAATTTGAATAAATAGAACTTGAAATTAAAGCCAGCATTATCGGCGGCAGAAACATCGATATTCAGAAAATATAACCCTACCTCTCAAGAAAAAGAAAATATAACCATAATTGAAAAATTTAAAATTAAAGTCGTAAACCTAAAAATGTAAATATTCTATGGTGAATTTGGCCAAATGCCAAAACTCAAATCAATTCATACTTAAAAAAAACAAGTAGAGAAAGAACATAAGACTATAGAGAGTGGGACCAGTCCTCCTCCAGGTACTAAAATGGAACCTAGATCCCTTATTAATACACAAATCCAAAATTTTGATTTCAAACAATAAATACCTAGACTAGATACGTCAAAAAATAAAATAAATACGACCTAGTTGAGTAGAGGCAGCAGTAGCCGTAAATAATAAAAATCCATTGATGAATAAGTCTAATTCTTTTAATCATTGTGGAAACGGTGTTTAAATTTTAATGTGATTTTATTTTTTTTCATTTCGTGGATCAAGTTCTCATAAAGAGTAATTTGAAAATTATAATTGTATTTTTATATAACTTTGAGAGAAATAAATGACACCAATTAATTTTCTTAAATAATGTGATTTTTTTTCTTCTTATATTTAAGATAGGAGGAAGTAAATCATTTAGAACAATGTTTTTTTTAGAACTACTCCCGTCGTCTTAAAATGTAAGGAAAAAAACTAACTTTCTTTATTCTAAAATGTAAGCAGAAAAATTTACTTTCATTGTCCCATAATGTAAGAAAAAAAACAAACTTTTATCCAATTTAATTTTTTTTTTTAAAAAACAATCTTTTTCAAAAAAAACTTTTGTCTATTCTCATGAAATTAAATGTAAATTACATTTAATTTTCCCTTTCTTCTATTTTCTTTCTAACAAACTTTTCTCTTTCTCTTTTTGGCCCGTCCCGATAAAGCCCGAAGCCCGTTAGAGTCGGCCCGTCCGTTTTGACAACTCTATTAATAAGTATAATTTAATTTTTTTCTTACAATTTGAGACGGAGGAAAAAATTTAATTTTGAATACATTTTTTTTAGAGGTTAATTTTTGAATACATGTCACACTATTAAGCTTTAGATTAGCATAATTAAAGTGGATGAGGGTGTGGAGGGGACAAATGGCAGGTGGGTTATGCATGCAATAATAGGGACAAATGTCTCCAACCACTGGGCCATTCTTCCAGTTGTTCTCATAAACTCTTCACCCCCTTCTAATTTAATTCATTTATTTTCACCTTCCACAACCCCATTTTCTCATTGTATAAAAAATAAAAAATAAAAATATTATAAAATATATCATCACTGTCTTAAACTAACTAGCTTCAAACCTTAATAAAAGCAGATTGTCTTCAACATTCTTCTTCCAACTCCTTACTTCCCTTCTTCACATCTACTTCCTTATTTTCCTCTCTCTTCTCTTTTTCTTCTTTATCAAACAACCTTAACCGTATAAAATCTCTTGTCTCAAACATCCTTATTCTCTCCGAACATGTCAATGGCAACAAAACAACCACTCTGGTCTCCACCTGAGTTCGAAGCTTCCGCCTTCGGTTTCCCCACTGAGTTCCCCTACGAGTTTGAATCGTTAACTGACTCAACAGAAAACAGTAGCGACGAAGAAGAAAGTTTCTTTGCTGGGTTAACTCAAAGACTGAGTCAAACCACCCTCCGTGAAACTCAGAAGCATGAATTCATCACAGCACCTACCATGAAAGCTCGTGACGTGGCAGGGTCACCTCAGTCGACTCTGAGTGGAATCGGTAGCTGGTCTGGTCGAAGCAACGGTTCAGGTGACGGAAGTCCTAACGGAAACTCTCGTGTTCCGTCACCGGTAACGGCGCCGTTTGTTGACCCTTGGGAAGCTATTTATGCAGCTGCAGGTCAAGTTGCTAGGTTCAAAATGAACAACTCAGTGGGTCCCACCCATGTTAACATGGTAAAGCTTGTTCAAAAAATCAAATCTATCTTCTTCTATACTTTTTTTGCAACAGTTTCTTTAACGTTGTCGTTTTGTTGTTTTTGTTTTTGTGTAGGTTAATGGAGAAATGAAACAGAAACAGAAACAAAAACAAGAGCTGTTAGATTGTTGTTCAGTGTGGGAAAGGGAAACAAATCCTAATTGGTTGGTTCAGCAACAGTTACTGTTGATTCAGAATAGAAGGCGTGAACTTGGTTATAAGAGTAGTAGTAATGGAAGATGCAACGTTCCTTTGTCTTTTCAACAAAACCAAAGGGTACCACAATATGGACTTGGTGGATCCGGGTTTAGGGTTCCGGTTCAAGGTGGATCTTCTTTGAAAAAGGTTTCTGGTGGAACTGGTGTGTTTTTACCTCGTCATCATTATGATACTACACCTACTCCTACACCTTCAGATTCACGCAAGAGAACTGGTAAATCAATTATTTCCATTTTTGCCCCTTTCTCAAAATACCTTTTTCTTGTTTTTAACCTCTTTTTGGTGTTTAATTGTGTCTTACGTGCTTTGTGTTTTGTTTTTTTTTTATTGATTAGGTTGTGTACCTGTTATGTTACCGGCTAAGTCAGTAAATTCTTTTAACATGAACATTGATGACCCAAATGTTACTAATCAACCACGCTTTACTAATAATGCTTTTGCTAATGATTATGGTAAGTATTTTTTTTTTGTGAATATTAATTTAGTGTATGTTTGAAATCATGATGGTTAATGATAGTAAAACTTGATTTTTGGTTTTTGTTTTGCTGTAGATTTGTTGTTGGCAAGGAGAAACGCGCTTTTGAAGCAACAGCTATTAATGGCACGGCGGGAAGAAGCTGCCAGCTGTGAAATTCGTCTACCTCAAGAGTGGACTTATTGACTCTGAAGGAACAAATATTCTACATGGTGAACTTTTTGAAGAAGAAATTAATTACTGGAATATTTTGTTGTGATATTCAAAAATGGTATTTTGGTTTTTTAGCAAAAAGTGAAATTCAATAGTGTGTTTGGTAGTATAGTTGCAAAATCCAGTTCTTGTGGAAAAAAAGATTGTACTAGCTTTTAGGATCTGGTTCTAGTTGAAGTAATAATGAAAGATTAGTAGTTTAGGGAAGTTTTTTTTTTTTTCTTTCTTCTTTTCTTAATTATATTTATTAATAATAATATTATTATTTTAAGTTGTGCTAATAATAAGATTATCACAGTGTGTTCTTTCATGTAATGGTGATGGGACTGATGGGTTTAAGTTATGATGGTTTAACATTGATCAGGTTTCAAGGCAAGCTAGCAAAAACTGCTATGGCAGATTTGGGTTGATTTTCCCATATCTTTGTATAATACCTAGCTCATTTTTATACTATGCAATAAAGATTGCTCATTTTCTGTACTTTACAGACACAACTTTACTTTTATCGTTGGTTTGGTTTGGTTTGATTGTCATTCTGAATCTGATTTGCTTTTTTGATTTAATTTGTCATGATAAAATTTGGGTTGAACTTGAACCATAAGGCAAGGGATATCTCATTTGAGAGCTCTATTCAATTGATTGAACTACTACTCTAAAACTAGATGATTACCAATTTCAATCTCATTAAAATCTCAATAATATAAAAGGTCGTACTAACTAGTTTAGTGTTTATGAGATACTGGCTAAGAAAGTTAAAATAAAAATTTAATCTCATATTTTCAAAAATTGATTAACAAAATGGAACCCATTCTACCTAGAGTGACAACTTTGCAAGTGGACAAAGTTAAATACTCCAAATTGTCTCTATATACTTGGTTGGAACAATTATCCCTCCAAATTGAATTCAAACAATTCAAATAATAATAGGAAGGAACAAAAGGAGGGAGGGAGGGTTAGAAGTAGAACATTAGGAGAGAGATTGATAGATGTTGATTGGTTGCAGTTAGGCTTTGAATTTTGATTGAAAAGCATAGGAGTGATGTTGATAAGCATAGAGTAATGGGATATGTATTGAGGGGATGAAAATAATAAGTAATTTTCTGATTGGATTTTGATGGGTACCCTTTGGGCCCCCAATTCTCTAGGTACCCTAGTTGGTGGAGCCCCTTATTCTATTTCTACCCTCTTTCATCTGAACTCCTACTTTAATTTTTTCCTTAAAGAAGCAACTAACCAAGATACTTTGAAATTTGGGATTTGATTTTGTTTCTGATTTTGACTAGGTCAAACTTATGCATTGTTCCCCACCTCACTTTTATCTATGCTACTTCGTTTTCTTTTTGTTTTTGGGGTACATTCACCAAGTAATTTATAATATCATAGTACCTTGTTGATTTATTCACTTTATTTTATGTTTGTATTGATTTTGGTTTTAATAAAAGAGTTAAATATGTTTTTAGTCCCTATAAATATACCAACTTTTCATTTTAGTTTCTTTAAAATTTTCTTTCAACTTTTAATCCCTAAAAAAAATTTCATCTTCACTTTTGGTACCTCTTTTAAAGTAAACTCATATGTAGAATTCATATTTTTGAATCAAATTTTTCAGAAAAATTCATAATATTATAATAATCTCTCAAAAAAAAAAATAGAATTTTTTAACAAAACATGAATTTCATATGAATTTTTATATTATTTATGGTTAAAAACTCATATATAATTTAGGTTTACTTAAAAAATTGTAATTTTTTTGGGAAATGTTTTTACAATATTATACACATTTCTGTACAATTTCATTAAAAAATACTAAAATTTACTTTAAATTAGGGACCAAAAGTAGTGATTCAAAATTTTATAAGGACTAAAAGTTGAAGGAAAATTTTAGAGGGATTAAAACGAAAAGTTAGTATATTTATAGGAACCAAAAACATATTTAACCCTTAATAAAATTATAATTGTATTGTGGTTTTGTTAATTCATTAAGGTGTAGTTTTTGTTAAAATATAATTGTGTATTTTTTAGGGAAAAATATAATTGTGTTAAATCTTAAGATGTAATTTTTGTTAATTTACAGTATTCATTATGGTTTTAACAATTTCACTCAAAGTAGATTTATGTGGGGACATCAGTTAACATTTCCTTTCAATATAAAATTCTTTACCAGCAATCTATTTTTAATCGGAATCAATTCCGTCAAAATTATTTTTTATTAAAGCAGATTCAAACAAACATTTTTCTCCCACTAATTGAAATATTTGGTTCCATCACGTATATTTTGATTAAGGGAGGCATGTCAATGCAAAGGTCAACGAGAATATCTTGCAAAATCCATGATAAGAAACCTTAATTATATGGGAGCTTTTACGGTACACTTCACAAATTGAGGTGTACCGATACTCTGTTTTATAAATTTATAAATTAATGATCATTTTATGAAATAAATTGTTATTTATCATTTTTTATATTTTAGAAAACACCATCTCATGAGAAAAAAAAATATCATTTCATTATTTATATGAATTATATTAAATTTTTAACATTTTCTCATAAAAAATAATCAATATTCTTCATTATGAGCAATAAAAATTCAAAAAAAGTAAATTTTATTTCATTGACGCTTTTGGTAAATAAGATTTAATTATTATAATTATCAATGATAGAAAATAATTATTTTTTCTTCAAAAAACAATCAATTAATTATTAGTTTAATGGTTGGTGTACCGATAGACTCAAAATGTTAGGTGCACCATAGAATTTGCCTAATTATATTAGCTCGAAAATAGGGCCAAAAGAAATGAACCAAAAAGAAAAGAAAAATAAATGAGCAACTAAAAAAGTGATATTTACTTTGTCAGCCTCGTACTATTTTGGAAAATAAACTGCAAAGTCTTTTTTTACTGCTTCAACCAGAATTTGTTTCATTTTCACTTAAATACTAAAAAGTGACGAAATTTGCATATAAAATTGGACGATGAATGATGTTCACCTAAAATAGAATACGATAAATAAGTACTAATACTTTTTTTCTACGCAAAGAAAGTACTACTGCTGTTTTGATTTCATTTTAAAAAATATATTTATATTTAGTTTTATGGTTTACCGGAGAAAAACAATTGACGCTTAATAAATATTATAATTTTTTTTTCTTGTAAATTTAACTTGGTTGGTATATATAATGCATAATATATGTAAATTTGGGATTTGAACCCCAAACTTTATAATTTTAAGGGGCATACTTTAAATCTCTCGGACTGATATAAAATACTTCATTAGTATGACAGTTTTGTAAACTAATTAAATTTATTTGAGAGATACATACATTTATTTTGGGATAGGGGGAGTAGTAATATTAATAACGGGGTAATAATCAATTTGGTGTAACAAGTAGTTACAATAGTCTTTCAATGTATCAAAATTTCAAAATAGTCCATGATACTTAAATAACCCTTAATACTCACAATAACTCTTTTGATATAGAGATTAAAATGACAATAAGCAAGTACGTATAGAGACTGATACGACAATAAATATATTTAATGACTAATATGACAATATTAACATGATATTTTAATGTCAAACACTATTTTGATTATGAAGTGAACAATCAAAAACTATTTTAAAATTTTGATATATCAAGAGACTATTGTGATCATTGGTTACTCATTCAAGAATCAAACTTACTACTAACTCCGTCCTTAATTATAAGACCCTTTTGAAAAAAAAAATTGTCCCTTTTTATAAGACCCCTTTGCTATTTCCAACTACATTAATTATTTCTTTACATACATGCCCATATTTATTATACATCTTTTTCTTCAATCAACAATAAATAACATGTTGAAAACATAAACCAACTTTCTCTTAAAGGATAAAATTGTAAAAACAATAATAATTACAAACATATTTAATACAAATATCCACTATCTTAATTCCCGTTATTTTTTCAAAAGGGTCCTATAATTAGGGACGGAGATAGTATTATTTTTGCTATAATGGCACTTGTGTACCATTATGTTATATAACATTAGCCAATTAAGGTGTGACATGTGGCACACACTTTAAAAAATATATATCAAATAAAACATTTATAAAGTAACATTGGTATGTGGCACACTCTTATTGGTCAATGTTATATAACATTGGTACCTTAATGGTACATAAGTGGTGTCCAGTGGACTACAGCTAGAGAAGACTAATTGGGCTAATGGTACTCGAACAGTGATCATGTGATTGAATTTGAAGTACACCCAGCTAGCTTCACTCTTTTGGTTTATAATGTAAACATCAAAGTACTTACCAAACAACAAATCACATAAGCTCTACACTTTAGTCACATGTAACTATAAAGACAAACAATAATGTTCAATTAGGACTAAAATCGTAGTCCAAATTATCAAAGTCAAACAATTTTCTTTTTGAGAGGCAAAGAGTTTAAGAACTTAAGTGGTGTAAGATATTTTCCTTCAAAAAAAGTGGTGTAAGATATTTTAGGAACATATCTTTAACAAAATGCAGTGTCTTGGCTCTTTTAGGAAGGTTTGGCTTAATTTGCGGTCGTAATTTTTGTTTTAGATGGACAGATCAAACTCAACACCATTCACTCATGAGTCTCACCTACCATGTTAAGGATTGGAACGAAGTCAACATGATATGAAACAACAAATAGGGGATCGTGGATTCTTGAAGGAATGTTAGTGCCATATATTCGTTGATTTGGACTGATTTTTGTATTTTACTCTATTAATTAAAAGCGATTAAATTGGGTGTCCAAAACATTCCTGTTTAAGCCAATTGCTACTATAATGATCAAATAAATATAAGTATATTTTGCCAAAACATGTACCACACTCATAATTCGTTAGAGTTATGGTTTTCAACTAAATTATTAAGACGGTTTCTTTTTCCATCCTATAAATTTCTCACACGCTTTATGCAGTTTGGATTATACATTACGAACAACATAAAAACTTCAAAAATAGGTTGAAATATTTTAGATTATAGAATCCGAATAAAGCGCACGAAAAACAATATTTTAAATTATAGAATCTGAATAAGGCGCACGAAAAACCTGTAAAACAGAAAAAATAATGACTAATTATTATTTCCCCCTTGATTGTTTGTTGGCCCAAACAAAGGGAGTTAAAATCCTTTCCATTTGTCAAAACAAATGGGGTTGATGAAACTCTCTATGGTTTATTAAAGCTTGTGTGAATTTCACTCACAATAGCAAAATAGCAAGCTATGCCTGCAGAATAATTTAAAGTAACATGTTACAAGAGATGGGTTGTCAACACGTGGAGGGTCACAATGTTGTTATTATGAGTATAGTTGCGGTGTCATCATGGTCAAGAGTTACATATTTTTAATTCTCTCTCTTTGATTATGCATGTATAAATTTGTTGGTTGGATTAGATGGAATATGGCTAAGACTTGTTTATTTTGTGGCCATGTCTAGCCGTCAATCACGTTTCTTATAGGTCCATTTCTGGATTGAGATTCTGATACTTGGTCCATTGTATTTTTATATATCCCAATTTTTGCCTATAATAAAAGGTAAATGAACCCCTACCATAAGAAAAAGATGAAACAAGAACCAAAAGAGAGGAAAATGAAGTGAGATAACTATTTTAGTCTATGGAAGTGTAAAACATCGTCAGTTCGTCACATTGGTCTCTATTATAATAAAAACAACGATTGAATTCTCGATTGTTTAATTCGTTGATTATTTTAGTCTCTATTGTTAACCAAAGACTAAACTCCATCCAAAATACCAACGTATGATGTTTTCTTTTACGATGAATGACCATGTGTGAGAAAGAAAAGAAAGTATGGATTTTGACTTAAGAGTGTGTTTGAATGAAGGATTGAGAAATTTTAAAGAAATTAGAATTCTAAACAATTCAAATGATTCAATTAAATTGTTAGGATTTCTAAATATTTTTGTTTGGATGGAGAAATAAAAAATTTCATTGTCATCATTTCTGGACAACTTTTATAAGCCATTTTATTTTTATTGGTCAAATTTGGAAATTGGAAATAGGGATCTATTTGAAAATTTTAAAAAATTTGAGGGGTCAATTTATAATTTTTGAAAAATAGGGGTTGATTTGCAATTTTTGGAAATTTATTGGGATCAATTTGAAAATTTTGGAAAAAGTGGGGATCTAAATATAAATTTTGAAAAATTTATAAAAATGAAGAAATTTGAATTTCATAGATTTAAGGTGTTATTTGAAATTCTATAAATTTAACTTAAACAAAATACTTCATAAGTTTCCATCATCTTAAAAATTATTTAAATTATCACCCAAACGATAAAATTTACCTCAAAGTATTTGAATTCTCTCAAAACATTACATTACCTCAAAACATTCTCTCATTCAAACACACTCTAAAAGACTAAATCGAAAGAGAAGACATAATATTTTTTATAAGACCTCCGACATGAAAAAACATCTTTAACCTAAGTTTTTTCTTCCGTTCCCATTATGATATGTGTTCACGAACTAAATTGTGCTAAAACAAAGATTGAAGAAGAAGATTAAAGACATGGCGATGTTAGTTGCAATATGACGAATACTATTATGGCGACAATAAAGTACAACCAATTTGATAATGTATATAATTTTTAGAACTCAAAAAAACTCATTGATTGACCTTTTAGAGTCTGCAACATTATATCCCATTAGTTTGGGACAGATAGTCTAGGAAAAATATCCTTAGCCAAGGAAACCTTGAGGTATCTAATTACCTTTAAGCAAACTTATAATGTAAAATAGTAGGATGATAGGGAGATAAGGAGAGAGTTTAACAAGAGAGTGAGGAAGAAGGTAAAGAGAGGAAAAAGGGAGACATGATAAAAGAGAGACATAAGATGATGATAGAGAAAGATGAGAAAGGAAGTTTAAAAAGAAAAATAGAAGTGATAAATGTTGTTGTGTGCAAGTGTGAGTGATATGTCCCACATCGGATAAAAGAGTAAAGGTTGAACACCTTATAAGTTAGAGGACCCATAGCCTTAAGGTTTTGGGTAAGAGTGTGGTGTCTCTCTTGCTTGTCGGGTTGTTCTAGCCTCGATTTGGACGCTCCCCTCGCTAACCCAACAATAAAGAGGAGTAAGATAAATATGTAAAGAGAGGAAGAAGATAAAGAGGGAGAAGAATGAAGGAGAAAGAAGAACATGAGAGATTCTGGAAAATAAGAGAAAGGAAGAAGAAAGATAAATGAACAAGGGAGAGAGGAATGAAAGAGGGAGAGAAATGAAGGAGAGATACCATGAAAAAAAAATGTTGGTTAAAATTTGACTCTTTTAAAATGATCCATAAAAATAACCACTTAACGATAAGATGGTCCCTAAACATAGTCATTTAACTCTCATTTTATTTCAACCAAAATGATATTTGTTATGTGACATCGACGTGGTATCCACATGGAGTGTCATATTTACGGTTAATGTGCCACCTCATATTCTATACAGAAAAACAAAAATTAAAAAAGGGTGACTTTGATGAACATACTTTAATGAAAAACAAAACTAATAGTTGGTTATGATAAATAACATCTATTTTTTTATAATTAATACATTTCTTAATATGTATGTAAAAACCTTAAACGACATTCATTTTAAAACGAGGAGAGTATATATCAAGACTCAAAATACTAATAACGGAGCAATTTATAGATCCTCACACTAATTACATCAAGAGTTTAAGCCACACCCTTGTACAAAAGTGTAAGTTAACTCTTTTTAACAACCGAACCAACCTTTATTGATACTACAATGTATTGTAACAATACACGAATGTATCATGTATCTATTAATTTCTTTTTTTGAGAGGCATACATTGGCTTTTTTGTTGATAAAGAATGTATAGCTTGATTCACGGTTCATGTGCATGTGGAACTATAAGGTTGCGGCTATTTCAATTCATGAACAATCCTTTTTTTTCTTCCAATTTAATTTAATGATTGACCTGACTCCTGAGTGAATTTCCACAACAAAAAAGTTCCTTAAATTCAACGATTTGATGTCTTAGCTAGCATGCATATACTATGTTCACTTGTTGGAACTAATCATGCATGAAGGTCCACAACATACCCATATATCGAATCTTGATTTATGGCTTTTTATGATTAATGGCGTCTATTATGCATGCTTAACTGAATCATTACAATTACTACTGAATCCACTATGTTAATTATTTGCAGCTTGCAATCTAATTTAAAATACAAGAAATAATCGCATCATCCTGGCTTTTTTCAATTCTGATGAATTCTAGATAAAGGTATGATATTGTCTAATGAGGCACGGGCTTATGATTATAATTTAAAGGGATGTATATATAAGTTTCTTCTATTATTAAGTCAAGGGAAACGAATAAGTATCTTAAACACTAGTTAAGAAAATTAAAATGAAAATATTAATTTAAAAAATGATGAGAAATTGTGTATTTAATTTTTTTGAATGTCAAAAAATTGTTCTTTGTAATACAAAGTTTCTACTTTTTGTTTTTTTTAATAAATATTCTAAAGGCATTTGTTAACCTGATCGGTAAGTAAATTCACTTATGATATTTTTTTCTTCATAAAATTCATAATTCATTTTGCTACTAACTTAATTATTAAAATGATTCTGTTAAGTAAGATACTGTTAGTATTTTTTCTGAAGGGTCTAATTGGTTAATCTCTGGCATATATTGGTTGGACCGTTTTGCAAAAAGAATTGAAAATTTCTGGCATACTCTGACAAAACATGCGCCGTTTTGCTATGACTATGAATAGCAAAATTCTTACACCATTAATTAATAAATATTTTTTTTAATTCACTTTTTAATCCGCAAGTTTTCAATCATATTGTTAATACACCTTTGGACTCTTCGGTATAAAAGGACCGTCTTATATAGAAAAAAGAAGACTATTGTGAGTATTATGTGTGTATTGCATACCGTTTATACATGGAGCATTGCTATTTATATAGAGAGATTTTATCTGATTAAAAAATATCTCAATCAATTAAATTTGTTATTTATTGAAAATTAAGAGAGATAATAGTGTGTAATTAAGGAAAGATATTAGCAAATACCCTGTCTTAAAATTTTCTTGATACAGTTTATCACTGTATCTATCATTTCCCTTATACATATAAGAGCTACTTGACACCATCTACTTTTTTTTTCTTCAAAGATTGACACCATCCACTTTAAATTGCAAGGATCTTGGAATTTGATTTGAAAAATTAAGAAGCTCTTAAAGGTGAAAGACTTTATTTGTTGTGCGAGTAGAAATTGTCTTTCAACTCGAATAAGGCTTAAAGATATAGGGGTTAATTGACCATCAAATTGTTTGTTAGATAGTTCAAATGATGAGGACAACTACCATTTATATATTTCAATGGCCGAGTAGTTGCAATGTATGGAGGATGTGGGATGCAACATATTAAATCAAGGTCATGACAACGTAAATACAATTTTCAAAATTTTACAGGTACTAATAGGTGAAGAAGAAACAAAAGAATAACAAAATTTTGAATGATTGATGTCCAATCTGTTAAACTTCACCATATCCATGGTGGAAGTTGAAGAAATGCAGAAGCTTAACAAAGAAGAAAGAGAGAAAATTGAGATAAAAGCTAGATTCATTGAATTGAGAAGAAAACGGTTACAGCAAGCTATATATAGCTGTTTAAGATCCTAACAAACTTTCTAAAAGAATTAAGATCAAATGCAGCTAGTGTACAATAAGATTCTATGGAGTTGCTAAGTAACTTGTTCTCCAAGCTATCTAATTATAACAAACTAAGATACAATTTTAACACCCTCCCTCAAGCTTAGCATGGTATAAGTCCAACATGTTGAGCTTGGAAATGAAAGAATGAAAGTTTTTAAGTGGCAAAGGCTTAGTAAAGAAATCTGCAAGTTGTGATTGAGACTTGATAGGAAGCAACTTGAAAAGACCCTGCTGTAATCTTTCTCTAACAAAATGGCAATCTATCTCCAAGTGTTTTGTTCTCTCATGAAACACAGGATTCCCAGCAATATGTATTGCACTCTGATTATCACAGTACAATACAGGTGACTTGATGCATGACACTCCCAAATCTTTCAACAAATATAGAAGCCATTGTAATTCACAACTAGCAAAGGAAAGTGCTCTGTATTCAGCTTCAGATGAACTTCTAGAAACTGTATGCTGTTTCTTAGCTCTCCATGAAATGAGTGAAGATCCAAGGAAGAAACAATAACCAGAAGTGGATCTTCTAGTATCAGGACATCCAGCCCAATCTGCATCTGTAAAACCAAGAATCTGTAAAATTGAATCTCTTCTGAATAATAAACCTTGATCAGGGGTACCTTTGAGATACTTGACAACTCTGCAAGCTGCTTCATAATGAGTAATGGTTGGAGCTGACAGAAATTGACTTAGTTGTTGAGTTACAAAGGCTATGTCTGGTCTGGTTGTGGTGAGATACAAGAGTTTTCCCACAAGTCTTCTATAGCTAAAAATATCATCAAAAGCTTTTGAAGTGTCTTGGTGTAGTTTTATAGATGGATCAAGTGGTGTTGAAACTGGCTTTGAACCAAGTAAGCCTGTATCATGAAGAAGATCAAGACAATATTTTCTTTGGCATATACTAATTCCAAGTTTAGAATGTGCCACCTCTATGCCAAGGAAATATTTAAGTTGACCAAGATCCTTGATTTTAAATTCTGCATCAAGGGTAACCTTGATTTTATTGATCTCATCCATTGAATTCCCTGCTAAAATGACATCATCCACATACACAAGAAGGGCAGTGAACATAGAATCTGAATGAAGAGTGAAGAGGGAATGATCAGAAGCAGACTGTTTGTAACCTTGACTGATTAAGAAACTAGTCAATTTTTCATACCATTTTCTGCTGGCTTGCTTTAAACCATAAAGAGACTTCAACAATTTACACACTTGATTTGGTTTTGTGTTGACAACACCTTGAGGAATAGTCATGTAAACGTCTTCAGATAAGTCTCCATGGAGAAAAGCATTGTTCACATCTAATTGGTGTAGGTGCTATGAGTTGATTGATGCTAAGGCAAGGAGAGTTCTGACAGTAGTAATTTTGGCTACTGGTGAAAAAGTGTCAAAAAAATCAATACCTTCAACTTGATTATAACCTTTAGCCACCAGTCTGGCCTTGTACCTCTCTATGCTCCCATCTGCCTTATGTTTGATTTTATACACCCATTTACTACCAATAGGTTTGATATTGGGTGGTGAATCCACAAAAATCCAAGTTTTATTGTGTTTCAAAGCATCAAGTTCAGATTCCATAGCCTTAACCCAACACTCTTGCTTGCTTGCTTCATTGTAACTTGTAGGTTCAGCAGCATTAGTAACAGCTAGAGCAAACTTCTGATGTGAAGGGGATAAACTATTGAGTGAATGATAATGAGTAATAGGATAAAGTATACCTGAAGATGATGAATTGTCTGATTCTTTAGAGAGATTGCATACATAATCTGGCAGATAGGTTGGTTTTTGTATAGGTCTGGTTGATTTTCTAAGAGATAAAGAATCTGGTTCAGGTAAAGTTTGTGAATGTGGTTGAATGTGATCATCAAGTTCAATGTTGGAAGATATCTCAGATTCAGAATCTTCAGGGTTAATGGGTTTGGTTACAGTGGATTCATTTTAATTAGTGTTGAGATTGGTGACAGGTTCAATGGCAGAAGATATAGGTTGATTTGAATGGTACTGCCATTGAAAAGGTTGATTTGAATTAGAGTAAGGAAGAATATGTTCATGATAGGTTACATGTCTGGACACAAAAATGATTTTGGTGTTAAGATCAAAAAGAATTGCTCCTTTAACACCTTGCTTGTATCCTAAGAAAAGAGACTTTTTGGCTCTAGAATCAAATTTTGTTCTATGATTATGTAAGGTAGAGGCATAACAAAGGCAACCAAAGACTTTGAAATCATTGAAATCACAATTATTACCAAATCTGAGAAAATAAGGGGATTTGTTTTGCAGCAGAGGAGTAGGAATTCTATTTATTATGTAAACTGCATGCAAAACTGAATAAGACCAGAACTGTTTAGGTAATTTTGATTGGAAAAGTAAAGCTCTAGCTACATTCAAGATGTGTTGATGTTTTCTTTCTACTCTCCCATTTTGTTGGGGAGTCTCAACACAACTTGTTTGATGCTCAATGCC
Source organism: Medicago truncatula (assembly GCF_003473485.1). NCBI lineage: Eukaryota > Viridiplantae > Streptophyta > Magnoliopsida > Fabales > Fabaceae > Medicago > Medicago truncatula. The sequence continues at coordinate 34,688,497 of NC_053044.1, forward strand.
TTTAGAAGAATAGAATTCTGACATAAGAAATTCAGGACCATTATCTGTCCTAATAGTTTTAACATGACAACCAAACTGATTTTCTATCATGATAATGAAATTTTGAACATGTTTTTGAACTTCAGATTTTGATTTACATAGGATGATCCAGGTAAAACGACTGTGATCATCAAGAGCAGTAATGAAATATTTATGACCATGAATAGAAGGAATGGAAACAGGACCCCATATATCAAAATGAAACATTTCATAGCATTTGTTTGCTTTATTTACACTGAGATGAAAAGGAACTTTCTTATGTCTAGAGTAATGACATATATCACAAACTGAATTGTCATCAATCTTAATACAAGGAAAAGACTGTTTTAAGCTAATCATTCTATGATTGGACAAATGACCCAATCTAAAATGCCATAAGGCTTCTTGAGGTAGAAAAGAAGAACTTTGAGAGTTGATAGAAGCTATGACAGATTGAGGTTTGGTGGATGGGGAAGCTTGAGTGGTCAGGAAATACAATCCCTCTATCAAATCAGCCAAACCAGTCATCTTCAAGTTCCTCCTTTCCTGTATTAAACATTTATCATTATCAAAAGTTACTATGCAATCATCATCAACACATAGTTTGGGTACAGACAAAAGATTTAATTTGAAGTCTGCAACATATAACACATTTTTGGCAACAAGTCCTGAAGAGAATTGCACTGTGCCAGAGATTTTTGCTATAGTTATGTTACCATTTGGTAACTTAATATGGACAGGTTTAATAGATTGATAGGAATCAAAAGCTTTAATAGATGAGCATATATGATCACTTGCTCCTGAATCAACTATCCATGAACCAAAACTGCAGTGATTCAGAGCATATGAAAGTGTGGATATACCTGATGTCACATGATTAGTGACATGGTTCACCTTGCTAGAAGAACTTTGTTGAGTTTGAAGAAGATTAACAAGATGTTCATATTGCTCTTTTGTCATGCTAAAAGAATCACTTCCTTTGCAGCTTTTTGAATCATCAAGATCCTCCCTTTCTTCATGCATCTCAAGGGAGGAATTGTTAGCAGTAGCAAAATTCTTACCATAATTTGGAGGAAAACCATGTTTCTTATAACAAGTATCAACAGTATGATTGCTTCGTCCACAAAAGGAACAAGAACGCTTTGCACCACCAGAAGTACTTCCATTGCCACGTCCTCGCCCTTGAAACTTATTCACTGAATTGATAAGGATTTTTGACTCATCAACAGGAATAGAAACTCTAAATTGTCTTTCATGCTGTAATACCATTGAAAAAATCTTGTTGAGAGTTGGTAAAGGGTTCATCAACAAGATTTGAGAACGTACAAGATCAAATTGATCATTGAGACCAGTAAGGAATCTAATAGAGCGTGTAATCTCATGCTGATGCTTAGCATTAAGCACACCAGTATTACACGTACAACGATGGGGACAAGCACAAACCGGAGTAGGAAGATATGCTTCAAGTTCTTCCCATAGAACCTTCAAAGCAGTGAAAAACTCAGAAACTGAACGCGAATCTTGCTTTAATCCAAAGATTTCGCATTGCAATTCAGAAATTCGAATGTAATCACCTTGAGAAAACCGTTCCTTGAGTTCATTCCAAACATCCATGGCGTTCTCAAGAAACACAATACTCTGTGCAATAGAATCTTCAACAGAATTCATGATCCATGAATGTACAAGCATGTTGCAACGATTCCATGCTTTGAAACTTGGATCAAATTCCATAAGAACTGGAATTGATCCATCCACAAAATCAAACTTGTTCTTTCCTCCTAAAGCTCTTCTCATTGAACGCGCCCAATAGTGATAGTTTGAGTTGTTCAATACCGGAGTAACAGTGACGGAGGAAGGACCATCAGAAGAATGAACGTAATACACGTTACCAGGTTGTTGCGAAGGATCAAGAGGTGGAGGAATCATGGTTCCTCCATTTGCACCACCGTTAGCGGCGGTGTTTCCACGAACCATCGTAAAACAAAGAAGAAGAAGAAGCGAAGCAAGAACGATGCGCAGCAGAGCTCAAAAGAGCTCTGATACCATGTTAAACTTCACCATATCCATGGTGGAAGTTGAAGAAATGCAGAAGCTTAACAAAGAAGAAAGAGAGAAAATTGAGATAAAAGCTAGATTCATTGAATTGAGAAGAAAACGGTTACAGCAAGCTATATATAGCTGTTTAAGATCCTAACAAACTTTCTAAAAGAATTAAGATCAAATGCAGCTAGTGTACAATAAGATTCTATGGAGTTGCTAAGTAACTTGTTCTCCAAGCTATCTAATTATAACAAACTAAGATACAATTTTAACACAATCCTTTGTTTTCGATGGGACAGAGACAATGTTATATGATTGGTTGGCAGCTCGCAAAATTCGTCCCTCGCCAGCTCCTAACTCTATGAACGTGGGAAATACATACACAATGGAAGAGACCAATGGCAGGAAGATTCAAGTGCAACGAAACAATATAATAAAGAAGGGTCATGCTACCTTGTGTCCAGGGCATAAATTAAGGAGTTTAAAATGAAAATTAAAAATAAATTTTTATATTGAAAGTATAACGTTTACAACTTTTAAGACATTGAATGCACACGTTTAAAAAAAAAAATTCTACATTTAGTTTCTTAACTTATGTCTCAAAGGTACAAGTTAACATTTTCCAATAAAGAATGGTTTAGTTCAATGGATGATGTTCATATTGGTGAAGCTCTTGGCAAAGATGACCACATTTTTAGATGGTTTCTAAATTTTCACTGATATATCCGATTGTATTCACACTGAGGTCATAGTCATTTTAATTCCTGAATGTATAACAGGTAGTCATAATAGTCACTAAATGTATCAAAATTTCAAAATAGTTTCCAATTATGCATTTTGTTAATCAAAATACTTATTAAAACGATTTGTTAATATTGTCATATTAATCTCTCAATATATTTATTGTTATATCAGTCCTTATAAGTATTTACTTATTTTGATTAAAGAAGTGCACAATCAAAGACTAATTTGATATGTTCATACATTGAGTACCTTATAAGTCCTTACAACTACTTGTTGCACATTCAGGGACCAAAATCACTATTATCTTTATTATTAATGTAATTTTATAAGTTATTTCCTCTAAAAAATAAAATAATAAATAAATAAGCTATCTTTCCGACCCATAAAAAACCATATATGCTATGATTATCATTTGTCATAATAAACTAATAAATTGATGCTCACTTATATAAGGTGAATTCTAGCTACCAGGTTATCTGACAAAAAAAAAAGGTGGGGTGTGAACCCCAGCTTCTACATATAATAATGCATTGTTCTATCAACTGAGTTATGCTTACGAAACTATACTTTTATTTTTTTAGTGGTTATTATTATTTGTGTTTTTTTTTTAAACAACCAATATTATTTACGACGAATGAGTGCAAGGCGCACAAAAAACATTCGCAGACAAAGCCCTGAAGGCAACAAACACCAGGTACCATATATATGCGGATCATCCGAAAAAAATACAAACAAATTCCAAAAGGAACCCTATAAACAAGAGACTAACCCAATCAAAAGCATGATGCCAAGGTATACATAAGACCTCTCACCAAAACAATACAACAAAAGGATCAACCCACGAATACTCCCACATCACAGCCCTCTAATTGCCGCACCAAAGTGGAATTACTGCACCAGAAAAACCGCACAGAGCCGAGAGGGAAAAGGAAAAAACTGCTGCTATTCAAACACCTCCGTGGCCTAAAAACAGCACAAAAACACAGACAGCCCAACACACAGTTCAGTAGGCTTAAAACTCAGCCAAGGAAACAGGCCCCAAATGCTGTCAGCACCCCCTACACATAGAAAAACTCACACCAGCAGCAGAAAACACATGGCAAACTCCTCTTTTTCTAAAAAGCCAAAAAACCGCAGTCCCCTCAAAAAGAAAATATGCCACTTATATTAATTAATGTGGCTTGAATATGTAAAAGGTCCCTGTAATTTCGCGTATTTTAGGTTTTCGTCCCTGTAAGTTTTTTTGTCCTAAAACAAACCTTGTATTTTGATACCTTTTGATAAAGGTCCTTGCCGTCAGATTCCGTCAACAAAAACGCCATGCTGGCTAACGGAGCACACGTGGCAGATCATGAGTTGGCAAAGTTGATGAGATGGAATAAGAGATGATAAGTTGTTAGAATACAGGGACTAAAATCAAAAACGTAAATTGACACAGGGATGAAATTAAAAAAACGAAAAACATCAAAATTTGAATTAAAAATCAAACTTTCAGTCTTCTTCCTCTCAAATTTCAGTCTTCTTCTTCCTCTCAAACTTTCCCCAATCTCTCTCATACCTTGCTCCTTTGAACCAAAACTCATATCCTTCAACAATGTCTTCTAACATGGATTGTATATAACATCTTTAGTAATATGAGTTGCTTGTTCTTGTACACAATGGTTTAAGGTTAAAACAAATTTGTTCTTTTTCATATGAACTATGTTCTAACACATTCCAAAACACCATAAAAGTTTCTCCTTTTGCGGTTTTCCCATCACCCTCTCAACATTTTCTTGTTCACTACTGTTAGGTGAGTGAGGGTCAAAGAAATAGTTCAGATTTTTCTTTCTTGTTAGGGAAAAATTGTTGGTGTTTCATATAGAAATTGTTGGTTGATTTTTTAGATTTTGTTGACTAAGTTTCTGGGTTTATGGTGTGATTGAGAGAGAAAATAAAAAAGTTCACATTCCAACACCATTACACAGAAAATAAAAATCCCAGTTCATATTCAATTTACTTGACAACCCTAAAAGGAGATATTGGAAATACCCAACCTATATGGTGAGTTTGATGTTGTAATACTTTGTTGTTTTCTTATTTTCGTACATTTTAATTAGCTGAATATGTTTGTTTTCATCTCAGGCTGCTAGTAGTTATAAATTGGAATGGTACTCAGTCGATGAATAATTGGAAGAGTAATAATTTGAAGGTACATATGGCGATGTGTAAGCTGCGATGGTGCTCATGCGAGATGTGTTGACTTCGAGAAGGATGAGGACACATAAGGAGACACACAAAACAACAATGTATAAATTGGAATGTGAATTTGATAAATTAGCATGGATTGCAATTAAATTAATTGAAATTCTGGATTGAATTGACATGAATTGGAACTCACCTTCATGGGAATGAATTGTCCACAATTCATAAGATATCTATCATGGCTAATGCATATTGGGAAAACTCATCATATTTCCTTCAACAAGCTAATGAATTTTTGCAGCAACGAGAAGCTTTATAAGTTTTAAAATCTAATCATATTTTATCTTGTTGAAGGAAATGGGTTTTTCCTTCAAGGGCGCAAGTTAATGGGAGATTGGGGAAAATTTCAGAGGAAGAAGGAAGAAGAAACAAAGAATAGTGAGAGCAAGAAGATCGAAAGTTTGATTTTTAAAATTCAAAATTTGATGTTTACTTTTTTAAAATTCATGCCTATGTCAATTTTTGTTTTTGGTTTTAGTCCCTCTCATGCCATCTCATCAACGTTTGCCAACTCAGAACCTGCCACGTAGACCTCCGTTAGCCACCAGAGTGTTTTTGTTGACGGAAGCTGACGGCAAGGACCTTTTTCAAAAGGTTATAAAATACAGGGTTTGTTTTAGAACAAAAAAAACTTACAGGGATCAAAACAAAAAATGCGCGAACTTACAGAGACCATTTACATATTTAAACCTAAGGTTTACCAAATAGCAACGAATATATAATTCAAAAAATCTAATCATTTTTTATCTCTGATATTATCCAAAACAATTTATTTTAATTTTCAATTTATGTTTAACTCAAATATATGCTATGCGTATCCCTAATTATTATATCCACTTATTAACGAGACCCAGAAATTTAACTTCATATTCTAACACCAAATGAAATACATCACTTAACCCTAGAAAATATGCCACTTATATTAATTAATGTGACTAAAGAGAGATAAAAAAACAACACCATTCCCTAAAAAAAAAAACACCACCATAACCATTTCTTGCTCTTCAAGAAATGACAAACCTTTTCGGAAACGATCCAAACTATGAAGCTTCAAAAGTAAATGACACCAATGACAAAATATGAACAACCAACCTTCCCAAGGAAGAGCAAGAAAAACCACCTTTTTTCAAACAAACCCTAGCCTCTTCCTTCAATTTCAAAGCTCTATCTCTAATCTCATTCCCTTCAATATCATCTTCCATCATTTTTCTAATAGTCCTCTCTATTTTCCCTCTCTCCATTCCATTCTCTAATTGCAATCCAATCCTCCAAACATGACTAACATACCTAGCATTCACCTTTTGGTCGGTGAAACAAGGCATACATATCATAGGAACCCCTTCACAAATACTCTCCAAAGTTGAATTCCAACCATTATGAGTCCAAAACAAACCAACAGCTTGATGAGCTAGAATTTCTTGTTGTGGTGCCCATTTCACTATATAGCCTCTACCTTCTAAATTCTCCATGAACCCATTTGGCAACGGCCCAAGCCACTCGTGGCCACCGATTAGTCCCGGTCTAACCACCCACAAAAACGGATAATTACTGTTGACTAAACCCCAAGCTATCTCCAAAAACTCCGCCTCGGTTATTGAAGCTACACTTCCAAAACTCACATAAACCACAGATTTTGGTTTGTGTTTGTTTAACCATGAAATGCAATTTTGGTCTTGTGGTATTAAGCTGCTAGAAGAAGATGTATTGTTAGTAGGGAAATACTTGTGAAAAGGTCCTATTGGGAACATTGGAATTGAAAATTGTTGGCTTAGTGTTGATAGTGGTAATGATTCCAAGTCTTCAAAGGTGTTCCAAATCACTCCTAATGAGGCTTTGGTTTTGTTGACAAAATTGCATATTAACTCGTAATATTTCTCTGGTTCCTTTGTGTTGATCATTGGTAAGTCTTTCACTCTGAGTGGTGGTAGCTCTTTCACTCCATCCTCCAATTTAGATTCTAAATGCAACATGTAGAAATGGAATATGTAAGTTGCAAGAGTTATATTGTAATTCAGTCACATAGACACTGATGGCTAATGTTTTTCATTCTGGTAGAAACATAAAGACGGTAAAGAGTGACAAAACGAGGGTGATAGTTTTTTTTGTAAAGAAAGTTGCGAATGTATGACATTATGTGCAAAACTTTCAAATAAAGATACATGACAGATAATGTCTTTGGATATACAGAAGAACTAGTGTTCAACGTTTATGAAAGATAAATGGCTAAAACGAATAACAAAAGAAGATAAATGATCAAAACGAGTATTCAGTAAAAGATAAAGAACGGAAAATATATATATGCAAAAAAGTATTTAGTTTAAAAACCTAATTACAAATTATTAACAAATTCGGGAAATAGTTCAGACCTAGAGAGTAATTAAACATACATTGAAGGTTTCTTTTTTATTTTAAATTCAAGGTTTCTTGAGGAACTTATTTTATGAGTTTCTTAATCACCAATCTCCCAAGCGAGATGAGCCAAGGGAATCCCACTGGAAGAGAAGTAAAGTTCGGATAAATATTATCTTAGACATAATTTGAACACAATTTTTTTTCCGGAAATTCCATCCTTAATTATTCTAAGAAGTAGTGTACCCTTAGCTCACTTGGCAAGGGATAATACATTATATATGTAGTGGTCGATGTTCGAACCACGAACATCCCACTTATTCACTTTAAGGTGAATTTCTTTAGCTATTAGATTACTTGACAAAAAAAAAATAGTATTATTAAATATGCATAATTTTTTTGACCGGCATGCTTATTTCTTAAACTCATAAAAGTTGCTACCTACGTAAACAAGTTTCTTAGGCTGATGCATATTTGCATAGTAGAGTTCATATCGTATATATTACGAGAGTAGTCGATAGCAACTAATAGCGGCGCTATAGCGGTCGCATATGGCATAACGGCGATGAACCGTTACGGTAATCATCCTTGCGGTGCGGAATTAAACAACGGCCACTTCAGCTGCAATAGCAGCGGAGCAGAGCATAGCGAATAACGGCCGCTATATGATTTTAATAGGAAATTTTTAAATTGACTCAATTTTTAAAACCTTTTTAAAGATATTTTGAGGATTTTGTAAACCCTGACATTTTTCAACTCTTTTCTCTCGTCTCACCTACAACATAAAACACACTCTTCCGTCTTCGAACTGAAAAACACGACTCGAGGATCTCTTCTCTCTTTCTTTGTTCTTCTTTTTTTCTTCCTCGTTTTATGATTATTTATTTATTTATTCATGTTTTCTTTCGTTTTATGGTTTATCTTGTTTTATGGTTTTTTTATTTGTTCCTCGCTTTTTTATTTTTTGGTGTTTTGATTTATGAATGTTTCATGAGATTTGAGTGTTATTATATTAAATATAAGTTTGTTTATATCTTATAGTATTATTTATGTAATTTGTCCAAAAAATAATCAAATATCGGTAACCTCTATTTTTCACACCGCTATATGCTATCCCACTTTTGGGGTCAGTCACTACGCATCGCTTTCCTTATTGACTACTATGTATATGACTAATTTTGATTTTCTTGTGCACAAACTTTTGTTGGTTAAATTAGTACCCCTAGTCCATTCAAAACTTAGAAAATTTAAATACAAACTAACCTTGTATAGGAAAATACCCATTTTCTCTTAAATATGGAAAGGCAGCAAAAGCAACAAAGGAAGATGCACCACCAGTTCTCAAAACAAGCCTTGGAAGCTTAAAGCTTGTAGCAACATCTTGAGTGAAATAACACATAGCATCTGATATCAAGCAAGCAATAGGTTCCTCAGATACATCACATAGTAGTTTACCTAAGCACTCCTTGAATGGCTTCACACATCTAATGTTGAGTTCAACTACCAAATTCAAGAGATTTGAAGCAGAAGATTCACTTAAACCATCTTTGATACAACAGAAGTTGAAGTGAGGATAGTTTGATGGGTTAAGGGAATTAAAACTTGTGTGAATGATGGTTATGGAAAAACCATTTGAGTAAAGGATTTGTGCAAGTTGAAGCATTGGATTTATGTGTCCTTGTAATGGTAAAGGGATAAGTAACAATCTACAACCCTTTGTTTCCTTCATTGATGTGTCTGTTTGGTTTCAGGATTTTACTAGAGACTTATCTTCCTAGGACAAGGGAGTGAGCTTGCAACTTTAGAATCTTGTAGTACGTACAAAAAGGAAAATTGACAAGTCAATATTTGATAAAATAATTTTAAGTAAAATATTTTTTTTGAGGGAATTTTAAGTAAAATAATAATAATAAAGACTAAATTCAATGTAATTATTTTCGTCAAAAAAAAATTCAATGTAATTAATATTTTCCTTATTTTTTGCGTGTATCACTAGACCAAAAAAATGGCAACATTAAATCGAATTGAATTGGTTTTTGTAAATTCTGACATATTTTGTAAATTGTGACATATATATTATTTTATCTATAAAATGAATAAATCCATTCGTTATCAATGTAACAAAATATTAGCACGCAGTTAAAAGAAGAGATGAAAAAGAGGAACTGAACTCACAATATTTACGTGGAAACCCCTCAACAAATAAGAGGAAAAAATCACGGAGGCAATAGTAGAGAACTTTCACTAAGTGGGAAAAATTACAAAACCTCTCTAAATATAAGGAGAGACAAGTTTCTCTCTATTCGAAATATGAGAATACTAACACCGAAAGAAACCTTATAGGAGAAACTATATGCCATCTCTATATTTTTCTCTCTCATTCTTTAGAAGCTCTAATTCTTGTTGTTGTGTTAATACATAATGGGATGATTGAAAGGATGCAAACGAGCTTGCTATTTATAGGAAAGGTAAGTCATAGTTCCTTATATGCAACAAGCCACTTGTCTTCCATGCAAGACACCAAGTGTGCAACATGTCACTTGCATCTTATGCGTCTTGCAAATTGTCAATGCATGCAACCGTCCACTTTGTCACTTTGCATATGCAACTTGTCTTACATGCACTATGAGCACATGTTTTGTTACAAAAGTGACTTTATCTATCACAATATTAGACTTAGGATGAATGCTAACAACACACGTTTTAACACATATTTTCCAACACACTCTCTTTGATTGGTTAAAATTTACATGGGTCTTACCAAATCATGTGGGTCCCATATAAAATTGGTGGGTCTCATGTGAATTTTGACCAATCAAAGAGAGTGTGTTGCTTGCATTTCTCTTAGACTTAGATCATCATTTGGACTAATTCCATTCACAATCTTGGGCTTAGATCACAACTTGAACTTATATCATTCACAATCGATTACAATTGTCGAATGTCAATGTTATTTGCTCCACTCTTTGTTCTTGTTAGTTTGAACAAGTGACACCCACCGTGTTTCTAAACGAGACAAATTCTTCAACTAAGCGGCATAAGTGCCAATTTTGACATTAAGATTTTTTTTAAAACAAAATTTTTGGATTGTGGGTAGTGAACTTGAAAGAAACATCGACTCAATAAAAATGTGTAGAGAATTTGATACAGGTAAACCTAACACAACCAAAGAAGAATGAGATAAGAGATAAGGCAAGGAGTGTATTTATCTTGTGCCTTAGAAATAGTTGATGAAAGTTGTGACAGAGAATACCACAAAGACTATATGGTCCAAATTGGAATCATTGTATTTGACAAAACCATTGGCTGATAGGTTACTTCTGAAACAACAAATCTACTTATTTAGGAAGATAGAGTCAAAGATCATAATGGAGCAATTGGTGAAATTCAATAAAATTATTGACGATTGAGTGAATATTGAAAGATGCTCTCTTTTATGGAAAGGAAGACACTGATGTTTTGGATAAAGTCTAATTAGATATTAAGACCAAGAAACTAACCATGTTTAAAAACTTGAACGTGAAACTTTGAGTGTGTCAAAAGGAAGATGTGAAAGTAAAGGAAAATGGGTGGCTAAACTAAAATCATATTCTAGTCACACATTGAAATGCTTCAATTGTTATATGATGAGTCATTTCAAGATGGATTGTAATGAGGTGAAAGGAAATGATGATTTCATGCAAGTTGCCTCACAGAAAAATTACGAGGAAGCAGAGGCACTAGTGGTGAAAAGTTAAGTCATGGACTCTGGAAGCTCTTTAACAACAAGTTGAGACTCTAAGGCTAGATGAAGGTGGAGTTGTTCACCTTGAAAACAAAACGGTTTGTAATGTTCAAGATATGTGTTCAGTAAGTATGTCTTACGATGTTTGCCAACCATGAGTTACTTTTGCAAGATGTGAGGTGTGTTCTTGAACTTAACATGATTTGTTATCAATCAACATGTTTGAACTAATAGTTAACTTTTTCAAGTAAAATAAAAGAGGTAAAATTCTAAGAAAAATTATAAACTATAAGCTTTTAAGTTATATAAATGAATTTTCTTAAAAAAAAGTTATAAATGAATTGAATTAACTTATCAAAATAAGATAGAGTAGTGATATATGTACATCAATTTTATGACAACTTTGATTACAACCTTATTTTTCTCTTTTTTTATTGGTAAAAATCAATGAAGAGAGAAAAAGAACATTATGTAAGTATGAGAAAGAAAGTTGTCAAAAATTTGTCACAAAATGATTGTACAAATATCATTTCTGAATAAGATATAAGCTAGTAAAAATAAGTTATAAATTTGTGTGAGAAAAAATTGCTATCAAACAAATCTTTTTCTATCGTATAAACTACAAGTTCTAAATCTGTCTTTGCCAAACTCCCCATGAATGCAAATCCAACTTCTCCAAGTTTGTCCCCACTTAGGGAAATAAGTCAAACAAACATCACAAAAGCCAATTCGTCCTATGATTCCTATCCTATCCAATTTATATCTATGTCCTAATTCTAATTTAATAATCATATAGATCCAAAATCAAATCCAAGAACACCATTCATCCCAATTCAATCAAAAACCTCTCCAAGATGGAACAACAAAAAGAAATAGCCAAAGGACACAAAATAATCTTAATGCCATCACCATTTCAAGGCCACATAACACCATTACTCCAACTAGCAACCATTCTCCATTCAAAAGGCTTCTCAATCACCATTGTTCACACAGTTTTTAACTCTCCAAACCCTTCTTCTTACCCTCACTTCACTTTCCACCCTCTCCACGGTGCCTTGTCCGATACGGAAGCTTCAAAGGTTGATGCAGTGCATCTTACTGAGGTTATTAATGTTAGATGTGTGCAGCCTTTGAAGGAATGTTTGACTATGTTGTTGGATAAGGAAGATGATGGTGTTTGTTGTTTTGTTTCTGATGCTGCTCTTTATTTTACTCAAGCTGTTTGTGTTGAGTTTGGGATTCCTAGGATTGTTCTTAGGACTGGTGGGGCTTCTTCTTTTCTTGTTTTTGCTTCTTTTCCGATTCTCAGAGAAAAGGGTTATTTTCCTGTTCAAGGTGAGTTTTTTAGTATTATTTGTAGACTTTTTCATATAAAATTACCATTTCTATTCATATTTTAATATGTGGAGTAGTGACACGGATACCTCACATGAAACTGACAATCATATGTTGACAATGGTAATTATTTGAGAAAATGACATAATTGAATGTAACTACATTTTTGGATGTCATGTCGGTATTGTCTCGGACATGACACATGTTGGACACCAGACACGTCTTTGATAAGAAGTTTAGGTGCTATGAAGATTTTAATTAACTTTCAAGTAGTACTGTAGTTCAATCAATGTCAATTCAATGAGTATGAACTATGACTAACATGCCAGAGATTAGTTAGTTGTATTAGATTTAATTCAAAGGATCTAATAAGCTTAACTCTTGGGATACTACTCAGTCCTCATGTGACTCAGTAGTGAGCGAAATGAGTGAACAGGCAAATTGATCATTGAAATAGTGAGTATACGTCAAAATGGTTCCTCATTTTTGTGAATTGGCAAATACATCTCTGAAATTCTAAAGCATCACTCAAACAAGTCATTCTGTTAACTTCTATCACTAGAGACTATAAGTCGACATGTTAACTAGACTTGTCTCAAATGTTGATCTCACATCAATGAGAATTCACCAGGGAATGATTTGTCAATGAAATTTAAGTCGTATAATGAACAGATTTGGCACTAGTTGCTAATGTGTGTGGACTCATTACTGGTAAATTAGTCATTGGCATGATTACATTGATGTGGGGTCAACGTATAAGGTCATATATTCGGTTAACGTGTCACGTCCTAGTCCTTGACAGTAAGTTAATATAGATTCTATTTTGATTGACAATTTATAATTTAAGGGATGTGTTTGTCAATTTATAAAAATTAGAGACTGTTTTGACTGATATTTACAATTTTAAGCACTAATTTGCTTACTTACTCTAGTAAAATTCACTAATTAGGCTGAATTTCTAAAAAAAAGTGACTGCAATCAACGTCTGCAAGGGAGGGTTTGTCTGTGAGATAAAGGAATTGGAGTTTTATTTCTTCTTTCAGTTTAATTTAATATTTATAGTATACATTGTTGGTGGGTGTTTGTGCGTGTGATTTAAGAATTAAAATTTGTGGCAATAAGGTTAAATATGAGTTGACATGATTGAATGCATGGGCATATAGCTGGAAAATTAAACAGCAGATTGTACTGTGCTTGTATTCCCTTACTCAGAGAGTTTATATCTAAACAGTTTTTTCTTAAAGGATTGAGAGTTTGGGTAGCACCTATCGTAGAAAAGATGCTGAAAACTCAGTTTAGGTGGTTTGGGAACGAGGAGAGAAGCCTTGTAGATTCTGTAGTAAAAAAATTTAATCAGGTGAAGTTAGTCAAATCGCTAGAGGAATAGGAAGGCCTAGAAAACTATAAGCGAAACTGAAAGACCTAGAGATTAATGAGTTTGAATGTTTGATAGGGATATGATATTGGACATAACATTATGACGTTGTTTGATCCACATAGCCGACCTACTTAGTGACAAAAAGCTTGGTTGTTGTTAGTTGGTTTGGTCCTCTCAGAATTTGAGGTTGTTCTGTTACTGATTGCTTTCTGTATATTTATGTAATGTGACTTGGTTGTTCTGTATTTGTGATAAAAATATGTCATTTTTCTTTTATGATTTATTTTAGCTTCAAAGCTGCAATTTGAAGTATGACGCACTGAGACGAGTCTCTAAAAATTCCATGTTGACTTTTGTTGAAAATCTAGAATCTCGAATGGAGGAAGCTGTGGAGGATCTTCCACCACTCAAAGTGAAAGACCTTCCTGTGTTTCAGTCGAAAGAACCTGAGGCATTCTACAAACTAGTTTGTCGCTTTATCGATGAATGCAAGAAATCCTCAGGGATTATTTGGAACACCTTTGAAGAGTTGGAATCATCTGCATTAACAAAATTGCGCCAAGATTTTTCTGTGCCAATATACCCTATAGGCCCTTTCCACAAATACTCTCTTGCTGGCTCAAATTCTACTAGCTTATTAACACCAGACAAAACCTGCATTTCTTGGTTAGACAAACAAGAACATAAAAGAGTTGTTTATGTGAGCTTTGGGAGTATTGTAGCAATAAGCGAGGCCGAGTTCTTGGAGATAGCTTGGGGGTTAGTCAACAGCAATCAACCTTTCCTGTGGGCGATTCGACCCGGGACAATCCGCGGATCAGAATGGCTTGAACCATTGCCAAGTGGGTTCTTAGAAAATTTGGGAGAAAGAGGGTATATTGTGAAATGGGCTCCTCAAGAACAAGTGCTGAAGCATCCTGCAGTTGGTGCATTTTGGACTCATAATGGTTGGAATTCAACTTTGGAGAGTGTTTGCGAAGGTGTTCCAATGATTTGTATGCCATCTTTTGGAGACCAAAAGATTAATGCCAAGTATGCAAGTGATGTTTGGAAGGTTGGAGTGCAATTAGAGGGTAAGCTTGAGAGGGGAGAGATTGAGAAGGTAATTCGAAAACTAATGGTTGGAGATGAAGGTAATGAGATTAGAGAGAATGTCATGAATTTGAAAGAAAAGGCTAATGTTTGCTTGAAAGAAGGTGGTTCTTCTTATAGTTTCCTTGATTCCTTGGTTAGTGAAATATTGTCGCTTAAATCTTCTACATCTAGAGCTCATTGATTACTCGACAAATTCAGGACCAAGCTTACCAGGTAAACCCCCCCTACAGTACGGTTCCTATGTAATCTTGTAACTTGGACCATAATATTTAAACAGTAGTTGTAGTCTGTAAACTCTGTTTGTATAATACAAAGGTACAGCAGGAGCTCTGCAGTCCGAGACTTATGCACAATTGCTCGAACTCCGTAATCAAATTTTGTGTGTTCTATGTTTGCATTTTTTTCTGTATCTATTTTATCTTGAACCGGTGTTGCTGTTCTAACACTTACATTTACCATGTGTATTGCAAGAAATAACTCAGAATGTATATGAATGAAGCAACAAACATGTTGGAGGAAATAGTAACAGCTATCAAGTTTTGTTTAGATACAACACTGATATAGCATTTAAAATTACTCATACTTGCATTGTAGATAATTTCCATTTTTGTTTCTTTCTAATGTTCAAGAATCCATTTAATGGCAAATAACAGAATGTAGAACTATCCATTGAGTATCGAAAATTGTTCAGTCTTTTATTTCTGTTCATCACTTTCTAACGAAAAAAACAAGTTAAAAGTGAAGGAATCAAGTTAATAACATATTCATACCTCAACTACAAACACTTAACCATGTATCAGTGAATGTTATATATACAAATTCAAAAAGGATGGATTTAGAAATCCTCATCACTCTCACTAGTAGTACAAGAATCATCCAAGTTCACAGCTGCTACTTTAGAAGTACTTATCCTAAAAGAAGCGGAACGAATCTTATAAGGCAACTTAGCATTAGTACCAGTAACCACACCACCGCCACACTGTCCTGTTTCTTCTTGTTCTCTCTTCAAATCACTAGGAGGTAAAAAACAATCAATAGACAAACCTTTAATATTAAAATCAACTTCTTCAACTTGCCAAACCTCTTCCATTCGTGTCCTCGAACGTGTCTCAGGTCCTTCACCAAACCTAAACAAGGACACCTTTGTTTTCCCGGCGTGTGCTATTTGAATGCCATCGACGGTTCTATAGTCTTGTATTAGTGACTCCATATTGGTTTCCCAGTATACGCAGTCAGTTTCTGAGGACTTGAGTTTGAGCAAGTGTGAGTCTTCTAGCTGCACTAATAGACCTGTTCTCTGGCTGAAGTATCCCCACACTGTGTGTCGAACTATCTCTACGTTGCTGTTGCTTCTTGCTCGTAGCGCTGATGACTCTGCTTCGAGTTTCAATATGAAACAGTCTTCTTTGTTCACTGTTTTCTCCCCAATGCATACTGAGGTGCTGAATAAATTAGCTGTTGACCTTGGATCAAGACCCTGTTGCAAAAATCATTGTTTTTTAAGTATCATATGTTAAGAATATTGTTAAGTCTTGTAAAATCTGCTAAAAGAATCAAATGTGAATATAGTAACGTGTATGTGTATTGCACCATATAGGTCAATTTTTGTCTTAAGATTATGGTTAGTTAGAGGCAAAAGAATAAACAGCTTTAGCATGGACAAAAAACAGGTTGTCACACAGGAAGGAAAAATTAAGATATGGTTGACTTATTTTAATTGCTAGTGAAGAAACATTCTCTTTTTTGACTTTAACCTTTAAAAGAGAATAAAATTCCCTGCATTATACTCTAGACAGTTGGCTTTTCTTATTAAATTTTAGACCTCCTAGTTCTGGTGTGGCTTAAGGGACAATGTATTTTTATAGGCAAGCTAAGTTAGGACTTTAATTCTTAGAGAATCATGTATTTGTCGTAGTCGCGAATATTCAGGCGTATTTTCTACCCTTGTGCGATTCACACCATCAGATCAAGATGGGAGGGTTCACATTCCGATTTTACAAATTGGATTCGAAATATCACGTCGATTTGAGTCGCTTGATCTGAAATCAAACCGTTCAAATTGCTTGACTGTGGATTTTTTTCATAGTATGATTGAAATCCATAAAGTTGGTATAGTCACAAATGATGTTAGGCTTGTAACAAAAAAGAAAAATTTCTCAAGTAGAATGATTCATTTTTCACCCTACCTATATAGTACTAGTACTAATCATAATTAAGCATGCTCCACTCTTTTGCATACAAACAAACAATCAAACATCATCAATTTTATCACAATCATAATTAAGCATGCTCAATAATCAAACCCTTTAAAGAAAGAAAAACCAAATGATTTTGGTCATAAACTTTTCTGCATACCTGTAAGAAACGTCTAAGAGGTCTAGGTGGACCACGGGAAGCATGAGAATGATGCCAAGGAGTTTGTCTCCAAGCAACTTTTCCATCACTTCCTGCACTAATCTTGTTACCAGAAACCACCAACTCTAAACACCATAACTCTGGTCTCTTCTGCCACACTACAAAACCACCCATCTCTCCTTTCATCTCAACATTCTTCACCTTCACCATCTTCTTATTATTATTATTACTATTCACACCCCTTTCCCCTGAAGAAAACTCTGAAGTTGCCATTTTCACTTGTCCCATTGCATACATACTATCCACTGAATTCAATGCTCTTTCTCCTCCCACTGCAGCCACATACTGTTTCATTATATATTTAGCCATTGAAACTTCCTGCATAATCATAAACATTGTTATGATTAATTTCTATTTAAACTTAGAAATTTTTATTTTGTTTTTAGTATTTGCAAATTTTACCACTTTTTGGTTTTGGTCATTGATGTTTTGATTCAGTACTTACAAAACTTGCTCATATTGGAATTGATCCATGTAATATTTTTTTTAGTGTTTATTTTATATGACTAAAATCAAATATTTTACGTATCACAACGATCACTTCCAACACAAACAAATTTTGTGAAGACTAAAACAAAACAACAAAGATCAAACATAAAAAGTGGTATATTTGCTGAGATTAAGAACAAAACAAAAAAAATTCAAAGGACTAAATGAGCAATGTCTTTGGGACCCTGGTTAACATTCTTCTATATATTTTGTATAAATGTATATATTTAAACCAAGAAAAAGAGTGTTTTTTTTTGGAAAATGTTACTTACAATACGTTGGTCTTTAATGCTGGGAGTGATGAGTTGGTAATTGTCAGAAGAATTGATGATAGGTGAAGGAATTAATGGAGCTCCTACAACACCTAACAAAAGCTGAATCTCTGAGTTTCTTCCTCCAAACACTGCTGTCATGGAAGCAGCTTTTGCTTCTGCTGCGTTTGGCTTCATCCAAAACTTCACATTCTGCCAAGCTTTCATGGTTCCACTCTTATGTGTAAAAATTTCCTCTGGTATAGGAACTTCAAGCACAGTTTCAAGACCATCTTCTCTATCAAGATTAGGGCTAAGCTTCTTCATAACAAACAAAAAAAAACCACAGAATTTAACAATAATAAGAAAGTTAAAAGAGAAGAGTATAAGAAGTTAGAAGAGTTGGAAATTTAGAAATTTAGAATGCAAGTTGTATAGTAATGTATGAGAGTATGAAAGTTTGTGAAAATAATATTGATAACCAAAACTATAGGTGGGACCCTCTTTGTAACGTGGTCTGATATATGTTTATGTCGTGTATGCACGCTTTGGTTTGTTATTTCACATTTTTACACTAACTTAATATAATGGACTGACTTAAAATATGGTTTTGTTATAATAATATTAAATTGTTGTTGATTGATGGTGACTTTACTTGTCTTTCTATTTAATTTCAGGTTAATGTGTCAATTTTGTTTTCCTTTAAAGGGTTTGTGTTAAGTAAAGTTGTTAATTGAATGTGTAGTGCAAATAGTACCCAAAAAAATATGTGTAGTGCAATGTTACTGTTTTGTGGAATAATTTAGGTGTGCTGTTAAGTGTGAAAATAATGATTGTTTTGACACTTTTTTGAAGGTGTCATAAATGTGATATGATAGTAAGATGAAGAAAAATGAAAGGAGTAAGTAAGCATTTTCAGTATTTTGAAATTCAAAGGCTGGAACAATTTATACCACAAATTTAAATTTTGAAGCACTTTCATCTCTAACTTTTAAAAACTTACATTTTTAACCTCATAAATTTTTAAAAAGTTGTAAAACTTTTGAGAAGATGTCACATGTCTAAAAATAAGAGGTCAAATTATTATTTTTAAAAATAAAAATAAAGGGTCAAAAGTAAAAAATAGGAGGCCAAAATTAAATTTTTTTTGTTGGAGTCAAAATTGCAAGTTTTTAAAAGTTAAGGGACCTAAAATGCATTTAAACCAAAAACTAATAAATTGTTTTCTTCGTATTAACTTGAATAGTCTCTTGTTTCATCAATATAAGTATAAAATCGTCTTTGTGAACTTAGTTAAGTTGGTAGAAATAATGCATAATATATGTAAGGTCCGGGATTCAAACTCCGACCACCACCAAAATATAAACACAAAATCTTTATAATTCTGGTGCTAAATTTAAAAAGAAAATACAAAGACTTAATTTGCCGGCATTATAAAATTTTATAAATTTAGATGACTAAATTAACCGACCATTTCGATTTCAAGGTCTAAAAACTAATTTACTCAAAAATAAATAGAGAAAATGTAAAAATGTTATTTATCATATCACACAGTGTCACTATCTTGTGCTATTCTTCATTACCAAGCTGGAAAAAGAGAGGCATCAAGATTCAAGTCCCTACTAAGTTTGGTACTTTGTTAGTCTTTCACATCAAAATTTCAGCCTATTGTGAGTGCTAATTTTCTGTTCAATTTGTGTCTCCTAACAGAGTGTGTCAAATCCATTATCACTTTGTTTAGTAACAAAGATAAGATGAACAATATGATTCAGGTGGAATGGACTATCTACTCTACCTTGAAGCTTGGTAACTTCAAAGTATAAATTTCATTAATTTTGATTTTTGAGTGATGCGAACCTTCTTATTTACCCAATCAAATAACATACATTTTAGTGCATATACCTGCTAGGAATTTGAGAAGTATTAATTAATATATCCCTAAATTATAGGCCATTCCTTTTTTTTTTTTCTGGACTATGTTTAGTTAACTACCTTAGTGTATTTATGTATTCTTAATGAGAGAAAAATGTACATTAACTAGATTTAGGTTATTTCGATTCATAGCTAATTGAAATCTTATTTTTATGACAGACTAATTGAGAACTTTGTTTTAGACAAATACATGAGCAAATGATCAATCAATTTTCTTAATGCACGTGACTTACCATATAGACCTGACAGAAGGATTCTATAGTGAAAGTAGGTGGTCCTATTCAGCAAAAGTAGAACAAGAGGCATGGTGAGAGTGACTGAGGTCGAGCAACAGGGCTACAAATTAGTTTAAGTCTTTTTAGGTTGGACTAAGATGTTTTTAGAAATGCATTTACCTATCAAGAATATGATTTGAGGTTGCATCCAAATCAATTAAGTATATGTTTGGTATTAAGGAGAATATGTCAGAATCACAACGATCCATCGTAATTTTGCAGAAGCTACAGTGTAACTTTTGAAGAATTATGATGTATCGCCGTGATTCTGACACATCCACCTTGATACCAAACATGTCTTAAGGAGAAGAAAAAAAACGAGTTAGAATACATATTATCAAAACATGATGAGAATGTTGATGTTAATTTGAATAATTCACTTATAATGAAGATGATAATCTAGAGGATAATGTTAATGACTATGGTGAAAGATATATTTGATCCAACAAACTGGGATGCTCTTGATCCTAAAATTATTGATTTATGAGGATTATCTATTTTTTTATTATTATTTATAATTTTTTGACATTATTTATAATTAAAGTAAATTATACTTTTTTTTTTTATAGTTTTTTGTATTTCTTTTTATTAACGGTCCAAATTTTAAGATCAGAGCTATATAGATGAGACTTGAAACTTGATTGTTCTTTTATCATATCATATTTGAGCCTTATAAGATGTGGGAGGTAAGGGACAAAATTGAGTTGCAAAATGTTTGTAGGGTCGTTAAATACGCTTATTTTAATTATACATCTTATTTTTTCATTTATCAGTACGCTAAACACTGCACCAATAAATTTTTAAATGTGAGTGAGTTCAATTTAACCAAACTTCAACCAAAGTTTTCTTTTAACTAATTAAAGACGGTGCATAAAAATTGGAATACTCCCACATGTCAAATTCGGCTAGTACCATAAACAATGTCACATATAAATTTCTCTTTCAATTAATAAATACCTCTAAATAATTTACAAACTAGATAAGAATCAAAGATCATGGCTATCCATGATACACTACTACTTAACTATAGGACACAAAGATGCATGTCCCATACCAAATAAGATGTGCATTATTCAACCGACATTCTTATTGTAATTGTAATTAAATTGAAAAAATCCAACGGCCATGCCCACGGTTGAAGAGATGAACAAATGAATCT
The DNA here is from genome assembly GCF_003473485.1 of Medicago truncatula. Classification (NCBI taxonomy): domain Eukaryota; kingdom Viridiplantae; phylum Streptophyta; class Magnoliopsida; order Fabales; family Fabaceae; genus Medicago; species Medicago truncatula. The sequence goes on from NC_053044.1 coordinate 34,709,945, forward strand.
ATCTATCTATTATATCTCCAAAGGGCAAGGGGGCATAACCATGTGAGATGTACCCTGATTTTGTTTCTGTTCATTGATCCATATATTCAATAATGTGGCCCATAAGTTAAGTAACACGTATCTTGTTGTGATGACTAGGATGTACTAACCAACAAAATTTGGTTGTTGTCGTTTCCTATCATGCCATGCACGTTCTCATCAACCAATGGTTTATACTCTTTATTTGTTTTGGGATGCAATATTACTCTCATTGTCACAATTAATTTTCAATTATATATTTTTGAGGTACACAAACAATTATCCATTTTGCAATATGGTTTCTATGGCTACATTATTTCTTAAGATGTTGTCTTGTCCCTTATGGAATCTAGTTTCTTAGATTACAAAAAATGCGTAACACACGGAGCAAATATCTACATGCACCAAATAATACATTGTACATATGCTTATTACTATTTTTTTCTCTCCTAGAAATGAATATTATGATTAAAGGTATTCTTATCCGTGTAAAATCTATAATTGTACTCAAAGTAATTAGGAATATCTCATATTAACTTCAAAATGAAACAAAGAAAAGTAGCTTATGATGTTAAGCAATCAAGCATGATTACAAATTGACATTTACTTCATTAAAGGGAGGTAAGTTTATGTAATTAATCTTCGTCAAAAAAAGAAGTTTATAATTACTCTTTGAAAGTGCAGTCGCATGTTATAATAATAACAAATTAATTAAAATGGTCTAGCTAGTATAAAGGATGTCTATTAGTGCAATTAATTTCTGTTACTTATCATGACTGAATGGCTGAGCAAATGATGAGATCATTTATAGATGGTGTGTTAATTTTTTGTTTTTGTTTGAGTTAAGCAATGATATTGGACTTCATTTACAATAGGCTGATGATATTTCATTAACAGTGCGTTACAGATGTAATGGGTGAAAATTCAAACTATTTTTTACCCAATTTTGATCATATTCAACTCAATTTATTTAAAATGACATAATTTAAAGCCTAATTTAAAATACATAACAAAATTTAATAATTCAACACCCCCATTTTTTTAAGCAAATATGATTTCATTATATATTTACATTAACAAAAATGTTTGGCAGCCAAAGTTAAATCTGTAGTACAAAAAGATGGAGGAGGAGGGAGAATATTTGTCAACCCTCTCGCATGCCCTCAGGAGAATTTGGGAACACCAGATGACCAAGTAGGAGATGGTGGAAATTAATTTGAGCAATCTCCAATCCAAACCGATATGGAATTAAAGATGGAGATGAACAACTTCTCTTTAACCATTAATACTAATCATTCAAGATGACACAAAGGTCTTTGTTGACCCTTCACGAGCAAACATTGAAATCATGATATCATAATAGCCTCAAAAGAAAATAAGAAAGAAAAGAGAAAAGGGAAGGTAAATTTTCAAATGAAGAATATTGTGGAAAAAAGAAAGGTTATTTATAGAAAAGTTAAACATGGACTTTATCTACGGTCAATCCAAACATGTAATTCAGTCAATAAAATATGTAAGTTTGTTCATCTCCATCTTGTATTCTAGTGACTAGATCGTTTTGGATATGAGATTGTTCAAATTAGTTTCGACCTTCTCCTACTTTATCATACTGTGTTCTCAAATTCTTCAGAGAACGCGTTAGAGGGATGACAAGCCTTCACCCTCCATCTTCTTGGACTACATATTTAACTTTAATTGCCAAACATTTTCTACTACATAGCATTACGGTATTGTAAATGTGTTATGAAATCATGTTTGATTAATAAATTAGGCTCAATTATTAAATTTTTTTGTCAATTTTAAATTTTGTCCTTTTAATAAATTGAGTTGAATATGAACAAAATTGTCTAAATACTGTTTGGATTTTATAATCTAAAAAACGTCATATACATTATAAAATTCGAACAGAGATAAAATACAAATCAGAGAGGACGTGAAAAGAACATAAAGTGAAAAAAAAAACACTCAAATAACCGGTCGATTTTGGGCTGACCTTTTTTTTTTCTCCTTTCAAATACCCTTAATAGTACATACATTTGTTATTTGAATGATTTGCATAATAACATTGATAAATTCTTATTTATGCATGGATTTATTGATAATATTTGCGTGATACAATTTTATTTCTGGTTTATACAGTTAAAACTCGGAGAATTGAGTGTGAGAAACCATTCTCGGATCAACATCTCCATGCAAATTTTCGAAAAAATAATATTAGCAACAACTTCGACAATTATTATCCAATTTAAACTTTATTAACAAAAATATAATAAACTTAAAAAGAAAATACATTTAGCTAAAACCTTTTTAATTGATATGCACCATCAATATAAAAAGTTTTACAAATGCAAAAAAAAAAAAAAAAAAAAAAAAAAGGGCCAGGCTGATCTGTTGGCCCGCACAGCCTGCAGTGATAATAATTTGTAGATTGTTTACTTTTCCCACCCTACGAATTTATCGTGCATCCTATTCAAATTTTAAAATCTGAAATGTTTCAGCATGTTTTGGAGGTTTTATGGGGAGTTTATGCCGTTCGGATTCTATAATCTGAACTGCATAGGACACGCAAGAAGTTCATAGGGTGGGAAAAGCAGCAGTCTAATTTGTAGCCCAGTAGCAAGCGGGTTGGCCCGTATTTGTACTTTTAACTTCTAACCTTATTTTATTAATTCTTCCTTAATATCAAACAAAAAATCTTCACCAACATAATCCAAATGAGAAGACAATAAGAAACAGTTGAGACAAGGAAACTAAGTTATAACTTATAATAACAGTTCATAATGCTGTTCCTGCATGTTGTGAAAAATATGAGATATTTTCTAAATTATGTTTGGAAGCTGGTTACATTGTTAACCAACCACAAAAATATTTTTGCAGCATTGACCCTTCTTGTTACTTACTTGAACATATCAATTGTCTTGTATGAAGAGTATAGACACGTGAATTGAACTTGGTACCCGTGTTTATAATGGTCACAGATTTGGCCACAAATCCTCAATCAACCTTCTATATCCTGAAGTTATAGGATTTCAGGAATGCAAATAGAAGCGAAAAAGCCAGGATATGACAAAGGCAATAACCATACAGGCAAGTAGGAAATTCAAGAACCGGTGGAGTAGGCGTTGATTTTCTACCGGTGGGGAACGTCTAGTTGGTGGTAGAACGGATGCATCATTAGCTTCACTCCACTGTTCTGTCATTTCAACTTCAACTATACCAGATACATTTCTAGCAATGGATCCACAGATTTCACAAGTTCTGTAAATTGTACATGTAAATTTTTTGTTATTGTCATTGCCAAAAGAATAAAAACAGTTAACTTTAAAAGAAATTTAAACATACATGTATACAAGTAATCCAATTAGAAGTATTTGTAGCAGTATAAGGATGGCTTGGTGGTTGGGGTGGGGGACTGGAGTGATAATGAGGTCGATAGTTCAATCCTCACTTCCAGCATAAATAACTAACAGTACTACCATTTGTCCGTCTAACAAAAAAATAGCAGTATACCAACAACACGTGCTATTAAGAAACGAAGACAATAGATTGAGATGCAATACTACAGCCTATACATCAAAGTTCCCTTGATGATCCTAACCAACATTTGTCACTTTTTCTACCTTTGGACTTGACCAATTACTAATCAAACTCACAGAAAAATGGTTTAAAATCGAGGTACATGCTTGAATTCACATTGGTCAAAATTGACACACTTTGGTGTGTTGAAATGATCTGTTGAAAGAAAACTATTAATCCTGAGCAATATTGTACCATCAGACAGGTAAAGCCATGTGAATTGATCCAGCCAATATCCAAAATTCAGCCACAAGAGTTTCCAAGATGTTTTCCAAATTCACATGAATCAAAAGGTTACTCTTTTTTCTATGGCCCAACTTTTATGTGATAGTTGGCCAGTCTATTAAATAAGATAATGACTAACAGATTAGAGTAGTTTAACAGAGCAGAGTGAACAATTGGTCAACTCCAAACCCAAAATGGAATATAAGAAATAAGAAAATGAGATGCCATTATCAATTTTCAGACTTTCTAGCGTCAAATCACAATTAGGATAAGTACAATTTGACAATTATTAATCCCATTCTCCACATGAAATCCATCCTATAAGTACTTGCAATATAAAAACATGTAGAAGACTAAACTGTATCTGCAACATCACATAAAAACAAAGATTCTACTTCCTTCCAATAGGGAAACAATCTGAGAGCTTACGAAGGAAAAGTCATAAAAGTATATCAAACATGGTGTGCACTGGGATTTCCTCTACTGAATTTTCGCCCTTGGCTCTGAGACAAGTATTTCTACCTTTGGATAAACAACTTAATTTGAGCTTATGAATAAACTCTTTCTATAACAGAAGATGAAGTACAGTCGAACTGTTTCGTGTAATTTATAAGTTATTTTCATAAGCTGTCCTTGAGACCTTTTAAAGATAAGCTGAAAACAATTTATGAACACAATATAAGTTGTTATCATAAGTTCTCTCAGACAATTTCATAAGCTCAAATAACTCACTTCAAACAACTTTATATTCCTCTATACCCACTTAACCCTTTTCTTGGACACAACAAATAATTTACTTGATTTTTGAATAATAGAACAGGAGGTGAAAACAAGTGAAACTTGCAAGATGCAGGTATCACTTTATATCACACAGTCCTATGCAAATGCTGATGCACCTAGTCATGTTTGTTTGAATTTTTAAGAAATAGGGACAAATCATATCATAATTGTGCTTTAATTGGACCTACAAACTATTTACAACACAAAGCATATCATTTTTATCTGGATTAGATACTTTTCCAATAGCATGTCTCATTCTAGTATTTTGTTCTGAAAAAGACAATCTAACCATCTAAATCTCCGAAAATATTCAGCACATGTGACATGACTACATGAGTGACTCAAATAGTAGGTACTCACAGCCTATGAAGCACTAATAGTGATACATACACGTGAACACCGGTAATAATTTGGAATAATAGATTAATTTAACGTAATCACATTGTGTCAGTGTTGTGTCGGATATGTCATCCATCATCATAAGTGTCAGTGCCACAGAGCTCACAACAACAACAACAAAGTAATTATTATTATGTCACAACTAATCACACAAATCCATTACACACCTAATTAAGAAACAATGTTAATTTGACAATGCAGAACTTACTTGTTACCCTTGACCTTAAACCAAGCTTCAGCACATTGTTTATGGGCAGCAGCCAAATCATCTTTACAGGAACATCCTAGTTCAATAGGAATCCCAGATTCATGTTGGTCATCATCATGGTTTCTCATATCCATACTGAGGTGGCAAATCCTACAATCTCTCTTCACACCATCATCAACATTATCCACACTCTCCAGATCCAATTCCACACAACATTCAGACACAGACACAGAAGACACTCTCTCTTTCTCACACACTCCCACTCCCACTCCCACATTCTCTACCGTAGAGTTCCGAGGAGAAACATTATCGATATTGTCGACAGGAACAACAACGTGAGACTTGTCTTGTCCTACGTGAAGGACATTTTCGATGGTACCAAAGTTGAGAATCTTCATGTCATGGCTTTGGGAGATAGAGATCATGAATACCCATTAAGGTTTTGTTGGAAAGAAGAAGAAAAAGGCGCAGTTTTTTTATGCGGATTCAAGCAAGAGTGATGTGAAGTGTGTAATGCGGTTTTAGAAAGAGATCTACACGTTAACTCTGAGTTATTAATTTGGTAGCTTCACTTTCTCCTCTCTCACACGACTTCTAGGAAGAAGAAGAGATCCAAACAATGTGAATAATCAAATCAATTTAAGGAAGGATAATGTTTTTTTTTTTGTTTATATTTATTAAGTAGTTTAATGAGTAAAAATTCACCTTTTAACGTGAATAAATAATTCTCTTAAAAAAAACGTGAATAAATAATGTGGTGTACGAGGTTCGACCTCCGATTTCTATATATTATACAATGTGTCTATTAACTAACATAAACTTGCCCCTTTTGATGGGTAAGTTGGTGTAGGTGGTGGATGGCAATGTGTTTTTTGACTCCTTTAATATGTGAAAGTGGAACCTCGACTCTTCGGGTGTCTACTTGGTTAAGTCAGCTTATGGTCAGCTCTCTCGTGTCCTTTAAGATAAAAACACCCTTAATCAGTCTATGGTCTTATCTTTATCCAGGGTTTGAAAGTCTAAAGCTCCTAGTAAGGTGGTTACCTTCGCTTGGCAGCTTTTTCAGGATAGGGTGCCTACCCGCCTCAATCTTCTTAGGAGAAGGATCTTAGTGGATCCGAGGAGTGCAGTGTGTGCTTTTTGTGGGGTTGTTGAGGAGTCGGCGGCCCACCTTTTTTTTTAGTGTGTCGATGTTGCCCCTATTTGGTATTCCATAGCTACGTGGTTGGGGTGAGATTTAGTTCCTCATTCGTCTATTTTAGGTCATTTTGAGGGTTTCCTTGGTTTGGGATTCAGTAATAGAGTTGGTCGAGGTTTACTTAGTTTGGCTTGCTGTTGTGTGGTCTGTTTGGAACTCCCGCAATGATTTGATCTTTGCTCGAGGGACTCCTTCTGTCGAGTTGATTGTTGATCAGGTGAAGTTCGCCTCTTGAAAATGGTTCCAAGCTAAGAGCTTTGCGTGTCTCTGCTCCTTATACAAGTCGGGGGTGCAACATGTCTTGTGCTGGTATTGGTAAGGTTTGAGGTGTTGTGGGTGCGGGGCGATGGCCTTGTGAGGTGTTTTGGCTGGTGGCCCATGTAACGTCCTCTTTAATTATTTAATTATTTTATAGAGTTTAGAGTCCACTTTGATGATTTATGTGATTTTATATGATTATGTGATGTGTTGATAATTTATTTAAAGACTTGTTTTATTATTTACTAGAATAAGATTTGAAAATAAAATAAATATTGAGATGTGGGGCTATTTTGGAATTTAGAAGAGTTTAGTGGAAATAGAGGAAATAAGATAAAGTGGATTGAGGAGAGATATAAGGAGGAAACTAGGTTTAGATTTTTTTTTTTACGTGAAACTGCTTTTTGGAGAAAAGGGGAGAAAACAAGAAAATAAGAGAACCAAGAGGGAGAGAGACCACCGATCATCAATACTAAGGTAAGGGTGACCTTCAGTAATTCTGAGTATGTAATTCTGAAACTGGATTTAACAGGTTGTAGGTTGTAGTTTTGGAATTTGGGAATTAGGGTTTGAATTGCAATTTGATTATTGAGAGATTATAATTTGAGAGAAATAACCTAGGGTAGGGTAAAGTGAACCATAGAATTGAACGGTGAAAAGAGTGGTTAATCAGGTAGGGTAGTGATGGATTAACGTTTTAATGATAGGGTAATCATATGGTGATGATTATGGACGATTTTGGAGAGTTTAGGGTCAAGAAACGGAGCCAATGAGGCTCCCATGGTAGAAAATCGCAGAAAAATATGTGATTTTAGCATGTATGATGCTGTCGAAATCGTGAGGCGATTCCAGTGATCGTGAGGCGATTTTGACAGAAAATCTGTAATTTCAGTATGTCTGATGCATACCCTGTTTCATGTTCTTGCGTCTTTTTCACACGTTTTTGTTTTGAATTGACCTTTGGTGTAAACATGAAAGTTTTAGATAATTGTGTTAGCTTTCTAGTGGTATTGGTTTCACTTGAAAATGATTTTTGGTTTTTAAGATATGATGAAAATACTCCAAGGAGGTCTTAGTGAAATCTTAGGAAATTTCAGTATAACCATTTCTAAGTTAATCCAAAACTTATGGGATAATTTCAAACCTCAAAACTAGAAGTACTATGAGTTCAATTAGGGTGTTTTAAGAGTATTTAACCCATGCTGTGAGTCGACCCTTGGGGTCGGAATGAATTTGTTAATGATTATAATGAGGTTCAGAGAGGATGAATAAGATGATTAATATTGATGTTTTACTTTGATGATTAAATGTGAAAATATTTATATAATGTGAAAGACGTTGATATGAAGTTGTAATTGTTATATATGATGATTATTATTGATGGTGACTTGCTGCATATGTTTAAATGATGTTGTCTTGCTGTTGTGATGAATTAATACCATTAAGATGTTTAAGTTGTTAAGTTGTAAGATGTTGATCCAAATTATTGGAGTCATATGAGATGTCTAAGTTGTTAAGTCGTAAGATGTTGAGTCCATTGCATACTCATTTAAGTTGAGGGCTTAATGCCCTGTAATGTATATTTATACATATTATGTTGAGGGCTTGATGCCCAGTAAGTTGAGGGCTTGATGCACTGTGAGCCTATTTACGCTTATACGTTGGGGGCTTGATGCCCTGGTTGGTACCACATACATGATTAAGAGGTCATAGTTGCATTTTGTCTAGATAGTTCAAGATGTGTAAGAAGTTTAAGTTGCATTGTTAAGTTGAAGTCGTGTCGTTGTTGTTAAGTTGTTATTTATTCATGTGTCGTTAACGAAGTGCTTATGATGACGACTATGATGTTGTTATGTTGTTTGTTATGTTGTTTACGATGTGATTATGTTGTTATATGATGATGTTATGATGTGAAGTATATGATATTATAAAATGATATTATGATGTGATGGTTATGTTGCTGTATGACGTTGTGTATAATGTAATGAATATGAAGTTAATGATGATTAGAAGTAGATTGTGTTATTAATGAAGTTTTATAAGAAGAGTAATGTTCTTAATTAATGAAGTATAAGTTGTTAAATGTTTTTGATGAATTATATGCTTATTATTATTGAATGTGAAATCTCACCCATTCTGCTTGGAAATGTTGCTCTTTGTATGAGTAACTTGCAGGTGATCGAGAATAAGTAGCTGTTGATTGCTGTCGTGAGTGGCTATCTCTCACTGTGTCTTTAGGTGCTCTGATACGTAACAGGATGAGAACTTTGTGGCTATTTTCTATTCCTTACGTATTACTTTATGAAGATTATGACTATGTTTTTAGACTGGATTTTTATGAGATATTTTATGATGAGGCCTTCGTGCCAAAGACTATTTAGATGTTGATATAAATTTCGCTGCAAAGCATTGAATATTTTGTTATTGAATTTTGATGGATAATTAGTTAATTATTCCGTTTATGATTTTTAAGAAGTGTAGCATTCCGTTTATGTGGAAAACTCTGATTATTTAAATGAAATTTTTATATTGGGAAAACGGGGTGTTACAGCCCCTGCTTGGTTTTGCTTGGCAACATGTTTTTCCTTGAGGGGTTGATTGTTGTGGTTGTGGGGGCCGGTTTTTGTGGTGCCATTTTGGTGTTAGTATGTGTTTTCTTTTTTCGCATTTTTCTCGTGATTATTTGTACCTTTTGGTTGTATCCCGTGCACTACTGGTGTTGGGTTTCTATTTGTCTTTATCTAGTTCCTTTTGTACTTTTGGGTTGATTCCCGTGTTTTTATTTATATGATATATTTTGCCATTAAAAAAAAAAAACTAACATAAACTCACGAGGACTAAAAAATGTTCCTTGAACAACCAGTACATGACAATGTATAAAAAAAGACTTCCCTAAAAAATATGTATAAAAAAAACTAATAAAGTTATAAGATAAGATATCATATGTTTCAGGACCATGAGTTAGACTTTATAGTATGATGATTAGAATTTTAGATCTCAAATCCTAATTGGACAACTGTCTCGGAGGACAATTGTAGACAAAATAATTATAATTTGATCAAATGGTCATGGTTAGATCAACAACCTTGATTGAGTGCGTCTCTAGAATGTGTCGATGTGGTTTCTAAATAATAAAATGTGTCAATTCATTTCATGCTATTAAGAAATTAACGACTAAATTGAAAAAACTTTCACACTAGAATAAGCATAGTTAGATGGCAAATTCTATGATGCACCCAACATTTTGAGTGTATCGATACACAAAAGCCTTAAATTAATACTTAAATTAATTGTTTTTTAAAGAAAAAAGAATAATTTTCTATCATTGACAATTATAATAATTAAATCTTATTTATCAAAAGCGTTGGTAAAATAAAATTTACTTTTTTTGAATTTTTATTGCTCATGCTAAAGAATATTGATGATTTTTTATAAGAAAATGTTAAAAAATTAATATAATTCTTATAAACAATGAAATGATGTTTTTTCTCATGAAATGGTGTTTTATAAAATATAAACAATGACAAATAACTATTTATGTCATAAAATGATCGTTAATTTATAAATTCCCCTCTGGCTCCAATCTCACGGCCACTGTTGGGCACAACCCCAGCTATGTTTGGCGCAGCATCATGCGTGCTAGATTTATTGTGCGTGGGGGTGCTAGATGGAGTGTAGGCTCAGGCGCGACTATTCCTATTCTTAATGAACCATGGCTGCCAAATGGGGAGTTTATTAGTAGTGATATTCCAGGTGCTCACTTTGTTCATAATTTTACTGTTAACAGCTTGATGAATTTTTATGAGAAAACCTGGAATGAACAGGTGGTTAGACAAATTTTTAGTGATGATATAGCAAACAAAATACTACATACGCCACTGATTTCTCAGGTTGACGAGGATAGAATTATATGGAAAGCGGAAAGGCACGGACGTTACTCTGTTCGTAGTGTTTACAGGTTATGTGTATCAGAACTGATTGATTCATCTTATAACTGGCGACCGGGGTATTGGTTTGGTATTTGGAATCTAAAAGTCCCACCGAAAGTCAAGAATTTAATTTGGCACATGTGTCGGGGTTGTTTACCGACTCGAGTCCGTTTGTTGGATAAAGGTGTTACTTGCTCAACTAATTGCGCCAGCTGCGTCTCCAATCATGAAGATCTTATGCATGTTTTCTTTGCTTGTCCTTTTGCTATACAGGTTTGGAATAGAACAAGTCTTTGGGGTTTCGTGCAACACGCCCTTTCTACCACTACCTCAGCTTCGGAAGCTATATTTTATCTGTTAGAGACTTTGTCGGTTGAATTAACACAACGTATGTCATCTGTATTATGGAGTATATGGAAGCACCGCAATCTCAGAGTGTGGGATGATGTAACAGAAACAAGTGCCGCGGTTGTCGAGCGTGCTAGAAACATGCTTGCAGACTGGCAACTGGCTAATGCTCCGGATGTTCTTGTATCTAGATCGAATCATCAACCAACAACGGCCTCCACCTCTCAACAACACCGAATCACGTGGCAGCCTCCCGTGGCCGGAAGATACAAATGTAACATCGATGCAGCCTTCTCTTCTCACGTCAACCGTACAGGTATTGGTATCTGTGTTCGCGATGCAGAAGGTACGTTTGTTCTGGCTAAGACTATGACATACCCTTGTACTTTTCCGGTGGAAGTGGGTGAAGCTTTAGGGCTGCACTCTGCTTTGCAATGGTTGAGTGATATGCAGTTTGACAATGTGGATTTCGAAACAGACTCTAAGTTGACAACTGAAGCCTTCCTTTCTACTAGAAACGACTTGTCCGAATTTGGATGCATTATTTCCTCCCGTCGTTCTTTATTCAGTACTTTCTTTTCTAACTCTAGGGTGGAGTTTGTTAGGCGACAAGCCAACGTGGTTGCTCATGCTCTTGCAATGGAGGCCACGTCTTTAGCTAATCCCGCAGTTTATTTTAATATATTCAATTGTATTGAAACTCTTATTATAAATGAAATGCTATAAGCATGTTTTCCTTAAAAAAAAAAAAAGTTTCCCTTAATTAGACAAACAAAAGGCTTCTCACAAATTTTAATAATGCAATCTCGCACAATTTTGAAAGAAAATTGTAAATCTTCTCAAAGACACACCTACCCAATTCTCCTCCAAATATACTCGAAAAACTAAAATGGTTGTTGTGAATAGCACTCAAATTGACTTGGCATATTTACACTAACTCTACTTTTTCATTAGATGAGAATATTCATTTAGCTAGAGAGAATGATTCACAAAACTTCCTTTAAAAAATTGATTTGCAAACCGTATGTTTTCAAATATTGGCATCAGTTATCTATACAAAACATTTGTAACTCTCATTGTGACACTCAATAACTAACTAGATAGTTTTAACAAACTACAAACAAATATTTGAATTACAAACTAACACAAAATAACATGATCCTTAATTCAAATCATGAAGAGAAACAGCATCTAGCTTTGCTCTAAGCTCTTCAAAATAATCAAACTCTTATTGTCTGGGTCAATATATTTGCCTTTTGCACATCAATAGGACAATATACCACTTGAAGTCTTTCTTTCATCATTTGATCCCTCAAAATGTGAAATCTAGTTTCAAGATCGATGTTTGATTTGTTGTCTATCATCAATGACATAGGTTTCAAGACTTCTATCTTCAATTCAACAAGAAAAGATTCAAGTCAAAGTTCTCGGCAGGCAACATGCTTTCTTGGAATATACTCAACCTCACGAGCTCAAACACTTACCCTTTTTAAAAGTGAATAAGTGAAAAATTCGATGTTCAAACTCCGTCTTATACACATTGTAATGTATTGTCACTTCAAATTAAACACTTTCAACTTATATACATTGTTTGTGATAGTCAAAACGGAACACTTTTAACTTATATACATTGTTTATGATAGTCAAAATGAAACACTTTCAACTTATATACATCCAATTTTGTAACAACAACAACCTTATACTTTGTAAATCATTTTGAGTATCATAAAAGCTTAGTTTTCTTTTCAATTTTTATCATTTTTGTTTTCATAAAAATGAGTTTTGTATCATCTTTTTGACGAAATCTTAGTTTCTGCCACTTAGTTTGCACCATTCAAACTACAAGAAATCATTTATATAAACTAATATATATAATATAATACTCCCTCAGTCCTAAATTATACGACGTTTTGAATATTTTACACGTATTAACAAATTTAATTAATTTTGTGTGAGAAAGAGATATTATAAGTTGTTTTACAAAATTATCCTAAATAAATGATACAAGAAAAATAAATGAAAGAAGGGCTCTGTTAACTTGTCATGAGGGCACAAGTTAAGAAGTTAAAAATAGAAGTAAAACATAAATTATATCTTGAAATCATAAGATTTTAAATTTCTAAAACATAGAATGTACAATTTCCAATAAAATGTTTCTATATGTAATCTCTTAACTTATGCTTTAAGGGCACAAATTAACATTTCCCATTAAAGAATTGAAAGAAGAGAGTAATAAATAGTTAAGAATATAATAAACAAAGTATTAGTAATGCCTCATTGTAAGACGACATATAATTTAGGGTTAAATATATTTTTAGTCTCTATAAATATACCAACTTTTCGTTTTAGTCCATCTAAAAGTTTCCTTCAACTTTTAGTCCTTATAAAATTTTCAATCACTACTTTTGGTCCCTATTTTTAAGTTAATTTTGATATTTTTTTTAATGAAATTATGTAGAAATGTGTAAACTATTGTAAAAATCTTTCCAAAAAAAAAATCAATTTTTTTTAACAAAACATAAATTTAATATGAATTTTTAACCATAAAAAATATAAAAATTCATATTAAATTCATGTTTTGTTAAAAAACTCTAAATTTTTTTGAGAGATTCTTATAATATTATGAATTTCTATGAAATTTTTTTATTAAAAAATATGAATTCTACCTATGAGTTTACTTTAAATGAGGGACTAAAAGTGAAGATGGAAAATTTTGGGAGGACAAAAAGTTGAAGGAAAATTTTAGAGGGACTAAAACGAAAAGTTGGTATATTTATAGGGACCAAAAACATATTTAACCATATAATTTAAGACAATTTTTTTTTCTTTTTAAAACGACATATAATTTAAGACGGAGGAAGTAAATAGAAAGTAAAAACATAGTCAAGTTATTATTACACAAAAACAAAAACAAAAGGGTGTACATATAAGTAAAAAATAATACTAATATTTAGAATTAGGGTTCCACTAGTGGGCCGAGGCCCAAAAAATACAAAAGCACGGGAAGGAAAGCTCATAAATTGGAGACATGCTCTCTTTTTTCCATTCGAAGTTTATATGATTCTTCTTCAATGGTAGGAAACGTGTGTACCCGCAATTTCTCGCGATTCGAAGGTGATGCAGTGATTTGTTGGTGGTTTCATTGGTCTCGTTGCTGGGTTCTTTTTCCTTCAGTGGTACTTTTTTCCTCAATGGTACTTTTCTATCTCTATCTTGATGTTTAGGTTTTAATTGTTGAACATTTTTACCGTGGAATTTTCATAAACCCTGTACAATTGGTACGTGTTGAGAATTTTGTTGTTAGGCTAGCATAGCCATTATCTCATTCAATCTTCTGCTATTACAACAACAACCCTGTACAATTTTGTAAATCAAAATTTAAATTGTTAGGGTTTATGAAATGCTGCAAGATCTTTTTTCCACAATATATGAGCCTAAATTTTGAAACGGTTTAGGGTGCCTGAGGACTTTAAAGCATTTCGGTGACGATTCAATTTCCACCGTTGAGGTAATTATTAGATGTGCTTATCATATGGTATTATATCATTCTGTGTGAATTTGAGAGTAACTAATTGTTGGGGTTTGGTTTTTTTTGTCAATTTAGGGATTATTCTGCTAACTGTGGAATTGGATCCGGTGGAGTTCGACGTGGTTGGGATGCGAAAGAGATAGAGGATTCTCTGCTTCTTCGTTTGGATATGCCTGGACTTGGTAAGGAAGATGTGAACATATCTGTTGAACAGAATACCCTTATCTTTAATTCTGCTTTTGGTTGTTTTGCTAGACATAATATTCCAAACGTGGATGCTAAATTGATTCCTGAAACTTGAAAATGAGTTCTTTCCTGGAATTTTGCTTTTATCTTCAATTCTGTTTTGGTTGTTTAACTCTGTGATTTAAATCATAAAAGAACAACACATTTCAAATATTTCTCAAATGCCTTTTATTGTTAACTTGAATATTTTGATGATTTGCTGCTAATTTTTGATAGTTAAGTGAAATTAAAAGCACGACAAATACAAAACATCCCACATCATACCATTATTAAGCAAGTGGGTACTAGAGAGTTCGGAGGAGTTGATGCCCTACGACACTGTGTACATATGATTGTTATAATTGGCATTCACACTAGAGAGTTTGGAGGAGTTGATGCCCTACGACACTGTGTACATATGACACACTAGAGAGTTCGGAGGAGTTGATGCCCTACGACACTGTGTACATATGATTGTTATAATTGGCATTCACTAATTTAAGTTTGGCTTTGATTTAACATAACTGTTTAAATTTTGATTTGGATTTGGTTTGTGAGGAGTTCAGTTAAATTGTGTTAATTGAAATGTTTTAGAATATATTTGCTTCATATTTTCAGGTTTCATGGTTGATGTTGGTTTTTATTTTTCAGTAGTGTCATTATTTAATATAAATAAGGTAATGTGTGTTAGTATGAACAGAAATAACCAACGGTGATTTAAATTGTTTTTGGCGCCGATAATGCCATTGCTGCAGAATTTTATCTTGACAGGTTCATGTTGGTTTTGTAGCGATTGCAAATTTGTGTGAAAGCATATATATGTAAGTCATGCTCAGAAGTACTTTCTCTGCCGAAGTAATCTCAATCGCTGTCGCCGTAGATCCAGTCTTTTTGATATCACCACCGACAGGGTAATTTCTCCGGCAATCTCTTTATAGAAACAGTAAAAAACTTTTTGCCCAAATGTGTATTCAATTAGTTACTAATCAATAGAGTAGTATTATGATATTGCAAAACTGAGATTTAATTTTCTCTGTTATTTATTGGTTTTCTAATTTTGATTGAATCAAGTTTTTTTTTTTTTTTTTTGTGGAAATCCTTTGGTAGTTGTAAAGAAATCTAACAACTAGAATGGAGAGTGATATAAGATTATAAGGTTTATGTTTGTTCTCTATTTAGGGCTACTTTTTATTAGCAATTGTAAGAAATGTTAATGTTAGAACAAATCTGTTTCATTTGAAAAGTATGAGGATTTGATTTAAAAAATTAAGATTATGAAGACTAAAATCACACGATACTTAAGCTAAAGGACAAAAATACAATTAAGGCTTTCAGTTAATTGTGTGCTTTGTCCATTCAGGTTTGTATGGTGCAACCAAAAACAGAAATGGATCTCCAATTTCAGTCAACAAATATGAGCAATACTTAAGTGCAGTTGCATTTGCTGTTACTACTTTTGGAACGGTTGCTTTGATGAGTGGATTCTTCCTTAAACCTGTTGCTACACTTGATGATTATCTTGCTAACGTTGTGCCTCTATTTGGTGGTTTCTTATCTATTCTTGGAGTTTCTGAGGTAAGTTATATGTTCAGTTTTCCACCAAACATTAAATTTTTTTCTAGACTATAAAGCATTAAAACAGCTGAGGTTTGTTAAGTTTAAAATGTTTTGTGTTTGTATTATTTTCATTGTTCTGATAGCCACGTGGGTAATAGCCGCTCGATACGGTGTTAAACTCAGCCCTTTGTTCCTGGTGCCATCTAATGCACTTTACTTTTCTGATACATACTTCTATAGTAAAAAAGAATGGGAAATGAAACTACACTAGCCATTATCTCATTCAATCTTCTGCTATAACAACAACAACCCTGTACAATTTTGTAAATCAAAATTTAAATTGTTAGGGTTTATGAAATGCTCCAAGATCTTTTTTCCACAATATATGAGCCTAAATTTTGAAACGGTTTAGGGTGCCTGAGGACTTTAAAGAATTCATAATTCGATGATATCTTTTATGAGTTGAATGGAATTCATTACTGTGATTATTTGTCTATGTGAGTTCAAATCAATTTTCTTAATTTGAAAAGGGGATGATATTATCCTAAAACCAATGATAGGAAATGATGAATATTATTTTTGCTCTTTAATATTTTGTAAATGTTGGGATGCCTCGGTGATTTTATGATCTTGAGTGCAATTCTATACTTTGAATTGTCACTCATATATGATATATGAGCCTAAACTTTGAAACTATTATGATGCCTCGATGACCCGAAAGGAATTGACGGATATTATTTGTCCCATATGTTGGCAAGTGTTGGGATGCCTCAATGATTTTATGATCTTGAGTGCAATTCTATACTATGAATTGTCACTCATATATGATATATAAGCTTAAATTTTGAAACTATTATGATGCCTCGATGACCCGAAAGGAATTGACGGATATTATTTGTCCCATTTTTGCAAGTGTTGGGATGCCTCAATGTTTTTATGATCTTGAGTGCAATTCTATACTATTAATTGTCACCCATATATGATATATGAGCCTAAATTTTGAAACTATTATGATGCCTCGATGACACGAAAGGAATTGACAGATATTATTTGTCCCATATGTTGCCAGTGTTGGGATACCTCAATGATTTTTTGATCTAGAGTGCAATTCTATACTATGAATTGTCACTCATATATGATATATGAGTCTAAATTTTAAAACTATTATGATGCCTCGATGACCCGAAAGAAATTGACGGATATTATTTGTCCCATATATTGTCAGTGTTGGGATGCCTCAATGATTTTATGATCTTGAGTGCAATTCTATACTATGAATTGTCACTCATATATGATATATGAGCCTAAATTTTGAAACTATTATGATGCCTCGATGACCCGAAAGGAATTGACGGATATTATTTGTCCTGTCAGTGTTGGGATGACTCAATGATTTTATGATCTTGAGTGCAATTCTATACTATGAATTGTCACTCATATATATGATATATGAACTTAAATTTTGAAACTATTATGATGCCTCGATGACCCAAAAGGAATTGACGGATATTATTTGTCCCATATGTTGCTAGTGTTGGGATGACTCAATGATTTTATGATCTAGAGTGCAATTCTATACTATGAATTGTCACTCATATATGATATATGAGCCTAAATTTTGAAACTATTATGATGCCTCGATGACCCGAAAGAAATTGACGGATATTATTTGTCCCATATGTTGCTAGTGTTGGGATGCCTTAATGATTTTATGATCTTGAGTGCAATTCTATACTATGAATTGTCACTCATAAAAGATATACGAGTCTAAATTTTGAAACTATTATGATGCCTCGATGACACGAAAGGAATTGACGGATATTATTTGTCCCATATGTTGGCAAGTGTTGGGATGCCTCAATGATTTTATGATCTTGAGTGCAATTCTATACTATGAATTGTCACTCATAATATATATCAGCCTAAATTTTGAAACTATTATGATGCCTCGATGACACGAAAGGAATTGACGGATATTATTTGTCCCATATGTCGGCAAGTGTTGGGATGCCTCAATGATTTTATGATCTAGAGTGCAATTATATACTATGAATTGTCACTCATATATGATATATGAGCCTAAATTTTGAAACTATTATGATGCCTCGATGACCCGTAAGGAATTGACGGATATTATTTGTCCCATATGTTGCCAGTGTTGGGATGCCTCAATGATTTTATGATCTTGAGTGCAATTCTATACTATGAATTGTCACTCATATATGATATATGAGCCTAAATTTTGAAACTATTATGATGCCTTGATGAACCGAAAGGAATTGACGGATATTATTTGTCCCATATGTTGCCAGTGTTGGGATGCCTCAATGATTTTATGAAATTTTGAAACTATTATGATGCCTCGATGACCTGAAAGGAATTGACGGATATTATTTGTTTCATATGTTGCTAGTGTGTTGTGATGCCTCAGTGATTTTATGATCTTGAGTGCAATTCTATAATATGAATTGTGACTCATATATGATATATGAGCCTAAATTTTAAACTATCATGATGCCTCGATGACCCGAAAGGAATTGACGGATATTATTTGTACCATATGTTGCAAGTGTTGGGATGCCTCGGTGATTTTATGATATTGATTGCAATTCTATAATATGAATTGTCACTCATATATGATATATGAGCTTAAATTTTGAAACTATTATGATGTCTCGATGACCTGAAAGGAATTGACGGATATTATTTGCCCCGTATGTTGCAAGTGTTGGGATGCCTCAGTGATTTTATGATCTTGAGTGCAATTCTATAATATGAATTGTGACTCATATATGATATATGAGCCTAGATTTTGAAACTATTATGATGCCTCGATGACTCGAAAGGAATTGATGGATGTTATTTGTCCGATATGTTGCAAGTGTTGGGATGCCTCAATGATTTTATGATCTTGAGTGCAATTCTATACCATGAATCGTCACTCATATATGATATATGAGCCTAAATTTTGAAACTATTATGATGCCTCGATGACCCGAAAGAAATTGACGGATATTATTTGTCCCATATGTTGCAACTGTTGGGATGCCTCAATGATTTTATGATCTAGAGTGCAATTCTATACTATGAATTGTCACTCATATATGATATATGAGCCTAAATTTTGAAACGATTATGATGCCTCGATGACCCGAAAGGAATTGACGGATTTTATTTGTCCCATATGTTGCAAGTGTTGGGATGCCTCAATGATTTTATGATCTAGAGTGCAATTCTATACTATGAATTGTCACTCATATATGATATATGAGCCTAAATTTTGAAACTATTATGATGCCTCGATGACCCGAAAGGAATTGACGGATTTTATTTGTCCCATATGTTGCAAGTGTTGGGATGGCTCAATGATTTTATGATCTAGAGTGCAATTCTATACTATGAATTGTCACTCATATATGATATATGAGCCTAAATTTTGAAACTATTATGATGCCTCGATGACCTGAAAGGAATTGACGGATATTATTTGTCCCATATGTTGCCAGTGTTGGGATGCCTCAATGATTTTATGATCTAGAGTGCAATTCTATACTATGAATTGTCACTCATATATGATATATGAGCCTAAATTTTGAAACTATTATGATGCCTCGATGACCCGAAAGGAATTGACGTATTTTATTTGTCCCATATGTTGCAAGTGTTGGGATGCCTCAATGATTTTATGATCTAGAGTGCAATTCTCTACTATGAATTGTCACTCATATATGATATATGAGCCTAAATTTTGAAACTATTATGATGCCTCGATGACCCGAAAGGAATTGACGGATATTATTTGTCCCATATGTTGCAAGTGTTGGGATGGCTCAATGATTTTATGATCTAGAGTGCAATTCTATACTATGAATTGTCACTCATATATGATATATGAGCCTAAATTTTGAAACTATTATGATGCCTCAATGACCCGAAAGGAATTGACGGATATTATTTGTCCCATATGTTGCTAGTGTTGGGATGCCTCAATGATTTTATGATCTTGAGTGGAATTCTATACTATGAATTGTCACTCATATATGATATATGAGCCTAAATTTTGAAACTATTATGATGCCTCGATGATCCGAAAGGAATTGACGGATATTATTTGTCCCATATGTTGCAAGTGTTCGGATGCCTCAATGATTTTACGATATAGAGTGTAATTCTATACTATGAATTGTCACTCATATATGATATATGAGCCTAAATTTTGAAACTATTATGATGCCTCGATGACCCGAAAGGAATTGACAGATATTATTTGTCTCATATGTTGCAAGTGTTTTGATGCGGATTACCCTAACGCAGACATTATGCCTCAATGCCTTAAATGTAATATTGATATGAATTTTTATTCATTCATAATGCCTCGATAACCCAAAGGAATTAATGGATATGGTTAAAAACTGTTGCAAGTGTTTGTAAACCTTGATGACCCTAACAGAAATATCACGAAATGCAAAAAAAAAGTGTTTCACTCTTATTATTCTCTGAAACGGTTTCTAATTCCCTCATTAAACCCATTGGTTATTGAAATTAAACCCATTAATTATTGAAAATCTTCCCAATACACCTACTATCAATAATTAGGGAAATTTTCCAATACACCCATAAAGAACCTTACCAATGCAATTTTCATATTCATAGCACTCAACTCCCTCTCTCAAAGATGATTTTATGTGTGATGTGCTACTGTTTTCAATTTTAGAGTTGTTTTAATGTGCTACTCTTAATGAATATGAATGTTATTTGAAGTTTTTTTCTATTAAATTGTGTTGCTTCATATGCATATGTATGAATTTATATGGAATATATATGAATTTTTAAATTTGGTAGGATCTTACGATCCGTGTTATGATCCCCCAATTCACGATCGCGTGGGTCCTATCCGATCTTACTTAGGATCTCGAGTTTGTCTACCTTGGCTCTTATGACTATGAAAGCAATTCTAAATTGTAAACTGCCACAATGAGATGGAATATAGGATGATGACCCTAAAGGAATGAAACTGTAGAAATTTATAGTCGGATGCTTAGAAGAATCTAAAAGATTCATAATGTAAAAGATGGATGATATCATTTACGACTTGAATAAATTTCTTAAATTTGAATTGCCCCTGTGTGTTGAAATCTTTTTTTCCTAATCCGATAAAGGGATGATATATCCCCAAGTCTGATGGTAGGAATGCATGAATTTTATTTTTATTCTTAAATTTTATAAGTGTCGGGCTGCCTGATTGATTTTATAGAGAACCACATTATGCACACTTTATTATTCACAATGTAAAAGCTTGATGGTTACTTAAATGCAAAATGAGTGTGAATTTTATTCACAATATAGGAGATGATATCTATTAGGCTTTTGTGATTCTGAATGCAATTCTAGACTATGAATTGTCATCCAAAGATGAAATATGAGCCTTAATTTTGAAACTATTGGGATAGCTTGATTACCCGAAAGGAATTGACGGATGTTATTTGTTCCATAAATGTTGCAAGTGTTTGGATGCCTCGATGACCCTAAAGAAAACATTATGAACACTTAACTCAAAATTATGATTGCAATTCTAGACTATGAATTGTCATCCAAAGACGAAATATGAGCCTTAACTTTGAAACTATTGAGATACCTCAATGAATCGAAATGAATTGACGGATATTATTTGTTCCATAAATGTTAAGTGTTTGGATGCCTCGATGACCCTATAGGAAATATTATGAACACTTTACTCATAGCATAAAAATCGATGACCCTAATACGATACTGATATGAATCTTTATTCATAATATAAGGGATGGATCCACTGTTCTTTTATGACCCTGAATGCAGTTATAGACTGTGAATTGCCACTATGATATGGAATTTAGGATGCCTTGATGATCCTAAATGAATCAATGGATATTATATGTTCCATAAATGTTGCAAGTGTTTGGATGCCTCGATGACCCTAAACGAAACACTATGAACAATTCATTCATACTGTAAAAGTTGTATGAAGCCTTAAATGTGATATGGTATGAATTTTTATTCATAATATAAAAGATGGATTCGTTGTGCATTTATGACTATGAAAACAATTCTAAATTGTAAACTGCCACAATGAGATGGAATATAGGATGCCTCGATGACCCAAATTGGATATTGTTTGTTCCATAAATTTTGAAGTGTTGGGATGCCTCATTTGACCCTAAAAGGAAGATTATGAACACTTTAATCATAATTTAAAGTTTAACAACGTGTTACATGTGACATTGATATGAATTTGTGTTCATATTATAAACGTTTGTATTCGTTGTACCTTGAATTCATGTTTCGACCGTGAATTGTCATTGAATGCTATATGGTACGCCTCAATGATCCAAAAAGATGTATGAATTTTGTATGCTCCATGCATTTACTATTGTGTTTTTTTTTTCCGTAATATAAAGGTTTGTACTCATTTTGCTTTTATGACCTTGAATTCACTTTTAGATTATGATTTGCCACTTTGCTATATGGGCTGCCTCAATACTTCTCTGTTTTCATTTTCGAACGTTATGATGTGTTTTAAAGAAGATGAAACACACATTGTTTGGTCCTTTCATCTTCTTTAGAACACGCAATATAAAAAATTTCTATACTCTATCTTGTTTTTCAGGTTTTAATTCTTGAATTTTTTCAGTGGAATTAGTAGTACTGGAATGATTCAGCAAACTATGATTTTCTATGAAGAATCTTTTGGCACCGATGACAACTTATTCGTTAGCTAAGGTAATGAGATGGAATATAGAATGACAACCCTAAAGGAATGAAACTGTAGAAATTTATAGTCGGATGCTTAGAAGAATCTAAAAGATTCATAATGCAAAAGATGGAGGATATCATTTACGACTTGAATGAAATTCTTAAATTTGAATTGCCCCTGTGATGAAATCTTTTTTTCCTAATCTGATAAAGGGATGATATATCCCCAAGTCTGATGGTAGGAATGCATGAATTTTTTTTTTTATTCTTAAATTTTACAAGTGTTGGGCTGCCTGACTGATTTTATAGAGAACCACATTATGCATGTAAAAGCTTGATGGTGACTTAAATGCAAAATGAGTGTGAATTTTATTCACAATATAAGAGATGATATCTATTAGGCTTCTGTGGTTCTGAATGCAATTCTAGTCTATAAATTGTCATCCAAAGATGAAATATGAGCCTTAATTTTGAAACTATTGAGATAGCTCGATGACCGAAAAGGAATTGACGGATGTTATTTGTTCCATAAATGTTTCAAGTGTTTGGATGCCTCGATGACCCAAAAGGAAATATTTTGAACACTTTATTCATAGCGTAAAATTCGATGACCCTACTACGATACTGATATGAATATTTATTCAAAATATAAGGGATGGATCCACTCTGCTTTTATGACCCCGAATGCAATTCCAAATTGTAAAATGACCTGAAAGGAATATGAATCATGGATATTTTTTGTTTCATAAATTTTGAAGTGTATGAACACTTTATTCATAGCCATAACCGCATTCTCACAAGATCAATGGGCAGTTATGGCTAGAATGCGGTTCATGAAAAATGGTAAGCCAAGGTCTTCACATCTCAAATCTTCTATCTGGCTGGGTCTTAGGCCTCTTCTGAATGACATTTTTCAACATGCCACTTGGACTGTTGGTAATGGAGAGTCCATTTACTTTTGGACTGATAGATGGTTGGCTATGCCTATAGTGGATATTTGGCAGATCCCTGTTCACCTTCACAAAGTCTTGACAGTGAAAGTTGCTGATTTAGTGATAGAGGACAGTGGCAAATTCCTGATTATTTCCTGCATAAGGATGTCTCTTAAGTCCAGCAAATATATGGTATCACTCTGCCTATTGACTTGCTGATACTCTCAATTGGAACAATTTTATTGATGGGAATTTGACCAATAAATTAGCTTTTGATCATTTGAAAGGGACTTTTCAGAGATTTCCGTGGTGCACAACTATTTGGAATAGTATACCCCCCTTCCAGATCTTTTATTCTTTGGAGATTTGCTCACAATAAGTTGCCCACTGATGATAATTTGCGTAAAAGTGGGTGTTGCATTGTCTCTATCTGTTGTTTCTGTCACAATCAAGCGGTATCTTGTCATCATATTTTCTTATCTTGCCCTGTTACTATGGTGTTGTGGGATTGGCTTAGCTCTGGTACTGGTCAGCAGATTGATACGTGGTTGGCTCTAATCACTAGCTGTCTGAGTACGAGTAGCTCTCTGTTGCGGAAAGTGATGCTGTTTGCAGTCCTGCATACCATTTGGATAATTTGGATTGAAAGAAACAACATAACCTTTTAGGACAAACACACAAGCATAGATAGCATGAAACACTGTGTTCTGACAGATATTCATCTGAGTTTTTCTCTGAACTTGATGATGGGAACATCCTCTATGGCTAAGTTTAAAGTTACTCTATTTTTCAACATCCCTCTCAGGTCTAGCAGGCTCGTTTCTGCCACTGAGGTACGATTGCTTCCTCCTGCTGCTGGAAGAATAAAAGTGAATATTGATGGTTCCTCGTTTGGGCCTGTGCCCAGTGGGGCAATTGGTGGGGTTTTCCGAAATGATGAGTCACTTTTGGGTGGATTTACCCAGAATACAGGCCATGCTTCAGCTCAAGAGGCTGAGCTTTGTGCAGCCATGTTTGCGATTGAGAAAGCTGCGGAACTAAATAGGAAATAGTTGTGGATAGAGAGTGATTCTCTGACGGTGGTTAGGTGTTTTGATAGCAGATCTGTGGTCCCTTGAAGATTGAAGACAAGATGGCAAAACTGCATGGTTTTGGTTCGGAAGTTAGGTGGTATTTGTACCCACATTCACAGGGAAGGCAACCTGGTTGCAGACGCCTTAGCTCAAAATGGGCAGAGTTTGGCATTATCTACTTCTCAATGGTGGAGTGAACCTCCCTATTTTCTTCTATCTCTTTTGTATCATGATAGTCTAGGTGTGCCTCATTATAGTACAATCAGATGATGCATTGACTTAGTAATAGGGTTCTGGCCCCCTCCAGCTTGGTTTTTTGATATTTTGCTCTGCTTGATAAAAAAAAAGATTGTGATTTGCCACTGTGCTATATGGATTGCTTCAATACTTCTCTGTTTTCGTCTTAGAAAGTTATGATGTGTTTTAAAGAAGATGAAACACGCAGCCTTTTATCTTTAAAACACGCATCATTCAGGAAACATTACGAATACTTCACTCATTATGTAAAAATTGGATGATGCCTGAAATGTAATATTAATGTGAATTTCTTTATTCATTATATAAGGGATGGATCCATTGTGTGCTTTTATGGATAAATCATGGATGTTATTTGTTCCATGAATTTTTAATTGTTTGGATGTCTCATTTGACCCTAAAAGGAAGTTATGAACACTTTAATCATAATTTAAAGTTTGATATTCATAATATAAAGCTTCATATTAGTTATGCTTTAATGACCTTGAATTCACTTTTAGACTGTGAATTGCCACTGTGGAATATGAGATGCCTCAATGATCCAAAAAGATTATGTATATTATTTGCTCCATGAATTTACTGTTGTGCGTTTATGATCCTGAATGATGCTCTCTACTGTGAATGTGAATTACCACTCGAAGATGGAATATGAGTTTAAATTTTGTAACTATTTGGATGCCTTGTAACTCAGAAAGGAATCAATTAAATTTATTCCAGAATTTGAAGTGCGCCTATTTTTTCTGCATTGTGACTGTTGCTTTTAGGTCTTTTGGTTGTTATGCTGTAATATTGCTATCTTTGGATGACAAAATTATGCATTACGTGTAGAATTAAGGCATGCTTTTGTTGGTATCAGAGACTTAAGATTTGTCTTTATTTTTCTGTAGCAACATGTTTTTGTTGGTATGTAATGTGTAATTGAAATATTTCAAACTTTGAAACTGATAATACTAATTTTCTCATATCTAAAAAGTGTAATAAAAATAAAATCTTTTGATAAGGCTGGAAAATATAGAAAAACTTGTTTTTGTGGGCTTTCTTTCTTTGTGCATCTTTTTGGAGTGAGTCTTTAAAATGTGGCTTGGGATTTTGACCGTCCTCAGAGAGATCTGAGCACCTTTGATTGAGAGAAGATTGTGTTGGAGTCAAATTGGAAAATCCTTAACACTAAAACAAGAAGATTTATGTATGCATTAAACCAGTAGCTTGAGAACCCTTTGAGCTGTTTGGGGATAAATTAAGTGTCGAATCTGACATAGGTGGTTCTATTTTGTCAGAAATTGTGATGTATATCAGTATGTCTGCAGGTCTTAGATCAGCAGAAAGTCTGTCCTATTGTTTACTTGCTGAGCTTGTTCTTTGCTGCGGATGGACACCGGTTTCTGATGACTTAAATGTGATATGGATGTGAATTTGTATTCACGATGCAAGAGATGATATCTATATTCTATAGTGCTTTTACTACGCTTAATCAAATTCAACTTGAATTGCCACTCGGAGATGAAATATGATCCTAAATTTTGCGTCTCTCCAGATGCCTTGGTGACCCGTAATGAATCAATGGATATTACTTGTTACATGAATTTTGTAAGTGTTGGGATGTCTTGATGACCCTAAACAAAACATTAATCTAACTTCACTCATAATGTAAAAGCTATATACTGCCTTAAATGTGTCGAAGCGAAATTTTATTCATTATGTAAGGGATGGTACTCGTTTCACCAAGACTTTGAATGCAATTCTAGTCTGTTCTTATTGAGCCTACAAGTCGGACTACCAGCATAGAATGAGGGGCTTTATAGTTTTATTGACTAGCCATCTAATGTTAGTCTTGATGGATAAATTATACTCTCAGCTTTTGGAGCCGAGGTATATTTGACATACCCTGTCGTAGTTGATGAAGTTCTTCAAAAGCCATAAGAGATAATAGTAAAAACATTTTATAGCTATATGCTGCAACAATTTTTGAAATCTTGCAATTTGGAGGTATTTTCATTATTAATAATAATATAGTAGAACATGAAAAGAACCTGCATGTTAGGACCCAATATGATGTATTTAAGTAGAACATTCCTATTACATAGATACCGTTCTAATTACGTAAACACCTTGTATTGGGTCCTAACACTGCAACGACTAAGTCTCATGAAGTGCTGGTTTGTCATTTCAAACGTGTTTTAATATACTTGGAGAAGTGTGCCTCTTAGATTCCATGTGAATAAGTAGTGACTGGATTGTAGTTTGGTCATATATTGAACCTTTTGAGCATCGCTTTTGTTATTGCCAAAAAATATATTTCAGTTGTTGTGTTGACAGATTGCAGATCAAGGAAGTCTGTTAACCTTCACAAGTATGTCATTTAAAGCTTATTCTTCAATGTCACATTTTGAATTTTTCCATTTCTTCGATGTTGTTGCCTATTATTAGATAAATATATATGAAAAGCAATTCAGACCTTCCTTGATTCAACTTCATATAAACACCATGATCCAAAAAACACCTTGCAATGTCAAGTTGAGTTAGGAATGTGTAAATTTTTTTATTCCATGCTTTTTAGCTTGCTTCAACCCATAGAAAAGAGAAATAGTTTTGCTTTATATAAAAGGGTGGGTTAAATGTTGGGGTGACGGTATAAATGT
The DNA here is from genome assembly GCF_003473485.1 of Medicago truncatula. Classification (NCBI taxonomy): domain Eukaryota; kingdom Viridiplantae; phylum Streptophyta; class Magnoliopsida; order Fabales; family Fabaceae; genus Medicago; species Medicago truncatula. Next base: position 34,737,823 of record NC_053044.1, read on the forward strand.
CAGGGTGTAGGGTATAATTTTCTGATAATGATTTATAGTCCGGTAGTAAGAGAGGGCAGGCCCGTGTTTCCTTTAGAAGATTGCTCTATGCATCATGTGGATTGTTGCCGCCTCTGAGATAAGTTGATCGGAAGTCACGCTCTATCCAAAAATGTCCATCAGGTCGTATCTTCCGATATGTTTTGAGTGACCGTGAGTGGCGATTCAATATATATAAAAAAAAAACTTCTATCATTTTCCTACAACAATTCTACACATCTTTTCATCTTTTAAAATCTGTTCACCCCTCTACTTATAACATTGGAGGTTCAACCCATTGCAGCATTAAAACATTTTTCTTCACATACCCAAACCCCTTTGTTCATTAAAAATGAATGCACCGCATTCAAAATCCATAAAGAGAAGGAAAGAAAAGAGGGAAACAAAAATTACACGCTTGGTTCATTTCCTCAACACAATGCATGTTCACAAATCTTTGTTTCTGTTCTCTACATGTCAAATGACAATCCATTCATAACCAAAATGAGAAGACTCGAATAAAAAACAGTTAACGCAAGTAAACAATGTTATTATAATAGTTCATAATGCTATTGTTGCAGGTTGCATAAAAATATGCGAGATATTTATGTTTGGTACCTGTGTTTATAAAATTTATAATGATCACAGGTTTGTCTACAAATCCTCAATCATGTTCCTTAATTACGTGCTAAGTCTAAAAGCAAACATATGAGAAAGCTACCGACCATACTGGCAAGGAAGAATTTCAAGAGAAAGCAGCGTAGACTTCGAATTTCAGCCGGGGAAAGACCAGTTGGTGGTGGTCTGAAGGTATTATTAGCTTCATGCCACTCTTCTTTCATTTCAACTTTAACTATATCAGCTACATTATTAGCAATGGATCCACAGATTTCACAAGTTCTGTAAATTTTAATAACAAAAATTTAAACACATGTAATCCAATTAGAAGTATTAACTTGTATACCAACAACTTGTGCTTTTCAGAAAATCATAGATTGAGATACAAAACAACTTATACATCAAAGATCTAAATCGATGATCCTAACCAACATTTTTCACTTTTCCTACCTTTAGACTTTACCAATCAAACACTCACAAAATATCTGATTAAAATCATGCTTCAAACCATATTTATCATGAATTCACATGCTAATGATCTTGTGCCGTATTTTGCTTGCTTCCAAGAGGGAAACATTTCGAGAGCTTACGAAGGAAAAATCATAAAAGGGATATATCAAACATGATTGTGCATGAAAATTCCTCTATTGAATATTCACCCCCTACTCCGGTTACGTACGTAGACAAATGCTTCGACCTTAGGTTTTGTTTGAATATTTTAAATGCTTTTTCAAAATGAACAACATAACGGAATGGAACAAAATGATAGGATGCATTCCTCCCTACACTTATTTTATCTTTTTTTGTGACGCTAAAGCTCATTTTGTAGAGAAAAAAAATGTGCATGGACCTAAAAACTATATACTATACTAAGCATATCATCTTTATTTAGATGCTTTTGCAGTAACATATCTCAATTTAGTATTTTGTTACGTAAAAGACAATGTAGCCACCTAAACCATCCAATTAGAGAATATTCAGAATATATCACCCGAGTGACTTTTTTTTTTTTTTCGAAAAAAATTCGTTAAACCAAGATCAATATAGTTTGACAAAACACACCTCAGAAACAATGAACTTACTTGTTACCCTTGATCCTGAACCATTCTTCAGCACATAGTTTATGAGCAGTAGACATGTCATCTTTACAGGAACATCCTAGTTCAATGGGAGTCCAAGATTCATGTTGGTCATCATCTTGGTTTTCCATATCCATGCTGAGTTGGCAAATCCTACAATCTCTCTTCACATCATCATCAACAACAACAACCACACTCTCCAGATCCAAATCCACACAACATTCAGACACAGAGGACACTCTTCCTTTCTCATCTCCCGTAGAGTTTCGGGGAGAAGCATTTTGAATGTTGTCGACGTCAACAACGTGAGACTTGTCTTGTTGTCTTCCGGTAATGAAATATCCGATGATACCTGAGTTGAGAATCTTCATGTCATGGTTTTGGTTGGTAGGAAGAGATCATTTGTAATACACATCAAGGTTTGTTGAAAGAATAAGAAAAATGTGCAGTTTTTTATGCAGATTCAAGCAAAGAGTGATGTGAAGTGTGTAATGCAGTTTTAGAGATCAAGACGTTAATTCTAGTTAATTGGTAGCTTGTTTTTCTCCTCTATCACATCTATATTTGGAGATAGGTTGGGCTGAGCTCGTCTTTAAGATGTCGACTCTGACCTATTCAAAAAAAAATTTAAGGAAAAGTTTTACATGTTACTTGTCGTAAACTTATTTTTTTCGTCCGATCAGTCACACCTTATTGAAAACCCGATATGTCTTGTAAACTAACTTAAGGCCAATTTCATATTAATCTCTTTAAATATGTAATGTGATTCATATTTAAATAGGCTAACGAGCTAATAAGTTAATGATTTTAAATTATTGGTCATATACCATGTTTGATCGTTTAACAGAATTCTCAAATTAGTCCTTTAAGTTTTAAATATATCCTTTTAGTTTGACAAAATTCTCAAGTTAGTCTTTAAGTTTCAAAAGTTTCAAATAAGTCCTATTAGTTGATAAACTATTTTACTGTTACTCCTGCTGTCAGTTATTAATTAATTGATGCTGATGTAGCCGTTAAGTTGTTGACTTGGATCAAAACGTTGTCTTTTAAAAGTTCCATGGTGTCAAAATATTACGTTTAATGGTTACAAATGATCATTCTAGCACTGTAAATGTCGTTTAATAGTGCTAGAAAGACATTTGTTGTTGTAAATAGCTGCCTTTCTAGCACTATAATTGATCATTTGTGACAATTAAACGTAGTGTTTTAACATCTTGAAGCTTTTAAAAGGCAGCATTTTGATCAAAGTCAACAACTTAACAACTATATCAGCATCAGTTAAACGGAGACTGACAACAGGGGTAATAGTGAAATAATTTATCAACTAAAATGACATATTTGAAACTTTTGAAACTTAAAGCACTAACTTGGGAATTCTGTCCAACTAAAAGGACCTAATTGAAACTTTCGAAACTTAAAGGACTAACTTGGAAATTCTGTCAAATTAAAAGGACCAAAAGTGATATTTGGCCTAAATTATTTTTTGTATTTAACCTAATATTTTGAGTGTATGACTCTACATTACAATTTATTTCAATTCTACTCTATAAAATACATTTGAATATGAAAAAAAAAAAATCAGTGCAAGCTAATATTTTTTTTTTTTTTTTGATGTTCGGGATTCGAACTTTGCATATATTATGCATTGTACTTACCAACTTATCTAAGCTCATGGGACCAATATGCTTATTGAAAATGTTTTCCATAAAAAAAAAGATGAAAATGTTAATCACAAAGTACAATAATAAGAATAATTATAAAAATAAATTATTATTTTTATTTACTTAAATAAGTCGGGCTGATTTGCGTCCAAATAAAAAAAGTAAATCGGTCTGACAGGTCTATACGACTTTATGTTGTCTTTTACCTAGCATTTAGCTAAATAAGATTTAAAAAAAAAAATATAAGTGTTGTGTATTCATAAAAAAATCTGATCTATCATAAATCGGAAGTAGACCTTTGTCATTTGACCTGACCTATTTCCACACCACCTACAAAGACTATACCACGAAAGGAAGAGAATAGATTCAATAAATGTGAATAAACCAATCATTTTCTCCAATTTAACATTATGCAAATATAATAAATGGTTTGTAAGGTATAAAAATTGTCATTATCGTAAAATGTTTTCAAACACAATATACAAACTACAAACGATATGTTAAATTTAACTATATTGAGTCTCACTCACCTACAATGAGAATGAATCATATAACAAACCACAATTTTGAATAAGGGATACCATTTATGTTGGGTCATGAGGGGAGCTCGGGGCACCGTCCACAACGATGCTAAAACAATTGGTATCCCTTAAGACAATGGGTCCTCTTACATATAACAAACGATGCTATATGTTACTTTAATAACCTCACTTTAACAATTGCAATGAAGTTGTACTTAAAAAAAAGGCAATGAAGTTGCATTGATACGTTCCTTGGCATGGTATCGTTGATCAAAAAGAGTTAACAACCCTGGCGGTTAGCTCAGTAGTATTGGTCTAAAATTTAAGAGTGTGCTACTCTATATGTTTTAGGTTCAAATTTTTCAAGGGCTAACCATTATTGTGTTGGGCCAATTCATATAAAATTTTGCTCGGACTTTAATTAAATCCTTAATAGTGGACAGTGTGATTGATCTTCCAAATTAGCTAATTCTTAGGCTAAATACTAAGTTACCAATTTTTTTTTTTATCATTGTTAGCGAAAATTAAAAGAACATAGAAAAATAACATTAATAGATGCAACAAATACCTCTTTCTATCTTGTTTTTCCATTCCAATGTAAAAAAACGGGAAGAATACACAATAGGAAGAAATAATGGGTTGTTTGCTTCGCCTCTCCCTTTTGAAGCCTTTTTGTAGACGAATGATCCCCTTTGAAGTTGGCGATTTATGTTAATGAGGAGTGATATTTGAACAACCATTTCATACAACTTTTGGTGACAACTTTTTTTTTTTCTCTTTTCATTGGTTAAAAACAATGGAGAAAGAAAAATGAAGAGAGAGAATAAGAGGATAATGTAAATATGAGAGAGAAAGTTATTAAAAAGTTGTCAAAAAATGATTGTAGAAAATATCATATCTCTATGTCAATAGTCATATTTTTTTCAAGTGAAATGTGTTGCTTCCCATTTTTCTTTTCTAAAGTGTGTTAGTTATTTTCCATTTATATTGATAGTTTGTTTTGTGCATGTGGACTGTGGTGCCGTGGAGCAGTGTCTATGTAAGTAAGATTTGCAAGCTGTGATATTGCTAAGAAAATGAAACTTGCAACAAGATATTGTTAAAGATGAATCTTACAATATATGAAAATTAATTAGTTAGGAATCTTTCAAAACTGTTGTTCCTTGCCCAACACCATTATCATTACAACAAAATATTGTATTTTGGTATCTTCTTCATTTACTTTTATATTATTTTTTGTATTTATCGTTTTGTTTTTCGATTATGTACTTATTGTTTCACATTTCTTTTATTGGTAATAAATTGGAGATTTTTTTTTTATTGGGAGAGGGATTTTTCTTCTCTCTCACTAATCTAACCCTATAATGACTATTTTGTTTTTTTTTGGTCAAGTCCTATAATGACTATTTTACAACCGCTTTTGAAGGAATTTGAAGTCAATTCCTTAAATTAAAAAGATAAACTCTTACCTAATTTAGCACTTCAGGTGTAATTATTTGGCCCCTAGCTATGCAAACAAATTATTTATGGATTTTTATATACATTTACAATGTTAAAGTCAATCATATATTACTACTAAAAAAGAAAAAATTTGTGAGGGAAATTTAGAGAGGGAAAACACAAAATCCCTCTCTAATTCTGTCACTAAATTTTGCGACCAAGAAATTTGTAAGGAATTTTATTTTTTCCGTCACTAATCTTCCTCCCTAATTTTGCATTTTCTAGTAGTGATATATTTGATCATTTAAAATTTGATTTTTGTCGTATATAACAGAAAATGAAGGAAGATAACTTGAAGGCTAAGTTAACCAACAAATATGAGTCATAAGATAACCCCATGCAAGATCTAATTTAACAAGAGATGGTGTATTGTTACCACTAACCGAAAACAACCAATTAAGCTAGCTTGATAGTTTCTAAAGATATTACCACAAGCAACAAGGCCAGGACAACCAAGCACATATTAGCAAAGAATTGTTTGAACCAAAGATTATACTTTTTTTTTTTTTTTTGACAAAACCAAAGATTATCCTTAAATACTCAATCAATTTGACAAGTTTATTAATCACATAAGTCCAATTATTTACCTTAGTGTCATGACGTATTTGATGTATCCGAGTTAAAGTCTTACAAAAATTAGCGTGACATTCCTCCTTTGAAAAGAAATAATAATACAAGTTTTTTTTTTACTTATTAACTCATATTGGTTGAAAAACTATGAATATGAATTGATGGATTCAAGTGAACAACAATTTTTAGTTACCGTCGAATAAATTGTTAGAAACAACGAATTAAAACTAAAAAAGAATAATAAGTGGAATATCAATGTGGTACAAATAAGTGGAAATTTATGGAGCTCTGAAAACCCTTTTGTGTGAGTATAATTGAAATAATTAAAACCATAAATTTTGTTATGATCTCTAGTTTTAGTATATGAATACTATTTTTTTTGTGGGCATAAGATATCATTTTTTTAGAGGAGGAGATATCATATTTTGTTACGAACTAATTTTCGTATATTAATATATTTTTAGAGAATTCTGGTGGAAAAAAGTGGAAGCAAAAACAATAGAAAAATAGTGACAACAAACAAGCATAATCAATACGTATCAATTAGTGTTTATGCCTCAGATGTTTTAAGTTTGATCTAACATCCCAACCTTACAAAACTAAAAATAGCTAAACAAGTTCCAGCTAAAAACTTAGAGAAATCGTTTCATAACAGGACAAAGAAGTAAGCGTGACAATATATAAAGATTATCAATCTTATTTTCTAGCAAACATCAATATCAGTTCTTTTCTATCTTTCCTTTAACACCATGAAGATCTCCATTCTCTTTGGTATCACCTTTGCATGTGGCTTTTTTGGAAACTTTATTTCAAATGCTAATCCTCTACCGTATGAAGCCATATTCAACTTTGGCGACTCTACAAGTGATACCGGAAATGCTGCATTTGATCACCTCAATGTTATGGAAAAATTAATTCCCTATGGTTCAACATACTTTAAACATCCATCGGGACGACAGTCAAATGGACGACTCATCATAGATTTCATAGGTACTTTTACACATACTTCTTTTTTCTTAAATAAATTCTTTTTGTATTAATGAAATAGTAAATAACAAAAAGAAATAATAATACTACCAAGAACTCTAAAATAATATATTTTATGAGGTCGTTATAATTAAAATCAATAATTTTTATGGTTGATACATTTCCGATTGAAAATTTCACTAGCTCATTCTCATTTTAATTGTAGCTGAGGCATATGGGTTGCCATTTTTACCGGCCTATAAGAATATCACCAAAATCCCAGATGATATAAAAAAGGGAGTTAATTTCGCCTATGCCGGTTCAACTGCACTTGATGTCAAATATTTTAGTGGCATTAGTGGAGTCAGTGCACCAAAGGAATCATTAAATGTGCAATTTGATTGGTTTAAGAAGCTAAAACCCGACTTATGTAAAAGTAAAGAAGGTTTTGTCCTAAATCCTTACATGTTATTTTTGTGTGATATAAATGGTTTATCATCTATATGACTAACAAAACTTTTGTTTTTTTATGAGTTCACAGAATGTGACAGCTTCTTCAAAAACTCATTGTTTATAGTGGGAGAGATTGGTGGAAATGATATTTTTTATCATCTTTCTAAAACTATTACAGAACTACGAGAGAAAGTTCCTTTGATGGTTGAATCAATCAAAAATACCACCAATGTATGTTATACAAATCTTAAGTAATTAAATGTTTACGTATTAGCAAAAAATAAATAACTTTTGACTTCAATTGTAGAATAATTGTGTTTAAGTTATAGGTAATATTGAATAAATAATGGTCTTGGAAAATTGTAATGGATATTTATTTAATTATGTTTGTCAGGCTTTAATTGAAGAAGGAGCGGTGGAGCTAGTGGTTCCAGGGAACTTTCCAATGGGGTGTAATACTGACATATTGTCAAAAAAGATTAGTCAGAAGAAAGAAGACTATGATGAATTTGGATGTTTGATAGCTTACAACACTCTCATTGAATACTTTAATGAGCAGCTAAAAAAATCCATAGAGACAATAAAACAGAAACACCCTCAAGCTAAGATAGTATATTTTGATTATTACAACGATGCCAAGCGTTTATATCAAACACCTCAACAGTATGGTGTGTGGAGCAATTATTTTCTTTCCTTGTTAACTTTTTATTGTTTTATTCTTATCAAATTTGTTTGATCCCATTCACTAATTTATGTACATTAATGATGCAGGTTTTATTTCTGATAAGGTCGAGATTTTGAAAGCATGTTGTGGAGGAAGTGGACCATATCATCATGATGAGTATTGGTGTGGAACGCCGAATACAACAGTTTGCTCTGATCCTTCAAAACTAATAAATTGGGATGGACCCCATTTTACCGAAGCCGCTTATAAGCAAATAGCTAAAGGATTAATCGAAGGCCCTTTTGCATATCCTTCTCTAAAACCTGCTCCTTTCAAGATAGCTTAGAATTGATGATGTAAATATTAAGAAAGACTTTCTTTCATGAATTCCAATCATGATTACACTTTATATCTCTGCTATGAGAAGTTTAAATGTACTCAATTATAAGCTTGCTTACTTCCCCTCTCATTTTTCGTCTCCCGTCCTCCCTTTTAAAGCCTTTTCGTAGATGAATCATCTCTCCCGTAAATTTGTTGTTGTATTTACTTTCACCAAGTCTTTTTTTCAAGTGAAATATGTTGCTTCCCATTTTTCTTTTCTAAAGTGTGTTAGTTATTTTCCATTTAGAGTGATAGTTTGTTTTGTGTCTTTGACTATAGTGTCATGGAGCAGTGTCTAATGTTAGACTTGCAAGCTGTAAATTGCCAAGAAAATGAAACTTGTAACAAGATATTGTTAAAGATGAATCTTACAAATGAATGAAAATAGTTAGGGATCTTGCAAAGCTGTTTTTCCCCCTGCCCATCGACACATATTGCATGAAAATATTGTATTTTGGCATCTTTTTCTTTTAATTTTCTATTATTTTTGTTGTCAGACACTAGTAAGAGACTTCTAGCTGCAAAATGGTGTGCTTGCATACATATAATGTTATTCATTTTTTTTGTCAAAAATAAAGTTGGTTCAACCCACATGGGTGGTTCTAGTGATGTTGGCTTGAGACTTAGGAGTGCGCTCTTTTTAAGGTCTCAAATTTGGTTCTCCTGATGTCAATTTTAATAGGCTAGTTTGTCTTCTTCAATAAAAGTTTACTGCTGGTTCTAACATATTTACACGTTTTTTACGAAAATATCTTCTCGCGGTAAATAATTTAAGAAAGGAGTATACCATAATTTAGTGAACCTTGTCTCTATCAAGGTTAGCTAAGATTTTTTGTTTAGGACAAAATAATAATGTGCAAGGCATCACATGAGACACCGTAGTTCCAATTATACTGATACCTCAAAGGCATCACATTATTTGCAGCGTCCTATAATTCTTTAATAAAAGAATAAAGTTTTGAGGAACTAGACCAAAACCCAAAGACATGATCTTATTCAAACAATTACACCTATTTTTTATGTGCCAATTAACAATAGAAGATGACTGAAGATGACTTGAAGGCTAAGTTAACCAACTGAGAATCATATTCAATTTAAATATGAGTCCAACTTTTAGCATATGTCAATTCAATAACAATCATAACTCCATGCAACACTAAGCAAGAAGAGATGTTGTATTACCAACACTAACGGCAAAACAACTAATAAAGCTAGCCTGATGGTTTTTTAAAGCTAGCCTGATAAGCAACAATGTCGGAACAACCAAGCGCATAACCATTAACTAATATTTATTTAAACCAAATATTAAACTCAAAGGTTCTCTATCAATCCGACAAATTTATTAACCACATAAATCCAATTGTTTGTCTAAGCCATTGTTGGATTGAAAAGCTACACATTAATGTGAGGTGAATTGGAACTTTCAAGAAGAGAGAGTATGAGTGAAAAAAAGTGTAATTGTATTCAATGTAATGTTGTGGTGATACAAATCTGCACAACACAATAACCATATATATAGAGATGGTTATGCTAACTAATTATAGTTACTTGACTAGAAAGTAAACCCTATAATCAAGTTAATCTCTAACTGACTAACTAGTGTGAGCTAGCTGGTAACCGTCAACTAACTAATCTCTAATAACTTATGCTAATCTATAGTATATACATCATAACAACGGTACAATATACTAGTTAGCAATCGCATCTTCTGTTGTGCATCCTCTAAATTGATCTGATAGGGTGTTGATCCTCTGGACCTCTCTAATCCTCTGAACCCATTTCATACCTCTCTGATCCACTGCCTCAGATGATCATTGATAGTTTGAGTTATACAACCAGTAGTCACACGTCTATTTTAAACATAGTCGCACGTCTCTTTCAATGGGTATCCGTTGGGTGTGAAAATGTAATGTAAGTCTGTGGAATCATTTTTCTTATTTTTGTAGCAATGGGAACTTGAACTGAAACTGCAATATTTTCAAATTTCAATAACCAAAATCCACTAATCTTTCCTCTCAAAATAAAAAAACATCCACTAATCTTTTGTTGACAACATAATATTCGAATTCTAAAAGCAGTTTATGATGCTCTGAAAAGTTAAGCCATTAAAAAAAAAACACTATTTAATAGATGCCCAGTTGGCCAATGTTGGATCAAGTCGTTTAATTGGGGGTAAGATTGTGTAAATGCCAAAAATAACAGGATACACTTGAACATGAGAATGAATTCTACAGATAAAAGAAAAAGGGTAACATGTGAAAGTACTTAAAAGAGTTTATTTAAATTTAGTTTATCACGAACAGTTGCTTATGCATTATTAGGAACAAATGTATTTTGTTCAACATCCGTTCTTAGGAGAATGGGGTTATAGTAATCCGGTCTAGAAGTCCTAACTCAACTGACAAATGTCGAAATTATAAAGCTGGACGTCGTGACCCGGGTTCGAACCCGGGTCCTCACAATTGTCTACTGCAAATTATTTTACTAGCAAATACAAACTTAGGCTGGTAGTATGCCTACTCAATTGTCATTTCAATTAGCAATGTATTCCGTAATAACCAAATCCAATTAATAGATAGCATCAAAAACAACTTATTCATTGAAGTTGAAGGGGGTAATAATTCACTTCAACATGAACCAACGAGGTTAAAAAACCAATAAAGTATCCTCACTTGTACTCATAGTAAGGAATTACTTGCACATTAGAGTAGAACGACATGCCAGATTATTTTTGTTCTCACATATTGAAATCTAGATTTCAGTTTTTGAAAAACATGCTAAATGCCACCAATATGCTACCAAAACCTTGAACATATGGGTTTAGACTAGGAGCAAAATAATAGTTAATTTCTATTTGGTAAAACAACATTTGATATAATAACAGACTTGGTATCTAATTAGTGCTATGAAGCAACTTGATAAATAGATACTCCTCTAACAAATGCTATTGTGGAACACCTCTTCTGCTTAGGTCTTCCAAACTTACATTTGCCTCAAGTCCCATGTCCAGTAAATCATTAACCATTGCAAGAATGTCAGATTTCAAAGAGGCTGCGAATGCCTGTCAGTAAAGCAGAAAAACATATTACTGTCTTATAGAGGCAAAGTTGAAGTAGAATGACAACTAAAATTTCTTCGCAATGAGATAGTATACTTTTCTTTCCTCTTCATTTTTGTGCTTAAGAACTTCAAAGGGCCACTCAGATACAAGTTTCTGAAGTTCATCTTTCATGCCTGATTTTTTGGTATCAGACAAAGTCTAGCAACAATGAAATCAATAAAACAAAGAGTTAATAAAAAATGACTATCAAAGACAAATATGATGTTCCACTCAGTTTGCTAACAGTCATTCATATCTTAACAAAGAAAAAGAAAGTTCCAACAAATATAATTAATGATATAGTTATAATTTTGTCACCATCATGCTGTTGAACTAATTTGACTCTTGACCAATATTTACAGGATAATAACCTCATGACTTCAACTAGTGCTGTTTTATTTCTATTTGCGAAGCATTTCTTTGTTTCAATAATCAGTGAAGAAATTGATAATATAGAAAGAAAGAAAGAAAAAAATGTTAAGAGCATACACTCTATACCTGATTTAGAACTTGAATGATGGCAACAGCGTCACTAGGCTTACCTTCCAACAGAAGACCCTACAAAATCATAAAAACAGGCTTAGACTTCCTATAAAAGTGGAACACTGCTACAACAGAATTCAGCAACTTGAAAGTCAAAACACATATCAGCATTGGGAACTTATGTGATGCGAATTAATACAAGGTAAGGCTTCTAAAAAATTGAGAAAATTAAGAAGCTTTTGTTTTATTTTTCTTTGAAAAGAAAACCTTGACTCTTTAAAAAACGAATAGATGAATATAAACATGTCAAAATAGAAAATTATTAAGTGCAATATTTGTTCCATAGAGTATGTTCTCTAACTCTAATAAGAAAAACTCTAATATTTGGTAACTGCATTATAATCAAAATTAATTGTCAAATCAAACAATGGATTGGATGGATCTGCTACCTTGGCACAAGAAAACCCAGTTGCCAGAGTGTGCTTTTTCATTGAATCAGATCGCAACTTTTCTATTTTCCATAATGACTCGGTGTCTCCTACAAATAAAAAAATGAAAGGCATAACAATTAGTTCATCATAAATAGAAACGATTTTAGAAAGCCCAAAAAATCATTTATATCAGTGTAGTATGTATCCTACAATACGGAAACACTATTCACCCATGTGTATCTTATGTATCCTAAAACACCTTGTATCCTATGATGCATACGATACGAAAACACCCTTCACCGTTACGTATCTTACTCCTGTATCCCAAAACACCCTGTTGGTGAATATGTCAAGGCTTTGAAACCTCCTACTTATCAAGGAGTTATGTTCAATTTTGATTGAACTAATGATGTTTTATGTTATTCATTTTTGTTTATGACTTGAGTTTGGAAGTATCTTGAAGTTTATATATGATATTTGAAGTATTTTGGAGTTTAAATATGATATTTTAATTCATAATTTTTTTGTTAATGTATCTTACGATACATGATACAATAAGACACACGATTCAAAAAAGCGGTCAAACGATACACGATACGTCTCCCAATTTGACTACCGTGATTTATAGCATGATCTTGAAATGATATGATACTACTACGTGTATTCATTGCCATCAAAGTCTTGAAGACGTTATGAATATAGTTGAACTAATTCATTTAAAAAAAGATAAGGATAGAACAAGTCACGACACATTAGTCTGAAAAAAAAAAATCTTTCTCTAGCATGATTCCTCAGTAATAAAATGCAAAAGTATATATGATTTATCTAAATATATGATATATTACAGATTGATAGTAAAACAATTAATAGTATAACCAAATTCAGGACTCCGGCTTTAGTGCTATTTATGAAATTATATTCAAAACCTTGCCTACGTGGCTTTAGTTTCTATTTTGGGCTTCTTTCCGTTTCCTAAAAACTGAGAAAAAAGAGGATGCCAACATCAGGAAAGATGCAAGTTAGGAAAGAAAGGAAAAATCAAAAGCCAGCAAAAGGTAGGCAATTTATTATCTCAAAAATTTAATGGATAGCTTATGTTCAATATAGGAATCCACTTAGACAAACAACTGTTGAAATTCAATAGAAGCTCGCAAAATTAGGCAGACAAAAGACATCAAGTCAAAAAGAAAACTCAAACTATGTGCACCTCTTTTAGCAGCAAATTTCATCCATGTGTCAAATGAGGTTTCACGTAGTTTTACACCAGCCTTGACAAACCTTATTGCATACTTATTAATCAACTCCCATTCATCTGTATTGTAACAAATGCTGCAAATGATTGACCCAGGTAACAGGTCAGAAGCATATAAAGAAGAGAATGAAAGCAACATAAAAAGAAAAAGTGAGGATCATAATTTATGTTCAGTGTTAGTCTGTTAGACAATACCAAAATAACCCTTTAGATGAATAAAAAAAAGGATAGATTCTTCATTTTTTCTCTTGATTTGCATCACTTTTAGCTTCGAAAAGTGGTTCTTTAGGTACTAAATACATGTTATATTACAATGCATCTCAGCATTTTGCAAGCTCAAAAAATCATGCAAACTAACTGTATTGTAGACTTGTAACCTTACACACAGAGGCACCAAGTTGCCTTCATAAAACAAAAGGAGTTTCGGGGGACTAAACACAGCAGGATTTGAAATGAGTGCATGGAAGTCAGCAACAGAGGGAACATCAATTATATCAATTAAATATTAAGCAATTGCTTTAAGAGGTAAACATCATATTCAAATTTTAAAAAGTACTTTTTCAAAAAGACTCTTCATATTGCGAAACAAATATTGAAAATGCTAAAATAATAACATACCTGAAAACTATATCTGCCGTGCCTGGTTGCAATGGTAAATCATTCTTCTTCAAAAGTTTCATTACCTCCACCAATAGTTTAGTATCATTGTTGTTCTTAGCAAAAAGCTGCAATAAATTGACGATAGCTTACCAAATGCAAACAAGAGACAGAATCAAAGAAATTAGGACATTAGTATGTCTAACAATACCAGTAAATGGTGTGCAGATGCAACACTCGGTGCCAATCCATAGACATTATGCTTCCACAAAGCCTTCTTTCCTGCTCACACATTTAAGCCAAAAAACCTCAATTTCATTTCACATCTTCAAATTTCAAAAATGGAACAGCACAGCTTTATAAAAGACAAAACGGACACGCAAATAAAGCATACCAAAATCAAGGGCTCCGGCATGAACACATGCCTTAGTAACTTCACGACAGAGGTGGCAGTTAAAATTGTCATGTATGCGAAGATTTGACAACCTCTGCTCATCAAACAGATTAAATTCATCATCATTGCAAAGAGAGTGAATCAATATAAAAAAATAATAATAACTGGAAGAAAAAAAAAAAAAGGTGAGAGGAGAAGAGAATAGAAACTAACAAATCTGCGAAGGTTTCGCAAAATGTCAAAGAGAAGACTAATATCGTGATGGTGTTTACAACTAGCGATCATTGACCACAACCAAGCATTTGGAGGCATGGATCGTTTTACATTTACAGACTCAAGCATCTTATCATAAAGATTCTTCACAGCATCTACATTCAAAATTCAACAATACAAATCAATAAAACAACAGAAAAATGAAATTCGAAAAGGGAATTTGCGGTTCACAGTTGAATGAAGAACCTGATGGAGTCCCTTCAACATTATCAACTCCAGAACTGTAAAAAGCCTTCGACGCGAAGAAAATTGAAGGTTCAGATTTCACTTGCCGGTAATAATATTGTGCGAGCCCAGAGAGAATCGGTTCTTCGGTGCTTCGAAGATGAGATGAAAGGAAAATCGGAGATTGCAAGAGCCGAGAGACTCGGCGAGCATTTGACACCACTTGCATGTCTAAATGTGAAAGGGACCGAGTTACGGCTCAGATGTCGTTTACGGGTGAACTCGGTAGATATAGGGCCTGTTTGGATAAACATGTCTTGCATAAGACTAAACTATACAGTTTCCGACCATCAATTTGAAAGACCAGAAGCATGAAAATGCTTGCATTTAGGAATTAATTTTTTGTCATTGAAATATTTGCTTGCAAAAACATGTTATAAAGAAATAGATAAGAGGGCAGCAGGTGAATTTTTGTATATCAGATGTTCTAAAGTAATCATAGACAATAAAAAGGGCATGATGAGATTCAAAACATGTGCAGACCTACTTTTTTCAGTCAAACATTAAAATTTTGGTATAATGGATGGAGTGCAATAGCTGGTGTTGAGCATAAGCTTAGCAAGTTTCAATAAAATATTAAACGTCGGTAATCATCCTTATGAGTTTTGTGTCTGTGGTTCACTAAAGTTACGTCGCTACTTGATGCTTTTATAAGTATAGCTGCTCTCTAGTTTTAACTTAAACTGCACTGACAATAATTTAGACTCCCTAACACACACCATCTTTCCAACCTATGCCAGGTAGCAAAACTATGAAAATATACTAATATAGAGAATCCACTTGAGTTAATAATTATAAGCAAGACAAACCAGTACACAAAATCTATGCCACAACATAACGATAGTACCATGTTAAGCTATTCTACTGGATATTAATTTTCACACTATAAAGCATCCCATCAATTTCCCCTAACTATCTTACCGATGCCACTCTTAACTTAACATCTTGCAATAGTGTCACCAAAAAAATTGGAGTTGAAAGGAACATCGTTTCAAGTTATTAATTTTCGAGTAATAAATTACTGATTTGTTTTCCATGAGAATGAGAATTATGCCCAAGAAAAAAATCAGATCAGAATAACCAAGAAGCAAGAGACAGAAACACAAAATCAATGCATGCAAAACACTTTCTCAGAGCCAAAACACTACACACTGCCTGCCTATATCATTCTGCTAGAACTAGCAACAAAAACAACCAAGCCTTATCCCACTAAGCGGGGTCGGCGCATGAATCAAATGATGTCACAGTGTTCTATCATTAATCGTAAAATCTTTCTTGATAGTTTCTCTTATAGTTTTTCTAGGTCTTCCTCTGCCTCTAGTGATTTGACTACCTCCATCTGATCTACTCACATTACTACAAAATCTACATATCTTCTCTCAACATGCCCAAACCATCTAAGCTGAGTTTCTATCATCTTTTCTTCGATAAGTGATACGCCACTCTCTAATGTTGCTATGACTAACCAAAGAAAAAAGAAGAAAATTAACCTTCACACCAGACTATCGTCAAAAGGCACAAGAACCAACGAAATAAAGAACAACAATAGTTCAAAATACAATTACTTCTTCACTTGTTACTGTTAATATGTATAACAATGCAACAACACGAAAATGAATGGAAAAAATATTAACTAAGCTTCCATAAATTTACTAGCCACATCAAAAACTAGAGAAAACATCAACAATATACATGATTATAAAAAATCACTCCAAATCAGCACACTTTATTTTTCTCCAATTCGAGTATTTTATCAAACAGCTTGTGCGCAATGCAATGTTTATGAATGTTCATAAATGATAAGAATAATCAACACTCGAATAAGGTAACCCAGAAATGAAAATCGCAGAGTGAAGATCAAGAACACAAAAATCATAAGCGAGTAGCGAAAATGATACCTGATTGCAGAGCAAAGAGTGCGAAAAGAACGAAGAACAGTTTCTGAGAGAAGGAAGAGAGAAAGCGAGTCGCAAGCGTTTCGGGCCGGGTTCGTGAAGCTCCGTGTTTGTTTCAAATTATAAGCCCAAATGCATAAGTCTGACAGGAAATTTTACCCTATACCCCTACACTTATACTTTCATCCTTACAAATTATGAAAAATTCCAATTTTACCCTTTTTATAATTTGACTTCACCCCTACAAAATATTTCTACTAATTAAAAGTTACCCAGAATTCCTCACTTAACCTTCAATCAAGAAATTCTTCCATGATCATTGATGTATTAACAACAAATCTTCCACAAACTCAAACTCACGAGGTTAAACCTATGTTCACCTTTACAAATCATATAAATTTCCTAATTTGTCCCTTTAGTAATTTGATGGTAGATCTTTCATTTAATTTGTTGTATTTTCGTGAAAAAATTCTGCAAAAACTATTAGATTCATGGGAAAATATGAGCAGCCTTGACAAATCATGTAAATCATAATCAAACGCTTTTCGATTAAGTGCTAGTTATTTGTATCCAGGTTGAAAAAGTTGTATTCTCTTTTACATTTGGATTGTGGCTTATTTTTAGCTTCGTGAGTTTTGGGTTCCTTTCATTTTGATTATTATTCATACAATTAGAAATTATGAACGAAGGTTGAAGACGAAAAATGTTTTTTTGGTAACTTAAACAACTGTAATTTCATCGACGGAAATCTACAGTTCAATCACGGTTTAAATTTCAATTTCCAGAAATCTTGTGTTTAATTACAACTTATGGAAAACTTTTTCTATCAAAAATGATATTGTAGGGTGAAGTCATATGACAAAAGGGTCAAAATTGGAATTTTTTATGATTTGTAGGGGTGAAGGTATAAGTGATGGGGTACATGGTAAAATGTTCAGTCTGAGAGGGGAGTTTATGAAATAAAAAACAAAAAAAACTTCGAAAATTGCTCTTTAGCCACATGTCATTTCACAAGCACCTTCAACTAACAAAAATACATCCAATGACAATTAACTAATCGTTTCTACAAACGGCAATTAACTACCGTTTACAAGAACGGTAGTTAGGAATTAGTTGTAAAGAAAGGAAAAAATGCAATGTAATAACCTAAACTCATAATTGGCCAAATTGGGTAAGGCACTGCTTACATTCTAAAGAGCAAAAATAATTATGAGATTGGCAACATCACATTCCAGATTGCCATCTATAAAATTAACATTTTAAAGGGAGAAATTAATATTCTAAATTGACCAAATTTTTAAATCGTTCATTCCAAAGTAAAAAATAATTGTTTAGGTATTACAATATCAGCATTTAACAATTGCATGAAACAAAAATAAAATACAAAAATAATCACTGAAAGCCATCATTCTTTGTGTTACTTTGTCGTCATTCTTTGGTCGACATTGTTTCATCCACAATCCACATGCATGATGTACTATTTGTCATAACATCCAAGGCAATGGTCCTAACACTCCCGATCACTTGAAATGTATGCACAACATTCGTGACATGCTCCTCATCTACCAATACATCAACATTTGTCGTCGTAGGGGGTTATCCCTCGACTAGGGGAACTACCATCAGATGAGATACCCTATAGAATTAGAAAATGCAACTCGATACGAAATGCTAGGGTGTCTCCAACAATAGACCCCCTCGGGATCAAGTACAATGTGTAGCAGAATAGTCTGAACTTGGCCATACTGCATCATCAACCCCTTTGGCAAGTGGCGATAAACCATCATATGATCGCACTTAACCCAACATAGGTACCAACAAATATCATTAAAGGACGCGTCTGATGATGGATTGAAGTTCATGCCATCCCCCTCTAGACGGTCAAGGAAGGCCACGTAGTTGTCTAACAATTTGAAGGGTGAAGGGTCTTGCAAGTCGACAAAATAAATTTGATGGATATATTCCGATGAATTGCTCCAAAGTTTAGGTCTGACAAACAAAAAACAATTATATATATATATATCAATCATAAAAGTAGTTGAATTTAAAAAAAAAAAAAAAAAAAAAGACTAAAACATTGAAAATAATTGTACTTACTTCTCATATACAAATTTTTGTGGCATTGTGTTGAGACAAATTAAGAAGTGGAGAATAATCAGAAGGCCCACCACCGTATTCCATAAGATTGTCAACCTATGGTAGTAGTGATAGTGGTGTGTCATGGTAGTGTCGTGATGGTTATTGTGGTGGTGATGGGAAAACATCGTCTAGATACTCCTTATGCGCAACAGGTGTAGGCTCAACCACTTATGAGGAGTTTGACTCATCGTCGTTTTGAGTCAGATGCCTACGTCAGTCCCGTTTAGGGGGAGGATTAACTGCATCATTTGCCTTACATACAAAGTTATGTTGACTCTACCTACCGAGTCGAAGCCTACCAACATCGTCAGATATATCTACACAACAACGAACATAAAAAACAAATGAAACATTCTCTGAAACATTTCATCAAAAACATAGAACACAAAATATACATATATTATCCATTGTGGTATTTCATTTCTTAAACTACCCAAAATGCACTACTACTTAATTTAATCTTCCTTCCAAGTAAAAACAATATTCTAATTCATAAACAACTACTCAAACAACCATCAATTTTACAATAAAAAATCTTATAATCATACAATGTATGGTTTGAACGCTTTATAAATTAGGGACCCAAGAAATCTAATGTCTTAAGGTTTGGGGTAAAGATGATGTATCCAACTCATTTGTGTAGTTGCTCTTAACGTAATGTGGATGATTCTCAGACTCCTCTCATGACCTAACAGAGGTATCAAAGTCGATGGTTCGATGACGAGTTCGGCCGCCTCCTTGTATTGAAAGTTTTCCTGACCAAAAGTGTTTAGACGACATGTCCTGTTGAAAGAGAATCAACGATGGTGGAAGTGCAAGTGTACGTGGATGAAAAAAAAACTTCCACTTAAGAGGGAGCATAGTGAATGGAAATGACTCAAAACTAAGAGGGATAATGAATGGAAATACTCACATTTGATGGGAAGATTATTGCAACACGTATGAGATGAGTTAGAAGTCTCACATTACTTGAAAAAATGGAGGTTAAATGTTTTATAAATGAGATGACTCATAAACTCAATATTTAAGATTTTTAGTAAAGATGTTCTATCAAATTCACTTGTGCGGCTACTCTTGTCTCAATAAGGATGATACTCGACATAGCCCAACAATCAAACAATCAAAATGGGCAAAAATCTATACAAACAATCAAACATGGTGAGACAATGGTGGATAACGTTTTTTACATCACCTGGAAGTGATAGGTACGTCCTATATATGTAACTCAGTCGCACCCCAAATCAAGATTGAATCCACAAAGTGGAAATTATACAAGAAAAATATCAATGGTGCTGTGAGTGTGTGGAATTTGTCACTAGTCGACCAAGTGAAAATTGGTGTATGCGCGTGGTATAGAAGGAAGGAAAAACACACCAGTGGTGCTAGCAATGAAAATGGCTTGGTGGATCTGACATTTGCGTCCTAATAATTCAAATGTGCCTCAATTATCTCATGTATAATTTTCACACAAGACTATATTGTAATCTCTCACCATTTAGAAAGAATGATCTTTCAAAAAAAAAAAAACAAGAAGAAAGAATGATAACCACAAAAATTTAAATATATTGAGTTTAAATAGGAAAATATTACACTTTACTCTATTATATGAAAATTACACATGAAATTTTTCATCTCCATACGTACCTACTACTTTCAAATCACATCCACAATATCGTCTTAAGTTTATTATGTTTGCATACGTTATATCTTATATAGTTTTTGTAAAATATTTATCGTAGTGGCAGGGTCTATATCAAGCATCACCAAATGTTATGTTCCAATTAGACATTGTTATTGGTCAGTTGTCATTTTTTTGCTTCATTAGTGTAGACATTGACAATGCCAACCACCACAGGTCCATCATTGTACTATGGAGACATCAGCTTATTAAAGATGTAATTTTAACATTTTTTTAATATATTGCTTATCATTAAATAAATAAAATTTTAAATTTATAGAAACTCAATTTATGAAACAATCTGTGAACATTTTTTTCCTCAAAAAAAATATTATGAATATTTTTATAATTTCTTTTAAGTATAATTATAAATTGTTGTTAATCTAGATTTGGATGCTCAATTTTTTCAAAAGATGATTCGAGGCCTAATTATAAAACTTTTTTTTTTTTTTTTTTTTTGCGTTAACCCTCTGATTTCTTGGGGACAGGACAAATCTAGAATTTGGTTGTGAGGTAAGAATAACCTGATCAAAAATTATTCCACCCGAAAATCGAAGTCGGATTCTCCCAAACAATTTGTCTTTGTGAAACTCATTTACTCCTTATTAACTATAAATTTTTTTGTTGAAAGATCTATTTAAAAATTTAAAATAGTTTAGAGACTTGCTATAAAGTGTGTCTACCAATGTGGGTCCTATACTTTATGTAAGTTTCATTTCCAAAGTATATTATAATCTCACCATTTAAAATGTGCCTACCAATTATTTGGTTTTGGTATTTTTTATTTTTTTTGGGTAAGTGTTCTTTGAATGATTTGTAAAAGAAAATATAATGCAGTCTTTACCCATCAAATTTAAACAAAAATTTGTTGCAGTTCTTAAAAAAAAATGTTGTAGAAAGATAATTTGTTGAAAAGTTCAATGGAGCGTTCAGAGCAATAACATATTAATTATTAAAGAGGACCACCAACTTCAAGAGACTAAGACTAATAAAATATTGGTTATATGAGCCAGCTCTTTTATATATCTAATATCTAACTCATTTACAATCGATGTAGAACTAATAATTCATACCCGAATCAAACAAACTCTCTATGGCCTCAAGTGTGAGTCTCATACTTGCACAATATTACAACCAACGAATTATATGTCTCTTGACTACGGAAAACTTTTAATATAAGAATCCAATCCACCAAGATCCACCCACACTCAACTATCAAGTTGTATCAATGATCTAATACCATTTATTTGTGAGCTTCGGGAACATTAACAAAACTTATGATTCAAGACCACCAAGAGACATGATGGATGTTTCACCTATTTAACACGAATCTAAATAAGTACTCCTATTATATATTGTAAAATATTTTGGTGCCCATTAAGAATGATCACTTTTCTTTAAAAATAATGATACATAATGATCACTATGGAAGCTCTCCTCCACCCAGGACAACCAAAGACAGAACCGTCAACCATCAGTGGTACGCATAATCCAAAGAATCCGGGTGCCAAAAATTTCCTTCATCGCAGAAGCATGAAGAGGGTGTGTTGAGATCTTTAAAAACTTCAGTACAGCATACTCTCATTAATATAATTAATAGAAGTAAATCCTTTAGTACGAGTAAAACTAAGTACTAGATAAGGAAATATTGACATTAATGGAATTGATGGCGGATTACCAAGTAATTCTCACATTATAAAACCTGCATTGATTTTGAGTTTTGACAACACCAAAGGAAATTGAAAATATTAATCATACTAGCAAGCATAACGAATGGTGTTTATTTGAGGTTATATCTATAGATTTTTGGGAATAAAATGATAGAAATATACTCCTTCTGTTTCTAAATATAAGCAAAACATTAATTGAATGAATCTAAAAAATCAATTTTGCTTATATTTAGAAGCGGAGGGAGTACATGTCTATGTTTATTACAAGTTTAATAAATTTTTATCCTAGTGTATAAAATGTTTATGGTAATAAAAATAATTTCACATAGAAAATTGTGGTAATCTCATGAAGATGAGAATAAATTCAAATTTAACTACCTATTATAATCCTTATTTTTAAAGTTTATGGAAATATTATAATGTTGACTAAACATCTTTTTTCTAAATACCTTAAAATGAAATTCACATCTTTATATTTTAAGAAATGTTATTCCTAAAAATAAATCCGATAAACTTAAAACAAACACACCATCTTTTGCATTGGGGAATGTTATTCCTGGAGGAGTTACAAATAAGCTTGGCCAAAGGGACAAATTGAGGGGACCTATTTAATATTTTTTTTTTCTTTTTAGGTTTCACGCTAGATAGATCAGTTATTTTTTATTTAGCATGAGTTTCTTAGTGATTCTGGAGTATTTGAGTCTGTTGTTTCTCCTGCATTCCTTGGCTCACCAACAAGTGATATCAGAGCCTGGTTAGACTCAATGGAGGAGTTGGATCTTAGTGTGGTTAGGCTCAATGGTGATTCACGCTTGGAGGAGATTCTTGGGTTTTAAGTATGAGTAATTATGTCTCCATTGACTACAATTATGGTTTAAGTTCGATTCCTGAAAAACGGAAATGTTGGGATCTGAATCTTGGACACGCACATCAACTAGAAGCAACATCAACCGCTAGACCATAAAAGAAACATGGAGTATTATTGACATATATAGTATATAATCAATTGTTTAGGGTCAAGTATATGACAAAAAAAAGGTTTTTTGGGTAATATTCTGAAGCAGCTATAACCACACTAAGTCTTATGGTGGATCGTCCCTGCTTGTGATATCTTTACTAGTTACGTTTTTTCCGATACATTATTAGTATAAACTTTAAATTAACAACAAAATGTTATTAACTGCCTCTAAATGGGAAACTCCAAGAGCACCTCTAACAAGATATATTTGTTGAGTTTGACAAACTAACACATGGTTTTTCGTTCCACACACTGTGACACATAGTTTTTCACTAGTTCAACCTTGGGGATCATCATAGGTTCGATAAGGTGGCATCACAATGACTTCAGTAAGTAACGTTACTTTGAGAATTTTGATTAAATATTAATATGAAGGGGAGTTTTGACGCAATGATAATATTATTGTCACGTGACTGAAATGTCATGAGTTTAAATCTTAGAAACAACCTTTTGTGTAAAATATAGGGTAAGATTGCAAATAATACACTAATCGGTATGGCCATTTCCAAATCATGCGTATGCAACAGCTTTAGTGCACCAAACTACCATATTTATAAAATATTAATATGTAAATTAAAATCGTGAGACCGTTGAAGAAAAAACAAAAAGAATGAGTTATTTTAAGATGAGATAACTCAATGAAATTCACAAAATAACTTTTGAGTAGAGATTTCTACCGAGTTATTCTAAGAATTAAAGTCAAGTTTTTTTTTATTCCTGGAGTTATTCTAAGAATTAAACTCAGTTTTTTTGTTTTTGTTGGAGAAGAATCATATCAACAATTCTTTCAATATGAATATCATTTGGTGTGTCATGAGAATTTGATCATGCACAAGTTGGGTCCACCTTTCTTTTTAGGGTTAATTAAGTTTTTGGTCCCTATAAATATCTGCAGTTTTGTTTTTAGTCCTTATAAAAATAAATCACACTTTTTAGTCCTTACAAAATTTTCTGTTAGTGTTTTTAGTCCCTGTTAAATTAAAATTTGTTTAATTATGCTTAAACTTCTAAATTTTTAATATATTTTTTACATACATGTTCATAACATCGTAAGACACTCTTTTGTAAATTTTTTTAATTTTTTTAACATGTAATGAATTAAATATGAATTTTTCTAAAAGCCAAATTTTCAAAATTATATTAATGAAAATTTGGACCTAATAATAAAATTTTAAGTTACTTTTTTGCGGAGGAACTTAGTATAATATTCTAAGTAAGTATGTGAAAAATATATGTTACAAATTTAAAAGTTTAAACACAATTAAGCAAATTTTAATTTTACAAAGACTAAAAGTATGTGTTGGTCCCTGTTAAATTGAAATTTGTTTAATTATACTTAAATTTTTATATTTTTAAATGTTTTTTAATAGACATGTTAAGAACATTATAATAATCTCTTTTATAAAAAATTAGAATTTTTTAATATGTAATGAATTAAATATAATTTTTTTAAAACGCCAAAAATTCAAGATAAAACTGATGAAAATTTGGACCTAAAAATAAAATTTTGAGCTAATTTATTTTGGCGGAACCTTTTATAATGTTTTAAACAAGTATGTAAAAAATCATTAAAAAATTTAAAATTTTAAGCATAATTAAACAAATTTTAATTTAACAGGGACTAAAAACATTAACGAAAAATTTTGTAGGGACTAAAAAGTGTGATTTATTTTTATAAGGATTAAAAATAAAACTGCAGATATTTATAGGAACCAAAAACTTAATTAACCCTTATTTTTATACCAAAAACCGTGTCCACCTTTAAATAAAGAAAAAATGGCAAAAACATTCGGGGAATAGAATTACAACAAATAATTGCTAAACAACTAGTAGGGAATTTCCAATAATGGATGGTTGCCCCACTGATGGGTAAAATTTATTTCCGTGTGTTTGAATTGATATGAAATGGGGTCTACATGTCACTAAATCAAACTCCTCTAAACAAATGTCAATAAATTAAAAGTTTTAGAACTCAGTTGTTACAGATATTGTATTACAATATATAATAAGAGTTAGAACTCACATATCTTATTTATTCACTTATAAAATGAAATTTTTTTCTTCCTCTCTTTTCTCTCCTTTTCAAATCCTAGATGTCACCATTTTCTTCTTATTCTTTTTAGATGGGTGATTTAGGGTCAATTTTGACCCAAAAATCACCCCTTCGAATTATTTTTCCTTCTATCCTAATTGAATAAGTGATTTCACATATTTTATGTTTTCTTTCGTTTGTTTTTGTAATTTCGTCGTCTCTGAACGACTCTGTTTGTTTTGATTTCCCGTCTTTGTGCGGTGTGTTTTTGATTTCCCGTCTTAGTGCGGTGTTTATTCGATTCAGGTTGAAAGATTAGCTTTGAGCAAGTGTAGATCCGATCAATGACAATGACTTTGGCGTCGTCAACGTTGCAGATCCGGAGACATGAATATAGTCATATTAATCATATTTGTAGGCATATGTACTTTGCCGTTGTATGCAATTAACATGGATGTTGTGAGTTTGTTCACAGATTCATCCTTTTTGTTTTTAGCGAATTTGAATTTGTATTGTATTGATGTACTCTATCCATTTGAATGAATAAATATCGTATATTTTTGTCAAAAAAATTTGAAATTTTAGCCACTAAGCTATTTGAAAAAATAAAATAAATTTTATTTATTTATCAATGGGTTAATTAAGTTTTTAGTCTCTATAAATATTCACAGTTTTGTTTTTAGTCCAACAAAATAAAATCACACTTTTTAGTCTCTGTGACATTTTCCTTAAGCATTTTAGGGACCAAAAATGTTGATGGAAATTTTTGACAGGGACTAAAAATGCTGATGGAAAATTTTATAGGAACTAAAAAGTGTGATTTTATTTTGTAGGGACTAAAAACAAAATTCGGAATATTTATAGGGACCATTTACTTAATTACCCCTTTATTTATTTATCAGCATAATATTTGAGACAATTTTTTATGGACAGATATGTTGAGAGTTTTTTTTTTTTTTTTTTTTTGTGGTGGCCAGGGTTTGAACCCCGAACCTAGGCATGGCAACCAAACCCGTACCCGCGGGTACCCGTCCGAATCAAACTCAATTTGACGGATTTTTCCCGCTTTGACTGGGTTTGGGATGGGTAACTGGGATATAGGTACCCACCCCGAACTCATACTCAAACCCGTCCCGGATCATTTGGCTCACAAAGACATGTTGAGAGAGTTGTTTCTAGCTCTTTGGGGTGTTCAAAATTCAAATTATAGAATTGTTCATTTAAAATGTAGTTTAACACTATGTGTGAAAATATTATTTTTACTTTAATCTTGATCATAAGCAAAAATAGCCAACTCTAAATTTAGTTAAAGAATTACTCTTGTTTACCTAAATATTTAGGTTAAAAGGAAAATCTACATTATGTGTCTAAAAAAATATTTAGGTTAAAAAAGAGTTGGATTTTTTTTGATAAAAATAAAACAATATTCATTCATTTAAATTGATAGAGAACATCAGATACAAATATCGCTAAAAACGTAAAGGGTGAATCTGCAAACAAACTCACAACACCTAAGTTATTAGCATACAACAAATGCCTACAAGTCACTGAACTACCCATGCTTCCGGATCTGCATTGTTGACGCCCAAATCTTTGATTGAATTTGTTTAACTGAAGTCGATCTTTCCATATGAACTAAACGAATGCCGCGACAAGACGCGAAATCAAATGCCGCACAAGACGACGAACAACACAAAACCGCACTTAGACGAAGAAATCACAAAAAACACAAAAGAAAAAACTTGATAAATGTGAAAACCATTTATTTAGATTGATAGAAAGGGGACAAAAGATGTAAAGGGATGATTCTAGGTTAAAAAATAACCTAAAATCACACCCTCCTCGATGAACGAAGGAAAAAGAAAACTTAGAGAGAAGTTGGAGTTTCTCTCACTAGAAAATTAGGGCTGACTAAAGAGTCCTAAAAAAAGAAGAGTCTATAATAATAGTCCTAAAAAAAAGAGTCGGATTTGTTGACAATTGACATTGTATGTCAAATTTAACATACTTTCACAATTAATGAATCTTTAAAGGTGATGAATTAAATCGATCTAACTATTGAATCGAAATTTTCCCTATGAAGATCAAGTCTATAATAATTCATAGAATTTCAAAATTATATTATATTCTATCACGTTGTCTTATTTTAAAATATATGTAAATATCTATTATTAAAAATAAAACATATACAAATGAATATTTAAATTATTTGAATCCTTAAAAAAAAGTAAATTTTTTAAGTTTTTACCTATTTTTTATTTTGTAGATGAAGTGATAAACATCATCATAAACTCACGCACATAAAGTAGAAGATTTTAGGTTCAGACTCAAGACATTGGAGAAGATATCCGACCTAACAATATTGATATTATCGGTTGTGCTAGACCTTAAAGATAAATATGTTAAATTTGACATCTGGTGAACAAATAAAAAAGAATGCGTAATTAAAAACTTATTGGAATGTTCTCATGAGCTTAACTCAGTTGGTATGGATAATGCATAAAAATATGCTACGTCCGGGGTTCGAACCTCGGCCACCAAAAAAAAAAAAACTTATTGGAATGATATGCCAAATCTACAAAAGAGAATAAAAAAAATAATATTATTAATGGAAACAAATGACAATAGAAAGAGTGTTTCCTAATATAAGCACTATAGTTTTTCTTTCTCCTTTACATTCAAAGAGTCTCCCACTTTCCCCACACACTACCACTTGAGAGAATTCTTAACTCAGAAAAATTCAAGAGAGTCTTGGTTCTTCAACTGCAACTTGAGGAGGCATCCAAAGGGATCGCATTGATCCTATAATATTTCAACTTTAGTCACTTTAATTTTCTCTCATATAATACTTAATTGGGATCATGCCATCCCTTTGGATTTCTCCTTTAGTAGCTACTCATTGTTACTACATCTTCACTCTACTACTGCATTTTTGTAGATAAAAGAGAATGCCATAATTTCTGTAAGTTCATATCTTTTATTTTTTTTAGCTCGTTAAATCTTCTATTCTTTTTCAATAATCTCACAGCTTGATGCATCTTTTTTTTTTTTTACTACAGTTAAATTAAGCTTTCTTATTTCCCTATTCATGCTTCTAATTATTGCTCCTCTCAAGTTATGTAACAAGCTAGGTAAATCCTAAAATTATTATTTCATTTGTTAAAATAAAGCTTAATTATTATATGGCGCTTGTGCACAAAATAAAATTTATGCATGTATCCTCTTAAAAAAATAAAAAAAATAATCATTCATGCATGTATTTTAATATAGACGAAATCATGGTGTGTTGCTATAATTTTAGTAGAGAGGGTATTTATATTTAGAGAAAGTTTTTCTTTATCACTTTTCCGGTACTTTCTGATTTTGCATCCTATGTATCACAAATGTATAGTTTTCCATTAATGTTAGTTATGTGTCAGTCTTGCAACGAGTATATAGTGTGAACACATTGCACACTTATGTCTCACAGTGAGGTCACTCTCTAAAATTAACCTGCAGATACATCTAATAGCATAAAATTCTTACATCATATACCAGCAGAAAAATGTACACTACCATGTGTGTTTATCTCTCTTCTACTTTTATTATGTATAAATGTGTATGTAATGTTGGTTTTTAGAGTTTAGTTTCCATTAATTTAAGTAATTTAACTTGTTTTTTTGACAGAAGTTAATTAAGTAATTAGTGGAAGCAAGCTAGCTAAATAGCAATTAGTAGTATTTTACTAATAAAACAGTAACATATACATATATGAGAAGGTATTGATTATTCTTTGCAAATTGACTTGGTAAAATTATTTCTACTCCACTTTGGAAGCTTTTGATCATTACATATTGTTTCCAACAAATTGATTTCACCTTTTGATAAAGGTGCTTTTACTTTGTTTTTACTGAAAACACAGCTAATTATTAACTAGAGAAACATGACATTTCTAGTTTTCTGGCCACAGAGTTGTTTTGTGTTGGCATTGGCTTCATGGTCACGCAATTTAGTGGTGGCCTTTAGTCAATATTGTACTCTGAAATATTAATCACTTGTTTTTGTGGACTTTAGTTAGAATCCTAGGCAATAAATTTTATTTTATTTTTTACCAAGTAGTCTAATGACTATAATTCATCTTTTAAGGTGAATAAATGGGATGTACAAGGTTCAAACCTCGACCCCTGCATATAACAATACATTGTCTTTGAGTTATGCTCACGGGGACAAAATTTGTTTAATTAATTAGCAAGTCTTTGTAACCCAGCTCTTCAAATTGTGTGCTTTAGAGGAGTTGAAATCATCTTTATTTCTCAAAAGATATCAAAGCTATTTAAAAAAGAAATAGACAAAAATAAGAGATTAATATTATAACTTATATCAAGCTTTTTTTTATCATTTAAAAAGATTTTAAAATATTTAAAATTTTGTGTACATTATGGAGAGATCCAAACTCGTTCTAAAGATGAGGGGTTCATAATAATGACCATACAACAAACAACCGAATAATATGTTTTGTCCTTATTTCCTTTAAAGGTCATCCCATGGTGCAAGAAATTATCAATTCCATCAATGTGAAGTGGTCCTTCATACCCCATCAAAGCATATTGAATAGCTGTCCAAAACACCAAATAGGAAATGGAAATCATGTACAAAAATAAGTGCCTAAAGATTCTCATGTTGCTTGAAATAGAAAACACAAGACAAATCATGTCTACATTGTAAAATATCAATACTAAAAAACAATCTTTTGTTGGCAGCCTATTCGTAGAAATTGGACTCTCTAATTCTTAGAGGTTAGGATATTTTTTGGCAGTTAGTTTCTAATATTCTGCAGCAACTTGTATTTTTAATTGTTCTTGTAACAAACTCTGCAAGAAATTATTCCCAGAAAATTGTGATGATAATACAAAAATTGTTTTCACTCCATTGCCTTTGTGCTGCCTTGCTGGTGAAGTTTTCAATGAACTCGTTGTATTTAGAGATTACTCCTAACTTGCTCAATGTGAACTCCCACTACTGTTAGAATAACAATTAAGTTGTTTATCGCTTAAAAGGTTTATTTAAAAAGCTATTTATGTTTTTTATCACTTAATCTTCTAGCTTAATTCAATTCTCCTAATTTTCTCTCCCTGTAGCTCTCCTTGACCACTCTACTTTTATATTATAGCCAAATCCAAATATACTTCAAGTTCAAAGACAATGCAGAAACTCTCTTGTTAGTAATTACATACTATAATCATTTCACAAGGTCTTTATAGGTGTTAATTGTTTGTTTACTTAAACTTAATCCAACATAAACAATTTTTCACAAATCTATAATTCTAACAAAGTCTTAGATTCCAAGTATTTGATTTCACATGCAGGACTAGATGAAGGTTATAAGTATTTGATTTGATTTCTGGACCAAGAAAAACACTTTATTGATAGCCACAAAACCCTTGATTATTTAATGGTGCATTGCTTAATCAATTCTTTATTGTAGGGTATATAAATTTTTGAAATATTTTCATGTTTATAGCAAGTGATCGATCAATTGTTGATAGCCGCACCATTAAAAAAAAATTCTGTATGTTTACATTAAATGAAACACCCAAATGTAAATTTAAATAAGATACAAATAGTAAAATTTTGAAAATTCAAATTTATGATTTTATTAAACTTGAAAAATCTCAATACATTCCAAGTATTTCAACCACAATAACCGTCAAAAGAAATATATAATAAACCAATTTCACAACAAGTTAAAATTTGATGAACTTCTCTTTCAAACAATTAACAATTAAAAAATTTGACGAACTTCTAGCAAGTGTACTAAAACTGTGTCAAGATAATAAAATAATTTGTCTCCCCCGAAGATTATTTTAATTTTTACAAGGCAACATTGTTATTAATAAGGATGAAATAAAAAGATAATTTTATTTGTTCGCCTTGCCATTGATTGATTCATTATTCATACATGAGAATGGAGGCGTATCCTGGGTGCACGGGACAGTAAATTGTGAGGAAAATGTTGTTTTTCTTTTTCCTTTTAGTGGTCTTCTTACATGCTTTCATCATAGAATTTGGGATATTATTTTCCCACATTGTATTGTCTTTAAAATCCTTATTTAATTCTGTCATACCCTAAATTTAGACCGTTTAAAATCTTTTTTTGTCCATATTTTAAAATAGTTCACTTTCTCTGTTATTCGTTTTTTACTATTTAAAATTCATGTTCTTTCGTCTTTAATCATTTATAAACTTTTATCTTGCATTTAAGTCCCCGCTTGCATTTTTACAACAATTTAAATCACTTCATCTGTATTTTTATAACGCATTTTATAATCTTTTTAGTCATAACAGTCAAGTCATTTTAAAAGGTCTAATCATATTTTAAAAGTCGTGTCTTTTTAATCATTTCAAACGAAATTTCGACAAGAAGGTTACTTTGAAGTACCTCATTTTAGTTACCGAAAGGGACAATTTTACTTGTTGTTAATTCATTCACTTTATCTTTATTATTTTTAATTCCACTTATCTAATTTCTTTATTGTTTTATATTCTTATGTTTTTTCCTTTTCATTTTCTCGTTTTTTTATTAAGTCACTTTTTTTTCAAAATCCAAGTTTTCTATTTCATATTATTTTTTATCAAGTCTCTACAAAGTCAAGTTTAGTCCTATCCACATGTCACATTCTCATTGGTCCTCTAAATCAGAATCCTATTTTACAGTAGTATAAATACCACTGCATTTATTGCAATCAAAAGGGGGGACCAATCAATCACTGTACAGATTCAGTCAAAAAAAGTCAGAATTCTGCAGCAATTATCACACAAACACTATTCACTTTTCTCTCTTTTCTCTTTTTGGATCAAACACCCAAAAATCACAAAAAAATCATGAACATTACGAAGAACACATAATTTCCAGGAGTTCAAATTCGAAGCTGTTCATCACTAACAGCAACAAATCCAAACCTCAAAATAACAGCAACTTGCTTTCACATATTTTTCTTTAACCACAATTCGTTCATATCAAGCAACTCAAACAAGTGAATCGGTGACGAATCAAGTAGGAGAAGGCAAGGCCAGAAACGAACAACAACATCATCCAGTTTCCGGTCTGTACCGAAAACGAAGGATAGAGGAGAATTTCGAAGTTTTCCGTCGTTCTTTCTAGCGTTTTTCTCCGATCTGACCAAGGTGACATGTTTTACTTCTCCTTTTCTTCGATCTGTGCTGTGTTCATATTTGTGTTGATTTAAAAACTTTATTCATAATTGTTTGTTTAGATCTGGGACGTGTTGTTGTTGTTCTTTGAAAAACAAGTTCAGATTCGAACTCAGTGCCAAAAAGTATATCTAGATCCGAAGTTTTTTTGAAAACAGAGGTGTTTGGATTTTCCGGCACGGTGGCGCCGCCCTGTTGGGCCGGCAGCCACCGTGCCAGATTTCAAGCTACTCGTCGGAGAAGAAGGCTGCACTTGCAGACCTTCTCTCACTAGGTTTGTTTAGAGAGAGGAAGAAAGGAAGAAATGAAGAAAACCGGTTCAAAATCCTTTTTTATAAGCATATGCGTGATCCATGGTGATATTTGTACATCTTCAGATCTAGACTGTTTGATCTCGTATCTGACGGTCAGTGATGATTCTGTTAGATCACACGCGTGTTCTTTGTTTACAGTCTTCTGTGTTCTGTTTTGTTTAATCGTTGGATCTTAAATCCTGTGGCTGTGATGAGATCTTGGGATTCAGATCTGGACCTCTGGATTCATCCAACGGTCCAGATTAGATCCTGCTGAGCCAATTTTTTATTTCTTATTTTTAATTGTCTTTATTTTTAAATACTGTTTTTACACTTTTTTGACATTTTTGTGCTTAGAAAAAATTCCAAAAAAATATTGTTCTCATCATTTTAATTTTCTCTAATTTCAAAAATTCTTCCTATTTGTTTTCTTTTAAAATTTTCTTGCTTGTTTCATTACATGCTTTTAATCTCTATATGATGATTTTAATTGTTGCTTGTCTTAAGTTCTTGCTTATTATTTCTTATGCTTACTAACGATTTAATTTTTGTCTTGAATCATAGCATGCACATTTAAATTTTCTCATCATTTTATTTTGTCATTCGACTTAGGGTTGTATTTAGGAATTGATGTAATAATGTAGGTAACACAAGCACCGACACATGCACCGACACTTCACATTTATTTCTCGTACGACGTTACGTTAGTTTTCACTGTTAGTTTAGAAAAATCATTTTCTCAAAAAAATCAAATATGCAAAACTTCAAAATCATTTTCTTAATAACATTTTTCCTTTATTTTCTTAATCAAATTCTCAATCAATTTTAATTCAACTTCAATCATTTTCAAAATTTAAAATCAATCAACCTTACTCATTTCTTTTATCTCATGCCTTGAGGCCTCTTTCTCTTCTTAAAACCATTTTCAAAAATCTTAAAATCAACCTAACCCACCAAAGAAATTTTTGAGTGGAACTGCGTCGGTTTTGATCCCTTTCCCAAAAGGGTACGTAGGCAGAGGACTCGTCCTTCCAAATCAAATAAAAATAACCAAAAACATACTTCTTCTCCCTTCATTCTTTCACTTAGATTTTTAGGAAATAATTTTTCAAGTAAGCAAATGAATTTAGCACAAGATAATCTAGGTAAGCGGTTCCTTCGGAGTACCGAAGTCGTTTAGGGTGCTTAACACCTTCCCTATTCGAAACCAACCCCCGAATCCAAAGTCTCGATAAGGGTTTTTACTCATTTTTTCCCTTCCCACGAATAAAAATTGAGAGTTCAAAGATTGACGATTCAAATCAATTAATGGTTTGATATCCGAAAATCAGGGAGCACAAACTCCATTGATCTTCGTTCATTTTTCCTCCATAACTCAATGTAATGTCTTGATTTGTCGAATTACATGATTTCTTTCTAAAATGATTCAAAACATATATGGAGTTACCGGTTTTGGGATGAAATAGAATTAAATGGACTCGAATGAAAACAATACAAAATATTTCTTAAACCATGAGAACTCCTCTAAAACATCTCTAAAATGACCTCAGACTCAACTGAACTGACTCAAAACATAGCTAAAATGTAGTTGTGTTGACGTTTGTGCGAAATTCGTGATCAACTTTAACTTTGTTTAACAATAATACTACGCTTCAAGAAGTAATAATTTATCATTGATTCATGGTCATTCATAATGATCCATCGAAAGGGAAATTTTTAAACTATGTTTTGATTATATGTAGTTTTTTTCACAATTTTCCCTTAAGTCTAAGGGTGATATCATAATTGGGATTCTATTTCTGAAATAAATTTCTTTCATCTCTAATTTTTTAAACAAAAAAAAAGTCATTTATGACTGTCCCTTTCCTATCATGATAAGTTATAAAATAATGGAAATTTAATTTGAAGAAGAACGAATTATATTATGATTGGTAAGTTTTTCTATATGACCTCTTTGCTAATTGTGTTGAAGGGGCAAACACAACACATGGATGTACTCAAGAGATATTTAATGACGACTTTTCTTTTAGTAATGGTTTTTTAAAACTCTGAGAGCGCTATAAATTATTTAATTAATATAAGGAGAGAATTGTCTTTATAAATTACAAAATGATAAAATATTTTTTTTACAATATGGCTGAAATTGTCAAGTTTGTTTATCTTATGATTATCTTTCTTTCAACATTTCTAGTTTCAACGAAAATTCTTGAGAAGCACAAATGTGTTACCGATGGGGTCGAAATTCTTGAGAAGGGAAAATGTTTTACCGATTGGGAATGTGTAAGAAATTCTTGGTTGTGCCCAGTTGATCTTGTTGTGAGGTGTATAAAGGAAACATGTAAATGCATTAAAATCTTGGAACCAATAAATGTTGTTCCCACATGAGTCTGCATCTAGTGTATGACCAAAGATATTATGCAAACACCATTCTAGAATATTTCATGAGATGCTCCCTCTGATCTAAAATATAAGTAAAAATTGATCAACAAAATTTAATGTATTTGGTTCAAAATTTGTACCATATACATTAATTTATGTTGATCCATTTTTCCTTACCTTTTGGGATGGAAGAAGTATTATTTAATTATTATGTTGACATCCAGTGATTTTAATTATTCTCTTTTAGTATCGTTAAAGTTCTAGTTATGGATTTGTACTTTAATATGATGGTAATAAAATGAAATAAGGCAAAGAATATTATTTATATATATTGTCTTTCTTTCCTCTTAATTTTAAAGATATTCACATAGCCTTTAATTAAGGCATACTTCATTTTCTTTCTAACCCTACTGCCTATCAGAATATGTTTAACTGATAAGATGGAAAATGATTTTAATTTACTTCCAAGCCTTTTTGTTTTATTTTCTGCGATTATCAGTTTTATTTTTTAGTGATTTCCCCTTCAGTGATATTACAACTAATCACGAAACCATGAATCAGATTTAAATGATTACATGTATTAAGTATGTGTGTTTATCGTTTTAATTGGATTATGGATCCGTTCGATCAATAATTATTTGATAAGTACGATATTTGATTAAAGCCATTGATATATAAGATATATTTGTATGTATCACTCGTGCAATTGATGTATATGAGATATACAATTTGAATTGATGTTTTCATTTGAATAAGCATATCGTTGTTAGTTTGAATGATCCATTCAAATCGTTGATATCACACTATTAGGGTTTACATTGATATGGCGTGTGTACTAAGTATTACACTGCAAGTCCTAGTGTTGGTACTTTTGCCGATGTTAAAAGTTAGGCTTAATTACATAAATGGTCCCTCAACTTATTTGTTGTTTTCGATATGGTCCCTTAATTCTAAACTTTTCCATTTTGGTCCCTCATGTACACCTCTGTTAGTTAGTTGGTCCACTCCGTTAGTTTTTTAATGTCTAATATCTTAAATATGATTTCAGCCATTAGATTGCAAGACCATTGTATGTAACGGTGAACCACCAACACCAAATTTTTTTGTTCTTCTTCATCTTCCCCCTCATGTTCTTCTTCATCTTCATCAACAACAACAATCAACAACAACAATCCTTCAATCTAGAAATTCATCAATAACAACAACAACAAATCCAGAAATTCTAAAATTCATCAACAAAATCATCATCACCACAAACAATCTCAGCAAATTTTTCAGAAATTCATCAACCTAAAAATTAATCTTTTCAACTCCATTTTAAAACCCATTAATTAATGTGAAAAAATCATTTCCAATTTCTTCATCTTCAAACTCGAAAAACACATCTCTTCAAATCAAACACAACAAGAAAGTAACTTTATGGAGAATATTTCGACTTAAAAAAATTTCAACTGCAGAATAAGAAACATAAATTTTAGTGGCTGATTTATGTGAAATCAAAATCATACTCAAAATCAAAATCAACTGCAGAATAAGAAACATACATGTTTATACATATGCATCTACAAACACATACTCAAAATCAAAATCCAACTAAATGCTTATGTGAAATTAGAATTTTAATGAAAACTTTTATGAATCAGAATTGTTTAGCTTTGCTGCAAATGAAAGAAAATGACATAGCCAGCCTTGGATTTCTGTTTCCCTTTCTTTTACCTGAACAACAATCAATACAAACTGAATTTCAGAACAACATTATTAACACAACATCACTAAGTGAATTTCAGAATGAAGGGAATAATGAATTCCAACAACACAAATTCGAAATTCGAATTTGAATTCGAATTCCTAGGCTCTAAAATCGAGTTATTGTTGTTGTTGTTATTTCTGGGCTCCGACCTTGAGTTTTCCGGCGCGGCTGCAGCAGCTTCCGGCACGGTGGTCTCCGGTGAAAGTACCCAGATCATGAAATAAATTGAGAGGTTTGGTAGAGGTCATCATGAAAAAGAATATTGTCACTTTTATTTCTCAAAAAGAGTCTCATGGTGGCCGAAAATTGAGAGTGAAAGTGGTGATTGGAGTTTTTCAAACTCTCACCAATCTAAAAATAAATTAGTGGTTATTGAAGAGGGAGAAGAGATGAATTCATTGATGGCTGTGGGGTTTTCAAAGGAGGCCGCATGGAGGAGTTATGGTGGCTGGAAGTTGGTGGTGAAAAAGGAAGAAGAAGAAGAGGGACGCAAGAAAAAAATTAAAATGATGAAGAAATGAGGGTGGAAGGAAGAAAAGGAGAAAAAGTTACGTGTTGATGGTTCATTGTAACATACGATATACTTAAATGATCTAGCCGTTCCTTTTTTGAAAAAAAGATCAAAAAGATGAAATTAAAAAATTAATAAGGTCTACGGTGGACCACCTACAAGGTTGGTCCACCTAAGATATTTGGGGTTGAAGTTAACTGAAATGGATTAAAATGACTGACGGAGCATATTTGAAGGACCAAAATGAAAATTTTTAGAATTAAGGGACCATATCGAAAACAACAAATAAGTTGAGGGACCATTTATATAATTAAGCCTAAAAGTTATTTGCAAAGTGTGATATTTCACGGTTAATAAAATTAATTTGATTTAATGACAATTATTATTAAAAAAAAAAAGCATTTTATGGTGAATTATTAGGGACAAATAGTTTATTTTGGTGTTTATTTAAATATGACATGTGCGTCTGTGGTTTATTTTAAATACAGATGCGAGTCATGTCTATTGTTTATCTATTTATTTATTTATGTTATGTATTATAAAGAAAAATACAACTATGTGAATGCACTATGCTTTTTTACAAGTTTTATCATGATTTATCTTGGGGAATAGTCAGTTGCGGACATTTTGGTGTGAATAAATGGCAGAAATAACGATTCAACTAACAAAAGTAACGTTAAGGGATCTAAACATAACAACAATTACTCAAGGGATCAAAATGAAAATCGTAATGAAAGTCCTCAATAATATTCTCAATATTACTTGTCAAAAAAAATATTCTCAATATTATTGTAAATATATTAGGTGATGAAAGTTCTCAATATTATTGTAAATAACATCTTGATGCTACTATCTTCAAAAAAAAAAAAAATCTTGATGCTACTAGCTTCTTCATTCAAAGCAAAGTAATGTGAAGATACCATTGAAGTGTCTTCACGAGCCTGTAGTTCCTCACTCCTCTCATTCTCATGATTCTATATGACATATTCATCAACTACTTTTTGCTCTCCAACTTAAGCTCTGATTTATTGGGAAAAAAAATAGAAATATGTACAAAAACTCAAGTCTCTTACTAGCAAAATGACATCCAAAACACCATGCAATATCACAAGGTGTTTCTTCTGATAGAAAGCTAGTTGATTCAGCAGGAAGTTCAAATAATAAAAGCACACTAATGAAATTGAAAATGGCATATTGAAAAATAAATTGGTATACGATCCCAATAAGCTGAAACCGAGAATGCTATGAAGAACATGATGAAAACAAGTATGACCCCACTTGTACGTAATAACACCTATAGTCTAAGACTACTGATGATAAAAAAAAAAAATACTAGTGTTTTTCGAAAAATAAAAATGAATTAGGCGTAATGTCTTGGATCAAAATTTGGGATGTTACAGTCCTGCTTGAATGTAACGAGCTAAGTAAGTCAATGTTGTAAATGGGATGAATAATAATCTGAGCACAACTCTGGAAAGGTATATTTTTCTGAAAAAAATGCAAATAATAAAATATGTTTTTCTTTCGTTACTTGAGGACAAGCAATAGTTTAAGTTTGGGGTTGTGATGACAGGTCATCTAACGTTATTCTTATCATGTTTTTCAATCATTTTAAGTAGGTTTTACCAACAATGTAGAAGAGTATTAGAGCAATTGCTTATGATTTCGGGACATTTGTAATGTTTTTTTATATTTGAGTCTGTAATTCTATTATTCCCAAAACATAGCAATTTTAGGGTGTTTTTGATGTAATTGACGAAGAAATCATGCAAATCGGCAAAGCAAGAATGTAACATCCCAGATTGCTTTCATGATTGCCGACTGACCCCACAAACCAACACGAGTCTTTTCGGCGTGTTTTGTCCCCACTCGCACGCTTGTCGGAAAACTTCCCGGCAGGTCACCCATCCCAAAATTGCTCCAAGTCAAGCACGCTTAACTGTGGAGTTCTTATGGAATGAGCTACCGAAAAGAAGATGCATCTTGTTGATATAGGTAGTACCAAACAATTCTTATAAGCCTTCCTTCAACCATGCAGTCCCATACCTGCACGACCTCAAGATCCCTCTCATTCCGATGTGATTCAGTTTTGCCTAGAAGCATGCCAGGAGTCGGACCACTCCCCGCCCTCATCAGCCTCGGGCGATACATGCCCACTAAGCGGAGGCGTTACAAAGAACATCCGAAGATTAGTGAAGACCTTGGGAATATCAAGAATGAAGATTCAAGAGGTTTCAAAAGACTTTAAAGAGGGAGAAATTATGTTCCCAGGTCCCAAGACAACTTATATGAAAGCAAAAGCCCAAAATGACAGAAAAACAGAGAAAAAGGGGTCAGGACGCACTCACATGCGCCTAGGGAACATTCCATGCACCTAGGGCATGGTGAGTTTCACACTCACATGCCCTTAGGGAAGGATATGTGGTGTGCGCCCCGTGCACTGAAAAAGTGCGGGACAAAAACGTCTTTTCCTGCTTTTTGTGGGTAAAGCCCCCATTTTCAGCCTAAATCCAGGTGAAAATTCTCCCTATAAATACTGTCTTCCTCATTCATATTTCGCTCAGAACTGGAGCAGTTCAAGAGGAAGGCGATTCTAAGAGCTTCATGAAGAGTTTTTCTATCTTCTCCTTGTTTTTCTAGGGTATATTTTTATCTTTTAGTAATTTGTCTTTAGTTACCTTGTGTAACTAAATCTTATTATGTTATGGTTCTAAGATGAACCTCTATTTATTTTGTTGGACAATTATTTAATTTAATGTCGTTTATTTTATTTATTTCCGGTTCGCTATTGAGTTTTATTAGGTTAGATTTATTAGTATTGTAGTGCAACCCTAGTTTAGGCACTTATATTGTGACAAGACCTAATATTGATGCTTATATCTTGATATTTATATATGTCTATCTAGGAAGTAATTAGTTAAGAAACTAGACGAAAGATACCGAAAGCGAGTATAACCTAGCAGTAAGTACTTATGAGATGACATTACTAATATTGAGTAAAATCTGTTAAACCTAGGATGTAACTAGTTAATTCTTTTTTTTATATAACAAATATAACTAGTTAATTGTTAATTAAGGAAACAAGTACTACAAGATCTAAAATGAACCTAATAGAACCATTCTCTTAAACCCTTGGTAAGGTAGTTGATGTTAGGATTGCCCGTTTCTAGAACTACCGAGAGAGAGGGAGAGTGCCCTATGAGATACCTAAGATTCATAGATAGGAAACCCCTTTCGAAACATTGGCTTTCATTGCCTCTGGAAATTTAGAAATGTCAATATAAAGTCTATGTGTTCAATTACCTTTGAGGGAATAAGACCTCACACGTAAGGATCACCTTGTGATCAGTAGGTGCAACTCAACATTGGATGGATAGACCTAAATCAACTTAGATAGTAAGGTTCCAGACGTAAGGATCATCCTGCAATCAACAGGTGCAACTTGACGAACCGACTAGGTTAGAACGTCCCAATGGCCTCATCACTTGTATAGTCTACTTAAGATAAATAAACGTGACATGAATGTTATTTAATTCCAACAAAGAAATAGTGGGGATTCGAATAATCTTAACTGCTGCTTACTTTTTGAAAACCAAAATAGGTAACTTGCTCTATTGAAAACATATAAAAATTGCAATCTTTTATCCCTCGATTCTTTTATTTTAATTTTGTTAAACCAAATAAGTAACGGAAATTGTTTGGACGAAACACAATCCCTGTGGATACGATATTCTAGTTACACTTTATTACTTGGTAAATGATTTGGTACACTTGTCTAATCCGACCATCAGAACCATAGCGCAAGGGACAAGGAAATTTTGCCCGCTGTTACTCCCATGTGAATAGAGGCGCATCCTGGGTGCACGAGGCAGGAAATTGCAAAGAAAATGTCATTTTTCTTTGTTCTTTGAGTGGTCTTCTTCCATGCTTTTATTTTGGAACTTGGGATATTATTTTTCCACATTGTATTGTCTTTAAAATCCTTATTGAACTCCATTGATCTTCATTCTTTTTCCTCCATAACTCAACGCTATTTTGATTTGCCGAATTACATAATTTCTTACTAAAATGACTCAAAACACGTATGGAGTTGTCGATTTTGGAAAACAGATCAAAATATTCCTTAAACTATGAGAACTCCTCCAAAATATCTCAAAAATGACCTCAAACTCAATTGAACTAACTCAAAACATAGCTAAAATTTAGTTGTGGTGACGTTCGTGCGAAATTGGTGATCAACTTTGACTTCG
This sequence comes from Medicago truncatula, assembly GCF_003473485.1. Lineage (NCBI taxonomy): Eukaryota > Viridiplantae > Streptophyta > Magnoliopsida > Fabales > Fabaceae > Medicago > Medicago truncatula. The sequence continues at coordinate 34,779,815 of NC_053044.1, forward strand.
TCTATCAATAAGACTACGCTTCAAGAAGTAATAATTTGATCATTGATTCATGGTTATTTGTAATTATCCATCGAAAGGAAAAAAATTTAATTTTTTTTTTATTATATGTTGTATTTGTTGACAATTTCCCCTTAATTCTAAGGGTGATATCATAATTGGGATTCTATTTCTGAAATGTCATTTCTTTCATCTCTAATTTTTTAAGGTGACAACTAGGCTACTCATGAAAGAATGATGAGTAATTTACTCCAACCAATACACATTAGCCACATAAGCACATATTCATGAACTATCTTGACCCCACAAATAAATTGCTCATTTTTATTGGTTGGTGGGTAAATTACCCACCATTCTTCAAAGGTAATTTAGAAAAAATCATTTTTTAAACAAAAAAAAATCATTTATGATTGTCCCTTTCCTATTATGATAGGTTATAAAATAATAAAAATTTAATTTGAAGAAGAATGAATTATATTATGATTGGTAAGTTTTTTTATATGATTTGCTAAGCGTGTTGAAGGGGCAAATACAACACATAGATGTACTAGAGATATTTAGTGATGACTTTTATTTTATTAATAGTTTTTTACAACTCCAAGAGTGCTATAAATTGTTTAATTGATGTAAGGAGAGAATTATCTTTATAAATTATAAAGCGATAAAATAATTTTTTTCTATATGGCTAAAATTGTCAAGTTTATTTATCTTATGATTATCTTTCTTTCTCCATTTTTAGTTTCAACGAAAATTCTTGAGAAGCACACAAACAAATGTGCTGCTACCGTTGGGCTCGATATTTACGAGAAGGACAAATGTGTTACCGATTTTGATTGTGTAAAAAATTTGTGGTTGTGCCCAATTGATCAATTTGTGAGGTGTATAGATGAAACATGTAAATGCATTCTCTTTTAGTATCGATAAAGTTCTAGTTATGGATTTGTACTTTTAATATGATGGTAATAAAATGAAATAAGGCAGTTAAGAATATTATTTAGATTGTCTATCTTTGCTCTTAATTTTGCTGTTAAGATGGAAAATGATTTTAATTTACTTCCAAGCCTATTTTTATTTAATTTTCTGCGATTATCAGTTTTATTTTTTTAGTGATTTAAATGATAAGTAACACAGTATACGTTGATATGGTGTGTGTGTCCTAAGTATTACATTGCAAGTCCAAGTGCTGGTACTTGTCAGTGTTGCCGATGTTAAAAATTAATTTCCCTAGTGTGATATTTCAGAGTTAATAAAATTAATTTGATTTAATCAAAAGTATTATTAAAATATGACATGTGCGTCGTGGTACGGATGCGAGTCATGTCTATTGTTTATCTATTTATTTATTTATTTATTTACGTTATGTATTACTAAGAAAAAAATACAACTATGTGAATGCACTATGCCGCCATTTTTACAAGTTTTATCATGATTTATTCTTGGGTACAGTCGTAGTGGACGTTTTGGTGTGAATAAATGGTATAAGGAACTAATTCGACTAACAAAAATAACGTTAATCAAGGGACCAAAATGAAAATCATAAATAAGTTAAGGGACTAGATATCTAATTTAGCAAAAAAGAGAATTAGCAATTTCAATATTACCAGGGAAAACACCAATAAAAAACCAAAGTTTTTTCCTTTGTGGAAATAAAAATCTGAAGTTGTATAAAAGATTTCCCCCGCAAGTACAGATATCTGGAGAGCCTTTGCATACACCATCAGTGTTGCATTTTATCCAAAAAAGAACATAAAAACCTCAAAAAATATATTAGGTGATGAAAGTTCTCAATATTATTGTAAATAACATCTTGATGCTACTATCTTCAAAAAAAAAAAAAATCTTGATGCTACTAGCTTCTTCATTCAAAGCAAAGTAATGTGAAGATACCATTGAAGTGTCTTCACGAGCCTGTAGTTCCTCACTCCTCTCATTCTCATGATTCTATATGACATATTCATCAACTACTTTTTGCTCTCCAACTTCAGCTATGATTTATTGGAAGAAAAAAAAATATGTACAAAAAGTTAAGTCTCTTACTAGCAAAATGACATCCAAAACTTCATGCAATATCACAAGGTGTTTCATGCAGACACAATGGATCATTTCATACCAATAGTAATGGGAAATTTTAAATCCAAAATAATCTCTAAAATCATTGTAAGTAGACTTGCAAAGGTGATGCCAGAAATTACATCAAAGGAGCAAATAGGATTCTCAAGGAAGAAATATCAAAAATTGTGTTTGTATGGCTTTTTAGACCAAAAGAGTTTTGGTGGTATCATCTGCATATCAGAGTTTTAAAGAAGTTTGGATTCAACAATACTTTTTGTAATTAGATTGGAGCAATCTTAAAATCAACAAAGCTATCTCTCAACATCAATGGAGCACAACATGGATATTTTTCTTGTTAAGAGGGGTGAGGCAAGGGGACCCTTTGTTCCCAAAGTCATAAATGGTGCAAGATTCAGTAACATACTGCTCCCTTGGAAATCAACTACTCCCTCCGTCCTAAATTGTATGACGTTTTGGCCATTTCACACGTATTAAGAAATGTAATTAATATTGTGTGGAAAAGAGAAATTATGAGTTGTTTTACAAAATTATTCTTAATAAATGATATGGAAAAGATAAATGAAATAATTGAAAGAAGAGGGAGTAATTAATAGTTAAGGATATAATAGGAAAAGTAACATTAATATTTCATTGGTTTTGTAAAACGATAAATAATTTAGGACAATTTTTTTTTCCAAAGCGACATATAATTTGGGACGGAGGGAGTATTTCACAAGTAATCTTCAGTGTCTCAAGGTCGGCAAACAATTCTTTTCTATCAACTAGTTCTTCAATCAAAGAATTCATTATCCTTAAAGCTCTTAACTGCCACATTCATTCTCCAAAGACAAACATCATAAAGTATTTTATTGGATTTAAACTTTTTAGATTTTATTTGAATTAATGTAAGAACAAATGTTTGTGTTATAAAGTATTTTATTAGATCATATAAATAACTTAATTTATAAACTATTTTAGTTTATATTACAATTTTCCTTTATTTTGTCAATAAACTATATATGTTTAAAGTAAAATATCAAATATTTTTTATAATAAAAAAATACATGGGTAGAAATATAGTAGTCCTTAGTTTGGATGTCATTTCTACAATGTAATGTTTTTTTACACTAATTTTGCAACAAAAAATAAATTCTTTTATAATTGTCCATGATAGGTTATAAAATAATGGAAATTTATTTATAAAGGAATGTGTTCTTATTTTTTTTATTTTTTTTGAAGAAACCAAAGAATAAGGAATGAGTTTTAAGAGACAAACACAACACAACACTTTTTTTTTAAGTGTGCTAAAGAGACAAACACAACACTTTGATATATTTAAGAGACATTTCATGATAATTTTGATTTCATGAAATGTTTTTTACATTTCCAAAAACGACAAAAACTATTTAACTGGTGTAAGGAGAGAATAAAAATTATAACTTATCAAGTAAAAAAAAAACAATTGTTTACATAGAAAGGAAGATGGCTGAAATTGTCAAGTTTATTTACGTTATGATAATCTTTCTTTACCTATTTCTTGTCTCAACAAACATCGAAGGTAACACAACTTTTATCCTTTTCAAATTTCTCTCTTTATTTTCTAAACAATACTTCATTCCATTTTAGTTACATTCTTTTATTCTCTTTTTTCATTACAGCGCGTCAAGGATGTAAAATAGATTATGATTGTATAAAAGTAGTGTGTAAAGATGGTCATGCAGCGAGGTGTATAATGCGTCGATGTGAATGCGTGGAAATCTTGAACCCAATAGATCTTGGATCAACATGAGTCTGCATCTAGTGTTGGACCAAAGAGAGCACACAAACGTCCTAATAGAATATTTCATGAGTTGTAATTTAGTTATCGTTTTGGCACCCAATAATTTGAATATTTTTCTCTTTTAATTTCAAAAACATTGTAGTTATGGTTTTATACTCTAATATAATGGTAATGAAATGAAATAAGGCAGAAAATAATTATATTTAGATTGTCTTCTTTAATTTTCTCTTAATTTTAAAGATATCATTGTGTCCTTCAAATCATGCATATCACTTTTTCTTTCTAACCTTGCAGTTCATACCATGAATATGGAAATAGGTTATTGTTGGTCAGCTACGAGGTGTGGAATAGCTCGTAATACATGATATCACACTGACTTTCCTTGGTCTGTCAAAGTGGTCGTACAATCGGCAATGGTATCTGGAAATTGGGTGTGCCCCTTGAGTATCTCATTGTCATAAAAAATATTACTCCCTCCGTTTTAAAATGAGTGTCGTTTTAGCCAATTACACACAGATTAAGGAATGAAATGAAATAATTATTAGACATAACACTTTTACTAAACTGCCTTTATTTTATTAGAAAAAGAAAACTTAAAGTTGCAATGAAAATTGTGTGAGAGAAAAGTTGAAGAGCATAAAGTTGAAAGAAAAAAATTAAAGTTGTATTAGAAATGTAAAGTGATATTCATTTTAAGACAAATTGTTGGTGAAGAGCAAGTATCATTTCGACAACGAAACCATACACAGTGTTATGTGGTGTTGGTGGTACTAAGTTGTAATCATGTTTTTTTATCTTCAATTATCCAAATTTGATAATGTATTGCGTGAACCAGATTACGAGTGTTAATCGGTGATGACTAACTGGTTCTTCCATCTTCCAGGTATGGTGGCAGGTGATGCTAGGGACAGTTTTGTTGTTCTTCCCATAGGTGATGCCACTGGTCTGAAGTGATTAAAAATAGAAGAGCAAAGTTTGGGAGTACATGCAAGCACGTTGATGCTTAAGTAAGTATAAGAGCAAAGAGTGTGAGGCATTCAAAGGATAAATAGTGTGTACATTGTTGGTGGAATGGTGGTGAAAAATGCCTTTTGTTGGCTTCGGCACAGAGTTGTTGGAGAGTTTATAAGAGGTCATTACAAACGGTGCGTCATCGATGTCAAGCTCTTGCGTCAATTACTAGTCGTTGAGGCGTTGCACAATAGAGAATCACAAAGTAGTCGCTCGACGATGGGTCTAAAGCTCTTGCATCAATTACTAGTCGTTGAGGCGTTGCACAATAAAGAATCACAAATAGTCGCTCGACAACGGGTCCAAAGCTCTTGGACCTTGGGCCAGTACAAAACAAGTCATTTTGTCAATGGTTTTACTTCACAATTTTTTAAATAATTCATTTTCACATTTTTGTAAACATTTTTCAAAAAAAAAATACTAATAAAATCGCATGAACAATGCACCGACAATGATCCTTAAAAAATACACCGACAATGAAAAATTAAGATTAGCCAGCTGCCCCGCGTTGGAAAAGTTCACTGGTTCCTTGAATTGGAAGATGTACGTAGTCAGCTCTTAATAATGCAAATACCTACTGCTAAAGTATTTTTATTTTTAAAAGAAAAGTTCTTATTATAAAATCATCGCAAACAGACCCTAAAAAAAAATAACTAAGCCATATTTTAAGTTAAAAAAATAAAAATAAACGTATATTTTATTATTTTCCAACAGATGCATATTTTCTCTTGCCAGAGATAATTTTTTCGTTTAGAAAAATATCTAATGGTACACACATATGTCAAGTTTCTTGTGTTTGGAAAAACTCATGTCTTAATCGAATTTTGTCCAAACACAAGACTTAGAAAAGTGCACCTTCTATATTATACTTCATTCGTCCCAAATTATAAAAAAAAAAATGTATTTTCTTTTGATGTGTTTGGGTTAGAAAAGGTGCAAATGTACGGAATCACAAATCTACAAATTGAAGCTTTTGCATTTCACGGTAAATTTTACATTGGTAAATGTGATAGACTCGCATTTGATGGACTAAACGTCAAACCAAACACACTTTGTTTTAAATTATAAACAAAAAAGACAAACTTTTGTCATACTTAATTGTGTTATTTTAAAAACAAAAAAACATCTTTTTAAAAGGAGAACAAAAGAACAAATAACCAATGAAAATTGTTCTCCTCTTTTTGTCATACATTTAATTTGTCATACATTTAATTTGTTCTCCTCTCATTTTCTTTATAACAAATAACCAATGAAAATTGTTTTTACATCTTCCCATAGAACTAATTCCAAGGAGAACAAAAGAAATTATACTTCAAATTACCATGTTTTAGTTTTTTCAATAAGTGTGAAATAATTTTTTCTACTTATAATTTGAGACGGATGAAGTATGTAAAAGAAAGACAAACATATGTCTCCTGAATATAGTTAAGGTGGCAAGGACGTTGGTTGAAGTATGTAGGAGACAAAGTTTGAACCACAGATTTTCCATTAAACTACTTGTAAAAACAACAAATAAAATATTTTTTCTTTAATCTTTTCATTTTCGTTAACTAATAGTACTTTTCGCTTAATATTATATCAATACTCTATATAGGGAATATGAGATTTTGGACTGATTTTTTTATTATTTTAATTATACTTTTAAGCAAATTTTTCTATAATAATATTATATTGTTGGTGTCATCAGAAAAGATAAGAATTTGAATTATATTTGCTATGTTGTTAGTGTTATTAATAAATATAAGAATCTACATTATATTTGCTAAGTGTTGGTGTCTTTGCAGAAGTTAATCATGTTTTGTTAGGTTTGTTATAATTTGAAATTTACAAAATGTCTAATCACTATACTTTTAATCAAAAACAAAATTTCATAAAAACATCGTTCACAATTGACAAGCGGTGGTGCAATAGAAAAACATAAAGATAGACACATGAGTATCTGTCTTTCCGCTAGTTTTTATAACGAGTCTAAGTCATTTTTACGAAACTGGTTTTTATAAATTTTAATTAGGTATTATATTATGGAGTTAATAGTGTTTTACCCCCCTGTAATATAAGTCATTTCCGGTTTTTCCCCCTTTAAAATATTTTTTTTGCATTCCGTCCTTGTAATTTGAAATTTTTTTGGTTTTAGACCTTCATTAAAAATTTTGCCCCCTATAATTTGAGGAAATTTCGGTTTACCCCCTACAATTTGAGCAAATTTTGGTTTACCCCCTTGTTAATTTGAGAAAATTTCGGTTTACCCCCTCCCATATCATCGATTTTGTACAGTCAAAATTCATGAAGGTCCAAAACCAAAAAACTTCAAATTACAAGGACGGAATCTAAAAAGAAAATTTTATAGGGAGAAAATCGAAAGTGTCCTATATTATAGGGGGTAAAGCACTATTAACCTCTTGACCAAAAGAAAAAAAGAACTATTAACCCTATATTATACTATTATTTTTACTCTTTCTTTTCTGATTTATCATTTCCTTTTTTAGGGGAGATATGCCTGTTTTATCATTTTCTATCAATCAAATCAATATTTTTTAATAAAGAAGAACATTTTAAAATTTTTACTAATAAAAATGAAAAAACATACAATATTTTTGTTTTGACATTTGTTGTATATAATAAGAAAGATTACATGGGATTTTTTGAACTATTAGCCATTTGATCATAATAATAGTCGTGATCGTTTTATCCTATAAAACTGAATTAAAATCCAAAACATTTGATCTCGAATCAACGAACAAAATTTATTACAACATGAAAACTCTACGACAATGAATCCATATCCAAGAAAGACCCAACTTTTTTCTCTTTTGCAAAGTATAGTAGTAACATAACAGCAACACATTATAAATAGAAAAATTTGTAAGACAAATCAAATGTGAACATAAAATAAAGCAGAATAAAAATAAGGGTCTTGTTAACGAATGCTCTAAATATATTATTTAAGGTTTTCTAATTAAGAAATTATTCTTTGAAAAAGTTTAACACTTTAATTTCCGATGCATTGAATGCACCATTTAAAGTCCTTAAAGAATATCCTTAAACACTCGTTAGCATTTCCCAGATGTCATTAGAGGTAGACATTAACACAAACATCCACAACAAGAACGACAAACAAATAGATTGAAAAGCGTCAATACATAAAATTTATATCTTCGGATTTATTCAACCCCAAGACATTGAGAAAAAGAGGGAAAATAGATTCATCATTGTACTTGTTTTCCCTTTGAAACATAGCAACATGGTTCCATTATTTCTTTTCCTCTTTTTCTCCTTAATCCTCTTTGTCCATTCTTTTTTTTTTTTTTTTTTTTACTTATGAAATCGAACATAGGGCACCACGATCCCACAAACATCATACTTATCACGCACATCGACAAAAATTAGCGGAATAGGGGTTACGGAATTTAGGCCACGGCGTGTGGCTAATAGGAAATAGTTTTACTATAAATATTTTATTCATACATTTTAAATAACACATACAATCAATCAAACAAGCTTATTTTCACAATTTATCTATTTATCTTTCTAATTATATTTATGCATTTTTTAGTGTTGCTCAAAAACCTAAAAACAAATGTACCTAATGCTTGACTAGAGTAGGTAGGGGACAAAGTTCCTCTCTTAGTAGGAGAGTCGGATAAAATAGTACATGTGGCCGCCGCAACTAGAGTACCCTTCATGGCTCGCCACCAGGTGACGAAAGCATCAGTTTCCCTGAGAAAATCATATAATAGTTCCATTCAAAAGCTTTGGAGTTTCGACCAATTAAGGTTGGAGATATAATGAACCTCTTCAATGCCTATTTCAAGTAGCTTTTCAAAAATCTATTTTTTTCTAAGTACAAGGAACTCAAGTGAAAGAGCTTTAAATCTTAAAAAAAAAAATTGATTTTTATGTTAGTAAACAAACAAAAATAGCTTTAGCTTTAGATTTTTTTTTTAAATCTCTAAAAAAAAATCTCTAGATTCTTTTAACTCAAAATCTATTTTTTTTTAAAGCTGAAACAAACACACTCAATATCAAAATCCACTTGGGTTGGTTTGATGGTATTGATTTGGGATCTAGAAGTGTGCTCCTCCTCAAAATTTCGGGGTTCAATTCTTCTTGGTGTCAATTTAGATGGATTAATATATAGTTAGAAATGTCACATAAGCATTTGACAACTGCATTATGACTAATCTAGTAGTTTGGTCAAACTTAAAGGATCTAGAAAAGTATTTGGCCTATATTTTTATAATGAGTCCCTATCTTACTCATCTTTACAAACTCTAAACAAGTTTTATCTTTACTTGATGTTGGGTTTTAGTTTTTTCCAATACTTAATCATCTTTTTGTTTTAGTATTTTATAATTTCTTATCAATCAATAACTTAATTTTTTAAAGAATAAATTTTAACAACTTTTCATTATTTTTATTGATAAAAACAAAAACATTGACCATTTCTTTTTCAACATTTGTTTTACGTAATATGAAAGACAAAATGAAATTACCTATGTTATCAATTGTTTGATCAAAATAAACGGTCAAGATCATTTCATTGTATAAAACTAAATTAATCTCTCAACCGCTTAGTCTCAAATCAACGAACGATATTTGTTCCATATGAAAACTCTACAAGAAAGAATCCACCCCCTAAAAAGCCCTGTCTTTTTTCTTTTGCAATGTTTAATAACATAACAACAAATTAATTATAAATTCCCTCAAAAAAAAATAATTAATTATAAATAGAAACTTTTATAAGAGATATCAAAGTCAATCCAAATGGAACATAGAACTACTAAAATGAAACAAAAATAAATAAATATGATTGAGAGGTAGAAATTAGAAACACATAGATACAACAAAATCATTATCATAGGATCCATTCAACTCACAAAACATAGAGAGAGAGAGAGAAAAAGAGGGAAAATAGATTCATCATTGTTCTTTGTTTTCCCATAGAAAAACATAGCAACATGGTTCCATTCTCCTTCTTCCTCTTTCTCTTTTTCTCCTTAATCCTCTTTGTTCATTCTTCTTCCATTTCCAATATCCCAAATTTCGACCCTGACACTGATCTCTACGGCGATGCAAAGCTTTTCCCCGACAAAACCGGAGGTGGGTCCCACGTCAAACTCACCCACCACTCTTCTCTCACCGCCGGCCTCCTCCTCCGCCGTCAACCTCTCACATTCACCGATCCCATCTCCTTCTCCGTTGAATTCACCTTCTCCATTTCCCACGACGCCGGCGATGGTCTAATCCTTCTTCTCATCCCCGGTGATCTTGCCGCTGCTTTCCCCGGTAATGGCTCCTATGGTCTTGGCTTCTCTCCTCCTACTCCGACGAACAGCTACCTCGGCGTCGAATTCGATACCTCGAAGGATGATAATGTTGGTGATCTGAATGCTAATCATGTTGGTATTAATCTAGGAAGTCTTGTATCTGTTGCTGTTGCAAATGTTTCTAAATCGAATTTGGTTTTGAATAGTGGTGAAAAGTTGAAATCTTGGGTTGATTATGATAATGGATTACATAGATTGGAAGTTAGGTTAAGCAAATTGAATGAAGCTAAATCTGAGAAACCAATTGTTTCACATAATATTGATTTGTTTAAGATTTGGGGTAATCAACCTATTTTTTTGGGTTTGAGTTCTTCCAATGATGCACATTCTATTCAGGTTGTTCGAGTTTATTCGTGGAAGGTTAATTTGAAGAATGGTACAAATTCATTGCATTCTCAACCTGTTAATCCTAATGATGAACAAGAACAATCGAAGCTTGATGCCGCGAATAGAAGAAAGTATCGTCCTTTGACGTTTCTAGCCGGTGTGATTTTTGGGACAGTTTGTGTTGTATTGGTGACATTTGTGGTTTTGTTTATGTGGGTGATATTTTTCCATAAGCATGAAGAAGAGTCTCTTGCTAAATTACCTGAACATCCTTCTGATGTAAGGTATGAAAGGATTGATGTTGCTGTTGAAAAGAATGCTGAAGATCATGATGAACAACATTAGAACAAAATAGGAGGTGATGTGAATTCTTTTGTTTGGTAGGGAAATTGTGATATTGTTTCTTATTGTTGTTGTTCTTTTTTCTTTCGATACAAAAAAAAAAATTAGGGTGAGGGCATGGTTCCCCAGTCCAAGGCAAGGAAGACCTTCAGGCGCGTACAAAAGTATTTACATTTACCTCCTCCAAAGGCTCTAGTATGGCTCGAACACGTGATTTTCGGGTCCAAGACATGTTGTTTTAGAACAAGCCTTTGGAGTTCTTTTGTGTTTATATTTAATGTGGAAAATTCTTTTGTAGGAGATTATGATATTGTAGATCCATTGTAAACAAAACCTTGTAAAGTATTTGTACTTCCTGATTGGGAACCACTTTTCATTGATTAAATCTTGTTTATAAATGTTTGCACTTTGAATTTTGCAATTTGTGATCCTTTGCAGCATATGAAATTGCCATGGTTGCAACTACAATTGAATTTGCAGGTGCATTACCATATTTTACTTGTCATTGTTTACTCCCTCGTTTTTTTGGTTCGACAAAAATTACTTAGGTTAGATATTGTAATCAGCAGCTTCTAACAAAGTTTCGTTTGGTTTGCGGTTGTCTAATAAATTCTCACGTCCCTATGCCTTTTCAACTTGAATTTTAAGAAGCTATAAATTCCTGCTTCGAGTGGACGTGCTATGTGTGGGAGTTCCGTCGCAGTTCCAAACATAGGCTAATATTGGTATGTTTGAGTAACACATTACACATGTAAAGAATAATCGTGAGAAATTCAAAAGATATGTAAGAGAATCATTTTAAATTGGAAACCAAGAAATTTTGTGGTGAGTTTGTTGCTAACAAATGATTGTGTAGGGAAATTGTAAGGATTACGACTTATGAGAATGAAAATGGTTGTTGGCCTGTTGCATAATGTTGGCTCTCCTGTATTTTTCTGGAGGTTAAGGACATATTTAATTTTATTAGTTACCTCCGTTCTTAAATATAATCACTCTTTTGTAACCAAAAAATATATATAATCACTCTTTAGATAAAATAATACCAGTTGTTAACAAATTTAATGGTATTAATCATACTAAAGTATGCAACCTATTAAGATCAGATCAGAGTGCATGTGTGATTTCATAGAAAACGTGATGGATAGAATTAGGGGAGCTTCTTTTCCAACCCCATGATTTCTTAAAAATCACTTTCGTTTGAATTTATCCATCTAGAGAAAAAAAAAAATATTGTTTTGTCCAAATTTATCCAGACATGAGAAAGAACAATAGTTTCCTAAGATTGGCAAATCCTCGAGAGGTATAGTATTTGAAAAATTAATGGGGGATAAAAGTAGCTCTCCAGAAGAACTGTTATATGATATCACACAAAATCTATATCATGTGGGTGCAAATATGAAAGAGACAAAGGAGTTCAATTACTATAAGAATTGGGTTCAATTACCTTATGTGGGGTTCGGCCCTTCAATACTTGAACGGAGGGAAGAAAAACAAATTGGACTACTTGTAGAAAATTTTATCATGTACCTTGGTGATTATTCTCTCACCCCTACATTTCACATGAACTTTCTATTTTGACCGCATATATAAACCAAGATCTTGTCTTTTTCACAATTTTCCATAGTTTTTTCAAGGTATTTCGGTACACAAGAGAGTAAATTTCAAATTACAAACCGGAAAAAAGTTTTCTATAACACAATTTTTCCAAGAAAACTCATTTTGACCTTAGGTGCATATAATCTTTGAGAGCGCGAATATGCTCCTCAAGGTTCAGGTTTGATTCTCCTCAATGCTAATTTTGATGAGTTAGTTCGGCTTCTTCAAATACAAAACATAAAATCTAATGTAAAATTAATTTCTAGAATTCTTCAATCATGTGTTCTGGTTGGTTATCGATCCCGAAAAAAATTCAATTATGTTTTCCAGAAATCACTGTGGAGTATCCATCCAAACATGACTAGGGTTCACCTTCTGCCGCAAATAAGCATTAACTTTCAAGAATGTCTAGAATATATCAAAGAAGTTTATATATATTTTAAAATAAATTATGCAAGATAGACATAAATCAATTAAATACATCATGAACTGTGAAAAACAAAAGATTATAAATAGTATTCATATGTAGGCTTGGCAAAAAGGGCCTACTCATCTTGTCCCATCCCGCTCCGTCAATAACCCGTATAAATAAGGGCGGAGTGGGTTGGCCCTTTTTATCATATGTAAGGTTGAAAATCTCACCCATGATGCATCGACGAATTCAACCATTTTTGTCATCCCTATTCATATGAGGTAAACAAAATATGGTTGACCTCCCTAGACAAAGATGAAGAACCAAATCAGATCAACTTCCCATAAAACTTCAATTATGTTTTTCGATAAACAATACCTACACCGAAAAAAATATAAAATACGTTTTTAAAGAATATTATTCAAACCAGAAAGATGCAAATGAGGAAAACTCATGTGGGGGTGAACATGCTCAAAAAGTTGAAAGTGAGTGAAAAATAAATGTGTAAAAAGTTAAATAATAAAAGGAATAAAATTGCTATTTTAGTGGTTTATAGGGGCAAAAGTAAAGGTGTAGGGATACACATACAAGATAACTTTTTCCTACTTGCTCGTTTCTTTGATCCATACCATAGTAATTTACATTTGAGTCAGTTTTTCCTACTTTTACGAAAATATGTTTTGTCACAAAAAAAAATGTTAAAAAATAAATAAAATCTTTTTCAGCAGATCCTCATGGTTTACGACTGATGGGGTTATAGTAAGGAATAGTATGTAGTCTAACATTAAATTAATTCCTGTCCTTGTCTGAGATTCTGAAGTTAATCTATAACTCTATCAATATTTTAGATTAGTCTTTGTCTTTGTCAAAAAAATCAATTAAGTCCGAAATTGTTGACAAAGACATAAAATACAAACACAAAAATCTAATTAATTTTTTTTTGACAAAGACAAAAATTAATTTAAAATATAAATAGAGTTATAGACTAATTTGAGAATCTCTTACAAAGATAATGACCAATTTAATGATTTTTAAACTTAAAAACAACCTATTTAACGAAAAAAGATACACTTTTTACAAAAACAAAAACACTTTTAAGACGGTCTATCTACTTAGATAAATATAAAACTTAATATATTGTTATTATTATCATTACATTACTACTACTACGAGCGTTAAGACCGACACGTTGCTTTATTCTACAGGAAACGATTAAGTGGTCAAGAATAATTAATTGTAAAAAAAAAAATATAACACTAAAACACAAGTACATGCGACAAGTACTGAAGTACATGTCATGCTTTTAACCCAAAAAACACATTACCAAACTTTTAAAATATTGCCAAACTTTTTTAAAATTAAAGATCAAACTCTAATCTAAAAGAGAAATGATATTTGTACAACTTTTAGACAACTTTCTCTCTCATACTCATATTATGTTATTATTCTTTCTCTTCCTTTTCCTCTCTCTATTGTTTTTGACCAATAACAAAAAAGAACAACAAAGTTGTCCCAAGAATTGTCATAAAATGGTTGTTCAAATATCATTACTCAATCTAAAACTAAGCATGCATGCGACAAGTACATGCCATGCTTTTAATCCGAAAAAAACACCTGTCATGCTTGATCATGACTAAATACGTTTAATCTCTTTCCTCTCCTGATTCCATTCTTTGTAGAGTGGATGTGACATGAAAAACATATGAAATCTTTCAAAAAAATGAAAAACATATGAAAAAGTGAATGTGACATGACAAAGATATGAAAATTTGCTCGTAAATTCTTAAATTTCTTTAAGTTTGATTTGATACCGATATCTTTTAGTTAAAATTTATTCAATATTTGAATTATTTATTTTAAAATAAATTTATATCAAAATATAAAATGATATTGATTGATTGAACAAGGGATGCATATCCAACTAAATTACATGGATATAAATCATCATATCATTCTATACACCAAATTTGATTGTCTCATGCAAAGTAAACCATAAGGAAGTCTAACCTTAAGGCTATGTTTGGATCACAAAAGAGAATAGAAGGAAAGATAGTGAAAGGAAAGAATGGTAAATGATTGAAAGTGAGTAGAAAGTGAATGCAAAGTAAGATGATTGTTTTGTTTGGAATGAATGAAAGTAATAAGAAAGTGAAAGGAAAGAAATATATAAATTTGATAAATGACATAAATACTCCACATTAAAATGAACTAATATATTTTAACTAAAAAATTAACAGCAGAACAAAATAAAATGATTCAATATTTAAAATAGAATGGTAAGCATGTAACAGTTAAAAAGGTCTAATATTAATATTTATTATATTAATTAATTTATTGGTCCATTGATACGTCAAAAAATAGCACAACCCACCATTTACAGTAATGTTATATTGGACATTTCACTGAATAATGCTCTTCCGTGCACTTTCTTCACAGTTTTGAGTGGAAACAAATTTGATTGTGGACCACACCAAATTCAATCTTTCTTTCCTTCATCATAGTGATCCAAACGAAAGAAACTTTCATTCCTCTAGCATTTCTTTCCCTCTATTGTCTGTTGTTGCAAACAGGCCCTAAGACTTTGTTTGGATGAAGATAGAAAGTGAAAGGAAAGAAAGTAAAAGGAAATAATGTTAGAGGAAAGAATGTAAGTGAAAAGTGAGATGATTATTTGATTGTTTGGTAGAAGTTAAAGTAAAAGGAAAGAAAGAGACATGTTTAATAAAAGGACTAAAATATCACTAGATTGTGGGGGTTTATGTAATTTCAATTATAGCAATGGCTTCTCGCATTTGGCAATATTACTTGCAACACACCCCTTCGTTGTGAGGGGGTGCTTGGAGCTACAGTAATCAGTTCAAACGAACGGTAACGGTCACCATCATGGCTCCCGCGAATCTCTCCTCGGCGGTTATACTTCTTACAAATTCGTAACTGCCGAGTACACGTGTGCCTTACAACGACTCTGCATTCACCCACCTCTATATAAAGGGGACTCTTGGTAGTCCTCAGGGTTGGAATCTCCTCACTCTATGAACCCGCATTCTGTTCTCAGATCTTTTTCTGTTACACTGTTAAGTGTTTTGACAACAGACCAAGGCTCTAGATACCAATTGAAGGTGAGAAAACACAAGAAGGGGGGTTGAATTGTGTTGGTTTTTTCTTCTTTTTCTCCTATGCTGAAAACACTGATCAGAAGCAGATAGAGTTCTACTTCTAAAGTGACGTTCAGAACTATATGCAGCGGATAAAAATAGAGAGAGCGAGATAAGAAAGACACAAAGCAATTATACATGTTCCTTCCACAAACCGGAAGTCAGTTCTGTCCCCCTTGCACTTCCAAGGAGAGTTCACTATGTAATACCTGATTACAATTGCTCACTGCTAAAACTAGCAAGAGACTTCAAATGCTCAAGCACAACTGCAAGAGACTTCCTATGCTCCTGAACACAATCAAGAGACTTCTATGCTCAAGCACAACTGCAAGAGACTTCTAAATTCAAACAGAATTACAAAGAAAAATGTTTGAGGTTGAACACTTGATATACAATCAATGGTGTTCACAATGCAAATCAGATACAGACTCTTAAGACTCTAGAATTTCTAAGATATGAAAGTTGTTAAGAAATTCTAAGTGAACATACAGACTCTTAAGACTCTAGAATTTCTAAGATATGAAAGTTGTTAAGAAATTCTAAGTGAACTTTTGAATGCAGAACAATTTCAGCAGAGTTTTGACACTAGTAAATTGTTGTTGAGTCCTTTATATAGAGGTGTGAAAGAGACGTTGTGAATTGCCAGCACATCAAAATAGAGTCGTTTGAAGCTTTGATCAATCACCAATGATCTTTTGCCTGATATGGTTATTGCCCTCTGAAGGATCAATTTCAAATCCATTGCTAGTATGTAGGAACATTGTTGCAGGCAGAGCTGTTATCCTTGTCTTGTAGCAGAGACACAAACTGAGTAGTGGAGATAGTTGTTGTACACTTCGTACAATTGTACTTTGTCAACGCTCTTCAAAGAACAAACATCAAATGTCTTCAAATCCTTTCAAAATAGTTGTTCCTTCACTCTTTCAGTCTTCTGCAATGCTTAGACGAGATTAAATTCATTGAACAACCTTTAAAGCTTTAAGTCTTTCATCTCCTGAGTAACTAGAGCTTCTGGTGATCTTCAGCTTCTGATGAGATGCTTCTGATGAACTTGCTTCTGATGATGACGTCATCACTTCAGGAGCACTTTGACTTCAGGAGCACTTCTCTTCAGATGCTTTAAGCTTCCTTTTTGTTGATTCTTTTGCTCTCTTTTGTTCTTCCAGAAACTATTTAAGATGTCAAATTTTTGTCTATGGTCATGTACACTTGAACAAATATTAACATATTCAATTGACAATTTTTAATACATTGTAATCATCAAAACTCTCAAAGGATAATGTTAAACACATTTTATTCCAACATGATCAAGTACGATCAAGTGTCAAAGGAACACTTGTTAACATTTATTTTTACTCAATATTGTTTAAAAATCGTGCCAACAATTATATATAACAACGTTTTTTTAAGGGGAATTGTATATAAAAATTTATACAATATATTAGTTTTTCCCTCATAAAGAAAAAGTATTGTATAAGTTTTATTCAATAGTTGCTCTCAACTGTGTTTGTTTTTTTACAAGAGTTGCTCTCAATTGTTGATGGGTTGTTAGGTTTTATAATTGATGCATGGGAGAATGACTTGCATTGGAGTCGTGGGTGGGTCACACAACAATTTGACATCTTTAGAAGTTAGAAATTTTATTAATACTAATTTCAATGTGCATCTTTCCCTTTCTTATGAAAGCGACCATCACTAGCAAACAAAGTCAGTTTTTCCACACCGCATGTTTTTTCTTCTGAAACATAATTACATTCTTGCACCTCAGATTTCGTATCAAAGATAACTAAGCATAAACAATTATTTGCATTATCAGTAAGCTTAAAAAGCATCTCAAAGGACGGTCATTCAACGAAATAAAGGTTAAAGATGCATCATGAAAGAGACGTATACTTCCCCAATAATATGTAGCTAGTTATATATTATATATCCTTCCCTCAAAAAAAAAAAATTATTATATATCCTACACCCTAAACCCTAAAACACTATATATTCACCCTAAACCCTAAAACACTACATATATTTGAAAAGTTTCTAGTGTTACTTTGGTAGTATTATTATACTAGTACTAGTATTATAATGCATAACTTTTTTTAAAGAGGGTATTTAATATATAACTAGCTACTAGTATTTTTTTTTTTTTTTTTTATTTCAAAAAGGAATAGCGATATCATTAAACAACTATTTCCCCTATAAAAAAATTATTTGGATTTGATGATATGCGATTTTTTTCTGTAAAAAAATAATGTAATAGGAATGCAAGTTGATATGTGCAACTATTTTATGATAATATGAATTTTGCAAATTTCAATTTAAAGAGTAAATATGATGTCACAATAAGAATATTTCGGTTGATATTACATCACATTTTAGACGAAGAGTTGAGAGTTGGGATTCTAAAAGCTAAAGCATGTATCTATATATAGGAAAGAATTTCTTTTCCTTTTTTGATGAAAAAAGGGCAGCAGCACCTTTGACTTTAAAATGATAACGCCATTTAATAACTAATTAAAGAACATCACTTTTCTTTAAAATAATCTGTCCACACATTTAAGATATTGTTAGATTCTCCTTTCATTTTTTATTCGTCTTTTCTAATTATACATTCTTTTCTAATTATATCCTTCATTTTTTTACTAATACTTGTATCCTTCATTTAGACTGTCATGTTTATAATTTATTTATTTTAACATAATTTAATTTAAAATTTTCATTCAAAAGATTAGTTAAGTTTTATTACAATAAAAAGTTTTCACTTCAATATATACAACATTAGACAACATATATAAATAGATTACATTTTTATCTTATTTGCTAAAATAATTTGAGTGCCAATAGAAATTATAATTCATTATACATACACAACTGAAAGTTTAATAGAAATTTCTGTTATGAAAAATGCTAACATATGTTCATGTTAAGGAACTACAAATAAAATTGATCATAAAATTATAGTTAATTATTCAAATTTTTGAATGTACACAAATTATTGGTTTTTATAATAATATTTTAACTTTTGAGTTCTTTAATATATGTGCTTGTATGGCACAATTTAATAAATTTTTTAATACATATATTCAATAAATGTTAGTAATTAATTTCGTAGATTAATATTTAATTCTTTCTTTGGGTTTAAATTCAGAATTTTTTTTTTTGGTCTTAGATAAAGTGATAAACTACTTAAATTTAACACACACACAACTGTGAGTTTTCAGGTTCGAAGTCAATCATGATGTTCTACCTTGCAATTTCGACATTTGCCAATTGAGCTAAGACTTCTATACTAAATTCAGAACCTTTAACACATTTTCTTTTAACTAAAATCAGTTGAGCCATCTGCATGGACGGATCCAATTCATGGAATAATGTGGTTATATATAGCCCCACTAGACTTTCCTAGTGGCAGAGCTCTTAAGGAGCCTAAGGGAGCAGTGGCTCCCCCCAATATAAAAAGTTAAAATAAATTATATAGAAAGATACCAAAATACATCTCATATTTGGAGAAAATTACTAAATCCTCATTCATTTGGTTTCTCCGATTGGGTAAAATTGTATATAACATTTATGTTATAGGTATTTCACTCCACCTAATAAAGTTGTATATGCCCTTTATGTTATAAGTATTTCACTTCCTCTAGTATTTCACTGAACTTTCCCAAAAAAAATTACATATGAAGGATCTCTTTTATAACAAGTGAAGGATGAGCATTTTTTTTCAAAATAATAGAGTTACGACTATCTCAAATGTGTGATGTCATTTCATTATTATTAATAAAAGGAAATCTAGAAGAAAGGAATGTCATGCAAGTGCGGAACATCTTCTGTGAACTAAAACCAATAGCATAGTACTAGACTACTAATACTTCAATAATTTATCTAGCAAAAGGTGAGGGCCAACCCTTCATCTAAAATTTCATACGCTTATGCTCACAATCACTAGATGTTATGTCGGTAATAGATCAATCAATCACTTGGATGATAACAACATCAATTAATATCATAAATTTAATATTTTAATATATTACTTTAGGCAGATTGATAACTTGCATGGAACCAAACTGAGAACAAGAAGTGCATAAGAATGTTAGAATGTAACGTCAAGTAAACAATTAATTAATTATAAGTTATGCATCCTAAACCAATAGATCAACGAAAACAGAAAAACACAGCACCATACAAAACCAAACCATATATATCGTTGATTTATACTATATACTATACTTTTAATCAAAATAA
Source organism: Medicago truncatula (assembly GCF_003473485.1). Taxonomy (NCBI): domain Eukaryota; kingdom Viridiplantae; phylum Streptophyta; class Magnoliopsida; order Fabales; family Fabaceae; genus Medicago; species Medicago truncatula. The sequence continues at coordinate 34,800,050 of NC_053044.1, forward strand.
AGGTTTAAGCAAAAGAGATGCCGACTAAAAGAAAAGGAATGAAAAGCAAACACTGACTAGAGAGTGGTGGTGCTCGTTGGTGTCTTCAAAAGCCGCACTTAGAATTGTCTTTCTTTTTTCTTCTTCTTTCTACCACGTTTATTTTGCCAAATCATTTTCCATGTATGAACAAGAGAAAACTTTGCGTTAGTAGGTTCCACCCATGTGATCCGTCATTAGGTGCAATAAGATGGCCCTTAGCAATGAATGTTTAAACAAGATTATTTCTTTCTTTACGGGAGCCAAAAGAGCAGCTAAAAATAATGAAGAGAATAGCATAGTATGTGAGGCATCTCATTATATTTATATGAGAAATGTATGGTTTGGACTCCTGATTTCCTAATTATTTAAGAATGAATTTTTAACCATTATTAGCCTACTTGACAACAGCAACAAAAAACAAATAGTATAATATAGCTACACTTGTTTAGGCTATTAGAATGGACTAACCTATATTGATCAATACTCGAACTGGGTAAATTGTAGGGCTTGAGTTTTATATAGTTAACCTGATTTTTTTTAGGGTTTTTTCGTGTGGGTCTAAATAATTTGTTGAATATTCAGGTTAGCCCGTATGATTTACGGATCATTCGTTTAACCCACATAAGGAAACATTTCTAATTTTTTTAAAAATGTTTCCTTAGGTGGTTTATTTTCAAACTAAATAATAAAAGTAAAAAAAAAAAATCAATGAATCAACACACCAATATAAAAGTATTAAAAAGTTGTATCAACTTGTTTCGTTATTTATAATTTTAAAACATAGCATGTGTAATTTATCTAAAATTATTTTTCAAATGGTTTTAGTTTGTGATGTTTGAAAAAAAATTAGTTTAGTGTTTAAATATATTAAAAACATTATTTATTAGAGAAATAAATGATTTCCTAAGTACTATTCAACGACATTATCCATTAGAAACAAATTATTCGAATTATGTTCAAGTTTCTCAAAGACTCTTTTGATGCGCTTACACACTTCAACAACGGCTCTCATTCTCTCCTATATATGAAATATACAAAACTTTTATCAATTATTACTAGTGCAAATACTCTCAAATTCAAAAGCTCACAAATACTTACATGTGCCAATATATATTCACTTGTTAGCCTTGGCCATACATGCTCCAGAAAAGATCAAGAATTTTAATTACACTATTAAGTTGTAATTCTGTAGCTTCCCCAAACAGCAAGAAATCATATGCAAACATAAAATGTGATATCAATGGGCCCGTTTTCCACTCACCTTCTGCCACAACATGGGAAATAAGATAAGAAGGTTATCCATACACATAACAAATAAATAAGGAGAAATGGGATCCCTTGACGGATACCTCTCTTAGGACTGAAAAAATCAACTCTAGCACCATTTCATTTGACAAAATAATATATTTCCCCTTATCAAATGTTTTGGAAATAAGATAAGGGGAAATATTGTCCACACTAGTTACAAAGTGCATAATAACATCAACTAATTTATCACGTAACTTGATCTTTGTTAAAATTCTCCAAATAAACTCCCTACTCCCAACTCAACTTCCCTTTAATTTAATCTTATTCATGTTGTGAATCATTTCTTGCACCACCACTATGTTTTCATGAATGATTCTTCCTGGCATAAACCTCATTTTGATAGGAGACACAATGATGGGAATGCAATCCATAAGTCTTTCCACAATCACCTTGCTAACCACTTTGTAAATTGTGTTACAAAGAGATATAAGAGGGAATTGGTTTACAAGTTCTGGCTGAGCTATTTTTGGAATCAAACAAATGTTAGTTTGATTCACCATAGATATCTCACTAGGATCTGTCACACCTTTTTAACAAAGTCACAAACATTCTTCCCCACAACATCTCACGTCTTTTGGAAGAAACTTGCACGGAAGTGCATTCTGTTTTAAAATGAGCGTCATTTTATCAAAAAAAATATATTCTACTTTAATTTATAATGATGATAAGAAATGCGTCAAAAGTATAAATTTTAGTCAAACTGTCGTGTTTTTATTTAACATTAGGCAAATTCTATGGTACACCTAACAATTTGAGTGTATTGGAACACCAAATCCTTAAATTAATAGTTAAATGAGTTATTTTTTATAGGAAAAAATTATTTTCTATCACCTATGATTATAATAACTAAATCTTATTCACCAAAATCATCAACGCAATAAAATTTGATTTTTATGAATTCTTATTACTCATAATAGAGAATTTTGATTATTTTTTACAATAAAATGTAAAAAAAAAATTAGTATGATTTTTATAAAAAATGAAATGATGTTTTTTCTTATAAAATGATATTTTCTAAAATATATATGTCAACAAACACCTATTTTCTTCATAAAAAATTATAGTTAATTTATAAAAATTGTAACCGAGAGTACCGGTACACCGTAATTTACATAATATATATTTTTTTATGAGTTTGTTTACATTTTTAAATATGTATGTAACAATTTTAAAACGACATTCATTTTAAAAGAAAATGAGCATTATATAATTTCATTTCATGAAAAGAATGTCATGTTAGTGCGGAACATCTTCCGTGACCCAAAACCAATAGCATAGTACTTCAATTATTTGTCCAACATAAAGTGCGGGCCAAGTGGCCAACCCTTCATCTAAATTTTCATATGCTAACGATCAGCATCACAAGCGGTTATGTCGTTAATGGATTAATCAATCTCTAGGTGATCATCAATTTACAAGTACATAGAGAGGATTTTCTTTTGAAGGAAAGTACATAGAGAGGATCTCTACAAGTAATTTACAACATTGATTATCATTCAAATCTCTAAAAAAAACTATTATCATACAAAATGTATATTATTATTTGAGAAAAGTTCATGATTGTTCTAAAGACACTTTTTAAAATCTTAAATATTAAGTTTTTATAAAGATTGAAGTATTTTTAAGAAGTAATTTTTTAATTTAAAATTAGTAAAGATTATCCATCGGAAGACACTCGCTAACATGACAATTATTATTTAAGCAGATCGATTACTTGCATGCAACCAAACTGAGCACAAGAATTAAGGAATCAATTAATTATAAGTTATGCATCCTAAACCAATAGATCCCAATGCAGAACAATACAACACCCTACAAAACTATATTAGTTAATTATTACGTAATACTCATTCCGGTCCTATATATAAAAGAAAGTTAGGTCAATAAAAATTGATGTATTTGATTTAAAATTTGGACCAATAACATCAACTTTTATTTGTTCAACTTTCTCTTATATATACTATCGAAGAGAGTACTATATTAATTAAAATAAAAGTTTAAGCCAAAAAGATTGTGTCATGTTATGCCTTGAAATCACTCATTTGCATCTTTTTTTTCTCTTCTTTTAATCTAAATAAGTGATTTTTACATAGATAATTTATGTCCGTGTTTTTTGTAATTTCGTCGTATAAGTGTGACATTGTTTGATTTTTCGTTTTTGTGTGATATTCAACATCGTTTGATTTTTCGTCTATGTGTCGTGTCCACTCACTTTATCTTGAAAGATCAACTTTAATCAATTACAGATTCAATCGATGATTTGAGCATCAATGTTATCATATTATTTATAGACATTTTGCTCTTGTATATTATTAACTTAGATTTTTTTTTTTTAAGGAATTAACTTAGATGTTGTGAGTTTTTTTCGCAGATTCATTCTTTTTATTTTTAACGTCGTAGAATTTATGATCGTATTTGATTACTTTATCAATTTAAATTAATGAATTGTGTTTTCAATTTCAAAACAAAAGGAATGAAAAGAAAAGAGATGCCAAAGAATGGTGGTGCTCATTAGTGAACTTGGCTATGAATACGGCGTATCAACGTAGACTTGGCCCAAGGTAGATCTTCGGTCTTACTAATGTTGAAATTATAGGCTTCTTTGCAATGTAAAAATTTCATTTTTGCTCATTATATGTGATGAGAGTAACAATGTTTAAGGTGAATAAGTGAGGGTTTAAGTCCCTTTTTGCACTACTGATTTCCATGTGCATACACATAAATATACATATAAAATATAAAGTTAAATATGTTTTTGATCCTTATAAATATACAAACTTTTCGTTTTAGTCCCTCTAAATTTTTCCTTCAACTTTTAGTCCCTATAAAATTTTCAATCACTACTTTTAGTCCTTATTTTTAAGTTAATTTTTGTATTTTTTAATGAAATTGTGCAGAAATTTATGAGATATTGTAAAAATCACTCCCAAAAAAAATTAGATTTTTTTAACAAAACATGAATTAAATATGAAATTTTTACCGGCAAAAGTATAAAAATTCATATTTGATTCATGTTTTGGTAAAAAATTCTAAATTTTTTTGGGAGAGATCCTTATAATATTATACATTTTTCTGAAATTTTTTATTTAAAAATATGAATTCTACATATGAGTTTACTTTAAATGAGGGACCAAAAGTAAAGTTTGAAAATTTTATAGGGACTAAAAGTTGAAGGAGAATTTTAGAGGGACTAAAATGAAAAGTTTGTATATTTATAGGGACCAAAAACATATTTAACCCTAAAATATATTTATATGTTATTGTTCACAAGTTTTAACTCAACTAATAAAGACGCCGAAATTGTTGGATCAGATGTTATGAAAGTCAAGTAGAATGTATTGGAAAGTAGAGAAAAGTAGAATGTTTAATTTTATGAAAGTCAAAAAGTTGATGTTTTTAATGAAAAAATTCTATTTCTAACTTTCCTAACTAGTGCATAGGAGGCACAAGTTAGCATGACCTTGAAAAAAAATTGGGATTATAAGGACAATTTAAATTTACCATGAAGAAAATGGTTTTTTCTAGATTACCCTCTCTTGTTTAGAGCGTATTTACCCTCTCATGATATAAACCAATCAAAATGTAATATATATTGACAACATTAAATGTCATAAATGAGTCAATTTTTTCTAAAAAAAAAATCAATTATAATCATAAGGTAACTTTTAATACTTTTAATTTTTATTTAATTATAGACATGATTACATTAGAGGTCCTTTTTCTTATTTATTTGTAACACTTTGGTCCTTTATCTTTATTTTTTTCGTTTAGGTCTTTTATCTCTTATAAAAGCACATATACATCATTTTTCTCATTTTTTTTTAAAATACATAATATTATTATTTTTTAAATATATTTTTATTAAAAATGAAAAAAATCTAGAAATATGATGAAGATGTTCATCATCTTCATCTTCTTCCTTTGAATCTTCATCATCTTCATTGAATCAAAAAAAAATTCTACACAAATATATCTCCAAATATCATGAATTAATGTTATATTCACCTCAAATCTTCTTTTAAACACAAAAATCAAAACCATATACAAAAAGATATTTAGTTTCATCGAGAAAAAAAAAGATTGTCACACCGTATATTATTATTATTATTATTATTATTTTCTAACTCAATATTCAAACCCGGCATAAAAATAACCCCAAAATTGAGAGTAGCTTTGCACATCAATTTTGTTGTTTCTGAACAATCTTAACTTTCGTAAAGCCTAATCCTTCCGCCAGTGACTAAGCCTCCACCATCCGCCTTGCAACATTTGTGAAATTAATGTTTTGATTTTTGTGTTTAAAAGAAGATTTGAGGTGAATATAACATTAATTCACGATATTTGGAGATATATTTTAGTAGAATTTTTTTTATTTAAAGAAGATGATGAAGATTCAAAGGAAGAAGATGAAGATGATGAACATCTTCATCATATTTCTGGATTTTTTTTTTTCATTTTTAATAAAAAAATGAGAAAAAAATGTATATGTGCTTCTAAGAGAGATAAAGGACCTAAACGGAAAAAAAATAAAGATAAAGGACCAAAGTGTTACAAATAAATAAGATAAAGGACCCATAATGTAATCTTGCCTTAATTATATTTAGGTGTTCAATCTTAATTAATTTACACTACATGACTGGCTTAGAACAATTAAAATTTCACATCAAATTTCTTTCATCTGAATGTCCTTAAATTTATCAGTTATATTCATAAAATTTCTTCTTCCCATTTTGATTGTTCAATTTTGTCGTTCCCAACTGTCACACTTTTCAATTTTCGTGAGAATCGTCGTCGTTTGTTTGATTCCAAATATCGTGAGAATTGTCGTTATTTCCAGTATCACGTCAGGTATGGTGACTTGATTTTTCTTGGTTGTAATGTAGTTAATTATAACAATTGAGTAAGTCATCTGTTGTACTTTGAGGGTTGCTAGCAGGTGTTGCCGCTGTGATGTTGTGGGAGTCTACTATATAGCATTTTTTTGGATGCTGCTAAAATGATTATGTGATGAGGCTTTTGTTCTTTTGTTTGGACTTAAAGACTTTGGCTACCAGTGAGATAGGTCTAGGACCCTTTTAAATTTGCATACATATTGCTTGTAAAGTATTCATTAATGTGAATTATATAATACAATTTTATTTTGTATATCATGGGTTACACATTAATGCATACCATATCCCAAACGGTCAACATGTCTTCTTCTCATGTTGCTAGCCATGATTTCAAATGATGAAGAGTTCTTTCATCTCCTTTTTGTGCTACCAAATTAGGGATCAATTTGATATTTAAGATAAATAATTAATGATCGATTTGATGGTGAGTGAAATAATTTAGGTATCATCTTTATTTTTAATGAATAATTCAAGGATCCATGTGACAATGCAACAATTTTTAATGAATTTCATTAAAAAAAATCCGAAAAATATATCAAAATTTTTGATCAATTTCGTCTCTGAATACATGACATCTAAATTGATAATACATGTTAGCACTTAACATCACATGTCTTCACCATTAACGGTGAGACTTGACGAAGAGATCAATTTAACCTATGTTTGTAAAATTCAAAAACATTTTAATTATTAAATAATTTGCAGACGAAATTGAATTGCCTGCAAATTCAAATATGAAAATACATATTCACTCTTCATATATTAGAAAAATAGGACCAATTCTCTATTTTACGACAACCATCACAATTTGTAAATAGTAATAATATGGTAACATGTATAACTTATAGGCAGGCCAAATTAAGCTCTATTCATTGGTTGCCATGTTGGATTATTATGTGTTTTAGTATACAAAACAATGACTTTAATAATTATGACTCACCATGAGTTTTTTCAATCAACTTCACCCCTTTGGCTAGCTTGGATTGGAATATTACATTATCTTGTGTTTTAGCTTGGAACATTACATGTGACTGAATGTCATCATCTGCTAGTATAGGTAACTATATTAATATCCGTTGAAATGTGTCTCAAAATTGATGTTGAAGTTTGAAAAAATCGTGGCACGTTTGCAGGGTAATGCGACACGATGGTTCAGTTTTTGGGTCGCCACTGGAAAAATCGTGGCACGATCCAAGAGGAACGTGGCACGATGCAGGAGGAACGTGGCACGATGCAGGAGATAAGATCAAGTATTGTACTGCTACCAACTCCATCATGGCACGATGCTGCGTAACTTTAGAGTTGATTGTCTTTGATTAGGGTTCTCTTGAGGGGTTCTCTTGGGTTGGGAAACATTGTAAACACTTTGGGTGAGTGAAAATCATTGAGTGTCTTGTTCATAGGTGAGATTGAGAAAATGGGTAGAAATTAGGGTTGTTCATTGTGATCTTGTTGAAGCTAATTTCTTGTAACCCATTTGTATCTTTTTGTAAGAACTCTTTGATAGTGGATTGGAGAGATCAATATCTCCCCCATATTAGGTCAAGTTGGACCGAACTGAGTCAACAATCTTTGGTGTGTTTGTTTCTCTTCTCTCTTTATCTTTTGCTTGTGGTTTTGAGCTTTTCACTTTGATTACTAGATTATATTTAGGTGTTGTTATTATTGTTGTTGCTTGTGTTTACTTTAATATTAGTTATTACTTTCCTTTGCTCCATACATCATAGTTTGTATTGGTGTGATTTTGAGTCGGTATTCACAACAATATCTATATGTACAATGACACGTATGTTATTTACCAATATAAGCTTTCAAAACAACTAGTTGATTGTTTGTATATGATTTTTCTTCCATCACATTAATTGTTCTCAACTACTATGCATATGCCAAGCAAAGTGGCATTTTGTTTACGAGTTATTGTGGTAATATGATCAAAGACTACATATATAAGCTATTGCACCAAGAAGGCAAGAAGTTTGTTTCAATCTATAGATAGTATAGTACTATTATTTTTTGAAGAACATATAGTATAGTCCTATAGTATGAGGATATTTCTATGAATGGTATTCATGTGAATTGTATGTATTATTTAGCATTCCTATCTAATTTGTTTTCCATACGAGATCAAAGAAAATAATAATGATTAAAAATATCTAAATGGAAAATACAATTACCATTCAAGAAAATAGTGTCCGTGCTCATTTATGAATATGTCTCATAAGAATTTTTATTCCGTATGCAATGTTTTCAATAATTTTTTAAATTTTAAAAAAAACTTTGCAATGAGTTTTTTTAGAATAACAAGTAAAAAAATAAAATAAACAAGAACACATAGAACTGGACTCAACTTGGGGTATCATGTTTCGACGCTGTCTTCAACTCCAAGGAAAGAACCTACAAAAATATCACACTTAACCATGAAGAGTGTCTGACCTTCGCAAAAAAATTAGTGCAACAGTTGCCCTCTCTAAATACGTGTTGAAAAGAAATGTTAGAAATATGGTTATTTAAACCAAATACCTTGACCAATAAAGAAGCATATACATGTGTATTCTAGTGGTCTATGTGTTGAATAATATGGAGAACTTCTAAAGAATTTGTCTCACAAATAACTTGATGATCAAAATTAAGTCATGAAAACACCAAATGACTCAGCAAAAAGTTTATTCAGGTGCCCCTCGTTGTAAGAGAAACCAATTATCAGACCTTCCTGTTGTCAAGAAGTAGACTGCCAAGACCAATGTCGCTGAAAGCACCATAGTTACCTTCATTAAGATCACCATGTCTTTAACAGTTGTTATCCATTGCTACTATCAAAGAATTGTGATTTTATTTAAGGTGATTCCAAATAAAAATAAGTGATGATTATAATTATGAAAAATCATGTAATTTCAAAGAACACACTCATCAGTTATATTTTCTAGAAGGGAAATGTTAACTAGTGCCTCCGGATACTGGTTAAATTATAAAAGGAAATATTTTTATGAAAATTGTGTACTTTATTTTTTAAAATTTGAAAAAGTGTTGTTTTTAATGCTGTCTTTATTTTTTCTTTTTATTTTTGACTGTTTAACTAGTGGCCGCGAGTAATGATTAACATAACTCTTTCTAGAATTGTAGAATGTTACTCGATATTAGTATTACATAGATGATATATAGTTCAATTTCCTTAATAATTAAATGGTCTACTTTTTTTTTTTTTTTTTTTTTTTTTTTTTTTTATCTCTATTAGCACCTAGAACTGATTTAAAAAAAAAAAAAAAACAAATGTTGCATTAATATACGTTATTTTTCATTTTTCATTGAACTAGCATGTTCATGCTTGATTCCAAATGTAACATTTCTTTCAGGAAAAAAAATGTAGAATTAGCATTTAACTCTATTGTTTGATTTTCCAATTTCTAATGAAGCACTATTAATACGTTATTGCTATTAGTACCAATACATTAAATAGAATTAAAAATGTGATAGCCTAAAGATTGGTTTTGAATGAATCATGTATGTAGTGCAATATGATTTCTTACAACCTGAAAAGATAAGAAATATACAACTTATATGTTGGTGTTGCAGCGGTTATGCAATCTTTATCCCCGTGAGCTTAGCTCAGTTGATAGGGATATTGTATATTATATACAAGAGCCGATGTTCGAACTCCGGATACTTCACTTCTCCACAATTAAATTGGGTGAGCTCTAGCCACTAGACTACTTGACTAAAAAAAAAAATATACAATAACTTTAGTATAAATGAAGAATGATTTTTTTTTAGTAAGTATGAATATGATAATATCTATATAATTATGATGGTGTAATTAAAGAATTGTGGAGTGTTTTGATAATCTTTTAGGTTCGTTGATTTTTTTTTAATAAGAACTGAATTAATTTTAATGATTTTTTTTATATATAAAGCTTAATACATCATTTGATCTCTTAATATATTAATTTTAATAGAGAGGATCAAGAATTTTATGGAATGTTTGTTTTATGGATTCAAAAATGAATCCCAAAAACAAGTCTCCCTCAGGCATAACTTTTAGAGGAATAACTTTCTTGAGAAAGTGTTTGGATAACATTTCTAGTTTCCAAGAATCTTTAGTTTTAAATTCTTAAAAGTAATTTATATATTTTATTTTCAAGATCTATTCCAAAAAATGTTAAGAGTCCCACATCGGATAAGACATAGCATGGCAATGTGTTTATAAGTGGGGCAATCCTCACCTCACAAGCCGGTTTTGTGGGATTGTGTTAGGCTCAACCACGATTTCTAAGATGGTGGTATCAGAGTCTCTTCCAAGATCCGTTGGACCACCTACTATCAGGTTTTGTTATCGGGCCACCCACCATTTATGTCCACGAACCAAACTCAATAGTGCTGGTCGTGAGGGGGTGTGTTAAGAGTCCTACATCGGATAGGACATGACATGACAATGTGTTTATAAGTGGGGAAAATCATCACCTCACAAGCCGATTTTGCGGGGTTGTGTTAGGCCCAACCACGATTTCTAAGAAAAAATAGATATTGCAATTAACTAAAACACCCCTTTGCCTAAAAACAATGATAAAGAAAAGGGAGAACAATTATGTATATTAGGTATAGATGAAGTTAAATATGTGTAGGTGGTGGGATAAAGCCAATACTTTTACATGGAATCTGAATTTGTTCTCTAGGAATAAACTATTCCCACCTCTGGGAATTAAAAAGCCTGGCAATATGGGGGAAAAATTCATATACGGCTAGGAGTTGTTATTGGTTGCATTGAATATGGGAGTTTTTATTTCAAACCTTGGATTCCAAAAATATATTTAGAATCCGTGAGACCAATTATAAAAATAGATGGATAGTTATCTAATTGATCTATCCAATATTTATCCATTTTCCCTTGCATAAAGAAATATATTTCCAATACCTGTCAAAGAAAAATTGATCAATCCAATATTTGTTTGGACAGACGCAGAAGAAGAGTCCATTGGAGGGGACCAGTTATGTTTGGACTATAGAGGTCAAATTTTGAAGCAGAGCGTCATCATTGGTGACTTAGTAGGCATGTAACTTAGACCGCCCAATACAGGATATTTTGGTAATTAACATGAAAATATGTTACTATTGTTTTTTAGATGGAAGCCTCAAAGGTAGAACTGGATCAAAAACATCCTATCATGGATTCTTATAAAAAAAAGTCTCAATCAACTCTGAGCTAAACTCACGAGAATTACGGATCTGACATAATATATATAGAGGTTTAAAATAAATTCATAATTAATTTTTTTAACATAAATGAAAAAAACAACATATATAAACAACCTCTACAAAAAAATCAACATATTTTAACGAGTCGAAAGTTTAAATATAGTTTAAAAAGGACATGAAGTTTTCATCTTGATTAACTGAACTCTACAACTATTTATCATAAATGCTTATAATTAAACTGTTTTTTTTTTTTTTTAATTCTCACCTAAAATTTTGAAACTCTAATGAACGTTTTGGGACATAATCATGATCACTGCATATACTATAAGAATTCCTTAAATTACTAACTAATTCAAAATTGCAGATAAAAACAAAATAACAACCTATGTTTATTTTTATTTTTTTTTAATAACAAACTATGGTTAGCGTTGCACATGTTAAAACAACTAATAGTGGTAATTTTTTCTTGAAAAACAACAATTATATTTATTCAAAGATTTTATATTTAATATTAAATGTACAAGTTCCAATGCAAAATTTCTATCTTAAACTTCTTAACATGTGCAAATTTTCACATGATAGAAAAAACATTTTTTTAATAACACTAACAATATAACATTTTAGAAACAAATTTATTTAAGAATATAACTAAAATAATGAAAAATCCAGTCAAAAAAAATCAAAAGTATTCTTTACAGGTTTAATAATTTTCTGAGAATTATTTAATTATCATTATTATGTATTGGAACTAGTAAATTTTTGGTCAAATTTAATTATTATTATTATTTATGGAACCAGTAAATTTTTGGTAAAATTTAATTTAATTATTATTATTATTTATTGGATTGGAGACTATATTATATTTTTGGTTAAAATTAATTCAAAAATAAAATAAAATTGTTAGTCAACAAGCATAGAAGAAAAGAATTAAAAAAAATATAAGGAAAACAGTTTTTTTGTTAAAAGAAATACTAAAATAGGGGGATATCGATACGATTTGATTGGTTGTTACGTTGAAGGTCACACTTAAAATGCTTATATATAGAAGACAGGGTATTTGAGATCTCTCATAACGCTGGTTGATTCTTATCAACAACTTCAAAACAGAATATAGGTGAGAAGGTGAGAAGAGTTAGGAGAAGAAGTTGCTTAAATTTACGGTTTCGCTACCGTCCAAGTGCAACGACAACAACAATTATCACCACCACTTACGTTAACATCAACAATGGGCAAAGGAGGAGGTGATCCTAACAAGATTCATGACGATGGTGTTGAAATCCCAGAAACTGCTCATCAAATTAGCACTGGTTTGTATCTCACACCATAACCTTGTTTTTTTTTTTTGTTAAATAATTTTTATAGGTTTTCTAATCGTTTTATATTTAATTTTGAGAGTTTTTATTTATATATTTATTTCGAAAATTCCCATGTTTATGTTTATGGAGTCCGAGGTTCATGTCGTTGCTGAAACATTATAGTACGACATATTGAAGAGGAAGAACATGACGCACATGCGGAGTTGCAGATGCAATGCAATCTCTATGTTTTTGTTTTCCTTTTCAAACCCGGTCAAATCTGGGAATTTTCAAAATTACCCTTTTGTAGTTTACCTGTATTTCTTTATTTTACATATAAGAGTCAACATCAACCATGACTGAATTTTTATTCTGCTCACCTGTTTGTGACATGATCAATTAAATAATTTTTTATTTCTGTGCCAAAAAAAAAGATTTGTTTTGTTGTACGTGTCTATTATTAAAAGGATTTAATTAATATTTATTGTTGTTGTATATTTATTTTACACATTATTGTCAATCTTTACTAAAAAAGAAGAGTTTAATGATGCAGATTGATAGTCTAAAACACACAATCCATCAAAACATTTACACTGATTACATCAATAAATATTTTTAATTTATGTGACAATTTTAAATGTTTTAATAAATCGTTTGTGTAAAGTGTTTTGAAAAGTCAACTCATCACCATTAAACTCAAAAAAATATCATAAGACGCATTGGTATAAAACTTGTCAACCAATAATAACCTGTGATATGTGTGGTTGTGTTTGTTTTAAGATTATTATTCACATGTTAATAAAAAATTTAGAATATATATACCACAAAGTTAAAATTAAATTAGTAAAATAAAAAACTAGAAAAAAGATTAGTTAATTGAAGAAGTGTATGGTTATAAAAAAATAAAAATAAGAAGTGTATGGTTATAAAAAAATAAAAATAAGAAGTGTATTTAAGGGGGTGTGAATCCGTTTCTTCTCAAGAGTGAATGAATAGTCAAAGAAAACTGATATTAGGGGCCAGGAAGTCAAAAGGGGGGGTGTGAAGTCGTTTTCTCTCACTATCATTTACAATTATTTGTATTTTTTTATAATCTTTGCAGATTCATGGTTTCAAGTGGCATTTGTTCTCACTACTGGAGTCAACAGTGCCTATGTGCTTGGATACTCAGGGACCATTATGGTTCCACTGGGATGGGTAGGAGGTGTAGTTGGTCTTGTTCTTGCTGCGGCGATTTCACTCTATGCTAATGCTCTCATTGCTATGCTCCATGAATATGGAGGGACAAGACACATTAGATACAGAGATCTTGCTGGATATATATACGGTAAATAAGGCTAACAAAATACATTGGAATTTTCTTTTTTATCTGTCATATTATTTTGTTACTGCTACTTATGTTAATTTTCATTTTTTTTTTTTTAATTGTAGGCAAAAAGGCATATTCTATCACTTGGACTCTGCAGTATATCAATCTTTTCATGATAAATACTGGTTACATCATTTTAGCTGGTTCAGCCTTGAAGGTAAGACAAATTTATGAACCATTCAATCAAAATTGTATATTCTTAATTTTCTCGCCACTCAATTTAGTCCTGACAAAAAAAAAAAATTCAATCTTTCTTTACTCAATGTTATGGATTAATTTGAGTATTATTTTTTGTAAAGGACTAAAAGACTGCGAGAAAATTGTAAAGAACCGAATTGAGTCTGTACTCATTAGTTTATAAATTGTGTTGTAGTGACTTTTTTTTGACACCGGTTTTACGATTACCGTGTGCAGGCTGCTTATACCGTGTTTCGAGATGATGGTGTACTGAAGCTTCCGTATTGTATTGCTATAGCTGGAATTGTGTGTGCAATGTTTGCCATTTGCATTCCTCATCTTTCAGCTCTTGGAGTTTGGTTGGGAGTTTCAACAGTCTTCACCTTTGTTTACATTGTCATAGCATTGGTGCTATCAATTAAAGATGGTAATAATATCTCATTTCTGTGATTGCAAATTAATCATTCATTCACTTGTAGTAATTAACTACCATCAGTTATACACTAGGATACAGTTTGAAGCATATTACAGAATGTTTAAATTATAAAAAATTCTTAGCTGTTAACTTTATAAATCTGAATATATAGTTTGATTTGAGTTGATACACATTTCTACAACTAACCAACAATACATTGCCAGGAATGAATTCACCTGCTCGAGATTACGCTGTTCCAGAACATGGTGTAACTAAAATATTCACAACAATTGGGGCGTCTGCTAGTCTAGTGTTCGCATACAATACCGGCATGCTTCCTGAGATACAGGTCAGATAGAAGCTTATATATTTGCATATCTTATTAAGTTTCAAGTTTAATACAAAACTGAGATTTATTTGTTAATGTAACTTGCAGGCCACAATTAAGCAACCAGTTGTCAAGAACATGATGAAATCCCTGTGGTTTCAGTTTACCATTGGACTTGTACCAATGTACATGGTTACCTTTGCAGGATACTGGGCTTATGGAAATAAGACAGAAACCTATTTGCTGAATAGTGTGAACGGTCCAGCTTGGGTGAAAGCTTTGGCCAATATTACAGCCTTCCTTCAATCAGTCATTGCATTACATGTACATAAATCTAAACTAAATCTTTTGCTACACTTAAATGTTTTATTCAATTTGTGTTTAATAACCTGTGTTTTATTTCTGTCAGATATTTGCAAGTCCGATGTATGAGTATTTGGATACTAGATTCGGGATCAGTGGAGAAGCAATGAAAGCTAAGAACTTGTCATTTAGAGTCGGAGTAAGAGGTGGTTACCTGGCCTTCAACACATTCATAGCTGCTCTTCTGCCATTCCTTGGAGATTTCGAGAGCCTCACAGGAGCGATCAGCACGTTTCCGCTTACATTTATTCTTGCAAACCATATGTACTATAAGGCGAAGAAGAACAAACTATCAATTTCACAGAAGGGCGGCCTCTGGGCCAACATTGTTTTCTTTAGCCTCATGTCTATTGCTGCAACTGTTGCGGCAATACGGCTCATTGCAGTAGACTCCAAAACATACAGTCTATTTGCAGATATTTGATCAAACTCTTAACTCTTTCAGCAGTTTACTTTATTAAACTTTTATATTCTTTCAGCAATTATAAATGCTTTCATTGTTGGCTAGAATTTGCTTGCGGAATATTGTATTATTGTATTCTGTTGAAAAGACAACTCTTAGTCAATAATATTAAAGACAGTTCTAACTTCAAATACACAGGTTTTGACAGTAATTAAGCAATGTACAATGCACAATGCACCATATAGTGTATGAGTGTTACTCTATCAGGTTCTGTTGGTCAAGTCAAGTAATCAAGAAGACAATAAAAAAATAATATGAGAATTATAAGGTAAGTCAATGGGAAGAGATAATTAATAATACATCACTGAACTTAGAGTCAAAATGTCAAACCCATAAAACGAGGGGCACATACTTCCATGGATATTTCTACCATAGATTCTCGCAAATTTTCCCAACTAACTATACCACAGAGTCATCTGATTTTATTTTAAAACTAATTATTGTACTTTAATTTTTAGTTTATCCCCATGTTCTCCTTCTTATCCCTTTCTTTAATCTTTCCTTGTGATTCTCCTTTTTATCCGATTTTTAGTTTAATTTTTTTTATTGTTTATCCCTTCAAAACTGATTTCCTATTTTGCAAATAATAAACTCCGTTTGTTCCTTCTTATCTTATTCTAATGTCGGATAAGAAAATACAAAATTTATCTTATAAACAACCTAGTCTTCTAATGTCATGTATTTTCTTTCATTGTTGAAACATATATAAAAAGCACCAGGCATGTGCAAAATTTGAAATTGAGATGTAATGTAATGTCACCTCATTTAATAGCTAATGCATAGTGCGTTACCAGACATCAACTTAACAAAATTGCTGATGGAATTGAGAAGAATTATGAGAGGAACTCTAAGGTACTGAGTATCATAAATAAGCCCTATAATCTGAAAACCACCATCCTTTAGGTGCAAGAAACCTATCTTCGTTCAATATTGCTAGAGCATTTGGAAGAAGCAAGAACCCCTCATAGTTCACAAACCCATCTCCCTGCACTGAAATGAAACCGACCCCATCATGTATATTGACTCTAATGAGCAAAGATTCCATTTCTAGGGATATAAAGAGACTCATTATCTCTGAAATATACTTGTGTCGGTATGTGTTGGTATCGTGTCAGTGTCAATATGTGTTAGACATCAGATATGTCTTCGATGCAAATTTCATTATAAAAAATTGACTCACAAGTTACAAATAATAGTAAGTCATATCGTATATTACAAGTTTATAGTCGGTCGTATTAAAATGGTTATTGTTTTAAAATTGAAGTTCAATTAGCTAAAAATCAATAGATTTCAACTTTACGCTATATTTCAATTTGAAGCATAGGATTCAACTTTACACTCACCAATACCGAATTCAGAAACTATGTGCAAGCCAATCTCACAACGCACCGTTTTTATGGTTTAAGAGAAGAATAGTTGTTGGATTCGATCTAAAACCCCCACTCTAAGCAAACCAAAAACTGCCCAAAATACATGGACCCAAATAATTGTAAAAAATAGGTTAAATACATCTCCGGATCCTTTAAGTTTCTAAGGTTTTAGATAGGTCATTTAAGTTTTGGGTTTGTTTCGGATAGGTCCTTTAAGTTTCTAAGGTTTCAGATAGGTCCTTTAAGTTTCGAGTTTGTTTCAGATAGGTCCTTTCGAAAAACCTCTGTTAAGCCAAAATTGATATGTCCGTTAAGCCAAACTTGATCTGGTTGGGGAAAAAATTGACGCTAAGTGTCAGAGAGAACCACCTCACCACTTAATGGACATATCAGTTTTGGCTTAACGGACATAACAACTTTGGCTTAACGGAGGTTGACAGAAATGACCTATCCGAAACAAACTCAAAACTTAAAGGACCTATCTGAAACAAACGTGAAACTTAAAGGACCAAGGGAGGTATTTGGCCTAAAAAATAAAAAGCTTAATTAGATTGCTAAATGAAAAAGAGGTTGAATTAGATTTTTTTATGATTATTTTAGATTTTATTGTGATCTCTCGTCTTTTAAAAATGATTGTTTCTCTATAATCTTTGAGTGATTATAATGATGTCGTTTGTCGAGCAGCAAACGTCGAGATATGAGTGGGAGATATTTGCAAACACTTTGACGCTCAAGTTAATAAGAAAGTAAGAGTTCACGATGTTGAAAGGGTAGAAATTGTGTACCTTATATTTGTGATGAAGGGTTTCTTTTTATAGGCTTAGTTTTGGAGTTGTTGATCAGTTGATCAAGGTCGTTACAGAATGGTGCACCATCAATGTCGAGCTCCGTCTAGTACAAGTCGTTGAGGCGTTACCAAGTGGAAGATTATGGCTAGCCGTTGGAGGCATTGATGAGACAGAAGGATTCGAATTGGGTTGACTTGTCTAGTAGATGTGGGTTAAACTTTGGAATTATGATGATTGTGTTGGCTATATAAGGCACATATTAGCTTTAGAAGAGTCACACCTTTACATTCCAAAACTCTTAAGCTCTCTTAGTTTCATATCGTTTTTACTCTTGCACTTGCTATTTTGATAAATTCATGTTTTTATATATTCTTCCTATTGTTTAATGTTTTTATATTATTTTGTTATATCTACTATAATCGTGAGTGAGTAGACTTTTTAATCTTAGGATTGCGGGAGAAATTCAATGATAGATTTCGTATAATTCCAATTCTTTGTATTTGTTATGGGTTACTATCTTTTAATCCAATCTTACTGTTCTTAATGCTTACAAATATGAATGCCATATATTTGTATGATCTTGGATATTAAATGAGGAACTTAAAAGATGAAGTTTGATGTTGGACATACAAAATTAGACAATAGAATCAAAACATGAAAAATAGTCTAGGCTTTCATAAGAGAACCCAACCCAACTTTCTTTCATAAGAGAATCAAGCATATTAGATAGATTGTCACATGATTAGAGAGAAAATCAATCCGAGTCTCATAAGATTATATCTTGCTCTTTTCGGTTTGTAAACAACGTATATGTATTCCCTAACACTTATAGTATGTTTGGATGAGCGTTTGAAATGCTTTTCTCACGTCTCTATGTAATATAGACGTGAATTTGTATAACCAACAAATAGTAAAGTTGATCAAACATGCGACACCATCGTGATCTCAGTTTTTAAAGAGACACTTAATCTTTTTTTTTCTCTCTCTTGTTTACAAGTTTAGATTTCTTGACATCCACAATCCGACTTATGAAAGATTATGAAACTAAGCTAGGATTTGGATAATTAATAAAACCCTCTACATTAGTTTTGTTATTTTGGTTGTTATATTGTTTTTCCTTTCTATATAATAGGATCATCAACACTTTGATCAGTCAATAAGATGAGGAATATTTGGAATATCTCTATTAGATTCTCTCTTTCATAGTCACAATACTTTCTATCAAATTTTTCCTGAACTTATTAGTGCTATATATATATTTTTGCTTGAAATATGTACTACATTAATCATGTGTTTTATTGAAGGAACAAAACATCACTGTCACCATTGAATCGGTACCAATTAAGAGCTCACATTCATTGCCTTGTTCTTTTCTCTGCCCTCTTTCTATTTACTCACTTTCTTGTGTCCAAACTTAGTTAAACTTGTCACTCTTGGATTTGCATCTTCAATGGCTCAAATTACTCTTATTTCTCCAGCAACTGGCATAGCTATTACTGGCATGTACTACTAATATGTTGTCCAAATTCACAAATTATGAAACTCTCTTTGTTTCTTACGTGTTATTTTGCTATATGATCCTTAAGCAAAATCAAGTGATCATACATGAAGAATTGATCTATTTGGTTTTTTCAGGTAGGAGGAAGAAACTTGGTGAAATATCTGCAAGGTACAAATTGAGCTCACTATCACCACATGTTAATTGGAATATTCAAAGGCATATTCCATGGGTTGATTTGACTACTTCATCAAATTATTATTCATATGGTAAAAATAATACAAGGGCCGTAGTGAATGTGAATGTTTCTGAAGGAGGTGCCATCTCTCTCCCTCATGGTCATGGCTGGCCACTTGAAAAGGTTTGGGAATCTTTTTCATCTTAACTTACTTTTTCATCGTATAACTAAAAGAGAAATGATATTTGTACAACCACTTTCTCAGAATTTTTAAATAACTTTCTCTTTCATACTCACTTTATATTCTTACTCTCTTTCCCTTTTTCTCTCTCCATTGTTTTTGACCAATGAAAAGAGAGAAAATGAAGATTGTCAAATAGATTGTACCAAATGGTTGTTCAAATATCATTGCTCTAACTAAAATCATGTAATTATTATATAGTATAAAACTTCAATTTATTCCTTAATCGGTGCCGAGGTTAAGTTGAAAGTTGTAAGTCTCACTTTCAACTTAAAACTTTTTTTTTTGTTTTCTTAACCAATGTCCCGAAACATCGGTTAGCATGATCCGAAAACTTATTCCTTAACTTTTCTTTTATTTAAAAAACTTAAATCAATAGTTTTTGTACAATAATTTTTTTGCAACTTTTGACCCAATCCAAAATATATCCTTATCGGTCCCTAAACCTTACACTCCTTTTCATCCCAAAAATATTAAAAGTCCTAGCAGCATACATTCAACATTTTGTAAATGAAATCATAGTAAAATTTGTTACTGTTTGTAATGATAGATACTTAAAATTCAAAGTCAAACTTTGACAAAAAAAGGGTATATTTCTATCTCCACCCACCTCCAAATCAATCCTAATGTCCCCTAAAATTTCCTCTTCCTAGCTAACAATAAAGAAGTACTTACACTACAAATCGGGTTTCAACGAATTTTTGTATGGTGCCATTTTTATTTTTTTTTGGTCAAGTAGCCTAGTGGCTAGAGCTCACACAATTTAATTGTGGAGAAGTGGAGTTTCCGGGGTTCGAACCCCGGCTCCTGCATATAATATGCAATATCCCTACCAACTGAGCTAAGCTCACGGGGATGTGCCATTTTAATCTTTGATAATACGCCTTTGAATTTTTTCTTTCTGATTACTAATCTCATAAGAAATTTCCTAAAGTAACCAAGACAAGACTTAATAACATAGTGGCTAGAGCTCACACAATTTAATTGTGGAGAAGTGGAGTGTCCGGGGTTCGAACCCCGGCTCCTGCATATAATATGCAATATCCCTACCAACTGAGCTAAGCTCACGGGGATGTGCCATTTTAATCTTTGATAATACGCCTTTGAATTTTTTCTTTCTGATTACTAATCTCATAAGAAATTTCCTAAAGTAACCAAGACAAGACTTAATAACATAGCCAAAATTGCCAAATTTTCTTGGACCAACTAAGTTCATTGCAGTTGAGATAGTCTTACATTCACACCGTTATATGATATTGGTCACCCGATCTTAATCATTTGATTCTTAAACATAAAATCAAAATATGTTTCAACTAAAACTGTACGGTTCATATTTAAAACCCTATGATTTTGTGATTATATGCATCTATGCATCTATTTACAATTTTCGTGCAGAATCAAAGTAAAATTTACCTCCAAAACAAGATTTTTTTCTTCTCTAAAGTTATTCATGAAATCCTTTTTCTATGTTCTCTCAGAGTCAAAATAGGTTGAAAAGTTTAGATTGACACAAATTTTTTCAAATTTAAGCATGCTCTTAACAGGTGATCCATTTTTATTTTATTTTATCTTTTGTAATGGAGTACAATATCACTTCAAAAATTATTAATGTAAGCATGTCACACACATTGAACAATAATACACACTAATCCAATTTTTGCACCTAAGTTTGACTATTCCTTTTTTTTTTTTTTTTTGAATCAGCAAAATTTTATTGAAACGAAAACTCATGCAAGACGCAAAGAGTCGGTATAAACAACAATACAAGGATGCTGCCTATAGGCGTAACAACCAACCTCCAACACCAATCCGGCAAGGACACCAAAAAACCAAACTTGACTATTCCTAATAAATTATTCCTTTATTTTCATTAGTGACACTCGTAAGTGTAACACATGTTTAACGACCCTAGTTGTCCAAAGTCGTGGGGTGATGATAATGGATCCTACAATTCATCTTCTAAAGTTCATAGAATTATTTAATCTTCCTCAATTTATTTTTTACTAAATCATTTTTTACTTTAATTCTTTCATCTTTCAATTTTGCAACACTTGTTTAATTATCGAACTATTGTCATAATAATAGTCAAATTACAATAATTTCTTTAGAGGTATGTGCAATAAATGACACCTACATCCTTTAGTTTTGAAGAATATATCGAACTCCCCTCAAATTATACTCTCTTATTTTGTAAATATAGTGGGAGCATTTAAGTGCATTTTTTTTCAACAAATAAAGATAATTTGTTTGTTTGTCAAAAATAAGTCAAATAGTTGTATTTGTACCCAAAAAAAGTCAAATATGTACTATTTGGACATATGACATTAACATGGTAAGTGAAATTTACCCTATAAACTTTTTATAATTTCTATATAAATCCGTTGACCACACAATTACAACAAGTGCCTATAATAATTTAAACATTTTAATATAATTATTTTGATTTTACCCCTAGCTAACATGAGAAATAAATTGCAAAAGAACAGTTACGTTTTTATTAACTAAAAATCAAACTTATTTCCAAATTTAACTTCTACACTTTACACTTTTCTTGAAACCTACATCACATCATAATTACAAATGAGACGAGCAAACACAATTGAAAGAAGAAAAGAAAAAAAAAAAAAAAATCCAAATCAACATCTATCATCATTCATCACTAAATTAAATCCATTTTCAATTTCAAAAATGCTTTTTATTTTTAAACTAATTTAATCTTTATTTCATCTAATATAAATGTATTCTCTTTTCACATTTATTAAATAATTGTTGTATATAAACCAAACCATATTATAATTCAGATACATCAACTATTCAACGTATCTGAAAAAGTAAAATTTATTTATAAATATGATCGAATAAAACAAATTTTTTAACAAGCACTATCGAAAAACTCAATCACACAAACTTAAAGTTTCAAAATCATTTTCTAAGGTAACAATCTCGACATTATTAGTTGACCTAAAGAATCAATTATCTATCATTAAATAAGTACAATAATACACGTTCAACTTTTTTTTTTTACATTGATTAAAAAAAATCATTTTATTTTTGCAATAATACACTTCAACTATATAGCTTTAAATATTCTCACTTAATTTATTTCTTCTTCTCTCTCTCTCTCTCTCTCTCTCTCTCTCTCTCAATAGATGCTGGCAAACACATAAACATCATAACGCAAGCATTTTTCTGTTACCATCATTCATCAAAACAAAAACAAAAAAAAAAACAAACTTTTCCTTAATTCGATTTCGACCCACCACTCACCTCGTTCTCCTGTCTCTCCCTCATTCCTTAATCTCCCCAAACCCCCCCAAGCCATGGATTCACAGATCCATGGCTTGTTCCGTTAAAGTCAACAACTTTTTCCGTTTTCTTCGACCCATTTCAATGCCCAGATCCATTACCCTTTTCTAATCACAATCATGAAATTGTTACAGGTTTCTGAAGATCAAAAAGGTTCTAAAACAATGAAGGGTGCTTCAACACGTTTCTTCACAATAGGTCTTGTAGCAGCATGGTATTCATCCAACATTGGTGTTCTTCTATTGAACAAGTATTTGTTAAGCAACTATGGTTTCAAGTATCCTATTTTTCTCACCATGTGTCATATGACAGCGTGTTCTTTGTTTAGCTATGTTGCTATAGCATGGATGAAGATTGTTCCTATGCAAACTATTCGATCCAGGGTTCAATTCTTTAAGATCTCTGCTTTGAGTTTGATTTTCTGTGTTTCTGTTGTGTTTGGGAATATTTCGCTTCGATATCTTCCTGTGTCGTTTAATCAGGCTATTGGCGCGACTACGCCTTTCTTTACTGCCATTTTTGCTTATATTATGACCTTTAAGAGGGAGGCTTGTCTCACTTATCTTACCCTTGTTCCTGTTGTTACTGGTGTTGTTATTGCTAGTGGGGTATGTAACATTTCAATCACCCTTGTTCATTGTTTTTGTTTTTGCAATTTAGTATATGTATGATATTGTGCATTGTTAATTAATGGGAATGGTATGATATGGGGGATTTATTTGGGTGTTGACTTTTTTATGGTTTGATCAAATTATATCTAGTTTAGTTTTGTTTGGGATGTGATTTCAAATGGTTATACGAGATTATGTGTTGTATTGGAAAGTTAGAAACTTAGTTTAGTTAATCTTTTGGATCATTATCTATGTTCAAAAGACTTAATTTACGTTTTTTCTTTTTCTTTTTTCAATGAGCAATTTGTTAAGTGTATTTAGGCTATTGTTGAGTCAACTTTGTCTTTTGGTGAGAGATAACTGATGTATTCAATTTATTTAAGATTTCAATCTAAATACAAGTTTTGTCAAATAGTGGAGCTTTAGCATAGCAGAATTTGCACAAACTGTTATTGTTCTTTGATACGCTTTTAGTACAAAGTTTTGTCAAATATAACAACACTAAAGCATTGTAGTGTGACAGAATTTGTACAAAACGCTATTTTCGTCGATTGACAACACTAATAAACTCACAACACAATAGTCTGAATATGTTCTGTACTGGCATTGAATGATATTTGTTTTAGCAGTGCATGATATTACTTCTTAAACATGTTTGAAATACATTATTGAGAATCTGAGTAATACATGTTTACACTGTCACTAAACTGAGTTCTTGATATCCAGTTTTAAGCAATAGTAGATTTTTTTTTCCTTTGATGTATTCTTTGAGTGATATTGATATGTGAAAAATAAAAATACTCTGGCTTCTGATATGTTTTTCTCTTCCTCTATTTGATCATAGGGTGAACCAAGTTTCCATTTATTTGGATTCATTGTATGTGTTGCGGCTACGGCTGCAAGAGCCCTAAAATCAGTGCTACAAGGAATTTTGCTTTCTTCTGAAGGGTAAGGATAAAGAAACTGATCGTTTTACTTTTTGGTGTTTTCAAGTTATATATTCAAATTGGACTGAGATCTTTATTGTGTATCAGAGAGAAGCTGAATTCAATGAATCTCCTCCTTTACATGGCTCCAATGGCAGTGGTTTTCCTTCTTCCCGCCACACTTATAATGGAAGAAAATGTGGTTGGAATCACGTTTGCTCTTGCTAGAGACGATACCAAGATAATTTGGTATCTGCTATTTAACTCGGCTCTTGCCTATTTTGTCAACCTGACCAATTTTTTGGTCACGAAACATACCAGTGCTCTGACCCTTCAGGTAAGTCTCAACTGTTCAAATTAGTTGCTATCTCTCTTTCGAAACTATTAAGACTTAAAATAGAGGTCAATAGTTGGGTTATAGACATAATCTATGATAGTCATTGTAGCATAATTTGTTCATGTAATTGATCCCACCCAATGAGATTAAGAATTGGTTGTTGACTTGTTGTTGTTATCCTTCTTTGTTTTCCTTCTATATTTAATTTAACTTTCACTCCAACAAGTTCTCTCATTTGTTGGTAGTTGGAACATCAGACTTTGGTGGTTGTCAAATGCTCTTATCTTCAAGTCACAATTTTTGTATCACAATATGAGCATGGTCTTTGTCCCCTTTATTTTTTTAATCTGGTATTTTGTAATGTTCATCAGTGCAATCATTTGTGTGATTTTTGAATCTCTTGTTTTTTGAAAACAAATTACCTTATTTTATTTTAATTTTTACAATGCCTAGCAATATTTAGTCTAGTTTAACAAAGTTTATAATATGAATATTTCTTGTGATTACCAGAGATGTCATTAAAATTAATTTAGGGAGTGCCACTAAACTTTCTACTGGATATGCTTTTAAAGTGTTTTATAATCAATTTTATTTTGTTTTTTATAATCAATTTTTCAAGATGAATCATTACCTATGATCAGAATTTGTGTGGTTGAGTTCATAACTGGACCAATTTTCTTTCTCTCCCATTTAGTTGTGATTTCATTTGATACCATCAGCAACATAAATATTTGATCAGGTTTTGCAATGAATTGCTGCATATGACCTTTGGATATGATTAATTAACATGTAAATTTTGTAAATGTATACAATTAGTGTTTAGGTTGTTAGTCATGAAAACATACAATCAAAAATGAAATTCTAGCACATTTCAAATTACTTTTAATTTTTTCCCCTCTGTAAGAATGTTAGGCTTTGTTTAGCACTGGATGTTTTGGATCAATGAAGTGTCATAAATAAGTAGATGGGCTGGGGACCAGCTGTGTACTATTTTGTACTCTGATATTTAGTTGTCGCTTTAAGTCATTTTTTTCAACAATTTCTGTCATCATGCTTGAAGTGATCATCTAAATTGATGTTTTAACTAATCTTAAAGTTGATTTTTACAGGTGCTAGGGAATGCTAAAGGAGCTGTAGCTGTAGTAGTTTCAATCTTAATATTTAGAAACCCAGTTTCAGTTACTGGAATGATGGGTTATGGACTCACAGTCTTCGGAGTAATACTCTACAGCGAAGCCAAAAAGCGAACAAAGGGATAATCGGGTCATCATTCTTGGGAAGACAGCACGGATGAAGTTACATCATCATTCTTGGGAAGACAGCACTGATGAAGTTACAATATTTTGTTTTAGTTACTGCACAGACAACCTCACTTCAATGAGGTGAATTTGTTTAGAATGCTAGTGACCAGACTCTGAATCTTTGACTCTAATATACAATTTTTTTGTCCCCACATAGAAAGCCTCATTGAATGGGTCCTCTTTTGAGTTATAGCAATGATGCAAAAAAAGCCCACAGTACAAAAGTTGCAATAAGTGACTGAAATTTCTCTACTTAAGCATTCCAGGATAATTGAGTAATGTCTTTTTGTCGTATATTCTTTGAGGAAAGAGTTGTAAAATTGGATATCTACTCATATATGTCAACTCTACTTACATTTGTTTATTTTAATGATAAAATTCATATTTTTTTCCCACACTTGAAATTCTGTAGTACGATTTCTGAGATATTCTCTATTTTGAATAAAGAATATATATATAAAATAAAACTTTGAACTAAAATTGTACCCATAAATTTTCCTTTTATATACATTCTCCAAAATTGTACAAATGTAGCACTTAAATAAAACATAATGAATGTCAAATTATCATGTTTGAACGATTCCAGAACTCTGCGTACTATTTTCTGAAGGCAGGGAATCAAGATTACACTTGTAATTTCCACTTAAAGATAGATTAAGATTGGTCAAATCTGGATCGGTTTGATGCTTGTCCCAAGCTAAGTTAAAATGCTGGCCTTTGCTTCTATGAACACAAGAAAGATATTGAATCAGGGAATGAATAAAAAATAACATTGTTTGTTGAAACTATTCCAAAAATAAAGTCTTACTCTTGAAGTAGAACCAGTATCTGAGTTATATTTGCTCTAATCTCTTCCCGGGCTTTTCTCAATGCTGCCTCCTTATACACAAGAGCAAGTTTATCTACCAACCTGAAGTCAAATCACAAGTCCAAAATGGATTAGATCAATAAGGAAAATACATAATGAAATGTAACAAAATATTGATATCCACATAACGTGTATTCAGCCACATAATCGACATGGAAACCTCGAGTTATTGTTGTCATTCATAATTCAAAACAAAAAAACATGAATTTGGAAGAAAACAGATGCAGAAAGTGTTCAACTAAAATGTTGTCTATATATAGGATGGGATGTCAACTGTCAGCACTAGTGCATTTTTTTACAGTAGTACTCAATAACGTGATAAGTAACTACTCTGGGAAAATTCATTCATAAGACTTTTTTGACAGTGGTACTAAAGAACGTGATAAATAACTACTCTAGGAAAATTCATTCCTAAGGCATCATTTCCTTTGAGATGGATACCAAAAATTAGTACAAATATTATTCCTAAATGGAATAAATATCAGACACCAATTTGAGTAAGTCATGTTCCCATTTTCTCGTGTTCATTGTTTCAATTCAAAATTTACATTAAACAGAAGTAAAAACTGCTACTAAAGTTAATCGAGAAGTGATATCCTGTACCAAAAGACCACTTAATGCCACATTCATCTGACATAAAAATTTAATGATGTGATATCCTGTACCAAAGACCACTTAATGCCACATTCATCTGAAATAAAAATTTAATGATGTAACTTTTTAACTCACCTTGCAACGTAAGGTGAGTTCCTAATCCATGTCAGTCTCAAAACTACATAAGTACACTTCAGAACCTGCAGAGTACCAGTACATCGAAGTTAAACAGAAATTATTTTTGGCATAAAAAAATTAAAAGAACACAATTGAATACATATTCATCAATGTCAAAGCCATATAAAGAGAAATGAAAGCCAGTGCTAAAACCCCTAGAAGTTAAATTAACAGCAAATATTTTGAATATAGATCTAATTCAACATTGCAAGTTCAGCCAATGATTTTGGTTCAGTTCTTAAGAAAATAAAGTTTAATCAAAATCATAAGGCTTCCTTTAAAAAGTGCCCTACAAACTTCAGATTTGTAATCTGGTGAAGCTTTAAAGCTTTCCGATACGTAAAGATACTCACCAAAATAATAGTGTCATCATCATCTGCATGCATCCACTGAAAAAATAATGGAAAAATGCGCCTGAAGTGAGCTAAAAGCACAAGACCAACTCCATTAAGTAGTGAATCAACAGATTTAAGCCATGCAATGCGGCGCTCTTTGTTTCTTGGCTGACGCTCCAAGTGACTTAACATCTCATTCAACATCTTTTCAAACCTACTCAAGACATTTAAAAAATGAAATTCCAGATACAAGATAGGCCAAAGTTAAGTTAGTAACATTGAAGGCTAATCATTGACCAATTGTAAAGTTTGTATGCAATATAAATGAGGTTATAAATCAGTTAGTTAAGTTGGTTATTAGTTGGTTTTGTTTGTTAGGCTTGTTACATGGAGGATAGTAGTTATTTTGTGTTTATCAACTCTGTTTGTATTTTGGCCCTATCTGTTGTAAATAGGACTAAACCCCTCCCAATGGAAGGAAGGTAATCATTTTATGAAATAGTAAAGTAGAGAATGCTTATTTGGAGTAGCCTTGTGCGCAAGGTTATCATCTTGTTCATTCCTATCATTTCCATTCAATTGATAATACCAGAAAGAAAGCTTTATTCTATTTCGAATTATTCCTCTGCTTATTCAATTTTGCCCAGTTTTGGCAATTATTTCTTATACGAAAAGAAAGGACCCAACACAATATTGCTCATAGCTAAAAGTTAAAGCCCAAATGTAGCCCATTGTTAATAAACCTGAGATACTAATATACACTTTCTGACATCCACCATGGGTATGGTTTTGTTATGCCAAAGTGTTTTATTACCTCAAGGAAAAGGGGAAATCCTATTTGATTATAACTCTGAAGAACTTTGAGGATCTGCAATCTCTGTAATCTAAGGACTCATTTATCTCAAATGATAAGATATCTATCCATCTCAACCCTCTTCTTATTTACAAGGACATGCCTTTTTATCTAATCATCCCAGCCTCCTGCTACTAACCAACTAACTCTAACTCCCTCAACTAGTCTAATTATCTAATTTTCCATCTGTCAGTTTATCCAAACTAAATGACTCCCTCTCAAGTTTTTAATAATATTTTTCACTTGCAACACAGCATTTCGAATCTGCCCATATCCGTCAGTATATCTTTTGACTCTGCAATCAATGAGATCAAAGGTCATTTGATCGAACATAATATAACAGCAACAATGGTCAAAGTTTTCCCATTTGGTGTACTCTGCTACAGCCTACTTGGACCAAACGTCAAAATGTCCTATCATGAACTAAATCTACAGATCTCCATCTATTAAAAATAAACATTATCAGCTAATTCAGCTCTCTTGAACACAAAAATAAACATGATAACAGTTGGTAAAAGATAACATAATATGTGCTCCTTGGCTTATTGATGTGAAGTCGTTAATCTCTCTTTATTAGCTATTTGAAAGCAAAATAAAAAAGCACGTCTGCGTAATTTGTTACTCTCTCTAATAAGTAATAATCAAGTCAAGGAAATCAGGACCAGTCAACTATAATTACTGGTTCCTATAAAATACCACATTTCTGAAGACAGTCTTTCAAATTTCAGTCTAGACGACAGTCAAGAACCAAATTCATTTTCTTTCTAATGCACAAAGACATAGGAATTCATAGTTAAACGATAATCATTTTCCAGCATATTCAGTTTGTTTAGCTAATCATTCCAGTTCTAAAATTTTACATGGTATTTATCACGTGAAGATATTAAAATTCCTATGTCGCTAAACCATTTAAAATAAAATGGGATGGAAAAAGATCAACACACCACGGACTGCGCGGATTACTTTTCTGCGTAAGAGACATGAGAGTTATTGATGCCTCAACTACACAATCCCATACTTCATCATCGGCAGCAATATTCTGGCAACAGGCATCAAGTATCACATCCTCAAACCCACCAAGCTCAGCAGCATCCACATTTTTCCCAAGATGCGCAAAGCTAACCATGCCCTGTCCCTGAAATTATAAACGATAAAACAATAACCACCCATTGAACAACTTTCAGATTCAGTCCTTTCCATAAAGCAGTGATTTTCAAAATTGTTGAACCGTCACAAATAAAACACTAGATTGTTTTCATGAACATGCCCCTCCTCAACTTCATGTTTCATTTGTTACTAAGGGTCTATTTGGATTGGTTTGTTTGAGTTTATCTACTGACATAAGCACTTGTAAGAAAACTTATGGAAACAGCTAATGACATGTCCATGATTGTTTCTACCTTATTTTGATAAGCTTTCTAGATTAGCTTATGAATACAACTTATAACTTATATAAAAACAGTTTGACTTTATTTTATCTTTTGTTTTAGAGATAGGATATTCATAAACAGTTTATGAAAAACACTTATGTTATACAACAACAACCAAGCTTTATACCACTAAGTGAGGTCGGTTAAATAGATCAAACAATGTCATAATGTTCTATCAAATACCATATTTCTATCCAACTCATCTCTAGATCTTTCTTATAGTTTCTGTTATAGTTTTTCTAGGTTTTCCTCTGACTCTAGTCACTTGACTGCCCTTCATTTGATCTACTATTTGCATGCTCAAACCACTTAAGCCTAGTTTCAACCATCTTTTCT
Source organism: Medicago truncatula (assembly GCF_003473485.1). Lineage (NCBI taxonomy): Eukaryota > Viridiplantae > Streptophyta > Magnoliopsida > Fabales > Fabaceae > Medicago > Medicago truncatula. The sequence goes on from NC_053044.1 coordinate 34,831,017, forward strand.
ACTATAGGTGCTACCCAACTTTCTCTCTAATGCTGTCATTTTAATCCTATCCCATCTAGTCTTATCACACATCCAACACAAGATCCTTATCTCAATTACGCTTAATTTATTTTCGTGTTCAAATAGGGCCTAAAGCACACTTATGTTATAAGAGCTTAATTAAGATGTCCATTCACATAAAACCCGAAAGCACATACCTTCACCTCTGGCGACCAATGATCAACAGCAGTCAATGCACAAGGAATCACCCACCCACACAATTTCCCCAAATGAGGATAATCAACCTATAACAACACATATCAAACCCGAACATCATCAATATCTTATAATGGACACAACATGGTTTTAAATTGTGGTCCACAACTGCAATTTTGACCGCAACATAGCGAATTTTGAAGTCATCACAAACACAACACAAAACAAAATACTCATCCTCATACCTGAGTAACAAACCATCTAAACTGATAAGCAGCAAGAATCGCGAACCCAACCGGAACTCTAGCCGACGCAGCAGAAAACTCATCAAACTCATCAGACTTATCAAAAGAACTCTCCTTAATCCTCTCCTTCAAAATAGGAACCAGTTCAGGAAACAATTCAATCAGCAACCTCTTCTCTGGAGGAACCAAGTCACAATCCAAACCCAATTCAGCAACCTTTTCGGTGTTTCTATTATTGAAAACTGTTAAATAAATTTGGGATAGTTCGAAAAAGGAAGCAGATGCGAGAGAGGAGAGGTGATTGGGGATCCATGAGAGAAGCTCGGAGTTGATGAGGGTGGAGGATGAGAGAAGAGCGCATGCTAGAGCGAAGTCTTTGATGGAATTTGTTGGTGTGAGGAGTGGTTCGAGAAATGCTTTGACGGAGATGGTGGCGGTTTTGGGAGGAGTGTATGATGTTGCGGCGAGAGAGGATGTGATTGAGTTTGATAACCGGAGGAGAGTTTCTTGGAGAGTGGAAGATGATGATGATGATGATTCTGACATTGGATGCTGATTAGGGTTCTGCTCGCAACACCGCCGCCGGCACCGGAAGAGAGTATCACTCCGACGAGAATGACACCGTAACTGAGTATTGGCGCTGCGACGATTAAAAAATAAAATAAAATAAGACTCTTTCACTCATTTTAACGGAATCTTGCATATTTTATACAACTGAGCTAAGCTCACACGAAGACACTCTTCACGCATTTGATAGTGGTCCTTGGATTAAGATCAGACAATCCATATTTTAGTTGATGTGGAGATAACCTAGATTTAATCCTAGTAACTTATAATTTATTTTTAAAATAAAAATACTGAACTTAAAATTTAAATCGTCTCATCTTACTTCTTGTATATGTGTATTGAATGCATAAATGTGACAAACTTTTGACAACATGGAACCCTTGTCTACTTTGAGGTGAGGGTTCAATTAATCTCTCATCCTCATACTAAGTATTGTGACGAAGTTGGATTTTCTAGGTCAGGTTGTTGCTCACACAGTCAAAGACATTGATATTTGTCCCTCTCGATCTGACGAACTAAAGAAAATCAAAACTTTATTTTTTTATTATATATTTTAAGATATCATGCTGAAATTTAATTGTCTGATCTTGATCAAACAACTACCGAGGATTGACTATGTGCGTAAGTTGCAACTGCACGCAAATGTGGTGTATATTTTTACCGTTACATCAAGTTAACATTACTGGCCTCGTGAATCTTCTGAAAATTCAAAAATGACCCTGGAAAAGTTAACAATGATCCAATAATGGAAAATTCATTAAAACGAGAAATAGCAGGTGAATGTAAAAATTCCTATTATTGGATCATTATTGGTTTTCTCGGGGTCATTTGCAAATTTCTTGAAGATACGCAAGGCCACCAGTGTTAGACTTGATATAGGATTATGGGTTCTGCATGGTGTGGTGAACATCGACTTGTGCAGCAAGCTAGGGGATAGGGACGGATGTATGTTGGTTCATGTGTGGGCTTGTGCCTACACAAAATTTTTAGAAACACTTTTTTAGTAGTATCAATATGTATCAATAGTTGATATTTTGACCATTTGGGCCCACACTAACACAAATTATTTCTTCCTTGGCTCACACATATCATCATATATCTCAAATTCTTTCTCGATAATATGAATATTATCAATAATCAAATGCGAAATTGTGTGAGAAATGATCAGTTAAATGATTGTTTAGTTAATTATATTGAGAAAGATATTTTTATTGATATTTGTTGTGAATGCGTACTCAAAATTACACCAATACAAACTATAATGTGTGGAGCATGTATCAATGGCAACCAACAACCAAAGTAAACCACAAGCAACAACAATAATATAGACCTAGTCTATAAACCAAGTGCATAGCAAAACCACAATCCAACTAAGGAATAAACAAGATAAAGAAAGCAAAAGAAAAGATAACAACACCAAGAAAATGTTGACCCAGTTCGGTGTCAATGAGTTCTTACAAAGAGATACAAATGAGTTCTTACAAAGAGATACAAATGAGTTACATGAAATTAGCTTCAACAAGCTCACAAAGAACAACCTCAATTTCTACCAATTTTCCCAATCTCACCAATGAACAAAACACTCATGATTTTCACTCTCCCAAGGTGTTTACAATTGTTTCCCAACTCTAGAATCTAACCCCTAAAAGGGCACCAACCATTTTCCCAAGAGCCCCCTCTTTTGGTTCTCCAAGATTCACATCTTTAGTATCTAAAACCCTAAAAGTTCTCTCCTTTGGTTTCCATAAGATTCACCAAGCTTACCCAACAAATGGGTCAAAGAATGCATATATTGTGTTCAGATCTGGACAAAATCATGTCACGATTTCCCAAAATCGTGTCACGTTTGGTGCGTACGACCCAAGGTACGACCAACCTTATCCTGAAAACTTGCCCAACAAGCCGAAAATCGTGTCATGTTTTTCCCAAAATCATGTCACGATTGGACACCCTGAAAACCATGCTCACTGCCTAGAAAATCGTGACACGGTTGCCAAATCGTGTCACGATTCTTCACTTTCTCAAAATCCATTTTTGAGTCACATCTATTCAAAAATCGTAGAGGATAAATTTATATATGGTGCTCCTACTATTCAAAAATCATGGATCCGTCACTTGTAGATGATCCACCTTCACACAAAAAACTCGTGAACAATCTTGCATGACATGGTTGTGTCACACATTGGCATTTCATTCTAAAACCATCCCACTTGTATTTGCTTGCAGGAAAATGAAATAGAGATTTGTATAAATATGTTGTGGATTTTAAGTGAATTCTTGCAGGTTGGTTGATCACGTAATATCTGGGTATGTGTCTTTATGTTTTTGCCTAATATGCATTTCTGTTATTTACTTTTGTGAATTAAGATTGTTTGAGCATACCATGTTATAACTCATAATTGAAGAGCCTTTCATATATAAAAACAAGGGTTAATGGTGCTTTATCCCCTGTAATATAGGTCATTTTTTGTTTCCCCCTGTAAAATATTTTTTTTGATTTACACCCCTGCAAAATTTTTTTTTTGGAATACCCCCCTAAATCCTAATAGGTCATAAAAAAAAGACTTTATTTTTTTATAACCTATTGGGGGGTATTCCAAAAAAAAAATAAAAATTTACAGGGGGTAAATCAAAAAAAAAAATTTATAGGGGGAAAACAAAAAATGACCTATATTACAGGAGGTAAAGCACCATTAACCCTAAAAACAATATACAGTTAGTTGATGTTACCGCTGTTTTTTTTTTTTTACCAAAACAAAGTTAACTATTATCATTAATCAACCAATGTTCAATATAAGAAGGATAAGAATCAAAAATACGGTGACTAGCCCAAGAACCGGCTGCCCTAACTAAGGTATGAGCAACCATGTCAGTTTGTCTCCTAATAAACTTCACCTTGAAGTTGGAATGTAAAGATAACTGATAAATAATATTAGAAACAATAGTATAAAATTCTGAATCACCATGACCCGGAGACGTAGGATAGAGCTTGCACTAGAGTAGTGGAGTCAGATTCGAAGATAACCCGGTCTCACCACTGGTTTTAGATGTGCAAACTTTTCCATTGTCAAATGGCATTTGGTATCAAAATTTGAGTGTTTGGTTTCTTCCGTTTTAATGATTGTTTTTTTTTTAAGAGGATTTGAAAAATATCAAAAATATTTCAAAATATAGACGTAGTCGTTCAAAGTCCTTCCTAAAAAAAAAGGATAGCATTTGGATGACATTGTGGTTGGTGACATTGGCCAACCACAATGTCACATGTAGCTTTCTTCTTTTTCTTTCACAAGATTTTTTTGTTGTTTTGCACACTTGTAACATTGTGGTTGGTAATGTCACCAACCACAATGTCACCCAAATATTATCCAAAAAAAAAACCGGTTCCAAACAACTCTTAATATAAATCACTTTTGGATGAGCTATGATTATTATTTTTGTCCTCTTTAAAATCTCTAGGGTGATCTTGGATGAACCACAGCCACTGCACAAATCAAAGTGCCTAAAAATAAAGAAGGCAACTCCCTAACCAATAAGTCTTCTAACACCTAAGCACAAGAAAACACAATTCTTATAAATTAATTCCAAATAGCAGTGCACATAGTAACAATTGTTTTATTGTTTCCAGACCCAAAAATGATACCAAACTCACCAATTTCATTGATCATCACATCAGCCAATGCATATAACTCTAAAGGCCAACACAATATCAATTGCATTATCTTTCACAACAACATTAATATCCATTCATCTATTCCAATTTAAAACAATCTATTACTGTAACCATGAAAGCAAAAACCACATTGCATTAACTACAAGTATGTGTAAGAAACACAAACACACTTGCAAGAGAAAACGAATTACAACCAATGGCCACCGTATATATGCGGTTGACCAAAAAAAGGCACTCCTAAAAGGCCTCCCGCAGAAAGCACTCAGAAAAGCAAACCAGCAAAACCAAAAAGGCAGCTAACATACTCCCAACCAAATGCCTAAAAAGCTGAGTAGAATTCAGTGATGTTGATACCTGAATAACAAAAGCATAATTTTGGTTAACTAGCTAGTAGAGAAAGAAGCCCTGGTTACATAACGATGGAAAGATATTAATAATTTAATGGATACTTACTCCATCAACTTGCACTCTTTTATTAGTATGAATAAATAGAAGTTCTACCCTTTAGTGAGTTTGACATTGTATTTGTCAACTAAGTAGCCATCATTTAATCCTCCTAAAAAAGGAAGCAAACCAATATCCTCCTAAGGGAGTGGAATCTTAACACTTCTATTCATCATTAACCATACATGAGAATATTAAATAGTATTACACGTTGAAAAGTATTATTTCATTTGAGCCAGGAAACTATATTCAGCATAATAATAAAAAACTTGGAGTCACCACAATTTAAAGTTTAAAACAAGAACAATAAGTTACTAATCCAAAAAAACTGCTGAAATAGTAAACAAATCAGTACTTTCTCAATACAAAATAAATTGATTCATTCAACATATAGCACACTAAATACAAGCTCTGTCATGATCCTTTCATTGTTTGTCCATGTCTTCATCATCTGATTATAAGTACATATTTCATAATACCCGAGATATCCCTCTTTGCATCCAACTCTATAAACGAGGAATAGCCATTCACAAACTTAGGACTAGTAACTAGATATTTTCAAACTTTTCAAATGACGTATATTTTACATTGAAACAAACTCAAAATGCATTGTTAAAAGGTAAATCTTATATTTTCATTCGACCTGATCTTTCCCAAATATTATATGACAACATTGCCAAGGTACATAATTTACCTGAAGAAGATAATTCTTTGGGTGTTTCCAAATATGTTCTTGAATACTTAGCTAAATAAGGTAAGATTTTATCTTCGGCCAACGGATTGATTCTTTGTCGGAATAAAACTAGTAACTCTAAAGTTCAAATGTTAATTAGCAACCCATCAACACAAACTTGATTGCCAATTACAATACCGGATCAACCGCAACATATGAATGTTGATGCAGACCTTAAAGTTATCCTTGAATGCAATGACAAGTAAAACTGCAAGGTGTAATTTTTTTATGATAAGGCAGATGAGTTTTTGTCCTCATATTGTGATTGTAAAATTTATATAACAAAGGAAGGTATTTGGAAGGTAAAGGAGGAAAGTCTTTTTACCGACAGTAGGAACTTGAAACTTTGAATGTCTATCTTTTGCAACGCAGATGTTTATTTTATCTTAGATTGATTTTCTTACTTGGTAAAAGTTAGTTTTTATTTTAGGTCTTGTATCATGTCTTACAATTTTGAGAATGGAACAACAAAAATTTTCAGGATGCCAATAAATGTTTAAAAATTCTCATGCTATAACTTATATCATGAGGACCCCATATGGTTTTTTTTGGCACCCTCAACATTCTTTTTGTTCTATTCTCAAAATTGTAAGACATATAAGACCTAAATTAAAAACTAATTTTTATCAAGTAAGGGAAGCAATTTCATATGAAATGAACATCTCCGTTGTAAAAGATTGACATGCTAAGTTATTAGTTCCTACTCCCTGTTAAAAGGCTTACCTCCTTTACCTTCCAAATACATTCCTTTGTTATAAAAACTTTACAATCACAATATGCAGAACAAAACTCATATGCCTTACCATAAAAAATAACCTTGGAGTTTTCGTTGTCATCACATTCAAGGATAACTTTAAGGTATACATCAACATTCATATGTTGTAGTTGAGTTGACATTGAAATTGGCTATCAAGTTTGTGTTATTTGTTGTATCATGACAAAAAATCAATATGTTGGCTGAAGATAAAACCTTCGTATATTTAATCAAATATTCATAAACTTCTTTGGAACCACTCAAAGAATTGTCTTATCAAGTTAAATGGTGTAACTTAACAATTTTATCATTGAATCTTTGAGAAAAATCATGTTGAATGAAAAAAGACTCACCTTTTAACGATGCATCTTGAGTTTGTCTCAATGCAATATATACGTCCTTCGAAAAGTTTTAAAAGATATTGTTACTAACCAAAATTTGTGAATGACTTTTGCTGCTGCTAATCAATGTGATATTTCAATCAAAATAAAATATCACAAGGGATTGAAACCATAGTTGTCTTTGTAAGCAAATAAAAATTGAAGCCATGCTGTTTAGAAGAGAAAATGATTGGACAAATAGTCTTCGGTCTAGTAAAGTTGGTATAAACGAATGTTCAACTAAAGAGTATTATACAATAGTCATTCATCTATACATTTCCCTTAGTAAAAAAAGAAAAAATGAAGGGAAATATATAGATGAATGACTTCTGCAACGTTGATGCTTTTATATTATGAATGGGAGGTATATGTATGATCCACCAATTATCACTGCTTTCAATTCTCATCATAGACAATAAAGTTTAGCAATTTTCTTTCCACTATTTCTCTTAAAATCAATGAATACTTGGTATTTCATTCATTTCCATTGATCAAGTCTTGATTGACAAGAATGTTAGTATATATCTTTTTTGTCAAGACAAGAATGTTATATTTGATATCTTACACTTTGTTTTGAATAAAATAGAAATATATATTATCATTTATTTCCTTCATTATATGTGCATTAACATGGAATCAAGAGAATTAATTCTGATTTTATGTCATTCATATTCTAGAACCACTTTCTTATCACAATGGATTTTTTTTAACTTTAAAGGGAAAATACTATTTATTGCGAATTGCAACTTCGTGAATTTTCACGACTGTGTATTATTTACTTCAACTGCACCATTACCCTCCGGAAAATGCTAAATGAAGCGAAAAGCATGATCCCAAAGCTATCACGATGAGTGTTTTGAGTAAACATAATACCACTGCCAGCCTGATTTACACTAAATCCGGGATTAAGTAAATGAAACGGTTTTTTTCCATTTAGCTATGTTTAAGCCCAAAACAGGAGCATCGTGAGATTTTACGAAAAAATCTCTTGCTGTATGTAGCAAAGACTCTTACCCTCCCTGTTTTCCATTAAGTTAGAGTTGAAAGTTTAACTCATATGTTATTAAAGCAACGCGTAAGCATTCACATGATATTCGTGAAGATATCCTTTGCTTGATATAGAAATGCTCTTTTCTTTTATACTTTTATGAAACATTTTTTTTCATCAAGAGGCGTTTAATGCAACAATTCAGTTTTTCCAAGATTCCATTTCCGTTTCATTGAAGTGTTGCAACTTGCAATTTTTCACCAAGAGGCATTTAGGATGTCAAACCTTCTTGACCACTTTATTCCTTTTTCCGGTTCTTCTAAATCATGTGGGTTTGGAGAATGATATCATAACCATTTTTATGGCTGAAAGTAGACAGTTATCAATGGCCATTTATGTAACCCACTTATCAGCTAGCTTAAACCTGCCCTTCTTAGTAGTGTTTTAAATAGCTTTTCAGAAGACGGCGCAGTTAGCTATGACTTGGTTGTAAGAGATATGTTATTTACAATACCTCTTGCTTTTGATCTCCTTGACTAGAGGAATTTTATGGTCATCTAATAGCTGAATCAGCTTATCCTTAAGAAAATAAACAAATATATTGTGTCTTCCATTGGATCGGCTCGCATATCATCATAAGAATTTTCCATATATATGATGGAGATAAGCTGTAGACCTCTCCCTCATATAGCATGCATCTTTTAATTGTTTTTGTTGAATGAATTTCTCTATGTGTGCTCCTTCAGAAGCTAATGTGTTTAGATCATGGAATACTTTCCCAACCAATTATCTTTTAATTGCGGGTGCATGTCAATGATGGTAATATATATTACAACTGAAATTTAGATAAGTTCGGATAAAATAGATACAATACACCTTATAAAATATGTATACCACAAAACACAATAGATAAATGAACATGCAGACACACTACCAACATGAAATTTTGTTTGTAATCAGAAATTCTTCAAGCTATCATTGACCACATGTCCAGTAGAAGCTGATGACAGTTCTTGATTCCCAAACCACCTTTGAAGCATGCCATTTCCATATACCACAGATGAGATATCATCATCAGAATATCTCCCAAAAGAAAACTCTTGGTTTATGCTTTGGTTTGAGGTTGTTCCAATATTCTCATTCTCCAACTGCATCCTCAACAGCGATTGGTCTTGAGAGAAGAAAAAGTTTGACGAATTTCCGACCATTGAGGTTTGGTTCAAATCAGCAGCTATTACTTCAGCTAAAGGATAAACATCCATTTGTTTTGAAGAGGATGAAATGTTCAAGATACTAGTTTCATTGTTATGAACAATGTTGTCATCTTGTGATTTTGGTTTCACCTTGTTTTGAGAGAAATCAGAAAGAGTGGTTTGGTTTTCACTATTGTATGGAGAAGAATCCAATAATTGAGGCAATAGAGATTCATTAGTATTTGATGGTCCTTCTCTAGAGGAGTTAAACCTTCCATGTTTTGAAACATCCTTTTTCTTTGCACAATTTTTCTTCTCAAAGACTCTACTGAGAACCCATTCACTCTACAAAAAAAGGTTAACACATTAACATTAGATGAAGAAAACATTATTTTAAAGAAAACAATCGTTTTTTTTTAAGTTTTTATTCATTTTTACAGTTTTTTAAAAATACTATTTCGAAGAATATTAAATCTGCTTCAAACAAAAAGTTTACTAAAAAAAAGCTGTTCCAGTAGTTTCCCTAAAAGTTATATTTTTTGAATTGATTTTTTATAAAAGTTATTTTTATGATGGTAATCAAACTAAATATAGTTTACTTTATTTAGAAAAAGGAAATTAATCTCTTAATTATATATATCAAAATCGCTATTTTATTATTTATTACAAATAGATCATTGGTGAATGTTTGGATCGACGATAAGTTTGACAATAATGATACAGTAATTTTGTTAAAATTCAAAAGTATAGTTTTTGTCAAAATTACAGTAACACAAGGTAATTCTATCAAACATATGGTCAATGTGAACATACACTAACGAATTTTCACATGTAGTAAGAGTAGAAATCATAGACCAAAACAAAGCAATAAAAAAATATAGCAATATTACCATTCCATTTGTGGATGGGTTGTGCTCAGAGAGTGTGTTACCCTTCAATCGGTATTCATGCATGACCCAATTGGTTTTTTCACCACTCGGAGCTCTTCCTATGTAGAAAACCAATGTTTTTTTCATCCCAATTAATGCATTTCCCTTGAAAATCTCTTTGTCTTTGCCCGTTGCTTTCCAATAGCCAGCATTAGTAGCTCTATTGGTCCTTCGACCAGTTGGGTATTTTCTCTCCCTCACGCAGAAAAAATACCATTTTGTTTCTCCCATTTTAGCCATCTCTGAATAAACCAAAAAAAAAAAAAAGCATAATTAAGTTATGAAACACCAAAAGATATACATACATACATACATTAGACATGACACTGATAGATCCACACTCATAATAACTTTAAAAAATAAAATAAATTAAATTTAACCACATCTATCAGTGTCGTGTTGGTGCGGATACCTTACATATTATGATGTGTCGGTGGTACATAGTAATTAAGAGATAATAAATAACCATCAAGGTAAGATAATCACGATATCTCTAAGGCGTAATTAAACTACTCGCTTTTATCCTTGCCAAACCCTAGTGGTCACAATTTTTCTTCTTCTTTTTCATTCAGATCCAAATTGTTTTTCTTTCTTTTTTTTAGTTAAATAAGTGATTTCCACATAAATTAAGTCTTCTTTGGTAAGTTTTAATGATTCCACCGTCTTAATACGACATTGTTTGTTATGATTTCTCGTTGTTGTATAGTGTTTTCTTGATTTTTCATCTTAATGCAGTGTTTAATTGATTTAGGTTGAAAAATTAGCTTTGATCAAGTCCAGATCTAATCAATGACTTTGGCACCATCAATGTTACAGATCTGTAGGCATTAGTATTTTTTACACTTGAACATAGTCGTATTTGTAGACTTGTGTATTTTGTTGCTTTTTTCGCAAATTCATCCATTTGGTTTTTAGTGACTTTAATTGCATGTATTATCAATGTACTCTATCAACATCGTTTATTTAAAATAAAAACTCCAAGGCGTAGTTTTTTAACCAGACTACTAATATAATATAATAACGACTAATATTTACTTATAAAAAGCATTAAATTCACCTGGTAAATCCCATGGTTCACACTTATTCATATCAACTTCAGCAATAGCTATAGCACAGAAGCTATTGTCATCAACCTTCTTGATAAGGTAATGATTTATAAGCTCTTCATCGGTCGGATAGAATCGAAAACCAACCGGAAATTTGATCTTTTCATTTTCCATTTTGTGATTGGAAACATTCTCATCTGATCTCATCCTGCACTAAAATCCTCTGTTTCATCAAAGAAGCAAGTTAAAAACCAAATAGAACAAAAAAAAAAATTATCTCTGCAAGTCTTGATAAAATGAAAGACTGATACCAACCTATTAAAGTTTGAAAAATGGAGTGAGATGTGATGAGAACAAAAAATACTTTGGTTGAATAATGTAACTGAAAAGCAAAAAAAGAGAAGAGAGTGAATGATGTGAGAGACAATTTGTTTTGATGAAATTGATAAAGATGTTGAGTTGTAAGAATACAAAACTCCTTAAATGGTGAACTTTTAGGTATGCAAAATGTGGCTCATAATGAAATTTGGGGAGAGTTCAATCTTTTATACTTTTAGAAGTGTTTATTATGTTGTAAGCGCGTGATTAGTATGTCAAAAGTTGAAAGATGAAAATTGTGAAATGATGATAATGAAAAAAAAAGTGAATAATAATAAAATAGGTTAAATAAGTTTTTCGGCATACGAAATTTCTAAATTTTGTCTTCAAATGAATCGCTCTTTTTAGTCCTTACAAAATTATTCTTCAAACAGTTTTAATTTTATTGTTAAGTTAATATATATTTTTGAATGACTTGTTGCAAGCATGTTTAGAAGATTAAGATCATCCATGAAAAATCAGATCAAAATTTAAATTCTAGGTCTAGATTTTTATTACTTTTAAATGAATTGTTTGCCTTAAAATGTTTATATATTTGATTCATTGCAAGTTAAAAAGTTCTAAATTATATGGGGATAAACATTTTATAATGGTCTAAACATGTTTGCGATAGATCATTTAAAAATATGTTTTAACTTCAGAAGGACTAAAACTTTTTAACTTTTTATAGAGGCTATAGGGATGGAATTTGTGTTTTTTCTTTTATAGAGGCTAATTTGATACCTCGCCAAATTACAGAGGTATTAACCCATTCATATATGTTGTAAGATAAACATTTAGATGTGCTTTAAACTTTCCTAAAGATACAATATGGATCCTGATTGTCTTCTTTTAAGGCGGAAAAGACTATTAAAATGTCGGTCAGGGATACTTGAAAGCACAAATTATAAACTATCTAATTTCGATGCACTTTTATAGAAACATGATTTATCATGTTTCAGTTTGAACTGACGTTTTGAAAAGTTGGAACTCTAAAGTAACCAGTTTATTAAATTGGGAGTCCATATTTTTATTGAAATTATTAAAAACCAAAAAAAGTGACTGTTTATCCGATTTCCTTTGTTTTTTTTTTTTGAGAGCACGATTTCCTTTGTTATCATGTGCTTTTTTAATTAAAAATAAAGATCAAAACGGTGTTGTTTTGAGCCTCATGTTTTTTTTTTTTCCAATTTTTTAAAAGAGGAATGATATTTTGACAACCAATTTCCAACAACTTTTAGTGACAACTTTTTTTCTCTCTTTTTATTGGACAATAACAATATAGAGAGAAAAAGGAAGAGAGTGAATAAAAGTACAACAAGAGTATGAGAGAGAGAGTTGTCACAAAAATTGTTAAAAAATGGATGTTAAAATATCATTTCTCTTTTTAAAATGATCCAAAATGGCGTGGTTTTGACTTCGGTCAAACTCAAATCCTTATTTTTACTTCTTTCCCTTCGTACTACAACCCTTCTTCCTTCTTCTTTTCTTTGCGGTAAAAATAAAACAAAAATGTCTTCGCATATGCTACCAAAACCCTTTGTTCCTCCTTCCATACGCCACTCTCCATCACCCTTCATATTTCTTCTTCTTCTTCAAGGATGTCTACTAGTTCCTTGATTCCTTAATTGAGTTTTTATTTCTTTCTATTTATATTTTTATGATTTGTTTCTGTTTTTGTTTTCTATTTTGTGTTTGTTGTTTTCTCATATTCTTTTTTCCCGTTTGATCTCGGTAGTTCTTGAATTTTTTTCTTCCCAAATATCAAGGTAGAAGTCATGATTGTTTTTTTTACATATTTATACTTTTTTGATTTTTTTTCTTCTTGTCACTAGCCTTAACTGCGGATATAGAGTATGGTATTTTGTAGATACCATTTTGTATATATTTTTGCCTATAATATGGGGGTGTACTCAGTTAAGACTCATAAGAATTCGAACCAGCACAAATTGACCACACACTACTATTTTTTCAGTGTCATTACTGTCATATTTGATTATGAAGAAATAAACTTGAATGACTATGATGATATTTCCCCTAAAAATAGACTATGACGGTATTTAATTCCAGTGTTCGTAATGAATGTTATATCAAGAGTTTAATGGTGGTGTATCGACAATTTAAAACAATTTTGCACACAACCAATCAAAACATTTAAAATTGCTACAACAAGTAATGTTTTTAATTTAAGTGGCAATTTTGAATGTTTTGATTGATCATGTGAGCAAAGTTACCGTCAATCCACCATCATTAAACTTTTATATTAATTGAACTTAATTTTTATGTAATTTGATTTGGATTCAAATTTTATGTATAATGTTCTAACGATTGAAGTTTATTTATTATACAATTTTTTATAAAAAAGGTTTCTTTTACTCAATTTTTTTTATTGGCTACCACCATTTCAAACTTACTAAATGTTAGAAATTGGGTTGAAGCACTACGCAAAATTTAAACAAGAAGATGAAAACAAACATAATAAAGACTGCATATAGATTATAAAGCATGTGAAAACACACTAAATTTTCGGTTTGATTTGCCACTACCGGCTTATACCAACCGGATGCAAAAGGATCTAGGGAAGAATCCCATTAGGATATTGTGGACAGGATTTGTACATTCACACTAAACGTATCGATCTTTACAAAATAAAGTTTTGTCGATTTTTTCGACAGAATTTGGATCACAAGAATGTGATTTTTTATCTCTTTTTTTGCCTCCAAGGTGTGTCTATATATATATATATAACATCACTTGGTAGAAAATGCAATGAAAATTACATCATAAAATTGGAAAGATACATTTTGCAAGTCAATCTCTCATGTCAGTACTGAATGTGCACTGGATAAATAAATCACACAAGATTTGCACACCACACATGTATAAGTAAACATCAGAAAAATGACAAGTAATGATGGAACAATTATGAAGGAAAAAGAAAACCACACATACAACAAACACTTGCTTGAAAGATCAAAATACCCTCTTCTTTCAAAACAGAACAAAGGCAATTAGAAGGCACCAACATTCAAGATTCTGGAACGGAGGCTGCTGCACGTTTGATTGATGCAGACTTGATAAGATGATTGTAGCTCCCTTTCTCCTTAAAAAGCTGAGAGAAATGGTGCTTGCAATACAAAATGCCCTCAAGGGCTGCATAATTTGATGGAGTTATAGGACAACCACCGTGTGAACACTTGAAACATGATTTGTGATAGGCCTGGCTTTCTACTGTCACCTACATTCAGAATAAGATATATGTTAAAACATAGCAACAAGGAAACCAAGACATTCTAGTTCAGGGTAACCGTGCAGAACTGCAGATTTATAGTAATTAGATTTACTCATTCGGGCAATTATTGACAAATGGACACAGCAGATTCTACATTTTGGCTATATGTTACATTTTCTCATTTCAGGTGATCTAGCCTCTTATAGGAGTGGAGACTAGATAAGTGATATAACTAGTTTAGGACTCTTGATTAGAATAAACTATTGATGAAACTTTTGCTAACTTGAACCAAACAAATGTTTTCCCCAGTTCAAATTTGGCTGGAGAGATAAAGTTTATTCTCCCGTCCCAGTGATCAAAAACTAGATTTAACTGACACAGATACAACATACAAAAATAAAAGACAATGTTAGTTGATATTGCGCAAACACTAGTTGTGAACGTCAATTTCCTAATCAATATGCCCTTCAGGTCATGTAATTGAAGATATTAACAGACATACTTCTGCTTTAGCCTCCAGTTTAAACCAACCCCGCAAAAAGCTTTATGTTATGTACCAGCAAAGATTTCATTTTGGGGTGTTCGGTTTTATGATTTTGTGGGTTGGGGAAGAAGTTTCATATCTATTCATAAATCACGAGCAAAGGCAACTTCTAATTTCATGTTTTTTAAGGACCGAGAACTGAATCATAATATAGGTTTTATCATCTTTGGCTCAGAAATAACACAAATTTCTTCGCTACATATATCTCCCAATAAGATAATGAAGTCATATCAAAATCTACTTGTGGTCTAAATATTGAAAATGAAGTTCAGACTTCTATGATTTTGATAGCATAGCATATGACAGTGTAAGATGGAGAAAATCATATGCTTCATGCTTTCAATGGGGCAAAGTTGTACTTCATAAGGCATTCACAAACTTCGGACTAGTAACTGTTTGAGTATGTAAAGATTGACAATGTTCTTCAATCACCAATATCAATAACTAAAAATGTTGGAGATAATTTTTCCTTCATAATTGACAATTTTATTAACGGTTTATACAAAAATAATCAATTCAACATAAACTCATTATAAATTTATTTTGTACAATTATCAGATATAGTTGTTAAATGAGACATGATTGCTCCTTTCATTGTTGTCAAGCTTCTTGTCCATGTCTTCATCATGTGATTATAAGTACATATTTCATAATACCCGAGATATCCCTCTTTGCATCCAACTCTATAAACGAGGAATTCACAAACTTAGGACTAGTAACTCGTTATTTTCATAATTTTCAAAGGACGTATATTTTACATTCAAACAAACTCAGAATGCATTGTTAAAAGGTAAATCTTATATTTTCATTCAACCTAATTTTTCCCAAAGATTCTATGGCAAGATTGCTAAGGTACATCATTTACCTGAAGAATATAATTCTTTGGGTGTTTCCAAAGATGTTCTTGAATACTTGGCTAAATAAGGTAAGGTTTTATCTTCAGCCAACAGATTGATTCTTTGTCGGAATACAACTAGTAACTCTAAAGTTCAAATGTTAATTAGCAACCCATCAACACAAACTTGATTGCCAATTACAATACCGGAGCAACTGCAACATATGAATGTTGATGCAGACCTTACAGCTATCCTTGAATGCAATGACAAGTAAAACTGCAAGGTGTAATTTTTTATGATAAGGCAGATGAGTTTTTGTCCTCATATTGTGATTGTAAAATTTATATAACAAAGGAAGGTATTTGGAAGGTAAAGGAGGAAAGTCTTTTTACCGGCAGTAGGAACTTCAAACTTTGAATGTCAATCTTTTGCAACGCCGCATATGTTTATTTCATCTTAGATTAATTCTCTTACTTGGTAAAAGTTAGTTTTTATTTTAGGTCTTATATCATGTCTTACAATTTTGAGAATGGAACAACAAAAATGTTGAGTGCGCCAAAAGAAGTCGGAAGGATTCAAGTGATACAAGTTGTAGCATGAGAATTTTTAAATGGGGAAAGAATAAAAATTCAACTCAATCGATTTGTTTAACGAGATTTAGGAAATGTGTCTTTACAATATGGATTCTGACCAACTACGAATCAAGTTTGTGGAAAGGGTTTGAAAATGAGGGTGAAAGCAATGGGTAAGATGGAGAAAGATCCATATTGTTATAAGCTTTAATATTTTGAATGGCTTAACTTTGATGTTTTCTACTGAGAAATATTTATAGCTATGGCTTAAACTTGATCGAAGGAAACTATATAAAGCAAACTCATCTCTCACATTCATGCTCACATATTTCCTCAATTTCCATATAGCTTTCATCGGTTAAGCTTAAGCCAAAGCTATAAATCTTTCTCTTTGTAGCAAACATCAAAAGAACACCATTAAAAATACTCAAGCTTGTAAGAGCGGGATCTTTCTCATCACTCTCATTGCTTTCACCCTTATTTTCAAAACCCTTTTCAACAAAATTGATTTTTAGTTGGTCAAAATTCATATTGTAAAACACATTTCCTGAATCTCACTAAACAAATGGATTGATTTGAACTATTGTTTTTCCCCGTTTAATTTTTTTTATGCTATAACTTACATCATCAGGACCCCTTATGGCTTTTTTTTGGCACCCTCAACATTCTTGTTGTTCTATTCTCAAAATTATAAGACCTAAAATAAAAACTAATTTTTATCAAGTAATGGAAGCAATATGAGATGAAATGAACATCTCCATTGTAAAAGATAGACATGCTAAGTTATTACTATTAGTTCCTACTCCCTATAAAAAGACTTACCTCATTTACCATCCAAATACCTTCCTTTGTTATATAACTTTACAATCACAGCATGCGGACCAAAAGTCATATGCCTTATCATAAAAAATACACCTTGAAGTTTTCATTGTCTTCGCATTCTAGGATAATTTTAACGCCTGCGTCAACATTCATATGTTGTAGTTGATTTGGCACTGAAATTGGTAATCAAGTTTCTGTAGTTGGGTTACTAATAAACACATTTGAACTTCAGAGTTATTTGTTGTATCATGACAAAAAATCAATATGTTGGCTGAAAATAAAATCTTAGTATATTTAATCAAATATTCAAAAACTTCTTTGGAACCACTCAAAGAATTGTCTTATCAAGTTAAATGTTGTAACGTAAGAATGTTGTCATTGAATCTTTGCGAAAAATTAGGTTGAATGAAAAAACAAAACTCAACTTTTAACAATGCATCTTGAGTTTGTCTCGATATAATATATACGTCCTTCAAAAAGTTTTAAAAGATGTTGTTACTAACCAAAATTTGTGAATGACCTTTGCTGCTGATCAAGGTGATATTTCAATCAAAATATCACAAGGGATTGAAACCATTGTTGTCTTTATAATCAAAGAAAAATTGAAGCCAAGCTGTTTAGAAGAGAATGATTGAACAAATAGTCTTTGAATGACACTAGTGGTTCCGTAAAAAAAGAAAAAAATGAAGGGAAAGGTATAGATGAATGACTTCTGCAACGTCAATGCTTTTATATTATGAATGGGAATTGGTTTGCCAAGGTATCTGTATGATCCTCCAATTATCATTGCTTTCAATTCTCATCATAGACAATAAAGTTTAGCAATTTTATTTCCACTATTTCTCTTAAAACCAATGAATACTTGGTATTTCATTCATTTCCGTTGATCAAGTCTTGATTGACAAGAATGTTAGTATATATCTTTTTTGTCAAGACAAGAATGTTATATTTGATATCTTACACTTTGTTCTGAATAAAATAAAACTATATATTATCATTTATTTTCTTCATTATATGTGCATTAACATGGAATCAAGAGAATTGATTCCGATTTGATGTCATTCATATTCTAGAACCACTTTCTTATCACAATGGATATAATGACATAATCATGTGGTAGCCAATCATTCAATATATAGCCATGCATTTTTCACGACTGTGTATTATTTACTTCAAGTGTACCATTACCCTCCCTGTTTTCTGTTAAGTTAGAGTTGGAAGTTTAACTCTTCTTTTATTAAAGCAACGCGCAAGCGTTCACATATTCGTGAAGACATCCTTCGCTTGATATAGCAATGCTCTTTTTTTTTTTATATATATATTCTTACGAAACTTTTTTTTTCCATCGAGAGGCGTTTAATGCAACAATTCAGTTTTTCCAAGTTTTCATTTCCGTTTCATTGAAGTGTTGCAATTTTTCACCAAGAGGCATTTAGGATGTCAAACCTTCTTGACCACTTTATTCATTTTTCCGGTTCTTCTAAATCATGTGGGTTTGGAGAATGATATCGTAACCATTTTTATGGCTGAAAATAGATAGCTATCAATGGCCATTTATGCCACCCACTTATCAGCTAGCTTAAACATGCCCTTCTTAGTAGTGTTTTAAATAGCTTTTCGGAAGACAGCGCAATTAGCTATGACTTGGTTGTAAGAGATATGTTATTTACAAATTACAATACCTCTTGCTTTTGATCTCCTTGACTAGAGGAATTTACAAATAAACAAATATATTGCGGCTCACATATCATCATAAGAATTTTCCATATATATGATGGAGATAAGGTGTAGACCTCCTCAGATAGCATGCATCTTTTCTTTTTGTTGAATGAATTTCTCTATGCGTGCTCCTTCTGAAGCTAATATGTTTAGATCATGGAATACTTTCCCAACCAATTATCTTTTAATTGCGGGTGCATGTCAATGATGGTAATATATATTACAACTGAAATTTAGATAAGTTCGGATAAAATAGATACAATATACATGATAAAACAAACATCATACAATACACCTGATAAAATATGTATACCACAAAACACAATAGATAAATGAACATGCAGACACACTATACCAGCATGAAATTTTGTTTGTAATCAGAAATTCCACAAGCTATCATTGACCACATGTCCAGTAGAAGCTGGTGACAATTCTTGATTCTCTGACAACTTTTGAAACATGCCATTTCCATATACCACAGATGAGATATCAGCATCAGAGTCTCTCCCAAAAGAAAAGATGTTCTTTGAGGTTGTTCCAATATTCTCATTCTCCAACTGCATCCTCAACAGCAATTGTTCTTGAGAGAAGAAAAAGTTTGACGAATTCCCGACCATTGAGGTTTGGTTCAAATCAGCAGCTATTACTTCAGCTAAAGGATAAACATCCAATTGTTTTGAAGAGGATGAAATGTTCAAGATACTAGTTTCATTGTTATGAACAATGTTGTCATCTTGTGATTTTGGTTTCACCTTGTTTTGAGAGAAATCAGAAAGAGTGGTTTGGTTTTCACTATTGTATGGAGAAGAATCCAATAATTGAGGCAATAGAGATTCATTAGTATTTGATGGTCCTTCTCTAGAGGAGTTAAACCTTCCATGTTTTGAACCATCCTTTTTCTTTCCACAATTTTTCTTCTCAAAGACTCTACTGAGAACCCATTCACTCTACAAAAAAAAAAAAAAAAGGGTTAACACCATTAGATATGAAAAACATTACTATAAACAAAACAAATTTTGTTTTAATTTTTATTCATTATAACAGTTTTTTTAAATACTATTTGAAAGAATATTAAATCTGCTCCAAACAAAAAGTTGTTTCCGGTAGTTTCTCTAAAAGTTATATTTCTTAATTGATTTTTTTTTTAAAAGTTATTTTTATAATGGTAATCAAACAGAAAATAGTTTACTTTATTTAGAAAAAGGAAATTAATCTCTTAATTATATATATATCAAAATCACTATTTTTATTCTTTATTACAAATAGATCATCGGTGAATGTTTGGATCGACGATAAGTTTGACAATAATGACACGGTAATTTTGTTAAAATTCAAAAGTAAAGTTTTTGTCAAAATTACGGTAACACAGGGTAATTTTATCAAACACACGGTGAATGTGAACATAGACTAACAAATTTTCACATATAGTAAGAGTAGAAATCATAGAAAAAAACAAATAAAAAAATTATAGCAATACTATCATTCCATGTGTGGATAGGTTGTGCTCAGAGAGAGTGTTACCCTCCAATCGGTATTCATGCATGACCCAATTGGTTTTTTCACCACTCGGAGCTCTTCCTATGTAGAAAACCAATGTTTTTTTCATCCCAATTAATGCATTTCCCTTGAAAATCTCTTTGTCTTTGCCTATTGCTTTCCAGTAGCCTGCATTAGTAGCTCTATTGGTCCTTTGACCAGTTGGGTATTTTCTCTCCCTCACACAGAAAAAATACCATTAAGCTTCTCCCATTTTAGCCATTTCTTAATAAACCAGAAAATAAGAAAGCGTAATTAAGTTATGAAACACCGAAAGACGTACATACGTTAGACATGACACTGACAAATCCACACTCGTAATAACTTTAAAAAATAAAATAATTGAATTTAACAACATCTAATAGTGACATGTTGGTGCGGATACCTTACATGATATGTCGGTGATTCATAGTAATTAAGAGAAAATATATAACCATCAAAGTAAGATAACGACAATATTTCTAAGGCGTAATTAAACCACTCGCTTTTCTCCTTGCCAAATCCTAGTGGTCACCATTTTTCTTCTTCTTTTTCATCTAGATCTACTAATGAATGATGTTTTAGGGTTAATTTTGTCCCGAAATCACCATTCCAATTTTTATTTTATTTTTGAAGTTAAATAAGCGATTTCCACATAATTGAAGTCTTCTTTGGTACGTTTTTATGATTTCACCATCTTAGTACGGCATTGTTTGTTATGATTTCTCGTTGTTGTAGTGTTTTCTTGATTTTTCATCTTAATGCAGTGTTTATCTGATTCTGGTTGAAAGATTAGCTTTGATCATGTCTAGATCTAATTAATGACTTTGGTGCCATCAATGTTACAGATCTGTAGGAATTGTATTTTTGACACTTGAATATAGTCATATTTGTAGTCTTGTGTATTTTGATGCTTTTTCACAAATTCATCCCTTTGGTTTTTAATGGCTTTAAATGTATGTTATCAATGTACTCTATCAACGTCGTTTATTTTTTCAAAAAAAAAAACCCCGTCGTAGTTTTTCAAATCCAGACTACTAATAAAATATAATAACAACTAAAATTTACTTATAAAAAACAATAAATTCACCTGGCAAATCCCACGGTTCACACTTATTCATATCAACTTCAGCAATAGCTATAGCACAAAAGCTATTGTCATCAACCTTCTTGACAAGGTAATGATTTATAAGCTCTTCATCGGTCGGATAGAATCGAAAACAAACCGAAAATTTGACCTTTTCATTTTCCATTTTTTGATTGGAAACATTCTCATTTGATCCCATCCTGCATTAAAATCCTTTGTTTCGTCAAAGAAGGAAGTTAAAAACTAAATAGAACAAAACCAAGCATAAAAAATTTATCTCTGCAAGTCTTGATAAAATGAATGACTAATACCAACCTGTTAAAGTTTGAAAAATCGAGAGAGGTGTGATGAGAAAAAAAAATATTTGGTTGAATGATGTAACTAAATTTAAAAAAAAAAAAGAGAGAGAAGAGAGTGAATGATGTGAGATACGGTTTGTTTTGATGAAATTGATAAAGATGTTGAGTTGTAAGAATACAAAACTCCTTAAATGGTGAACTTTTAGGTATGCAAAACGTGACTCATAATGAAATTTTAGGAGGGTTCAATCTTTTATACTTTTAGAAGTGTTTATTGTGTTGTAAGTGTGTGATTTAGTATGTCAACAGTTGAAAGATGAAAATTGTGAAATGATGATAATGAAAAAATAACTGAATAATAATAAAATAGGTTAATTAAGTTTTTCGGCCTACGAAAATTTCAAATTTTGTCTTCAAATGAATCGCTCTTTTTAGTCCTTACTAAATTATTCTTCAAACAGTTTTAATTTTGTTGTTAAGTCAACATATATTTTTAAATGACTTTTTGTAAGCATGTTTAGAACATTAAAAATATCATCCATGAAAAATCGGATTAAAATTTAAATTCTAGGTCTAGATTTTTATTACTTTTAAATGAATTGTTTGCCTTAAAATGTTTATATTTGATTCATCGCAAGTTAAAATGTTCTAAATCATATGAGGAGAAACATTTTATAATGGTCTAAACTTGTTTGCCAAAAATCATTTCAAAATAAGTGTTAACTTCAAAAGGACTAAGATTGTTTACAGAGGCTACAAGGGTATAATTTGTTCTTTTTCTTTTACGGAGGCTAATTTCAAACCTCGCCAAATTACAGAGGTTTTTTGAGGTATTAACTCATTCATATATGATGTAAGATAAACATTTAGGTGTGCTTTATACTTTCCTAAAGATACAATACGGATCGTAATTGTCTGCATTTAAGGTGGAAAAGATTATTGAAACGTTCAGTCAGATATACTTGAAAGCACAAATAATAAAATATCTAATTTCGATGCACTTTTACAGAAACAAGATTTTTCATGTTTCGGTTGGAACTGACGTTTTGAATAGTTGGAACCGTAAAGTAACCAAATTATTAAATTGGGAGCCCACATTTTTATTGAAATTATTAAAAGCCGGAAAAAGTGGTCGTTTATCTGGTTTCCTTTGTTCTCCTGTGCTTTTTTAATTAAAAATAAGGATCAAAACAGTGTTGTTTTGAGCCTCATTTTCTTCCTTTTTTCCCATTTGTTTAAAATGATCCAAACGGACGTGGTTTTGGCTTCAGTCAAACTCAAATCCTTATTTTCACCTCTTTCTCTTCGTGATACAACCATTCTTCCTTCCTTCTTTTCTTTCGGTAAAAATAAAATAGAAATGCTTTCACAGATGCTACCAAAACCCTTTGTTCCTCCTTCCATACGCCACTGCTCCATCACCTTTCACATTTCTTCTTCTTCTTTAAGGATGTCTACTAGTTCCTTGATTCCTTAATTGAGTTTTTATTTCTTTCTATTTATATTTTTATGATTTGTTTATGTTTTTGTTTTCTATTTTTTGTTTGTTGTTTTCTCATATTCTTTTTTCCTGTTTGTTCTCGGTAGTTCTTGATCTTTTTTCTTCCCAAATATCAATGTAAAAGTCATTATTATTTTTTACGTACATATTTATACTTTTTTTTTTTTCTTTTCTTGATCTTTTGTAATCACTAGCCTTAACTGCGGATGTAGAGTATGGTATTTTGTAGATACCATTTTGTATATATTTTTGCCTATAATATGGGGGTGTACTCAGTTAAGACTCATAAGAATTCGAACCAGCACAAATTGACCGCACCACTATTTTTTCAGTGTCATTACTGTCATATTTGATTATGAAGAAATAGACCTAAATGACTATGATGATATTTCTCCTAAAAAAAGACTATGACGGTGTTTAATTTCAGTGTTCTTAACGTAGCGTTATATAATATTTTAATTGATTATGTGTGCAAAATTATTTTAGACTATCAACCTACCATCATTAAACTCTTATATTAATTGAACTTCATTTTTAGGTAATTTGATTTGGATTCAAATTCTATGTTTAATGTTCTAATGTTTGAAGTTTATTTATTATACAATTTTAAAAAATGGTATCTTTACTCAATTTTTTTATTGGTTACCACCATTTCTGTGTTGAGGCGCTATGCAAAACTTAAATAAGAAGATAATGAAAACAAACATAATAAATAGTGCATATAAATTATAAAGTGCGTTTACACGCTAAGCTTTAGGTTTGGTTTACACGCTAAGCTTTAGGTTTGATTTGCCACCACGTGTCTATACCAACCGGAATATTGTGAAATCCTTGACGGAACTTATACATTCACACCAAACGTATCGATCGATAGTAGTTTACAAAATAAAGTTCTGTCAATTTTCCTCGTGCACTAAAAAAAATAAAAAAAAATTTAGTATTATTTTCGACAGAATTTTGACTCACAAGAATGTGATTTTTTGTCTCTTCTTTGTTGCCTCCAAGGTGTCTCTATCTTATATAAAATAACAGTATTCGGTAGAAAATGCAATGAAAATTACATCATGAAATTGGAAAGATACATTTTGCAAGTCAATCTCTCATGTCAGTACTGAATGTGCACTGGATAAATAAATCACACAAGATTTGCACACCACACATGTATAAGTAAACATCAGAAAAATGACAAGTAATGATGGAACAATTATGAAGGAAAAAGAAAACCACACATACAACAAACACTTGCTTGAAAGATCAAAATACCCTCTTCTTTCAAAACAGAACAAAGGCAATTAGAAGGCACCAACATTCAAGATTCTGGAACGGAGGCTGCTGCACGTTTGATTGATGCAGACTTGATAAGATGATTGTAGCTCCCTTTCTCCTTAAAAAGCTGAGAGAAATGGTGCTTGCAATACAAAATGCCCTCAAGGGCTGCATAATTTGATGGAGTTATAGGACAACCACCGTGTGAACACTTGAAACATGATTTGTGATAGGCCTGGCTTTCTACTGTCACCTACATTCAGAATAAGATATATGTTAAAACATAGCAACAAGGAAACCAAGACATTCTAGTTCAGGGTAACCGTGCAGAACTGCAGATTTATAGTAATTAGATTTACTCATTCGGGCAATTATTGACAAATGGACACAGCAGATTCTACATTTTGGCTATATGTTACATTTTCTCATTTCAGGTGATCTAGCCTCTTATAGGAGTGGAGACTAGATAAGTGATATAACTAGTTTAGGACTCTTGATTAGAATAAACTATTGATGAAACTTTTGCTAACTTGAACCAAACAAATGTTTTCCCCAGTTCAAATTTGGCTGGAGAGATAAAGTTTATTCTCCCGTCCCAGTGATCAAAAACTAGATTTAACTGACACAGATACAACATACAAAAATAAAAGACAATGTTAGTTGATATTGCGCAAACACTAGTTGTGAACGTCAATTTCCTAATCAATATGCCCTTCAGGTCATGTAATTGAAGATATTAACAGACATACTTCTGCTTTAGCCTCCAGTTTAAACCAACCCCGCAAAAAGCTTTATGTTATGTACCAGCAAAGATTTCATTTTGGGGTGTTCGGTTTTATGATTTTGTGGGTTGGGGAAGAAGTTTCATATCTATTCATAAATCACGAGCAAATGCAACTTCAATTTCATGTTTATTAAGGACCGTGAACTGAATCATAAAATAGGTTTTATCATCTTTGGCTCAGAAATAACACAAATTTCTTCTCTACATATATCTCCCAATAAGATAATGAAGTCATATCAAAGTCTACTTGTGGTCTAAATATTGAAAATGAAGTTCAGACTTCTATGATTTTGATAGCATAGCATGTGACAGAGTAAGAGGGAGAAAATCATATAGCCTAACTTCACAAACCAATGAACACACCCAAAAGCAAAAGGTCACGCCAAACAATATGTTTCATGCTTGCAATGCTATCAAAATCATAGAAGTCTGCAATGCTATGATTTTGATAGCATAGCATGTGACAGAGTAAGAGGGAGAAAATCATATAGCCTAACTTCACAAACCAACGAACACACCCAAAAGCAAAAGGTCACGCCAAACAATATGTTTCATGCTTGCAATGGGCCACAGTTGTACTTCATACGGGCCTTCTTCGTGCTCGCGATTTTAAGAAAGACATATTGATGTTAAATGTTTTGGTTACACACATACCATACAGCCAGAGAAGGAGGATACTCTAATCTACCTCATGTGCAGGGGTAACCAAAGAAACTTATTCTTATGGTATGATCTCTCATATATCCCATCTGTAACAAAGATATATCCGACCAAATATTATTATCTAATTTATTTCCAAGATTTTTAAATCTTACCTTCTCCAATGGATAAGCAGTTTTGCCACATGTAGCACACTTTTCTTGGGTCCCAGAAAACATGCCCGCAGCTTTGCTAGGGGTCCTTGTCTGGAATAAACAGAAGATACCATTAGTTATTCAGTAATACCAAATGCCTAGGACCGGATTAAAAGAACAATAAAAATGCAAAATCAAGCAAATTTACCAGCACAGGGGTTGTACCGTCAGCTACCTTTGCAGCTGTTCAAAATAATACTATAGCCGGTTAAAGAGGCAACTGACTGAAAAAATTTAACAAAATTAGCTTTATTATCCTTGATGAAAAAGAAGACATACGTGATTGGAAGTTCTTGTTCTTGCTAAAGTTGCCATGCTCCTTGAAGAGCTGCTCAAAATGAGGCTTACAGTAAAGAACACCTTCCATTGATGAATAGCTGCTAAGCTGAAACATAAAGATAGTCAACAAATTCAAGCTTTAAACTCGGACATAAAAATGTTAGTTAAGAGTTAAGACCATGTTTAAATAAACAACTTAACTAAGCGGTTAATGCATAAACACTTAGTATAAGTGCTAATATATAAGCTATTTTTATAACAAAAGGTAAAATAAAGTTAAGCAGTTTTCATATACACTATGAATTTAATTCATATGCATTGATAGTGTAAAGATATTTTACACTGCCAGTTAATTATACTCATCAAATTATTATGAGAGTTTGACTTTTATCTTAATAACCTTAAAGTCACACACATGATTGATTGTCAGGGAGTCACAGTATACAGCGCATGAAACCTAAACTCATAAATTATAAGCTGTTTTGAAAAGCTAACCTAGAAAGATTATGGATTGGCTTATTTGAGCTTATCTATTGGCATAAGTTTTGTGAGACTGTTTGGGAGAACTTATGAAAGCAGCTTATGACAATTTTCATAAGCTTTTTTCAACTCATTTTCATAAATATTATGGATTGGCTTATTTGAGTTTATCTATTGGCATAATTTTTGTGACACTGTTTGGGAGAACTTATGAATACAGCTTATGACAATTTTCATAAATCTTTTTCAACTCATTTTCATAAATTCTCCAATATAAACAACTTATAGCATATACAAAAACAATTTAAGCTTATGCAAGCTTATACATAAGTGCTTATCATGATAATCACTTGTGCTATAAGCTGCAAATAAGCTGTTTATCCACACAGGTCCTTGCTAGTGCATATCAGTAGATAAGCTCAAATCAGTCGATCCAACACGCTTTCAACAATTTAAATAGGAACCGATCTATCCATGTCATTAAAGTAATATTCTATACCCATAAAATTTCTACTTTTATGTGTCCAAATATACTTTATACTTTATATATTCGCCAACTTAGATAAAAAAAAAAAATCTCTCATTGGAATTTTACATGGATGGCGGTGAATTCAGCGTCAATCATAAGCAAGGATCTAATCAAAATTGAAAAGATAAACATAAACCCAATATCATAAACATACAAAATTATCAATGTACTATATAATAAACAATGAAACAAGTAAAAAAATGAAGAAAAAAAGAACCTTTAAAGTTCCTTTGCAGTGAGAGCATCTGAAACAAGCTTTATGGTAAGAAGTTCCATCAGCAGAAAGCTGATCAACGGGATAAACCGTTTTCTCACAAGCCTTGCATTTTTGTTGGGTACCAATAAAAGACATCTTTGCAGCTTCTTAGATCTGAATTCACCACTGAATTTCAAAATGCACAAGGTGGTAGATCAGCTTCAGAAGTCAATTACTTGAGCTGAAATTTTTGAGTAGAAGATAGTTTCAGTTTCAGAAAATGGTAAAAAAAAAAAAGGATTAAATTTGAAAGCTTATGAATGGATTTTAGGGGGAAATGAAATGAATTAATGGTATAAAGTAGAAAAAGTGAAAGGGGGTATTAGAGTATATGAATTGGAATTATTACCTTATGAATTGGAAGTGATGGATCGGTGAAGAGAAGATAGAGAGGGAGAAATGAAACAACTTCACACAAAGTTTAAGTCTCTGGTTAAGACTAAGGAGGATGAATGTATTTGGATATATGGAATATAATAAGTCATGTCATGGTCACCATTATGTAAATACGTTATTAAATAAGGAAAGTGGAGAGATTTTCATTTCCAATACTAAAAATAAATACTACTAAAATACTTTTTTTTTGTGAAAAAAAGAAAAAGTTTTTTTGACTCAATAAACAAATGCTAAAATACAAAACTAATGGAACAAGGAATACGCAAATATCATTGCTGGATCCAATAATATTTATTTCTTTTATTCACTAAGATATGTTGTTGTTGTATTTCTTGTTTGTTTGAGAGAATTCATTAATACTTACTTTGATGTTACAATGGTATGGTCCACGGCCAACAACTTAATCATGACCAAAAGATGGCAAGAGGAAGATGTTAGTAACTTATGGAAATCTTCTCTTTTACTATTGTTGTGTTTTTATTCCTTTTTCTCATTCATTTTCTATTGTTTTTACCAATATGAATAGAGAAAAATATTATTTCAAACGTTGTCATAAAATAGTTGTACAAATATCGTTACTATTTGATCAATTAAAAAATAAAAGATGAATGTTATCTCAGAAGTTATCACAAAATGATTGTACAAATATCATTATTCATCTCTTATTTGTTAAGGTCGAGCTCGTCTCCTTTAAAAATGGGTTGGATCGAGTTAAATTTTGCAAGATACAAATTAGGTTTGAAAAAAAAAAATCTACGTCTAATTTGTTATATGTTATAAATTTGTTTAAAACTTAATTATGACCTTTTCGAAAGTTTGGTATGATTTGCTAGCATATTTAAACTCTTATTTTATATTAATATTTTTAAATAAGTAATCTAACATATATTTAAATTAAATAACAAGTTAATATTGCATTTAGAATAACTATGAAAGGGAAATTCCATCATATTATTGGGAAAATGCATAAAACGCTCAGTGGTTGGAAGCACTAGTGTTTGAGTTTGGTGGCAGACTTATAATTATGAAATGTGTGCTTAACTCAATCCGTATTATCACATGCAATATGCAAAGATTCCAAAGAATTGTGTGAGGAGATGGAAAAAATTCAACGTAGCTTTTTGTTGGATGATATTGAAAGGATTCAAAAACATCACCTGATTAAGTGTAATATGCGTTGTTTTCCTAAAATGATGGAGGAATGGGGATAAGAAACCCACATATGATGAACATCACTTTTCTCATGAAAATGCTTTGGAATATGATTAAAAAAACATGATGATTTATGATGTAAGGTTATCTATGATATATATGTTCGTAACAAGGATTTGTGGGTGACTATAAGCTCTCAATCTTATGATTCCTCTTTGTGGAAGGCTATTGCAAGCATTTGGGATCAATTCCATAAACATATTGTGCGGCAAGTTACAGATGGTTACCACATACACTTCTTGATGAACAAATGGGTGCCCAATGGTTATTTCCTCATGTTGATATCTACCAACCAACTTATTGACTAAACTCTTATGGTGAAAGATGTCTTTGCGTCTGAAGGGAATTGTGATCCGAATATTCAATATGGCAACTTTGTTGGTTATTGGGTTCAAGAATATACTGAGAAGAATGGCAATTGTGACACCGTACATGCTAAAATATGGGGTATGTACGCCAACATGGAGTTGACACAAAAACGATGAGTCACATGTTTCACTGTAAAAAGTGATTCCAAGTTGTTCGTTGATATGCTCATAAGGAGTCGCAATCTCAACAGGACAACACCCATTTTTGTCCAACGTACCCAGGATCTCACTACACTAAATGGAAATGGCAAATCAGCTCAAGAACACATGACGTGAAAACAATAGAAGCGTCAATCAGTTAGCTAATCATAATATTTGCCATAATTTTTTGATGCAATGATACTAAAGACTCTTTACAGAGAACTCTACGATATTCACTTTGATGATATTTCCATAACTATCATGTGTAAGATTTAGCAACATAATTTTGTCTCTCTCTTGGGATATAGCCTCTCAAGAAAAGAGAGTTTTTTTTAAAAGAAACTAGTTACAAACCCGTGCTTCGCACGGGGTTCAATAACGTATTCGATAAAAAAATTCTTTGAAAGAAGAGATGTTAAAACGACGGAACATTGTGATTCATCATAAAATATGTATGGACTGATTAAGAGAGCATATAATCAGTTTATGAAATTAGGAATTGACATAATATTTAGAATGAAAACTATTGGAACCAATAAAGGAATCAATGATGTGTGAATTTACATATTATCCAAAATTATAAAAAAGAGTTTTGTTGTAATACCCATATTACATCAAATGAAATCAAGCAAAGAAGTAGCATCAGTGAGTGAAGATAATCTAGTCTAGGATTAAAGTTAAGGTGATATGTTGAAAGTGTGGATCATGAACACCAAATCTTTATTTGGAAACGACTTGAACGTGCATATTTTTAGGTGGCTTCTCTAGATAAAAAAATTAACTTATCACCTACCTCTAACATATGTTCTCGGCAAAATTTGAACTATTGACCGCCTAAGTATTTTTTGTAACTTGCTCTCTTTGCCGTTATCAAGCGACACTTATACCTTTTTTGAGCTTGTTTGTCAATGAGTATGATTGTTTTTCGTGTTCCTTTTAGAAATGTCATTGATATCTCATTTGAGAAGTGCTAGGTACAAAACAAATTGCAGTGTTAATTAGAAGTTATATATATGTACATTTCTAAAACATTTACCAAAGCATTGTAAAGATTTACTGTAGGAAAATAACATGTTTTTATTTTTCTCAAGAGATTAGGAAAACAACATTACAATTAACATGATACTAATTGGAACCAATGAATGAACCAACAATGTACAGATTAACGTTACATAATAGTTAGGTTTATAAAAGAGATTGCAAGTTTCATAGACTAACTAAAAGGGAATTTTTGTCAATACTTACATCAGACAAAATGAAAAGAACAAATGACATCCCAAAGTCAAGATAGTTTACGACTACAGTCCAAAGCGATACATCAAAATAGTAGAAGTTAAAATAGTTCAACAACAAAGATCTACTTTGGAACAACTCGAATTTGCAAGTTCTTCTGTGACTTTTCGAGATCAAAGATGAGCTTACCACCTTCTTCCATCACTCGTTATCTGCAGAAATTGAACCACTACCCACCCAAGTAATTTTCATAGCTTGCTCTATCGGTGGTAATGAGATGACAGTTATACTGTCTCTGTGTCTGGTCATCAATGAGAGTGATTGTTTTGCGCTTTCCTTTCAGAATTGTTCTTGACACCTCGTTTGGGAAATGCTAAACAGGAAAATAACTGCAATATTAGTCTAATGCATATTTACATGGATAAGATGTATATGAATATAGTTACGTATAATTTATAAAATAAAGGTAGCATAACTTATTTTAAGCTAAAGAAAATGTAACATGACTTCTAATTTATCATCCTATTATCTTCCTCTAAAGTCTAGATAAATGCATGCATGTACATTATATGCACCCCGTTGACCAATTAACATTGTTGAAACAAATGGAAATTAAGCATCACTTCCGCATGTGCATATATAGCCAGCACCATTTGACATTGATGTCTTCGAACATTTGGTGCAACTCTCATAATACAATCCAAACTGGTTATGATTGAATTTAGTTGTTTTCCAAATAGTGATGCAATATGTTTCCTAACCCAAATTATGCACATGAAATAAAGAATAATGCAATATGTATTTTTAATTTGTGCCGTAAAAAAACTCAAAGCATGTTTGTGCATAAAAAAAGCAGACATTGACTAAGTTTATAAATTCAGCAATTGGCCTAACATGTGATAGTTTGGAAAAATCGTTGTACGAAGTACGTTGAGAAGAAGTCGAACTCTGACTTAAGTTTTAACTGAAGTTTGACTCTGAGCTTGAGAAGTGTTAAAGTCATGACAACAATTTAAGAACCATGGTCAAAAAACAATCAAATCGGATTGTGAAATAATAAGTTACTCTAACACTGTATTGTGAAATCATAATGCAAACTTACTAAGTCTTAAACTTCTCAACAACCGGATGATGTAGGTTGATGAGCAACCTCGAACCTGACCAATTGTTACATATATTTGGGTTGCCATTGACTACAAAATGGAAGCAAGGAACTTAAGGTAAATAGATGGTAAATGATAAAGGTACGGAGTATTTTTCCCATAGTGTTACATCAACTATATTCCCACTACATAAAGAAAGACATTTTTCGGGTCATTATCAAACTTATACAAAATTCTATCATCTGATGTTGACAAAATAGAAAATAATACCTTTTCTATTTAGCAATATTTAGTTTTTTTGAATAAGAAAAAGATATGCATAGTTTGTTACGATATAAAGGTGCAATATATATTTAAAAGATAAGTATAATTTTTTTAGGCATCTATACCTTTTATATGTGTGTGTGTGTATATATATATATATATATATATAACATAAGCATAATTTTTTTAGGCATCTATACCTTTTTTGAAGAAAAGACATCTACAATTTTACTTTTAATTAAAATCAAAATTTTATAAAAATTATACGCATTAGCGTAACAAAAAAACAGACACACATAAAGTATTATTCTAAACGCTAATATGTGTGTCTGTATATTTGCGAGGTTGAAGAAAGAAAATAAAAATATTTGTGAGGTTGTTATAATTAAACGATATTTAAATTAAATATATAAGTGATAAAAAGATAATAAAATTTCTTTGAAAAAAAGGTAATAAAATTAAATGGAACCTCCTTTAAAAAATTAAATGGAACGGCTAAAAAAAATTAAATGGAAGAAAAAAACATATTGAAATATAATATTTGAAAATAAAAGAAAAGGTTCCCAACGTGAATTGAAGAGAGATGATTGTGAAATAAATTGTCGAGAAATAGTTTTTTGAAGTAGCATTCAACAACTTTTGGCCAAAGCTCATTCCATTCAATTTTATGCATTAAAAAAAGTACATTTTTTAGTAAGTACTTAATTGATATTGTACTTGGCCTAACTTCTTCTTAAAAATATAGAGAAGTTGAAGAAAAAAAAAACGGGTCAAACGGTATCTTAATCTCCCACAACTGCAGTGTAGAAGCAACTGAATTTGCGAGAAAAAAATTAGAAAATAGTTAACAATAAAAAAATTGGAAAATAGTCAGAAGTTTTTAAAAATATGAAAATTGGAAAATAGTTAATAAAATTCGGTGAGGTAACACTCAACCAAGCAATACTAAAATATATTTGAAATTGTGTTTGACCTAATTTCTTTTTAAAAATGTAGAGAAGTTAAAAAAAAATTGGTGAGGTAGCACTCAACCAAGCAACACTAAAAAAAATTATATGCATCAGCGTAACAAAAACACAGACAGACGGACATAAAATATTACTCTAAACGTTAATGTGTGTGTAAATATTTGCGAGGTTGAAGAAAGGAAATAATAGTATTTGGTATCATTAAATGACAGTGTGAATAAAAATATTTGTGAGGTTGTGATGATTAAACAATATTGAAATTAAAATAATTGATAGTGTGTTTGACCTAACTTCTCCTTAAAAATGTAGAGAAGTTGGAAAAAAGCCGGATCAAGCGACATCTTACTCTCCCACAACGGCAATTTAGAAGCAACTGAATTTGGGTGAAAAAATTGAAAAATAGTTAAAAAAATAAAAATTATAAAAGTTATTAAAAATATAAAAATTATAAAATAATTAAAAAAAATGGTGAAGGGCAAAATGGGAAATGCACCCTAAAATGATGAGGTGACATTAACCACACCCCATCAATAGGAAATTACTAAAATGCCCCTCTAAGAGGCAAAATGGTAAAATCCTAGGGACTTACTTTTATAATATAGTAAGTAGATAAATTATAATCAATATACTTACAATTATTTTACACATCGGATAATGTGTTGTAACGTCTTAATGTTATAAAAAAACATGTCTGAAAGAGAGTATACTAATTAAACTAAAAAAAAAAAATAGATATTTGGTAAAATAAAAAGGGTTTTGTTAACGAGTGTCTTGGGACACTCTTTAAGCTATCCAAAATAAGAAATTATTCTTTAGAAAAGTCAAATAAGTATCCAATTTCCAAGACATTAATTATATGCATTTCATAATATACTTTCTACTTACGATCTTTAACGAGTGCCAGACCGGTAGAGGTGTCAAATGGGCCGGCCCGGCTCGGGTCCGAGAGGCCCGACTATAGAAATGGTCCGGCCTGTTTATGATTGGGCCGTGAATTCTAGAGCCCGGCCCGGGTGGGCCATGGGCCAGCCCGGCCTGGTCCGTTTATGTTTTATTTTTAAAATTTATTCACTTTTTTTTATGTATTTTCTTATGTATTAGTTACTCACCATTATTTTTTTGCTAAAATATGATTGGATGGACATAAAAATATAAATAATTTTTACATTAACATTGAATAATAATTAAACTCTAGATTATTCTTTCAATTAAATCAAATTAATAATTTATAAACTTTAAAATTTTAAAACTGTAAGCTAAATTCATCCATATTTATTAAGTTTATTTTTTTAAATATTTTTTTGTTGATAAATTTTAAATTAGTTGATATTTTTTTAAAAATATGTTGTTTTTTAACAAAAATAAAATAAAATATGGGCAAAATGGGCCGGCCCAAAGCTCGATGGGCCAGTCCGGCCCGACCCAACTTTTTTATGGCCCAAATGGGCTTGGGCCGAAAAAGCTCGAGTGCATTTTTTGGTTAGTTTTTTAGGCCCGGCCCAAAAATATGGGCAATGGGCCGGCCCATGAGCCTGACCCATTTTTGACAGCTCTACAACACTAGTTAACATTTCCCAAATTAAAAAATAAAATAAAAATAGATATGATATAATTCAAATTAAGAAGAAAATACTCCGAAAGAAGATCAAATCGAGTTAACCCAAAGCAACAAAGAAGATGATCGGAGTGGGAAAGGTAAAGCAGTACGGCAACGTCCTCGATAAACCCCTTAACAAGGGCAAGACTGAGGTATCTATCTATCTTCCTTGATCTGCTCCTCAAATGCTCTTACTTTCAACCGCATAGATCTTACTTTTCTCTGTTATTTCTCACCAAATTAAATCTTCAGCAATTCTCTTCAACTTCAATCGGAACACTTTCCCACTTACCTTATCATTATTGCTGCCGTTGTTATTAGTATTACATGTTTGGTTGCACTTTTACCGGTGCAAAAATTGGTTTTACTTTCAGAATTGCTTTGCTTCTATCTTGAAGCTGAGATTTGTAGCTTTTGTTATTTTTACATTCAATTTATCCTTGGATATTTACATTCAACTAACTTTTAACTAAAATCAACTTTTGCCATTGCAAAACCATACTCTTGTGTTTAGTTTTAGCCAGTCGTTTTCATGTTTCTAAGGCTAATTTGATGTATTGGTGCAGGTTAGTTTGAGTGCATTTGCGTTTTTATTCTCCGAGCTTGTTCAGTACAACCAAACTCAGGTCGACAATATTGGCGAGCTCGAACGAAGGTGATCCAATCTTGTTCATCGCTTGTATTCTTCGTCACTCATGCCTGAATATGCTAATTTAGTTTTGTTTTAGTGTTCCTGTACGTTCCTTCATGTGCTACATCTTCTCTTTATGATAAAAGTAGGCACTCCTTTATTAAGGATGTTTTTTTGTTTCATGTCAATATTGCTTTCTGTTCTTTTTTTGTAACTTGTGAAGCTTCAAGGGATAGAAATTCTAGTTTTTGCTATGATTAAAGGATTGAGCTGGCTTGAAAATAGCATTTTTTTTCTATGTTTAACTATTGTATATTTAATCAATACAAATTAGTTTGATATTTAACATGTAAACTGTCCAGACTGGAGGATGCTGGATATGCTGTTGGGGCTCGTGTTCTTGAGCTGCTTTGCCACAGAGATAAGGTGTGTTGCTGTCAGAAATCTTGCAAAAGTTTACTTTGGTTATCATAACTGATGTTAAATTTTAAGGAAACTAAATTATACAATCCTGAGGAGATAGTGGACTATATGTGGTGATTAGTTGGATCTTTGTTTAAATAACATCACTTTTGTTTATTGATCTCCTATTTCTCTGCTCTGGTCCTAATTCACAGCAGTGTTGTCGATAGGAGATCAAATTCAGACTTTTAATTAGACTGTTATGCCATTATTTCAATGTCATTTTCTATCTAATTAGAATGGAATCACACTGTTTAGGATTTGAACCTATGACATCGAGTTTTCAAGACCCGCGTTGTGTGATGGACCTATTAAAAGAACGTTCTGAATAATCAACTCATTTTCCAAGTAGAATCTCTCAAAATCTTCCCTCCTTGCACTCAATTATATCTGAAAATAGTTTGTAAACTTAATTGTGACGGTCCCTCATTGGTTTTCCATGGATTCCATTATCCACAAGTATATCGCATGGCTTCTTGTACCTATTTCTCTCGACACATAACTAATTTTCCTGGTGTATTACTACATTAAGTTCACCAGCAGTTGCCTCCCTTTGAAGGTTTTATCATGTTGAATGGTCTAGTCAGTTTAACTTTCATATACCATATAATGAAACTAAAACACCCAATAAATTTTTTATATCAAAGTTTCTTATATATTTGACTGTTCTAAGAAAAATAATTTGTTACATGTAAATGAATGTCCAAAAAACGTGCTTTTTGTGCTTATTCATCTAGTTGTGCGTAAATTGTAGCAGTTCACTTCACCACCAGCTTCATATTCTATATTTTACGAAAAAAAAAGTTTACCTTATGGCATATGACCTGGGCTCAATTCTTTTTTCATAGAAATGAAAGGGCAAAAGGTAACAGATGGGTTCAACTCATCTAATACAATGTATGGGCATGAGAGCCAGTTTCACAACCAGTTATATGCTTTATATTCTATTTGATTATAATTATTTGGCATCGTCGCATCGACAATTGGTTACTAACAAAATTAACTTTTTTACCATTCAATATCTTTTTTCCACCAACAAAATTTTCCACCATCTTGGCTTTATTTCATCCTTCTCTAATATTAAAGGATCAATGCACACAATTTGATATGCTAATGCATGTTCAAGTGTGCAGGGCCATAGACTAAGATTCAATGTATTAAATCAAGTTTTGGTACTGAAAGAACATATATTACCATATTCAATTGTTCTTTTAAGGGAAATGTTACTAACAAGTGCCCTTGGGGCACTTGTTTAGAAGTCTAAATAAGAAATTTTTTCTTGGAAATTGTGTATTCAACACATTGAAACTTTAAAAAGGAACATTTTCTACATAAGATTTACAAATAATTTCCTCTTCTGAATCCTTAACAAGTGCCCTTATAACCCTTCTTTTAATACCTTGTTATCATCAAAACTTCAGAGGCATGGTACAAAACCCATTTTGATTCAACAGTCCATTGGGTCTGTTAGTTGATCGTCGGTATATATTGGAAACTGACACTTTAATAATGATTAAAATTTGACCATGAGGCTAGAATATCTATGCTTTTTTGCACAAGGTTATCGTGATTGATGTAGCAATATTATTCTGAAACTGCAGGGGAACAGAAGGGAGACACGATTGTTGGGTATTCTCTCTTTTGTACACAGTACAGTGTGGAAAGTACTATTTGGAAAGGTTAGCTCCTTTATCAAAATATGCTTTTATGCCCTATCCCCCCTAATTTATCATAAGTTGGACAGGAAAGTTATATGTTTGTGTTACATGAAGCTACATGTTTGTGTTACACTGTTACTCAATGGCATGAAATATCCTTGCTTAAAGACGTGACTTTTGACTCTTTTACATCTGAGTGTAGTATGCTAATTTAGAGAGTAAAACAGCTTCTATGCAGTTTTTTTTTTTTTTTTTCATTCGGAAAAGAAATACTCCCTCCGGTCCTTATTATAAGAAACATTTGACTTTTTAGGTTCATTATGTAAGTGATGTATCTAGTCTATATTTATAAGAAGATACATTAATTATTCTATGAACCAAAAAAGTCAATTGTTTCTTGTAATAAGGACCGGAGGGAGTATATACATTACAGTCTTGTCATATGTTTGAAACATGCAGGATAGCATAAGTTGATTAGATAGACTATTTCACACAAAGCAGTTTTGGTTGTTCATTCTATAAATATTATGATTGTTGGCTTTATAAGTCATGTGTGGGATTCACTATATTTAACTTGTTTGATCATTGGGGTTCAACTTGATGCCGTCCTTGGTATGAGAAGAACTGTTTATCATTGCCAATTTAAAGAACCCGTAGATGTTGAACAATATCTACCATTGTTGTTAAATAGAGGCGCTATAGTGCTATAGCATAGTGGATTTTGATAATCCGCTACACAATTCTAGTTTCGAGGAGTGTTATTTGAACAACCTTTAATTGACAACTTATGGGGACAACCAAAATTTGCAAAGAAAAAATAGGTATTGCACGAAAATCAAAGCAATAGAGAGATAAAGTAAAAAATTATGTGAGTATGAAAGAGAAAGTTGTAACAAAAGTTGTCACAAAATGGATGTTCAAATATCATTTATCTTCTAGTTTCACTATTGAGGGAATAGCGGCCTATTCTAGTTTTTGCTAGCTGATTTAGCAACGATAGCAGAAAAAAAAAATCTAGATTTTTTAAAATAATAAAACTGAAGAATCTAAATATGTGCCGAATATGACCTATTTTTATAATAGAAAACTTAGAATCAGTGAGTATTACTCCCATATTCACCGTAATACGTACACCTTTCAATATAAGTTATGCTCTGCCTCCATGGTCCTTTTTATTTGTATGCAACATGTTTTACAATATATATAGTTGACTTATTTCAACCGTTATTTGTCTGCAACGCTGTCTGCTATTTCACATTACGGACTTTTGGCGTTTCACTATTTTCTGCTATCCGCCATTTTTAACACTGATTATATATTGTGTTATTATTCTAACACTTAGATTGGTCACAGCCCTATATTCCATTTCTGTTGAGCTGACCATGTTTAGTTGTTTACACAGAATCATCAATATATTTTTTTATACAGTCTTGGTTCTTGCCAACCTGTATAATTTTGTCATTGAGTGTTCTGTATCATGATTTTCCACGTGCCTTTTGAGAGTTCTTATGTTTTTTGGTCAACTTCAATATCTGGTGTTGGATATCTTAGACACATTCTGTTCTCGTGAATAAGATCTTAGCTAATTTATATTCTGTTATCATTGCATCATATACTCATTTTGGTCGGGAATGTGTTGCTTTTTTGGCAACTCATTTAGTTTCAATATATGTTTTTTTGTTATTACGTTAGGTAGCTGACTCACTGGAGAAAGGAACTGAACACGAAGATGAATACATGATCAGTGAAAAGGAACTCCTAGTAAACAAGTAATTTAGTCTCAGGAGTTAATTTGATTGTTACACACTGAATTTTAACATCAATCAGCAGTGAGCTGATGGATCTCTTGTTTTTTAGATTCATTTCTATCCCAAAGGACATGGGAACGTTTAACTGTGGCGCATTCGTTGCTGGAATAGTTCGGGTGAGTGTTTTGCTTCACTGTATTTCCCCATCAGCTAGTTATTTGATTTTTAGAGAAAGGTCAAATCATTAGTTTGTTTTGTTCTATGAAACAGGGTGTTTTGGATGGTGCTGGCTTTCCAGCTGTTGTAACAGCTCATTTTGTGCCCATGGAAGGTCAACAACGACCTCGGACCACAATTTTGATAAAATTTGCTGAAGAGGTAAAACCTGTCATTGATTTTGCTTTTGTTCAGTGCACGCAACACGTACATTCTTAAGTTCTGAACTGATAGCTTGTTTTTTGCGCTATCTTCCAGGTGTTACTTAGAGAAGCAAGATTAGGCTGATGTTTATATGAAGAATTTTCAATTAAGATATTTGTAATGCTGAACACCATATAGAAAGATATGGAACTTTCACCTATGCAGTGTTTTAGGATTCTGACCAGCCTATCCTTTTGATATGTGCTTCAAACTCGTTTCTCATTCTATTGTATGTTATCCTTTGAAGTTGGAAATAGTTCTTACTGTCTTGAATTATAATGTACAAAATATCTCATGTTTAATTTCAATATCTGTCAACCTGCATATTGATTGAGGATAACTCACGGATGAGGTAAAGCTTGATTTGCCAGTATATAAATAATATTTGAAAAATGCTAAAGAGTGCTCATAGACATTGGTTGAAGTAACAAATTTAGAAAATGTGTTGGAAAATGACGAATTCAACTTTTTAAAAGTTTAAAAATCATTGTTTTCAATGTAAAACTACTACTTTTGGTTTTCATAACTCAGCACCATCCTACAAAATCGTTTTTAGTTTTTGTTAATTGACATAAAATTTTAACATATCCGACAAAATGGTAAATTTATTAAGGGTCCGTTGATTCAACGGATGGGAGCATGGGAACGGATGGGAGCATGGGAGCGGATGAGAGAGATTTGAATGGAGACGAGGGGAAGAGAGTTTTTTTTAAATAAATATGTTTAGTTCAAAAGAGAGGAGGGGTGTGAATATATTTTAATTAAATATATGTTTTTTGTTGTTGTTCACGGGGGAAGATGAGAGATTTTAAAACAAATTTACCTTTTTCTCCTTAAAATTTATTATAATTGGTCAACAATTTACGGTAAGTCTCATGATGTTCATGTAAATAAAATGATTCGTGATGTGATTAAATACACATTAAAAAATAAAATATCAAATATTTTTTTTTAAAACCAAATAAATTCTCAATTATTTTGAATAATAATTTCA
Source organism: Medicago truncatula (assembly GCF_003473485.1). Taxonomy (NCBI): domain Eukaryota; kingdom Viridiplantae; phylum Streptophyta; class Magnoliopsida; order Fabales; family Fabaceae; genus Medicago; species Medicago truncatula. Next base: position 34,872,288 of record NC_053044.1, read on the forward strand.
TTAATAATTGGTTTAGAAAAAATATTATATCTAAAGAAGTTCTTATTTTCAATAATAATTTCAGTCCGCGTGAGCTTACTCAGTTTGCAAGGACATTGCATAATATATGGAGGGGTTGAAGTTCGAACTCCCAGACACCGCCACTTATTCAGCTTGCAAATGTGAATTTCTAATCAATAGATTACTTGAAAAAAAACAAAAATTCTAAAACATTACTAACTTTAAAGTTTTATTTATATTATAAATAAAATCAATGTAAAATAGTTTTACATCGACATCCATGATCATATTGTATTATGTCAAATCATCATAAAGGTATTTAGTAATTAATTGTATGATATAACAAATCTATATGCATACAAAGTTATCTTGCGCTCGCTAGATATCCGAAGATATGTTTCGATATGTTGCAAAATAAGGCTAGGAACACACTCTCGATTAGAGACACACGTTTTATTTATTTTAAAACATCAAAAATTTGAATTGTTCATAACCAAAATCGAGGCAAAAGGCATCACATTGCTTGAGGCATTTCTTCTCAAACCCAACAAGTAAATGTGAATTTATTATCAATTTGTGTTTGTTGAAGTTAAGGGTTGATTACATGTTGAGCAAGTATAATTAATTTAACATTAGTTTAGAAAAATATAGTAATTAGATTTATTTAGGTATCGTTTACATAGATATTTAGTTGTCACTTGTGAAATGCGGTTTTAAAATTTTATTTAGTATTGTAAAATTAAGTTTTTGTGCTCTAAGTGTTTGACAAAATGTTTAAATGATAATGAATTTAAGTTTTTGTATTTTCTTATTGGTTGTTATTGATATGGTTGATGATGTTGGCAGAATGAGATATGGTGGTAGAGAGGCCTTGCGTAGTTTGGTTCGTATAGAGTGTGCATTTAAGTAATCTTCCGGTGACTATTAGTGTAGAATGGGCAAATATCCTCTAAATGCCACTCGTTAAGACATTGTCACAAAAACACCACTTGTCTCATGATATCAAGTGAGGTGTATACGAAAGAGTTTCATAGTCCCTCGGTAGTTATAATTTTATTTTCATGTTTTTTGCTAATGAACACGATATTGGTTTCTGGAAAGGTACAATTGTTTACGAATGATGTATTTTGGATACATACATTTGTGTGTGGATATTTATTTTGAGATTTAATACCATTATGGTTTATATTGAACTTGTCTCTCAATATTATATTGACTTTATGTCTTGGTTTATATGACCATTGTGACATCGTGTCTTGGTTTATATGTCCGTTGTTTATGAATCATGAATACCTATGTCATGAAAAACGGTTAAAGAATCAATATATCGACCAATCCAAAGTTATCTTCTGATGAACTTTGAAATCAAACTGGAATATAACGAAAGTTAGATCTGATGTTTGTATTTTCCACGTTATATGCTTATTGCAAGATAACTTCCGTTTTCAACAAATCCGTTGTATTTTTTATCAGAAGCTATCTTCCAATACTATCGGAACATAACTTCTAATGGATATTATTTTAGGTTTTGTAGAGGGCATGTGTGAGCATAATTGGTAGGGGGTGCAAAAGAGCAATTTCCTAAAATTTAATTAGATTTTAATTGGGCCTTCATCTTAGGCCTATTTTTTTTTTTACACAACAAAACGTATAACGAAATAAAATAACATTTTCGACGAAGGGTTTCACAAAACCAGTGAGAAATCACGAGAGAGAGGAAGAGAGAAAAATCATCTAGATTTTTCTCTAGCTTTGAGAAGTTACAACGCACAAAATTCACATTTCAATTCAAATGCAGCACCATTGTTCCTGAAGCTCAGGTATTCTCTCTTAACTCTTTCAACCCTTTTCCTTTTCCATTTTCTTATTTTTTTTCCCCAAAATTTTTCACACTGTTGTTATACATGTTAATTTCAAGCATAATTGTTAGTACTAATTCAATGTTTTTGATTAATCTCTCAATTGTATACCCTTTATCACTTTAATTTCTGCTATCTTCGCAAATTGCATGTGCATGCCTTTAAACCTTAGGTTTTATGAATTATGGCACCCTGTTCCGTTTAAGTCTGAATTTCTATTTATTTATCGAATTTTTATTATTTATTTAATAAAAAGGAATTTTTTAGGTGATGGGTTATTCTAGTCTTTAGTGTAAGTGATTTATTTTTGGTTTAGATATGATTTAAGTACATGCAATTATAGTGTTTTTTTTTTAATTTTAGTTTTGTAAGATTTTTGTTTGGATTTAGTCCTGTTAGCTTATTGGATCATGTGGGTGATTTTATTGGGTCCCGTATGGCGTCAAGGATTAAAAGTAACCGTTTTTTAATTTGCGGGGACTGAATCTAAACAATTTTTTTTTTACAGGACTAAAACTAAAAAACACTAATTGCGGGGACTAAATCATATTTAAACATTTAGTTTTCATGTTCATAGTTATTGCTGATTATATATTATGATAGTAATCTAGAGAAGGATGGTATTTGTTGTATCAAGGCTCTAAGTTGCAGTTGAAGTCGTGTTGTGATACACTGATACTTGATATCGCATTGAATGGCCGTTGGATGCAGTCGACACGATCTCAATCATGGTTGCGTTGCGTAGATGCATCAAAAACTTTAATGGTGTGGCCCAGATTGTGGCCGCCAATCTCTTTAAAACCCTAGCTGCTGCAAGCTTGATTGACTTTTTCTCAAGTTATATTGTTTGCATTGAATGGCTGTTGAATGCAGTCGACGCGATCTCAATCATGGTTGTGTTGCGTAGATGCATCAAAAACTTTATGCCGTGGCCCAGATTGTGGCTGCGAACCTCTTTAAAACCCTAGCTGCTACGAGCTTGATTGACTTTTTCTCAAATTATCTTGTTTGTATTGAATGGCTGTCGAATGCAGTCTACGCAATCTCAATCATGGTTGCGTTGCGTAGATGCATCAAAAACTTTAATGCTGTGGCCCAGATTGTGGCCACCAACCTCTTTAGAACCCCAGCTGCTACGAGCTTGATTGACTTTTTCTCAAATTATCTTGTTTGGGGTGGGTTTGGTAGGGATACAATGAAATATTTGGCAGGCCTTTGTAAAATGGGATCTAATTGAAATTTTATGTTGGTTTGCATGAAATGTTTGGCAGGACATTTTTCATCGTATAAGATCAATGATGTCTACCTCACCTTCAAAAGCCAATTGGAACCCTGCATTCCATAAGATCTTTGTTGAGTTATGTGTCAAAGAAGTGTTGAAGGCGAATGAGCCTGGGATGCGGCTTACCAAGGAAGCTTGGAAGAACATTGTTGGATCCTTTTATGAAAAGACTGGAGTGGAGTACGACAAAAAACAATTCAAGAATCACTATGATTCCACCAGGAAACTATGGAAGGTCTGGGATAAGTTGACTCGTGATAGTGACATGAAATGGGATCCAAAAACTAGAAAGTTTGGTGCTTCTGAAGAAGACTGGTGCGATTATATAAAGGTATTGGTAATTATTATTACTCGTCCAAGATGGTAGGAGATTTTCATGGTTCCAGATAAATAATTATGAAGCCTTTTTAATTTTTGCAGGAAAACCCAGAAGCTGCACAGTTTCAGTCTAACGAAATCCAGTTTAAAGATGAATTGGATATCATCTTTGATGGAGAAATGCCTCCTGAAGAAATTAAAAAATCAATACGTCTGAAGTGGCAGGATAATGCTCTAGCCACATCTGTGCAGGGAAGAACACGCGGGAGGAAGCGCAAGTGTGTTATTAAATATGAATTAGAGACTTCCGAACTGGCCAATTCTCCGCCAACTCCAAAAGCCTCGTGGACACCTGCATACCATAAAATATTTGTTGACTTATGCCTTGAAGAAACTTTGAAGGGGAACAAAGCCGGGTCACATTTTAGCAAGGAGGGCTGGAAGAATATTATGGGATACTTTTATGCAAAGACCGGTGTGAGATATGACAAAAGACAAATTAAGAATCACTATGATTTCACCAGAAAACAGTGGAAAATCTGGGTTAAGTTGATTGGTGATGATAACATGAAATGGGACCCAAAGACCAATACATTTGATGCTTCAGAGGAAGACTGGCTTGATTATCTAAAGGTATGAAGGTTTATTCATTCAATTTATTGAGAGATTCTCTTCATGTTTGAGACTAATAACAATTAAGTCATTTTGTTACAGGAAAACCCAGAAGCTGCACAATTCCGCTTTAAGGAAATCCCATTTCCCGAAAAATTGGATATCATCTATGCTGAAAGTATACAAACTGGGGAAATGCAACCTTCAACCAGTAGTGAGAGACAGAATGATGATTCAGCAGCTACACCTCCTTTACCTCCTTTACGTGTAGAGCGAGGGAAGAAACATAAGAGTATTAATGAGGATTTTGACTTTAAGAATGCTATTGTGATGAATGCTACACCAATCAGATCAATTGCAAGTGAGCAAAGCATGCCACGCTCATCTCATCCCAAGGTCAAAGCCAACTGGACCCCTTCATTGCACAAGACCTTTATTGATCTATGTCTGCAGGAGACATTGAATGGAAATAAGCCTGGGACACATTTTACCAAGGAAGGTTGGAAGAATATTATAGATTCATTTTATTTGAAATCTGGTTTCAATTATGGTAGATTACAATTTAAGAATCACTGGGATAATACAAAGGAACAATGGAGAGCTTGGTCTAAGCTTGTTGGCACTAGTTACATGAAATGGGATCCATCTAACAGTACATTTGAGGCTAGTGAAGCAGATTGGACTAAATATTTAAAGGTATGTTAAATTACCAAATGCACTTACTTTATTATGTTCATTTGACAGTTTGCGAATCTTAAGGAGATTCCTGATTTCCCCCCGCTACTCATTTGGTATAGGCAAACCCAGAAGCTGCCCAGTTTCGCTATAAGGCACTACCATTAGCCGATGCATTGGAAACTCTCTTTAATGGTACTACTGCTACAGGGGAGACTCAACCTGCTCTGGAACACAGGAAAAGCGATGACAGCGTCAATACTTTGCCTTCACACCCAAAAGAACCAGATGTAACCAGCTTAGATGAGAAGACTGCATCTCTTGGTGATGCTGTCGCATCAAGAAATGGCGTGACTATTCAAAAGAATGCCTTCCCAATTTCGTGTGCTGAAGGCAAACGTAGTTATAGCATTGGTGAATGCATTGAATGCCTTGATGGAATGGAAGACGTAGAGCAAGGAAGTGACCTCTATTTGTTTGCTTTAGATGTGTTCCTTAGGCAGGAACATAGGGAAATTTTTCTCCAGTTGAAAAAGCCTAATCTGAGGATCTCATGGTTGCAGCGGCTTCAGTCTGTTGGTCAAGCTTAAGTCTAGCCTTTTGTCATACATTCATCGCCATCACAGTCACCATCACCATCACCATCACCATCACCACCACCACCACCATCACCATCACCACCACCACTACCACCATCATGTTGTTTTTATTTAATAATTATACTTTCTAGTTCTGCATATATTAAGTGATTAGTTATTGGTCTGTTCCTTGCATTAAGTGTTCAGTTATTGGTCTGTTCCTTGCATGATGATGATATTGTGGTAAGCTAACTTGGAAGCTTAGAAATGTGTATTGTGGATTTTCTCTTCCCTTCCCTGGTTTTGCAAACCTCTGTAATCTTGTACTGTTTAATGTTATTTTGTTGCGACTGCTTTATAATGTATGAGGTTTTTACTCTGTCAGATAGAGTTATTCACAGTCTGATTATTTCATAATTGAACATGCAGTTAGAGTCCTTATTTACTCTCTCCATGTTAACCGTTTTCTTCCAAACAGAAGAAAAATTTAAGATGGTTAAACAAAAGTGTCTTAATAGGGAAACCATGCCATGGCAACTGGTTGATTCCCAAACGTTTATTGGACCACTGAAGTTTCATTTTCAATATTCCAAATTGCAGTTCCTTGTTCTTGGCATACAACTTTGTTTTCTAACAAGAAAATATTTAATTACATGGTATCTCACACATCGATTTAGAAAGATGGGTGACAACATGGTAAAATCTAAAGACACCTCTAGCAGGTTTGAGAATTATGCTGATCCCTCAATTACATACTGAATTGTATGTAGTGTTGATGTTATAAGTATAACAAAATACAGATCTAGTTTCTAATAAAAAGAACCCTAAGTAAGTAAAAGCCATTATGTCTTCCTGATGGATGTAAATCATGAAACTAATGTCCAGTATCTATACTCTCTATTTGATGTTCAAACTTGTCACATACAAGGCCTGGAAGCAGAAAATTTCGTATTCGAGTATCTGGAGCGCTCAACGCATCCAAATGGCTACTTATAATACTTTTTATATGGAAACCCTTCTTCTGTATCATACTTCTTTGCCTAGAAAAGTACTCATCCCCTTTGGTAGAGTCTGAATCTTCTGCTCTGAAAAAATGCAGAACATTGACAGTTAAAGATTCAGTTATCATATCAATCTTTTGGCAAAGGTAAATATAAGTTTTTGTAAAAAAGCATAGTTAAGGTATTTGCTTGGACATTATCTTGGAGATATAAAGGGAACATAGTCATCATACCTCATCATCAAGGAAGACCAACTTCTAAATCCTGCAGAAACAAGATGATTAATGGTGACATTTTGGTTTATTTCAGACTCTCTTGATAGCAAAATTATAGACCATCCATCAGTTTGAAGGTTCATGTATAATCTTAAAACAAACATGAGCTTTACATTCTTTGCCTCTTTCATACAGTTGCTAATGCTGTCATTATGAAACCTACACGAAAAGAAACTCTTTGTTAGGTTTTTATCAATACCATACAATGTAGATTGTAATCAAGTTGGAAAAACTACATAAATGATGCTATCAAATAACCATAACTATACATCTGTAAAATGTTGCAAGTTGGTGCAACAAGTCACTAATGAATAAAACTAAACTCCACCAGTGTGGTCAATCGCTGAGCGCGGAATATAGCAGTTTATCCGAATTTCGCTATGCTATAAGTTATAGCGGTTCTATAGCTGTTATTTGACAACACTTTGAACTAAATAACTATCACAAAACATTAACTATTTGTTCAAATTCCACCTAGCTATAATCATGATTTGACAATACTAGAATCCACAGCACCAGTTGTTTCTCATGTGAGCACATTCCTATATTTACACCATCCTATATCAAGGAGCATTAGTTGCAAGGGATTACCTATGATACAAATTGGAAGAATAAGGATTTGAATGAATAATGTCATCTATGTCCAACAACACCACATCCAGACCATTGTCCGAAGGTCTCATACTCTTGAAGTAATCAATAATCATAGACACAACTATATTCAAGTCTCGGGCATAATAACCTCCTTTGATATAATGTATAGCCAGATCTCTACATATATTTGGAAGATCATATCCTTCTAAGTTATTGATCTCAGCATGCAGAGAATGCACGCTGCAATAACTGTAGTAATCATTTATGTTCAGAAGTTCAATAACTCCAGTACTTTTACTTTGACATGATTGCAGCATAATCGTCAACGAAACCAGCAAAGTAATCAATAAAACTCCAAGAGTGACAAGTGAAGCAAAAAATATTGTTGCTGTAAGAGATGTCATGTAGAATCCTGATTCTATCCCATAATGGCTTGATGATGTATCTGTGAAGAACACACAAAGAAAAGTTACAATTCGTAAGTGCCATTGATAACAGTGTTTTAAAAAGCAAACCGGACAGTTCAATCGGTTGAACCATGAACCAACACCGTCTATAATTCAGTAATTTGAGAAGTTCGACCGCAGTTTGTTCTGGTTATAGAAGTTTAAACCAGTTGAAGCATAATCCAGAGGTCTCGTTGGTTCAATGTCTAGTTCGATTTTTAAAATATCTATACTGCATTAATCTAACTAACTTCTCTGCAATAAACTTAGATTATAAATTCATAATGTTTTGTCCTGACATACCAGAATCATCTGAAAGACTAGCTGCAGCGTACTGCTGCTCCATTTGATGCGCATAAGCAGACATAGTTTCAAGCTATAATCTATAATAATTCAACAAAGATTTGGTCATCATTAAAAACAACATGGTTTGCAAAATTACAATTTGGTTCAAATTTAAGAACAGGATGAAATAAAACAAAAAATCCAGTTAGAAATTTAACTATGGTTGCTGAGAGAGTGAGAAAAAAATTACCTGAGAAAGACATTAATGAGCCACAAAACAAAATGTGGGAGATAACATGGTGATGGATATTTCACTAGAATGCATGAGAGTATATATATTTTGCAATTGTTTGTTGTGTGAGTCACTCTCCAAAGGAAGCTTCCTTCGTTTTTTAAGTGCCTTTCCTTTTTTATCATGTGTGTCTACACATCGTTAGTTTTGTCAAATGTCAAATTTTTTGAGGTCAGCATATAAAACATTTAGTCATAGACATTGTTGTGACATCTCAAAAGGATGAGGTAAGATTTTTGAAAAGTAAAAAGTTAATAAAATGTAGAACTATTTTTGTGAAGAGTAATAATTCAGTTATGTGGTTAGAGTTTGTTGATAATTAGTTAGTTGGTTTGTTAGTTAGTTAAGTTTCAAAGTGCTGTATAAAGAGTCTTTCTAATATTTTTTTTTTTTTAAATATGATTCTTTGTCAGATTTTACTCCTGTTTCACATTCAATACTTTTTAGAACTTATAGTATTGAAAGCCACACATTTTAAATGTCAAAAAATGGAGAATTGTGACTTGTAATCAATTGAGCATCAATTTTATTAGTACCTGACTAGTAAGAGCTCCAAATCAATAATTTTGCTATAAATCTTCGTTGATATAGATCAATAGTTTTGGTCTAGATTTGTTTTTAAATATTCTTACAAAGAAATTTACATGCTTTACCAACACTTTTCCTTAACTATTCCCAAACAATTTAACAAATACTACTTTGAAGTAATATTTTTAAGCTAAAAATTATTCATAAAAAATGAGAAAAAAAATATAAATATGGGGGACATAGACCAAATAGAGGAATGCTATGAAGTAACTTAACTTGCTTTTGTATTTCTTTTTATGGCTCATATTCATTTGTCCCTAACTTCACAATTGAGTTAAATATGTTTTTAGTCCTTATAAATATATCAATTTTTAATTTTAGATTCTCTAAAAAATTTCTTCGACTTTTAATCCCCTAAAAGTTATCTATCACCGCTTTTGGTCTCTAATTTTAAATCAACCTTCAAATTTTTGAATGAAATTTTGCAGAAATGTGTAGAATATCAAAAACAACATTATAACTTTTTAACAAAACATGATTTAAATATGAATTTTTAAACGTAAAAAATATAAAATTCAAATTTAATTCATGTTTTGTTAAAAAAATTCCATTTTTTTAGAGAGATTGTTATGATGTTCTACATATTTATGCAAAATTGTATTCAAAACTATGAAAGCTACACATGAGTTGACTTAAAAGTATGGACCAAAAGTGGTGATAGAAAATTTTTTAGGAATTAAAAGTCGAAGAAAAAGAAAAAATTTAGAGGGACTAAAACGAAAAAAGTTGATATATTTATAGGAAATAAAAATAAATTTAATCAAACAAAATAAATCTCCTTGTTGTAAATAAAAATAACATATAGAAATAAATTATTTGAGTTTTATTTTTCTAGGGTTAGATATGTTTTGGCCCCATTAAATATACAAACTTTTAGTTTTAGCCCCCTAAAAAATTTGTTAGACTTTTAGTCCCTCAAAACTTTTTCATAGTTTTAGTCCCTACTTTTTAGTCAATTTATGTCTAGTCTTCATATTTTTTTAATGAAATTTTCCAAAAATATGTAGAATATTATGACAATCTCTTCCAAAAAAAAATTAGAATTTTTTAATAAAACATGAAACTATAATGGTCCCTATATATTTAAGATTTTGCATATTGGTCCCTAATTTCATATTTTTAGCTTTGCTTTCACTTCCAAAATCCAAATTACATTTGACTACACACTCTTCTCTATAGTTCTAAGTGCCTCTAACAAGTGAAACTATAATACAAAACACTTGATACTTAAAACAACAGTCACAAACTATCAAATATTGGTGATAGCATCCCCCCACCATATCTCTTCCTATACAAGACCATAGCACAACCACATAAATACTTGTGATGCCAAATATTTCATACCTCAAAATGCAGTTTCATTAGCCTATCTACTCATCACATGCCACATGTCACTACATGCATAATTAGCCACATATCTATAATTGCTATATCTCATTCCCACTCTCTTTTTTTCAATGCAATAACAAAACAACATCCTCATCAAAACTTTTCAACATAATTTTTTTTTCAGCCATGGAAACTAGTATAGCATGTTACTCCAGTGGTGCTTTTCTTCGTAGTGTTTCTGCCAAACACTCCCTACCCTCCATCACTCCCTCTTCTGCCTTCAGGGTATGTACAATAGTCTTAAGAATTTTTTATTTCAATGATTAATTAATTGGAAAGTTATGTTATGCACTTTATTCTATCATTATGTAACTTATTCTACGTGTGATATTTATGCTTTTATTTAATTGAAGAAGAATACTAACATGTTTTTGTAATGAGGCAGAGTTTGAAATCAAGCTCTTTATTTGGAGAATCTCTTAGAGTGTCATCTAAATCAACACTGAAATTTTCAAGGGCAAAGAGTACTTCAGTGATAACCAAATGCGAAATCGGAGACAGTTTGGTGAGTTACTTACATGTGTGGTCTATGTGTTTTGAACTTATCTACTGACATAAGCACTCGCGAGTCGTGACAATTTCTGTGAGAGCTTGTGTAAACAACTTATGACATGTCCATTAGCTTATAAAAACAGTTTGACTATATGTTGATGTTTGTATATTGTAGGAAGAATTCTTGTCAAAGGCGACGCCGGATAAGGGACTGATTAGGTTGATGGTGTGCATGGGAGAAGCATTGAGAACAATTTCTTTCAAAGTGAAGACAGCTTCTTGTGGTGGAACACAATGTGTTAACTCTTTTGGGGATGAGCAGCTTGCAGTGGATATGCTGGCTAACAATCTTCTTTTTGAGGTTAGAGAATATCATATTTATCCATTCTTATAGTTTAATCCAATTCATGCACATAGATTGGTCTTGGTCCAATTCCTAGACAGGGGGATCCATAACATAAATATGTGGCTGTTATGAAGGATTTAGATGTAAAATTGTGATATAACTGAAAAATGATACATGAATCAATGAGGTTCCTACAAGAACTTTTTCACACACACAACTAGAATCGAATTCGGGACAACATGCTTAAAGGACTAAATTAAGGAAACATGTTTTGTTAATGATATGAGCTTCTTTGATCTTGCATTGAACTAAAATCTTGACCTTTTTTCTTTCTTTCTTTCATAATAGTAGCAATAAAATGCCATCTTATCTTCAATGTACAATGAAGCTAAAGTCTCCAAATTTCTATGCACAGGCCTTGAAACACTCTCACTTCTGCAAGTATGCTTGCTCAGAAGAAATTCCTGAGCTTCAAGACATGGGAGGTCCAGTTGATGGTATGTCATAATTATACCAAACTATCACTAAAAATATTGTTAATGTCTTATACAAATATATTAATTTTTAGGCTATGCATTTCTGATAATATATGCAACTAACAGGTGGATTTAGTGTTGCATTTGACCCTCTTGATGGTTCAAGCATAGTAGACACAAATTTCACAGTAGGCACCATCTTTGGTGTATGGCCTGGTGATAAGTTGATTGGAGTAACAGGAAGAGATCAAGTTGCTGCAGCTATGGGAGTTTTAGGTCCTAGAACCACTTATGTACTTGCACTTAAGGACTTCCCCGGCACTCATGAATTTCTACTTCTTGATGAAGGTAACATTGATGTCATAAGATTTATGAGATTCTAATAAGGTAGCTATTTCACTTTATGATATGTTCATTTTAGCATTAAAGTTCACAATGACTCTCTAAACCGAAAAAATGTTCGAGGAAATCAGAAAAGGGTGCATCGACCCTTTGAATCAAGCAGCAGTACTATATACTTTTGAATTGAAGGATAAAGAGATTTTTACATGCTCAATTTAGAGAGAAACTTATCATAGACAAGTATTACCCAACCTTTATCATATGACAAAATTATCCAATTCATATTTCAGGAAAATGGCAGCATGTCAAAGAAACTCATGAAATTGGTGAAGGGAAACTATTCTCCCCAGGAAATTTGAGAGCCACATTTGACAACAAAGATTATGCTAAGGTCTACATTTATCTTATATGAGAAAAATACATTGTTGTTTGTATTATTAACATTATCAATGGATACTAACTTCTTCGTTTTTCATCGATTAGTTGGTCGATTACTATGTTAGAGAAAAATACACATTGAGATACACTGGAGGAATGGTGCCAGATGTTAACCAGGTTCTTTTCTCAACACATTCATATATGACATTATAATTTATAACAAGTCCTTGATACAAAATTACTTCACTAAGACTTATCTACACTATTAATTGAACTCATTTATGTATAGATGTTGTAGATGAATATTTGATGAAATATGGTTAACTATCTTTTGTATATGCAGATTATTGTAAAAGAAAAGGGAATATTTACAAATGTAACATCACCAACTGCCAAAGCCAAGTTGAGACTGTTGTTTGAGGTAGCTCCATTAGGACTCTTGATTGAAAATGCTGGAGGTTACAGCAGCGATGGCCATAAATCTGTGCTAGACAAGGTCATTGAGAACATTGATGATAGAACTCAAGTTGCTTATGGATCAAAGAATGAGGTCATTAGGTTTGAAGAAACATTGTATGGTTCATCAAGGCTCAAGGGTGGTGTACCTGTTGGAGCAAGTGCTTAAGCACTTATCCTACATTTCATTTTGAATTTTTATCTGCTTTGTGCAAAAGATATATATGTTATCTTTGAGATAATTGTGTACAATATAGTCATAGATGCCCTATTTATGACTAGAACTAAATATAATCTATGTTCAAATGGCCAAAATTTAAGCATCTAGACAAGAAGTCTGCCTTCTATTAAGCAATTAGGGATTTAGACTTGTTGAGTTTGGCCCTGTGAATCCCAAATACATAATACAGGTGTGATGCATTAGAGATAAACGGATACAAGAACTTTTTAAAATTCAGGATTTGATTTAGAATAAGATTGTCAAAATCGAGAGTTTAAGTAAACTCGTTTTGTTTAGTGAAATCGGTTCACAAACTCGACTAGTTATCTCATAAGAAAAATAATATATGCCACACATATACTTATAATACAATCAATATATACATCAATACTCAAGTGCAAGTGCGATAAGATGACTCATAATGCGCTAATTATGTAGTAGTATGTCTCATGATGGTTGCATTTCAATTTTTTACTTCATAACATGCAAGTACGACAAGATGGTCGTTCATCAATATCCAACACAACACTTTCACGGAAAGAATAAGTCAAATATCAAAATATGTAAGTATTATTTAATACAAAATATTCTCATGAATTTCAATGGTATATCCTCTTGTTGAAATCATTCAAAAATAAATCATAAAATAGGATATTCATTTAAATCATGTTGAAGAATGATCTTTTACATAAGCCATATCAAAATCTCAATTTTTGAAAAACCAAATTTAAAAATTATACTTAGGCATCAAGCAAAGTATAGGGCCAATCAAGATAAGCAAACCAATATGGATTCATCCAAAATTTTGTATTGAGATAAGTGCACATGAAAAGAATTGTAGAAATAATATTTATCATGAAAAAATTTACCATAAGTTATGCTTATCTTATGAAAACAAAATTTATATGAAAACAACATATGACATATATTCAATTATCAAAATCATGAGTTTTTGTGATTTTATTGTTCTTTTTAACAATTTAAAGACTTGTTAATTTTATTTTGGTCAAATAGTTTAATTGCTAGAATTCATTTTTTTAAGGTGAATAGGTGAAGTATCCTCAGTTCGAACTCTGATCCATGCATATTACAATACATTATACCTACCAACTAAATTAAGTTCGTAATGGCAAATATTCATTTACTATAATCAATAGAGAAACATTTTATGGATTTAACATGAACCAATATGAGATATGTCAAAATTAAAATAATTTTGACAAATGAATTTCATTTAGGCATGATGTGTGAGTTATGAGTGGAGTTTTTTTTTTCCATCCAATAATGGTTTAAGGGCTTAACTTTCTACATTTATTTGTGGGGTATTCCTTGCACTATTTCTACATTTATATGTGTTTCAATTACGGGAATTATGAAATTATCAGTTTATATATATATAAAAAAAAAAAAAAAGTGAATTAATACCATAAAGTTTTTTCTTGAGGTTTTTTTTTTAGGTTCTTGAGGAAAATTAATACCATATAGTTGTAGCTTTTTTTGTGTCTCGTAGTTTAAAAATTAAATCAAATTCTATATACAAGCCATAAATTTCTAACTGTTTTTTATCTTTTTGAGGTATATTTAATTGAAACAAAACCTTGCTATTGCCAGTTATAAAAGTAAAAAAATAAAAAAACAAACAAACAAACTTTACGTATATTCTGGTACTGTTTGTTTCCTTTTAGTTATAAAAAAAGATAAAAATTGAATTTTAGGATGCAACAAAACGCGCCAGGTAGGGGTCGAACCTACGACCTTCTGCTTAGGAAACAGACGCTCTATCCACTGAGCTACAGGCGCTGCTTGTGATATGTTTCTTCCGTTTATATATAAAAAAGAGTTTATTCTTGTTTTCAATTTTCAAATGAAGGAGAAAAAATATATAGCAAATTGTATCTCAATCTGTTACAAGATGATTATTATAAGAATTTCATTATAAAAATATGATTATAAGAGTATTATATTTTAATTAGTGAATCATGAGTCATCTTTGTTAGTCAGCTTTTGAAGGAGCAATGGTATATAATCTTTTTTTTTTTAGGGTCAGTTAGTCATACATTCTGCTTAAGAGTATTATATTTAATATAATCTTTTTTTTAAGAAATACTGCCAACTAATCATAATTTACCGTTCATTCGTTCTTTTTTTTTTTTTTTTGAGAGTCGGTGGTTAGTCAATTTTGATGATATTCTATCATAAAACAACTTAAACGAGAAGTTGTTAAGAGTAGTTCCACGAAAAAACAACTTAAACTACTTATCATAAAATGAAATACTGTACCATTTAAGTATACCGATTAGTTGGCAGTACAGTATTATTCCTTAAAAAAAAGATTAGTTGGCAGTATTAC
Source organism: Medicago truncatula (assembly GCF_003473485.1). Classification (NCBI taxonomy): domain Eukaryota; kingdom Viridiplantae; phylum Streptophyta; class Magnoliopsida; order Fabales; family Fabaceae; genus Medicago; species Medicago truncatula. The sequence continues at coordinate 34,887,542 of NC_053044.1, forward strand.
ACACTATTTTACGTGTAGAAGATAGTTATAAAATTTGCCAAGTATTTGGGAACTAAGTAACAACTAACAAACTTATGCTCTTTGAGTTTGATTAATAAATCCAAACCTCACTTAACTCACCTCACATTATTCAATTGATCTCAACCCAACCTCATTCTCTCTCAATCAAGAACCTCTCTTTATCACCATATCGGCACTCAGCATTATTAACAATGGAATGGATGAATTCTTGTTTCAACTCATCAAACTCAAATAATAGTTATGGCTACATTTATGACACCACGGAAGAATATACTAGAATGGTAGAGAATTCTCTAGGCTATAGTCTTCATGGCATGATGAATGATTTCCAAGAAGATGATTATTGGTTGATGAAGGAAACTATGCTATGTAGTGTTGATCAAATCAATCAACACAACATCGATGAAGTGGTGCTAGATGATAATATTGCATCAACGAGCGTTTCACTTTTTGGATATGACTCAGTTGATTCTTTCAACTTCTCTCCTCATGCAACTGATAGTAATAACAATAGAACTACGAATATCGTAGAATCCAAAAAGAAATCATTCAAGAAAGTGGTTCATTGGTCATGTGATGAACACATGTTAGTTCTTTTTCATTGTTTATTGTTTACTTAGTTTGAATTATATATCTTTTTATATGCACACACGCACGCATGCACTCACTCACACATGTGTTTGACATGTATTTTTTATTTGTAGGCGTTTCTTGAAGGGACTTGTAGACGGCAAAGACGGAAAGTGGAAAGAAATCTCTAAGGACTATGTAAAAACAAAGACTCCACCCCAAGTAGCAAGCCATGCTCAAAAGTACGAAAAAAGGCAAAAGCAAAGACTTGATGATGATAGCAAAAATATGAAAAGGAAACTTAGGGCTAGCATCCATGATATAACTACTCTTGATCTTCTTGGAAGTGATGACTCATATGCGTGGTTTTTTGGTGACCAAGTGATTGAAGACGACAACAATAACAATAGATCACTCTCAGTCACAACTTTCAACCAAGAATGTGATCAAGATCATGAAGTTGTTGCTTCCACTTGATATGTATCTTTAATTTGCCAACGACACATGATCTAAGTGAAGATGAAACAGTTTGAGTTTTGTTTTAGACAATAGGTTAGCTAGCTTTGTTTTATTTTAATTTACACTCCACTCTTTATTCCTTCATCAAGGTTTTATATCTCAGGGTTTTCCTAGTAATTTATTTAATGAAACATTTGTTCACCGTAGCATGATTGTAACCTTGGTTTTGGCCTTTACTTTTTATTTTAATGTATTTTATGGATATTGTTGTGTGTATAGTGAAAGTAATTGTCGCGGTTCCGTGAACATAATTCAGTTGGTTGAAAGAATGCATTATTATATGCAAGGGTCGGATTCGAACCTCGAACACCCCCATTTATTCATATTCAATGATGAATTCTAGCCAATAGATTACTTTGAAACAGTGACGCATGTTCTCGTGGTGTTTGTGATTCCTTGCTCTCGTGGTATATAGCAGTGCCCGTCTTTTGTTATGTGCTGCATGCAAATGATAGCTTCAAATTCAAACGTGCGCGCCACAATTAATACAACATCATGCCCAAAAATAATACATGCATATATAAATTATATCGTACTGCTCTCAAAAAAAAAAATTATATCGTACTTACAAACGAAATATATAGAACAATCATTTCATATTGTCTCGTTTATGTTTGTGTCTGTTTATCCTTGGTGTTTACCCTAATCAATTTTTTTTCTTATGCGATTGTATCTTACATTATGTTATTTCTCTTATTTTATTAATTTCTACATTTTTTCCTTAATTCCTTGCGTCTAGATTGTGTTTTAATTCTTACCCCGTCATTAAGTTTTCTATGTGTGTGCATTTAAAATTAATTAGTCCATTTCTTCCTTGTCTATTTTCTTACGCTTCTTTACATTTCTTTTCATTGTTCTTAGTATCTTTATTGGTTTTTGTTTTGTTTACTTGTCAAGTCTTATTTATACCTTCTCTCAACATCAAAAAATCTTATTTATACCTAGTACTCTTTAGCTCTTATTTTTGTATAATTTTTCTTAATTATTTTTCCCATTTACTTTTATAAGACAAAGGGGGAGAACAAGTGCTGTGTGAACAATACAATAGTGTCTACTTATAAATGTGTATTGTGAACAATACTTTTTATGCTTGTATATTCTAGCATTGTATCTGCATCATTCTTGCATTGCATATGCATCATCTGTATTGCATGTGTCTGCATATGTATTTGATATTCACTCATAGTTTAAATGGTATAACATCCTGAAAAGAAAAAGAAAAACGAAGTGTTCCATGTAGACTTAACATCTTAAGAAGAACGTGAATCCATTGGTTTGGCATCTTATGCAGTTGTGAATTGTTAAAGTAATGGTTAAGTCAATTTTGCACATAGAAACGATATTTGTACATCCATCTATTTTGGAACAATTCTCACTTATACTCTCTATCTCATTTGTATTATTACCTCTTTCTTGTTTCAAAAGTTGTCACATACACATTATTTCTGCATAATCTTGAAAAAATTTGTCTAATCTTTTTCATTCTGCATACACACAATTTTCGTATGATGCTTTTGTTTTTCTTTACATTCATCAACGTTTTTTTTCTTTTTTTGCAAAATATAACTTGCGGTACTTTTAGTGATTTTTTATTTTTTAAAAGCAAGTAGGCTCGAAGAGCAACAATCATCTTAATTAAGTTGGTATCACTGAACCAAACTAAAAAACCACGAGCAAATATTATTTAGGTTTCTCGCTCATATTTTTGAATTAATAAGTTGGTAATGTAATATATGTTGTGGTATATAATATGATGATGAGAAAACATCGACACCATCAAATTAAAAGAAATATGCGTTAAAATTTGGATTGATTGTAGTTTTGATCCCCCTTTTTTCACTCATTCATGGAATTGGTCTCCTATTATAAAATCTTAAAATCACACAGGTTTGGTTCCTCCAACCGATTTTGCACACACCATCATGTTGTATGTTATTTATAATATGTCAAATCACCACTTTTAAGTACAAAAACTTTACGGAGTGATCAAAATTAGGTGATTTTAAAATACGGGCACCAAAACTGGATGACCAAAATTATAATTAAGCATTAAAAGTTCGTTTAAAACATGTAATCACCATATTTTAAACCAAATATTTAAATAGAGAGACCAAAAATGTTAACTTTTAAAATAGGAAGACCAATTTCAAAAAATAATAAAAATAGGGGATCAAAACCTCAATTATGCTTATTATTAAATATGAAAAGAGAGGAAAAAAAAATGAAGGAAAAAAAAATGAAGGGACATAAATCTGGGTATTCAAATCAATAAAAGTTGCGATAGAATTCCAACAATTCACAGTTTGAGTGAAAACCTAAAAAAAAAAAAAAAAAACTACCTCCTTCCTTAATTATAAGACCCTTTTGAGAAATTTTTTGTTTCTTTTTAGAAGACCCTTTTGTTATTTCCGTACATTAATTATTTCTTTCCAACATACCCTTATTTTTTATTTTTTTTGAGAGGCCATACCCTTATTTATTTCACATATTTTTCTTAATGTTGAAGATATAAATCAACTCTCTCTTAAAGGATATAATTGTAAAAACAATAGTAATTATAAAGAAATTTAATACTACATTGGGGGTGTGAGTATCAATTTTTGCTTGCAAATGAATGCCGAGCAGTATGCTATAAACAAGTCAACAATGGGTGTTTGGATATGAGGCTGCAAATTCAAGACATACAGGGTTCGTAGAGTGGTGGTGTATTCCCATATATGCAGTCTAGTTCTGTTCTGTGAATGTCGTTGCTATGTGTATGAATGTGGTTTATGATCTTTGCTCATTAGTCGTGGCTCCTGTTGCTGTTTGTTGTGGCTAATGTGGTACTCATGATCAAGGGTGCTAAGTTAGAGATGTGAAACACTAAGCTGAGTCAGTTGTGGATTGCTGGTGGAGTGGAGGTTCAAGTATGGGTAGGTTGGTCTGAAGTAAAGTTGCTGGTTTTTTTTTAGGGAAGTAAAGTTGCTGGTTTGTTAATGGTTCGGTGTGTGACTACAACTTGATGGAAGCAAGGATTGTGCAAAGTGGTCATTAAATTATAGGTTATAATTGGTGATATGGGTGATTTCAATTGTAGATAATTGCTCTTGCAGCTAAGAAAATTGCTCTCCCCTGCCAAAATTTTGACAGCTTAAAAGCAATTATCTCAATTGTATTGTTATAACACCAAATCTAACTCAGCAACATCTTTCATCTTCCTTCAACTCTTCCTTCCTGGAATCCCCAATCAATTCCATTCCCGTTATCATAACTAACAATTATCAAACTAAAAACACCTATTTTATCACTACTTTGCCTCTTTTCAGATCTCTTCAAAAGTCATATTTACCAAGGGAAATGGCCAGTTTGGTTCTGGCTATAGATTCAGTGTCAAATTCATAGATGGTTTCAAAGGTATCTTTAAATGCAAAATGCTGTGACAAAATGAGATTGAGTGGTATGATGAATGACTGGAAATGGTTTGTTTTGATAATAGTAGGTTTGTCTCAACTCTAAAATGGATGAGGTGAAGAAGATATAGGTGTTAATCAAGGTCATATCAAAGTACAGTAGTTGATCAATGCATTCTCTACATGAGATAAAAGACACCAGGTTGAGGGAGGCACATACAAACATATATTCCCCCACACTAGTTCTCAATTCCTTCAACATATGAAATTCTCTCTGTTGTGACTTGTGACTATACTAGTATACCAAAATTTGAATCCTTCAAACTAGTAGATCCCTTGATAGTTGATGCATAATGATCACCATATAATAATTGAAAAAGCACAAGCAAAAAAGGTTCAAACACAAGCTCTATAGCACCGATACATACACCTAACACGTGTGATTAGGTTCAATTATGTTGTTTTCTTAAATTACTATACCGATACTACAATCATCAAAACTTCGCCATGTATGCATTTGCATGTGTTTTCATAAGATTATGTCAGTGTCGTGCTCGGTATCTGCGTTTCATTGAACACAAGTGGTTATTGTCTCCATAACCTGATTTCCAGAATACTATACCAATACTATAATCATCAAAACATCATAATGTGTGCATTTGCATGTTTGTTCATAAGATACTCAATCAATTTCAAAACCATGGTACCAATTTCAAAAACTCTAAAATAACAACAGAATTATAAACTAAAAAATCACTACTTCATAGCAACAAAATGACCACAAATCAGACACTTACATAAATCAGAGGTTATAGTCACAGAAAATCAAGCCTGCCTAAAACAACAAACCTAATGGCTTGATGATGAATTCAATGCATCCCTTATCTTGGTAGCCGTTTCCTTAGCCAACTCGGTTTTCTGCATAAACAGCTCCATTTCAGCAATTTTGTACTTATTCATCAATCTCTCCAATTCACCCCTCTTTGATTCCTCGATCGACTCCACTCCCCTCTTCACCACATCTATAACCGGCTCAAAATGAATTGTTTCATTCGAAACCAAACTCAAACCAGTATCCTCCTTTCCATTACCACTGTCCACCTTCAAAACCACCAATGGCGAATCAGGCTCCATCACCAATTTCTTAGTTGTCCTCGCTGCTGCTGCTTTCTTAACAGCCAGTTCCTTCTTCGCAGGCTTCCCGTTAACTTTCTCATTCTCTTCACCTTCATTAACATCAACTTTACCACCACCCCAGATCTTCTTCGAAAGCTCAAACATTGTCTCCTCTACCGGCTTTGAAAAGGTAGGAGTCTTCTTACTCTTAATTTTATTCTCATACTTCAACCTCAACCTCCGAACCTTATCGCGCAATTGATCAAGCGTAACTTTAAAATGAACCGACTTTTTCACAATTTGGTAAAAGGCTGATAGATGCTTAGTAGGATCATTCCCTGATTTGGCAGTGAAATCAACAAGCCCTTGGAGAATTGCAACCTCATCATCCTCCGTGAAAACTCTCTGAAACGACGCTTTCTTGTTATTGCTATTGTCATCCTCCTCCGGCTCTTTCTCCTTCTTCTTATTCTTCTCCTCGGTTGTTTTCTTCTTGTTTGATTGTTTGGTGTCGTTGTTTTCAGCAGGTCGTTTGGTTCCAGATCTGGCAGGTGCTATGGAGGGTTTGGTTCCTGATTTTAGGGTTTGTTCAATGGGTTTGGTTTTTGGAGGTGGTTCGTCTTCATCAGTATCAGTTTCTTCTTCGTCTTCATCTTCTACTGAATTGTTCTTGGGGTTGGTTTTTGGAGGTGGAGTGGTTTTTGGAGCTTCTTCTTCGGATGATTCTTCTTCTTCTTCCCCTCCTTCAGATGAAGAACCTGCTTCTGACGAAGTTTCTTCATCGTTTTCATCATGTTGTTCGATTTTGTCTTCTTGCGGTGGTGGGTCGTCTTTAACGGCGGCCGTGGCGGAGTTTTTCTTTGCCATTGAGAGAATTGGGATTAGGTTTTGGGTGGAAGAAAGCGGTGAGAGAAAGTGTGAGTGAGTGAGTGTTGGAAGTGAAATAGACTTTTATGGGAATATGAAACGGTTTGAATATGGATTTGTGGGTGAGTTCGGGTGGGTTAGGCCCAAATATTGCCCGATTTGGTCAAAAGTGTATGTAAAGGGGATTGAAAAATGCTTTTCTGATATTGAATACGACAAAAGTAAATAATCAAATTATCTTCGGCTGTAGTTAACTACGGTTAGCTAAAGCGTCGACAGTTAACTGCCGCTTGATCCAACGGTAGTTAACTGCCGTTGGGGTAATTTGGTCATTTACTTGTGTCAATAGAAAATATTCAATGTCAAAAAGGCAATTATCAAGGGGATTTTTTTTTCCTAGAAATGTCATCATATCTACGTAACAAATCTATTAAATTTTTGGGTTAAATATGTTTTTGGTCCCTATAAATATACCAACTTTTCGTTTTAGTTCATTTAAAATTTTCCTTCAACTTTTGGTTCAATATTTACTTTTGGTCTCTCGTTTAAAGTAAACTCATATGTAGATTTCATATTTTTAAATAAAATTTTGCAGAAAAAATGTATAATATTACAAGGATCTCTCCCAAAAAAGTTTAGAATTTTTTACCAAAACATGAATTAAATATGAATTTTTATATTTTTGGCGGTAAAAAATTCATATTTAATTCTATATTTTTTTTTTGAGTGATTTTTACAATATTTCATACATTTTTGCACAATTTCATTAAAAAATGCAAAAAATTACTTAAAAATAGGGACCAAAAGTAGCGATTGAAAATTTTATAGGGACTAAAAGTTGAAGGAAAATTTTAGAGGGACTAAAACGAAAAGTTGATATATTTATAGAGACCAAAAACATATTTAACCCTAAATTTTTTTGTAGGTTGAAATTAGAATGTGCCAAAAAAAAATCATATACCTACATACTACTAGAAATAGTCATCATGAACAAGCTCCAACGAATTTTTTTGTTTAAAACTTTTATTTTTATAGAAAAGATATAAATTAATGCACTAAGCGAACAAGAGGAAGACTATTACAATTACTCTTTAAAAATAATGTCTAATGAAGGACTAATATAATATAATTAAAAGATACGACAAAAAAGGTTTCATTATATAACCTTGATGAGTTAAGAAATCTCCATAACAATTAAGAGTCGGAGGAGATCGAGAACATCTTCAGGAGAGGTTTGAGATAGGAGATGGAGGTCGATCTTTTAATGACAACAGATGTCGCCAACAAAGACCATGAAGGAGTGCACACATTTCAGCAAAAATAACATTACATTAGTTTTGCTCAAGTTGCAGTAGAAGTCTTTGATGAATTTTCCTTGATAATCACAAATAAGTTCTCCACAAGTCGGATTGTCATTAACCCAATCACGCGATCCATTAACATTAATTCTATAGACACCATCAGGATTCTCAATGAACTTGACCTCTGTTGGTGGCTCGATCTATATACTCATATCATGGGTAATATAACTTGCATGGTAGATATGCAATGTCACCAATTTAGCATGAGCTCTGAATTTTGGGAGCAGATTAAGGAGTTTTTCTCCTTCCAGAGGGCATGAACAGCAACCTCAAACCACTTTCAAGTCATATTAAGATTCCAAACCAACCATGTATAAAGGTCAATACTAATGAACAACAAAAAATATTTGGAACTCAATTGCAGAGTTTTATGTTTTAAGTAAAAAGTTTCAACCCAGTGTTTAAAAATCTTGAAGATTAATTGCCAATGAAGTCAAGAAAATGCAATATCATATATTCAACGTGTGGACTTTTCTTGTCGAAGCACTTCTTCAATGTGAAGAGTATATTTGACTTAAACAGGGAAGCCAGACTATGTAAAGGGAGGGTGCTAGCAGATCAATAATCTGTGTATAAAGCAGATTTACCAATATTTATTCTTTGTAAGGTGAATTTGGAACTTGTACAAGAAAATCATCTACATAGAGCACATGAGAAATCATTTTCATGACCAAAATTCATCAATTGAAACCATAAACTCTCTCAAACAACTTATGAAAACTTGCTTATAAGTGTGTCATTGGTCGTGAGTGGTGAAGGTATGTGCTTTTTGGATTAAAAAAAATCAATTATGGGCTTTTATAAGTGTTTAGTTATGAGTTATTTCTAAAATAAAAGTTTAACTAAACTCAGGCTTATTTAATATAAGCTATTCTAGAGAGTTTATCTAACTAAGCTTAAAATACCTTATAGACATGTAATAAGTTGTTTCCATAAGCTCTCTCAAACAATTTATAAAAGCTTCATTATAAGCTGATCATTGATTTGTTTTGATAAGCTATCCTAGAGAGTTCATGGTAATAAGCTGAAAACAGCTTATGGACATGACATAAGCTCTCTCAAACAGACCCTGTTTGGATAAACAGGTTATTTGCAGTTTCTAGCCCAAGTGCTTATCATCATAAGCACTTATATATAAGCTATTTCCATATCAAAAGATAAAATGAAGTTAAAATGTTTTCGTATAAGATACAAGTTGTTTTCGTTGGCTATCTTGGAGAACCTGTGAAAATAAGCTGTAAACAACTTATGAACAATGTTATAAACTGTTCTCATAAGTTCTCCCAAATAGTCTTGCAAGTACTTATGTTAGTAGATAAGCTCAAGTAAGTCAATCTAAATAGACCTTTATGCGGATGCTGCTGAGCTTGGTGGGTACGAGAATGCGATACTTGATGCCAGTTGCTAGAATATTGCTTCAAATGATGAAATATGGCATCAAGTGGCTGAGTCCATGGTAGATTGATTCATTTCCATTATTATTTTTTTTGAATGGTTTGGCTTCATAGGAACTTTTAATATCTTCACATGTTAAATACGGTGTGAAATTTTAGTATTGGAATGATAGCCAAGTTGACTGAATAAGCTGGAAAGTGGGTATCAAGTAACTATGATATGCTCCAGTCATAAAATGAATTTGGTTCTTGATATTGTCTAGAATGAAACTTGAAATATTGTCTTCAGCAATGTGGAATTTTGTAGATACCAATGATTATAGTTGATTGGTTCTGACTCCTGATTCCTTTGATTTGATAAAATAAGAGAGCATAACAATTATAGCTGAATATGGCTTGACAATGCTGAATATGTATTCAATTTTGTTCTTTTAATATTTTGATGCAAAACAATTATTTCTGATTAACTCTGATATACTGTTATTCTGCAGGTTCTAAATTTTACTTATGTGGTGGTTTTGAGACTGACATGGATTATGAACACACCTTACTTTGCAAGGTGGCTCAAAAAGTTATCCTGAAATGCTTTAGAGAAATATCAGTCACTCATTGCATGTTTGCAACTTCTGTACTGTGAGCTTTCTTTGCATCATTGCTATAGCCTATATAACTCAAAGAGAACCCGTTCAATGAGACTTTCTATGTGGAGACAAAATTGTGTACATCTATTTATATCATCATTTATCACTCTCACTTCATTAATCTAAAACATCCAATGGTACACAACCTTACATTCTTCCAAAAACAAAATACTAGCGGTGATTTGTATGTGGTAGAATTCCATTTTATGAATGCATGTTTTCATGACCAATACTCTAAACACTAACTGTATACATTTACAAAATTTACACGTTATTTAATCATTCTAAGGTCATATGCAGCAACTCATTGCAAAACCTGATCAAAGATTCATATAGCTGCTGATAAAATCAAATATGAATCACAACTAAATAGTAGATGAAGGAAATTGGTCGACTTGGTTATGAACTCAACCTCACAAATTCTGGCCATGGTTTATAAGTCATCTTGAAAATTTGATTATAAAAACTGCTCTAAATTGGTAGCAACTAACTTGAATAATTGAACTGTACAAGCATAATTTCACGACCAAATTAGTTTCGATGCTTGTGAACTATCAGTAGCAGTGTTTGAACCACTAGCCTGGCACTAGCTTTAGAGATCCAGCAGAAAGTTTAGTGGCATTCCCTGAATTAATTTGCAAAAACTATCTATGAATCTCTGGTAATCACAGAAAACAGAACAAGAATCGATATATACTGGACATTTATGAATCTTCAGAAACTAGACTGAATATTACAAGGCATTGTAAAAATTAAAATGACATGAGGTAATTTGTTTTCAAAGAATTTCATTCTCAAATAAGGAGATTTGTCAGGGAACAAGAGATTCCAAAACCACAGACATATGGCTGCACTGATGTACATTGCAAAATAACAGGTAAACAAATAACAGATCATGCTAATATTGTGATACATATCTTGTGATTTGAAGATATAAGCATTTGACAACCACTGACAGATGAGAAAACTTGTTGAAGTGGAAATTAAATTAAATATAGAAAAACAAAGAAGGATAACAGCAACAGCAACAACCAAATCTTAGTTCATTTGGGCAGGATCAACTACATATGAACCAAACTGTGCTATAATGACTATCATAGATTATGCCCAATCTATAGTCAACCTGTTGACCTCTATGCTGAGTCTTAATACTAATTTCAAAAGAGGGATAACACCTAATTTCAATAACTGAAACTTACCTGGTCAGAGCAATGGTATGTTGTGACAAAAAAATTGATTAGGTTGACAAAATAGTACCAAATTATCTTTGACTTCATCTCCAGCGAGTAGGGTTGGGAATAGGCCAGGCTGGCCTGTGGGCCTACGGCCTGGCCTGGCCTGTAGATAGGCTTAGGCTTTTTAAAAAGTCTGTTTAGTTAAATAGGTCAGGCTTAGGCTTCCAGAAAAGTCTATTAAGTCTAATAGGCCGTCCTATTAATACTTATTTATTAAAAAAATATTTTTTATATTAAATAATTGCATACATTAAAAATATAAACATCTTTTTCTCTATCTATCAGTCCCTAAATAGGCTTTGTTGTTATAGGCTTTTAAGTAGGCTTTAATTTAGTTAAAATTTACTTGTAGTTAAATAGGCTTTTAAGTAGGCTTTAAGGCATGTTTAGCTTATTTAGTAGGCCAAATGAACTATTTGATGGCCTTAATATAAAGTAGGCCTGTAAGTAGGCTTTCAGGCTAGTCCAGGCTTTTAAATAGGTCAGGCCAGGCTAAGAAAAACGGCCTATAATAGGCCACAGGCCAGACTCAGGCTTGTAAATTTTTTCGTAGGCCAGGCTTAGGCCTATCAAAGCATGGCCTGGCCTATTCCCACCCCTACTAGCGAGAGCCAATGTGATGCCAACCACATTTTCTTCCATTATAAGTGTGGCGGGAAGAAGGAAAACCACAGCCATCGGAGCCATGTAAAGGACTACTTTCTTAAACAGGGATTACTCAGATTCACAATAATGTATTTCAAACATGTATAGAACATATTCAGACTATTCTGTTTTGTACTTATCAATGTTGTCAATAGTGGAAAGTGTTGCTGTTTGAGTATTTAGATTGAACTCTTCAATAAATTGAAAACATTAACTATCTCCAAAAGACAAAGTTGAGCCAGTAATAGCCAAAAGCACATAAATCCATTTAACAAGCTCCTTGTTGAAGAAAAAGAATATATCCATCAAACTGGTAACACAAAATTAAGTTAAGAAGTTCAGCAATAAGGATGAACAAAAAATGAAGTTTTCATAAAAATAAAATAAATGTCAAGAGGATGCTAAAAAACAACAGTAAAATAAAAAATACTAAAAATGAAGTATTCAATCAATGTCTCAGATAGTGGACCTAACAATTTGCATATCTAACATCTAGTTTCCAATTTACTATTTCTTTAATCAGGTGCAAGCAAAGGCTCTCAAATAAAAAATATGAATGTAAAGGAAAAACAGTTGTTATTACAATATATTTACAAAATTGAGAATCTTGGATTTAAAGGGAACAAACTGCATAACTGGTAGACTCATTTCTGGACTACAAAATGAAAACGTGGGCTTATTACAAGACTATTATTGTCTAGGGAGTTGCAGAGCAAAATGGGAACCCTCAATTACAAATACAGCAGGAACTTACAAACAAGAAAAGCAAAAATTGGTGTATACACAACTCTAGGCATCAACATACGCAACAGGGTTCAATGGTACAACAGAATTTGGAAAATCTGATCTCAGGCCAGCAAGAGAGTAGTATGCAAGAATATGAGCTGGATGCGTAACAACCTGAGGCTCATCCGGATTGACATTGTTATTGACAGCAACTTGCCTAGAAGGAATTAACTCAATGTTCCAAAAAGGGCGAGCCATTGCCAAAAGACCACTTCCAGACGAAGATGCACCATACCCTTGAACCCACAAGTACCTAAGAGAAGTCAATCGTGTTGCAGCAATTGCAAGCGCATGCTCGCTGAAAAAGGAACATCCTCTCATTTCAAGTTTCTGGAGACTAGGACAGCCATTTGAGAACTCCAAAAGCCCTGTATCAGTTTCCCCCACATACCCTAACAGCATCCACCTCACATTTTGACTGTGTTGGCCAATGTAACCAAGACCAACATCAGTCAAGCCACCACGCCGCAGATATAATGCAAATCTAACAAGCTTGTCACACCCCATCAGCAAAGCCCGCACCCCGTTGTCAAGTGGCAAATCTGATATTCTCTCTGCGTGATCAAGCAAGACAAGGCGAAAATCGCAGAGTTTCTTCAAGTGAGTGCCAATATGTTCCAGAGATGCATTTGTAATATCGGACACATACACAGCCAAATATTCAAGTTCTGTACACCCTTGTGACAAAGCAATTAATCCTCTGTGGGACACGGTACCTTCTTCATCCTCCAATCCTTGGTCATCATCACCTCGTTCAATCCTAAGTCTTTTTAACTTCTTACAGCAGTGACCAAGAATCACTAATCCTCTATCTCCAATTACATTTCTCGTCTGTTCATAAGGGAAGATATCAGTTCATAGTAAGAGACTAAGAGTATATATTAATGTATATCAGTTGTGAGGAATAAAACTCAACCACACAACCACATTTTTTTTTTGAATCAGCATATATTATTGAAACACACACACCACATGTGAATGATCAATATTTAAATTTTGAAATTTTAATGAGCCAAGATATACAGGAACTTACCTCAAGGACTTCCAAATTTGGGCACTTTTGGATCAACATACAGTGATCCTCTGTGTCTAGCATGGCATAGAGGAGATCCAATTTTTTTAGTCCAGCTGCATACGGAAACGCTATTGGCAATTCATTCTTTCCAATGTATGTTAGACCCAATCGGCATAACTTTGCCGGTAACATTAAAGCAGTGTATCTTTCAGGTTCCTCGTTGTAGGTGCCACCAGAGAATTCTTCCAGAGCAGTTGCATTGCGGAAAAAATTCCTAAGATCCAAGATTTCACAATCGGTAATCTTTACAGACACCAAGTTTGGGCAATTCCTGGCTAAAAGCTCGAGGTCCTGAACTTTGACTTCAACATCTGTCAAGTAAAAATTTAGAGACTCGAGAACCGTGTTATTCATGGCAAGCTCGTGTAGCCATTCGTTCTCATTTTCTTCATCATTCTCAACATTCTCAACAATTGTGCTTTCCTCCAAAAGCAAAACTCTTAAACTCCTGCCAAAACCCAAAATTTACAATTAGTCACAATAACCGATAACTGCTGGCATAAACTTACATGAAACAATGTCTCGGATCATTGTACTTGAAATAATCATACTACATAACAATTTGTTCACCGTAAGACCATTGATAACCCTGCGGAATTTTATTCAAAAAACACGGTGAAAGGATGATGAAAGGATAAAGTTTTAGGTTTTAAATATGGGAAATGGGAATTATTTTATTTATTATCATAAGGAAAAATTACAAAGACTTCTGTGACTATGTTCCTCACTAATCACTACTAAGTCCAAACAAATTGGTCACAAAGTTTTAGTCAGTAGATGTATCTTCTTTAAACATGCTCCAAAATGATCAATCACTAAAAAATTCTATGAATTTGAAAAGGACAAATTTCTAAAACAAGAAAAAAACAAGCGAAATCAATGTAAGGTTAACCATCAAATATTTTGGAAACCCATTAGAGATATAACAAAAACAATTACCACATATTGGTAGTACTATAAATCTATAATGATATAATCCAATAGTCAAATCTGTCACATGACGCACCCATAAACAAAAACAACTAGATTTATTGAGCAATAACATAAAAAAAATTGAACTACAAGAATACCAAACCAAATAAGAACACTTGGCGTTCAAATTAAGCATTGAAATCTCAAAAGAACAAAACAAAGTAGTAATAAAGAACTACCGAACAAAACTTTCATGATTAAAATAACTTTTTATACCTGCAAAAGCGACCAATATATCCAAGACCTTTTGTAGAAAATCCAGAACATTTCTCAAGCTTAAGAGACTGAAGAACATGACCACGCGATTCAGCAAGAATATTAAGATCGGAATCTTGAACAATCATCCTCCGAAAATGAAGATTCTTTAAACAATCAAAATACTGAGAAATTTCGTTAATCCATGGCGTAACATGACCTCCCCAATCTTCAGGAATCAAATTAAACATCGCTGCACGTGGTTTTCCTTTCAGTTTCAACGACTCTAGATGTGGAAATCTACGACGGAGCCGCCACGGTGTTGTGGTGTAACAGAGAGCGATGGTGACGTGTTTTCGAGTCATGGAATCTAGCTCGTGCCATCGTCGGCAGACTTGTGAAACTGCGTCCCGGTCTTTTGGATCGGTTATGTAAGGGATTACACAGTCTAAGACTACGTCGATGATGCGGTTGCCGTTAAGTCTTACGTTCCGATCTTCTTCCGCCATAGATAGATCTAACGAGAATTTGAAAAGATCTATATATATATATATATATATATCAGTTTTAGATGAGTTGGGTCTCGAGGTTCACCAGAGTCGGGACAGACGAATCTAACTCAACTAGAGATACTTATAGACTGAAGTCAACTTTGAAAATAAGATTGATATAGAGATTGAAGAGATAAGATTGGATGAGATGAGAAGGAGGTAGTTACTATTGTAAGGGTGGAAACGATAAAGGAGAAAAAGGTAGAAAGTTTTATGGTTAAGTGGAAGAAAAGAAAGAAGAAGGTGAGGATGATGATAGTGTTTTTTGTGTAAGTGTACTAATCTTTTTTAATCTTGTTGTTGTGAATTATGGTTTTGAGAGAGAGAGAGAGAGTGGTATACTATTGGTGTGGTGGGGTTGAAGGGGAGGGAATGGAGGAAACGACAAAACTTGTTACAGAATTCATTGGTTACGTGGTGTGATGTGACACGTAATCTTTTCTGTTATTTGATGGTTTGAGATTATTCATTGGAGGTGGTAATTGGTAATGTGATACTGCCATACTGGTGCACTCTTTCCAAGTTGATTTACTTGTTTATGTGTACGATGAAACTAAGCAATGAGATACTTTAAAGGGAATTAACCTTATATGACAATTTAATTCTAGAAAGAATAATTTCAGTACTATGGTATTTTTAGAGAAATATGAAGGTTGAGTCCTCTTGTTTGGGTTCCTAACAAGAGTGTACTTAAAACCAATTCAAACCTAGATCAAGTATTCATTCATGTAAATGAGTTTACAATACTGTACTTAAATTGAGTTTACCTAAATGATGTAAAGTGATGTACGCAAGTGTAGGAAAACTTACTTTAGTTTACATAAGTCATTTGAACCAAGTGTACATAATGTAAGTCATATAAATCGAGTAAGGTGTTTTTTTTTGGTTAATTAAGTAAATGGTCTCTATAAATATTTAAAATTTTATTTTTAGTCCCTACAAAATAAAATTATACTTTTTAGTCCCTATAAAATTTTTCATCAACATTTTTAGTCCTTATAAATTTTCCATCAGCATTTTTAGTCTCTATAAAAATTTTCCATCAGCATTTTTAGTCCCTAAAATGTTTAAGGAAAATGGCACAGGGACTAACAAATGTGATTTTATTTTGTAAAGACTAAAAACAAAACTGTGAATATTTATAGGGAATAAAAACTTAATTAACTTTGTTTTTGTTTTTTTGAATAATCTGAATTACAGTTGTTTATATAAATTGAGTTTATGTAAGACATGTGAATTTATGTAAAATTCAATTTATGTATACCAATGTAAACTTGATTTACATGACTTAAACTCAGTTTATGTATGTTATGTGAGTTTACATAAAATAACTACTATGTAAACTCAATTCACGTAAACTGTAACAATCAGATTTTTGCTAGAATTATTTTTAATTGTTTTAATATGTGTTTATATGTGCTTGTGTGTGAATTTTATCATAGGGTGCATTTTTATGGGTTTTCGTGTTGGGAGGGTAATTTAGTAAATTTATGATGAGGATTATTTTTAGTGTTTCAAGTGAGAACCATTATTTTACTAAGTTACTAGTGTGGTAATTAGTTGTGAGCCGGTAAGTGATCGTTGTTATTATTTTACCGTTAAGTGAGTAGAAACATTTTTGAATTAGTGAATGAGTGAGTTAAGCCCACTAAGGCATTAGGGTTAAGTCCATTTGAAAAGAGCCTATATAAACTCTTGTCTTTAGATAAAATAGATCTTCATTTCATTTCATTAGAATTTTGAGAGAGGTAGAGAGAGAAAGTTCAAGAGAAGAGGAAAAGGGTTAGAAGGAGAAAAGCTTGAAGAACCAAGAGGTGATAGAGATTCTAAGAGTTAAATTGAAGCTTTTGCTAGGATTATTGCTAATTGAGGTAAGGGGGTTAGATTTCAATCATAATCAATTAGTTGTAATTTTTCCTTAATTGTATGCTTAAGTGTACTGTCAAAACGGGCCGGCCCTAGCGGGCTTCAGGCTTTAGCGGGCCGGACCAAAAAGCCCGGTTGACAAAACAGGCCTTGAAATATGCTACCTGAGCCCGGCCCTACACGGGCCGCGGGCTAAACGGGCCTGCCCGTATTAAAAATTATATATTTTTTTATTTTAAAAAAGTACTATAAAACACTGCTATAATTTTTTTATAAATAATATTTTTAATATGTTTAAATAATGTCTAGCACAAAAGTAAATTGTAAACATTTTCGTACAAACGTCGTAAACTAAAACGACGAGGAAAATGATTTTAAATAAATTAGATATGTTATGGTTATAGATATTTATATATTCGATCTTTAAAACTATAAATAACGAAATGAATAAATATAATTTTATATTACATTTATATTTGTGTTAATTCATTGAATTTTCACTTTTGTTTTTTACTTTGATAATCAACTAAGTAAATAATTATTTGAAAAATATATATAATTTATAGAATTTTTTTTTTGTTATGCGGGCTAACGGGCTACCCGTGGCCCTTCGGGCTAGCCCTAATGGGTACCGGGTTTTTAAGGGCCGGGCTAAAAAGCCCTATTAAAATTCGGGCTCAATATTTTAGGCCCAAGCCCTATATTTATTCGGGCTAAACGGGCCGCCCTATACGGGCCGGCCCGTTTTGACAGCTCTACTTAAGTGCTTAATTGAATAAGTGATTATTTTGCTCTTAGTTGTTGAAATTCGTGCTCTTGTTATGATGATATGTTTGAATACATGAAATTGGTGATAATTGAATTGTTGTTGGTGAAATTGCATGTTCATAGTATGTGAAAATGATATATTGTGAATTGTGCTTTAATTGTTGAATTGTGATATGTTGTTGTTGAATTGTGATGAGAATTAGGTTTAATTGATGTTGTTGTTGTTAAGAGATATTGTTGTTGATGATTCATAGCTTGAGTGTTCATAAATCATGAGTTTGTGATGTGAAATAAGTTGTTGTTGTTGGTTTTGTGAAAATTGGTTAATTTGGTGAATTATGTCTAAATGACATTTGTTTTCATGTTTGATGTGTTCTTGAGAGCCCTTTTAAGTACTAAGACCTGTAAACAAACTTTTGAAACATATTTGGGCGTTGGGAGATCAAAATTGAGAATTTTGGGTGGAAAATGGTTGAAACCCGAAAGTTTTTCCGCAGAACTGATGATTGTTCGCTTAAGCGAACGGTAAGCGAACAATCACAGTATGTTCTGGAACTTAGTCACTTAAGCGAACGGAATGGACGCTTAAGCGAACTAGCCTAGTTTCAGCAACTTTTGATTTTCGTTCCGGGCTTTAGGGGGCCAATCCGAGCTTTGTAAAACACTCCTTTCAACTTGTTTAATCTCTGTTTGAACTCCTAAACCTACTGGAACATGATTTACTCATTCAAATTTGGGATTTTCTATTTTGGTTGAAACTTGAACTTTCGATAATTTCGGTTTTGTCGGAAATGAACTTTTGTGAATTAGAGGGATTACAAGTTGGGTCTACAGTCCATGTGGACTTAGGCAAGGCTTGTAAAGTTGGAATCATGTCTTAATGACACCAAACTTGATTTTCGGGTGGGATTGTGGAATATGTGAACTTTGGGTTTTCTTATACGAACTTAGGCTAATCTTTGAACTAATGTTTAATAGTTCGTAAGTGGCTTAAACTCATGACTACATGATTGATTAAGATTGAATGATAGGTTTCCAAACTTGAACAAATTACTTTGCTTTGAAAATTATCAATGTTGGCCGTTTGACACTTGATACGGACCTTGTCGAAAATGATTCTTTAAAGCCGTTTAACTTATAAATCTTTCGTGAATAGCTTTGTATGATTAAATAAAGTTATGTGAGTGACTTGTTGTGTGTTGGATATAATGTTCATCAAAAGGTATTATATTTCATCTTTACTTGGAATGTGGGAAATTCATGTATTGATATTGAATTGTGTGAAGAAGATGATAATTGTAGATACATATATATTGATTAATTATGATGTTGTTGGTGAGTGCATATATGTCAAGCAACAGTGAATTGTTGGTGAATGAATATATGCTAAGTGTTGGTGAGATTGTGGTGAATTGTTTGTGTGAACATATGCATTGTTGTTGAGACATATGTTTATGCATACATGACTGATGGTGACGGATTTTATATCCAATGTGGTGAATGGTTTGTGTGAACATATGCATTGTTGTCGAGTCATATGTTCATGCATTCATGACTGATTATGATGTTCAGTTGGCATCATGGGGTGATAGCCTAGACATTGGTGATGACGGTACCGCATGCATCTAGAAGAGTCTAGAACATTGCATGCATTTAAAAAATTGATGAGTCGTGTCATAATTGAATATGTGACTTGGTTAATTGTACATTGGTGAAATTTGGTGAATGTTGTGATATGTGGATTGGTGTATATATGCAATGGTGGATTTTGTTGATGGTTGTGAATAATTGAGCTATGCTCTAATTGCATGTCTTACTTGTTTGTGGTTATACACTTAGTAAATCAATTTGATGATGATTGTTTTGATAATAATGATGAGTGAGAATTGTATATGTATGTATATGACTTAGTGATTCCTTTGATGATGATGAATTGCATTTGTTGAGTTAAGTATGACAAATGAAGAATAAGGTGAGTAATCCTTTCATTGATTGATGTTGATAATGATGAGCTTAGGTCGATGATTTGATTAGTGATTGAATATGTTGTTATGCTATGTTAGTAATTTGATAGCTTGAAATGTATGTGATGGGGGATAATAATCATGTGATGCTAGTATTCTACGAGGGATGGTTATGTATATGTGTTATGCATGAATTCTTGCATGTTTATGTTTGTTTATGTTGATTATGATTGATGTAAAGCTTACCCCCAATGGTTTTTGTAACACCCCGTTTTCCCAACATAAAAATTTCATTCAAATAATCAGAGTAATCATCACAAAACGGAATGTCACACTTCTAAAAATCATAAACGGAAATAATTAACTAATTATCCTTCAAAATTCAATAATATAATAATTCATACTTCGCAGCGGAATTTATTTCATTAATAACTCAATCAACTTCTAATCATTATTAACTTCATATTCATCGCATTATATACATCATCACATAGCACATAATAATCAAATCATAACCATCATCATATAACATCATAAATCATCACATCATAAACATTACTTTGTAGCATAAACAACACAACATAATCATAATCTCATAATAACATAAACAACACAACATAATCATCAACAACATCATAACCGACATAACAACATCATAATCAATATCATAAACAACATCATATGATCTTTCATCAACAACTCAAGGTTAAATAACAACTTAACAACGACGACACAACTTCAACTTAACAATGCAACTTAGACTTCTTATTCATCTTAGACCATCTCGTCAAAATGCAACTACAACCTCTTAATCATACATGTGGTACCAACCAGGGCATCAAGCCCTCAACGTATAAGCGTAAATAGGCTCACAGGACATCAAACCCTCAACTTACAGGGCATCAAGCCCTCAACATAATAAGCGTAAATAGGCTCACAGTGCATCAAGCCCTCAACTTATAGGACATTAAGCCCTCAACATAATATGTATAAATATACATTACAGGGCATCAAGCCCTCAAATGAGTATGCAATGGACTCAACATCTTACGACTTAACAACTTAGACATCTCATATGACTCCAATAATTTGGATCAACATCTTACAACTTAACAACTTAGACATCTTAATGGTATTAATTCATCACAACAGCAAGACAACATCATTTAAACATATGCAGCAAGTCACCATCAATAATAATCATCATATATAACAATTACAACTTCATATCAACGTCTTTCACAATATATAAATATTTTCACATTTAATCATCAAAGTAAATCGATCAGCAGCTCTCTCTCTTCTTGGTTCTTCTCTTCTCTTGACTTCTCACTTCTCTTGGTTTTCTCCCTTTTTATATAAATCCTTAACCTACTTATTTTCTCTTATTTCCAAATCCTCAATATTCTATTCTAATATATATATATATATATTATATATATATATATAATATAAAATATTTCTATAACAAATAACAAATATATCTCTATAACAAATATATTTCTATAACATATATATATTTCTATACCAAATAAGAAATATATGACTACACCAGATAACATATATTTCTACACAAAATAACATATATTTCTACACCAAATAACATAATATTTCTACACAAAATAACATATATTTTACTAATAAATATCAACATATAACATAAAAAAATATCACTCTTCTAATTTCCAAAACAGTCTCCACAACTTAATCTTATTTTATTTTCAAATCATATTCTATTAAATAATAAAATAAGTCACTTAATAAATCAACAACACATCACAATAATCATATAAATTACATAAGTCGTAAAAATAGACTCTAAACTCAGTAAAATATTCAAATAATAAAATAGGACGTTACAATTTTGACTGCCTACCTGTCTGTATGGATGAGTAGACGAAGTGCATGATTAGTTGCTTTGGTGAGTTGCTTGGATAGCGGGAGCTATCTCTGTTATCATTTCCTTAGAGTCTTAGGATATGCTCTAATCTAGGATGTCTGTCTTATAATTATTCTAGATTGTTTATTCTAGATTTATTTATGTTGTGGAGAATTTTCGTGACGATGTAATTGATCTCATGGCATATATACTTTGAGGTGTATGGTTTATATTCGCTGCAACTGTTGAGAATTTTTATATATGCCTGTTGTTTGGATTTTGTTGATGACGTGGCGTCTATTTCTTGAATATTTATATTATTCGCGTGTTTTATCGCTTTAATAGAAACAGGGCGTTACATAAACCACTTAAACAACAAAAACTCATGAACGATTCCAAACACAATCGACAAAAAAGAAATCGAAGAAAAACATGAAAAACATCAAAGGAGCGTAATTTCACTATGAAAGACCTTGTAACTCAACCTTTAATCTTACATTGAGATTGAGCTCACATCCATGGTTGTTGCAAAAAGAAGATAACGGGAGATGAAAATTTATTCTTGGCAAATTTAGATGCACAAGGACAATTTCTGTATTATTAATAAATTTTAATGAAATGTGGGTGTAGTTGAGAATTTTTTGGGTGTGGGTAAAAATCTCCAACACCTTAAAAAAATTATTGAATTGCTTCCATAAATAACTTTGTATTATTGCATTCAACAACATTCATTTATTTTTATATGCTTTATTAAATCAGATCCACAAAAAAGTTGATATATATATATGGTCTCTTAATCCCATGTACCTAGTTCTATCCACAGGAGCTATGGACTGAGATATGAACTCAGCCCAAGTTGGCCCAATAGCTTTTAAGACACTTCACGCTTTCAGCTTTCATGTTTGGTAGGTTGTGGACTGGGTTATGGACTTAGCCCAATACTTCTTAAAGCGCTCCAACCTTTAAGGCTTCATGCTTGGGGGTTGTACACTGAGCTATGGACTCGGGCCATATCTATATTGTGGCTTATACCCAATAAGAGAGATAGACAACCCATTATATGAGCCATGTACCCTCTTGACTTAGGGGAGAAGGTGAAACCGACCCTAAGCGAGGTTTTAGGAGCAAGCAAGCTAAACTTCATAAGCAAGTAAACATGCAAAATATTAGGAATACGCTGCTCACTCACCACCCAGGAAACCCTAAGCTTCTCTTGCATGTAGGAGTTACTAGCTAACCCTAAAATCATTCCCCCACGCACCAAAAGTTTACCACATACATATAGTCTTAAGGTTTGATACATTGCCAATTAGGCCTGAGCCAAAATTCTTAGCAAGAACATCTATAAATAAAATAATAATTTTATCGATGTAATATAAGGTATATTTCTTTTTATTCAAACGTCTTTATAATTCATAAATAATACATCTATTTTAAATGACTATTAACATTTGAGATTGTCGAATATGTATGTGTAGCACTATTCTAGGGTGGAATTTCAGGGACTTAGGCCAACTGCTTACCAAGCTATTAGGTCAAGTGTTTTAGGATCCTGAATGACTCGGTCCTTCCTTGGTTCATCATCCCACCAATATATACGACAAAGGGGATAAAATCCCAAGGCGGGTATTAAGTCAAGAACTCTAAAATCCTTGGTTAGGGTTTCTAAAGTTCCTTTATTCTTCGTGTCTTCCTCGGCCCACACTCTCCAGACCCAACCCAACCAAATAATATTGATTTATGTTGCAGTTGGGCATAAACACTATTATAAAACTAGTATTTTTTGCCAGAATTTTCGTACAAAATCAATCTTGTCTCAAATCACATTTTATTTTTTTACATATTAGGGACAAATTTCATACAAAATACATATAAAATCATTCAATTTTCAAATTTTAATCAATGCATGTTCCCATGCGAAAATTATTCAATTTTCAATTTTTTTAATCATAGAATTTCGTCTGCAAAACGATGCATAACTCCCTATGAAGTATGAACACATATAGATACACTTCTTAATACTCCAGATTGATCAAGAGTAGAGGTGAAGTTATGTGACAGTATCTATGTTCCAACCCACTTGTGACCCACCAGTAACAGCTAGACGGAGGATATCACAGCGACAAAGACCTCACTAGTGGTGAATAAGTGGTCCTCCATTTAGGACACAAAGCACCCATTATTTCATACTATAATAATGTAATTAATATTAGACTTAATAACTTTACCTTTCATCAGATTAAGAGTTAAGGCATCATAACGTGTATTCTTATCCTCCTCTCATATTTTATTCAGGTTTCTTATCTAGAAGGCCAACTTGTCCATTTATTTTTTGGGGAAGAGGGGCTACTATTCTCTGTCTTACATAAATAATTATATTGTTTTGTGCAGGAGTATTATTTCTTGAGTAGCAAAATTTTAATAGGATAACGACATCAGAACTTGCACCCTCTTCATATTTTATTCAGATTTTTGAATCTAGGAGGCTTTTTGTCCACACTATATTCGAATGCTATCCCCACCATTCTTTTTTTGCTACTACTATTTTATGCAGGAACATCTTTTGTTGAGAGACAAAGACTTAGTTTTGTAGTGGCCTAGAGCTGAGAGAAAAACAACAATAATGGTTGAGTTTTCCTATGCCAATTAAGGATCAATATTTATAGCTGCTTCATGAGATATGTAGGGGGCACCATAATCTTCACTACAGAACCCTTGTGAACCAGGTCTTTTATCAAATAGAATTTGTTGTCCCTATACAACAAAATTCCAATTATTTTTCAGAATATGGACATTTGAATAAAGGTATTACTAACTTCTGCCCTAAATAATTTATAGGTAAAATGAGATAAATGATTCTACTTTCTTCTTTTTATAATTGTCTTTTTAAGGTATTTTGTGTGAACCAATTATCATTTGCATGTAACCGCAAAGACTATTCGTTCAAGCTGACAAGTACATACGTAATAGGCTTTAAATATTTAACCTTTACTCCCCTAAAATTTGAATCTAAGACCTCTAGTTAAGCTTAAAGATAGGGTCATGTTAACGAGCGTCACCAGAACACTCTTTAAGCATTTCAAATGAAGAAATTATTCCATAAAAATTAAATATTTAAATTTTCAATGTATTGATTACATAAATTTTCAAAAAAATAATTGTCGTTTAAAGGTCTTAACATGTGTCCCAGAACACTCGTTAACATTTTCCTTAAAGATATACCCTATAATCTCACTCAAGTGCCCTCATGTCAGTTGTCATTTTAAGATTGCTTACGCGTAAAAAGAATAACTAATTTTTTTTACTTTCAATATAATAATTTATCTTTTTTCATCGGCTAATTTGTTGTAACCTCGTTTTCTTTGCGACTTGTTTGACCGTATACTTTTAAGGTCCTTTTTGACACACCTTGTGTTATTAAAGATGCTCTTTTGATGTTCCCGTGAGCTTAACTCATTTGGTAAGGGACAACGCACAATATGTGTAGGGGCTGGGGTTCGAACCCCAAACACCCCACTTATTCACCTTAAAAGTGAATTTCTTCGTAATATATCTCATTTTTCATTGTTAAAAAAATCATTTATCTTTTTTTTCTATAATAGATTTTTTTAGAGGATTCCATAATACATTTAATTGTTTATTATACCTTTTACATTTTCTTTTTCTAGTATAAATAACAATGAGTAATTTTAACAAAACAAATAATTAATACTACTTTAAAGTTTAAACATTGAAAAGAAAAATTTCTAAAATATCTTAAAAAACGGAGGTAGTACCTAAAAAAACAGCTGCTTATGTTTTGCGGATGAAAAGACAATTTTTTTTTTTACATATACATACTTTCAATATTTGGAAATGGGATCATATAATATATCTGGTAAATTAAATGGATCAAACTCTTAGCTACTACCAATCGAAGTAGTGGCTCATACTCAACAATACCCATGCATAGAAAGATATATATATATTTTTTTTTGACAAAGAAACAATATTTGTTTTAGCAGCAAACTTAGCCACCTTTAATTATTCAAAATGAGCCTCTTCAAAAAAAAAAAAAATCAAAATGAGACTTAAACTACGTTTACTCACTTCAAAAGTCTAGCATATGTTTCTTCAAAAAAAAAAATACTAAAATTAACGCAATTTTTAAAAAATAAAAATAAAAAATGTTTTCTCAAAATAAACGAAACATAAATACTTGTCGTCCTTATTATGGTTTTAATGATTTGACATTGAGAACATTTTATGTAGAATCCAAGTTGAAATTTGGGTCACCCATTGCCACATTTTATGTGGAATCTATGTTGAATTCGGTCATCTATTTTCACCTTTTCTTGTGTATTGTTTATTTTTGTTTTTTTAAATAGTACATTGATTAAAAATTCAGCCTTCAAGGTAAATAAGTGTAGAATATATGGTTGGACCCTAGCCTGTATATATATAATGTGATTCTTACTAACTGAGTTACGTTCACGCGAACTCGTGTATATTTATGTGAGTATATGTTCAGGAACGGATTTGAACAGGGCATGGTGTGGCAAGTGCCACACCAACCCAAACCAATTATTTATTTTTTTTACTTTTTTTTATTAGTTTACTTTATAGTTTTACTCATATATTAAGACAAACATCTTTTATGTTTATATATGTGTCTATATTTTTATTCATATATTAATACATGACCCAATTTTTTTTTTAATATATGTGTCTGTATTTTTACTCCTATATTAGTAAGTGGACATTTTTTTTTTTTTTTTAATTCTTACATGTGTCTATACTTTAACTTTTTTTTTAGGAAGTATCTATACTTTAACTTGCGCCACTCTTTTAAAAACTTTCTCTCTAGAAAAAGTTGCCTCTGCCTTCTCTCTAGAAAAATTCTTTTTTCCTCTCCCTCCATCCAAACAAGCCGTACGCGGCTAGCAAGATGTAGACGTCTTTTGGGTGGTGCGCGCGCCTCTTGCGGCTGCACCACCTTCATCCACCTTTTAAGAGGGTCACGCCGCCGCGTCGATTCTGGTGTTGTGGTGGTTTCTTCTTCTTCTATTGGTTCTTTTCCTTGAGGGTTTCAATGTTTTCGATCCGGTCCCGTTTTAGTTTGTCCCGATCTGTTCCAGATTTGACTGCTACACCGTACACGGCTGTCTGCTACGCCGGAGACCTCTCTCTGTTGCTATTCACGTTTTTTGGTGGTGGTGCGGTGGTTGTGGTGGTTGTAACGCCCACTTTCGTTTAATCGTTATTTAATCGAGTTTAGGCAATTATATTATAATTATATAATATATGCGTGATTTTGTTATGTTTTGGTGATTCACGATGAATTTAGTGATTTGATTGATGACGTGATAGTTATGAGTTTTGGAGGATTTGATTATGATATGAGATTTATTTTATTGTTAAATAGAATAAAGATTTGAAAATAATATAAAATATTTAGTTGAGGGCTGTTTTGATATTTTAGATAGTTTTGGGGGAGAAAGTGAGATAAGATAAGTTATTAGAAAGAGGTATAAATAGGGAAGACCTAATATCTTTAGAAAACCATTGTACGTGAAAACTTTTGGAAAAAGGGAGAAAAGCTTAGAGAGGAGCAAGAGACCAAGAGTGCTGCGATTTTCTTCAAACAAGGTAAGGGTGAGACTAATGATTCAATAGCATTGATCGTTGTAATTCTGATGATTAATTGACAAAGTTAGGATTGATTTAGAAAAGTTTTGGAATTAGGTCAAAACCCTAAAAATTGATGATCAAACGGTAAAACTTGTTTAGATTGAGGTAGAAACCGTCCTATAACCTTAGAACATGTTTAGGATGGATTATGGAATCAAAATTAGGCTTTGAACCATGTTGTGTGATGGATTTTTGAGAAAAACCCTAGTCTGCCCGTGCTTCTGTTCACCGCTCGCCACGGCGAGTGATGATCCTCGCCTCGCGAGTGATGAACTTCATCGCTCGTCACGCGAGCCCCTTCCCTTCGCCTCGCGAGTTGTTTGGTGCAACTCGCCATGGCGAGCAACCCTTCCTCGCCTCGCGAGCTTAGGCAGAGTGCATGTCATATTTTGTGTTTCGACATTTTTAGTTGGACCTTGGCTGCCATAGAATGCCTGAACATACCTAGTATTGATTAGGAATGAATGTAGGATCAGAGGGAACCTAGAACAACATTAGTTTGGGAGATGAGTGGTACTCGCCATGGCGAGTAAGTACTCTCGCCTCGCGAGTACAACCAGGATGAACTTGTTTATGTGTTTATGCGATCTGTGTCGCACTTGTTGATCAAGAGTGAACCCCTAACTGGTAATGAGACCTAGTGATGTCGTTTAATGCAGACTGTAGAGTTGTTTAAGTTATATTAATATTAATTGAATATGAACTATTGTATTGTATATTCATGCAAGATAAGAAGATGTGATAATGATACAAATGATGTGCCTTGATATAATGATATCATCTTGTTATGTGACCTGTTTATGCTGCTTCCGTTATTTAACTAAGTGCATAATTATATGATGAAGTTTAGCTCCAAATTATTGGATGCATGTTGATAAGTTGATTACGATGTTTTGTTCATATGTGTCCATGCATAGCATATCATTGAGCTTAGTCCTCACCACGAATATTAGGAGCTTTGTCCTCCGCACGTTTTATAGGAGCTTTGTCCTCCGCACGATTAAAGTATATTAATACTTATGATGACGATTGGTACCACATGCATATAAGGAGTCTAGGAGCATTGTCACATTGTCATGATTAAGATGCCTTGTTGATAATGAATGAATATGTGATTACGTGATAAGTGTTTATTGATTATGTTACGTTGTTCATAATGAATTGGATATATGATTACGTGATAACTGTTTAACATTTATGCAAAGTTAATAATGGAACGATTATGATGTTAATTTATGATTCGCAGTTACATTGATTAATGTTATTTTATTATAAAATCTCACCCCTTCTGCTTGAAAATGTTGCCCTTCGTATGGGTAACTTGCAGGTGATCGTGCTTAGTGTGCAGTTGTCGTCGTGAGTGGCCTTGCCTTCACTGTGTCGTCTAGGTCGCTCTGATACGTAACGAGATGGGGTTTTATGCTATAACATGCTTCATTCTCTTACGTGAACTGCCATGAATATTTACTGTTTTGATTAACTCTTTTGAGATACTTGTTGGGCCTGCGTGCCAAAACGTTTCATGAATTATGGTTAAGATTTTCCGCTGCAAATGTTTAAGATATTGGTTAAATTATTATTTAACTGTTGGATTACGTTATATGTGATATCCTGTTGTTTGATGTTTACTCTGATAAATGTATTGTTTTTAAAGAAATTTTAAATATTGGGAAAACGGGGTGTTACAGTGGTGGTGTTACTGTTCACGGATTACGATGGGGGTGGTGGTTCAGCTGGAGTTTTGGTGTGGTGGTGGTGTGGTTCACGGTTGTGTTGTTGTTCACGGATTTTGAGGTGGTTGCTGAGTTTGAATGTTGATGGGGTGGTGGTTCATTTGGAGTTTTATGTGGTGGTGGTGATGAAATGGTGGATTGCAGGTGGTGAGAGAGGGTGCCGTCAGCGGGAACAACAGAGATGGTGGTGCAAGGTGGTTGTTGGTATGGCTGGTGATGATGTGATGTCTCGTTGGTGATGATGTGGTGATTATGTTGTGGTGTAGTCACGTTGGTTTTGTGTGGTTGTTTGGTGTGGTACTGTTAGCAGTGGAGCGAGATGGTTGTGTAGGTTTGTGTAGTGGTGTGTGATGGTTTGTAGCGTTCGGATGGGGTGATTGTGGATAATTTGGACTCCGATTTGGCATTGATACGATTGATAGACAAGAGCTGATTAAGTGGGGGTGGTTGATGTTGTTTAGGTAGGGAGGTGGATGTTTTTTTGGTGGATGGTAGTGTACTCTTGGTGTTTCTGTTGTAGGCTGCCTTTGTCTTGGGTCTGTATCCATCGTCGCTAGCTCTTGGTGCCTTTTGGTTGTTTTGTGTATGGGTGCTTGAGTCTGGGTGGTTTTGAGTTGAGCCTTTTCCTTTTCTGATGTTGGCTAGTCTTCGTGTCTTCTCCGGTTGATCGGGGGTGAGGGGTGCCTTACTGATTTGTTTTCAGAGTCTGGTAGGCCGGTCGCTTTTGATTCGAGATCGGGAGTCAGTGCTTTGATTCAAGTCTCCTTTGGGCTAAATTTGGTGTTTTTTCTTCGGTGGATCAGGAGTAGAGAGGTGGAGGCCGACTAAGCGTTGGAATAGGACATTTTTGGATGTGGCTCAACTAAGGTGATGATAAGGTGTTGGTTGATTTAGAGGGGTGTTTTTTGGGGTGAGTAGCGAGCGAAGGGGGGTGTATGGATTTCGTGTTCAATGGCTGTTTATGATGGAGTTTGATTTAGGTGGTGAAGTTGGTTTTGGTGATTGTTGTTCTTTTGGGTGTTGAAAGTAGATCTTGGTTAGGTGATGATTGTTTTGTGTATTTTATGGTGTTTAATTTGGATGTTCCGCCTATATACGACGTCTTTATCATGTAACCTCTGATACTGGTCTTTGTTCGTCTTGAACAGGGATCAAGTTTTTAATATATTTTGTCGTTTCAAAAAAATAAAATTAATGTGGGGATCAATTTTTTTATACACATGTCTATATTTTTACTCGTATTTAATACTGAAATAATGTTTTGTACAATTTGTGCATCTGTCTATATTTTTATTCATATATCAATACAATGATTTTTTTTTTTATTTCTACGCAAGTGCGACTTGCTTCCAAAAGAAGAGCGCAACACGCTCAACTGTCTGTATGCACGGATATTCTGTTAGAGCATTTGATTGATCTCTTGTGACATCTTTATTAAAGTTAATATTATTTAATTATTTGACGGAATTTTTTAACCTCACTAATATTGTGAGTCTAGATCCGCCGCTATTAATATGTTGATCATTAGACAAATAGTAAGCGTACTCAGACCTATCTTTTGTGCATGGAAACAAATCAGTAACTCAACTCTACTAACATGAGATTTTTTTTTGGTTGTACAACTAACGTGATTTTTAGCAAGAGAGTTTACCCCTAGGAAATTAGCCTGGCCAAATAATCAAGGTGCATTTCAAATCATCATATCATATTTTAATAAAAGAGAAATGATAGGGACAATTATTTTCTAACACTTTCTCTAACATTTTTTTTTTTGAGCAAACATTCATTCTTTTATTAGGTGAACCTCATCACTTTATATAAAATTTAATTTTAAAGCGTAGTATCCATATGGACTTCACTCAAGTATATTGTTTCCTTTTCTCTTTACAAACTTTCAAAAGCCGTTCTTTTTCTACCATTTGAATTATTTTGACAGCTGAAGGTGATTCATGACAAATAAATATAGAGAAAACTGAGATAGTTTTTTATGGAGTAATGATATTTGAACATCCATTTTTTAACAACTTTTGTGACAATCATCTCTCATACTCTCATTGTACTTTTATTCTCTCTCTTTCTTTTTCTCTCTATTGTTATTGTCCAATAAAAAGAGAGGAAAAAGGTTGTCATTAAAAATTATTGAAAATTAGTTGTCAAAATATCATTACTCTCTTTTTTAAGCTACAAAAGATGAGTGAATAAACAACAAGTTACAACAGCAACATAACAACGTGAAATGGGTACATCTCAAAATCAATTTAAAGGACAAAGGGCATAATGGAAATAGGAAAAGCGTATGTTTACAATCTAACCTTAAATTGACAAAAGAAATTGGTTCTAATAAGAAAAGCGTATATTTACAAATAGTTCATTTGGTTATAATAAATATCATTAATTATTTTTTGTCAAATAGTCTACTAATTAGATACGTGAAGAATCTAAAGTTCGACCCTCGATCCTTCCATATTACATGAAATATCTCTAACAATTAAGTTATACTTATAGAACATAAATATTATTAACTTGTTAGTTAAGAAAGTGATTATACCGAAACAATGTATCATATAAGATCTAGTTAAATTATTAAATATTAACATTAGAAGGTCTCATAGTAGGTCAATATCTTGTCATTAAATTAAATGTGATAGTTTAGTGATAAGATCTCGACCTTTGTAATTTTTAAAAATTTAATTAATCTAATTCTCCTTAGAAACACTTGTAAGATGACCAAATGTGCCACTTTAATTAATAAAGGTTTCCCCTTGTCCAAAATAAACACCTTAAATACACTTAGTCCTTTGTAACCAAAAAAATTTAATGAGTTAGTTAGTTAGTTATTTTGAGTGTTCCTCCTATTTTTTCTACTTGATAGTTATCCAATCAGTTAGAAGAATCTACCTAGTCAAAGTCAAGCTAGAAAACCAAGCAACTGAACCGCCAAATTTTCTCAATTACATATCTTCCAAATCTTAATCCAAATTTCACTCTCTTTTTTTCTTCTTCCATTCCATTTTCATTTCTTGCAAGTTGTTATAATCTCCCACATTATTCACAATTCTTGTGCCATAACCTTCAATATTTCTTCTTTTTCTTTGATCAGTTTTGCACGTGAAAACCTTTCTTCTTTGTTTCCACCATGACGACCAAGACCGTTCTTCCAATCAAGAAAAGAAAGCCAGAAATACAAGCCCAAAAATGCAGCATCACACGTGTGTCTGCACCATCACCATCACCAAAACCCTTGAACAATGCAAACCAAAAGAGCAAAAGCATCCTCACAGAAGAATTCAAAGTTGCTTTGCATGTGATGATTTACAAGGCTGAAGGAATCGACAACCCCGCAAATTACCCAAGTGTTAACAACAGAGCTTACAATGTGGTGTATTGGTTAAAGCCTGATGAAGAAGCTTCCACCAAGATTGCTGTAGGTGTTAACCCTGAATGGAATCAAGATGATATGGTCGTGTTAGAGAATCTTGATGATGAAGTTTTTCTGAATGTTGAGGTACAGAGGTTTGATTCTTTGCTTGATCCTGGAACTTCTAGTGGTAAAGTTGTGATAGGGAGGGTGAAGATTCCTGTTCCGATGGAGTTTTATCGACGTAAAGTTGGGTCGTTTCCTCTGCTTAGGAGTGATGGAAATGGAAATAGGCTTGAAGGGAGTATTCTGCTTGCTATGAGACTTCAGAGAATCAAGGGTGATTCTGAATCTACTCTTCAATATTATGCTGATGACTTGTTTTTTGAAGATGATGTTGTTAATTGAGAGATAGTTACTTAAGACTTAGTACTTTGTTGTGCATGATTCTGTGAGTAATGAGTTCTTTTTCTTTTTTCTGTTTACTATATTCTGTTACGATCATACTAGTTGGTTGAATCAAACTCATTTGTGAATTGTGGGGATGTATTGATATTTGATACTAGTTGTTATGCTAGCTTGTGTTAATTTTTGTTCATGTGTGAAATTCTGAGGTTAGATAGAATGTGGTCATGATCATTGATCATGAAATTTTATGACTAATCTGTGTTAACTAGTACGTACTAATTATGGAATTTGTTTTTTTGTTTGTTTGGAATCAAGCCAAAGATGGAATTTGGTAGTTAATTAGCTGTGAATCTTGATAGGAAATTTCTTGGTCCACAATGGATGGATCATGGTTCATGCTGGTTTAGACTCTTTAATAGATATGTGAAAACACAGGAATTCCCATCCGAAATATGGTGAATCTTAATGTGTTAATACCAGTATGTTCAATCTTAATGCTGCCAAAATGATCCTTCAATTCAATCTATATCAAACCAATGCCATTCGTTATAGAGAGCACTGAAGGAAATATAGAGTGTCAGCTTCCAATTTGAATTTAAGTGATTTGTCCGGTGAGAACTAGTAGTCTAGTACATATTGTGACCGAGGAGAAGTATCATATGTGATCTATAATAGATTGATGTTTGAAAATAGCACAAAATTTCCACAATAACCGAGTGTTGCTACGATTAAGTCAAAATTTAGGCCGTCCATAGAAGGATTGGCGTTGATTCGATAAAAATATGATAAACAAATAGAATTTTGTCGAATCAACATTGATTGAGTTACGTACGGTCTCAATAGAGAGGACGTCGTTGGAGGACGGTGAATGATGTTTAAGATCCTAATACCATGCATTGTGCACTTCATAATCTTATGCTCAGAGACTGAGGAGATTTTTTTTTTTTTTGGGAATAATGTATCTTGAAACTTACTTTCTCTGATCCATATACTAGCAACAAAAAAAATTAGCTCGCACCCTTAAAGAAAAGTACATAACTTTACTTAACTTGTCATAGGAAAAAAAAATTGGATGTCTATGTACACAAAGATTCGATGTAAGACATTTGTACAAACACTGATATTTGAAAGTGAGTTCTATTTGCAGGTTTACAATGCTAAATTATTTATGATGTTAGTGGAGGAAGGAAGAAGAAAATGAATAATGAATTTTAAATCAATTTATAGATAAAAAACGTCACTTTATAATTATTTATAATGACCATATTACCTCTTAAAATCAATTTTGGACTCCAAACATAATTTTAATAGTAAACTTTTTGTATTCAACTCACTTTTATATGAATGTATCTAAACATAGAACATTTTTCAATCAAATCACTAGTAACTAAAGATTGGGTGTGATTGAGAACGGTTGGTCGGAGCGGAACAACAATCGATCGAGTTGAAGTTGAGGATATTTGCAAGCACTTCAACGTTCAAGTCGATAAGAGAACAATACTTAGAGATATTTTTTAGAAGAAATAATATGTACCTTGCTTCGATGTGAAAAGTGGTACAAATAAAACTATGATGGAGTTTAGTCGTTTGCAGCTGCTACGACCATTGAGGGATGTAAGGTGTTACATGTTGCAGCCATTCGAACTGGCCTAAGTATGCATTGAGGGTGGACGTGGAGCTCAGATAGGACTCGAGTTTCATATTCCATTTGGTCTAAGGTTTGACCTATGATGGATGTGCATGAAAAAATAATTGAAAGAAGATGTCAATTCTTTAAATAAATCTCAAATATTTTGAAGAGATTTTTTTTTTTTTGGTGGTGTCTAGGGTTCGAACCCTAGTTCTTGCATATTTATGCATTGTCCTTGCTAAATGAATTAAGCTCATAGGGACAGATAATTTGAAGAGATTAGTCTTAACATACATATGCCAAATATATTTTTAATTAAAAAAATATGTAATCAAATTTTGTCATTACAAAACACTAAAATTTGAGTTTTTTTTTCTTCATGTTTAGTTAGTTATGTTTTCTTGTTTAACAAAAGTTTAGTTAATTTGTTTGATAGATCAATTTGTCACAAAATTGGTCTTCACAACCTTCCAAAAATAAAATAAAATCGGTCTTTGGTCTTCACTATTAAAGATTGGATAAGCCTTAACTACACATCCTATTGTGTCATAACCAGTGTTAGTTGCAACCTCATCACAAAACAACAATGGCATCTTCACGTCCTCCACCGTCAAAATCCATCGATCTCGACTTAACTATCATCTCCGCCAAACACCTCAAAAACGTCAACTGGAAAACCGGCGATCTCAAACCCTATGTCGTCTTCTGGCTCGATCCTGACCGTCGTCTCGCCACCAAATCCGACGATTCCGGTAACACCTCCCCCGTCTGGAACGAACGTTTCACCCTCCCTCTCTCTCTTCCTCTTCAAGATTCCACCCTCACCCTTGAAATCTTCCATTCCAAACCCTCCGATACCCCTAAACCCCTCGTCGCTACCCTCCGTCTTCCCCTCAAAGACCTTCCTGACCTTCATCACTCCACAATCGTCAAGAAATTCTCCGTCGTTCGACCATCGGGTCGACCGCAGGGGAAAATTCATCTCAAAATTAGCCTCCTTGGCCGCTCTCCTCCTCCGCCATCGCCACCGATATCACAAATGTTTGATTATAACAACACAATCCCTAATCCTCACCCTAACCCTAACCCTAATTCTTCAAATCCTTCCTTTGTTTATTACAGAGGAAACTCTTCTTCTGCACCTTCTCCACCACCTTCACCTTCACCTTACAATTACTACACCAATTACTCTGATAATAACTATTCTGGTGGCAGTTACTTTCCTGGCTATTATCCTGGTGGTGCTTATCCACCGCCGCCGCGGCCTTTCTTTGAACGTACTGGAAGTTATGCTGCTGCTGCTGGACCGAGTGGACCGTCTGCGCCGCTTGAATATTCATCCTCGTTTGATCCAAGGCCAAAAGGCGGTAAAATGGGCTTAGGAGCTGGGCTGGCTGTTGGTGCTGCTGCTGGGGCGCTGGGTGGACTTTCTCTGGAAGAAGGGATGAAGTATGAAGAGCGCAGGCTTGCGGATATGGTTGAAAGTGATGTTGCTTCTGCGAGGGATGATTATGGAGATGCACATTACCGAGATTATTGAGTTCTTTGTGGCTGGTGTTTGATAAGGTTTGGAGTTTGAAGGATAATTATTCTATCTGGTGTTGCTTTGACATATATAAAAAGATATATATGTGATGTATGTATATATTTGAATTTAGTGTTGGATTGAATGCATATTTGTTGCTTTATTTGATGCTAGATGATAATGAATGAAGTAAGAAAGAAAATGTTTACCATGTGATGCGATGATTTGGAATTGTTCATCCGGTTATATTATGAAAATTAAATAAATTTGGTTTTCTTTTAAGTGTGGCTAGTGTGTTCTGTGTTTTGTTCATGATTTCTCATAGGTCTATGTATAATGCAGAATTAGTTTGCAGCATAAGTCTGTTCATGATCTTCCTCAATGTTGCGTGAGGTTTCCCTTTTAGCGTTATATTTATGCCTAATGTATCTGATATGGGTACAAGGCTATGTTACCTTTTCATAAATTAACCTAGCAAAAGTGAACCCATATGGCTTTCCTTTCAAATGTGTAGCATGTTGAAGAATTTGAGGTTCTTCAGATGATTGCTTGTTAAGCATTTCAGCTGTGGTGCTTATAATGTTGCTTTATTTATCAAATATTTGACCAGCTAGGGCGTGTATTGACTTTTTCAATATTGATAATTTGAATTCATTGCTGAATGAGCTTATGGAAATATCGAGTAAAATAATTAAAACTGAAATGAAGATGTACGTGGTTATATCGATGGAATATAGGTTCTCGGTCAGTTCTGCTTTTAAACTGTAGTTCTTATGTTAAAAAGCATGCGTTTCTTTGTTTCTTATATAGACTCACATTGCTACTTTTGACGTTTGTTCACTCCAGAGTTTTTATCACCTGGTTCTCTTCATATAGTAAATAATGACAATGTCACTTTTAATCCACATATCCAGACCAATGTCAACTACTGAAACATAATTGAACTTGAGCTCTTCTGCATTTTGCATCATCCAGTGAGAGTTTTTTTTTTTTTTTTTGAATGGCAAATATGCATTATCCACTGAGAGTACTTGTGTCATTGGATCTATCACTAGAACAATTTAGCCTACATGTTCAGATTGGTGGTGAGTGGTGGCATAATTTGTTTGCGTCCCAATGTACACACTGTTAAAATTAGGAAGCTCCAATTGGTAGCCAGCCAAATGCAGTGATAGAGTACTTCATCGTGTTTACATGCATAATGGTTGGAGTGCACCGATGTGTAATTGTTTATCTTTCAATTTAAATGGATATGATATTGCTTTTGTCCTTGCTAAGAACTAAAAATTAATTCTTTCATCATGTCATTTTTTAGTGGAAATTATTGTTTTTTAGTGTACTGATGTGATAGGGCAGGTATGGGTGTTCACACTTA
This sequence comes from Medicago truncatula, assembly GCF_003473485.1. Classification (NCBI taxonomy): domain Eukaryota; kingdom Viridiplantae; phylum Streptophyta; class Magnoliopsida; order Fabales; family Fabaceae; genus Medicago; species Medicago truncatula. Next base: position 34,925,058 of record NC_053044.1, read on the forward strand.
AAGTTGGTTTCTTTTTAAGTGTGTCTACTATATTCTGTGGTTTTGTTCAGAGTGTCTGTATAATACAAAATCAGTTTGTAGCATAAGTTTGTTATTGATCTTCCCGATTGTTGTGTGATGTTTCCATTATAGCATTATCTTTATGCCTAATGTACTTAACATGGGTACAATATGCTTGTGTTAATCATGTTTGCCTTTCCATCAATTAACCTTGCGAAAGTGAAGTCATAGCCCATATGGCATTGTTTTCCTTTCAATTGTGTTCCATATTGACGAGTTTGAGGTTCTTTGGATTATTACTTGAAAGAAATTCTGCTCTCCTTAAATTCGTTGGAAACTTAGGGCTAGTGCAGCTTATAATGTTGCTTTATTTATCATATATTTAACCAGCTGGGACAAGTAGTGACTTTTTAATATTGATAATTTGAGTTCATTGCTGAATGATATGGAAATATTGAGTAAAATAATTATAAATGAAATGAAATCATGATGTATGGGTTAATATCAAAGGTCTATAGGTTCTCACTTAGTTCTACTTTTAAAACCGTAGTTTTTATGTTAAAAAGCATGTGTATCTTTGTTGTTGCTAGACGTACATTACCACTTTTGGCGATTGTTCACTCCAGAGTTTTTCACCACCCTGTTCTCTCTTCATATAGTAAGCAATGGCATTGTCACTTTTAATCCACATGTCCTAACCAAACTCTATAGGTAAACATAATTGAACTTGTGCTCTTTTGTGTTGAAAAAGATGACCGAGATAGTTAATTTGATAAGCAAATTATCCAGTGGGAGTACGTATTTCATTGGAGGTATCATTAGAATGATGTAGCCTATGTTTAGATTGGTGGCGACATACATTTTTCCGCGCCTCAATGTAGACACCTTGTGAAAATTAGGAAGCTCCAATTTGTATCAGTAGCTAAACAAAAATGATGCAGCATTCCGTTGTGGTTATGCACATAGTGGTTGTTGGAGTGTACTTTTGTTTATCTTTTGATTTGAATGGATATTGTCCTTGCCAAGAACTATATCTTTCATACTGTATGTTTTTTAGTGGAAATTATTGTTAAGTTACTTCACTGTCGTAATACATTAAGGCTGAAGAATGTTTAGCACAAAAGAATGTTCTGTCAGTTGTGGGTTGTTAGTTTACTTTTTTGGTTATCCAAGTTGAAAACAATTTTTTTGCCATATATTCGAATGTGATACTTTATTGTTTTCAGTAAGTAAAACTTCTTTCCAGTGCACTATGTAGGAATACATATTCCAATCGCTTGAGATTTTATTCACCATAAACCTGGAAAACATAGGCCCTGATATTCTAAAATCTAGATGAGAGAATGTCTCCTTCTCCATTGGCTCAAGCATCGTTCCTAGACGTGCATTGAAATCATTATAATTTGCAGTGTTATACTTATTGTACGAAAAATGCTTCGTGTTGTGGTTTTTTTTTTTTTTTTTTTACAACAGCTTCTTGTTGTGGCTAGCTCTATGTGTATAGTTGTCTTGATTAGCCATGCTCCTCCCATAGGAATTGCGCTGACTCTGGACGTGTGGTGTGAGATCATTAGGAAGCTTCCTTGGTATTCTTCTCTGGTTAACATGTACATTGTTCATGCAGAGAGTGATAGGCTGTCTGGTATGGCTTGAGGGAAAATGGAATCCCTATTTGCTCTCTGACTTCATATAGGAATAGGGAAGGTTTCCTTGTCTCTAAACATCCTTGTTCTGGTTTGTGGGATGAATGTTTATAAAGTAGCCGATACTTTTGATTTGGGATCTTTGTTCATGTTCTTAAATCAGCAGTCTTTTTTAAAAAAAAATAAAATAAAATCAAAATGATATATTAATCAGAGAGCCATCTTCCATCACTGTTAAAAAAGCAAAAATTAGTGAGGGAATTTTAGAAAGGGAAAACGTGAAATTCCTCTCTAATTCCGTCACTAAATTTTACGACCAAGGAATTTGTGAGAAATTTTATTTTTTCTATCACTAATTTCCCTATCTAATTTTACTTTTTTTAGTAGTGCATGTATAAGGTATACCACAGAAAACACTAACAAAATACAATCTTAAATCAGCAGTCTTGGCACCAATGGTGCCTCCATCCACCCAAAAAAATGCACTAGAACGTAAAACAAAACAATATTCAAATAACTTAAAAACTTAAAAGTAAACTAATAACTTTAAAAATAAAAATTTATAACAGGGTTCCTTTAAATTTAACGTATGTAATCTGTGGCATAGCCTTTCATGTAAAAGGAGTAGCCTTGACTACCTCCAAATAATATTTTTTTGAATTGATTAATATATCTAACTATCCCAAATAATAAATATTGAGGTACATGATTGATAGATTTATATGTATAAGTTTGGTACTTCCGATGTCAATAACAACTATAGAGAAAACTTTTTCATCAAGAATCTATTTTTTAAACCGTCAATTATGGATAAAAAAACACATTTTGTCCAACTTTTTTAAATAGCATACTATCAATTTTTGTCATTTGTTGCTGCTCTAAGTTAATTTTCGAATTATTTTGTTTTTTATCTCTACGACACTTGCAATTTTTAATGTAAGTTTTTAATTTTAGTCTTTAATTTTTCGTTATATAGATTAAGGCCAAGACTTGAAACACTTTTTTTTTTGTAAAATTTTAAAAAATTGAATGCAATTTTTGTATGAACTAAACCTAAAAAATTATAATTTATAAGACTAAAAACATATTTTATCCTTAAATTTAATATGTTGATTTTAAAATATTTTATTTTTTCTTAAAGTTGTCAAGCGAGTCTTTTTGTGCTTACCTATGGTTGTCGGTTTAAATCCTAGTTTCCGCACATAAAGCGAAATTATTGTTTATATTAATAAAAAAAAATTAAAAATCATGTCCTCAACCAACAAATCATGTCACTATGCATAAAGATTATTATTTTTAATATGACCGGGGCTTTCAAAATGTTCAAGAGGATCCTAAATTAGATTTGAATGATCATAATTCATATCCATTCATGAACTCGTGCCTCATTTTCCCTGTATCTCCAGGGTGATTGAATCTATACACATTGTACAAAAAGAGAAAAAGAAGACGAGAATCACAACCGATATCCATATATCATCCAAATAAATACAAAAATCTTAAAAGTTATTCCTAGTTTATGCTGGTCCAAATAACATAATAGTACAAAAATCTTTTTATTTTTGACAAAATAGTCCAAAAATCTTAAAAAGTTATTCCTAGTTTATGCTGGTCCAAATAGCAAAGAATCTGATTATGATATTAACTCAACTCACCCTCTTAATAGGTCCATTTGATTGAAATTAACCACATACAGATAACCTGGAGAAAAAGACTCTTACAAAATAGAAGTACAATTATTATGGCTATGATGAATCCCATTACAACAAAGAACGGAAAACCAATTTGTCAAAAAAAGAAAATGAAAACCAAATGATTAAGCTTAAGTGAATATTAATGATGAGATGTTCTGGAGAACCATGTTTGAATTCCAACAAAAATAATCTCTAGCGAGACTTTACTTTTCCTTTAAGATTATCAAAGACCATTTTTTTTTTTCCGACACTTCTTATGTTGGTTAAAATTCATTGTTCGGTTTTTTTGTTTTTTTTTGTCAAGTAGTCTAGTGGCTAGAGAAATTCACCTTAAAGATGAATAAGTGGGATGTCCGAGGTTCGAACCCCAACCCCTACACATATTGTGCATTATCCCTTACCGGATGAGCTTAGGGGACTCATTGTTCGGTTTAATATGTCTCATTTTAGATTGTTTAAAAAAAATATTATCAAAGATCATTTCGCTCAAAAAGGAGGGCTAATGAGCAAAAAAAAAAATTGCATTGCTAGACCATGATTGCTTAGTGGTCATTGTGTTGAGTTCAAACAATTCTTAATTTCAAACTAATATTTTATTATTTTTAAAAATATTAAAATTTGTCTCCATGAGTTTAGGCTAGGTAGTAGGGGCAATGTATATTATATGTAGGGGTTAGAGTTTGAACATCGCACACCCTAATTTACCACATTTAAATATGTGAGCTCCCGCCAATAAACTTTTTAGGGTGTGTTTGTTTCAAGTTATATTTGTTGATTCCTGAGAATAAAATGATAGAAATGTATATGCCTATGTTTGTTACAAGTTTACTAAATTTTATTCCTGGGTATAAAATGTTCCTGAAAATAGAAAAATTTTCCCAAAGAAATTGGTGGGAATAAAGTTCCCATGGAGATGAGAATAAATTCTAATGTAGTTACCTATTATAATCCTTATTTTTATGATTCCAAGAAATATTATAAAACTAACCAAACATGTTTTTTCTATATACCTTGGAATAAAATTCCTATCTTTATATTCTAAAGAATGTTATTTCCAGGAATAAATTTGGTAAACTTGAAACAAACACACCTTTAATAAAAAAAGAGACACCGATTAAAGTTACTAAAAAAACAAAATTATATAGTAATTATTGCATTAAAAATTGTGTAATTAATTCATAAATAAGTCAACAAAATTTTCTTTTATGGTAATAAAATCCTTTTTTTGTATGATTAATCAGTGTCCGGGGACCCCGCTTAACAATAAAAAAAACTTACATTAAAATCTTAACCGTTTATAATCTTAACCGTCAAAATTTTGATAGGAGGGAATCCGATTTGGAAGTTGCAGAAGGCCGCCAACCACCTGTCATCAACTTTTAAGGGTGCATGCACCAACACACCTTAAGGCTGTCTATAAAAACAAGACACAACAAACCCAACGTCTCAAACCATTTTAATATCGAAGAACGCACATAATTCGAAGTTCAATATTAACACTCCAACGTAAAATTGGTAAAATGGCTTTCATGTTTAATTACACAAATTCATTCGATATAAGAACCTTGTGACAAAAGGCGTGATTGGCTTAGCAGTGAAAATTGTCCAAATCGACGTTTTATGTGAAGCTACCTTTTGTAGCTTTTAAACCACGGCAGAAAGTGCCTCGTAACGAGGTATTTGCACTTCCACCGCTTTAATAAACACATACAAAGTTGATTTGATTTGTCTATAACGATTAGCTCAACTGACAATGTTTGTTAGGTTTGACACGTTTACTTAGAATTTCACAGTTTAAATTTATTATATGTGAGTTTCAAATTGTATTTGTCACGTGACAGAAAGTAATTAATTTGATTTGAATGATATGATCATATCCGATCGTGAATGCATCCCTCATTTTGCTTGTATGTGTTGGGTGATTGAATTGAATTGAATCTATATATCTATATACATTGTACAAAAGGAGAAAAAGAAGAAGAGAATCACAATCACTACAAACCAATATCCATATATCATCAAAATAATTACAAATATACAAAAACATAAAGTAATAGTTAAAAGCTTAAAAACTATTCCCAATATATGTTGGTCCAAATAGCAAAGAATTTGATTATGATCTTAGCATTAACTCACTATCTTAACAAGTCTATTTTGATTGAAATTAACCATGTGTTGATAACCTAGACAGGAAAAAAAAAACAAAAAATATTTACAAAATAGTACTGCTATTATTATTAATAGCAAATAATTTGACTATGATCTTAGCAATAACTCACTAACTTAATATGTTCATTTTGATTGAAATTAACCATGTGCTGATGTGCACATAAGCTAGAGAGAAAGGAAAAAAAAAGCAAAAATCATACAAAAAAGTACTGCTATTATTATCAGCAGCAAAAAATTTGATTATAATCTAAGCTATAACCCACTTTTTTTTCTTTCTAGGGAAATAACTCTCTTAATAAGTTCATTTTGATTGAAATTAACCACGTGCAGATAACCAAGACTGAATTTCTCAAAAAACAAAGAAAAACCTAAAGAGAAAAAAGTAACAATCATACAAATGGGAATGCTACTATTATTATTATTGGGGAAATACTAACAAGTGCCCTCATTTGTTAAGACTAAAAAAGAAATTTTGTCTTAAAAATAGCGCATTCAATACATTCAAACTTTAAAAAATAACTTTTTCTATTTAAAATTATCAATTATTTTCATTTTTGTATCATTAATAACAGTATAGGTTTGAAGAATCATGTTCAAATTTGACGTAAAATAATCCTTAGTCAGATTTTACCGTCTTTTAAGATTATCAAATTAGATCATTTCCATTAATAAATGGAGGGTCAAGACAAAAAAAAGGGAAGTTGCAAGACCATGATTGCTCATAGTCGAATTTTTATCCATTCATACCATCAATACATTTGTGCTTGTTAGATTGAGATTATACCGTTCAAATTTCATTGATACTTTATTTATACTATATGTAAGCAAAAGTGAGTTAAATGAATTTGATTTTATACTATCCGTGAGCAAAAATGAGTCAAATAAATTTGATGTATCTAGAGAGAATTTTGAAACAAATACTTCAATTTTGTTTGACCAACTTTTACTTACATATGGTATTTAATAGATAAAAATTTCTTTAAAAAAATTAAAATTAAAATTAAAATTTGCATTAAAATATGTAGGTGATTAATTTTGATCCAACGGTCACTAGTGAGTGATGTGATGACCAAGAGCAAAGAATCCAATTATTATAGAAGTTGCACCAACAACCACCCGTCATCAACTTATAGGGTGCATGCACCAACACATCTTAAGGTTGTCTATAAAAACAAGACACAATGAACGTCTAAAACCATCTCAATCACTTGCAAACTATATAAAAGAACAAAACTTGCACCAAGAGTGAAAGATCAATATCTACTACTCTCTTAAGTAAAATATAGTATAATAATGGCAAAACATTGTTCTAAAGATTCTAGTGCAGTTACCATCCTCTCAAAATGCACTGTTTTCCCAGACCAAAAATCGACCCTAGCAGACCTCAAACTTTCTATCTCAGACCTTAACATGATATGTTGCCATTACATCCAAAAGGGCAATCTCTTCACATCGCCATCTCTCCCTTCTCAAACACTCGTCCCCCACCTTAAAACCTCTCTCTCTAAAACCCTATCAATCTTCCCCCCACTTGCTGGCCGTTTTGTGACCGACTCTGCCGGTCACATCTTTATCACATGCAATGACTCTGGCGTAGATTTCATCCATGCCAGCGCCACGGATCTCACTATCACTCACCTTTTATCACCACCTGATGTCCATCCAGCATTCAAACAATTCTTCCCATTCCACCGCAAAATCAACTACACTGCTCATTTCTCACCGATTTTAGCTGTTCAGGTAACTTCCCTCGCCGATGGAATCTTCATCGGCATCGCTGTCTCCCATGCCGTCACCGACGGTTCCACCTTCTGGAATTTCTTCAACACGTTTGCAGACATTTCTAGAGGACTCACAGTCGCTAACAGAATCCCGTATTTCCGCCGGGAATCGATCCTGATGTCGAAAGTCCCTGTCCAGTTACCGGAAGGTGAAATCAAAGTATCGTTCAACGCCGACGCGCCTCTCCGTGAGAGAATTTTCACCTTCACTCGAGAATCAATTCAGAAGCTAAAAGCAACGGTGAATAAGAACATTAACCACCGTACATCACCGGAAAATGCTGACGTGGCTGAGATAATATCAAAGATGAAAAACGACGATGCTCAAATGAAAGCGGTTGCAGAAAGAGTAACTGTCGAAACGACAGAGATTTCATCGTTTCAATCACTCAACGCGTTAATGTGGCGATGTGTTACACGCGCGAGGAAACTTGATAGTTCTAAAACGACGACGTATAGAAATGCTGTGAATGTTCGAAGCCGTTTGGAACCAAAGTTACCAGAGTATTACTTCGGGAACGCGATTCAAAGCATTGCCACGTACGCATCAGCGCGTGAAGTCGTTGAAAACGATCTTACATGGAGTGCGATGCAGCTGAGTAAGAGTGTGAAGGAGTACGATAGTGCTACAGTGAGGCGCGTCGCAGGGAAATGGGACGTTGAGCCGAAGTGTTTTCCGATGGGGAATCATGACGGTGCAACTCTTCAGATGGGAAGTTCCCATAGGTTTCCGATGTATGAGAATGATTTTGGATGGGGGCGGCCGTTGGCGGTGAGGAGTGGTGGTGCGAATAAGTTTGATGGGAAGATGTCGGCGTTTCCGGGGAGGAAAGGTGGTGGTGCGGTGGATGTGGAGGTGCTTTTGGCGCCGGAGACGATGGCAAGGCTTGAGAGTGATGAGGAGTTCATGGCCTATGCTTCTTGTCAGCAGTGACACGTGGGAGAATGTTGGAAGCGCGTAATTGTCACCTCCTCTCCGTTGGAATAAAACTATACTTTGGGAACCATTGTTACGTTGTAGTCCTTGAAAGTTAGTCTTGATTTCAATTACTATATCATTTATTAGTTAGTATTAGTTGAATATTTTGAATCAAATGACCGTGGTGGTAATTTTGAAATTTATGGTGTAATTGCTGGAAATGCTACTCCCTCCATTTCATTTTGATTATTACTATTGTATTTTTTTCTCTGTTTTAAAATCGTGGGTAGAAATTCCTCAGCATATAAAATACTATGCAATTTTAATGAAGATAGTGTGGATGTGGTGTCGTCCAAAATTTGGCAACTTGATACCACATAAAGGATACTTCCACTGTCTCATAATACACACAATTGATCTTATTACGCGTGTCAATGCATAATTTAGAGCTTAAATATCTTGAATAATATATTAGAAGTGTTCCAATCCTTCAAATTAGCACCAAAGAAAACACTTCGTTTCCCAGAATACACAAAAACATAACGTGAATTCTAAAATTATTGTTGACATTCTTAGGAGTGAAGGAGTGGAAAATGTGTATGGTTGGAGATTGATACAAAAGCTAAAGAGTCCGCCAACTATGAATTAAGAATTCAAAGTTTGTCACTCATACCGTAAAGTTAATGCGTGTGCGGTCACGTTTGCTGATATGTGATGCGATCATGAGTCTATTTTAATGTTTTATTGGCATTGTTATGCTCAAGTTAGATCCATGTATTTGGGTTATTTGGTGGAAGTTGTCATCTTTATACTTCCTTCTAGTTTCTTTGGGCATCAGCCCACTTTTCTCAAAAAAAAAAAAAAAGGAATTAATTCAATTTAGTTGGCCGTACGTACCTACCTAGTCAAAGACGTATGCCTGAACAGATGATGAAAAATATATGAGAAAGCAACTATGAAGATTTCCGGCTAGTCAACAACGGTATCAATACACTTACAACAATCCCCATGCATGCATAAGTAGTTTTATTCATCTTATCATGCGTTTGGAGTTTGGACTCATATGAGCTATACGCATGTATGTGCAGCATCACCGATAATTCAATATGAAAATAAATCTCGCACTCCATCTTTTACATATATACGTGGTCCCCATTGACTATTTCTTGATGCTTCATAATTCTTAATACAGGCTTATGCCTATAGATATAATTGAACTCAGTCACTCACTATCATCCCCATACACCCATTTATCTGCAGAATCCAATATAATCATGACTTGGTTTAGAGATGGTTGACCATGCGTGTTACTCGATTTGTACGTTAATGAATCACATGGGGGTTTTACCTATTGGGATGATGGTTATGGTGTAAGGCAAAGCATCCTGTTACGTATATGAATTTGATATATATACCATAGAAAGCCTAGGACAACGGCTGCATTTTTTCTCACGTGCAAAATATGCACCTGCTTAATGCATTTTTTTATGAGCAAATATGTAATTTGTTTTAGTTATCGCATAATGTGTTTTTAGATTGAGAAATACGTATTAGGGTTACACATTTTAACGCACTTCTATAATACATTCCAATTTAACGCACTTCTATAATACATTCCAATAACCATTAGCTATGTTACCCACTTTAATTTCAAAGTTGGGAATTGCCGTCAATGGCTTTTGGTTGATCAAAACAAAAGATAATTTGAGAAGGTTGGTTTCGTAGTTTTGTTCATTCTTTGGTAATTCCATCGGAAGTGTAACGACCAAATTGATAAATGTAGTGTCTGACATAGAATCTTGTAGAGACCATCTTGACAAAAGTAGCGTCTAACATAGAATCATGTAGAGACCATCTTAGAAAGGTTGAATAGAGGAGATGAATAGTTAATCTAAATAATAATAAAAAATAAAATAAAATATACACTATTAAAATGAAACCGGTTGCAACGTTAAGGAATAAAGAAAGGTTTGAGACCCTTTGAGCAGGGTACAGGGTATGGTACTTTGCGAGGGAGGGGTTGGGGGGAAGGGGATGAGAAGTCGCCAGTCAGTGTAGCAGGTTTTTCTTAAGTAATAAAGATAAAGACGTAAAAATAGGGTGTAAATAACATATGTCGAAATCTTATGTAAGTGCAATTCATAAATGATAGGAAAGATTTGGAGAGAATCAAGTACTGACTGAAACATACTCCATTTGTTTTCTCATCAGAAAAATATACTCGCAAATACAGAACGGTTTCCGTTAAAAAAAAAAAAAAAAAAGTGAAGGTTGTTCAATCTATTGGCTCATTGCTGACTACACAACATCATGTATGAGTTGCAACTCACAACACTGCTCGCGTGTTAACTAATCTAAAACTGTTGCTTGATGGACAGGTGATAATCAGCAAAAGTTAATGAGACAGATTTCATTTCTGAGATCCTGATCCATTTGTTGATAATAGGTTCTTCAACAAATACTAAACTAAGAAGATGATCATAGGATACAAGAGTAACATACAGAAATAAAGAGCACGGGAAATAGTGTAAATGAATTATGCCATGCATGTTACTTGTATTTCTCTACCCTATCAGAAATGCTCAAGAAGACCGACAAATGCAATTAAAATGTAAGAATCCCGGTCCATGGAATGGAATCAATCATAGTGCCTTTAGAGCTCAACCCATTGCAATCGTCGAAACCTTATGCAGCTGCACTTGGTACTGGTGCTGGTTTTGAGTCTTCTGCCCTTTCATGTTCTTTGTTGAGCATCTGAAATTACATTTCAAATATTAAAACTCATAAATCACAGTGATGAATCCTAAATATAATGTAATAATGAATCCTAAATATAATGTAATAATGAATCCTAAATATAGAGCCAAAATCAGCAAAGATAAATAATACTTTGCCCAAAATTCAGGATACTGAATCTCACCTTGTTGTTAATCAAGTTGTGGAGTGCAATTACACTTCTAATGAGAGACGATAGGTATATTACCAGCATCATATCATTCGTTTTCACTACACATGTAGAACAAGAATTAACAATCTAGAAGAGACATTCGGATAAACATCATATTCATACAATCAAATCACAAAATTTAACCTGCAAAAGCCTTGATAAGATCAGAGACATTGAGATTTGGTAGCAGGTTGAACACGTCCTAACAAATTACAGCAAGAAATTAGATAGGGGAAAAAACAATAATGGAGCAAAAGCAACAATAAAACTTGTTATTCAATGCAATTATTTTTTCCATCCATATATGTCTCGTGGTTGACAATTAGAGGTGGGGATCAACATTATATACGTTGGTCCACATTCACGAACAATTTGAAGCCTAGGGATTAGTATTTAATATGCAAGATTATGAGAAACAAACCTGCAGATGGTATAGGATCTCATGGTTTAAGGGAAGCTTTCCATCAATAACAAGATCAAGGTAACCCCTTATCTCTTTAAGTCTTGCATCCAAACCTTTCAAGGCTGTGAGTTTTCCGCTCACCTATGTAAAAAGCTACAGTGTAAGCACTCTGCATTCATTTTCTTCACTAAAATAAACCACAAAAAAGCATTGCAGGGAAAAAAACGTACAAAAAGAGACTGTTTCATGAAAAAAGGAAATGAAGTAAACGAAATTAATAAATAAGAATCTGTTTAAGGAGAAAAAAAAACCTCGGTTGCAAGGGTGCTAATGGTTGTATCCTTCACATCCCTGAGCAAGTGTTCCACTCCTGCACAAAGATAAGAAGAATTCAAAAAAGAAAAAAATGTTCAGCAAGCAACTATATGGATAAAATCAAAAGACCTAGTAAAAATGAACCATGGAAAAATTGCAGAAGTTCTACATTAAATGACATACCTATTTCCTCAACCTCATGAGCAGCGATCTCTGATTGCACATGCACAAAGACCTTTTGGCTTTTCTGAGTAGCATTCTGCATTCAGAATAAACTATCTATTAAAATACTATCTCTTCTCCCACCGTCCATATACAGAGGAGTCATTTTTGCAATAATATCAATAAAAATATAAGTTTAATAATTCTATCATGGGTATAAGGGACTTTAACCCTACCTCTTTAACCTCCTCAACAGCATAGTATGCTTTTGTTGGAATTCCCAACTCCTTAGGTTCAACATCAATTATAACCAAAACGGGATTTGGAACATAGCTGCAATAGTTAAAAGCATGATCAATTTGGATAGAGATTGATCCGGAATACAAAGCACAGATGAAGACAATAATGCAAGTAAAGAGGCAAACACAACAGCAGCAACATATAGAAATGTCTTGTGACACACTAACCAAATCATGACAACATTTTCACAAGGGTATAAGGGTAAAGAATTTGCCGTCACTAAATTTACAAATATTTTGGAGATATTAAAGCCTAAATGGGGTAAAGGTAAAGAATTGAAACATTACTCCACACAAGATTTCAGTTCATAAAACATACTCATTAAATAACCCATGAATGTCGAGGTCATTTTCTCGCAGCTTTGGACCAGTGCTATACCACCCCACCACATGCTCCTTTGCTGTAAAGATTGTTTGTTTAGATCAGATATTCAATGGAGAGATTGATACAAGAAAATGAAAAATCTACAAACTCATACCATTTATTCTCTTAAACATGGAAAACATTGCTTCGTGATAATTGTGGTCGAGAAACCAAATGCTGGGGTCCTTGTCATCTTCTTCAAAAGGCACTGTTGATTAGATAACCAATTAGTCAGAGATATACAATTAACATATTCTATTAGCTGATTCTATTTCTAAATCACACATAGATGATAGAATCATCTTAACCAAATTTATATTTGAAGTAATTGTTTCACACATTCAATTGGATATCCAACTCAATAAACAGATCAGTGGAGAAACTAGTGTCATGAGAAACTTCATTATTTGTTATAATTACTTACTATATAACAAACATGTCAAACTAATAGAAGCCACAACTGTGGCAAGCTGTCTTCAAAAATTCTTTGAAATTATAAATAAGACAGCACCAAAGCTAAGAAAACCCTTCAACCATCACACAGAACTGTCATAGAGATTCAACCAAGTTTTATGTTGGTTGTTGACTGCCTAACGAAACATTTCAACCATCACAGTATCACACAAAACTGTCATACAGATTCCACTAAAAATAAATGTTGGATGTTGACTGCCTAACACAATCCTTCAACCATCATACTGAACAGTAAAAGAGATTCGACCGATTTTACATTGGTTGCCAACTGCCTAACACAACCCTTTAGTCATCACGTAGAACAAGACTAAAAAAATTAAGGTAAAGATTTCCACAAACAAGTCGTATCATGCTTTGAGCCATCTCATACTAAACTATACCTCCTAGAAATTGCTAATAGGTAATAACTTTGGGCATTACACAGAGTGGCAAACATGTGGACCAAAATAGAGAAGAATACATTAAAGTAAATATTGATTACCATATCATACCATATACTCACTCTAGACTCAATTATAAGCAAAAATATGTACTTTCACACATTAAGGATGACAGTTGAGTGCATTTAATTTTCTTGATTTCATTTAAAAAAGAAAATACATTTACTGGTCTACCCCTAATTATAATGGTTATTTCCCATGATATTAAGGAATCGATGTAAGGGTATTTTTGAAAAAGTAAAACTTTTTCTTATAGAATCCAAAAAATTTAGGCATTTTTATACTTCTTATAATGGAGCCTGGGGTAGTACATAAAAAAACTTAAGGTTAGAATTACACATACACTACTCCTAAGTCAAAAATCAGGTCTGTTCATTCATGATTCAAATGTAAAAGAAATTTAATCCAAGTTCAATGCGCTCTACACAGATTGGTTAAATTTGAATAAACATGACTTTTTTTGAAAGAGATGTTGATTTTTGCTTATAATAGTGACTGGAGGGTGTAGATCGGTTAAATTTGAATAAACATGACTTTTTTTGAAAGAGGAATGTTATTTGAACAACCATTTTATGAGACAACTTGAGGGACAACCAAAATATACATTTATGTGGGTCTTAGCACAAAAATCAAAGCAATATATATATATATATATATATATATATATAGAGAGAGAGAGAGAGAGAGAGAGAGAATGAGAACATAATGTGAGTATGAGAAAGGAAATTGTCATATAAGTTGTCACAAAATGGTTGTTCAAATATTATTTCTCCTAAAAAAAAATAGCAAAATGTGTAGTAGTAAAAGAGGAACAAAATGCTAGGGTCCTTGTCATCTTCTTCAAAGGGCACTGTTAATTAGATAACGAATTAGCAAGAGATATACAATTAACTTATTCTATAAGCTGATTCTATTTCTATAAATGATAGAATCATCTGAACCAAATTTATATTTGAAGTAATGACTTTACACATTCAATTGGATATCCAACTCTGTACACAAACCAATGGAGCAACTAGTGTCACAGGAAACTTTGTTATACCTTAAACATACTGTGTAAGAACTAAGAAACATGTCAATTTATTAATAAGTGACAACTGTGGACAGGAGTCTTCAAGAATTGTATGAAATTATACTGAAGGAGTTCTATATAAGAGGTCCAGGGTTTGATCCATACTGAGAACATTCCCCCCTCCCTCTAACAAACTAATCACTAAAATTGTCCTAAAAGAGACAACACAAAAGCTAAGAAAATACTTCAACCATCACACATAACTGGCATAGAGATTCGACCAATGTTCTGCTCTAGAACACAGTCCTGCGGGTTTGGCCCTGATTAAGCCTGGTTTGCCTAAGGTTTTAGGGTGAGTATTGAGTGTGTAATGGTTAGATCCCTTGCCCCAGAAGCTAAGTCCCCCTTTTATATTATCTGCTTTAGGGTTTTGCCTCTTCCAATCATTTGTCAGGCCCAAATCCATAGGAAGTGTTGGTCCTAAGGAATTTTCTGCCCTTAGTTGGCAATGATCAGGCATAGTACAGTAATTCCATGTGGTGGCCAGCCTAACTTCTTGAAATTAGACGTCAGTACTACTACTAAGTCGACCATCCAGTCACAGGGGCAGGTGTTGGGACTTTAAACTAAGTGAGTCCTAAGTCAGTCCCTACATCTGTTCCGCATTCTACCTTGTCCCTTTAGCTCGGTCGACCAGGGATCCTATGCCCTTTATTGGGAGCACCGACTCTAAGGTACTATACAACCAAGTTTTACATGTTGGTTGTCGACTTCCTAACGAAAGCCTTCAACCATAACACAGAATTGTCATTCTGTTACAGATTTTTAAATGAAGTTAGGTTCAATTCGTCTCACATTCAGACTAAGTGTTACATTGGGTATCAAGTATCAACTGCCTAACACCACCATTCAAATCATCTTATATAACTACACTCTAAAACAAAATCAGGTTTTCTAATTCCAGATTCAAATGTAACAAATCTTAAGCATGTTCAATGACCTCTTTACATAAATAATTTAAAATTGAACAAACACAAATTTCACTTTAAATTCATAACTAAACTTAGCCTTGCTAAAATTAGGGCACAAATTCAACACAACAAAACATTAACCATTGAGTAAAATAAATAAACAAATAACGTGAAACGGTGTAGTAAAAGAGAAAAGATCCGAACCGGCGTAGCTATTGGAAACATCAACGGTGCCTTTGAAAGTAGAACCGAGCAAAACACCAACAACACGCTTGCGAGTATCCTTAGCGACTCTATTGTAGTTATCAACGATGCTGAGTAACACTAGAGGATGAACCACCACCTTCTCGATCGAACGAGATGAGATTTGTTGCGTTTTTATCACATCCATGGCGAATTCGAAGCTTAGATTTCACTCTTGTTTCGAATGTTGCAAAGTGTTTTCTTTCGATTCAATTTTCCCTCTGCAACACCACTAACCAAACCAAGTCACCGCTGTATTTTGCTTTATTTTTTTCTTTTCTATTCTTTTCGTGTTCGATACGAATACGAAAGCTGTACTGTACTTTGTTTTTTGTTTTTTGTTTTTTGTTTTTAGTGGCCCATCCTAATTGGGCCTGTAGCACATTATTTAAAGTGATTTTTTAGGAATTTCTTTTTCCACCCTTCAAAGTTCCCAAAATACCTCTATTTGGTTATATATATCCAAATTCTGTCAAAATCTAAAATTCAAATTATAATTGATGCAGAGGTTTGTGATGTTCATCGTATCATAATCTACTTCCAAATTAAAACTAAGAAAGAAAAGTGAAAAAAATCAAAAGAGAAGAATATTTCACGTTCTGTACTTATATTCCCGGATTTTTTAAACCAAAGATTATAAATGCACTCTAGTAGAAAAATATTAAAACACTTGACAAAAAAAAAAATTAAAACAAAGATTTCAATGAACAAGCGAAGATTTATTTTAAATTTCAACTTCGGGATTTAACTTTTTGATGCTCATCGAGAATCAAATTTAATTTTTTTTATCAATCAATCACCTTAGGAAATTTATACATGTTTGGTAGCTACGAATAATTAAGTTACTACATCACTCTTCTGGCTTCTAAAATTGAAAGATCTTTTTCAGCATTATAAAGTACCAAGAATGAATAGGTTGAGAAACAAGATGAAAATGAAGTTATCTTGGGTAAAGTGTTAAGGGTTATTCTCACATTAATTGTGAAAGAAAAATAAAAGGGTGTGAATTTAAGTTTAAAATGCCAACTAGAGATTCTCCAATAAGTGTAATTGTTAATGAAAGTGACACCAAACAATTTGTTAACCTTTTTTTTTTTTTTTTTAATTAGATGCATTGAGATTTTACTCGTTACATTGACCACTATTTATTCAAATTCACTGTTTAAATGACAAGACGATTAATTGAACTTTAACTGGTTCATGTATAAATTATGTAAGTATGATTTCCGTGAACTTAATTCAGTTGGTAGGTTCGAACTCCGGACACTCCACTTTCCCACAATTAAATTGTGTGAGCTCTAGCTACTAGGCTACTTAACCAAAAAATAAATAAATAAATAAATAAACTATGTAACTATTTCTCTAATTTTAGGTGTCTCATTTGGGTTATGCACAATTCTTAAAATGATTAGTAGAATTATTTAAATGATAAAATGAATTTCATTTATTATGAATTTCATTTATTTAAGAATTCTTCTTATTAATAATAGTTAGGTGAATTGAGATTATTTTATTAGATTTCTCAAACAATTAAAAAAAATTGAAACTTCCATAAAATAAGTTTAGATAACCGTTATTATGTAAAGAACTTACCCTACTTCAATTTCATGTAGAATGCTTTATAAAATTATGACTCTGAAAATTGAAAAGGAAAGTAAATTTTTATACACTACAGAAACACTTACGGAAAATAGACAACTTAAATACATTGTCTCAAGTGTTTTTGGGTATGATTCTTAATTTAAAATATATTTTTCGTAGTTAAAACAAACTTTAAGAAAATTATGAATTCAAAGAAATCGTGGATAATTTAGCAAAAACCATACAAAAAGCACCTTGAAAATGAAAGAAGCAGTAAATTCAATTAATCAAACACAAATTTCAACTTAAAATAGCAGTAATTCATCAGCCTTGCTAAAAGTGTTTGTATGTCTATTCAGAGGAACAAAAATACTAACTTAAACTGATTTATATAAAAAAACTGTGATCATTATATTATATTTTTGGAAAATGCTAACGTTTTCAAACACAATTAAAATATCTAAAAGTAGAAAAAAGGATTTCGCTCATTTTTTTTCAAATATAACAAATTACACAAGTGAATGCTACACTACAACCTTATAGAAGAAAACCACGTATGTGTTGCCATGCGCAAAATACAACAAAATAAGCAAAGGTTGACTTGAGAATAAAATGCTGATACTACAAGTTTCTGGAAAATATGACAAGGAAACCTCTTTGAAAATTTGCCTTCGCTCAAAGACAGTCAGAATTACAAAATCTGAGCAGCCGTGTTCAATTTTTCAGCCAAGCTAAGTTGAGTTCTTGTGATGCTAGATAAGTATACCATGAGCAAGTGATCCTGAAACAGATGAAGCATGCGTCAGCCAAACAAAGCTATGATAGGTGAGCTTAGAAAATGTGATCGTAAACAAATAAAATAAGAAACGAGTATCTGTTTGATCATATTTTACACTTGTTGTAAAAATATAAGATCCACTTCGTAAAACACAGCTACACAGAACATAATCTCACCTGTAAGCTGTCATTCACAAGCTTATCAAAATCAGATGGGGGCAATTTGGGAAGGGAACCTACTGCATCTGATATAAATTTCCCAATTTTGTTGTCTGGTGCAACACGCCCTTCCTGCGATTAAAAATTAATCAATACAATCCCAGACAACAAAGTGAGTAATAAAAGAATGCAGCGCATCATACCACAACATCATCAACATATTTGTAGATGTCATTAATCAGAGCTAGCAGATGCTCCATTGATGCTTCCATGCCTTCTAAGTCAGAGGGGATTTTGTCAACAGTGGTTGCCTTTAGGATATCAACTGACATTACAAGAAAAAACAATAAATCAGCTTCAATCATTAAAAATCAATATTTTGTACCACATTAATTTAATATTTTCACAAAAGAAAAAACACAGACAATGAATATATATTTGATATTGAAAAGACACTCCAATTGCTTGGTTCAGAAGTGAGAAAGATATTTAATGATTGGCAGAGACATTACCAACGGAAACAATAAAAGTGATGTTTAACATAAACTTCAGACAAACAAGTCTATATACAGTATGGTGAAACTTGGCTCAATTAGAGGGTTTGTCATTTGGTAGATAAAATAGGGTCACTGATATGTTAGTAGAATATAATTAATTAAGATTCATAACATTACCTACTACTGGATTGATTTTCTCAATGAAAGTGAAACAACAACTCAACCCCCAACAAAGAAATGTAAATGTTCACGGGTTGTATAAAGGTTAATTCCATTACATAATTAAAAGCTAAGAATTTCAAAGTACTTTCGTGTCAGTGTCAGAAAAGATTATCTTTAAAATAGGCAACCACGAGAGCTTCAGGACACAAGCTTCGGCAAATATATAAGGTTACAATTTAAAATGACAAATAAAGCTTTATAGAGGGAGAAGAATAAGAAGGAAAAAAAGAAAGAAAGAGGGTGATTGTAAAGAGAATCCAATCAATACTTACATCCAATTCGCTCAGCTTCAACCATACGAAGATCCAGTGGAATTTCTTGAAACTGTGCAGCAATCTGCCTGTCTCCAAGAGATAAATTGTTTGACACATAAGCTTTGATGGTACCCCCTCCAGCTGTGAATCCTGTATCAACAGTCAAATGAATGGGATTGGGCACTTCTCGAGAATAAAACTCATGGATCAATGCACTTCCACCAGTTACTCCAAGTCCAGTTGAATACCTGCATAAAATAACCAAAGTTTACACCAGTTTCTAACCAAGAAATAAAGATATAGACAAGGGATGAGTCATCCTCCCAAGATCAACAAATACACCACTCAAGAAGAGGCAACTTAGCATAACACAGCTCTCTAGTCCATTTGTATATTAATATCAACCAGTGATGATCCCTAAAGAAACCATTTCATATTAATATTAACCAGTGATGATCTCTAAAGAAACCATTTCATATTAATATTAACCGGTGATGATCTCTAAAGAAACCATTTGTTTTATATACCAATGGGCCTTCCCATAAAAAAAGTTACAGCTAAAAAAATATTCAGAGAAAAACATTACATTCCATTCCACACTTCCAGATATCAGAGTGAACATTTTGAACCTACGCCATATGGATTTCAAAGTTTTTTTAAATACACTTCACTGAGAATACTTTTATATGCACTACTTGAGTGATAACATTGACAACTATGAAATTTTAAAAGAACTGGACTTACCATCCAACTATGATTTCCTTTTGATTCACTTTTTGGTGGGATAACAACATATTATGGTGGTACTCTATGTCCAACGCAACCTGGAAAAAAGTGAAAAATCAGAACAATTCTTTTTGAGTTAGAACAGGTAATAATTTTATTTAGCTAATGATAAGAAGAAATAGACACGACTACAGGAGAAATAAACCATAAGCGTATAACTTTTACACGTGAGCAATAAATGTATTATCCACCTTATCAATCAAAGTCAAAACTAATTTTAAACACATAGTCACTTTCTGAAGACTTCTATATAGCTTAGCAATCTAATTGCTTCATAAAATTATTAATCTCTCCTGCAAAGAGAAAAAAAAAAACTCCTAAAAAAGTACCTCTAATTAGATATCAATAAACGACAGGTAATTCATTTAAAAAATTATTATAGGACTCAGAGAGTTGCTTTATGTGCTCATAGATGAATCTTCTGATAGATTCATCTCATACAAGAGGTGTCAGAATATAAATAGCACTCTTCATCCTCGCCTTATCTAGACAAAAATTCAGTAAGATGAACAAAAACTTGAGGAATTTAGGAACAGAACCCGGTGATCAAGCCAGAAAGTGGCTGTCGCTACATCTGAGATAAGTATTTACTTTCAAACTCAAGAAATTTTGGATTAGCTTATAGCTTATAAGAAGCATGAGATAAGTATGTACTTTCAAACTCAGAACAAATTTTGGATTAGCTTATAGCTTATAACTATCAGATGAGAGAGCTTCTAAAAGAATTAAAGTACAGAAGCTAATTCCCACATTAAGTGTGGGCAGCTAATATCTAGAAAAATAACAGCCATTACATGAGCAAATCTATTTTTCTTTATAAGTGTTTGTTCAGAAGTTCATGCTCTTAAATGGTGTTTGTTTTTCTAGCTTACTCCATGTTTTAGCTTTGAAAGTGAGAAGGAAACGTCTACATAAGTTTTAGCTTCAAAAGCAAGAAAACATCTACATAAATGTTTGTTGAGTAAAACTAAATAGTCATGTTTTAATTAATTAAGATTACAACAAAAACAACAACCAAGCCTTATTCCACTAAGTGGGGTCTGCTACATGAATCAAACGACGCCATAGTATTATGTCAAAAACCATGTCTTTCACCAATTCATTAATATCTAGATCCTTCTTGATAGTTTCTTATATAGCTTATCTAGGTCTTCCTCTCCTTTTGATCTACTCTCGTTACAACAGAATTCAGACGTCTTCTCTCTACATGCCAAAACAACCTAAGTCTAGTTTCTACCATCTTTTCTTACTATAGGTGCTGCCCCAACTCTCTTCTAATGTTGTCAACTTGTCATTTCTAATTCTAAGAGTTGTAATTTTCACAGATGGTCTCATTTCATTCCCTCTTATCTGATTCTTTTAAGCAATACGACAACGATGAATTTCATTCCAGTTTCATGAGCTGGAGCGAAATTAGTCATTATTGTTCACCATCCATTCACTCCTATCTTTTTTTATCAATACAACAATATCATTGCTTTGGCTTCCAAACATAGAGTTCTTTATCAATACAACAATATCATTGCTTTGGCTTCGAAACATAGAGTTCGCAATGATTCTCACAAAGACAAAAATAAGTCTATTAACCTAAATTAAGCTTAATTTGAAAAGAAAAAAAATATTGATTATCACTGATTCAAAGAAAAAAAGTTATTACAGGACTCAGAGAGTTGCTTTATGTGCTCATAGATGAATCCTCTGATTCATCTCATACAAGAGGTGTCAGAATATAAATAGCACTCTTCATCCTCGCCCTTATCTAGACAAAAATTCAATAAGATGAACAAAAACTAGAGGAATTTAGGAACAGAACCCGGTGATCAAGCCAGAAAGTGGCTGTTGCTACATCTGGGAAATTATAGGATTCATAAGACCAATGAGATAAGTATTTACCTTACAACTCAGGAAATTTTGGATTAGCTTATAGCTTATAAGAAGCATGAGATAAGTATTTACTTTCAAACTCAGAACAAATTTTGGATTAGCTTATAGCTTATAAGAAGCAGATGAGAGAGCTTCTAAAAGAATTAAAGTATAGAAGCTAATTCCCACATTAAGTGTCGGCAGCTAATATCTAGAAAAATAACAGCCATTACATGAGCAAATCTATTTTTATTTATAAGTTTTTGTTCAGAAGTTCATGCTCTTAATGGTGTTTGTTTTTCTAGCTTCCCCCCATGTTTTAGCTTCAAAGGCGAGAAGGAAATGTCTACATGAATTTTCGACGAGTAAAACTAAATAGCCATGTTTTAGTTGATTAAGATTATAACAACAACAACCAAGCCTTATCCCACTAAGTGGGGTCGGCTAAATGAATCAAATGACGCCATAGTGTTCTATCAAAAACCATGTCTTTCTCCAATTCATTAATATCTAGATCCTAATTAATAGTTTCCCTTATAGTTTTTCTAGGTCATCCCCTACATCTCTAAAGATTTGACTCCCCTCCATCTGATCTACTCTCCTAACTACAGAATCCGCATTTCTTCTCTCTACATGCACAAACCACCAAGTCTAGTTTCTACCATCTTTTCTACTATAGGTGCTAACCAACACTCTCTCTAATGTTGTCATTTCTAATTGTAAGAGTTGTAATTTTAACAGAATGGTCTCGTTCCATTCCCTCCCATCTGATTCTTTTAAGCAATACAACAACGATGAATTCCGTTCGAGTGTATTCATACACTGGAACGAAATTAATCGTTGCTGTCCACCATCCATTCTCTCCTATCTTTTTTTATCAATACAACAATATTATTACTTTGGCTTCCAAACATAGAGTTCACAGTGATTCTCACAAAGATAAAAATAAATCTATTAACCAAAATTAAGCTTAATTTGAAGAAAAAAATTGATTATTGATTATCACAGATTAAAATGTAGATGGAGGCGAGTGAAGGACCTGATCAACGGATTCATTGTGAGGAACAGCATATGAATTACGGATATCAACAGTTCCATCGGGAAGCACAGATCCAAGAAGCGTTCCAATGACGCGTTCAGCTTGATCAGGGCGACGAACGTAACAGTCGCAGATGTTGAATACGACGAGAGGGTGAACCTTAGCGGATAAGCTCTGCGAAGAGGAAGAAGATGAAGAGAATTGCAACACTGTGCGATTGGTTGACGCCATGTTCGCAGAGGAGGTTGGATTCAACACCTTCGCTGCTCACAAGGCGTGTGAAGAAGAAGAAGAAGAAGAAGAAGCAATAGAAGAGAATGAGTGTGATTGTTTCGCTAGGGTTTTTCACATGTGGGCTGATCCAGAATAACTGTTGCTGCTTTCAGTATTGGGCCTTGTAGGCCTTTTAAGTTAAAATTTGCTCATGACGATTGCTCTTTAGGTACCTAGTGATTGCTCTCAGACATCCACCTAATGGTAGTTAACAACCCTTTTGAGATCGATTGAGACAATTTTTAAATCGGTTCACCCGATTTAAAAAGTGTTACTTCTGGTCTTCTATCCTGGTGCCTAAAGAGCATTTGTCTTTGCTCAATAAGCGACTCGAAGGCCCTTCAAATTTTCAAAAATGCTTATCCCATAACGTAACACCTGAATTCGTGTTCACAAGTTACAAACTGAGTTGTGATCGGAGTTAGGAAGTGATATGTCACCAGAGTCATCAACGTCATATTTCTACGTGGGATTTCATATAGAGCGACCCGCTTTGTTTCATGGGTAATATGTTGTAGCGTAAAATATAAATCATTGTACGCTACAACATCATCTTTTTTTAAATCATCTCATGTTCTGTCAAGTGGCAATAAATCATATTGCGGGTGTGCTTTATCCATCCATAATACTAACATATGTCGTCGAACGAACGTGTCTGATGATGGTCTTCATAGAGGATAAAAGTCAAGTCGTTTAGGGGATCAAATAAGGTTATGTAGCTCTCTGATGGCTTATGGCCCTTGCTAGTAATGAAGTGTGCATGTGGCCTCTCCACTATATAGTTGGGGGTCAATATCATATGAATATATTTTAGCAAAATGTTGTATAACCCATACCTGGACAAAAAAATTCATCCAAGTATTACAAACATATATTTAATTAAACACACATATTAAATTATAAATGTCTTAAATATTACAAAACAAATAATACATGTAATAGGGTACATTATCCGACCCCATTTTATGATCCTTGGGGAACATTTGCTTATACCAAGCAATAATAAATTTATGCTAGAGTTGAAGCACCTCAGGACAACTTATTAACTGTAGTGAAGTCTCATAGATACTTTAGAAACACTGCATCAACATACTGATTGTTTTTGTCTGTAAAAATGGTGCCTCCAACGAGGTAAAGTAAGTAAACTCGTATGCGCATAATCATATTCCCATCTCTCTCAACCTCCCTCCCTGATGCACTATCCAAATGTAAGGCTTTAGTGTAATGATCACTGAAAACTTCAAGCATCCAACTAAATGTGAAGTGAGCACACTTCAATCTATCACATTCGTCGTAAGCAACTTCAATGTCCATATCAAGCAATTCATTAAGGAAAGCAGCACCCTCTTCTTTGGACATTCGAGCTCGATGGTGCACCAGCTTACTATGGATAGGCAAGTACATAAGACATGACACATCATCCAATGTCATGACAATTTACCAATGGTAAAGTGAAAAGTTGATGATCTCTTCATACCACCACTCTGTCAACTTCGTACATAGGCCTAATTAACCAACGTGATGGGAGCAAAGGATCAATTTGAAAGAAAAAAAAAAAAGTAATGATACATAGACACCCATAGGCGGCAATACACCCTTTGACACCCACACAAAAATCTGACACGTAGTCATGTGGACCCCGCACAAGCACACTTTCTCTTTTCTCTCCTCTTTTCTCTTCCTAATGCATGGGGTGTACAAGGGTGCATGGGAATAAAGGGTGTTTATGTATCATTACTCAAAAAAAAAGAGCCAAAGCTTGTGAATGTGATCATTTAATGTGAAGGTGGCGTGGGGAGCGGGCATGAAGTCCTAATTTTGTGGTGTTCTTTAATTTTGTGTGTGGGATCAATTTGATTAATTAGGCCCAGAAATACTTAGAACAATTTATTCTTTAGTTTTAGCCATTTAAAAGCTTAGGAAGCTTTAACACAGATGTGTGGTCTGTTTCTTTCATCATGGAAATAAAGAGTTGAAGAAAAGGACGTGCAGAACAATCAAGACAAGATGACAAATACAAGAGCATAAAGAGGTGGAAGAGGTCGTTGCATTATTGAAGTGTAACAGGTAGTAATTATTCAGCCATGACAATTCAAGCAACAAATGAATGTGAAACCTCTTCATGCATTGATGCAGCCACCCATTTCAAGATTCAATTAATTAATAGCCTATTCAGCATTGGAGCCTATTTCCTGCACATAGGGGCACAAACCATGAATGAAGTAGATGAATTGATTAAAACAAAATTACACTTATGTTACATGTACATTAGGAGCCTACTTCCTTAATTCCTTTTAACACTTGCAATTTCATAATTCTGGTCTATGTTAAAGTCACAAGTGCCCAACTTCGTCTAACTGTGAAAAAGATGGTAAGCCATTACAAATTGAATGCGGGGTATTTTAGAGAGCTATTTTTTATAGCAAAATAACGACCGTAATTGCAAACTTACACACATAAGTGAGAGGGTCGAGATTCAAACACTGATCATGACGTTCGAGCTAACAATTTTAACATTTTGTTAGTTAAGTTAAAACTTTTAAACTTTTTGAGAGCTACTCTCAATAACATTCATTTAATTTTAGAGCTTCTTGAAAAATCATCACCTATATGCTACCTTGGCTTAAAGTATTGAGTGGAATATTAGGTTGTAACAAATGTTAGGGGAGAAATTTGTGTGCTGACTTTTTGGGCAAATTGAGAGTTTTTCAACATAAAATGTTTAGGGTCTTCATACTCTACATCATTTTTTTTTTTTGACAAATCATACTCTACATCATGATATCAGCACCTTTGAAAAATAATTTCACGATATCAACAACTTGCTATTGGATGATGCCAAGGGAGACATTTTTACCAGGATCTAATTTTTATACTTTTCTTTTTTTAAATCATCAAATAAATTTTAAAAAAACTGACAACAAAACAATTTGAACACTCTACGAGTGGTATTTGACATTTCTAATAAGTGTTATTTTTTACCTTTCCTTTTCAGCTATTCTGACTTTAAAATATATACACCAATGATGAGATGACTCACCTTTACTCTCTAAAACCAAATATTAGAGACTATTATTTTCTTTACAATAGAAAGGGACAATTTTTGTGTTTTTTTTATGTGTGTGTACAGTTTGTCTTTGTTTTGCTACTTCACTAATTGAAACCATGAATTAAAAAGTGGAGCATATAATTTATGTAATTTATAGATGTCTTTACAATGAATCAACAAATATTCCTCTTTCAAAAAGAAAAACCAATATTCTTCAAACAAAAAAGTCATCCAAGCTGTTTATGTTGGCATTATTCGCATCTATATTTAGCCACACAGTCAGGACTTGCACCGATTTTCGTGTCTCTGTTCCTTTCATGGAGTATATATTTAATTTAATGTGCATTTCATCTCATCTCAATCTCCATCTCAATTATATACAAACCAATCAATTAATATAAAACAAGTAAACTCTAGGAGTAGAATTTGACATTTCTAATTTTTACACTATTCTTGTACTTTTTTTTTATATTTCTCCATTATTATCACCATATCATATCACATCCTTTATCACTTCTCTCTTCTATTATTATCTCCTGCTATATCATATCTTTGAGGCTATAAAAAATTCTTTATCCGTTGATGAAGGCCAAGACAAGTTATAGACAATTTAATTTCACACCCGACCCAACTCTTCCAACTCCAACGTCTTTTTAACTATATTTTAAAGAGAAAAATTAATCACACATATGTGCAAATGTGCCAGCTGTGGCACCATATATAGCATATATCATGGCACATACTTATCCTGTGAAAGAAGCCAATGCCCAGTAGACAAGAGTTAACAGTTAGTACAGACATAGGTGTTTGAGAAAGATGGACCAACAGAGAAAAATGCCAAAAGAGAATATTATTGTTTTATAAATTAAAAAGATAACAATTACAACAATACATCACACATGGGTAGGGTTGAGCCATATTCCAACTTAAAAGTAATGGAAAACTGACCCATCACCCAACGCACTCACCACCTAATAATAATAATAATCATTACACGTTACACTTACAACATCCTTTACATACAAATTAAAACCAGATAAGGATCAAATGAAATAAAACCCACAAAGTTGGCCTGGTTTGGCATCAAAGATCATAAACCGTTGGATTAAATTTAATTACTTGACTTGAAAGGAATGGCTCTGATCACAACTGTGTGGTAAAGAGCTGCAAGTGCTGCACCAATGAATGGTCCAACCCAGAAAATCCACTGCACATAAAAAATGATGAGGTTAATTAATTGTAAATTCAAAAATAATTCAGCAATTAATAAATATTAAAAATTGAAATTGAAATTGAGAGTGGTTAGAGTTAAAACATACGTGATCATCCCAACCAAGGTCTTTGTTGAAGATAATTGCAGCACCAAGACTCCTAGCAGGGTTGATACCAGTTCCAGTGATTGGGATAGTGGCCAAATGCACCAAAAATACAGCGAACCCAATTGGCAATGGAGCCAAAATCTAATAATAAACATTAAATTAAAATTAGTTTACAAATTATACACATGTGTCAATATATTTCAATTAGGGCATGTTTTTTATGGTTTTATCAAAATCACGGCGAGCCACATGATTTCAATAGGTGGCTTAATGTGATTTAGATAAAATTATCGTGATACCAAACATGCATTGAATAATTAGGGACATACGGGAACGTGGGAGTCTCTGGCGCTACGCTTGGCATCAGTGGCGGAGAAGACGGTGTAGACAAGAACAAAGGTACCAACAATCTCAGCTCCAAGTCCATCACCTTTAGTGTAACCAGGGGCAACAAAGTTAGCACCACCGTTTTTGTTGGTGTAGAAAGTCTTTCCCTCAAAACCCTTAACCACACCAGCACCACAGATAGCACCAAGGGTTTGCATAACCATGTAGAACACAGCCCTGGTCAATGACAATTTCCTTGCCAAGAACAAACCGAATGTCACTGCTGGGTTTATGTGACCCCCTGCATCCATAACATTACATATTAGTACCATAATAAATCATTATTGTTACCAAATAAAAGTATTATAATTAACACTAATTCATTCCTTCATGTATTTTTGATGTGGTAAAGTTTAGCTGAGTTCAGGGTCATACAGACCTCAAGACTCAAAGAACGTTGATTACGTATCAACGAGATCCTTACTCAATGAGTGAGAGTTGAACTCAAACCCTAACGGAGTATGAGCTGTTCTTTAGCAACTAGACAAACCTAGGTTATCAATTCCTTCATCATGTAATATGTTAATGTTAATAGTTGGTTACTACTCACTATTAATAAAACAAAATTTATTAAAAAAAAGCTGCTAATCAAACAAAACAGCTCTTAGTTCTGGAGAATCTGAGTTGGATTCTTAGTGGAATAATCCTAGAGTCTTGAGACTTTTTCTCAACTTAATGAACTATGAACTTACCTAATTTATTTTTTATCAAATAAATAAAAATTAAACTTTAGAACAAACTAGTACTAGGAAAATTACCAAACAAAAAAACAGAGTTACAGAAATAATTGGAAAAAATAAACTAAATTTTGTTACTAAATTCATGGTTAATAGAGAAATTCACTAGATTTAAAGATACATACCAGAGATACCAGCGGTACAGTAAACAAGAGCAAAGATCATGCCACCAAAAGACCAAGCAATTCCTTGAATACCAACAGTTTTACACTTAGACTCAGACCTGTTAACACCCATAACAGTCAAGATAGTGATGTACAAGAACAGAAAAGTGGCTACAAACTCAGCTATCCCAGCTCTGTAGAAAGACCATGAAGTGAGTTCAGAAGGCTCAAACAATGGTGCTGGTGGTGGTTCCTTGTAGTCCTTGCCATCATCATGGCTCTGAGCTGCAATACCAATTGGTTGTCTCTCTGGGAATTTGTTAGCTCCCAATGAAACATCTTGTTCTTTAGCCTCCATAGCTCACTCTCTAGACTCTTGTGTGTTGATGAATATGAATATTGAGTGGTTGAGGTTAGGTTGTGATGAGGTAGGTTATTAAGATGTTTGATATATAAATAGAGTGAGTTATTATTAAGGACAAAAAAAAAAGAAGTGGGACATGGGTGGTGGGTGGTGGGTCCATTTAATGTGTAAAAAATTGAATATTATAGAATTTGGCTTCTTATCTTTTTGGCCGTCCAATCATATTCATGACAGCAACATAGAGTCGTTTGTCCTAGCTGGAGTGGTTTATAACCATGCAAATTTTGGACCCCACCATGTTGTGAGCAGCTAGCACGGGGACATCAATCAAAATAATGTGGAAGGAAAATATTTGAGTATAGTGAGTGGTGAAGTATTTGAAAGAGTAAAAATTCAAAATCATCTAGTGAGTTCTATATCGACATGGACATGGACATTGATATGATGGTATGGTCCCATACAATAGTGAGACTGAGGAGTGTAGACTCCATTTACCTTCTGGCCGGTGCAGTTTGTCGTCAAATAATGCATATTGTACCGAAAGTAGAATCACGTTTTGGAACGTTAGAGTTCTATAACAACGGGATACTTGTCCTGTAGAAGACTAGATGTAGAACCAAGCCGCAATGACTAACTACAATGCATCAGAGTGGTGCCATGTGCCAAGTGACATTGTGGCTTTGATAATATGGAGATGAATGGCGAAGATAATAACTCTTAATTTTTTTAGGTTAAATATATTTTTCTTTCCGTAAATATATAAACTTTTTGTTTTAGTTCCTATAAATTTTCCTTCAATTTTTAGTTTCTATAAAATTTTCAATCATTAATTCACTACTTTTGATCTCTATTTTTAAGTTAATTTTTGTATATTTTAATGAAATTGTGCAGAAATGTGTAGAATATTGTAAAATATATTTCCGAAAAAAATTAGAATATTTTTGTATATTTTTAAGGACCAAAAGCAGAAGAAATTTTTTAAAAAGATTAAAACAAAAAGTTAACATATTTATAAGGACAAAAAATATATTTAACCCTAATATTTTTACTCTACATTTTAATTATTTCAGAAGAACTTCCCTCGAGAAAAATTATTTCAGAAGATCTAAATATTTTAACAATATTAATCTGCCTTAATATAATTATTACAATTTTTTTTAATACAAACTGATATTATATTTTTAAATATATAAAAAAGTTGCGTCTTCAAAGTATGTGGATATTGGTGTTAGCATGTGTATTATTTGATGGACTTGTTATTCTCGTTGTTTCTTCCATCTTGAATATTCTTACGACGGGTTAGGTATTTTTTATTTTATTTTACAAAAAGTAAACGATATTCATTCATTCAAATTGATAAAGTACATCGATACAATACAAATTTAAATTCGCTAAAAACAAAAATGATGAATATGCGAACAAACTCAAAACATCCATGTTAATAGAATAAAACGGCAAAGTACATATGCCTACAAATATGATTATATTCATATCTCTGGAATAATCATGTCTCTGGATCTGCACCGTTGACGACGCCAAAGTCATTGTCATTGATCGGATCTGCACTTGCTCAAAGCTAATCTTTCAACCTGAATCAAATAAACGCCGCACTAAGACCGTAAATAAAAAACACACCGCACAAAGTCGGAAAATCAAAACAAACAGAGTCGTTCAGAGACGACGAAATCACAAAAACAAACAAAAGAAAACAGAAAATATGTAAAATCACTTATTCAATTAGGATATAAGGAAAAACAATTCGAAGGGGTGATTTTTGGGTCAAAATTGACCCTAAATCACCCCTCTGAAAAGAAGAAGAAGAAAATGGTGACAGCCAAGGTTTGAGAAGGAGAGAAGAGAGAGAGGAAGAAAAGTTAAATGTGGAATACTTGTTTGCTTGATTCGACAGGTTAGGTATCATTAATATGATTATTGCTGCGCCTTTTAAAAAAATATTGTATTTTATATCTTATTAAATAATTTTAAATATTACTTTTTTTTTTTAGTTTGGCTTTTGATCAATAAATGATAAAAAAAATTATTTGAGTAAAATAAAGAGCATAATTATACTATACATTTTTTTAAAAAAATTTATATTACTAATTATTTTCTTAAAAACCAAACTATTGAACTCCACTAAAAGACAAAATTTTTAAATAAACTTGAGTTTGTTTCCTGACGAAACAATTCTTGATCAGATTCTATTTGACTTTAGCCGAACCCTAAATTATCAGAGTTCTGGTCATCTGAGAATTGAAAAGTTAACATATATTCATATATATTGAATTCAATAGTTTAATGAATCTTATTATGAGATTGTTGTACATATATATATAAGATATGTTTATCATTGCTACTAACCAATTAGTGTGTAATACTAATATACGTTTTTGTGAGTTCAGTTCAGTTGATAGAAATAATGCATAATATATGTAAGGTCTGAGGTTCAAACCCCCACCAAAAAAAAAAAAATATACATGTATATACACCATTGTAAACTTTGACATGAATGCGATGAATATCAGACTCGATTGTTCGTGACTTTGATTTATGAATTTTACCAAATATAGCCCACGTTCTTTGCTTCTCGATAAATTAGGTTCTTCTGTTCATTATACTATTTTTGACTAGATGTTCTTCTGTCCATTATTATTCACGAACAAATAAATTATTATTTGTTTCTATTGCAAATCATTTTAGATAGTATGTCATTGAAACAAAACAAATAATATATGGTCATTAGTATATGGCCGTCCAGCCATTAACTTCCATAATTAAATGTTAATTCTCCAATCGGAATATATAGTGCTGGCGTCTACTCTAGAATAAAATTTTACTTGTTTGAACAAGACAATGATTAAGTTTACATGCTTGTAACAAGCCATTACTATAATATCCTTGTGATAAAAAAGCCTTGAATTAATATACTTTGCAGCTTGATTATGGATTATATTTTAATAATGTCACCTAACATACATTAATTTAATTCCCTGAATAGCGTTAATGACCTGTCCGGATAACATTAATAAAACGAATGGTTGGTGATCATTTTGAACCCAGTTTTTGGGTTTTTATTCTTAATTTTCTGGCATATTGTAGGTTTAGGTTATATACATCACATCCTGGTCGAAATAGGGTGGCATGGCCCACTTTGCCCCTTCATATCATGTGAAAATGTTTATATGGTGTTAAAAATGTTGGTTTTAGTAAAAAAAACATTATGGAAAGGAAAACGTGAAAGAGAAGGGTCTAATCTTCACTAACGTGACCGGTTAAAGTACAAATTTTAGCTGAAAGAAATATTTATAGTTAGTGTTTAATGCTTCTCAAATGATATTAGTTTAAGTAAATTAATATGTGAAAAAAAGTTTTCATGCTCAAGTATAGCTAATTAGTCTTTTAACGGCTATAATAAATGGATTAAATGAAGAAATTACAAGAGATATGACTTACATATATTATTTTCGACGCTTTAAAGTTTTTAATAGATAGAGATATAATATCAATGTCTTTTGATCATCTTCATCAATAGATTATTATTACTCCCGACACTTTTTCGGGAGTGAATTCTCTCCGGCGGAGATCCCTCGAATTTTCTACGATGCATAACTATATCCACCTTTGATTATACTATCTTCCTTTTTATTATTACAAACATACTTTCTCACCTATTTAATGGAGGACTTAGATTACACATGAGATAAAAAAAAAACCGGAGACAATCTCCACCCCACTTTCTCAACTCTATGCTAAAACAAGATAATAACTGGGATGTAATAAAAAAAAAATTGTAATAATAATTAAAAAATAATAATTTAGAAAGAAGATATATACGATGTAAATATTCTTTCTAAGAACGAACTCTCTAATTAATACATATATAATTTTGTGAACCTACTCAATATCAAATATCATATTCAGTTTGAAAGATAAATTTTTGTACTTATAGCCTTGAAATTAGAATCAATGTTGAAATGATACTTTTTTTTAATAAAATAATTTATGTGAGTTGGATTTCGAGGGTGCCCTAGAGGCAAGACAGACCTCAAAACTTATATAACGTTGATAGATGTACTTATAGATTATTTATTAACGAGAGGTCTTCATGCCGTCAACAGTGAGAGTTGAACTCACACACTTGTGGTGTATGAGCCAACTAGATCAACCTTCATGTCATTTTTTTTTACTAAAAACTGAAATTAGATTATTCTTACGCAACCAAAATAATTTTTAAGATATTTCTTTATTGGTCCCTCTAATAGTTGTTTAGAGTTGTTGCTGCTCTGCACTTTGTGACTTTCTTGCAAATCTATATATGATGGTGCAATAGTATCTATTAGAATCACGTTTATGAGCATAAACGTACGTCCGAGAGCTTGTAACGTGAAACCAAACGTATGCTTTATATTCCCATAAGTGCTTTAGTTTTTTTTCTTTTCTCGGTGTTAACACTCTCTTTCCTAAAAGAAGAGAGTCTTGATAATCCCAAGTTTGATCGTAATAATTCGGTTAAGGTTTGCTATATCTAAAAATTAAACTCGGATTCTCTTAAATGATTCTTTATTTGTTAAATCTCATTAATCACTTGAGACCAATCATTAGGTTCAAGCGATTTAACTCTTGAAGATGCAACACAACAACTTCATCTATGTACTTGTGAAACTGGTCACGTTTCGATTTCCCAACTGTTGATGTTGATTGGATGAAAAAGTACCACACACCTTCACATGTTATAGCAAATGAAGTTATAGAAGAAGTTGACAAGCTAGTTTATAACTGATAGCGGATAAACTATTTGATAAATTTTGCGGTGTTTGATAAAATTAACGGCTAAATTAGTTAATAAATATGAAATTATGTGTGTGTAATATTTGATTTTTCAATTGAGATTACTGGGATAAAATTGAGATAAAAAAACTCCAAG
Source organism: Medicago truncatula (assembly GCF_003473485.1). Taxonomy (NCBI): domain Eukaryota; kingdom Viridiplantae; phylum Streptophyta; class Magnoliopsida; order Fabales; family Fabaceae; genus Medicago; species Medicago truncatula. Next base: position 34,959,229 of record NC_053044.1, read on the forward strand.
CTATAATCTACTTGAATTAAATTATCAAAAAACACTATAAGCTAGTAAAAATAAGATATAAGTCCGTGAGTAAATAACGTTTATCAAACAAATTTTTTTAGTCGTGCAAGCTTATAAACAATAGCGAATGATAAAACAACATAGGTGTTTAGAAAAGCAAAAGAAAATTATCCAAGGTTTTGAGTACCAAAAGTCTGTTCTTGTTCAAGTTAATTTCTGGCAAACATTATGTGGTTCTGTCTAACACATTGAAATTTCCACTTTGAAAGTCTCTTATAGTCCTTTATATTGAATATTTTGCCTTAAGCATACTTCTTAGAATATTGCAGGAGAATTCTTTAAGCAATCCTTGATAAATCTCCATATCATGCATACATTACAGTCATACCTTACTGAAGAAAAAAGTAAAACATGAAAATGATAAGCATTACTGGAAAGAAAAAAAATATACTATGGTGGCACCATTACATCATACTTTTTTGTGGTTGTAATTCAGCTTGATCCCCAGTAGGAAAGAAACTTTTAATTATATTAAGCTCTCTAATGACTTCAACCATACTCATCCTTTCTTTTGGTGATTCCATTGAACAACCAAGTGCAATACTAAAAAGTGAAATTAAACATTTCTCTACATTAGAATGCATAAAACCACTGCCAGTAGCCCCTTCCAATTCGTTGCGAATAATGGCTGGATCCACAATCTGCAAAAGATCGTTCGAAATTGAAATTTTAACAAAATTATGGAGACTATAACTATCTTCAAACATTTCATCTGTAGGTCTCCTTGCGGTCAGCATTTCTAAAATTAGAATTCCGAAGCTATACATGTCGCCTTCAACTGAAAGCTTAGAACCCATTCCATACTCTGAAGTGAAATAAAAAACAGTTAATACCCTTGAAGTTTTCATAATTTTTAAGCAAGTAAAAGTACCAGAAACTTGAATTAAAAATAAAAACATTTCACAGCTTAACCAACAAATATAACTATAATATACCTGGAGGAGCATAACCAATTGTCCCTTGTATTCCAACAGTACTATTTTGCATCAGTGAGACTCCAATACTTGGAAGCAACTTTGCTATGCCAAAATCACTCACATGAGCTACCATAGAATCATCAAGAAGAACGTTGCTAGGCTTTAAATCACAATGAATGACAGGTTGCTGACATTCATGATGAAGATAATGAAATGCCGAAGCAACGTCAATAATAATATTTAACCTTTGTGCTAGATTCAATGTTTTTTCTGGACCTGCAATTTCTTTTGCTGGATGCAACCAACTTTCTAAGCTTCCGTTTTTCATGTACTCGAAAACAAGAGCTTTAAATTCTTGATCTTTGAAATCTGTACTGGAACAGCTTGTTAAAATCTTAACCAAATTTCGGTGTCTAATATTTTTGAGTGCATTGCATTCAGCAAGGAAACTCTTGTGAGCTCCTTTCTTATGAAGCTTCAAAACCTTTATGGCTACGACTGTATCCTCGAACTCAAGAGTTCCTAGGTATACAGAGCCAAAATTTCCAAATCCTATCAAATTTCTTGTTGAGAATCCATCGGTTCCATTATACAAGTCTTCATATGAAATCTTAACAAGAAGGTCAATTGTTGGTGAATCGGAATAAGGTTTCTTGTTTCTTTTCCTTCTGCAATAGATAGTTAGGATAAATAGAAGTATAAGAAGAAAAGAAACCACACTAACTATCACTGCTATCAACTTGAAATCACGATGTTTTGAATGTTTCTCTCCTTTTAAAGGGCATGGAGGTAGGTGCAATTTTGAAACACCTCCACAAAGGTTATTGTTGCCTGTTACCGCCACCTCACTTGAATTTTGAAAGACACCTTCCGTTGGTACCTCGCCTTCCAACATGTTAAAAGATACATTGAAGTATTGTAGGAAAGAAATATTTTGTAGACCTTTAGGAATTGATCCAGACAAGTGGTTTCGTGATAGGTCTAAATGTTGAAGGCCTTTCAGTGAAGCTAGAGAGGTTGGTATGACTCCATGGAAGGAATTTCCTTGCAAATAAAGGTACTCCAAGCTTACGCATTCCCCAATCGTTCTAGGAATATCACCAGATAGATTATTCTCAGAAAAATTCAACTTTCCGATATTTTCTAGCCTGCCTACTTCTTGTAGTAGACTACCACTCAACAAGTTTCCCGACAAGTCCAATAGCCTTGTTAGTGAGAAGAGACTAAAAACCTCTATCGGTATGGTTCCTCTAAGATTGTTTTGCGAAAGGTCTAAGTGATATAACTTTTGGCAGTTTCCTATGCTTAGAGGAATATTTCCTTCTAATATGTTATCTCCTAGACCTAAATAAAACAACTGACTGAGGTTTCCTATAAAAGCTGGTATATTTCCAGATAACCGGTTTCCACTCAATTCTAACACTTGCAACTTTTGAAACTTTCCGAAAGTATCTGGAATAATCCCTTCAAAACGGTTATTTTCCACGGTCAAGAGATATAGGTTTGCTAGATTTCCTAATTCCGCGGGAATTTTTCCTAATATATGATTGCCACCGAGATATAGGTTGTTGAGGTTGGACATATTTCCCAAGGAATTTGGCAAAGGACCTCCAAAATTATTGTAGGATATATCAACCACATACAACTTACTACAATTCACCAATGACTTTATAAACTCCAAATCTTTAGTTGAATTGCTTCCAAGATTGTTTTGGGACAAACCTATGAGCTGAAGATCTTTTAGCTTCCCAAGATTTGGAACTTGACCCGTGAATCGGTTTTGAGTGATATCAAATGATCGAAGGTTAGAAGCATTTGATATGGAAGTTGGGATTGGACCTGAGAATTGATTCCCACCAATGAAAAGTGTTTTGAGATTGGGAAGAGTGTGAAACATTTTTTGTGGAAGAGAGCCATTAAATTTGTTCAAGTCAACAGCAAGTAGAGTAAGAGATGACATATTATAAAGACAAAGTGGAAGGTTACCAGAGAATTTGTTTATACCTACTGATATAGTTGCCAAATTCTTCAAATGACATATTTCAGGTGGAATATTCCCCTCCAAGTTGTTGGAACCTAAATTAAGATTAATAAGAGATGTAAGATTCTCTATAGATGGTGGAATTTCTGCTGTTAAATTGTTATTCCAAATGTTTACTCTTTGGAGCTTCCTAAGAGAGCCAATTTCAATTGGTATTCTGCCAACAAGATTGTTCCCTTGCAAGAATAAGTCTTTAAGATTCAACAAACTTGACAAGTTTGTAGGAATTTCCCCAACCAATGAGTTATTTGTGAGGTAAAGTTTTTGTAATTGTACTAAACTACACAATTCTTGTGGGATTGTTCCATAGAAGCTGTTGTTCATGAGATTCAAGTTTGTCAAAAAAGAGAGATTACCAACATAAGGTGATATAGATCCATGCAACTTATATCCTTCTAGTTTCAATTCTGTAACTCTTTGATTCATGCATGTGATTCCATGCCACTTGCAAAATTGTGTAGAGCTATTCCAAGAGTCTAAGATTCTATTTGAGTCTTTGGATATTGATTCCTTGAATTTGAGCAATGCCAAAAAATCTGTATCATTTCCTGATGCATAAGCAAATGTGTTTGTGCCAAACCAAAGTATGTTTAAATTATATAGTAGTAGCAAAAGTGCATGTAACATGTGCAAAAAGGGTTTCATTTGGTTAAGGAACCTGAAGAGCTAGAAATTATTGAGGCTTGGTAGGATGAAACATACAGAAGAACCACTTTCTTTTTGATACTTTTTTATAGACTTAAATGTTATAGGGTAACATCATGAAGTCGTATGTGTGACATCTTTACATTGAATTTTGATTTCCTATGCTTTATAAAAATAATCCTTAAAAGTCAAATATATTGATATGTCTCTTTTTCTAAATTTATGTTCCGTTCAAATGAAGTTAAGTTCAAAGTTAAATAATTTTACATGATGATGTATCTAGACTCTTAAATTTATAGTAAAAAAAAAAGTGAAAATATAAGATGGACCAACATAATTGATTCGATTGTCCTTTTTATACAATACAAATTACAAAAGATCCTTTAAATTAAAAGTTATCTTACGTCAAAAAAAAGAAAGTTAACGTTCTAACTAGTAGTATTATAGGAGGATGCCGTGCCGTCGGGACTACATGTAGTTTTGGTTATTGAATCATGCTATTTACCAGTGAGTGGTATTGTTGGACTGAAATGTTCTTCATTTTAGAAATGGAATCAATTAAGTTTAGATAAATTTGACTTCGATGATCGGTCATAATAAGCTTTAAGACTTAATAGACGCTAACAAATACCTATAAATTACTCATTAAAGAAATCTTCACGTTGACAATGAAAGACTTGATAAACTCTTGTGTGATTTAATAGTGTTTCCATATATTTCAGATTTAATCCCTCCTCAAGGTCTTGCTTGTGTTTGCATATTTACTGTGATTTATTTATTGATAGATTGTTTGCTGTGAATTTTATGAAGCTACAAAATGATTTTACAACGAAAAATACTAGGACGAAAAAAGAGTGTCACGAAAACAGGAATAGAGAGGAGAATAGGATTCAAATCTCTCTTAAATTATGGGTCAATACAGTTAATATGAGTAATATTTAAGCTTTACTTCGGAACAATCAAGACCTATTATTAGATGCCAAAACAAGATGGGAAATAATTCAATTCTCCCTCTTAAACAATACATGGGCATGACATATTATGTAGTAAGGGGAAAGACTGCAAATTCTAATAGGTGAGCTATGACTGCAAATTCATTTACTTACCGAGGGTAAGGAGGAACTAAATTCACAGATTTTATTTTAAGGAAAAGGAAATAATTCAACTTAATCTCTAAGAGGGAAAAAAAAAAGTCACATTCCTTTATCGATGTGCAAGTTTCTTCACCATCAACACTACGAGGAAGAGTCAACCCTCTCGACTTAATCCCTCGTAAGACACGGTATGCATCTTATCAACAAAACTCTTGTTGAGAGTATGTCCTACTCTCGACACTCCTAGTCGAACTTAAAAATTTATTTTCTAGATAAAAGGATATTCCTTATATAAATTCATCATCACTCGCGAATTCGAAAATCTTACTCGAAAATTCCTCCTTGCAATTGTCCATTCAATTTGACATGCTCCCTTCGTATAACATCGTATAAAGTCAATCACTCTGGACTACATACCAAAGACATGGTGGGCAACTGTTTTTAACTTGCCCAAGGCGTAGATCCTCGTTATAGAACGTCTGAATACATAACCTAAATGCGTTATGGTTCAAGCCAACAACCTTAGATCCTCTCCAAATAAAGAACATAAACAACTATTTAAACGAATAAATGAATAACACTAAATTGCAGACCTTAAGGCTACAATGTTTAAAGACACTTAATAGCATTTCCATTTTTAATATAATCATTCTAGATATTTAGTAGTTGATGTTTCTTACAGAGATTTATGTTAAAAACTAAAAATGAACGTTACACTTATCAAAAAGATAAAAATGAACGTTAAAGTCATATGATTGATTTTCCCTATTTCACATTTGTCTCTTCCTTTGATACGTTTCCATGTAATTTCCTTGGATCTAGTTGATTAATCAACGGTTTGATTATTCCATTTCCCTATCAGATAAATTTGAGACCACAAAATTATTAGTTAGATAGAAAGAAAAGAATATGAAACTCCAAAAATCGTGTTATAACTCTAACAACCACATTCTAATCTCAACGGTAACACGCAAACATTCCATTATCGTGACCAGCTCGAACATAATTTAGTAGACCAACCCCACTAACTTTTCAAGTACCTAAAATCCATACATTTGTGATGATCTTGAATATGCATACTCAAAAGTTTTCGGACAAGTATTCACATCATTTTTTTCAACCATATTTAAGGTAACTAACATAAATAGAAAATTAACTGTATTGTATTCCAAATTTAGACCAATACATTTTTCTACTTTTTTGTTTATATTTAAGATTGAAAGAGTATTATTGTATTGTATAAAGAAGAAGAGTCTTGCTAACCGATACCCTAATAACAATGATGAAGAAAACTATAAATAAAAAATTTATTTTGAAAATATAAATTTTTTACTTTTATGTTTGAGCTAAATAATTATGTCAAATTATCCAACAATATTGGCATTATTTGTTGAGCCAAGTCTTACATATACTATTGTTGCTTATTTGAGTTGTTAGGGGCGGGTGTTTATTTTGAGGTGTATTCTGATGATTGAATGGGGTAAATATGAATTTTTTGAGAAGTATAGTTTAAGCATCCTTTGTTGAATAAATTTTAGTTTATGCTTTGAAATAAAAAATAAAAAAAGAGAAGGCATAAAACCGTGTCATAAAAAATTGTTAAAATATTTCACCAATATGCATACAACAACACCTTACAAAATTTAATCCATTAAATTTAAAAAAGAAAGAATTTTATGATTGATTATACATCGTACTTTGTTTTTCCCCTATTTTTTTTATGTGTTTCAGATCAACCTAAAGTAAATTACCAAGGTGTAAATGTCACCGCCTTGCCTTAGTTGTAACATGATAGCACTAATTAAATTAAATTATCTTTCACACCCATTTATTATCATTATCCCAAAAGTATCCAAGAAAAGTCTTAGCAGCATCCAAGCTAGGAAAGTAGGTAGGTTCAAGGAACATATGAGTCAACGAGTCACCGCCATCACAACTCACTCCAACTCGGTTTCCATTAGCCTCAGAACTTCCCATCACCACCACCAACACCTGCTTATACGCATAGAAGAATCTCTTCATAGCTACCTCAATACCTTGCATAGCTTGCAACAAATGAATCTTCTCAAATCCATTCATCTTCTCCGCCACATAGAGTTTCATCGCAGCTTCTTGAATCCTTGGACCACCTAAGGGATCCACTTCAACTTCCAATATCTCAGGAACCTTATGCCTTAAATCTCTACACATCTTTGTTACTTCAACCAACTCCTTTGATCTCATGCAAAACGATGCAGTTTCGTAACATGATGATTTCAATGATAGTTGATTCTTCAGCTTCAAGAAATCGAAAGGATCCATCATCAGATGAATATCTTCAACTTCAGTTAAAAGCTTCCAGATTCTCTCCACCGTGTAACAATCCTCAACTGCTTTCTCAAACCTTCTAGAAATAATCGCGTCTGTGATTCTTTCTAGAAGTTTACGAGAAACGTGGATCCACGACTCGACTATCTGATGAGTTGCGTGGACCGCGTTATTTTCGTAGTTATCGATTCTGTCGTCATAGGGAGTTGTTTTGAGATTATGAACTTCGTTCGGCTTGCAAACGGTGTCGTATTTTAAGCTCGGTTTTCCGGCGAGGTTTGGTTCACCTAAACCTAAAGTATAAGAGCATCTCATCATTTGACACTCTACGGAGAGAAGAATCCTCTGTGCTACGTCCTTGGATTTGTACCATGTAGCAAGGCGTGGAAGAAGACTTGTTTCACTGTAGCTTCTTATCTTGCTTTCACCGCTGCTGAGATAAGCGGTTGGTGCTGTACCACGTGTCTCGGGGTTATTTTCTTCATCTTCGCATAGCATGGCGATTATCTCAATCTGCCATGTAGCGAGGGATTCGAGTCTCCGGCTCCATTCCCTACTGTTCGTGTAGGGTCTAGGGTCGGAGAGAACTGTAGAGATGAAACGGAAAGTGATTTCTAGTGCTTGTAAAGCTGGTTTTAGGATTGATTCGTTGCTCCAATTGGGGAATTCTCGTGACTCCCAGAGCTTCGAGAGCTCTGGGAGTCGGAGATAGTAGTCGTATGCCGCGCAAAGAGGAGGTGCTGCTGCGGAGATGTCGTTGGTGATTGAGGGTAGTTGTAATGATGGTAAGGAATTGCGTGGTGATGATTTTTCGGAGATAGATAGTTTTGGAGATTTGGAAGACATGTCGGAGTTGGGCATGTTTAGTTTCCAGTGTAAATCAACCATCTTTGCAAATTGAGGACTATGAGTATTGTTGTGTTTGTTTTGTGTTGTGTTGAAATGGAGTTGTGTTTGTTGTGTTGTTGAGTTGAAATGGATAAGGGAAGAGAGAAGGATATTTATATGAAAAGAGATAGAAGATATGGGTTGTTCAATTTGAAACAGCAAGGAAATGAGCAAAAAAGACGTGTGGACTGCGAGGATTTTAGGGTGCATGGAATTTGAAAGTCGCGGTGGTTTGAAGAATTATTTTAAAATTTGTGTGGGAAAATTAAAGAAATGAAAATATTTTTTTAATTCATTTTTTTAAGAAAGGCATGCTCATTTATTATTAATGACCGCAAAACATTTTTGTTATGAGACGAGGATATAAAGCAACTGTCGTGTTAACTTCTTAGAGCGTTATTCCATAAATATTAAATACTCACTCTGTTCTTATATGTAAGTTCCGTTTATCTTTTTTACATTTTTTAAGAAAATTTTTTGGTATAACTAATGTGTCTGTTTTGTGCGTTAATATTATTAAATTATCATTTGTTTGTATGTGTATTAAATTTAGTTTTTCAAATTTTAAGACAAATTAGTAGTATTAATTAGGGGTATGTTTAGGAAAAAATAATAAATACATCTAATAATTTAAAAATGAGTTTATATTTAGAGACAAAAATAAAGTCAAATAGATGTTTAAATATAGGGACATAGATAATATTTATTATAAAACATTAAATTTTAGTCTTTAGATAAATAAATTAGCACAAAATTTTCGTAGTGTACACTCTTCGATCACATAAACAAAATTTTATATTTTAGATTCATTTAATAAATGATGTATATGATATATTAAATAAAACACATATTATTTATTGAATGAACTTAAAAATTAAACTTTTGCTTGTAATAGTGACTAAAGGGTACACCATACCCTAAGGGCACAAGTTAGCACGGTCAAATGTCTGTAGGACACTTCTTAAAAAATTTAAAACTTATCTTGAAAATTGTATATTCAATATAATTGAAACATTGAAAAGCGATTTTCTACCTAAAATTTAACAATTGTTTTATTTTTTGAATCCATAACAAGTGTATCCTTCCTTAGAACACCCGTTAGCACGACCAATAAAATAAGAAGAATGCTAATCAATACTTCGAAGACAATGGTTAAGCATCCAAAACAGTAAACTTTTATGAAAAATTGTGTAATCATTACTCGATAAAAAATTACATCTTATATTTCAATGTAAAAAATTTATTTATAGATTTTTTTTAAGGAAAATGTTAACTTGTGCAAAGGGTACATGTTAAGATACCCAAAATAGAAATTATGTATTGAAAATTATGCTATTTATTTCTCAAAAGTTAAGAATTAATTTTTTTAATAATAAATATATGTTATTAATAGAATTCTTAACATGTGTCTTAAGGGCACAAGTTAAAATGACTTTTTTTTAATCGATGTTCTAAGGACAGTAGTCAGCTAGCCCATAAAATAATGATATAAAAGGAATAGGATAATGAGAGGAAAGGTGGAGCGGCACATGAAGATTAAAGCTTATCCATAAGCATCTAAAACCATGCCAAGACAAAGAAAGAAGGCGTCTGTTTACTTTGAACTGTCGTAGAAGAATATTGTCCAAAAAAATAATCAAATTAAATGCTAAGTAGTGGGAACGTTCTATTTAGACTTTAGCATTTTTTTTTTGTTTGATAAAAACGTTACATATGTTAAACATTGGATGCATTGCATACGCGTTGGAACTTGGAAGCCAGCCATCGTGATATTTTCGCCACTACTTTTTGACATTGTGACCAATCACTCGGCGCCGGTTACGTTATTAATTCATTACTATTCAGTATTCTGTCATGGACTTGTTATGGTACATTGGATGGGTTTGCTGCTTTTGTCGCTATTCTTAATCCATTTCATGTGGAATCCACTCACCAAATACCTTCTTTTTTTATTAGGTTGGGATCATCTTAAATTATTTTTCTTGGTACATTGAAACACACCTTTCTTGATCACACGTTCTTTTGATGTTGATCACACTTTTAATTTATTTTTTAAGGGATTGATCGATAGATAGACAAAATAGCAAAACTAAGTGAATGTGTCGGGGTTTGAAACGCTGGTAATAACGTTTGATCAATTTTTTAAATTCTTTTTATCAATTAAGTTAAGATTTGCGGACTAAATTGATCACACTTTTATAATCATAGTAATATCATACACATAACTATCAAATTGATTACATTTTGATTTGATATTTTTACCATCTTAGAAATAGCAACCATGGCAAATTTGTTTTTTCCTATAAAAAATCATTGTAAATGTGTATATATGGTTTCCATCAATAAAAGTTTGCTCACTTGGTAAGAAGTTGACTAATATTTAACAAGAACGTGAGTTCAATTACCACCACCTCACTTTGACAATGTGAGCCTTCGAAATTCAATTGAGTTAAACTTTTAGTTAGTTTAGCAAAGTATCTATCAATCGGTTGTTAATGAATGAGATAATTTTTTTATGGTGTTACAAAGTAACGAGACATAATGATGGATTAATTACAAGTGCATCAAATTGTAGCAATTAATAAAGTGGTAAGTTATCGTCTTCACACAGACTATCATTTAACTAAGCAATTAATAGAATTTGTTGATTGAAAAACAGTAAAGGATTTATTGATTGCAAGTTTTGAATTGTCTTCCACAATGAGAGATTAGGTATGGTTTATTCAGATAAGTAGCGACGATTAAAGTTTCCTTGAACCCCCTTTATCTTCTTTGTTGGAACCAACTCTGGTCATTATTAGTTATGACTTAGTCTTGATATAGTTTTGATATGACCCCGTGATGAATCGGTGAGAATTTCTAGTATTTGTATCTAGTCAAAGGTTATACTTTTGACTTCCATAAAGATGAATCCTAACCCCTAACATCATACTTTAATTCAATTATTAGATTAAAAGAAATATGAAATTTACTTTTTTGTTTTTGTCCAAACAAAGGAAAGATAGTCAGCTTTATACCTTAATCTAGAGATTAGAATCACTAGTTGAAGAGCATTATACCGTTTGAAATAGATATAAATTATATAAGACTACGATCATAAACTAAATAAAAACTTTTATTAATTGAATCCAACAAATAAATAGAGGTTCCTAGTGGACCTTTAATCTATAGAAGTTTAGTTACACATGGTAACATACCTCATCAAACAAGAAAAGAAAAACATACTCTAGAGAACTAGAGGAAGAAGAAACTCTGTCTTGAAGCTTCAGACACTTGACTCTGGCTTTGTGCGTGCAAGATTCTATATTTATAGGCATCTTTACTTCTATGTTAAGAGATGAGGGCTCGTTTTTTTTTATCCAACTTAGAAAACAAGTTGAAGGTGCATTTTACTGAAAGGCGCGTGGGCTCATGAGGCAGCCCCTCAAAGCTTATCTAACAACCTCTAAGGTGCGAATTCTGTAGCTTTTTTTTGTCATTTTTTTTAGCGTTCATCCTTCTTGAATGCGTTGGAACTTGGGATGAATTTTTTCAACTTGTATTGTCTTCAAAAACCTTCTTAGTACCACTTAATCTTTCATGAGGTGTCTTCTTTTTCGAATTACATGATTTTTCAATAAAAGATTCAAACCAACAATGAAGTTGTATGATTAGGGAAGAAACTGAATTGCAACGACTTGACTGAAAACAATACAAAATGTTGACGAACACATGGACAACTCCTATAAATGATCTCTTATTTGTCTTTAAATACAAAGAAAATAACTAAAAACATATCCTAATATATCAAGTGATGCTTCGTCACAGCATAACAAAAAGGGAAAAGAAAAACATAAATTAAGTTTCAAGCTTACCTTCTAGGATGAGTGACTCGGAGTCAGGCAAGGGCATTCACATTGAGCCATAAAATCCATTCATGCAAAGTATCTATAAAACGAAGGATGTTAATATCATAAGCTTAAACACGACCAGCAATAAATAGTTCAACGACTTTCAAGCAATCACTCTCATAAATAATGTAGTTACTACCTTTATTGTGACAAAAATAAAGACTCATGGATTTCACGCAACTCAAACAACAATGCATCACCTTTAGCTTGATGGTGCGAAAATCCATCTATTCAATCACCCTCGTGGTTGCAAATAACATTACCACACCCAAGCACCCATAGTTTTATAAGAAACTACCATCAACATTGAGTTTAATAGTACCTTCTGGAGGGGGTGGATCCACTGAACCAAGGTACACGATGAGTGTGAATCCATACCAAGATTTGGATAATAATAAAGTATTCATCATGCAAAGAGAAGATCTTCCGCACCACTTCATAAATACAACAACTAAGCATACCAAAATCATGTGACAAACAAAACTGAGGAGGCATCATATGTCATCTCATATAGTCAAAGTTTAACATCGATTTGGGAGATTTTTTTTTATCACGCTGCATAGTCAAGTGTAGTAAAAGATTTCTAAAGTCTGAGCAATCATGTAAGCAATGAAGAATATCCTCCATGGGTGTAGGTCAATGAGTGCATATTGGAGAAGTTGTCATGTTGCAATGAAGTTGACCGACATTAATATGAAGGAGATTATAAAAACAAAGTCAAAAAAAGTGTTGAAGTTTGTCGGTACTTTAAGATGACAGGACAAATTTAAATTACAATTAACATTCTAATTTCTATTTTGCTCAATAAACCAATAGTATCCCCTCAAGCAAGTATAGGCACATGCCTTGACATGCTTCCAAGTTCAAACATCTTGAAGTTGAAAATCCAAGTTATTTGAGTCGTAAAAACGCAGTTGAGGTGCAAAGTTTCTTCAATGTTGATCTCTTGAAGAAAAAAAAATCCTACATAAGGATATCAACCGAAACATTGGCTAAATTCTTGCTTCAGCAATAAGCATAATGTAAAAAGAGCATAAGTAGAAATGTCATTTTTCAAAAAACAATCGACGACGGCTATTACAAATTGTGACATAATATTACAAATAACATGCATTGCAAGAAATTGGAACGAAATTAATATTTTTGTCACAATATATCTTGAAACGACACTTAACAATTATGTCGCAAAATTGGGACGAAAATAAAGAGTTGTGTAAAAACAAATAATTACCTTCCATGATATCCGTAGCAAATTGCGACATCACGATTTGCGATGAAAGTAAATTGTTGCAAATTATGTTCCAAATTTTAGCAGGATGGAAGTTTACACTTTTAATGTTGAGTAGTTTAGTGTGCTTGGATTACTCTCATTATCGCGAAGACAATAACATATATTTTCTTTAGTCATGAATATAAGCAACATATACAGTTTTATTAGAAAATATATGTTATTATTTAACGTTATTATTTTTAAATTATCCTTCAACTAACTTAAGTTTTATTTTTAAATAATCTTTCTAATCTCGTGGACCAAAGTTATCGATAATTTGAAAGATACAACGACTTCTTTATCAATTGAAGAAAATAAATAAGATTCCCTTAAAAAAAAATTAAACCAAGTAAAACAAGTTTTTTCTACTTATATGTCATATAGAACGGAGTGGATGCAACGATAATATATTTATCTATTTATAAATTGAAAAATTATATGGTACACCTAAAAATTTGAGTGTATCGGTACACCAAATTGTTAAATTAATAATTAAATGAGTTTTTTTTTGTAGAAAAATAATTATTTTATCATTATAATAATTAAATCTTATTTATCAAAACCTTCGACGAAATAAACTTTACTTTTTTTGAATTTTTATTACTCATAATAAAGAATATTAATTATTTTTAATGAGAAAATGTTAAAATTTAATATAATTCATATAAACAATGAAATGATGTTTTTTTCTTATGAAATGTAGTTTTCTAAAATATAAATATTGTCAAATAGCTTTTTATTTTATAAAAAAGGTAGTTAATTTATAAATTTATGGAGCAAGAGTACTAGTACACCTCAAGTTCCTTTATAAATTAGAGTCGTTTAGATCAAATTCCAATTTTTTAATCGACCTTTATCCTTTCAAATCAAAACTATTCAGACGCATTTTTACTAAAATATCTATTATTTTAATTATTTTAAAAAGTTATATTATTTTTTATTTTTTAATTTATTTCTCTTTTATGCATGTGTCTAAATGACTTATGTTCTTGTGACAAAAAAAAAAAAGGCTAAAATATGGTTTTGGTCCCTGCAAATATGCCTCGTTTTGGTTTTAGTCCCTGTAAAAAAAAATTGTTGTTTTTGGTCCCTGCAAAATATTATTTTTTTGGAAATAGTCCCTGCGGGGACTATTTCCAAAAACAAAATATTTTGCAGGGACCTTTTACAAAATCAAAAGATTTTGCAAGGACTATTTCTCTAATAAAGGGTTCAGTCATCATGTGCCACGTGTGCAAATTATCACAAAAGTGGAGCCAGGGACCAAAACCAAAATGAGACATATTTGCAGGGACCAAAAACAACAAAAAAAATTTGCAGGGACTAAAACCAAAACGAGGCATATTTGCAGGGACCAAATCCATATTTTAGCCAAAAAAAAATATCTCCTGTGTAATCCTATTTTTACCCCTATTATAAGGTGTCTGTCACTCTCCCTTGTTGGAAAGTTAGGAACAGCAGCAAATGAAAGTATATGTCGTGATAACAACGGATATAAGAGCGGTCAAAATTGAGAGAGTAGGTTGGGAATTTGGCATGTGCATTGAGGGAAAACTACTAACAGTAGAAGTGACTTTTTCTAAATCCAACGGCTTTAATTTTCTTCAAACTTAATGAAATGTGACATCTAAGCACGATTACAACATCAACCTGATTCCAAAGATTAAGAACACGATAAACACAAACAAAGAGCACACAATGTCTGTTAACAAAATTCGACCAATTTCGTCTGCGTCTTCTTCTATTGTAGAGTAGCTGCAGTTCTCTGTATTATTAATGAAATACTAAGGTTGACAATGTACAATTTGTATTTTAATACTATGATCCATATTACAAAAAATGCCTCTATACCATACCATGACCGGTTTCACCCCCTCGTTCACCTCTATCCACTTGTCGGTACTTATGAGCAATATACAACACGCTCCTTATATATATCGAAAGTCTTCCTAACAATATGCTGGTCAGACGACATGTTTTGTTGATGTTATTCCAACCGCGATGCAAGTATATATCGTTTAAAAGACTTCTGCTATTTGAGATGGAACAAACACATAATTTAAGAATAAATGAACTCACACTTGATCTAATCGAGATGGTAGGTATGTCAAGTGTGAGTATGAGCTGCACATTAGATATAAAGATGGATATTTAACGAGATATAAGTGATGAGACTCTTATGCCTAATGTTTTAAGCCTTCGAGTTATGATCTGGTGTACAATCCACTTATTTGATTGTTCAAAGCACAATGAGACAATCCTCTATTACCCCTTATGGTTCAAAAATGAATAAGAGTTAATGTTTCAATCGACCCCTTGTGTTGTAAGTCTTTATCACAATGGTGGTCAGGTGGCGTATCAAGTGAATGTAGATTGAAAAAAGATTGTTGAGAGGGAATGATTGGACTCACAATAAAGAAAGGTATTGTTGGTGTGTCAAGTGAGTTAAAAATCTTATATTACATATAAAAGTAAATGTTAAACAACATATAAGTTCGAAGACTTATATATACTAATAATATTTTAAGGTGTTGAGTGAAGATGCTATTCAATTTATTATTGTGATTGCTCTGAGTATAATGCGATGATTTTTGGATTCTCTCATGACCCAATAGGTTGTTATTAAAATTTTAAATCATGTTTAAGCATCAATTAGTTGTAAATTATACTTTATACGAAACATTTTTCTCATCTTGACGTGGTATCTTCATATGTAATGGATGAGGCATGCATGCTTCTATGACATAGAAATAGAAAGAAATTAGGAGGCAGTCAAGGCGTGCGTGTTGATGAGAGTCATACATTGGGTAGGATTTTTTTGGCTAATTTGCTGCCAAACAAGCATGTTTTGTGGCAGATTACATGGGAATAGAATGGAAATAGGATTAGGATTAGGAAGGAATCAATCAATTGATGGACATGGACAGTAGGGCAGTCCCCACGACATGTGGTGTGTATGAGATGAAAAATTAAATAACACACCAATGTTTTCCACACAATTTTTTCATTTAATAAAAGAAAATACAAATAATAATCTAAACTATATATGAGAAAATTAAAAAAAAAAAAACATGTTTTAACTCAAAATACAAAAAAACTCTTTTGAGTTGATTTTTTTTCTCTTTTTATAATTATCATCAATTTTTACAAATAACATATATAATAAATAATTAAGAGTAAATTTAAATATTAAAATAAAAATATAAGAAACACGATATAATCATATATTAGTTTTACGACGAATTCACGCACCTTGGAATATTTCAGTTCAATTTTATTGGATGTTGCAGAAAAAACACACACCTTAAACCGACACATCAACACGCTAACTCAAAATAACGGTATTTATCAAACAAATCTTTTTCTTCTTGCAAATTATGAGCTACACCATAGTTTTAAAAATCGGGTCGGACCGGACGGTCGGACCGGTCCAACCGGGACTCGGTGGTATGTCCGGTTCGAGCGAGTAGTTGGATCAGGCATGTAATTGGCCCGTAGGAAACCGGTGTGAACCGGACAGTTTCCGGTCAAACCGGTCACTCGGTAGGTATACGAACCGGACCAGTTTTATGAGAGAGAGAGAGAGAGAGAGAGAGAGAGAGAGAGAGAGAGGGTGAGAGAGAGCGATACA
This sequence comes from Medicago truncatula, assembly GCF_003473485.1. Taxonomy (NCBI): domain Eukaryota; kingdom Viridiplantae; phylum Streptophyta; class Magnoliopsida; order Fabales; family Fabaceae; genus Medicago; species Medicago truncatula. Next base: position 34,975,972 of record NC_053044.1, read on the forward strand.
GCCTACATCTTATAGAGAAAGAGCTTCACAACATTCAACTATGAAGAGAGAAGATAAAAACTCAAAGAGGAAGAAGCATGAAAGGATAAAACATTGAAACATTTGGTCAAGGGGTACCCTACTAATTTGGTTCTATAGTCTGGCGGGCGGATCACTTTTGATTCGAGATCGGGAATCAAATCTTAAAATTAAGTTGATTTTTGGGCTTTGTGTTGTGCTCTTTCGGTGGATTGGAGGTCGCGAGGTTTGTGATAGCTGCATGATCCTTCGGTTAGGTGCTCTTCGAAATGTGGCTCAGCTTAGGTGTTGGGGTTTGAGAGTTTTTTTTAAGGGTGTTCTTTGTGGGTTAGTAGTGACGATGAACAGTGGTGGATACCATGTTTACATTGCTTTTTTTTGGAGTTTGTTTTAGGCGGTGATGTGTTTTGGTGAGTTTATCTCCAGGGGTGTTTTTAGGTGGTTATGGTGTACCGTCTATATGCAGCACCATTTGTATCTTGTTTTGTTCATACCTTGCGTCTTGTGGGGATGGTGTTTAATAATATTTGCCGATTCAAAAATAAAAATGAAAAAATATGAACTGAAATCGGCAGCTGCTGCTGTAAGTACTACATCTATCAGGGTTTCAGGTTTGTAGAGAGTAGCTGGTGGTATAATGGGCCTCTTAATAAGCCCATATTTTATGTTCAATTTGTTTTACGTTTTCTGGGTATAGGCAGGGGTGAACATATACACATATCAAACATGTCACCTGAATCCATCCCATAGCATCTTCTTATCTTCTTATTCCTAAACAAAGCTTTGTTGCCCTAATTTTAACCTAATATTTTAACCTAATATTTTAGAAACTTTTCCCTCCTTCAAAACCTAACCATATTTCCTAATTCCCCTCCTCCAAACCCTAACCATGATTTCCTAACTTCACTCCTCCTAAAACCTATCTAATTGATTTTCATAAACCATATCTCCTAACTCCCCTCCTCCAAACCCTCACCAATATATTTTAGTCCTTTCTCCTAAACCGAAATCTCTTTTTAAAACCATACATTTCTCTTAAACCGAAATTTCTAGCTATCTAATTGATTTCCATAAACCATATTTCCTAACTCCCCTCCTCCAAACCCTCACCAATATATTTTAATCCTTTCTCCTAAACCGAAATATCTTTTTAAAACCATACCTTTCTCTTAAACCGAAATTTCTTAATCAACATAGCTTCCATACCTTTCAATCCCTTTCAATCTTTTGTAGGTCCGTTGGTGAAAAACCCTCTTTCCGATCTTGACAAAGCAATTAACAAGCTCAGACTGAAATACAGATCATATATCGTTGAATATGACATTGATGTTGTATGTGTTTTTTGCGAAATATACCTATTCTTAATTATTTGCATTCTATTTTATCAACGTTTGTGATGTTTTTGTTTGTTATTTTTTAGGGTGCAGTATGCTTGCCAAACATGTTTGGCGGTGATTTCGGAGATCAAATTGGGCGCTATGCAATATTGACTGATCCTAAGTCCAACAAGTTTGAAGTATTGGTCGACAGAGTAAACGGAGCATTTTTTCTCACAAAGGGATGGAAAGCGATTCGTGACTTTTACGGAATCAATCTTGGTGCCTGGATTACCTTGGTTTTTGTGGGTGACGGACAATTTGATATACAGTTGACTGATAGGTTTCACAAGAGTATCCCCTACCCGGTTTTTGATCCCCCTATGCATTTCCTTCTTGACAAGATGAATTTGCAAGCAACTTTCGATGACTATCTCCCCCCAATAACATCTCTTCTCGCTTATCATCACAATATCACTGACATGGTTCTTGAATTCAAAAAAAAATTAACTGAGTATGATGTTACTAAAGGTTGCATGGTATGATACACTTTTCGTATCCACCTTAACTTCTTTTATTCCTTTTCCGTTTAGTTGATATAAGTTACATGGATTTCTAATTTTGCAGATTCTACTTTACACCGGCAATGTTCCGCAGATGCTTGATACACTCTTAACAACTGTGAATATTATCGATGATTGCGGTAACAGATGGGTTTGTGAGCTAACTTTTGCAACTTTTCCTTATGAACACTTCAAGATAGGACGGCGTTGGAATAGGTTTGTGGAAGCTCGCAGGCTCCGTGAAGGTGTGAAGATCAGAGGGGGTGCTCCGATGGTTGGGTCACATGATACCATCTACCTTGATGTTATTTACAATTAGTCCATGTTTAGATAAATTGTGCAACACCTTTCCACTTTGAATTTTAAGTTTTAGTTTCTTAGAGTTTTAGAACCATCTATTTTTTTGTCTTTGAATTTAGCAAATGTCCCTTCAATTTCATAAATAATTTAGCCTTGCTTGCTTTGGTTTTTGATTTATATATTTGTGTTTGTGCTGCTCAAACAATTTAGTAACGTGAATTTTGATAACAAGGGAAACTTATATGTGTGTATGTTTTTGTGTTGCTGAATCAATTTAGTAGCATAGCTGTGTTACAGAAGCATTTTAGTAGCATAGCTTTTAGTAACATTATTAGTAACAATTACTACCTTTTGGTGACACTTTTAGTAACATTATTACTAACAATTACTAATCCTAATCTCTAAAATATATTTTGGATGGAAACAAACTAAAATCCTAATCCTAATTTCTCTCATTCAAGTAACTAAGAGATTTCATCAACATCTCTAAATTAACTTTTTGGTGCAAACAAATTAAAATCCTTATTTCTCTCATCCAAATAATTAGGGGATTTCATCCACATCTCTAAAATATGTTTTGGGTGGAAACAAACTAAAATCCTAATCCCTAATTTCTCTCATTCAAGTAACTAAGAGATTTCATCCACATCTCTAAAGTAACTTTTTGGTGCAAACAAACTAAAATCGTTGTTTCTCTCATTCAAATAATTAGGGGATTTCATCCACATCTCTAAAATATGTTTTGGGTGGAAACAAACTAAAAATCCTAATTCGTCTCATTCAAGTAACTACTAAAGATTTCATCCACATCTCTAAAATATGTTTTGGGTGGAAACAAACTAAAATCCTAATCCTAATTTCTCTCATTAAAGTAACTAAGAGATTTCATCCACATCTCTAAACTAACTTTTTGGTGGAAACAAACTAAAATCCTTATTTCTCTCATTCAAATAAGTAGGGGATTTCATCCACATCTCTAAAATATGTTTTGGGTAGAAAACAAACTAAAAATCCTAATTTTTCTCATTCAAGTAACTAAGAGATTTCATCCACGTACATCTCTAAAGTAACTTTTTGGTGTAAACAAACTAAAATTCTTATTTCTCTCATTCAAATAAGTAGGGGATTTCATCCCCATCTCTAAAATATGTTTTGGGTGGAAACAAATTAAAAATCCTAATTCCTCTCATTCAAGTAACTACTACACATTTCATCCACATCTCTAAAATATGTTTTGGCGAGTCAACTATGGTAATTCTTAAGTAAAAAAAAATGCCCCATCAAAAATATTAATTTCATTTTATTCATATTAATCTTTATCCAAAAATGTTGGGCATAATTTTATTCCACTTCAACTACATCCCTTTGTTCTGCGCCCCCTCCCTATTTACATGCCAATTCTTAAGTAAAACAAAGTGCCCCATCAACATTATTAATTTCATTTTATTCATATTAATCTTTATCCTAAAATGCTGGCCACTTCCTAATTTTGTTCCACTATTTTGTGCTTATTCTGATAACTAATACTCTTTATTGCTCAACCGACATATCCTACTAACACGTATTGCACCTTTTTCCTATAAATATATCATAAGCTATTAGCCAAACCATCTCAATCTAAATAAGCATCCTCTTTCTTGGAAAGGAAAAAACAAGCCAATGATGTCTTCCAAATACACTCCAATCTCAGCTATTTCTGGAGGAAGAAAGAATCTTAAGATGTGTGTGCGAGTTGCTCACATTTGGCGCCAAAGAATACCATCGTTGAACAGGTTAATGATTATGTGTTAGACTTGATTCATGGTGAAGAAAAAATCTATTTAAGTTACGATACACCTTATCATAAAAACATAGATGGTGACGCAGTAGATGACATCCACACTCCTGAATTCCTCAACACCATTGTGGTGTCTGGATTGCCAAATCATCGGTTGCGACTGAAAGTAGGAGCACGTGTCATGTTACTCAGGAACATGGATCAAAGTTTGGGCTTATGTAACGGTACGAGATTGATCATTACAAAGATGGGAACATTTGTGCTCGAAGGACGGATAATATATGGTTCAAATATCGGTGAGAAGGTGTTTATTTCAAGGTTATCGCTAACACCATCTGATAATATAATTCCTTTCAAATTTAAACGAAGGCAGTTTCCGATATCTGTCTCATTTGCAATGACTATTAACAAGAGTCAGGGTCAGTCGCTAGAACATGTTGGTGTCTACCTACCGTCTCCTATTTTTTCACATGGACAGTTGTACGTCGCAATATCACAGGTTACTTCGAGGGCTGGTTTAAAAATATTGATTAATGACGACGACAGCGATGATACCGATGTTGCATCAAATGTGGTCTATTGAGAAGTTTTCGGTAATGTGTAGGACTTTTTGTGTACTATTCATTTTCTTACTTATTGAAACTATTTGCATGTCAACGAACTTCAATTTCCCTTTCAAAATTATATGTTATTTTAAAGTAACAGGAACTACATACTAGAATTATGGAACAATAACAAAGTCTTTGGTATTGACATTTTGCTTTCATTCACGACAATTTTTAGATTCACGCGAACTACAGTGTCTTATTTTATAGTGAATATTATCTTTTTTAAATGACACGTGCGTTAGCACGGGTCAATGGTCTAGTCTTCTTATATATTAAAGTTAATCCGTAAGCCCTAATTTTAACCTAAACCATATTGCATAATTTTACTGTTTTAACCCTAATGCTCACACCTAATCTCCTATTTTCATGAACAACCCTAATGCTCACACCTAATCTTCTTATATATTAAAGTTAACCCGTAAGCTCTAATTTTAACATAAACCCTATTGCATAATTTTACTGTTTTAACCCTAATGCTCACGCCTAATCTTCTTATATATTAAAGTTAACCCGTAAGCCCTAATTTTAACCTAAACCCTATTGCATAGTTTTACTGTTTTAACCCAAATGCTCACACCTAATCTCCTATTTTCATGAACAACCCTAATGCTCACACCTAATCTCCTATTTTCACGAACAAAGCAAATCGGCATCGCTTTATTTCCCCTATTTCTTCAAAACAAATCGCCCTATTTCTTCAACAAAAAAAATCGCCCTATTGGAATAAAAGGGTTTTGAAAGATTATAGCAACATTTTTTTTGTTAATATTACACTTTTCATCCAAATTAGAACTGAACTCTCTTTGTTAAATATCTACCACAAAATGCACCAGAATTTTTCAATCTATATAAACAGGTGGAAGAAACATTTCAACAAACAGTTAAAGCGTATCATTTACGTTAAAGGCCAAATATTCGATAAAAGGAAAATTATTTAAATAAAACATTTTACATGTTGAGGTTAAGAATGAGCTATTTTTAGGTACATAATATAACATTAACATATAATTTTTACAAAAGAATGAAGTAACATTTTGTCAAAAAAAAAAAAAAAGATGAAGTAACATACCAATAATATAACATTGACATATAATTTTAACAAAAGAATAAAGTAACACACGATTGATAAAAATTAATATTTTTAAGGTGAATAAGTGTGGTGTCTGAGGTTCGAATTCCAACATCTGCATATATTTGGGACAACATATTTCATTCTCTTTGATATGCATTGAGATTTGTTTTTGTCTACTACATCTACAATGTATATAACCCGTGCGGCAGCACGGATGGAAAGTCTAATATTTTTTAATTAGTGTGTTATGAATTATTTGACAATAATTTTAGAGACGATACAAAGTTTATTGTCAACTAATTTAAATCATTTTTTTCTGGTATTCAACTAATTTAATTTAAAAATCATATTTGTGAAATTAAGTTAACTTATGTGTCATGGTTTTTTTAATTTTTTTTAATAACATGGTCATTTGGCTCAAGTAGGATAATATCTATACAATTATCTATTTTTATATAGATCTAGTTGTACATCCAAGTAATCCGATTCAATCTGATTTAGTCATGCAGTTCAACCAATAATTCAATGGTTCGACCATTGATCCAGGGACTCAGTACCTCTATTGAGTCGATGATCGAGCCGATTTTTAAAATTATAAGCTACACTTCCCCTAAAAAAAATGAGCAACACTTATAAAATCTTTTCCTTCCTATCTCGTACATGTTTTTAAAAATACTTAAAAATTGTGAAGATTAATTATGGTATCCTAAAGTCTTTTTAGATATAATCTATGAAGTCCGGGTACGTAGTACAAGTGTAGATGATACGATACGGATACGTGGATATGCGAAATTTTAAAATTCTGGATACAATACGGCTAATACACGTTAACACATTATTTATACTAAAATTAATATGCATGTAAAACACTTGAAAAAAAATAACCATTTAATACTCTTGAATACTATATAATCATAAAAGTCACAATTGTGAAAAAAAATATATATATGTGATCAAAATAAAAAATGTAAAGTTTTCGTATAAATCATATTTTATTTTCATTCATATGTTAAGATATCAGCAAATGCATCAATAAAAGAACTCAAAACAAAATTTGTTTAATGTTGATTGATTAAATCTATTATCTCTCTCTTGTCACCTTCATCCACCAAAAACATAAATTTTAATTGGTTAATCGAAAAACAATCATACTGATTCGTGTCTTAAATTGAATCATATACATTTCATTGAATTTTCACAATACGCTCTCACATTTTTACCCTTCATTTTTTTGCAGGATATGTCTATGTGACGTATCTTACAAGTATTTGTGTGTATCTGTAAAATATCTTATAAGTATATGATAAAATATATATTTTAAATTAAAATAATTAATTTCGAGTACGTATCCGAGAGTATCCATGAAATATTGGTATCTGATACGTATCTAATACGGGTACGTCTCCATTTTAAATCATCCGGGCTTCATAGGATATAATGCTCAATCTTAAATTATAGAATATTGTATAATTGTTTTAAAATAAATTCAAATTTTAAATTATTTTTGTCTTGAGGTATCGATCTCAATAAAGTTCAAGTACACACTCATTTTGAATTAATTTTGCAACGAAGTTACATTCATTTATTTTTGATTCTTGTTTTCTGAAAGAAAAAATCATGAAACAAAATGAATGCAACCTCAAAACAAAATGATTTTTTTTTTTTGTTTCGTGATATCAAGCAATGCATGCGAAATTACATAGTTTATTTATACCAATACTGAGTTCTAATTTATTATGATATTATAATATAAATTAATGTATATTATATTAGAAAAATGTTTGTAAATAGATTACTTTTCTACCTTCGTTTTCATGTTATAGATAAAGCTGAATGTTTGGGCACGAGAGACATCCAACTTGGTCCCATCATGCATATGACCCATAATTATGTTCAAGTGGAGGAATAATATTATTAATATATTCCAGTCTGAGATAAAGATATAGTTTATGAACAAGAATAACCACACACATGAAAAAGATAGAGATGGTATTCTGGATAGGATAGAATTTGCGGCTCGTGTAAATAAATAATATAGTAGGGAGATAAATCAACAAAATTCGAGAAGAAAAAAAGAAGAAGAAGTCATAGGCATGCACTTGCACTTCAAGTTTCGTATTTAGATTTTAGACTCGTAGACTAAACAAATTATTTATTACTAAGAGTGTTTATGTGAGATGAGTGAGTCTTTTCTATTTTAATTAAGATCCAGTTTAGAATATAGTTTTGAGCATACATCAACGTTGAAATTTTTAGAGAGAATTTATCGTCTATTTAGATCCTATAAAATTCAAGAGATCACTCTATTCAGTTGCACGCACAGATAATACTTGTTTCTTGACTATGTCAATATTCATATCAATTCCGTGTAGTTTTAGAATTCCACTCTTGCAAATGATAACGATAATTTTATGCAACTTGAGGATCAATATGTCTCTATCGCATGCTAGAAATGCGTCTTGTTTTCAATCATTTTCTTCCCCGTTGAGCAACATAGATGCAAGATTTTGGAGCATGATCAATTTTATCCTGAAAATGAATTTTTATATTTTTAAAAGTTGATTATACAAATTTTAAGATAATTTTAACAAAAGACACTTATTAACATTTTTATAAAAGGAAATACTACTTCTCCCAAAAAACATAATCACGTAAACATCACGACTGTACAAACTATAATATCATTATCCAGCCATCCATGTATTGTGCGTATGCCATATCTAATGGTTACAATCTGTTCTTGATGGATTCGTTATGTTTCCAATCGCAATCAATAGCACTGCTCTTTTATAAATCCTAATAGTATATTTCACATAAAACTCTTTTTCATGCGTATACTTTCTCCTCTCCTATTTACAAAATTCTTTTTTCCTTTAATAAAACACTTTTTACAATTAAAAAAAAAACTCAATTTTCACAAATTTTCACATGCATTTAATTTATTTATTTTTATAAAAAAGTTTCTATTTAATTTACCATTGAAAAACACAATCTCTCTCTTAAAACTAACACATTTAAGGTTATACAGTAAAAAAGTAAACAATTTAGATAAAGTTATTGCTCCAAAAAATTTCTTTAATACACATGATTTTTGCTATAGAAGTTTCTTTAATAAGGAACTTAAGGAGTAATTTTAGAGCGATAGTTAACTACCGTAGACCAGTGAACGTTATTGGTGGTTTTTTGTCAATTTAAGGTGTCTTAGAACAAATGATGGATGTCTAAAGAGCAATTTTATTATGATGATATGGGTTCTAGCGGTGGGCTTTACATTTGAAGGATGGGCCAACAAATCAAACTTTATCTAACAGGTGACAATTTTACTCCTTACCCCTGCAATTATACCTATACTTCTCCACCTAGGCATCTAGTAAAAAACATTACAAATCAGATATCCCCTTTTGGACTGTAAGATTCAGAAGAAGAAGAAAATGTACGTATAAAAAATCAATAAATTTTCCGAATTGAATATTCAAACCATTAGTTTAGGAAACAACACATCCATATATTGACATATTTGCTACTCATCTGTTTATAAATACATGTTGCAGTCAACCATTACAAATCATCAATACATAACTTTGACCATTAAAAACTTTAAAAATATGTTAACAACATAAATTAAATGTGAATAATTGAAATACCCCCCCCCCCCCCCCCCCCCCCCCCCCCAAAAAAAAAAAAAAACTCATCTAATACAATTTTTTTAGTTTCTCAAAATGAGATGGATTTTGTATTGTGTAGAAAAACTAATCCCATGAGTTCCTCCTCTCCCAATTTCCTCAATTTCTTCCATTTGCTCCTTAATTTTTTTTCCAATACCCTCATTTTGCTTCCTCTCTAAACTCACAGACAAATTTTAAACGTACATCCCTCCTAAACAAGTCTAACCACACTTGCATCGTTGAAAACTTTGTTTGTTAAATTGTGGGTATTGGGGGCTATCGTGCAACATGTGGTGCGTTTAGATTAGACGAGCATGTGAGTATCAAAAGATTCTTCACATTTTCTCGTAGATACCATAGAATTATCCTTTAGTACATATTATATTATTTTTTGTCAAGTAACCATATCGAAACTCACACTATAATTAAATAGAAGCGCAAAATTTGAAGGTTTGAACTCGAACCCATACATATCAATGTATATGGAACTAACAACATGTGATACATTATTTATATTACTTAAATTATTAAGGAATATCGATGTATCTTGTGTAGCAAGGCAATCTTTTTCTTTTTATCAAAATATTTGATCGGTAAACATAGCGAAAGTTTTGCTTCACTTCTAGATCTCCTAGAAGTGTTTTTCAAGTGTAAAAGGCAATTGTAAGTCCATAAAATAATGTTTCACATTTTTTCGAGAAATCAATTCTATTTGAAGCAACTATTTGTAGCTTTTGATTCTAGAATTGATTTAACACACAAATTTATAATTCAATCTATTTTATATTAATGTATCCAAATATAAAGCACTTTACTTACAACTCACTTTTAATTATAATCAACAAAATCAGTTCATTAAAAGTCAATTCTTGTCAAAGCAGTCAAACATAGACATAAACACATGCTATAGTTAGGCTGTTTGATTTTTGGTATTAGGCGAAAGCCTGAATTTAGTATTCTACTAGTAGTGGTATGGCTACAATCATTTTTCTAGAGGATTTTTCACCTAATCATGTGCATCTTTAAAGCTAACTAACATTAGGCCAAAGCCTAAACTCTACTCTACTGTGGAGGATGTTAGTTAGGGTGATGATAAAAAGGCATTAACTTAAGAGAAGAATTTACTCGAGTAAATAGCTAAATGACCTTGGTCTTTGAGGGTAGCTTGTGTGCCAGGTGCATTAGGGTATGTGTAGAATTACCAAACCAAAGTTAGACCATTTTGAGAAGATAGTATAATATTAAGTGTCAGTAAGGAGTACAAAGTAGGTTGACATATTGACGAGTAATGTTGTGGCATTGTCCGGTAAATACTGATTTTTTTAGAAATTGTGTTTTTGCAACTGCATTCCTTTATTTTGTTTTTCCTCTCTTTCACTTGCATTGATTTTGTTGTTTGTTAAATGGTGTTTTTAAAAATCACCAGTTTTTAGAATCATACATGATGTTGGACTTTCAATTCTTAATCGAATGATTCACCGTATTTGAGTTTTTACTTGATTGGTGTGACCATGACTATATTTTCTTCTCTGAATAGCATGTATGAAATTATAAAGATTATGTTTTTAGTGTACAACTACATTTTTAAATAGAGATTGAAATTGATGCATAAGAAGATTAACAAGCCGTAAGTAAGGTGATGAGTATCAAGCTATTAGTTCTTCCAAAATCAATTTTGGATTTTAAATCTCAAATATTTTCATTACATACAATATTTTACCCTCAGGTGCAATATTGGTTGTGTATAATTATTGTTTATGACTGCTACTACTATGATCGTATGGTACTGATAAGGTGTTATCTTAACTTGTTATGTTGTATGTATTTATGCATTAAATTTTATAATTTAAGTGTAGATAGGTAGTGATAGTTTCAATACTTGAGATTGTTGTTTATGGGTTTTTATTTTTTTTTGGTCTTGCTAACTAGTGCTCTAAGGGCAATGATTAAGGAATCTACAATAAATTGTCTTGGAAATATAAGAAGTTAATTTTAATCAAATAATGATTACACAATTTTTTCATAAAAACTTACTTGTTTTGGATGTTTAACCCATATTCCAAGGGCACTGGTTAGCATTCTCCTTTTTTTTTTTAAGCTTGCTAGTTGTATGTACGCAATCTTAGTAATCATGTTAATATCTTAGTAACCAATGTCCTCGGAGTACCGTTTAACATTTTTCTTTTCTTTTTGAAATAGTATCTTATAGATAGTCAAGTATCCGTAACTGTTATTGGTCAATAATATATCCACAAATAACAGCTATCTATATGCCATTTCTTAAAAATAAAAAATAAAAAATAATCTAGCCATTTCAAAGAAAAAAAAAATCTAAATCTATGCGATTCAATCTAAAAAACCATTTAAATATTATTATCTTAAATCTGGAATCATTAGATATTACCAACCAAATTTTTTTCTAACTCAAAACATCTCAAATGAGCACACATTGTGTAAAGCATTATACTATGCAAGTGTATAGAGTGAGTTATCTACCCAAAAATATAAAAAAGTAATCACATAGTATTGGATGATTGATACCATGACTTTCTCTAAGAATTGAAGTTCGATTTATAGAGCAATCTATTATAGATAAAGTCTAATTCCATAAAAAGTTAGAATTTCTCCAATTTATAATGTTATATTCCTCTTTAGATTTCTTAAAAAGTACTTTTAATACTTGTTAGCATTTTCCAAAAACAAATCCTATGGGATGCACAAACTCAAACATCAAATTGCTTTATGGCTAAACTTTCCATCAAAATATCATAATTAGGCAATGTTTTTTCTTTTTGATCAACTTCACCAAGCAACCTAACCATATTCATTCCTTCTCTTTCAGCCCTCATTTGGAAACTCATAACAATACTCTCAAGCCTACTTCTTTCCAATCTATGATTTTCAGCTTTATTTTTCAATTCCAAAATCTCCAACTTTGAATTCTTAAATAAAATCATCACTTCTGTCTTTTCCACCAATCTCCTCCTAATTGGAATCACATTGTATCCCATTCCCTGCAAATCTTCCATTGTCTTCCAAAGCTTTCTTGCATTAATCCAGAAATCCTTGGCCATCAAATCATGAACTTTCTCTGCCGTATCTTCAAATGCTTGATCCCACGCTGCTATCAATTTCTCTCGTGCTAACTCCGAGTAGTTTCTTAGCTGGAAGTAATGAGGACTCTGTGGTATACCCTTAAGAACTCGCGAAATTTTTATCAATGGCAAAGGCGAATTCGATGGTGCATCGGAATTTTCTTGGAGTTTTTTGTTTGTTTTCACCATGACAAGATGATCGGGATGTTCTTGGAGTTTTTCGTTTGTTTTCACCATGACAGGATAATCAGGAACAAGGGTAAAAACAGTGTGAAGAGATTGATATTCGGCAGTATTTTTCAAATCAACTAGTTTAGCTTGAACAGTTTTTTCTACATTGAAAATATCACATATATTATTGGTTATACGCATAAAATACACAAAGAAGGTATATAACGAGATTCAGATAATAACAAATACGCCATGCAACATAATAGACAAGCAAAAAAAAAAACGGCAACCCTAATTTAAAACCATGATTGGTTGAAGAGTGAATATTTTCCATTGTTCAATCAACAAGAATACTAGAAGGTACCTTTGAACTTCCTGGGGATTTTTCTTCTCGTTGAAGAGGAAAAGACAGATGAATTTGTAGAAAATGATGAGTTGAATACAAAGTTTTGTGAGTCTTGCATAGTTTCTGGCATTTGTTTGACGTCTAAAGAATGAGCATTTCTATTTATGGTCATTTTCATGCGTTACTTCTACCAATAACAATAAGTTCTGTGAATTACTTATGGAATGAAAATATTTTTTGAAAGGTCACACCAAGTGGTTTTGGGGAATGAGAACAAATTAACTTTGAGTTAGCGGCATCAGTGGGTAATGAATTATCATCAAAAATAAAAGAAAATGCTTTGAAAAATGTGACATCGGTGGTAATTTTAAAAGATCAAGTTTTTTTAGAGGAATTTTAAAGGATTAGTTGAAAAAACAGTTAAAGGAAATGCTAATTAAGATTATTTCAATGTTCTAAAAAGGATAATTTCACCCTCTAATGCCTTAGCTTAGAGGGATGTAAGTTTGAGCTCAGATGTCTTTCTTATCCTTCAAATGAGATTGGATGGATTTCCTACCATAGAATGAGGCTTTCACCTTGAAAAAAACATCATAATGAAAAAGGTTAAATATGTTTTTGATTATATAAATATTTCAACTTTTTGTTTTTTATTCCTTTTAAAAAAAAATTACGATTATTAGTCCCTCGAAAGTTTTCAATCAACACATTTGATCTTTGTATTTAAGTCAGGTCATGTATTCCCTTCAAATTTTTGAATGAGTTTTTGCTGAAACATTCAAAATAGTATAAGTATCTCTCCCAAAAAAATTAATTAAATATAAATTTTTAAGCGTTAAAAACATAAAATTCATATTTAATTTATGTTTAGTTAAAAAATTCTATTTTTTATGGACATATTCTTATAATATTCTCAATATGACTGTGAAAAAAATTCAAAATTTTGATCTATAAAGCCAGTTAAATTTCATTATAATAGGAACAATTTCACTAAATAAAAAAAAAATTAAGTTCAATTTTCTTTGATTTTAATATATTCCAAAATATTTATAACAAATATGAAAAAACATACAGTTATTAAACACAATGGAAAAACAGACATACTTGCCACTAATAATTATAAAATATATACATGAAAATGACAACATGACCTATAGCTTATTTTCTCGTGAAGATTGTGTATTATTTTATGAAAGTATCTTTCAAAAGAGTTGACATGCGTGACACACGTGAGTCAAATTCAAGCACTCATTCTCTCCTCGTTTTATTTTTTTAACATGAGCAAAAAGAGGCTAAATCAAAATAAAGAATTACTTCCTATAGAAAGAGATGCCTAAATATTCATCAACAATCTTCAACGTCAGCTCTATTATTGAAGATTGTATTAGCTTAAGTGTTTATTTTCGTAGTTTAAATTTTTTGCATGTTAGGCGTGAAGCTAATCAAGCTGCTTATTATTTAGCTAAACATGCTCTTCATAATTTAGATTGCATATAGATCGAAGAGTCTACACCTTGTGTTTCTGCAGTCTTCGCATTTGATTTATTAAACATGACCTCTCGTAAAATTTCGGCTAGCTTCACCACTGACTGTAACAAGAGAACATTTTAAACAGTTAAAACTCTTGTACTTCACGTTATTAAACAAATATAACGTTCACGAAAAAGAGAAGAAGTACGTACAAAATATAAAAGGGGACTAGCTCGGGGACTTTTTCAAAAAGTTATAAATAGATTAGTGTATCATTTTGAAGTTGCTAACTCTATTGTTATCAGTAGCATCTTTAAAAATACCCCCAACAGCTGCTTTGTCTAGATTCTTCACAGCTTCTCCATTTATGTTTACTTTGAACTAGCCCTAAATTGCAGGGGGCTAGATAACTTCCTTGATGTTCATCTTTGCTTCATTTATGATTGGTAGAAACTTTTGGACGATGGATATCAATTTGTAGACTTTCAAAATAATGAATTCATACTTGACACCCCAAATGTTTTTTTAGAAGAGAAATGTAATGTACACTTTCTTTTTAACATTCTCTTAAACACCCACTCTTTTATTGGATGAAATTCATATCAATACACACTTTTTAAATAGATCTCACATAAAGTGGTGAGATCCACATAGGTTTCATCGGAGAAGAGAGAGAGTGTTAGAAAGAAAATGTTTTTAACATTTCTCGTTTTAGAATTGTTACCATATAAGAAGACATTTGAAATGATTGTATTGATAGCAAATTTTTAGAGAATCAATTTGTTCTGAAATCTTGCTTGATTTCTTCTTTACCAAATTACATTAAAAAGGTTAATAATGCAAACTTTAATAACCACCTTACATTGATTACATTGAGGTGTCCAGTTCTATCACACAACAACCAGATCTCATGAATTGTTGTGAATTGGAGTTTAAAATTTTGGTCAAACAGGACCAAAGCTTGAGAGTTGAGAGCAAAAGCACATTCAAAAAATAAATAAAAAGTAGATTTTGTGCACCCTCTTATTATGATATTATCATCTGTTGGCAATTTATCTAGCCTAGCATTAATCTCCACACTAACAAAGATTTTGATGGAGGAATGCTAGAACTCCAAATTGTTTTGTCCCAAATTGGTATGATTCATATTGATTATTATACAAACGTTATGATGCAAGTGGAATCGGTTTGTGGTATACTATAATACTAGCATAAATTATTTTTGTAATTTTGCCATAAATTAGTTTGCTTGATGGCTACATCTGATGTGTTAAATAATTGATGGCTGATATGCTTGATACAGTCCATGATTTTGAACAAATTAGTTTGCTCATGGATGTAACGGATATGCAAAGTTGGCATAATTGATTTTGGTTATGATTTAGAGTTGGTATCAACTGAATAACCAGTATTTTTTGTTTGGATAATTGAATAACTTAGTATAAAGTTGGTATATATGTGAAAAATAAAAACAAGCTTCGATAAGGCCAAGCACAGGTTTGATACATTTCAAAGTGTGTCCGTCCATTCTCATTGTGTCACTGTCAAGTTTGGGATACCACAAAAGAGGCTAAAATCAGTAACCAATTGATGATCACATAAGATGTCCCTAACTAACATTGGTATGGTACCATATAACATTTAACATATACCAAAACAAGTAGCAAAGATTTTATCACAAAAAGAACTTTTTATCAAGTCTATTGGGTAAACTTCTTTTTTTTAAGGGAACCGCCAGAAGATTGACCTCTATCTCCTATCTCAAACCTCTTCTTGAAGAGGTTTTGAACCTCCTTCAACTCTCGGATTGGAATGCATCAGTTTTTTCATTGTTTTCGCAAAGTTATTGTTTTGCGGATTTCTTAACTTATCAAGGTCATAGTGGACCTTGAGGATTTCTTTGTAGTTTCTTTTATTTTATTTTATTTTTTGAAATTGTTTCTTTTAATTTTGTTAGTCCTCTATTTGACATTTTTTTGAAGAATGATTGTAATGGTTCTTTGTTTGTTTGCCTAGTGCGTTATTTATTGCTTTTTTATAATAAAAAAATAAAATAAAATTGTAGTTTAATTCCTTATTTATGTATCGCAATATCTCTATCAATTGAGTTATGATCATCGAGATTAGGGTTAGATTTTTTTTAATTAGAAAAGATCAAAGCTAGAACTTGAAGCATTGATTAGCAAAAAAAAACAGCTACCGAGGTATATATTGTTGTGTTACCTTTTTCGTGGCAGCAAGTTGGTTATTTGTTGGCTTTCCTTGATCAATTGCTTCCATTGGTTTCTTTGGATGCACGGTATGACTGATGAGATTGTAATGGTGACAGAACATCGGTAGTTTTTAATTTTGAACCTCAACATCAAATGCGTAACCATCTCTTTCCACGTAATCTCATAAAAGAGTCATTGTGATAGATCCATATCCACCAAAATACGTGCATAATGCCCAAAAACACGGTTCTTTGTTGAAGCGTCCAATGTTAACAGAGTGCCACCTCACTTGTTATGTCAAGCAAAGTTTTCTCTCGCCAATACTCCTGCGACAATTCCATAATTTTAACCCAAACTCGTGCATGAGTATGTTGTTGCATATACCAGTTAGAATTCTTTGTCCATTTTGAGAGACGAAGGACCCATGGTACCAGATTGACTGTCTCCTTAGCCCACACCATGCACATGTCATCATAATTATCAAAATGAAATGGAAAAAAAAAAACTCAAGGGACATCAATCTCCACCTACCTGACGTGTGCCATAACTTGGTTAATTTCATATTCAAATCTCTTGTTCTGTGTAGGGTTTATCCCTTTTGTTTAACACCAAACGACCCCGAAGGTTTCGCCGACAATCAGTGATACCCTTTTCATACTTCGCTTGTTCAATTTTGATGCATAGTCTATCACCCTTGATGGTTGGAACTGGTAGGTTTGCGTTGTCAATTTTGTTGGAACCACACAAAGCTTGTGCAAATTATTTGTTTTATGGATTGGCTTGCGGTGTTTGTTGCTGAGAGACCGCCACGCAGAGCCATGAACAAGAGAAAGGCATGCGGACAACGAAGACCTTGGACAAAAACACGCTGCAATTCTGATGAAAGAATTGGCACGGTGAAAATTAAAACAATTGGAACAATGGCTTGGCAACTGATAACACGTGAGTGTAATTGAAGTTACTGGATCCAAAATTAAAGTGAAACGTAAAACCAAATGGATTATAATTGAATAAATGGTGCTGAATTTGTGAATTGAAATGGTAAAATTTGGTTAGTGAACGGCGCACATGCTAGGAGCCCTAGCACAACGTTCAAAAAGGAAAAGAATTACACGTTACTAGTGCATGTCTTGATGATTTATGAATACAAGGAGACTAAAGTGTCTTAGCAACAATTTCTTATCAGACTTTACTTACCCCTCGATTGAACTTTAAACTATCAAGGTCGTCTTCCCTTAGAAATTGAATGGTTAACATTTAAAAAAAAAGACTAAATTGCATATTGAGATATGAGAATGGCCAATGGCCATAAGTGTTTATAAAATTTCTTGAAATCACTACTGCGTATGTAGCTGAATTATGGAAAATTTATGAGGGTCTTCGCATTAGGATGACGTCAAAGTATAACGAGAATTGAAATTGAGACGGGCTGTTTAGTTGTTGTTTAGAATTTAAGGCATGAAATTAATGGTAGTGTGATGAGCGTCAATCTTATAAAGAAAATAAGAGAGTTGCTCGAGTTAGACGGGAAGATTCAGATCATTCATATGTTTCGAAAAAGCCAACTTATGTACAAATGTACTAGCCAACATCGAATGTGAAAGTGATGCGTGTGTCGCATATTTTAAACACACTCCTTCAAAGAAGATTTCAGTTGTATTTAAATTTCGAAGGGTGTGTGTTTTTTCCCGATTAATTTCGTTGTAGTTTATTTTTTCTTATTTGGACTTAGACCCCTTACAATATAAAAAAAAAAAAAAAAAAAAAAAGAGTATATATAAAAAAAAAACTAAAAAGTCTTAATTTAGCCATTTAATAAATTTATTCAAAATTCATTGACTCTGGTCTACCCTATCCTATCACATGGATGCGTTAAATAAACAAATAGGGAAAATGAAGATATGGAAAATATTTTACTTTTATTTTTTTTTCTTTAAAACAAAAATCAAAATAAAAAAGGTAAAATAAAAAACATGTAATGTAATAAAAAAAGTGGCAAAAACAACGTATTTTATACTATTTTATCAACATGTAATACTTTACCGTAAAAAAATAATTCTCAAATGCAGACATCATCACCAAAAATGAAAAAAACAAGGTTCAAATGTAACAAAGACAGCTTTTAATGTTTTCTGGTACATTGAAACTTGACACCTTGTTGACACCTTGTAGTAAAACCACCGAACAGAGTTTTACCTATTTATTCTCTCATTCATTCATTTTGTAACATTGCATGAATAAATAACTTCACAAACCATAGAACAAGAAGAACAAGCTACAATGATGATGCTTTCTGCTACTCTTCCCATTTCCCCTGTTACTGCAAAATCATCCTCTTCAATGCAATCCCTGAGTTTTTCCCATCGTGTTATGGTTCCTTCCGGCAGCCGTGTTACTCCGGCGGTGTTCACTGGCGTTTCAAAGGGTGGCTGTAGCTCACTCTCACCTGTCAAAATGAAGGCCTCTTCAATGACAACTGCAGCCATTGGTAAGTTCATGTTTGTTTTAGTTTTTTGTTTTTTTGTCTTGTTTTTTATATTTTTAATGAATTATTGGTGGAATGGGAAAATGGGTATCTCTGTTGAGTTTAAAGTTTTAATTTTGTTCTGTTTTAAATAAACTTTTATTAGTATTTGAAAATGTTGAGTTGTTTTTTGATTTTTTTTTTTTTCAATGATGAGATGAATGTTGTAACTATGGATGCAAGATGATTCATCTGATTAATTTTGAACAAGTGGAGAACTCTCTGGAGAAATTTGAGATTTAAGGCTCTTGCTTTTGTGATTTTGTGCTTGTTTGGATTGACAGTGAGTTTGGCAGAATCACGGTGTATTTTTGGCATGAAATCACGGTGCCAACGTGATTTTGTTAAACCCATTGTGGTTCCCAACATGCATTTTCACTTTTCAATAATTTCAGAGTTTTCATTGAAAAATGAAAAAGAGGGAATTTTTTAACAAGGGTCTATTATTTTTGCAGCTGAAGAGGTTGATGAAAGAAAGAAGTTTATAGAGGCATCAAAGAATGGAAACTTGATTCCTATCTATCAGTGCATATTCTCTGATCAGCTTACTCCTGTACTTGCTTACCGGAGTTTGGTTAATGAAGATGACCGGGAAGCTCCAAGTTTTCTTTTTGAGTCTGCTGAGCCTAATTTTCAAGGTTCCAATGTGGTGAGTGTGCTTTGCTTTTGAAGTTTCATGGTTTTGAATTTAAAGGTTGTTTTTTTTTTTTTTTTGTATATATAAATCTGGTTTGAATGATTGCAGGGGCGCTACAGTGTTGTAGGAGCTCAGCCAATAATGGAAATTGTTGCAAAAGAAAATAAGGTTACAGTAATGAACCATGAATCTGGTCAGTTAACTGAGGAGATTGTTGATGATCCTATGGAGATTCCCAGAAAAATCTCACAGGATTGGAGACCATGTCTTAATGACGAACTTCCAGATGCATTCTGTGGTAAGAGTTCTATGATCATAGTAAATCATGTTTACCGAGATGGGCTCATGCCAAATTAAGATTCAATTAATAAATATTCAGACGGATATAACTGTATCAATTATTTATAAAGCATGGATGACGTGTTGATGACGTATGACACATGATTGTCGCAAGGATTAACAACTTTATGATAATGGAAAATTCTTACGGCTAGGATGTTTTCAGTTTGAGTAATGCAACTATAATTATTGAAAACCAAAAGAAAACATGATATTAATGTCTTTTTCGGGTTTTTCGGATGACTATATAATAAATGAAGTTGAAATCTTTAAAGGCTTAAGATTTTGTCATCCAAATGCTGACACTCTGCATTAGTACATTATTTGTCGTTATGCGACTTCTTGTGTGAGTATACGCGCGCGCGTGTGAGAGAGTAATGTTGATATATTGTTTGTCCGCATCTATCATATTAACTAATTTAAGTTGTTGTTCAAGGTGGCTGGGCAGGTTATTTCTCTTATGACACAGTTCGCTATGTGGAAAAGAAAAAGCTACCTTTTTCAGATTCCCCAAAGGATGACAGGCAGCTCGCGGACATCCATCTGGGTCTTTATGAGACTGTGATTGTGTTTGATCACGTGGAGAAGGTACTTGTTTTTTGTATGCAGAAATTCTGTATCTACTACTAGTACACTGCTTGTGATGTTGATGTGCAGTTCAGCATTTCTGATTTGTACTGCAGTTTATACTCTTGTCTTTCTTAAGAGAAACTCGATTTAGATGCTTTATGAACCAAACGATAATATTTTGAATTTATTACTTTTTTTTTACTTGATTTTTGTTCATTAAACAAGGAAAAGTGTTTCAAATTACGAGTTCTTGTAAATTCCTTTTCTTTACATCTTTGGACATATAATGATATAATCCAGTGTTGTCAAATATCGGCGATGGCGGCGCCATGGCGGATATCGGTGGCGGTTTTTGGGCTCACTGTAGTGGTGAATATTGGCCGATATTGCTGGTGTTTCCGCCATAATCCGCTATGACGGCGCCACAAAGCGGCCGGTATGGATGGATTTCGGCTCTCCACCATCGACCGCCATTGACAACAATGATGTAATCGTCATGTAATGGATAGATATCATGAAATGACTACAACAGAGATGAAATTTTTACTGAGCACTGATATGGAATCCATTGGATATTAAGTCAACATTTTTGTGTCTCAAAATTATCCGTTTATTATTTAGTTGCATTATTATTATTTTTATATGTGATAATGATGGCCTCATTCATTACTTCAATACTTCATTGATGATTCAATTTCTTATTTGTGCTCTGCCCAACAGAAAGCATACGTAATTCTTTGGGTGAGGACTGACCAGTACTCCTCGGTTGAGAGCGCTTACGTGGATGGAACGATAAGATTAAAAAAATTAGTGGCCAAATTACAAGATAACAAGCCGTAAGTTATCTGTTGAATGTTGCTCTATCTAACCGTGCAGTTTTTTTTTAATCAAAATTAATTTTAAGTGCCGTTTCATAGCCCGAGGTTGGCTCCTGGTGCTGTGGATTTACAAACTCGCCAATTCGGTCCGCCTTTAAAGGAATCAAACATGACAGCTGAAGCATATAAGGACGCAGTCCTTCAGGCAAAAGAACACATTAAAGCAGGAGATATTTTCCAGATTGTGTTGAGTCAGAGATTTGAAAGGAGAACCTTCGCTGATCCATTTGAAGTTTATAGAGCATTGAGAGTTGTGAATCCAAGTCCATATATGACTTATTTGCAGGTTTATTTCTATGAAACACGTAAAAATATTTCATGTGGGAAAGTCGTGGTTCATCTTTTTCATCCACTGATGATCATGTCTTTTTCTATACAGGCTAGGGGATGTATTTTGGTTGCTTCAAGTCCAGAGATTCTTGCACGTATAAAGAATGTATGTTTTTGTTCATAGTTAGACTTAATTTTTAAATTAATTGTTGTTACTTCATAATACTTGGTCACTTCAATGTTTATTACAAGTCTTAAATGGGAAAAATATCAGGTTTATTAAATTACTCTACCATTTATTCTAAAGTGAATAGTTATCACGGTCTTGTTATAAACAGAATAAGATTGTGAACCGTCCGTTGGCTGGGACTGCTAAAAGGGGCAACACACCAGAAGAGGATGAAAATTTATCAGCAAAGCTCTTGAAAGATGAAAAGCAATGTGCAGAGCATGTAATGCTGGTTGATTTGGGGCGCAATGATGTTGGAAAGGTTTGTTCTGTATTTTCACTTTAATGGATGTTCCTATTTGTTCAGCCTGTTACGTTATAATCTTATGCAATAGTTTGCGATATTATTTTGTGTATTTAAAGATGTTGCCAGTCTTGTTTCTTATATTATGTTTACTGTAATCTCTATTGGACTTGAAGTTTATGAAAATTCAAAGTTACGTAAATGAATATAAGCTAATAACTGGGTTCGATAGTGCTTTTATTAAAAAAAATATATATGATAAGCAGTGCTAATATTAGGTCCACTCCTTTTTATTTGTTAATTGTGGTTGTCAATCCATATCAACATGTTCAGTTGTTCCTTAAAGGCCAATTTGCCACTGGACTATTTGGTTGTGTTAGGAAAAGTAGGTACATATGTACGGATATGGTTCTTCAAAGTTATTGTTAACTGCTGTATCATGGATTTACAGTCGGAAAGTTTTATTCCTTTGTTTGTAACAACTATGACAATAATATTTATAACCTCAAATATCTCTTTATGCAGACAAAGCTGATTCAATGATTTTATTCTGACTTTTTTACAAGATAGTTTGTATTATGTACTTCAATCTGCTATGGTTAAGCTAACAAAAGTTCTGTTTGTAGGTTGCAAAAAGTGGTTCTGTTAAGGTTGAGAAGCTTATGAATGTTGAACGATATTCCCATGTGATGCACATCAGCTCAACGGTGAGAACATTTCCTTGTTACCTAGTGTTAATTGATGCTTTAAACTATTCTATTGTAGTCTGTTATGCAAAAGGCAACTATGCTGGTTACATCCTTCTAGAAAAACCAATTTTCATTTGATTTTCCCTTTGTCGGTTGAATTGATACACGTGATTCTTGGTAAAATCAGATGGTAACATTGCAGATGTCTGTGTTCCTTGAAAAAAATATGTATTTATATTTATCCATTGCACTATGAAATTGGCGGCTTTTTGTTGTATGTATTTTTCTCTTCTATGTTTTGACAGAAAATTTATTGTAAATAAGTTACCAGCACTAGGCACTATTACTATTATATTGAGGCTGCCAACATCTACCCCTCTCCCAAGAATTACTATTATATTGAGGCTGCCAACATCTACATTCTACCCCTCTCCCACGAATTACTATTATATTGAGGCTGCCAACATCTACCCCTCTCCCTAGAAAAATAGTTTATTTATTAAAATAATTTAGTTTCAACAAAAAATATTTATCATGTGATTCATTATTTATTATTATTTATTAAAAGGTTACGGGAGAGCTGCAAGACAATTTGACCTGCTGGGACGCCCTTCGCGCTGCATTGCCGGTTGGAACTGTCAGCGGAGCACCAAAGGTTCGTAATTTCCTTCACTCCTTTTAGTCCAAATACAATTCCCCACAAATTTGAAAAACCTGTTCATTATGTGGCACTAATGTTAAGCTTTTGCAGTTACCTTGATACATATTATCCTGTCAATTTCAATCTTCAGCTTCATTCTAACCTGATAACTGGTAAATG
The DNA here is from genome assembly GCF_003473485.1 of Medicago truncatula. Taxonomy (NCBI): domain Eukaryota; kingdom Viridiplantae; phylum Streptophyta; class Magnoliopsida; order Fabales; family Fabaceae; genus Medicago; species Medicago truncatula. The sequence goes on from NC_053044.1 coordinate 34,999,786, forward strand.
CAGGTGAGGGCAATGCAGTTAATCGATGAATTGGAGGTGTCAAGGCGAGGACCTTATAGCGGAGGATTTGGATATATATCTTTCTCTGGCGACATGGACATTGCTCTAGCTCTAAGGACAATAGTATTTCCAACTGGGACTAGGTACGACACAATGTACTCGTATAAAGACCTAAACAAACGCCAAGAGTGGATTGCTTACCTTCAAGCTGGTGCCGGTATTGTTGCCGACAGTGACCCTGCCGATGAGCACCAAGAATGTCAAAACAAAGCTGCTGGTCTTGCTCGCTCCATCGACTTGGCTGAGTCTGCTTTCATTCATAAATAAGATCTCTGATACCTCCAAATCGAATCATTGGATATACAATTAGTGGATTACCATTTACTATAACAATATAGTCCTATGCTGGGAAGCTCTTGATTGTGTGATATCTCTTTTGTTTGTTTGAACAAGTCAGAAATGTAGCTTCAAATAGTTATGTTTTAGTGACATTCAATAATTACAGTATCATGGTAATCTTTTATAGAAACATTCTTTCTTCAACGCTCACTTTAAATAAATTATCATGTAAAGTCGGGGCTCCTCTCCCGTCCCTTTCCTCCATCCATCGTTTACAGTAAAAGCTGTCTTTCATGTTCAAATCCCTAAATTCCATTTCCTCTAAAGAAGAAAAATAAACTCATATGCAAGGTTTCGATCCGATAATGAAAATCCAGCTTTGCTCGCATCTTTCTTCTTTGAGAAGTTTTTTTTTTCTCCTTTTGACAGATTCTTCTTTGAGCAGTTAAACTCAGAAGTTATCAAGGTTGGTGTTGCAGCTCAATGTCACAAATTCTGGTTTACAATGGATTATAAGCTGAATAACAAACCAAATTGTCAATTAAGAAAGAAAAAAAAATCCAAATTTGACAAAGAATCCAACTTGAAAATCGAATACACTGAACTAAAGTATGTGGAGCTTTAGTTCGTGCTGTAATTTTTTTTTTTTTATCGAAACAAAAGGTTATGATGAATTCATCATAATTATGTGCAGAGTACAAACTGAAATATTTTAATTTTCTCAGTTAATTTGTCGAATGAGTTTCTTTAACTCAAAGGAAACCGAAGAGCATGGTTAATTAGCCATGGTGCAGATTTCTCCTTACTTATTCTCCCTCAAAATATTTCACATTGCTTCAAAAATATATTAGTATAAGATGCAATATGAAATCAAAATTTATACCATCAAATTATATGACAAGGAATAACCATAAACAGGTCTCTTAAAAGACTTATTTTTTGTCTTTAATATTATTGACAATTAAAATGTTAAGAGCAACTTTTCTTACCCCATATTAACAACCACACATGGTTCCGGAAAGTATACTTCTTGAGGTATAATTTTGCCCAGAAATATAGTTTCTGATGACTAATTTTTTTTTTATACGTTTACATCCAAAGTCATTTTGGGGTGGAAAAGTTCATGCCTTCATAATGAGCACTTCTAATTGATAAATTTTATTCAGTTTAGGGAATTTTGCTAAGTACCTGCACTCATACATGATAAATATGGGTTATGGTTTCCAGATAAAGAGGATAAACCTCGCCGTGTTTCAAAAAATGAGCATGACCATTACACCATATAACCAAACTACCTAAAATCAGAAGACACTGTCGTACATGAGATTACATCAAGCTTTACATCAATACAAGCATGGTTAGCTCCATATGCAAATCCGCAATGGCTGAAATCCAGGATAAGAACATTGGTGCTAATCAAATATATATGCAGGGTTTGCCTAAGTGTGAAAAGTTTACCTCCCCCTAACACTGGCAGGAGATTGAACACATCTCTCACTGCCAACTTCATCATCTATCTCACTACTATCTAAACAAAGACCATTTTGGTTTACACTCATTTCAGAACTAGCATTACTGCTTGTTGCGTGAGGAGAGCCCGATACACTTATTGTTCGACCACGATGAGATCCAGACCTCACACTATACATAGAAGATGCCGGAATATTTGTCATCAATGGCCTTAAGTTACCTGGAATGGTTCTCCTTATATCCTGTTCAAAGAGAAACAAACAAAAATGATTAGAAAAGAACTATAAGTTAATCAGATCTTATCAGTTTAAGTTAACCAATTCCATAATTAAATAAAATTGTTTTCATAGTGTCATTTTAGAGTAAAATAATATGAGAAGACTAAAATTCTCTGCAGGTGAAAGGAGTAGCATTGAAATAGTCAAGTAGACTATTCAATGAAATGAAGATATTACTGGAAAATGTTGATAAATGTTATATAGGCATTCTAAAGTGCATAATTTGACACAAATGTTTCAAACATGACAATTACAATGAGATAGGAGAGAAATAGTTAAGGATCTAAATTTGGTCATTCTTGAGACATTGTGCATCTAAAAAGGTAATTAGCGAATATGGGATTCCATTCATTTTTATATAAAAACAGTGGTGATTTGTATGCAGGTTTGACATTATAAGATTTTCTTAATCTGACAGAAAAAAAATATACAGAATGTAGAAAATAGGTGTACCATATGCCGAATAGCCATATCCAAGGACTTCTTTGAGAGAGTTCTTCCAAACCCTGTGCTATCCGGAGATGAAGATGACTTGCCAGACAGATTACTACGAGGAGAGTTTTTGTTATCCATCATTGGTGGTGCTAGTTTTCGCATGTTTATAACCCTTTCAACCATTTTTGTGCCCATCATACCAGGACTAACATTGTCATTCACTTTAGAGCGCCCACGGCTAACTGCAGGCATTGAGTTTCCACTTATATGAGCAGTGCCATTGGAAGACCGTCCTCTTGAAGGAGAGCATGATTGTCGCTTAGGTCTTCCACTAAAAGAAGGCTCAACAGATGAAGACCGAGAAGTGGGAGCTCCAGGCCTGCCCCTAGTCGCTGACAGTGGCCTATCAGGTAATGTTGTCCTCAAATTAGGTGGAGCATCAAGTGAAAACCCTGGCATCTCAGACGGCTTCCATGTTCTTGACTTCACAGTTGGTGATGTGCCACATGATGGCACTTGCGGCTGTCTAGAGGTCACTGGAGTTTGCTGTCTTGTTTTCGTAGGAGTTGGCTGCCTTATTGTCGTAGGAGTTGGCTGCCTTGCTGTCACAGGAGTTGGCTGCCTTGCTTTCACAGGAGTTGGTTGCCTTGATGACACAGTAGTTGGCTTGGGGCTCGAAGAAATCTTAACTGAAGAAGAAGATATATTGAGCTCATTTGATGGTATAGATGGTCGCCGAGTTGGAGTAGATGCTCTTGATGTGGACCTGGAAGGCGGTAAAGTAGGTCTGCTAGTTGGTGTTGAAGATCTTGCAGTCGATCTTGACAACGGTGTAGAGGATCTTGATTGAGTTGCTGGTTTTGCAGCAGGGGCGGTGCTCCTCGTGGAAGAAGTTGAAGGCTTAGTGGTAGAAACCGTACTGATGGGCTTGGTTGTGGACATTGTGGTCTTTGATGTAGCAACCACGTTTCTAGTTGAAGGTATTGAATTCCGAGTAGGTGTTGAAGATCTTGATGGTTTTGAAGCTGTGGTCAATGAAGGGCGTCCGGTAGGAGTTGAAGGGCGTCCACTAGAAGATGCAGGTCGTGATCCGGGACCCCCTGATGATGAGGGCCTCCTAGTTCCACCGCTTGAAGAGCTCAACACAGGGGAGGAAGTTTGCTGTCTAGATGCCAAGCCAGTCCTCCCAGTAGGCTCCAGTTGATGATTTGACAACTATAACAACAAGAAAACAATTTGAAGAAAAATTAATTTCTGACAATAACAATAACCAAGTAAATTCTCACTAGGTGAGATCAGCTGCATGAATCAATCAATATCAATCGCTCTATCAAAAAAAATCAGTAAAGCACCAACAGGACACCAGTGAATCTTTACCCAATGATGATGAGAGGATCGTCATTTTTCTGACCACTAAAATTTAAAATCCAAGAATAACCTTTACTCAATGAAGCCTATGAATCTCAAATTCTTGATACATATTTAAAGTAACGTGATACTTTAAACAATGGTCTCTTAATAAATAAATAAACCAATTAAAATAGGTGATGGTAAATGAACCGTAAAACATGCAATATGATTAGAAGTTTTTTTTTTAAGAATCTAAATTAGCCCACCTAAATTAGCACCGGGGAGAATCGAACTTTAGACCGTATGGAGGAGCATACTCCCAAGTCCCAAGTCAATACCACCAGACCAACCTAAGTGGGTTAATATGATTAGAAGTTAACTTCAAGCAGTTCAAGGATAGTAGTATTGTTGTTGAGGACTTGAGGGGAAAACTATACCAATTCTAGTCAGGCATCAATGACAACAGAAAATATACAAAAATAACTGACTTATTCTATAGGTAACTCGATGTGCAGATCAATTATAAAGACCAAGTTCATGATGCACACTGCTTGATGACAATGTTATCTAACAAAAGAAGTTGTCAAAATCAGGAGAATTATAATTTCAGCAGTGATTTTAAACTAGACATACAGGCTTGCATCAGCCAATGACAACAAAATGATTGATATGACCGGAAAACTTGAAAGCTTCATAGAAAATGCTTACTCTGGATTTCAATGCTGTTGGACGTGCGGTTGGAGTACCAAGCTGACTCATGACAGTCTTCCGTGTTTCCATTTCCAAAGAAGGAAAAAGAGGAGTACCGGGAGGAGTTAGAAGCCTGAAAAACATTAATCATACTGAATATCAATTTGAACAACAATCATTCGTACTGGCTTTACATCACTTACAAGCATTAACAAAACGATGCCAGTCACGCAAATAGTGTAGGATGACAAAAAACTAAATTATCTGCAATAACTAAAACTAATGTGATGCAGGAACAGCAGAAAGGGAAATATTTGTTTGCCAGGTTATTCTTGTAATTTCAAGAAAAATATTAATGTTGGCATCTTCTGGCTAAATGTGATATTTTAATTTTAGGTATTCATATTACGAGTTCTTTGCATATAAATGAAACATCAAATATTTCCATTTTCTGGCTATCTTTAATAGTTTTATTTAAGGTAATTCATTTCACGGGTTCTTGGCTTATATATGAAACATCAGCTAGTTTAATATGGAAACAGAAGCGAGGGACATGAGGAATGATACGAGTCTGACCAATACGAAAATGGTGCGTGTGTATCAAGTTAGAAAATGAAACCTAGGGAGTTAAGAACCAGAACAAGAGAAAGGAATGCTTTATTCGTATGACAACTTCAATGTTCAATAACCATCTACTACCATCAACAGAAAAATGACTTCTACATGAAAAATTGTTCTAGGAACCGTAACCTATAAATCTACAATTGTTTATCCGGTCAAAAGAGCAAAACCTCCATTAGTCATTGCTCTAATAAACACACTGTTGAGATAAATATGATGAACAAAATATGTATTATGGCAATTGAAAGGTACGACATACCAGTCATAATCATTTTTATTATTTTCCGAATTGAGAAACTCATCAGCACCACTCTTCCGCACAGGAGCCGTTGGCATAGAAGATGAAATGTTAAATAAGGGAGAAGTGCCCGGATTTGACCCTGCAATCATGAAAGATACCACGTCACAAAGGGAAATCCCACCAAAATTAGGAAGACCCCATATTCATAAAAGTGCATTTTGTCAAAATAACACAATCATTTTGCAACTTTTCACCACTTCTTAAAATAAGACAAATTGATGCGATAATTAATCTTAGAGCTGTTTGGATTTGCTTATTTGATGTTATTATATACAGATATAAGCACTTGTGATGATTTTCGGAAGAGCTTATCGAAACAGCTTATGTGATGTATAATCTATAGGCTATTTTCATAAGCTACCCTCTAGAGCTTATGTAAATAAGCTGAAAAAAGACTAATGAACATATTATAAGCTGTTTCCACAAGTTCTCCCAAAGTGTCACAAGTGTTCATGCTAGTAGGTAAGCTCAAACAAGTCAATCCAAACAAGCTCAAAGTCAATTTGACTTATTACATCTTTTTGTCATAGAAATTGCTTATAGCTTAACTAATCTATTTACCCAAACAAGCATAAGTCAACAACTAAACACGAAAACACTGAAAAGAATAAAATCAACAAAAACCCAAGTACCCACACAACTCCAAAAATAGAAACTTTTTGAGAGCGAATTTATACCCAAAGCTGAATCAAACTCCTCCGAGGTATGAAGCAAAAGATCATTCCGTTCCTTCTCACGCTTCCTCATCTCAAGAAACAATGCAAGCTCCTCATCTTTCTCCGTCGTGCCGGAACCCATCAAACCCCCAAATTGCTGCTCCCTCTTGAAACCACCTTGCATTGAAGATTCCTGAGCTCTGAAGCTACGATTCATCCCCAAATTTCAAAATAACACGAACCCTAATTCCCTCAAAAGTCCTAAAAACCAAAACGCTAGCAGAACGAACAAAACGACATTGTAAGAAAGAAAGAAATGAAAGAAGATGTAGAAAATGAAAACGCGTGTGGAGCGTGAGTGTGAGAGGCGCGTGATGAGAGAGAAAGGGATCGGAAAACGGGAAATTTGAAGTGTGACGGTGGAGAGAGTGAGGGAGGAGTTAAGAAGACGGAGTGGTATGGATAGTAATAATTATGGTTATACAGGGTTAAAATGGAAAATTGTGAATGAAAAAGACAACTTTTAGCTCTTGTCGTTCCACTAGTTTGATGCCATGTTGCATGGTTTGATGGATAATCACGAAAATGACCTTTCCCATGTGCATTCCACTTTTTGAATTGTTGCAACGGTGGGCTTTGAAGCACCCAATTTGGAATATTGTATTAATATTAATAAGTGGTAGACTTATTTATTATTCACCTCAACTTTTTTTTACTAAAAATAATATGCTCGTTTAAATTGTTGAAGTGCATCGATGATGCAACATGAATTTAAAATCCTTCAAAAAAAAAGCTTGCAAATAAACTAATTCATGTCAAGTTAACGGTATAAAGTAGTAAAATGTATATAAATATGAAAATTTTAAAAATCTGAAATACCTATGCGTCTAAATATGTAATGTTAACGACATTAAAGGCATGAAGGAATCGAAGTTAATCCTTTTAGTTTGAATCAAACGAACATACAAAAAAAAGTGGTAAAAAAATATCGCATCAAGACGAAAAATTAAAATAAACAATATCGCACTGAAACGACAAAACATAATAAAATATGAAAGAAAAACTCCACGGAAATCACTAATTTAGACAAGAGGATGTATTATTCATCTCACCTAATATGATATAGTATAAACTTTTTTACAGAAAAATGATATTATTAATGGCTAAATTGCATTTTTGGTCCATTAACTATTTAGGTAGTATCGCTTTGATTCTTTAATTAAAATTTGATTTATTTTGGTCCTTTAACTTCTCTATGTTACACATTTTGGTCCTTCCAGTTAGTTTTAATTCAAAAATGTTAGGTTTTCTTCATCTTTTTCTCCTCTTTTTCATCTTCATATCATCTCCATCAACCTTCAACAACAAAAATCCCAGAAAAATTTCAAAAGAAAATGAAGAAAACCTAACGTTTTTGAATTAAAGCTAACGGAAAGACCAAACTGTGTAACGGAGAAAAGTTAAGGGACCAAAATAAATTGAATTTTAATTAAAGGACCAAAGCGATACTACCTAAATAGTTAAGGGACTAAAAATGCAATTTAGCCTATTATTAATTAATATGTGTATATCCTTTCATCCTAAATTTTATTTAAAAGTAAAAGCTTCGTCCTAATGATTTATAAAATAAAATAAAATCGATCTTACCAGTAATAAAAACATGTCTTAAATTTAGATATTTCGTATTTGAGACATATTAGTATCGTTTAAGAGATGTATATATAAATATAATTTTATTTATAAATGTTTTTAAATTTGAGAGTCTTCTCTAATTGAATTAACATCATCTCTCATCCTAAATTTTATTTTTTTGAAAAGACTAAATTATCCCGTATTAATTGATGTCAGGATATCAAAACTGAAATCTTTAAGAATGAATACACTCGTTTATCTCAATTCAATATCACCATACTAATTTAAGTTGTTCAAGATTTTATTGTTACCCTGTAGAATGATTAATGTCTTTTTGAGATATATCATGTGAAATGGTGTTTAGTTTTTTTTTTTTTGAAAGAGAATGGTGTTTAGTTTTTATATCCCGTGATTATTGTCCATTACATTACACAATGATACATACATGTAAAAAAATCAATGAGTAATTTTTTTTTTCCTCCGAGCACTAGTTATGATATGAAAAATAAAATTATATAGTAGTTAATGTATTAAAATTGTGTAATTAATTTATAATAAAATCAAAAACAATTTTTTTTATAGTAATAATTTCCTTTTATAGTATACTTAACCAGTACCCAGAAGTACCGGTTAACAGAACGTTTTTTATTATTCAATGAGTACATTTTTTAAGAGAAATTACAAAGTAGCAAGTCTAGCTAGCTTTCCCTCAAAAAGGTGGCTAGCTAATATGGTATGGCGCCTGCAAGAGGATGACACAGTTACCATTTTTTAGATAGAATTTTACCCTTTCAGACTTACAAGGTACAAAGTATTTATTTACTTCTATTTTTTCCTTTTTTTCTTTTTTTGTTTATTTTGGATGTTTTGGTCCCTCTGGTGCACCCAAAACGCAATGTTTTATTTAGTCTAATTTTTTATGGATAGCATGGATGTCTTAATTACGAAAAAACTTTTAATTAATTCGTTAATTATTTGGTTTGGAGAAGAAAGTTAAAGGAAAGAAAATTAAAGGATAGATAGTAGAAGGAAAGAAAGGTGGAAGAAAGTGAGATGATTTTTTGTTGTTGTTTGGTATAAAAGAAAGTGAATAGATTGTTAAAGGAAAAAAAGATATATATGTTTGCAAAATGAGAATTATAACCTTAAAAAGATTTAGTTAAATGTGTTTATTTTAAATTATCTATGTTATCTACACATTTAAATATATTTTACTAATAAATATTAATTTACATATAACAATTGTTAATTTTTTATTAATGTTTTTTTTTCTTCAAAACATCACGCAAAGAGAAAACATTGCCGAGCATGTTTCAAAATCCTAACTTATTTAGCAATGCTTTTGAACACATTATAGAGGGTATTTTTGACTTTTTCCAAAAAGTAAGGTGCTTCTTTGTGTTTTCCGTCCAAAATAGGGAGGAAAGGTTTTGAGCGTGGGTCCCACCTCAAACTTTCTTTCCTCTTCGTTTTTAAGGGCTGTCAAACTGTGGAAAAACAATCTTTCCACAAACTTTCTTTCCCTTTGCCTTTCTTTCCTTTATCTTTATCTGGATCCGAACGCAACTTTAGTGGTGGAAGTTTTTATGATTTTATAAATATGTATGCTAGCAAAATTATGGAACAAAATTAGACGCATAAGTATACGTTTATTAAACAAAATTGCAATTTTGTACATTTTGCTTGAAAAATTAAAATAAATTGAGTCGTTTTCGAAATTCTATGAAACTTTGCATATCCTTTCAAATACCCATATAAGTATATGATTATTAAACAAAATTGTAATTTTTTCTTGAAGGATGATGTCACTTACGAAAAAAGTATCCTTCGTAGGAAGCCTGTTATGTTATAAGTGTCAAGCTAACAAAGAAACCTTCACATGAACCTCCGTGTCAGAGTAACTATGAACTGTAAGTGTTGATTTGATGATTTGGCGAAGACAAAAAGCGATACACACCTCTAACAGAATAACCTGTGGTCATCAACGTTAACTTATAAAGTGACACTCTGAAGTAATACCATACACTTCACTAACAACTCCACCTCCCACACCAATAACCTACGCCATATCCATGCCTCACTTTCAGGGTCGGTCCTAACATTTAACGGAACTTAAGCATAGTATGAGAAAATGGCCTCGTACATAATACGTCATAATTTTTTTGTGTGATAAATGATGAACAAAACATGCATTAGTTACGACAGTCGACAATATATTATCCATTTTCGATCACTAATCTCATCATTGCGCATGAGAGATGCCTAAAATATCTGTCATTGAGAAAATTAAGATTCATTTTAATAATAGACCTATTTTCAACTAGAATATCTCTTGATTTGTTATCAAGATTCTCCGAATTTCTTGGATCATAAATATTAAAATGAGCAATTTTAATATCAGATGCATTTGGCACATCGTCATCAAGATTGGAGACGAAGAATTTGATACTCTTGATGTGTTTTTCCAATTTTGCATCTGCGTTTCTGTAGAGTTTTTGTTTCTGTTATGTTGTGTTTTAGTTTGTTAAAGTTACAAACCCCTATTTTGAATTGGTATGGGACATTTTGATAAAAAAAAAAAAAAAAAAGTTTAAAGGCTACTGGGCTGAAGCTTTGGTACCGTTGACATTAGGGGCCTTTTGGTGCAATTGCTATAAAGACCCCCTTAATAAGCACGTATTGATATATACATCCCTTATAAAAAACTTTTTTAGGCCCCCTCAGGCATGGACCATAAAGCCCGGGGTCTATGCCTTGGGTCGTCCACGCTCACCTTTCTTTCCCCATCTCAAAGAAAACATACCAACAGTCGTCACCCACCAATTCTCTGACAACTCAAACCACCTCGGGAACCTACACGCACAGGAATCCCCCAACCAAGGGTTCGTCCAAAAAAAATAAATCAACTCCATTACCAACCTCCTCCATAAATTATCCTCAAACCAACTCTCCACCTGTAACCAAACCTCGTTGCGAATCTGAACCAACTCCCTTCACCAAGCTGACTCATCCCTACCTCCCTCCTTCACAAGGCCTCCCTCCACACCATACCACACCGCACGACCTCTCTCCACCGAGCTGACGCATCCCTACCTCCCTCTTTATGGTATTACTTTTAATAAATATTTTGTAGTTTCTGTAATTTAAAAGAAAATATAAGCCCTGCCATATTTTCTCTACTCAAAATAGATGCTTCGAATGTAATTTCAACGTTGAATGCTTCATCAACAATCCTCTTCCTATATTGGCTCTATTATTAAGGACCGTATTAATTTTAATGTTTTTTTTCTCTTTATAATTTATGTTTTTTGTATGTCATGCGCAAAGTCAAATAAGTTACGTATTATTTAGCTAAATATGTTTTCTATAATTCGGATTGCACGAGATACGAAGAGATTTCATTTTATTTTATGAATTTTTTTTTTTGGTCAAGTATGCATTTTTTTTTAATTTACTTTTTGTTATCAAATTCATAGTCTAAATTGAAATTTCAGACCTACATCAATATTTAAGTCCGACAGATTTATTGTTTTTCAAGTTGACACATTCTTGAGTCAAAAAAATAAAATAAAAAAAATTGACAAATTGTTTGCCATATTCCAAAAACAAAAGAATTCAAACAAAAAACTGAACAATGAATTGAAATCGGTTCTGAATCCAATCAAAGATCAAACAATCCTTAAATCGAAGAATGTCGAGTACGAAGAGGAACGAAGCTAGCAGTAGCAGCAGCAAAACCCCAAAGGAAAGCGTCGTTGCTGATTGCGGAAAGCGTCGAAGCTCTTGTGGTTATTGTAGATCTCCCCGTCACAATAGCATCTCTCATGGTTCATTCCTTTTTCTTAAATTCCCCTAAAAAAGTTCTCAATTTCGTTGAATTTTTTCATGGATTATTGTTTTGATGCTTTTGCTGAAAACCCAATAAAAAAGTTTTGATTTTTTAACTGAAACGTGAATTGGGTTGTTGTAGTTGGTGGATTATACTTTGTCTTTATGAGTTTAATTTAAAAAAAAAAAAAAAGCTTATTGGGTTGTTTAGATTTTTGATTGTTATGTTTTTGGTACTTATGTTTATGTGATGAATAATTAGTTATTTGTTTATTTGTTTTTCTTGTTACAGGCATGGTGGCATATAGCCTCACAGTGTATGACTACCAAGGTTGGTGTTGTTTGATATTCTTTGTGCCTGGCACTCTTTTCTATTTGACATTGCTGACATTTATCATTAATTTTATAAAAAAAGTTATCTCTTGATGAAGTTTATAAAAAAAGTGAGTCGAGAGTCGAGAGAAGGTTGTGATAATTCAGTGGATATGTACATGATTCAATTGTAGATGACACTAGACTTGAATAAGTAGAGTTATCTCTTGATGAACCAGAATTAAAATTCTTGTTTTCTATACGGATGAATGGATGATGGTAATGAGAGAGGAGACTCACTCGGTCAACAATAACATTAGACAAAACTTGTTTTGAGTTCTTTTAGTGATGCTTTTGTTGATATTCTAACATAGGGATGAAGAATAGATTGTGGTTTATAACAAAACTCTACACTTTGTTTTTTGATCACAAGTATTATATTTTGTAAATTATGATATTTATAATTATATATTAATGAATGCATATTTCTTTCAAGTATTTTACATGCATTTAAGTTTTATTATAATTTTTTATTAATGTATCTTAACCGTATCGCATCCTATCCTAAATTTCAAAAACTTTTGCGTATCAGCGTATCCGGATCGTTTTACTTTCACACCCGCACCATGTATCCGGGCTTCATAGATTATAGGCCGAGTAGGATGGTTAACGACCGAGTCAGGCTTAATAACTAGATTAGTATGGCTGAGTAACCTCCCATGAACAATGAACTAGTACCTAACTTCCCCTCTACCAAGAAACTTTACTGAGAACCATTTCCCCCAACCTCTTTAAATAGAGAAGGCTTATCTCATCTAAAAAGGGGAACTGATTATTTACTGAATAGCCACTGAGACAAAAACCCTGTTGTGATCCTAGTTATTAACAGGGACAGTAACTTTTCTTGTTTAGCTGATAAGAAAGAGCTTTGATTTAATACTCCAAACTAAATTGATTTGCTGATATGACTGTTCGGATTAACTAATTTCATTTTATTATCTTCTGTTAGCTCTTCTTGACCGGGGCTGGAGAAGATCTGGAAGTTTTCTTTATAAACCGGAGATGGAAAAAACGTGTTGCCCTTCCTATACAATCCGCTTGAAAGCAAGTGACTTTGTTCCCTCTAAGGAACAACTTCGTGTATCTAGACGAATGCAAAGGTATGCTTATTTCATGTGATATTTCTTGAGAGACATACTTTTAATTTTTAAATTAATGGTATTGAAATTAGTAACTGTTGTTGCTTTTTATTTTCAAGTTCAAAAGCTTTGTTGGCATCATTATAGACATGATATGGGAGTATATATTATACAATTATCTCGAATAAAATAGAATCCTCACTCATTTGACTGATATAATTTACCGTCATTCTCTTTCTCACTGTGATACGTAATTTGAACAAATATTTTTTTTTAAGCTCTTATATTAATTACCTTCAGAGTTTCCTTTATATGTTACAATTTTCATTCTCTCGGAATCTTAGATGCTTATGCTTTCAAATTAGTTCCTATCGAATTCATATTTATCTCTAATAGTAAATTAGAGTATATTCTTTTGAGATTGACTTAATCTCATTGTCTGCTCTCCCTTAAATATATTATATCTTTTATATTTTATTGTATATATAAATGCATATCTTTTAAATAAATATTTATGCATACTTATTTTACACATTTTTCTCTTAAATGTTTCCTGTTTTAGTTTTCTTGAATTTGAAAATACTCGTGCAATGCATATGATACTTGCTAGTTATTATACACAAGGAACATTTTTATTTACAGTTAATTTTTATTCACTATCAATAAAAGAATAAACCTTTGGGACATGTGTCACTTCCTGGTGACTGGTGATTTGATTTTTTCAAGCAACACTTTCTTTTATACTAGTGTCTTTTTTATTATGAAAAAGTGTATGTGAGTTGAGACTTGACGGCTAACCAGAGTCAGGGAAAGTCATCAGGTTCATCAATGAAGTCCTCACATAGTCACATGGGCAGTGAGATTCAAATTCACATCCTTTTGGGATACGAGTTGAATACCTACCAACTGGACCAATTTTCGTAGGCTTTGCCACCATTTTTTTTTTTGTTTTGAAAAAGCTAAATTAGCCCACTCAAATTGACACTGGAGAGAATCAAACCTAAGACCTCGAGGAGGAGCACACTCCCAGATCCCAAGCCAATGCCACCAGGCCAACCCAAGTGGGTTTTTATTTTATTTTATAATTAAAAAACACTTTTTTCTATTTTCTCCTTTCCTTTATTTTAGCAAGAACTTTCAAGGAGGTTAAATAGACGGGATTTTTTTTTCCTTCTATTATATGCAATTCACTTCATTTGATATTTGTAGCCCGTAAACGTTCCACTTTTCACCGATGGTTCTTTCTTCCTAGGTTTTTAGATGGAACCTTGGATGTTAAAAGAGTTGATGCCATGGAGGAACCAAATACTTCAAACAATTCAGAAAGCCTTGTCCATAACAACCCATCATGCTCCATGTCAGAAGAATCTCCATCTGTTAGCAATAAAGAGGTGGATGAAGTTGAAAAATCTTTGCACTATTTATCCGATCAGATTGACAATGCAGTACACATGTTCACTGAGAACGGGGAATTTCCATCTGGTATTCAATTACCAAAAGCTTCAGTCAGAATGGTTTCACAGGGGAAAAAGAAGGTATTAGCCAATGGGTCCGAAGACCTCTTATATAGTAGCAATATAGCCTTTCAAGTTGCTGCATCTATAAACCGAGCAAAGTCAAGGGACAAGGATGGGAATGATTCTAAACCATCAAGAGATAGTGACAAGGAGAATGGATTTTCTCCTAAAATTATTGCAGAAAAGCTGGTAGCATCTTTAGATTCAACAGTGAACATTTCTGGTCTGTCTATCAGGGCTTGCAATGGTCATGTCAATTTTTATACTTCTAGTAAGCAAGTTTCCCAAAATGGAACTGTTCAAAAAGCTGCAATTCCAAAGAAGTCTGCAACGAATCGTAATATTGGAGGAAACCGAAAGCTTGAGATTCGTTTGAACAGATCCAGTTTTGATCCAGAAGAATATGCTTTATATAGAAAATATCAGAGAAAAGTACATAATGATAAACCAGAAAATTACACAGAAAGCTCATATCGCAGGTTTTTGGTTGATACTCCATTAATATATGTTTCACATACTGGTGATAACACAGTTCCTCCTTGTGGTTTTGGCTCTTTCCATCAACAGTATTTAGTGGATGGTAAATTAGTGGCAGTTGGGGTTATAGATATCCTTCCTAACTGTTTATCGAGTAAATATTTGTTCTGGGATCCAGACTTTGCCTTTCTATCACTAGGCAAGTACTCAGCTCTTCAAGAAATTGGTTGGGTGAAAGATAACCAGGCTTATTGTCCTAGTCTCCAGCACTATTATCTTGGCTACTATATTCACTCTTGCAACAAGATGAGATACAAAGCTGCATATCGCCCTTCAGAGCTACTATGTCCTCTTCGCTATCAGTAAGTTAATTATTCAGTTGAGAGTGCACATGAAACCACTTCACCATGCTTTTAGTTTATCCAAGAACTTGAAGTGCATTAACATAGTCTCTTGTTTTTTTTTATTTTTTATTTTTTTATTTTTCTATAACAATTATTAGTGCAATCTGTATTTATGAAATCGATAATGTTAACTGATTATCGCCTCTTCATAGTCTTCCACTATATCAGCATGCTGTATAGGTCGTTGCTTGATTTTTTTCTTCTGAATTCTGATAACTTTTTGCCCTCCTCCTATAATATGTGAACCAAGGCTAACATCAATGAATGATCTCCAGGTGGGTTTCATTTGACATTGCAAGGCCTTTGCTTGACAGAAAGCGTTATGTTGTCTTATCAGATGCTTCCATTTTACAAAATGGAGAGTCATCCCCATTTCAAGTTGCTGAAGATCAAGACACAATGTTAAGCCAGGTTGATGAGAGTGGTCAAGAAGATGCAAATGATGTTCCAATGCATGGAGATGAAGATGAAGATGAAGAAATGGTTGAATCTGAATTGGAAAGCTCTGATGATGAACCTGATATAGAAACTACTTCAAATGGTGAACCAGAAAATGGCGATTTCAGCAAAGTTTTGCTAGGGATAAAGGGATCTCGTGTGAGATACAAGGTATGATTAGTTCTCTGTGAATAAATACTCCAGTTACTTCCTGTGCTTTAAGCACCTGGCCATCCTTAGAAAATGTTAGTTGCGAAAAATTGTAGAAAATGTAGTTATCACTAAATAGCGAGTATGTTTCAAAATGGTGAATTTCAGACATGTCGTCGGTTTCTCTATCTCTGCCTTTTCATACTCCTGCCTCCCGAAAAGATATTACCAAGACAAAATTGTAATTTCTCCCTCCCCTACTTACCTGTATTTTATTTGGAGGTAACCGGATTGGGGATAGTGATAGAGGAAAGAGTTTGGATCCATTTGTTTAAGGAAAAACTAATATTCCAATGTAAAACTAGTCATGTTGCATGTTTAGGTAGACATGTATGTTTAACAATAGCAAACTCCTGCATGATTTATTTGTCCCATTCTGGTCTGACTTGTTTGTCTAATTTTACTTTGCATATACTGCGCTATTCATATCTGAAGGATCTGCAAAGTGTGTTTGGTCGTGAGCAGCAAAGATACTTGGAGTCACAGTTGCAGAAATACAGGAGGGTTGTCGGTCCAGTGTTATCTGAGCGAATGGTCTACTCTCTCGGTTAATTTATATCTCGGAACTTGAATCACATAACATGCTACTGCTATTCTCCCCAGCAAATAAGATCCTGTATCCAGCAGCTGGAGCTGAATTTGATCCCCATTTGTCTCTAGGAATGGCATCAGCTGTAACAATTATGTGAACTAAGTTTTTGGTTAATAGTTTGTTTTATTTAACATGTCTGGTTTGTTCATCAAATTTCTTGTGCATTTGCATATACGGAATTTAATTTAATGGTGTATCTATTTGCCAGCATTAGTTGCTGAATGTGGAATGAAATCAATAGATTTGCGGTCTTTAGTTGAAGCATCAAGTTGGAAATTTATGCAAGTTACCTCAATCAATTTTATGTTCTATGAAAGCTTAGGTATATGATGGTTAGATGATAAATCAATGTATATGATTTAATTTACCCTGTTGTTTAAGATCCTCTCCATTTATAAATTTCTCCATTTATTGCAATTTGGAGAGAGATAGACACAAAAAATAAGTGGTGGGTCCTATTACTAAGTGGGTCCCACCATCATTAATTATTTTTTACTTTTTATGTGTCTTTATCTCTCTAAATGGAACAAATGGAGAAATTTATAAATGGAGAGGATATTGACCCGGAAACAATGGATCCATGTTATATACTGGTTCCTGATGGGTTCTTTTTATGCCTCTACTCCTTACTGCTCATTAGATTTGGTAAAGAATCCAAAGGGAATGTCTGAAATATGAAAGGTGAACAGCGCTTATTGGATTGTTTTGCCGGCAAAATTAATTGTTATTTACCCCTATAAAATTTTGAAATTGTTTTTCGTTTCAATAAAAAAAAAAAAATCACAATTTTTAACCTTCAAAAGAGGAATGCTACTAGCAACACACATTTTTAACACATTTTCTTTGATTGGTTAAAATTTACATGGGTCGCACCAAATCAATCATGTGGGGACCATATAAATTTACACAGTTCCTGCTATTCGATACAATGTTGCTTGGTAGATTTGATACAATATTGCTTGGTAGATTTGATAGTGTTTAAAATGTGCCTATAAAAAATTATTTGAAAATTTAAGTCAACCTGACATGAGAGATTAAAACTATTTGCAAGTTAATTTTGCAGTGACTAAAAAAGTAAAAAAAAAAATACATAGACTAAAAACAAAACTTTATAGGGACTAAATATATTTAATCTTTAAAAATATCATATGAGGAGAGAATAAAACTACTTGCAAGATAATTTTGCAGTGACTAAAAACAGAGAAATTAACTTTATAGGAACAGAATTTTATAGGGATTAAATCCTTAAAAATATTATGAGGTTATTTTCAGCCTGAATTCAAGAACTTGAGGATAACCTTTTTGTCTTTTTGAAGAAACGTGAGTATAACCTAATTTGCTTGAATTCCTTCTAGATTGAATTTGGAGATTCGACATTGTTTGCCACCGGATTCTGGTATAAATTGTGTTTGGTGTGAGGTAGGGGTTGAATCAACCTCTCATATTTTCCTTCATTGTGACTTGGCAAGGAATATTTGGTTAAAGCTAATGGAGTGGCTAGATTTTAGCTTTGTAATGCCTCCAAATTTGTTTATCCATTGGGAGTGTTGGAGTGGTGGAACTTCGAATAAGAAAATTCGGAAGGGCTTGAGAATGATATGGCATGCGGCTATTTGGGTGTTGTGGAAAGCGCGTAACAATTGTATTTTTAACAACGAAGTCACTAGGTGGGTTGAGGTAGTGGACGAGATCAAGGTTTTGTCTTGGAGATGGTTGTTGGGTCGCTTTCAAGTTCCGACGTGTCAGCTTTACGAGTGGGAATGGAACCCTCGTGACTGTCTTATGCGCTGACAGGCTGCTGTGTGTGGACAGCAGGTTTGTGCTGCTGGTTGTGGAGGCTTGGATTGAGTTTTGTGTTTTTCTGCACATGCTGGCTGCGACTCTGCCTGCTGCGGGTGAACTGTGGTCTGTACAGCAACTTTGTTTTTGGGCAGCTGTGTTTCCCTTCGGAGCTTTGCGGGTTTGTGAGGTGTGCACTTTGGTTGGGGCAGTAGGTGTTGGCTGCTATGTGGCTGGTCTCGCTGGTATGGGTGCTGACGCGAGGGTATGCTTGTGGTATGTGCCATATGCATATGCCCGCGTCATTATTCTTTAGTTAATCTTTTGTTTTAGGGTGGTTTTTAAGGGGTTTTTGTTCGAGCCGTTGTTTGTGTGGCAACCGATTTCCCCTTGTTTGTTTTTTTTCCACCCAAGCTTATTAGTGCTTCTTGCACAGGCTTGTTGGTTAATAATATTTTGCCGATTCAAAAAAAAAAAAAAACCTAATTTGCTTAATTTGGATCAAATTATAATTGAAGTGAGCGTCTTAATAATTAAATTAAGTTTATGAATTTTTATGAAGAAATTATATGAGAAGTTATAAAAATAAAAACTAATTATAACTTCTTTTTTTTGAGGAACTAATTATAACCAATAAAAATATCTGTTTATAAACGTACGGCCTAGTTTAAGTGTTTATGTCCTGCATTAGACATGAATTCAAATCTTTGCATCTCAATCCTGTTTCAAGAAGAAACCAACATAAAATCAACCAACCAAGTTTTGGTTATAATAATACATAGTTTTCAGCAGTCTTTTATTCAATACATTACAATTACATTTACATTTACTTGACAGAGATACATCACATGACACTGGAAAGGCTTTCTTCATCCAACTATGGTGCTACAAATCGAAAAACACGACCAATTAGAAGTTCGAATATAAACTTAAACTATTTCTTAATAAAACAATAGATTCACCAATTAGATCTACTCAAATTGTGTTACTGATAGAGTATGGCAAATACTGATTTTACAAAATTTCCTGTATAAATCCACATTCATCCGACTAACTTTAGGGTTAAGGAATGTACAATTACGAATGGCGAGATGAATGACTATAAATCATCTGCATCGCTTCCGCCAACATGTGCTCCATTGTTGATCCGATAATTGCTACCATCAGGACCTGATACCTTGTACCTGCCCAATAACACAATTTATCTAATCTAAACCATTACATATTTGGATTTTGTTTGGGTAAACAACTTAATTAAGCACTTATAGTAGTATAAGCATTTATCATATAAGTGCTTATGTATACTATTTCTATATCAAAAGATAAAATAAAACCAATCTGTTTCTATATTACCTATAAGTTGTTTTTATAAACATGGTGGACTTATAGAAATAAACTGAAAACAATTTATGGAAATATCATAAGCTATTTCCATAAGTTCTCTCAAATGGTCTTACAAGTCCTTGTGCCAGTGGATAAATTCAAATAAACCAATTCTAAACAGACTATTGATGCTCAAGAGGACATCGCTTTGATCATATTAGCAATGTTATCTTACAACATTTCTACTGACCTTTCAAGTACAGACTTTCCTTCCTTGTACTTTTGGTCTTTTTCGTGGGCAATCTCCTGAAACAGCACCATTTCTGTAACTAAAAGCTACATAAAAGAAGGAAAAACAATTATATTCGAAGCACTGCCTCATAATCTTACATATTTCCAACCCACAATCGATCCACAACCCACACAGAAAATGTCAGCTACAGTATGTAACCCAGTCATCATCGGTCTCTCCTCTGTTTCGCCAAGAGAAACATTCACGCTGTCAAAGAATACAAAGTTTCAATTTTCAACTATATCCTTAAAAAGAGGCAACTGCAAAAATATATTGTAACAAGCGGCTACAAATTAAAAACTAACATTTTCGGTCAACACTTTGGTTGCACATGTTATAAGATCCACAATGATATGATTTCATATTTGACCATAAGTATCTCTAATTTAAAAGATGTTTTGTACTTGATAGATAAATTTTAGTGGTTAACTTTTTAGGAGGAGAGGGAATTTGTTAGCAGCAACGTCAAACCCTGAACCTCCTTCTTAATACTCTTGTAGTGTCCAAACTCATGCCACTACGATACACCTTCAGGGACTTGATCGACATATCTTATACTTATAGGCAATAATAAGATGATTCACAAGTGGGCATGTGGCATATAAAAACAAGTTCTTGAATAAATAAAATTCTACAGTTGTTTTTTATTTCTTCTTTTTCTCTTTCTTCTTTTTAAACCACACGCGAAGACATTACCATTATTGGGACGGTCTTGATACAACAAGTGAACGTCTTATTTCAATTTCTTAGGAATCACACGATGTCAGAGTAAGCATAACTTACACCTTATTGAAGAGATAAGCTTTCCCATGTCTGGAGTGGAAAGTCTAAAATAACAACATAGGGAAAAAAAATTAAAGTTAGATTAATTGTTCTTATGAAAAACTCAATTAAGAATTAGGGGCCCAACAATAAAATTACCATAAATTTCCAAAAGAAAACAAAAAGACTAAATTTTTCAGAATTGTAACACTAGCATTATTTTCCTTTGGAAGATAATATCCTCCATATCATCCACTAGTATTGAGGGAGAATTTGTTGAGAATCTATGCTGGTTACGATTTACAACTTGGTATCTTCAATTATTTAGCAGCAACAATATTTAATGACAAATCACAGTATCACATTAGACATACATCCCTGTGGTGTATCATTTGTGAAGTACATCTTTTATAAAACTACACAAAACATCAAAACACAAGTAAAAAAGACAACATGAATCGATAATATGTGGCAAGGAAACACTTGAAAATTAAAGTCAATTATGCCATGTAATTAATACTTGATCAATCAAAATAGGCTAAATACGTTATGTTAATTCTAGGTTTCAAGTTGGTCACCTACGTTTAAAAAGTTTCAAGTTGGTTCCTTACATTACTGATGTCAACATAAATTCATCATTTCCGTCAAATTTTGAGTTAACTGTGTCTAAATCATTCACATGGCACCCCGAAAGTTATTCATGCGTGTCTCTGTATCCACATAGACGTTTTAGATGGAAATTTGACAAAAAGGACCAACTTGAAACTTTTTAAACTAGGAAAGCAACTTGAAACTTAATCAGTAAATGTAAGAGATCAAACATCCAATTTAACCTATAATACTACTACTCAATGTGATCAATTTTCTCCAACCAAAGATAATAAACACAATGCAAAAAATTTCTAATAGTGAAGAACAACACTTCTAAATGAAAAGTAATAAACATTTCAATGCTTGTAAATGAACACAAAAATTCTAAAGCGAACACATTAAGCAACCACGTAGCAATCAAGAATAGAAGAACAAAAGAATTGGTAAAGTGATTGTTTCTACCTAACAGATGAATAAACAATGAATGGATTGACAATATATAAAAAACGCATAAACCCAGAAAAATAATTGCAAAAAAAAAAAAAAAAAACAGAGAGAGAAAAAGGAACCTTGGAAACGATGTCTTCATATAAAGCAAGATGGGTGCGACAGTATCTGCAGGAATAAATCTTACCTTCCAAATTGATCACAAACAATCTACCCATGAATCTGCGAAGAAGATGAAGAAGAGGATCAAAGACATTGATTGAGATAAAGAAGAAATGAATGGTTGAAGATTAACGTTACCGGTGTGTGTGTCTGTTGGTACGATGCAGTTGTTGTAAGAAACGTGGACTCACAAGTGAGATCATAAACACTTTCTATTTATTGCTCTTTCATTTTATTTTATTTTTGAATAAAATTGCTTTTTCAGATTAAGACATACTTACTTTTTTTTTTTTTTGGTCAAATAGCCTAGTGGCTAGAGCTCATACAATTTAATTGTGGAGAAGTGGAGTGTCCGGGGTTCGAACCCCGACTCCTGCATATAATATTCAATATCCCTACCAACTGAGCTAAGCTCACGGGGATTAAGACATACTTACTTTATTAGTAAACAAGAGTATTAGAAAAAGCAAATTTTATTATAAAAAATAATCATTGTTTTTCTTTCTTCTTTTTTATATAATAAAGATCATTGACTAAGATGTTTTGACAAAATCTTTTACATTATACTATTTCCTTATATTACAATTTATTTTTTTTGACACAAATTATACTACAATTTATTAAAGATACTCAAATTTATTTGAAGATTAAATAAAATTGTTTCATTATTGTTCTTATATTATACATATATAATCCCATAAATGATATCCAATAATTCATGTATGGAATTTACATTGAATTTGGATGTTTTAAAATTATAGAATAATTTTTAATAAATTAAGGGCTTAATTATTCAAAAACATATATTAACGGATACTGTTATTTCTTATAAGAAATGAAGAGGATCTCACCTCAACATCCAATCGAGTAAATTTATTTTTTTGAGGAAGTCGAGTAAATTTATGGAAAACCAAAAATAAATAAAATAAGGGAAGTGTCTCACTTGAAATTGATAATAACAAATTAGAATTTAGTATCTAGTTGGAGTTTCTTTCTTCTCTTTATTATTTTTATGGTTCTTATAGATTCTTTTATTAGAAAGTCACTTGTTCTTTAAACATTCCAATAGTCAGCTGTTATTAAAAAAAAAATAACAAATAGTCAGCTGGAGTTATTTGAGGGGAGTGAATCATGCCAAATAAATTTTATTTTGGAATCATGCCAGATAATTACACATAATTAAAATATTAGCAGATAATTACACATAATTAATATATGCTTGATAAACTTCGACCTTTTTTCTTCTTTTTCGAAAGCTTTAATCTTAAATTCATCACGAGTAGTGACCGATGATGCTACACATGTACTTGTATCATAGTCAACAACCAACAAAACATGTTATATGATCTTGAAGACTTTCGATACAAGAATGCTCACATGGATCCACCACTAACTTTATTATGTTTTCGTGTATCCGTTTGCGCGATCACCTGGTCGAACCAATGACTTTGAAGTTTGAGTTAGTCACCCCAACCTATTAATTCTGAAATCACTGTGGAGAATAACCCGCACACACTAAGGCTCAATCTAGGATGAGAGATCATGATAGGTTTCCTACTCTGAGCGAGTTAGAGCAAAATTTCTCATCCATTAGTTTATGAAAGTCTATGGACCTCAGTGTATGCTGTCAACATTTAATATTTCCTTTCATTTCATTACTACCACTCTCTCTCAACAACTCAGATCTGTATCAAACAACGAGGGAAGAAGAAAAATGCCCTCTTGAATTGTTAAAAGCATAGTCACCTGGTTCGCAATTCTCTTCGATACGTGATACAGTTGGGTACTCGGTACGCAACTTTCAAAGAATTAGATATGCGGGGATATACATAGTCGGTACACTGTTTCGGTTCGTGATTTCTTATAATATATTAATCGGTGTTCTGGACCGGCCAAAAGAATCTTTGACCCATTTACTTAGACCCAATACACTACAAAGTCCAAACAATATGAGATCATTTTTGCAATATATCTATACGTTTGAGTTAGGAATTTTCTATCTTAGATAATATTGATGAACACAATTTTGCAATATATCTATACTTTATGTTGTTTTAAATAATATTGATGAGAATGTGAAAAGTAAGAAAATAATAATGCATATATGAAAAACCCAGTTGTGTGACCGCACACACACATAATGTAACGCCCTATTTTATTTATTTATTTATTTTGTTAAGTTTAGAGTCTATTTGATAATTTAATTGATTAATTACGAAGTGTGATATTGTTGTGGTATGTGTTGGTAATTATTAGTATATTATTATATTACAACCACCACCACATTCACGACACCGGCAGTCACCTTCTAATCAGGTACGATCAATCGCTATGCTTTGAATAGAAATAAACATTTAGTTAAAATATAACAAAATAAATTACTCCCTCCGTCCCTATATCTAAGCACCCATTTGACTTTATTTTGTCCCTAAATGTAAACTCCTTTTCAAATTACTAGATGCATTTATTATTATTTTTCCTAAACATACCCCTAATTAATACTACTAACTTGTCTTGAAATTTGAAAAGTTAAATTTAATATACTCCCTCCGTCCCTATATATAAGACCCTTTTACCAAAATCACGGGAATTAAGATAGTGAATATTTGTATTAAAGTTGTTTGTAATCACTATTGTTTTTACAATTTTATCCTTTAAGAAAGAAGGTTAGTTTATGTTTTCAACATGTTATTTATTGTTGATTGAAGAAAAAGATGTATAATAAATAGGAGCATGTATGTAAAGAAATAATTAATGTAGTTGGAAATAACAAAAATGTCTTATAAAAAGGGACAATTTTTTTTTCCAAAAGGGTCTTATAATTAGGGACGGAGGGAGTACATACAAACAAAAGACAATTTGATAATATCAACACACAAAACAGACACATTAATTACACTGACAACTTTTCTTAAGAAATGTGAAAAAAGCAAAAAGGGGTTACATATAGGGACGGAAGGATTATCTTTCAACAATTTTTTTTTTTTAAGGATGCAACATGTTCTCTTTTCATTTAGTTAAAAATTTAAAATATACCTTTTTTTTTTTGAAGGAAAGTATTATACTATATATTATTATTAATATTTAATTATTAACTTCTTAATAAAAAATTATTGTTGATTCATTCTCTATATGTCAAAATAAATAAGAAACCGCATGCTTTCTTTTTATGAAGGGAAGCAGCATGTTCTTTACTAGCTAATAGTCCACATCGGAGGATTTGCTAGCATAGACGGGTAAGGTACATTATAAATAAACCTTCAACAAAATTTCAAGGCACAGCTAACCATTCTGCTTAGAATCGATGGATTCAGTGTCATTTCACTATTTCCAATGTGATTTGCACTTTTAAGTGTGATTTACACTTTTAATTTCCTGTTTTCTGCGAACTCTGAGTAAATTCAGAGGGAGCCGGTTCGCAAAAGAACTGCGAATTGGTTTGCACGAACCGGTTTGTGGTTCAGTGAGTTCTGAGCGAATTATGTTACTGTGGTTAAAAGACTTTCTTTTTTGTTGTAGTTTTTATGGGTTGTGTTCTTGGTTGCATATGTATCGTACCTCTTAGATGTAATCTTTTCTCTTCGATAAATATTAAAGTGTGAATTCTGTTCTGTTATTGATTTGTTCATAATTCTGTTTTGTCTAAAATCTCCTCTCATGGATATGAAAATTTGAACACCATTCTTTTTTATGCTCATGCCAAAGCTGGGCATTAATTTTTTGAAAAACACGTGGACAATTAGTTGAATGCAATATTAGATTGAACAAGAATGATGAAGGGAAAAATTAGTTTTTCATGAGTGATAAATATTCTGCCCAAAATTGTGTCGATGTAGTGAAAAATAAAAACAGAGATGGTTGTCTAATCTAACACAATAAGAATAATCAAGTGTATTTAGTTTATAATTTAGTTTGCTTGATCAATCTAACGTTTTAAAAAAATGATGTAACCTAACAAGGTCTCTCATCCTAGAGAGAGCCACACACACCAAAGATTAATCCACATATTTATGAATCTTTGATGAACACACACGAGGACAACACAAAGAGAACAAATGAACAAAGATTTACGTGGTTCGACACTTGTTACGGTACATCCACATATAACATCTCAATATAATGTATTTACTATCTCAAAAAGTATTGCAATGATTGTAACTCAATCTCGGATTGTGTATCAACCTACAATACTCTTACTCAAGAGTTAAAAATAATGATAACACTCATATCTCACACAAGTGATGATCACCCACACATCATCTCCCTAGGACCTTGTTAGGGATGCCTCAACTCTGCACATTATCACAAAAAATGGAGATATTTCACCTCCGCACAAGTATCTCTATTTATGAGAGAAGTAACCACCTTCATTCATTAATATTACAAAGTAGATATTTTTTGTTATATATACAAAGTTTCAACCACTATTTAACAATGATTTATTTTTGTTGGAGAATCTATTGAACATATAAGATGAATTATCTTCTTTCAATCGAATTGTTTCCATATGCAAGAACTGGTGATTAAATCTTTGATCATTTCCTTAAGAGGCTGAAACCCATTGCCTTTGAACTAATCCATTGTCGGTTTCTCGCCTCTCCTTTAATCATAATCATGGGATTTTTCAAGTCTCAACTTACATTCATGCACCTCATGAAAATATACCTCTTAAATTTTACCGTACCGTGACAATTTTTTGTGAATTTATTAGTTGAATTAAAACTAAGCTTTTGATACTTAAATATATTTAATTATTTTCTTATATTACTATGTCCCTAATTATAAGATCTTTTTGAGAATTTTTTTCCCTTTTTATAAGATCCAATTGCTATTTCTAACTATATTAATTATTTCTTTACATACATGTCTCTATTTATTATACATCTTTTTCTTCAATCTGCAATAAATAGCATATAGAAAACATAAACTAACTTTCTCTCCTAAGGATAAAATTGTAAAAATAATAGTGATATAAAAACAACTTTATTACCCATTTTCTTAATTTCCGTAGTTTTAGCAAAAGAGTCTTATAATTGACGGAGGTAGAAAGTAGCGAGATAAATGTGACGGAGGTAGTAAGTAGCGAGATAAATGTTTGTAGAACAGAAAAACATATATACCGTAAGTTGTTGCTATAAGCAGCATTACATAGAAGCATGCAACAGAGTACAAACATACATAAATGGTATACATAGCAGTTTTTAACTTCTGCAGAAGAAAAATAAATTAACTAAATTTAAAGATGGAGTAATTAGTGACACATAGTATTGAAGATTGAGATAAAAGGGCTTCACATGTTATGTCACTGGTTGAAGGTAGCAATGAAACCAATAGGTCCTTTTCCTGTAACAGCAGCTTGAATTGCAAAGATGAGGAAAACCACCATGGCCAAACGAGAATGCTTAATCTCTGCCAATTGAAGTCTTTCTTTCTCTTCAGGATCACTGGCCAAACCAAGAGGATCAAAGAACTTTCCACCTGGGTATAACCTTTTCTCTGGGTCAAGCTCTGCATTCCTTTGAAACTCAATGTAGCCAATTACTAATACTTCAATCCATATCAATGTGCTAATTGAGAATGGAAGAGAAAATCCAAAGTAGGATGATCCTTCCACCAGCTCTACCTGAAAATAGTAGATAGTAGTTATCAAAACAAAAAGAAAATGAAAATATTCTTTCAACTAACTAATTTATGTTTGTCCGTCTTTAATTTCGGCTCTGATTGGTAAAAAGCAACGAATAGCTTATAAACTAGCCTATAATAGATGGATCTATTGGAGATGACTTATAAGTTAGCTGATTAAATTTATAGTATTTGGTAAAATCATCGATTAAAATAATTTATAAAAATGAAATGACATAACAAAAAGTGCATTTAATTAATATTTATTTTTTTAATTAAGATTGTAAGAGTTTGCTCAGCGGTAAAAACTTGACTTTTAATTTTAAAGGACAAAGTTTAAGTTGATAAAAAAGAGGACAAAGTTCAAATCTCTTTAAGAAATAGTTTTAAAAAGTGTCATTAGTGTCATTGTTAATAACAATAATTCCTAACTCGAGATTAAAAGAAAATTATGTTTAGTTGCAAGAATTTGTTTTCAAGAACTTTGTCAAAACAAGTTGTGTGGCCTGTTGGAAAGGGAACAAAAGAAATAATCAAGACACAATCTCCTACAAATCAAATAATAATGTGAATTTTTGTCTTCATCGTTCTTGGTTCATAAGTCATCTTCAGCCATATTAACCACACTAATACAAAAAGCTTAACTAGGAATATTGGCGACAGAATCACATCCATGACCTAGGGACCATATTACATTGTCCGTAGCTAATACACATAAAATGTACAATTTCCTCTGTCTTGTCACATAGTTTCCCCTTCTAATTTCCACACACTCTAGTATCTCATCCCAATGATGTTAATGAAAGATCATTTGAACAAATGAAAGTGTAAAGCCCTATGAAACCGACACATCGCCATCACGGGA
Source organism: Medicago truncatula (assembly GCF_003473485.1). Lineage (NCBI taxonomy): Eukaryota > Viridiplantae > Streptophyta > Magnoliopsida > Fabales > Fabaceae > Medicago > Medicago truncatula. The sequence goes on from NC_053044.1 coordinate 35,028,318, forward strand.
ACATAGGCATCAATAATAAAGATTATAATCGGTTATATGTTGTGAACATAACTTAATTGATAGAGACAATGTATTATATATATAGGGATTGAGTTCGAATTTAGACACTTCACTTATTCGTCTTAAATGATATTTTTATTAGACCCGGACACATCACATTATTGTAATCCAAAATGTCAATACCATAACAAATTTGGATAAAAAATTAGATGGTTTATGCAGATTAAATATATGATTAATAGATAGTTAATAGTTTTGAGCGTCAAACCATGATTTTAAGTATGACTTGGAAATCATTGTTAATGGTGTTCAAAATTGTGGCTCGTGTTTAGGGAATGTTTTATGATTATCAATCATCTACACCAAAATTAATCCAATATTTGAATTGCATTATCCATATTAATTGGTATGTTTTTTATTTTTAAATCTATGAATTAAAATAATATATATAACTCTGCCAAGTATATTAGTCTAGTTGATAAAGAGTTAACTCATACTCCGAAATAACAAGAGTTGTTCAACTCTCGTTATTAACATTAAAACCTCGTTGGCGTTTGTAAATGCTCTTTCAATCTTAATGTTAGTCTTGACCATAATGAATCCGAAATTCAACTCATCTAAATTTTTTTATTATAAAAAAACAACAATAACATAGCTCTATTGAACAATGACTATAATTGAATAACAACAATGAAAAGGAGTAATAAAAAAGGTACCTTTCCAGCATCTTGCCATGCGACACCAGTGAAAGCTTCAACAGCCAAAGCACCAAGAGCACCAAGCATAGCCCATCTTCCATGAATAACCTCACACTCACGAAACCTCTGAATCCCAAAAACCTCCGTGTAAGGCTGAAACGGTGTAGGGTTAACATCTGTACTCTCAACCCTAGTCCCAATAATATCACCTGCAAGGTTCTTAGCCAAGTTCTGGTCAAGTGAGTCAAGATCAAACTGCAGATACTCAACAGGTTTGGCTAATCCCAATGGATCAAAACCACGGTCACCGATCATCGTCCCATCGAGCCATTCCGGTGGCTGAGCACCAGGAAACCACACTAGCCCATCACTTTCCTGTTTTCTCACTTTTTTCACTTCCTTTTTCTTAGGTGCTGGCTTTAACTTGGTACCTATGTTGAAGAAAGCACGAACTCTTCCCATGTTTGAGGTTGGTTTGCAGAGACTTGTGCCGAAAAAATGTGACATGGTGGCGGCGGTTGCGGTGGTTGCCATGGTGGCTGGCTTTGTTTGGATTTAGGAACAAGGTATGTCGGAGGGACAAAGTGGGAAATGAATTATATATGTGTTTTAGTGATCAAGAAGGGAGTGGTCTATCTTGCTTCTTATCTGCATGGTGTAATTGGATGGTTGGTTTATTGCTGCGTCATATTTATTTATTTTGTGGACCTTATGAAAAAGGAAAAAATATTTTCTTTGTTTTACATTTTCACTTTTTTCTTATATTTGTTATCCAAGCTCCAACCATTGTTTGGCTTATAATATTTTACAAATTTTAGAACTTTGAAACAAAATATTATTTACTTGAATCACACACTTATGTGATAAAAAAATAAAAACTTCATATATGTCGAACAAAGTTTTCTATAGGCAAAACAATGTTTTTTTTTTTTAAGTGCATCTATAGGTAAAACAAAGTATTTTTTTTCTTCTTAAGTTCGTCCAATTAATATTTAATGTTGTTTTGTCAAATGAAGAGAATATTTAATTCAGAATTTCGTCTAGAGGTAAATAAATTTGGATTAAAGAGAGTGAAATTTAGAAATATAAAAACAATAAATAAAACAAAACAAAAACCAATTAAAGATAGTGAAATTTAGAAACACTCTTAAAACGGGTGTCGTAACTACTTCATGTTTGTGCTTTGTTGAATCTTAGGTATATTTTGCTAGCGGAGCTCTCTCCAATCTATCATGGTTTATCTTTGGCTCGTGATCTGCATGTTGCGAAATTAGTGTGCTATACAAACTCTCTTCTCAGCATCGGTCTCATTATCGGTTCAACCATGAATTACTGCATTTATGCTGCTCTCATCCAAGACATAAAGGACATGATATGCCTAAGCATTGTTACTATCGTTCACTTTCGGCGGGAGGGCAACCAATGCGCCGATTTTTTTGGCTAAAATGGTAGCTTCGTCTTATCTTGAATTTACTTGGGAAACCTTCTTCCCTAGGGGCTAATTTTTGTTTGCCTGTTTAGGCTTTTTTATTTGTTCCTTGCCTCTGTTTTCTTTTCCTGGTTTATGTTCTTTTCCCTTTAAAAGCTTGTAAAAGTATTTAGTAAAGTCGGTTTCTTTATCTTTCTTTGATGCCTCCGTTGTACCCTTATCATGCAAGGGTACAAACCCTAGTGCATCACTTTCTTTTCTTCTCTTTTTTTTTTCTCTTTCTAATGATCCACTCTCCATATATTTAGGCAATTTGAAGAAGAAAAAAACCATACTAAAATATTTAACACGTAAACTATTTTAATTTTTTCTAAAGAAAAAAAAAAAGAAGATAAAACGAGTCCAATAGGCCAACTAAATAGGTCTAAAATGACCTGGTTGTTTCCAGCCTTAAAACAAGGAATCCAATATAGTCTCTTAAAATTATTCAATTTTTTTTTTCGTGGCTAGGCATGGAGGTTGCAAAGGCAGTAGTCATTAGACCGAAATGAAGAAAAACTAAGCTCTCCTCTTGAGCAACAATCTTCATTATGCCAGGGGTTTAAATTTTTTTTAAAACTCGATATCCGATCCAAGAATTGACTAATTCGAGGGGACCAATCTCACCGCCCACTTGCAGGGGCTCCGTTTAAAGCCAGAGTAAGCTCTGTATAGACTTAGCCCACCAAAATTGGCACCAGAGGGAATCAAACATGAGACCTCTGGAGGAGCAAACTCCAAGATCCTAAGCCAACCACTAGGCCAACCCCAAATGGGTTTAAATGAGATATAGAATTATATAGAAATGAGTTGTGAAGGCATTGACATCCTCTCCAAACGGATTTCTCATTTAGTATAATATGCTGTAAAAATGGATTTTTAGGATTTCTCATCAATTTCTCATAGTTTAAGATTTAAAATGACATCTTATTTTCTCCCTTCGAAGGAATTGAAATCAAAAACATATTTTCCTCGCTCTTCGATGACAATTTTCTTATTTAGTATGGACCAAATGATTTGGAACACCTTACAATGTCCACCACACATTTGTCACCAAAATACGATCAAGACAACTTTTCGCACTTCTATTGGATAGGATCAAGTAAATTGTCTCCCAAAGAGGGAAAAATCTACGAGTCCTAATAAGAAAAATAAATTTACCAAACTCATAGGTCTCACTCACCTTACGACGATGATGCTAAAAAAAAACACCCTTTTCTTTCAATATTTGAAAGCACCGAATTAAAATATCACAATACACACCACTCATCACCTCAAAAACACCCCTTATACCTAAAAAAATTACTCAACATCATCCTTTGAGTATAAGTTAACACCAAAACAATGCATTCTAAGAGCCCTCGACTCTAGATACACCACAAGAAAACCTGGATTGGAGAAAAAGAACACAAACTCTCCTTTTGATTTGAATTCCTAAAAGATATTAACTAAAGAGCAGCGTAAGTAGCATAATCATCCAAACACAAAGCTAAGTTAATACCATGGACATACCCCACCTCCTTCTTGACAAGGAAACATACAGAGAAATGTGAAGTTGACTTATTAGGACCTGAGAGATGAGCATTGGATAGTAATCATAATACCATTGGTCGATCCCTAATTGCCCCCATTATTGATATAGCTTAGGATCCACCCACCAAGATGGATTAAGGAGATTTTGATAGTATTAATGGTTGCTAGGAGATGCTAACGAAAAGCATCTTCCCACAAGGCGGTGAAACAATTCAACTCCTAAGAATAGACGTGACCCACAAATTGGAAGAAATGGTTGACGAGATAGTGGACAATACAAAACGATCACTAGTACAAACACGGACCCCTAAGCATTGAATAAATTCCAATTCATTGTTATTTCTTCCTTGATTATTGACGTAGAATGCAATTTGAATAAAGAACAATTAGAGAATAGACAAGAGTGGGAAAAGAGAAGTTCTCATTAGTGTTGAATTACATCTCATTACAAGCTTTTTATAAGCTTCGAATCATTAATGCCTCTCAAAATCGGAGGTTACATCCCGTTATAAGTAGATAACATAATAACTACCTAACTAACTTTACAACGCAACAACCATAAAACCTAAGCAAATATTATCAGTCATAGCATTGTGTTTGTCATAAATCATATGCACGGTCACAAAATTCATTGTGATTTTTATGTCTGCAATCTATCTTAATCCCTTCTCCGACCCTGTTTTTTTGATTTCATCTCAAATTCCATAGTACATTCGTTGTCTTTTTATTTTTATATATGTTTTTTGAATTCATCTGACATTCTTGCACTTTATTGCACAAGAAGACAAGTAACTGAAACTGAAAAGTCTATTTTTTTGATAATTTAGATGAACTCTAAAATGTTCTGCACATCACTTTATGCACAATGTTCTATATTTATGGTGATTTGTGAGTGGATTTGAGCCAAGTTATATTCGTATATATGCTCTTTTATATGAGACATTTATACTTGAATAAAATTTGATTACTTTTGAAGTCTAAGCAATTATCTTGATGGTTTTATACTTGAACCTTGGTTTTGAGGATGCTTATTCAAAAGGTTATAAAGGCTATTGTTTTTTCTCACCCTACCATCTTATTTGGCATCCTCTTTTTTTTTTTTTCCCACCTGGGAATTTTAGTCTATACATTGATTTTTTTTTTTTTTGACAAGTAGTCTATATATTGATGTAATTATATATAATGAAGTTTTGTTAACTCTACAAAGACATTGAATCTTTTCATGCAATTTGCTGAATTTTGGGAGTTTTTAGAATCGTAAAAAGATTATATATATAATCTGAACAAATGATATTTTCAAGAAGGAAAAAAAAGAGGGTGCATGAAAAGAGAATAGGGTGGAAAAATTAATAGTAGAAAAGTTTCTTGGATTGGGTCCATGAAGCCCAGTTTTCAAACAAGACTTGTATGGATAAGAATTGGGGATTTCTTTTTAGACCCCCTTGGTATCCCTTTGTGCTGAAAACGGTCATTTGGGAGTTTCCACCGAATGAGTTAAAACTAAAAAAATGTCCTTCGAAAATTATCTCTCGAATTTTTCCAGAAGCTTGGGAGACATTGAGGGGGTCTAAAATGAACTGCTCTAAAAATTTGTGCAACACTAGTGTAGGCCTATCAGCCAGAGCAAATAGAAATTTAACTCGATTTATTATTTATTTACCGTTACGAATAGTGATTGTTAAGGAGAATATAAAGTATGTTAGTTTTATTTAGTTAATTAGTTAATGCACTTGATCTCGACCATTAAATTCATAATTCATATTTCATGAGTATGATCTGTGACCCAATCATCCCATCCCATGTTTTTTCAAATTGTAGCATAACATATCTAAGATATGTTGGATAAAATTCTACCGGGCTATGATAATTGGAGCACTAAGGTTAAACTCTATATGTTCAGCCGTGTGCATGAGCGGGTTTGTTAAGAGTCCTGTATTGGATGACATATGATCACATTATGTGTTTATAATTAAGGATAATTCTCACTTTACAAGCTAATTTTATAAGGTTGATATAAACCTAACCAAAAAGTTTAAAAAGGATTCTCAATATCTACAAATAGGATCATGGTGTAATGATCCTATTGATAGAGATAATTCATAGATGATTTCTAAGTTACTAACCAAAACTAACATAATTCATATCCTTCCAATTATCACATATACAAATTGAGAGGATCCTAACACACACACACACACACACCCCTCCCCCCCCCCCCACAAAAAAAATACTATCTCCGTCCCTAATTATAAGATCATTTTAAAAAAATAATTTGTCCCTTTTTATAAGACCCCTTTGGTGTTTCCAAGTACATTAATTATATCTTTACCAACATACCCTTATTTTGCATTTTTTCTTCAATCAACAATAAATATTATATTGAAAACATAAATTTACTCTTTCTCTTAAGGATAAAATTGTAAAAACAATAGTAATTATATACAAATTTAATACTACAACCAACTTTCTTAATCTCCACAATTTTGGCAAAAGGCTCCTGTATTTAGGGACGGAGGTAGTATACAATATACATACTTTATACTATATAGATATAGATAGATGTCACCAATGGACCAAGGGCAAAGGGAAATGTCAAGCTTAAGCAGGAATTTGATACTATATCATGGCATATACGCCTATTAGACTTTACTTTTGACACACCATGTCATGCACTTATAAAGCTGATGATGGTGGTACCTTAGCTCCCATATTTCCCATGCATTCTTATATATCTAGCACAGTGATAAAAATTCATGTAAATTGTAATTTTTTTTGAAGGAATGTAAATTGCAATTGTAATATGAATAGAGGTGGATCATGGACCAATATATATATAAAAAAAGATGATCTTAAATTAATTATTAACGAGGTTGAACCCCTTTTCAAGCCACTGTTCCCATTAGCATTATTGTTAACACTTAACAGAGTATACCATCAACTATTATAGGCTGTAAAGAGAGAACAACAATATAATGCGATCAAAGATCACTTAATTTGATTGCTTTTCCCATCAAATTTTTCATGAAAAATCTAAGAGAGAAAAACCATCATTCACACGTGTTGATGTCGGATAATGTTACTAGAAAGTCAAGAATGTTTTTTTTTTTTGAAGGAAGAAAGTCAAGAATGTTGATGACTACAAGGTTGTAAGGGACATATGCCTAAGTGGACTACATAAGACATCATAATCAACCAAACAAAAAAGATAAAGTAAATAGGAAAAATTCTCCCACAATGCCTACACATTTCACCTGCTCTTAATTTCTAGGTGTGTTTCTACGCTTCTTCTAATAATCATACTCATGATTTTTTTACCTATAATTTAGTCTTGTCTCAAATCCTATATTCCCCGACATTAATTATTCCTAATGTCACTTCTAAACTTTTACTAATCCTCCCTTTGGGGTTTTGTCGTTCTGATTTGCACGTGTGTTGCTTAGTTCACACTGAGGTAATTAGTCTCAAATGCTATCATCATCCTAAATACTTAAATCTCCTATCTAATTCACACGGAGATTATTTTTTTTTTCTTCTTTTCAAGTCATCATTAAATATATTTGATTTTTATTGTTTAAATTTTCTTAATGAAAAGGAGGAGAAAGCATGCGCAACGGTAAAGTTGTTGTCATATGATTGAAAGGTCACGAATTCAAATCCTAAAAAAAATTTGTGTAAAAAAAAAAGGTAAAGTTGTGTATAATACACCAAATGGTCTTCACCATATATACTGGATATCAACATAGTCGTTTATGTAAAAGCATATAGAGAAAGAGATATGGACATGCCGAGTTGCCTATTTGGTACATTGGACCTCGATACCTTAACCTAAGTGAGTTTTAGGGAACTACATCACTTTGAAGTCACTCATTTTTTTTTACTCTAATGGTGCAAAACTTAAAAACCTTAAAACCACAATTTACTCAATATTGCTAAGGATTAGTTGCTTCAACAAACTATCGTCTTTCTCCTTCAATGGTAAAACTCATTAAAGACACTTTTGAAACTTAAAAACGCTCTATCGTGTATATCGTCTTATAAATTTGTTTTCTTCTAATTTGTTTTCCACTCTTTTACATTTACTCTTTTATTTATCTATTATCAACGACTTTAGTCGAGGTAGATTTACATGACAGAGGATCCAAAAATAACCGATTGATAAAATTTTATAGATTAAATTCATGATTTTTATCTCCAGATTTTATTTTAGATATTTCAACACCGTGTTTAGTAGAGAAGAAATATAGAAGAGAGAGTTAGTATGTTTGTTTCAATGGAAAGAAAGTGACGAGGAAAGAAATGTGAGGGGGAAAAAACACTTTTCATTGTTTGGAAACCCTCTAAAAAGGTGATGGAAAGAAAGAATCTGGTGGGACCCATGTCAAAATCTTTTCCCCTCACATATGGACGGAAAGGTTTAGGCACATGAATATTTTGATTGAAAAGTCAACAATACCCTTACTTTTATTTTTTCTATTTTTTTTCTACTAGTTAAGTGTGTTTTTATCTTTTTCTAATTAACTGCTTTGTTATTTTGTTACGTAGCACTTGACTTACAATTGCACTATACTCACATCTAAGCATACATTTTTTTCCATTGAATTATGTGTACACGTGTTTATATTTTATATGATAATATATGTATGCATTACTATATCTCTACAGGGGTATTTCTGTCAATTAAAAAATACAGATCTTTCTTTCCTTTCACTTTCTAACCCACTTTCTCTTATACCAAACAACCATAACAATCCCTTTATTTTCTACTTACTTTCTTTCCTTACACAATCTTTCCTATCTCTATCTTTTCTTTCACTTTCATTCCCAAACCAAACAAAGCCTTAAGGAGGAGAAAGTTGGGAAGAGGGTTACTTCTCTTGTTTGGTACACAAGATAAATAGCAGAGAGGTTAAATAAAAGCCTATATGTGGGACCCACCTAAAAACCTTTCTCTCTTGACATGCGAAGAAATGTAGGGAGAGATTGAATAACTTTTCTTATTCCTGTGATACCCTCTATCAAAAAGATGACTGGTAAAAAGTTAATCACATTTGAGTTTAACCTTGTGAGATTTCAATACGTTTTTTAACAAGAAGGGTATTGAAATAGTAAAAATTGATGTCTTGTTGGATTGATTCAGGATTAAGAATAATGTGAATGAAAATAAAAAGGATTAACAATAATGTAAAGTCGATTAAAGTTATGATTATTATGTAAGAAGAAAGTTTCAATGCTCATAAGGTTGGATAAGGATTTGACACAAAATGAACAGCAGCACCAATTTTGAGCTGGGGGTTATGTCCAATTAAACATGACATTAATAAGCAATCACATCCTAATTAGCCCGCAATTAAAGTTAATCAAGATAATTGAGTTACCATTAGTTTAGTTTCAAGTATCCCAACATATAATTATTGATGTTTAGGAACATATTTTTCCATTATTTTTGTCTAATCAGAATCCATTGAATGTTTTTACTTGGTTAAAAACACAAATAAAAAATATTATTTGGACACACATAGATAACAAAAATTAAACGATAAAAAAAAGTAATAAAAAAATAAACAGTTATGATAAGTAAACACAAAAAGCCAGACAAATATACGACACCATCGTATAATACTACTTTTTATTTTCTATTTTCTATTTTTTTTCTTTCTTTCTTTTCTTTTCTTCTTTTCTTGTTGTTGCAGCTCTCACCACCATGACCCATCTCTCTCCGTCGAGATCTCGCCGGCGACGACCACCAACGTCATTTTCAGTCACTCTAACTGTGTTTTCTCTCACGTCAAAGGTATCTCCGCTGAGATCTCACCCACCGAATTTCACCGACGACGACAGCTGCCGACATTGTTCTCAATCACTCTCACACCTGACTTCCCACCGGAGACCAGCACCGACATCGGCATCGTCTCCGTTGTTCTCTCTCAGCCAATATACACAAGTCGTTATATTCCACCTACATCGCCGTCACCTGAACTCTCTATGCGACCTTCATTTTTTCGAGACGCCTTGACCTGAACTATGTCGCGCTGCGATATGCGTTTCCCTGGCCACTGTCACTCATCTCAATCACTCTCACACCTGACTTCCCACCGGAGACCAGCACCGACATCGACATCGTCTTTGTTGTTCTCTCTCAGCCAATATACACACGTCGTTATATTCCACCTACACCGCCGTCACCTGAACTCTCTCTGCGACCTTCATTTTTTCGAGACGCCTTGACCTGAACTATGTCGCGCTGCGATATGCGTTTTCCTGGCCACTGTCACTCATCTTCTACAAGACAAGGTTGTGGGTGAAAGAGAGAGTTCTGAGGAAGGATGAAGGGAGATGAAAGGTGCGTGAGATCCAGACTAAAGTGAGAGAGAAAATGTATTCGAAATTACTCCTTTGCCCTTGCTTACATGTGAAAATTATAGAAATACCCTTATAGAGATATGGTGTCTGTATTGTGTCTCATTTTTTGTGTTTGTTTATCATTTCTCATAAAAAAAATGATGTAACTAATTTACTTTTCTTTTAAATTTTTCTATTAATAAGTGTGTGTCTAATTTGTTTGTCTTTGTGACTAAGTAAAATTAGCCGTATGTCAAAAGGTGTTTTTCATTCACTCTTTTCATTAGAATAAAGATTGGTAGACACCTTTAATGTGTATATCCCTTTGTACTACTCTCGAAAATTTCAGTTAATCAAATATGTCACAAGGTGTTTTTCATTCACTCTTTTCATTAGAATAAAGATTGGTGGACACCTTTAATGTGTATTGTACTACTCTCGAAAATTTCAGTTAACCAAATATATCACATTTTTTCAGTTGAGTAACCACTATTTAGAAGCTGAAAAATGTGGTCACACAACTAAAATGTGCATGACCACTATTTTTCTACTTAGTTAACAAAATAAATTCTGGAAAAATAGTGGTCACACAACTAAAAAAATGTGGTCACATAGACCATATATTAGGTTACCTGAAATTTTTCAGAGTGATACAAAAAGATGTACATATTAAAATTGTCTACCTATAATTGATCTTTCATTAATGTTTTGAAAACAATGAAGCGACATGTTTTTCATTCACTCTTGTCATTAATGTTTTGAAAGCATGGAAGTGACAAATAGAACTAAACAGAGATTGGTAATAATGGATGTATAGAGAAAGAAACAACGGAGCGAAAACTTCAAATGTAATAGTAATACAGATGGGCTCTTATAGCTAGTAATCACAAGGCTGCATGTGGAGGAGTTTTTAGAGATGAATCAAGTGCGTGCCTAGATGATTTTGGCCGGAATTTGGGGTATTGTTCGGTGCTCATGTCGGAATTTTGGGGAATACACTCTGCTCTTGAACTTGCTTGGGATAAAGGATATCGAACATTTTTTTCTTGAACCTGACTCGGCTATTGCAGTATCTTTGGTTAATAAGGGGTGTCCCTCGACTCATTCTTGCTTTTCTATTGTCTTCCTCATTAATTGCCTTATGATGAAGGATTGGTAGGTTATAGTTTCTCATATTTATAAACAGACAAACCAGCTGACCGGCTTGCGGATTATGCACTTTCAATACCTATGGGTACTTACTATTTTGATCATCCACCGCCGGGTTGTATTAACCTTTTATGGTAGAATGTAGCCAATGTCTATTTTAATCGTCGTGTTTGTCTGTAGTTTGGTCTAACGGCTTCCCTTGTATAAAAAAAAAACTTCAAAAGACTAACGAAGAATTAATGATGGAAACATTCCCGGATTTCATAAGCTAATTCATGTCAATTTGCTTTCAGCTTCAGTGACAAACATGTCAATTTGCATGTCATATGGAAACATTCCCATATGCACGGGTCGCCCGTTGTTGGTTACCATGTTAAATTGGACTTTTGCAATAACAAGTGTCTCACCCATGTTTCAAATAAAAACTCCTTATGTTAGCTTTAGTGACAAACATTTATTCTACGTGGGTATAATCAATTATAAGCTTACACTTATATCTGGAATATAGTAAAAAATCATTTTTTTTAACAAGCAAAAATGGAATATATATTAGAAACCAAAAGAGGAATTTCAAGCACAAGGTGTGCTAGAAATAACTCAAAAGTAAACAATTACAAGGACAAAATGTAGCCAACAGAACAAGGACAAAAAATAGCCAAAAAACAAGCTAGCCAATACCCAAACAAACAAAAGGGCTTAACCACCACATATGAAAATTATTACGGATAGAAAAATTAGTAGTCTTCATCCACCAAAAAGACTGTAATTTGATTTTCTCTACCAATTGGTGAACGGTATGGTCCTTATTTTTGAAGACCCTGCTGTTTCTTTCACTCCACATAACCCCCACAGAGCACAACCAAATAAGTTGCAAGAAAGAGCAAATAGTACGGGAAGCACTTGCGGAATACACAAACTGATAAAAGTGATCTGACACACAAAGAGGCTCAGCTGTAGCTATCCCTAACCAAGGCCGAATTTGACCCCACAAGGCAGCATAAAACGGGCAAGAGCGAAACAGATGTTGAGCAGTCTCAAGATCACCACAACCTACCACACAAAGCTGGTTGTCATGAGAAAGAACACCACACACACACAAATTATCCTTCGTCGGTAATCTATTTCGTAGGAGTCTCCATGCAAGAATAGAGACCTTCAGAGGAACCTGTTTATGCATAATTAAATCCACTAAAACTTCGGATGTCTGGACCGGTTGACTGGTAAGCATCTGGTAAACACCGCTAACTGAGTAACCGCTCGACGGATCAAGTCTCCACACCCAGTGATCTGTAATATTAAGTTGCAAGGAAACGTCAGACAATAAAATCATACACTCCCCTAACAACTCCTCCTCCCATGCCCACAACCGCCTACGCCACTGCCACGCCTCCCCCCCTTCGGCCCAACCTGACACGTACATATCTGCCACCGAAAAAGATTTATCGACAGCTAAGTCGAACAAACACCCAAAACGAACACACAAAGGCACATCTCCCACCCACAGGTCCAGCCAAAACAGCGTGTCTGCCCCATCTCCATCCTTACGCTCAACATTGTCCCTAAACCACCCTTCACCTACATCACCTAACCCATCTCGAATACCCGCCACCTCCTTCCACCACGAAGAAACACTCCGGCCCCCCAACCACCAACCTCCCATCCTCCTCACCATAACGCGCTACCAACACCCTATAGCCATACCACATACCACCCTTATCAACTAATAACCTCCAACACCATTTTCCTAACAGAGAAACATTAAACTCCCTCATCCTCCTCACCCCCAAGCAAAACATTGATGATAATATATATTTCATACGTCCAAATACATAAATAGAGAGATATATAGATAATAAAAAGTTTAGATGAGTTGGGTTTAAAGGTCTAACAAGAGTTATGGTAGACCTCAATGCTTAGAGAACATTATCTAATGTAATTACATGCCACCCACAAAAAAGATCCTAAATTTGGCAGCTGAAGTTGAATCCACGATCTTTTGTCTGAGTCAACTATTCACTAACCGAGTCAACTATTATATGCTTGTCGTATCTTTAAGTTTTGAGAGATCGCCGTATTATCACCAAGTGTAAAATCATGACATGTTTCATAAAATCTAGCACAATCGGGGAAGTTCCTAAGGCTTATCCTTTAATTGTTTTTATCTCTTAATAAAATTATCATAAAAATATACATGTTTGTCATCATAAAAAATGAGAGATTGTTGAATCAAAATGTTTTGAAAAACAATAACCCATAATTTCAGTTGATGACAGTTCGTCATTTCACATTTTTAGAGTCTTTTTATGATATTTTTGAGTTCACAACCAAGCTTAAGCAGTAAGAAAAGCAAGAAAAATTGAAGAAACTGAAAAAAGGAAATCTTGTCACTATTACTGAAAAACGTGTTACGATTTGGAGCTCTCAAGAAACATGCATTCGACATTGGTGAAAACGTGTCACGATGGCAAAAACGTGACACGATTATGGAAACCCTAATTTTGGTGGTTTGTTACACAAGGCAGAAACGTGTCACGATTTACTTAAATCGTGCCATGATTTTAGGAGCAGCTGTTGTCTATTTAAGCTGAAGACTATTCTCAGAAAACAAGAGTTACGAATTGGACAGAGCAAAGTGCGATTTTGAGACCTAAAGACGGCTAGGAGGGCGAATTCTTCAACCTTTTATCAGTTAATGTATGTTTTGATTCAATTATTGATTATGCTATTTGTAAACTCGATTATAAGTAGTTAAATCTCTTAGAGATTAGGTCTGAGATGATTCTTTGTAACCCTAATTGAACCATGTTGCTATGAAACTCTATTTATTGTGAATGACTACTGACCATAGCTTTCAACTTAGACCTAATTGAATTGTTCTAATAAACATGGTTAGTCTAGAAATGGATAATCGTTTATTAGTGATAATAGGTTAACATTCATAAAACCTTCAAAGATTATTAGACCACCTAAGAAATTAGGGTCTGTAGTTTTAGAAGAGGGTCCTAAGTCAAGGGATTGATTATGACTATTTTGTTAACTATCGTGGAACTAGAAAATTATTCATAAGAATAGGTGCAGTATACCAATTAGGGAAACTTAGATGATTCAAAAGACCTGATCTTATCTCTCTTCATATTTTCTAACAAAATTTATATTTTCTAACCGGATCTTTATTTTATGTTATTTACTTTTATGCAATCAAATCAAATCTACTGCCTAGGGTAAACAAAATAATTTATACATCCTAAATATTTACTTTATTGCTAAATTGAGATTAACACAGTCATCGTGGATACGAACTTATTTTATTACTTCGATAGTTTTTGGTACACTTGCCAATTGTCTATCATCAGTGATTGATGATAACAAAGGATAAGAGAATAACTTACACTCTAATACTTGTTTCATGCGTAGAAGATTTGTTGAAAGGACCTATATTTTGTTTACACTTGAAGAAACCTGAAAAATGTGTGACATATGACTATTGATCAACCTCTATGCGAGACTAAATCGTATTCACAAACATAAACTATGTATTTTACCATTGTCTTTACTCCTCAGACGACGAAGTTGTACGTAGCCATACTTTATGAAGGTAGAGAGACTCGGTTGAGTCGAATCTTTGTAGGTTGATATCTAAGGTATTGTAGGGTAGACAAGGGTATACCTTAACGTTTGTAATCAGTTTTGGTTATAGTGGATTAAGTCATCAAAGGTATTAAGGAAAAATCTATCTAAAAGGGGGCTGGAGGTAGCTGTCAAATTTGGAGTGAGCATGTAATCACTTGTGTTATTCTTCATTTTTTATTTTCTGTCTTAGCGTGGTGTTTATTTGATTTAGGTTGAAAGATTTGAACAAGTGCATATTCAATCAATGACTTTGTCGTCGTCAACTTTGCACATCCGGAGACTTGTGTAATCCAGAGACTTGAATATAGTTATATTTGCAGGCATATGTATGATGTCGTTTTATGCTATTAACATGGATGTGAGTTTGTTCGCAGATTCATCCTATTTGTTTTTAGCGACCTTGAATTTGTACCGTATCAATGTACTCTACTAATTTAAATGAATGAATATCGTTTATTTTTGTAAAAAAAAGAACTAAATTTTAGAGCTCTCATGATTATTTATATGAAATCATTTTGACTTTATTTTTTATTTAATTTGTTATAAAAAAATTATTTATTTTTTCAAGTTTTTATTTATTTTACTGGTTTTATATGTTGTGATAATTTTTTTTACCTATTTTATATTTGTTATAGAAAATTTAATTTATATTATAGATATGTCTAGTAAACTTTTTTTTACTGATTTTATTATTTCTTATATAAATTTGTTTGACTGGTTTTATGTCCTTTTATAGAAAGATATGTCTCTATAACTTTTTTGATTTGCTTTGTGTTGTGTCTCTTAAATTTATTTATAGAAATATTTTTTTGACAGATTTTATGTTTTGTTATAGAAAAAATCATTTATATTGATATGCCTATTGAAATGTAGATTTCCTCTTCTTTTTTATATATATACTTTTTTGACTGATTTTGACAACAAAAAAAAAATATTTTTGATTGATATATATTTTTTTGTATATAACTTTTTGACTGATTTTATGTTTTGTTATAGTAACTTTATTTTTTAGAGGTTATAGAATTTTTTTATTGATTTATTTGATGCTTTTACCATAGAAACATAATTATTTATAAAGCTATGATTGTTTCTTTGATTTTTTTTTTCTTCTATAAATGAAATGACAAAGATCATCAAAACAGTCACTTGGACTAGATCTTATAAACTTTTGACTGGTTATATTACAGTATACATGCTTATAATCAATATGTTTTTCCAGATATAGATATGTATCTTAAAAACAAAAAAGACTTTTTTCATAAAACAAAGAAGGAGGAGAAAAATAAAAACTTTCACATACCTTCCCTTACAAATCTTATATAAAAAGACACAATGATAAAAGAAAAAGTATTCTAGAGATAGAGTGAAAAAAAAAGAGTGACAGATTCCAAAATATCCCAACATTTATTTCTTCCCACACATCCTTTTCTTCATCTAGGCCATAGGGTACCCCCACCCACTCGTGTGCATCTTCTCCCTCCATTAATGCTCCTTCCTTCACAATTCACACTTAAAAAAAATCTCTTTTTTTTTTCTCACCCTCTATATATTTACCATTTTCAATATTCAATATACTATCAAATACATACATAAATTAATATTAATATACCTATACTTTTTTTAGAAGTATATTTCAATGGCTTATTTCCTCTTCTTCATCATCTTCATCTTCTTCCTCTTCCTCCTCCTCCTCAGAAAACTCCGTTACGCGAGACTCCAGCTACCACCGGGGAGTCTCGGTTTACCGTTCATCGGAGAAACTTTACAAATGATATCAGCATACAAGAGTGACAATCCAGAGCCATTCATCGACCAGCGAGTGAACCGGTACGGTTCAATCTTTACTAGTCATGTTTTTGGTGAACCGACAGTTTTCTCTGCTGACCCGGAAACAAACCGATTTATTATTATGAATGAAGGGAAGCTTTTTGAATGTAGCTACCCCGGTTCAATATCAAACCTTCTTGGAAAACATTCATTGCTTCTTATGAAGGGTTCTCTTCACAAGAAAATGCATTCTCTCACTATGAGTTTTGCTAATTCGTCTATTATTAAGGATCATCTTCTCTTTGATATAGACCGGCTCATCCGGCTCAACTTGGATTCTTGGTCCGACCGGGTTCTTCTCATGGAGGAGGCTAAGAAGGTTAGTTAAATTATTCCATTCAATTTCTTTTCTTAAAAGTAAAATATTATATTTTTTTTGTGAAAACATTTTTCTTAGGAGTTTTTTTGGTGAATATTTATGTACCAATCCTCTAATAATTTAATATTATGATATATTTCTATATTAATTTATTTAAAATAAATAAATGAAATTTTGTTAACTTTCTTGACATTGAAATACTAAAATTAAATAAAATTTTGTTAACTTTCTTAAATTGTCAAAGTATTAAATAGTGTCATCATATGTAGTGAGTTTACTCAGCCAAGAATTAGCTCAGTTTATCACTTGCCATCATTATGTCATATGGGTTGTGTGGGGTGGGCAGGTTGTGGACCAGTGACCAGCTTTCTATGTAATTTATTCATTTTTTATCATCTGGATCTTTAATTTTAACTTTTTAGTTATATAACTTAATTGTATGTATACTTTTGTCCAAGTGTCTAACTAGATTTGAATGTTCAAACGATTTAATTAGTATGACAAACTTTTTTATCATAATAAAATGAGTGTAAACCTTTTGGTTTATAAAATGTAGTTTAATGAAAAAAGCTTGAATTTATAATCTAAATGATTGAGTTTAAATTTCATATGAGACGATCTTACAATTGTTTTTTTTTTTTTTTATAAGAGATGATCTTACAATTGTTGTTATTCTATTTGTAGAGATATTTATAAATAATATTGAAAATTAACATTATTATAGTGTAGTTTGATTAAATAAATATGTAAAAAAAAGTTTTATATTTTTTCTCCGTATCAATGGAAATTAGAAAATTACATTCTTACCTAATTAACCTCAAGATTAAAAGTCTCTTTTAATTTGGGTATTTTTTTTTTCTTTTTACAATATTTAATTTAATTTAATTGAGTTGATTAGTGCAAGTTTTAATTAATTATTAATGTATTGATATGTGTTGGCATGTGATTGTGATGTTGATGTAAATGATGACTCAGATTCCATGGTTCAGTACAATGTGTCCAATTCCCTTGCACATAATCCTTGCATCACGTTAACATAACTGAAAAGGTTTTCCTGCTACAAGGGAGAATAATCATTCTGAATATAAAACTTTAGATCATCATCATAGAGGTGTATGGCATGCATATGTATGAATATATGAAAAGACATGTTTAAAAAAGAAGGGGCTTCTTTTGTTTCCTTCTTTAATAATACTGCTCCTATATTTTTTTGTATTCCCTTAATTGCTAAAAATGTTTAGGAATATGAGTTCTCTATACTTTTTATATTTTATTTTTTTAGGGAATGAGTTCTCTATACCTAAAACCCATAGATAAAGACAGTGATATGATAAATATAATAGTTAAATGATATGATAGGAATAAAGATATAAAAAGAAAATGAGTTGTTAAATGAGTGTACGAGAATTGTGGGTGTCTAACTATATATGTGGGTTGAAATGTTTATGTATTGATTGCGATGATGACGATGATGATGGATATTTGTTTTGTTGCAGATAACATTTGAGTTGACAGTTAAACAGCTGATGAGTTTTGATCCAGATGAATGGACTGAGAGTTTAAGGAAAGAGTACATGCTTGTAATTGAAGGGTTTTTCACTCTCCCATTTCCTCTTTTCTCTACCACCTACCGTAGAGCCATCAAGGTGCATGCACCTTTATTTTATTTTTTCCTTTATGAGTTTAATAGATATGTATCATCGTACCAAATTTATCAATATCATATTTGTTCGAGTGGAACTATATTCAAATCTTTAAACGGGTCAAAGTTTCATACCTTGTGTTAATGTGATTGGAAGGAACGACTCATCAAAAAATAGTGTAAAAAATTTTATGCATATATTCAATCACATTTTAACATAGATATGAAATGAAATATTTTAAGAATTTATAGAAATTAAATTATTTAATTATTAGACAAGTAAATTAGTATATGTGTGTAATTTGATATTTTTAGGCAAGAACAAAGGTGGCAGAGGCACTGACACTAGTAGTGAGGCAGAGGAGAAAAGAGAATGAAATAGGCATAGAGAAAAAGAATGACATGCTTGGAGCATTGTTGGCATCTGGTGAACAGTTCTCAAACGAGGAAATAGTTGATTTTATGTTGGCTTTGCTCGTTGCTGGTTATGAAACTACTTCTACAATTATGACTCTTGCCATCAAATTTCTCACTGAAACTCCTTTAGCCTTGGCACAACTCAAGGTACGTAATTAATTACCACAATATAAGTAGAGTGTTCGGGATTCACGGAGACTCCTTTGATTCCATTTTGTTTGTGTTAATAGAATATTTTGTGTTATAAACTCTAACCAAAGACTATTTTAATTGAGGACAAATTAGGGTGATCCTATTCAAGTTCCTTAAGGAACTTAATACCCTACATGGACACTTATAGCTACGATACAAAATTACACGTGCATCTTGTTTACTTTTTTCATGTGGAAGAACAAACATTTTTTTTTTGTCTTTTTTTGGTTGATACATAGTATGATATTTCCATGAAATGGGGTTTAGATTAGTAAGACCGTATGGTTGTGAGTTATAGAAACCCCACCACACATGTCCATATATATCCATGATCCACATTATTCCACTCTTCACCTTGTGTTGTGGTGATTCTTTCCTTGAAACCTCGTTTTCGTTATCTGATCCTCTCCACTCTATGCTCTGCACCTCAACCTCGGATAGACTTTTCTGCTTATGTTCCATGTTTAATATATTTTTTTTTTAAAAATTAATACTAATTCACTACTAGAAAAAGTAAAATTATTTATTTTTTAGTTTATAGGTAATTATCTAAATATTTCTTGTAGTGCTACATCTCTATATGTAAAACCCTATTCACTGATTCACACAAAAAAAGTTTATTAGTTATAGCCATTAAAATTATGGAAAATATTATGAAGGTACTTGTTAAGAAGATTAAAAAAGAAATTTATATTGGAATTAACACATAAACATTTTGAAACTTTAGAAATTGACTTTTTCACGTGAAACTTACTTGTATCGTTTATTTTATTTTTTAACAAATGTCTTAAGATTATTTATTTTCTAAGAGCTATCGTATGATCCTAAAATTATTAATTTGTAGGAACTGTTTAAATTTTTTCAAAAGTGTTTTTTTTTTCAATTTACTTTACAAAATAGTAGAGAAAGAGTATAAGTAAAAAGGCTCCCCCAGAATTGTCGAGTAGAAGATTCGTTTCAAAACTTGTGGTTGAAGCATGTCCACTTAAAATTTTCACTGCAGTTAATTAATACGTTGAAAATTAAATTTGAAACTCATGCATTGGCTTGACTTAGGGGCAGCAGCAGAAGAAGGGGAGGGGTAGATATTAGGTGGTCAGGTTGAGTTGTTTGAGATGGTGATCTTCATCATTTCAATAGTGACTAAACGTTTTTAATTCTTCTAATTCACTATTCTTGCTCAGAGCCACACTCAATTTTTCTTGTCATCATTTTATAACACAACCAATTCCCTTCACTGCATCTGACACATGAAATCATGTATCTGTCGGTGTCAGACACCGAAACACATCCAATCTAAAGAGTGTATGTGCTTTATAGGCAAAGACCTATCGTAAATTTTGACTTTCTTTGTAACTTAAATTGAGCGCAATTTTATTTTTTCTTTGACAATGAAACCATGTATAATTACCAGTACATTAAACGTATATTGTATTTACATATTTTTTGACAAAATGAATATTGACACTTTTTCAGACTGCAAATGAAACATTAATTGTATCTGCATGTGGAAACATGGTGGAAAAGTACACATGCATAAAAATTATAGAGACAGTGGTCGAAGAAAGTGTTGAAATTATTACTTCCATAGCGCACGCTTCATGTTCGGTCTTTTTGACCAGTTCGTTTGTCTGTGTAATGAAAAGACGAAAGTACCCTTGCCACCATGCACTTTGATTGTCCAAAATTTATTCTCTTTGGACCCCTTCCATCAAATCGGTCGTATGACTTAGGGAATCGTGGGGCTCTAATTTCGATGACTATTTTGGATCGCACGGTCATAATTAAAATGAAGGTCAAGGCTATCATGCACCACCTTCATAGCCCATAGATCATTTTGAACCTTTCAATATTATGGTGTACTCTATGTTTTTGGTGCCATTTAATTTGGAAAAGGAGAGTTCTTTCCCACCATGGGAAAGTTGATCATGTTCATTAGATTAAATGATGAACATATTCCTATCATACTCTCTCAACCACTAGTTTATTTTTTTATATTATCTTTCACATGGGTGTGTGGGGATATGAAAGATAGTATAAAAAAATAATATAGTGGTTGAGAGAGTATGATAGGAATATGTTCCTCATTTAATCTAATGGACATGATCAACTTTCCCATGATGGGAAAGAACTCTCCTTTCCCAAATTAAATGGCACCATGTTAAAAAGTCTAACATTGGTTGGAACACGACCTGAACAAGTGTTTATAAATGGGGACATTCATCACTTTTTAAGTCGGTTTTGTGATATTATGTCAAGTCCAAACACAATTTCTAATATAGTATGAGAGCCTCCTCCAATATCTTATGGGTCGACTGCTATCAGGCTTTCGCTAATGAGTCACCCATCGTTTATATCCACATATCAAATCCAATGGTATTGGACGTGAGAGCCTGTGTTAAGGAGTCTCACATCGAATAAGAGATATAGTTGTTTATAAGTGGAGGCAATGTTGACCTCACATGTCGGTTTTGTGAGTTGTGTGAGACCCTACTACGATTTCTAAAACTCTAGGTCATATTAGTTCTCTACAATTACATTATCCAAAACTCAATCATATTTTACAAAAAGTTTGATTTTTTTTTTATACACAATCCTTGTAAAAAGTTTTACAATGTCAACAATTCTCTATCATTCATTTGTGTGATTTTAGAGACTTGAGATTTGAATTGTGTTATTTCATATTTGACAGGAAGAGCATGAGCAGATAAGAGCAAGGAGTGAGCCAGAGGCAGCACTGGAATGGACAGATTACAAGTCAATGACATTTACTCAATGTGTAAGCATATAACACAGACTTAATTTATATGCAGTGACACCACACTTTTAATCAATCATAACCGATTGGGCTATGCAGGTTGTGAATGAGACCTTAAGGGTTGCAAACATAATTGGTGCCATATTTAGGAGAACAACCACAGACATCGACATAAAAGGTACTATAAGAAAATAAAACTGTATTGACTATATAGTCAATAATATTATATCATATAATAGACAAAGCACATGTCAATTTACAATGCCCCACTTTGTAATAATAGGTTACACAATTCCTAAGGGAATGAAGGTGATTGCATCATTTCGTGCTGTGCATTTGAATCCTGAACATTTCAAAGATGCTCGCACCTTCAATCCATGGAGATGGCAGGTACATGATTAGTTTTTTATTATTGCTGATCTAATTAATGTTATGTTGAGTTACACTACACTCTTCAGTTGCTTATAACTTGTGATCAAAATTTATCAGAATAATAACTCAGAAGCTGTAGCAAGCCCTGGGAGCATATTTACACCATTTGGAGGAGGGCCAAGGTTGTGCCCAGGCTATGAGCTTGCCAGAGTTGTTCTTTCCGTCTTCCTTCACCGCATGGTTACTCGCATCAGGTAAAAGCATTTTGCATGTTAAGGTGCACATTTTAGAGTTATATCATCAATATGATCAAACAATAAAGAAGTGTTTCGTTTCTTAAGTCACTAATGTTTGGATTTCAATTCAATGGCAGTTGGGTTCCTGCTGAAGAAGATAAGTTGGTGTTTTTTCCAACCACTAGGACGCAGAAGAGGTATCCTATTTTAGTGAAGCGCAGAGAAGAATCTACAAGATCATGCATTGGATTTGGATACACAACAGACACGGGAAGGAAAAAAGAGAGCTGAGTGTGTAGATCAGTTTAAGCAGTTCAAATTGATTCTATATATAAATAAAATAAACAATAATAATCAATAAAAATTTATCTACCAGTTTAGAAATTTGTAGATGATCAATAAGTTGTCATGGTAAATATTTCACAACCGGTAATGCTTACAAGAATTTTGACATAATTAAAATACATCCAAGGCAGGGTTAACTATTTGATGAAATAGTAAAGATATTCAGTATAATTCTTGTCAACTGTTACAAGTATTTATTTAACGTCTTACATTACAACAATCAAATCCCAAACGAATATGAATCCAACAGTATCTGCAGAGACACGAATTGGAAACAACTCTGTCATAATTTACAATTACCCGTCTGTTTTACTCAAACAGTCTCGAAAGAATAGTCCAATCGGATAGCATAAATTGAGCAAAATAGATTAATTTTCCGGCTCGGCTACTGCTAATAATAATGATTTTGATGTTGCGCTTATTCTCAACTTATAATGTATAGTGAAAAATTGGAAGAAATTGTTCACAACTGTAGAGAAACGTTAGCAGCACATACACGTCAAACGAGCTTATAAGCTATAAGCTCAAAGCTCATTTAGTGGGCTTACCAAACAGACCCTAAACAAATCCAGGTACATTGTTTTGGCAGTTGTAGCCTTCAAGAAGCCAATTGATAAGCATGTGTGAAATGTGCATGTTCCATTTCAAAAAAATAAAAAATAATAATAATTGCCAAGGCATCTTGGAATTTCTTCTCTGATGTTGACAATTGAAAAGGAATTTAACTACAGATACAATACAACATACAAACTTTGCAACCTCTTTTCCTTTTGACATTGACATGAAACTATTTCTAATGTAAATAATTATGTTAACTGTAGTTCCAACTCCTCTTTTCGTGAAACACTCCAACTTCAACGAGGTACATTAGGGTAACAAAAATGGTAAGACTACAAACAAAAGGAGATTAATTCAGAACCACACCGGTGCTACAGATCATAAATACTAACAGTTCTTAAGCCTAGGGAGACTTGATTCTCCGCTGATTTTTTCTGTGTTATTCAATGAGGACTCAACAATCTTAACTTTCTTTGAATTTTCAATATTTACAATTGAAAGTTTTTCAAGCGCAGATTTGAGTATGGATATCTGATCATCCCCAGCACTAATTTTCTTCCCTGATATTTTCTTTTGTTGCTGACTAGCTTTCGAAGTATGCATGTGCCTTCTCAGCCTTGCACTTACCGCCTCAACAGAAGAATGCAAAGCATCCAACTCAACTTCCTTGAAGTGGTCTGGAAAAAATAAGGGTGTGATTAAGTACTTCTAAAAAACTTTCCAGATAGAAATTTCAATGTGATAATGCAGAGAGCCAGAGACGGTAATGGATAATAGGCTAGAAAAAAGAGAGACCGGACTTATCAAGGTCCGGAAGGAGTTCATGTGAAAAGCATATGAGTAGGTGCAAATCATTAAATGATAAAAGTGTTTAAAAAAAATCAAAATTTTATAACAGTCGGGCAGATACTAAAGTAAGGGATCAAGCAACCATTACCAAGTTCAGACTTAAACTGTCGCTCTGCTTTGGACAGTGGTTTTTTGTGAGCACCAGGTAAGTTCCTTAAATGCTGTAAGCGCTCTTCCAAAGAATTGTGCATTTGAATTGCACGATCAACTCTTTTCTGTAATATATGCTCTTTCTCCTCAACTTTCAAAAGTTTCTGATGTGCATCACCTAATCGAGTATGTTGGTCATTAATGATTTTCTTCAATTGTGGTGCATGATGCTTGAGTTCCAGGTGCACCTAGTAGGAAAGAATATGCAATGAAAAGCCAACTGTTATTTTCAAAAGGCGGAACTTTATTCAAATTATGCTTGTATAACACCATTTAGATATAGAACTAATGGATTAAATTTTAATGAATTACGTAATTCACATAATTTGTCAATAATAGAGCGCCTCTAATATGTTCTAAATATATATGTCCTCATCAAAAGATATTGCACAAGTGATGATCAGTAATGTTTTTTTTTCATCAAGAACAAAGTTTTTTCCCACTAGGTGTGATAGACTACTTAATCAATCAATGCTATAAATTTCTATCACATATTGAGTCTAAAGATAGCCTATTTACCTCTAGATCTCTGGTTGTTTGGTCTGTAGTTCTTCTTGGTTTCCCTCTAACTGTTTGACTATACTCCATCTAGTCAACCCCCCTTACAGTGCTTCTACAAGTCTTCACACATGCCCAAACCCTCCAAACCCATATACTCTACCATCATATGTACATTTGGAACTACCCCAATTTTCTCTCCAAATCTTGTATTTCTAATTTTATCTTGTAATGTGTACCCGTTCGTCCACTCTAATGTTCTCATCTCTGCACAACAATATTTAGTCTCTTCTCTCATCAATAAACTTTACCTCATTTGAAAGAAATTATGGCCAATAATGTAAAAACTACAATAAGCCTTCTGTACAGACCATACAATAATTACTCTTTGACCTAAAGATTATTACTTCAAATTAGGCCAAATCATATTAGAGAAAAAATAATATTGAAATGTCAAAAATATAACTAGGAGTATATTCATGCAAAAGCAAATCAAATAAAATGGTGACTTTCATGAGGCCCAGTTTTGGAAAATATAAATATAGATATGCCAGGTCAGAATGAGAAAACAGAACTCAACCAACAGAAAAAGCTGGGATGATATTGTAGTCCTACCTTATGTGCATATTCCACGTAAGTTTCATGAAATAGCTTGAAATACTGATGCAATGTTGACCGGCCTTCAATTGAATCAGCTGCAACTGCACGTAAACTTTGAGAGGCCCAAGGCACAAGTACCTCCTTGGGCCCACTAAGCAGTTCTTTGCTAATTATTGGTTGTATATCTCTCTCATTTGATTGCCCAACTGATTGAATGTTTTTCTTTTCCATATCAATGCTTAATGGAAGCAAGAGGTCCCAAGTTTTCATCTCAAGCACAACACATTCTTGAGAAAGTGTAACAGCTACAATCCAGGAATATCCAAATGAATCTGACAATGACACAAAACCACAAATTGAAGGCTCTGAAGCGGATCCATTCTGGCAAGTATTTAGAACAGGATGCACAGAAGGTGTCCTCATTGTATCATCCTTTCCATTTGTCTGACTTGTAAATGGAAGAAAATGCAACACTATCGAGTCAATCCCTCCATCGTGAAGGGAATATATTCTCTCTGGCATAAGGGTGTCAATGAACAATGAAATATTATAACCGCTTTCTGCTCTTCGTGGCAGAGCCAAATCAACAATAGCCAGTCTCAGCAGAGGAGGCGGATTACCCAACCAGGCGTTATGGTCAAGCTTTTCCATACGGCTGCAGGCAATTGACTCACATATCATAGCAAGGCCAAGAATATCGTCGCGGGAATCAAGACGAAGACGAGGTGGACTGCCAACACTCCAGACAGGTTGGATCTCATCAGCTAGAGCATCTATCTGTAATTGTCCACCACTCCAGGCAGTCACCAAGATAGAGTCTTTGCTGACTGAATTGTAGAGAAAACTAACTGCGCGACCCTCACATTCAGCACTACGACCAACTGAATCTTCATTTCCACTCTGACCTACTCTTCGCAGAGGTCCCTAGAAAACAAAACCATAAAGAAGTATAGTCATATTACTTAGACATGGCAACTACATACTGTCAAAGGGATTTACTTTTTCCATCTATTTATGATGCAGCTAACAAGAGTCTAACTTAGAATATAAGTATACCTGCAAGACCAGAGATGCGTCAAATACAGCATAAGCACGGGCTCTTGAGAAAGATAAGCTGTCTCCTTCAATCTCTTGGTTCTGTAACTCAGGAAATGTTGCTTCTAGCCAGGAGATTGCATACGTTGCATTACTAGTTGCCACAGAGTTGGTTGACATTAGCCCGAATGTATGTGCGTCATTGTATATTTCTAATAAAGATTCACATTGGAAGAGGCTGTCGATAAGCAGAGAAAATAGTCACAAATAGAAGTATCAATAAATGGGTAGCATATGATCAATTGGAAGAAAATAACTGCATGTAACATAAACCCAGTGAGCACTACAAATGGCCGAGACGTCATTGCAGTAAAGCAATCATTCATCAAATAATTGATTCCATGTTATTAATATCAAAGAAGAATGCAGATAGATGAAATAAGATCAGTAAAATACCTTCCAAATGGAACAACAGGGCAAATTACATAGATAGACCCATCACTGAATGCAACAAAAACCTGTTCAATAGCACAAAAAGAAAAATATTAAAACTTAAAATTTAAGCAGCCAGAGACTAAAATGTAATATAAGAATACAATGAAGTTTTTAAACATGAAGATTATTTATTACAACATAAGTCTTTTTCCACTAGGTGGTAGTCAATTATACACAGATCCAATGAGGCTACAGCATGCCATTGTCTCCATGATCAGATCTCTCAAAAGCTTTAGACTGTTAACTGAATGCTCTTAAATGGTTCATAATCAAATTTTGAAATAACTTCAAAAGCATGATACCCGCGTGATCAAAGGTAACAACGCAGCAATCTCTCGGACCAAAAAAAAGAAAACACGAAAATGTATAACAAATGAAAGGACTGGATAAAACTAGATAGATCATAAATGTGCATTTCAAAGGGGAAAATGATAAAATGAAAATATGAAAAATTAAGTTAAACAGAATATCCACAAAACTTACACTAAACCTGTCCCACAAGTGGTCTCCCCCAAACGAAAAACCGACTGGACACATTGAGGAGGCATTTCTGGATCTACCAGGCCCTGCAGGCTGTAAATAATATTCTTGCTCTGGTTCCAAAAGATCCACAGCCAGATTGAAAAGCCTGCAGAGACGAGTTTGAAATTAGAGAGAAACGTGAAAACGTAAGTCTCAATCAAATATCTTCCTATCCAATCAAGAGATGTAAACAAAACAAAAGACATCTGTCTATGGAATGTTGGGGACTTGGGGTTTAAACATTATTTTTGTTAATGGACATTTTATGCATGAGAAAAATCCAATCAAAAGCCAAAAAAATATTATGTTAATATGTCATGATAAAATTTAACTAGTAGATATAAGCATAAAGAATCTTTAGCAGTCAGACATACTGGCTAACTTTTGGGTAGAATATTTTTCAGAATATATTCATATTCATATAATTAGAGAGCATGTCAGGTAGTCTTGTTATCCTCTTATACTAACACATTAAAAGACTTCAAATACATGTGTAGGACAGTAATTTGAATATTTTGTCACATATGAAGTATTACATGAAACTGATCTTTCCTTCCTCGTATGTGTGGTGTCTCAGGTATTAAATTCAGGCATATCTTAACTCCCTATTCGGACCGTCATATTTTTACCAGGGCCCTATTTGGACCGTCATATTTTTACCATGAGTTCAACCAGCTTTATGATATCATCTCGGCCCATGTAGGAGATTAACTCAGCCCACAGATGAGATTATCTCGGCAGTTTTCCCATGAACCCTACCATCTCGGCCACATGCCCTATTAACTAGGCAAATGCATTCCAGAGCTCGGTCTGGGCATCCACTGGGTAGAAGAAGCGGTTTCCTACCTAGAGGCTCCCTACATATTATTAATAGGAGAAGAGGTTACGTTCTTGCCTATATAAATAAGTTCAACTATTCCCCAAGGGGAAGAAGTCTCTCCTTCCAATATACCACCTCGGATCTGAGTCTTGGCACACTGCCAGACTAGGTCACTCAGTTCTTTGCAAGAACATTTGGCTCCCACCGTGGGGTCCGGTAAAACTGACCTAGGCCTCAAGACTCGGTCAGCAACATCATTGGAAGAAAGAAACAGGTGTTTGAGTTCCGCTATTTTCATTCGTTTTTTGGTTATCATGATTTAGTTTTAATTGCTTTTTGGATATGTAGAAATTTGGGGGCTAACTCAACCTTACAAAACCGGCTTCTAAGGTGAGGAGTGCCTCCTCTTTATAAACTCTGATCAAGCTTCCTATCTAACTGATGTGGGACTAAATCCACCCCCTCAAAGACAAGCCAACATAAGGCAACTAGGGGCAGATCGCAATTAAGGTGGAATTACCAACACACCTCCTATCGCAATTAAGGTGGGATTTCCAACACACCCCCTCATGCTCAGACCCAATGGACATGTAGCGTGGCAATGCGGAATCCCGACAACGGTAGATCTTGGATAGGCTCTGATACCATGTAGAAATTTGGGGCCTAACTCAACTTTACAAAACCGGCTTGTAAGGTGAGGAGTGCCTCCTCTTTATAAACTCTGATCAAGCTTCCTATCTAACTGATGTGGGACTAAATCCACCCCCTCAAAGACAAGCCAACATAAGGCAACTAGGGGCAGATCGCAATTAAGGTGGAATTACCAACACACCTCCTATCGCAATTAAGGTGAGATTTCCAACAGGATATATGTGTACAACATTGCGATTTCATTTTCCAATGTTGGTTAAAAGCTCATGGATGATTTATAAGCGGGTGATTGTGTTCTTTTATTCTATTCCTATCATTATATTTAGTATCGCTACTTAATATCAAGCATGCTTTACATGAAATGCCGATCACCTAGATTGCTTTTAATTCATAGGGAAGAGCGAAACCAAATGATGTTATGTAAATGATGTTATACTGATCTACATGCATATAACCCAAAGGAGAATGGCTAAACCTTATGAAACAATTTAGAAACGAAATAACATGTCCAGTTTTAAAAAATATATAATTAAAATCAAGGAACGGTTATTGCAGAAATTGGATCAATGGGATATGCACAAAAATTATTTTATAAATGTGTCCCTTAGCAGAGTATCTACAGCCATCATGTGTTCCTTGTTTTTAAATCTGACGTAGTGTGTTACTTCGATGTATTTTTGAGACTTTTTTGGGAAAACAGTTGTCGAAATTTCATCCATAAACCAGTCAGAGTTATAAGTGTACAAAATGGTTCCATAATTATAGGGGAAGTTACATTAGAATTGAGAATTACCTAACATTCTTAAGTATCAACGAGCAATAGGTCACGCGATCTGACCACTAATTACCAGAGTTCTCATGGTAATTTCTTTTTGAATTATTCCTAGAAAACTCGTATTAGTTTAAGATTCTCGGTTGAGCAGGTTAGTTGAGATTTGAGTGGAATATTTTATTGGCGATAGTAATGCATTATTGCACTAGTGTCACTAAAGCATTAGTTTTTATGGCACTAATACATTAGTTTTTCTCTCATTATTATCAATGTATGTTACCCGGTAAAAAATCATGAAGCTATCTAGTTATTTCTATTTTTATACTTTTTCTTTAGAGTTCAACTTATTGTAGTTTGTTTACAATTATGGAACTTCTAATTCGGTACTTACATAGTTTCACATGTGTTGAGTGATCAGCTTTAAGGACATAGAAGTTTCGTATCTTGTACAAGCAAATTGAATGAATGATTGGCGATGCCTGGTGCCTCCATGAACAAGTATCAGCGTAAGCCTCACCGTGAAGTTTGCTAGTTACAGTGTTGCTCGTTGTTTCCATACATCAATTAAGTAAGAGATATAATTATCATACATGTTCTTATAACTTCGCTGATATTCTACTTTATATACAACTTCTATCTAGCTTTTGAAAACAAGGAGTACTAAGCCTTATTCGTGTGAGACTTAAGTATGGCTACATAGGGCATGGAAGCACAAAGGAAGTCCAATATTGCATTCGTTTAAATATATACCGACTTATTACTCGATGCTTTTATAACTAACCAGAGCATCAAGTTGATCATAGTGCAGGAACTACAAACAGATGACAAGTCAGAATGATCAAATACAACCAAGTTACAACACGAAGAGCCGAGAGCTAATGAATCATCAATAAAAGACAAAATATCAAACCTACACCGACTTGACAACTCGGCAACAATGTGCCTTGAGGAATTAAAGCTACACTCTACACTGACGATGGTCATAATATTGTGATAATATGAAATTTTCTATATACCTTACCCCACTTACTACAAGTTTGTCCTCTCGGGTCTCTACTTTTTCAGGAAAA
The DNA here is from genome assembly GCF_003473485.1 of Medicago truncatula. Classification (NCBI taxonomy): domain Eukaryota; kingdom Viridiplantae; phylum Streptophyta; class Magnoliopsida; order Fabales; family Fabaceae; genus Medicago; species Medicago truncatula. The sequence continues at coordinate 35,059,263 of NC_053044.1, forward strand.
TGCGCGACAGATACAACAACAATAAACTCCCCTAAATTGGGTTGACTGTCTTTTGAGAATGCCCTTGTGCTTGAATAGGTTCCGCCCCTAAACAAGTGTTCCGATGGGTTTCGCCCCCAAAGGAGTGTTCTGCAATCCAATGGACTCCGCCCCTGGAGGAATGCATGTATATAAAACAAAATTGCTCGAATAGGTTCCACCCCTAAACAAGTGTTCCGATGGGTTTTGCCCCCAAAGGAGTGTTCTGCAATCGAATGGGTTCCGCCCTCAAAAGAGTGCATGTATATAAATAAATCGTCAAAATGAGGTTATCTCGCCAGAATACAACAACAACCAAGCCTTATCCCACTAAGTGGGGTCGGCTACATGGATCAAATGACACCATAGTGTTCTATCAAAAACCATACTAATTCGTATTTGGTCCATGTCATAGAGATTCTACAAAGTTCTACGTTGGCTGTCGAGGCCTAACACAACCCTCTCCTTTTACCCGGGCTTGGGACCGGCTTTGGCAGGATTAGGTTATCCCGCCAGAATAAATTGCCAAAACAAGATCAATTCAACATTGATCGTATTAAACCCATCTGAGTCTCAAGAGACTAAATCACTTTGCTACAAGCCATCCAGGAAAATTAACTCGGTATCTTAATTTATGGGGCTATAGGCTACAACATGACTTCTCAAATTGTATGTTTCGAATACAATAGGCGAAAATTCTTCTAGCACAATTGTCTCTTTTTAAGCAACTATGAACAAAGGCAACATAGAGAAACATCAAAATAAAGTTCATTAATGTGGGTTATTATCTCAGCTTATTGTCTTGAGCCCTTGTCCCTTACAGGCCTCGTACTTGAGCAGTTTAGGGGTCATTTGGAGTAGGCCGTTGATTCTACCATATACATCTCAGTTCTTGGTATCGGCATACCGTCGGGAAAGGTATACCTGTTCTAGCAAGAACACTCACAAAAAGGTTTTTGAAAAGTTTTTGAAAAATTTTAAGCACAAAAGGATTTTGAAAAGGCCTCGATATTACTAAAACAGGTCGAAGTAAAACAAACTATAAGTAATTATTTAATGATTTAAGACAAGATCGAATATCACATCGATGCTAAACATACATCATAGTGGTGAAACCAACACAATAATGCAACCATCAGGAAAAGTAGGCAACAAAAGCTCATAAGCCATTACTCTTAAGCATTTCACCCTTACAGGTTTCATGCTTGTGGGGTTGTGAACAGGTTTCATGCTTGTGGGGTTGTGAACTGTCATATTTCTACCGTGAGTTTAGCCCGGTTTATGAGATCATCTCAGCCCATGTAGGAGATTAACTCGGCCCGCAGATGAGATAATCTCGGCCACAGATGAGGTCAACTCGGCCACGTTTCCCATGAACTCTACCATCTCGGGCACGTGCCCTATTAACTCAGCAAATGCATTCCAGAACTCGGTCTGGGCATTGACTGGGTAGGGGAAGCGGTTTCCTAGCTACAGGCTCCCCACATAATAGAAGAAGAGGTTACATGCTTGCCTATACAAGTAAGTTCAACTATTCCCTAAGGGGACGAAGTCTCTCCTTCCACTATACCATCTCGGATCTGAGTCTTGGCACAATGCCAGACTAGGTCACCCAAAGTTCTTAGCAAGAAAACTATTGCTTCTAAACCTATTCCAATATAATTCCTAGTCAAACCCTAACCAACAAGACCCATTGAACAACCAGCATCCATGCTTCACACGTCACGCCATAGGCACACAGTAAATAAACAATATCACGCACCAACATTTGCATAGATAAAAGAATTTAAATATAAAAAACTTACCTAAAAACTGAGTCAGAAGAAAGGATTCCCAAATGGGTATCACTGTAAGGGTGCCACGAGGCTTCTAATACACGAATATCATTGTTTCCAAGCGAATGTGTTTGAGAACCAACACTAATAGTCCTGCAAAAACAAACCCCCAAATAAATGTAAATGCAACTCTCTAAAATGGTAATGGAAAGTTCATAATTCCAGCATCAAAATAATTACACTCACGACAGCCATTTCATTTCTACTAATACAATATTACAATGCACCTCAAAACTAAACTAGAACAATGTGATAATAATAATAATAATAATTTATTCATTTTTAATAAAAAAAAAGACTGAAATCACACACACAACGGTCAGTTCCCAGGTTCGAACCAGGGTGAAGGTGTCTAGACTAGCAATATCGGCATTGCTAGATGTGCTAGGGCTTACAAATAGATATAAACGAATTACTGAAACATAATTAACTGGAGCAAATTCATAAGAAGCTTAGCAGAACAATGATCTTAGAGAAAACATGAGTGATTTAAACTCTATGTAACATAGTTTAAGTTTTTACCTGCAAATCAAGTTAACATCATCCTTCTTGGAAGTACGTCCATAGAGATACATAACACAGAGTCTTTCATTCCCAAAAAGAAGCATCGCAGTTCCATTCCTATTGATAGAGATTCTATTCACCTCAAAATCAAGCACAATATCCGTTTGTAAAACCTATTCAAATCCATCACAAAAATTAATCACATTCACTTCCATTTCTAATATCCCTTACAAAACCCTAATTTCAAAGCGAAGAATCAGAGAAAGAGAGAAGAACCTTAGAAGGGGAAGCAGCGAGAACGGAAGTAGGATCAGGATCACCAAGGCGAAGAGAAAGACGATGGAGGTGGTTGTTTTTGGAGTCCCATAAATAGAGACGGTTGGCACCGTCGTAAGCGAGTAGGTTTCGTGAAACGGAGTTACCGGAGGCGGTGTGTGTGGTGGTGGTGGTAGTGAAGAGAGGGTGTTTTGGTAATTGATGCCATTCGAGTTCTTCTTTAGGAGTTGTTGAACTTGGAGAGTAGCTTGGTTCTACTGTCATCCTCATTGTGAAGTGAATGAAGGTGGTGAAGTTGAACCCTTGCTATGGTGGTGGTTAGTGTTTTCTTCCGGTGGGGTGGGAGTCCAATTTTGAGAGCGGCTATTTGTACTTAAATGAAAATTTGAGAATTGCTCTATGGGGTCCCCTAATTACTTGCGGGCCTCCCAAAATCTCGAAAATACTCATGATTGCGAGTTAGGTTTTGTAACTTCCCATCACTGTTTTGAAGCTTTTTCGTGTAGATCGGAAGTTACAAAGTTCAAAATTTATTCCTATGGATCGGAATTTACCTCCTAATAGTATTTTTTTTTTTTGTTACTGGTCAATGGAAGTTGCAAATTGATTCGATTAGAAACCAAGTTTAGATTCAATCATACGTCAGATTTAAAATGTTTTGAGAATACAAAACATACAAGTTATAAAAAACGGTATAAAATAGTGAAATAGAGTGATTATTTATAGGCAAAAATTATCCCTATTAGACAGACGATGTGACGTACAATGTTTAGCCTCTACTCTTCTGATTTTATAAGTAGCGTGTTAGTTTCCCTTGTTGAGGGGATCATGGTGTCCCACATTCGACTCTCAACTTCCTCCTTTGTAACATGGTTCATTGACATGTTCCTTGGTGCACATCTCCCCATGATTGTGTTTTCTCTCTCATAGCCTTTCATGGTTAGTGGCATTATAAACATGGAGTGTGGGTTTTAAGAATCATTAACTAGCTCTATTAAGCTTTTACTAAGTTTGAGACCTTCAGTCTCGTGTTTTTAGTCAGTAGAGTTGTGAAAAACCAGTTCTCCCTTACTCAACTATCTTAGCCCTCGCCTAACCTTCCCTCGGCTAAGGGGTTTTCTCGCCTAAACCTTGATCACATAATTGTCGATGTCAGTTAAAATGATAATTATTTTTAGGTGTTATCAAAACTGTAAAAAGAAAACTAGAGTTTTTGTGTTTTAGATCTGAAACAAATACATATATCGACCACAACAAAAAGTCGGTGAAATAGTTACCACAAGAAATGTTGATACACTACGAACCGCAAAAAGCATTGTTGCACTATAAAATTATATTATATACATGTCAAATCATATATAGTGACATTAGTTCTTCGTCTTCACGAAACACTTTTCTTAAAATTTTACTTTCTATCCATCGATTTATATCTCATACTCCCACAATTCGCAAATCCCCTTAATTCCTAAGTTTGCTCATGAAATTTAAAAAAAAAAAAAAAAAAAAAAAAAAGTTGTGGTGAATAATAATCACATGTCATAGATACCCAATATAAAGATATTTGATATTACAAATATTAAGTATCAAGTGAGTAGACATGTATCAAAAATTAAGAGTAATATGTATACTAGATTGATCTATTATTCAAATGTTGCATAAGAGTTACGTTAGTGATTTATGTCATAAGTTATTTACGTGGTATTCAAGGGGATACATTGGCTTTAATAGGTAAGACCAATTAAATATTGGGGAAGATGTATCTTTAAGTTGAAAATTAAGAAGTTTTCCATTTCTATCTTCAAAAATGAGTTTTCTTTTTCGTATCAAGTTCTTTGATTTGAAGGTCGCGCCTCTATCCCTCTTGGATGACGGAGTGGACCATCTTGCATGTAATATTTATATGTGAGAGCAAAGTTCTTTTATCAAGAGAAAAATCTCAGAAGTTTATTTAAGATGTGTTTAAAAATAAAAGATCATATTTTATTCGCTCTTGTAAAAATCACACTTAAGAGAATCAATTTATCTCAAAGGGTAAACACAAATACTATGTGACTCTTGCAACATTTAACTTGAACATAGTTTTTAATCTAATTTTTTTTGAAATTATATATGATCTTTAACTTGACTCCCAAAAGGTGCTTATTTAGCTTCAATGTAGATTATACGTCCAAAAAAAAATGCTAAGTGTAGCTATATATTAGTCAATTCATATTTAAGTAGGCCTTTGACCATAACCAACAATCCATTCATTTTTATATATACACAATAAGATATAAGATATACACCAATCAAAGGGAAAATAAAAATAAAAATTGAGACATAAAAAAAAATACATATATACCTATACCTATAAAGCTATAACACCAATCAACAATTTTGTGTCTCATGGTAGCGGTGAAGTGTAAACTAGACTATAATCAGTGTTAGGTGTCAAAGAATACGAGCATTCCTTAGGAAACCTGAAACAAGATTAAAAAGAGTAGCAATTAGATTTTGGTTTCACAAAATCACTATTTCAATTTACAACATAAACAATTCATCTCTCAAAAGATAATTACCGTGGCATTCCTTGACGAACATGAGGACTTAATTAATATATGAATAGCTGATGAAGCTGTTAGATGCAAAATCTATACTTTTTGTTTTATATATTCTTCTAATCTAATATGTTAATCCCACAGTGAGTCACTGATCATTTGATTCTCTCTTCTTGTAGAATCTTAGGATACCTCGGATACCCATTTGTGCAAGCTGAAATCTGCAAAATATCAAAAGTATAACATGGTTAATTTCTTAGTCATTTTCAATATTTTTAGATAAAGATATAAATATGGCATGAAAAGAACATGGGAATAATTTGTTAAGATCTTTATAATTATTAAGTGGGATAAGCCTATTATTAATTGTTGCTAGTGGGTAGCCTCCAACTTGCAGGGTCCCAATTGCGTTGGCAATATTGGCCATTATCTTAAGGCAAAAAAATAAAATACTAAGTCTATACAAGATTTAACATTAACACCATATCTTCGCATGTGGCATAAGATCAGTGTACCTAGATGTTTGTAAATTATATTATGTATAGTCAAAATTTGGTCACCAATTTTGGACGTGTTCCCACCTGCACATATTCTTTGAACAAAAAGTCTTGAATAACAAAGAAAAGATTTACATGTAAGAGTGAGACCAAGTCTTGATTTTATCAAAATCAGGTGTTTCTAGACAAGAATAGTACTTTATCAAAATTACAAATTTGGATTAAAAATTGGAGGGTTGAGTTGAGACTATTTGGAAGAGTAAATTCAATGGGAAAAGTTTACTTTTAGACTAGTATATGAATATGATGTGGAGTCCAATATCCCCTTATGGCCATGTATTTTATTTATACCCTACCCAACTATACAACCACCTCAGATATGCTGTATTCAAAAGTCAACAAATTAATATGTTGCCAAAGCTGAAAAAATTAAATAGCAAATTTGAAATTTGCTTTCAAGCATACAAGTGGAATTGTCATCAAAGTATTGTCAATACCTTCCAGAACACAAAGGAAATTCAACCCCTATTTTGTTCTAATATCAATATGGAAGGAACTTAATGAAGTTTCCTTGATTTTAAATGGTACTTACGATAGGTGGGACCTTATTACCTCACAAAAATTCCCATTAGTTCCTATCGTGAAAGCCACCATACTCCAAGTCATTAAAGCAAACTAGAAACTACTTGGATTTTTCATTAAAAGATTCTTACATTTTAAAAGATGAAATTATCATTTAGATTCTTATTTTTTTTAATGCATTTAGATTCTTACATTGTTTTTTTAGGGGAGATTCTAATATTGTTATTGATTAATTCCTTCAAAAATATTGTTATTAATTAATTAAAATTGAAATGATATTTATAATTATAAATAATTAACGAAACTTCGATTTTACAAATATTTAAATAAGTTCTCACTTATCAATAATTATTAACCTTTATCAAATTCCATAAAAATTTATCTATAGTTTCAGAATAATTATAGCAACTTACTAAATTATAATATATTTCTTAAATATTCTAGTATACTATTTGTAGTTCAAATAAATTATTTTAATATTTGAAAAAAAATACTAGTAAATTTTAATAATTATATAAAAATAACTTATTTATGAAGTTTTTAAAACACAAACATTTTTGTTTTTATCTATTAAGACATACCATAATGTTTATTTTTGACTAAGACACATACCATAATGTTGAAAATATCAATGCTTTTAATATTATTATAGTATCAATTAAAGGGTTCACGCGGTAAAGTAGTGTCCACATTTGCACACAAATTTACGTTTCATTTCAAACAGATAGTATATTGATCAAAGCTAAAAAGAAAACAGTAAATATTGAATGAAATATAAGGCATTTTTTTTTATCAATTGCAAACATCAATAATTGAAAAAATTATCATCATCCACTCCACCAAAGCACAATAAATAATTCAAAAAAAATTATGTAAGAAGACAAGTGGTTGGTAAATGGATTGAAGGGAACACTTACAGATTCAATGTCAATCTTGTAAACCAAAAGCTTTCTTCTCTCTCTACAACTTGTTCTATAGGCCACGACAACATGTCCCACAGCCAACGCACAAGAACACACAAACAAAGCAATTTCTGATCCTCCAACATAGCCACTTCCATTTCCAAACACATAAACAGCTTTAAACGAAACAAATAACAAAGACAAAACAGAACACATCGTTGTTATACACAAATAAGGTCCTCTTGACCGTGAAAGTCTTGGTCCATCACATAAACTGTAAACACCTACATCAAAAAAAAAAAAAACATACCCTTTAATTAATATCCAAAAGGGTCATTGAAAATAAATAAAAAATTGTAAATTTTTGTTTGTACTTACAGAAAATGATGAAGGATCTTATTATTGAAACGAGGGGTATATCAATGAGAGAGTAACGAAAATCGTAGTTGTGGAAATGAGAAGAGAGTGTTGTTAAGGAAAGAGAAACAGGTGAAAGTGTTGAGAGAAGAGCTGAAGGAAGAAGAGCATCAGCAATAACCAATAGAACCGGGGCAGAAAATAGAAGAAGTGAAAGAATCATAGTGATTAAGAAAAACAAAGTTTTCACCACTCTTAATATTCTTTTAGATTTCTCTTCTTTAGATGAAAAACCCATTTCAGCTCCTTTGAATAATAATTTGCTTCCAATTCTCATGATGATGATTTATTATAAGAAAATAAAAAATGAAAGGAAAAACAGCTATATATTGTTGTTGTGTGATTGCTTACAAGGGTTAAGAGGGAGAAGAAAAAGAGAAAGAGAGAAAGGAAGGTGCAGGCCAAGGTGCAACAAAATTGACTAGAATTGTCTACTCTTTTGAGTGATGACAAATGTTTGAGACTTTATGTTTAGAAGTTTGTATGGGTCATATAGAGGTTGGTTGCCTCCAACTTGGTTGATATATACATTCTCTTTCTAATCCAACGGCAATACCTAAAAGCTTAAAAAGACAATTAACTACTATGTTAGTTTTTTAAAAATATTTATTTTATTTGGTGAGGATTATTCTCTATGAAGGTAACATCAACATTGACTTCTAGATCTTTGACACGTATTGTATGCGTTGTTTAATTAATGCTTTATAAGATTATGCACGTCATTTTTTTTTTAAAATAATAGAAAAGGGCTAACCCCAACAAAAACAACTAAAAACTGCTGGGGGAATATATCGTTGAAGCATTAGACACATCATTAGAAATGAATGTTGGGAATGATAAAAATTAGGCAAAATTATATTTTTAATCCCTTAACTTAATTTTAGGTAACAGTTTGGTCCTTTATCTTTTTTTCATTTTAATTTGGTTATTTTTTTTCCATTTTCATTTTGAATTTTTAAGCTTAAAATTCATGATTTTATTTTCTTATGGTCTTTCAGTCTTCAAATCTATGATCAGCGTCTATGTTTGCATAAAAATATTAGATTTGAAACTTGAAAATGTATATGAAAATGGACAAAAATGGCCAAATTGAAATGAAAAAAAGATAAAGGACCAAATTGTTACCTGAAATTAAGTTAAGGGACTAAAAGTGTAATTTTGCCTAAAAATTAAGAGTAGTTTAAATGTGCTTTTGCGACTTTACGGGAACTCTTTTGCTTGGAAAATCAGACTTTTACCACTCATCAACCACAATCTTGGAGGGCGAGTCTCTAGGTTTACTTGATACTATTAAAAGTGGCTATTTCAAATGGGATGCATGTTGTACTATTTGAAATAGATTCTAAAATTCTGTTTGATGCCATCAACTCTAATTTTACTCCAACAATGCATTTGGTGATTTTGTAATCCAATGTAGAAGTCTCTTACTCGATAGATCCGACTTTGCAGTGTCGTATATTAGGAGGCAAGTAAATGGTGTTGCTCGTAGTATTGCTAGGGCATCACTATCTAATCCTAGCCGCCATATTTTTCATCATGTAATGCCTACTTAGTATTCCTTAATTTTGAATGAAATGAAGTAACTTTGCTTTTGCTATAAAAAAATTAAGAGTAGTAACACTTTGACTATCTAACGAGACACCATTTTAGAGCATCTACAATCTGATTTAGTACTATAAAAAAGGTGGACACCGATTAACATTTCCCATTAGATAATTAGGCCTTTAGGTTAATGAAGAGCGTAATAATAACTTTCTCTAAGGATCCTCTCAGGAAAAATATCTCCAAGGGTGTGTATGGTAGCGGAGAAGAAGTGAAAAGAGGTAAATAATTAAAAAAATGTGAGATTTGAAGAAAGATAGGAGAAATAAAGGAGATTTGATATAAGAATACCTCTGAAAAATAGTACTCAATAGTAAGCAATTGACGACACCTGATTAACAAATTACAAAAAAAAAAAAAAATACATATGTCTTCCATGTTTTGAAGAGATTGCAAAAACTAGTGTCTCGCTTCTTTCTCTCCTATATCTCTTTTCTATTATTTATTTCTCCTCAATTTACCCCTTATCTAAATCTCTCTTCCGTATTCCTTTTAAACCAATCACACGACTAACTAGAAGTAGGGACGAGTTTCATTAGATCTTTAGTTTGAAAATCGAGCCATTACTTGTGAGGCTGATTCCACTTGAATTCTAGAAAATCATACTACGACTCAACTTAAAACTTAGGAGTATCGTAATGTCTTAGAATTCCTTATATGATCAGTTAATGAGATCACAATTTCATAAGTCTTTTCCGTATTTTCACCATCACTACACACTTTCTAAACTTTTCTCCATAAGATCACGTGTCACACAAGTGTTACAAATCAAGCTCACTCAACTATAAAATTGGTATGCTTTAGGCTGCCAAAAAGAGTATGCATCTTGTCAAAAGAGTGATGCTAAGTAATTCGTTAAAATCATCCTCGATTAAGTTGTTATAGGCATGCATAGTCTCCAACTAACACCCAAGGTTAAAGTTAGGTTTTAGTTGATAAACAATCTTGACATGCACACGAGATGAACAACTTAACACGAGGTGAAACTTGTAATTTCTAAATAAGACTCCAACACCTAACAACATGAAGTTCGCTTGTGTCAATTAAATGAGTCATAATTAACTCTATATACAATCTTTGTTAAATAAGATCCCACAACCTCAAGATACTAAGCAATCATATCTCTTTTAATTGAGAAAAATATCAGAGTATTGATAATAGAATAATCCATAGGGTTAGAGAGCATATATCTTGGATCATCGGCTCATTCCAAGCTTGAAATGGTTATGCAAAAAGTCTTTGACACGAAGATTTGATCATGCTATTTATAAACATTTTGTCGTGGTATGTTATTAACTTGGATGTCGTGGTTTAATTTGTTCGTAAATTCATCATTTACGTTTTTAGTGATATTGAATATATGGTAATTCAATATACTCTCTCAATTTGAATGAATGAATGAATATTATTTATGTTTTTGCCAAAAATATTCAATTCCGTCTTAAATGTAAATTTTATAAAAATAAAAAAAAAACATTTAATAAGATAAAATGTTTGGCCATCGTGAGCATAGCTCAGTTGGTAGGAACAATGCATTGTTATATGCAGGGGTTGGGGCTCGAACTCCAGACACCCTTTTAAAGTGAATTCTAACCACTAGAATACTTGACAAAAAAAATTGAAAGCAACCTTTTGTGGCTTTGCCTAAAATACCTACCATGAGCCACACTTTTTTTTGTTGCGCCTCATGCACCCTGGGATCAAATTACCTGCATGTATTCTTTAGGGGGTAGAACCGTAGGAGCATTATTATAGTATAATACTATAATGTATTGATTTCAATCAATATGTTTCATTGAGAGGGTCAGAGAGTAGGTGATTACAATATTTCTGCCAATCAACTAATCAAGCGGGTATGGTGGAACCGAAAGGTCGTTAGCATGTGATCACATGCTGTATTTTTGTCTTTTGAGCAATGCATTTTTTTTATATGAAAATGTATATGTATTATACCATTAATCATGAATTCTGTTTTATTCTGTGTATGGTAAGGTATATAAAATATTATATACTAGAAACTAAACTATTTCTCACTGTATAAGGCGACGATGATACTGCTATTTGATATTATTTTCTTGGACGTAATAGTATGGTACTGTTATTTGATTCTTGCAGCCTACTATTAACTAATTGTATCTTCACCAACATATATATTTTTGGAGCTTCCAATTAATCAATTTAGCATGTATTGAGGATCTTATTGGTTAACATTGGATTCTCTTTTACAATACCCACGCAAATTAGTTTAATTTCATTTTATCGTTGCAACTAGTCATTGTTTTTTCCTTTAATTAGGTGAAATCGGATTTAGTACTCAGGGGTTTACGCATCAACCATGATTGGTTAAAAAAAAGTGTTTTTAACCCTTGGAATTCATGAGAAGAGGATGTTCTAATAGTGTGCATTAATTTTAGGTTTAATTGCACTTTTGACCCCTATCTTTTTAAAAATTGCGGTTATGGACCCCTAACTAATTTAAATACAAAACAACCCCCTATGTTTTGATTCTTTGGCAGTTTTGAACCCCCAGTCCAGTGTTGACTCGGTCAACGCTGACGTGGCACCCTAAGTGAGGTGCCACGTGTCAAATTTTTTATTTTTATTTTGCCTTGCGGGGCCAAAACGGCCAAAGAATCAAAACATAGGGGGCTGTTTTGTATTTAAATTAGTTAGAGGTCCATAACCACAACTTTTAAAAAGATAGGGGTCCAAAAGTGCAATTAAGTCTTAGTTTTAACAGTGTGCATTGATAATCAATCATATATATATATATATTTCCGTGAAGATGCAACAATTGTTCTAAATATATATTTTAAGTTTCATAAACCTATGAAATGGTTCCTTAAGTTTTCACCACTGAAGTAATATAGTGACATGTTTGATTATAAAAATCCAACTGTATGTTTGGTTCATTTTAGATGCAAAAATTGATTCTAGGAATGTATAATTGATTTTGGCTTATGTCCATTAGCCAATGAAAATTGATTTTATTAATTTTAATTTGAAGTTAGAATTTGTAACTTTTGACTCTAATTGTGAGTTTTATACTCAAATTTAGTATCCTACTTACTTTTAAATCACTTAAAAAAACTAAAATTAATTTTAAAAATCAATTCTTGTCGCTACACAACCAAACACACTTAACCAAGTGCGTCAAATAAGGATCTATATAATATATAACTAAAAGCTAAAACAGTAATTTGTTTATAAATAAGGAACCATGGCATATATACCTAAAAATCAAATTGTTGTAAATAAGAAACATACATAAAAAATCATTTTGTTTTGGCATAGTAGGGGGTATTGAATTGAAAGTATCTTAAAAATTAAGTGCAATTAAAAAATAAAAGTGGACCGCTTAGAAATTCAATAACATTGCTTTTCTCACTCAAGAAGCTGTCTAAAAACATATGTGAAGCGAGTAGTAGTTAATTACTGTTAAAGTTTTTTTTTTGTCATTTGCATGTGTTTTCAAGCAACTTCTTACATAGAAAAAGCAAACTTCAAATTAAATGTCATGAGCAAAACTAAAAGTGGACCCCTTGCGTGGAAATCACCAAATTAGTTCATGTCTTTATAAACCCCTCTAAAAGTAGCTTATTAATATTTTAAAATAGTCTCTGTTTTTATGAAATGTTTTTCATTTATGTTCTTATCTTTATGTTTTTGTCACACAATGAGAGAGTTAATTGAGAAATTTTTAACAAAGATAAAGACTAGTTTAAAATATTAATAGAGAGATGGATTGATTTGAAAATGACTTGTAAAGTCAAAGATCAATTTGACGGTTTACTTGTACTCCCTCCGATCCTAAATATAAGTAAATTTGATTTTTTAGGTTCATTTAATTAATTATTTCTTTGGACCGGAGGGAGTATTATTTTGCTTATGGCATGACATTTAATAGCGTTGAGCAACCACGATATAATGAACAGATTTTAGGGATGAAAGTGTAACGCTTGTGAAACTTCAAAATCCAAACCAAAAATAATTTTTACTTCAACAATATTTGGAACTAATTCGTCACTGCTTATGACATTTCGTATAAAATATTTTGGATTAAGAAATAGGTGCAGAGCATGTGAAACTGATTGAGAAAGGATACACTTCAGCCCCAAAATAAGACACAAGCAAAGCAATTTGCTCGTGGACTTACTGTGCAGTGAGCAGCCCTGCTTTACATATGCCAAATTCTAAGTCAAATTAGGGAAAATGAATATTAAATCATAAGTTTATCTTGTTTACGGAAACATATATCATTGTTTGTTATTATTGTCTTATTTGTAGTTGATATTCAGGTTGTTTTTGTTGATATGATCAATCTGTCTAATGTTGCAAGATTTTATCGATTCGATGAATTAGTCTCTGCATTTACGCGCATGAATATCCAATTTACACAATAAACTAATGTAAGAATGTGATATCACTGGTGAGAGCTTGCGGTCAAGCATGCCAAATATTGCTGACTCTGGCCGCCACACTACACGGACAATTCATGAATCTTGCATACATACTGTGATGCATAGATTGAAGCGTGCTTCAGGAGAGAGCACATTTTTTTAATTAACTTCTTTTTTCAAGGCAATACATTATACATGTATGTCTTTTTTTCTTTGTTAGCATGTTAAGAACTAAATATTGAATTTCATGTATTTAATTTTTAATAGGTTACAAAAAATTCAACATACAATTTCTGTTTTTATATTTTTAACATGTGCCTAAAAAAATGTTAGGAAGATCCTTTTTTATGATTTCTTTTTTACATCAAAATTTTGATGTTAAATACAACGTACTTTAATTTGTGTCAGCTTTTAAAAGATGTGTAAATTATAAAAGATAAAACCATAAATTTTTTTTTGAGGGAAAGATGAAAACTTGGATATAATCTTCTATAGTGTTTATATTTTGATGTTTAAATAAACGCAACTCATTTTTTTATACCATCACCTTGGCAACCTTCATTTATTGTTGTTTGACCCGATATAGCGAAGTTTATTACTCTTATTAATGTTTGACTTTCACGTAGCAGACTTAATTTGGTATAGTATAGTATTAATAAAGTACTAGAGGATTAGACCTATATAGTTGGTTTTGCAAATATCGTGGGACTTTATATGAAAAGCAATATGATATTCTGTCGATATCAAAATAAACGTTTGTTGATCGAAATTCAATGCTACTTCTAGGTTCGGCTCAAACAAGAACTTAATGTCTCAAAATTTTGGGTAAAAAAAATCCTTTAGACCTTTTAATATATTGTGCCAATCACTAATTACTTTTAGGAAAATGTTAACAAGTGTCCTTAAGGTATTGTATTGTTTAAGGCTTTAAGCATATAAAAGTAGCAATTTTTACATTGACTTATATTTTCAAAACATAATTTTTTTTTGTGGGTTCTTTAAACAATACCCTTAAGACACTTGTTAACAAGACCCTTACTTCTATCACACACAAAAAATAACCAATGTTTTATAAAACTTTATTTTCTAATACATCTTTTTTCTTCTTCTCATAATAATGCGACAACGCTGGAAAGGACAATATACGATAGAGAAAACAAAATGCTGAAACATCATTTCTGCTGGCACAAAACCTAACTTCCTTTTGTATCAAAAGTACTTTAGCTTTATTAAAGTTTTTTAATCCATACCAAACAAATCATCATTTCTCTAATCCTTATCCAAGAGTCGTTGTGTGTTATAAACTTTGTGTTTCCTTGATATTTCTTCGATCGACATGGAGTTATCAACTTTACACCAAATTAACGCATATAAAATCTATGTATAAACACTTTGCTGACATGGGCTTAAGACTCTCTATTTGTCTTACAATCTTTAATTTTGTGAAAAACACAAAGCTTTTAGCTAGCTAGGAAGAAAAAGGATTGTGTGACATCATATATGGAGACAAGGTTGAGGCATTCTTTTTTACGGTGACAAGGTTGAAACCTTAGTGTAAAGGAAATAATCGGGATATCCTCCACTTCCTAAGACATTCTTTTTTATGATTTTTTTTCGTATCTTTTCTATGTTAGTTTGATTTATTTTTGGAGAAGACACGATTGATTTTAGAGATATAGAATTAATTCTGACATGTTTAGATGTTCTTAGGTATGATTGATTTTGCCTCCCGTCTCCCGAGTTAAGCCTAACACAAAATTATAATTTATATCTTTTACGTTTTAAATTGATTTTTAGTGTTGTATTTAATTTTCAACCCAATTTTATATGAAATCCGGTTTACTCAATTAAATCTATATAAAAAATTAGGTATAACATTAAGATCTAAAGAAAATATTTCACCTTTTTCATTCTAATTAATTTTAGGGAAATGATAACGATGCTCCGTGACACTTGTTAAGAGTTTTAAATAGTAACTTCTTTTTTTTTTAATCAAAAATATGTGTATTTAATGCTTTGAAAATTAAATTATTTACCTTTTTAAAGAATCATTTCTTAATTTAGAATAATTTAAAGAGTTTCCACGACATTCGTTAACAAAACCCTTAATTTTAACCGTCTTTTCATGATGAAGCTCAAGTGGTTAAGCTAATAAACTAAGAGCCTTCTTAAAAGGAGATCCAAGATTTATTTTGTGACGACTAAGATAGCTTACTAACCATTATTTTTGTTTATAAAATAAATCCATTTTTGCATAAACTTTGAAGCTCCATATGGTATCTAGCGGGAATACTACTGCTGTAGTACAAAGAAAAGCAACGATAAAACTTAGTAATTTCGTGCCAAGTACAAGGATATGATTGATCCTTATAATTTAAGCTAATAATAATGAACATTGAAGTATAATGAAACTAATCTTTCCGGGAAAATATCCATTGGATTTGAATGCAACAGCTAGTGACGTAACTTTGATAACAATAATTAATGTCTAGACACATAAAGAAAGATCACAAAAAAATACAAAATGTACATTAACCTCCTAAGAATTGAACCTTTGTGGGTTGCGTGGTTGTCGTATTATTAAGGGATAGATATGACCCTTAACACGGATACTACGCGGAGAAGTTAGAGAATTATTGGGACAGACGTAATTGCTTCATATGCTAAAAATATGAATAATGCAATTTTCTAGAAATGTATGTGTAAGATTTATGACATAGACATAAATAACATGAGACTTGGGCCATGTTTTATATTTAAGGTGAACTATATTTTTATTAAAAGTTTGAATAATTTAAAAATATAAAACGATTAATAATATTTGTGATGGCTTTTACATGTCTACTACTATTTAAAAATAATAATACTTCAATAATGCATGAATATGTGTACGTGTATGTGTGTAGTTTAAGTAATATTACAACTTTTTCTCCTAAAATAAAATATTGCAACATTTTATATAAAAGATGTTTTACACTTGTACGCATGTTCAGCATGTTATATTTACATTTGGATTATTCCAGTTCAAACATCTTTCAATCTCTCTCAATTTTTCCTATATGTCTATTTTAATCTTATTTATTTCAGTTTTCGTTGTTTTTTGAGATTAAAAATGCAATGATTGAAAGAAAAAGAATGATTATTTTACCAAATAATCCTTATTAGCTATTGATTAGTTTTAAAAGGAGTAAATAGTCAATTTCCCCTCTGAAATTGTAAGTTTCATCAATTATCCCCCCTGAAGTTAACAAAACTTCAATTACCCCCCGAAATTTCACAACGTTAGTCAATTTACCCCCTCCGTCAAATTTTTCTATTAGTGAACATGACGTTTTGCAAATACCCCCCTGAAGTTTTGCACTTATATGCAAAATGCCCCCCAAACTTAAAAATTTATATTATTTTTTTAAAAAAAACAAACAATTAATAGTTAAATATTAAAACTAACTATTAATTTTAGAATTTGGGAAAACTACATGCATATATACATCAAAATAGGCTCCAAAATGGGGAAAAATATGTATTTTTTAAAGTGACAATAATGGGATGATTTGTGGATTAATATTGGGGGTTGTGTAGTTTAAATGGTTTGAGCAAATTGTTGAAGGAGTTGGAGGAGTTAAAAGACTAAGATGGTGAAGGAGAAAATATAAATTTAAATCTGATTATTAATTTGTTTATAAACCTCTAAAAATAATAATTTGTCTATTAGAAATAATCATTATTGTCATTTTAAAAATACACATTTTTCCCTATTTTGATGTATATATGTATGTAGTTTTTCCAAACTTCAAAATTAATAGTTAGCTTTAATATTTAACTATTAATTGTTTGTTTTTAAGAAAAAAATAATATAAATTTTTAAGTTTGGGGGGCATTTTGTACATAAGTGTAAAACTTCAGGGGGGGTATTTGCAAAACGTCATGTTCACTAACAGAAAAATTTGACGGAGGGGGTAAATTGAGTAACGTTGTGAAATTTCAGGGGGGTAATTGAGGTTTTGTTAATTTCAGACGGGTAATTGATGAAACTTACAATTTCAGGGGGGAAATTGACTATTTACTCGTTTTAAAAGTAATACTTTGGAAGTAGTGTGCAGAGTATTAATTGGAAGGTACAATTGAAAAGAAAAGATTATTATTGCACTGGAAACTGAAAGTGACATTAATTTTAAAACAATTTTTTTTTACTAAAACGACACTCATTTTAAAACGGAATGAGTAGCATAAAAGAAATGCGAGAAAAGAAATGCATAATTTGTTATAAAATAGTCAAGATGTGGTCGCAGTTGATACAAAAGGATATGACACTAGCAACATTTCATATTCCATGTGAAATTGCTAATGCATATTAGCCAAACTCTTATATTCAATAAGACATTACTAAGGACACACTTAGCCTAAATACTACAAGTTAAAGTAATGTAATAACGACTTGATATCGATAATTCACTAGTCAACAATTCCAAAGACATTAACATAAACCTTTTCTTTTTCTTCGGCTATGTTATAAAATCCGAACTAGATACTAAATCAACAAAAACCACAAACCAAATTGCACGGTTGAATGAAAAAGTGATATGAACACATCCAAACCAAACACAATTTTTTACGGTTTTTTGTTTGGACTGGTTCAATATTTTTAGTCTTTAAATTAATATGAAAGTGACATAATAGACATAGAAGTATTGTTTACATATCACGCAAGAATATATCTAAACAATACTTCTATTTATATCTTATCATGCAAGAATATATGTACGTGTATGTGTGTAATTTAAGTAATATTGTAACTTTTTCTCGGAAAAAAATATTGCAAATTTTAAATAGATAACACTTGTACGCATGTTCCATTATCGCCAGCCCAAACATTCAAACTATTTAACATTTGGATCATCCCAATTCGAACATCCTTCATTTTCAATCCCTCAATTTTCCCTATATGTCTCTTTTAATCTTAGTTCTTTCAGTTTTCATTATTTTTTAATTATCTTCTCTCTTTATCAAGAGATATAAAAAGGATTGAAAAGGATTGAAGGATGTTTGAATCAAGAGGGTCCAAATCCGTCGTGCCAAGTAGCAATTGCGCTAGTTTCATCATATTTTTCATAAGGCAAAATATATTAAAAAAAAACTCTTAAGCCAAACATGAAGTAAGCAGGAAAACAAAACAAAGTTACAATGATACAAACTTAAGTCCAAAACTAATACACCCCATCACAACAAAATCAGAGACAGTCTTGTAGTTTCATCATATTGTTAATGATTCATTTATGAGTAAATAGACAATTATCCTCATAAAATTGTAAGTTTCGTCAATTATCTTCTTGAAATTAACAAAACTTCAATTACCCCCCTGAAATTGCACAACGTTAATCAATTTACCCCATCCGTCAAATTTTTCTGTTAGTCAACATGACGTTTTGCAAATACCTCCCCTGAAATTTTGCACTTATGTGCAAAATGCCCCCTGAGCTTGAAAATTTATATTTTTTTTTTCTTATCCTTAAAAGTGACTGCATTGTCACTGATTGTGAAGCATATTAGCTAAGTTTTGTCGGTATACAACCATTCTTTTGTTAAGTTCACTTTTAACTATTAAATTAACACATTTGATTACATTTTTAACGCTTTGCACAAGACCCTTTTGATCCTTTTTTGTTCAGCTTTCACCATTCTATAGTCACTTAGGTTGTTGGATAATATATCAATTTTCATTGGCCAATTACTAAGTCCAAATTTGCATGTTTTGGATAAAAAATAAAAAAATAAATTTTAGGATAAAAAAAAAAAGAATTTTCAAGTTTAGGGGGCATTTTGCACATAACTGCAAAACTGGGGGGATATTTGCAAAACGTCATGTTGACTAACAGAAAAATTTGACGGAGGGGGTAAATTGATTAACGTTGTGCAATTTTAGAGGGGTAATTGACGAAACTTACAATTTCAAGGGGGTAATTGCCTATTTACTCAAAAATTCATACTAGTATGTTATTATATTTTTTTGTCACTATAGTTATTTTCTGTGAAATTTATGTAATCTTGCATAATAGACTTTTTTTTTACTCAAATATATCTAGCCTTACACACATAACTTTCAAATTGTAATGGCACAATCCTTAACTAGAATACATAGCATTGAAAAATAAAGTCAAATTTTTTTATGCAATTTACACAAGAACCTTAACTAGAACATCAATTTATGAGTGTTTGTTGCAATTTCACTCAATTTTTTTACTTATTGTATGCAGTGTTGTTTGCACACTCTCAATCACTACCAACGATTCACTGCTCGTGATATTATCTTGAATTTCTCCTCCTTCCTTTCCATTCTTGTTGTTTCTTATAATTTTGGATGGATATTAACTTTAGATATATCACATAATTTCTTAAATTTCTTGTGTAAATTATATATACGAGTAAATAGAATTTCCCCCCTGAAATTGTAAGTTTCATCAATTATCCTCTTAAAATTAATAAAACTTCAATTACCCCCCTGAAATTTCACAACGTTAGTCAATTTACCCCCTCCGTCAAATTTTTCTGTTAGTGAACATGACGTTTTGCAAATATCCCCCCTGAAGTTTTGCACTTATGTGCAAAATGCCCCCCAAACTTAAAAATTTATATTATTTTTTTTTTCTTAAAAACAAACAATTAATAGTTAAATATTAAAGCTAACTATTAATTTTGGAGTTTGGAAAAACTACATACATATATACATCAAAATAGGGAAAAATGTGTATTTTTAAAATGACAATAATGATTATTTCTAATAGACAAATTATTATTTTTAGAGGTTTATAAACAAATTAATAATCAGATTTAAATTTATATTTTCTCCTTCACCATTTTAGTCTTTTAACTCATCCAACTCCTTCAACAATTTGCTCAAACCATTTAAACTACACAACCCCCAATATTAATCCACAAATCATCCCATTATTGTCACTTTAAAAAATACATATTTTTCCCCATTTTGGAGCATATTTTGATGTATATATGCATGTAGTTTTCCCAAATTCCAAAATTAATAGTTAGTTTTAATATTTAACTATCAATTGTTTGTTTTTAAGAAAAAAATAATATAAATTTTTAAGTTTGGGGGGCATTTTGCACATAAGTGCAAAACTTTAGGGGGGTATTTGCAAAACGTCATGTTCACTAACAGAAAAATTTGACGGAGGGGGTAAATTGACTAACGTTGTGAAATTTCAGGGGGGTAATTGTAGTTTTGTTAATTTCAGGGGAGTAATTGATGAAACTTACAATTTCAAGGGGGAAATTGACTATTTACTCATTCATTTATGTAGTCATGAATATTTTGCATTCATTAAAATGGTTTTGAATTGATCTATAAAATTTATGATTTCGGTCTCTCTAATATCAACCCACTTGGGTTGGTATGCTAGCGCTGGTTTGAGATATTGAAGTGTATTCGTATTCAAAATTTCAAGTTTAATTTTTTCTAATATCAATTTGGGTGAGTTAATTTAACTTCTTAAAAAAAATATCAATTGCATATGAATTAAAAAACATCCCCATGAGCTTAGCTCAGTTGGTAGGGATATTGCATATTATATGCAGGGGTCGGAGTTCGAATCCCGGACACCCCACTTCTCCACAATTAAATTGTGTGAGCTCTAGCCAATACTTGACCAAAAAAAAAAATGACTATGAACAAATTTTGCAAGATTAAAAGAAAACAAGGTTCATACCAAAATGTTATATACTTACAAAAAATAAAATTAAAACGAAATTTTATAGAGACTAAATGTAAAAATAGATAAATTTAAAGCAAATGATTGGTCATCGCGATGATAACTCAATTAATATTGACATCACATATGATATATAAAATTCAAGTTATAGATTGTAAAAAAAGCAAAAGGATTGAATTCAAGTGTTACATTGACTATATGGTGCTTGGACAAGTTAAGGAAATTTTTTATCGTCCCCATACCTCCGTTCAAAAATTTGAAAATGCCCCACAAGGCCACAATATTTTTTATTCCAGAATTTGAATTGAGTTTTTTTATTTGGATTCTATGAAAGGGGAAAATGCCCCATACCTCTTTTCTTCTTCTTCTCCTCCTTCCTGCTCCTCTTCCAGATTTAAACTCATTCATATTCTAGAATCCGAATAAGAGGAGTTCAAAGTATGTCAAATGATGTTCAAATTCTAAAATCTTAATTAATTGTTATGTCCTAGTTATAGAATCTGAATGGATAAATTTTTTGAAAAAACCAATTAGCCATATTTTAAGTGTATTTAGTTTTTAAATCCACCATGGTTGCATGATGATGTTGGCTTGATATCTTGTACTATGCTCCTCCTTAAGGTCTAAGGTTCGATTCTCCGCGATGCCAATTTGGATGAGCTAATTTAGATTCTTAAAAAAAAGTGTGTTTGATTTTTTCACTTTGTTATCGAAGGAAATCATAAGAAAAATCCAATTCAGATTCTAAAATCCAAAATTAAAAGAAAATAAAATTTGAGTTTTCAGAGGTCACGAGAGATATCGGGGAATACAAAATTCCTAGTAGTTAATTAAATGTTGGGCCTTTAGCCTCTTTGGGCTCTTTCCCTTATAGCTCAACAAGAAGGGAATTTCACTTCATACCCCCATTTATTGCCTATGGCCCAAAAATAACAGCGAAACTAGCCAAATTTTTAAGAGGTGGTCAAATATAACAAAATAAAATAAAAGATATTTGTAACCTATAAAAAAACTCAAGTGGCATCATAATTTGGGATAAATTTTTCTTGTGACATCATAATATGTGTGGCTTTAAATTAAAATCCAAAGTTTGTTTTGGTATGTCTAAACGATGGTTGCTTCGATTTGCACTTTAAGGAATTAGGTTTCATTGACGGCAAAATCAAAGTAGATAAGGAAGAGAGAATCGTGTGTGCCGTGTTATTGATTTGTTTTTAAATTAAATTGTGAGTGGGGTCGAAAATGAGTCGAGCTGAGTCAAACTTAGCTGAACTCGGCTTGATTCGATAAAAAATAGATTGGATCGAAACTTGACTCGAGTTCGTTTAAATTGATAGCTCAAGTCAAATGAACCAATAGATAAAAAAAATAACTATTAAAGCTCCAAAACCTCTTTATAATTTTTCTCAAAATCACATAAATAAATGGATAATCGATATGAAATTAGATGCAATGCCACACTATTGGTTACAACTTAATAAACCCATTCCCATTGCATGTTTGCATGCTTCGCTCCACTGTTTTATAGATCATCTCGCTTCCCATTTTACACTAAATTTTCGATTGGGGACTCATTTTACTTGTTTGTTTGCAAGCTTGTATGTTGAATGATATTAACCATTCCAATGAGGGATTACTCTTGTTCTATCCTTTCTATCATGGCAAAATATATTATATATATAAAAACACGGTAACCAAACCACAAGTACAAAAGATTTTATGAATGCCAAATAAGAACCCAGCACCATAAGTACAAAGGATACAAGAAGAGGCACACAAAGAAAACACGAGAAAAATGGGAAAAAAGAACCAAGGCTAACACAAAAAAGATACCACACAAATCAGCCCCCACAAAAACAAACCCCAACCCATCCAGCAAGGAAGACAAGCTGCCAGGCATACGCCGAGCAGGGGCCACCAGCCAAAAACTCCCCACACAACCACCGCCCTACACCCACAACACCTCAAACCCTACCAATATCAGCACAGGACAGGTTGCACCTCCCACTCATATAAGGAGCAGAAACACGTAGAGCTCTTAGATTGGAACCATTTCCAAGAGGCAAGCTTCACCCGATCCACAATCAACTCGAAGTAGGAGCCCTCCAGCAAAGATAATATCGTTGCGAGAAAGATAATATCGTTGCGAGAGCTTCCTATCATGAACATTACATACTCAAAATTAGCACTTGTTGTATTCTTTTTTTATTTCTTTCTCACTATCATATGCAGGTAAAGACTGTGTTTAATTTATCGAATGTATTTAAAAACGTTTATGAGCTTCGCTTATCTAAACAAGCTTTTTATATTGAAAAATATAGCAACAGTAACTCTTTAAATAAGCCTAATTGATTTAGCAATGGTAAAAAAAACTTCAAATTCAGTCCTTTTGTTAATTATATTTTTTTAAGTTTGAAATTTTATCGTAATGGTTTAGTATAACTTTTTTATATCGAGCTTACTCTTGAATCAAATGATCCGAACTCCACATAGCTCAAGTTCAACCCGTTTATTTAACAAACTTAATTTTCAACTCAAGTTTGACTTATTTGGTTTATGAACCAAGTCCAATGAATTGATTACCGAATCAAATTTTGAATTATTTTGGAGTTGGTTCGGTCGTTGTCAGTCCTAATTGTGAGGCATTCGATTGATTAGATCTAATGGTTAAGAGTTGGTGTAAGTTATAAGAGTTGTACATAGTGTCAACGGATCCCGACTCACAACCATTATAGAAATACATCAATTTATTCTTTAAGAGAAATACATTATTTGTTTTTTTGGAAGAAATGAAATATATTTTTTGTTGACATCCTAAAGAATTTTTAAGAGAAATACTATATTTTTTGTTGACAACCTAGATAAAAATCGCACACACTCATAAAATAGCACTCCTTAACCGTAAACTTTGGCTTAACTACTTTTCACCGATTTTCAATAGCATATGGCATCGTTATGGCGCGCAGGGACCAAGCTATCTCTACTAGCAACCGCCATCGGCGGCGGCAGTGCAGCGGCGCTCATTGCCACCTCTGACGATCCTGCAACCGCGCTCAAGCTCTCCACAACCATCCCCCGTCGCCTCTTCGACGACGCCGTCACTGCCGCCAACATCGTTTTCGGTACTGTAGATCTCACAGAATCTTCGTTGTTTCCTAAGTTCATATGAAATTCAACAATTTCCATTAATTCGAATTGTTAAACGCTCCATTGAAGCATTAGAATGAGTATCTAGACCTGATTAAGGGTTTAAGTTGATGAAACTTGATGCGGATTGTGTATAATTTTAGTTAGAGTGTTGAATATGTGCTTGATCATTGTTTTGATTGTGGATTACTATGATTTTTGTGTATTCAGTTATGTGCTACTGCTATGTAGCACTGACACTTCTGATTGAAGGTGTGTAAGGTGTGTCAGCTTAAAAAGAAAAAGGTGTCTGACACGTAGACATGATGCTGAAACATGTGATTAAGTTCAATTAATTTATTTTTAAATTTTTTTACTGGTGTCAACTTGTCCGTGTCATTGTGTGCATGTCTGTGTTAGAGCTTCATAGGTTATTTGAAAATGAATGTTGGATTGATTTTGCTAGTTTTGTTTCTTGTGTTGTGGTTAGATTATGAATATTCACTACATGGAATTCCGGAAGGGAGTATTGAGAGGGAGAAAGTTAAGCATGAAGTTCACCTCCGTTCCGCGGAAAGACTTCGAGACCTGTGTTTTAAGAATGGAGGGATTTATATAAAGCTTGGACAGCATCTTGGGCAATTGGTATATTTCGGTTCAAACTGTGCAGTCAAATTATTATGTACTCAACACGATAGGCAATGCTTAGTTGTTTGTTTGTTTATTGTCAATGACAGGAATACTTAGTTCCTCAAGAGTATGTTCAGACCATGAGGGAGTCCATGCTAAATAGATGTCCGGTTTCTTCGTATGAACAAATATGTGATGTATTCAAGAAAGAGTTTGGAGCAACACCAGATAAAGTATTTACTATCTGTTTCATTCCTCTTAATAATGTCTCATCTTCGCCTAATTAGTTTTGTTATTCATGATTGCGGTTTTTCTTGAAAAATGTTATTGTCGTGGTGGGTGAATTTTTGCTTCTAATATGTAGGTATTTGCCGAGTTTGATCCAGTTCCAATAGCAAGTGCTTCCCTTGCACAAGTTCATGTAGCTCACACACATGATGGCCAAAAAGTTGCTGTTAAGGTTCCAGTTGTTGCTAAATTTTATTGGCTACTTATTAATAAAAACAATTGGATATTTTTCTTCTGCTTGGTTTGAATACGAGCATGTACTTTGTAAGCAACATTTATTGTTCATTCATATGGTATCTGTCAATATACAGGTCCAACATTCTCACATGACTGAAACTGCGGCTGCTGATCAAGCCACTGTGGAGTTGATTGTGAACACTCTGCATAATTTTTTTCCCAGTTTCGATTATAGGTACTGCTATGATGCTATTGGCTGTTAGAAATTCATCAGAAAATTTAGAAGCCATCTATATCAGCAACATACTAACCAGTAACCACAACTAATAAATGTTTTTTCATAACGGAATGATCTTTTTTTTTTATCATTTCATTTTCTGTATGATGTAGTAAGAGCTATTTATTTTCTGTATCCCCCCCAGTTTCTTTGCATGGATGATCTATTCATATCCTGTTTACTTCTGTCTGCAGGTGGTTGATTGATGAGATTAAAGAGAGTTTACCCCAGGTTAGTTGCTATTTACTATATTTATGCCTAAAAATATGTCAATGTTTATTTTTAGGTTCTTGCCTACTGTACTAGACTGATGGTTTATACTTTATATGGCTGGGTTAATGTTATTTTCATTTTGTTAGCTTTCAAAATTGACTTCATTTCAATGTATACTTTAGTATGATTTTCTGATTATTTAATTTTTGGAGCAAAGAAGTTGGCATTTAGTGAAAATTGTATGACCAAATTTTGACGGGAAACTCGAGTCCTCGATTACATGTTAAGTTAAGATACATTTTATTCTGAGTCAATAGTTTAGAAACAAACCTAAATTTGAAAAAGTGTAACTTTTTATGCCTGCCATTTCTCCCCGCTAAATCATGAAAGTTTTAAGAATTACCTATCTGGTTGTATTGAGAAATTTTACTGCGCATTTATGCGGCAATCCTCAAATATATTTCATATCATATATAAAATATTTTTTCTGTTGTGGTAAGGTTTTCATGTCAAGATGGTAGTTTATCTTCATTTTCAATTTCTGCTTGTTTCCATTAACTTCCAATTTGTCTTTTGAGGATTGGAGGTGGGGACTTGATTAGAATTATTTGACTCCGTTATATTCTTGATTAAAACCTTGAACTGTTTTTATGTGAGTGTCATTCTAAAGTTTTGCACAGTAAACTTGTTAACCTTATTGTTTTACGGGCAGGATTACTTTGTTGGTTCTTGATCTTAATTTCCAAATCTAGTCTTTAATGTTTGAAAACGTTAACAATATTGGCCTAATAATCATATTGTTTGGCTTTCTACACCAGCTTTTTGGTTCTGATTTGTGGTGCAATTAATGCAGTGGATTGTACCTGTGGCACACTTGCATCTCCCATTTTCGATGGACCAAAATAGTTTGTCTCGAAATTAACGTTTTAGGACATGCATGACGATATTGAACCGGAAAATGATGAATTAGTAACTTAAAATTAGAATTAAGATAAAGGATCAATGGAGTAATTTTTTTTGTATATTTGAATAATAGAGTACGGGTTCAAGTCCTGGAAACAGCCTCTTGTGTAAAACAGGGTAAGGCTGCGTACAATACACCAAATGGTGGGACTCCTTCCCGGACCCTGCATATGCGGGAGCTCTAGTGCACCGGGTTGCCCTTTGCCCTTTTGAATAATAGAGTAATTTTTCCTGTTGTATATTTGAATGTTTGCAAATCATATATGATATTTACAATTTGGAGTTACATAAGAATGTTTCACTAAGTATATATAGAAGCACCTTCTTTGATTTATGTTGGATTCGGTAATTTTGTGTTTCTCATTCATCATTCTTGGGTTCTGTTTTATTTTCTCTTCATGTTTTTGCCTTCTGCTAGATGATTAGTGATTTGGTTTGTTCATATTATGACTGCCAGGAATTGGACTTCTTAACCGAGGCAAAGAACAGTGAGAGGTGTTTGGAGAACTTCCGCAACTTGTCTCCTCATATTGCAAAATATGTATATGCACCAAAAGTATACTGGGGTCTGAGTTCCTCAAAGTTGCTTACAATGGAATACGTAGATGGTGCTTATGTAAATGATTTGAAGACCATTAAGAAACTAGGGATCCGTCCACACGAGCTTTCAATATTGGTTAGTTCATGCTTATTGTTTCATTGTAGATGCAGTACAATGATCAGTGGTGGTGTTGTAGCGTATAGCCTTTTTTTTTTTTTGAAACAAGCGTATAGCCTTTTTATAACATGTTGCTTGTGTTACGATACCTCTGATGAATTTGATCGCATATATCAAAGAAGTTGCGCAAGTTAATGAGTGTTTTGATTCCCTCATGCAATTGGTACCCTATATAGTTTATCAAAAAAATAAATAGGTAGTTTATTACTATAAAATTCCGCATCCATCGCTATGCGTGTAATCCATAGAAGGTCAGAATCAGACCCACTATGTGGGTCAATAGTAGACAGTCTTGCCTTATATTTTCGGGAGTTTGATTCCATGACTCAAACTGGGAATATGACCTCTTGGTTACATGGCAGCAACTCCAATTATTTAAGTAAGTTGCCCTTTCAGCTGGCCGACAAAATAATTTACTAAATGTGATCATTATTTTGCAGGTTAGTCAAACTTTTGCTGAAATGATGTTCAAGCACGGGTTTGTACACTGCGATCCACATGCTGCTAATATGTTGGTTCGCCCATTGCCTTCCAGCAAAGCTAGCATTCTGGGTAAGGATTCCTTTGCTTGCAAACTTGAACTTTTTCTATAACTCTTTACAATCTAGATATAGCCTTAAAGCCTTTGCTTTGCGTTTTTTAATTTCTCTTGCATTTTTTGTTTGCTAATTCTGCTCTTAAGTAGGAGGGTCTCTCCCCCTATGTAATTGGACGTGAATTGCAAATGGGAGGGGGGAATTTAATTTGGAGGCTTAAGGGAAAATGATGGCAAGTTGGTAACGGTTATCATTAATAAATGCCATGATATGGAACACGAACACATTCAACTAGTATCCGAAAGAAATTGAAAGAGAAAACAATAAAAGATATAAAAATGAAGTTAAATGCTCTGAAATAATATTGGAGTATCCTGTTGGTCTTGATACCTGAGCCGAGGCACTACTTGACTAGGGAAATTCAAATGTCCCTAAGCTCTCCCTTTTAACTGACAAGTCACTCCAGAAATCACTAACCAACTTATACTCCCCTCCCCTGTCCATATAACCACCGTGCAATGACTGACATCTTTTATAGCTAGTTAGTTAGTTATAGTGGAACTTAAACTATTCCCTACTGTTTAACCTATCTCTTCACATAGATCCTCTTTATGAGTGGTCTTCTACTGATACTCATCCAATCCTCTGCAATGCTTTCAGTTTCACCTTGTCCTTTAGGTGATATTGTGGTAAACCGTGTGGCATCTTGGATATTGATTCCCAAGAGTCTTCAAACTCTATTAAGTGTGCTATTTTGAACTAGTTAAAGCGGGATCGATGGTTCAACCTGGGTGGTAATGGCGGGTTCTTCCTCCTCCTTTTGCTGTTTTAGTGTTACAATCCTCCCTCGATATACCCCTTTGACCCGTAGCCTCCAGCACTGTAAGTGACTCCTTGGCTGGCTACTAGTTGCATGAATCCTCCACCCCTTTTATCGAGGATGGTATTTTTTGTCACCATCAACCCAGCTCAGCTAAAGTCTGTACCTCATGGAGACTTGATTTGTGCTTAACCTTATCTGTAAGACACAAATATATATATATATATATATATATATATATATATATATATATATAGAGGGCATATCAAGTGAGAGGAGTTTTTAAATGAGAGGGTGAGAGGAGTAATTAACAACCAACGGTTAAGATGCTTCAGCTTTAAAACCCACTAAAACCATGTGATTAATTTCCCCTTCTTCTCAAGCATCGCTTCCCTTTTTTCTCTGGTTCCAACACAAAAACTGCACTTTCCTTCTTCCAGTGTCAAACGTAAAGAAGATAAACAGATACATTGAGATGTTGCTTTTCTTATTCCCAAATAGTTGTGTATTTCATTTTTGTACCATTTGTGAAGCAATAGAATCGCAGATACAAGAATCATTGTTGTCAATTTCTTCCCAAACAAATATCGAATTAAAGACATAAACTTTTCTTAAAAAATCAACAAAAAAGCTTAGATATTCAACCATGGGTTCTTGCTAGTTCTCTTCTTTGAAATTAAATTAAATTCTCTTCTTTCATAATTTTTTTTTCTTTCGAATTTCATAAATTAATTTAATTCCTTAAAAATTAGGTTGAAAAATTAGAATCCAAAGGTGTAAGCAAAAAGTTTTTTCAAAACTGGAAATTTGAAGAAGAGGAAATTTGTGGGTATCGAAGCAATGGGGTTTGAGGAAATTCATAGGAACTAGGCAAAAGAAATCCAAACGGTACAGAGAAGAAGATGAAAATTAATCACATGGTTTTAGTGGGTTTTAAAGCTGAAGCATCTTAACCGTTGGTTTTAATCAGATGGTTGTTAATTACTCCTCTCACCCTCTCATTTAAAAACTCCTCTCACTTGATATGCCCTCTATATATATATATATATATATATATATATATATATATATATATATATATATATATCTTGCTTGGAATTTTAAAGGGCCCCACATAAACCTCCAATACTCCCCTACACCCTCTTGCTTCAAGCTCAACAGCACCTTGTAGTTTGTATGGGTTCTGCGCCATGTCTCCTAAATATCAGTGATCCTGTTCCATTGAAGTTTTTGGCTTTTTTGCTCACCTACAGTCTTGCTTTCATAATTACTGAAGCATTGATATCCTATTTTTACAATTTTTTATTTGTTAATTTCCCATATTTATTTATGGGAATTGCTAACAAGGGCACTTGATAAGAAGTTTAAAGTGGCAATTTTACCTTGGGAATTGTGTATTCAACACATTGAATTTTGAAACATTAAAAAGTAATTTTTTCAACATAAAATTTATCAATTGTTTCTTATTTTAAATCCTTAACAAAATGACTCTCAATTCTTAACTTTTTCACATGAACAGGCTGGAGAAAACCACAGCTGATTCTTTTAGACCATGGACTCTATAAAGAGCTTGACTTCAATACAAGAAATAATTATGCTGCACTATGGAAGGCATTGATATTTTCTGATGCTAATGCAATCAAGGAATACAGTAAAAAGTTGGGTGCTGGGGAGGATTTATATGCAATTTTTGCTGGAGCTCTAACAATGAGACCTTGGAATAAAGTTGTCGACCCATCCATGGATCATTTAGTTATACAGGGAAGTGAGAGTGACCGTTCAGAACTGCAGGTAAGATCATGATTTTGTACTAGATATTGATCTTCAGTCATAGGTGCATGTTCATTTAGATTAACTTATGGGACCAAAATGGTAACGTTAATAACTTATGGGACCAAAATGTAACCAACAAATAACTTAAGGGACCAAATCATTAATTAAGCCTTTAGATTATAATGCTTGCAGTTTACTTTTTTGCCTTTTAACATGTTGAATTATTTAAATACCACATGTTGATGCTGGATATAGCAAGTAATTGTTCAATTAGAACATGGTTTGCTCTTTGCTAAATATAGATGTCAATACGTTTTAACAAGATATAACGATGTTCTACATTGCTGAATTTACGAGCATGGCATGTTGAGCCTGATGAAAAAGAAGCTTGAAATGACTCTCCTAACTGTTTTGCAGATGTATGCTTCTGAATATTTCCATGAAATCTCCGAGCTTCTAAGGAGATTACCTCGAGTGATTCTTCTAATGATGAAGACAAATGACTGTTTAAGAGCAGTTAATAATACCCTGGTATGTACAATATCATGTTTTTCATCCACTGCCATTACTAAACTTGTTGTCAAATGATTAATACTCTTCAAACGGAAGTAGCTTGTGTCTAACTTTAAAAATTAAAATAGCCGGTCTGTTACATGTAAGTAAAATATTTATCATTTCCAAGTTGCTGTTTCCGTTTATAGTGATTTTTTTTTTTGGACATCATCAGACACAGGGATCATTACTGGAGACATCTCTGAAAACATCTTGTATCATTGGAAAGGTTTCTTCCGAGGCTGTCATTGACGCAAGAAGGTCACAAAGCAAGTCAGTTTTAACTTGGTTTAGCATTAAATGGGACAAGATTTTGCTGGAAATACAGCTTTGGAAAATGCAGATGTTCCTGTGGCTTTTACAAGTGAGAAAGGCATTGCCTTGGTCTCACCGAGCATCATAAAGACATAATCTTCCTAATTTACTTTTTGGTGCATTTTATTCTACTTCTTTACAAAATATGCTCTTGTATTCTTTGTCTCCGTGGTCAGAAATTCCTTCCCAATTTGTGGCTTTGTGTGAGCACGGATTAACAAATTGATTTTTAGTGCGTGGATTTTATGTTTGGAGCCCCAAAATTATGTTTGGACAAAAGATACAAGATTTGGAGGCTATCCAAACCGAGATGAAACATGCACTTTATAGGTTAAACTTAAAAGATACATGTATTCATTGATTCAAAATGCTGTAAATCCCAGTTAAAATGGGAAAAGTGCACTGAAAAGAATATGATTATATCTAACATAAATATAGTACTCTGGTTACAGGTCTAACTATTTGACGATTCAGATTCAGATGCATTCTGATAAAGGTTACTACTACACGTGTCAAAGATATTTAGATTGCTGTATTATTTTTTCAGGACCTTGTATTGAGAAGCTGATTTTGAATTAACTTGCCTAGATTTGATTCCATTGTAAACAGAGGATTGAAGCATTTCCGGCGGTGGGGTTTAGCATGGGAAAGAAAAGTTGTTTCCCACTGTAGGAAAGTTTTTTTGGACGGTTCCACACTATTCATCTTTCCTCTCAATCTTAGTTTTCAACACACAGAAGAACACAAATTCACTACTGAGCTGTGCTTTAGAAAACATCACCACCAAAATTACCAGCAAACTTATAGACATTTGTACCAATAATATAGATGAATCTCTCCCACGGTTGTCTGCCATGGCTCTCCAGCGAAGGTTGTTTAAGGAAACTTTTTCAAATCTGAGTGTTTTTTTTGTTACAAACAGACAGAGATGGAAAGGGAGGAGAGAGAGCAAAGGGTGGGGATGGTGGTTCCTTGATCTACTTATTTATTTGAAGAAAAAATTGCAGATCTTTTTTTTAACTGAATGTTAATAAATAAGTAAGTAATTATTTTGAATAAGTCTTATTTTAGGAACAATTGGGAGAGGAAAAATACTTGGTGTCAATTTGTGTTGTTTCTATGACTGTGAGCAATGAAGAAAATGGGATTCATCCTTCCGTGATAGTGGATGTGGGTGAAATTCAATCTCATGAGGTTGAAGACAGTGTAAAAGATATGGTATGTGTGGTCTATGATTAAATCAGTGTTCCTCTTTAATCTAACTGTTCAAAAAAACTTTCCCATGGTGGGAAACAACTTTTCTTTTCCATGCTAAACTTCACCATTTCCGGCTGTTGATAATTTACCATATCAAAGAGGAAAACTGTTAATGATATAGATACAAATTTGCACAAAAAAAGCAAAACTATTAACTAATTCAAGGCAATCTATTTATCCAAATGGTTAAACCTCTTTCTATTAACCAGCAATTCCTTATAGTCCTCGACAGTTAAAAAAGCTCATAAAAAAAAAGCCAAGAGAGAATGACTTTTTCTTATGCATATACTGTCTGGCAGTGTAGGCTTTTAATTTGACAAACAGTTAATGATCCAAGAATTCACTGAATAATTTGTATCCCAGTGTGAATTTTTGTACGTTTTTAATCCTTGAATGATCCAAGATTCTGTAAACTTTCGCATCATCGTTTGGTTTCATCAAGGAATTTCTACCTGTTCCTTGTCCTAGAATGTAAAAAACATATCCAATTTTGTCCAACTCATTCAACACACGGGGAATATCATCACTAGTATGAACTTCTTTTTCTGAATAACTTATAGAATCTCCATTGTTCACGGCTTTAAGTCTAAAAGTGCTCACATATTCATCATCAAGCTCTCTTTGCTTTTCACATGCTCTATGTGGTGTTTTATCAACTTTTGCAGCTTCTCCTAACAAATGAACTCTCATAACACCTTCTACATTTGATTGTTTGTGAAAAAGAAAGGAGAATCGATGTTGCTTGTTTTTCCTGTGCTACATTGTGTATGTCTAAATGAATGGTTGAATAGGGTTGAAACTGCAGCAAGTGTTTCAACATTAGTGTTTTCATTTTGTTCTTCACAGTCTTTGAAAGTGTGTGTTATGTTTTCCAAGTCTTGTACTGATTTTGTGAGGGCTTGTGAACCACTTAGTGTGTTGATGTGTGCTGCTAAAAGGGATGTCGTTGTTCCTCTTATTTCGGCCAGTTGAAGGAAGAATATGCGTAAAGGAGAGACTAATTTGGCACGCCCAAGGATGTTGATAATTCCCTAGGTGTGACAAAGGTTGTGGACACAAGCTAAAACTCACAGCCTAATTTAGTCTTTGACGAAAATAAAATCTAAATAATCTTTGGTATTTTCATACCGAAAATAAATCAAAGAGACTAATTCATCCCCAATATGAAAATGTTACGCACTAAATTGAGTTTTATTTTGGTGGAACTAAATGAAGGGTAAAAATTAAAGAAAAGATACATTAAAAAGGTGTACCCCCTACATATTTGAGTGTATACAATAAAATATGTATAATTGTAGAATTTTTCTTTTAGTGTGTAAAATATAAGAGAGGTAAGACCACGTGTGTAATGTCTATATTCTATTAGAAGAAAAAAAATAAAATATTATTGCCATGTGACAAAACAGATTCATAATAAGGATAACGGTTTTTTCAACAAAAAAAAAAACAGAAATAAAAAATAATAATTCAGATTCATAAGATTCGTGAAGACAAAGTATTTATATCTTTAACACGCATTGGTTCACATTAAAGTGTAGTATAGTGGTAAGTTTCACGCGGGTGACCCGGGTTCAATCCTCGGCAATGGCGAATTTTGTCTTCTTTTTTACATCCTGGTGCAGAATGATAGATACTCGTGTGTGCGTGTAATTTACCAGTATTGGAGTGATTTATTTTACCAGTATTTTCCAAATGCAATTTAATTTTGTATTATCTCCTTTTATAATTTTCTTTCATATACCACTCATGTCGCGGACATTTTAATATGGTTGTACGCGTGCTATTACAACAAATTTATAACAAACAGCAGAATATAATACTTTCAGGAGAAAGTAAAAGTCCTGAATAAAAATGGTTTTTTCATTAAAACTTGTGCTGATGAGTACATGACTTTACTTCTGGAAGTGTATTCCAAACTCCTCAACCTGTGATAGAAATTCCTACGAGCAAATTTCCAGGTACAGTGTACTTTGCAAAGAAAACCGAGAAAACAGATTTTTCGGTGCAGCCTATAGGAAGGTCTTGGAAATTCACAAGAGGCCACCTGGGGGCATATTTTTCTGTCACTGAACAAAAGGTAGTAGAAGGCTTGCATAGGAAGCTACGCAAAGGGTGAACTGGAATTCAATGATGATGATGATCACGAGGATTCTGAGAACAAGAGTGATATTTTGGATGCATTGGGAAAGGAAGGAAGTATTGTTTCTTTGAAGGATGCTTTTGAAAAATTGTCTGGGCAAGCTCCATTAAATTCCTCAAATGAGATGACGACATTTTCTGTGAATACAGAAGAGGGTTTAGACAAATCAAAAGTTTGCAGTGAGAAGATAGCTAGAGAAAGTCACAGTCCTTCTCCAGGTGCACTCTTCGTTCTAGAGCTTTACGCTGTGCTGCCTGCTGCAGCTCAACTTCGTCTATTTGAAGGAGTTAAGGAGGGAAAGAGGCTTGTTGTTGTTGCTACAAATGTTGTAGAAACATCTTTAACAATTCCAAGTATGTGGTTGATACTGCAAGGGAAAAGGCGGAGAATTATGACTCCTCTAATGGCATGGAGACATATGAAGTGCAATGGATAAGTAAGCCAGTAAGGCATCTGTTTCTCAACATGCAGGCAGAACTGAAGCCTGATACTGTCATCGTCTCCATTCTTCCAGAATTTAATAACGAGTTTCCCGAGTACTCTCCTGCTGAAGTTAAGAAAGTGTCGGCTCTTGGTGCTGTCCCCTTGAAATCCATGCATATTAAGAAGGTAGGTTTGATATTTTCATTTTACTTCTGACTTTTTATTCCATCTACTTGCTTATATTGGGTGCTATCGTTAGCTGGAAAGAAAGGAAGCAGGTCTTCTGCTATATGTAATTAAAAAATTGGTTCAAGGAATTATATGCTACTTATATTCTTAAATTTGCTCCTGAACTTTGAACTTTTTTCTTTACCACATGATTTATTGAGCCTTTCTATTGTCTGGTAACTAGATTTACTCATTTCCTGGTCAAATTGGATTTTTATTTCTAAGATCTTTATGTTGTTATCAGTATCACTGCTCATCCAGGTTGCCATTTCCTACTTCTCTTAAAGTTACTTCTCTGCTTGAAGCTGAGAATTGCTTGAAAGCTCTTGAAGCACTTGATTGCAGAGATGAACTTATAATTTTGGTAAAGGCCATGACTCATTACACTTTGAGTCCTTGTCATTATAGAATGATCCTCACTGTCATTAAAAATACAAGGCATGATCATAAATGTAATCCACGTCTGCCTTTGGCATATGCTATTTCAGCTGCTGCTGCATTGAGTTTGTCAAATCATTTTGTAACGTAAAACGAAGGAAATGGTAAGCAATAGATATTCAGAGATGTGAGAAATATAGCATGGGAGACAATGATGAGGACATTGGTAAAAAAGAAAAAACAACGAGCAACTTCTAAAGTTGCACGAGAAAAATTGAGTTCTCACTAGTGATGCCTTAGCAATAGCATATGTTTTGCCGTGTTTTGGACAAGCACAAAAGTCTGGAATTTTGCGAGGACAGTACGTTAAGTTTGAAAATCATGGATGATATGTCCAAACTAAGACTACGAAACTGGTCTTTTATCAGAGTGAAGGTGGTTTTAAACAAGAATACTCATGGATTTCACAAAACTCTAGATGACGTGGAAAATGCTCAGCAGAATTCTTCTGCGCATTATCGTCTCTCTCCGGTCAAGGAAAGACTCATTTGTCAAGAAATATGTGCTGGTTTGGGAAGATAGGATTGCTAAACGTATTACAACTTCTAGAGCCACTGATGGAGAGATGAATTGTCGTACGTATCCATCATGCATGGTCGAAGAAAGTATTTTCGTTCATCGTTGGTCATCACTTTCTACTGTACACCCTGAGTTTTTGATTTACAATGAAAAATATCCATGTCTAAGAGAGACCATATCTGCATGGAGTAACTAGTATGTCCATGTCTGAAATCTGTTCAAAAATACATGTCATCCCCTCCTGAAAGTATTATGAGGAGAGAAGATTTCGATAAAAAAAGGATTGAAAATCTTATCAGCAAGTTATGATGTACGCTCCACCACTTGGGTAGTAGTTCAAGAGCTAGTTGATCGGTAGCTCTCCGATGTTATGTTCAGAAATTTTGGATTGGTTTCAGCAGGGTTTTCACTAGCACTTTGAAGAAAGAGCTATGGTTACAGATGCTTGGCGAAGTGATTCCGGAGAAACAAGAACACCGTCTGTGTAAAAGTTTTAAAAGAAAGTTGAAAGAAAAGTCCAAATCACTGCATTGATCACTCAACAGTAAAGGTAAAATTGCATATCAAACTCCTACATTTGGTGTTTTCATAGTTTTAAGCCATGTTTAGATTAGTTTCTAGAGCTTCTCATTCCAAACAAGTTTATGATTCTTCAAAGTCGTTATGAAGTTGTAGAAGTTAAATCTTCTAATAAAATTGAGATACTGCACAGACATTATTATTTGATGTTCTAACTCTAACCAAAACAGCTCACTGATAGTTTGAAAAACTAAATCCCAATTCAACTTTAACATAGCCGCATTATTAACGGTTTTGAGGAACAAAGTCCAAGACCACCTTCAGAGAAAGGAGTATAAATTGTGTCCCAAGCAACAGTAGATCAGTCTGGAGTGGACATCTCCCGACCAAACAAAGTTTCGCAGATAATGATCTAGCAATTCAATCAAAGAAATTGACCTCACATTTATTTCAAAACTACAAATAAGCATACCATGAATGACAGACTTGACTAACTGAATCCTTCCCATTATGGATAAATGATAGAGTACCAGCAGTGAATTCCCAGTGTATTCGAGAATAAGATTTTGATTTG
Source organism: Medicago truncatula (assembly GCF_003473485.1). Taxonomy (NCBI): domain Eukaryota; kingdom Viridiplantae; phylum Streptophyta; class Magnoliopsida; order Fabales; family Fabaceae; genus Medicago; species Medicago truncatula. The sequence goes on from NC_053044.1 coordinate 35,097,040, forward strand.
TCAAAGCTAATCAATTTGCCAGAGCATTCGCCATGCCCTCCTATAATGGTTCACGGGCTATATCAAACCTCGTTTACCTTTGCAAAAAATCATGATATCGTATACATATTAGACGTGAGTAGGGGTTTGGAGTCCCCTACGACTACCATGCGATGCAGCATACCTTTGAAACCAACTGAGAAATACCTATGCTTAGCACATCCTTAGATATGATTATGGTGTAATATTATTGATCCTAACTTGATGCAAAAGAGTGAGCATCAATATTATTGGAAATTCTGCCCCTAGTCGCCTAATTGCGATATTTGGGTTACCTTTATTGCAGCCTCCAAAACCTTCATTGTGTTACCTTTGAGGGGGCGGATTTAGTCTCGTATCACTTAGAGATATGACATGTGTAGTGTTTCTAAATCATGGCATCGCTCACCTCACAAGCCAGTTTTGTAAGCATGAGTTAGACCCAATATAAAATCTAAGACTATATTTCATAGATAATACTTGTTGATACTAATACAAAACTCTAAATTCTTAATAATTAGGGAATTCATCATAAATCAAAGCGAACTTACTAGTATGTGATAAACTATGAGATAATAATGAAAAATGTTTTCCTATCTTCTAAAGTCACAGCAAATCCAGGGTTCTCCTGCAGTTGGAATTTGTAAGCAATAATAGAAAATCAAGGCTACATTTGGGTTATAAATTCTGTTCTACAACGCAACGTTAAGTTGAGTTTTATTATTGTGGATCTAAACTGAGTCGCGAGAAAATTATGATGGATTAAAATGAGTCTTCGGTTAAAGTTAAAAAAAATTCTATGGTAGATTATTATTTAGTTTAAAATCCACCATTTAAGCTAAAAATTGTTTGGTTTAACCTTTTTTTTTTTCTTCATAAAAACTATTGTGATATTAAAATTCATTATAAAGTAATGATATATCATGAAAAAAGTAAATTGTTTTGAAAAAAGCAGCAAAAAAACATTTCTAAAAAGAGAGTTTTATATTTTATGAGAAACAAAATGTTTTTTCCTTCAAAATAAGTATTATTACTGATCACGCCTATCAGCTGATAACAAAGTCGTTGTAGTATAGTGGTAAGTATTCCCGCCTGTCACGCGGGTGACCCGGGTTCGATCCCCGGCAGCGGCGTTTTTTTGTTTATTTTTTTCCATTATCTTCCGCAGAGTTAAATAACTGCTTGTGAAGCTGCTCGTCCATGGCTCTTTTACCCTTTGAATCGTTGATGTGGAAAATGCTCAGCAGGGTTCTTCTGCATACTATCGTCTCTCTCTGGTTAAGGAAAGACTCATTTGTCAAGCAATACGTGCTGGTTTGGGCAGATAGGATTGCTAAACGTATTACAACTTCTTCTAGGGCCCCTGATGGAGAGATGAATTCTCATACCAATCATGCATGGTCGAAGAAAGTATTTTCCTTCATCGTTGGCCATCAGTTTCTATTCTACACCATGAGTTTTTGATTTACAATGAACTATTAGAGACAAAAAGATCAAACAAAGAAGGGGTGATGAGTGCTAAGAGAACATATCTGCATGGAGTAATGAGTGTGTCCATGTTCAAAATCTGTTCGAAAATACATGTCATCCCCTCCTTAACGTATTTTAAGGAGAGAAGCTTTTGGTCGAAAAGGGGTTGAAAAACTTATCAGCAAGATAAAGATCAAGTTGATTAATAGCTTTGCCATGTTAAGAATGGTGTGGAAGGTGAATCCAAGAGAATTATGTTCAGAAATTTTGGATTGGTTTCACCAGGGTTTTCACAAGCACTTTGAAAAGATATGGTTACAAATGCTTGGCTAAGTGCTTCAGGAGACGCAACTGTCTGTGTAAAAGTTTTAAAAGAAGGTTGAAAGAAAAATCTAAATCGCTGCATTGATCGCTCAACAGTAAAGGTAAAACTGCATATCAAACTCATACATTTGGTGTTTTCATAGTTTTAAGCCATGTTTAGATTAGTTTCTAAAGCTTCTCATTCAAAACAAAATTATGATTCTTCAAAGTCCTTATGAAGTTGTTGAAGTTAAATCTTCTAATAAAATTGTGATACTGCAGAAACATTATTATTGGCTGTCCTAACTCTAACCAAAGCAGCTCACTGATAGTTTGAAAAACTAACTCCCAATTCAACTTTAACGTAGCCACATTATCAACGGTTTTGAGGAACAAAGTCCAAGACCACCTTCAGAGAAAGGAGTATAAATTGTGTCCCAAGCAACAGTGACATCAATCTGGAATTGACATCTCCTGACCAAAATAGGTTTTGCAGGTAATGAACCAGCAATTCAATCAAAGAAATTGGGAAATTGGCTACACATTTATTTTAAAACTACAAATAAGCATACCATGAAGACAGACTTGACTAATCGAGTCCTTCCAGTTATGGATAAATGATAGGGAGAGTACCGGCAGTAAATTCCCAGTGTATTGAAAATGATAGTCAATTTGTTCGAGGGAATGGCTGAAGAATAAGATTTTGATTTGTCAAAGCTAATCAATTAGCCAGAGCATTCACCATGCCTCCTAAAATGGTTCATAAGTAGAGGTTTGGACCCCTACGACTACCATGGGTTGCAGCATACTGCATACCTTTGAAACCAACTGAGAAATACTTCTGCTTAGCACATCCTTAGATATGATTATGGTGTAATATTATTGATCCTAATTTGATACAAAAGATTGAGTATCAACACTTGTTGATGCTTTATGTTGGAAATTCCGCCTTTATTGTGCTCATCCCCTAGTTGCCTAATTGTGGCATTTGGTAACACCTTCATTGTGTTGCCTTTGAGGGGTTAGATTTAGTCTCAAGTCGCTTAGAGATATAGCATGTGTAGTGTTTCTAAATCATGGGCATCCCTCACCTTACAAGCTGGTTTTGTTAGGATGAGTTAGACCAACATAAAATCTAAGACTTTCTTTCATAGATAATACTTGTTGATACTAATACAAAACTCTAAATTCTTAATAATTAGAGAAATCATAAATCAAAGCATAATACTGGTAATATCTACTAGTATGTGATAAAAAAGGTAATACTATGTGATAAACTAAGATACTATGAGATAATGAAAAATGTTTTCCTATCTTCTAAAGTCACAACAAATCCAGGGTTCTCCTGCAGTTGGAATTTGTAAGCAATAATAATAGAAAATCAAGGCTACATTTGGATTATAAATTATGTCCTACAAAAATTTGAAAACAGTTTTTTTACTGTAAGATATCCTTTTCTTTCTCATATCTATCCTTAAGTTTTAACTTTAGTAGTCTAGATAGCATACTTCCAAATTACAATGTCATGCAATCTTTACTGAGTGCCAATTCCTTCCAGTATCAACCATATTCTTTATCCATTGATTTATTATTCATAATGTGCCTTTTTCTTTTCAGCTCCCAACAACAAGAGTAACTCACCTTCAAGTTCCATCATGACAATGACATTCATCCTATTATTTATGTTCTGCACATGGTTTATATATCCACTTAAATTTTGGAAATTTTAGAACTACCAGTATATAATAGCCAAGATCAATTACACATGCACATTTTTGGGACATTGTGATTAGGATTTATCCCCAACCTTTTTGATTTGTCATTAAAGGTAGAGGAGGGTATAATGTTGTTGGTATACTAGAAGAAGCAGCACATGATAGCAAAAATATTATTCCATATGCTGTTATAATATTGTGTGAGACAAGAACTAGGTACCAATTAATTTGTGTTAGGGGACATATTTTGAAAGAGGGACCTCATAAAATTCCGTATAGGTAACATGAAAAATGCATATCACATGTTAAGCGTATGTGATGTGATATTGTTCTGCAAGAGTTCCCTTGACTGCTACATCTACTGAAATTACTACTACTGACAATCTAGCAAAATAATCAAATTTGTCCAACCAACATGATATTGTTCAACCAACGTGATATTGTTCAACTAACATGATACAGTATATAGTTGGTGAACATCGGCTATCGGTTAAAGAAACTTGAGTTCTACACCAAAAAATATATATTAAATCTTTCCAAATGAAAATAGATGAAGTAAAAGAACCGTCCCTGAAGGAATAATTCAGTGGTCTGGGTTGGGATGGATGAGTATTAACAACCAACATTTGTCTAGGATTTTAAAAATGGTGATGCTAACTTATGTCTTTAGGGCACATGTTAAGTAACTCAAAAGTAGAATTTTTTTTTTAAAATTTTGTGCATTCAATTAATAAAAAGTAACAAAGCTAAAATTTTTTAATTTAATCTTAAACTCAATTTAAGCAGGTCATGTAAATTTAATTTAAGTAGATCGTATAAACTGAATTTAAATCTACATACTAAAATCTAAATTTTACTGTAACCTTTTCTACCTTGTTTAATGATTTTACGTAATCTTATCTTATTTTAAATATGTACATGTAAACTTAGTTTAAGTGGGTTATGTAAACTAAGTTTACATGTACCTACCTAAACTGAATTTAAGTTAACCTTAACATTGTTAATTAACGTTAATGTGTGTGTGCTGCACCATCAAATAATTGTATCAACGTTGAACAACAAGAAAAAATAGAAACTCTAGCATCATTGGAAAAGAAGAAGAAATTCACTTACTTATATGCAATAAAGTATGGATGAAAGATGCTTTGATTTATTCTTTAATCTTCTATAGAGATTGATTGAACATCCATGATTGTTCCTGGGTGAAAGATAGTGAAATTTTAGAGCGATAATGAATGAAATCAAGGTTTTAAGAATATTTATACAGCAATTTTGGTATTATTATAAAATTTTAAGTAAATTTGATGTAATGAGAAATACATGTGGTGTGAATAGAAAAACTCTTTAATTAATGTTAATGGCAATTTTTTTTTTTGAAGAAGCTAAATTAGCCCCAGAGAGAATCAAATCTGAGACCTCGAGGAGGAGCACACTCCCAGATCTCAAGCCAACTAGGCCAATCCAAGTGGGTTGTTAATGGCAAAATTATTTACACTTCTATGTCCAATTAAACATATCTCAACAAATAGATAATTGCCAAGAACTCCTAATATATCAATACAACATAAAATAAAATAAAAACAAATAGATTAAAAAATAGGTCGGACTAGGCTGACCCATGATCCACATGCATCGGGTTGAGAACATTAATATGTTTCCCGATAATAAATGTGTCAGATATGTTTGACCCATTTAGGTAGTTGTGCTTCTCAAGCCGGATTGGACTGGGTCGGACCAATCTATTTGACATCTCTACATTTGTTTATGAAAAAAGTAAGCAAATAAACCATCCTTATGTGTTATCAAGCGATTAATTATTTTTCTTTCAACTTCAACATATATATCAACAACAACAATTCATTCTAATTGTGTAAGTTGTAATTCTAATCATGAAGATCTTACGCATGTTGTGTTTGATTGTTCTTTTACTATCCAAGCGTGGCAAATGGCAGAGTTGTGGGATGATGTTAATCATGATGTTCTCACCTCCGATTTGGCTGTTAATGCCATCTTTTCTTTATTGCAAACTCTGACACATGAATATGTCCAACGGATGACTGCCATATTTTGGAGTTTATGGAAGCACCGAAACCTTATGATATGGAAGGATGAAAATGAGATGTGCGCTAATGTTGTTGATAGAGCACGCCATCTAGTAGATGATTGCAGGCCGCAAATCGCGCCTCAAAGGACGATCTACCAACAACAAGAAATGCAAGGCAATGCAACTTGTGTTCAACATATGGAGAAAATAATGTTGTCATCTTCTTCTGGTACGACAGCTCAACCCCGATGGTAGAGACCACAACGTGGTAAGGTTAAGTGTAATATTGACGCCTCATTCTCGACTCAGTGGAACCGTACAAGTATCAATATGTGTTTGCATGATGACGAAAGAGCTTTTGTTTTTGCGAAACCTATGAGCTTTTCAGATGTGTGCCCTGTGGATGTTGGTGAAGTGTTTGGCTTGTTTCACGCTTTGCAATGGTTTAACAACATGCAGTTTGATAATGTCGATTTTGTTGTGGATTAAAAAACAATCAATGATATTTTTCATTCTAAGTGGGATGATGTTACATAATTTGGTCATATTATTACACTTGCATAAGTCTCTTTACTTCTCCGTTTAAAAACTCTCGGGTCAAGAGAGGCCGCATAACAACTAGTCCTAAGACTTTCCTTAAAAAAATTAACAATTCCTTCAAAGAAAATAACAACATCAAATAAAATAATGGGTTAGACTTAGTTGACCCACGATCCACGTGGATCGGATCAGGATATTAATACATTTTCCAATAATAAACGGGTCAAATTGATTTGACCAACTTATATAGTTGTGCTTCTCGGATTGGATTGGACAGGATCGAATCAACTCATTTGACAGCTCCACATTTATCTATTAAAAAAGTAAGCAAATGAAGCATCTTTAAATTTTATCAAGCGATTAATTATTACTACTCCGTTCTTTTATAATTGTCACTTTTTGATATTTTACATAAATCAAGACAATCAATAAATGTTATTACTTCCTTAAAAAAAATGTTACTACTTTTAATACAATTATTTATCATTTTTCAATAATAGCCTCATTTATTTAATATATTGTTTCATATATTTCTCTCTCTATAATAAATAACCATGAGTATATTGGTAAAATAACATTTAATATTGTATTAAACTTTGAAAATGACACTTAAATAGAAAGAAAAAAAAACTGTTTTTATAAAAGAGACACTTAAGAAGAAACAAATGGAGTTTTTTTTTTTTTTTAAGTAATCAAATGATTAATTATGAAAACAATTCCTTAAAAAAAATAACAACATCAAATAAAATAAAATAAATAATCAGTTGCAAGTTGCCACCGCTTGATAACATTTTTCACGTTAGATATGATTTCTAAATCTTAAATCTTAAATGTCAGCAATGTTTGGTGAAGTCCCCGCAAAACCTGTTGAAACTATGTATTGTCATTATGGTAGTGATAAATTTGATAACCTACTCCTATCTGTTTCATTTCTTACATGGATATGTTCATTCATTTATTTCTCTTCCCCACACCTACTATCATTTCTTAGAAAAGTGGTTCTACATGATCTATTCATTTCTCTTCATTGAATATGGTTATGTACTCATAAGGTTGTTGATCAACACTACTGCATTTATGAAGCTTTTTAATATATAGCAGTAATAATCTATAAGTACATGACATTTTATTTTTCTTCTACCTACGTGGTTTCCTAATATCTACATGTTGATCGATGATCCCGATTTGTTTTTGGCTCTATTGCACATAGTGTTGGACAAATTCTGATTCTTCTTTTTTTCCTTTTCACTCTTCTTAATTTGGTTATTTATGACATCATATCAATGTAGGAAAAAATATAATTGTTGATTCCCGGGAATAAAATGATTGGAATGTATATGTCTATGTTTGTTACAAGTTTACTAAATTTTATTCCCGGGTATAAAATGTTCCTGGGAATAGAAAAAATTTCCCATGAAAAAGGGTGGGAATAAAGTTCCTATGGAGATGGGAATAAATTCATAAATAGTTTACCTATTATAATCCCTATTTTTATGGTTCCTAGGAATATTATAAAGCTAACCAAACATATTTTTTCTAAATTCCTTGGAATAAAATTCCCATCTTTATATTCCAAGGAATGTTATTCATAAGAATAAATTTGGTAAACTTGAAACAAACACATCCAAAAGGATGTCATTTGGTTATAAGAGGAAGCGACATTGATATTAATGTATATGGATTCAAAGGAAACGCAAAAAAAAAAAGTAAACACAAATCAAACATTATTCATTTGTTTTCTCCCCGATTATATGCACAAATAATGCAAATGATATATCCAATGCTTACGAATATGTTCAATAAGTACCTTCAACAATAATTAACTACCATTTGAAAAGACTTTTTAAACGGTTAGAGATATAAAAAGTGTCGTTCGCCGCTGAAGTAGCCAACGACACTTAAAAACCGCTCGACAAAGAGAAAAGAGAAATGGTTGAAGCATGAATCACAACTCTATAAAATATTTAAAAGATGAATGAATTTTTTTCCTCTACTTGTCCTTCTTGGTCAAACTAAAATTACTCTTGTCCCTCACAACTCAACCATAAACCGTAAGGGGCCTAACCTAATAATCTCATTTACAAGGCATTACTTGAACATTGACACTCATGGACCAAGATGGTCCGACCAAGAGGAGAAAATTGTCCTTACAACTCTTAAATTTACTTTTGACCCCGCAAATTATTTTGAATTACTTAAATTACCCTTCACCTTAATAAATAAAAATTATAATTTTTGTATACCTGAAAAATTAAAGTTTGAGTTTTTGGATATACATTTGTGGCGAATTAAATATATATTTTACTCAAAATTTTCGTATTTAATATATGGTTGCTAGCTTAGACCAACCTGAAAATATTAAGGTCTAAGTTAACAAGTGTGCCATTTATCGTTTCGACAAAAACACCCACTTGTTACTATTCAAACAAATTTTAAGCAAAAGGTTGTTTTTGTAAATTTAGGAAACAATTTGTGTAAAAATTGAGTGTAATTCACTAAATTGTCCTTTATTTTAAATTGGTTTGAATATGGACAAGTGAATTTTTTTGTCCAAATAAAAAGGTACACATTTGCTAACTTAGACCTTAATGTTTTTAGGTTGGTTTTAATACATTAGGGTTTAAATTAGCAAGTGGACACATTTTCATCTGGACAAAAATACTCATTTGATCACCAACACACTCTCTATCTTATTATATTTGTTTTGCATTTGGTTTATAAATCATTTTTGTTTTTTTAATCGGACATGTTTTACGCACAACTGCAAAGACTAATTTTTTGAATCGCATAAGATCGTAATGGATGACATAACTCTCTCTCAAGAGATTTAACCCTTAGCAAAGACCCAATTACAAGGTAAGGATCAACAAGGAACCAAACCTAACATTCTCCCTTATGCCTATAAAAAGGGGACTCCGCTACAATTTCAAGTAAGTTTATCCTTTCCCTCAAACCTTTCAAACTCCTTGTTTCCCACCTGCCTTGGGTCTCGGAGCGCATGTGTAGGTACAACCCCCTATGTCTCACCTGCAACGAGGCACTTACGTGGATTCCAACGAGATCTTCTACAACAGAACACGCTATAGAAGCATATTCTAAAGTTCTAAGTCAATACAACCAGGGCAACCCAAGTGGATTCTTCTACAAATGTATTTACTTTTAATATTCTCTCTCATAATGAATAAGGACACAGATGAAAAAAAAATTAGAAAAAAAAAAGGACACAGATGAAACTTAACATCTACTAGAGTTGAAAATTGGTCAATGTTTCTTAAAAAAGTTAGAAGAGAGTAAAAGAAGTGTTGAAAAGAACAAACTAACAAGCTCAAGTGATTAACGAATTTTATCAAAAACATTATTATGGAGAATTTGATCATTGAGTAGAAAAATTATTGGTCAGATTTTCTTATTTTTTCAATTGAACTCTGAATTATTATAGATCATTTCTTCTAAAATCCGGATAGTTAAAATTAAAAAAAAAAAAAAAAAAAAAAAAAAAAAAAAGATATACCCTTGAAAAGAGTGCGTGTTCATTTTAAGCGTCAACAAACATTTTGGCAAGCATTAAGGTAAGTTGTGTGATGTCAATGTCATCATTCCTAACAAACCAACCATAATGTTTGATTTGGTATTTCTAATAATTAGCTTAATGCACATAGATTTCGTTGACCCTCCACAAGCTTAGGAAGCGGTTTGGCGCTGCCTGCTTTGGTCTTTTCCTTCTTCTGCCTCTTTGTCTTACGTATCCTTCTTCTTTCTTTTTAACCCTTTAAAACTCTCATTATAGATTTAGAAAACACCACCAGAAACAAAAACATGGTTGCACCTGCAAGACCTCAATTTGTTCTCTTTGGATCTTCCATTGTTCAGCTCAGTTACAGCCATAGCGGCTGGGGTTCTTTTCTTTCTGACATCTATTCTCGTAAGGTAAATTTTCAATGTAAGATTCATTCATATTTGTTTTCATCTCTAACTTATCTATATACCAATTCTTCATTTTGGAATTTTATGTGGTTTCATGTTTTGAGATTCAATGTCACAAAAATACTAGATTAATGTTTTGGGAAATTACTTCATTACATTGTATCTTCTGTCTTTTTAAAATATACAATTATTTTGGGATATGTTTAAGAAAATGGGAAAGAAAAAAAAAAAAGCAAATTTTTATGTAAATTAATACAATTTTGAAAACTTTTGGGGAAAGTAGTGACAGATAGTAAGGTCCCCTCAAGCTACAATAGGCACTTCCCAAGGAAAGAATTGATGTTGGGTGAATTTGAATTTCCAGTAGTGAGTTTCAATGTTGTTCACAACTGACCTTATCTTTTTTGAGTGGGACCAAAAGAGTAATGAACTTGTTCTTTTTTTAAATCTTAGCTTCAGTTTTTGTCTAGTTACTTGTATAAAGTTTTCAAAATACACCATGATTGATTTTCTCAGAGTATTTCTGTTATTGGATATTGATATTCTAGTGTTTAGACGGACATTTGTCTGCTCTTTTTTGTTTTGTTATTCTATTATTTTAAAAAACAAAAAGATGGAATGCTTTTAGTCCTTCTCAAATTGCTAAATATAAGGTTGGTTTTAGTCTTTTTTGTTTGAGATTTAAGGATTGGAGTGATAAGAAAACGACGGTTCGATCCCCACCCCCATTGTGATTTTGTTTTTGTTTTTGTTTGTGGTTTCGCTCTCCGAGTGTGATGCTAACGGTTACTAACAATATTTTTTTTTTGAACAAACCAAAATGGAATATATAGATCACACAAGGTGTTCATCTCGCACAAGACGTGCAAAAGAGAACCACCCACCAAAATACAAAGTTCAAAGTATTAAGCCAATACAAAAACCACAACAGAAGAATGGTAGAAGAAAATTACAAAGTAACACCCATGCAAAGTAAAGGGTGCCGCCAACTAACAATATTAACATTGACCGTTTAAAAAGAACAATTTTTTTTTCTTGTTAACCTCGTTATTGCAACATGTCTTGGTCCATTTCTTCGATTTTATATTATATCCTTCCTCGTATTCTCCTAAGAGATGCTCATAGTGATTGCAGAGTAGGTAGCCTGTACAAATACTCCATTAATAATTTAATACTCTTACATTGGTATGGCAAATATGTGTGTGAAGTGGAATTTAAGTGTATCCTTATCATGATTTTTTTTTCCTTTCTTGCTTCTCGTCATCAAAGTTAATATTATGGAGGATTGTCATCCTTTATGCTTTGCTGATGTAAAATTACTCATTTTAGGCAGACATATTGTTACGAGGCTACTATGGATGGAACTCAAGACGTGCTCTCCAAGTCCTCCATCAAGTTTTCCCAAAGGTACCGTAGCTAATTTGGCAGATATCTGCATCATCATATCTCAGATGAAATGATTTCTTTGAATTAGCTTGTATTCAACATGATTTATGGTGGATGCACGGTCTCTAAATAAACGTAAATGAAAGTCCGCTTAATTTCTAAAGACACAATTTTAAGTAACTTTTCTATAACCAATCAAGTTTTTCTATGCATAGTGGCCGGACAAAAACCCATAATGAACAATTGTCTAATCTTCCTCTAGTAGAGTATATACTATCCTAATAATGTTCAGAAATGTACCATCATATATGATTTTTATTTTAAATATGCATAGGATTACCAGCTCTACATTGGCACCTGTTTTTATAAGTTCGTGCAGGCTAATGTTAGCTCCATGAAAAATGAAATGTTTCTGGTACTGTACAACCCATATATTTTACTTACTATCTCTCTTAGGGTATGTTTGGATTGACTTATTTGAGTTTATCTACGGACATTAATACTTTGTTGAAATAATCTATGGAAATGGCTTATGACATGTCCACAAACTGTTTTCAGCTTATGTAAAAATGTTTGATTTTATTTTATCTTTTGTTATATGAATAGCTTATAGTATTATACATATGCACTTATACGATAAGCGTTTGTTGCACAAATGTAGTTACAAACGGTTAATTAAGCTGTTTATCAAAACAGGGTCTTAGTTTTTCATGTGACTGCATTTGAACAATATCCTGCCTGCACCATACAATAATTTTGTCCCACTTAACAGGATGCTGCTACACAGCCTTCTCTTGTCATAGTTTATTTTGGAGGCAATGATTCCATGGGTCCTCACTCATCTGGTCTAGGCCCTCACGTGCCACTTCAAGAATATATCGCAAATATGAGAAAGATTCTCGTTCATATTCAGGTACTTCTGCTATGTCGATCACATTGTGTCTTTCTCCAATAGTGTCCTCCAAGTATTGGAGATAGATAGATATCTTCTCTTTCAAACGCATCTGACACTACAATGACAAATATTATGTAAATCATTTGATGTTAAACCTTCCAATGTAATGGCATATATCTTGTCTTACATGGGTTCTCCAAAGTTATTTTGTTGCGCACAATACAATTGTGTACTCAGTAGTGAAATATGGTTTTGCTTGAGTTCATTATTTTCATTTATAGTTTATAGTTCTATTAGAAACAAAGCATCCAAAAAAAGTTAATTCATAAAATGAAGACTAAGTTTGAGTAAAATATGTGCATAATAGTTGCTTAATAAGAAACAGTGAAAAATGACATGTTGTAGGATGAATGGCAGCATATTGTAATTCCTTAATAATGATGAAAAGTATATATTAAACATGATGATATTTTGCTTACAATTATGATTGTGTTTTCATTTGAAATGTAAAACTACCATTCATAGTTTAATGAGAATATTGAATGCCAGAGCCTCTCTGAAAAGACACGTATCATTGTTCTCAGCTGTCCTCCTGTCCATGAGGAAAAAGTGCGTGGAAACACCAGGTAGCCTAAAACATATTTTTCTCTTTCATTTTCATCTCTGTACTTGTATTTAGATAACACAATGAAATTCTAATCACATGATTTTCGTTTTCCTTTCTTAATCAGTGCAATTTTTAGTGAGTTGGTAAGAACAAATGAATTATGTCGAAGCTATTCGGACGCTTGTATAAAGCTATGCAAGGAACTTGGTGTGAAAGTTGTTGATCTTTTTAATGCACTACAAAGTATAGATGATTGGGAGAATGCATGTTTTACGTAAGCTTCTTAACCTCTTTCTTAATCAATTTTATTTTTCCAAATACCAAGAAATATCAAGTGACATACTGCAATGTAATTGTTGAATATCCAAATCCTTCACTAGCTTTTCTCAAATATCTTCTTGTTCTTTCTCGATGCTTTCTTTGCTAGATGGTCTAAAGAAATCCATATAAATTTATTTCTTCAAATATAGTGTTGTTTATCTATATAACCAACCCCTTCTGGTGGGAAAACCTTTAGTCTAAGTTATTGTTTGTTCTTAAGTGATAGAAAAATGATATCAATTTTGTCTCTCAAGGTTCAGTTTTACAGTTTGTACCCGGAAAGACGATTTTAAGGTTACTTCAATTATGTTAGGATAATAAATTGATGTCACAGATCTCTTAATATTGTAGCCTTTTCTGTTTTCTTGTGAAATATATTAAAGGACAGCCCTTTTAGTGTCCTATAACCTGACATAACTTGTAAAAAAGAATATGAGAAATGATAAATCCACTAAAGTATCTTTAATTTTGTTCTAAATTTCAATGAATTATGCAGTGATGGTATCCATTTAGCAGCCGAGGGAAGCAAAATTGTGGTGAAAGAGATATTGAAAGTACTTAAGGAGGCTGATTGGAAGCCATGCCTCCACTGGAAGTCTATGCACACTGAATTTTCAGAAGATTCACAATATGATCTTGTTGCTGCTGATGGGAAAAGAACATTGAATCCTTCTGAGTGGACTTTTCACAGAGAGGTTCAGTGGGATTAGGATGTTGGGTCATCAACCTTATATTTTAGCAGTTTCCTCCTTGTTTAAGTTTTGTTTTAAAAATATTGATTTGTTATATGGTGACAAAATAGTCATTCATAAAGTTTATAATTTTGTGATTTCACTAAAAAATAGCTGATATAGTAGAGTGTCAATGTAGTTTTATACTTCCGTAGCTATATGCAAAATTCATCATGTATTTGTTATTCAGGGAGTTTTAAAACCAGTGTAAGTTATATGATGTACGAGACATAAGTCCTTTATAATAACTTAGTTATTGAGATGAATTCAATCTCATAACATTTTCTCCTCCACACTCTCCCCTCATTTACTTCTATGAACATCCTCCCCTTTCTTTTATGATATTCCATTTTCTGTTTTTGTCTTTGGTTGATTCATTTTCTCACTTTCTTTTTAATGAAAGTAAGCATAATATAATCTACTTTTGTTGAATGAATAAAATTACAGCTAGACACCAACGAGAAAGTTTGCATAATATGGATCATCAACATGCATGACAAGTTTATCTACCCGCTGTTATCGAACGGTTACTATTAGGGCTGGACAAGGACCCGTGGCCCGGCCCAACTCGAAAAAAAACCGGAAAAAAAAAAAGAAGAAGAGCTGAATGGGTTAAAGCGGGTCCGCGGGCCAAACGGGTTGTAAATACGGTTACACAAGGGTATAAATGGGCAGAGAGGGGTGAAGGAGCTTCACCCGCGGGTACCCGAACCCGCCCGTATGGGGTTATTGTGAAACGTTGCCGTTTTAGTATCAGAGAGGGAGTACACTACCCTAGATCTCACTCACTCATTCAGTGTGTGTTTGGTATGACGGTGGGAAGAATTGATTTTGATAGAATTGAGTTTGAATGTGTAATGACTAAACTATCCTTTAATTGTATTTCAAACTCATTCTCATTAAAAAATTATTTCAACTTATCATACATGAATTTTATTGGTTCCGAAATTAATTTTAAAATCGTATTAATTTATAAAAGTTATTTTTAATAATTTTTTTTATCAATTAGGTGATTTTAATAAAAAAAATAAATAATGGGCCAGCGAGTTAAACCTAACAAAGAGCCCAATAACATCTTCTTCAACCTATCGTCAGTTTGCACAACAAAAGTAAAGCGGCAGATCTTGAAAAATCAGAAAGCAAGTTACAGAAAGGCAAGGGTGATATAGGTAGATAAACATGTCGCACATCTTTAAAATTCAAAATCGATTCAATCCCACCGTAAAAGCTCCATATTGTAGCTTCAACTGAAACCACGTTTTGGGAGTAAAATCAATTTTCACTCAACCAACCCAAACATCTTAGTGTGTGTTGAGTTTGAGAGAATTGATTTTGCTTTGAATACTCTCACTTAGAAGTGAATTGATTTATGTTTGGATACTCTCACTTAGAAGTGATTCTTATGAGTTGATGTTGTTTGGATAGTTTGAATCAAAATTAATTTTGAATGTATAATGATCAACTTATCCTTTTTTTTTTTTTTTAAGGAACTTATCCTTTTTGTTGTATTTAAAACTAGACCCCTTTCACATTTTAGATAATCATTTATATTTATGTTGAATTATTACAAAAAAAAATATGCAACCGAATTTTTAAATTGCAATATATTTTTATAAAATCCATAAATAAAATATTCAGAGAAATGCATATTATACATTAACTTAAATTTATTTGGTTCAAAAATTCACTTTAAAAATATTAATTTACAAGAGTTGTTTTTAAATACAGTAAACTATAAGCACCGTAAAATATAAGCATGATAATGAAAAGAAAAACCACCATCATCCACCACCACCTCCCCGTCAATTCCTCCTCTTCAACCACTACTTTCCAACTTGAATCCCCACAAATAGAGCACGATCTATAACAAAAACCTTTGTCTCACCTTGTGTTACGCCTTTCTCTGTCAAGACAACGCTAGAGGTTCGTTCTCCTCCTCCTCCTTCACTTGACTCACGACTTTCTTAGTCAAAGGCAAGTTAACATAGCTTTGTTTTTCATTTTCAGTTTACACCATTTCTTCTTCTTCTTCCTGTCGTCACCTCCTGATCTCAGTGCCGTTGGTAGCAACTATTTTCCAAGCATTACCGATTTCCGAAAATTCAAGTCAAATATCAACGATTATACTTCACAGCTTCAAATCCTAGTGAATTAGACCATATTGAGTACAAAGGAAGAGAAAGATCTTTTATTTCGTCACTGTTTGAGGTAAATGACTCTAAACCCACAAACCCGTTTGCTTAATGTTTCATTTTTCCTATTTCCTTCAATCCCATTACTGGAAACATTGAAATTGCTCCGTTGTACCTATTGTTGTGTTAGTAATTGAAGTAAAATTGTGATAACCTGTTAAAAAATTTCATGAAAAAGGGGGCGTAAAAGTAAAAATGGGGGTTTCGTTTGATAGAGTACTAACTGAAGATGATTAGGTCGTGGGTATTTGGTTGTCAGAATTATGTGATTCTCTGATTTCATTTTGTAGAGGCTTATGGAGGTATGCTAACAAGGTGTCTGTGAAAATATTTCTATGTGGATAATTCCTGGGTTGGAAATTTGATGTTAAATTTTTTATTTAGAACTAAATATAATTGTATCTATTTTGCATCGAGTTCATTTTTTAAGTTTTATCATTAATGATATATTGTTAAAAAATTGGGTTCAAATTTGCACTACTCGTTCGCGGAGATTTCTGATCTGTTACATGGTCTAGGTGTTTTATGGGTTTCATTTGGTTTTTCTATTTCAAAATGTAATGGAGTAGTTTTTTTTTTTTTTTTTCTGTTCAAACCGTAGTCACCTGATTTGCAATTCGCTTTGGTATGTGGTACGCAACTCTTGAAGTATTCAGTACGTTGAGGGGTATACATAGTCGGTACGTTTGCGATACGCTGTAATATTTTAACTGGTATGCTATTGATAATTTTATATCTAATCTACCTAAAAACAAAAAATTACATGTTAAAAATATACGATTAACTTAAGAAACTAAGCAATCAATAATAATAATAATAATAGTATAATAAAAATAAATTAGAAATGAACCAATTCAAAATTAGAAACTAAGCAATCAATAGTCTAATCTACCGTGAATTGGTACTTCGAATTGGGAACGCAGTTCTCTACATGGTAGAGCGAATTATGTTACTATGGTTCAAACATGATATGTCATAGTGTTGGTGTGTGTATATCAACTATGTTTGGTGACGGCAATTTCAATTGCAATTTGTTGTGTTATTCTGGAGGTCATTAGGGTTATTGATGTATCTTGATTGATTGGTTGGTTTACAACATTTATTCTTGTATCTGCAGCCGAATTCCATTGGATTTTTTTTGTGCTTAGGCTGACTATGCATCCTGGATTTACCTCATACGGTGAATCTTTAGTGTTCCTTTTAATATAGCACATCTTTCTTTGGTTTATAAAATGAATTTTAGTGTTTCATAATTTATATGTAGAAGAGTACACTTCATTATGTCTTCTTTTTTCCTAACATCATATGTCTGACCTACACAGAAATGCGATACTGTATGTAACCTTGAGGAACAGGCTAGGTAGAAAATAAGGAATTTAGTGTTATTAAGAGCCAGTGAGCCACCAACAAAGAATCAGAATGGGAAATAATAAGATTCTTCAGCTGAATAGTCATATAACACAATAAACATCTTTATTACCTTCAACTAATCAGTTATCATCTTTATGAGCAGTCTTGGAAAATAAATTTTAAGCTATTACAATCCATTGTGATATTACTATCAGAAACCTAGTCATTTTATCTTGCCTATTATAATATGGGTCATGCTAAAAAGTGCCCAAGGATTCAAAGTAGGAAATAATATATAGGTTTTATGTAGAGATAGTTCATTTTTAGTGTTGAATATACAATTCCCAACATAAAGTTTCTTCTTTGGACTTCTTAACAAGTGCCCTTAGGGCACTTGTTGCCATTTCCCCTATAATATATCAATGATAAGTTAGCACGATTCTCCTGAACATCATCCAAATTTTCCAAAAAAATATTAAACAGTTATAGCAAAGAGCATTAAGATAGCAACTGCCAAGTGCCAACGGTAGCCAATCATATGTTCTATATCTTTTTTCAAATGGAATGAAGAACACGCGTTTGCTTATGCTATGTTCCAGTACAACACAGAAAGGTGTAGTATGAAAAAGACTAAAAGAGAGCATCGCATGAGAGGGGGCAATAGGGGTCCTACTTCACAATTGCTTCTAGTAGCCTTTGGACTGACTCTAAGAATTAACAAACCTAAATTTCCTACACTTGCAGGTACCAACTTATGGCTTGAAGGCCCTGAACAAGTAAAATAAACGTAATATCTTGGCGTTCGTTAAAAACACATGTTTCGTAACTCCAGATTTGCAGCAATACCAATATACAAGCAAGTAGGTCAAAAGGACATCTAAATACAAAATATCTGCAGTTATCTTTGGGCTTAGCTGAACAAAATCTAACAAAAAGTGTTCTGAAAATTAAAAACCAAAAATAGAGTGTAGCTAAGCAATGGTGCATATGGCTCAGGAGTTGTTTTGCTGGAATTGTTTGATTATATAGTCGTTTTAGAATATGCGTAGAAACCAATCCTCCCGTGCGAATGCACGGCTACCTTCCTAGTTCTTTCTATATGTTGTAGATTTGTGATTATAAATTCCATCGCAATGGAACTGCTAACAATAGATATAGTGACTGAAGGTTAGATAAAATATTAAGGACAGCGAATGGAGTTCTCTGTGTAGAACAGACTCAAATTTTCTATGCTGATTAATTTTAGGTGTCTTTATTGTTTAATGAAGATTTTTTTTATTTTCAAGTTTATCAATTTAAGCTCGAACTTTCTTTATCTGCATAGTTCCCTTTCAATGAGTTAAAAGAAAGCATAAGAGCAGCAAACTAGAGGATAGGATGGCAAATTACTATGATATGGATGACATTTTGGTGGAGGAAGAGGTAAGCTTCAGACTCTTTAATTTGTTTAACAGTTTGCTTCTAGTTGATAGATGTCATATTTAATGAGGGGTTGTAGGTTAGGAATAGTTGATTTTTGCAACGGAATTTATTTTGCCTTAAGATGATATATCGTTGTTGGTGTTTTCGGCTTTTGCTAGTTTATATCAGAATCGGTTTGCTGTGTCAATCAATAATGACAATATGGAATGCAAAATGAATTTCTTGTCCTAATTGCTAATGTTACTTTTGTCATGATCTTGTCATAGATTGTGTCGGTTATATTTCAGAAGGCAGCATCTGGAGTGGGAATAATAGATCCCAGTTCCGAGACAGACTTTGTAAGAGCCATTCACTCTGTATTTTATGTATTTTAGAGAGGGGGAAATGGCTGGTGGTGCACCAGATCCCTGCATGGTGGAAGTGGAACTTAACGATTTCACCTGACATTTAGAATGTTTGATTTTCAGATTGAAGCGGGTTCAAAAGTTGAACTACCTTTTTGGCTTGCTCATGAGTTACAGTTGAGACAAGCAGTATCAGTCAATGTTCCTCCTTGTTTCAATCAAAAGTAATGACCATTTTATGTGGGTTTTCAACTTATTAAGTTATTAGTTCAATGCACTATATAATATAATTGATCATGTCATAACATTAACAATGGGCAAGGATTTAGTAAGCACTCCTAAGAACACTTTTACTTCTTTTAAAATTTAATGCTTTTGCAGACCAATCTTGTTAAGTGTTAACTCCTGTTTTTTAGGGCCTTAGCTGGAATTGGAGCCATTTTTTCTGTGACCTTATCCTTTCATGTAGATTTAAATTAATTTGTCTCTAAGTGCATGATGTCATATGGAACTGAGGATAGAAAATAGTTATTCAATTATCAATTTACACGGCTTTCATGAAAGTTATAAAACTAAAAATGTGAACCTTCATCAGCACTCACATCCAGATGTACAAGTGGAATGTTGATAGCTTGAGGGTGTTTAGATTGCTTTGATATTTAAGTTTAAAATTCTAATTTAATTATCTTACTGCTGATGATTCTTATTTTCAGAACAAGACTAGAGATCCAAGCTGATTGTGCATGTGTGGATCTGAGGTCGAGATGTCCATACTTTTATGAATTTGGTTGCAAGATAGCACCAATGTAAGTCTATCTGAAATAGTGGTCTGTTCCTGTTTGGCATATATTGGTTTTTTCTTGGAACATAGTACATGGCTGTCATCTCATTCAAACCCTTATTTCCACAAATTCTGGAGTTAACAAAATAAAAGATGTTATACAACAAAATGCTGAAAAAAATTCCAACCTGTGCTTTAGATTAGTCTTTCTTTAAAAGTTTGGCAATCTGTTCAGTTACTCAGTCTCTCCCCCCTCCCAAACCAATGTTCTTCCCAACCTTTATAGTTTACAGCGCTAGCATATATAAAAAAATGAAAAATTTCTGTCAACAAGATTAATATAGACCAGCCTTCCTTAGTTGGCACATCAGCTGAGTTTATTGTATGTTGACTTTGATGAGCAACTCCATAAACTACTTTTGTCATGTATATACTCTGCAAACGCCAATATTATAAATAGCAAAGTGCATATTTGTTTTTACCCCTTTCAATTAGATAAATTTGAAGTCTTCGATTTTATGTTTTATATCATTTTAGTTACAGCACAATTAAAATAAATATTTATGTAGCATGATTAATTTGTCCTCCTTTGACAATTAATTTCTCATTTACGGCAGAGTTGGCGATAGGACCATTGGGTTTCTGTTGTTGTCTGCATTTAAGAATCGGTATAAGGAGGTCCTTACGAAGGCACACACTGCAGCAATTGCAGCTGGTTC
This sequence comes from Medicago truncatula, assembly GCF_003473485.1. Lineage (NCBI taxonomy): Eukaryota > Viridiplantae > Streptophyta > Magnoliopsida > Fabales > Fabaceae > Medicago > Medicago truncatula. Next base: position 35,117,802 of record NC_053044.1, read on the forward strand.
CAAATTTTGGACTATTCTAACAAACGAGGAGATCAATTGTGAGACTTGTTAACATGCCTTTTTTCTTCATTTATCTGGTAGCATCTTTTTCCCTCTCCTGTAGGCTGTTCAATTTAACTTGTTTATTCTTTTTGTAGTGTATGAGACAGCTCAATCCGCAATGGCATCCTTCAAGAAGTGGCGTATGGGGGGCCCCAGATTTCAGATAGCTTCTATTCTTGGAAGGAAGAGAAAACCAACTGAATAGTTGGTTTCTAACCTTATTAGAAATCTGTTTATGTCAATGTTGTATTATTTACACCTGAAAATTGCATGATGTTAAGAATAGACAAAAAAATATTAAGTTGCAATCTCATAATTGTTGTAAGGTTATGAGTTCGAGGAATTTGACCTCTGGAAAAAATTACAAACTAACATTGCAAGTTGCAATGGATTTAAAATTTGTTTTTATGAATTGTGCCTTGCCAACTTGCTTATTCTGTCACTTGAGGTATTATATTACATTTATTTTCTTTTGGCTGGATTAATGTATTGCTTTTGAATTGACACAGTATGGTATTTATTTCTCACTCCATAAAATCAAGTTTTTAAACAACAAGCAACCTGAGGTTTTTTTTTTTTGGATAAAGTTCTACCTGGAAATTGTTTTCACTTCGAGTCATTTTGGATTTTTTTTCACCAAAGCAAACTTACCAACCATATTTGTTGTCAAAACATTCCAAAACAAAAATATAATTGTATTTTTTTATACAAAAAAGAATATTTAATAAAATAAACTTTCCCAAACAAAATTTTATTTATAAAAAAGAAAATTTTATCAAAAGATTTCTACCAAAAAACATAAGGAATGAATTAGTAACACGACTTTCAATGCTCGTCAGAAATAGAGTCAATCAACGGTCATTATGGGAAATTACGTTATGGGGAAATGTTAACGAGTGCTCCCGGAGCACTCTTTAAGAGCTTAGAATGATAATTTTTTATGAAAACTTGTGTATTTAATACATTTGACATAGAACAGTTTGACTTTTTTAAAGAATAACTTCCTAATTCTTAAAGAGTGTCCCAGGGGCACTCGTTAACAAGACATTTTTTCTTTAGAAGTTAAAATGAAATTTATTCAAAACGCAAAGAATCATAGCGAGCACAAGGAATACTAGACTAGGAGTTTTAATATAGCAACATACAAAGGAAAAGTGTGTCGTATATATGTGGAACACCCAAACAAACACCCAAACATCAAATACAAACTTCTACCAACAAACCAAAAACACCCTAAAAAAACTAAAGTCTAAACACCCGCACAGTAGCAGAAACAAATCTTGTGCCAAATCATTGCAAAACCTACCAAAAACCCATGTAACCGCACCTTACTTCTCTTTTGCGGTTGAGGCAGTTAAGCACATGTAAACACCCAAAAAAATCACCACTAAAAAACACATACCCCACAAAACCACAATGAACTGATAGCCTAATTCTTGAAACAAGCATTGTCTAACATGTATAATAATTGATCATTACCGTATTTTCCTTATCGAATTGTCATTGCTGCATGCGCCCATAATCGCTAAGATGTTTATGTAATTTATTCCTTGACTCAAACTCCTCCTCACATGTCTCGCAAAAATGGCCAACCTTTCTCTGCTCATTCTCTTTACCACCACCATTATCCTCATTTTCCTTGAAATATTGGGAACTAGACTCTTGTACATAAGAATCGTCATTTCCATTACTGTTTGTATCCTTCTCATATTTGCCATTAGTAGGCAGCACATTAGATTCATCTCCATTTTTCCCAACCTTCTCTTTCTTGGCTCTACGTTTCTTTTTTGTGGGCTTTTGGTTGTTATATTCCATAGCACCAACCCCATCATTCTCATTCTTGCTCTCAATTTGAGTTAGAGTTACCATCAACATCATCATTCTCATCAAATCATGAAATTCACAGATGAAGTTTTTTACACTAACGATTTACATATGTATTTACTCAAATCATGTTAAATAAATATTTTTTGAGATATCTTCCCTAAAAAAAAATATTTTTTGAGATATCTAAAAAAGTTTGTTTCGATTAGATACATTTATAAAAAATAAAAAATAAAACTTTATACCATCCGTATATACTACAAATTAAAACACATAATTTTTTTTTGTTGAGTGAAAACTCTTAAATCCTTAAATATGATTTTTTTTTTTTTTTTTATCTTAAAGTGGGTTCTTGCTCAAAAAATAAAATCTTAAAGTGGATTCAAAATGAATGAGAAATACAGCTAATATTTTGGTTATGTCACGTGATTCTTAGAGATATTTTGGTAGAGCATAAAGAATCCACGAAGGCAAGAGTACGGGTTCTTTTTGTCTTCGTGGCAATGCACTTTTCACTTTTAGCATCTAAATCCCCTTAGATATTTTCCGCTCAATTGTCTATACTACCCTCACCTTCTCTGCATTATTTTCTTTTCCCTACCCAAAGGATATCAATTATCCTCCACAAGAATAAAAAAAAAAAACAATCAAAAACAAAAATAAATCATACATCAATGCTATTCTTTTTTAAATCAATAAATCATGTTCTTTAAATTGAATACTTTCTACGCACAATCGTAGAGACTACTATCTCAAGATAATAGTAAGATCATAAAATTTTCCTCAAAAAATTCAACTCATTATTGCATGTCATCTTGTCTAATCTAACAATTTTGATATTTTTATCGATTAAATTATAACTTTTGGATCATATGATCTCATCCATTCTATTTTTTGTTGGTCAAGCTCATCCATTTTATTTATAGTAAAATAGAAAAAAAATAAAAAATCATGAAAAATAATCAGATTTTTTTCAAAAAGATTTAAAAATATAAAAAAATAAGATTTTTTTCTAAAATAAAAAATAGAATCAGAAAAAAACATTAAGATTTTTTTTTCGAAATTTAAAAAATTAGTTTTTTTACGAAATTATGTCGATTTTTAAAATTTGTGGAATTTAATAGGTTTTTTTTCTTCTGAAAAAACAATTATTACCAAATTTTTTTGTATTTAGATTTTTTTTCAAATTTAAAAGATTATAAAAAAATCTGAAAATATAATCAAATTTTTTTCGAAATTAAAATATTCTGGAATTTAATTTTAAAAATATAATCGGATTTTTTTTCGAAATTTTTTTCGACAAAAAAATAAAATTATTTTTTTAAAATATGGATACAAATTTAAAAAAATATTCAATTTTTTTTTCTTCTAATTTTTACAATTTTCAAAAATTATTATTTTAAATAATTTTTTTATTTTTAAATTAATATAAATGAATTTATATTATTTTTTGGATTTTTAAAAATTTAATTTTACATATTTTAATAATAAAATCTGATGTGGCCAATTAAAAAAAAACAAGTCAGCGCCACATAAGCGAATCTGCTGAGTTGGATGGGTGAAGGGTGTTTTCCGGAAGAAAAAAAATTACGAGGAAGGAGATTGAACCGAAAATTTTATAGGGATGAAAACCGAAAATAACGTATATTACAAGGGTGAAAAACACTATTAACCTTATTTAGAAATGTCTAGAGGGGCTAAACTCCTCTTCTTACAAATTGCATTGCAGCAAGCGAAGGACTTTTCTGTTAATGCATCTGTTTGTTTAAAACATTAAAAACATGATTTTACATAGAAAAGTGAAACTCTAAGAAGGTTAATTCAACAACCATTCATATTTAATTCATTTTTTTAAAAAACATTCTAATTTTTTTTAGAGAATTTTATAATAATATAATCATTTCTGCACCATTTTATTAAAAAATACATGAGATGATTTAAAAATAGGAACTAAAAGTGATGATTAAAAATATTATAGGGACTAAAAGACAAAGGAAAGTTTTAGCGGGATTAAAATGAAAATTTGATATAATCATAAGGACCAAAAACATATTTAATCATATATATATATATATATATATATATATATATATATATATATATATATATGTATGTATAATTTTTTTTGGTAAAGCTTGTAATTTGTTTGACCTATAATTTTTTTTACAAACACGCTACATAAAATTCAGGGATTAATTTTTATGCATCGATAATTTACACATACATTCAATCAAATCATGACCAATAAATATTTTTTGAGGTATCTGATCAAAAAAGGTGGTATCATAAAATGATTTGATTGAGTGCGTATAGAAAAACTTTATGCCATCAGGATATACAAATGAATCTTTTTGTTATAACACTTTTGACAAGATAAACAATATTCATTTATTCAAACTGATAATGTAGATCATACAATACAAATTCGTTAAATACAATAAGGATAAATTTGTGAACAAACTCAACACCATTATGTTAATAGCATAAGACGACATGATACATTAGCCTACAAATATGACTATATTCAAGTATTTGAAATACTCATGTTTCTGGATCTACAACGTTGACGACACAAAAACCATTGATTGGATCTGCATGGGTCGAAACGAATTTGACAATCTTCACCGACCAAAAAAAGACAAGAAAGTTAAACAAAGTCGTACAAAGACGACGATCAAAACACAACACAATGTCGCGCTAAGAAGATGAAATCACAAAAGAAAAAACTAAATAAATGTTAAAATCACTTATTTAATAAAAAGGAAGAAGAAAAATGATTAAGAGAAGTGATTTGGGTTTAAAATTTGTTCGTAAACTATCTCTCATCCCTCTTTAGAAGATGAAGGAGAAGAAACTAGAATTTTAAGCAACTGTTAACATTGATAAAAAGATCAATTTTTTACAATATGATACTCTTTTTGTTAAATAAAACTCTTTGATCTTTGCATATAATAATTTTTTTTAGAGGTGTTATTTAAAGAATCATTTGTGTGACAACTTATTAAACAACCATAAACTTCTAAAAAAAAGTAAGTATTAATATGAAAACTAAAACAATAAAGAGAAAAAATTAAAACATAATTTGGTTATGGGTGAATTTTAAGGTGAGTGTTCAATTAAGTTCCTCACCAGTGGATCATGAACAAAATACCATTGAATTTAATTAATGATTTAAATTTGTTGAACCATCACCCTAAAATCTACCGGTGAGGGACTTGGTTGAACCATCATCCTAGAATCAACCTTGAATATGAAAGTAAAATTTATCATAAACATTGTTATAAAATGATGTATCATTTCTCTAATTTTTATTTATCTCAAAGTGGATTCAAAATGAATGAGAAACAGCTAATATCTTGGTAAAGCTGAGTTGCGACTTATCTTACGTCACGGGATGCTTTGAGATATTTTCGTATAGTATAAGAATCCACGAAGGCAATAATACGGGCTCTTTTTGTCCTCGTGGCATTGCACTTTTCACTTTTAGCATCTAAACCCCCTTAGATATTTTCTGCTCAATTGTCTATATTACCCCCACCTTCTCTACATTATTTTCTTTTCCATACCAAAAGGATATCAATTATCCTTCACACAAAATCTATAAAAAACAAATAAAAATAAAAATAAATCATACTTTAATGCTATTCTTTTTTAATAAATAAAACATTTTCTTTAAATTGGATACCTTGCTAACAATAACTATTGTCTCAAGTTAATAGTAGGTTTATGGAATAAAAAAAAATTTCAAAAAATTTAACCTTAAATGTCTTATTCACGGTGTATTCACAGTATCTACCTAACAATTTTAATATTTTTATAAATTAAATTAAAAAATTTACATCCGATCTCCTCTGTTCTATTCTTTTTTATTTTGTTGGTCAAGCTCATCCATTTTATTCTATGGTATAAAGAATTTATAGCAAAAATATCTTATAAAAATTCGATTATCATCGTAAAATGATTTCTATAAATAGCCCCATCTAGACACATCTTAAAACACACAACAACAAAAAAAAAAAAAAAATCAATGTCAGAACCAAACAACAAGACATGATTTATTTTTGTTGACTATAACAAAACTTGTTTTTCCTTTTCTTGTTCTTCATATGTCCACACTTTATTCACCTTCCTCTGCCATGGAAGACACCAATCACCGTTCCAAGAAGAATCAACGCCGCCGTCGTCCCTCCGCCACACCAACAAACAACGACTACTCCGACGTGGAGGATGCTGAAGACGGAGATCCCGAAGCATGGCAGACCCTTAACAAGAGTTTTAGGCAGGTTCAGTCGGTGCTTGACAGGAACAGAGCAATAATTCAGCAGGTGAATGAGAATCAACAATCTAGAATGCCTGATAACATGGTGAAGAACGTGGGTTTGATTCAAGAGCTTAATGGGAATATTTCAAAGGTTGCTTCTCTTTATTCTGATCTCAATTCTGATTTTACTAATATTTGTCACCAGCAACAACGTTCTTCTCATAACCGTGGCAAATGAAGAAAAAAACAGTGTTGTTGTTGTGTTGAAGTTGAACAATTGTTGTGATGGTAGTTTTGAGGTTTGTTTTGTCATCATTCTGTCATAATAAGGACGATGAAGATGAAACATTGTATCGTCTCTCTTGAACTTCTACTTCTAAGTAACAGTGTCTAAGGTGTTTTTCTTTTTAGTATTGATGGTCTCTTGTGTTGTGTCCTTGTAATTCTTGTTGTTATTGGTGTACTTGAGAATCAATAAAATTAATATTTGGAAATGCTTTTGTGAACTTTGTGCTATTATGATTGCAGAAATTTTAACAATCTTGTTGAGTTGTGAAACGGTTTCCCTGCTGCAGCAGTTGTTGTCACAGACGCCGTTTGATTGATTTCAACCAATAACAAAGATCGTTTAAAACTAGTTTTGTTATTATGTAATTTGAATCGATCAATCTCAAATGAATGGTTTGAGATTGTTTACTACATGTAAATGTGTGCTTTTCTTGCAGCGGGGAATGTCGGTCTGTTACATACCTGTTTTTTGAGACATGTTAGGACTTATGAGTGACTTAGCTAGCAATCGAGTGCAAGGTCACTTACAAAAAACTATTTAACTAAACGTTTCTGAAAAGTTAAATTGATTTTTTTAAGTTCATAAGGACTTGATTGCATAACCATAAAATTTTAGAAACTATTCTACTTCTAATCTGGTCTAAAAGGTGCATAATGCAACACTCTGCAATGCAATATCATATTGTGCACAATCTGGATAATTATGGTCACTTGTTTTTTCACGTGACAGAGAGAAAGAGAATAACCTTTACTACAGTATGCTCTATTTGTACCTGGAGGATTCAAAATGATTAACAGAGGACATGATATGATGCACTTGAATACTATATTCTGGTAACCATTATGAAAGATAAAAAAAAAATAGTCTTCAAATTCAGAGGATAGCATTGTTCACTCTGATTTCTATTGTTAATGATTACAATCTCAAGCAATCCCTCCCCCTTTAGCAAGACCAATTTAGAAAAGAAAAACAATAAATAAAATACAGCTTTAAATTACACGAACACGAGCTTGTAATCCGCAAATTTTGTTCATTTGCTTAATGGTAAAGTATACACAAGGAATTTGTGAATCATAGACTACTGACTACTTACCATAGTAGAATCAGTCTCAACTTATATTAAACCATATATATCATGAAGTTAATTCCCCACTGTCTAATATGACAACCGTACGTTTGGGAGAGCCACTTTCACTTCCTTCTGCTTCAATCTTGTGCAAAACATCCATACCAGAAAGTACCTTGCCGAATACAACATGGCGTCCATCCAGCCTTCCAGGAAACATATGGATGCATGTAAGGTTGTGAGATTAAAGAAAGGCATTGCCGATAAATGATTAAAAATTGAGAACTCGAGATTTTCTTTGGTTAAAAAATGTGTATGTTAATGAAGTATACGTAAAGTTCAGCCTTCACTCATCTGCATTTAAGGTTAAGTTCATTGTTTATAATACTTGAGAGGAAAATGAACCTTTCCAACTATGATTCACCATGTCTGGAATATATCTCAAGTAAACATCTGATCTGTATACAAAACAAGCAGCACAAGTAAATAATAGTTACCAGCTAGTTTTTACTGTTGTTATGAAAAACTGTGAGCCATTGGTATCTTGCCCAGAATTTGCCATTGATAAGTATCCTGGCAATCATTCAAAGGTGAAAGGATGAAAAATGTAAACATACAATACAAACATTATCTTGTTTATGGATGGATACACATGCATGGAATGATATCAGGGACAATAGCACATAATCTCACCTGGACCAGTATGCTTCAGCTTGAAGTTTTCATCGGCAAACTTATCACCATAGATTGATTCTCCACCTCTTCCATCACCACTGGTGAAATCACCACCCTGAACCATGAAGCTTGGTATTATCCTATGGAATGCGCTCCCTTTATAATGAAGAGGATTCCCACTTTTTCCTACCCCTTTCTCTCCTGAAATGTGATTCTGTTCAATTTGTAGTATGTACAACCTAGAAATTTCAAGATTGATCCTAAATTATAGCTGGTTGCTCCAATTCAAAGCAAAGCTACCTGTACAAAGCGCACGGAAGTTTTCTGCACAAAAGGGTTGTTAAGATTAGTAACCAAACTTTCTCATGAAACCAAAACGTGTATAAATAAATATTTTTACTATATATTCATATACTATAGCATGGCATACCTGCAGTTTTCGGTACTGTGGTCCCAAAAAGGCCCATGACTATGCGACCTGGAGCAAGAAGCATCATTTTTTAGTGTTTTGAGTAGCCAGTATCGGAATCATAATACAATGGCATCATAATGTAATGAAATTATATGCACTATTTTCTCAACTTGCTATGAAGTATGAAGAAAGAATGTAGTGGAAATCATGTGACTATGTGAGAGATGCAGCCAAGCTGGCAGGCAAATTTCTCTTTAAAAGGTCATTTTAGTGCCTACACAACCCTAAAAATATTATTTCTACATAACAATTGAGGGTCTGTTTGGGAGGGGATTTATAAGGGTATTGGAGGGCTAGGTCCATATTTTAATATACATTTGAGATTTTTTTTTTTTTTTGAAAGAATAAAATGATATATGATCATATAACAATTCAATCACACCTCATTCATTTTATAAATGTTTTATAGCTTTTTAACAACGGAAAAGAAAAACAAATCCTCCCCTCCAAAATCTCCCTCCCAGACACAAGGGTTTGTTTTGGAGAATCTTTTAGAAAGGAAATGATTATTATAGATCGGTCTATTGTTGGGAGTATTTTATAACAAAATAATGAGTTTGAGGTTCTCCTTTCCCCCCACCCACATTCAAATGGTAGTCTATCATCGATTCTTTCCCTCCCCCTATTGCAAAACAAAGTTTAAAAGAAACATATTAAGATCATGTGCCAGTGCTAGATAAATCATTCTCCAGGGAGATGGCAGCTTGGCTTGACTTAGTGTATGTTCGGATTTGATGGGCGATCACCCATTATCGCTTTGTGATGCATGTGTGCCATGATTTTGTTGGAATTTCAAAGTGTAGCTTTTGCCCTACTGTGATTCTGTCAAAACCATTGTGATTTTGCACTACAATTTGGCCAAAAAGGAATGCAAGGTACACTCTTTTGTCAAATCCACCGCTAATCCAAACATACACTTATGTCGTAAAGGTTTACATTGGTCATTGGAATGCTTTGAAATAGGCACTACTTTAGGAATCTATTTACTACTTCCTACAATCTAGGTTGAAAAATGCTATATTATACACAAATGTCAAAAAAGCACTTACTCAGTCTCAAAATGACACAAATCCATTTGCCACATTTTCAAACCCATTTCAGATTTAAATAACCCTTATTTCCCTTCTATCCAAACTCAAAGTGTAGTTTTTGCGCTACCCTGGTTTTGCACCATGATTTTGCCAAATTCATCAATAATCCAAACATACACCAAGGTTGTAAAAGTTTGCATTAGTCATTAGACTGCTTCAAAATAGGCACCATGCAGGAATATATATATTATCTATATCCCATGATGAAGGTTGGAAAATGCTATCTATTGTTAATACACAAATTGCAAAAAGCACTCACTGAGTCTTAAAATGACACAAATCCCATTGCCATCATGTTCAATTCCATTTCAGAATAACCCTTCTATCAATCTTCATACACTCAAAGAACAAGGATTGCATCATTCCCAAAGGAGTACCTCATGGAACAAATAAACTTCTAAAATCAGTGTGTATGACACCGATGCATCAAGCTAATGCATCTAAAATCCCTTCTTTACACCTTAATTTGAAATCACATTCCAAATCACCATCCAAAAACTAATTCCCAAAACCCAACATAATCAAATCAAAACTTTGTTATAAGAAATGAAAGGAAAAGTGTAATACCCACTGATTTTCCATCAATCTCTACATCAAAATACACCTTGTTGGTCACACCCTCCAAATCATCTTCCAAAAGGGTATCCTTAAAAACATAGAAAAAAGTGGAAAAAACAGAACTTTGTTAAATAATATCTATCAATGATGATTTAGGAAGAAAACCCAGAAATGAATGAATCAATCAATCAACTTACTGAGTGATGATGGTTTTGAATTTTGTCATGAGAAGAAGCTTGATGGGTTCCGTTTTCAACCAATTTGAGCTGAAAGAAAGCAATGGTTGCACAGAGGAAGAAAATCCAAATGAGAGTCGCTAAAATCAGTGTTCCACTTGTTCTGAAAGCCATTTTCTTCTTTGCGATGTTGCAAAAAATCAAAGAACACACTCAACAGTTGTTAAACATGTTCTTCATATGTGTTTTGTTTTAGATCGGATTAATAATTAACTTTGATTGGTCGGTTGGAGGAACAAAAGACACAATTTAGGTTCTTTTTTCGTCACATCGCCAAAAATGAAACCTTTACCTAACAAATATTGAAACTAGACTTCTTCAAATAAAAAATAAATGAAACCTATACTTATTTAACGATAATTGTATTTATAAAAAAAGTTAACAAAAATTTGCTTAATGAGAATAAAAGAGTAACCAAATTTTTGTTAATTTTTTTTAACTATAACCTAACACCTCCTTTAAACAGCACAAAAAACTCTAGTCTAACGAAAAATCCCTTTTTAGTCAATAAACCTAGAAAAATAATTGAAATTCAATTATTATAGAGCTTGTAAAGAAAATTTAATGAATTAATACAAAAGTCCATTTTTCTTAGAAATTGGAGGGTTAACGAAAAAAAATCTCACTTAAAAAAAAATGTTTTGTATAGATGAATTAAAATCTAATATAGTGTTAGATAAAATTGATTAGGTTATCCATCATTTATATTCACTAACAAGTCAACTCAAAAGTGTTTATATAACTACTAACTGAACTCGTTATTGCGCCAACATTTGTAATTTATGAATGGTTCGAGGCGGCTCTGCATGACGACACTATAACTCATGCTCATCAATTTTGTGGCCTTGGAGGACTTTCCAAAAACTCTAGGTGTGCGTTTACAACTATTTGGACTTCTGTACTTTTTGTTATTTGGAAAGATCGCAACAGAAGGATTTTCCACAACAAGTCTGATCATCTTGAGACTCTTGCTGAAAAGATTAAACTTCAAACGTATTGGTGGTTGAAATCGTACTACATTTTGTTTAATTTTGATTACTCTGTTTGGAGGCATAATCCTCTTTGTTGTCTTAAAACGATTGTGTTGTTGCTAGTTTTTGCCTTTTTGGCTCTTTGCGGTTGAACTTTTTGTAACTGTTACTTTGCAGCTACCTTAAGCACTCCTTGTGCTTGCTTTAGGAGTAGTATGTTGCTTTAATATAATTTTTCTTAGTTTCTTCAAAGAAAACAATCAAAAGAAAAATCATGTTTATCTATTTCAATGACACCAACAATAACATAGCAATATAAATTTTTATCTTTTCTTAACAAACACACATTATTAAAAGAAAATTTGTTTAAAAATATAATTGTAATAATGAAAAAGTCATCTCAAAATCTCTATTCCCTTTATATATCACCGGTGTTTAAAAAGAGACTACATGCTCAATTTCATGTTTTTTTATTGTGCTAATTCATGTAAATTATTAACAATTTTTTTAATGAAATTTTGCTTTTGATAAAAGTTATATGTATGAATTTTTGTGATTTTCAAATGGGTTAATAGGCCTTTACTGAATTATTAACAGTTTTTTTTAATGAATTTTTGCTTTTTGTTATAGGTCACTTTTGGTTTTTCCCCTGTAAAATTTTTTTGTCAGATTTCACCGTTGTAATTTTTTTTTGTTTTAGAATACCCCTAGGCATGTTGTTAATATTTTTCAAAAGGTGACATAACTATGGTGAACCATATTTAAAATATTTAACAAATTGAAAAATTTGTCATGAAGAAATATTTAACTATGGTGACATAACTATGGTGAACCATAACTATGGTGAACCATATTCATGTTGCATACAGGAATATTGTTAATAATGATATTGTCATGCTGCAACATAGAGTACCTGGGCATTGGAATTCTATTTGGAATCTTAAACTCCCACCAAAGGTTAAGAACTTCATATGGCGGGTTTGTAGAAATTGTCTTCCAACTCGGATGCGTCTCATTACAAAAGGGGTGAACTGTCCTACCTCCTGTGCTATCTGCGATATTTGCGATGAAGATGCTAAACATCTGTTCTTCGAGTGCTGCAAGAGTGTTGTGTGCTGGCAACAGGTTGGTCTTTGGCATACAATCCAACAGGTACGGTTACCCACATCTTCCTGCGCTGACATGATTTTTACTTTGCTCAAGCATCTTGATATTCCCCAACAACAGTTGTTCGCGGTTATTCTCTGGAGTCTATGGAAACATAGAAATAACAAAGTTTGGAATAACGTCACGGAACGGCTCGACAAATAGGTGAACGCGCCGAGAATTTTTTGAGCAGTTGGAAGAATGCTCAAGACGTGAGGAATCGGAACACCAACAGAAACACACATGGTGTGATTGACACTTGGGAAAAACCGAGTCCAGGGAGGTTCAAGTGTAATGTTGACGCATCCTTTTCCACTACCCTCAACAAAGTTGGATTTGGAGCTTGTATTCGTGATGCCGAAGGAAATTTTGTGATAGCAAGAACTGCTTGGACTACCCCTCTACTTGATGTCGATATGGGGGAGGCTATGGGTCTTTTAGCTGCATTGAAGTGGGTAAAAGAGTTAAACATGGTGCATATGGACTTCGAAACAGACTCAAAAGTTGTGGCTGATAGCATATATGGCAAGGAGGGTGTCTCTGATTTCATGGCAATAATCAATGATTGTAGACACTTGTTGAGTACCGATTTAGTGAACTCTGATGTGAAGTTCATTAGGAGACAAGTCAATGGTGTTGCTCATAGTTTAGCTAAGGAAGCACTACACCACGCTAGTCTCCACATTCATCTTAACATTCCACATTGTATTTCTTCTTTGATCAATAATGAAAAGCTATAAGCTTCTTTCCGTCAAAAAAAAAAAAAAATTGAAAAATTTCCACCTTTTAAATATTTCCAGAATACCCCTAGGCATGCTGTTAATACTTTTCAAATTATGTTTATATTTTTCAATTACTTCAACAATATTGCAAATTATAACATAAATTTCTAATTTTCTAATTTCCCCTAAAAAATGTGATTCTAATTTTATTTTAGTGTAAAATTCTTATCTTTTTCAAAGACACCAATATGGGTATAATTGAAATAACGTAAAAGTCAATCTAAATTCCTCTGTTATCTTTTTATAGTATAGACCATTCAGATAGAACTTGAGATATAGAGTGAGAGGCCAATTCACTCCAAACCTATTTATAGGCTTAATACATCGTTTGGTCCCTTAACTTAATTCTTTTTTTCAAAATGGTCCCCTCACTAAAAAAAACGTCTCAAATTGGTTCCTTATGTCTTCTTATGTTACCTCTTTTGATCCTCTCCGCTAGTTTTTAACATCAAATATATCTAAGGTGAACCATATTTAAAGGTGGTCTACCATACGCCTTACTAAATTTTTTAATTTTACTTTGATTTTTTCTTTAAAAGAAGACAGTTGAATCATGTAGGACCTATTGTGTGAACCACTAACACCTAATAAAATCCATTCATCTTCTTCTTCCTCCTCATCTCTTTATGATCTTCAACAACAATAACTTCATCAATAAAATCCTGAAAATCCCAAAAAATAAACCACGCAACCATCATTGTCTTCTTCATCTATCATCATCAACACCCTTCTTCCTAAATATTATTCTTCATCTTCATATCACTTTTCATTATCTTTATATCACTTTACATTAATCACATACAAGCAATCCAATGGTTAAAAGCATATCAAAAAAATTATATCTTAAGAAACTAACGGAAAGAACCAAAATAGATAACAGAAAAAGACATAAGGATCAATTTGAGACGTTCTTTAATCAGGAGACTAAAATGAGAATAGAAAACTAACCAAATGATGTAATAAGCCCTTATTTATACTCCATATATTTATTGTTTCTCTCATTCTCTATCCCCCACTTCGCATCCATCGAAACCCTAACCGAGACAAACCTGGGATGGGATTTGCTTTTGTAGCAAAATCCCCAAGTTTCACACTGTTATATAAAACTACGTCGTTTTAACTTTTTAAAATAATCTTTTTAAAAAAAGTATTATAAAGTGACTCCAGCTGAGCCAACATGTTGTCTTCTAGTACAGAACAGAGGAAATGCATATTGGGGGTGAAATTTTGGCGCCAATGGGTGCATAGACACACAAGAAAAATTGCTCGATTCCATTCTCAAATCGGTACCTCTTTCCTTTATTCTCTTCACTTTCTATCCTCTTTGCCATTGTTTTGTTGTAATTTCTTGTATTATTTACTTTTATGAAATTTGTACAAAAACCCTTAAAAACCTTTTTTTTTTGACAAATAAACCATTTTTCTTTGTTAAGTTGTTTGTGCTTTAAGAAATTAATATTGATATTCCATTTTGTGTAAATGATTGAGAGTTCTTTTTTTTTCTTAACAGAATGATTGAGAGTTCTTATTTAACATGTATATAGCATCTTTCATGGCATATTTGTTATTTGTAGCTTTGATATGTTTGTAACTTTGATTTACGTTTATATTGTACCTGGTAGATTTGGAAAACAATGGCACTTAATGCGAAACCGAGTGTTGGTTTGGAGTTTGATAGCGTAGATACGACTTGGCAATTTTGGGTTGAATATGGTAAGAAATGTGGTTTGGGAGTTAGAAATGATTACTTGAACAAACGAAAGGTAGATGGCTTGATTACATCCGGCATATTTGTTTGTTCCAAGGAGGGCAGTAGGTTGAAAGACAAAAGATCCTCTTTGGTTAAAAAGCCTAGGGCTGATACAAGATCAAGGTGTCCAGTAAGAATTTCATTCAGTCTAAGAGATGGGAAGTATGTAATACAAGAGTTTGAGGAAACCCACAACCATCTTTTACAACACACAGAAACAACACGCATGCTAGCATCATATCGTAAAATATCAGAAGTTCAAGCCTATGAGATCGAAATGGCAGAGGACTCTGGACTAATGCAAAAGTCTTCATTTTAACTTATGAGCACACAGGCAGGAGGTAGAGCTAATCTCGGATTTACACGATTGGATGTCAAAAACAATCTTAAAGCAAGAAGACAACGTAGCATGGTGTATGGAAAAGTTGGTAGTCTTATGCAGTATTTTCAACACCAGATGTTGGACAATCCATCATTTTACCACGCATATCAAATGGATTGTGATGAACAAATCACAAACATATTTTGGGCTGATGCAAGAATGATATTGGATTATGGATATTTCGGTGATGTAGTTTCTTTGGATACAACATATTGCACCAACCGTGCTAATCGACCACTTGCATTATTTTCAGGCTTTAACCATTATAGAGGCACAATCCTTTTTGGGGCTGCACTACTATATGATGAAACCGCTGACTCATTCAAATGGTTATTTGAAACATTTCTTGAAGCGCATGGAAATAAAAAGCCTCAAACCTTGTTCACTGACCAAGCCCAAGCAATGGCTAAAGCACTAGGTGAGGTGATACCAGAGACTCGACATGGGTTATGTACATGGCATTTGATGCAAAATGGGATCAAACACCTAGGTAGCTTGATGAAAGGGGGAAGTGATTTCCTAACTGACTTTAAGAAGTGCATGTATGAATACGATTCAGAGGTGAAGTTTGAAGCAGCTTGGAGCAAGTTGGTTGCAAAATTTGATCTATTTGGTAACAATTGGGTGAAATCAATGTGTGGTATCAAGCAAAAATGGGCATCATGTCACATGAACAAAGTTATCACTCTTGGAATGCGAAGCACTCAACTTAGTGAGAGTTTAAATTCCAGTTTTAAGGCTTGTATGAGCCCTGGTATCAGTGTCATTCAATTCTTCCAACACTTTGAGAAAGTTGTTGAGGAGAAACGATACAACGAGTTAGTATGTGAGTATGAGTCTCGACATAAACTACCAAGGATGAGATATCAACATTCACCAATTCTAATGCAACTCGCACAAGTGTACACACATAAAATCTTTGATACGTTCAATGATGAGTTTTCCTTATTCTTAGCTGCTAGCAAAAAAACAGAGAATCTGTCTCAACTTCCATTTGAATATGTTATCACCATGTTTAAAGTGGAAGGAGAGTGGACAGTACTATTTGATCCAATAACTTTCTCTATATCATGTACTTGTAAAAAATTTGAGACTTTTGGCATACTCTGTTGTCATGCATTAAAAGTCATTGAGGCAAATGATGTTAAACTGATCCCCAATCAATACATCTTAAAAAGATGGACAAGAGATGCTCGTGATGGTGTTATTTTTGATATTAGAGGAAATGAGGTTGTTGATGATCCTAAACTGTTTAGAACACATCGAT
Source organism: Medicago truncatula (assembly GCF_003473485.1). Lineage (NCBI taxonomy): Eukaryota > Viridiplantae > Streptophyta > Magnoliopsida > Fabales > Fabaceae > Medicago > Medicago truncatula. The sequence goes on from NC_053044.1 coordinate 35,134,614, forward strand.
ATAAGAGATTATGCGCCACTATAATTAGATTGGCAGCCGACGTGTCAACATCTGAATATCTACATAAGCTTGTAGAAAAGGGTTTGTATGACTTGTGTAAGCTGGTGATGGAGGCTCGATTACGAGAAATAGAGAATGCCAATGATGAAGGTGATGTCCCAACAGTAACAAAAGAATATGAGACACAAGCAAAGGGGTTTAAGATTAAGCCTGGATTACAAAATCGTAGACGCCTAAAGAGTTGTGTCGAGCTTATATCTAAGAAAAAAAAGCAAAGCAACAACTGTAAAACCTACACCACCTCAAAGATCAAAGGTGTAGATCCTAATCAATCGCATCTACTTAAACTTTTGCTTACTTCAATTTCATTAACTAGGAGTTAATTTTTCATATTTTTTGAAGGATAAGGATTCTCTAAGTCAAATGGAATCTGGGACATCAACTTTAGCACAATCAGCATGTGAGCTTTCTCAGACAAGTGAGGACAACTTTAGTTTCACTAGATTATTAATGGTGAGATATTTGTGTCTCTTTATTGTAGTTTCACTACCTTAATTTCTTTATTGCAGTTTGTATTCACAATGTATCTTTTACTTGAATAATGTAGGAGCCACTTAATGATGGATGAAAATATTCAACATTGCAGACCTTCCAAGCATAAATGCCTTTTTTTTAGTTGTTTGAAAAATTGGAAGATGTATCTATTTTGAAATTTCTTTTGCAATTCAGTGTTCACACTGATTTACTTCTGTTAAATTAGTTGTTATTTTGTGTAGCTATCATGTAATTATAAGAAGTTGTAATGAATGAAAAAAACTGAGTGTTCATTGAACTAGCTGGTGTAGCAAAATGCAGATATACCTATCATGTTATTTGAAGAATTGAAAGATGTAGTATTTTGCAACTCAATGATCATTTTGATTTAATATTTAGTTAGTTGTTATTTTGTGAAGGCTATTATGTAATTAGATGCAGCTGTAATCCCATCCCGACAAACCTTGCTTTCTCTCTTTTTTCAACGTGATAAAAACAGAACTTCTCATTTGCGGTTGCATTTTTAAGCTTTCATACTGCTATGGTCTAATTGTGGATAAATGTGTCCTTGATGCCTTGATGGTTAGGTTAGATGTAATTTGTTAGTTAATACAACTTAAATAATACAAAGAAAAAGTAATGATATTGTGATTTGTGATGGTAATTGAGATTTGTTTTGCCATCACTCTGTCTCAATAAGGACTACTTCTAATTAACATATAAGTCTCTTTTTATTGATGGTCTTGTGTTGTACGAATAAGTTTTCCTTATTCTATAAGAAGACAAATGCATATATGGTAACATTCATAACTTCCCTTTTCATGTCAAGGACCTCTTGAACAGACAACTAAATCTTAGTGGCAAATGTGCATTAAGGTATCAACGAACTCACAGAAAAACCACTTACTTGATTCTTCATCGGAAAGGTATTAAGGTATTTGAGATCACAATGTGCATATGAAAATAATAAGATGTTCCATACATGTACGTCGCCAAAACAAATTTTGAAGCCAGACATCAAATTTTATAAAAAACAATAAAAACGAGAAAAAAAATATTTCCTAAATAAATTCAGTCCCTAAGATGTTCATTACCTAAAGTTCCTGTAATCCTATAAAACATCACTTAAACAGAAAAACAAGATCACATGGCATAATAATTATAATATTATGCAATAAACAATGAAAGGGCCTCAGAGATCTTGGTGGATAATAAATCATCAAGTGGGTGTTTTTCCCATCAAGAGTAGCAAATATTTTACTGCATCATAGACCCAAAATTTACCAATAAACAATAACAAGTAAAAATTTACAATAAAAAGCATAAATAAAACGAAAACTAAAAATTAAATATGATGTTGTCAGAAGTAGCTGGTTGTAATCTCATCTATGAAAATATCAATGGGAATCCGATTGATTTGTTTCATCATTCAACATCACATAAATAAGTAAAACAGAGTATTTCAAAATTTGAAGTATATAGTGATGAAAGAATGAAAAACAAGTTGAAATAACAATAACAAAAATGAAGAATCAAAATTATTTGTAACATAAAATGAAAAGTTCTAAGCAGTAGAGAAAGAAAGAGAAGAATCGGCTGCTGGAAATATTTAGGGTTTGAGATTGCTGCAGAGCTTAGTGAAACAAATTTATAGGCATGGATTTGCTTAGTGGGCTTTACTTATTTTTGGGTAACGGGCTTAGTGAAACATAATTATACCCATTTTTTCTGATACATTTGCTTTTACCACCCTACTAACGTCTTACGCGCCTCCTAAAATTTTCAAAATACACTCAATCTGATTTTTATGCTAATTTCTTGTAAATATTTGTATCTATTCGTAGTGACTCATTGATAATGGATTAAAGAGATACTATTTCTCCAGGATGGCGGTCATTGTTGGACCAAAATGAGTAAACAAATTTATGGTGTGTTTTTACTCGATCATCTGGTGTTTTGTCTTTGTTTGTTGGTTTGATTGTGATTGTGATTGTGATTATGAATTCCCAACATAAGCTTAATATGAAATTGTTAAAACCTTGTTTATATTGTTTGGAAAATGCATATTATAATAGATGGGAAAAAAAACTCTAAAGACATTTTATATATCGGAACTCAAGTTCAAGTTTGCAATTTTGTATTTTTCTATGTTTAGTATGAGTTTCACGGCTTAGTTAACATCTAGCTCATATGTTTTCGATAAAATAATCTAAGCTTATATATTTTTTTTTAACAAATTAAAATGGATTAAATGCTCAAAAGCAAAATGATTCATCTCGCATAAGGTGTGTTAAAAGTGACAAATCACTCAATGTCAGTTACAAGTCACAAGCACCTAAAGAAGATGCCACCAACAACAAAAATAAAATTACATGACACACATACAAACGAGTGGGTGTCGCCACCAATCATGAAAACCAAACGTTATAGGAACAAAATTCGAAGAAAGCCATAAAAAAGAGTTCAACTTCACTTTTTCAACAATCCTCAAAGGATCAATAACCATGCTTTTGAAGATAAAAATGAGAAGACGCGGTAAACCTACCATGTGAATAAACTGAAAGTAGTGATCCGTTACCGAGCCTTGAAAAACACAAGGGATACGAATCCATATCATATTATATTATACTATGCCTAATAATATTTTTATTTTTTTTGAACAAGCCAAAATGAGATATATTAACAAAGAGTTTTGTTTCCTAGCACAAGGAGCGCCAAAGGAGACAAAACAAGGTTACAAAATAGTTCCAATCAAACCACAAAAGACATGAACGAAAAATACATCAGCTAATCCCTAAACAAACAAGGGGACGCTGCCACCACAAATGATAACCAAAAGGAAAACACACATTTTTTACTTTCAACCATTTGAGAGATGTAATCTTAACCTTCTCAAGAAGTTGCTATGTTGTTTTAGCTGTGTTGACAAACAGTCTTTTATTTCTTTCATTCCAAAGAACCCGAATACCACAAAGCCAAATCAAATGAAGAAAAGACCTTCTTGGAGCATAACCACCTGAAGAATAAACAAACTGATAATAATGGTCCAAAACTTGATGAGGATCCACAGAAAACACGCCAATCCAAGTTTTAATTTGTTGCCAGAGATCACCAAAAATAGGACGATACTCCCTTCGTCTCATACCAAAAACATTGAATCACATATTTGTTTGGTGATTTTTGTGTTGACGATACTCCCTCCATTTCATATTAAGTGAATCGTGTACTCATTTCAAACACATTAAAAAAAAGGCTAAAGTGCACTCCCTCCTTTCAAAAACTTACAATTTTGGCCCCCTAAGTGCAAAAACTACAATTTTAACCTCCTAAGATTTAGCCCATTTGCATCTTTGGTCCTTTTGACCAATTTTGACCGGTCAACGTCTATGTGTCATGTCACGTGTGTTATTATTTAATTAAAAAACTCATATAATCATTTTTTAAATTAAATAAATGAAAAATAAAATTAAAAAATAAATAAATGATTAAAAAAAATAAAAAATAAAACCCAAATATAAACAAAGTAAAGGAAATCAAGATGGAATGACATCTTTTTCCTTCCTTTCTCTAAACAATATGGAATTACATCTTCTTTCTTCCTTCCTCATCATCTAAACAATATGGAAATCTTAAGGGGGTGTATTGGATTAAGATTTTAAAAGACAATTTTAATAAAAAAAGTCTTTAAGATTTTAAAAGACTGTGTGAGATTGTATTGATTCTGTGAGATTTTAAAAGACTTTTTATGTAAAAGACTTTATACACTCAAGATTTTAAAGGATTTATCACACTGACTTTTAAAGATTTCAAAGGATTTTATGTGATTTTAAAATTTCAAAGGATTCAATGAATTTTAGGGAAAAAAGAACAAACTTACAAGCGTGAATGATAAAAATAATGAACAAATAAATTATAGCGTTTGAATAAAGAAAAATAAAATCAATAAAAAATTCTTTTACTATTGATTTTCAAATTTTAAGAATTTTATGGATTTTATAAGATTTTAAGGTTCTAAAAAACACTCTAACACATTATTCTCAATACACATTTTTTATTTGTTAAAAATGTTATTCCCACAAAATTCAATTGTACATATTTAAAATTATGCCAGCACTTACAAATCTTTCAAAAAAAAAAAATATTGTGTCAGCCATTACAAATCGGTCGAGTTACACGAGTTTACCGAGTGTTAACTCAGTCAAACTCTTTAAACCTTCCAATTTTACCAGAAACCGATTTTACCTCAGAGTTAACACGATTTTTGTACCTAAAAACGTAAGCTCGGTAATCTCGGAGAGTTAACACTCGATTTGCGAAACATTGATTACGACATACTCTCTATCATAATATTCTCAGTACAATTTTTTATTTTTTTTATGAGATAGAGAGAGGGAGAGGGGGGGGGGATGAGAGAGAGAGAGAGAGAGAGAGAGAGAGAGAGAGAGAGAGAATGGAGAGATAGAGAAACGAAGAGAGAAAGGAGGGAATAGGGAGCGGGAGGGAATAGGGAGCGGGAGGGATGAGAAGAAAGAGGTAGTAACTTTTAAAAGAATAACAATCTCAAGAAATCTCATTTTCATGAAAGACTTTTTCTTGTTAAAATTACACTACAAAATCCCACAAAATCCATCAAAATCCAATTCATTAAACAATCTTTCGAAATTTGAATGATTTTGAATACCACAAGATTTTTTTTAAATGATGAAAAGTCTTGATTGAATACGTCAAGACTTTTTTAAAATAACAAAGAGTCTTGATTGAATACCATAAGACTTTTTTTAAGTTGCAAAAAGTCTTGATTGAATACCACAAGACTTTTTCATAATTAAAAAGTCTTTTAAAATCCCATAGAATCCTAATTCAATACATCCCCCTTATTCTTTTAACAACATCATCGTCAACAACAATAACAACTTGAAACAAACACAATCTCTCTCACTACCTTCAACCATCACCGTATTTCTGTACCGCTGCCGCAAATCTGATTACGTCACCGTCGGTATTCGTGAAAGACTTGTAACCTGAATTCTAACTCCAGGTCGTTGAAGAAGCGTTTGAGCAAGTTTTGGAAATTCTCGAATTTGTATAGGACTAGATCGGAGAAATTGGAATTGTGAAATATTATTTTTTTGAATGGCTAAATATTATTAAGGCTCCCAACCTCATAAGAAGAGAGGAAGGGGCGAAAAGAACCAACTAAAAACAACAGGGCATCGCCACAACAGGAAATAAACTCCCTAACAGCAAGCAGCCAAAAAACAGCACCTGATACAGAAGCAACAACAACTACATACATAAAATAACACAAGGGAAAAAAAAACCAGCAACAAACTAAACCAACTGAAGGCTAAACCAATGATTGTTTCAATTTATGATGAATTTGTGCTCGTACCTTTCTTTGCATCACATGTTGTTAATTTTTTGGTTGGATTGGGATTGGAATTTGTGCTCCTACCCTTCTCTAAACAATTTTTTTACGAAGGACTCAGTTATATTAGGACGGAGCGAGTAATATTTTTATGGGTCTTGCTAACCATTGTCTCAGAGCAATGGTTAAGGAAGCCAAAAGTAGCATGTTTGCATTGATTTCAATAACATTTTGACTTTTAAAAAGTTAAATTTATCATTTTTCAATGCTATATTTATATTTTTATCCCCTTATTCAATGTCCGAAGGACAATGGTTAGCATTCTTCTATTTTGTTTGCTAATTTTTTTATTGAATTTGTTTGGTGAATTTAATCACGTAATTGTGACTTAGTAGCATTTGTTTGCCTAGATTTTACTACTAAATAACAACAAAATTTAAAGGAGGGTCATTAAAATGACAATTAACATACTGAAATTACGATTGCAATTCATTGAAATTCCTAGAGAAATGTTTCCAAAATCACTCATTCAGTCCAAATGTCCAGACATAAATTATAAGTAAATCTTTTACTGTATAAAACTATTTGTTTGGCAATGCTATTATTATACAAACTCAACAGTTTCCTCCTAAACCTTTGATGCTTTTTTTTTTGGTCAAAAACCTTTGATGCTTTAACTATTATTTTACAAACTCAACAGTTTCCTCCTAAACCTTTGATGCTTTACCACGACCAATGACTTGCTCCTTTCATTATTTATTTATTTATTTTCAAGATTCCATCCCAACATCATCACATGATACATTGTGAATGTGAAAACAATAAATCCACACTACCAGAAGTTACCTGGCACTATAGTACGTATATATTTTATCAATGAAAATGCTAATCGATGCTCTAAAACACTAGTTAAAAGATTAAATATGTAGCATTAGAAGTTGTGCAGCCAATTCTTTAAAAGTTTTAAAAATGTTTTTTCAACTTAAAATTCTTTTTTTAAGTCTCTTAATGAGTGTCTCGAAAACATTAGTTAAGATGATAGTATTTTTTAATTCATATTGTTATTCTCAAGAAATTTAGTGTACCTAACATTTTTTGTTTGGCCGGACATAAAATGCATGCAGCTTGTATTAAAATAATTTTTCTAATAATTGTCAACTGTACATTAGTAGTACATTTTATATTTAGGTCTTCATGACTACATTTTTTTCCAATCACCTAACCCCTAAAAAAGAAAAAAAAAACATTTGTTGTGTGAACTAAGATTACTTTGACCTCGATCTCATGCATAAATATGAGTCTTAAGTATTACTCAATCAAGATCTACCACATAGAACAACACTTTCATAGGTGTTAGCCATTGAAAATCAAAATCATTTTCTTACTCATTTCTTTTCAATTTTCTGTCTATTCAAAACAGAGGAAAACAGAGGATCTCTGTTCTAAGCAAAATTGAGAATGAAAAAAAAGTTCATCAAGTTGTTAAGTTTTTTGACCAACAAGGGTAAAGTGAATAAGGAAGAACCACCTTTAGATCTTAAGGAAGCTTTTTCCAAGTTTGCAAATGGTGAGAATCACATGTCAAAGGAACAACTACTTAGATTCATGGTGGAGTATCAAGGAGAACAAAATTGCACCTTATTGGATTTGGAGCCAATCATTGAAAAGGTTTTGAAAATGGAAAGTTCTAACACTGAAACTAGCAGTATTGCAGGACTCAATTTGGATGACTTCTTAGATTTTCTGCTTCTAGATGATTTCAATGGTCCTTTAAAAGATGAGGTATGCGCTTTCTAGTTAGTATATATTTTATGCTAATGTAGTTCTTGATGATTTTCTGTTTCTTGTGAATTTGAGGCAGAAAAGTTATGCTAATGTGTTATATTATTGTTGATTATAGCTTCTAATTTTGTTTTTATTGATAATTTTTTTAGTTTTTATGTTGAGTTTATTATTAAAAAACCATTTGAGCAAATGTGCCCTGCACTTTCTGGTTAGTATATATTTTTATTTGCCAAATCTGATTGTGTTACACTAGAAAGCAAGTTGAGAAACTCAACATTCATTGGTAGCCAAACATTTGATTACTTGGAACAATGATTAATTAAGTATACAGCACATCTTGCACTTTATTTCATTTTTTTTCTTTCTATAACAACTTCCATGTACCCCACCAAAGTGTGAGAATTGTGATTGGTCAATTGGTAGTTCATGAACCTATTTTCCAAACCATTTTCCATGTACCCCACCAATTTCCCAAATCAATTTGCATGTACCGCGCATGCCCCACGGTTTCTCTGACGTAAATTAGTCTTTAGTTAGTCGCGGGGAAACTTTTTACCAGTGTGACGGTAAGTCGGTAACCAAAAGAAAAATATACTCCCTCAGTTCATATATCTTAGTATCTTTTTGTTTAAAATTTTGTCTTTAAATATGAAATTCCGGAACACCAGCTTCGTAATGTTTTATACGATGTTTCAACATCAGACATAAACAAAATGTTGAGTAAGATGTTTCAACATCGAGCTAGCAGAAAACAAACAGATAAAAAAAGGACAGAAAAGTAAAAAGACACATGAGAATTGTTAATCCAGTTCGGTGACAAACACACCTACTCTGGGTCTACCAAGCCAGGAAGGAAATCCACTCGTGTAGTCCTTATTCTAGTTCTCAGCAAACTCCTCGTTTACAACTCTAGACCTAGGACCTACCCGTCTTGACTTCAACCTAGAAAATCCTATATCTGAGATCCCATCTCACTTCCCTCAATCAATCACAACCCCTGCGATTATCAGATTACAACTCAATATGGTGAAATTACCTTCAAAGACAAACTACCTCCGTGCTTCAAAGCTTAGGAGTAGCAACCGCTTACAACTCAATAAAACAGTCCTATGCTTGCATCAAGGTGATACAAGAAATGCTCACAATTAACAAACACTAAAACTCAGTCCTTATCATATATCAAAGCGATACAAGAAAATGCTCACAAATAATAAAGACTCAAAACCTTAAAAACTCTATTCTTGATATGACGGCTTGAATAATCAATTAAGTCTTGAATATATACTGAAGCAACACGGGCTAATAAGTCTTGTTGGACTTCAGAACAAAACAGATCCAAGCGGTGACCCGCTACAGAAGTTAGTAACAAATATAGCAACTTCTAAAAAGTAAGAACATCTTTAGGAACTACCAAAAACACATCAAGAAATCCTAAAATATTGTCTATACTTTAGGAACAAATCACCCAGCTGATTCTTGACAAAAACATGTTACTTGGTGAACAAGAAATTTGGCGTAGTTTCCTTAAAAAGATAAAACTCGCGAAAACCAAGCCACACAAACAGGGCACACTGAACGGTGCCAAGATGTTGGAACGTCGTATCCAACATCATACAAGAGTATTTGTTTTTGCAACAATGAAGCCAATACTCAAATACCCAACAAAATATAAACTTCTTTTCAAATTAATAGATACATTTATTTTTTTTTTCCTTAAATATAGCTCTAATTAATACTACTAACTTATCTTAAGATATGAAAAGTCAAATTTCATTTTTTTTGAGAGAAAAAAGTCAAAAATATACATACAAATAAATGACAATTTGGTAATATTACCACATAAAATAGACACATTAATTGCATTAACAATTTTTTTTAATAAATGTGAAAAATGCAAAGGGTGCTTACATATAAGGACGAAGAGAGTACTCCATCCGTCCTAAAATAACTTTACCATTTACAAAAAAAAATTGTCCTAAAATAATTTATCGATTTCACTTTTCAATGCAATATTAATGACTTTTTTCTAATTATAACTTTAATTAACTTTTATCACTTTCAATTTAATATATTCTAATTTGTATTTATGATAATGAAAAATGCACAAATACTTGACAAGACACTTAAAATCATTTTTCTCATTCTTAATAAATGTGAAATGAGAAAAAAACCTCGATCATTATGCGACGGAGGAAGGGAGTATTTTAACGTTTCCCTTTTGTAAAAGATAAATTTGATATCATGAAAGAGCCGAAATAATTCTTTTTCATAGCAAAAAACAAGAGTTTTATTGAAATAAAGTCTACTTTTCTTATTTTATATGTCTTATATATTTTACTGTTTCGTAATATTTTGTTTTGTCCTCTAATGAAAATTCTAAGGTTTTGTTTGGGAATTTGAAGGGGAGGAGGAGGGGAGGTTTTGGGGGTTGAAAATATAGGAAAAAATGATAAAACCTTTTAGATTTTTTGAAAGAGTAATTTTTTAGAGAATGTTAAATTAATGCTTATGATTAATATATTTTTAATTTTAAGAATATCATAGCTACATATATTAAATGTGAAGAATTCATTTTAACCCTTCAAAACCCCCTAAAATTCTCATCCAATACAATTTTTAAGTTTTCCAAAATGAGGAGGATTTTGTATTATGAAGAAAAGTAAACTCCAAAAAGCTTTCCATCTCAACGTCTTTTATTTCTTTCACTTACTCATTTTTTTTTTTTTTCCATACCTCTCCCCTCCCGTCCCCTTTGAACTCACAATCAAAGCCTACATGTGTGCATATGTTAAATCAGAGATTCTTCTTAATACAAAATGAGATAATTTTTATTCAGTAAGTTCTCAATGGAGGTTGAAACCTTTGATTAGATTAAATAATACATATTCTAATGAAACAACAAAAAAATTATTAAAACGATGAAGAGGAGAATGTAAAATTTTATTAAAAATTCTAAAACACATTTTTTTTCTTGACAAAAAATCTAACAGCTTAACTTTTAGTCCTAACTAATAATATGAAAAACAATTATGTATCTCATTGCAGGTACATCATGATATGAAAGCTCCTTTGTCACATTATTTCATGTATACAGGACACAATTCCTACCTTACTGGAAATCAATTTACCAGTGAGAGCAGTGATAAACCAATTATAGAGGCATTGAAACAAGGTGTACGAGTAATTGAACTTGATTTATGGCCATCTTCAACTAAAGATGGTGGCATTAAAGTAGTTCATGGAAAGTATGTACTATTAGACCGCTAGAAAAATATAATGCACCATAAAGTTGGATGATTGTTTTCTTGTATCTTATGGTCTTACTTCTTGAAATCAATGCAGGACTCTCACCACTCCAGTTGCACTAACCAAATGTTTGGAAGCCATAAAAGAATATGCTTTTGTCAAATCTGATTTTCCAGTGATTCTAACTTTAGAAGATCACCTAACACCAAAGCTTCAGGATAACTTTGCAAAAGTAAGCATTTTTTTTTGTCAACAATCACTCTCAACCTATAAGCATTGATACATGACACAGACACCTGACACAACACTGTCACATAGTCACCGATAATAATTTAAGAAAATAGAAGTGATTGAATGTAATATACTTTTCGTTGTCAGACACCATCACGTGTCGGACAATATGCATGTTTTCAATCTAAAGCGTCAGTTCTACAAAGCTTAACCATCTCCTATCTCGTTAGATAAGCATTGGTACACCGTATGACTATTTTTCTATTGCATATTCATCATGATTTTTTCTATTCATGCAGATGGCAAATCAAATATTTGGAGAAATGCTTTATTGTCCTACGACAGATTGTATAACAGAATTTCCCTCACCAGCATCACTAAAAAATATGGTACTTATATCAACTAAACCACCAAAGGAGTTTCCTCAAACTGATTGTGCTAACAATCATGTGTCAAACGGAAGTGAATCGTCTGAAGATGAAACATGGGGACAGGAACAACAAGATTCTATGGCTATACAGAAAAATGAGGACATGGTAAGGAATAGGAAATCATATATCCATCATTTCACTTTTCAGAAAAGAAAAAGAAATCTGAATCATCTGTTCTATGGCAGAAAGTAAATGGTGAAGAGATGGAAGATATTAGTACAAGTTATTACAAATCAAACCAGCAAGGTGCGCGCGAATACAGACATTTGATTACAATCCATGGTGGAAAATCAGAAGGTACTATGAAGGATAGACTAAAAGTTGATGGCGGTAAAGTTAAAAGGCTAAGTTTGAGTGAGAAGAAACTCAAATCTGCTTCTGAGTCTCATGGAGCCGAGCTAATTAGGTACCTATCAAACTTTCACGAACATTAGCATTTCTACAGATGCTGAATTAAACCTACCATATGGCTTGACATGGATTGTTATGTTTTTCAGGTTCACGCAAAAAAATATCCTTAGAATTTATCCTAAAGGAGAACGTGTTCAATCCACAAATTTTAGGCCACATTTAGGGTGGATGTATGGAGCTCAGATGGTTGCATTCAATATGCAGGTTAGAATTGTGTTTTTGGTATTTGAGAAATGATATTTTGACACATTTTGACAGCAAATTTCGACAACATAACACAATTCAAATACATGGTTAATTACGTTCATTAATTAGATGGTTAATAACATGAAATGGTGTTTCAACGTATTAACCATCCTCCAAACCTAATTAACCATGATTTTCAAGCATTGGCATATTGCATGGTCTCTTGTTTCAGCCTATTAGAGAACCTTTTAAAACAATTGTGATATTAAGCATCGTCATAATGCAGTTTCGAAGACATAAGAAACCATAATGTCGTAGCCATAGTGACCCTATACATTTTTTTAAACCTTGTTGTCATATTAGGAATTAAACACTTTTTGTTTGACAGGGGCATGGCAAATCACTCCGGTTGATGCAAGGGATGTTCAAAGCGAATGGAGGGTGTGGTTATGTGAAAAAACCTGAATTTCTAATTCAAGAAATTGTACATAATGAGGCTTTTGATCCTAAAAGAAGGTTGCCAGTGAAGCAGATATTAAAAGTGAGTGTACCTTTAATCACTTTACAAAAGGAAATAAGTTCTTTCATGACATCTCAATATTTTTACATGTTAAAAAACAGGTCAAAGTATACAAAGGAGTTGGCTGGAGGTCAGATTTCAGTCCAACGCACTTCGATCGATTCTCTCCACCAGATTTTTACACAAAGGTTAGTACTCAATTGTATAGTTCTTCTCCACACATTCTGTAAATTCATTTGGCTGATCAATTTGATTGTTTGACAGGTTTGTATTGCTGGAGTGGGAGCTGATAGTGTGAAGATGAAAACAAGTGTAAAGATGGACAATTGGTATCCTGTTTGGGACGAAGAGTTCGAATTCCAATTGACTGTTCCAGAGCTTGCATTGCTCCGGATCGAAGTGAAAGATAAAGATAAGGGATCAGACGATTTTGCTGGACAAACTTGTTTGCCTGTATCAGAGCTAAGACATGGATTTCGGTCTGTTGCTTTGTGTGACAGAAAGGGAAAGAAATATAACTCTGTCAAGCTTTTACTTGGATTCCACCTTGAAACTTTAAATATATTGTAGACGTCGTTCATCCAAATATGGGAATCGGATTCACGCATTAAATACGTGAGACATTCATTTATTTTGGTAGTCTTATGATAATTTGCTGAAGGTATAATGTTAGTCATCAAGGTCATTGTAATGATATTTATCTTTTGGGAAATTCTACGGTGAAGTCATTCAATTAACTTTTTCGGTGAAGTTATCCTACGATCCAATAATAATGTGCCAAGTATTTAAATGATGCCATATCATGTTGATGGTATACAATTTGTTCAATATGTTCCACCATAGACTAGCTTTATTAAAAAAAAAAAATTAACCATCAGATTAAGCACCTCACTAGTGTTATTATGTTGCCCTTCACATTATATTTATTTCTTTCTTCTCCTTTTTTAAACAACAAATTTATTCTAATTTATTTATTTGTTTATTGTTTTGCATGATAATTCTTGGGAAATTTTACCCTATACCCTTGCATCTACACCTTCCCCCTATATATTACATATAATTCCAATTTTACCCTTTTATTATTAATTTTTTACACTTCATTTTTGACTGGTGCTAGTCACACCAAAAAAAAAACAAGTTACACCCAAATTTATTTAAAATTTAACAATAATACCAAAATTGCCCTCTTCATGTAAATTTCTAAAAACCCATCTTTTATGATCATTCTGAACCCTTACCTCATTTCATCCACAAATCACCATAGATGTGCAACCAAGATCTGAATCAACATCTTTGTTATTGATATGTACTATATTCATAAAGGTTAGTGAATTTCATGAATTTCATTTTCGATGAGTTTCTATGTTTATTGTTTGTTTTGGTATGAGATATGCTTGTCAATTTGATTTTAAGTGAGAGGTTAGTGTAAATTAAGTTTACGTGTATGTATATAAAAGGGGTTAGTGTACTTTACGTATGTAGGTTAATGTAAATTCAAATTTACGTATGTTCAATTTAGGTTAGTGTAAATTCAGTTTACTTACGTTGTAAATTAAGTTTACTTATGTTCAATTTAGGTTAATGTAAATTAAGTTTACTTATGTTCAATTTAGGTTAATGTAAATTTAGTTTACGTGTATATATAGTATGTATATAAGAGGTTAATGTAAATTCAGTTTACTTACGTTCAGTCTAGGTTAATGTAAATTAAGTTTACTTAATTTAGGTTATTTAGTTTACGTATGTATATAGTATGTATATAAGAGGTTAGTGTAAATTCAGTTTACTTACGTTCAATCTAGGTTAATGTAAATTAAGTTTACTTATGTTCAATTTATGGGTATATTAGTCATTCTGGGGTGTAACTTGTTTTTTTTGGGGTGTGACTAGCACCGGTCTTCATTTTTTACCTTCACTTACAACATCATGAATACACCCCTAACATTTCTTATTCAAATTTTATTTCTGGAAAACTTTAAAATTTAATTCCGGTTTGTTTTAAATTTCCAGAAAGAAAATTGAAAGCAAACTAAAAAATTAAAGGGGGTTGGGGGGTTAAACGATATATTTATAAAATAACTAATTATATGATTGATTCACATTTGGATCTCAACTATAGTTGCACTGTTTTGATCTCATTGGAAAATAAAAAGGATGATCGATTCAAATGTCATATATTGAATTTAATGGAGTCTTCTAGTGCCTGTTATATGAATCAGCATGCAGATCCAACCTAATAATACTTATAACGACAGCAAACTGGAAAACATCATATACGTTTTTCGATGCCTGCTATGAATCGGCAACCTTTGCAATGCGTTTTTCGGTAGACCAGATCTGAACTGGAAATGGTGGTATGTGACAAATGAAAATAATGAGGTTTGTAGGTTTATAGACAAGGGTAAAATAGGTAATATCTGTAAAATGTAAGGGTGAAGGTATAGATGTAAGGGTATAAGGTTAAAAAATTCCTAATTTCATACTATTCTTTAATGAACTGTTCATACCCCACCACCATCATGATGGCCGCCACCACCACCTCCATAATCATCGTTTTCAACGTTTAAATTGGTCTAAATCGTCGGGTTTAATTTCGGATTTCGCGGGTCTGTAGCGGATTAAATTGATCCGGCTGAAGGTTGAAGATGATGTCATTTTTTAATCGTATGTGTTCTTATAAATATGAAAGAACGAAAATAAAATTAATTGATTTAATGCGTCGTATCGATTTAATTTATTTTAAAATGGTTTAAAGTCGTGAGTTCGAACCTGTCGTTGTTTTTATTTTTGTTTTGCTTTAATAAAAAATACGTTGATTAAAATAAATTTACATGTGAGTTTTTCTGTACATAAGGATTGAACCTAGAACCTCAAGGTACAACCAAATCATTATTAGCAATGAACTACAAAACCATTGATTAAAAAAAAATATGGAATAAATAATTAAATATTAAGTTTTAAAGTACATTAAGCAATTTGAAAATTAAATTACAGTGATCAACTACAAAACCACTGATCACGTATATTTATTATTTTTAAATAAGGATTAAATATGTAAATCGTCCCTGTAATTTGGCATGTTTTTGGTTTTCGTCCTTGTATTTTTTTTTTGTTCTAAAACAATCCCTGTAAGTTAATAACTTTTTGCTTTTCGTCCCTCCCGTCAAACTCTGTTACAAAAACGCCTTGCTGGCTAACAGTGAGTGACTTGGCAGGTGCTGACTTGGTCAAACATGCTTATGTGGACTGAAACCAAAAATGAAAAGGTACAGAGGGACAAAATTAAAAACACCTAAATAACAAAATATGAAATGTAGGTGGCCTTCCAGAAGATCCCTGACTATATTACAGGGACCAAAACCAAAAACGAAAAGTTACAGAAGGACGAAATTAAAAGTCACGAAGTTAAAAATTTGAAATTAAAAACCCTTGTTATTTCCATCTTCTTCCTCTCTCTTTGCCATATTCTTCTTCTTCTTCTTCTTCTTCTTTTGTGCTTCTGAAATCAGATGCCTGGCAACAATGTCTTCATCATCCATTATATTTTTTTCTTCAATTGAATTTCACGGCTTATTCATCGTATGGAACAAAATTAAAAATCACGAAGTTAAAAATCTCTGCCATCTTCTTCATCTTCTCTCTGTTGTATGGATTCCATTCCAACTTGTATTGATTTTGTTACGATAATATGGAACAAAGATGGATGTACCAATTCATATACCAAATTCCTTCCTTGGTTACCCCACAAGAAAATTAATAATAATAATAATAATGTCAAGCACAAGAATGATGTTTCCATTGTTCTTCTTATCCTTACAATTGTAATCTCACCCTTCTCATTTCTCATGTGCTTCAAACTTTGTCAAAATTCCACTAACAAGAAAGCATACACAACGGCAACAAAGAATGAGAATTTGTTTGACATATGGAATTATGATGGAAAAATAACATATGATGACGTTATTAAAGCAACACTTTGACATTAGATATTGCATCGTGACATAAGCACATGGAAGTGTATACAAGACTCAATTATCATGTGGCAAATTTGTCACCTTAAAGAAACTTCACAACTACGAAATAGATGTGTCATCTTTTGATGCGAATTTCAGAATTGAAGTGAGAATATTATCAAAAATAAAGCAGATAAATATTGTTAAGCTTTATGGATTTTGCTTGCACAAAAGAATCATGTTTTTAATCTATCAATACATGAAAAAAGAAAGTTTGTTCTCGGTTTTATATGAGGATTTAGAAGCTGTAGAATTTAATTGCAGAAAAAGACTTAATTGATGATGAAGACATTGTTAGCAGGGCATGCAATTTCAATGGTGCAGAATAAGAAGAATATGGCAGAGAGAGACGAAGAAGATGGAAACAACAAGGGATTTTAATTTCAAATTTTGTAACTTCATGATTTTCAATTTCGTCCTTCTGTAACTTTTCGTTTTTGGTTTTGGTCCCTATTATATAGTCATGGATCTTCTATAAGGCCACCTAAATTTTATATTTATGTGTTTTTAACATTGTTTGATTCACCGCTAGAAAATTGTAGCAATAAATATTTCTATAAACATTTTTCAACGTCACAGTTTAATTGTTGAGAAAATAATTGAAATTAAAATTAAAACAAACAAAAATATAAAAATAAATAAAGGAGGAATTGAAATTGGAAGTGTTTTTATAGAAATGTATTTAGCTGTAATGTTTTTTGTTATTATGTAATTTCATTTTTTTTTTTTTTTTGATTTTTTTTCTCTCTCATGAAGATGATGAATTAGTTGATGGAGATATAATGAAAAAAGATGAAAAACATATGAAGATGTTGATTTAATACTAAAAATCTGGAAGAGAGAAAATATGGATAAATAAAGAAAGGGAAATAAAGAGGAGAGAGAATTGATATTAGAAGAAAAATCATGTGTAGATGGTGTACCACAATAACATAGAGACCAAGTAAATCTAACCGTTAAGATCATAAAAGAAACTTGTCTATGGTGGGACTTATGGAGCAAGTGATCCATATTAGAATTTATCCTACATGTGATGTGTCATCTCTTGAAATCTGATTGGTTGAATTAAACGACTGCACCGAAGAAGTCAATTGTTCAACTTTTTCATAGAAGCTCTTATCTTTTATCTTCATCTCCATCAAAATTAACAGCATTATGGGCTACTACGTTAATGTTATGCTTTTATCTCCATCAAGATTAATAGAAAACCAGAATTAATTAAAAACTTCCAATATATTTAACAAGGGCCTTTTAGATTTAACAATGACTAATAGAATACCAGTTTTAAGGTGTACATTGATGCCTAGACCTGAGACCAGGAAACTATGATATATACTATATAGGTTTGGAAAATGTGATGCATCCCACTTAAGCCTTGCTTCCCAGCTTCCACTTTTGCTTAGCTCATTGTTACCTTTACAGACTACCAGAAATAGTAGGGTAGGGTCCAACGTTATCCTTAAACAACATACTTAATTGACTTAGTCGGTTACTCCGTCATTAAAATAGTCATCTTTTTTTTTACGTTAAAAAAAAAAAAGTAACCTTTTTATATCAACAAGATTATCATTTTGTGTTCTTAAGCAATACCATTTTTTTATTTAATCTTTTAATAAATTAATATTATATACATTACTCTTAATAACTTATTATTTTTTAAAATATAGACCATTTTATAAAATTACTATCTCATATAATAATTAATTTTAACATGTATCAAAAATATTTAGATGGCCGTAATTTAAAAACGGGACCGGGGGTAGTTTTTAAAAGTCAATGTAAAAATATTATGAATTAATTTCGTATGAACTTTTTTCCTCAAGAGTTTCATTTCGGTCTCTATATAAGCATAGGACATCCTCTTGTGTTTACCACATTACAACATTACAAGAGCATTGCATTCATATTTAATTTGATTTCTAAATTCATATTTAATTTGATTTCTAAAAGCATTGCATTCCACTAGTTACACTTCTATTTCTATAATTTCCACATCCCATTCCTTGTCATCATTGGATGCCAATTCCACAGAATTATAATTTTATAACCTCATTTCTTCTACTGTTTTTCAGCTTAAAAAAGGGCCGCATGGGTAGGCCATCAATGCCATTTATATACTCAACAATTTCATTCCAAAATTTATAAATATATCAACTTATGACTAACTTGTTTTTTTATGATGATGCATGCATTGCAGGGATTACACAGTGTCCCTCAAAATTGGCTGGCAATTCCGTACAGCCCTTTAACCTTTTTATTGACACGGGTACTGATTTCACTTGGGTTCAGTGTTTTTATGAAAAATGCCAAAGATGCACTATGGTAATAATTAATCATGTTTGACATAATTACATTAATCTAATAATTAATTAGTACTATATGTTGATCTTTGTTGGTTAATTTTGCAGCCTAGGGATAAACTTTATTATAAACCTAGCAAACTAGTGAAATATGGGAGTGCCTTGTGTATCATGAAGGATAAAAGACAGACAGTATTCCCATAGAAAGCTCTGATCGCACTTTAAATTAATATGGCAGGTGTTTAAGTTATTTGAAGGCTTCTTAATTATGAAAAAGAAATGATCCCATAAGGCACGGTGAGGCCAACATATTGTCCCAGCTTAAATCTAAAGGAGGAGGAGGTTATTTATACTTTGGAGATAACTTCATTCCCAAACCTCCTACCCAGATTAGTTGGACACCTATGCAGAGTCCCGCAAAGTAAGTAAATGGTTTAATAGATGGTGTCACTCATACATACATATACTATACATAACCTTAATCAATTTAATTTGTAATTTGTTTATGTAGAAAAACAAAGGTTATCGTAGAAGGACGCTATTTCTCAGGATAAAAAATCTACTTCTATTAGGGGTCTTCAATTTATGTTTGATTGCGGGACTACCCACCCATTCATTCTTCAATTCTAAAGATTATAAAGTTTTTTTTTTCAATCTGGTGAGAAAAATCACAGAAATTACTTAACTAAAAGAAACCTTATTATATATATCAATTTGGTCGTCTTTTTTTTTTTTAGGGAAACGTGCTTAGAGTATTTCATTAATCATTAAAGATTCAATACAATTGGGTATATCATAATAAACGGCGGGACTAGATAAAAAAGTGACCTCTCGTGCAAGAGCATGAGCAACCGCGTTGGCTTGTCGCCTAACAAACTCCACCCTAGAGTTAGAAAATAAATTACGAAACAAAGAACGACAAGAAGTCATAATAGAGCCAAATTCAGACAACTCGTTCCATGTAGCAAGGAAGGCATCAACTGTTAATTTAGAGTCTGTTTCGAAGTCCACATTATCAAACTGCATATCACTCATCCATTGCAAAGCAGAGTGCAGCCCTAAAGCTTCTCCAACATCCACCGAAACAATACAAGGATATGTGATAGACTTAGCCAGAACAAAACTATCTTCCGAATCGCGAACACAAATGCCAATACCCGTGCGATTATGATGAGAAGATAAGGCCGCATCGATATTACACTTGTATCTACCTGATGTAGGGGGCTGCCACAAAACTTTGTTGTGTTGGTGCGAGGAAGACGCCCCCATGTTCGTCGCCAATACCTGCTGAGGAGGCAAAGTGGATGCGAGAACAGCCGGAATATTCGCCAACTGCCAATCTGTAACCATATTCTTAGCACGCTCTACAACCACAACACTTGTTTCAGTGGCATCGTCCCAAACTCGAAGATTGCGGTGTTTCCATAAGCTCCACATGACAGTTGACAGACGTTGGGCTAACTCAGAAGACAAATTCTCCAAAAGAGAGAAAATAACATCCGTAACTGAAGTAGTATGACTGAGTGCATGTTGCACCGAGCTCCAAAGGCCGGTCCTGTTCCACACCTGTATAGCAAAAGGACAGTCGAAAAAAACATGCAAAAGATCCTCATGAGAAGAGTCACAGCTAGCACAGTTAGTGGTACAAACTACACCTTTATCTAACAAACAGACATGGGTCGGTAAACATCCTCGACACATGCGCCAAATTAAATTCTTAACTTTCGGTGGAAGTTTAAGGTTCCAAATACCAGACCAATACCCCAGACGCCATAAATAGGAAGAATCAATTAATTCTGTGACACACAACCTGTAAGCACTACGTACAGAGTAGCGTCCGTGCCTTTCTGCTTTCCAAATAATTATGTCTGCCTCAACCTGAGAGATAAGTGGCGTATGAAGTATTTTATCTGCAATATCCACGCTAAATACCTGTCGAACCACCTGCTCATTCCAGCTTTTGTCATGTAAATTCATCAAGTTATTAATAGTAAAATTATGAACAAAATGAGCACCTAGAATATCACTACGGATGAACTCCCCATTTGACAACCAAGGTTCGTTGAGAATGGGGATGGTAGCACCTGAGCCTATGCTCCACCGTGCTCCCCCACGCACTATAAATCTAGCGTGCATGATACTACACCAAACATAGCTCGGATTGTGTCCTAAAGTAGCCGTAAGATAAGAGCCAGACGGGAAATATCGAGCTTTAAAAATTCGAGCAACAAGAGAATCCGGTTCTGTAATGAATTTCCATCCTTGTTTCCCCAACATAGCTAAATTAAAAGCGGAGAGATCCTTGAAACCCATACCTCCATGAATTTTTGGTGCCGACAGTTTCTCCCAATTCATCCAATGTATCCTTCGTTGCGACGTTTTGCCATGTCCCCACCAGAAGGAATTCATCATTTAAGTGGGAATAGACTGCAAAACAGATTTAATCATTACCTCACGACCCGCTTTCGAAAGACACTTTCCACTCCAGGAATTAATTTTCTGCCAAACGCGATCCTTAATATACGCAAATGTAGCTTTACGGTCTCGGCCTATCATAGAAGGGAGGCCCAGATATTTACCTGTACCCAAAACAACTTGAACGCCAAGAATTTCAGTAATAACAATTTTAAGATCGTTAGGGACATTGCGGCTGCAATAGATCTCTGATTTTGGCATACTGATCGCTTGACCCGAGGCTAACTCGTAAGTGGATAAAATATTTTTCATCACATGTGCATGCTCCTCGGTAGCTTTAAAAAATAGAAAACAGTCATCAGCGAACAAAAGATGGGAAATAGAAGGTGCTTGGCGACAAACCTTGGTTCCCGTAAGAATACCTCTTCTCTCGGCGTCGCTGATGAGTGCTGATAAACCCTCTGCACATATAATAAACAAATAGGGGGAAAGAGGATCCCCTAGTAGGAGACCACGCCCTGGAATAATAGGGCGAACCTGCTCACCATTAACAAGCACTGAATAATCGACGGACTCTACACACATACGTATCCAGTGAATCCAACGATGATGAAAGCCCATCTTATTTAGGACAACCATTAAATAATTCCAGTCCATACGATCATATGCTTTGCTAATGTCAAGTTTGAGAGCAACATACGTATCTTCCCCGCATGTCTTGGCTTTCATGAAATGTAGGACTTCAATTGCTACCATGACATTATCAAGAATGGAGCGACCGGGAACAAACGCGGACTGGTTGTCAGATATACACTGAGGCAATACATTCTTCAACCTGTTTGCTAACACTTTGGATATAATTTTATATAACACATTGCATAGTGCTATTGGCCGCCAATCTTTCATGCTAACCTGCGTAGAACCTTTAGGAATAAGTGCAATGTTAGTAATATTTAACTCAGGTGGAAATTGTCGTGTATCTAGCCAACCACAACATTCCTTGAAGATGTCATCACTACATAAATTCCAAAAATGTTGATAGAAACCCGGACTATATCCATCGAGGCCGGAGCATTTGATTGTCCGGATGCATAGAGAAAATGGCAGCTCGAAACTCGGCCAATTTTAACATTCCTTCAAAATTTTTTTTTTAAATTTTAACATAAAATAAATATTATGCATGAGTCTCACCATTTTTTTTCTATGAATTAATATCGTCTACCTAATTCTTTTGTACCAAAAAAAAAATATCGTCTACCTAATCTAAAATACGTGCAATATAGTGTTTTGAAGCGTTTCTAAACTTTCGACCAAAAAAAAAAAAAAGCGTTTCTAAACAAAGGTTCGACGATCGCTGTTCTCTGCTCTACGACACGGTGCATTTGCTCGTTACTATTGGATTTGGATTTCTGTAACTTACGATTCGCAAACGAAGGATAGATAGAATGCAATTTCTGTGAGATTGAAACACGTTTTACAATCCAATTCTTTATTTTGTTCTCAATCCCAAGACGTGTCCGCTGCCTCCATGAGAGTATCTGGGTAAGGACGTTACCTTTTTCCGGCAAGCATCGCACACCATCGCCCCAAAAGAGGTACTAATAATAACCCTTTTTACTTTTCTTTCAAAGAAGTTTATTATTAGTAGGAATTGGAGTAGAAATTATATATTATCTAGGGATGATTCGGGATATAGATTCTTCAAGAAAGATAGAAAAATTTAACTGAACCTCTTCCATTTTAATCCTAAGCTGTGTTTGGATTGAGGGTTTAAGAGGGGAAGGGAGGGATTTCTTTTAATATATTTGCTGAATTTTTTGGGGGATTTCTTATTTTTGTTTCCCCTTTTTTTATTTGTTGATTGTCTTATGGTCTCTGTTTTCATTAATTCAATTTTTAACTTCTCTCTTTTGGGTTTTCATTTGTTCAAATGAATATTGTAGCTGACAAATCATGTTTCCATATTCTCTTGTATTTTTTTTGAAGAGTAATGATATTTGAACATCCATTTTTTAACAACTTTGTGACAATTTTCTCTCTCATACTCTTATTGTACTTTTATTCTCTCTCTTTTTTTATTCTCCAATGAAAAGAGAGGAAAAAGGTTATCACTAAAAGTTGTTGGAAATTGGTTGTCAAAATATCATTACTCTTTTTTGAATCACGAATGAAGGTGTTATTATGTGAAAACTTGTTGAATTTTTTATTTACTTACCCATATCGTTCGCCCGTGCGATGCACTAGTGGATCGTATTTGAGTAGAATAACATTTGTTCCTTTTTTGTATGGGAAAAAATTATTGAGGCTAACTTTGTCTTATTTTGTTTATTTTATTTTATTTTTAAATTGTAGGATAATCATATTTAGTTTTTTTACAAAAAATAAATAACCATTTTTTTTAATTAATTGATGGAAATATAGAAATTACATGTCATGCCTTGAAAAGATTGTCGAATTTTTCCGTTGTTTTTTGGTCTGGTACGGTAGTGAATATTGCACTAACACCGATCTTGTCTCCTTTTCTTACTTTCCTTAGTGATTATTGGGTTTCTCTTCAATCATTGACTGTGAGCTAATTGTTGCATTGAATGTTTCTTCTATTTTTTGTTTTGTTTTTAAATATTTATCACATTGTCAGGTTTGAACCGTTCCTTCACTAAATGGCTGAAATACTTGGGTCATTCCTCTCTTCCTTGTTAGCATCAAAGGTGGATAGGATATCCGTTCAAGACTTTAAAGATTTCTTTAAGGGCAACGGTATTGATGAGAGGCATCTCC
Organism: Medicago truncatula; assembly: GCF_003473485.1. Lineage (NCBI taxonomy): Eukaryota > Viridiplantae > Streptophyta > Magnoliopsida > Fabales > Fabaceae > Medicago > Medicago truncatula. The sequence continues at coordinate 35,158,832 of NC_053044.1, forward strand.
AAGACTTAAGACTGCTTTTATTATCCGTCGCTACTGTGCTCAATGATGCGGAGGAGAAGCAATTTATTGAACCATGGGTGAAAGAGTGGACTGATAAAGTTAAGGATGTTGCATATGATGCCGATGACTTAATGGATGAGCTAGTCACCAAGGAAATGTATTCAAGGGATTTTGCTTCGTCTCTCAATCCATTTGCTGAACGACCACAATCTAGAGTTCTAGAGATTCTTGAGAGGTTAAGATCCTTAGTAGAGCTCAAAGACATTCTCATTATTAAGGAAGGTAGTGCAAGTAAATTACCCTCATTTACTTCAGAAACAACTTCTTTGGTAGATGAACGTCGAGTGTACGGTAGAAATGTTGATAAGGAGAAAATTATCGAGTTTTTGTTATCCAACAACTCCCAAGATGTGGAAGTGCCTGTAGTTGCTATTGTTGGGATGGCAGGAGTTGGCAAGACCACTCTTGCTCAGATATTATACAATGATTCACGAGTTATGGACCATTTTCAGTCAAGATCGTGGGCATCCGTTTCAGGAAATTCGAAAATGCAGGAAATAACTAAACAAGTTCTTGATTCATTCACTTTGTGTCAATCTGATGTCGTGGACTTCAATGGTCTCCAAATTCGGCTAAAAAAAGAATTAACAGGGAAAAGGTTTTTACTTGTTTTGGATGGGTTCGAGAATGAGAATTATCTTGATTGGGATATCCTTCAAATGCCTTTTGTTTCAGAAAATAATGGAAGTAGAATAATTGTTACCACACGTAATAAAAGGGTTGCCACAGCAATCCGTGCTAATCTAACTCATTTCCCCCCGTTCCTATCTCAAGAGGCTTCATGGGAGTTATTCTCAAGTCATGCATTCAAGTCTCAAAACTCAAATGAACGAAGTCGTGTTTTGACAGAAATTGGTAAAAAAATCGTTCAAAGGTGTGGTGGTCTCCCCCTAGCCACAATTACACTAGGGAGTCTCTTAAATTCAAAAGAGGACAGTGAGGAGTGGGAAAATGTTTGTACCAGTAAATTATGGGATTTATCAAGAGGGGGGAACAACATATTTTCTGCATTAATTTCAAGCTACATACGCCTGCCTCCATATCTCAAGCGGTGCTTTTCATTTTGTGCCATCTTTCCGAAAGGCCATAAAATAGAAAAAGGGAACTTGATATATTTATGGATGGCTGAAGGTCTTTTGCCACGATCAACAATGGGAAAGAGAGCAGAAGATATAGGAGAAGAATGTTTTGAGGAGTTGGTGACGAAGACGTTCTTTCACCACACATCGAATGATTTTTTAATGCATAACATTATGCATGAGTTAGCAGAATGTGTTGCAGGTAAATTTTGTTACAAGTTGACGGATAGTGATCCAAGCACAATTGGAGTGAGTAGAGTGCGCCGTATCTCATATTTTCAAGGAATATACGATGACCCTGAACATTTTGCTATGTACGCTGGTTTCGAGAAGTTGAGGACCTTCATGCCTTTTAAATTCTACCCCGTTGTTCCTTCGTTGGGTGAAATTTCCACTTCAGTTTCAATTCTATTAAAAAAACCAAAGCCTCTGCGTGTCTTCTCTTTGTCTGAATATCCGATTACCTTATTGCCTAGTTCAATTGGTCATTTATTGCATTTGCGGTATTTGGATCTTTCTTGGACTCCAATTACTTCTCTACCTGATTCTATCTGCAATCTGTATAACTTAGAAGCATTATTGCTGGTGGGTTGTGCTGATCTTACTTTGTTACCAACAAAAACATCCAAGCTTATCAACCTACGACAATTGGATATTAGTGGCAGTGGTATAAAAAAGATGCCTACAAATCTTGGCAAGTTAAAGTCTCTTCAATCGTTGCCTCGTTTTGTCGTTAACAATGATGGGGGATCAAATGTTGGTGAATTGGGGGAGATGTTGGAACTTCGTGGCTCACTTTCCATTGTGAACTTGGAAAATGTTCTGCTTAAAGAAGAAGCATCCAATGCTGGGTTGAAGCGTAAAAAATATCTTCATGAGGTCGAATTCAAGTGGACAACTCCAACACACAGTCAAGAGAGCGAAAATATTATATTTGACATGCTAGAGCCGCATCGAAACTTGAAAAGACTTAAAATAAATAATTTTGGTGGTGAGAAGTTTCCAAATTGGCTAGGGAGCAATTCAAGTTCTACTATGATGTCTCTATAACTTCTGTTACAAGGTTGCAAAAGGTGGGTCCGGAATTTTATGGGAATGGATTTGAGGCATTTAGTTCCTTAAGAATCATCAAGTTTAAGGACATGCTCAATTGGGAAGAATGGTCAGTCAATAATCAAAGTGGAAGTGAGGGGTTCACTTTGCTTCAAGAGCTTTACATAGAAAATTGTCCTAAACTGATTGGTAAGTTACCCGGCAACCTTCCTTCCTTGGATAAGTTAGTGATCACTTCATGCCAAACTTTAAGTGATACCATGCCATGTGTCCCAAGATTAAGAGAATTGAAGATCAGCGGTTGTGAAGCATTTGTTTCCTTATCCGAGCAAATGATGAAATGCAATGATTGTCTTCAAACAATGGCCATCAGTAACTGCCCATCTTTGGTCAGCATCCCTATGGATTGCGTCTCAGGGACGCTTAAATCTCTTAAAGTATCTGATTGTCAGAAATTACAACTAGAAGAGTCTCACTCCTATCCTGTCCTTGAGAGTTTAATCTTAAGAAGTTGCGATTCTCTCGTATCTTTTCAATTGGCTTTATTTCCAAAGCTTGAAGATCTTTGCATAGAAGATTGTAGCAGTCTCCAGACCATTTTATCTACTGCAAACAATCTTCCATTTCTTCAAAACTTGAACTTGAAAAATTGCTCAAAACTGGCTCCGTTTTCTGAGGGAGAGTTTTCTACAATGACATCACTTAATTCTCTTCATCTTGAGAGTCTTCCTACACTCACTTCACTAAAGGGCATCGGAATCGAACACTTAACCTCTCTTAAAAAGCTGGAGATAGAGGATTGTGGTAACCTTGCCTCTCTACCAATAGTCGACTCCCTTTTCCATCTAACTGTCAAAGGATGCCCGTTATTGAAATCGCATTTTGAAAGGGTCACCGGAGAATACTCGGACATGGTGTCTTCCATACCCTCTACTATTATTGAACCTTAGATCGCTCATTTTAACCATATACATCAGGTAATCTGCTCATTATTTAAGTGTATATTTTCATAGTAATACTATAATTGTATAGTTCATTGGTTGATTGAAAGTAGTGTGCTTGCATATCATGTTTGTCTAATATGAAAATTTCCTGTTGATCTGGCAGTATTTGGATATTCCTAGGTGCGTTTAGAGCAACAAAAAAAATATATAATGTAATTGATCGTAAGGTTGAAATGCTATTGTTCTCTGTTAGTGGTTTACTTTGGTTTTTATGCTATTGGTCTCTGACAAATGCTTGCACATGTCGAACACTAGACACGTCTTCAATGTGAAGTGTCGGTGTTACATAGATTAGGAAATGTGTGGGTATTGTTTTGGTGTCTGACATGTGCCGGACACTAGACAAGCCTGCAATGTGAAGTGTCTGTGCTTCATAGATTAAGAGTTCTTTATGGTCTGGATTATATTCTATTTGAGAGAGGAAAATTACTGGTTGGGAATGGTTGTGAGGACTGAGGACTGATTCGTTTGTGGTTGAGCGGATGGATTTGTTCGTGGTAGGATATGATATGAGGTGGTTCAAGAGATTGGGGAAAATTTGTGTTGGTTGGTAGGGAGGGAACTAGAATGTTTCCGTTACTAGTGTTGGAAGAAAGTGCTGAGAAAGGGAAATTTTGTCTCATGAACGTTGACGTGTCTTGAGAGAAAAATCTCTCTGGTTTTCAAATCAAACAACTAGTAACCTTTTGAGCCATTTAATATTTTCTAGCCCTAGGTTTGAACTTTGTTCTGTCAGAGGTGATGGTAGATGCATAACACAATGAGCCAAAACCCATGAGGGAGGCGATGTCTGATTTTGTATTAAATAGTATGTAATATCTGGTGTCCGTGTCAGTTCTTCATAGGTCACAAACTTTTGATACAATGAGAGGTATAGTACAGCTATGTTTATGCAAAATAGAATCGCACCAATTTGTGGATGTCTGATTTTGTATTAAATAGTATGTAATATCTGGTGTCCGTGTCAGTTCTTCATAGGTCACAAACTTTTGATACAATGAGAGGTATAGTACAACTATGTTTATGCAAAGTAGAATCGCACCAATTTGTGGGATGGCCTATTCTAGGGGGGGAAATTTCATGGGGAGTGCACCACTTATGGGTGTGGATACAATGAGGATTTTTGGTAGAGGAATATGAAATTGAACGTTAGGAATTATCAATATATAATACAGCATTTTTTTAGCATTGCCAATCATCTTCATGGATGGTATTTCCTAAAACATACAAATTATTAGTAAAAGGTGAATTGACATGAAAGGGATTTGGTTAGCTTTGTAACATAAAACATGTTAATGGAGAAATTTGGATGTATAAAGTGTCAAAAAGGATTGAACTATTGAAGATTCAGTCATGTAGATAGCAGTACCACTTTATGTGGCTGGCTGTAGCCACTTGACTGTTTGGCGAAGAGACGGCAATTGGTTTTATCATTTTATAAGAAGATAAAAAATTGAGGGATAAAGTGATATGATCTGTGGCACAGAATCTAGGATCCAGCGTGGTGAGGAATTACATGATGAGAGGTAGAGGTGTTAAATGAACTGATCAATTTGGAAGTAGCAGTTGGTGAGGTGTTTGGCAGTAAAGCAAGGAGGCTCTGAAATTGCTCGTGTTAAACTGGAAAGTGTTGAATCTTACTGGATGTTAGCATCTTGAAAACAAGTATATGAGATGCTGTGGGCAGCTTTCTTGGATTTAAAACTTGGTGGATATCCATGTTTTAGAAAACAAGTATTTGGGGTATGATTAGTGGCAGTGCGACCGCAGTGAGTGCATTGCCTTGCATTTCCTGGTTAGGAGGCACAGGACATGTTCGATTTCTCTTTGTTTTGGTTGCTGTTAGGTGCAGTTTGGACGACAAGAACAGATGTTTCTTCAAGGGTGGTGTCATGAATGTGCCTTTCTTGTGTACAACCATGGAGAATAAGTTGGTGATTGATGGCAGGGCTTCTTTAACAAGATCTGGGATTGGACTATGGACAACAGCAAGATTCTCATTCAGCCCTTGCAGGAACTACAACACTCAATCATTACTCGGAATTTTTGAATGGTGTTGGACACATTGCAAAGTCTAGAGGCTGATGAAGGGAAAGAAGGGACAGCTCTAAAGTTACATAGTTCATCCCAAAGGATTCTCATGTTATTACTGTAATTGGTTGAAACGAACATATCTGCTTGCTTAACTAACCATATCATTCTGAGCTTTATAAAATTCATTATAGAGTCGCTTTGGGACCCGAGAAATGGGATGCCGCTGCAGTTTCAAACAGGCACTACCTAGGGAAAAATGCTCCTTAAGGTCTTGCCAGGCCAAATAACGCTTATTGTTATATACGGTGAGATTGAGTGGCTTATCCAAGAAATTAGAAAAGTATTGCATCTTTTCCATTTCTTGTAGGCAGGATCATTCTCCGCAGGTGCAACAATGGTACCATTTGTGAACTCAAACTGGTTCTTCATGGTGAGACCAAAACTAGAGAAGGACTTTTGTTTGGATGAATGTTATAGGGGATTGATGAATCTTAAGAAAGGGAGCTTGTGGCAGCCACAGTGGTGCCGAGGAGGGGGGGAGTATTTCAGTTTCATGATATGCAGAAAAAGAATTTTACTTCTAACTAGCCAACACAAAATAACAAACACTTACTATTGAAATTAATCATGTAACAATTGAAGATGGAATGAGTGAACATTTTATGACAACAAGCTATTTCAAGGAGCTTGTATAACAAGCTGAAAACAGTTTATAGACATATCTAAACCTGTTGCAAACACATGCACAAATTCTTATGTCATAAGATAGGTCTAAATAAGCTCTTCCATATTGTCCAATTAAACTTATTCCATTCGTTACTTAGTAAGCATCATATCTGCATTCCTAGGTGCAGCTAGATCTTAGTACGGTTGCTGTGACTGTGACAATAGAGATGGTTTACTTTCTGAGAATATCTATTTTCAAGTGAATAATTGTTTGCTGTTTTCTGAAACAATAAAAATGCCAAAAGAATTATTTTCATTATTTCCATAAATGCATCATTCATACGACAGCATTTCACTTTTAGAGTCTCATTTTCATTCTTATTAGCAAGTTAAAATGAACATATATTTTAGAAAATGTTTTCACAAAGCAAACGAACCCTAGGATTGCCTGTTAGTTTACTTTTCAGTTTTCTCATTCAGTGGTATGGTTTTGTGTTTAGTATGGCTATTTTTAACTGTCTTCAATGACATGCTTCTGTTTATGAATAGGGCCTTTTAATTAAAACAGTTTTAATTAATTTGTATTTTATGTGTCCCTTCTTCCAGCCGAGAAAAGCAGAGGTAGAGAAGCAATAGGTAAAAAAATGCTGAGCGTATTAACTGCTGGGAATTGTCCTGTTTCTTTTTGGCCGGAGAATGCGGCATCTGATCACTTCTGTTGTCCGTCTTGCTGTATTCTGGGACTAAATTATTAAGTTCATACTGCATATGATTTGCATAATAATTGATATCTTTGAATTGCAGAATTTTGAAATTGTAAACTTGTCATGTATAAATTTATCTGGTCAAGTTGATGCTCATAAAGTTCTGTGAACGTTGTAGCTTTTTAATGTCATAATTTCTTGCTCAAAGCTGTCAAATGATATCAGATTATTAGTTCAGAAGTACAACTCACGAGTGACCAATTTATAATCGTAGCATAAGCACAAGTAAAACTGGAAGTCCATAACCGCTGGATTGGAGAAAATTACGTCATCTCTCAGGATGCAACTATTTTTCTATTTTGAAAAGATGATCCGCAAATTTATTGTGTATTCTTATTGGTTGTAGCATCGAAGAGAATCGAACATTAGATCTTGATAGTTTTGGCTCTTTGGTTTCTTAGGTTGCTCAAACACACAAGACATATAGCGTCAAAATAATGGAGTATCAATCGAAATGGTACAAGAAGACGATAGTGGATAATTTATTGCCACATCATTAAAATCACATATTAGTCAAAGTTTTTAAAATAGAGGCCAAAATTGTGCAATTAAAAAAAATTAAAGTTGTTTTGTCAAAATAGAGGATCAAAATTGTTTTAAGTTTAAAAAAACAAAGATCAAAGTTTTTATTTTTTATATTTAAAATTGTACTACTGTCCTGGAAACAGCCTATTATGTAAAAAACAAGGCAAGAGTGCGTACAATACACCAAATGGTGGGACTCTCTTCCCATATCTTACGTGTGCGGGAGCTTTAGTGCACCAGGCTGTCCTTAATATTTAAACAGGTCTTGCTAACCAATGCCTTCAAGACATTGGTTAAAGATTCTACGGATAGAAATTTTGTCTTAGAAATATAAGATTTTTTTTTTTTTTTTTTACAAAGAATTACTATAAGATTACTTTTGATCAAGTAATGATTGCATAATTTTATTTTTATTGTTTCGGATGTTTAACCATGGCCCCACTAATAATTCAAAGTGTATTCAACTTTTTTTTGAAAAGTGTAGTGAATTTGAGAAAACGTTTCTTATATTTATTAAAAGTTGTTTGAATTTAATATCCAGGCAGAGCCAGTCACTTGGTGAACTGGAGGCAGAGTCACTATGGAATTTTTTTTTATCAAGTAGCCTAGTAGCTAGAGCTCACGCAATTTAATTGTGGAGAAGTGGAGTGTTGGGATTCGAACCCCGGCTCCTGCATATAATATGCAATATCCTTACCAACTGAGACAAGCTCACATGATGTCACTATGGAATTTCAATGTCTTGAAAATGTGGAAATAAGAACAAGACAAGTGAATTCACAATCCAAAACCGACAACAATTAATGTTTCACTTCTCGTGATCTTTGTCACTTGAAACTCAATCTTTATGTTCTTCTTCTTCTCTTCCTCATAAGAAAAAAAAAATGGGTTCTGTTTCTTTGAAAATTGGTGATGGAACAGCAAGATTCAAAAACTCAACACTTTGTTCTTCAGTTGTTAACATTCTCATGATCTTCATCCTTTTCCAACTTCACTTTGGAAACCTGTTAGCAACAAAACTGTTAATTGGAGTGGTTTTAGTTGTAAGAATTTTGAGTGTTTGAATGGTAAGAAATTGAATAGGGGTTGCATGCATTGCTTTGATTTGGTTAATGGTTATGAGAATCAAAGGTTTGTTAAGTCTAGAAGTAAGAATGATTTTCTTGTTGCTGATGTTTTGGCATTAGGAAATGGTGGAATTAGAATAGGATTTGATATTGGAATTGGTTCTGGATCTTTTGCTGCTGTAATGGCTGAAAGGAATGTTACAATTGTTACTAGTACTCTTAATATTGATGCTCCTTTCAATGAATTTATAGCTGCAGGAGGACTTTTTCCTCTTTTCTTAAGCTTGGATCATAGGTTTCCTTTTTATGATAATGTGTTTGATTTGGTTCGTGCTACAAATACCTTGGATGATGATGTTGGTAAGAAACAAGAGAAGTTGGAGTTTTTAATGTTTGACGTCGATCGAATTTTTAATGTGCTGAAACAGATAGAGATGCTCACAAAATAGAATTCACATATTGCTACGAGGTAGTATTGATCTAAACTTTTATATGATCATTTGTAGATCTAATTGTCCTTGGACCCTGAACAAATATGATAGATTAATTGATACTTAACAAGTTAAATTACCATTGCTTTTGTACCTTGTTATTTTGCTATTAAAATGGATATCGTAAGTTTGTTTATTTGTTCTTAGCAAATTTGTATTGTATTAACAACATATTCTATCAAATGAATGAAATATCATTTAGTAATTTTTTTTAGCGATCATTTTTTTTTTTTTTTTGAAGAAACAAAAATGATATATTATTAACAAAGGCGGTGAATTCTCCTAAGTACAAGATGTACTAAGCAGTCACCCCTGAAAGAGTCAAACAAATGTAGTAATTACAATAAACCGGGTGCGTCGATACCCAAACAAAGCATAGAGTCCGACCACCACCTCTGATAACCGTACACAAATTTGGCTTTACTAGCTTTTAGCCACCATAAACAATGTAATTTTACTTTTTCTGATAAACCTTCAATTGATGTTTGGATATTATTAAAAAGTCTGTTGTTGCGTTCATTCCAAACCATCCACACACATAGTAACCAAATGAGCTGAAGAAAGGATCTACGCGCCTTCGTGTGACCTGTGCAATTAATAAACTGAATAAAATGGTCACTAAGATCATGAGGGTCAGCTCCAGACACACCAATCCACGCACGGATATGCTGCCAAACTGCGCCAAAAGTAGTACAATGAAGAAACAAGTGATTTGCGGTTTCTGCAATACCGCATCCATCTGCACACCCAGCTGCTTCGACATCCAGACACCCACGCCGCACAAGATTGACCTTAGTTGGAAGCCTATCCCGTAGCAAACACCAAGCCATAATGGAAACCTTCAAAGGAACCTGCTTATGCCAGACAAGGTCTCCGACACCAACAATTGGAGGGTCGTCCATAGTAGTTAAGATTTGATAGGCCCCACGCACTGTGTAAACATCATCATTGTTGGACTCCCAAAGCCACCTGTCAGAAATATCAGACTGCAAAACCACACCATTAAGTAATTTCCTACACTCCTCTACCAACTCCTCCTCCCACACCCACAAAGGTCTCCTCCAGTTCCACGCCCCCTCCTCCATTCTCCCACCCAAGATCAAACAAATCTGCCACCATACTCAGTTTGTTATTCACTAAGTCAAATAAACGACTAAACCTTGTCCGAAGAGGGACATCACCAAGCCACCTATCATACCAAAAGTAAGTAGACGCGCCATTACCTACCTTCCTCGAAACCCGCTCCTCAAACCAACTCCCCTCATCTACACCCATCCCGTCCCTAATCTTCACTACTTCCTTCCACCAAGATGAAGTACTCCGGCCCCCTACCTCCAACCTCCCTGCCTCCTCACCATATCTCACCACCAGCACCCTATACCAAAAACCACCTCTATCCACCAACATTCGCCAACACCATTTACCTAACAAAGCATGGTTAAACTCCCTCAACTGTCTCACCCCTAACCCTCCATACTCCTTTCGTAAACAAACAGAGTTTCAAGCGACCCAGGAGATTTTCCTGTTATCCTCACTCCCTCCCAAAAAAAAAATATTAAAAATAGATTCAATGACAGAGATTATACCTGACGGAGCTTTGAAGAAGGAAAGGGCATAGACAGGCAATGAGGTCAGGACAGACTTGAGTAGAACCAACCGACCCCCAAAAGAGAGAAAGCGATTTTGCCACCCCGATAATCTAGACTTAATGGTCTTCAACACAGGCTCCCAAAATGCTAACCTCTTCGGATCACCACCAATAGAAAGACCCAGATACAAAAATGGAGCTTTACCAACTTTGCAATTCAAAATAGAGACGGCCTCATTCAACCAAGAATCCGAGATATTAATTCCAACCAACATACTCTTATGAAAATTCACTCGCAAGCCAGACATCCCCTCAAACAAATACAAAACGGCCCTCAAAGCTCGGACATTAGCCCAACTTTTATCTCCAAGTAACAAAGTGTCATCAGCAAATTGAAGGTGAGAAACTACTACTGACATGTCATTACCAACTGCGTACCCTTTAAACAAATTGGTCCGCACCGCCGCACTCATCATAACATTAAGACCTTCAACGACTATCAAGAACAAGAACGGAGATAGGGGATCCCCTTCACGCAGGCCCCTCTGTAAAGGAAATTCATCTGTAGGGCTCCCATTAACTAAAATAGACGTCGTAGCTGTTGTCACACACTCCTTTATCCATTTCCTCCATAACACAGGGAATGCCATTTTTTTCATTACAGCATCCAAGTATCCCCGATTGACCGAATCATAAGCCTTTTCGAAATCCACCTTAAACAATATCAGTTCCTTTTTCTCCTTGCGAGCCTCATCGACAACCTCATTAGCAATCAAAATTCCATCTAGAATTTGCCTATTTTTCACGAAGGCAGTCTGCGAATCCGAAATAACCTTTCCCAAAACCGTTTTCAATCTATTCGCTAGAACCTTCGATAGAATTTTGTAAATAAATCCAACCAAAGAAATAGGTCGAAAGTCATTAAGACGTTGAGGGCTATCAATTTTTGGAATGAGAGCTATGAAAGTGTTATTGATACCTCTAGTCAATTTACCATTGCTGTGAAACTCATTAATGAAGCGCACAATATCATCCTTCAACTCTTCCCAGAAATCTTTCAGGAAACCAAAGTTCACCCCATCCGGTCCAGGACTCTTAAAATTATCACAGTCCCACACCGCTGTTTTAATCTCTGTTACTGAAAACGGCTTTATTAAACTGCTTCCTTCTGCATAAGATAACTGATTGAACTGAAGGTTTTCAACCCCTGGCCTCTGCATATCATGAGCTGCAAAATGATCCCAAAAATGCGTAAACACTGCATTCCTAATAGGTTGAACCCTTTCCACAAGACAACCATTCACCATCAAGGAAACAATGGAGTTACGTCGCCGTCGACTAGAAAGAACCGAATGAAAATATCTAGAATTAGAATCTTCATCCTGTAACTAGAGAAGCCGAGACTGTTGCCAAGTAATACTAGTATTCACACGAGATAATTCATGCATATTCTGAGAAATATCTCGCATTTCCTCTATCTCATCGGTTGACAACCCACCATTCTAACCTTTATCATCCAATTCCGACACACGTATTTTTAAAGAATCAATTTTAGCAGTAATGTTTTTTGCGTGATCCTCATGCCACTCCTTCAGAGCCAATTTAATTAATTTCAGCTTCTCTCTAAGCACAAAACCGCCCCAGCCCACCATCTGAAAGGACTCCAATTTATCTTTCACAAACTGTTTGTAACCCGGCATGTCTTGCCAACATTTCAGCATTCTAGTTGGACGCGGTCCCCAGTTTTCCTCATCAACCGACAACTGAAGCGGACAATGATCAGATAGACCCCTGAGAAGGGCAACCTGAATACTATTCGGCCACTGCGCACACCAATCTTCAGATAGCAAAAACCGGTCTATCCTACTCATAGAAGTACCATCTCCTTTAAACCAAGTAAAACGACGGCCACAAAGCGGTAAATCAAACAACCCATTGTCCTCAATAAACGTATTAAACTGCTGAAAATCAGTTACACCACCGCCCCCCCTTGATAACTTTCTTTCCTCCGCATACCGGACCGCATTAAAGTCCTCGCACACACACAATTTCGCACCCCCTACCAACTGCAATCTCACAGACAAGGCTGTCCATAACTCTTGTTTTGCCCGGACATCACAAGGAGCATAAATATTAAAAAGATAGAACTGCTTATTAGTTCGAATAAATCGACCATGAATCATGAGCATATGGTCCTGACTAGCCGATGACCACACCTCCACCTCCGCAGTATCCCACAACGTTAACATCCCCCCAGATGCTCTCATCGACGGACGAAACGAAAAATCATGACTCGAATCGCCTCACAAAGAATTACAGAGCAAAGCATCACACACCGCTAATTTTGTTTCTTGCAGACATAAAATAAACGGACTTTTCTCCCCAACTAGCTTCCTCACTTCCCTCCTCTTCTCCAACCCCCCTAAACCACGCACATTCCATGATAACAACTTCATTGCAACGCCCTCCCCGCGTTGCCCCCTCCGCACACCACGCTTCCTAAACCCCCCTAACCTCCACATCTCCGTCATCCCTCACCGGTTCCAACACAGGACCAAGCGCCTTGTTCTTAGGTCGAGATAAAATACTGAATTTGTTATTATTCATCCCTGTAAAAGAAACACCCATAATCCTTCCTACATCCTCTATGTCCTCCGCCCTTGACTCCTCATTCCCTTTTAAGGCCACCCAATTCATCCAGTCATTATTCACCGAAGCTGACGAGTCATTATTTAAGCATCGTTTCACCTCTTCTAAAGATCTCGTGATTCTCTCCCTTTGACGTCGTCTGTTGCTAATTTTCTGTTTCAGAGATTTCAAAACTTTTGAATTTCTTAGCACTTGCATCACCTCTTCTCTATCTTTACTAGGAAGCCTTGCCACTTTTTTCAATGTAAGAACAGGATGTCGAAGAACACCACCGGCTTTCTTCTTACCAGCGGTAACCTTACTTCCACCGTCACAACCAGCAATACCTTTCATAACCTTCTTCACACGCTTTTTATTATTAGAAATAAGCCCAATATCACCTTGTTGAACATTTCGTAACCAATCCACACTCCACGAACCTGAATGAAGAGACCGTGCATCGTCAATGGAACACGTTGTCGAATTAATTCTTTTTCTTCTTGGCGCCCCTTTGATGTCATCATTATTAGATACCACATGAGCATTGCCATCCGTTTCTAACTCCACCAAGCCACTATTAAAGTTCACAGTAGCTTGTTTCTCACAATATGTGGTAGTGCCTGCATTTTCTAACTCCAGTGAGCCACTTGTGAAGGTCACAGTAGCTTTCTTGTCACAATTGTTGGCTAATGGGCTTCCTTCAACATTGCATAATTCATGCTCATGCATTTGTACTATATTACCATGGTGTGGACCATTCAAAGGACTGTCCATGCCATCCTCAACGTGGACAGCAGCCACGTCCATATTCTTCACTCCCAAATTCTCCACCTGTGACTGCACTTTAATATTGACATTACTATTACTCCGCTCTTCCGCGTCTACTATATCTTCAATAATTTTCTACGCCAGAATATCAACATTGTTATTTATTTCCAACTCATCAAGTATGTCTACATGGTCTTGAATAGAAGCCTCAGACTTAACATCTTCCTCGTACAAACAGGCGTCGTCGCCGAGATATCAAACCTAGCAAGCACATCACGGACACAATATTGACCAAAACAGACATTGTTCAGAGCTTTCAATAATTTATCAACGTCTCGAACCTTAGCAAACTTAACAAACCCATAAACATCATCGTTCCTATTCCTATTGTTTGGCACAAAAACCTTTTCAACAATACCACAAACTTCGAACCCCTTTCGCAAGAAAAAGATCGATGCTTGTGGAGGAAAATTTGTAATGTAAAAAGTGACAAACCGTTTCAATTTCGACTCTGCCTTAGTGCCATTTCCTTCTTCCTTGTTCACATTGCTCACACGCACTGGCTGCTGATTAGAAACCACTGTGTTTCTCTCTGAGTTGCGCAATTTTGTCCTTCGCGATGATAAAGAGTAACCATCAATCAACTTTGAGACATCAGTGCCGTAGTCACACTCCTCATCCCATTCACAATCACCCCACCGCACCATTCTTCTGTCTAAACGTTCCGAACTTGTATCATAGTCCCCGTAGTAGCGATCCTCTCGTGAAGCAAACCTAACCCTAGACTTGCGAGGCTTGTTGTCGTCCTCCCTATTCCGAAGCCAACCACCTTCTTGAAGCCTGTCCTGACCTTGAGTATTCTGTCGCCGCGCTTTCCTCCGTCTCGGTCTCACGTCGACTCAATCCCCCTCAACACCCCCCCCCCTGTGGCACCCTGCCTGGACCCCAAACCCCCCGGTGTTCCTCACTGCCGGTGAATCAGACCGGCGCGACTGCCTGTGGGTGTACCACTGCCCGTCGCGATCCTCTCTCTTAAACCCTCTCGGTCGCTCGGTTCCCATTTTTCAACCGCAATAATTCCAAGAAGGAAAAGTTAAGGTAACGACAACAGCTAAATAAAGATGAGTGAGGTTAATTAGTACAACACTGATAAATATATAGTTTCACACAACTTTTTTTGTTGTTTAAGAATTGATCGATAAACGTTACGCATATGGTGCGTTCTGTTATTAGCAGCTAGCGCTCTATTCGAATATAAGTCGGTGCAACATGTCGATTTATATGTAAATTATATTATTATCGTGATGAAATTAAAGTTTCTGTATGTATAGTTTAGCGATCAGTTTTTTTGATGAGTAGTCCTAAGGACAATCGAAACAATTTAATTTATGACTATGTACTTTAACTAACAATAAAGTGGTTTTTGCTATAAAAAAAAACAATAAAGTGGTTTTTTCCCTCAAAAATATAAAGTTTTTTTAAGTGTCTTACCATGCTTCTTTTCTTATTTGTCGTTTCTTTTGCTTTGTGGGATTGCATATAAACATATGAGTTACTCGAATAAAAGTACTTTAATTTTTTTGTCCCGTGAGCATAGCTCAGTTTGTAGGGACATGCATTGTTATACGTAGAGGTTGGGGTTTGAACTTCGGACACCCCACTTATTCACCTTAAAAAGGTGAATTTTAGCCACTAGACTATTTGACAAAAAAAGAAAAAAGAGAACAATAATCCAACGTAATTATCCTTAAAAAAAAATATAATCCACTGTAATTTGATCATGATTTGTCATTATGAAAAAGTTGAATTGGAAAAAAAATTAAAGCGACTAATTATTCTCTTTTTTTTTCTTTTTCTTCAAGGAGCACTAATTCATTATGAAAGAGAGTTGAATCGGAAAAAATTAAAAAGCTAATTATTCTCAAAGTTTAGTAAAAAAAAGTAGGATTTTGTTAACGAGTACTTTCGAGACACTCTTTAAACATTATAAAATAAGTAATTATTGTTTAAAAAGCCATATATTTTGATTTCTAATACATTGATTACATGCATTTTCATAAATACTTATTATTTTTTGTCCTTAAAAAATACACCAGAGTAGGGGTGTTCGCGGATTGAATTGATTTGGTTTTGGGAGGAAAAACCATCCGATCCAATTACTTGGGTTTTGTTATTTGTTCATCCAATTGGTTTGGTTTTAAAATCAAATCTAATTCAATCTGATCCACAAAATTTTTCAGTTCGGATTGGATTGGTTTTCAGTTTTCATTGCTTTATAATTTTTCATTTTCTCTTAAAAAAATATATTATTTTATGACATTTCATATAAATATAAGGTTACAAAAAAGATGAAATAAGTAGAAAATAAAATAGTAGGTTAAGTAAAATAGTTACAAAATCATAATTTAATAATATTTCTTAAAAGAAAGAAAAAAAAATCAACATTATTAAAGATTGTAAATTAAGGAAACATTTATAAAAATTTCATATAATAATATACATACAAAGGGAACCGAAAATCAATCCAATTTATTTAAAATTACGGTTATTTTTTTCGATTTTTGGTTTTTCGATTCGGTTTTTGTGATTTGCATTAGATTGGATTGGACATGAACACCCCTACTCCAGAGCACTCGTTAACATTTTCCAAAAAATTATGGTAACGAACGAATGCTCTAAAGACACTATTTAAAATGTTGAAATACTTAGAATGACATTTTAAGATAAGATATTTGAAGTTTTTCTTGAAAATTTCTTTGTTAAAAAAATTATAACAAAAACATATTACACTACCAAAATCTATTTTTTTTAAAAATATAACAAACGGGCCCTAAATATTTTCATGAAAGCCAAAATAGATCAAATTAAAGGTTAAATAACCAGATACTGAAGGAAGCTTAAGTAGAAGACCAATAATTTTCTAGTTAGAGTTACTAACTACCAAAAGATTAGAACAAATTACACATCTACTCGTTATTTTCTATTACTTCTGCCTTTGCAGACCGCTAGTGCTAACAAAGTACATAATGAACACATAACATCATATGTATGACACACAAGCAATCTTATCATGGAATATGCAGAAAATGTTAGATACATGGTCAATGCTTGTGATATAGTAGTAAGTGATAAATTTAAACCATTGGTCTCTTTTGTGCTATGGAAATGCACAAAAATAGTAGAGCTATAGTTAAAAAGTGAAACGAATATTAATCTGCAAAGTTGGGTAGAGTACAGAAGTAACATGATTATTTTGCCTAGTTTTGGTGTTTTAGTCCACAGACCCAAACACTTTTTGGTCATCAATATCTATACCAAGGTTGCCCAACTTTCTTGTCATCAATTTCTATATGAGGAATATGAGCCACCTTGCACCAGTACTTTCCTGTCTCGGGTTTAAGTCTTGGAGTCAACACTGGGCAATCCCTGATATTGAGCTGATTTAGGGAGGAAGGAAGCCCCTGTTCAGGCAAGTACTGCAGAACGTCGCAACGATCAATTTTAAGTGTGCAAAGAGCATTAAGTTGTTGAAAGCCCTTGTCGTCCAGCTTCTTGAGACTCTTTAAATTGCTGATGTGTAGAGAGATAATGTTTCTGGGAAGAAGATTTTCCTCTGGAAATGACTCCAGACCTATACATCCACCTTCAATATTAAATGTAGTCAGAGATTTTAGATTTTCCAATCCCCATTCCTTTTGTGATGTAAGCTTGTTACAATATGCAATAGAGATTAGAATTAAGCTTGAAGGAAAACCACCATGTGGAAAACATTCAATATGTGGACATCTAAGTACAAATAATGTGAGGAGAGATGTGAGAGAGGCAATAAAATTGGGGAATTTTTTAAGATTCTTGCAATTGGAAAGGGTGAAGGCACGTAGGTTTGGTGTATGAAATCCTTCATCTGGGAAAGACGTCAATCCAGGGCAATCTCTTATTTCAAAACATTCCAATGGAAAATCACCCTTATGCACCCCTGTAACATCAAAAGATACTAGATTGGGACAGTTCCATATAAAAAGAATCTTGAGTTTAGGGAACAAATCTAAGGTCAAGGTAGTGAGAGAATCACAACTATTCCCAATGAACAATCTGTGAATAAAGGAAAGATTCTCTCTTGATTTTGACGATCGGAGTAATTCAAAATTTCTACACTTGCTTATGTAAAGTTCAGTCAGGGATGGAGGGTAAGGGATGGACCTTAGATCAGAACAATTCATCAATTTCAATTCTTTAAGACTGGTTGATCCATCTAGCAAATCATCTGGGAGGACATCCAATGATTCGCAGTCCTTAATTCTTAGGCTCTGCAACTTGGGTGCCAAAACCGATAATTGTGATGCATTAGAAACAGTGCAAGTTTCATACAATATCTCTTGATCATCAAAATCTTGAGGTAAACTGTTTCGTGTGAATGCACTTCCTATCCTTTCTTGAGAACGTTTTGCAATATTATTTGCACCCTAATCACAATATTACAAGGTCAAAGTTAACTAGAAAAAAGGTAATGAGTTTTCATTAGAGAACAAAATCAAATAAGCTTTCATTAGAACAAAATCAAATAAGGAAAGATAAAAAAAAAACCTTTTGGTCTGAATTGGCAGAACCAGCATCCAGTCTTGCCTCCACTGACAACGCATCGACCCTTCCCTGTGTCTCATTGCCTCTGTTTAGAGTCGATATATAAAACGATGGCATTTTTAGGAATTGTGAAACATAAGCAGATGTGGACACTTGCAAGTAAGATAATACATAACAAGTACACCGACACAACCGATAAACAAACCACTTAAGATATTACTTCGTGTACAAACTATAAAAAGGGGAGTGTTTAATACTATAAGATAATGCAGAACAAGTACTGATAAACAAACCACTTAAGATATTATTTCGTGCACAAACTATAAAAAGGGAAGTGTTTAATACTATAGGATACTACAGAACAAGTACATTTGGTATAACGAATAAAAAAACTTTTTTTTAATAAATGAATAAAAAACTTTAAAACCACAACATGCATAATTTTTGCCACCAATATAAACAAAGCCACAACATGCATGTAGAAATTACAAAAACTTTCTCTAGAATTCATGCCAAAAATATATATCTGCATGAATCCATAGCATGTCAACAAATAATTAATCATAATCATTAATTAATATTAGATTCAAGGGTCACAATTTGGATTAACTCTTTCTAAATCACGGGCTGCATAACATAACATGTTTTTCTAAAATAAATTAAGTGTGATTGAATTAATAGAAGGTAATTTGTAAGCACAATCATTTCTCTCCATATGTATGAGAAATCTTGAATTGTATGTATAAAGGAATGTCCTATTTAGCCAACTATTGACAAGAAAAAGAAAATAAAATACTCACGCTACTTCTCCATGCGATCCAGCATCATCATCATCAACGTGTGTAGTTGGTGGTGTTGCCATTGCCTGGAGAGAGGATATACAGAAAAACAGACCAAGCAAAGGGCAAAAACGAGAAACTTCAAAATACAAACAAAAATAAAATCTGAAACTTCGGAGATTAAGGCAAACTCACCCTCTTCTTCTTGGAGATCACAATATCACCGCGTGCTTCGTG
Organism: Medicago truncatula; assembly: GCF_003473485.1. Taxonomy (NCBI): domain Eukaryota; kingdom Viridiplantae; phylum Streptophyta; class Magnoliopsida; order Fabales; family Fabaceae; genus Medicago; species Medicago truncatula. The sequence continues at coordinate 35,178,156 of NC_053044.1, forward strand.
TTTGGTTACCGCGTTCAGAAATTTCCACCCCGATTCAGTGCTATCCTTCAAACTGAAATTTATGGATTTTAGCCCCACAAAGCTTCCATCCTTGAATTTTCGTTCCCTTCTTTACCCTCGTCTCTAGGTTAGGGACAGACAGCATAGAAGGACAGCATAGAAGGGGTTGGGCTTTTTGATTAAAAATCTGATTTTTCAAAGAAGGGCCCAATTACTTGATAAAATTTTAAGGATTCTTGCTTTTCTCACACGTCATATCTTTTTCTTCTAAAAATACATTTTATTTGGGTTATCTAATCTAATCTAATCTAACTTATCTATCTAACTTATTCCTAATCATACTTATATCTAATCTTTATTAACATTGCTAATGACTTTGCAAACCCTAAACCTAAATGGTTTTGGCTCCAAAATAAGGGAGGCCGTTGAATCTCATCATTTGGCTAAGCATGCATCTCATCCTTTGATCTAATCTGAGTCAAACTTTCAAATTTGATGTATATTTCCTATGCACTTATTCAAGTTTTGACTCATTAATTATCCTCCAATTCTCAAATTGACTCCACACTTATCGATGTCCACCTCTTTCTCCTTCATTTTTAAGTTCTTTTCTCTCCTCTTCCATTATTCCTTCTTTATGTGTTGGAATTCAAATTGCTTTTACTCAAAAAAAATCTCTTCGCCCTTTGAGTTGTTCATCTTCCACCTCACTCTCAGACATTCAAACAAAATTATATGCCGTTGCCGCAGCTCTCTCCTGTCGTCGCCCTTCACCAATGATATCGATTCCGACATCACCTTCGCCGTTGTCGTCTGCGGCATCGTATCAGCCAGTGTGTTATAATAATAGTTTTATACCAACTTACTAACTCTCACATCATTATAAGTTTCAAAACATAGTAAACATGATTGTGCCTATTTATGAGCCGCTGGAACTCTTTTTATTGAAGCTTGCTTGATTGAGAAATAAAAATAAATTGTCGGTAGTTCAACATATTTATATAATGCAGTACTATTAGTGGGGAGGTTTATTTTTTCCGGTTCAAGTTATAAATTCTTATAGCTTGCAAACGTTGATATTTGTTTAAAAGATGCTGAAAGTGTATTAAAATTATTTGACAGGTAACACTTTTCTATGGAGAGTGATGTCATCTGCATTGCGCTCAATAGGGGAAATTGTGTTGACCGTTGCTTCAAGCGGTATAGTGGCATTGCTTATCCCTGGAGTAAGATATCTTCCACAGTCGGTCTTCTCCCATGGTCAACTATATGTTGCAATCTCAAGAGTTACATCAAGAAGTGGGCTTGAAATTTTGATGACCGACGAAAATGGTGATTGCATTAATATGACTGTATTATTGAGGTTTCATTTTCTAACTAATTTCAATTGTGTTCTGATTGTTCTTACACACAATTCGATATCTGAAGCTGTATGCCTCTTTCTTATTTTTTTTAGGTTCATTAGAAGGCAATTATGTATACATTATATATGTTGGCAAGGATTATATTAAGAAGCTGCTCTATTTAATTCTTACTGCATTTCATTTGTATGTAGCAATATAGAATGATGATAACTACTATTGCTTACTCCATCTTCAATTTTTGTTCAACGTTTTTGTGTCTAATATGTAGCAATCGAGAATGCTAATTGCTGTTAACTACTATTGCTTACTCCATCTTCAATTTTTTGTTCAATGTTTTTGTGGCTGATATTGTTCCATTACGTATATGTCCTTAGCCTATAAGGGATTAGACTTAATTCATTCATAGAGTAGACAATTTCATTTACGTATATTATATATATCTATTCATTTTTGTTTGTTATCATTGCTTGATTAGTTATCCAATTGAATGTTGGGCTGTTGTCATGGTTATATTACTTAGATTTGAAACCGGAATGATGGCAGTGTGTTTTTTTATATTTCACTTCTTATCTTAGTGAATAATGAAAGTTCTTTTACCATTATATTTATAAGTGACATATATGTTTCAAAACTGACTCTAAATATGAATTTAAAATGGTCTAATTACCAAGACTTTGCCCATATATAATTTTTTTTTATGTTATGTTCTGGTGTCCTTTTTGTTTCTTGGCATATATTTATTTATAGTGCAATAGGCTAGCAACCACGCTTGAAATGGATGTATCCTCTCATGTTCATTATGTGTCCCATTTTCCCTCTTTGGTTGCCTCTATGAAGAGGCATCGTTGATCCTTTTTATGGTGTTGCAGATAAAATTTTAACCACTTCTATTTAAGGAAAAGAAACTATCATGAAACATTTTCCTCTTTGGTTGCCTCTATGAAGAGGCATCGTTGATCCTTTTTATGGTGTTGCAGATAGAATTTTAACCACTTCTATTTAAGGAAAAGAAACTATCATGAAACAAAGTGAGAAATGACATATTTGAGTTAATAACTATGTTCTGTCTCTCATTCCCGGCGAAGAAAGGACATATTTGAGTTGTGATTCTCTAATAGCAGATACCGCATCAGTCAATAGGCCAGATGATATCCACACACCAGAATTCTTGAACACAATCAATTCATCGGGTCTTCCTATTACTTTGAAAGTTGGAGTTCCTATTATGTTGTTGAGAAATTTGGACATAATAGCTGGTTTGTGTAATGGTACTCGACTAATGGTCACTAAGATGGGAAGATATGTTATTGAAGGGAGGGTAATATCAGGAAGCAATGTTGGAGAGAAGGTCTACATACCGAGATTGTCATTGACACCATCTGATACCAGAATTCCTTTCAAATTTCAACGCAGACAGTTTTCTATAGCTTTGTGTTTTGCAATCACTATAAACAAAAGTCAGGGACGATCACTTAAGCAAGTTGACATCTATCTTCCACAATCAGTCTTCTCACATGGGCAGCTATATGTTGCAATATCACGTGTTACATCAAGGGATGGTCTGAAGATTATTATTAACATATGACAATGGGGATTGTATCAGCACCACTTCAAATGTAGTTTATAAGGAAATATTCGAAAATGTGTGACCCAATATTTTGTATGGCCTTAAATACTTTTTATGTTTATTTATTTTATTTTTTATGTAATGAATAATATCGGAACTTTTTTTGCTTCTTCATTTTTAATGTCCCGGGCGTTAGCACGGGTAAAAGTCCTAGTCCTAGTTAACACTCCAACTTACACTCCAAACCCTAATTCTACTTTTTTAGGCGCCAAACAATCCTAGCCCTTGGATCTACACCTTTGGGCGCCACTTATTTATCAGCCATAGATCTGATCTTGCTGCTGGCTAGCACAAATCACAATTCAAATTCAAGTTTACGGTGCATTGTAAATGACAAATAATTAATGTTATCGGTTTCCAATAAAGTGTTGCATATCCATCTTATTGGAAACAATGGCTCTGACCTAACCCTTCTTTCTCTACATTCCTCATCTTCTTCAAAAACACACAAAATCCCTTTTCTTCTTCTGCCTTCATTTCGACCCTCTAAAGTAAATGCATCATCGTTGACCACCGCGTCAGAATATGCTCTTAACCGCGTCGGAGTTGCACCACCCTTGTTAATCACCGCGTCAGATTCGCTCTTCATCGCGCCAGTGTCGCTGTTAGAAGCTTCTCCACCGTTCAATTTTTAATTCCGCAACTTCACCCGAAATCGCTGTGATAAAGATTGAGAGCGAAAAAAGAATCCTGTATCAAACAAAGTTAAGGTAATGATTAATGATTCGTTATACTTTGCTTGCTATAGATACATAGATGAATAAATTTGGTGGCTTGCCTTCATTTGATTTTGCTTGCTGTTGAAATTGGGTTTTCAAGGTACTGTAGTTTTGAACCAATCAATTTGCTCGATTCATCATTTGTTAATTTTTGTTTTTAATTTTTTTTAGCTTTAGTTCAAAATAGTTGAAGAACTTAATGGGGTTGTGAGTTTTTATTTTATATAATTTCTAATATGCGATTATGTCTTTTTTGCATGTTTGTTCATGATGTTTAACTCTATTTCCCTTTTTTTGTTACTTATGTAGGTTGTTTTGGTTTTTGTTCTAATCATGGAAAATGTAACGCCCTAGTCGTTAATTTATTTATTTTGGATTTATTTAGAGTCTTTATATGATTTTAAATAATATTGGTGATTTATGTGGTGTGTTATATTTTATTATATAGTTTATTTTAATAATAATTAGAATAAGTGAGAAATAGGGTTATTTTGGAGTGTGGAGAGTTAATTATTAATTAATAGAATTAAGGGGAGTTTAATGAAAGAAAGAGAAGTTACTTTTTGGGAGTTAAGAAAAGAGAAAAGTCAGAAAACATATCAGATATCAGAAAGGGTTGGAACAGTGGCATATAGAGTTGGTTTGACACCACATCTTTCGAACTTGCATGATGTGTTTCATGTGTCGCAACTTCGGAAGTATGTAGCGGATCCTTCGCATGTTATTCCGAGAGATGATGTGCAAGTAAGAGACAACCTTACGGTAGAGACTTTACCGGTGAGGATTGATGATCGGAAAGTGAAGACGTTGAGAGGCAAGGAGATACCCCCTGTGAGAGTCGTTTGGGACGGAGCGACTGGTGAAAGTTTGACTTGGGAGCTGGAGAGTAGGATGCGGGAGTCGTATCCAGAGTTGTTTGTTTGAGGTAAGATTTCGAGGACGAAATTCTCTAAGTTGGGGAGAGTTGTAACGCCCTAGTCGTTAATTTATTTATTTTGGATTTATTTAGAGTCTTTATATGATTTTAAATAATATTGGTGATTTATGTGGTGTGTTATATTTTATTATATAGTTTATTTTAATAATAATTAGAATAAGTGAGAAATAGGGTTATTTTGGAGTGTGGGGAGTTAATTATTAATTAATAGAATTAAGGGAAGTTTAATGAAAGAAAGAGAAGTTACTTTTTGGGAGTTAAGAAAAGAGAAAAGTCAGAAAACGTTTTTTTTTTACGTGAAATAAGTTTTGGGAGAGAAAACCAAGAACAAGGGAGAGAAGAGCAAGTAGAGCCAAGAACCGATTTTTTTGCTGTGCAATTCTTTCTGCAAATCTAGGGTAAGGGTGAGGTTTACTTTCAATAGTATAGATTTAATTCTGATTCTGATTCTAACGAAGAGGGTTTTGGTGAATTGGGGAAAATGGGTTTTGATTTCGATTTCTTGAATTGAAAATGTATAGGAACCATGTTAATTGAACTTAGATTGTGTTCAGGCCGATTTTAGGATTGCATAACATTACTGTAACCTGTTTTGGGGTTTGAATTGGAAAAATTGGGGTTTTTGGTGAAAAACTGCAAATTCACGATTCTGGAACTGTCACGACTCGCCCTGGCGAAACCATTTTCGCCTGGCGAAATTTCGCCATTTCCCTCGCCATTGGTCCGCCCTGGCGAAAGTGTCCATAAAGTTTCCCGAGAACACTGACTTAGTTCGCCATCCCTTCGCCTTTTGCTCGCCCTGGCGAAAGTGCCTAGTAGCTTTTTGCCTTTTGTTCGCCATTGGCTCGCCATGGCGAGAAGCCAATTTTCGTTGATTTCGCCTGGCGAGAGTGCCCAGGATTGAATAGTGTTTTGGAGTTTTGTATACTCAGTCGTACGCATTGTTTGGTTGATTCTTTTGGATGTGCTTATGATTATATATGACTATATTATTTACCAAGAGCATGATTAATTGTTGAGTGATGATTTATGTATAATTACACTTAAATAAATTATATAAATTGTTGGATTGATTATAATGATTTGTTGTTGACTGAGATGTATGCTTTATTTAATTAAGTCATACATGTTGTTGCATTGTGGTGTTGTGAGTCATATATACATATATGTATGGTTGAGTTGTATGTAGATATACACAAGTGGGTCAGTTGCATAAACATAAAAGCGGGAGGGCTTCGGCTCTGGAACGCCTTGTCGTTCAAAGCGGTGGAACACTTTGTTGTTTAAAGCGGTGTTTAGCGGTGAGGACTCATGTCCTGAAAAAGAATGCTTTAACCATTCGATTAGCGGTGAGGGCTTCGGCCCTGAATATGGTACCACATGCATATTTGCATTTATTGAGGAGTCTAGGGTATTGTCTTAGCTGTGTTGTCATGTCATTTGCATGAGTCGGTGTTGTTGGATGTAATTGCCATATTGATGATGATGATGTTGTTTGATGAAGTATATATTTATACATATATGATGATGATGATATATATATACGCTGGTGAATTAATATTATGATAGGGTGTTAGATTCAAATTGATGAATTTATTATCTATATTTATTGTTGTGAATCTCACCCCTTCTGCTTGAAAATGTTGTCCTTCCTATGGGTAACTTGCAGGTGATCCTGAGTAGTAGGTGGTGGCTCAAAGTGTCTAGGGCTCTAATACGTACGGGATGGGATTTATTTATTGTTTTCATTCCTTATGTATCAATTTTTGGAACTTGATGATGTAGCCCTTCGGTTGTTTGTTGAATTTATGTCGTTGAGGCTTTCATGCCACGATTTAACTATTGGAGAATTAATATGTTGGATGATGCTGTTATTTAAATTGATAAATATTCCGCTGCAAGATTTTGATGAAACAATTAAAGTTGGTTGTTTATTAAATAGTTTTATATGCTATTTAAGAAATTTTGAAAGTGTAGTGTGACATGCCCGTTTGGGAATTACTCTGATGCATGATTTATTTACTGTTTAATTGATTTTGGGTAACGGGGTGTTACAATTGGTATCAGAGCAGGTTGGTCCGTCCGGCCAAGTAGTAGAGTCGTGTTGAGCCACCTAGGATAGAGTGTCAACTCTAATGTTGTCTTTGTTGTTGTTCTGAATTGTTGTTTCTTATGTAGAACTTTGAAATGGCTAGTCGTAATGATGCTGCTATTGCTGCTGCACTTGAGGCTGTAGCTCAAGCTGTACAACAGCAACCGAACGCTGCTGCTGGTAATGGTGAAGTGAGGATGCTGGAGACCTTTTTGAGGAATCATCCACCAGCATTCAAGGGAAGGTATGATCCTGACGGTGCCCAGAAGTGGCTTAAGGAAGTTGAAAGGATTTTCAGGGTCATGCAATGTTCAGAGGTGCAAAAGGTGTGGTTCAGGATGCACATGTTAGCTGAGGAGGCTGATGACTGGTGAGTAAGTTTGTTACCTGTGCTGGAGCATGATGGAGCTGCGGTAACTTGGGCTGTATTCAGGAGAGAATTTCTGAATAGGTACTTCCTGAAAGATGTCCGAGGAAAGAAGGAAATTGAATTTCTGGAGCTGAAGCAGGGTGACATGTTTGTCACAGAGTATGCTGCTAAGTTCGTGGAACTTGCAAAGTTCTACCCTCATTATACTACGAAGACAGCTGAATTCTCCAAATGTATAAAGTTTGAGAATGGCTTGAGAGCTGACATCAAGAGAGCCATTGGGTATCAGAAGATCAGAAACTTCTCTGAATTGGTAAGTAGCTGCAGAATCTATGAGGAGGACACGAAAGCTCATTATAAGGTGATGAGTGATCGAAGGAGCAAAGGACAGCAGAGTCGTCCGAAGCCGTATAGTGCTCCTGCTGACAAAGGGAAGCAGAAGTTGAATGATGAGAGGAGGCCCAATAGGAGAAATGCTTCTGCTGAGATCGTTTGTTACAAGTGTGGTGAGAAAGGCCACAAGAGTAATGTTTGTACCAAAGATGAGAAGAAGTGTTTCAGGTGTGGTTAGAAGGGACACACTCTAGCTGACTGCAAGAGTGGTGATGTTGTTTGTTATAACTGCAATGAGGAGGGCCATATCAGTTCACAGTGTACGCAGCCGAAGAAGGTTAGGACTGGTGGTAAGGTGTTTGCTCTGACTGGTACGCAAACCACTAGTGAGGATCGACTTATCAGAGGTACTTGTTTCTTTAATAGTACTCCTTTAATTGCTATTATAGATATTGGTGCTACTCATTGTTTCATTGCTATTGAATGTGCTTATAAGTCGGGTCTGGTTGTATCTGATATGAAAGGAGAAATGGTTGTTGAAACTTCAGCTAAGGGTTCAGTAACTACTTCTCTTGTGTGTCTAAGGTGTCCGTTGTCTATGTTTGGTAGAGACTTTGAAGTCGACTTAGTGTGTTTACCGTTGACGGGAATGGATGTTATTTTTGGGATGAACTGATTAGAGTATAACCGAGTTCATATCAATTGTTTTAGCAAGACGGTGCATTTTTCTTCTGCGGAAGAAGAGAGTGTTGCAGAATTCCTAACTACTAAACAGTTGAAGCAATTGGAGCGCGATGGAATTCTTATGTTTTCTTTGATGGCATCTTTGTCGTTAGAAAATCAAGTTGTGATTGACAGGTTACCGGTGGTGAATGAGTTTCCTGAAGTTTTTCCGGATGAGATTCTAGATGTGCCACCAGAAAGGGAGGTTGAACTTTCAATTGACCTTGTTCCGGGAACGAAGCCGGTGTCGATGGCACCTTATCGCATGTCAGCTTCTGAGTTAGCTGAATTGACGAAACAGTTGGAAGACTTGCTTGATAAGAAGTTTGTAAGACCCAGTGTTTCACCGTGGGGAGCGCCGATATAGTTGGTAAAGAAGAAGGACGGTAGCATGAGGCTGTGCATTGACTATCGTCAGTTGAACAAAGTTACGATAAAGAACAGGTATCCACTTCCGAGGGTTGACGACTTGATGGACCAGTTAGTGGGTGCAAAGGTTTTCAGTAAGATTGACTTGAGGTCAGGTTACCATCAAATCAAGGTGAAGGATGAGGATATGCAGAAGACGGCTTTTAGGACACGATATGGACATTATGAATACAAGGTGATGCCTTTCGGTGTTACTAATGCGCCTGGTGTGTTTATGGAGTATATGAACTGAATTTTCCATGCTTATCTGGATAAATTCGTGGTTGTATTTATTGATGACATACTGATTTATTTAAAGACTGAAGAAGAGCATGCAGAACATCTGAAGATTGTATTGCAAGTTTTGAAAGAAAAGAAGTTGTATGCTAAGTTGTCAAAATGTGAGTTCTGGTTAAGTGAAGTAAGTTTTCTTGGCCACATTATTTATGGTAGTGGTATTGCAGTTGATCCATCAAAATTTGATGCAGTATCACAATGGGAGACTCCGAAGTCAGTGACTGAAATCAGAAGCTTATTGGGTTTGGCTGGTTACTACCGCAGGTTTATTGAGGAATTTTCGAAGTTAGCACTTCCGTTGACTCAGTTGACCTGTAAGGGTAAGTCGTTTGTGTGGGATTCTCAGTGTGAGAGTAGTTTCAATGAGTTGAAGCGAAGATTGACGACTGCTCCTATTTTGATTCTACCGAAGCCGGAAGAACCGTTTGTTGTGTATTGTGATGCGTCCAAGTTGGGCTTGGGGTGGTGTTTTGATGCAAGATGGTAAGGTGGTAGCGTATGCATCTAGATAGTTGAGGATTCATGAAAAGAATTATCCTACGCATGATCTGGAGTTGGCTGCGGTGGTTTTTATTTTGAAGATTTGGAGGCATTATTTGTATGGTTCCAGATTTGAAGTATTCAGTGATCACAAGAGTCTAAAATATTTATTTGATCAGAAGGAATTGAACATGAGGCAGAGGAGGTGGTTGGAGCTGTTGAAGGATTATGACTTTGGTTTGAATTAACATCCTGGTAAAGCCAATGTAGTTGCAGATGCTTTGAGTAGGAAAACGCTGCATATGTCTGCTTTGATGGTGAAAGAATTTGATTTGCTAGAACAGTTTAGAGACTTGAACCTTGTCTGTGAATTGACACCTCAGAGTGTTCAGTTGGGGATGCTGAAGATTAATAGTGATTTCTTGAATAGTATTCGAGAAGCACAGCAAGTGGATGTGAAGTTTGTTGACTTAATGGTTGCTGGTAATGGCACTGAGGATAGTGACTTCAAGGTTGATGATCAGGGTGTGTTGAGATTCAGAGGAAGAATTTGCATTCCTGATGATGACGAATTGAAAAAGTTGATTTTAGAGGAAAGTCACAAGAGTAGCTTGAGTATTCATCCGGGAGCTACAAAGATGTATTATGATCTGAAGAAGTTGTTTTGGTGGTCCGGTTTGAAACGTGACGTCGCTCATTTTGTGTATGCATGTTTGACTTGTCAAAAGTCTAAGGTTGAACATCAGAAGCCTGCAGGGTTGTTGACACCGTTAAATGTGCCGGAGTGGAAGTGGGACAGTATCAATTATGGTATAGTCCGTGATCACTATTTCTCTTTCTAGCCATGCATATTCTATGATGCATCGTCTTTGCCACATCACATATACTAAGTTATATTTAATTTTACTAAATTGTTGTTTCATATATTTCTTAATACTGTCTCAAAATAAATATAGTTCTAAAAACGGTTCTTTCTTCTTCACTCGGTAAGCGCTTTCAGAAGGTGGATACTATGAAAAGCAAAGCGCATTAAGCTTAGGCGGTAAAGGATATATATATATATATATATATATATATATATATATCATCGTTAATTAATGCATAGAACCTCTAAAATTTCTCTATAAACTTGCACAAGGATAATTTTTTTTTTCTTTCTACACAACAATGATAATATTTGATGCGTGTCAATTGCTTAATGTGAGTGTAACTCTCACATGATATTTAGTCATTGTTTGTTAGTTTTTAATCTTTCAATGATATTTATTAGATTTTGTTTATCAAGTAAAAATGAGACATATATTACGACCAAAAGAGGATCCTCAATAGACCGGAAAAAGACCTCAAAACTATACAATCAAAAAATCACTAAGTAAGTGAACAAAAGCAAACTAGTCGATGTCGAAACAAACAAATGGACAACATAAATTTAATGCATTTTTTTTTAACTATTTCATGTGTTTCAATCATAATCGACTATTTTCATTTCTAATTGTTAATTTTTAGTATATTATATATAGATTATAGTTTACAACAAACAAATGATTTTATAGTGTCTTTTATGATATAAATTTTAATAGATCTTTTGAAAAAATTGTTATTTGGATATCAAACAATCAATCCAAACTAAACTGCATAAATTGAATCAATTTTTTTTTTTTAGAAGTTAAACTGATCCACAAACATTTAAATTTTTGGATTTGATAATTTTTTGTTTCATAATTGATCCAAATTGTACCAGAAACATATTCCATACTTAATTTAGGGTAATAATCTTTATTTTGATATTAAAGTTTTGTAGCATATGCAAAGATCAATCCGAATATTGAACCAAGTTGAGTCAAGTTGTTGACAATCAAAGTGCCGGGTAAGACACTATGACATCGAAGTCATTGACTATAGTTGCAAAAAATACTACAGACTATTCGGTAATATTAAACTATGTATTTCTTCATCTAATAATTGTATGAAAAAGAATGTATAAATGAACCTCATTTAACAAAAGATTATTTTGGAAATTCAATTTTCCTAGTAGTTACGAAGTTTTAGGGAATCAAAAGAAATCAAAAGATGTTGGGGAATTCTCAGCGAAAATTAAAAACACCCAAAACATATCACATGGTTGAATTTAGTACCTCTATATTATATATACTACGGTGGACATTCATAATCCAAGCTTTAAGAAATCAACTATATATAATTATCACGAATTACGAATTACTTGGCACAATAAAAACATTCACCAATAACAATCACCAAATGCATAGTATGTCCAATATGAACAGCTAGAAGAACTTCTTAAATGATGTAACGAACGAGCACATGTGCAGCTTAGCATAGCATAATAGAAGATAAAATAAAAGACAAGAGGATTGGATTGCACGAGATCCAAAACCTAATCTATGAGCTCGCTGAGAGTGCCATCATACCTGAACAAAACAAGCAATCAAAAGACCCATAATTATGTAAACAAGAACCAAATGGGAATATACGGTAAATCATATAGAAGGCCTAATTGACAACCTACAAAAAAATGAGGCTAAACATATTGCAGGGGGGTTGGAAACCATTGCTATGTAAGTAATTTCAGATGCAGAGAAACATATTGGAAAAATGACAAACAATCTAGAGATTACCAAGTATTGCAAAATGACAAACCATTGCTATGTAAGTAAAATAAATTGCAAAATAAGAAAGAAAAAAAGAATTACCAAGTATTGCTCCCTTTCATTCTGAATTCCACAACCTCTCTCATCAATCTATTAGCAAACAATGTGGCTTGAAAAGTTTGACATTCCTTCTCAGCATTCCTGGCTCTAAAGGTAATATGGTAAAAGACTCCATTAACCAGTTGCCAAACAGCCATCTCAAAATCGACAAATCGGTAGTTTGTCTTCATCTTTAAATTGTAATCATCTATTGCCAACTTTGCACATTTGGTTAGCATATCAACCAAGGGACGATCCGTTTTGAAATCCAAAACGGGCACACCGGGCATAGGTCTGCCATTTTTAGTATCGGCCAAATATTTGGCATCGAAAATCTGTTCAAGGTTACGAAAAAGAAGAAAAAAAAGTTTACGATTATAACATGAACATCATAAAAGGAAATAAAGGAAACAGGAAATAGCTAGTTGAGGCATATGAAATTTGAATACGTCTACAATGGTACCCAGCTCGGAAATACTTCTGTGTCCACGATCCTCCACTAAAGTAGGACACTCTTCATCTTCAATATCATCAAAATAAACAAACTTGTCCTCAATGGCCTTAAGTTTTTTCTCCTCTTTGGTAAGAACCCTATCACAGCTAAAGTCTTTCACCATAACAATTTCATCTTTGAATGTACTCGTATTTGTATCTAATAGACAAGTAGAGAAACAATCCTTAGTATAATTAAATTTGTACAAGAATATATAATAATATTATTGAACATATGTTAAACTGCATAAATAAATAGTAATAATAAGGATCACCAGCGACAGTATCAGCAGTGACAGCAGGTGCTGGTGCTGGACGAACTCCGGCTTCCGAGGAAGTAGGAAGAGAATGTTGCATTTTTTGACGTCTGAGAATAACAAGAACCAAATTCAATTCCAAAGTGCAGGACGAGTGAAGAAAGAACGAGGGAGAATGGGGATAGAAAACGAAGAAGAAAATCAACTCTGAGAACAAAACGCTATGAGCGAGTGTAACGATAATGAATAAGTCGGTCAATTTGGATTTAGTTATCTAGTTTTAGGGTATGTCATTTTACCCTTTTAGCCTTGAGATTGTATTTCAATTTCGTCTCATCTTGACATCAATCAAACAATTTAATAAATATTTATTTCTCTTTAAAACTTTTACTTTCAAATATTCATCCACAATTTTTTCACTGTATTAGATTATATTATATTATAACTGCTTTCATCAAAGAAAAAATAAATCTATTATAACTTATAAAAATCCCTACTAGTGAGAATTGGATTTTGGGTTGGAAAAATATAGAGATTTATTTGAGAGATTCTTTTAAAAAATCTAAAACTTTTTGTGTTTGTCGACTATCCAAAAAAAAAAGAGCCTTTAAAAAATTGTTAGAAAAAATCTAAAGATTTAAAAAAAAAAAATTGAAACCATTTGTGTTTGTGGCTGGAGAAATTCTCTTGAGTCTATTGTTTGATTAATTTGGTATATGACATAGGGAAGAATTTGGCTCTAGAATTTGGTATACTAGAAACACTAGGTAACAAGAAACATAATGATTCGAGTTCATATATTACAGGAGAAACCACGTCGTTGCACACAATTTTTTATTTTTCTTTTTATCTATCTCAATCACATGTTTAATTTGAACATATTTTGAATATGTAAATGACACATTTTATTTCAGACAAGAAGTTTTACATCAATATAGCGGTAGAATGATCACCATATTGTCCCGTGAGTATAACTCAGTCGGTAGGATAACTTAGTCGGTAGGATAATGCATTATTATATGCAGGAGCCGGGGTTCGAACCTCGAACACCCCACTTATTCATCTTATAAGGTGAATTCTAGCCACTAGACTATCTGACAAAAAAAGAAGATCAATTCTTCATTCAATCAACGATAGTATCACACCGATACTCTTCAATATTTGTCTAATAAACACATATAACACTAATATGTGTCATTTTAGATGTCACATGATCTTCTGTTATTTACCGTGCTAGAGTTATTTGAGAAGCAGATATAAACTTCTGTTATTTTATATGTGGAACACCCAAATAAACACTCATACATCAAATACAAACTTCTACAAACAAACCAAAAACACCCTTCACTAAGGACCCCCCAAATCAATAAAAACAATATGCCATAACCAAAAAGTAATCTCCAAAAACCAAAGTCTAAATGCCTAAGCAATAACATAAACAAGTCTTGTGTCAAACTGTTGCAAAACCCATCCAAAATAACCATGAATCCTACCAAAAACCCGTGTAACCGCACTCTGCTTCTCTTCTGCAGTTGAGCGCAGTTAAAGCGTAGTTAAGCACAGGTAAAATCACCACCTAAGTATTTGAAAACCCCATTAACAACAAACTCATAGAAGAAAACCCACAAAAAACATAACCACCACAAAAACCAGCAGCACCACCACCACACAAAACTACCATTAACCACCACAAAAACCACCATTAATCCTCACCAAAAATCAGCACCAGCCACCACGAGCATCACTACGAAAACCAACACCAGCCACCACGAGCACCACCACAAAAGACCCAATACCAACACCACCATGGAAACCACCACAAGGCATCACAAACGGAAAAACAAAAAAAATCGCCAAAAACAAAACCAACTCACAAGCTTCTAATCATCAACACCAAAATATCACCACCATACAAAAAAGACACCATTTACGTTCCAACTCCCAACCCAACAACAAAAACCTTACGTAGCCAACACCTATAAGCACCCACATCATCGTTACCTCAAAAAACCAACAATCGTCACCTTATGTTACTAACACAAACCACCACTTGCATCAGCGTTAACTCAAGATGAGTCGGACGAGACAAAACAAACAAACAAAACACTCCATGAATACGCAGTAGGGGGGAGGGTTACTCGTGTTTGATTGTACAACCCAAAAGAGAGAAAATGCAGGTGACGACATGACGGAAAAGATGGCGACTACCGAAAAAAAGGATGTTAACGGTTACTTCGATGTGGTGGAACGGTGTTGCGGAGGGATGACCTCATCGCCCCACCACTAGCAGTAGCTACATCGCTGTGAAAACGTTTGGATTGATCATTTGGTTTCCCACGACCATTGACTTGCTACTTACATTGTTTATTTATTTTCACGATCCCATCCCCACCCTTTCCACATGATACATTCTCAATGTGAAAATAAATAATTCACACTACTAGAAGTTACCTGGCAGCAATGTGTATTGTATTTTATTTTATTTTATTAATATCGTTGTTCTCAAGAAATTTAACATAACTAACATTTTTTGTTTGGCCAGTCATATAAAATGCATGAGGCTTGTGTTAAAATAACAATTTTCCCAGTAATTGTCAACTATACATTAGTACATTTTATATTGAGGTCTTCATGACTACATTTTTTTTTCTTCAATTCCCTAACCACTAGAAAAGAAGAAAAAAAAAACATTTGTTGTGTGTGAACTAAGATTTTACTTTGTTTTCTTTGGCCTTGATCTCATGTATAAATATGTGTGTTAAGTATTATTCAATCAAGAACTAGCACATAGAACAACACTTTATTAGGTGTTAGCCATTGAAAACCAAGATCATTTTTCACTCATTTCTATTATCAAAACAGACGAAAGGTGAGAATGAAAACAAAGATCTTCAAGATAGTAGTAAAATTTTTGACCAAAAAAGGTAAAGTTGATAAGGAAGAGCCGCTTTTTGATCTTAAGGAAGCTTTTTCCAAGTTTGCAAATGGTGAGAATCACATGTCAAAGGAACAACTACTTAGATTCATGGTGGAGTATCAAGGAGAGCAAAATTGCACCTTATTGGATTTGGAGCCAATCATTGAAAAGGTTTTGAAAATGGAAAGTTCTAACACTGAAACTAGCAGTATTGTTGGACTCAGTTTGGATGACTTCATAAATTTTCTGCTTGTTGATGATTTCAATGGTCCCTTAAAAGATGAGGTATGCACTTCCTATGTCTGTTTATTGAAAGTTTGAGGCAGAAAAATTATGCTAATGTGTTTTATTGTTGTTCATTGTAGTTTCTACTTTTGCTTTTTTGATAAAAAATTTAGTCTTTAGGTTGAGTTTATAAATAAAAAACCATTTGAGCAATGTGGCCTGCACTTTCTGGTTAGTATATATTTTTATTTGCCAAATCTGATGATCGTGGAGGAAATCTTGTAAATCTTGTATGGTCACAACTATTAATTTGGTCACACTATTTAAACACATTTACATAATTGTAAAAAGATGAAAAAAGAAAAGAATTAATTTTTTCCTTGACCATACAAGTAAAAAACAAGCTGAGAAACTCAACATTCATTGGTAGCCAAACAGTTGATGACTTGGAACAATGATTAAATACAGCACTTCTTTATTTTATATATTTTTGGGTACACATCTTTCTTTCTATATCTATTGATTAATCAAATTTTAGTATACTTTTTTTCCTACTTGACTTAAAAGATATATTTTTCCCTACTAAAATTAATTTTCTTTTCCTGGTTTTGACTATATGTTATTCAATTTTTTTGTGATCTTCTTTTAATCTATTTTTATATTTTGTTGACTTTTCATGTTTTGACTGTTTTGTTTTTCAAAGAAGTAAATATATTTATTTTTAAAATTTCAAAAACAAATAGAAAACTATAAATCGAGGTGCATAAGAAAATATAAATATTAGAAAGTGCCCAAATTTATTTTATTCTTTATATTTCTCTCACGTAAATATTAATGTAATCCTACATTTATTGTGTAGTATTTTGTAGGTTTTCCAATAGCACCTCTTAAAAGTCTTTCACTTATTTCTTAAAAAAAAAAGTCTTTCACTTACTGTGAATCTGTGTTCAAAACAGTAAGTAGCTTGTGTATAAATTTTTTAAAATATAATTTAAGAAAAATTAAATAAGAGAGACAAGTTAGACTAATATTTTTTTATATTTAAAAAAACATAAGGATTACAATTTTTAAAATTTAAACATAATTATATATGCTTCAAGAGAGAAATTGTTGAAAATTTTAGTATTAATATAGTAAAAGATAAATTTAGTATCACGAAAGAGCCAAGAGTTTTTTATTTTGTTTTTATAACAAACAACTAAGACTTTTTCTTATTTTAAATGTCTTATATATTTTACTATAATTTCGTAATATTTTGTTTTGTCCTCCAATGAAAACTCTTGGCGTGTAGATATTCTTCTTAATACAAAACTAGATTATTTTTATTGAGTATGTAAATTCTCAATGGAGGTTAAAAATTGTTAAAATGATGAGGAGGAGAATGTCAAATTTTATTAAAAATCTAACAGCTTAACTTTTAGTCCTGACTAATAATATGAAAAACAATTTATGTATCTCATTGCAGGTACATCATGATATGGAAGCTCCTTTGTCACATTATTTCATGTATACAGGACACAATTCCTACCTTACTGGAAATCAATTTACTAGTGAGAGCAGTGATAAACCAATTATAGAGGCTTTGAAACAAGGTGTACGAGTAATTGAACTTGATTTATGGCCATCTTCAACTAAAGATGGTGGTATTAAAGTAGTTCATGGAAAGTATGTACTATTAGACCGCTAGAAAAATATAATGCACCATAAAGTTGGATGATTGTTTTCTTGTATCTTATGGTCTTAATTCTTGAAATCAATGCA
The DNA here is from genome assembly GCF_003473485.1 of Medicago truncatula. NCBI lineage: Eukaryota > Viridiplantae > Streptophyta > Magnoliopsida > Fabales > Fabaceae > Medicago > Medicago truncatula. The sequence continues at coordinate 35,195,866 of NC_053044.1, forward strand.
GGACTCTCACCACTCCAGTTGCACTAACCAAATGTTTGGAAGCCATAAAAGAATATGCTTTTGTTAAATCTGATTTTCCAGTGATTCTAACTTTAGAAGACCACCTAACACCAAAGCTTCAGTATAACTTTGCAAAAGTAAGCATTTTTATTTTTGTCAACAATCACTTTCAAGTTTCAACCGATAAAGCACAGATACATGACACAAACTCTTGACACAACACTGATATATAGACACCAATAATAATTTAAGAAAATAGTAGTGATTGAATGTAATATATGTGTCGTTGTTAGACATCATCACGTGTCGAACAACATACATGTCTTCAATCTAAAACGTCAACTCTACGAATCTAAAGGGTGATCATGATTTTTTCTATGCAGATAGCAATTCAAATATTTGGAAATATGCTTTATCGTCCTGGGACAGATTGTTTAACAGAATTTCCCTCGCCAGCATCACTCAAAAATATGGTACTTATATCAACTAAATCACCAAAAGAATATAATCAATCTGATAGTGTCAGCAATCAGGTGTTAAATGGATGTGAATCATCTGAAGACGAATCATGGGAATTGCAAGATTCTATGGTTAAACTGAAAACTGAAGAAAAGGTGAGGGAATCATATATTCCATCTTTTCATTCTTCAAAAAAGGAAAACAAAATGTGAATTATTTTGCGTTATGGCATGGTTATCATATTAGCAATGTGATGTGACTCATATTAGCAATGCATTTTACCATTAATAATAAGATTCAGTTTGCAATTTAGAAAATAAGTTTTTCAGATTCACAATATGAATCTCGATTTGATAACCGTGTATTTAAATATTTCTCATTTTATGGATGGCAGAGTGTAAATGATGAAGACAAGGAAGATATAAATACAAATGCTTTCAAATCAAACCAGCAAGTTGCACTTCAATACAAACATTTGATTGCAATTCATGGTGGAAAATCAGAAGGTAACATGAAGGATATACTAAAAGTTGATGGTGGTAAAGTCAGAAGGCTAAGTTTGAGTGAGAAGAAACTCAAAACTGCTTCTAAATCTCATGGGCCTGACCTAATTAGGTGCCTATCAAACTTACTTGACAATTAGCATTTCTACCGTATGACAACACCTACGACATGCTGAATAAAACCTACCATCTTAATTCACATGTATATGCTTTTCAGGTTCACACAGAAAAATATCCTCAGAATTTATCCTAAAGGAGAACGTGTCCGATCCTCAAATTTTAGGCCACTTTTAGGGTGGATGTATGGAGCTCAGATGGTTGCATGCAATATGCAGGTTGGAATTGTGTTTTTTGTATATTTGGTATTTGATTAGTGATATGTTAACCCAAATTTTGATAGCAAGTTTCGATTACAATTTACATGGTTAATACAGTTCAAATACTTGGTTAACCATCCACCAAACCTATTTAACCATGATTTTTGGACATCGACATATTGCATGGTCTGTCTTACTCTAAGGGACTGATTTTTTTATTTCTATGACAGGGGCATGGCAAACCACTCCGGTTGATGCAAGGGATGTTCAAAGCGAATGGAGGGTGTGGTTATGTGAAAAAACCTGAATTTCTAATTCAAGAAGTTGCAAATAATGAGGCTTTTGATCCTAAAAGAAAGTTGCCAGCGAAGCAGATATTAAAAGTGAGTGTACCTTTAAGCACTTTACTAAAAGAAAATAATTCGTTTCATTACATATGAATATTTTTCATGTTCAACAACAGGTAAAAGTATATAAAGGAGTTGGTTGGAGTTCAGATTTTAGTCCAACGCACTTCGATCGATTCTCTCCACCAGACTTTTACACAAAGGTAATAAAAAAACTACTCAAACTCAATTACAAAGAGAGATAAATCAAACTAGAATTTGACATGGACTCATTATACCACATTAAGATTAAAATTCACCAATTTGATAGCAGACTACATGAATCTTTAACCCCTTAATATACCATAATCATGAAAGAGATTTAATATGTGACACATTGAAAAGTTACAGTACTGTAAATTCATTTGGAAGATCATGTGTGCTTATGTTACTGTCTGATCATATACAAAACTATGTGACAGGTTTCTATTGCTGGAGTGAGAGCTGATTGTGCCAAGAAGAAAACAAGTGTAAAGATGGACAATTGGAATCCCATTTGGGACGAAGAGTTTGAGTTCCGTTTGACAGTTCCGGAGCTCGCGTTGCTCCGGATCGAAGTAAAGGATAAAGATCAGACAAAAGATGATTTTGCTGGACAGACTTGTTTGCCAGTATCAGAGCTAAGACATGGATTTCGGTCTGTTGCTTTGTGTGACAGAAAGGGAAAGAAATATAACTCTGTCAAGCTTTTACTTGGATTCCAACTAGAAACTTTGAAAATGTTGTAATATGGTTAATCTAAGTATCTATATTATAAGATCTTTTTGTTTAGGAGCATAATGATATTTATCTTTATATGTTGAGCTGCTTGAAAATAGTATTTGTGGGCTTTCATTACTGTGTTAATGTTATCATTTCTGCTCAATCTATATCTATATATTAATAACAAAAGTACAAAACAACTTTAATTAAGAACTACCAATTTTGTCCATAAAACCCAACTCAATTAACAAATACCGATATTGTTAGGCTGAACTCTTTTATCGGAATTCAAACATAATAGATTTCAGATGGTAACAAATGGTAATTGTCAATTCGTCTCCAGGCAAAAAAAACAAAGTACCAAGATTTTAAAATGATTATGGCTTAAATATGCCTTTAGTCCTTGCACTTTCATCAGATTTTGACATTGATCCATACACTTTTTTTTGTTTGGAATTGGTCCCTGCACTTTGTAAAAATATTGGTATTGGTCCCTGCACTTTGTAAAAATATTGATATTGGTGCCACGTGGTGTGAAATGATTGGGCCACGTGGTACTCCGTTAGTTTTGTGTTTTTTTTTTAACAGAAAGTTAACAGAGAGACCAATACCAATACCAATATTTTTATAAAGTACAGGAACCAATGTCAAAATCTGATGAAAGTGCAGGGACCAATGACACATTTAAACCAATAATTATTAGCATACAAGTTTTTTAATAAGGTGCTCATTGATGCTAGACCTGAGACCAGAAAGCCATTATATATAGGTTCGAATGTGATGCCATACCCTCTAAATAAGGAAAGGAAACTGGTGCATGGATGTCGGTGGGTCCAACATTGTCGTTGAGCATAATATTTCATACTTAATTTAGTACAATAATTTTCATATGAAAAGATTAATACAACAAAAATGTTAAATGGTACTGGTATAGTACTTTTTTTTTCCTTTAGTTTTATTATTTTTGTTCGATACACTATCACCATCGGTGCTAAATATAGTCATTTCTCTCGGTATATATTCAAATATTGATTTATCACGTTGTATGAGTGAAATCCTTTTTGTTAGACCAAAATTCGTTGATGAATAGTACTTTTTTGACTATCATTTAAATTATACATGTTCTAAATCATGATGAGTTTGACGAAATCATGATCACGTGTAATTTTGTTGAAACATACACTATACAAATTTACTTTGGTTCATGATGATTTGTTCAAATTCATATAAAATCCAACCATGCTTAGTGTATGTTTAGTTTTCCTTTTAGATGTCCCAAAATTAATTCAAAAGGTGTATAACTGATTCTAATATGTTTGAATGCTTTCGAGTAAAATTGATTTTGCCGCAAAAATCAATAATATTTAAAATTAGATTTTGTAGCTTTTAATTCTTGAATTAATTTTCATATATAAATTTAAAATTCAACTCATGTTTAATCAGAATTATTTTAATCACAAATAATATTACAAAATCAATTTTTGTCAACCCAAAATTAATTATATACTTAAATCAATTCCATTTGATGCGGCCACGTACAAAAGCAGCAATCATACATATTAACGGAGGATTTGGAAGCACGTTTTGTAGCATACACATGGTCATGGATATAGGACAATACAATAAGTACCTAATTAGTGTATTAATCTTTGCCATTAAAAATGAGGCTTCAACGGTGCAGTCAAAAAACTGACTTTTTTGAAAAAGTTATTTTGTTTAATCAATAGTATAATTTTTGATGTCATGTTAACTAGTGTCCTGTTGATGGACCACTCTAAGACTAAACTTTACAATTCGATCACAAATATAAGCAAAAATTCATATTTTAGATTCATTCAATATATGATGTATGTTGTCTACAATAAAGACCACATACATCGTTTATTGAATAAATCTAAAACAAGATTTTTTGCTTATATTTGTAACCGGAGGATATATCTTATTATAAATCAATCCACATACAAAATATTAAAGGGAGTTTCAATCGTAGTGCACAAATGAGAATCTATGATTGAATGTTGAAAGCGAAAAGCAATATGGAGGAGGATGTGATGATTTTTTTAGAAATTTCATTATTCAATTTGTTTTTCAAGGAAAATTAGTTTAAAAAAGGGGGGTTTTGATCCGTTTAACGTCACCAGAAAATCATTCTTATGATTTTATGATAGAGTTTTCCTTAAAAAATATCTAGTTCTATTCTAGATCCAATCCAAACAAAAACAACTCATGACATGACATGTTACTTCATTCAATCCACGGGTGCCACAACATTTTCATTGAATTATAAAATATAGGTCGCAACGTTGGACCCAACCTGGTCCCAACAACATTATTTCTTCAGAATTTTCTTGTACTTACCTGTCTCTTTTTCTTACTTTCATTGATTGTTTGCCAACAAAACAAGAAACGTATCCATTCCATTCCCCTTCATATCCGATTAATTAACAAAAATAAAAAGATTATCCTCTAAACACAGAACTCACACGTACTCACCAAAACACGATTACACGAACACCACGCGCTTATTGGTAGTTAGTTAATCAGTTATTCTTATCTTATATCTTAAAAACACAACACAGAGAAAGTAGTGTTTCTGTGAGAAACAAAAAAATGTCTTCTAAACCGAAAAAACAAACATACAGCGTATGTTTCTGCTGCCGGCGCCGGTTTAAACTCGGCGTATCAGAGGCACCGCCGGAAATAAAAGAGCTTTACCATCGTTACTCCGATGAAGGCGGGATCATGACAGCATCCCACCTGAGAAGCTTTCTGATTGAGGTGCAGAAAGAAGAGAAGATCACAGAAGAAGAAACACAAGCAATCATTGATGGTCATAAACATTTGAGTATCTTTCATCGTAAAGGTCTTAATCTTGAAAGTTTCTTCAAGTTTCTCTTCGGTGATACTAATCCTCCTCTTTTACCTTCCACTGGGGTAATCCTTTTTTTCTTTTACTTTTTTTTTTATTGTGTTTTTTTGGTTAATTTTAGTTGAATTTATAGTTGTTCAGTTTCTTTTTGGTGTTATTGATTTGCTTTCAATCATTTAAGTTATTAATTAACCTTGTTGGCTATTAAATTAAATTTATAAATGGTAGATTGTGTTACTCATGATAATATTGGGTTATCATCATGAACTTCTATAACTGGAAATAACTTCATTAGTCTATGTTTGGTTTTATGTTTGGAGCAGACAAAATTGATTTTTAGACGTATAAAAGTGATTTTGACGTGTTTGGTTTCTCTTTGGTATAATTGATTTTGACTTTAGAAATGATTCTAACTTGAAGCTAGGAAAGTTGTTGTTCAACTCACTTTAGTGTATGTTTGGTTCTGCTTTGACAAGAATTGATTTTGTAAAATTGATTAGGACTAAAAGTGAGTTGCTGATAAAGTGGTTTGTGTTTGGATACATTCATGTAAAAGTGAGTTGAATTATAAATTTGTGTGTTAGAATCAATTCTAGAATCAAAAGCTACAAATAGTAGCTTCGAGTATAATTGCTTTTAGTCCTCGAAATTGATTTATCAAAAAATGCCAAACATAATTTATAGTTAGAGTTGCTTTTGGCACTTGAAAAGCACTTATTAGGCATCTAAAAGTGAAACAAAACACTAAAATCAATTTTTGTCACCACAGATCCAAACATGCACATAGGTGTTGAATTATTGATATTATATTGTATGTAATTTTTATGAACTATGTTGGTGTGACAATGGTGTTTGTTTACTTAATGCTGTTTCTTTGTGAGATTTCAGGTGCACCAAGATATGAGTTTACCATTGTCACATTATTACATATTCACTGGTCATAATTCATATCTAACTGGAAATCAGCTTAGTAGTGACTGCAGTGATGCCCCCATCATCAAAGCACTTCAGAGAGGTGTTAGGGTGATTGAATTGGATATATGGCCTAATGACTCCAAGGATGATGTTGATGTCCTTCATGGAATGTAAGTTTACCGTTTGAATTATATCTCCAACAATTTGACGAAGATTCATCCATGTATTTTACTAATGGCAACAAAATGATGCAATCTTACAGGACATTGACGACTCCTGTGGCACTTATCAAATGTTTGATGTCTATTAAGGAGTATGCCTTCGTTGCGTCTGAATATCCGGTTGTAATAACCTTAGAAGACCATCTTACTCCTGATCTTCAGGCCAAAGTGGCTCAGGTTAGTTACTTGGAATTTATACTATGATTTATTGTTGAACGTTGTTTTTGTTCAATAATTGAACACAACAAATTATATTAGCTGACAGTTGATAGTCCTGTTCAATTTTTAGATGGTTACTCAAACATTTGGAGACATACTGTTTTGTCCTACCTCAGAAACCTTGAAGGAATTTCCTTCACCTGATTCACTTAAAAAAAGGATTATCATATCAACCAAGCCACCTAAGGAGTACCTTGAAGCTAAAGAAGAAAAGGAAAAGGAGGAATCACAGAAGGGAAAGCCTTTAGGTGATGAAGAAGCTTGGGGCAAAGAAGTCCCAAGTTTAAGAGGCGGTACTATAGCTGATTACAAGGTCTGATACTTGCTCAATGTTGTATATAAATTTCAAGGACATTTAATTTTGTATGTGAGATTGGTTGGTTCATTTTTATTGCTTTCTATCTTCAGCAAAACAGTGGTATCGATGAAGATGATCTTAAGGAGGAGGAAGATTCCGATGAAGCGTCACGGCAAAATACATCAGATGACTACAGACGCTTAATTGCTATACATGCTGGGAAGCCTAAAGGTGGAATAGTGGAATGTCTCAAAGTGGAGCCTGATAAAGTGAGACGTCTAAGTTTAAGTGAGTCACAGCTTGAAAAGGCTGCTGAAACATACGGAAAAGAAATTGTCAGGTATTAGTATGATATTGAACTTTCTATCAGTCTTTGTAATGAAAATATAGTATAATTTTACCTGTTGCATTGGCTCTTGATTCGATCCTTTTATTGTTACTGGATTAAAGAAATATGAGATAAATATTGGTCCTTGACAACGGTTTCACCGACTGTCTTCTCAGTACACTGTTTTTTAGATGGCATATCGAATGGTTTTTTCATTCGTTTAAAATTGAAACACATATTGAACATTTATATTCAATTAGTTTTGGAACAAACACATTGCAGGATGTGTTCTTTATTTCCAAATGAAATGTGAGTTATTGACCTCTGATTGTTGACAGGTTCACTCAGCAGAATATATTGCGAGTGTATCCGAAAGGTACACGCATTACCTCATCAAATTATAATCCATTAATTGGGTGGATGCATGGAGCTCAGATGGTTGCATTTAACATGCAGGTACTGTTTTTTTAGCAAGCTTCAATATATAACAAGAAACCTGTGAGGTCTAGCACGGCTACTGATTGAAAATTTGGGGCAATAATTTTTAAGGATGATTTATAATCATTGTTTATTTCGTGCTTTTGTCTTGACTTTCACTGTGGTGAGGATGTGAGAATTGATTAATACTTCCTTTCAGCTGTATCAAGACATTGTTAAGACATCTATTATTTACTTATGATATTGAGATCATGAAAGATTTCCATTAATTTTTTTTTTGTCGTGGGTGGTTCTTTGGCAGGGTTATGGGAGATCTCTTTGGTTGATGCAAGGAATGTTTAAAGCCAATGGAGGATGCGGTTTTGTTAAAAAACCAGATTTTCTATTAAAAACTGGTCCCAATAATGAGATTTTCGATCCTAAAGCTAATTTGCCATCGAAAACTACTTTGAAGGTGAGGCCTTTACGGCTTTTAGATTTGAGTAGTGACTTTTACAAGGGATATGTGACATGTCCATTATTCAAGTGTCTTTAGACTTGATTCTTACAAAGGTCATGCTTTTCTTACTCTTAATTAGGTGACTGTATACATGGGAGAAGGATGGTATTATGATTTCAAGCATACACATTTTGATCAGTTCTCACCTCCAGACTTCTATGCAAGGGTATGCTAAGACTTAAGATAATTTATGGGCCTGTATAAATTAGTTTATTTGAACTTATCTACCGACATAAGAACTTGTGAGTCTGTTTGTGAAAGCTTATAAAAACAACTTATGACATGCCCATGAGCTGTTTTCAGCTTAATTCCAAAAGCTCTCTAAGATAGGTTAAGAAAACAGCTTATAAGCAAAGAATTTTACTTTGTTTTATCCTTTGTTATTGAAATAATCTATACAGAAGCACATATATGTTAAATGCTTATGTTATAAGTACTTAATTAATGCTTATGTTATAAATTAGTTTATTTGAACTTATCTACCGACATAAGAACTTGTGAGTCTGTTTGTGAAAGCTTATAAAAACAACTTATGACATGCCCATGAGCTGTTTTCAGCTTAATTCCAAAAGCTCTCTAAGATAGGTTAAGAAAACAGCTTATAAGCAAAGAATTTTACTTTGTTTTATCCTTTGTTATTGAAATAATCTATACAGAAGCACATATATGTTAAATGCTTATGTTATAAGTACTTAATTAAGCTTTATCCAAACAGTTATGTTCCAGTTATAGCATCCATATATTTTTCTAATGCTTCCTTGCAGTCTAATAGATATGAATATAATAAGTGATAACTTCCCTTCAGTGCTTCTATCATTTCTACTCTATTTGATAAACTCTTATGCAGGTTGGAATCGCTGGAGTCCCTTTTGACACTGTTATGAAAAAAACAAAGTCAATAGAGGATAGTTGGTTGCCTTCTTGGAATGAGGTATTTGAATTCCCGCTTTCCGTTCCGGAGCTGGCACTGCTTCGCATAGAAGTTCATGAGTATGACATGTCTGAGAAGGATGATTTTGGTGGACAAACATGCTTGCCTGTGTGGGAACTAAGAAGCGGAATTCGAGCAATTCCATTACATTCCCGCAAAGGAGATAAATACAACAATGTAAAGCTTCTCATGCGCTTTGAGTTCATCTGAATTTTGTGTATCCTCTGCTATATATTTTGTACAGTCATTACATTATAACGCAAGAGTTTGTATGTAGTAGTGCCATATACTGTTTATTTTATTGATTTTTTTTGTTTGCATTATGGTATTTACACGAATATCTAAGGGTGATAATAATTATTGGTGGATGAATATGTTGTTTGTACCAAAAGTGTGTTTTGTTTGATTATGAAATGTTGCTCTAAGAAATAAGATGTGTCTCATTGTGTTTTGGATTTTGACATTAGTTGCAAAGGTTAGTCCCACACCGTTCAATAGTGTAGTAAGTATCCAAGAGATCTATTATAAAGGTTAAACTCCTTCAGCAGTGGATAACATGTCTTCCTGTTGTATTGGGTTTTCAAAAACGGCTTTGAGTTCATCTAATCCCAATATTTTGGTGTTTGGTCTTCCCTTGAGTTTAATTGGGTTGCCTTGATCTCTTAGATTTTTTTTGCCAACCCTAATTTATAATTAATATTGATTTCTATGTTATAGATTTCAAAAAACATGAATTACTGGAATTTATAAATGAATTTCGAAGAAATAAACATAAAATCATCAAATTTAATTTTCCTTTTTTTTTTAAAACACCAAAATAAAATATATTAATCTAGCAAAGTGTCAAAACCAACGCAAGGTGAGTACTTCGAAACGACTCTAAAAAGTATCAAAGTACAATTATCTTGAAAGTCGAGCAGAAAACAAAAAAGTTCACGATGATTAACAAAACTCATACAAACAATTGGGCTATGCCACCATAGTTGAAGATCAAAAGACAAAACTGTGATTTTCACTTTCAACCATGAAGAGGTTAATATCTTTGCTTTATCGACAAATTGTTGAATTGAAATTTGTTTAAGTTGGAAACTTTAAGAGTTTCTCTCCTTTCAAATAATCCACACCGTAGGTTAGATGAAAAGTATACTAGAATTTCTTCAAAAACCTTCGTAAGTTACCAAGTTGACTAACATGCTCAACAATACTGTAAGGACAAACATAATTCATTTTTAATCATTGAAGTGCCAAAGACCACCGAAGGACGAGCAAGTAAGAAAAAAATGATTGACATTCCCCTTAATGTCACACCCACCAGAACAAAGAATATTATTTTACGCTAATACTCATCGCCACAACAAGTCATCTCTAATAGGAATGTTGTTTCATAATAATCGCAACCAAACATCGTCACCTTTAAAGGAGATTCCCTTTGCCATAACATGTTTATGAATTTAGACCAAGAAGACTTATCAACATATTGTATACCCCACAAGTTGTATAGCCTTTGTCGGGGTCTAGCTGTCAATCTCAAGTGTTTTTGTTTTGACTTCGGTTGTGGTGAGGATGTGAGATTTGATTTACACTTCCTGTTAGCTGCATCAGGGCATTGTTAATACACAAATGCAACTCCCTTGAATTTATTATTCAATTATAATATTGAAATCATGACATATATTCACTAATCTGTTTTCTCTATGGGAGATCTCTTTGGTTGATGCAAGGAGGATTTAAAGCCTGTGGCATATGCGATTTTGTTAAAAAGAAGAAAAAAAAAATTAGATTTTCATTAAAAACTGATCACAACTTGATGCTTTGAAAGTGAGGCCTTTACTGCCTTGTGATTTCAGTAGCGATTTTTACAATTTGCTGCTTTTCTTATTCTCAAGCCCTCTGAATTCATCTGATTGTGTTTTTGCATTGACTTTCATTGTGGTTCAGATATGAGATTCGATTTACACTTCCTTTCAGTTGTATCAAATAATTGTTGTTAATACATACATTCAAGTTCAACATCATTGAACCTATTATTTACTTATGATTTGGCCAAATTCAGATCATGCATGAAAGACTTTCACTAATCTGTTTTTGCTGTGGCAGGAGAACAAAAAATGGAGTGAAGATGGTTATGGGAGTCTCTTTGGTTGAGGCTAGGAATATTTAAAGCCAATAGAAGATGTGGTTTTGTATCCTAAAGCTCATCACCGCCTGGAGATTTGAGGCCTTTGTCAAGGGCTATGTCCATCATCTGTCACTTTTTCAATTTGATTTTTGTGGACAAACTTGCTTACATGTGGGAACTAAGAAGTGGTATTGGAGCATTAGATGGTGAAAATAACAGAGGCCTCAAGATAATATGCAAGGCTTGCAATAATCAATATGAACTGTGTTTTGTATCTGAGTTATTTCCAAAACAAAAGATAAATAAAGTCAAACTGTTTTGATACAAGTTATAAGTTGTTTTAATAAGTTAAATTTGAATATTGCTTTAAGAAATATGGTGTGAATCGCTGTATTCGATATTGTAACCACAATTTAAGAAATATTGACTCACTATTTTTCTCACAATGTTCATTGGTTAATAGCTAACCGATTAGTTATAAGATAACTTGAGCTAGTCTATTAATACTTGTGATATGTAACCTTCCCATTTAATAACTCTCTCATTCTTAGAGTGCAAGCAACACCTTTGCACTAACAATCCAAACATACATAAGTTATTGTTTACATTGAATGCACTTTTACCTAATATCAATATGATATTGAGCTGTCTATAGCACTTTGTAATGAAAATATAGTAAATCATTACGATTGGGACCTTGAAGTGTGCTCCTCTCAAGGTCTCAAGTTCGATTCTCATCAGTGTCAATTTCGGTGGGTTAATTTGACTTCTTAGAAAAAAATATGCTGCACCATCATATATACACCTGCTGTCAAGTGGTCTCCTCCAATCATTCCGTCATCAAGCCCTGCATTTTAAGAATCGTATACATAATTCTAATCCTAATAATTCAACATTCATTATGATTGTATATTATCACCTAATATAATTCCAAACACACACACACACATAGACTCCATAAACCATTATGATTGAACATTCAAATTCGGAACAATGTAAAGCCTTGTCCTCATTTCCATAGTTATTTAATTATGACTGTTACACACCATATGTTTTGCTATCCAAAGTTCAATGTTCTCAACATACTGCTAGATAAATAAAAGCCAGAACTGAAGCCGGATTATGCAGCACCAAGCATAGCTACCCCTTATGTTAGAGATAAAGTTACACTTATATCTTAAAGGTATTCTATTTCATTATTCATATTTCAGATTCAGAAATAGCATTAATCTTCCCCATCAAACACCTGCAAAAAGATAAATATCAAAATAAAGTAAGGCAAAAAAATGATTAAAAATACAAATACTCTTAATCAAGCAAGAAATGTGAAGAGTCTTATTATCAATTACAAAAGCACTTAGACTTTGAAATCCAATGGGCAGACGTTGTTGTTGAAAGGCGGTACAAACATGTGTGCGAAAGATGGCTTTGGTGGACAAACATGTTTACTTACATTCCTCCAAAGGAGTTAAATAAAACAATGTAGAGCTTCTCATGAAATCATCAGATTTTCTTCATCCTTTGCTCTATGTTTTGTACAGCCATTACGATATTTACACTATTAGTATTATCTATCTAAGGATGTGAGAATAAAGATTGTGTTTCGTTTGTTTTGATTGTTGCTTTAAGTTTAAATTTAAGAAATAAAATGTTGTATCACTGTGCTGTAATGCTTGTTATCTAATAGTAATACTACACAACTCATTATGAAGTCCCACACCGTCCAAAAGTATGACAAATCACCAAAACATCTATTATAAAAATTGAATTCCTTCATACTTTAAAGCATATACCGTTGTTGGCTTTTGACAACGTTGTGGCAAACTATGTTGAACACCTTGACCCGCACATTTAGCCTGTTATTTTACCTTCATTGTTGAAGTTTTGAATTCTGCTCAAAACTAGCTCGCTAAATGTGTTGGAATTAAGGTTTTTTGATGGTTTGCATCCCCAATTTTAAAACTAATCTTTTTATTTTGAATTTTAATTTAAAGCAATAAAATAATATAATTTTGATTTATGTTTCAAAATTATGAGTTAATCAAAACTATTATTTTATAAATATAAAATTATATTTCAAATATAAACTAATTATTTTCCAATAGAGAAATAGACCATAAATAAATGTATGGAAAATAAAGAAGGTTTGGATATTGTTTGGTCTATACTATAGAAAAGAAGAGAGAAGTCTTGATTATTTTTAGTTACAATAATATTTTTTTTTTTTTTTTTTGAGAGAAGTTACAATAATATTCATAAAAAATATTATGTATTTTAAGAAAAAAGATACAAAATAACGGTGGGCCCCAGCCATTTCTTTCTTCTTTATTCTATTCTAAACAATCAAGAGAAATTTTGATATAAATAATTAGAGATAATTCTATATGTATGTTTGAAAAAGCATAAACTATTTTGTATTTGTTTAACATAAACTATATGAGTATAAGAAAAAATTTAGTTTCTTTCTATCAAAATTAATTTTTTTAAGAAAAATAATTTATATTTATTTTTGTAATAAACTGAAATTGCCAAAAAGCTAAGGAATAAGACAAAAGATACTAGACCTAATTATATCAAAATACATAAGAAAACGCAATTGGGCGACGTCATCTAAAATTGATAAGGAGAATTCACTAGAGTTGGCTAAACGATCCAAAACATCGATTTGCTTCCCGATAAATATAATTAATGTAAATATGCCAAGAATCTTTGTTAATCAAGTAGCTAATCTCACTTACGAGAAAGAAATATGTGTTGTATAACCATTTCTTATGATATTAAGTAACACTTGAGAGTTAGTTTCCACATAAAGGGAAGTGAAGAGAAGCTGCTTGGGAAGGCGGAGATCATATGATGTTAAAAGTAGGGAGATCACTTTCGGATCCTTTCTGTCAAAATCTGCTTATAATAGTTGCATAATAGAATATTGATTGGCGCAGAATATGGCAACTGAACGCGTGTCCGTTCCTTCATTTGGCGTCTTATACATCAATGCCTTCTAATAAGGTCTCGACTTGTGCAAAAGGGGATCCTTTGTGATAATACTTATGTGGATTGTAATGAATTGGTGGAAACAAAAATGCACATCCTTTTGTTTGCTTTAAGGCAACAAGCTATTGTAAATTACTGAAGCTGGATAATCTTGTTTGTGACTTTTTTTTTTTTTTTTTGAACAAGTAGTTTTTACAAGACTTAAGTTTGATCGGACAAAAAATTGAAGGCTTTAGTCTGATATGTAGTTTGTGCGTATATTTTAGTCTTGAATTTGACATTTTAAACGTCTGATGTGATCTTTTTCTTTAAAGATGAAATGATATTAATATGTTTAAAAATCTATTTCATATAAATGGATTTAACTTGTCAAAAAAATAAAATATAAATGGATTTAAATATGTAATTTGATTGGTTTAAAATAGCCTAATAAACTAAGAAATTATATGATAATCAATTAAATTATGACTTTAGTTAGTATACTCAATTTATAATTATTTTACAGAAGCATCTAATCATATATTAATGTTGTCACCTCAAATAATGATGTGATGCATGTATAAAATAATTGTACACTAACGGACTATACGATAATTAATTAAATCATAAACCATGGCCGATTATGATAATGCTGTGCAAAGAGACCATTAACACAGGCCTCCAAATTTTAAGCTTTTAGTGTTTGATTTGATAAAAGTATTTCATTTTGAAATAATTTCTAGTGTCCAGGTCCTACAACAAAGAATAGAGACATGTTGAAAATGCAGATGAAGTTGTTCAACGTTCTCTTGACAATGTAGCCTTGATCAGATTCGCTGTAATTCAATAAGTGTGCATGGTGAAGGTGAAGGTTTTGATCCTAAAAGAACATTACTAGTGAAGGAAATATTAGAATTAAGTGAGTGTAGTGTGCTCTTAATCATTTTACTAAAAGGAAATTAAGTAGTTTCATGGCATGAATGAATATTTTCATGTTGAACAACTTAATTTTATTATTGAAATACTCAGTTCGATAATTCTTGTCCATCATTTTCTAAATTCGTTTGGCTGATCATGTACATTTATCTTATAGTTTGATTATATTATATAAAACTGCGTGACAGATTTGTATTGTTGGAGTGGGAGCTGATTGTGTTAAGAAGAAAACAAGAGTAGAGACGGACAACTGGTATCCTATTTGGGACGAAGTGTTCAAATCCCGTTTGAGTGATCCGGAGCTCGCTTTGCTCCGGATCGCAGTGAAGGATAAAGATAAGGCATCAGATGAGACAAGGATTTTGGTTTGTTGCTTTGTGCGACAGAAAGGGAAAGAAATATAATTAATTATGTCAAGCTTTTGCTTCTTTTCCAACTTGAATATTCAAATATATTGTAGTAGGTATCATTAATCTAAATATATACAAGGTTTTCCTTTCTAGAAGCATCTGTATCTAAAAGGTCATTGCAAGATGAAGAAACTTGGGGGAAAAGAAGTTTTTAGTTTGAGAGGTGATTCCAAGGTCTGATACTAACTCAATGGTGTTTATTATAAATTGCAATGAGTATATTGGCTGTTTGTTTTCTTGCTTCCCATCTTTAGCTGAACAGTGGGAATGATGAAGATGATCTTACTGATGACCGGGAAGATCTTGATGAAGCGGGAAATTCGTGTCAATATGCATCAGATGAATGCCTTAAGAGTGAATCGATTTCCATGTGCCTAGCCACCCCCAGTATGATATTGAACTTCAATAACTCTTTGGTTTGGAAATGTTGTAAAATTTGGCTGTTGCATTGGCTCTTGTTTCAATCTTTTATGGTTGCCGAAGTTAAAGAAATATGAAATGAATACTAGACAGTCCTTGACTACAATTGACATGATGTGTTCTTTATTTGCTAATGGAATGTAAGGTATTGATTTTCTGATTAGTGACAGGTTTACTCGGTAGAATATGATGCGAGTGCATCCGAAATGTACACATATTACCTCAACAAATTATAATCCATTAGTTGGGTGGATGCATGAAGCTAAAATGGTTGCATTTAATATGCAGGTATCCTTTTTTAGCAAACTTCAAACTTATAACAAGAAACCTGCGAGATCTAGCACGGTTACTGATTAATAATGATTGTTTATTTTGTGTGTTTTTGTCTTGACTTTCATTGTGGTAAGGATATGAGATTTGGATTACACCTTTTCAGTTGTATTAAAACATTGTTAATACATACATTCAAAAGTTCAACATATTGAGATCATGAAAGATTTCCGGTAATCTGTTTTTGTTGTGGATGGTTTGTTGGCAGGGTCATGGGAAATCTCTTTGATTGATGCTAGGAATGTTGAAAGCCAATGACAGATATGGTTTTGTTACAAAAACCAGATTTTTCATTAAAAACTGGTCCAACTTATGAGGTTTTTTTATCTCAAAGTTCATTTGCCACTGAAAACTACTCTTAAGGTGAGGACTTTATTGCCTGGAGATTTAATTAACCCTATAGTTGGCTGCCTTCTTAGAACGAATATTTGAGCAGTTCCACGACATTCCTGTAAAAGAGATAAATACAACAATACAAAGTTTCTCATTTCTTGGAGACAGAATGTTTAAACTTATTACCTACTACCATTAATTTATTAATTTGAAGTTTCAAAATCTGATCTAAAACGCAGATTTTTACACTCAATAACCAATCAACAATCAAGCAGAGAGTTTCTTTCAACAAAAAAAAAAAATCAAGCAGAGAGTTAAGAAATAAGATGTGTATCCGGTTGTAATAACCTTAGAAGACCACCTTACGCCTGAACTTAAATGTGTGGATAATGATATAGATTTTTTTTGTCACACCAACATAGTTTTGTATCCGGTTGTCAGTTACTTGGAATTCTAATTCTAATTCTAATAGGATTCAAAATGATTACATTCTTATACCTGACAGTTGATATAAATCATTGCTGCAGCAGATTTATTTTGATATTATAATTTATTATTAATTGTATTTGGAGCTCAATAAATGAACACAACAAATTATAACTCATAACTAGCGTAGATTCTTTCAACAAATTTCTCCATGTGCATAGTAGCTAAAAGTTGACACTATTGTTAAAAATATTAGATGGTTACTCAAACATTTGGAGACATACCATTTTGTCCTACTGGCTACCTCATAAAGCTTGAGGCAAAACAAGAAATTCATGAGATGAATATAGACGTTTAATTGCTGCTATTCATGCTGGGAAGCCTAAAGATTGAATAGAGGAATGTCTCAAAGTGGAACCTGATAAAGTGAGATGTCTAAGTTTAAGTCCCACACCGTTCAACAGTGTTGTAAATATCCATAGATCTATTATAAAGGTTAAATTCCTTCAGTACATTAACAATGCCTTTCTCGGCCCTATTCGTTGGGTTGCAAAAGGGATCTATTTCATTGTTCCACACATTTTTTCTTGAACCTAAATGTGTGGATAATGATATAGATCTTTTTTGTCAACCCAAATATATATAAGAAAATTGTTCATTCACATTGGAGACCTTTATTTTTGAGATCTTAAATCGATCTTACATAATGGAGATCTTCTATCAAAAGGTCTAAATGGGTTACACCAATAACTATTTATTAATGAAAAGCAACAAAAGAAATTCAAATAATGATTATTTTATTAAAAAGTGGTGTGGGGTCCACTTAAGATTGGGGGTCTTAAGTTAGACCCTGAGTCTTAAGAAACCCTCCAAAAAAAAATTCACATTGGGAGTACCTATTAGGTATCAGGTCTTAATTGGTAAAAACCCTATCAATGTTGATGCTCTTAGGAAGTCTGGTTTATTCTCCGGCATCCTAAAATTACATTTTTACCTCCGATTGTGATTAAGTTGTGGCTATTAGGCGATGTGTAATTTGTAATCTGATTGTGTCTTCAAGTGGAAGCGATAATTGAGAGATGGCATATGGATGTGGTCATTGGTATATATTTCATCCAAAATTAGTAAAAGACTTGTGCATTACGTGACAATACGATAATTATATAAACAATAATTAGATTGTTAATATTGTAGAATGTTTATTGCTATTTAATGAAAATTATGAGTATTAATATAATATATCTATTAAATATGTTTATCTTTTTTATGCAAAAATTCGTTAAATAGTTAAGTCACAACAGTTATGGATTTTTTTTTACAAATATATGCAAAAACAAATTATTATGTACATGTATGATAAATTTGATACGGTAAAATTTTTGAAAACTCATCACTATTTTCAAAATCAAAATTAATGTAGTGTTTCTATTAAATAACTTTTTATTTTATATGCAAAAGATTGTTCATTGTTTGCACCGCGCCCTTTGCAGTTTTTATGTACTTATACCTGCATAAACAAATTTTTAAATACATATATGAGAAATTTGATACGATAACATTTTGGAAACTCGTGACTATTTTTAAAATATCAACATTTATGTAGTGTGTCTATTAAATAAATTTTCTTTTATATTTAAAACACCGTTAAATATTTAAACCGCTCTCGTTGAAGATTTTATATGCTTATATATACATAAGAAATTTTTTATGTACCAGTATGTGATAATCGATATGATAAAATTTAGAAAACTCGTGATTATTTTCAAAATATCGACATTAAGGAAATCATTAGTTTTAATAAGGACAAATTATGAAATTTTGTTGTACTTTTATTTTTACATATTGTTAGTAGTATGACCATTATATGTAATTAATTTTTTAAAAAATAAATAAATTAGTTTCATATTTATCCGTGAAAATTGCTTACATTTGTGATGAGCATTATCCGTAATTTATTTTTTAAAAAACAAATAAACTAAATTTTTCAAAATGATAATTATGCACGTAAAAGTAAGGAGATCATTAGTTTTAATCAGCACGATTATAAAATTTTGTTGTATTTCAATTTTTATATATTGTTAGTAGATATAATTAGTACAAAGATTTGGTTTTCTATGTATATGTACACTTGAGTCCTATTTCGATACCATTTAAATTTTATTAATTGATTTGATAACGATGATCCATGTTTCCTAAAAAAAAAGTGGTGCTCCATGTATTGTGTAATTTCATCTTGCAGAACGGTGTTTGATATCAACCTATTCTAAAATTCCTTCAGTTCCAATACATTCTCGCAAAGGAGATAAATACAGCAATGTAAAGCTTCTTATGAGCTTTGAATCATCTGACTTTGTTGATTCCTCTGCTATATATTTGGTACAACGATCACAATATTTTGTATCGCATATTGCATAGTTTGGATGGTGTTTTTTTCCCTTACAATATTTGTTGAGTATGGATCATAAGACGTCGTCTGTACTAAGAGTGCGTTTAGTTTCGAAATCTGATCAAACATGCATATTCTCCTAAAATGATCAATCAACAATCACTGCATATTATAGATGAAAGTCACACAAATACATTATGCAAAGAAACTCTTTAAACCCTTACAAATAAGGGCAGATAGAAATAGCAATGAATAATCCCTTTGGTTGGTGCATGAAATGTTTAAAGCCAATGACGATTGTTTTCTTTCTCTTCAATTTTGATAGATGAAGATTTTGTCTTCTACCAAAAAGTGTGTTTCTTTTGATTGTAAGAAAAAGATCTATTATATTAGTGGAAAAAGACTGGAAAAAAGTAAGACTTTTGTTCCTATTATAAAACTTTTGTTCCTTAGCTATTTCAATCACATTCATTATGTGTTCCGTTGTACTGACAGGGGTGCAAAATTTGTTGATTTGTTGGGGTTGAGTTATTTAATTTGCTATATAAATGTGCGAGTTGAATAATAGCCATTAAATATCACAGCTTCAAACAAATCAGCTGATTAGCCATCCCTAAATTAAAATTAATTTTGATCTGCTAATGATGTTTGATTTAGTTTGTAAGGTACTGAATTCAACTTTCACTGACTGCCATCTTCGGCCATCTGTTGTAATTGCTTTTATTTTAAAATTAGTTTTGATGTATAGGCCGAAATAAGTATGTTAAAGTTATATTTTTTTTTTTAAAGAAGTATGTTAAAGTTATTATTAACATAATATCTGGATTATAAATGTCTATAGTTCTTTGAAATAAAAATGTAGTAAAACACATTGCAGGATGTATGCTCTTTATTTGCAATGAAATGTGCGGTATTGATTGCCTGATTGTTGATAGGTTTACTCAGCAGAATATACTGAGAGTGTATTGAAAGTTACTTGCATTACTTCGTCAAATTATATTCGTTAATCGGGTGGATGCATCAGCTCCTGAGATAAGGGAACTTTTTCATGGTTACACTTACTGTGATGAGACATACTATTAGCTGACAGTTGATATTCCTGTTCAAACTTTAGATGGTTACTTGCATTTATTTATCTTCGAGAAGTTTTCTTCTCGTAAGTCTCACTTACATTAAGGGATGGGTATGTCCTCTGAGCATACACAACTTGATCAAAACTCACCTCCAGACTTCTTTGCAAGGGTTTGTTAATTGTTAAGACTCTATAAAGTCAGACTGTTTTAATATACGCTATAAGTTGTTTTAATAAGCTATCATGAAGAGTTTATAGGAATAAGATGAAAATTAAGTCAATAAAGAATAATTGGTTGCCTTCTTCGAATGAGATATTCGAGTTCCCGCTTTCTGTTCCGGATTGATGGCATAATGATTCCT
Organism: Medicago truncatula; assembly: GCF_003473485.1. NCBI lineage: Eukaryota > Viridiplantae > Streptophyta > Magnoliopsida > Fabales > Fabaceae > Medicago > Medicago truncatula. Next base: position 35,216,715 of record NC_053044.1, read on the forward strand.
ACTAGGCTATGTTTTGGAATTTGGATTGACACAGCGAAGTCCCACTTTCTCAAACATACTGTTTCCTTGTGGTGAGGATGTCAGATTTTATTTACACTTCCTAATGGAACATCCTTGAGTCTATTACATACTGATATGATATTGAAATCATGAAAATTTTCCACTAATCCTCTAGACTTGATTCTAACAACTTCATGATTTTCTTATTCCCACACCTTTGTAAATACTCTCAATATGATCATCACAGTGGCAAAAGAAAAGTCCCACATCGTTGAAAAGTATGACAAGAAACCAAAACATCTGTTATAAATTTACAATTCTTCTTTCGATATATGCATTGCGTTCTTTGTCTTTTTAGCTTTTTACGGTGGTGGCAAATTGAATCAACCTCCCAGCAATTCCATCTGATAGGTTTTGAAAACTTATCCTTAGATGGGGTTTGGTGAGAGGGTTGGATTAATTTTCCATCCCTAATTTTAAAATTAATCTTTTTTCTTTAATTTTCAAATAATATTAATTGATCAAGATTATTTATTTATGGGTTATGCTTACAAGTGTTTGAGACTTGTTTAATGAATCAAAAATAAAATGAAAAAATTGAACATGTATTGAAAATTACATTTTTTTCTTTTACTTTTAAAAACATATTACACAATTTTCAAGAGATTTTATTTTTAATTCCTTAACATTTTTTTTATATCTATTAAAGATAAAGGTTATAACTAATCCATTTTACAATAGTTTTGTTTGATTGGTTGTTGGGAGAAAGTGAGAAAAGAGAAATAGACGAGAGCGTGAGAAGAAAGATGTGAGCAAATTAAAAATGAAGTAAAAAAGAGAGAAGAGAGAAATGTTGATTATTTTGTTAATTTAAAAATTGCAAGAACATTTCTAAAAAAAAGTAAGTAATAATGAATAGTAAGAGTGTATAAACTAATGTTGTAAAATGACTTAGGTCGAGTTGAAGTCGTTTGAACTTGACTTTATAAAAATTTGTTCACCTCAAATTATAATTAGACACGAGTTTGACATTAATCATTTTTTTAAGGCTTAAATATTGCACTCGTCCATGCAAATATGGCCCGTTTAAATTTTGGTCCTTGTAAAATAAAAATTCAGAAATCAGTCCCCGCAAAAAAATTTGTCTTTTAAAAATACCCTTGGACCCATTTAAGTCATGACAAGTCACCAAAATGCCTACGTGGCGCACGCTGATTGAACCCACTTTGTAGTTTTTGGTCCCTGCAAAATATTTTGTTTTTTAAAAAGGTCCTACAAAATTTTGTTTTTGAAAATAGTCCCTCCAGGGACTATTTTCAAAAACAAAAATTTTTGCAGGGACTAAACAATTTTTTTAATTTACCGGGACAAAAACTTAAACGGGCCATATTTGCAAGGACGAGTGCAATATTTAAGCCTTTTTTAAGCTCATATTTCACTCTAGTTACTCTTTCCTTTTTCTTCAATTCTTATGGTATTTATACGACGGACCAAAGGTGTGAGAATAATATAATATGTTGGTGGATGAATGTCGTTTCTACCAAAGAGTTAGTTTCCATTGAATTAGAATATTGCTTTAAGAAATAAGATGTGTATTGATGAGTTCTAAGGTTTGTCAATATTCAATATGAAGGCTGTATTCTGGATTTAACATTGGTGATTTGGTGCCAATTCATCTATTATAAAACTTCAATACCTTCTCACTAGGGTGGCAATCTGGGTCAAGCTAATGCATCTAAACTCATTTTTGGCCAATGTGATAGACCTAGACCCATTTTTGGTTGTTCGTTGAACTTAAGTGGGTTAACTTGATGACTTTGATTTGTTTTACCACCCCTAACTTAAAATTAGTTTTGGTCTTTATTTTTCATGTATAGGCTTTTGGATAATAGTGTTGGGAAATGTCTGCATAATTCACCTTCTCCGTGAATTCAAAAATAGGCATTTAGCGGAAACGAATATGCCACAAAAAAGTTTAGTGTGGAAAACCTTCACAACATGGGTAAGGAAAAACCAAACAATCTATAGATCCCTTAGACATCCAATATAACAATAATGAGAATACAAATCTTCACACTTAGGTGGACCTTACGATGTATCTCAATTTGTAGACAATTCTCACAAATTGATTAACTATATTTTTTTTTCTCATAACACTAATCGAGACTCTGTATATTTTTTTCTCACACTCTTACGAGGAACTTGTGAGGATTGTGATTGTTGTTGTGTATGCTTTGTTGAAACTCCTTCTCTATTTATACGTAAACATTTAATGCTTGGTTCCAATTTTCAAACATTGCTACACCACCTTTGACATACTCTCTCCGTTCTAAATTGTATGTCACTTTAGAAAATATATTTGTTCCAAATTATATTTCGTTTTACAATACCAATGAAAAATTAATGTTACTTTTCCTATTATATCCTTAACTATTTATTATTCTCTCTTCTTTCAATTCCTTCATTTATCTTTCCCATATCATTTATTGAGGACAATTTTGTAAAACAACTCATAATATCTCTTTCCCACACAATATTAATTACATTTCTTAATACGTGTGAAATGTCCAAAACGTCATACAATTTGAGACGGAGGGAGTATTGATCTAGCAATTGCCAAGCTTTTCAAATTAACCACCATTGCGAGGATGCTTATAGACATGTGGGAGAAGAAATTTCAACATTTCCATTCGGTGCATCACGGTGGCTGGATCCCAACAAATAGTTAGTTGGTTGATAGCTAATTAACTAGTTAGTCAGTTAATTAAGAGATAACTTGAGCTAAAAGTTATTAGGCTAGTCTGTAAGTACTTGTGATATTGAATTTACATTTCACCATTTAAAAACTCTCATTCTCATATTGAATGCACTTTTACCTAATATCAATATGATATTGAGCTGTCTATTGTTCTTTGTAATGAAAATGTAGTAAAGTACATTGCAGGATGTGTGTTCTTTATTTGCAAATGAACTGTGAGGTATTGATTTTTTTATTTCGGACATGTTTTCTGAACAGAATATTTTGAGAGTGTACTGTAAGTTTACAGGCATTACATCGTCAAGTTATAATCCGTTAGTTGGGTGGATGCAGGGAGCTCTGATACTTGCAACCTTTTTTTCTATCTTTTCAGAAAGCTTCAAACTTATAATAAGGATGTTATATTTTATTTACACTTTCTTTCAAGACATTGTTAACACATACATTCAAGTTTAACATCATTGAGTCTATATTACTTACTAGTACTTATTATGATATTATCATCATGAAATTTTTTCTCTAATTGATTACTTACTGGTGTTAATATAATTTAATATTTGAGAAAATCTTATTCGAGCTCCCACTTTTTGTTCCAAAGTTGGCACTGTGTCGCAAGGAAGTTCTTGAGTTCGACATATATCATAATTCCAAACACACACTAGGAAATATTATCCCTCTAAACAACAATAATCATCTCAACTCATCATCACCACTAAGAAATCATTATTTTTCTAGAAGAAAAAAAATATATATATCTCCTTCACCTTCTATAATGATCTCAACTATATGGAATTGGGTTGTAATCATTATTATGTTAAAAATCATCAAGTGTACTTCCTTGTAAGAGATTGAAGACCAACAACATTTCTTCATTGCCATCGTGTTAGGAAAGAAAGATCGGATGGTGATGGGATCACAATCTATGGTGCGGCTCATATTTGGGTGGATCATTGTTCCTTGTCAAATTGTTTTGATGGTTTCATTGATGTTGTTCATGGATCAACGGCTGTTACTATTTCTAATAATTATATGACCCGTCATAACAAAGTTATGCTCTTTGGTCATAGTGATTCCTATGAAGAGGACAAAAATATGCAAGCTACTATAGCTTTTAACCATTTTGGAGAAGGGCTTGGGGGAAGAATGCCAAGGTAGGTTTATTAGTTAATTTTTCTCTGCCACAGTAATTAAGCCCTACTTGCCATTTGTTATATATTTTTACTCTTATTCCTAACAGTTTGAAATTTTTTCTACACGAATGTTGCAGATGCAGGTTCGGATACTTTCATGTGGTGAACAATGATTACACACATTGGCAACAATATGCAATCGGTGGAAGTTCGTCCCGAACTATTTTTAGTCAAGGCAATAGATTTCTAGCTCCAGATGATGATGACCACAGAGGTAAGAGATACATAGAACAAAATAAAAAACTAAAAACAATATGAATATACTATATTAGTCACTAGCTAAAAAATGTTATATTTTTTATATTTAAAAAAAACTAATAAGAGTTATTGAGATACAAAATCGCTTTTCACAACTAAATTTGCATGTCTTGGCATTATTTCTTAGACCAAATATTTATAGTTTTGATAAAAAAAAAAATGTAATAGTGGAAAAATATTAATATAGTTTAGTGCAAAGCTATTAGATTCTAGTAGTCTACCATGTCTTATTGGTTTTATGCCAATTTGATGATGAGTTACTGATTTTTTGTGTTTTTGGAATGAACCATTGGGTTATTTATCAGATCACGAAGCATTTTTACTCATCAAAAGGTGAGTGGGAGAACTGGACTGGAGATCTGAAGGAGATCTAATATTGAATGGTGCCTATTTCACACCGTCTGGAGCGGGAGCATCTTCTTCGACATATGCCAAAGCCTCAAGTATGTCAGCACGACCACCTATGCTTGTGGCTTCAATGACTGCTGGTGCTGGAGTTCTTAGATGCAAAAAGGGTTACCAATGCTACGACTAGAGTGCTAGTAGCCACTGCGCCAAGAAAACAATTAACTTGAATAAGTTTAGTTTGAATTTTTGGCAATCCAGAATTTGGTTTCCTAATGAGAATGAGGAATACAAATATCGATTAGGAAAGTAACATGCATTCCCATAAAGGGCGATGTAGGATAGAAGTGTGTGTTGTAAAGTACTTAATTACGAATATTAGAGAAAAAGTTTATGTTATTATCTCGGTTGACAAAAATTAGCTTTGCTCAACCTACTACCTTTGTTGTTAGAAAAAAGAAAAAAAAAAAAAAAAACTACAAATGCATCTAAATTTATCCATAGTTCAATCTATTAAAAGTTATCAACTCCTTAAATAGATCTCAATTATAACAAAAAAAAAAAAAATCTCTAAAGTTACATCACATGCAAAAAATACCATTGATTTAGTTATAACTTAAAGATTAATCTCTAAAATTATGTGCAAAAGATACATTTGGTTTATTATGTGCAAAAGATACCTTTGGTTTATTAAAAAAAAAGTATGAAAAGTTTGACTACATTCTAAGACCCTCCAATGCATGCCTCCATTTGCAGTCCTAATTAGTATGGCTGATGAAGCGAAATTAGCCAGAGTTGAGGGTTCCTTCAAACAATTCTTGTTCTTCTAAAACCAGAGATGTCGATCCCAACAATACGGCGATTCTGACATGTGATACTAATTCAGATTAAACTAAAATCTCCTAGAAGCAACATTGATATTACTAAACCAACAAGATCCTGCAGTCGCCACAAGGAGGAAGTCGGTTCTCAAATAATACAAGCACCAGTACAAGCTGAAGTCTGCAAAAGTTATCATTACAAGATACCTGATAAGTTGACCAAATAAAAAATGTCAACAGCCATAAATTTCAACTATGGAATCTGAAGGGATTAAACAAAAGAAATTTACTTACACAATATCATGTATTTGTTCCGAACTCCGAAGGTCCACCAAAAGAAATTTCAACCATGTAATAGACCAAATAACCAAGGTCCACCACATGCATAAATTAACTCTTCAAGAGCTGTATAGTCTGGCATGTGATATCGGTCTGAAACTCATTGGTAAGGGGAGGGGTTTCAGTAATACCACCTGCACAAAAGGACATGATTACAGTTTATGCATTGATATACCAGAGATACTATAATCCGGATCAGAATCGCACAACTACCAATCTTGACTCAAAAAAAAAAAAAAAAGCAATTAAAATACAAATCCACAATCATAAAATATACAAGAATTATGGTTCAACCCTTCAGCTTTCACAATATAACTTTTAAACTGCATTACATTAAAGTCTCTGGCATGCCAGCTAAATTAATTATCCATTAAATCTACCTCGGACTGAAATATAAACAGCACGACAAGGAAGCTCACGAACAGGACAAACTTGACAAAGTGATCTATCAGATCCGGTAACATTCTTGTAAGTGCCTGTTACCAGATCCTAGACATGGATTTGGTTTATAATTAGTTAGTCACGCATAAGGAACCTTCTGCCACAACGTCTTCACTTATTTCCTATCCTGATAGTGTGCATAAAACATTTTTTCGATACATCTTTAACTAGTTGTATAGTTTTAATCAGGCGTGTACCAATGCATTGCTCAGATGATGACGACTGGGAATGCTATACTATTATCTGTTAGGAACAGGGTGCGTCAACAGAAAAAGAACGCACAGTGAACTCTAGGAGGAAGTTGTTAAACAGTATTGAAAAGTGAACAAAAAATGTAAAAGATATCATATACAAAATTATAAAGCAATACTTTCAATTTCAAAACACATAGAAGTGTGCAGAACTTTTATCCACTAATTAAGAGAGAAATACTTGATCAGTGTCGGAAACTGCAATACATATAAACTTTCTATGGATATGAACCAGTATCGAAAACTGAACAAAAAAAGTAAAAGATGACATAATTGTTGTTGACATTTATGCTTTGTGTGACCTATAAGCAAAACGTAGGTTATTTGATTGTATTTTAATGTTTAGAAGAGGATTTGGTGGAGAACAGTGGTGTACGATGGGAGATTTTAATTTAGTTACTAACTTTGATGAGCGAAGAGGTTTGAATCGGGAATCCAACATAGCTTAACATCATATCATATATAGTGGTTCAATCAGTTCTTGGCTTATATGGAATTTATTGACCTGCCTCTTCTTGGGAGGCATTCTGTCTAAGCACATCGAAATGGTGTCACAATGAGTAGACTAGATAGAGTGTTGGTTTCAGAATAGTGGCTTGATACTTGATAAAATTTTACAATATGGATTCTATTGAAAGATGAGTCAGATCATTGACCACTTTTCATTCGTTACAATTAAGAAGATTGGTGGAATAAGAAGGTGTATGAGGAAACAAAGTTAAAAATTCAAAAATTGATGAAGGAATCGTGTCTTAGATTTGAGGTGTGAATACTAAGCTATCTTGACTAGCAAGATTGAGAAATGTAGGAGGCTTTTTTGGAAAGTTATGGATGTTCTTAAAAAGCAAAGATGCCCTTGCTTTCCAATGATCAAGACCAAGGTGGCTAAAGGAAGGTGATATAAGTTCAAGTTTCCTTCATGGTTATGTTAAATTTAGGAGAAAAGTAAAGGCCGTTAAAGTATTGAGAACACGAGACTGGTGGAGATAAGGAAAGTGAGGTAAGTTCAGTCTTTTTTCGTTTATTTTTGTGATTCTTTCGTCTTTGTATGACTTTGTTTGTTTTGATTTCTCGTCTTCGTACGATGTGTCTTTTATATACTGTCTTAGTGCAATGTTTATTTGATTCAAGTTGAAAGATTAACTTTGAACAAGTGCAAATCCGATCAATAACTTTGGCGTCATCAATGTTGCAGATCTAGAGACATGAATATAGTCATATTTGTAGGCATGCGTAGTTTACCGTTTAATGTTATTAACATGATGTTGTGAGTTTGTTCGCATATTCATCCTTTTTGTTTTTACCGACTTTAAGTCAATAGTATATATATAAAGTAAGGTTTTTTATGCCACGTGTCACTTTCACGTTTATTCGCAATATTTTTATTATTTTTCTATTATTTAAAACAAACTTTTGATCTTATCTATTAAATATTTTAATTAACTTTTTCATTAAATTCCTAATATTTTATGTAACAAATATCTTAACAGAAATAACACAAATTCCTAAAAGTTAATTTTATTTTATATGTGTTAATATTATTACTAAATAATATAGTATATTTTATTATATTTGTGTATTTATTAAGATATTCATCATATATCAATCCGTGATAAATTTTATTTGCGGATAATATATATATAATTTTTTTTATCTTTTTGAATATGTCTAATCGGGCAACGCCGGGTAAATACATTAGTTTGTATTGTATTGATGTACTCTATCAATTTGAATGAATCAAAAAACACACTAACTAAAACCCTTTTGCTCAAAGAAAAACGAATTATTAAAACCCTAAAAGAAGAAAACCTGCCGCTTTGCCATCAACTTTGGTTGGATTGAAGCCGTCAGAAACTGGTTTGGTTTTCCTTTCATTGATAGATTGACGATGGAACACGGTTCGTACTCTGATTTGAGTAAATCAACATTTTCTCTCGTCGATGAAGATCACACTTTTGCTAATTCTGTTCGTTTCACCTTGAATCAAGAGTTAGTCTTTTCCCAATTCTTCTTACTTTCTTTTTGTTTATAATTTCGAGTTTCATTTATTCCTCCAAACTTTTATGCTCTTCAACTATCTTTCTGCTGTTTTATTCATCATCATAGGATAGGGAACGAAATATAAACTTAATTGAGATATTACTCATAAGCTGAAAATTCTAGAGATAACAAGTGATTAACACATGAATGAAAACAAAATACAGTAGCTATGAACGTAAGCTTCCTATGAAGTGTTGTCAAATAGCGGCTATAGTGTAATGGAATTTGAACAAATTGCTATTGTTCCACAATACTACACTATACACTCTTTAGTTCAAAGTGTTTTCACACTGTAGTGTAGCATAATTTTTATCAGGCACTTGTTAAGGATTCAAAAAATGGAAATAATTCATAACTTTCATGTTGAAAAAGTTGCTTTTTGATGTTTCAATATGTTGAATACACAAATCCCAAGATAAAACTTCCATTTTAGGCTTCTTATCTAGTGCCCCAAGGGCACTTGTTAGCATTTCCCTTTTTATTATTACCCTAATTGTTCTTGCCGAGAGACCTCCCTGCCACGGCGATGACAAAAGGGGTGCTCTTAAGGTTGATGGGGAAGTTGCCAGCGTTGAGCTTATTCTAGCTCGACAGGGAAGATCTCTGGTTCTACATATCCTTGTATCCTTAAGAGTCTTAAGGAATCAGAGCTATGTGGTTCTCTTGGTATTTCGGCAATGTATGGAAGAAGAAGTCATGTATTATGGAGACATGAAACCTCTTATTTATAGAGTTCGTCATAAGAGGTAGTGGGTCAATAAGTAGGGAGTTGGTGGAGAGTAGTGGGCAAGTTAGCAGGGACCATGAGGTATCCCACTACTCCACCTCTCCTAGACTTAGTTAAAGCCACGTGTGTTTCATTTGGTAAGGCTTTAATCAAAGTATGAGGTGTCCTGACCAAGTCCGAGCGTTCACCCTATCTTCTAGAGTTTCTGTCTAAATCAAGTACTTATTTTAGTGTTGTTGTCAATGTAGACGTTGTAACCATGGTAGTCAGAATCGTGAGTAAATTCGTAGGAGTGTACGAGTCCACAGTGCTGCTGTCTCTGAAGCGTACTTGTGCCTAACAAAATCACAAATGGTGTGGCCATGGAAGAATTGCTGCGCAAAGCCACGAAATCGCATGGGACCGATGCTTCTGTGCGGCTCCGGCAATTTGCAAAGAAGACAATAGTAACTGAGGCACGTGACTCGCTTATCAGGATATTCAAATTTGGGTTAAAAACCCTAAAATGTGTTAAGAAACAGACCTTTAGTGTTCTGTATTCTCAGTTTTACCAATACACCTATTAAGTAAATACATAGACCCATTAATTTCTTTTTGAAAGGAACACTAACCCATTGATATTCAAACATCTTCATATTAAAAACGTGACACTACAAGTGTGAGGCAACTGTATTTATTCTACCCATTCCTTTTGTTTTGTACTGTGCTGTGTGGTTTTGCTTATTTGGAGTTTTTATTTGTGGCATTTGACCTTTGTATGACGATATGTTATGATCCTGAATAGGAGTTTCATGAAGTTTTTGGGGTGTGAGTTGGAGTTTTTTTTTGACTGAACTATGCTGTGAAATTGGTAGGATCTTATGCTATGTGTTCAGATCCCGCGATTTGTGATATTGTGACCCCTTCTCGATCCTGCCTATGATCTCGATTCTGACTATCTTGGTTGTAATAACAAAAAAGAAAGTGGACTGTGGGATTTCTCTTTGTTTACGGGGAAAAGAGTTTCTTTTCTTTCAACAAAGACATTTGGCCATGCCACGTTGCATCCACAACGTATCCCAAATGTATCCTAAAATCATTTTTTTTTAAATAATTGAAGAACATCATATACTTTTGAGATACGTACTGAGAGTATCCTAAGAGGCTAAGAGTATTGGTGTTAGATATGTGTCCAACATGGAAACTTCGCCCATTTTGTTGAAATATTTTTCGTTTTTGTTGTTCATATTATTATTTTCGTTCGCGACGACAATGCCGCAGTGGCGGTGTCGCCGATGAATAAATTATGGTTAATGAAAAGTATGGATAGTTGGGCAGAAGGAGTGGTGTATGAGAGAAAAGAGATTAATGTTAAGCGGTTTCCGACGTCGGTGACGGTTGGAGAGAAAGGGAGATTGTATGTGTTGTATGGACATTTGAATGAAGGGATGTTGGGTGATTCTGGAAGAGAGGGTTTTGGTATTGCTGAGATTAGGTCTAGAGAAGGACAAGATGAACATGTTTGGATTTTTGTTTTGATTGGTCTTGGTTTTTCTTATTTCTTGTTTTGGAGGTTTCAGATGAAAAATCTTGTCTTCAAAATGGATCGCAAAATCAAATGATGGTAATGAGCGCGTGTTTGAATTATCATTGAGTTTGACGAAATCACAGTGACACGGTGAGTTTGACTAAATCACAGCGACACAGTGATTTTGTCGAAACTCTAAAATGTTGGTTTTGATAAAATCAAGTTGGCTCAGCATGATTCTGTTGAACTATCAATGTTTTTAGGTTGATTTTAGTTTTGTTTGTTTCTAAGTATCAATGCATTTCTATATATATATAGGTTCTATTAAGAGATGTGTCAGATCATTGACCGCTTTTCATCCGTTACAATTCAGAAGATTAGTTGCCTAAAAGTTAAACCCCTCAGCTTAAAAAAAAAAAAAAAAAAAAAACCAACTAAAACCCTGTTGCCGAAAAAAAATTAATTAAAACCCTAAAACAAGAAAACCTGCCGCTTTGCCCTTGTTAGTTTGGTTAGATTGAAGCCGTCAGAAACTGACGATGGAACACGGTTTGTACTCTGATTTGAGTAAATCAACATTTTCTCTCGTCAATGAAGATCACACTTTTTCTAATTCTGTCCGATTCACCTTGAATCAAGAGTAAGTCACTTTCTTTCTTCTTTTCATTTAACTGTTATGCTTTTAAGTATCTCTTTGCTTTTTTATTTATCATCGTAGGATAGGGAATGAAATATAAAGTTAATTGAGATATTACTCAAAAACTGAAAATTAACTCGAGATAGATAACAAGTGATATTAGTACTGCAGTTTATCTTCATCTTCATGATGAAGATAAGCTTACTATGAAGTGTTGTCAAATAGCGGCTATCGTGTTACAGAATCTGAATAAATTTGCTATTGTTCCACAATATTACACTACACACCGTTCAGTACAAAGTGTTTTCGCACCCTAGCGTAGCATAATTTTTATTATTACCCTAATTCTTCTTGTCGAGAGACCCTCCCTGCCATGGCGATGACAAAAGGAGGTGATCTTAAGGTTGATGGGGAAGTCATCGGTCTAGCTCGACAGGGAAGGGAAGATCCCTGGTTCTACGTATCTTCAAGAGTCTTAAGGAATCAAAGCTACGTAGTTCTCTTTTTATTTAGGCAATGTGGGAAGCATAATTCATGTATTATTGAGGCATGAAACCTCTAATTTATAGACGTAGTGGGTCAATGAGTGAGGAGTGTTGGAGAGTAGTGGGCAAGTTAGCGGGCACCATGAGGTATCCCACTACTCCACCTCTCTTAGACTTAGTCAAAGACCCATGTTTTTCATGTGGGAAGGCTTTAACCGAAGTATGACGTGTCCTGACCAAGTCGGAGGGGTCGCCCCTTCTTCCAAGGAGGCCACGTGGTTCCTTAGATAGCGTAAATTCTCAAGGCAGTACGCTAATATTAACAAACCATTATTAAAAATGGTATGAGTCCACAGTGCTGCTGTCTCTGAGCGTGCTTGTGCCTAGTGAAGATAAAAAATCGTGTGGCCATGGCAGAATTGCTGCACAAAGCCGCGAAATCGCATGGGACCGATGCTTCTGTGCGCCTCCGGCAATTTGCAAAGAAGAAGACAGTAACTGAGGCACGCGACCCACTTCTCAAGATATGCAAATTTGGGTTAAAACCCCTGAAATGTGTTAAGAAGCAGACCTTTAGTGTTCTTTATTCTCAGTTTTACCAATGTACTTATTAAGTAAATACACAGACCCATTAATTTCTTTTTGAAAGGAACACTAACCCATCGATATTCAAACATTTTTCGTATAAAAAACATGACACTGCAACGTCTGAGGCAATTGTTTTTATTCTACTCATTCCTTTTGTTTTGTACTCCTGTGTTGTTTTGCTTATTTGGAGTTTTTAGTTGTGGCATTTGACCTTTGTATGACTATATGTTGTGATCCTGAATTGGAGTTTCATCAAGTTTTTGTGGTGTCATTTGGTGTTTTTTTTACTGAACTATGTCGTGAAACTGATATTACGATGTGTTACAATCCCGTGATTTGTGATATTGTGATCCCTTCTTGGTCCTGCCTATGAACTCGATTCTGACTACCTTGGTTGTAATAACATAAAAGAAAGTGGATTGTGGGGCTTCTCGTTGTTTACGGGGGAAAGAGTTTCTTTTCTTTCAACAGAGACATATTTGACCATGCCACGTTGCATCCACAATGTATCCCAAATGTATCAAAAAACCAATTTTTTTTTTTAATAACTGAAGAACATCATATACTTTTGAGATACATACTGAGAGTATCCTAAGAGTATTGATGTTTGATATGTGTTCAACATGGTAACGTCGCCCATTTTGGAGTACCCTGGCTTCATAGCTAGAGTTTGAAATATTTTTCATTTTTGTAGTTCATATTATAAATGTCTGTTTAACTTGGCTTTTTCACATCTCTCTTTCTGTGCCCAAACTTCTACTCTTCTTCCTTAATATTTGTCATTATAAGCACAATATATCCTGATGACTGATGAGAGTAATTATTGTTGTCTTGCAGTCCAAGAGTGACATTTTGTGGGTACAGCATTCCTCATCCTTCAGAAAACCGTGTTAATGTCAGAGTCCAGACAACTGGTAAGTGGTAACATAAGCTGTCTCACGTTGAAAATAATGCAGCTGTAATTGGAAAATTTGTTCAACAGTCTAATACCAAAAATTTAATTTGTTACTTGTTCAAGAGTATAATCACAACACAAGATTATGTACTTCAGCTTCCAATTTCATATATTGGTAGACAATCTTTTCTATTGTGCTGACCAGTATTTGTTACTTGTTTTAGATAATTTACATAATTTGAGCCATTTTTTATTTTTACAACAAGCAAAGCAAAGTCAGTTCCTATTATTAGCACTGGATAGAAGCCAAACTTTTTTAAGCGAGTTAATTCTATCTCTATTGTGATACTGAAAAGTTTCTGATCTCATTGGATTGCATTTTCTGTTCAACTAATGAAGTTTTCTTATCTTATCTTTTTTTTTTTTCCTTATCAAGTTCATATTTAAATGAATTATAGGTTTGGTGGTGCATCTATGAATAACTGAATAGTTAAAACTGATTATATCATTTGTTTTTGTTTTTTGTTTGAATAAAACTATTAAAAGGAAATGGTAGAGCAATGAGCATCCACAAGTATGTGCTACATTGTGAATTACATGACCATTGACCAGTAGTCCTTGTAGGCTTTTCTGCATATAAATCACTGTTGCACTTCCATGTTCTAATTTTTTTTCACTTTTATGATTTATGGCTATTCATTATATGTGAATTGGATTAACAATGAACACAAAAAGGAAAATTGGAGTAGCTTCCTTTATAAAATAGGTAGATTCTCATTTTGGTTGGTTTAAACATGTGTCGAGAAGCCCTACAAACCTGAAGCACTAATAAGGAGGAAATACCAGATAGTTTATAGTCAAATAGTTAATACGAGTGAGCTCAGACCAAACTATTGTGCATGTTTTATGATGTTGTTTGATCGATTTAATCGATCTCACATAGTGAGAAAAGACTTTCGTTGTATTTGTGGTATGATTTATATCTAATTCAATGTCGCTGCATCAGTAATTTTCCATTGAATGGGTCATATCTCTCTGTATCTGTAGGGGATCCAGCAAGTGAGGTGTTGAAAGATGGTTGTCAGGATCTGATGCTTATGTGCCAGCATGTTAGGAGCACTTTTGGGAAGGCAGTTAATGATTTTAAAACCAGCAAATCTGTTCGAAGCACTTCTGAGAAGTCAGTTAGTGAGTCTGATGATGATATGGATACATGAACTAGTCTGCAAGTTATAGTTTTGATTTTGAATTAGTTAGGTTATCTGAACATTAAAATATAAACACCGTATGTATTTGTCTCAATCTCATACTTTTTATCTTATGCAACTTAGTGTATGTTTGAAAACATGGTGTAACCATGTTCCAAATCACGGTGGATTGAAGTAAATGAAGGTAGCTTCTAAAATTCTGCATCGCGCCTCAGTTCTTTTCAATTTTGTGTGAGAAAACTTGGAAACAAACAAACGGTTACTCTTTTAAAAGATACAAAAAATATATATGAAAGGGTACCATATTTGTTACCAAAGTTTTGATGATGAAGAATCATTCCGTATTCTGTGTTTAGGCTGTTTTTTGCATTTTTAAGCAAGATTGGTCTTGATTGATTAAAAATTATTCCTAGAAGACTTATGTTCCAGTTTTGTATTTGCCTATGCAACTACAAAGAATGATGATGTGCAGGTAAACAAAATGTTCATTACCAGGTCATAAACATATAGAAAGTAGACTTTATTCCTAGAAATTTTAATCAGTCTTGGTTTTAACTTTGAGCAGTCTTTTTATTTTATAAATGTTTGAAACTGTAGAAACAATTATGTAGCAATAATTATGACTTGGAGATTATGCAGGAGTATTATTTAATTCATTCTTGATCTCAAGAAGATAGCATGATGTTTACTATGAAGTTTCTACCACTTCAAGAAGAACTCTGAATATTGCTGCTTACAATATGTTATTATCTTTTTCTTGTGAAGATTATCAAAACTGACTAGATCTCAAAAGAAATTATTGTGCTTAAAGATACAAAATCATCACCAAATTACTCCTAAGTGTGTCACCCTTTTAGTCCTCTTATAAGAACGAACATCAAATTAGCGATGGGTTTTGATTAAACTTTGGATTATTATCACATTTTTCAAAACATGCTTATATAAAGTTGCAAGTAAAATGATGTTAATTAGGCACACTTGCACATCCATCTTCCTTCCAGTCCAGAACTTCTCATGTCATTTGTATAATTTTATTATTCATAAGTCATAATATGTTAATCAATTTATGTTTGTATGACAGCATTAAGCTCTTATTCTCAAAATAGGAAAAGTCTCAGTCAACACCTAAATTACCTAATTTAGTAAACAGAATCAGAATTTTTAGTTAATTAATCCTTCAAAATTCAAGTGATATATTTGTTGGCTTTAGATTACACGTTCTTGCTCTTCACTCCTTCAACCATGCACATACAATGTACAGTCACAATCCCAAAAATGGCACACTAATTAACCTTAACCTTCTTCATCTAATTCACATTCTTACCCCAATAATCACATTTAACATTCTCTAATCATCGATCACCATGTTAATCTCATTCTCATCATCACACAAATCCATCACCTTAATCTTCTTCTTATTGGGCCTGGGCCCAAGCTCAATTCTCTGTCGAGATTCACACGTCATCAACTTCCGTTCCCCTAACCTCTACCCTGAATCCCTCGCGTGGGACCCACGCGCTCAACATTAACTCATCGGCTCCCTTCGTCGTCGCATCATCACCGCCGTCTCTGACGACGGCGTAGTCGAAACTTTCATCTCCGACATCACTCTCCCCTCCAATTCCTCCATCCTCGGTCTCGCCGTCAATTCCCACCGTAACCGCCTCCTCGCCATCGTTCACTCCCCTCCTCCACTCCCTCCGTTCAATGCTCTCGCCGCCTACGACCTCCGCTCTCGCCGCCGCATATTTATCTCTCTCCTCCCTGACTCCGACGATGAATTCACCCTCCCCAACCTCTCCGCCACCAACGATGTCGCCGTCGATCACACCGGCACCGCATACGTATCAAACTCCGCCGGAAACTTCATCTGGAAAATCACCACCGACGGAACCGCATCAATCTTCTCAAAATCTCCACTATTCACCTCACCGGAGAACAATCAAGTTACTACCGGCGAAAATCTCCTAGGTCTGAACGGAATCACCTACGTTTCCAAAGGCTACCTTCTTGTAGTTCAATCAAGCACCGGTAAAGTTTTCAAGGTAGACGCAATGGACGGAACTGCAAGGACTGTATCATTAAACGACAATCTCATCGGCGCCGACGATATTGTCGTTCGCGACGACAATGCCGCAGTGGCGGTGTCGCCGATGAATAAATTATGGTTAATGAAAAGTATGGATAGTTGGGCAGAAGGAGTGGTGTATGAGAGAAAAGAGATTAATGTTAAGCGGTTTCCGACGTCGGTGACGGTTGGAGAGAAAGGGAGATTGTATGTGTTGTATGGACATTTGAATGAAGGGATGTTGGGTGATTCAGAAAGAGAAGGTTTTGGTATTGCGGAGATTAGGTATAGAGAAGGACAAGATGAACATGTTTGGATTTTTGTTTTGATTGGTCTTGGTTTTGCTTATTTCTTGTTTTGGAGGTTTCTGATTAAAAATCTTGTCTTTAAAATGGATCAAAATCAAATGATGGTAACGAGCGCGTGTTTGAATTATCATTGAATTTGACGAAATCATAGTGACACAGTGAGTTTGACTAAATCACAGCGACACACTGATTTTATCAAAACTCTAAAATGTTGGTTTTGATAAAATCAAGTTGGCTCAGCATGATTCTGTTGAACTATCAATGTTTTTAGGTTGATTTTAGTTTTGTTTGTTTCTAAGTATCAATGTCTATTAAAAATTGGTCCAAATAATGAGCTTTTGAAAAACTTCATGTTTTTCTTATTCTCAAATCCTTTGAATTCATCTGATTTTGATGCTTTCATTGCTATATATTTTGTACAGCAATTATAATATGTTGGTCAGTAAATATGTTGTGTCTAGTAAAGAGTGCATTTGCTTTGAATTTGAATGTCGCTTTAAGAAAATATTTGGCAAAGTCCCACACCGTTCAAAAGTATGACAAGTAACCTAAACATTAATAAAGGAAACTGGTTGTGTACATACATCATTGGATTGCCGATCAGGTGGTAATTGTTTGATTGCCTTTTTTCACTTCATTTGATTTGTAATTTAGCTCGTTGAAACTTATCTTTAACTTGAGTTTGTCAGATTTAATGAGTGATTTAAGTAATCTATCCGCCCCTAATTCAAGAAATTTAAGGATTAAGCCTGATATGTAACCACCCTAACACGAGGTTATCTATACTGTATCTAAAGAAATTTACGTTTTCAGCACATTTCGGTTGGATTTTTCTTTCCAAAAATGCCCTTGATTTTTAATACAAACACATAAATAGATAAGAATAAAATTAAATATTAAAATAGAAGTGTAACAAGCACAAATGTTCAATTTTTTCCTTTTATCATTTAAAAAGTATAACAAATTGAGGACATATACTTATTTTTTTCATTATCTCAATTATACCCTTAAACAACAACTTTTTTTATAATAGAGATTGTTGTTAATGTTATTAAAAAAATAAGCATTTATATTATATTTTTTTTGTTATATTATTGGTTTCATTGAAATAGACAACCATAGTTTGTTTGATTTGTTATACTTTGAAAACAAAAAACATTAATATTTTTACTTTTAATTTAAATTAAAATTTCACAAAAAAACACCGTCCATAATTTTCAAACATTGCAATAAAAAGAGCGGAAAAACATGCACAGAGTTTCCATCGCTAGTATAATATAGTGGGCTTCACTTTTGCCTTTTAAAAATTTGATAAGATTTTTTAATTTGTTTAAAAATATATTTCAGATTATTTGAATAAGTAATTTGATATATAATTAAAATTGACTAATGAACCAATTCACTGTTGAGATTAAACTCCTTGTTTATGTTCAACATGACATTTAAGAGAATTGGATTATGTTTAATACTAAATTTCAATTTTAGTTTACAAAAATACATTTAAAATTTTGAAAAGCTAATATAGACTAATAAGATTTATTTTTTACTTTTTTTTAACAAGCAAAAATAGATTATATACCATTAACAAATCAATCTCCTCAGCATAAGATGTATCGAAAAAGATTATCAAAAGTACAAGCAGTCCGTCACAAAAATAACAACAGCGCTACCCGATGTCCAAACACATTAGGGGGGCTCGACCACCACAAATGAGTGCCTAAAATAAAAGTAGCATTTTTACCTTTTAGCCACCATAATGAGTATGACTTTACTTTGTCTAGTAACCGATAGTTAGAACATTCCTGTTTCTTGAATAACCTACTATTGCATTCGTTCCACAAAACATAAACACATAAGGGCCAAATGAGTTGAAGGAAAGAGCGTCGCGCTTTCAGTCCACCAGTGTAATAAGGAAAATTGGGTGAAATAATCATAAATAACCTGAGTATCGACCCAATCAAAACTAATCCACGCTCGTACCAACGATCAAATGGACGCCAAAGATGTGCATGTGAGAAACAGGTGTTGAGCATCTTCAACATGACCATGCCCAATTACACATAATCGTACCTTTGCTGGAATGACACCGCAAATCACCAAATTTGATTATGTTGGTAGTCTATCACGTAGTAGTCTCCACAACAAAATAGACACTTTCAATAAAACCTACTTATGCCAAATTAAATCCATGCTTGATTGAACCTTTGCATGCTCCTATGATGTCAGCATGTCATCAACACCACGAACGGAATAACCCCCTACCGGGTCCAAATGTCACTGCCACATATCAGAAGTAATGTTCTGCAAATAAACATCATGTAGTAATGTCTTACACTCCGCTAGTATATCCTCCATCCACATTATCTTTTTATTCTCTCTCTTCATTTTTCTCTCTCCATTATTTTTGATCAATCATAGAAGAGAAAAACAAAATTATTATAAAAGTTGTAAGAAAGATATGTACAAATATCACTGCTCATAAAATATATTATATTTTCGATACAGTCTTAGTATTACAATATCAAATCATGTTAAACAAAAATTACATCATCAAATTTTTATTTTTAACAAAAATGAACTAAAAAACAATTTCATTTCAGACACAAACAAGTAACTAATTAATTATTTATTATGTTATACAAACAGGTGTGAGGTGTTCGAACATTACCAAACAATAGATGGCGGCATCACATAACCACCGTCCGCCACCGCCACAACCACTTTCTGACTCCGATTCCGACGGCGGTGGATCCTCCACCACCTCACTCCTCCGCCACTCAGACCTCTCCGAATCAATATTCAAATCTTACTTCAACTTCTCCGGCCACTCCTCAACCAATGCCACCTCCGCCGACCTCTCCAAGATCCAATCCTTCCTCACCTCCTCCTCCTCCGGCGCTCTCTCCTGCCTCATCTGCCTCGAACGCATCAAACCCTCCGATCCAACATGGTCTTGCACCTCCCTCTGCTTCGCCGTCTTCCATCTCTTCTGTATTCAAAGCTGGTCTCGTCAAGCTTCTGATCTCGCCGCTTCACGCGCCGTCACGCGCCTCTCCGTGTCCGCAGAACATGCTGCCGAAACATCTCTCTGGAATTGTCCTAAATGTAGAGTTGAATATCCCAAAAGTTTAATCCCAAAAATTTACTTTTGTTTCTGTGGTAAATTGGAGAATCCACCCAGTGATGATCCTTGGGTTTTACCTCATTCCTGTGGTGAAGTTTGTGGTAGATCGTTGAAAAATGACTGTGGGCATTATTGTTTGCTTCTTTGTCATCCTGGGCCATGTCCATCTTGTCCACAATTGGTTAAAGTTAGTTGCTTTTGTGGGTCCCATCAAGATGTACGTAGATGTGGGTTCAAAGAGTTTTCTTGTGAAGCACGTTGTGAGAAAAAATTGGATTGTGGAGTTCATAGGTGTGTTGAGATTTGTCATCGTGGCGATTGTCCACCATGTCGGGCGCGTGGTGTTTATAGATGTCAATGTGGGAAGGTGAAAGAGGAGAGGGAGTGTTGTGAACGTGTTTTTCAATGTAGTGATCCTTGTGAGAAAAAGCTTAGTTGTGGGAAGCATGTTTGTGAGAAAGGGTGTCATTCTGGGGAGTGTGGTGGATGTCCTTTACAAGGGAAGAGAACATGTCCTTGTGGGAAGAGAGTGTATGAAGGAATGCCTTGTGATGCTCCTTTGCAGGTTTGTGGTGCAACTTGTGAGAAAACGTTGCCGTGTGGGTATCATAGGTGTCATGAACGATGCCATCGTGGACAGTGTATGGAGACCTGTAGGATTGTTGTGAAGAAATCTTGTCGTTGTGGAAGCCTTAGGAAAGATGTAAGTGGTTGTGATTTTCTTTTGTTTGAAATTTGGATGCATTTGCGAAATAGTCACCATAGTAGGCAAATTTAATTGAACTTAAAGTAGGTGCCTTGCTATCAAGATTTGACATGTGAGAGGAAGTGCCAGACATTGCGCGACTGTGGTAAGCACCCGTGTAAGCGCCGCTGCTGTGATGGAGATTGCCCTCCGTGCTCAGAGGTGTGTGTGCTTGTTTTGTAGTAGATATTATTATATTAAAATTGATAATGTTGTTATTACCTCATTTTGATTGTAGACTTGTAAATCTGTAATTATTTACCGGTTTCTTTTGTTTTTCAACAATTAGATATGTGGCAGGAGGCTTCGTTGTAGGAACCATAAATGCCAATCTCCATGCCATAGGTATGTCATTTTTCGGTATACGCGTGATCTTGGGCTTGGCCTATAGTCCATTAGGCAACTGCAAGACTGCAACAATGGTGAATAGATGAAATATTGTCTCTGATGTTTAAATATTATGCCTTTAGCTATAAAAAATTTTATCACGATGAATGGACTAGAATCTAGATGGAGAAGAAACATATCAACATCTTCATGAAGCAGTTGATCTGTTTCTGTTGATCCGTTTAATTAAAAACATAGGGACCAATATTTTCATATCTTATGCATACACGATAAAATAGTCTTTCATCCTTTAACTTGTGAAGCCTATAGACTATAGTGCAAGACAGGCAGATTATATAGATTGATGATGGCTAAATTTTCTCTTGCAGAGGTCCCTGTGCTCCTTGTCCTATAATGGTGACAATTGCTTGTGCATGTGGGGAGACACATTTTGAGGTATCCGGATTCTGTTTACATCTAGTCTTATGTTGCATGATTTTTCTTATCCAATTGTGCATGTTTGTGCTTACTGTGAATCCCCATTTTATAATTGTATTTCGTGTATGCAAATTGTTGTGTGATTGTGGATATATATACTTGTAAAACAACACCATTGACTGCCATGTCCATAGAAGTTAATGGCTAGATAATGTTGGACATACTAAATAGTAATTAGTTTGATAATTTATGGATAAAACTTCCAGTGAACAAACTTTTTCTTTCGCATGTCTCACTCATTTCCCAGCACCATGCTTTTTTCTGGGTTTCGGTTGATTGGAAGAAGGGAGAGATTTTGGTACTGATCAGCAGCATATCATTTTTTTTTCTTGCATAAATTATGCAGCATAATATAAGCACATTGCATTACACTGTCTGCTGATTTATTTTAAAGCAAAGTCATTTGAACATATTCTGGGGAACAACAAAGCTAAATGTAATAATGCATTTTAGTAAAAAAAAGAACAAAGCTAAATGTGCTATATGAAATCAAGAAGGGCTGTTATTGTCATTTTGTATAACATTCATTCTCAGTCTGTGATATGCCCATTTTGATATTACTCGTGAGTTGATACTTTGCTAATTTCATAGCATTTTCATTAAATAAATTAGCAGTTCAGAGACTAGGTCAATATCTAGTTGCTTATTTCTGTTACTTTTTTTAATTTTGATTTGAAGAAATTGGTAAATTTACTTAATCTCGGTGATGGTAAATTAATGTCAATAATTTCACATATACACACACACACCAGATATTGATATATATATATTTTCTGTTGTTTCTTTCTTTGTGAGTGCACATCTTTTATTATTTTGGGTTGTCTATTTTCATTTAGTCAATATGCCACTGTTGTCTTGTATAATCTTCTTGATCTTGATGCTGTATACTTGGATTTCATCAAATTTTGCAGCCCTTGCTTAAATTATATTTGCTTAGTGATGAGTTTTGTAACAGGTTCCTTGTGGTACGGAAATGGATCAAAAGCCACCTAAATGTCGTAAACAATGTCCTATTCAGCCTTTGTGCCGGCATGCATCAATCTCCAAGGTACTATTTGTTACTGCTGCAAGTATTTACATTCCTAAGCAGAGATATATTATAATTTAGTACTTGAGTGAAGCTGTGATAGAGGATAATATTTAGAGAGAAAAACACTGATTCATGTTTCTTTTTTTAATAGATGGTAATAGCATTTGTAACAAAATTGGTAATATCATCTCTAAAAGTATCTATGACTCTTAACATTTTGAGATTTGATATCAGCTAATTGAAGTTCTTCTTTTGGGTTTTGAAGTCAATCCATGATTTCCTAATACCTGGTTATGCTGTTGATCTAATGATCAAATACTCTTTTATATAATTGTAGACATGCATCTTTTTTGTTAAATATAAAACAATGAGCCAAAGTAGACACGGGTCAAACTCCCGGTAACTATTTTCCCGCTCAAACGCTTGTTCATTTCTTTGACGGATATTTACATGTGTTTTGTGATTTTTCCCTAACCAGTGTTTCTGCACTGGTAAACACAACTAGTTGGAATATAAATGAGAGTAAGAAAGGACAATAACATTGGATTCTTCTTGTGGTCTAAATTTTTAGACTGTGTACTTTGTATGTACATGTGACTTTTAAAATAATTGTGTATAGAATATTATTTTTACCACAATCATGAAAACGAGTCTTATTATGCATGTTGTAGCTAACTTTAAAATATCACAAGGAAGTCCATGTATTTGAACAGAAGCTTGTCGCATGAAGAATATTTTTAATGATTTTGGGATAGATTTTGGTTATTCAGTCTTTTCATTTTGTTTGTGTGTGTGACTATTTATAGGATAAGCTAACTGCCTTTGTTTATTACTGTTGTTTTCTCTTATTTTTAACTGCTACTGCGAAACTTGTTAATTAACAACTTTAGGCCTTTTGAGCCTCTTTTTTCAAGCTCCAGGTTGTACCTTAGCTTTTTTTTTTTCCAATGATATTTTGCGGATATGTTTATCTTAAAACTAGGTTATGTAAATTATTAAAATCAAATTTTTTGAAATGTATGAGTAAGTAATCTACGGTACACAACAAAATACTTGTTTTATATATGGTTGGCGTAAAATGAACTTGAATCATTGCCCTCTTTCCCCCAACAACCCCAGGTCTTTTAATCGTATTCATGTCTAGAGTTTCAAATTGTAATGGTGTTTTGTAGTCTTTTCCGTAAAATATATTTGTGGATGCATGGGTTGTGATTCAAACATTATATTACATGCTAAAATTGAACTCCTTAAGTGGTGAGTACAATTAAGTTCTTAATCGGATGATATGATTTCATAATGCAATTATCTTCATAGAAAATGAATATTCATATCTCTTAATGGGGTGTCATCGTCATATACTTCGATGTTCCTTAATATTCAAGAAGTTGTATGCTTCATTGCTGATAATGTATTTTTTTTTTTTTTTTTTAATATTATTAACACATTTCTTTTGTTTAGCCTCACAAGTGCCATTATGGAGCCTGCCCTCCTTGTCGCCTACCTTGTGCAGAAGAGTACCAATGTGGCCATGCATGTAAATTAAGGTTTGAGAAATTTTCCCCTCTATATATGATAGATTTAGATGTAACTATGCATTATTTTGAAGATATTGCTCTGCAACTTTCAAGCATTTAGGCGTGAACAGAAGGTCCAAAAACAGATATTCTTTTGTCTGTACTCATGTCTCAATCAAGTATTGACATATAGTTGAATTAAGCCTCATGAGACTACACGCTCGTATTTTAGTTAAATCTTTCCTTAACACGCATTTTTCTCTGTGAAGGTGTCATGGTGCTAAGCCTCCTCCTAAACCTGAGTTTACTCTCAAACCAAAGAAAAAGAAGATTATACAACAAAGTGAAAGTGCTCCCGGTACTCCATGCCCTCCTTGCCCAGAACTAGAATGGAGACCATGTGTAGGGCAGCACATTGGAGCAGAAAGAATGGTTTGTCTTGCTTATCTTAAACGCAGCATACGAACTATGAAATTCAATATTTTATATGATTTTGTCCAAAACCAATTCACTTTTGACTGCTTTTAATGTGGTTTATGTTTTCTTTTCCACCTTCTCATCAGATGGTCTGCTCTAATAAATCACAGTTCTCTTGTGATAATTTATGTGGTAATCCTCTACCATGTAGTAATCATTATTGTACTAAAACCTGCCACGCCTTGGAGAACCGATCTTCCATGAACCAGTTACCGAGAAGTGAGGCTTGTGAAGCTTGTTCGCTTTCTTGCCAAAAGGTTTTGAATCCTTCATAATTTCATTAATTCATTTTATTTTATTCTTTATCACTGGTTTTAACTGAATCAATGGACTTTCTCACTTGTTTCCCTGTGTGAAGTTGAGAACCTCACTTTTACTATCCAAAATCAGAGCTTATAATTAGTCTCTTGTGTAAACTGCGTTGATCAGGAACGAAAGCCTAAGTGTCAACATCACTGCCCTCGGCGCTGCCATCCTGGAGACTGCCCCCCGTGCAAGGTGCTAATTAAACGTTCATGTCATTGTGGTGCAATGGTCCATGCTTTTGAGTGCATTTATTACAACAGCCTGTCTGCAAAAGATCAAGAGACTGCCCGGTCATGTGGTGGACCATGTCATAGGTAATTTAAATAGAAGTGATTTTTAATCTAGTGTAGCCTTCGAAACCAAATTCGAGTTGAAAGTATCTATTAGACATATGTTCCTTATTTCCTTCTCCTTTCCTCGTTCTATAAATAGAGTAGCTAGATGATAGCCTTATTGGTTACAATGGTTTTGCAGAAAGATGCCAAATTGTACACACCTATGCCCAGAGACATGTCATCCTGGTGAATGCCGAAATCCTGAGAAATGCTCTAAAAAGGTACAGAATTTAATAGCTATTGCTTCATTAATTAACTTTAAAAATAACACTATTAGCTCAATCTCTGGTAGTTTTTTGCATTACTTTTCTAGATACTGCAAACTAAACAAACCAATACACCTATTATTGATCCAATTTATCTTCTAAATTATGAACTCGTTCTTTACAAGGTCACTGTTCGTTGCAAATGCCAAACACTGAAAAAGGAGTGGCTTTGTCAAGATGTTCAAGCAGCACATAATCGTGCTGGTTGCAATCCAAGCGATGTACCAAAAAATCAATTTGGAGTTGGACTTATTCCTTGCAATTCTGACTGTAAGAGTAAAGTGCAGGTTGTTGAGTCAGAATTGCAATTACGTAAATCTAAAGTTACAGAGGTAATTCTGCTTCCATCAGAACTTTTCACATATTTGCTCAGTTTTTGTATTCATCATCACTTCAAAATTGCATTGTACTTATGGAAATCCAGCTCCGGAAAGGACTTCTTTGTGTCTACATTGCCATTTAAGGTTATGATAAATCTCGGACCCAAATTAGATTTGTACACCGAAATCACAAATATAAGTATATATTGTGGCCTACCAAAATGTAGAGTGAGGCTCGCAAAAGTCCCGGTTGACATTGTTCATGATCAAAGATCAATGATGTGGGTTTGTTTGAACTCGAGTGTTCTACTACTAAGATAAATCCTTTAAAAGGAAACATATATAGTAAAAATATCTTGAAATTTGTGTATTCAAAGTATTAAAAGTGTAAAAAAATGATGTTTTCAATGTAAAATTTTCTTTTTGTTTCCTTTTAACTAGCATGACCCTAGCAACAACAACACTCTCTGACTCATTCTTTAACGCACCATTATTGGGTAAAATTCACGAGACTTATTTTACAAGTGAGCTCTGTAGCAGCAGTGTCATAATACTAAAGTAATCTTTGTTTATACAAGCCTAATACTAGTAATTGTTGAAGGTGAAGGAGCAGCCAGATAATGAAAAATCAGGTCCAAAGCGACGAAAAAAGCGAGAGCGGGTAGTGGAATCGAAGGAACCAACAATACTGCAGGTATGTTAGTTTTCTTGATAAAAGAGTTTTTTTTTTAACAAATTCATCTACCTTTCTCTTTGTGACTAATTATTTTGTAATCATTGAACAGAAAATGATTTCCCGAGCAAAGCAGCTTCTTCTATTTATATTTTTCTTGGTCATACTTGTTGCTGCTACTCATTATGGGTACAAGGGACTACTATGGCTCAATGATTGGATGAATAAAGTTGATGAACAAAGACAAAGATCTTCACGAATCAGATGATTAGTTCATTTTGTTTACTATATTATTTCTCCTGTTAATGAAATTATAAGATGCATCAAGTTTTGATATGCTTTGAATGCTTACGGCACTTGACACTCGCCATACAATACATTCTTTTACCATGGAACAGGGAATAATCACCCCATAGACACATTAGACATGTTCAGATTTTTCCTGAATGAGGTTTTCTTTTGGAGGTTCAATTTATTTGTATGTCCAATATTGTTACCAAAGATGTAGCTATCTGTATAACTAGTATGTAACTTATAGACTATAGTGCTATGATGATAACTTTACAATTTTGTTGGATTGAACATGTTGCAGTAACATTTTTATTATCAATTACCTGGTTCGTGCCTTTTTTAATGTGTTTTAGCTTAGTTGGTAGGGACAATACATAATATATGCAAGGTCCGGCACCACTGGGAAAAAATGCCATCCTTTATTACATGGGCCATGGTGTATGAAAGCTGTAAACTCCAAACTACATTCACGTTGTTTCTGTACCTTCCCCACTTGCACCAACAAGTATTCCTTGCTGGTATCCATTCCTATCAGCTTCTTATTTAATTTCTGAAGTTTTATTATGCTTTTGAAATACAATTAAGCCACCATGATCCATTAATTAAAAAAACATTTATAGTAAAATTAAGTATAAAGCTTTGTCGATTAGCCTAACAACCATACAACTGCAATCTTTGTTCACACTTCAATCTAATCACTTTATACTTAGTTTAGGGGAGTCAAATTCCAATTAATATTGTCCATGATCAATGATGGCTCCATTTGAACTAGCATGTATAAATAATCTTTGACTTTTAATAACATCAAATATAAAATTCATATGAAAATATAAGTAAAAGACCATATATTTGAACACTAAGAACTTATATCAAAATAAAACCATAGATTTGAATCTTGAAAATTCATATGCAAATTAATCAAAATGATGTGCAAAAAAATAAATGACAAAATCATTAGGTAAAATTAAGTTAAGAGAAAACGACACAAAAAGTTTTACCATTGTATAAGCAACTCATCAACTAGTCAGAGCTATTCTTTGTAAACTTTGAAAGGAGGTGACTTGTGAGTTTATAATAATATATAATGAGTCTAAATCTAACTGCTTCTGGAAAAACTTGACTGGTTGATGACTTCATGAAACAACGGTGGAATAGTGCTTAGAAGACCTGACAAAATGGCATTAAGATTCTTGGTATATTTTTCAGAATAGTATGCAAAAGTGTTACTATCTGATCCATCTCTATGATTGTGAACCTTTCGACTGAATGCTTCTTTCCAAATTTACTACTTCTATCTCTAGAGGCTAGAATATTGATTGACTCAAAATGAAGAAACTCTGCAAAATCTAAGTGAATGCTGATTAAAATTCCCATGTATTTCATCAATTTTTTATTTTATTTTTTGATAAAACATATTGTCAAATGTATATAAGACTTGCATAATTTAGTGAGATCCATGTAAATTTTAATCCATAAAAGATAGTCCCTAGAATTGTGTGTCCGGAATGTTGTTATCCCTCCTAAAAGAATATATGATCTTCAAGTGCAAACTTAAACGCCAGCTAAACAACTCAATGCACAATTCCACCAAATTACATTTCCTGCCAACTCTACCGCAAATCATTCCGACATCAATTGTTTTTCAAGAAACTTAGTGGATAGAATTCACTTTTTAAAATGAATAAGTGAGGTGTCCGAGGTTCAAACCCCGACCCTTACATATAACGGTGCATTGTCTCTATCAACTGAGTTATGCTCACAGAACTCTCAGACACCAATTTAATCCGAGAAAATAGTGAATTGCAATCCCTATACCTTTTAAAAGATGATTTTATTATGTAACACCCAAATTAGATTTTTTTTTTTTTTTGACAAAACCACCCAAATAAGATAGTATCAAGTTCAACGCCTACCTAAAACCAAATTTCTTGCTCAGAAGCTTTCAATATTATTATAAGTAATTTTTAAAAGGGTTAAATATGTTTTTGGTCCCTATAAATATGTCAAATTTTTGTTTTAGTCCCTCTAAAATTTTCCTTCAACTTTTAGTCCCTATAAAATTTTCAATCACTACTTTTGGTCCTTATTTTTAATTTAATTTTTGTATTTTTTAATGAAATTGTGCAGAAATGTGTCAAATATTCTAAAAATAATTCCTAAAAAAAATAGATTTTTTTAACAAAACACAAATTAAATATAAATTTTTAACCATAAACAATATAAAAATTCATATTAAATTCATGTTTTGTTAAAAAATTCTTAATTTTTTTTGGAGTCATTCTTATAATATTTTGAATTTTTCTGGAAAATTTTATTAAATAATATGAATTCTACATATGAGTTTACTTTAAAAGAAGGACCAAAAGTGAAGATTGAAAACTTTATAGGGACTAAAAGTTAAAGGAAGATTTTAGAGGGATTAAAACGAAAAGTTGACATATTTATAGGGACCTAAAACATATTTAACCTTTTTAAAATGCATGAGAATCGATCTCAATTGTGTTTGTTTCTTTCTTCATGTACATGAATTTGAGATTTTTTTAATACATTTGAGATTGAGTCTAAAACATGTTTAAAGAAGGGTCTTGCTAATAAATGCCCTTGGGGCACTAGATTCAAAAAAGGAAATAATTGATAAATTTTATGTTGAAAAATGTACTTTTTAATATTTTAATGTGTTGAATACACAACTTCCAAAATAAACCTTTTACTTTAAATTTCTTATCAAGTGTCCCAAAAACACTTATTAGCATTTTCCAAAAAACACGTTTAAAGGATTTAAGCTTATCTTTCACTTATAAACACATGTGCATATAATATATGTGGTAAATCTTCTAATATTTTTATCATCTAACACGGTAAGAAATATTAAACTAAAACTAAATTAGGCAGATCTTTTTCAAGAATATGTAAACATGACATATTTGACTATCTCACCATGCTTGTAAAAAAAAAAGACCACTTCAAGGTAAAATTCAATCAGCTTTTGTTTAACAAGAAAAAATCATTAAGTTTATTTATTTGACAACGAAAATTTCAGTTATCTGGTATTCATTTTTCTAATATCATAATTAACAACATGGATATCATTCTAAAAACGTTAATATTTTTTTTTAAAGTATGGGATAATGTAAATCGGATATTCTCTGTGGACCACATTAAAAAAAGTCATTCTGATTAGTTAATACTACGATAACTATTTTGCTTTGAATGAACTGCTTGTCTGATATAAACAAGAAAAAACAAAAAAACAAAAACAAAAACTATATGTAAGTGCAACACAATTGATAAATAAGACCATGTTGACATGCAAAGGTCTAGACTCTAATATCAAATTTTTCACTTCTTCGTATTTAAAGCATGTGAATTTTTGTTTTGGTACAAAAAGACAGAAAAAATACGAGAATGAGTCATTGAAATAATCTATCAAGACTTGTCAATTCAAAACTTGTGGGTGGGCTAACAATAATAACTCCAACCTTGCCGTGTAATAAAGAAGCAAAATGCAATAACCAATCTACACCTTAATTTGGTGCTACTATAACATTTATTTCCTTTCTTTTGGTCAAAATTATGTCCAAAGTAGGAATTAAGTCACAAACAATCTTTCAACAGAAAAAACAAATATAGACATATACCAAGTCTACCATGTGCTATGGAAGGGACCATGATAATAGAAAGAAAGGTAGACACAAGAAACGGATTAACTACGGTGCTTTGTGGGGCTCAATAGCACAACCACTCAAATGAAGTACAAAGTTTCATTTCATTGCATCATGGTGTTTTCATGCTCTAAAATACTAAAATTATGCCAAACTGTGTTCACATTTTTCTTCAACTTTTTTTCACGTGGTCCTCAATTGTGACTTGGTGTGTATCTCTACGTTGCTTCCTAGTCTGAATCAGACCAAATAATTAGGAGGAGTTCGTATTGTGCCTTTACCTTCTCCTCTGATTTTATATGAATATAATATTATCCACATGAAAATGTTTCAATTGTTAATTACATTACACCTGTTTGCCATTGAAAAATGTTTGTTTTTCGTTTTTATTTTTGTTTTCAGTGTTTTCAAATAAGCGCACATTACTCAATATTATTCGCTCAGTTGGTTAAGCAGCGTTGAACTTGTGAATGCTTGTGAATGAGCACAACAGTTTCATCTCCCAAAATACACTCTTGGAAGGAGCGAAGCTGCGACCTAAGCACTCGAGTGAATATTAGTCTCATAGTTGGTTAAAAAGATCGAAGTTTGTAGAGATACTCTATGGAGTCATTTGGGGTGCTAGAACTCTAGTTACCACAGTTTCCTAAAAATTATGTGTATGCATGCATCAGACGTAACAACGGCAATAACACAATGATACTTTTTTTACTTTTTTGACAAAATAACACAAAAACCATTTTTTAATCTATCATAACTTGAATGTAAATACATTGTGAAAAAATGAATTGCCAAGTTAGTTTAACCTAAACAACCCATTTTTCTGGTTAGATGTTAGTAGTGTAGCAAAATTCTACATCTTAATGTTAGATGATAGTCCTAGTTAATCTTTACATGCCAATGGTACACCAGTATGATTTCATCACAAAGAATCTAAGAAAAATAATTCAACAACATTTTGTTTTCACCATGGAACTTGGACAAATCAATCTGAAACAGAGATAGTAACACTGGAAATGCTTTCAATCTCATGGTTACTACCACCTTCACAAATAAGCAATGCTCTTTCCAAATTAGCCACAATATCAGCCATAGTTGGTCTATCTTTCCCTTCCAAATTCACACAATGTACAGCAGTATACGCCATTAACTCAACCGCCTCCGATTCATTACTTTCCGTTGGCGGTGTTCCAACTCTTGAGTCCAAAATTTTCATCAATTCACCAGCCAAAATAGCAGGCACTGCAAAATCAACTATACTCAAAGGATTTCCTCCATCTTCACCATTCCGAAATATAGCTCTTTTTCCTGTTAACAATTCCAGTAATACAACTCCAAGTCCATAAACATCACTCTTTGCTGTTAATAAATTCAAACCATAGTACTCGGGATCGATATAACCAACTGTTCCTGCTGTTTTTGTTGGTTTGTAATCAATATCAGATTCTGGACTCATCAATGATAATCCAAAATCAGATACTCTTGCTGTCCAAGTCGAATCAAGAAGAATGTTTGATGACTTAATATCTCTATGAATTATTGAAGGAACTGCATAATTATGTAGATATTCTATTCCTCTTGATGCATCCAAAGCAATTTTTATCCTCATTTTCCATGAATTCAACAAATTGCTACCTTTTTCTACATTATTCTTATCATGCAAATGACTATGCAATGAACCATTCTTCATGTAATCATACACCAAAAGCCTCTCATCTTTCTCCTCACAATAACCAACTAGTCTAACCAAGTGTTTATGATGTAAACGCGACAAAAAAGCTAACTCAGACTCAAATGCACTCTCTTTCTCTTGATATTTTTTAAGCTTTGTACCTGGTTCACCTCTTTTGATTGCTACTTCGCGACCATCGGTTAATTTTCCAAAATACACAATACCAAAGCTTCCAGCGCCAATTTTGTTCTGGAATGAGAAATTGTTGGTAGCTGCCATAAGCTCAGAAAGACTAAACTCCTCTGCCCTTTCTTGATGCTTTGTTGATGAAGGTCCACTCCTCTGCCGCCTCATTATTCTCGAACCTTGACGCATAATGACCGATTTTATCGAAGATGCACTTGAATTTGAACTGTTGCTACTACCTCTTGTGACTGTTGGTTGCACAGAACTGTGAACTTTCTTTTTCCCAAAACAAACACCTGTCCATAAACAATAAATTATTGTACATATACCAATAAAACCTCCCACTGATCCAACAATTGCAAAAACCAATAATCCGGTTGTCAAAGTCTTCGATCGAGAAGATCGAGGAGGAGAAGGTGCTGGTGGAGGCGGCGGCGGGCTTGTTATTTGAGTGTTACATATATTTGGGTTGCAAATGTGACCAAAGTTAGAACATAATGATTGTGAATCAGGATATATACCACACTCACTACAAGAAGATTGAACACAAGGCCCCGGAAGAATCCGAGACAAAGGAAGAATAGATTCAGAACCATTTGATCCATTAGACCAACCAGGTCCCCAACAAACAACAGAAAAATTGGTTGTTGTCAAACCACAAGTAAAATTAGAACCAGAAACAATTAACTCAAAAGAAACCCCTTCAATAGAATCCGCAGAAAATTCTCCTTTTCCACCCCAACAAACAACAGAACCATTCAATCTTCGAACAGCACAACCATGTTCATCACCAAGTGCTATATCACCATACTCAAAAGCACCACCTTGTGGAACATCAAGTTGACCAGAACTGTTACTTCCTTTGCAAACCAAAAAACCAGTTGAATTCAAACCACAAACATTTGAACCACCAGCTACAATACTCAACATAGACATGTTCCGAAACTCGTTCTGTAACCTTTCAGCAACGGTTTTTTCACCCCAACACCGAACTTGTAAACCAGTTTTCAAAATCCCACAAGAAAAATTCGAACCAGATGAAATCGAACCGAAATGATCCAACCCAGATGGCTCAAATCCATCAAATGTTCTCCAACATCGCACTGTTCCAACACCAACCACAGTAGCACAAACTTGAAAATCTCCAACAGAGAGATTCTCTAATAAAAAAGAGTCATTAGAGTAAAGTCTTTTAGTTTGAAACGAAGAACTATCCCAACAATGTAAACTGTAGTTACCAGACCTTAAGCCACAGAAGTAGCTTCTTCCACCAGAGATTGAAGAAAATGAAACGTTTGGAAGGATGTTGAAAACTTCTCCTTCACGGTAACACTGAATGTGCTGTGTTGTTTCGCCTGATATGATCCCGCATACGGTGGCAGGGGAGTCTGTGACAGAGAGGGTAGTGCCGGAGCCTAAAGTATGGGCAGAGGGTGAAAGATAGAATATGATTATGGCGGTGACGAAGATGAGGTGGGTGATGAGATTCTTCATTGAAAGGTGGATTTGAGCTTCATTTGAGGGAAAGAATAGTATAGGAATTGAAGAA
This sequence comes from Medicago truncatula, assembly GCF_003473485.1. Taxonomy (NCBI): domain Eukaryota; kingdom Viridiplantae; phylum Streptophyta; class Magnoliopsida; order Fabales; family Fabaceae; genus Medicago; species Medicago truncatula. Next base: position 35,250,556 of record NC_053044.1, read on the forward strand.
GTTGAAAGGTTAGTGTATTATGGTGGAAAATTTGAAGGTGGTGGTTGTGGACTATTGAAAATGGAACATGTCTTTCTTGGTGTACTTTGTGTGTACACTGTTCAATTCATACACTGTAGCATTCAAGGATGTGTTTGGCTCTCATTTAAAAGTATCCTTTTGTGACTTTTACTACTTCTTTTGACTTAAGTGAGAGATAAGTATAGCTTTCTATTGAAGTTTGTGAATTTTTTTAAATAGAATATTTTAGATTTGGTATAAAAATATATATTATATACTTTTCCGATCATATTTATAAGAAGTATTTAGGTCAATAAAAGTTGATGTATCTTGTTCAAAATTTGAATCAGATACATTCACGTTTGTTGACTCGGATTTCTCTTATAAATAGAATCATAAAGAATATTATATTTGAAGATATCTGTATACAAAGGATAATTATTGTATTATTTCAATTTTAATGTTTGTGTAAATCTTCAACTTCAATCTATAAGATCTTCAAAGATCATACTGACACCAAACATGTTAGTTATTTAACTATTTTTGGTGTACTGTCTCCATATTATTCAAAGTTGTTTTCATCAAATTAACCCATTGGCATGCAATCAAATTCTTTATATAGGACGCAGGACAGGATGATTAAATCTCTATTGCAGGTTATCACTCTTATGTTATGAGTATTACATTTTTTTTTTTCCCTCAATCTCTTCATTAATGGTTCTCTTGAATTGATCTACAAAATCTTATGGAATTATCTTATTAAGAACTCTCTTTGCAGGAAGAAAAAAAATGTCATACATATGAGTTGTCATCACTTCTTTGTTCAACAATTAACGGGTCTTATGATTAAAATAAGAGATAAAGTAGATAAAAGAAAATTGGTTTCACTATCTTTTTTTAAAAAAAAAGTCTCACCATCTCAAATACATGTGATTTTCTAAACACATATTAGTGGGTCAAGTTTAATGACACTTTTTAGTTTATTATCATGGGAGTCATTGTGTATTTAATACGTATTTTCATCAAATTTTACTTGTCATTAGAGTAAATTACCCCTTATTCATCAAGGAATAATATAGATTTTACCTTTTTTGTTTTTCTTACAATCAATTACCATTTTCATCTTAAAATATCAAACTTCTTAATCTCCATCTTTTTCGTTCCAAAATTGCATCATATTTTTCATGAGGGATCCAAACTAGTCGTGTCTTGGATTATGTTTGAGCTGACCTTTTGTATGAACAATTAATTGAACCACCATACAAGCCCCAACCATACTTTCTAGGAAGGGCCTTTTGGCATCGCAATGTCAATGTTGTTGCAAGTTTTTTCTCTCAAAAAGAGAAGCACTCGCTGCCGTTAATATCCACGTGTTACGTGTATCATAAAAAAATATGTTTCTCACGTCCCTCCTCGGTTGACCGTAGTAAACAAATAATCATACAACCAAAAAAAGGCTGCTAATATTATTTTCTTTCCTTTGTTTAGTCTTCAGTAATTTGGATTGTGAAAAGCTAGCAAATGAGAGGGTACGTTTTAATTTAACTCAATAATTTAATGAATTTCATGTTTACGTTACATTCATGTACATAGCTGAAAGTTCCACGGTAATAATTTTTTTGTTAGCTTTGAAATTCAAATGCGAGACCAAGACGTAGTATGATATAGTCAAACAAAACGACATGAAATTTTGGGTGTTGAGTTGCATAATAAAAACATTGAATTAAGAAAGTGAGAGAAAGAGACAGAAAATAAGATGTGGGTACGTACTTTCCTAGTTGGTTACAAATTGAAATTTGGTTTCAAGACCAAGATACTGACGAGGATGTGTGGGTCAAACAAAAGCAATGGAATGAAGAGACCAAAATTATTAGCTAGAGGTTTGGTCTAGAAGAAACCTTCATTTTTTTTTTCTTCATAGAACGTTCTTGGTACTACTCTTTTTCGTTTTTTTTTAAGGAAAGGATAAAATAAAAATTCAAATAGCATGTGTTTCATTATATGAGAATACAACTTCAAAATAACATATATAGTAATTTGGTTTAATTTATGCATGCACTAGCACTACGTGGGATGTTTTTGACATAATCAAGTTAAATAAACTCGTTTGAAATTGAAATAATATTAGATCATATATTACGTTAATTTCACCTCTATAATCTGAATAATAATTTTATTGTCATTACCAAAAGAAAATACTATTGACCATGTGACTTTTATTTTATAGCCAGATGAATGTATCAGTGGGAAACACAATAGTATATATTTGTGGCGATCTATCGGCGCTAATGCTCCAAAAAATTGGCTAGAGAAAGACCACAAAAATATTTAACCAAATTAATGGATTTCAGTTAAATACAATTCATTTATTATCTTTCGATCACATTTATTATCTTTCGATCGAATTTCACATTATCAGACTCATTCTCTTATAAATGAAAGAAAATCGGACCCGCAATAGAAATTAAAGAGACACTATGACAACTAAAATGTATTGGTGTCTTAGAATAAATAATCAACTATGCTATCAAATATACCATTTAGACAATATAAAACAGAGAACTAGAGAAAGAGATTCTTGAACTTTTTGTCAAGGTATTGAGGGATTTTAGATCAAGCTGTTCAGACAGACTAAGCTGGAAAGAATAGCCTAATTTCTTTAACAGCCTAAACATCTTATTACCACTTGATGTTGTCATTAATTAATGGTTAGTTCTTTTACAGCTTAGGCATATGGCCAAACCCTATGCCTTAACTCATTAATTAAGTATTTATACTATACTTTTGGTTGTATAAAACATGTGTGCATTTATACAGAAAAGTATTTCTCATCCAAATAAAATAAGTGGGAAAGCAAATAATTTAATATGACCTGCAAAAAATATTTCAATGTTTCTCATAACAGTGGCTGCAGCAAACTACACTGTAGTGAACTATGGAAAGCCTAATTAAACAAAAAAAAATTAATCAGAATATACTAGGTACTTTTCAAAAGATTTCAAGCATGTAAACAAGAAATCAGTATTCTAGTGATCTACATGTATAAATTGAGAAGCTGATTTGACTTCAAGAAGCAGCATTTGAAACTTCTGAATGCTCTAGGAACAAATTGATAATGTACATTAATATCTCTGGTGCTAAATGATCAGCTTTTCTCAAAATGAAAAAACATATAAAAAGAAGCAAAAAAAAAAAAACAAGAGTTTAATCAGAAGAACTTTCAATTTTGTCAACTGGGAGCTGGAATCCCATGTTGTTGAAACCATTCAGGCATATGATACTTTTCATAGAGCACATGTCTAACATCTTTCTGGTCAGAGAGGTCCTTGAGAATTGGAAGAATAACATCTAGAAGCTGATGAACATGCATAACAAAGACAAAAAAGATAGTAAGTAAATAAATCATCAAAAATCATATGGTTGATTTGAATTTCCAAAAGGATGAATCTATGCACCTGAGTGTCATGTGGTTGTCCTGCCGAAAATGGTACGCATGGAATTCCATTGTCTGGTTGCAATAAAAAGCTATAGGGATTGTTGTCTACAATAACAATGTTGCATAGATCCTTTGATATGCATGTAAGATCTTTTACATACTCCCGATGTTCGCTGTAAACATCCAACGATTATAAGAATACTAGTGACTCAAATTCATCCTTCATTAAGAAGATAGGAATAGAAGATGTATGTTGGACTTGGTATCAGAGAAACAATTAACAAAGGACTAGAAAGAAAGGTTAATTTAACATAGACTGATGAAAAAGAAATGAAGAAGCACTTACGTGCGAATTGTTGAGGGTCGATAAAGTCTTAGACTAAACCAGTTTTCTGTGTCTATTCTGTCAACAAGTGGTCTAGCATAACCTGTGAGAATTTAGAGAATAATATCATTAAATATATAGGAAAGCGCTTCCGTGATACAGAGATGCAGCATAAGAAGAGCATAGTATTTTAGATCAAACCTTCAACACCAGCAGTAAACAGAACCAGGTCAGCAAATTCGCTAAGTTGCTTTAAGAATTCTTTCAGCCCGGGGCGTTCAAAGACGGTAACATAATTGATTATTGGTTCTCCATCTGCTTCCTTGAAGACACAACATTCACATGTTAAGATTTAATACTTTATCAGAAGACAAGGAATCAGATACAAGCGATCAAGTAACAAACCTTGTTATCGAATACACATTCGAGCTCAAACCAATTTAAACCAGCTTGAGTTGCTTGAGTTTTTAGCTCATCTGACACACTTGATGTCTCATATGCACATATCAGTGTTTCATCCAAGTCAAGCACTACCTTCAAATGCATACGTGAGATCAGAATTTACATTAAGAACGGGACATTTGTAATTAAACTAGAACAGAAAATTGTTCACTCAGGTATTCGAAGCCAAAACAGTAACACACAATGATTCATATTTTGTACTCAATCATTAACAAGAATGAAACACATAATAAATTGATATGTTGTATACCAAATTAGACTATTGGTGATTTCATTGTACGAAGTAGATATAGATTTTAGTTATACTACACTACACATCTGTTTCAAACTGCGGCAGGTTTGCCATTTCTCGCGTCCCTAAGCTTCTCATGGCACAAGCTACAACTAGTAGCTTCTTATTAGATGCACATTAAGATATGTGTGGATGCGGCGTCGAACACATGCTACATGTGTTTCATATTTGGTTTCTGTGACATAGCCTCAATTTGACAATAGGTGCTATAAGAAATAGTTTTTGACTTGAAAAATTTGCACTACTTTTTACATCAAACTGATTTTAGAGTAAAAACATATAAACATAAGTTACATCACTTCAAACTCATTTATAACAAATCAACTCGAGAAAATCAATTCTATACATAATCACATTTATCAAAAGCTCACCCAAAAACACTATCAGAGGAGGTCAGACAGAACCAACAAAAATTGTGATAGTTACATATTGCATTCCAAATATAACTCAAAAGAAACTAGTCAAGCTTTTCAAATTCTACTCAAATTTACAAATCCCATTTTTTTTCCTTTTCCTCTACCACACACTATATACTTAGGTCTTGTTTGGATAAACAACTTAATTTGCAGCTTATAAAATAAAGTTAAAGTGTCTTCGCATAAACTATAAGCAATATTCGTAAGTTATCTTGGATAGCTTATGAAAAAAGCTGAAAACGCTTATGAACAAATCATAAGCTATTTACAAATTATCTCAAACAGTCTCACAAGTGTTTATGTCAGCCTATAACTATAATCTCAATTAAATCAATCCAAACAGACCCGTAAACCTGCACCAAAGCCATGATCAAAGCAGCATAAAACCCTAACAAATATCCCATCTAACACTAACACATGCCAATGAACATAAAACCAAAATATTTCCAAAAACTATTTTTTCTTCATATTAACCAATAAAAAAAACGTGTTTTGAGCCATAACCAATAAACAAAAAACAATGGAAGGAAAAAGCGATGATATATACCGTGAGCTTTTGTGGCTGTTGGTGATCCGCGTCCTCAATGATCTGAACAGCGGATTCATGATCCAAAGATGATAGAGGTTTGAAGGAAGAATTGGAAGACAAAGAAAGTAAAGGATAATTATCCGCGAATGATCCAATAATCTGAGAAAATATTTGATAGAAGAAACCAAACCAACTCAACACTGCCTTCCATGCTTGCTGAGTTATTGGTGAGTACATGACAATCAACAATGTTATGTTATACCTTAAAATAATTTGTTTAAGGTTTGTGATGTAGCTTGATGCATACGCTATTAAATATTAACGTTTGTTTCACTCACCTTTTGTTTCTCAATATATTTTGTTGGTTTGTTATGTGAGAGATTTTGAGAGAGATGGGGTTGGTGGTGGTGGTGTTCTTCAGGGAGGATGAATATGACTTTGTCAATGGGGTGCCGAGGAGTAATGTTTTGACTATTTCAGCATATTTTCGAACAAGGAAAATTGGTTGTAGAATAGCTATATAAGGCAATAATATTTTATTTTAAGGTCAATCATTCTATATTTATCAATATTATCAATGCAATCTGGAATGAATTTTTTTTTTATATATTAAAAAGGAAACTTAAAATAATATGAGAATTTCTCTGATATGTAAATCAATTCGACATGTATAGAGTCTGTTTGTTATATTCTTTTTTAAGGAAAAAAATATCTTTTAAAAAAAATAATCAATTTTAAGAATATTCCATCCGTTTGTTACAGTTTAAAAAAAATCTGAATCTAAAAATAACTTTAAATGAGAGAATATTAAGAGTAGCTTCTCAAAAATTAATTTTTTTTTTTTTAGAGTTGAGAGAAAATATGGGTTAAAAGATTGAATTAATTTTGTAAAATAAATCTTTTTATCTAACTAAAAAATAAAAAGATAAAAACTAAATGTTACATGAAATTAAGTTAAAGGGCTGTTAGTGTAAGTTTGCCTTAAACTTTTGAGAGTTATGTTATTTTTGACGGAAAAAAATTGTTTTTAATTTGTTATAATCAAAGGTGTTTTGGGAAGTTCAGTTTTTCTTTTGGGGAGGGAGGGGGTGTTGGTAAGAAATTTGTTCCACACATGAGTCAGCCCGATATGAATCTATTTTTGATCAGCCTTTCAAATGGTATCATTTATCTTATTTGAAGTTTTGATTATTTTAACTATGTAATTAAGTTTCTTAGATGTCTATGATGTTTTAATTTATCTTTTCAAAAATGTTTTCTTAAAACTTCAATAAGGTCTCTTTTTTTTTTTATAAAGAAACATCAATAAGTTCCATTAAAGAGAGAACAACAAAATTGTCCCAAAAATTGTACCAAAATAGTTGTTTAAATATCATTACTCTACTAAATATGTGTAGTAGTTTGATTTTGGGTGTTGGCTTGGTTTAATGAATTTCATTTTTCGCAAAAAAAAATAAAATTAATCAGTGTTGTTTTTTCAACATAATTCAACTTTTTTTAAAGAAGAAAAGCAGTGTCCAAGCTTGAGAAGCATGTATGAGAGCTATCAAAGGCCTTAAGGCCCAGTCAAGATACGCAAGCCTAAAGACTAAAGAGTTTTACTTTTTCCATCCTATGTCTTTCCTCGCGTGCCCTATTTTTTTTCTTCTAATTTTACCTCTGGTTCGGATTTCGTTTTCCGAAATTAATTGTTAGAATTTTGCAGATTTATCCCGATTTTAAAATCCGGAATGGTCTTTTTCTAGAACTTTTTCAATTTTAAGCTTTGAAATTCATAAAATAAATGCAAATAAACATATAAACCAGAAATAAAAAGACAGAAAGATAAAAACAACTCATTTTATTGATATATGAACAATACATTACAATAATGTTGAAGCTTTTTAAGCTTATTATATAAGAACCTAAATTTATTTATAATCTCCTAAGAGCCTAATTCTAATCTCCTAATAGCGTAACCACTGGTATGTGATAGGACATACCTGTAGCTTCCCTGTTGGAGAGCAACCAGGGGAGGAGGGAAGAGGAGGGTGGGAAGAAGAAAACAACGCCCTTGAGGGAGGTAGGGGTGCTCAAACTTACGCCCAGACAGACCAAGCAAAGAACCACACTGACCCACATGACCCCCAGATGAACCGCACTTCTTTGCAGTGCGGTTCCATCCTCATTGACCGTTCATACAAACCCTGAAAGTTTTCAACGAGACCCTTATCTATGAAAGGCCAACGATGGAAAACCATAGTTTTAGAATGAAGAAGATAAGGAGAGGGTGTGAGAGTATGGTGGGGTTTGGAAAGCTATTTATATGGAGGGTGGGTCAAAAAACGGTTGGGAGGTCATAAATGTAGTCAAACAACCTGGTAAAACACGTTTTCTTAACTTGAACACCGACAAAAACTTGTGGTGCAGACCACCGGCCATGACACTGATGCAGTCCGGAAAATACAATCCGGAATGTACCTTTGTTTTCCGAAATATATTTTGCGGATTAATACGATACTGGTGAACGAGGGAAAAGTTGGCACTTCTTGTAGGTTAAGGAAGTTCCAGAATGTATTATCCGGAAAGCTTCAACATTGGATTCTTTTGTGCGGAGTCATTAATGTAGGTTTGAACGGTTACAACCACTAACACGTTTTTATTGACTGCACTAATGACCTAGGACTTGTTTTAGGTTATAAATAGGCTTCCATCTTCAACAAATACCTTCATTCTTCACTTCACCTTCTTTCTTCCATCTTCTTCAAAAAAGATTAATTTTTTAGGGGTGTCAGTGGTGTCATGGTCATTGTTGACCATTCATATGAACCCTGCAATTGCATTGCAGCTTGTGTGGGGTTCATATAATGGTCAACAGAGACCCTTGACATCAAAGAAAAGCACAAAAAAACACATAACAATATGGTCCGGATTTCATTTTCCAGAAATCACTAACAATTTGGTCCGAATTATATAATCCGGACCAGGGATATTTTTGAAAATTTTGCAGGGCGCGCGAGAAGGCAGCAAGATGGAAAAAGTAATACTCAAGATTAAATAGCCTACGTGACGTTTCATTTTGTATGGTTACTTGATAATTCCTTTAAAATTGCTCATATTTCTGAAATAAGTCGATTGAGAGATTTATACAAAAAAAAAAAAAAAAAAAATTGATTAGAAATTATAATCATGTCGATTGAGAAATTTGAGAGACTATTGAACAACCATCTTCTTTTAGCTTATGAATGTAAGATCATTTTCCCTGTGGTTGTCTTGTACATGAAAATGTATGTATATACCCACATTTTTCTCACCCTAAATGCATGTAATTTCTCTTTTGTGTACCTAGAAAATGTAGTATCAACTATTAATGAATGTTAACGCATGTTAGTGTGTTTTGTTAGAAAAAAAACCCGCATGTTATTGTGTTTGGAAACACGTTCCACACCTTTTTCTCTCGTTCCAACACAAATATACCGTGATTTTCCAAAGCTAAAAATCCAAGCTTCTTAGTAAACGTACGTTTAGAGTTGTTTTGATGTTTACGTGTGTTTGGTTCCACGGTATATGGAATTGATTTTGAATGAATTGATTTTGTAAAATTAATTTTGGATAAAAGTGAGTTGAAGTTAAAGTGATTTATGTTTGGATACAATTAAAAAAAAGTGATTTTAGTTTATTAATGTTGTTTGGATAGATTGGATTGGAATTGCTTTTCTGTGAATAATTATTAAAATAAGTTTTGGTGTAAGTTTTTTTTATGCAACAATATAGTGTATGCATTTCATCTATAAAAAAAAATACTCATTTGTGTGTGTGGATTTTTTATGTAGCAATATTTGTTAGATTATAGTTACTTTAATTTATATTGACTAGCGAAAAGTTGGGTACTCACGTGTCCGTCTTTCGGCTCTTTTTATTGCGTTAACCTTTAGAAATTATTAACGATGTTTTTTAATGAAATTTTAATTTGGATTAAAACTAAAAATATAAATGTTTGTTGTTTTCAACTTATAACAAACCAAACTAATCATAATTATATATCTCAATGACACCAACAATATAAAAAAAAAATATAATCTTTTTTTAGTGACAAAAACGACAAGAGAGATGTTGTTTTCTTTATATATTTATATTGAGTGTGCTCCTCTTAAGGTCTCAGGTTCGATTTCCTCTGATGTCAATTTCGGTGGACAGATCTATACAGAGTTTTGCTTTGACTTAAAACGAGGCCCCTGCAAGCAGGCGGTGGGATTGGTCCCCTTAATTGATCCTTGGATCGGATACGAGTTTTTAAAAAAATGATAATAACAAATTGTGCACATTGCTCCATTAAAAACTTGAAAATAGATTAAATTAAACAATAATAGCATTAAATTATTATAGTTATTAAAATCAAAGTATTTAAATCATAAAAAAATATTAGTGTTTAAATAAAAAGCCAAAACTAATGAAGGAGAGAAAATAGAACGTGAAAAATAAGAACACACATTTCATACATGAAACAAAAATATCAGCCATTGTTTATTAAATATATTGTCATTGTTGTGAAATTTAATGGAATGATTCTCAAAGAAAATAATAAAATAATCCAGCAGTATCAATAAAATGGAAATGCAATTCTCAGAAGCTACTCCCACCAGCTTCAGATAGACGCAAGTTTAAAATCAAAATCACGATAAAACATAAATAGCCAAACATATGAATTTAATGATAAACTTGAGTTTGGCAATTTGAACTCACGTTTGATGGTTTCTAACGTGAAACCAAACGAGTGCGTAGAAGCAAACAAGCACTTAGTTCAATTGGTAATAAATTGAATTTTTATATAGTAAATGTGTTTGTTCAACTCTTTATGTAAATCTAATTTTTAATAGGCTTTTATACTTTTAGTCTTTTACTCTACTTACGTGGCAATTTATTCTTTGTTTTACTTATTGCCAATATATCTATTCTATTGTAGTAACATTTATATTGAACCCTTGTAGAGGTCATTCTAATTCCCTTCGTTCTTTCTTCTCCTATTTCTATTCTCCATGCATTACTTTTTCTTCATCGAAATTTTACCAAACTCGTATGTATGAATTAATGAGACCTATTTGAATTTCAATATGTGGAAAATATTAAACAATATAATATATTTTTTCTGATAGTGTTGTATAGAAACCTTGAAGTGTGCTCCACTTAAAGTTTTAAATTCGATTTTTTTCGATGTCAATTTCGATGGAATAGTTTACCTTCTTAAAAAAAGTAACGGGAAATATAAACATTGTTTACACGACAAAATAGGGAAATTCTTAGGGTGGACACAAACTCAACACTTCAGGCTCAACCAAACATACATATATTCTTTGAAATATGCTAGTATGTTTTCCTATTAAAGTTTTATTTTTCTTCTTTACAAGACGAATATATATTAGAATCAAATCCAAAGTTATAGATCTAAAGAGCCCAAGTCCCTTTCAACCAATATCATAAAAAATATTTAAGCCAATAAGGAAAAACAACAGTGCTTTATAACTTTTATCATTTTTTGACATTCTACTTATTCCCCACTTCATAATCTTGGATCAGCTTTACGTGATAAAGAAAAACTTTTTCCACAGTTCATGGATCACACATGTTTTACTTGGACATGATCCCACGCATCCAAAGAATAGGAATCCTCACAAAGAGAAAGAGAATGGACGCAATGCAACTATCTCTCTTTCTTTTGCGGAAAATTATTGATGCTGCTTCTTGACTTTAGTGATTATGTTATGAAGTCAAGTGTGTGTGTGGGGACAAAAAGCTCAATAAACATTTCAATCGTTCAAATGCAAAAGAACCACATTGGAAGATGGAAATTGTTAGGGAAGTGCTATACGTAATTTAGGGTTAGCGTAGACTGATTCTTTAAACAAAAATGTTTGACGGACACTCGTTCTTTTGTATACCTACAACATTTGATTAATCATGTGTAAAAATATGATTAATTTAGTTCATGTTGGAAATTGTATTTGATTATAAAGTTGAATTAGCCACAATTTTAACCGTGAATTGAAATTGTCATCTACTCAATTGAGTTAACCAAAAATTTCCACGTGATAAACCATGTGTCGCGCTGGTGTATGAAAAAGGAGTGTCCATGTATCATTTTTGTTCTTTAAATTTGTCCAAAACATTACTAACAATAATTGATGCCCCTACTTTTAATTAGAAATTCAAGGTCCTCAACATATAGGCTTGAAAAACGATGACTATATCGGTGTTGATTCAACAAAAAAGAACTAATATAAGTTGAATTTAAAACAATGATATTCATTTTCCTTATTTTTTTTTTTTGGTCAAATCAACATTGGTTTTCGCCGTCTCACTTGTGATAACAAGTAATATCACGAGTTTCTACTTACAAATAGAAACACCGATAATATAAGAATTTCAAACTATTTTCAAAAATAAGTTTGTCTTAGATCAAATGAAACACTTGCATAAGAGTCACTTAATTTTATTTTATTTTCAGAAGAAGCTTTAAAAGATATTATTAATATGTTTAGAAAGCTTTAAAAGATTTTTTTTTTTAGAAGAAGCTTTGAAAGATATTATTAATAAGTTTAGAAAGGCCCTATGCAATTATGCATACAGCAGTTTAGTACTGGCGGTCCCCTGGTGTAAGCCTTAATAATGTATGGTGGGTGGGTTTGATTTTAAAGGCTGATTCTTCTGGTCTAGTGGGGGTGTCCTGTCTAGTGCCCTTCCAAAATTATTAATATTGGTGTCATATCTTGCTCACCTTCACATTGGACAGCTTCTTTTTGGTGCTCATTTCAGGGTCTTGTCACCAATAGGGGATCCACTTTTGCCAAAAATGTTATATTCCAATTGGTCCTTATTGGTGCATACAAAATAAATCGTATCAATTTGATTTTCTGAAATCTTAAATGTTTGCCAAATATAGTCCTATATACACAATTCAAATCTTTTTTGGAGTGTGTAGGCAATTACTTGATGATGTTTCTGTGCAGGCTAATATTATTGACAGGCGGTAATGGGATCCAGATATTCATGATGGTTACACTGTGCGAGGCACTTATCAGATTCTGACAGCTCCGATTTCCTCAACAATAGATGCAACTAGAGAACTAGTTTGGCATAAGCAGTTTCCTATGAAGGTGTCCATTGTAGCTTGGCGTTTGCTGAAGACAGGTTGCCGACCAGACGTAACCTCCATAGGCGCGACATTCTTACGATCGAGGGAGATATTTGTGTGTCAAGGTGCGGTCATGCGGAGTCAGCGTCCCATCTGTTTCTCCATTGTGATGTTTTCGGGTCGCTATGGCAGCATATCCGGTCTTGGATTGGTGTGTCTGGTGTAGACCCTCTCAATATAATTGATCACTTCTTCCAATTTATTCATTATACAGGTTCATCAAAGGCTCGCAGATCGTTCCTTCAATTACTTTGGCTTCTTTGTGTCTGGCTGATATGGGGAGAACGTAATAATAGGATTTTTAACAACGTAGAAATGCCTATTTTACAGCTTTTAGATAAAGTAAAATTTCATTCTTTGTGGTGGCTAAAAGCTAAAAACACTACGTTTGTGTATGACACTCAGAGATGGTGGTCGGACCCTATGTTGTGTTTGGGTTTCGACTGACCTTATTCTTGTATATACCTTGTATGACTCTTATTTGGTTGGGGTGTTCTCTTAAGTACATCTTGTACTTATGAGCTTACATCGCCATTGTTAATATATTTCATTTTGATCTCTTCAAAAAAAAAAAAAAACATTTATAAGATATTAAATAGATCTATATTTTTTTCTCTAGAACTAATTTATATATTTACTCAAAAGAAAAATTGGTTAGAACAATCTTATTTTTTTTTTTGAAACGGCGAATTTATTAATACACTCCACATGAATAAGATGTAGTAGGTAGAACAATCATCGACTAAACTTTACATACTTTTCGATCAAATTTTAGATTAACAAACATTTGTTTCTAAGAATTTGAGGGCTAACAATTTAAAACCTAAAAGTGAAATGAAAAAAGACTCAAAAGAAAATGAGTTGCATGCCTTGAAATTAATCAACTAACTTCATCATGAATTATTGTTTGTTATAAGAAAGAAAGAGTAATGATATGATTTCAAGATATGGTTGAAGCATATGAGGGCAAGTATTGAAGAAAATCCAATGAAAATTTTGAAAGAGAAATTGCAGTCATATCTCATTCATACTTTATGCGACAAGCATGTTGTGGAGTGGTGGTGAAGGAGTTAGTGAAATTATTCAATTAGAGAAGTGAGTGTGATGTTGAATATATTCGTGGTCCCTTTAACATAACCTTACAATTATTACCAATCACCAACAATTCACTAAGCATAAGTTATTCCATTTCTATCATTGTTCTCCTAATAATAGACCAATATTCACTTTTCGTAACATTAGTGTCTTTTAGAGGTGAAAGTAATCAGTTCCTTGATTAGATTTCCTGTTTAATATGATGATTAGACTTGAATTTAAAACTTTTTTTCTTCTAGGAGGAACATGGAGCATTGTAGAATATTGACCATATATACTGCATAATTAATTTATATATAATTTTTCCATAAACTTATTAATTAAAGTCCAAACATAACATTATATTGAGAGAAAAAAACTCTACTCGTCTTCTATGAAGGGTTGAGGACCCATAATCATATGCTAGAAAGTCGAACACAATATTTTATAAAGTCATTAATTTATACATACATGTATGTATCATCAAAGTAATCAATCATGACACCGTTGGAAGAGAAATGGTATTAAATTTATATGATAAAATAAAAAATTAGACACTGATTTCTTATTGAAGATTAATCACCGCTAACGACACTAAAAACTTAGTAATTAAATGGTAATTAAGTTGGTAATACTCCAATTACTTAGTTTTTTTTTTTTATGTAAGATGATAAGAGAAGCATAATGTTAAGTTGGCAACACTCCAAAATTACTTAGAATTTTACATGTAGGACTGTTGAATTGTATTGAAGCATTGCTAGTGCGTTCCATTTGCAAGTTGCAACCACATCACAAAAGGCCTCAGCAGCATCATGTATGGCCTACCCCACTTTCTGGTGATCAATGTATTTATTGTTATGAAAAGGTAAAACTACAGAAACAGAACAACACGTTCCAAATATATAGAAAATCTTTAGTGCAACCGAAACGTCAAAGTCTGTCTTTTTCTTTGCACGAACACTTGCACCCAATATGTTAAATGGGATATTTATTTTTATGTAAGAGGGAAAGATAAAAAAAAAAAAAATTGAATGGAAAATTTTAACCAAATGGTAGAGATCAATATGAAAGTTTTAAATTATTGATCTAGTCAAGAAGACGGGAAAGGATATTACCTCATCTTTAAGGTTAATTTTGAGAAAGTATATGACTTTATGATGTTCTTTGAATTACATAATGTGGAGGTTAGGGTTTTGTGTTAAATGAAGTTCTTAGATTCGGAATGTTATTCCTCAAAGTCTTTGTTTTAGTTTATAGATGCTCAACTAAGGAGATCAACATCCCAGGGGTCTCGCATAAAGGGACCTTCTTACTCATTTCCTATTCCTCATAGTGGTAGAGGGTCTAAGTGGCTCGATTAGGCGTTCCGAGGAGTTCAATATGTTCTCATGTTTCAAAGTGGGGAACTCGAGGTTGGTTGTGTCTCACCTGTAATATGTTGACGATGCACTTTTCCTTAAAAATGATGTTGTCGATAATCTATGGACCTTTAAATTAACCCTCCGATGTTTTGAGTTGGCTTCGGTATCCAAGTTAATTTTTTCAAGAGTTGTGTTATGTGTGTTAATATGAAAAACACTTTCTTCAGGATGCCAAAACATTTTATGCATTGTAAAGTTGAGTATTTTCTCTTTAGTACCTCAATTAGCCTAGGAGCCCCTCATCCAACTCATCTCTAATAGACTTTAGCAATGAAGTAACATGTTAGTTAGTTTGGACGGGAGTGTAATCCTTATTTGCTTGGCATGTAAGAGAAAGTGAAAAGAAAAATATCATTATGTGGTGAAGTTTGCCACTTTCTCCGATTAGAATAAACGTAATGATATTTATACGATTATTTTGTGATAAATAATCTTTTTTGTTCCCTCTTATTTTGAAATTAAAAAAAAAAGATAAAGTGAGAATACAATAAAAATACGATAATGAATTATTTTTAAAATTGTTCATTATAATCGTACAAATATTATTTCTGAATGCCACCTTATGTGAAAAGAATAAAAGGTAGTGCTAGAGAGAAAGCTTTCGAAAAGGGTCGAATTCATCAAAAGTAAATCAGAAAGTGCTGTTGGAAAGGTCATTTATAAGAAAAGGGGTTGAATTCATCAAAAGCAAAGCATAAAGTACTATTAGGAAAGGTCATTTATAAGAAAAGGGGACAGAACTTGAGAACACAATTCATTCATGCGCACTAGACGCCACTAATAGGAAATGGTACGTGGGACATGAAGAAGTTGAAAGTCAAATATTATTACCTTTATGTGAAAAGTGATTTTGGCAATGAAAATTATTAAGGAAAGAGATGCTCTGCAAAACATAGAAAGAAATTCTATTTCATTATTCAAACTGAATTTTACAATGTGATTTTGGCAATGAAAAATATTATCACGTGTCTTCATCATAAATGTTGATGTCCTAACAACCATGTTGAACAAAGACATTGTTATGACATTTCTTCTTGAACTTGCACACCACTACATTCTTGGCAAATTACACTTCCCTCCTATTCAATACATTATGTACAAGTACAACATCCTTGAATAGTTTCGTGTACGAGAATTTCATTCCTACTTTGAATTTAAAATTATTTGTCGATTCTTCTTCAGAGTTTAAATTCACTATTCAGATCTATCTTCACCGTCAGTATCGAGTCATGTTGAAGAGGCAAAATAATTTGGATTTTTATAAATAGATGAAAACACAAAAGGTGATCAAGTGGTATAAGAGAGAGCTTGTGAACTCAGAAAAATTCAATAAAAGAGAAGCAAGTCTTGCTCGGCAACACAACAAAATTACGAAAGACTTCACTTTGATACAAAACACACTCAACAACAAAATGTGTGCATCAAAGATAAGAAACCAATCATTCAAGAAATATCAATATCATGAGACTGAAAGTAAGACCTATATTACATGAGAAACATGCATGCTACTAATCGTTAGGATATTTTTCTCTAAATAAGCATTGAAGACATTGAACTTTTTATAACATTTACAATTATTATTGAACATCCAAATGTTCATGGCCTTGACACTCGGGGGTTGTCTAAACTACCTACTTCTTGGTACCCCATCCAGAGGCGCCCAAACATGGGGGATAATCGAGCTAAAGGAATGTTTCCTATGAGAAGGTCAGGCCATACATATAGCCCAAAGAAGGAGAACGTAGAGAGGTTGATTTGTCGTCTCGTGATGTCCCACCTTAAACAACCAAGACATGCCTGATCATTGCCCTGTCGTATAGAATATTCCTAGGATTGTCACCTCCCATGAATTTGGGACCTAGGAAATGATTAGGAAGGTCAATACGATGACAAAACCCTAGAGCAGACACTATAGAGAGGATGACTTAACTTCTAGGATAAGTGATATCGTTCTACTACACATTTAACACACACCCAAAACCCTAGGCAGCAACCCTTTCTCAGGGGCGAAACCTTAGGCTTGTGTTCTTAACCAGAACAACTCTTTTAAGTTTTTGATAAAACATTTAATGAGTCAGTTGTTGCTTTACATGTGGTTGTTTTCTTGGTTTTGGCCTAATCTCCCTAAACTCTTTTCTTTTTCTTTTTATTTTAATATATCTATTGAAATATTACAAATGATAGGTGATTTTCGACTATGTGATGCATTTTCATTCTAATTCTTTGCTCAAAGAAACATCTTTAAGTTCACATCATATAAAATCACACATTTAAGTTTAAATTTTAGATTAATAGCACTCCCCTCCAAATCCCCAACTTTTGATGGAGAGTTAAACTTGACTCAAGAAAAATTTTGCTCCTCTCTTCTCCCACCACCTCCTTCATTCTCTTCAACCAAATAGGCCCTTGCAAGACTATTGGAGATTGCTTATAGTATAGGAGCTGGTCTAATGCAGACCACATGTTATATTTCATTTCTGGCTACATGTTAAAAATCCTCGCCCATTTTGATTAAGTATTATGATGATGTCCTAGTGTCATGAATAATTTCGAACCAAGAATTTATTAGACCTAAGCATTGAAGAGAAACAGTCAAACATGCACGAACTTTACTTTATTCATTTTTTATGCAAAGAAAGGTCTAAACCCCCAAGAAAAATAATCTGAACATTAATTTTTTCATGACAAGCAAACCACCAATATTAAAGATTTGTGAGCTGAGAAATCTGCCAACTACATATTAATTACCTTTTTTGACTTTCTTCTCCAAATAATTATGAAGATCATTTGCTTCCCCAGAAAAATCTTAGCCAGTTATATTCAGCGGGACAAAGAATGTGTGTCTTTTTGGTCCCTTATTATGTCACGAAATTGAGATTTGAGAGTGTCAAGAGACTTTTTGTATGAATCCATATAATTTTTTTATAGATTTCTTTCATGGAAAGTACTTCTATTCGAAGCACTATTATATTCGTTTCCACACATGTGCTTTCACACCAATATGTTAATTAATTTTTTTTTATTATATATCTAATTGTTTTACAACTAATATTGTTTTACCAATAAGAAACTATTTTACTATCTCCGGAATGGAATTCCATGTCGTCATAAAAACTCTGCATCCACGCATTTGGAAGATCAGTAGTTGTCCAATTAAAAACAAACAATTTTCAAGACAAAAGTTTTACATTGAGCTATTTAACATGTGTTCTTATGACACATGTTAGCATTTATCTTATTTTTATGGCTTGAAGATCATCTTATTTAACCCAAATACTTGCTTAGTGTGTGCTTGGACCAACATATCAGAATTGTTTATCATTTGGACAATTGCTTTTTAGACATCTCAAAATTGCTCACTTTACTAAAAATATATTGTCGAAAGTTACAACCAAATCGATTTTTAACACATAAAAAGAGCCGATCAAGAGTTACAATCCGATCATGAACGAAATTCAGATGTCTAAAGAGCAATTGTCTATCTTTTGCGTATACACTAACCCTATTCATATAACCTGCAAGTTTAAGCGACCCGATTAAAAGAGATTGACTAGCACGGATATCCTCGTACGTAGCTTAGGTTTTATTCTCACAATATTATTATAACACACACGGGTAAGTCTGTGTTCAAGGTTCTATTATTGGTTAGCACATTAAATTAAAATAAAGTAACAAGTGAAAAATCTTATTTTCCCAGAACATACATACATTGATGCATTTGTGCCCCCCACAACTTCTCATTTTGTAGCATGACACTTGGATTTTTTGGTTTGTCTTCATATGTTGTCTTTCTGAAAGCAATCTTCCTCTCATTATCAAACTCTGTCCTACGAATCCTATGCTGCTCTCCTTTCCCTCTCACGCTTTACTCCCTTGATTGGTGTCAATCGCATCCTAGTTTCTCTCATTGAAATTTTACTTTTATTATTAGCTCAGCTGTATGCTCATATAACTTTTTTTTTTAGTCCTCTATACATGCATGATGCATGAATTTTCAAGTTGTTCAATAGTTCATGGACATGTGTCAATCCAACATATATTTTTTACATATGCATCGACTTGGAATTGAACCCTAGATCAAATAGTTAAAGAATTTAAGTATCTACAAGTAGTTTTAATGTTTGAGACTGTTTCTCTTTTGTGATCTAAATTTTGTCGGTAATACTATTTTTTAAAGTTGTGAAGATAGCTAAATTAAAAAGAAGAATAGATATTAAAGAAGGAATAGTGCAATTTTTGTCATCAAGTAGCTAGTTTGAAGTGCACACTAATGGAGTCAACTATGATAACATAGCATTGTGTGTGAGCAATGAGAGGGTTTCGTGGGCACTGAGAAAGTTCATATCTATTATTAGTGTATCTATAGTTGGAGGTATAAGGTCCCCAATCAAGCCTATTTAATTTGTAATATTGAGAAAAAAATATTAAAAAAGACAAAGAAAGAAAAGAAGGTGAAAACGTTGGCAAAAGCTGAACAAATAAGGTAACAACAAATATGCATGTCAAATCCATAGCCTTTTAACCATTCCCCTTGGTGGGGTATGAGAAAGAAAGTGGAAAATAAATGTGAAAAGCAATGTGAGTGTGATAGGAGATGCTTCTTCTGGCCACCCTCAAAAGCAGTGGTGTTTCTGTATCATAGCTTCTATTTCACAGGATATTATTTGAAAAATCAAAATATATACACCATATATATTTATTTTTGTTATTTCTTCTATAATTTATATATAATTTAAAAATGCATTAAAAAATCACATAATAATGTTAAAAAATATATATATTCGACATCAAAAATTTGATGTACAAATATGTTTTTTTAAGGAATGTACAAATATGTTTGTTCAATCCATTAAAAAAATGTTTGTTCAATATTATTTGGGAGGACGAATGAATGGGATGTGTGTGGTGGTGGATGTAATGTTCTTTCCTTGCCCTCCCATTTCACCTAAACCTTTACCATTCCACTAGACTTTTGACCCATTAATATCTTTCCTTCTATTTTTCTTGTTTTGTTTATAAGTTATAAGTGATAGGAGAATTACTCTTCTGATCTCTCGAATATAAGAGAAGATTCTTTTGTTAAGTTTATTGAATAAATAATGTATTTGATATTTATATAAGTCAAATACATCAGTTTTTAATGAACTTAAAAATTCTCTTATGTTCAAGATTGGGTGGAGTATTTTAGTAACACCAAAATAAAAGCGGATTTGTGATATTATTAGTCTTTAACGTAATAAAAGAATCCGATCGAACTAACTCATTCAACTAAATGGACTGGAAAGTGGAATCTGACTTTGACTAATTAGGAGTTTGAGTTTTGACTATAAAATTTAGTTGTGAGAAAAGAAAAAAAAACTCAATATCTCTTTAAAATAAAATAAAACAGATGAGAACTCAATATGTATGTTTCTGTCTTCCTCCTCTAAGAAAAAATGTAGTATGTTCCTGTCTTCCTCTAAAAAAAATGTATACTCCTGTAAAAAAAAAAGAAATCAATATGCACTTAAAATCGATATTAGCTAATGCAAAAAAATAAATCCGTATGGTTGAAATAAAACTGTTTTGGTGAAAATCATTCTCATACGAATTTGTAGTATATTTTTCCTATGTTACTTCAAGCAATATTAGAACCTATAACTTTTTTTTGATGGAGTTAAAACCTATAAGTGTATCATATTTTTATTTCTCTCATTTTTATCTTTACTACTTTAATTAATATTGATCATTTTACATGGATGTTGATCATTCAACATTAATAAGGCGTATGACATTGCATATAAAATATGTTACATCAGAAAGGGGTCAAAACTTTTTTTTTAACAAGCAAAAATGGAATATATATTAGAAATCAAAAGAGAAATCTCAAGCACAAGGTGTGCTAGAGAAAACTCAAAAGTAAGCAATTACAAGGACAAAATGTAGCCAAAAGAACAAGGGCAAAAATAGCCAAAGAACAAGCTAGCCAATACCCAAACAAACAAAAGGGCTTAACCACCACATATGAAAATTATTACGGATAGAAAAATTAGTAGTCTTCATCCACCCAAAAGACTGTAATTTAATTTTCTCTACCAATTGGTGAACGGTATGGTCCTTATTTTTGAAAACCCTGTTGTTTCTTTCACTCCACATAACCCCCATAGAGCACAACCAAATAAGTTGCAAGAAAGAGCAAATAGTACGGGAGGCCCCTGCAGAATACACAAACTGATAAAAATGATCTGACACACAAAGAGGCTCGGGTCAAAACTTAATGATTTTACAATAAAATAAAATTGGCGAGTGAGTGAAAATAGAAAGATTTTTACAAACCGATAGTAGTCTAGTCTCCTTTCATTTTTAAGGAATTTTCACTCTAATAATTAATATTACAAAGGCTTAATTACACTTTTGGTCCTCGTGTTTTGGTCTACTCATGAAACTGGTCCTGCCCTTTTAAAACAGAACAAAACGGTCCTTCGTTTATCATTTTTGTTGCATTTTTCGTCCTACCTCCTATTTTCAAACTCCAGAAACGCAGAGAAATGACAGTTTTAGGCGGTTTTAGACCTACCCGTATGCTCAACCATGAAATCAACAAGGAATAAAACATGTGGGCACAAGGAATCTATTCTATTCAGCACACTAACTAAAAAAACCTAATTTGAAACATATCTTAGAAATTAGGGTTTTTTTGGTTAGTGTGTTGAATAAAGTGGATTCTTTGTACCAACATGCTTTATTCCTTATTTATTTCATGGTTGAGCATAGGGGGTACGTCTAAAACTGACATTTCTCTGCGTTTTTGGAGAATAAAATGGGGGGTGGGACGAAAAATGCAACAAAAATGATAATTGAAGGACCGTTTTGTTCTGTTTTAAAAGGGCAGGACCAGTTTCGTGAGTAGGCCAAAACACGAGGACCAAAAGTGTAATTAAGCCTATTACAAATGTTTAATCACACAAGCAAGAGGCTTGTATTGCTTAATCACACAAGAAAGAGACTTTTTCTGCTCAATCATAATTGAAAGAGACTTCTGCAATCTAACTTAATTAAATAAAATATTATTGGGTTTTACACTTGATATACAATCAAAGGTGTAATCAATACAATACATATTGGACTCTAAGTGTTAAGAATTTATAAGATATAAAAGTTTATAAGAAATTCTTGAAGTGTTTGTGCGCTTTTGATTTTGACAGAGTACGGACACTTTTAAAAGTTTAGATATTTTTTATTTCTTTTTCAAGTCTTCAGCTCCTTGTAGAGAGGAAAATCTAAGAGACGTTAGAGAGTGTCAGGGCATCAATTTGACTCCTTAAGAAGCTTGATCAGAGACGTTGAAATGTTTTATGATTTGGTTAATGTCGTTGAAAGGTCGTTTGAAATTCCTTTGCATTTAAAGGAATTATCCGTTTTATTTTATTTGTCTTTGAAGTTCTTTGTTTGTTTCTGCACGTGATCGGAAGAAGATAAGTTGTACTATTAAAATGTGATAGTGAACATCCATCATAAGACGACAAAATCAGTCAGAGGTTCATAGTCTGAGTCTTTAGAAGCTTCACTTCTTCATAATCTTCTGACCTTCAAAGTCTGAGTCCTTCAGATTCTTGTACTCTTCAGAGTTTGTTCCAGAACTTCAACTTCTTGCAAATTTCAGATACTCTTAAATGTGTTCAATACCTTATTCTTTTATAACCATAACTTGATTTAACACTTTGAATTTAATTATATGATTCTGCACATTTGAACACATATTAAGATATCATTTCTTATCAACAAAACTTCACAAACCATTGTACAAAACTCATTTTGGTTCACCATATTTGACTTTTAAAACGAAGAACTTTTTAATTGAGAATCTTTAAAGTGTGCTCTTATAAGACTCGTTAGCAAGATTTTGTTAAACAAAGAAAACTCTTCTCACTTTTATCAAATAATTTTCTTAGAAGGTTATTTTAAATTCTGTTGACTTGGCTTTCAGTATTTAGAAAGACCGATTAGTGCATAATAATGAATTCAATAAAAGAAAAAAAAATTGGGCTTGGTGGATTTGAATGAATTATATGCACTTTCACTTAAAGAAAAACTCCCCATTATTATCTCTTAGTAAACGCAAATGGTAAGTAAGTGGGCAGCAGTAAAAAAGCATAATTGTCGATAAATTTGTTGATTTATTCACCGATTCTTGGATAGCAAGGTGATACAGGAAATCATAGATGCATTCATAAGGATTGCGACTAGAATCTACACATTATGAAGTTAGAGGTCCAAAATTATGAGGTAAAAACTCTCCATTGAGGATTCCTATTATTATTATTATTATGTATGCTCCAAGAATAATAAGAAGGAAAAAAAGAGCTATACGTGAGCAGAAGGTGACTGTGGTTGTTGGCCCACTCGGAAAGTAAGTGGACGAAGCATCTCTTATTTCTCTTTCTCTCACTCATGAAAAGCAACCATAAACATGATGATGAAGACGACGACTAGAATTAATACGTAAACACTTTGATACTCAACTCCACCATCTCCACCATTAATCGACAAACAAATCTCTCTCAAACTCAATCCTGTACCCCCTCAAAACAAAAACGATTCTAATCTAGTAATCTCTCCTTATACATACGTATAGAATACACATAAATAATAATAATAATGTTGTTGGAATATTATTATCGACATAAAGAAAAGAATATGTCCTCATTGTTCACTCATTGAATCAATCTCACCATCTTTTCTAGCCCCACCATTTTCATTTTCATTTTCATTTTCACAACACTCCCATTATTCCCACACATTAATATTTATTTATATAAGCTCTTACAAATTGCAAAGTGCAAAATTATACTACTACTTACTCTCACTCAGTAGTACTCACTTCACAACATAAAACCACTTTTCTAATTTATAAACCTCACCTTCTTCCATCATTAATATCAAAATTATTTTCTGTTATTCCATCGTTTTATGAATACAAACTTCAAACCATGCCAACACCAGTATCATCAGCAAGACAATGCTTAACACCAGAAGCAATCCAAGCTTTAAACGACGCAGTAGCCGTCGCAAAACGCCGCGGACACGCACAAACAACCTCGCTTCACGCAATATCCGCTTTGTTATCTCTTCCATCTTCTTCAATCCTCCGCGACGCATGTTCTCGTTCGAGAAACTCGGCTTACTCACCACGCTTACAGTTCAAAGCACTTGATCTTTGTCTCTCAG
The DNA here is from genome assembly GCF_003473485.1 of Medicago truncatula. NCBI lineage: Eukaryota > Viridiplantae > Streptophyta > Magnoliopsida > Fabales > Fabaceae > Medicago > Medicago truncatula. Next base: position 35,274,886 of record NC_053044.1, read on the forward strand.
TATCACTTGACCGTTCACCTTCTTCGCATAACAACGTTTCATCTGATCATGAACCACCGGTTTCGAATTCGCTTATGGCGGCGATTAAACGATCTCAGGCGAATCAACGGCGTCATCCTGATAATTTCCATTTCTATCATCAGCAGCAACAGTTGCAGAGTCAACAAACGTTTTCTGTTAGTTCTGTTAAAGTTGAGTTGCAGCATTTGGTTTTGTCAGTTCTTGATGACCCGGTTGTTAGTAGAGTTTTCGCTGAAGCTGGTTTTCGAAGCTCCGAGATTAAGCTTGCAATTCTCCGGCCACTTCCCCATCTCTTCCGTCGTGGTCCACCGGTTTTTCTGTGTAACCTGCCGGAGCAGCCACGCCGGGGGGCTGGGTTTGGATTTGGATTAGGCTTTCCGTTTTTATCTGGGGTTGGTGATGTAGATGAGAATTTCCGGAGAATTGGGGAGATTCTTGTTCGAAGTAAAGGGAAAAATCCTCTGCTTCTTGGAGCATGTGGTAACGATGCTCTGAGAAGCTTTACCGAGGCTGTGGAGAAGCGGAGAGAAGGAGTTTTACCTTTGGAACTTGACGGGTTGCGAGTGATTTGTATTGGGAAGGAGTTAGAGAGTGGTGACTGCGAGGTGGTGAGTTTGAAGTTAAAGCAGATTGCTGCCATAGTGGAGGAGTGTGTGGGACCGGGTGTTATAGTGAGTTTTGGAGAGTTGAAGTCTTTTGTCAACGATGATGGTGGGTTTGTTGAAGAATTAGGGAAATTGTTGAAGATTCATTATGATAAGTTTTGGTTAGCAGGTGCAGCTGATAGTTATGAAAGTTACTTGAAATTTCTGGGTAGGTTTCCTTCTGTGGAGAAAGATTGGGATTTGCAGATTCTTCCTATTACTTCTGTTAAGGCTTCTGAATCATATCAGAGACCCAGGTCCAGGTATATATGATATGAATATGATGATATCATAATATGGTTTATTTATTATGTTTATGTCTCTTGTTATGTTCTGCTTCCAAATATTTTAATTGCTTGCTACTTCTATTTTTTAATAAAAAAATTCATTTCTTTATCTTTGGTCTTAAATCTTTGTGACAAGCCTGTGCCCTTTATTATTTTTTAATTTTATCTAGTTTTGAAGCTTTAGTCTTTATGTGTATTATTTATATCGTATCTTGAATTTTAATATTTCTGTTTATGATGTAATCTATGTGAAATCATATTTGGAATTATTTTGAAGCAACAGCCTCTCCAATGGTTTTTCGTTCAATCCAAGCTTTGTTTTTGCAACTTGAGTTTGACGACAACCGTTTACACGTTCTGATTCCATTAAATTTGAGCTGCAGCTATAAGAAATACTGATATTTCGTCTTTCTTGTAATTAACTTGCTAACATTGATAAGCTTGGAGATGGATTGCAGCTTTGTGATCCAATTACTATGATTATCACTAATTTTTTGTTATTATGAATGACAAATAAATTGACTGCATCTTTCACACTTATGTTATTTGTCTAAACAATTTTTTTTTTTTTTTTTTTGTACAGCTTAATGGATTCATTTGTACCACTTGGTGGCTTTTTTTCATCACAGTCCGATTTGAGAGGTCCACTAAATGGTTCATTTGGTTGTGTTCCTCATGATAATCAATTTGGTGAAAAATGTGAACATGAAGTTCTTGGTGCTTCAAATGAAAGATTTTCGGTTTCAGCTCCTGATCCATACCCATCTAACTTACCTCAATGGTTGAAGACTACAGAATTTGGCACAACAAAAACATTGACTGTTAAGGTGTGTAGGGTTCAGTTAAATTAACTAAATTCAGTTTAATTATTTGTATAAAAACCGTGGCAAGTCTATCCTTTAAATTTATTATACTTTAATAGTGAAGACCTTTTCTTTTTGTTTGTGTAAAAAAACCATTTTTCTTTCATTCAGTGCAGACCAAAGATGATGGTGTTTTGGGGGATAGTAGTGAATCTTGTACGCCGCGTAATAACTTGGACAACATATGCCAAGTTTTGCATCAGCGAATTCCCAAGGCAAATACTTGTCATACTGTTGTGGGATTTCATTGTGCTGACAACAAAAACGAAGACGCCGACAACCACAGCAGCAAAATCGTAGACAAATCATCTAAAGAATACATCAATCTCAACTCTCATGCACCTGTTGGCGTTCAAACGATGTCTGCATTACAATCCAGCAATTCTTTTCCTTCTTTCTTCTTGGCAAAACAGGTGAAAAATATTCCAAATCTAACTGATATGTTCCAGAATGTAAAAGATCTTGAGTCAGGTGACCTAAGATCATGCAACATCTCCAGTTCAAGTGTGTCCGATGGTAGTCAACTATCTCCCACATCTGTGACTTCAGTAACAACAGATCTCGGCTTAGGTATATGCTCTTCTCCTACCAGCAATAAATTGACAAAAGCTGCAGTTCAATATACAATGGAGCCTCCAAAGGAAATCCCTAATCGATTTACTTCAAGCTTTAATTTGGATGAAGAGATTATCAGGATGCGTCCGTCCCAATCTTCATCCTGCTTAACTTTTGACTATTATCAACAAGCTGATGACGCTAGAAATCCCAAAGTTCTTTTTGAAGCTCTTTCCAAGGCGGTAAGATGGCAAGATGAAGCCATAAGGGCTATTATTAAAACAATAGTCTGTGGCTCAACAAAAAGTGCTAAAGACCATGGGTTAAATCAACGTGGGGACAAGTGGATGAATTTTGTTGGACCCGATAGGCATGGTAAAAAGAAAATTGCTGTTTCTCTAGCTGAATTACTGTATGGAAGCCGGGAAAACTTTACTTTTGTGGATCTGAGTTCCAAAGAAATGAATGGATGTAATGTGAAATTCAGAGGGAAGTCTCACCTTGATTTTCTCGTAGATGAGTGCTGCAAGAAACCATTGTCTGTGGTTTTCATTGAAAATGTTGATAAAGCGGATATAGTAGCTCAAAGCAGTTTGTCTCAAGCCATCAAGACAGGAAAAATCACAGACTCGCATGGACGAGAAGTTAGTGCAAACAATGCAATATTTGTTTTTTCTTTCTCAGGTTACCAAAATAGTTTGATGCAAACAAGGGAACCTTCCAACTATTCTGAGGAAAGAATGCTGAGTGTACGGGGCGGAGGTATCAAGATCAAAGTTGAACATATGGTTAGAGACATCAGAAACCAAAGCATCGGTGTACCTAACAATTCAATAAACATCATTCCTAATCTAAATTTCATAAACAAACGAAAATTGATTGGTGACAATGAACTTCACGATCCCCATTTACTCGCAGATGCGGCTAAAAGGGCACATACAACATCAAACCGGCTTTTAGATTTGAATCTTCCAGCTGAAGAGAATGAACAGAAACAGACAGATGATGGAAACTTTGAACATGTCTCAACTGAGAACCAAAACCTTTGGTTGCAAGATTTGTATAATCAGGTTGATGAAACAGTTGTTTTTAAACCATATGATTTTGATTCCCTTGATGATAGAGTGTTGAAATTGGTAAGAAATAACTTCAACAAAATTCTTGGATCCGAGTGTGCCTTACAAATCCAAACAGAAGTCATGGATCAATTGCTTGCAGCTGCATACGTCTCGGACAGTGATACGGAGGTGGAGAACTGGGTTCAGCAAGTTCTCTATGGTGGATTCACTGAAGTGCGGAGAAGATACAATCTCACCGCCAGTTCTATTGTGAAACTTGTTACATGTCCAGAGCAAGCTTCAAGTGTGCACCTTCCACCAAGGATAGTTTTAGATTGAATACCCTTCGGTGATTGTTGTCTTTTCTTTTTGAATGTATAATTTAGCTGTAGCATATAGTGAAACTATCTTAGTCTTTAATCCCTATTATTTTGTTGGGTTTCTTTGTCTAGGTTTCAGTTGTGTATAATATGTAATTGCAGCTAGTGCTTTGTGTGATTATCCTGGGATATTTAAATTAAATGTCTTCTTTGTTTATGTAAGGTGTTGCTTGATGTAATAGATTAATAAAATATACTAATGAACCGATGCAGACCAAAAAAAGGAGGTGTTTGTGTTTTGTGATTGCATCATGAATTTTCAATGTCAACCAAATAAATTGTTGAGACGAATCAAATCTGAGTTCTTGGTAGTTTTTGGACTGTTGGCCCAGTGGAACATATTTGCACTTTGCACCATATATAGTAATCGGAGGCTGCTTTGATACCAAAATTTTGATAGATACCATACACAATAACAGGTAAAATGAATCAAAAGAGTATGATTTGCTGAAAACATTGGATGCAAAGACATCGAACAAAAAAAACATAAGAAATGTCCCATTTGAAATTGATTTGATTTAAACAAATCTAAATAATAGAACCTAAATAAGCAAGTGCAATACTCCATGTACATGTTCTTCCATCTCCTAATGATCAATGTGGACATCTTCCATTTCCTTCTTTCCAGCATTCAATTCAATTTAGTACTAATGGAGTGATTATTGACCCGATTACATCTTTTCAACTCCATGTGCATGTTTCTTCCACTTGGGCACAGGTGTTCTATAAAATGATTCATGATATATGAACAACCAATAATCGAGAAACTCTACAACACTGTATAAGAGAACCTCAAATTTCAGTCCAAGATGCAACCCGAGTCAAGAAAAGAAATGTTAAAAAAAAAGGTCACGCTAACTATTACGCTCGGGGCACCAGCCCTGGTTAAGGAAATCAAAAGAGAAAGTTTTAAGTTGAAAATATTATTTTTTAGATTTTTGAAGTATTGACTACATAACTTCCAATGAATTGTTACTATATTTGCTTCCTTAATCTGTGCTCTATAAGCATTGGTTATCATTTCTCTTTAAAAAAATAAAAAATTACATGGGTGGTACTATTATACGTTGTCGGACATACTTGTGTTTAGGTAACCCTTTCTCATAGAAAAAAGTGTTTTGGGAGAATTTAAACAAAATAAAATAATTTTAAAAAGATTTACAAAAGCTAATTTAAATTACAAGTTACTATTGGGAAAACTCGTGCCTTCTATTTTCTTTAAAACAGAAAAACAATCGCTGCAAAAAAATTAGCTAAATAGAATGAATGAGAGGTTGATAATGAAATTGGATTAATGAAATTTGATAGTTTACATGAAATTTAAGGGATTATGTTTATATTCATTGGTAAAACCGTAAAAGTCAATAGAATGAGATAGAATTTTGAGAAAGGGTATGCTAAAAGGTGTCCCAAGGAAGATAAAAAATAAAAAATAAAAAAAGTTTTAAATTGAAAATGACACTTTATTGATTTTTGAAAAATTGATTACATAATTTTTATTGTAATACTCCATCCGTCCCAAATTATATGTCACTTTAGAAAAAATATTTGTCCCAAATTGTATGTCACTTTACAATACCAATGAAACATTAATGTTACTTTTCCTATTATATCGTTAACTATTTATTACTCTTTCTTCTTTCAATTCTTTCATTTATCTTTCCTATATTATTTATTAAGGATAATTTTGTAAAACAACTCATAATATCTCTTTCCCACACAGTATTAATTACATTTCTTAATATGTGTGAAATGCCCAAAACGTCATACAATTTGGGACGCAAGAATACATACTTTCTCCGTCCCGTAATAGATAACCTATTTGAAAACGTGCATTTTTTACTTAACATATATTGATTAGATTTTTCTACTAATATCAAAGATAAATAATATCATATAAGATGTTGTTAGATTCGTCTTTCAAAATATCAAATTTTTTCTAATAGATTAGTAAAGTTATTTAAGATCAAAATTGTGCATCGATATATGTGACAAGATTAACTGTGTCATTTAATATGGAACTGAGCGAGTAGTATGTTTGCTTCCTTAACCAATACCCTGCATTTTCCATTTTTTAATTAAATGAAGACGGCTAGGCCAACTTTGTTAGAAAAGAGAGAACATATATCATTATCGTTTGCATTGACTTGTTTTTTAGTTTAAGCATAACACCATCAATGCCCCGCATTTCCTATTTTTTAATTAAATGAAAACGGCTAGACCAACTTTGTTAGAAAACGGAGAACATATATATCATTACTGTTTGTATTGACTTGGTTTTTAGTTTAAGCAAAACACCTTATGTAAATAAAGAAGTTTTTTCGTTAAAGAGAACTTATGAATTAATATAAACGTTTATTTATTTGCATAAACTATTTTTCATAAGCTCAAAAATAATTAAATCTAAACGGATCCTATATCAATACAACTTTAGAGTAAATCGTGATTAACTACATTTCGGTCGAAGTTTTTTCTAGACAAATTATCCTTAGCAATCCAATTATTTTCAAATATAACTATCTTTAAGTTGAATATTTTTCTCTACAAATTTTCTCGTATCAATATAATATTTTTTTCCCAAATTTAAAACAACATAAAATATAAATACAACAAAATACATCTATACCTTTATTATATAAAGACAACTTTGAAGTCAACCATTAATTAAATATATTTGGGTCGGACTTTTTTCTAGACAAAATTACCCTTAGCAACCCAATTCTTTTCCAAATTTAAATTTAAATCTATGCATAAATTAAAGAAAATTAAAAAATATATGTTTTTGAGTTGAATACTTTTTCTACAAATTTTCTCGTAGCAATCTAATAGTAGTATTATTTTTTTCGAGTTCAAAAACCACAACAAATATAAATACAACAAAATACAGAAGAAAATGTGGATAGACGGATACATAGTATCAGTCTTTCTGCTAGTTTTCATCGAGACATCTCTCAATTGGCACATGTAAAAAAAACCTCAATTTCTTTCATTTCATAAGATCCCCAATTTCTGAACGAGCAATGATATATCTCTAGAAAAATAACATCAAGAATTCTTCAAGAATAAAGAGCAGCCAATCACAATGCACTATTTACCACAATTCAAGGAGGTGTGATTGAAAAATAGGAAGTGAACAAATAAATCTTGCAGTTAAAACTTGTCAATTGTGTCTTGAAAAATTCTTGAAGTTATTTTTATAGAGAAATAACATTTTCCTTTATGAACAAGGATATACAAGTATATATATTATTAGTAAATGAATTTATATAAAACCACTGGAAATAGGATTTTCAGAATAATTATAATTATTTCTTATTATAAAATTAATAGGAAACGTATAATATAAGTTATGAAGCCAAATATATATCAATAATTTGATGATGCAAGATGAAAAGTATTGAGATAACATGCAAAAACAAATTGGCTCAAAGAGGGTGACTTGAATACTCGTCTTTATTCATGCAGCCGCTTCAATTCGGAAACAACAAAATATTATCAAATGTTCATTGATGAGAAAGGTACGTACTGTAATTAAAGATGATCAAGGTATGCTCGATGAACAAGGTATTAGGACAAGGAAAATATTTGGGGCTATGATCTATGATTGGGAAGAACAAGATTCTTTTTTTTTTTTTTTTTTTTTTTGAAGTTAAACTAGCCCACCCAAATTGACACAGAGATAATCAAACCTAAAACCTCGAGGAGGAGCACACTCCCAGATCCCAAGCCAATAACACTAGGCCAACCCAAGTGGGTTGGAAGAACAAGAAATTAGTGTTCAATTTTATCAAAGATGGAGTTTGGAAGAAAATAAATTCTTGGTAAGACGTTGTCTGGTGCAGGTAGAAAGGTTCTTATCAAGTGTGCTTTCAGTAGCATAAGAAATATTTGTGCACTGAAGATGAAATTTCCAGATTTAGTTTTCTCAACAAACCACTTGTATGCATGTTACTAATTTCATTATCAAATTTTATGCTCACTCAAACATATAATATGATCACGTGCATAACTAATACAACTAAAATAATTATTGCTGACTTGTGCGATTTGGAATACATAAATATAATAATAATAAAAAAAATACTTGAATTTTGAGAACAAACAATAATAAACAAGTGGGAAAGGAAAAGAGTGAAATTCAATAATTAGTTTTGTAGTACAATACAATGAAAACTTATGGTGTATTTCATCATCACCACAAATCCTCTGTTGGGAAGTGGGAGACAATGACAAAATATAATACTCACCTAGCTAGAAAATGAAGAATCTTTGTGGGATCCATTCAACATTATTAATTTCAAACCTAAAAAGAAAACAACTTTTCCCAGTATATATCAATAAATATTTATTTTTTACTCTATGGCTCATAATTAATGTGCAATTTTATGAATATAGATAGATATATATAATATAGAATGACCCTAGAGCATGATGAATATTATTTTGAAGACTTCATAGATTCAACTTGAGATTTGCCACAAGGTCCCCTCATTCTAATGAAGAGTCTGTACTCATCAAAGGTCATTGCTGGGTAGAGTGCAGGTCTTTCAGGTGTGATAAGCTGTTTTAATGGCTCAATGGGTATATCACTTCTTGGGTTATAGAAAAATGCAAGAGAAAGTCTCTCTTGATCTGAATTCACTATCACTCTGTGCTCCACACTCTTGTATGTTGCATTGCTTAGAACCTGTTCAATTGTCAACATACACAAACAAATTAACCAATTAATTAATGTGACTTATATATATCTCAGAGGGAAAGGAAAAATGAGGCAAATTTTAACAGTGGAAAAAAAGTTACATTAAATAACGAGGAGTTCAGGACAATAATTAGTGTTTTACAAATTGAACTGATTATCAAATAGGTAAGGTTATGAAGTCACTAGTCTAAATACTAAGTTACTTATCGAACCATGCAAATAAATTGGATTAAATCAGATGATTCTGTTGTCAATAAAACCATTGAGAAAATAAAAGCTTAGTTTTTTTTCTTCTTTCATTTTCGCTACTATAATGCATAGACTAAAACAAGGTAGAAACTTTTTTTCATTCTCAAGGTTTAAAAAGAATTATGTTTTTTTTCTTCTTAGTAATTAATTGTTAAATAATTTTTTTTTTCATTCGTTCCAGTTCGAACCAAAAACATCAAACTTCTTATATGTTATCCCAAACTTATATGTCTTCCATACAAGTACATTTTTTATAAATCTATGATTTTGATATCGTTTGAATGTGTATTTTGAGAGTTATATATAGCTTTTAGAGATATAAAGAGCATTGGTTGCTTCTAAAATTACCTTGCCAATAAAAAATACTATGACTTCAAGTGATAACACTAGCCAAATGTTTATCTATTTATGTAGACATGTGAATGTAATTTCCAATAGTATAGAATTTTTTTTAATAAAATAATATGAGGATAGGTTAAAAGAATCAATCAACTAATAAACTCATCTTTTATCCCAAATCCCAAGCATATAAAGTATAAACTATATATGGTGATGCAAGTGGTGACGTACGCATCAAATATAAAGAATTGGAAATTAATTATGTCACTCGATAATATAAAAAAATTAAAGGACATTTTTCCAATTTAAAATACATATTTTGGGTAATAATACATAAATCATAAATAATGGATATAAAATATTTGGACACAATACACCTAATTTTAGCCTAAATTTAAATTATCTAACCTTTTCAACATCGTACGTAAGTAAAGAGCATGTGCATTTTAAGAAAGACATGTGCATAGTATACATTTGTTGTTTGAAGAATAAACTTAAAATAATGATAAAGAACAACCCCCAAGTTCCCATCCCATGTGTCTCTCCACGTGGGCAGATTCGTGTATTAAATTATCGTGAATACTAGCCAAACATTAATAGTTAGGATAATTTATGTGAGAGAAAAATATGATATTTTAATCTTAAATATTTACCTGTATTTGGTCACCAATGTTGACTATGAAGCCATGTCTAGCAGGGTTGACCGTAATCCAATTATCAAATTTTCGAACTTGAAGACCAGCCACTTGGTCATCTGGAAGCAACATAGTCATACCTCCTGGGTCTGAGTGTGATGATAGACCTAATGTCAATTCTGGCCTTGGACACTTTGGATAAAAATTCACTCTCATGCATGCTCCTATCTCTTCACCCCCAAATGCATTTTGAAGAATTTTTTCTTCTAATCCAAGGTTTAATGACAAAGCCTTCATTAATCTTCCACTTAGTTTCACTAGCTCTTTCCCATACTCATCAAACACTTCCCTGCACATATTTAACCTATAATTAATCAAATTGGATCCTCTATGCCTGGTTTTATGGTTAGACAATTGAATTAAGAGTAAATGTGCTCATAAATGAAAAATATAATTTAGTCTCTTTTTTTCTCCAAAAGTAAAATATTATTTTTATCGTTTAATTATAATTATATTTTCTAATAATTGAATTCTCTCTTACTTTGACGGTTTGTCCAACTAGAGATTTGGCGTTGGGTTCTTGTTGGACAGAAAATAGGTAGAAGAGAATTCAAGTCTTTAAAAATGAAGTGGCATATCGAATAAAATGTGAGACAAAAATAGTTTATAACTTATAAGGTTCCCTAAAAAATAAAAACTTATAAGCACGGTGAAGCGAAAGTCCAATAGATTTAAGAGAGTTGCTTTTTCATTCTATGAATTTCTCTTACACCCTATTCGAATTTTAAAATATGAGAGAGATGTTTTAACTTGTTTGAGATGATTTTATAGGTTGTCTATGCTGTTTGGATTTTATAATCCAAACTACATAGAGTGCACGAGAAACTCAATATTATTATAGAAAAAGAAGATCCCTAGATTTATATCTTTTGAACAATGAACGTCAGTATAAACTATTAAAGCCCAATATGCAAAACAGTTCTATAATTGGGCCTCCCAACAAAGTCTAGATTGCGGTTCTCAAAATTTAACTAAGTAAACTACGGATTTTTATAGAATATCGCACTCCTCTCGATTTGTCAATCCAGATAGAGAAAAAACACCATTTTTCTCATGCGTTTGGAGGATTGACAAATCTGGAGGGATGATTTTTAAAAACTATGAGAGGTAGGAGAAGAAAGCTCTCTTATATTACCTGCAAGATTGTGGAGAAGCAGGCCATTTGTTGCAGTCCTTGACTGAAACAGGAAGGTAGTGCAAAAAGTAGTAATCACTCCAATCAAGAATAGCCCCTTTCTCAACACCAAGTCTACTTCCATACCCTTCATAAGTTGTTGGAGAGTTTGCATATTGTTGCTTAGCCTCCATAGGCAAGTGAAAGAATTGACGCCAAGTTTCCCTAGCTTTGTCCATCAAATCAGGACTCACTCCATGGTTTACAATTTGGAAGAAACCCCAATCACGACAAGCATCAGAAATTTGCTTAAGGATTGAAGCATGAACATCAAGGTCATCACCATTTAACCCTCCAAGGTCTATGATTGGAATATTGATATCATCATAAGAAGAAGTGTCTACAATTGGCCTATCAGTTGGAGGCTTGATATACCTATCAGGGATTGAATCTTTACATCCTTCAGACAATGATTGAACTCGGATTATGGGCTCTGGCCAATCTTTGTGGCTCTTCAACATTGCTAATAGCTAGGTTTGCTAAAGTTAGCTACCACTGGCTTCTTGTTTTATGTGGGTTTGCTTTCTAAGGTTGATGTTAAATATGCTTCATGTATCAATATATAGTGAAAAATGGATTATATAGACATTAATCCATTTTGGTAGTTGACAATCTCGATCACTGATCTGAATCAGGTGTTTTATATGATAAAATATACATAACTTACTGAATCAGGTATAATATATAGAATGTTTGATATTAATCAAACGATGTTTTATGTGTCGATTGTGTGAATACAAGATTTTCTGACACCTATAAATCTATGTCCTAAAATGTGTGCTATGACTCAGTTTGAGGGGCCAAATGTGTGTGTGACAAAAATAAAATTAAAGAGTTGGATTTTAGCTAAGATAAAGTAATGTGTACATAATATTAAACTAATGGTAACGTACGAAAAAAGTTGGATAGATGGGGATGAGGTCGATATGGTGGATGTTAAATGTAGAAAATGAAGTAGGACCATGATGGTATATTGAAGCAAAAAAAACGTGCAATATGTGGGGGTTTCCTCTTGTTGAAAGGTATGAAATGAATTTATGCAAGTTAATTAATTCCAAAGAAGACAATTTAGATAAATGACAAGGGACACTTGGTGATGTTTATTATTTACAAGTATGTAGCTGAGTGGGATCTTAACTCGGACAAGTGGGTACGTTGTATTTTTTTTGTCGACTCAAGTGGGTACGTTGTGATGTATTTCATTGAATTGACGTATAAAAGTATAATACAAATGTTTAAAGATTTTTTTAAGTATTCAATTGCAATGTTATTTTTTTTTGGGTAATAACTATAATTACATTTCTTCTTCTTTCTTACTTTCTTTAAAAAAAACTATAATTACATTATATCTCGTTAGGATAATGTATTATTATATGTATAGACCGGGGTTCGAATCCCGGACATCTCATTTATCCACCGAATTCTAGCCACTAGGCTATCTGACAAAAAAAAAACTATAATTACAATTGAACTTTAGGTTTTCTCTTCCAGTTTCTTTATTGACGGGTGGTTTTGAGTCATTTTTAACCTTAAATCATCTCTCTTTGTCATTTTTTCTCTATTTCAATCTAAATAAGTGATTTTCACATAGATCTTCCTCGTGATTTTGTCATCTGAGTGTAGTGGTGTGTTGTTCGTCGTTTTGTGCGGCGTTGTTTGATTTTCTATCTTGTTGCGGTGTTCATTTGATTCATATTGAAAGATCGATTATTCAATCAAAGATTTGGGCATCAACGTTGCAGATTCGGAGGCATGAGTATTCCGGTCAGTTTAATTTTATCATATACTGTTGTAGGCATACGTCGTTATATGCTATTAACTTGGATGAGTGAGTTTATTCGCAGGTTCATTCTTTACGTTTTTAGCGATATTGAATAATGTATTCTATCGATTTAAATGAATGAATTTTATTTTTTTAAAAAAATATTATTACAATTGAATGAACTGGTACTACTTTAAAATAAATTAAGATAATGACCACGAGGATTGTTCTCGAAGTGGTCCATAAACTATGTCATTGTCAATTAGAATACGAGAGGCTTAGCTTTCTTCTCATAAATGACAATTGACAAGTAGTTAAATGTTTTTCTTTTTATTTTTTAATCACATTTCTCACATTTTCTCTTTTAATCTGCTTTTATATTTTATTACACGTCTCTTACATTTGTTTATCGTCACATTTCTGTTAAAAAATTTCCTCTATCTTTTTTCTTCCACCTTTTCTATCTCTTTTTGTTACACTTTACACAGTTTATGAAGTGTGAAAGTATATTTTTTTTCTAATTAAAACATTGACCTCACCTTGCGTTTGTCCTATTCAACAAGTCTTTTACCCTAAAACTGTAGCTACAACTCTTTGTCTCTATTGAATTGTAATTCAAATATAGATGTTTGGAGTTGAAATAAGTCATTCTGAAGATCCAACTAATATGGTATATAGTTGTTATAATACGGTTAGTTAGTAGTGGAGAATTTACTTGTCATGCAAGTAACTAATGGTATGTCATAGTTAGAAAGTATTGGGCACTACTGAAGTTAAGGAATAAGAAGAGAAAGTAGAGTTGTTGCATAGACCAAAAAATATTTGTATATACACTTTCTTTCACAGTTCACTTTTCCTTTCTCTATTTTTTCTACAATCCCAGCAACTGGTATCAATCGCCTTCGGTTCCATTCAATCAAGATTTATCAAGAATCACATGTATCCACACTCGTTAATTAATTAAAAGATGACAAGTGTGATGGATAAACTTGAAAACAGATGTTGGGGAAAGCTTCCGGTTCTTGATAGCAAGAATTGGGATAGATGACACAGGAAGATGAAGGTCCTCTTTGATTTTCAAGATGTATCAGACATCATTGAATTTGGAGTAGATCCTCTTGCAGAAAACACAACAAAAGTACCGCACAACTCATAAAAAAAAATTGGCTTAAATACGTAAAAGGTCCCTGTAAGTTCGCGTGTTTTTGGTTTTCGGCCCTGTATCTTTTTTTGTTCTAAAACAAACCCTGTAAGTTGATAACTTTTTGAATTTCGTCCCTACCGTCAACTTCTGTTAAAAAAATGTCAAAGTGTCTAACGGCACATGACGTGGCAATCGTTGACATGGCATTAGTTGCGTACATGGCCTTCTAGGTGATCCCTACTATATTAGAGGGACCAAATTCAAAATTGAAAAAGAATGGAGGGATGAAAATAAAAAACGTGAACTTACAAAATTTGAAATTTAAAACCCATTTCTCCATCTTCTTCCTCTCTCTGTCTCTTATCCTCTCCAATTTTCCAATTCTTCCCAAATTACACCAATTACACCATATTACACCAGCTTTGTCCTTCAGACTCTTCCCATATTACACCAAATCAACTTTGTCCTTACAAAATTACACCAATTTTCCAATTCTTCCCAAATTACACCAATTATTAGTGTTCTTCAAACTCTAATAATTTATTTTTACTGGTTTGTTGTTCTGTGTGTGCTTTTGTTTGTAAAGAAAATGATAGCTCAGGGGAAAAAGTAGTAGCAATGGTACTTCAAACAAACTATGAGTCAAATTTGTCAAAATTTCAATCGAAGATAAAATTGGCAACAAGTAAAACAAAAACCATATGAAACAGTGGAGAGAATCAAAGTCAAGGAAGATGTGAAACTAGGTGTGGCAAGTAACACAAGAATGAATTGTCAGTTAGAAAGTGAAACTCAGTTGCTGACTAATGTAATAGGTTGATGTATACAAAATTTCTACTTCAATTTTTGAGAAAAATTGGAATTGAAGTAATTTGAGGGTTATGGAGTTACAAGTTGTGTTTCACTCTAGTGGAATTTATTAATGTGGTGTGGATATGTTGTTTAGGATTGAAAAGAATAGAGAGGGATTAAAGTAAATGTGGGTTTGATGATTTTTTGATGAATGATGAATTTAGTTTTGAAGATGAAGATTCGAGAAAGAAGAATTTTTATGAGTTAGGATTGAAGAATGATGGTTTTTCTGGGTTAAGATGGAAGAAGATGAGAAGAGGATGAATAAAATCTGTGAAAATTATAAGTCGTTTTTTTCCCCGTTTAATCCCTCTTGTAATTTTCGTTTTTGAAATTGGTCCCTAAAACACAGAGAGAGATGAAGAATATGGAAATAACAAGGGTTTTAAATTTCAAATTTTGTTATTTAGTTGTTTTTAATTTCGTCCCTATGTACCTTTTCCTTTTTGGTTTTGGTCCCTGTAATATAGTCAGGGATCATCTGTCACGACACATCAGCGTTTTTTGCCACATCATCCTTTGCCATGTCAGTCGCCGTTAGACAGTGAGGCGTTTTTGTAACGGAAGTTGACGGGAGGGACGAAAATCAAAAAGTTATTAACTTACAGGGGTTGTTTTAGAACAAAAAAAGATACGGGGACGAAAACCAAAAACACGCGAACTTACAGGGACCTTTTACATATTTAAGCCAAAAAAATTTGTTTTGATTTATCCTAATAGATCAAATAAAAACGAAAATTTCTTGAAAAATAAAATAAAATAGGTTTTTATTTGGCCTATTACGGTAAATAAAAAAAAATTATAGGGAAAAAAATCAAAAATGACCTATATTAAAGACCTATTAACCCTTGTAACAAACTCATGATTTGTTATGATGTATCTATAATATCTACCATTAATTTGTTAGGGATATTGCATATTAAATTGTGTGAGCTCTAGCCACTAAGCTATACTTATAAAAAAAAAAATTATTTAAATTATCAATTAAAAATTAGTTATATCTCATTAAAATATTAACATTCCACATTAAGGAACATTTTTTTTTTAGTGTTCAAGGTTCGAACCCAGACCTTGCATATATTATGCATTGTCACGAGGACACGTTAAGGAACAATCCACAACAATAGAAATATTATTGAATATTGAAAAAAGAAACTTTATTTTGATTTTATATAAAAAATATTGTGTTTTGGTGTAGTATTTTTTTCCCAATTTCATTCTTCAATTAATTATTTTTTTAACATTTTATTGTTTTTGTCAATAACGACATAAAGACGGTCACATTAATTTCCATCTTATCGCTAGCTATAATAAAAAATAAAAAAAAAATAAAAAAAAAGGTTAATAGGTCTTTAGCCCCCTGTAATATATGTCATTTTCGATTTTCCCTCTTGAAATATTTTTTTTTTATTTACCCCGTGTAATAGGTCAAATAAAAACCAATTTTTTTTTATAGGGGGTAAATCAAAAAAAAATATTACGGGGAGAAATCAGAAATGACTTATATTACAGAGAGGTAAAGACCTATTAACCCTAAAAAAATATATAAATATATATAACTAACCAACGATGAGTTTTTTTCATTAAAACAAGTGCTGGTTTAAAACAATTTGTGTAACTTGAGTACTAAGACCATCTACAATGGGAGGTCCTTCCCCTGTTTAACATCATGTTAAATAGGCACCCCATTGTAAAATCAATAAATACGGTGCTTATAAAGATTGATGCTTTTATAGGCACCCTCTATCCTATTACTCATGGATCCCACATGTACAATTAATTATATTTTTTCCTCTATATTCAATATTTGTATTATTTTAATATTAAAAAATAAATTATATAAAAGTTGCAAATAATAGTTAAATTATATAGGGTTAATTAAGTAAATCGTCCTTATAAATATTCAGAATTTTGTTTTTAGTCCCTACAAAATAAAATCACACTTTTTAGTCCCTATAAAAACTTTCATCAACATTTTTAGTCTCTATAAAAATTTTCCATCAGCATTTTTAGTCCCTATAAAAATTTTCCATCAACATTTTTTGTCCCTAAAATGTTTAAAGAAAATGTCACATGAACTAAAAAGTGTGATTTTATTTTATAGGAACTAAAAACAAAACTGTGAATATTTATAAGGACTAAAAACTTAATTAACCCAATTATATAATAATTGAAAATAATATTTTCTTGAATTATTAATAAAAGTAAAAAATGTTCGCTTTTTTTTATAATTTATAATTAAATTACGTCAATATTTTAGAATTATATAACTAAAAAAAACCGACACCAATGAGTACAAACTTGAAAACAATTTGCACGTACATGATTGAAAATTAATTACATATTGACAAGAAACTAAAATGAAGTCCACCAAAACTATAAAATACATGAGTGTTTTTTTAAGGAAAAATATATGGGTGCATTAGAGTAGGTCAAAGAGTGTGTCGTAAGCATTATTCTTTTGTTTTTTTATCATCATATTATAGATATGAAATTCTTAATTACCGTCGATTTTAGAAGTTTTGTTATCATCATATTATAGATATGAAATTATTACCGTCGATTTTAGAATCTTCTCCATATTTTGTTTTTTTACGTTTTCTCCGTACTTGAATATAAAGATCAAACACATGATTACCGTCTATTGATTGTTGATATGATGTTGCCATTATTCAAAATTACATATTACTTTTAGTTTTTCCCTATTTTTTCTCTTCCATGTGAGTTCACTTTGGTTTTTAAGTGAGTTGTTGTGGATTGCTATTCTTTAAGGAAAAAACTTGATGAGTTGGTCCACTTTTTTTTTCGAGTTTGAGCAAGTAAAGGTTTGGAATAGCGAAATAGAACAGTTGCAGCAACAAGAAGTTCAATTTTTACATAGCAATGGTTGGAAGTTAGTGCTCTTTTAAATTTGCTTCCGCTTATTGGTTAAAACATGTTGTTTATGATGTATAAAATGTTTAAATCGTTATAATATTTCACAATCACACGTTATTCCTTTTCTTTTATTTTCATTTTTTTAAACCAAATACATCATAACTCAATTGAATCTCTCCATGGTTTAGGACTTTGAAGTGCGCTAATCTCAAAGTCTTATGTTCGAATCCCACCGATGTTAGTTTCGAAGAGTTAGTTTGTAGAGAGTTTTGCGATCCGACTTTGAACGGGACTTTCATAAGAAGACTATGAGATTGAACCTCTAAAAAATTTAAAAATAAAATTTAATCTCTCTATATACTCAAAAAGTAAAAATACGCATGAAAATTGAGTGAATAGGCAAAGACACTCATGAAATTATAACTTTCGTCAAAAAACTCCCTGACTTTTAAGAAACTTAGAAGAAAAAACTGAAATTGTCAAATGTTAGTCAATTACCCCCTCCGTTTGTTTTGACTGTTAAACCCTATGACATGGCAGTTAACTGAATATGTGGCACCTTCATGTGGACTGAACTTTATGCCACGTCAGAGAGGATAAATGACTATTTTTTTATATTTGTTTTGCTTTCTTCATCTTCTTCTATCCACTTCTTCATCATCTTCAACATCACCTTCATCAATATTCATAAAAAAATCGGAATAAAAAATTAAGAAACAACATCCTATGTGGTTCAATTCATGTTTGTTGTGCCTCTTGGATGTTTTCCTTTGATTTTATGCTTCTTTATTCCAACATAGCTGCAAGATTTCTCACAAGTTGTAATGTATTGAATGTTTCACTTTCTTTGTTGTGTGATAGCAAGGAAATATGGAACTCATTTTACTGTCATGAATATGGGCTTACTTTTATTGTTATAGAAATGCGATATTTTGGTATGTTTAAATATCAGCATGTGTTGGTGGTGAGGTTCTTTTTTCTTCAATTTAGAATAAAAAAGAAATTGCCCTTAAGAAATTTTAGTGGAATGTTGTTGCTGAAATGAAATTTTCCTTGAGTCTTGAATCTTAATGTTGGTAACCTGGGAACTACAATAAATGGAAAAGTGGTTGTGATGTTCTATGCCGTTAATTATTGAGTAATGTAAACAACCATATTTTTTTGCATGTTTGTCAATTATTTTGC
Organism: Medicago truncatula; assembly: GCF_003473485.1. Lineage (NCBI taxonomy): Eukaryota > Viridiplantae > Streptophyta > Magnoliopsida > Fabales > Fabaceae > Medicago > Medicago truncatula. The sequence continues at coordinate 35,293,670 of NC_053044.1, forward strand.
ATATGTTGTGTAATTTTTTATTTTTTTTGGCAGAGGCAACATTTAAAGTTCGGTCCATATGGAGGTGTCATGTATACAATTAACTGTCACGTCATAGCGTTTAACAATCAAAACAAACGGAGGGGGTAACTGACTAACGTTTCACAATTTTATAGGAGTTTTAGAAGTTTCTTAAAAATCATGGGATTTTTTGACGAAAGTTACAATTTCGGGGGAGTTTTTGCCTATTCACTCCATGAAAATTTCAAAAGTTCACTAGGATATTTTCTTCTGAGGAAAAGTTCACTGAGATATAACATCATCAAATCCAAATCCGACAGAATAATGTGTAAACCAAACACTATCTAAAACTAAATCACAGCCTTTTTTAAAACAAAATTACAAAATAAAATTCACACTATTTGAATCAACAATGTGAAATTCATTAAAACATAGCTTAGTTAGACTCTTACTCATCTAGTAAAATAACACCTTTTTTCTCCATCTATGACCATTGAGTGTCACTTCTGTTCTTTGATTACGAATCCTTTTTTTAATATAAATATTGGATTTATTCATATGTTATCGATATTTAAAGTCTTACGTGACACTAAATTATAATTGTTTGATCATTAAAAAAATTACTTTTATTATATCTAACTACATTGTCACATTTGCTCAACAAAAAAAAAAAAAAAAACTACATTGTCACATAAATAATGTGTTAATATCGATTGACAATGTAATATAATAAGTTTCACACTATTCCTGAAATAAAAATAAAAAAATGTTCTACTCTAATGGGCATCAAACTTTATTGAGAAATACTAACTCATGTCTTAGGTACATGTTAGCATATCAACGATAGAATTATACATTAAAAATTGTGTCAGTTTACATCTTAAACTTATTCTCGTTAAATACTTGCTATTTATAGAATCTTTAACATATGTTTTAAGTGCATGTGTTTGAAAGCGAAATCCACATTTCAAATATTTATTCAGCTTTCTCGTTCAGTTTTTCTTTAAAAAAGAAGTAATCGGTGTGATCACACATGACAAAACCCTCTTAAATGAATCATACATTGAACCTTATCAAACTCATATACCATCAAAACAATGATGTAATACGTTGGCATGACAAGAAGAGAGACATCTTTAAGAGAAGCCAGAACTAATATAACTGTCTGAGTTCGATTCATGCATCCAAATTAAAGAACAACGTTGTTTGGCTTCCCTAATTTGATCGGTGGACCTGATTTTGTTTTGCACGAGGGTACAAAATTATTGGGTATATTCCCAAATTTGTTAGGAAAATGTTGGTTGTGATGTGTCACCATGATTGATGGATGCTCTTCTACGTATGGATGTGAAAATCCTACACTTTTTGTAAACATGTTCAAGTTTGGGGCAATAAAAGAAACTCCCTCTCAACTCAAAGAACCGTTTTTTCCCTTATTTAAAATAAGTTGATAAATATATTGGATAAATTTAAGTCACGCACCATATAGATAAGACTCTTGATAATAGTTTATAAAGAAGGGACATTCCTCATCTTATGAACTGATTTTGTAAGGATGAATTAGACTCTAAATTTCAACCATATATAATATTTAATTATTTAAATTTGAAATATAGAATTACAAAAAAAAAATGTTAATGATGTCTCTTAATTTAATTTCGCGTAACAATTCAGATTTTTTTTTTTATCCTTTTTATGCAAGATTTGGTCCTTTACGTATTAAAACGCCAACATTGTTATGCTTTATTACATAAAAAAAAAATAATAATAATAAAAAACAAGATCTTCATCAAAGAAATTCAATTCATTATTTTGTTTCTAATGAAATAGTAGTTTTGAGAGACTCATAGATCCAAGATGTTAGTATTTTGTAATGTAAAAGATCAAATCAAAAAAATAAAAAGATAAATGACTAAATTGTTACTTAAAATTAAAATTAAAAACAACATGAACAATTTTGCCTAAAAATATATTATGATTTTTATTTACTAAAATGTAACAATAGACTCCCTTTTACTTGTGCATTTTAGACATGAAATTATGTTGATTTTTTTTTAAGATATAGAAAAGTTACTACTTATACATCAAATGATGGGACCTCTTTCCGAACTCTTCATATTCATAAATTTTAATGCATCAGGTTGTCCTTATATAAAAGTGTTACAGAAAAATAGAAAAGTAACACAACTTATACACCTCAAAAAATCATGGACCAAGAGAATAAGCATGTAAATCTAAGTGTAAATATTAGCAATGTTATATACAAAATATATGACAGTACAAGGGGCTGGTAAAGGTGCTTTGGTCATGAGTCCATGACGTGAAGAAATTTTTTAGTATAGAAGCGGTGCAGTCATTGGTTGTTTTGTTTTGCCCTATATTTCAGAATTTCTGAAGTTATTTTTTATTTTTGTTTGAAGGATGAAGTTTATTTGTTTTGTTAATCGCTTCAAACGGCTATGTTTGCTATTCAAGTCTTTGATTATCAAAAGGGTTGGCTTAAACTCTTACTAATAGATTGTGAATCTTCTTTCTTTACTCATTTTATTTTTCTCTTCTAACATTGCTTCTTGGATGTTGAGGACTGATTGGTGCAATTGCTTGGAGTTAATCTATTCCTTTTATTTTAGAATTTCTCATATTTACATAGAAGGAAACTATTAAGTTGATAAATTAACTTCTATTGGGTTTAGTTTTAAATGTTATATGAACTTTATTGTGAGATGATAATCCTGATTTTATTAGGTCAGATGTCTTTCGGCAGAAAATTTGGTTTGTCTTTCTACTGTTTTAGGCTTTTATTAGTTACTGTCTTTCTTTATTTTTATTGAGTTTTTTTGTCTATGTCCCTAAACTTTATTATTTTTAGCTTGTGTTTATATATTTTAGCATGTGGTTTATTTGTTTGGGTTGACGGTGCCAACTTAATTAGTTGGGAACTTGGGATGACTTTCCCATTCTAACGCCTCATGCCTTTTGCATGCTTAAAAAAATTGTATGACAGGATCATGCCCAAGGTCAATCAAAGAACAAGGAATTTGGCCAAAGCAACATAACATATCTAGAGTGATATGTGGATATATATCATCTTAAATTTTTAAAAGATGCATTTTTGTTTTTAGGAAAAGGGTCATACTAATAAATGTCCTTTGGATATTTGTTAAGAATTTAAATATGGAAACAATTTTTAAATTTAATGTTGAAAAAGTTGTTTTTTGTTATTTTAATAGTTTGAATACACAATTTTAGGGTAAAGTTTTTATTTTAAATTTTTTAACAAGTGTCTTAAAAGCACTTGTTAGCATTTCCTTACTCTTAATTATATAACAAATTTTAGAAATATGTCTTGTCCAAATTTCTTTTTTTAGAGATATGTATTTATATGTGGTATTGTTAAAACTTTTAAGAAGAGTTTACCACCAATTACGGCCTACAAAATTTGAAGAATTAATCTCAACAATTACATGTGTATATACAGAATTTACATAAAAAATGTCCATAATATATCCAAAGTTATAATAATTAATTCACTATGTGAGAGAGGTGTTTTTTATTTTGTTAGAGAATGGATATAAAGAGTATTTGCTAAAGTCATAACAAAGAAACACCCTATCATGGTATAAGTGTAAAAATAAACGATGATCCACCAAAATAGTTTGTCTTCTTTATAATATTTCAACGGAAACTATTAACAAATGTCTGAAAGGCATTTGTCAAGTAATCAAATATATAGGGCCTGTTTTATTCACTTTCTAAAAACAGTTTTCTCTTTTCTAAAATTCAAAAATTTGAAAAGTTGTTTGATAGACTTCATTTTAAAAAATGTTTCTTAAAACTGTTTTAAAAATTGTTGTTTTTAAAACTGAAAAACGAAAACTAGTATATACCGTTTTGCTTTTCGGTTCTCCAATTCTCATTTCTTTTCAAAACAGAAAAACACGGAAAAGTGGTTAATTTTCATTAATGGCAATCTGATAAATAAAGGAAGAATTTTTAAAACGTTTAAAACTAGTATAAACCAAACAGCTTTTTCTGTGTTTTTTTTCTTCTTAAAAACAGTTGTTAAAAATTGATTTACAAAATAGTATTTAAAAACTAAAAACTAAAACATAATCAAACAGGCCCACAGTAAAATTATTTTGAAAATTATGTGATCAACCTCTTTTAAGATGTAAAAAAATGATTTTTCAATAAAAAAAATTACTTTTCTGTGTTTTCTTAACAAGTATTTTAGAGAAACTAGTTAGCATGACACTATTTAAATTGTTAGGACATCATGTTCTAAGTTAGCGCTGGATGCCTAAAATGATAACCCTGATTACATGCATTTGGAGAATTTTTCAATGTCAAACTTGGTAGTCCTAGTGAAAAATCTGGGATCCCTCCTAATTTTCTCACGCAATGCCCTCATTTTTTTTTAAGTAGCTAAACTAGCTCACAGAAACTGATACCGAAGAGAATCAAACATGAGAAAACAAAATGCCTTAGGGACGAATACACGTCCAACAACCCAAACATTTTCAATGTAAATCCAAACCAAAATGGCAACCCTTATTCTCAACAATGGTATTTCTCAAACAAACCAAAAAAACTCTCTAAATTCCTTTTATCGAATTTCGTATATAAGTTTTTAAAAATATCAACCATTGAACCAAACCAACCTATTATTCATCGGTTTGGTTTGGATTTAATGAAAAAAGTTGTAAAAATCAAACCAACCCAATTATTTTCAATTGGTTTGGATTTATTTTCTTCTCAAAAACGAAACAAACTCAATTGTTTTTTTTTTTTTTGACAAACAAACTCAATTGTTATACACCACTATTCTCACTAATGGTATTTCTCAAATAAATAAAAATCTCTCTGAAGTCCTTTTCTCCTACATTAACTTCTCTACTTTTCTGTTACAACAACAAGAAACAAGATAGCACCCACATACCCCTTTTTTTATTTTCCCTTAGTAATAAGAGAGTGCATGAAATACAATAGAATTTCTTTTTCCACTCTACTAACTTTTCACGAGTCCTCCAAATTTTCCATTTGCCCCGTTCATATTATATAAACCAAAGCTTGTTTAACGTTTTTCAGTTTACAAAATCCAAACTGTTTTTACTCAGTTTTATTCAAATTCAACTCCAATTATCAAAATGACATAATTAAAAATTGAAATAAAATTTAATAATTCATCACAATCTATTATCTAGACATGATTTCATAATACATATACATTAACATAACGCTAATTAGTACAAAATATTTGACGCCTAAAGCTAAATTTGAAGTACAAGAATATGGAGGTGGAATGAGGGAGAAGGCTTGCCATCCCTCTCATGGACCCTCAAAATTTTTTTGGGAATGCGAGATAATAGAGCATGAGAAGGTGGAAATTGATTGAACAACCCCAGGTCGAAGCTGATCTAAAATACAAGTTGTTATGGGACATCATATTTTGACCATTCATACTTACCCCAAAACTATTACTATGAAGGTCTTTCTTGACCTCATGTGTGAAAGGTCAGCAGTGAAATCATGACATCCTAACTCGGACCCATAAAGCAAAAGTAGGAAAGAAAATGAGAGAACATGAGTTGGAATAAGAATTTGTAAAGAATGAGTGGGTATTTATAGGCAAAATGCAAACATAGACTGTAGTAAAAATAAATGAAAGGTTGAAACATGTGGTCAACCAATCAAATATGGTAAAAAAATATATATATAATGCATGAAACATGCATGGAATGATTTCAGATTATATCATCTGAATATAGAATGAGTTTGGATTATAAAATCTGAAATGTGTCATACTCTAGATGGAGGTGTTACAAAGGTTTGGACAGTTTGTTGTTCATTTGTGGCGGATTTGATTCATTTTACATGTTTTCCTACAGTGTAGTTACAGTTTATGATGGTGTTCTGGCTATAAATAGCCCTGCATTCTTCTCCATTTTTATTGTAAATCTGCTCTTCGTTTTTTTCTTTTGTTTTCTTTCTTACTTATCATTTGGGAGTGGGTTATCATGGTCACTGGTGACCATTCTTACCATCATGTGGAGTTTTGTGGGGACAATATAATGGTCAACATAGATCTTGTTATCAATTATAATATCTTCTCCAACTTTTTACAGGATTTGAATTACATAATTTAATATTCTGCAAACAAAAGTTCGTACTATATAATCTATACGGAACAAAATAGAAAATTCGGAGGGTGCGCGAAAAGTTAGAGGGCGGGAAAAGAAAATCTTAATCAAATATCCACTTATCTCACAAAGTCCAATAACAGAAAAAATAAAAGCCCAAAGAAAATAGACCCATAAATAATTTGGAGGCATACACTGCAATGTACAAATATTTGAATGTTTTTCTTTGGACCCTCTAATATTTTTAAGATCTCATAAATACACATGTGATAGCTACCTATCATAAACATTTTCTTTAAAAATGTATATTAGGAGATAACTATCGAATGTTTATCGAATGTCCCAGATATTCTTTATTATCAATCAATTATCACCATTGCACCCAAAAAAAAACATTCAATTATCATCCTTATCCCAAAACAAAACGGCCTTTAACACCAACTTGTAATCATTTCCATTGTTCATCATCAAAAATCAAATTATCAATCATTTATACCATTCTTTTTTTGAAGGATCATCTATACCAGTGTAGCAAGATTTGGCATAGCTTTTTTCTCTTAGAGGACTTTGTGGCATACCTTATATCAAGATCTTGTGTTTAATAAAATAATTCTTTTTGTTTCATAAAACAATTGTGTTAATCGTTCAAATTTACATTGTAATATAAGCAAATTCTGAAAAATAATAATGTAAAAAAAAAAACATTTTAACTTTGCAATTTAAGATTCTTTCTATTTTTGACCTCATATTTTTACATGTATATCTAAACTCTAGAAAAGTGATACAGATGTTGAATTTTTTCATGATTTTTTACAAGCATATTCAGGACATTAAAATAGGGCTTTCTTCTTAAAATTAGAATTTTTCAACTAGAAATAGATTATCCTTCAAAAAAACTAGAAATAGATTAATTATAAATTTTTAAAGCGCCAAAAACTCAACAAAAAAACAACACAAATCTCAATCTAGAAATGAAATTTTGAGTTGGTTTTTTTACATTCCCTAATTTCAGTTTTTAGGTCGAGGTTTTCATTGTTTTCTTTTTTTATTTTTGGAGGTTTAAAAATTTATAATTAATCTGATCTTTATAAAAAAATAAAAAAAAAACTAATTTTGGTTGAAAAGTCATATTTTAATGTCTTAAACATTTTAACATGCTCGTAAAAAAATCATGAAAACATCAACCTCTAAATCACTTTTCTCGAGTTCATGTCTACATACGAAAGTAGAATATCAAAATAGAAAGAATCTCAAATTACATGGTTAGAATTGGCGTTTTTTATTACCGTATTATTATTTAGACTTCATATATACTACAAGTTGATTACTCAAAAAAAAAAATATTACAAGTTGAATTTGAACAATCAACCTAAAAAAATTATATCAGTGTGCATTTCTTTTTCACTCAACCCTTTTATCCTGAGTTTTTCTTAGAGGTTTTTATCATAAGTTTTGTTTGACCTCAACAAAAAATCGCTTACAAATTGCATGCATAAAATATTTGAGTCCGAGTCACGGAATGGTTTTTTCAGTAAAAGAGTCAAAATTGAGTTTACAACTGATTGCGCTCCATTCCCATTCTCAACGAACCTTGGTTGCCTAACGGGGAGTTTATTAGTAGTGATATTCCAGGTGCTCATTTTGTTCATAATTTTACTATTAATAGTCTGACGAATTTGCATGACAAAAGCTGGAATGAGCAGGTAGTTAGACAGATTTTTAGCGTGGATATTGCAGATAAAATACTTCATACGCCACTTATTTCTCAAGTTAAGGAAGATAGAATTATTTGGAAAGCAGAAAGGCGCGGACGCTACTCCGTACGTAGTGCTTACAGGTTGTGTGTAACAGATTTAATTGACTCTTCCTATTTATGGCGGCCGGGGTATTGGTCTGGTATTTGGAACCTTAAAGTTCCACCGAAGGTTAAGAATTTAATTTGGCGTATGTGTCGCGGATGTCTACCAACCCGTGTACGTCTGTTGGATAAAGGCGTCGTTTGTCCCACTAACTGTTCTAGTTGTGATTCTACTCATGAGGACCTTTTGCATGTTTTTTTTGATTGTCCTTTTGCTTTACAGGTGTGGAACAGGGCAGGCCTTTGGAGCTCCGTACATCACGCCCTCACTCATACTACTTCAGCTACGGATGTTATTTTCTCTCTTCTGGAGACTCTGTCCGCTGAGTTATCTCAACGTCTATCAACTGTCATTTGGAGCTTATGGAAACACCGTAATCTTAGAGTTTGGGACGATGTTACAGAAACAAGTGCGGTGGTTGTAGAGCGAGCTCGAAACATGATTACGGATTAGCAATTGGCGAATTCTCCGGATGTCCTTGCATCCACTTCGCCTCCTCAGCATGTCATGCCTGCGCATATGGGGGCCTCCTCCTCACACCACCACAGTAGAGTATTGTGGCAGCCCCCCACATCAGGTAGATATAAATGTAATATCGACGCAGCGTTCTCAACTCATCATAATCGCACAGGCATTGGTATTTGTATTCGCGACTCGAAAGGTAGTTTTGTTCTGGCTAAGACTAATACTTACCCTTGTATTGTTTCAGTGGATGTTGGAGAAGCTTTAGGGCTGCACTCTACTTTGCAATGGTTGAGTGATATGCAGCTCGATAATGTGGACTTTGTGACAGTTTCTAAAGTAACAATTGATGTCTTCTTTTCTACACGGAACGACCTGTCTGAATTTGGTTCTATTATTTCTTCTTGTCGTTCTTTGTTTCGTAATTTATTTTCCAACTCTAGGGTGGAGTTTGTTAGGCGACAAGCCAACGCGGTGGCTCATCCTCTTGCACGAGAGGCCACGTCTTTAGCTAGTCCCGCCGTTTATTATGATATATCCAATTGTATTGAGACTATTATAATTAATGAAATGCTATAAACATGTTTCCCTCCAACAACAAAAAAAAAAAAACTGACTGTGCGTTCAAGCTATAGTGTTCTGATGCGCCTTAAGAAATGGTTATCTTATACTTAAAAAAAAAATAAGATGATGATTTCAAACAAAAGAGTGAGACTCTATACATATATAATAGCACCCAAAAAAAGACTATACTATAGTAGAACTGTAGAAGTGAAAGAACGACTCAGGAACATTTTTTGACGTAGCTGTCATCCAATTTGGACTACAAACTCAACAATTTACATGTATATAATATAATAAAAATTAAAAATTTCGTTGTAAAAAAGACAAGTCATTAGTAATTCATAAATGAAATATTTATATTACTTTTGCAATTTGTAGATTCATTTTTAAAACAAAATCATTTTTTTTTTACAGAACAAAATCAATTTTATATCTATATATTAATTAATATGTTTATTGCTTTATTATATAAAAAGGTGTAAAACAGTAAATAGATATAAGTGAGAATTAATTTGAAGTTTGATCATCCATATTTGAGAGTCAAGTCAAAAAGAACGAGGAAGAGGTCAGCGTGCAAACATGTTGAAGAATGAAGATACGATACGAAGACACCAACGTACGAACATGACCAACAATGATTTAAAGAAACACGCATATGGGTCCCACTTTAGCATTGAATAATTGACTGTGACCAAGTATACAAGTCAAAGAAGATTGAGTAGAATTTGAGAAAGAGCAACGAAGAAAAGTCACACTTTCCTCTCTTGTTCTTCTTTTTCTCTCCTAACACTATAATAAATAGAACTTCACATTCTTCAATTCTCACTCACCTTCACAATTATAGCACACACAAGAAGCCACTCATGGAAAACAAATTCCAAAACTCAACTTTACTTGAATTATCAGCAATAGATGATATTGAAGCTTTCAAAAGGGAAGTAGAAGAAAAGGGCTATGATGTAAATGAGGCAGGGTTTTGGTACTGTAGAAAAATAGGATCAAAGAAAATGTGTTATGAAAAGAGAACACCCCTTATGATTGCTTCTTTGTTTGGAAGCATTAGGGTGGTCAAATATATCATTGAAACAAACATGGTTAATGTGAACATGGCAATTGGTAGTGAAAATGTCACTGCATTACATTGTGCTGTTGCTGGTGGCTCTAAATCCAAATTTGAGATTGTTAAGCTCTTGCTTGATGCTGGTGCAGATGTTGATTTCCTTGATGAAGTAGTTAGGCAGAAACTTTCAGTGGCTAATTCAAAAGAATTAGTAGCTGAGAAGAAAGATTCAGGATATGCTATTGATACATCATTGCCTGATATAAACAATGGTGTTTTTGTAACAGATGAATTTAGAATGTATAGTTTCAAAGTAAAGACTTGTTCAAGGGGTTACACTCATGATTGGACTGAGTGTCCATTTGTTCATCCAGGGGAGAATGCTAGGAGGAGAGATCCAAGGAAGTATCCTTATAGCTGTGTTCCGTGCCCCGAGTTTCGCAAAGGAACATGCCAGAAGAAAGATTCATGTGAGTATTCACATGGTATTTTTGAGTCTTTGCTTCATCCTTCACAATACAGAACAAGGCTTTGTAAAGATGAGATTAGGTGTACTAGGAAAGTGTGTTTCTTTGCACACAAACATGAAGAGTTGAGGCCTTTATATGCTTCTACTGGTTCAGCTATGCCTTCACAAGAATCATTACCAATTTCAAATGTTTCAACACCACCTATGTCTCCATTGGTGGCTGATTCATCTCCTAAGAATGGAAATTACATGTGGAAGAATAAAATCAATCTCACTCCACCTTCATTGCAGCTGAAAAATGCTTTGAGTGCAAGGGATTTGTATCAAGAAATGGACCTGTTACATGGTGTTTCAATGCAACCTTCAACTCCTAGCCAATTTCAATCTATGAGTAGGCTTCAGCTGAACCAAAATAGGAACCATGTTCAAGCAAGTTATCCATTCAACAACATTGTTTCATCTCCTATGAGAAAATCATCACCATTTGGATTTGATTCATCAGCTGCTATGGCTGCAGCAGTGATGAATTCAAGGTCTTCAGCCTTTGCGACACGAAGCCAAAGCTTTATGGATCGCGGTGTGTCAAGACAATATATCGGTGCTTCCGAATCCAACAGTAGAATGAACTCTGGTCTCTCAGATTGGATTTCAAATGATTGGGATGAGCTGCATAAGTTGAAAAAATCTGCTTCTTTTGGATTTAGAAATAATATGGCTGCTGCTTCGCCCGTTGCACGGCCTCAACATGCCGAACCGGATGTCTCGTGGGTTCATTCGCTTGTTCAAGAGGTTTCCTCTGAGAATTCTGAGATATTTGGTGCTGAGAGGCTACATTATGATCTCTATAAACAGAAGTTATCACCATGGACAGAGCAGATTGTAGCATAAAGTGCCTCTTGATTATTCTTACTAAAGTTTCATATTATGTATTTATTTATTTAATCAATTAATTGTAATGTTGTTAGCATTTAAATTACATAAGAATATAGTTTTCCACACAATTCACTCGTCATTTCAAAGCTCCAATATAAACATAATAACAAAGTGTACTACTATTTTTTTTTAAGTACACTATCCTTCCAACACTAACTCGTTAAATATTAAGAGAATATCAAATATGATGATGATCAACATGATTGACTATTGACAATAGGAAGAGGAAGATGAAAGATATGACACTAAAATAAAAAAATATAATTTTGGAAAATTAAAAAATTATTAAACATGCTAAACAAAAGTTAACCGAAAAACATAATCCGGTTCAAAATATAAAATTCAACATCATTGAAAGGAGAATTGTGTATGTTTTGAAAGACATGCGAGAGAGTTGTAATATCATAATCTTTGAAGGGAGGGGAAGTAATTTACTTATAAAATAAAGTGCACAACGTCTCGTAATTTCTGGCTCAACTGGTAAAAATGTCGAAATTATTAGGTCTGATGTAATGACCGGGGTTCGAACTCCGACACCTCCACTTTATGTGTGTGTTTATGATGGTTTTGTCATCTCTTCTATCTAAAAAAAAAAAGTGCACAACTGCACATGAGTGGGGTGTTAAAACTAAGGGTGCAAATATTATTACTTAAAACAACAATCATAATTTATGCTTTCTGATTCAAGATTATAGCAAAATGAGGTACGTAAACCATTAAATCGATTCTTATTACCATCTAATTTATGCTTTCTGATTCAAGATTATAGTAAAATCGTTGTTAAATAATGTAATTGAAAATAATGTTTTTTTTTTCTTTTTCTGATTGATTGAAAAGAGTTGAAGAAATTTGGTGAAAGCAACATTCTGAATTTGTCCATTTGTATTTATTTCCCTTTTCCTAAAATTGTTAATTACCAACAATTGTAAAATTGTTTCAATTTAAATTAATCATATCACAAAGGTTGTTCAACTCAATCATTCCTCCTTGTTCTTCCTGCAGCTTTAATTCAACCATAACTGTCACAGGTAACAAACATGTCACAAGCAACCAAAATCAATTTTATTAAGTGGAAAGGAAAGGATTTACTTACCAACAATTGTTTTCGATGCTGCTGAATGCTGATTTCGGCCTTTTTGTAAAAAGTGGTGCTGCATTCACTATATTGGAAAAGCATATAGTTCACCTCTCTTACATATTTTTATTTAGCACGTTCCTAGTAGAAGTGGATACTACTTCATCTTGCATACAAGCGGTTACTACAAGTCATACATAGGTTCTGGGTGATAGAATTGAGTTTGTTACATATAAATAAGCTAGTTCAAAGTTAATTATAACTAGTGGTACAAACAATTTATACTTGAATTTCAATAACATTTGATATGCTATGAAGCACCGACACAAACACAGATATCAAATATGAAAAACAAACTAAAGCTGATAATTGTTTAAAAAAATGACATAAATAAATGTAATCACATATGTCGACGTCAAAAATACATATCAGACACCACCCAGGGATACACCTCCTCCTCCTCCTTCACCTTATTTTTCTTCCTATTCCTCTTAGAGCCTGTTTGGTTCAGTTTTTCACCACCAAGAAGTGATTCTATAACCCTCAAAAGTGAAAAGCTGAATTTTCAATGGTGTTTAGTTTGGCTTTTAAGAATTGATTCTATCCTCCAAAAGCAATTATCCATGAAGCTACAAATCCTAGCTTTTGGCTTTTGTAGAATCAATTCTACATTAAACTATTATCAATTTCATAACTACCCTCTTAATTATCATCAATTTTTATCACCCTTTCTCCAACCATATTTGCTTTTTTCTACCTGAAACCTTAAATTCATTCACTCCACTGTCCACTTTTCTCTAGCTAGAACTCAACCACCCTTCACAAATTTAATCTAAAAATTTGTTGCAATTAGGTTATATAACAACACCACCTCCTACTAGCAAATATTGTGCTCAAGAGAACAACAAAAAGGAAAAATTCTGCTCAAAAGATAACAACAACAACAACAAGGTAATTTAGCATTTTTGAGTGATTTTACTTTGATTTGCTTACTTGTTTGTATTAAATTTAACTTTTTTTCTTTGCTGCAATGCTTATAAAATTTGTTTGGTTGCATAATATAACAATTCTCCCAGAATCAATTCTGTCAAAATCAATTCTATCTAAAGCTAAACCAAACACACACTTGCTCTTTTTCTTCCTCTCCTTATTCTTCTCTTTCTCCCTTTCTTCTTCCTTATCATCCTCCTCATTCCTCTTCTTTTTCTTCCTCTTCTTCCTTCTCTTTCTGGTTCCGCTTCCCCCTTCTCCTTCCTCGTTTCCTTCTCCTTCTTCTCGTTCCTTTGTTTTTTTATTTGTTTAAATAAATAAATTTCTAAAACATTCTTAGGAAATCCAAAAAACAATCACCAAACATATAGATATGAATGTTGTTCCTAAAAATATTATTCCTGAAAATATCATTAAAAGAATGTAATTTCTTACCTTAAAACAAACACGCTTAAGTTATAATTCTCTTGTTAACCACAAGAACAATAGTATACATAGGTTGTGGTTCAAACCATGAATTCCTAAATCCTTCCACTTATATAAATCCAACAACTATACTATCCGGCAAAATGAGACCATGTAACACTCACTACCACTCTGTTTGGTATGAGAGAATTACAGCAGAGAGAGATATTGAAGAGAGAAAGAGGAGAAATATGGTATTTCTCTTGTTTGGCAAAGGCAAGAAAGAGGGAGGAGAGATAAGTTTTGCGTGGGATCCACGTGTTTTTTGTTCGCCCCTATAAACGAAGAAAGAAGAAAGAGGAGAGAAATATACATTTACTCCCTTTGCCTTTTATACCCTTCAATTTAAAACACAACACACCTTTTTTTTTTTGTATTTTTATGCAGTTTTTTTTCTCATTACTTTGTTCTTATTCTTAATAGGCTTATGTAAAAAATTATTTCAAGGACATTCTTGTACTTTTAAAATTTAATCACACTTCTCTCTCTTCTATTTCTTTTCTCTTTATTTTAACCAAACAATACTTTAAATCTATTCTATTTTTCATCTTTTTCTCTCTTCTCATACTCTCTCTCACCTATTTCTATCTTCTCAATTTCTTCTTTCAACCAAACACACCCTACATTCTTATGTCCCAACGCTTTATCCACTTTTTTGAAGCTGCAAAGCTAAGCTTTTGCAATGAAGTAGTTTTTCACGGTGATTCCGGTCGAGCCGCAGAATCAAACATGCTATAAATAAAAAATAACCTTAATATGTATTTTATCATAATTAAAATTTCATGGAATAATCTGCAATTCCTTAAAAAAAAAATGTAATAATCTGCAATAACACTAAAATAGAAAATGTAATTAAAATTTAACAAACCCGAATTGCACTTACCTTTAATTGTTTGATTTAAACAATTTTGTATGCAAATGACAAAATGCAGATGAATTGAGACATAATCTGAATTGTAGGTAAAATTCAAAGGAACATATTTATATGTCAAAAAAAAAAAAACAGATCTAAACAAATTAGACCAAGTTCTGTCGTGGAACAGAGTTAGAGTCGATTGAGGTTGAGACGGGCTTTGCGACGAAAGTGGACTCTGTAGTGGCGAGCTATTCCAAAGTTTCACTATGTTTTCAGGTTTCTCTTCTTACCAATTTCATTTTACTCTTCGTGCATGCTTTCTTTACCTGAAAGTAGTGCACCCCACTTGTTTGATGAATTTCATAGCTGACATCATTTTGTTATATTTACTATTATTTCAAAAATAACATTTTTATAGTTGAATCAATTTATCAAGAATTGAGAGAAATTATGTAGTGCTTGCTCTGCTGTTTTCTTGTTTCCTCATTATGCACTTGCTATTAGCTATGAAGCACTGATAATAATTTGAGAAAATGATAGAATGGAATGTAATGACATGTGTTTGTATTGAACACTGACTCGTGTCGATAACGAAATAGCCTTCGATCAGAAATGCCGGTGTTGTATAGATAATCAATTTGTTTGTTCTGTCAGTTTGAGTAATGAGAAACCCTGAGTAATTGTTTATTGTGCTTCTGAATTGTAAACTGGGAATTAGTTTATTTCTTGTGATTTACTTAGATCTGATAGTGATACTACTTAACTTTGTCTCAAAGCTAGATCTGGAACAACTATTGCTTTTATCATGACTATGCTACCATATTTTCTTTCGAGGAAAATGAAATAGCCTGCAGTTGGCCTTCTTTTATCTGCATAAGCCCCAGCCAAATCACAATACGCACCTATTTTCTTCACACCCTTGAGTTTCACTTTCAGCTCCTTGATATTGGCTTTGGGTTAAGAGGCAAGGAATGTTCCTAGCTCCTGCCGAATTTGATATGCATGATCACACCTTACCATGGAAACAGTGAGAGGTTCTGGCATTGAAACAAACCATGATACCAGAAGTTGATCTTGCTGATCCCATCCCAGCTGAGCTACACGAAACTAAGATTGCCAATTTGCCATTGAGTTTATGCTTTATACATATAATTATGAGGAACTGCATTTTCACTTGACGAAGAAGGTTGTAGCCTCTTATTGTAAGCTAATGCTTGATTTCCATGCTAAGAAATTGGCTTCACCGAATTTGAACAAGAATGAGCTTAAGGAACGCATAGCTTCAGCCTCTATTGAAGGTCCAAAGCTCTAACACCATAAAGATATCCTAATCAAGAGAAGAAGAGAGAATTTGCGGTAAGCCAATGTGCTTGGTAAACATTACAGATCTGAGTGAGATATATATACAGTGAACTCATTTCTAACTAATTCTTCTAGCTGAAAGCTAACCGACTACTAAATGCATTAACTAATCTCTTTACATATCCACAATTCATGTAGCTACTTAGCATTTTTAGGTTATTATTATTGGTGACCATGAATTTTTAAGTGCTTCAATTTTCCATGTACATTATTGTTCTTGTGACCTTGCAAGTTATGTTTTCTTTTTGTACAGGTTCAACAACTGGGAGTTACTTGGAACTTAGAGCCACAAACTTCCACAAAAGACCGATTCCAGGTAGTCTAGTCTTTATTTACTGAGTATATGTCTCAATTTTCCGGAAATCTAAGTAGCACTTATTCCTCATGTAGGTTTAGTTTCTTGTTTTTGCTTGTATTGTTTGAAAGCATCATATTCATGGATCTACGTCATAAATCGTAAATGAGCCACTATTTAAATGAAAGCCTAATGAAGGGATGAGAGGAAATAAGCATCAAATTTCGAAGTACCAGGTTCTATCTGAAACATTTAAATATAATTTCTGTAGGTTTGAGAGGAAATAAGCTTCAATTTTCTAGCATAAGATTCGGTCCAAAGTATGAAGTTTCCTGCAAACTTACTGAGTTGGCAAACGTTTCATGTTCATCAAAGGAACCTGAAAAGATTAAGCCTTTGGTTAAGATGTGTGGCATTACATCAGCTAAAGATGCTGCTATGGCGGCCGAAGCTGGAGCAAACTTTATTGGAATGATCGTGTGGCCAAACTCAAAACGTTCTGTTTCACTTTCTGTTGCAAAGGAGATATCAAAAGTTGCAAGAGATTATGGAGCAGAGCCTGTTGGAGTATTTGTGGATGATGATGCAGAAACAATATTAAGAGCTTCTGATGCATCAAATCTTGAGTTTGTGCAGGTACATTTTTACCCGATTTTTATGTATGTTCAACGACAGTTAAATGCTTGGTGACATTCAAATCTTGAGTTTGGACAATGCAGCTTCATGGATCTGGTTCGCGGGCAGCTTTCCCATCTTTGATTCAGGAAAGTCGTGTAATATATGTTCTCCATGCAAATGCTGATGGGAGCCTTTTAAACACAATTCCTGATGAAGAGTGTCCTCTAGTTGATTGGGTTCTGGTAGATAGTGCAAAGGGTGGCAGGTAAAGACACAGGTCTTGTTGTAAAAGCTTAATTGTTAATTGCTTGTCAAACAATCTGTTTTTTCAGCATAATAATGTTTTAGAACTCATGAGAGGTCTTTGCAGTGGGGAAGCATTTGATTGGGCCCAGTTTAAATTACCAAAAATTAGAAGCAAATATGGCTGGCTCTTGGCAGGAGGGGTCAATCCTGAGAATGTTGGTGAGGCTTTGTCTAGTCTCAAACCTGGAGGAGTGGATGTGAGTAGCGGCATATGTGCATCAGATGGCATTCAGAAGGATCAATCAAGAATAGCTTCCTTCATGGATGCAGTACATTCTGTTCAGTACTGAGTTGCCTTAAATTATTGTGAACCTCAAGAAAGGTGATTTTGTAATTTCGAAATATATCCATTTTGTTTTCAAGTCCATTTGTATTCCCAAAGTTCTTTCTTCTTTAGACTGCTTTTTAGGCATGAGAATATTGTAATGCTGGCTGATATATCATATATGGACACATACTTCATTTACAAATATGAATAAAAGAATTTGATGCTGATATAGTGATACTGATATGATTGAACACTGGTGCAATAAAAATAGGACCTACTTTAGTGTTTGTTTTCCTTTCCTTCTGTACCAAAACAAAAAGACATCAAACACAGGTTTGAAAATTAGAAATGAGTCAAGCTTTGATTCCTTGTTTATATTTATGTTCAATAAGATTGAGTGGTCACTTTTATGGTTGGAAATTCATTTTCATTTTTCAGATCAGTCGTGTTTTGTTTTTATAACACTGAAGTTGTCAATATAGCTTCTTCGGTGTATAGTTCAGTTTTGAGTATACATCACAATGTTGATCAGATGGTTAAAAGAGAGTAAAAGAGTAACTTGTTTGGATCCCTGCAGTTTTCACTCAGTGTAGTAGCTGCAGGGATGTTGGATCTAACTTCTAAGATAGAGAAACTTGTGACAATGAAGGTGAGGGGAAAGATTTTTGGAGAATCTGACTTTGATGCTTTTATCAGTTTGCCTTTGAAATTAAAAAGAGCTCCTTATGGGTATGCTTTAATGTATAGATTATGTCTTGAAGCTTGCCATTTTCTTTAACTTTATCTTGTATATGTACCTTGACTTGGAAAAAAAAGAGATGTCCCCACCATCAAACTAACACCCAATGGAAGTGAAGTTGGAAACTATAATAATAAAACAGAAGCTGGTGTACTGAATACACTTAAAAAACCACAAGCTATACCTTAGCTTTTACTTTTCTCCAACAAAAAGATACTAATAATTTGATCTTTGCTTTGCTAAAGCGTTCAATTACCGATCAATTAATTAGCCTTAAGAATTTTGATTTAGGTTTGTCCCATTTTATGCCAAACACAACTAGTTGAATGACTGAAGATTGATAGTTCAATGGTTTGAAAAGATGCTTCATCTATAAACCTTAAAATGGTGAACATTAAACTTGTATGGTTACACCAAGTCACCAACTGAAAGATGAAATATCCACAATCGTAATAAGTGGGTGAGATTGAGCAAATGGACCCAACTGATTTCTCCCCTAATCAGGGTTTCTTCATGGCATCTGCCCTTAAAAAGGAGTGGGAGACCTAATAATAATTTGTCAAGTAACCTAATGGCCAAAGTTCACACATATTAAATTTGGAGAAAAGAGGTGTCCGCGGTTTGAACTCCGGCTTCTGCATATACTCCCTCCGTCCCTTAATGTAGGTACCTATTTTTCACATTTCTTAAGAAAAGTTATCGGTGTAATTAATGTGTCTGTTTTATGTGTTAATATTACGAAATTGTCCTTTGTTTGTATGTGTATTAAATTTGACTTTTCATATTTCAAGACAATATAGTAGTATTAATTAGGGGTATGTTTAGGAAAAAAATAATAAATGCATCTAGTAATTTGAAAATTGGGTTATATTTAGGGACAAAAATAAAATCAAATAGGTGCTTAGATATAGGGATAGAGGGAGTATTATGCAATGTTCTTAACAACTGAGTTAAGCGGACAATAATTTCAATTGTTACCGCATATTAGGTGAACAACAATTTGCATTCATGCACAAAAAGGTGGAAATGGGAAGGAAATCAGCTAAGGCTCGATTATTTTATAGGGCAAATATCTAAGAGTGGATAGATTCACAATCCCTTCATTTTAATATATTAACTAACAGAGAATTAACAAAGATTTTCTTTTAAAAGTGGTTAATTTTAAAACACCATCTTTGGACAAAGCTATTAGTAATCCTTAATCATATTAGTACTTTACTCCACTTTTTTAGTTGAAAATAGTACTTTGCTCTACTTAGAAGAAATGTATGGTCTTACACTCAATAAATCATGTTAGATGGCAAATGGTATTCACTTGTTATTTGAATAGTGTACATACCATTTTTGTACAAATAAATCTTTTTAGGAAAATTGAATTAAAAACTGAAGGCCAAATATCTTAACAACACATTAATCATTGAACATTTCTCTTTAGGTAGTTTGGAATATTAAAAATTCCGAGCCATAATTATATACAACTTTGTTGTTCAGTTGATAATTAAGCAAGGACTTTCCAATACAATACGTGATATGAGCATCAACTTAACTTTGTTAAAAAAAAATTGGAACTATATATTACCTATGCTTGCTAACTTTGTCAAAACTACATCTTAGGTATTCACCAAGAAAAATAACTACCTCTTGAGGTGGATTCTTATACAATAGTATAAACTTTTAATCCATAAATTTTATATTGAATATTGACCAAATTTTAGGTGGGGAGGGGACTTAATGACCCAATGAAATACTCCCCCTCCACTAAGTAGCTGATTCCCTCTCCACTCAACTACAAAAAAGAAGAAAATTCTCTCACCACCATCCATCAATAATCAATAATAAAAAAACATTCCAATATAACTTTTCACACTCTCGAATATCACTTGAGATATACATATCCGGAAAAAATAAGAAGCTTATATTTTCTAGAATTTCATAAGTATGTGATTTTTCACAAATTTTGGATGCAACCTGAAACTGAAAGACAAGAACTTTGTGTCTACCAAAGAGTCTAAAACTCCACAACATCATGCACCCTTTCAACTCACTCTGACTAAGACCAACACTAAACTGAAGACTTTGAGATCACTCCTTGCATCGCTTTCACGTATTGTCTGAAAAAGATAGACTTAGATATTGCAAATGGATTATAGGAATTAAAAAATATATAGACCAATAAGTTGGTAATGTGAAGAACACAACTCTCCTTCACCAACACTATTTTCTGTCATATTAGTTTCTTCAAAGACAGCCTCATTTCACCAAACCTCAACTAAACAAAAGTAGCCTAATACTAAGTTTAACTTATCTAAAAAAAATAATTAAAAAAAATACAAAATAGATAATCTTTGTTTCTTCCATCTTATTTTTGTTCATCTCTTTCTCTATATTTTCTACCCCTCCTTTCACATACTCAAACAAAGACCTTCTTTTATTCATTCTTTCTCTCTTGTTCTCTCCCATACAGTTTCTTTGCTGCAA
The DNA here is from genome assembly GCF_003473485.1 of Medicago truncatula. Classification (NCBI taxonomy): domain Eukaryota; kingdom Viridiplantae; phylum Streptophyta; class Magnoliopsida; order Fabales; family Fabaceae; genus Medicago; species Medicago truncatula. Next base: position 35,314,609 of record NC_053044.1, read on the forward strand.
GAAAAATATTTTCTACTCGGAAACTGTGACAATGAAAGGCAAAAATAACAAAAGCATTTCCATTTTCTTTGTTGTTTTCTCCCTATTCCTCTTTGGTGTCTTCATGTACAATGAAGACGTTAAGTCAATAGCGGAGTTTTCATTCTCGAGTATCAAATACAAAACTCAAGAAATCCAAGAAGAAAAATCTGAACCAGACAATTCTGTTCAAAGAGATGGCAAAAACTCTGAGGTTAAGGATTCTGAGGAAATCCAAGAACCGGTTAATTTGAAAGACGTTGTGTTAACGAAGAAAAACGAAGGTGAAGAAGAAAAAGAAGAGAAGATTGTGTTACCTCAAGAAGATTGTGATTTGTTTACAGGGAAATGGGTTCTTGATAATGTGACACATCCTTTATACAAAGAAGAACAATGTGAATTTCTTACTTCACAAGTTACATGCATGAAGAATGGAAGAAGTGATTCTTTGTATCAGAATTGGAGGTGGCAGCCAAGAGATTGTTCTTTACCGAAGTAAGCACATTAAAATTCTTTACATTTTTCAAATTTCTTGTTTTAGTTTGATAGTGTTGTTAATGTTGATTACATTTGTATAAACTTGTTATTAAGGTTCAAACCAAGAGTTCTACTTGAGAAGCTTAGAGGGAAGAGGCTTATGTTTGTTGGAGACTCATTGAATAGGAACCAATGGGAATCAATGATTTGTTTGGTTCAATCTGTTATTCCTCAAAGCAAAAAGAGCTTGAACAAAACTGGTTCTCTCTCTATTTTCAGAATTGAGGTTTGTCTTCTTTAACTTTTTCTCTTTGTGGTCAAAAGTAGGGAATATATTGATGCCAACATAATGATTAATCACAAGTATAATTCTAGCCTAATAAAATGTTCCTCATGATTAATGATGACACACTAAGGTTAAAAAAGAATGAAAATACAAAACCTGATCAGTGTTGCTATTAGACCACAATTGATGGACTGATTGATGATTATTTCATGTTTGTTTGATCTATAAAGCCCTTTTGAAAAACCGAACTTCATTTCGAATCGGTGAGATCTCAAGGTCATGATTCAACTACCGTAATTGAACCACTTAAATAACCAAACCATAGTAATGATCGATTCAAAGTTCAATCAATTGAATCGTTTGGTTCGGTTCGAGTTTTAAAACATCAATACAAAGTTACATGTTTACTAATATGAAATTGGAATATTGTTGCAATATATAGTAATTGAGGAAGGCATGTTGTGGGCCATTGAAATTGACTAGCTAGCGGAATTGTTTGTGTGTGTGCAGGACTACAATGCTACTGTGGAATTCTACTGGTCACCATTCCTTGTAGAGTCAAATTCAGATGATCCAAAGTTGCACAGTATATTGAACCGTATAATCATGCCTGAATCAATTGAAAAGCATGGTGTGCATTGGAAAAATGTGGACTACCTTATTTTTAACACATACATATGGTGGATGAATACTGGCACGATGAAAGTCCTGTAAGCAAACACAACATTATATTACATTGGACTTTATAATAAGTATCTTATTTTTGGAGCAAATTAATGAAACTTATTTGTGTGTTTCTCATGTTTAAGGCGAGGGTCGTTTGATGAAGGATCCAAGGAGTACGATGAAGTCCCTAGACCGATAGCATATAGGAGAGTCCTTGAGACATGGTCAAGATTTGTAGATAATAACATTGATCCAAATCGCACCAAAGTTTTCTTCAACAGCATGTCCCCTCTTCATATCAAGTAAATAATTATCAGATCTTAATTTCTTCAGTTTCTAGCTTATAGTTTTTCACTTTTTGTGTTAACTTATGGACTATACATGAATTGTGACATTTATGATATGATTTTTTACTAATATTTGACCTTTTAGGAGCGAGGATTGGAACAATCCAAATGGAATAAAATGTGCAAAGGAAACTACACCAATTCTCAACATGTCTACTCCAGTACAAGTAGGCACAGATCATCGTCTTTTTGTCATTGCTAAAAATGTGACAAAATCAACAAAAGTGAAAGTGGATTTTATATACATCACCAAATTATCAGAATATAGAAAAGATGCACATACTTCTGTTTACACAATACGTCAAGGCAAAGTGTTAACTCCAGAGCAACAAGCTAACCCTGCTACTTATGCAGATTGTATCCATTGGTGTTTACCAGGGTTACCTGATACATGGAATGAGTTGCTTTATACACGTATCGTCTCTCTTTCTTGACCAACAAGGCAACCATGAATAGATATATTCGTGACACTTTTTTTGTTACTTTGTTTTTTTCTTCTCTGTTTTAGCTTTTGTTAGTTTTGTCTATGTAATTCTTGTAACTTTTTCTTTGGAATTTTTATTTTTAGCTTTCTGTTTTTGTTTTGCTGAGCTCTAAAGTAGAGCAAGCACCTCAATTGTACAATGAATGCAGAATGCATCAAAAAGAAAATAAGGTAATTTACACATTGTAAGTGACTGAACATTGGCGCAATAATATTTTTCTTAAGAGCTTGGTTGAATTATGCTCCAAGGAAAAAATTTGAGGAAAGGAAACAATATATTACAACGGATTTGGATCATCCGAAGTGAATAAAGGTTGTTATTGTACGTGATTTGTTAATGTACCTACAATATTTATATAATTTATTAATTAACGTGATATTCCTCAATCTTCACTCTAAGGTGAGTTGTTCGCTTTAGAGGAGCTGGATCCTTTTACAACTACATGATATCACGAGAGAAAAAAATTCAGAAAATATTCCACATAATATATTTATCTTGTTACAACAAGATTCAACAAAGATCAAAACTTTCTTTAAAAAAAAAAAAAAAAAGATCAAAACTGTGAAGGCATGAGCCCCCAACAACATTGTATGTGGCTCCGCCCCTTGGATTTTCTGAATTAATCCTCAACCCACCACACTACATATCTTGCCTCCCTTCCAACTATTCACAACTGCTTCAGAGTCGATACAAAGTTCCATAGCCCGGAACTCTATCAACCGAGCCAATTGTAACCCTTCAAACATGAATGCATTTCAGCAGCGAATGCATTTCAGCAGCAAATGCATTACAGGCCCCAAGGAACTTAGTGAAGCCACATATCCAATTACCGGAAATCCCGCAATAAGCCTCCACAGCCTGACTTCAATCTGCTTTTACTCGCACCATCCGTATTTAATTTAACCCATCCCATTGGAGGGGTAGTCCATCTAGTGAAAAGCTGCTGTTTGGGGATATCATGCAGCTTATTATTATGCAACGCAATATCATAATGACTTTGCTGAACTACAATCCACGGTTTGTGAGGTCTCACAAAATCCAAACTATGCAAATCCTTGTTCCTCCAAAACCAAAGAAGATGACAAGCTACAGCCCAATATTCCTTCCAATCAAAATGAGACTTGCAAATTGGAGAATTAGTCATATTTAGCTCAATCCAACCGACGCATCAGGTCCACACCAAAAACCAATCTCTAGCTTCCAATGGGACAATCCTTTTGTACATGTAAAATTGTTTCCGCTTCAGTTTCACAATGCACACCCCATGGACTCCCAATTCTCAATTTGCTTTTCTGAAAATAGGTCATTGATCATTCATGCAAAACAATCCAAATAAAAAACTTGGACTCTTTCTTGACCACATTTTCATTCATGTTTCCCCTATCATACTTACCTCTTAGCAAAGAACATCACAACTTAGTATCATTGCTCCAGAGCTCCCACCCAAGCTTCATAAGACAAGCATCGTTTATAACCTCCAATCATCTCAACCCAAGACCCCCAAATTTCTTTGCTATCATCACTTGCATACAATTCACAGAATGAAATTTTTCTTCCATCTTCTAAATCACCCCAAATAAAAGAGCATTGAATTCTTTGAATCTCATCCAAACAAGATGCAATTCTCATAAGGTATACAACAAAATTTAAACATGTGTAGAATCTCAAAGTGTAATAACTTACATATCTCTGAAAAGTCTAAAAACAAAATTGAACAATTTTTTTTATAATAATCTCTTCCCCTTTTAATCTCACAAAATTGATATGTTCACGTTGATGCTGTGCGTATAAACAGAATTTAAATAAAAAATATGCTGCCATATGATTTTACAAAATTGTAAAAGAATCAAAAAGAAAAACATAAACTAGAATCATAATTCACCATAAACAGTCACTTCATTAGATTTCAATCTTGTTAAAACTTACAAAGCAACCGAACCAAGTAAAAATCAAAATAAGCATATTAAATCATTATATTATAAGGAACAATAACATGTTCCAAATACTTAGCTAAACAATAATACACAAAAGAGTGCTACTTCTTCTTCTCTTCTTCTTCTTCATCAACCTCCGAATCCATAGAGGGTTCTTCCCTGCCTCTTCAAAGCATAGACAACATCCATCGCGGTAACTGTCTTCCTCCTAGCGTGCTCAGTGTATGTGACCGCATCACGGATGACATTCTCCAAGAAGATCTTCAAGACACCTCTAGTTTCTTCATAGATCAAACCACTGATCCTCTTCACACCACCTCTTCTCGCCAATCGACGAATGGCAGGCTTAGTGATACCCTGGATGTTGTCGCGGAGAACTTTTCTGTGCCTTTTTGCACCTCCCTTTCCTAGCCCCTTACCTCCCTTACCACGACCTGACATTTTCAAGAGATGAAAATTGGAGAAACGAAGAAGATTTGAGAAATTTGGGAAATTAGGGTTTGGTTTTGAATCGGAGTGGGAAAGAGAGAAGGGGATCTGAGTATTTATGAATGGGTGGGAGCGTGAGAGCGGGATGAATAAGAGGGAACTGAATTTTGTGTTTTGATCTCAGTCGTTGGATTTGATGTAATAGACGGTGTAAGATTGCGATCCGTGCGTATTGCGGAAAGCGAATGATGAACGTTGATAAGTGTATTTGAACGCTCCGATTTGACTTTGTTGCTACTGAGCGGATCGGCATTTCCTTTGTGCCCGTTTTTGGGGTATCCCCTTTCCAGTCTCACAATTTCGCTTTCACCAGCTAGGTAAGCTACTTCTGGGAGTTAATATTATCTAATTGTTCTTTGTTTGTATGTGTATTAAATTTGATTTTGTATATTGCAAGACAAGTTAGTAATATTAATTAATGGTATGTTTAGAAAAAAAATAAATGTATCTAATAATTTAAAAATGGGTTTACATATAGAGATAAAAATAAAATTAAATGGGTACTTAGGACAAAGGAGTAATAATAATTATCCTTTGAGGCAAAATCAGATTATTATATTCATTTATTTTGATCACATAAAATTTTTGTGGGTAGTTTTGCTATTTCTCTAATAATCTTTTTTTATTTTGAAACGGTAAGATTGATTTTGGGTGATAATAGATGGGGGTAACATGCTAACATTAGAGCAAGTAGGGAAATTTTAATCTTATTTCAAGTTAAATTTGGTTTAAAAAGAATTTTCACAAGAGTGTGTTAGTTGGGGTTAATGTAGCAAAGTTTTGGTTGGCGAAGGTTATTGTTGTTCTAAGTTGTATAATTGATCAATCCATTTTGGTTATTTGAGTCTCCTTATTCGTGGTAATTATCGTCAATTATCTTTTTTGTATCCCTTGATTGATGGTATCCGGAAACATTTATCTGGTTGGAAGAGTAAAAACTTATCCATGGATGATCAACTTGTTCTTAATAAATATGTTTTGTTTTCGCTTCCGCTTTATTTTCTTTCTTTCTTCAAGACTCCCACAAGTATCATTTTATCAATTGAATCCTTTTTTTTTTTTAATTCATTTTTTGTGTTTGTACGAGTGTGGGGTGAGGATAAGCACAAAAATTCATTGGGTCTGTTAAGGCATGGTTTGTTCTGATAGGGAATCAGGCGGCTTGGGGTTTGAAGGGTTAGTGAATTTAATTTGATGTTGTTGAGAAAGTAGTGTTGGAAATTGTATGTTGATCAAGTTAGGTTGAGGTGTAAAGTGTTGGTAGCTAAATACGAGGTTAAGGGTGATCGTGTCTAGGGGGTAGTAAGGAATCTGGTTGTTGGAAGGATTTATGTGGCGTTGGAGAGGGTGTAGGTGTGCATAATGATATGTGGTTCATGGACGGTGTGTGTGCCCAAGGTTGGTAATGGAGAAAACACGTCCTTTTGGACAGATCCATGGTTAAATGGAGGTATTTACATTTTCAATTTAGTCGTTTAGGTTCACTGCATGTTCACGAGGTTGTGGGATTGAGGAATCCATTAATTAATTTTTTTAATATGATTTTTTTGTAGCATTGGGTTTTGCGTTTCGTGGTGGTTGAGAATTTGTAGTATCTTACATTGTGATGTTTGTATGCATGCTTTGATATTTGGTGGTTTGCATTTATTCTCAAAGAACACTTGTCATTGGAGATAAACATAGACATACAACACTAAACAACGAAGCAAAAAGTGTTGTCTATAGATAAAACATCTAGAAGAAAACTCATACATCAAAGACTAAATCCGAAAAACCAACAAAAGACATCACCTAACGGAGAATCACCATTAAAACCAAAAAATTATAACACCAAAAACAAAGACACATCAACACATATAAAAATAAACATATCATGAGCCAACAAAGACAACACAAGAAATAAAGGTTTTATTACCATGTAAATAACTAAACTCTTTCAAAAAAAATAAATAAATAACTAAACTATTTAGTATTTTTTAAAAATTGTTTAATTAGACTAAAAAATTATAATGGAGTCCCTGAATTTGTTTAAATTGTTTGTTTTGACTACTTTTTAATGAAGTCCACGAACTTTTAAATAGTTTTCCGCACAATTCACTCGTCATTTCAAAGCTCCAATATAAACATAATAACAAAGTGTGCTACTACTTTTTTTTTTTTTTTAAGTACACTATCCTTTCAACACCAACTTGTTAAATATTAAGAGAATATCAAATATGATGATGATCAACATGATTGACTATTGACAATAGGAAGAGGAAGATGAAAGATATGACACTAAAATAAAAAAATATAATTTTGGTAAATTAAAAAATTATTAAACATGTTAAACAAAAGTTAACGGAAAAACATAATCCGGTTCAAAATATAAAATTCAACATCATTGAAAGGAGAATTGTGTGTGTTTTGAAAGACATGTGAGAGAGTTGTAATATCATAATCTTTGAAGGGAGGGGAAGTAATTTACTTATAAAATAAAGTGCACAACGTCTCGTAAGTCCTAACTCAACTTATAAAAATGCCGAAATTGTTAGGCCAGATGTAATAACCGGGGTTCGAACTCCGGCACCTCCACTTTGTGTGTGTGTTTATGATGGTTTTGCCATCTCTTCTATCTACCAAAAAAAAAAAAATGCACAACTGCACATGAGTGGGGTGTTAAAACTAAGGGTGCAAATATTATTACCTAAAACAACAACCAATTAGACATCAAACTCTCAGGTCCGGCCCATTCCAAATCCATCACTACCTTCATGCTATAAACTCCCTCCTCTGCCGCTAGGGTTTTGTTTCTCTGCTCCTACCATTTTGCTTTGTAGCAGAAGCCACCGATTCAACCAAAATGAGGTACGTAAACTATTAAATCGATTCTTATTACCATCTAATTTATGCTTTCTGATTCAATATTATAGTAAAATCGTTGTTAAATAATGTAATTGAAAATAATGTTTTTTTTTCTTTTTCTTTTCTGATTGATTTGTGTTTGATGGATTTGTAGTAAGCTTCAAAGTGAGGCAGTGAGAGAAGCAATCTCAGGAATCATGGCTGATTCCAAAGAGAAGAATCGCAAGTTTGTTGAGACCATTGAACTTCAAATTGGTCTCAAGAACTACGACCCGCAAAAAGATAAGCGTTTCAGTGGCTCCGTCAAGTTGCCTCATATCCCTCGTCCTAAGATGAAGCTTTGTATGCTCGGAGATGCCCAACACGTTGAAGAGGTATATATCTCTCCGCTGATCTTAGCATTATTGTTTCATTCCAATTTAATGTGTTTTTTTTTTATGTAACTATTGTTTGGTATCATTTGATGATTTGTTTATTGTTAGAATGATACAATGCTTTTGAAATAGGATTTAATTTGTATTCATCGACACGTGCATTCAATCAATCAATTTACGATACATAGATATTTGTGGATGTATTTTTACAATGAGATTAGAATATCATCATTTGCAATGGTGTGTATATAAGATAAAGTATATCTGTCAAATCCTAATAAAAATCAGTGGTGCTATATAACTGTGAGCTGTATCAGTTGTTCACTTCATTGTCATCCTAAAAGGGTTTCAGCAGTTTTGCTGAGCCGAGAGAGTAGGGCAGTGATTATAATGAGAGAGGTCTCGAGTGGGAATGCCCAATGTCATTGATTGATATATATTGTACCACTTTGTTCTAAATTTCCAACAAAAACAAAAACACCAACTTGAAGTTCAGAACTTGAAGGTGCCGCCAAACCCTTTTCATCTAAGGGTTCGGTTTGGTATCTCATGTCCTGTCTTCGTCTTTTTTCTCCTTTTCTTTTTTCGTACTTCCCTTCTGTTGAATTGGGTTTTTCTCACTGTGACAGATTTTTCATAATTTACACTTGATATGAGCCCTGCTCCCATATGATTTTCCTTTGTTATGTTTATGAGTGATGGGCACTTTTATTTTCAATTTTTCTTAGTCTTTTCTGTACTTAAAGAGTGTTTGTTTTTGGCACTGATCCAATTTCTGATGGGGAAACACATATTGTTTTCTTCTTGAAGATTTGGTGCGTACATAAAAAGCTTGATTATAGCTTCTGCTTGTAACTGATTAACACAATTTCCTTTTTAAAAAAAAAATGAAGGATCTGAATGTTTTCAGAAAAACGGTGGGTTTGTTATAATTAGGCAGCGGCCAGACAACCGTAGAGATGGAATCCACAGATGCTGATTTTTTTTTATCTCACCATACTACTAAATCCATCTCATATTATTTTATAGGGTCTTGTTAACCAATGCCCTTAGGGCTCTAGTTAAGGATTCAAATATAGAAATAATTTACAAGTTTTATGTAGACAAAGTTACTTTTTAAACTTTCAATGTGTTGAATATATCATTCGCAAGATAAAATATATTATAACATTTCCCTTGGGGCACTTAGTTAACATTTCCCTATTTTATATCATTATAACTTAAATCCAAATTACTAGACAAGCAATTAACGACTATTAGGATTACTTGCTTTTTAAACTCTTTTGAAAACACTACACTGCCACTGCCACTCATGAATTTGTACCATATATGATAAAACTATTCATACTGAATAGCAATGTTCTTTGATAGCATTTTTGTTTATTCTTCGATAGCTAAAAAGATACGACCATTACAATTATCAAACTGTTTTATGAATATTCAAGTGGGTGTTGTGGTTTATCACAAGTTCAAATACTCATGATCATTGCTTTATTTTTATAGATCTTATCTTTGTTTTTTCCTTCCAGTTTAGTTTTGCGATTTTTGTTGGCATAATTTAGGAATTTTACTATTTTTGTAATTTGTTCAAATGATACAATGCTTCTGAAGTTCTATAACCTAATTGTGATATCACTGTTCAGGAAAGTGTTGTTATTATGTAGGTTCAGCATTGCTGGTTTATATTTTGTGATTTTGTATATAATTAAATGTATAATGGTAAATAGTTAGAACTAAGAAGTTCTGCTTTTAAAATGACAAATAAGTTATTTCATAAGGATTACTTGTTTTCAGAACATAAAATAATAATGCTCTTCTGTAATTATCCTTCCAGTTTTTGCCTTGTCATTTGTGTTTAATCTATCTCTCCAATTTGCAGGCAGAGAAGATAGGTTTGGAATCAATGGATGTTGAAGCCTTGAAGAAGCTCAACAAAAATAAGAAGTTGGTGAAAAAGCTAGCCAAGAAGTACCATGCTTTCTTAGCTTCTGAGGCAGTCATTAAGCAGATTCCTCGTCTTTTGGGTCCTGGTCTCAACAAGGCAGGCATGTGTTTCTCTTGGTTTAAGTTTTACGTTTTTATTTTTTACCGGAAATATGTGTTTACCTTGGGTTCTGGAAACAGCCTCTTGTGTAAAATAGGGTAAGGCTGCATACAATACACCAAATGGTCCGGACCCTGCATATGCGGGTGCTCTAGTGCACCGGGTTGCCCTTTATGTGTTTACCTTGTTTGTTTTGAATATTTTGTAATTATACGTTGTAGTCTATTTATCAATATCTTATCATTTACGCTGTAAATCTTTTGATTTTAAAGTACTAGTTTCCTAAAAATCTATGAAGTACTATACCATCTTTTGATATCTTATTCATATCCTTCTAAGTGTTTCTTTTAATGAATTGCCTTGTTCGAAAAATATATTTTATTCCGTCCTTAAGATTTCAGAATTTAATTATGGCTTAAGTTGTTGAGATTTATGTTTTGCATGCATTACTTTACAGGGAAGTTCCCAACACTTGTCTCTCACCAAGAATCTCTCGAGGGAAAGGTCAATGAGACAAAAGCTATGGTGAAATTTCAGCTTAAGAAGGTGCTCTGTATGGGAGTAGCTGTGGGTAATGTTAGCATGGATGAAAAGCAAATCTTTCAAAATGTTCAACTCAGTGTTAACTTCCTTGTCTCCTTGTTGAAAAAGAACTGGCAGAATGTGAGTGTTCCTTTTATTTCATCATTGCCTAAACTCATTGCTCTGTTTGCTTCTATTTTACCTTTATTTTGTAAGTTACAAGAAAGTATGATTTCTTAGATGCCGTCCGGTGAAATGGTAGCATGATGCTCTGCATCGTTTGTGCCTGCAACCTAACATGCTTTCTTTCATCCGCACACATGTTTCCTTTATTTTTATTCCTTGAATTGCTGTAGTATCTGTGTACAAAATTTGACCTCAAATTAGGGATAAGTGGTTTGACAATTGCTTTTTTGATTTGCATCATGTTGAATGTGTTTGCTACGATAACTTTAGAGTGTATGCTAGTTCCCTAGTTGAAATTTTTTAACACTGATTTACGGGCTTATTCTTTAAACTCTACTGCTATTTTTTGTTGTTTCTTCAATATCCTAGGAATATTCAGTATGAATGAACCAGACATTTATCTAATATAACCTACTCTTGATTTCAGGTTCGGTGCTTGTATCTGAAGAGTTCAATGGGAAAATCTTACCGTGTCTTTTAAGGGAACTTATTTCCTATCTTTTTTCAATATTTAAGTCAGTCATCTCCTTCAATACATTTGTCCGAATAGCTTGATAGAAACTTCGTCTTGTTACAATTTTGCTGGATTATTTATTGTTAAATTGTTGTTTTTATGTTTGAATATTTGATAATGTTAGTCGTGCTACTTTTTGTGCTTCTCATTTCCTGATGATTGTTATTTTTTGTGCTACTCATCTTGTTACAATGAAATGAACAAATCTTTCAGCGAATCATGGGAGATGAACTGAAGATACACGCAAGTGTGAAAGATAACCATGCATGCTAAAATAACCCTGAATTAAGGTTGCCATTTTGTTTTGTTTTAAGAACCTTGATATACTATAGATTGAACCCCTATTTTAAGTGTCTTGTGGTGGCAATTTTCATTGCTTCCAGACCAGTTTAAGTATTTAATGCAAAATTATTTGCAAATAAATGTTGAGATAAAATTTAGAAAATTGTTTTTCTCACATTAAGTTTTTCTTAAAAACACATAGAAATGTTGTTTTTGCCTCCATTGATAGTTAACTATGGTTCGATTTTTTACCGTTCAACTTCAACATATACAACTTAAAAAATATCTTAATTGAAGCATTATAAATACAAGACTTGTTTTTTTTTTAATCGAGAATACAAGACTTGTTACTACGATAAATTTTAATTGGACGAAAGAAGGTAACAGTACTGCCTGGATCATTTACAGCATCTCCAATGGGAAGTTCTTAGTCCTTACTTAACGGTGATCACTCCTTGTTAAGGATCCTCCATTAAAGAAATAAAAAATGAGTCCTCATTAATGAATGGGCAACTATACAAGGACCATATATCTTGAGCTATTAACGGGTCTCACGTTTAAAAGAAGTAATAAAAATGAGTTTTCATTAATGAATGAGCAACTATATCTCCTATCTCCACTTAACGATCATTAAGAGGAAAAAAAAAAAGAGTAATCGTTTAAAAGAAGTAATAAAATATGTATTATTTGGTTCCATTTACAAAAGAAAATATATTTTAATAATTAATAATTGTTTTAAATATTATTTTATCTATTTGTCATCAGTTTAAATAAAATGTAATTCATGCAAATTATTTATTAACGAAGAAATGTATCTTTTTTTTTAAGAATGTAAAGTTATCTATTTGTAATCTGTTCTGAAGTCAGTTTAGGATTCGGTTGGTGTTCCGAATCGAGGTGGCTCTAAACTCAGGTTTACCTACTTAAAGAGAGAAGATAGGGTTTCGCCTCTCCTAAGTGTTTGCTGGTTCCAGACTCCAGTTGGCTGTCATTTCCAGAGGAGTTGGACTGCTTTCCACTGATAGTATCCAACAAGGAAATGAGTGAAGAGAGGAAAAGTTATCTCTAGCATATATTTATTTAACGCTTTCTTTTGATATCAATTGAACAGAGGCTTAGTTGTGTGATTCATATCCACCACGTACCGTTAATTTTTCCATTTTCAAATTATTAGCAAATGTGCCAGAAATTTAAGTTCATTCGAATAAATAATTTTTTTTATAATTTAATTTTTTTTTAAGGATTATAATTAAAATATTATGAGGTAATTTATAATTTAATAAATAAATTATTTTTGTTTAATGATGTAAAGTTAGTGGGATCTATTTAAGTATTTTTTATTAGAGTTCTTATTAGTGTACTTTTATTGGAGTCATTGAGTCCTTAATATATACTTTTATTAAAATATTACATATAAGTGATCTCTAACGTGAGATCCATTTAAGGAGTCTTTATTAAAGAACTACCATTGTGGATGCTTTTAGTAGCACTCTCATATGTACTTGTAATCATCTACTCCATTGAAAAAGGAAGAGTATGAGAATATAAAGGGTGAGAAGATGTACGCCGTAGATGCAAGTTTACAAACTTATTTAATGGTATAATTCTAAACATTGAAAAATCCGAAATTTTAATCAATATTTTATTTCACGCAACCATTAATTAAGCAATTTAAGAATAAGTTCATATAGATCCACCCTAAAGAGGAACCAACAACTAGAAACTAGAAGGAATGGTGAAAGAAGATAGTAAGTGGCAAAAGCAGAGTCGCAACGTAACCACGAAGTTAGAGACCGGGGTTTAAGAACCATAATTGTTGGAGTATTGAGGAACATGTAGTGTTGAATTTCTCTAACGGAATGGTAATCATGAACTTTAAGATAACTCAGACTTATAGCAGTTCAATGACTTGTAGATTGTCTAGGAAGACAATATTGGCATTTTTTTTATTTTTCAATTTTTTTTGGATGCCACGTGTAAAAAAGAATTTACACGTCATTTATAATTAAAAAAATATTCTTTTTAAAAAACAAAAAATATTTTTTAATTGTTTTTAATTAATTTTTAAAAATAAGAAAAAAATTATTTTTCAAAAATTTGAAAAATAATTGAAATTTTTATTTTGAAAATGAAGTTCCATAATTTTTTTTAAAATCCTTCCTAATTTTAGAAAAAAAATGAATTTTTTTATTTTTTGAAATCAAAAAAGAATTCGTAAAAATAGTTTACATGTCATTTATATTTAAAAAATTAAAAAAAAATCAGAAAATTAATTCTTAAAAATTTTAACAAATCTGAAATAATTCTAATTATTTTTTCAAATCGAATAAAATTTCAAAAATTAAAAAACATTTAGATTTTTTTCGAAATAAAAAAGTTTATTTTAATTTTTTTTCTATAAAAAATAAAAATTCTGGAAAATATTTTAATTTTTAAAAATCTGGATATAAATGTTTTTAAATTCCAATTATATAATCTGGAAACGATACAATTTTATTTAAATATTTAAAATCCTAACTTTAGATTTTTTTTTGAATTTTTTTATAAAATCTTGAAATATTGTTCGAGAATTCAAATTTATGAAATTTTGAAGATTTTTTAAATTCTGAATATAATTTTTTTAAATTCAATTGAAAATCTGAATTTCAGTTTTTTTTTTCAAAAAATTTAAATTTAGAAAAGATTTCAGATTTTTTCGACAGTTTTATTTCTGAATTTTTATGAAATCTTTTTTGAAATTAAAAAAAATCAAATTTTTTACGAAATTAGGAATATTTAAAAAATATATTCTGAAACTTAATTATAAAAAAAAAAAATATTAGATAATATTATAATTTTTGAAGTTTCTTAATTTATATTTGGATATTTTAGAATCTTTTTCTTCCTTATTTTATAATTTTTTGAAATATTCGAAAAATATTAAATTTGAGATTTTTTCTAAGTTTAAAAAAAATAAAATTTCCTAATTAATTTGTTTTTTAAAATTGTTGAAAATTAATTTTCATATTTTTTTAATTATTAATGACGTGTAAATTGCTTTTTACGCGTGGCAGTCAAAAAATAAATAAAAAAGAAAAAGCCACGTAGTTGCCACGTCAGAGATTCTGCTGACTCAAAGGCTCAGGGGAATCTTTATTTTACAACGACGAAATCTAAAAAAAATAAATTACAGGGGGCAAAATCAAAAGTGTCATATATTACAGGGGGTAAAGACATATTAACCCTTCATTTTATAGTTTCTTTCATTTCAGTATGATATTTTTTTTTCTTGGGGTTAATTGTATATATAAATTGACCCTATAATGTACGCGAAGTTTGGAAAATGACTCTATAATAAAAGAAAACACATATTCTACCCCTATAATAAAAGAACCCAAAAATTGAATGTTCATAATATTTTTCAGATATGTTTAAGACGTTAAAATACGAACGATTTTCCACATAAAATTAGATTTCATGACATGAGACGAATTAATTATGAATTTTTAAAGCGCAAAAACTCAAAAATAAACAATGGAAATCTCAACCTAGAAATTGAAGTTTGAGTTGATTTTTCGCAAAAAACCTCTATAAAAATACACAGATTGGATCATCAAAGTTTTGCTGTGTTCCATCTATGCCTTGATTTTTTTTTTTAATTTCATAACCAAAAGTGCAAAATTACAATTTTGCTCCGAATAAGCATAAAATCACGGTCAAATCTTGTTCCTGAATCTTGTTATCATGTTTACTACTCCCTCTGATCACATTTATAAGCAAAAAAATAATAATTAGGTTCATTGAATAATTAATGTATTTAGTCATATTTATAGACCAAATACATTAATTATTCAATGAACCTAAAAAGTTGTCATTTACTTATAAATGTGACCAGAGGGAGTGCATCATAAGAACCGTCGCCACTAAATTTTTAAATTTTTAAACGAGTGAGAAATTAATCATGAATTACTTAAATAATCCATTCATCCCTCGTTTGAACATCCTGTGGTGAAGGTTCCTATGATGTTTTATTTATGTCTCAAAAGTCGGAAACATAATTTCACCTCTGAGTATATGTATACTCGAAAAAGAATTACAATTTTGCACGTAGTGGTTGAAAATCATAAAAATTATGCTACTAAATTTTGCCGATCTAATTTTATACTCCCTCTATCCTAAAATGTAAGCAAAAAAAAAAAACTCATTTTTTTGTCCCAAAATGTAAGCAAAAAATACAAACTTTTATCCTATTTAATCTTGTTTTTTTTAAAAAAAATCATATTTGCCAATACAAACTTTTGTTTATCTCTCATTCATTTTCTCCACAACCAATAGTCAATGAAAATTGTTTTTGCATATTCCTATAAAACTTTTTCCAAAGAAAATACAAAAAACTATACTCCAACTTCTTATGTTTTAGTTTTCTTAATAAGTGTGATTATTATTTTTTGCTTACAATTTGGGAGAGAGCATGTATTTTTATAGAGATGTATGCGAAAAACATACTCAAAATTTGATTTCTAGATTGGTATTTCAGTTGTTGTTGTTTTGTTTTAACATTTTTGGTGCTTTGAAAATTAATATTTAATCTATCATTTGTTGGAAAATTCTAATTTTATGTGGAAAGGCATATTTTAACGTCGTAAGCCTGCCTTAAAAAAAACATAAAAAAAGAAAAACGATCTTTAGGTTGCTTTTCTGGACTTTATGTCTATAGAGAAAAAAAATAGAAGGTCAAAAATAGAAAAAATTTAAAATTTTAGGGGTAGAATCTATGTTTTTTTATTTATTAGAAAGTAGTTTTTCAGACTAAGTATGTTTTATAGGCTCAATTTGAACAATTAGCCTTTTCTCTTGTATTTACTTATGTCAAGTGAATTATCTCTCATGATGAGAAAGTTGAAAGTCATGTCTGATATGAAACTTTCAAGAGGACAATTACAATTTTTTTAACCCCCATAGACAAATTAGATGAGTTGAAGACAGAACTTAGTCAACATTAAGTTCATCTTGATGAAAATCAATTACTTGTCATGTTGGTGTACAAGTACCATGCATATATCTTAGTCTGAAATGATAACGACAAAGGAACTAGTGTTTATCATGCAGAGACGCTAAATGACAGTGTCGTTATAGTATCCATGACTGTCTCGATGGTGTTCGAAGATAGTAAACAATATCTTTGAGTTAGTTCAAACTACAAGTGTCCAAATTGTCAGTAGAGATCTAACGTCATGTTGAGTTTTAAAATATTTGATGTAATATTGTACAATGTTGTCAAGTTCCGTCATATTTGTTGTATTTCAATCCTTTGTGCATAATGTTGAACTGATGTAATATTGTTGAATTATAAATGACGATGTTTTGTTGTTGATTATGAATAATAATTGTTGTCGGTTGAATTACAACTTGATAAATGATGCGTTTGACTGACAAGTGTTTAAATATGCTGTTTTGTGTTTTGATTGTGCATATAAAACACACCTTAAAACTATAAATTTTTTAAATATCGATATCAAAATTTATAAAAATAGAAGATCAAAATTACAATTATAAAAAAGTGAATTCTTAAATACTTTTGAATTTGATTGACTACATACAAATAATCTTTAGACAATTTTTTTAACATTTACATTTATTTTAAAGTAAAATAATATAAAAATACCATATGTCATTGATCGGACCAAAGTACATGCTTAACAAAGTTACATAAGTACTTTCCTTCAAAAAAAGTTACATAAGTACAATTGTCTTCGCCTTATAAAAAAAAACATAATTGCTTGCTAAGCCAACTTATGTTTTTTTTTTCTAACATAAGTTGGACCATTACCCAGTTCACCTGTCACAAAATCAAAACGTACTAACTAAGCCATCAACAAGTAACACACGTCTCCTGTGTTAATACACACCAGTCTGTTATTATGTTATTTTCCACAACAAAACAAATTAAATTTTTTACCTAATTAACGCATTAGTGAATAAAACGAGATCTTTGCTCCACTGTCATCATTTTCCTTTTCCTTAAAAAATCCACTCTCTTTCTTAAATCCCGCTTTATTAGTGTCACTTGCACCTCTTTTTCTTCTTCTTTTTTCATTTCTCTTCTCTCTCTCTCTGAGAGTCCAAGCTGTTTCCAGATCTTGTACTGATTTGAACTCCGATTCAACCACCGCTGTAGATCTCAATCTCCGATCCATTTCACCATGGCGGCCGCCGCCAACGCTCCGATCCTCATGCGTGAAGCTCTCACTGTTAGTCCTCTCTTCTTCATTACTCCATTTTTTAACTCATCAGCAACAATCTAACATCTCTTGTTTTCACGATTATATCAATTTATTTACTTTTTATAAGCTTTGATCAATTATAATTTTCCAATTGATTACTCTAGTTTGATTATGAAGTTACTTTTTTTTTTTTTGCTGCTGAATTTACGTTGAATTTGCGATGAATTTGCTCAGATCTGAATGATTTGTTGTTTTTGTTGCTTAAGTGTTTGGATTTTAAGTGTGAAGTTGTTGAATCTGTTTCTGATTTGAATTTTGTGGTGATTTCAGTTGCCAAGCATTGGGATTAATCCACAGCACATAACATTCACGCATGTGACGATGGAATCTGATAAGTATATATGCGTTCGAGAAACTGCGCCGCAGAATAGCGTGGTTATTGTTGATATGAACATGCCAAATCAGCCTTTGAGGAGACCTATTACTGCTGATTCTGCTCTTATGAATCCTAATTCTAGAATTCTTGCTTTGAAAGGTTTGCTACTATTCCTTTTTTGTTTTTGTTTTGAACTTGTAAGTTGTGTTTGTAGCTGGTAATGTTGTGGATTATATAGCTGTGAACATTTCGTTATCGGTTTGAATTTTGTATATTGTTGTAAAGATCAATATTTATTAGGAGCTTAAATTTATTATTTATATCTTAGGAGATGTAAAATTTAAGTTTTGATGTTTTTGCCATAGCATGTGATTTCCACTACACTCAAACATGGAAAATAGTTGAAAGTGTTGTTTTTGAAATTTATAATGCATTGAATGGTGCCGCGGTTTTTCGAAAAAACTTTCTATATCGCGTTTCCTTGGCGCGAGACCCCATTTCCATATATGCAACTATTTTATTAAACGAAAACGACTTAGTTTTAATTCGATTGACTTCAATTAGGAGCGGACTAGAAAGTCTTTTAGATATGTGCTTTATGCATCCCGATTGCTAGGGTTTCATACCCGTGAAGCATAGATCTTTGACGGACCTGACAAAACGAATCGATTTGTATTCTTATGTTTTAATTCTATGTATGAAATCAAAATTATGTCCGGAGATTACACTTCAGTCATGCGTGCTTAAATGACACACGACCCTCTTCCATTTTTTAATCGAATACTCGCCACTCGTATTTGTTTGGAAAATTGCAGTCACCTCTTCTAGATTTGTTGAAAATACACCCTTTACAGAATAGAGGAACACTGTTTTTATGTTATAGAGAGGATATGTTGCATTTAAACATATCTCAAGGGAGATGGGTGGAATTTCCCTTAACTATTATATATTAAGAGAAAAAAATCAAAAAATTTGTTTTTATATCTTATTTTTGTGTATGAGAACTATTGTAATAAAAAAGAAAGACGATTGTAATTAAGATAGCATAATTTTTTTTATTTTTTTAAAGATAGCCTAATGTTCGTCCAACCATTTGGAAATAATGTAATGTCTTACTCTTATTTGATTATTTCATCTGCTTCTCTTTGTGTGCACTCATTTGTATATTTAGGAATTAGAAATATATTGACTTATGAGGTGCATTTTTCTCTTGAAGCTCAACTCCAAGGAACAACTCAAGATCATTTACAAATATTTAATATTGAACTTAAAGCAAAGATGAAATCGTATCAGATGCCTGAGCAGGTATTTGTCTATAGTTATACTGTGTGCATGTACTGTAAACTGTGCATGTACTGTAAACTAATGAGTGATAGATACAACTTTGTTAATCCTTGTAAATGTCCTTGTTTCATGTGTAGGTAGTCTTTTGGAAGTGGATTAGCCCCAAGTTGTTGGGTCTTGTGACACAGACTTCTGTATACCACTGGTCAATTGAAGGTAAGATATGCATGAACTAAAATTTAATTAAATATGGTTTTGTGATATGTTTTCAAGTTTGTCGATTATTCTTCAGTGCACTTTTAGCTTGTCTACAAATTGTTAACTGGCATGTTGGTATGTGATATATGTAACTTGTAGGCGACTCTGAACCTGTAAAGATGTTTGAGAGAACAGCAAATCTGGCAAACAATCAAATAATTAATTATCGATGTGACCCTACCGAAAAATGGTTGGTCTTGATTGGTATTGCTCCTGGTTCCCCTGAGGTATATCTCTAGTATTTGTTATATTAAGTTGGTTATCATGGTGAAATATTCCTCAAGTTTCAACTTTAAGCTCATTCCTCTACTTTGATTGACTGAATTTTCGGTAATTTTTTTTGATACATGTTAGATATGAAACTGAACAACATAAGCTTTTGGGCAAATGGTTCTTAGAATTGTATTAGGGCCTCCTTGATTTATTAGTGGGGAACTTGATCTTGTTTCACCTGTTATATAAGAAATTGAATTTTAATGCAATCTAATAATAGACTTGTGTATGAGGAGGCATGTTAGATATGAAACTATTTATACTTAAACCAACATATTAATATATTAAATTAGTTAGTTCTTGAAAACAATCATGATCTATTATACTGTAATTTTCATGAGCCTGTTCTTGTTTGGTTTATTTCTTCATATCTTCTTGCATTATAGAGGCCACAATTGGTGAAAGGAAACATGCAACTATTCTCCGTGGAACAACAGCGCAGCCAGGCTCTTGAAGCTCATGCGGCTTCATTTGCTCAATTTAAAGTATGTCTCTTTGTGCATGTATTTTTGTTGTTAAATATTTACTTGAATAACTGTACACTACTATATGGTTTTATTACATGCTGACAATATTGAATTGTTTTTTAACAGGTTCCTGGGAATGAAAATCCGTCTACTTTGATTTCTTTTGCCACCAAGACAGTTAATGCCGGTCAAGTTATATCCAAGTTGCATGTCATTGAGCTGGGTGCTCAGCCAGGTCTGTATAACTTTTTGCTGTCACATTTACCTCTTACGAATTAATCTATGGGTAGTATGGCTTTAAGATAAATCTGTCTTGTATTGCCAATTTGGCTGTCATATGTTGAGTTCGAAGCATGCTTTTTTCCCTGTGAAACGAAAATATAAATTTTAAATTGGTCATAGCTTGTATTTAGTAGAGGTATGTGGGAAAACTAACCTTCATGATAGTCAAAATCCTGATTTGAATCATAAAATCTTACGATTTTGCGATCATGTTTTCCCTTAAAGATTAGGAGTTCACATATAATCCTATTTTTTGTGGAATTGGGTGGATTCCCGATTTGAGTCGTACAATCTTATGATTCCAAACCTCAAACTATCGAAAAGCCGTTGCGCGCTAGCTTGTAATTTAGGGGGTAGGGATGCCCCTTTCTAAAACTTATATATAGATTTGTGAACGTCAGACATAGGATCAGTTATGCTAGCAAACAAAGACGGAGAAATCCGTTTTGCTAACTTAATCGCTCTAGATAAACTAAAGAACGATAAGTAGAGTTTAACTAGCATATCAGCTTTCTCATCCCTTTTATATATAGATTTGTTGTCTATGAAAGGATGGTAATGAATTTGAATTTACATATGTACTTTAAGTGTGATTTGAAGTTTTCTGTCTTATATGTAATTTTATTTTTATATATATACTACGATTGTATGAGTTTTGTATAATACTACGATTGTACAAATTTACTTCCCCTTTTCGATTTTGTGTACAATCTCGATTTTAACTACCTTGCCAACTTTTCTGAAAGATGTCCCAAAGAAGAAATTTTTTCTTGCAATCTAAAATTCTTCACTTCTGAATAATTATGAGACTCAATTGTGGACTGATGAATCAAAGTGATCATGCAGTGGACTAAACATATGGAGGAGGTTACTCATCATTGCTAATAGTTTTAGTTAATTAAATAATTTAACTTATGTTGCCGGGCCATGCTCCAGTGATTACTTCACGTATGAATGATGTTTATTGTAACAAATTTGACTTCTTGCGGGCTTTCAATGTAATCATAAAGCAGTTTATTGAAATTAGTGTGGGCATTTAAAGATGGATCGGGATATTGCTTCAATAATAAATCATTTGTATAATGTTACAATTTGTAATTCAGTTGATCATCCTTCTGGGATTTAACTTTCCAAATTTGTTGGCAGGGAAACCTTCATTTACAAAGAAACAAGCAGATCTGTTCTTTCCTCCTGATTTTGCTGATGATTTTCCAGTTTCCATGCAGGTAAGGGGGTTGCTAGTGTTTGTTGTTCATTTTTGTTAACTGTGCAGGTAGTTGATTCATAATTTGTTGCTTTGGCAGATATCCCACAAATACAGTTTGATTTATGTGATTACCAAACTTGGTCTTCTATTTGTCTATGATTTGGAGACGGCTACTGCTGTTTATAGGAACAGAATCAGTCCAGATCCTATATTTTTGACGTCAGAAGCTACATCAGTGGGAGGCTTTTATGCCATTAACAGGAGAGGCCAGGTGTTACTGGCTACGGTTAATGAGCAAACAATTGTGAATTTTGTCAGTGGTCAAGTATGTTTCTGATCTTTTCATCACTTCTTTAATGTGAAGAGGAAAGAAAGACGCATTGTTACTAATTTATTTTGGTTATTATCACAGTTAAACAATTTGGAGCTAGCAGTTAATCTTGCCAAGAGAGGAAATCTTCCTGGTGCTGAGAAGTTGGTATGTTGATATCTAGTTAATATATAAATATATTGCTTTGCTAGATGTGGTCAGGAAAGTCGCTAGAAATCGTGGTTGGGTTTCATACAATTTCTAAGTGCTAACTTGCGTGAAGTTTGGGTGCATGGTTGCTGTAGAAAGTTCAATATTTTAATAAATACTTGGTAGTGCAGGTTATTAAAAATCAATGCAGAAATATCCTTTCCTTACTGATCTTTTGTTGTATGTCGTTGCAGTGTCTACCTTTTACTTTGACAATTTTTTATGCTTGTAAAAGATAGACGCTTATGACAAGAAAGATTGTGTATGTTTGGATCGACAGTGAGTTTGGAGAAATAACGTTGTGCGTCCGCGATTTTGTCAAAAGCTACATTTGGAGCTTCAACAAAATCACGGTGCTACCGTGGTTTAGTCAAACATGCCGCCAAATCCAATCCAAACATTCACACTGTGGGTGACCTGAATGCTAAGCTGCTCGAAATCTGTTTTTTTATTTTTTATTTTTTATTTTAATGATATTTGCATTTTTTGATTAATAATTTTGGTAAAAGGTAAACCAATTGCTATTGAGCTCCCGCCATGTGGGTGGGGTCCAAGGGTCAGACCCCTTATGGATCTACCGTAGGCAGCCTTGCATTGTATTTATAAGAGGCTGACCAACATGGCGGCAACTCTTATCGTTGTGCCGTGGTTCCTCTTTAGCTAAATTTTTTGGTAATTTGCAAATTAATTGGAATTGAATGTTATCTTGGATTATGCATTAGCCTCTTTTCAAAAAATTTCTTTCTTTTGGTATTTATTTTTTTTGTTTCTATTTTTATTAGCACATTCTTGTTGACAATACAGGTAGTAGAACGTTTCCATGAACTATTTGCTCAAACAAAGTATAAAGAGGCAGCTGAGCTTGCTGCTGAGTCTCCGCAAGGAATCCTTCGTACACCCGATACAGTTGCCAAATTTCAGGTTTTTTGATAGGAGTATTTTGTTCATACTGTTTCTAAAACAATTTTTTTGTAAACAATCATCTTTACTTATTTTGAGGGATGAAGGAAATCATACTGTCTTGTGCTGTCGTATTTTTCTGGGAAATTAGATTCTAGTGGTCAGTTTCACAATCTGTTCTATGTTGCAGAGTGTTCCTGTGCAAGCTGGGCAAACTCCCCCATTGTTGCAGTATTTTGGAACTCTTTTAACTAGAGGAAAGCTGAATGCCTTTGAATCACTCGAACTGTCACGGCTTGTTGTGAATCAGAACAAAAAAAATCTGTTGGAGAATTGGTTGGCCGAGGACAAGCTTGAGTGCAGTGAGGAGCTTGGAGATCTTGTTAAGGTTGGGGTTGCATTGCATTTGAAATTTCGGAAAGTTTTAAATTTGTTTATTATTTATTTTTATTGGAAATGCTAACAAGTGCCTTAAAGGCACTTGTTAAGATGCCCAAAGATGAAATTTTATCTTGGGATTTGTGTATTCAACATATTGGAACTTTAAAAAGTAATTTTTCATACATTAAATTTGTAAATTATTTCCTTTTTTGAATCCTTAACTAGGGCACTTGTTTGTTAGCACGACCCTATTTTTTTCTTTCTTTCTTTTCTTTCTTATTTTTTCTTAATGATATGCTAGTGCTATGTCTAGTTGGATTTACTTATTTTCAAATGGTATACAATTTTTTTAATGTCAATTAGTATTCTCCATTGTAGACTGTGGACAATGATCTTGCTTTAAAAATATATATCAAAGCCAGAGCTACTCCAAAAGTTGTTGCTGCTTTCGCTGAGAAAAGGGAGTTTGACAAGATTCTGATATACTCTAAGCAGGTACAGGGCTTGTTTTCTTATCAAAGAATATTGATTTTGGATTCATGAGATTTGTCCACTTATAATTTTTTTTAATGTTCTTATGGCCTGTAAAGTATTTTACTTCGCCTGTATTACTAAAGACCTATATCTTGCCTTTCATTTGCTTGAATCATTCATGCCTTAACATTTTTATTACTCGTTTGTTTCTATAGGTTGGATATACACCCGACTATCTCTTCCTCTTGCAATCGATACTCCGTACTGATCCTCAGGTATGTCAGAAACCTTTGCAGTTCATATTGTTCAATTATTTAAAGTGAACTATTTCTTTCAGTACTCCCATCTTGTAAGTTGGAAGTCACTGACTATTTTTCTCTGCATTGTACATCATGCATTTTTATTTATTTTGATTTGACAAATTATAGTTGTTAAACCTAACCACTATCATTTTGATTTGCAGGGTGCTGTTAATTTTGCATTAATGATGTCTCAAATGGAAGGTGGTTGTCCAGTTGATTACAACACCATAACTGATCTGTTTCTTCAGGTTGTTATCTACTGTAATTAAGCTATTATGTGGCTAGAGTAATATAATATTCCTTCATTTTGCAATGTGTTTCCATACAGTCCACTTATTACATTATGGTTATTTTTGTCCTCAGAGAAACCTGATCCGTGAGGCAACTGCCTTTCTCCTAGATGTTTTGAAGCCAAACCTACCAGAACACGGGTTCCTTCAAACAAAGGTTTCAGTCATCATTTCTATTTTGTTTAAGGCATTTTACTCCTGTAATTTGTTCTTTGCACTGATTCAGTCTTGTGAATTGTTCAGGTGTTAGAGATAAATCTTGTGACTTTCCCCAATGTTGCTGATGCAATTTTGGCTAACGGCATGTTTAGCCATTATGACCGTCCTCGGATTGCCCAACTTTGTGAAAAAGCTGGTCTTTATGTGCGAGCGTTGCAAGTAATGACCCTCCATGCATTTTTTCCCCTTGGTGCTTTCTTTTCATAGTTTAGAGCTGAAAGTCACCCCTCTTGTTGATTACATTTTTGTTGGTGCAGCATTACACAGAGTTGCCAGATATAAAACGTGTGATTGTAAATACACATGCAATTGAGCCACAGGTTTATATTCCCCATTGTTTATATCTATTTCAACATCATGATAGTTTAAAAATGCCTAGTCACATTATTTGGTTGTTGCAGGCACTTGTTGAATTTTTTGGCACTCTATCAAAAGAATGGGCTTTAGAGTGTATGAAAGATCTATTGCTGGTCAATCTTAGAGGCAACCTACAGATAATTGTACAGGTATGGAAATGTGGTTTTTTTTCCTTATAACTAGGAATTATTAATAATTAATTGATAACTGAAGCTTACTTATGTTTGTCCAGGTTGCTAAAGAATACTGTGAACAACTTGGCGTTGATGCTTGCATAAAGATTTTTGAGCAATTCAGGTCATATGAAGGACTGTATTTTTTCCTTGGTTCATATTTGAGCTCCAGGTAATTCTTTCATTCTGAATGATTTGTTTTAACTAGTGGACATATGACCTTATTTGTACTGAAAATTGTCCTATGTATATATTTTTGCTAATATTTGTTTTTCTGAATAATATGGAATAGTGAGGATCCCGACATTCACTTTAAGTACATCGAGGCAGCAGCAAAGACTGGACAAATCAAAGAGGTCGAGCGTGTGACTAGAGAATCAAGTTTCTATGATCCTGAGAAAACAAAGAACTTTCTAATGGAAGCTAAGCTTCCAGATGCACGGCCACTAATTAATGTTTGTGACCGGTTCGGATTTGTTCCAGATCTAACACACTATCTATACACAAGTAACATGCTTCGCTACATTGAGGGTTATGTTCAGAAGGTATTGTAGTTTACATTTCAAATTGTAGCAGCCCTTTATATTGCAATGCCAATAATGCTATCTACTCTATCTGTTGCAGTCATAACTTTGTGCCTTGCTTTATAGGTGAACCCAGGGAATGCTCCTTTAGTTGTTGGGCAGCTGCTTGATGATGAGTGTCCAGAAGATTTTATCAAAGGCTTAATTCTCTCTGTTCGTTCATTACTGCCAGTTGAGCCCCTTGTGGCTGAATGTGAGAAGAGGTGGTATCCATTCTCTAAAACAAATAATGTTTTGCACTCATTTTTCTGATTTTCCTCTGGTACATTTTTTTTGGAATACAGGAATCGGCTTCGTTTGCTCACACAGTTTTTGGAACATCTAGTAAGTGAAGGAAGCCAGGATGTACATGTTCATAATGCACTGGGTAAAATCATCATTGATAGTAACAACAACCCAGAACATTTTCTCACTACAAACCCATACTATGATTCTCGAGTTGTGGGCAAATATTGTGAAAAGCGGGATCCCACGTTGGCAGTTGTGGCTTATAGGCGTGGAGTATGTGATGATGAACTTATCAACGTGACAAACAAAAACTCCTTGTTCAAACTACAAGCAAGGTTTGTGGTGTATCTGTATCTTTCACACAATAATTATCTGTGGCTCCAATGCTTACATGTTTTTGTTGTCACTACAGATATGTTGTTGAGAGGATGGATGCTGACCTTTGGGAGAAAGTTCTTAACCCTGATAATACCTACAGAAGACAACTTATTGATCAAGTTGTGTCTACCGCTCTTCCTGAAAGCAAGAGCCCTGAACAAGTATCTGCATCAGTGAAGGCTTTCATGACTGCTGATCTACCTCATGAGTTGATTGAGCTTCTTGAGAAGATTGTGCTTCAGAATTCTGCTTTCAGCGGGAACTTTAATCTTCAGAATCTTCTTATTTTGACAGCAATAAAGGCTGATTCTTCCAGAGTAATGGATTATGTCAATAGACTGGATAACTTTGATGGTCCTCAAGTTGGAGAAGTGGCTGTCGAGGCTGAGTTATATGAGGAAGCGTTTGCAATTTTCAAGAAGTTTAACTTAAATGTTCAAGCAGTTAATGTCTTGCTAGATAATATTCATAGCATAGATAGAGCTGTGGAGTTTGCTTTCCGAGTTGAAGAAGATGCTGTTTGGAGTCAGGTGGCCAAGGCTCAACTTAGGGAAGGTCTAGTTAGTGATGCAATTGAGTCATTTATACGAGCAGATGATGCCACACAATTTCTGGATGTCATCCGAGCTGCTCAAGACGGCAATGCTTACCAGGACTTGGTGAGGTACTTGCTGATGGTAAGGCAGAAAACAAAAGAACCCAAGGTGGACAGTGAGCTTATTTATGCCTATGCCAAGATTGATAGGCTGAGTGATATTGAGGAGTTCATTCTAATGCCAAATGTAGCCAATCTTCAAAATGTTGGTGACAGATTGTATGATGAAGAGCTATACGAGGCTGCAAAAATCATATTTGCTTTTATATCTAACTGGGCTAAATTAGCAGTCACACTTGTGAAGTTGAAACAGTTCCAAGGCGCTGTTGATGCAGCAAGGAAAGCTAACAGTGCAAAAACATGGAAGGAAGTTTGCTTTGCATGTGTTGATGAAGAGGAGTTCCGTTTGGCCCAAATATGTGGGCTGAACATTATCATTCAGGTATTATGTTTGGTTTTTACTCGGATGTGATCTGATTTCATTTTAGAAATTTTGAATAATTTGAGCTTCTAGAATGTAATAAGAAATTAATATCCATTAAAGTTTTGCAAGCTTGAGATGGTGGAAAGGTTTTCGAAACGATGCTTTGATCTGCAGTTAGTAGGCTTCTTCTATTAGTCTTTCTAATGCTTAAAATGGCAATTATTGTAGGTGGATGACTTGGAAGAGGTAAGTGAATATTACCAAAATAGAGGCTGCTTCAATGAATTAATATCCCTCATGGAGAGTGGCCTAGGACTAGAAAGGGCACACATGGGCATATTCACGGAGCTGGGAGTTCTGTATGCTAGATACCGTCCGGAGAAGCTTATGGAGCATATCAAACTATTTGCAACCCGACTCAATATTCCTAAACTCATAAGAGCTTGTGATGAACAACAACATTGGAAGGAACTGACCTATTTGTATATCCAATATGATGAGTTTGATAATGCTGCAACAACCATCATGAACCATTCGCCTGAAGCATGGGATCACATGCAATTCAAAGACGTTATTGCCAAAGTCGCTAATGTTGAGTTGTATTACAAGGCTGTTCACTTCTATTTGCAAGAGCATCCGGATCTTATCAATGATGTTCTGAATGTCCTTGCACTTCGGGTTGACCATGCACGGGTTGTTGATATCATGCGAAAGGTAGTGTCAATATTGGCAAAAATTCCATTAATCTTTTTTTTATACCTTATAACCCGTTATCTATATTACTCATGAATGTTTTTCTGTAATATATATAGGCTGGTCACCTCCGTCTGGTCAAGCCATACATGGTTGCAGTTCAGAGTAATAATGTGTCTGCTGTTAATGAAGCCTTGAATGAGATATATGTGGAGGAGGAAGACTATGATAGATTGCGTGAGTCAATCGATTTGCATGATAATTTTGATCAAATAGGCCTTGCACAAAAGGTGAGCTGCATTATCCTCCATGATGACTATTCTTCAATTTAACTCTAGTAACCTGATATATCACCATATATAATTTATTATCCTCCTTGATGATTATTCTTCGATTTAACTGTAGTAACCTGATATATGACCATAATATATAATGCAGATTGAGAAGCACGAGCTTCTTGAGATGAGACGTGTTGCTGCTTATATTTACAAGAAGGCAGGTAGGTGGAAGCAGTCCATTGCCTTGTCAAAGAAGGACAACCTTTACAAAGACGCAATGGAAACAGCATCACAATCTGGTGAACGTGAACTTGCTGAGGAGTTGCTCGTTTATTTCATTGACCAGGTACCAAATTCAGTTTCAACTGCATATACCGTATATAATCCCTTTTAAGTCACATATTGGCCCAGCCTAGATGATGATTTTAGTTCTTGGTCAACATGTGTTTATTACATCGTGTTTTGGTTGTTGCATATTGGTGCTTTCGGGGCAATCCTTGATAGCATGTGTAGTTCCAAGGCCATCAGAAGCAACCAGCATTAGTAGTATTCTGTTAAGCTTTTAGTGACTATTTATCCTTCTAGTTTTAGATTACTGTCAACAGTTGCTGAAAGGCCAATAACTTTTAATATTACCTTTAGAATGGTGATATTCCAATATTTAATACATTAATGTGCGTACAGTCGAGTAAGGTCAAGATATTCAAATATTTCTTTTCACATGCTTATGCAGGGAAAGAAGGAATGCTTCGCCTCGTGTCTGTTTGTTTGCTATGATTTGATCCGGGTAGATGTTGCTCTTGAACTGGCTTGGATGCATAATATGATTGACTTCGCTTTCCCATATCTCTTACAGGTTTGTAATCTTTCTATGCTTCTTGCATCACTAATGTCTTTTTCATCATGTTACCTAGTACTATTTTTTTTTTACCGTCTGCTCTTTGCTATTGTAGTTTATCCGTGAGTACACTGGCAAAGTTGATGAACTTGTTAAGCACAAAATTGAATCCCAGAATGAAGTGAAGGCTAAAGAACAAGAAGAGAAGGAAGTAATTGCACAGCAGGTAAATTGTTTGGCTATTTTATGTTACCTGCTAATAACTTGCCATTTTTATCTCCCTTACATTCACCGCTCTTACAGATTGAGCTGTATAATACTGAATGCCTATTGAATAAAATATATTATGTTGCAGAATATGTATGCTCAATTATTGCCACTTGCTTTGCCTGCACCACCAATGCCTGGAATGGGAGGAGGAATGGGAGGAGGCTATGCCCCTCCCCCTCCAATGGGTGGCGGAATGGGGATGCCTCCAATGCCTCCTTTTGGCATGCCCATGGGCGGCTACTGAACAAGGAAGGGACCATAGTTAGTTCAGCAATGAACTCGAGTCTAAAAATGGAGACCAAGGCGGCAGGTTGGGAGTTTACATAAATTTTCCGGTGGGATTTTAATGCAGTATTCTTTCTTTGCTTCTGATTGAGGTGGAGGTTTAGATCAAAAATAATTTCAAGTTTCTGTTGGGGGGTTTGTGCTATAGTTGTCATATTTTTTTGTAGATGAGGTATTTTTTGGTCTGCTTATACAAGCTAGCGGAGGATTTTCTGTATGTAACCATTTTTCTTGTATTTAAATGATTTGGTCTTTAAGTATAATGTCAAATAGTCGACTTCGACCTTAGTCCGTGTTTATCATGGCCTGGATTAATTCCACAAGGAAAAGTGGAATAAACAAAGCCTGTTGGTTTGTTTGTTGTGTGTATCTTGTCTTTTTTAAAATACATGGTTTATTGCGACTTATTTCTTAATTTCTTTTCGTTGAGCTCATACCCATTTCTGGTGGTGACGGTGTATTTGATACACTTTGCTTGATCTTTTGTACCCTACATGTTTTACCAATATTTTTAACTGCGGATTTTGGTTAATATTTAGAAGTTTTTTTCTGCTAGCCAATTATCAAATTGTAACCAATGTTAGTTTTGTAGCTTTGTACTTGCACCATAGGTTTGATATCCCAATTGTAACCAAGATCTTAATTCTGGGTTGCCCATGCTTTTGGTATGCTGCATTTGCTCCAATAGAATTGGTGTACACAAGCATGGTTTAAATTTTTTGCACCCTTGCCTTGTGATAAGAATTGTGTTCCCTTAAATCATTGTAACACAGATTATCAGCTGAATGACATAGCAAATTTGCATGTACTACTGAACTCGGTAGAATAAAATGACAAATCATGGCATGTTAATTTAGAAAGTCGATAATCTTGTTTATACAAATATATAATTTTAATTTGGGTTCCAGAAAGAAGTTCTCAAAGTGCAAGGTCCTCCTCATATTTTGACTGAGATGCCGTTCAGAAGTGAAACTCATGTTTTTTGGTCCTCCAATCAGGAAAGGATAGCAAAGATGAGTCTGGTTAAGTTCTCTCACTAAAACATAAAGTTCTCCCTCTCTCTCTACAGTTCAGATGAGTCTTCATCTCTTCAGGGCACACATGACGATTTCGGCGCGGTGGCCGGTGGTGGCACCACTGCGCTGGAGTTCAAAACTCCGTCCAAATCAAAAAGTTTTCACGGTTTTAGACATCCTTTTTTGTGTTGATTCCAAATATCGTCTTAGATTTCTAAAAAAAAAAAAACTCACACGAGCGTATATCTACGAGTAAAAAAACGGAACAAAAAGAGAAAATGAAGCTACCTCTTGTTCTTCACAGATCCGTTTCGCGTTTTGGTCTTCTTCTCCGATCCGGTTCAGATTTGTGTTGTGTTGAAGTGTTGTTTCGATCCGGTTCAAATCTTGTTGTTGTGTTGAACTCTCCCTCTACCTCTTCTAAACCGATTCTGGATATTCTTCTGGATCTATTGATGAATTCGAGAGGGGTAGATGATGTTTATGTGATTTTCTGTGGTTTAGTGTTCATGAGGTTCACGGTTTTAGATCTGAAGTTGTTATTGGAATCAAAATCTTTGTGATGTTAGAGGGATTTATGGCTGGGAAACTGTTGGAAACCATTAAGTACATCTAATGGTTTTCCACAACAAAATGGTTTTGGCATTCCGGTACGGTGATGATGACGGTGATGGTGATGAACGACAGTGTTGATGATGAGATTGAAGATTATGGAAACCATTTCCACAGCAAAATGGGTTTGGAGTACAACTCACAGAAACCATTTCCACAGATAAATGATTTTGGCATTCCGGTACGGTGATGATGACAGTGATGATGATGAACGACAGTGTTGATGAGATTGAAGATTCCAGTGGTGATGATGATGAACGACGGTGATAATTTAGTTTGTTTCCGCGTTTGGTTCGTTTTATTTTGTTTGGTTTCCTTTGAAGGTGTAGGAAGCAATTATGTTGGGATTTATGCACGGTGCATAAGAACATAACCGATCCCGATGAAATTAACTTTCTGTTGGCCTAATTTTCACATATTTCTAAATTAGTTGAATGGTAGAAAACGATAGAGAAAAGTTGCATTCATCAATTTTTTATTTTTTGAATGGCATTCGTCATTGTTTTCATTTAAGCTGATACTTGCTACTCTAAAATCATTTTAGTCAAATAGTTGTATGCTAAAAGAGACACCGATATTAATAATAAATCACTTTTCTCTTCAAAATAAACAAAGTAACTTCAAAATTCCACTCCCTCCATTTTAAAATGAATGTCGCTTTAACCAATTGCACTTAGATTAAAGAATGAAATAAAATAGTCAAATGTCATAACAATTTTATCAAATTATCCTAATCAACTATTGGTTTGTCTTTCATTAAAGAAAAAATAATACTTTGAAAGTAGTGTAACATAGTATTAATTGAAGGGTACAATAAAAAAGAAAAAATTATTATTGTACTGGAAACTAAAAGTGACATTTATTTTGAAACAATTTTTTTTGGCTAAAACAACTCTCATTTTGACACAAAGGGAGTACTTTATAGGTCTTCCATTCTTTTGGAGAAGCATGTCTACATGGTAAATCCCGTATACAGGGAAAAATAAGTAAATGAGTCTATAAATATTCAGAATTTCATTTTTAATCCCTACAAAATAAAATTGTACTTTTTAGTTCTTGTAAAAAAATTTCGTCAGCATTTTAGTTTATGTAAAATTTTCCATCAACATTTTTAGTCTGTAAAAATTTTACGTCAATATCTTTGATCCTTAAAATGCTAAAGGAAAATATCACAGACTAAAAAATATGATTTTATTGTGTATGACTAAAAACAAAATTCTCAATATTTATAACACATTTACTTAATTAACCTTACAAAAAAAAAACTAAAAAATAGGGAAGCAATATGTGTGGTCACGCGCTATATGGCGTGTATCCATAGCATAGCAGCATTTTCAGTAAGAGGAAGATTGTTATGCTATCCATCCATGATTGGCCTTTGAAACACAATAAACAAAATCAAAATGGCTATATCTCTAAACCCCATCATCAACTTCACCTCAACGGTACGTTTCTCCTCTTCTTTGCTTGTTTCATTTTGAAGCACCTTTATAGATTTAAGTTATGGTAAGAAGATTGTGTAAGTTATGGAAATTGTTTAGGAAAATTGGCTATTACTGTTAAACTTTGAGATTTAGGAAAAAGCTGAAATTTAAGTATATGCTTTCAATTGATTATTGGCTCTGCATACTAAACATTATTTGGTAGGGATTATGTAATTGAATAGAAGAACTGATATAAAGAAGTAGTAATTGCACTAAAATTTCATTCACTCAATAGTATAATTACAATATAGCAGCAATGGAAATGGTACATAAGACCAATTGAAGGTATGAAGTACAACGGGAATATTTTATGGACTGTTTTCCTGCGTGTCTGTGACAGCAGAATTTGCTTCTGTTACTGCTGTCTTGGGCAGGTCTGTTTTGTGGGGGAGGCAGTGGAGATTTTGTTTCCTGTACTGTTTTGCTGTGCGATGTGTTGGGGGGTTTTGTGCTGCTTTCTATTTGCTGGCCCGTTTCTAGCAAAACTTGGGTTGACTTGTAGGAGATTTTTAGTTTTATTGCTTTGCTGCTCGAGGGGTTCGCTTATATACGGACCTCCGTTTGTTGTATCTGTTTTTTCTCTTGCGGGTTTTAGTGCGTCTTGCGCTTGCCCTGCTTAATAATATTTTCCGATTTAAAAAAAAGTACAAGGGGAAAATAAAAGATAGATCTAGAAAGCCAAAGGCTCAAGAGGTAGAAAAGACTCAATTCTATCCAAATGATTCCACACCCTCATTACCAATCATTGGCCTATTTAACATAGTCATAGTCATCAGTATATTTTCTGTTAGAAGTCCTTGCTCTAGTGCCAAGTCTAGGTTCTTTGATGTGCGGATTTTCTGCCATTTGTCCCCTGCCAGCTGTAGCTTCTATTTTGCTGTCATCCAGATTCATAACAGATTATTATTATTTGACTTGAGGTTTTTATTATGGATGTAAATAACTGCAATAATAGTAATTATAAGTGTTGAGAAGCATGGTAGAGCCCAATAAATAGGAAAATAAACTAAGTGAAGGATAAACTTTAGAATTGAATGAACCAGAAAAAGTTGATTACAATATAGTGATCATAGCTAAACTAATATTAACTAACTTGTAACTACATTTAACAAACTCTAACAACGTGTTATATTAATTGGAAACAGTATTCCAGGTGAACTTCTTATGATAGTTATTGTTCCAGTGAAATTGTTTTATGTTAATATAAAATGCGCTATATCTACGGTGCACAAGTTAAGTAGGTGTTGTAGCATGGAAAAGTTTGTTTTCACCACGGGATCAATAAGTCCCTCAATTGAGAAAAAAAAAACATGTTTTACTTGTGCACCATAGAATTTGCCCCGTAAAGATTCATATTTCCTTGCGGGATCTTTGTTAGGTTCATGTTTTGTCAAAGGGCATTAAACCAAACTTTCAGGTGGACTTTCTCTAGAATGCGCCGTAGTACTGTGAAGACAAATTTATTGATTGTAGCTTTGCAGTTATGTTGTGATCGGTTCTTAAGTTATATATTTGTTAAGAGAGTTGTTTGATGATAAAGTATTAAAGATGTTGGTTTAGCTATTGATCAGAATTCCTTTCATGTGTCTATTTTGGGAATATTACTCTGGAAAATAAAATTATCTTCTAATATGTAATAGGTTATTAGTAATACTAATGGTTAGTTTGTTTAACATTAATTCCTTCAATATGATTCAATTATGTTAATTTTAACTTTCATTTTTCTGATCACTCACACAAGTCTTTCATTATCCCTTAGAAGTTGGAAACAAACTATCACGATGCATCTAGGTATTCTGCTGGAGCTTCTTTTCCAAAGGCCGCTCAGATTACACTCGTTTCGATAACGTCTGGAACAAGAATGTTTCTCAAGGAGAAAAGATTTGGTCACCGTTTTTCAGTTGCAAATAGTGATCAACTTTCAACAGATGCTAGTAATAAGGATATTGGCAGTACTGCAAGTTCATCTGCCAATGATCAATTAACATCCACCAATCCTGCTCAGGCAGAATCACCGACACCAGAGGTTTCCAATGTGTCTGTAGCATCTCCTAAGTCGCAACCTGTAACCACACGATCATCTCAGAAAGTGAGAGAGAGGATAAGGGCGGCTCGAGTTCTTAACCAGTCCAAGGAACCAAAAACAGCTAAATCAGAAATGGGAAGTAGTGTGTTGGCTGCTTTTAAAGAAAGTGACAGAGGGAAGAAGAGAAGAAGATCTGGACTTCCAGAAGCCCCTGGTAATTTGTTTGATGACAGCAAACGAGGGATGCCAAAGGAAGGTTGGACTTTTGATTTTCCTGGCGGTTCTGATCTATTTCTGATTATCTTTTCATTTGTTTTTATCAGCACAGTGATGTTCGGAACAACTTACATTGTGTGGAAAGTTGGTGCAATCCATTTTAATGACTAATGAGATGAGATTTCAAGGGTTCACGGTTCACAATATATATAGAATAGCTGATTTATATATTTGGACAAGCTTCAGCTTCTTTAAATTTCATGTCCATGAATTGATGTTAATGTCGAGGTTTTTGCTTTTTAGGTGCTCAGTTTATTATTTTTGATATTATTTCATTAGGTGGAGAGATATTTGATTCAGAGGAAATATCCAAGTGAATATGATATACAATGCTAAATATGTATACATATACTCCTTGTAGTTGTTTAGTCAAAACTTCCAATTGTTGGGTGATGAATTTGTCCTGTACTATAATAGCTAATAGCACTGATGACAGTCAGTCATTCACTATTTTTAGAGTCTTTAGTTAAGTTTTTATTCTATTTTTAATAGTTTAGCATTTAATTTAAAGTCAATTTGAATAAAGTATTGTTTTTTTGGTCTATTGAGTCAAGCAAGGAAATGATTGGAATTGCTGGGTTATTATCATGATTATTGATTATATGATCAAACAAGAGCAAAAACAAGAGGTGCAAAAAGCAATGGATTTAAGATTCATATTGATGGGCCAATAGAAAATCAAAATGGCTTACGATGACCAAGAGGAAAAAGAATAGTGTAACATGCTGAAAAGAAACTAGGTTACATATGCTATAAAAGGAGGCATCACGTTTTGGAAAAGAGGAGGCCGCACTGTGGGATTCTGTGCGGCCTCTACTCTTTGGTGATATCATCACGTTTTGCAATCAAGAAGACGAATCAAGGAGAAGTAGCAGGAGGTTCTAACGCATGCACAGAGAGCCAAAGCATATCAAATTGAAGAACTTATCATGATTAAAACCTTGTAATTTCTTCTATTAATATTGCTTGATCCTTTTACTATGAGTTGTTAAGTTTCCAGAGTTTAGGTCTGAGATCCTAATTGTTGCTGTGAAACTCTATTTATTGTGAATGACAATATAGTTTTTATTCAATTCAATTGTTCTTAATGCTTTTTATATCTTGATCAAATATAAAGATGATTTAGTGAGAATGAATGACTACTGACCATAGCTTTCTACTTAGACCTAATTGAATTTAGGTTAACGTGCTTAATCCTTCAAAAATTATTAGACCACCTAAGGAATTGATTAGAACTATTTTGTTAACTATCGTGGAACTAGAAGAAAATCATTGATAAGAATCATAAATATTTACTTTATTGCTAAATTGAGATTAACACAATCCGCGTGGATAATAACTTATTTTATTACACTTGCTAAAAGCGTGGATAATAACTTATTTTATTACACTTGCTAAAAGTCTATCAACACCTACGTGTATCATAGCTCAGGGACTCCTCATTTTGATACAATCTCTATATAGTGCATGTGAGATATTATTCATTGGATGTTATGGCTTCAACTATTATTTTTGCTGCTTCCGTACTCTTGGTATTCATATAACCTGTAGGTGAAGTATCTTATATCTAACATTGTCTCTGAACCTGGTCTCAAAATCACAACTAGGGCACTGTTCTGATTGAACGTCAAAGTTATGCAAAGAAAGGAGTATTTCAAAATGATGGTTGATCGAGGTAAGAAAAACCGATGGTGGTGTGTACTTGTATGCATGCATTCCGACACTCAAGTCAATAGACAATTGAGGTAAGATAAAGAATGAGGCACGTCTTAAGAGGTGATGGTATGAGAACTACATGGTCCAAAAGTGTGACTTGTTCTGTCATGAGGAGGTGACGTTGGGTTTAGACCATCCCAAAAGTCCACCTTGGAACAGAATCCTTTATACCAACCCCTTGAACAAAACTAGTAATTTCTCCCCATCTTTTAATGAATATATGGATAGTAGAAAATATCTTCTAATGACCATATTCTCCAAATCATCTCAACAAGGATTTTGAAGCCAACCCTCAGCAAGGTGTTCTCGAAGAGAATGGAAATACCTCATCCTTTTTGTACTTTTAGTAAGGCCATTATTCTTCTAAGATTTACTAATTCATAAAAATATCGAAATATGTTTGTTGGAATCTTTGGCCTTGCTAATAGTGAACTGATTCTGTTTCAACACACTGAGAAATGCTACAATGATCTCAAAACTGCTGACAACTGCTGGTTGATCAGAAATTGGCAACGTCTGACTACCTCTACTGTTGTTGCCTAAAATATGTTACAATCTTAGGAGAGTAATCTTCCATCTTATTTGAGAGGTTTTTTTTGGTAGAGAATGAGAACAAAATGTTTATGATTGAAATTATTATAAAACATTGATGTTTTTTTGAATAATTTATCAAAGCCCTCCAAAATCATCTGACAATACATTTTTTGAGTTTCTCCGATGATATGACGATTTTGTATTATGAAGAAAAATAAAAACTCATTCAATTTGGTGGACTATTCTTGCTTTCTTTTTCCTTTCTTCATTTTCCTCAAAACCTCTACCTCCCCTCCCATCCTAAACTCTCAAACATGGCCTAAATGAATACGCAACAATCAATTGTTGCCTCAAATACATGACAACGTATGCATAATTGTGGCCTTAGTAAATAGGAAACAGTTAAATATATTATCTAAATCCTATAATGGTAGTCTATACTGTTAGTCCATATTTAAAAAAAGTGCTGTGCAAAGTATAAGCAACACTCAGTTAAGCATTGTCTAAACGTTACAACTATTTCCCACACCATCTACCAACTTGTCTATATAAGATTTTTGAACATGAAAGTCTACTGTAGCCAAAGGAAAAACATATAGCTTTTAGGAAAATTGCTTAGAAAAGACAAATTTTGGCATTGTTCCATTAATTTCAATAATCATTTCAAATAATGTGTTGCCTAAATTGCATAATACTTCTATAAACAACCATCATTTAAACCTATAGGCTATAGTGGTGGAAGAGGCGAAAATATTGGCTTGGAATTGGTTGAAAATCAAGTCAAAAGGATTTGATTATTCAATATCTCAGTGATGTATTTGCCAGTTGGGGTGGTTTGGAAGAGAAATTTGGCACTTTGATCAGTAGATGGTGGATTTGATGGATTACTTGAAGAAATTGGATTGTTGTGGGGTCT
Source organism: Medicago truncatula (assembly GCF_003473485.1). Lineage (NCBI taxonomy): Eukaryota > Viridiplantae > Streptophyta > Magnoliopsida > Fabales > Fabaceae > Medicago > Medicago truncatula. Next base: position 35,353,196 of record NC_053044.1, read on the forward strand.
AAAATGTATGAGGGAAGTGTTGGCAATAGGTATGTTTGTGGTTAGAATGGAAGGGACTGAAATGATTTGATTGGTTTTGGTGTCCTTGGTCTGTAGGGGTGTGAAACCAGGTAGAATTGGGGATGTGGTGCTGTATTTGTACTATGCAGCATTGTTGTTTTGATTGTATTTTTTTCAGATAAGCTTGCAGCTATACTTGACTACATGTAAGGGGTGTTCACGGATACAATTCAATTCAATGAATATCTAACTTGAAGTGTTTGGTTCCATTTATTCTATATTAAGTCTTCATTTACTTGTTTTTTTTTAAGCAAAACTGAAGAAAGTTGCAACATGATAACACATTGACATTCTAACTACATTGACACTTCAATGCACCATTAATCCTATAGAATCTCTTCAAATGCATTATTAATATGAAAAAGAAAAAGAAAGGGTAGGGGCATATACCAGTCCCACCAAAACAAGATCAATGAAAACATAAGAAAGTAAATAAACTCGGTCTCTAAAGAAACCTTCTCTAGAACAACTCGGCAAGTGAGTGCTTTCATCAGACTAGAAGCCAACGTTGACGAGTCTGTCTTCACAAAATATGTGATTGTAGCACTTTCATAGTACCTCCCTTCTTTTTTGATGTTGAAGATCGTACAATAATGCAACCACAGAGCATACTAAGAATTCTTATCCTTGGATTGAACCAAAAGATATGATACCAACTTTTGGAAAAAACCTTTATAAAAAATAATAATAAAGGAATGCAATCACAACACATAAACACAATATAGAAACTCTAAAACAAGTGAAAAAACCACGACCGTTGTCTACTGACAAGATGACAGCTAAAGAATACAACTTTATGTACAAAATTACAACACATAGATTACTCTAAAACACTCACCAACCCCCAGTACATCAACACCCTCCAAAGGAAATATTAAATACATCTTAAAACATTCTAAGACAAGAGTATAAGACAAGGAAAAAAAAAAAAAAAGTTTAAATGCAAGAGTGTTTTCAACCAGTACATTTTGCAAGCAAAAACTATAACTCATATATAGTTTGGTCTCCCCTTTCTTTACAATTAATTCTAAACAATGTGAGATTTTTTTCAACATGTATATTTTCAATCAACACATATAACTTCAATATATGTTTATACCGATTACTATCCCTAATATATGTACATGACATCTAAATTTAAATTTATTGGCTTTGAGCAACAACATAAGCGAAATTGAACACCTCATCTTAACCTAAAACATTAATACATTATGTATATAAATAAACTTATTTATATATTATTCAACGTTCAACTTTTCTTCAAATTTATCAATATCATACTTCTAACTCACAATTGACATATCGATCTTTCCAAAATTGCAAGTGACTTTTATTGTAATAAGAGAGATGCACAATCTTGCAGGGTAGCAGCATTAATTCCAATCTGACATTTTAAAGGACAGGAAGCAAGTTGGATCTCATTGTTGATAGGTACCTTATGATTGTAATTTGTGAGGCACAAAACATATTGGCCGTATTAATTCATTTAAAATCTATTGAAACAAAACAAACTTTCGGTTCGACTATCCCTTTCTATCTACATTTAATTCAATTATCGTCCTTCATTCTTAACGTGTACTAATTAATTACGCTTTATTGAAGCATATGTTAAGAATCCATCAACCTATCTATAAATCATTTTCTCATTCACTTCACTTTTTTGTCTTCTTCTTCTTCTCCAACCTTAGCTCATTCCTGTCCAAACAAAAAACTTAGCTACTTAAATTAATATAACAATATAACACCATTGTGCTTTCTTTGGTCGTTGGTTGGTTGGTTTACCACATTTTTATCGTGACACACACACTTACCGACGTTGTATTTTTGTGCACAACATAAGATCTAGTGTAGATATGTTATAAGATTATTATGGGACCCAAAACATAGAAAAATAAGGATAAAAAAAATACCGGATCATAAGAAACCACACAATTTGTTGATAGATAAGAAGTCATGTCACACCTCAAGGTGCACTCGTTAATTTGTTTTGTTATTTATTTATTTATGAGTTGCAATTGTAAGTGAATATTGGACCCTACATATATTGTAATTGAGGCTTTTTTGTTTTCTAGCTTGTGCTGTAGACAGACCAAGCAAAGAGACATCAAAGAGTACTAAAATTGAACTCTTTTATTACTGAGTCCTTATACTTTGAACTTCTCACTTTTCTATCAAAGATACATGAAGCAAAACAAACCTTGTCTTGGAAGTATGTGCATTGTGCACTTTGACTAGTCCAATAGATAGGTAAAAAGGACCTACTTTGTGTCTTCAACTTAAAGGGTAATTTGTTTACTAATAATGTAAATGTAATATCTTGTGTTTGTAAAATTTTCATGAGTAAATCTAGGGGATTCTCTCTCTTTTTTCACTTTATGATAACCTTTTTTTCTCATTTAGTGATCATGGCAGAGACTAAAACTTGAGTTGGAATAATTGTATAGGTCCATAAGTGAAAGATTGATTCTACCTAATTGATATGATTCAATATGGAAGATCTTAAAGTATCTTCAATGGATGGATGGGATCCACCACCACAAGCCTACCACTTTCAAGTAACCTTTGGTGCTTACCTTTTTTAACTTTATCAATTAATTAACTAATCTAATCATATCATATATATTAAAATTAAAAAGGTAATGAAAGTTGGATTTTTTTTGTATAATGGTTGTAAACTCGAAGAAAATACAAGGTTGGAGTTTCCCTTTCACAGATATTTTATATGAAAAGTATAAATTGTTGTCTATGTGATACAGGTTAAGTAAAATAGTAGCACTGTTGAGGCAAGAGCCAAGAGATAACATTAGTTACTACATCATCATCTTCCACTACACTACATAAGCTAAATGCTAGGCCAAGTGATTCTAAAAGTTTAAACTAGTACTTCTTTAGTCTATTTATATATACTATCTTATTTCTTTGGAACCTACCCACGTTTACGATTCATCATTTGAAGCGTGATCTGAATGATTCGACAACTATGATCTAATAGATATTGAATAACTACGATATTATTTTAAAATTTAGATTAAGTTTTACTAAAGAGACGCGAAGATAGGGACGAAGAGAGCAGCGTTAGTTCATTTTTCTCGTCCCTTACTCCTCTTATGCGTCTATCAGCCATACTCAACAAAATCTTATTAGTTTGATAATAAAAAAATATGTAAAAAAAAAAGATCAATAGTTTTTTTTTTTGCAGTGCTCAATAGTTTAATTCAATGAAATAGTTTAGAAATTAAACTATTAAAGATTAATCCAACAATTGAGATTGAGTTGAACCACATAAAAATAATCATGTCCGTACACTCTAAGTTAGCCACCTCATTCTTGTTCTTTTGCTCTTTATTTCCTCTCCTATAAAAGTCCAATTAAGTTCGTTAAATTTATTAAATGGAAAAATAAAAATGTCTCCATGAATTGACAGAAAGATAAGGCCAAAATTGATTTTCATTTTGACTAATCAAAGGTAATTGCTTATCACTCACCAATCACCATCAAGATAAGAAGAAGGTCACTCATTATTATCAATGCATAGTGCAACAAACAGTAACATTGGATAGAGATAATAAAAACCTCATTGAAGAAAGTTTAGAAGAATAATTGGATGAGTATGGAAAACTACAATGATTCTTCTGAGTGGCAGCATTTGAGCACAAACTGGTCTCAATACAGTAATGATCATTCACAATTTCCTGTGACTGTACCTACACAGATATTACCTCATAATATCTCTGACTCTTCTTCTGGTTCTTTTCAATATAGTGAATTTCAGTCATGGAATTTACCTATTGAAGGTAGTGTTGAAGATAGAGCAGCAAGTGCTTCCAAGAGTCATAGTCAAGCAGAGAAAAGACGTAGAGACAGGATTAATACACAGCTTGCTAATCTTAGAAAACTTATTCCCAAGTCTGATAAGGTAAACTTATTCATGTTTGTCACATTTAATTTAATTATATAGTATAGTATTAGTGTATTACTATTTGAAGCTTAGAGTTTGTTACATATTTCATGCAAGTGATAAGATGTTGCATTCATTCAATTCAGGCTTTGAAGAATAAGTGTGCTATTGTGATTTTGACAAAAGCTATCTTTTGAAACTTCCATAAAATTTTGTTGCCACCGTAATTTTATCAAAGTCATTATAATTCAAAGCATGTACTTGGTTGTAATTTCAATTGTACTATTGAGTATGAACAATTTGGGATCTATTTCTTATTGTATGTTTGAATTGATGGTGAATTCAACAAAATCACAAAGACACTATGATTTTGTGACACTCAAATTTTCTAAAATCACGGTGGCTCTCCGGCAATTTTACTCAATCCAAACATGCATCAGGAATTGATTTCCACTTCCCCTCTTGGAGAAAATATAGGATGAAACTTACATTATACACACAACATCAAAAAAATTAAAAACCGTCTCCTACTATGCCGGTGTGGAATAAAATATTTGATAACTCTACCTATGTAGCACTGATGCTTCATATTAAAGATGTGTCCACATACTAATACGATACTGACACATATGATTGCATTTAATCACATCCATTTTCTCAAATTATTTTCAGTGTGTACATGTTTTGTGTGCAGCGTCCGTGTCTGTCTCAATAATTACGAATTTACTACTCCATTAGTCGTATTTGATTACAATTTTCTGCAATATTAAGGATCCCGACAGAACTGCAACGCAACTTCGATTGAATCCCTTGCATAACATAATCATTTATGTACTTGCAGATGGACAAAGCAGCATTACTAGGGAGTGTGATAGATCAAGTCAAAGATCTAAAGCGAAAAGCAATGGATGTTAGCAGAGTCATTACAGTTCCAACTGAAATTGATGAAGTATCAATAGACTATAACCATGTTGTTGAAGATGAAACCAACACTAACAAAGTGAACAAATTCAAAGACAACATCATCATCAAAGCTTCTGTTTGTTGCGACGATCGACCAGAATTGTTCTCTGAACTAATCCAAGTCCTCAAAAGTTTAAGACTTACAACAGTTAAAGCTGATATAGCAAGTGTTGGTGGCAGAATCAAAAGTATATTGGTGCTTTGTTCTAAGGACAGTGAAGAAAATGTTTGCATTAATACTCTCAAACAGTCCCTTAAATCAGCAGTGACCAAAATTGCTTCATCATCAATGGTATCTAATTGTCCTACAAGAAGTAAGAGGCAGAGATTCTTTTTGCCTTCTCATTTTGTATAGTAATTTGATTGATGCAAAAATGTTATTATCTATTCACTCCTTTTTTTTTTTTTTAATTAGGAGGGTCATTTATTTTTGTGGGGGCAATTATTTGCTTCATTTTTCAATATTTATTTATTGTATACCTCTAAGATATATAGTTTGTCCATTAGGGAGATGAAATATTGATTTTGTACCACCAATTAAGGTAAAAGCAAAGTTAAAGTGGGAAATTGAAAGCTAGGCAAAGCATATGCATAAAGTAAAGTAATCAGGTGTGTGATTAATTGCTGCTTCCAAATGGAAAAAGTACAGACTTTGATTTTATATCTTAATCGACTGCTGGATTTTTTCTTCTGGTAATAAATTTTTTTGGTCAGTTGGGTTTTGGAGGATTACAAAAGTCAGAAAAGTTTAGGTGCACTAGTTTTCAATTTTAGCATAACAACTAATATACTAACATTAGTTTTTAAAAAAGTATTAAAACTATCAAAGTAAATGAAAAAAAAAAACTTGGATAACATCCACCAACGTCACATAGATGACAGAATTCGAACTCATTGTTATTTGAGCATAATTTTTATCAATTGGATCAACATACATTAATAATCAACTATATAGTTATTGGATAAGCAAAGCAATGACTAAAATATTAAAGAGATATCTAATGATATTTAATTGAGTAAACAACTGCTTTAGTCTATGAAAGTTTTGTGAGTAGATCATCATATTAGTAACCGGTATGTCTACACTCAAAACTTTAAGATATTATGTTTGTGGCTTCTTTCACTTTTATGTTGCTCAATATCTAATTTTTTTCATCCAATGCGAGATTTATAACTTACACATCTCATATCAACATTTTCTCCCTCAAGTGCAAGGCTCTATGCATCCTTGATCCAACACCATTTAACCACTCCTTTTCTCCTTGATCCTCACCAAGTCGAACCAAGCTCTGATATCACTGTTGATACTTTTGAGGGAGCCCACAACACTGAGGTGAATCATCACCTCAAAGTAAGACCAGTCACACAAGTGAGTTTGACCAAACACATCTTCACTCAAAATCTTAAGACAAATGGTATACAAGTTCTCTCACTTATTTGTTGATCAACATTTACTTTCGCATCCAATGTGAGACTTCTAACTCACACTTGACACATCAATATTCTCACCCTTAAAATGGTTAAGTCTTCACGTCTTTGATCAAACACTATGAACCACTCCCGCCCCTTGACTCCTACCAAGTCAAACTAGACTTTGATACCACTGTTGGAACTTTTATTGGAGTCGACAAAACTGAGGTGAATCATCACATTAAATTGAGAGCATCCACATAAGTAAATTTACACATAACTTCTTCTCCAAAGACTTTAAGACATTAGGTATATGAGTCTTCTCTTTTATATGTTGCTCAACGCTTTTATATAAGGTGGGATTTCTAACTCACAATTAACACATCTCCCCCTTACACTCACCAAGTTGAACCCGATTCTTTTATCACTTTTGGGGAAGCCTACAACACTGAGGTGAATCATCACATTAGACTTAGAGCAACCTCACATGTGTTTTTGGACACATGCACCACATCTTTACCCAAAATCTTAAGATATTTATGTATATGAGTCCCCTCACTTATATGTTGCTCACACTTGACACATCAATATTCTCTCCTCTCCGCGCAAAATAGAATCGGACTTTGATACCACTATTTTTTTCGGAGCCTACAATACTAAGGCGGATCATCACATATAACTAAAAGCAACCACACAAGTGAGTTTAAAATTAAATATTCATCCAAAACTTTAAGATATTAGTGAGATGAGTCCCCTCGTTTGTATGTTGTTTAACATGTACTATCTTTTTTTATCTAAAGTAAGATCTCTAAATCACATTTGATAGGTAAACAATGTTTTGTTGAATAGACAAATGTTAATAAGTTAGAGGCGTTGTAGTTTTTAGAATCATGAACTTTCTTCGTAAAACCCTTTTAATATCTATTTGACTCACGAATCGAACTACTTATATATGAAATTTTGCATAAAATTACGGGTTATCTTGATTCCACTAACTTAGTGAACAATTCATATCTGAAATTCAACATCCTTATCATGTCAAAAGTTTATCCTAGTGGAATCCACCCGCTCTCTCTTTCCTGCATATGAATTATGATTAAGATAAGAATAGATTTAGAAATAAAAAGAAATGATTTGTAATGTGGCAGAACTAGGGGACTGCTAGAACTCATTTATAATCCACTACAACAACCATTTCAAATCATGCAATCAATAAACACATGAATTTTTTCACAGCATAAAGAATTCACTAGGCCATTTATTATTCCATGCAATAACTTTAAATATATTTTTTCATTTGTGACTCACTTTTTTTTGTTGAAAGAATTTGTGACTCACTTTTTGATCAATACGTAACAAATTGCAATTACAGCAGTCACATAATGAGAAAATAAAATTAAAAGAATAATAGCTTGAAATTTGACTTGCTATGAGATTTCTAATGTACCCAGAAAACGGGAAAGGCTCGATCTCATCAAAATTTGTTATAGGCCTTATAGCACCATCATACACATCATTTTGCTAATTCAAATATCACTTAAATATTGTTTATCACCATCACCACAATAAAAGGCCAAATAATGTTGGAAAGATGAAATTTTTTCTTCTAAGCTAAGTGGGACCAAAGCTCGAACAATGGTCAATTAATGTTTACCAGCAACTAATCAATTTCTATTCACTTGCTAAAGGACAAAAATATTTGTTAAGGTCAAGCTTCAAATAACTTTTAATTGAGTTAAACATGTGAGAAATTTCTCAAATTCTTTTAAATTTTTTTTACCATGTTGTTGGTGCAAGATTTTCACTGTTCTTTAGCCGTGACTATTCTCCATCATGAAATCTATGAGACACACAAGATAACTTTGTTCCTCTCAATCAAACATTCTCCATGTTCAAGACCAATCCATTGTTGGTTCTCATATTTACTGCTTCTAACCTTTTTTCTTGGTACTAGCTGTTTGCAAAAGAAAAAAAAAATCAAAAAACCAAAGGACGAAAACTCACACACATTATATGCATAGAAGTAAAAAGTTATGGGTTCAAACCACTTTATTTGCAGCTTTTTACCATCTGAGTTGTACTCACAAGAGAGATGTTTGTAAACTTCTTTGTTATTATACCAAGCTCAGTTAAAAATATTGATATTGTTAAGTTTTATATCTTCATCTGAGTTTGAACTCAAAACATCACACTTACATGTGTGAATTTTAGGTGATTTTTGACACTTCTCTTCTAACAATAAAAAATTATTAAACAAGAAGGTTCAAATAGTTAGTATAGATGTCTTGTATCTTAATATTCTACATGTAGAATAACTATGATGATCACAATTTACAATTCATTGATCAATCTTTTAATATATAATTATATTGGTCATAATTTAAAAAAAAAAATGTATGAAAGTATAAATTGTAAAGTTTTTGTCCAATACTAAATATTTTAAATACATTATGTATCTAATACTAAATAATTCAGTCTCTTCTCTCCATTATCATCATCTATACAAAACATGGTCTTTAAGGACTAAGTCAGGTTCATCAAAAAACAGTTCTTCATTTAAAAAGTCCAAACAAATATATTAAAGTAGATCATGTACATGTTCATTGATGACCCAACAACCTTTTCTCACCTTCTATATTCTTCATCTTTCTTAGGATGCATATTTGATGTATCACAATCTGGTAAACTAATTTTAAAGAATATTATAATAATTTGAATACTTCTAGGATATGTATCCATTTGTATTCGCAAAATATCAATATGTTTCAATGATTTAACTTTTTTACATATTGCAATTTGTCAAAAATCAAACTATACCAAAAGCATATTTTTATATAATGAACCAAAACCGAAAACTAAATTTGATTAAAAAATTAGTTATTTTTTATAGAAAATAACATATTGAAATAGCATTCACTTTTGTTCATTCAAAATTCATACACACAAGCTAAAACCATCCTTGCAGTAAAACATTTAGAGTTGTTGGTGAAATTAATTAGGGTGTATTTGATTTGCTAAAAAATTGGGATTCGAATTGGACAACTTTTGTTGCACCATGTTTGATTTAGAAAGGCTTAATTGCACTTTTGGACCCTATTTTTCTAAAAGTTGCGGTTATGGACCCCTAACTAATTTAAATACAAAACAGCCCCCTATGTTTTGATTCTTTGGTAGTTTTGGACCCCCAAGGCAAAAAAAAATAAAAAATTTGACACGTGGCACCTCACTTAGGGTGCCACATCAGTGTTGACCAAGTCAACAATGGACTGGGGGTCCAAAACTGCCAAAGAATCAAAACATAAGGGGCTGTTTTGTATATAAATTAGTTAGGGGTCCAAAACCGCAACTTTTGGAAAGATAGGGGTCCAAAAGTGCAATTAAGCTATTTAGAAACTTGTTAAGAAACTGAACAAAAAAATAGCAAGTGATTCGACAAACACAATAATTTTGGTCTCTCACTAAATTATGGGACTAAAATATGGTTTTAATTCCTGCAAATATGTCTCGTTTTGGTTTTAGTCCCTGTAAAAAAAAAATTTGATTTTGGTCCCTACAAAATTTTTTGTTTTTAAAAATAGTCCCTCCAAGGATTATTTTCAAAAACAAAAAAATTTTGCAGGGACCTTTTTTAAAAACAAAATATTTTGCAGGGACCAAAAACTATAAAATTGGTTCAGTTATAATGTGCCACGTATACAGATCATCACAAAAGTGGAGTCATGGACTATTTTCAAAAACAAAAAGTTTTGCAGGGACCAAAAACAATTTTTTTTTTACAGGGACTAAAACTAAAACGAGACATATTTGCAGGGACTAAAACCATATTTTAGCCTAAAATATATCAAAATACCCTTTTTATTTTTCAACATACTATAAAAAATATGATCTATTTTGTCTTGTTTTGTCTTATCATGTCATGCAGTGTTCTATCCCACACTTGTTTTATGAATTAAATACACCATTACAGTCTATTGTTCATGAATTGAATTGTTTTTTTTATAGATAAATGTTAGTAAATTAGTGGTTATTTTTATATCTGGGATCGGACTAGTCACGAACTTTAATCTTCTTACATGAGACTCAATTGAAAATAAACAAACTGAAATAATATTTATACATTGGTGAAGTGTGACGAACTGTGAACCCCTTCTAAATTCTAGCTCTGAAAACCCCTCATTTCATTAAACGAACTTGATATTTGAGTAAAAATATCTCATAGGACAATACTTGTAAAATGTCTCATATCCACCCACGAACCTCCTTTAAAATACATAAGATTACATAACAATCCTGAGCCACTCTGAAATTCCTTTAGCAGCACTTAGTCCCCCTAATAAATCACCCTAAACATAAACCATCACCACAACATTATAATTCGCAAAGAGAATTGCTATATCCGTCTCGTGGATTGCTCAAAATCCCTTCTGATTTATCACATCACATGTTTTGTCTGTCAAAAATCTATGTGGAGTTACAACAAAATGAACGTTTTATGGATGGGATCGTAATTTATGATCGAATTTATCGAGGTTGAGCAATTGGCAAAGCGCATACTTTGGAACTTGCATTCATATTCAAGAATAATAAAGTAACAAAAAGCAACAACACATTTTCACTTTACATCACAAAGCAAGTACTTGTATAGAATTTTCAGACAAAGCGAAAGAAAGATTTCTTGACATTGTAATGGTGGATTGTTTGAACGAAGATGTTGGAGAATGAAGAATCGGTGTTCATTAGAAGAGTAAAGAAAGTTCACCTATTGTTGAGAAGAGTTCAACAAGCCTAACCTTTTTCAGTTATTCATATAATCCCGAATTTGATTTTCTCCGATGAACCTAACCGTGAACAAGCCTAACAAGACATTTGCACCTAAACCTAAATATTATCTTTATATCTACACAAATTCATGGAAGTAAAACCTGTAATGAATAGTTAAAGAAACAATCTCAATTCATGCAGCCATTCTCTACCCCTTTAAAATTGGTTCAACACTTAACCATGCTATATGTTATTTAGGTTTAGCCCAGCCATCCACATTGCATGAGCTCTTAAATAAAGAGCAGCAGTCAATCAACAAGTGACATACTTGCCTTCCCCTAATAAAAAAAAAGTGACATACATTCCTTCAGAGAGGGATGCTAAGGACAATCACTCCTACACTCTCTTTTACACTCTCTTGATTATTGGTCCACATCATCGATTATAAAAAAACTTATTACCTGCTTATAGTCACACCTCAATAATCCAAATACATGTAGCTTCTTCATAGATTTTATTTTTTTAAGGAAAATCTTCACCGATTTCAAATGGATTTCTTGCATATTCAAAAAGAAGAAAAAATGGATTCATTAAATTTTCCCCAAAAGTTGACTCTCTTTCCATATTCATAGCTCCGCACTCAATCAAACACAATCTAGTAAAGTGAAAATAACACCAACCAGCTTTGCAAGCTATTATGATTTGTAAATGAAATAACACCAACCAGCTTTGCAAGCTATTATGATTTGTCAAAGTTTTATTCCTTTGCATTAAGGAATTCTTCAACCTTCTTTGGAACATATAGATTTCCTTCATTCCTGTATTTTTTCAAGTTTGTCATATATAGATACTGTCCTAGTTCAGAATGTTGAATTACCACAATTTAGGGTGTGTAATTTCTAGAATTGGTGTTCAGTAATGTCAAAAATAAAAACTATATTTCTGTCAAAAATTAAACCAGATTGCAGAATATGAAACATTATGGTAAGCGGATAAAATTGCTTTATTCTTATGTGAGAATTAACATTAAGAGCAGAAATCATAAAATGCAAACTACATTTACAACAAATCTAAGAGCAAAAATCTGAGCAGCACATTTCATAAGTTTAGTGATCACGGATCACAAGAGAATGATCGATGATAATAAGCTAAATCTACTAAATCAACAACACATTTGGTTGGTTTGATGGTGTAGGGTTTTGAACAAACTAATTCTTGGTCAAACGAACAATGATAAAACAAAATGTAACCAAAATGTGACTAAATGAAACTTTTACGTTGTAGGAACATAATAATGCATGAGCCTAAGAAGACGGATGCAAAGATATGTCAATTCCAATTAATCATAGGACAAAGAACATTAATCATAGGATCCACCATAGTATTTCAAGTCAATTGCCAACACTTTTTGGTTGAAAAAAGTGTGGCTTCAGTGATTCAAAACAACTAAACACCAAAAAACATTCACATAACCTTGGTAGACTCTATAAGATGTTATTAATACTAACAAGTTGAAAACATATCCTATTTCCAAAGGTGCGAGATCTACCTAACATGAGAATTCCTAAAACCAACACTTAACTTCATGTATCAGGCAAAACAACATAACAAAATCAATATATCAAAGCGTGGACAAATCAACGCTGCATTAACGTACGCCAAATTTAGAATAATCCAAAAACTCAAAATAAAAAATTAAACCACAACCGAACGAGATTCAGAGCAATAAAACTACCGAATTCCATAAAGAAGAATATCTTTTGAGCTAATACAAAACCAAAACGAGAGAGAAAATCCGATACTACTCTCTTAACATATAATAATAAGTCTGATTAATTAAAAACAAAAACAACACAGAAAATGAAAAACAAAACTTAAGATCACTTGATGTTGTCGAAGAACAAACACACTACTTGGATCTCTGTCTCATCTTTCGGCGCTTCCTCTTCAACCTCCTCATACGCTTCTTCTTCCACTGCACAAATCCAAAATCCAAAATCAAAATCCAAAATCAAAATCAAAATCAAACCAAAAGCATTGTAATTTTAACAATAGAAAAATTAATTGCAATGGATCTAACCTTGGCACGCATGATTCTTGAAAACGGATGAGAATTTGATGAGAGAAAACCTAATGAGACTGCGCAGAAGCAACTGCGATTAGGAAGAGAGAGTGAAGCTTGTTTCGGCTTTTATAGTAAAATGTAAAACCCTAATTATAAATGGGTCGGGCTTTACTTATAAGCCCATGGACTATCAAATCTACAAAGAAGAAAAATCATGTTACTATTGACACTCTCTAAAGAGAGTTTTTTTTGTTCAAATAAGTTTTTACTAGTTTTCATGTTTAATCTATATTAAAATTTAATTAAATTCTAGTCCTTCATAGTAGTTCTGCAATTTATAAAAATGGTCCTTGTTTTGACAATTTTCTTGAAAAAATTAATACTTCTGGTATTCAAAATAGTTCTTATAAAATAAAAAATAGGGACCAAATGTTAATTTTTCCAAGGATTAAACTTCAAAATTTGTGGATGTCTAGTTTTTTATTAATCTTCAACGTTCCTTTAGTAAGATGTAGAATTCTCATTAGTGAATGTGGATGGTCTTACTAACTGCTACTGCTAGTGGTATTACTGAATTGATAGTGGCCTTAACTCCAATTTTAATGTGATTATTCACTTACTTGTAACATGCAAATAGTGTCATATAAATAGGACTCATCTTACATTGTGTGTATGCATAATACATTTGAGAAGAATAATATATAATTTTCCATAATTTATATTCTGGTTTTTTAGTTTATTTTATAATATGTAATTTGTAGGAGACTAAACTAGAGCAATGTCTTGATAAGCTTGGAGAATGGAGACTATTTCATGATATGGTTATCATATACATGGTGGTTTTTAGGGTAGACGAATTATTACAAGGAAATGTTAACGAGTGATTCGAGGGCACTCTTTAAGAACATTTAATAGTAAGTTTTTGTTTCACAATATGTCCATTTTAGAGAATAATTTTATTTCACAATACTTGTCCCTTTCAAGTTTCAATGCAACATTAATTATTGTCTTGTCAAAATACCCTTATATATTTATTGCAGAGAGAGTAAAAATAGAATGAAATAAATCCTAATCATATCCCTCCCTCCAAAGTATCAACTGATTTTCTTGTGACGACGATGGATGTTTATCACAGTCCACATGGTCAACCCATCCAATCCGCTTTTCTTCGTTGTCAAAAATCTTTAGCTTATTTGTCATTGAGAAGGCTGTTGACACAAAAAACAAAAACAAATTGTTTTTTTTTTTTTAACAAATCAAAATGAGATATAAATTAAACCACAGTGATTCCGCTTGCACAAGACGTGCAAAAATCGAAACACCGGAAAGTATTTACACAGTCAGAGTGCCACTAAATAACAACAGGAACATAAAAGAAAGCAAAATTACACCTGAACACCCATACACAACAACGGATGTTTTAACCAATGGAACGAATTCAACTTAATTTTTTCAAGAAGAGCAATGGAAGGAGAGGCTGTATTTTGGAATATACAGTAGTTCCTTTCCTTCCAGATTACCCAAACTGTTGCAAACCAAATTGTCCTAAAGAATAAATGTGATGATCTCGGCAAGCCCACCATGACATCGCAAGTGAGCATGTGTAACCAAAGAAATACCTAACCAATTCCAGACTTTGTGCCAAAGCTCTCTGAATGAGGAACACTGAAGAAATAAATGAGATGTCGTTTTCATGCTTTCACACCCTGTAATAATACAGTCGCAATAACCTATTACAAATAAAAAGTGAAAGAGAATTTATTATTAAAATTTCTCTTGCTACCTCCAATCACATTAAGATCATTAAAGCCTACTGCACCGCCATCTTCAATCGTCAAGCAGATGTTGTCAATTTTTTGAAAATTATATATATATATATGCATATGTTAGTATTTGGGTAATAAATTCTCGTGAACTTAGCTCACCTAATAAGGATAAATCGAAGTATCCGATTAAAAAAGCTTATTAATAATATTTAAGATTGAGGAAGTATAGTTTAATATTTTTTTAAGAAGGAGAAAAAGTAGTTTAATTAAAAGGTACTCACTGAGATTATTATATAATCTTCAACTAGTAGTTGACACTGCACATTGTTTGAGAATCTCATTATTATAGGCTTCAAATAGTCTTTGCTCACTTCGTCTATAGACGTAAATTTTTTGCCACCACCCCAACAAACATGTTAGAAGTTTTGTCTTTTTTTGTGTAAAACTTCCTTTCGAATTTAATTCCTTGTTTATCTAAAATATTAATTAATATTTGATCAACAACCACTATGAACTGAAAATGTTATAGTAAATAAATGAAACAATGAAATTGATATATAATAAGGTTCCTTATAATTAATTAATTTATAAGATTTTTGCTCTCCGGATCGACAAGAACTTTATGATCTTTAGAATTGAAGGCTGAAAGAGTGGTTCCAGAATCAAATATAAGCTGAAGATCCTTGATGAAAGTAAGTTTTTCATCGAAAATCAGATTTGCCGGTTCTGAGAAATAGCGTCCTTCTAGGTCAATTTTTGTATTTCTACGTAAACAAACAAATTAAATTGATCATTTACTTACTTTGGAGGACTCTGCATAGGCATCCAAGTAATCTCTGAAGGAGGTTTAATTTGGGAATGAAGTTATTACCCTCCTTGTCCTTCTTTCCCACTAAAACAATGACCTACCACATTTTTAATCAAGCCTTTAGATTTAAGCTGGGACAATATGCTGGTCTCACCATGCCCAAGCCCAAGAATCCCTTTTGAGATAGGTTTAGGTTTTTTATCAGTAACCTTCAAAATATTTGTACACCTGCCATATTAATTGCAGCACACAAACTATAGTCAAAATAAAAAATATTTCCTCCATTCTAAATATAACACACATTTGGATTAATGTATCTGGTCCAAACTTTTGTTGACTAATTATGTCTTTTATGTTTAGGACCAGAGCGAGTAGTTAACACAAATCTAACCAATTAATCTTAGGTGACTCCCGAATGCCAGCTTAGGACGCTGTAAAGTGCGATCAGAGCTTTCTAAGGGAATGTTGTCTTGTACTAGGAAACCCTTAGTTTGAAGACCGTCTACATATATAGCCAGTTTTATCCGCACATAACTTCTTGCAGGGTTTATTCATACCTGCATCAACACAAGGAAGTTTATCTTTTTTTCTGGAATGCAACACACAAGGGGTCCCCACATTGCACAAAGTTATTGTGGAGTTTATAAAGTTTATACTTATCCTGCAAAATTAACCAACAAAGATCAGCATATAGTACTAGTTAATTATTAGAATGTAATTTTATCAAACATGATTAATTATTATACCCAAGTGAGATCACTACCCGTGTCAATAAAAACGTCGAAAGACTGTCCGGGATAGCCAATTTTGAGGGACACCGTGTAACCCCCTACAATGCTAATTTTGAGGGGATCATAAAAAAATGAGTTAGTCATAAGTTTTGGAATGAAAATGTTGAGGAAGAAATATGAGGATACATAAATGGCATTGATGGCCTACCCGTTAGGTGACACAAACTGTTTTGTAAGGGGTAAAACAGTAGAAGCAATGAGATTATGAAATGATAATTCTGGGATGGGGAGATTATAGAAACAAGTAGAAGAAGGAGGAGTGTAACTATTGGAATTCCCATGTTGATTTTCATATTCTTCACAATGTTTTTAAAAATCAAATGAAATATGAATGCAATGGTTCTTGTAATGTGGTAAACACAAGAGGATGTCTTATGCTTATATAGAGACTGAAATAAAACTCTTAAGAGAAAAAGTTCATACCAAATTAATTCATAATACTTTTACATTGACTTTAAACAAGCTACCCCCGGTACCGTTTTTAAACTACGTCCATCGAAAGTTTTTTGATACATACTAAAAATAATTATTACATGAGATAGTAATTTTATAAAATGATTTATATTTTAAAAAATTATAAGTTATTAAGAGTAATGCATATAATATTAATTTATATTAAGATTAAATAAAAAAAATTAGTATTGCTTAAGAACACAAAATGACAATCCATTTAATATAAAAATATTACTTTTTTTTAACGTTAAAAAAAATACTTTTTAACTGACAGAGTTAAATTTTACCAAATAAGTCAACTAGATATTTTCTGGTACAGTTTGGATCAATTATGAATCAAAAAATTATCGGATCCAAAAATTTAAACACACATGTAGTTCAGTTTGAATAACTTCTAATGAGATATCTGATTCAATTTATGCAAGTTAGTTTGGATCGATCGTTTGATATCCAAATAACAATTTTTTGATCTATTAAAAATTATATCATAAAGACACTATAAAATCATTTGTTTGTTGTCAAATATAATCTATATATAATATATTAAAAATAACAGTCATGAATGAAAATAGTCGATTATGATTTAAACACATGAAATAGTTTAAAAAATGCATTAAATTTATCTTGCCCATTTCTTTGTTTGGACATCGACTAATTTGCTTTTATTCGTTTATTTGGTCAATTGTATAGTTTTGAAGTCCTTTTCGGATACACCTTGTACTATTGAGATCCTCTTTTGGTCATAATATATATCTCATTTTTGCTTGTTAAAAAAATAATCTAATAAATATTATTGAAAAATTAAAAACTAACAAACAATGATTAAATATCATATGAGAGTGACACTTACATGAAACAATTAACATACATCAAATATGATTATCTTTGTTGTGCAGAAAGAAAAAAAAAAAAAAAAAGAAGATTATCCTTGTACAAGTTTATAGAGAAATTTTAGAGGTTGTATGCATTTTTTTTAAGAGGTTCTATCTATGCATTAATTAACGATGATACATACATATATATCCTTACTGCCTAAGCTTAATGCCCTTTGCTTTTCACAGTATCCACCTTCAGAAAGGGCTTACCGAGTGATGAAGAAAGAGCCTTTTTTAAAACTATATTTATTTTGAGACAGTATTTAGAAATATATGAAACAACAATTTAGTAAAATTAAATATAACATAGTATATGTGATGTGGCGGCAAAGACGATGCATCATATAGTATATGCATGGCTAGAAAGAGAAATAGTGATCACGGACTATACCATAACGATACAATTTCCATCTCATTAATTAATACAAATTAATAACCTGTACGAATACTAATCTCTTTTCCTAAAAAAAGAAAATACAACTAGCTCACGGCATGGCAAGTCAAAAGTTATAATTTGTTGGATTGGCAATACAGTCCTCCCCACTATGTTAAGTTAAGATCCATTATCTTAAATTTATAATTAAAGAGTAATTATTCGGTCGCAAAAATGTGGATTTTTTTATAATAAGATTCCATTGATATTTAAAGGAGTTTGACAAATTACAGGGTTCTCATAAGATTATATCAGATTCATCTAAGTCTCAACCATAAAGAGATTAGTTACTCATAGCTAAAGTACAAAATAACTAACATAAAAACAAGGATTCATACATGTATTGGATGATTGACTATGAGTTTTGATGGTTGCCCACCAGATCTGCAAAGCTCATGCTCCAAAATATGCCTTAGGTCTCAAAATTCATGAACCTTTATTCTGAAAACGGACTTTTCATTATATAGACCTGTGAAAATCGGCCCTAGAGCTATAAAAATCGGTGCCCGAAACTCATTAAGTCACAA
The DNA here is from genome assembly GCF_003473485.1 of Medicago truncatula. Classification (NCBI taxonomy): domain Eukaryota; kingdom Viridiplantae; phylum Streptophyta; class Magnoliopsida; order Fabales; family Fabaceae; genus Medicago; species Medicago truncatula. The sequence continues at coordinate 35,372,006 of NC_053044.1, forward strand.
AAATACGTGCCCAGTCTTATGAAATCGGCGCCCAAATGTGCATATTCGGTGGTCGAAAAATGTTGTAAGCAAAAGGTATCATGTGTTCGGAAAATAGGTGACTGAATTGAGACTTCCTAGAATTCTGAATTTCATCCTTTTTTTGTGCTTTCAGCTCCCATGAACATGATGAATTACCCTTAAAATTACATAAAAGATGTCTACTAAAAGAGTAATGATAGTGTCATAAGGCCTCGTAGGAGGTCATATTTATGACTTGTTGTCATCATTTGAATTATGCTCTTTATTTCTTCTTCCAAAAAATTGGTAACCATTGTTTAAACTCATCATACACATGCAACTGTGATGTTCTAAGTTCGAACTCAAGTGAAGATATCTAAACACATGACATATAATTTATAAATTCAGAAAACATTTTATATATGTGACAAATAATATAGAAAATTATTTAGAAAAACAAATAATATTCAGAAAACATTTTAAAATCTTTGAACGGCCTAATATTTTACTTGTAAATAATATTGGGAAAATATATTGTCAATTTAATCAATGTTTACAAATATTGTGTATTGAACTCTTAATTAATTTTTCCAAAAATAATTAATTTTATTATCACTTTACTTTTATGAGGAATAAAAGTCTTTCATTAAACTTATTGGCAAGACTAGACTACACACCTTAAATTTTATTTCTTTTTACTTTCGTCAAGAGAGATATGAAGAATTCTTAACAATACGTACTTACAAGACATCATCTATATTTATTTTAATTCCTAATCATTAATAAGAGTATGACGATTTTTTTTTATTTTTTATTTTAAAAGGAAATAAATAAACTGAAACGAAAACAGAATGAAAAAAAAAAATGTGACATATTCAATTTTTAATTTAAGGTTGTTGACTACCGAAACTATTTGTCCTATTCCATTATCACATGTGATAGGAAGAATTATTGTTTGCCTCGAAAGAAAAATGTGAAGAGTTATTGGATCACAAATGCAAACTATATAAGTTTTGTTGACAACGTATTAAAGATACACTCAACAAAAATGGCGAGTTGATTATTAATAGAGAAAATGTAGAAATAACTCCACATACAAATATTTATTGAATTTCTATTATCATATATAGAATGTTAATTCTTTTGGTGAGGAATACAATTTATTTAAGGCTAGTACAATACAACATGTGTATTTATTTTAGGGTTAAATATATTTTTATTCTTATAAATATACCAACTTTTCGTTTTAGTCTCTAAAAAATTTTCCATCTTCACTTTTGGTCCCTCTTTTAAAATAAACTCATATGTAAGATTTATATTTTTGAATAAAATTTTGCATAAAAATTCATAATATTATAAGAATCTCTACAAAAAAAAAATAGAATTTTTTAACAAAACATGAATTTAATATAAATTTTTATATGTTTTATGATTAAAAATTCATAATTAATTTATGTTTTGTTAAAAAATTCAAATTTTTTTGGGAATTTTTTTTACAATATTCTACATAATTTCATTAAAAAATACAAAAATTAACTTAAAAATAGGGACCAAAAGTAGTGATTGAAAATTTTATAGAGACTAAAAGTTGAAGGAAAATTTTAAAGAGACTAAAACGAAAAGTTGATATATTTATAGATACCAAAAACATATTTAATCTCTTATTTTATTCAATCTTGCCAATTGCCATCATCCATATCCTCCCTTTTAAGCATCAATCAATCAACGATTTGGGAGGTTTATCACAAATTGTTATTAGGGACCCATCTGATCTGTCTTTTTTGGTTGTCAAAAATCATTATCTTATCGAGCATAGAGACAGCTGATGACACCAAAACAAATTGTTATTACAATCAAAGTAATAATCATTACAAATAAAAAGAGAAAAAAATTCTTTACTACCTCCAATCACATTAATATAACCGCCATGTACACTGCTATCTTCGATTGCCAAGCATATGTTTCCATTTCTCTGAAAAATAAGCTAGCATGTTAGTAACTTGGTATATAATTATTTAATTAGAGGATCATAAAATCAAAGGTAGCTTAATAAAAAGGTGCTCATTAAAGGTGTGTTTGATTTAAAAGAGAAGTTGTGAAGAGAGAAATAGGTAAGAGAGAGTATGAAAAGAGAGAAAAAAGTGAGAAATAGAGTAGATTTTATGGGCTGTTTGGTAGAGGAGAAAGATAAAAGAAATAGAGAAGAGAGAAGTGTTGATAATATCAAGAAGTACGAAAATACCCTTGAGATAAAAAAAATTCACATAAAAATGATTTAATTAGTTATATCATTTGATTTAATTATGAGTAGTTTAAATAATTAGAATAATTAAACTAATTGATATATTACTTAATGAATAAATAAATTGTTAATTAAAATAAATAATTTAATTATTTCTATTATAAATTAATTTGACTAATTAAATATTATAATTTATTAGACAACCTCAACAACTTTCCTTTCCTAAAAATGAAATCCACGAGTAAAAAAATATAGACTACTCATCTCTAATTTAATTAATTAATTGATCACTCACAACATACAACAACCCATTTAGTCGTTCTATTGTACCTCCTCATTCCATTACGGAAAATATTAATTAAAAAACTGAGATTTGATTCAAAAGAATTTGAAAAACTAAGATTGAATGTGATAATAATACTAGGTAGGAGACAAGGGTTTAGTGGGAATAACATCCAAAAATTGCCTCTCTTCCCTGTTTCTTCGCACATGAGAGAAGAAGAAAAAACATGTGGGATCCATAGTACTTTTATCTGTCTCCCCCATTTCTCTTCTGCACCAAACGATAGAAAAACCATTCTTCTCTCCTTATTCTCTCCCCTCTACTTCTCTCTTCCCTATTTCATGCCTACCAAACAGAGTGTAAGGTTATATAAAGTTCAAGTGGTAGTTGAAAGTGCACATTGTTTGGGAAGTCCAATATCATAGGCTTCAAATACCCTTTGCTCACTTCGTCTATAGACTTAAATGGTTTGTCACCCTTCCAACAATTTAGACCGTCTTCCTTAATAGGTGTAAACTTTCTTCCTTTAAAATTCAATTCAATGTGTATCTGAAATATTAATTAATATTTGATCAACAACCACTATATATGAACTGGAAACGTTGGTAAATAAATAATTTAAGATGAAGTTATGATATATGTTAGTCTATATATATATTTTTTTAAGATGCTTGTATTATCTCTATTAATAAATAAAAAATAACATTTTATTATTGATTTCTCATCGACCATAAATTAAAAAAATATTAATCATCAAGTTAAGAAAGAAACTACCAATCTGAAGTCATAAGTTTACGCCACTTTTTTTTTTCTTCTGAAGAAGCCAAAATGAGATTAATAATCACCAGGAGCAACTCATCTTGCACAAGGTGTGCAAAGAGAATCACTCCTCAAAAGAATACAAAATCTAGTTGTATGGTGTCAGACAAAACAACCACAAAAAGAAGAAAAAAAACATTACTCCATAACACTCATACAAATTAAAGGGTGCCGCCACGAGTCATTATAACTAAAATTAGCCTATTAGCTTTTACCCAAGAAAAAGACACAAACTTCACTTTATCTAAAAGTTGTGTCAAATCTTGTGCTTGAGTTGCAAAGTTTGACTAAGTAATAATGTCATACTCAAACTATTTACAACTCTAATAATGTCATACTCAAACTCTTTACAACCCAAGTGATACACTTATCTTTTCTTTAGACAATTCGCATTTTCTTTTTAAACTTGATTTAATTCTTTTAAAAAAATTATTTGCAAAAAGAAAGAGTCATAATTGGTAATAACATGACATTTTTAAATTTGGTTAAATATATATATATATATATATATATTCAAGATTTAAACTGTGATTAGACAAAAACATGATTTGATTTGATATATTTATAAGTACATAACAACGTTTTTTGTGTGTAGAATAAGTTATTTCTCAAAAATGTCTTGTGTCAGTTAGGTGGTAAGGTGTTCGTCGTTTGCGTTTTATGAGTTTAATTTTGCTTTATTGGGTAAACAATTTTTTTTTTGAAAAAATTGGGTAAACAATTTTGGTGGTTGGAAACAGGTCCATAGGAATTATCGTTTCAAGTGCTTTGTCAAAAATTTGTTGTGATAGATGAGGACTTTTGTTTGGTGAAAGGACTTTCTCTACATTCAAGATGGTGCACAAAAGGTTAAAATAATTGGCAGTAAACAATCAAATAAGTATCTGACTTTGTAGGTTGTTTTTAAATAGGTTCCTGATTTTTTTAATATTTTAAAAAGATCTCTAGGGTGCGTTTGATTTGCTAAAAAATGAAGGACATGACAGAACAACTCCAGTTGTCCAGTGTTTGATTTGTAAAACTGTTTCAGGTACAGGACAAACTGGAGGCAAGAGACACGACAAAAACTGATATTTTTGTGCCTCAGCAAACCACAGCACAACTTTTTGTCCCACGTACAAGTTGTCTAAAATATCAAAATAGCATTTTGTCCCCCAAAAATCGTATAAAACAAAAAATTATTCAATGTCATAAAAATTTGTCCTGTGTTGTTCTCCCTTGTATTGTGCTGTTCTTTCTTGTACTGTTCTGTACTGTACTTGCTATTTTGCAAACCAAACACACCCGTCTATCAAATTTTAGTTATATTACTCTTTCAATAAACATGCTAGGGGTCAAATCTGCCAAATTTTAGTTATATTACTCTTTCAATAAATATGATAGGGACTGAATTGATAGTAACTTGTTAAATATAAGGACTAACTTGATAGTTTAATAGAGTTGTGAACCTCTTTGAAATACTTACAATTTTAGGGATCTATTTGAATGTGTTCTACAAAATCAAAGATTAAGTTGGCGGTTTACTCAAATAATTGGTTTTCATATGAATTATTCAAGATTGTCGAGAATGGTAAGGATACTTTGCTCTTGCTTGACTCTATGGCAAGGATACTTTGCTCTGGCTTGACTCTTGGGTAGATGGAAGTCTCTGTGTGATAGGTTTAGTAGGTTATTCGATTTGGTGCAAATAAACAGATTTTGGTAGCAAATATGTATAGGGATGCTTTGGTGTTGCGGGTGAGGGTTGGGGTTGAGGAGAGAGTTATTTCGATGGGAGAAGGAGTTGGTAGCGGAGTCTTTCTTTGCTTGGTAACTTTTATTTGTAGGATAATGTGGATAATAGATGAGGTTGAAAGATAGTTACAGTATTTAACGAAGAATTTGGTAGAAAAGTGCCTCTCTTTCTTTCTTTGGATCCGGATCCTCTCAATCAGTATTTTCTCTCAATCCTCTCAATATATTCAAACATTTCTTTGAAAAAAAAAGTCAAACATTAATTTAATCTAACGGAGATGAAAAATTGAAGGAACAAATTATTAAAACAAACATATTCCACAAAATAGAACACAATCCTAATAGCGCATAGAACCGTTCTAACGTCGACGTGTCTTTTCTGTGTGTATCTTCTCTCTTTTATTTTTATTGATTTTTTTAGAGTTGTTATGTCTTCTTTCGATGTATATCTGCAATGCCCACTAACCAATTTCTCCTTCAACTTATTTTACACAACTATAGTCTTGTGATATCACCGACACGTACAAATCATTTGAGTTAAGAGGCCAACATCACGCTGAACAAGTTATTTCAAATTTACGGTTAACTTGATTACAGGGAAAATATTATTTTGGATGCATGAAGTGTTTGTATTTTGGAAGCAGGGAGGAGGACAACTGATAGCATTCAACAAACCTTTTGTTTGCCAATGATATTCACCAGGGCCGTTCCTAGCGTTTAAGGGGCCTTAGACATAGTTTGAAAAAATGGGCCCTTACATAATACATCATAACTTTTTTAGTTTCTTGTTATGATTTTACTAACGCTTCATTTTTTTTTCTTCGCTTTTCACTATAAGATAAAAGCTTTTTTAGGCAACATCTTCAAATAAATCAAATACTCCATAGAAACCAAAACTAAACAAAATACCATAGGATTAGAGAACAATAGCTTCTCCGAAGTAAACTGAAATTTTAGCACCTAAATAGTCGACACTGAATTTTTGACATCTAATGATAGTAAAACCAAAAAAATAAAAGTATATCAACACGTAATTAATTAAATTTTAGACATTTGGATACAAAATTCTCCAATGCTAAACACATAACAACAATAATACTTGATAAACAAAATTAGTGTTAAATTTTTTAGAGTAATCTAAGATACAATAACTCATTTGTTATACTACAAATAAATCATCCATCTTTTTATATGCTATAAGTACCAAGTTTATATTACTATATTGATATAATTAATTTATTTTAGATACTTTCAAGGCAAGATTAAGATTAATTTCTCTAGTATGCCCATTTTCAACTAAAATATAATTTATTTTGTTATGAGAATTTTCCCAATTTTCTGGATAATAAATATCACATATATTTTTAATATTAGTAAGACACATTATTAGGAACAAAGGGCCCCAAAAAATATAAAAAAAATTCTTGGCACATTATTAGAAAGAAAGGGCCAATTTTTTTTGGGAGGGTGTATATAGAAAGCTTTTTTTCATATGGGGTATATATAGCAAATTGCATCAAAAAGGCCAGAACAATAACAGACTGCAGCCCAGCTTTTCATATCAATTTTCGGGCCTGCCAATATTTGACTATATAAACCACCATAAAACCAATTCTTACTATATACACCCCCACCAATAAAAAAATTTAGGGCCCCCTACCGGCATGGGCCCTAGGCCGTCGCACTCGTGGCCTATGCCTAGGGCCGGCCCTGATATTCACGACATATACATAATCACATGCGTAACAGGATAAAGAAAGAAATCTAAAATTGAGAGACGAAAGGGAGTAGTGCTCATGTAGCAAAAGCTGAGACGGTGAAAACAAAGTCAAAGTAAACTAGTGTATGAATTCGTCCTTGGATTTTTACGGGTCGGTCAAATTCATCCCTTAATTATGCGAAATATCAATTTAGTACTTGAATTTGCTAAATGTCAATCAAGTTAGTCCTTTGTTCAAACAGAGCGTTAACGGGGCCGACGTGGCCATTAACCTCTCACGTGTCAGACGCCACGTAGGCAATGACTAATTTTGCTGATAATAACAAATATTTCAAAGAACTAAATTGATTGCTTTGCAGAACATGTTTTGACTTTCTTCCCAAACGACTCTTTTCTTCCCCAATGACTCTTTCTTCCATAGTTGTATAAAATTGGAACTCTAATTACACAATCTGCAATCTACACTCTAAAATCACCAAAATTTCCTCCAATAATAAGTGGTTCAGTTCTTCCCCAATTGAAAAAACTTCAAACCCTAATTTTTTCGTATTGAATTTGAAAGCCAAAATCCTCAAAATTTCTTGAAGCAAGACTATTGAAATTGAATCTAAAATGACGGGGGTGGGAATATGGGAAAAAACAGTTATGAAAGTCGAGCTTCATCTTCAAGATCCAAGTTTAATGGTTGAAAAGAGGTTGAAGATGATTCAGAAATGTAACCTCTCTGTAATAATATTTCCATCAAATTAGTCCCTAAATTATTTCTCTATCTATCAAATAGATTCATACGTTATATTAAAAATCCATCAAATAAGTCCCTGAATTGTTTAATCAGATATCAAATTGATCGTTGAAGCATATATGTACAAAATTAAGTAAAAAAGCTAGAACACACAAATTGAAATTGAAATTGAAATATTACATAAGTAAAAGTCATGGGTCATAAGTCATAAGTCTGAGAAATTACATAGGTAAAGCAACCAAACTATGGGGCATTAACAAGTCATAAGTCTTAAATAAAGATAAGCAAAAAGAAACTCAACTATGAGGCATAATTCTAATTAGCCTAAATATTACAAATTCAAAACAACTTTTAAACTCCACGAAGCATCACTTCTTTGGAAATCCGGAAGTTGGTATAAACTCCATGAATTTAGTAGGTTGAGTCGAACCGGGTGGACCATAGGTTGGATATGGAACCCTAATTATGCCAGCAGAAGTTGGATGAGCTGGTGCAGGACCTCTCATTGGTGTTTGCTTAGGCCTATCAGCTGAAAGAAACGGACCTCTAAGGTCATACATCCTTGGTGCAACAACCTGAAATTGAAAATTCAATCAAATTAGTCCCTAAAATTATAACATACTCAATCATATCAGTCCTTCAATTAATAAACTAATTGCCAAATCGATCCTTAAAATTTAAGAGTCATACATGTCCAGCATTTGTAACAAAATTTCCTGCAGTTTCTGCATTTCCATGCACAACATTTTATGGCACAAAGTTAGGAGCATTTTTTGACACAACATTTTCAGCATTTTCAGGCACAACCTCCAAACAAAATAACTGTCTAAAAAACACAACAAATACAAACAAAGAACAAAGCAAGCATTAACGATCACATAAATAATAAAAACAAAATGATAAAAATTTAAAACAAAAAAACGGACAAAAAAAGGGTGAATACGAACACATAAACTTGATAAACTAGAGGAAAGGTGTTACCTTTAGCCACAGCCGAACACAGAAACTTCAAAACCGCGAGAATCGCCGGAGATGACGATGATTTTATAGAGGTGGGAATGGAGAAAGTTTTAGCGGGAAGGAGAATGTTCAATGACGTTTTTGATATTTTTGAGTGAAATGTGAGGAAGGAGGTATGAGTAATACAAGGGAAAAATTGGAATAACATAAAAAATTAAACTGAAAAGTGAAAACTGGAATTTTTCCACTATCCATCAAATTAGTCCTTGAACATATGGCTTCCTTTTTGCCACGTGTACAAGACAACACAGCATGCAAGGCGACAAATCAGCATGGCTAACGGAGCACTTGGACGGAGGGACCTTTTTGATAGACATCTGACAAATTCAGGGACTAAGTTGATATTTCGCATAATTGATGGTTGAATTTGACCGATCCGTGAAAATTCAAGGACGAATTTGATGGTTCACTCCTTTTTTAATTGTTTCACGTGTTTTGTCCTTCAACCATCGAATTGATCCAAGGCCTGTGAATAGTGCAGGAGAGATTGAAGGAGAGAACACTGCGGAAGAGGATCCATGTGCTCTTTTGTGCAGTCATGTGGAAAACATGTTCCCTTGATGGTTTTCTTGCACACTCGAAGATTGTTGAATAATCCACAAAATCTAATCTTACTTTATTATGGACTCTTGTATATGTGCGTGTGATTTTGTTTAAAGGATTTATATGCGTTTTTCTATTTTTTTTTATTTTTGGGTAAAAACACACACAACCATCATTTTCACATTTGTATCATTAGACGGTTCGTATTTTTACAAAATCTAGTTGTATGGTGCTAGACAAAACAACCACAAAAAAGAAGAAAAGAAACACTACTCCATAACACTCATATAAATAAAAGGGTGCCGCCACCGGTCATTATAATTAAAAGCTGAAGTTAATTTATTAGCCTTTACCCAAGAAAAAGACACAAACTTCACTTTATCTAAAAGTTGTGCTAAATCTTGTGCTTGAGTTGCAAAGTTTGACTAAGTAATAATGTCATACTCAAACTCTTTACAACTCTAATAATATCATACTCAAACTCTTTACAACTCAAGTGATACACTTATCTTTTCTTTAGACAGTTCGTATTTTCTTTTTAAACTGATTTAATTCTTTTAAAAAAATTATTTGCAAAAAAATGAGAGTCATAATTGTTAATAACATGACATTTTTAAATTTGGTTAAAAATATATATATTCAAGATTTAAAATGTGATAAGACAAAAACATGATTTGATTTGATATATTTATAAGTACTTAAAAATGTCTTGTGTGAGTTAGGTGGTAAGGTGTTCGTCGTTTGTGTTGTATGAGTTTAATTTTACTATATTGGGTAAAAAAAATTATTTATTTTTTTGAAAAAATTGGGTAAACAATTTTGGTGGTTGGAAACAGGTCCATGGGGATTATCGTTTCAAGTGCTTTGTCAAAAATTTGTTGTGATAGATGGAGATGTATTCTCAGGTGTTTGAGAACTTTTGTTTGGTGAAATGACTTTCTCTATATCCAAGATGGTGCACAAAAGGTTAAAATAATTGGTAGTAAACAATCAAATAAGTATCGGACTTCGTAGGTTGTTTTTAAACAGGTTCCTGATTTTTTTAATATTTTAAAAAGATCTCTAAGTATGCTAGGGACTGAATTGATGGTAACTTGTTAAATATAAGGACTAATTTGATAGTTTAATAGAGTTGTAGACCTCTTTGAAATACTTACAATTTTAGGGATCTGTTTGAAAGTGTTCTACAAAATTAAAGATTAAGTTGGCGGTTTACTCAAATAATTGGTTTTCATATGAATTGTTCAAGATTGTCGAGAATGGTAAGGATACTTTGCTCTTGCTTGACTCTATGGCAAGGATACTTTGCTCTGGCTTGACTCTTGGGTAGATGGAAGTCTTTGTGTGATAGGTTTAGTAGGTTTTCGATTTGGTGTCAAATAAACTGATTTTGGTTGCAAATATGTATAGGGATGCTTTGGTGTTGCGGGTGAGGGTTGGGGTTGAGGAGAGAGTTATTTCGATGGGAGAAGGAGTTGGTAGCGGAGTCTTTCTTTGCTTGGTAACTTTTATTTATAGGATAATGTGGATAACAAATTAAGTTGAAAGATAGTTACTCGGTAAATGAGGTATACAATATTTAATGAAGAATTTGGCAGAAAAGTGCTTCTCTTTCTTTTGTGGGATCCATGCGCTCTTTTGTGCAGTCATGTGGAAAACATGTTCCCATGATTGTTTTCTTGCACACTTGAAGATGAAAATTGATGTATAAACATGTTATAAGGCTAAAAAAAAACACATATAAAAGATGAAAATATCCTTCGATAGTTAACTACCGAGAGAAATAGAACCGGCTGCAGTTATTTACCAAGGAAAACTTCGGCAATTAACTGCCAACTTAAAACCTGAAATTAGATAAGGAAATACACCTAAGTTTTTCCTTAATTAAATATAATTCTTTAATAAGGAAATATTTGTAATTAATTTCATTGATGTCTATCATTATTCATCAGTTTGACTAACCTATTATTACTTTATAATATTTAAGATGATTTTAATTCAAATAATTATACGGGAAATTATGAATGGTACGGCATATTTGTCGGCGAAAATAAACGAATTAGCGGAAGCTGAATATTTTCATCCTATAAACATTTTCAACTTCAAAATATATGTTTATATTCCTTCAAAAAAAAATATGTTTATATTCCTTCAAAAAAAATATATGTTTATATAACACAATGAAATTGCTTTCTGAAATCTTTTCTTCATAATATTGCCGACTCCACAGTTAGTTTACTGCCATGAGGCAAGAGCACTATTAAGAATAAATATTAAGAATATATATTGGTCAAGATTAAGATTTTTTTTTATTAGGGTGTTCTATTTTTATTTGTTTATATTAATCTATATTTTTATTCAGAAAAACCTCTTTGATAATTACAAATATTGCTGGTTAGTCAAACCTACGAAAAATGATAGACATCAATGAAATTAATTACAAATAATTATAAATATTTCCTTATTAAAGAATTAAATTTAATTAAGGAAAAACTTAGGTGTACTTCCTTATTTAATTTCAGGTTTTAAGTTCATCGGCAGTTAACTGCCGAAGTTTTCCTCTGTAACTAACTGCAGCCGGTTCTTTTTTCATCGGCAGTTAACTACCAAGTGATATTTTCGTCTTTTATATGTGTTTTCAGCCTTATAACGTGTGTATACATCAATTTTCCTCGAAAATTGATGAATAATCCACAAAATCTAACAAAACTTCAATTACGCCTTGAAATTGCACGATGTTAATCAATTTACCCCCTCCGTCAAATTCTTCTGTTAGTCAACTTGACGTTTTGCAAACACCCCCATGCCCCATGAACTTGAAAATTTATATATATTTTTTCTTATCCTTAACTCAAAAGATATTAAAGGTAAACAATTAACGGTTAACTTTGAGTATACTCTACATATGGACCTTAGAATTTCCAGTTTTGTAAAATTTCTATAGTTTTTGTTGAAGTGGGAATTTCTATTTTATTTTTTATTTCAAAATAATTGAGTTATGAACAATTAATTTCAAAACAAAAAATTATTTTATTTGGAACTAAATAACATCAACAAATGAATTCAAAATTTGATATGATCAATTACTTTTCTGATAAGACATATTATTAAAAAGAATAGATAAAATATGTCCAAAAAATCAATAAATGGTTTTTTTTTTCTCTTTATGAATAAATTTTATTCAATTTTAGTGTCTTTTTACTTTTAAAGAGACTATTTAGTTTGAGGGACAAAAAACACACATATTTTGTAATAAATGGTTTCAAAATAAGGACTTAAAGTGAAATGTACGCAGGGATCAAATTTTAAAAAATTATTTTATAAGGGTTAATAATTAATACATCTAACCTTAATATAAAACAAAGAATGATTGCAAAGAAGATATTATTGAAATACCTGCATAGTTGATAATCAGTCATTTTGTAGCTTGAGATAACATGCACAAGGATATATAAATGCAAAGAAGAATATGTAAACCAATCTGCTTTCATGATTTATTTTACATTTACATGATAATAAAAGTAAACTTGAAGAGAGAACTTACAACTAGGGCGGCATTTAGGGTGGGTGAGGGAAAGAATTTCCCTCCATGGGAAAGCTGATTTTAACCATATTTAATAAAGAACAATCTTTTACAATGTCCTCCACACACTAGGTTTTATTCTCTTTGTCTTCAACCTTACTATCATCAACTCCATCTCCATGAGACACTGGTAAACCTGTCACCAACACCGATTTTAATATTCACTTTAAAAACTACAATCATATTTTTCTTATCTCTTTCAATAGTTTTTATTTCAATATACAATGTCAAATGAGTCATTATTTTTCTTGAACATTGATTTTCATTTGTGTCCATGGATGAAACTCATAATTTGCAATTTACAAGTTCTTCACCGACGAATCCAACTGTTTTATTATTGAACGAATCTGAGGAAATAATTTTCATTTGTGTTAACTGTGAACAAATCCAAAATCAAAACCCCAATTGTTTTATTGAACGTTCTCGTCGAATTTGGGTCAGGATGACATGAATCTGGGTCAGGTCAGTCGAAATCTGACGTGGGTTTGCGTTGGAGAGTTGATTTATGGTGATGGAAAGAAGAAAGTAAGTATGACAAAGGTTGAGATATGAAGATGATGTGAATCTGAGACTGGATTTTGAGTCGGAATCATGTTTTTCGCTGCCGGGATGTCGCCGGTGAAGTTCTTACCGCCAAGATTGAGATGGGTCAGTGTTTTGAGGTCGTTAAGATTTGGCCGGTGAAGTAGTTCTGGAAGAGATCGAGGCACCTGAGCTTGGTACAGCCACGTCGGACACTTGATGGTGATGGAAAATCTGGGTTGGTATTTAAAGACAAGCCATTAATGGTGGTTGTGGGTGGAGGTTGATAAAGTTGAAGACAAACTAAACGATTCTGTCTGGATGGACCATGATAAAATCAGTGCTCCACTTTAATCTAATGGTAAACAAACAACTTTCCTATGATGGGAAAATCTTTCCCTCACCCACTCTAACTAAATGCCACCTACAACTAATATTGACTAAACTTTGAATTTATTCATAAAAAAAAAAAAAAAAACTATTTTTATTTATTTATGGGTATGCATATAAATCCATGGATGAATTATAATGACTCTAAAAATTGATTTGACAAACCATCCATTTGGAAACAACATAGACTTACATTGTTGGATATGACTTAATTGAACTTAGAATGAACTAGAAACTTTGAATTTTGACGTAGGGATAGTTTGTGCGATTGATTTATAACAAAACTTTGGATCGCCGAAAATCGAGTTCGTATTTCTTCCTTAGCCCGCTTAGGTTTTATTCAACGGTCAAATTAATTATATAGAAGAGAAATTCTTAGTTGGATACAACTACAAATCAAAAAATTTGGACACACAAAAATTAATTGTGTCAATATAAATTTTATTTAGGCTTGTGTCAATTAAATAATGGTAGGCTCGTGTCAACACATAATAAAATGAATTAAATCATTGATTAATTGTCCCCTATTCAAAACTGGTAACAACAATTAAATACAATTAATATACAAAAAAATCATAAGTGTATTGTTGGTACAGTTTGTAATATTCAATTGTGCAATATGTTACTGCTTACTGGTTCGAATCTTGGGTGGTCCATTTTTGTTTTTTTTTTTTGCCATTTTTTTTCATTAGTCATCTTCTTCGCCCGCGAGTTTAAAACGGGTCGTTTCGACCCATGATCTGACCCGACCAGATCTCGCTCGATACATAGTAAAATTCAACGATTTTTACGTTGTTTTGATCGGATTTGAATGGCAAGGTGAAATCACATACATATTTTGCAAATCGCAGTAATGTTTTTTAAGGTTCTTGCAAAAACAAATTGTTTAAAATCTTTGATTTTTCACGGATGTTACATCGTTTTACACAGTAATTTCGAAAAATAGTTATTCACACAAGAGAAATCTCATCAAATTGTAAAACAAAATATGGATTATGCGGAAAACTGAATCTCGGAATGAAAACATGAAGATGGGGAAAGAAAACTAAGGTGAGAGGTGAGAACCAAGCTCATAACACACGTGTTGTTTCTAAGAGCGGTGTGAATTACTATTACTACCTCCATGTTTCACTTTTGGGGGGTGTATTCAACAAAAACAATAAATGATATATTAATCAATATAATATGTTTCTCTTTTTTAATGTTTTCTTTTTAGCATGTCACCAACCGCCACCTGTCCTTCAATGCACAAATTGTGCATGGTGCACAAATCTTGTATTTGTGCATTCTAAATGCCACCGTCTCTAACACCTAGAGACGAGGATAAAGAAGGGAACGAAAATTCAAGGATGGAAGCTTTGTGGGGCTAAAATCGATAAATCACATGTCAGTTTGAAGGATAGCATTGAATCGGGGTGAAAAATTCTGAACGCACGTTTGAAGGTTCTCAACGCGGTAACCAAACACGAAGCACGCGGTGATATTGTGATCTCCAAGAAGAAGAGGGTGAGTTTGCCTTAATCTCCGAAGTTTCAGATTTTTTCTGTCTCTTTATTTTTGTTTGTATTTTGAAGTTTCTCGTTTTTGCCCTTTGTTTGGTCTGTTTTTCTGTATATCTTCTCTCCAGGCAATGGCAACACCACCAACTACACACGTTGATGATGATGCTGGATCGCATGGAGAAGTAGCGTGAGTATTTTATTTTCTTTTTCTTGTCAATAGTTGGCTAAATAGGACATTCCTTTATACATACAATTCAAGATTTCTCATACATATGGAGAGAAATGATTGTGCTTACAAATTACCTTCTATTAATTCAATCACATTTAATTTATTTTAGAAAAACATGTTATGTTATGTAGCTCGTGATTTAGAAAGAGTAAGTAGAAAGAGTTAATCCAAATTGTGACCCTTGAATCTAATATTAATTAATGATTATGATTAATTATTTGTTGACATGCTATGGATTCATGCAGATATATATTTTTGGCATGAATTCTAGAGAAAGTTTTTGTAATTTCTACATGCATGTTGTGGCTTTGTTTATATTGGTGGCAAAAATTATGCATGTTGTGGTTTTAAAGTTTTTTATTCATTTATTAAAAAAAAAGTTTTTTTATTCGTTATACCAAATGTACTTGTTCTGTAGTATCCTATAGTATCAAACACTTCCCTTTTTATAGTTTGTGCACGAAATAATATCTTAAGTGGTTTGTTTATCAGTACTTGTTCTGCATTATCTTATAGTATTAAACACTCCCCTTTTCATAGTTTGTACACGAAGTAATATCTTAAGTGGTTTGTTTATCGGTTGTGTCGGTGTACTTGTTATGTATTATCTTACTTGCAAGTGTCCACATCTGCTTATGTTTCACAATTCCTAAAAATGCCATCGTTTTATATATCGACTCTAAACAGAGGCAATGAGACACAGGGAAGGGTCGATGCGTTGTCAGTGGAGGCAAGACTGGATGCTGGTTCTGCCAATTCAGACCAAAAGGTTTTTTTTTTATCTTTCTTTATTTGATTTTGTTCTAATGAAAGCTTATTTGATTTTGTTCTCTAATGAAAACTCATTACCTTTTTTCTAGTTAACTTTGACCTTGTAATATTGTGATTAGGGTGCAAATAATATTGCAAAACGTTCTCAAGAAAGGATAGGAAGTGCATTCACACGAAACAGTTTACCTCAAGATTTTGATGATCAAGAGATATTGTATGAAACTTGCACTGTTTCTAATGCATCACAATTATTGGTTTTGGCACCCAAGTTGCAGAGCCTAAGAATTAAGGACTGCGAATCATTGGATGTCCTCCCAGATGGTTTGCTAGATGGATCAACCAGTCTTAAAGAATTGAAATTGATGAATTGTTCTGATCTAAGGTCCATCCCTTACCCTCCATCCCTGACTGAACTTTACATAAGCAAGTGTAGAAATTTTGAATTACTCCGATCGTCAAAATCAAGAGAGAATCTTTCCTTTATTCACAGATTGTCCATTGGGAATAGTTGTGATTCTCTCACTACCTTGACCTTAGATTTGTTCCCTAAACTCAAGATTCTTTTTATATGGAACTGTCCCAATCTAGTATCTTTTGATGTTACAGGGGTGCATAAGGGTGATTTTCCATTGGAATGTTTTGAAATAAGAGATTGCCCTGGATTGACGTCTTTCCCAGATGAAGGATTTCATACACCAAACCTACGTGCCTTCACCCTTTCCAATTGCAAGAATCTTAAAAAATTCCCCAATTTTATTGCCTCTCTCACATCTCTCCTCACATTATTTGTACTTAGATGTCCACATATTGAATGTTTTCCACATGGTGGTTTGCCTTCAAGCTTAATTCTAATCTCTATTGCATATTGTGACAAGCTTACATCACAAAAGGAATGGGGATTGGAAAATCTAAAATCTCTGACTACATTTAATATTGAAGGTGGATGTATAGGTCTGGAGTCATTTCCAGAGGAAAATCTTCTTCCCAGAAACATTATCTCTCTACACATCAGCAATTTAAAGAGTCTCAAGAAGCTGGACGACAAGGGCTTTCAACAACTTAATGCTCTTTGCACACTTAAAATTGATCGTTGCGACGTTCTGCAGTACTTGCCTGAACAGGGGCTTCCTTCCTCCCTAAATCAGCTCAATATCAGGGATTGCCCAGTGTTGACTCCAAGACTTAAACCCGAGACAGGAAAGTACTGGTGCAAGGTGGCTCATATTCCTCATATAGAAATTGATGACAAGAAAGTTGGGCAACCTTGGTATAGATATTGATGACCAAAAAGTGTTTGGGTCTGTGGACTAAAACACCAAAACTAGGCAAAATAATCATGTTACTTCTGTACTCTACCCAACTTTGCAGATTAATATTCGTTTCACTTTTTAACTATAGCTCTACTATTTTTAGCACAAAAGAGACCAATGGTTTAAATTTATCACTTACTATGTATCTAACATTTTCTGCATATTCCATGATAAGATTGCTTGTGTGTCATACATATGATGTTATGTGTTCATTATGTACTTTGTTAGCACTAGCGGTCTGCAAAGGCAGAAGTAATAGAAAATAACGAGTAGATGTGTAATTTGTTCAAAACTACAGTACCTTGAAAACTCAATTTCAACAGCAAGCAAAATCAAATGAAGGCAAGCCACCAAATTTATTCATCTATGTATCTATAGCAAGCAAAGTATAACGAATCATTAATCATTACCTTAACTTTGTTTGATACGGGATTCTTTTTTCGCTCTCAATTTTATCACAGCGATTCCGGGTGAAGTTGCGGAATTAAAAATTGAACGGTGGAGAAGCTTCTAACAGCGACACTGACGCGATGAAGAGCGAATCCGACGCGGTGATTAACAAGGGTGGTGCAACTCCGGCGCGGTTAAGAGCATATTCCGACGCGGTGGTCAACGATGATGCATTTACTTTAGAGGGTCGAAATGAAGGCAAAAGAAGAAAAGGGATTTTGTGTGTTTTTGAAGAAGATGAGGAATGTAGAGAAAGAAGGGTTAGGTCAGAGCCATTGTTTCCAATAAGATGGATATGCAACACTTTATTGGAAATCGATAACATTAATTATTTGTCATTTACAATGCACAGTAAACTTGAATTTGAATTGTGATTTGTGCTAGCCAGCAGCAAGATCAGATCTATGGGTGATAAATAAGTGGCGCCCAAAGGTGTAGATCCAAGTATTTTTAGATTAGATAACCCAAACAAAATGTATTTTTAGAAGAAAAAGATATGACGTGTGAGAAAAGCAAGAATCCTTAAAATTTTATCAAGTAATTGGGCCTTCTTTTAAAAATCAGATTTTTAATAACAAAAAGCCCAACCCCTTCTATGCTGTCCTTCTATGCTGTCCGTCGAACCTAGAGACGAGGGTAAAGAAGGGAACGAAAATTCAAGGATGGAAGCTTTGTGGGGCTAAAATCGATAAATCACATGTCAGTTTGAAGGATAGCACTGAATCGGGGTGGAAATTTCTGAACGCACCTTTGAAGGTTCTGAACGCGGTAACCAAACACGAAGCACGCGGTGATATTGTGATCTCCAAGAAGAAGAGGGTGAGTTTGCCTTAATCTCCGAAGTTTCAGATTTTATTTTTGTTTGTATTTTGAAGTTTCTCGTTTTTGCCCTTTGCTTGGTCTGTTTTTCTGTATATCTTCTCTCCAGGCAATGGCAACACCACCAACTACACACGTTGATGATGATGATGCTGGATCGCATGGAGAAGTAGCGTGAGTATTTTATTTTCTTTTTCTTGTCAATAGTTGGCTAAATAGCGTGGGTAACAAATTGTGATTAATTATTTGTTGAACTCAATAGAATCTTTTTTTATTCGATAGAAGATCAAATTGAATCATGTGTATTACTTAATCATATAGATTATCTAGAATTTTAATATCCAATTAAGTTACTGACTTAATCATAATGGTATAACCTAATTACGTATGGATTGGATTGGTTATTCTTTGAAATTCAGAGGTATAACATAATCAGATGGATCATTGAATTTCATTATTATGTTTTCTAAGCCAATTCTAGGAGTTGAAAACATACCCAGATTCGTAGGAGATAAAGGCTTACAACATGTTTTCAACGGTACACCGATTATTTGAGAATTGAAATTTTTGTGTTGGTGTTGAATTATTTAGGAAGAAGGTGCTGGGTTGATTATGAATAAAATAACCTTTCGGTAGGGATTACCAACAATAATTAATCACAATCATTAATTAATATTAGATTCAAGGGTCATGATTTGGAGTAACTCTTTCTACTTACTCTTAGAGTCAATGGATCCCTCCTCATATATATGAGCACAGGGAGTCATTTCCTTTTTCTTTGTGTAAAGAAAAAAGATGGTAGACTAATTGATATTTCTATATATGCGTGCACTGGAATGCTGGCACTGGAAAGGAATTGGACTATATGATGGTGGGACATTCCCCCATCCACGCCGGTCCATCCACACTTCTACTGGGTGTGATATTTTGCTATATCGGAACAGGGAAAGATACTGGACGGAGTTGTGCTTTTCCCACCTTGGCCAGGAAGAGATGTGAGACGAGGTTCTTCAACCATTACTTTTCTTCAACTTTGAATTCCGTTCTGTCAGTGTCAAGATCAGGTGGTAGCTTATTTGCTGTTGCTGGTGCTACTGGAGGATCTGGGTCTCGCTTACGAACATCAGAATCTCACTATCGATCCCAAACATAAAAATATAGATCACTAGCATCCGGCTCTTCCTAACGATCACGAAAGACAAGCACTAGGATCCCTACTTGAAGTTAATTCTGGATCTTACTCCAGATAACGAAGATCATAATCTCTATTACGAGCATCCGTAACTGCATAGCATCAGAATCTCACTATCAATCTGTAGTTGGCCAGCAGCATAGGCTAGGAACCATAGAACATGCCACAGTGCATGCCATAGCGATGATGACCACCATAGACCATAGTAGTGGATAGGTATATTAGTGTTAGCCACCTATATATATATATATATATATATATATATGACATGCTATGGATTCATGCAGATATATATATTTGGCATGAATTCTAGAGAAAGTTTTTGTAATTTCTACATGCATGTTGTGGCTTTGTTTATATTGGTGGCAAAAATTATGCATGTTGTGGTTTTAAAGTTTTTTATTCATTTATTAAAAAAAAGTTTTTTTATTCGTTATACCAAATGTACTTGTTCTGTAGTATCCTATAGTATCAAACACTTCCCTTTTTATAGTTTGTGCACGAAATAATATCTTAAGTGGTTTGTTTATCAGTACTTGTTCTGCATTATCTTATAGTATTAAACACTCCCCTTTTCATAGTTTGTACACGAAGTAATATCTTAAGTGGTTTGTTTATCGGTTGTGTCGGTGTACTTGTTATGTATTATCTTACTTGCAAGTGTCCACATCTGCTTATGTTTCACAATTCCTAAAAATGCCATCGTTTTATATATCGACTCTAAACAGAGGCAATGAGACACAGGGAAGGGTCGATGCGTTGTCAGTGGAGGCAAGACTGGATGCTGGTTCTGCCAATTCAGACCAAAAGGTTTTTTTTTTATCTTTCTTTATTTGATTTTGTTCTAATGAAAGCTTATTTGATTTTGTTCTCTAATGAAAACTCATTACCTTTTTTCTAGTTAACTTTGACCTTGTAATATTGTGATTAGGGTGCAAATAATATTGCAAAACGTTCTCAAGAAAGGATAGGAAGTGCATTCACACGAAACAGTTTACCTCAAGATTTTGATGATCAAGAGATATTGTATGAAACTTGCACTGTTTCTAATGCATCACAATTATTGGTTTTGGCACCCAAGTTGCAGAGCCTAAGAATTAAGGACTGCGAATCATTGGATGTCCTCCCAGATGGTTTGCTAGATGGATCAACCAGTCTTAAAGAATTGAAATTGATGAATTGTTCTGATCTAAGGTCCATCCCTTACCCTCCATCCCTGACTGAACTTTACATAAGCAAGTGTAGAAATTTTGAATTACTCCGATCGTCAAAATCAAGAGAGAATCTTTCCTTTATTCACAGATTGTCCATTGGGAATAGTTGTGATTCTCTCACTACCTTGACCTTAGATTTGTTCCCTAAACTCAAGATTCTTTTTATATGGAACTGTCCCAATCTAGTATCTTTTGATGTTACAGGGGTGCATAAGGGTGATTTTCCATTGGAATGTTTTGAAATAAGAGATTGCCCTGGATTGACGTCTTTCCCAGATGAAGGATTTCATACACCAAACCTACGTGCCTTCACCCTTTCCAATTGCAAGAATCTTAAAAAATTCCCCAATTTTATTGCCTCTCTCACATCTCTCCTCACATTATTTGTACTTAGATGTCCACATATTGAATGTTTTCCACATGGTGGTTTGCCTTCAAGCTTAATTCTAATCTCTATTGCATATTGTGACAAGCTTACATCACAAAAGGAATGGGGATTGGAAAATCTAAAATCTCTGACTACATTTAATATTGAAGGTGGATGTATAGGTCTGGAGTCATTTCCAGAGGAAAATCTTCTTCCCAGAAACATTATCTCTCTACACATCAGCAATTTAAAGAGTCTCAAGAAGCTGGACGACAAGGGCTTTCAACAACTTAATGCTCTTTGCACACTTAAAATTGATCGTTGCGACGTTCTGCAGTACTTGCCTGAACAGGGGCTTCCTTCCTCCCTAAATCAGCTCAATATCAGGGATTGCCCAGTGTTGACTCCAAGACTTAAACCCGAGACAGGAAAGTACTGGTGCAAGGTGGCTCATATTCCTCATATAGAAATTGATGACAAGAAAGTTGGGCAACCTTGGTATAGATATTGATGACCAAAAAGTGTTTGGGTCTGTGGACTAAAACACCAAAACTAGGCAAAATAATCATGTTACTTCTGTACTCTACCCAACTTTGCAGATTAATATTCGTTTCACTTTTTAACTATAGCTCTACTATTTTTAGCACAAAAGAGACCAATGGTTTAAATTTATCACTTACTATGTATCTAACATTTTCTGCATATTCCATGATAAGATTGCTTGTGTGTCATACATATGATGTTATGTGTTCATTATGTACTTTGTTAGCACTAGCGGTCTGCAAAGGCAGAAGTAATAGAAAATAACGAGTAGATGTGTAATTTGTTCTAATCTTTTGGTAGTTAGTAACTCTAACTAGAAAATTATTGGTCTTCTACTTAAGCTTCCTTCAGTATCTGGTTATTTAACCTTTAATTTGATCTATTTTGGCTTTCATGAAAATATTTAGGGCCCGTTTGTTATTTATTTTTTTTTCAAAATAGATTTTGGTAGTGTAATATGTTTTTGTTATAATTTTTTTAACAAAGAAATTTTCAAGAAAAACTTCAAATGAAAAATCCGTTTGAATATCATATCTTAAAATGTCATTCTAAGTATTTCAACATTTTAAATAGTGTCTTTAGAGCATTCGTTCGTTACCATAATTTTTTGGAAAATGTTAACGAGTGCTCTGGAGTAGGGGTGTTCATGTCCAATCCAATCTAATGCAAACCGCAAAAACCAAATCGAAAAACCAAAAATCGAAAAAAATAACCATAATTTTAAATAAATTGGATTGGTTTTCGGTTCTCTTTGTATAAACCGATCCAATCCAAACCTAAATATATACTTGTATGTATATTATTATATGAAATTTTTATAAATGTTTCCTTAATTTAAAATCTTTAATAATGTTGATTTTTTTCTTTCTTTTAAGAAATATTATTAAATTATGATTTTGTAACTATTTTACTTAACCTACTATTTTATTTTCTACTTATTTCATCTTTTTTGTAACCTTATATTTATATTAAATGTCATAAAATAATATATTTTCTTAAGAGAAAATGAAAAATTATACAGCAATGAAAACTGAAAACCAATCCAATCCGAACTGAAAAAATAAATTTGTGGATTGAATTGGATTTGATTTTAAAACCAAATCAATTGGATAAACAAATAACAAAACCGAAGTAATTGGATCGGATGGTTTTTCCTCCCAAAACCAAATCAATTCAATCCGCGAACACCCCTACTCTGAAGTATTTTTTAAGGACCATAAATAATAAGTATTTATGAAAATGCATGTAATCAATATATTAGAAATCAAAATATATGACTTTTTAAACAATAATTACTTATTTTAGAATGTTTAAAAAATGTTTCGGAAATACTCGTTAACAAAATCCTACTTTTTTACTAAACTTTGAGAATAATTAGCCCTTTAATTTTTTTCGATTCAACTCTCTTTCATAATGAATTAGTGCTCCTTGAAAAAAAAAAAGAGAATAATTAGTCGCTTTAATTTTTTTTCCAATTCAACTTTTTCATAATGACAAATCATGATCAAATTACATTGGATTATATATATATTTTTTTAAGGATAATTACGTTGGATTATTGTTCTCTTTTTTTTTTTTTGTCAAATAGTCTAGTGGCTAAAATTTACCTTTTTAAGGTGAATAAGTGGGGTGTCCGGAGTTCGAACCCCGACCCCTACATATAAAAATGCATGTCCATACAAACCGAACTATGTTCACGGGACAAAAAAAAAATTACAGTACTTTTATTCGACTAACTCATCTGTTTATATGCAATCAATCC
Source organism: Medicago truncatula (assembly GCF_003473485.1). Taxonomy (NCBI): domain Eukaryota; kingdom Viridiplantae; phylum Streptophyta; class Magnoliopsida; order Fabales; family Fabaceae; genus Medicago; species Medicago truncatula. The sequence goes on from NC_053044.1 coordinate 35,395,763, forward strand.
CACAAAGCAAAAGAAACGACAAATAAGAAAAGAAGCATGGTAAGACACTTAAAAAAACTTTATATTTTTGAGGGAAAAAACCACTTTATTGTTTTTTTTTTATAGCAAAAACCACTTTATTGTTAGTTAAAGTACATAGTCATAAATTAAATTGTTTCGATTGTCCTTAGAACTACTCATCAAAAAAACTGATCGCTAAAAAAAAATTACTAAATGATATTTCATTCATTTAATTTGATAGAATATGTTAATACAAAACAAATTTGCTAAGAACAAATAAACAAACTTACCGATATCCATTTTAATAGCAAAATAACACGGTACAAAAGCAATGGTAATTTAACTTGTTAAGTATCAATTAATCTATCATATTTGTTCGGGGTCCAAGGACATTTAGATCTACAAATGATCATATAAAAGTTTAGATCAATACTACCTCATATTCGAGTAATTTTGTTTAGATCAAGATATATATATTCAAAATAAAATCTAGATTTTGTTCATATTCGAGTAATTTTTTAAAATAAAATATAGAATCCAATTAAAATTATAAAATCTCCTATATTTTTTTTTTTTGTCAAATAGTCTAGTGGTTAGAGAAATTCACCTTAAAATCTAAACTCATGGGGACCCTATATTTATTTTTTTTATAAGACTTATATTAAAAAAAACAAAAATGATTTTTTTTTTGAGGGAACAAAAATGAAAAATTGGATGGTTCATGCCTCATGGTGTGTGAAACTGATTTAAAAAATGGTATATATATTATTGGATGCGAAAATTAACATCAAATGTATATTGGCTTAGTGGTAACACTGAATGATATTGACCCATATGCGCTTGGTTCGATTCCCCTGGGTGCAAAATTGAAATTTTTTCTCAAATAAATTAAAAAAAGCAAAAAACGAAAAAAAAAAAAAAAATCGGTCCCGCCATTTGAAATGGCGGGAATGACAAAAAAAAAAAAAAAAAAAGCTGCCCTGTCAGATCGTGACACGTGTCGGACCGGCGGCCAGTCCCGCCATTTCAAACGGCGGGAACGCACAAAAGGACAAAAAAAAAAAAAAAAAACCAAAAGTGGGTCATTTTGGGAATTTTTTTTCAAAGGGGGTCAAACTTGTATTTTTTTTGGACAAAAGGGTCAGAAAAAAAAAAATTTCGGTATTTGTAGCACGAACCAAATCAAACACATTATCATAAAAAGGAAACCTATGATCCAAGCTTAAGAAAAGAGGAAAAAGTCCTCTTGCAGCTATAAATTCATTGAAAGGAGCATCAATATTAAGAGTATACTAGTAACAATTGTAACATTCCTTTCAGCCATTACAGCAGCAAAAGATCCAGAACCAATTCCAATATCAAATCCTATTCTAATTCCACCATTTCCTAATGCCAAAACATCATCAACAAGAAAATCATTCTTACTTCTAGACTTAACAAACCTTTGATTCTCATAACCATTAACCAAATCAAAGCAATGCATGCAACCCCTATTCAATTTCTTACCATTCAAACACTCAAAATTCTTACAACTAAAACCACTCCAATTAACAGTTTTGTTACTAACAGGTTTCCAAAGTGAAGTTGGAAAAGGATGAAGATAATTTACCTTAGAAGAAACAGATTTAGCAAAACACCTTCTTCTTGGTAAAGGCTCACACCCTTTCAAAATCAATTTCTGAGCATAACTCCAATCATCTTGACAATTTCCAAATACTTTGTAATTCATATACTGGGACATCAAATCAGAAGATTTCTCACAAGAATAGCCCATAGATGAAACCATCTCAGTCATTCCAGTTTTGGAATCTTTACCCAAAGGAAGTTTATGAGGGTTAAGAAAAAGTTTGAGCTCTTTTGCAATGTTGGGTCTTGAAAGATCAAAACTTTCATAGCCAAGAAGCTGTTTTTCTATCTGGGCTAGTTTCTTTTGAGACTGATCAATTTCTCTGAGTATAAGTGAAACTTGTTCTGAGATGAGAGAGAAGTTTTTGTGTACTTGATGAAGTTGTTCGGTTTGGTTGTTTTTTGGAGAAGAAGTGAAAGCATAAAGAGCAAAAAGATTGGTTGTGATAACGGATAAGATCATGAGAATGTTAACAACTGAAGAACAAAGTGTTGAGTTTTTGAATCTTGCTGTTCCATCACCAATTTTCAAAGAAACAGAACCTTTTTTTTTCTTATGAGGAGAAGAAGAAGAACATAAAGATTGAGTTTCAAGTGACAAAGATCACGAGAAGTGAAACATTAATTGTTGTCGGTTTCGGATTGTGAATTCACTTGTCTTGTTCTTATTTCCACATTTTCCAAGACATTGAAATTATGCGATCATTACTTGATCAAAAGTAATCTTATAGTATTTCTTTGTAAAAATAAAATCTTATATTTCTAAGACAAAATTTCTATCCGTATGTAACCAAAAAAAATTTCTATCCGTAGAATCTTTAACCAATGCCTTGAAAGCATTGGTTAGCAAGACCTATTTAAATATTAAGGGCAGCCTGGTGCACTAAAGCTCCCGCACACGTAAGATCTGGGAAGGGGGTCCCACCATTTGGTGTATTGTACGCAGTCATACCCTGTTTTTTACATAATAGGCTGTTTCCAGGACAGTAGTACAATTATGAATATAAAAAATAAAAACTTTGATCTTTGTTTTTTTAAACTTAAACAATTTTGATCCTCTATTTTGACAAAACAACAACTTTAATTTTTTTAAATTGCACAATTTTGGCCTCTATTTTAAAAACTTTGACTAATATGTGATTTTAATGATGTGGCAATAAATTATCCACTATCGTCTTCTTATACCATTTCGATTGATACTCCATTATTTTGACGCTATATGTCTTATGTGGTTGAGCAACCTAAGAAACCAAAGAGCCAAAACTATCGAGATCTAATGTTCGATTCTCTTCGATGCTACAAACAATACAAGAATACACAATAAATTTGCGGATCATCTTTTCAAAATAGAAAAATAGTTGCATCCTGAGAGATGACGCAATTTTCTCTAATCCAGCGGTTATGGACTTCCAGTTTTACTTGTGCTTATGCTACGATTATAAATTGGTCACTCGTGAGTTGTACTTCTGAACTAATAATCTGATATCATTTGACAGCTTTGAGCAAGAAACTATGACATTAAAAAGCTACAACGTTCACAGAACTTTATGAGCATCAACTTGACCAGATAAATTTATACATGACAAGTTTACAATTTCAAAATTCTGCAATTCAAAGATATCAATTATTATGCAAATCATATGCAGTATGAACTTAATAATTTAGTCCCAGAATACAGCAAGACGGACAACAGAAGTGATCAGATGCCGCATTCTCCGGCCAAAAAGAAACAGGACAATTCCCAGCAGTTAATACGCTCAGCATTTTTTTACCTATTGCTTCTCTACCTCTGCTTTTCTCGGCTGGAAGAAGGGACACATAAAATACAAATTAATTAAAACTGTTTTAATTAAAAGGCCCTATTCATAAACAGAAGCATGTCATTGAAGACAGTTAAAAATAGCCATACTAAACACAAAACCATACCACTGAATGAGAAAACTGAAAAGTAAACTAACAGGCAATCCTAGGGTTCGTTTGCTTTGTGAAAACATTTTCTAAAATATATGTTCATTTTAACTTGCTAATAAGAATGAAAATGAGACTCTAAAAGTGAAATGCTGTCGTATGAATGATGCATTTATGGAAATAATGAAAATAATTCTTTTGGCATTTTTATTGTTTCAGAAAACAGCAAACAATTATTCACTTGAAAATAGATATTTTCAGAAGGTAAACCATCTCTATTGTCACAGTCATAGCAACCGTACTAAGATCTAGCTGCACCTAGGAATGCAGATATGATGCTTACTAAGTAACGAATGGAATAAGTTTAATTGGACAATTTGGAAGAGCTTATTTAGACCTATCTAATGACATAAGAATTTGTGCATGTGTTTGCAACAGGTTTAGATATGTCTATAAACTGTTTTCAGCTTGTTATACAAGCTCCTTGAAATAGCTTGTGGTCATAAAATGTTCACTCATTCCATCTTCAATTGTTACATGATTAATTTCAATAGTAAGTGTTTGTTATTTTCTGTTGGCTAGTTAGAAGTAAAATTCTTTTTCTGCATATCATGAAACTGAAACACTCCCTCCCTCCTCGGCACCACTGTGGCTGCCACAAGCTCCCTTTCTTAAGATTCATCAATCCCCTATAACATTCATCCAAACAAAAGTCCTTCTCTAGTTTTGGTCTCACCATGAAGAACCAGTTTGAGTTCACAAATGGTACCATTGTTGCACCTGCGGAGAATGATCCTGCCTACAAGAAATGGAAAAGATGCAATACTTTTCTAATTTCTTGGATAAGCCACTCAATCTCACCGTATATAACAATAAGCGTTATTTGGCCTGGCAAGACCTTAAGGAGCATTTTTCCCTAGGTAGTGCCTGTTTGAAACTGCAGCGGCATCCCATTTCTCGGGTCCCAAAGCAACTCTATAGTGAATTTTATAAAGCTCAGAATGATATGGTTAGTTAAGCAAGCAGATATGTTCGTTTCAACCAATTACAGTAATAACATGAGAATCCTTTGGGATGAACTATGTAACTTTAGAGCTGTCCCTTTAAAGAAGCCCTGCCATCAATCACCAACTTATTCTCCATGGTTGTACACAAGAAAGGCACATTCATGACACCACCCTTGAAGAAACATCTGTTCTTGTCGTCCAAACTGCACCTAACAGCAACCAAAACAAAGAGAAATCGAACATGTCCTGTGCCTCCTAACCAGGAAATGCAAGGCAATGCACTCACTGTGGTCGCACTGCCACTAATCATACCCCAAATACTTGTTTTCTAAAACATGGATATCCACCAAGTTTTAAATCCAAGAAAGCTGCCCACAGCATCTCATATACTTGTTTTCAAGATGCTAACATCCTGTAAGATTCAACACTTTCCAGTTTAACACGAGCAATTTCAGAGCCTCCTTGCTTTACTGCCAAACACCTCACCAACTGCTACTTCCAAATTGATCAGTTCATTTAACACCTCTACCTCTCATCATGTAATTCCTCACCACGCTGGATCCTAGATTCTGTGCCACAGATCATATCACTTTATCCCTCAATTTTTTATCTTCTTATAAAATGATAAAACCAATTGCCGTCTCTTCGCCAAACAGTCAAGTGGCTACAGCCAGCCATATAAAGTGGTACTGCTATCTACATGACTGAATCTTCAATAGTTCAATCCTTTTTGACACTTTATACATCCAAATTTCTCCATTAACATGTTTTATGTTACAAAGCTAACCAAATCCCTTTCATGTCAATTCACCTTTTACTAATAATTTGTATGTTTTAGGAGATACCATCCATGAAGATGATTGGCAATGCTAAAAAAAATGCTGTATTATACATTGATAATTCCTAACGTTCAATTTCATATTCCTCTACCAAAAATCCTCATTTTGTCCACACCCATAAGTGGTGCACTCCCCATGAAATTTCCCCCCCTAGAATAGGCCATCCCACAAATTGGTGCAATTCTACTTTGCATAAACATAGTTTACTATACCTCTCATTGTATCAAAAGTTTGTGACCTATGAAGAACTGACACGGACACCAGATATTACATACTATTTAATACAAAATCAGACATCCACAAATTGGTGCGATTCTACTTTGCATAAACATAGTTGTACTATACTTCTCATTGTATCAAAAGTTTGTGACCTATGAAGAACTGACACGGACACCAGATATTACATACTATTTAATACAAAATCAGACATCGCCTCCCTCATGGGTTTTGGCTCATTGTGTTATGCATCTACCATCACCTCTGACAGACCAAAGTTCAAACCTAGGGCTAGAAAATATTAAATGGCTCAAAAGGTTACTAGTTGTTTGATTTGAAAACCAGAGAGATTTTTCTCTCAAGACACGTCAACGTTCATGAGACAAAATTTCCCTTTCTCAGCACTTTCTTCCAACACTAGTAACGGAAACATTCTAGTTCCCTCCCTACCAACCAACACAAATTTTCCCCAATCTCCTGAACCACCTCATATCATATCCTACCACGAACAAATCCATCCGCTCAACCACAAACGAATCAGTCCTCACAACCATCCCCAACCAGTAATTTTCCTCTCTCAAATAGAATATAATCCAGACCATAAAGAACTCTTAATCTATGAAGCACAGACACTTCACATTGCAGGCTTGTCTAGTGTCCGGCACATGTCAGACACCAAAACAATACCCACACATTTCCTAATCTATGTAACACCGACACTTCACATTGAAGACGTGTCTAGTGTTCGACATGTGCAAGCATTTGTCAGAGACCAATAGCATAAAAACCAAATTAAACCACTAACAGAGAATAGCATTTCAACCTTACGATCAATTACATTATATATTTTTTTTGTTGCTCTAAACGCACCTAGGAATATCCAAATACTGCCAGATCAACAGGAAATTTTCATATTAGACAAACATGATATGCAAGCACACTACTTTCAATCAACCAATGAACTATACAACTATAGTATTACTATGAAAATATACACTTAAATAATGAGCAGATTACCTGATGTATATGGTTAAAATGAGCGATCTAAGCTTCAATAATAGTAGAGGGTATGGAAGACACCATGTCCGAGTATTCTCCGGTGACCCTTTCAAAATGCGATTTCAATAACGGGCATCCTTTGACAGTTAGATGGAAAAGGGAGGCGACTATTGGTAGAGAGGCAAGGTTACCACAATCCTCTATCTTCAGCTTTTTAAGAGAGGTTAAGTGTTCGATTCCGATGCCCTTTAGTGAAGTGAGTGTAGGAAGACTCTCGAGATGAAGAGAATTAAGTGATGTCATTGTAGAAAACTCTCCCTCAGAAAACAGAGCCAGTTTTGAGCAATTTTTCAAGTTCAAGTTTTGAAGAAATGGAAGATTGTTTGCAGTAGATAAAATGGTCTGGAGATTGCTACAATCTTCTATGCAAAGATCTTCAAGCTTTGGAAATAAAGCCAATTGAAAAGATACGAGAGAATCGCAACTTCTTAAGATTAAACTCTCAAGGACAGGATAGGAGTGAGACTCTTCTCGTTGTAATTTCTGACAATAAGATACTTTAAGAGATTTAAGCGTCCCTGAGACGCAATCCATAGGGATGCTGACCAAAGATGGGCAGTTACTGATGGCCATTGTTTGAAGACAATCATTGCATTTCATCATTTGCTCGGATAAGGAAACAAATGCTTCACAACCGCTGATCTTCAATTCTCTTAATCTTGGGACACATGGCATGGTATCACTTAAAGTTTGACATGAAGTGATCACTAACTTATCCAAGGAAGGAAGGTTGCCGGGTAACTTACCAATCAGTTTAGGACAATTTTCTATGTAAAGCTCTTGAAGCAAAGTGAAACCCTCACTTCCACTTTGATTATTGACTGACCATTCTTCCCAATTGAGCATGTCCTTAAACTTGATGATTCTTAAGGAACTAAATGCCTCAAATCCATTCCCATAAAATTCCGGACCCACCTTTTGCAACCTTGTAACAGAAGTTATGTAAATTTCTCTCAGATTAGACAATTGTCCAAGTGATGGCAATGACAAACAATTTCCGCACTCGTCAAGATATAGAGACATCATAGTAGAACCTGAATTGCTCCCTAGCCAATTTGGAAACTTCTCACCACCAAAATTATTTATTTTAAGTCTTTTCAAGTTTCGATGCGGCTCTAGCATGTCAAATATAATATTTTCGCTCTCTTGACTGTGTGTTGGAGTTGTCCACTTGAATTCGACCTCATGAAGATATTTTTTACGCTTCAACCCAGCATTGGATGCTTCTTCTTTAAGCAGAACATTTTCCAAGTTCACAATGGAAAGTGAGCCACGAAGTTCCAACATCTCCCCCAATTCACCAACATTTGATCCCCCATCATTGCTAACGACAAAACGAGGCAACGATTGAAGAGACTTTAACTTGCCAAGATTTGTAGGCATCTTTTTTATACCACTGCCACTAATATCCAATTGTCGTAGGTTGATAAGCTTGGATGTTTTTGTTGGTAACAAAGTAAGATCAGCACAACCCACCAGCAATAATGCTTCTAAGTTATACAGATTGCAGATAGAATCAGGAAGAGAAGTAATTGGAGTCCGAGAAAGATCCAAATACCGCAAATGCAATAAATGACCAATTGAACTAGGCAATAAGGTAATCGGATATTCAGACAAAGAGAAGACACGCAGAGGCTTTGGTTTTTTTAATAGAGTTGAAACTGAAGCGGAAATTCCACCCAACGAAGGAACAACGGGGTAGAATTTAAAAGGCATGAAGGTCCTCAACTTCTCGAAATCAGCGTACATATCAAAATGTTCAGAGTCATCGTATGTTCCTTGAAAATATGAGATACGGCGCACTCTACTCACTCCAATTGTGCTTGGATCACTATCCATCAACCTGTAACAAAATTCACCTGCAACACATTCTGCTAACTCATGCATAATGTTATGCATTAAAAAATCATCCGATGTGTGGTGAAAGAACGTCTTCGACACCAACTCCTCAAAACATTCTTCTCCTATATCTTCTGCTCTCTTTCCCATTGTTGATCGTGGCAAAAGACCTTCAGCCATCCATAAATATATCAAGTTCCCTTTTTCTATTTTATGGCCTTTCGGAAAGATGGCACAAAATGAAAAGCACCGCTTGAGATATGGAGGCAGGCGTATGTAGCTTGAAATTAATGCAGAAAATATGTTGTTCCCCCCTCTTGATAAATCCCATAATTTACTGGTACAAACATTTTCCCACTCCTCACTGTCCTCTTTTGAATTTAAGAGACTCCCTAGTGTAATTGTGGCTAGGGGGAGACCACCACACCTTTGAACGATTTTTTTACCAATTTCCGTCAAAACACGACTTCGTTCATTTGAGTTTTGAGACTTGAATGCATGACTTGAGAATAACTCCCATGAAGCCTCTTGAGATAGGAACGGGGGGAAATGAGTTAGATTAGCACGGATTGCTGTGGCAACCCTTTTATTACGTGTGGTAGCAATTATTCTACTTCCATTATTTTCTGAAACAAAAGGCATTTGAAGGATATCCCAATCAAGATAATTCTCATTCTCGAACCCATCCAAAACAAGTAAAAACCTTTTCCCTGTTAATTCTTTTTTTAGCCGAATTTGGAGACCATTGAAGTCCACGACATCAGATTGACACAAAGTGAATGAATCTAGAACTTGTTTAGTTATTTCCTGCATTTTCGAATTTCCTGAAACGGATGCCCACGATCTTGACTGAAAATGGTCCATAACTCGTGAATCATTGTATAATAAATCCAAAATATTATAAATTAACGACTAGGGCGTTACATTTTTCATGATTAGAACAAAAACCAAAACAACCTACGTAAGTAACAAAAAAAGGGAAATAGAGTTAAACATCATGAACAAACATGCAAAAAAGACATAATCGCATATTAGAAATTATATAAAATAAAAACTCACAACCCCATTAAGTTCTTCAACTATTTTGAACTAAAGCTAAAAAAAATTAAAAACAAAAATTAACAAATGATGAATCGAGCAAATTGATTGGTTCAAAACTACAGTACCTTGAAAACTCAATTTCAACAGCAAGCAAAATCAAATGAAGGCAAGCCACCAAATTTATTCATCTATGTATCTATAGCAAGCAAAGTATAACGAATCATTAATCATTACCTTAACTTTGTTTGATACGGGATTCTTTTTTCGCTCTCAATCTTTATCACAGCGATTCTGGGTGAAGTTGCGGAATTAAAAATTGAACGGTGGAGAAGCTTCTAACAGCGACACTGGCGCGATGAAGAGCGAATCCGACGCGGTGATTAACAAGGGTGGTGCAACTCCGGCACGGTTAAGAGCATATTCCGACGCGGTGGTCAACGATGATGCATTTACTTTAGAGGGTCGAAATGAAGGCAAAAGAAGAAAAGGGATTTTGTGTGTTTTTGAAGAAGATGAGGAATGTAGAGAAAGAAGGGTTAGGTCAGAGCCATTGTTTCCAATAAGATGGATATGCAACACTTTATTGGAAATCGATAACATTAATTATTTGTCATTTACAATGCACAGTAAACTTGAATTTGAATTGTGATTTGTGCTAGCCAGCAGCAAGATCAGATCTATGGGTGATAAATAAGTGGCGCCCAAAGGTGTAGATCCAAGTATTTTTAGATTAGATAACCCAAACAAAATGTATTTTTAGAAGAAAAAGATATGACGTGTGAGAAAAGCAAGAATCCTTAAAATTTTATCAAGTAATTGGGCCTTCTTTTAAAAATCAGATTTTTAATAACAAAAAGCCCAACCCCTTCTATGCTGTCCTTCTATGCTGTCCGTCGAACCTAGAGACGAGGGTAAAGAAGGGAACGAAAATTCAAGGATGGAAGCTTTGTGGGGCTAAAATCGATAAATCACATGTCAGTTTGAAGGATAGCACTGAATCGGGGTGGAAATTTCTGAACGCACCTTTGAAGGTTCTGAACGCGGTAACCAAACACGAAGCACGCGGTGATATTGTGATCTCCAAGAAGAAGAGGGTGAGTTTGCCTTAATCTCCGAAGTTTCAGATTTTATTTTTGTTTGTATTTTGAAGTTTCTCGTTTTTGCCCTTTGCTTGGTCTGTTTTTCTGTATATCTTCTCTCCAGGCAATGGCAACACCACCAACTACACACGTTGATGATGATGATGCTGGATCGCATGGAGAAGTAGCGTGAGTATTTTATTTTCTTTTTCTTGTCAATAGTTGGCTAAATAGCGTGGGTAACAAATTGTGATTAATTATTTGTTGAACTCAATAGAATCTTTTTTTATTCGATAGAAGATCAAATTGAATCATGTGTATTACTTAATCATATAGATTATCTAGAATTTTAATATCCAATTAAGTTACTGACTTAATCATAATGGTATAACCTAATTACGTATGGATTGGATTGGTTATTCTTTGAAATTCAGAGGTATAACATAATCAGATGGATCATTGAATTTCATTATTATGTTTTCTAAGCCAATTCTAGGAGTTGAAAACATACCCAGATTCGTAGGAGATAAAGGCTTACAACATGTTTTCAACGGTACACCGATTATTTGAGAATTGAAATTTTTGTGTTGGTGTTGAATTATTTAGGAAGAAGGTGCTGGGTTGATTATGAATAAAATAACCTTTCGGTAGGGATTACCAACAATAATTAATCACAATCATTAATTAATATTAGATTCAAGGGTCATGATTTGGAGTAACTCTTTCTACTTACTCTTAGAGTCAATGGATCCCTCCTCATATATATGAGCACAGGGAGTCATTTCCTTTTTCTTTGTGTAAAGAAAAAAGATGGTAGACTAATTGATATTTCTATATATGCGTGCACTGGAATGCTGGCACTGGAAAGGAATTGGACTATATGATGGTGGGACATTCCCCCATCCACGCCGGTCCATCCACACTTCTACTGGGTGTGATATTTTGCTATATCGGAACAGGGAAAGATACTGGACGGAGTTGTGCTTTTCCCACCTTGGCCAGGAAGAGATGTGAGACGAGGTTCTTCAACCATTACTTTTCTTCAACTTTGAATTCCGTTCTGTCAGTGTCAAGATCAGGTGGTAGCTTATTTGCTGTTGCTGGTGCTACTGGAGGATCTGGGTCTCGCTTACGAACATCAGAATCTCACTATCGATCCCAAACATAAAAATATAGATCACTAGCATCCGGCTCTTCCTAACGATCACGAAAGACAAGCACTAGGATCCCTACTTGAAGTTAATTCTGGATCTTACTCCAGATAACGAAGATCATAATCTCTATTACGAGCATCCGTAACTGCATAGCATCAGAATCTCACTATCAATCTGTAGTTGGCCAGCAGCATAGGCTAGGAACCATAGAACATGCCACAGTGCATGCCATAGCGATGATGACCACCATAGACCATAGTAGTGGATAGGTATATTAGTGTTAGCCACCTATATATATATATATATATATATATATATATATATATATATATATATATATATATATATATGACATGCTATGGATTCATGCAGATATATATTTTTGGCATGAATTCTAGAGAAAGTTTTTGTAATTTCTACATGCATGTTGTGGCTTTGTTTATATTGGTGGCAAAAATTATGCATGTTGTGGTTTTAAAGTTTTTTATTCATTTATTAAAAAAAAAGTTTTTTTATTCGTTATACCAAATGTACTTGTTCTGTAGTATCCTATAGTATCAAACACTTCCCTTTTTATAGTTTGTGCACGAAATAATATCTTAAGTGGTTTGTTTATCAGTACTTGTTCTGCATTATCTTATAGTATTAAACACTCCCCTTTTTATAGTTTGTACACGAAGTAATATCTTAAGTGGTTTGTTTATCGGTTGTGTCGGTGTACTTGTTATGTATTATCTTACTTGCAAGTGTCCACATCTGCTTATGTTTCACAATTCCTAAAAATGCCATCGTTTTATATATCGACTCTAAACAGAGGCAATGAGACACAGGGAAGGGTCGATGCGTTGTCAGTGGAGGCAAGACTGGATGCTGGTTCTGCCAATTCAGACCAAAAGGTTTTTTTTTTATCTTTCTTTATTTGATTTTGTTCTAATGAAAGCTTATTTGATTTTGTTCTCTAATGAAAACTCATTACCTTTTTTCTAGTTAACTTTGACCTTGTAATATTGTGATTAGGGTGCAAATAATATTGCAAAACGTTCTCAAGAAAGGATAGGAAGTGCATTCACACGAAACAGTTTACCTCAAGATTTTGATGATCAAGAGATATTGTATGAAACTTGCACTGTTTCTAATGCATCACAATTATTGGTTTTGGCACCCAAGTTGCAGAGCCTAAGAATTAAGGACTGCGAATCATTGGATGTCCTCCCAGATGGTTTGCTAGATGGATCAACCAGTCTTAAAGAATTGAAATTGATGAATTGTTCTGATCTAAGGTCCATCCCTTACCCTCCATCCCTGACTGAACTTTACATAAGCAAGTGTAGAAATTTTGAATTACTCCGATCGTCAAAATCAAGAGAGAATCTTTCCTTTATTCACAGATTGTCCATTGGGAATAGTTGTGATTCTCTCACTACCTTGACCTTAGATTTGTTCCCTAAACTCAAGATTCTTTTTATATGGAACTGTCCCAATCTAGTATCTTTTGATGTTACAGGGGTGCATAAGGGTGATTTTCCATTGGAATGTTTTGAAATAAGAGATTGCCCTGGATTGACGTCTTTCCCAGATGAAGGATTTCATACACCAAACCTACGTGCCTTCACCCTTTCCAATTGCAAGAATCTTAAAAAATTCCCCAATTTTATTGCCTCTCTCACATCTCTCCTCACATTATTTGTACTTAGATGTCCACATATTGAATGTTTTCCACATGGTGGTTTGCCTTCAAGCTTAATTCTAATCTCTATTGCATATTGTGACAAGCTTACATCACAAAAGGAATGGGGATTGGAAAATCTAAAATCTCTGACTACATTTAATATTGAAGGTGGATGTATAGGTCTGGAGTCATTTCCAGAGGAAAATCTTCTTCCCAGAAACATTATCTCTCTACACATCAGCAATTTAAAGAGTCTCAAGAAGCTGGACGACAAGGGCTTTCAACAACTTAATGCTCTTTGCACACTTAAAATTGATCGTTGCGACGTTCTGCAGTACTTGCCTGAACAGGGGCTTCCTTCCTCCCTAAATCAGCTCAATATCAGGGATTGCCCAGTGTTGACTCCAAGACTTAAACCCGAGACAGGAAAGTACTGGTGCAAGGTGGCTCATATTCCTCATATAGAAATTGATGACAAGAAAGTTGGGCAACCTTGGTATAGATATTGATGACCAAAAAGTGTTTGGGCCTGTGGACTAAAACACCAAAACTAGGCAAAATAATCATGTTACTTCTGTACTCTACCCAACTTTGCAGATTAATATTCGTTTCACTTTTTAACTATAGCTCTACTATTTTTAGCACAAAAGAGACCAATGGTTTAAATTTATCACTTACTATGTATCTAACATTTTCTGCATATTCCATGATAAGATTGCTTGTGTGTCATACATATGATGTTATGTGTTCATTATGTACTTTGTTAGCACTAGCGGTCTGCAAAGGCAGAAGTAATAGAAAATAACGAGTAGATGTGTAATTTGTTCTAATCTTTTGGTAGTTAGTAACTCTAACTAGAAAATTATTGGTCTTCTACTTAAGCTTCCTTCAGTATCTGGTTATTTAACCTTTAATTTGATCTATTTTGGCTTTCATGAAAATATTTAGGGCCCGTTTGTTATTTATTTTTTTTAAAAAATAGATTTTGGTAGTGTAATATGTTTTTGTTATAATTTTTTTAACAAAGAAATTTTCAAGAAAAACTTCAAATATCTTATCTTAAAATGTCATTCTAAGTATTTCAACATTTTAAATAGTGTCTTTAGAGTATTCGTTCGTTACCATAATTTTTTGGAAAATGTTAACGAGTGCTCTGGAGTAGGGGTGTTCATGTCCAATCCAATCTAATGCAAACCGCAAAAACCGAATCGAAAAACCAAAAATCGAAAAAAATAACCGTAATTTTAAATAAATTGGATTGATTTTCGGTTCCCTTTGTATGTATATTATTATATGAAATTTTTATAAATGTTTCCTTAATTTACAATCTTTAATAATGTTGATTTTTTTTCTTTCTTTTAAGAAATATTATTAAATTATGATTTTGTAACTATTTTACTTAACCTACTATTTTATTTTCTACTTATTTCATCTTTTTTGTAACCTTATATTTATATGAAATGTGATAAAATAATATATTTTTTTAAGAGAAAATGAAAAATTATAAAGCAATGAAAACTGAAAACCAATCCAATCCGAACTGAAAAATTTTGTGGATCGGATTGAATTAGATTTGATTTTAAAACCAAACCAATTGGATGAACAAATAACAAAACCGAAGTAATTGGATCAGATGGTTTTTTCTCCCAAAACCAAATCAATTCAATCCGCGAACACCCCTACTCTGGAGTATTTTTTAAGGACAAAAAATAATAAGTATTTATGAAAATGCATGTAATCAATGTATTAGAAATCAAAATATATGGCTTTTTAAACAATAATTACTTATTTTATAATGTTTAAAGAGTGTCTCGAAAGTACTCGTTAACAAAATCCTACTTTTTTTTACTAAAACTTTCAGAATAATTAGCCTTTTAATTTTTTCCGATTCAACTCTCTTTCATAATGAATTAGTGCTCCTTGAAAAAGAAAAAAAAAAGAGAATAATTAGTCGCTTTAATTTTTTTTCCAATTCAACTTTTTCATAATGACAAATCATGATCAAATTACAGTGGATTATATTTTTTTTTTTTTAAGGATAATTACGTTGGATTATTGTTCTTTTTTTTTTTTTGTCAAATAGCCTAGTGGCTAAAATTTACCTTTTTAAGGTGAATAAGTGGGGTGTCCGAAGTTCGAAGCCCGACCTCTACATATAACAATGCATGTTCCTACAAACTGAGCTATGCTCATGGGATAAAAAAAATTAGAATACTTTTATTCGAGTAACTCATCTGTTTATATGCAATCCCACAAAGCAAAAGAAACGACCAATAAGAAAAGAAGCATGGTAAGACACTTAAAAAAACTTTATATTTTTGAGGGAAAAAACCACTTTATTGTTTTTTTTTTTAATAGCAAAAGCCACTTTATTGTTAGTTAAAGTACATAGTCATAAATTAAATTGTTTCGATTGTCCTTAGGACTACTCGTCAAAATAACTGATCGCTAAACTATACATACAGAAACTTTAATTTCATCACGATAATAATATAATTTACATATAAATCGACATGTTGCACCAACTTATATTTGAATAAAGCGCTAGCTGCTAATAACAGAACGCACCATATGCGTAACGTTTATCGATCTTCTTAAACAACAAAAAAAGTTGTGTGAAACTATATATTTATCAGTGCTGTACTAATTAACCTCACTCATCTTTATTTAGCTGTTGTCGTTACCTTAACTTTTCCTTCTTGGAATTATTGCGGTTGAAAAATGGGAACCGAGCGACCGAGAGGGTTTGAGAGAGAGGATCGCGACGGGCCGTGGTACACCCGCAGGCAGTCGCGTCGGTCTGATTCACCGGCAGTGAGGAACACCGGGGGGGTTTGGGGTCCAGGCAGGGTGCCACAGGGGGGGAGGGGTTGAGGGGGATTGAGTCGACGTGAGACTGAGACGGAGGAAAGCGCGGCGACAGAATACTCAAGGTCAGGACAGGCTTTAAGAAGGTGGTTGGCTTCGGAATAGGGAGGACGACTACAAGCCTCGCAAGTCTAGGGTTAGGTTTGCTTCACGAGAGGATCGCTACTACGGGGACTATGATACAAGTTCGGAACGTTTAGACAGAAGAATGGTGCGGTGGGGTGATTGTGAATGGGATGAGGAGTGTGACTACAACACTGATGTCTCAAAGTTGATTGATGGTTACTCTTTATCATCGCGAAGGACAGAATTGCGCAACTCAGAGAGAAACACAGTGGTTTCTAATCAGCAGCCAGTGCGTGTGAGCAATGTGAACAAGGAAATGGCACTGAGGCAGAGTCGAAATTGAAACGGTTTGTCACTTTTTACATTACAAATTTTCCTCCACAAGCATCGATCTTTTTCTTGCGAAAGGGGTTCGAAGTTTGTGGTATTCTTGAAAATGTTTTTGTGCCAAACAATAGGAATAGGAACGGTGATGTTTATGGGTTTGTTAAGTTTGCTAAGGTTCGAGACGTTGATAAATTATTGAAAGCTCTGAACAATGTCTGTTTTGGTCAATATTGTGTCCGTGCTGTGCTTGCTAGGTTTGATATCCTGTTTGTACGAGGAAGATGTTAAGTCTGAGGCTTCTATTCAAGACCATGTAGACATACTTGATGAGTTGGAAATAAATAACAATGTTGATATTCTGGCGTAGAAAACCTATTAGGAATGCAGTGTTTACGCATTTTCGGGATCATTTTGCGGCTCATGATATGCAGAGGCCAGGGGTTGAAAACCTTCAATTCAATCAGTTATCTTATGCGGAAGGAAGCAGTTTAATAAAGCCGTTTTCAGTAACAGAGATTAAAACAGCGGTGTGGGACTGTGATAATTTTAAGAGTCCCGGACCGGATGGGGTGAACTTTGGTTTCCTGAAAGATTTCTGGGAAGAGTTGAAGGATGATATTGTGCGCTTCATTAATGAGTTTCACAGGAATGGTAAATTGACTAGAGGTATCAATAACACTTTCATAGCTCTCATTCCAAAAATTGATAGCCCTCAACGTCTTAATGACTTTCGACCTATTTCTTTGGTTAGATTTATTTACAAAATTCTATCGAAGGTTCTAGCGAATAGATTGAAAACGGTTTTGGGAAAGGTTATTTCGGATTCGCAGACTGCCTTCGTGAAAAATAGGCAAATTCTAGATGGAATTTTGATTGCTAATGAGGTTGTCGATGAGGCTCGCAAGGAGAAAAAGGAACCGATGTTGTTTAAGGTGGATTTCGAAAAGGCTTATGATTCGGTCAATCGGGGATACTTGGATGCTGTAATGAAAAAAATGGCATTCCCTGTGTTATGGAGGAAATGGATAAAGGAGTGTGTCACAACAGCTACGACGTCTATTTTAGTTAATGGGAGCCCTACAGATGAATTTCCTTTACAGAGGGGCCTGCGTCAAGGGGATCCCGTATCTCCGTTCTTGTTCTTGATAGCCGCTGAAGGTCTTAATGTTATGATGAGTGCGGCGGTGCGGACCAATTTGTTTAAAGGGTACGCAGTTGGTAATGACATGTCAGTAGTAGTTTCTCACCTTCAATTTGCTGATGACACTTTGTTACTTGGAGATAAAAGTTGGGCTAATGTCCGAGCTTTGAGGGCCGTTTTGTATTTGTTTGAGGGGATGTCTGGCTTGCGAGTGAATTTTCATAAGAGTAGGTTGGTTGGAATTAATATCTCGGATTCTTGGTTGAATAAGGCCGCCTCTATTTTGAATTGCAAAGTTGGTAAAGCTCCATTTTTGTATTTGGGTCTTTCTATTGGTGGTGATCCGAAGAGGTTAGCATTTTGGGAGCCTGTGTTGAAGACCATTAAGTCTAGATTATCGGGGTGGCAAAATCGCTTTCTCTCTTTTGGGGGTCGGTTGGTTCTACTCAAGTCTGTCCTGACCTCATTGCCTGTCTATGCCCTTTCCTTCTTCAAAGCTTCGTCAAGTATAATCTCTGTCATTGAATCTATTTTTAATAAAAAAATTTGGGAGGGAGTGAGGATAACAGGAAAATCTCCTGGGTCGCTTGAAACTCTGTTTGTTTACGAAAGGAGTATGGAGGGTTAGGAGTGAGACAGTTGAGGGAGTTTAACCATGCTTTGTTAGGTAAATGGTGTTGGCGAATGTTGGTGGATAGAGGTGGTTTTTGGTATAGGGTGCTGGTGGTGAGATATGGTGAGGAGGCAGGGAGGTTGGAGGTAGGGGGCCGGAGTACTTCATCTTGGTAGAAGGAAGTAGTGAAGATTAGGGACGGGATGGGTGTAGATGAGGGGAGTTGGTTTGAGGAGTGGGTTTCGAGGAAGGTAGGTAATGGCGCGTCTACTTACTTTTGGTATGATAGGTGGCTTGGTGATGTCCCTCTTCGGACAAGGTTTAGTCGTTTATTTGACTTAGCGAATAACAAACTGAGTATGGTGGCAGATTT
This sequence comes from Medicago truncatula, assembly GCF_003473485.1. Classification (NCBI taxonomy): domain Eukaryota; kingdom Viridiplantae; phylum Streptophyta; class Magnoliopsida; order Fabales; family Fabaceae; genus Medicago; species Medicago truncatula. The sequence goes on from NC_053044.1 coordinate 35,414,588, forward strand.
TTTGATCTTGGGTGGGAGAATGGAGGAGGGGCGTGGAACTGGAGGAGACCTTTGTGGGTGTGGGAGGAGGAGTTGGTAGAGGAGTGTAGGAAATTACTTAATGGTGTGGTTTTGCAGTCTGATATTTCTGACAGGTGGCTTTGGGAGTCCAACAATGATGATGTTTACACAGTGCGTGGGGCCTATCAAATCTTAACTACTATGGACGACCCTCCAATTGTTGGTGTCGGAGACCTTGTCTGGCATAAGCAGGTTCCTTTGAAGGTTTCCATTATGGCTTGGAGTTTGCTACGGGATAGGCTTCCAACTAAGGTCAATCTTGTGCGGCGTGGGTGTCTGGATGTCGAAGCAGCTGGGTGTGCAGATGGATGCGGTATTGCAGAAACCGCAAATCACTTGTTTCTTCATTGTACTACTTTTGGCGCAGTTTGGCAGCATATCCGTGCGTGGATTGGCGTGTCTGGAGCTGACCCTCATGATCTTAGTGACCATTTTATTCAGTTTATTAATTGCACAGGTCACACGAAGGCGCGTAGATCCTTTCTTCAGCTCATTTGGTTACTATGTGTGTGGATGGTTTGGAATGAACGCAACAACAGACTTTTTAATAATATCCAAACATCAATTGAAGGTTTATCAGAAAAAGTAAAATTACATTCTTTATGGTGGCTAAAAGCTAGTAAAGCCAAATTTGTGTACGGTTATCAGAGGTGGTGGTCGAACCCTATGCTTTGTTTGGGTATCGACGCACCCGGTTTATTGTAATTACTACATTTGTTTGACTCTTTGATTCTCATAACCATTAACCAAATCAAAGCAATGCATGCAACCCCTATTCAATTTCTTACCATTCAAACACTCAAAATTCTTACAACTAAAACCACTCCAATTAACAGTTTTGTTACTAACAGGTTTCCAAAGTGAAGTTGGAAAAGGATGAAGATCATGAGAATGTTAACAACTGAAGAACAGAGTGTTGAGTTTTTGAATCTTGCTGTTCCATCACCAATTTTCAAAGAAACAGAACCCTTTTTTTTTTTCTTATGAGGAAGAGAAGAAGAAGAACATAAAGATTGAGTTTCAAGTGACAAAGATCACGAGAAGTGAAACATTAATTGTTGTCGGTTTTGGATTGTGAATTCACTTGTCTTGTTCTTATTTCCACATTTTCAAGACATTGAAATTCCATAGTGACATCCCCGTGAGCTTGTCTCAGTTGGTAAGAATATTGCATATTATATGCAGGAGCCGGGGTTCGAATCCCAACACTTCACTTCTCCACAATTAAATTGCGTGAGCTCTAGCCACTAAGCTACTTGACAAAAAAAAATTCCGTAGTGACTCTGCCTCTAGTTCACCGAGTGACTGGCTCTGCCTGGATATTAAATTCAAACAACTTTTAATAAATATAAGAAACGTTTTCTCAAATTCCCTACATTCACTACACTTTTTTTCCGAGGCAAAAAAAAGTTGAATACACTTTGAATTATTAGTGGGGACATGGTTCAACATCCGAAACAATAAAAATAAAATTATGCAATCATTACTTGATCAAAAGTAATCTTATAGTATTTCTTTGTAAAAAAAAAAGAAAAATTTATATTTCTAAGACAAAATTTATATCCGTAGAATCTTTAACCAATGTCTTGAAGGCATTGGTTAGCAAGACCTGTTTAAATATTAAGGGCAGCCTGGTGCACTAAAGCTCCCGCATACGTAAGATCTGGGAAGGCTGTTTCCATGACAGTAGTACAATTTTGAATATAAAAAATAAAAACTTTGATCTTTGTTTTTTTAAACTTAAAACAATTTTGATCCTCTATTTTGACAAAACAACAACTTTAATTTTTTTTAATTGCACAATTTTGGCCTCTATTTTAAAAACTTTGACTAATATGTGATTTTAATGATGTGGCAATAAATTATCCACTATCGTCTTCTTGTACCATTTCGATTGATACTCCATTATTTTGACACTATATGTCTTGTGTGTTTGAGCAACCTAAGAAACCAAAGAGCCAAAACTATCAAGATCTAATGTTCGATTCTCTTCGATGCTACAAACAATACAAGAATACACGATAAATTTGCGGATCATCTTTTCGAAATAGAAAAATAGTTGCATCCTGAGAGATGACGTAATTTTCTCCAATCCAGCGGTTATGGACTTCCAGTTTTACTTGTGCTTATGCTACGATTATAAATTGGTCACTCGTGAGTTGTACTTCTGAACTAATAATCTGATATCATTTGACAGCTTTGAGCAAGAAATTATGACATTAAAAAGCTACAACGTTCACAGAACTTTATGAGCATCAACTTGACCAGATAAATTTATACATGACAAGTTTACAATTTCAAAATTCTGCAATTCAAAGATATCAATTATTATGCAAATCATATGCAGTATGAACTTAATAATTTAGTCCCAGAATACAGCAAGACGGACAACAGAAGTGATCAGATGCCGCATTCTCCGGCCAAAAAGAAACAGGACAATTCCCAGCAGTTAATACGCTCAGCATTTTTTTACCTATTGCTTCTCTACCTCTGCTTTTCTCGGCTGGAAGAAGGGACACATAAAATACAAATTAATTAAAACTGTTTTAATTAAAAGGCCCTATTCATAAACAGAAGCATGTCATTGAAGACAGTTAAAAATAGCCATACTAAACACAAAACCATACCTCTGAATGAGAAAACTGAAAAGTAAACAAACAGGCAATCCTAGGGTTCGTTTGCTTTGTGAAAACATTTTCTAAAATATATGTTCATTTTAACTTGCTAATAAGAATGAAAATGAGACTCTAAAAGTGAAATGCTGTCGTATGAATGATGCATTTATGGAAATAATGAAAATAATTCTTTTGGCATTTTTATTGTTTCAGAAAACAGCAAACAATTATTCACTTGAAAATAGATATTTTCAGAAAGTAAACCATCTCTATTGTCACAGTCACAGCAACCGTACTAAGATCTAGCTGCACCTAGGAATGCAGATATGATGCTTACTAAGTAACGAATGGAATAAGTTTAATTGGACAATATGGAAGAGCTTATTTAGACCTATCTAATGACATAAGAATTTGTGCATGTGTTTGCAACAGGTTTAGATATGTCTATAAACTGTTTTCAGCTTGTTATACAAGCTCCTTGAAATAGCTTGTTGTCATAAAATGTTCACTCATTCCATCTTCAATTGTTACATGATTAATTTCAATAGTAAGTGTTTGTTATTTTGTGTTGGCTAGTTAGAAGTAAAATTCTTTTTCTGCACATCATGAAACTGAAATACTCCCCCCCTCCTCGGCACCACTGTGGCTGCCACAGGCTCCCTTTCTTAAGATTCATCAATCCCCTATAACATTCATCCAAACAAAAGTCCTTCTCTAGTTTTGGTCTCACCATGAAGAACCAGTTTGAGTTCACAAATGGTACCATTGTTGCACCTGCGGAGAATGATCCTGCCTACAAGAAATGGAAAAGATGCAATACTTTTCTAATTTCTTGGATAAGCCACTCAATCTCACCGTATATAACAATAAGCGTTATTTGGCCCGACAAGACCTTAAGGAGCATTTTTCCCTAGGTAGTGCCTGTTTGAAACTGCAGCGGCATCCCATTTCTCGGGTCCCAAAGCGACTCTATAGTGAATTTTATAAAGCTCAGAATGACATGGTTAGTTAAGCAAGCAGATATGTTCGTTTCAACCAATTACAGTAATAACATGAGAATCCTTTGGGATGAACTATGTAACTTTAGAGCTGTCCCTTCTTTCCCTTCATCAGCCTCTAGACTTTGCAATGTGTCCAACACCATTCAAAAATTCCGAGTAATGATTGAGTGTTGTGGTTCCTGCGAGGGCTGAATGAGAATCTTGCTGTTGTCCATAGTCCAATCCCAGATCTTGTTAAAGAAGCCCTGCCATCAATCACCAACTTATTCTCCATGGTTGTACACAAGAAAGGCACATTCATGACACCACCCTTGAAGAAACATCTGTTCTTGTCGTCCAAACTGCACCTAACAGCAACCAAAACAAAGAGAAACCGAACATGTCCTGTGCCTCCTAACCAGGAAATGCAAGGCAATGCACTCACTGCGGTCGCACTGCCACTAATCATACCCCAAATACTTGTTTTCTAAAACATGGATATCCACCAAGTTTTAAATCCAAGAAAGCTGCCCACAGCATCTCATATACTTGTTTTCAAGATGCTAACATCCAGTAAGATTCAACACTTTCCAGTTTAACACGAGCAATTTCAGAGCCTCCTTGCTTTACTGCCAAACACCTCACCAACTGCTACTTCCAAATTGATCAGTTCATTTAACACCTCTACCTCTCATCATGTAATTCCTCACCACGCTGGATCCTAGATTCTGTGCCACAGATCATATCACTTTATCCCTCAATTTTTTATCTTCTTATAAAATGATAAAACCAATTGCCGTCTCTTCGCCAAACAGTCAAGTGGCTACAGCCAGCCACATAAAGTGGTACTGCTATCTACATGACCGAATCTTCAATAGTTCAATCCTTTTTGACACTTTATACATCCAAATTTCTCCATTAACATGTTTTATGTTACAAAGCTAACCAAATCCCTTTCATGTCAATTCACCTTTTACTAATAATTTGTATGTTTTAGGAAATACCATCCATGAAGATGATTGGCAATGCTAAAAAAAATGCTGTATTATACATTGATAATTCCTAACGTTCAATTTCATATTCCTCTACCAAAAATCCTCATTGTATCCACACCCATAAGTGGTGCACTCCCCATGAAATTTCCCCCCCTAGAATAGGCCATCCCACAAATTGGTGCGATTCTACTTTGCATAAACATAGTTGTACTATACCTCCCATTGTATCAAAAGTTTGTGACCTATGAAGAACTGACACGGACACCAGATATTACATACTATTTAATACAAAATCAGACATCCACAAATTGGTGTGATTCTACTTTGCATAAACATAGCTGTACTATACCTCTCATTGTATCAAAAGTTTGTGACCTATGAAGAACTGACACGGACACCAGATATTACATACTATTTAATACAAAATCAGACATCGCCTCCCTCATGGGTTTTGGCTCATTGTGTTATGCATCTACCATCACCTCTGACAGAACAAAGTTCAAACCTAGGGCTAGAAAATATTAAATGGCTCAAAAGGTTACTAGTTGTTTGATTTGAAAACCAGAGAGATTTTTCTCTCAAGACACGTCAACGTTCATGAGACAAAATTTCCCTTTCTCAGCACTTTCTTCCAACACTAGTAACGGAAACATTCTAGTTCCCTCCCTACCAACCAACGCAAATTTTCCCCAATCTCTTGAACAACCTCATATCATATCCTACCACGAACAAATCCATCCGCTCAACCACAAACGAATCAGTCCTCAGTCCTCACAACCATTCCCAACCAGTAATTTTCCTCTCTCAAATAGAATATAATCCAGACCATAAAGAACTCTTAATCTATGAAGCACAGACACTTCACATTGCAGGCTTGTCTAGTGTCCGGCACATGTCAGACACCAAAACAATACCCACACATTTCCTAATCTATGTAACACCGACACTTCACATTGAAGACGTGTCTAGTGTTCGACATGTGCAAGCATTTGTCAGAGACCAATAGCATAAAAACCAAATTAAACCACTAACAGAGAACAATAGCATTTCAACCTTACGATCAATTACATTATATATTTTTTTTGTTGCTCTAAACGCACCTAGGAATATCCAAATACTGCCAGATCAACAGGAAATTTTCATATTAGACAAACATGATATGCAAGCACACTACTTTCAATCAACCAATGAACTATACAATTATAGTATTACTATGAAAATATACACTTAAATAATGAGCAGATTACCTGATGTATATGGTTAAAATGAGCGATCTAAGCTTCAATAATAGTAGAGGGTATGGAAGACACCATGTCCGAGTATTCTCCGGTGACCCTTTCAAAATGCGATTTCAATAACGGGCATCCTTTGACAGTTAGATGGAAAAGGGAGGCGACTATTGGTAGAGAGGCAAGGTTACCACAATCCTCTATCTCCAGCTTTTTAAGAGAGGTTAAGTGTTCGATTCCGATGCCCTTTAGTGAAGTGAGTGTAGGAAGACTCTCAAGATGAAGAGAATTAAGTGATGTCATTGTAGAAAACTCTCCCTCAGAAAACGGAGCCAGTTTTGAGCAATTTTTCAAGTTCAAGTTTTGAAGAAATGGAAGATTGTTTGCAGTAGATAAAATGGTCTGGAGACTGCTACAATCTTCTATGCAAAGATCTTCAAGCTTTGGAAATAAAGCCAATTGAAAAGATACGAGAGAATCGCAACTTCTTAAGATTAAACTCTCAAGGACAGGATAGGAGTGAGACTCTTCTAGTTGTAATTTCTGACAATCAGATACTTTAAGAGATTTAAGCGTCCCTGAGACGCAATCCATAGGGATGCTGACCAAAGATGGGCAGTTACTGATGGCCATTGTTTGAAGACAATCATTGCATTTCATCATTTGCTCGGATAAGGAAACAAATGCTTCACAACCGCTGATCTTCAATTCTCTTAATCTTGGGACACATGGCATGGTATCACTTAAAGTTTGACATGAAGTGATCACTAACTTATCCAAGGAAGGAAGGTTGCCGGGTAACTTACCAATCAGTTTAGGACAATTTTCTATGTAAAGCTCTTGAAGCAAAGTGAAACCCTCACTTCCACTTTGATTATTGACTGACCATTCTTCCCAATTGAGCATGTCCTTAAACTTGATGATTCTTAAGGAACTAAATGCCTCAAATCCATTCCCATAAAATTCCGGACCCACCTTTTGCAACCTTGTAACAGAAGTTATGTAAATTTCTCTCAGATTAGACAATTGTCCAAGTGATGGCAATGACAAACAATTTCCGCACTCGTCAAGATATAGAGACATCATAGTAGAACCTGAATTGCTCCCTAGCCAATTTGGAAACTTCTCACCACCAAAATTATTTATTTTAAGTCTTTTCAAGTTTCGATGCGGCTCTAGCATGTCAAATATAATATTTTCGCTCTCTTGACTGTGTGTTGGAGTTGTCCACTTGAATTCGACCTCATGAAGATATTTTTTACGCTTCAACCCAGCATTGGATGCTTCTTCTTTAAGCAGAACATTTTCCAAGTTCACAATGGAAAGTGAGCCACGAAGTTCCAACATCTCCCCCAATTCACCAACATTTGATCCCCCATCATTGCTAACGACAAAACGAGGCAACGATTGAAGAGACTTTAACTTGCCAAGATTTGTAGGCATCTTTTTTATACCACTGCCACTAATATCCAATTGTCGTAGGTTGATAAGCTTGGATGTTTTTGTTGGTAACAAAGTAAGATCAGCACAACCCACCAGCAATAATGCTTCTAAGTTATACAGATTGCAGATAGAATCAGGAAGAGAAGTAATTGGAGTCCGAGAAAGATCCAAATACCGCAAATGCAATAAATGACCAATTGAACTAGGCAATAAGGTAATCGGATATTCAGACAAAGAGAAGACACGCAGAGGCTTTGGTTTTTTTAATAGAGTTGAAACTGAAGCGGAAATTCCACCCAACGAAGGAACAACGGGGTAGAATTTAAAAGGCATGAAGGTCCTCAACTTCTCGAAATCAGCGTACATATCAAAATGTTCAGAGTCATCGTATGTTCCTTGAAAATATGAGATACGGCGCACTCTACTCACTCCAATTGTGCTTGGATCACTATCCATCAACCTGTAACAAAATTCACCTGCAACACATTCTGCTAACTCATGCATAATGTTATGCATTAAAAAATCATCCGATGTGTGGTGAAAGAACGTCTTCGACACCAACTCCTCAAAACATTCTTCTCCTATATCTTCTGCTCTCTTTCCCATTGTTGATCGTGGCAAAAGACCTTCAGCCATCCATAAATATATCAAGTTCCCTTTTTCTATTTTATGGCCTTTCGGAAAGATGGCACAAAATGAAAAGCACCGCTTGAGATATGGAGGCAGGCGTATGTAGCTTGAAATTAATGCAGAAAATATGTTGTTCCCCCCTCTTGATAAATCCCATAATTTACTGGTACAAACATTTTCCCACTCCTCACTGTCCTCTTTTGAATTTAAGAGACTCCCTAGTGTAATTGTGGCTAGGGGGAGACCACCACACCTTTGAACGATTTTTTTACCAATTTCCGTCAAAACACGACTTCGTTCATTTGAGTTTTGAGACTTGAATGCATGACTTGAGAATAACTCCCATGAAGCCTCTTGAGATAGGAACGGGGGGAAATGAGTTAGATTAGCACGGATTGCTGTGGCAACCCTTTTATTACGTGTGGTAGCAATTATTCTACTTCCATTATTTTCTGAAACAAAAGGCATTTGAAGGATATCCCAATCAAGATAATTCTCATTCTCGAACCCATCCAAAACAAGTAAAAACCTTTTCCCTGTTAATTCTTTTTTTAGCCGAATTTGGAGACCATTGAAGTCCACGACATCAGATTGACACAAAGTGAATGAATCTAGAACTTGTTTAGTTATTTCCTGCATTTTCGAATTTCCTGAAACGGATGCCCACGATCTTGACTGAAAATGGTCCATAACTCGTGAATCATTGTATAATATCTGAGCAAGAGTGGTCTTGCCAACCCCTGCCATCCCAACAATAGCAACTACAGGCACTTCCACATCTTGGGAGTTGTTGGATAACAAAAACTCGATAATTTTCTCCTTATCAACATTTCTACCGTACACTCGACGTTCATCTACCAAAGAAGTTGTTTCTGAAGTAAATGAGGGTAATTTACTTGCACTACCTTCCTTAATAATGAGAATGTCTTTGAGCTCTACTAAGGATCTTAACCTCTCAAGAATCTCTAGAACTCTAGATTGTGGTTGTTCAGCAAATGGATTGAGAGACGAAGCAAAATCCCTTGAATACATTTCCTTGGTGACTAGCTCATCCATTAAGTCATCGGCATCATATGCAACATCCTTAACTTTATCAGTCCACTCTTTCACCCATGGTTCAATAAATTGCTTCTCCTCAGCATCATTGAGCACAGTAGCGACGGATAATAAAAGCAGTCTTAAGTCTTGGAGATGCCCCTCATCAATACCGTTGCCCTTAAAGAAATCTTTAAAGTCTTGAACGGATATCCTATCCACCTTTGATGGTAACAAGGAAGAGAGGAATGACCCAAGTATTTCAGCCATTTAGTGCAAGAACGGTTCAAACCTGACAATGTGATAAATATTTAAAAACAAAACAAAAAATAGAAGAAACATTCAATGCAACAATTAGCTCACAGTCAATGATTGAAGAGAAACCCAATAATCACTAAGGAAAGTAAGAAAAGGAGACAAGATCGGTGTTAGTGCAATATTAACTACCATACCAGACCAAAAAACAACGGAAAAATTCGACAATCTTTTCAAGGCTTGACATGTAATTTCTATATTTCCATCAATTAATTAAAAAAAATGGTTATTTATTTTTTGTAAAAAAACTAAATATGATTATCCTACAATTTAAAAATAAAATAAAATAAACAAAATAAGACAAAGTTAGCCTCAATAATTTTTTCCCATACAAAAAAGGAACAAATGTTATTCTACTCAAATATGATTCACTAGTGCATCGCACGGGCGAACGATATGGGTAAGTAAATAAAAAATTCAACAAGTTTTCACATAATAACACCTTCATTCGTGATTCAAAAAAGAGTAATGATATTTTGACAACCAATTTCCAACAAATTTTAGTGATAACCTTTTTCCTCTCTTTTCATTGGAGAATAACAATAGAGAGATAATAAAAGTACAATAAGAGTATGAGAGAGAAAATTGTCACAAAAGTTGTTAAAAAATGGATGTTCAAATATCATTACTCTTCAAAAAAAATACAAGAGAATATGGAAACATGATTTGTCAGCTACAATATTCATTTGAACAAATGAAAACCCAAAAGAGAGAAGTTAAAAATTGAATTAATGAAAACAGAGACCATAAGACAATCAACAAATAAAAAAAGGGGAAACAAAAATAAGAAATCCCCCAAAAAATTCAGCAAATATATTAAAATAAATCAAATTATTATGTTTAAAATCTATTACAAGTGTTGAGGAAAAATGAAGAGATGGCTAACTCACAAGGTATCACCTGAATCACGTAGGGCCGAGGAGGGTGGGGCAAAATAGCGGCGCCTAGAAGAATCACACAAGGATGACAGAGTTGTCACACAACAAAGCCGTCACAAATTACCTGCATAATTGAGTTTAAACTGATCAACCTACTGTCATACAACCTATGACTGACTTAAATAATATGTAGTACACATCAAAACACTATTCCAAGGCCAACTTCAAATTGGCATAACTTCTAACTGGAAATTAATTTTGACATGAGATTTTCTCGTATAGTTTTCATGTTACAATCTAGTTGAAAACCAGCAACCAGTTTTATTAAACAATACAACTCAGTTTGAAATCCTATAAGCTATAATCAGTTTTACTCAACAAGTGGCTAAAAGAGCAAATCACCGAGCAGTCACAACAACATACAGCTCTAAGATTTAATTCTAAAATCATATCAACTAAACTAAAATCCAATACAAGTTAGGAGGAAAAAGAAATCGCAGAGGGACGACGGAATCGGCACACAGCGGAGCCGTAAAAAAATATACAGCAACAAAATCGGCAAGAATGTGAGACGCATAAAGTCACCAAGAGCTGAGATTAAATAACATGGATAAGCTATTAAAAAACATGTCCCTCCCTTCCCCTCTTAAACCCTCAATCCAAACACAGCTTAGGATTAAAATGGAAGAGGTTCAGTTAAATTTTTCTATCTTTCTTGAAGAATCTATATCCCGAATCATCCCTAGATAATATATAATTTCTACTCCAATTCCTACTAATAATAAACTTCTTTGAAAGAAAAGTAAAAAGGGTTATTATTAGTACCTCTTTTGGGGCGATGGTGTGCGATGCTTGCCGGAAAAAGGTAACGTCCTTACCCAGATACTCTCATGGAGGCAGCGGACACGTCTTGGGATTGAGAACAAAATAAAGAATTGGATTGTAAAACGTGTTTCAATCTCACAGAAATTGCATTCTATCTATCCTTCGTTTGCGAATCGTAAGTTACAGAAATCCAAATCCAATAGTAACGAGCAAATGCACCGTGTCGTAGAGCAGAGAACAGCGATCGTCGAACCTTTGTTTAGAAACGCTTTTTTTTTTTTTTTGGTCGAAAGTTTAGAAACGCTTCAAAACACTATATTGCACGTATTTTAGATTAGGTAGACGATATTTTTTTTTTGGTACAAAAGAATTAGGTAGACGATATTAATTCATAGAAAAAAAATGGTGAGACTGATGCATAATATTTATTTTATGTTAAAATTTAAAAAAAAAATTTTGAAGGAATGTTAAAATTGGCCGAGTTTCGAGCTGCCATTTTCTCTATGCATCCGGACAATCAAATGCTCCGGCCTCGATGGATATAGTCCGGGTTTCTATCAACATTTTTGGAATTTATGTAGTGATGACATCTTCAAGGAATGTTGTGGTTGGCTAGATACACGACAATTTCCACCTGAGTTAAATATTACTAACATTGCACTTATTCCTAAAGGTTCTACGCAGGTTAGCATGAAAGATTGGCGGCCAATAGCACTATGCAATGTGTTATATAAAATTATATCCAAAGTGTTAGCAAACAGGTTGAAGAATGTATTGCCTCAGTGTATCTCTGACAACCAGTCCGCGTTTGTTCCCGGTCGCTCCATTCTTGATAATGTCATGGTAGCAATTGAAGTCATACATTTCATGAAAGCCAAGACACGCGGGGAAGATATGTATGTTGCTCTCAAACTTGACATTAGCAAAGCATATGATCGTATGGACTGGAATTATTTAATGGCTGTCCTAAATAAGATGGGCTTTCATCATCGTTGGATTCACTGGATACGTATGTGTGTAGAGTCCGTCGATTATTCAGTGCTTGTTAATGGTGAGCAGGTTAGCCCTATTATTCCAGGGCGTGGTCTCCTACTAGGGGATCCTCTTTCCCCCTATTTGTTTATTATATGTGCAGAGGGTTTATCAGCACTCATCAGCGACGCCGAGAGAAGAGGTATTCTTACGGGAACCAAGGTTTGTCGCCAAGCACCTTCTGTTTCCCATCTTTTGTTCGCTGATGACTGTTTTCTATTTTTTAAAGCTACTGAGGAGCATGCACATGTGATGAAAAATATTTTATCCACTTACGAGTTAGCCTCGGGTCAAGCGATCAGTATGCCAAAATCTGAGATCTATTGCAGCCGCAATGTCCCTAACGATCTTAAAATTGTTATTACTGAAATTCTTGGCGTTCAAGTTGTTTTGGGTACAGGTAAATATATGGGCCTCCCTTCTATGATAGGCCGAGACCGTAAAGCTACATTTGCGTATATTAAGGATCGCGTTTGGCAGAAAATTAATTCCTGGAGTGGAAAGTGTCTTTCGAAAGCGGGTCGTGAGGTAATGATTAAATCTGTTTTGCAGTCTATTCCCACTTACATGATGAATATTTTTCAGCTACCTAGTACTTTGATTGACTCCATCGAAAAGATGATGAATTCCTTCTGGTGGGGACATGGCAAAACGTCGCAACGAGGGATACATTGGATGAATTGGGAGAAACTGTCAGCACCAAAAATTCATGGAGGTATGGGTTTCAAGGATCTCTCCGCTTTTAATTTAGCTATGTTGGGGAAACAGGGATGGAAATTCATTACAGAACCGAATTCTCTTGTTGCTCGAATTTTTAAAGCTCGATATTTCCCGTCTGGCTCTTATCTTACAGCGCACGGTGGAGCATAGGCTCAGGTGCTACCATCCCCATTCTCAACGAACCTTGGTTGTCAAATGGGGAGTTCATCCGTAGTGATATTCTAGGTGCTCATTTTGTTCATAATTTTACTATTAATAGCTTGATGAATTTACATGACAAAAGCTGGAATGAGCAGGTGGTTCGACAGGTATTTAGCGTGGATATTGCAGATAAAATACTTCATACGCCACTTATCTCTCAGGTTGAGGCAGACATAGTTATTTGGAAAGCAGAAAGGCACGGACGCTACTCTGTACGTAGTGCTTACAGGTTGTGTGCCACAGAATTAATTGATTCTTCCTATTTATGGCGTCTGGGGTATTGGTCTGGTATTTGGAACCTTAAAGTTCCACCGAAGGTTAAGAATTTAATTTGGCGCATGTGTCGAGGATGTTTACCGACCCGTGTCTGTCTGTTAGATAAAGGTGTAGTTTGTACCACTAACTGTGCTAGCTGTGACTCTTTTCATGAGGATCTTTTGCATGTTTTTTTCGACTGTCCTTTTGCTATACAGGTGTGGAACAGGACCGGCCTTTGGAGCTCGGTGCAACATGCACTCAGTCATACTACTTCAGTTAGCCCAACGTCTGCTGAGTTAGCCCAACGTCTGTCAACTGTCATGTGGAGCTTATGGAAACACCGCAATCTTCGAGTTTGGGACGATGCCACTGAAACAAGTGTTGTGGTTGTAGAGCGTGCTAAGAATATGGTTACAGATTGGCAGTTGGCAAATATTTTGGCTGTTCTCGCATCCACTTCGCCTCCTCAGCAGGTATTGGCGACGAACATGGGGGCCTCTTCCTCGCACCAACACAACAAAGTTTTGTGGCAGCCCCCTACATCAGGTAGATACAAGTGTAATATCGATGCGGCCTTATCTTCTCATCATAATCGTACGGGTATTGGCATTTGTGTTCGCGATTCGGAAGGTAGTTTTGTTCTGGCTAAGTCTATCACATATCCTTGTATTGTTTCGGTGGATGTTGGAGAAGCTTTAGGGCTGCACTCTGCTTTGCAATGGATGAGTGATATGCAGTTTGATAATGTGGACTTCGAAACAGACTCTAAATTAACAGTTGATGCCTTCCTTGCTACACGGAACGACTTGTCTGAATTTGGCTCTATTATGACTTCTTGTCGTTCTTTGTTTCGTAATTTATTTTCTAACTCTAGGGTGGAGTTTGTTAGGCGACAAGCCAACGCAGTTGCTCATGCTCTTGCACGAGAGGCCACGTCTTTAGCTAGTCCCGCCGTTTATTATGATATACCCAATTGTATTGAATCTTTGATGATTAATGAAATGCTCTAAGCACGTTTCCCTAAAAAAAATAAGACGACCAAATTGATATATATAATAAGGTTTCTTTTAGTTAAGTAATTTCTGTGATTTTTCTCACCAGATTGAAAAAAAAAACTTTATAATCTTTAGAATTGAAGAATGAATGGGTGGGTAGTCCCGCAATCAAACATAAATTGAAGACCCCTAATAGAAGTAGGTTTTTTATCCTGAGAAATAGCGTCCTTCTACGATAACCTTTGTTTTTCTACATAAACAAATTACAAATTAAATTGATTAAGGTTATGTATAGTATATGTATGTATGAGTGACACCATCTATTAAACCATTTACTTACGTTGTGGGACTCTGCATAGGTGTCCAACTAATCTGGGTAGGAGGTTTGGGAATGAAGTTATCTCCAAAGTATAAATAACCTCCTCCTCCTTTAGATTTAAGCTGGGACAATATGCTGGCCTCACCGTGCCTTATGGGATCATTTCTTTTTCATAATTAAGGAGCCTTCAAATAACTTGAACACCTGCCATATTAATTTAAAGTGCGATCAGAGCTTTCTATGGGAATATTGTCTGTCTTTTACTAAGAAACCTTTAGTTTCAAGAGAGTCTCCATATCCTTCATGATACACAAGGCACTCCCATATTTCACTAGTTTGCTAGGTTTATAATAAAGTTTATCCCTAGGCTGCAAAATTAACCAACAAAGATCAACATATAGTACTAATTAATTATTAGATTAATGTAATTATGTCAAACATGATTAATGATTACCATGGTGCATCCTTGGCATTTTTCATAAAAACACTGAACCCAAGTGAAATCAGTACCCGTGTCAATAAAAAGGTTAAAGGGCTGTACGGAATTGCCAGCCAATTTTGAGGGACACTGTGTAATCCCTGCAATGCATGCATCATCATAAAAAACAAGTTAGTCATAAGTTGATATATAGATAAATTTTGGAATGAAATTGTTGAGTATATAAATGGCATTGATGGCCTACCCATGCGGCCCTTTTTTAAGCTGAAAAACAGTAGAAGAAATGAGGTTATAAAATTATAATTCTGTGGAATTGGCATCCAATGATGACAAGGAATGGGATGTGGAAATTATAGAAATAGAAGTGTAACTAGTGGAATTCCCATATTGATTTTCATATCTATCTTCACAATGTTTTTAGAAATCAAATTAAATATGAATGCAATGCTCTTGTAATGTTGTAATGTGGTAAACACAAGAGGATGTCCTATGCTTATATAGAGACCGAAATGAAACTCTTGAGGAAAAAAGTTCATACGAAATTAATTCATAATATTTTTACATTGACTTTTAAAAACTACCCCCGGTCCCGTTTTTAAATTACGGCCATCTAAATATTTTTGATACATGTTAAAATTAATTATTATATGAGATAGTAATTTTATAAAATGGTCTATATTTTAAAAAATAATAAGTTATTAAGAGTAATGTATATAATATTAATTTATTAAAAGATTAAATAAAAAAATGGTATTGCTTAAGAACACAAAATGATAATCTTGTTGATATAAAAAGGTTACTTTTTTTTTTAACGTAAAAAAAGAGATGACTATTTTAATGACGGAGTAACCGACTAGGTCAATTAAGTATGTTTGTGGTACAATTTGGATCGATTATGAAACAAAAAAGGCTTAATTGATCTGCCGGTCCCTTAACTTATTTCTTTTATTCAATTTGGTCCCATAAGTCTTAACTTTCTCAAACACGTCCCTTCACTTATTTATTTTATTCATTTTGGTCCAATTTTGATAATTTTAATCCCCTAAAAAAAGAGACCGTTGGATTACGGAGGTCTATCAGATTTTATAGTGTATCACCAACACCTAATTTTTTTACTTTCTTCTTCTTCTTCTTCCCTCATCTTCATCTACATTCATCATTCATCAATATAAGCCCGTTCAATAATCCTATTAATATTTACACGAAACATCTTGCTCGAAAACAACATTAAAAACACATTACGCTTACTCGAAACATCTTGCTCGGAAACAAGAAATTTCTCAACAATCTCAGGAGCAGAATCAAGTAACTGCTCCCCTTGAGGAAGCTTATAAACAGACATAACAGCGAGAACAACGTTTCGCCTCACGAACGGATGACGATGCTCCAGATTCAATAAAATCGAAGGAATCAACGGTTCAACAATCTCAGATTCGTTAATTCTGCTAACAAACCGTAAATAACACCGCGAATAAACTTGATTGGTGATTGAAGATTATTACGAAGATTTTGACAATCTCAGATTCGTAAATAACACCATTTCAGGGAGAACTTTACCGCGAGAATCGGTTTTATCGGTGATTTCGAGGTAAAGAAGGAGGAGTTTTTGAACGGTGTGATTGACGCAAGTGAGGACGTAATGGATGACGGTGATAAAGAGCTGAGGAATGGTTTCGCCGTTAAGGAGAAGCATGATTGTTTTTTTGAGAGCTTCGATTTTTGCAGCGACGTCGTTTCGTTTGAGAGATTCTTTGATTTCGGTTGTGAGTGCTGGTGTTCCTTTGTCGAAGTGGACGACGAGGCTGCATGATTTCTCCATTGTTTGAAGGTTTCAGATCTGGTTTGATCTTAAGAAATTGGAGAGATCGATTTCAGAGAGAGAGATTCAAATCTCATAGAGTGTTTTTGTTTGTGTGAGAGAGAGAGAGAGTGTGAAGTGAGAAGAATGAAGAAGATGATTTCAGATTTAAGACACTTTTGAAAGCGGATCTCGTTATTTTCATCTTTTTTTTCTTCTTTCTGAAATGGTGGAAATGGATTAGATGATGAAGGATGAACGTAAGGGAAGAAGAGGGAAGAAACAACGAATAAAGTAAAAAATTAGGTGTTGGTGATACACTATAAAATCTTATAGACCTTCGTAATCCAACGGTCTCTTTTTTTAGGGGATTAAAATTATTAAAATTGGACTAAATTGAATAAAAGAAATAAGTTAAGGGACGTGTTTGAGAAAGTTAAGACTTATGAGACCAAATTGAATAAAAGAAATAAGTTAAGGGACCGGCAGATCAATTAAGCCAACAAAAAATTATCAAATCCAAAAATTTAAATGTTTGTGGTTCAGTTTAACTTCTAAAAAAAAAAAAATTGATTCAATTTATGCAGTTTAGTTTGGATCGATTGTTTGATATCCAAATAACAATTTTTTCAAAAGATCTATTAAAATTTATATCATAAAAGACACTATAAAATCATTTGTTTGTTATAAACTATAATCTATATATAATATACTAAAAATTAACAATTAGAAATGAAAATAGTCGATTATGATTGAAACGCATGAAATAGTTAAAAAAATGCATTAAATTTATGTTGTCCATTTGTTTGTTTCGACATCAACTAGTTTGCTTTTGTTCACTTACTTAGTGATTTTTTGATTGTATAGTTTTGAGATCTTTTTCTGGTCTATTGAGGATCCTCTTTTGGTCGTAATATATGTCTCATTTTTACTTGATAAACAAAATCTAATAAATATCATTGAAAAATTAAAAACTAACAAACAATGACTAAATATCATGTGAGAGTTACTCTCACATTAAGCAATTGACACGCATCAAATATTATCATTGTTGTGTAGAAAGAAAAAAAAAATTATCCTTGTGCAAGTTTATAGAGAAATTTTAGAGGTTCTATGCATTAATTAACGATGATATATATATATATATATATCCTTTACCGCCTAAGCTTAATGCGCTTTGCTTTTCACAGTATCCACCTTCTGAAAGCGCTTACCGAGTGAAGAAGAAAGAACCGTTTTTAGAACTATATTTATTTTGAGACAGTATTAAGAAATATATGAAACAACAATTTAGTAAAATTAAATATAACTTAGTATATGTGATGTGGCAAAGACGATGCATCATTGTATATGCATGGCTAGAAAGAGAAATAGTGATCACGGACTATACCATAATTGATATTGTCCCACTTCCACTCCGGCACATCTAACGGTGTCAACAACCCTGAAGGCTTCTGATGTTCAACCTTAGACTTTTGACAAGTCAAACATGCATACACAAAATGAGCGACGTCACGTTTCAAACCGGACCACCAAAACAGCTTTTTCAGATCATAATACATCTTTGTAGCTCCCGGATGAATACTCAAGCTACCCTTGTGACTTTCCTCTAAAATCAACTTTTTCAATTCGTCATCATCAGGAATGCAAATTCTTCCTCTGAATCTCAACACACCCTGATCATCAACCTTGAAGTCACTATCCTCAGTGCCATTACCAGCAACCATTAAGTCAACAAACTTCACATCCACTTGCTGTGCTTCTCGAATACTATTCAAGAAATCACTATTAATCTTCAGCATCCCCAACTGAACACTCTGAGGTGTCAATTCACAGGCAAGGCTCGAGTCTCTAAACTGTTCTAGCAAATCAAATTCTTTCACCATCAAAGCAGACATATGCAGCGTTTTCCTACTCAAAGCATCTGCAACTACATTGGCTTTACCAGGATGGTAATTCAAACCAAAGTCATAATCCTTCAACAGCTCCAACCACCTCCTCTGCCTCATGTTCAATTCCTTCTGATCAAATAAATATTTTAGACTCTTGTGATCACTAAATACTTCAAATCTGGAACCATACAAATAATGTCTCCAAATCTTCAAAACAAAAACCACCGCAGCCAACTCCAGATCATGCGTAGGATAATTCTTTTCATGAATCCTCAACTGTCTAGATGCATACGCTACCACCTTACCATCTTGCATCAAAACACCACCCAAACCCAACTTGGACGCATCACAATACACAACAAACGGTTCTTCCGGCTTCGGTATAATCAAAATAGGAGCAGTCGTCAATCTTCGCTTCAACTCATTGAAACTACTCTCACACTGAGCATCCCACACAAACGACTTACCTTTACAGGTCAACTGAGTCAACGGAAGTGCTAACTTTGAAAATCCCTCAATAAACCTGCGGTAGTAACCAGCCAAACCCAATAAGCTTATGATTTCAGTCACTGACTTCGGAGTCTCCCATTGTGATACTGCATCAAATTTTGATAGATCAACTGCAATACCACTACCATAAATAATGTGGCCAAGAAAACTTACTTCACTTAACCAGAACTCACATTTTGACAACTTAGCATACAACTTCTTTTCTTTCAAAACTTGCAATACAATCTTCAGATGTTCTGCATGCTATTCTTCAGTCTTTGAATAAATCAGTATGTCATCAATAAATACAACCACGAATTTATCCAGATAAGCATGGAAAATTCGGTTCATATACTCCATAAACACACCAGGCGCATTAGTAACACCGAAAGGCATCACCTTGTATTCATAATGTGCATATCGTGTCCTAAAGGCTGTCTTATGCATATCCTCATCCTTCACCTTGATTTGATGGTAACCTGACCTCAAGTCAATCTTACTGAAAACCTTTGCACCCACTAACTGGTCCATCAAGTCGTCAATCCTCGGAAGTGGATACCTGTTCTTTATCGTAACTTTGTTCAACTGACGATAGTCAATGCACAGCCTCATGCTACCGTCCTTCTTCTTTACCAACAATACCGGCGCTCCCCACGATGAAACACTGTGTCTTACAAACTTCTTATCAAGCAAGTCTTCCAACTGTTTCTTCAATTCAGCTAACTCAGAAGCTGACATGCGATAAGGTGCCATCGACACCGGCTTCGTTCCCGGAACAAGGTCAATTGAAAATTCAACCTCCCTTTCTGGTGGCACATCTGGAATCTCATCCGGAAAAACTTCAGGAAACTCATTCACCACCGGTAACCTGTCAATCACAGCTTGATTTTCTAACGACAAAGATGCCATCAAAGAAAACATAAGAATTCCATCGCGCTCCAATTGCTTCAACTGTTTAGTAGTTAGGAATTCTGCTCCACTCTCTTCTTCCGCAGAAGAAAAATGCACTGTCTTGCTAAAACAATTTATATGAACTCGGTTATACTCTAACCAGTTCATCCCAAAAATAACATCCATTCCCGTCAACGGTAAACACACTAAGTCGACTTCAAAGTCTCTGCCAAACATAGACAACGGGCACCTTAGACACACAAGAGAAGTAGTTACTAGACCCTTAGCTGGAGTTTCAACAACCATTTCTCCTTTCATATCAGATACAACCAGACCCAACTTATAAGCACATTCAATAGCAATGAAAAAATGAGTAGCATCAGTATCTATAATAGCAATTAAAGGAGTACTATTAAAGAAACAAGTACCTCTGATAAGTCGATCCTCACTAGTGGTTTGCGTACCAGTCAAAGCAAACACCTTACCACCAGTCCTAACCTTCTTCGGCTGCGTACACTATGAACTGATATGGCCCTCCTCATTGCAATTATAACAAACAACATCACCACGCTTGCAGTCAGCTAGAGTGTGTCCCTTCTGACCACACCTGAAACACTTCTTCTCATCTTTGGTACAAACATTACTCTTGTGGCCTTTCTCGCCACACTTGTAACAAACGATCTCAGCAGGAGCATTTCTCCTATTGGGCCTCCTCTCATCATTCAACTTCTGCTTCCCTTTGTCAGCAGGAGCACTATACGGCTTCGGACGACTCTGCTATCCTTTGCTCCTTCGATCACTCATCACCTTATAATGAGCTTTCGTGTCCTCCTCATAGATTCTGCAGCTACTTACCAATTCAGAGAAGTTTCTGATCTTCTGATACCCAATGGCTCTCTTGATGTCAGCTATCAAGCCATTCTCAAACTTTATACATTTGGAGAATTCAGCTGTCTCCGTAGTATAATGAGGGTAGAACTTTGCAAGTTCCACGAACTTAGCAGCATACTCTGTGACAGACATGTCACCCTGCTTCAGCTCCATAAATTCAACTTCCTTCTTTCCTCGGACATCTTCCGGGAAGTACCTATTCAGGAATTCTCTCCTGAATACAGCCCAAGTTACCGCAGCTCCATCATGCTCCAACACAGGTAACAAACTTACCCACCAGTCATCAGCCTCCTTAGCTAACATGTGCGTCCTGAACCGCACCTTTTGCACCTTTGAACATTGCATGACCCTGAAAATCCTTTCAACTTCCTTAAGCCACTTCTGGGCACCGTCAGGATCATACATTCCCTTGAATGCTAGTGGATGATTCCTCAAAAAGGTCTCCAGCATCCTCACTTCACCATTACCAGCAGCAGTGTTCGGTTGCTGTTGTACAGCTTGAGCTACAGCCTCAAGTGCAGCAGCAATAGCAGCATCATTACGACTAGCCATTTCAAAGTTCTACATAAGAAACAACAATTCAGAACAACAACAAAGACAACATTAGAGTTGACACTCTATCCTAAGTGGCTCAACACGACTCTACTACTTGGCCGGACGGACCAACCTGCTCTGATACCAATTGTAACACCCCGTTACCCAAAATCAATTAAACAGTAAATAAATCATGCATCAGAGTAATTCCCAAACGGGCATGTCACACTACACTTTCAAAATTTCTTAAATAGCATATAAAACTATTTAATAAACAACCAACTTTAATCGTTTCATCAAAATCTTGCAGCGGAATATTTATCAATTTAAATAATAGCATCATCCAACATATTAATTCTCCAATAGTTAAATCGTGGCATGAAAGCCTCAACGACATAAATTCAACAAACAACTGAAGGGCTACATCATCAAGTTCCAAAAATTGATACATAAGGAATGAAAACAATAAATAAATCCCATCTCGTACGTATCAGAGCCCTAGACACTTTGAGCCACCACCTACTACTCAGGATCACCTGCAAGTTACCCATAGGAAGGGCAACATTTTCAAGCAGAAGGGGTGAGATTCACAACAATAAATATAGATAATAAATTCATCAATTTGAATCTAACACCCTATCATAATATTAATTCACCAGCGTATATATATCATCATCATATATGTATAAATATATACTTCATCAAACAACATCATCATCATCATCAATATGGCAATTACATCCAACAACACCGACTCATGCAAATGACATGACAACACTGCTAAGACAATACCCTAGACTTCTCAATAAATGCAAATATGCATGTGGTACCATATTCAGGGCCGAAGCCCTCACCGCAAATCGAATGGTTAAAACATTCTTTTTCAGGAAATGAGTCCTCACCGCTAAACACCGCTTTGAACAACAAAGTGTTCCACCGCTTTGAACAACAAGGCGTTCCAGAGCCGAAGCCCTCTCGCTTTCATGCTTATGCAACTGACCCACTTGTGTATATCTACATACAACTCAACCATACATATATGTATATATGACTCACAACACCACAATGCAACAACATGTATGACTTAATTAAATAAAGCATACATCTCAGTCAACAACAAATCATTATAATCAATCCAACAATTTATATAATTTATTTAAGTGTAATTATACATAAATCATCACTCAACAATTAATCATGCTCTTGGTAAATAATATAGTCATATATAATCATAAGCACATCCAAAAGAATCAACCAAACAATGCGTACGACTGAGTATACAAAACTCCAAAACACTGTTCAATCCTGGGCACTCTCGCCAGGCGAACTACTAAACTCGCCAGGCGAAATCAACGAAAATTGGCTTCTCGCCATGGCGAGCCAATGGCGAACAAAAGGCGAAAAGCTACTGGGCACTTTCGCCAGGGCGAGCAAAAGGCGAAGGGATGGCGAACTAAGTCAGTGTTCTCGGGAAACTTTCGCCAGGGCGAACCAATGGCGAGGGAAATGGCGAAATTTCGCCAGGCGAAAATGGTTTCGCCAGGGCGAATCGTGACAGTTCCAGAATCGTGAATTTGCAGTTTTTCACCAAAAACCCCAATTTTTCCCAATTCAAACCCCAAAACAGGTTACAGTAATGTTATGCAATCCTAAAATCGGCCTGAACACAATCTAAGTTCAATTAACATGGTTCCTATACATTTTCAATTCAAGAAATCGAAATCAAAACCCATTTTCCCCAATTCACCAAAACCCTCTTCGTTAGAATTAGAATCAGAATTAAATCTATACTATTGAAATTAAACCTCACCCTTACCTTAGATTTGCAGAAAGAATTGCACAGCAAAAAAATCGGTTCTTGGCTCTACTTGCTCTTCTCTCCCTTGTTCTTGGTTTTCTCTCCCAAAACTTGTTTCACCTAAAAAAAACGTTTTCTGACTTTTCTCTTTTCTTAACTCCCAAAAAGTAACTTTTCTTTCTTTCATTAAACTTCTCTTAATTCTATTAATTAATAATTAACTACCTACACTTCAAAATAACCCTATTTCTCACTTATTCTAATTATTATTAAAATAAACTATATAATAAAATATAACACACCACATAAATCACCAATATTATTTAAAATCATATAAAGACTCTAAATAAATCCAAAATAAATAAATTAACGACTAGGGCGTTACAACTCTCCCCAACTTAGAGAATTTCGTCCTCGAAATCTTACCTCAAACAAACAACTCTGGATACGACTCCCGCATCCTACTCTCCAGCTCCCAAGTCAAACTTTCACCAGTCGCTCCGTCCCAAACGACTCTCACAAGGGGTATCTCCTTGCCTCTCAAAGTCTTCAATTTCCGATCATCAATCCTCACCGGTAAAGTCTCTACCGTAAGGTTGTCTCTTACTTGCACATCATCTCTCGGAATAACATGCGAAGGATCCGCTACATACTTCCGAAGTTGCGACACATGAAACACATCATGCAAGTTCGAAAGATGTGGTGGCAAACCAACTTTATATGCCACTGTTCCAACCCTTTCTGATATCTGATACGTTTTCTGACTTTTCTCTTTTCTTGACTCCCAAAAAGTAACTTCTCTTTCTTTCATTAAACTCCCCTTAATTCTATTAATTAATAATTAACTCCCCACACTCCAAAATAACCCTATTTCTCACTTATTCTAATTATTATTAAAATAAACTATATAATAAAATATAACACACCACATAAATCACCAATATTATTTAAAATCATATAAAGACTCTAAATAAATCCAAAATAAATAAATTAACGACTAGGGCGTTACATTTTTCATGATTAGAACAAAAACCAAAACAATCTACGTAAGTAACAAAAAAAGGGAAATAGAGTTAAACATCATGAACAAACATGCAAAAAAGACATAATCGCATATTAGAAATTATATAAAATAAAAACTCACAACCCCATTAAGTTCTTCAACTATTTTGAACTAAAGCTAAAAAAAATTAAAAACAAAAATTAACAAATGATGAATCGAGCAAATTGATTGGTTCAAAACTACAGTACCTTGAAAACTCAATTTCAACAGCAAGCAAAATCAAATGAAGGCAAGCCACCAAATTTATTCATCTATGTATCTATAGCAAGCAAAGTATAACGAATCATTAATCATTACCTTAACTTTGTTTGATACGGGATTCTTTTTTCGCTCTCAATCTTTATCACAGCGATTCCGGGTGAAGTTGCGGAATTAAAAATTGAACGGTGGAGAAGCTTCTAACAGCGACACTGGCGCGATGAAGAGCGAATCCGACGCGGTGATTAACAAGGGTGGTGCAACTCCGGCGCGGTTAAGAGCATATTCCGACGCGGTGGTCAACGATGATGCATTTACTTTAGAGGGTCGAAATGAAGGCAAAAGAAGAAAAGGGATTTTGTGTGTTTTTGAAGAAGATGAGGAATGTAGAGAAAGAAGGGTTAGGTCAGAGCCATTGTTTCCAATAAGATGGATATGCAACACTTTATTGGAAATCGATAACATTCATTATTTGTCATTTACAATGCACAGTAAACTTGAATTTGAATTGTGATTTGTGCTAGCCAGCAGCAAGATCAGATCTATGGGTGATAAATAAGTGGCGCCCAAAGGTGTAGATCCAAGTATTTTTAGATTAGATAACCCAAACAAAATGTATTTTTAGAAGAAAAAGATATGACGTGTGAGAAAAGCAAGAATCCTTAAAATTTTATCAAGTAATTGGGCCTTCTTTTAAAAATCAGATTTTTAATAACAAAAAGCCCAACCCCTTCTATGCTGTCCTTCTATGCTGTCCGTCGAACCTAGAGACGAGGGTAAAGAAGGGAACGAAAATTCAAGGATGAAAGCTTTGTGGGGCTAAAATCGATAAATCACATGTCAGTTTGAAGGATAGCACTAAATCGGGGTGGAAATTTTTGAACGCACCTTTGAAGGTTCTGAACGCGGTAACCAAACACGAAGCACGCGGTGATATTGTGATCTCCAAGAAGAAGAGGGTGAGTTTGCCTTAATCTCCGAAGTTTCAGATTTTATTTTTGTTTGTATTTTGAAGTTTCTCGTTTTTGCCCTTTGCTTGGTCTGTTTTTCTGTATATCTTCTCTCCAGGCAATGGCAACACCACCAACTACACACGTTGATGATGATGATGCTGGATCGCATGGAGAAGTAGCGTGAGTATTTTATTTTCTTTTTCTTGTCAATAGTTGGCTAAATAGCGTGGGTAACAAATTGTGATTAATTATTTGTTGAACTCAATAGAATCTTTTTTTATTCGATAGAAGATCAAATTGAATCATGTGTATTACTTAATCATATAGATTATCTAGAATTTTAATATCCAATTAAGTTACTGACTTAATCATAATGGTATAACCTAATTACGTATGGATTGGATTGGTTATTCTTTGAAATTCAGAGGTATAACATAATCAGATGGATCATTGAATTTCATTATTATGTTTTCTAAGCCAATTCTAGGAGTTGAAAACATACCCAGATTCGTAGGAGATAAAGGCTTACAACATGTTTTCAACGGTACACCGATTATTTGAGAATTGAAATTTTTGTGTTGGTGTTGAATTATTTAGGAAGAAGGTGCTGGGTTGATTATGAATAAAATAACCTTTCGGTAGGGATTACCAACAATAATTAATCACAATCATTAATTAATATTAGATTCAAGGGTCATGATTTGGAGTAACTCTTTCTACTTACTCTTAGAGTCAATGGATCCCTCCTCATATATATGAGCACAGGGAGTCATTTCCTTTTTCTTTGTGTAAAGAAAAAAGATGGTAGACTAATTGATATTTCTATATATGCGTGCACTGGAATGCTGGCACTGGAAAGGAATTGGACTATATGATGGTGGGACATTCCCCCATCCACGCCGGTCCATCCACACTTCTACTGGGTGTGATATTTTGCTATATCGGAACAGGGAAAGATACTGGACGGAGTTGTGCTTTTCCCACCTTGGCCAGGAAGAGATGTGAGACAAGGTTCTTCAACCATTACTTTTCTTCAACTTTGAATTCCGTTCTGTCAGTGTCAAGATCAGGTGGTAGCTTATTTGCTGTTGCTGGTGCTACTGGAGGATCTGGGTCTCGCTTACGAACATCAGAATCTCACTATCGATCCCAAACATAAAAATATAGATCACTAGCATCCGGCTCTTCCTAACGATCACGAAAGACAAGCACCAGGATCCCTACTTGAAGTTAATTCTGGATCTTACTCCAGATAACGAAGATCATAATCTCTATTACGAGCATCCGTAACTGCATAGCATCAGAATCTCACTATCAATCTGTAGTTGGCCAGCAGCATAGGCTAGGAACCATAGAACATGCCACAGTGCATGCCATAGCGATGATGACCACCATAGACCATAGTAGTGGATAGGTATATTAGTGTTAGCCACCTATATATATATATATATATATATATATATATATATATATATATATATATATATATATATATGACATGCTATGGATTCATGCAGATATATATTTTTGGCATGAATTCTAGAGAAAGTTTTTGTAATTTCTACATGCATGTTGTGGCTTTGTTTATATTGGTGGCAAAAATTATGCATGTTGTGGTTTTAAAGTTTTTTATTCATTTATTAAAAAAAAGTTTTTTTATTCGTTATACCAAATGTACTTGTTCTGTAGTATCCTATAGTATCAAACACTTCCCTTTTTATAGTTTGTGCACGAAATAATATCTTAAGTGGTTTGTTTATCAGTACTTGTTCTGCATTATCTTATAGTATTAAACACTCCCCTTTTTATAGTTTGTACACGAAGTAATATCTTAAGTGGTTTGTTTATCGGTTGTGTCGGTGTACTTGTTATGTATTATCTTACTTGCAAGTGTCCACATCTGCTTATGTTTCACAATTCCTAAAAATGCCATCGTTTTATATATCGACTCTAAACAGAGGCAATGAGACACAGGGAAGGGTCGATGCGTTGTCAGTGGAGGCAAGACTGGATGCTGGTTCTGCCAATTCAGACCAAAAGGTTTTTTTTTATCTTTCTTTATTTGATTTTGTTCTAATGAAAGCTTATTTGATTTTGTTCTCTAATGAAAACTCATTACCTTTTTTCTAGTTAACTTTGACCTTGTAATATTGTGATTAGGGTGCAAATAATATTGCAAAACGTTCTCAAGAAAGGATAGGAAGTGCATTCACACGAAACAGTTTACCTCAAGATTTTGATGATCAAGAGATATTGTATGAAACTTGCACTGTTTCTAATGCATCACAATTATTGGTTTTGGCACCCAAGTTGCAGAGCCTAAGAATTAAGGACTGCGAATCATTGGATGTCCTCCCAGATGGTTTGCTAGATGGATCAACCAGTCTTAAAGAATTGAAATTGATGAATTGTTCTGATCTAAGGTCCATCCCTTACCCTCCATCCCTGACTGAACTTTACATAAGCAAGTGTAGAAATTTTGAATTACTCCGATCGTCAAAATCAAGAGAGAATCTTTCCTTTATTCACAGATTGTCCATTGGGAATAGTTGTGATTCTCTCACTACCTTGACCTTAGATTTGTTCCCTAAACTCAAGATTCTTTTTATATGGAACTGTCCCAATCTAGTATCTTTTGATGTTACAGGGGTGCATAAGGGTGATTTTCCATTGGAATGTTTTGAAATAAGAGATTGCCCTGGATTGACGTCTTTCCCAGATGAAGGATTTCATACACCAAACCTACGTGCCTTCACCCTTTCCAATTGCAAGAATCTTAAAAAATTCCCCAATTTTATTGCCTCTCTCACATCTCTCCTCACATTATTTGTACTTAGATGTCCACATATTGAATGTTTTCCACATGGTGGTTTGCCTTCAAGCTTAATTCTAATCTCTATTGCATATTGTGACAAGCTTACATCACAAAAGGAATGGGGATTGGAAAATCTAAAATCTCTCACTACATTTAATATTGAAGGTGGATGTATAGGTCTGGAGTCATTTCCAGAGGAAAATCTTCTTCCCAGAAACATTATCTCTCTACACATCAGCAATTTAAAGAGTCTCAAGAAGCTGGACGACAAGGGCTTTCAACAACTTAATGCTCTTTGCACACTTAAAATTGATCGTTGCGACGTTCTGCAGTACTTGCCTGAACAGGGGCTTCCTTCCTCCCTAAATCAGCTCAATATCAGGGATTGCCCAGTGTTGACTCCAAGACTTAAACCCGAGACAGGAAAGTACTGGTGCAAGGTGGCTCATATTCCTCATATAGAAATTGATGACAAGAAAGTTGGGCAACCTTGGTATAGATATTGATGACCAAAAAGTGTTTGGGTCTGTGGACTAAAACACCAAAACTAGGCAAAATAATCATGTTACTTCTGTACTCTACCCAACTTTGCAGATTAATATTCGTTTCACTTTTTAACTATAGCTCTACTATTTTTGTGCATTTCCATAGCACAAAAGAGACCAATGGTTTAAATTTATCACTTACTACTATATCACAAGCATTGACCATGTATCTAACATTTTCTGCATATTCCATGATAAGATTGCTTGTGTGTCATACATATGATGTTATGTGTTCATTATGTACTTTGTTAGCACTAGCGGTCTGCAAAGGCAGAAGTAATAGAAAATAACGAGTAGATGTGTAATTTGTTCTAATCTTTTGGTAGTTAGTAACTCTAACTAGAAAATTATTGGGCTTCTACTTAAGCTTCCTTCAGTATCTGGTTATTTAACCTTTAGTTTGATCTATTTTGGCTTTCATGAAAATATTTAGGGCCCGTTTGTTATATTTTTTTAAAAAATAGATTTTGGTAGTGTAATATGTTTTTGTTATAATTTTTTTAACAAAGAAATTTTCAAGAAAAACTTCAAATATCTTATCTTAAAATGTCATTCTAAGTATTTCAACATTTTAAATAGTGTCTTTAGAGTATTCGTTCGTTACCATAATTTCAAGGATCTCTCCGCTTTTAATTTAGCTATGTTGGGGAAACAGGGATGGAAATTCATTACAGAACCGAATTCTCTTGTTGCTCGAATTTTTAAAGCTCGATATTTCCCGTCTGGCTCTTATCTTACGGCGCACGGTGGAGCATAGGCTCAGGTGCTACCATCCCCATTCTCAACGAACCTTGGTTGTCAAATGGGGAGTTCATCCGTAGTGATATTCTAGGTGCTCATTTTGTTCATAATTTTACTATTAATAGCTTGATGAATTTACATGACAAAAGCTGGAATGAGCAGGTGGTTCGACAGGTATTTAGCGTGGATATTGCAGATAAAATACTTCATACGCCACTTATCTCTCAGGTTGAGGCAGACATAGTTATTTGGAAAGCAGAAAGGCACGGACGCTACTCTGTACGTAGTGCTTACAGGTTGTGTGCCACAGAATTAATTGATTCTTCCTATTTATGGCGTCTGGGGTATTGGTCTGGTATTTGGAACCTTAAAGTTCCACCGAAGGTTAAGAATTTAATTTGGCGCATGTGTCGAGGATGATTACCAACCCGTGTCTGTCTGTCGAGGATGATTAGGTAGACGATATATTAATTCATAGGAAAAAAAAAAATTGTTGTTCCCACGTTTGATAAGTGCCACAGTAGTAATTTACCTAAATGTCCCCTTGGCAGTTAACTACCGAAATTTTAGAAAACCGGCGGCAGTTAACTACCGAGGATTTTATCGGCACTTCGGCAGTTAACTGCCGACGAAAAAATGAAAAGAAAAAAAACCTCGGGACTTAAGTGCCGAAGAACTCAAAATTGTCAATTTTTATCCCTACTTGTTGAGCTAGCGTATATATGTGTGTCTAGCTTTAGGAACTTAAACCTGTCCTCTAAATATTGTTTTTTTAGTTGAGGATGTAGGATATAATAATTGATTATCCTCAATATATAGGTAAGCTAGCTTTAAATTCAAAGGGTGTAAATTTGAAATATTTTTACAAGGGTAGGTAAGTAAGGATTGTGAACCATGCATAAAGATAATTTTTCTTACTTTTAGCCGTTATTTGTGACCTTGAGAGGCAAAAGAGGGAAAAAAAGTTACAGCTCAACAAATGGAAACAGATGGAATTTGACAGTTAAGTTATAATAGTATTTAGGCACTTAAGTTTCGATTCCAGGACAAACAAAATGGAAACCACACACACACACACACATATATATATATATATATATATATATATATATATATATATATATGGGAAAAAATTTGGCAGTTTTGATTTCTCAGCCTTATAACATGTGTAAACAGCAATTCTAAAAAAAAAAAAATGGTGAGACTGATGCATAATATTTATGTTATGTTAAAATTTAAGATTTTTTTTTTTGAAGGAATGTTAAAATTGGCCGATTTTCGAGCTGCCATTTTCTCTATGCAACCGGACAAATGCTCCGGCCCCGATGGATATTGTTCGGGTTTCTATCAACATTTTTGGAATTTATGTATTGATGACATATTCAAGGAATGTTGTAGTTGGCTAGATACAGGACAATGTCCACCTGATTTAAATATTACTAACATTGCACTTATTCCTAAAGGTTCTACGCAGGTTAGCATGAAAGATTGGCGGCCAATAGCACTATGCAATGTGTTATATAAAATTATATCCAAAGTGTTAGCAAACAGGTTGAAGAATGTATTGCCTCAGTGTATCTCTGACAACCAGTCCGCGTTTGTTCCCATCGCTCCATTCTTGATAATGTCATGGTAGCAATTGAAGTCCTACATTTCATGAAAGCCAAGACACGCGGGAAAGATAGGTATGTTGCTCTCAAACTTGACATTAGCAAAGCATATGATCGTATGGACTGGAATTATTTAATGGTTGTCCTAAATAAGATGGGCTTTCATCATCGTTGGATTCACTGGATACGTATGTGTGTAGAGTCCGTCGATTATTCAGTGCTTGTTAATGGCGAGCAGGTTGGCCCTATTATTCCAGGGCGTGGTCTCCGACAAGGGGATCCTTTTTCCCCCCATTTGTTTATTATATGTGCAGAGGGTTTATTAGCGCTCATCAGCGACGCCGAGAGAAGAGGTATCCTTACGGGAACCAAGGTTTGTCGCCAAGCACCTTCTGTTTCCCATCTTTTGTTCGCTGATGACTGTTTTCTATTTTTTAAAGCTGCTGAGGAGCATGCACATGTGATGAAAAATATTTTATCCACTTACGAGTTAGCCTCGGGTCAAGCGATCAGAATGCCAAAATCAGAGATCTATTGCAGCCGCAATGTCCCTAACGATCTTAAAATTGTTATCATTGGAATTCTTGGCGTTCAAGTTGTTTTGGGTACATGTAAATATATGGGCCTCCCTTCTATGATAGGCCGAGACCGTAAAGCTACATTTGCGTATATTAAGGATCGCGATTGGCAGAAAATTAATTCCTTGAGTGGAAAGTGTCTTTCGAAAGCGGGTCGTGAGGTAATGATTAAATCTGTTTTGCAGTCTATTCCCACTTACATGATGAGTATTTTTCAGCTACCTAGTACTTTGATTGACTCCATCGAAAAGATGATGAATTCCTTCTGGTGGGGACATGGAAAAACGTCGAAACGAGGGATTGGATGAATTGGGAGAAACTATCGGCACCAAAAATTCATGGAGGTATGTGTTATCATGGTTTTTGGGTGCCAAGCCATTAATTGGACTTGAACCTTTTGACCGTTGATATTCTCTATTTTTTCTTGGGAAGGGCAAAATTGAGAAAAACCCTTAGATTCTAAGTTCGGGGGTCGTTTTCGCTACGGGAAGGTGTTAGGCACCCGGAGCGATTATGGTATTCCATAAGAACCGCTCTCCTAAGTTTATTTCTACGCTTTAGTTTTATTGCTTATTTGTAAAAAAGGAAAGTGTGATTAGTTAAGAATGGGGGTGAGAAGAAGTAGAATTTGATTTTATTTCGGCTTGGATGAGTTTTGACTCATTGCCTACGTACCGTTTTACGGGATCAAAACCGGCGTAGTTCTTGCTAAAAAGACTTGTTTTTTGTTTTAATTGTTTGATTTTAAGTTTTGAAAAAAAGGTTTTGAAGAAGGAGATTGGGAGGCTTCATGAGCATTAGATTTAGCAAAAAAAGTGAGGTTTGATTAGTGATTAGAAAGAAAGTCTAAATGGTTAAGATGAATTGAATTTTTCTTAAGAAAAAAAAGAAAGGGGAAAAAATGAAGTGTTGACTTCATACTTATCATGAAAATTTTTGAAGTGAAGTTCAATTGTTTTTTTTTTGAAAAAAAAGATGGATTTTCTCTAAGTGTTTAAAACCTAAACGCTTATTTAACCATACAATCCTATGCATACATCTAAGGTGAGTGTGTGCGTGTCGGTGCGTCATAGTGTCCATAGTCCATATTACAACATTACCTAAATACATTCTATGGCCCCTTTGCCAAGCTACAAACCAATGATAACAAGTTACATTACCAAATGAATTAAGACTTGCAAAAAAGAAAAAAAATGAAAAATGCTAAGCTAAAGAAAGTGGAGAGAGTGGTGGAATGCTATGAAATGTATGGCACATGAGATGAAATGGTTAGTAATCATAAAGCACACAATAGTAGGAAGTAATTAAAAGGAAGTGCATAGAGATGGCAAAGAAAAAGTAATAAAGTGGTAGTAAACCTAGAAGACATTTGATATGATACTTAAAGATGCTAGTGACCCATAATCATCACATCATGGCAATTTAGAAAGAGATTTTGTTTCAAGCCATGACATGCAATTAATGGAGGCATATGCATGCAAAATATCACACCAAGTTCATAGAGAAATTTGCCACTTTATTCTAAAAAATAAATAATTATTTCTTGTAAAACAAGAAATCCATAAAATCATATCCAAACACAACAAAAATAAGCACATTTCCAGAGGCATGTTCATCACCATATTAGGCATCATTCATTCATGTCATAATATCAAAATGCCAAGAACAAAACATAGCAAAATACATACCAAAAGTGTAAAAACTCATGGAAATTAGTTCATGCCATTTTAATATTTTTTCATGCAAGAAAACACCATAAAAATGCCAAAAATACATTGAGAAACAACTAGGATTTTTTAGGAATTTTCTATAAAAAGGTAGGCAAACAACAGGGGCAGATAGCAAAGACAGGCAGTGCAAATAGCAAGGAAATAGCAAAAAACGTAAAAAAAACTAAGCCCAGACCAAAGCCCAATCCTCAAAAGGTCCGGATGCACAGGGGACGTACGATTGATCCAGGGTTCTGAAACCCTAGATCAAACGGCCAGGAACAAAGGGACTGGACCGGTTCTGGACCGGTCCGGTTCACTGGCTATATAACGGGACAGGCACCGGTTTTTTTCATTTTACTCTCTTCTTCCTCTCTCTAAACCCTTCTCTCTCTAAACTCTTCTCTCTTCTCTCACCTCCCTCCTCTCACCGGATTCTGGAAAAGATGGAAGATCTTCATCTTCCCCGGTGAGGCTTGTTCCTCCGGCACGGTGGCCGGCCGCCCAAGGGTGGCGGCGCCGCCGCCGGAGTTGAACGAACTTCACCATTTTTTAAAAAAACTTACATTTCCGGACATCCTTTTTCATCCTAAACACGAATATGGCATTGGATTCTTCATGCAAGGCGTGAATCAACGTAGATCTACGTTTTTGTGTCACGGTTTTGAGAATTTTTTTTAGGTTTTCAAAGAGTTTTTAAAAGAAACTTGTAACACTTCAAGATCTACATTGATTCTGTGTTGGCTATCTCTCTGGCACTCGTCCTTGCTTACGACTTCTGGATTTCTATGGATCTATGTTTTGCTTACGGTTATGATTTTTTTTATGATTCTGGAAACTTCTTGGATTCTGTTTGCAGGTTTAACTATGATTAACACTTTTTGAGGGAGGAAACGAGTTTTACGTGTTTTTACCTGTGGTTTTCGATTCGGAGACTCTGTAGGAAGAGCTTCTGGAAACTTTGATCTGGTTCTTTTGTGACTTTGTTGCTTTGAAACTGGAAACAACACGGTGTTTCTTCACTGATTCATGCTTTTTCTTCTTCTCCACCGGTTCAATCTTCTTCGTTTTCTTTCCCTCTTCTTCTCACTGTTATCTCTGCGATCGCGCCTGGATTCGTTGCCAAACGGTGACGGAGCTGCGCTTGAATTGCAGAGGAATTGGTTCTATGATGATGATTCCTCAGGAATCTCTGAGAATCAATGGAAAATTCAATGAATTTTGATGATTTTTTGGTTTTCTGGAAATCTAGGGTTTGGATTTTTGTGCTGTGTTCTTGATGATTTCTGTTTTGATCTGTAACTGCTAAGAGAGAGAGAGAGTTCTCTGTTTGTTGAGGTGGCGTGTGATTAATGGCTTTGAGTGGCACTGTGCACCTTTTATAGCATGACATGTGTGCCTCTGAACAAATGAGAAAGTGACACCTGGACCTGGAAAAAAAAGAATGACACGGCCTTGGACAAAAATGAAATTTGGACCTTCTTGCAAAAAACAAAACTTAAGGACTAAACTGCAATTGACCAAAAAAGGACTAAAATGAAAATTGGAAAAGAAACTGGACTGAAATGTAATTTTGGGACCTCAATTGAGGGACCAAAATGTAATAAAAAATAAAATTGAATAAAAAACGTAATTTGACCAAACGTAAAGCGAAACAAAAATAAAATTGACAAAACGGACTAAAACGAACCAATGGCCTAAATGAGGTACTTCAAAGTAACCTCCCCATGCCAAAATTTCATGTGAAATGACCAAAATGCCCCTAGGGCTAAAAATGACCTAAACCAACTCAAATTGACTTGACACTGACTCAGATGCAAGTTTGAAATGAATTTAACAAGGTTTACTGATGAAATGTTAAAAATCAATCTGAAAAGATTCAGAGACAGTCACAAGGATGAAAATGGGTCCCACTGCAGGAAATGACCAAAATACCCTTCTGTATGACCTTTTGCAAATTTTGAAATAAACTGTAGAAAAAGCAATGTAATGATTCAGAGACACTTTTGAATGACTTACAAGACAAGTAAAGACATTTTGAAAGGTTTTATGCAAGAAAAACATAGGTAAAAATGTGATTGAAAACACTGCGTAGCAGAGACAAATTGAACTGTGCAGTTGAAATTTGACATTTGACAAAGTTTGAAATGAAATTGGGCCCAGTATTTTTAGGTCCAAAAACAGGGTATAACAGCTGCCCCTATTTAAGTTTCTTTGTATGGAGAGTCAAGAGACGGAGTCTTTGGCTTGACAGGACGAAGATACTTAAATATTAGCATTTGCACTGTATTTGGTCGTAAAAATACGCCTACCCATTTTCAAATGATATGCATGTCATGCATCATTTGGATTATGAATGCAAGACCTCATGGGGATTGGAATTAACAAAATATGTCGTATCCATTGCGGGATTGGTAGACATTGACAAAGATAGTGAATAGCAGAGTAACGGGAAACTAGAAACAAGTTGGACAGGTACAAGCTGTTCTTGGATTCGAACTAGCCACTTGACCGGGGATGAAACAAACAGACAACTGCGAGTTGTTCTTATGGATTCGAACTGGTCACTTCACAGGGGATAGAGGTTACTGGACAAACATGAGTTGTTCTTATGGATTCGAACTAGTAACTCACTTGGGGATATTGGAGAGTGCGAGTTGTTCTTATGGATTCGAACTGGTGACCCGACTGGGGAAATTGACAAGTACGAGTTGTTCTTATGGATTCGAACTGGTTACTCGACTGAAAGCAAGGCAAATAGACAGGTGCGAGCTTATTCTTGGATGCGAACTGGTTACTCCACCGGAGACAAATACAAAATAGACAGGCGCAAGCTGCTCTTGGATCGAGCTAGCCACTTGAGCGAACAGAGACAGATAGGCGGGTACAAGCTGCTCTTGGATTGAGCTGGGCACTTGACCGATAACATAAGCAAATTGGTAGGTACAAGCTGTTCTTGGACTTGAACTAGCCACTTGACCGAACAGAAACATATTCACAGGGGATTGGTTTGTTGACAAAATATAGATTGAGATTGACTTGACGTCGATTTGAATTGAAAGGTAGAAATTGACCGATATTATTGGCTCACAAGGTTTTGACAAAGGACCTGTCATGAGTTTTGAATTGAGACTGATATTGACATTGGAAATGCAATATGCATGGATGATATAACAATTTTATTAAATGCATGGGTACGTAATATGCATGATTATGCATGTATGAATGCTTGTAATGCATGACTGTTGGCATTTTGTAGGCACGACTTCACGGGGAAGACAAGACATCAGAGTATTGGGCACGTAGTGGCTCGTGCTATATTACACATTCTTGGAAATCCTCTTTGGAGATGACGTTGTTGGGAGACGTGTCGGAACCATAGCTGAGGGCAGGTAGATATGCAACTTGCTGGAGATAGAATCTTGAGAGGCTCCACTGGGGAAAACACCGTTGTGCTGGGCATTTCAGTGCTGGGTATGTTGTAGACATTGCATCTGTGGTCAATGCTTTTTGCATGTTATATTCTCAATTTCATTCATTCATTTTTGCATCCCATTTTTGCCTGGATCGCCCTTTCGGGTTTTCGATCCACCGGGGAAATAAATTCTTTTTAATGCCCCATTTTTGCCTGAACTGCCCTTTCGGGTTTTCAATCCAGCGGGGTGCTCATTTTTGCCTAAGCCGCCCTTTCGGGTTTTCAACTTAGCGAGCTCATTTATTTTCATGCATTTTCATTCTGTTTTTTCATTCTTGCCATTGACCACAGACTATCCTGGAGGAGAACCTGCTTGTAACATATATTGAAATAGACATCAACATACTCTCGCTCATGCATGTTTCATTTGAAGGTACCCTGTTGCTCAGGTTTGCTTTTCAAAATAGACAAAAGGTTTTCAATTTTCAAAATGTTTGTTTCAAGCATTGTCATTATCAAAATAGAAAGAAAATGTTTTGTATATAGCTTTGAAAGTAGAAGAACAAAATAGAATTTTCAAACAAAAGCAAAGGCTCAAATTGATGTATAAGAGTGGTGGTCAGCCGAAGGCGTGACTCCACGGATTCACAAAGCTTGGAAAATGGTAATTTTATTGGTTGGTGGTACATTGAACACAGTAATCATTACATTTCCCAAAAACTTTGATTTCACAAATGCGGAAGCTTCAGATGAAGATGGTCATTAACAGCTGCAGATGCCCCAAGGGGGACGGTGGTTGGCCAGATATAGTCACTTGCCTTTTGTTTCAATCTCATTTTTGCATGAACCGCCCCTCCGGGTTTTCGGCTCATCGAGACGCTCATTCTTGCCTGAGTTGTGTACAATCTCAGCGAGCTTTTCATATTTGTTTTTTTTGTCCCTTATTTTTGCCTGGACCGCCCTTTCGGGTTTTCGATCCACCGGGAAGCGCATTTTTGCCTAGGCCGCCCTTTCGGGTTTTCGACCTACCACGCTGTTCTTTTCATATTTCTAGGCAAAGTATTTCTTGACTATATCGGCATTCACTGGATTTGGAAGTTCTACACTGTCCATGTGTGTAAGGATTAAAGCACCACCGGAGAAGGCCTTCTTGACAACATAAGGACCTTCATAGTTAGGCGTCCACTTGCCCCTTGGGTCGGGTTGCTGGCTTATCCTCCTCTTCAATACAAGTTCCCCTACCTTGAATTCTCGAGGATGGACTTTCTTGTCAAAAGCAGTCTTCATTCTTGCTTGATATGACTGTCCACGAGCCATGGCATCCATGCGTTTTTCTTCAATCAAATTCAACTGATCATACCGGCTTTGGCACCATTCAGCCTCCGATAACTTTGCTTCCATGATCACACGGAGAGACGGGATCTCCACTTCCAAAGGAAGAACTGCTTCCATACCATATACAAGAGAGAAAGGGGTTGCCCCGGTTGAACTGCGCACGGTAGTACGGTAGCCATGCAGAGCATAGGGTAACATCTCATGCCAGTCCTTGTAAGTGGTCACCATCTTTTGGACAATTCTCTTGATATTCTTGTTGGCGGCCTCAACTGCACCATTCATCTGAGGTCTATAAGGAGAAGAGTTATGATGCTCAATTTTGAATTCTTCACAAAGAGCTTGCACCACATTGTTGTTCAGATTGGTACCATTGTCGGTAATAATCTTGCTGGGAACACCATATCGACAGATGATGTTGTTCTTGATGAACTTAGCTACCACTTGCTTGGTCACATTGGTATAAGATGCTGCTTCAACCCATTTGGTAAAGTAGTCAATTGCCACTAAGATGAAACGATGGCCATTTGAAGCTTTCGGTTCAATTCTTCCAATCATGTCGATGCCCCACATTGAGAACGGCCATGGAGATGACATAACATTGAGAGCGTGCGGAGGCACATGAATCTTATCAGCATAGATTTGACACTTGTGGCATTTTCTGGCGTACTGGTAGCAATCATGCTCCATAGCCATCCAGTAATAACCTGCCCGTAGCAACTTTCTTGACATAGTATGCCCTGTAGCATGGGTCCCGAAGGTACCGTCATGTACATCATGCATTAACTGCTCTGCTTCATGTTCATCAACACACCTTAACAATACCATGTCATAGTTCCTCTTGTACAGAATATCTCCATCTAACAGGAATCTACCGGCCAATCTTCTCAGGGTCTTCTTATCTTGTTTGGAAGCACCCGGCGGATACTCACGGCTCAGCAAGAACTGCTTGATGTCATAATACCAAGGTCTATAGTCAACCACATTTTCACCAGCCTGATCGATCACATCCCCAATAGCAAACACATGCGAAGGTCTTTCAAGGCGTTGCACTTTAATTATTGGCACATCATTCCAATGGTTTACTCGAAACATGGAGGATAGAGTAGCAAGAGCATCAGCCATTTGGTTCTCATCACGAGGAATATGATGCAGCTCAACCTTTGTAAAATATGTCAGAAGACGTCTCGCATAATCACGATAAGGAATCAACTTAGCATGGTGGGTCTCCCATTCACCCTTTATCTGATTGATGACGAGCGCCGAATCTCCATAGATGTCGAGGTGTTTGATTCTCATGTCAATTGCTTCCTCGATCCCAAAGATACATGCTTCATACTCAGCCATGTTGTTTGTACATTCGAACAGAATTCTGGCGGTAAAAGGGATGTGATGCCCCTGCGGGGATACAATGACTGCCCCAATTCCTTTGCCATAAGCATTGACAGCACCATCAAAGACTAAACCCCACTTGCTATTGGGATCTGGACCTTCATTAATCAACGGTTCGTCGCAGTCTTTGGATTTCAAATACATGATCTCTTCATCAGGGAAATCAAATTCAATTGGTTGGTAATCATCAAGAGGTTGATAAGCAAGGTGATCGGCAAGAATGCTGTCTTTGATTGCCTTTTGAGTTTTGAACACAATATCATATTCAGACAAAAGCATCTGCCAGCGTGCGATCTTCCCAGTAACGGCCG
Source organism: Medicago truncatula (assembly GCF_003473485.1). Classification (NCBI taxonomy): domain Eukaryota; kingdom Viridiplantae; phylum Streptophyta; class Magnoliopsida; order Fabales; family Fabaceae; genus Medicago; species Medicago truncatula. Next base: position 35,454,512 of record NC_053044.1, read on the forward strand.
CTTTCTCAAAGATATACTTTATCGGATCCATTCTGGATATCAACCAAGTTGTATGATTCACCAAATAATGGCGCAGGCGTTTAGCAGCCCAAGCTAGAGCACAACAAGTCTTCTCAAGCATTGTATACCGAGTTTCACAATCGGTGAACTTCTTGCTTAGATAGTAGATAGCATGCTCTTTCTTTCCGGTTTCATCTTGTTGACCAAGTACACATCCCATGGATTCATCAAATACTGCCAAATACATAATCAAAGGCCTTCCTTCCACGGGAGGGACAAGAATAGGTGGTTCCAGCAGGTAATTCTTGATGCTATCAAAAGCTTCTTGGCATTCATCATTCCATACAACAGGCTGGTTCTTTCTAAGTAGCTTGAAGATCGGCCCGCAGGTTGCAGTCATATGAGATATGAATCGGGAGATGTAATTCAAACGTCCCAAGAAACCTCTGACTTGCTTCTCTGTCTGTGGAGCTGGCATTTCTCGGACGGCCCGGACTTTATCAGGATCGACTTCAATGCCCTTTTGGCTGACAACGAAGCCTAATAACTTGCCGGATCTGACGCCGAATGTACATTTGCTGGGATTCAATCGCAGCTTGTATTTTCTCAACCTTTCAAACATCTTTGTTAAATATTCAACATGCTGCTCCTCATCTGCTGACTTCACAATCATGTCATCCACATATACCTCGACTTCTTTGTGAATCATGTCATGAAACAGAGTGGTCATTCCCCTTTGGTAGGTAGCACCAGCATTGATTAGGCCGAACGGCATCACTTTGTAGCAGAAGGTACCCCATGGAGTGATAAAAGATGTCTTTTCTCTATCTTCAGGAGACATTTTGATTTGATTATAACCGGAAAAACCGTCCATGAAGGAGAACACCTTAGATTGAGCAGTATTATCAACAAGCACATCAATATGAGGTAATGGAAAGTTGTCTTTTGGACTGGCCTTGTTCAGGTCTCTGAAGTCAACACACATCCGGACTTTACCATCCTTCTTTGGCACAGGTACAATATTGGCAACCCATTCAGGGTACTCAACTGTCATGAGGAAACCCGCATCAATCTGCTTTTGAACCTCGCTCTTAATCTTGAGGGCCATGTCAGGATGAGTCCTTCTCAATTTCTGCCTGACGGGAGGACATTCAGGCTTGGTAGGGATCCGATGCTCCACAATCATAGGGTCTAGACCTGGCATATCTTCATACGACCATGCAAAAATATCCGGATATTCCCGGAGGAGCTGGATGACCTTCTGTTTAACCCCTTCCTCTAGAGTAGCACCAATCTTGATTTCTTGCTTGTTTTCCTCGGTACCTATGTTGATAAGCTCAATCTCTTCCTGGTGAGGCTGAATGGCTTTCTTTTCTTGCTCAAGCAACCGAGTAATCTCATATGGTATATCATCACCTTCCTCATCTTCGGCTTCATACACAGGGAATTCAAAATTCGGAGGAACCGCAGGATTACTGTGTTCAACGGGTTTATTATGGTTCAACCTGCATATAATGATTGGATGATTTTTAGAAAGAGTTTTTTTTTTTTTTTTTTTTTTTCATGCAGATTTTTGAAATTAATAAGAAAATACAGACATTTTGGTTTTTTCTGGCATTACCATTGTTTCCAAGGGAAAAAGCACTTAAAAAAAAAGTAGTCGTGGAAGAAACGACAAAATTTTATTAATCAACGGCAATGCCGAAACAAACATGCCCTTACAGAAAATATCACTCTCGCTTTGGGCAGAGCGAGAGGATTGTTATTTTTGAAAACAAAGCATTAAAGCAACAAGACACATTACTCAGAAACATGCATGATTGAAGGAATGTCAATGGCATCCCAATCTCTCGCAATGCCTCCTGGCGTAACAAATACAGGCCTGAGACCAGATCCAGTGGCTTCTTCAGAGATAGCATTAACAAACCCAGCACTGTGGAAGACTCCCGAGGAAACTCTTGATGACGGGGAGAACCCGAGACCTTCTTTACGCTTGTTCTCACAGAGCTGTATCACCTTGCCCCAGCCGGCAGTCTGACCTTCTTGAATGGCTCTCTGAGCATCCTTCAATGAAGCCATAGCAGCCCCAGCTTCCTTAGACTCTGCACCTTCAATGGTCAAACCTTGGAAAGCAGTTCCTTCAGCAGACCCTGCTTCAATACAAGAAAAAGAAGACAATTGGCTGACTAAGTATGCTTCTTCACCATGGATTGTAACGAGTTTTCCATTCTTCACAAATTTCAACTTCTGATGTAAGGTGGAAGTAACCGCACCTGCATCGTGTATCCACGGTCTTCCCAGCAGGCAACTGTAGGATGCATTAATGTCCATCACTTGGAAAGTAACCAAGAAATTCTCAGGGCCGATGGTTATCGGCAAGTCTATCTCTCCCAGCACATTCTTTCGAGATCCATCAAAAGCTTTGACCAAGAAAGTACTTCTCCTCAACGGGGTCCCACGGTAGCTCAACTGATCTAGAGTTGTCTTGGGCATTACATTGAGGGAGGAACCGGTATCCACCAACACATTTGATATCATGTCTGATTTACAATTTACCGAGATGTGCAAAGCCAGATTGTGACTCTTTCCCGCTTCCGGCAACTCTTCTTCACTGAACCAGAGGTTGTTACAAGCAGTAATATTTCCCACTATGCCACCAAACCGATCTACCGTAACTTCGTGGTCAACATATGCCTGCTCCAGCACTTTCAACAAGGTATTCCTGTGAGCCTCAGAGCTCAAGAGTAATGACAAGACAGATATCTTCGAAGGAGTCTGCAGCAACTGATCAACGATCTTGTAGTCGCTCCTCTTTATTATCCTCAGAATCTCATCTAAATTTGAATCCTCTATAGATTTGCCTGACTGGTTCACATCTGTAGCAATGGGTGAAACAACGGTTGGAGTTACTTCTTCAACTGGCGGAATGGTCGGTGTAGCTACTTTCTTCTGAAATAACGGCGGACGGACCTTCCCGCTTCTTAGTGCTGCAGAAGTCCCTTCGGCAACATTGCTTACTGTGGCAAAGGAGGCTAGAGGCACCTCTACTCCATTTTCTATCATAGTAGCATTGTACTTGTATGGCACTGCCTTGTCCGAAACATAAGGAATTGGTCCTGGCAACCTTATCACCAAAGGCTCAGCATTCTTCTTCAAAGGTACACTCTTGACAGGCGGATCGTGAAAAACTGGCACGACCACGCAAACATCTCTGACAGTCAGAAGATTATCATCCATCAAGCTTTGGATGTCGTCTCGAACAGCATGGCAACCCAAAGGATCACGGAGGCATCCTAGACACTTGGCATGCTCATGGCTGAACAGGGAAGCTTTGCACAGCTTGATGTGCAGAGGCACCAGAGGAGTTGCGACGTTGCGGACATCAAGTCTAGGAGCTTCCTCACACACTTCGATCATATTCACAGCGGCATGATTTGGTAGCGGATTGTCGAGGACATGTGGAACATTATTCTCAAAAGTCAGCTTCCCTTGATCGATGAGCTTCTTCACGATATACTTCAAAGCATAACACCCCTCGACGTCATGACCTAAGGCACCTTGATGAAAATCACATTTGAGATCAGACCTGAACCTTGGAGGCAACGGATCAGGTGGTGGCTTGCCCTGTCTAGTTGTACAATGCCCTCTCTGGAGTAAAGTTGGAAGCAACTCAGCATATAACATCGGTATCGGAGGGAAAGTAGGCCTAGCTTGCTGATTTTGTTGTTGTTGTTGAACCGGCATCTGTTGTTTCATCTGTTGGGCAATTGCATTGACGGGCACTTGAGGCTGGCCCGGCGGCAAAGGGTACTGATGATAAAACGGTGGGAAGAACGGATGCTGAGAATACGGCATATATGGGTATGACGGAGGCATTTGAGCTGCATTGATAGGAGCGACGGTAGCCATGGATTGACCGGCTCCCGCTGACACCATCCCCACTTCCGTTTCTTTCTTCTTGTGGTGTCCATTACCATACCTCTTCGATGCGCTCGTAGAAGATTCAGCTTTCTCAAACACAATGATTCCATCCCTGACGGCTTCCTCAAGACGGGTTCCCATAGTGACCATCTCCGAAAAGTTGTTCGGGGCAGCGATGATCATCCTCTCAACATAATCCTTCTTCAAGGTCTTTAAGAATGTCTGGGTCATTTCTTCCTCATCTAAAGCAGGAGTGATACGGGCAGCCGCCCCTCTCCACCTTTGCGCATATTCACGGAAACTTTCCTCCTTCTTCTGAGATAGGGACCTGAGAAACTCCCTATTTGGCCTCAGTCGAGTGTTAAACCCATAATGGCTCTTGAAAGCGGTGGCTAACTCATCAAAGGTATGGATGTCATTCTTACTCAAACTAGTATACCACTCTGCGGCATCCTCCATCAGACTATCCTGAAAACAGTGGATCATAAGGGAATCATTGTCTTTGTAATTGCCCATCTTCCGGACGTATTTGATGATGTGATTTTGAGGACAAGTTAGCCCGTTGTACCGGTCGAAGTCCGGAATCTTGAACTTTTTAGGAACATCCACTTTTGACACTAAGCAAAGGTCTTGAGTTTTGACAGAGTCTGCATTCCCTCGATTGGCCTGGATCTCGTGACGGAGTTCTTTAGCAAGTTCCTCCATCATCTCTTCCATAGTCTTGGTTACGGGGATGCTTCTGTGCTGTGTGTTGATGTTAATACCTTGAGGCAGAGTGTGTACCAGAGGCTCAGTGACAGCTGCTGTTGTTTGTGGCAAAGTAGCAATGATGGAGGCGGCATTTGTTGCAGGGATCAGAACATTGTTAGCAGTGCCCGAGGTGCTTGCTGTAGCAACGGGAGTGAAGAACGGTGGAAGCCCATACGGAAACCCCACTGGCATAGTAAAGCGATTGTCTGCAGAAGTGGTAGGGAGCACGCTTGTAATTACTGGTGCAGCTGTGGTTGTAGGGATAGCTGTAGCCGATTGCTCTTGAGCAGCTAGTAGAGCAGTCATGACGTCATTAGCTTTAGCCAATTCCTCCTTTAGAGAGGCTAACTCGGTGCGAAGCTGAGCGTTCTCTTCTTCCATAGCCCTTTTCTTTCTTCTGTATTCTCTGGTTCGATCAATTCTATCTGGTTCGTAAACTCTCTGAGCACGAGCCACTTTTCACACTGCGGCAGAGGAACCAGGAGATAGTGAGCACTTGGAAGCCCTTGTGACCAATGCATGATGCATATGATGCATGATATGCAAATGCGAATGCAAAAGACTTATTTTTTTCATCGAAGGATTTTAAAACAAATTAGAAATCTTGCAAATAAACAAAATTACACAACATTTTCAACAAGGTAAACAAATAAAGCTCTCAAGCATAGGAAGTAGTCGGAAGATCATCGGACTCGGAATCTGAATCACAGTATCTGGCAAAGAAGTCTCGTCGTCCTCGGGCTCTCTTGGAATCCCTCATAAGCAGCTCGTCTTTCTCTTCTAGTTCCCTCCGGGCCTTAGCTAGCTCTTTCTTCAACATCAGATTCTCATGAGTCTTCTGCTCATCTCTACCATCCAAAGTCATGATTAGATTCTCGGCTTGATTGTACCGAGCTTTCCACACTTGCTTCTCACGACTTTCCATAGCTAGATGCTCCTGATACATATCCTGAGTCGCGGGAAGTAGAGGTAAAGGCATAGACGGAGTGGATGAAGACACGTATCTCATAGCTGGATAAGGCATACCAATCTCCTCAGCTCGATCTATCACCCACTGGGTATAGGCCTCATGAGCGACACCGGATCTCACACCTAGATGCTTCACACTCTTCCTTCGAACCTTGGACCAAGCATCCATGAAAGCTTTCCTTTGTCCGGTAGGAGCATTCGTGTAGAAGAAGAACTCTGGAGATGTAGCAAGATTGATGGGCTTCGACTTCATAGGGAAACCGAACTGTCTCATAGCAAGCTCGGGGTTGTAGTTGATTCCTCCACGGGTACCAAGAAGAGGTACATTGAGAAAGTCTCCGCAACCCATAATGATTTCCTTCACTTGAGCGGCAGGAGTGAGCCAGACGACCTCATTAGGAGTAAGAGCCATAATCCGCTGAGAGTAGGACCAATTTTCCGAGTTATCATGGAAGGAACTCGGAAGGTGCGAAATAAACCACCTATACAAGAGAGATATGCAGCAAAGAATATACCCACGGCCCTTGAGAGTCCTGTCATGGATGGCGTGGTAAGTATCCGCTAGCAAAGTAGGAACCGGGTTCTTGGAATGAAAGATCTCGATAGCATTCATGTCCACGAAGTTGTCGAGGTTCGGAAAGAGAATGAGCCCGTAGATAAGCAAAGCAAGAATAGCCTCGAGTGTATCCTGACGAGTAGTACTGAGATTAGCCTGATCAAGAAGATACTTTGAAGTGAACCCCCGGATGTGAGACTTGGTAATAAGATGGTTGGAGACGTCGGAAGTCTTGAGGTAGAGATCCTTTGCAATAACCGGAGGAGTAAGAGAAGTCCCGGGACCGGTGAAAGGCGTCTTCTCGGCTATAGGTAAACCCACTAGATTGGAGTAAGCCTCGAGAGTAGGAACCAACTGGAAGTCCGGGAAAGTGAAGCAACGGAAGCTCGGATCATAAAACTGCACTAGAGTGTGCACTAGCTTCTCTTCCACATCGGTTCGGAGCAAAGTAAGCAATCCCCCATACCGGAGTCGGAACCCTGTTTGACTCTTGACCTTGAGTGCCAACTCTCTCAAACTAACCAAATCCACCTCCTTGAACTTGTAGCACTTAGTCTTCTTCATACCTGTGATTATTTACAAAAAATTCTCATTTGTTTAAACCCTTCGATGAATGCATGAAAAATGTTTATGCATGAATGCATGTATGCATGATTGTGTTGTTAAAAGTGGATTGAGTTTCAAGGTAACGGGGCCACGGATGGACACGGCGTCCGGTGAACTAAGGCTTTGGATAGTAGTAACCAAGGTTCTAACACAGTTCCCAAACTGCAACCTCTCTCACATATATCATGGTAGTACAGGACGACACCCGTTCCATGATTATTTGTGAGAAGGTCTAGTTTGAGTGTAGTATCGCGTGACGACTAAAGTTTGAGACAACACTCAATTTAGCCACCGCACTACGTCCTAAAAAGGCTAGGATGGGTTTGGTAACTACGGTTCATAGCTTCGTCGAACAATTGAAAGTGAAGTGCCTAAGCATGACAACACACGCCGACAATATCACCTTCAAAATGCCTCAGCTATGTGAGATTGATCGCATAATCCAATACACGAGGCAACCCCCGGATCGAATTGTCGATTATATCTCTACCTAAACATAAGTTCACTCAGCCCGGGTATAGGACTTTTGATATTCTCACCCCACACGTCAGATGAAAATAAACAAGTATTCACATATGTAAGCAATAAAACAAAGCGTAAATATAAACTAAGGAAAACTAGGCGCGACCCGCTAAAAAGAATTCCCCAGTGAAGTCGCCATTTCTGTTATCATGGTTTTTGGGTGCCAAGCCATTAATTGGACTTGAACCTTTTGACCGTTGATATTCTCTATTTTTTCTTGGGAAGGGCAAAATTGAGAAAAACCCTTAGATTCTAAGTTCGGGGGTCGTTTTCGCTACGGGAAGGTGTTAGGCACCCGGAGCGATTATGGTATTCCATAAGAACCGCTCTCCTAAGTTTATTTCTACGCTTTAGTTTTATTGCTTATTTGTAAAAAAGGAAAGTGTGATTAGTTAAGAATGGGGGTGAGAAGAAGTAGAATTTGATTTTATTTCGGCTTGGATGAGTTTTGACTCATTGCCTACGTACCGTTTTACGGGATCAAAACCGGCGTAGTTCTTGCTAAAAAGACTTGTTTTTTGTTTTAATTGTTTGATTTTAAGTTTTGAAAAAAAAGGTTTTGAAGAAGGAGATTGGGAGGCTTCATGAGCATTAGATTTAGCAAAAAAAGTGAGGTTTGATTAGTGATTAGAAAGAAAGTCTAAATGGTTAAGATGAATTGAATTTTTCTTAAGAAAAAAAAGAAAGGGGAAAAAATGAAGTGTTGACTTCATACTTATCATGAAAATTTTTGAAGTGAAGTTCAATTGTTTTTTTTTTGAAAAAAAAGATGGATTTTCTCTAAGTGTTTAAAACCTAAACGCTTATTTAACCATACAATCCTATGCATACATCTAAGGTGAGTGTGTGCGTGTCGGTGCGTCATAGTGTCCATAGTCCATATTACAACATTACCTAAATACATTCTATGGCCCCTTTGCCAAGCTACAAACCAATGATAACAAGTTACATTACCAAATGAATTAAGACTTGCAAAAAAGAAAAAAAATGAAAAATGCTAAGCTAAAGAAAGTGGAGAGAGTGGTGGAATGCTATGAAATGTATGGCACATGAGATGAAATGGTTAGTAATCATAAAGCACACAATAGTAGGAAGTAATTAAAAGGAAGTGCATAGAGATGGCAAAGAAAAAGTAATAAAGTGGTAGTAAACCTAGAAGACATTTGATATGATACTTAAAGATGCTAGTGACCCATAATCATCACATCATGGCAATTTAGAAAGAAATTTTGTTTCAAGCCATGACATGCAATTAATGGAGGCATATGCATGCAAAATATCACACCAAGTTCATAGAGAAATTTGCCACTTTATTCTAAAAAATAAATAATTATTTCTTGTAAAACAAGAAATCCATAAAATCATATCCAAACACAACAAAAATAAGCACATTTCCAGAGGCATGTTCATCACCATATTAGGCATCATTCATTCATGTCATAATATCAAAATGCCAAGAACAAAACATAGCAAAATACATACCAAAAGTGTAAAAACTCATGGAAATTAGTTCATGCCATTTTAATATTTTTTCATGCAAGAAAACACCATAAAAATGCCAAAAATACATTGAGAAACAACTAGGATTTTTTAGGAATTTTCTATAAAAAGGTAGGCAAACAACAGGGGCAGATAGCAAAGACAGGCAGTGCAAATAGCAAGGAAATAGCAAAAAACGTAAAAAAAACTAAGCCCAGACCAAAGCCCAATCCTCAAAAGGTCCGGATGCACAGGGGACGTACGATTGATCCAGGGTTCTGAAACCCTAGATCAAACGGCCAGGAACAAAGGGACTGGACCGGTTCTGGACCGGTCCGGTTCACTGGCTATATAACGGGACAGGCACCGGTTTTTTTCATTTTACTCTCTTCTTCCTCTCTCTAAACCCTTCTCTCTCTAAACTCTTCTCTCTTCTCTCACCTCCCTCCTCTCACCGGATTCTGGAAAAGATGGAAGATCTTCATCTTCCCCGGTGAGGCTTGTTCCTCCGGCACGGTGGCCGGCCGCCCAAGGGTGGCGGCGCCGCCGCCGGAGTTGAACGAACTTCACCATTTTTTAAAAAAACTTACATTTCCGGACATCCTTTTTCATCCTAAACACGAATATGGCATTGGATTCTTCATGCAAGGCGTGAATCAACGTAGATCTACGTTTTTGTGTCACGGTTTTGAGAATTTTTTTTAGGTTTTCAAAGAGTTTTTAAAAGAAACTTGTAACACTTCAAGATCTACATTGATTCTGTGTTGGCTATCTCTCTGGCACTCGTCCTTGCTTACGACTTCTGGATTTCTATGGATCTATGTTTTGCTTACGGTTATGATTTTTTTTATGATTCTGGAAACTTCTTGGATTCTGTTTGCAGGTTTAACTATGATTAACACTTTTTGAGGGAGGAAACGAGTTTTACGTGTTTTTACCTGTGGTTTTCGATTCGGAGACTCTGTAGGAAGAGCTTCTGGAAACTTTGATCTGGTTCTTTTGTGACTTTGTTGCTTTGAAACTGGAAACAACACGGTGTTTCTTCACTGATTCATGCTTTTTCTTCTTCTCCACCGGTTCAATCTTCTTCGTTTTCTTTCCCTCTTCTTCTCACTGTTATCTCTGCGATCGCGCCTGGATTCGTTGCCAAACGGTGACGGAGCTGCGCTTGAATTGCAGAGGAATTGGTTCTATGATGATGATTCCTCAGGAATCTCTGAGAATCAATGGAAAATTCAATGAATTTTGATGATTTTTTGGTTTTCTGGAAATCTAGGGTTTGGATTTTTGTGCTGTGTTCTTGATGATTTCTGTTTTGATCTGTAACTGCTAAGAGAGAGAGAGAGTTCTCTGTTTGTTGAGGTGGCGTGTGATTAATGGCTTTGAGTGGCACTGTGCACCTTTTATAGCATGACATGTGTGCCTCTGAACAAATGAGAAAGTGACACCTGGACCTGGAAAAAAAAGAATGACACGGCCTTGGACAAAAATGAAATTTGGACCTTCTTGCAAAAAACAAAACTTAAGGACTAAACTGCAATTGACCAAAAAAGGACTAAAATGAAAATTGGAAAAGAAACTGGACTGAAATGTAATTTTGGGACCTCAATTGAGGGACCAAAATGTAATAAAAAATAAAATTGAATAAAAAACGTAATTTGACCAAACGTAAAGCGAAACAAAAATAAAATTGACAAAACGGACTAAAACGAACCAATGGCCTAAATGAGGTACTTCAAAGTAACCTCCCCATGCCAAAATTTCATGTGAAATGACCAAAATGCCCCTAGGGCTAAAAATGACCTAAACCAACTCAAATTGACTTGACACTGACTCAGATGCAAGTTTGAAATGAATTTAACAAGGTTTACTGATGAAATGTTAAAAATCAATCTGAAAAGATTCAGAGACAGTCACAAGGATGAAAATGGGTCCCACTGCAGGAAATGACCAAAATACCCTTCTGTATGACCTTTTGCAAATTTTGAAATAAACTGTAGAAAAAGCAATGTAATGATTCAGAGACACTTTTGAATGACTTACAAGACAAGTAAAGACATTTTGAAAGGTTTTATGCAAGAAAAACATAGGTAAAAATGTGATTGAAAACACTGCGTAGCAGAGACAAATTGAACTGTGCAGTTGAAATTTGACATTTGACAAAGTTTGAAATGAAATTGGGCCCAGTATTTTTAGGTCCAAAAACAGGGTATAACAGTATGGGTTTCAAGGATCTCTCCGCTTTTAATTTAGCTATGTTGGGGAAACAGGGATGGAAATTCATTACAGAACCGGATTCTCTTGTTGCTCGAATTTTTAAAGCTCGATACTTCTCGTCTGGATCTTATCTTACGGCTACTTTAGGACACAATCCGAGCTATGTTTGGCGTAGTATCATGCGCGCTAGATTTATAATGCGTGGGGGAGCACGGTGAAGCATAGGCTCATGTGCTACCATCCCCATTCTCAACGAACCTTGGTTGTCAAATCGGGAGTTCATCCGTAGTGATATTCTAGGTGCTCATTTTGTTCATAATTTTACTATTAATAGCTTGATTAATTTACATGACAAAAGCTGGAATGAGCAGGTGGTTCGACAGGTATTTAGCGTGGATATTGCAGATAAAAAACTTCATATGCCACTTATCTCTCAGGTTGAGGCAGACATAATTATTTGAAAAGCAGAAAGGCACGGACGCTACTCTATACGTAGTGCTTACAGGCTGTGTGTCACAGAATTAATTGATTCTTCCTATTTATGACGTCCGGGTATTGGTCTGGTATTTGGAACCTTAAAGTTCCACCGAAGGTTAAGAATTTAATTTGGCGCATGTGTCGAGGATGATTACCGACCCGTGTCTGTCTGTTAGATAAAGCTGTAGTTTGTCCCACTAATTGTGCTAGCTGTGACTCTTCTCATGAGGATCTTTTGCATGTTTTTTTCGACTGTCCTTTTGTTATACAGGTGTGGAACAGGACCGGCCTTTTGAGCTCGGTGCAACATGCACTCAATCATACTACTTCAGTTACAGATGCTATTTTCTCTCTTTTGGAGAATTTGTCTGCTGAGTTAGCCCAACGTCTGTCAACTGTCATGTGGAGCTTATGGAAACACCGCAATCTTCGAGTTTGGGACGATGCCACTGAAACAAGTGATGTGGTTGTAGAGCGTGCTAATAATATGGTTATAGATTGGCAATTGGCGAATATTCCGGCTGTTCTCGCATCCACTTCGCCTCCTCAGCAGGTATTGGCGACGAACATGGGGGCCTCTTCCTCGCACCAACACAACAGAGTTTTGTGGTAGCCCCCTACATCAGGTAGATACAAGTGTAATATCGATGCGGCCTTCTCTTCTCATCATAATCGCACGAGTATTGGCATTTGTGTTCGCGATTCAGAAGGTGGTTTTGTTCTGGCTAAGTCTATTACATATCATTGTATTGTTTGAGTGGATGTTGGAGAAGTTTTAGGGCTGCACTCTGCTTTGCAATGGATGAGTGATATGCAGTTTGATAATGTGGACTTCGAAACAGACTCTAAATTAACAGTTGATGCCTTCCTTGCTACACGGAACGACTTGTCTGAATTTGGCTCTATTATGACTTCTTGTCGTTCTTTGTTTCGTAATTTATTTTCTAACTCTATGGTGGAGTTTGTTAGGCGACAAGCCAACGCGGTTGCTCATGCTCTTGCACGAGAGGCCACGTCTTTAGCTAGTCCCGCCGTTTATTATGATATACCCAATTGTATTGAATCTTTAATGATTAATGAAATGCTCTAAGCACGTTTTCGTCAACAAAAAAAATTAAGGTTTCTTTTAGTTAAGTAATTTCTGTGATTTTTCTCAGCAGATTGAAAAAAAATAAATTATAATCTTTAGAATTGAAGAATGAATGGGTGGGTAGTCCCGCAATCAAACATAAATTGAAGACCCCTAATAGAAGTAGGTTTTTTATCCTGAGAAATAGCGTCCTTCTACGATAACCTTTGTTTTTCTACATAAACAAATTACAAATTAAATTGATTAAGGTTATGTATAGTATATGTATGTATGAGTGACACCATCTATTAAACCGTTTACTTACTTTGCGGGACTCTGCATAGGTATCCAACTAATCTGTGTAGGAGGTTTGGGAATGAAGTTATCTCCAAAGTATAAATAACCTCCTCCTCCTTTAGATTTAAGCTGGGACAATATGTTGCTCTCACCGTGCCTTATGGGATCATTTCTTTTTCATAATTAAGGAGCATTCAAATAACTTGAACACCTGCCATATTAATTTAAACACTTAAATTATCATTAAATCAAAATAGTTAATTAAAAAATATTTGGTGCGAGTGAATCACCCGAATGCGACCTCAGGGCGCTGTAAAGTGCGATCAGAGCTTTCAATGGGAATACTGTCTGTCTTTTACTAGGAAACCTTTAGTTTCAAGAGAGTCTCCATATCCTTCATGATACACAAGGCACTCCCATATTTCACTAGTTTGCTAGATTTATAATAAAGTTTATCCCTAGGCTGCAAAATTAACCAACAAAGATCAATATATAGTACTAATTAATTATTAGATTAATGTAATTATGTCAAACATGATTAATTATTGCCATGGTACATCCTTGGCATTTTTCATAAAAACACTGAACACAAGTGAGATCAGTACCCGTGTCAATAAAAAGGTTAAAGGGCTGTACGGAATTGCCAGTCAATTTTGAGGGACACTGTGTAATCCCTGCAAAGCATGCATCATCATAAAAAACGAGTTAGTCATAAATTGATATATATATATAAGATAGGATCCGTTGACACCAAGTGTCAACGGATTCGTTGACACCAAATCTCAACCATCTATTTTTCTAATTTAAAGGTTTTAATTAATCTACATTTATATTTTTTGAGGATCCTTTCTATGAGTCACACGCTATTATTGTTTCCAATCATTGAAAAACTCAAATTGAAAAACATGGCTGCATCATGATACTCCTCATTTTCTTCTCGAAAATTTGTAGATTAATTATCCCACACACACCCTTTGATATTATTCTTGTATGTATCTCCTATCTTTCTTGGTTAATTCCTCGTATACATTAAAACAAAAACAGTTTATGCCAAATTTGTGATAAAGATCCCAATTGTAGATGACGGTAGTTAACATAGGCGTATTTTGGATTGGATGAATTTGATTCTATCGGTGGAATTTTGGGTGTTTAATCATGAATCCATGATTGAATAATTAATTAACATATCCCCATAGCAGTATCGTGAAAAATGGATTGGACATAAAAATTAATTTTATGGATTTGATAGAATAGAAAAACCCCATTTAAATTGGATTGCTGCCAATTTTCATCATAGATGGAAAAACAAAAATCAAGAATTATGGTGTGATGGTTGGTATTGAGATCAGCAAGGAAGAAATACATATACTTTTATTCTTGCCGGAAAGCGGGTGGGAATTGGGTGAGAAAAGTTCAGGCAATTTAATTTAACAAACAATTATGGATTTTTGGATTAAAAATATGGATGGTTGAGATTTGGTGTCAACGGATCCTAACTCATATAAGATAGTATATATGATGTGGCAAAGACGATGCATCATAGTATATGCATGGCTAGAAAGAGAAATAGTGATCACGGACTATACCATAATTGATACATGTCCATCTCATTAATTAATACAAATTAATAACCTGTACTGAATACTAATCTCTTTTCCTAAAAAAAGAAAATACCAATCAGCTAGGTCACATCATGGCAATTGGCAAGTCAAAAGTTTTAAAAGAAAATATAATTATATTATTTTTGGTTACAAGAAGATAGAATTGTAGCTCTAAAAAAAAAAAAAAAAGATAGAATTGTATAAATATAATTTGTAGGAATGGCAATGCGGTCCCCCTCTCACTCTGTTAAGACCCAACATCTTAAATTTGTGATGAATGGATAATTATTCTCTCGCAAAAATGTGATTTTTTTTTTAATTCAGAATATTTTGTCAAATAAAACAATAAGAAGAAAAGGAGTTGCAGGTCAAATCAATTATATTTATATTATATAATATAAATAGTAGATGATGAATGATTTTGATTGATATCAATTCAACATAAATATTTTATCAATCTTTCGTTGATGAATAATGTAGTTGTCAAATATAACTAAAGAAATGAACCTTTTGACAATCAAAATACATGTCGAATAAATGACAAATTTCAATGTCAAATAAGGGCTCTATGTGCAATGCTTTTATTCACACAGCCAAAAGTAAAATCTGATAGAAAAGTTAACGTTGAATGCAAAAGAATGTAACAATGTAAAAAGAGAAAATATGTAAATACTTGCTATTCAAGTTTACACAATTGATTCTTTCAAAACAGAAGTTATACAAATGATTTTTTCAAACACCAATAGAGACCAAAATAAAAAGTTTTATTTTTATTTTTATTTTATAACGATGAGAGTCTAAGCCCAAAAAGAAAGAGATTACAACGATATCACACGTGAGGCAGAAAGTAACATAAGACTAATATTACTACGACATACATCAAAAAAACATATCCCTGACTCCATCGAACAATTATAATTAGCTAAAGCGTCGGCACATAGTTTGTTTAACGGTAAAAGTGATGAACAACAACTTCTCAATCAAGTGCAAGCAAAGTGATGAATCTTGTTAACCAGCAACCTCCTTCTCCAACTACCATGCTCATGTGAAGTGATTGCTTTCACAACAAGTAAGAAGTCAACATGTAACTCAATAAATCGAAATTACAACCTTCTGACATACATGAGCCCTTCCAACACTCCACATAATTCTGCCAGATAAACATCTCCTATTCCAAAATAAAAAGGTTTTTTCTAGGATAATGGGGTTAATTACCCTCATGACATACCAATCACATTAAAGCATATGGAGCCATCTTTGAAATTCACACAAGTTAGAAAACTGATTTACATTTTGGGTTTCAATTTCACTTTAAAAAAACTGATTTTCTTCATTTGTAGACCTTATAAAAAAAACGAAAAATGTTATTATAACTTTTTTTTTATGAAATGTTATTAGAACTTAGATGTGATAAAAATAAATTAGTTGATGTACTTTTGTCAAAAAAAACTATTGCACTTATCGTTGATACGAAATTAATTCATAATATTTTTACATTGACTTTTAACAACTATCCCTGGTCCCTTTTTAAACTACGGCCGCCTAAAGATTTTTTATACATATTAAAAATAATTATTATATGAGATAATAATTTTATAAAATGATTTTGTCAAAATAAATAATATAAAATGATCTTTATTTAAAAAAATATATAATGGGTCTTGTTAACCGGTGCTCCCGGAGCATTAGTTAAAGAACTAATAGTAGAAAGAAAAGTCAAATTTTGCATTAAAAAAAACATTTTTTTTTAACTATTAAAAAGTAGAATACACAATTTCTAGGACAAAATTTCCTTTTATAATTCATTAACCAGTGCCCCCGGGACACTGGTTAGGCCCCTGGGGCACCGGTTAACATTTCCCATATATAATTTATTGGAAGTCATCTATATAGTATCTTTTTAAATATTAATATTTATGTATGCAATTTGGTTTGCTTTAAGAAAAGAATCCAAAATCTAATCCAATCCGAGTGGTTGTTACAAAAGCACGTTCAAACGCATCCAATATATTTTGGTTTTGTGCGGTTTCTCTGTTATTTAATCGATTTGTGGTTTTATTCTAGGTTTGTTTGGAGAGAATTGTTGTTGACACATATGTATTGGCTGAGAAACACGAGTAATTTACCCAAATGCTCATCGGCAGTTAACTGTCGAATTATGGAAGCGGTTGTAGTTAACTATCGAGGAAAACTTCGGTAGTAAACTACCGAGGAAAACTGAAAACTTCGGCAGTTAACTGCAAAGGAAACCTCAAACCTGTTTTTTTTTTTTTTTTTTTTGACAAAAACCATAAATTGTCATTAATAATATTTATTGATTTTGAATGTTTCAATCATTATTTTGTATGTTTCAAACAATTGTAGTATTATACTTATGCGTATATTTATGTGAAACCTACACCTTTTGTTTAAGAGGTACACCCTCCATGACCATACAAGAATATTTATGCAAAACTTTTTTTAAGCTTAAATCCAATTTTGGTTCCTCTATTTTTAATTGTTCAATTTTGGTCCTCCATTTTACAAATTTTTACAACTCCATGATTTTGACCATCCGATTGACGACATAGCAATATATTAGATGACATGACATGAAGGTGAATGTTCTAATTCTTGAAAGTCTTCAAAACTAGCATATTAAATTAAGAAGATCAATTGAAATGATGCAAATGAATGATAGTGAACAATTTATTGTCACGTCATCAAATTGAATGATAATTGTATATTTATCCATTTTTTAAACTAAGTCTAAAATTACGAAATTAAAATTTGAGAATCCATATCGCATATAAGTTCTTTTTATCAATCAAAGTAGTTTAACACTATGATAAAAAAAGAGGAAATATTACCATGCAATATTATTGTTTAAAGAATAAAGATAAAATATATATTTCAATATTAAACACGTCAAAAATGTTTGCAACAAAGAAAAACCTCAAAAGTGTTTGTTTTGTTAATTCAATTAAAAAACATATTGTGATCTTCACACTCACCAAATATTATAAGAATAGATACGAGCAATTCCTTTTATATGAGTGTCTTATCTAAGAAAAAATAAACTTTTTTTTATTTTTTATTTTTCTATAAAGGTAAAGCAATGGATTTTTCTTGATTCAATTAGACATTGCCCTACTTTCGGTTTACAGTCAATGTACACATATGCCCAAGTCAAATGCTTTTTCTTATTTCTAATCTCAACTTTAAATCAGAATATTCTTTTCAAAGCAAATAGCCAAATAGACATATCTAGGCTCTAGCAGAACAAATGAACTATCAAGTTGGTTCACGGAACTATCACGTGGTACAGGGACCCATATTCTTGTCCATAATCAATCAATTATTCAATTTAGATCTCCATTGTCACCCATATTAGGCCAAATTTCCGTAATGAATGCAACTGGTTCCATTCCATATCTAAGTAACAAGAAACCAAGTTGACAGGTTCAATTTCCATCGCCATGCTCAATTGTTTTCCAACATAAATTGGTGCAAGATAAGAAGGAATAAGCTTTAATGAATTTTGGTAATTGACATGACTCAAAAAATTATTCCAATAGATGCATACAAGTTCAAATTCAAAATTATTACTAGTTGAATTGTGATATATGGAATAATGTAATGTAGTGTAACTCCACATCATTATTATACCAAAAGAATTAGAGAGGGAGCTGATTGGACAAAATATGCCACAAAACTTCACATTTCTCAGTCACAACAAAGTAAACAAGCTACCTAAAAGCATTACCTATGTCGATTCATCTTTTTAGGGACCCAATTTCAATTAAAAAATCTTCTCATTTCAACCTATGTAACACATAAGAAGGTGGACCACGGATCCAAATAGTAGACTAAATCACAGCTGACTCAGAAGTCCAACATTTTTCATGACTTTATTAAACAAGTGGTCCTTTTTGTTAATTTTTTATGTATTTTTCATTTAGCCCCATATTGCTACAGTCCAACGTGGGGAACATACCAGAATTAAACTAACAATGGGCAACTACACTGTTTTTTTTATCACCTAATTTCATGTGCAATTGTTTAATTAATGTTGGAAGCAATCACAAAAAAATGTAATCGGATTCGTCGGAATAAAATGACGTATAACAATTAACGTACTAACATTTTTTATTAAAAAAGAAAACAATGTGACTGCATTGTGGACATTTTGACTGAAATTAGACGGTCAAGATTTAATACTACAAAATACTAAAGAACTACCGCTTAAAATTGGATGACTGAGATTCACCTGCATTCGCTCAATATTTGACCGGAGGGAATCCATTCCATAATGAAAAAAAATTGGTATAGCATTAGCAATTTACTACAATACATTCTTTTTACAGGGATATACAAGAATTAGAAGAAAAAAAAGTGGTATAACATTAGCAATCATTGTATATATAAAGATTAGGGTAAAATTAAGAAAAGCCATAATTTTTATTAATATTTGTAAAATGAGATTAAGATCCATGAATGAGATTAAGAGCTAGAATTGAATATCAATTCTAATGGGTGGTTCTTGAATCAAAATCTTAGGAAAAGAAGGTTCAACTTTGAGAGAACCTCTACAAAGTGGACAACTAGATTGATGAGTTAACCACTTATCAACACAATCACAATGAAAATAATGTTCACACCCTGGTAAAACCTTCAGTTTCTCACCGTCTCTAAATTCTCCAAGACAAATACAACACTCAGTCTCTTCCCACGCGCCGTTCTCGGGGTCCGTCGGAGCTTGATGAAGAATAATGGGCAGTTTCTTGATTGCAGCAGGGTCTAATCCTTGAGGTGGTTGAGCTGGCGGCGCGTGGATGGAGGCGGAGTATGTCGTGGTGATGTGAGTATGGTAGCGGCAGACCCAACGTGTGTAGAAGAAGAGAACGATAACAAGAAGGAAAATTGAGAAGAGTACAATAACGAAGAAAAGTGTTCTGCCTTTGATTTCTAGGTCTCTATCATCAAGCTCAGTGTAGTGCCAGTTCAATG
Organism: Medicago truncatula; assembly: GCF_003473485.1. Taxonomy (NCBI): domain Eukaryota; kingdom Viridiplantae; phylum Streptophyta; class Magnoliopsida; order Fabales; family Fabaceae; genus Medicago; species Medicago truncatula. Next base: position 35,473,965 of record NC_053044.1, read on the forward strand.
ATCTGGAATTAGGGCTTGACATGATGATGTTGAAGGTATGAAAAAGAGGTGGTTACTTATGACGGTGGTTAACGGCGGAGCAAAGCTACAACGATGGTGTAGCATTAGAATTAGAATAAATAAATAGTGTTATGAACTTATATGAGACTACGTTTTTTCTTGATGATATTTTAACTGAAATTGTGAAGTGGGAACTAGAAACGAATGGATAACGTTATTTATAGTAAGTTTGGTTCATTGTGCACTCGCAATTTTGGCGCGTGGGTAATACTAATATAACTTTTTTTATGCATAGGACTATATGAGTTTTGAATATATCAAATTTAGAATAAAGTAGAGAAAATAATTTAGTTTAGAAGTGTTATAGGAGAGTGGTAAACATCAACGGTATTGCATATGCAGCGGGTTCTCCGACAAGTCCTTTTACCTTGGAGACATTATGGGCAAAGTGGATTGGATAGGACAATATGGGGTTCAATGTATGTATATTTAATGGGACTCAAATTGCTTGTTATGTGGAGTTACAACTCCAGACACTTCGTACTCTCTCACTCTGTTTAAAGAAAAATAAAGAGAGAAGATTTTCATGCTAAATCCGTGCTCATTTTATAGGTTGCTCTTTACAATGTATCAAAAACATATAAAAAGCATAATAACTACACAATGTTTTATGTAAAAATTATTAATTTTAAATGTTTAAACAATATATGTTCTAAATATATTTGTTAACATTTTTCATATGATAGTGGTAAAAAGTATATGCTCCTATCAATTTTGTTAAATGAAGGTCTCGAATAGGTTATGTCGATCGACAATTCTACGTTCTAATCAAAAGTAAAATTTAGGTGTGACGTTTTTTTTAATGTTAAGGGTTTGAGTTTATATTTTAAAATATAATTTGATATTTTCAAAAAAAAAAATACAAAACAATGTAATAAATTAGCATATAATATTTCAATTATTTTTAATTAATTTTAGAAAAACATTTTTAGTGTATGTAATTTAAAAGAGAAAAGTAAGTCATCCTTTCTTTTCGAAAACTCTCCATCCAAATTGGAGGTGCCTCACTGACAACGTTTGCAATAAGTACAAAAAATGTCATGTACGTAAGTCACTCTTAACTTGTTTCACCGGAGACACCAATTTTTTCGAAGATTTTCGGTTAATTAAAACTATACCAAATTTGATCATAAATTAATGTTTAACTGATACAACCACAGAGTCTGACAAGTTATATGGTAATCTCATTAGTATGTGTGTTCTTTGACATATGGAAGTTTTAATAGAATATGAAAATTAAAGACGATACGAAGGAAATGTAGAAACCATCCGCCGTTATTTGACGATTATCATGCTTTATGCCTAACTTGGAGCCAATCGCATATGCAATAAGAGTGTGGACAGTTGTGGAGGACCATACCACATAGACTTTACTATACTCTGACTATTCAACAAGTCCATCTCAGTTTGATCGTCCAGGTCACATGAGCTCAACTTACAACATATATGTCTAACTCAACTTGATCATTCATGTCACATGAGATCGGCCTTCAACATGATTAGCTCAACTCGATTGTTCAGGTTTACATAAGCTCGACCTTCAACATGCCTAGCTCAACTTGATCGTTAAGGACACATGAGCTCCACCTTCAGCGTCACTTACTCTTTCTCAAGCTATTGTCCAAGTAATATTGTGGTCCTTCTCTTGGAAGTATCTCATAATGTGTCGTGCGTCCTGCACAGACAATTGATGTGAGATGCATGCTCTAAACTCCACGCGTCTTGTACGGACAAGCAGTGCAAAGGAAAAGTGATCAGCTCCACAAGTTATTTGGATCTCAGTGGGTAAATTGGCCTGGACATAAAAAAAAGAGGCCCATTAGATCAAAGAAGTGATGCCTGTAAAAAGAGACACTTATAAAGCTGGAGGGGGAAAATTCATTATATTGAACAATATATTCTTATCTAAGTCTTTTTTTAAAATACTTTTAGAATTTCTCTCAAGACATTTCACTAAACAGCTCATTTGTTAATTGTTATAACCATCTTGTATTTACATATGTGCACAGAGTGTGTAAGCTAATTTTAATATATAAATGCAGGAACTTAAAGGAAAACAAGTAACATGAACACGTAAAGAACCGGAATTTAAATCAAAGCTTTTGAAGAACAAATGAACAACAAAAGGAAGGACAAATTATAAACATAAAGAAGATACTTTTTTTATCAAGTAGTTTAGTGGTTACATTCACCCACATTAAGTGTGGAGAATTTGGGGTTCGAACCCCGACCCCTGTACATAATGTTTTTGATAACTAACAATTGAGCTACATTTATGGGACAAGAATATACTTTGTATGGTGAAAAGTGAAAGGAAAAACATGTAACTAGAAAGAAAATAAAAGAAAGCGTTGACAGAGAAAGAATTTCGTGAAATGTAAATAGGACACTTAAAATAAAATTGTAAAGAAATTAAGGACAAGATACACATTTTGACACCGGGGAAAGAAATTAAACTTGGTGGACGTCATTCTCTCCATGATTCTTTTTTGAAGTTTGATTAACACTACACTAAATGCTTGCTATGTCGACCAAATATTAGAATCTCCTCTAATCTTTTTATTTTTTTTCACAGAACAATTTATGCAACTCTTTTCCACCATTTGTTTTTAGCCTCATAAAAAAAGATAACGTAGACAGAACCTGCTTGTGAATAATAGCTTAAACTACAAAACGACATAATAATTTATTGTCCTATGTTTCTGTCTTATACACCAAATCAAAATGTCTATGCTTAGATGCAAACATATGAAACAAAATATCAAAGCGTGATTAGGGCATGAGTCTGATATTTCGGGACTCTAAAATGACATGAAAGCTAGTGACTAGTGACTGGGTCTGACCCAGACAAGGAAACTATGTTTTCTTTTCATTTTTGTTCTACTAAACATCAAATTTCATCCTTTACCCCTAAAATAATATTTAAATTAATCTATTACATTTTTATAAATAACATCAAATTTTTAAATTAATCTATGAGATAAATTAATCTTTGTTGTAATGAAACAAAATTAACAGACGACTGATTTGTCCTTTTGTATGAAAATGTAGTGACAAAATTGTGAGAGATTAAATTGAATATTTATAAAAAAAAAAAAATCTTTTTTCTTGTTTTACGATAGGAATAACGTCGAAAACTCCTATTTTCTTTTTTTCTTTTTAATTTGTTCTTTTTCTCCTTTCATTCTATTTCTTTTTTGAAATTTTCCTTTTTTTTCTTTGGAGCCTTAAGGGAGACCATGACTGTGTAAGACTAACTTTCCAACACATATATGGGCCCATAGGAAGCCCAAGTTCAACGAAAGTTAGGTTTACTTAACTATCCCCCAAAAATTGAAAATGATACTCTAACTTCATGTTTCAAAAAGCATTCATACAACTTATTTGTGAGAGACGTTGCTATAAGTTGCACATATGGCAATGACTCAAAAAACAACTAACAAGTCTAACCTCTGACCCCAAAAACAAAAACTATACCAAATATGTTAAGGGCCACAATATCCACTATCGATTTTTTGCACGGTTCCTTCTTTCATGACTCATAATATCACTAAACAAGCTTTTTCTTTATTCAGAGAGTGATCTTACAAGGGAGCCAATCCGGATTAAACGTCTGAAACTTCTAGCTTTTTTAATGCTTAAATTATATTTTTTTCGTTAGAGAAATTAAACAGATTTTTAATATAATTTTGAAAAGCATAATTTCCTTGATATTAAAACAACTTTTACAAATTATGTTGTCATTAAATCCCATCAATTATCTCCACATGAAAAAGACTTCGAATGAAATTTTTTTTGAAAATTACTGTTTACACTTCAAACAAGGTTGAAATATACCAGAAAAAACATAAATGTCCATCAGCAGTTAACTGCCGCCGGTTAAAATTCATCGGCGGTTAACTGCCTATGATGTTATATTTGTAAATTATGGTGTTTCCTAGCATTGAGTGAAGTTTGAACAATATAGAAAAAAAATCAACTTGTCCTGTTTTATGAGTTGAGCCCAATGGGCCCTGCACATATAGTTGTTTGTTGTTTTGTCACAATGGTCTCCTTTTCTGCTACAGAGGGGTGTATTCGTAAAAAATTAAAAGAAATCAACTGCTGGGACACTTTTGGTGGGTTTGTGTACAATTAATAAGAGAGAGATCTATTTATTTTAAGAGAAATGCTATTTTTTTTAAGTAGGATTTATACAAGAAAGAACATGATGGATAAAAATAGGAAATATAATCAATCAAATTCTGGTAGATCATACATGAGAGCGATTGATTATTATTTGAAAGAATTACATGCTATACATAGCATTCTTGTGTTTCTTATCAACTTTCCTCTCAATAAGTCTGGTAAATGAGAGATGCGAATCATGATATCCAAAGAGAAAAGGTGTTAAATAAAATAATGGAGTTGACTTTGGTGAAAGAGGATAGACTCTCGCAATATGATGAACCAAAGTTTAATTTACAACAGTCAAAATACACATATCTAATGTCCGACATAAAATAGAATTACTTAACATCGAAGGAACTTATGAAATCTTTCTCTTAATTTTTGTGTTATTATCTCTAAACATACTTAAACGACCTCTATTTAAATTTCGTTAAACATACTTAAATGACCTTAGTTTAAATTTCGCTTTAGACCAAAAAATACATTCGATCAGCCTTGTACCAACCTCCAGCTTCAACACCAATAGAACATTGCTCCAATTTAACCTGCCTTCTCAGTCTAATCCAAATTAATCTTTAAATTAAATTATTTTACATTCAATTTACTTTTAATCAAATTAATTCTATCTATAGAATTAATTTGTTAAAATTAATTTTTATTTTTAAAAAGTTTATTAAAATTAAGGGTTAGATACTTCTTCAAAAAAAATTAAGGGTTAAATAAGTAGGATTTATACAAGAAAGAACATGATGGATAAAAATAGGAAATATAATCAATCAAATTCTGGTAGATCATACATGAGAGCGATTGATTATTATTTGAAAGAATTACATTCTATACATAGCATTCTTGTGTTTCTTATCAACTTTCCTCTCAATAAGTCTGGTAAATGAGAGATGCCAATCATGATATCCAAAGAGAAAAGGTGTTAAATAAAATAATGGAGTTGACTTTGGTGAAAGAGGATAGACTTTCGCAATATGATGAACCAAAGTTTAATACTTTAATTCAGTGGCGACTACACCCCCCAGCTAGCCTGGGCTGGTGCCCGGGCTCTGCTTCTACTTTGTTTGGTAAAAGCCCAACCCAATAGCCCAATTCCTATTAAAAAAAAAAAAAAAAGGGCAGACTTGTGTTATTGTTCAGGCGCGCGTAGTAAAATTAAACTCTTCTCCTTTCATAGTAACTCGACTCTCCCTCTCTTCTCAGTCTTTTTTTTCACTTTCTTCTCCTTCAGTTCAGAATAGTAGCACCTCTCCATGCTCTCAACTCTCAGTCTCAGACTCTCAGTGATTTTCATTCCTTATCCTCTTTCTCCTCTCTAGTCTCCACTCTCGTCCACCAGGTCAGGTTTGTTCTATGTTTTTTTTTATTTGTTCTATTTTATTGCTGCTTATTTGTTATTTGTTAATGGATGAATCAATGAGTTGATTATTCAAATTTCAAACCACAATTTAGAATTGTTGATTATCCCCAATTTTGATTTTCCAAACCCTAATTTAGAATTGTGCATTTTGTATGATTGAGTGGAGAGTTTATGAAAGCATACTTAGTTTAGTTACTTACGGTTGTGATTGTGAACTTGTGATCAATTGATTATTTGATTATAAGGTTCAAGGTTGTGATTATCACAACTTCAAAAAAAAATTATATGAAGAATTATATAATTTCAGAGATGCAGCTTACGGTTTAGTTACTTAGGTTGTTAACATTCATTTTCTTACACAATTATATAAAACAATTGATTATTTGATTACTTACGGTTTAGTTACTTACGGTTCTTAACATTCATTTTCTTCTTGTTTGTTCTACTTTGTTTTTTATCAGATCAGTAAAAAATTATATGAAATGATGAGAATTAAAATTGTGAATTGTGATGTTTTCAAACTCTTATATGTGATATATTATCTTCTGTATAAAATTTCAGAGATGAGGAGATTTTTGGTTGATAGAACAAGTAATGTGAATGTTGTGCAACCGGAAGCCGAAATAGAAGAACCACCACCTAATGTGGCCAATGAGTTTAATCCAAATGAGATTGTACGTGATCCAGGTCGTAGGAAACAAATTCATACATATGCTCCGGATATTCAAGACCAAGTGAGGAGGGCATATATCTTGAAGGGTCCGATGCAACCAAATTTGTCAAGTTTTCCACGTACTCTATTTGGGAGTCAAAGAAGAGCATTTTGTAGCTCATGGTATAAGAAGTATACATGGATTGAATACAGTGAGTTCAAGGATGCAGCTTATTGTTTCTATTGCTTTCTATTTAAGCAACCCGGGAGGGCCGAGTACTTTGGTTTCGATGTCTTCACCAAAGACGGATTTAAAGATTGGAAGCATGCATCTAAAGGCTTGAAAGATCATATTGGTAGTCATAATAGTATGCACAACTCATGTATCAAGCATTATGATGATTATAATAATCAAAGACAAAGCATAGAAAGTAAGTTAGCTAAAGCAACTAAGGAATCCGAAGAATTGTATAAGATCCGTTTGACTTGTTCTCTTGATTGTACTAGATATCTCATAGCACAAGGCATTGCTTTCCGTGGCCATGATGAAAAAACTACTTCTCTAAACAAGGGTAATTTTAGAGAGATGGTAGATTGGGTAAAATCTAATAATGAACAAGTGAGATATGCTTTTGACCGTGGTGGAAAAAATTGCATAATGACTTCCAGTGACATTCAAAAGGAACTTGCAGAGTGTTGTGCACATGAAGTTATGAATGTGATTATGGAAGAGCTTGGTGATAAACAATTCTCTGTGCTTATTGATGAGTCACGTGATATATCCGTCAAAGAGCAAATGGCGGTGATGTTGAGGTTAGTAGTTATATTTTCCAATTTATATTATCCGTCAAAGAGCATCTGTGATTTTCTTAGGCATATTTATTCTATGTTAATAATGCCTCATTTACTATTTCATTATGCTACAATTAAACTCCTTTGGCATATTATATTTCTAGGTTTGTGAACAACAAAGGGGAAGTTGTGGAACGATTTATTGCTCTACATCATGTCAAAGATACTACTTCTGAGGCACTAAAGAATGCTCTTTATTGTATTCTTGATCGTTACAAGTTATCTATTTTAAGGATACGAGGGCAAGGATATGATGGAGCTTCAAATATGAGAGGTGAATTTAATGGTTTGCAAAGAAAGATTCTAGATGAAAATCCTTATGCTTTCTATGTCCATTGTTATGCTCACCGCTTGCAATTGGTGATTGTGTCCGTTGCTAGTAGTTGCTCATCTATTAATGATTTCTTTGAGTACATCTCCTTGATTGTAACAACATCAAGTGCATCTTGCAAGAGAAGGGATGCTTTGATGGAGACACAACACAAAGATATTTTGAAAAAACTTGAGAGTGGTGAGATATCTACAGGAAGGGGCTTGAACCAATCATCTACTCTTGCTAGACCCGGGGATACTAGATGGGGTTCACATCATACTACGTTGCTTCGTTTGGATCAGATGTGGTCCTCCGTGTTAGTGGTGCTTAGTATGGTTCATGAAGATGGACGTGGACCATCTCAAGCGGCGGGTTTGATAGAAAAAATGGAAAGCTTTAAATTTGCTTTCATTTTGAAGTTAATGTTAAAGTTGTTTGGTATCACAAACGAGCTTTCAAAAATCTTGCAAATAAAAGATCTTAATATTGTTAGTGCCATGGAATTAATTAATGTCGTCAAAGCTCGGTTGGCCACATTGAGAGATAGTGGTTGGGATAATTTATTTGTTGATGTACAAGAATTTTGTGTTGCTAAAGGTATTCCGGTGCCAAATATGGATGAAGAAATACCGGTTCGGGGTCGTTCAAGACTAGAAGGGAGGACCATCACTAATCTTCACCATTACCGTGCCGAGATTTTTTATGTTGCTATTGACAAAATATGTGTGGAGATGGATCATCGCTTTAGTGAAGGAAGTAACATTGTACTTGATTGCTTCTCATGTCTTGATCCCAAAAACTCTTTCTCCAAGTTTGATGTTGATAAGCTTGCTCGTCTTGCTGATATTTATCATGTAGACTTTTCTGATGATGATCGTGGAACAATAAGGGAGCAACTTGACACTTATGTACTTCAAATGAAAAGGCATGCTTCCTTTTCTTCTTGTGAAGATGTTCAAAGTTTGGCTATGAAGATGGTTCAAACTGAGAAACATTTGGTATTTCCATTGGTCTACAAACTCATTGAGTTGGCTTTGATATTGCCGGTGTCGACAGCTTCCGTTGAAAGAGCTTTTTCAGCAATGAAGATTATTAAGACTAAATTGCGCAACAAGATCAACAATGTGTGGTTGAATGACTTGATGATATGTTACACCGAGCGGGAGATATTCAAGTCACTTGATGATGTTGATATTATTCGAACATTCACTCGAAAGAGGTCGCGGAAAGGGCATTTACCTCCTAATTTTATTTAGCACGCCATTAACAGGTTATATTTCATCTTTCTTATTTTAAGTTGTACTTTTGTTGAAAAAGTGACGAACCTCTTTTATTTCGATTTATGATTATTTATATATATTATGTCACATGAAGTTGCGATAAATTTTTTGCCCAGGCTCTATGAAATTTCTGGCTTCGCCACTGCTTTAATTTACAACAGTCAGAATACACATATCTAATGTCCGATATAAAATAGAATTACTTAGCATCGAAGGAACTTATGAAATCTTTCTCTTAATTTTTGTGTTATTATCTCTAAACATACTTAAACTACCTCTATTTAAAATTTCGTTAAACATACTTATCTATTTAAATTTCGTTCAACATACTTAAATGACCTTAGTTTAAATTTCGCTTTAGACCAAAAAATACATTCGATCAGCCTTGTACCAACCTCCAGCTTCAACACCAATAGAACATTGCTCCAATTTAACCTGCCTTCTCGGTCTAATCCAAATTAATCTTTAAATTAAATTATTTTACATTCAATTTACTTTTAATCAAATTAATTCTATCTATAGAATTAATTTGTTAAAATTAATTTTTATTTTTAAAAAGTTTATTAAAATTAAGGGTTAGATACTTTTTCAAAAAAAATTAAGGGTTAAATAAGTTTTTCGTCCATATAAATATATCAAATTTTCATTTTAGTCCCTAAAAAATTAAATTGAACGTTTTCATCCTCACAAAAAAACATTTTGTTTTTGGTCCTTAATAGTCACTTTATATTCATGTGAATATCGAAGATTATAGCTCTTTTATGTTCAAATTATATCAATGTTGTGTTCTTTTATTATGTTCAACATTTATACATTCAACATATTATGTTCCACTTATGTGTGTGAGTTTATAATGACTTTGTCATTTTCGTTTATCTACAAAAACAAAAAATCAAAAACATGTCAAAATTATATCCATTAGGGACCAAAAATAAAACAAAAAATTTTGTAAGGAGGAAAATATCTCATTTTGTTTCTTAGGGACTAAAATTAAAATTTGATATATTTATAGGGACGAAATTAATATTTATCAACGCATAATCAAAGTATCAAACATACAATCCTTGCTTAAAAACCAGCCTCATGTAAACATAAATAAATTCCAGTGAAAAAGGACTAATAAGATACGATTAAATAGCCATTGTTAGCAAATATAATATTAAAGTGCACTTGTATCGATTATAATTTTGATCACGGGAGATATAGTCTCATATCTGTAGATTTGGGGAATCAAGAGCAAAGACAAAATAATAAACGGTTCCTTTATATTGCCTGCACACTAGTAGTGTACTAGATATATAGATAGATATGCTTTATTAGGATTAGCATCAGCCATTAAAAGACACATCCTTTGCAACCTATCACAAAATTTTGGACACTAGATAGACTAGGATACCAGTTTCTTTATATTTATCTGCCACAAATCCGGGCGACAAAATATTCCTCATAAACCGGCAACAGTATCACTCACTCTACTAAAACCCTCAAGAAAATATCACTATTAAAAACTAGTAAAGTTAGTCTATAGTCCTTTAGTTTAATTTTAAAGGATTAATTATGTTTCAGGTCCCTACAAATAAGCAAGTTTTTAATATTGGTCTCTATTTAAATTTTAATAAATTTTTTATCACCAACGTTTTTTTTTGTTTGTAAGTTTGGTTCTTGCCGTCAAACTGTGGTGACTAGGCTAGCAGAATGCTGACTCAAACATGCCACATGAACATTTCAAGTGACATGGATGTGGTAAATGACATCATATGTTTTTGGTCCCTATAAAATTGAGACCTTTTAAGTTTAATCTTTACTTAATTTTAATAGTGATTTTGGTCCATATAAAAAAATTATGCACTCTGTTTCAGTCCCTAATAAATCTAAATTTGTTTAATTATGTTTAAACTTTTAAGATTTTGAACAATTTTTTGCACAAGTGTTAAAAACATTACGAAAAGTTTATTTGCAAAAACTTATCTCAAAATTTTATTTCTGCGTCCAAATTTTTGTTACTTTTATTTTGAACTTTTGTCTTTTAAAAAAATTCTTATTTAATTTATTTCATGTTAAAAAATTCTAAATTTTAGTAAACAAACCTTTTGTAATGTTCTAAACTTTTGTCAAAAAAATCATTGAAAAATTTAAGAGTTTTTAGAATAGCGTCGTCGCCGTGAACGAGGTGGTGAAAAATCCAAACTCTCTCCTCCTACTTTTTTCACCACCTGGTTCACGTCGGCGACACTTTTCTAACCTTCGCTTGCAAATTCATCTAAGACATCAATTTCAACAACTTAATCACACATCAACTTCAACACACATCAACTTCAACACACAAAAACTCAATAATCTTAACCATTGAAAAATCTAGCAACAACCTTTTCAAGAGAGAAGCGGAACCAGTCGATTTTCAAGGTTCGGATCGGGAAACAAAGAGTGGGAACGAAGAAGATTGAAGAGAGCGAAGTAGTAACAAAGAGAAACAATAACACATATTTGTTTTTTTTCTCGGCAAATTCAGGAAATGACCGGAAATATTTGTAGGGTGAAATATTTTATGGATCTGGAAGAATAATAAGGAATGAAGGAGAGTGATAGGCTTTGACAAAAATTATGGGAAAATTTGTAACTATCCTTAAACTCTTAAATTTTTCAACAATTTTTTTATACAAGTTTAGACCATTACAAAAGGATCGTTTACTAAAATTTAGAATTTTCTTAACACTTGTGCAAAATATTGTTCAAAATCTTAAAAGTTTAAGCATAATTAAACAAATTTAGATTTGGTAGGGACTTAAAAGCACGATTAAAATTAAGTAAGGACTAAACTTAAAAGATCCCAATTTTATAGGAATAAAAAACATATGATGTCATTTACCACATGGCAGCCATGTCACTTGAAATGTCCATGTGTCATGTCTGGGTCAGCACTCTGTTAGCCTAGTCAGCACAATTTGACAGCAAGGACCAAACTTACAAACGGATAAAAATGTTGGGATGAAAAATTTAATAAAATTTAAATAGGAATCAATGTTGAAAGCTCGCTTATTTGTAGGGACCATAAACATAATTAACCCAATTTTAAATAATAATTTGGTTGAAATTTTTCTATGTTATTTTGGTTTTTTTTTTACTCTATTTGTATATTCAAACTTCAAATTTTTTATTTTATTTTTGTGAGCTCTAAATCTTCAGATTTATGATCTTTTACTCATATTTATATGAAACTTATATTTGAAACTTGAAAGTTTATATAGAATTAGATTATCAAAAGGTTCAAAATAACATGAAAAAAGATAAATAATTAAATGATTATTTGAAATTAAGTTGAGAAATCATAAATGTAATTTTGCCTATTTTTTTTAAAACAATTCAGTTCCCGAAGAAACTGGCCAAATACCTAAAATTTATTAAAATAAGGAAGATCTTGATATGTCATGAATGGAATACGATGAAATGAAATGATTTCAATGTTAATATTATACTTGCATGTAATATAACATTATATGTGATAAATGATAATATAACGATATATGTCAATGTTGACAATATTCTTGCAATGAATCATGAAATTCTCTTTAGTCTTCTCAAGGTTTTGCTATATGTGTTAGAACAATGTAGCAATGAGGTTTTGTGAAAATATGAATGAGAACTGAACAAGAAATTTGGGAGAAAAGTACTTTCTATTGAATGTCGAAAATGATTTACAATTTAGGATTTGCATGCACACAATGACATAGGAATCAATTATACAAGTACATATTCTTCACTTGATTACTTGACAAGGGAGCAATCCAACTAACACCTTCTAACTAACTTTTAAAACTGCCTAGCTAACTCAAACTATGAATTAACTAACCCTAAAACTCTTCCTTAACTCATATTGCTCCTCAACCTTTCAAAGGTTTCAATCTTCTAAGACTTGGTCATAACATTTGCACCTATGTGCTACAATGTTGTAGAATCTACTTTTCTTTTGGCTAGATGGATAGTTAACTTGTTAATGATCATCATGTATCTTCTTCTTTGATCCTTAGTTCCAAAGTTAGTGAATCAAATCAAGCAGTTTGACATGCACTCATTGGTCTAATTCTTTTGGCCACATCATTTTGATTAGGTTAAATCTAAGCATTTATATTTTATACTATCATTTAAATGGAATTTAGTTAGTTACATTCCATTTATTTTGCAACCGAAAATAATTAAGGAGGCACCACCAAAAAAAAAATATTAAAAAAAGTTCAATATCTGCCTGAACCTTTGGTGTGACTAACATCACGAAAAAAAAAACCCCTTAAAAAAAAACGAGAAAAACTCCAATAGTCTAATTTCTTCCTCTTTCTTCTTTAATTTTGTTTTGCAATTTCATGGAAGAAATGGTACCTTTAATTTAATTTTATTTTCAATATTCATAATGAGATTAAATAAAAAAATTCGTCCATAAAAATATAGCGAATTTTGATTGTAGTCTCTTAAAAATAAAACAAGATGGTTTCATCTTTTCAAAAAAATTCGTTCAATTTTGGGTCCCTAATGGATACTTTTTGTTCATATCATTGTTGATGTTATGACCCTTTTAAGATGTGTTCAAATTATGATTAATATTTGTATGTTTATATTATGTTCAAAAAATATCAAGAACATATCAAAACTATGTTCATTAGGACCATAAACAATTTTTTTTTTTTTTTAGGATGAAAATATCTCGTTTTATTTTCTATGGAATAAAATTAAAATTCGCTATAATTTTATGGATCAAAAACTTATCTATCCATTTCCTGGAAAAATAGTGTCATAGTAATATAGAATTTGAGCGGAAATCAAGTAAAACCATATAAAAATATTATTCCCGTAAAAAATCAAGCTCAGTTTCTTTCAGACAATTTGTCATATCATTGATTAAATTTACGAAATAAAAATATTTAAAAAAAAATAATATTTGTACAATTATTTTATAAAAACTTTTTGACATGGATCTCTCGTGCTCGATTATGTTCTTATTGACCAAAAAAAATAAAAAAAAATAAATTATCATGTAAAAGTTGTCTCAAATAATTATTGTAAATATCAATCCTCATGTCTCATGTTTGAAAGATGTCGTTAACAGTAATTTATTTCAAACTTTGTATATACATCTACGTAGAGTCTCTACCTACTCACAAAATTTAGTTGCATGAGAATCGTACTAGGTATAGAAACATGAAAACGAAATAGACTGACAAAAATCAGAGAAATGAAAGAACCAACCACCCAAATCGATTAACTTGTCACAAACAGAACAGAAAAAGGAATTTGGGTACGTGTTAATCTAATTTCGACCTGCCATCAGGTAGTGATAGAGAAATGAGTAGCCAATTGCCAATGCCATCGGTTCACCCAACAGACAGAAAGCAAATCAATCTAGCACATGCACACATGAGCTGTGTTTTACTATTTTTGTTTTGTTATTCATTTTCTTGCGTAAAGTTATACCTAGAGAATCTTTCAACAAATCTTTCACAGTTATACACACAACGGGGTCCCCCTCCTACAAATACATACATATCTACTCTCTTTCTTCACCTTAAAAGCTCCAGAGGCCTAACAATTTTCTCCACCATCCTTTGTCTTTTTATTAAAACTTTCTTTCAAAATTTACATATCATAGTTTCAAACTAATCACATGGGAAGTTCAGTGCGTGTTAAAGAAGCTGTGGTAGTGACACCTTCAGAGCCCACACCAAATTGTGTCCTCTCACTTTCAGCCCTAGACTCTCAACTTTTTCTCCGCTTCACCGTTGAGTATCTTCTAGTTTATAGGCCCGGGCCAGGCCTGGACAAAGTTGCTACCACTTCTCGTTTAAAAGCTGCATTAGCAAGAGCTCTTGTTCCTTATTACCCGTTAGCAGGGAGAGTGAGGCCCAGCTCAGATAACCTGGGCCTCGAGGTGGTGTGTAAAGCTCAAGGAGCGGTTTTCATTGAAGCCGTTAGTGATCGTTACACAGTCAACGACTTCGAGAAAGCTCCAAAGACAGTTGCACAATGGAGGAGACTCTTGTCTTTTAGCGTGCCAGACGTTCTCAATGGATCACCGCCGTTGATTCTTCAGCTAACATGGCTATCAGACGGCGGCGCAGCTTTAGGAGTTGGAATCAGCCACTGTCTCACTGATGGCATCGGTGGTAGCGAGTTTCTCAATTATGTAGCTGAAATGGCTTCAGGAAAACATAGTGGTCCTAAACCAAAACTGGTCTGGGATCGCCATGTTTTCAATGTTAAGCCAATGACTCGGGATGACTATCTTAATCAGAGTCACCCCGAGTTCAACCGTGTACCGGATCTAAGCGGAGGGTTTATGAACCGGGTCACTAATCATCTAAGACCAACTTGCATTGTGTTTGATAAACGAAAATTAACCTATCTCAAAACCATGGCTTACCGCACTTGTCAAATTTCTGACTCATCCTCATTTACATCTTTTGAGGTTCTTGCAGCACACGTGTGGAGAAGCTGGGCGAGAGCAATAGGGTTTCCACCGAACCAGACACTGAAACTATTACTCAGCGTAAACATAAGAAACCGGGTCAAACCGGGTTTACCGGACGGATACTACGGGAACGCGTTCGTTCTAGCTTGTGCACAAACCAGTGCAAAGGAATTAACGGAGAAAGGAATCGGGTACGGGTCGGGTTTAGTGAAGAAAGCGAAAGAGAGAGTGGACAGTGAGTATGTGAGGAAAGTGACAGAGATAGTGTCCGAGTCAAGGGCATGTCCTGACTCGGTGGGTGTGTTGATACTGACACAGTGGTCGAGGATGGGTCTTGAACGGGTTGAGTTTGGAATGGAGAACCCGGTATTTATGGGGCCCATTTGCAGTGATAGGTACTGTGTGTTTTTGCCGGTGAAGGGTGAAAGAGAGAGTGTCAAGGTCATGGTGGCTGTTCCCGCCGCCGCGTTTGATAACTACCACCGGTTTCTCCGGGAATAGTTAACCTCTGTTTTGTTTTTTTCATTCTTAGCTAGATTTGACTTGTACAATTTAATAATAATATTTACTTTTTTTATTTGAGAAACAAGGAGATAATATATCCAAGATCTGCGGTTTGAATCCCGATACCACCAAAAAAAGATAAATAGATATCCACTTTTTTTTTAGTGGATAGACATCCATTTTTTATACATTCTTTTTTTTTTAGAACATTTTTTATACATTCTTATTGATATTTGATTAATCACCAACAATATATATTTTTTAATAGAATTTTTAATAATGTATATTAATCCATTATGGAGCTTTCGAAAAAAGTTAAGTTCCACTCTTATTGGTGGTTAAAGGCGAATAATGCCTCTTTTGTGTACGGTTGCGAGCAGTGGTGGTCGAACCCTTTCTGTTGTTTGGATATCAGCCATTGTTAGTTCTTGTATATATTTGTCAGACACATTGTTTTTTGAGCGTCCTCTTTAGTACACCTTGTGCTTAAGAGGCGCCTCAGTTGTTATTAATATATTCCATTTTAGTTTCTTAAAAAAAATAAAATTAAAGGACTAACAAATATGTTGTTATAATTTAGTTTAAATCATGGTTACTACAATTTAAAATCAAAATTGTGGTCGATTCAACTAGTCAAGATTTTCTCCATTTATTAGTGTCTCCATTTCTTCTATTTGGAGAGATAAAAGTACAAAGAAGTTTGAAAATAATTAATAGTAATCCACTTAGTGGTAGGACATACTACATACTCCTAAATGTATATACTTTTTTATATTTATCTTTCATCAAATGACATTATCTATTTACTTTTAGCAAATGAAGAGGATTTTAACCCTAATTCAACGTGGATTAACCACAATTTTTAATGTAAAATAAATTTATCGTTTCAGTTTTCCATCTTTACTTTTGGTCACTCCTTTTAAGTCAACTCACATGTAGAATTCATATTTTTGAATAAAATTTTGCAAAATTTTCTATAATATTATAAGAATCACTTTCAAAAGAAATTAGATTTTTTTTAACAAAACATGAGTTAAATATAATTTTTTATATTTTTTACGGTTAAAAAATCATATTTAATTCATATTTTGTTAAAAAAAAAAAAAAAACTTGAAGGGATTTTTATAATATGTTCTACACATATATGCGTAATTTTATTAAAGAATACAAAGATTATATATAAATTGATTTAAAAATAAAGACTCAAAGTGGAGATTGTAAATTTTATGGAAACTAAATGTCAAATTATTTTTTTGTGAGAAATTAAAACAAAAAATTAATATATTAATAAAGATCAAAAATATATTTAACTCTAATTTTGTAACTAATTAAATGAAAATGATTAAGGTTAATCGGGACTGAAAACATACTAATGGTTCGTTTTCAAATCCAATCAATCAATCAAACTTTTTCTACTGATTGTTACTGTTTTCCAATTCAGGGGGCAAAGTCACTGTGGAATTGTGGGATTAATGGGTGATCTATCCCCACGTTGAAATTAATCTTATGCCATTCCCACTCACTTAACTTTTTTTCCCAAACTGATCCCGAAATTTTCTTATCATGGTATGGTTTGATTCTCAAACGTAGTTACAAGATCCTTCCTTAAAGCACCTAAGAATCTTGCTAGCTTTATATGAATGAATTTCAACAGGAAAAATGATATTTGTACAACCACTTTGTGACAACTTTCTTTTTCATACTCACATTATTTTCTTATTCTCCCTCTTCCTTTTTCCGTCTTCTTTGTTTTTAACTAATAAAAAGAGAGAGAAAAGAAGTTGTCATCAAAAGTTGTCTCAAATGGTTGTTCAAATATCACTACTCTTTCAACAAACATGGACACTTGTGTAAAAAAAAAAAATACAAATATATGATTGAAATCTATCTGTATACTAGATGTATACATCAAGGTTTGCAAGGTGTTTACCTCAATTTTTTTTTTTTTTTTTGCAAGGGGTTGACTTTTATATTAACGTATGTAATATAGCATACAAATAAATTGAAATTTGTTATACAATTTAATATGAGAAAAGAGAGTATGAACTAGTTACTAGTTTTGCACTAATGTTAAAAAAGAATTGATAATTTAGTAGTTATTTTTAAAAAGTGGTTAAAATATGTTTTTACTATTTTTGCCATTGATACATCTCAATTAAACTCTCTTTTAAGAATAGAAAATAAAAATAGACTGATATGGATTGATAGAGTAGATTATGTCGTTCGAGCATATCAAAAGTGATTGTTGAAATGTAAATAGCTCAGTCCAATATTTATGCTATTGATTAATTCCTCCTTATTAAACACTATGATAGATTATTATGCATTAGAAATTGATCATCGATTTTTATGAAATGTTGATGATATCGTTCGAGCTTTAACGATTTCGTGAAATATTCAAAATCATGAAAACAAGAAAACGATATGAATTAATGTCCATGTACCATGTTTTTAATAGTTTTAGTTTGAAAACCTTATCTAAATGGCCAATTGGGATTCCAAGCAGACACTAGATTGAGTTTTAATGATTATTATCTACCCATGACAATTGTTAAGTATCAAATTACGAAAAAAGGTAATATCATTTTTGTGATTAGAGACTTTGATTTAGTACTACTTGACGTTAGAATCGTTAATTAAAATGATGGTTGATGTTAGTGAATTAACATAGAAGTGACTATCAATGTGAAAAATTATGTGTATTAATGATAAGGAAAGTATTGCTTTTGCAATGAAAATGTTAAATGTGAGGTAGAAAGCTACTCTCGTAAAATAGATACATTGTAGTAGTAATTAAATGGGGAACCACGTCACTTACTACTTTTAAGCATGCCACACCGATAGACGATTTCTAACAGGTACATTCTCACTTGGAGGGATTTATTGACACGGTATAACAATGAAATTTCAGTCAATGTATTGAAACAAAATAATGTTGGATTTTGAATTTTCTAATAACATTTCCATTTTTATAGTTCTATTGTATTCATTTTGAACTCAGGTCTTTACTAGTGGCTTTTCTTGAGTATTTTATGGTTATGTAAAAAAAATACTCATCAAGATGCAATCTCATAGTTCAGTTTTGTATTTTCAGATAAACAGATGAATAAAGGTAAAGATAAAGTTGTGAAATTGAACTGATTGTGAATATTGTTGCTAATATGATTTGATAAAGTTTATATCAAATCTTCTTTTGTAAAATTCAAATGAGAAGTTATCATTATATAATCTTTTAAAATCTTGTATACAAGTACCTAAACTTGTATGATTATGGTAAGATCTTTTGTACTTACTGTATCCGTGTTTGATATCTTGTATTAGTCAATAAACCAGGGTGTTAAAATAGATCACATGTAATATATACAATAATGGTACGTATAGATAGAAACTATCACAATTGTGTTAATTTACAAACGAAGTTCAAGTCCTCTTTCAAACAATATCAACGAAAGCTTAGAGAATTAGAGAGATAGAGAAAATGGTTCTTATGCATTTATTTTGAGTGTGATATTATAATATAAATGGATCTTAAAATGAACAAACTCAACATATAAGCATGCATATAAACAATCACACCATATTTTCATTTATAACTTTTAAGTATATATAATAATAACATTATTTAAAATTTGTATCCGATCATGATGATTTATTGGTTTTTTCTACATTACCGTCTCTTGTTTAGATGATATTTACCCCTTCAAGATATCAACCAATCAAAATGTAATTAATATACAAAATGTAACATTAAATATCAAATAAATGAGACAATTTATTTTAGGCAAAATTACACTAAATGTCATTTATCTTATTAATTTGTAACACATTAATTCTTTATCTTTTTTTTGTCCCATTTAGATCCTTTATCTATTAAAATGTGCACAAGTTAATTTTTCTATTAAAAAAACATGAAAATTTTAATTTTATTAATAACTTTGTTTTATAAAATACTTTTTAATAAATAAATTCATAAATCCTATAAACATTTCATCCTCATATTCATCATCTTCATCTTCTTCCTTAAATCAAAAAAATTGTCCATCCAAATAAACCTTCAAATTCCTTAAATATTTTCACTTCCATCTTCTTCTAAACACAAAATTCAAAATCCCCAAATTTCATAAACCCTAATTTTACCAAACCCATAAATTTCGATTTTGGATTTAAAGAAAAAATCTCACAATTTGGATAGTGAACCTCTCATGTTTGAGGGCTCAAGCATAGTTTTAGTTAAGATCATCATCATAGCCTAGATCTTGTAATTTTCTCATCGAATACAATCATCACTTTTCCCATAGCTTTCCTATCTCTGATGGTAGTGAAGGAGAGGTTCCTGCAACAATAAGAAATTGTTTATACCATCGTATAGCACTAGTCCAAAATTTAAAAAGGTTAAAAATCTAAAAAGCTAAACAACTAGCTCATATGCACAATCCTCGTCAAGTTCACATCAAACACCATTATAATCAAATTTCATAGAAAACAAGAAACCCGATACTTTGAATTCTCGATTTCTTTCTTTATATCCAAAATTCAGATTTATGGGTTTGGAAAATTTAGGGTTTATAAAATTTGAGTATTTTGAATTTTGTGTTTAAAAGAAGATGGAAGTGGAAATATTTAAGGAATTTGAAGGTTTATTTGGATGGACAATTTTTTTGATTTAAGGAAGAAGATGAAGATGGTGATTATGAGGATGAAATGTTCATAGGGTTTATGAATCTTTTTATTTTTATTAAAAAATATTTTATAAAACAAAGTTATTAATAAAATTAATATTTTCATGTTTTTTTAATAGAAAAATGAAGAAAAGGATTAACTTGTGCACATTTTAATAGATAAAGGACCTAAATGGAACAAAAAAAAGATAAAGGACTAATGTGTTATATGATGGGTTGAATTTGATGTGAAATTTTAATTGTTGCAAGACATATAGTGTAAATTAATTAAGATTGAATACCTAAATATATAATTAAATTAAATGTTACCTTAGGATTAAAATTGATTTTTTTATAGAAAAAGTTGAATCATTTATTTGACATTTAATGTTAAATTTGTATATTACATTTTGATTGGTTGATATTTTGAAAGGGTAAATACCCCCTAAATAAGAGAGGGTAATCTAGGCCTCTCTTAAGTTTCGTAATAATATCATTCTTTACAAAAATATAAATATATTTCATTTTAAATCACATGTCATTAGTATGATAAAATATTAATTTACATAATCATATTGACTTTAGCTAAACAAGTTTTTTTTTTTGTCTTATATGAAGTGGTAAATCACTGAAAATAAACTCACACACAACTGTGAGATCTCGAGTTCGAACCTGGTTCAAGATGTTCGGCCTTACAATTTCGGCATTTACCAGTTGAGGTAGGACTTCTAGACTATACAAGTTTTATTTTAAAATGGCAAAATATATTAATCACAAATTAATGTGTCATAAAAAAACAAAAAAAAACTGAGCATGGTTTGTAAAATCATAAGTAAATTTAATAAATTGAAGGCAACACATCAAAATCAACAATTAATTTAAGACCTACTAATTATTGTAGTAGATTGTTATAACTTTGTAATTTGTAACAGCGTTCTAGTTTTTGATATTTTTAAAAGTTAAAAAAAGCATTGAAGGTTGTTAAAATATTCAAATATATGTGAAATATAAATTGAAGTGTGAGAAAAATCACAAGTGTAACAACATTATTACTTAAATATAAAACTATAGCCTTTAAAGTAAAATAAAAACTATTTTCCATCTCAACAATCAAAGCTATTCTGATAGGCGGTAGAGTTAATAAAAATGTGTGATATGTTTTAATTGAAGGCGACGACACAAATATCTTTAAAACTAAGAGTGAATAAGCGATCTATATAATATTTTTTGATGTCTTGTTTCATTTTATTACAATCAAAGTATAGCACAAACCCATAACTACAATGTTCTTGAAATTATCGGGTGTTAACACAATAATTAAATGACAACTCGTGAAATATTCTGGCACAACTTTTATGTAATCTCTTTGGTCTAACATTAAATTCATATTCATGTGGACACAAAATCTATTGGGTTCAAGATTGTAATGCATTTACATTGGCGCGTTATACATCTCACCACAAGTCCAGATGGACACAACCATGATTTGTTGATACAATGATAATCATTATAACAACTGTCATCTGTTGTAATGAAAAGAGAGAATAAAATAATGTAACTATAATGGGATGAAATATTATTTACAAAGTTAAGAAGGAAATTTAAAAAGGATAAAAAGTGGTTTACCGTCATTGTTTGTTGCAACAAGAAATAACTTAAAAAAGATAATCATAGCATAAACAAACTTGACAATTTCAGTCATATTCCTCCACCCTCCCTTTGCATATAACAAATTGTTTTACCACTTTACAATTTATAGAGTTAATCCTCTTGTTACATCAATTAAATAACTTTTAGCGCTTTCGAAGTTGTAGAAAAACATTTATAAAATCATAATTGTCATTAAATATCTCTAGAGTACGTCAGTGTGTTGTGTTTGTCTGTTTCGCACACTTGGTAAAGAAGTCACTTAAAAAAAATCTATTCATTAGAATTCATTCCTTTATAAACTAAATTTCCATTATTATATAACCTATCACGATAAAAAAGGGACAATCATAATTATTTTTTTTGTAAAAATTAAAATTCAAAGCCATTACATTGCATATATGGGATCCCAACTAAGATAAAACGCCAAGACTACTACTATATTTGAAACGATGTTTTCATGTGAAAGTTTAAATTGCAACATTTAATTGTACATGTGGGTTGCTCGTAGCGATCTAATGTAGAGTGTCTTGGTAAATGAATAACAATTAGAGTAATTAGAATTAGGAAGTTTAACTTATTATATAATTACAGGAGGGTGGCACCCTTTGGTATCGTGTCCTTTATGCCCGTTACGGAGAGGAGAGAGGGCGGCTTTGCTGCTCTCGTAGAGGTGGTGGATCAGTGTGGTGGCAGACTATTTTAGATGTTAGGGATGGTGTGGGTCAGATTGATTCAGGTTGGATGTTGGACAATATTACTCGTCGTGTAGGGAATGGTTTGTCCACTTTGTTTTGGGTCGACCCTTGGCTGGAGGAGAAACCTTTGTGTATTACTTTTTCGCGTCTGTATGAGTTAGCGGAGAACAAGTAAGTCACGGTGGCTGAGTTGTTTGCGAGAGGGTGGGGGGTTAACGGGGAAGCGTGGAAGTGGCGTAGGAGACTTTTCGCGTGGGAGGAGGAGTTGTTGGGGGATTGTATTAGTCGTCTATCTAATTTCTCTTTTCAGGATGACCGCGCAGATAGTTGGATTTGGACATTACATGATTCTAATTGTTACATTGTTAGTTCTGCTTATTATTATTTAACAGACAGGGAGGTTGATGAGCATCATCAGCATATTAATAATTACAGGTTTTTATGGCTGAAAGCGGTGCCTCTTAAAGTAGTAATTTTTGCTTGGCGCCTGTTCCTCAACCGGATTCCTACTAGAGACAAACTTTTTCAACGAAAGGTTTTGCTTGCATCTAATCAGGGGTGTATTGCTAATTGTGGTTTTAATGAAGACAGAGATCATTTACTTCTCACGTGCGGTTTTTTCGGCGGGGTGTGGCATATCATTGCGGCTTGGCTTGGTTACTCAACAGCTTTCCATTGTCACTTTTTTGAACATTTTCATCATTTTAGTGGTCTGCGTGGCTTCTCTAAGAAATCGATTGAGTCCATGCAGATTATTTGGCTTTCGGTAACTTGGACAATTTGGAAAGAACGGAATAACAGAATTTTTAAAGGAAAGGAGGATAACTTGCTAACGCTAGGTGAAAGGGCAAAGCTTCAATCTTTTTGGTGGTTGAAATCGAAATACACTAATTTTGATTTTGACTATCAAGAATGGCGGCGGAGTCCTCTAACTTGCTTAAACTTTATTTTCTAGCTAATTGTTTCTTTGTTTCACTGTTTCTGCGCCTTATTGGCTTTGTACAGGATTGTTTTGTGTACCATTTGTGCCTAGGCGTTTTGGCACGCCTTGTGCTTTAGCGTCTAGGTTTGTTTAATATATATTTCATTTTGGCTTTTTCAAAAAAAAAATGATTGGATCAAGAAGAAGATATTTAGTCTTATAAACATGAAAATCATTTTTTTTACAGCATAAACATAAAAATCTTTAAAAATTGTATAAACCTTAAATAAAGAGTTGATTAAGTAATACTTTAAAAATTGTATAAACATTAAATAAAGAGTTGATTAAGTGATACTTTTTTTTAAAAAGCCAAAATAAAATTATATAACAATGCAGTCCCTAGAGCACAACGTGTGCCATAGAGACTACAACAGGAACCAAGAGTTACAACAAAACAACCAACCCAACAGAGCTACATCAGCCTATACCCAAACATACAAGAGGGCATGACCACCACTGCTGAGTACCAAACACAAAAGTAGTTCTTTTAGCTTTCAACCAAGCTAAGGACAACATCTTGACCTTGTCTAACAAACGGGGAATGAGAGTTATTGCATTATTAAACAGACGATTATTTCGCTCTATCCACACAATCCAAACAAAGAGAAGGCAAATAAGTTGCATAAAAAGTAATACCGCAAAGGAATTGAAGATTTTGAGGCTATTAAGAAAATTGTATAAACCTTAAATAAAGAGTTGATTAGGTAATACTACTATGGAATTAAGGATATTGAGGCTATTAAGCAAATCAAAGAAAAGTTTATCTTGTTCTAGCAGCCAATTATTTATGGCATTTATCACATTCTAAGGTCGAATTTTAGATTTTCTACAATAATCATATGAAAATTTAAAAATGGTTGGATTCATGATTAAATAGTGATAACATATACCAAAAAATAGGATTTGGATCATCTCATTTCTCTCAATCTCTCCGCGTCTCTCCTTCACTAAGTTCTATCTATCTCTCTGTCTCTTTAAATATTAGAGAGAAGATCAAGAGAAAGAGAAAATAAAAAATAAGATCAAGAGAGAAGAATATCAATAGAAAGATAGACACAAATTCGAGAAGTATAAAAAATGAGAGAATGAGGGGAAGGAGAAGATCCAAATACCAAAAAATTATTTCCTTACATCATACAATAAACTTTCCTAATTCAGTCAAATCAATTTCTAATTAAGGAGATTTCCCATTCCATAACTTCACCACTAACAAGATAAATCACAAAAAAAAAAAACTATCACAATGGAGCTACTTTCCAATATAAAGCTCAAGATCTCTCTCTCTCTCTCAAAGAATACCAATGAAAAGGTATAGAACTTTGATAACATTCCCATTATTATAGTTGTACGGTATTCATTTTGAATTTAGGTCTTTACTAGTGCCTTTTCTTTAGTACTTTATGGTTATAGAAAGAAAAAAATGCTCATTGAGATGTAATCTCATATTTCAGTTTTGTGTTTTTATACGAGCAGGTGAATAAAGGTGAGGCTTAAATGCATTTTTTTATCCCTTATATTTTAAAATGTTGCGATTTTGGCCCCCTTAAAAAAAATAGATATTTGGACCCCCAACTTTAGCCCCTTTTACAAATAGATGATTTTGACCAAGTCAAAGTCTATATAGCATGTTACTTAAGTGATTTGGCAGACAACTGTGTAATTATGATTTAAAAAATAAAAAGAAAAGCAACGTATGTATTTCAATAATTTAAAAAATAAAAAAAATAAAAGAATACAAGAAAAATGCACGTGAGCTTCTAATTTTTTTCTCCTTCTTCATCTTCATAATCCTTCAACATACAACCCAAAAAAACAAAAAAAAACCCAACAAAGGGTTGTAAAAACAAAAAACACTCTCCTCTCCTCTCTTATGATTCCGAAAATACTCTTTCTCCTCTCCATGCTTCAAAAACTAGCACAAAAAACAACCCCAACAACACCAATTATTCAATTGATTTCTGCAATATTTTCAATTAATTCAATTGAATAATATGAAAATTTTAAATTCAGAATAAAAATTTTAAAAATTCAACTTGAACAAGCGATATCGAACAAGATCGGAATAAGAGAGAGGAGAGCAAAATCGGAAAAAATCTCCATTCAATATCATTGACGGCGGGATGGCGAGAACACCGCCGAAGAACTCAATCATTTTATGATACTGCAACTGTTTCGCACGACAAATACAACAAGGGCGATGGCCAAGACCGAAAGCCTGATTGAAAGTGAATCTGGACAAGAAATGGGATGCCATGGAGCTTATCACTGAACGAGAAAGTGAATCTCGACGAAATTAAAACTGAAGCTTCTCCGATTAAAATGCAGCTTCTTTCCTTTGAAGAAGAAGCAGCAAAAGAAAAAAAAATGAAGGTTGTTATGCTAGAGGGAGAGCAGAGAGGGAGTTTTTTTTCTTTCCTTTGAAAAGAAGCTCATGTGTTTCTCTTTTTTTTTTTTTTATATTTTTAATTCAACAAATACACGTGTGTCATATTAAATTAATTTAAAATAAAAATTGTATAGTTGACATGCCAAATCACTTAAGTGACATGCCACATAGGCTTTGACTTGGTCAAAATCATCCATTCACAAAAGAATAATGCTTAAGTGTGCGAAATTTAATTTCGCACAATCCACGCGAATGTGCTGGAGCATTAATGACCATCCGATATCTCTTTCTCAATCACTGTTTTAGCCATAATGACAAACTTAATCCTTGAAATAAGGAACTATGAAATCATCTTTTCCACCGCCCCACTATTCACTACCAAATTTTTAATCTCCCCTAATTGGAAACAATGTTGCAGAGTCAGACAAAAACAAACATAGTAGAGGTGTTGATAGTCTCTGCACTGCGGTGGTTGTAGTGGTAGTAAAGTAACCATGGTGACTGATTGCCGCAATTTACAAATGGAAAGTTGTTGCAATGGCCATAAGACACTTTGGTTTAAGCAATGACTGCTATTAACGGCGGCGACGGTGATCGACGCCATCGCCGACGACGGTGATCGACGCCATCGCCGACGGTGACCGACATTGTCGCCGAGCAAACAACCAGCTTGCAGAAAACAGCCAAGGCGGTTACCGAAAAAATGAGTTTTACCATAAGGCAATCCCATAATGGGAAATATTATATTTTGATCAGTTTTATTTACTTTTTTTTAAACAAAATGTAGCCTTAATTAATGAGTTTGTACGCAAGCTTCTTGTTCGTGTGTTATGTGCGAAAAAATACTTCGCACCATTTAGCACTACTGTTCGCAAAAGGGGCTAAAGCTAGGAGGTTCAAATATCCATTTTTTTATGGGAGTCAAAATCGTAATATTTTAAAATATAAGAGGTAAAAAGTCAATTTAAGCTTAAAGGTAAAGATAAAATTACGTGAAGTTTAATTGACCATGGATATTGTTGCTAATATAATTTGATAAAGTTTATATCATATCTTCTTTTGTATACTGTAAATGAGAAGTTATCATTATGTAATCTTTTTGAAACTTGTATTTTGATACAAGTACTTAAACTTGTATGTTTATGGTAAGATCTTTTGTACTTAATGTATTCGTGTTTGATATATTGTATTATGTACTAGTCAATAAACCGGGGTGTCACAATAGATCACATGTAAATACATACATAAAATAATAGTATATATATAGAAACTATCTCAGTTGTGCTAATTTACAAAACAAAGCTCAAGTCCTCTTTCAAACAATAGCAATGCAAGCTTAGAGAATTAGAGAGATGAAGAAAATGGTTCTTACACATTTATTTTGAGTGTGATATTATAATATAAATGGATTTAAAATGAACAATGTTCTTGAAATTATTGGGTGTCAACACAATAACTAAATGACAACTCTTGAAATATTCTAACATGACTTTTATGTAAGAGAAATGATATTTGCACAACCAATTTCTAACAACTTTTTGACAACTTTCTCTCTCATACTCGCATTATATTCTTATTCTCTCTCTACCTTTTTTTCTTTCTATTGATTTTGACCAATTAAAATAGAGAAAAACAAAGTTGTCATGGAAGTTGTTTAGAAAAATATGTACAAATATCACTACTCTTTATGTAATCTCTTTGGTCTAACAATCAATCATATTCACGTGGAGAAAAAATTTATTGGGTTCAAGATTTTAATGCATTTACAATGGTGCGTTATACATCTCACCACAAGACCAAATGGGCACAACCATGATTTGTAGATACAATGATAATCATAATTACAACTGTCATCTGTTGTAATGAAAAAAGATAATAAGATAATGTAACTATAGTGGGATGAAATATTATTTACAAAGTAAAGAAGTGAAATTGAAAAGGATAAAAAGTGGCTTACCGTCATTATTTGTTGCAACAAGAAATAGCTTAAGAAAGATAACCATAGCAAAAATAAACTTGGCAATTTCAGTCATATTTCTCCGCCCTCCTTTTACTTATAACAAATTATTTTACCACTTTACAATTTATAGAGTTAATCCTCTTGTTACATCGATTAAATAGCTTCTAGCGCTTTTAAAGTTGTAGAAAAACATTTATAAAATTATAATTGTCATTAAATGTCCCTTAGGACGTCAGTGTGTTGTATTTAAAAATCCATTCATTAGAATTCATTCCTTTATAAACTAAATTTTCATTATTATATAACCTATCATGATAAGAAAGGGACAATCATAAAATATATATTTTTTGTTGTAAAAATTAAAAATCAAAGACATTACATTGTAGATATGGCAGCCCAACTAAGATAGAACACCAAGACTACTATATTTAACACAATGTTTTCATGTGAAAGTTTACATTGCAACATTTAAGAGTACATGTGAGTTGCCAGTAGCCATCCAATGTAGAGTATCTTAGTAACTGAATAACAATTAGAGTAATTAGAATTAGGAAGTTTAACTTATTATAAAATTGTTCTATGTATTTATTTTGATTCTTACTGTATTGAAATACTCTGAATGTCTTGAGGTTCTTGAAGTTTAATAAAATTCATAAATTCAAATTTTAAAATGATTGGATCAAGAAGAAGATATTTAGTCTTATAAACATAAAAATCATTTTTTTTACGGCATAAACATAAAAATCTTTAAACCTTAAATAAAGAGTTGATTAAGTAATACTACTAAAGTTAGTAAAAAAAAGAGTAATACTGCTAAGGAATTGAAGATTTTGAGGCTATTAAGAAAATTGTATAAACCTTAAATAAAGAGTTGATTAGGTAATACTACTAAGGAATTAAGGATTTTGAGACTATTAAGAAAATCAAAGAAAAATTTATCTTGTTCTAGCAGCCAATTACTTATGGCATCCATCACATTTTAATCATGATTTTCTACTATAATCATATGAAAATTTAAAAATGGATGTTTCATGATTAAATAGTGATAACGTATACCAAAAAATAGGATTTGGTTCCTCTCATTCTTTTCAATCTCTCCGTCTCTCTCCTTCACTAAGTTCTATCCATCTCTCTATCTCTCTAAATATTAGAGAGAAGATTAAGAGAGAGAGAAAATAAAAAATAAGGTCAAGAGAGAAGAAGAAGATCAAGAGAAAGATAGATACAAATTGGAGAAGGATGGAGAATGAGAGAATGAAGGGAAAGAGAGGATTCAAATACCAAAAAATTATTTCCTTGCATAATACGGAAAACTTTCCTTATTCAATCAAAATGATGTCTAAGGAGATTTCCTACTCCATAACTTCACCACTAACAAGATAGATCACATCTATATACAAATATATATAATAAAAAAAAAACAGTACATTTCAACTATCACAATGGGGCTAATTTACAGCATAAAGCTCAAGATATCTCTCTCAAAGAATACCAATGAAAGCATATAGAATTCAAGAAGTCGTTTTTTCAGAGGTCGTTTTCGTGAAGGAGTCTGTTTTAGGTGGTGATGTTTATTTTGGGTGGGTATTGAAGGTAGGGTTTGATCGGGTGTTGTTTGTAGGGTTGTCTTTTAAGGTGTTTATTTTCAGGTATTCCGCCTATATACGACGCTTTTAGGTTGTATTCTCTGAATCACCGATCTCTGTTCGTCTTGAGTAGGGATCTGGTTGTTAAATAAAATTTGTTGTTTCAAAAAAAAAATGAAAGCATATAGAATTCAAGAAATGTAGAAACGATTCTTATGTAGTTATTTGGAGTTTGATCTTGTAACTCAAATGAATCTTAAAATTACAAACTCAACATATAAATATGCAGGGGGAGGCAGAAATTTAGTTCAAGGGGACCGAATTGAAAATATAATTTTGTGAATTGTAGGAGGATGCAATCGCGACAAGAGAATCTTTACTAGTGGCTGAGAATGCAAAAACAAAATCGCATGCTGTGATTTGATATTTCGAAGCGAAATTTTAACGATGAATCTTATATTAGAATGTTAGTTAAGGATTAATATTCTTCTATAAATTGTATAAAAACACTACTTTCTTTTTCGGTGTTAAAAATTTCGGTTAAGGTTTAGTGCAATTAACTCTAGAAACTTAGGTATTTAAGGCCCAATATATTAAGTCAAAAGAAGGTTAATATACAATATTGCATAAAGTTCACAAAAAAATAAATATTTGAGACTGAAAAATATAATAACATTGTATAATTTTCTTTTATAAATAAAATAAAATTGGGGGGACCATAACCTCAGTTGCTCCTCCTTCTAACCTTGTCCCTATAAATATGCATAAAACAATTACTCCCTTTTTTCGTTTATAACTTTTAAGTATAATTTAACAGCAACATTACTTAAAATTGGTACGCAATCAAGGAGTATTAGCTCTTTATCGAAATTGATCTCTCTTTCAGATTTTTGAACTTAAAAATGATTATATATTATATTTAAATTAAAAAATTTAATTAGTTAGTTTTTTGATAATTTCATCGTTGTTTATAATCTCACATCATCATGTCACATGCCACTTCAATTAAAATATCATTTTTTTAGTCTAATAATATGAGACAAAGACCAAAACTAAGTGATTTTAAGGCTCTATTTAGTTTGACGAAAGGGAAAGGACGGGAGGGTAAGAGAAATATTTTAGTTAAATATATGTTTGGTTCAAAAGAAAGAAGGAAAAAGAAATATTTTAATCAAAAACATGTTTGGTTCACAAGGGAATGAATTTTAAAATTTACCTTTTCACTCTTAAAATTTAAGTAAGAATAATTTTGAGTTTTAATTAATAATATAAAATTAAGGATAGTGGACCAATATGATTTCATATAGACCCAAAATAAAATAAAATAAATGATTGCCGCCTAATCATTGAGAACCACCCCTCTCATCCCTATCTTCAAGCATAATGTTTTCAGAAAGGTAAGCCCCACGTGCCCCCAATGATAGGGAACCAACCATATAACCATTGAAAGGTTGTCACGAAAAGAAGGACAAGTAGAGCTATAAATACCACCTGAAAGATCATTTCAGTGTATGACCAAATATATAAACCTAAAACTTCATCGCATAGCCCTTCCTTGAGCAGCGTAATCATATTGTGCTTATTTCGTAAAATATTAATTGCACACCTTCCATCCGTAAAAAAAAAAACTAGAATTTGGAAGGGAATCAATAAATGAGAATCTATAAGGCTCTGTTTGATTCAATGGAGGGGAGGAGAGAGATTTTAACGGATGGCAGGGGAAAGAAGAGGAGGGGAAGGGAGATATTTTGAGTTAATGGTGCTTTACTCCTCTGTAATATATGTCATTTTCGATTTTACATCCTGTAAAATATAAAATATTTTTTTTTTATTTACCCTATGTAAAATATTTTTGTTTTGATTTACTCCCTAATAGGTCATTCAAAAACCAGATTTTCTGAAGAAAAAAAAATAAAAAATTGATTTTTGAATGACCTATTATGGGGGTAAATCAAAACAAAAATATTTTATAGGAGGTAAATAAAATAAAAAATTAGAGGGTGTAAAACCAAAAATGACCTTTATTACAGGGGGATAAAACACTATTAACCCATATATTTTAGTTAAATATATGTTTGGTTCAGAAGAAGGAAGGGAAGGGGAATATGGATATTTTAATTAAAAACATGTTTGGTTCACAAAGAAAGTGGAGGAATTTTAAAATTAGTATACATTTTTACCCTTAAAATTTAATTAAGAATAATTTTGAGTTTTAATATAAAATTGAACCAAACATATTAAATTAAAAATACTCCCTTCCCTCCCATCCCCTCCAAAAACCTCAACCAAAAAGACCCTAAAATGGAATGACCAATTCTATGAGTAAGTAAAAATATGGAGAACGAAACTGTAATTGAGCTAAAATACCGATAGATGTTCATTTCAAATCATGTCATTATTGTGATAAATGATTACTTCACACAATTATATTGAGCTTTTTTTGTTACAACAATCATATTGAGTTTAATTATAGAATTTTTATTTTAAAATGGCAAAATATAATAATCACACATTAGTGTATAGCATTAAAATAAATTGAGTTTGGTTCATAGAATCATCATAAAACAATGCTAATTTGAAGAGAACACACCAAAATAAAAAACTAATGTAAGACTTGCACAATTATTTTAGTAAATTATTATAATTTGTTGTGGCATTCTAGTTTTCCGCAATTTTTAAAAGAAAACAAAGCACTCAAGCTGTTAAAAAAAATTAAAATATAAGATAAATATAAATTGAAGTGTGAGAAAAAATATAAAATATTATGACATAAAGATAAGGCTATAGTTTTAGAAGTAAAATAAAAACTTCATGGCTTCCCATATTTACAGAGAGGCAATGCTTGTGCAGATGCTTTATGTATTATTATACTATCTTTTTGCAAACTAGGAGTGATTATGTTAAAAATAGGGTTGGTTGGCGTAATTTTAGGTTTAATCACTCTTGGAAAAAAAAAAGTAAAATAAAAACCATTTTTCAACTAAATTGAATAATTTGGGAGTTTGAGTTTCAAACCCCAATCTCTACATGTATTATGAAATATTCATATCAACTGAGTTAAATTTTAACGACAATTTTTTTTTTTTGTCTACTATTCATATCATAAACGTGAAAAGTTGTTTAATAAATATGTCACAAAAATGTAGGATGTGTCTGTTTTGTTTTTCAACAAGATATGCATGACGTATAGTTGGAATTTTAAATATTTTACTTGCATTCTTTAAAAAAATATATTTTACTTGCATATTCGTATCCTTTTTACAGAACTTCATGCAGCCCCATTAGTGCTCCCATTCAGAAGCATGGTATACCCACTAGAGTGCTTGTGTTTTGAGTGACTACACAGTGAGTGGTAGTTGCTTGATTAATTAATAAGGGTCATATTAATCGGTGTCTTGTTAAGGAAGTTAAAATAGTAAATTTTAAATTGAAATATTATTTTTTAAATTTTTGATGCATTTACCAATGTCCAAGACTCGTTAACATTTTCCAATTAATCTTCTTTGTAAGTGGCGACATTAGACTTCACTAAGCTACATTTAAGGCAATGGATATTGTATGTTACTATCATGTCTAGTTAAATTGACTGTGTACTTAAACAAGGACAATAATTTATGATTTGTTACAATTAATTAGTCTAATACTAGTACTATTACCCGTGCTACCGCCCGGGACATTAAAAATGGGGAAGCTAAAAAATATCCAATATTATTTATTACATAAATAATAAAATAAATAAACATAAATAGTATACAGCTGCCCATGTGAGAAGACCACAGAGGAAACTACCGTAGATTAAAGAGATATAAACTACCGTAGATGTTATTTGAGAAAACATCACAAATAAGTTATTTTGAGTTCGACAAAAGTACACTCACTCGGCCACGGTATTGGATACACAATTCTTAATTAAGGTACCTTCATAAAATACATTAACTAAAAAACGGCACATAATAATGCTAAACATCGGCCTTTCATAATGAATATATAGCCTCTGAATGAAGACATCGGCATATATATGGTAACTTAGCTTTTCAATTACCTGTTTCCAAATAAATAAAAAGAATAAACAGTTTGTGAGGCAAGAACATTTATATTATCAGCCATAATTAAATAGGAAAAGGCTTCACCTTAAAATATGTCAATCAGACTTGAACTTATCAATTAACATTATGCCTTTCAAGTCATCGAACATATTAGCAGCAAAAGAACATCATCAGTGCGTCTAGTGTCACTTGGTTACATCTGCACAAAGCGTACATGGCTTATAACATCACCTGTAGATTGAATTTACCTGAAAAAAGACGGGAACAACCAATAGGAATCAGTCAGGACACAATAAGATCATGTCATACACAATTTGAGTAAGCATATTTTGTCACTCACTTACTCGACCTGCTAAAAAGCTTCAAGTAGAGCTTGGTTGACATTCTTATTATGCGTTTGGTTCAAAAACTGCCTCCTCCATCATCCATGACTTTCTGCATTAATTGTAGACAAACAAAGTGGATCAGTTGGTACTCACTTACTCGACCTGCTAAAAAGCTTAATTTTTTCCATAACATAAATTAATATGAACTCATAGCGTAGTATGAAGCAATGATCCAATTTACAACAAAGTAGTATGAAGCAACATGTCATAAGCATTCTTCCTTACAACTCATAATATTAAAACAAAATTGAAGCTTGTTAGCAAGTAGAGAGGAAGGCAAAACAAAATGAAACTATGAAGCTTATATGAATAGCAGAAAAGATGAGATGCGCTTAGAAAAAATTGAAATGAAGTGTTAGTTCGAAAAATATAGCAAAACTAATCCTTACTCACAAAATTAATCCTTACAACTCTATAATTGTTTCATAAAAAATTCAATAAAATCAAATAAAAAACTAAAATTGAGAAGTGGTGTTGGTTTCTGATATACTATTAAGGTTATAACCATTTTTTTCTCAGCTTCTCCCTACACCGCCAAAATTAAAATTCAATGGCCCAATACAAAAAAATACCCTAAAAATTAGAAATGGTTAAAGGAAGAACAAAACAAACCTATCACAATTACCAATAGGCATTCGATTTTGCAACGGATAAGAGATAGTGGGAAGGGTGCGGTTGATGTTTGATTCACAACCGGAGATGCAAACTCGACTGAGAAAGAAATGAAGAGATGTCGAACCCTAAAAGTCAATAAGGGAGAGACAGCAACGAGGTTGACAGCGGCGGAAGAAAGGTTGATAGTGGCGGGAGGTTGAAACGTTTTGGGAGAAGAAGGTGAAGGGAATACGTGAACAATTTTGGGAAAAGAGAAATTGAAACATCTCAAGAGTTAGAGAGGGAGAGAAACTGAGAATCAATGAAGAATAAATCGATTCCAAAAGAAGAATATTGAATTAGTGAAAAGGGTTATAGAGTTTGAGAGTGAAATTGAGAACTGAGGCAGTTGGATGGGTGCTTGGTAAAATACACGCTAGAAAGGAAGATAAGTCTATATTGAGCAGTGTGCATAGTAATTGTCATTGTTTTGCAATCATGGAATGGGGGAAGCCACAACCAAAAGTGTTAAACGTAATTAGCATGGGGAATCTGGAAGTGCCAAGTCAAATGAGATCAAAGGATGAGATGAATGTTTAGCTAGCTCATTTGATCAAACGGCTCTCCTTAATTGGCGCCCAAAATGCCTAGATTTAGGGTTTTGCAAGATAATTAGTATTGTTAACAAAGATTAGATATAAGTATGATAAGTATGATAATAGCCAAATGGATACGAAAAGGAATGCATTATATGTTTCGATAATTATTCTGTCCCTCTTATTTTAATTTCTTATGTTCATTTTTTTCTCTACAATTTTGTTTGATGATCACTAGATGATCCTTTAGGTGCTTTAAGATAAGGTTTGAAGGATTCTCAATATTAAGATAATAGTAAACTAACATAAATGTCAACCAACATAACAAATGGATTTTTTGTCCTTATATGCATTCTTGGCATTTTTCTAAGTCTTAATTTTAAAATGACAATGATTAGTATACCTAATGTTTGGTATTATTTTGTTAGGAATATCAATTGAAAATCTCTCCATTATACCACTTCACACGTAAATATCTCAGTTTACTACAAACTACCACTAGTTTTTTTTAATGTAAATTCATTTGTGAGTATTTTTAAATTTTAAGGTATTCTCTACCTTAAACTTTGCATCATCTTCTCATCTTAGATTTTTCTATATAAAATAACATTATAAGCCATGTTGTTTATGCATTTTCATAACACAACTATTATGTGATATACCTCCATATGACAATGTCAAATTAATCGAGTCAGTGTATAAGCTGAACGCAAATAACAAAAATGGAAGTATTCAATTAAAAACTGATGTTTATGCCAAAAATATATTGGAAATGTAACCTCCACTAACAAGTTTGAATCTTCATATGTTAACTTAAGGAAACTGAGAATGCTATCTAGAGATAAGACATAAAATATAGACGATATTGTGCTCTAAAGGTACAAGTTTAGAGAACTGAAAATTTACAATGAGAGAGAAGAGAGCGGCGATCAGTTTACTATTCACCATCATCTTCATCTAGCCTTTCCTTCATCGCAGGTAACCTCTTAACCTCAAACCAACCCCAGTTTTTCTTCTTAGTTTCACAATGCAAACTTATATTCATTCTTGGAAATGCCTTGCAAACATAGATCCACCGATTGATTCATCCAAAACCCTTGATAAATCTGACCCATTTGTTCAAATCCCTAGACCTGAAACTCAAATTAACAACCATGAGTCAGTGACTCTCAACCGTAGCCTACATGTGAACCAAAACAAAACTACCCCATCAAACAAGCCGACCCAAACATTTGTCCAACCCAAAACTTTTGCCCAGGCTCTGTCAAACAATCATCTTTGTGATATTCCCTCATCACAACTACCTCAGCCTGTCATCAAAGGAGACAATCTATCCATTTCAATCCCAGAAGAAGAATATGAAGCAGGTATGGCATCTTGCAAACTCAACCTTCATGCCAGGGTCATATGGCCCAAAGGGGCAACCCCTCTTACTGTTTTTGCTTTGAGAAATTGTCTGTTGTCTGTTTGGAAGAATTTAGGTAAGTGGGGGGTTTCCTCAATAGGAAGAGGATACTATGAATTTGTTTTTTCCAGCTTGGAGGATGTAAAGAGAGTTAGATCAGTTCCTTCTTGAAATCTTAATCCAGGTGTCTTAAAGCTTTTTGCTTGGTCTCAAGATTTTAAACCTAATTTACAAAACAATTCCACTGCACAAGTATGGGTTAGGTTACACGGCCTTCCACAGGAATATTGGAGACCAAGGATTTTCTTTGCTATTGCAAATAGTGTTGGAACACCTATTTGCACAGACTCAGCCTCAACCAAGCCAATGATAGACAGAACATTTGGCCAATATGCTAGAGTTTTGGTTGATATGGATATTACAAAGGATCTAAGATACAATGTTTTGGTAGAAAGAAAGGGTTATGCTTTCTTTGTGGAATTAGAATACGAAAATTTACCTGATTATTGTGTTCACTGCAAGAAAATAGGACATGATGTGGAAATTTGCAGATTTGCTATTAAAACTGTACAGGCCAGGACAGCTTCAAAGCTAATTAACAATGAACAAAAAAAGGTTCATGTTATAGCTAGAGATGGGAGAAAAAATCAGGGCAAGAATGTTGAGAATCCCATAATTGTTGAAGAAGCAGCTTTGAAAGAGGTAGAGGTAATCAACAAAAACAAGGACAAACAAAAGGATCCTGCTGCCGAAGAGGGAACTAGTGGAGTAAAAAACATGGGTATACTGCTGCAAAAGAATCAATTTCAAATTCTACAAGTTAACGAAGATCCAATCAGTCCAAGAGCCGTAATGAGAAGTCAAGATCAGAATTTAGAAAAAGAGATCAATGATGAATTGGAGGAAAGAGTAGTTAATGAATCAGTGCAAGACTCAAGCTCTCAAGGCTCTGAGTTTGTTGATGCTACATAATTTCAAATTCTCAACAATGATGTCAATGATCAAGAAGATGTTGAAACTAAACTTCCAACTCCTGAAAGAGTTCAAAATGACATGGAATTTCTCAAACAGTCATGGGCCAATATAGTGGATGATACAGCCGCTGAAGACAGACTCTCAGAGGAACTAGAGCAGCGACAAGCTGCAGTTGAAGAGGAGCAACAACATATTTTTGCTGAGGACTTTCAGCTAGTTACAACAAGAAGTCAGAAAAAAAACAGCCAAAAAGAAGCAGAATCTGAAGACTGTTCAGCATCAAGCCAGAGCCAATAAGGTTTTTTATCAAAAACCTTTCAAATGAAGTGTTTGTTCTGGAATGTTAGGGGTATAGCTAATCACCCCTCAAGATTAGCCTTAAAAAGACTAATTATTTTGCATAAGCCTGACATTGTAATTATTTCTGAACCCTGGATGTGCTTCAATACTTTCCCTAATAGATGGCATTCTAACCTTAACCTAAAACTTTTTGCCATGAATTCTAGACCTAATCATCTCCCTAATCTCTGGTGCTTTTGTAAATCCAACCTTGACCCTATCCTTCTTGCTACTGATGATCAACAGGTTACCTTCTCTTTAACTATAGATTCCAAAGTAGTGGCCTTTACAGCTATCTATGCATCAACCAGTTACATCAAAAGAAGACAATTATGGTCCTCTTTGAATTCCCTTCAATCACAACATTCTATTCCCTGGTGTTTTATTGGGGACTTTAATGTTGTTATTGGATCCCATGAATATAGAGGTTCTTATCCTCCTGCCAGACTTCCAATGGAGGAGTTTCTTGGATGGTCAGAAGCTAATAATCTCTATCACATTCCCACTAGAGGTTCAGAGTTTACTTGGTCAAATGGGAGGAGAGGAAATAGAAGCACTGAAAAAAAATTGGACAGATCTATCTGCAATCAACAATGGTTAGATTTGTGTTGTTCCCTTTCTTGTTCAACTTTAACAAAACAAAAATCAGATCACCATCCCCTTTTACTTGAGTTCCAAGTGACCCCAGTCAGTTTTGCTTCCCAATTCAAATTCCAACAAATGTGGGCCCTTCACCCCGATTGTAAAGACATTATCACCTGTAGTTGGAATTCAAACATTATAGGCTCCCCTATGTACATTCTTAATTCCAAGCTGAAGAACCTCAAAACCATTTTGAAAGTGTGGAATAAGGAAGTCTTTGGAGATGTGCACGCTGCTGTGCAAACTGCAGAAGATAATTTGAATCAAATTCAGAATGATATCAACTTGCAAGGTTCCTTTGACACCCTTCTAGATGCTGAGAAATTAGCCCAAACCAACCTCGAACTTTGCTTGAAACAACAAGAAACCTTTTGGAAAGAGAAAGCTAAAATCAATTGGCACTTAGAGGGTGACAGAAACACAAAATATTTCCACAAAATAGCCAAAATCAAATCAACCAGTAAACTGATCACCACTCTGCAAGATGGAGAGAATACACTTACAGATACTCAACAAATTGCAAATCATATTGTTAATTATTATAAGTCTTTATTTTGTACTAACTTTGTTTTGCAGGACCAGTTACTTGTAGACGAAGTAATCCCTAAACTAATCGCAGATGACATAAATGCAGTTCTCACCACTCTCCCTTCATCATTGGAGATCAAGGCAGCAGTTTTTGGTCTAAACAAGGATAGCGCTCCTGGTCCTGATGGGTTCGGTGCTTTCTTCTTTCAAAATTATTGGCAGATTGTCAACAAGGAGGTTGAAAATGCAGTATTGGAGTTCTTCACAAAAGGATGGATTCTTCCAGGTTTCAATTCTAATATCATTGCTCTGCTTCCAAAAAATCCAAATGCCACTTCAGTAGATCATTATAGACCAATAGCTATGGCAAATTTTAAATTCAAAATCATTTCTAAGATTTTAGCAGATAGATTAGCTCAGCTTATGCCAAAGATCATCTCTAAAGAGCAAAAAGGTTTTATTCAAAATAGAGACATTAGAGACTGCCTGTGCATTGCCTCAGAAGCTGCTAATTTATTACATAACAAATCTTATGGGGGTAACATTATGCTAAAGATAGACATATCCAAAGCTTTTGACACTTTAGAATGGCCCTTCTTAATTCATGTTCTGAGAGCTTTTGGTTTTAATGAAACCTTCTGCAACTGGATTGAAGTTATTTTAAAGTCTGCATATCTTTCAATTTCTGTCAATGGAAAAGCACAAGGTTATTTCAACTGTACTAGAGGGGTGAGACAGGGAGACCCTTTATCCCCTCTTTTATTCTGCCTGGCTGAAGATGTTTTGAGTAGAGCGATTTCTAAATTAGTTGTTGATGGAAAGCTTGAACTCATTAAAGGAACTAGACATGTTAATGTTCCTTCCCACACTTTTTATGCTGATGATTTGATGATATTTTGTAAAGCCAAAAATGCAGGTATCTCAAATCTTAGAGATTTATTTATCAAATATGCATTGGAATCTGGTCAAGTGGTGAATTGTGCAAAATCAACAATGTATCCTGGCTCCATTGCAGTTTCTAGGATTCAACAACTCTCCACAATGTTAAACTTCAATATAGGATCTTTACCTTTCAATTATTTGGGGGTGCCTATTTTCAGAGGGAAACCAAAAGTTTCTCATCTTCAACCAGTAGCTGACAAAATCAAAGCAAAACTATCTGCTTGGAAGGCCTCCCTTCTCTCTATGGCTGGTAGAATTCAACTCGTTAGATCAGTAATTCAAAGTATGTTGATGTATAGTATTTCAATATACTCTTGGCCCATGTCTCTGATCAAGGATGTTGAAAAATGGTCAAGGAATTTCATTTGGAGTGGAGATGTGGATAAGAGAAAGCTTGTTACAGTTGCCTGGAAGAAAGTCTGCTTGCCTTTCTCTCAGGGTGGTTTAAGTCTGAGGTCCATTAAAACTCTCAACACATCAACAAACCTTAATCTTCTCTGGAAGATGTTGCATTCAACAGATGATTGGGCAATCTTGTTGAGATCTAGAGTTTTGAGGTGCAGAAAACCAATTCAATACCACATTTACTCCTCATTATGGAATAGCATCAAAGAGGAATTCAGTGATATCAACAATAACTCTATTTGGCTCCTTGGTAATGGTCAAAATATCAGTTTCTGGAATGATAGCTGGTGTGGAGCACCCCTTTCTCAAGCCTTAAGCATTCCTGATGCAATATCAGTTCATTTATCTTCAACTGTTAGTGATTACATTGTTAATGGTGAATGGAGTATTCCTGAAACTCTTTGTCAAATGTTTCCTCTTCTCAGTCAACTTGTGCAACAAGCTACTATCCCACTGGAAGATAAAGATGATCAATTAATTTGGAAGCATTCAGCTAATGGTTTCTTGGACCTCAAGCAAGCTTATGTTTTCAAGAGAAATAATAATGAAGATCTGAAGTGGCCAAAGTTAATTTGGAATAAGGATATTCCTCCCTCAAAGTCTCTTATGGTCTGGAGGCTGATGCAAGGGAAGATTCCTACTGATGATAGATTGATGGATAGAGGCTGCCAGCTGGTTTCCATGTGTAACCTCTGTTGTAAGAA
Organism: Medicago truncatula; assembly: GCF_003473485.1. NCBI lineage: Eukaryota > Viridiplantae > Streptophyta > Magnoliopsida > Fabales > Fabaceae > Medicago > Medicago truncatula. The sequence continues at coordinate 35,515,095 of NC_053044.1, forward strand.
TTCTGACTCTTTTATGCATCTCTTCTTTTTCTGCCCTTTTGCTTTAAAATTGTGGTCCTGGTTATCTGCATCTTTAAGTATGAATATGCAATTTAGAGACATGGATGACATTTGGAACTTTTGTGAAGGAGCTTGGTCCCCACAATGTAAAATTGTTATCATAGCTGCTCTGATCAATTTACTTAACACAATTTGGTTTGTGAGGAATGAAGCTAGATTCAACAACAAGTTAATTCACTGGAAGTCAGCCATTTCAATCATTATTGCTAACACATCTCTCTCTGGTAACTTCACTAGCAAGGCATCTAACAATTCTATCAGAGACTTCATAATTTTAAAAACTTTCAATGTCACAATTCGTCATCCAAACGCTCCTACAATCACAGAAGTAATCTGGAAGCCTCCTTTGTTTCATTGGGTTAAGTGCAATACAGATGGAGCATCATTGGGAAATCCTGGTTTAGCCTCTTGTGGTGGTGTTTTCAGAGATTTTGAAGGTACCTGTATGGGTTGTTTTGCTGAAAGTTTAGGTATTCTCACTTCTTATCAGGCTGAATTATGTGGGGCCATGAGAGCTATAGAAGTGGCGTATCAGAAACATTGGAACTTTCTTTGGTTAGAGACAGATTCTATGTTGGTGGTTCAAGCTTTTAAGAATTCCACTCTAGTGCCTTGGCAAGTCAGAAACAGATGGAACAATGTTCAACTTAAATTAACTAATATGAATTGTATAGTTACTCACATTTTCAGGGAAGGAAACCAAGTAGCTGATTCCCTCGCAAACTTTGGGCTGTCTCTGGATCACTTTGATTTTTTGGATCATATACCTTTGTTTGCTAGGGAATCCTACGTTAGGAACAAAATTGGTTTACCTGAATTTAGGTTTTCTTCCTGAGGGAGTTTTTTGGTTTGGTCCCCTCCCTCTTCTTTGTTTCCTTTTCTCTTTTAATCTATCCTTTGTGGGTTGCTAAAAAAAAAAAAAAGGTACAAGTTTAGAAGATAAATGTGAAACTTAATTTTGAAAATTATCCATTTAGAGACCGTTTGATTTAGTTTTTAAAAACTGTTTTTTAATTTTTAAAAATTAAAAACTAGAAAACTTGTCTGGATGTATGATTTTGTAAAATTGTTTTTAAAAACTTTTTTCCATTTTGCAGTTTTTAAAAATCAAAAATCAAAACAGCAAATATGGGTTTTGCTTTTCTCTTTCAACAAAGATTGAAAACAGAAAACACGGAGAAAATGTACAATTTTTATTAATGGCAGTTTGGTAATTAAGTGGAAGTTCTATTACTATTTTTTTTACCTATTCTTATGTTCACACTGAGGGAACCTATTCTTATATTAATTGAATTGAATTTTTGTCTATTCTTATACTTCTTCCGTCCCAGATTTAATCGAGCCAAAAGTTTATTTTACACATATTAAGGAAAATGTATAAATGAAGGAGATAGAAAAATAAGTTTTAAGTACTTTTGTTAAGTATTGGTGCATTCTCCACTATTATAAATGCAAAGTTGAATATATTGAATTGAGAGTGATGAAAGTAATATTAATTAGAGTTATAAAGGGAAAAAAATAATTAATATTGTATTGGAAAGTGAAATGACTCAGTTATTTTAGGACTTTTTTTTTTGCAATTGACTCAGTTATTATGGGACGAAGGGAGTATTAATTTAATTTAATTGAATTTTGTTCATTATTTTTTTCCATTATTTATTGAATGACAGTTTATTATTTAATTATATTCAATAAATAAATAATCATTAAGTCTCCGTAAGCTTAGATCAATTGATAGGAACATTGCATAATATATGCAGGGCTAGAGTTTGAACCCCATACACCTCATTTCTTCACATTTAAAATGTGTGAGTTTCAGCCACTAGACTACTTGACCAAAAAAATAAATAATAACCATTAATTTAATCGATCATGTGTAATCCTTTTTTTCTTCTTGTTTGATAAAGTGACAAGTACTATCGATACTCACATACAACTATGAGGTCTCGGATTTAAACTCGGGTGGAACTGTCTAACCTAATATTATCGGCATTATCAACATAAGTACATTATATGAACAATTCAGTTAATTTTGGATGACTAATCAAAAATTAGGTTGTTTCTATCCAATTGAATAAGATCTAATTTTGATCGATTTTTAGACATCTAAATTATAAATCATAATTTCTTTTACTAATATTGTAATATATGGCGGTTTCCTTTTATAATTGGCCTACAAAATACTTACATCTACATCAACAAGATATCCTATTTAATGTAAAAATACATATATTATCTTTATATGAAAAAAATTGATGGAGTTTTAATCAAATAATTAATTGAATTGATTAACATTTTTTTCTTAAGCATTATTTCAAGATAGTGTTCTTAAGCATTCGCTTGAAATTCAATTCCCATTAAAATATGTATCAATCAAACACATTTTCAATTTTTTAATTTTTAAAATATATTCATCAAACAAGTTTTTTTTATTTTTCATCTCTAAAACTGTTTTCAAAAACAGGATTACCAAACAAGATTTTTGTTCTTTTTCTTCTTAAAAAGACTTCTTAAAAATAGATTTACAAAAGAGTATTTAAAAACTAAAAACTAAAACACAATCAAACAGGCCCATATCTTGAAAGTTTTAAAACTTACTTTTTTTAAAACAAAACTTATGTTTTAATTCTGTTTTTTAATCCTTAACTTGTGTTTTTAGGACACAAGTTAGCATGACCTCGCTAATGTATTAATTCATTTATCATATTCTTTGTAACTTTTCTCTCTCAATAAAATCTTCACTTTCTTTTTGAAAAATAGATAGGATTCCCACCTTTTTTTTTTTTTGCTACAATGATGATTCCAACCCTTATTAACAATATACTTTGATGAAAATCTTTAAAATTCTGCTGTAAACTAATTTTTAATGCTTCATAATATCAAAAGTATGATTTTTCAAATTAACAAGAAAATATAACCAATATAAATACCTTTTTAGTATTACATATTTTTAAGTAGATTTTATTCCTTCATCATTAAAATGCGTAATAATAACTAATAATAATCTTGTCAAAAAAATAAATTAATAATAATTTACCAATGCTAAACTCCTATACATTTGTTCGTATATATACTCTATGGGAATTAGAAACCACAAGTCATATCATGTCTTTTTTAATAATTAATGACCATTACTTTTTCTATCTATTTATTTCTCGTACGCTCTACTTTTTTCGAAAATGTCTTTGAGATTTTCGGATTTTAAAATTCGAACTGATGTTTTCCTTTATTATAGGGTGAACAAAAAGAGTTTTTCACCAATTCGGATTTTGTAATCCGAAAAAATCCGAAAATCTCAAAAAATAGGGCGCACTATATGATTTTTTCGGATTATAGAATCTGAACACCCCCTAAACACCATTTTTTTCATGGTCCTGATGCAGTTCGGATTACGTAATTCGGACAACACCAGCACCAATTCTGAACATGTTTGTAATATAAATAGTCGTTTTAAGGACAATATTAATCTTCATAGCTTGTTTTTATGATCAAGACTCCCTTAGAAGGGATTCTTATGGGACTCCACCCTCAAAATCCCAAATTCCATCGTTTAAATTTTTTATGGTGCTAATGCAGTTTTCATAGCCCGGATTATGAAATCCGAACTCATCCGGATTATGAAATCTGAACTGCAAAGGGGAATTTTTGAAAATTTTTACAGGATACGTGAGGTGGGAAAAGTAATAGTCATATAATTAATATCATGTGGATGCGTAACTTATTTTGTTGGGGTCAAACAAAATGTGTTGAAACGATAGCCCATTTAAATTTGAAGATTTCTTTTTAGACCCTAAATATCTCTTTAGGCCTTCAAAATTTACATTTTTAACCTTAATAACATGTCCGATATATAACTACCGGAGCATCGTGTACATAGGTTCTGTTTGGTAAAAATAGCGGATAGCTTATAAGCTAGCTGATAGCTTATAGCTTATAGCTGATGACTTATAGCTGATAAGCTAGTTGAAGTGTTTGGTAAAATTAGTGGTTCAACTAACTTATAAATGTAAAATGACATAAAAGGACATTATTATTTCATAGTAATATTTATATTAATTAATATTTAAGTGTTTATAATTTATTAATTTAATATATTTTTTATGCATTATCATTGGAAAAATATAAAAAGTATCTACTCAGAAAAAAAATATAAAGAGTAAAAGATTTGGACAAAACAAAAAAAAGTATATTTCTTTAAAAAATAAAATAAGCATGTCAATAAAGTATAAAGAGTTTAGTGAATTTAAGCCTAGAAAAAGTATTAAAATATGATTATTTTAACTAGGGTTTTAAATGATTTAGACGTAAAAAAATGTAGACGTGAAATGATATATGAGAAATAGCTTAAGCCTAACACCCTTCATAAAAACAATTTAAGCCTAGCAAAAAGAATTTACACGTAACCAAAAAAAATTAAATGTGTCCTTTTTATGAAAAAAAAAAACTTAATTCATAAAAAAATATTTATTTAAACTGAAGGCAATGGTCATTTTATGTATGAAAAAAAAAATAAAAATTGCACTGGAGCTATATTGCAGTTGCACCGAGAATACAAGAGAATGCAATAGATCAAAACGAGTAATTATAAGGTAAGGCTATGGATGTTTATAAGGTAATTATATCTATTAGTTATATTATAATAAATTATAAAGGGTAAAAGGGGATTTTAGATAAAATAGTAAGGGCAAAAGTGGAAGAAAAAACAATAAGCTATAAGTTATAAGCTCAAACGCTACTTGGAATAGCATCTGAAAAATAGCTTATAAGCTTGTGAAATAAACTATAAGCTCGTGGTGAAAAACCATTATCAAACAGAGCTTTTTTTGTCGAACGAACTTATAAGCTATAAGCTAACTGTGTGGCCTTACCAAACAGAGCCGTAATTATCGGATGTTTATTTTAAATTTTCATTTTTGCACCTCCGGTACATAACTATAGGAAACGTATGAGAAAGAAAAAGGTTGAAACTTTTCAATTTAATTTTGATCATGAGGGACAAGGTTCCACACGTAGTGTAGAAAAATTAGAATTATCATGATGAAGGCGTATATGTACTAATTTTCAAAACGAAGTTAATTGTCTAAACTAAACATTTGATATTAGCAGCCTCAAAGTCACGACAATGTTATAAAATAAATCAAGTCATCAACCGTTTATTATTTTAACAATCCTTCTTGACACACTTCTTGTTTTTGTTTGCTTCTTATCAATAAATTTTATCATTCAATAAATTTTCTAATTACAAGAGCACAAATAAGAACATTAAAATATATCAATTAAGTTTCTATTTATTTGTACTTTTACATAAAAAAAAAAGACTTTTAAAATAAGGATAAAGACAAGAACCCTTTAGAATGAAAGTATAAATAAGGATAAAGACAAGTTAGAAATTTGATTTACCACATGAGGGTAAAATTGAGTTTTAAACACAAAACAATTTATATCAACTCATATCTCTAACCCTCACGAGATTCACAAGCTTACATACCCACAACCTTGTGCCTTTCACCCCACCAAAGTCACATGCTTTCAAACCTAGACAAAGAAGAGAAAACTAATCTAACAACTAATTACTAATATTTGTCATATAATAAAAAAAAAAACATACTTACACACCCATATATTTATTTTGGAACAAAAGTCAATTCACCCCTACCCAATCATTCTTACACAATAAATAGAAGAAAGAATAAAAGGAGGTTCTTGTGGAGAAAAAAATATAAAATGACCGTTGAAAATAGAGTAGAAAGCAGAAAAAGATAAGGTTTTGTTATGGATTTCTCCATAAAATTGAGTTTTGCACACAAAACACTTTATGTAATCTCGTATTTCTCACCCCATTAAATTCACACACTTAAACACCTATAACCTTTATACAGTATCTCTCATCCCCCACAAAGGTTACACACTTACTTACCCAATATACTAATTTTAAGAAGAAGAAAAATCATTTCACCCTACCCACACATTTCTCACACAATAAATAGAAGAAAAATAAAAGGGGATCTTGTGGAAAAAAATAGAATAAGTTTTAAACATGAGAAGAAATAAGAAAGAACCACAATTTTATTATTGGGTTTCTCTATATTTATTATTTTTGGTGAATTAACTATTTTTTGATTTTTTGGGATCTAAAGAGTTCTGAAAAATTGAGGTTTTCCTAACATTGTCCATAATCCATGATTGGATGCTTCTTATGTATATTTGTTTATGGATGTATTATCATTAAAATCAATTTGCTTGTTGATTTCAAAGGTTTATTAATTATGGGTTTGATAGAGAGATTTAGTATGGCTTGTCAGAGAAATTTATAAAATTACGATTTCGCTTGTATTATTGACTTTAAATTACCAAACTTAATTCATAATTTGTATTGATCTGACATGAAACTAAATTGTGCTTATTGATTCAATTTGTAATGATATTCTTTAGAATTTCAAATAATTGAAGGGCGATACGTTAAATGTGACTTTTTGGGTTCTTAAAGTGTCTTACAATTGATTTTAAATAGATTTAATCTATTAGGAAAATAGTCTATGTTGTTTTCTTCTATATGACGAGGGTGTTGTATAAGCCGAGCAAGACAAGACATCTCATGATGTTTAGTATTATTAGGCGAGGTTGTATATTATTAGGCGTATCATATATATATGAATATTAATTTTCTCTATGGGCATTTATATATTTTTAGATTTTAAGAGAATTTGTTGAGACTTTATATCTCTCATATGATGGACAGATTGTAACATAAACTTATATGTGCAATTGGGCTACTTTTGTGTTAAATTTGATTATTATGCTTTGAAACATGTTTAATATGAGCTCAAGTTTATTCTATAATGCGTATATCATTTTACCAAGTGTATAAGTGAATTTATGTCATTACTCGTGAGATATAAAGCCAAATGTAAAGTTTTAACTACACATATATGTTTACATGTATTATATAAGATGGCCCTTGAACATGTGAATTAAAGTTTTAAATTTATTTTAAAATTATTTTTCCTTAATTGTTTAATTACCTATTCACGTTTGAATGACATGTATAAGTGTTTCTTGTGTCATACATGTAAACTCAATACGTGATAAACGCCATGAATACTTCAAGTATGGAAAATTTCTCAGAAGCAACCAAAAAAACAATTTCAAAAATAAAACGCAAACCAAATTGCCCCATAATATAGAATTGGTCATGTTTCATGTTAATACTTCACCAAATTATGACAACAAATATGGAGAAACCCAAAATAAAACCATGTCCCTTTATGCTTTCTTCTCCCGTTTCAACGGTTATTCTGTTATTTTCTCCACAAGATTCTCTTTTATTATTTCTTTTATTTATTTATTGCGTAAGAAAAGTATGGGTAAGGTACAATAATTTTTGTCCCAAATTCAATATATGTGTTAAGTCCTCTTTTATTATAATCTGGTGAAGTATTAACATGAAATGTGACCAATTCTACATTATTGAAAAAAATTCATTTGCGTTTTAGTTTTGAAATTGTTCTTTTGGTTGCTTCTGCGAAATTTTCCCTACTTAAAGTATTCATGGTGTTTATCTCGTATCAAATTTACTTGTATCACACAGACAAACACTTATACATATCTTTCAAATGTGAATAGGTAATGGAACAATTAAGGACAAATCATTTTAAAATAAATTTAAAACTTTAATATCATAGGTTCAAGGGCCAACATAGGTAAGACATGTAAACATGTATATCTTTCAAGATAAAACTTTACATATGGCTTCAAATCTCACATGTAACAAGATAAATGCACTTATACACATGGTAAGATGATACATGCATTATAGAATGAATATAAGCTCATAATAAAACATGTTTCAAAGTACGCTGAGTAGATTTAACATGGACAAAGCCTAATTAATTACATAAGTTTATGTTTCAACATGTCCATCATATGAGATATATAAAGTGTTGGTGAATCCTCTTCAAATCCCAAACAATATAAATGCACATAAGAAAATGTAATATTCATATATATGATACACCTAATATATACAACCTCACCTAATAATATTCAACTTCACGAGGTATATCTTCTTGCGCAGCCTATACAACCCCTCGTCATATAGAAGGAAACAATATAGAAATATTTTTCTTGTAGATTAAATATTTTTAAAATTAATTGTAAGACACTTTAAGAACTCAAAAAGTCACATTTAAAGTATTGCCCTTCAATTAATTGAAATTCTAAAGAATCTCATTAAAAATTGAATGAACAATCACATTTCAGCTTCATATCAAATCAATACAAATTATGAATTAAGATAAAGTTAATAATTCAAGAAAAATCATATTTTTGTAAGTTTTTCTGGAATCATAGAATTTACATAGAACCATAATAAAATTTATCATGTTACAACTTAAAATCATAATTCATGCAAAATCATACACTGACTTTAATAGTATTTAAAAAAAAAATATGAGAGCATGAAGATGTAAATTTACTAACTTATTTAATTGTATAATTCTCAACATTGAAATATCTTAAAATTCCAATCAATATTTTGTTTTAGCCAATCACTAATCAAGCAATTTAAGAATAGGTTAATACCATATAGATTCACCCTAAAGAGAAACATGCAGATAGAAACTAATAAGCCATACTAAATCGTTCTATCAAACTCATAACTAATAAGCATTAGAAATCAACAAGAAAATTGAGTTTTAATGATAATAAATCAATAAAAAAAACGAAGCACCCAATCATGGATTATTGACGATGTTAGAAAAACCTCAATTATTCATAAATCCTAAGAACCTTAAAAATCAGTCAAGTAGTTAACTCACCAAAAAATGGTAGCAAATATGGAGTAACCTAGAACAAAATTGTAGCTCTTACTGCTTTCTTCTTCTGTTTCAATAGTTACTCTATTATTTTCTTCACAAGATCAACTTTTATTCTTGCTTCTTTTTATTGCATGATAAAGGTGTGGGTATGGTGAAATGATTTTTGTTTCAAAATCAATATGAGTTATGTAAGCATGTATCTTTGGTGGGGGTGAGAGAAACAAGGTAACGGGTGTGTGAATTTCGCAAGGGTGTGTCAGTGTGTGAATTTCGCGAGGGTGTGTCAGTGTGTGAATTTCGTAATGGATTGTGTTGAAATTGACATGTTAAATGGAGTGGGAAAGAAGATGAAGACGACAAGAGTTAGAAAATATGAAGATGTACTAAGCCAACAACAAGTGAATGGTTATAATATGTAAGTGTGCGGCGCATACTTGAAAAAATAGGGTTACGATCTACACAGGAAAGTTTTGGGCCTAACTTGTACATGACCCGCTAGCCCATTATACTTTACTTGTATTTTTTTCATAAAAAAAGTCTAGTCAAACAAGAGCTTTTTCAAAAGACTTTGGTGTGATTTTCCAAATTAAATATATGTTTTGTTTTAATTGTTTATTTTTTATCTGTTGTGTTAGCCTCTCTCTCTCTCTCTCTCTCTCTCTCTATATATATATATATATATATATATATATATATATATATATATATATATATATATGGTTTTGCTAATACACACCCACTCATTTTTATGAAGGTGTGCATTAGCAAGGTGCACCTTTTTGAGTTGGACAAAAACACCGCTCTTTTTAAATTAAAAATAAATAAAAATTGGGGGTAAAAATGTAATTTCAAATTTTTGTTTCCTCTCACTTTCTCCAATGTCCGGTTTCGTCTTTCCCAGAGAAACGCCAAGCCTACACAAATGAAGTAACAGAACTTGTTTTGTTCGTTTTCCCATGAGCAATCCTCGTTGTCCAAATCTTCTTGCAACCGGGTCATGATGCACAGACTCCTCTACGGCGACCTTGGACCCGGCGTCATCTGCGCTGGCGCCGTTTTAGAAACAGCTAACGTCGATTCCGTAGAAGTCATAAATCACACTAACTCGAATTTACGTTGTTAAAAAAAGATTTAGATTCTTCAACAAAATAAAAAAGGATTCAGATTTTTTAATTAATTCTTTAAAAAACAAAACAGATGTTTAAATTTAGTTGTTCGTTTTAAATTCATAATACAAATTGGGGGATCTTATTTTGTTTTGCTCGTGAGGTAATCCACTTGAGATGTTTCATGACCAAAACATTGTTTTTGTCTTCGTTACCTAACATTGTTGTGTTAAGGAAGATGGAGAGGTAAGAGGTAACTAAAAAAAAGCAAAATTACATGTCTATCCCCGATCTTGTTTATTTTTAATTTAAAAAGTGTTTTTGTCCAACTCAAAAAGGTTATATATATATATATATATATATATATATATATATATATATAAAGTATTTACCTCTCAAAATAAATAAATAAAACTATTTTTGAATGATTATATATAAGTATGAATCATATTAATACTTTGTATAAAATAAAATAAAAGTGAAAGGTGCACTTTTAGAGCGATAAGAAAAATGAAATGTTAGAGGAGGTTGATTGTTCATTTCGTTCATATTAGCAATTGTTTGGATTAGAAATGGACTTGGGCTGATATAATTGGCCGAAATAAATCTACTAAAATTGTTATTTTTGGTGAAATAATACATAGTCTGTAATTTAATTGGACATATTTTTTATACCGTTAATTTAGCTGCACCAAAAAACTAATCTTGGATTTGTCCCTAGGGCGAATTATGAGGTTACGTAAAGTGTTTGCGTGCAAAACTCAATTTTATGGAAACACCTAGAACAAAACCGTAGCCCTTTCTATTTTCTTCTCCCTTTTGAACGATTTTATTCTATTCTTTTCTCCATAAGAACTCCGTTTTATTTTCCTCAATTTATTGTGTGAGAATGATGTGAGTAGAGGTGAACTGGTTTTTGTCCCAAGATAAATAGAAGATTTCTTTTTCGGCCCCCCAATATCTCTTTAATCCCTCTAAATTTACAGTTTTAACCTTAATAACACGTCTGTTATATAACTACCAGTCATCCTGTATGTAACTACCAAATGTTTAGTTTAAATTTTCATTTTTGCATGTCCAATACATAACTACCAGATGCTCATTTTAAATTTACATTTTGTACCTTTGTAGTTATCTACCATATGTTCATTTTAAATTTACATTTTGTTATGTTTTCTTTGTTGGGCTTATATGTTTGGTGTGATAGGAAACATATGAGAAAGAAAATCTTTGAAACTTTCAAATTTGATTTTGATCATGAGGAACAAGGTTCTAGACGTAGTGTAAAAAAATAAGAATTATGGTGATAAAGGCGTATATGTACTAATTTTCAAACGAAACTCATTGTCTAAATTAAACATTTGATATTAACAACCTTATAAGCCACGATAATGTTATAAAAAGATATTATCTTTAAACTTGTATAAAGTCCGGGTCAAATTCAAAACGTAGGCCCAGTTAAAATGCTATCAGATATCCATTCCAAAAGAAAATTGTTCTTCGAGCCAGGGATGGATCCAGAAAATTTCCTCAGTGGAGGCAAATATCACATTCTATAAAATGAATCTTCTTACTTGTTTTAGTATTTTGAAATTGTTGTATGATTATTTTAATTTCTGACACTAAAATATATCTATCCTTAGGTATGTGATCAAACAATCATTCACATTTTATCTCTTATACAATTGGGAATTCGATTCTTCATAAAATTTATTGAAGAGAAAATACTTTCAACTATTGTAGTTGTTACAAATCGATACTAACTTCATAAATAAACTCATTATTAGGCACACTTTATTTTTCCATTCCGACCAATATTTTTATCATTAATTTAATGGGGGCAACACTTAATTTTTAATGTGAGCAAACACAAGATATTCAATCTTCACCAATCAAAAATATTAGGTCAGTGGAGGCAGCGCCCCCAATACCATATATATGCATCCGTCATCGCTTCAAACTTTTGAAATTGTTATCACGTGTTCGAAATTACCTTCATTACATCCAATTAGGGGTGTTCGCGGTCCGATTTAGATCGGTAGAGGCAAAAACTCATTCGATCCAAAGATAAAATTATATGCAGTTCGGTTTTGGATGATTAATTTTAAAAATCCGATCCAATTTAATGCGGTTTAATTTGGATCGGTTTTTGGATATCCAAATTACAAATTGTAACTTTTTTTATTAATAATAATCTTATAAAAATATGATAAAATAATAGGTTTGATACGGAATATAACATATGATTTATAAAACAATTAATATTACAAAATAAAAATGATTGATTATCTTTGAAACATATGAAATAGAAATAAAATTGATTAAATTAAACTCATATGTAATATTTTTGAAAGAATTAAAAAGAAAATAAATAATAGTTTAATATAATATATTATACTTAAACAAATGGAAATATATATTAAAATATATGTATGCGGTTCAATTTGGTTTGGTTTTATTGGGAAAAACTCATGTCCCACATCGAATAGATAAGACTCTTGATAAGAGTTTATACAAAGGAGACAATCCTCACCTTATGAACCGGTTTTTAAGGATGAGTTAGACCTCCAATTTCATTATGGTATCAGAGCTTGTCGATTTCAAGGGCCACCTACCGATTCACGCACCGAAGCCCAAAGAGTGCTGGGCGTGACGGGGGTGTATTAGGAAAAACCTATGTCCCACATCGGATAGATAAGACTCTTTTAAGGATGAGTTAGGCCTCCAATTTCATTAGGTTTGGTTTTGAAAATTCAATCCAAAATCTGATCCAATCCGAGCGGTTTTCATAAAATGTCATCTAAACACATCCAATATTATTCAGTTTTGTGCGGTATTTGATTTTTTTTGGATCGGTTTGTGGTTTTAATTTGGATAGGTTTGGATTTGAACACCCCTATCTCCAATGGAAGCAAATGGTAGTTAACCGTCGCTGGAGGTATTAAATTAATTTTTGTGTGCGTGAGAGAAATTTTAAAAGCTTAACGAGCAATTTCCATTCCAAAATTGTTAAATTAATCGGTGAAAGAAAAACATTAGCAACATTAGAGGATTTGGATTTAAGGCAATTGTGCTTTCTTTTTCTTGTTGTGGTCTTTGTTGTTGCATGTTGCAGATTTTAAATCAAAATGGAACAAACTCATATTTCACTAAGTGGTTAACTTATGGTTCACAAATGAAAACCGAGAAATGGACTCTTTACAAACAAAATTTAGTAGTGAGTTAAATAAAGTCGAGCATTCACTGTTCCATCCAGAATTCAGTATCCAAGAGGGATTTCTTATTATCTACTTAAATTTGATCGCATGATTTAAGCTGATTTGAATCAAAATATACAATCACAATGTAAATCATCCAATTTAGATCGAACGACTTGCAATCCACCGCTGCGAAAAATACAGGAATACATTACCGCCGCATGCGATCTTGATCCATGTGGCAAGATGAAAGATAATGCATGTAGTTTGAACGGTTGGCATATTCTTTTGGGTCACATTGTATATCATGTTACCATATGAAATGTACATGCCCCAAACAACCTAAATAACTTTCGGTGTCTTGGCGTTACTCTTTGGATTCCTATAGTAATAAATCTCAAGGGCCATTGGTGGGGTTTGTTATTTGAGGGGGAAATCATAATGGGTACTCCATGTTGCATTGAAACAGTACAATTAATGGACCCACTATTTTGTGCAGCAAGCAATCGTGCAAGAATCAACTATAGTCGTGTTGCTTTCTTTGTGCTAAATGGTGTTTCACACTTATGGGTAGTGGCAATCAATACTCAACTCTCCATCACAAATCCCTCAAGAAGACTAGAAGATGATCTAAATTCAATTCACACTTGGGAGTGGCAATCAATACTCCCCTCTCCATCAAGTGGTTAAAGACTAATTGTTAGGTAGAATACAAGTTCAAATTCTGATTAAAATAATATTTGGTCAGACTTAACTTATCTGTTATCTGAACTCCGGATCACCAGGACCTTAAATTTCTCGACAACGTAGAAAGTTTAGACCAAATAAAAAAACTGTGTCTTTCTATAACCAAACCAAACAAAAGTGGTCTAAGATAATCAGAATTTGAAGAAAATAAATTGGTCACAACATTCACTTTGTAGCATAATTTCATGGTCAGGATTCAAGAAGCACCAACAATGAAAAATCATATTGCTGTTACAAAATTGAAACATAATGACCAAAAAAACAATATTTTCCAGCAGTTCTTATCTCTTATAACAATTATAGGAACCATCTCTCAAAAAAAAAAAAAAAACAATTATAGGAACCATGGAAATTATGTATTAACACACAATAATACATGTTTTTTTTTTTTCCATTGCTATCATGAAGTTCTTATTTATTAGCACATACATGACAAATTTAATTAAAAAGGGGGGACCATATGATCAAAATATATATGGAATTTGATTGAAATCATCCACTGTTTCATTTCGACCCAAAAATTGTGAAGAAGAGCCATGACAAAAGATATCATTGAGATCATCAGAAGTGGAAAACTCAGGAAATGGAGGCAAAGTAACATCCGAATGCAAACTATCAATCACAGAAGGAGCTGTTGTGGTGGTGATTGTAGCAGCTGCAGCAACTGCGCGACAACGAGCAAGACGTTCCTTAGCAATGGCCAAATCATGCTGAAGTTCCATCATCTTCCTTTGCAACATAGCTATGGAACCAATGCATCCGTAAACTGGGTCTCTAAGCCTTGCTTCAGCTTCATAAGCAAGAGAATTCACTGTGTCTTCTCTTTGTTTTTCTGGCACTTCAATGAGTATCTTGCTAACATTGCTTGCTCCAAATACTTTGTGAACTTTGGCGAATTTCTTGCACTCATTAGAATGGAAGTAAGGTGCAAATAAGCAATCTGGTGTGCATCTTCTTTTCAATAATTTGCAAGCTGCACAAGATGAGCTTGAACGTGGCTCATAACCCTTTATGCCTTTCATTTCACTTGTGTGCACTTTTCTAGATAGGTTGCTCTATCCTTTGTGCCCATAAATATAGGGCTCTCATGTAGGCATTCTAGATAGCACCTTTTAGTAAACGTTTTCTTTTTCTTTCATAATTCATAAAAAAAAAAATAATAATAATTGAATTATGATCTAGAAGTCTCGTTATTTCGGTATTCAGTTCGGTTTTTAAAAGAGTAAACAATTATTTTAGACCTAAATTTGTGAGGTATTGTCGTTATAGTTGATGAATGTATCGAAATTATAAAACTACAAGTATGTCTCAAGTGTCTCTTTTGTTAGCATTGTTATGAATTAGATTGACTAATAGAGAATGCGTTTGAAGATTAAACTAACTACCAAAGGATACAATGATCAAACTAACTAACAAAAGAGACATTTATATACATTTTAATTTTTTTTTTGTAGTGGTCGGATTTGAACCCCGTACCCTGCATATTTTATGCATTGTCCATATGAGCTAAGTCACGAAGACTAACCATATGTTAATGATTAAAGCATCTGGTATTTATGTCAAATCATATTATAATATTTCATAAATTTCAAATAAAACTAATATAATTGAATTTTACTCTATTTTAGATAAATGGCATTATTACATCAAAGTGATATCTTTAACCGTGGGCCCATTAGTAAGCAATTACGTGTCGTAGCCTATTATTATTCAGCTCTGCTAATCTGATCTTCGTGTGAATAACACAGAGGTAGCAGAAGATATGGGACCTGCATGGGCTAAATGCTGTCTTCTAAGTTCTAACCCTACTTGCATTCTTTATTTTGCTTTTACAAAATTTTAATTTTGATTGCAATTTCGGTTTTTATATATGGTCTTGATTTTATTTTTTTGAAATTACATATTTACATGTATCTTTCATTGAAATAAGAGTGTACAGTTAGGTCCAAATAATTGATTCATATGCGGATAATGCGTGGGTCGTGCGTGGATAGTTTTCAAGTCGGACATGATAGTTTAAGAATAAAAATGAGATTTTGGTTGGAAAAGTGATAAGGTATAGTCACAACTCACAAGATGTAATTGATGAGATTTTATTAAAAACAAAAGAGTAATTGATGGAGATATATAATGAGTGATTTAACATGTAGTCGGCCATCTAAACAATAATTTTAAAATCTGAAAAGTGGTACTAGTATCAAATTAGTTTTTTTAGCAGTTAAATATCAAATTAGTCTTTATTAAGTAATTAAACTAAAAAGAAACTATTTGAATAGTTTAGGATAAATTTTCCAATCCCTATAGATTACTATTTAAAAATTATTTGAAATATCAACATGATTGAGTTGTTCTTTACGAGTAAAAGTTTACGTCTTTTTCATTCTCACGACTTCGATAATAACCTAATTGATGTTGATTTGACAAAAAAGATACATTTTGAAACACATTTAATTGTTTTCTCTTATAGTGACACTACCAAACAAGATGATCATAAACTTCTACTAATATTAAGATGGTGCATGATAGAACTTGTCGTAGTTTAGTCTTTAACGTTAACTCACTCAGTTAAATGACACTTAGGACACCATGTGCATGCCTTGTTGCATGAACAAAATCAAACTACACAGCGCTAAAAAAATCAATTAAAATTACTTTAAATGAAGAATAAATTTGAAGGATCTATTGTAATTTGTATCTCTCTTGCTCCTCCCTTTCTTCTTTGCCCATTTTCATCTTTATTTCTTCGTCTCTCTCTCTCTCTCTATGTACTTCGTCTTCCCCTTTCTTATTCATTTATCTCTACTTCCTCTCTTCAAGAGGGAAACAACACTAAGAAGATGGATGAAAATGTTGTTATCATATTTTGGCAAACAAAGGATCTCTATGTGCTTGTTATAAATGACAGCAGAATTTCTGGTTGGGAAATTGGCAACTGACTCATCTTACACTCAGAGAAAAGCAGCTTATGAACTTAGGTTACTTGCAAAATCTGCCCTGGATAATAGAAGAATTATAGTTTAGGCTGAGGAAATTTCCTTTCTAGTGACACTATCAGGCTCCCGTGATCAAAGAATAAAGGAACATGCCTTGCAGTAACAACCTTGTTTACCCTATCTATCTTTGACAACAAGATTTTGTAATGGCAGCAAGAGCAATAGAAAATATAATAGAAGATCAAAAATCAGAAAGACAGCAGGGAAGGAAAATTCAATAATCCTCTTACAAGGTGCAAAGAAGGTGAAGTTGCAGCAAGGCGTCTATTGGCGAATACTAGGAGCATTCATTCTCTTCAAAGTTTGGCTTCTGATGGTTTTTTGAGAGCTCAAAGAAAGGCTGATTCATTGCTCCCCTTGCTCAATAGGGGCCACTGCTCATAACCTCGTCATTCTGTTTGATAACAGTGGCAGAGTGTGTGTAGTGTAATCACGTCATTACAGGTGCAAAGTTGCATATTTTGTGACTGAATGGTATACAATAAAACCATACTTACAATTTTACGTCCAATAATTGCTTCTAGGATTTATGATTACTTGAGGAAATGTCATTGGAATTTTCAAGATACCAATTACCAAAGTAGATCAATATCAAAAGCAGTGTCTAGATTATATTTATACCTCTATCTTTACGTATCTTTAACCGATTCTATGGTGTAAGATAATCGGTTAATAAATTTGCTGAGCATAATCCCCGGACCTACTAAGAATTTATATCTTCATTTAAAGACATTTCACAACTGGAATAGTTAAATGACATTCAAACACATGAACTTGGCGACTTACAGCAGAAAATGGGTGGCACAAGCTTGTGAATATTTGATGGATCTCGAAGCAGAGCATCTCTTAATAATGAAAGACACATGCAATTAATGAATGTATCCATTGCTTGCATTCCTCTCAATTTTACAATATTAGTTACACTGAATCAACCCAATAATATAATTACAGGAAAAAACACGAAGAGAACAGATGGAAGAGATTTTACAAACATATTACAACAGAAGTCTAAAACAACCTAACATCACAAAGGTTGAACTTCTGTTCAACCTGTCATCTTGGTAGTAGAAATTATTATAGGCGAGCTACGACATCAACTGTGAACCATGATTCACGCAGCAGACATCTGATATAGTTAGTGGTCTATGATTCTACGAATTCTAGCTTAATGTGAGAACCTTCTATCTTGTAATCCCAATGCCAGCTTCCACTGTCCATCATACCCTCTTCAATTGGATCTAACTGGATTGCTAAACCTGAATTAATGCAAACAGTGATTCATGTTAAATCAGAAACTTTCTATGACAGCAAAAACAAGACCAAGTATTACAAAAATAACTCTCCTAATGATCGTGATAAAGCAACGGTTAAGGGACCTGGGCTTCCTGGCATGATCTTCAATTTGTATCCATCTGGAACTTCAAATACATGATTTCCCTGTATCGGTAAAACGACAATAAAAATATTTTTTAGTTTATACGAAATATTCGCAATAATTTACTAACAAAAATTATTTTATTTATTTTTAGGTAAAATAATTAAAAGAGAGATAAACGTCTTTGTTATGAGACTGCAGCTTTACAATATTCTTACAGAGGTGACTACTAGGTCGGTTTGATTGTTTAAAAACTGTAACATAGTGAGTTTTTACGAGCTAGGAGGGAAAGCTTCGTGTCAAAATTTAGAAAATTAAGTGTTCCGTAACTAAAAGGTCATGTTTTTTTGGAGAAGATAATATGTTTTGGCCATCTTACTATGCATATCAATTACTAGCAAATCTGTATGGATCAAATGACAACTCTTTTTGATAACTTGGGATGAAACAGTCAGACCCAATGTGTCGGTGGTATTGTATTTGCGACATGCATCTAAAATTTTAAAAAGAAAATTAACCTGTAAGACAACATCAGTAGCTTCAAATTCAGCATTTCCATGCAGTATGATCTGCAGCACCTCAGACCTTTTCACATCATGTTTCCAATACACATTTCCACCATAACTCCAATCAATTCCCTCGTTCAACACCTTGACATTCTGCAATTTACATCTTCCACACCTAGCAAAGTAACAAGAAACTCACAATTTAAAATATTTTCTACCGAAGGCTAGGATGAGGAGGCAAGATATAAGAGGCAGCACAGTACCTTTGCCCGTGATGCAGTATGGATTCACCACTCTCATCAATCTTCATTGAACCCATAATATTTTCGGCTTTTATGACCAGGCTTCCATTGACCTGGAATAAAGGGTCAAGTCACAAACATCAGCCTGTTACCTTATCAACTCCATGCCATAAGTTCACAAAATCTATTTGAGAAGTAAAACCTGAACATTCCGCCAAAAGAGCTCTGCAACCTCTATCTGTAACTCCGAGCCCTTCGATATGGAACCACCATTAAACTGTCACAGCAAAGAATAACAAAACAATTGTGATCTTTGTTTCTATAAATGATTATGGACATAATTCACACTCACAAAACTTTCATGTTTTAACCAAATTGAAATATAGCATTAACGAAAGGACTACATCCAAATAATTATGGGAATCGGATTCTGTAAAAAAAAGTTAACATTAAGATCATAATATACATGTTACAACACTTAACGGATGGAGACCAGAAACACAACCTATTTAATTAATCATGCTAAATACAACATCATTAACGGGACAAATGTGTCATAATGCTTGTTTAATGTACACGTCAGGGGTACTTGTTTTGACCCGTTTACAAGTAAAACTTGAAACCAAATGTTTTAAAAATACAGAACACGTTTACAAATTAAACTCAATTAAATTTTCGTAATTGCAAACATGGTTGAAAACGATGAAATTATTGATAAATAAAATAATATGTAATATTACTTTTTGTCTGGTGACTTCCCAAAGAGGACCAAGAGCAGGATGAAGAAGGATAAGAAATGGTGGTCCTGAATAAACGTAGTTCTCATCAGCTTCAATCTGCGACAGAGAGAAAACATGACATAAATAACTCAATGTAGCAATAAAGATAATTATCCATCTTTGTTTTTTGCAAAGGATGGTTATCCACCTTTTAGAAACTTGTATGCATTACTAAATGAACTTAAAATATAAAACGCTCAGCAATATCTGAATATCATACTGTAATATGGAATTATACCCAACCAAATTAATTTATACAAACAAATACAATGGTGTGCTTATCTATACCTCGGGAAGTTTTATATCACATGGTGAAAGAAGATCATGAGCGTTTCTTAATATATCCAATAGAGCACCATCAGGTGTCTGCATATAAATGGCAAATAGATATTTAGAATAAGAACAACCGTCACTGACACGTTCAAGATAAAAATTGCAAGTTTTATCTAGGCAAATATTTGAGGAAATTAAAAATAATCCTAATAATTCAAACAACATCTAGTGCGGTTCTCCAACTTTAAACATGGTTCTAAAACACAGCAGTAGGATACTCTTCAATAACTGTTAAGCTAAGTGAGCTCTAATCCAGGTATCCTGGAAAATAACTAGTGCAAACCTCAGGAAAAAGAGGCTAAAAAGATGAGATATAAGAATACAAGGGCAGTACAGAGATTAAAATGGAATCAACACAATGGAAGACCATATGTATCGGTGCTTAGCTATCCAAGACATAAAAAAGATACTTCCTATATGATAAGTAAGTCAAACCTGGCGTAAAGACTTGTCTCCATGTCTTCTTTTTTTCTTAGCAGATGAGGTAACCCTTCTCCGCTCATTATATACAATAAATGTATCTAGCTCATCTGCTCATAAATATATAATAAGCGTTTTGTCAAGCTCACTCAAATGTGAAGGGGGAAGATATATGTTTTGTCAGATGAAAAAAGCACATACCTTCCACACCATTATAGCACCTAGATGAATATGAATTGAAATAATTGTCTGCTATATTTTGCATTGTGCACTCCAGTCTGCCACCAGAGACGCTAGCAAATTAAAAAGCAGAAAAGGGATGAGTAATATTCACAGTGTGTTAACATTTCATTCACGGGAAAAGGTAACTTAGAGAATCTTTGAAGTATACAAAATAATTGAAGAAACTGTAAATCTACCCTTACCAAACACCACTAAGAAATGAACAGAATAGTAGATAACCGTTAAAGAGAATGCAAGGATGGTTTATATTTGTAAGCCAGGAAAAGAAACCCATTAATTTCAGCTTGTGGTTGTCATTTATTAAAAATCAGAGACTCCTAATCAGACTGTTATTGGTGTTGTATAAAGTAGCTACTGCTGTGATTAAACATGTATCTCTACTTTGAAATTCAGAAACAAGTTTTTTCAGATAAAATATAATTTTCAGTTGATGCCAATTTAATCAATAAAACCGAGAAAGTAGATATAATTACAATGAGAAATTTATAGGGAAAATGCATACCTACAGCGTCTTCCAAACTGATCTACATAATTAATTGTCTTTCTTGTATTTAACACCATTCCTGGTATACTATTCACATTCTTACTTGATCCAACAAGCTCCGCAGATGGTAAATCAACATATAAGATGTTTGTATTAGCTGGAAACTCTGCCTGCAAACTTGATTGTAGAAAATAAAGTTGATATTTGGATTATGCAGTCAAATTAGAAAGGCTAAAATACGGAAAGAAGAAAAAAAATTCTGATATAATAAATTAAAACCTTCACCATGAAACAAACTAACACTAACCTTGAGAAAACAAAAATAAGTCCCCATTTTCAACATATAAGATTAGAAGAAATGCAAACAAAGGCTCAAGATAGGCAATTCAGTCATCTTTGGAGGTTGGATTGGGTTTTTTAATCCAATTTTAATCCTGATCTAGGACCTATCTCTGGTTCATGACTACAAATGAATGTGTTACTGTTCTGTTATTATAATCTTTTCAAGAGAATGCTGTGATATCAAAATGAAACATATAGTAATGAATCTCTTGAGACGGTAACTATTACTTAGGATGCAGGTTTATAAGATGTATGACATTCTTGATAATAAGTTTATTAACACATGTTTTGGATACTGTATTCTTAATATCGAAGGTATTCATTTATACGTGTCTCGCTATAAGGATAATATAGCTCATACATTCCAAATAATTTGAAGCAGTGCAATATATCAATATTTTGAAACCAAATTTGAATGTCTTAATTTAGTTTAGATGATGAAAGGTCAAATCACATTCCACGAGATGGATGAAATATTGAAATAAAACATGTACAGGAAAACCATGTACCTTTTTGGAAGAGATCCATTAGTAATCCCAAACTTGTCAAATTCAGTGTATTCAATGCAAGAAACGCCATATTCCCAGTTGCCATCTGGACATTTCTTCTCCATCAGTACATTAATTCCTTCTGTTGCACCTGAGACACGATCACAGGATGCGAACCCCAGTTTCTGTTATACAGGCACAGTTAATAAGTGCAGTAAATCATATTCCACTTGCGATTTCAGACTGTTTTATTGAATAAATTTTACAGATTGCATCATTCATTTTTATTAGGATATAGTGGGATATTTTGTAGAGTGTAATGCAACACGGGACAGAACAAAAATGTAATGAAGTAATCAAGCCATTGGATGGAATGAAAAAACGTTAGTACCATGCAATATCCTCCAAATTGGGAGAAAGAAAAGGTTGGAAGTTGGATAGAAAGGATTGAAATGACTTCCGTTATGTTATGTTATTAAACTCAATGTAATCATCAACTTGGTCAAAGTAATGACTCCATGTTAGTTCTAATTCTTTTTAAAATTATAACAAGAGTGCTCACTATCTTGCCAAAGCAATTTTTTTCTAATTAAGTGTGTATATTAAAATTAGTGCAAATATACTAAATGAGAAGTGTTGCGTAGGGGTTTAATATGCTGCTCTCATAATTAGATATGCAGGTTTAGTTCCTGCTAGACTAATGGAATTTTTTAACAAAGATAGCAAATTGATCCAGGGCCGTTTTGAACCGACCAACCTGGTTCAAGCTGTTCTAGCTGACTTGATTAGTACTTAACCCAATTTGACAACTTCAACTTTTGCACCACTGACCGGTCCAGCCATAAGTCCAAGTACCATTCTATTCTATTTTAATAATCCAAACAGTGAAACCTAATATCATAACATTATTTTCCATTTTACCCCACTTCATTCCATTTCTTTCCTTTAATCCAAAGATAATATCAGAGTTCTTGAAGCATGAGAAAGTAATAATTAGGTATAATGTCACATGGAAATCATGCATTTAAAGGATGTATGTAAGCAATATATTTTATTTGTTGCTTCACCCAAATTTCATACAAAAGGAATTTTATTTTATCATAAAGAATTATAATTAAAGACGATAACACATTATTTATTCATTTATTATAATATGTTCTCATCCCTGTCAACTTTAAGGAATGGAAAAGAACGAATTATCAATTAAAAATTCTACCTTTTCTTCAAAAAAAATTAAAAATTCTACCTTTCCTTGACGCAAACCGATCCCTGCTAAGGCCAGGAGGGTTACATCTGTAGCTGCCACAACATTACTGCAAGGCCAACAGTATCACTGATTTGTAAAAACAAGTTTCTCTGCTAACTAGAAAACTAAAAAAGCAAACACTTGAGATATCAATAATGACAGACCTGACTTGGCGCACAGTTGCACCTTTTCTTCCTTGACAAAAAAACCATTTGAAGATGCCTTTGTCATGAGCAAGTTTCCATATGACGCCATGACCACCAGGCTTGCTCAAGGGACTGAACGGTTTAGTGACCAACCACTGCCCATCTTCTGCACCAACAACCGGAACAAGAGGCTGCCAATTCACAAATTAGATATTTAGATATTGTCAAATAAGATTATCCCTTCTGAAAAGCAATTGTATAGATTTATATGAAACCTGCTCAAAAAGTTGGAAAGTTGATTGACCTCTTCCAAACCATGAGAGTGTTTCGCACAGGGAAGTGATGTGTTTGTGGTTATTCTTTGCTGAACTTGTCATTATTGCAACAGGGGTGATACATTGTTTTCCATATAACTTGAAGTACAAGAATTCTCTAGCCTTGAAAGGTGAAACAGCAGAATTAGTGCTCATCACAAGTTACTATTAATCTTGTCTTGTTTTTATTATCAAGTATTGAGCATATAAAGTGCTATTATGTGTTTGATAATTGCAGATCTAATACCTGAAGATCTCTTATAAGACCTTCCAACAAAGTCCTCCCACAAAACGGCAGCATTGCAGCAGGCAGGCATTCACCAGTGTTAGGATCAACTAAATCAAGTCTGTCTGCAGAGCCTCCCAAAGGATAAATTTCACCTAGGTCTGGCAAACCCTAGAAGGACAAGATCTTATTATTACCTGTATGTATGAAGCATATGTAGATAAATGCAAATTATGAACCAGGTAATGCAATTATAACAACCTCTATACCCCATAGAGCTGCTTGAGATGCATACTCCGTATTTTCAGAAAGGTCAAGCCCAGTAGGTGAATCGATTCCCAAAATTTGGCCTTCTTTCACTTCGTGCATGTGCTGAGACCAATTTGTATTCTTCCGTTCAACCAATTGTTGGACAATAAGTTCCAGAACCATAATTTGATAACTGCAACGTATTAATTTGAGCAAACTAATGAGCAGATGTATATTGATCACTAATAGCTAAACCACTTCTGCCCTTATTAGACCCAGTTCATAGCATGCAAAGTACAACTTCTCTGTGAAGTTTAAGTAATATATATTGTCTGAATGATAAAAGCTCAGATATTGAGAAGACTTCGCTTTGTTCGAATGACACATAACAGCGGGAATGGACAGGAAACTTCTTCTTGCGCTTTAAATTCCCTTTGAAACTAACTATTTTATCTCAAACGGTGAATTCATTAACACTTAAGAACTTAAGAGAGACAAAGCTCCTTTTTTTTTTTTTTTTTTCCATTTCATTCAAGACAACATGAGTCTTTATTTAAAGAAGACTGAAGACCCAATTTGGTCTCTTACAATTTTCTCGCGTTAAATAGTCATGTTATGTACTTTTATAGTTATGTTCGGTATCTTTATAATCTATACTATTTTCAGCTTATTTATTAATGTGTTTATAAACAAGGAAAGTGAAGAAACTGACCCAATTACTCCTCCAATGCAATCATAGAACCGCTCAATTTGCGCCAACGTCTCTAACAACTTATTCAACTCCCGAATTTCATGATCCTCCAAACCCATCCCAAAACCACCACCAGAATTTCCATTACCAGAATCCATCTTCTCAATCATCTTCGCCAAAGCATAAAACGCACTCTTTACCGAACCAGAACCCGTCACTGACGACCCCATCTCCGGCATAGTTTCTTCCAAACACAACACATGCTCTTGCCCCGCAGCTACCAAACACTTCAACAAAAACAAATTCTCCGAATCCAACTGAAGCGTCGATAAAACCCTAGCTAGTCCAGCATTTCTGGAAGAGGAACCGAAGAAACGTCTTACTCTGTAATCAGCGTTGATGATTCGAAGCTTGTCGTTGATAGTATCGCAGGCGGCGAGCTTATCTCGGAGGGAGGTAAGTCTGGTGATTTCGCGGCGGAAATTGAAGCCGGGAGGTGGTGTTGATAATTCTAATGGTTCTGTAGAAATACGTGCCACGTGGCAACATGTTGATGATGATGAAGAAGATGAAGATGGAAGAGATAATGATTTTGAGAAAGAGAGAGGTTGTGATTGTGAGTGTGAATCTAGAAGTGAAGGTTTAGAACGGAAAGAGAAAAGAAAACGGTGGTGATTATGGTGAAGAAGTGAAGTGGAGTGAAGCATGGTTTGATTAAAAACTGTGTTCTGTTGTGAGTTAGAGTTAGAATGGAATGATTAATAAGAATATAAGAAGGGGGTGTGAAGATTAATTTGGAGTTTGTTTGAGAGAGAAGTATCAAGAGAAGATGCTATGAGGATATACCATGAAGGAGGAGGAAGAAGTGCTTGTTAGCCGTGAATGATTTCCATGTGGGGTTGTTGTGGTTCATACATATATCTTCTCTTCACTTTGGATTGGCTAAGCTTATTTTCTATTTTCCGTTTTATCTATCATTTATTATATTCATATTTTCTCAATGTCCACAAACAAAATTTACTTCTTCTCGTTTAAAAAATTTAATGTAATAACTTTGTCTAAGAGATAACATTTTCATAATAATAATAATAATATTTTTATTAAATTAAAATAATCATGTTAATTGGTGGTGCATTTTCTATCATCATTAAAGTAGAATACGATATTTTGATAATTGTGTGCAGTAATACTATTGAAAAGACGGTTTCATGGAAAATTAGGAGAAATTAATATCAAACATTCAAAAAGCGAGTCTCTAAATACATTTTAATCGATATTTAAAATTTGGTTCTCGCTCGATTCAATCTTATTGACCTCTAGTGTTAATTTAGTTCTTAATTGAGAACTAAGTTATTTTGACGAGCCCTTCAAAAAAAAAGTTAAATATTTGTCCCAAATTATATATCGCTTTACAATACCAATGCAACTTTAATGTTATTTTTCCTATTATAACCTTAACTATTTATTACTCCTCTTCTTTCGATTCTTTCATTTATCTTTCTCATATTATTTATTAAGGACAATTTTGTAAAACAACTTATAATATCTTTTTTCCACACAATATTAATTGCATTTCTTAATATATGTGAAATGTCCAAAACGTCATACAATTTAGGACGGAGGGAGTATTTTGATGAGTCCACATTTTCTACCTTAACAAAAAGTAACAATAGTGTGGATAGATTGGGTCACCAAAAATAAATATGCAATTTATAATAATACAATTCTGAATTATAATTATTAATAAATTGCTAATTAACAAAATTTCACAGCTAAATAATAAGTTGTTCGTAGCTACCCCATTACTAATTTCATCATCTTCATCTACCATAAACCGTATAATGTGGTAGGCACATAAAAGAAATCGCCAAAAAGAGACTAGGAGGGAACTATCAAAGTCACGTGACTTAATAGAAAAACGTATTTAAAAAATGTAAAACTTTTGTTTAAAAATGAATATTATAGCCCCTTGGTGAACATGGCTGAAGTAGAGGACAGAAAAAGAGACAAGCCAAACTCCCGTTGTGTTTATCGTCGTTTGATGCAGATTTAAGGGACATATTTAAATTTACAGAGTGATCCAATCCTTTTAAGACTTTTCTGTGTTTCATCCTTCTGAAATAAATAATTGCCTATTTTCCCCAAGGACAAGACGAGCCTACTGAACGATACTACCTCGTCTACACCCTTTTGGAGTTTGTTTGAGTTCAGATCCTGCATAGACAGCTCCGGTTTGCTTGACCCTAACACAAGTTGCTAAAATTAATTATCATTATCCTGAATCTTGATCATGCTATACACCTCTAGTACGAGGTTCGGATACTTTTTTTGTCGGTATAAGAGTATATTAACAGAAAGTGAAAATATAAGAAGAGAAAACTTGCAAAAAGCTTAAGGCACCCATCAAACATACATACATGTACACTACATAACAATAAGCACAAGCATGACCTCAATCAATGTTAGGAGTTATTTGCAATTTAAGCTGAACAAACAAAGTTTGAGAGTTCTCAATGCCAAATCGAGGCCTCTTCATATGTAGCAGTAAATGAGTGCACAAATTTCGAATTTCATTTGCCTCAGCCATGCAATGAGCATCGGCTACATGTTATGACCCCCACAGGGTAATTCAAAAACCTAATTCCTAAAAATCCCCAAATCTGAAACTATGCCTTTTCTTAATTTTCAGTCTGGATTTTAAATGACAAGGAAATGAAAATAACTAGCCATCCAGTGACAGAGAGCAACAATGTTTGATGCTTGAGAACTACATAGAAAGGAAAGAATTTCAGTTGTCAAACCAGCCTCTATGAAGGAGCTGAGAAGCTGAACCTAAATCCATTTTTACCACGATCATGTTCAGTCTGCTTGAGCACGTAGTAGTAGTTAGCCTGAAACAGTGAGAAGTATATCAGCGAAGAAATCATGGAAAGTCTTGATAAAAGGCAAAAAACAGCGAATGCCAAATTAGGGGGAGGAGAAGGCAACGTCACAAAAGAGATCAATACTTTGAGAGACCATTAAAGCACAATTGATTGTTTACCTAAATTATTAGTACAAAAATCAAAAGAGTATAATACACAAACACTACTAAGGTGTGTGCTTCACAATAAATTCAAACCTTGGAGCACATTTTGGTGCAGATAATTTTATGGGCAAACAAAAAGAACTCGATTCAGAACCAAATCTTAAGGAAAATAAAAGGAGAAAAAATATGCAACCAGCCCAAAGTCCAAATATAAATTAAGACTAAATATCCCTAATTTCAGTATATTTCCCATAGCCACCCCCACCTTCCTAAACCTAAAACAAACAAAAAAAAATGTTAGCTTGACCTGCTGCCTAATTAAATATAAAGAAATTGAAGCATAAGCTAACCTCTAGGCGGAAAAGACTAGTAGGAACAACAAATCCACATCCCACTGATGAACGGAAGGATTCTAGGAACCTCCGAGGAGAGAAGTGCTTATATTCATTCTGAGTTAATTTAGCAGTATTCCCAGCACCAGCAAAAACATGACCATGGACCCCGTGTTCTCTTAACCACCTAATTGGAAGATCAAACGAGAGGTCTGCAAAAGCTGTAACAGAAAGATCTCCTCCAACGGAGTCCCATTTAGAGGAATCACTATTGTCATCATTGAATACATCTCTGCTTTGTCTTCGTGGTTCAGCAGGACCTAATCCCCTAGTTTTAAATCCCCACAATGTCATTGGTCCTCCTAGGGTACAAACTGGAGAGAAGTCACCACCCAAATAAAACCTTTCAGGAAGGGGAGATGGCTTTTTCATGAAATCATGTCCCCATGGAAAAATAGCACCAGCAGAAATCCCTAGGTTCAGTGCTGTATTATAAAACCCAAAAGGGACAGCATACCGAGCATCAAACTCCTACATAAATAAGTCAAACAAGTTAGTCCAGAAAAATATCAAAAAACAAAAACAAAGAGCATAAAAGAAATATTAAGATGCATGAGGGTTACTCCAGTAATAACTTGTTATGCTGTATATATATAATCTCCATCCCCCGGTGTTTAGCATCTACTCTAATCAAAATCACTTTCAATTTCAACAATCATGTTTTTAAAATATGAATTCTGCAATTACCCAAGAGATACAGCCCCCGCTAAAGAAGTAGAAGGTCCCAAGCAGCCAGCCATGTGCTGGTGCCACTGCCAATATCTTCAGAATAGTATGAATGAACAAACATACTGTTCAACGTAAGAGCATCCTGCTCATGAAAACCAAATGTGTCCTTTCATATTGCATAGAAAGGCCCCACCCAAGTGAAACAAATACCTATATTCTTTGTACAACAACCAATATTAAAATTTAATGACATCAAGATAGATAGGAAAAGAAGTTATCCCTACAGATTTTCTGCTATTGGAGCAGACAATTAGGTTCTGAATTTTTCATGTGTCCAAGGAGATGGAGTTTGCCCATGCCCAAACAAATCTAGTTTTAACCCTGATGGAGTAATCCTAATTAATATCATTCACAAAATTGAGTTTGCATCAATTTGAAAATTCCAGTACTCACAGAGCTATTTCAATTATTACTATTCTGCTATATAACTTAACAGAAAGGTTTTTTTTTTTTTTTTTGTGAGGGAAACTTAACAGAAAGGTTATTATGTTTTATTCAGGATGCATAGGATTTCATTGCAGCAGATTAACTTAAAGAACAACAATAGGATTTAATTGAACCTGACGCAGAAACCGCAAGCTTCGATTATCTGGTGTAAGGCCACCAAGGTGAGTGGTAGAAACAAAGGCAAGTCCTTTTGTGGGCCTAATTGGTGAGTTTCTCCTATCAATTTTAAACGTATACTTCAAAGATGATAACAAACCGTGCCCAAGCTGCCTTCTTACAGACCTGGATGCCATTTGCAATGGATCCGTTAAGGTACGCCATCCAAAAGTGTATGTCAAATCATGGTGCTTTGTTGAGATTAAGCCAAGAGACATGCCCAACAATTGCTCTTTGTACGAAGAAAACTCCTGCCAATCTTGGGAAAGCATGGACAGTCGTGCTACAACGGGATTTGAAGTTCCTTTAAGTCGAGGGGCATATAACCCTACACTCACCTCTGTTGCTTGGTTTGCACCGTAAGCCAAAGAAGCATCCCATAGATCACCATAACCTAACAAGTTTTTGTACTTAATAGTACCTTCACCAGTCCAAGAACTAGTCTGCAAAAGCATTGGCAAAATTCCAAATTGAAAAAGTATTAGCAGATTTAAACCAACAAGTACTAACTACTCAGCAGATCAATATACAGTTTCCAACAGAACAAGGACTAAAACAACAATTATCAAGGCAAAAAGATTATAGGTGAACATTCATCTATACAATAAAATGCATCTGTTTGTTTTGTGCAACTACATAAAAGCTCACATTAAGAGGCCATGTAGCAGATATGTTTGATTCCTTTTAACACTTTAAACCTCAAAAAGCAAGTCATTGTATGTGTAACGCCTCCATAGAGCATTGTCAACCAATTTGTCGCTCCCTAAAATACAACACTAACCCCCCTCCCAACCCCAAGGGGAGGAAGAATGGGTTCGATTAAATTAAAAAAATATAAAAATCCTATTCTAGTGCTAGCAATCCCAACTACAAGACTAAAATCATGACTTCTAATACACAAAATTAATAGGAAGTGACACTTTTGCTGAAAACTGCAAAGCCAAAAGCTTCCCAAGAATGGCCATATAAAACCAACCCTAGTCTCTGCTATCCACAACACCAACCAAGTCTTGTCCTGCTAAGTGGGGTGAACTACATGGACCAAATGACGCAATAATGTTCTATCATACATCATATCTCTATTCAACTCATTAGTCTCTGCTATCCCATTCTCAAAAATTAATGCAGACACTTCAGCAACAACAACAACCAAACCTTATCACACTAAGTCACGTCGGCTACATGAATCAAATTAAGGAATCCGGTCCAACTCATTAATCTATAAATCTTTCCTAATAGTTTATCTCATAGTTTTTCTAGTTCTTCCTTCCTCTGCCTCTAGGGATCTGACTATCCTCCACCTAATCTTTTTTTTGAGTAATCCTCCACCTAATCTTTTTTTTGAGTAATCCTCCACCTAATCTATTGTCGTTAATGCAGACACTTCACATACGCTTAAACCATTAACATTGTCTTAATAATAATTATCTAAAACATAAACATACTTCCCTTTCCTTTAACATTGTCACTTAATAATAAATCTAAGGCAATATCAGTATCAACGGAAAACAAAATTGAGAACAAGATTTTACCGCGGGTTTGGTATAAACACCAAATTCACCAGAAACTCTACTAGCAGCCTCAACAATATCAACAACAACATTCGCAGTATTCGGCAACTCAACCGGTCCAGGCTCAAGACTAATCTTACTAGATTCAAAAACCCCGAGACTCTGAAGCCTAGCAAGCACAATCTCCGATGCACGAATAAGCTCCTGCATGGTGGTAACATCTTCGATTCCCTTGAGTTCAGCTTCGATCACCCAATCTTTGGTTTTCGTGTTGCCGCGAATTATCACGTCGTGGACTCGGATTGGAACTAGCTCCGATGAGAGGCGTCGGGATAGGGTTTCGAGTTTGAATTTTTGGTCGCGGAGACGGGAGAGTGGGGATTGTGGAACATCGTCTTCGTCATCTTCTTCTTCTTCGTTTTCGTTTTCGTGTTCGTCGATTTCTTCTTCGTTGGGTTTGGGATTGTTAGGGTTTGGTGAATTTTCCATGATTCGATCGGTTTTGGAATGTTCTCGTTGTGAGATGAAAGTGGAGTGAGTGAGTAGAAGCAACGCACCAAAAAGAAAGGGAAGGGGAAAAAAAAATGAATAGCAGTGTTTCTTTTCGGACAAGAAATTAAAAAAGCTAATTGCGGTGAGCGTGGATCGAACACGCGACCTTCAGATCTTCAGTCTGACGCTCTCCCAACTGAGCTATCCCCGCATTCATGTCAACGTAACTCATTGTTTCAATATATATTATAATGAGCAATGCTGACTTTGACAAATAATTAAGAAATTAATATCATAAACATTTTAAAATATATATATATATACAAAGTGGTGATTTAAGGGAAATGATAAATGAACAAAACCCAATAGTTGTCCACACTATATTTTTATATGGTAAACAATCAATAATTCAACTATATTAAATTTATTTAGAATGTAGTTTCTCCGTCTTTAAAAGTTTGACTCCTCCCTTAAAAGCTCATCGAGAGTCAAAATGTGCTTCAAGATTAGAAAGCTTCTTTATGAACTAAGAACTCTATTATTTTATTATATCACAAAAACACATTGTTTCAATCAACCGTGATTTGTGCAACACTTCAATATTTAACGTGATTTTTTTTTAACCTCGCACTTCGAGCGGAAATATTAAATATTGTCATTTTAAAAATAAAATTAGAGTAAATCTTTTTAAAATAAAATATTTTACTTGACGGATTAAAATAGTTTGAAATAAACGGCTACAGAGACAAACAACGGGAACATAAAAATAATGTATAAATATGCATCAAGAATATAACAATGAAAAGGGCTTTAAATATGTATAACCCAATCGAGACAAGCAATCGTAAGGACTCACTAAGTATGACATGTCCCTCAAACGTCATACACCTAAAGCCTATAACCAACTGCAGTCTACAAGAAGGATGATTGTATCTGACTAGCCGTTTTAACCAATAATAATCATATAAATCACTAAAGTAATAGATATACAAGAAGATAACCAAATACAAGGTCGTAAAAGATAACCTTTGTCTATGGACAATATGCACAAGCAAACCTCATCGTAAGTCCGACTCAAGGGAATCGAGACAGATAACATGGATTTCCCCCGCAAGCTCCACGAGAATAGCATGAACTCACAAGAGGCAACTCTTCACTATTAGCAACATATTATCCAAAGACAAAAGACACGTGAGAGCAAAACTCAAAGTTCCAAAGATAAAAGTATACGGTCACAATATAAAATCAATGTATCTAAAAGAATACACATATGAAGTATAACATGGCCAGGGCCGTATCTAAGATCGGGCGAGGAGGACGGCCGTCCTAAGCCCAATAAAATAAGTATGGAATTTGGGCCCCCAAAAAAAAATAGGGATCCATTAAGATCATAACATTACACAATACAAAATTTCAAAGGAATGTATCATATGTTGATGCAAATTATCTATTTTATAAATTGTAAGTGTTGCAATTAAAGTGACTTTGCATCTAAAAACGCTCGTGGAAGTTATTTTGTATGAACATTTGGATATTAAATAAAAAATTCAATGTTTTTTAATGAAGTTTGTTGTTTTTTTAGATTATTTCTTAACATAATAAAAGTCATCGTCTTGAAACAAATTATTTTCACAATTAGGAATTTAAACCACTACAATTCTCTCACTTTTGGTATGTTTGCCCTAGGTCATATGACGACATAGTCTAAAATATCACAAGATGCTCCGTTATCAATATAAAAAGTGAGAAAACAATTTCAAGATAATCAAATCATATGTTTGTCCTAGGCCAACAAAATCTCATAAATGGTCCTGAACACGGCATATAACAAACATAACATTTAATTTAATAAATAAAATTAGTTCACAATGAAGGGATTTAAGAGAGGTTTTTCAAAATTTTATAATCCTCTTTGCGGAAGAAATTCCATTGAAACGGATCTTGATTAAATCATTAATCACAAATCAAATAGAAATTGAAACACTTTAAGATTCATGTGTTTACCTCTTGAAGAGCAGAACCTTTGTAGTAGGGGTGTTCGCGGTCCGGTTTGGATCGGTTTTGAGAGGAAAAGTGAACCGATCCAAAATAAAAATCATGCGCGGTTCGGTTCGGTTTGGATGATTATTCAAAAAAAATCCGATCCAAATATATGCGGTTTATTTTGGATCGGTTTTTGGACATCCAAAGTACAACATTTAATTTTTTATTTTATTTTAAGTAATATGACACATGCATAGAAAAATAATAAGTTTGATACAGAATATAACACAAATGTATTAAAAAAGTTTTTTTTGACAAGAAATGTATTAAAAAAATTAACTTTACACAATGAAAATGATTGATTATATTTGAAATAGATGAAGTAGTAATAATCTAGATTAAATTAATGCAATATATGTTTCTTCAAAAAAAATTAATGCAATATATAATACTAATAAAATAATAAATAAGAATTAAAATCTACTTTTGCGGTTCGGTTCGATTTGGTTCGGTTTTGAAAATGTGATCCGAAATCCGAACCAATCATAGCGGTTTTGCCAAAACAACATCCAAACACATCCAAAAATATTCGGTTTTTTTGCGGTTTTCGGTTTTTTTGGATCGGTTTGCGGTTTTATTTTGGATCGGTTTGAATTTGAACACCCCTACTTTGTAGCAGAAATCTTTCTGATCACGAGCAAAGCAAAGCAGCGATGCCTCTACTCGGTCCACACGAACAGAACTTCTCTGATGACCGGTGCTAGCCAATTTCAACGGAAATTCAGAGAGAACAAGGTTTAGAGAGCGGCGGCTAGGGCTTCACAACTTTTGTGAATTAGGTTAAGCAATCACAAAAAGTTAGTAATGCTTGAACACAAGGGTTCTATTTATAGAATCACTTGTGTGATCAGCAAGACAACACTTAAATACACTGTACCTTACAGTGGACTGCGTTTCTCTATTTTTCGTAAATTAAATAATAAAGTCATATTTAATTACTAATAAGTCTCACTTATTATTTTATAAATAAGTCTTACTTATTTATTTCTCTCATCTATCTGTCCTTTATGTGATAATAATCATGTGTATAATTACTCTTTTGCCCTCATGTCTATTATTGAACACAAGGCATAGACCGTGTCATCCTTGTCTAGTTCAATATTGGGCCCGTAGACATTTCTCCTGTTATGTAGGAGGGGCAAATTCCATCTAGGTCACTCATGTCCCTCAGCATGATTCATGGAGTATCCATCAACCAACTTTATAGTCATCCTGTTACGGACAACGTTTGAATGGTGACAAAGCACTCGACTCCAACATCTAGGGTACATAGTGGTTTCAGGTTGAAGGGTGGAATACACCACTATCACTATGAGAATATCTTATGACACTTTTCATAACTTTTACTATGTAGTATTCTCATGGCGGATCAATCCAATATAAATATTACTCATAATATTTTATATCTATGTGAAGACTTGATAACTCTTTATCCATGATCTGTGAGATGTGATCATTAGTCTACCCACATAATAGTCTCTATGCTTTAATGATATCCCACTTCTCAATAAAGTTTGACTACGGACACTTTAAGAATAGTTTCTTTATGTTTAACGGGGTCTTACAATAAAGTTATACTTGATGTTCCATTAAACAGACTAACTATTCTAGGGACTTTATTATTTTGAAACAAAACAAAATCAATAAAGAAATGTCTTATTATTTATATATTCACAATATATATTTATATCAATATCATGATACAAAGTCAAACCCAATCAACATAGATTGGCTATTAGAGCTTACTCCAACACACAATTAACCTAAAATGAAAGACTCTACATGACAGTGCAAATGATCCTAAAGTTTACCACCTCATAGAATGAAATCAACTTAAAAAAAATCCATGATCCTCAGTTTGCAATCATATGGTCCTACTTCGAACTTGCATAAGGTATCTACTCATAATAGTCCGAAGACCAAGACTAAATAAAATTATGATGAATTGAGATGGGATTCACACAGAGGACATCTACACCATGTTGCAATCCAACCAACCCACACTTTCTATGAAACGCATGAGCATACGATTCATCGTACACGTTAATATAACACTATACATATCAACCCAACGAATGTAATACCAATAACATGTTTCCATTACATATATTTCATAAAATCATGTGAAAACAACATGTATCAAATACAAAAACACTATAGTGAACACATTACAACTTGGAATACAAACTGCTTACTAACAAACACATATTCCAATATTTAAAATATCTTAACAAATGTCCTCACCTCAGTAAGCTTCCAAATCTAATAACATGTGCCCTAAACTGTATAAATTGACATAGGTGAATAACAAAGCTTCTAATTATTTATATATTTATTAATAAGGTTAAATAAACTAAGTCTAAAAGAAAATGTTAGCTTCTCTAACTTGATCTTAGATAAAAGTTCAATTGACAATTAAAAAATAAAATATTTTCAGAACTTTCTAAAAATTAATTTAACACTTTAAACTTTATTTTCTTCGACATTAACAATTTAAAACGTAACAAAATTCATGCTTGTAAAAGCATTTTTCAAGATAATTTTTGTTAGAAACTTTCCCAAAAATATTTTAAATACAATAAAATACTTTTTCTGATAAAATTTTAACAACGTTTCATTTGTGTTTACATGATTTAGCAGGACTTCTTGTTCGAACAGTAATCACGATGTCCCAGACAAATTCATTGTTATAAATCTAGTATCTCTTGTACTCATTTTCAGCTATCATACGACAACGCAAATACAAATAAAATACTATGTTTTTTTTTTTAAATAATAATTTAACTCGGACTTTTTGAAAACTTTGGTTCATAATCACAAATCATATGTACATTTTAATGGTTTCAAACATACGGATCCATTGATCCATAATTTTGACTAAAATTCCAAATTTTTTATCCTCAAAATGCCCTTATTTGGTTTGGCCAACTCAAACCCTAAACTATATAATGTTTTAAAATGTTTATCTGACAACTTGATAGATTAGCTAATTATAATATGTGATAAGAATAAACTTTCAAAAAATTCCAATTTTTTTAAATATTCACAAAGTTCAAAAACATTTTTTTTGTTTTATATCTATAAAAATAACAACCCTATCAAACACTTTCATAAAGAAATGAGCAAGAAAAAGATAAAGATTTAACTCTTTTTATTTTATTTTGTACTTTGCTTTTTAGAAATGGGAAGCTTGAAAAGTAAAAAAGTGAAGTATGATTTAAACATTTTGTGTTTTGCTTTTTAGAAATGGAAAGCTTAAAAAGTAAAAAAGTATGGTACATAGTAAGATCTAAACAAAGAAGAGTATTCAAATGGTGCCACGGAAGATAAGAGTAGTAGATGATTGTGTTGGTCGATCCAGAGAAGTACAATAACAACATGAAAGTTACATGTAAAACAACAACTGCAGTAATCAATGATTGATACACATTAGGGCGTGATGTGAAGTAGTCAAACACGTCTTGGTCCAACTGAGAACAAATCATTGCACCAGATACCAAAATCACCTTCAATAAAGTACAATACATAATATGATTTAAACAAAGAAGAGTATTCAAATGGTGTCACAAAAAATAAGAGTAGTAGGAGAGAAAGTAGTGTAGTCTTTTTCTCTTTTTGTAACATTCAAAGATAAAAATCAAATTCGCAATGTTAAATCTTATAAAGTTATTTCAATTTTTTTTAATAAATAAATTGTTCTTGCCAGAAATTTAAGTGAACTTTTTGGATGATGTGTTGTGATAGAGGCGCATGACATTTGAAAATATTATTATGTATGTATAAAGGAATTAAAAATAAATCATGTATAAAATGCAGTAAGATCTCAAAATGTGGATTGTATTATGTTTAATAAGGTTTATCCTCATTGATTTGTTGCAATAAATGGTTCAACAATAAAATTATCAAAATATTGTTTGTACTTAAACATAATCTTCACTATAATTTTTTTGTCTCCATTGATATCAAAAATCGGAATGCAAAAAAGGTTGTCATTAGATATGATAGATATATTGCAATTATGGTAAAGTAAGATGATGTCTATTCTTGATGCAACATTGCTTTTATAAAAAACGTCAACGTTTAATATATGTTAATAATTTTCAGAATGATAATGTTTGAGAATGGGGTGTAGATTAAATATATGATATCTATACCTATTAATTTATACCTATTAATAAAGGCAATTCTTTTTGATTTGGTGTAGCCTATTTTACATTTCAATTTTATCCTCTAACTTCCACTTATTATGTAACTTTTAATTTTAACAGTTTTTTTTTTTTAAATAAAAAGGCAGCAATTCTTTTTTTTTTTTTTTTTTTATGAAAGACAACAATTTTTTTTTATTGAATCAAAGAGAGCACATTCATATCAACTTCCAAAAAATCCCCTCTTAACACAAATTTTTATTCAACTTTAACTTTTCATCAAACCACTAAAAGGATTCATGACAATTTACTATCCCAAACTTGCGGGTGATACAAGAAAGTGTACTAAATATTGTTTATATCTTTTCCTCCCATTATCTACTCAAAAACATTATTTCCTATTCACATCACTTCAAAATTAAATTGGTGAAATGGAAAGAGATTGTTTTAAGGGAAATCAAAATAATTGAAGAATAGCGAAGATCAAAGTGAATGGAAAGCATCCTTGCAAACAAAAGTATCTAAATTTATATCATACATGAGATCATTATTTGATTGGATCATTATCTATTTGTAGCATATATAAACCCAAAGCATTGTTTTTTTTTTTGGTGAATCCAAAGCATTGTTTTGATGTAACCTATTTTACTTCCCATTTTATCGTAAACTAAAATGTCATTGTTGTTAACTATCGAGTGGACAAAAACGTAAATTACTCGTATGCCTCAGCCTTATGCAATGTGTTAAAAACAATTCTCTAAATTTACCAATGAGAGTATTAAAGAGAAAAATACTGAAAAAAAATAAAAACTCATTTTAAAGAGTCGCGTAGGCGCTCATACAAATTCAAATCAGCACCACCGTGTCACCGCCGCGGCAACCGCCGTTGATTCGATTTCGAAATGGCGAACGTTGATGAACTCTTATCTTCCTCATTCTCAGATATTAACTCATACACCGGCAAAGACCCTCTTCTCCCTTGGCTCCGGTAATCTTCTCTCTCTCTCGCTCGCTCTCTCTAGTTCATGTTTTTCAACACTCATTCATTTTGAACACTGCAGAGGAATCAAAAAGATGAAAGACACTC
Source organism: Medicago truncatula (assembly GCF_003473485.1). Classification (NCBI taxonomy): domain Eukaryota; kingdom Viridiplantae; phylum Streptophyta; class Magnoliopsida; order Fabales; family Fabaceae; genus Medicago; species Medicago truncatula. The sequence goes on from NC_053044.1 coordinate 35,554,128, forward strand.
TTCCCTCAAAAACCCTCAAGGAAAAACTACCCGAGTTCTTGCAACAATGCGCCAAAACATTCGAGCTCGATCGACGTTACAGAAACGATTTACGTTATCTTCGTGTTTGGCTCCACTTGGTAATTGAATCAAATCACCCTTGTTGAAATTTTTTGAATTTGCGAAATGAGTTTTGGGAAATTGTTATTAAAGTTTGAATTTTTAGTGTTATTGTGTTGGATTTTGTGATTAGGTTGAAATTAAGGAATAATGAAATGTTTAGTGATTTTTTTCTGCGTGATTGGTAGATGGATTTTGTTGATGACCCGAGTGCCTTGTTGAGAACCATGGAGGTTAATCAAATTGGAACTAAACGGTGTCAATTTTATCAAGCATATGCTCTTTACTACGAGAAGAGTAAGAATTATGATGAGGCAGAGAAAATGTATCATATGGGAGTTAAGAAGTAAGTTCTTTGCTCTATTTACGGATCCTGTTCAATTTATTCTTGTGTTTTGATGCTTGTTTTTAGGAAATAGGAACATAAAAACTTGCTCCGAATTTTGATTAGATTATGCTTGAAATTTGTTGCATGCATTGTTTTCAATTAGCAGATTGGCACAACAAATGTCTATCTAGTTCTTTGATTGTTATGAGTTTTATTTTTGTCCAAAATCCTCACAAGTTGTGTTTACCTTGCTTCTGTTGTTGAATAAGTTGTTATTTGAACAACAAAATTTGGCGATGATCGTCACCACCTACATGTAGTTGGTGGTTAATCTGTTTTGACATGTAGAAGAGCACTTGAAAATTATGATTAACCATGTTCAAGTTTGTGATTAATGAAGTTATGTTTGTAGATAATGAGTTTCAATACCTGATATTGAACATAATTTACCTCTATCTGAACTGCATTAACCACTTAAAAAGTTGTCACGAAAGTTATCTAAATTTGGTTGTGCCAAAATAATTTCTCTTGTTGAATAGCCTAGCAGAGCCTGTGGATGAACTGCAGAAATCTTATGAACAATTTCTTCAACGCATGAAGCGCAAGAAGAAAATTCAGGTATTGACTAGTTTTTTCCTTCATGTGTCCATCTATGCTGTTTTTGTCATTTATTTGTTATTCTTGGTACTTGGTCCATTCAGTGTAGCTAGTTTTAATAAAATGTTATACAATATCAGGAAATGAAAGCTGCTGATAGACGCGTAAAGGCTAAAAATGATGAGAGCAAGAAACTTCGCGGTGATCATACAGTTGTAATCAACAAGTTTGTTGACACTGCCATGGATGGAAAGTCTGAAGCAGAAAATGCATGCCATCATGGACTGGTAGATCCTACAATAAATATGAAGGAGGCCATGAATGCCATTAACAGCATGTTCAGTGAGCCATTAGAGACTGTTCCTTTGGGCAAGAAATTACATAAGAACAATTCAAAAGAAAATTGCAGTTCAATGAACTTTGAAGTTTTTGTTGATGAAAATTTGGATAAAGAAAATAAACCAAGCGGTTCCGCATCACTTCAGCACAGGAATGAAGGTGGCAAACCTCAACAAGAATCACTCCAGATACATATTGATGATGAAGGACATTCAGAAGGTTCTACTTCATCAGTTTCAAAAGTAAATGGCTTTGTTTTTCCCCGACCTAAGGATGTTCCTTCTGAGAAATCTAGGGATATGGATGCACAAAAATCTCATAATTCAAAGTTCAGAGAAGATACAGTTGTTCGTAGATTTGTTGGTTCTGCCATTTTGGATGAACCAAAGGTGGAAAATGCTTGTCACCACGGTTTAGTAGACCCCACAATCAACATGAAGGAAGCAATGGATGACATAAACAACATGTTTGGGAAGCCAATAGACTTTGTTAGAAAGAAAAGGTCACTGAAGCAAGAGAATGCACCGGAGAACAATAGTGGAAAGGAATTCGGTGGGTTTTCAATCCTTGCCGATGATGATGATGACCTCAAACAGAAACAAGGAGGTAAGCCAATAGATTTTGTTCGGAAAAAAAGATTAATGAAGCAGGAGAAAGCACCGGGGAACAACAGTGGAAAGGAACTCAGTGGGTTTTCGATACTTGCGGATGATGACCTCGAGCAGAAACAACGTCCTCCACTACCAAAATCGCGAGGAAAGTCAAAGGAATCAGATTTATTTGAGCCAACTCTCCACACAAAGGAAGCCATGGATGACATTAACATGATGTTTAATATGCCTCTGGATTTTTAGGAACAGTGTTTTTGTGGATGAATATCCGCACGTTTCTTCCTTTGGAACTAGTTTGAGGTTTGTACCAATTCATCCACTTTTAGGTGGATTAGTTTTTCACAAGGTTCTATCTAGAGACCTCACTTGAGAATACCTTGTACACATTTGGGCATTGCATACCTAGTGTAGTGCCATTAAGCTAACCCATTAGGGTAGGAACAAAGTGTTTGCTGAGTGCCAGTTCTAATTCGAAGCAGAATTGTCTTGATTTTGTGTGGCATAATAGAGTGTGAAGTTTCATTTCATTACTCTTGTTTTCTTTTTTAATAAAAGAACCTTATGACTTTTATAAACTTTGTATGCTTATTGAACTCAAGCTAGAACAGTCACAAACCCATTAAACCATAAATTAAATTATCAGCATTAACATTGCATTTGTGAATCAGTATACCAAAAAAATAACAAAAGATACAATTTTAATTTGAAAACTTATAAAGTTATAATAATACAGAGACAAATCATAGCAACGACATAATAATAGTCAATGAATCCCAAAATGGTTGATGGATGGTAATTCATAATGGTTTGAGGCATTAGTAGTGAGTCTTTGAGCAATCCGGAGGATGGAAAGCCAAGGGACCAGCAGCATATATAACAGCCTCATACCTTCTTCCACGCAATATCTTGTTCTCATAACGAAGAGGAGATCCATTCAAACCATAATTAACATTCGCGAGAAGGCTGCAACCCTCAAGAGGCGACCAAATAGGCTTCACGAAGCAAGCATGGAGTGGATGATCTAGTATATCATGCTGCATTTTGAACTCTTCTAGTTGTGCATAGAGGTAACCATTTTTGTCTGTTTGGAAGACTTTGTAGTAACTAACATGACCTTTGTGGTTTTTGCAGGTGACGCTTACTTTGGCTGAAGGAATTGGCTTGGCTCCATTTAGAGACCAGGTTCCAGAATGTTCACAGGTTTGACAGTAGACTGTAGTTTCCACAACTACATCTATTTTCTCTATTGTAGCTTCAGTAGCATAAGAGAATGCTACAATGAGAAGCAAGAGAGAAAAGATGGTGAAGTGAGTGGCAGCCATTTTCCTCAAGGGTTTAAGGGAGAGAAAGAGGTAAAGACAAGGCTTACTAATTGAAGAAAAACATTTGATAGATTGATATATATAGCATATGATAGCTTATTGGTATTTGGTGGTTAGGATCAACGTGCATTCCATTAGACCATTATGTTGACAATGTATTACATTATAATATTTAATAAATATATACGTGAAGGCCACCTCTCTCCATGTACATGTATATTTTCTTGCTATACCAAAATATATTCATTGTGTAATGTTGTAGATAACAATGACCCAATGCAAACTCGAATTTACTGCGATTAAAAATGGGTGAAGTGAGTGCAACAATAAATTAGAATTGTGAATAAAGATTTAGGTCTTATTTGGATAGACATCTTAATGAAACACTTATCATATTAGTGCTAATGTATAAGTTCTTTCTAAAACAAAAAATAAAATAAAGTCAAATTATTTTTATAAAACTATATGTTGTGTTCATAAACTATCCTAAAGAGCTTATGAAAATAAGTTGAAAACAGTTTATGGATATATCTTATGTTTTTTGCTAAATTCCTCCGAAATGTTTAACATGTGTTTGAGTTAGCAGATATGTTCAAATAAGTTTATGGTGGATCTTAGTCTCTAGTGCCAACCAAGCTAAAAAATTACTTCAACACCAAGAATTGTCTTGGCCACTCATGATTTAGCTTATGACCAAATCCTAGGGATGATTTGGATATGACACATCAGTCAAATTTTGAACGTAAAGTGAATAGTTTATACTTTATAACGTATAAATTCATGTGACAAAAATAGTTTCCGATTGGTAATAGTTTTTTCTCACGAGTTTATAATGATTTTTACTAGTTTTTAACATTTTTTTTATATACTTCAAGTAGCTATAAATTTTAATTTTTATGTTGTTATTATAATTTTTTTTATTAATAACATATTTTTATGTCATTTTATATTTATGAAACATTACAAATTCAATTTACTAACTTATTTTTTATCAGCTATCCATTATGTTTCATAAAAAAAGTCTTACTTTTTTTATTGTTTGCGAAAACAACCCTTTTTACAAAGTTTACTTTTGGTTAACTAAGGGTTTATTTACATGCAGCAAATTGGTGGAATAAAATATCAGTATTCTTTACAACTTGATGCCTAGTGAACCAAACTTGAGTTAGTTTTATCATTTAAATTAACAAAAATGTTTTTTTACTCTTTCCATAATTCTCTCCATCGAAGATAATCACATTCAATTAAATACGAATATCTCTTTCAATCAAAATTCAAACACCAGTCAACTCAACTTATAAGTGATCATTTCAATATAACTGCACCGTATAAAATTATTTTCATTGACATTCATCAATTGTATAACCTTTTCTTTCAAAAAAAAAATCAATTGTATAACCTGTTTATTTTAACATGTTAAGTGCACTAGTACTTACTTGATTAAAGGAAAGTTATATAATTGCTTTCAACTTTGATCTTTCAAAAAAAATGTCAGACTTTGATTGTAACATTGTGAATTTTAATTTATTTTATATGTAATCGTTATTTTGAAATAAAAAGAACACTTGTGTATTTATTTATTTATACTATTAAACCTTATTTTGAAAATGCAAGTGATCCAAATTTAATATTGACAACCAAGTTTCTTAAAATCCTGGAATACATCATACATTTTGACTCAGTCTTTTACTTAAGGTGATTGATTTTTCTTTTCTAGAACTAGAATAATATGCACAATTATGCAAGATGTTTAGTCAAATATGTCACGTTCAATTGCAACTGTCGTATTGCAAAAGCAACTGTCATTTTATAACAAAGAGCCTCCATCATAGTAATAGACAAAACCACAATCATATTCAGCTTTGATTTTGTCATGCAAATTTTCTGCCGCCCATTTAGCATGCTACAGCTTGGCAGATTGTATATGTCATTTGCTTATATATATATATATATATACCTTGTTTATACTTTATAATTATATATAAATCAACAAAGCCTTCAAGAAGACTTTGACTTCATCCTCCAAAATGAATAGGTGGAAATAATAGTATTAGTAAAGAAATATAATCAAAAAAATATTTTTAACCAACCAAATAACTGACTGAACAAATGAAATTAACTAATATATGGTATGACACCTTTTGTTGGTGCAATTTCATAGAGCATAATCAAACGAAGCACACAAAAAAATGGTTCTTTTTATCTCCCTTATTATGTACATGTGATTTGTCACTCCCCTACAATAGATACAAGAGGTATCAGCTTACAGGCGAGTACCTTTTTAGCGCCATCACCGACGGAAAAATAAAAGGATGAGAACGATACGAACTCAATACTTACAATCTCGTTTTGCGATTTTAGCTGGCGTCAAAGGAAGCAATCTCAAGTTCTGCCCACCAAAGTGGCGAAAGTTTAGGAACAGCTACTTCAGGACTTATTTTTGTTATCTCTCTTAATCTCTCACAAATTTGTTTCATTGTTGGTCTTTGCTCTTGATCAGCATTGACACAAGACTTAATCAACGCACCGATTTGTACTAGCTGTTCTTCTTGGAAAGATGCTAGTGTTGGATCCACTATTTCTTTGAGAGGCTGGTCCCCTTGTAAATAGCGTGAAGCCCACTCTTCAAGTGAGTCATCTTTACCCATCGAATAAGGAACACGGCCTGTTACAATTTCGAGTAATATAATGCCGAAACTGTAAATGTTACTTGCTAATGTCGCGTCAGTGTGTTTCTTAGCAGCAGCTTTTATATCGGCTGAAGCTATTTCATTCAAGAAACTCAAGTCTGAGATTTTGGCAGCGTAGTCGTCAGTGAGTTGGACAGATGAAGTATTTAGGTCGCTATGTGCGAAAGGAGGGTCCAACTGGTGCATATGTTGCAGGCAGTAAGCTGTGCCAATTGCAACTCTAAGTCTTGTTGCCCAATCTAAATGCTCAGCTTCTTTTACTGGAATTTCCAACAAAATCAAACATACAAATCAGATTCCAAATAATAGCAACAATTTACTTTCTAAATAATAGTAACACTATGTAATAGGTACTCACCATGTAAATGTTCAAAGAGTGTTCCATTTGGGGCATATTCAAAAACCACCATTCTGGTGAAAGGCTCGTCTTCTTCACAAAATCCAAGAAGATTTACGAAATTCTTGTGGTTCATCTTTGATAATGTATCTATCTGAATTCATAATTGATTAAAATGTTAATTTCAATAGCAGTGCTGAAATGAAAATGTACAAATAATTTGATTAACTATTCATAATAAGTACCTTCTTACGGAATTGGACTTCTGAAGTCTTTGACCAATCTTTCAATGATGTCACTGTAACAGAGGCCACGGCTATTTCAACACCGCTAGATAGAGTCCCTTTGTATATATTACCAATGGGTGAAGTGCCAATTACATTACTAAAATCTTCGCATGCTGCTTCAAGCTCTGATCTCTTTAGCTTTGGCACACCTGAAAACACAAAACTCCGTTATGCATGTAACACGGAAGGAATCTTATATTTGGAAGAATAAATGCTTGAATTTACCTGTCACAAATGCCTTCTGAAGCTGTCCACTTAATCCTGTAGCCCATGGTTTAACGGTGGCTACCTTGTTGGTTTTAAAGAGATATATGACAATGCTTAAAATGAGAATAAATGCCGCACCACCCACAATTCCACCCACAATAGCAACGTGATGATTGTTTGAGTTACTTTTGAGTTGTGGTACAGAGCCTGGTGTAGGCAAGGGAGAAGGAGAATCAGAAACATTTCGATCTGGCGAAGCTGGCTTCTTCACTATTTGTGGTGTTTCTGAGGAAGACGGGGAAGGTGAAGGAGACGGAGATGGGAAAGGTGAAGGAGATGGAGATGGAGATGGAGTATCAGGAATAATAGCTGCACGATTACGAGGATCTTCACGAGGAGCACCGGATTGCAGTAGCCTCCGAAGACCTTTTTTACTTCGACGATTATGCCTTGAAAAGAGAATGACATAAAAGTAAGATTATGGTATATAATGGAATAAAACGGACACAAGTTAGAATATAGAGAACAAGAGAACAATAAATATGTAAAAGAAGCTCATAGCATATAAGTCTAGACAAGAGATGATACATTTCAAATGCTTAATGACATACCATTTGGTAGATCTTCCTGTACAACCTGGCAATTTTCTTGCACTAATTAGCTGCTTTTCATCTACTTGAGATTCAGAAATCAACACCAATTCATTAATTTCATGAGAGAAACCGCAAAGAAGATCATTATTGTCCAGCAAACTGCAATAAAACAAATTGAATTGTTCAAACAAGTTAAGAGAAGAAAACTGAAATGTTCAAAGATATTTGCAAAGATAGACTCGGCTTCTTAGTATAAAAAAAAAGTAAAAACAGATGAAAATTGAATTGTTCAAAGAGAGTATTATCATACAGGATTGCTAGTGAGATATTACTCCCAATATCTTTAGGTAGAGGTCCACTGAAATTGTTGTAGCCTAAATCCAAAACCTCCAATTCCTTCAATCGTACAATTCCTTCAGGAATGATCCCATAAAAAGAATTATTCCGCAGAACTCTGCAATAAATATTGTCACATTGCTATCAGACAATTGAACATATATGTAATTGAATTATTGAAAAGCCACAATAAACAAAGAAACTAAGTAACAGACAATTACTTACATGGACTTTATGTGAACAAGGCTTCCGAGCTCATGTGCTAGATTTCCTTCAAGACAAAGGTTTTTCAAATTCCTGAGCAACAAAATATTTCTCATGATTAAACACTTCAAACTATAGTTTAAAAATTTAATAACAATGAAAATCAGGCAGCATGCTACTAATAATATCTAACCAACAATTCAAACACTTGTAATTAAATCTAACACAAGAATGGTCTTCAAATTTGTCCTGATATTACCAAGTATCTACTGTCTATAGAATTGATCGGTTGATTCATGACTATTAAAATTTAGGTTTGGACCAAGGTGATCATCCCTAAAAGGTTTATCCTGCGGATAACCATTATTCATGCCATATTACTATCCAAAACTATACATCTGAGGCGTGGATTAGTGCGAGTAGGAAACAATTTAGATCTTGTTTGGATAAACAACTTAATTATAAATAAGTTATTTCTATAAAAAAGATAAAATAAAGTCAAATAATTTCATAAAAGCTATCAACTGTTTTAATAAGCTATCTTGGAGAGATTATGAAAATAAGCTAAAAAGAACTTATGGGCACGACATAAATTGTTTCCAGAAGCTCCCCAAAACAATCTCACAAGTAATTAAGCAGGTAAATTACTCGAATAAGAAAATCCATAAGGGCCCCTTATTCATTTCTTCCTTAAACAGATCAAGAAATCACATATATTCAATTTCACACAAAAAAAAAATTACAAAATAAGCACTTACAATACAACCACTCTTCCATCTAAACACTCAACTCCAAACCAATTACAAGGATCAACTCCAACTTCATCATCAACCCAATTTGACAAAGCATCAAAAGGGTCACTGAAAATTCCCTCCTTGAACTTCAAAAGTGCTTTACCTGCAAAAACAAAACAAAACAAAACCCACTTTTAATCTCTTGTTTCAACACACAATTAACAACTAAAAAACAAAAATTTCCGCAAACTATAAAAAAAACACTTACCTTCATCATTCAAAGAACAACACAAACCAAAACACTGTGACAAAAAACAAAACGATGCAAGCCATAGAAAGAGACTGAATTTCCACTTTCTCATATTATTTTGGCAAAAAAAACACGACAGAGATTGAGTATTTTTGTTGTTGTTGCTGTTTCTGAAAAGTATCGAAAAAGAAAAATTAATGTCAACAAAGGAAAAGAAGAAGAGGTTGATCTGAAAAACTATGTTCTGTGATACCAACAACCAAGGAAACGAGGTAAGACTCAAAAAGACAGAATATTTATGTAAAAGCGTGTGCGAAACGAATGAATGTTTCTCATTTTTAGTAGATTTTTTTCTTTTTTTGTATTTACCAAATCTAAGTGTAGCGAAAATCTCCCGAAAGAAAATTCCAAGATCAAAATTTAATGACAGTTGTGCACCGAACATTTCAAGCAATTTAATAATAATAAATGTGTTTTCTTCTTAAAAAAAATCAAATTAAATACTACTAACATAATCCCTCAATCAAATATTATAAGTAAAAAAAACTCATTTTCTTTCTCCCAAATTATAAGCAAAAAGATAAACTTTTATCATATTTAACTATGTAGTTTCAAAAAATTATTTTTTCAAAAGAAAAATTAAATGCAAAGTGTATTCAATTTACTCTCTTTCTCATTTTCTCAATAACTAATAACCAATGAAACTTATTAATAAAATTTACTATGTTTTAGTTTTTTTAATAAGTGTGATTTTTTCCTTATAATATAGAACAGAGGGAGTATTTACAAAAAGGAAAATGATATTTACCAAAAAAAATATCTAAAAAAAAAGAAGAAGAAAATGCTAACTTTTTTGTATGTTTATGTCAGAAGGTAAATAAAATTAGATAAAAAATTATTTCATTTAAAAATCGAACTCAAGTTGTTTTAAATAATTTATTTTTATGGAGCTTGTTAATCATTTGAGTTCAATTGGTTGGTTAAAAAAAAAGGTCTTGCTAACAAGTGTCATAAGTTAAGGAAACCAAAAATAGTAGTTTTATATTAAAAATTATAATTTTCAAACTTTTAAAAAGTTGAATTCATCACTTTTCACCACTTTTCAACACAATATTTATTATTGTTCTTTTAACCGATGCCTCAAAGACACTTTTAGCATTTTCCTAAAGAAAATTATAACTAGAGTCATAAGTGCACATGTTAGTGTATTAAAGATAAAAAAATTGTATTGGAAATTGTGTATTTCAATTGTTTAAAATTAAAATTTGTTTTGTTAAGACATAATTACTCGTTTCGAAATTGTGCACAAATCTTAAACGACTAATATTGTTAGATGGAAGGAGTATATGATATTATGGTGTGTTTGTTTATGATATTATGGTGGGTTTGTTTTAAATTTATCAAATTTATTCCTATGAATAACATTTCTTGGAATATAAAGATGAGAATTTTATTCCAAGGTATTTGATGAGTCTCGTTAATGAGTGCCTCTGGGGCTCTTGAAGGATCCTTAATTTAGAAAATATTCCTTAAAAAATTCAAATGTTACAAATTCCAAAGCTTTGATTACCTAGTTTTTCATAAAAAGTTACTATTAATGGTTCTTAAAAAGTACCCCGAGGGCACTCGTTAACATTTTCCTTAGAAAAAATATGTTTGGTTAACTTTATAATATTCCTAGGAACCATAAAAATAAAGATTATAATAGGTAACTACATACAAATTTATTCTCATCTCCATGTAACTTTATTCTCGCCCTTTTCTTTAAGAAAATCTTTCTATTTCCATGAACATTTCATACCCAAAATAAAATTTAGTAAACTTGTAACAAACATATATATATTTCTATCATTTTATTTTTAGAAATCAATAAATATAACTTCAAACAAACACATCCTCGGTTAAACATTTATATTTGAAAACCATAATGACAGACTCCTTAATTTCTTTTAAAAATTCATAAGATCTCAACCTTTTTTCCACCCTAACTACCGCCCTACAAGAATCATAACTCAAATATAAATGACATTGTCCTTCATGTTTGCGTGTTAGAGTGCAAATATGGGTCGACAATGCTCTAGCTGCCTCCAACTAAGCCGAAAACACGGTAGTTAATGGAGGATGTACAAATGTACAATACCAATTGAATTACACGAATAAATAATTTTTTTAAACCATGCTTATTTAGTGAAAATGCTGTATTATATTTTGTCATGAATGATTTTTTGTCATTATTGATGTCTAAATTAATACGCGTCAAATAAAATGATTGAGCTTAAGTGATTAATAAGTTTGACTAAATAATAAATAGTTGAGAAGAACTTAAATTCGATGTTTGGTGAAATAAATTTTGACTAAATTTTACTTACTTTCTGACTGAACTCTAGATTATTTCCGCAAAGAATAATTATCAAAAAATTATGTTTGGGTGTTTATGATATGCTGACATCTCAGAAGAGTTCGCAGGTTCGGTAAGATTTGAATATCATTTGACATAAACAGGTTCCGCTAAAGGTTTCCATCTTTGCTTGGCACTTGCTTCGAGATAGACTACATACGAAATCAAATTTGGCGAATCGTGGTGTTCTCTCCCCAGAGGCGTGTTTGTGTGTGCCTGGTTGTGGTCAGGTGGAGGACGCTCAACATCTTTTTCTATCATGCACCTCCTTTGGCTCTCTTTGGCCTTTACTGCCGTCGTGGATTGGATTCGAAGGTGCAAACCATCATGAGTTTATTTTTTTCCACAAGTAGTCTGAAATCGCGGTGCTCTTTCCTCCAGGTTATTTGGCTCATTAGTGTTTGGATTATGTGGAATGAACGTAACAACATGTTATTTAATAACAAAGAAAACTCTATAATTCAACTTCTAGACAAAGTAAAGTTTTATTCCTTCTGGTGGCTGAAAGCTAAAAAGGGCTACTTTTGTATTTGGTGATCATTTGTGGTAGACAAGCCCTTTGTCGTGTTTAGGCATTAGCTAACCCACTTTTTGTACCTCTTTTTTTGCTGCTTGTAAATTTTTAGTGGTCTTTTTGGTACGCCTTGTGATGAGGAGACTGCTACAATAGGGTTAATATAATTCATTTATGCTTGTTAGAAAAAAAAAATGCTAACGAGTGCCTGCGAGACATTGGTTAAAATACTAAAAGTAGTAAATTTATATTAAAAAGTTGTATAATCATTGCATTGACTAAAGAAACAACTTGTAGTCCTCGTGAGATTAGCTCAGTTAGTATGGACAATTAGGGGTGTTCAAAACCGAACAAACTCAATAGAAAAATCGCAAACAAAACAAACATAAACCGAAAACCGCAAAAACTGTATTTAGTTCGTATGTATTCGAATCATATTTTTATTCAACCACACAGTTCGGTTCGGTTTGCGGTTTTATTTTAGCAACTGAACCAAATCGCAACACAAGAAAAACACTAATTAAATTTAGGACACAAACCTAGTACTCATAGAAATTCAATGAAATTTTTTATAGAATGACATATTTTTTCTCTCTTTTTATTTTTTTAACTAAGACCTTGTTCCTCATGTTAAGTTTTTTCTACACTTTTGATTTTAAAATTGTATTTATATGCTTTAATTTAATTGTACATGCATTTTTGCATATATATTTATGTTAGATATATCATGAATAAAAACTCAATGTGAACTTTTAGAGAACAATAAAATAATAGAAAGAGATGGAATATTAGTACTTGGTGATAAAAAAAAATGGAAAAAAAAATCATCGAATAAAAATGAAAAGTAAAATTGATAAATATATAATACTTCCAAGCAATTTCGCAACATTAACTGAAAATGGAAAAGTCAAAACGTCATTTTTTTAAATCTAAAGAGCACTATTTAAATACACGTGTCTTTATACTTTTTTTTTTTTTTTAGGGAAAATAAACTTATATCATTTTATTAAAAATTAAATCAGAAATACATGTTGGACTTTCATCAAAGATGTGGAAGCTAGGACCTAATGTGGCTGCCTTAGCTAATTCATGAGCAACCTCATTTGCTTGCCTCCTAGTAAACTCGACATGAGAGTTTGTTAAAAAGATATTACAAAACTGGATAGTATTCTCCATAATGGACCCAAATTCGGTGTATTTATACTTTTTTCCCTTGTGATTTTAAATACTTGGACTACATATTTTTAGACAAAAAATAACTAAGAAATTAAACATGACTCGGTTTCTCTTGATGATATATATCTCAATTATTTAAGGGTTGTAAAAATAAACAAAAGAATATATCGTTTTTGTACTTCACATGAAAATAATGGAATAATGAGTTTTAGAAGCGTCGGTGACTTGACTTGGCTAGGATAAGAATATGAAAATAATGTTGTTGTACTCTAGTGGACTTGGTAAGAGACTCCATGGCCTATTTCCATGCATTTGGCCATGTTTTGAACTTGCTTGGAAATTACACTCGTTATACTTTTTGTCTCTAAATGCATACAGCTTTTGGAAGTAGTAGTGACTACTCTTTTGAAACTAATTGTGACTATCGGGGTGGTTTTCTTTTCCAAGTGTTTAGTTAGAATTGTTTTGGTTTTTGAAAGGTTTGATGTTTTGTTTTGGTTTTGAAAGTGTGCAAATTAAATAAAGTACTTTGAAGCCATGAAGTTCATTATTACAATGAACACTTCCTAGTTCTAGTCTGTTCTATTGCCATTAAAAATCATTATCTATATAATTTTTTCCTTTTCAAGAACAAATGACGTGTCTTACCAATATAGCTCCATCTTCTCATGGTCCCTTTGTTGATAAAACTCATTGCACCCTATTACTTACTAGATCTCCCTCCCGTGCTGCCGCACGGGTCATATACGTTTACAAACATTCCTTACAATGCAATGTTCAACGGCACACAAAATTATAACAACTGCAAATATGATTTCAATACTAATGACTTTTTTTGAACAACAATACTAATGACTTAGTGTTATAAGTCAAGTTTTACACGTTTCAAAAAATCTATCTATACACCACATTCATCACATGAGTAGATGAATGGAATAGAAGATTAGCTGCTACATAATCTGAATGGATGAATGGGAGAAAATATTTTTTATTTATTTATAGGACCTTCCTATAAAAAAAAATCATATCAAATGGAGTATTTGAATAAAAAACTTTCCTATAAATTAAAAAAATAAGTTTTCATACACTTAAGTGTAAATCAATTGCACCGATATTGGTGAAGCAAGAAACTTAGAAGCATTTATGATAGTATTTGCAAGCATTGAAACATTAGATAGGAAGGTCCATATGCGTTAACAATCCCTTACATTTGTAAAAACATTGAATGGAACACAATGTACATTGAAAAATAACCAACTTTTCGTTTACCTGTTCTACCGCACAGGTCATGTACATTGAAAAAGAACACATGAAAATAGGAGAGCTTCAAAACTTTGTGCTATCCAAAAGTTCTTACAAAATATTATACAGTTCTTGCAATATATTTCACTTTAAAAGAATGCATTTGCATACCAGGAATGAGTAACTATACTCTAAATAATAAATAGGTTGCAAAAAGGATATGGAAGGGCAAATCAAAATGTGAACTCCATTTGGATGAAAGGAAAAGAATGAGAATTAAATTAACTAAGCAAATGCTTCAATAGCGATCACTAAACTACATTCTACAAAGACTAATGATCTTAGTGTGTCTTATGGAATTCCCCCATTGATGAAACTTTATTAAGCAAGAAAGAAAATTTAAATTAAATATCAAGGGGTTTGAGGGGCATATCCTAAAATTACACTACATTAGAAAAAACAGTCTCAAGTGTGTTTTGAATCTCAAACACCAATTAACGAAACACCCCTAGTAAAATTCAAAAAGCTTTTATTTAGTTATTGATTCCAAGCAATAAATCAGAAACATTTCAGTATGGTTCTGTCCACAAAAACAACCAAACAATGGTCTTGAAAAAGTAAACCTTGGCCATCTATAAAAGGTTGATCTTTTAAGATCTCCGGATGATATGTCTTTTAATGATTCACTTCCAATGCTAATTCCATTGCCCAAACGCTAAACCTTTTTTCATGAAAAGATCGCCAGCTAAAGAGTAAACTTGTTGGCATTCATATTAGCATGAAAAGATCTCCGGATGTTATGTTTTGAAAGATCTGGCTCAAAGTTGTTAATGGCAAAAGCAATTTTACTACTATGTTATGTATCCCTCCTTAGCTAGTCTCTTTTCCTCTACTGGAACCTGAATTTCTGCCGCAAAAGAAGAACATCCTTGTAAGAGTCGGTCACTCTGTGACAATTTCTGCTGGATAAAAATCAGCCATTGGGCGAATCATGCAATCCGTATATTACTTCAAAGCCTAAATCACAAAAGAAAATAAAAGAATTCATTAAAGAATGTAAAAGGAGTGGAGATAATTTCAAAGCCTAATTCTAAAACACCATTTGTAACCTAAAAAGAACATGAAAGGGAAGTCTCAATAAAAGGATGCCCAACAAAATTAAAATAAGTCTTAAGGTTCTTACACATAATTGATAATCTAAAACTACATTATCCATGATCAGAGCATGTACTTGTGCCCTCAAGAGCCCCTTTTAATTAACCATCTTATAAACAAATAAAACTTACAACAATTGCATCTAATCCAATTACCACAACACTAACTTGAGAAAAACAAAAGTCACGTATTACGTCCGTAGTACTGTTTTAAGCATCGAGTTTTCAATTGTCATCATCTTTGTACTAAACCTGTCATCTTTGTACCATCTCTGCGATAAAAAAATAGGCTCTATATAAGTTCAATGAGATTATCTCATACTTGTCCATCTGTTATGTTTCGAAAAAGGATAGTGATTTACATAACTGAAATCATATTAGCATACTGAAATCATGTAAGCACTTCCAACATAACTGTGATTACATATACATTTTCTAACATGGTAGGAGCTTAACTAATTGTGCAGGTTGGTAAAACTCAGAACTACACAATATTATCAGTAGTTATCAGTTAAGCCAAAGTCATAAAACTAATGATGAAAAATAACAGAAAATACTATCATTAAAAAACTAAGAGAAAACACCATAAGTTTTGATCTGCCAGCAAAATGAAAATTAGTCATAATGATGAAAAATAACAGAAAATACTATCATTACAAAACTTAGAGGAGAAATTTTAGAGAGCCTACCTTGTTATGCATGTGTAGGGGCTTTGACTTGAAAAGTTATCATCATTCTCAGCAGCCTAAGAAAGACATGTTGCGATAGTAGACACAAAAATTAGGAAGACAAATCTCATGCTAGAAATCAACACAATTCAATTCAAAAAATCACTTCAACTCAACCATTCTTTTCAACATAAAAAGCCAAGGTAAAGAAAGAAAGCAAGGCATTTTAACAGCGAGTTTACCTTTGACAGGGACGGAGGACGAAGTTTCGAAATCGGTGAGACAAACCACGATGAACGGTGATCGATCAGAGCAAACCAAATCGAGGTAGGTGATTCACTGAATCGAGTTAGGGTTTTGAGAGAAAACCGAATGGAGGTAAAATTGAAGGAGAGAAGATGTTAGAATAGATGCATATGACGCTGCCGGAAGAAGGAGGTGATGCTATCGGAGGAAGGTGGCGCCGAGATCACCTGTGAGGAGGAAAACAGATGTGAATGAAATCTTAGATGCTAGAAATCAACACAATTCAATACAAAATGAATGGGAAATCAGAGTCTCAATGCAGTTGGGAAGATGTTTATTGGTAATAGGAACCGTATGTACTTTACCAATGCAGTTGTGAGTTGAAATTGAAAGACTTTGTTTATTGGGAATAGATGGGTTGTGTGGAGATCAACACAAATGCATCTAACGGCCAGAACAGTTTGGAGCCAAAACCATCAAGATTAGGGTTGGCATAAATTGTTAGCAATGTTATTCATATTAGAAATAAGTATGATTTCATCCCAAAAACTTTTAGGCCATTTCACTGCTTCAAGACCCTTGTCTAGCCTTATAATTCCAACAACTACCTTCATCTTTCGGTATATTGGTCGATGCCTAAGATTTTGAATCATAATGTTAAACTTACTCATTTCCTCTGATATTGATTTCAACTTTTGTTACCTCGTTGATACCATATGTTTGAATGATTATAACCATATGATTGTTTGATCGTGTAATGCTTATATCAATTATCATTTTGATTAGCCAAGCTTAAAAAATCATACCCATAATTCGTGTGAAAAGTGATAAAATAATATTAGTATTTTAAATTCTCACAACAAAAGAAAATGATCATGGAAGTTTTATGATTACTTTCCATGACCCTAAGACAAGAGAAAACTAATCACTCATCATAATGACGAGCTTTTTAAATAAAACGAAAACAATAAAATAAAGAAAACATTATTGAAATAAGAACTAATTACTCCCTCCGTCCCAAATTGTATGTCGTTTTGAAAAAAAATATTTGTCCCAAATTATATGTCGTTTTACAATACCAATGAAACATTAATGTTATTTTTCCTATTATATCCTTCACTATTTATTACTCTATCTTATTTCAATTCTTTAATTTATCTTTCTCATACAATTTATTAAAGATAATTTTGTAAAACAACTCATAATATTTATTTCCCACACAAAATTAATTATATTTTTTAATATGTGTGAAATGTCTAAAACGTCATACAATTTGAGACGGAGGGAGTACAAAATTGTATGATTCTATGGTGAAAAGTGGTAAGAAATCAAGGCAAGACTTAACCTATTTATAGGCTAAGCACTTTGATTTTGTGCACTAATCAAATTACAAGGCTTTAACATTAGCATTTATAAGTGATCAACTGATCATCCAAGTACCTCAAAGAAAAACCACAAAAATTAAAGTCTTTAGGTTGTCATGGTTGTAACCCATGGTTACGAGCAATCGTAACAACCTTTGATAATTAAGGCTTGATCATTTTATTTTCTTGCTTTGACAGTTTTGAAACCTACGAACATGAATTTGAAGTGTTGAAACTTGATTTCCCACTAATTTTATTTTCAATAAGGTTGTCATTGCCATTATTTTTTGCTTGGTCAACAAAACTTCAACATTTGAAGAAATTCGATCATATTTGCATCATTTCTTCATATTCCTCTTGAATTATCCCATATATTTAAAACAAAAGAAAATATAGTAAAATGCAAATTAAACATTAATTTATTAAATAAAAATTAACTAAAAATATAACAAAATATCATGTGATTGGTGTTTCTAGTTGGAGGTAGAGTCATATATTGCTCGGAGACCGGGAAAATTTGATAAGTATGGGTTAAATGTTTGGTCAATGTTTTGGGTTGATGAGTGCTCTGAGTTAAAACTTGTATGTTAAGAAAGGTATTTGCTTCATTTGTGTAAACGGACCTTCCGATATGATGGGCTGAAATAAGGTGCAATCTTGAATAGCCGAAGTGTTTAACTATGCATATGTATTTTTTTAACGCTACATCATGAGCAGAAGCATTCAGTATCGTCCCTTTTCAAATAAAATCATGCGTTAATATTTTCTAAAATAAAAGATGAAACTTGAAAAATTGAAATAAGGTTCAAACGTTTATGCGAACAAGGAAGGTATATAAACATATATTATACATATGCATTAGAGTGATATAGTAGTGTGAGGGTACCAAATAATAGGTATACAACCCAACTGAGAACAAGTAATCAATAAAAGTAAACTAGCAATATATAACCATCTGACTCCTAAATTTAGTCAAAACCTGCCCATGACAGTCGATACCAAAAAGAAGTCTTAATGTTTCCCTGATTAGTACTCTACAAAAAAAGGCCAAAATACAACACACCCTAGCACTGCACCATTTATTGTCTCTGGCAACACTTTTTTAGAAGAGATGTAAAAATTTTCCCCTAAAAGTGGCTAGGGCAACGTTTTTTGGCTGTTGCCAAAAATATTTTCGCAATCCCTGAAAAAATCCTCTAAAATACCTTTGGGGACGTGTTTAGAGCGTTACTCTATTATTTCGTTGGCAACAATCGTGAATTGTCCCCTTAAATACTTATGGGGACGTTTTTAAAGTGTCACAATAGTATTTCTCTGGCAATATTTGATAATTGTCCCCTTAAATACTTTTGGGGACAATTTTAGATTGTTACTTTAGTTTTAATAAAAGACTACATTTCTTCAATGTTATTCACAACATCAAAATTTTGGTGGCAATTTTCTCTCTAAATTTGTTTATCAAAAACCAAATCTTCCCTCAAAACATCATTAAAAAAAATCAGCTAACATATAATATATGGATAATTAATAATAGGAACTAAAAAAAATTTAGCTAAAAATCTCTATCGCCTTCTTTGAACATCTATTTCCGCCAAAGATGCTAGTCATTAACTTTCATAAATAAATCTTTGTCAAACGAAAAAACCTTCATAAATAGATAGACTATTGAATGCCCCAGTGAACATAGCTCAGTTTGCAGGGGCATGAATTATTATATGTATGGGTCGGGGTTCGAACCCCGAACACCCCACTTATTCACCTTGAAAAAGGTGAATTCTAGCCGGTAGGCTATTTGTCAAAAAAAAAAAAAAAAGGATAAACTATTGATTGATATCGTTAATGATTAGAAATATTTAGTTGATAAGATCAAAATAATATATGAAGTGTTTCGAGATATTTATGCCAAATAAAATATTATTTTAAAAAATTAAAAAATTTAAAATAAATGTGGCATACAAAACATTACTTTATATAGAGAACAAAAAAAGTCAGCACTATCACGCCTAATTTCTCTATATATAGTCTAATATATATATATATATTAGACGAAAATAAACGATATTCTTTCATTCAAATTGATAGAGTACATCGATACAATACAAATTCAAATTCGCTAAAAACAAAAAGGATGAACATGTGAACAAACTCATATCATCCATGTTAATAGCATAAAAAGACAAGGTACCTACGCCTACAAATATGACTATATTCAAGTCTCCGAAATCCTCATGTCTCCGGATCTGCAACGTTGATGACGCCAAAGTCATTGTCATTGATCGGATCTGCTCTTGTTCAAAGCTAATCATTCAAGCTGAATCAAATAAACATCGCACTATGACGAGAAATCAAAAACACACTGCACAAAGACGTGAAATCAAAACAAACAGAGTCGTTCAGAGACGACAAAATCACAAAAACAAACGAAAGAAAACAGAAAATATGTGAAATCACCTATTCAATTAAGGTAGAAGGAAAAACAAATCGGAGGGGTGATTTTTGGGTCAAAATTGACCCTAAATCACCCATCTGACAACAAGAAGAAGAAGAAATGGGGCGACGGCTAGGGTTTGAGAAGGAGAGAAGAGAGAAGGAGAGAAGAGAGAGAGAAAAGTGTTAATGAGCTTAACTACAATTTGACAAGCTCTTCTTTAGCTATTAAAAAATAAAAAACTTTTCTTTACAAGAAACCATTTAACAGGTAATAATGGTGATACAACAATTAATTTGGTATAAAGTAATGTTAGACATTTTTCTTATTATTATGTATTAATTCAAATTTGTTGCAACACAATTTTTGTGGATATGTAATTAATTTCAATTTTATATGAGCTATAAACGATCATATATACGCAATTAATGTAAAATATTTTCTGAGTACTTTCAAAAAACATCTCCTATAAGCTATTTTTTTTTTATGTGCTATTTCACTCTATCACAACGTTTAATAGTCGTAGCCACCTATGGCAACGGTTAAAACTTGAAGCTAGAAATAACCAATAAAAGCGTCCCTTTTCCAATGGTTTAGGCGACATTTTCCGCAAGTGTGCCCAAATAGCGTGAAAAAATGTCCCCTTTGACAATAGGCTACGCTCAAACTGGAGACGCCTGAAAAATGTCCCCTATTCTTTTAGGCAACGTTTTTTCCGTACTGGCTACGACTTTTAACTGTTGCAAAAGAGGATAAATAGTGTTGTGTAGTTATTTTGATCAAGGGTGTCCTTATGTTCCTATGCCAGATGTTAGGGATATTTTTGAGCACGTGCTTGCTAGAAAGGAGTATGGTAGAGTGATCGGATGTGCCAACTGAGGCGGTGTTGTGGCAACTAAAGAGAGGATACTCAGTGTTCTGGAGTATGTAAGGGACACTATAAAGTTTTTTTGATCTAGCCATTTTAGAGTGGATGCCCTTAGACGAACCCTACCTTCAGCGGTGAACTTAGGTTTTGGTAGTTCGGGAGGAGTTTCAGGAGGGGAAAGTTGTAGTGTTATGTCCTGTGTGGAGAGTGTGGTGGAGATATGTGTTATTGTTCCAGTTTTCCATCACTTCCATACATAGGACCTATGCTCACGTATGTCGATACATTTATGTCCAAGTCAAACTGCTAGATATGATACATACCTCTACCAAACTAATGTATGGTCGTCACCATCACTTGGGTGACAGTCGGCAACGTCCCACCCAAATTGATCTAAGGGCGATGCCCAAAGTTCCACAAATAAAAGTATAAGGTCACAATATACATACATAAATACATCATGTGAGTACACATGACATCAAGGTAAACATTGCACATACAAAATATAATGATGCATCATAAGCATAAATGCAGACTCTACATAAGTGTAACTTAGCACCTACTAAATGTCACATGTAGCTATATGTGTGAAATGCAACTCCAAATGAACATCACGTGCAAATGATTATGGAATACAATGCACTATTCATAGGGGTGTAAGCAACTCCTATTAAAAACGAGCAAATCCCTTATTTAACTTACGATGTTGTCTAATGATAAATATGCCTTAGCCTCAATAAAATTGGATTCACGATCATAAAGATCCAATTACGTTGTCATGTACGATTCACGATCACAAAAAATGTTCAAACTTACAACGCTTTCACCATGTAATGCACGAGCATACGATTATCCATCTATGCTAATGCAAGAAGCTTGCATATCTCATGACATATGCAATTTCAACACCATGCTCATTCATACATATATTCATAAATATCATGTATAACAATATATATTCGTAATCTCAACAAAAACAACATTTTAATGGATACATAAATCACATTTAAAGCACAATAACCTCATCTAAGCATACAATTTAAGATAACATATTTATTCACAACCAAGCATAGAGATAAGATCATAAACAACCATCACATTTAGCATGTTTATGTGTTAAAGAGCACCCTTACTGTACTTGAGCTTTCCCGACAGCTTACACTCTACAAACATGTGCTATCATAACTCCTCTTGAGTTAAGTGCCCTAATATAAAAATCTAATCTTAGAGTTTTGCTACCCATCTCAGGTGAATTCAACAATGCTTTAGGGTTTGGAATCAACATATGCGGTTTCGAATCACCTAGGCATGTGTTTCCCAAAATATGCAATTAAAACATTTTTTTGACTCTTAAACACATAAATCCCCTCAAAATGTTTTGTTCGCAAGATACTTCCCAAAATATCTTTAAAATACTTTCCAACGTTATAACACAATAACAAAATATCTATATGTCCACCGAGACATTTTAAGTGCATTTTTTTTCCTGTTTAGCAAAACTTTCAAAAATACGACTAGACCTGACAACACATGATTTTTTTGAAAAAATTCGGCTGAGCCTCATATGCTTGTGCAACGTTATCCAAAGCTCTTGGCTCTACCAACCTGTACACATTTGTTTTTTTTTTTATTCTCTAAAATCATGTAGCGCATTCTAGCGGTCAAACAATCAACAACAAATTTTCACTAGTCACATTCCAGGTCCGATTCTAATTTTTTTATTTTATTTTTGTAAAAATCACAAATCAATGAATACATGCTCAATACGATGAACCATGTATCCATTTTGAAGATTTTGACAACGTGAATCCATTGGTCAGCTATGATCATATGAAACATATTGAAAATTGACCAGTTTACCTATTTATTTTTAGGTACCCCAAAAATTGACATTTTTCAAAAACTAATTTGTCATCACATACTCTCTTGCTTAAAATGTATATATCAAATAAAAACCATACTTTGAAACATTTTCAAAATCGCTAAAATTTTCCAATGATCTGATGACATATATAAACTCACAACGACGATCATAGACACATTAGCAAAGCATATAAATCGATATCATAAGGAAAATCATACCCCTTTGTATTTTGGGGTGATTCATGGTCATCAAAGAATAAAATGGATGGGATTACCTCTCTGATCATCAATGGGTTACATGTGGGCTGGAGAGCATCAAACTTTGATCTCGTACCAAGTTCTTGCAAATCTATTGCGAAACGAGCTCGGTGGTGGCGCGACTGAAGAAAGATGTTAAATTTTAATTTTATTTTACGAGCCTTATGTGGTAATCTTACTATAAACTCGACCCTATTCGCTGCGGTTTAAGGCATACATTGTTGAAAAAGATCTACTCTACTTCTCTGAAAATTTTAATTGTCCCCATGTTTTAAAACTATCTCGTCCCTCGTAAAAAATCTACTCACGCGTAAACTTTCTTTCTCAAAACATTCTCATTCTAGAATCTCTAAAAATGTAACGATTTAAAAACTCACTATAATGAAAAACAAACTATCTGATTAAAATATGACATCCCTTAAAGTCAACTCAAAACTTTAATCACAATAATTTATATTTGATTTTGACTTGAATCACAAAACTTCTCAAAATGCACACCATCAGGACAAACACACAACATAGCATAAAATGTTTTCATAACCAATCTTGCTTGCACAATCATCATATAATCATATTTAAAACCTTTAGAGTAACCACATAACAATTGTAATTATGTCTGATAAAATTCAGGTTCACATCAAGTTCAAAGCCTAATGGACTAAAGATGCTAAGACTAGTTAGAGCAAATGACCAGGGATGTTACATAGCCCACTATCAAATTCAGGTTACAACAAATTCTAAGCCTAATGGCGAGGTCACTACAAGATGCTAAAATTTCATGGTACATCGAGCTTCATACATTGTAGTTTGGCAGGAGGAAGGGATGGATGGTGGTGGAAGGGAAGCAGAATTAGAGGGAATGGGTATTTCAAGGGACGCTAATTTGTGGAGAATGTCGTCAATTTTGGAGGCCGTAAGAGTTTGGGTTTCACCAAGGGTGGATTGATTGGTAGTGAGTTTGCTAATGGCTTCTTCCATTTTATTAGCGGTGGATTTTGAACGAGTAGTTTCCAGATTAGCTCGATGAAAATACCAAAGTATTAGGAACTGAGTAAATTTGCTATAGCTAGAGGGCTAATATAACCTCCTAAGAAGGAAATAGATAATGAGATTTTAAGTCTTGCTTGATTTGAAAATGCTGGAATCACATCAATATATTAGGAAATGCAAAGGTGTGGCTTTCTTATAGATGATTTGACATAATCCCTAAAGTACTTTGGAGACATGATCTTTCTTTTAGGCATCTCATGTGGCCTCTCTTGTGTCTGGCCTTACTCTTTGCTTCCAGTCTATGTCTTATCATATTTGCTTTCCATCAACATCATATTGTTTTGTCGATGTGTTTGACAGGGGAATCAAGAGAATTAATTCTTTCAAAAACTGTGATTTGCTTGTCACCCTCGTGAAGGGAAAGTCTTGGGACTTATTGAAGCACTTGATTGACCCAACGATCTTTCAATTCACACCGCAGTCTTAGAGTTTGATGCAAAAATCGACTTGAATTGTACTAATACTGTGTTTGGTAACCCAACATGTCACCACCAAAAGTTTTCTGAAGCTCCAATTATTAGTTTCAAATAAATGTGCGGTTACACGACAACTTTTTAAAATACAAAACACACAACAAGTCCCAAAATAGATATCTCTTTGAATTCGAGACTATTATTCACGAGTGCCAAGATATATTAGATTTAGAATCAAAATATTCTGATTATAAGGAGACAAGCAAATGTTGTTGCCCATTCTCTTGCTACAGTAGCTAACATTTTGTAAAGTTGTATTTCATACTATATTTTAAATGAAATGACATAAGATTATTTAGCTTGAAAAAATTGTACTTATTCTCTATAAACTATTCACTTTAAAATAACACTCCTACTATCAAATGTGTAAAAATCATTCAATTTAACATCATTGCCTAAATGTGTCGAAATGCACATCATAAAGTCAAATAGAAAGCATGGCATAAAATATTTCCATAATCAATCATGCCTGCACAATAATCATATAATCATATATTTCATACTTTAAGAGTAACCACACAACAATTATAATTAAGTCAGAACATATAAAATTCAGGTTCACAACAAATTCTTAGCCTAATGGACTAACGATACTAAGACTAGCTAGAGCTAATAATCAGGGATGTTACACAACCCACTATCACAGTACCCACTCAATTCAACTATTTGTCAAACTTTTTCAAATTTCATGGTGATGTCATTGCAATATGTTAAAATTTCATGGTACATCGAGCTTCATGCGGTGTGGTTTGGTAGGAGGAGGGGATGGTTGATGGTGGAAGGAGAAGCATAACAGAGAGAGTGGGTATGTCAAGGGAGGCTAACTTGTGGAGAATGTCATCAATTAGGGAGGCCGGGAGAGTTTGGATTTCAACAAGGGTAAATTGATCAGTAATGAGTTTGCTAATGGCTTCTTCCATTTTATCGGCTGTGGCTTTCGAACATGTAGTTTTTGGATTAGCCCGATGAAAACACCAAAGTGTTAGGAACTGGGTAAATTTGCAATAGTTCAAGGACTAGCAACCTCCTAAGAAGGAAAAAGATAATGAAATTTAGATTCTTTCTTGATTTCAAAATGCTGGAATTACTTCAATTAATCAGAAAATACATACTACTATATTTGCCGTAACAAAATTCAAATAACTAAGATAAGAATCTAACAATCCATTTTTTTGTATCAGGCATTGATAGCTAATATAATTGGTTATTCACTATCTGATGCAACCTTCTCGATATACTTCAATGGTATGGCTCTTCCATAGATGACATGGCATAATCTCCCAAGTACCTTAGACTCAGGATCTTTCTTTTGGGTTTCTTGTTTGCTATCTCCTATGCCTGGCCCAACTATTTGCTTCAGTCCACGTCCTATCATATTTCGATGGTTGCTCTTTTGGCCTCCTATTCGCTCTTTATCCTGAAAAATAACCTTCCAGAGTTGTCTCTGGAAGCCTTTTAAAACACAGAATATCGTTCATGAGTTATTCATGAACAATTTGCGCATTTATGAGGGACAAAAGAGCAACCATCTCATATTTTCTTCCAATCAACATTATATTGTTTTGTCGATGTGTTTGAGAGGGGAAGTAGGATAATCAATTCTTGTAAAAACTATGTGATTTTCTTATCAAGTCAAACCTCGTGAAGGGGAAGCATTGGGACTTCTTGAAGAACTTGGTTGAACCAACAATATTTTAGTTCACATCATAATCTTTGAGTTTAATACAAAAATCAATATGGATTGTACTAATAATGTGTTTGGTAAGTGGTAACCCAGCAAGTCACCACTACCACGTATTAGCCCTCTCTCATTGTAGGCTTTTTGAAGCTCCAAACATACCGTCACACAACAACTTTTTAAAATACCAAACACACAATAAGTCTTGAAGTAGAGATCTCTATGAATTTGAGACTATTATTCATAAATGCTAAAATATATTAGATTCAAATCAAACTATGATTCTTATTATAATGTGACGAGCTAATGTTGTTTCTCATTCTCTTGCTCCGATATCTAATATGTTGTATTTGATATTATATTTTAAATGAAATGACATAAGACTAATTAGCTAGAAAAAAATTGCACTTATTCTCTGTAAACTATCCACTTTGAACTAACACTACTATCAAATGTGTAAAAATAATTTCATTTAACATCATTCCCCAAACAAGTCTAATCATATCTTATCCTATATCCAGTATAAAATATGAAAGACAAATCACCTCTAAATAGTAGATGACACTTGTCAAATAGAGTCAAAATTATTTCTGAAAGAAGTACAACAACAACTCTATTGTCTTTTTAACCAAATTGTATAAAGTTCCAAATTGTAATATAGTCTATAGATGATATTCATCAAAATATGTATAACATAATTATACAACAACATATCAATTATTCAATTTAACTATAAAAAAAAAAAAAAACAAAAGAGAAGAGAAGAAATATAGTACTATTGTCATTGTGCATGGAAATTACTATTTGGTATAGCGCGGAAGGTCGAAGAAACATGCAGGACACCTTATCAAACCATTGGAATTGCAAGTCAAACAAGTCCTAAACCCATTCTTCTCAACAAAAACCCTATGACTTCCATAGCATTCATCACACACCACAAATCTCATTCCTCCACAAAAATCACATGAATTTGGTAAAGTTTTCGGTAACCGTTCAATCATCTCCTGCAACTCACCGCTATCATAAATCTTCTTCAAATCATCAACACCGCCTATATATTCACCTCCGATGAACACACACGGCAGAGGAACATTCCGACGACTGAGAATCTGTTGAAGCTCTTCACGAAACTTTTCGTCGACGCAGACATCACGTTCATCGACTGCGGTTGAGAATCTTTTGAGGATGGATATGACAGTGCGACAATCATTGAATGTGCGGCGGATGACGCGGAGGCTGGTGTAGTAGACGACGACTCCGCCATGGTCGAAGGTGGAGGGGACGGTGATGGTAGAGCGGATGGTGACGGGTCGGAGGAGGGAGGGTGAAAAGCTTATACGGCGGAAGAGTGATGGAGGAGTTTTGGGTGAACCGGGTTCAGGTTCCGGTTCAGGTTGGAGGATTGTTTGGATGTCTTTGAAGGAATGGAATGAACCATAGGGACATGGTCGAATAGTTAACGCTGGTGCTGTGGTTCGAACAGGTTTATCACGTTTATTACCTCGTGATAAACCTAACCATGAAAGCCACATTAGTGAAGAGATTAGGAGGAGAAAAAATGAGAGGATTTTTTATTTGCTGAGGAAAAGTTTTGTTACATTGGCATTGTAATATGAAGTGATTAAAAGGAGTATTTGTGATTTTGTTTATGGGTTATCTTGGTAAAAGTCATCTTAATAATTACCATTTTTGTAAAATAATAATGTTTTATATGATTTTCTTGATTCTTCTTTTTTATTTTTTGGTTTAATGTTTTTCCCTTTATCACACCTTTTTTGTACTTTCCATAAATCATTCCATCCTTTTTATGCAATGAATCTGTTCATTTTTTTTTCTTCTACAATGAGTATAATTGTATATTATTATCAATAGACAAAAAGTTTAAATATATATCTAATTATATATTACTATTTTGAAAAGTCAGAGTTTTTTTTTAAGAGGAAAAGTCAAAGACATATATCACTTTTTAATTTTTATTTTGAAAAATATATATATATATTTATCACTATTATGCTACTTTATTAATTATATTAGTTCATAAAATATCTAATCAAACTTTAAAATTAATTTGGAGTGTATGCCCTAATTGTTTTTACACATGATTTTTTTTTAAGAAGGTTTTAACATGAAATTAGTAAAATTACTCCATGCCATTTTTTTTATTAGTTCAGAAAATAGCTATACGCACCCCTATTTCACATGATATTGTTAGATTCATATATGAAATATTATATTTGTTGGTACATACAAATTAATCTTTTAAACTTTTCTATATAGTTAGAATTTTTTGTCATTACTCTCAATAAAATTATCCACTACCGCTTCTGTTATATTTTATAAGAAAATATGAGTCAACTAAAACTAATGTATTTAACTTATAATATGGATTAAGTACATTAACTTTTATTGATCCATATGTTTATTATAAAAAGGACTAGAGGTAGTATTTGATTAATTTAATTGTTTTTGATTTTGTCTAAGACATGTCAACTAATTAATAAGAGTTTATCTTTGTAATCTCATGAGACATAATTAAAATTTCACACCAATAATAAAAACATACAATATTAACTACTCAATTTTTATCACTATTTTTTTTTACAAAAATAAATTATATTCATTCACTCAAATTGATAGAGTACATTAATACAATGCAAATTCGTTAAAAACAAAAACGATGAATCTGTGCACAAACTCACAACAACCATGATAATAGTATAAAACGACAAAGTACAAAAGCCTACACATGTGACTATATTCAAGTCTCCGGAATACCTATGTCTCGGATATTCAACGTTGACGACGTCAAAATCATTGATTGGATCTGCACTGGATCGAAGCTGATATGACAATCTAAACCAAACAAATACATGAACGAAACAAGAAAGACAAACAATGCCCCACAAAGACGACGGACAAAGTAATGTCGCACTAAGACGACGAAATCACAAAATAAAAAATGAAATAGATGTGAAAATCACTTATTTCAATAAAAAAGATTGAGAAAAATGAGTTAGATGGATGACTTTGAGTAAAAAAAATTAACCTAAATCACTCCTCTTTAGTGGATAAATAAACTAGAGTTTAGGTGACGGCTCATAAGATAAAGGGAAAACATTGATGGTCAATTTTTATACTACTTAACTACTTTTGTTTCTATCCAAACAAAATACATAAATTCCACCTATCTTCTTTATTTTCTCTCACATCTATTTGTTTCTCACTCTTTATTTCTTTCGGTAAAATGCATCTTCACTGTTTTTTTTAAGGGAGGTTTCTTCACTATTAACTAGGTTATTGATAGCATAAAGATCAAGTTTGATGGCTTAATCCTTTGCATTGTACACAAGTCTAAATACAAATTTACTATTTTAAACTTTTTCACATGTGCAAATTTGTACATGTTAGAAAAATCCTTTAAAGATTAGTGTAAAAAAGTTTGTTTAAAATAAGTTTGAAGTTGTAACCCTCAAATCTTATGCAAATATAATCATAACCTCGTTATGTCTAAACCACTAAAGGTGTTTAATTCACAATGAATGAAAATATAATAGTTACATTAATATAGAAGTTAAGTGTTAAAAGATTATTACACTACAAAATGGAAACTGGTGAGCTTTTTGCATCACTCACCTAAGTAATCCTAACTCTAACTCAAAAAGAACTAGCACTTATGCTCATCGATGGAGGAGATGAGATTGAGTGAGAACTCTATTGGCTGCTAATCTTAGCTGGACCTTGGTTGCTCAATTCAAACTAACAAATTTCGGACCATTTGCATCACAATGTGGTTGCTCTTTTACAATGCAAGTACGACCACTACAAGTTGCGCCCTTTGGTAATTTCTCATATGATACATCCTTGTCTTATTCTCTTTTAACTAAACATATTATTTTATTCCTCGTACTACAATCATTGGAGACAACTCATTGAACTTCGTCCCCACGTAAAGGCAAACAAGTAACCCAAGAGTTTGTATAATTGTACGACCTATACTAAACATCCTTCAACGATACAACTAAAGAATCCTTCCCAGTGCGGCATCTGCTTACATCGCAAAATCCTTCCTAGCGATGTATCTTTTTATATCGCCACAACATATATTCCACATGTTCCAAAAATCAACCATAACAAGCATTACTAGCTCAAAATGACTAAATAACAATTAAAACTAATTAAATTTCTAAAATCGTAAATAGACAGTGATTAGATGTCATAGGCCATGCAATCGCTCAAAGCACCATAAAATATTGGAAATAAATGCAAGGTAATAACCATCATTTTGTTGGTTATCAAGAGGATAGGTGCCACCCCTCACTGATAAAAGATGAACTATCAGGATTTTTACCTAGAAACCACTTCCAATAAGAGAACTTCACTCCCTTAATCAGCTGCTCAAAGGTACATGGTTTCCCAAAGAAGATGTGGTCATTTCAAAACTTTCAGATGGTTCAAACAACATATTTCCAAGCTAAATACAACTCTAATATAAAATGACGCCAAGAACCAAACTCAAGAAAAATAGCCACCATTCCCAGCAAACCACTCGGGGCTACATGTGTCCAACGTAACCACCTACAGACATTGTACTAGACTGACTGAGCCATACTACAAGTATTAAAGATACGATTCACAGATTCCTCTGTCAAACCACAAAAGACACAAGAAGTTGCACTCTGGTCCGCTATCACCCATATCTTAAAGAGATTATCGTGAGTAGGAATCCTATCTCTAATAAGCTGCTAAGAGAAGGTGACCGCCTTGAGAGGGGCCCAAGAATGCAAGGGATTGGCAAGGATTAAGGTTCGATATGGTCTAGGATCAACATGAACAAAACCACATGAAGATATGAGTTGGTAAGGTGATTTAAAAAAAAAAGATACCAAGGGATCACCCTTCCAAACCCAAGAATCAGAGGCAAGAGAGATGTTAACCGCTGAAATAAGAGCTAAAAGCTCGGCTAGCTGACCTTCTTCCCACACAAACAGATTTATCCACCACTTAAGGTCCCACACCCACTCCGACCCTATCATTGAGCCCAAATTCCCCACCAGGCTATCCTTCTTCTGCTCAGAAATCAAGAACATATGGGGGAACTAAGTCTTAAGATCGGATGAACCCGCCCATACATCATCCTAGAAAGAGGTATCAAGACCATTTCTCACAAACTACATGATAATGTTAGAAATTTAATCAAAATCACAAACATATATACCTATAAATTTAATTAAAATTTCATAAAAAAATAATTCATAATTTATAAATATTAGCGCAATAAAAAGAGTAGAAAAACGGTTTACGCTATTAATGAAATAATAAGAGTGCAAAACTTTATATTACCTCTTGCTATAGTGAATAAAACTACGAGGTTATAATAGCTTTATCCGGAGAAATTAAAGAGATAGCAACCATTTCTTACAAAGGCATCGATAATGAGACGAGTCTTTGTTGGTTAAGAAAAAACTTAACATTATTTGTCCGCCAAAGTAGGGAAAAAGATGTACATACAAGCATACATGAACAAACGATTTGAGTTTCGGACTTTCGGTTAATTCCTTGTTGTAATGATTTGAGTTTTCTTTTTAAGAAGCCAAAAATTCTATATTAGCAACGATTAAATTCTAGCCAGTATAAGGTGTTTACATATAGAATTTAACAACAAATGGAAAAGAAAAGAAAATAACATTTGAGTTTAAATTTGGAACTCCTTAGTTTATAGGGCATATAACAAACTTCATTGTAATTTTTTCACTGAAACAATGGGTTCTGTTTAACCTTATTTTTTTTTTTTGAAGGATTAAAACTTAAAAGATGTGTGTCTCTCATATTTTATTTGCTTTTTTTTTAAAGAAAAATAAAAATTCACACGTTAAAAATTCATTTTCTTTTATCAAATACGTTAATAATTCATATTATTTTCAAAGTTGCACATTGTATACTTTTGTTTTTAGTGTTCATCAAACAAATTAACTCCTCTCTAAAAGATCAAACTAATTATTTGTTTTATATCAAAAATAAATATATTCTACTTAGAAATATTTAGAGGAATCTCGGATAAGATCCATTTTAACCTTAAAAAGGAAATGGTACATATTAATGGATTTAAGTTATTTAAATACAACATTTGTTTCTAATTTGTGATGCGTTTTCACCTTTTTGGCCTCTGGTGCGCCATTGGTTGGGTATCATAGGTGTTGATACCAATGTTCTTCTAGACCATTTTCTTCAGTTTGTGAACTTGACAGGTGGAGGCAAAGCTACTAGAGACTTTCTTCAGCTTATTTGGCTCTTGTGCGTTTGAGTTTTATGGAACGAACGTAATAACAGGCTTTTCAATAATGTTGTAACTTCTATTCCCAGGTTGTTAGATAAAGTTAAATATATGTCTTTAGCCTGGTTGAAAGCCAAAAATGTTTTTAGGTTTGGTTCAGATAGGTGGTGCTCAAGTCCCTTCCAATGTTTGGGCATCACGTGATGATTTTTTGTTTGCTTTTATGACTCTGTGTTTGTAGAGTAGCTCTTTTGGCACGCCTTGTACTATAGGAGCTGCTTTTGGTGGTTAATATATATCCCATTTTTGATTGTTCAAAAAAAAAAAAAATACAAATGGAATAAAATCAATTTCCGGGTTTGGTAGTCTTCTAGTTTTATGTTTTTTCTTTCTTTTTTTAATAACTTTTTCACTTAAAAAGTGGAATAAAATCAATTTCAATAGCATATTTTATTTTTAAAAGAGATATTGTTTTTAAAAAAACAAAACAAAATTTAGAAGTGGCCTATGAAAACTTATTACTTTCAAGATTTTAAAATTGATAAGGACATTGCATGCAATATATGCAAGGTGGGTTCAAACACAAGATTTTCATTTATTCACTTTAAATGTTGAATTTTTAACCATTGGAGAAAAAAAAATTGTTTGGTTAAGCAGTTGAAAATAACTGAATCTAAAATACGGATCTGATTTTAGTGAAAAGTAATATTTATTGATGGATTTAAAGAAATAATACTTTTTATTTTTTGAAAGAAGAAATCATATTTTTTATTTTTTGAAGGAAAAAATAAAAAGTATTATAAATATATGAAAAGTAGTTTTGTTAATTTTTCAATAAATATATGAAAGAGAAAATCATTATTAATAACGATGATACTAGATTTTTTCAAAAAAAAAAAAACGATGATAATATCGAACATTTATAAAAGTTGTTTTATACAAGAGACTTCATCCTAACTTACAAGCTCAAATACTTTTTTTTTTTTTTTTCGGAAAAAAGGGTGTAAAATACTTATTGTTTTTTGTTGAAAAAGATAAATTAGTCCACATAAATTGACATCGAAGGAATCGAACCAAAAATTTTGAGAAGGAACACACTCGTC
This sequence comes from Medicago truncatula, assembly GCF_003473485.1. Classification (NCBI taxonomy): domain Eukaryota; kingdom Viridiplantae; phylum Streptophyta; class Magnoliopsida; order Fabales; family Fabaceae; genus Medicago; species Medicago truncatula. Next base: position 35,587,816 of record NC_053044.1, read on the forward strand.
GGTCCCGAACCAATATCAGGCCAACCTAAGTGGATTGTGTAAAGTACTTATTATAAGTATAAATAAAGATATGGTGACAAAACACTATAGCGTGGCAGATCAAGTTCAAATCACGGTTGAAAGAAGTATTCTCATTTATTGTATGACACACCTCGAATAGGTTTATATCTAATAGAGGAAACATATGAGAAACAAAAAATAAATAAAAAACACTTTATAACACATTTAAAATCTACTATATTTAAACGGTTCAGATTTAGATAGTAGATGAAATTACCGTGATTCAGATGACATGTTTTCTTTCGCTAGATGATGTAGTGTCCGCTTCTTTAGTCCAGAGGAATTGCTTCGAACAATGATTCATATGATAACCATTTTGTTTTTTGAAAACTCGGTATCCGATCCAAGAACCGACTAATATGAGAGGACCAATCCCACCACCCGCTTACGGGAGCCCCATTTAAAGGCAGAACAAAGTTCCGTATGAACTTGTCTACCGAAAGTGACATCAGAGATAGTCGAACGTCAGACTTTGAGATGATCAAACTCCAAGATCCCAAACCAACCACTAGATGATGTGCATTTTGTTTCGTCTGTGTTGAATGTTATGCACGTTAAGCACACATTAAAGAATAATTTGTTCTCTCCTATTATTTGTTATCACCAAAATTAGAAATCATTGTTCTTCAAATCAATTTGGTTCTAACAAGTTTGAACACTACAACTTCACCAAAAACCTCAACACGTTAGAAACTAATTTGGATTAACTAATTTAAACTTATCTACTATCATAGGTTTTGTGAGACAGCTTGGGAGCCCTTATGAAAGTCATAAGCTAATTTTAGCTTATTTTTATTAGTTTTTCAAGATAGATTATGAAAACGGCTTATAGTTTATACAAAAACAATTTAACTTAATTTTATCTTTTGTTATAGAAATAACTTATATATGAGTGCTTATATGATAAGGTATACGAGTCTTGATTTATATGTCTTTCAACATCTATTTTTCATTGAATGTGAGACTTACTTCTAACTCATACTTGACACATCAACATTTTCTCTCCCAAACGTTAGACTTTACACATCCTTGATCCAACATGAGGAACCACTTTCCGCTTCCCCACCAAGTCGAACTATACGTTGATATCATTGTCGCGGCTTCGTGGAGAGCCTAAAAGAGTGGCGTGGTCATCACATTTATCTAAGAACAATCACATAAGTGGGTTTGGACACGACATATGCACCCAAAATCATAAGCTTTTAGATATATGAGTTTTTTCATTTATATATTGTTTATAAGCCTTCTAACTTATACTTGACACGTAAACAACCTTGAAATTCAGAGAGCCATCATGTTGCCACAATATTAGGATAAATTAAATGTAACCAAAAAAAAATATCAGGATAAATTAAAATAATAAATGAGTAACCCTACATTTTTTTTTTTATCAAATAATATGACAAGCAATCAATCCTATTCATGGTTCAGATTCTATGGCTTTGGACGCCAGAAGCTCTTCCTACCAACAAGAAATTGATTTTGATAAGATGTCACAGACCAATGAAGTGAATTCAATATTGCACCCAACTTTCTAATTGCTTCCATTGAATCCTGAACCAAGAGATACCCATCTGGTCTCAATATGCGATCTATTTCCACAACCACATCTACAATGTCACATCTGAAAAAACATTATTTGCAAACTGTGAGAATCATATAACTCAACACACATTCATGTTACATGCATATATTAATTATACCTAACAAATATGTTCCAAACAATAAGATAAGAAATTTGGGCATAACATAGTAACCATAGTAAGTAAAAATATAATATTAGACATATATGAATGTTGTGTATCAACTGTTATGTACCTTTGGTTAAAGCTTTTGAAGAGAAAGCTTGAATGAACAAGATCATATGTCCGAGGATAAGTACTCAAAGATTCACACCAATCATGATAAATTCCTATTAATCCCCTGTCAAATATGACAGAAAGAGTATCTGGCATATCAATTGGTACTACATTCATCACCCACAATGGTCGATCGATAAGAGCTGCAGCAAATCTGAAAAACAACATAATTTGTATCAGTTCAAAGAGCGCTTATGTTGATGTAGGACAGTGACAAGCATAATGAAGTTATATATACTTTACCCTCCAAAACCGGCATTCATGTCCATTATATTTCGAACACTTGACCAATTTACAGGAGCTTCCAGATAAATGTCTGAAACTATTCTAGACCAATGTTTAGTATCATTGTTGAACACGTCGCTGGCATCTGGTTCAGAAGATAGGCTAGGAGGTATACTGGTAAGCCTATTAGGCCAAGACATGGGCCAGCTCGCCGCGGCATCCACCGGAAGAGGAATAAGGCAGCTGCTCAGTTTGGTATACCTTATAAACATAATCAAGCAAACAGTTCAATTTAGTATAGATAGCTAGAAATTAAATTAACAGCATTATATAAATAATGTTATATCATTAACATTGCTAGAAGCATACATGCTTAAATTCGATGTAAAATGTACTTTCCTACTCGTAGTGATCATGTACATATGAAAAATCCAAAACATCAACACAAATATATGAAAGCAAAAAGTTCCTCAATTTCTTTCCTTTTATTCATATTTACAATGCAAAGAAGTTAAAATTTGGTGGAAACATAAAATTAACATAACCGCAACAAAATACTGGCATATACCATGAGATTTGTTTGCTTTCATTGTTTTTACATATAGGAGGTTTGTTCTGTTTGCGTTTCTCATAGCAGGAGGATGACGTAGGCTTCTGGTATATAACAAGTCCAATTCCGGATGAATCAAGAGTCTTAGCCACAACAGTCCAACACATTTCTTTTGTTACAGTCACCATGGCTGCAGAATATACCAAGACAATAACATTCATGATTACAAAAAGAGATAATTTATTAATTTTTCTTGCTATAGGAGTAAATGACAAATTAGTAAAGGTGTATAAATGTATGAAAGGTGAAGAATGAGAGACAAACCATTCCATACTTTCTGATCTCTTTCATCATCGCGATAAACTGGTGTAGCTGACCATGCAAAGAAACCACCAGGCCTAAGAATCCTATTGAGTTCGAATAATGGCTTACCACCTAAAGTAATGAACAAAGTTTGTGAACAATTTTTTTTAAAGATCATATCAATAGAATATGTAAGGCAATAATCATATATATGGTTAGCGACCGGTTTAATAACTTATTTGACATTTTCGGTCTCTTAAATCGGTAACTATATGACAGTTTTTCGGTTTCTTAAATCGGTAACTACATGACAGTTTTTCTGTAAGTCAAGATACAAGAAAAGAAGTGAGTACCATCAGCATCCCAATGCACCCTACATCGTGCACAATGGATCAAATCAAATCCATTATCAGGAAATGTCAGCTTTTGTGTTCCAATGACAGAAAGAGTTGCTGGAATTCCTCGCTCCAAAGCAAATTGTATCTGAGCTTCATGCTCATCCTTTGGTGCAAATGACATAGTAATAACATTCCTGTCCAAAAGATACCCTCCAAAGCTAGCCACTCCACAACCAGCATCAAGCACAACCCTGATATTCTTTCCCCATTGAATTGCTGGTAGTGTCTACCATAAAACAAAAGGCATTCAGAAAATCATAAAACCTAAAAACTAGTTATACTTATATCAGTTTCACATGAAGATATACATACCTTCTCTATGAAATTAATATAATGGTTAACTCCTTCTTTGAATTGAGTACCACCTCCGGGAAATACAAGATATTCACCTGATTTCACCACCCAATTTTGCTCCTTCTTGTATTCAACAAGCTTTGGATGAGGTACATTATCATACCAAATCTAGAAACAATCGAGAACCATGAATACATTTTATATATGAAAGACATTAATTACAAAAATGTAAAGTAAATGTGCCAAGTGGTGTTAGAATCAAATCAACAAGCAAATCAAAGCTACTTTCAATTATTCATGAACAACTGATAAAATGTGACCAAGAGCTATGTAGCACCGACACTTTAGATTAAAAGCATGGCTGGTGTCCGATATATGTCAATGATACATGTGATCATATTAAATTATTTCATTTTTTCAAACTATTGTGTCTCCACTTGTCTAGTGTTAGTGTTGTGTCCATTGTCCCTGTTGGTGCTTCATACATTAAGAGACTTAAACAGTCTTAACATCAACATACCCTTACAATTAAGTGATCAACGTATCAACCATGTTTATCATTTCTAAAGACCAAACTCTTGCAAACATGATGGAATAACAAAACATAGAAACCCGAAAGTTTCTTACCAAAGTATCAATCTCACCATGTCCCTGCTCTTAGGCCATGAAACCGGAACTTTATACCCTTTGGGAAGAGGCAACAAACAATGAGGAGTAGATTTAGGACAATGTCTTTCCCTATGCTCCATGTGCCTCCTTCTTTTCAAAGCCTTAATAGCCTTAAGATTATCCAAGCATGGTATATAATCTACCGCTAAAACACCTTTACAAAGCTTCCAATCCACCATATTCAGATCAACAGAAACGTTATTATCAAAAGCCTTTTCCCAATGGAGCAGTCCTCCTTCATGTTGATTTGGTGGAAGTTGTTCTTGACGATCTTTTGAATCTGTAAGTACTGGAGGCGCATCGTGGTGTAGTGGTTCTTCTTGATGATCTTTTGAATCTGTGAGTACTGGAGGCGCATCGTGGTCTAGTGGTTGTTCTTGATGATCTTTTGAATCTGTGAGTGCTGGAGGATCATGGTGATTGAATGGTTGCTGCACTTTTACGTTGTCGGGGTAGAAGGCAATTGGATTAGAGGCGGTGAAGTTGATGGTGGTGTTGGCAAAGAGGATGATTGTGACACAAATAAGCAAGGCAAAGAGGGTGAAAATGAATGGAAACTTTCTGTCTTTGTAGAATGTTTCAACAAAATTTGTCATTCTTGATTTGATACAACTAGAGAAAGAAAGAGAGGATTGTGCTTTTACAAAGGAAGAAATTAGCATGCAGATCAAAGATTGTTTTTATACATTTATAGAATTGAAATATTTGGATCTCACTGATCTCATATTTTCCAACACATATATGTTAGTGAAGTTAGAAAAGGGAGACAGAAGGTTACGCTAGTCGCTAATAGGAATTGTTCAAGGCAACACATTTGATAAATTATATTTGACAGCTTTCAATAAACTACTATATATTCTGCATGGCTGCCACTATGTTGGGAAAATACTACATCTGATTGCCGGAGCCATAGTCACCCAAAAAAAAAAATTATAATTTAGTACATACATATATATTGTGATCATCTATTAATTAACTAAGTGATAATCATTTCCTCTAAAAAAAATAAAACTAAGTGATGAATCACCTTAACAAATGTTGTACAACAATATATTACATTTGCCCATAGTTATAAGTTTGTTTTAGAAAGAAAAAAAATTAGCTCAACATATAATCTTCGAGCCAAATTAATAAATACGTTTTTTCAAGTCTATATATTTCAATCCCTATAACATATCTGCGTTTTTTATCTAGTCTCTTTAAATTTTATCAATTTTTTATCCTAACATTTCATAAAAAAGCAGTTGTTATATTGATCCGAGTGAAACTAGATTCGACTCCTTAATGGTTGAAAGCCTGTGGATGAAAAAATGTTAGAAAGGTAACTAGAGGGTCAGTCGGGTTTCCTAATACTCCCTCCGTCCCAAATTGTATGACGTTTTGAGCATTTCACACAAATTAAGAAATGTAATTAATATTGTGTGAGAAAGAGATATTATGAGTTGTTTTACAAAATTATCCTTAATAAATGATATGGGAAAGATAAATGAAAGAATTGAAAAACGAAAGAGTAATAAATAGTTAAGGATATAATAGGAAAAATAACATTAATGTTTCATTGGTATTCTAAAGTGACGTACAATTTGAGACAAATATTTTTTCTAAAGTGACATATAATTTGGGACGGAGGGAGTAATATTATTGGCAAAGTCAAAGTCACTGGATACTTTGAATCTTACGCTTTAAAAAAATTGAACGCTTCCCATCCTTACCTTTAAATAAATTTCATATGAATCACCCCAAAAAATAGTATTATACACTCAATCGCATGAAAATGTTTTTTTTTACTCAGTCCATCAGAAAGATATAAAATGGTGACAAGCATCCATTTTTGGGCATAAATAAAGCAGGTAGAAAACAACGAGATTGGAACTATGCTAGCAACAAGGGAGGGAGATTTGATGGCAGTTTTTATCCACAAACACCTAAGTTTGGATTGAATACCCTCTTCAAGAAATTCCAAGTTTGTATAATACAACCACAATTAAAAGAGATAAAAAAGAATCCAATAGAGCAAAATTAGTAAAGCCTTGCTGTACTATCTATGCCTTACTACAAGCACAAGATATTTCTCACTCCATTATCGCATTACCATTCTCCACATCAACCTCGCCCATTCCAGTATCTTCTTCCTCTTCACTGTCTTCATCGCTACTGACATCATCATTATTTTCATTCTGAATCGGAGTAATTGGAAATGGGCCATCACCATCGACATCCTGAATCACAAAGCATTGTCAAACATCTTTCTCCTCAATAAAGACTTGTAATTCTACTCATATATCAACATAAAAGGACTGAAGAGAATCCAAAAGCAGATGGACAAAATTTGAACACATATATAGAAGATAAAGGATATAGAGAGGATGGCAACACTCACCGCTCTAATTTCCTTCACCAGCATAAGTTTACCCTTATGTTTTTCTATTGATTCAGTGCAACAAGCAATGGCATTGCGTAGAACCAATTTTCCTTGCTCCTGTCAAGATTGTAAGTTGTAACAAATTACTTTCAACAGAAGATGGGTTGCCTAGAGGACTTTGAAATGAAAATCTACAACCACCCTTGTATAGTGTTATATTCGAAACCATATGTCATGCAATCCAACAATAGGAATATCTAAAAGTCAGTTTATTGACTTCATCTGGAGGAGAAGTCTCACTGTAATACAACTAACGACTTTAATAAAAAATATCAGAAAAGATTATAGTATGATATCGAAATGAATTAAATATGAATTGTTTAAAACAGGAAAAGTAACTTAAAAATAAATTTTCAAGACATCTTTAGGAGCGAGATTTTAGGACTGCTAAAAAAACTATTTAGACCTGCACTGAACCAAGAAATGAACGGAACCTATCCTTTAAAAACTGAACATTTGAACAGCTCACTAACCGAACTGGATTTATGACTACAGCTCACTAGACTGAAATGCTAATGACCACAGTTCAGTTAACATCTCAAATTCAATCTGTTTGCTTGCTCATTCTCACTATCCGTCTAGGACCCAAGAATGAATGATGTGCTCTTGCTTGCTCGCTACAGTTTGGTTCTTGAACTCACAACCATCATCTTAAAACAGTATTTAATAATGAGTTGTGAAAGCTGGTCATTCCAGGTTGGCCACAAGACTTAAACATCATTGCTAGTCATTCCAGGTTATGAAGAATACTTATTGTGGTAAATCGAATTTGTCTTCAAGTGCAGGCACAATGAGATTCTCTTATTATAGGTTTTGTTATCATCAGTAAGTTGGTAGCTTGGCTCAAGAGCATTTCTAAGTTGTAGTAAGATCCTTATTATTCATTGATCCTCATAACTTGCTGATATAACTACTGTTATGCCATGTTCTAAATGACAAAATATGATTTCAGTTGTTTTACTGCTCAAAGCGTTGGAAAACAAGGCAAGTTCAGCTGAGTTGGTGTCGTATATGTTAATCTTGTGAACTAGTTTTTCAACTCTTGAGCAAATAGTCCCGGATCAGTTATTGTGATCCCAAATGACCTTAGAAAATTCAAAATATCATTATCACTAATCACCCTATTTATTTAGGTTTGAGTCTATGTATCCGTGCTTAAATAGGATTAGTGTTTAGCGTTTTTATCAAGATAGTATTAAATCATTATCAGTCATATCACACCAATAACAATATTTCTTCTCCTTATTTTATCCAAAACCTATGGCTTTAACAAGAACATTCAGAACAAGTTTTTGAATTGGTGAAACAGATTTTGAACTGTTCAAACTGTAAAACATGTTCAGCATAAAAAACAGCTTGGTTTGCACAGTAGCAGTTTGGCTCATATCATAGATGTTCAGTTTGCATACAGGACGGTTAGGTTTTTACTCTTTCGAGCCAACTGCACCAAACCAAAGAATAGTTGGCTTCAGTTTGGGATGAACTGGAACCGGTTCGATTCGATTTTGCCGAACTTTGGCTAGGTTCAGTTTTATTTCTGAATTGAACTTCACCCATGCCTAGTTTCATTTGGTAATTGGTAGTCAACAGGACAACAACAACAACTGCTAACCTAGTTGTAAGATGAAAATGACCCCACAATCCAATCCAATCCAATAAACACAAACCTCACAAGCAAATTCAAACATCTAAAAATCATATAATCTTGATAGCCTCAAAGGCCAATTGTGCAGTCACTTCCGTTCCAAAGTAATTATGAAATCAAACTTTAAGTTAATGTTGCACCAACCTTGTCAAGGGTCTGAGTGGTAAGCACATAAAGTGGGGGAGCAACAAGTTTAATTTCCACAGGGCAGTCATCATTTCCAGCAGCTTCAGCCTTCTGCATTGCCTCCTGCAAAACCAAATGATTGTAAAACATGATAAAACCCACATAACAAATAGACACTGAAAAGAAAAGTGGGGACTTTTTTTATCCAAAATATAGAAGAAAAAAGAAAAAGACAAAGAAATGATTAAGACCTTAATGTGTATAATTCCATCAAATTGAAAACATTTCATTTCAATGTCCGCCCTGATTTTGAATGGCTGAGGGGTCATTCGTCTTCTAATGTTCATCAGTAGAGAATTCTTCATTTCTTCAGACACAGAAGGTACCACCTTGGTCACCGCTTTCCCATCAGGACCAACTTCCTTGATTTCACGCATTAGAGGGCTCAAAACCGTATCAGAATTGGCCACAGCTATCTTGAACGCCTGCATACAATAAAGTTCGTGATATAGGTTTGTCTGGATAGACTCATTATGTTTATCTACCAGTATAAACACTTGTGATACTGTTTAGGCGATCTTTTAGAAAAAGTTTATGACATGTCCATATATTGTTTTCAGCTTATATTCATAAAATCTCCAATTTAGGTGGGGGCTAATTTAGCTTCTTCAAAACAAAAAAAAAAAAAAAAATCATAAAATCTCAAGGATAACTTTGAAAACAGCTTTATAGCTTATATGAGAAAATATTATCTTTATTTCATCGTGTTAAAGAATTATCTTATAGCTTATATGAAAAAAATATTAACTTTTTATTTCATAGTATGTTTTGGAAATAGAATATATACATAATGTTTATGCCATTTATTCAAATAGGGCCTAGCTACAAACAGGCACAGATCCAGAACTAAATTTATGGCATGGCTAAAATAATAGTGTCAAAAAAATTTGCTCAATAAAATAAAAAACTGTGTACTATTTCACCCAAAATAACACTTGTAGTAGTTTTAGTTTTACTAATCCAAGTTCATTTGTCACACTAAAATTTGCTAATTGAAACAAAATGAGCCATGAACTTCTTCAAACATTTCATTTTTATAGACATCCTTCATATGTAAATAATTTCTGGGGAAATTTTGATATGTTTATAGCCACACCAAGCCATATAATGCATTCGCCCCTGACTACAAATAAAAAGTCAAGGAACAGAGGTTTTAAATAGTGCTCGAGGTTGTGTAAGGATTTTGTGATTTCAGCTATTACGGATTGTTGTAGTCGCGGTGTAAATTAATCACAACATGGCACAAACGTTATTAAAATTATTTATGCTATCATATACTGCCTCCCTCCAATCCAAATTATAAGTCTATTTGAAAAGAGAAAAAAATTGTCCCAAATTATAAGTCTGTTTTGTTCACTAGGTTAAAACGGAGAAAAACAATATCTACAATACCAATGCAATTTTGGTTTCAGCCATTTTCACGGTGGCATCGACCATTTTTAGAACCTAGCAAGAAACCAGAGTGTTAAGAGAAGATGTTACCTCAAAAGCATGACCATATTTGCGATACAAAGGCCATCCAATGTGAACATAAAGCTCCTACAAAAATCCAATATCAATTCAATCAACATAACCAAAACACTATCATCAAAAAGAAAAAAATCAGGGTTATTTTAATTAGGGTTACCTCTAAATCAAGGTCCAAGGTTTCAGCAACATGGCGCATAATAGAATGCACAAGTTTACTCTTATTATACCTTTCTTCACAAGCTTGAATATCTTCTTCAGAAACCCTACGTTTACTAAGATCAATGTAACCCTTTTCTTTGTCAACACGAAGAACCATCACCGGTTCGGTTCGACCAACCTTGATCAGACTGTTAACACTACGAATTCGACGGCGAGAAAGCTCGGAGAACAGAATCATACCCTCGATATTGTTGTATTCGAGAAGTGAAACGTATGCACCCATGTCGGCGATGTTCTTCACCTGTATCATCACCGCCGTGTCTACCTCCGGGTACCTTGCCTCGTACATGCGACATTCCAAATTCGGAGTCATCGTCGTTAGGGTTTTGTTTTGTTTTGGTGAGTGAGTGGTTTAGTTAGTTTTCTCGGAGCTATATATATGTTTGTGTTAATCTGAAATATTTCAATAAACTATTCTGCATGGCTACCACTATTTATGTTTCAAAGAAAAATGCAAAGCAATCCAAAATAATAAAAAAAAAAATTATAGACGAAATGATAATAGTCATTAAAAAATCACACATATAAATCAATGAATTGAGATTCGAACTCCTGTCATTATATTCGACCTAACTTGTAGACTTGCATCTAAAATAAATTAAATATATATAAAGATGGAGTCAGAAATTAAATTTAGCAGGACTAAGTTTAAGAGTATATAGCAAAGAGAGAGAAAAAATTCAAATGTGCAATATATAAAAGAAATTATATATCCAAAGTTATTATGCATCCCAAATTATAAGAAATTTCAAGGATATAAGAAAGATGAATCCCTTGAAGCTTACAAAAAATGACCAGACTAACTCGATTTTTGAATAGCAAATAAATAAAATATGAAGAAAGAAAAAACATTACAAACGTATTGATGCCAATGAGTCAAAAAAAATGGAGCAAAATTACAATGAGAAATCAAAAATTGAGAATTTTGTTAAGGATTAAGGTTTGTCTTGAAATTGCAAGCAAAACCTCACCTTTTTTGTTGTTAAGCATTCTAGTTAAGGATCAGTACAATTAAGCTTAGAAACTTAAATGTTTAAAGCTCCATATATTGATTACAAAAATTCTTTATACAATACACCCTGCTGTCTTTTTTATAAAAAAAGGATTTACTTTCTTAGATACATCCGATCTCATTCAAGGTTAGTTGGCAACCTCAACACATGGAAATGGTCTCTTCAATATAAGTGAAACCTTCAACGACGAAGGAATCAAAATCTAGACATTGCAATTCATAGAAAAAGCATGAACCCTTTTATAGATGGGTACCGTGAGTATAAGTGGACAATCAAGAGTAAACTTAAATAAATATTTAAAGTCAACAACCATCTTTCATAAATTAAAATCATAAGAATTACAGACGTTATTCGAGTGCACTGTGTTCAACTAATATCTCATCATGAATTGCAGACAACTGGGGAGGGGAGGGAGATATGGTCGCGTTTTTCAAACCACAAACTCCTAAGTTTGGATTGAACACCCTCTTCAAGAAACTTCTAGTTTGTATAATACAACAAGCACAATCAAAGAGTTAAAAAAAAGTATCCAATAGAGCAAAATCAATAAAGCCTTGCTGTACTATCTATGCCTTTCTATGAGCACAAGGTATTTCTCACTCCGTTATCGCATTACCATTGTCCAGATCAACCTCGCCCATTCCAGTATCTTCTTCCTCTTCACTGTCGTCATCGCCTTCGACCTCTTCATTCTGTTCGCGTAGCTTACGCATGTGCTCAAAAAGCAAATTATCATCACGTTCACTCACCTGAATCATAACTTACTGTCAAACATCTATCGACAAAAAAAAAGATAGAAGAGAATCCAAAAGCAGATGGAGTGATGGATAAAATATGAACACACGTAAATGCAGATGGAGCGATGGATAAAATATGAACACACGTAAATAGAAGATAAAGGATATAGAGAGGATGGCAACACTTACCACTCTGACTTTCTCCTTCACAGAAAGTTTACCCTTGTGTTTTTCTATTGATTCAGTGCAACTAGTAATGGCATTTTCAAGAACCAATATTCCTTGCTCCTGTCAAGATTGTCACAAAATACACAAATTACTTTCAATAGAAGAAGGTTGCCTAAAGGACTTTGAATGAAAATCTACAACCGACCCTGTATAGTGTTCTACTGGAAACCATATATGTCACGCTATCCAACAATAGTCATATCTATAAGGTCAGTTTATTGACTTGTCTAGAGGAGAAGAAGTCTCGCCGTATGACATCAACATGAATTGAAGTGTGAATGGCTTAAAGCAGGAAGTGACAAAAAATCAATAAATTACAGTACATGTTTAGGAGCAAGTTCTTTTAAGACTGTTAAAAATACTACTTAGGACTGCACTGAACCGAACCTATCCTTTCAAAACCGAACTTTTAAAACAACTCAATAACCGAATTCAATATGTAAAATCAGCTACATACAGTTAAGTTAACATCCAAACTCAATTTGTTTGCTTGCTCATTCTCACTATCCATATCGAGCCCAAGAATCAACTCACTGTCCATATAATCAACGGCTCACTCTGCTCTCACTGCTCACTACAATTCAGTTCTTGAACCCAATCATCTTCATTGTTTCCAGGGTTAAGCTTTTCAAATTTATCCCCAATTTAAACCTTAAAATGAGTTATGAAAGCTCAACATTAATTAATATTGGACATAAGACTTAAATACCATAGCTAGCTAGTGATTGAACTAAGTGTTGTTATTATCATTGGCAACTTGGCAACCTGCCAAGCAAGTCTTCTTAAGAGAATTTCTTAGTTGTAGTAAGATCCTTAGTTTTCCTTGATGCTGCATAATTTGTTGATAAAATGACTGTTATGCCCGGTTCTAAATGACAAAATATGATTTCAGTTGTTTTGCACAAAGCGTTGGAAAACAATATAAGTCTAAGAGCTTAGTTGTAGTCGTAGATGTTAATCTTGTGAACTCTTAAGCAAATAGTACCAAATCAGTTTTATGAACGGTACCAAATGACCTTGGAAACTGCAATATCATATCATCAATCACCCTGCTTATTTAGGTTTGAGACTATGTTTCCCTATCATATCATCAATCAAACAATAAAATATTTCTTCTTAATTCTTATTATATCTAAAACCTATAACTTTAACAATAACATTTAAAACAAGTTGTGGAATCAAAGAAACAGATTGGTTCGTAGAGTAGCAGTTTGGCTAATATCGTAGATTTTCAGTTCACACACAAGGAAAGTTTGGATGAAACTGGACGGTTAGTTTTGTCGAGCATGTTGAACCAAACCAGTATAGTAAGTCTCCCACGATATGTATCCCGATATGAAAACAGCCATGGGCGATACGTATCAGGGTCTGTGTCCCGAATGACTATGTATCGCAGGCGTATCCCATGTATCGCCGGCGTATTCATGTATCCCAATTCAATCTAGTATCTTACGATATCAGTGACATTCACGTTTCACTTGCAGAAACCGCATTGGGTTGCACGGCCCGGCAGAGAAAAAAAAAACCAATATTTTTTCATGGGTCGGTACTAGAACCCGGTAAGGTTTGTGTGACCCATCAGATATTACAGGGTGAACTGCTTGGTATTATAGGGTTTGTTTTGTAACCTCCCAATTAAATTTGAACTACTTCCCTCACCACGCTCTGTTTCTCCATCTTCTGTTTCTCTACTCTTTATCTCTGTTTCTCCATGCTTTAGTTATTTACTTTTGTTTATGACTTGAGTTTTGAAGTATCTTGGAGTTTATATATGATATTTGAAGTATTTTGGAGTTTGTATATGATATTTTAAGTTATATTTTTTTTGTTCATGCATCTTACGATACACGATTCAAAAAAGTGGTTGAACGATATACAATACGTATTCCGATTTGACTGCCATGCACAGAACCGAATAACCAATTTGCTTCAGCTCGGGATAACCAGAAACAGTTTTATTCGGTTTTGCCTAACTTCGGCTTGCTTCCGGTTCAGTTTTCTTTCTGAATTGAACTTCACCCATGCCTAGTTTTTTAAGGTAGTCAACAGTAGAATGGCTTTTATGGCAATTATAATAGATAAAAACAGCTGCTGAACTAGTTATACAGTGAAAATGACCCCACAATCCAGTGAATACTGCACGTACCTTGTCAAGTGTCTGAGTGGTAAGCACGTAAAGTGGGGGAGCAACAAGTTTAATTTTCACAGGGCAGTCATCATTTCCAGTAGCTTCAGCCTTCCGCATTGCCTCCTGCAAAACCAAATGATTATCGAACATGACAAAACCCACATAACAAAAAGAAAAAGGGTGACTTTTTTATCCAAAATATATAAGGAAAACAAAAAGACAAGCAAAAATGATTAAGACCTTAATGTGGAGAACTCCATCAAATTGAAAACATTTCATTTCAATATCAGCCCTAATTTTCATTGGCTGAGGAGTCATTCGTCTTCTAATATTATTCACCAGAGAATCCTTCAGTTCTTCAGATACAGCAGGTACCACCTTGGTCACTTCTTGCCCATCAGGACCAACTTCCTTGATCTCACGCGTGAGAGTGCTCAAAACCTTATCAGGATCTGCCACAACAATTTTGAATGCCTGCATACAATAAAGTTCATGATTTAGAGGGGTCTATTTGGAATTATTCATTTGAGTTTATCTACGGGTATAAACTGTTTTCAGCTTATCTCCATAAAATATCAAGGACAACTTATGAAAACAACTTATAGCTTGTATGAAAATATATGATCTTGATTTCATCTTACGGGTCTTTTTGGCAAGACACTTTTATTGAGCTTATAGCTTATGTCCTATATGCTCATTTGACTCGAAAAGACATGTTTGATAACTGTCACTTTCCCATGAGCTTATAGCTTATTTTTAAAAGCTTAAAGCAATTTTTGATAAGCTAATTCAAGTAGCTTATAGCTTATATTTTTCATCCCAATTTCCCCCCTGTAATCTTAATTGAATAAAGGCCTAATTGCAGCTTTGGTCCCCCTATTTTCAAATTCGACAATTTTGATCCCTCTGTCTAATGTTTTCTCATCTTCAGTTCATATACCATGACATTTAAAACCTACCGCATAACCTTTTTTTAGTTTAAAAATATGATGTAGGGCCCAAAACTGTCGAATTTTGAAATAGGGGGACCAATTCAACAAAAAGATCAAAATAGAGGGACCAAAACTGCAATTAAGCCTTGAAAAAATAAAATAAATTCATTAAATATATCTTTTTTATGTCATTTCATATATATAAGCTAGTTAAGCCACTAATTTTACCAAACACTATGAATTCAATCAGCTGATTTATCCTCTATCATCTATAAGCTAGCTTATTAGCTATCCTCTATAAGCTCGTCCGCTATAACCTAGCTTATCATTTATTCGCTATTTTTTATCAAACAGAGCCATAAGTTATAGCTTATATGAAAAAAAGATCAACATTATTTCATCTTATGTTATAGAAATAGCTTATACTTATACATAAGTGCTTATGGCGTCTATTCAAATAGGCCTAACTACAAATAAAAAATCAAGGAACCATCAAAGTGTCAAACAGAAAAATTTACCTCAAAAGCATGGCCATATTTGCGATACAAAGGCCATCCAATGTGTACATAAAGATCCTACAAAAAAAACCACAATCAATTGAATTAAAATAACAAAAACACAATCAACCCAAAAAATTAAAATTAGGGTTTTTTCTTAATTAGGGTTACCTCTAAATCGAGGTCCAAGGTTTCAGCAACATGACGCATAATAGAGTGAACAAGCTTACTCTTATTATACCGTTCTTCACAAGTTTGAATATCTTCCTCAGAAACCCTACGTTTACTAAGATCGATGTAACCCTTTTCCTTATCAACACGAAGAACCATCACCGGTTCGATTCGACCCACTTTGATGAGACTGCTTACACTACGAATCCGACGGCGAGAAAGCTCAGAGAACAGAATCATTCCCTCGATGTTGTTGTATTCGAGGAGTGAAACGTAAGCACCCATGTCTGCGATGTTCTTCACCTGTATCATTACAGCCATGTCCACTTCTGGGTACTTTGCTTCATACATGCGACATTCCAAATTCGGAGCCATTGTTGTGAGGTTTTGATTTTGTTTCTCTATGTGTGTTTGGTGAGTGAGGGTTTAAGAGTTGAAGAAGATGAAATATATTGTGATAAACCAAATAGGTTTAGAGAGTGGTAAATGCAATTCAGTTTTTTATGGATGTATTTAATCTGTTAAAAATAAAAAAATAAAGGTTTAAACACTTTTTTTTTTTTTTGTCTTTTAGGGTGTGTTTGGTAAAAAAAAAGCTATAAGCTAGTTGATAGCTGAAAAGCTAGCTTATAATTGATAGCTGAAAAGTTAGCTGATTAAAATTAAAAGTGTTTGATAAAATTAGATGTTGAAGTGACTATAAATATAAAATGACATAAAAGGACATGCTTATTTCATTTTTTTTAATATCATATATATAATTTTTATTACTTAACGCAATTATTTTTAAATATTTAAAATTATTTAAAATTATTTTCATCTCCAAAATAATTAATGTATTTATGAATTCAATCGAATTTTTTTATTTAACAATTTTTATTTTATTTTTATGAATTTTATTTAACTAAACTTGCTTCACTATTTATTATAAATTTTATATAAAATTATATATTATATGAATTATGAGCAAAGTAAAAAAAAAACAAAAAAGTGGACAAGAAAATTTAAAAAGCCATACATGGTAAATGTGGTTAGTTTAAGAAGATAGCGGGTAGTTTTTTTTTTATTATAATAAAATAAAATAAAATTAAGAAAAGGTTAAAATGGGAAGAATGTATAAAAAGCTACAAGCTGTAAGCTAAAAAGCTACTTGGATTAGCTTCTTAAAAAATGCTATAAGCTAGTGAGAAAAGCTTTTTACCAAACACATCTCATTTTATCAAAACAAGCTTATAAGCTAGTCCAACAAGCTATAAGCTAGCTTTTTTGTGTTACCAAACACAACCTTATCTTTATTTTAGAGTTTATATTGATCAGTTATTTAGTAAACAGACATAGATAGATGCATAATCTATAGGTCCGGAGTTCAAACCCCGACCAGGCGACCACCATAAAAAAAATAAAAAAAAAAAGACGTAGAGAGATGCTTTAATTTTTCTAATTGTTATCGCATATGTCTTTTCTTGCATCAAAGGTTAAAAATGCTAATTGAAATATATGTGGCGCCGTGTATGTGTTTGGTTTCAATTCTAGAGGATCAAAAGTGATTCTTGAGGTTCTAAAATTGATTTTATGTTGGTTGGATGATTTAAAGTAAAATTGATTTTGTATGTAGAATTGATTCTACTTGAAGCTACAATTTGTAGCTTTTGGCTTTTAGAATTGATTTTAGACTTAAATTCATTGTTAAATCCACTTTTACATAAATAAATCCAAACATAAATTACTTTTCATTCAACTCATTTTTATCCATAATCAATTTTACATAATCAATTCACTCAAAATCAATTTGAGTAAAAGCTGAATCAAACACACACTAAATCAACATATCATTCTTTCTACTTTACCAATTCTTCTATAAATCAAAATTATGGCTTTGAAAACCATTTTTCCACAAATTTATCACCCCAAATTAAAGATTGCTTCCAATCCTCTTTCCTATATGAGCTAACATGTTAAATGCACGAGGTTTCTCATCAACTTCCTTTCTAAAACCGTAGAACAATGGTGTAGAGGGTGGATCCAACACAAATTTACGTGGATCTTGAATTTCAAAACCACGAATTCACATGAAAAGTAGAACTGTGATACAATTTAAACAAATTAAATGATCTATCTGTACCCTTTTTTTAACAAGGAGCCAATACGAACTATGAAATAAAAATAAGGGACACAAAATATGTTTAAGCCAAAAATAAATGATTGGCTAGTACAGTTTTGGTTGCGGTGCATTTGATTTTAAAGTCGTTAATCATAGACAAATTGGGGGCCAATGAATTTCATAAAATTTGACATTCTCATCTTCATTAATTCACAAAATAAATTTTTGCCTCAAGTATAAAGTGTCCAAAATACCAACTTTGATCAAATTTATAAACAAATTTTTTCATTTTTAGATTCATTTAATGACCGATGTGTCTGAATCATATTAATTGATTAATTAAACTACTACATATTGATGAAGTTTTGATTTTTTGACGATCTAAAAAAAAATACAGTAGTTCAGATAGAAAATAACTTAAACCTACTTAAGTTGATCATATGGTATTTGCTAAAAATAAAGATAGAGATAGAATGATAGCACCAAATATTTGGCGTTCTTGAGAACACTTCAACAAATGCTTGAATTTCATATTTTCTGCCCAACCTTTGTTATCTTGGAATCTAGATCAATCTAAGGAGCTATTGCAGAATTAAACACCACGATTAAACTAAAAAATGCCAAGAATTCAAAGGGAATCAATGAACTTCAAAGAACCAGAACTCATTGTATGATTCAAATGCAGATAATTGCCACTAGTCTTTCTTCTTCTTGCCAATAATCATTGAGATATTTGAGGAAGGAACTCCACTGTGGCTGCCTCTTTCTGGTTTGCTCTCGATGGAAATTGAGTAAATAGGAAATTATGAAAAATCAACAAGGTATCTAACACCAAATCACTTGAAAGTGCTAAATCCCTTGTACAAAGATTTTGAACTGATGCCTGGCGAAGGTGATTGATTAATTGGCAGTGAGGGCAGTGTTTCTTGTTTTTGAGTTACTCGACCTTAGTTTGAGAGTTTTGGAATCAACCAGAACACAAATGAAAAGAGTAGTGTTAGCAATATTGATTCCATCATTAAAAAAAATGAGTGTCAAGAATCAAATAGAAAGAAGTAAAAAAATAAATCAATGAAGTTTAAATGACTTTTTTCTCAAGAAAATGTTGAGAAAGAAATTCTTTCAAAGAATGATAACGAATAATTATCGTACCATATACAATTTTTTATAGAAAAGTGAAATGTAAATTATATTGATCATGAGATTCTTGTTACATCAAGTGGTACATCCATAAGTTTCATCTACCAAAAAAAAAATACAAGGTTACCTAGTTTTCACTCCTCCAAAATAAGTTAGAGTTACTTCACACGAATCAATCCAAGGACAATATTCTCTACAAATCAATCTAACAACAACACAAAAGTACTATTATATCTTATCATTTTGAGGTTACATTTGACTTAGATGACATTGTCTCTATCTCTCTCCTAAATCAAATCTCAAAGTCACCCAAATCCTATCATTTTGTAGACAAGATTACCTTTAGCAACTCTTTTTTTTTTTTTTGTTGGAAATTTAAATCTAAAAACTATCTTTTGGTTGAATTGTTTTTTTTTTTCATATAGATTTTCTTTTAATGCTCTAATATTATTTTCAAATTTAAATATACATAAATAAAAATGATCTAATATTATTTTCAAATTTAAATATGCATATATTTAATTAAAATTAAGCAAATAATTTACAAAAACTTATAACAAAACAATATTTTTGCTTTAAAATAGTCTTTTAACATTTTGCAAAGGTTATATTAAGTTTTCCTCTTTTAAACAAAAAAGTATCACATTAGCACGCTGTTCGAAGTAAGGAATCATATCAGAGTGTAAAATGAAAGAGATATCAAATGAAAACTTTCCTAAAATAAAAATCAAACGAAAACTTAAAATATATAAATTAGTCATATTAGTTTATATAAATGCGTCCGAAATTTTAAAATAAGTTTCACAAAAAAGGTCGCAAACTAATTTTCCTTAATATTAAGAGATAGAAAAAAGTATGAGCAAAATTCCAAGCTTGTATATTTGTATAATACTCCCACAATACAACCACAATCAAAGAGACAAAAAAGAATGAGCAAAATTATCAAAGTGACAAAAAAGAATGAGCAAAATTAGTAAAGCTTTGCTATACTCTATCTATGCCTTACAATGATCACAAAATATTTTTCACTCCGTTATCGCATTACCATTGTCCAGATCAACCTCGCCCATTCCAGTATCTTCTTCCTCTTCACTGTCATCATCGCCTCCGACCTCTTCATTATCTTGTTGTATCTTATTCATGATATCAATAAGCATTTTATCATCACGTTCACTCACCTGAATCACAATGCATTGTCAAACATCTTTCCCCCCTCAATAAAGACACATATTAACATAAAAAAGAAGGAAGAGAATCCTTTGAACACATGTATATGTATCTGTACCATTATATAAACATCTCCAAGGTTACCGACTTTTCGGTCGGACAATTTCTTGGACATATTTAACCATAACATTAAACTCTTTTACAAATTTAAATCTAAATCGTAATTATAGGGACCTCGAAAACTAACTACTTATTTCAGTTGAACATTTTCAGACGAATTTTCCCTTACAGCTTGATTTTTTTTCTTCAAATTTATTTGAACATTATAAAACATAAATTAATTATTCAGGGTGAAATTTTAAACAAGATTGATATTATAAAAAAACATAGACAAATAAAAAAAGCGGAGTGACGGGCAGTGACATGTACGCTAGTAGAAGATAAAGGATATAGAGAGGATGGCGAGACTCACCACTTTGGGTTGCTCCTTCACAGTAAGTTTACCCTTGTGCTTTTCTATTGATTCCATGCAACAAGCAATGGCATTCTTGAGAACCAATATTCCTTGCTCCTGTCAAGATCGTAACAAAATACACAAATTACTTTCAATAGAAGAATGGTTGCATATAGGACTTAGAATGCAAATCTACAACCGCCCCTGTAAAGTGTTATATTGGAAACCATACATGTCATATGCTGTCCAACAATAGTAATACCTATAAGGTCGGTTTATTGACTATCTGGAGAAGTCTCACTATAATACAGCTAATAACTAATAAAAATATCAGCAGAGATTATAGTATGACATCAACATGAGTTGAAGTATGAATGACTTAAAGCAGGAAAAGTAACAAAATAATAATTTTACAACACATGTTTAGGAGCAAGTTCTTCAAAGACTGTTAAAAATCTATTTAGCACTGAATTGAACCAAGAACTGAACAGAACCCATCCTTTATGGACTTTTAACTTTTAAAACAGCTTGTTACCAAATAGGATTTATGTCAAGACAATTCACAGAACTGAAATGCTTATGACTACAGTTGGGTTAACATCCAAACGCAATCTGTCTGCTTGCTCATTCTCACTTGCTCACTACAATCCAGTTCTCGAACCCAATCATCTCCTCTGCTCCCAGGGTTAATCTTTTTAAATTTATCCCCAATATAAACCATAAAATGGTATTAAAAATGAATGATTAAAGCCGGACATTAAGGTTGTCCACAAGACTTAAATATCATTGTTAGCTAGTGGATGTGGAGCAGCTGGTGGACAGGATTGTCCTATCTCCTGGAAATAAATTTTTGGTAAGAATCCTGGCTCTCCTTGTACCCATTACAAGTGGGTAGCACAACCTGTTCTCTCATGGGACCAGTAGAGATTTGCTAGGTTGGCATGTGTGGGTCACTGTTGTGTTTTGGCCTGGGTGGTTGCCTCTTGTTTGGTGGTTCTCTCAGTGCAGGGATGCTACTGTAATCTCAACCTTGTTTGGTTTCTATTTTGCCCAGTTGCTGATGGTCCCTCGGAGTTGCTGTTTTTTGGCTTTATTTATTGGCTTTGTAGTTGTTATCTGCTGTTTTTCCTGTACTCACGTCACTACCTTTGGTTCTTGCCGCCGCCTTCTTTTTTTTGGTGTGTGTGTAAACACAAAAAAAAATTTGCTAGCTAGTGGTTGAACCAAGTATGTATTCAGAATACTTGTCAATCCAATTTGTTCTAAAAATGCAGTCAGAATCAGTCTCTGTTAGGGTGTGTTATTATCAATGGCAACTTGGCATCATGCCAACCCAAGCAAGTCTTCTCACTTGGTGCAAAAAGAATAACGGTTATTTTGTGAAGGAAGATGGCCAATAGTCTTGTGTAGAAGTATGGCAACACAAGGATAGAATTGAGATATTAAAATTTATGTTTGGGTATTTTTTGTCCGAAAAATACCTTCACCTTTTGACACTTATTTTCTCTCGCTCAAAAAAATATATTTTTTGACAAGCTTACAGTAACACCTTCTCATTTGAATCTGTTTTATGATTTTATTTTTTTTAAATACAAATGGGTGCAATACTCTTAAAAGTGATTATTTTTATTTTTAAAAAAAAAATGTGGTTTTAATTTTTGTGTGTAACAAACAGGTTCAGAATAGATAAAAACAACAGCAGACCTAATCATACAACAAAACGACCCGACAATCCAACAATGTAAACAGTAGTAGCAAGTTCATACCCCTCAAAGGTGAAAATTGCATACAATTCAGCTCAAAAGACAATCATCAAATCAAAGTTTTATGCGAATATTGCACCAACCTTGTCAAGGGTATGAGTGGTAAGCACATAAAGCGGAGGAGCAACAAGTTTAATATTCACAGGACAGTCATCATTTCCAGCAGCTTCAGCCTTCCGCATTGCCTCCTGCAAAGCCAAATGATTATAGAAACACAATAATACTTTAGAAGATAAGCCATATCCAATAACCCAGAATAAAATAACAATCACATAACAGAAACGGTTAAAGACCTTAATGTGGAGAACTCCATCAAATTGAAAACATTTCATTTCAATATCTGCCCTGAGTTTCAATGGCTGGGGAGTCATTCGTCTTCTAATATTCATCAGTAGAGATTCCTTCACTTCTTCAGATACAGCAGGTACCACCTTAGTCACTTCTTGCCCATCAGGACCAACTTCCTTGATTTCACGCGTGAGTGCGCTCAAAACCGCATCAGGATCAGCCAAAACTCTTTTGAACGCCTGTACACAATAAAGTCTATGATGCAGGGGTCTGTTTGGATTGACTCATTTGACATTTGAGTTTATCTACCAGTATAAACACTAGTGATCCTGTTCAGGAGATCTTTTACAAGCCCTTAAGATATGTCCACAACCTGTTTCTAGCTCATTTTCATACATACTCCAAGATAACTAATGAAAACAGCTTGTAGCTTATATGAAAAAATATTAACTTCTGATCTGTTTGCAAGACACTTTTTTGAGCATATAGCTTATGTCCTATAAGCTCATTTAACTAGAAAAGACCCGCTTTGTAACCGTCACTTTTTCATGAGCTTATAGAGTTTTTTGATAAGCTAATTCAAGTACCTGATAGCTTATCATTTTTTATCTAAATTTTACCCCGGTAATTTAAATTGAAAAGAATTACATTTTAATTAAATATATCTTTTTCATGTTATTTCATATTTATAAGCTAGTTCAGCTGCTAATCTTACCAAACACTAAAAATTCAGTCAGCTAGCTTATCCGCTGATAAGCTATAGCTTATCAGCTATCGGTTACAAGTAAGCTTATCAGCTATCCGCTATAAGCTCATCTGCTATAAGCTAGTGTTACCAAAGAGGGATTCATTTCATCCTAGGTTATGGAAATAGCTTATACATAAGTGTTTATACTGTTTATTCAAATAAAAAAAATGAAGAAACATCAAAGAGTGCAGAAAAATTGTTTACCTCAAAAGCATGACCATATTTGCGATACAAAGGCCATCCAATGTGAACATAAAGATCCTACAGATAACAACAATGAATTCAATTAACATAACCAAAACACTATAAACAAAAATTAGGAATTTTTAATTAGGATTACCTCTAAATCGAGGTTCAATGTTTCAGCAACATGGCGCATAATAGAATGCACAAGCTTACTCTTATTATACCTTTCTTCACAAGCTTGAATATCTTCTTCAGAAACTCTACGTTTACTAAGATCAATGTAACCCTTTTCCTTATCAACACGAAGAACCATCACCGGTTCGATTCGACCAACCTTGATGAGACTGCTAACACTGCGGATCCGACGACGTGAGAGCTCAGAGAATAGAATCATACCCTCGATGTTGTTGTATTCGAGAAGGGATACGTAAGCACCCATGTCTGCGATATTCTTCACCTGTATCATCACCGCCATATCCACTTCTGGGTATCTTGCTTCGTACATGCGACATTCCAAATTCGGAGCCATTGCAGAAAAATGAGCTGTGTTTAGTTTTGTGAATTCTTTCTCTGTGTTTGGGGATGAATGAATGGAAATGTGAAATTTGGGAATGAGGGTTTAGATTGTTTTGTGAAAGTGGCGAAGGAGGAAGATGGTGACCAATGAATGACTACTATGGAGATGGATGCTGGTTTCTATTATGTGATGTTGGGCCCTAAATTGGTTTGGGTTAAGATAATTGCTCATCTCGAGTGTTTTTTCTCGTTCTTATTAAAATAGTTGAGCGTAAGTTAACGTGACTCATGTAGATATATTTTTCAGTGTACTCGCGTTGGATGAGAATCAGACAAAAATATGATGGGAGAAGAACAATTATATCATTATCAAAATTCCAAGGACATTTCTTGAAGATTCTTTGAAGATCGAGGTGATAGTGGAACTAGAACGTGTAAAGTCCCGACTCATTGAAGTAGGAAATGAAACCATTTTCCTTAGGCTAAAATATAGTTTTGGTCCCTGCAAATATGTCTCGTTTTAGTTTTAGTCCCTGCAAATTTTTTTTGTTGTTTTTGGTCCCTGCAAAATATTTTGTTTTTGGAAATAGTCCCTGCAGGAACTATTTCCAAAAACAAAATATTTTGTAGGGACCTTTTTCAAAATCAAAAGATTTTGCAGGGACTATTTCTCTAATAAATGGTTAAGTCATCATGTGACACGTGTGCAAATTATCACAAAAGTGGAGCCAGGGACCAAAACCAAAATGAGACATATTTGCAGGGACCAAAAACAACAAATTTTTTTTGCAGGGACTAAAACCAAAACGAGGCATATTTGCAGGGACCAAAATCATATTTTAGCCTTTTCCTTATTTTATTTTGCTTAAGTTTCCCAAAATAATTTATATTTTACTTCCCTCCCACTAAATATTTTTGTTTTGCTTTTCGATCCCCCACGTGGTAGTCATCTAATGTTGATCTGACATGTAATGGCACATGTTAGACCATGTGCAATGGGGGTGTTGAACCCCATATTCAATAAGCAAACCATTGGAGAGGGGGGTGTTGAAAGTGAGCTGGAGGAAAGAGATGATGAATATATTCAATAGGTTGAAATCTGACGCCGGAAGCCACGCGTCGCGCTCGGATTGGCTGCTGCTTGGCGCGTGCGTTACACGCGCCGACAAGGCGCGTGGCCAAAGTCAGACGCGGAGAGAGAAGAGAGGAAATGGATAAAGGAAGACACATGGCATTATATGATTGGCTGCTTGGATTTTTATCTTCTTAATAATTTGGACCCAATTATTTCATTGCAAATAATTTTATTTATTTATTTTTTTTTTACCAAAATTCGTAATTTTTTTTTCTCTATAAATAGAGACTTGGATCATTTGATTTGGACACAGAAAAAAAAATCAAGTTATTCACTCTCTTAATCTTATTATTAGCTTTGTATTAGCCTTTCTTTTGAAGTTTTAGTGTTTATTTAGTTTGTTGTATTGCATTTTATTTATGTTAAGAAAATAAAAATAAATTATTTAAATAAATTTTGTTTTTTAAAAAAAAAAAAATTGTTAAGTGTTTCTTCATTTTAATTTAATTATAATCGATAATTGTAATTTTAAGTAATTATAAAAACAAAAATATAAAATTAAATAAGAATAAGAAATAAAATATGGTGGGGTAGGGTGTTGAATGAAAAAACTATTGGAGAGGTAAAAATTGAAAGGGTGTTGAATTAAGAGAGAGAAAATGATGTGGAGTGTTGGGAATTGAAAAAGTGGGTGTTGAAGGTTGTTGAATTTGTTTTACCATTGTAAATGGTCTTAGTGTCAATGTGACCATCAATGCCATATGTCATTGTCATCTAATGTTGATCTTATATGTAGTGCCACATATAAGTGAAAAATATGTCTTTCTATAAAGTTATCATTAAATTTCTACGAGTATTAATTTGGGTAACATAAGTTTAATTAATTAATATATCTTCTTATGCGGTTTGATTCGGTTTAGATTGATTGATAAAATCAAAACCGCAAACCTAACTAAACCATACGATTGAGTAAAACCGTAGGAACAAGAATAACAACAACTTGAAATGTATCATGAGAAGACATCAATGTAAATAAGGTCCTCTCCCTAGAATGATCACCTCATTTTTTACTCATGTTGCTACCTTCTAGCACATCGTCTTATAATTTGACATTAGAGTGTTTTTAAAAATTTATATTTAAAAAAAGATATACTCCTTTAAAGAAAATATAATAAAGAATATCATATTTCCTTAAAAAAAACGGAAAAACAAAATCTCATATTTAAAACTTTTTATTAACTTGATTACAAATAATAAGGTTTGGCCGATCAGAAGTGGACCCATTAACTCATAGTACAATCTCTGGAAAACCATAAACCTTGTCTTATATATATGTGCTTGGTCAGGGAAAGAATTCATTCAGATATGTTCCGACTATCGAGAGAATCAATCTGTGGTGCAGCTTGATCCATTGCATTTTTTTAATCAAGGAAATTACACTCGAGTGAGATTGAGTACAAGGGGATCTTCGCTCCTCTTCATCTTTCTTGAGTCTATTTTCTTGATTAAAGAAATTCGCTGGATCATCAATTATTTTTCTACCAATTTGTTTGTTGTTCAGACAGTTGTTGTTGATTCGATTTGATTGTTTTTGCACATATATTGGATCTTGTTTTTCTATTTTTTGTTTTTAAATTTTGGTCATATAGTTTGATTTGATCGCTACTATCGCATTAATTGTTTTCTTGATTTCTTTTCATGTGATTTTCGTTGCTTTACTTTGATTCAAGTAATGAATGATTGATTCATTGGTATCACTTGATGATAAGGTTTAGGGTTTGCTTTTGCTATGATTGACTTTTTTTTGCTTGTTTTGTCAAGCATGGTTTTTCATGTCGTTGATTGTGAATTATTATATATTTTCATGTCGTTCTCTGGTGTTGTGCGCGGCCTTGTATTTCTAGTTCTCGTCATGTATTTGCTGTGAAAGAATGAGCGTGTGTTTCTAACGTCCAGGTTTTTGGGTCTTTTGCATGCGATGGTGTGATCGGTAAGGTTTCTGATGTCGCTGTGGTGTCACGATAGAAGGTGCAGCTATGAGTAGTGCTTTTATTGAGAAAGGTAATGTTAAGGATAAATTATTGGGAACTTCTACGGTACACCTCACAAAGTGAGGTGTACCGGTACTCCTGCTTCAAATATTTACAATTTAACTATTATTTTATGAAATAAAAAGTTATTTATCAATATTTCTATTTTATAAGACATCATTTTATAAGAATAAACATCATTTCATTGTTTATAAGAATCATATTAAATTTTTAGCATTTTCTCATAAAAAATAATAAATATTCTTTGTTATATGTAACAAAAATTCAAAAAATGTAAAATTTTATTTCGTTGACACTTTTGATAACTAAGATCTAATTATTGTAATTGTTAATGATAGAAAACAATTCTTTTTCTTCGAAAAAACAACTCGTTTCAATATAAATTTGATGATTTAGTGTACCGGTACACTTAAATTTTTGAGTGTACCATAGAATTTGCCTAAATTATTTGCATAGTTTTTATTTTATTAGAATAAAACTTATTGATATCCATCTAACCATGTTGTTTGTTTTATATGTTTGGTGTTTTGATATGTCAGGATGAAAAAAATTGATTTGTGATGACTCCTACTCAACTGCAGGGATCATGAAAAGCAACAGGAATCAAGCCAGATTATTAATATTCATCAAGATGAAGAAAGCTAAGAAAAAACTGCTGAAGAGGGAATAAATATTAATTAAACTGTGAAGAGCTCTTGAAATGAATTGTCATGGATAGTAATTGTATTTGTAATATGACTGGTAGTTGTATTGTAAAAACCAAAACTTTTATTCTTCAAACATGAAAACTAAACAACTTATAATTCTTCCACAAAATCATCTTATATCAATTGATTAATTCTGTTTTACCTTGGTTATAGGAAGTTAATTAGGAACATCTGTGACTTTGTCAGTGTTTTGGCTATTCTTCAGTTTAAATTGGGTTCATTCCTTTGTAAGTAGTTTGCTAATTACTTCACCACAACCACCAATATCAAGAATATTTGTGTTGTTCAAAGCTAAACTAACTCATTAAGAAAAACTGAATTGTGAAAACTAAACTAACTCATTAAGAAAAACCGACTGTAATTGAAAAATTCCAATTAATAAGTTTTGAATGATAAAATTGAAGTAAAAATATATGCAAGAAATCACATGGAGAAATACACAATGAAGGACTTAGAAGTGGTAGCGAAGGGTGCAGGGGCGAGCCACTACGAGCAAGAAACTTGATAATTAAGTATGAGATAGAGAAGAAGAGCGCAAAGAGAACAATTTGGAGAGTGTGATGGTGTGGCATAGGAGATCTTGGATTCATATTTGAAGGGCGACAAGGTTTGGAGTGCCATTCTCTGGGACAAACATTTCAGTGTACTTGCGTTGGATGAAAATCATACAAAAATATGATGGGAGAAGAACAATTATACCATTATCAAAATTCCAAGGACATTTCTTGAGGATACTTTGAAGATCGAGGTGATGGTGGAACTAGAACGTGTAAAGTCCCGACTATATTTTTTGAATTTTGACACCCTTGACTAGGCTCCAAAATGCTTCGATCTTTTTTATCATCACATAAGATCAGTTTGGCCTATTTGTGAGCAAGCGACCAACAAGGCGGAGACGAGGGCATGCAATGATTGTAGTGTAGGAGATTCTTCTGCTTGAATTTCAAGCTCATCTTCTTCCTCATCACTTAAGGATGGATGATGAAAGGGGGGCCATGAAAAGACAGTGAACAGTGAGATGTAACAGAGGGTTGAAAGGTAGTGGAGACTCTGAGAAGGGTGATACTTCTCACAGGGAGAAATTGATTTTTGTAGTTCTACTTTCTACCTTTGTCACAATCTAAAATTTCTTTTTTTACTTCTTTCTCTAATCTATTAATGACAGCAATAACTTTATTTTTAATATGAAACTTCCTAACCCAATGTAATACAAGAATCATTAATATCTACACATGGTTGGTCACATCCATAGGTATTAAACCGACCAACACAAAATCAATAAAAAAAACGTAAAATCAATATTTTATTTTTATAAAAAGATACAAACCGAAAAAGCTTAATATTATTTTTAATCAACGTAAATATATTATTTTTTCTTTTTATGTTCCTATAAATAATTAGTGTTTGGTTTTCGTCCCATCTACATGGTAGTCTTTGATTGAATACTGATGTGGCATGATAGTGCTTATATGCCCCATCAATGTCATGTGTCGCTATTCTCCTATGTGGTGTTGACACATGACAAAAATATCCTAGATAAAAATGACAATGTGTAATTCGTTTGCCATATCATCCGTTCTTAGAAAAAGTTAATGTGTTAGTACTTACACATTTTGTCATCATTTCATTTGACATATCATCCTTATTATCTATTTTATTTTGGGTTAGTACTCACATACCTTGTATGTGTATTAATTCTTAATAAAATTGTCGTTTTAAAAAAACAAAGATGTTTGATTTTTCATGAAAAAAAAAATATAAATTGTAGGAATTAAAACCAAAAGTTTGTATATTTTTAAAATAACATATTTTATAAATTTTACATATTTTATATATTTAAAATTTGTTGTAGCAGAAGATAACATCACTTTTATAACAAAAAAGCACCTTTTAAATTCATTAAATAACATATGTATATGTTTTATATTATAGACCAAACATGTCACTTGTTCAATAAATCTAAAATATATATTTTTTTGCTTATAATTGTGATCGAAAAAGTATACTTTTAGGATTTTAGTTTATCTACTCATAGTATGGTTTGAGCCTACTAAAGGTGGACCCATTAGCCCATTTGGTTGGTCGCATAGTAGATAAAGAAAAATGTTCTTCGCCTAGCGTTGTGTGAGTTAATTCACGCATGTGTAAAACACATTGTGACTTAATTTACGCTGGCTACAGGTCTGCGTGAGTTAACTCATGGTGATACTGATATATCTACGGACAACAATTAATGTATAACATTGAATACAACCAAGTCATTAATGACTCGTAATCTTTACACATTGATAATTGAACCGAATTACGTCAGTTTAACAACATAATCACGTAATCGCACATAAATGATTTCAAATTACACAAATTCATCGTTTATTACACAACCACATAATCACACATAAACGATCCAAACAATTTAAATTACACAAATTCGTCGTTAATGACGCTTAATCACATTTAATGACACAAAAACGATCCAAATTACATCAATTCGTCCTTAAATTCCCAAAATCACATAAACGAACCAAATTACACAAATTCGTCGTTAAACTACACATAACCCAAATTGATTAAAATTCAACTTTACGGAACGTGCAGGGAAAGAAAATGGTGGTTTGAGTATGGACGGATGGGGTTTTGTACATGCAGGGGTATTTTGGTCTTTTCAGTTGGGAGCGAACATTTTTTGTTGGGAGAAGAGTATTTTCATAGACAAAACCCTAAACCCTCATATAAATATACATATACCTGCTGCCAAAAAGAAATTGCAGTTCTTAGTGAAGCAATGGTGCCTTTTGATCCATTGCATTCTTTTAATCTAGGAAATTACACTCGAGTGACCATGAGATGAGGATATTATCTCTCTCTCTCTCTAGTGTATTTCCTTGATTAAAGAAATTCATTGGATCATCAAATATTCCACTACCAATCAATCTGTTTGATTTTTGTCTTTTTGTTGTCGATTCGAGATTATTGTTTTACACATACCTTTGAGCCGTGATTTTTTACTGTTCTTTTTAGAATTTGTCATTGTTTCCAGTTGTTATGGTTTTTCACGGTTCAATAATTGAAAACTTAGGAAGTTTGGGTTGGAATATCACAATTGGGTTTTGTTTTGTTTTGTTTTAGTTAAGATAAAATCGTTTTTCCTTTTTTGTTTGTGGACTATTTTAGCAATATTTGTAATCTAAGGGTTTCCCAAATAGCACTTCACAATGATTGATAGTCTTTTTTAAAATTGTTGTCCTGCATTTGCGTCAAATAGTTTATTCATATTCACATTCCTAAATACACATCAATCTTTATTCTTTATTCATATTCACCTATTTTAATTGATTTCTTGTTCATATTAAAATGCCATGGTGAACAAATTTCATGAAATGTTTCAAACTGAGAAATGCAATGTGAGGATAAATAATTTGTATCATTTTATTTAATTACATAAAACTTATTGATATCCATTTAACCAGGTTGTTTATGTTATTAGGAGTACATTGTAAAGAGCTCCTGTAATGAAGATGTAATGAACAATATTTGTTGTATTGTTAAATGTAAATAACTCTTGTAACATTTTTTTTGGAAAGGACATGAATGCATTCACAATTAACTTTGTGTGAATTGAAGTTTGAAACATCAAGCTAAATTTTACAGTGTCATGAAGAAATGGAAAAATATACTTTTCCAAGTGGATCTTTGTTTAACTTTTGTTGTGATATACATGATACAAATGTATAAAAACCAATTATTGGTATGGGCGAGGCACAATTTGATCCCTCATAAAGTCTCTGTGTTGGTGTGGAGAGTGTTGCAGAATAAAATAGCAACAAAGGTTTATGGAGTGTAGTGGTGAAGAATCAGTATCTCATTTCAATCAGTTTGAACTTTGAATGTCTGGTTGCCAGCGGTCGAACATTTGTGAAGAGAGTTAGCATGGTTTGGTATGTGTATGTGTGGACAATTTGTAAAACAAGAAATGGAAAATTCTTCTAAAATAAGGAAATTGACATAGAACAAGATGGTTGAGCATAAAATCAAAGAGAGCCTGTCTGGATAGTGTCTTTGTTTCACCGTTCACTGCTATCAAAGTGAAGGTCGCAGGAGTGGTGTGGGGCTATGTTGTCTCAGTTTCAGAGTTCAGGGCTTGGCAAGGTTGGGGGCAGTGTGTGTGGTTTCAGCTTAGCTGAGGCGGTCGTGTCTGATAGGCTGTGGCAAAGGGTGGTTTTTCATAAATTTTTCTGCATAATGCAGTTCAGTCGATGATGCGCAGCTGGTAATTGAATGTGCAATTGCTGGTATATGTGTGTCGATTGTTAGAGTTGGAAGTTTTTTCTTATCTCTTTGGTGTTTTGTTCTTGCAAGTGTGTGTGGTGTTTTTTCTGCTGAATATTTCTCTGCATAAGTTATCCTTTTAATGCGGATCTAGGCTGATATGTGGTTTGGCTTGTGGTTGTTTCAGCTTGTGATTATGAAGTAGTGGATGAGATTATTGTCTGTGTTTCATGCCTGCACAAGTTAAATTTCTCTGCCGGTTGTGTTTAGTAGGTCTTGTGGGTTATCTTGGCTGTGCCGTCGGTGCACTCGTAGTTAGCTGCATAATTTGTAGGTTGTGCCATGCTGGATCTATTTTAATGGTACTACCATATTGCTTTGGTGTTTCTAAGTCATTTGATTTGCCTGAATGGTTATCTGCTTGTACTGATGGATTTTTATATTAATTCTTTTTGCCTTTACATTTTTTTTTGTTTAATTACCACGTCTCAAGTACAAGAAATTGAGACGTTCATTTCCTCTCCAAATAGAGAGGATCCAAACCCCTAATTCACACCACGAAACTTGAAAACAATTGATTAATTGAGGTCTTAAAAGGTGACATGTTCATTTGGTCAGTGGTGTTTTTACATCCAAACATGGCATTCAAATTTCCTATCGTTGATTTTCTCACAACCCAGCAGTGTTTAAATTTTCGATCATATTGCTTTACATGTTTGATTATCAGTGCATATGTTCCTTTTAATATGTCAGCAATCTTTCTCATTCGATCATAATATCATTATCATTCATTTAAAGCTGCTACACAATCATTCAACACACACAAGTTGAATCATTACAATAAGTCAGACGATAGCTGGATTCATATCTACTATTCCAAAATATAAAAACTGGAGTTCAAGAGAACAAATGAAATGCCAAATGTGCAAAATATGAAACATCAACCTACATCATCTGTGGAATTAGTTGAGTACTGAGATCAACACCGTTAAGGAAAAAAGGAAAATCATATCTGTAACTCTACTTTCCATATCCAAAACTCAGGTGTTATAAATACAAACTAACATACGATGACGGCTCAAATGCCAAACTTAAGATACCAAAGACATTCTTGTACTGGCAGTGAAATTGATGTAAAATTGGTTCGCTGCTAGGAGAATGTGGTGTTAATGCCTGAATTTGTTAAGTGGTATTGCCAAGGAAAGAACGTGAGAATTGAACTCAGAATCCTTTCAATAGAACAAACTAAAATTCATCTTTGGGGTTGTCACCTTTCGCTAGTGGGAAAAGCCACTGAAATATTTGGAATATCATGCTCCGCGAGGACTTCGGCTCTAGCTTTGCATTACAAACTGTATCATAGTCATGCTTCTGATGAGGTGCTACTATTTTTTCCTGTGGAGAAAAATCACAGAAATACGATTAGCAGTAGAATAAAAATGATACCAAATTAATTCTGCGCATTGATCATTTGGTGCAAGAGAGTGGGAGTATATTGACACCTTGAATACTTCAAATGGACAGAAATCAGAACCATGACAACCCTGTAGCGAATAACAAAACAAAACTGCGTTATTGATGCATATCGGCATAATACAATTTCAAATAATCAGCAGTGAAATTCTACAACCAACCAAATTCAGCTATTCACAATAAAACCATTGGAAAATAACTGTGACAGCATAAACTTTACAAAAGCTTACCGGCATTGGAATGGGGTGTTCATTGTGCAGCACTTGCACGAAGTGCTTGCTTTTAGCTTTGCCTGACGCAGGACAACTATACAAGAGCAGCATGTTGTTACCAGCAAAAGGAGCCACGGTGCTACCCCGCCATTTTCGTTTCTGTGGAGGCTTTGGAGGTAGCTCCAAAGGTTTCTCCTTCTGGATTTTGTCAAACTCTGTTATAAAGAGAGCACTCATAAATACATTCTCCCACTACTATGCAATAAAACCAAAATAGAAATTGATAAAATTTATTCAAGAGAAGTCTATAAAAGCCTCACCAGACTCTTCAAGAAACAAACCAAGCAGACATGAGAATGGGACTACAGTTTCTGCATGAGCAAACCGAAGTCTTGCTTTTTCAAAGCTGCCAGGAACATGCTTTTCTACAGAAGCAATAAAAAAATGGAAATGAGCCAAAGGTTCACATTGTCACATATTCAAGATACATCCTCCAAAAGGAGAACCAATCATTAGTGAAGTAATACTAATTCTCCTTGCTGATTTTGAATGGGATTTCAAGCCATAAACATTGACAAAGGTTGTAAGCATGTACATATTTAAGCTATTAAATTGAAACAATGAGAAGCCAATTATATACTAAATGGAATATTAAGAATCAGTACAATTGTCATACAAACTATAGCTAACATGAAAGTTCATAGAATTTGAACATCGTTTTAAAAAAATCCATAGTTCAAGAAAATATAGGCTTTAGCCAAAAGAAAAATTAAAAGTTGTCATGTAAATAAAATAATTTGACAAACAGTTGGCATATCACAACACAGTTTTGACAAATGTAAATAAGATTAAAATCAATATGGTCCATTTTCTTATAAAGCAGGAAACGTTTTGAAGTTATTCTAGAAATCTGACATGCATCTTTTATTGCATTAACAAACAATCTTCATCTAAATGCACTGCAATAACATTTTAACTTACAAGAAAACAGTTTGATCAAACTAGTAAAGCCAGATAAATGTCACATTACTTTGTATCTATAAGCTAGATAGAGCCAGCACCGTGCATATTTCAAGGGATAAGACTCTCCTCTAAAGTGAGCAATTCACTTTAGAGAGTGAAGTGAGTAACATCAATCATTGATAAATATAAATCAATGCTTTATATTACATGCACATGCATAACAACTCATTGGTGGTTACACAATATAAAGTCTTGATTTTCTCACTTTACTAACTACTCACTTTAGAGGATTCAAGTTCATATTTAAGGAGTTTTTGAACAAGACGACTTTAATATAGGTTTTATCCTGAAGAGCAAATATGTATGTAAATATTTGAAGTTTCATTGTAGGAAATGATAAGCAAGAACCTCAATATTAAAAAATGCTAAATTACCTTCTTCAGCCTTAATAGCTTGCTCCATGGATTGAACAACATCTTCAAGCAATGGCATCCCCATTCTATAATTTAGTGATTTACCATAACCCTTCAGAATAAACGCCTCCAAGTCATCTGTCCACTCCAGCAATGTAATCTATGCACATAAAACTTGGCATATTATAAGCACGCAACATGCAATCATGTTGCAAAACACCTCAGCCATAAGCTCAACGCCGATCTTGATTGTATGTGTGTAGTCAGGAACGAGTCGCAGCACGTAGGATCGCACGATCTTACGTGCCACAGCACCTCGACCGTGCTTCGATCCTACTTACGAACCGTGTTTTCTCTGTTTCCTCTGTTTTCTCTGTATTTTGCCGTTTTTCCTCTGTTTCCTCTGTTTTTCTCTGTTTTATTGCTTGGTTCCTCTGTTTTTCCTCTAATATCTCTGTTTTTATGCTTGGTTCCTTTGTTTTCCCTCTATTTTCCCTATATATTTCTCTCAATTCTATCGACAACCTATCGATCCTACTTACGAACCGTGTTACGTTCCTCGTGTTTACGTTCTTTCATCGGCCGACCGATCCTACGTAGGAACTCGTTCCTGACTACATCAGTGTGAGAGCTAACCTAGTTTTTTGAGTGCACCAAACATCAATAATTTCCAGGCATTTGGCATGAAAAACGACATATCCCTTTTACTCTTCAGTTTCTTTGCAGTCAGTTATCATATCAAGGAGTCAAAACTTTGTTCATTTATACTATAACATCAAAAGTAAGTGCTTTCCTGACATCTTTTAAATTTTACTTTATTTAAATAATATTTACAGAGGAAGAATTCAACCATTAGATCACATATCACATCATGACTACAAAATTACCTCAGATGGGCTAAAAAGACTACACGCTTGATCAGTTATATCCAACAAGGATGCTTCCTGTCATAAACCATCACAAATTGGACAATTGGAAAGAAAGAAAAGAAAATAATCAATCTCCACGACACTAGTAAATATTATATGTGAACTTAAAAGAACACGGAAAATCAAAAGAAGCTGGGAAAAAAGAAACGTCATCACCTGTTTACATAAGAACCAGAGAGATGATGTAATCTGCCTTGTAAAATTTAGCCCATGTCGCCCAACTAATGCAGATGTAATCTCATCCAAGATAGGTTCCTTGAGTCTATCAACTGTGGGTTCCTTCTTTTTCCGGAAATCCTGCTCTCATAACCAAATAAATTATATAATCATAAAAAAGGCCAGAAATAAACTACAGACACTACCTATAAGAATACTGAAGATCACAAAATGTCCAATTTGCATCAATAAAGCTAAAATATGTATCAATAAGTAATTGAGAATAGCCTCTTTAAACACACTTCATATTCAACCAGTGAAGGCCTCATTACATTAGTGACAAATATGGTAATTTCAATTAAATATGAAAATCTCCATCACAACGGTATGACAGACAAAATTGTAAGCAAAAAGCACCTTAGGAATAAAATTTATCACCGAAAGGAACATAGACCCACGGTCTTCAATATTTACCCGGCAGAAAAAGTGGCATGTGGAGACCGTGTGACTTTATATAATATAATATAATCATGTTTAAGAAGCATATTTACAAATGGACACTAATATTTATGAAATTGGCTAATCAGTGATTGTATTTAACTGTGTCAGATACACGTGAAACTTTTTGTATTAGAAATCCTCCTGTATGAGAAACCAACAATGTCTACAACATTACCTTGTAGTTATGACAACAATCATGAAATCTCAGCATGATGTCACTAGCACGGCTTTCACTTGTAACAGCAAAAGCTCTGTGTTTCCCAGTTCCAAGAGTTCCATTGCCACTGAAAAGACCCATTCCAAATGCCACAGCACTAGCTGATGCTCGGGGAACCTATTTGCCACATTAGAGAGATGCATAACTATCCGAAATATCAAGGCAATTTTGTGCCTCATTGTTGCAGTGGCATTTCAATTTAATCATGGTGTCTTAGCATTCATTTATTAATTCAAAACAACAAGCATATTTTTCCCCCTTCAGACCTGAGAACAAATGTTCCCTGATTCTTCCAAAACTACTAGTGACAGTTGACGTAGATCCAGATAACCAGAAATTCAAAAGACCAAATCTACCTAGAAGGAAAAAAAATGAAGGAAATGAAGATAGACTCACCTGAGTTGCCTTTATAGGATAAATGTCTGGATGATAATCCTCATCAAACAAACTCGGAAACCTTTCTCTAATCCGGATTCCAAGTTCATATAATTCTTCCTCTCCTAGTCTAATTAACTCACCACCCTTAAGCCTTCCATGCCAAGGAGATTTCCATCCATTTAACCAAGACGGAACTCTGCCCAAAGACAATTTCTGCTCTTTTGCATCCCTTACAAGAACTTCCAGTTGAGCTGACAAATTATCCAACTCCCTTATCCTTTTCTTTGTCGGAGAACGAGTTCCATGCCTTGCCTGGGAATGTAACATAGCACTATCAATTATCATATTCTTCCGTTTGGTATAGAAGTGATTAGTGTTGTCCAATAGTTTTTTTTTTGTTTTGTTTTAGAAATGGAAAAATATATTAATAACACTAACCCAAGCGGAAGGCGTACACAAATTAGATCAAAACAAATTTACATTAAAACGCTCATTCACAGTACAAGCAGAGATAATACTGCCCCCAAAATTGCCTAAAACAAAAACAAAACCACACTCTAGTCACCAAAGGCTCTCCCTGGGCAAGTTTAAAACACTTGTTACAGATAAATCTTCCCGACAGAGCAGTCTAATACACCAATATCAAAAGAGATTCTAAGAATTCTAATGCCTACATAAACTTTTCAAGAATGGAGACCAAGCTTCTAGAAAAGGTTTATTCAATTCATGACATTTGCAAGAAGGTGTCCAAAGCGTGTGTGCGGACTACGGGGAGTGCTTTATATGCTTCCATTTCATGACATCATAACTTGAAGCACTGACACCACAATTGTAGTATGTCCTTCCTAGGCAATACAACAGTTTACACGTAAATGTAATGTGCTTTTACGAAGCTTGACAACTCTCAACACTACACAAAATCTAAAAGCTTTTCAAATCAACAGATAACTTTCTTCTTGAACAGATAAATCCATGGCTTACTTATGATTAAGATTACTTCATTATGTAATTATGACATCATGTAATGATTATGGTTAAAGGATAAGCTCAACTAATTCTACTGTTAATGAAATTAGTACTTGCAGCTAATTTTTATGTTGCACAAGTATCTACAGCTACAAGAAAATATGTGAGTTTTCAAACAAAGGTGATAGTTGCAAAATAATTAGAATTCAACTGAAGTTTATTCACCCATGTCACTTTGAATCGTATATAAGACAAAATATAATAGTTTTTCAACAAAAAACAATAAGGAAATAATTTATGTGGGAAATGGAATCCAATCATAAACTTGTCATAATTTTTTTCGGAAAAATACATGAGGAAAACAGCAAAAGTAAGATTCAAACTGACAGTAGCAATTTTGGAAGGATTTCAGTTGTGAGACCGTATGCTAATCTTATGAATAGAGATCAATCAAATATTAAACAAGGATCCCTATCAACCCCCTATGATACAATACTTAAAAAATTACTATATAAGGTAGGAACAAGATCGAGATAATTTTACACACGCAAACATACATACAAACAAGATTTTAATGAGGCATTTGAATAAGAAATAACAAAACAAGGGCAATTATGGCCTAAACCAGGTCAAACATATGATTATGGCAGTGCAATAGGTTTTCCATGTGATATAAGACACTCATGAACTTGTTATCTGAGTTTTTCTTTCTGCATCTGCTTGTGGATCAAGCTAAGGAATACGGGAATTGCAAAAAATAAATTGCCCTGAAGACCAAATCAGCAGTAGGATTATAATCAAACTATTTTTATGATTTTTCAATAATTGTCTTTCTTAATAGACAATGTTTCTAACTATAAGAATTACCATTCATAGCAATCTTCATCCTACCATAAAGCCTTCAAAATATTGCAACATTTTAAGACTAACAGTGTGTGTGTAAAATTAAAAAATACACCAAAATCAGTACACCGAGTATTGTAGACCTTTTCTTGATCCCTATACACCAATTCCCAATAGTTTAAAACTACCAATAATAACAAGTTGGAAAATCTAGAAAAGATTAACCCTTCATTTCAACAGTCATGAATTTCTCATCCAAGCAGCATAACAATATAAAGTATGCAAATTTTTGTAAAAATTAGAAAATACATTGGTCTATGAAGCACTAACATAGACATGGACATTGGACACGAAAATAACATGTGTCTGTCAACCGTAATAATTTAAGAAAGTGACATAATTGAGTGTAATCACGTGAGTCGCGTTTGATAATAATTAATTAAATAAATAATAATTATCCTTAATATGTTGAGAAAATTACCACAAGATTCAAATGAATTGGAGTACATCCTTCAGGAATTTTAGAAGGAACGAAGTTCTTGTCTGTAATGTCTTTCACAACTCCGTACCTACGAAGAAAATTAAATCAATCACAATACAAAAAAAAAAACATGCAAAATTGTGATCATGATCAAAATGAGAAACAACAAAAAAAAAAAAGAAAATCTGGAATGTTGGAAAAGGAGAATGAAAGAGAAAAACCTGGAGACAGTGGAGAGATGTTTGCGAACATCAAAAGCTTCATCTTTAGCGTTTGAGAAATGTAAAATTGAAAGGAAGAATATTAGCAGAACTAGAGTGATTGTTTTCGCCATTTTCTTTACACGTTTCAGCGATTGTGCACTTTGTATCTGCAGAACCGAAAGGAAAGTTTTATACACTGTTATGGTTACACGTTTTCTTACTATCGGTGACGTCACTTCGTAAGTAGACTGATTTTTATGCGACGGGTTGATATATAAACCCGATTCAACTTCATATGTTGGCCTCGGGTATAGGCTTAAGACCCATGGCCCATAAGGCAGTACCACTATCAACTTCGAAAATGGTTCTTTAACCTTCTAAAACTACTCTCATACACCCCAAAATTACCTTAATACCTCAAACGACAGATAACTGCTCAAGGGCCTGCCACTAAAGCAAGGGCTTTAGGCCTCAAAATTTTTAAAACTTCTTATTAGGCCCCTAAATTTTTCCGCTTTAAATATATTTCCGTATGTCAAATTCTTTAAAAACTTTTGCTTCTAGCTCAGTTGATAGTTAAATGGAGAGTTGTAGACTTGTAGTTTATGTTGCAAGTTTGACCCCAAATAAAACTATTTTATTGGTTATACATATCTTACATTTTTTCTTCTTCGAACTTCTATGAATATGATGTTAGTTGTGAGAAATATATTATGACAAGTTGCGTGCAACCAAAATACGCAAAAGTAATTTTTTTTATATTTTTGTTAGACTTCAATATTGACTCTGTTAATATTTTAAACCGTTTTTGTAAAAAAATAATAATCAAGTCTCTCGTAATGTGACAAAAACGTTAAGACATAGACCTAATTGAGAAATTTTTGACAATAATAAGATTAATTTTAAATATCAATAAAGTCATACATAGATTTGAGAGTGACCTGCAAAGTCAAAGATTAATTTAATTTTTTTTTTGAGAGAAACAAAGATTAGTTTGATGGTTTACTCATTTAATCTTGTATATTTTTTTGAAAGAAAAAAAAACTCTTGTATATATTTATTATCTAGAATGTAAAATGTCTGTTTCTTCGTATATTTCTTTTGAGGAGATGTATGTATATTTCTTCATTGTAGTATATTTTATTGTCCACAACATTTGTAATTTTGAGCTTCGTTTGACCCAATTTATTATAGGAGGAATGCTAAGCATGGTTGCTTTAACACTCTCCCTTGGACACCTCCGCTGCCATTGGTCCAGGTGGTTGTTAATTTAAAATTTTGTAAAAGGCAACCGATGTCAAGTCAAATTATTCCAATAAACTATCGATCTCCAAAGAATTCACATTCTTGTGCCAATAACTATGAACAGTCACAAAAAACAGAGAGCTTGCGATTGGGGAATTTGATATGACATAATTCAATGGGTTCGACACAGAAAGGAGATTCAATATTTGAAAAAAAGAAAGAAATCGCTTAAGATGAGCTTCTCATGTTGTTGTGGATCTTCTACGGCTCTTCCTTCTGCAAAAACAAGGGAGATTGGAAATGCTAGAATTGGATTTAAGGTGTTTTTAGATTTGCTGCACAACACAATTTTTGAGTAATAATAATTAAAAATAAAAAATAAAATGCTAATAAATTCATGACTTGTTCAGCCAGTTACAGGTTTAAGAGATTAAAAAGCACATGACGTGTCTCTTATAAACGAGAGAGTGACCAACCGCGACTGTACGGGCGACTGCCCCTAGCACCGCTCTATTATGATGACCAGTACATACAATTTCAATTTTCAAGTATCAATTTGATTTCATTCTAAAATAAATAAATGAATGCAACTTCTAAACAATGTATTTCATGTGCCACAAAATATCTCTGCAACTTGAGTTCTTTAGACTTATTACAAGGCTAATATTCAAATTGACAACAAGATAAATGTTGTTTTTATCGGAGTTGGACTGCCTTTCAAATAGACTCTAAAAATTGAATTCGAATTCTTTTCATTGAAGAGAGTTGTGTTACTCTAAGAAGTATGGTAATTTTTGTGACACAAAGAAAGGTTTATTTTGTGTGCAAAAGGACATTTCTCATTTATGCTTGAGCTAGTAATGGAATTGAGTCAAGCTAAACACAACTAGAGAAAGGAAGGAAAACAGAGAGTAACGTTAAGTTGTGTATTCACGTGAATGTTTGTACTTTGTATATCTAACAAACATCCACGTCGGGCCTCATTTCTTAGCACTAATCTTGTATTCTCTTAACTAAGTAGTAAGTACAATTAATGAAGCTATCGTTTTGTAAGAGTCAAATAACGTTACCATAAAAAAATAGAGTCAAACAACGTGGAAGCCCCACTACACTAGCTATCACAATCACAATTAACGATCTTTGGCGGCGCCTATTAATTTTTGATTAAATTTTCCACTCTATATAGCATGTTTTTGATTTTGTTTCACTAATTATTATATATTTCTTTCTTATCACTAGGATCCTCTATTTAAAGTTCACTGCACAAAGGTTCAGTTAGGAGGCTAATCCCAAATACATCAATGGATTAATCCACCATTGATTAAGATCAAAAGTGTTGGAATTTTTACTTTCAACTATTAGAAAGATAATTTTTTTACTTTTTCAAGCAAATGATTAGTGGACTCTATTTTTTGCCGGAAACTACGACATTTCTTTTCCTTCTAGATTATCCAAACACAAACGAGCTAGATAGTATGAAAATAATAACGGATTTTGTTTAAGAAACCACTTAGCGCACCAAAAAGTAAATCGTGATCGAACAACTTTAAAGGGTTCACACTTCACATTAAATGAATACCCATTCATTGCCTAATTAAAAACCTAATGCTTTCAATAACTTCACATCCCAAAAATAAATGGTCGATGTTTTAATCATTGCCGCAACAGAAAAAATAACATTTACATTACGTTGAATAATTTCATATTTAACCAAATTATCTTTAATTGGTAAGTGATTTTGTATCAAACGTCAACCAAAAATCGAGACTTTTAACGGAATTGTTTTGTTCAAAATTAAATTATGAAATTCACTCATGCATCAGTTACACCGCCATGAGCAAACTTTACATCTCACTGACAGTATAGCCTTTGGTAGGTGTTAGCAAATGATACACCCGAAAAAAATTAAAAACTATAGGTCCATTCTGTGACATTTTAAATAATTTTTCGTCAGTTTTAGTTTTCGAAAGTTGCAAGCCCTTGCAAAGTGGTGTGTGAAACTTTTGTGAAACTTATACCTGACTGGTTAGCGGGAGTTTACATAACTTCTAATTTGTGGGGGTTTCAAACTCCTTTATATTGTCCTGTCAACTAAAAAACTCCCACTTAATAGTTGTACTATAAAAAACACTTCATAATTTATAGTACTTGTAAAATATGTAATTCATTTTTGTAGAGTAATCTCTAGTTTTTTAGTTAAACTCAACCACCTCAACTTTGTGCTTAATGTTTGTGTTTATATATTGTAGTGGCTCACCTAAGTTTTTTTTTTTTTTTTTTTTTTTTTTCTGATTCCACCACTGATGGGTATATACGCCATCAAAAGAACTAGAGTGTCCCTTGTTAACCAATAAATCCTCACACCGATTAACTTCTCTGTAAACACATGAGAAATAGAAGCTCTCCTTGTCCATCAAGAGTTTAAGGAGACCAATGATTTCTGTTAGCAGCAGTTGGTAGAAAGCATTAGTGGAAAATCCATCATAATTCACCATATCCGTCACAATTTTTTTGTATGAAAACAAATAACTCACCAAAATTAATACCAGAAAGAGTAGAACTTGAGACCTTAAAAGATGTATATTATAAGGTGTCAAATCAACGACATCAGACCAACCTAAGTAAACATATTCACCACAATTGTCTCTATTTAAAGTAAATTTATATATTATTGTCCCCAGTTCTATCACTAAATTTAATGACGAGAGAAT
Organism: Medicago truncatula; assembly: GCF_003473485.1. Classification (NCBI taxonomy): domain Eukaryota; kingdom Viridiplantae; phylum Streptophyta; class Magnoliopsida; order Fabales; family Fabaceae; genus Medicago; species Medicago truncatula. The sequence goes on from NC_053044.1 coordinate 35,631,975, forward strand.
CAAATAGAAATTTTATTTTTACCGTCACCAATTTGATCACTAATTCTGTTTTTTCAGCAAAATGATATATGTTTTACCTCCATCAAACAGAATTATGCCAGATTATGTCACTAAACAAGTTTCGATACCCAAGCATGTCTCGAAGTGGCCAAAGATCTTGAGCTAATATGTCGTTTTTGGTTGGTCCATGTCAAACATCTAAATGAAGATAATCTCTTGCATTGCAACTTGAACATGTGATAACTACATTTGTTTAAGAACAGTCTGGACACTCTAGAAATTTTTATTTATTTTTGACAAAAGAACTCTGTTGAAATTCTACAATAACCAACTTTCGATAATAGTATATGTAACGCATATTTTCTTCAAGTTCAAACAAAATTAAATGACCACCCACAATTGAGAAAGTGCTCCAAATTGGCCACCCGTTGACTTGTATCACTTGGCCAGTTGTGGCCTTGTTTAAGCGTTCTACTAGTAAATGTAAAACAATATTTAAAACATAAATCATATTAAATATTGCTTAAATATTTTAAATATTTATTTCCAAGGTTTTTTTTTTAATTTGCAAATGTTTTGTTTTTTGCTTAACGGTAAAGTCCCTCAGCATTTCTTTATACAGGCATAACAATTAACACTTACAGATATCATAACGACCTCAAAAAATAATGCAAATATCATAATAAAACTTAATAGTAACACTTATTATGATTGATCCATTTTTAAAACTCAATGTTCTATATAAAAATGTTCAATATAAAGGGATCGATTTATCAGGTGAATAGTTTAAGAATAGAGTATAATGTTATTGACTTGCAAACAAATTTTAAGGTTGCTGTCTAAAAAAGAAAATTAAGGATACCTTTTTTTTTTTGAAGGGAAAAATTAAGGATACTTATTCAACAGTTAATAATAGATTTTTTTATTTTTTAATGTTAATGTTTCATCCAACTTGTCACATTATCATACACCAACATCCCACATGACATGTCATGTGAGCCCGACTAAGTGACTTTATGTTTGCTTCGTCAAAGTAATATAAAGGACCAAAATTGGAGATTATTTTTTTTTCAAACTAAAATCTTTTTCTTAAAACTTTGCTCATATTGCATGAAACAAAACATATATTTTTGCAAATTAATATTTTGGGAAACCTAGATTAAACGCTTCAGGTATATACTAACTCAAGTATTTGTGAATCCCCTCATGTTGATCTAATGATGTTGACTTAAAAGAGAATATGTTATTCTTAAGGTTTCAGGTTTGTTTATCTTCGGTTATAATTTTGATGGGTTAATTAGCCTTAAAAAAACTCAAGTATATGTGAATTGTTTAAAGACAAAATGATACTAGAGATTGATCTTTTCTAATACATTACATAATAACTTTTCGATATATGTGTAAAAAATTTTAATTAGCAATTAATCTTTGATACAAATGTATTAAAAAAGAAGGGGAGAAGAGAGATTTGAATAACCCAAAATACTCCATATAAAATTATTTAAATAAAAAAAATTAATATCAATAAGTTGAGTCTATTCTATTTTATAGCAATATTATATTTGCACAATGTAGCGGCTATAGTCTCACACGCCGTTGGCCATTTATTATAAATATAGTCTCTCTCATTCCTTTCCTAAGTGTGTTCCATAAACTTCTCTTGTTTTCTCTGTTTTTTCATAATCAAATGGGTGGTAATACTACTTCTCCTTGTGCTTCATGCAAACTCCTTAGACGCCGTTGTGCTAAGGATTGTATCTTTGCTCCTTATTTCCCTTCACATGATCCTAAAAAATTTGCAATAGTTCACAAGGTTTTTGGTGCAAGCAACGTTAGCAAAATGCTCCAGGTACCATTCACACTTTCTATGCTCCCTTGAAAGAAAAAGAAAAAACTTCATAGTTTACATGAGAGCGTTATTTTAGGTTAATTTTTATTATTTTTCTGACTTAATTGTACTTTTGTTCTTATTTTATCATGTTCACGAAAATAGTCCACATTTTAAAATCGAAGTGTTTGTCTTCAAATATCAAACTTGTTGAAGTTTTGGTTGCAACCTAGATTTCTGCTTCAATGGTGGTGTGGCTAGTTTAAAATTTCAACTATTTGTAATTTATTTTTGTTATGTCACCATGTTTAATGTAATATCATTTAAAAATTGGTCACACCACATTTGAAACAAATATCTTCGTTTAGACCAAAATTCAAGTTTGAAAAAGATGATTATTTTTGTGAACATGATAAAATAGAAAGATCAAAAATGCAATTTACTTATTATAGGGTTTCGAGATTTTACGGTTTTGTGTGTAAAAGGTTACTGACTTATTGTACAATCCTATAGGAACTTCCTATTCAACAAAGAGCTGATGCAGTAAGCAGCTTAGTATATGAAGCAAATGCAAGAGTGAAGGACCCTGTTTATGGTTGTGTTGGAGCAATATCATACCTTCAAAACCAAGTTTCTGAGCTTCAAATGCAGCTTGCAGTAGCACAAGCAGAGATACTTTGCATCCAGATGAAACATGATGATCAGCCTCTAATGCAAAATCAAGAAATAGCCCTTGATCATAAACCTTATGATCTCCCTCAGTACTTCAACTTTCCTTCTTCAAGCAATGTAATTCATCATGATTCTTTCTCAAGAGAGAGAATTTTTTGATTTTTTGATGTGACATGGTTTCTTGAATGAAAAATGTTCACATGGTTTTGATTTTTTTTTCTTGCATCTATACAGAAGAATTAATTAGAGTCAACTGTGGCACGTGATTAAGTACTACTGGTGAAGTAATTTAGAGTGTTCTAAATCAGTGAATAAACATTAAACTAATGATTAAGATGCTTCAACATTAATGCTTTCAGACGAGGGTCGGTGGTCTTTTTTAAAAAATGGCAAACATTCTGATAATTGGTTACTACTAACATGCTTAGCGAACAGAATATAAAAACATTTTGTTTTATGCTAGAGTTATATTTATATAGTTGCTTATGGCTTTGTGAGCAGAAATATCAAATGGAGTACGTATTCAGATTATGTGCGAACCTATACTTTGATTTCCTTGAAGAATAGTAGTGAGAATATGCTCATCAAACGATACTTAGTAAGATATTAGTCTAGTCCGATTAAAATATTCAAAGGTATAGATTTGATATATATCTTAGATGTCATAGACTTTATACAAATATATGGACTAACGACACTTTCTAATATTGATGGACTAAATTGATGTTAAAATCTTCATGGGACCAATTTGAAATACATAAATTTAGTTTTTTTTTTTAACAATAAAAAATGAGATATATATAAACACAAAACAATAGCACAAGACGTGTCACAAATCCTCCTAAAGATACACAGTGTCAATCAGGTCTTACAAAAACAGAAATCATTAGCAAATGTTCAAACATTAAAAAGGGTTTGACCACCACCTATAAGATGATCACATGATCAAATTTAGCCTAAAAAAGAATTTATGACACTTTGAAAGTTGAATTAAATATTATAGTTTTATGAAATAATCAACGATATTTATAGTTTGATAATATGTTTTTAATGCCTCTTTCAATTAGTGGTTTCGAGGTCTTCACATTGACAACGAAATATCGTTGATTATTTCCCTCCTCTTTCAATTAGTGGTTACCTCGTTGATTGATAATTGTATGTTTGTGTGAGGTTTGAGGTCTATCTTGATTCTAGTGAGCCAAAAAATTTAATTCACCACAATTTTCTTTCATCGTAGAAGATATGCTTACATAAGAAATTTTCCTACAACAACTTGTTGTAAAGTTAAATCACCAAGATCATGTTATTATATGAAATTAGAACACACTTACTTGAAGAAGTCGAAACTATAGTCACAATTACTAGACTCACCGAGATTTGAGACAAAGCCTTCCCTTAGACCCATACCTTTCACATGCTTCGAACTTAGGGTTTTCAATGGGGTAAACCACTAATGAGCAGAATAGTCAGAGTGATAGCAGAGGAGACCTAACCTCTCTATTTATAACCGTGTAACCTTAGGTACCAACCATCATGAGCCCTAGTGTTCGGTCCTACACTTTGTTTCTACACAAATCATATTAGGTGTCAAAAAACCATTATTTTTTTTTTATCACCTTTATTAGGATCTGAGCATCATAAAATAGATCACAACATCAACCTATTTTTCTTAAAACCAAAACCCACAATTGATTGCCACCCACTTCTAACACTTGCGAGCAATACGTTTACTTCAAGCAATGTAATGTTTTTTTACTAATTTGCAGCCCACACTAGTTTGTATCCCTATTATAGGTTGTGGCTGGCCATTTAAATGTCAACATAATTACATAAAGGCTTAGGCTTTGGCTTTGTGGCATACAAAAACCGGCAACCCGTGCAATCAAGCACAATCACATGAGATGACCAAATGGTTTTGTTTAGGAAAATAAATGCTCTACGCATCATCAGAAGGAAACTGTTGTTTTCATAATCCATGTGGTTTAGTATCAAAACCATCGTTTTCTCATTCATCTGTAGTGGTAATGGAAAAAGACTAGGGCAAAACAATTGGCGCAGCCATTTCATTTTCATAGCCTTATCTAGGATAAACTTCATAACTACTGTTGTGAATTCGGATAAAACTCACACCAATGTAAACAAAGATGTGTGGAGCAAAAGGAAGTGGTAATCTATGTGTAAAGTGTCTCCAAGCAACAACAACAAAAACAGACCTAGTCTAGTGTAGAGCAACACCACAAGCAAATACAAAGCAATAAAGATAAGCAAGAAAGGAAGAACAAACACACCAAAAGATTGTTGACCTAGTTCGGTCCAATATGACCTAATCTGGGGGAGAGAGCAGCTCTCCAATCCACTATGATGAAAGTGTTACAAAGGGTTACAAGAAAAATAGCTTGCAAGCTTACACAAGAACAAGACCTAGATTCTACCCATTTGTGTTTCCCCACTCTCTCAATATGAACCCTAAAAGAGAAGACACAAGAGGAAGCTTTTGATCCTTCCAATGGTGAAATCTCACTACCCAAGGTGTTTACAATGTTTTCCAACCCAAGAGATCATCACTACAAAGACACTCAACCCTAGAGTTCCCTCCTTTGTAATCCAAATTTCTCTCTCTTCAACTCTCCTCCAAAATCTGCACAAGAACACTTAAATACAAGTCTTCAACTGATAAAATCGTGTCACGATTTCCAAATCGTGTCACGATTGATACGTACGTCACAAGGTACGACCTGTCCTTATCTTGAAAACTTAACGAGCAAGTTTGAAAATCGTGTCACGATTCCACAAGATCGTGTCACGATTTGGCACCCTGCAAACTAGCTCACGGCATCACAAAATCGTGTCACGATTTCTCTGTTCTTTCAGACCACAAATTTGAAGCCAAATCTCAACAGCTACATACATTGTTTTATTTATTTACAAGAGAAAACTAGTTTCAGCGTAACGCCAAGGGCATTATAAACATGCAACTTTGAGCAAAGACTAGTTCATTTACACAATTGCACTATTGTGATCTAGATTATCTACCTTTGAAGTAAGTTACAACAAACATCTTGAAACGTTGAGAGACATATTCTCCATCTTTCTTCTTATGAACCCCAATAATTCACATTAAAATATATTGTAGGCAAATTGTATTTCTGTAAGCTTTCTTTAAAAGTTAGATAGGAAAAAAAAAAAAAAAAAAAAGGAGGGATGGAAGCATATTAGAAATCACATGATCAAATAGATGAAATTTATCTTGTAAGTAAAATAAGCTTGAGTTTGGTAAAAGAAAAATTTCTTACATATTTCTTATTGGATGATTGATGAAAGATGGTAAATAAATACACATGATACTCTATATATAGATTTTGTGAAAAATTAACAAATTTCCTACTACTAATAAGATCCAACTAACTATTATACGTCTAGTCTTCTACTATAATTCAATTTGAATTTCTTAAAAAAAAACTATTATATTTCTCTAATAAAAGGAGAAGAGGCTATAAATATAAATATAAATATAAATATAGTATTATGTGTGAATAAAAGGGTTTAGAGAATCCCCGTGAGCTTAGCTTAGTTGGTAGGGGTATTGCATATTATATGCAGGAGCCGGGGTTCGAACCCCGGACACCCCATTTCTCCACAATTAAATTGTGTGAGCTCTAGCCACTAGGTTACTTGACCAAAAAAAAAAAGGCTTAGAGAAAGTCTCCAAATCATACATTGAAAAAAGTATCAAAATCATTTTTAATTTTTTTTTGTCTTTTTTTTTTTTGGTCAAGATTTTTTGTCTCTTTTAATTTACCTTGTTGGAATGAATATTATATTACGGTGAGTTGTTACATTTGATTTGTTTGTAGATTTTTTTCCTGTCTCTTCTACATATGTTGCTTTCACTTTCATGAGAATTTTTCTTACAAACTACTAGTACAATCTTCCAATCATATCATAATAATAGTCAAATTAAATAAACCTTGATGAGGTTTAGTGTTTTAATTTGGATCAGCTTCTTCTACCTTGTTCACGTGAGGGGACTTATACAAGAAAGTGCTCGTTTTATGGAATGTGCACAAACATACATTATATTATAACATGTAGAGTTTCTAAATTCATCTCTTCCAACATCTTTGTGTCAAAATCAAAGCATTATTTTTATTTTAAATGATAGAGAAAACCAGAAAAAGCCAAAATGATTGGTGTGCTAAAGTGTATACATCAAAAGTTTCACATGTGTTTTCAAAACTGGACCGACGATCAACCCGATCAAAGAACTGGATAAGTGGGTCATTAGTCGAACCAGTGGATCACTAAGATTGCAAAAGAGACAACACAAATTGCAGCTCTGGATAATTCTTGATATGAAGTTGAGTGGGAGTAGATAGAGAATGCAGTAGAGAGTCAAAAGATGCTGAATTATTATAGAATAATAATAGTAGCCGCAGTTAAATAGAGCTGAACAAGAATAATCACTTGAAATGTATAACAAGACAAAGACTTGTCACTGTTGATGTTGTTTATCAATCTGAAATTCTGCACCTTTGTATGTAGACAAGGAAAATGTGATTGTTGGAACTTGGTTTTCCATTTGAGGGCTCGAGGATATATAGTACTGCCAAACCAAAGATTGTTTTGGAATTTATTCTCTCTTCATCTCTTTCTTCCCTTTCTTGTTTAAGTCAAAGTAAGATACGCATAAGATGCCAACAAATAAAAATTTATTGAGAAAATGGAGTCTGCATCAATGTTGAATTTTTTTGAAGCTGTTCAAATATTGATGCCAGATTTTCAACAACAGTTTTTGGACGAGGACAAAAATGTTTTGTCAAAATATCTATTGTTTTATCTTAGAGCAATGTTATTTGAACAACCATTTACGGGGACAACTTGTTGGATAATTAAATTTTACAAAGAAATTTAGGTAGTGACACAAAAATCAAAACAATAGAGAGAGAAAGTAGAATGATCATGTAAATATACGAGAAGAAGTTATCACAAAAGTTGTCAAAAAATAGTTGTTCAAATATCATTTCTCTTTAACTTATGTTACAAGGGTGATGTTGTAAGTTGTAGTGTTGAATGAATATGTTGAGAGAGTCACACCAATGTCACAAGGTTCAAGCCAATAGGGTGTTTAAATCTATTATGAATTCAATTCAACCAATAACTATGGAGAAAACTCCATCCAAAAGACTAATTCATTGGATGAAAAAGTTTCATGAATTAAGTTATCTTATATATTCAATTTCTATAATCAATGCGGAACATATAACAATGGCCCCTTTAAAATTCGATGTGAACAGCTACTTCGATTCTCCTTCCAAAAAAAAAAAAAAACTTTTACTCCATAGACAATGACTTGATGGTAGTCATTTCTCTTTTGATGACTTCACTCATTTATTTGTATTTTGTCGTGTAGCTTAATTGAACTTGCAGATAGCTACTCCGTTTTTAAATATAAGTAAATTTTACTTTTTAAATTTATTCAATTAATGATGTATGTGATTTTTTTAGTTAAACTCCCGATGAAAAGGACCAATTGTCACACGTAGGGAAAGTTTAACCCAAAAGACAGTCCTATGAAGAATTGCCATTAGATTTCACCTGCATCGATCATGCAGTTATTAACATGAGAAAAGTGAGGGTTCTCATTGGAATACTTAATATATAATAATGGGTTAATTATGTTTTAGGTCCATATAAATAGGCGTATTTCCAACATTAGTTCATACTTAAATTTTATTAAATTTTTTATCCCCAATATTTTTTTCCGTTAGTAAAATAGATCCTCGCTGTTAATTGTTGCTGATTGAGCAAACGGTGAATCACACGTGGATGCCACATCTGACTGTTTTTTTGTTGGGTTAAATATGTTTTTAGTCCCTATAAAATTGAGGCATTTTAAGTTTAGTCATTACTTAATTTTAATAGTTGTTCTTACAAAAATATTATGCACTCAGTATTAGTCTCTGCTCAATTCAAATTTGTCTAATTTATGCTTAAACTCTTAAGTTTTTTAACAATTTTTTGTAGACGTGTTAAGAACATTACTAAAAGTTCCTCCGCAAAAAATTATCGCAAAATTTGATTTATATGTCCATATTTTATTACTCTTATCTTTAACTTTTATCGTTTTCAAAAATTCATATTTAATTCGTTTCATGTTAAAAAATTCTAAATTTTAGTAATTGAACATTTCATAGTGTTCTAAACTTGTCTCCAAAAAATCGTTCAAAAATTTAAGAGTTTTGTTTTAGCAGGGACTAAAATTAGAAGTAATTTTTTTTTTTGTAGGGACTAAAAAACCTACTAAAATTAGTTATTATAGTATTTTCATCATGAAAATATATTTTTGACTAGTAATTATTCCAAAAAAAAAAAACTATCAATTCGGCAACAAAACCACTCATGCGACAATGCAAGAGAAGTCATCGATAAGATAGTGAAAATCGTGAATATTTTTGACATTGGGAGCCATTCCGCCCATTTTGTCAGGATAAAGAAGACGTAGTTTATCATAACTAGTACTTGCGAAGAAAAAAAGGGTAGCATCAATAAATCCATGAGATATTATTTGTCAAATGGCCCCGTTGAGCCCAATATCACTTATAGAACCAACTCCTAGAATTATGAAACTCATATGAGATACCGAAGAATAAGCTATTCTTTTTTTTAAATTACGTTGACCAAAAGATGTTGAATCGGCATAGATTATTTGAATAAAACCCAATATCATTAAGCAGGGGAAAAATATTGAATGAACGTGGAAAAATAATTCCATATTAATTCGAACCAACCCATATGCTCCCTTTTCATGCAAAACTAGTGGCAATATACAAGAGTTTAAGCATAAATTGAACAAATTTGAATTGAGCAGGGACTAATACTGAGTGCATAGTATTTTTGTAAGGAATAAAACAACTATTAAAATTAAGTAAGAATTAAACTTAAAATGCCTCAATTTTACGGGGACTAAAAACATATTTAACAAAAAAAAAAGTCAGATGTGGTATCCATTTGTGCTTCACCGTTTGCTTAATCAGCAACAATTAACTGCGAGGACCTATTTTGATAACAGAAAAAAACGTTGAGGACAAAAAATTTAATAAAATTTAAACAGGAACTAATGTTGGAAATACGCCTATTTATAGGGACCTAAAACATAATTAACACACTTCTACGAACTTAATGAATGTGTATTAGACGAGTATATATGATGCCATATTTTAAATACCAGCATAATACAACAATAAGGTGTTTTCTCAAGTTTTATACAGTATTTCAACTTTTAGACTATGAAAAAGGTTTAACCATTTTTTTTCCATCTTTTAAGCTCATTTTATCACAGACCCAAATAAGAAATGACCCAAAAACCCTCCCAAAGGAAGTTCAAGAAAAATGTGTCTTTGTTTGATAGATTTTTAAATGAAAAATGGCCTGACAGATGGACACTTAAATTAGATTAGTGTATCATTCTTGAGAATTTGACCTAATACACATGCCAATAGGAAATAGTGTATAAATTTCAATTTGACCAAATACAAACATCATCAAAGAAAATTTTGAGTAGAATCTTGAAATTCATTTCATAACAAAATCTTTGAATCAAAACAAAAACAATTGCATTTCCTCAAAAAAGAAAAAAGAATCAAACACAAAATGTTTTGCGTTAGGATTTCTATACACAAATCAAACTAAAAGTAGGGTGCAACACTTACCAAAAATAAGACTGGGCTGCAATGAGAAGATTTTTACGGTGCATGAACATCCATTGACAATAAAGAGTGTCTAACCAGGCTGAAACATGAAACACATCCATTGCACAAGTTTTTTCAAGAAGGGACCAACACAGCTATGTTTATTGACGCAACAAAGATTTCAAGGACATAAGTCGACCCAAATTCAATGCCACGAAAGAGTTTGTAAGCAAATGCTAGTCGTCCAGCAACGTTACAATGGCCTATGTTTTTTTGACTAGCTAAACTAGCCTCCCCGCCATACCTAGGGGGAGATTTTTTTGCGAGAAGGGACTGACACAACTTTTTGACTAGCCAAGTTAGCCTCCCCGCCATACATGGGGGGAGATTTTCCGAGAAGGGACCGGCACTGTTTTTTGACTAGCCAAGCTAGCCTCCCCCCCATACTGGGGGAGGGGGTACTTATTGAAACTAAAATTGTGCGGAACTTATTGAAATTTATTTTAGGTATAGTGTGAAGCTTATAAATCCTTTTTTTTTTTTTTTTTAAGAAATATGTGTTTGTAATATATTCTCAAAATTTTACTTAAAATTAAAATCAATTTGAGATATGTGGTATAAAATATTTTATATTTAATTTAATTCCAAAACAATTTTTCCTGTGCGATACACGGGCACGCTAGTGAATCTGAAAAACAAATATTTGTTTATAAATGTGACCGAAGATAGTTAAAGTAAAAAAATTCACTATGTCGCTTAGAAGTATCTCGTAGGGATTCAATTTACACTTCAACTTTAATGATTAAAAGATTGTTTCTTTGGTGAGATTTAATGAGATAATTTCATTATTCTGATCACATACCTTTAATTAACACCATAATATCCGTCTATAATTTTTTTTAGTTCATATTCGTCTATAATTTTGTTGGTATATATCGGTATTCAACATCTATTCAAGGGTAAGTCAATTATTATATAATGCATTACTATTTTGATGTCAACGTGAATATATAAAAAAAAAAAATAACCTTAAGCTGTAAAGAACTCTCCTATTTTAAAATGGTCAAATATATATGTGTTTCTTTAGTTTTGACTCGCTTTTAAGAATGATCTTTATGTACTTTTTGATACTACTCATTTAAATCTTGAAATTTCAATTGAATAGGAGATCCAAAAGGTCTGAAAAACATGAACTCTGATTTGAGATTTATAATTTAATAACAGTTGATAGAAATTATATTTTATTAAAAGAAAATAAAAAAAAATATAATTTGTTGTGTTAGAGTTGCGCGGCAACAACGAAGTTAAATAGAATGATCAAAATGTTCAAGATTTTGAAACTTAAAAAAAACCTAATATGGCAAAAGAAAAAACTTTAAAACCAATCTGAATAAATAGATCAAAGTTAAGGACCCCAAAGGTTTTTACCTATTTAAATATTATTGTAACTAAAATATAGTAATGTTGTGAATAAGTAACTCTTCATTGCTTATAAACTGGTCTGATTTACACATACATATGTATATTATTTAAAGGAAAATGTTCAATGATACAAGAAGAAAACACACCAAATCTGATTTGTGGCTAGCAACTTTTTATTGGTTCAACACATTATTCTATGCTTTGTGTTTAAGTTGCACGTCTATCTCATTCTTTCTTTCACATTGAGCTTGGCCAGACTACATTCAAGTTCTCCACTTATTCTTCTGCCCAGAATCAAAATCTATACATATACATATGCTTCAAACGTGAAAATAAAGCTTTGGAGGAAGATGTTTCTTATTTAGTTGATGTTTATTATAACATATATAAATATTTATAATAATGTATTTATTTCATTACTCACAGCAACAAACAAGTAAAATACATATTCCTCGATTATACGTATACGCGCGGCACCTTGCGTCGCAATTAGGTTGGCTATCACAAACTGAAGGACGATAGCAGAAACTCAAACCTGGTGTTGGTCCTGCCACAAAAATAAAATTCACATTTTCAAAACGCATATTTAAGCTATAGTTTTTTTTCTTAAGAATTAAGCTATAGATTTATATTTATATAATGTTAACTACATTACTACAATGTAAAAGATTATATCAATTTTTTCCCGAATCAAATATAATAAACAATTGAACTAATTAAGCAAATATTTTCCTAATTTTCTTTTACAAAAACCGAAGTACAAGAAAAAGAAATAGAACTTAAGGTTCAAAGTTCATATGTTTCTTAATTGAAGTTAAGAACCAACGCAATGCATAAAATTGCCAAGAGACAGTACTCGGAAATGTGTTTTGCCATTTTTTGTGATGATATTATCTTTTATACTCCCAATATGAATAACAAACTTCAAGTTCATTATATATATATACTACTCATGATAAGATTTTTCCTTTGTATCTTTTTTATTTTCGTATTTATAAAAATCATTGTTTTTATTTGTTTGTCGTTTTTCAGGTTTAATGTAATATTAATTATTATGTTTTTGAAAGATAATGTAAATATTAATTATTATTGTACCAAAAAAATTGGATATGTGATGGAAAATGGTATGAGAAATAAATATTATAAGTTGTTTTATAAAATTGTCCTTAATTAACAAATGGTATGGAAAAAATAAATTAAAGAATTGAAAGAAGAAAGAGTAATAAATAGTTAATGAAATAATAGGAAAAATGTCATTAATATTTTAATAGTATTTAACCCATTTGGGTTGGCCTAGTGGTTGACTTGGGATCTTGGAGTTTGCTCCTCCAAAGGTTTCAAATTCGATTCTCTCTAGTGCCAATTTCGGTGGGCTAAGCTCATACAGAGCTTGCTCTGGCTTTAAACGGGGCCCCCGCAAGTGGGCGGTGAGATTGGTCCCCTCGAATTAGTCGATTCTTGGATCGGATACCGAGTTTTTAAAAAAAATTACTGTAATAGTATTTTTTATTTTTTTGACAAAATTAATATTTTAATAATATTGTAAATCGACATATAATTTATGACAAATCTTTTTTCTAAAACAACATATAATTTAGTACGGAGGGAGTAACACTTACTCTACATGCATTCCCTTCCTTTTTTCAAAGTTAAACTTGTTTACCTTAAAAGCTTTGGAATGAGGTGTCTGTCTGGATTGATTTTGGTGTGCTTATAAATTTCTTTCCCCTGTCAATTAATTATAAGAGAAATGATATGTGTACAATTATTTTTGTATAATTTTTGTATAACCTTCTCTCTCATACTCATATTATCTTCTTATTCTCTCTCTTCCTTTTTTTTCTCCCTCTCTATTGTTTTTAACCAATAAGAAGAGAACACAACAAAGTTGTCCTAAAAATTGTACCAAAAAAGTTGTTCAAATATCACTGCTTTAATTACAAACCACTTTTGTCTGAATTAATATTTTTTTAGGCAATGTAAACTCATTTCAACGGTAGATAAGATAAGATTAACATCGGATATTTTTAGTAATCCAACGATTGCGATTGATAAACAATGTGAAAATAAATATTTCTATGTTAACGGATATGAATTAAATAGAAAAACTCGTATGCTCCACGACTACTCAAGTGAATTCCCAAAAACTAGAGAAAGTTAATGGGAGAAAGGAAGAGGCAATTTTTTGACTTACATGTAATTATACTATTATTACACATGCAGATTATTTTACATTGGTGAGAGTGAGTTAAGATTTTGAACCCACTATTAGTAGGGTTTGTCGGTCTAACCCCGCTAAAAAATGAGAGAGGACGGGTTGGTCTGTTGGGTAGAAATTTAAAAAAATATTTTCTTCTTTTTATTTATAAGACACAATCAACTTTTTAATTTTCTCCTTCATCAAGTAGTGAAAAAAATTTATTTAGTTTTACCACTTTTGTTTCGTGATTTTAGTCTTACATTTTTTTTAATAGGTAGTCAATTGTTACTTAAGAAGTTTTTATTTTGGATCTCTTGTTAATTTATTATAGATTTTTAGATTATCTTATTTATATGTTTGTGATAATTTTCATATTCTTAGTGGAGTCATTAGTTTTGTTTTTTTGAACAATGTAAAATGAAATATATTAATACCGAAAAAATATTATTTCTAGCACATGACGTACCAGAGAAGAACATATGTTTAACAACAAAAGCAAGTTAAAATGAAGGAAGCGGACAAAAAACACAAAAGGAGTAAATTAACCCATGGCCAAACAAACAAAAGGACAAAGCCACCAACTACGATAATCAAAAGCAATATTAGCATATTTTGTCTTCAGCCACAAAAAAGAAAAACAATCTTTTAAAACAATCTTGCTATTCTGTTCATTCCAAATTACCGAAGCACAAGAGAGACAAATTAAATGCATTATAAATCACCAAGCTTTTGAAACATCTGCTGAGTGACCAAATTGAAGAAAATGTTTCGTAATACCAAAAGGATTTGCCGAAGAAATACCAAGCCAAAGTGAACTAAAAACATGAGTTATTATGCCTCATCTAAATAAATTATCCTTGGTGGTAGCCTGTTGTACTATTTTTGTAGTTAAACTCTTGATGAAAGGACCGGTTGTCATAACTTAAACTCACGAGGAAAGTTCAACCCAAGAGATTGGTTAATTACGTGAGTTTCATGGCTTAAGTACTGTGAGCTTTTTATCCATTCAACGTTGAATAGCAAAATTCACAAGACATGAGACTCTAATGCAACAGGTCCCAGTTATATTCTTGACATCAATCTTAACAAAAAAAGAAATCCTCAATCTGCTCAGCTCTGAGCATTGCACCTTCTAATAGTTGGTGTTTGGTTGGTTTTCATGTGATAAATGTTAGTGATTCACTCCTTTAATTTCAGACTTATAGTATTCAACATAAGCTTTAGTTACATGCAGCAATTTTGACTGTTTAATATAAAAATAAAAATTTACCAAGTTCACAAAAAAAAAAAAAATTGTTTTTTTACATAACCAAGTCCACAAAAAAAGTTAAAAATAAAGATTCAGCATTTGGTCCTGCACTTGTATATAGTGTATGAAATCAGATAAGAAGCATTTTTATACTTTCACCAAAAAAAGATAGAAACATTTTTATTAGGTATAAGCTGCAAAGATAAGCTTTATTACTTGCTGCATCATAAGCCTAATATATATCTGCCAAGTCCAGATCTAAAATAGATCCTTAATAGCAGAAACAATGTTACATTCTAATTACAATTTAGGGACCTTCAACCTCCAATTGATAATATGGAGACTCATCCAATGCCTGAATTGTCCCATCAACACTACAAACCTGTATTATAAACTTGAGACTAGAAGTATCTGAAGGAACTTCGAGATCAGAAACATAAAAGCAGTTTACTTGTGCTACTCCAAGGTACTCCTTCACCAGTTCTAAAGTTGTACCTGGATTACCACCTGCTTGTTTTGATAATTTCACCAAATAAATGTTGTACTTCAGAGAGAGATAGTTTTTCCCATCTTTCAGTGTCCATGAAATTTTAATGTTAAGTGTTTTTGAACCATTGGACCCTGATGTCCATTTTATATATTTACCGTCAACTAGCCAGGAAGAGGAAACAGGAAAATCTGACTTATAGTCGGAATTCTTGATTGTGACATGACCAAGAAGTGCATAATAATCTGATGGAGAAGCCACGGTACAGTCTGTGCAATCTGATAATGAGGAATTTGATCTGTAGCACACTGCATGGATTTCGTTTAAAGTGTATTCGTTCATTGCAATTGCACTTTCGTTTATAACCCATCCATGGGAAAATCCCTTGTGTTCACGTGTCGTGATTACTTTGTTGAATTTACTTGAGAGATCATTCACTTCCCCGGATGTGAGAAGTACATAATTTTTTTCGTCGTTGTTGGAAGTGAACACAAGCTTTAGTCCTAATGAAGAATTGCCATTACATTTCACCTGCATCAATCATGCAGTTATTAACATGAGAAAAGTGAGGGTTCTGATAGGAATACTTAATATTATAATAATTTCGACGAACTTGATGAATGTGCATTAGACGAGTATATATGATGGCATATTTTAAATACTAGCATTTTCATCAATTGTGATAAAGAAGCTATAGCTTACAGAATAAATAAAGTGGATAGGATCCTCGCCCAAGAGAAACTCTCCTTGAAGGATTTTCCTCTCAAAGTAAGTTTGCTTTTCAAGAGATCCTTTAAATGTAATGTTCCCCCCTCCACTAAATGATGCTTCCTTCAAACTGCAATTTGCAAACAAGAAAACAATACCTCAGATCCAGTCAGGACTGTGGCAAAAATTTTGGAAGCGAGATTCATAATAATGAATTATCTTTCTATGATAAAATCTTCCTAATTCAATATGAAGAGCCTTTAACGAATCTTCTTCATGCACAGTTGCACATATAAATGAGTTGCTCCGATTAGCCATATGCTGTTTTAGAATATATATATATTTTTTTTTTATCAAATTAGAATATTTATTAGAGAATTTAATTTGAATAGATGCAATATGTGGTATCTACATTCTGGTCAGTTCTCACTTCTCAGTTACAAGAACATCTTAAAAATTTAGAATTGTACCATCACTTACTCTATAGTAACTTGAATAGAATTTGTAGGATCGGCAAGCTCAAGGAGTGGCTGAAAACAAATATGAGTTAGATAAAAAAAAACAAAACAAAAAAAACTCTTAAATTGGTATCATAAATTCAGAAATTGAATTTGAGTTCCATTTATTTTTAGGTCGTAATCTCGTAGTGAAAAAAACTAGTAATTCAAATAAAGGGAGAATACAGTCTTTTATATGGGTCAAATATCAAACTACGTGCGTACCTGAAAGCCTTGGCAAGAAATGTTGCACCATGTAGCATCCGATACACTGTTTCCATCAACTGAAATATGATAACCACGCCCCTGAAGTAACAAAGATAGGATACACAAGTATTTGATAAAAAGTTAGATGGCTTTGAAATTGTTAACCTGATCAATCTACAGTTAGATGGATTTGATATAGTTAACCTGATCAAAGTTTGTATATAACGGTAGTGGTCCACTAAAGTTTCGCAGTATTCCCCATGATTTCTCCACAAGGCCCCACCAACTGCAATATTGAACGCATAAGAATGATGCTGGTGTGCATGAGCAAGAAATTTAACATTTGATATCAATCATTAATATAAAGAAAAAACTTTGATCCTATAAAGACTATTCAGTAGCAATCAGATTGTATGATCAAGGAATAAGTTTGTTCAATTTTTTTTTTTTTGAAAGCACAAATATTGCAATATAGACTTTTGAGCTAAAAAAGAATTGTCATACTCCGATAAAAGAGCAAGTGCACTAAGAGAACGGCATAAAATAATTTGAAGTCTCAATCAGGCTTAAATAAATAGGGACTATAATGATTTGAAATAACGCTACAATGCATAATTGAAATAGAAATAGAAACACTTTCTAAGGTTCTTGAAGGGGGATAAAGAACTTACAAGCTTGAAACTGAAACTGAAGTTATTAGACGACAGTTTATGGCTATTCCATATGACAAAACTGGAGCATGTAAAAGATCAGGAATTCTATAAGCATTTAAAACATCATCACACAATTTATATTCGGTATTGGGAATGATCAGAAAGAAAAGTAACGAAGAGAAGGTTTGGAATAAAATACCATGCTAGTCATGTGAAAAATTTCCGCTCAAATCATGTGGAATTATTCCATTATGTATTCCGAAAGAAAATAGAACAGCCAAAAATGACAGAGGTTTAATCTGTTTGTATCTATTAAAATAAATCTAGGAAAGTTTAAAACTTAAAAGATACCGTCAGATTCAAATGAAAACCTTTGATGAAATTGAAGAGTAAAATGTGGGGAAACTATAGCTTAGTTATATATTCATACTCTTTCCTTCAAAAAGACTTCTGCTTCTAGATATTCTGAATCATATAGGTGCATCATTTTATTTTTTCACCTCTAGCCTTTTTTCCATCTCCAATTTTATGTTCTTTCTGTAGTTACAATGATGGCCGCTTCTAGCCTTAGATTTTTCCTTCTTAATATATTACTATGCATCAAATTGTAAAGCTTGTGATATTAAATTTGCAATAATTTTTTGGTATTGCAAAATAGATAGCTAAATTACCTATTCTGAGCGGTCTCAAAATCTGGGGGTTGCTTTGTCTCATAGACCCATCCAGGCGCAAATATTGCAGCAGAGACGTCATTCTTTCTTATTACATCAAGAGCAACATTTGCCTGAGACATTCATGACAGACTTAAGAAATTACTAGAAACAATAATCGAGATAATTATGAAAAAAGGGAAATTAACAAGTTAACGCTAAGACATCCTTTTCCCTTTACCAATCACATCCTCCACTATCCAAAAACTATTTGGCATCCCAAATTTCACAAGTTTATGTCCCAAAGAAACTCCAACAGAAAGTGTTTTTATAAATATCTTTAAAAAACAATTCACTGTGAAACAAAAGTGAGAATATCTTCTTTGTATCTAATATTCAGTTACAGGTAACTTGGTTGCTTCACTGTGGGACGGGCGCTAAATGTATATTATAAAAAAGTTGGGGTAGCAAACATCCATAGTATTAAGAGAACATCCATAATAAAAATTGGGGTCGCAGACATATACTATATTTGCCAATACAGTGTCCCAAAAAGTTTGGCCAAGTGGTATGGATTGGGACGTTGAATATGTAAAAGGTCCAGAGTTCAATCTGCTGCTAACAAATTTCCCTCGATAAATTAACCACTTAAAATTTGCCTATTATAAACATATATTGCCAATACAGTAAAAAATATTTGTATATCGTAGATTACATACATTCCACTGTCCACCACCATATGTGTTCCTTCCAAATACATCGATTCCCATGTATACATCGAACTTCCGATCACCGGCCACAGCAGCAGAGATCCTTGGATAGTCTTCCTATATGATTACATAATAAAATTAAATTAACTAAGGAAAACGACAGCTGATTAAACATCGGCGTTGTTGAAGGAAGGTAAGCAATACCTTCCATGTATAGTTTACAAATATTCCATCACATATATCAAAGAATGGCTTATTAGATTCGTTTAGTTGATCTTGCCAATTCAGTTTACCATCAATTGTAACACTGTCATACCTACATGACCATTAACACACATCAAAGTCTACTTTTGGCACCATCCACTGTAATAAAAAATTGCAGACTCTAATACTTACCACAACACTTGTGATCCAGGCACAGAAGAATGCATCGTTGATGATAAATGGTCGACAAACTCTTTCAAGTTAGAAATTTGTGCCGGATCCAACTCCACTTCCATGTTTATCTGCGATTAAACATTACAACTTTGAATAATTAACAAGAATATGACAAATGTGTTGCAATATAGTACAGAGATAACAAAATATTTACTAGCCACCCGTCGAAGCCTAAATCAACAGCAAGCTCTGCCAGACGTTCTGCATACATTTGTGCAGACTCCTTTGTTGAAAGCAGTACGTCACAGTTAGCCTTTCCCTCATCCCATTCGGTGATGAAAGTCCCCAACACCTGAAATATCAAAGAAACAAGTACAACCAATGAATAATCCATCTGTTCTGATTAAAGCATGATCAATAAATGGTGTCAGAAACATCTCCACGCAAGAAACAAAGTCAAAATCCATGAATCCTAAGCTCCCAAAAAAGATTCAGAAAAGTACTTTTTTTTCTCTCATGTATATTCAGAAAAGTACTTTACATTTACCAAATGATCTCAGTTCAAGTAAATTAAACCAACTTTATGAGCATATAAATGACCCAAAAAACTATTAGTTAGTAAAACAAAGAAGAAACAATGTGCGAATTTTTTTATTAATGAGTTTCAAATGGCCACAAAACAATGTAGCCAGAATTGTAATATACTTCTATTGTCAATCAGATGACCACAAACTTCAAAAGTCAATATTCATGTCAAATAACTTAGTATTTACGGATTACAATTCTGGCTAAATAACTTCTAGTGGAAGAAAGGACATTGAAACTACTCAACTATAATTGCAATTATAATCATCTTCCAGAAACTCAAATTTCAAAAGATAACTAATAAATATCTGCATATCATAAAATCTAACCATAGGTACGTATATTAACAAATATAAGGTTCACCAATCACCTTTATCCATGATTCTTTGCACTTGGTCTTTTGTATATTTTTGACTTTTAAAATTTTATTTCAAAAATATGATAATAATTTTTTTTGGATAATGCCACTTCTGGCATAAACCTTGAGAAAAAGCAAAAGTAAGAAAAAACTCTTTTAATGATTAGTGACATCAAAATCAAAAAATAAAAGCAGAAAACTCAAATCAATTGACAATGGAACCAAAAACATCTTGAATTTAATCATTTGCCCTTTTCTACTGACATACACACACTTGTACGACTGTTTCAGATAACAAATGAAATCATTTTTGTAACTTTTATGAAAACGGTTTGACTATATTTTATCTTTTGTTACTTAAAATAGTTTCATTAAATTGTGGCTCGTTAGTTGGAAACTCAATTCAACAAAATAACGTATTGAATTTGATTTATCAAACCAAATGAGCTGAACTAAAACCAATTCAACCAAATTCAACTCGACTCGAAGCAAGTAAGCAAGTTAGTACCTTGACACCGTGGCGATGAGCGGTATTAATCCAACAAACAGGAGGAAGAGTAACAAGATCATGAGAAAAGTAAACAAAAACATCAATCAAATGCCAATGCCAAATAGAATAAGCATTAACATTATCACCACCTTGAATCCACTTATCATCTGAGTAACCACCAGCCATATCATGACAAACCAACAATCTACGTCTATCAGGTAACTTAGAAGATGAAGATGAAATTGGAACTGAAGCTTTGTTGAAAGGGTAGTGAAAAGAATCGAAGTAAGAGCGTGATTCGAGTTCTTGAAGGGTTTTGATTGGGTATGAGATTGGGATTGAGGGCTGTTTTGGATCGAACGGTGGAGATGGAGAGGGTGAGGATGAGGAATTGGGGTTTGGGGTTGACATTGTTAGGTTTTGGGTTGTTTGAGAAATGAAGCGGAGAATGTTTCGGATTTTGATTAAGAATTGGCGGTTTATATAAGGTTCGAGATGTCTAGGATTCATGAAATCGTTGTTGTTTCACTTCACATGTTAATGTCGTGCTACTTCTAACACTGTAGTACAAACATGGTACACACTTTCTAGTTGGAGTCATTTTTGTGACGAGTAGCGCAAATGAAATTTTAGTAGCTGATGTTAAAATATTTTGTTAAATTCTTTATTGTATCAGTCTTTGTAAGTATTTACTAATTGTCATTTCAATCGTCCTCATCAGTTTAACTCAGTAGTTGTTGGGATAAGCATAAAATATGCAAGGTTTTGGGTTCAAACTCCGACTAATGCCAAAAAAATTATCATTTCAATCCTTTTATGAAAGGAGTTATTGTGAATATCAGAGACTATTTTCAATAACAAAGTGCACAATTTATTTATAAGAAAATATTTGCAAAATTCAACGATGCAATGATTCAAGTGAATTTGAGTTTTTATTTGGATCATTCTAACTAATATCTCCACCACACTAATTAAAAGAATGAAGTTAATTTTGCATTGAAAACACAATTTTTTACACAAATTAAAAAATAAAATAAAAAACCTATACTTGTTTCCTTAACTCGTGTTCGTTGGGACATCAGTTAGCAAACTTGAAGAAGATACTGTCAACAGAACATTGATCAATGCATTTACCATTACTGCAATGTAAGATACTGCATGACTACGAAGTTACGTAAGTAGTGGGGTCGGTGGAGTAATACAAAAGTGAGATCATAATCATTTACTTTATACACATTAGGGGAGAAGACCATACAAGACTACAAGTCAATTCATTGGTTTAAGGCATACAGATCTTCAAATAAGCCAAGTCCCTCCTTCCAAGTAATTTCATGCCAAGGAAAAAAGTGGTGCTTGTACTCTTCGTGGGGTCATGACTCATCATGGCCATGTTAAGTGGTGCCTACAATTTATCTCATCTCATATATTAATGTTTCAAAAAAGATCTTGTAACCAAAAAAATCTTCGGACTCTTGGTAAAACAAAACAGAAAAACTTTGGAATGCTGAAAAACAAATCTGATATTAATTTTTCAAAAAAAGATCTGATGTTAAGTGGTGGGGTCGGTGGAGTAATACATAAGTTAGATCATTATCGTTTACTTTACGCACATTTGTGGAGAAGACCATCAACATATCAATTGTATAGAAAATAATTATCATAGGATTATTTATGGATTATGTACTTATTTATGATATATTTATGGAAGAAAGTGGGTTTGTCTTCTTCTTGGGGGCCATCATGACCGTGGCACTTTGATCACGAGATTTAGACTCAGCAGACTTGCCCTACAAGGCCTAAAGTCCCATGAAAAAAAATGTACTCTTTTGTTTTTTGTTATGTTCAATTTATTTAAATTTAGATCATAATATAAATATATATGGTAAAAATTAAAGATACTCACAAAAAATTAACATGTCAATAAATTTTCAACTTTGTACACAAAAATTCAACTTATGTTGATTAATGTTCAAAAACATTTTTGATTAAACTGTGTAAACTCATACGCAATCTTTAAAATATGAATGAATTGAAGTCATTGATCGTTGGTCATTCAGTTGCTTAGCCTCATTAATGACTTGTGATCTTGCTTCAAAGGACTTCCGAAGGTAGAAAACATTCTTTCCATTAAAGAAACCATCCTAGCAAAGTTAAATTCAAAGCTTAATCTACCTCTAGGTTGAAATTAAAAGCATAAAAAGGGAAGTTTACCTACATTTAAGCGAGGGTCATAATTATTAAATAACAATATTAACGAGTACACCAAACAAAATTGTTTAATATGATTTTGAACACTTTGTTTATTAATAATGTTACAAATACCTAGAACATAATTCGGCTTCTAGTTTCTATTCCTGCATTCTATCAGACTAAACAAAAGATCATGAATAATGTAAGGCAAGAAAAGAACATTAAAAAGACTATAGATAGTGGGAGCAAACAAAATTTGGGATAAAATTAATCTTGATGTTGATAACATAAAAGGCTATCTTTCTCTGATCCAAGGACTAGTACCTTTTCAAATCTCTGCACTGTCGCCACTTTTTATGTACATTAATCAGTAAATGTCATTCACCTGATAAGGTCTCTCTATCGGCAACAAAAAGGATGTCGGCCCTCTGAACTCTGGAAGTTCCATTACCAGTGAGAGATGTATACATGTCAGATCTTTTAGAGGATGCGAATAGAAGCATGTGAGGATGCTGTAATATACTAGTCCACTGGTTATCTTAAGAACATTCAACCAGCAATCCACCATTACAACAACAACAACGATATCCATAGCAGCGTAATCAGACATGGAAACTTAGATTTCAAAGTAAATCCTCTGTGCCTGTCAACTTGGCATATTCATCCTCATCTATGGTCCCTTTCTTCAATTTCTTTAACAAGCGGTATTCTTGCGTCAACTCTTCTTCATCTTCAACTGTCTGCTTAGCACGTCTCTGTTTGGCTGTTTGCTTTCTCATGGCCGTAGGTACTTCAGGAGTTTTCTTTGGTTTTTTAGGTTTTGGCTCTTTCTCTTTGGCTTCTTTCTTTACTTGCAGGTTTTTCTTCCTTTGTTTCTCCCTTGATTTATCCCTATAAAATTTGAAGTTTTAAGTCAGCAGCATGTTTGCAAGATCAAAGCAAAAGTGTACTGAGAGGTTTTTTTAAAAAAAATAAAAAAAAATACCTCATTTTATTGATCAAAAGTCAAATGAGACAACTACATGATGCTTTTTGACCGAGTTAAAAAGTGTACTTACAAAGAAGTTAGAAGGAAAATCGAAAGTCAATATAAATATAGGATATTCATGTTAACATTTAATTGTAAATCTTGTCTCAATTGCCACCCCTTTTCAAAAGGTAAGTTCGATAATCCCTCAATCAAGATCAACAGAGAACTTGGTATACAAAAGAACAGCTTCCTAATCCCTCCCCTCTTCAAAGTATCTTAAAGAATAAGTTCCCACCCATTACTAAAAAACTAGGGAGAACTTTTATTGAAGCGTGAAAAGGAAGCTCAAGCTCCAATCTCAAGCTCAATTTAAATTATATTAAATTATACAATTAACTTTTGATATTTTAATTATTAATGTATAATGTTATAAAATTAATAAATATGCCCAAGCCAACTGCAGAGCTCAAGTACTTTTATATAGTTGTAATTGATTCCTTAAACTAGCGAACTTCAAATCAAATTAAGCTACTGGATTCAATTGCCCTCCCCTTGGAAAATGGGACAATACTATGACAGGTGTAAGCTATATGTGCTTTTCATACCCTAAGATAACTTTTGTACTTCTGATGCTTGTCAAGTTCACAACCATTAATGAGTTTTCACCTAACAGCTAGAAGTGAGAAGGATCTTGGTATTCACATTTAAGAGTGTCTCTATGACCAGATAAGTAGGTTTTTGATCCATGCCACTTCTATTTTCAAAAGAAAAAAATATTAAAATTCAGCACATGTTTAGGTGGCCCTTTGCATTGTCCATATTTCAAGCATAACAAGCTCATTCATGGGCCTTTATCATGTTTAAAGATATGGACAATGCAACCTAATAAGCTCATTCGTGAGCTTTCATCTTGTTGAAGATATGGGTTTTAGATAATGAGATGAGAAAAATAATTCAGAGTAAAATATAATTATGATTGAAGATTTGATGATAATCAGACCATTCTAAATGGTTAAGAAGTAAACCCTATTTATAGGGAGACAAGACTACAAATCCTAATTGAATAGGGAAACAAATCATGATAATAACTAAGAAATATAGAAGCTAATCTCACTAGATACTCTAAGATAAGAAACTAAGCGTATGAGATAATTCAAGATGATGAGAAAATATTACAAGATGTTTTTCTTATATACACATCTATCAGCTTAAGCTGTTCAGAGATATGAATATTGACAATTAGAAAGGTTACTGTTAAAATGTTTTTACCTGAACCTAATCTCCTCGAAATTGATATCTTTAACTGGTTCAAATCCCACGGTGGATAGTGAGTGGCGTTTTATCTCTGGCACTAAAGGAAGTTGCAATAAGCCATGTCCTGTGGCTAATTTGCCAATTTCAAGTTCTTTCCACCTGGAAGAGTGAGAACAGTTCAGCAATAATGATGTTTTATCATAGAGTGACAGCAAAATCATATGTCAACATTACTCACCTGAAAATATAAGAGCAATGATGCTCTTTATAAGCACGAATGTAAGAAACAAATGCCCTGACTCCCTTCTCCATGACATCACGATCTTTTGTTGCCGCAGAACGAATCTAAAACATTTCAATCATAATTTTGTTATCAGGGAATTGAAAGGGTTAACTTTTCATATACATTTTCATGTTCACAAAGAAGAACCAGTCGCGTGTTTACCTAGACAATCAATAAAACTTGAAACAAAAAACCTAACAGTGAAGGAGTAATATCAGGTTCAGCCTATGTGGCAATCAGCACATTAGTATGTTGTATCAGGGGATTTATTTCCATGATGACTCTACCGAAACACTATTACGGTAGTTCACATATCCAATAACTACTTTTAAATTGTAATATCCATTGACAACCATAACAAGGGACCCTCCTATTGCATCCATAAAACATGACAACACAATTAAGATAATAAGAGCAGAGAACAAACCTCGGGTATAACATCAGGTGCATTATCGGAGCACATTCTCTCTTGAAGAGGAACTCTTCTTATACGCAAGAATTCTACATATGATTCCTCCTACACATTGACATAGATTAATTTACCATAAAACGATAAACTTAAAAAAAAATCTTATGTATATTATAAAAAGGCACTGCAACATGATACTTGTGACAACACCTTTGGTAATAAGAAGACAACAGCATGGCCTTGTTTACCCAGCCGAGCAGTTCGACCAACCCTATGTACGAACACATTTGGGTCTTGAGGAGGATCATACTGTGCAAATAACAGAGGATGCATTAATTGCATTTTCTATAAATGTGTTCCAGTGGTAAATATGAAGAAATATTTGAACCACAGTTTATTTTTCAATTTGACAACAGAGAGAAGATGAAACACAATGTTTAATAGACAGTAGCATCTACATTGTCACAAAACTACCTGCACTATACAGTCTACACCAGGTATGTCAAGTCCACGTGCTGCAACATCCGTACACAAAAGAATTCCGTTTGAAAGGGATGTAAATGAAGTTAGCGCCTTCTCCCTGACAGACTATATAGAAAAATAAATAGCCAATTAAGTATACAAACAGTAAAGTTCGACAATAATAATGGGTGATAAGAAAAACAAAGCTGATATAAAAGAATAATAATATACTTAATTTTGAAACTGACAAGTGCATAGTTGCTAGTAGTCAAACTTATACCTGCTTCATCTTTCCATGAAGGGAGATCAACGAGAAGCCTTTCAAAACAGATAGGCGAGGAAGAACCAGTCCCCAATAGTCAACACAAGCACAAGTCATGAAATATCTGCATTAAGGCCAAAATGATGTTTTGAGTATGATAAGCTATTCACCTACTACACAAATCATACTATTCAATATTAACATTGTGTATCTCACATTATAATTTTTTTTGAGCGGTTCTTAACAAGGAAATCTACCAGCTGTGACGGTTTCTTATCTGCCTCACATTCCAAGTACTGTAAGCTCGAAAAGAAAAGAAGAGGATGAGCATAAGAAAAAAATGAGTATAAACTGTATTATGCACCAATTAGCAATACATGAATTTATATGGATTATAGTAAGAGCGCCAGGCAAAGACTCGCTGCTAAATTAACCAAAAAATGAAGGGATTCTACTACTAAAGTGAAAAAATGAAATCACTAGCCATAAAAGTCACACATCTAATCTCTAGTTCACTGGCATGCCATATAGGTAATACCTCAATTTGAAGACCTGAAGGTGTCTTCGAAGACTCTATTTTCTTTGATGAAGCAGAATCATTCGCTGTTTTTGTTTCAGCTCGAACTTCAACCCTCACAGGATTCCTCAATCCTGCTTTGGCAAGCTCTTCCACAGCCTGAGTTTGAGTAGCAGAGAATAAGCCAGTTCTTCGAAGTTTAGGCAACTCAGTTATGATAGCATTTATCTGCTTCTGGAATCCCATATCTAATAGTCTATCAGCCTCATCCAAAATCAAAATCTGCACACACAATTACAATCAAGATCCTACTCCTACTAACACCCAAATGCCACAGATATAAGGAATCTTAAAGCACGAAGCTACAGCATAGCATGAAATAGATATTATTTTGTACAACATGACCAAATAATAAATCCTGAAATATTCACTCTTGAACATATATCTGCATGTATTTTGTATAAATAGCTATGTACCACCAACACTTTTGATTGAAAGCATGTCTGGTGTCCAATAATGCCCAACACCGACACCTTACATTACATTCAATTATGTCATTTTCTCAAATTATTACCAGTGTCAATGTCGTTTCCTTATTTCATCAGTAAAAAGTAAAAGACTGAGTTTAATGAGAATGCACCGCAATGTAAATTTATTTTACACCGACATCCAATAGGAACACACTATATTGCCATCTAAGCCTAATTTGTAACCGCTTTTTAAAGATAATTACCAATTACCATATTCTCATTGGTCGTCGGTGTAAAAACTCGCTTACACTATCTGTGCATGTCCTATTTTCTCTAAAAGATATACCTCAAAGCTTTTGAAATCCAAAATATCCATCCTATTCATAATATCATGTAATCGCCCCGGCGTGCCAATCAATACATTTGCCCCTTCTTCCTCAATTTTCTTTATATCTGCTTTCACTTCCACTCCACCAACAAGTAGCATTGATTTAACATTAGCTAAAGTCGAAATAAAAGGCTGTGCAACATGATATATTTGCGACGCTAATTCCCTAGTAGGAGATATAATCACTCCAAGCACCTAAAAATAATCAAAAACTTCATTATCACACAAAATTGGACACATCACAATAATTAACCTAATTGAATTGGAATGGGGAGAGGAAGGAACCTGGTGAGGTTTGGGATTGGAAGCGTTGCGGCGAAGAATTTCGACAAGTGGAATGACGAAAGCTAGGGTTTTACCGGAACCTGTGGCGGCATCGACTGCGACGTCTTTGTAGCTGCAGAGTAAGGGAATAGTGGCGGCTTGAACAGGGGTGCAGAAATCAAAGTTTGAGTCTGTGAGAGCTTGAAGAACGGGCTCGGAGAGTGGTGGTTTTAAGTCGGAGAAACGAGTTGAGGTTAATGCTTTGTTGGGGAACTCGGATTCCATGGTTGCGGCGTTCAGTGTCTTTGTCGAGGTTTGTAGTTTGATGTGTTGGTTTTGTTGGTGGTTGTTTTAGGGCTGTTTTTTTCCTTACCAAATATATAATTTTTTTTTACCAACAAACAAAGAAGTATGATATTCTCCCTAAACAAGTCATAAATTTAAATTAGTTTAAAAGATACACAAACCAATATACAATAAGGAGTGAATAAGAAAAAAAGAAGTCGTCGGATTGACCTAGGCAAGTAAGACCATCGTCACAAAGAACTGGTCTCATAGTAGATATGACTAATATGAATCCGCTAATAATAATCATTTAGATGTTCACTTTTTATGTATGACATCTAGGAGGTAGCGAAGGTATCCCCTTGGATTCGAGTATATGGAAGGCATGTCAAGATACTTCTCACTCACAAAAGGATGTTTCTACATGGCACTCTTTAACACCAAGGGGCCTCCTTCCAGGTAGACAAACTTGCTAACCATTGGAACCTAACCTACATAGGGATGAGAGAACAAGTTGGACATGCACCCATATTCAAAAGAAAGTAACAAACATGACCCACTTAGGACATCTCCAATCACCGTTTATGATAACAAACATTTATCGTCATCATAAATCATTAAAGAAACCCATATTTTACTCCCAACACCCTATGAAACCTCCAATCCTCACATCTACCCAAAAATTATGAACATTGATGAATCTTCATAAAATCTATAAATAACTCCCCAAGGAACATAGACAAAATCATATGAAATACCCACTCTACAACAAGCATAAACAATCAAGCACAAAATGAAATAAACGCGAGAGGGGAATAACTTACTGTTTAGATGGTTGAAAGGAAAAATTCGAAGAACAAAGGGCTTTGCGACGAAAATTGCAGTAGAGCAAAGATAATCCTAGACTAAATGGCTTTGGAAATCGAATGACTTGATGCGTGCAAAGGAAAATTGAATGGAAAACCCCCTATAAATAGAAAAGGAAAAGAGAGAGAAAGCGGAGCTAGGGTTGGTTTCCCCCCCGAACTGACACCTCGAAGAATTCAAAATCCAATCGTCATCGTTACGGAAAATACATAATTTGTGACACATGTGCAACTGATCAATGGAACGTCACATTGAGGCCGACCAACTATCATCGACGAACTATGTCGGTTCACGGGCACACACAGTTGTTCATTATGGCTCGTCACATCAAACTAGATTTCACTAATAATGCAACAACATCATATGCATGTGGAATCCACACGTCTTGGGGTAGACGCCCAACGACCACACGTAAGTCTCAATCCCATATCCTTTTATTTACCTTCACAAGGTACCAATGGGTAATTAAATGGAAAATCCCCTAAAGAGCTAAATCGAACGTCACGAACGCATAACTCATATGTCGACGACTCCTAGCTTGCAGTACTAGACCAAGAGGCTTTAAAACCGCAACGACGTCTGAACCGACTCATACGAACCTCATATTCGACTTGGGAAATAAGCTATCACTTGAGTCCATCAACTAATAGCTTGAGGGGCAACTATTATGTTCTAGGCAAAGCCCAACCTTTGATAGGTTTAATATGTCCTTTCCACTGGGCTCAAAAGGACCATGACATGGACCTCACTTAGAACTGCACGCATAATAACGATTCTCGAAGGCAATACGAACTATTCAGTCCGAATCCAATGTCATATCATCATAATCCAATCACAATTGTCTTTTGAGAAAAAAGTGTTTAGGTAAATATTCTAATACCAAAACTCAAACTCAAGGGTTTTGGCTCAAGTACACATACTCTTATCCTAAATACCTCATCACCCACAAAATTTACTAACATGACCATCAAAGTGTGTGCATATACACCATTTCCATTCGCCCAAAGAAGAAGGTTGTTGCTGACGGAAGTACCACACTCAAAAATCATTCAACGCCATCAACCAAAGATCTCAGATACAATAGAATAAAAAATATTAAATTAGTGAAATTCATGATGTAAACTAATTTCATTGGAGGGTGATTTATGAAGGAAAAGAAATTAGCTTAGAGGACCTAATCTAATCTAATCTAATCTAATCTTAAATCATTTGTATTTGTATCTGTACAATAAGTAGTTGAGTTGGATTGAGAAAATAAGCCAAAGTAGAAAAGAACACATTGTCCTCCTGAACGCGCACACACAGACACAGCGAGTACGATTCGTGTTCCTTCTTCCGCCACAGATAGCCTCAATCTCACGCTTCTCCAACTCAAATGATTATGAGATTCAAATAGGTGTTCTGTGTTTGGTGTTTTCACCCTTCAACAATGGCATTGCTAGCTCCACAACGCACGTGCCTCATCTTCACTCTCTTCACCGTTTTCTTACTTTCATCTTCTTTAAGCTCAGCAACACCCACCACAGCTTGCAAATTCAGTTTTCGCGACGGAAACAAGCTTTACAATTATACCCTCTCTTCTCCAATTCGTAACTTCCCTCATGGCATTCTCAGCGAAGACGGGTCCTCTCTCTCTCCCTCACTTTCTGATCTGATATGATATCGTTATTATTCATCGATTCAAGTATAGAAACATTTATGTAGGATTATTTAAGGACTAGAATCAATTGGTTCTTAATCAAGAATTAAGGAAAGGATTTATTCTCCATTTAAATGTGATTAGTTTGTAGATACTGTGCTAATTATGTGGTTCTCATATAAAGTTTCATTTTTGTGTGTGTGTTTGTAGGTTTTACAAAGTGTCAGTGAACCAGACCACCCTTTGGTTTCAGGTTGGCTCCATCAGGTCACGCTTATTTCTTTTATTTCTGATGTAGTATTTTTTTAGCTTCCAACTATGAAGCACATATACGGACACCGAACTCACACAGACACGTCACGTCGACACCAATAATAATTTAAGAAAGCAACATAATTCAATGTAACCATATGTGTTGGGCTCGTCGGACTCTTCAGACACGGACACCTGTTGTACTCCAGACACACCTTCAATCATAAGTGTCTGTGCTATAGAGCCGGCCTGTGTTGATTGTCATCATTGATAAACATAAATGATACGAATCTTGTTTTTTTTTCGCGTTTGGGCTCTCCACGAAACTTGTTTTATATTTTTTGCGTTGATAATTAAGGTCCAGTTTGGATTTGCTTATAGCCTATGAGGGCTGCTAAGTTAAAAAATAACTTTCTAGTTATTCACATACAAAAAACTCCTTATAAACCTGTACATGTGTGTTATAAACCTGTACGTGTGTGTGGAGATTAGAGAAGTTAGACAGGAGAGCTTTTAGAAAATTGAGATGCAGAAGCTAATTTTAACTCATATGAGAAGCTATTGTTGAAAAGACTTGTAGTTATTGTGAGATTCTTTTCGTCTTTCTTTTTCCGCAAGTCTTTATAGAAAAGTTGATTCAAATTGGTTCTATATTAGGTTTTTTTAAAATTTGTAAGTCTAGTGGTATGATTCTAGCTTGGGGTGCGAGAGGTCGCAAGTTTGATTCTTCCAACACCCTTTCTTATTATATTCTAGAGATTAATAAGTTGGATAGAAATATGGTCTATGATATAACATTATGACATAATTTGATCCATGTAGCCGACCCCACTTAGTGAGATAAAGCTTGGTTGTTGTCGTGTAAGTTCATGCTCTTTGGCGTGACTAGCAATAAATAGACGAACTTTCAAACTCAAAGCACAAAATTTGGTTTTGTAAGGAATTATAGCGTTAACGTAGCTTTATGCCAAATTGATCTATAATTGAATTTTGTGTATTTGTTGTTTGAGCAGCTTTGCGATGGAATGATCTTCAATCACGACCCTCCAACATGTGCCGACTGCTGGGTAAATTAGTCTCTTATCTGAAAAGCTATTTTCTTTCTATTGATCAAGTGGCCTATAATCGTCAAGAATTCGTTATGCTATCAAACCTGTATTTGATAAATATGAAATATAATGATAATTTAGTCTTTACAACTAATTCAACTTTAGATGAAATTCATGATGTTATAAAAGGAATAATTGATGAAATTACAGGAACTTTAGATAGATATTTGCTACATGTAACTTATCTCCGATATAATGTTCCCTTCTTTCTTTTCAATACAAGTTTCTTCATGATGAGTCATTTTCTTTTGTATTTTATCCATCGTTTTTGAGCTTCCTGAATAATTGTAGAGCTAAAATCATTTCAGAGATCCAAGCTTATAGTTGATAAATCCAATTGTATATACGAAGCATAACAGATCCACACTTCTTTTCACACAGATATACACTTAGACCAGAAACCCATTAAATAACTGTCAAGGTGTAAATTTTAATATATATGGAAAAACAATTAATAGATTAACTATGAATAAAGCATGATATGTCATCATGACAACATACTGTAAAAATGCATTGTAGATGATCCAAAAATGAAGTGGATTGGAATGTCTATTTAATTTAGTTTACTTTTAAATTGACAGTTAATTGGTCTAGACTGGTGGTTCCTGTTTATATAAGTAATGCTACTAGTACACACAGTGATAAATAACAGAGGGGGTAATATTGGATAGGATTTTAAGGCTGTTCAAAGGTTTGCTGCAATATTTTTATCCAATAATTTTACAAAACTTTGCACTTATCTTATCATTGTATGTATGCAATAGGACTGTGGAGGGCCAACACGTTGTGGGATGGAGTGTGGTGCACTCGTGTCAAACAACATTGGAGGTATACTTCCCGACACTTCTGTTTTCTCCCATTTACTTGCTTCTGCAAAATTGTGTCTAGTGTATACTGCGTTTTGCTTGTGATAGCTATGACAGATGCGAACAGTTCTTCTCTGCTTAGTTTAATTGTTGTAACTTACGATTGCACCTAGTTACACTTTATCAGTGGAATAAGATGTTGCAAAAATTGTCATGATGTTGTAAAAATTGCTTCATCCAGAAGCATTCTTTTTGGATCACTGTCAAAGAAAAATGCAATTCAGATCATTTTTGCTTTTAGTTTCTTTTTCTGGCAGAACCTCGAAGTGACTGATTCTCTTTCACAGTAAAAAATAAATTCTACTGCTGTATCAATCAAATTAGGTTGCCTGAAGTACTGTTAAATACGTAAAAGGCGTTTTATTTATGCGGCAGAACAGCTTAACTGATTTTTGTAGCTCTCTACTCTTTTAGAAAACAATGATCAAACCTCCTTTCTGCAAGTTTTATTCATTTTACTATTTTATTCATTTTGCCTTGTCCATTTGTGTTTCCTTTTTCTGCACTGATCTTGTCATATGAAATACCTGTAGTCTAGCATATTACTATATAGATGTCTTTTCATTATTAACACTGTTTCAACTCGTGCACAATGGACTTATTAGAGGAGCATTACATATGAAAAACTATGTTCTCTAAAAGAGTTTGTTGTAAGTTCTAAATACCGAGTCTTGTTCATCATCAATTGCGCAGAGCTGGAGTTCAAAGAAATATGAACTTGGAAAAACCATTTTAATTTTCTAATAAATAAACAATACCCAACTGAAGTCAAATTTTGTTTATTTCTTCATGTGAAGAATAGGAGGAAATGGTCATCTAACAGAGTGATAAATGCAGGTTATCATGTGTGTGCAGCCATAGGACGTGGCCCGAAAATTGACATTGATGTTATTGGTAAGATGAATTCAATTATCTGTTTATGATGTTTGGGTCGTTTCAATCATTGTTTTCTTTTACTCCCTCCGTCCCAATTTAACTGGCCTAGTCATTTCACACATATTAAGAAAAGTGAATAAATGAAAGAGAGAATAACATTTGTATTAAAGTACCCTTATCATGTATTAATGTATTTATCATTACATAAATGCAAAGTAGAAGATGTTGAATTGGGAGTGATGCAAGTAGTATTGAATAGAGGATATAATTGGAAAAAATAAGTCATTTTGTATTGAAAATTGAATTTGTCAGTTATTTTGGGTTATTTTTTAATTTTTTTTTAAAATAGATCCGTTGTATTAATTTTCAGCGCACCATTTTGACTCAAATTTGTGCTCTTTGTATGTCGTTATGCATTATTTGATTCAACTGATTTTGGATAATGCTTCTAATATGAACTAGAGTAAATGTATGGTTTCAATTTTATCCTGATGGCAGATAAGAAAAATCCACACGTTGGTGTCACTGTTAAAATGTCAAGCAGCAGCCTTAAGTACAACTGTTCTCTGGCCGTGTCTGTGCTTTGCAATGTAAATGGTGTACAGGTAAGGCTTTAATTGATTAAAGTGAACATTACAGAGCTAATGTTGGTTGAATTGATTCATATTTTCATTATCACTCTTCTGCTTACAGGGACCACAAACCCTGGAGAGATCGGGGGATTGTAATTATGTGAGTACCTGTTATCGGGATTTTTTTCATTTCCTTTTACGTTGTTTGTTATTTTACGATGTGGATTCATGATGTCCTGCTTTAGTTATTTTATCCACTTGTATATGTTTCTTAATTTGTGAACATAAAAATTGAAAATCAGTTACATTTGTTGAAAATATAGGAAATGTTGAACTTGGATTATTGAATTGACAAAGTACATAATTGAATTTATCAGCTATTTCTACTCCTTTAGATTACTTTTGGAAGCTTTGTTGTATTATCAACATGACATTGATGTCCATATTCCATTAGTTAGTGTGGTATATGCGCTTGGCTTGGCTTCCTTTTATTTACTATTGTCAGTTTAGTATCATATAAGCATCCTATAATACCTTCTCTTTTCTGCAAAATAATTTAGGCATTTTGAACTTAAAGAATAGTGAAGAAAGATCTTCTCGCCTTTTTTTCCAGCTATTTTCTTCACCAACTACCACGTGTCTCAAATTCTCAATGATGCTAAGACATTTTTGTCTGTATTCAGTATTCACATCGATCAATCTCCCTATTCAACTATTCATGTTGATTGAAGTTTTCATTGTGAAATTAAAAATCCGAGTCATTAATTAATAGTCAAAAGTGCACTTTTGAAGCTTTAGATGTTGCATATGGATGGCAAGAAAATTATTTATTTTTACAGTAGTTCTGTGAAGAGTATGCTAATAGCTAGCAAGCTTTCAGCTCTAATACACAACACAACGAGTCTTTTGTGTCTTCAAACCATTTTTGCTCAAAATGAGGAAAACTAGACACAAGTTATATCATTTATTCCATTGCATCAATGTACATTCCACGTTTGTTTAAAATGAAAAAAACTAGACAGAAGTTATATCATTTGTTCCCTTGCATCATTATACATCTTATGTAAAATGATAATAAAAATGTCGGCTAGGAAAAAATTGAAAACATAAGGGAAATATGAAGTTGATATGAATTTAAAACCAAACATGGAGCTAAAGCATCCATCTGAAGTTGATTTGATATGAGAAAAATTGTTAACTTTTGTTGTAACACTGTTTCTTGAGCAGGCTACAGAGCTAAAGCATCCATCTGGTTGTGCTATGATTGTACATGTCCACGGGAGTGGATGGGGGTGGTTTGGCACTTTACTTGTTATGTAAGCATTTTTCACCGTCTTGCCTGGCACTTTGAATTTTGTAAAGGGTTCCTAATTTGGCTAAATTACTAATATCTGTTTCATCTTATCTCACTCCAGTGTTCTGTGCCTTTTTGCTGCTTATCTACTGGCTGGCATAGTTTATCGATATTTCTTCCTCAAGATTCGCGGTACAGAAGTATGTTTTCACCTTTCCTTCATGTCTTTTTCTTGTAGGGGTATATATGCCCATTTTCATTTGTGTCATTTAGGTTGTGTGAATTGAATCGTCTACTTCATAATTTTTTCTTATACTTGCTCTGTTTTGGAAGTGAAAAAAGAAAGAAGGATCCCTTTTCATTTAGTCATTTGTGGTCCTTTTCCACTCTCCTGAAGATAGTTTGAACCAACTTTGTATGCTGTAAATATTCTTTCCATAGTACATAGAGGATTCATTTGTCTGTCATAGACGATAACATAACTGTCACTTCTAAACATTTCTGCATTTCATGCTGAAACCCTTATTACTGTCTCTTCCTTTGAAGAGCAGATGCTTTATGCAAAATGGGTACTATACAACACAAACACGGAGATAATAGAAAATTTGTTAAAACTTAAGATGCTGATACGACCTAGATATGTTAACGCAAAATTTATAAAAGATGATAAAAAATTACAAAAAAGATACTTGTGATCATAACAAAAAGTGTGGAGACATATCTTTCTCTTTCCCATATCAAAAATATTCCTTTCCTTATAAACTGATCGCAAATGTATTTTTTCTCTAACCAATGTCAAAATATATTGTAACACCATTAATCCTCAAAGAATGAATAACGGAACATGTAGCCCAATTCTTCTCACAACATGAGGCAGAACAAGG
The DNA here is from genome assembly GCF_003473485.1 of Medicago truncatula. Lineage (NCBI taxonomy): Eukaryota > Viridiplantae > Streptophyta > Magnoliopsida > Fabales > Fabaceae > Medicago > Medicago truncatula. The sequence continues at coordinate 35,668,870 of NC_053044.1, forward strand.
CTCATGTTTTTGGAGCTATATTCAAAGTATCAATAAGGTATTCAAAATGTATTGGTCGATATTTTCTTAAAGTTTTGGAGGACACTTTTTGGATATGTATCTAGGAGTATCATACATGTATTGGTATCGGATAATCAATACTTTTGCAATTTTGGATGAGAAATTGATTCTTGATTACACTCGGTTATTCTGTTAGTAATCTTGTTTATCTGTTAATAATGTTATCCCATTCCCAATCCTTCACAATCGCTTTTTGAGTGTGCTAAAGCAATCTTTTGTGGGATTTTTTTGGCAAGTAGGACTGAGATTTCTTGATTAACCCTATTTTTCAGGTCATCCCTAACTTGGACTTGTGGACCAGCTTGCCTAGGAGAACACAGGTATTCTTCCCCACAAATGCTTCAATTTTGGTATTTCTAATCTGGAAACAGAGGCAATGCATTTTTAAGAAGGATGGGAGTTGAATTCTTCGTGTAACCTTTGTACTATGCTGTGTCTTTGCAGAGCCTGTGCTCATCTGTGGTTAGAAAGTTTAAGGGGCCATCTGAAGGACACCGGAGCACCTATTCTCCTGTGAACTTCTGAGATTTCATTTTTGATTCTGGCTGTATGTGGTGAGTTCATTACGGATTATCTCAGACAAGAGATGAGCATGTTGCAGAAAACTGCATTTCAGATGCCCTACTGGTCAGCTCTGATGCTTCCTTGATATGGAACATTCTGCAGAAATTTGTAACTCTTGTTGATTCTCCTTCCATGAATTTAGCATTTCACATTCTTTTATCTATCTCTCTGAAAGAAAACAAGGAGGATGAGGAAGAGAAAGAAAAATATAAAACAAGTCTAGTGTGATAGGGAAAAAAATGCATTTGACTGGAGCTAATCCAATAATTTTGGTTGACATTTGTTAGTTGATAATAGGTAGTTGAGTAAATTTATTTTCTTGTTTGTTACCTTGACCATTAATTCATTATTGTTTTCCATTTTCTCCACTTTCAAGATTTGATTCACTTTTTCTCCCCCAGCTAAATCATATTTCCATTTCAAGTTAAATTACATATATGGATTGACTGGGTGTGTCTTTGTGCTGTTAATTTTCTACAAACAAAGTCGTCGTGTGCATGAAGTAAATGACTAAATGTCAACTTCAGTGGCCAGCTTCAATCTTGCTGGTAAACATTATTACACTGATTTATGTTTGTGAGCTAGTATGGAGCCGCCGTGGCCATATTTCATGTTTATTCTTTGAGATCAGGACACTTTGAACAATTAAGAATGAGTATAGTATAGTGTACCACAATATTCCAATTTTCGTATATGATGGTGCTGAATAGTTGGTACATCATGAACTAGAAGTTATTTAGGCTATGCGATACATAACCCACTTTGAAAGCAAATTTGCCGGTTTACCGGCTGAATTCTTGTCTATGAGCTGGGGTTGATATTTTACAGTAAACAGAAACAAGCATGTATAATTCATGACACTATATTGTGGCAGCAAAAGGTATATTTCTGGCGAAGAGGGGATGCACCTTTGCCTTTAAGAAAACATGACCATCTGAGTTGATGGATTTACTAGTCGTTTTTGTCTGGCCGCTCCACCAAGACATAGGCCGAATCATATCCTACAAACGATATTTTTCTTTCAAATTAGGTTATACATATGTAAATCTGAAGTCTTGTTAGATGGCGGATAATGTTTCTCTCTACATCTTGTGTCATGAAAATCTGTGATTTTGGTATGAGAAGTAAGCCTGATTCTCATCCAGCTGCAACGGGAAAATAATACGAGCAAGAATAAGAAAAGGTTAATATAAAATGAGTTTGTCCTAAAGTTGAACAAAAATGTTTATAGGTATACTTAAAGAGAAAATACATTTATATGTAACTATTAGTAACCATATTTAATTTTGATTTCCAATTCACGCTTCTTTGATCAAGAAGTATATACTAACACGAAGTTCACTTTTAAAAAGGTCGTTTCATCAACTCTAGCGTGGTATAGTAATAAACTAATGTATGGCACATGGAGTCACTCATCCAATGTTGATATAGTTTGGAACATAATAATGGATTATTCGTTCGTTGGAGATACCTAGATAGTTTATTCATTTGTCATGTTTCATCTCAAACATTTCTGAAGTCCAGCACAGCTGCAGCTGTATATAATAAATGGACAACGCTAGTAAATGTTTAAAGAATAAACTAATAGATACAAACAATAGTACCCGTGTTAATGTGGAAGATTGCTGTCTACACTCCAAACAATGTTGAGAAACACTAAATAATAGTTTTAACCTTGAATTTCATCGGCGGTTAACTGCCAAAAAGATTATATTGGTATTTTCCTGGTGTTTTCTGGCACCTCTTTAATGTGGGAACAACAATCTTCGTTAATGTGCCAATTGAGATCAAGAAAGCAAGTCAAATCAAATTGTAGCGTGACCTAACACTTAATCACCGTACACCTAACTTCCAACGCCTTATTCATGAATGAAACGTGACTTGCAAAAATAAAAAAGACCTGATCTAGTTGCTGATGCCTGATAGGTATTTTTGTTTCTTCGAAACTACTGCATATCTTCCCAACATTCCTCACACCTTTGGCATTGAAGCCAAGCAACTCCTTACCCTCCCTTGCTAAACACAACAACTTTTTTTATTTGAAAATATTATTCAACTATTTTTTTTATTAAAACAAATTGAGAATGGAGAAATTATTATTACTATGACACTAATGTCAATCTTAGAAATGTATCAGTTGAAATTTCAACAAGCTATAAAGTCAGATCTTACGAGCTAAACAATCTAAAATTCATGATAGAGTAGCAATTAATTATTAATAATTGATAGTAGAAATTAAATAGGTCCCCACGATGGCTCCCACTCACCTTAATTAGGTTTCACCTTTAAATAATTTTATAAAGTTTGGCATGTGAATGAATGAATGGAATGAAATGAAATGAATACTATAGCTACTACACATCTACTAGTTCATTTTGTGAGAAGATAAAAAAAGAAAGAAATAGTAATAATAATAATTAGTGTTTTGGGGTCCATGCATGGCAAACTCATTCAACCCTTCTTCTCTTCTTCTCAAAACAAAGCCTCGTCTCTCTTCTTATCTCTTCACCCTCTTATCCATCATCCTCTTCACCGCCATCATCCTCAACACCCATGACTTCCTCTTCATCTTCCGTCCACATCTCCAACAGCTCCACCCCAAAACTGAAACCAACACTGTACTCTTTTCAACGGTGACTCAGTCCAACAACACCGTTCAAGAGGTGGAGAAAAAGGAAGAAGAAGAAGAAGAAGAAAAAGAGTGTGATTTGTTTAGTGGAACGTGGGTGAAAGATGAGTTGACACGGCCATTATATGAAGAATCTGAGTGTCCGTATATACAACCACAGTTGACTTGTCAAGAACATGGCCGGCCGGATAAAGAGTACCGCCGGTTGCGGTGGCAGCCTCACGGTTGCGATCTTCCCAAGTAAGCGTGCTTATGTTTATTTCTTCTTTGTTTTGTATACGTGCTGGTTTTTTATGGGTTAAGTTAACGGTGGTGGGTCAGAGAGAGTGTAATTGTTGGAAGCGTTACCGACATTCAAAAAACATTGGAGAAGTAAAAAAACATTCAATACATTGAGTGAGAAATAAATAAATAAAAAACATTCAGTAGCTTTTCAATTTCAAAAGTAAACTTTTTACTTATTCTTTATTCATGTAATAATAGTTTAATGGCTGTACAATATTGTCGGTGTAAAATAGTATAGTTATCTCCGCCCAAAAAAAAGTTGTAGCAAGGTATTGGATTCTTGATGTAAGAAGGGTCCATTAAATATCTTTAACATGATTACAGTTAAGTGATTAACGAGCTTCATAAAAAAATAAATTGTCTGAGGGAATTTAATTCGATTATGTGTGAAAGAATTCTTGATCAGATTTACTTACCTCTGACCTCCGGATTACTAGAACTATCTTCTCAATGAATTAGAGTGTTAGCACAAAAAAAATTACATATCGGTTAATTATTTAGTATCTATTTGTTTCATAATGATCGTTTTTTAAAGAGTTCCATAATTATCGTTATATTTGTAAAAGATAAAAAATTATCTAAAAAATATTATTACTTTAAACTTTCAAGGTAATTCAATTACTTTAAACTCTACCTAATGTCATTTGCACCTCTCTAATGTTATTATTTTCTATTATGCATTTATAATAATGAAAAAACATCAATAGTTTGTTATAAATAATTGAGCAAAATCAATGAGGTAAACATTTTGATATCTTTGTGCAAAAGGTTGATATTGTAGTTATGTTAGAACGCGGGTTCGTACTTGCAATGTGTGAATGACATTTGATATGTGTTGGACGTAGGTTCGATCTCACAGTTCCAGTAAGGTTCAACCAAACAAAACAAGATTTGTCAAAATAATAAATAATTACAAATTATAGACATGTTTACAAGTTTTGGCAAACAAGGCTGTAGAATCGGACACTATAAGCAACTTTGTTTTCTGTAGGACATTTTATCTGTTTCTTCTAGAATGGGACCTTACAATGAATTAATAATGACATCATATTAATAATGCGACTAATTGGTCTCTCATAATTTGACTGTGACACAATTCGTAAACGTAGGAGGTTGCAATCGCAATCAGTGAATTATTGGTAGTGGTTGAGAGTGTGAAAACAAAGTCGCAGACAATTATTCGATATGTCTATGACAAATTGCAACGAATAATCATACATTGAAATTCTAGTTAAGGATTAAGATCATTATATACATCGTATAAATTCCACACAAAAAAAATCGAGGCCGAAAAATATAATAGCATAATAGTATACTTTTTTTTCTTTTCATAAATTCTAGGGGACCGTGACCACTGCTGATCCCCCTTCCAACTACGTCATTGGTTTGAGGATTAACATTGGTCTGAGGATTAACATTTGTTGCTGCAATGACCACTATTTTCCTTTTTGGGGCTTCTACGATGTAGTCAGAAAATTGACTTCTTTGGAAAAGTTATTTTGTTTAGCCAATAGTATAACTGCTGATGTCATGTCGGCTAGTGTCCTGCTGGTGGACCACTCTAAAACTAAACTTTACCTTATTACAAATCAGTCCTCATACAAAATATTAAGGGGAATTTCAATCTTAGTGCACAAATGGAAATCTATGTTTAATTTTGATTTAATCAGGGACACAATTGCAATAAGTAAAGATATAATGACACACCTTAGACAAATGTGCAATACCGTATAATCTGACGTGACATAAATTAAATACACAAATGCTCAATGATTAACCATTTAACTTCACTAGAAAAGTCATTCTCATAACTTCACCGTACAATTTTCATTTTCCTTGATGGTTGACACTTCTAGTGTTTCTATGGGCATGATTGAATCTAAGAGCATGTTTAAGAATTTAAACTACACGCACTGTCTTTTTACCATATGGGGTCCTCCAATTGGACAATAAAGTTAGAATGTACTACGACATGACCTACCTTTTCCTGTTTCAGCGAGAACAAAAAGACACAGCAAGAAAATTAATTGCCAATCAACTAGTAGTAGAAAGTGTGAAAGAGATCCAATGAAAAACCACTAGAAATTTTATTTTCAAGTTAACATAGATTGTAGTATCAATTTTCTTTATGGTTCTTGATGCAAGAAATTAGCCAATCCTCGTAATAATAGGAAGAATTGGTAAAAAAAAAACATAATATGATGATTACATATGGAAATAGTAACATTTTACTAGAATGGACATTAGTTTTGTCCATAACTCCTACCTCAACAGACAAAAATGTCGAAATTGTTAGGTTGGACATATTTCTTCTATCTACCAAAAAAAATGTACATTAGTTATTTCTTTTCCTTGAAGTTCTACTTCTAGAAAGTGTTAATTTTGTTGGTTTAGTAAACTAGCTTTGTGTTGGATCCTGAATGCACACACCTAAATTAGGATTTTGAATTTTTTCAAAGGTGTATGTTGCAGATTAGAAAATTAAGTAAATTAATATATACATCTTTACCAATGTTACAGATTCAATGCCAGCTTAATGCTAGAAACACTTCGTGGGAAGAGGATGATGTTTGTCGGGGACTCTCTCAATCGGGGTCAGTATGTCTCTTTGATATGTCTTCTCCATCATCTCATTCCCCAACATGCCAAATCGATGGAAACCTTTGATTCTCTCACTGTCTTCACAGCCAAGGTAGCTAGCTACCTCTTACTCTTAGATTATGTGCAATATATTCTCAATAGTTTCAGATGCATTATTTTAGACTTAAAATCAATTTTGGTCAATTTATTTTGCCTTATTCATGATTTTTTGGTCCCTCCATATCTAATTCCACTATTATAGTCCCTCGGTTTTCAAAATGACCGACTCTTCCCCATTAATACATTTTGAGGTTGAATTTTGATGATGTGACAAGTGAGATGCTTATGTGACAACTTGGTTGATGATGTGAAACTGTCTAAACGGATTCTATTTGACAACTAATTTTTATTTCATCAAAATATACAATAGTCTATATCGCAAAAACACGTAAATTTGATGTGGAACATTATTTACGTGGATTCTAACTTAGAACTCATTTTCATGCCACCAACTTAGTTGTCACATAAGTATTTCAGTTGCCAAATCATGCAAAAAATCAACCCAAAATGCATAGCTGGGGGAAAATGCTAGATATTTTGAAAACTAAGGGGCCAAATTTGCGGATTTAAAAATGGAGAGACCAAAATGGCAAATGAAACAAAATATTAGATGATCAAATCTGCATTTAAGCATTGTTATTATGTCCATCCTTTTCTTTCTTTGTTTTTCTCTATATGTTCATACTGTTGTATTTAATTAGGAATACAATGCTACAATTGAGTTCTATTGGGCACCTTTTCTTCTTGAATCAAACTCCGATAATGCTGTCATCCATAGGGTAACTGATAGAATTGTAAGAAAGGGTTCAATCAATAAGCACGGTCGTTATTGGAAAGGCGCAGACATTTTGGTATTCAACACCTATCTTTGGTGGGTAACCGGCTCCAACATGAAGATATTGTATGTTCCTAATCCACTATATTCAATAAATTATTTACTCGTTTTTTATGCAAATGCCATTGATTAATTAGCCCCTAATTAATGTCTACTCAAATTTTCAGGCTTGGTTCTTTTAAGGATGAAGTAAAAGAGATTGTTGAGATGCAAACAGAGGAAGCCTATCGCATGGCTATGAAAAGTATGCTTAGATGGGTGAAAATGAACATGGATCCCAACAAGACTAGAGTCTTCTTCACCAGCATGTCGCCTTCTCATGGAAAGTGAGTATACTATAATTCACAAACTCGGTTTCCCTGCCGTCGGGGATTCCCCACTTTCACACATTGAAAATATCTGGAGCCGTTTGATTAAAGATAAAACGGTCAAGATTCAAGTCCAGATTTTTCAATTATAAAACAAGTTAAAATCTACACTTTTTTGGGTTGTTTGAATTTGATTGAACCCACACCAATATTTAAGAATAATTCTTGATTATTACACATATACCATACAATATCACAATTTTCTACGCTAAAAGTGGTTAAAGACTTGGACTTAGACTTTCACTTCCCTAAGGTTGACAAATCAAACCCCTTCAAGCCACTAAAATTTTCCCCGAGTAGACAATCCTCCCCTAGAACAATAAAAACATTTTAAGAACGAATTATTCTAGAGAAAACGGTCTGAATCTTGGTTAGAACAATTTTTTACCATATTTTACTTGCCTCCAAGCCAACGTGCATCATGCTTGTATTTAATTAAAGTACTATATTATTTTGGCAGGAGCATAGAGTGGGGAGGGGAACCAGGAGGGAACTGCTACAATGAAACAACTCCAATTGAAGAACCCTCATATTGGGGATCTGATTCATTGAAAAGCATAATGCAAGTAATTGGAGAAGAGTTCAGAAAATCAAAATTTCCCATAACATTTCTCAATATCACTCAACTTTCCAACTACCGTAAAGACGCACATACATCAATCTACAAAAAGCAATGGAATCCATTGACTCCAGAACAACTAGCTAACCCTGCTAGCTACTCTGATTGTATACACTGGTGTTTACCTGGACTTCAAGATACTTGGAACGAGCTTCTATTTGCCAAGTTATTTTATCCTTGAAACAACACCAAAATTGAACAGATTTCTTGGTTCACACGTTGCTTGAAGATTTGTAAATTGGAAGATAAAGCATGTGGGTATGATTATTTTTTATTTTTTTTGGTTAGAAAATGAGCTATAGGGGTTTTACATGAGAAAATTGGATTGATTTTTTTTTTCTTCTTCCACTTTAACAATGCCAAATTCAAATGGTGCTAACATATGTACGGGGAAATGAATTGCTATTCTTCATTTTGTTTTAGCTTTTGGCAGAGAAAAATTCATTATAGATATAACATTTTACATGTCTTGAGAACTTAAAGCAGTCTCTGGAAAAAAGAAACATGCCGGCAAAAGTATACTAAAATTTAGATGAATGCTAAGGGCAAGCTCGTCTAAACACACTCTTAACTATTGGGTTGCATCACCCTATTTTTTAAACCCTAAACTCGGTATCTACAAGTTAGTCTATTTTCTTTTTTCTCTTTACTTTGTTAAGAAGGGTGCGGAAGAATCAGAGTTGTTGTTGTTCAAAGGAGATGATAAGCTTAGTGTGAGAGACTCAATTGTACACCCTTTCGCTTAATGGACAAATGAAAGGTTTGGTTTGATAGAAGTTGATGTTATCCATCGACACCAAGTCTACCAAATTTATGTATGATCTGATTCTTACAAGCATTTTTACTTGACTTCACTGTTTCTAAATATTTTTAGAAGAGCGGTATTATAATGAATAAAAAATGCAATGAAAGGTTCAACGACACGAAAATCAGTCGTTCTTCTAGGAGTTTAATACCTTCAAGTGATGTGAAACATGTTTTCGATTTGTCTTCGCAAGATCCAAAAGTGGCACTCACACTCTACTGTTCTTGTGATGAGACTAGAAAATACAAAATTTGCACACAGAAAATAGATGGCTAAAACGTTAAGAGAAATCCCTGAAATCTTGATACTTGATAAAGGCCACAGTCATCGAAGCACTAAATCAAGGTTGAGGAAATATTTAATGAAACTTCCAACAGAATTGAGAATATTACTTTCTGGCACATTGTTTTAGAACAATTTCTGTGAATATTTCCACACACTTTGTTTAGGTAGACCGAAATATGTTGATGAAGTTCTACAAGAGTTAGATTCTAAATACATAAGGAAAGGATACATAGAGAATAAATCACAACATTTTCTCAAGGCACCAGCGAGGAAATTCTTCTTGGACAACATTGCAAAGAAAATTAACGCAAATATCATGAGGGAAAAATGCAGGGTGTATATGTGCTGTGAAAATCATGAGTGGTTTCATCGATGTTTATGAAAATGGAAATTATTCTGATACTCTTTTAGGATTAGAAATCTATAAAGTGCTCATAAATGTGTCCGATGAACAACATAAGATTTTCAGAAACTGCAGAAGAAAATGGGGACGAGGCATTGGATTCCAAGTACAAAACTGAAAGATTTTCATTCATAGAGGGATAAATAGAGTGAGGATTGAGAGTTCTCTCTTATATGTTTATTCATCTATCAATCAATATTGCACTTGGTTATTTTGCTTTCCTAATTCACACATTGGATTGGAATGAATTGAATAATACTTAAGGTAGCAAATTTAGTCTTATACAACTTCATATATTCTAGTATTAAAATAGATTTTAATTAATAATCAGTGTGGTTCCCTGGATATGTTTCTAAAAACACTGAAACAAGCAAATGAATACCAGTTTGTGTTCTTGAGACTGTTTCAAGGCTGGGTTTATATGTCTGATCTCTAGTAAGTCCAAGTCATACATTTTTTGTGAGTACCTTCCTTATAGGTTTAGTGCACCGGGCTGCCGATTTTTTACCTTCCTTGTAGGTTTCAAGGCTTGAACACAATGTTTTAATTTCTGATTTTTCAAATCAATGGAGAAATTGTTAAAGGAAATAATCATTGAAGCAACATAACAATAGTCAGTGGTAAGTACACTAACACTTAATTTGCATTTTAGGTAGTATAAGCCCAGAAGAAACTACAATGGCTCACAATTGTGACAAGGATATTGATACAAGTTATTCTGAAATAAGTGAATATGAAGATAAATGTTATTTTTTTTATGCAATTAAAAATCAAGGCATTTCATTTAATAAAATTGTCCAAATACAACGGAAATAGAAATGTTGAAGAGTAGCATAGCTGGTAGATACTTATGCCAAAACATGAGCACTGTCACACATAACTATAACCCATACTCAGATAAATCAGTTTTAGCAATAATTGTAGGTATTAGTCACCACATTTACTGTCCAATTCAATAAAGTCATGATTCATGGACATAAGCCACTTGAGAGATTGCAACAGCCCCCATACTTCAGGCACAAATAAATTATGTGTGATGTGAAGCGGCCTAAAGTCGTAAACTATCACACACACATGCTCCCATACAAACTCAATCCTTAAAAACCAAAGAGTTTAACACAAAAACCCCCCGTGATATTTGTATAACCATTTTGTGACTATTTTTTCTCTCATACTCTCATTATATTTTTACTTTATTTCTCTATTGTTTTGGTTTTCGTGTCAATGCATACTTTTATTTGTAAATCCATGATTGTCTCATAAATTCTCATACAAATACAAATGACTTTTTAAATAACATAACTCTAAACAATTTTAATTAATTCTAAAAACGAGCAATTAATAATCCTTATACATGCTTGAAAACCTACAAAATTTATTTATTAAATAATTTTACAATAATTTTATCTTATTATCAACACAACATTTATCCCTCAAAAAAAAAAAAAAAACAACACTTATAATTTTGACTAAAAGTCAACATTAACTTTTTTATGACTAAAACTCAACATTAATTTATATTTGGCTAAATAACATCAGGGTCCTTTAAGTTTGAGGTTTGTAATATATTGGTCCTTTAAGCTATTTTGGTCACACCTAAGTCTTTTAAGTTTGAGGTTTATAACTGATCGATCATTTAAGTTATTTTTGTAACACATAAGTCCTTTAAGTTTTTAAACGTTTTCGATTTAGTCCTTCTACCACATCATCATTTTTGTTACGTTTGGTTAACAAAAAGACTAAATTGAAAACGTTTACAAACTTAAAGAATTTATGTGTAACCAAAATAACTTAAAACATCAATATGTTACAAACCTCAAACTTAAAGGACTTATGTGTGACCAAAATAGCTTCAAAGATCAATTTGTCACAACGCTTATGCTCCAATTCAATAAAGTCAAGATTCATTGACATAAGCCACTTGAGAGATTGCAACAGCCCCCACGCTTCAACCCAAATAAAGTACTCTCTCCGGTCACTGTTATAAACAAAATTTCACTTTTTAAATACATGGAATAATTAATGTATATAGTCTTTATTATAAACTAGATACATTAATTATCCAATGTATCAAAATTTTGCTTATAATAGTGACGAGAGAGAATATGTGTGATGTGAAACGGCCTGAACTATCACACACACGCTCCCATACAAACTCAATCCCCAAGAAACAAGGGTTTAAGACAAAAAAATATCTCTTCTAACAAATGATAAGAGATCCGAAAATGATATTTGTACAACCATTTTGTGACAACTTTTATGACAACCTTCTCTCTCATATTCACATTATGTTTTAACTTTATCTTTCTATTATTTTGATTTTCGCATCAATGCATACTTTTATTTGCAAGTCCATGATTGTCTCATAAGTTCTAATATACAAATGGTTGTTCAAATAACACACCTATAAAAGATTTTAATTAATTCTAACGAACGACAATTAATAATCCTTATACATGCTTCAAAAACCTACAAAATGTATTTAATGTTTATTTTTACAATAATATTCTCTTGTTATCATCACAACATTAATAATTTTTTTAGACTAAAAGTCAACATTAACTTTTTTATGACTAAAACTCAACATCAATTTTTATTCATTAAAACTCAACATAATAATTATTTTCTAAAAATAAAAAATAATAATGATAAATATAAATAAATGTTGAATGTTTTAAATGAGTATAAAAAATATTTTCTACCACTTTTGACCACATTTATTTTATACCTTTTTTTATGCCAAAAATATTTTATACCATAAACACTATTTTTTTAATGATTGAGTTTAAGATGTAGAAAACTTTACATAGTTTTTTAATGCCTCTTTTCTATAAATATTATCACATTTGCAAAAATATCCGTCAAAAAAAATTGTCACTTTTAGTTTCCAATTTTACTTTAATTGTATAATGTAATTAATGTTTTGAGCATCACTAAAATGTTAGTAAGTTCCTTAATTTATGTTTTTAATAATTTAAATACATCAATAAGTAATATAAGTATTTCGTTTTGTCAAAAAAAAAAAAAACTATCTCGGGGAAAGAATCATTCTATTTTATTTATTTATTAATATGCGTCGATTGAGGTTCTGTATTTGATTGTACCATATACGATGTATCCACGTGCACTCTCAACATCCTCCCTCTCTCTCACATATGAATCTGCACAAAAGTTAAGGTTGTTTTTTCTTCATTGCACTCACTTCATAATCAAGTACGTTACTTATCATTATCATATGTTTTCCAACCTTTTTCTTTGTCTTTCTCTTTTATGTTTACATTCATCTTAAATTGATCATATCTTTTGATTGATCCACCTTGTTTGGTCTTAAAGTTTAAGCCTTTTCATAACTTCACTTCAAGTTGACAATCATGAATATATATTCATGTCTTACAATGTTTATATTTGTTAAGTTGACAGTGTCTTTTGATTAAAAGTTCACCTCATTTGGTTTTAAAATTTAAATCTTTTCACAACTTCATTGTAAGGGAACCATTAGAAATTTATACATTCTATTCAAGTATATCCCATATCTTTTAACTTATATATATTTTTTATTTCAATTAAAAGATATTAAAAACATCAACCCACACACACACAACACACACAAGATCTATATATGATTTATCCAAGAGATTTCTCAAAATCCTCTCTCTCTCTCTCTCTCTCTCTCTCTCTCTCTCTCTCTCTCTCTCTCTAATATGAATCTGCACATAATTTAAGGCCGTTTTTTCTTCATTGCACTCAAATCTATAGTCAAGTACGTTACTCGCTATTTATATTCATCTTCAATTGTTAATTTGTTCATATCTTTTGATTGATCCACCTTGTTTGGTCTTAAAGTTCAAGTCTTTTCATAACTTCACTGTAAGTTGACCATCAGAAATTTATATTCGTGTCTTTTGATGTTTGTATTCATGATAACTTGTTAAGTTGATGATGTCTTTTGATTAATTCATCTTGTTTGGTTTTAAAGTTTTAATCTTTTCATAATTTCGCTCTAAGTCGACCATCAGAAATTTATATTCGTGTCTTTTGATGTTTGTATTCATGATAACTTGTTAAGTTGATGATGTCTTTTGATTAATTCATCTTGTTTGGTTTTAAAGTTTTAATCTTTTCATAATTTCGCTCTAAGTCGACCATCAGAAATTTATATTCGTGTCTTTTGATGTTTGTATTTATGATAACTTGTTAAGTTGATGATGTCTTTTGATTAATTCATCTTGTTTGGTTTTAAAGTTTTAATCTTTTCATAATTTCGCTCTAAGTCGACCATCAAAAATTTATACTTTCAATTCAAGTATATCCCGGATCTTTTAACTTAATTTTTTTCAATTCAATTGAAAGATACTTCCAAAATGTCATGATTTATGCATATATATCTCATATCTATCTTAAGTTGAATTTTGTGATCATATTTTTTGTAGACTAATCAAGTATTGAAGAATAACACGTTGCAAGATCAACCACTTAATTAGCTTTTAAAATTTGAATTCCGATGGTACCCAGAAAAAGAAATTTGCAACATTGGAATCATCTATTCGTGAATCTTATCGTAAGTCTTCTTTCCTGTTTGCCCTAATTTATTATTCATGAGATAGAAATCAAAATAATAACAACATATGAAAATTTACAAATGGATCAAGAGCATTGATTATGTGATTTTTTTCTCTTCAATTTGTGATATATATTGAATAGATTTTATGTCATTACCATGATTAATGCATCGACTATGATATATAGACCTGGATTGGTTAGATTACAAGAGAACAATTGATTGCACGATAACGTTAGTTACACAGGATGCCTTTTGTATTTATACACCCGACAATTTCGTCAACCAAATTGTGAATTAACAAAGCTCGTTGAATCTATAAGAAGTCACTAAATTATAATTGAAGTCATCTAAAATCATAGTTATTATAGTTCATTAGACTAGTAATAAATTATTCAATCATGACTTCATTAACTGTTTAACTTTGCCAGCGTTTGTTCGTTACATTGGCGCACACACAACATTTACACACACACACACTCACTCACTAACCATGTGTGAAATGATAAGTTGTCATATGTCAAACACAATATTATTTGATTTTTGTGTGTATTTTTTAAATGTCTAAATTGTAGAAGATAAAAAGTGGGAGAGGATTAGTATAACATACCGTCATTAACTAGATCTTGCATGTGTTATCAAAAGCACAACCTCAAGAGGATAACCAGTGCACTTAGCCATTTTCTTTTGCAGTTTACGTAAAACTTCGTGTTGTTCATCAGATGTATTCATGAGCAGTGTTTAGATTTGTAAACCTGGAAGAGTATCAGAAGAATTTCCACTGTCATAAACATCGATGAAACGACTAGTGATTTTTCGCAGCACATATATACCCTTCATTTTTTCCTCATCAATATCTGAGTTAAATTTCTTTGCAAATTGTCCACGAATTTCCTCGCCCGTTTCTCGAGCAAATGCTGCGCTTTTTTCATTATTTTACCACTCCTGTACTTAGAGTCTAACTCTTGTAGAACTTTATGAACAAATTTCCTTCTAGCTAAACAATGTGTGTTGAAATCAAGGCTAGTTTATTGAAAAGAATATTACTTCCTTAAGCATGAAATCAAGGCTAAGAGCAACCTTGATACAAAATTCTGTTTCTGGTGCTAGTGTTCCTTGAAGCTTTATCTATCACTGTTTGAAATGGCATTACTCAAGTCGTCTCATAAAAACTGACATGTAAACTACATGGATTCGTGTAAACCTTTTACGTTTACATGCATGAAATTTTGAACTATCTTTTCTGTGATATTTGATTATTGTTTGAAAAAAAAATTTGACCATCACTGTTTGGTGATAAATGTGAAGCTCCCATGAACAAATTACCACAAATTCAAAACATGGGTGCTTTTTGTTAATACATGAAGGGGTGAGGGATTAGGTTAAGTTACTCTAGAGGTGCTCATAGTTTCTCTAATTTTTCAAAAAGTACTAATTTGAAAGAAATTGCTTCAAAATTTTCAAAAGTCTAAAGAACTATGAGAAACTTTCAAACCGGTACTTTTTGAAAAATTAGAGTAACTATGAGCACCTGTAGAGTAATTTAACCTAATCCCTCACCCCTTCATGTATTAACAAAAAGCACCCATGTTTTGAATTTGTGGTAATTTGTTCATGGGGGCTTCATATTTATCACCAAAAAGTGACGGTCAATTTTTTTTCAAACAATAATCAAATATCACAGAAAAGATAGTTCAAAATTTCATGCATGTAAACGTAAAAGGTTTACACGAACCCCTGTAGGCTTTACATGTCCTTTTTATGAGACGATTTGAGTAAAGCCATTTCAAACAGTGATAGATCTGTTAGTTCTTCTAAAAACAATTTGTTTATTTTTCTTTTCTTAGATCATTGAAAACCTATGGATTTTAGTACTATAAAAAGAAACATTGAGGCTAAGAGTGGCTCTAGTTATAAGAATGTGCAGGAGATATATGCTGATGTGAGACTTATTTTTAAGAATGCAATGGAATAAAATGATGAAAAGAATGATGTCTTGACCATATGATGGCTCAAGACTTTTTTTGGAAAAATTTGAGAATAAATAGCTGCATCTTCTGCCTAAAGTTGTTAGGCGATATTTTTTGTTTTCCCAAATTATTTTCCTTTCTTTTGGATAAAATTGATTTCAGTCATCGTATGCAATATTTTTCTGTAGCTACATTGACTTTTTTTGATAATTTCTGGAGAGTGAACTATCAAAAGAAGACGCACATGAGCAATTGAAGCACATGAGAGCACTTATGCCAACATGACTAGTTAATCACTGTTGTTTTGATATTCATCAAGGCCATATCAATTGGTTTGGCATAAGTGGCTTCTTGAGCAAGCTTTTTATTCAACTGGCCATGTGATTCTTCCTTTGATGGTTCACTCTCCTGAAATTATCAAATAAGGTCAATGTAGCTCCAGAAAAATGTTTCATAGGAACCGAAATCAATGTTATCCAAAATAAAGGAAAATAACTTGGGAAAAACAAAATAACCGCCTTAGCAACTGTAGGTAAAAGGTGCAGTCATTTATTCTCAAATTTTTGTAACGAAGTTTTTGCCATCACATGGACATAATTTATTTCATTGTTATACTTCATTGCATTCTTAAATATCAGCCTTACATCAACATATATCTCCCGGATATTCTTATAAACATAGCCATCCTTAGCCTCCATTTTTCTTTTTATGGTAATAAATTCCATAGGTTTTTCAATGATCTAGGAGAATAAAAACAAAATATAAATTGTTTTTAAAGAGTTAGCAGGTATAATAGATAGATAACAAGCTGAAGGGCCACTAACACCAGAAACAGAATTTTGTATCAAGATTGACTCTAGCCTTGGTTTTGTGCTTAAGAAAGTAATATTATAAATTCTTTTAATGAACTAGCCTTGATTTCAACACACTTTGTTTAGCTTGACCGAAATTTGTTCATGAAGTTCTACAAGAGTTAAATTCTAATTACAGGAGAGGAAAAATAGAGAAGAATGCGCAGCATTTTCTCGAGATGCGGGCGAGGAAATTCTTCTTGGACAATATTGCAAAGAAAATAAACTCAGATATTGATGAGGAAAAAATGAGGGTCCATGTCCTGTGAAATATCATAGCGGTTTCATTGATCTTTATGACAGTGGAAATTCTTATGATACTCTTCCAGTTTACAAATCTAAATACTGCTCATGAATACATCTGCTGAACAACACGTGATTTTACATAAAATGCAGAAGAAAATGGCTAAGTGTACAAGTTATACTCTTGAGGTTGAAATTTTGATAACACTCGGGTCGATACATCCATAGTTGATCAAAACAGCAGCCACATGTGCAGCGAAGTTTTTCTCCAAAGAAAAATTGAAGAGACTAGAAGGAAGAAAATTTTACTTGAGGAAAGGTTCTAAAATAAGTTTTGTTTGAGCCTAATCTCACGTGTAACGAAAAATGAAAAGATTCTTAGCTTTTGTCTCAACCTTGCACCTGTGAGGTTTTTGATAGATCAGTTATTTGCAAAGTACTTTCAGTGGCGAAAGGGTAAAGAGATTTTGTTACTAACTTGTGAGGTATATTTAATTGAAAGTGATAGATAAGTTTGAAGGTTCTCGCGGCAGTTCGAAGATACTTCTGTCTTCAATCAATGTTGTGCTGAAGGTATTAGTTTAACAGCAGCTTCTAGAGTGAATTTTTTGGATACTGAGTGGAACCTTTCGAAAACAAAGCAAGCTAATGCACGGGTTTTTCGCCCGGGCCAGCATAAAGTGATTTATGTGTTTCAATTATTGACGACCGGGTTGATGGATGAAGATAAGTATAGAAGAACTACTTGGAAAGAATGTATTTTTTGAATGATTTTTAGTGAGGAGTTTGTGGAAGATCCTTCTAAATGGCAAGCTGAGAAGATTGAAGATTATATACTTAGGGAGATAGTTGAAGAGGATAAGTCTAAAGGCTTCTGTAAGGAATATGCCACGTCAAACAGAAGCACAACAAGGACTTCTAGAGGGAGTTGGACATCAAGGCATTCTAGAAAGATCAGAACTGGTAATGCAGGAGCCACAATCTGTTAGGCATGAGCTGCAATTACATAAAGTGAGAAAGGGGACGAAGCATCGGATTCCTAGTACAAAGCTCAAAGGTTTTTATTGCTATAGGTATAAATGGAGTGAGGATTAAGAATGTGGGTGTGGATAATTTGTGTAGAAATTTCTGTTCTTCTCTTCTCTGAGAATTCTCTCTTATATATTTATTCATCCATCAATATTGTAATTGGTTACCTTCATTTCCTAACTCACACACTAGGATTGGAATGAATAGAATAATACTTACAAGTTAGTGTAAGTATCTCATGATTTAACTATCAAAGGCAGTTCATAATATGTGTTTAATCAAGGCAGTGATCCTGTCCCTTGTTACTTAAGTCACAAGTAATGTGGAATGGATGGTATATTTTTATGATTTTATCCTCTTCCTCTATATTTTTCTATTTGGTCAGTGGTCTAAAATATGATTATGCAGACAAGACCAAGTAGTCATTGTGTCAATATCTATTATTCACTGCTTACTTGTTGCATTACTTTTATATTTTGAAAAGCTTTCTTATTCTTTATACAAATCCAATATTCCTTGAAAGGTTCACTCCTTGTTTTATACATTACTTTTATAATTGAGTTGGTGTTTTGAAAAATTCTATAATGTTTTTCTCTATCTTGTAGGCTCAATAAACATAGATATCTTCATTATACGTTTTGTGTTTTTTATTATTGCATTGAATTTAGATATTTCTTGAGGTTGTTTCAAGGCTGTGTTTACATGTCTGATCTCTTAATTATCTAGTATTCAGTTCCGGTTACACATTTAAAGGAACGTTTTAAGAGAAAAAACCTTTTATCACATTGTTAGAAAAGTATGATGTGAAAAACAAATAGCATGTTAAAATCATTATGCTTCTGATGAAGAAATTCGGTCTTACACATAATTATAAGAGAGACCCATACTCAGATAAATCAGTTTTAACATTGTAGATATCAGTCACAACTTGCTTACTTTCCAATTCAATAAATTCAAGATTCAAGGACACAAGCCACTTGAGAGATTGCAACAGCCCCCATGCTTCCCCTTCCACCGCCGTCATAGTTGAAGGAATCCACATAGAGTTTGCTGGTGTTAAACGGCCTGCACTATCATGCACACATGCTCCCATACCAACTCCGTTTTGGGCAGAAACTATAGCAACATCTGAGTTGCATTGGACATAACCGTGAGACAGAGGCAACCAGTTCATATGGTTCTAGTTTTTACTATCTGGCCGTGCATGCTTCAAGGCATGCCAAACAGCTGCTACCAGAGCCAAAACCTGTGAGCAGTTCTCCGAAAAACCCTCTCAAGGCTCTTTGTTCCTCCTCTTACAGAGACTCCACAACACCGTGCAAAACATTTCCAGCAAGTTCCGATCTAACCGCCTGCAAATTCTGAAAAATACGACAGAAAAACAGTCTGCAGTTGACAAACTCACGCAAAACATCCAAAATACCCAATCGCTTGCAGCACTGCACACTGCAATGATAACCCAGAAATAAATGCCAGTTACACACCTTTATTTTGCTGATTTATAGGCATAGCTAAACAATTTCTTGACAACCAAATACTCAACCAATCGCCAGGGACATTTAGATCTTCTCTATTAATTAATATCTCCATATACACCCCGTAGGCACTCTTTATAGAGTGTTTTCCATGCTATCATGTTGGATGTGAATATAGCTCATGGTACATGCAAATGTTTGGGGTTGTCATCTACGATAGGAAGAAGCAAAAAGTCAATGTTCAAAATTATCAGAGATTGTGTGTGGAAAAAAAATGAACTCTTGGAGTGGAAAGGCACTATCTAGAGCCGTTAGGGAAGTGCGTATCAAATCGGTGTTCCAAGTAATTTCAGCATATATGATGAGTATTTCCTTGACCCCCTCTTTTCTTGGTGACGACATTTAAACGATGATGAATTCATTTTGGTGGGGTTAAAAAAGAAGGAAATCATGGCATACATTGGATCTCATGTGATAAACTACCGATGGACAAATGAATATGGGGTATGGCCTATGGGGATAAAAGACTTATATTAGCTTAATATTGCTATGCTAGCTAAGAAAGCTTGGAATTGAATTACTAATTCTCAATCGTTAGTTGCTCAAGTACTCAAAGCTAAATATTTTCCTAATAACGACTTATTGAGTGCAAAAATTGGTAGTAATCCAAGTTTCACATTGCAAAGCATTTGTACTCCTCGAGCGTTATGAAAGGAAAATTTACAATGGAATATAGGAAAAGGAGAGAATATTTTTGTGTGATCTGAGAACTGGATTAATAGGTCGAATGGGAACAAACTGAAAGCATTAACATATCCCATAAATGTTAATTTGAAAGTAGCAGAGTTGTTGCGTGCGGACTCTAAAATGTGGGACGCAGATTTAATCCAAAGCCTAAGCATGCTGAAATCTACAGGTATATTTACAGTTAAGACTACTTATTATAAACTTGCTATAAATAATTTGGTTGATTATATTATTTGATGACTAAATGGTAACTGACCTTTAGTTTGGAAATTAAGAGATTGTCTTCCAGCTAGACTTAAGCTTGTAACAAAAAAGTTACCTGTTCTCAAAACTGTATTTATTTATTGTGATATAGTTCACTAGAAGGCTATAAACATGAAAACAAAATAATTTTGAATAAAAAATTAAAAATAAACAGATAGTAAAACAACTTTTTTATACCAATTCAAAATTAAAAATAAAGATTAACATTTCAATTTTATTTTATTTTTTAAAAAAATGTATTAAAATATTTGCAGAGAGAATTATTTTAGAGGGAAAGATTGTAAAAATGAAGTCTATTGATATAGGAAAAATAGACACATGTTGTGTATCTGCGTCGGCTTTTAGTCCGACGCAAATATCTTTAAAATTTTCAAAAATAAGCTCTAAAATTTATGGTTGTCATTTTGGTATACCGGCGGTTTAAGATCTTTGCAAAATAACTACATCGCTCTTAAATTTCTATGTGGTGTATGCCACCGCAATTGTTTGCGTCGAAAATTGTCCACGGCGGCAAATGTCAAAATACAGACGCAAATGTTTCTAAAAAATTGCTACTAACATTTGCGTTGGTAGTGCTTGACACAAATGCATTTCAAGCTGCCACAAATTTGCTAGGTTCTTATGATGTTTTTGTCCTAGAGATCAATTTTTTTCTTGATTTTTCGCAAACACGTTAAAATAAGGCTTCACAAATGAAATTAGAATTTTAAGACAATGGGACGATTAATTTTGATATTTTAAACAGTCAAAAATTTTATAGCATTCCAAAGATATCTCAATATCTTTTGGTTTTTAACCAAAACGTGCAAAATAGCAGTTTTATTCTGAGTAAGCATGGGACAAATTTCAATCCGCATTTTCGCATGCTAGTTTATAACATCATGAGAACCTTCACCTCAAAATTTAGGATTTTTTAAACGAGGGATAAATTAATTATGATTTTTCTTCCCCAATGATTATGAATTTTAAACATAAATCATAATTAATTCGTTCGTCGTTTAAAAATTCCCGAATTTCGTGGTGGAGGTTCTTATAAAGATTTAAATATGTCTACAAAATTGAGGAGTGAAATTTGACCCGTGAATATATGATTACTCTTAACAAAATTGTGATTTTGCACATTTTTGTTGAAAAATCAAAATAAATTGAGGCGTCATTGGAATGCTGTGAAATTTTTCCAAATTCTTTCTATGTATTTTAATAGAGGTCTCTGATGCCTAAATTATGCAAGTGCACTAAACCGTTATAAAGTAATAAAGTAGTAAGTAAAATGATCTCTACATAAATTGTCATTTCAACTAGGCAACTAGCTAAACTTATTAAAATAGTAAATAAAAGAAATTAAAATGGGAAAGTTTGCAGGTTTGATTTGATTGCGCAAAGCAATTGAATTCAGTGCTGAAAATTAAAGGGTTGATTGCAGATTTTAGCGGTGACTTGGATTCTTCAAATCACATTTAATTCCTTGTTGGATGTACATTTATTAGTTTTGAGCATAAGAGTTCCATTTAAATGGCTAGTTTGGTGGGATCTAACGTCCCTGTAGATGTCAAGTTGTTCCTCAATCACCCAAAAGATCATACATGATATATGGTCTTCGATCCTACAAAGATCTGTATGTGGTCGGATAGTTATTAAGGTGGGGACTTACTCTCTCACAGGTAATTAAAACATAGACATAGTAGAAATTCCTAAATTGTAATCTAAAGGAACCACGTTACATAGGAACCTTAGAATTTCACCACATACCCTTACTTGTCCTTAGTGGATTAAATGGATAGGCCTAACCCTATCTTACTAAGGGAAAAAGAAAAAGTTTGTATGCAGCGTTGAGAAAGTAGATCAGAAAAAATTGTGTAGCCTATTTCTATGTTTAGTCAGAATAGTTAAGTATGTCACACTCCTTAGAATTCGTGAAAGCAATTAAAAAAAAGACAAATTACTCCTTAGAGGCTCACCTTAGAATTATAATCAATATGGATTTAGTTACTCATGGTAACTAAAGACAAATTACATAAAAAAAATAAAAATAAACATGCTCTAAGAACAAAGGTTAGGAAGAGACTCATCTGTTGATGCTTCTAGCATTTTCCTTCCTTTTGAACCACCAAGTTTTGAATGATAAAAAGTGAATGAAAGCTCTTGTATTTATAGGGAAGTTTCCAGCTGATTTTGAGTTGAAAATCTGGGATTTTTCCACAAACCTATAGAGAAAAGAAATGGGAAAACCCTATTTTTACCCGATCTCGTATGTATCCCGCCCCAGGGGTCATTCGTGTTGAGTGCTGGAAACATGGGTTTTACCATGTGTTTTGCACACTCGGGGCGTGTAGGAGCACACCCTAGGCAAATCACTTCAGCTCCCTATTCGATTTTGCCATTTTCTTCGTTCTTTTGAGTGCTTCCATCCTTCAAATTGGTCTTGAGACTTGGGAAAGAATTCCCTCAAGTTGCAATGTATCTAGAGGCCTCTTGAATCTTCATTCCATGTATTCCCGAATCTTCATGAGGCGTCATTGTTTTGCCAAATTACATGATTTTTTAGAATGATTACAAAACACCTAAGAATTGCTTGGTTTAGGGAAGAACTAGAATTACATGATTCAGTATTAAAACAATACAAAACGTCCCTTAAAACATGAACAACTTCTCTAAAACTCTTTTGTATTGACTTAAATCACCACTAAAATGAATGAAAAATATGCTGAAAATAACATAAGATGATTGTGTTTTGCTGTTTTTTCTCTACGAGTTTGTGGAAAAAGCCCATTTTTTCAACTCAAACTCAGTTGAAAACTTGCCTATAACTACAAAAATTCTCATTCACAAATTCTAATTTAAAACTTGACGATTCTAGAAAAAGTCAAACGTCAAGAGCATCAAATGGAGGATCTCTCCTCAACGTTTGTTCTTAGTGTATATTCTATTTCTTTTCTAATTTGTTTTTAATCACCGTGAATAATTACCCCGACATTTTCATTATATCAAGTTGGTATGCTCATATAAGTTTAGTCAAACTACCGATATTCGTTCATAATATGATTATATGTGAACAATGTCCACCTTTCTTCTTTAGTAAGAAATCATTTGAACTTGAACATGCGCAAAACTACCAAATCTCCAACTCCATTATGTCCAAATACCCGTGGAACATAATGCCAAATCGAGTATTAAACATTTAATCTAACAACCTCAATTTTCCAACTCTCCGGTCCAATCAAACACTACTGTCAAAAGGTGAGGGATAACAAAAGGTTGAATGAAGGAATCTTTGACACAACAAATAAAACGCACTCATAGTAATAAAAGAAAAACACTTCATTAGTTAATAAAAAAAATAATGTTTATATAAGTGATAATTTTTAAAATAATTTTCTCTTTCGTATTTTTATTGTGTTTTATTTTCTTTCTCCGTTGTTTTTGTCTTAAAAAAAAAAATATTGTAAAAAACATTTTCACAAAATATTGATACAAAAATCATTACTCTTAATAAAAGAGGTTGAAGCACAACTATTGGTTAATATGATCAAGTCTCGTGCAGTAAATAACTTGTAAAAAAAAGAGTAAATAACTCAATCAATAGTAATCATCTAACAGTAAAATATAAGCAAACAAAGGTGTGATTGATGTCCACTTGCAAGCCAACTTGCAAGGCCCTCCATCCTTTCCAACAACTCACAGTTGTGTTTGTGTCTTTCCATCAATCAACTAGCCATCTTGTAACAAAAATAAATCAACTAGCTATCTATAACAATAAAACGCATAGAAATTAAGAGAGAATATTAACAACTTGACATTGTTTGTCCAACTAGTTGAGATATCATATATCTTGTTGATACAAGATTGTAGTTTAGACGGTTGATTCGTTCACCTAATAAATTTGTTTAAAAATGACGTCGTAATCCTTAAATATTAATATTATATGTGCATGGCTATCTTCAAGAAAACACTTTTTTAAATAAAAAAATGTTTTATTAATTAGGTTTCAATTAATAAATAAGTACTTGTCAAAAACAAGAAAGTAATAAATATGTAAGTACGATTCATGGCCCAAAAGGATAATAGAAGCTTCAATGCAGCTTGTAAATTGCTGTACACTACAGTATATAAAAAAAGGACCAACTTGTATATACCCGTGGCCAGTGGCCACCGTCATGCACCGATCTCCATGCCGCCGGTTTACTAAAAACTCCGGCAGTTAACTGCCGAAGGGTATTTACGTAAATGACTCGTGTGGTACAACCTTATCAAATGTGTAAACAGTAATTCTCAAAAAGTTTTTACAAAGGCAAGTTTTTACTTTTTATTAACAAAACTTTTATAAAATGAAAATACAAGGGTATTCCAACACATACAATTATGACAATATCAATCAAATACAATTAAAAATCAAGTGTGAATGAAGGAAAGAAGGAAAGTTGGATATATAAGATATGACACCCATAAATCTTTTGGCTTAAAGTTTTGGGTATGAGTGTGGTGTGTAAGTCTCTTAGAGCACCTTCAATAGTGATCTCAAGTTGTTGGTTTTTTGTAGGTCCCGTTGATCCATGTAAGCTTCAAGCAACCCATTAAAATTCTACTCCAATGGTGAACTATGTAAATAACTCAAAAAAGGGTCCAACAAAAAATAAAAATCAGCATAAACTACCAATGATGATCTCTACTAAATGCCAAGTCATCCTCAAAGTTACGTTACTTCAGAAGATAACGATAACTACATGCCGGCAAAATATCCTCTTTCTCCAATGGCGAATAGGTGCAAAATTGAAAGACACCTGGCAGACTGATTCAAAGTAACCTCCGTTGGAGGTGCTCTTAGTGGTCCAGGATATTTAGCACATTGCCGCCCCCAACACTTTTCAGACTCCCAACAAACTGCCCTAGTTAGGCTCGATGGGGGAGTAGGAGCAGAGATCCTAATGTAGATCATGCTAGTGATGTGGGTGAGTCACGCTTAAGGGGGAGATTGTTGGGAATCAAATGTGAGTGATTATGTCTCACATCGACTAAAAATGAAGGAAATGTTTGATATACAAGAGAGGAGACATATATACTTGATGCCTTAAGATTTTGGGTGGAGATGTGGTGTCTAAGTTTCTTAGTGGTCCTGAACGTTTAGCCCATTGCTGCTCCAAAAACTCCCCAACAAACTGGTATCAGAGCCCTGGTTGGGCTCCATTGGGGAAGTGGGAGCGGGATCCTAGTGTAGGTCCAACTAGTGATGTGGGTGAGTCACACTTGAGGGGGAGATTGTTAGAAATCAAGTGTAAGCTGATTATGTTCCTATCGACAAGAGATGGAGGAAACGTTAGATATATAAGAGAGGGGACACATAATCTAACCTCATGACAATGTCTTGATATGTGCAATGATTTTATTGCAATCAAATTTCTCATTGAAACATCCTCCTATATCTTGCTAATCAAAATGCCCAAATTACCTCGCACTATACAGGGGTGGCCATGAGCATAGTTGGGATGTGCGGCAACCTAGAGCACCATTTTTTAGGAGCATCATGTTATTATTTTTATTTACTAGCGAGTATTATATAGATACATTTGGATGTAGAGGATCAGAGGAAAATTTGGTTACAAGGCACAGTTAATATGAAACTAGGTTTTCTTCGACTTTCTAAATGGACAAAGAACTTTAACACACACTCGCGAAGTTAAACTTATGCACATGTATGAATTTGATTTTTGGAATTGCCTCAAGAGTATTGTAGTGATCAAATTCTTCGTGAAATTGCTGGAGCAATTGACACTCCTTTAATTATTGACATTGGTGTCTCCCAAAACACTAGAAGTATTTTATGATTGAAAGTCTAAGTGCAAGTATACACTGTCCAAGTTATAGTACAAAAAAATATCGATCCCACATGGACTGTGGAGCTACTTTGAATAGCTTTCAATAGAAAACTTATATGGAGAAAAATAAAATAAATCATTTGTCGCAACAGTAAAATTAAAAAGTTTAGTTTAGGAAAGCAGTTAAAGTCTTTAGAAAATCTCAAGATGGAAGGTGTGGTTTAGAACAAGGTTCAGTCGCGATAAAACATTACTGCGATTTACAGAGTTGTAGCTTAGATATAGCTGCATGTGTAGCTCAGAGTATAACCGGTTCAAAACATCTTTAGTCTCTGAGATACCCAACGCTATATCCTGATATAACTACTATGTCTCACCCATATAGCTATATCTCTCATAACCGGCTTTAAGGCGAACCAAAGGGGAGTTGGTAACTCACACCATTTGTTTAGTTCGGGATACTGCCATTTCACTTTAAGTGCAGCTACACAAATCCTTTTTTTCCATACGTCAAGATTACATTAAAGAATGTAATACTAAGTTATAACGTGCTATGGCTTTCATGATTCAACGCTATGACTGTTTATTAATCTCTTAAGTTAACTGAGATTCACAGAGCTATAGCTTTCTAAAGCGTTAGTTTTACATTCAGGTCTCGTGTCCCTTTCACTCTTTTGGTGCTTAAGGTCTAACTCATATCAGATAAACATTTTCCACTCATTACTTTGTGAGGGTAAGCGAGTTGTATCATTAGAAGTAAAATTTGTCAGGAATCACTTCTAATGATTTTACATTAAAAATAGTTTATTAGAGTAAAGCACGACGCTACAACTTTATATATCACAAGTAACTAATAAATCATAACCTCACTATGTCTAAATTAAACCACTCGAAGGGGTTTAGCTCATGGTGAGTTGAACCATAGAAATGAAAATGAAGATGGAAATAAATGAAAACATAGAAAACTATATTAATAGAATAGATAGAGTTGTCAAAAGATTACAATCCTTAAATGAATAAGGTGAGCCAAAGCATCACCAAGTAATCTAGCTACTCCAAAAACTCTAGTATCTAGCTACCATACTCATTTATGTTAGAAGATGAGATGAAATGAAATCTCTAAAGCTGCTAATCCTAGTCGTATTAAATAAAAACTAAACATATCTTTAGAGATTTTTAGTTAAATAAAGTTTCAGTTTCAATGTAGTCACTAAAAAATATAGTCACGAATATATATATTAGCTAGAACACACTCACTAGTGTTTATGTGGGAGTGTTTTAGCAAGCTACACCTTAAGTGCATTTAACTACTTTCTAGTTATAACTTGCTAAAACACACATTCTAAAAAATAAGTGGGTGTATTCTAGCAAATGCCTATAAGAGTTGCTAACATACACCCACTTATTTTTTAGAATGTATGTTTTAGCAACACCTTAAGGTGTATTTAACAATTTTTTAGTTATATCTTTGCTAAAACACTCCGACATAAAAACTAATGGGTGTATCCTAACAAACCCTATATATATATATATAAGTTGACCATGTTTTCAGGGAGACCATCGCGATGGAAGTTTACAAATGGATACCACAAACGTTGAAGTATATATCAAGCAGCTTCTAAAAAACACGTGAAGCATGTTTATTTGCATATAGGCACAAACGTGAAGTATATTAAGGATACTTTACTTTAACCACTAAAAAGACAATGTCATTTTTTTAGGAGAAAAACAATATCAATGGTGTGTTAATCTTTTAGACATTTTTTTTTTTTTGGGTTACAAAGGCTACTTTAGACAAATATATTGAGTTGTCTGAAAAACATGATATTATTCACAAAGAAAATTTGAAAAATGTTGCATGACATTCTTATTTTTAACTAGTATTTAACTTAATTGTAATAATAATTTTTATTATATTTTATTAATTAATTTTTTTCAGAAACAAAATTAAAATTTTTCTAGGGACAAACTAATAAAAACTATCTCAATGTCAAATTTTTAGAAACCATTAGAATTGACATATTTTTTGTGTTTTTATATGGTAGAGAGCAACATAGTATGTGGATCAACCCAGTAGTATCTTTGGCGACTGAAAAATTCTTTTTCAAATAGTTTTTCGAAATCCAAAAATAACAAAACTTATACACATTTTTTTTTAAGTATAGCAAACTATGAGAAAATTGCTAAAAAAAACTATGAGAAAATAATAGAT
This sequence comes from Medicago truncatula, assembly GCF_003473485.1. Classification (NCBI taxonomy): domain Eukaryota; kingdom Viridiplantae; phylum Streptophyta; class Magnoliopsida; order Fabales; family Fabaceae; genus Medicago; species Medicago truncatula. The sequence continues at coordinate 35,697,522 of NC_053044.1, forward strand.
TTGAATAAATTGGGGATATTTAACCTTTTTTTTTGAAGCAAATGGGGTGCAAATGATGAACCAACTACAACACCCTAGACATATAGATAAAAACCAACAACAAAAAGAGAGGGGGGACATGAACCAAAACCCTCTGCAACAAAAAAGCTAAACAAAAACTAAGAGGCCAAAGCCAAACCCATAAAAGAGAAGAAAATAAAAACAAAGAAACCAAAAGGAAAACAAAAGACAGTAAGTAAAGAAAACAAACTCAAAGAAAGTCTTCGAGTCAATCAGATAATTTATCCCTAAAGCGGATATTGTAAACATGAAAACCCTTCTTCAAATTCTTTTTTGTAGCCTTCGAACATGAACATGTCATAAAAAGAATCATTTGAACATGAACTTTTGTAAAAAATTAAAGGATATAAAATTGGTAGAAGAATATCTAGAGGAGCCACAATTTGAAGAAAAAATTTAGAGAGACTAAAAAATAAAAGTTGGTATAATTGAAGGGGCTAAAAACAAATTTAACCTATAAACTAATAACATTTTTCTAAAACATAGTTAATTTACATGAAATACTGACTAATGAGAATCTTTTTGAAGGATATGAATATGAGAATCTATAAAGCCCAGATGCTTGAGATGATTCCTGTATGGTACGATACCGATACAAGAAAATTATAGAATTTAAAATATCGTTCGGCCGATATACTTTAATAAAAAGTTAAATTTAAAATTAAATATCTAATAAAGAAAGTGATAATTAGTCAATTATATATAGGCTTAATTGCACTTTTGGACCTCTATCTTTCCAAAAGTTGCGCTTATGGACCCCTAACTAATTTAAATACAAAACAGCCCCCTATGTTTTGATTCTTTAGCAGTTTTGGACCCCCAAGGCAAAAAAAAAAAAAAAAATGACACGTGGCACCTCACTTAGGGTGCCACGTCAGCGTTGATCGAGTCAACAATGAACTCGGGGTCCAAAACTGCCAAAGAATATAAACATAGGGGGCTGATTTGTATTTAAATTAGTTAGAGGTCCATAACCGCAACTTTTGAAAAGATAGGGGTCCAAAAGTGCAATTAAGCCTTATATATATCACAAAAAGAGAACATCCTCCCAAAAAGAACATAATTAACCTAATGTATATATGAGTATAATGTTTTTCATTTTTATTATTTTTTTTAAAAGGAAAAAAAAGAAATTAAAAAAAAATCATATTTCCTCTTCTTTTTTTAAAGAAAATAGCAGAAAACAAAATAATAGAAAAATCATGTATCCCGTGCGTATCGGTTTTGAACGTCATATCTCTCGCATTTCCCAAATGTATCTAAAATATATAGGACAATTGTTTTTTTTTTTTTTTTTTAAATAAAATTTAATCATCGAATATTCTCCCGATACATGTCAGGACGTATCGATGCATAATATGCATCGGATTTCGGTATTTCAACAATTTTAAAGTATCGGATACCGCAAGATTAAAGTACCCAATTATTTGTTTATTTTTGTGGGTACATACCCAATTATTTGTTGAGAAATGATATTTGAACAATCATGTTTTACAACTTTATCTCTCATACCCACATTATCTTTTTATTTTCTCTCTCTATTGCTTTGGTTTTTGCATCACTACTTCATTTTCTTTATAAAATTTTAGTTGTTACATCTATGGATGTTCAAATAACACAAATCTACATTTGTTTTATCTCTTTACACATTGATCAAAGTATAGAAATGTGTACGAACACCCATATATAAATGCAGATCTACTTTTTTTTTTAACTAGCAAACAAGGTAATATACAATGCGCATCTCTAATTAAAAAACAAAATTAAAAAAAAGGCATTGCTCTTGCCCTTGTTAAAAAAAAATGCCGTCCTTCATGTTCTAGTGTTAGCACAGCTCTTCATCCCAACCTTATATAAGATCAAGAATGAAATGAAGTATACTATATAAAGAATACAAATTTCACTATAGGATGCAATGCACTATGACTATGGTATGGTATCTGATTTAATTTGGTGCAAATGGAAAAACCAGCAATCTATTATAAGAAACGCAGATATATAAATTAATAAAAGCAGAAGAAAAACAACAACTAGCACTACACATTATTTAGTGACATAAATATCATCAAATGCATATCCATTATACATCATCAATATATACATATCATATCATATTCAAACTACATTTGCCATCAGAAAAAAAGCCCTACTGATCTAATCTACCCATCCATAAATTCCCAATACAGGCTGGCATCTATGTCACGATAATGATCATAAGATCCATAACCCCATATTCGAAACAAAAACACAACCCAAATTATTAAAAAACAATAAAAAATAAAAAATGAGTTCATTCATGATTATTGCTCAGACTCAGAGTTTCTGATAGTATTCTCAGCGATCTGACCCAACGACTGTAAATTACAACGTACAATAGTATCAACAAAAAAACACGTTTCCTCCTTCGTGTTACCTTGCGGTACATCAACAACGTATGATTCAATGACAAGTGTCCTATCTCCGTCGACAGAATGAAGCGTCGTCACCGACCGGTAGTTTCTCAGACGGTGGTCCCCACCAACAACACTGAAGCTGATGACGTGGCGTTCATCGTCAAGAATCTCCAGCCTTTCAGTGCTGGACTCAGCTGGAAGTCCTGAAACAACACGAACTTCACGGACGGCGCCGACGGTGATGTTTTCTCCGGTGATGACTTGGCAGCTTTTGACGAAGTTTTTGTATCCTTGTGGATTTTCGAAGCGTCGAACTACAGGCCATACGGCGGAGATAGGGGCGGAGATTGTTTGTGTGACGACGGAGCAGCACTGGTTTGGTCCAACCATGTGTGCGTGGTGAAGAGATAACGTGTCTAGGACTAGGGTTCCTCCGTTGGAAGAAGATAAAGATGGTGGAAATGGGATAACTAAACGACGCGCCGCCGTGGGTGGTGGTGTTTGTGGTTGTCTAGGGCAGTTTGCACCGTTTGCTATGGCTAAGTAGGTGGTTGCATCGGTTGTACGGTTGAATCTCTCAAGCTGAAGAGAAAAACTTGATGGCATTTTAAAAAAAAATATATATATATCTAAAAAATAAACAATAAAAATGAAACTCTCTAAGGGAGATGAATATGATTATGAGAACATGCGTGTTAATGATTTAATGATGAAGAAGAAAATGAAGAAAGCTATATATGAAGTAAGAGAGGCAAAGGTGTTATGTGAGAAATATTTTTGTAGTACAAGTTGCAATATAGTTTTGGTGTAGTTAAGGTTTTTTTTTTCTTTTTCTTTTCTTCTTTGTTCTTTTTCAGCTCCGTGAGATAAGGGCTGAGAAAGTAATGAGATAGATGATAGGAATGGGATTGAGGTTGGGTTGGTTATACAAGGTTGTTGTTGGGGTTATTGATTTCTTGCAAAGCCACAAAGAAGCTTACGCATGGTTATGCAAGTGGATGATCAACTTGCAAATGTATTTGGTCTTAGTTTTATCAATTATCCATTTTTTTCTTTATTTCAAATTCCAACTTTTCCTTCTCTCCCTCCATCCCTATTATTTTATTGTTCACTTGTATATGAATAAAGTTTTTTATTTGCCAACTTCCTTCCTTTGGATCCCACCACTCTTTAAACTATTGTGTTTTTAATTCCCACTATTTCCTTATTTTCTTAGGTGTATAGTACTGTTGGTTTAATTTCTAGTGTATTTTAATGCAGCAAATCAAACTGCAAAATGAATAACCCTTTAAATATCATTATTAATTCTTCGAGTAGTTTCTTAATCTAAATTATATGAAATATATAATGGCTTATAAAGAATATAAAAAGTATAATAAACCGTGTCTCTATATGCATTCTATTATTTTGGTTCATAGAATTGTAATATTTTTTCTAATTAATTAGTATTTAAGCGATACATACTTTTATATATGGATCTTGCTAACAAGTGTTCTACGTTCCCTAAAAAAAAAAAAAAACAAGTGTCCTACGTACATTGTTTAAGAAAATCATAAATAAAAATATTTTTTTAAAAACATAAGTCAAACATATGAAAAAGTAATAATCACACATATTTCTATGTAAAAGTTACTACTATTATTGATTTTTTAAACAATGCCTAAAGGACATTTGTTAGCATTTTCACACACATACACATAGAGGTGATTACCATGGAGATGCTTTAGACCATAATCCCAATTATGTTTTTGAAGTATTTATAGTGTGAAAGATGTGATTCGTCGATGTTTTCAATGGAGTATAAACACGCGAGGTAGGATTTCTTAATGGAAATATCCCTAGCTCTGTAATGCTGAATGTATATCATTTGGAGTGGCCACATATCACCGTTGCAGACTTAATGGTCACAACTCAGAAACATTGAAACATGGAACTAATTAATGTTTTTTTTATTTTTTTATTTTTTATCATAACACAACCATATGTATTCTTAATACTTCGCTTTTGCTTTCAGTAACTAATGATATACCACTTAGAAAAGATGGTGGTTATACGGAGAAGAGTACGTTCAAGGACATCATGAATCATAATTAGAGGTTCTTGTACTTTTAATCCCTAACTTTCTTAATCTTGCGATTTTTACCCCATATTAAAAAAATGACAAATGTAGTCCACTATGTCTAGTCTCTTTTGCAATTGTAGTCATTTTCTTCAATTTTGACCGAGTCACCCCATACGTGACACCTCACTTAAACGAGTGGCATGTCATGTGGGTAATTAATGAATTAAAAAAAATATAAAATTGCCACACACTTATTTATTGAATTAAAAAATCAAAATGGAAAGTCAAAAGAAAGAGCACATGGTCAATCTTTAATTACCTCCTCATCAGAATCCACCACCCCTCTTCTTCTCTCCCAATCTAATCCTTCCAGAAATCTCTTCTCGAATCAAACAATTCAAAAAACCCTCAAAACCCTCTTATCACCACCCTCAGCCGTTCCCTAAAAAATACCACCACCACCAACACTAAATCTTTTGATCTTCTTCAACCTCCGCTTCATTGATTGATACCCAGAAACGCTATCATCTTATAGAAACAAAAAATCAAGGCGAGGACATCAAATGCTATTAAAATAAAGGCTAACAAAGGTACTTCATAGAGGTACCATGGCCAAGCTTGCTTTTATGAGTGTGACATTGGTAGTGTTTGATTTGAGGAGGTGAAGCGATGCGCCATCATTTTGATTAAGATGTGGATCATAGTATCATAACTCACTCCCAAATGAAAAGTAATTAAGAAGGAAGTGATTTACAATGTAAGTGTAGAAGAATCAAAGACTACCTATTGCCATAAAACCATCCTAGATTGTAGCTACAATCAAAGGAAACGTTTAAAATGACCCAACCACCAAAAATGCAATAAACACACCACAAATTATCCAAACATTGCTTGTAACAAGATCCTCCACATTTCGAACTACATTCGATTATATAATCTAAACTCTTGCATGTATTGGTTCAACTTATCTAATAAGAAACCTTCCCAAACTCTGTTAAAACTCGAGTTTTGGAGGGTTTGACAAGATTTATTAGATTATATAATCTTAACATAGTCCAGAACACAAAAAATTGGAAAAAAAGTCATTACATAAAATTCTACAACAACAACAACATGCATTAAACAACATAATTTCAACAACATAATTAAAAGACGTAAAACAACAAAATAAAAACAAACAAGAACGTGGGTCATCCAAACTTAATTCTTCATCTGTCTATTCATGCAAGACCTAATTTCTTCGTAGGTTATGGGCCGAATTAAACTTTTATAAATATCTCAAAAATATATAACCAAATAAGTGTCTAACTCGATTGGTCGTTTAGAATTGTGCTGAACAAATATAGAGAACATGAGTCTCACCTCATGGTCGTTATGGAGCTTCATCTAGGTGAACCAAACACACTTATCTAAGTCTATCGAAGAATGACCGTACTCAACACTATCCATCCATCTTGTGTCTATGTGGTTGAGACAACATTATCATTCAAGCCAAACAATGTGTCATCAATGTGGACCCTAAACTAAAAGTGTTCATGGTTCTGTAGAGTGGTTTGTAATTGAACCAAACACACCGATTTATTAAATGTTATGTGCATCGTGTACCACATGAAAATTCTATAGTTGACTGATTCAGATTATATAATATGAAATGTAGCAAACCCTCCAATGTACAAGTATTTACAAAGTCTTGGCATGTTTCAGATTGTATAAGCTGAACCAATACTGATCAGGTTTTGGCTTCTATGATATGAACCACTCCAGAATGTGGACGATGGTTTGATCAACAAGTATGACTGGTTCCATGCATGTCATGGTATCTTTCTTTTTCTTTCATACCCAAGATCAATAGAGACCTTCGTAGTAGTAGTTCTAGGGTTAGTAAGAATGGTCAGAGTGGGATATTCCATTTCAACTTGTTTTTTAGATTTGTCTGGTTTCAAGATTGTTTAAATAAATTTTCACATTCTTTTACTATGTTATCTTGTTTTCCCGAATACTATCGAGGATGCGTGACATGGATGACAAACCTTCTCCTCCTTCCACCTCCACCTCTTCTACTACATATTTAGCTTTAGGTGTAATTATTTTTTTTTTGTAATAATTAGTGTTATGTTAATGTATTATAATCATATTTAATTAATAAAATGTGACGACTATTAAATTTTGCCATCCATTTTAAATTATGTCACTTACAATTATGTCATTTTAATAAATTAATTTGAATTTGATCAAAACCGGTTAAACACAATTGGGATTGTAAAATTGAAAGCGCATAAACACGCTATGGATTATGAAATCTCGATGGAGGATAAAATGGTCAATTCAGAGCACGAGTGAGAAGTTGGTAGAGACAGAAAAAAAATTCTCGTAGTGAAATTAAAATGTGGGCCGAGGTGGAGACATTGAAGTTGGCCCATTTTGAGGATACTCACCCCTTGAGAATTTTTTTTTTTTTTCTTCTGAATTCTGCTCTTCTCCCAGCACATTTTGCTCGCACCTAGTTGATTTACCAATTATACTCCTGCGTGACTTAAGTCATGCTCCAGTGGCCGGTGCGCTAGTTAACTCATGCATGGTGGCCGGTTGGCCAGAGCTCAAAAACACATGTTTTTTGGACTTTGGTCAGCTTTTCAACATTCAATCTACATGTTTTTTTACACGCTTTACACGTTTTTTTGACTACATTTATGGTAGTTATAACCTATACTACCATTCCCATCTATACCCCTCAAAACTTCCCCATTTCTTCACACTATCTCACATTCTCTCCTCTCACTCTCACCCCCTATTTTTTTTCTCAATAGTCTCTAGTCTCTTTTTACCCCTTTGAGGTTTAAAGTGATCAGTTTTGAGATATATAGTGAGTAGCCGACTTGGGGAAGTGATCAACACTTGGGATAAAATTAAATTTGCTTCTTTTTACCCCAAAAACTTTTTACCGTTGGTAAAAAGAATCTTCTTCGGGGTATAAAAAGAACCAGATTTAGATTTAACTCAAGGGTTGATGATGTCTTTTCCCCCAAGAAGGCTGCTCACTATTTACCCCAAGGTTGATCACTTTTTACCCCAAGATGGTAAAAAAAAAAAAGTAGATTTAGTGAATTCGAATAAATGTATCAATTATAATTGTGTGAATTCTACTCCCTCCGGTCCTTATAGTATAAGAAGAAAAACAAAAAAACATCAAAACCAATGCACTCATTAATTAGTGTAATTTTTTTTATATTTTTACAAATACACCCACTAATATTAAAAAGACAAACATTAAATAACGGGTAGAAAAGTCTTTTAAACAATAACTACACCTTAAAAGTTGTGAAATTTTCTTATAAATAAGACCAACAATTTTTTTGAAAATTTTCTTATATATAGGACCGGAGGGAGTATTAATAAAATGAGATGTTGTTATATGTATTAATTTTGTTCATTTTTTTTATTTATATTTGCTTTTATTTTCTGATTTTGTATTTAATGAATAAATTCGAATAAATATTAATTTTGTTCATTTTTTAATTTATATTTGCATTTATTTAATGAATAGAATAAATTCGAATAAATATTTATTTTATGTAAATAAATAAATTAGAATAAAGGAAATAAATTAATTTGAATAAATAAATAAATTAGAATAAAGTTAACAAATAAAATAGAAAATAAATAAATCTTGCGTGAGTTAATTCACGCAACGTTAGTTAAGTTGCGCATATTTTAACACTTGCGCTATTTAACTAGCGCAGGAGTATTTTAGGTATTCCAGTTGGGCGCGAGCAAAATGTGGTGGGAGAGAGCATAATTCATTCTTTCCTCCGGCACCATGAAAAATGCAATATCCAACTCATTTCAAACTAAAACCAATGATTTATGAGAACCATCGGTGAGAGTTTTCTGATAATACTTATCGTAGCTGTGAGGGTAAGACTGATTGCTTGAAAAGTAGAAGACCATTTTCCTTATTGATTGTTAAGGGAAAGATGAATTCATATTATTATGCATTGCAAATGGGGAATATACAATGTTCTACCATGAGTTTATAATCTACATAACCCAGCCTATAACATCATGAAATCATAAATATTTGACTAGTTCTTTATTGCAAAAAATCAAAATACTGATAAACATCACATTTTGGAAAGAGGCCTTAAGCCTTTTCACTTTTCCTTATGTACAGTTTTTGTGTTAAGATTTAATGATTAAAATTTGGCTTTAATCACAGACCCTGCACTTCTGAATATAAAGTATTGAGTGGTTAAATATTCACACGGTAGCACCATGGCAAGCATGGATTTGTCTGGCTAGCTTTCAGAACATATTGGATTACTATCTGAATTGTGGATTTTGTACGCATTCTACTAATATATTAAAATATTCAAATTACTTTTTTTTTTTAAATCCAAAGATTGACTTGTCTGCTAAATGGAAATGTAGAATTTAATAGGACCGTTTCCAGAATAAATGTTTTCACAAAGTGCAGATTTAGAATGTCTGCTAAATGTAATCTAACATTCATTACAATGTTACTAATGCAAATAGTAACATTTTCACAACCAGTTATGGGTGATTGGAATGTAAACTTTTATGTTACGTGCTTATGATATAAGAGCTTCATAATTATGTCATTTATCTAAACAAATCGTTTTTATTATTAGAATACAAAAACTTTTAGAAGCATGTTGTGCAACCATGAAATTTCTTTTAACTGGGCTAGAGGCATGATTCATCAAATGTTCATCTGGCTCAGCCTTTTGTGAAGGCGAGAATCTAGAGTTATAGCTGTCTCCCAAATTTAAAGTGCTTTCTAAACAATTTTCTTGTTTTTCAGGAACATTCCAAATATGAGTTGCAGGTCAGAAGCATAACTCTTCTAGAAAGATATCAGAGTCACTGAAAGCATTATCTTTATCCACTGTCACAATGTCAATTTCCTCACCTTCATTAACATCATATTCCTTTACCTACAACGCTTTAGGTAAAAGAATTTGATGTTAATGAGGGCGAGGAAATTGACAAACCACAAATATAAACACTACTAATTTAAATACCTTTTTACAATAGTAGAGATAAGTTCAAACCATGCTGCCTCCATTATCTCAAACAAAATATCAACCAAAATTGTGTCGAGCACCGAATGATGCATGTTACATGTTACACTTACATCCCTTTCATTCAGATGTACAGACTTCCTTAAAATTTTCCACATTGGGGCATCCAAAACCTACCAAAATTTGAATATCCTACCTCGACTCGGACCGGAAAATGAAATCAATCAATAAGTTAATCATTTCAGTAACTGAAATGCAAGGTAGCAGTTTGAATTGAAAACTTATTATTACCGCATCAACAACACCTCACGTGTTAACAAACACAACAAAAACACAGAATTATACTCAAACCCAATGTAGAGTACTTAGTACATCAAGTTCTTGTTGGTATGATGATCTAGTCTCTGTCCGAATTGGCTTCTGATTCATGCCCATCTTTAGTGTGTTGAGTTGTGCAGGCACATGTTATGAATAAAACAGAATTAAGCAATACGAAACCAAATATTCATGCAAACATCCTCAGAGAAGGCAACCTACTACAAAGAAACAGATTGGATACAAGCTACAAAAACAATAAAAGATTAGACATCTTACTGCAATATTTATATTTAATCTTCTTCATATCAATTTGGTTCTTTCGATTTAGGCTTATTCCTGCAAGATGTCAACAACAACAAAATAAAATGAGGGTAAGCAAAATCAAGTTTATTGATGATACAAAACATGACAAAAATACATTAATTTGGTTCATACATTAATTTTTATTTCAGATTATTGAAAAATCTGTCAGAAACTTGGTGTATCATAATCCACTTGTATGATGGTTTTGCAGTGACAAATTGATTACGGCTAAACAAGCATCATAATCAAACACAAACTACCTCCAACAGTCAGTTAGAAAAAAGACAAATCTCACCTGAGGCACGCATGGAACATAATCATTCATTAAACACACTAGTAAGTAGTAACTGAAAGCACAAAACTGAAATATGTTAAAGATTAAACGAAGCAACAAAATAATGAAATATATATACAAAATGCCTTGGAAATTTTTATCAAGAGCTGAAAATTAACTGTAATTAGAAGAATGGTGACTAAAAGAGTTGTGCTCTTGATCCCTAGTAAAGCTAATTGACACCGCCATACTTCTGAAAAAAGCTTATATTTCAGCAAAGATAAAGTTGACACCTGCAATGCCTATACATCCAAGCTTGAAGGTCTCTTGTGTTAGGGAGCATGCCAGTTATAGAAAATTGTATGAGATTTCGCTTAACAATTTCATCTTTCAAGCAAACATCAAAACATATTTTCCTTTACGATTTTATTTTGAATAGAATAGTATTAAACAAACAAGAGTAAGAAATGAATACAAATTAATGAACAAACTTTGACTAAGATCAGATAACTAAGCCAATATATTATCAGACATAACATCAGTTGCAGAAATAACGCAGAATAACACAACAATAAGATGCTAAACAAAATAGGAACCTGTTTTACGAATACGAATGCTTAGCCAGTTTACTAGCTTGCCATCTTGAACCTAATGTGAATCCCTGCAATGCCACGAGCAAAAAACCATAACCCCCATGCTTTCATTTTGCAAACAGCAAAGCAGCGCAGCGACAATCGCAACAAACCTAACCTTGCCGTCACTCACCCACACATTGCATATAACCACTCATTGGAGTTCAACATTTTTGTTAGAGTCAACAATTTCTGTTAAATATTAGTACCATCAATTCCATATTATTAGCTGCGACCTAGGTAACAATGGACTGGATCAGTGCCTAGATTAAACACGAATACACATATTATAAGTCATCATTGAGAATAGAATCATGAGATACTTTCCCTTTTAAAGTAAATACACTCTTTAAAATCGTGGTTGGGCCTAACACAACTCCACAAAACCGGCTTGTAAGGTGAGGATGGTCTCCTCTTTATAAACTCTCATCAAGAGTCTCATCTATACGATGTGGGCCCAATACACCCCACTAAAATTGAATTATTACCTTAAACATACCCTATTGGAATTTTATACTTTATGTTTAAAATAAATCCTTAAATTTCTTCAAAAAGATATATGATAATGTTGTAACTTTTTGTTGTAATATTTTTTAGGAATTCACTATGAATTTTTTCACCTGCAAGACTTTTTATACTATTATATTTGTTTATTTCTAACATTTCAACTTATTTCTTTATACAGAAAAAATTGACACCTGTAGAAACTTTTAACATTAACATGTGGATTACCTTGAGAATTTTTATTTTTTGAAGTAAAAAATGATAATTTTATTTTATGCCTTATGTGATAAATGTTACAGTAGTTTCAATTTAGAGTTTTCTGTTGAACATCTTCACCAATGCCTTGTGTAGGTAGTAGATATTGCTGGTAATTTCAGTCATTGCTGTAAAAGTATAAGCCAAGTAAATTTTCCTAGTCTGTCAAGAGAAGCCAATTAAAGTATTCTCACCATTGGCTACACTATGATGGAAGTTGAAGACAGGATGAAGGGAAAAACATTGATAATAAACATGTTTTAGAAAATGATGAAACTAAGAAAGGCAAGGAACGAAGTATGACTATAAACTCGGCTGAAAGACAAGTGAATGATAAAGATGGTAATGGAAATAGGAAACCACGAGTTGGCATGATGTTTGAATCTGAAGAATCTGCAAAGTCATTTTATGGTGCATATGCAAGACATGTAGGATTTAGCATGTACGTTTGTCAATTCAACTGTGTTATGCCTAACGGTTCAATTGAATTTTGGGAAATCCTACATAGTTGCATATATAACACGGTTGAATTGACAAACGTCGATGCTAAATCCAACATGTCTTGCATATGCACCATAAAATGACTTTGCAGATTCTTCAGATTCAAACATCATGCCGACTCGTGCTTTCCTATTTACATTACCATCTTTATCATTCACTTGTCTTTCAACCGAGTTTGCAGTCATACTTCGTTCCTTGCCTTTCTTAGTTTCATCATTTTCTAAAACAGGTTTATTATCACTGTTTTTCCCTTCATCCTGTGCTTCAACTTCCACCATAGTGTAGCCAATGGTAAGATATACTTTAATTGGCTTCTCTTGAAAGACTAGGAAAACTTACTTCGCTTATACTTTTACAGCAATGACTGAAATTACCAGCAATATCTACCTACACAGTGCATTGGTGAAGATGTCCAGCAGAAAACTCTAAATTGAAACTAGTGTAACATTTATCACATAAGGCATAAAATGAAATTATCATTTTTCACTTCAAAAAATAAAAATCCTCAAGGTAATCCACATGTTAATGTTAATGGTTTTCATTGTGACAAGTGGCAGATTTCATTGTGACAAGTGGCAGTTTTAATTCTTTTATTCAAAATCACACTTTACTATTTAACTTTTTTATATCTTTTCTACCTTTAATAAACATTTCCATTCCCTTGCACCATTTGACTATCCTGTCCTATTTTTTTTTATTTTTTTATTATAGATTTGACTTAGTGATTTTTCTTTAGATGAGTTCGAGCTCTACAGAATCGTGATTAAACTATCACACAAAGAGACACAATTGGACCGGAGCCCAATAGGCATTCGCAAAAAATACCCACGATAGGCGGGTAATTACCCACATTGTTAGGCATGGGCCTGGGTTTGGGTAATTACCCGCAAATTTAAATGGGCATGAGTTCAGGTATTGGAACTCTAGTGTTCAGTCTGCCTCACACGCCCGCACATTATATATACTATAATTATAACATTATGTAATACTTTTTTTTAGTGGAACATTATGTAATACTAAAATTAGGTAATTAATTCTAAGTCTTTTGATATTTATTGTAATATGCACTTGGTTTTTATATTTTAGATCTTTTTTATTTAATTAAATACTACTACTTTATTAGTTGATTTAAGAGATTTTAGATCATATGTTAATTAAGTTGTGATATTTTTTTGTTATTTTGTGTTTTTTGTTGTTATAAAGTGCGAGTAATGGACGCTGGTACGAGAGTTTAGGTGCCTTTCGGATATGTACACCAAACTTGTTGACCAAGAGGGTATGGGCTCGAGGATGGGGATTTTTTGTAAACGCGAGTTTGGGGATGCGCACTATAGTACACTGTCCAAAGAGTACCCATTATCATCCCTATTCAGGAGAAAATAAATTATATTCAAAGAACTTACGATAGGAAAAGATGAAAAACTAAAAGTGTTGTGACTTTTTGTAAAAGCAATATAGAACAATGTCTCACAGGTTGCCATGAGCGTAAGATAGTTTTTCCTAACTCAATTTTTCTTTATAAGATCCAAAGTGTTCCATGAGCTTATCCTTATAGCTTCAAATGATGTTTAGAAACAAGAATTAGAGGTGGCGAAAATAGTATAGATCCTGATGAATAAATGTGAACATGGAGTTAAAATTTTGGCTAACTACTACCCACAATAGAAAACAATGTCTACATGTATTGAATCATGGTGTGTTTAGTAGCGCCACAGTGTCTTCATGTAATTTTGATTAAAGTTGCATTTTGGAGTTTCAACAAAATCAAAGTGTTACTGTGATTTTGTCAAACTCGTTGTGATTTTGTAATTTCTACTATCTCAACAAAACTAACTTGCATAGCAAAAATTGGAATCCAGAGGCTTCACAAATTTCTACTATCTCAATTATGTTGGCACATCAATAAAACAATAATCAATTGCAGCACCAAGACAATAGGTTAAAGAATATATATTAGCAAAAAATAACAAAAATATGGAGGGACATAAACATATAGCCCACAATGAAAACCAACAATAGTTATCGAATTCGAATGATTAGTTAGGTCATGATTGAATAATTTATTAATTTATCATCTAATGAACTATATTAACTACGACTTTGGATGTCATCAGATAAGATTGAGCTACTAATTATAAATTCATTGAGATTTGATAATTCACAATTATGTACATAATATATCAAATCAACAATATTGTAGGGTGTATAAATACAAAGTGTATCCTCCATAGCCAACCTTATGGTGAAATAAAATGTTCTCTTATAATCTAATTGTGTGCAACTAACTATAGAAAAGATCCAATTTCCCTATGTCATATTTATTTTATTGATCATTGTAATGACAAACAATCTATTCAATATATTACATAATCAATGCTTGCAATCCATAAGTAATTTCCGTATGTTATTGTGAGAGTTAACTTAAAATCAGGTTCTGCAGAAATCGTGGCACGATGATTGGGCAACGTGGCACGATTGGAGGTTTCAACTTTGAGGCAAGTCGCTGGATTTTCCGTGGCACGATGGTGCGCTGGCAGCGAATAAGAGAAACGTATTTTTGGGTGCAGATTTGTTCCAAATTTTAAGTAATACTTTCAGTATAAATATAGACCTTGTATCTGACTAAACTTTGAGATAGAGGGGGCTGAAACAAGGGTTCAGAAAGGCAACAACAAAACTAGAGTTTGTCTCTTTGTAACAAACACTAGGGTTTGAAGGTTGATTCACCTTGGGAAACACTATCAGGATTGAGTCTCTTGGTTGCGGGAAGAGATTGGGACTTTGGGCAGAATTAGGCGGAAGACTTATTTTTGTAACCCATTGATATCTTTTTTGTAAACGTTACTCATCATATAGTGAAACGGATGGCTGCTCTCTCTCCCAGACTATGCCAATTTGGACCGAACTGGGTCAACAAATTCTTTTGTGTTCTCTCTTCTTTTTCTCTCGCTGTTGTTTTCTACTTTTGGCTTGTGTTTATAATTGTTCCATACACTTTGATTTTGGTTGCTTGATTATCCCTTGCTCCACACATCAAGTTTGTTATTTGTGTGATTTTTTCATCGAATTCACAACAATTATTATTATTTTGAGTTACTTCTCATGCATACTAGATCAGAGCAAAGAAGAGAGAAGACTTACGATAAGCATCATCAAATGGATAATTGTTCATCCATTGTTGCAAAAGCCTTTTTCTGAATTCCAATAGAATTCATTTTTAACTTCAGCAGTTGATTAGACTGTAAAAAATATAAACACAAAGTTGAAGTTAAACTTGATCTGGTGTGTATGTGTGTATAAATCATAGCATTTTTAAATATCATTCAAATAAATAGAAAAAAAATAAGTTAAAAGATTGGATTTTGAGAACAAGTTTTTATATACATGAATCGAAAGTATAAATTTATGATGATAACTAACTATAAAGTTGTGAAAAGATTTCAACTTTAACATTAAATGAGGTGGATTAATCGAAAAACAAGATCAACATAACAAGTTAACCTGGATTAAGAAAACAAATAGAGATCTGGAGAGAAGGGAAAGAGAAAGAAAGAAGTGGAAAACAAAGACCAGTTATAAGTAACGTACTTGACTATATGCGGTGAGTGTAATGAAGAAATACAACCTCAAATTTTGTGGGGGTGGGAGCTCTTGCATAAATCTTTATACAGCACAATCAAATACACGACCTTCTTTATTCCAACAAGATATATTATAGACCATCTTAACAAAATGAGATTTTTTTTTTTTTTAAATAAAAAATAAATGAGTTCATAGATCAGTAATTTTTTGGCCGGAAAAAAGGAGAGATGAAGCATGAACATAGCAAAATATTGATATCAATGTAGAAATAATAAGTAGCAGAGAAATAAAGATAAATGCACATAAGCCGGTGCAACATTTTGATATCAATGTAGACTCCTTTATTTTTAGCTTATAAGGTGTAAAAAAAGTATTTTCTTAAAAAAATTATAAAAAAGTACTACTACTTTTTTTTTTTCTTTCAAAAAAGGTATAAAATAATTTTTGATACTCATTTAATACAGTCAAAATTTGTTTATATTTATGATTATTGTTTTTCACTAATGGTATAAAATATTTGTGATTATTATTTTCCCTTTTTAATTATTAATTATTTTTCCGTGTGCTCATTCTTTTTTATCACGTTAATATGTGTAAATTATAAATGATATTTTATATGAAATTTTAATTAAAATTATAAATACAAATATATGTGAAAACTCTTGGATACATCATTATATAGCACAATTAAATACACCACTTTCTAATTTATTTCAACAACAAAAAATATATACAATCTTAAAATGATTATATTTTTTTTTACGAAAAAATAAATGAGTTCATACATCATTCATTTTGTTTTTTTTGGACTAAAAAGAGATGATGTATGAAATATAAAAATATTGATATCTAATACTCCATCCGTTTTAAAATACATGTTTAATTTTTGCAATGTGTACTATTCACTTGACTTACTTTGACTATTAGCATGTAAGATGTTGTTTGATTTGTCTCGACAAATATTTTTAAAATATTAAATTTTTATAATTTTTTACTTTAGATAATTAAAGATATTAACGGTCAAAATTGTGCATTGACATATATGAAGTGGTTGACTTTGACATGTATTTTAAAACGGAGGGAGTACATTTTTTTCAAAATACGTGCATGGTGTCTAAAAGATTAAAAGTAGCATGGAAATAAAGATAAATAGATATACAATTTCATACATAAGACAGTGTCAATATTTTGATTTCAATGTAGACTCCTATTTTTTTTTAGCTTTTATGGTATACAAAAGTATTTTCTAAAAAACAAAAGGTATAAAAAAATTATTACTATTTTTTTTATCAAAAAAGGTATAAAATATTTTTTGAGATTCATTTAATACAGTCAAAATTTGTTTACATTTATGATTATTGTTTTTCCCTAAAGGTACAAAATATTTTTAATACTCATTTAATACAGTCAAATTTTTTTATATTTATGATTATTATTTTTACCTTATTAATTACTTCATCCGTCCCAAAATGTAAGCAAAAATTGATCAGCATAAATTGATGTATTTGGTACAAATTTTGAACCAAATACATTAACTTTTGTTGACTAATTTTTGCTTACATTTTGATACGGAGGGAGTTTTAAATATTGAGTAAATTACACTCTTATTCCCCCCAAAGATGCTTGAATTGCACTCCCCTTCCCTTTCTTGTTAAAATATACACTCCCATCCCCTCTTATTCAAAATATATTAGAAAACATTTCACTCCTCTCCCTTAAGAGACGATTGAATTACATTCTCCTCCCCTCTAATGTTAAAATCTACACTTTACTCCCTCAATATTTTTTTTATTTCTAATAATCTACCAAAAAAAAAAAAATCTAACACACTTCGAAAAAATAGTACTGCGGGTCTATTTTAATATAATCAAATTTGAATACATATTTTTCGCTATTTTTTATTCACAATTTTATTAACATATAGTCTTAAACTGTGGTTCAAAATTAGTATATATCATAAAAATATTTATTTATGTTAAAATAGATTAAAGTGTAGTGCATATTTAATTATTAAGGGTGATGGATGTAATTCAAGCATCTTATAGCGGGAGGGGAGTGTGTAGATTTTACTTTTCAAGGAAGGTAAGTGTATATTTTAACATAAGAAGGGAAGGGAGTGTAATTCAAACAAGGGGAGGGGAGAGTAATTTACTCTTAAATATTTATGATTTTACAATATAAACTCTCTCTTTCAATTTTCATTATAGAATGTCACATATGGTGCTAGTATTCTAATAATCAAATAACACAAATAAAAAATAAATTATATGTCATCTATTAAAAATTTACAAACTATTTCTTTCAATTATCAATACTTATTGATTAGTTGTTACCAATAGTACATGTATGATAATGGTGAATGAAAATAATACTAGTATTTGATAAGACTCATTATAGAACAAAATAAGTCTATATTTTTTTCGATAAGTCAGGAAAAAGTACAGACATTAAAGGTAGCACCAACATCCTAATCAGGTTGGCACCCCGATGAACCTCCATTCTATGCCGTCAAACTCAAAATATTATTGAAAAGAAGGGGGAAAAATATATACAAAGACGGGGGACTAGACCAAAACTCTCAAAACAAGAAAGAAAAAGGAAAAGAAAACCAACAGACTAGGGGAATCTGTAATTAGGCAGACCGCATCTGTCCCAAAATCAATCAAATTTAAATTCTCGAGGTAGCCGTCAACCAAACTGAACCTTGTAGTGCATGTCCCATATTAGCCAACTTTTTAACGCAACAGTTACCTTCGCGATAAAAGTCCCCCATGAACAACCAAGGCCCCTCTAATATTCCAATAGAAAAAATTCATTAGGCATATGGTTCCCGTCGAACGGGTTCTATACGGCGGCTTCCTAGTAAGTTGTTGTTTCTATAAATTCTAATTTTGCTTTTTTGACAAGACATGAGTGAAAGGAGCTTCAGCGGCCCTCTTGTCATAGTCTTTGATCCGCTACCAAAGCTCCATATCATGTTGAATCCTTGGATTACTGTGCTGAACAATACCAACTTCTTGCGAGACCAATGAACTTTCAATGGGAGCCGAGCAAGACACAATGGCCGCAGCTACTGGAACTGCATCATCTGTAAGCAGGATTTACGTGCCTATGCTGCTGTCTACGAGAACCGAGTCTGCAACAAAGGCAGGGACTACCGAGACGGGGTCTGGAACCGAACTAATGGTATAGGCTAGTGTGATTGAACAATCAACCGAAGTTGTAGGGACTGTGTGCACCGCAATATGGTGTGGATGCACAACTATTGCTTAGGGCATGTCTTTAGAAGAGGCAGTGACTTCCTCGTTCACTTCCTAGTTGAACTAAGATGCCAGCAGTTTAATCAACAATTTATAAGTTTAACGGAACTAGGAGAACCAACAGAAGAAAAAAAAAATCATAGGTTGATCAATAAAAACATGTAGAAAAAGATATTTAACGCAATTAAAAACTTTGCTTTTAATATGTCAGTATACGTGGAGCTGCCTAATCTTACAGGAAAAAAAAATCAAACTGAAATAGGCAAGAAAGCATGGGAATCAGGCTCAAAACATATAGGAGGAGCAGATCCAGTTGAATGGACAGTTTGAGTTGATTGAACAGTGCAAAGATGTAAGTAATCATTAATGAAAATGAATGTTTGTCAAAATGGATGGATAGGTTGGTCAGTGATATCAAGAATAACAGTGATGATATAGCACAAATATAAGTCATCGAAAAAATCATGTGCACACTAACACGACGATTTGATTATGTCGTAGCAGCGATTAAAGAGTAAAAAAATCATAAAATAATGACATTGACGACTAGCAAGTATCCTTAGAGAGTCACATGAAATGTGAATGAGTGAAAGGTCAAGTGACATAATCGACAAACATTTAAAGCTTCTGCAAAATCTGACAGATGGGGGATTTGTGCAAAGGAAGGTAGACCTCAACCAATTGAGAGGATAAAACTTTAGAGGTAGAGAAAGGTTTGCTATAACTAATTCAAGCAATGAAACTAGAAGCAGTGTCTCTTCACAAAATAAATACAATATTTTAAGTCATAAATGCAAGAAGTATGGACATCATACATAACAGCCATAAATTGGTCTACTCGAGCAATTTGGTTGCATAAAATATTAAGTGAAACATACATTGCATAATTATCAAGTGCGCCATAGAAATGGCTAACAATTGATTTGTATGACGAGACCAAACCTATATTGTTCAAACCATCAAATTCTGCTTGCAGCATATATAGAAAGTAACAAAAATAGCAGGTGTCATCTAGGAACTAGAAACATTCATATAAATGACAGGTTACATGTTGGAGAGATCCTTCCACATGAGGATAAATCATCTAAAAATTGGGGACTCTCCGTTATATGTCAATTACTTCTATAGCGGATTTCCATAACCTTTCAAAGTCTTGCATTCTGCAAAATATATGTTACAAATCGAAAATCAGCTTCTAAGGCATGATAGTCTAAAATTTTGCATGCTGTTAAATGGGATGAAACACATTCATGAATGGTATACGAGTCTTTCCAATCTTCAATGCCTCTGGTAGTAGATGAACCTATCCACTGTCAATCAGAGGCAAAATAGGATTCGTAAAAATACATAAAGAGACTAGAAAAGGAGAACAAACAAAAACCAATAACTATTCATCGACTTGACCAACAAACCCTTGAAATTGGAAGAGTTTGATGTTTGGGACAGTAATGGAGCATTTGCACTACCGCATACCAATCGTGAATGCAATGATCAAACCAAAATAGTCGAAGTTCAATTACGTTTTCAAACATAGGATAACCTTGGTAATATGAATTGATTTCTTGATTGGGGAGAATTTGCCCCATCTGCATACCAATTTTTTTTTTTATGCATATTATAAAACCAAACAAAAGCCATAGACCATGTATGGATAAACAACATAATTAAGTGCCGGAATTGGATATTAGTGTTTATGTAAGTTATTTCTACACCAAATATAAATAAACTTTTTTCATATGATCTATAATTATTTTCATAAGGTAACTCAATTAAAGTTTGGAAATAAAATCAAAGAAGCTTATGTACATATTATAAGTTGTTTCCCTAAACTCTAAAATAGTTTAAAAAACGTTTATGCATATGGATAATTCAAATAAATCAATCAAAACAGGCACATGATAATGTTGATAAAAAAGAATGCATCATATCATAACATATCATACCCTTGTTACAGTTAGAAATTGCACATTAGAAACTACTCTGAGCGGAACATCGAATAAACGGATATTAGCTTTAATCAACTTGGATAAGGGTTTAGAGTACCCTCCAGCTGTAAACTCGACCCCGACACTTGATGTGACATATGATGTTTTCAAATCCTCTAATATGGGAAACTCAGATATAAGTTTCTTTAAATCCTCGATATCATCCAAATGAACGTCAATCAGATGTAACTTTTTAAGTAAAGGAAGATGAAAAGAACAATGAGACATAGCTGCGACAAGTAGGTTTGTTAATTTCAAAACCACGAGTCTTTTGCAGCAGAAAATGGCAGACGTCAAGGTGACAATATCCAAAGTGATAGAACTTTGTGTATATTTGAAAAAAATAATAAGTTTTATCACATTGGATATCGTCACTCTGGAGGCATCGAGGCATGAATTCTGTTATGTCAAATGTTTGACCATTCCAACATCAATCAATGGGTCGAAGCAGCAATACGTTGACACGTGCAGGATCTCTCCCTATTCTTGTTATCATGTGTCACTTTGACGTCTGCCATTTTCTTCTGCAAAACACTCGTGGTTTTGAAATTAACATACCTACTTCTTGCAATTATGTCTCATTGTTCTGTTCATCTTCCTTTACTTAAAACGTTACATCTGATTGTTGTTCGTTTTGGATTATATCGAGGATTTAAAGAAACTTATATCTGGGTGTCCCATATTAGAGGATTTGAAAACTGCATGTCACATAAGTGTCGGGGTTAGAACTGGAGAGTACTCTAAACCCTTATCCAAGTTAATTAAAGCCAATATCTGTTTATTCAATGTTCCCCTCAGAGCAGTTTCTAATGTGCAATTTCTAACTGTAACAGGGGTATGATATTATGATATGATGCATTCTCTTTTATCAACATTATCATGTGTTTGTTTTGATTGATTTATTTGAATTGTCCATATGCATGCACGCTTTTTAAATTATTTTAGAGTTTAGGGAAACAACTTATGATATGTACGTAAGCTGGTTTGATTTTATTTCGATACTTTCACTGAGTTAGCTTATGAAAATAATTATAAATAATATGAAAAAAGTTTATTTATGTTGGGTGTAGAAATAACTTACATAAACACTCATATCCAATTCTGGCGCTTGATTATGTTGTTTATCCATACATGGCTTGTGACTTTTGTTTGGTTTTATAATATGTATTTTTTTTTTGTATGCAGATTGGGCAAAGTCTCCCCAATCAAGAAATCAATTCATATTACCAAGGCTATCATGTGTTTGAAAACTTAGTTGAATTTCAACTAGTTTGGTTTGATCATTGCATTCATGATTGGTATGAGGTAGTGCAAATGCTCCATTATTGTCCCAAACTTCAAACTCTTCCAATTTCAAAGGTTTGTTGGTCACGTCAATGAAATATTGGTTTTTGTTGGTTTTTCTTTTCTAGTCTCTTTAAGTATTTTTACGAATCCTATTTTATCTCTGATTGACAATGGACAGGTTCATCTACTACCAGAGGCAATGAAGTTTGGAAAGATCCATATACCATTCCTGAATGTGTTTCATCCCATTTAACAACATGCAAAATTTTAGACTATCATGCCTTAGAAGATGATTTTCGATTTTTAACATATAGTTTGCAGAATGCAAAACTTTTAAAGGTTGGAAATCCGCTTAGAAGTAATTGGAATACAATGGAGAGTCCCAAATTTTTAGACGATTTATCCTTCTGTCCAAGGATCTCTCCGACATGTAACCTGTCATTTATATGAATGTTTCTAGTTGGTTTGAACAATATAGGTTTGATCTCTTCAAACAAATCAATTGTTAGCCATTTAATTTCTATGGTGCATGTAACATCCCAGACTGCTTTCAGCATTGTCGACTGACCCCACAAACCAACACGAGTCTTTTCAATGTGTTTTTTCCTCACTCGCACACTTACCGGGAAACTTCCCGGTAGGTCACCCATCCCAAAATTGCTCCAAGTCAAGCACGCTTAACTGTGGAGTTCTTATGAAATGAGCTACCAAAAAGAAGATGCATCTTGTTAATATAGGTAGTACCCAACAATTCTTATAAGCCTTCCTTCAACCATGTAGTCCCATACCTACAAGGCCTTAGGATCCCTCTCATTCCGGCGTGATTCGGTTCCTCTAGAAGTTGTTGGGAGCCGCTCATTGTTGTGCCTTGTGCACTGGCGACCACTCCCCGCCCTCGTCAGCGGCACAAGGCACAAGGCACGACAATGAGCGGCTCCCGACAGCTTCTAGAGGAACCGAATCACGCCGGAATGAGAGGGATCTGAGGCCTTGTAGGTATGGGACTACATGGTTGAAGGAAGGCTTATAAGAATTGTTGGGTACTACCTATATTAACAAGATGCATCTTCTTTTCGGTAGCTCATTTCATAAGAACTCCACAGTTAAGCGTGCTTGACTTGGAGCAATTTTGGGATGGGTGACCTACCGGGAAGTTTCCCGATAAGTGTGCGAGTGAGGAAAAAACACATTGAAAAGACTCGTGTTGGTTTGTAGGGTCAGTCGACAATGCTGAAAGCAGTCTGGGATGTTACAGTGCACTTGATAACTATGCAATGAATGTTTCACTTAATATTTTATGTAACCAAATTGCTCGAGTAGAACAATTTGTGGATGCTATGTATGATGTCCATAGTTCTTGCATTTATGACTTAGAATATTGGATTTATTTTGTGAAGAGCCACTACTTCTAGTTTCATTGCTTGAATTATTTCTAGGAAACCTTGCTCTACCTCTAATGATTCAATATTTAACCATTATTCCAGGCCCTCATTTCTTCATTATGAAGTAGGCAATTTAACTTGATATCTCGTTCTCAGTTTTAAGGCTTGAATCTTTCTCTCTTCAATTTCCTCTATCGATACATTGAATGATCGATTTTGTTTGAGATTTGTAAAAGCGATTTATGTTTATGTCTTTTATTTTGCAGTTTCATTAGTGATTTTATACATCTAGATTTGGTCGTTGTCAATTATATTCAAAATATTGTTCATTCATTTTCCTTCGAGTTCTAGAATCAATTCCCATTATTTTTTTAGATATTGGTTCATCAAAATCAGTAGCTTGAGTTCAGAACATATGATTAGTATCATCTGCATCAACCTTCGTATTTGATTTTTGTTCATTATTATCTGCATCTACTGTTTATCCTCTTTGTGCTATTTTGTTCTTTCCACCTATCATTATATATAAATTATCATGTAGATTTATTCGGAGAAACATTTAGTGTATCCTAAAACAACAGCTATTTGTTCAAATTTCGCTACATTGTAGCCATAATTTAAAAACTGCAGTCTACAACATATATAATCAAATATGGAACTAAATTTAAATGTAGATTCTGGTTAGGGTTTGTTAATTGACTTACAATGGGTTCAGAAATGTCTCGTATCTCTACCTTCATGAAGCCATATCTAAGCTAGTATATTCCAACATCTTCACCCAATTTATAGTCATGTTTACTAATTTCCTTAGATATTTTATTGGTATCTGCTAAAACCTCTGCACTTGAACCCTGCTATGGTATATAATAGTTGAACTAAAGCAGCCTTTAGCCATGAAATAGAAGATAAAACCAAAAACATAAAATTAGTTCATATATGCTTTCAGTGTAAGGATTTCATACACTGTCATTAAATCATAATTGTTAAATCATTTAACATGTAATTTGGTTATATCTTGTTGACAATATAATTTTGTTTACAACAACAACATATCAAAATTAAACTCAAATAAAACATATAATTATAGATAAAAGATAACAGAGGGGGAAGGAATTGTCACACACCTCAGTTCCATCAAGAAGATAACTTGATGTCGAAGTTGTATCCATTTATTCCCAAAGCCATACAACAAGTCATCTGGATTTTCTTGTCGATACATTTTCTTCCTCCTTATTCTCCAACTTCCTTTTTTCCTCATTAATAGTTGCTCATTTTTAGATGGTAGCCTATCAAATTTCGTCATGTACATATTTGTCATTTCCAACATGACTTCTGTTTGTCGAAAAAATCAGACCCCATTTGATTGCAAAACCCATATCATCCAAGCCATGAAGTCGCCTCCTCATAGGCTTCTGTCTACATAAACTATAATGCAATAATGTCCCAAAGTAACATTATCATCAACTTTTATACACTTGTAGCCATATTGGAGGGCTCCAAATTTAACACATCATTGGCAACACCATTCTTCTTTGCATGATATTTTGAAGGAATTTCACCACCATGATCGTTTTGATCAGCATCACCTACCTTTTCTTCATTGGTTTCTTTCCTCTCTTTTGCACACTTTACTCTGCATGCATTGGTTCACCTGATTAAACTTTTGATCACTCTTACCATCATCCTCTTTAACATCTTTTAAAAATTTGTTGTAACAAACCAAGAAAGATCGGAGAAAAATTTACCGAAGAGTAATCCATATTGTGACCATGAAAAGCAATCTTTTGATGAATCCCATCTATAAGGCTTAACTTCCGAGCTATCATTTTATATAACAAGCCTTCACAAGTATTATAATGAAGCCTTTGGAGGATGAAAATTGTATCTTTTCCAAATGCATAAACTTCTTTATTATAAAAATGATAGCTCTCAAGTCTCAAGTTAAGCCTTATTGGTGGGATTCATCAGAACACTGCTCTTCGGTAAATTTTTCTCCCATCTTTCATGGTTTGTTACTAAATATATTTTAAACTTTAAAACTTGTGTATTTCCAAAAAAAATTAAAGCTTTAATGTGCTACTAAATATTTTATTTCCAATTTGTGTATCTTTCAAACTTTTGTGTATTTTCTATTTTGAGCTTCTTAATAACCGCCTTTTGGATCCATGGATCATTGGGTTCTACAACTTGATCTTAGCAACACCTTTTTGGGACATATAAAGTGAATCTTGGCTTGAGACCTGGAGTTTGCTCCCCTCAAAGTCTCGAATTTGATTCTTCCAGATCAGATAAAGTTAATTGACTCTCTTTTAATAAAAACATTCAACTAGCCTTAAAAAAAAGAGTTTTATATGTAATTGAGGATGGGGTATTTAGAAAAAACATTGTTTTAAATAGGGTTGATTTAAAAATCCATAGTTTCTCCTTGTGTGATAGTTTAATCATGTTTGTATAGAATTCAAACTCATCTGATTAATAATCATGTTTGTATAGAATTCAAACTCATCTGATTAAAAATCATTAAGCCAAGTCTATAACTTGAAAAACTAACGCAGGATAGCCATGTGGTTCAAGGGAAGGGATTGTCTTAGGTAAAAAAAAAAAAGGTGAAGTAGTAAAATGTTATTTTATTATAAAAGAATTGGAATTTGACATTATTCTTCAGAAAACTTATCACAATGAAACCATTTTCATTATCATTATTCTTGTCAGCTAAAGATTTACTTTTTGGTTTTGTTGATTTTCTAGCTTTTGAGAATTTCTTAACTTTTCCTGTCACAACTTCCACACCTTCTCTTAACCTTTCAATTTTCTTTTAATTCGCGTTTCCCTGGAAACATCTGTGAATAATGTGGAAACTAATATGTAAAAAATGTAAACACATTTGAAATAACAATCATTTTATTTTTGATATGAAAATTCTGAGAACAACATGGGGAAGGAACCTACCCTCAAATAAGGATCCAAGTCCTCTAAAAGGATATCGATCCTCTAAATTGTGCATCATACATTGAAGAGTTAAAGTCAATATTATCGTTGATTGGTAAACAACCTAATAGTTAATATTACATTTACATGTGCATAACCGATTATGGGAGATTGGAATGTAAACTTATATGTTCTGCTTATGATAGAAGCACTTCATTATGTTGTTTATCCAAACAGAGGGTTTTTATTAATATAATACAAAAAACTTTTGACAGCATATTATGCAACCATGAAATTTCCTTTAACTAGACTACAAGCATGATTCATCAAATTTCCATCTAGTAAGAAGCTCAGACTAGAAAATACACAAAAGACATACATCTGGGAATAAAATGGTAAAAGTTGATGAGTCTGATTCTTCTTCAGAATCAGAAGAAAATAAATTGTATTCAAAGAACTTACCACGGGAAAAGATGAAAAATTAAAAATGTTATGACTCCTTTGTAAAAGGAATTAGTGCAATGTCTCACAGGTTGTCATGAGCGTAAGATAGTTTTTCCTGGCTTAATTTTTAATTCTAAGCTTCAAAGAGTGCCATGAGCCTATCCGTGATTTTGTCAAACTCATTGTGATTTCATAATATTTTTACTATCTCAACAAAACTAACTTGCGTAGTAAAAATTGGAATCCAAAGGGTTCATAAATTTCTACTATCTCAATTATGTTGGCACATCAATAAAGACAACAATCAATTGCAGCACCAAGACAATATGTTATATATTAGCAAAAAATAACAAAAATGTGGAGGTACATAAAAATAACCCACAATGAAAACCAACAATAGTTAGGTTATGATTGAATAATTTATTAATTTATCATCTAATGAACTATATTAACTATGACTTTGGATGTCATCAGATAAGATTGATCTACTAATTAATTATAAATTCATTGAGATTTGATAATTCACAATTATGTTAATAGTATATCAAATCAACAATATTGTGAGGTGTACAAATACAAAGTGTATCCTCCATAGCCAACCTTATGGTGAAATAAAATATTCTATAATAATCCAATGAAAAACAATCTATTCAATATATCACATAATCAATGCTTGCAATCCATTTGTAATTTTCATATGTTATTATTATTTTGATTTACTTCTCATGCATACTAGATCAGAGCAAAGAAGAGAGAAGACTTACAATAAGCGTCATCAAATGGATAATTCCATTGTTGCAAAAGCCTTTTTTCTGAACTCCAATAGAATTTATTTTTAACTTCAACAGTTGATTAGTCTGCAAAAAAAGATAAACATAAACTTGATCTGGTGTGTATGTGTGTATAAATCATGGCATTTTTAAATATCATTCAATTAAATAGAAAAAAAAAAGTTATTAGATTGGATTTTGAGAACAAGTTTTTATATACATGAATTTAAAGTATAAATTTATGATGATGACTTACTATGAAGTTGTGAAAAGATTTCAACTTTAACACCAAGCGAGGTGGATTAATCGAAAAACAAGATCAACGTAACAAGTTAACCTGGATTAAAAAAACAAATAGAGATCTGGAAAGAAGGGAAAGAGAAAGAGAAAGAGAAAGAAAGTAGTGGAAAACAAAGACCAGTAACGTACTTGACTATATGTAGTGAGTGCAACGAAGAAAATACAACCTCAAATTTTGTGAAGAGAGAGAGCGGTGCAAAATGTCTAACAAATTAAAAGTAGCAGAGAAATAAAGATAAATGCATATATAAGTCGGTGCAACATTTTGATATTAATGTGGACTCCTATTATTTTTACCTTATAAGGTACAAAAAAGTATTTCCCTAAAAAAAGGTATAAAAAAGTACTACTATTTTTTTCTCAAAGAAGGTATAAAATATTTTTTGATACTCATTTAATACAGTCAAAATTTGTTTATATTTATGATTATTGTTTCTCGCTAATGGTAAAAAAAAAATTGAATATTATTTTTCCCTTTTTATTTTTATCTTTATAATTATTAATTATTTTTCCCGTGTTCTCATTCTTTTTTATCGCGTTACCATGTGTAACTTATGAATTATATTTTATATGAAATTTTGATTAAAATTATAAATACAAATATTTGTGCAAGCTCTTGGATACGACAAAAGTTATTATGCATAAGTCATTTCCTTATGCACCCTGCATAAACACTTCACAAAACCATTAGACAATTATTTTGGTTTCTCATAGAAGACTATCAAAACCATTAAACCATAATTATAGTTTCGGTAATAATTCAAGTGTATATCATCTTAATCATTATTTAAAACCATGTAACAATAATAATTTCATTAAAAATCATTACACAATTATCTTGGTTTCACATACAAGACTATCAAAACCATTAAACCATACTTATGGTTTCAGTAATCCATACCATGAAGTTTGTTTCAATTCAGCAACAACCCTTACTGCAAATCAAGTGTATCGTATGACGACGATGGAAAATGGAAATTGATGTGGTGTGTTGTTGCTGTTGAGTGTTCCTCATTTGATGTGTTCGTGTCGGTGTTGATTGTTATGCAAATGTTGACGGTTACCAAGTTAAGCATATGTATATATTGTTTTGCTAAAAGCTTAATCCAAAAATTAAAGACTTGTGCATATATGTGTTTCCATGACCACATATCAGTAAAGTGATCACGTGAATTACAGAAATAAATTGTCCAATAGTTAATGAAAATCCGGTATTGTGCCGGATAAGATTAAGAAACAGAATTGTGGTTTCGCTTGGGGGTGTATGACAAAATGGGTTGGGGTGTACGAAGCAATTAAAGACTTGTAGAGTAGTTCTTTTGGCACACCTTGTGCTAGAGGAGTTGCTTTTGGTGGTTAATATAAATTTCATTTTTTATTGTTCAAAAAAAATTATGTTGGGCTACCGGTTAATGGACTGAGATTTATACAGAGTGCATAAGGATGCCTTATGCATGATAACCGCACCCCTTGGATACATCATTATATAACACAATTAAATACACAATCTTGTTTATTCAAACAATTGTATACAATCTTAAGATAATTATTATTTTTTTACGAAAAAAAGAGAGAGATGACGATGCATCATTACTAAAAACTCGCGGTTTTCCTGCGGAATTTCATGCGGATTGCATTGAAATTTCCGCAGCCATGGATTTTGCTTTCCAGGAAATACCATCATGGGTAATTGTTTGCTTAGGATTTTAGGATCCGTTGGAGTGGTACATCCGTAGGAAAAGGGAAAAATATCCGCAGGAAGCATTCGGTCAGTGCTTGAGGAGCTATCCTGCCCGTTTAAAATCCGCAGGTACTTCCGCAGCAAAAGGCACAGGAAAATACGCAGGAAATGAATTTTATTATTAAAATAATAATAATGCATTTCAGTGCATTCTTGATGTATAAGTATATTAATTATAGAAGATACAATTGGATTAATTGTTGTAAAAGTGCCTCAAAATTGAAGAGATCCAATATTTTGGAGGGAGAGATATGTTTTTTTGAAAAGTTTGGAGAATGTAATATTTTAAAGGTGACAACTAGGGTACCCATGGAAGAATAGTGGGTAATTTACCCTAACCAATACACATTAGCCACATAAGCATATTTTAAGTGGTATCCATGAACTATCTTGACCCCACCAACAAATTGCTCATTTTCATTGGTTGGTGGGTAAATTACCCACCATTCTTCAAAGGTAATCTAGAAAAAACCTTAAAAAAAATGTGTGTTTTGATACAACAATCGATTTTTCATAAAAATTGAAAAAAAAAATAGAAATATGTGTTATGCAGGGATCGAACAGGGGACCGGTTAGTTCAAAGCGTTTTTATAAAAAAAAATAAAAAATCCACAACGAAATATCAACACAGGGAATCGAACAAGGGATTTGCAGATCAAAGTGTTATGCTTACTTTATTAAATAGCGCTTTTTTTAACCTATAAGCGCTATCTTTCTCAAGCATACACTAGCGCTTATTAAGCGCTATTTAAGGTTGATTTATTTATAGCGCTTTCCTTCAAAAGCGCCATATACGATTATTCCTGTTTTTTTTTAAAATAATTATTTTTTTTATTGAACCTATACTGACGCTTTCAAAACAAATCGCTATATAGACTTAGAAGCAGAGATAGCGCTTTTTCAAAAAAGTGCTAGCTATAGTCTCCATGTTTAGATTTATAGCGCTTTAGTGTTATTTATAGGGCGCTATATTTTCCCAATTTTGTAGTAGTGAAGGAAAAACAAATCAAAGCTATTCCAAACAAAAGATAAATTTGTCATTCACCATTTCATTTCCTTGAATGAAATAAGACTTGCTAGCTACTTCTTAACTAGTTCCACACATGAACACGGTCCAAGGTCAAATGCATCCAACTACTTATTAAAAAAATGAAGAATACCAAGTACCTAATGCCCAATTTTTGGGTTGCTTCATATGCTCGACCTTGTAGAAATTTGCAGCTGATAAGTTGGCAATAAGTAACCTACATTTAGATGAAATCAAAAAGAAGGCTTCAGCTGATTACTTGAATTGAGGTGCTACCTTCAATTATCAAGACTGTATCAAACTCACCACATTTTTGCATTATGAAGACACTATATATGTTTATTTTCAAAGATGTACTCAGATCAAAAGATATACTGGATGCTGACCCCTGAATTGAGTCATGTGCAGACTGCGGACTGCAATTCAGCTTGGTACAAGAACAGGGTGAATTCCCTTGGATTAGTCTCAGTACTTATCCTAAAGGTTTGGTCTAAACTATATTATACTAATCCTAAAGGTTTGGTCTAAACTATATTATTTTTGTTCACTTCACATTAAAAAAAATAATGTGATAGCAGTATGATGGGTATCTTGACCTTTAATAAAACTATACCAAGTGAAATGACGGGTCACTCAATTTTGTTCTTCATTAGTACTAGAGCTGTAAAAAATGGGCCAGGCTAATGGCAGATAACTTAAGTTATCTGCAGGAAATTTCGTTAGAGTAAAGAAAATGGCAGCAAAATCCTCAGGAATTTCCTGCGGGAGAGTTTAGTAGTGCATGAACATATAAAAATATTGATATCTAATACATTTTTTTAAAATACGTGCATGGTGTCTAAAAGATTAAAAGTAGCATAGAAATAAAAGATAAATAGATACCATTTCATACATAAGACAGTGTCAGTATTTTGACTACAATGTAGACTCCTATTTTTTTTTTAGATTTTATGGTATACAAAAGTATTTTCTAAAAAACAAAAGGTCTAAAAAAGTAGAGTTTTTCTACTTGCACCCTAGTTAATCATGGTTGCACCCCAAAATGACAAGATTACCCTTTCATAAAATTTAATCAAAAACTTAGTTGAAGTAAGTCATATAAACTGAATTTAAGTGTATATACTTAATCTCAGTTTAAGTAGGTTCATGTAAACTGAGTTTAAGTAGGTCATGTAAACTGAGTTCATGTAAACTAAATTTAAGTAAGTGTATCAACTTAAACTCAGTTTAAGTAGGTTCATGTAAACTAAGTTTAAGTAGGTCATGTAAACTTAGTTTAAGTAGATCATGCAAACTTAGTTTAAGTGTACATCTAAAAGTTCAATCTTATTCAATGATTATACGTCATCTCAGTTTAAGTATGCACATGTAAACTCAGTTTAAGTAGGTTCATGTAAACTTAATTTAAGTAGGTTCATGTAAACTCAGTTTAAGTAGGTTCATGTAAACTCAGTTTAAGTATGTTCATGTAAACTCAGTTTAAGTAGGTTCATGTTAACTCAGTTTAAGTAGGTTCATGTAAACTCAGTTTAAGTAGGTTCATGTAAACTCAATTTAAGTAGGTTCATGTAAACTCAGTTTAAGTAGGTTCATGTAAACTTAAAACTAAGTTTACATGAACCTACTTAAACTGAATTTAAGTTAACCTTGCCAATGTAAATTAAAACCGTAATCGTACAGTGCATCAGTGCAGTTGAAGGAAAAAAATTGAAACTAGCAAATAGAAGAAGAAATTCACTTACTTATATCCAACTGAGTATGGATGAAAAATATTTTGATTCACTCTTTAATTTTCATGGAGATTGATATTGAACATCAAATTGTTTGATCGATCGTTTTGAGGGGTGAAAGAGGGTGAAACTCACTGACAATGAATAAAAGTAGGGTTTTAAGAAAATTTATATAAAAGGGCAATTTTGGTATTATAAAAAACTTTTAAGAAAATTTGGGTGTAACCAGACAAACATGGGGTGTAAATAGAAAAACTCAAAAAAGTATTACTATTCTTTTTCAAAAAAGGTATAAAATATTTTTTGAGACTCATACAGTAAAAATTTGTTTACATTCATGATTATTGTTTTTCCCTAAAGGTACAAAATATTTTTAATACTCGTTTAATACAGTCAAACTTTTTTATATTTATGATTCTTATTTTTACCTTATTAATTATTAAATATTTATGATTTTACAATATGAATTCTCTCTTTCAATCTTCACTGTAGAATGTCACGTATGGTGCTAGTATTATAGTAATCAAATGCAGAAAACTTAGGTACAATTCCTTAGGTGTTTTTCGTATGGTTCTTAACTAAATTTACCATGATTTTCTCAGATCCATAATTTTCTCAAAGTTTGTTATATCCAAAAAATATGTATTTTTAATTAAGAACCATACGAAAAGCACCTAAGGAATTGTACCTAAGTTTTCTCCTAATCGAATAACACAAATAAAAAATTAATTATATGTCATCTATTAAAAATTTACAAACTATTTCTTTCATTTATCAATACTTTTTTTTTTTTACAAAAATAAAGGATATTCATTCATTCATTCAAATTAATAGAGTACATCGATACAATGCAAATTCGCTAACAACAAAGAGGATGAATCTGCGAACAAACACACAACATCCATGTTAATAGCATAAAACTGCAAAGCACAAAAGCCTACACATATGACTAAATTCAAATCTCCGAAATATCCATGTCTTCGGATCTGCAACGTGGACAACATCAAAGTCATTGATTGAATGTGCACTGGATCTAAGCTGATCTGACAATCTGAACCGAACAAATACCTGAACGAAACTAGAAAGACAAACAACGCCGCACAAAGACGACGAACAAACCAACATCGCACAAAGATGACAAAATCACAAAATAAAAAATGAAATAGATATGAAAATCACTTATTTCAATAAAGGGAAAGAGAAAAACAAGAGAAAAACGAGTTAATTTATCAGTAAGTTGTTGTTTCTATAGTCTTTGATCCGCTGCGAAAGCTCCATATCATGTTGAATCCTTGGATTACTGTGTTGCACAATACCAACTTCATGCGAGACCAATGAACTTGAAATGGGAGACGAGCTAGACACAATGGTCGCAACTGTTGGAAATGCATCATCAGTCAGCAGGATTTGCGTGCCTATGTTGCTGTCTACGAGAACCGAGTCTGCAACAAAGGCAGGGACTACTGGGACGGGGTCTGAAACCGAATTAATGGCATAGGCTGGTGTGATTGAACCATCAACCAAAGTTGTACGGACTTTGTGCACCGCAATATGGTGTGGATGCACAGCTGTTGCTGAGGCCATGTCTTTAGAATAGGCAGTGACTTCCTTGTTCACTCCAATGTTCAGAACCGGCAAAAAGCTCACCTCCCTAACCGAATCCAAGGTAGCGCCATCAAAATTCTCATGCACGTCAACATTCTCTACATAAGTCAAAAGTGGTGTGGATGCACAACTGTTGCTGAGGGCATGTCTTTAGAAGAGGCAGTGACTTCCTCGTTCACTCCAATGTTCAGAACCGGCGAAGAGCTCACCTCCCTAACTGAATCCAAGGTAATGCCATCAAAATTCTCATGCACGTCAACATGCTCTACATACTGTTGTCCTGAGATTCCTGATGCGTTCTCTCCACTTCAAGTAGGTGCACGTCATCGTGTGCAACATCAATAACCAATTCCAAAACAGGGATAGCTGATTGAGGTAACACGACATTAGGAATTGAATGTGAAACATTTTGTAAAGCAAAGCTAAAAGACCTGCTCAAAACATCCTTAGGAGGAGCAATGTTTTGAGTTGTTGACCATTCTTGTGTATCTATGATAGTACCTGAAGTTGAAGGGGCTGCAACAGCAACATATTGCATGGTACCTGAAGTAGAAGCACTTCTATCACTACAGTGCTGTCGAGGAGGAGCTTTTTTAGCAAGTGGTTCCGCCGCGATGGGTTTCTTGCCATGGTCAGTCACCTTAGTTGCCTCCGGGTGCATCTACTTGCAAGCCGAAACATTTTGTCTAATGACATAACAGTGATGGTAAAAGAGTGGTCTCCTCTCATATTGTACTTCAACCTTAAAGGTAAAACCTTCCTGTTCCACAAGAATTTCATCATAGGCTCTTTTAGATAAGTCAATGTCCACCAAAATTCTCGCATAGTGTCTGAATTAGCCCTATTTCGTGTCGGGGCATCTAAATCTATCGGAGTACCAACAACACTCACAATTTCCTTCAAAGTTTGTTCCCTCCAATACTCTTATAGAAATTCAACCAATCTGATCCAAATGGAGGCATGGATCTGCTTCTGAGAATATAGTGATTAAAGTCCTTCGTCCATTGAGAAAGATGAAGGAGACCCAGATTAAAGGCAATGTTACCAGCCTCCCAAACTCTGCGTAAGTCATCAGCCTGTTCAAAAAGGAAATCATAATAGCCTCTGCCAGGTGAAACCATTTTCCATTTCTTAATCATCCTCCATAACTTGCCTAACTTAGCAGCTAAACCTCTCGCCGTGTAAGGTTTGTCGCCTTTATTCAAAGTCAGTCTTCCCCACAGGGCATTCTGACATTCAAACAATCCTTTAGAATATTCTTCCTGTCCATTTCGAATACAAAGAGCATCACCCTTGATGCAAGGAACTGAAAAAGGAGCCTCATTTGAGGGAGATGACTTGCAGCCCCCTAAAGCCGCCGCAAAGGACTTGTGAGGTTCCGTGACAATCTAAAAAGAGTCCGTAACAAACTGAGAAGATGTAGAAGTCCATATATGCGCATATGGTGAAATAGTAACCGGAGCCGCAAGTTTAGTCTGCTTCGGAAAGTCCTTATCTGCGAACAAAATAAGTATATGTGTATATGTATGTATTATCAAACACACATAAAAATGAGGTGGAAAAAATTATTACTTTATATGTCTCATAATATTTGTTGTATTTGACAATTTCACAAAGATTAAAAAAGATATGATAAATGAAATAAAGATTATGGTTCTTTTGAGGCTGCTAGTTTAAAACCCAACTCCAACAGTAATTGAGTTATATTTCCCAAACACTTCAAACAAAAGGAATTAGTTCTTTAGTAGCCTCTTTTGTATATACATGTCTCCAACTTGGAGAAGAAATATGCAGAAACATTTAGGTTGAAATTAGGATAATGGACAACTAATGTTGAAGGGTCCAGAGTCATTAGACAATAATTGTAATTTCCTATCTATTAATTGTTTATTTCAGTTTAGGAAGCAAAAAAGAAAGAAAAAAACCAACTCTTATTTGTCCAGAGTCACAAGAGAATTGCAAAATGCAGACAGACTGCAACAAATTCCTGGTGCAGACTGTGATTAAATTCTGTTGGAGTTCAATAATGTTACAATAGCAGCTCAGTTTAAATTTATCTAGAAGGCTGTTTTAATTACCAAGAAATGGTATCAAGAGCCTAGTTGAACTAAGATGCCAGCAATTTCAAGCACATGAGTAACCTAACTTGAGTAAGTCTAATCAACAATTTATAAGTTTAACGGAACTATGTGAACCAATAGAAGAAGAAAAATCAAAGGTTGATCAATAAAAACAGGTAGAAAAAAGATATTTTATGCAATTAAAAACTTCGCTTTTAATAT
Source organism: Medicago truncatula (assembly GCF_003473485.1). NCBI lineage: Eukaryota > Viridiplantae > Streptophyta > Magnoliopsida > Fabales > Fabaceae > Medicago > Medicago truncatula. The sequence continues at coordinate 35,734,189 of NC_053044.1, forward strand.
GTCAGTATATGAGGAGCTGCCTGATCTTACAGGAAAAAAAAAAATCAAACTGAAATAGCCAAGAAAGCATGGGAATCAGGCTCAAAACATATGGGAGGACAGATCCAATTTAATGGACAGTTTGAGTTGATTGAACAGTGCAAAGATGTAAGTAATCATTAATGAAAATGAATGTTTGTCAAAATGGGTGGATAAGTTGGTCACTGATATCAAGAATAACAGTGATGATATAGCAAAAAAATAAGTCATCGAAAAAATCATGTGCACACTTACACGACGATTTGATTACGCCGTAGCAGCGATTAAAGAGTAAAATAATCTTAAAATAACGACATTGAACGAATAGCAAGTATCCTTAGAGAGTCACATGAAATGTGAATGAGTGAAAGGTCGAGTGACATAATCGACCAAACATTTAAAGCTCCTTCAAAATCTGACAGATGAGGGATTTGTGCAAAGGATGGTAGACCTCAACCAAAGAGGGCAAAACTTTAGAGGTAGAGCAAGGTTTCCTTGAACTAATTCAAGCAATGAAATTAGAAGCAGTGGCTCTTCACAAAATAAATCCAATATTTTAAGTCATAAATGCAAGAAGTATGAACGTCATACATAACAGCCACAAATTATATTGTTCTACTCGAGCAATTTAGTTACATAAAATATTAAGTGAAACATACATTGCATAATTATCAAGTGCACCATAGAAATGGCTGACAATTGATCCAAACCTATATTGTTCAAACCAACAAGGTAGCAAGATATATAGAAACTAACAAAAACACCAGGTGTCATCTAGGAACTAGAAACATTCATATAAACGGCAGGTTACATGCCGGAGAGATCCTTGGACAGGAGGATAAATCTTCTAAAAACACGAGGTATCATCTAGGAACTAGAAACATTCATATAAATGACAGGTTACATGCCGGAGAGATCCTTGGACAGGATGATAAATCTTCTAGAAACCGGGGACTCTCCATTCTATGTGAATTACTACTATAGCGGATTTCCATAACCTTTAAAAATCTTGCATTCTGCAAAATATATGTTACAAATCGAAAATCATTTTCTAAGGCATGATAGCCTAAAATTTTGCATGTTGTTAAATGGGATGAAACACAATCAGGAACCGTATATGGGTGTTTCCAATCTTCAATGCCTCTGGCAGTTGATGAATCTGTCCACTGTTAATCAGAGACAAAATAGGATTTGTAAAAATACTTTAAAAAATAGAAAAGAAGAACCAACATAAACCAATAACTATTCATCGACGTGGCCAACAAACCTTTAAAATTGAAAGAGTTTGAAGGTTGGGACAATAATGGAGCATTTGCAGTACCTCATACCAATTATGAATGCAATAATCAAACCAAAATAGTCGAAGTTCAGTTAAGTTTTCAAACACATGATAGCCTTGGTAATATGAATTGATTTCTTGATTGGGGAGACTTTTCCCCATCTGCATACAGAAATAAAATACATATTATAAAACCAAACAAAACTCATAGGTCGTGTTTGGATAAACAACATAATTAAGTGCTTATATATGAGTGTTTATGTAAGTTATTTCCACCCACAACTTAAATAAACATTTTTCATATGAGCTATAATTATTTTCATAAGCTAACTCAGTGAGCGTATGGAAATAAAATCAAAACAGATTGTTGACATATCATAAACTGTTTCCCTAAACTCTTTAAAATAGTTTAAAAAACGTTTATGCATATGGATAATTCAAAAAAAATCAATCAAAACAGACACATATTAATTTTTATGATAAAAGAGAATGCATCATATCATAACATATCATACCTCTGTTACAGTTAGAAATTGCACATTAGAAACTGCTCTGAGCGTAACATCGAATAAACGGATATTGGCTTTAATCAACTTGGATAAAGGTTTAGAGTATCCTCCAGCTGTAACCCCAGCCTCGACACTTGATGTGACATATGCAATTTTCAAATCCTCTAACATGGGACACCCAGATATAAGTTTCTTTAAATCTTCCATATCATCCAAATGAACATCAATCATATGTAGTGTTTTAAGTGAAGGAAGATGAACAGAATAATGAGACATAGTTTCGACAAGTAGGTTCGTTAATTTCAGAACCACGAGTGTTTTGGAGTAGAAGATGGCAGACGTCAAAGACACACGTGATAACAAGAATAGGGAGAGATCCTGCACGTGTCGACGTATTGCTGCTTCGACCCATTGATTGATGTTGGAATGCTCGAACTGCCAGAAATTGCATTGACACTTGAGATGAAATGATTTGAGTGTATGTCGTTGGGCGCGTGGTGAGAGTAAAATTGTATCCAACATTTGACAGAACTGAATCCATGTCTCGATGTTGTTCACGCCACTTTGGATATCATCAAAGTGGTGAACAACACGTGAGTGGCGTAATGGGACCCACCTCTTCGAAAGAATGGTAGTTCTGAAAGCGTCTTTGACTGGAAGAAAAAAGAGAATGAGACTTAGTTTGTCGTCTTGGAATTCATTGAGAGAATCTACTCTTGAAGCTCTGTTGCTGTGTATTGGGGTTAGTTGGTTAAGAAGGTTGGGGATGTTTTCTTCCATTAGAGTCGAGTATGACTACTGAGTTTTGAGAAATGTCCTGTCAGATATGGACACAATTTAGGCTGTCCAATTAGTCGTGTGAAATATATATCATTTTCATTAAGGGTGTGCTTGGCTGTTTCAGGAGGGAAAAAAAATTGGCTGAGTAACTTGATTGGTAAAATTCATTTTTGATAAAGATGTTAACAATAATTATGAAGGTCAACAATGCGTATGGAAGAGTATGCGATGATTCAAGTTTTATTAAAAAAAAAAACAATTGTTTAATACGTTTTAGATATATCGGTGATACGAGAGGGATGTGGCGGTGATAATTCATCGCATAATGATTTTTCTATTATTTGGTTTTCTTTCTTTGAAAAAAGAAAGAATAGGAAACATGATTTTTTTTTAATTTCTTTAAAAAATGATAATATATGCATTAGGTAAGTACAGATGCTTCGATGTGTGTCAGAAATATTCGACTGTTCAATTTTAATTTTCGAAAAAACAATTGTCTAATACATTTTAGGTATGAATGAGATACGCGAGAGATGCATAATTTTTCTATTTTTTTGTTTTCTTTAAAAAAAGAAAAAAGAGGAATCATGATTTTTCAAATTTCTAAAAAAAAAACGGTATGCATAACGTAATGATATTCTTCTATAAAAATAAAAAAAAAAAGATAATGATGTTGTTTTTGGATATAAGTAATGATGATATCTTTTAAAGATATATGTAACTGACTAAGTAATGATTTTTTTTTTAATTTGAGATATATGTAATACATTCGTTAAGGTCCCGTTTGGATTGGCTTATTTTGAGCTTATGTGGATTTATCTACTTCCATAAGCCTTTTTAAAGGTGTTTGGGTAAATAAATAAAAATAGTTTATCATAGTTTCATAAGCTGCTTATGCCATATTTTAATAAGCTTAAATTTTCAGCTTACCCTCCGGCTTAACAAGGAGCTTATGAATTTATGTAACCTCCTTCGATTCTATCCACTTTTTTCAAACATATATTTTTATTTTATTTTTTTTGTTTTTAGAATAAAAAACATATATTTTAATTATAATGTTAGTTATCTTTGGTTGTGCATGACTAACAAAATTGCTATATACTTATCTTACTAAAGTAACACACGTAACTAAGATTTTTTTTTAAGGATGATTTTTATTATTTTTTTGTTACGTAAAAAAATGAAACTGAATAAAAAAAACAAATTTAATTTGTATTTTTTTTTGTAACAAATTGTACATTAATATCTATATATATGGTAAGTTTACAATCATAATTTCTCAAGTTTATATTTATATTATTATACTTTTTTTTAAAAGAAAGCTTATCATACATTATTATATTTGTGTATAATGATGTTTAAACTATTTATTTACACGTCGAATGTTAATTTTGTCTTATATGAATATTGATATTTTTTTAAGGACGAATATTGATTATACTATATATATAATTATAATTAATATATTATAATATTGTTTTTTACATCTTGATTAATTTTATCAAAAAAAATCTTGATAATTGTGGTTCGATTCTTTGATTTTTTTGTTAAATTAAAAATATTTAAAATTTCGATAATTGTTTATGTAATGTCACATCCAAACACTTCAATTTATGTAAGTACTTTTTAATGTACATATCCGAACATAAATAGCTTATCAAGTATAAGAGCTTATGATGTAAGCTCTAATGTTATAAACCCTAATGCTATAAGTATCTATATAAGCTGTTTATCCAAACGGGGCCTAATTATCTATTACTTTTCTTATTATCAATATTACTTATATTATATATTTAATTTTTTAGTAAAGTATCGCGGCCATATGTATCTTGAATTTAAAAAAAAAAAATACCATATTGGTGCCGTAATGTATCAAATATCTAGACTTCATAGCTGTCAAGTGATTTATGTTAAATTTATTTGTATAAAAGTGGATTTATCAATAAATTTAAAACTAAAATCAATTGTAGAAATAAAAAATTAGAAATTCTAGTTTCAAGTAGAATAATAAAATTGGTAAAATTTTGGAGAGAAAAGTTTTTTTAGTAAGAGAAACCCCACCTTTGAGGATGGGTGATTTTAGGTCATTATTTTATCCAGAATCATCCGTCCGCATCTTTTATCCCATTTCTTTTAATCTAAATAAGTGATTTCCACATATAAAGTTTTTGGTTAATTAAGTTTTTGGTCCATATAAATATCTGCAGTTTTGTTTTTAGTCCCTATAAAAATAAATCACATTTTTTAGTCTCTACAAAATTTTCCGTTAGTGTTTTTAATCCCTGTTAAATTAAAATTTGTTTAAAGATGCTTAAAATTTTAAATTTTTTAATGATTTTTTACATACTAGTTTAAAACATTATAAAAGGTTCCGCCACAATAAATTAGCACAATTTTTTTTTTTTTTTATGTCCAAATTTTCGTTAGTTTTATATTGAATTTTTGGCGTTTTAAAAAAATTATATTTAATTCATTACATGTTAAAAAATTCTAATTTTTTATAAAAGAGATTACTATAATGTTCTTAACATGTCTGTTAAAAATCATTTAAAAATATAAAAGTTTAAGTATAATTAAACAAAATTTCAATTTAACAGGGACCAACACATACTTTTAGTCCTTGTAAAATTAAAATTTGCTTAATTGTGCTTAAACTTTTAAATTTGTAACATATTTTTCACATACTTTCTTAGAATATTATACAAAGTTCCTCCGCAAAAAAGTAACTTAAAATTTTATTATTAGGTCCAAATTTTCATTAATATAATCTTGAAAATTTGGCTTTTAGAAAAATTCATATTTAATTCATTACATGTTAAAAAACTTAAAAAATTTACAAAAGAGTGTCTTACAATGTTATGAACATGTATGTAAAAAATCTTTCAAAAATTTAGAAGTTTAAGCATAATTAAACAAATTTGAATTTAACAGGGACTAAAAACACTAACAGAAATTTTGTAGGGACTAAAAAATGTGATTTATTTTTATTGGACTAAAAACAAAACTGCAGATATTTATAGGGACCAAAAACTTAATTAACCCTAAAGTTTTTTTTGTGTGTTTTTTCGTGATTTCATCGTCTGAGTGCGAAATTATGTTGTTTGTCGTTTTGTGCGACGTTGTTTGATTCCGCGTCTTGTTGCGCTGTTCACTTGGTTCCTATTGAAAGATCAACTTCAGTTAATCACATATTCAATCAATGATTTGGGCGGGATATTCTGGTGATTTAGATTTTATCATATTATTTGTAGGCAATTTGCTATTATATATTAACTTAGGTGCGGTAAGATTGCTCGCATGTTCACCCTTTACAATATTGATCATGTTATTGTACATGATGTATTCTATCAATTTGAAAATGAATGAATATCGTTTTACTTTTATCAAAAAGATATAAATACAAACAAAATTAATTCTCCTTTAAATCATTCAAATATGATAAAATATCAATTCTACAACTTCTAAAATCAATTTTGACCTTCCAAATTTGAATCCAAACATATGCTAAATTATTACCCCCTCGGTGATCTGTCCCTTTTTACAGAACCTTATAACAAAAACCACGTGAAAAGTTGTTAGAATAATAAAAATAAATTAGTTGATTATAAAATTAATGTGTTTTGTAAAACAAGTTTTTTTTTTTTTTTTTTTGACTAAATGTGTTTTGTAAAACAAGCTTTTGAAATAGTTGATAAATAAAAAATGACATAACCCACCTAAGTTAGTAGACATTAAATAATATCTTGATTTTTTTTTTCCCTGTGTAAAGTGTAAAGTCTCTATATTCGAATTTATCCTCCATGTTGCCTGCTGATGCACTAGGCATCTCTTTTGTTAGGCATTAAATTTTTTACTTTTTACTTTTTTTTTTCTTTTTCTCTTTTCCGTTTGTAACAATAAAAACAGTCATTATGTTCAACTGCAAAGGGTGACATACTATCAACTAATCCCTTGAGTCGGATATGATTGTAATGGTCGACAAAACTCTCCCTTAGGAGATTTAACACTACTGCATTGACAGAGCTAGTTTCAATCCCAGGACCTCTGATTAAGCTACAAGAGCCCCATTAAGCAACATGCTTTTAACAAATTAGTCTTTAAATTTTTTTATTTTTTTTACAATAAGTTGGTCCTTTATGTCGTAAAATATTTTTAGTTTTTATTAAATTATTTCTTAACATTAATAAAAAGTATCATAATCAAACATATTATTTTCACACTTTAAGAATTCAAATTTTTCATACAAGTTATATCTCTGGACCACCAAAATTTAATAAATGGACATGGTTGACAACAAGATTGCTAGACTCAAATTTTTACTTCAATTCATTTTGCCTAAGTGAAACAAACTCGTAAACTAGCCTCGTAAAATCGTACGAATTTATCTAAAATTAAAATTTTATTAAAGTTATAATATACATAACATATACTAATATAATTATATAATTTGTAAGTATTAACTTAATTATAAAGCAAAAATATACTTGTCTACCGAAATAAAGCATCAGGCTCAACTCAGAGATTTGCGCTTTGAACCTTGCCGACATCGAAGCCCTGTTGTCGTTAGGGTTTCATTGTTTCAGAATACTATTTTTGGTTAACTTATCTCGTTTTGTCGTTTGAGTGTAATGTGTGGGAGAGGAGTCTTTTGGTTACTAAAAGCAATGTACTCTCACACGTTAAATGGGCTTATCAGACAGAAAGAAAAAAAACGGGCCACAAATAGAAAATAAAATACTTTTTTTAATGTAAAATCACAAACTCGCTTAATATCGGACGAGTTTATCCGATTTTGCAGCAAGTTAAATCGCTCAAACTCGCTGCAAGCTCCGATTTCACTAAAAACAGGTTTACTACCGAGTTAACAATGAATTCACACCTAAAAATGTAAATTCGGACGAGTTTATGAGTTAACACTAGAGTTTGAGAACACTAGTTGACAGTGAGCCTCTTAACATTGAGAATAGGGTCATACTGTCTTCATTCATGTACAGAAAGCACTCCAATCATATATCAAAATCTAGTTAAGAGTTAATTTGGCCTAACAGCTTGTCCAGTTAATATCATAAAGGATGGCTACACAGATGGAATCCAGGTCATGACAATCGAGATCATTGTGTATTCGAAAATACCAATGTAGTTTTTGAAGCATTTATGTAACTGTAATTTCTCGCTGCAAACATATTATTATAACATTATATTTTCCTGTATTATTATGTTAAATCATTCTTCAAATGTTGGACCTTTTTTTTAAAACAAATGTTACATGTTGGAAAATATCTGTTCATACCACCAAAACAGAATTACAATAATTTATAACAAGAGCATCCCAAGTTAATAATTAAAAACAAATTATCAATCTGCAATGAAAATTAATTTCTCTTATACAATTGCTCCTTTTCTGCAGTTCCTGCTGCTACTACAGCCTTTGTGAATGGTCCTGCAGGGTAGAAATATGATAGATTATAGTATCAAGCTCATTTTCAGCCCAAAAAAAATAAAATAATGATGCATAACAATTTTATTTTCCCTTACTTTTGATTAGATTGTTGAAGCCTTTTCATTCTTCATAATCATGTGAATAGCTTTAGACTTATCCTCTTCAACCATCTCCCTAAGTATATCATCTTCAATCTTCTCTGCTTGCCATTTAGAAGGATCTTCCACAAACTCCTCACTAAAAATCATGCAAGAAACCCACTCTTTCCAAGTAGTTCTTCTATACTTATCTTCTTCCATCGACCCGGTCGTCAATAACTGATACACATAAACCATTTTCTGCTGCCCCGGTCGAAAAGCGCGTGCAATAGCTTGCTTTGTTTTTGAAGGATTCCATTCAGAGTCCAGAAAAATCACTCTAGAAGCTGCTGTTAAACTTATACCTTCAGCACAAGCATTGATTGAAGCAAGAAGTATCTTTGAACCGCTGCTTTGATCTTCAAATTTATCTATCACTTTCCCTCTTTCAAACAAGTCTAGCTCACCGGTTAGTACCATAATCTCTTTACCATTTTGCCACTGAAAATATTTCTCAAATAACTCTATTAAGAATCTCACAGGTGCAAGGTTGTGACAAAAGATAAGAACCTTTTCATTTTTCACTACTCGTGAGATTAGGCTCAAAACAAATCTTACTTTGGAACTTTTTCTCAAATCAAATTTGCTTATTTCTAGTTTCTTCAATTCTTCCTCCGCAAAAAACTTAGTTGCACATGATGCAGCTGTTTTGATCAACCATGGATGTATTGATCCGAGTGTTATCAAAAGCTCAACCTCAAGAGGGTAACTGGTACTCTCGGCCATTTTCTTCTGAAGTTTCTGTACAATCTCATGCTGTTCGTCGGACGTATTCATGAGCAATGTATATATTTGTAAACCAGGAAGAGTCTCAGAAGAATTTCCACTGTCGTACACATCAATAAAACTGGAAGTGATTTTTCGCAGCACATATAGACCCTGCATCTTCTCCTCATCAATATCCGAGTTAATTTTCTTTTCAATGTTGTTCAAAAAGAATTTTCTCGCGCGCGCCTCAAGCAAATGACGTTCTTTCTTCGCTATTTTTCCACCTTTCCTTCGGTATTTAGAATCTAACTCTTGTAGAACTTCATGAACAAATTTCGGTCTAGCTAAACAAAGTGTGTTGAAATATTCACAGAAATTGTTCTGAAACAATGTGCCAGAGAGCAATATTCTCAATTCTGTTGGAAGTTTCATTAAACATTTCCTCAGCCTTGATTTAGTGCTTCTAGGATTGTGTCCTTCATCAAGTATCAAGATTCCAGGGCTTTCTCTCAATGCTTTAGCCATGTATTTTCTGTGTTCGAATTTTGTATCTTTTGATCTCATTAATTGTAAAAATGAAGTATAGCCCATGACAAGAACACTAGGGTGTGAGTGCCACTTTTGTATCTTGCTGAGACAATCCAAAACATGTTTGACATCACTAGAAGGTCTTGGAAATCCAGGAAGAATCATTGATTTTGGTGTCGTCGAACTTGAACCTGGAGAGGTTCGACGGCCATGGATAAGATAAACCGGCACAGAAATCTTCCATTTTTTGAACTCTTTTCGCCACGTGTAGAGTGTGGTTTTTGGAGCTAGGACTAGAGGTCGTTTCCCTGGAAATAACTTCAAGTAACTTACAAGAAAAGAAATGATGAGAAAGGTTTTTCCTGCTCCAGGAGCATGTGATATAACACAGCCACCACTTGAGTTGGATTTTTCTTCCATGAGTGATGGTTCCATAGAGCCAGCAATGTTTTGCCAAAGAAATTCAAAAGCTTTTTTCTGGTGTTCATGCATCTTTTCTTCAAGTTCAGGAATCAATTCCCAAACATTGTCGATTTCATTAGTCAATGGTTCATCAGGATCAGTAACATGAGTCGAGAACATATCATTATTATAATCTTCATCAACTTTTGGCTCTGATTTATGTTCCTTATTTTCTTCACTGCACTGTTTCTCCTCTTTGTACCTCTTTGGGCATTCCACCTATCATTATATATAAATTAAGTTATCAGGTAGATTCATACCAGAGCAAAGCAATATACAAAATATCCAACCAAATAAGGAGAATACAGTTAACATCAGCAGAACAGTGTTGTCAATCGTGAATCACGAAAAATAGGAAGTTTGTTCAAATTGTGCTATGCAACATACAGCGCCACTATTTCACAGCATTTTGTACTAAATAGCTTATTGCATAACAATAGCGATGTGTTCAAATTTCAGTACGCTATTTCTGATATTTAAACATTGCAGTAGACAACATATCCAACAAAATGAGGGACTAAAATTACATGTAGACTTCTATTATGCTTTTTTACTTGACTTACAAATGGCTCAGAAATGTCCCGTATTGCAGTTTTCACAAATCCACATCGAAGACAGTATATTCCAATTTCTTCATCCAATCTATAATCATGTTCACAACTTTCATTGAATTCTTTCTTGGTATCAGCTACAACTTCAGAACTTGAACCCTGCTATATTTGAACTGAATCAGACTTTAGCCTTATAAAAGAAGATAAAACCAAAAAACAGAAATTAATTCATATACATCATCAGCGTAGAGACTTTGTACACTGTCAACCAATCATAATTTTCACATAATTAAAAATGTTTGGCTTCAATACTAACAAAGTAACAAAAATAAACTCAAAAAATATATTTAAAATAAACGCTAAAAATTGTCACACACCGCAGTTCCATCAAGAAGATAACTTGATGTCAAAGCTGTATTCATTTCTTCCCACAAGGCATCCAAATCATCAGCATTTTCTTCCTCATCATCGCTTTTCGATACTTTTTCTTCTTCCTTTTTCTCCAACATGCTTGTTTCCTTCCGGTTCTCATTTACAGTAGGCTCTTCTTCAGTTGGTAGACTATCGAAATTCTTCATGTAACTATCTATTATTTCCTTGCGGGCATCAGCATTGAATGTTCTACCGCCTTTATGATCTTGTTCTTCATGAACATGACTTCTGTTAGACAAATAACTCGAATGAAAATTTTCTGTTGGAGCTCCCTTTTTGAAATGTATCCCTTCCCATTTGGTTTCAAAATCCATATCATCCACAACATGAAGTCTCTTCCTCTTAATCTTCTCCTTGAAGAAACTATTATAATCTCTCAAAGTAACATTACCATCAACTTCTTCATCACTTGATATTGTTGTAGGCTCATTTCCGTACTCCAAATTCAACACATCAGCACCATTCTTCTTTGCACTAGAAATATAATTAGTCAAATAATGATATTTGGAAGAAATGTCATCAGTTTTATGTACCTTAAACTTGCCATCACCATCATCATTTTTGTTCCTTGTGTTCACATTAATAGCTTTGCAATGATTCACCTTATTAACCTTTTGATCACTCTTACCACCATCCTCTTCTGAATCTGAAGAAGAGTTTTCATCTTCTATCATATAAGTTGTTCTCTTGTAGGGACACGTTCGAAAATTACCCACTTCCAACTTCTCAACAACACAACCTACGTAACGCTCAGGCTGTACATTCCTACGTTTCGAACGTCGCAAGCCTTCAACTTCATTTGATGGATTTGGTGGCGCTTCATCTTCTTCTCCATCATAATCATAAAATACATCAAATTGAGAAACAATAGGTACTAGTGATTCCTTTTTTAAGCTGAAGTTCACAACATTTATAAGCCAAGGACTAATAATATCAGTATCATTTCCCATAACTTGATACACAATCTTGTTTTGCACAGATCTTATATGGAATGAAACCTTCTTTAAAAAAGATGTAATTACAAACCACGAAAGATCAGATGAAAATTTCCCAACAAGTAATCTAGATTGTGATAATGAAGAGCAATCTTCTGATGAATCCCACCTATAAGGCTTAATTTCAGAGGTATCATTTTCTTTTAACAAGCCTTCACAAGTATTATGTTGAAGCCTTTGGAGGATGAAAATTTGATCCATTCCAATTGCATTAACCTCTTTATTAAGAGTTTTTACCTCTGTACCAAGTGAACCTTGATCGTCATAAAAGTTTACATAAAATTGACATGAACATTGATCGGATTTGTGAGGTTGTCTATGTATAGAATTTATTCTTGCATCAATCCACATCTACAATTTACAAAAGATAAATATCAAACCAAGTGTTTGGTAAGTCAACATCAAGAAATTAAACATGTATCATATGTGATTTATTTTAAGTGGTTAATTCAGTTAAGGACAAATCATTCAGGATAATCCAAGTTCAAATTATGGCTAGAACAATCATTGACTAGACTTTACTTCGCTACTGGGTGAACTCTGGATTACCGGGGCCAGTTCCTTACAAATCGGAGGGTTCAGATAAAAATATATCAAGAAAGCAAAGATCAACAAATAAATGCATATAAACACCAGTTTACTAAGAAATGCAGTTTGATAGAAAGTTTGAACTTACTGGAATAGACCTAAATTGATCTGAATTATCATTGTATCGATAGCCTAATAGCATAGATATATCAATTCCAGGTCGTAAAAAGCTGGAGCAATCAGATGAAGTAGCTTTCCTTGATCTTATCCGAATATCGGATGACAAAGTGCTTTGAATTTGTTCAGTATCAATGAAACGTAAGGTTGTTTTTCCTGACTCTATTTTTAAGAGTTCCACAGGTTGCCATGATCCATTAAATACTGCTTCAAATGCTGTTTTGAAACAAGAATTAGAGGAAGCAACTATAGTAAAAAATCTAAGGATATTAATGAATGAGAACATGAAGTTATGGAAATTTGCTCTAACTAGTTTCTACAAGGCTACAGCAGAAAATAAATAGTAGTTCTAGGTTGTCCTGTAATTAAAATGTATTAATTTTCAATTACATTGATCAGAACTGAAAGTACATGCATGCCACATTCAAAATCATGGTTAATGTCTCTTATTAGTTGAGTTTTGTTAATGAAAACAATAGATATAAAGATGGGATAGTTTTTTTAAGCAACAATTGGAGTTGCAAAGATATATAATTATGAATTACTGACATCTCGATTATGAGTGCAAAACAAAAATCATATCCAACTAAAAGAAAAAATAACAAAAATGTGGGAGACATAAACCAAACCTAGAACGGAAACCAACAAACGTTTAATTAAATCAAGATTGAATAATTCATTAATCATGTAATCAACTGTATTGACTATGATTTTAAATGTTAATAATCAAGATTTAGTAACCTATTAACGATTCGAAGAGCTTTGTTAATTCACAATTTTGTTAATAATGTACAAAACCAACAAATTTATCAAGTGTACAAATACAAAGTGAATCCTTTGCAGCTAACTTTATAAGCAGCCAGCTGCATCTCTCTTAATCTATCTAACAATCTATAGCCGATTGCAGAGGATTCAAGTCTCTATATCATTCGTTGCATTGATCATGGTAATGAATATCACAAAATCAATGTTGTAATCCATTGATAATTTTTCATATTTTGCAATTCTTTTGATTTCTTTCTCATGCATGTATAGTAATAAAAAATAAAAAAAAACTTACGATAATTAGAATCGAATGGATGCTTCCATTGATGTAAATGCCTTTTTATGGGCGCCATTTAATTCAAAATATTTAACAGCTAATTGAGCAGCGGAACATGCAATGCGTGAGTCTTCCGTAGCTGATTAGTCTGCAAAAAATATAAACTCAAATTGTAAATATCTTTCAATTGCACCGAAAAAATGTCATAAAAAACCAAAGATAACGGAGGTGGGTCAATCCCGAGACATGATGAACATAACATTTTAAACATGAACTGAAACATCAAATAGAGATTAGCATCATAAACACGTGATGGTGCAACAAAATGAAAGAGAAAGAAAGACAGTAGAAAACAAAGAATGGTGGTAAGTAACCTAGTTGACTATGGAGTTTGTGAGAGAGGTTCCAAAAAAGAAGGCTTAAACTCCGTTGATTATGGACGTTGAGCATTTTTCGCTAATTAAATTGCAAAAATATTGCAGGATCGGATACATCATACAATCAAATTTACAACCTCATTTATTCCAAACCAAAAAATGTAAAAATATAGACAACGTCAAAAAATACAAACCTCGCTACCTATGATTTTTTTTTTTTTTTTTTTTTATGTGAGCGTAATTAAAAAAAGCTACGTCAAATATTTTTATATTGGTTTTCTTAACTATAGTATTCGGGGTTGTTTCCATAAATACATGGTTCTTATTCTATAGAGTAAATTACACTCCTCTCCCCTCAAAGATGCTTCAATTACACTTCCCTCCCTTCTTATATTAAAATATACACTACCCTCCCTTGAAAAGTAAAGTTGAGAGTCCCCTCCCTTGTGAGATGCTTGAATTTCAACCCGCTCCCTTAATAATTAAATATACACTGCACTTTAATCTATTTTAACAAAAATAAATATTTTTATAATATATACTAATTTTGAATCACGATTTAAAAAACATCAATTCGTTTTTTTATAATTTAAATGTCAATTATAATTAAATATAAATATTTTGTTGTTAATTTTATAATTTAGAGTATAAAATTCACATTTAAATAAGCATTACTTAATTGACTTTAATTATTTTTCACATATTTTAATTTTATTTTGGGTTGTTTCATATTTTATAATAGGGTTTAAAACTACATGTTAATGAAATTGTGAATAAAAAATAGAGAAAAATATCAAATTTTGATATATTAAAATGAACCTGTAATACTATTTTTCTTCAAAGTGTGTTGGACTTTTTTTTTTTTTTTTTTTGCTTGATTATTAGAAATAAAAAATAATATATTGAGGGAGTAAAGCGTAGATTTTAACATAAGTGGGGTGAGGAATGTAATTCAAGCTTCTCTCAAAAGAGGTGAGTGAAATATTTTATAATATGTTTTGAATAAGAGTGGAGGGAAGTATATATTTTAACATAAGAGGAGAGGGAAGTGTAATTCAAGCATCTTTGAGGGGAGGGAAGTGTAATTTACTTTTATTATATAATATGAACTGTGTTTTTCAAACTTTTGAATTAAATAATCCGAATGGTACCGGTAGAGACTGGGGGACATGATTTGATGAAACTCCCTCATATGATATTATTTCAGTCATTTTGATGTTTTTTCGTAGAGTTTTAGACTGTTTGGAGATTGGAATAGTAAAAGAAGCTAAGATTTGAAGTTTAGAAATTGTGTCATGATTTAAAGATATCGCGACACGGTCGATCTTGGAGATAAATTGATGATTTTAATTTTGGAAAAGATGTGGCACGATTAGAGAAGAACCAAAAGATTAATTTGAAAATGCAAGAAAATTGTGTTAGGAATTTCAGCAACGTGCCACAATTGTACTGTTAAAATGCCAGACACGTAAGATTAATGAGTAATTGTGGCATGATTTCTCAGAATATGGCTTAATTTTTCAGTTAGAGAACCATAAGACAAACTTCTTTTTTTAAGCAGGAGTTCAATTTGGGAGCTTTGAAGATCAGAGAACTTAAAGTGGATCATCAACCTACTCATAGTGTGTTCTGATTTATGCAATGTCTCCAAATCTTTAGGCTATTATAGTCATGAGTAGCTAATTTACCTCCGATTGGGTCTTAGATAAATATATTGTAAGTTGTTTGAACCATGTGATTGTATTAACTTTGTTAAATGTAATTACTATCCCAGTTCTTTTTTTCTTCTTCAAGTAGTTTAGTGGCTAGAGCTCACACAATTTAATTGTGGAGAAGTGGGGTGTCCGGGGTTCGAACCCCGGCCCCTGCATATAACATGCAATATCCCTACCAACTGAGCTAAGCTCACGGGGATATTACTATCCCAGTTCTATTCACAATTATTTGTGTTTAATGATATTTATATATCGATCACATATGAAATGAGTCTAAATATCAATTGACTACTATCCCTAGTTATTGAATTTGATGATTATTTTTAACCTAATAGGTAACTTTAGAGATAGAAGATTATTAAGTTATGATTGAGAAATTAATGTTTCATTAAAACCTTCAACGTTTACGGGCTTACATAAGAGATTAGGGGGTTGTAACTTTAGAATAGAGTTTTAAATCAAGAGATTGATCAAAAATATTTTGTTGATGTATCGTGAAACTAATAGAATAATTGTAGAAGATATCTACAATTTACCAAATAATGAGCAATATAGGATTCGAAAGACCTGGACACCTTTTATCTTGTAATTATAAACCATTTTATTTGCATTTTACATTTAATTGAATGTTTTTGAGCCAAATCAATTTCCATGTTCAACCTCCCTATTTTATACATATGATCTGATAATGTCATTGCTAAGTTGAAAACAAAACAGTCCCTATGGATACGAATTATATTTATTACTTTGACAGTTTTTAGTACAATTGCTAAGATTACATCATGATTTAAGTGAAAATGCATGGAAATCGAATTAGGAAGGTTTTGTAGTCACATTACTTTTACATTCGGAAAATAGTATATATAAAGTCCATTGATGTTTGGAATGTGCTAAGAAATCAAGTTTTCAAGAAATGAGGTTTTTTTTATTAGGAGTATGGAGTAGAATGTGAGAAAGGTGGTGAGATAATGTCTGATTATGGGAAACCTGATCGTGCGTGTCCATATTATACACACACACAAACATTGATGGATCCAAAAAGTTCGAATAGTGGGGACACCATATATATAAACTTAGCATGAATTATATGTTACATTTCATTTTTAAAAATATTGAATGATTTTCTCATTTTTAATATCAGTAAAAATATCAGTGTATATTAATAACTAAGCAACCATTTCCTCTCCAGAAGAACTAACCAATCATTTATTTCTCAGGGGTTACATGTGTTCTCATTTCTCACGTATGCGGTCTCTCTTGATTGTTGTTTTTTACTTTATTTGATGTGAAAAATCTTTTTATGTTGAGAAGTAAGGGTTTGTTGTGGCAAGTGTGGGTGTGGTGTGGGCCTAATGAGGAAGGTTGTATGATGTGTGTGGGTCAAGTGGTCAAAATGTCAACTTATATTATATTATACCTAGTCAACAAAATTTCTAAAAATTTATGTGCGGGGCATGTGCCCAGAAACCCTCCTACATGCATCCGTCCATGTATATATATGAGTATTTCGGATTATATATAATCCGAAACGGGAAACCACACTCCAAATTATATAATCCGATTTAGGTTTTTTTTTTTTTAAGAAAAAAAAAAAAGGTGAATTGCTAGACACTAGCAAAAAGGAAAAATATATATTTCCAATTTTATAATACAAAAACCGTTAAATACATTTCAGATTATAAAATCTCTAACGAGTAAAATAGATTAAACATACATACTGAATCCGCTAGGTAGAATATAGCAAAGATTATTAAGCAAGCAGTATAGAATTATCCATTGCTTCTATAAAGCATTGTACTTTATGTTTTGCTCTGAACTTATAATTCAGAGAGAGTTTCATATTCATATCAGAATATCTGCAAGCTGAAACAATTTAACTAGTTTACCCCATACAGCCTCCCTGTGCTTCATCTCTGTCCCAAGGTAATATACCTAGCTGCAAAAATCTCCTCAATATAGAGCTCCTGCAGAACCAGCATTGCCTTTTAAAAGCTCCCCTATCAGAGCTAAATATGAGTTATATCTCTATAAATATGTTGTAATAAGATACTAAGGAAACGTCAGAAAAAAGATACTGAGGAAGAAATAATATGTGAACAACAATAAAAGGTATAGCGTGTCGAATTCAGTACCTTATAGACATCTTTAATTAGTTAATTCCCTTAACAAAAAAAAAAAATCTTTAATTAGTTAATATTAGTGTATGCTACTTTTAAGTAGGATTTCTCAATATTCTATCCATATAGAACAAAGGCGTTATACATTTTACTAAAATAGCAATGTTCTAACTTTAGGTTAATAAAGATAATCAGAAAAAAGAGCAAACACAAGCTAACTATTTTTTCTTCTTTAAAATAATTTTGAGAAAAAAGAATAATTTGGACAAGTATATCTTCTAGCTTCCTATTATTCGTACCTTTGATCATATATCTATTTCCTACTATTGTATGAGTGGCTAATACTTTAGTGTCCCCGTTGTAATTTAAATCTTTTTGACAAAAATACCAAACGCGTGTCTATATCATAGCTTAGTATTATTGATTCTTAACCTCCACCTTTCTATTTTTCTTGTATATATATAAAACCCTTTCATCCCTGTCTCCTCCATTTTTTTTCCTTTCTGCTAGGGCTTAATTTTTTGTTCCCCTATGTTTGTGTTTGCTGCAACACAAACGCAGCAACACAAACACAGGAGTGAACCACATTAGTTATTCACAATCGTCATTTAATGTGTTTGGAAACACGATGGTAAATTAACTATGTTATTCATATGGTCGCATCACAAATCCAAGCACACATTTAATTAATTGGTTTGATATTGATCTATCAATGGAGGAGACCTTACGAGGCAACGGAAATGTCTCACTTTCATTTAATTCCCAGGGGGTGTTGAAAATTTGTGTAAAAAATGATAGAAATGTTGGCTCTTATGGCATTTTTTCTGGAGATAATCCATTCGATTTCACTCTTCCGGCAACATTGTTCCAAATCATCATTATTGTCGTCCTCTCTCAAACTCTTTACTTTCTTCTCAGGCCATTACGAACACCAAAATTCATCTGCAACCTCATCGTAAGTTCCAACAAATTAACTCTCCTCCATTCATTTCATTAATGGAACACAATCACTACATTTTTCTTTTTTCTTTTCCATTATATGCTTTCTATTTTTTTGTACCTATTCTAATTTTAGACTAATTATATTTATAGCCTAATTAAGCATGTGTTAACTTATAGATAGTTATTACTATTATTTGATAGAAGCTATTGACAAAAGAAAATTAAAATAGGATTATATTGAATTATGAGAAAATCAATAATACCTCGGAAAACTTATACTATTGATAATTGGATTTATATAGCTAATAAGAAGAACAACTTACTACTGTGACAAACTAAACTGGTATAACTAACTTTTATATCTGATAATAGTCTTTAAATTTATATTTAAGTGAAAAATGTGTGCAGGGTGGAATTATTTTGGGGCCATCACTTCTAGGGAGGAACGAGATTTATTGGAAGGCCTTGTTTCCCCCAAGACAATCTGATGTTTTATCAGTGTTGTCATTACTCGGAGCTATATACTTTTTGTTCTTGATTGCACTGAAAATGGATCTACTAATGACTATAAGAGCAGCAAAAAGTACTAGCCTACTTGGAATATTACCCCTCATGGCTTCTTTTTCGGTTTTATCATTACTCCTGAAAGTTTTTTATGTACCACACAACCCTCATATCAAAATAGAAGCTTCGCGTACAGCATTAAGTGCTACGATAGCATTCAGTAATTTCCCTGCAGTGTCCGATGCTTTGATAGAACTTAACCTCATAGCAACTGAATTAGGACAGATTGCACTGTCTGCAGCCACACTCAATGACTGTATACAATTTTTCTTCATAGTATCACACCGTATAGTGGGGGAACACACTCCTGAATTAAAACTCTCAATCATGGGATTTAGTTCTTGGATATTGTTCATGTTTTGCAGTTTCTATATTTTACAGCCAATGATGAACTTGATTGCACGCAGCACACCAGTTGGGAAACCAGTAAAACAAATGTATGTTGTGTTTATTCTTCTTGGTGCTTTAGTTATGGCTGCTATTACTGACATGATTGGGCTAACATTTCTTATTGGACCATTGATTTGGGGTTTGATTATTCCGAGTGGACCCCCTTTAGGGACAACATTGGTTGAAAAGTGTGAACTTATCATCTCAGAATTTTTGTTACCTTTCTTCTTTGTTTATGTTGGCATGACCACAAATTTGGCTGCACTTGAGGATTGGCGAGAATGTATAACTATGCAACTTATCTTCTTTGCCGGAGACATAGCAAAGGTGGTTGCTTGTGTGTTGGTTTCTATGATATATAACATCAAGCCCAAACATGGCACAGTGCTTGGCCTCATGTTGAACATCAAGGGCATACCTCACCTTATAACCTTTATTAAATTGCACCAAATCAAGGTACGCAATAGTTTAAATACTTAATTAATCTTATATATCACATATTGAATCCATCGTAGTAATTTTTTTTTAGAATTATTCAAAAAAAATGAAAACTTATAGGAATAAATGTTAGTATGTTAATTGTTTGTATATTAGTATTCTTTTTTTGCAAGACTTGAACCCTGAACCTTTAACTCTTAAACTCTTTTTAATCCTTTAGCTATCAATTGAGTTATCCAACCCCAAACTATGTATATGTTGTCTTTAATTTTACCTTTGATCCTATTTGTATTTTATAGTTTTACACAACAAACTAACAAATTAACTTTATGTTTGTAGCTAATGGATGATGAAACATTGAGTCACTTGATGATAGGTGTGGTGGTTACAACTGCAATCATCACACCCCTCATTAAATTGTTATACAAGCATCGTCCTCGAGTATTAAGTTCATCAAGCATATTTGATGAAGAAATGAGAACAATCCAAAACACTCCAAGAAATTCAGAGTTTCGCATTGTTACTTGTTTACATAGTGAAGGAAACGTTCGTGGCATGACTGCCCTAGTGGAAATTTGCAACCCAATTCAAGAAAGTCCCTTATGTGTCTTTGTGATTCATCTCATCGAGCTCTTAGGAAAAAGTGCATCAATTTTACTTCCTATAAATTACAAGCAAAACAGAAAATTTTTGTCTGTTAATTACCCCAACACAAACCACATCATGCGAGCATTTGAGAATTACGCTAAAAACTCATGTGGTCCTGTAACTGTTGTTCCGTACATCAATGTAGCACCTTATATGAGCATGCTTGATGCTGTTTGTAACCTAGCACAAGACAATATGGTTCCTTTTATTGTGATTCCTTTTCATGAAAATGACCATATTGACCTTCACGGGCACGTGTCGACATCTATTCGAAAGTTGAATAGTAGGTTTCAAGCACGTGTTCCATGCACGTTGGGGATATTAGTGGATAGATACTCAAGACTTGGTGTGAATGATCAAACAAAACCTTATTTTCATGTTGGGATATTATTTATTGGTGGGCCTGATGATAGAGAAGCATTGGCATTGGGGATTCGAATGTCGGAGAGACTGAATATGAAGGTATCTTTGTTTAGGTTCATTGTGACAAACAGAAAATATGTGACTAGAATTGATTCAAGTCGAACAGATCCACTAGATGAAGAACAAGAGGAAATGTTGGATGAAGGTCTGATTGATGAGTTTAAGAGTATGAAATTTGGGATTGGGAACATTTTTTGGTATGAAATTGTGGTGGACGATGCAGTTGAGATAATGGAAGCAATTCGTGGTTTGGAAGCAGACTATGACCTTGTGATGGTAGGGAAGAGGCATAATGTTGGAAATTTGAAAGATGAAGAAATGGGAAATTTCATAGAGAATGTCCAAATTTTAGGACTATTTGGAGATATGTTGTCGTCAACGGAATTCTGTATTGGAATGGTTCCTGTTTTGGTGACACAATGTGGTCGGGATAAAAGGGTTATTAACAAGCTTGATAGAGTAGGTTCAGGTTCAGTTACCGTTTCTCAGATGAGTTTAAAAGGTTGACAAATAAAATGTTTTTTTTGCTCCTCCTTTTGATTTCTGCATCTTTAATCTTTGAATTACAAGCACCTTTAGGTATAAAATTACAAGTGTCAAGATTTTAACAAGTCACAAATGAATCATTGTTTCACTAAAAACCAATTTTTTACTATAATAAATAGGTTTTAAATTCAAATAAACAAGTAACAACACTGTAAGATTTGAATGAAAAGAAGAAAAAAAAAACATTGCTGCAAGAAGTATTGGAGGGAAATGCAAGCCCAAATGGCATGAGGAAAAAAACATTCACTTTTGACATAATAGAACTCATTCTTTTATGCTTTCTAAATCAATTTATCATAATGTTGGAACTTTCATGAGAGTTTGTGTAAAAAGGTGGATTGACAGTGGTCTCATGGAGTGAGGTTTATGTTCCTTTGTTTCATGAGAACATATGAAAGATATTAGAAAGGAAAAAAAAAAACACGAAAAAGGAATTTGTACATGAGATAAATGATAAGGGGAAATATGCAAAAACTAACAAATGGTTCATAATTTTGAGAATTCCAAGGGGATCCTACATTAAGTTTGATCTCCATATTTGATTAAGAGAAACCAGAAAAATGAGATTGATACCAACTATATATATATTCATCTAAAATCTTAAGACATTATGTATATATGTCATCTCACTTATATGTTCTTCGAAATCTACTCTTCCATCCAATATAGAGCTTTAACCCACGCTTGAAACATTAATGGTATGTTTGGATAATGGAAGGAATGAAAGTTATAGGAAAGAATGTTAAAGGAAAGAAAGTAAGAAGAAAGTGAGTAGAAAGTGAGATGATTTGTTGGTTGTTTGGTAAGAGTGAAAGTAAGAGAGGAAAGAAAGAGATGAATTTAGTAAAAGACATAAATAACCCTACGTTATTTTGTTATTTAAAAAAAATCAATGAAAATACATTTAAATAATTTTGGTATAAACATAGTATTAAAATTGATCACCGAAAAATGACTTTCCATGAGTATTTCTCATAAGAAATGTGTATAAGTATTTTTTTGAAAGAAATGTGTATCGAAAATAATAAACTATTGTACAAAAAGAAAAAAAAAATTGAAATATTGATTGTAATAATATACAAGATTGGAGGGCACTTTAGTACAATCAATAAAAATAGTGGTATCCTCCCTCTTTCTGCCCAGTTTGGCATGGAAAGATTTTTTATGTGGGACCCACAAAAAAGTTTCTTTCCATTGCTTTACAAAGGTGTGCCAAATTGTAGAAAGTGCATCATTCCATACTTTTTCCATCCACTCACCTATCTTTCCTTTCTCTTTGTTTAGAACCAAACATATCCTAAGATCTCTTAATCATTTGTATGATTCTTTGTGTCTATAGTTATGTGACATAATCAAATAAGGTCAAAGGGAGACGCAATATGTTCTGTTGTGAATTCGAAGAAAAATCACACTAATAACAAATTTGATGTGTGGAGCAAGTGATAATCAGACAACCAAAACAAAGTGTATGGAACAATTATAAACACAAGCCAAAAGTAGAAAACAGCGAGAGAGAAAGGAAGAGAGAACACAAAAGAATTGTTGATCCAGTTTGGTCCAAATAGACCTAGTCTGGGGGAGAGAGCAGCCCTCCGTTCCACTATAATGATGAGTAACTTTACAAAAAGAGATATCAATGGGTTACAAGAATAAGTCTCCCGCATAATTCTACCCAAAGTTCCAGCCTCTTCCCATAACCAAGAGACTCAATCCTAATAGTGTTTCCCAAGGTGAATCAACCCTCAAACCCTAGTGTTTGTTCCAAAGAGACAAACTCTATACAAACTTTAGTTTTGTTGTTGCCTTTCTAAACCCTTGTTTGAGCCCCCTCTATCTCAAAGTTAATTTACTCTGATACAAGGTCTATATTTATAGTAAAAGTATCGCTTAAAATTTGAAACAAATCTGCACCCAAAAATATGTTTCTGTTATTCGCTGCCAGCGCACCATCGTGCCACGTTGCAAGCCCATCGTGCCACGAAAAATCCAGTGACTTGCCTCAAAAACTGAAACCTCCAATCGTGCCACGTTCCCAGCCATCGTGCCACGATTTCTGCAAAACCTGATTTTAAGTTAACTCTCACATGTTCAAAAAGGTTGATTGGTGGTGGTTTCATGGAGGGAAGTTTATGTTTCTTTCTTTCATGAGAAGAATGAAGTTAGAAGAAGAAAAATGAATATGAAAAAGGAATTTGAACATGAGAGGAGATAAGGGAAAACAACGAGTATTTTGTCTTTTTTCTGTGTGAGTATATGAAATAGTGTGAGTTGCTGGTAATTATTTGAGTTTGTTGAAGGACTTGGAGATTTTTGGATTATTGTTTTACCTAAAAAAATTAGATTCAATTAAAAAACGTCACATATAATGTTAAATATCTAATAAGTATGTATTTTGTCAACTAACCATAACACATATGCAATTTTCTATTGTCACTTCCACCACCAAATATAAAAAGTGAAGAAATTTAAAATAATAGATATTGAATGAAAAAAAATAATAAATAGCATGAAAGAGAATGACATCAAAAGTTTACAAAATCCAATTTGGAGTAATGGTAAATGTCAAATGCATGAGAAAGCTTGGTTCATTTTAATTAAGGTGTCATGTGCCGACATTTCTTGTGAGGTTTGCATTTCCATAAATACATTTAAGAAATATTCATTCATTGTATATTACATTGTAATATGAAATTTTTATCGTTCACTAAAATACCATTCAACATTAAAATATTTTGAATAGAAAAATATACACTGGCCTTAGTTCAGTAATAGCATCAACTACGGTGTCTTCTATGTCTTTTCTTTCCAAATTTAACTGAAACTCCAACTCACGGTTATTTCACAAAAAAAATATATGCTATATTTAAATTTTGACATCATTCCAATTACATTAGCTAACATAAGTAAAAAACACCACATAATCCAACTCATACGTGTTTAAAAATTTCAATCCAGAATATAATTAAGTTGTCTTATCAATTTACAGGCAATAAAAAATGTCATAAATGTTTTACATATATGAAGATATTATTTGTCTTCTTCCACCATTTTTTCTTCTCAAGTGTTTGTGTTTGCATTTGTTGAATGCACAAACCCAAGAAAGAAACATTTTTTTCGTGTCCATCAATTTGTTGAATAAAATACATAGTACACACACACACATAATGTCTCATGATAATAAACCCTTTGAAGTTTGTTTCAAGAATAATAGAACGGTTGGTTCTTTAGGAGTGTGGATTGGTGATAATCCATTAGACTTTGTGCTCCCTGTCACATTGTGCCAAATTATCTTATATTTCATGTTTTCTCGAGTGCTTTATTGTCTCCTAAGGCCTCTACAAACACCCAGATTTATATGTTCAGTCCTTGTAAGTTTTTATTACCCTTTAATTTAAACCTTCTAGTTAGTTTCTTCTCCTCTATTTAATTTAGTTGTCTTCTTCAACAATAAAAATAAAAACAAGGAAAAATAACTTATGTAAATTTACAATATTTTCTTATAGACACTTTTTTTTTTTAACAAGAAAAATTTATTAATTAACTTCTTATGTAAATTGTCTTGAAGATAAATGTATATCATTTTTATTTTTATTAGTACGTATCTTAAGAAACTTAACGATATTTAACTTGTAATTTTTCACAGGGAGGTGTTTTGCTAGGGCCAACATTTTTAGGGCGCAATGAAACATTGTTCAAAACTTTATATCCCTTGAAACAATCTACGTTCTTAACATCATTGGCGAAAATAGGAGCTTCATATTTTGTGTTCATCTATGCATTGAAATTGGATGTAACAATGACCTTAAAAGCAGCCAAACGTTGTTGGAGGTTTGGTGTGATTCCCTTTTTGGCATCTTTTATTTCTACATCAATTCTCTTGAAAATGTATACACCAAATGGTTCTAGTAAAACAGGCTCAGCATATTCCATTCCAAACGTCTTCACAGTTACTAGTTTTGCCGTTGTTTCTCAAGCTTTGACAGAACTCAACCTTATGAGTACGGAGCTAGGGCAAATTGCTTTATCTTCAGCAATGATCACTGAAATGATGCAATGGGTTACGATAACACTACAAATACAAGTCAAAACTATGAAGTTTAAAAATATCTTTTTTGCGTTCATTGCCTTGGGTTTATGTGTCTTATATATTTTATCCTTCTTTTTCATTGTAAGACCAATGGCAAGGTTTATCATTCAAAGAACACCAATTGGAAAACCTTTGAAAGAAATCTATGTTGTCTTTGTTCTTTTGGGTGTTCTAATTATGGTAGCTATTAGCGACGCGCTTGGTTTACATTTTGTTATAGGACCTATTCTTTTTGGTTTGGCAATGCCTAATGGACCTCCCTTGGCAACAACAATAGTAGAGAAAAGTGAACTAATCGTCCAAGAATTGCTTATGCCATTTTTCTTCTCATACATTGGCATAACAACAAATTTAAAAGGAATTGCCAAAAATTGGAAGGTGGTATTTGTATTTCAGAGTATCTTATTTGTTGGGTTCTTGGCAAAGGTTCTTGCATGCGTCTTTGTTGCACCAACGTATAATATGAGGCGCAAACATGGCTTCGTGCTTGGCCTTATATTAAACATCAAGGGCATCATGGAACTAATATTTTTTGCTAGACAAAGAAATACCCTGGTACCTATTATTCTTTCTTGTTTACTTAAAATATATTCTTTCTTTGTATTTGATTTCATCATATACACACAAGGTTTTAGAAAAGGTTTACGTCCGCAATTGCAATAGATAGGTCATCTAACTTTGTTTTCTCCCACATAGTTAGTTAATTAAAGTTTCAAAATATTTGCATCTTTGATGTTTATTTATTTTTTAGGGTTTAGAATTTAGGGTTTCATAATTACAATTGCAGTGGTATCATAATTACAATTGCAATCGTATCGACCCTGTTTGATAGTATTTTCTTGCAATATCAAGGTTTGCAAGATAACCGCAACAATTGCAATTGCAATATAGGTTGAATCAACTGCATTTGACTACAATCTTAAATAATGTGACCATGACAATCAATTAAATTTACAACGTTTTTTCATCAACTATTTTTGCAGGTTATTAATAATGAAGTATACAGCCAGATGGTTCTATATGTGGTGGTGATGACCGGGATATGCATACCTTTGATAAAAAACATGTATAAGCATGGCTCTCGCGTGACAATGGTAAGAAGTATACATGACGGGGGAGTGAGGACGATCCAAAACACTCCTGAAAATTCAGAGTTCAACATTATTTGTTGCATGCACAATGATAACAACGTGCATAGCATGATCGGTTTGTTAGAGGTTTGTAACCCAACACAAAAAAGCCCTTTATGCGTCCATGTCATTCATCTCACAGAGTTATTAGGAAAAAGCACACCAATTCTTCTTCCTATAAAGATGAAAAACCAAAAAGCCTTGTCCATCCATTACCCTACCAGCAGTCACATTTTACGTGCTTTTGAGAATTACTCCAAAAATTCCGAAGGTCCCGTCACAATTCATTCATATATTAATGTTTCCCCTTACAATAGCATGCATGAAGCCATTTGTAACCTCGCCGAAGATAAATTAGTTCCTTTGCTCATCATTCCATTTCATGAAAATGATAAAAGTACGAGTAGTGACATTGTTATAACTTCAATTCGTGACCTCAGCATTAATTTTCAAGCTCGTGCTCAATGTACAGTGGGAATATTAGTGGATAGAAATTCGCGAATAAGTATGAGTACAACTAAATTGTCGTTTAATGTTGCGATTTTCTTCATTGGTGGACAAGACGATAGAGAAGCATTGGCATTGGGTATTAGAATGTTGGACCGTCCAAATACGAGTGTCACATTATTTTGTTTCATCGTTCATAACAATGAAAACAATATTAATAATTCAGGTGATGTTAAATTTAAAATTGATGATGGTGAAGAAGAAGATGAAACATTAGAGAATATGTTGGATGAGAGTTTGATAGATGAGTTTAAGGGTAAGAAATTAAATATTGATAATGTTGTTTGTCATGAAATTGTGGTGGAGGGCTATACACAGTTGTTAGAAGCACTTCGAGGTTTAGGTAATGAAAACTATGATCTTGTGATGGTGGGTAAGAGGCATAATATTGGAGATTTGACTGATGAAGAAATGACAAATTTTATGGAAAATGCAAATTTGTTGGGTGTTTTTGGAGAAATGTTGTCATCTACTGAATTTTGTAATGGGAAAGTTCCTATATTGGTGTTACAATGTGGTGAGAAAAAGGTAAACCATTTTGGGAAGTTATCCTCTCTCGTTAATGATGGGTCACATAGAAAAAAACTCTCACTTAATGCATTATTTTAGTTGTGGTCCAAATTAAAAGGTGTTGTGTTGGCTTGAAATCAATATCATAACTCGGCAAAATTTGTTTGTCCATTTTGAATTTTTGAGGAGGGAGGTGAGGGATAAGAAGCTCTAAAAGGGATGGTTGATAATTTGGCATGCTACTCTTTGGATGATTTAAAAAATGTAGAAATGACATAATTTTCAATATTTGTATTAAGGAGATTGATGAAATTGTAGAGGAAATTATGGTGGTGTTTTGGGATTGAAGTTTGAATAAATTAAGATATCATCTTGTTTATTCTATGAATGGTGTTGGAACTCAAAGTGCTTATTGAGACAGTTTCTTGGTTATGGGTGTTTTTAAGTTTTTTCCTCGTGCTATTTTATTCCTTTGGAGTTTATCTTAGGTGGTTTAGCCTTTTGGGGGGTGGCCGCATATTTATGGTGCCTCTTGTATTTTGTTTGATGTATCCTTTCGTATTGTTGATGCGATTGTGGTTTATCAATTTAAAAAATTATTATTATTTTAGTTTTTTTTTAGTATTTTTGTTAGTTTATGATTTGATTGACTTTAGTTTTTAAATTTTTTTTTTTCTATTCATTACTTTGTTAAGATAGAAAAAAGTTCGATGTTGATAGACTCATATTCACCCCTCTCAAGTCCCTCTATAATGACATTTGAAAGAGCTATAGAAATCCATCAATGTGACATTTGGCAACCTACACCTAAGCAAGACATCGTCTTGAATTATTTTTATCAATTGACAATGAGAGGGGTGAATATTAGTTTTATCAATTGGCAACCTACACATTATCAAAGTTTAAATATGCAATAGCCTTTATCTCAGGAGAGTCCAACTCATTCAGCCGAAAATCAACAAGAGATACCGAAGGGACTTCAGAACTTGAAGAAAGAAGTTGAGCTTACAAGAAATTTAAAATCACAAGAATATTAAGTTATTTTAATTTTCAATTTATGAGACTTAATTAATAGTTACCAAAAAAAGACTAAACAGTTAATACAAATTCCGTATCACAAATTATTCGAGCATGTTAGAAGAATATGAAATTCAACCACAGTACCATAAATCTTCTTTCTAAAAATTTATACAAACCAATATATCATATTCCTTTTTTTAGGGTTAAATAATGTTTTCCCTGCTATTTAGACGGGTTTTGATCTATTTTGTAAAATATATTTTTTTTAGATTCCACCAAAATATATTCAAATCGCAAGGGTGAAATCTAAAGAATATTCGAATGGTAAGGGGAAATTAAAATATATATACTTTACAAAGGGTAAAACAAAATAGTATGGGGTAAATATTATATAACCTTTTTTCTAACAAGCCAGTATATTTTAACTCTGTCAGTTTAACTCAATTCGTAAGGACATGTAGGGGTCATAGTTTAAAATCGAACGCCCCACTAATTCAACCTTTAAGAGGTGAATTTTTAACATCTAGATTACTTGAAGAAAAAAAAATATTAAAAGTACAATTAAAACAATACTGCTTACTTTGGTGAGATATTACTAGCAAACTATGTATCACATACACGTCAAAACGAACGTGTATCTAGTTTTCAATACATATCGATATCCAACATTGACACATGTGAT
Source organism: Medicago truncatula (assembly GCF_003473485.1). NCBI lineage: Eukaryota > Viridiplantae > Streptophyta > Magnoliopsida > Fabales > Fabaceae > Medicago > Medicago truncatula. The sequence goes on from NC_053044.1 coordinate 35,763,871, forward strand.
TACACTTAACTACTTTTATTGAAATTATTACTTGTATCTAAGTGTCTCGTATTTATGTTTGTGATTTAATGCGAGAAGGGATAGCAAGGAAAGAGTTGGATTTAATGCGAAGGGATAATCAATAAAGCTATGTAAAATAAGCCCTAAGATTTCATAAAGGGAACACACATTTTATTTTATTTTTTAGAAAATAAAGGGAACAAACATGACAAATAGAAAATGAACGAGTAATGTAACATGTAAGGGGGAGAATCAGACATGACCAGTGACGGAGCCTAAAAAAAATGTTAGGGTGGGCCACTAAAATTAACTATTGAAAAATTGTTTAAAGTCTCGCAAATTAGACCTATAATTGAATTATTTAAATTTTTCGGGTGGGCCACTACACCAATTTGCAGGAATTTGGATCAACCGAAACCTAAAACCGACATAAAATTGTATAAAATCTCGCAAAATAGACCTATAATTGAATTATTTAAATTTTCGGGTGGGCCACTACACCACTTTGCAGGAATTTGGATCAACCAAAATATAAAACCGACACAAAATTGCATAAAATCTCGCAAAATAGACATAATCATTGATTTTTTAATTTTTCCGGGTGGGCTGTGGCCCACCCCAGCCCATGAAAGGCTCCGCCATGGACATGACAATGGAGCGGGGTAGAGAGGAGTTTTACTTTTTCATTTCCATCTTCGATTCCCAAACACTTACCAGCCAAATTATAGTGGCATATGTTTCCGAACTTACAACTTAAATCATTATTATACTAGGTATAAATAACAACAGAAACACCATATGTATTAAAAACTTCCAATATATTTGTAACATAAACTATAGGAAAAATTTATATAACATCAATTGATCTACTCGGGCTTGTGACTATTAAGATGGTATCTTAGCTTGTAACAGAAACATCCTTATTTCTAAACCCGATTAATCTCTAAATAGAAAGGAAATAAAAACAAGAAAAATTCATCAAACATAAAAGCTTCCCAAATTCAGGAAGGCAAAAATCAACTTCCAACTAAATAAAAATTAAGACCCTTATTACTATGCTTGATAAATTCATGAAATTTTTAATTATCCTAACAGATAGGCAGGTCCTGTGGAGGTGATTGTATTGATTGCAATTTCCCAACTCCATCCTCTACCAATAGTATAGTAGCCAAACCCCAACCAATATGAACATCCAAGTGACAATGCAGAATCCAAGCACCTATAATACACACAACATTATTAATTATCAACAAATTTAATGTCACAACTGACTTTTTTAATTCTCGTGATTTATATTAATCTTATATTTAGTGACCGAAGTAGTACTGTAAATTTGGAAGAAAAAAAATCACCTGGGTTATCCGCAACAAACCGGATAACTGCCCAACCGTTGACAGGTACAGCAACTGTATTTCTCATAGGTGGATCAACAAGGTTGAATTTTGAAGTATCTTTCTTAGCATCAAAATTACCAAACCCTTCAGCAACAATGTAAAAATCATACCCATGAAGGTGAATTGGGTGATTCTCAGGAGTAACAATACTGGTATCTTGCAACACAATTTGCACCCTTGATCCAAACTTCAACTTGTAAGCTTTAGTCCCGGGAACAGGTTGCCAGAGGGAACGGCTCACGTTGCCGGTGTAATCGAATTTAACGGGTGGTTTTGCTGGAAAATCAGTGGTAAAAACTCCAGGGATTCCATGGTAATGAGCCTGCAAAATGGAAATATTGTTTGGAAGAGTAAAAGAGACATTGTTCATGCTCGCAGTGAAGCGTGTTCCGTTAATAGGACCTTGACACCTTCTTTTTCTGAAATTTTTCGGGCAATTGTTGAGTCCTAGACCAATTGTGAAGAAGAGATTTTCATCAATTTCCGTCGGGACTTCAGCTTTTCTCAGACTAAAAAAGCTTCTACTAAATTTAGTAACTATGTTGGTGTTATTGTAAGAAGGGAGTGGTGGCATGATTGGTTTTGTTTTGATTGAATTGTGGTATTGGAGAATGGCTGTGGTTGTGGTGTTATCGAACGGTGCATTTTGGGCGGATTGATAGGCGCGTGCAGCTATGTAGTATTTGGAAGGTGGTTGGTTTGCGTGTATTAAGACATCGGTGGTTTGGCCGGGTCCTAACATGAGGATGTTGGTGGTGAAGGGTTTAACGTAAGAGGCATCTGCGCCAACCACGGTTAGTTTGTGGTTGGCAATTGTGAAGAAAAGTGGTTGGTTGAGTGCCGCATTGATCACTCTGACGAGGTTTGTTTCTCCGGAATGTATTGGAATAATTGTTGTGCCTGCAGTTTCAATCATTCATGTCAAAATAAGAAAATTAGTCATGTATTGTTGAGAATGTGTGACATAGTTATTGATCTTAGTTGTCCGATTGAAAATCAACCGTGAAGATTGGTAAATCAATCGATCTCAAATTAAAGATTGAAATCATTTGATTTGTGTAACTATTTTATTCTTTTTTTTTTTTAATATCTATTTAGAAAAATGATAGCTTTTTCTATGATTCAAATTTTTGGTTAAAGAAATTGTTAGGCAATCAAAATTAAATATTTTAATTTAAAAATAAAAGAATAAACAAATGGTCCCGTCATAATAGACCCTGTACCAAAAAAAGGAACTCCATTGACCATTTGTTTGATAAAATCATTGAAATAGTATCTTTTAATAATCTCATATAATTATGAGCTCTAGGGTCTTTGTTTTCTTCTCTAAAGCATTTCACTTTTATGATTATCTCCTGTTTTATTATGTCAAATCTTATGTAAAGTCAAAAATTTATTTATGAAACAAAACATGCGATGCATGTTTAATGTAATCATCAAATTTCTTAACAAAAAAATTGTAATTATAAAAATTAAGAAAGTTATGAATTACCTTTGGTAGAGCACTTGTAAAGGTCACCAGGTTGACCATTGATAGTGTATGCATCAGATATATTTGGTGCTGCTCCAGTTCTTTGAGCCTGCCTCACAACATCTATGGGATTTCCATCCCACCATTCCCCTAATCATCATTATTTTCACCGCTAATTAATTTGTCGTCATCATAAACATAATCTTTGTCTAAAAAGTTAAAAAAAAAAACAATGATAATGACTTAGATATAGACACTGAACGCTGCGCTGACATGTTGACACCATCATCGTGTCAACAACATCAGTAATAAGGGTCATGCTAACTTGTATTCTAATAAGGGTGCAAGTTAAAAATGTAATTAAAAGACAAACTTAATATTGAAAGGATAACTTTTTAAACTTTTATGGTATTTCCTCCCGTTTCAAAATACATGTCGTAATTTCACAATGTGCATTATTCACATAGTTTACTTTGATCATATTTTTTAACTAATTTTCAAAAAAAAAAAAATTATATTTGGTTTTTTAACTTGCGCCTAAGAGCACAAGATAACACTTTCCTAATGATAATAACTGAATGCAGTCATGTAATATCGGTCATACATCATATGTTGGTGCTATAGAAATTACAACTAACTTGATTTTCTTGTCTCCATGTTTTCATGAAATGTTATGATTGTAACAAAAGGGCAATTAGTACTACTAATTAGTGTAATTAATTACCTAAAAGAATGGATGTCTCGTGGTTAGGCTTAGGAAAAGGGTAGGGCTCTCCTTCCCTAGGACGAATGATTAAAGCACCATAAACAGTGGCCCTTAACCATGAGCTATGAGCATGCCACCAAAGTGTCCCTTCTTGTCCATTAACAGTGAAACGGTAGGTGTAACTCCCTCCAGGACGAATGGGACATTGAGTCACAAATTCAGGACCATCTGCCCATCCTGTCCTCATTTGTCGAACACCATGCCTAAAACACACACAAATACATACACAATCAACATTAATCATTGATTGATCAAACAATTTCCTCTTCAAAATGTTGATTTTCCAAGTGAAATTAGAGGCATTAGTTACCATTTTTCAAATACACAATCAACAAGAAGGGCATTTAATGGTTGGATTGTGTCTGTTATGGTCAAACTTATTACACGTCACAATGAAATTTTATTGATTCGAGTTAGGTAAAAAAAGAAGTAGATGCAATTTTTTTGTCAAACCCATTCCAAAGCAACTCGATGATGAACGAGTTTGTTTGGGTTCGACCATCATATCTAAAGATTTATTTTTTAAAAAAATTATATAAATAATGTCATTCTATTTTATAAAAATTACAATACCAAGATTTAATTTTATTATAATTTAATTAAAATTTTAATGCTTGAATTAAATTAAAATACTTTTAGAAAAATTCATAAAAATTTAAAACTACATTAACGAATATATAATATTTTTTAAGAGACCAGGTTCGTAGATTTAAAATTATATAAAATTATATCCCGAACCAAACAACTTTAAATTTGATCTTTAATTATATCCCGAACCTAAGAAAGTTTCATTTTTCTAGTAAATTGAAAGTCCACTCTCAATTACATATTTATTTTCACCGTGATAAAGGAAAAATAAAGCCACATAACTAATTTCTTAGGTTTAAAACTTTCATTTCATGCATGTACGATGCTGTTTTGTTTGTGTGTATAGGCCAATATATATGATGACATTGTTGTAAGGAAATGAAGTTAAAATGCTAGCCTAAGAAATTAAATGATTGTATTAGTACCAATGAATGGTGACATTGTAACGAGCTTTGTTAGTGACTTTTACAACCAAAGTGTCTCCATTGTTGATTTCTAGGGTTGGACCAGGGTATTGCCCATTCACAGTTATGGTGTTGTGTGTTTTGCACAGCCTCTTCACTGGAGTTGCTTCAACCTATATATATTCAATTCCAAAATAGAATAATAAGTGCATGAATATATCACAAGAGTTTAATTTTTATATACCGTCAGTGTAAAAAGATTGATAAGTCAGTGTAAAAAGTTTTGCACTGTCAATAAATTACAATCATTTATATGTGTGATCATAGACGAACTTAAGATGAAAGCAAACAATCTTTATTATCATACAATTATGATCGATAGTGTAAAACAATTTTATACTCGAGATATATAATAGGTCCAATGAAATAAAGAAATAAAATTATGAGATAACTTACAACAAACTCATGCTCGTGAGTTTTGGGATTTGCTAAAGCCAATGCAAAAGATGAGAGAACAAAAATAGCTATTAAGATGGATGAGTATTTGGAATTGGTTTTAACACTCTCCATCTCTTAGCAAGCAATGAATACTACCTTATAGTGTGAATGTGAAGTTAAGGTTGCAATGCAAATAAGAGTGGGAGAGAGTGCTTTTTATAGGAGAGATTAGAGGAGAGAGATTATGTTGTTTAAGGTTGGCACAAATTATATTTGGTTGAGTTCAAAGTCATAAACAAATTAAGTAACTTAGTTCTACCCCATATGATAGTTTGTTGCACCCACTAGTTAATCAAGTTCATAAATGCTTGCTTCATAAGTCTTCATTTAGAGGTTGAATTTTGAAAAGCATAACTATATATTTTCAGACTTTGTTTACCAATCAAGATGGTTTTTTTAATATTTAGGTCAAATTCTTTTTAACTCAGAATTATTGGTCACGTGACATATTACTTAGTAAATTCCCATATTTTATTTCTTCCATTTTTAATTGCAAAAGTTTAACATTCCAAAAAGACCGAACCAAAAGAGCAAAGTACAAAGGTCAAAGGTTATCTTGTATATTTAATTTATATTCTTTGCAAATTGTGCAAGTTATATGGAACTTCTCTAAGAGAATATAATATGGTGAGGTTAGCTTGATTAACTATTATCCATCACCTGCAGAAAACAACATATAATTAATTTAGTGCAAACCGTTAAACAAATAGACGACTTTCTTTTTATTTAATTCTATTGTGACATTTGGATAAGAGGGTTTATAACGGTTTCCTTGTTTATGTGACACAAGATCTAGTGCCACTTTTGCATTAGTCCAACTTGAGTACGTTTTCCTTGTTTATGTAATTGTAGGAAAGTGAATTAAATTAATCTCATTAAGTAGTCTAGTCGTTTGATGAAAAGGTAATCGACTTTAGAATTTAGAAAAGTTTGATAGATGAAGGTCTAAAACACATCTTCTTTTGTTTGACGTGTATATATACACACAACCTTCTCATTTTTCTTATAAGCAAATATTTTATTAATGTGGGTATAAAGGATATTTGAAACACTTTATCCGTTGTGTTTAGTATTAAATACTTTGAAGACAAACAAGTGGGTTTAACCATCAATTCGAATATTGTGAGAGAGAGAGAGAGAGAGAGAGAGAGAGAGAGAGAACATCAATCTGAAATTTTTTTATTACTACGCTACATATAAAACAAGATCGAGAAATATGCTTATCCGACCAATTAACATCAAAGAATAGTCAATTTAGCCGTTAAAAAAAAACATTGTTCCGCTCTAACCCTAATACACAAAGTCGTTGTCAACATACATACGTTTGAAAATCATGTTTTACACCTCCGAGGTCTTAGGACACGACGCAAACAAATGACTAGCGGATTCTATGTCCCTAAGACACTACACACAACATTCTTGATGTACACCCTTTATTACACATTTACTCCGCAATTCTATTTAGTTGGTAGTCTATCTTGTAACACAACCTTCCGATTTAACATCAACATGAATGAGGAAACACTTTTCTCCACATATCATTTTTCTTTTCCTATTATTCTCTCTTGATTAGATAAAGAATGACAAAACATTAAATAAAATAATTATAAATGAATGATAAAATTGAAAAGAATATAAAGAAAAAAACTTTTACCAAAAATTGGTATATCTCCACATATGTAAAGAAAATTCAATTGTTTGATTGGGTAGAGTGAGAAAAGTACAAATAAAGATATGTGAATAACGGATAAAATAATTAAAAGAAAAAAAAAAAGTACTGCACAACAATGAGGTTTTTAGTTTATATGTACATAATTTCAAATATTTTGATTGGATGCTGTTGGGCTAGCTAGTAAGTTTGATCGATTAAGTTTGGTGAAAGTGAAAAGTATAAAACAATTGAATGTGAAAAGTTGACTTTAAAAAGGTGTAACAAAGTATTATATTACGAAATTTCTTAGTATGGTTTGATTGCATCTAACAAGAATTTAGTTAGAGATACTTATGAAAAATATAGCTTACGTATAAAATTAGGTGGCCTGTCCAATATAATTTAATTTTATGCATAGATGAGAATTATACGCACAAGCATTGCATTTCATGTTTCAAAGATACGTACTTGGAATATGTTTTTTTGAGTTCATATAGATATGTACCTGGAATTGGATTGGATGTACACGCCACGTATCATTTAATAATTTTGACGAATATCTTTAGATGATTTTTCTTTTTGGTGAACAACTTTAATTAGGTGATATAAGGATTTTGAGTTTCGTTTTTCAAATGGTTGAAACACAATAGGATTTTGAATCTAAAAACTGGTTGAATTATGAGGATGTGGTGGTTTCCTAATGATTGTTTTAAATATTTGATTTCCCTAAATTGTTTCTTTTCGGAATCCAAAGCAATTTAATAAATATCATCATACCAAATACACTCGTATGCATTTTTGTGTTTTATTTTTGTTGAACAAATGGTCTCCATAAAGTTTTTGTTGGGTATGTATGTATCTTTGATCTAACTTTTCAATTCATGTTATATTTTTATATTGATTTATTTTAAAATAAATTCAAATATTAAACAAATTTTATTTATGTGGTATCAATATCAAACAAAACTAGGTACTTAAGAATGTGGACTTAGATTGATGATATGAGAGATGAAGGTAAGGTTGAGGATGTTGACAACTCCCTAAAGAATGTGGTGTATCCGCAAACATTTTGATGATCAAGTTGGTGATTGGTCTAGAGTGTGATGTTTTAGGCTATGTTTGGATTGATGGAGAGTGGTGGAATGGAATGGAATGGGATGGAATAGAGTTAGATTCCATTGTTTGGTTTTGCAAAATTGTAATGGAATGTGATGGAACTCATTCCATCCAATACCACTCATTCATCCAATTTTCCATTCCTCCCAAATTGGGGTGTATCCAATGGAATTGAACACATTAATAACTCAATTACATTTTTATCCCTATTATTTCTATTTCATTAGTCACTCCTCATTCCCTGTTTCTTTTTTCCATTGATTGTTTCTTGTTTATAAATCTCTTTCTTCTTCATTCCTATTAAAGTGTCACGAAAATTGACTATAGTAGTTACAAATGGAAAAACACATAGGTTTCTTATTTATAAATCTCTTTGAGATCGATTTTGAATTATATCTAAAAACTATTGATATTGAATTATATATAAAAATACGATGAATAGTAATTTGCAACTAATGTAACCTACATAGGCTAGAAAATAGATGAATTTTAACGTGTAACCTATATTATTATTGTTTTATTTAACCTGACAAATGGAAATATTGTAGTTGCAAATTATGCCAGAACCGAAATTTAAAAATGTTTTGTTCTTATCTTAATTTGTGGTTCTACTTGTGTTTATTCCTTTACTTGTTTATTTTGTGCTATTTATGAATAATGTCAAAATAACTACTTATTGATTGAATTGAGTTGAGAATTCAACATAGTGATGTTTTTAAGTAAAGGGTAAAAATGGAATGAAAAAGTTATAAATCATTCCGTTCCATTCACTTTCCAAACAATGGAGTGGAAAATTAGTTCAATTCCGTAGTAAAATATCCAAACAATAGGATGGAACCTTTGTTCCGCTCCGTTCCATTCCATTCCATTCCGTTCCACTCCGCTCCATTCCGTTCCGCTCCGTTAGTTTCATGTTATCCAAACAGAGCCTTAAGGTTTAGAAAATCGAAATTTTTCGAATCAACACACTTAAAAGTAGTTCATAGTTGATCAGGCAATAAAAATCATTAAACGCAAATTATACTGAAAAAAGTCTCTAATTGCATTAGATAGGTTTCGTAGATTACATAGTTCAAATAGTACCATAATGGTTCATCATTAAAATTTAATCTAACTTGTTAGCCACCACTGATAGTCAAAGGGTTAAAAAGCAATACATTCAATACAGATGACAACAGTCTTCATTCATGTTGTCAATTGTTGAAAATCGTCACCTTTGGTCGCTTGAATCGCTCGGTGCTCCTTTGCTCTTCTAAATTTCAAAACACTTCTGGCAAAAATTTTGAATAAGTAGAAAAATTTCCAACTCGCGCATGCCTCCCTTTGTGCCGCACATTGTACTCATTAATATGTTTTGACATCTTCTGATTGGTTTGTACGCGTGTCGCGCAGGATGTAACACTCATCGCGCAACTACCTGTCAAAATCTCTTTCTTCATTACAATATATGTGTGTCACACGTTATGTCACACACATGGTCAAGTAGTGAAATTGACTTTAGGCTTCATTTCTAAACTCTCATGAAGAAACAACCTTTTGACTTAGTATCTGGACTTAGGGCTAATTTCATTAAGTTGTATGGACTTAGTTTCTTCATTGTGACTAATCTCCATACCTCTGTAACATCCACAAAGCATCATCTGATCGGATCACCCTAAAGGTTAACACCAAAAAGACACTGACTACCTACATAGTTGTCTTCTTAAAAAAATACAACGACTTTATTTTTATTGTTGTGACATGATTTATTTTAATTTTAAGCAAACAAGTTTACCATTGAAGAGATACAGAAAGTTATAGCGCCCCAAACCCTGCGAGTTTGATCTTCATATATTATTACTTGAGACAGTGTATACTTGCACTGGTAAAACTCCTGAAAATACAAAGTGTCTTTAGAGCTAGTAGTAGTCAAGAACTTTACTATGAATTAGGATAAAAGTAAAGCGTATAGACTAATATGTGGGTAGACTGATGACCTCATTCATCTCATGGTCATGGATAAAGAGTTATTTAATCTTCACATAGGTATAATCATTACGAATAATATTTACACTCGGTTGACCCACAATGAGAATAATACATAGTGAGTCATGTAAAGTGTCATAAGATATTCTCATAGTGATAATGATTTATTTTACCTTTTCACTTGAAACCACTATATATGTACCCTAGATGTAGGAGTCGAGTATTTCAACATCGTTCAAATGTTGTCTGTAATAAGACGAATATAAAGTCGGATAATAGATATGATAAAAGTTTTAGAATTTAATCATGGATCTAGATACAAATTATAGCATATCATGACAACAAAGAAGGAACAAGATATCATGACAACAAAGAAGGAACAAGAGATTGTGTACCTTTAGAATTAGGTTTGATGAAGGATAGTTGTCAGAAGGATGAGAGGGATGACTACCCTCGTTCTGTTTAGCACACCAGAATGTTCAGAATAGTTTAACCGTATGATGGGATGACGTTTAAATAGCTAAACGGCTGAGGGTAGGGACCTCTCATTGGGCTTAGCTAAATGGTCCAACCCATCACGGTCCATTTAGAAAGAATAGTCAAATCACACATGTTCATCAACTAATTAGTGCTTAATAGAATAGACCATAATTTATATTATGACATTAACTTATAATAATTGATTATTGTCAATCCATAATTGATTACTTAAATAATTAATCCAACAATCTCCCACTTGGATGACAATACTCAATTACTAAAAAATTTCACTTGTCATAGAGAATTTAAATTTTAAAATTATATGTTTGGTCAAAGCACTAATCATTTAAATTTCTAACAAATGATGAATTTATAGTGACACGATTGAATTTAAAAAGAATGTGTCATTAAAGAATGACCCAAACATTTTAAAAAATACTATAACAAAGTACCACTAACCCAAAATATCATAGACTTAATCAAATCATTATAAGTTACAATACCGATTTATATAAATTTGTGATTAGTGGTTTTGCCAATGAGTTTTCAATTCCATAAAAGTCATATATCCACATAGGTATAAGAATAGTAATTACTTATAGGGAGAGCCTATAAAGAGAGAGTAATTACATTTAGTCAAAATCAATAAATGTTCTTTGACATTCAATTAATCCAAGTTTTAGCAAAACATGTGACTATGAAAATCCATAAGAAAATAAGAAATTCAAGAATCTCCGAAATGGATCAACATAGATACTTAGTTTAAAGAAAATAAAATATGGATTAATGTGGCCACTAGAATGTCTATAATGAACAAACATTTATGATTAGTTTATAAGTACTTCAAGAACACAATATCATACTCGATAGGAGTATTGATATTATACATTGTACTTATTATTTATTACCTCATAAAATGTGGAATGTTGGTAAAAGAGAAGCACGATATATATTTGCATGCTAAGAGGTTATTGTACATATTCCAACAAAATTGACTTAAGCATCCAATATGATGCTTATTGAGATTAAAAGAATTTTAATATATATTTCAATATAATAGAATGAGAATAAAGTTTAAAGTCTCTTAAACTATGTCATATTTTATAGTGTGCACAAGAGTACACGGCAATGACGAGAATTTTAAATTTTGTATATATATAGTACTGTGTACACATTTATCTTGACCTCACATATATATAAACAAGAGTGAGATTTCTCGTTTGAGCTCATAGTATATAGTGTTGTGTACACACTCCCACTGATCCCATATATATATATAAACAAGAGTAAGTGAGATTCTCATTAGTGATCATTGATATAAAATATTATAATAATGTAATATTTAACAGTGGGATACTTAATTGCTAGTGCAAAATTATTAACATAAGTGGTTATATAATTTTAACTAACAGAGTTTCATGAATTCAACCACATATTTTGCACATAAGCATAGCAGAATTATTAACACAAGTGGTAACTCAAGGATAATATGAAACCCTCATAAATACATATTTTATCGATGGCAGATATTATCAAGAATTGGGTTTCGTAGTTAACCACATATTCTGCATTTAGAATTAAGGAGAATATAAACTTTCATTTAAGAATTTTATAACACAAGATCTCCTTTTTCACAATTAAAATTCAAAAGAATTTTATAAATATAGTAACCTTTATATGACAAAGTATGATGATTATATAAAAGGATTATCGTCATATGAGTGAGATAAGTCTCTTATTTTTATAAAATAGGATATAAGACTCTATTCACAATTTTAGTAACTCACTCAAAACTTCAATGCTACAATTATACTTCCACACATTTGAAAAAAAAAATATCAGGTTTACGCAGCGGAAATACACGAGACTTATAGCGGAAATACACGCAGCGGAAACTTCCATAAGTATTAAAGAATAGCAATAATATGAAATATGTCTAAATATGGTTAAAATGGTAAAATCAAATATCTCAAATATACCATTTATAATTATTCAGAATAATGTTATAAATAAATTTTTCTCAGTAAAGTTGTTAAGAACTTTGAGACTTCGATATATTGCTATTACAAAATAAGTTTACAATAATATAAACGGATATGGAAGTGTATAATAATTTATGAGAAAATAATATAATTAATATCCTCAATATAAGTCTCTACAATTATTTTATATCTAGAGTTATAAAACAAATATATATATATATATATATATATATATATATATTTGTTTATAAGATATAATTAATTGACATCTAGAATTTTCCTCGCTTGTTGAAGAATTGTATTTTCTCCACTTGGTAGAGAATGATACTAATAAGGTATTTTTCTTACCCATAAAAGGATGATTATGTTATGTAATGTCATACCAATAGGGTATGTCCATCACGTTACACAATACATAGCAAGGATTCTCCCACTTGATAGAGAATAGATAATTATAGTTGAATTAAAAGTTTGAAAGATATTTTAAATAAATATTCAACTATTTCTCTATTACATAATGATATTTTAAGTAACGTCACACCGATAGGTATGTCCGTCACTCACATAACAAAGGGATAGTAGCAATCCAAAATATTTACATACAAAAAATAACATTTAAGTAAAAATTTCATTCAAAAATAATAATATTATTGGAATGCAAAATTTATACAGCTTACTACTTGTCTTTTAATAGAGTAACTTACTTATTGTAATCTCATTCGAGAACCTTAAGGATAATAAGTGAAAACTGTATCATCACAATGTACAATTCTTGTGTCTCAAAAATTTAAATATTGATTGGATATTCTAATTATTATTGACACAAGTATAAACATTTTAGGTGCATTGAATAATAACAACACACCGATAGGGTATGACTATTACCAATATAATGTTAATCTATTTAACAAAATTCGCATAACTGTACCCACGATAGGTGTGATTACAATTATACAAATCAATAATGTTTATGCTTAAGAGAATATGATACAATAATATTATGCATAAACAATTGTACTTAATTTACTCAACTTCGGTCATATTCAAATAATAGAATGACATGCTTAACAATATTTTAAATTAGCATATCATAAATATGACTTTAGAATTTATTTATATGAAATAGTATAATAACAAGAGTTATTATTTAGTATACAAGTGTGTCAATTAGTTTTCCATTTTATCCAGAGTAGAACTCTTAGAATAAATTTTTCAATACTCCCACTATAAATTAGAATTAGAATATAAATACAACATGAAGTATTATTGTATTAATATATAATAATTATAAAGTTCTATTTAGAATATTCTTGAAAAAGGATTTCACTTCTATATAGGATATTATAATTGCACAACAAAAGAGAAGAATGAATAAATGTTTTCATATGTGCAATAATATACAATAAGTCACAAGAGGATAAACATAATTAAATGACGACTTACCTCGCAGTGTGTGACATTCATTCTTATACTTAGAGACAATGTCTTTTGATGACTTAACGAGAATATCTTATAATATAATCATCTCAAAATAATCATGAATAGAGAATAAGTCATTATAACTAAACATATATGAGACTCTAATTATAAATCATTATGATTCATATAAGTGTTCAGTTGTAAGGATGATTTAACATTGCCTGAATTATTAATATGTTATTTTGATAATATTTAACGGATAACAACAAAGAGGTGTGCAAATTTTAGCATAAAAATGCATTATTCACTATGTACAATATACATAGTTTAACATAATTGTGATCCAAATATTTAATTGCGACAAAACACATTATTAGATAGTTAATAATGTTTGTCACAAAATTTAGAGTAATAAATTACGGGTCTAGATTAGAGAGTATAGCAGAAAGCATAATGTATATTAAAGAGAAATATGTCAATTTTAGATTCAATTGATATAAATGACATATATAATATACAACTTACTATACTCATATTGAAAACAAAATATTATTAGGACCATTTAAATCAATTTGTGACAAAAAATCAGAGACAAGTGTCTAAATTTAAATATGTCGCAAAAAGAATGATCAATTTGTAAATTTTGGATCTTTATGCTAAGACAATATGAAAGAAAGAATATATTAAATTAAATATATTTGGCATTGGAATTAATAAATTTGAGCCTTTCACAATAGTAATATTTTAATTTATTATATGATTAGTGTCACTAATATAAGAGAGAATTTTTAAAATAGTTTAGGCTCAAATAATGAGAATATATGATTTGAATATGCGTTTTTAATGTAATTCATTCACAGACAAAGCAAAGCCGTAAACCATCTTTGTGAATCAATTGCTTATTCATGAATTTTAATTTCACGATGTACAGGTATAAGAGTAAGAATCGTATAAGTAAACTTGTATGTTAATTCATATATTAGGATTAAGTGATAATAATATCAATATACTCCATCCGTTCCTTAATAGATGGCCTAGTTGACAATATACATTATTGACTTGACATACTTTGATCATACTTTTCTACTAATTCACAAAGATAAATAATATCATGTAAGATGTTGTTGGATTTGTCTCGATGAATATTTTTAAAATATTAAATCTTTATAAGTTTTTTTAGTAGAGAATTGAAGATATCAAAGATAAAACATATGTATTGGTACGTGTGTCAGAGTCAACTAGGTCGTCTATTGAGGGAGTACAATAATCTACGATCAACAACAATTAGAATTAATCATCCTCGGATTCAATTCAAGAATATATGATTCATAGATAGCCATAAGTTGTACCTAATTGGCTCTGATACCAATTGATAAAAGTTTTAGAATTTAATCATGGATCTAGATACAAATTATAGCATATCATGACAACAAAGAAGGAACAAGAGATTGTGTATCTTTAGAATTAGGTTTGATGAATGATAGCTGTCAGAAGGATGAGAGAGATGACTACCCTCATTCCGTTTAGCACACCGGAATGTTCAGAATAGTTTAACCGTCTGATGGGATGACGTTTAAATTGTTAAACGGCTGAGGGCAGAGACCTCTCATTAGGCTTAGCTAAATGGTCCAACCCATCACGGTCCATTTAAGAAAAATAATTCAATCACACATATTCATCAACTAATTAGTGTTTAACAGAATAAACCATAATTTATATTATGACATTAACTTATAATAATTGATTATTGTCAATCCATAATTGATTAATTAAATAATTAATCCAACAAGATATTCCACGAATCATGATGAAAGATATGAGTGACCTAAATTATTTCATATAAAAGTTTTCTAAAAATATAGTTTTAATAAAATTAATTAAAGCGAGTTAAAAAAAATATATCTACATAATAATACTATTAAGTAAAAGTTATAATTTTAATGTGCTTAAAAAATGGTGTCATGGTATGCCGCCCTTTTCGTCCACCCTTAGAACCACCCCGGTGTTAACTTGTTGAATAGGGAAAATGATCTAAAGTCAAATAAAATCTCCCATTGAGTGAGTCAGATATGGTAGTCTATCATTTTCAATCTCTCTATTTAGCACGGGATGATGTGAATGGTTCCTCTAACTGTTAGTTATCTCAGGCCTTGATTTGCACCTATAAAGTGTAGTATAAAGAATTAATTGGTTGCTACATGCCAGCAAGCATCTTAGTCAATGACGACAACTATCCAAAGCCACTAGATTTTATATATATTTTTTGTTTTTCAGAAAACCGTTAGGACTGTGAAAATGAAAGCATCTCAAACAAATTAGGATGAGTGTGACCATACAATTAATAATGAAACCAAATTAAGATTTGATAGGTGAGCAAGAAACCAATACACTCATTGGATAATGTTGGTAGAGTTTGTTACATTGCAGACTTTCTCACGTTCTTAAGAAGGGCTGAAATAGGATCTACATCACATAACTCACAAGTATATGTTGTTAGATATAATCAGAAAATTATTTAAAAAGTGATGCAACAAAATGAGAAGGAAGAAGAAAATTAACAAATCCTTTTCTCGCAGAAAAAATTAAAAAAAAGCAACTCCTTTTCGGTATTTCTTTTTATCTCTTTTGTTTTGATTTTTATATTTTTTTAACATGTTTTATTATTATTATTATTATTAATTAAAAAAAATATTTTTATATATTTCCATAAATTAGGCTTTCAACTTTCATTTAAAATATACCTCAAAAAAAACTTTCATTTGAAATAGTTGTTTCACTTATTTAAATACAAGTAAAGTCTATTGATTATGATATAGGTTAACAAACCTTTTTTTATCAAGTAATCTAATTGCTAGAAGTTCACGTTATATCGTGTCTGACTTCAAATTTTGACCCCTATGATAGACTTTTAACAAGTGTACTAAAACTATCGAAGTAATAAAATTTATAAGTTTGTATCCATAGGAACTGTGTTAATCTCAATTTAGCAATAAGGTTAATATCTAGGATGTGTAAATTATTTTAGTGCCCGAGGCAATAGTTTTGATTGCATAAAATTAAATAAACAGAAAATAAAGATAGTTTTGGAAAAGATTAGGAGAGAGAGAGAGATGAGATCAGGTCTTTCGAATCATCTATGTTCCCCTAATTGGTATACTGCACCTATTCTTATGAATGATTCTCTAGTTCCACGATAGTTAACAAAATAGTCATAATCAATCCCTTGAGTTAGGGCCCTCTTCTCAAACTATAATCCCTAATTCCTTAGGTGGTCTAATAATCTTTGAAGGTTTTAAGTATGTTAACCTAATATCACTAATAAACGATTATCCATTCCTAGACTAACCATGTTTATTAGAACAATTCAATTAGGTCTAAGTCAAAAGCTATGGTTAGTAGTCATTCATTCTCACGAAATCATGTTTATATGGTGTCAATATATAAAAAACATTAAGAACAATTGAATTGAATAAAAACTAGATTGTCATTCACAATAAATAGAGTTTCACATCAACATGGTTCAATTAGGGTTACAAAGAATCATCTCATACCTAATCTCTAAGAGATTTAGCTACTCATAATTGAGTTTACAAATAGCATAATCAATAATGGAATTAAAACATACATGAACTGATAGAAGGTTGAAGAATTTGCCCTTCTAGCCGTCTTTAGGTCTCAAAATCGCACTTTGCTCTCTCCAATTCATAACCCTTGTTTTCAGAATAGTTTTCAGCTTAAATAGGCACATAAATTCGCCTAAAATCGTGTCACATTTTAATTAAATCGTGACACTTTTTCCTTTGAATCGCAAACAACTGAATTAAGGTTTCCTCAAATCGTGTCACGTTTTTCTCAATGTCGAAGCATGTTTTGGTCTTCCAAAATCGTGTCACGTTTTTACCAAATCGTGACACGTTTTTACCAAATCGTGACACGTTTTCTTTCTTTGTACTTTCTTCAGTTTTTTGCTCTTTTTGGTGCATAAGTTGCCTTGTGAACTCCAAATTATGATGAAAATACAAAAAATTACCTAATGACAAGATGTCATCCCCTACCTATATTATTTTTTGGCTTACTCTAGAAAACAACTACATATATTCTGTGTTATACCCTGTTTTTGGACCTAAAAATACTGGGCCCAATTTCATTTCGAACTTTGTCAATTATCAAATTTCAACTGCACAGTTCAAATTGTCTCTGCCTCGCAGTATTTTCAATCACAATTTTACCTATGTTTTTCTTGCATAAAACCTTTCAAAATGTCTTTACTTGTCTTGTAAGTCATTCAAAAGTGTCTCTGAATCATTACATTGCTTTTTCTACAGTTTATTTCAAAATTTGCAAAAAGTCATGCAGAAGGGTATTTTGGTCATTTCCTGCAGTGGGACCCATTTTCATCCTTGTGACTGTCTCTGAGTCTTTTCAAATTCATTTTTAACATTTCATCAGTAAACCCTGTTTAAATTCATTTCAAACTTGCGTCCGAGTCAGTGTCAAGTCTGTTTGAGTCAGTTTAGGTCATTTTTAGCCCTAGGGGCATTTTGGTCATTTCACACAAAAATTTGGCATAGAGAGGTTACTTTGAAGTACCTCATTTAAGCCATTGGTTCGTTTTAGTCCGTTTTGTCAATTTTATTTTTGTTTCGCTTTACGTTTGGTCAGATTACCAATTTTATCCCAATTTTATTTTTTTTATTATTATTTTATTTTTTGCATTTTGGTCCCCAAAGAAGTCCAAATTTGCTTTTTAATCCAGAACTTTTTTTATTTCGCATTTCAGTCCTTTTGGTCATTTGCAGTTTAGTCCTTGAGTTTTTGTTTTTGCAGAAAAGTCCAATGCCACATGGCAGCTCCTCATTGGTCCAAAACTACACATGGCAGTCTATAAATAGCTTTATTCTGCACAGATCCAGGGGGGTGACACATCACAAACAGATTTTTTCTTCTCTCTCTATTCAGTTACAAATCAAAACAGAAAATCATCAAGAACACACACATAAACCCTAACCGAAAATCATCACAGATTCATCAAATTCATCCCTTTTTTTTGGTGATTCTCAGAGATTCTTTGCGAATCTTCATCATCGAATCGCCTCTGCTCCACAATTCAAGTGCGAATCCGCCACCGGAAGCGGCGAATTCAAGCACGATCACAGAGAGAGGGGAAGAAGAAAAATCAACAAAGCAACAAATCCGTACCAAGAATCACAAAAATCCACAAATCCGCGCCAAGAACATCACCAAACAACAAGCACAAATTCGGTCAAAGAGCCACGTGAAAGAGAAGAGAAGGAAGGAAGGAATATTCCGGATTCGGAAGAAAGCAAAGCTCTCTCCCTTGCTCTACAACACACCACAAATAGGTAACAATTCCTCTTCCTCTTTCTTCCTCTTTAAAATTCAAATTTCCGAATCTTTGAAGTTAGATCTACTCCGATTGGGACTTTTTCTCAAAAAACTAAGTTTGGATTCATGAATAGCACGAAAAAGGATATCTAAAAATGTAAAAATTTTCAAAATCGGAGGAGTTTGCTCAACTCCGGCGGCGGCGCCGCCACCCTTGGGTGGCCGGCCACCACGCCGGAGGAACAAACTCCGCCGGAGAAGATGAAGATCATCTCCTGTTTTTCCAGAATCCGGCGCGGTGAGGAAGAGAGAAGTGAGAGCTTCTCTCACTAGAATGAGAGAAGAGAGAGAAGGAGAAGAAGAATTATAAAAAAAAACCGGTTTCCCCCCCTTATAAAGCCAGTGAACCGGACCGGTTCAGGACCGGTCCAACCCCCCTTGGTTCCTGGCCGTTTGATCTAGGGTTTCAGGACCCTGGATCAATCGTGTGGTTCCTGTGCAATCTGAGTTTTGGTGTTGGGCTTTGGGTTTGGGCTTAATGTTCTGCACATTTCTTGCTTTTTCCTTGCTGTTCACACCCCTATTTTTTGCTACCTGCACCTATGTCTTGATTAAAATTGTGGTAAAATTCCTAGAAAAATTCATACATGTTTCTTGATATTTTCTTAGTGTTTTTATGACATTTTTGCACATTAAGGATCTATGAAATTTTGGTATAATTAATTCATAGCATTTTAATTCTCTTTGAATTATTTGTTATGGATTCTTCTTCACACATTTGTCCTTGATGTGAGAATATGTGATAAAAGCTACTTGATGTGTTAATATGAGAGATTTGTGCCTATAATTTCATGTTGATTTGCTGTTTTGATTTGGTTCATAAGTTCTTGATTTTATGAACAATATATGCATATTTTGGAAGATATAAAATGCCAAGTTTATTCTAGAAAATATGGCATGAAACCATGCTTGCATGTTTCCAATAATTCCATGCTATAACTTGAGATAAAGAAAACGCTTTCAAAATTTGTTAAAGCATGAGAATTAGAGGCCAAGAATGCTTTAGGTTTCATACCTAAGTTTTTAGGGTTTAATGTCATTTTGTTAACTTTTTGTGCCATCTTGCATGCTTTTATTTCTTAGTACTTGTTATGTTTTTTCTTTTCACTAACAAGTTTATTTCCATGTTTCATGCATCTCATTTAGCATTCCCTCCACCTTCTTTAGCCTAGCATTTATTTTTGCAAGTTTTAATTCGTTTTAGAGATGTAATTTGTCATCATTATTTTGTAGCTTGGCAAAGGGGCCATAGAATGTATTTAGGCAATTTTTGTAATATGGACTATGGACACTATGACGCACCGACACGCACACACTCACCTTAGATGTATGCATAGGATTGTATGGTTAGATAAGCGTTTAGGTTTAAACACTTAGAGAAAATCCATCTTTTTTTAAGAAAAAAAACAATTGAACTTCACTTCAAAAATTTTCATAATAAATATGAAGTCAACACTTCATTTTTTTTTCCTTTCTTTTTTTCTTAAGAAAAATTCAATTCATCTTAATCATTTAGACTTTCTTTTTAATCACTAATCAAACCTCACTTTTTTTTGCTAAATCTAATGCTCATGAAGCCTCCCAATCTCCTTCTTCAAAACCATTTTTTTCAAAACTTAAAACCAAACAATTAAAACAAAAAACAAGTCTTTTTAGCAAGAACTACGCCGGTTTTGATCCCGTAAAACGGTACGTAGGCAATGAGTCAAAACTCATCCAAGCCGAAATAAAAAAATCAAATTCTACTTCTTCTCACCCCCCATTCTTAACTAATCACACTTTCCTTTTTTACAAATAAGCAATAAAACTAAAGCGTAGAAATAAACTTAGGAAAGCGGTTCTTATGGAATACCATAATCGCTCCGGGTGCCTAACACCTTCCCGTAGTGAAAACGACCCCCGAATCTAGAACTTTTTAAGGGTTTTTCTCCTTTTACCCTTCCCAAGAAAAAAGAGAGATATCAACGGTCAAAAGGTTCAAGTCCGATTAATGGCTTGGCACCCAAAAACCATGATAACAGAAATGGCGACTTCACTGGGGAAATCTTTTTAGCGGGTCACGCCTAGTTTTCCTTAGTTTATATTTACGCTTTGTTTTATTGCTTACATATGTGAATACTTGTTTATTTTCATTTGACGTGTGGGGTGAGAATATCAAAAGTCCTATACCCGGGCTGAGTGAACTTATGTTTAGGTAGAGATATAATCGACAATTCGATCCGGGGGTTGCCTCGTGTATTGGATTATGCGATCAATCTCACATAGCTGAGGCATTTTGAAGGTGATATTGTCGGCGTGTGTTGTCATGCTTAGGCACTTCACTTTCAATTGTTCGACGAAGCTATGAACCGTAGTTACCAAACCCATCCTAGCCTTTTTAGGACGTAGTGCGGTGGCTAAACCGAGTGTTGTCTCGAGTTTTAGTCGTCACGCGATACTACACTCAAACTAGACCTTCTTTCGAATAAACATGGAACGGATGTTGTCCCGTGCTACCATGATATACGTAAGAGAGGTTGCAGTTTGGGAACTTGATTAGAACCTTGGTTACTATTATCCTAAACTTTAGTTTACTGGGCACCGTGTCCGCCCTTGGCTCCTCGACTTTAATCTCAACCCTCCATGTTTTCGCTGTAATTGAAAAAAAACAATCATGCATACATGCATTCATGCATAATTTTTTTTCTCATGCATTCATCGAAGGATTGGACAAATTAAAAACTTTGTAAACATTACAGGTATGAATTTGCTTGTTTAGATATTGTTTACAAAACTCCTAATTTGTCTAAAAATCCTTCGATGTCCAAAAACAACTTTTGCATTTGCATTTGTACATATCATGCATCATGTGCATCATTCATCAAGCCACAAGAGGTTTCCAAGTGCTCACTGCCTCCTGGTTCTTCTGCCACAGATTGAAAGGTGGCTCGTGCTCGGAAAGTTTACGAATCAGACAGAATACACCGGACTAGACTCTACAGAAAGAAGAATTCGGCAGCCATGGAAGAGGAAAATGCTCAGCTCCGTACCGAATTAGCTTCTCTGAGGGAAGAATTGGCTAAGGCCAATGATACCATGACTGCTCTGCTAGCCGCCTAGGAACAATCATCCACCGGTTCACCAACAACGACAGCAGCAACAAGCTAGACCTACCTTTCCTCTGATACCAATGCTATATGCTGAGTTGCTCCCGACTCTACTTCTCAGAGGGCACTGCACAATCAGACAGGGGAAGTCTCCACCTGATCCGTTACCTCCCAGGTTCCGGTCTGACCTCAAATGTGATTTCCATCAAGGTGCTCTGGGTCATGATGTCGAAGGATGCTATGCTTTGAAATACATTGTGAAGAAGCTCATTAACCAAGGAAAGTTGACTTTTGAGAACAACGTCCCTCATGTCCTCGACAACCCTCTTCCAAATCACGCTGCTGTGAACATGATTGAGGTATATGAGGAAGCTCCCGGACTTGACGTCCGTAATGTTACAACTCCTCTGGTGCCACTACACATCAAGTTATGCCAAGCCTCTCTGTTTGACCATGATCATGCCAATTGCCAAGAATGATTCTGTAATCCTTTGGGTTGCTGCGTTGTTCAAAATGACATCCAGAGCTTGATGAACAACAATCATTTGACTGTCAGCGACGTCTGTGTGATTGTGCCAGTCTTTCATGATCCGCCCGTCAAGAGCGTGCCTTCAAAAGAGAATGTTGAGCCTCTAGTGATAAGGCTGCCCGGACCAGTACCTTACACTTCTACAAAGGCTATTCCTTACAAGTACAATGCCACATGAATCTTCTACAGTGCTGAGTTTATCAATGCAATTACTGAAGAGGCGACTGGATGTAGTCCTAGGCCTATGTTTGTTATACCAGGAGGCATTGCGAGAAATTGTGATGCCATCAACATTCATTCAATCATGCATGTTTCCGAATAATGTGTCTTGTTGCTTAAGTGTTTTGTTTTTCAAAATAACCATCCTCTCGCTCTGCCCGAAGCGAAAGTGATATTTCTGGAAGGGCGTGTTTGTTTCGGCATCGCCGTTATTAACAAAAATCGTCGTTTCTTTCACGACTTTTATTTTTTAGTGATTTTTTTTTTCTTGGAAATAATGGTAATACCAGAAAAAACCAAAACATCTTTATTTTTCTTATCAATTTCAAAGAACTGCATAAAAAGAAAAAAAAAAACCATTTTCTAAAATCATTCAACCATTCTATGCAGTTTGAACCATAATAAACCCGTTGAACACAGTAATCCTACGGTTCCTTCAAATTTTGAATTCCCTGTGTATAAAGCCGAAGATGAAGAGGATGATGATATACCATATGAGATCACTCGACTGCTTGAGCAAGAATCAGCCTATTGTATGGAACGATGAATGCCAGGAAGCTTTTGATAGCATCAAGAATTACCTGCTGGAACCACCTATCCTTGTCCCTCCCGTGGAAGGAAGGCCTTTGATTTTGTATTTGTCAGTGTTTGATGAATCTGTGGGATGCGTGCTTGGTCAACAAGATGAGACTGGAAAGAAAGAACATGCTATCTACTATCTGAGCAAGAAGTTCACCGATTGTGAAACTCGGTATACAATGCTTGAGAAGACTTGTTGTGCTCTAGCTTGGGCTGCCAAACGCCTGCGTCATTATTTGGTGAATCATACAACTTGGTTGATATCCAGAATGGATCCGATAAAGTATATCTTTGAGAAAGCTGCTGTTACTGGGAAGATTGCACGCTGGCAGATGCTTTTGTCTGAATACGATATTGTGTTCAAAACTCAAAAGGCAATCAAAGGTAGCATTCTTGCCGATCACCTTGCTTACCAACCTCTTGATGATTATCAACCAATTGAATTCGACTTCCCCGATGAAGAGATCATGTATTTGAAATCCAAAGACTGCGAAGAACCGTTGATTGATGAAGGTCCAGATCCCAATAGCAAGTGGGGTTTAATCTTTGATGGTGCTGTCAATGCTTATGGTAAAGGAATTGGGGCAGTCATTGTATCCCCGCAGGGGCATCACATTCCTTTTACCGCCCGAATTTTGTTCGAATGTACCAACAATATGGCTGAGTACGAAGCATGTATCTTTGGGATCGAGGAAGCAATTGACATGAGAATCAAACACCTCGACATCTATGGAGATTCTGCGCTCGTCATCAATCAGATAAAGGGTGAGTGGGAGACCCACCATGCTAAGTTGATTCCTTATCGTGATTATGCGAGACGTTTGCTGACATATTTTACAAAGGTTGAGCTGCACCATATTCCTCGTGATGAGAACCAAATGGCTGATGCTCTTGCTACTCTATCTTCCATGTTTCGAGTAAACCATTGGAATGACGTGCCATTAATCAAAGTGCAACGCCTTGAAAGACCTTCGCATGTGTTTGCTATTGGGGATGTGATCGATCAGGCTGGTGAAAATGTGGTTGACTATAAACCCTGGTACTACGACATCAAACAGTTCTTGCTGAGCCGTGAGTATCCGCCTGGTGCTTCCAAACAAGATAAGAAGACCCTAAGAAGATTGGCCAGTAGATTCCTGTTAGATGGAGATATTCTGTACAAGAGAAACTATGACATGGTATTGTTAAGATGTGTTGATGAACACGAAGCAGAGCAGTTAATGCATGATGTACATGACGGTACCTTCGGGACCCATGCTACAGGGCATACTATGTCAAGAAAGTTGCTACGGGCAGGTTACTACTGGATGGCCATGGAGCATGATTGCTACCAACACGCCAGAAAATGCCACAAATGTCAAATCTATGCTGATAAGATTCATGTGCCTCCGCATGCTCTCAATGTTATGTCATCCCCATGGCCGTTTTCTATGTGGGGCATCGACATGATTGGAAGAATTGAACCGAAGGCTTCAAATGGTCATCGTTTCATCTTAGTGGCAATTGACTACTTCACCAAGTGGGTTGAAGCAGCATCTTATACCAATGTGACCAAGCAAGTGGTAGCTAAGTTTATCAAGAACAACATCATATGCCGGTACGGTGTTCCCAGCAAGATTATTACCGACAATGGTACCAACCTGAACAACAATGTGGTGCAAGCTCTTTGTGAAGAATTCAAAATTGAGCATCATAACTCTTCTCCTTATAGACCTCAGATGAATGGTGCAGTCGAGGCCGCCAACAAGAATATCAAGAGAATTGTCCAAAAGATGGTGACCACTTACAAGGACTGGCATGAGATGTTACCCTATGCTCTGCATGGCTACCGTACTACCGTGCGCAGTTCAACCGGGGCAACCCCTTTCTCTCTTGTATATGGTATGGAAGCAGTTCTTCCTTTGGAAGTGGAGATCCCGTCTCTCCGTGTGATCATGGAAGCAAAGTTATCGGAGGCTGAATGGTGCCAAAGCCGGTATGATCAGTTGAATTTGATTGAAGAAAAACGCATGGATGCCATGGCTCGTGGACAGTCATATCAAGCAAGAATGAAGACTGCTTTTGACAAGAAAGTCCATCCTCGAGAATTCAAGGTAGGGGAACTTGTATTGAAGAGGAGGATAAGCCAGCAACCCGACCCAAGGGGCAAGTGGACGCCTAACTATGAAGGTCCTTATGTTGTCAAGAAGGCCTTCTCCGGTGGTGCTTTAATCCTTACACACATGGATGGTATAGAACTTCCAAATCCAGTGAATGCCGATATAGTCAAGAAATACTTTGCCTAGAAATATGAAAAGAACAGCGTGGTAGGTTGAAAACCCGAAAGGGCGGCCTAGGCAAAAATGCGCTTCCCGGTGGATCGAAAACCCGAAAGGGCGGTCCAGGCAAAAATAAGGGACAAAAAAAAAAACAAATATGAAAAGCTCGCTGAGATTATACACAACTCAGGCAAGAATGAGCGTCTCGATGAATCGAAAACCCGGAAGGGCGGTTCATGCAAAAATGAGATTGAAACAAAAGGCAAGTAACTATATCTGGCCAACCACCGTCCCCCTTGGGGCATTTGCAGCTGTTAATGACCATTTTCATCAGAAGTTTCTGCGCTTGTGAATTCAAAATTTCCAGGAAATGTAGTGATTACTGTGTTCAATGTACCACCAACCAATAAAATTACCATTTTCCAAGCTTTGTGAATCCGTGGAGTCGTGCCTTTGGCTGACCACCACTCTTATACATCAATTTGAGCCTTTGCTTTTGTTTGAAAATTCTATTTTTTCTTCTACTTTCAAAGCTATATACAAAACATTTTCTTTCTATTTTGATAATGACAATGCTTGAAACAAACATTTTGAAAATTGAAAACTTTTTGTCTATTTTGAAAAGCAAACCTGAGCAACAGGGTACATTCAAACGAAACATGCATGAGTGAGAGTATGTTGATGTCTATTTCAATATGTGTTACAAGCAGGTTCTCCTCCAGGATAGTCTGTGGTCAATGGCAAGAATGAAAAAACAGAATGAAAATGCATGAAAATGAAAAGGCTCGCTAAGTTAAAAACCCGGAAGGGCGGCTTAGGCAAGAATGAGCACCCCGCTGGATTGAAAACCCGAAAGGGCAGTTCAGGCAAAAATGGGGCATTGAAAAGAATTTATTTCCCCGGTGGATCGAAAACCCGAAAGGGCGATCCAGGCAAAAATGGGATGCAAAAAATGAATGAATGAAATTGAGAATATAGCATGCAAAAAGCATTGACCACAGAGGCAATGTCTACAACATACCCAGCACTGAAATGCCCAGCACAACGGCATTTTCCCCAGTCAGGTCTTCCAAGATTCTATCTCCAGCGAGTTGCATACCTACCGGCCCTCGGCCATGGTTCCGATACGTCTCCCAACGACGTCATCTCCATAGAGGATCTCCGAGAATGTGTAATATAGCACGAGCCACTACGTGCCCAATACTCTAATGTCTTGTCTTCCCCGTGAAACTGTGTCTACAAACTGCCAACAGTCATGCATTACAAGCATTCATACATGCATAATCATGCATATTACGTGCCCATGCATTTAATGAAACTGTTATATCATCCATGCATATTGCATTTCCAATATCAAACATCCGTCTCAATTCAATACTCATGTCAGGTTCTCCGTCAAAACCTTGTGAGCCAATAATATCGGTCAATTTCTGCCTTTCAATTCAAATCGACGTCAAGTCAATCTCAATCTATATTTTGTCAAAAAAAAAACAATCCCCAGTGAATATGTTTCTGTTCGATCAAGTGGCTAGTTCAAGTCCAAGAACAGCTTGTACCTATCAATTTGCTTATGTTATCGGTCGAGTGCCCAGCTCAATCCAAGAGCAGCTTGTACCTGTCAATATGTTTCCGTTTGGTCAAGTGCCCAGCTCAATCCAAGAGCAGCTTGTACCTATCTATCTGTTTGTCTCCGGTGGAGTAACCAGTTCGCATCCAAGAACAAGCTCGCACCTGTCTATTTGCCTTGCTTTCAGTCGAGTAACCAGTTCGAATCCTTAAGAACAACTCGTACTTGCCAATTTTCTCTTTTTCCCAGTCGGGTCACCAGTTCGAATCCATAAGAACAACTCGCACTTTCCAATATCCCCAAGTGAGTTACCAGTTCGAATCCATAAGAACAACTCATGTTTGTCCAGTAACCTCTATCCCCTGTGAAGTGACCAGTCCGAATCCATAAGAACAACTCGCAGTTGTCTGTTTGTTTCATCCCCGGTCAAGTGGCTAGTTTGAATCCAAGAACAGCTTGTACCTGTCCAATTTGTTTCTAGTTTCCCGTTGCTCTGCTATTCACTATCTTTGTCAATGTCTACCAATCCCGCAATGGATACGACATATTTTGTTAATTCCAATCTCCATGAGGTCTTGCATTTATAATCCAAATGATGCATAGCATGCATATTATTGGAAGATGGGTAGGCGTATTTTTACGTCCAAACACAGTGCAAATGTTAATATTTAAGTATCTTCGTCCTGTCAAGCCAAAGACTCCGTCTCTTGACTCTCCAGACAAAGAAACTTAAATAGGGGCAGCTGTTATACCCTGTTTTTGGACCTAAAAATACTGGGCCCAATTTCATTTCGAACTTTGTCAATTATCAAATTTCAACTGCACAGTTCAAATTGTCTCTGCCTCGCAGTATTTTCAATCACAATTTTACCTATGTTTTTCTTGCATAAAACCTTTCAAAATGTCTTTACTTGTCTTGTAAGTCATTCAAAAGTGTCTCTGAATCATTACATTGCTTTTTCTACAGTTTATTTCAAAATTTGCAAAAAGTCATGCAGAAGGGTATTTTGGTCATTTCCTGCAGTGGGACCCATTTTCATCCTTGTGACTGTCTCTGAGTCTTTTCAAATTCATTTTTAACATTTCATCAGTAAACCCTGTTTAAATTCATTTCAAACTTGCGTCCGAGTCAGTGTCAAGTCTGTTTGAGTCAGTTTAGGTCATTTTTAGCCCTAGGGGCATTTTGGTCATTTCACACAAAAATTTGGCATAGAGAGGTTACTTTGAAGTACCTCATTTAAGCCATTGGTTCGTTTTAGTCCGTTTTGTCAATTTTATTTTTGTTTCGCTTTACGTTTGGTCAGATTACCAATTTTATCCCAATTTTATTTTTTTTATTATTATTTTATTTTTTGCATTTTGGTCCCCAAAGAAGTCCAAATTTGCTTTTTAATCCAGAACTTTTTTTATTTCGCATTTCAGTCCTTTTGGTCATTTGCAGTTTAGTCCTTGAGTTTTTGTTTTTGCAGAAAAGTCCAATGCCACATGGCAGCTCCTCATTGGTCCAAAACTACACATGGCAGTCTATAAATAGCTTTATTCTGCACAGATCCAGGGGGGTGACACATCACAAACAGATTTTTTCTTCTCTCTCTATTCAGTTACAAATCAAAACAGAAAATCATCAAGAACACACACATAAACCCTAACCGAAAATCATCACAGATTCATCAAATTCATCCCTTTTTTTTGGTGATTCTCAGAGATTCTTTGCGAATCTTCATCATCGAATCGCCTCTGCTCCACAATTCAAGTGCGAATCCGCCACCGGAAGCGGCGAATTCAAGCACGATCACAGAGAGAGGGGAAGAAGAAAAATCAACAAAGCAACAAATCCGTACCAAGAATCACAAAAATCCACAAATCCGCGCCAAGAACATCACCAAACAACAAGCACAAATTCGGTCAAAGAGCCACGTGAAAGAGAAGAGAAGGAAGGAAGGAATATTCCGGATTCGGAAGAAAGCAAAGCTCTCTCCCTTGCTCTACAACACACCACAAATAGGTAACAATTCCTCTTCCTCTTTCTTCCTCTTTAAAATTCAAATTTCCGAATCTTTGAAGTTAGATCTACTCCGATTGGGACTTTTTCTCAAAAAACTAAGTTTGGATTCATGAATAGCACGAAAAAGGATATCTAAAAATGTAAAAAATTTCAAAATCGGAGGAGTTTGCTCAACTCCGGCGGCGGCGCCGCCACCCTTGGGTGGCCGGCCACCACGCCGGAGGAACAAACTCCGCCGGAGAAGATGAAGATCATCTCCTGTTTTTCCAGAATCCGGCGCGGTGAGGAAGAGAGAAGTGAGAGCTTCTCTCACTAGAATGAGAGAAGAGAGAGAAGGAGAAGAAGAATTATAAAAAAAAACCGGTTTCCCCCCCTTATAAAGCCAGTGAACCGGACCGGTTCAGGACCGGTCCAACCCCCCTTGGTTCCTGGCCGTTTGATCTAGGGTTTCAGGACCCTGGATCAATCGTGTGGTTCCTGTGCAATCTGAGTTTTGGTGTTGGGCTTTGGGTTTGGGCTTAATGTTCTGCACATTTCTTGCTTTTTCCTTGCTGTTCACACCCCTATTTTTTGCTACCTGCACCTATGTCTTGATTAAAATTGTGGTAAAATTCCTAGAAAAATTCATACATGTTTCTTGATATTTTCTTAGTGTTTTTATGACATTTTTGCACATTAAGGATCTATGAAATTTTGGTATAATTAATTCATAGCATTTTAATTCTCTTTGAATTATTTGTTATGGATTCTTCTTCACACATTTGTCCTTGATGTGAGAATATGTGATAAAAGCTACTTGATGTGTTAATATGAGAGATTTGTGCCTATAATTTCATGTTGATTTGCTGTTTTGATTTGGTTCATAAGTTCTTGATTTTATGAACAATATATGCATATTTTGGAAGATATAAAATGCCAAGTTTATTCTAGAAAATATGGCATGAAACCATGCTTGCATGTTTCCAATAATTCCATGCTATAACTTGAGATAAAGAAAACGCTTTCAAAATTTGTTAAAGCATGAGAATTAGAGGCCAAGAATGCTTTAGGTTTCATACCTAAGTTTTTAGGGTTTAATGTCATTTTGTTAACTTTTTGTGCCATCTTGCATGCTTTTATTTCTTAGTACTTGTTATGTTTTTTCTTTTCACTAACAAGTTTATTTCCATGTTTCATGCATCTCATTTAGCATTCCCTCCACCTTCTTTAGCCTAGCATTTATTTTTGCAAGTTTTAATTCGTTTTAGAGATGTAATTTGTCATCATTATTTTGTAGCTTGGCAAAGGGGCCATAGAATGTATTTAGGCAATTTTTGTAATATGGACTATGGACACTATGACGCACCGACACGCACACACTCACCTTAGATGTATGCATAGGATTGTATGGTTAGATAAGCGTTTAGGTTTAAACACTTAGAGAAAATCCATCTTTTTTTAAGAAAAAAAACAATTGAACTTCACTTCAAAAATTTTCATAATAAATATGAAGTCAACACTTCATTTTTTTTTCCTTTCTTTTTTTTCTTAAGAAAAATTCAATTCATCTTAATCATTTAGACTTTCTTTTTAATCACTAATCAAACCTCACTTTTTTTTGCTAAATCTAATGCTCATGAAGCCTCCCAATCTCCTTCTTCAAAACCATTTTTTTCAAAACTTAAAACCAAACAATTAAAACAAAAAACAAGTCTTTTTAGCAAGAACTACGCCGGTTTTGATCCCGTAAAACGGTACGTAGGCAATGAGTCAAAACTCATCCAAGCCGAAATAAAAAAATCAAATTCTACTTCTTCTCACCCCCCATTCTTAACTAATCACACTTTCCTTTTTTACAAATAAGCAATAAAACTAAAGCGTAGAAATAAACTTAGGAAAGCGGTTCTTATGGAATACCATAATCGCTCCGGGTGCCTAACACCTTCCCGTAGTGAAAACGACCCCCGAATCTAGAACTTTTTAAGGGTTTTTCTCCTTTTACCCTTCCCAAGAAAAAAGAGAGATATCAACGGTCAAAAGGTTCAAGTCCGATTAATGGCTTGGCACCCAAAAACCATGATAACATTCTGCAACGTCTCTTACCAACTGAGCTAAATTATACATACATTTAATCTTATCTAACGATATTGATTTTTTTTAGGGGAAACAATATTGATGTATTGTAGAGCTACTTTATGAATCAATATAATTATTTTACATGAAATGAGATTAATTACGTGTTTAAATTTCTTTTACACTATCAACGTATAACTTATCAATCTCTAAAAAGCACAAAGTTCAAATTTAAAAAACTAATATAACCATAATAATTTACTACTGTTTATGTAATAAAAAAATAAATAAGTAAATGTCCCAAAAGTTGATATTTTTATAACTAAAAATAAGAATAAAACAACAAAAGTTTCCCTACTAACTAATTATCTATAAAAAATAAATAAGTTAGTAACTAAGTGTTTAAAAGACTAATAATTGTAGTTAAAAACAATAATAAAATAACAAAAGTTTCACTTCTCACCAATAGGTTCTTGGTTCCATGCTTCATGGTTGGTTAAAAGTGGTGCCCTCTTTATTTAACAAACAAAAAGTGGGTCCGTACTTCCTATGTAACTTAAATTCCACCGCAAAACGTTTAATTTCACCCAAAAAATTAGAGACAAGTTGAAGGCAAATCATAATTCCATCATGTTCTTCTGTCTCTAAACATGGGCTATCTTAAAGCTCACGCTCTCGAGTGAGGATGAGCAAATCTTGCTTGTTACCATTTCAAATGAAAAATATTTAAACATATTTAGATGTGAAAAAGACTAAAGAGAAATAGATTAAATGATGAAAAATAATATAATTAAACGTCTCTTTTAATATTTTTTTTAATTTGTAAATTGTATGTTTACTCAAATATTTTTTTGTTTTGAGCTGTGATATGTAAGTTTTTATTTAAGGTTTGTGACTGCTACAAAATATGCTTACTTTTAAGTAGTATGCATATTGCATAGCATAATCTTTGACTTATGACAGTTTGTACTGGCAAAGACAGCTTGGTTCTTCCCACTTTATGCGATTGAGGTTGGAGAAGTTGTTAGGTTGCACACCACGTCAGGATGGGTGGCGGACCTTTGTTCTTGTTTCCAAGAAGGTCATTGAGTATTTGCATACAAAGTAGAGGTGATATTACAAAATTTTGGTTGCGCAATGCATGCATGTAAGCAAATGTTCCAAATTACTATTCAAAACTCTCATGTCGAGTTTAGCCAAAGAA
The DNA here is from genome assembly GCF_003473485.1 of Medicago truncatula. Taxonomy (NCBI): domain Eukaryota; kingdom Viridiplantae; phylum Streptophyta; class Magnoliopsida; order Fabales; family Fabaceae; genus Medicago; species Medicago truncatula. The sequence continues at coordinate 35,796,510 of NC_053044.1, forward strand.
GTCAATAAGGTCGTTCACGCATTTTATGTTAGGTTCCACTTGTTTACTGATGTAATGTTATGTATTTGTACTGTTATGTATTTGTACTTTGATTCCCGATGAAATGAATTAACTTTATTCCCCAAAAAAAAAACACAAATCTTAATAATTTAGACACACACATATAAAAAATATAGTTCATTTACTTATTTTAGAAATAAAGTAAATTATTCTTCTCTTTCTCTCTTTTTTCTATTTGTACGAGTGCGGCCTAAATAGTTTAGATTTAGCCTTGTGATCGTCCTCGTGAACGTAACTCAGTTGGTATGAACAATGCATAATATACGCAAGGTCCGGGGTTCGAACAACCCCGACCACCACAAAAAAAATAATCATTTAGCCTTGTGATCCATAAAAGCCACAATAGGTTCTAGGGATGTTTCATTTTCAAAGCAATCACTCTATTTTTCACAATACTTATTCCGTATAATAACGGTCATACTTTACAAAATATTATTTCAAACACAATCAATTTTATTATCTACTTTGTCCGTCTCAAAATAATTGATATATTTTTACAGAAAAAAAGTCCTGAAAATAACTGGCATTTACATTTCAATACAACATTAATATTTTTTTTCAATTGTATCATCTAATTAATAATATATACTTGCATTACTATCGATCCAATATTTTCTACTTTGCATTTATAATAATGATAAATAAACCAATACATAATAAGGGTCTTTCAATAAAAATGTTACTCCATCCGCTTCAAAATGAGTGTCGTTTTAACTAATCGTACACAGATTAAGGAATGAAATAAAGTAGTCAAATGTCATAGCAATTTTACTAAAATAACCTTACTTTATAAGAAAAAGGCAAACTTAAAGCTGTATTGAAAATTGTGTAAGAGAGAAAAGTTTGAGTATTTATTGAGGGTAAAGTTGGAAGAAAAAAATTAAAGTTGTATTGAAAATGTAAAGTGACATTCATTTCAAAACAAATTTTTTGGCTAAAGTGACACTCATTTTTAAAAAAAATGAGTATTTTATTTTAATTATACGTCAAATGATCAATTATACAACTTCATTTGAACAAATGGAGTTATTGGTATTACATGAACCATTATAATTCAACATATTTTATTTTGAGTTTGTGATACCTAATATTAAATAGGCTTAATTGCTCTTTTCGTCCCTTAAGTTATTATTTGGTATCGCTTTGGTCCCTTAAGTAAAAAAAAGATTGTTTTGGTACTTTATCTTTATCTCCGTTACATGTTTTGGTCCTTTCCGTTAATTTTAATAAAAAAACGTTAACTGTTATCCACGTGTCATTTTGGCATTGGCTGAAAAACTTAATTTATTTTCTTCATCTTCTCCACTTAAATTCTTCATCTTCTTCCCCCATTTTCTGGAAAATAAGAACACCACCAACAACACTTTCATGAAAAAGAAAAAGAAAAAAATAACAACACCAACAACAAGAACAAACAATAACAACAACCCAATAAGCAGCAACAACAACAAAGAAAAAAAAAGGCAAATCTCCAAACAAAATCAAATCATCTTCAACACCTTCATTCATATTCAAACCTAAAATATAAAACATTTAAAAACTCAAATTCATCATCTCAAAAACACCAACAACATTCAATCTACCTCAGAATAATTGGAAATTGGTGTCGTTCTTCAACCTTGGATTCAATTGGGTGTTGTGCTAGTTATCCCAATTGGATTTAGCACCAAAGTCACTTTTTTTGATAATTAATTTTTGGATTTTTATTGCTGGATTTTTTTAACTGTTAGTTGTAGTTGTTGTGGATGTTTTGAAGATTTTGGTTGATTTTCCCATTGTTATTGAATCTGGAAAAAAATAAATTAGGAAATAGATATGAAGATTTTGGTTGATTTGCTTTAGGGAGATTGAGAAATTGTGTTGTTTAGATTGAAAGAGATGTTTATGAATGAAAAAATTGGTTATTGATTAAGTTATGAAATTGATTATGTTTATATATTTGTTGAAGATGATGAAAAGGAAAAAAAAATTTGGGTTGGTGTGTTGTTGATGATGAAGATCATGAAGAAGATGATGAAAAAAGAAGGAAGAAGATGAATAATACAAACCCTAACATTTTTTTGAATTTTTTTAACGGAAGGGACCAAAACAGGTAACGGAGATGAAGATAAAGTACTCAAACAATCTTTTTTTTAGTTAAGGGACCAAAGTGATACCAAATAAATAGTTAAGGGACCAAAAACACATTTAAGCCTATTAAATACGAAAAAAATACTTGATAAATGTCATGTATAGAAGTATTATTTTATTTTATTTTTTTACTTATGCATTTTTTTTTTGTACAACTTATACATTTTTTTTATTCCAAGTAAAATAATCAAGTAGACCGATTATTATGGGACATGGGTAATTAAAAAAATTTAAAGTTATATTTATACATATATAACTAATAAAAAGTAGTTGATGTGATTTTAAAATTTTAAAACGAAAAATAAATAGAAACAAATACAGCATACGATTGTTCTTTAGGCACCTTACGATTGTTCAATAACAACAACGTACGATTGTTCCAACAAATTTGTTCTTTAGGCACCTTACGATTGGTCACAACACCTATCGGACGACCCTTTTTAGATTGGGTAAAACATTTTTTTAATTGGTTCAACCGACTTAAAAAGTGTGTTGAATAGCAAAAAGCAAATAGCAAGTCTTGGCTCCAAAAGTGGTGCAAATAGCAAAAAGACAGCTAATGTAAAACAATCCAGAATTTAAAAGAGAAATTCTCCATTCAAGTCTGCACTATTTGCCTCTATTTTAAAATATTTTTATTTGAGAGGTTATCTTGCCATTATATACAATTTTGATCATTTTCTACTTTTGGTTCATCGTGTTCATGTCTTTTCTTTCACATCTTGCATCACTTGTCTTGATGTTCTTTTTGAGTGTGTCTTTTGTATTTTTCTTGTTTGTCTTTAAATTTCCTTTGGTTTTTCCTTGATCAGAGTTTCTTGAGCTTGTGATTTGCCTATTGCATGATAAGTTCTTATTGATGCTCTTCCACATTTTTATGATGTTTTCCACATTCTTGCTTGGACGTGATGTTTTTCACAAGAGTGCTCATTTTATAACACAAAAGATCCTATAAAAGAAATTGAAATACTTAGAGGGTGGAAAGGGCCTTTAAAAAAATTGTTTATATTGTTGTTATTTAAGATTTTATGAACAAAAGTGATTATAATTCTCCATCATCATGAACAACTTTGTAACATCCCAAAACTTAGGATACCTATTAGGGCCTAATTAAGAGTGTCTCTAAGTGTATTACAAATTAGTAGTAGTTTAAAATAAAGGCTTAATGATGTGTTTCGTCCTTGCAATTAGGCGTCATTTAAAAATTAGTTCATGTAATCGCTAATCTTGACAATTTACCCTTGCATTGTTTAATCATTTAAAATTTCGTCCTTTGACCAACTTAATCACTACCACGTCATCAAATTAGCAAAATGACTTGGGAATGGACAAAAATATCCTCGTCATCCATTCGTGAAATGATATTTTTACCGCTGTCTTCATCTTCTTTTCATAATAAAGACAAGGGTATTTTTGTCCATTCCTATGCCATTTTGCTAATTTGATGACTTGGTAGTGATTAAGTTGGTCAAATGACGAAATTTTAAATGATTAAACAATGCAAGGGTAAATTGCCAGGATTAGCGATTACATTGACTAATTTTTAAATGACGCCTAATTGCAAGGACGAAACACATCATTAATGTAACACCCCGTTTTTCCAACTTAAAAATTTCAAACATATAATCAGAGTATTCAACACATAAACGAAATGTTACACTTCTAAAAGTCATAAATGAGATAATTAACTAATTATCCTTCAACATAAATCATCAACATATTCGCAGCGGATTAAATTCTTCAACATAAATAAGTCTTGGCACGCAGGCCTTATCAATATCTCATAAATTCAGTTTAAACGACATAATCATGAAATTATAATCAAATACGTAAGAAATGGAAAATAGCCACAAAAGATCTCATCCCGTTATGTATCAGAGCACCTAAAAGGACACAGTGAGGGATAACCACTCATGACAGCAACTCCAGCTACTTAAACTTGGTCACCTGCAAGTTACTCATACGAAGAGCAACATTTCCAAGCAAAAGGGGTGAGATTTCACAAAACAATAATATTAAGCATATAATTCAATAATCATATTCAACAACAAGAAATCAACATAATATTCATCATAGATAATAATGTATCATTTATCACTTCATTCATAGTTCATATAAACAATCACAACTTCACAACTTATCATCTTTGACTCGACAAATGCGACTATGCAACTTAGACCTCTTATATGCATGTGGTACCAATCCAGAGCATCAAGCCCTCAACGTAATAAGTATTAATATACTTCTAGTGCATCAAGCCCCCAACATAGTTGAGCTAAAGCTCCAGGGCATCAAGCCCCCAACGTGGTGAGCAAAGGCTCCAGGGCATCAAGCCCCCAATAGTGAATGCTAATGCATGGACATAACATCTTAACAACTTAGAACAACATCATCTTATAAGTCCAATAATTTGGAACAACATCATCATCAACTTAGACCGACTCATGCAGCTTAGTTAAATAACAAACAGCAACATAGGCAGTATGCAAATCATCATGATATAACAATATCGAATGCAATCAACAACATCTCAATTATCAACATAATCCATTTAATGTATATACAACATTATAAACAACATTAATTCATAAGCATCAGTCTTACTAGAACAATGACAGCAAGATAAACAACTTAGTTTCTAACCTCTAAGATCAACTCACATCAACTCGTGCGACAAAGATCGCATTTAACCTAAACAAGGCATTATGTAACACAAGTACTCGCGAGGCGAGAGCCTCTGCTCGCCATGGCGAGTTCAGGTTCAGTTCCCAAAATTCATTCTAAAGTCTTCCTAGGTTCAATCTCATTCTCCAATCTTTCCTAATCATTATTAGATATGTTCAGGCACTCAAAAGCATCTAAGGATCAACTCAAAAGTCAAAATTACGAAATCTGAATAGCTCCCTGATTATGCTTGCCATGGCGAGTTCATCTATTCGCTATGGCGAGCTGCGAGGTGCAACTCGCGAGGCGAGGGAGAATGGTTCGCGAGGCGAGGATCATCGTTCGCGAGCGATGAATGTTGGCTCGGGCAGAAGTGCAGTTTTCACGAAAAATTCACTATAAACATGGTTTTAAGCCTAACATTGATTCTAGAATTCATCCTACACATTATCTAAGGTCTAGGAACAGTTTCTACATCAATCTAACAAGTTTCCACCGTTTAATCAATAATTCTACAATTTTGACCTAGTTTTCAAATTCTCTAAAACTCATCCTACATCATGTTAAACCTAACCATTGAATCACAGACTTAATAGAATTGCAAAGTTAGTCTCACCCTTACCTTATAAGTCAAAATCGCAGCCTCTAGGTCTTCTTGCTCTTCTCTTGGCTTTTTCTCCCTTTTTTCAAAAACTTATCGTACGTTATGTGTTTTCTAAACTAGGTTTTTCCTATTTATATCTCCTCCATCTATCTTATCTTATTTCTCTTTCTCCCCAAAAACTCTCTAAAATCTCAAAATAACCCCTAAACTCAATAATTATTTTATTTTCAAATTTTATTTTATTAAACAATAAAATAAGTCACAACTCCTCATAAAATCACATAAATCACCTCAATCATATAAACCTCTTAAATCACACATATATCATATAAATATAATATAAACTCATCATAATAAACTCTAGACTCAATTAAATAATTAAATAATTCAAAGAGGGCGTTACAATTAAGCCTAAAATAAACTCTAAGAGTAGTGCTAAATAGATACTTACTCTTTATAGAAACCTTAACATGTGCTCTAAAGGCACAAGTTAACATGACTCTAAACATAAATATGGGTTTTGATGGCACATTAGTAATTGAACACAAAGTAATAGGTATATTAGTAACTTGTGATCCAAACCTTCACTATATAAATTAAAGGTTTAAATGCTCTTTTGGTCCTTTAACTATTTAATTGGTATCGCTTTGATCCCTTAACTAAAAAAAAGATTGTTTGAGGATTTTAAGTTTTTTTTGTCTCGTTTTGGTCCCTTCTGTTAGGTTTCCGTTAGTTTTAATATAAAACGTTAAGTGTGGACACGTGTCACCTTGTCATTGGCTCTGAGATATTTTATTTTATTTTTTTACAAAAAAATATATATATAATTTTTTTTGTAAAAAATTACCATAACCAATGACAAGGTGACACGTGTCACTTAGTCATTGGCTTTGGGATTTTTTTTAAAAATATATATATTTTTTAAAAATAAAAAAAAAAACTTAGAGCCAATGACAAGGTGACACGTGTCCAGGAGTTAACTTTTTTTTAAAACCCTAACGGAAACCTAACAGAAGGGACCAAAATGAGACTAACAAAAAACTTAAAATTCTCAAACAATCTTTTTTTTTAGTTAAGGGACCAAAGCGATACCAATTAAATAGTTAAAGGACCAAATGAGCATTTAAGATTAAATTAAATGGTTTAGTCAACAAAGATCGTTCTATTCTCTGATCTTCTCCTCTTCATGCGACAAAAACAACAACAAACCTAAGAGAAAACTCATTCTCCTCTTTCTTGAGTAAATTGACATGTAATCCAAACCCCCACTTCCAACCATCTTGCATATTCTTTCAAATAAGTGTTTGATCATATAAATGAATGTAGAATTTGAGAAATCGGAGAAGATAATATTAGGAGCAAAGGAAGGGCTAAAGAATTTTATTCAGATTACTAGTTAAGCTTTATTCAACTAGGCAGTTTAAATTAAATAAGATATACAGTAATTTTACTAGTTGTGGTTTGTGCAACTTAGCAACTGTTTTGGTTAATGTGCGGTCGATCAGTAAGCTAAGACAATCTTCCCAACAAAGAGGAAAATCTTAGGTGTTCGGTAGATTATTAAGCTAAGACAATCCTCCCAGCAAAGAGGAAAACCTTACGTGTCGGTTAAAATTTAGGAAAGCAAATGATGCATTTTCTTGTTGAAGTGTTTGATTGTGATTTGTGAAGATGGATTTTGGATTTTTATTTTTGGGTTGAAGTGTTTGAATTTTAGGTTTAAGAATTATATAAATGATGAAAAGGAGAAGGTTTATGAGTTTTTTATTTTGAAAAAATATGAGTATTAGCAGTGAGGTGCATTCTTTAATCAACTCATCAATACCTTATTAGCCACATATCATTGTCATTGTCACACACTACTACGTCATAAAATATTAGCTAGAGAACTGCTATGGACAAACGCTCCAACACTCTCCTGCAAACACACGCTCTTGCATTGGTCCACGTTTCTATTCTATGTTCGGCTACCGGTTATTCAGGTTTACTTTTCTTTTAACACTTTTTTCTATTCTCTCACCAAAACAAATCAGACATTGAAAATTTATCAAAATAAAAAATCAGAGATCGCAAAGTCTTCACCCATACCATCATCTCCTTTTCGAAAATTCATAGGCCACCTAATTATTTAGGACAGTGGAGTGTCCACCACCATCATCCCTGGTTGTGTCTTACAATTTTCCTACCCATTTTTCTTTTCTTTTTTCTTCTTAAGATGGAGACAAGAAAGAAAAAAACAAAGATTGAGATTGAAGGTTGAATTAGATGATTCCTCCATTGTTTTGTCTAATTATTCTCATTTTTCTATATTTTGTTTACGGGTTGATGGTTGCAAAGATGGGGAAGAAGTGTTGGCTTGCGGGACTGTAGAAGGATGGTGTTGGTCGTTTAGATGGCAGTAGCAGGAAGAAAGAAAGTTGAAGGTGATTGTTGTGGTGGTCTTGCTAGATGAAGCTTCTGGTGGTGTTTGATGTTTCTCGTGCAAAAGAGTTTGACTTTTTGGAATGTGATTTTTTTTAAAATGTGTTAAAATTACTCAACTTGATGAACCGGTACACAAGTCATTGCCTTCTTTAAAAGAGCAACGTGGCCCAACAAAAACGCGTGTGTTGATTGGCGATTGACAGAGCGTTTGTGGCTAGCATCTCTCATATTAGCTATATATCAACATTTTTAAACATTAAAAAAAATAACTGAGGAACCAAAATATTAGTTCTGTTAGCTATATCAGCACTCTTATCCCTCTCCCCACAATTTCTCTCGGGCCCTACAAAATTCTCATTTTACTTTGATTTGGAATCTATAATCTGAAGTACGTTTTGATGTTTTAAATTATAGAATTTGAAATCTATCGGAACACAAAAGATCAAGAATTTGCAATTTGATCATATTTCACCTCAATAATAACAACATAATTCAACCACAACAATTTCAAAAACATAACTAACATAAACTCACCAACATATATAACAACAAAAATAATTGTGGCAACATAATTAAACACAAACAAGATCATGGATCAGTCAAACAAATTTCTTCATTTAGTTCATCTATGCATACTAGGGGTGGCAAAGTGGATGGATTGGATGGATATGGATTTGGATCCTAATGGATGGATCAAAAAAAGTCCATTACAATCCACTATTATTTTTTCTTAAAAAAAACCATCCAGTCCATCCAATTAGAATAAAGTCCATCCAATCCATCCATTATTAGATTTTAATGGATGGATAATCCATCCGATCCATAAATCAAAGTGTATTATTTTTTTTAATAGGTGAATTATTTTTTTTTAAAGTGTATTATTTTTTTTTTTTATAGGTGTATTATAAAAAAAACTTATCTTATACAAAAAAACTTATTACGATCTCTTTTTAAAAAAACAGCTTATTTATGCAAAACAACTTATTAGGATCTCTTTTGAAAAACAACTTATTTATGCAAAACAACTTATTATGATCTCATTTTCAAAAACAGCTTATTCAAAACAGCTCATTTAAGCAAAACAACTTATTCTGATCTCATTTTCAAAAACAGCTTATTTATGCAAAACATATTATTTCGATCTCATTTTCAGAAACAACTTATTCAAAACAGCTTATTTATTAAAAATTGCTTATTATGATCTCATTTTCAAAAACAGCTTATTCATGCAAAACAGCTTATTTATGCAAAATAACTTATTTCGATCTCATTTTCAGTAACAGCTTATTCAAAACAGCTTAATTATGCAAAATAGCTTATTATGATCTCATTTTCAAAAACAGCTTATTCCAAACAACTTATTTATGAAAAACAACTTATTTCGATCTCATTTTCATAAACAGCTTATTTATGCAAAATAGCTTATTATGATCTCATTTTCAAAAACTGCTTCTTCAAAACAGCTTAATTATGCAAAACAGCTTATTATGATCTCATTTTCAAAAACAGCTTATTCAAAACAACTTATTTATGCAAAATAGCTTATTTCGATCTCATTTTCAGAAACAACTTATTCAAAACAGCTTATTTATGCAAAATAGCTTATTATACGATGTTTCGAATAAGCTGTTTTTAAAAATGAGATCGTAATAAGCTGTTTTTCATAAATAAGTTATTTTTAAAATGAGATCGTAACAAGCTGTTTTGCATAAATAAGTTGTTCTGAATAAGCTGTTTTTGAAAATGAGATCATAATAAGCTATTTTGCATAAATAAGCTGTTTTGAATAAGCTGTTTCTGAAAATGAGATCGTAATAAGTTGTTTTGCACAAATAATCTGTTTTGAATAAGTTGTTTTTGAAAATGAGATCATAATAAGTTGTTTTGCACAAATAATCTGTTTTGAATAAGTTGTTTTTGAAAATGAGATCATAATAAGCTGTTTTGCATAATTAAGCTGTTTTTGAAAATGAGATCATAATAAGTTGTTAGCTATATCAGCACTCTTATCCCCCTCCCCACAATTTCTCTCGGGCCCTACAAAATTCTCATTTTACTCTGATTTGGAATCTATAATCTGAAGCACGTTTTGATGTTTTAAATTATAGAATTTGAAATCTATTGGGACACAAATGATCAAGAATTTGCAATTTAATCATATTTCACCTCAATAATAACAACATAATTCAACCACAACAATTTCAAAAACATAATTAACATAAACTCACCAACATATATAACAACAAAAATAATTGTGGCAACATAATTAAACACAAACAAGATCATGGATCAGTCAAATAAATTTCTTCATTTAGTTCATCTATGCATAGTGCATACCCTAATTTATACTTATGCTTGGGGCAAATCAAACTTGCTCGAATAGTATATACATATCACACGAAGGTAGATTGATCCCTTCAGACAATATTGACTAAATAATAAATATAGAAAACATGACTCTACATCGTCGTCATCGTTTTAGAGTTTCATTCTGGTAAATCGAACGCATCTAGTTGATCAGCACTAACCATCCTAGAGTTTCATTCCTAGTGAACCGAACGCATCTAGTTTCATTATGAGTCAATCGACGAACAACGATAGTCAAAACTTATCATCTTTCTTGTGTCATTGTGGTAGAGACAAACATCAATTTGGTTTAGTTGATCATTTAAGTAACACATTTTAACATCAACATTTACCCTAAATAGATTCGGTTTTTCTTTTGTTGTAGTAAACTACAATAATAAATAGAGTTCAGAGATGGCCCTACCCTTGTAATTAAGGGTGTGCAAGTTTAAAAACCAAAACCAAATATTAGTTTTGGTTTGCAATACACTTGCTCAGATTTTGCAACCTATAGCAGTTCTGCACCACCATCTGTTGAACATTCTCAGAACCAAAAAGACGAAGAAGAATGTAGAGCTAGATTTTACATGCCACACTTGCTGAGATTTTACATGCTATGAGCTAGATCCGTTCCTGAATGTAGAGCACTTTAAATTGGTGTCATGTTTTCATAACTAGGTTATTTAAAAAATATATATGCATAAGAAAAAAACTTAGAAACTAACTTATTAAAATATTATTCCCTAAAAAAGTTAATTATTAAAATATTAATAATTAATCTGTACAAAAAATAATAATAAAAAAAATTAACATTAATTCTTTAAAAGTTCATCACACAAAGTTGGATCCAAGTCTGAAAACATTACCCTATCCTTTTTCAATTTTCCTCTTAGGTTGGTACACTATAATGTTTCTTCCTCCTTGTATACTTCCTTTTACCAGGAAAAGTCAATGTCCAATAACGTGATTTTTATCAGTTTCCAACTGTTCATATCCATGCTTTTAGGCAAATTAACAGTATGCAAGTATGCATGCACCATATATATATATATATATATATATATATGTAATTCTTTTGTGTAAACAACCATCATACCTTTATATTCCAAACTTTTGAAGTCTAGAATATGTATATGTTCCTTTTCAAGCAGAATATAACTTTCTTACCAATAGAAATTGCGATATATGCAATATCTAAAAACCTTGCACGTCAGCCAATTGGACTCACCATTCTATCTTAAATAAGTTTATTTATTCACCCCTATCTTATTCTTATCTAGATCCTAATTCACGAACAAATTTGAAACCTAATTAATAACATTTGACAAGAAATTCTTTGAAAGAGATTAGTTGCTCTTGAACACGCTATATAGTATAAATTTGGTGGCGTAAACATTAGATTAAACCGATTTAATTGGTTATACAGCTGTTTTCAGTATACATGTCTAGCTAGCATCACTATTATTTATCCAAAAGAAGAAAAGCTAGCATCACTATGTTGCAAGAAGAAACTGATTTCTATGTTTTCAAAAAAGCAAGAAGAAATTCTACATGAAGCAAGAATAATACTAATAGCATCATCACTATACAGCTGTTTTCTTTAATAATGTATTTCAGTATTTACTGCACTTATTGCCCCCTAAGTTTCAATATTTTATGATTTTGGCCCCCTATTAAAAAAAATGACAAAAGTGACTCCATGTTTAGGGAAATATGTTCTTTTGACCCCCTAACATGAGGGAAATATTATATTTTGACCCCTTATCTCCTCAAAAAGCTGCGATATGGCCCATGTTTTAGGACATGTGGCGTCTTCTCAACAATTTTGGGACGAAAGGACCCAAAATTGTCATTTTTTTAATAGGGACGAAAATCGCAACATTTTAAAACTTAAGGGACGAAAAGTGCAGTTTAGTTCTTTTTTGAAAACATAGAAATCTTCCTCCTTTTATAACAATAGTTTAGAGGGGTTAAAATATAGGGGAATTTCTCTAAAGATTATTATTAGTATTAGATGAATTTCTTACACTCTTATATTTATTATAAAAACACATATCTACTACATCATAGGCTTAAATGTGAAAATAGTCCCTGCAAATATCTGACATTTTGGTTTTAGTCTCTGTAAAAATATTTTTTTGATTTTAGTCCTTGCAAATATAGAAAATTTGGTTTTGGTCCTTGGTATTTTGTTTTAGTCCTTGTAAAAGTGATTCATATTGGATTTGGTCCTTGTAATATGTAGAATATTTGATTTTAGTCCCTCAAAATGAGGACTAAAATGAATATTATAGGGACCAATTTCAATATGAAATGATTTTACAAAGATTAAAACAAAATACCAAGGACCAAAACCAAATATTCTATATTTGTATGGCCTAAAACCAAAAAATATTTTTACAGGGACTAAAACCAAAATATCAGATATTTGCAGGGACCATTTCCATATTTAAGCAGATATTTTTTTATCTTTGTAAATGATAAATGTCACATATTTAGTACACACTTCCGTACAAACTTTCTTTACCTTTTTCCAAATGAGTAAAATTCAATAATGGTGGATAAAGATTCTTAAACACATATACAAGTTTAATAGAGTAAAATTGCATCATGCATGAACATTTTGCATGTAATCGTACGTGTACTAGTAGTTATTTTCTTGTTCAATCAACCTTCTAGCTTGCTTCTTCCAGTTTCTAATAACATTAGCATCCTAATCACTTTCTCAAAACAATTAAACAAATATCATACTATACTAATCATATATATATTCATACTAATCATGTGTGAAGCCTCAACCAAGTGCACCTACAAACAGAGTTAAACTATATAAGTTGAATTAATTGAAGTAATTTCTTCCAATTAATCCAATGGCTTTCAGTTTTCCTGATGTATTTTGCTGGATTCAAAATCTTCCACCAATCTCAGAATGGGAAACAAATTCCATCTCCTTAAACGTATGTTCTTCAACAACTTCTCAACCATTACTCAATCTCACCATATCCAAAATCCATCAATCCTTAAAACTCTCTTTTATGATTGTTGCTGAATTCAATAATATTGACCCTATTCATCTTTGGACTTCAAAACCATTTATGCCAAGCTCAAAAACCACCAATTTATTAGACAAAGAAACTATTTCAAATCTCTTTATTAATTTCATTCAAGACATTCTTCATTATGGTTCAAACAAAAACAGCCCTTTAATAAGGTTTCCAAAACTTGACTCTGGTCCAAACCTACCAAACATTTTTAACCTCACTTTCTTCACTCTTTTTGTCCTTGTTTGCATATATGAAGCACCTAAAAATATTAGTGATGCATGTATTGGTTTCTTAAAAGATCATTTGACAAGTACTCAATCAAGACAAGCTTCGAATTTATTAATGAAACTTCTGGGCTCGAATTTGCAAGAACAATGGATGCGTTCTGTGAACCTTGCAATTACTAATTGGGTTGGTGAGATTGAAGAACAGCATCAAAACATGTTTAGAACGCCATGTTCTTTGTTTTCTTATGCATTTTCAACAAGTGGGTTGTGGAAAGTGCAACTTTATTGTCCTGCTACATGCATGGATGTAGAGAAATCGGAAAGTCATCCACATGACAAACTGGAATTTTCTCTCAAGTATCACCAAGTTGAAAGTGTTCTTCAGTTCAATTACAAAGTTGTTGTCAAAGAGGAGTGGGTTGAAATCATGGTCAATGTTGATAACATAAGGTAATCACAATTATTATATTCATTTAATAAGTTAAACTATATTGATATAATAAGGCCAATAATAAGCATATTAGTTAGCAAAACAAAATAAATAAACTATCTCATGTTCTATTTAGAAATATAGGATAGCTTAAGCTAGAAAAGCCTCATCAATTGAGGGTTTGTTTGATGAAATCACCGTAGCACGGGGTTTAGCAAAATTCATCGTCAATCTAAACATGCACTGGTTAGTGCAATTAGTAAGGATCGTCTTTTTGCTTTCTTTCTATTTTTTATTGTTTAGATCTTTGAGAGCCATTGATTTTGAGAGAGATAGAGAGAGAATCTCTAAACTCATATCAAGAGTATCCAAATATGTTTTCTCCTGCCTTCTTCTTGAATAATTTGTTGAATTGAAACTCAGTTTCTAATAAATTAATTATTTAATATTCAAATTCCACATACTTGAAGTTCTAATTAAATTGTATATTTTTAAAAATACATATATAACATCATCCATTTTTTTATAAATAACAACATCCCTTTTTTTAAATAATTGCATTATCTAAATAACAAGAATTAATTTGCATTTTTATTTATTATAATTAAATATATTGAAGTGATTTTTATTTTATTTTTCAAGTCTAAAAGTTGATTTATTTTGGCTATATATATATATATAGGTGTGATGTTACCAAATTAGTGAACGATTCTCTAGTGAAGGAAAGAGGGGCAGGTGCAACTGAAAAACATTTTCCATCAAGAATATCATTACAACTAACACCAACTATTCAAAACCAAGTGATGAGTCTCTCAGTTGGAAAATCAACAGAGAATCCAAAAAAAGAAATTGGTATTGACAAAGGTATAGAAGCTTCAATTGAGCCACCAAATCCTTTAGGACTCAAAGTATCAGCCGGAGAATCAACAACCGTTAGTTTAAAGCCATGGAAATTTGAACAATCTGTTTATGGCTATAGTGCAAATTTGAATTGGTTTCTTCATGATAGTATGGATGGCAAAGAAGTGTTTTCATCCAAGCCTTCTAAATGTGCATTGATTAATCCAAAGTCATGGTTTAAAAATCGTTACTCTAGTGCTTATAGACCTTTTACTAGACAAGGTGGGGTTATTTTTGCGGGTGATGAATATGGTGAAAGAGTGTGGTGGAAAGTGGATAAAGGAGCTATTGGGAAAACAATGGAGTGGGAGATAAGAGGTTGGATTTGGTTAACTTATTGGCCAAACAAACGAGTAACGTTGTACAATGAAACTAGGAGGATGGAGTTTCGTGAAATTGTCTATCTTGATGTTGCTTAATTACCTTAGGTATGATATTGCGTGGTTTTATTATTTAAACAAATATATACGATTTATTTATTGTATGATATAAATGAAGCTCTATATTGATCTTGTGTTTTAATGAATTATGAAATTTTGGGTTGATGTTGGAGAGAAACAAAGTATTGATATTATTATTGTGTTCACAGAGGGGACTTTAGTTTTTGCTTTAGTCCTCCATTTTCTGTAATTTATATTGTATCTACTAAAGAGCCTTTGAAATATATTCATTTTATCATAAGGATCAATTGTGACGTCCAAAACGCCAAAATATAGTTTAAAACTCTTTGAAAATGATTTACTAATCTTCCTTGCAAAAAATAGTTTTTTCATAACATAAACATGGAGGTTAAGGATATCACTAGTAACATAGACAATTAATCTCAGAAGAAATTCTTAAAATTGTTTTCATAAAAAAAATCAAATAATTTGATTCCCTCAAATACGTGGAATCGTTTTGAAAAATACTTCAAAATAACTAAGTAGAAGAATGTAGTAAAACAGAACGTAATAGAATAACTCCTCAGAATCTTTGATATCACAAATTCACAATCATAGTAAGTATATACAATTCTCAACTAAATGTAATTATTTACCACTCAGTCAATAAACAAGTCTTTTGACCATAAAACTTCAGTCAAACATCAAAAGAAGAAAAAAAAAGTTTCATCTACAAATAATCACCATAGCAAAAGTGCAAACACAATTAAACAAAGGGATACAAATAATCACGGCCCGTTCCTGCAAATATGGAGGCTCAGTTCTGTAAGTGAAAATAGGTCTGTAATAAAATAAAAATGTAAGTTTTTAAAGAATAATGTTCTATTTAAATTTTTTAAAAGATAAATACAAAGTGTTGTATATATGCGGTACACCCAAAGGTGAAAATTACTATCTTATATACGAGGAACCTCAAACTACTCTCCAAAAACATACCCACCTAACACTTAGTAGGAAGTTATACCCCACACTCCTACTATTATACCTTAACCCCCAACATTTTACACAAACTACCAAATTTATCCTTTATATAAAATAAAACACAATTCACCCTTTCACTTGTTCACCCCACTTTCACCCTCACATTTTCGGATAGCACTTGTTTACCATAATGGTATATACCATTTGTAGGTGGCACACTCTAATTGGCCAATGGTATATACCATTGGTACCTTAATGGTACACAAGTAGAATCCCACATTTTCTGGAGGATTTCACCAGGAGGATTTTAGGAACTAGATCAAACTTAGCTATAAAGTGCTGTGAGGATTTCACGTAACTCATGAACCGGAAAGGATTTATTGAGATTTCCAGTATGCTTGCTGGAAAAGTTAAACATGAGTCTTCCAAATAATTTTCGAAAATGTAACACTGAGTATTCTGGAAAAATTTCGGAAAAGTTTTATAGTGGAAAAAAAAAATCAAAAATACATACTTGAAAGAATATTATGTGGGGGTGAACTCATATTTAATTGAGAAATATGAAAAATTAATGAATAAAAGGTTAAATAGCAAAAGAGGTAAAATTGGAATTTTTAAAGATTTGTAGGGGTGAAAGTACATGTGTCAGGGTATAGGGTAAAATTTCCCAAGATTCAGCCTTACAAACAAGCAATTCACATAGGTATTTATAATACAATTCACATTACTCACATGAAATAATATTAATTATTGCACAACACCTTGACGGAGAGATAAAAGAATGCACACTTTGCACTTCTAATTCATATCGACGATACCATTCTAATACCTAACACATGTAAAGGAACATGATCTATGCTCCCTCAAGGGACGAACACATTCAATTCCTCGTCTACTCACTCAACTTAACTACAATTGAAATAAGTGAATCACCAAAACACACAAGGGTTACAAAGCTCCCGACACTCGATAATTATCAATTACTAGGGCCGAACATTGACAAAAATATTCGGCTATATGGAGCTAGGCTCCTAATCTATGGGGCCTAAAATATTTTGTTATATGGTAGGTAGACCCAAACGAAACACTCACTTATTATCGGATAAAAAGAGTAGATAGACAAGATGAACTCAATCCAACCTATACACATCCACCAACAACAACAACAAAAAATATATCAACAAATCCACCCAATATGCATTTTTTTTTTTAAGAAACTAAACAAACCCATCAAAATTGAAAAATCGAACATGAGACCTTGAGGAGGAGCACACTTCAAGGACCTAAACAAACATTGTCGGGAAATATGTGTTAATTACCGAATTATAATCTTCTCTATTTTCACTTTTCATTAATATAGTTTTTAAGTGATTTGGGGTATAAAAAATATTTATGGTGCATTTGATTTGCTAAAAGATAAGTATTGAAGGTAAGTGGCATTTAACATGGGAAAGGTGAATCATTTCCAACCTGGGTTAGTTTGGTTTTAACCACTTGATCAAATAAAGTACACAATATTATAATGCTCTTTCAACATCAGATTTTTTTTTCATTATATTCCTTAACCATTCTCTCCCCGTCTCTCTCACCACCGCTTGTCCAGCACCACACCAGCAATTCTCCCTTCAAACAAATCGATTTCAACTCTCCTTCACTCATTGAACGTCTCAATCTTGGGAAGATGAAATATGGGTATTTCTCATTCTTCCACTATTTTTCTCAAAGCTTCCATTTTGATTCAAATTTTCATTGTTTGATAGGTGCAAGCATTATAAGAAAAGATGCAATATTCATGCTCCTTGTTTGAAGTAACATCAGTTATTGTTCATTTTCCTTTGATTTCCTTTGTTTTCATTCTAAAAACCTTGTCTTTTTGCTTTTTTCTGATCTGGGTTTGACTTATTTTCTTCATTATTAGAGTATGTTGAAAAAACCCATTTTGATCACCATGAACTTTATTAGTCAGGATGCTGAACAAGTAAGAATAAGGACTCAAGAGGTTGTTGTTGTTTTAGATTGATGTTCTTCATTGAAAGTGAGTGAAAAATTTGAGAACTGAATGTTGTGAAAGTGAAAGAAAATAATATAGTGTGGAAAGATCATGATAAAATTTATACTCCTCTTTAATCTAATGGTAAAAATTAATTGATCCATGGTGGGAAAGTTTTATACTTACTTTCCCATGTTAAATGTCACCTTGAAGGTAACAACAAAACTCAAGTTAGAACAACACACCAATTTTTTACCGTGTTGAACAAATATTTGTCGTATGCGATGTTTGATTGACAAAAACTATGCTTGTCTTTTAGACAACTTGCATTAAACAAAAAGTTGTGTTGTAGTTTAATGAATGACAAAAAATTCAATTTTTATCGTGTCTCTTACCTCACCGTTTGTCTAACACTTGTAGCATCAAACACAAAGTTGTCATGTTTAATCTTTTATTTTTTAAATAAGACTTTTCTATCACATACAAACTTACACATATTAAGAAGGATAAAATAGTAAATTTGTATTGAAACATGTGTATTTCATATTAAATATATAATTTTTATAAATGATTTTTGTTTTTCAATAAAAGTTGATATTTTTAGTTCTTTTAACATATGCAATATTACACATGTTATACAAACCCTTTTAATAAACCAAATGCATCTATAAATTTTAATAATTTTACATTTATATTTACAAAACTAAAGAAAGTATTTTTTATTTTAGAAAAGTAAGAAATTAAATTAAAACAAGAAAAATGGTACTTAAACAATCATTTTTGACAATTTTCTTTTCTATTTACATCATCTTTTTACTTTCTCTTTCTATTGCTTTGATTTTTATATCAATACTTTTTTGTTAAAAAAAAAAAATTGATTATCTAAAAAATTATCATATACTCCCTCCGTCCTAATTTATAAGCAAAAAACACTAATTCACACTTATTAAGAAAATTAACACTTAGTGATTTGAGGTATAATTTTTTGTGTTCTCCTTGGAATAAGTTTCATGGAAAGATGCAAAAATAATTCTCATTGGTTAAAAATTATGGAGAAAATAAAAAGGAGAATAAATTAAATGCAACTTGTATTTAATTTTACATTGAAAAAGATAATTTGTTTGAAAAAACATAAAAATAGCATAAAATCTAGTCTTTTTTACTTATATTTTGAGACAAAGAAAATGAGATTTATTTGCTTATATTTTAGGAGAGAGGGAGTACTAAGATCCTCTAATCTCTCTCAATTGTATCCATGCCGTAAAATGAGATTCCACGTAAGAGAAAGTAAACACAAATTACAACCAGCGCACATTAGCAAGTAGTAAAACCTTCGTACACCACGGTAACGGAGAAAGTTATGAGAGTGGCGGAAATCTCAATGAAAGCAGTGCAATTAATTTATCTTCTTTTCTCTTTCGTTCACCCAACCGTCTTTCATTCTTCTAACTAATCTTTTCTCTTCCAATTCCATTCTCTCTCCCATGGATTCCTCCGCTGCCATTCGATCCTTTCACTGTAATTCTCTCTCTCTCTCTCTCTCTCTCTCTGTTCTACATTTTCGTTATTATTTTATTAGCTGAATGCGATCTGCGTTTTTTTATTTCTGATCTTACTGTTTAATTCACTTTAGTTTCTGTCGTATGTGAGGGAAAATTAAATAAAATTGATTCAGAGTATTTCATAAATTTCTGCTGATTAGATGTATCAAATCAGGGTTTAAGACTTTTAATTGCTGATGAGGTTATGTGCTTGTTTCAATTTTGAATTAAATGCTGAATTTAAGATGAAGGTTCTTCCGGTTCTGCTGGTTTTTTGTTTATAAGAAATAAGAAATAAATACAAGCTAAATTCTATAGTTTGTGGATGCTGTCGTCAGCTGACAATGTCGAGATTGTTAGGCTGGACATTTTCGTGTTTACCTAACTTCGAAGCTGAGACCTGTCCTTTGTATGTGTGTGAGTTTTCAGGTGGTTCTTGCCAAAAGTTTGTAGATGCTTTTCATGGATTTGCACTAAAATATTTGAAATTTTTCGCCCCAAAGTAACTGCCTTTTTAAGCTGGTTTCTTGTTCTGTTGTTACTTAATGTACTGAGCTTAATTTAACCTATTGTATTGGAAGAAAGATTGAAAAGTTGAAGACGAAAGCAGCGGAAAAGTTATTTAAAGTTATGCTCAGTATCACTTGTTTACCGTAATCACAACCATAATATTCAAAATACTTTTCAAAGATGAAATTGAATGTACTCCTTGAAAAATAATATATTTTACATTATGTTATTTGGTCTTTCACCAAAATCTCCAATTTCATAGCTATAGGATAGGATTAACCCTTAGGCTAGAGGAGACGTATATGCAAAGCTTTTCTCAGAGTGGCAATTCTAACACCTCAAGTTTGCTGGCAATGTTTAGTTAAGAATCTTGATTTTTAAATTTTTATTTAAAGGGTCAATTTTCTTTTTCATTATTTTTTTAATATTTCAAGATTTGTTCCACAATGATGTTTGTGTCTCCCGTTTTTCATTTCTTAGCTAGCAACCTAATCTTTTTTCTTGTTAACTGGCTTGGCCACAGAAGATTGTTTTACCTTGAGACACACTCTTGTAAACAATTTGACAAATTTAGTTGCAACCCCAACACAATGATTGTGTTATCAAATACTGGATATTTTATCTTGTAATGATGTCATTTGAGTGTTTAAAAGGTTTTAGCTTATTGTGTGTGATTTTATGAATTTTAAATTTTTACTTGTGCTGGTATCATTTGTGGGGATTTACTTCTGTACCATAACTTATATTATAAACATATATGCATGTATGTATGTATATTTTTGATCACATGTGAATTATCATTGTCATCATATCATATACCTATATTAAGTCCCTATTGCTAATTGCATGGATGTTCATTGTAAAAAAGTAAAACATTGCAATCTGACCCTTAATCGTTACTGTTGGATTCCAGATCCCATAGGTACTATATCCCATGTGCGATCCTCCATTGAGAGGGCAGCTGTAGTTCCCTGCCATAAAATCAGATGGAACTCTAATAGAGGGAAGAAGGCATTGGTTTCGTGTGCAAAAGCAGTTGAAGCTATCAACACAACCAAGTCTGATGGTGTGTTTTATTGATTATAAAATGAATTATGTACTTTGCTTCCTTTTGGTTGCTATTTGAATGAGATAACTCTCATGTGGTTGTTTAGTTTCCATTCTTAAGACTAATAGACACATTAATCAGTTGCAAAAAATTTGATCAGTAGGTTTCTATTTTTTTTTTTGTGTTAACCCTCCAGTTCCTTGGGGAAAGGGGCCCTAGTAATCCGGAGTTTGGCCGGGAGGTAAGTAAAGCCTGGCCAAGAATTGTTCCCACCAGGAATCAAACTCGGGTTTCTCCCGAACGATTCGTCCCAAGGGAAGCTCATTAACCACTTGAGTCCAATCACTTGGTTGGTAGGTTTCTATTTTTAAAGGATAGTTTTTTTATTTTTTATAGAAAATAATGTTTTATTAACAGACCCCTGATTAGGAAATTATATAAAAGGAGAAATAAGGATGAGGCATTGTAAAATGGTCAAAGATATAATTGATATAGTAATTAGGAGACAATAATTTTGGACCAGATTTATTAGAAGTATATATCATTAAATATAGTAGTTAGGAAATAATCACTTTGTAATAGAATCTTTGGAAGTAGGATTATTAGGAACAAGACAGAATAGGAGATTTAGGAAAAAACAGTATGTTATTGGTAAAAGAAGGGAAGGGAGGGGAATTGTCTTTGTGCTTGTGAGAGAAGGGCCTTAGGAAAAGGGCCACGGATGGATAGACCCTGGAAGATCTGCAGAGCTGTATATTCCCTGGTCTTTTCAACAAAATGCCAAGTTCCTATGACATTCTTATTGCTTGACCTAACAATTATTTATGATGTTGCAGCTTCTTTGGACAGCACTCAACAAGACAAATTAGAGAAAAAGCCATTGCAAACTGCTACTTTTCCTGATGGATTTGAGGTTTATAGCTATTCTTTCCTTTTATTTATCTGTACAATCATATTTCGTATTGTTGAAAAATGATACATTGGTGTGAATTAGAATTAGTATGATGTGCACAAATCAAAATACGTTATGTTGGCTATTAGATGAAACAAACACAAGATTTTCTTTTGAATTATGCCTAAGATTTCACAGTTGCATTTATCAACGGCCATATTTTAGTGTCAAACTGATAAACCCCTACTTATGTCTGCTTTGCTTATGATCAGGCTTTGATATTAGATGTCTGTGACGAGACTGAAATCGCTGAACTGAAATTAAAGGTGATCTTCTCCTCTCTTTGGTATTAGTGCTTTGTAAAATTTAATGTATAGTAATAAAATTATAACTAGGATAAAAGGAATTTCATAGTATAATCTTAGCAAGAGGCTGTAGAGATGTCATGGTTTTCAGTTTTCACATTTCAACCGCGCACACATTAGTTGGCTGGATATGTCTATAGCCCTTTAATATGCTGTAAGTTGAAACTTGAGTCAAAGCATTGAATTTGATTACTCAAAATATGTTGCAGGTTTATAGAATATGAGGCATTGGTAATGGTGCTTTTGTAAAAATTGTAGCACATTGCATTACAAGCCAGAGATTTTGTTACTTTTTTGCCTGTCGTCCTACTTGAGTAAATCATTTTATTTTGGCTCTGTTTGGTAAAAAAAGTGAATAGCTGATAAGCTAGCTTATAGCTAATAGTGGATAAGCTAGTTGATGG
Source organism: Medicago truncatula (assembly GCF_003473485.1). Lineage (NCBI taxonomy): Eukaryota > Viridiplantae > Streptophyta > Magnoliopsida > Fabales > Fabaceae > Medicago > Medicago truncatula. Next base: position 35,819,450 of record NC_053044.1, read on the forward strand.
AATTTGTAGTGTTTGGTAAAATTAGTAGTTGAACTAGCTTATTTATAATTATGAAATGACATAAAAATGATATATTTAATTAATATTTAATTTTTTTTCAATTAAGATTGCAGGGGTAAAATTGATATAAATAATGATAAGCTATAAGCTACTTGAATTAGCTTATCAAAAACCTCTATAAGCTAGTAAAAATAAGCTACAAGCTTGTGAGAAAGTGACGGATACCAAACGGGTCTTTTTTATTATTTAGTAAAACGAGCTTATAAGACATAAGCTATAAGCTACAAGCTCAAAAACATGTCTTACCAAACAGACCTTTTGTAATTCAAGTTTGTTCAAAACCAATTGTGTCAGTTCAGTTTTTCATATTACACCGTACTCAGTAACTTTATCTAATGGCAAAACTGTAATTTATATTGGTTCATCAAAAGGGGAACACTTTGAATGGATGACACTGTATATGGCCTTGTTTTATTTATATTTTGACAGGTTGGTGAGTTTGAGATGCATCTTAAGCGTAACATAGGAGCAACAAAAGCTCCATTGTCTAACATTTCACCAACTACACCACCACCTATTCCAAGCAAACCTATGGATGAATCAGCGCCGACTACCGCACAGCCATTGCCACCAACATCATCTTCAGAAAAAACCAACCCATTTGCAAATGTTTCCTCACAAAAATCATCAAAGTTAATAGCATTGGAGGCTTCTGGTACCAGTACATACGCATTAGTATCTTCTCCTACGGTATGCCATCTATTTATGTATGCTATAATCTCTGATTTTACTAATTACCTCCGATTTCGCTAACTCTTTCTCTGTCTCTCTCTCTCTCTCACTCTCTCTCTAGGTTGGCTCATTCCGAAGAGGTAGAACAGTTAAAGGGCAGAAGCATCCTCCCATCTGTAAAGAGGTAATTGATGTGCTAGTCATTGCCTATCCTCCAGTGTTTTTAAGTCATCTGCTTGTTATGACGTAGATCACATGATTCACTGAATGTTCCCTCCATCTGGCTTGTCCTCATGAACTCCGCCATTGGATTTAGCTGCACATGTGCATGTAGCAAACTAAAATTCTCCAGTGCACAAAGTAAATATTTGTTGTTTAGGGTTCAACAAGTAGCATATGAGTTGTGTCATGCAATAGTGCAAACGTGATAGGTGAAAGTGCAACCTATGTGCTGGCATTCTTGCTTGTCCGCTTAGTCTCCTGATAGGACCTTGTTAACATGCATGTGTTAACTTGAATATATTTAGCTAACCAAACTGAATAATGGTACAGAAAAAAGAAAAAGAAAAAAAGGAAAGCCTGAACTTATAAAGTTATACCGTATGAAAAAATCATTTTATCTCCATGTTACTTTTTCTATATTTTTCATTTAATAAGTTGGATTACAATTCGATATAAACAAATCAACATTCTCACTGTTACATTTATAAAATGTGAATAAATATACTATTGATCACAGAAAGCATGGCCAACTTTCTCTTCAGTTGAACACTAATTGTAATTTTTTCGTTTTTGTGCTGTATCCATTTCATCAATTTCTGGTTCTGCTTCAGTAACTAAAGCTATTGATTGTAATCTTAATTTATGAATGTTTGCAAACAATTGGTACATGCTATCTCTACATTCTAATTTCTAACAGATATCAACATTTTTTAGATGCAAATTATATATTCTTTGGCAGTATAATGTAGTTTGGTCAGTATCATTTTCTGTACTGTGGTAATTATTGGCATATTTTCTATCACAGGTTTTTTCAGCTAAGCTGTTTGAAAACCCCACTTTCTCTGAAATGACTACAATTATTTAATGTCTTCATTTCCTAATCTAACTCTAGCCTTATTGCATATGTACACTCAAATGACTCAATTGCATGTTTTCAATTTCAACATAGGGTGATGTAATCAGAGAAGGGCAAGTGATAGGGTATTTGGATCAGTTTGGGGTTGGGGCCGGAATTCCCATTAAGGTAAGTTGGTGTCCATTTATTTAATTGTGGTTCGTAAAGAAATATATACATATCCTGACTGGTTTTATTTTGGAAATTTTGCAGTCAGATGTGGCTGGAGAAGTGTTAAAGCTACTTCTTGAGGAGGGAGGTATTGTGTCTGTGACCTATTGCTAAAATATGCCTGCATTTATTGATATGTTACTCAAGTAATTCATGGTTTTCTGGGGAAAATAAGGGTATAACAGTATTGTTCGGCCAAATTTTGAAATAGCTAAAGCAGTTGTGTGGCTTGAAGCTCGAGTATTAAAAAATATAGCAAAAGTGACATAGAAGTTCCTCAAGTAATCTCTATTTTAACGATTGCAAACCCTAATTACATGGAAAAAGCAAAGCAGATGACTTCATGCAACGCAAGCGTTAAAATTGAGAAATAATTCCTGTAGTATCAAATACAGTACATCCATGAGCTTTTTTTAACGGCAAATATGTCGGGTCGTTTAGTCCTCCAGCATTTACCCAGACGTGTGTATGATATTCTACTATCTTGGCTCCATAATTTTTCATGTTTAGTATGCTGTTCATATATTTAAACGTTGGCATGCTGGACATGTAAGAATCAAGGATCTTTACCCTCACAAATTCCGTGCACTGTAGGAAATATTGTTATCTGTCATACCAAACAAAGGGGATATCACACCCCCTCACATCAAAAGATAATCTCTTTCATTTCCATACCAGTGAAAATGTATCTTGCATGCTTTTTTGTGTGCATTTTCTAAATTATGGAAAATCATGGGATATTCATGATAAACTAATTTAGTTCATTTTATTTAACAATATATGGCAAGTAGAAAAACTAACAATATATTTTAGTTCACATGGGTTTTCTAACTATTGTTCACATGGCTTTGAAAAACTTATTCAAGTTTAACTTATGACATCAACACACATATAATGCTTAGAAAAGTTAATGACAATAGCTTATTATATGACCATAAGTGGTATTTAGCTTATTTTCATAAGCTTACTGTTTTGTGTTGTATATGGTTTTCAGATCCTGTTGGTTTTGGAGATCCCATTCTTGCCGTCTTGCCATCATTCCATGACATTAAGTGATCCAGCATTAAGATATAATCATGAGGCATTTCCTTATCCGGGGGCTATTAGCATATTTTGGTATGTTTTAAATAGATTGAGAAATAATCGTTTGTGCTTTCATATTGGGAAAAGGGGTTCTTTTGTAGAAGATTGTACTTCATAATTGTATACCAGTTGCTCAGATTGTATTCGATTAGCTAATTCCAGCATCACCTTGTTATGTATCTTAGTTAATGTACGCAAACAAAGGCTTTGCACACTATGAATCAGTCCTAGTACCTGGAGTTTGATTGCTTTATTTATTTTTCTCTAAAAAAGGTGTAGACCTTATTTTGAGATACTTGGAACAGAATAAACACACTCTGCATTGCTATAATATATACAAATGTTGTCTTTACATTAATCTCTGATATCTTCATGACCAGAATAGGTTCCACTAATTTCACAATATACTCTAAATTTATTATTACCAACTTTTCAAATTATTTTTTAATTACTTTAACTTATAAAGTATTGTTTAAAAAAGAAAGAACGGAGAGTAGCACCATAGCTATATTTGGATACGTGGTGAACAATTATGTTCTAAAAGGAGCTTTTGCATTGTAAGTAAAACAAACAAAAATAATCCTGAATGTTGAGTAAAAAATTTCATTAGATGGATAATGCAACGCCACTAGTCTATGGGTTGATATTATATTATATGAACATACATATCATTAATGATTTTCTCACTTTATTAGAAGAGCCAAATATTACTTCATAGATGAATGAAACGCACATTTAACTAATCTAATTCAACCGGTCCAGCATGGGGCAGCTTGTTTGTAGTCAACAATTTTCTAAATTCCCTCCCACAGTCACCAAAATTGTGGTGGGAAAATTCGGGTTTTAATATGGATTTTGATTTTTTTTAATATACAAAATATCGATATTAAAATATGGACCTTCCGATTACAATCTAACGGACATAAATGTTATGATTGTGTTTGTCTGAAATTGCCGACTACCTTTTCCTGCTCAAGCTCCATACATACACTATATACAGCCGTGTCAATCATCAAACCCGAGTCACATCTGACTCAGATCATATTTATCTCGTAGCAAACTCCGAAACAATGGAATATACGGCAATGCCTAATTCCCACTTGGCAACATGATCCACAAGTACAATTCCAAATATGTGGCTTTCTTAAATTTACGTGACAAAGGTAGTAAACCCATCTACGTCATCTCAATTTATTGTGGCCATAACATAAAATAGGTATGTACCTTTAAATTTTTTTTGGTAATGAAAATAAATAATACTAACATTTAAGGTTGAAAATTAAGTAATCTTTATTTGTTTTCTAGTGTTGCTGAATGAAGAAGAGATAGTAGGTGACCAAGTTCAACTCTGTTTTTATTAAAAAAAAAAAAAGGTTCAACTCTGTTCATGACCAAGCCTCATTGAAGAAAAATGAAGCCCAACACTCAGGCTTCTTTTTCCACAGGTCCGCCGCACGTGACGTACTTTCACCGCGTAACTGTCTCACGTGCCGTACCTTCCCATACTCATCTTCCACCGCCGAATCAAAAACTCCGACAATTCCGCACCGCCAAACGCCGCCGTGTCAACCTCTCCATCACCGCAGCTAAGAAAACCGAGCACCACGACGGTAACAACGGCGTCGAGCGAACAGAATGTTCTCCAGCACGAAGCAACCGGCGAGGAGTGTTGATGGCGCCGTTTCTAGCCGCCGGAGCTTCGTTTCTTCTCTCTGCTGCGACGACAAGGGCGGCGGAGGAGGAGAAGTTAAAGGAGAATACGGCGCCGGTTGAAGCAACGGTTGTGAAACCGGAGGAGGTGAAGAAGATAGAGGAGGAAGTGATAACGTCGAGGATTTACGACGCGACGGCAATAGGTGAACCGTTGGCGATAGGGAAAGAGAAAGGGAAAGTGTGGGAGAAGTTGATGAATGCTAGAGTTGTTTATTTAGGGGAAGCGGAACAAGTTCCGGTTCGAGATGATAAGGAATTGGAGCTTGAGATTGTCAAGAATTTGCATAAGCGTTGTGTTGAAGTTGATAAGCGTTTATCTTTGGCTATTGAAGCTTTTCCTTCTAATCTTCAGGAACCACTTAATCAGTATATGGATAAAAAGTATGCATTTTAATTTATCTTATTAATACACCTTATAGCTTATACCAAAACAATTTAACTTTTTTCTATCTTTTACTATAAAAAAGTACATAATTAATTATCATGATAAGCGGGGTAAATGAACTGTTTGTCCAACAAGAGCCTTAATTAAGTGCTTATTAAGTAAACGTTTATATGATAAGTTTTCATAAACTATCTTGATGAGCATGAGCTTATTGGAAAGAGCTTATGGTCATGTCATCAATGTTGTCATAACATCTCCGAAACACATTCAAGTACTTGACACAGTACATAAGTTCAAATAAGTTGTTCATAAGGCAATCCAAATGCACCTTATGTCACTTGCGTCTTGAAAATAGCTAAATTGTTGATTTTTGTTGTGCTTAATTTTTTTGCAGAAAGTCTTGTTATCAAAATAAGAATTCAATTATCAATTTATGTTTCTTTTACCTTGGTTGCTACTGGTTGGGTCCGGTATTTTTGTCATTGCTAGATTATTTCTCACAATTCTTTGTCACTTACAAAATAAACTTGACTGTCATGGCAGGATGGATGGAGAAACCTTGAAGTCTTATACAACGCATTGGCCGCCTGAACGATGGCAGGAGTATGAACCTATTCTTAGTTACTGTCGTGAAAATGGAATCCGTCTTGTTGCTTGTGGTACGCCACTGAAGGTATGTTCAAATTTTCATTCAAACTAATGTAGATTATTAACATGTTCATATCTTCTGAAATTTTCTGGTGGTGGGTTAATTAGGAGTGATAATTTAACAATATCACTGCACTAGACACTCAATGCTATGCAAAATGACTTACCATTGATTAAAATGGTTAGCACTTGGCACCAAAAAGATTAAAGAATAGACCACAAGGATTTTAAAGTTTTAATTGCATTATGAAACTAACATGAAAAACCTAATCTATGAAAGACAAACTTCGCTTCCCCAAATTAGATAGGAATTCATAATATTTGAGGTTCCCGTTTTTAACAAAAGGGTGAACATGATTTTGGAAACTTGCCTTATGCAGTATCATGATATGACATGATCAGATAATATGTTGAAAGGGTGAATGATGGCAAGAGAAAATTTAGGAGCACTAAATAGACCTATTCAGTGTTTTAAATTTGTTGGGTTTTAGACAGAGTTGTATGGTTTCAGTAGATTCATGTAAGTTGTAATCAACTTCACCCTGAGGAGGATCAAGCTTGATTCTTGTATACCTAGATCAAGTCACACAGATGATATTTAAAATTTGACAATTTTCTCATCAACAGATCTTAAGGACCGTCCAAGCAGAAGGAATTAGCGGGCTAACAAAGGCTGAACGTAAATTATATGCACCTCCAGCCGGTTCAGGCTTCATATCAGGCTTTTCTTCTATGTCACGTAGATATTCAGCTGACAGTACTCCGAATCTGTCGTTTCCTTTTGGTCCAAGCTCATATCTATCTGCACAGGCTAGAGTGGTTGACGAGTATACTATGTCCCAGACCATCTTACAAAATATGCTTGATGGAGGGGCTACCGGTATGTTGATAGTTGTGACTGGTGCAAGCCATGTCACATATGGAGCTAGAGGAACTGGAGTGCCTGCAAGAATTTCTAGAAAATTACAAAAGAAAAATCAAGTAGTTATATTACTTGACCCAGAAAGACAGTTCATTCGCAGTGAGGGAGAAGTTCCTGTTGCTGATTTTTTGTGGTATTCTGCCGCCAGACCCTGTAGCAGAAATTGCTTTGACCGGGTTGAGATTGCTCGGGTTATGAATGCTGCCGGGCAGAGACGGGATGCCCTCCCACAGGTTAGTTAGCCATTTCATTCACTGATTAGCTTGACTGTTATTTTTCTTGCTCTGTTGATTCCCCCTTCCAAATTTAAGCCCTTTATCTGCTCTCATTGCCCATTTTGGTGATACAAAATTGAGAAATTTTACATGTTACCATGTATCTTGTATCAGTGCCTTTTATGAATTATTTTTTCTGTAGGCAAAATAACTTTGGTGTTTCATCATCATTCTCTTTTTCCTTTTACTTGATATTTCTGTTTGGTGAAATGTTAATTGACGTGGATAATGCATCCCAACCTACTGTCGTGAAAATTTGTACTTGAATATTGATCGTCTCATAGTACTTTTATCTTTTCTACTTTTCTTTTCCTTAAATGTTGGAAATGAGTTTTTTGCACAACAATATATGATCTAAGGACTTGGACTTTAAACTTTTGGGATGGGTAACTTGTGATAATGAAATATCAATTTTTTTTTAAATTCTATATAATTAAAGTAACTCTATTCTATAATATACTTCACATTTATTGATTTCAAGTGTTTAGGGGGGTATAATTGAGGCATCGGCAGTGATAACTAGTTTAAATTTGGTTGCAACTTCTGATAATTAGGTAGTTGGGTGTTTTTTTTTCCATATGCACCTACTTACCCTTTAATTTAATCATCCTTTGTCTGCTATTATTGGTTGTGAACATGATTATAATTCCTTTTGGCTTCAGGATCTCCAAAAGGGAATTGATCTTGGTTTAGTATCACCGGAGGTATTGCAGAACTTCTTTGATCTAGAGAAATATCCTCTGCTTTCAGAACTCACTCACCGTTTCCAGGTAAATTTGTATTTTTTGAAAAAAAAAACTTAACTTATAATCATGAGATCATTTCATCACTCTCGGTCTGGTTCTTCTTGATACAGGGTTTCAGGGAAAGATTGTTGGCAGATCCCAAGTTCTTGCAGAGACTAGCAATAGAAGAAGGAATATCAGTAACAACTACATTATTAGCACAGTATCAGAAGCGGAAAGAAAACTTCTTTCAAGAACTTGACTATGTTATTACGGACACTGTCAGAGGATCAGTTGTTGATTTCTTTACAGTGTGGCTTCCTGCACCAACTTTATCATTCCTTTCCTATGCTGATGAGACAATTGCGCCTGATAACATTAGTTCTCTAATAGGACTTCTTGGCTCCATCCCTGACAATGCATTTCAAAAGAACCCAGTGGGGACAAATTGGAATCTCAATCATCGAATTGCATCAGTTGTATTTGGTGGTCTAAAACTCGCTGGTGTTGGATTTATTTCGAGTATTGGAGCTGTTGCTTCATCAAATTCTCTGTTTGCAGTTCGTAAGTTTCTTAATCCAGCAATCATCACTAACAAACAGATTGCAAGGTCACCGATACTCAAAACAGCAGTTGTTTATGCACTTTTTCTTGGAATATCTGCAAATCTCCGTTATCAGGTATTTCGAGAACTTATTTCTTGCACTGAATTTTTTTGTTGTAATAAAAGACTTAAAAGAAGATTGGACCCAGTTTCTGTAGGAAATGGCATCGGCATTATCTAGTTCATGGTTTACTACATTATGTTGCTAGAGTTGCTATAATTTCTTGAGTTTTTCCAGTATATGATTATTGACACAGGACAAAGTTTGCAATTTGGAAATTTGAGTATGTTGACATTTGAAAGCAGGACTTGATTACCTGTATCTTTAAAAACTAGTTGTGGTGTGATTTTATGACTCACCAATAATTGAAAAGAAAAATGCTAGTAACACTCTCTCTAACACACTCTTTTTAACATACACTATTATTGCTGAATTTAATGCCGGTCTCATTAAATTATGAGGGCTTCATTCCTTATTTGTGAGACTCATTTATAAATTGGTGAGACTAAAATGAATTTCACCCAATAATAAAGAGTGTCTTAGAAAGAAAGTTGTAGAGAATGTGTTGCTACTTGTTAGTATTTCTACGACTAGAAATATTGTACAGTAATATAGTTTGCTTTACTATCACCTTGCAATTTACAATCCTTCAGGGCTCACTAGATACTGTTAAAAAAGCATTGTGTAAAAAATATCTTGTTTAATTTTCTTCTCCTTTCTTTTTCTTCATCTGCACTCTGACTGCTGTGTAATTATTTGAGGATATTTTCTTTCTGAAAATTGCATATGTTGTATAGCTCTACTGTTAGTGATGTGATAATCTTGTACTGTAAATTTGCATCCGATAGTTCCAATTTAGGTCTGCAACTGGCCTTCTGTATTAACACTGAAGTTACAATATTTTTGTTATGCAGATAATTGCTGGGGTAGTGGAGCATCGGATTTCTGATCAGTTTGCTTCCCAAACATTTCTTGTAAATATGCTATCTTTTGTATCACGGACAATCAATTCTTACTGGGGAACGCAGGTAAGATACACTTTCTTATTTTATCTTGTATATGCTTTTGATCATTTTCAAAATTCTAAGTGTTCATCACCTCATCTTAAGTAAGCCGATTGTGTTTGAACCCTATAATTCTCAGATATCAAGTATATTTTTTTTATTTCCTTTTGTTGGTGAAGCTTCCAATTTCACAATCAAGCGTTCATATGAAAATGTGTATGGTGGAATGGTAATTGTGTCTGAATGTGTTTTTTTGCAAGACAGTGAATCATATAAGTTTAGTTTTGTGATAGAAAGAGGGGAAATTCACTTCTGGTTGTCTTGTAGTATGTGATCTTAATATTGGAAGGGCCTTGTCTAAGAGTGTCCTAAGAGATCTTTTTATGGAATAAACAACTAAAAAGTATTCAATGTAAAGTACAACAAATATACATTGGGGAGTGAAGATTATTTTTTCACTTGGTATTTCCATTTTTGAATCCTTCTTTAACAATTGCCTTAATGGCCAGATTGGCATTTATCTTCGGTTTCAACATACCATTTAAAGTTTAATACATGGACTGTTATTCAATATTCACAATTTCAGAGAAATGTTATTTAATGTAGTTTATAATTTTGAATCCTTAAAAAGTGATATAGAGGTACACAGTCAAATTTGTCAGATCACAGTACATTCTGCTACTATTAATTGTTCAAGGTTTTGTAAAAAGCTTAAGACGTTATTAAATATTCCCTACTTCAGGGAAATATGGACTCTTACAGTCGTATTTCACCAATACTATCTCCTTTCATATTCAAATTTGTCATTAAAGGTCATGTTAAATTTTAATTTAAAGCTTCTATTCCTTTTAACTTAGAGCATCTATTCCCCTTCAATTAAAGGAAAGTCAATTACAACAATAAAGTTGAAGGAAAAAGTGACTAATGTAGAGAGAATTATTTTGAAACCAAGGTAGCATAGATTGGATTGATGTTACCATTCATCTGCATATAGTTTCTAAATTTGTCTAGGATTTTTCAAATCTAATTTTTTGGTAAATTGCTGCAGCAATGGATTGACCTTGCACGCTCTACCGGACTGCAAGTTAGAAAGACCGAGTCACCCGAGCCACCTACATCAGATTCTCCAAATCAAGCTGCAATCTTATGCGACTCTACCGGACTGCAAGTTAGAGAGACCGAGTCACCTGAGCCACCTTCATCAGATTCGCCAAATCAAACTGCAATCTTATGCAACGAAGCAGAAGAAGCGAGCATCGATGACATTAAAAGTGAATGAGGTGAAATACCCCCTTGCGACATTTTTGTTGTAATTTATATTTTTTTTCTCTTGAAGAGCTGGTAAATAGGCACACAGGAATAGGTTTTTTGTCTTCATAACAATACAATTCCTTCCATAGCTTAGTTGTATACTTATACTTTTTTATATATATTCCCACAATCCAAATTCATCAATGTAATATAACGAGTATTTATTTTCAACCTAATAAATATTTTTTATATTAATACTTTATACTTTTGTTTCTGTAACTGATGGACCCTTGGTTACAAATGGAAACCAGAATAAGTCAATAATCATTCTCAGTTTAAGGGATATCTCTTGGGACGCCTTTTTTAAGCTGGGATGAAAAAAAATCAGAAGCACTTGTATTGGACTTTCTGATATGGAATTTCTCGTTTGCACATCTTTATATAGGATTACTCTGAAAATCTTAGAGGATAATGGGAGGGAGTATCTATAATTTCGTATGATCTTATTGCATTGAATTTTTTTGTTTATTATGCTCTTTAGATATATTAAGAAAGCTGGGTCATATCAAAACTAGTGAATATTAATGAGAAAGAGATAGACATAAAGTTTCCACATGACATTATCATGTAAAGTCTGGCATGACAGGATCCATTCTAAGGGTAACACGGGTAGTGTTCTGGTCTATTATTGGTAATGAATGAAGTAGTTGAAATTTGGCTTGAAATCATGAATCCAGTTAAGTGAAAACCATTTTGAGTCTAATGGTTTTACTTATAGGCATTTTTTTTTTTTACTTTCTGAAATTACTCTGTATATGCAATGAAAGAGAATATCAGATAATCTTTATTGAACATATGGCAGGGGTTACAAGAGGAAATTTGAAATAAATAGTTCCTTCATATGTCTTCCACATAAAACGTTGTGTATCACTATCAACTCTCAGTTCTTTCTGGGTTCTGTCCTTCATCGATCCTTTGGACGAGCATCTCTTTGACTTTGTGTAGAGCATGTTCAAGGTTTTCCAGCTGCATATTTTTTGTAATTCATGAGTCTGTCTTGAGTTACTTGGTTTAAAGCTTCAAAAACTTTATTTTTGCTTTACTGTAACATATTTTTGGAAATAAGAATTTCACTGGTAGTTCTATACCTCTTGTCTGGCGAATCTGTTGTACACGAATAATCCACTATACAGATCAAAACTACAACCCATGACAGGTTTTTTCTGCAATTAATTTTTTAAATGTTACATGAGTCCATGAAAGCATATACTATATCCATTTGAGGTTAAAGCAGAAAAGAGGAAGTTTTAGGAGGAATTAGCGAAATGTTTAAAAGAAAAACATGTTAAAAACTGTTTACCAACTCAACAAGTGTTTGAAAGCCCTTGGTGTCAATAGGAGTGGATTTAATATCCATTTCTGCCAATGTCCTGGTAAAGAAGACACCAAAAGTTACAATCAGTAACCGTAAATTTAGTTGCTTGTCTGTCTCTGGTTGGTGAAAGATAGGTAGGAAGCTGCATACCTTCCTATTGTGTGTGTGATAAATTGACTCTTTGCAGCTGCTTTGTCATGTTCCTCACATGACATTTCTACCATCTTGCAACCCTACATAACACAATATTGTGAAATAGATCTACCTTGGAACTTGTGGTCCTTAGCTCATTTTGTTTTATCATTTTGTTATCAAGGGCCTAATTCTAAGAACCTAACTACTTAAAACAAGGGTTTTGTTATCCAGTGTCCTTGTTAAGGAGTCTAGAAGTAAAAGTTTTGTATTGAAAAATAACATTTTTTTTAACTTTTAAAGTATTGATTACACAAGTTTCAAGACATAATTACTATATTTGTTTCCTTAACATGTGCTCTTATTGCATTTGTTATACTAATATAAATATGCTAACTTAACATCTAAAGTTAATTTCTTAGTTGCTGCCCACTTTGTTTCTTTATTCAGCAAGATTAGCATAATTAGTCTAATGTAAAAGCAAAGTTTTTTAGTCATTGATGACAGCTATTAACTTACCTCACTTGCAAAAATTTGAAGAAATTTAGAGCATGTAACTTCATCCTTTATTCGAACTTTATCAAACATGAAAGTCAGATTTTGCCAGCCGTTTTTCCCACTCACTGGTCCAAACATTGGGTGCGTGCAGAGTATGTCTGACTCCTCTGGCAATACCTTAAACATGAAAGTCACATAGGAAATATTGAAACAGAAACTACATCAATTATCTGAATGAAACAAGTAAAGAAAAATACCACCATCACCCTAATAAACTGCATACCTTTAATAGAAGGTTCTTTGGGTGCTCTTTGACTGAAAGAACATCAACAAAAAGTGTTGGTCGCTTCAGACAAGCGAGTGGCATCGATCCGACAACCTCAGATAGTGATGAAATAGATGTGCATAACAATATGACATCCATATCAGCATCAAGGAATGCTGTAATATCCCTGCAAAGTTTGACATATACATGCATTATGAAATGGGCAGTGTTTGTTTTATCTATGTATATTATTCAAGCTTGGTTTTGAGTTTTTACCTGAAGAAATGGATTCCCATTTGATCACAAAGTTGAGAGTAATCTGTTCTACTAGTTGCAGTTAGAGTATGACCTTGTTTAATCATTGTATTTGCCAAAAATTGGCCAAAGGTGCCAAACCCAACTATGCCAATTTTCAGACTTTTGGAAGATGATGACATGGTTGGTTGAATTGATAACAAGAATGATGTGCAACTATGAGAGGAATGAATGTGGCTATAAGCTTAAGCTATTATAAGTAAAATAAAAGTGGTACCACTCATTTATTAGGGTGATGACAACAAGGCATATATACCCTAGTTTCTAGTTATATGTTAAGAAAACTGATTGGCACAGATAGCGGCTATAACACGCCTTCACATTCTAACTTTTGCTTCAAGTTTTGATTCTTATAGCTTTTAGCTTATGTTAAGTAAAGTACTCAAACAAGTTACTCGGTCTTTTGAATAAGTTAACAATGGAAATAGTGCTCCGACAAGCTATTCAGCCCCTTGAATAATCAATTAACAATTGGAAAGAAAGTACTCCAACAAGCTACAAAGTCCCTTGAATAATCAATTAATAATGGAAATGAAGTGCTCAAAAAAGCTACCTAGTCCCTTGAATAATCAATTAACAGTGGAAATCATACTCAATGTGACATTTTTTCGAAGTTATTTTATTCCTTAGTGACATTTTTTTTAAAATACTTTAGTTAATTTATAATTCTCTTACTCTCATATAGAAAGACTTTTTTTAAAAAAAATTGTGTAAAAGTAGGGCTTTAAAAAATTAGAAGAATAAAAAAGAGAAAAATACCTTAAATGATCCCTGGTTTTTTATGCTTGAATCAACTTGCTCCTTTGCTAAAGAGAAAATTCAAAATGGTCTCTTAAGTTATTTTCTATTGTATCTTTTTTAAATTGTGTGAGGGTGCTCAAATGAATTATATTTAGGGTTGTGACCGCACAAGTGTTCATCTTCAAAATCTCGTGTTCTCTATATCTTTCTCTTCTTGTAAATCATATCATCAATCTATAACACGACTCTTTATATTTTTCCCTCTCAAGGTGTCAAGAGGGTGTATGTATGGGTGTGGACAACATTTTCCGATAGGTAAAACTCTAATAACCTTTTTTTTTATATGAAAAATATTTGAGATCAATATATTAGTTAATCATTATAAATGTGAGTTTTCAAATGAAAATCCATATTTTGTATAACTCATATATTGACAATGGAAATTCAATAAATAATAAAGATCTATCTATCTACCTACATTGGAATATTTATCCACTGAAATAGTACAAGAAGCTCTATGTGGTTCATCCATTGGAACATCATGTACAAGTTGATCCTTTTGATTTGGCAATGTGTTAACATTTTGTTTAGCCAATCTCCCTGCCATTCTCTGTTGTTGCACCACCAACACAGATGCCTTTGTCACAAAATCTGTTGAAGCCAACATATCACCAACCACACCTAACTCAGGACACTCACTCCATTGATCATGTCCATGTAACAAAACAGATTGAGGATGTCCCCTCCCAACCATAACTAAATCAAAATAATCTATCATTCTTCTTATACTAGAAGAAAATTCTATTCCATCTTTCACAACTTCTTCAGTTATCTCAAACCTTATATTTCCAGCATTGTAATATCTATATTCATCTACTAGATCACTGTCATGTTTTCTATCTTTTGAATTTTCTTCTCCGAATGTGAGGAATCTAACCACGGTTACATTCACACATTCATGTCTAGCCATTCTACTTGCATAGGCTAGTGCCTCGGCATCATCTGCACCTCCAATGAAGAGAACTGCAATATAGTATGTTGCCTTGGATATTAAAAGTGATGGAGAACCACTTAAGATGCCTCGGTCGATGAGGATTCCAACCGAACAAGGAGCTCTTTCGAGGACTTTAATGTTTACTCTTTGGATTGCTCCATTGTTTACCTCAACTGTTCCATCTATTTCCCACCTTTTATGAAATGGCATGATCATAATGTTGGCTCTTCTGTCTAGCGATATTCGACAAACATCGTCATTGATTGTGTCAAAGTCAGAGATTGATGTGAATGATTGAGCATATGCGAACCCTTCATTGAGCTGTACATATTGCTTCAATGCATTGTCGAGTTCAGTTGAACCACATTTGGTTAACCGAAGCGTGTCGTGCTCTTGGTGAGCGACAAGAATAGGCCTTGACCTTCCGAGAAGCTCTACAAGGAGAAGTGCTATAACTGAAACATTGCTTTCTTTGCTTGCACATGATGCTTCTATGATGTTGAGCATTGTTGGGATGTTTTCATCTTTGTAAATGCATACCATGATTCGGAGCTCAGAATCCCGCTTGGTATGTTGTATTGAACATCTTTTTCCAGAATTATATGGGGCTGAAGGATCAAACAAGAGTTTTATCAGTGGTGCTATGATAGCATTTATCACTAGAAGGGACATCACCATCAAAGAGAACTCTTGTTCTGATAGTACCTGCCATAAAAAAGATATTTTTATGCATCATGTTAGTCACTCAGTCGATTAATCAATCAAGGGTTACATATGTTTTTCACTTTTTAGTTGAACTTGGATTGTGTGCAGACTGAATTTCATGACTGCATGCAATTAGCCACATCGGTGGCCGT
Organism: Medicago truncatula; assembly: GCF_003473485.1. Classification (NCBI taxonomy): domain Eukaryota; kingdom Viridiplantae; phylum Streptophyta; class Magnoliopsida; order Fabales; family Fabaceae; genus Medicago; species Medicago truncatula. The sequence goes on from NC_053044.1 coordinate 35,835,258, forward strand.
TTGATAGAGATAAAACAATCCATATTCCAACGAAAAAATTTATTTTATTAAAATCTATATGACTTTAAAAGCTGGATTGTCTTATCTTGATCGAACGGCCACCGATGTGGTTGACAGCGTGCAATCATTGTGTTTGCCCACAATCCAAATCCTTTTTAGTTCTTTATTTAACAAATATTGCGTGATTTAGTCATTCATCTTTCTCCTATCAGGACTAAAAGCATATGACTTTGTATTTCTTAAGAACTAAAACCAAACAAAACTTTTGTAGTTTCAAAATCAAATTTTACCAATTTTATAGGATGAAAACTACATTTAATCCATTAGTAGGTAAACATGTTATTGATGTCTTATATATGATGTTTTGATATATTGGATTGAACTTGAAATTACTAGTATGAAATATCAATTTACCTTGCCTTCCTTCCATATATTGAACATGCTGAGCTCAGCTATACCTCTTCCGTTGAGAAGGATCCCAATCACAATACAATCTTTCATTGGAACATTGTAAAAATAACCTGGCAACATAACAGCACCAATCTTCACGATGAAACCGACAAGAACTATGACAGTCACAATCCAAGCTGACTGAATGTTGATTTTGAATACATTAGTCTGCAATCCACTGACAGCAAGGTAGATTGGATACAGAAAAGCACAAGAAATCGTCTCCATTTTCGATATCATAGTTGTTCCTAAAGGCGGCCCTTCAGGAACAACGAGGCCTAAAATTATTGGTCCCATTGCGAAATGTTGTCCAATGAATTCGCTAATGAATGCAGTGAACATAACACATAGAAGGATACAAATAACAAAATTTTCATCAATAGACTTTCCATTTAATCGGCCTATGAACCATAGTATAGCCGGCCTCATTACATATATGATAAAAACCAAGAGTGCAACTGTGGATAGAATGACCCAAAGTAGTGTCAGCGGACTGCCATTACCACTTTTATCCTGCAATGCTGCAAACATAAATACTGTCATAGTGAAGCTAACAACATCAGAAAACAACGCGGATGATAGCGTTAGACGGCCAACATCGGTGTTTAGGATTTTAAGCTCTGATAGAAGCACTGATATGCTGATGAATACGGTCATGCTTTGCGAGATAGCTATCATTGGGAGAGCGTCCGAGAGGGTTTTGTCCATGGAAACATATTTTTTCATTGCAAAGGCTAATCCAAGAGGGATTCCTAATGAAAATGAGAATACAGAAATACCAATTGTGATGGCTTGTTTTTCTGTCTTCAGCACTGTGGCAGTGTCCATCTTTACACAACATATGAAGTAGAAGAAATTGAGGCAGAAAGTTGCCATTGTTTGAAGTATTAGAGCACCTTTCATAGGGAATAAGATATTCGTCAGCATCTGGTCGTTCCCCAAAACTGATGGACCAAATACCACTCCTCCCTGTTACCATAGAACATTATAATAAATAAGGCGTAGCATTCTATGTAGCATCGATACTTCACATTGATTGCGTGTCTCTAGTGTCTGACACCGATACATGTGGCTACATTCAAATACTTTATTTTCTCAAATTATTATCAGTGTCGTGTTTAGTGTCCGTATCTATGTTAGGGTTTCATAGGTAATAGTTAACATTATGATGATCATTGAACTTTGTAAAATATGTATAGGTTAGAAAAAAGCTTACAAGAATATGAGATACAAGAGAGGTTTGACCTAGTGGCCTGAGACAAGCATCCAATAATTGTGTGACTATAGTAATGATAGATATCTGCAGAAAGAGAAGAGAAGTGGGGGAAGTAAGTGGGTTGCCTAAGTTCCACACATTCTTGTGAATAATAACATGAGGATTTTGGCATAGTACTGTAGCATTTACAATTCCAACTTGCATTTTTTTATTGTATGAATATATATATGAGTGAAGGTTGTAAAAATGAAACTTATTTCTTCTCTTTATTGTTCATAGTATTTTTCCCTTAGGAGAAGAGAATGAAAAAAGAGGAAAGAGGAAGAATGACAGTGCTCTAAAATAGAACTACAAATCTAGATTAAGGTATAAGAGGTTAACCTTATGTTTTGGATATAACATAACATATTTGATGGTTCACCTTCAAGTAAGGTAGTTGTTAATTGTTGTTATTCTCACTCTCTTGCAAAGTAAGGGAAAGTCTATTTTTGTACAAGTTTGATTCAGAGGATGGAAATAATAGAGAGAGATCTTTTAGCAAATCCACTAAATTGTGTAAATTGAATTACTATAGGATTGCCTTCATACTTATCATGGTTAATGTTTGCTTATATAAATTTTAATCAGATGATTATATGTTAATAACTTCAAAAAAAAAATCTATGACTTCATAAATTACAAAATAACAATTGTATTAGCTATTTAATCTAGATATAATAGAAACTAACCCAAAAAAAAAAATGGATTGACTGCATGTGTAAAATAATTATATTGCCATTATATACAAATTAAATCCTTTAATCTATATATCTATTCATTTATATAAATGTCATGATTTATCTATATGAAATTCAAGATTTACATAACATAGGTAGATATCAAATTATTCATAGATTATTATTGAATCTTACCATGATCCTTGAACATATATATTATATATATAAAGTACAATATGTTTTTGAGAAAATTATATATACTACTAGAGAAGCTAAACTAAAATTCCAATTATGGGTTTAAGCAGCATCTTCAAAGGGAGATGCATTCTTTCCAATTTTGTGAAGGACTCTGATAACTTGTTCTGTTGTTACGTTACCCGTAACAATAACCTTGTTCAGCTTTGTGTCCACGTTATACGTTTCAATATCTGCAACAAAACTTATATATTATATAAGAACAACTAATTAACTAGTCTAATTTAACTAAGCTAATTAATTATTATGATTTCATTTCAATCAAAGTTTTAATTTTTGGGTGTATTGAAAAAGAAGAACCTTGAATTTTTTTTATGGCCTTGAGGATTTTCTTGATACAGTCGTCACAGTGCAAACCGACTTTGACTTCCACCACCTGAAGATGATGACACACAAGAAGAACAAAACATCTCATATAAGATTATGACATAGCTGAAAACAATACAAAGATGTTCAATGGTTAGCACTTACATTAGCCATCCTGATTGTAAAATTTTTAATTCTCTATGATGATGAGAAGAAGAGAAAGATAAAACTATATATTATACATTAATAAAAGACTTCAATCATTTTTGTAACCGCGTTAAATGGAGCAAAAGTTAACAGTAATTTCTATAATATGATATTACAATATAGGGACCCTACAATATATTATATAAAGTTTATTTCAACAGATAATGTCAATATTGTTAAATTGTACATCTTCATCAAAACTTTATAAGTTTTAAATGGTATTTAGACTTCCTCTGCGGACAATAAAAATATATAATTCAATAATTGATGGAACATGATAAGGTGAAGAAGACAGAAATTGGATTCTTAACGTGAATTGAGGAAGCTTTTACTTTCCGTAAGGAAGAAAAATTAAAAGTATTGGAAGTTCGGTTAAGCGTGTGTTGTGTCTGGCCTCCACTTACAACTCTGAGGGAAAATGCACCAAGGGTTTGCCTTTAAATAGGTGTAACAAAGATAATGAAAATTTTATTGATTCACCAAAAAAAATAAAAAAGATAATAAAACTTTTAATAAAGTAATGAGGTAACAGTTATTTTAAACATTTAAAAACTAAACATAGTAGTCTGTCAAAATTTCAAACTAGTTTTTAAATGTGTCATATAATAGATGTATCATATTAATTCTTCAATTTTAACTTACTGTCAAATTAGTCTCTATATGAAAAATATTAATATCGATATTAAGAAATTATTTCAATATCAGAGACTATTTTGACTAATGAAATACACATAATGACTATTTTAAAATTTCTATATATTAAAGAACTATTTATAACAAAAAAAACACTATTATGATTACTTGTTACATATTCGGAGATCAAAATAATTATTATTAAAAAAAAACAAGTCTTACATCAACAGAACTTCAAGTAATATAATCACATCATTTAATATTTGTCTTTTAATTTTTTATTTGTGTGTCAGGTATTTCTTGATTTCTAAAATAATGAATGAGATATTTACACTCTGTTATTTAAAAGTTAAAACATTGACACTATAGTCGACATTATGTGTGTGTTTATTTATTTAAATATTCATTCTTATTTTTACCGTCTATAATTAACACATATTTAAAGAAATAGATACAAAAATGAAAAGACAATAATCGACTTTGTTAAATTTTGTTGTCACATATTTATGGAATTAACTTCAGATATAAATTTCATTTACACATCCAATTTGTTTTTTAAAGAGATTACTAGTGTTCTCCACTTTCTTCCTTCAAGACACGAACTCACGACCTTTAAGATGTAAATGAAACCTCTTACCAGCTAAATTGTGTTTCGTTGTCTTTTACACATCAAATCAAATTACATTATAATACCAATTTAGTTTAGTTCATAAAATAATCTTTTAAGTTGAGGCATTTGTAAATCTATTAATAGAAAATCGTTAGTCTTTCTAGACCTGCTAGCTAAGCCCCGGTTTTTTTTCATAGATTCTGTGTTTTTTACTTCTATGATCCTAGGTCTTAGAAGGATTGAGCGACCATGTGTTTGTCCTCCTAAAAGGATCATCAGAGTGCCAAATATATGTTATTTTGGTGTTAACCATTTGGTTCTCGGGAAAAGGGGCACTGATAATTTGAACTTCGACAGGAAGGCGAGTCTAAAATGCAGTTTGTTGATAAACAAAGTTGATCTAAGCATTTGAAATAGTAATTATCCATTGCAACACCGCTACTTACATTTATATAGAATTACAAAAGATAAGTTTATTTTAACAAATTGAAAAAAGACATAGCTGTCTTGTATAAACAAAACATACATGCTAATACTTGCAGCACAATGCAGCCAACTCACACAAGGATTTCAAACACTTCCTCTTCATCAACAAAGCAGTGATGTCTAGTGTATGCAGTACCGCCTGATGAAGAGAGTTAAGGATACACTTCTGTAAAAGAAACACGTCAAAGATTACAATCACTTTTGCCGAGAAACGTACATTGATGTACAAATACTTGCGATTTGAAACGAATAACCAAAGAGCAGCAGTGTAAGAGATGTACTCTGCATTATTAGAAATATAAAATCAAGCCTCTATGTTAAAACCTTAAAGTGTACATGGTTGTTGAGTTCAACAAATCACTACAAAATAAAGAATCATACGTCACGCCAAAAGATTTACTTACAAAGCGGCCTGTTTTATGAGAGATAAAAGCAAACATTTAAATTATTTTAAGCAACAAATGACTCAAACCCAGATCACCAACCTTCAAAGTAGAGCATTTTGACAATACTTACAAGTTACCACCATTTATGTATGTCATTCTTTTTTTTATCAAAATTGATTGAACTTAGTACCCCAAAGTTTACAACACTCATACATCCTGAGCACCATCCACATTTATATATGCCATTTAGTATAACTAAATGGTTTATTTTTATTCCGGGGCCTAATTCCTTTTAGAAAAAATGGTTTTTTTAGGCCTAAAAGCAAGGATTCTAGCCGCCTTATGCTTGGATCAGGTCCTGCTGTCCAAAGCTAAGTAATAGCATGAAAAAAGGCAATAGTAGAATTAAAAGTAAAGCTCATCACAACCTAGACTTCACTAGATTCTCATTAACAGATCCTGATCCCTTAAGAGTCTAATAGAAGCAAGCAGGCTTGTTATTTTTGCGACCTAACCTTAAACGTATTTAAGCATTTGTTCTCACAAGCATAGTTGACAGTTCGCTATGGTTTGGCCATGCATGTATGTCATGGCAATGTGACCACTGCCTAATGTATGTAGCGTAGCATTGTTCATATCATGTCTATCACACTGCAATTTGCAGCCAATGGATTTCCAAACATGTATGTTTGAAGCAAGCTTCTGCTCATCTTGTCCACCATCACAGGTATTAACCAATGCATAGTTTGATGGTATTTATGGGCCATTCCTTAGCTGGCATTCCCTGTTACATTCTCACCCATGCACCTTCATCCCAGTTTGCTGCTAACTCCCTGTTTAGACACCCTCTATTTCAGCCTGCTACTAAAGCTACCGCTGTTATGTTTTACTTAGACAATGCATATTAACAAGGAATATGTCTTCACTCCAACATCATTTTGTTCAATCGAAGCTTCCTCGATCAACATCTTTCACGTCCCATAAGGCAAATACGCTCAAATATCATCTTGTTGGTGCTCACAAGTGCAATGCAGTATGATAAGTCTTATTAAACATTATCAGGGTCACCAAATACACTTTGTGATCGTATTAATTGACTTAGACATAAAACACTCCAAATAAATTCCAACGCCCAGTTGCCTGACCTCCCTTAAGGACTTACAATAGCGAGCATGCCAATTAAATCTTATGATCATGCTGAATACATTGAAATATAAATCATACTCCTGGTTATTATCAGGCAGCTTTTCATAATAATTGCAACAACCAAATACACTATATGCTTATTATCATACTAGTAAGCATTAATTGATTCAATACAACCAAAATAGGTGCAGCGCCCAGCTGACTAACACTTGATAGTGATATTACTAACTGTAGCTTATCATCCTCATACTGAATACACCCAGATACCAATCATACTACTAGTTAGTATCAGGCAGCTATTACAGCTACATCTAAATACACTATAAGCTACTCAGAATCAGTATTGAAATTGAATTTGTTGATATGTTCTTCCAAAGAATTGAGGATTATAGATGAAAGCATCGGTACAAGAGTTACTGACATAGTCCTAGATAGAGGGTAACCATTATTTAGAGCATATAATAAAATACACATCAATCTGAAGCTTTAAGAAAAAGGAAACAAAACAAAACTCATCTAGGCATGAGCATAATAAATATACAACAAGGCATACAGTTGTTGTTTTCGATTATTATATTATATCTCACCTTTGTGGAAATGAACAGCTACATTTAAAGAATGGACACCAATTAAGTAGAACAATTGCCTGGTTAACAAGATTCAACTTATGTTTTATATGCCGAAGTAAATAAGAACAAGCAATAGTGCAACAAGTTATCATATTCTTTATCATATAGAATTGAAATTCAAGCTCTTAATAATTTAAAAGATAAGAAAGCATTAATTAAGTCTAACCATTACCTTCATACTTGCAAACTAAGGAGTAGATTTGTTCTCCATTTCACTTGAATCCGAATCACTTGCTCTATAACCTGTATGTAGACAAAATATGAAACAATCAAGACAAGTAAAACCAAACTGGCTCGATAACTGCACATAAGACAGAGCAGCTTACCTGGAGGTTTTTCGCTTAGTTGCCAAACTGAATTTCGACTTCTTGATGCTCTACTGATCCATGCATGTCCCTATAAACACAGTTTGTAACACAGTATGGTCAAGATACAAGAACCAATAAGTTTCTCTCAAGAAAAAAAAGAACCAATAAGTTCATGAGCAGGGAATAGCATATAAATGATACAAATTCATATAATAGATGCAGGCTGCAAGTGCAGCTGTGGGTCTTAATTGCCAACTGAACGAGATTCAGAACCCAAAAAGCAATTGAAGGTAAAATATTATACGGACCAGATTTTGGATTACAACAAAAAACTATTTCATTCATAAACCATATTTGAAAGTAGATAACAACAATCTGATAAACAAATTTGTTAGAACAGCAACTAGTAACAAAAGATTAAAGATAACACAAATCGCAAACAATGGAACATGATCCCTTGTTTACGCAGTTGGACAATTGTGTCTATCTTTGCGACTAAAGAGCAGCTATAGTTCCATAGATTAGTACTTGAGTGAATTAGGGTTGTCAGTATTACAAGGCATATATATAATACTACGGTCCAGATTACAACAATGCCCCTGACCCGTACTGTGGGGGCTATGTCCCCCGCACCCCCAAATGCAAGGGTGAAGGGAGCTTCGCAATGCTGCGCTGACTCAGCTCCCCTGCCCCTTGCCCCTCTTTTGTGTCTGTGTATGAGCCATAATCAACAATTATAATAAAAAGGGTGATAAATGAAAGATGCAAAAGAAAATTTTCCAACCTCCCGACATTGTATCTAACCTCAGCTTCATTTCCAAAAGAGTGAAGAATAACACAATATTGGAATCAAATTGTTGATGACAAAAGTACTTTTGATATGTAATGTTTGGATTAACAACTTAATTAAGGCTTAAAGCACAGATGTTTATCAAAAAAGCGCTTTTGTACAAGCTATTTCTGTATACAACACAAGTAAGTCTTATCTCACTAAGTTGGGTCGGCTACATGGATCAAACAATGCCATAAAGTCAAATTGTTGCTAAAAGTTATTTCATTAGCTATCCTAGTGAGCCTACTAAACTAAGTTCTTCCAAACAATCCCAGATATCTCATGACAGTAGATAAGCTTAAATAAGTCAGTTCTAACAAGTAATAAACCCTATATCATTTCACATTACTGTGTGTAACTGTAATCGAAAATATTATTGAATTAAAAAAAAAAAAAAAAAGACCTTTTGAGGATTTCTAGGAACACCATATCCAGAGCAATACATTTGACCAACAAGAACTTGACTGGAAAGATCTCCACGTTTGGCCTCCTTAAGCGTATCGTGAAACCACCGATGAGTGCAATCAGCGACCACCCTGGAAAGAGCAATTCGAGTTTCCACAGGCTCCACCTTCTTCGGCGGCGATTCCACCTTACCAACAGTGCGGTCTTGTTGTTTCTTGGTGGTTCGTGCAGCGATGAACTGGTTCAATGATACGGGTTGGGTTTGTTTTGGTCTATGGATTTTTGTTGCAGATTTTGCAATTCGTGATAATTCTTGTCGCACAGATTCAAAGGATTTTGCCATGAAAATAAACAAAAGACAAGATGAAATGAGTAGATGAAACTGGTTTGTTGTTATCTAAGACAGATATTATCAAACATGTAGGATGCAACTAGATATATTTTGTTACAATTCGAGGTGTATTTCGCAAGAACACATTGTTTTTTGTTTGACAAGGTAACATATCGAGCTCGGGCCTAGTTGAAAATTTATGAGAATGGATTGGAGGACCTTGCTAGGGTGGACATGGTTTGGTTCACGAGGAAAACCAAACCAAATTGAACCGGATTCTTTTCAAAACTCATAATAATTGAAATGAACCCTTTGCATTTTAATCCGGACCAAATTGCTATTCATAATGGTTCGGATATATGGTTCCGAATCAAACCATAACTTGTTTTTAAAGAATCAAAATTAATAATTCGGACTGAATTAGTTTTTTTGCCGAATTGTTACTATTACTCTCGTTGAAAAATATATATACAAAACTGAACCAATTCGAATATTAGAACTTTTTAAAAGCCAGAACCAATTTGAACCGAACTGCACCAATAAATCATGAACCGAACTGAATCGAACATACATGTTTTAGTTCTGTTCCATAATTCAGTTTTTTTGTTTTTTTTACCAAAATTATGTGTTTTTGCATAAACACTAGGTGATAACATGCAAAATACATCATTTGAATATAGGTTGATTTACACTTGTTTTAGATTAGTTTATTGTTTTTGGTATGGTTGTTGGTTGGTAGTTGGTTTGTATTTCAGGAACTTGGGTATTAGAGGCAAAAACTAAAGAAAAAAGTTGAAATTATGCTTATGACGGTCAGGCACAAGAGTGACGACTGTAAGCAAGTTGAAGGAACGAGTGGACCATGTCCATGACGAGCAGGCCATCAGCCTCCACGACGCCCGTCATGGAACCTAGATGTGCGTTTTCCAGAGTTCTCTCAACAAATTGATACACAATCCAACAACTTTCCACACAATATCTGCACGATTTTGGTCGTTTTTTGAGCACGGTTTTGGCTATACATAACAAGCAATAGGTTAGAAAAATCTTTTTTTTTAAAAAAAAAAAAAAGAGTAATTCATATGATAGTTTATGTTGAAGGAAGTGATGCATTAATTACACCTTAATATATGCTACATTGCATAAGTTTAGAAAAACTTTTTTTAATATAAGCAATAGTATCTGTTTGTAATAATATAATGGTATAATACACACGTTTTAAATATAAACATAGGATTTCATTTTTATAGATAGGTCGGCATGGTTCACCATGTAAATATAGGATAAATCCCATCGATTCCTCAATAAGTATTTATCACATACATCTTGTCCTTGTCCATGTAGAAATGTCCACTTTATGGCATAAATATCTTTATGTCATTATGTCATTTTTGAGACCCCCACTCACTGATAAGGAATATTCTCACATTTTACAACTGTTTTACTTATGTGTTTGAATGAACTTTGAATAAACGTAGGTTTGATTATAATTAACTAATTTTGATTGATTTTAAAATAAACCAATTTATATTTGAGTATACTTATTCTACTCAAAACAAGTTTTCAATTTTTCAACAAAACACAAAAACTAAACGTTATCACTTTCTTTTTTTCTAAAGTTAAACTTTATCACTTTTAAAAACTTGTATTTTTTGCATTTCTAAATTCGGATTTGGTAAGTACTAGTAAAATCAATTATTCTGTATCCTTAGTAATATATATATACACTTTCAGTACGAATATTCGCAAAATCTCCCTTATTGTGGATTGTCCCCTCAGACAATAATACTAATGAGCATATATATGTTTGATGATCTAATTCCAACTTCTTGCTAGGTTTACTTTTTTAAGGAGCAAATTACAAATTAGTTTATTTCTTCTACCACTTACATACATACACCACTATGCTTGGTCGGCTTTCAAACCAAAAAAAAAGTATCCATGGAATAACATAATTTGATGCCACTTTAATTTAGATTCTTATATCGCTTACAACGAACTATCACAAACCACAAATCATAACCACTCTAATATTACAAATACGTTATCATATGACCAGTGACGGAGTCAGGAATATTGTAAAGCTCGGGCAAAAAAAAATTTGCAACACATTTATAGGGCGTACATAAGAAATTGTAAGCAAATAATAAAAAATGTAAAGAAATTGCCTAATTTATAGGGGTTTATATAAGAAATTCATAGGGATTTATACAAGAAATTGCAAAAAAATTGGCCCGGAGCCCGGGCGAGTGCCCGGAACCGCCCCTGCATATGACAGATATATTTAGAGTTTTTGTTGAAAATCAAGTGTGCGTGATTAACTTCATATCGATTCTCAACGGCTTAACTAAAACATATATAAAAGATGTGACTTATATACTCGATGTTTTAAATTTTAAGTGAAGATGTAGTGTGAAATGTATGTTAAAGATCCTAGTCCTTTGTTAGCTGTTGCTCCCAATACTCCCTAATTAGACTCCCCAACCGATATGATAAACATAATTGAGTATGAATATTGAATTTGAAAATATGATAAGATGCCAACATGTGCCACATTATAACTATGTCTTTTAAACATGTGATTGTGGATTTTTTTTTTTGGTACAAAAAATGCATAGATTGTTTACCTTATGTGAAAGAACATATATTAGAAGATGTTAGTTTTTAAGTGCATCTTCATATCTCGGATGATTAGTCTCTATCTTTCGACTTGATGATATATTGGGCTAGTAAAAAATGTGATGAGATGGGAAAAAATAAAGCACGCATGTTAGACCTAAAAGCCTACTTAATTACATTTATAATTTGTCTTTTTTATACATTAGTATATGTATTACTTGTAAGTTGTAATACAAAAATTAGGTGTTTTAAACAGTTTTGTGATTTGTGTGATAAGAGCGTATTTCAAAATAATTATATTAGTGATATAAGAATAGACTGGTTCTTACCTTATCTCTTAACGTAAGGTTTTGAAGGAAAATGTCTACTGTGTGATGTGGCCTGTGGGAGTATGGGGCTAAAGAAAATGACTTGCCAGTTGCCACAAAGAATATGGAAAGTGATAAAGATTTGCACTTTCAAATTTTTCCTTGATAATGAAAAGTGAAAACTACATATTTGACGATTTTTTGTTATAATATAGTATATATTTGACAATTTGAATGCATTTGTTTTTGAAGAAAAGTTTGAATACGTTAATGATCAGACAAATTTTATGGACAGAGGATAAGTTATCAGACAAATCTTACGTATCAAAGTTTTTTTTTTGGTGTAATTACGTATTAAAGTTCTTTTTTGCTCTGTTAAATATTTTCAAGTTGATTGCAGGGAGAAGTGTTTACGTTTTTAAGCCACATGTTAACAAGGGAATCAAGTAGTTGATAATTTAGCTTAATTTGGTACTCTTACTTTAGAATTTTCTTGTAAGATTTTTAATATACTGCGTATCTTCTTTCATTTCTTACTTATATGTAATACATAATATCTTGATTAAATTACATGAATATTTTTAGATTGACTTAATGCGCACTATATGTTGGGAAAATGAACCTATCACTTCATAGATTAGAAGAATACATAAAAACTTTGTATGCATTCTCGCTTTAATTATGTCACCTCACACTAACATGAGGTGAGAAGGGGACACAAGCTTGTCCTTCTAAACCTTAATTTTTAGCTTTTGCTTAATATCTTTAATTTAATTAAATATTTGATAGCTAACTTTAAATAAAAAATAATCAAACTTTTAGATTGTAAAGTATCTAAATTTATATAATATATTTACTAAAGAAATTTTAGTTTGAAAATTTCTCCTGTTATATAAATTTCATGATCAAATCCTATTCTTCAAACTTCAAAAAAGAAAAAGTGACAGATCTTCAAACTTCAAATATGTTACCCAATTATTTTTATATTACTTCATGACTTATAAGAGTGAGATCAACAAACAAGCAATAGGACAGATGATTTGAAATTTCCCTTTTGTTAAATATTGTTTTGAAATGCCAAAATATCTTATATTAGTTAAGAATCGTGGTCAGTTATTAAACATCAACACTCCTCGATTCAATGAGACGATTTTTATATGGGATAAAACTATGAGGATTCACGCAACGACTTAGAGCAAACGATACCTTATTAGATGGTGTAAAATACTTAAGGATCGAAAGATATTTTTAGGTACAATTCTTGAAAGTTGAGAATTTAAGGGGCAAACATGCGAATACAATTATGATTTGTTATACATAACTTTAGGACATTATGATTTGCTATGAATAATTTTAGCACAAAACACCATCTATAATTTAAGGCAAATGAGTTTGCCATTTTTCTTTAAGAATTGGTTTATGTAACAAACAATTAAAAGTTTTTAGGTTTTTAAGCCACATGTTAAAATTTACTGTTTTTTTGACTAAATATCTTGATTAAATTACATGGACATCTTTATATTGACTTAATGCGCATTATATGTTAGGAAAATGAACCTGCCTTGAAAATAATGTTAGGAAAATGAACCCATCACTTCTTAGATTAGAAAGAAGAATAAATCAAAACTTTTTATACATTCTCCCTTTAATTATGTCACCTCGCATTAACAGGAGTTGGGAAGGGGACGTGAGCTTGTCCTTCTCAATCTTAATTTTTAACTTTTGCTTAATATATTTAATTAAATTAGCTATTTGATTGCTAATTTTTAAAAAAAAAAGACCAAACATCTAGATTGGTAAATTATCTAAATTTACATGGTATTCACTAAATAAATTTTCTTTTTGAAATTTCTCCTGTTATATAAATTTGATGATCAGATACTATTCTTCAAACTTCAAATATGTTGCCCAATTTGTTTTATTTGGTATATTACTTAAAGAATGGAAAGATGTTTAAATTATAGGTACCATTCTCGCTAAAAGTTTGATAAAGTTGAGAATTTAAGGGGATGTGCAAACAATTATGATTTGCTATGAATTATTTTAGCAATTAGCACAATATACTACCTACAATTTAAGGCAAATAAGTTTTGTCATCTCTCTTTAAGAATTGGTTTAGTGCCTGTTTGGTTGCCCGGAAGATTTTCAAATATCCACGTTTAGGTCATTTCAACGCAATTTGATCTTAAAATTAGGTGACATTTAGGGTGGGTAAGGGAAAGATTTTTCCACCATAGGAAAGTAGGTTTTGACCATTAGATTTAAGATGAACATTGATCTTATGATAGTCTCTTCACACTAGATTTTTTTTCCACTTTCTTCTACCACCGTTATCTTGTCTATGTGTGTGCCTTTTTCCAGAAACCATGGTTCCAAGTTCCAACAAACTCTACACATTAACAATCTATTTTTCCATTTGGCTGAAAGTATTTGATGTCTTTATGGTATAACTATAAACATATGATTTTTCAATTTCATCTCATTCCTTTGTTATCTCAATCAAATTAAATTATAGAAATCATTAAGGCCAATCATTAATGGTACGTCTGTCATTGAGTTTTGTAAAACTTAAGTTTTAATTAATTCAATTTGAACTTTTAACGGGTGACAGAAACTATGATAAAATCAACAAATAGGACACACAAATTCATTGTTGTTGTTGTTGAAGGTAGAGTGAAAAAGGAATATGTGTTTTAAAACTTGTTTTTTTTTGTTTGATTTTGGAATCTGGATTCGAAACAGCGTTGTACCCATGTCCATGTCACCACGACAACCTCACAACGGTGAAATCCTCTTCGACTATGTCTTCGCTCTTGTCTTCATCCTCGTCACTCCAGTGTTCTGTTTGCTTCTCTTCATTTCTCTTGCACCATTCTTCTTATTCCTCATTGTGAATTCAATATGTTCTTTGTTCAAGGTTCTTGATTTTCTTCTACCTGTCTTTTCTTTTTTATTTATTCTTTACAATTTAACCGTTAATTCTTTACAATTTAATTGTTATTTGTTTTTGCTGAGATTTAAATGTTGTAAATGATTTTGATGTGGAGCATAATTTTGAATCAGGGAAGTTATGAATAGTTTTTGTGAAACTGTTAAAAGTGTTATGAAGTATTGAAATTTTTTTGGTGGGTTGTTTGGAGGTTGAGAGGTTGAAGACAAAGGAAAAAAATAGTGTGGAGAGACTATCATAAGATGTTAAATCTAATGATCTAAATCTATTTTTCCATCGTGGGTAACTCTTTTCCTTACCCATCCTAAATGCCACCTAAAAATTATGTTTGGCTTTCAAAAAAGTTAATTGATTCTAGAGACTAAACTTAATTTCGTCTAAAGCTCACATTTGTAGCTTCTGGGATTAACTAATTCGATTCTCCTCAATTAACAATTATTTTCTATTACCAATATCTTTGTTTGTCAATTATGCCCTTATTTATAAAGTGAACATGCTTTTTTATTTCTCTATTACGTAACAATCCCTAGGTACTACTATATATTAATATTGCAATGTGCTCTCAGTTATATTATAAATTATACATTTTCTTTTACGATGGATAAAATTATACTTTTATGTTTTTTTTTTTACACCCTTTGGTTCTTATAATATTAATCATTAAATTGATGAAAAAATATATATTAATTATAACTCTTATAAATTAATATTATTTCAAAAAGAATATTTGAAGCAATAAAAATTCATTTGCGATATGTCGAAATAATTTTTTAAAATGAAAATAAGATATTTAGTTTTAAATAAAATTAAAAGGGTACTCTAAAAAATACAATTAAAGGGATATTTTGATCATCACACGTTCAAAATCAATTTTAATTCAAAGTACCCAAACAACATCAACACATAAGAATCACTTTTAAATGAGTGTTTTCAAACATAAATCAATTTACATCAAATTCACTTCAACCAAAATCAATTTTCACCGCCGCCAAACCAAATTCATACTTATGTGACAAACAATCACTCTCCAGTGTCTAATGCAAGTGGTTTGTGCGTTGAATATATGAATGTTGTCAATTTTAGAGTACAACACCAAACACAATTGCTACAGACAAACTAAACAATTTAATTTCTATCAACTCTGATCATTTCGACATCAAATTAGTTAGATGTTCAGACTATACGTTAATGTTAGGTCAGTTTTAGACAAATAGTATATCTACTAAATGATTTTTATATAAAATTAACTTAAACCGAAAACAAAATGAAAAAACTAGAAAAAGAAAAAAATTAGAGTTGATTAGTCTGAAATGTAGATGGAAAACGAACTCTATTCTATATAAAAGAACAAAGCAGCAACTAGTCTAAAACTAGAATCGTTTTTCGAAAGAACGAACAAGAAGACAAACAGTAGTAAAACAAAGATTCATAGATCTTCTTATTATTTCATCATTCAAATACGACATTACAAACCAAAGAGACACACCCATAATAATAATGGTTCCACACAAGCAATCAAACTAAACAACCAAACAAAATAGAAAGAAAGAAAGACCACAATATTAAACACGACACCGACAGCAACGCGGTCTCACATCTCCTACGGAAACAAACACCGAAAGTCACGTCCACGTGAACAGCACACTTATTTTATTTTAATATTAATAATTTTATATTGCGAGGACCAAACCGGGTACGGATTTACCGACCCGATCAGAAACGCTACTTTCCCAAACACAATGAAAACCACCGGGATTAGCCGGCACAATCTCACCGGAGTCTTTCCCGGCGAAGTGTGTGACGGTAAGGGAAGTGTTGAAATACTCCCTAACCTGAGTGACTATCCCATCCACAACAGTCAGCGCGTGAACCCAGGAAATAGCGCGTGAGGTATCGCAGCCTTCAACAATAACGGTGGAGCCGAAAGAGATGACGGACTGAGGAACAAAACGGAAGGTATCAACGGCGGTGGTATCGCCAGTGAGTGTGCGCATCAAAAACTGATGAGAGGGTGGACCGTGAAACCACCACTCGAGATCAGGGGCGAGGATTCGAACCACGGTGTCAGAGTCTCGAGAGTTTAGGGAGTCATATAGTGTGAGAACCAGCTTTTGATTGCTGGAATCAGTGTCTTCGGTATTAACCTGAGAGTTAGCCAGATCGAGAAAAAAAAAAAGTGGTTTTCTAGAAATTTCTGAGTTTGGGATTTTGGATTAGGTAATGGAATGTTGTAAATGATACTTTGTGGTTGAAATGGTGTGAGGTTTTTATAGAGAGGTGTTTGTGATTGTGTGTGGGTGGGTTTAGGTGGAACTTTGTTGTGTGATGACGTGGTGTGTTTTGATTGGGTGGATTGAAGGAGGGTGATGAACTTTTGGAGTTTGATCTTTTGATGTGATACGCGTTTATAGGTGGAACACGAAAGTGATGCAAATTGACAACAATAACTCCACTTTTTGACCTTTCAACACTCGTTTCGTTTACTAGTTTCCTTAAAACAAGAACACGCTACGCTAGTTTACTAGTGACAAAAAAAAATGATAAGAGATAAGTCCCTAAAAACAAAAAAAATGTTGAGATTACATGAGGTAATAATAGTAGATGCTTATTGGTTTTGGCTAGTAGATGACTAAGGTCCCGTTTGGATTGGCTTATTTTGAGCTTATGTGGATTTATCTATTTCCATAAGCTTTTATAAAGGTGTTTGAGTAAATAAATAAAAATAGTTTATCATAGTTTCATAAGCTGCTTATGCCATATTTTAATAAGCCTAAATTTTCAGCTTACCCTCCAGCTTAACAAAGAGCTTATGAATTTATGTAACCTCCTTCGATTCTCTCTGGATCCACTTTTTCCAAGCATATATTTTTTAATTTTTTTTTTAGAAAAAAAAATATATTTTAATTATAATGTTAGTTATCTTTGGTTGTGCATGAGTAACAAAATTGCTATATAATTATCTTACTAAAGTAACACACGTAACTAAGATTTTTTTTTAAGGATGATTTTTATTATTTTTTTGTTACGTAACAAAATGAAACTGAATAAAAAAAACAAACTTAACTTGTATTTTTTTGTAACAAAATGTACATTAATATCTATATATATATATATGTTAAGTTTACAATCATAATTTCTCAAGTTTATATTTATATTATTATACTTTTTTTTTAAAAGAAAGCTTATCATATATTATTATACTTGTGTATAATGATGTTTAGACTATTTATTTACACGTCGAATGTTAATTTTGTCTTATATGAATATTGATATTTTTTTAAGGACGAATTTTGATTATACTATATATATATAATTATAATTAATATATTATAATATTGTTTTTTACATCTTGATTAATTTTATCAAAAAAATCTTGATAATTGTGGTTCAGTTCTTTGATTTTTTTGTTAAATTAAAAATATTTAAAATTTCGACAATTGCTTATGTAATGTCACATCCAAACACTTCAATTTATGTAAGTACTTTTTAGTGTACATATCCAAACATAAATAGCTTATCAAGTATAAGAGCTTATGATGTAAGCTCTAATGTTATAAGCCCTAATGCTATAAACATCTATATAAGCTGTTTATCCAAACGTCATACAATTTGGGACGGAGGAAATAATGTAGTACATTTTGTCATTATTGTATAAAAATGATGTTTGAACAACTATTTTACCATAAATTTTATGATAATTTTATCTTTCATATTTATATTATGTTCCCTTTCTTTCTCTCCATTACGTTAATCTTTTGATGATATTTCATATGTAATGACTTTGATTTCGTAAAATAGGTATTTTAAGTTTTTCTATTTAATATACGAATATTCTAAAATTATTATATAATAAATATCTTAATTAAAGAATAACATCAAAATAGGAAAGATAATATATGTAAGGTTGTCTATTGTCCTATGAGAGATTTCCACTTGAAGGGACCCATCCCCGTAAATAATGGTAACATAACATGAGTTGAGGAGAAAAGTTAATTGAGATTTTGATCAATATTAATTAATAAAACGCATTGAATGTGTGTGATTTTGTTTTTGATCTACCTTATCACGCTAACATGTTTAGCTCAACTTACTTTGGTAGGTGGAAGAAACTCCCCTTAGAAAATCAGAAAATTTGTTAGGTAAGGTTTTGTCATAAAATAAAATAAAACAGACATTAGTAAAGTAGATACGTAACTGTGTTTAGAAATTTATACTTTTCAATCACGCCCAATTCTTGTACTTATTATGTCATTACCAATTGCGTATTTGAATAGGTGCATGTTAAGATAAGCTCATACAATGGTTTTCAGGATTACTGGCTAAAAAAAATTGCATTACCGAAAGTTTACACATATACGTACGTATACACTATACTTAAAAGATCTTTAATTTAAATATAAAAAAAAATGAGGAACATGTTGGGTTTTGCGTCTGCGGTCCGCATCGTCTCCACAATATACCACACATCACTAAGAAAACAATTAGCTCGTGTTATCTTGTGTGTGCCATGCGTGTGTTTTTTTTAGAAAGGAATGGCACCGACTAGGACCAAAGGTATTATTATAACTTTTTGAAAAACTTTTGCTACCATATTATATTATTATGATCGTTATTCGTTAACAACACCTTCTAATATAATGTTGCTTATGATTTTAGGGGTATGTCTATACCTCACTTAGTCTCTTGTAGATCAGATGATAAGTTATGAATGAACTGGAACAGGTAATTAAAAAAATAAAGAAATATAAAAAAAAATACAACCTAGCTAGTCATCCCATAATGGACACTTGTCTCTATCTGATATTGGACTCCAATCTCCAAAGCACTACTACTATTGAATATTGATAATTGAGTTGAGAGCAAGTGCATGATGTGTCCAATGTGCTATTTTATCGGTATGTGTGTCGGGTTGTGATCAATGTTAAGGACCAAATAAGCACTACCCCAGATGGAACTCTCAGCTCTCCATACCACAATTTCCACAAATGCAACTCATAGACATAGTATTATTCACCTATGGAAAACAATAGTATACTCAAATCTCAATACGTCAATATATATACCATACTGGACACAGCACATAAATATCACTATCTATGTCAGTTGTACTGTGCCTGGTATAGCTATACATATGGTTTCACTTTGGATTAACTTACTAAAAAATACACCCCACAGAATTATTTTAAATAGAAGTATGCAATGCAACTGCTATTGAAACATGACCACAAATTGACCGTAATTATTGCAATATAAAAAAATTGTGATGTGATTACAACCATTATTGCAACAGAAATTTAAAATTATTTTTTCCCTTCTTTAAATTAGTTTTCTTCAAGAAAAAAAAAGTTAGATGAAGCTTTTTTTATTAAAAAAAAAAAAACTTAAATTGTAACTTGCAACTTAATCAAAATAGTACAAAAAACTAAAAATAAATAATACGACAATGACTTGTCAATGAGGTTCAATAATATGTCTACATTCTAATGAACAATGCAGCCGCCACTTTTGTACTACTTAGAACATTTTACAATGGAATTCTCTTAATTGTGATTTTTCTCATAACACACTACTCATTTGTAATTTTTAGATATTATTAATTAGTATCAAATCTAGTGATATGCAGTTCACTCTTAATCAAGTGTTCATTGTAGAAGAAGTCATTCGTGCTATAAACCAAATGAAGTGTTTGGCTGCTACGGGTTCGGATGGATTCCCTGCTCTCTTCTTCTATTAAAACTATTGGGATGGGATATCATTGGTAAAGATATCACAAACATGATTCTAATTGTGTTGAAGAATCCCTATAAAAATACTTTATTTGTCTAATCCCAAAAATAGAAAACCTGGTTAACCTTAATGATTTCAAGTCTATTTCTCTCTGCAAATGTAATCCTTAAATCGTCACAAAGGATCAAAATGTCCTCCTGAGATCATTAGTTATAATCATAGCACTTTTATCCCAGGAAGACTATTCTCTCTCTAATTGCCCTTGATATTTTTCATCACATGAAACAGAATTGTAGGGTAAAAGAAGATTCATTGAGATTAAGAGCGACAAGGCAAAAGTCTTTGATAGATAGGGTTGAGTGGATTTTCCTGATAAAAAAAACTCTTTTCTCTATGGATTTCCCTGTAAAGCTTACTACCACAATTATTTATTTGATAATGATTTCATGTGTAACTTTTATCAAGGCAATGGCTCAAGTTATACCAAATATATGATTTGTAACTTATTAATTTGGAGAAAACTTAACTACAATTCTTTAGGTGTTTTTCGTATGGTTCTTAACTAAAAATACATATATTTTTGGAGAGAAATGATATTTGAACAACCATTTTTTGACAACTTTTATGACAACTTTATCTCTCATACACACATTGTTCTTTTACTTTCTCTCTATTGCTTTGATATTTATGCCACTACCTAAATCTCTTTGTATAATGTGGTTGTCCAATAAATTGTCACATGAAAAGGTTGTTCAAATAACATTTCTCTTTTTTGGATATAACAAATTTTTAAAAAATTATGGATTTGAGAAAATTATTGTAAATTTAGTTAATAACCATAAAAAAAGTTTTCTCCTATTAATTCTTTATTTTCAAACACCCCATTCAACATTCTGCAGAAAAAAAAAAAAAAATACTCATAACACCTTATTTTCTTTTTAATTTTATCAAATATTTTTCATTTGTTGACGAGGTTCAGCAATATATCTAAATTATCGGGAACACCGCAACGACCACTTTGTATTACTTTTGTATCAAAAACGCAATTAAATTTGCTACCTTAGAATTTTTACATACAAAGCATTATACAATGAGTTTTATTCATTTGGCTCCGCTATACTATCCAATAAGTTTAGGACATCTGATTCTACGTACTACACAAAAGCCTAAGAAACTTTAAGGATGCTGATTCAAGCATACCAACAAATTAAATGCATGTTCCTACTACTCTACCCAATCTTGAAGTATCTTGTAAAATAAGCAACACCTAAAGCTATTTACATTTGATTTGAGTAACACGTGCAATAGCCTTAGCAAAACATACTAAAACCACAATCGTTTGAAAATGCTGAGACAGCATACATAACCAGCACGTGTATTTCCCCGTTCCAAAGGAAAATATACACATTTTTAAGATAATATTTTTATATTTATTTTCTTAACAATATTCCGAGGACTCTCACTAATATTTTCCTATATTATAATCATAAGTGTTGAAAAAATCTTTTTTTTGTACATAGTCTTTGAAGAATCGTGGATAAACTTATCCGACAAACAATAAAAATTAGCCACGCAAACAAATTTTTAAATGGAGTCCAAATTAACTTGTGTGTACCACTTATAAATTTTTTTATATAGATCGTTTTTATGGAATGTTTAGTTAATCACTCACAATTCTTAAAAACAATTTAAATTTCAAGTGTGAGTTTTGTCGCTAGACTCGTTACATCAAACTAAAATTTGCTCTAGAGTCTATAGCATAAAAAAAAAACTATACAATTTTAATTGCTACCTAGGAAAACAATATAAAAAATGAGTTTTGTCAACTGTAAAATGTAGATAACTGTTGTATATTGAGACGCAGTAATGTAGATCTTGCATTGAGATCAATTATTGTTCTGGTAAATATCTACCGTAATTGTATATGGTTCCATAAGTAGTTTCATACTTAATCCTTTTCACTATAAGTTTAATAATGTACTTGAGACCTCTGCCAAACAGCAGGTAAATTTTAGTTGCCTTTGAAATTTAGACTTATATTATGATATAACAAGCACTTGTGTGTGTTAGAAATTAGAACTAATGAAAATAACTTGTGACGGATTTATAAACTGTTTTTAACATATTTATACAAATCATTTAGGACAAATTATGAAAATAGTGTTACAGGTCACAACCATAATATATCAACTCTCAAAGAGTTTCAGTAGAAGGAACATACATTAAGATTGTAAAACTAAGTTATTCTAACATGTATTTCATATGATTTTCTTGTAAAAAGAAATACACACAAGATTTCCTACTCACACAGACTTGTAAGCAATTAAATAGAAAAGGTGATGCTCACTCAATAACTATAATCCGCATCCTAACAAAATGGTTTACATAGAAATTTGAGGGATCATCTCAAACAATGTAGTGATACATAACAATCAAGAAGAATCATTTCCCTCTTTTGCTTTCAGAGAATAAGGTAGGAGCTTCTCTTTGTATTAATAATGCTATTGGTGGATTCATCGTTTCATCTTTACGTCGTTCAAGAGAAGAACTTGTGTCGGATTTGCTTGATACTACGTCTTGTCCAGCCAAACATGAAACCGAAGATTGATCGCGAGTATCAATTTCTTTCATGGATAACTTATCTTCCAAGATATCATAACTATTCCCAGTCCTGGCTTCTTGAGCAAGAGAGCACCAACAGCAGCATAACCAAAGTGTGCAATCAGAAAGTGATGGTTTTCCAAAACAGAATTTATAGGCAGGCAAATTGAACCTCTTTCTCATTTGAATCCTCCAAAATCCACCATAAAGTAAACCACAAAAACTAAGAATGATTCCAAAAGCTACTAGTGTTTGTCTAACATTGTCATCATCAATTCTAACAGAAGCCAATACAAATATCCAAAAGGGAGCCATACAAAACAGCATAAATGTAGCTATATGAACATACATGTTCCCAAATCCAAGTCTCTCCATGTTCCATCCAAACGCACAAAAAGGGCAGAAAAGTGAGAGATATGATAATGATAGATCATTCCAAATGTCAAGTATTCCTCCACTCCATTTCGGTCTATTTTCTATAATACCTCCTTGTTGATCTTTAGATGCAAATGCATATTTTTTCTCGAATGGTTTCTCTCTAACTTGAACCTGTGATTCTTCATCTATCTCACAATCATAGTCCTTACCAAGTGGACTAAGAATAGTGTACAATCCAGCTATTGCCGGTGCTGCAATTGCAATGGATATAGTAATTCCAACTCCAATGGCTGGTCTCTCAGATCTTTTATATCCTAAATTTAGACTACAAAGTGCATATTGAGCAAAACAGTTAACATGAAGGAGAATAACAACTACCATCATATGTGCCCATTCATGAGGCTTATAAGTACCATTTTTGCAGTAAATCATCCTAAGTGCAGAAACATCATTTGGTGTCCATCTACACAAAAGAACAAGATGGTGGAACCTCTTTGGATGAAGATACAAACACATTAGTGTAAAGAGAGCATTTAGTATTTGGTTATTTATTTCAAACCATGTATTCCTCTCAGACTTTTTTTTTAGCACATTATTCAACATTCCTGTCATGACCAAGAACAGAATCGCTCCCGATACAGCGACACACACTATCCACGCGAAAAGGGCCATGTTCATTGGGTTTTCGATCCATTCCATGCATATTTTCTTGACTGAATTCCATTCAAGTTTCTGAGCAAACATCGTACTGAAACGCGACTTTAGGCTATCAGAACGCGGAGAAGGCACAGACTGTGAAATTTGGTCCTTTTCAATAACAAGTTCCTTGAATTTGGCAGATGCAGAACCGAATTTGAGAAACTCTCTTTGAGGATTTTCATTGCTCGGAAATGTTTGTGTAGGAGTTGAAATATCTACAGAAGCAAACTCCTTCACTTGACTCCCTTTAGATTCTTCAATTTCATCTTGGTGATTTGTGATACCATTTTCAACTGAAATCATTCTGATACTTAACTTTGAGCTTTCACAATCAGAATCTGAACTATACCACTAATGGTATAGTTATAGAAGGATTACTGCAAAGATATAACATTAAGATCTGTAGTAAGTTTTCAAATCCATAATAACATAACAAGTTTTCAGCATGAGGAAAAAAATATCCAAGTTCCAAGCAAATTAAGATCAAGAAACAGAAGTGACAGAACTAATTATTAGCGCAGCTATGGTTTCTTCTCATACAAGCAATCAGAAATTAGGGTTTCTAATGAAGAAGATGAAGTTGGTTATGGTGGTTAGGGTTTGTTATAGATTGATGAGAGAGAGAGAGAGAGGGAATAGTATTGAAAGTTGTTATTCACATTGGATTATGAAAAGTGAGTTACAAGTAAGTATATATACAATGACTTAGAGAGCAAGTCTCTTGTAACTACCTAACAAGCTTATCCAAACAAAACAAACTACAGTCTTAAGCACTTGCTAATCATGATTATGGATTAAAACACACAAACTAATACACTCCTCTTAATCCATAATCCTAACATTCTATCAGACCTAATGATAGAATTTTGGCAAGTGTACCAAATACTATCGAAGTAGTAAAAATATCGTTCCACAAGGACTGGTTTTAATCTCAATAATTCAATTACGTTGTAACTTAAGAAGTATAAAAGTTCTTTTAATTTGCCGCTAGGCAGTTGATTGATTTGTTTGCATAAGCAATAACAGAAAATAAAGATTGGTTTAAAGAATAAGAGAGAGATGAGTTTAAGTCTTTCGAATCATCTATGTTTCCCTAATTGGTATACTGCATCTATTATTGTGAAAGAATCACTATCTTACGATAGTTAACAAAATAGTCCTAATCAATCCCTTGAGTTAGGACCCTCTTCTAGGGTTACAGCCCCTAATTCCTTAGGTGGTCTAATAACCTTTGAAGGTTTAAGCACGTTAACCTAATATCACTAACAAACGATTATCCATTCCTAGACTAACCATGTTTATTAGAACAATTCAATTAGGTCTAAGTCGAAAGCTATGGTCAGTAGTCATTCGTTCTCACTAAATCATATTTATATTTGATCAGGATACAAAAAGCATTAAGAACAATTGAATTGAATAAAAACTAGATTATCATTCACAAATAATAGAGTTTCACAGCAACATGGTTCAATTAGGGATACAAAGAATCATCTCAGACCTAACCTCTAATGGATTTAGCTACTCATAATGGTGTTTACAAATAACTTAATCATTAGAGGAATCAATACATACATGAACTGGTAAAAGAGTGAAGAAATCGCCCTTCTCGCCGTCTTGTAGTCTCAAAATCGCACTTTGCTCTCTCCAAATCGTAACCCTTGTTTTCAGAATAGTCTTCAGCTTAAATAGGCACAGAATTTCGCCTAAAATCGTGGCACGATTTAAGTAAATCGTGGCACGATTCTCTTTGAATCGCAAATTACTGAATTAGGGTTTCCTCCAATCGTGTCACGATTCTGCTATCGTAACACGATTTCTTCAATGTCGAAACTGGATTTGGTCTTCTCAAATCGTGGCACGTTTTCTGGAAATCGTGACACGATTTGCTTCTTTGCATTTTCTACAGAATTTCTGCTTTTCTTGCTGCATAAGTTGCTTTGTGAACTCCAAAATGTGATAAAAAGTACATAAAAATTACGTAATGACAAGATGTCATCACCTAACTTGTCCCTGAAGCAAGTGAACCTGTCAATCTTCAATGCTTTTGTGAAACCATCTGCTAGCTGAGCTTCATGGGACAGTACACCACTTCAATCATTCCTTTTGTCATTTGTTCTCCTATGAAGTGAAACCTAGTTTCAATGTGTTTACTCCTGCCATGTGCTATTGGATTCTCTGCCATATTTATAGCAGATATGTTGTCAATCTTTAGCTTCAGTGGTTTCTTTACTTCACAGTTGAGTTCCTTTATCACATTGTCAAGCCAAATTGCTTGACATGCTGCAAATGTGCCTGCAATGTACTCAGCCTCACATGATGATAGAGCAGTGATTGGTTGTCTCTTAGTGCACCATGAAATTGCAGCATCATTGAATTTGAATAGGCAGCCAGAAGTACTTCTCCTATCCATTCTATCTCCACACCGGTCTGAATCAGAGTATCCCTCTAGCTTAGACTCTCCTTTCTTGTTAGTAGCTGGAAACATCGTGCCAAACTTCAGGGTTCCTGCCTCTCCTTTCTTGTTAGTAGCTGGAAACATCAGGGCAAACTTCAGGGTTCCTTTCACATATCTCAGTATT
Organism: Medicago truncatula; assembly: GCF_003473485.1. Lineage (NCBI taxonomy): Eukaryota > Viridiplantae > Streptophyta > Magnoliopsida > Fabales > Fabaceae > Medicago > Medicago truncatula. The sequence continues at coordinate 35,862,035 of NC_053044.1, forward strand.
CTTTTAGCTACAGTGAGATGAGATTTCCTTGGATCATTCATGAACCTACCGATGATACTTACTGCAAAGGATATATCTGGTTTGTTGTTGCATAAGTACATCAATGATCCCACTATCTGTTTGAATTCAGTAGGTTTTACTCTTTCTTCATTAGTACACTCATCCAACTTAGCATTTGTTTCAGATGGATTCGATGCAATGTTGCAGTCAATCATTTGAAACCTTTCAAGCAGTTCCCCAATGTACTTTTGTTGATGCATCACTATGCTTGAATTGCTAGTTTTGAATTCTAATCCAAGGAAATATGATAGTCTTCCTAAATAAGTCATTTCAAATTCACACTGCATAGTGTGTTTGAACTTCTCAATCTCACTTTGATTACTTCCAGTTACCAATAGGTCATCTACATATAAGCATATCACAGTTATGTTCTATTCATTCAGTTTCTGAACATATATTCCATACTCAGCTTTGCATTTCTTGAAACCAATTTGAAGTAGGAACTGATCAATCCTCTTGTTCCATGCTCTAGGTGTTTGTTTCAAGCCATAAAGTGCTTTGTGTAACTTGTACACCACATGCTCCTTCCCTTTTACTTCAAATTCAGGTGGTTGTGTAACATACATATCTTCTTCTAATGGTCCATTCAGAAATGCAGACTTAACATCTATATGAGATAATGACCAATTCTTGCTACAGGCCAGTGCCACCACCAATCTTATAGTTTCTAATTTAGCTACTGGAGCAAATACCTCATTATAGTCAACACCATATCTCTATAAGAAACCTCTGGCAACCAATCTGGCTTTGTATTTGGAAAATGATTCATCAGGATTCAATTTCACTTTGAAAATCCATTTAACATCAATGGTTTTCTTCTTATCATGTAACTCATCTAGGTTCCACGTGTTATTCTTCTCAATAGTCTTGATTTCTTCAATCATAGCTTTCCTCCATACTTCATTTTGAATTGCTTCTTTGTAATTAAGAGGTTATGCATTAGCTAATAAAGCAAAATGAATGAGTTCACCTTCATCATTTACTGCACTATCAGGCAATATCAAACAATCTTCTAATCTACTTGGATCTTGCCTATTCCCTTGTGGTCTTATAACTAGATGTGTAACTTGTTCATCTTCAGATTCAACAAAAGTCTCGGTTTCATTTTGAATTTCTTCCATATCTTCATTAGATGCTTCACTTTGATCTGATTCAGTGAAAATAAGAAATGTGAGTTCAGATTTCTTATTTCAGTGTTGGTCTCCCATTTCCATACTTCATTTTCATCTACTATCACATCCATGCTCATATGAACTTTCTTACTTATTGGATCATACAATTTGTATGCTCCAGTTGAGTGATATCCAAGTAAAATCATCTTCTCACTCTTATCATCTAGTTTGCTTCTCTTTGCATCTGGAATGTGTTTATAACAGATTGAACCAAACACCTTCAAATGTTTGACACTTGGTTTTCTTCCACTCCAAGCTTCTTCTAGAACTTTTTTCTTCAGTTTCTTAGTTGGACATTTGTTCAAAATGTAAGTAGCAGTACTGACTGCTTCTCCCCAAAACATATGTGGCATATTTTTCTGTTTTAACATGCTTCTGGCCATTTCAAGGATAGTTTTTTTCCTCCTTTCTGCTAAACCATTGTGTTGAGGAGTATAGGGAGATGTAACTTCATGAGATATACCTTCATCGTTGCAGAATTCTTCAAAACTCTTAGAGGTATACTCTCCACCACCATCAGTTCTCAAGATCTTAATTGATTTTTCACTTTCTTTCTCAACTAAGATCTTAAATTTCTTGAATACTTCTAAAGCTTCACTCTTAAGCTTGATGGTGTATAACCAAAGCATCTTGGTATGATCATCTACAAAAGTGATAAAGTACTTGCTTCCACCTAGTGTAGGTATCTCAAATGGACCACAAATATCAGAATGTATTACTTCCAGTCTAGTTTTTGATCTTTTGGGTTTCTCAGGCACAAAAGGAAGCCTACTTTGTTTACCCTTCAAACATATTTCACAAGTTTTCTTTTATGTGCATCTAAAACTGGTAAGCCAGATACTAAATTCTTAGTGCTCAGATAGGATAAGCTCCTAAAATTTAGATGACCATACCTCATATGCCATAACCAGTTTGAATCTTCATCAGTAGCAGCTGACATACACATATCTCTAGCATTTTGAATGCTGCACAAGAAGGTTCTACTCTTTGTCAGCTTTGACTTTAGTACCAGATTATCTTGTTTATCATATAGATACAAGATATTGCCTTGCATAGTGACTGAAAACCCTTTCTCAATCAATTGTCTAATACTTAATAGATTGCATTTCATTCCTAGAACAAGTAACACTTTCTCAATTGGTGCCTTTCTTCCATCTTTCATTTTTATAGCTATGTCACCAATTCCTTCTGACACAAGATTCCTGCTATCTGCGAGCCTAACATTTGTTTTCCTTGATGAATCAAAGTTAATCAGCCATTCTCTATGACCAGTCATATGATTAGAACACTCTGAATCTAGGTACTAATCTTCACAAAGTGGATTTCCTTCACATGTAGTAGCCATCAGTAAAACTACTTCAGAATCTGAACTATCTTGTGCTATGTTTGCCTTCTCTTCATTTTTCTAATTCCTTTTTCCATCTTTCTTGTGACAACACTCATCAACATAATGCCCAAACTTCTCACAGTTGTATCACTGAATCTTTCTCGTATCAAAATCTTTCTTCTTGTTCTGATTATTGCCAGAAACTGCACCAGACTTTGAATTTTCACCTTTTTCATCAGGCTTACCCCAATTTCCCTTCTTGAACTTTCATTTCCCTCTCTTCTTTGAATACTTGTCATACCCATCCTTCTTAGTGATTTGAGGTTGCAAGGCTTGTTGAGCACTTCTTTCTGAACTTCTTTCAATCACTAACATCTCATGAGCTTCAAGTGATGATTAAAGTTCTTCAATCTTCAGAGTTTTTACATCTTTGGATTCTTGTATAGCAACTACTATGAAATCAAATTTAGATGTGAGAGATCTCATTATCTTACCCACAACTTTTTGATCTGATACTTCTTCTCCACAAGCCTTCATCTGATTCACTACAGATAACAGCTTGGAGATGCAATCATTGATCCTTTGATCATCCTCCATCAACATCAACTCATACTTCCTCCTTAGTGATCGCAGCTTCACTTGCTTCATATTATCACTACCTTCATAGTACTTTGCTAAGATATCCCATGCTTATTTGGATCTTGTTATCTTTGAAATATTTTCAAAGTGATTGGAATCTACATTTTGTTGAATGTAGAACAATGCCTTGCAATCTTTCTTCTTCTGCTCCTTAATGCAGCTCTTTGAACATCTGTTGCATTTGCAGCAAGATCTTCATACCCATTCTCCACCAATTCAAGAACATCTTGCGCACCAAAAGTGATTTCATCAATGCACTCCACCTCTCCAGTTTTTTCCATCAAGAACTAGTATGTTTGTACCAAAACCTCCATTATTGGCCATGATTGTTGTGCACGAAACCTGTGAATCTTCACACTTCACTCGTGTTTCCTAGAATATTCACCCCTCACAATTACTCTCGTGTTTCCCTGAATGAAAACCCAAGGCCCTAGATGCCAATTATTAGCACATCTATGGTTTCTTCTCATGCAAGCAATCATAAATTAGGGTTTCTAATGAAGGAGATGAAGTTGGTTATGGTGGTTAGGGTTTGTTATAGATTGATGAGAGAGAGAGAGAGAATAGCATTGAAAGTTGTTATTCACATTGGATTATGAAAAATGAGTTACAGGTAAGTATATATACAATGACTTAGAGAAAGTCTCTTGTAACTACCTAACAAGCTTATCCAAACAAAATAAACTAAAGTCTTAAGCACTTGTTAATCATGATTATGGATTAAAACACACAAACTAATACTAATTACTTGTATTAAGAAACGTGATAGAGAACATTAAACAACCTTAATTATATATAAACATAATATTACTAAAAACAAACAATTTCTAAAACCAAATTAAGAAACTAACCGAAAAATGAATGATCATATAATAGAACATCACAATTAATTGATAGTAATTTTTTATCCTTTTATAAAATTTGAAGGTATAAGTTGATTGTTAAATTAAAAAATGCAGAAGATATAGTAAAGTGAGTGAAGCATACGTCATAGCTATTTATTAACCGACTTATGATAAAAATAATTGTATATGATATGATAAAGTTTATGAACAAGGAATTGATTCTGAACTCTAGAGTGATCAAAGTAGTAATTCAAAGGAAGAAAAAAAACATGACATACGTGATTTTTGGCGAAACAAAGATGGTTCCTCCTTGTACTCATAGCATAGGTGGTGTGGCAGATAGCAATGAGAGATGGAATAAGATTTTTTTTTTTTTTTTTTTTTTGAGGAAATGGAATAAGATTTTTGTTCTTTGACGATAATATATGATTGCAAGAAAAAGTGAAAGTGAAAGAAGAAAGGATTGTGGGTGGAAAGGAATTTTTCTCCTTTATTTCCATTTCCATGCGCCACTCTTCTGCCACGCATGTCTTCAATTAGTGAATCATTACCGGTTTGAAATTAGGCCTCGCAAAGTTTAATATTTTGATCTAAAGTTTAATATTTAAATTTGAACTAATATCATCTGTCATAGTTTTATATTTGAGTAAATTACACCACACTTCCTTCAAATATGTTTGAATTACACTCTTCTATTCTCTTATGTTAAAATATACATTTTCCTCTCCTCTTATTCAAAACATATTAGAAAATATATCACTCCCCTCCATTGAGAGAAACTTGAATTACATTCCCCTTCCCCTCTTAAGTTAAAGGGAAATTCTATGATGAAGTCATGAGAATGACTTTTCCAATAAAGTTAACACTATAGCATCAAAAGTGTTGTGAGTAACTCCACTGTTTGTACAGTGGCATCAAAAGTTCCACCCCAATGGTATCATCAATTCATCATATTAACAAGAATACACTTAATCTAATTTTATCCTACCTTGTTTTAAGTGTAACATCCCACAAAGTGTGACACTTAAGACTATCACATGATATCAGCAACTCTGTTTGCATATTAAAGATGTCAACGATAAAATAGTACTTGTAAGTCTAAGATGTTGCAAGCATTACTAGATGAATTTCTATTGATCATTAATCAGTAATCAACAATTTAAAATGAATTCATCAATAAGATTAAAATTAACTTTTTCAAAAAATTCAGTTTCACGACTGTACCGTAGAAGCTCCCCTAAGTTAAAATCTACTCTTTAGTCCCTCAATATTTTTTTTTTAATTTCTAATGATCTAGCAAAAAGTTAATCTAACGCACTTCAAAGAAAAATAGCAGTGTGGGTTCATTTTATTTTAATATAATCAAATTTTAAAGACATATCTTTCTCTATTCTTTTATTCACAATCTCATTAACATATAGTTTTAAATCCTATTATAAAATATGAAACAATCCAAAATAAAATTAAAATATGTGAAAAATTATTAAAGTCGATTAAGTATCGTTATTTAAAAGTGAATTTTATACTCTAAATTATAAAATTAATAACAAAATATTTAAATTTAATGTCATTGACATTTAGATTATAAAGAAACATATTTATATTTTTAAAATGGTGATTCAATATTAATATATATTATAAAAATATTTATCTATTTTAAAATATATTAAAGTGTAATCTATATTTAATTAATTATTCAGTGAGGGGGTTGTAATTCTTATAGGGAATGAGAGTATAAATTTTACTTTTTAAAGGAGGATGGTGTATATTATAACATAAGAGGGGAGGGAGTGTAATCCAAGTATCTTTGAGGGAAGGAGAGTGTAATTTACTTCTTATATTTTGAGTCTGATTTTTTATAATCTGTATTTTATGTTGGTTTATTTGAAAGGATTTAATTTTGTGCAAATTGTGTAAAGTTGTTTTACACATAAATCCAATCAAATAATAATTATATTTTAAGACTGAAGTTAAAAAAGTGATGTTGTCATCTAATTTAATTGGACGTACATGTAGAAAGATTTTACACCGTCAATGTGTAACAATTAATCTCCCGATTATAATGTCTATCTTATATTAACCTTTTTAAATATTGATATCTAATATGAAATATTTAAATAGACCAATAAGTTAATAGGTCGATAATAAATTTTGTTTCATTCTCTAACATGATATTTAGATAGTATAAGTTTAGAGAATGATTATTTATCCATAACTCAGTTGGCATTTTATATGTAGGGGTTGGGTTCGAACCTCGGACACTCCACTTCCCTGTAATTAAATTGTGTGAGCTCTAGTCACTAGGCTATTTGATAAAAAATAAAAAAAACGATCTATTTTTTATAGTTTATAATAATACATTTACATGTATAAAAATTTGTGTAAGGTGATATGGTTACACAAATGGAAATGTTTAACAAATATAATATAATAAGAATAGTTTTAAAAAATCATATTATTAAAAAAAAATCACAGTTAGTATGTCGGTCTGATAACCTAAAAAGTTTTTATTGTAAAGATAAAACAAAAAAAAAAAACAATATTTTGCTAACCAGTGCCCTAAGGGCAATGGTTAAGGATTCCATTAATAAGAATTTTGTCTTGAAAATTCAAGTATTTATTTTTTTTCTTAGCAATAATTACACCACTTTTCAATGCTAACTTACTTATTTTAGTACTTTAACTAATGCCCCAAGAGCAATGGTTAGTATTCCCCTAAAAAAAGTAGTCACCTCGACTATAATAAACTTTGTCGACTTGATCATACATGACCAGCACGTGTTTTCCATGTTCCAAAGGAAAACACACATTTTTAAACTTCGAATGATTTTAAGATAATATTTTTATATTAATTTTTTTAACCAATGTTCGAGGATTCTCACTGTATTTTCATCCTATATTATATAATTACAGTCAAAAGTGTTAAAAAGTAATATTTATTTTACATTGTTTTTTGAAGAATTATGGATAACTTGTACGACAAACAATAAAAGTTTGCCACGCAAGCAAATTTGTAAATGGAGTCAAAATTAACTTTTGTGTATCACTTAGAAATTTACCTATGTGGACAATTTTCATTGAATGTTTATGGTAAATTACTCACAATTCTTCAAAGATAATTTAGATTTCATGTTTGAGTTTTGTCGTTAGACTCTCATTACATAAAAAATAAAATAAAATAAAATTGGCACTAGAGTCTATAGCATAAAAAAGCTATACTGTTTTAATTGATACCCAGGAAAACTAAATGAGTTTTGTTAACTGCATAATGTAGGTAACTTTTGTATATTGAGACACAATTATGTAAATTTTGCATTGAGATTTGAAATCATTAGTTCTGGTAAAAATCTACTGTAATTGTATGGTTCCTTAAGTAGTTTCATACTTAATCCATTTATTATAAGGTTAAATCATTTACTTGAGGCCTCCTCTGCCAAGCGTGATGGGAGCAGCAAGTAAATTATGGTTGCCTTTGAAATTTAGACTTATATTATGATATAACATATTTGTATAAATCATGTAGGGCAAATAATGAAAATAGTGTTACATTCACAGGTCACAACATTTAATATATCTACCCTCAAAGAGTTTCAGTAGAAGGAACATATTTTAAGATTGTAAAACTAATTAAGTTCATATATGTCATTTTAATATGTATTTCATATGATTTTCTTGTAAAAAGAAACACACACAAGATTTCCTACTCACACAGACTTGTAAGCAATTAAATAGAAAAAGTGATGCTCACTCAATAACTATAATCCGCATCCTAACAAAATGGTTTACATAGAAATTTAAGGGATCATCTCAAACAATGTAGTTATACATAACAATCAAGAAGAATCATTTCCCTCTTTTACTTTCAGAGACTAAAGAGCTTCTCTTTGTACTACTAATGCTATTGGGGGATTCATTGTTCCATCTTTACCTCTTTCAAGAGAAGAACTTGAGCCAGATTTGGCTGATACTACGTCTTCCGTAGCCGAAGATTGATCGCGGGAATCAATTTCTTTCATGGATAACTTATCTTCCAAGATATCATAACTATTCCCAGTCCTGGCTTCTTGAGCAAGAGAGCACCAACAGCAGCATAACCAAAGTGTGCAATCAGAAAATGATGGTTTTCCAAAACAGAATTCATAGGCAGGCAAATTGAACCTCTTTCTCATTTGAATCCTCCAAAATCCACCATAAAGTAAACCACAAAAACTAAGAATGATTCCAAAAGCTACTAGTGCTTGTCTAACATTGTCATCATCAATTCTAACAGAAGCCAATACAAATATCCAAAAGGGAGCCATACAAAACAGCATAAATGTAGCTATATGAACATACATGTTCCCAAATCCAAGTCTCTCCATGTTCCATCCAAACGCACAAAAAGGGCAGAAAAGTGAGAGATATGATAATGATAGATCATTCCAAATGTCAAGTATTCCTCCACTCCATTTCGGTCTATTTTCTATAATTCCTCCTTGTTGATCTTTAGATACAAATGCGTATTTTTTCTCGAAGGGTTTGTCTCTAACTTGAACCTGTGATTCTTCATCTATCTCACAATCATAGTCCTTACCAAGTGGACTAAGAATAATGTACAATCCAGCTGTTGCCGGTGCCGCAATTGCAACGGATATGGCAATTCCAAGTTCAATGGCTGGTCTCTCAGATCTTTTATATCCTAAATTTAGACTACAAACTGCATATTGAGCAAAACAGTTAACATGAAGGAGAATAACAACTACCATCATATGTGCCCATTCACGAGGCTTAGAAGTACCATTTTTGCAGAAAATCATTCTAAGTGTAGTAATATCATTTGATCTCCATCTACACAAAAGAACAAGATGGTGGAACCTCTTTGGATGATTATACAAAGACATTAGTGTAAAGAGAGCATTTAGTATTTGGTTACTTATTTCAAACCATGTATTCCTCTCAGACTTTGTTTTTAGCACATTATTCAACATTCCTGTCATGACCAAGAACAGAATCTCCCCCGATACAGCGACACAGATTCCCCACGCGAAAAGGGCCATGTTCATTGGGTTTTTGATCCATTCCTTGAACCTTTTCTTGACTGAATTCCGTTCAAGTTTCTGAGAAAACATGGTACTGAATCGCGACTTTAAGCCATCGGAACGCGGAGAAGGCACAGACTGTGAAATCTGGTCTTTTTCAATAACAAGCTCATTGACTTTGGCAGATGCAGAACCAATTTTGAGAAACTTTCTTTGAGGATTTTCATTGCTTGGAAATGTTTTTGGAGTGGTTGAAATATCTATAGAAGCAAATTCCTTCACTTGACTCCCATTAGATTCTTCAATTTCATCTTGGTGATTTACAATACCATTTTCAACTGAAATCATTCTGATACTGAACTTTGAGCTTTCACAATAAGAATCAGAACCATACCACTAACGGTATCAGTATAGTAAAATTACTGCAAAGACATAACATTATGATCTGTAGTAAGTTTTCAAATCCATAATAAACAGAAGTGACAGAACTAATTACTTGTATTAAGAAACGTGATAGTGAACATTAAACAACCTTAATTATAAACATAATATTACTAAAAACATAATTAAGAAACTAACCGAAAAATGAATGATCATATAATAGAAACATCAGAATCAAACAATAACATCCAATTTCCAAGGCATAAACCTTAGAGGCAGAATGATCATTGGTACCACGATTAATTAGTAGAAATTTTTTATTCTTTTGTTTAATAAAAAAATGCAGAAGATATAGTAAAGTGAGTGAGGCATACGTGATAGTTATTAACCGACTTATGACAAAAAATAATTGTATATGATAAAGTTTATGAACAAGGAAAGTGATGAAAGAAAAAAAACATGACATACGTATATTTCGGCGAAACACAATAAGGATGGTTCCTCCTCGTACAAGTACTCATAGCAATGAGAGATGGATTAAGATTTTAGTTCTTTAATGCAAGAAAATGAAAGAAGAAAGGATTGGATTGTGGGTGGAAAAGAATAAGAATTTTTCTCCTTTGTTTCCAGAGCCGTGCTATTTAAAGGGAATGAAAACATAGCCAATCAAAACAATGCATGTGAGGAATTCAAGGAAGAGAGAGGGATATATCAGCATGAGAGAGAAGATGAAAATAGCCTTCGTGTAAAGATTCTTATTTCCATTTCCATGCACCACTCTTCTGCCACGCAACTCTTCGTGTAAAGATTCGTTTATTTCCGAATTAGTATTTGCTACTAAATCATAGCTTTCAATTAGTGAATCATTAATAGGGTTGAATTTAGTCCTTGCAAAGTCTCCTCATTTAATCAAAATTTTAAGTCTATAATACAATTACATATATAAAGTGATATGGTTACAAAATACTATAATATAACAAATAACAATAGTTATAAAAGAAAATAATAATCACAGTTAATATGTCGGTCTGATAACCTAAAAAGTTGAAAAAACCAAACAAAACGAAGTAGAAAAGGAAACCCACTATGTATTGTCGGCGAATGAAAAAACCAAACAATTTAGGATATGCTTTATTTAGTTTAGTTTTAATTATAATAAAGTTTGAAGTTTCGTAATAAAACAGTAAACATGATGGTTACATAACATTATAAAAACTTCGAGAACATAGAAAAAATTTGATAATTTTATGACAAAATATTAATCTAGATTGAGTAAACAACCATCAACTTAATTGTTCAGAGTCCAAATCCATGTTTTATTCAATCAAGATTATGATTAAGTTTCACGACAAACGAGGATTAAATGTAAGATCCTTTTATTTCTTTTGACAATAATGTGTAATCCAGTCATTAGGCACGAAAATGCAAATCATTAACACAACATATGATGATAAACAAATTTGAGATTGTTTGTATGAATTAGTATCCGCATATAATTAAAGAAAAAAGCGTGTACAAATTAGTATCCGCATATAATTCAAGAAAAAAGCGTGTGTATATATTAACATTATAACCGGGCTTGCATAACACTACCAAAAAAAAATAACCGGGCTCGCATAAACAATGTGTAAACAAGAAATTATAGTAGTTTCATTCATACTCAAGCAACCTCATTTCAACTCATTTCTTGAATTCAATCCAACCGATTCAATTGAAACCATAACAAGTACACTCTAAAATACATGTATAGGGCAGAACAATAGAACACACAATCATAGAACAGAAAATCAAATATTATGTCCAACTAATATTTGATTACAGCTTATGTGAGATCATCCTCCTCAAGCTCTTTGGCTTTCAGCTTTTCCTTCACCCTCAAAAGAAGCGTTGTCTTCCAAGAATCCTGCACAATCAATCAGGTAATGTTGATGAACTATTGACACTAAGCATGTGTGTTTTCACGGTGAATGATCACATTTGGTACAAAGCTACAACTTTCTTTTCAAAATCACGATGAAAAGAGATCAAAACGTGTGGCAGCGGTGGGTCACAGCATAAACAAACAGGTACTAAAGCTACTTATCAATCAAATGCAAAAAAAAAAAAAAAGAGGAAACAAATCAGCGCCAAGGTCAGAACAACAAGCACACACTATAGAGTATTTCAGAAGCAATATTTTATTAGTAATTTAAAATTTCATGCAATTTTTGTTTTAACAAAAGGTACAGAGCTATCATTACAGGAAAAGAACCAAATGCACAAGTCAAAAACACACGACTTCCTGTCCATGGACCATAAGTGCTCAAGAACACTCTTAAAACCACCAGAAGGATAACAACTGTTTATCATCCAAATTCAAAGCACAATGTAATACTGATAATAAAAGAGAAAAGGGAAAACTGGTCCATTAAAGCTACTGCCATAATTAAATTCCATGGAAGCGTTGATCCATTGTGAGTTTATTGTAGGCAATCTTACCATGCATTTACATTGCAAGAAACTGATTCGACTGCTTGAACCCAGGACTATCTAGTCATACAACATTTGTAAGTTGCACAGAAATTGTAACACCAATAGAAGAAACAAATTGTATGTTTCCTTGATTTTCTTTCACCTATTGAAGAGCAAACAGAGGAGCCCCATGGTGCAATAGTTAGGGTTGCTGTAGTGTAACTAGAAAGTCACGAGTTCATGGCATGAAATCAAGATCTTACAACTACAAAGACTGCCTACAATAGACCTATTACAACCGATCCAACCCTTACCTAGAACAGCCATAAAATAAGCTTTGTATCAGCAGCCAACTAAAAACACCAGCTGAGATATGAGAATAACATCAGAACTTCAAATCTGACTCCTCTAAAGTGAACTCTCACAATAGATCCTTTTGACCATGAAATTGCAAGGTTTAATAGGACAGAAGACAACAAATGTTCTTCTAAGCATAACTGTGCTAACATGGGTCAAACCTTGCCAAATTTGGCGACTTTCTATTGGCCATTATTTTAACACTCCAAACAAGACTACTTGAAATCAAACGAATAAAGCATATTGACCAAGTAACAGAACATACAAATGTTTACACAAGGTTATGTCTATTCAGTTGCAATAAAATGTGGACATAAACTTGTCAAGAAAAAGTGGACAAAAACTACACTTAGAACTTTTCTGTTAGATATAAACTATATACGAAATGTTGATTTTTTAGAAGCTTACCAGAGGGGTCATGCTATCGAAGTCCTTGACGACATCAGTAAACTTTCCAACATCTTCTTCATCAACTGCGGCAGCAACATCCTATCCACCCAAAAAAAAAAATGTCAATTCATATGCAAAACATATATGTAAAATGTGAACAAAATAATCCTAATGTTAAAATAAATACCAGAATTAAATACAAGATTATGATATTGCAAGCAGCAACTAAAAAATCTACACATTTTGATCCAATTCTCTTGGTCCAATACAAATTGATAATGAAATTCAACATTAGTAACCTACCGCCAATAATCTATACTCGCGTGTTCCTGAAAATGTTGGATCTAATTCCTGCAAAACAAATACAAAACAAAGAATTGAGCAACTAATAAGATGTTTGGGGTCTCAAGATGTATATTGTTGAAAATCAATAAACCTGATATCTCTCTAAAGCATTGCTTATGGCAACAGGATCCCCTTTGCAGAGTTGGCAAATGCCAGCATTGAGAAGATGGCCTTTAACTCCGTACTTCAGCAGATTATTGTTTAGAGACTGGCGAGCAATCTCTTCATAAATATCAATAGATGTCTGATATCTAAAGAGGTGTGATAAAAAAAAGGAACAGTTAACATTCGATTTAACATAAAGTGGAGGCTGAGATAAAGTTCCTTCCATTTAAAAAAACAAACTCTGCATTTCTCTAATAGTTCCGAAACTTAATAGAGCAAATCGCTCACCCTAAGATATATCATAGACCAAAGGCAGCAATGGACAAACTTTTGTTTACACAAGTCAACATATGAATTTTAGAAAGAAACATGCTAAACTTCTTTCAAGATTATAGACATCGCTACTAAATTTCTAAAGTCAAACAGTCTGCAATGCATTGAAAGAATGTTAATCTGGGATGGAGAGTGGGGTGGAGAAATCTACTGAGACAAAAGAAAGCCAAAAGAAAATTCCCCAAATAAATTACGAACAAAGGACGAAAAATTCATATAGAAGAAATAATTAAAAGATAAAATATGCGGAAGAAAGTATAAGATCTTACTGTTCCAGCTGAGCAGAAAATTGGGCCACTTTCTGCTTGCACTGGTTTGCAGAAGTTGTCACCTCTTCATTTTGATAAAAATCAGCTGATTTTTCAAAGTAAACAACAGCCTGCTCAATATTTTGTTCGGACTCATATAACTCTGCAATTTCCTGCGTATAATAGTAAAATCCAGTTATGACATGTTCATGAGGATTCCAGTAACTTGGTAAACGTGAGTCACACAATCAATGACCAGAAGCTGGGATACGCATGAGAAGGCGTAAAAAAATGACAGCCCACAAGAGGGAGTGCCGTAAGTCATTAACTTAAACTATTGGACAGAAACAAAAATCCAAAGATACAGAGATATATACCTTCAAATATCTAGCAGCCATAGAGAGTCTGCCAATATCACAGAAAAGATTCACAGCATGGTCTAGGCACGATACAGCCTCTGTAACACAAAAGAGAAAACGGAACTCAACATTAGAAATGCTATCATTTTCACACTGTGCAAGCGACTAACATTCCAACACACGCTAGACTGATTTATATTTCATTCTAGCTAAGCTACGCAATCACAAATACCAATCTAGCAATAGGCAGCAAATAAATAATCAAAATACGGAATGAAGACATCTGTAAAAGAAACCAATCAGATCAGATGGAACTCAAATGACAGCAACTTGCACAAATAATTTTCAGTAACTTAAACAAGTCTGGATATAAGAGTATGAAATGAACCTTAAGTTAAAACTTGTTCAAAGCATATACATATAAAGTATTTGATTTAAAAGAAACCAATCAGATCAGATGGAACTCAAATGTCAGCAACTTGCCCATATAATTTTCTATAACTTAAACAAGTCTAGATATAAGAGTATGTAATGAACCTCAAGTTAAAACTTATTCAAAGCATATACGAATACAGTATCTGATATATACGAATACAGTATCTGATTTATTAATACATATTACATATGGATAGCTCAATGCAGTAGCACGTTCGAAATGAAATAAGAGCAATAACAACCATAAAAAGAATTCTAGTGTATATCACGTGATTATGCAAAAAGGATGCAATTGATTCATCCGTTTTGCATTAAAGTTCATAAATAGAAATATTACTACTAAAAAAGTATTAGCCTTTATGGATGGAGGCAAGAGCAACATTTGGAGCAGAATTATAAATGCGAAAGAATATAACATATGCCAAAAAAAAACAATAGTTGGTTTTTGAATTTGAGGCATATATATAGATTGCTCTTGGAAGTGCACGTATATGGTTTTCTCTTGAAGTGCATGGCAGATAATTAGAGCCAATAATATTGATTTTTTCAGATTCAATGTAAATTTTGGTCACTATAGTAAAGTTTTCAACTCATTTGAGCTTTGAGCCCTATAATAATTTTCTCAAGTATAGATCCCTACAGTTTCATAGCAGTATGTTGTTGGTCCATCAGGTAGCAATACTTTACTAAGTTAAACTATAGGAACCAGCCCTTTCTGCAAAATAGGAAACATTTACTTTTGATGAAAAGAAAACCCAACTTTCTGTGGAAACACAGGAACTGACATTTATTTTAAACCTGATTTTTATTCAACAGAAATGTTTCCTTTCTGTAAGATTCCAATGCAGTAGCATGTTCGAAATGAAATAAGAGTAATAACAACCATAAAAGAATTCTAGTGCACACACCGGTAACAACTTACATACATACCACTTATATTAGTCTTTTTATAGCAATGTGAAGCATCAACATAAGCCTGTGCAGCCTCATGCTTGCTTTCCATCTAAAAACAGAAGACTACAATGTTAATTGCATGCTTAAGAGAAATACATCATGATAAACCACATGCCAAAAAACTAATCCTATATGTTACCTTCAAATGACAATTCGCCAACTTTAGGTATGTCGCTGCCGCTTTGTCCCCTGAAATGCCAAATCGAACGAATCAGAACAACATACAAAACTATTCCATCCTCAATCATAAAGTTAATCACAATTATTTACAACAAATTAAAATGATCAGTCACCAAATTTAAGGTAGGTAGCCAAAATACTATGGTTAATCATTTAGTTACGAAGCACCGACACAAACACAAACACGGACACATCGACACTGATAATAACTTGAGAAAATGACACGATTAAATGTAATTATGTGTCTGGTATCGTGACATGTGTCGAAACATCTTCAATCAGAAGTACAAAGACCACTACCAAAAAAAAATATGCAACAAAAATTGATAATCACGTTCGTAATACACAGTATCCACTTATTTCATCGCAAAATCTCATCCACAGTGAAAAAACGATAATAAGTCAAGGTATCTCAAAAAAAATCCAAAATTCGATTCCAACGTAACTAATCGATCAAAAAATAAATTAGGTCAACAAATTTTTCAACTAAAATCAAATTAAATTTATACATTAACAAATTAGGTAAAAACAAACAATAATTCCGCATTTGAAATCAAGAATCGAAAACCTGAAATCAAAACTCGCCGATCATAATAATAACAAAAATTTCAGTAATTTGATCGATTGACGAAAAATGAAAATGTAAAGAGAAAGAAAGATTGAATTACATGATTTAGCGAGTTTGAAGGAATTAGCAGATTTATCGAAGAGATCGGCGGCGTCATCGTATTTGGAACTGAATAAGCCCCAACCGCTGAGCTTCTTCTCAGCTTTCTTCTCGAAATCTTCTGCTCTCGCTAAGTGATCGGCCATTTCAGAGATTGGGAGAAAGGAATAGATCGGTTCACTGTGTTATGGAAGATAAGGAAGAAGAAGAAGAAGAAGAAGAAGAATAGTAAGAAAAGGGAAGAGAATAGAGAGAGACTCTGTTGAAGAATGAGGACCAGGTCTAATCTAAACCCAAAAACTGCTAAGAAAAAGTGGAAGAAATATTTGTCTATTTTATTTTATTTTTTTATATATTTTTACTTTCCTTCTATGGAAAAATATTTATTTTCTTTCTTCTTAACAAAAAAAAAAAAAATTATTTTCTCGTCACATTAGGCATCATGCATGATAACAAACATGTATCTTTCCGTTATAAAAAAAAACTGATAATATTTGGGTGACATTGTGATTGGTGACATTGGTCAACCACAATGTGACAAGTGTACAAATAAACAAATAAATATTGTGAAAGAGAAAGAAGAAAAACACTTTTAACATTGTGGTTGGCCAATATCACAATATCATCAACCACAATATCACCTAAGTGCTACCCAAAAAAACATGTGTCTTTCCCTTTGATTAATAAAAAAACATGTATCTTTCTTTTATGGAAAATGCTAAAGAGTGTCTTTAAGGCATTGGTTAAGAGAACAATAATAGTAATATTGTGTTGGAAAGTAATAAAAAGTGATGAATTCAAGTTTTAAAATTTTTAAAGTTATAGTTTCCAATGTAAAGCAACTATTTTTTGTTTCCTTAACCATTGCCTTAAGGGCACTGGTTAACAAGACCCATCTTTTATAAAAAAAAAAAGAATAAAAAGAACATATACATCTCTAGGCTAAGGTTTACTTTGACATTACTATACCTCTCCATACATGGTGTTGAATTCCTAGGATTAACCTGCCAAAAATTTGACAACAACGACAAAGTCTTATTCTACTAAATGGGACGGTTGCATAGATCAAATGATGTCATAATGCTCTATCTTATATCATATTTTTATCTAATTTATTAACCTATAAATATTTCTTAATAGTTTCTTTTATACTTTTCTAGGTATTTCTTTGCCTATGATGATTTGATTATTCTGCATAATATACTTTTCCTACTATAAAATCCATCTCTCTCTCTCTCTCTCTAGTGTTGTCATTTCTAATATTATACCGTTTGCTACACATCCAACACAACATCTTCAACTCCACTACATTTGATTTACTTTTGAATTGGTTTTTGGAAGTTTAAAACTTTGTCACATATAACATCGTCAATCTTATGATCATTTAATAAAACTTTTCCTTCATCTTAAGCGGTACTTTCACATCACATAAAATATCCTCCATCTTAACTAGCCAAATTGAATTATATGGTTACATCTCCTTCTATTTCCCTATCTTTTTGTACTATGCATCCAATATATTTAATCTTTGTTTACCTGTGGTATGATATAATCTTTAATTGTCATCTATAAGTTAGAATCGCTTTGCCTTTTGATAAAATTACATTTAATACATATGTTCTGCTTTTGCTTAGGCAGAATCTATACGTTACTAAAACCTGTCTCCAACTTGCCAAATATGTGGGTATTCTTAAAATATGAAAAGATCCAATATGTAACACGTCAGACTGCTTTCAAGATTGCCGACTGACCCCACAAACCAACACGAGTCTTTTTAGCGTGTTTTGTCCTCACTCGGACGCTTACCAAGAAACTTTCCGGTGGGTCACCCATCCCAAAATTGCTCCAAGTCAAGCACGCTTAACTGTGGAGTTCTTATGGAATTAGCTACTGAAAAGAAGATGCATCTTGTTAATATAGGTAGTACCAAACAATTCTTATAAGCCTTCCTTCAACCATACAGTCCCATACCTGCACGGTGTAACGCTCTAGTCGTTGTTTTATTTATTTTAATTTATTTAGAGTCTTGTATGATTTTAGATGATATTGGTGATTTATGTGGTGTTATATTTTATTATATAGTTTATTTTAATAATAATTAGATTAAGTGAGATATTACTATTATTTTGGAGTTTGAGGAGTTAATTAATATTTAATAGAATTAAGGGGGAGTTAAATGAAAATAAGGGGAGTTAAGTAAATGGAAAGTTGGGAAAATAGAGGTCAGAAGCATCTTACGTGAAAACTGACAAGTTGGGAGAAAAGGGAGAGAAGAGCAAGTTAGGCCAAGGAACCATATTGCTGTGCATTCTTTCAATTGAATTAAGGTAAGGGTGGGTTTTACTTCAGTAGTATAGATATGAAATTCTGAATTGGAGTTTAACAGGTTTTTGGTGGAAATTGAGAAATTGGGTCTAAGATGAATTAATGGTTTTTGGGGTAGATATTGCTGTTATGATGTTAGAATTAGGTTCTGGTTGCATAGAACACTTCATTGCTTATCTGTAAACTAATTTGGGGAGTGAATTGGAGGAAAATGAGATTTTTGGAAAAACCAGTTTTCTGCCCGTACAGAAGTTCATCGCTCGCCTCGCGAGTAGCCTTGCTCGCCAAGGCGAGTGAGCAACTTCATAGCTCGCCTCGCGAGCAGACCAACTCGCCGTGGCGAGCAACCCAGTTGAAAAACTTGATTTTCAAATTGTTGTTATAAGATGTTTTGGGGATAGTTTAATGTGCCTAAATGATTTTAAAGAGGACTGGGGCAAGTTTTAGATTAAAAAGATGAATAAGGAGCTTAGAATCGAAGTTTGAGTGAGAAAAATGTCAAAACTTCTGAGAGCACCATATTTTCACTCGCCTCGAGTTCGCCTCGAACTCGCTGTGGCGAGCAACCTGTTTTGTGAGTTCGCCATAGCGAGCAGATGTGCTCGCGAGGCGAGTTACCCAGTTTTGTATGTTGATTGTGCTTGTTTGAATGGTGATGATTGATGTTGTTGTTTGAGCATAATTGTGATTGGTTGTGCATCTTTCTGGATTGCTGGATTACTGTTTGTTGATGTTGTTGATGGCTGTTACGTATGTTACATTATTAAATCATACATGTTGAATGGATTTCGGAGTCATATGAGAATGTATGCATGGTCAAGTTGTATGTAGATATACACAAGTAGGTCCATAACATATGCATAAACAGCGGGAGGACTCATGTCCTGGAGCACTAGTTGTTCACAGCGGTGAGGGCTTCGGTCCTGATGAATGCTTTAACCATTCAAAAGCGGTGAGGGCTTTGGTCCTGTTTGGTACCACATGCATAATTGCATTTATTGAGGGGTCTTAGTGGTGTCATCATGTCATGCATGAGTCTTTGTTGTTGGTGGTAATTGTTATAATGATGATGATGATGTTGTTGTTGATGTATGTATAATTATACACCTATTATGATGAAATGATTTGAAGATAAGTTGTTGCTTTGTGAAATATATATTTATATTTACAAGATAATGTATTGATGTTTAATAGGGTGTTAGATTCAATTGTTGATTTTGATATCTATATTTTATTGTTGTGAATCTCACCCCTTCTGTTTGAAAATGTTGTCCTTCCTATGGGTAATTTGCAGGTGATCATGAGTAGTCGGTGGTGGCTCAAGTATCGTGTCTAGGGCTCTGATACGTGGGATGAGATGTCTTATTGTTTTCTTTCCTATGTATCAATTTTTGGAACATGATGATGTGACCCTATGATTGTTTAGATTTCTTTGATGAGGCTTTTATGCCAAGATTTCTATTGGAGAATTAATATGTTGATGATGGTTTTAATGTTGAATATATTCCGCTGCAAATTGATGTTGGTTATTAAATAGTTTTATTTTCTATTTAAGAAATTTTGAAATGTAGTGTAGCATGTCTGTTTGGTGAATTACTCTGATGAATATTTTGTATTTAATTGCTTTTGGATAACGGGGTGTTACACACGACCTCAGGATCCCTCTCATTCCGATGTGATTCAATTTTGCCTAGAAGCATGCCAGGAGCCGGACCACTCCCCGCCCTCATCAGCCTCGGGCGTTACATGCCCACTAAGCGGAGGCGTTACACAATACATGTTATAAGTGTCGGATCATATGACATGATTAACATACTTGTAAAGGTGAGGGACCATCCTTATTGAAGGTTGTACACTCCCTAGATATAGTCCTAATTTGAGCGCCTCACATGCTATATCAATGATAGTTATCTTAAAAGACCAGTATACGTGGGTTAATCATAAATCTCAATAAAAAGGAGGACAAAATCCTAACAACTACAGCAAAACCCAAGGGAGACACTGACAAGAAAAATAACTCAATCAAAGCAGGTCAAAAGCATAAAGTCCTTCAGAATTTTAGCAATGCTAACAAAACCCATAATGATGGTAAAGAAGGGTATAAGAAAACCTGTTACAACACAAGGACGAACTATCGAGTAACATATCCCTCTGTCACCCCTCGCCGATTGACCCATCACACTTAAAGACTACTTGGAAAGAACCTTAAGCATTGCATAACAATGATTGTCCTACACTAGTGCATGTAGAGGAAGGGACACATATGTCAGGTTTAAGACCCAAGGATATAGATCATCTTGGTATAGTTAGGGTGTGTTTGGTAAAAAAAAGCTATAAGCTAGCTGATAGCTAAGCTAGTTTATAACTGATGGCTGATAGCTGAAAAGTTAGCTGATTAAAATTAAAAGTGTTCGGTAAAATTAACTGTTGAAGTGACTATAAATATAAAATGACATAAAAGGACATGCTTGTTTAATTTTTTCTAATATCATATATATAATTTTTATTACTTAACACATTTATTTCTAAATATTTAAATATATTTCAAATTATTTTCATCTCCAAAATAATAAATGTATTTATGAATTCAATCGAACTTTTTATTTAACAATTTTATTTTATTTTTATGAATTTTATTTAACTAAACTTGCTTCATTATTATAAATTCTATATAAAATTATATATTATATGAATTATGAGCAAAGTAAAAAAATAAAAAATAAAAAGTGGACAAGAAAATTTAAAAAGTGATACATGGTAAACATGGTTAGTTTAAGAGATAGTGGGTAGTTTTTTTTTATTATAATAAAATAAAATAAAATTAAGAAAAGGTTAAATTGGGAAGAAAGTATAAAAAGCTACAAGCTATAAGCTAAAAAGCTACTTGGATTAGCTTCTTAAAAAACGGTATAAGCTAGTGAGAAAAACTTTTTACCAAACACATCTCATTTTATCAAAACAAGCTTATAAGCTAGTCCAACAAGCTATAAGCTAACTTTTTTTTATGTTACCAAACACAGCCTTAATGAAGATATATGTCTAAAACAACCAATGATTATTTTGAACTACCATACCCTGACAGAATCATGAATCAAATAAGGTCAAGTTAATCTATCAAGGGAGGGCATCCTTAGCATTAAAAAAAATTGATTGGTCATAATACATGTGTTGCTGGAGGGCCTTTTGAGGGTATTGAAATTGGTTTGGTCAGAGAGAATAGCAATTACAAGATGGAATTCCCTCTGAAAGGAAGGTGAAAATGAGTACAACACTTGTATAGATTATTATTTTACTCATTACTCCGAATTTAAATCCAAGACCTCCAACTACTTATCCTATAACTCACACCACCCGAAATACTTAACCCCCAAACTCTTCCTAATTATCAATCTTCAAATTAAACTTAATGTTGAGAGGCATTGGAGGATATCATTTCTTCTTTTGAGGAGGATGCTAATATTTCTCCAAAAACTTCGTTGTAGGACTATTTTACATTGAGAATGAATTTTCATTAACCTTATCAAATAAATGTATTGGGATAAATAATAACTAATACTATCGACAATTTGAATGAAGTCATATAAAATGGGATAAACAAATTTTTCAAAATTTCCTTATATTTTTCTTTCAAATATTTTTTTTCCTTATATTTTAAATAATAATGTTTTAAAAGTTTTTTTTTGAACAAATAATGTTTTAAAAGTTGGATCAGACAGTTGAACTACAATTCAATTATTTTGACGGTCCATCGTGGTTTTTTCCAGATTCAATGTTTGTTTGATTATTTTTTTAGAGTATTGATTTTTAAATATTGATTTTATATCTAATAAAATATCTTTAAACTGGTCTTTCGTACAAAAAATAAAATAAAAATATGATTAATAATGTTTAATAGTAGTAATGTATTTCTTTTCCATAAAAAAAGTAGTAATGTATTATTATTAATTTTTTTTTAAGAAAGTGGTAATGTATTTTTAAAAGAATACTCTTTTCGGTCTTAAATATATCCAACTTTTCACTTTTTAAGTTCTTTCAATAAATAATATACGTGGTCCATATTATATATCAAATATATCATATATTGAATATATCTAGAAAATGAAAATTATTTACATTTGAATACGGAGGGAATTTTGTAGAATTATATTAGTTGTACTTCCTTAAATAGATCTCACTCGTCAAAAAGTAGATGTACCAACAAAATAACCATATGTGTTCATGAAAACAAGTGGATAATTATCAGTAGACATCCTTTTTCAATACCTTCCTTGTACACCTGCCAACATGGATGGCAACTTTGTAATTTTGTTAAAAAGCAAGGGGCAAAACAGAAATTTCACATTTGTATTCTCACTCTATGAACTTTTCTTTGTGTTCTTCTCTAACTCTCTTCCCATCTTTCCTCAAAAAAAAAAAAACTCTCTTTCCCATTTAAGCCGCCTCTTGCCCCGCCGTCCATCTCCTTGCCGCCGCCACCTCTTTCCTTGTTTACCATCGTACCTCGCGGCTGTCTCACCATCGCTTTTGTCTCTCCTTCCCAATCTATTTCTCTCTCTCTCTCTCTCTCTCTCTCTCTCTCTGAGAACATGGTTGAGTACTGCAATTCGACGGCGTCGTGGTTTGCGACGGCAACAGTGAGATTCGAAAACCGACGAGTCCATGTGCGTAGACGGCGAGACTGTGGACGGAGATGGTGAGGACGACGTCAGAAAAATGGAGGAAAGTGAGGAGAAAATGAAGAAGGTGGAGGAGAAAGTGTGGTGGGGCGGAGAAAACCAAAAAGGAGGAGAAAGAGTGAGGAAACAGAGATGTCTTCTATGGTCCATTTTTTTTCACTCAACAATACTAACCTGAAAAGGAAATAAAAATTCTCCTTTTCTTATTCTTCCATTCATCAATTCAGCATCCAATCCAAACAAAACTGAATATTTCCTTCGAATGAGGAAGAAAAAATCATTGGTGAATGAACAAAATGAGGGGTATCAGTAGTAGTGTTGTATCTTATGCAGCGGCGAAGTGGGTGGTCGGAGTTATAATCGTTGGTGTGGAAAGGGAGAGAAGAGAGAGGGAAAATGGTTGGAAAAGAAACACGTGAGTGAGTTGAGAGATGGTGAACGAAGAGAGTAGGAAACCAAGAAGGAGGAGAGAGTGAGGACACAATTTTTAATTTTTATTTTATTTTGAGCTGAAACATTTATTATTTATTATTGTCACATAGGTGCCACATAAGGGGTGTAGATGATGGTTTGCCACATGGGGTGGTTCACCTATCACCACCCAAACAAGTTTATGAATGTGGACCCAAATCCAACATATGATATTGTATTTACTTGTAAAATTAGTACTATAACATATCATGTGTTTCATGAAAAGAAGTCTATGCATGTGGACGCAAATCCAACCAAATGAACCTGTATCAATTTTTTTCCAAGTAATATAAATGGATGGTAACATAAGAAATGCTAATGTAACCAACTCCACCTTTCCTTCTCAAACTCTCCACCATAATTTCACCACCGTCTGCCGGAATGTCACCGTCTACCGGAGTCCACATCCCTCTATTGACCGGATCAAAATTGGCGCCGGCGCCCGGTACCATCCCCGGCGCCGTGCTCAATGTCGCCACAAGCATTATTGGTTCTGGAATCATGTCCATTCCGGCAATTCTAAAAGTTCTTGGAGTGTTTCCCGCCCTTGCCTTAATTCTAATCGTGGCTGTGCTTGCTGAAGTTTCAGTGGATTTTCTCATGCGTTTTACAGAAGCAGGTGTAAAGACAACGTATGCTAGTGTGATGAGGGAAGCTTTTGGATCTGTTGGAGGATTAATCACTAAAGTTATTGTCATAATCAACAACTTTGGGGGTTTAATTCTCTTGCTTATTATCATTGGTTAGTTAGAACTAATTTAATCTCTTTCTTAATTGCTTTCTTCTTCTTCTTGCTTAAATTCTATATCATTAATTAGGAGAGGTTTTTTTTACTAACTTAAGTAAGAGATTTTCTTTTAAGGGAAACGTAAGAGTTTAAACATGACATCTTTATTTTTAAAGTTGCTTATGTATTTATGAAAGTTACCTTCTTTTAATGGCTAAATTGAGTTTCACGTTTTTTTCCCTTCTTTTAGAGATAAAGACTAATGCCCATTCATGATAAAGACTATATTAAAATTAGTCGTTTATAATGGAAAAATAATGGTTTCATTATATACGAATGTAAAACTATTTTACATTAACAATGTATCTCAATCAAAAAATGTTAGAGCACTTTTTTTAAATACTTACTTTTTTATTGAATAAGTTTAGGAGAGGTCTCGCTACTTTATGTGATATTATTTATAAAGTGTGAACTTTACATTGATTTCGACTAATAAGAGAATGAATGGTAGAATCAAGAAATGTTTGGAGCACTTTTTTTAACACTTACTTTTTTATTGAGTGAGTTTATGAGAGGTCTCACTACTTTATGTGATATTATTTATAAAGTGTGAACTTTACATTGATTTCGACTAATAAGAGAATGAATGGTAGAATCAAGAAATGTTTGGAGCACTTTTTTTAACACTTACTTTTTTATTGAGTGAGTTTATGAGAGGTCTCACTACTTTATGTGATATTATTTATAAAGTGTGAACTTTACATTGATTTCGACTAATAAGAGAATGAATGGTAGAATCAAGAAATGTTAGAAGCACTTTTTTTAAACACTTACTTTTTTATTGAGCGAGTTTATGAGAAGTCTCACTACTTTATGTGATATTATTTATAAAGTGTGAACTTTACATTGATTTCAACTAATAAGAGAATGAATGGTAGAAAGAGTGTCAAAAAGAGTGTTCCTAATACTCATCGTCAATTAAACTAAAAATTAGTTAATACTATTGAGATTGTTTGAAGTTATTGATTCCAATTTTAGAGTGACCAAAATAGATTTTGGAGGTGTATATTTGATTTTGATATCTTTAGTTGCTTTCAAATATAATTGATTTGTTTTAAAAAATGCATTCTACTAGAGATTAGAATTTGTAATTTTTGTTTATATAGAGTTGATTTCTACATACATTTAAACATTTAAAGTTCGATGGACTTTTACATAAATATATCAAAACATAAATTATTTTACGAGTAACTCATTTATAGTCAACATCAATTCATTAAAAATCAACTTTTATCACCCGAGCATTAGACATACACTTATCTAAAGTTTCATTTGCTCATGTTTTGAGACGATTAAGTGTATAAATGTGTTTGTACACCTCAGCTCAAAGCTATTTTATCTAATCTAATTAATGTTTGGCTTTATAAACATCTAATTAAATTGTTTTTTATATAACTAGTTCCTTAAAATTATGCATCAAAAGAGATTATTCACATGTTTCATGAAAAGATACTTATGGATGTGGACGCATATCCAACCAAATAACCTACCGTATTTATTTTATTTTTCAACATCAGCAATACAAAAAAGTTTGGTCAAACAAATTTAATATAAATGGATGGTAACATATATGTATAGTGTTTTGCACGTAACGAACTCCACATTTCCTTTCCTTTCTCAAACTCTCCAAAAAATCTCACCGCCGGGATGTCACCAACACCGTCTGCCGGAGTCCACGTTCCTCTCTTGACCGGATCAAATCCGGCGGCGGTTCCTGGTTCAATCCCCGGTGCCGTATTCAATGTCGCCACCAGCATAATTGGCTCCGGAATCATGTCAATTCCGGCGATTCTCAAAGTTCTCGGTGTGCTTCCTTCCTTCGCCTTGATTCTTATTGTTGCCGTGCTCGCCGAAGTTTCTGTTGATTTTCTCATGCGTTTTACACATGCTGGTGTAACCACGACATACTCTGGTGTTATGAAGGAAGCTTTTGGGTCCGTTGGAGCTTTAAGCGCTCAAGTTTGTGTTATAATCACTAACTTTGGGGGTTTAGTTCTCTTCCTAATTATCATTGGTTAGAACTTAGAACCAATTTAATCTCTTTCTTTTATTCTTAATTAAATTCTAAATCATTAATTAAGAGAGCTAAATATTCACCTTTTGGGTTAATTTTTTTGTTTATGAAAGTTTGAATTTGGGATTTGGTTTGTGAGCAAAACCAAGTTGATTGGTGAAGTTTTACACTTTAAAGTTTGGTTTTTTTATGTTTGTGATGTTGAAAAGATATGTTTTTGAATGATGGGTAGTTGCTTGTTTTCATTTGTTGATGTTTGTGTGTGATGGAACAACAGGGGATGTTTTATCTGGAAAGGAAAGTGGAGGTGAAGTGCACTTGGGACTTTTGCAACAGTGGTTTGGGATTCATTGGTGGAATTCGAGGGAAGTTGCTCTTTTTATCACCTTGGTTCTTGTTATGCTTCCTTTGGTCTTGTACAAGCGTGTAGGTCAGTGTTCTAATGTTCTTCCATGATTTCTTAATTCTTAGTGCTTGTTTGGTATGACAGGGGCTCTGTCGGAGTCACAGTGAGTCACCGTGATAATTCCATGTTCGGATTGGCAGTGGATTTGTTAGAATCACGGTGTGCCAATGTTATTTTGATAAAAGATATACTTTGAAGTTTCATCTAAATCATGTGCCATTGTGATTTTATCATATTCTGCGTAATTCCAAACATGCTCTTTTTTCGTTTTGAGTTGAGGAGATTAAGTGGCAGAGATTGATGATATTTGTTATTGTTTTTTGTTTTATGCTGTTTTGAAATTTGTCAGAATCTTTGAAGTACAGTTCTGGAATATCAACTCTTCTTGCTGTGGCATTTGTTACCATTTGTTCTGGGTTGGCTATTGTTGCTTTGGTGCAAGGAAAAACACAAACTCCTAAATTGGTTCCTCGATTAGACTACCAGACATCATTCTTTGATTTGTTCACTGCAGTACCTGTTGTAGTTACAGCATTCACATTTCATTTCAATGGTACTTAGCTAGTTTGAATTATTTGTTCCTTTTTAAGGGTGTTAGAAAACATTGTTTGTTTTGTTATTGTTGTTGTGCTGATGAGTTATTTGATTTTACTTGCAGTGCATCCTATTGGGTTTGAGCTTGCGAGTCCATCTCATATGAAAACAGCAGTTCGATTAGCAATAATGTTTTGTGCTGTTGTCTACTTTACAATCGGTCTATTTGGCTACCTTTTGTTTGGAGATTCAACACAATCAGACATTCTAATCAATTTTGATCAGAATGCTGATTCTGCTGTTGGTTCCTTGTTCAATAGTTTAATACGTGTAAGCTACGCACTCCACATTATGTTGGTATTCCCTCTTATAAATTTCTCTTTAAGAGCCAACATCGATGAACTCCTATTCCCTAAGAAGCCTCTGCTAGCCACAGACAACAAGAGATTTGTGATTATCACTCTTGTGCTCTTAGTATTCTCCTATCTTGCTGCTATAGCTATCCCAGATATTTGGTACTTCTTTCAGTTTTTAGGATCAACAACTGCCCTGTCCCTTGCCTTTGTTTTCCCTGGCACTATTGTTTTAAGGTAACATTTCTTCTTTCATAATCTTCTTAATTATTATCCTATTAAAGGTGACAAATTGGAAACAGAATAAAGGAATGAAATCATGAATGAATAAAGCCAGGCTCCTAAATTTTCTTTGTTTCCAATGACAGGGATGCTCTTGGCATATCAACAAGACAGGACAAAATTATAGCACTGGTTATGATTATATTAGCTGTAGTGACAAGTGTAATTGCAATCTCCACCAACATATACAATGCTTTAAGTAGCAAGTCATAAAGTTGGTGCTCTCTTTTCCCATTCTTTTGTTGTTGCTTTATACTACAGAAAGTTTTATAGGAGGGAGTTGGGGCGTGGAAGGGGCAAAAATTCCAGGCTCATTTTGTTGGTTTTCTTGGATGCCTTGTTGTAAAAATCTTGCAAGGAATTGTTGTAAATAATATCGAAGTATCAAAGCAATGAAATTCAAGAGTCTAGCAGAAACATGTGACAAAGTTGGGGTTGTATTAGTTTCTTCAAAAAAAATATTTTTGTATTAGTCAGATCCATGTGAACCTAGCTAATTATTGTTTGAATGACTCATCTGTTATGTAAATTACTATATGTCCCATGTCATTATCTTGTCAAATAAAAGGTCCCATGCGATGATGGTAATCGTGCAATCTTCATCCACAAGAACAGTGTTTGGATATATTATTAAAGGAAAACTACTATAAAAAAATGTATAAAATCGACGTATGTGACGGTGGTGGAATTATTTTATGCAAAATATTATTAATATTATAAACACCACTTGGTAAATGTATTTAAAATTTTGACGTTGATATGTCACTTTGTCCGAAATGAATCCGATCAGATAAAATGTTTGAGGTGAGTGAAATCGGATATTCACAAGTAATGGAGCATGTTTGGTCTAAATAAATGAAAGCTGTGAAAAGATGTCAGAAATGGCCTGTGTTAATTGTTAGCTATGTTATACCCAATTTAACGTTTCTTAATTGAATTCCCCATTCTGATTTTCTTTTAGCATGTGCATTTAAAAGCGATAACCCGTGCTACTTGAACAAATGTTTTCGTCTGAATTTTTAAAAAATAGTTAAGAGGTTGATCAAATATTTCACTACTATAGATTAACAAAATGTTTGCACATTGCATAATATAGAGGTCACATTGTAAAATTGTTTGTTTTGATTGATACGATTTCTTTTAAATTTTGATTTAGAATTTTTATAAATTATATTATATTTTAAGTTAAAAAAATATTTGATTCACGACTATATTTTCCAAATTAGATAAGAGTTTGAAAATTAATATAGTAGGGTTAGCTTTTTAATATGATATATTTAAAAATAAATTTGTTATGTATTTCTTTAAATTTTATTTATACAATGAGTAAATATCATATGAGCATTGACAAGTCATCCCCAAGGGGCAGCTCAAGTGATTGAAATGAGACATCAAAAGGAGCTCGAAAAGGAAATAATTAGAGTTCAAATCACGACTACTAACATATCATATTAACAACTAAATTTGTCTCTTGACAAAAAAAAAAAAAAAAAACTATTTTTTGGTAAATAGAGATATACTGTATTTCATTAACCAAAACTGATATTACAACCTTCATGGAATCAAGAAACCAAAAGAAAAGAATCTCCAGTACATACATGTGAGAAATTGACTCATCGATTTCTAATCTTTTATTAAATTTAGTCAAAAGATACATAACAATTTCCAGTGTACCTTGAAAATTCCTTCATGGCCAGTTTACTCTAATATCATCACCATATTTCATGCTCCGAGCCAACAAGAAGAAGGGTAAAAAAGGCAAGAAACTCTAGTAAAAGTCAGGAAGACACATCATACTTAAGATCTTGGAACCTTTTCATCAAGCTCGACTTGAATTTCTCAATATCTGCATCCTCAAGTGAACTTGGAGCAGACCTGATAACTGAAATGGCCCCAGCACGATACAAGGATGCAAGAACTTCATCTATAAGAAAAAAAAATTGTCATTGTTGATAGAAAACTGAAAAGAGTCTTGTAAGTACAGCCCATAAGTTAAAAGAGTGCAGACAGACACATTTGATATGCTGTGGGGTGCGGGTTCGAATCAACAATTCCTCCCTTTTCAGCACTTAGTGAGTGTGAATTTTGGCCGTTAGGCTTTTTTTGTTTAAAAAAAGAGAAGAAAACTAGTGCTAGCAGCACTGCCGTCACAACTACATATTCATCCGACCTTGTAATATTGTAAGAACTGGAATCTTATCCAATATGCTCATAGGACAAAATACATGTGTTGATAATTTATCATTGTATAATATAAGGACTACTGATAAGGTGCTTTGATAGCTTTGGAGAGTGAGGAAAATAAGGGTTGGTGAGATAAGGGGTTGTGGGCTCAACTCCCGCTAAAATACACATGATGTCTCATGCATACAGTGTCCCAAAATAAATTGACAAATGTTCCTTTTCAATTTTATATGCCCATATTGATTGAATAAAGATGACAAACACTTGAAACAATAGTTTTCTGAAGTTCTTATTACGCTTTGATCTTACAGTTGATTTTTAGCTAGAATATTGTACAGATAAATTGCAATGGATGAACATTTCTGGTCTACTATCCACCAGCATATTAAAAAGAAATGGTCTACTTAGAAACAAAAATCTGGTAAGTAATATGCATAGGATATTTAAATTAAGACTTTAAAGTTCAACCTGACTGTGACAGCTGAGACAGAGCATTCAGTGCTGCTTTCCGCGTACGGTCATCTTTAGCCGTGCTTAACATATTTATGAGCTCTTTATCTCCACCCAACTCGACTATCTTCATCCTGCTCCCATCTTTGAGCAAAAGGAAGGTGGGCAATTTGAATATACACATGCAAGTATGGAAGGTAGTTATACTTATATCTTACATTGAAAAACTAAGGATATATAATTACAAAATATTGTGAGCATCGTATATCAAATTGAACACTCAAACTAGCTAAAACCAAAAAGAGGCTATTTGCTGGTTACAGAACAGAACTCAGTTTTCGATCATTGCTACATCTGTGCTATATCATAAAAAAAAAGTCATAACGGAGAACAAGGCAACTCTTTTAACCATTAATTCAACAATTTCAATTTCCAGATCAATTAAAATTTCAGTAACTGTTTCAGCCGTTCAGGAACAGTTCAAACGCAGAATCTTATTCTATAATTCTTTTATCTAAGTTCAAAATTTCCCATCAACTCTCCCCTTTAACCAGAATTTGGTCATCTCATCAGCAGCTGAGGTTAATATTCTATATTACTCAAATCAAGCACATGAAAAATGAACTTTACTTGTTTAACAGAACAAACACCTTACACCACATAAAGTGCTTCAATGAATCGATATATGGTCATAATTTTTTTTAAATACTTATACCAAGTGATTTGTGAAGAAATACATAGATAGTTCCAAGTACCATCTTTCGCAAAACGGGCTAATCTAGAAGCTCCCATCCTTTTAAATAAGGGATCCTTGACACGCAAAAGAGAAACCGACTGATGCATCAAATTTTCCCCTGAAATTTTTATTTCAACAACACTGTCAGGTTTGAACCACCAAGAGTAAACAGAAGCTTCATGAGCAAGAAATCGTTGCAGCAAAAGTGTTGAAAGCTGGATGATCAATACCCATATAAGGAAAGAACTGGTATCCCGCATAAAGTGCAGACCCGAAAAATATACTCTTCAATAACCACCCAAATTTTCTCTCAACTTCATGCTCCAAGAGTAGGTGCTCATCTGGTCATGCAACATAATAGAGCAGTTCATTCACACAACATAATGAAACCAAAATCATTTAGAGTTCAACTTCTTTGCGTGTTATAGTTCCATGTTTTGACATAATGAATGAGAAGCACTGACACAGACGACAAATTCACCGGCCACAACACTGACACAGGTAATATAGGAAAATGACAAGTGAATGTAATCGCACGCATGTGCCGGCATATCAATGCCGGACATTGACACGTGTCAGCTATGAAGCAAGGACACTCCTTGGGTTAGGCAACGTGTCCGACACGGACACTTGTAATTACAAATTATGTAATCTTTTCAAATTATTAGCTGTGTCGCCGTGTCAGTGTCCGGTGTTCGTGTCCGTATCCATGCTTCATAGCGTGCCGGACACTGGAGACGCCTTCCATCTCAAGTGTCAGTACAGAGATTAAATCACATAAATTCCCCAAAATCAGCATTAAGTAGTAGTGCCTATCATTTACTACTACAAGTTCAGTTTTTTACACAGTAAATTAGTTAGTTCTTCAATTTGAGGGATTCATTTTTATTCTCAAGAAAATGATTTCATAGCTGTACCAATTTTTCAACAAAACTATGGGTAAAGAAAAGGTGATACCTTTACTATTAGAAGATGAAAAATTACGAGATTGTTGATTGATCGTAACTCTTCTTCTACACAAATACTGCAAAACAGACAAAAATTTCAAATTATGAGTTGAAGTTGTAAATGAATGAAAAAAGTATTGTAAATTTAGGATCAAAGAGAAAATTACGTTAGAGAATTGAGCTGCTATGGCGCGCATTGTGCGATAGATACTGAATCTGGCCAATCGAATGTGACAATGCTCTTTGCGTCAAGATTGATTCAACAACTCTGATATGAACATGGAGGATCCGGATTCGTCTGCTATATTCCGGGTCGGGTTTTAGAAATTCATACCCGAATGACGAAACTCAGTCTAGAATAGAAGAAGACGATTCTTTTGGGCTTGAGAAAATTTGTCCATTAAAGCCCAATAATTTTTACTTATTTTCCATGATTTGTAGGAAAAAAAAAAGGTATTGTCGCTTACCTCAGTTGGTAGGGACATTGTATAATTTATGCAGGGGTCGGGTTCGAACCCCGGACACCCCACATCTCCACATTTAATTGTGTGAGCTCCAGCCACTAGGCTATTACACAAAAAAAAAAAGTATTTTCCATAAGTTAATTACGTAGTATCCCTAAAAATAGTTACATTCTGTTAATTTTTTTTTTATTGAAGGGGACAAAACTTAAAACAACAAAAACTAAACAATTAAAGGAACTTTTATTGGCATGTATTTACACTATAGAGTTGTTTACTAAGAAGTTAAATTTGCCCACCTAAATTGACATCGACGAAAATTAAATCTGAGATCTAGAGGTGGAATGTAACACCCTCTTTGATTATTTAATTATTTTGTTGAGTTTAGAGTCTATTAAGATGATTTATATGATTGATGTGATTTAAATGATTATGTGATGTGTGTTATTTTATTTGAGAGGTCTTATTTTAATATTTAATAAGATTAAAATAAATATTGAGATGAGGGGTTGTTTTGAGAATTTAGAGAGTTTTGTGGGAAAAAGAGGAAATAAGATAAAAAAGATAGGAAGAGATAAATAGGAGAGAATAGGTTTAGAAAAGTTTTCACGTACAATCAGTTTTTGGAGAAAAGGGAGAACAAGAGGAGAGAAGAACCAAGAGAGAGCTGCTGATCGATTTTGCTAAGGTAAGGGTGGGACTAACATTCAATTCTCTTAAGCTTGTAATTCTGATGATTAGATTTAACATGTCGTAGGTTTAGTTTTTGAGGATTTTGGAATTAGGCTTAAGAGTGATAATTGATGGTTAGATGATGTATAACTGCTGAATTGATGTAGAAAGTATATACAGACCTTAGATAATTCATAGGGTGATGTTTAGAATCAGCTTTAAGCTTAGAACCATGTGATTAGGGGGATTTTCGTGAAAATCTGCATTCTGCTCGAGCTGAGATTCATCGCTCGCCTCACGAGCAATTCCCTTCGCCTCGTGAGTTACGTAGCTCGTCATAGCGAGTTGACCAGTGAGGAAACCTGATTTTGTGATTTAACCTTTTGGGTCGAGCTTTAGATGGTTTTGAGTGCCTTAAGATGTATAAGAATGGTTAGGCAAGTTTTTAGATTAAGAATTGAATATTGGGGAAGTTAAAGATGGGATTTTTGGGTGAAAATTGTCAAGTTCCCGAGAGCACCCAATTTTAGTTCGCCAAGGCGAACAACCTTTTTTCTGAACTCGCCATAGCGAGTAATGCCTCTCGCCTCGCGAGCTCCTTAGAGACAGACTACCTTGCTTAGGGTTTATGCGATCTTTGTCGCACGAGATGTTATGAGTTGATCTTTAGGGTAGGAATGGAGGTTGATTATAGTACTGTTAATGCTCAGTGAGTCTGATATATATGATTTGTTGTTGCGAGTAATGTGATATAGTTTTATATGCATTATGTGAATTATCTAAGATGTTTAAAGTTGCTATTGATTATTATTTGATATTGTTATATCTTGAGACGTTATGTGCTGTCTATGTTGCTGTTGTATATTGATTAGGCTGCATGTGTCAGTCAAAGTTGTAAGATGTCGTTCCAAAGTGTTGGATTCTTAAGTTGTTGATGTTGTCTAAGTTGTTCAAGTTGACTGAGTCCATGCATACTGATGAGATAAAACCGCAAGTGCACGGTCTTACCGAAGTAGTATTAAAAGAGATCGTTCCGACAGGGAGTAGTTCAATTCAATTAACCTTTGGAAATGATTAGAAGGGAAAAGAATTATAAGTTGGGGGGTTTTCAAGCGATTGAAAATTAATAATATAAAAGGAGCCTTGGGATCGTTGGTTTCATCTAAATAACAAGTCCTTCTCAAACCAAAACTATAAGCTTATAATGTTATGTTAGACCTAA
Source organism: Medicago truncatula (assembly GCF_003473485.1). Lineage (NCBI taxonomy): Eukaryota > Viridiplantae > Streptophyta > Magnoliopsida > Fabales > Fabaceae > Medicago > Medicago truncatula. Next base: position 35,896,821 of record NC_053044.1, read on the forward strand.
TTTCTCAAGACAGTTTCTCTTATGTTCCTCTAGCAACCAAGCCTATTTCGCTGACTTGATTACTATTAGATTTTGGTTCTTCTAACAACCAAGCCTATTTCGCTGACTTGATTGTTATTAGTTCCCTTGAAGATCGAAACTATATGTCTCAAAGATTGCAAAGCCTATTTCGCTGACTTTGCAATCCTTGTCTAAATTCACTTGTTCGAATATCAAAGCTTCACTTTCGTTTTACGAATTGATATTTGGAATAATGGATAAACAATTATCAAACCCTCGACTTTCGTTTCCACAGTTTGATAATGGTTGATCCATGTTAAAGCGGTGAATTTAGATAAGAAATTAGGGTTACATAAGATTAAGGCTTAGAGCTTGGCTTGATTAGAATTATGTCATTTAGACTTATCCAACAATCCCAAGACAAGGAGAAGTTTACTCACTCATGTTCATCGTAGACATGAGGGAGAAGAGAGAAAACATAAAGGTAAATGACAAGAAAATAAAGGAAAAGAAAAGAACTTTTAATTAGAAAAGCAATTGTCACTTATTGTATTCCAAGTAAAGATGAATATTTGTGATGGGTGGCTACTCTATTTATAGCATACACTTGACTTAAAATCTAAGCAATTACATTTGGGCTAAAAATAGAGTAGCTTAAAATCTAAGCAAAAAGCAGCAAAAGGCACTCTGGAGGGTGGCACGGCCGTGCCAAGGCTAGCACGGGCCGTGCCAAGCTTATGACTGTGGGGAGACATATTTTTGTCTCTCAATCTTCATATTTTTGCATCCAATCGGCTCCAAGTCCCTTTCTTTTGCTCCAAGACTCAATCCATCCAATATTCATTCCTGAAATAAAATAAAATGCAATTTGTAGTAAACTATCCTAAAAAGAAAATAATACTAATATATAATAAAATAAAATCTAAATAAAACTAAACTAAAAAGCATATAAAAATAGTCAATAAATGACTCATCACATACTCATTAAAGTTGGGGGCTTGATGTCCTGGAGCCTTTGCTCAATTAAGTTGAGGGCTTGATGCTCTGGGAGTATATTAATGCTCAAATAAGTTTAGGGCTTGATGCCCTGGATTGGTACCACATGCATGATTAAGAAGATAAGTTGCATAGTCAAGTCGAAGTTGCATTGTCGAGTCAAGTTGTTAAGTTGTTTCATTTTAATGAAGTGTTTAATGAGGAATTATTATATGATGAATTGATGATGTCTCATCCCTTCTGCTTGGAAATGTTGCTCTTCGTATGGGTAACTTGCAGGTGATCGAGAATAAGTTGCTGTTAGTTGCTGTCGTGAGTGGTTTCCTTCTCACGTGTGTCTTAGGTGCTCTGATACGTAACGGGATGTGAACTTTGTTGCATGCTTTTCTATTCCTTACGTATTGCTTTATGAAGTTTAATGACTATGTTTTAGATTGGATTTTTATGAGATAATTATGATGAGACCTTCGTGCCAAAGATTGTTTTTAGATGATGAATAAATTCCGCTGCGAAGTATAAAATATTATGTTGTTGATTTTTGAAGGATAAATAGTTATTTATTCAGTTTATGATTTTAAGAAAAGAAGTGTGACATTCCGTTTATGTGAATTACTCTGATTATTTTTATGAAATTTTTATGTTGGAAAAACGGGGTGTTAAATGGAACACACAACATAAAGTCTTAAATCAACACTACCAGACCAACTCAATGAGTTCAAAAATAGGGAACTAACTACTATCTATACCCATGAACATCCATTATCATCCTTGGGAATAATATAATAACAACAACAATAATAAAATAATTATTATTTTAATAAAAAATTATAATAAAGTAACACTTCCTTTAAAAAGAAATAATTTTAAAGTATAAAGAGAGAAAAAAAAAAGTATTGATTGAATACAAAGAATAATACAAATATTGCGATAACTGAGTCAAAATTTATAAATGTTTATTTGACATTTAAAATAGTTTCAACAATTTTTGTTAACATATAAGAAAAAAACATCTAAGATGAACGAATGAAAGAAACATTGATAAATTTTAAATCAATTATACTATCAATTTGACATTTTTTGCTTATGCTATAATCGAGGCAACAAATGAAATTATTCTGTTCTTCTCTAAATAAAATGAAATTATTCGAACAACACACATGAGAAGAAAAAGTTGGGATTTTTTTTTTAAAAGTTAAATTAGTCCATCCAAATTAACTTTATAAAGAATGTTGAGAGTTTGAAAATTTGGGATTATTAACTGAACTTAAGAGAATTCTCGCCCAGATAAAACAAACATATTCAAATAGAACCAACACATCAAGTGTCAAAAATATTTGAATCATAGATTCCTCTCTGCATGCTGGTCTCAATCCCTATTTGCGACTTAATTACAAATTACTGGACAGAAACTTTGTGGACTCCAAATCAACATTCTAGGAAAGGACTTTGGAGACAACTCCTGCAGCAACTGTCCGGTCTCCTTCTCTCAAAGAAAATATTTGTCCTGTTAATAATTAAATGATTGTTGTAAGATTATATTGTGGATTGTGGTCACACACAAAAAATGTTGGACATATGACGTCAAAATAATAATAACTAAGAAAACAAACACAATGCAAAGACAGTTCCAACTTTCTTATACGACATCAATTTTAATCTGATTGATAAATGAGATAATGTAGATCTTATTCTAAATAAGCAAAAGATGATATGAAAAAACTATATTCTGTGATCCATCATAGATAATGCTTACCATGATCAAGAGGATAAGGTAACGTCAGCTCAAAAGTTGCAGTCACATTATCACCAGGCATAACCATCTTGACATCATCAGGTAATTGTACCTTTTCGGTAATGTCTGCAGTCCTCAGGTAAAATTTAGAGAGGACATAAACAATTTGTGCTTCAAACTTCTTATATGTTTTCAATGTACCATGCTTGGCGATAACCTATAATTTTCATCAAAAGAAGGTTTTAAAAACGGAGAAGGAAAAATTGGTTCATTTTCATAAAATGAAATGGTAAATTGCATTTTGAATCAGAATCTGTTTCACTCACCATCCCCCTCTGCACATCACCATGCTTAAGACCTGGTAGAAGAAGTCCTACTTTACAACCAGCCTAAAAATGGACACATAATATTCAATTATCCACTAGTCCAAATTGCGAGGAAAAAAAAGTAGAGGATAGTAGTAAATGCTATATGATTTTACTCACTTCTCCTCTATCCACAAGTTTCTTAAACATTTCCACACCAGTTACAGTAGTCTTCAAAGGTTCACCCTGCATACAAAAGACTGATAAATACAAAAACATAAACCATAAAGCAAAAAACTATAAGACTTTTAATTTTCTGTTTACCTGTGTCAGTCCTAGTATTTCAACCTCTTCACCAACTTTGATAGTACCTTGTTCAACATGACCAGTGGCAACAGTTCCACGCCCCTTCCCATAAACCGAAGATAGTGGAAGGAACATCAGGAAGTTGACAACATATGTGGAGGAGTAAATACAGAACAGAGAAAATAATTTTGTTCACTGTATGATATTTCTACTTACCTGAATATAGAAAATATCTTCTATTGGCATTACAAAAGGTCTATAAAGCTGTCGAACGGGATCAGCATCCATTAGTTTCAAGATAGCTTTCTCTCCTAGTTCTTCATTAGTCCCTTGCAAGGCATACAGACCCGAACCGCTCACAATTGGAAGCTCAACATGAGACTGCAAGAACAATCAGGAAATTTTACAAAATGCATGATTTGAGTATGAATTTAAAAAAAATAGAGAAAATGAACTAAGTCTTACCCTAGAAATAGTAATTCCTCTCTCCTTTTCCTCAGGAGCCTTGTCGATTTCATCAAAAGCAATGGCCTTGGCATTACCTTCAGCAGCTAGTACCTGTTCCACAAAATCGATCAATTCACTTGTATAATAAGTATTGTGCAGCAAAAAAACCTAAACCGAGTCACAAATTTAATGCCAAAACCTTTGTAGTTGCAGCAGTTAGTGTGGTTTTTCCATGATCCACATGACCAATAGTGCGGGGCTTTCTGCAAACGAAAACAACAATAGAAAGGAAACAATTTTGTCACTTAATAATAGCATATTCCCATACCCTATGCACCGACTCAAAATACTGAAAACGATACAAACACATTGGCACTAGTAATAATTTGATAAAATAAAATTGATCGAATGTAGTCACATGTGTTGAACCATGGTTTTAAATTGCAGTGTGATCTTCAACCACGTGTACAGCTGCATTGTTAGCACATCAGGAACCACATCAGATGATTTCGGCCCATGTTCCAAATCTTGTCACCGAAAATTAAAATTTCGAAAAGCCAATTCCATTATGCTATGCTTTAGCTATAATGAAAAAACATACATTTAACCGTCTCTCAAGTGTGTATTTCAAGCATTTCCCGATCAGTATTTACGGACCAAACTAAGACTCTAAGTGGTGGATAAATAGTGTAGTAGCATAGTGATGTTACTTTATATAGTTTGTGAAAATTTATTTCACACCGCAACAACAGCAATGCGCATGACAGTAGCCGCAATGACCGGATCCGCGACCGCAATTTAAAACCATGTGTCAAACACTAAACATGCATTCAGTTTAAACTTTAAAGTGTCAATGCTTATTATGCTATATAATAAAACATAGATAAAATAAACCTAATTTCTTAATGTGCATGATGATTGCATGCGGGCAAGTTATATAACTGCATCCATGACAAGTAACGTAGGTAACAAGAAATGAAGTAAGGGTTTTAATATTATTACGTCGGTGTGAAAGTGGCCATGGATCTCTGGAGAGAAACAAAGGAAGATGCATTGTTGTTGATGGAAATGATGGAAGAAGTTGCACGAGATATGAAATGGAAAGAGGGTTTTCTGAAGAAAGCAAGAGAAGCCATTGGAATTGGAATCTTGGAAATGGAAGGAATGAACTAGCGGCTATATAATAAGTTGTTTAATGAAAATATAGTAATTTAACGAAAGAAATTAGGTTAAAATAAATTAGAAAGTAATAAAAGCAAACAAATAAAATATTTAGACATAAAATCAAAGTGGATATGGATTATTTGTTGAGATGTTTATGCTAGATAGGAAAATGAGTTTTGCAAAAATAAATCATAATATTTTTTTGGACAAATAAACGAAATTCACTTATTCAGATCGATAGAGTACATCGATACAATACAAATTCAAAGCCGCTAAAAACAAAAAGGCAGAATACAAATATGACTATATTTAAGCCACTAAAATACTCATGTTTCCGGATCTACAACATTGACGACGTAGATGTAATTGATTGAATATGCACTTATCAAAACTAATCTTTCAACCCGAATCAAATAAACACCGTACTGAGACAGGAAATCAAAAACACGACGAGAAATGAAAATAAACAAAGTCGTGCTAGACGATGAAATCACCAAAACAAACAAAAGAAAACCGAAAGATATGTGAAAGTCACTTATTTTTCTAAAAGAGAAAGAAAAACAATTCAGATGGATGATTTTGGAGAAGGAAATAGGTGACGATTAGGGTGCGTTATAGTACCTCTCTTATTCTTCTTTTAATCTTTTTTTTGTTGCTTACAAAAGAAAATACTTCAGGAGATTTCAGAGCAAATTATACATATGCTTTAATGGGGAAGACAAGAGACAAGGTAGGAGCAGGGTATATGTATGTAGGACATTGTTTTGTTGTAATGATTTATGAGCACACATGTGAATAGAGGTAGGTACCTGATGCTGATTTGTCCTTGTGGAAAGTTGAGAATACTAGAAGCCACAAGAAATAATAGATCCAAATACAAATATACTGGTATAGTCTAACAATAGTACTATGATATGATTTACATCTGTGTCTTTATGAGTCTGCATGCACACATTTGAATCTATAAGTGTAAATATAATTCAATCCATATGACAGATTGCTTATGTTTGTGCAGGAGTAAGAAATGAAGTTCAAATGCCTAACATAATTTGCACATATAGGAAAAGTGAAAATCGATGAGCTACATTAAGTTTGCATCAAAGCACATGCATATATAATACCTTAGAAAAGTCACAAACTGAAATGGACTTCAAATATGTTTATATGACAAAACCTTGTCAAATCAAAAATTGTTCAAATCTTTATCTCCATGTTGGTTCAAGCACAAACATGCCCTAATTCTTTTTGCAAGGATTGTACACATCCTTTTATTGGACTTTGGTGATGGCTCCATTTGTATGATAGGTGATGACTACACTTTCACATCATGTGACAGATCCATTTCAACATCAAGCGATGCTTCTACTTTCACGTTAGGTGACGATTGCATGTTCACTTCGGCTAATGGTTCCAATTCCATGCTAGTTGATGATTCAACTTCAATAGTAATTGACTGTTCAATTTCCATTGTAATTGACTGGCCATATACCAGATAAACAGCGGTCTCCTTAACAATCAATCCATGCTCAAAAGCTACAAAGATCTCCACTTCGTTGCCAGGTCCGAGATTTGATGCCACATTCTTCCAATCTTCATCATTAAAGGAAATTATCGTGTCTCGCTTGTATATCTGGATGGTGCACTTTGTATAATTAATGATCAAGATGCTAGTAAGACATTCAACTCCCATGTTTTCAGATGTTGATGAATAAACAGTACATAGGATTATTCCCTTCATGTGACAATCAATATCCTCAGGAACTTGAAATTGTGCTGAAGGTCCTTCACCTGTATAGGCTAACCAAGAAGGATAATTTCCACCCGGAAGGAACAAATCACTATAATTGTTGGTTGTAGGTTCCTGTATCATAAGCATATGCTTTGTTAATAACATGATTGTGCTTTTCAAGTTGCATATGCTTGTTAATTATATAACCATGAAAGTAAAACTGAAATAGTTGCATATACTTAAGGAAATAACAAAGGAATAAAAACTGTACAAATCAAATTTGACCTAATAAATAAGAATCTTTTTCCCTCATGATTTTATGTCAATCAACAAGTTATATCATTAAATTTCATATAAGGGTTCTGTAATTTAAGACTCAAAAAGGGGGCATCCTCAATTGTAGCTGCAGAGCATCCTTTGTCCTGCGTCATTCATTTTCTACCTGTTCTACCATGCAACCATATGCTACATTTTCTGCTAGCACAACTCAAGACAATTTGCCTGTTTTCCATAGTTACTCCAGCTCAATCATCACCCATTTATTGCCATATCAAGCTGATTTGGGTTTCGGTATTTCAAGTGCAAAGTAAAATTATTGAGAAGTAAAACGTTGATGTGTAAATGCTCCGTGTGGGAATTATGATTTAACATATTTATAAAATAAAGGCGGAGAAGTCAAGAGGATATAGAAGAAACCTGTGATATGCTCTTGCCAAGAGTATCAATAACTATGTGGCAACTTCCCATTCTAATCAAAAGCGACCTCAAAGAATGATTTGAGAATTGTGATGCATGTGACGTTTCCAACTTGGTAAAGTTCGCATCATATTGACCACCAAGAATTCTTCGTAATTCTTGAGTTAGTTGAATCTTTGAGCGGCATTGTACCCAAACAGTTCTGAGTTGTGAAAGGCTCTTGATCACAGGTGATAGAAACCCCACATTATGTACATTGATGGAAGTTAGAGAAAAAGCCATGTTTCCAAATGTGGAAACGCGAGGTAGAGAATTCATTGTTGGTGACATCTAAGACCAAATGAGAGAGGGAAATACTTCATGTGATAATCCTTCATATCCACATAGAGATATATATGCGATGCTTTTCGATCTTACTATTGAACAGGGCACCTCTTTTACACCTGTATCTTTTGCAATCAGTGTTGTCAACGATTCCATTTGCACTATTTCTTCCAAGTTTTCAATCTTTGAACAACCAGAAAGGATGAGAGTTTTCAAAGATTTCAATTGATATATCTTCTTTGGGAGACTGTTAAGACTTGTACAGTCCTTCAAATTTATCAGAAGAAGACTATTGAGATTTCCAATGGACTGGTGTATATCAGACAAGTTTGGACAATCCTTCATAATTTTGAAAAGTCGGGGCTGTTTTTCAAGAACTTAGAATGACTGAGATTAAGAAATTTAAGCTTCTCCATCAACTGCAAGAAGATAATTGTTTAAAATAAAAGTTAAAGAAAAAATGGAAAAGTAAAATTGTGGCAACAATTACTACTGGCATCAACTTTTTAGTTTCACAAGAAAATGTTATCATTATACCGTTGTTTCAATCCAAACTTGTCTAATATTGCTGTGTTTTAAGTCCATAGCAACAAGATTTCCCTGATAAAAGTCATCCGGTATATTGTTGAAAGTAAATCCTTGCCATTTGACCCATCTCAGTTGATTGGAAAAACAATCATAGTCTCCAATGAGGTTAACACAATCAAGTTGTAAAAGTCTTAGTTTCTTCATTTCCTTGAAAGAATTAGTACTGAAGCAAACTCTGTCGGTTCTTTGCAACTTAAACGCCAATCCCTCCACAGTTTTTGTTACCTGCATTTGAAGAACAAAAATACATAAAAAGTAAGGGGAAAAGGAAACCTTTTGAATTTCCTTGCTTAGAAAGTGATACATAAAGTTGTGGCAGTACAAACAAAGCACACTTATAATGATTATGAATATGCAATTAGTTATACAGAGGAAGATCTTACCATATTTTTTGTCAAAACATCATGCACGTCCTCATGAAACCATAATCGACTACGTTTCCCTGGATTTTTCACTGAACTCTGACGGACAATTTCTCTTCCCATGTCTCTTAGCAGATCATGCATTCCAAGTTTGTTATTCTTTTCAATTTTTACAAGGCTTCGTTCTACGAGAACCGTTATTCCAATGTCAGCATAAAGTCCACGCCCATTTAGTATCTTGGTAACATAGGCCCTGTCCTTGCCGATAAAGAAAAAACATATGTCAAGAAATATATCCTTTTCCATATCATCCTTTAAACCGTCATAGCTTATTCTTAGTTTCTCTTGTACTTGGTCATTAGGAATTCTCTCTAGTTTTGACAATACACTTGTCCATTCTCTTTTTGTCCTTCCATATAAGTAAGATCCAAGGATTTCAAGAGCAAGTGGCAATCCTCCACAGTAAGCAACAACATTTCTAGAGAGTTCAGTAAAGTATTTTGTTGGACTTGGTTCTCTAAAAGCATGCCAACTGAAAAGTTCAAGGGACTCATCTTCATCCATCTCCTTCATTGTACAAACATGTGCAACTTTAAGCAATTTAAGTAGGTGTACATCTCTGGTTGTAACAATTAATACACTTCCCGTACCAAACCATTTACGATTTCCACATAGGGCTTTTATTTGCTCAAACTTACTCACATCATCCAGTATAACCAGGACTGTTTTCCCTCGAAGTCTTTTCTCGATCATAGTAGTCCCCGATGTAATACTATGTATCTTCTTCACCTTTATCTTTAAGACATCTGAAAGTAGTTGTTCTTGCAAACGAATAATCCCTGTATTATCCTTTTCACAGATTTCTCTAATGTTTTCAATGAAGCTTCTATCTGCAAATTTGCGATTGATTTGATTATAGATGGCTTTTGCTGTGGTTGTTTTACCTGATCCCCCCATTCCCCAAATCCCTATCATGCAAACTTTATTTGATTGATCATCAATAAACTCAATCAATTCTTCGACGCGTGATTCTAAACCAACTGGAAATTCAGTAATAGATAAGTGTGTGCTGTCTAGTTTTGTCAAAACTTCCTTAACAATTTTCTTCACCAGATCAGCTTCACTCCTTCAATAGTCATTATAAAACAGACAGAATGAGCATAAATTATGAAAGATTAGAAGCTTAACCAACTGTTTTTTAAGTTCAAAAGGGATTGGAATTGGAATTTAATATGGAGGGGAAAAAAATTAAGGAGAGAGATCTCTTGATCAATCAAAGAATCATAATTCTTAGGGAAAATATGAGAGGAACCTTGTATGTTTTTCTACAAGTGTTTTATTTATGAGATATTTGTCCAAATCCAAACCAACTCTTGAAACATGTTTATAGGCAATCATACTATAAATAATTAAATTAAATATAAACTTTCTAAACTAGCTTATGAGTAGCAAATCAATTCTTTATGATAAATGAAGCAGAAAGGATTGATTTATTTACCTGAAATTGTTAGCATCCCAACCAGACAAGTTTGCAGCTTGGTTGAGCACATTCCTCCACCTTGACAAAGCATCCATAACCGCCGTCCCTTGGTATAATTTTTTAGCACGCATTTCCAAAAGCACCCGTCTGATGGATCAACATCGTAAAACACTGGAAAAACAACATGGCTTCATGATTTCTTCAAGCTCGTAAATAACAATAGAGATATGAGTGAGATCCTCTTATTGCGCTCAGTAGTTTTTCTCTGAGTTCAGTATCCCTTAGTAAGTTCTCATCATCAAGAAAAGTGTTAACTCCCAAGTTTGAGAGAGCAGCATCGAGATGAGAAACAAAATTTTTACGAGTGTCCTCGCCTCTAAAATTGATGAACACTTTGTATATCCATCGTTGTGAGTGAGAAGACATTGATGGTAATACTAAAAGTAAGGATTTCTCCAAGTTGGGAATATGGTGAATTCAGATTTCAAAGGAGGAACTGGGAATAGCCAGCAGGATTCTTCTTGATTGTAACGGTGGTTGATACAACATTGTTCTGTTCTCCCTCCTAAGTAAAAACAGTCATTTGGTCTTGCTTGTGTAATAATGCATCCAAATTGAAAACACATCTCTAATGGTCTCTTTAATTAGTCATGTTGGTCACTAAATATGTTTTTTTTTTTTAGTCGTTTTGCTCTTCAAATATGTTTTTGTGTTTACAACGTGGATATTTCTAAAGATAAGTTGTTAGTGCATTCAATGTTGAAAGCAGTTGTTTATCCATTAATCTCCAACAACATAAATTGTTTAAAAGTCTTTGCTGTTTTTTTATTTTATTTTAAAGAAAATAGAGACGACTTGGTCTACCATCATGAATCACACACTCATTTGTGCCCAAACAAAAGATGAAAGATATTGTCATTATTATTTAAGTACATACAAATCGGTCTAACACTAGTTAGTTGATCCAAATAGAGTGGGTATGTGATAGGATAGTTAGAATAAGGAACATTAATGTGGTGACTCAGCTAGATTTAGAAGTTTTTTTTTTTTTTTTTTTAAATTCGGTATCCGATCTAAGAATCGACTAATTTAAGGGGATCAATCTCACCGCTCATTTGCGGGAGCCCTGTTTTAGAAGTTATTATGACTCACCTTAACCTATAAGGATCTAGAAGGTATATTGTCTGGGGATAATATTAAGTATGTTATGGTGCACTTATCTTATTTTGAGTTTGCACAAACAAGTCTATATAAACATTGTATGCCTTATTACGAGAATCAATAAAAAATATAATGATTTTTTTTTTTTGGTAAAATGAATTTTATTTCTAGTTTCTCTCTCTAAATTTTGGAGTGTGATCCCTACTCGATATTATTTCTAGTTTCTCTCTCCTCAAATTCTGGAGTGTGATCCCTATTTAAATTGGGTCGTATCAGAGTATCTTATGTATGATATGTTCAACAGAATGATAGGGGATAAGAGAAGTTTTAATCAAAAGGAGGGAAAGAGAGAGAATGAATTTGAAATCTTTTGTATTTTTTTGGACCTTGGACAGAAATTTTAATAGAGAGTAAGTATACAATTTTATTTTCACCATCATCATAGTATTTGCTGTTTAGTCAAATATATTTTTTTAAATATTTAAGTTTAAATTATAAATTGCGTAAGAAAATGTCCAAATTATTAACAAATATTCTTCATCTCTAAATCTCTCCAATTTAGAAGGAAAATAAAATTAATTCACGGGATTTTTTTTTTGAAGTAATAATTAATTCACGGGATTTGTTGAAGTGACAAACCACTTAAATTTACACGGATGATGATTTACGGGATTTGATAAAGTGATAAACCACTCAAACTTACACACACCGCAAGATTTTGGATTTAAACGCGGATGAAAGCGTCAAATCTAACGATATCAGCTTGAGAATTAATTATGAAAGATGATGGAAAGAATATCTATTTCTATCAAAGAGAACTAATTACATTTTTTTATTGGGTCTTGCTAACTATTGCCCTCAGGCAATGGTTAAGGAAACCAAAAGTAACATGTTTGCATTGGTTTCAACAACATTTTGACTTTTAAAAAGTTAAATTTATGACTTTTCACAATTTTTCAATGCTATATTTCTATTTTTATCCCTTTATCCAATGCCTCAAGGGCAATGATTAACATTCTCCTTTTTTATTTAATCTTGTGAATAAAGAAAGGTGAAAAGGAGTTTTATACATTACACAGAGTCAAAATTCACTTGAGCAATATCTATGGAAAAAATAGGCTTTAATATAATTTTGAAGAAAATAAAACAACTACAAAAAACTGTGATATATTGTCTTATTTAACAACCAATTTAAAGATAAATTGTTAGATAAGTCATGAACATTAGCGATTGGTGGTTAAACAATGTTTTCAAATCAATATCTAAATGGTTGTAAAAATAAGTAATTAAATCAACGTCTTTCTCGTAAATTTAACTCATTTAATAACACATTGCAATATATAAGTAGGGGTGTTCAAACTCAAATTCTCAACTTATTCACGGAAGCAGCCACAAAACAACTCAACATAAAACATTAAAATAAACATGGAATAAAGAAAGTCCTTAACCATGTTTGAAATTAATGTGTTATGATTTATGAATGAACAGGCCGAATTAAAATCATTTGTATCATTTCAAGTCTTTTTATTGATTATTCCATTATAAAAAATGACATTTGAGAATTAAGAGAACAAGAAAAAAGAAAAGTAAATGGGAGATAACATGTTTACAAATTAACCAGAGACCAACATTAAACGAATAGCTTTGGTGAGAACAATGAATGAATTATATTATTCTGCTTCACAAAATATCATTTCAATAGATACATAATAAAAAAAAAATGAAATTAAAAATAAAAACAACTGTGCCTCTTCCACTTATAGAGAAATTGATAATTTGGAACCATTCACAAATGCTCTTGAAACTAATTGCACAGTTAAATGTGGACTCCTATGCACAAAAGCTTCAAATTTAGGAGAAGTAACCATAAGCCCAATATTTTTAACTAAGAAATTAAAGGTTGTCTCCTTCAAATCTTGGTTTGAACAAGTATCAGCAATTTCTAGTGTCTCAAATGCATTAGAAGTACTAAGTGAGCTGAACAAGTATCTTTCACAGTATTTCAGCAAATGTGGGATAATATACTTATCAGCTGCTTGTGACAAGGCATACACATGTTTCTCCAATTTTTCCAAAGGTAATGTACCACTGTAGAGAAACTCTAGGAGAGATTCTAGTTCTTCATGGTTTAGGTCAGGTATAGTTATTGTGTTACAAGTTGGTGCAGCTTTACATTCATCAATCTCTAGCATATTCTTGAAAATTTCTGATCTTGCAGCCTACATTATAATAACATATGTGTTCATTTGATATACATCTGAATTTCAAATGCCCAAGAAATAAAAGAATAGTAACATATTTCTTAAAATAGGGTATGCTTGAAAGTTTCCTTAAATCAAACAAACTAAAGACTTGTTTGTATTTATTTATTTGAGTGTATCGATCTACTTAACATGGTGCGATTTATAATTAATAATGCTGATGAATTTTTTTTATAGGGACTAAAAAAATTGATTGAAAATTTTACAGGGACTAAAATGTGCGATTTTATTTTATAAGGGAATCAAAATGAAATTCTAAATATTTATAGGGATCATTTACTTAATTAACCCTATAATTGATTTATACCTCATGCATAAACACTTATATATAAGCATTTATACTATAAGCACTTACCTATGCTGCTTATCCAAACAGGGCAAAAGAATGATTGTAATTTTTAATGGAAAATATGTAGTGGGAAAAACAATAAGAACTCACCAAAACGGATTTATGTGCAGGTATAGGTGGACCATGATTGCCTGGACTTATCAATATATCTGTGTGAATTTGTTCTTTGAAGGCAGCAGCAAAACCTCTGAGATAAGCCAAATCTTGTTTTTGTTGATTAAATTGGTCTATTTGCTCAGAACACCATCTTACACAATCATCAAGTGTCTGCAGAGGAAAAATAATATTATTCATTGCCTCTTTTGGCTTATAAACTTATTTTCAAATCAACCATAAAATTATGAAAAGAATTAGAGCTTGCCTTACTCGAATTTCGCCGCGAAACAGGAGAATCATTCGGAGTAGTGATTGTTTTTGCTTTCTCAGTTTCAAGACCATTCATCATGTTGATTATGCTCCTAACTCCTTCATAACATGCCCCACATATTGTATTCCTTGGAGGCCTTAATATTAATGGCATAGTTGTGCACACACAACAATCCATTTTTGCTTCTTAGAATTTCTCTCCTATGCTTTCTTATTACACAACAATGAAGAGGGAAATGAAGGAGATAGTATGTATATAATTTTTCTGAACTTGGTATATATAAATAGTTTTTTTGGTGTTGACAAAAGGTATATAAATAGTTGTCATCTACCTTTATATTACATAATATATGTTCATTTTGACCCTATTAGAAATGATTCCAGGCTCATGCCCAATTAATTTAGTAAAAATTAATTATGACATTATCCTTTATTAATAGCTTGAACATATATTTCATATAATTAAAAGAGAATAGAAGGCTGGATGTAACCACATAACAATATGTAGATGTTCAATCATTATCTTTTTCTTGAATCTTTAGAGTGGTAATCTTGTCGGAACGAGTAAAGTTGTTGTCAAGTGACTGAAATGTCATTAGTTTAAGTCATAGAAACAACCTCTTACATAAAAATCAGGATAAGACTGCATACAATAAACAAAAAATGGTGGGACTTCTTCTCGAACTCTACGTATGCGGGAGCTCAAGTGTACTGATTGTTTTTTATTATAGGAAATAAAATAGTAGAGGAAAGTGAATTTGAGAATGAGATTGGTAAATTAGGAAGTGGTTTGGTAGGGTATCTCTTTAGAGTAGTTGTTAGTGAAATACTTAACAAAAAGAATCAAGCAGTTAGGAAAGAAGACGACTTTCCAACCATACATTATAAAAAATGAGCATAGCAAATTCCCCATCCTTGTATTGTAAGTTGTAACCACTTTTGTATTTATCATATCCTTCCTATAGTTCTTGGAAAGCCGTAACCACTATTAAATTATTAATATATCAAGATTAATTTAATATAAACAGTGATCGTGTATTTAAGGCCAGCCTGGATAGTTGATGGCCCAAGCTGCAATAGCATTTTGATGGTATGAATATGATTAATTGGTCAATCATGTTCACTTGTTGTTATTTGGTACGTAATACAACAGCAAGAAGGATTGAACCTAGCGTCAACTACTACTCTGTCCTAAATTATGTGAGCTTGAAGGTTATTTTACAAGAATTAAGGAAATAATTATATATATAGTTAGCACTTTATCTAATGGATTGGCCAATTGGGTCTTAACAATATTATATATGATCTTGATGCAAAATTAGTGGTCGATTGTTTCACCAACCTATGTCCAAATTTGTCTCCTTTTGATTTTATCATTAATGTCCAAATTAGTGGTCGATTGTTTCAGCAACCTATGTAAAATTAGAGATTATTTTCTCCATTTTTTAAGTTTATGTTCAAACTCGTAAGATGAATTCTCTAGGAGACAAACCAATATTGTTGCCTATAAATTAGCTAAAGCGGCTATATATACAACTAATCCTCAAATATTTGATTTCTTGTCAAATTGCATTGCTACTATCTTTCGGGTCTAGGCTTATGCATCTTGGTAATTGATCCATAGGTCCTAGACTCAAAAGCCACTTAGATTTATCGAATCGTAACTTTCGGTAGCACAAAATTTATTAGGAGTTATCATCTAATCGTTGTTTTTTGGATCAAAACATAACTCTTGGTTAGCTTATTTCATAGGTCAAGCATTCACAAGGGCTTATAGAGCAATCACCGTGCATATTTTCAAGTCTTAGCAGCCCAATAGATCAGTTACGCGATTAAGTCTTTTTAGACTCATAAGTATCTATAAAAACTTACTATCAATAGTATCCCTAGGACACTTGTTAGCATTTATCTTTTTCTTTTAATGACAAATGTTAATAATTAGTATAGATTAATTTTTTCTCATTTGTCCGGGTTTAAACCAATAACCTCTAGCTCCTTTTCCATCAGCTCAAACCAAATGAAATAAACGTGAAATATTTGATTATAAAATAGATAGTCCAAATGTTGCACCTGATTCACTATTTTTTTCCCTTTGTATTTTATTTTTTATAAGAAATTTCAAACTGAAACTGAAACTTAAACTTCTTTTAAGTTCTAGTTCAAAGATGATAAAAACTGAAACTAACAGAGAACTTGTATGTACGTGTTAGGAACTTAGAAAGTCTTTCCGCACAACAAACGTATGCACTAATGCACACCTAACAACCATATATCACCCCAGAGTTCTAGAGTCTGATCATACTCATATATCATACATAAAAAACACAATGATCGAAACAACATAATGATATAACATTGATAAATTAATCATAGATAGGAATTAAATTCTTCTTGTATAATCTTAAAAAGGACTATGGATCTCCCATTCAACTAGCTCAGTGACATTTGGAGCAGAACTATCAACCACTGTAATTTGATGAACATCATCACGATTCTCATAATAGTGATAAGCAGCCGCACCCGACAACACTGCTAGAGTTAGCGCCTGTGCATGCATCCTTCAAACCAAAACATTCGTTACACTTTATTCGATACAAGCACTTGAAATGGAAAACAAAATAAAAATTATTATCGAAGATTGTAGTGAAAATTTTACCTAGCATGGATAAGTCTTAGACTTGGCTTCATTGGAGATTTAACTCGTGAATAAGCTACAAGTGATGCTCCAATTCCAGATGCCCATAGTGTCCCTGCATTCAAATGTAATTAACACCATTTTGTTACAAGTTCATATACAATATATTGTGTGTAACTTACCAATACTGGCGAGTTTGTTCTTTGAAACCCATGATTGAATTGCTTCCATGTTGATGTTGTGTTTTTGTGATTCTCTTAATTTCTTCTTTTTTGAGGAATTGTTATTTGCTAAGTTGTGAGGGGGAATATTTATAGATAGTTGAAGTTGAAAATTGTGACTTATTGGTACTTGAATTGGCCCCTAGGTTTAGCGGGGTTAGTGTCTTTAATCGAAGTTTGGAAATTGGAACACGGGAAAATTTAAACTAGAGGCCTACTTACTCTGGTTTTTGTTCTCTACGTGAGTGTGTGTCTACTTTGGTCATTCTATTGTTTTGCTTTACTCTCATGTGGAAAGTACATATAGTGTAGCCAACGGATTTAATTAAACTAGAGGTGTGTGTGTGTCTAAAAAGTATGGTAAAATGTTTTGCCAGGACTCAAAAGAAATGATAGTTTCATTTTGGAAATCAAAACTCTTTTGAGATCGTCATAATATAATATATAAGAACTACAGGGTTGTCCTTTTTCATAAGTATCATCATAATTCATTCAGTGCACCGCACATCCTTACTGCAACAAATGTGATCACAAAGACACTTTAAAAAGCAGTGGGATTGGAATAATAAAATCATTTAGAACCTATATTTGACAGAAATAAATTGGATTATAAAATCTTAATTATAGATCAATTGAACTTTTGAGTAATTATATATCATTAGGGTGATGCTCCTATTTGTTAAGATTTATTTATATTTTTCATAATCAAATTTATTTTATTATTATATTCATGACCAAGGAGTGATAAGAGTGAACTGCCAGAATGTAAATATATTTCATAACTGATAATTTAATTAATATGTCAAGTATTAAAGCGAAATGTCAAGAGTCCCCATGAGCTTAGCTCATCTGGTAAGGGATAATGCATAATATATGCAGGGGTCGGGGTTCGAACCTCGAACTCCCCACTTATTCATCTTTAAGATGAATTTTTCTAGCCACTAAACTACTTGACAAAAAAAAAAAAAAATGTCGAGAGTGGTGTGGTGGTTCATGAATGATGTTAGGTATGTCTTATAATTTGGGTTGAGTCTCTCAATCTTACTAAATCAAGGTGTAAGATGACGGTTGCTCCCACTTATAAATAGAGCCATAAAAATAGAGAGATAAAGTAAAAAATGATATGAGTATGAGAGAGAAAGTTATTATCAAATAGATGTTCAAATATCATTTCTCTTATAAATATATTAACATATGACCATGGCCAACAACACTACAATATATTCTAGCTCCTTAAAAAAAAAAAAAAACACTACAATAATATGTGAATATGTTGCATTGTTGCGCTAAACTAAACATTTGGATGACATTAGATTTCAGGATTCCTCTAATAGTATTATTTTAAAGTTTATGTTATGATTAACTTTTTGGAATTCTAACTATATGGTGTTAATGGAATGGAATTCCCTACCGTTAATAGGATAATCATGTTAACTTGGAACATTCAATCTTGATTGAACAATTTAGAAAAAAATGTATATTTAGTTTTTCATTTTATAATTTAGAATACTAAGATTGAATCTGAACCATATCTATTAAAGATTAGATTACCCAACTACATGAAACTGGTTTTTGGTAAGCTAATGGTTTTCTTGGTACTTTCGCAGTTTTAATTTTAAAAGACTTTTATAGTACATGCTAATATTCTATGTTATTTTAAACAATGAAATTAAGTTGAAATTCATCGAACCATTTGGTAAATGAATATACCGTGGAATCACATCACAAGTTCATCAACTCAAATACTCCCCACGTGGCTATACATTTGGTATTGCACTGTACATATCATCAGTCATCACATACATACATCACGACTAACAAACTCAATTCATCATCACACTCATAGCAAGTTCGTTGGCAACAAATTAATTAACTAAAATTTCCCGCCAACAAAAAACGCTACGCTACTATAAAACAAATATAAGGCATGATGGCAAGTGTGAGTGAGATTGTTATCACAAATTTCATCAGAACAAAAAGAAAAAGAAGAAAATGAAGAATGGAAAACGAAACCCACTTTCAGATCTCACTAATAATTCTTCAACCCATTTTTCATCTTCATCTTCCACCGTTCAACCAAACAACAACACCTCCATCCTTCGGTAACATTCCATTTACATCTAATCTTAATCTTAATAGTAATTAATTACCTTAATTTCTCATCTTCTCTTCTTAATTATTAATTCTTAGGAAAACCCGTTTGAAATTGAATCCCCTTCTTGATGTTGTTGTTAAGCCATTATCACTTCCTTCCACAAAGGTATAACCTCCTCATCTTAATCATTTTCCCCAATTCTAAATTATAGTACTTAATTATTTCATTGAATTTGCTTTATTTTTTTTTTTTTTAGAATCCAAAGAAGGAACTAGCACTTCGCACTCCATTAACTGTTCGATGCAAAAAGGTATATTCTGTTTAATACCGTTTTTCTTATAATAACAACTACCGCATGATCTTAATTTCCCCAAATTTAATGGATATGTTGCTATAATTTGTTTGAATTTGTTTTTTCAGAAGCAGCGTGGTGTGCCTAATGAACAAGTTGAGTTTCAAGATTTCATTGAGAAACAGAAGGCATACTATAAGGAGATTGATGAATTCGAACTCGAGGAAGAAGAGGTTGAATCTGTTGATGAGTGATTGATATAATATTCAAATTTCAGTACTTAATTGAGACTAATACATTAATGTAGTCAATTAATTGTTGATATATAGTACAGTACTCTTCAAAATTCCCAATTTCCTAATTAGGTTGTACACTATCTTGTTTCACATGAGATAAATTTGTAGTTTGAGAATTTTTTAGTATAAGCTTACAATACAAAACTTGCTATAAATGAATATCTTACCATGTTTACATTTTATTTGCCTAACGAAAAATGAAACAGTATCATTAGGCATGATTTTGAAAATGTAGATGGATAATTACACACTCATACATATATGTATTATTATAGATACATATTACTAATTTTCAGTTGATTTTTCTGCAATTGGTTCTGATCTGTCCATTGCTTCCTGTGAGGGGCTTGATGCTACTCATTTTGACCATACCCTTGGCAAAGGCTTTAAAAAATTTAGCATTATCAGTAGCATATTTCCTTACCAGATTATCGGTAGAGCTTCCATTGAATAGCTCCTGGTCTGAATGGAGAAGAGCCTTTTTAGCTAGTAAATTCTTGAAGTATAGGTTATCGAAATGAGTCGGTGTTTGATGGTCGAGGGGTTCAAGCACATTGTCATTTCCACTTCTGGGGCATTTGTTTTGTAGAGACTTTCTAAATAAGGAGTCAACGTTGGAGTCATTGTAGATGTGTGCTCGAAATTGTACACATCTAGCTAGGCCAATTGTATGTGCACCTGTTATTCAAGATACACTCAATTGAGTTGAAACAGTACTAATATTGGACATTAATTGAAGGCGCCTTAATTGAATGCCAAATTCTTCTTACTGAGAATTTTTGAATAAAGTTGTGGTCATGAATCATGATAAAGCATTAATATATAGGGATACTGTGGTACCTGAAAGAGCCACCAAGTCCTTAGCTGAGAGTCCTTGGTTAGCAAAATTTGTTTTGAGAGCGCTTAGATTGAGAAATGGTGCAGGAATTGAGTTATTGGCATCAGATCTACTAGCTGTGATTGAATCCCTTCTTCCCAAGCCTACATTCCATGAAGGGCCTCCTAGCTGTAAATTCCAACAACCATATAACCCTTTATAGATCAATTAAATCACTCTAATGAAGAGGATAGTACGGTATCATTGTTCTATTGGAATATGATGTTACATGATAGAATTTATATTTTGAAACACCAATTTACATCAAAATTCCACAATAATCTAGATGGCTGACATGGTTCACATATGTGGTTAATGAATATAACAATGTGTTCCAATTCATTATCCATCCACTTAACACAATTAACAACGATTTCCAGATGTATATTTGAATATAAATCGTGGTTAATTAATGTCATTATATTTGAACATCTAAAAATTATGTATATTTGAATACAATTTAAATTGTTACTAAATATGTATGTTTATTTGAACACTTAAAAAGTTATGGTGAATGACATGTTTATTGTGTTTTATGGAGAATCAATGAGTTGTGACAGTTTTTGTTATATTTATGAACTATATACTAAATTTGATTAACCATCTAAATTGTTTTTGAATTTTGATGTCAAATTTATGTCAAAACAACATAACTCACATGAACAACAGAGTCCCGGGCAGCCAGGGTAAGAATATCAGCACAGGACACAACCCCTGGGCATGCTTTTTCCACATTGGCTTTGATGTCATCAATCACGTTGAATCCTCTAGCTGAATTATTGTTAGCAGCTGCTGTTTTTTCTCCTATGAAACTGCTTGTATCATCCAAAAGTATTGATGCATCACACCCCTTAATGATCATTGCGTTAAATGGGACTAAATTAAGTGAAGAAGAGAATTAAAATCAAGTTAAATTAATATATATATAGTATATACTCACGTTTACAAAGCAGTCATGGAAATGCAATCGAAGTAAAGAAGCTCCTATTCGAGTTTCTTTCTTAATGGCATTTATGACTCCTTGGTTCACTATAGACAACAGTTCCGGACAGCTGCTGCAGTAGAAGTCTTTAGATAACTTCTTTTTGGCATCTGCTTCAGATATTGCAGAAGCAGCAACAAGAACAAATAAGAGGAAGTAGTAAGAAGCCATGTAAGCTATATAGAGAACACAAAAATGAACAAAATTAGTGCCTTCTCTTTAATAGTACTAGTATACATGAAGAATAGAGTTGGTTATAATTATTACTTAATCGAACCAATATCCAATTTGAATTACTTTTACGTAAAAGTAAAGACCATGCTAGTCTTATCAAATTATTAAAGTTGTGTAGCTACTATTTGTATGTGTAGCATTATTGAATAAAAAAAAAGTGTATATTATTAGTTATGAATATAATAATAAACTAAAGGAAACAATTATTGACTGGTTGGTTGAAATGTCGTTTTTAGCATTTTGTTTTTACTGCCAAAAAGTGGTGCCTATAATTGAGTAACTTTGCATGGATTCCTCGACAGGCCGGCTCGATGTCATTTTGACATTTTGTGGTAGGAAAGGTTCGCTAAATATGGAAGAAAATTGCTTTTTAGAAAACTTCACATAGACATAAGTAAAATATGTTAATGTTTCCAGCGGTAGTTAACGTTAACTACTGTTGATAGAACTGCCGGCAGTTAACTGCCGCTGGGGCTCAACGATAGTTAACTGCCATTCCTTTTCCCCCAAAATCAGAAAAGCCCTACCTCCTATTCACTCATGACCTTACATCATCTCGATACCATACCTCAAAAAAAATCCCATTTCAAAAATTGTGTAAAAATCTTGGTTCCAACTCATTGTTGATCGATTGCTAGGACGTTTCTACACACAATATGCATCAAAGAACAAGTATTTCAACGTTAAAATCCATTACATTTGATTGATTTTTCTGGTTTTTTTTTTTTTTGTACTGCCACGAGCTGTAGCGGCAGTTAACTACCGCTGAGTGTGAGCGGTTATTAAATGTCGCTGGTAACTTAGAGATTTTTTCAAAACTTCATTTGGCAGTGCTACTGCCAATTTTATTTTATTTTTTCACAATTTTTTTTCTTTACAAATAATATGTTGTTTATTTATAGATACGGTTGAGAATGCGGATGATTCGGGTGATCGAAAACCTAGTGGTGTCGATTCCGTTAAGGTTGAAGCTCCCATGAAGGTTGAAGCTTCTGTTAAAGTAGAGACTTCAAGCGTCAATTCCGATGTGTGTAAACTTCGTGACAACGAAGTGGACACGGGTCATTTCTTTTCGACACGAGATACATGAAAAGATAAAGATGAATTGCTCGGTTGGGTCCGTCGACAAGCAAATAGGACTGAATTTACGGTTATCATTAGAAGATCTTGTGAAGGTAGAAATGGTATGTTAGAGTTGGTTTGTGAACGGAGCGGCGAATACAAATTACCGAAGACAAAAGTGAAGCATGAAGCAACGGGATCAAGGAAATGTGGGTGTTTGTTCAAGGTGCGTGGATATGTCGTGAGGGAAAACAATGCTTGGAAATTGACTATTCTTAATGGCGTTCACAACCATGAGATGGTGCGGTATGCAGCAGGGCACCTTCTTACCGGAAGATTAATGGAGGACGACAAGAAGATTGTACATGACTTGACCGATTCTTCGGTGAAACCAAAAAATATTTTGACTAATTTGAAGAAGAAAAGGAAAGAGTCCATCACAAATATCAAGCAAGTCTACAATGAACGTCACAAATTCAAAAAGGTGAAGGAATATTTGTCCACCTCCAAAGGTGATTTGGGTACTTGTTGGCATAAAATAGATGAGATGTTGGCAAACCAATTTGGGGAGATACAATCATCGTTTGGTAGGAGCGTTACGGTCTTGGAACATAGGTACAAAGATGTCACTTTGTACTCCGGGTTGGGGGGGTCACATGTCTAGACAAGCCATGAACTTTATTTTTGTGGAAGAAGCGCGTGCTAGGAAAACCTTGTGCATCGAGAAGAAAACTTGCGGTTGTGTTCAAAGGACGTCGTATGGCCTACCTTGTGCATGCTTCATTGCTATGAAAATCCGTCACAAAAAGCCCATTCGATTGGATGAGATACACCCGCATTGGCATAAGTTGTATATGGGTGAAGAAGAAAGTAATGAAGATTTGTTTTCGCTCGCGGAGGAGTGGCGTGGTATCCAAGAACATCTTGAAAGAGTTCCGTTCCAAATGAAACTAGAAATCAAAGAGGGTATGCGGTTGTTAGCGTTTCCGGAGACCACAATGTTGTCACCACCTCCAAAAAAGGTGCCAATCAAAGGAGCTCCCAAAAAAATCAAAACTACACGTAGGATCCCATCGAAGTGGGAGACTATTGATTCTCAACATCCGAAAAGTCAATCTTCACCACGAAAAAAAGCTTCACAACCAAAAAGAAAAGGTGCTCGCATTGACATTTCTCCGGTTCCTAAGCCTAGCTTGGTTTCAAGAAATTATGATCCATCGAATCCTATGTATTACATGCCAAAATTCATGAGACCATACATTGAGGGAATTGTGGATGTTATTGGTGACGGAGATTGTGGGTTTAAGGCTATTGCCGAACGCGTGGGTTTGACGGAAGAAAGTCATGTTATGGTGCGGAGAGCACTTATTAAAGAGTTGAAAGAGCATATGAACAAATACATCGAGGTATATGCGAGCGCGGACCGTTACAAGTACATTTTGGATGGATTGCATCCTCCCAAAAATCTTAGTAGCTTTGCACCTCCCGACAAATGGTTGACATTGCTGGATATGGGACACATCGTTGCATCTTGTTACAATAGGCCGGTGGTGGAGATGACTACCCTTGATATTGGAGTCTCCGAGACTTTTTTTCCCACTTAGAGGTGCGCCTCCGGTTAATCCGAAAAGCAGATTGATTTGCCTTGGTTTAATCCAAAATCATTTTGTCATTCTTTCGTTGAAAGATGGTTGTCCATACCTCCATCATCCACGGAGTGGAGAAATCATAGGAGCGATGAAGCAAAAACATGGGATTATGAATTATTGGATCAGCACGATCGTTTCCGAGCATTCATGGAGATTGAGGACAAAGAGAGACCGGTTCCACCAAAAAAACCAACAAATGAAGACAATCCAATTATGTTTGATGACACTCCGGTTAAAGGAAACGAAGAATTTGAAGATGTCCTGGAACATTTAGATGTTTTGCTTTTGTTAGATGAAATATGACACTTTTTGGTCGGTGTTAATCCGTTTTTTGGTCGATACGCGCTGACGTATTTTTTGGGATATATAATGTAATAAACAATTTTTTGGGTGATATGTAACTAACCTTTAACTATTTATATATATTTGAGTTTCGCATTTATTAGTAATTAATGTACATTACGTGTAATATGTTGCATAATGTGGAAAATTTGACGGATTTCAAACAGTTGTGAAACGTTAACGCATTATCGGTTTTGTGTAATGTTACCGAATAATTGATAACCTATGAAATGTTGATGTTTGTGATTGCTGGATGTTGTTGTTTCGGTTTGATTTCCTCCGAAATTGCCGTTTGAAATTATAGGTAAAACATGACAAATCTCCTGGGCTAAACCAGTGCAGACTGCACTGGTTCTGTTAACTGGTGTGAACGACAGATAACTACCGCTGTGTTCCAACGGTTGTTAACTGTCGGCGCTTAGTTTAACGGTTGTTAACTGTCGCTGGGGGCAATTATGTAAATTACTTATGTCAATAGGAAGTTTTCTATGTCAGAAAAGCAATTTTCAAAATTGAAAGGCCTCATGCAGTGGCGGATCTTGAGTTATTTTAAAAGGGGTGCCAAAAGTTTATATGATATATATCAAACCATTCCTAATTGTATTTGTGAATAATCAACTGACCCACCCAGTGGCGGATCTTGAAAGGAACATTATTTTTGAATAAAATACAAAAAAAATATTAAAATTAGTAGTGGCAGGAATTAAACCCATGCCATTTCATCTACAGATTGGTACCCCTTCCACTGCAACCAAGAAAACCTTGTTGTATATTTAAGGCTATTATAATATTTATAGCAATCTTAGGGGATACCATGGCCCCTCCCAATCCCCAAAGAGAACCGCCCTTGGCCCCATGTGTGGAAAGGGAACTTCAAAAAATTGTTTTGGTTTTCATCGCAAGAAAAATGCAGATTATTTTTAAAAAAATTGAATTACATAAATTTTAGTGTCTCAAGCACATAAATATTTAAAAAGAATAGGAGCCTGACTATGAAGTACGAACACTCCTCCGATTAGACGTGTCTTGGTATTCGACATGACACCGATATTTATAATTGCACTGAATTATGTGATTTTCTTAAATTATTAGCGTTGTCGGAGTGTCAATGTTCGTGTTGTGTCCGGTGTCCGTATACGTGCTTCATAAGAGTATGTTATTATAATATACCATTGATAAACATTGGAGTTAATTAGGCTCTCTTTTGTAAGAAAAAAGAAAAAGAAGAAGAAGAAGAAGAAAAGATTGATAAACATTTAACTTTTGCTTTTATTATCCTGTAGGAATTCTTGGTAGAATGCATGTGAAAGGTATTTGAACACTCTAAGTGTAGAGGATGAATTTATACTTGAAGGAGATCCATATAATTATAGATTTTTTATAAGAATATAATTAATTATAATGTCCCCGTAAATATAACTCAGTTGGCAGGGACATACGTTGTTATATGTAGAGGTCGGAGTTCGAACCCCAGACACCCCACTTCTCCACAATTAAATTGTGTGAGCTCTAACCACTAGGCTACTTGACCAAAAAAATAATAATTATATTATATAGAGGAGAAAGTTGGGATTGTTTGTCATCCTTATGACCTTATCCTTATCCATATTATCTAATCCTTCTTAACATTGCTACCATAATTCTATAACTCTAAACCTAGATTTTGGACGTCAAAGTATTTGGACCGTTGATTTCAATGCAAATTGATCAACACACATCACGACAAGCATTAAAACCTTGATTGCAATCCCTAAACCTACTTACTTTGGGTGCCAATGCATCTCATCCATTGATTCAATGGCTAATGATCTCCACACTTTACAAGACACGTTTCAAATTCAAATTTCCCCCCAAATTGTCTTTAACTAACCACCATTTGTTAAACCTTTACATCTTCCATACATGCATTGATTGATTGTGTGTTTCCCATGCATGTGTGTATTTCCCATGCATCTTCCATACTCTTCAAAATTCTCAATTTCCTAATTAGGTTGTAATCAAGGGAGTCCTTGTTAATTACACTATCTTGTTTCACATGTGAAAAATTTGTAGCTTGAGACTTTATTAGAATATATGCTTACAATTCAAACCTGGCTATAAATGAATATCTTGCCATGTTTTACATTTATTTGCCTAATGAAAAAAGATACAATATCATTAGGCATAATTTGGAAAAGATATATGAATAATTACACACATATATAATATATGTATACGCATACGTACACAATATTACTCACTAATTTTCAGTTGGTTTTTCTGCAATTGATTCTGATCTGTCCATTGCTTCCTGTAAGGGGTTTGATGCTACTCATTTTGACCATGCCCTCGGCAAAGGCTTTAAAAAATTCAGCATTATTAGTAGCATATTTCCTTACCAGATTATTAGTAGAACTTCCAATATTGAACAACTCATGGTCTGAATGGAGAAGAGTCTTTTTAGCTAGTAAATTCTTGAAGTATAGGTTATCAAAATGTGTCGGTGTTTGATAGTCGAAGGGTTCGAGGACATTGTCATTTCCACTTCTGGGGCACTTGTTTTGTAGAGACTTTCTAAACAAGGGGTCAACGTTGGAGTCATTGTAAATGTGTGCTCGAAATTGTACACATCGAGCGAGACCAATTGTATGTGCACCTGATATTCAAGATATACTCAATTGAATTGAAACATAGTACTAATATTGAACATTAATTGAATGTCAAATTCTTCTTCGAGAGAATTTTTGAATAAAGTTGTGGTCATGAATCATGATAAAGCATTAATAGGAATACTATGGTACCTGAAAGAGCCACCAAGTCCTCAACTGAGAGCCCTTGGTTAGCAAAATTTGTTTTGAGAGTGCTTAGATTGAAAAAGGGTGCAGGAATTGAGTTATTGGCATCAGACCTACTAGCTGTGATTGAGTCCCTTCTTCCCAAGCCTACATCCCATGAAGGGCCTCCTAGCTGTAAATTCCAACAACTCTTTAATTAAGGGCTGGTATCATATTGGAATGTGAAATTACATATGATAGAAATAATACTCTGATACACAAATTTACATCAAAATTCGATAATAATTTAAAATGATTAAACTATTAGAAATTTACATCAAAATACGATAATAATTTAAAATGACCAAATTTACACAAATTAATGACGTGGCAATCATTAAGCGGGTCAAGGGACGAAATTTTAAATGGTTAAACTTTGCAAGGCTAATTTGTCAGGATTAACGATTGCAGGGACCAATTTTTAAATGACCCCTAATTACAGGGACGAAATACATATTAAAATCTAATTTAAATGGTTAATGCAGTTCACATATGTGCTTCAATGCTTTTAATAAGATGTTTAATAAATATAACAAGGTGTTGCAATTCATTAATCTCTCATTCAACACAATTAACCACAACTAATTTCAAGTGTATATTTGAATACAAGTTGTGCTTAATGAATACCACTAAGAACAATTTCTTTAAACACCTGAAAATTATGTTTATTTGAACACTTTTTTTTTTTAGGGAAATGTTTATTTGAACACTTGAAAGTTAACGTGTTATACCCTGTTTTTGGACCTAAAAATACTAGGCCCAGTTTCATTTCAAACTTTGTCAATTATCAAATTTCAACTGCACAGTTCAAATTGTCTCTGCCTCGCAGTATTTTCAATCACAATTTTACCTATGTTTTTCTTGCATAAAACTTTTTGAAATGTCTTTACTTGTCTTGTAAGTCATTCAAAAGTGTCTCTGAATCATTACATTGCTTTTTCTACAGTTTATTTCAAAATTTGCAAAAAGTCGTACAGAAGGGTATTTTGGTCGTTTCCTGCAGTGGGACCCATTTTCATCCCTGTGACTGTCTCTGAGTCTTTTCAGATTGATTTTTAACATTGCATCAGTAAACCTTGTTAAATTCATTTCAAACTTGCATCTGAGTCAGTGTCAAGTCAATTTGAATCTGTTTAGGTCATTTTAGCCCTAGGGGCATTTTGGTCATTTCACACAAAATTTTAGCATAGAGAGGTTACTTTGAAGTACCTCATTTAAACCATTGGTTCGTTTTAGTCCGTTTTGTCAATTTTATTTTTGTTTCGCTTTACGTTTTGTCAGGTTACCAATTTTATTTCAATTTTATTTTTTATTTTGCATTTTGGTCCTCAAAGAGGTCCAAAATTGCTTTTCAGTCCAGAACTCTTTTTTTTTAAAATTGCATTTCAGTCCAGAATTCTTTCTATTTGCATTTTTAGTCCTTTTTGTTATTTCCATTTTAGTCCTTTAATTTTTCAATTTTGCAGAAAAGGGCTCAAAGTGTCAAACTCACGTTTCTTTCAGTTAAAGTCCAGATGTCACAATTCTATTGGTCCAAGATCACACATGTCAGCTATAAAAGGTGTACAGTGCCACACAGACCCATTAACCACACGCCACTTCACCAAAAAACAGAATCAATTTTTCTCTCTCTTGTCAGTTAGATCAAAACCAAAATCACAGAGAAATCAGCAAGAACAAAGAAAAAATCACGAACCCTAGTTCAGAAATTCGCCAGAACTCATCCAAATTCAACCGTTTTTTCTTGGATTTTCTCACGGTTCTCAGAGATTCGCGCGTAATCATCATCATTGAACCTTTGCTTCTGCAATTCTAGGCGCGAATCCGCCATTGTTGACGGCGGACTCAAGCACCGATCACAGAGATCAAAGCGAAGAAGAAGAGGGAAAGAATCAGAGATCCAAACCGGTGAAGGAGATAAAGAAAGCAAACCAGTAGGAAAACAACGGTTCATTTTCGGATTCAAGAACAAAAAATCAACAAACAGCACCAGAATTCAAGTTTCTCAAAGATTCCGATTCGAAATCTCCGTTTGAAACCGCAGGTAAAATACGTAAAACTCGCCTTTCTTTCTCAAAAATATCCATAAGCACGAATCAGTTACAGATCTGTAAAGTTCCAAAGCTCTCATTCAACAAAACACTAAAAAGAATCAAGAAAAATTTCTCAAAACCGTAACACAAAACCGTAGATCTACGTTGATTCACGCCTTGCATGTAAAATCCAGTGCCATATTCGTGTTTAGGATAAAAAAGGATATCTGAAAACGTAAGTTTTTTTGAAAACGGTGAAGTTCGTTCAACTCCGGCGGCGGCGCCGCCACCCTTGGGCGGCCGGCCACCACGCCGGAGGAACAAGCCTCACCGAGGAAGATGAAGATCTTCCATTTTTTCCAGAATCCGGTGAGAGGTGAGAGAAGAGAGAAGAGTTTAGAGAGAGAAGAGTTTAGAGAGAGAAAGAAGAGTGTAAAATAAAAAAAACCGGCGCTAATGTGTTTATATAGCCAGTGAACCGGACCGGTCCAGGACCGGTCCAATCTCCTTCATTCCTGGCCGTTGGATCTAGGGTTTCCTACCCTGGATCAATCCAACGTCTCCTGTGCAATCTGAGTTTTGTGTGTTGGGCTTTGGGTTGGGCTTAGGCTTCTTGCGCGCTTTTGCTTATTTTCCTGCTATTTGCACCATGTTTCTTTGCTGTTTGAACCCCTGCATGCTTAAATTTTCTCTAAAAAAAATCTCCAAAAATTATCACATGTTTCTTGATGTATTTTCCTTTTTTTTTATATTTCTCAATGGTTTTAAAATGATAAAAAAAAAAGCATGTGATATTTCTTGGGTAATTAGTGTATTAGACAAAAATTTGTGCATTTTTTAGTAGTGTATTTCTCATGAAATGTTGGCATGTGATATGAATTTTTGGGAATGCAATTTTGTGATAAGTTTGTTGCTGATTACATGTTTAATTTGCTGCTTGTGTATCTCAATTTCATCTCCCTTTTTGTTCTGCAATTAGTATGCATTTTTACTAGTAAATAAAGTGCCAAAATATTTTGAAAGTGTACCATAAACTTAGCATCAAATATGTCCCATTTTTTTTCACATTAGGGCACAAAGCAAGACTTCTAAAAATGTCATAATGAAGGGATTATGGGTCATATATATGCTAGAGCCTTATGACCATTTTCATGCACATTTTGTCACTTTATTAGTTTCTTTTATGTCTTTCCTCTTAATATTTTTGTGCACTTCTTTTATTCTATGCTTTATTTTACTAATCATCTCACTTCTTTTGTTCCATTCATTTCATGAGCATTTCTCCATTTCACCACTATCTCCTCCACTTTCTTCAGCTTAGCATTTATTTTTGCAAATTTTAATTCATTTGGTGATGTAATTTGCTATCATTGGTATGTAGCTTGGCAAAGGGGCCATAGAATGTATTTAGGCAATTTTTGTAATATGGACTATGGACACTATGGCGCACCGGCACGCACACACTCACCCTAGATGTATGCCTAGGATTGCATGGTTAGATGAATGCTTAGGTTTAAACACTTAGAGAAAATCCAACTTTTTTCCAAAAAATATGCAAACAAATTCACTTCAAATATTTTTTTTCATAAGAAATGGAGTCAAAACTCCAATAATTTTTCCCTTTTTTTTTTTAATCAAATTCTCAAATAAACCTAATCATTAAGACTTCTTTTGCAAAATCACTAAGCAAACCCTCACTTTTTCATACTCTAATGCTCATGAAGCCTCTCAATCCCCTTCTTCAAATCATTTTCAAAATTTAAAATCAAACAATTAAAACAAAAAACCACAAGTCTTTTTAGCAAGAACTACGCCGGTTTTGATCCCGTAAAACGGTACGTAGGCAAGGGACTTTAAACCCTCCAAGCCGAAATAAAATCAAATTCTACTTCTTCTCACCCCCATTCTTCACTAATCACACCTTCTTTTTTTACAAGTAGGCAATAAAAAATAAAGCGTAGAAATCAACTTAGGAGAACGGCTCTTATGGAATACCATAATCGTTCCGGGTGCCTAACACCTTCCCGTAGCGAAAACGACCCCCGAACTTAGAATCTAAGGGTTTTTCTCAATTTTGCCCTTCCCAAGAAAAAATAGAGAATATCAACGGTCAAAAGGTTCAAGTCCAATTAATGGCTTGGCACCCAAAAACCATGATAACAGAAATGGCGACTTCACTGGGGACATTTTTTTAGCGGGTCGCGCCTAGTTTTCCTTAGTTTATATTTACGCTTTGTTTTATTGCTTACATATGTGAATACTTGTTTACTTTCATTTGACGTGTGGGGTGAGAATATCAAAAGTCCTATACCCGGGCTGAGTGAACTTATGTTTAGGTAGAGATATAATCGACAATTCGGTCCGGGGGTTGCCTCGTGTATTGGATTATGCGATCAATCTCACATAGCTGAGGCATTTTGAAGGTGATATTGTCGGCGTGTGTTGTCATGCTTAGGCACTTCACTTTCAATTGTTCGACGAAGCTATGAACCGTAGTTACCAAACCCATCCTAGCCTTTTTAGGACGTAGTGCGGTGGCTAAATTGAGTGTTGTCTCAAACTTTAGTCGTCACGCGATACTACACTCAAACTAGACCTTCTCACAAATAATCATGGAACGGGTGTCGTCCTGTACTACCATGATATATGTGAGAGAGGTTGCAGTTTGGGAACTGTGTTAGAACCTTGGTTACTACTATCCAAAGCCTTAGTTCACCGGACGCCGTGTCCATCCGTGGCCCTGTTACTTTGAATCTCAACCCACCTTGTTCTTTGTAACTAAACAACACAATCATGCATACATGCATTCATGCATAAACATTTTTCATGCATTCATCGAAGGGCTTAAACAAATGGAAATTTTTGTAAATAATCACAGGTATGAAGAAGACTAAGTGCTACAAGTTCAAGGAAGTGGATTTGGTCAGTTTAAGAGAGTTGGCACTCAAGGTCAAGAGTCAAACAGGGTTCCGACTCCGGTATGGGGGATTGCTTACTTTGCTCCGAACCGATGTGGAAGAGAAGTTAGTGCACACTCTAGTGCAATTTTATGATCCGAGCTTCCGTTGCTTCACTTTCCCGGACTTCCAGTTGGTTCCTACTCTCGAGGCTTACTCCAATCTAGTGGGTTTACCTATAGCCGAGAAGACGCCTTTCACCGGTCCCGGGACTTCTCTTACTCCTTTGGTTATTGCTAAGGATCTCTACCTCAAGACTTCCGACGTCTCCAACCATCTTATTACCAAGTCTCACATCCGGGGGTTCACTTCAAAGTATCTTCTTGAGCAGGCTAATCTCAGTACTACTCGTCAGGATACACTCGAGGCTATTCTTGCTTTGCTTATCTACGGGCTCATTCTCTTTCCGAACCTTGATAACTTCGTGGACATGAATGCTATCGAGATCTTTCATTCCAAGAACCCGGTTCCTACTTTGCTAGCGGATACCTACCACGCCATTCATGACAGGACTCTCAAGGGCCGTGGGTATATTCTTTGCTGCATATCTCTTTTGTATAGGTGGTTTATTTCGCACCTTCCGAGTTCCTTCCATGACAACTCGGAGAACTGGTCCTACTCGCAGCGGATTATGGCCCTCACTCCTAATGAGGTCGTCTGGCTCACTCCTGCCGCTCAGGTGAAGGAAATCATTATGGGTTGTGGGGACTTTCTCAATGTACCCCTTCTTGGTACTCGTGGAGGAATCAACTACAATCCCGAGCTTGCTATGAGACAGTTTGGTTTCCCTATGAAGTCGAAGCCCATCAATCTTGCTACATCTCCAGAGTTCTTCTTCTACACGAATGCTCCTACCGGACAAAGGAAAGCTTTCATGGATGCTTGGTCCAAGGTTCGAAGGAAGAGTGTGAAGCATCTAGGTGTGAGATCCGGTATTGCTCACGAGGCCTATACTCAGTGGGTGATAGATCGAGCTGAGGAGATTGGTATGCCTTACCCAGCTATGAGATACGTGTCTTCATCTACCCCATCTATGCCTCTACCTCTACTCCCCGCGACTCAGGATATGTATCAGGAGCATCTAGCTATGGAGAGTCGTGAGAAGCAAGTGTGGAAAGCTCGGTACAATCAAGCTGAGAATCTAATCATGACTTTGGATGGTAGAGACGAGCAGAAGACTCATGAGAACCTGATGTTGAAGAAGGAATTAGCTAAGGTCCGGAGGGAATTGGAAGAGAAAGACGAGCTGCTTATGAGGGATTCCAAGAGAGCCAGAGGACGGCGAGACTTCTTTGCCAGATACTGTGATTCAGATTCCGAGTCCGATGATCCTCCGACTACTTCCTATGCTTGAGGGCTTCATTTGTTTATCTTGTTGAAATTTCAAAGTCTTCCTTTTAAAAATACTATGTAGTTTTGATTATCTGCAAGATTTCTAATTTGTTTAAAAATCCTTCGATGAAAAAAGAAGTCTTTCGCATTTGCATTTGCATATCATGCATCATATGCATCATGCATTGGTCACAAAGGCTTCCAAGTGCTCACTATCTCCTGGTTCCTCTGCCGCAGTGTGAAAAGTGGCTCGTGCTCAGAAGGTCTACGAACCTGATAGAATTGATCGAACCAGAGAATACAGAAGAAAGAAAAAGGCTATGGAAGAAGAGAACACGCAGCTCCGTACCGAATTGGCATCTCTAAGGGAGGAATTGGCCAAAGCTCATGATGCTATGACTGCTCTGTTGGCTGCTCAAGAACAACCAACTCCTGTAGTTTCTGCAGCTGCAAATGTGACTCCTACCGTAACAACTGATCCCCGCTTTATCATGCCATCTGGGTATCCTTACGGACTTCCGCCGTACTATACTGCTAATACAGGGGCAGGCACCTCTGGTACTACCAACAATGGCCCAATTTCAGGGGCAAACTTGACTCCTGTTAGTACCGCCTTGACTCAAGCCGCAACAACTGTTACCGAGCCCATTGTGAATACGGTGCCTCAATTTGTCCATGTTAATGCGCACCACGGGAGTATTGCCGCAACCGAAACTATGGAAGAGAGAATGGAAGAACTTGCCAAAGAGCTCCGACGGGAAATTAAGGCCAACAGGGGAAACGGAGACTCCATTAAAACCCAGGATCTCTGCTTAGTATCGAAGGTAGATGTTCCAAAAAAGTTCAAAGTCCCGGAGTTCGACAAGTATAACGGGCTGACTTGTCCTCAAAATCATATTGTCAAATATGTCCGGAAAATGGGCAACTACAAGGACAATGATTCCCTTATGATCCATTACTTCCAAGGCAGTCTGATGGAGGATGCTGCAGAGTGGTATACTAGTCTGAGCAAAGATGATGTCCACACTTTTGATGAGCTAGCAGCCGCTTTCAAAAGCCATTATGGGTTCAACACAAGATTGAAGCCAAATAGGGAGTTTCTCAGGTCCCTGTCTCAGAAGAAGGAGGAAAGTTTCCGTGAATATGCGCAAAGGTGGAGAGGGGCAGCTGCCCGTATCACTCCTGCTTTAGATGAAGAAGAAATGACTCAGACATTTCTGAAGACTCTCAAGAGAGATTATGTTGAAAGGATGATTATCGCAGCACCAAACAATTTCTCAGAGATGGTTACCATGGGAACACGTCTGGAAGAAGCTGTTCGGGAAGGCATCATTGTGTTTGAGAAGATTGAGTCATCTGCAAATGCTGCGAAGAGATACGGTAATGGACATCACAAGAAGAAAGATACGGAGGTGGGAATGATAGCCGCTGGAACTAATCCATCCAAGGCTACTGTTGCTCCTGTCAATGCTGCTCAGTTTCCCCCGTCCTACCCTTATGCACCGTACTCTCAGCATCCGTTCTTCCCACCGTTTTATCATCAGTACCCTTTGCCACCGGGCCAACCTCAGGTCCCTGTCAATGCCATCGCTCAACAGGTGCAACATCAACCGCCAGTTCAACAGCAGCAGCAGCAATATGCTAGACCAACTTTTCCTCCTATACCAATGTTGTATGCAGAACTTCTTCCAACTTTACTCCAGAGAGGACACTGCACGACTAGGCAGGGCAAGCCTCCACCGGACCCTTTACCTCCAAGGTTCCGCTCTGATCTTAAGTGTGACTTCCATCAAGGCGCTTTAGGGCATGATGTTGAGGGGTGCTATGCTCTAAAGTACATCGTCAAGAAGCTTATAGATCAAGGGAAGTTAACTTTTGAGAACAATGTGCCACATGTCCTCGATAATCCGCTCCCAAATCATGCTGCCGTGAATATGATTGAGATATGTGAAGAGGTTCCCATGCTGGATGTCCGCAATGTTGCAACTCCTCTGGTGCCACTCCATATCAAGTTGTGCCAGGCTTTATTGTTTGAACATGATCATGCTGAGTGCCAAGAATGTTCCCGCAATCCTTTGGGTTGCCATGTCGTCCAAAACGATGTCCAGAGCTTGATGGACGGCAATTACCTTACTGTCAGTGATGTTTGCGTAATTGTGCCGGTCTTTCACGATCCGCCTGTTAAGAGGGTGCCTTTGAGGGAGAGCGTTGAGCCGTTGGTGATAAGGTTGCCAGGACCAATTCCTTATGTTTCGGACAAGGCTGTTCCATACAAATACAATGCTACTATGATAGAAAATGGAGTAGAGGTGCCTCTAGCCTCCTTTGCCACAGTAAGCAATATTGCCGAAGGGACTTCTGCAGCGCTAAGAAGCGGGAAGGTCCGTCCGCCGTTATTTCAGAAGAAGGTAGCTACGCCAACCACTCCACCAGTTGAAGAAGCAACTCCAACCGTTGTTTCACCCATTGCTATAGATGTGAACCAGCCAGGCAAATCTATAGAGGATTCGAATTTAGATGAGATTCTGAGGATAATAAAGAGGAGCGACTACAAGATCGTTGATCAATTGCTGCAAACTCCTTCAAAGATATATGTCTTGTCGTTACTCTTGAGCTCTGAGGCTCACAGGAATACCTTGTTGAAAGTGTTGGAGCAGGCTTATGTTGACCACGAGGTCACGGTAGATCGTTTCGGTGGCATAGTGGGAAATATTACTGCTTGTAACAACCTCTAGTTTAGTGAAGAAGAGTTGCCGGAAGTGGGAAAGAGTCACAATCTGGCTTTGCACATCTCGGTGAATTGCAAATCAGACATGATATCAAATGTGTTAGTGGATACCGGTTCCTCCCTCAATGTAATGCCCAAGTCAACTCTAGATCAGTTGAGCTACCGAGGGACCCCTTTGAGGAGGAGTACTTTCTTGGTCAAAGCTTTTGACGGATCTCGAAAGAATGTGCTGGGGGAGATAGACTTACCGATAACCATTGGCCCTGAGAATTTCTTGATTACCTTCCAAGTGATGGACATTAATGCATCCTACAGTTGTCTGCTGGGAAGACCGTGGATACACGATGCGGGTGTGGTAACCTCCACCTTACATCAGAAGTTGAAGTTCATAAGAAGTGGAAAGCTTGTTACCATTCATGGAGAAGAGGCATACCTGGTTAGCCAGCTATCATCTTTCTCTTGCATAGAGGCAGGGTCGGCAGAGGGGACCGCTTTTCAAGGATTAACTGTCGAAGGTACGGAGCCCAAGAGGGATGGAACTGCCATGGCTTCTTTGAAGGATGCACAGAGAGCCGTCCAAGAGGGTCAAGCTGCCGGCTGGGGCAAGTTAATACAGCTTCGTGAGAACAAGCATAAGGAAGGTCTTGGCTTTTCCCCAACTTCAGGAGTTTCCACCGGGGCATTCTGTAGTGCTGGGTTTGTCAACGCAATCACAGAAGAAGCAACTGGATTTGGCCCGAGGCCTGTATTTGTTACACCAGGAGGCTTTGCGAGAGATTGGGATGCCATTGACATTCCCTCAATCATGCATGTTTCTGAGTAATATACCTTGTTGCTTAAGTATCTTGTTTTTTCAAAATAACAATCCTCTCGCTCTGCCCAAAGCGAGAGTGATATTTTCTGTAAGGGCATGTTTGTTTCGGCATTGCCGTTGATTAATAAAAATTGTCGTTTCTTTCACGACTGCTTTTTTAGTGCCTTTTTTCCCTTGGAAATAATGGTAATGCCAGAAAAAACCAAAACATCTGTATTTTTCTTATTAATTTCAAAAATCTGCATAAAAACCCTCTTTCTAAAATCATCCAACCATTTTACGCAGATTGAACTATAATAAACCCGTTGGGCACAGTAACCCTGCATTCCCTCCGAATTTCGAGTTCCCAGTGTATGAGGCCGAAGATGAGGAAGGTGATGACGTACCATATGAGATCACTCGGTTACTTGAGCAAGAAAAGAAAGCCATTCAGCCTCACCAGGAAGAGATTGAGCTTATCAACATAGGTACCGAGGAGAACAAGCGAGAAATCAAGATCGGTGCTGCTCTAGAGGAATGGGTTAAAAAGAAGATCATCCAACTCCTCCGGGAATATCCGGACATTTTTGCATGGTCGTATGAAGATATGCCAGGTCTAGATCCTATGATTGTGGAGCATCGGATTCCCACCAAGCCTGAATGTCCTCCCGTCAGGCAGAAATTGAGAAGGACTCATCCAGACATGGCTCTCAAGATTAAGAGCGAGGTTCAAAAACAGATTGATGCGGGTTTCCTCATGACAGTTGAGTACCCTGAATGGGTTGCCAATATTGTACCTGTGCCAAAGAAGGATGGTAAAGTCCGGATGTGTGTTGACTTCAGAGACCTGAACAAAGCCAGTCCAAAAGACAACTTTCCATTACCTCATATTGATGTGCTTGTTGATAATACTGCTCAGTCTAAGGTGTTTTCCTTCATGGACGGTTTCTCCGGTTACAATCAGATCAAAATGTCTCCTGAAGATAGAGAAAAGACGTCTTTTATCACTCCATGGGGTACTTTCTGCTACAAAGTGATGCCGTTCGGCCTAATAAATGCTGGTGCTACCTACCAAAGAGGAATGACTACTCTGTTTCATGACATGATTCACAAAGAAGTCGAAGTATATGTGGATGATATGATTGTAAAGTCAACAGATGAGGAGCAACATGTTGAGTATTTGACAAAGATGTTTGAAAGGTTAAGAAAATACAAGCTTCGATTGAATCCCAACAAATGTATATTCGGCGTCAGATCCGGGAAGTTATTAGGCTTCATTGTCAGCCAAAAGGGCATTGAAGTCGATCCTGATAAAGTCCGGGCCATCCGAGAAATGCCAGCTCCACGGATCGAGAAGCAAGTCAGAGGTTTCCTCGGACGTTTGAATTACATCTCCCGATTCATATCTCACATGACCGCAACCTGCGGGCCGATCTTCAAGCTACTCAGAAAGAATCAGTCTGTTGTATGGAATGATGAATGCCAAGAAGCTTTTGATAGCATCAAGAATTACCTGCTGGAACCACCTATCCTTGTCCCGCCCGTGGAAGGAAGGCCTTTGATTATGTATTTGGCAGTATTTGATGAATCCATGGGATGCGTACTTGGTCAACAAGATGAGACTGGAAAGAAAGAACATGCTATCTACTATCTAAGCAAGAAGTTCACCGATTGTGAAACTCGGTATACAATGCTTGAGAAGACTTGTTGTGCTTTGGCCTGGGCCGCTAAACGCCTGCGTCATTATTTGGTGAATCATACAACTTGGTTGATATCCAGAATGGATCCGATAAAGTATATCTTTGAGAAAGCTGCTGTTACTGGGAAGATTGCACGATGGCAGATGCTTTTGTCTGAATATGATATTGTGTTCAAAACTCAAAAGGCAATCAAAGGTAGCATTCTTGCCGATCACCTTGCTTACCAACCTCTTGACGATTATCAACCAATTGAATTCGACTTCCCCGATGAAGAAATCATGTATTTGAAATCAAAAGACTGCGAAGAACCGTTGATTAATGAAGGTCCAGATCCCAATAGCAAGTGGGGTTTAGTCTTTGATGGTGCTGTCAATGCTTATGGTAAAGGAATTGGGGCAGTCATTGTATCCCCACAGGGGCATCACATCCCTTTTACCGCCAGAATTCTGTTCGAATGTACAAACAATATGGCTGAGTATGAAGCATGTATCTTTGGGATCGAGGAAGCAATTGACATGAGAATCAAACACCTCGACATCTATGGAGATTCTGCGCTCGTCATCAATCAGATAAAGGGTGAATGGGAGACCCACCATGCTAAGTTGATTCCTTATCGTGATTATGCGAGACGTCTGCTGACATATTTTACAAAGGTTGAGCTGCACCATATTCCTCGTGATGAGAACCAAATGGCTGATGCTCTTGCTACTCTATCCTCCATGTTTCGAGTAAACCATTGGAATGATGTGCCAATAATCAAAGTGCAACACCTTGAAAGACCTTCACATGTGTTTGCTATTGGGGATGTGATCGATCAGGCTGGTGAAAATGTGGTTGACTATAAACCCTGGTACTACGACATCAAACAGTTCTTGCTGAGCCGTGAGTATCCGCCGGGTGCTTCCAAACAAGATAAGAAGACCCTGAGAAGATTGGCCAGTAGATTCCTGTTAGATGGAGATATTCTGTACAAGAGAAACTATGACATGGTATTGTTAAGATGTGTTGATGAACACGAAGCAGAGCAGTTAATGCATGATGTACATGACGGTACCTTTGGGACCCATGCTACAGGGCATACTATGTCAAGGAAGTTGTTACGGGCAGGTTACTACTGGATGGCCATGGAGCATGATTGCTACCAGCACGCCAGAAAGTGCCACAAATGTCAAATCTATGCTGATAAGATTCATGTGCCTCCGCACGCTCTCAATGTTATTTCATCCCCATGGCCGTTCTCAATGTGGGGCATCGACATGATTGGAAGAATTGAACCGAAGGCTTCAAATGGTCATCGTTTCATCTTAGTGGCAATTGACTACTTCACCAAGTGGGTTGAAGCAGCATCTTATACCAATGTGACCAAGCAAGTGGTAGCTAAGTTCATCAAGAACAACATCATCTGTCGATATGGTGTTCCCAGCAAGATTATTACCGACAATGGTACCAACCTGAATAACAATGTGGTGCAAGCTCTTTGTGAAGAATTCAAAATTGAGCATCATAACTCTTCTCCTTATAGACCTCAGATGAATGGTGCAGTTGAGGCCGCCAACAAGAATATCAAGAGAATTGTCCAGAAGATGGTAACCACTTACAAGGACTGGCATGAGATGTTACCCTATGCTCTGCATGGCTACCGTACCACTGTGCGCAGTTCAACCGGGGCAACCCCTTTCTCTCTTGTATATGGTATGGAAGCAGTTCTTCCTTTGGAAGTGGAGATCCCATCCCTCCGTGTGATCATGGAAGCAAAGTTATCTGAGGCTGAATGGTGCCAAACCCGGTATGATCAGTTGAATTTGATTGAGGAAAAACGTATGGATGCCATGGCTCGTGGACAGTCATATCAAGCAAGAATGAAGACCGCTTTTGACAAGAAAGTCCGTCCTCGAGAATTCAAGGTAGGGGAACTTGTATTGAAAAGGAGGGTAAGCCAGCAACCCGACCCAAGGGGCAAGTGGACGCCTAACTATGAAGGTCCTTATGTTGTCAAGAAGGCCTTCTCCGATGGTGCTTTAATCCTTACACACATGGATGGTGTAGAACTTCCAAATCCAGTGAATGCCGATATAGTCAAGAAATACTTTGCCTAGAAATATGAAAAGAACAGCGTGGTAGGTCGAAAACCCGAAAGGGCGGCCTAGGCAAAAATGCGCTTCCCGGTGGATCGAAAACCCGAAAGGGCGGTCCAGGCAAAAATAAGGGACAAAAAATATATATATATATGAAAAAGCTCGCTGAGATTGCACGCAACTCAGGCAAGAATGAGCGTCTCGATGAATCGAAAACCCGGAAGGGCGGTTCATGCAAAAATGAGATTGAAACAAAAGGCAAGTAACTATATCTGGCCAACCACCGTCCCCCTTGGGGCATCTGCAGCTGTTAATGACCGTCTTCATCAAAAGCTCTTATGCTCGCGAATTCAAAGTTTCTGGGAAATGTCATGATTACTGTGTTCAATGTACCACCAACCAATAAAATTACCATTTTCCAAGCTTTGTAAATCCGTGGAGTCACGCCTTCGGCTGACCACCACTCTTATACATCAATTTGAGCTTGTGCTTTTGTTTGAAACTCTGCTTTCTTTTTACTTTCAAAGTTATATACAAAACATTTTCTTTCTGTTTTGATAATGATAATGCTCGAAACAAACATTTTGAAAATTGAAAAAGTTTTTTGAAAAGCAAACCTGAGCAACAGGGTACATTCAAATGAACATGCATGAGCGAGTGTGTGTTGGTGTCTATTTCAATATATGTTACAAGCAGGTTCTCCTCCAGGATAGTCTGTGGTCAATGGCAAGAATGAAAAAAAAAACAGAATGAAAATGCATGAAAATGAATAGGCTCGCTAAGTTGAAAACCCGAAAGGGCGACTTAGGCAAAAATGAGCAACCCGCTGGATTGACAACCCGAAAGGGCAGTTCAGGCAAAAATGGGGCATTGAAAAGAATTTATTTCCCCGGTGGATCGAAAACCCGAAAGGGCGATCCAGACAAAAATGGGATGCAAAAAAATGATGAATGAAAGTTGAGAAAATAACATGCAAAAAAAGCATTGACCATAGATGCGACGCCCACGGTACAGCCGGCATTATTCCCAGTAGAGTCTCCCAAGATTCTATCCCCAGCAAGTTGCATAGCTACCTGCCCTCAGCCATGGTTCCGACACGTCTCCCAACGACGTCATCACCAAAGAGGATTTCCAAGAATGTGTAACATAGCACGAGCCACTACGTGCCCAATACTCTGATGTCTTGTCTTCCCCGTGAAGTCGTGCCTACAAAATGCCAACAGTCATGCATTACAAGCATTCATACATGCATAATCATGCATATTACGTGCCCACGCATTTAATAAAACTGTTATGTCATCTATGCATATTGCATTTCCAATGTCAACATCAGTCTCAATTCAATACTCATGTCAGGTTCTCTATCAAAACCTTGTGAGCCATTAGTATCGGTCGATTTCTACCTTTCAAATCAAATCAACGTCAAGTCAATTTCAACCTATATTTTGTCAAAAAAAAAACTAATCCCCTGTGAATTTGTTTCTGTTCGGTCAAGTGCCCAGCTCAATCCAAGAGCAGCTTGTACCTGTCAATATGTTTCTGTTTGGTCAAGTTACCGGTTCGCATCCAAGAACGACTTGTACCCGTTTACTTTTCAATGCTGTCGGTCGAGTTACCAGTTCGAATCCAAGAACAGCTTGTACCCGTCTATCTGTTTCTATTCGCTCAAGTGGCTAGCTCGATCCAAGAGCAGCTTGTACCCGTCTATCTGTTTCTATTCGCTCAAGTGGCTAGCTCGATCCAAGAGCAGCTTGCGCCTGTCTATTTTGTGTTTGTCTCCGGTGGAGTAACCAGTTCGCATCCAAGAACAAGCTCGCACCTGTCTATTTGCCTTGCTTTCAGTCGAGTAACCAGTTCGAATCCATAAGAACAACTCGTACTTGCCAATTTTCTCTTTTTCCCAGTCGAGTCACCAGTTCGAATCCATAAGAACAACTCGCACTTTCCAACATCCCCAAGTGAGTTACCAGTTCGAATCCATAAGAACAACTCATGTTTGTCCAGTAACCTCTATCCCCTGTGAAGTTACCAGTTCGAATCCATAAGAACAACTCGCAGTTGTCTGTTCGTTTCATTCCTGGTCAAGTGGCTAGTTTAAATCCAAGAACAGCTTGTACCTGTCCAACTTGTTTCTAGTTCCCCGTTACTCTGCTATTCATTATCTTTGTCAATGTCTACCAATCCCGCAATGGATACGACATATTTTAATCTCCATGAGGTCTTGCATTCATAATCCAAATGGTGCATGGCATGCATATTATTTGAAAATGGGTAGGCGTATTTTTACGTCCAAACACAGTGCAAATGCTAATATTTAAGTATCTTCGTCCTGTCAAGCCAAAGACTCCGTCTCTTGACTCTCCAGACAAAGAAACTTAAATAGGGGCAGCTGTTATACCCTGTTTTTGGACCTAAAAATACTAGGCCCAGTTTCATTTCAAACTTTGTCAATTATCAAATTTCAACTGCACAGTTCAAATTGTCTCTGCCTCGCAGTATTTTCAATCACAATTTTACCTATGTTTTTCTTGCATAAAACTTTTTGAAATGTCTTTACTTGTCTTGTAAGTCATTCAAAAGTGTCTCTGAATCATTACATTGCTTTTTCTACAGTTTATTTCAAAATTTGCAAAAAGTCGTACAGAAGGGTATTTTGGTCGTTTCCTGCAGTGGGACCCATTTTCATCCCTGTGACTGTCTCTGAGTCTTTTCAGATTGATTTTTAACATTGCATCAGTAAACCTTGTTAAATTCATTTCAAACTTGCATCTGAGTCAGTGTCAAGTCAATTTGAATCTGTTTAGGTCATTTTAGCCCTAGGGGCATTTTGGTCATTTCACACAAAATTTTAGCATAGAGAGGTTACTTTGAAGTACCTCATTTAAACCATTGGTTCGTTTTAGTCCGTTTTGTCAATTTTATTTTTGTTTCGCTTTACGTTTTGTCAGGTTACCAATTTTATTTCAATTTTATTTTTTATTTTGCATTTTGGTCCTCAAAGAGGTCCAAAATTGCTTTTCAGTCCAGAACTCTTTTTTTTAAAATTGCATTTCAGTCCAGAATTCTTTCTATTTGCATTTTTAGTCCTTTTTGTTATTTCCATTTTAGTCCTTTAATTTTTCAATTTTGCAGAAAAGGGCTCAAAGTGTCAAACTCACGTTTCTTTCAGTTAAAGTCCAGATGTCACAATTCTATTGGTCCAAGATCACACATGTCAGCTATAAAAGGTGTACAGTGCCACACAGACCCATTAACCACACGCCACTTCACCAAAAAACAGAATCAATTTTTCTCTCTCTTGTCAGTTAGATCA
This sequence comes from Medicago truncatula, assembly GCF_003473485.1. NCBI lineage: Eukaryota > Viridiplantae > Streptophyta > Magnoliopsida > Fabales > Fabaceae > Medicago > Medicago truncatula. The sequence goes on from NC_053044.1 coordinate 35,941,516, forward strand.
AAACCAAAATCACAGAGAAATCAGCAAGAACAAAGAAAAAATCACGAACCCTAGTTCAGAAATTCGCCAGAACTCATCCAAATTCAACCGTTTTTTCTTGGATTTTCTCACGGTTCTCAGAGATTCGCGCGTAATCATCATCATTGAACCTTTGCTTCTGCAATTCTAGGCGCGAATCCGCCATTGTTGACGGCGGACTCAAGCACCGATCACAGAGATCAAAGCGAAGAAGAAGAGGGAAAGAATCAGAGATCCAAACCGGTGAAGGAGATAAAGAAAGCAAACCAGTAGGAAAACAACGGTTCATTTTCGGATTCAAGAACAAAAAATCAACAAACAGCACCAGAATTCAAGTTTCTCAAAGATTCCGATTCGAAATCTCCGTTTGAAACCGCAGGTAAAATACGTAAAACTCGCCTTTCTTTCTCAAAAATATCCATAAGCACGAATCAGTTACAGATCTGTAAAGTTCCAAAGCTCTCATTCAACAAAACACTAAAAAGAATCAAGAAAAATTTCTCAAAACCGTAACACAAAACCGTAGATCTACGTTGATTCACGCCTTGCATGTAAAATCCAGTGCCATATTCGTGTTTAGGATAAAAAAGGATATCTGAAAACGTAAGTTTTTTTGAAAACGGTGAAGTTCGTTCAACTCCGGCGGCGGCGCCGCCACCCTTGGGCGGCCGGCCACCACGCCGGAGGAACAAGCCTCACCGAGGAAGATGAAGATCTTCCATTTTTTCCAGAATCCGGTGAGAGGTGAGAGAAGAGAGAAGAGTTTAGAGAGAGAAAGAAGAGTGTAAAATAAAAAAAACCGGCGCTAATGTGTTTATATAGCCAGTGAACCGGACCGGTCCAGGACCGGTCCAATCTCCTTCATTCCTGGCCGTTGGATCTAGGGTTTCCTACCCTGGATCAATCCAACGTCTCCTGTGCAATCTGAGTTTTGTGTGTTGGGCTTTGGGTTGGGCTTAGGCTTCTTGCGCGCTTTTGCTTATTTTCCTGCTATTTGCACCATGTTTCTTTGCTGTTTGAACCCCTGCATGCTTAAATTTTCTCTAAAAAAAATCTCCAAAAATTATCACATGTTTCTTGATGTATTTTCCTTTTTTTTTTTATATTTCTCAATGGTTTTAAAATGATAAAAAAAAAAAAAGCATGTGATATTTCTTGGGTAATTAGTGTATTAGACAAAAATTTGTGCATTTTTTAGTAGTGTATTTCTCATGAAATGTTGGCATGTGATATGAATTTTTGGGAATGCAATTTTGTGATAAGTTTGTTGCTGATTACATGTTTAATTTGCTGCTTGTGTATCTCAATTTCATCTCCCTTTTTGTTCTGCAATTAGTATGCATTTTTACTAGTAAATAAAGTGCCAAAATATTTTGAAAGTGTACCATAAACTTAGCATCAAATATGTCCCATTTTTTTTCACATTAGGGCACAAAGCAAGACTTCTAAAAATGTCATAATGAAGGGATTATGGGTCATATATATGCTAGAGCCTTATGACCATTTTCATGCACATTTTGTCACTTTATTAGTTTCTTTTATGTCTTTCCTCTTAATATTTTTGTGCACTTCTTTTATTCTATGCTTTATTTTACTAATCATCTCACTTCTTTTGTTCCATTCATTTCATGAGCATTTCTCCATTTCACCACTATCTCCTCCACTTTCTTCAGCTTAGCATTTATTTTTGCAAATTTTAATTCATTTGGTGATGTAATTTGCTATCATTGGTATGTAGCTTGGCAAAGGGGCCATAGAATGTATTTAGGCAATTTTTGTAATATGGACTATGGACACTATGGCGCACCGGCACGCACACACTCACCCTAGATGTATGCCTATGATTGCATGGTTAGATGAATGCTTAGGTTTAAACACTTAGAGAAAATCCAACTTTTTTCCAAAAAATATGCAAACAAATTCACTTCAAATATTTTTTTTCATAAGAAATGGAGTCAAAACTCCAATAATTTTTCCCTTTTTTTTTTTTAATCAAATTCTCAAATAAACCTAATCATTAAGACTTCTTTTGCAAAATCATTAAGCAAACCCTCACTTTTTCATACTCTAATGCTCATGAAGCCTCTCAATCCCCTTCTTCAAATCATTTTCAAAATTTAAAATCAAACAATTAAAACAAAAAACCACAAGTCTTTTTAGCAAGAACTACGCCGGTTTTGATCCCGTAAAACGGTACGTAGGCAAGGGACTTTAAACCCTCCAAGCCGAAATAAAATCAAATTCTACTTCTTCTCACCCCCATTCTTCACTAATCACACCTTCTTTTTTTACAAGTAGGCAATAAAAAATAAAGCGTAGAAATCAACTTAGGAGAACGGCTCTTATGGAATACCATAATCGTTCCGGGTGCCTAACACCTTCCCGTAGCGAAAACGACCCCCGAACTTAGAATCTAAGGGTTTTTCTCAATTTTGCCCTTCCCAAGAAAAAATAGAGAATATCAACGGTCAAAAGGTTCAAGTCCAATTAATGGCTTGGCACCCAAAAACCATGATAACATAACGACAATCAAAGTCGTGGTTAGTTTTGTTTTATGGATAATTAACGAGTCGTAACACCTTGTTATATTTATTACCTGAACACATATATATTTAAAATGTGTTACCATCTACTATATTATTTTGATGTGAAATTTATAACATAACTTACATGAACAACTGAGTCTCGAGCAGCCAGAGCAAGAATATCAGCACAGGACACAACCTTGGGGCATGCTTTCTCCACACTGGCTTTGATGTCATCAATCACGTTGAATCCTCTAGCTGAATTATTGTTAGCTGCTGCTGTTTTCTCTCCTATGAAACTGCTTGTATCATCCAACAGAATCGATGCGTCACAGCCCTTAATGATCATCATTGGGTTAAATGAAGCCAAGTTAAGTGAAACAGAAGATTAAAATCAAGTCAATAATGTATTTTATCATATCATATACACTCACATTTACAAAGCAGTCATGGAAATGCAATCGAAGTAAAGAAGCTCCTATTCGAGTTTCTTTTTTAAGAGCATTTACGACTCCTTGGTTCACTATAGACAACAGTTCCGGGCAGCTGTTGCAGTAAAAGTCTGTACATAACTCATTTTGGCCATCTGCTTCAGATATTTCAGAAGCTGCAAGAAGAACAATTAAGAGGAAGTAGTAAGCTGCCATGTAAGAAGCTATAGAGAACACTAAAATGAACAAAATTGGTGACTTCTCTTAAATAGTACTAGTAAACACATTAAAAGTTATTAGGTATATTCTAATCAATATCTGTTTGAATTGCTTTTACGTAAAAGTAAAATCATGCAAGTCTTATCCAATGATAAAATCTGTGTGGTATATTAATCACCAAAAAAAACTTGTGGCATATTTCAATTACCCGACAAAAAAAAAAAATGTCGCTACTATTTGTATGTGTAGCATTAGTTATGAATATAATAATAAACTAAAAGAACAATTATTGGCTGGTTGGTTGAAATGTCATTTTTAGCATTTTGTTTTTACCGCTAAAAAGTAGTGCCTATAACTAAGTTCCTTTTGCATGGATTGCTCAATAGGGGCTGAATCAATGTCATTTTGTGATAGGAAGGGTCCTAAAAAATAGAAATGCGCCATGTGTGGATAACAAATGAAGTGGTCGCTTAGAGCTTGTTTGGCCAGCCTTTTTTAACAACTTCTCATCTCCCTAAAAGAAAAAGTTAGACCAGACAATATTTAAAAAAAAAAGAAGCTTGTTTACAATTAATAAAAACCAAATAAAAAAATCCTTATGCAAAAGGTGTTGAGAATTACTTTCAAATGATTTTTAGAGATTTTTGTTATAAAGATCACCCATCGATTCCTTTTCATGCCATTTTATTATTTTGTTTTTTTAATCCATCCGTATCAAAAGGCGAGATCATGAGGAAGCAACATATCCACGCCAAACCAATCAACTAGATCTTGAAGAAGAAACAAAACTATGTCAAACCAATTGTGCTCTTGTAATAATTTTTGAATAATAAATAAAATTAATAAAAAATTATACATTTTTATGTTTTTTTTTTATTTTTAATAAAAAAACTCCTTTAAGAGCTCGTCATTTCATATGGTGTGGCCTTGAAGAGGCCAAAATAGCTCCTTTAGGAGAATGCCATGCTTTCTCTGGGCAAAAAAAAAAGGGTTTTGAAAGTAAGGTATATTAGTATATTACTTTTAAAAATAGGTTATTAGAGAAAAAAATCATACATTTATTCTACTCACTCACAACCATTTTTTTTACTCAACATTTTTCCCATCTTCTCATTCTTCTCCCGTTTCTTAGTTTTCTCCTTCAGATATGTTTCAGTTCGATTTGAAATTTGAGAATCATTCATGGATTAACAACATCAATGAATTGTTTTTCTCATGCATCTCACAAAATCACTAACTTAACAATTAATCATTTATTCTGAATCAAATTATAGGGTTAGGGTTTCTCTGCGTTTTGGAAAGATGTTCAAGAAAATCATGAAAGGAGGGCACATAAAGCCCTCCAAGTCAAACTCCAGCGATCCACCTTTGTCAAATAACAACCACAATTGTCGTCAACCATGCCTCACATGGTGGAGTTGGAGGAACCATTCCTACTAATTACTCTGCCGCAATGATGCCCATGACTCCACCTCCCGACACAATGTAGATGATATTGAGTTTACCCAATGTGAAAGTGTAACCCTAAAATTGTAACTTTAAAAGGCATGAAACTTCTTCCACCACAACCGCTTCATGGACTTTTCTTTTCATTCCATCATAATCGCTTTTTGACATTTTCTTTCATCTCCTTTTCTCTTCTTTCTTGTTTTTTCATTTCTTCTCGTCGAGTGAGATCATGGCAAGAAAAGTCTTCTTTTTATCCCTTCAAGGATCAATCGTATCCTCACTGTTTATGTATCATTAAGCTTTATACGACCAATTTTAGGGTTAAACCTCGAAGTTTTAAAGAAGTGGATTAGGTAGCTTGCGGAAGACCGATGAGGTAAGGAAGGACAAATAACACGGAAATCTAGTAGCTATCTTTGATGTATTATGTGAAGCCTCCATAGACTCTTAAGTCTATCTTTCTAAGGCGAGGAGCTCCATGCCTCTGTCCATGTTCTCTTAAAAGAGTAAAACCTATCAAATTTAATCATTGTGATTCTTCTCAAATATGACAGAAAAATGAACATCTTTATAAACAAAAGTAAAACATCAATTCACATATATGCTTAGACATGCATAGTAATAAAAACATATATCCTATTTATTACACATTTTGACTAAATATAGTTTTAAGAGAATCATATAGTATAGGATTTTTATTTTTTTTTTGAAGGGCATATAGTATAGGATTATATCATGCAACAATATTGAAAAGTAAATAATTTTTCTCATCAGGTAGCCTAGTGACTAGAAATTCACTTTTAAAGTGAATAAGTGGGGTGCCCAGAGTTCGATATAGAAAATAAAACAATAACCTAAAAAATGAAAATAAAAGCTTGGTACGTACTTACGGTTGTAAACATTATTAATATAGAAAGAGGTGAACTTAATTAGTTCGACAAACACTTGAGCTCGTTATCTTTCTCCAATATCGTACACACAACAGAAAGAAGAGGGGGGATGTGCCGTAAATAATAATATATGTAAAACCTAAGCAAACAATTGAAGAAGAAGACCCACCCTTGAAGAGAAGATCCAGAGTGGCGATAAAAAAAGACCCCAACGCGGTGATTCTGTCAAAGCTTGACCAAAAAGAAACTAAAGGAAAACATATAAACTAAAAACATTAGAGAATAAATGTGAAGGAGGGAGAAGAAAAATGACTCGCGGTGGCTGGAAAATGGTTTACCGCAGAAGAGGGAAAAGAAAATGACAAACAAAGTCGTGAAAGAATAAAGTATAAGAGGTTGCAAATAGAGAAATGTGAAAGAAATTTTGGGGGAATATGAAATATGAATTTCAAACTTGAGTCAGAGCTCATCCCTTGCAAAATTGGAAAGTAGAAACATCTTTATTCATTAAAATGGGTATACTTTGTGAAGAAATATATGGAAGAAGGACAAAATATTCTCCATGTTTTTTTGTTGAATGAAATTTGTGTGTTGGGCTTTGTTAATTTCCTTCATATGTGAGATGTGTGAAAGTGATAGGTTAAATTCCCTCACGAGCGATTTGTGCATATAATTGACTGTGTTTGAGACAAATTGTAAAAACTGTGTATCCCAATTGAAGACGATAGGTTCTAGATTTGGGTCTATTTAGGAATACTAAAGTGATGGGTGCTCAATTGGCCCTTTGGATTGCTGAGAGGCACCTCAACCATTGAGTCTTAACTCCGGGAAACTTTTTTTTTGTGTGTAAATCTCATATCGGGTTATAACCCCTAATCGACTTTTTTTAGAAAATGTGAGCAATTTAAGGAGCCGAGTGATTTCTCTTTAGGCACCTAACAATTGCTCACATGCACCTAAAAAACATCCCAAAACGATAGTTAACTACCGTTCATTTTAAAACTGTAGTTAACTAGTGTTTGACACTATTAAAATCGGTTAAATGATTTTTTAAATCGTTTTAATCGATTTAAAAGCGTTGAACAACAGTTAATTATGGAGTGTTTTAGGTACCCGTGAGCAATTGACAGGTGCCTAAAAAACAAGGGAAAAGATTGTTGGACACACTCTTAAGTGTACACCCTCTCCTAAGACTCATGACATGGCAAGGAAATCATTAAAAATTGATTCATGGTGACAAGGTAAAGAGGAATTAAAAAAAAATAAAAAATAGCCAATAAAAATGAAAAGGAAAAACATTCAATTACTAGTCACTCTCTCTATCTCTCAAAACAAAACGCAGATGCAGCAGAAGCAGAGCTTCTCTCTCAAAACATGATCTCTCCATCTCCCTCCAGTAACCCAACCCCGGTCTCCAACCACCACCGATCTCCACCAATTAACCGTCGAATCAAAACCCAACACCCATAGTCACTGTCGAATTTCTCTGATAAGTTTAGAGAAATATAAAATTTTTGACAAAGCTGGAAAACCAACCAAATATCTAAATCGTTTAATCAGTTTTAATCAAAGGAGTAACAACAATTTTTCTGTGTGTCAAAATTATCATTCATTGCTTTTCTATGACCTCATAACAGGACAAGACACATAAAAGGGGGTACTCATGGAATTTCTCAAGTTTATAGATATCTAAAAAAATTGACATAGATGGAAAACTAACTAAATTTTTAAATCGTTTAACCACTTTTTATCATTAGAGTAACCACAATTTTTCTGAGCGTCCAAATTATCATTTGTGATATTTTATCACTTCATAACATTAAATGACATGTAAAATGGACACACCAATGATATTTCTCTCATAAGTTTAAAGTAATCTTAAAAAAATTGAAAGGATTTTCCCAAAATTTTACAGAATTTGAAATCTAACCAAATTCTTAAAGCATTTACTTCTTTTTTCTCAAAGAAGTAACCATAATTTTGGTGAGTGTTAAAATTATAATTTGACTTTTTTATCATCTCATAATATTACATGGCACATAAAAAGGAAACACTCATAGTATTTCTCAGATAATTAACCACCTTTTGACACGCATAAAACAAACATGAGAACATTTCTACATTCAATTGTTCATGTTTTGTCCATTCGTAAGTAATTGTTACATTACATTCAAAAATCTTACAGCCGACTAAGTTACATGGTTGAGTGCATCATTATGAACACCAAAAATTGCATTAGTTTTTTGTTGTGAGGCTGACAAACTTATAGATGACCAATTTTAAACCCTGAAAAAAACATGGTTACACCTTTGTAAAATTGTGGTTACACGCTTCAAATATTTGGTTATATATAGATTTTATGTTAAGACAATATACTTTTATGACAATTTATCATTGAGATATCACAAGAGATAGAGATTCTATATTTCTTGGACTCTTAATTGCATTATTTTTCTGTTGTGAGACTGATAAACTTATAAATGACCAATTTTTAATACAGGAAAAAAACATGGTTATGCCTTTGTGAAATTGTGGTTATACACTTCAACAATTTGGTTATATGTAGTTTTGTTGTGAAAACAACATCTTTTTAAGTCAATTTATCACTAAAATATAACTAAAAGTGATAGATATTCTATGTTTCTTGGATTTTTAATTTCATTAGTTTTCTATTGTGATGCTAGCAAACTTAGAGACAATCAATTTTAAACATATGAAAAAAAACATGGTTACGCCTTTGTAAATTTGTGGTTACACGCTTCAAATATTTGGTTATATGTAGTTTTTCTGTTAAGACAATATACTTTTAAGACAATTTATCACCGAGATATCAAAAGAGATAGAGATTTTATGTTTCTTGGACTCTTCATTGCATTATTTTTCTGTTGTATTAGAGTCTAAACTATTTACTCATATTATTTACATGTTGGAGTAAGTGCTTCAAACAATAAAACTAAAATTAAATAAGTTAACCATATCATATACATGGCCGAATCAGTACATCACATAATAAAATTAAAATTAAAAAAAATTGAACGTAGTCCCTTGAAGTTCATTGATTTTTTATTGACTTATATCAATGATTTCGTTTCAAAAACATGCTTTAACTGTACATGAAAATGAACCATTTATTACGCATCTATAACTTTAGTCTTTGACAGTTATACAAACAAAGATGTAGTTTGGCAATGAACCATAACATAAATTTAAATTTCTAGTTTGAGCATTCAATTGATAAAAATGTAGTCAATGAAAACTTTCAAAGATGATTTCTCCCCTTTCCGGTAATTGCACTCCTACACATTTGGACAGAAAAAGAAGCAAGAAATCACTATCTATCTAATTAAAACAATTAGAGTGCACGAAACATAAAAGGTGCTCACTTGTGGTATTCACTCACAAGTTGAGTTCAAATTCATAGTTTTGAAAGGATAATAGCACAAGTAACCAAATATTTGAAGCATATAACCATTATTTACAAAGACAAACACTTTTAGCTTTCATAATTTCTCATTCCTTTTCCGAAAAGCTTGACAAACCATTTGCAGCCATGGCCATTGAATAGAAATAGAACAAACAAGTATGGCCATAGTTCTAAATGATGTCAAAATAATCATAAGATAAATACATATTTCACACACCTTGTTCAATTTGACAATCAGTGTGAGCTCACAACATCTACAATGTAATCGCATCTAAAAAAAAATGGTATGTAAAGTATTCATTTTAATTTTACTAATGTTACTATTACAAAACAATCACATGGTACAAATATTGTTGATTGCCCTATTTGTTGAAATGCTTTCAAGAATGCTTATTATACACATGATAGCGCGCGCGCCCACACACACACATATATATATACACACACACACACAACTGGGCACATGATGCCATTCAATTTGGAACAAGAAACACTTCTCTAAAATCAAATGGCTGCAATGTAAAATTTGGAACCATAATGATATGAGAACAACCAAGTAACACCAGAACGGTGATGATGAATACTATAAAAATGACGAGTAGTGATATTTGAACAACTATTTGATACAATTTTTTTTTGACAACTTCTTTTTTCTCTCTTTTCATTGGTTAAAAATAATGGAGAGAGAAAAAGGAAGAGAGAGAATAAGAGTATAATGTGAGTATGAGAGAGAAAGTTGTCACAAAGTTGTCAAAAAGTGGTTGTACAAATATCATTTCTCAAAAATGACAAATTTCAAAACACAAAAACCCCTAAATGCAAACCCTTAGTCCAGAAATTGAAGAACCAACAGATTGAGCGCACCTTCAACAAAATCAGCAGCAGAGACAGTCCCACAACAGAGATGGGGAAGCAACGAGACGGAAAGACTGAGTTGAGGAGTTACCGGTGGCAACAGTGAGAGAACGTGACGGCGACGACTTTGAGCGTACATGTGTGACTAGATTGATCATGTGGGAGGTGACAGAGCATGTGGCATCGTCGGCGAGAGGTACGACGAGCGAACAAGATGAGAGAGAGACAGAGAGCGATCACGATGAGATGAGGTCCCCGAAATTTGCTCTCAGGCACCATGAACTGATGAAAATACCTCCAATGACAATTAACTACCATTCAGGGTACTTTTTAAATTGACTAGTCTAAAAAAACTTGAACCACACTTAACTACCATTTTGTGACAAACGACAGTTTACTGCCGTATAGCCAATAATAGTTGGATTTTTGAGCAATTTAAGAGTGCCAAAAGAGCAACTCTTGACAAAATTTGGGTTGAGGATATTACTTTTGTAATTCAAGCCCAATCTTCAATAGATATGGTTTTTTCTAGTAAATAAATTTTCCATTTTTTATAAAAAAATAAAATAAAAATGAAAGTGATAGGCGAAATGAAAGCTAAATTAGGCTAAGAACTTGTAACATTAAATTTGCATGATTACTAGGTGGATAGCCTTAAAATTTGACATATGTGATTTGATATTAAATTGTATCTTAAAAAAGTCCAATATTAAGATTAAGAGTAATATGCTCATAAAAAATGAACTACTAAATAGCAATCCAATATCTAAGAAAGTAGACCCATAAAAATATGGCAAGCCTAACCAAGTAGACATATCAAAAGATGGCAAGGCTTTGGGAAAAATACATCAGAAGCATAACTTTGCCAGTTTTTTTTAGGTTTAATTGCATTTTTGGACTCCTATCTTTCCAAAAGTTGCGGTTATAGACCCCTAACTAATTTAAATACAAAACAGCCCCCTATGTTTTGATTTTTTGGCAGTTTTGGACCCCCAAGGCAAAAAAAAAAAAAAAAAAAAATTGACACGTGGCACCTCACTTAGGGTGCCACGTCAGCGTTGACCGAGTCAACAATGGACTAGGGGTCCAAAACTGCCAAAGAATCAAAACATATGGGGCTGTTTTGTATTTAAATTAGTTAGGGGTCCATAACCGCAACTTTTGGAAAGATAGAGATCCAAAAATGCAATTAAGCCTTTTTTTTTATTGGGTTGTCACTAAATCATCAACAAATATGCTTACTTGTCCACGTGAGCTTAACTCAACTTGTAAGAACAATACATTATATATGCAAGGTTTTAAGTTCAAATTCCGGCCATAAAAAAAAAAATGTGCTTGCTTATTTTTGGATTGACACAAAATCATCAACAAATACATATGACTACTTAATATCAAGAAAATGGGAAAGAAAGTAAATATAAAACGTATATATGCTTCCAATTAAACTTTAACAAATTAAGCAGCTTAGGAATATTAATACGGTGACGGTCTGACGGAAAAAGTATAAAAAAAGAAAGAAAAAAAATATACATGATATTGAAGGGAAGAGGGGTGTTGCATAATTTGCATGTGCCATAAGTGTCAAATTTCAGTTATTTCACGTATTTATTCATGAAACTTATTAACTTGTTTTATTTATAATGTCAATGAAACTACTTTTACCTAATTTCCTCCAATTGTGTAGGTTTTTGAGCTTAATGACCGACAAATGCTAAAGAGCAAGGATTGTGAGTCAGATCGCAAATTCGCTAGGCGAGCAAAAGTGAATTGGGAGCGAATTGGAACAAAATGTTCCAGTTTTGTAAGATACGTAGATTGTTAGGCGAGCAAGAGACTCATGTGAAATTACAAGGAGATATGCAAGAGCAACAATCTACATATGAATCAAAGTGGTTTCCATGACCTGTTGGATGAGCTGTCATTTCTCTTCATATCAAATTCACTAGGCGAAATTAATTTGCTAGGCAAGTTTTCACTTATCAGAATTCTATAAGTAAAGGTTGTTATTTCTTCTTTGGGTCTTCATCGCATATTAAAGATCTTAGGTCTTTTGTATTCTTAAAACTCATCAACACAAGGAGATCGAGGCATCAACTTCAACGTCAAATCTCTTTTCTTCTTGTTATGTATTGTAAGGTTATGTATAATTAACTCTATCTATTGTTGGGATTAGGCCAAGTTGCTACGATTTTGATGTAGGTACTTGATCTGGCTCGTTATATATCACATCTATATCATTATAATGATGATTTGTTTATGTTCTTAATGTTTTTTCCGACATGCAATTCGAAAATGATATTTTGATTTAGAAAGTGCAAGACATCAACTTTTTATCTAAGGGATCTGAAGAAAAAAAATTATCTGTGAATACTAGTTGTTGGACATATGTTTAGGTTTACAGTCGCATACACTACGTGACTTTAATTCCATTTAACTCATTAACTAGGTGAGACGTCAAAAGCTAATCGAAAAATGGATCTCACGTCGTATAGAAGACATGGAAACGTACTAGGAGGAACATGTTGAAGCATAATTGGAATTTAGAAAACATATAATTAAATAATCAATCAAGGAAAGAAATTAATAGATGATTAGTTAACGAAACTTATTCTCATAAATATTATATCTTTTGCTCTTTTTTCTATTTCAGCAAAGATATCACTCATGTACAAACAAACCCTATTTTAGTACGCAAAACATTATTAGATGTTTATCTTCTTTGTCGACAAAGAAGATAAATTTGACTCCTTCAAAAAAAAAAAGATAAATTTGACAAAAGAAGCATAATTTGTGACGGCTGTTTTTGCCACAAATCCACAACCGATAGTTTTATGTGGCTGTTAAACCGTTACAAATGTCGACTTAATTGAAAATTTATGTAAAATATAATTTGGATATTGTAAATTTGTTCGCAAATTTACCTTTTACATTTTTAGTGATATTGATCATGTTATTATATATATCTAATGTTATTATATTAATTAAAATGAATTAATATCGTTTTGTTTTTATAAAAAAAAAAAAATGGAATTTTGTTCTCTTCAAAATATGTGTGGCTATTTTTAACCTCCACAAATTAAAAAGACTGTCCCAAATATTATTTTCTCTAGAAGCAATTGAGTGGAAGGGGAAGAAAACAAATTAATGTGCATGGACAAGCTCTAGTCCAAATACGTCGAATGACTCAAATATATCTTCTATTAATAATTTGAATGAATGCATATTGTTTTTAAAAAAAATAAAAAGAGAGAGAGTAACTCCTTTAATTAATTTAGCTGCTGTTCGGCTAATTTATTTTATCCTTTTAAATTATTTAATTGCACTTTTGACCTCTATCTTTTCAAAAGTTACGATTTTGGTCTCCTAACTAATTAAAATACAAAACAACCCCTTATGTATTGGATTTTTGACAGTTTTGGCCCCCAATGCCACTTTTGACTTGGTCACTTGAAATCCACAATGGTCGACACATGACCCCTTATGCAGTTCGTCAAAACCTCTGGATACACTCCATACATGTTCATTTAGAGTTCCTTCTAAATAAATCTTTTCTTCTAGTGGTATATCCTGAAATAACGACAGACAAATCTGAGGTGCTCACCTCAATATAACGATTGACGTAAGTAACACAATTCTTTACCCCCCGCACTATTCTAGAAGATCATCTCGTCTTTACATCATAAATTCAACACACTCCACCAACTTGGGCAACATTACTATCTGGCTTTACCTCACCTGTTTGTAGAACAAATGTACAAGACTAGTCGCAGAGGATCCAACAATCAATATGAAGTATACACTTGTTCATGTGGTACACCTCGTTTATTCAAATAGAAACACCTTCATAAGAAATTGCTTCAACAAACTTAAATATTAATACACTTTATTTTATAAATATATTGCTAAAGAAGAAACTAAAAATATTTATATATGTAAATCAAAAATATTAACTAATGTCTTAAAGACATTATTTAAAGATTCAAAAGAAATAACTTTTGCATAAAAAATATGTATTTATTATTTCGAAAATTATTTAACTTATATTTTTAAGACAAATTTTTTCTTTAAATTCGTTAAACAATGCATATAAGATATTTGTTAGCTCGACTCGATTTAAATTAGTCACATGTAAAACCTTAGGAATACAAGATTCGGACCATTTCATACAATCGTTCTCAATGAATATGTACTCTTTTTTATTCCAACACTGTGCCCTGACTTGCAGGATTCAATATCTCTCATAGTTAGACTTAGGGGACCAATAGAATGATTAGAATCTAAAAATGTCAAAGGTTATATTTGTGATTATTTCACCGCCAAAACAAGTGTTAGCTTCAGTCTACTTCACATTTCTTATCTCTAATTGTTGTACCTCACATCTAACGATTCAAGTTGAAGATACTGCTCAATTTGATGTCACCAGCACACCCATGATTGATAGTTAGTTGTTGTTTATGAGTCTACTAATTAATTTAGTACAATGTTTCTTAAAAATGGTGATTTGATTTGCTTACCAATTGAAGCCAAGAAGCTAACAGTATTCACACGCATCCAATATGATTGGATACAAAAACATGTACTAATACAGCCTTTTTGATTTGACTCTTTTGATTAGTTATTAGTACATGTACATGTTGTTGGATCATGAGGGGAGTTTGGGGGCCGTCTACATCGAGGCTAAAACAATCCCACAAACAAGAGAGACCCCACACTCTTATCCAAAACCTTAAAGCAATAGGTTTATGGATCATCTTACTTATAAGGTGTTCAACCTTTTACTCTTTCATTCGATGTGGGACATATAACTCACACTTGTACACAACAACACTCCCCCTCAAGTGTGAGTCCATCAATTCATCATGCTCCCCCTTCAAGCGAAAGCTCTTACTTGTTTTTGTACCGCCGTTGCTGCTTTCTGCGCAAACGAACCGACTGCTCCGGTCGTACCCTTCGTCGAACTAGGCTCTGATGCCACTGTTAGAACACTAAGGGGAGCTTGGAAGACCGTACACATCGAGGCTAGAACAACCGCACAAGCAAGAGAGACACCACACTCTTACTCAAAACCTTAAGGCAATGGGTTTATGAGTCTTCTTACTTATAAGGTATTCAACCTTTTACTCTTCTATCCGATGTGGGACATATAACTCACACTTGTACACAACAACACATGTATTCTATTACTGAGGGAAAATTAGTGTTGATGTGGATGGTTAAATTGTGATTAGAAATTAGAAAGTGGCATTATATCACTTGAATAAGTTAGTTCAAGCATCAATTCATTCAACTTAATTGGGAATTTTGGCTTTAAATTCGGTCCTAAAATTGTGCTAAAAAAAAATTCAATCCTTAAATACAATTATTGTTAAAACTCTTGAGGCCTTATTGTTTATGTGATTTTATCCGACTCCGAGGTCTCTGCATTACACATTTTTTTGTGTGAAGAAAATAAGCTTATAGGTTTTCATTATGGATCAAAGTAGAAATACAATGAGGAGTGTTAAGATAAATTTGGAAAGGCCTAAATGCACTTTTGGCCCCTATGTTTGTCATCGTAGCAATTTTGGTCCCCTAATAAAAAAAATACAATTTTAACCCCCTAATTTTCGCAACTATGCTGAGAAGCCGCCACGTGTCCCAAAAAAAGGGTCAAAATCGCAACTTTTTTGTAAAGATAAGGGGTCAAAAGACTGTATTTCCCTAAACATGGCAAAATTAGGGGGGGGTTAAGATTGCATTTTTTTTGTTAGGGGGCCAAAAGTGCATTTAAGCCATCTGGAAACTAGCATTATGTGGTGTTTTCTTAGCTAGACTATGGGCAATATTATTGGCTTGTCTCCTAATAAACTTCACATCATAGTTCGTTAAATCAGTTCCCAACAAGTGTCTACAATCATTGATTATTGTCATAAATCAAAGACACCGTCCTTCCCATATATGCTATGTGCCATAACTTTAGAGTCCGTTTCAAAATCTATGTTCACCAGGTTGAGTTCTTTCACCCATGTCAACATCGATTATGGGGGTGAGCCATTCAGTTTTGGCTATCACAAAGTTTCCTCCTACATCTCGAATACAAGCTCCAATTCCGACTTTGTTAAAGGAAGGGGAGAAGGATGCATTACGCATATGACTATATGTTTTATAAAAAAAAGATGGACATTAATTTAATCGGTTTAATAGATTAAGATGCATTACAAATGTAAAATAGTTTTTACACTCGTGCTACTCATACTATTATGAAAGCTATAATTGCCATTTAAAATAAACCGCAACATATATAGTATTTGTCACTTCGTCTACACATAAAAGTAAATAAATCAAACCTCAAAATAATGAATTTCAATTAGAAGTGAATTTATTTATGTACAACCAAAACTCCTGCCAGTGAAGGAGACTGTTGCTTGTAAGACGCATATTAAGGCATACAGTACAAACCATTAACATGTGTGTTTTCTTACGGGAATCCATTCGTGAGTAAATGCTAAAATTTGAATTGTTGTAGATGACCTCTAAGCCAATGTAAAAGGTGGGGGCAAATTAAAGAGTGTGTTAAAAGTTTGTCTTGTACTCTTAGATTATATAGTCAATTTTCAGTCTCTTTCTTCGTGTCCATTTCTAGGACACAAACATAGGTTATATATGGACCATTATAGCTGTCTTACGGGTTGGACTTGGAGTGGGTTTATGTTGATTAAGGTAATTGCCCTCGATGTTACGCAACAACTTGCTTAATTTTTTAGTTTTTGTTTACATTAGCTTAATTAATTTCATCACATATTTTTTGCCCTTAAAGATGGATAATCAACTAAGTTTCTCACCATGTGATCATAGGAGAATTTAATCCTTAAGAGTAAGACTACAATTATTGATCACATTGGATACTCACTCAATTCGAATGAACTTATTCTAATGACCTTAAACATATGGCTCGTAGACCATTAAATGGTCCTATAAATCTTAGAATTATGCTCTTCTTTCATAAAAAATTGTTCGCTCCCAATCAAACTTCCAAAAATACTCCTGCGTGACTTAAGTCATGCAGGGAAGAAGAGCAGAATTCAAAATCTTATTAGATATTGATTTAACGTTGAAAAGGGGAAAAAGTACTTTAATCCATGATTACGATATGTGTTACTTACTACTATGATATATGTGAATACTTTCAGATTTCGGAGAATCTACTTTTATTCCAATTAATGTCTAGCAAAAATATAATCTTACATCTTTTTAATGTCTACCATTAAATGAAGTTTTTTTTTTTTTTGAAGAAAAAGATTAAATGAAGCTTAAAATTGAAAGTGAAAAAAGCACCTCCAAAATCAAATGGTTAATGAGTTTCATGAGTGGCGAATTGTTTAAGAGAATTCGAATTTGATTCATGATAAAAATAATTTTGATCAAATTTTACTTACTTTTCGATTAAATTATAGACTACTAGGATATGTTTCTTCTAGAAACGGGACATTTAAAACCAAAATAAATAAATAGAAAATCACTTAATTTACTATTGCAGTTTGGTACATTTGCCGTGGTCCGGTTAGCAGCCTGTATAATTTTGTTTAGCACATGTTCAATTATTTTTTCAAAAATACTCTGTTCAATCACTAAATAAAAGATAATAGCAAATGAGTCCCTCGTATTTTCATACAAGGGACAAATTAGTCATTCAATTTAACTAATAAAGAAACTAATTTATCCACCATCTGAAAATATGATGGACTAATTTAATGATATTTTTTTCCTTATGTGTTGGTTTGTTGGTGTTGACTTGCGATTTTAACGTGTGCTTCTCTCAAACTTTCAAGTTTACGCTCTCTGTTGTTAATTTCGATGAGTTGGTTTAAATTCTTAAAAAAATTATTTTTTGTCTTAGACTTAATTGTCTAACAAGAATATTGTGAACGACTAAAATGGGTAATTTGTCAAAAATTTACGGTAATGGAATCTATTTGATGATGGGACAGACCTAAAATAGTTGAAATCCTTTTCGTTTTCTAAAAAAATAAAAATAGAGGACTCAATTTTTTTCCTTTTAATAAAGTGGATCAATAGTAATCTCTACTTTCTCCTTCATGATTTGAACCCACAACCATTTTAAATGAATGTGAAGTATCTTACCGACTAAGTTGTATATCCACTTTGTTTCAAATAGAAGCAGATGAGTCTCTCCTTAACCTTTGTTTCTAGAGTATGTTTTATTTCTTTTGTGGTTTTTCTTTAGTTGCCATGAATAACTAAACCCTAATTGGATAGGTTCCAAGATGAACCTTTGTCTCTTTGTTGGATCAATTTAATTCAAGTCTTTTATTCAGTTATGTTTTGAAATTTATTTATTTTTATATGCAAATGGCTTAATGCTTTTAGGAATCATGGGGAGTGTGACATACCTAGTGAATCTTAATTGAACAAAGAAACAAGAGGCTGAAGAAGATAAACGATAGTTGATATCTCTGGTCAACTTTTCTGAATGTCGCATTATAAACTTTATTATTTCCCCTTGGTAAGATAGACGACATAGGGCTATCCGTTTGTAGAACTGCTAAGGTAAGAAATGATATGTGATGTATTTCTAAGATTCATAAACGAAGTTGGAGCCTTTAGATGATAATTTAGGAATCTCAATACTTTTATGTTTCAGAGAGTAAGGCCTCACTTTAACAAAACTACGTAGGCATACCGACCCTATTGACGACCCTACATCTATTGAGCGCGTATATCTTTATTGTCATCAGCAGGTGCAACTTGACGGCTGGAGGGATGTAAAAACATAGGGGATTCGAAGAATTCTAGCCACCGCTAAACTCTGTAATCAAAACCATTTAATTTTCTGCAATCTAACTCAACTGCTTTGCGCAATCAAATCAAACTTGCAAACTCCCCACAATTTACTCGTTTTTATTTCATTTATTTCTTTTTTTATTTTTTATTTTAATAAGTTTAACTACTTGTCTAGTTGAAACGACAATCCCTGACAATTTTACTTTCTACTTTATTACTTGAAATAGTTCGATACACTTGTTAAATTTAGTCATCAACTATTAAAAAAATACTCCCATGTCCCTAATATATAAGACTATTTATAAAAATTTGTTTGTCCCCGAATATAAGAGTCTCTACAAACCGTTACATACATTTATTATTCTTTTTTCAAATATCTCTCTCATTAATACTACAAATTTGTCTTGAATATAAAAAGCTATTGAAGGAAATTTTATACATAAGGGTAATTTTGTACAAGTCATACATAATTTTGACAAATTTATTACTCCAACAAATTTTATTACTATATATGAATTTTATTAAGTGTTTTTATAATAAGGGACGGAGGGAGTAACAGAATATCATTTTTTTTATTTTGTTAGATTGTTTTTTGCTACTCTAATTAACTAATATTAATTACTATGGTTGTTTTGTTCCAGAAAACTTATGTTTGGGCATGCTTGCTGCTCTGTTGCAACTTTCCTTACTAATATCATATTGTTGGTTAATATTATAATAGTTGTTGTTCATTAGTTCTATATACTCTCTCCGTCCTTAATTATAAGACCCTTTTGAGAATTTTTTTTGTCCCTTTTTATAAGACCCCTTTGTTATTTCCAACTACATTAATTATTTCTTTACATACATGCCCCTATTTATTATACATCTTTTTCTTCAATCAACAATAAATAACATGTTGAAAATATAAACTAACCTTCTTTCGTAAAGGATAAAATTGTAAAAACAATAGTGATTACAAACAACTTTAATACAAATATTCACTATCTTAATTCCCGTGATTTTGGCAAAAGGGTCTTATATATAGAGGGACGGAGGGAGTATTTAATTGGTGGTTGAATATGTACGTGATAGCTAGATTTTTATGTTATGATTTTGTGAGTTGGTTTAATTTGCTGAGAATTAATATGTAAAGTTGATGATATTTTTGCGTGTTGACCGTTGAATAATTAATTTAAAAGGTTCTAATATCTGTTTTTATTTTTAAATTATGTGACTTCATTTATCAAGTTGAAGTAAGTTGTTCGCAAACTTAAATTGAATCGAATATAAACTACGATAATATTTATAAAAACTTAAATTAAGTTTTCAATTAAGCTGATTTTTAGCGATCTATGTCAAATTAAACAAAGTTCAACTCGATTCTACTCATTTTCTAACTCTAAAGATAAATTTTACTTATAGTTTTACTCTCTTTTTTATAAACTTAGACTTTAACTTATGAGTAAGCCTTTATGCTTTATATATAGCTACTACTTGCTAGCATTGTCTCAAATATCAATTAATTCCTTTCTTTGATATATCACTACTCACTAGCTAGCTAGCTCTTATTTTCCTTATACTTTATTTTTGTCTTTTCGTGTATGTAATATCTTTAATGGAAGCCAAAGAAGATTATACCCATGATGGAACTGTTGATTTCCATGGCAAACCTGCTGTTCCATCCAAAACTGGCAAATGGAAGGCTTGTGCTTTTCTTGTTGGTAAGACTAAGCATGCATGTTTTGTTAAATTTTGGTTTGATTGAAACTGAGCTTAATTAATTTTTGAAGTTTTTTTCTTTGCAAAATTCTTAATAATTGTTTATATTATTATTATGGGGAGTTATATATAGCATGATACTAGGTTTTTACTTATATATATTAATTCAGGGTATGAAGCATTTGAAAGGATGGCTTTCTATGGAGTTGCATCAAACTTGGTGAATTACCTTACAACACAACTTCATGAAGATACTGTTTCATCAGTTAGGAATGTTAATACATGGTCAGGGTCTGTTTGGATAACACCAATTCTTGGTGCTTATATTGCAGATTCTTACCTTGGTCGCTTCTGGACTTTCACCCTCTCATCTCTCATTTATGTCTTGGTAATTTACCTAACATTAATTCAAATCTAATTAACCGATTATAAAGTTATAACTTCAGAACCTTTCTATTAATTTTTCACCCAAAGAACACTACTTGTTGCGGCGTTAAAACTCTTAAGGGAGAATTTGCGTCCTATTGTGATCTTACTCATTTTAAAGGATTAATCTTTTTAGTCTAAAGAAAATGTCAATAAATATAGTAAATGAAAAATTTAAAATATATTAAAATGATTATTAAACAAACAACATAGTCCACAAATTGCACTCGTGGGATACACTGCTTCTACATATGTCATTTGTCAACATTAAATAAATAGTCCAAACCAACTTATTTATGATATGTAGCTCAACAATGAAGTTATTGTCCCACCTTGAATTGATGGAAAAAAAAAATGAATGATCACTTTGTTTACCTCATTTTTGTGGCATAGTGATGTTATGGTATGTATGTATATGCATTAATTATAATATTATTATTTTTTATGAATTAAACTAGGGAATGACACTTCTTACTATAGCTGTATCACTCAAGAGCTTGAAACCAACATGCACAAATGGTATATGCAACAAGGCTTCAACATCACAAATTACATTTTTCTACACAGCACTTTACACAATGGCAATTGGTGCAGGTGGAACAAAACCAAATATTTCAACTTTTGGTGCTGACCAATTTGATGATTTTAATCCTCATGAAAAAGAGTTAAAGGCTTCTTTCTTTAATTGGTGGATGTTTACTTCATTTTTAGGTGCCTTAATTGCAACTTTAGGACTTGTATATATTCAAGAGAATTTAGGATGGGGACTTGGATATGGTATTCCTACTGCTGGTTTAATATTGTCCTTAGTTATTTTCTATATAGGGACACCAATTTATCGACACAAAGTTAGGACATCTAAAAGTCCTGCTAAGGATATAATTCGTGTCTTTATTGTTGCCTTCAAGAGTAGAAAACTTCAACTTCCTAGTAACCCTTCAGAACTACATGAGTTTCAAATGGAACATTGTGTTATTAGGGGAAAACGCCAAGTCTATCACACTCCAACTTTGAGGTAAGTAAGTGTTAATTATAAGCTTCAATTTTTTGTTCCCAAAGTCTTTTTTTTCATTTTGTATTTCTTTCATTTGGGATATTATCGAGTAAACTACTAAATTAATCCTCCATGACTTTGTAGACATTCTTAAATCGGTCTACGAAATTATGAATATTTCAAAATGGTCTGATAACTTTTACTCATATTAGTCCTTCTCAAAATATGATAGAGACTAAATTAATAGTAAATAGATAGAGACCAAATTAATAATAAGTTGTTAAAATATAACAACCTAATTAATAGTAAATGATTAAATTTAAAGTTCAACTTAACGGTTTAATAGAGTCGGAAATCTTTTTCTAATATTTAAAATCTCATAGACCTATTTCATTGTATCTTACTAATAGACAATACAAAACAGCACTAAGATCGTGGCTTTGTTGAAACTCCATAGTGTAATTTGTAGCAAATCACTATGTTTCACAATGTTTTTTCCGTGAATCTAAACAATAACATGCACCCATTCTAGTAGCAGTGGTTTTGTGGGGTGAAATATGGTAAAATTTGGGACCATAAAATTTGATGGAGAAAAGGAAATTTTCATCTAAATTTGATTCATCAATCAATGTGATAGAGAATATAGAAAGTGGTCCGTGTCCTAAGATTACGTGTCCTCCATTTTTAATGTCTTGACCCACCACAGGCAGTCAACTTAACTTAAGTAGAGTTCAACTTTATTAGCTTAATTAACAAGGGTGGGGTATCAAGGGTGGTTGAATTTAGAAGAAGTGTCTAGTTATTTAATTTCATTTAATATTTCGATCTAAAGGCTTTGCAACCACAAATATGTTATCTGAAATTAAATTTGGGGCATTGTATGTAACATAAGTGTACAAATTTTATACAATACAAAGTTTAAAAATGCCCCACAAAAACTAAGGATTTTTGTATTTGATATTCCATTTTACTGCTCAAACATCATTTTGCTCACAATCACTACACATGTGTGGCCGCAGTACCTCAAAAAAATGTATAGCTGAAGTCACAAATGTCAACTCAATCAGTAAAAATGTTAAATTTATTAGGTTAGATGCAATGATCAGGGTTTGAACTTCGATTCATTTATTTGTCTTTATCTTTATGAATTTCTACTGGTTTTACCATTTCGTCTATCTACCAAAAAAAGAACGATGCATGTTGTTTTCTTCATATGAGGTCCACTTGAATGATTGGTCACTATCTTATGAGCCTAGTTGTTTTTCCATATATGGAAAATGTGTCACAGTTGTGTCCACCATTTTGCATGCCAAAGACAAGATTGTCCACTATCCACATATGAATTCCAAGTGTATAGTTACACGCATAGGATAGGATTACACATGCACATTCCACTAGACAAATTCTTAACCATTCTGAAATTTAGTTGAGTATTGGTATTTTATATGTCAAAAACTCATTCAAAAATTTATTTTATTTTTAAATAAATTAATACTCAAATAAACTTTAAGAGTACTGTTGTGTTTACTATTACACTATAACTACTCTTTTATTAAATAAATCAATTCAATTTTGTTAGCAAAAAAGTGATTTAAAAAAATTATCAAGCATTATCCCATTTAAGGCTTGGTTGTTTTGTTGTAGTTGTAATTATCAGTATTCAAGTCATATCTCAATTCGATACTAAATTAAACCCAATTCATACTAATATCTAGTGTGTATCTATTTGGACGTCATGAATCTTTCGAATTCTATGTCACTATAATAAATCTTGATTCATTCTAATAAATCATTACGTATTTAGCTAACCACTTTTATTTTGTCATTATATTTGACTTGAATCTTGAATTATTTTGAGATTCATATATGCTATATCAACTTATAATTTTGTTATGTCACTTATATTTAGCTTAAAATGACATATTTTTATCATCAATATTTCTTTGGATTCATAATAAGATTTACTATTTGAATCTTAATTTGATAACCATGAAATGCAATTCAGGTTTTTGGACAAAGCTGCTATTAAAGAAGATCCTACAACTGGTTCCTCAAGAAGAGTACCAATGACAGTAAATCAAGTAGAAGGAGCAAAGTTAATCCTTGGTATGCTCCTAATATGGTTAGTAACATTGATTCCAAGCACCATTTGGGCACAAATCAACACTCTTTTTGTGAAACAAGGCACCACCTTAGACAGAAACCTTGGTCCTGATTTCAAAATTCCAGCAGCATCTCTAGGAAGCTTTGTAACCCTATCCATGCTGCTCTCAGTGCCAATGTACGATCGGCTTTTCGTACCGTTCATGCGACAGAAAACCGGCCACCCTAGAGGAATCACATTACTTCAAAGACTTGGAATTGGATTTTCAATCCAGATCATAGCCATTGCAATTGCTTATGCAGTTGAAGTTAGAAGAATGCATGTCATAAAAGAGAATCACATTTTTGGTCCTAAAGATATTGTCCCTATGAGTATATTTTGGTTGTTACCACAATATGTTCTTATTGGTATAGCAGATGTTTTCAATGCCATTGGATTATTGGAATTCTTCTATGATCAATCTCCGGAAGACATGCAAAGTCTTGGAACAACTTTCTTTACAAGTGGAATTGGTGTTGGGAATTTCTTGAACAGTTTTTTGGTAACAATGACTGATAAGATAACAGGAAGAGGGGATAGAAAGAGTTGGATTGCTGATAACTTGAATGATTCTCACTTAGATTACTATTATGGGTTTCTTTTGATCTTGTCAAGTGTTAATTTGTTGGTGTTTCTTTGGGTTTCAAGTAGATACATTTACAAGAAGGAGTCATCAAGAATCAAAGAAGCACTTTGTGTTCAAATGGAAGGTAATTCAACTTTGGATGCATCTCTTGGTTTACAAGTATGAGAGGTTCAAAATGATCCCCTACAGTCGTTGCACGGTGCAGTGCCGTGGAGACCATTAGATCTATATAGAGAATATTTCAAGTTTGGAATCCAAATCCAAAAAAATATAGTTCTGGACCACAAAAATAACAAGTATGAAAACAAGGTAATTAAGTAGATAGGGCATATTAAGTATACAATATTCTCATTACATCCTGTGTAATATTTTGTAATTTATGTGTGTAATCAATGGTTTATCTTTATTGTTTTTGCCAATTTTTTGTGAAAATTTAATGTTTCAGTCTCTTTATTTATGTACAAGAGTTGAGATTTTCACAAAATACAAGCACTTATGATTATGTGAAAATGTATTCAATAATAGCCTCATTCAACAATGTACTACACAGAATGCACCGTATTCAATAGTGTTGAACATTGATGTGATATTGGATGAAAAATTGGAAGATTAAACACCAAGTAATTATACTTTGATCTAATGTTGTGTGAATTCGAGAATATCACTTTCCATAAATTTAGCTTATGGTGGTTGTGATAAGAATAATAATTTAATTATTATTATATTTCCTTCATTCAAATCCAATAGTTTGTTTCCTCCACTTTTGTGAATTTGTTTCTTTTGATCCTATCCACAAATGTTGTTGAACTGATTAATGGATAAACTCCATTTTAATCTTATCCATTAGAGTAATTGTTGTCGCAATTTTTGCTAAAACAGTTACAGAATCTCTATATAAATAGAGGACTCCACTAAGTTCAGAAACACACCGAAATTCACAGTTGATGCTTCCTGTGTTTTTCCTCTCTTCTCCCTCCTTCGACTTGTGTTGACAAGTCATTCTCCTTTTTCTACTCCTTTTTGTCCCTTCGGAATTAAGAGTGTTCTTAAGACCATGGTCCCTGTTTGGAAAAACAATGTCCCGTCGGAATTAAGAATGATCTTAACGGTATATATAAAAAGTATTTCAATATTTTATATTTGAGGAGAAATGGTGGTATCACCATATTTGAGTGGTCGTAGTACCATATTGATAGTTTGGAGAACTTAAAGTTAGAATGGTATTAACGGTGAGGTTTAGCATGGGAAAGCTACTTTTTTCCCACTATGGGAAAGTTAGTTTTTGACCATTAGATCAAACCAAGAACACATCCTTATTATACTCCCTCATCACTAGATTTTGTAATTTTATTATTTTAAAACCATTTTTTAAAAACAAAAAATATATTTCGAAATTAAAATAAACATTTAAAAATAAAAAATAAACTTAAAAATATGGAAATTAATTTTCCAAAATTTTAAAAAATATAAATAAACTTTTTGAAATAAACTTGTTTTCAAAAAATTTAATTATGATTTTCGAAGATTTCATTTTTGTAATTTTCAAAAATTAATTTCCATATTTTTTTAGAATTTTTTTATTTCGAAAAAAATGTAAAACCTTACCTAAAGGTGAAATCGAGAATTCTTCGAAGTTTAGGATTCTTCAAAGTTTCGGAAAATCATAATTAAATTTGAAAATTACAAAAATTAAATCTTCGAAAATCATAATTAAATTTTTTGAAAACAAGTTTATTTATATTTTTTAAAATTTTGGAAAATTAATTTCCATATTTTTAAATTTATTTTTTATTTTTATATGTTTATTTTAATTTCGAAATATATTTTTTATTTTTCAAAAAATGGTTTTAAAATAATAAAATTACAAAATCTAGTGATGAGGGAGTATGGTAAGGATGCGTTCTTCGTTTGATCTAATGGTCAAAAACTAACTTTCCCATGGTGGGAAAAAAGTAGCTTTCCCATGCTAAACCTCACCTGGTATTAACACCATATTTGAGTGGTCTCAGCACCATAATAGAGTGGTAACAATATCATATTAAAGTGGTTTCAGTATTAAAGAGTGGTCTTTAGTACCATATTTAGAGGTATAATTCTCGAACGATTTTCTACAGTGCAGTAGTTAATCGAACAGTTGTAGCTGGGCTTGTTTTATCCTGGAGACGGCGTGGTTGATAGTCTGTCTTGCACAATTTTGGGCAGTGCCACGAAACGTCTTAGAGAGCGACCTGGTCGTGGCTCAATCTAGTAACAACTTCGGTAGATAATAGAATTTGGAAATCCAAAAACAACAAATAGTGAATCCAAAATCTATAACATAAATATGGAGGAAAAAGATTGAGTTCATTTATTAAAAAAACACAGAAGTTGAATCGACAATCGGTATCTATTTAAGCAATCATTTTGCACACATTGGCTTATTAGTAAATTAGTTGAAGTTTCATTATTAATAACAATGGCAATGTCACATTTCACAGTAAGTTATACATGTTGTATATCTAACAGCAATGAACAACCAGATAAGTTTCGGCTGAAGTTTTCTACATGCGTATGTTTCGGGACTAAAACCTGTATGCTACAATGTCTAAAACGGTGTGTTCCAATAGTAGACATCTTTTGCAAAATACAAACACTTGTGACTATGTGAAAACTTATTCATTAATATTCTCATTCCACAGTATGCTCTATAGAATCCAACTTATACTATATAGAGAATCCAAAATCTAAAAAATATAAATGTACATGTTGTGAATCCGGCTCAACTAATGAACCTTCACACCAATGAGAATAAATCAAAGATGTGTGGAGCAAGAGATAGAGGTAATCTATGAGTGCAAATGGCCTCCAAACTAATCAACAACAAAACAGCCTAAGCCTAATGTAAGCAAATCCACACTAAGAGCTAACAAGCATACAAGATAAACGATAAAAGAAAACGAACAAAACACCAAGCAAGATTGTTGACCCAGTTCAGCCAATGTGGCCTAATCTGGGGGAGAGAGCAGCTCTCCAATCCAATATGTGAATGTTTACAAAGAGTTACAAGAATCTAGCTTATCAAGCTTTACACAAGACAAAACCCTAGACCTACCCTTTGATAAATTTCCCAACCTCACACTATGAACCCATAATCCCAAGATGATTACAATGTTGTTTTCCCAACCTAAGATTCACTCTCATCAAAGGAACACACCCCAAAGGATCCCATCTTTGATCTCCAAGTTTCCTCTCTTAAGTTCTCTCAAGGTTAACCTTCAAATGAGCACAAGAACACTTTAAATACTAGTCCTGCCCAGAAGAAATCGTGCCACGATTTCCCTAGATCGTGTCACGATATGCAACGGTCCCCAAGATGACCAGTCCTTATCAGAGATACTTAACCAGCAAGTTTCTGAATCGTGTCACGATTTCCCAAGATCGTGTCACGATTTTGCTTTCAGAGAACTTGGCTCACTGCCTCCCTGATCGTGTCACGATGGCCAAATCGTGACACGATTCCTCTGTTCTCCCAAACCACAAATTTGAAGCCAATCTTCAACATTTCTCCACCTTGACTTCTAATTTGGTGGTGATGTCAATTTAACCATCAACCACCATGCTGCTCTCTCCAAAAAGGGAATTACTCTTCGACAAACTTGATCAAGTCCAAGCAATGCTTGAATCTTGATCGAGGCAATGACTTGGTGAACACATCCGCCGGATTCTCCTCCGATGCCACTTTCTCAACCACAATCTCTTTTGATTCAATCATGTCTCTAACAAAGTGCAGGCGAATGTCAATGTGCTTTGTCCTTTCATGATACACTTGATGATTTGCCAAGTGAATGGCACTTTGACTATCACAATGTATCTTCACACATTCTTGAGTAATTCCTAACTCACCAATCATCCCTTTCAACCATATGGCCTCCTTCACACCTTCAACAAGTGCGATGTACTCCGCTTGAGTTGTAGATAATGCCACCACGGATTGTTGATTTGCCTTCCAACTAATCGCCGTGCCATAAAGAGTAAACACAAAACCCGACAAGGATTTCCTAGTGTCTACGTTGCCCGCATAATCCGCATCAACATACCCCTCCAAAGCGTCTTCATCTTGAGCTGCCCTTGTGTACTTCAAACCGCCCACCAACGACCCATTCAAATACCTCAAAACCCACTTCAAAGCTTGCCAATGCACAATTCCTGGATTTGCCATAAACCGACTCACAATGCTAACCGCATAAGCCAAGTCCGGCCTACTACAAACCATTCCATACATGATGCTTCCAACCCCACTTGCATAGGGAGTACCTTCCATCAATTGCTTCTCATCCTCGGATTGAGGACATTGTTGTATGGACAACTTTGTGTGGTGACCCAAGGGAGTGCTCACGGTTTTAGAGTTTGACATTCTAAACCGCTCCACCACCTTCTTCAAATAACCGAGTTGAGATAAGAAAAGTTCGCCCTTGTCACGATTCCTCTTGATATCTATCCCAAGAACTCTCTTCGCCGGACCAAGATCCTTCATCTCAAATTCACCATTTAGTCTCTCCTTGAGCTTCATAATCTCATCCTTGCTAGAGCTTGCCATCAAGATATCATCCACATATAAAAGAAGATAGAGAATGACTTTCTCATTCTTCTTCAACATGTACACACAAGAATCATATCCGCTTCTCACAAAACCGGTCTTCAAAAGAAACTCATCAAACCGACGATACCATTGCCTAGGGCTTTGCTTCAACCCATACAAAGATTTCTTCAAAAGACACACCTTAGACTTGTCCTCTACAAAACCTTCTGGTTGCTCCATGTAGATTGTCTCTTCAAGGTCACCATGTAAGAAAGCGGTCTTCACATCCATTTGTTCCAACTCAAGATTGAATTGATTCACTATAGCCATAAGTATCCTTATGGAACAATGTTTCACCACCGGTGAAAAGATCTCGTTGTAGTCGATCCCCTCCACTTGAGTGAAACCCTTTGCCACAAGTCTTGCTTTGTACCTTGGACCTTCAACACCCGGAATGCCATCCTTTTTCTTGAAGATCCACTTGCATCCAACTACCCTTTGGTGATTAGGTAGCTTCACAAGTTTCCAAGTTTGGTTCCTTTCCAATGAATCCATTTCTTCATTCACCGCCTTCAACCAATACTTGCTCTCTTTGCTCTCAAATGCCTCCTTGAAGTTTCTAGGCTCCGAGTCTTGCACATCCTCCGCCGCATTTAGAGCAAAACACACCAAGTCCGCATAACCGAATCTCTTAGGAGCCGTAATGGTCCTTCTTTCTCTATCTCTTGCCAATAGATACTCAGGATCCACTACCGGTTGAGTTCCACTTGTATCCGATGTTGAAGCTTCATCTTCTACATCTTCTTCTTCTTCATTTGGAAGCTCCACCTCAAACTGAGTTCTCTCCACCATAGTTTCCGGTACTTGAGTCTCTAAGTCTTTACACTTCATCCCCATCCGGGTCTCATCGAAGGTAACATCCCTACTTATCAAGACTCTTGATCTTCCACTAGATTCCAATTTCCACAACTTGTATCCCTTCACACCTTCCGGATAACCAATGAAGACACATTTCAAAGCTCTAGGCTCAAGCTTGTCTTGCTTGATATGCGCATATGCCAAAGCTCCGAAAACCTTCAAAGAGGAGTAATCTGCCGGTTTCCCACTCCATACCTCCATAGGTGTCTTGAAGTCTATTCCCGTTGATGGACATCTATTGATCAAATAAGCAGCCGTTGTCACGGCTTCACCCCAGAAACTCTTAGGTAACCCAGCTCCTAGAATCATACACCTCACACGCTCCAAAAGGGTCCTATTCATGCGTTCCGCAAGACCATTTTGTTGAGGTGTTCTTGGTACGGTTCTATGCCTCTTGATTCCTTTCAACCTGCAAAACTCATTAAACTGCTCTGAAACAAACTCCAGGCCATTGTCAGTTCTTAAACCTTTTAGTTTAGTTCCCATTTGATTTTCTATGAGAGTGTGCCATTCTTTGAACTTTTCAAAGGTGTCACTTTTGTTTTTCAAAACAAAGACCCACACTCTCCTAGAATAATCATCAATGATAGAAAGAAAATAGGAACCTCCCCCATGAGTAGGAGTCTTAGAAGGACCCCAAAGATCCGAATGCACATACTCAAAAGGTCTACTAGAATGATGCATGCCACTTCCAAACTTCACCCTATGTTGTTTGCCTAGTATGCAATGTTCACAAAATTCTAGCTTGTCCAATTTATCTTTCCCTAGCAAACCTTGTTTAGCTAGTTCAACTAAACCCCTCTCACTAACATGCCCCAATCTCAAATGCCACAATTCAGAATTATTATGAGATGCAACACTAGCTACCGATGCATTACCAATTACTATGGAACCATCTAAAATGTATAAACCATTCATTCTAGACCCCTTTACCGTAATCAATGCACCATGCGAAATTTTACAAACCCCATGCTCTATTCTAGTGCAATAACCTAGATTATCAAACATGCTTATGGAAATTAAATTTCGCTTAAGTTCGGGAACATACCTCACATCCCTTAAAAGGAATTCACGGCCATCAAACATCTTTAGACGAACGTTGCCCATGCCTTGGACTTTGCAAGCTTTGTTATTTCCGAGTCGAACAACTCCTCCTTCTTTTAGAATCAAAGTCTCAAAATATTCCTTTCTAGGGCTCATGTGATAAGAGCATCCCGAGTCCAAAACCCAACTCTTCTCCGGTTCCCAACTTGTTACCACTAGCGCACCCGCACTCTCATAACCTTCTTCATTCGAAGCCTCCGCAACTTGAACCGAAGGACTACCATCGCCCCCCTTATCCGGACAATCTTTCTTGAAATGACCTTGCTTGTGACAAAGAAAGCATTTATACTTTGATTTGTCAAAGCCCTTGGACCTAGACTTGGATCTTGATTTCCCTTTGCCTTTTCCTCTATGCTCATTCCTCCCTCTTGTAACATTCAAGCCTTCACTACCTTCATCAACCCTCATGTCCTTGAACTTGGTCAATTCTTTGGTTCTCAAAGCCGCTTGGACCTCCTCCAAAGTAGTAGTGCCCTCCTTACCATAAAGGATGGTATCCTTGAAATGCTCAAAGGACTTTGGTAATGAACAAAGTAACAACAAAGCCTTATCCTCATCTTCCATGTTAACCTCAATGTTGGCCAAATCATCAAGAATCTTGTTAAACTCCGTTAGTTGCTCCGAGATCGATTTAGACTCCACCATCTTAAATGAATAGAGTTGTTGCTTCAAGAGTTGCCTATGAGCCAAAGATTTCGTCATATACAATGACTCCAACTTTGCCCACATCGATGCTGCGGTAGCTTCCCTCGCGACATCCCTTAAGACCTTATCTCCGAGACATAAGACAATGGCACTCTTTGCCTTGTCTACCATCTCACGCTTCTCCTCTTGTGTCAAGGTTGCCGGCATCGCCGCTTCACCCTTCAATGCTTCTACACACTTTTGTTGTGTCAATACCGCTTGCATCTTAACCTTCCATAACCCGAAATCATTACTTCCGGTGAACTTCTCGATGTCCCACTTTGACCCCATGATACCTCCTATCAATCACGCCTATGCCCCACGGTGGGCGCCAATTGTTGTGAATCCGGCTCAACTAATGAACCTTCACACCAATGAGAATAAATCAAAGATGTGTGGAGCAAGAGATAGAGGTAATCTATGAGTGCAAATGGCCTCCAAACTAATCAACAACAAAACAGCCTAAGCCTAATGTAAGCAAATCCACACTAAGAGCTAACAAGCATACAAGATAAACGATAAAAGAAAACGAACAAAACACCAAGCAAGATTGTTGACCCAGTTCAGCCAATGTGGCCTAATCTGGGGGAGAGAGCAGCTCTCCAATCCAATATGTGAATGTTTACAAAGAGTTACAAGAATCTAGCTTATCAAGCTTTACACAAGACAAAACCCTAGACCTACCCTTTGATAAATTTCCCAACCTCACACTATGAACCCATAATCCCAAGATGATTACAATGTTGTTTTCCCAACCTAAGATTCACTCTCATCAAAGGAACACACCCCAAAGGATCCCATCTTTGATCTCCAAGTTTCCTCTCTTAAGTTCTCTCAAGGTTAACCTTCAAATGAGCACAAGAACACTTTAAATACTAGTCCTGCCTAGAAGAAATCGTGCCACGATTTCCCTAGATCGTGTCACGATATGCAACGGTCCCCAAGATGACCAGTCCTTATCAGAGATACTTAACCAGCAAGTTTCTGAATCGTGTCACGATTTCCCAAGATCGTGTCACGATTTTGCTTTCAGAGAACTTGGCTCACTGCCTCCCTGATCGTGTCACGATGGCCAAATCGTGACACGATTCCTCTGTTCTCCCAAACCACAAATTTGAAGCCAATCTTCAACAGTACAGAATTCGGAAGAATAACGATCGATATGTATTAAAGCAATGATTTTAAATGCATTGGCTTGTTGGTAAACTAGTTAAAGATGAATTCATTGATAACAACAGCAAGGTCATCCAAGCAAAAACTTGAAGAATATATCAATACATGTTGTATATGATAACAATGAACAACATTGATCACAGAACAATCAAATAAGCTTTATTCAAGGACTAATACCAAAGAAAAAAGTATATTACAAGTACACAAGACTTATTGAAATTTTCGATCTAAACATCAAAATATCAATCATCAAACTAAAATTTATTACTGACGCAAGCAATTCAAAATTTCAAATCAATGAACCTCTTCAGGACTGGACACCGGCTGGCTAGTGTTGTGTTTTTTTCTCACTTTGCCAAATCCAGATGATATCTTTGAGAACTGGTATTATATGCTCCTTCAATATCTTCTGGTATTCCGATGCATCGCCACTGTACTTCTTTATCTCAACCAAATAGAAAGATGGAGCAAACTCAAATATTTCAGTAGAAATAGTGAGTGGCCTTTTTCGAAGATCTTGCTCTCTCTCCAACTTTAGCATCTCTCCATTATTCTTTACTATCTTCATATTCAACATGTGTGCAATATCCTCCATTGTTGATATGATAGAGGAGGCCGAGCTCTTGGAAGTAAACTTGATGTCTTCAATTTCATCATCATTATTACTTGCAAAAAAGACAGACAAATCGAGCCCTGCAGATAGAGAAAGTATGTGAAAAGCATTAAGATATTTTGGTTGAACCAATTCTTGATTTGGCTCAACAACAGCAATTTCATTTTCAACAATAGCTTTATCAGACTCAGCATTTGCAGCCACATTTGTAATCTCTCTTTCTACTTGAACACTTTCCAAATGTAAATCCTTTTCTGAACCAACGACTTTCCATTATTTTAGCAGTAGATATTCTACTATCAGGGTTGGGATTGAGAATCTGTGATAGTAATCTGCGTATCTCGACTGAAAACCAGTCGGGACATTTGTATTCTCCCTTGTTGCTTTTCCGATACATTTCCATTAAATTCCGATCATAAAATGGATAGTAACGGGTCATAAGAACATATAAGATTACTCCGCAAGACCAAACATCAGCCTTTTCTCCACAATAACCTTTTCCATGGAGAACATCTGGAGCTACATACATCGGAGTTCCACACATTGTTTGCAGCATGTTGTTGCGGCGATGAGATTCTATGAACGTGCTAAACCCGAAATCAGCTATTTTAAGAACACCGTTCTCGTCTAAAAGCAAATTTTCAGGCTTCAAATCCCGATGGTACACACCCTTTTTGTGGCAAAAATCTAGAGCACTTACCAATTGTTGGAAGTATTGTCTTGCTTGATTATAACTGATTTTACGTATTTTGAGGAAAAGCTCACCGCCTTTTGCATATTCTAAGATAAGGTATATCTTAGTTTTGGTCGCCAAAACCTCGTAAAGTCGCAAAACGTTCGGGTGTTTAACCCGTCTCATTGTTTCAATCTCCCGCTTTGCTTGAACCATCATTCCAGCTCTTAGGACTTTTTCCTTGTCAATAACCTTCACAGCAACTCTGTCACCAGTTCTCAAGTCCCTTGCTTTGTAAACTTTTGCAAAGTTTCCTTGGCCTAATTGTTTTCTAAACTCATATCTATTCATCAATAATTTCCCCTCTGGATCCATTTCAAGACTAAAACCACAAGCACAAACCAAGTAGTTCAAATGATTTCCCTAATAGAAGAAAAAACAACAAAAAATTACATTTTTTAGTAAATAATATTAAATCAATGAATAATGTCAAATGAGCCAATCCAAAAAGGTCCAATGACATGGCATATATGAAGTTTTTTATAAGATCAAACATGATTCAAAATAATAACAAAAAGAAAGCACAAACAATTTTAAAGAAGTGCAACCAATGTTACCTGGTAGAGATGCTATATAATCAACCAAAGATTAGGATTTACAATGAAAATTTGTGATTTAAGTAAATATCGACCATATTCAAGAAAATTGAATTTCAATCAAAAGAAATTCATGGAAATAAGTGATCCAGTGAAAGCATAAAGGTGTTAAAAAAATTGAAACTTGAACATTCCAAGGTTATAACATAATTAGATTATCATAAGAAAGAATCAAACAAAACAAAGCATTGCAAAATCAAAATGGTGCACTGTTTCTCTAGATCAAACATTCAAATATGAAAAAATATGTTATTTTTATGGTGCACATATTAAGTGTTGCATCATACATAAGTTTGTCTCTATCATTGGATCGACTAAAATATGATGGAACTTATTAATCTAATGATAAAAAAAGTTTTGAATAGACACAACACTATTTTTTTTGTGCATGAATTCTAACATTAACAAATCAAAGTAAGAAAATGACATAAAACTAATGAAGAATAGAGATAGAGAGAAAGAAATCATTACCTTCTAAAGAGAAGAGAAAGCCGTGAAGTGATTGCAAAGTTAGAGAGCAATGTGTATTATGTGAAAATGGTGTAGCAAGAACAAAAATTGTCTGGTATTTATAAGAGAGTACAAGGGTATAAATGGTATTATGTAGTAATATCAAACATTCAAACAAAAAACATTCTCAACCACGTTAAGGTAACATCATGAGGATTACACGCTTACAAGGTTGGTCAAAGTTTTGGCATCACACCAAAAAGCAAGTAGAATACTATGAGAAATTATTACTATAACTAATTAGATTGAAATGTATATTAGAGACCGTCGTTGTATTAGTGTTATAATCATAAACGTGAATCATGAGTATTACTTATGTATCATATAAAAACTGATATATGTTTACAGAAATTTTCTTAAAAATTTATTAGAAAAAAAATACTATTTATCTTAGACTTAAAAAAAAAAAAATTAGTAAAGGAAGACTCACTTATTTTATATAATTTTCAGTCAAACTCATACTTTAGAAACTGAAAAAAGAAAAAGCTCTATAATATTATTTTTAGTTTTCTTTGACTAAAATAATAAAAATTAGTTTTTAGTTTTTAATAGAATTTTGGTGTTGGTCAAAAAGAAAGCTTAGGTAACGCGCTTATAGATTAAATCCACTAATAAATTTATGCTTGCAAGAGTTGAATCCATAATCGTTGTAGAATATGAGTCAACTCCTGACCATTTTTTTATTGGTTATTGTATAATATTATTGACTGAGAAGTTTTAATTGCATATATAAAACATTAAAAATATTTACAAATCAATATTGATAATAAAATCATAAATTAAAATATTTATTTTTGAAAGACATAAATTAAAATATATGATAAGTCTGACTAAGATACACATAGCTTTGTCTTCGTGAGTTTAACTCAGTTGGTATGGACAATGCTTAAAATATGCAAGATCCGGGGTTCAAACCCGAACCCCGGCCATCACAAAAAAAAAAAAAAAAAAAAGATACACATAGTTTTAGTAAAATATACTTATAAAAAAAAAAACTTTAACAAAATATAAATTTATTTCATATTAAACATAAATCTCTAAGAACAAGCTATGAATATCCGGAATAATATACTTTTGTCAAAGAGAAGGAATAATATGAGATGAAACTTTACTATGTGAAAAATCATAATGGACTTGTTGATGAATTTAATTCAATAAAATGTCGTTCTATAGTTAGAGGCTCAAAGAGATAAAAATGTTAACTAAACAAAGTGTCATCAACATGTATAAAAATGTTAACTAAACTGTTAGTCATGTAACTAACTTATTACTGCAAAAATAAAATATTGACAAACCAAAATCTTATATTAACTGTAATGAAATGAATAAAAATGTTAGTAAATCAATAAAAATCTTAATGAACTTAGTATTTGATTCCTTTGGCAACCTCAAAAAAATGTGCTACATTCTCCTCAGGAGTACCTACTACAATGCCGTGACCAAGGTTTAGGATATGTTTCCCTCTACCAGCCTTTCTCACAGTATCGTGTATCCTATCTGTAATCAGCTCTTTCGATCCAAACAGAACACCAGGATCAACATTACCTTGGATAGCTACATTTGGTCCTAATCTCCTTCTACCGTCAGCCATATCGACTGTCCAATCCAAGCTAACAACATCCACACCGGTCAATGCTATTCTCTCAAGTAAGCCTCCTGATCCACTTGCATAGAGGATAAGAGGGAGTTCTGGATGGCTTTTCTTTACAGTGTCGATAATTTGCTTCAAGTATGGCAAACTGAATCGTTCAAAATCCA
Organism: Medicago truncatula; assembly: GCF_003473485.1. Classification (NCBI taxonomy): domain Eukaryota; kingdom Viridiplantae; phylum Streptophyta; class Magnoliopsida; order Fabales; family Fabaceae; genus Medicago; species Medicago truncatula. Next base: position 35,978,605 of record NC_053044.1, read on the forward strand.
CTGGACTAAGCTCCGTTGCCCATGAATCGAATATCTGCACAGCTTGCGCTCCATTGTCAGCTTGGTATTGTATGTATCTTGCCATTGATGTTGTAAACTTTTGCAGTAATGAGTGAAGGATCTGTGGACAAATCACAGTTCAATAAGTAAATCAGTGTGATGATTTTAAGAAATAATAATGCAGAACTTGTAGCCACTCTGAAAGTTGAAAGCATAATAGTATAAGTTTAGTACTTGATAGAGACTAAATGATAATAAAGCAAACAAATTGGTAAACATGAATCATTTGGACAGCTTTTTAATCATAGGATCAATAATCCAAGCTTTTCCCTTGTAAGCTTTTCCAAATGTAACAGCTCCATTGTAATACACAAAATTATAAAGAAGAAATTTAACATTTATAGCTTTTATTCAGATGCTACTCAAACTACCTTCTCAAAATAATCATAAAAATTTGGTTTCTATTTCAGCTTCTGATATTTTTCATAAGCATAAACAAACAAGTTACAAACTTTAAATTTCAAAATATAATTGATTATTTCAAGGGGAAAATAGCTTAAACATGTCCGCTCTAAATGACCAGTTTAAGAACTCATTGGTTATTGTGTAGACAGGTAAAACATGCCAGGTTTTGAACCGCTGAATAAATCAAACAAGCACATCCTAAGTTTACATGGAGACAAGTTTATTGCGCCTACTTACGAGATAGACGAAGGTGGTTAAAGATTACCTTTGGTTCAGAGAATGCCAATCTCTTTATTTTAGAGAAATGTTTTGATGAACCGCCTTCAACCACATACGACGCCAGGGTAAACGGAGCACCCACAAAACCAAGGACTGCAGATTTATTATCTACCTGTGAACAATACTTTCAATTTAATAAAGAAAAAAGCAAAGCATAGGGGCATTATACATTAATTGGGCTACAGACAATAACAATAAAGCAACAACAATATGAAATTTAGATTAGATAATTAGTCTCCAGTAGGGCAGTTCAAACTTTGGTTCGTATAGAAAACCACACCAAACTAAACTGAACTAGCAACATGGTCCACAAAACTGAATCGAACTGGAGATGACTGATCTCAGACTGAACTACGCTACTGTGTTAAATTTCCACATAACTGTGCACCGACATCAAATATGTCTGTTTTCTTCGTTCTTAGATAAAGTTTCAGTAAGGGAAGGCATTGTTTGAGTCACTGAGGCACAACGTATCCACTAAGTTACTTGGCAGAAACACAAATTTGATGGAATTGTAAAACAAACAGAAAGTTATATGCAATAAACAGAGAAGGGGTAAAACGAATCCAAAAAAAAAAAAAAAAAAAGCAAAAATATAGTGCATCCTCATCTAAATAAAACAAAAAGGTTCCTGGTTTTTTTGATTATTTAACAAGATCTTTCCTTCTCTTTCTTGAAATGGTTTCGATAAATATTCATATTAAAAAGAGTCATTATTAATATTTTTCTGTTTTAATATTTGTTTTACATACATTTTCACGACTACCAAAAGATAAGAACAAGTAAAAGTTACATAGTCAATCCTAGAAGGTCACATCACTTCAATTTATACATATATAACATCAAAAATTAAATAACTGTATTTTTTACTTAAAGTGGTTTCATTGAGAAAATACAAAATAAAAAATATAACCAGTTCAGTTGGAGATTTTAATCCTTCTTTCGTCCTCCCTCTGTCCTAAAATGAAACGAAGCTCTCTATGTTAAATCAAAATGAAAAACCACGTGCAGCTTTCCTCTATTAAATAATCATTCGTTTAGGTTCAGTTCACTTCATTTCACCAACTGAACTCTTCAAAATTTCAGTCTGGTTAACTTTCTACAAAATATCAGTTCGATTTGCAAATTGTAATCAATGGTTCAGTTCTATATGGTTTAGTTCAGTTGGGTTCTGTGGTTCGGTTGAACAGCCCTAGTCTCCAGGTAACTATTATTTAAGACGTGAAAAAACATTTCAATACAATCAGAACATACAAACCAAATCGATGATTCATAAATCTATTCAATGATTCATATTAACTTGATAGCCACTGGCAGGACAGACAGTGTTGCGAGTTTTCAAGATTATATCCTCAATTAATGTCATTACACCCCTCTATCTATGATTCGCAACCAATGAACATGCACAAAATGCAGTGTCTTTTAAATCAAATAAATCTAAAAAACATACAGCCTTATGGAATTTGACTAAACAGACAGGTTTTACTTTTATTTAGCTATAAAATAAAAAGAAGTGCGGCGTGAGATGATAAAACAGGGATACAAAGGTAGTATAAGATCCTCAAACCTCTTTGCGCAAAATTGATAGTGCTTCACCAACGTATGGAACTGATTCCTCGGGAATAAACTCCCTCACTTGATCAACTTGGCCTGCGGAGTGAACTGGGTCAAATATGACAGGACCCTTGCCTTTTACAATGTCAAATGGAATATTCATTCCAGATAGGGGTGTAAGAATGTCTGAGAATAATATCACCTGTTACACAATCAGTATCAAGCAAATTATTATTGCCAACATAATCAGAACCACAGCACAAGAAGTAGTAGGGTAAAGAAAATACTGCACAAAGCATAAAAGTGTATAATATGTGCTAGAGAGTTATATTACCCCATCAGGCTGGAAAACCTTCCACGGTTGCAATGAAATTTCAACCACGAGATCAACATTTTCAGATCTTTCCCGGAATGACGGATATTTTTCGCAGATGATTTGGTAACTCTGGTTAACAATGAAGTTTGAAAAATCAGATCTCCTTTCAGTAAACAAAATAACTCATCAAGCTTATTTATGAAGTACAAAACCAATTTGATGTTTAGTGGCATTTAAACAGGATAAGTATAGGAAACCAAACCATACACAGAACGCGACAATTCAAACAAATATTTGAACTGAATTCATGATGTAAAAATGTTGAAACTGTTCTAAAATGGAGATAAGTTTCAGAAAATGTTCAACATTTCTCCAGCCATTCTTAGTTTCACACAGTGAAAAACATAATGAATTAGACAAACATCTGCTAATACCAATCGCAATTTCTTTTCGATAGAGCAACACATTCCCATTGCACATGTTAGCACAGAGTCTATTCAAGTACTTCGTTTTGGTTGAAAGTGTAAGCAAATTCAGAACACTAACTACTAAAAAATGTTCAATAATTTATTTACAAACACCAATCACTAAATTTGGATGTTCTAAAATCACAGATCGTTATGAGTCTCAGACAACATATGACCTGACAATGTGTTTATAATTAGAGACCGTCCCCCCTTACAACCCGGAGGTTTAGTCAACCTCAACCCAAATTCTAATACGAATACATAAGATTATCAACGAAAGTATAACAAACAATTAGGCGCATAAATCTACCTTCATGTACCTCCCAGCTTGCCTCATAAGCCAAACAGGAGGTCTTTCGACATCTAATCCACGAACTGCATTGAGCAAAAGAGGTTCTGTGGCATTATTTGTTTTAGGTTCAGCAACAGCTCCTACACATAATTTCCCAAAATTCAGATAATGGGCCAGATTAAATTTTTTAAAAAAAGGTTTTTAGTGAAATTGAACAATAAAAGTTAATGATAGAAGATTCAAAACCCTAATAAAGGGAAGTAATACCTGGAAGAGAACATTGAATGGATTTGAATGGGGAAAAGGGTGTGGAGTGGTGTTGTTTTCTGGGTAAAATGGAAGTGAAGGAAGTGCTAACTACGCCGCAAAACATGTTTGATTTCAATTGAAGTGTTTTGTTTCAGACAGACACAGATTTTGCCTTTGGATTCGCAATGTTTGAGTTTGATTGAGTTGAGTTTCAGCTATGTTACGGTACGGGCGAAGTATGGGAAGGATAAGGGAATCTAACACCCAATCATGATCTAGTAGTCCATACTTTGTGGGTACTCACTTATGCCATGTCATCGCAATAGTGTGGAATTCTTGGGACTATGCTACACACGATCACAACTAGTATATTGAAAACCAATTAGAAAGGGTGATGCAAGTTAATTTTACACAAATAGTATTTACTAATGCAACAATCAAGTAGTATTCTCTACCAACTTGGATCGGCTACATGAATCAACTGATATTAATATGTTTTATCAAAAACTATATTTTTATCCAAATCTGTAATCTCTGAATCCTTGGAACGCTTCCAATGATAAACTCCACCGATGGTTATTTTGTAGGTTTTATGCCACATCATCTTGAAACAATTCACTTAATTTTTTGGTTAACTTAAAACTACTCATATTGGATTCCACAATTTTAGCAAATATATTGATATTTTATTCATATTCAATTTTATTACGACTTAAATTATTGATTCCCATAACTCATGTTTTTTTAATCAAAGTGACTATTACTTGATGAAGTGACGATAATTACAAGGCTGACTTCTCCAATGGAAATTCATACAAAATGCCATTATTTTGTCGAGCAAGACTTACACGAGCACAAACACAAATAAATAAGGGTAGGGCACACTCACATAAATGAAGAAAAATAAAGGAAAAAGATTTTAGTCACCTCATATCATTATTTTCTATTTTATTTTTTTCCATTGTGTGTGCCTAAACCTTTTTATTTGTGTTTGTGACCAAGTTAGAATTTCTCTATTTTGTCATGCCATGTTGACGTACGCTACTCAATACTCTGTCTCGTACAAATTTTCCTTTTAGTTTAAGTGGTGCTTTCATATCACATAAAACTTCAGGCTCATCTCCATTTCAACCATCAAACTTGGGTGCCATTTAATTTGGGAAAGGAGAATTCTTTTCCACCATGGGAAAGTTGATCATGTCCATTAGATTAAATAAGGAACATATTTCTATCATACTCTCTCAACCACTGAATTATTTTTTTATACTATCTTTCACATGGGTGTGTGGGGACATGAAAGAGGGAGTGTGAAAGATAGTATAAAAAAATAATCTAGTGGTTGAGAGAGTATGATAGGAATATGTTCCTCATTTAATCTAATGGACATGATCAACTTTTCCATGGTGGGAAAGAACTCTCCTTTCCCAAATTAAATGGTACCTCAAACTTGAATTCGATAGTTTATATCTAGTTCTATTTTTTCGTCGTCTTATAATATAGACCCAAGAAATTTAAATTGTGTAACTTGTGGTATGATATGATCTTCAACTTTCATCTATAAGTTAGAAACACTTCACCTTTTGCTAAACTTGCATTTCATATACTCTGTCTTTTTTCTTCTTAGTCGGTATCCATAAGTTTTTAAGACCCGTTTTTAAGTCTCTAACCTCCCATTTAATTCCTCATTTAACTCTATAAGTAGAATTATATCATCTGCAAAGAAAAGAAAAAATACATCTTAAGTTTTTGTTTCTCTCACCGCCTTCTTGGTCTTTTTCATGGTTATCTTATAATTTCTCAAGCTTTGATATTTTGACACCTAAACTAATCTTTTAAATATTTCCTTTTGACTCTAATTTTACGTTCAAGAGTTTCATTTCACCACCAATATTAATTCTTTATCACTAGGTTCGAAACCTCTTGATTCTCTCAACATCTCGTTTTTTTTTTCTACCCCTCATGTGACATCTTGTTCCACAAATATTTAATAAAATAAATTATTTTTCCACTGCATATGATGTTGATCTCTTCTAACTTAAGGGACCGTTTGGTGCGCAGGATAAAGAGACAGGATATGATAACACTATCATATTCTATTTAAATCCTTTGTTTGGTGCACCAATATGAAAGGATAATCGAAACCTATTGCTAATTCTATCCTATCAATCCTTTGTTATTTTAATCCTTAGTTTTAGCTGGGTTAGCAACCTGATAGGATAAACAAGCGTATTTCTTATTCCTCACAGAACAGAACCATGTTCGACTCCCATACTCTACCTTTCACGTTCCTCTGCAAGTAATTTTTAAACGATTCTTCAATTTCTATATCCTCAATTTACCTCTTTCATCCATGGAATTCGTTGTGCATCCATGGAAATATCTATATCCCCAATCGTATCCTATCAATTCTTAAGGTAATTTCTATAATAACCCAATTTGTTGTGAATCCATGAAAATCAACAAATTCTGGTGGTTTAGTGTGCATCGATGGAAATCAAGGAGAATTCAATAGGCTTGCTCTGTTAATGGGCAAAAAAGCTACAAAATTAACAACTAGAAAATAAATAAATTAAGAGCTGTACAATTAACATAGATTCTAGATGGATGAATCAAAGAAGTAATGGCTTCTATAAAGAATTAAAAACGAAAGAATTACAGAACCAGAAACGAGAAAAAGGAGCAGAAAGGCGATGAGAACGAAAGAGATGAGTGGTGCAAAAATTAGAAATTAACCAGGACCCTTTTTTTAGATCGAACGGTTGCCATATATGATAAAATAATATTATCAATTTTCTAATCATGTGTACACCAAACACGTGATATGATAACTGTTTACCCTGTTACTATCATATCATATTCTTATCCAATTTCATATCCTATTTCTATCCTATCATACGCACCAAATGGGCTCTAAAGGTCTCAAATTCAAATTCGAACTTAGACATACAGTAATATTGAAAAAATTTATGAGAGTTTGCCATCCATTTAGATATCACAAGACTCAAGAAACTAGTATATGCAATTGCATGCGAAGGATACTCAGTTTACGTTTTTTTTAAAGAAATGGGTTAAACCCGGTGCTCTAACAACAAGAAAGAGAAACTAAAAGTCTCTATGAATGGTAATGGCACTCTCATTGACCAATAAGATTAAAGATGTAAAATGAGTAATAACATCAAACATCCTATTAGGACCAACCATTTGAAGACCATATTTGGCAAGACATCGCCAATTGGTTCGCTTCGCAACACACGAGTCTAGGAATAGTGCTTCGACCAAAGCAAGATATCAACGATCTGATTAACCAACATTTTGGTAATAATTTTACCAAATTAATATTAAGGAATGAAATAAATAGTCAAATATCATAACAATTTTATCAAATTATCCTAATCAATTATTGATTTTTTTTTATTAAAGAAAAAATAATATTTTGGAAGTAGTGTAACAAAGTATTAATTGAATGGTATAATTGAAAAGAAAAAGTTATTATTGCATTGAAAATTGAAAGTGACATTCATTTTGAAACAATTTTTGCCTAAAACGACACTCATTTTGAAACGGAGGGAGTAAGACACATGAAAAGATTGTTTAAGAATTAAATAATAAAGTGATATTATATTTTAGTTAAATCGTCATAGTCATAATCTAGTCTTGTCCATGCATTGAAGGAGCAAGGAGTAGAACTCAATTGATGAATTGTAACACCGAGAGGACATGCAAACCAGACCATTTTGCCCGTTCACGCTCCATAAAAAGATGATCAATAGTTTCATTATGTTGATCACAAAAAGTACTCAATGGAGTGCAATTCACTCCTCTTTTATTTTAAATAGAGATGATTTCTCCGAGAGTATGTCGTGCAATATCCGCCACATCAAGTGGACATGACAAATAATGGTTTTGAGATTCCACAGACCATACCTGCTTCTCATTTTCCATACTCCTGGTTAGACTGAAGAGATTCATTTCTATTCTTCAAGAATTTATATGTGAAGACTGCAACGAAAAGAAGCCACTCTTGTTGGACAATTTATAGCACCTCAAAAGGAAGGAATCAGCTGTCCTAAGGGAAGGGGGGGCATTGCGTCCACATAGACATCTGGGGAACCGGGAGAACAAAAAATATCATGTAGAACAGAAGGATTACATCAGATCGAACTGATTGCGATATTTATTTGATAATATAAAATTAGGCTGCATAATGTTTTAATTACAAGGAAAATTGGCAGAGGGGGGGAGGCAAAAAGAATGGGGAGGTAACTAAATTAGAAAATGGTGTCTATTCCAAGTCTCCTTTTGGGAGGATTCTTATCTATGATCTGCTTCTCCAAGTCCATAAATGTAGAGCCCTTGTTAGCAAATAGTCTCCTCAAGTTGATTACAGAAAGTTCGCTGAAGTTGGCAACAGCAAGATCAGCTTGCCCCAAATCATACCTGCAGGTTTCATTATCCATCAGTTTCTAAATGCCAAAAGAATAATAATAACATACAAAAAATTCATGTACTAAAGTGTTCATTTCAATACAAGGGAATACAACTAATTTGATGTTATTAACTCAACCGAATTTTATGTACTCTTGAGTATGTTTCATGGAATTTTATTTTCATATATTAACATCGTGTGCTATTTATTTATGCATTAACGAGAATTACTCACGCGCGATATGCTCCAATCAATGCTACAGCCATCATTGTGCAATTGTGCGCAGCAGTTACTCCTCGAGGATCATCTTCGAAAACAACACACTTGGAAGGTTTCCGATCAAGCTGCAAGGCATTTTAGGCAAACAAGTCAAAAATTAGCACCAAATTATAGGAAGAATGAGAAAGAATTTATGGAAGATTTGCCCGAAACTTAGGTAGTGGAAACTAATCCCACCAAATGCAACATCTCAATAATGGCGCTTTCGGCCATTAGCATTTATTGTTATTGATGTCTAAGGCCACACGATTAGCAGCAGCAATTAGTTAGGAACAATATCATTGCAGCCAAAAGAATTCCATGTTGTACTAGGAAACTCTAGCTATCGGGATTTTAATGTGAAACGAACCATTAACTTGACCTTTAAAACTACATCACTCAGCCCACATCTTTGAAAAGGAAAATATTAAATTCTCCCATCTCAGTTTGCACTGAATAACTCAATGAAAAAATAGCCCTCATAATACCTTCGACTTTAAAATACAAGAATAGAATACGACTTTATGTTTCATCATTACTACATAGGAGACTAATATTTTTACTTTCAGAACACATTGCTATTTACTAATTTAGTAGAACTGCATTGTTGCCCAAATGTAATTATCCTATACTGTAATAAATAGTGATAATAAAATAATAATCATTCGAAGACAGTTATATTTCATCAACATGCAATATACAGGTGGAATTGTACCTTGACAGCAGCAGAAAGAAATCTATGAGCTATTGACTCCATCCCATCCTCCTCTGTCACAATTGCCTGCAAAACCAATAAGGCAATCAAAAAATGGCAAATTCATGATCTTGTTAGGTCTATTTATATAAGTTAAAACTTAAAAATTAGTTCTAGCCATAAAGAGGCCAAGTTGGATTTACTCGTGAAAAATAAACTTCTAAAAAGAATAATCCCTATAATAAATCTTGTCATAAATCAAATTAAAACATTTTTCTTTATGCGAGTATGCTAACAGCATTCTTCCAAAATATACTGACAATAACTCAAACTATAGTAGACATTATAACCAGCACTCAGCAAACTACGTAAATTAATTATATTATAATTGGCCATGATGAAGTAAGTAAAAAAGGATCTTCTGCTCTTTGAATATAATAACCTAAGATCAAGTAAAGTTTTTCATTAATGCTACCAACATGCTTTTAAATGACGTGATATGGGAAGCAACAATAATTCATATTTTTTAACTCTCCCAAAATGTTACCAACCTGAAAGTACTTATCGAGCCCCATTCGTTGCAAAGCTTCTACCATATTTTTTCTATCAAGACTTGAAACGACAGCACAGGGAATGCGAGCTGTATAAACCGCTTCCAACCAGTCTTTCAAGCCCTCCGTTGGTCTTTCAACCTAGACAAATTTATATGCTATATACATCAGGATTATTCCATCAAGACACTAAATAATAGCCATCGCAACAAATCAAGGAAACAACTTACTTTCAGAAGATTATCGTAATATATTTGAGAAAACCTCAACTTCAGTCTATCCAGCTCACTTTCATCCTTATTAGAGAGAAAATGCTGCAAATTAAGGCTAATCAGCAAAAATAAGATTTGCGTAATTAATACAAAGTTTGAGATTTCTAATAATGGAACTATCTTCTAATAAGTATTTCCTTCATAATTCAATGACAACATAAAACAAATTGTCAAAAGAAAAACCAACTAACCTTATTCAATACATTATCAGCACCTGTATTAAGCATTAACCTTTCAATATCAGCATCTTCAGGAATATCCTTTCCTGCATAGAAATGTTATACAACTACAATAGTTGAGTTGAACAAATGAAGCTATAAGTTATACTTTCTCATGTAGTAGTAATTCTATCCTTTAATTTTTTATTCCATCCATCCAAAAGGGCATGCTAAAAATCAATCCATCTAAGTCCTACAAAGTACAAACTCAATCACAACGATTAACATACCCTCTTCAGAGGCAAGCTGGTTCCATGCCTTCCTCTTCAGAGCTCGAGTATCAGCCTGAAACAAATTGCATTCAGTTACCAGATAATAAGCAATAACTCCTTTAAACTGAGTGAATTCACAATATTATGTGCAGTGCAATCAAGTTCTCTTTTCTCAAAAACCAATAGTTTTAAAAGTTTGTCTCGCTTCCACAAGCAAGGAAGCACTGACATTTTAAAAAGAGTATCCTTGTTGTGTTATACACTCTATCAGTCAAACACTTCACAGACACTTTTTGGTTGTACTGTGTAGTTTTCCCCTTTTTTTGAACTTTATACCAATACAGACACGAAAATACCGCAAGAATTAAATATACAGCATTTTATGATAACTTAATGATAACTCAAGTTGACTTATAAAGTATTGATTCTCGGTTGAGTTTTGACTTAAGATCGTGGTGCACCAGTTTGTGTTGTATGGTATCTGTGCTTTTTGTCTCACAGCCACATGTGATCGTGGTAGCACCGACACTTCAGACCGAAGACGTGTCCAGTGTCCAGCACATGCTAGTGTCGGACACCGGCACGGTACCAACACTTGTGTTATTTTGATCACTTCCATTTCTTAAATTATTACCAAAATCTATGTGTCAGTGTTGTATCGTGTGTCCCGTGTCCAAACTTGTGTTTCATTGCAATAATAATATATATATATATATATATATATATATATATGCCAGAAACTCAATTTGCATAACTTAACATGTCTTAAATTAAACACTGAAAAATACTATAGTAAAGACAAGTAGACAACCATGTGATGGGAGTATGTGACACGTTTCAGTCCTAAAAAAAAAAACCTGAAAACTTGAGTTATCATGAATTAAAAAAAAAAACTTACCACCACATTATCCCAAGAGAAGATAAGACCATAAGCCTCATCTGGCTTCATAGCATAGCGTATACGCTGAAGAATACCATCTTGTAACTTATCATTCAAATAGTCCTATTTTCAACAACAATTACCATATTTCAATCATCAATTACACACTACTTACTTCCAAAAAATTCATTTATGGTAACAAAAATTCCATACCACATCAACTTTCAACGGTCCATCCGCCCGAAAAGTCTCAAATCCTTCCCCATATTCAGCCCCAATTGCCTGAAATTGAAGAAACAACACCAAACACATGGACCAATAAAAAAACAGTCTTTAACATGAATTTGAACACTAAAATAAAGTTTAAAACGAAAAAAAAAAAATGAGTAGTAGAGTTACCTCTTGGACGAAAAGTTTATTAGGTGTTAACTGAATTCCATTAAGACAACCAAATTCATCAGACCCAGAAGTACAACGGGTAATTAACCGATTCTTAACCAACCCCAACCGCTTAAATTTCTGTAAAAACAATATCAAGTAAAAAAAAAAAAATTAACAAAAGTTCAGCATAAATGAACAAAAAAAATACTAAAAAATTGCACCATTGAATTGGGAGAAGGAGAAGATTGAAGACGAGAAGGGTGAGAGAGAGGAATTGAATGAGAAGTGGCTCTGCAGTTGGAGAAAGTAGTGGAGTTCATTGTTGTTCGACACGCAACAACGTTGTTGTTACGGAGAGAAGTAGAAGATGATGATGTTTTTTTGCTGCGGTTTTGGTTTCACTCTATGTTTGTGTTTTCATAAATTTCATTTATTATTTCTTTATTTTGAGGTTTAATTTAAGATTTAAATATCATGATTGTGGATAATTTTATTTTATTTTTTGACAAAAGTGATTGTGGATAATTATTTGGTCAAAAACAAAATTTGGTCAAAAAAATGAAAAATACTTGTGATTGTGGTGCATCCTGGTGGGTGGTGGTAGTAGTGTAGTGGCTATTTTCCTACTCACGTGATTAATCACGAGCTTTTTCTTATAAAGGGAACATATTTTTTTGGTAAAACATAGGATAAAGGAAGTATTTTAAATTAAATATATTAAAATGATTTTCTTTTGACTGAGAATATATTAAATTTTTTTTTTTGAAGCAAGAGAATATATTAAATTGATTAAAACTTGTTTTGACTGAGAATATATTAAATTGATTAAAAATGTATTCAAAATAGGAAAAATACTTAAATGGGTTTATATTTTTATAATCAACCATCAATTTAATTATTTTTTTGTTAAATTTTCGATTCATTTGAGAAAAGGGTCTCGTAATCTAAAGTTTGGTTGTGAGGTAGGTAAATGTTAGGTCAAAAATCATTTCCATCAAAAATCGTTCTCGAGTCTTATCTTTTCAATTTAATTCCTAAATTATTTAAAGGGTGTTATCAACCGATGTCTCTGGAGTATTGGTTAAGAAACTAAAAATGGAAAGAAAATACAAAATTTGCATTGAAAATAACATTTTTTAAACTTTCAAAAAGTATAATACACAATTTTCGAGATAATATTTACTTTTATAATTTCTTAACAAGTGCTCTGTGGCAGTTGTTAACATTTCTCTTATTTAAATATACAAGTACCTCTTAACAAAACTAAAATGTTAAGACAAAATTGAAGAATTTTCATATACTTTGGAGATTAAATTGATGAGTTCCATATATTTAAGGATTACTTATCATATTTTTAGTATAATTGATAGGCTAAAATAGTGTGACCGATAGTTTAGAGACTAAATTGATAGTTTATGAGATGTTTGTTTCAAGTTTAAGATTTACATTCCTATGAATACATGATAGGGAACAAGAATATACACATGTTTGTTATGAGATTTAGAAATCATTATTCCTCGTAACAAGGTTCCTGAGAATAAAATAATTTCTCAAAACTTTCAACATTCCCATAAAATTATTCCTCTCCTAAGTTAAATGATAGGAAAGTGGGTTCCCATGAAATTTTGTGTTTTTTTTTTAAAGAAAATAACTTTTAATTTTCCTAAGAATGTTTAAGAGTGTGCCAAGCAGTTTTTTATTTTAAAATATCCTGAAATAAAACTTCCGTCTTTATATTCCTTAGTATGTTATTCCTAAGAATATATTTTGAGTCCGTAAACAAACACCTCCTTAATCATATTTTTATTATTCCATGCTCTTCTCGTTTTAATTCATTTATTTACTAGTTAGATATCCCTTGGACTTGGAACCCTGTATAATAAAAAATATATATAAATGTAAAATTATTGATTTTTTTTTTATTGAACTTGATTTCGCGTAAGCGTACTGGGTTGTGCCCGTGATCGTTGCACGTTTGTTAGAAGAGTTGATTAGACATTGAATCTAATTATGTTGTTTATTTGTCTTTTTAACCCGTTTGAGTTGACCTACACTGTGGACTTACCGAGTCAGATTTTATGCCCCAACTTTTATACTCATTTGTTTTTTATTAATTTAATTTGTGTTTGATTAAAAAAAACCATGTTTACTTTCATCTATAACTTTTTTTTAACATAATTGTTCCTTATTAATGAAGAGAGAGTGAAATTGAGAGCAAGATAAAGAGTTAGAAGATAGATGTAGAGAAATAATGAAGGAGATTGCATAATGCAAGTTCAGTTGAATTAACAGAGTGAAAGTGAAGGAAGTAGAGGAATAGAGCAGAGCATTTTTTAAGTTTTTTGAGTATGTAAAGAGAAAAAGTAGATATGACAATAAAAAAAAATATTGAAAATATATAATAAGTTGTGAAATATTTTATAAAAATATCCTTATATTTGTTAGCGGGTCGAAAAAAATAAGGATTAATAATCCATTTGATGGTTAACAAGTTTGCTTAACAATTTGTATTAGAGTTTTTCTATCATGTAGAAATTTGTATTAATATCCAATAACTGTATGCAGACTTCTAATAACATTATTGCATGCATAAAAAACTCTATCCCCCAGCAGACTTGAAACTTTCAAACAATCTTCTTATCTTTTACAAAAAATGAAAAATGCAAGTTTTATTAAGGGCTTAGAAAAATCAATTAGCACAAGCTGTGCTAATCAAACCCACTAAAACTCCTGATACACACCTTGATACACAAGTCACCACCACCGGTTATAATTTGCTACAATGCATGATGAATCCCTCCCCAATCCTCCCAATACAAAGCCAGCAGCATCATTGCTGCATATAATATTATAAGGGAAATGTTAATGAGTGCCCCTGGAGCACTCTTTAACAACAACTCAATGAATACACAATACACGACTAATAACCACCTTCTTGATAAACGTGGACACCTATTTCTCCTACACAGATACTGATAATACCATGTTCCATTCCAAAACCACTAAACTAAGCTTTATTTAGTTCTGCACACAAATACCAGTACCACCCCCAGTTCTATACCATATGTTCCTTAGCACAGATCAACCATGCATAATTTCAAAGGAGTGCAGTATCCACCCTTTCAATACACTGCATATTCCTCGTTCTCTGCACTACTTTCTCCCTGACTCATTTCAGAAGATTAGGATCCATTTCTTTCCTTTTCACTCCACACTATCTGTCTGCCACCTATATCGTGCAAACAGACTGGCCCCTGAATCGACACCTTCATTCAACACCGTATACTCTACACTTGATTGTGGTGCAATTTTGTCGGTTATGGTTTTTATCTTATACTGAGAAAAGCTTTCCACGTTAATGTTTATGTTGTCTTTATTTCAAATTTCTGTTTTTGTATTGCTATTATTGTTGGAATCGGTTTCATTCAAAAAAGTTGTAGGTCAGATTTTCACAAGAGTTTCTGAATTTTTCATGTTTCGCAAAGTCCTTTGATACCAAGTACCAATATATATGTTGTTTTCATGGATTGAAATGAATCTTCTAGATTTGAAGTTTCCAATTATAGATCAAAAAATACAAATTTATTTTTCCTCAAAAAAAAATATAAATTTATTTATATTGGTACAACAGGGCATCCACCCGATTATGATATTTCCAACAATTTTACAATCAGACTAACCAATGGTAAGATCCATACCCTGTAGAGAATAAACTCGGCATCACTCTAATGCACCCAATGAGAACAACATAATCTACTAGCTCCACAAAAAGCTAGTTTCAGAATATACATCTTCACTCAAAGTCTCAAACACAACGTATTTAACAAAATCAGACACCAGTCACACCACACATACTTTATTCTACATAAATAAATAACAGGAGATCAAACACATGAACCAGTAATGAATCATGAATAACGCAATGAAGATAATTTAGAATGAAAATGTCATGTCCTTTTCTTACTTGGCCTAGTCATAGGGAGTGATATATGGATGAAGCCAAACTTCTTCCTCGGTGCCACAGGCTGCTTTTGATCGCTCTCATGGTCTTTCTCAGCTTTTGGTGAAAGGGTTAGATCTTCCCTCAGTGCTCGAAGCATTTGGCTCAATGCTACCTTTCGCCTTTCAGTATGCTCTTCCATCTCCTTTCTTGCAGCATATCCTTCAGGAACTTGCTTTCTGCTAAGTACATCTCTCATTGAAGTTGTTGGCCTCGAAACAGGCTTTTGATTATTTTTTCCTGTTGTTGACCTGGTTACATCCGGTAAAGAAGAATCTCGACGAACTCTAGCTTGATTAAACTTGTCAAAGTTAAAAGAGTTATACACTGCTTTCTCCCTTAGATCAACCTCCGGTATCCATATCCGCAGAGCTTCCCTAGCAGCATGTTGTTTTCTATTTGCAGATTCAATTCTGTTTAAAGCATCAGATAAGACTTGTTTGCTTGTTAAAATTTCTTCGGATGCCTCCTCCAGCCTTTTCAAAATAGTCAGCTTAGAAATATTTGTTTCATCAATTTGAAACTTCGAATCTATTACCTTCTTCGGGGTTGAATCCTCAGGCATCATCATAGCCTTGGGGTTTAGAGGAGAGTTTTCTGCTAAAGCAAAAGTGACTTTCCGAGGTTCAGGCCGAGCGAATTCAAATGATCTCTCGGCGCCAGATAGAGCCTTGATTTCAGCAAGAGCAATAGCTTCTGCTGCCTTTGCAGCTTCTTCCATCTTTTTGGCTGCAAGCCACCTCATCTCGGCGGTCTTAACACTAAAACTGTGCTCGTCATACACATATAAGGGATTTGAAACTTCAGATCTTCTTGTCTCAACTATTCTATTGTGCTGCTCATAATCCCAATTGAAATTCCTCGTATTTGCAGGATTATCAAAGGTGAATTCAACATGAGATGATGGTGGACTCAATCTTGCTTGCTCTTGATACACAGATAAGGGCTTTGAAACTTCAGATCTTGTCTCAACCATTCTATTGTGCTGCTCAGAATCAAAATTGAAATTCCTCATATTTGCATGATTATCAAAAGTGAATTCCACATTAGATGATGGTGAATTCAATCTTGCTTGCTCTTGTTCCTTCTCTTGAGCAGACACAGCTGCAAACTTTGATGCTAGCTTTTCACGTGTCTTCTCCAGAAAAACTTTCTCCTTCTTCATCTTTTCATTTAAAGATTCAACAGACGATTGTATCGCCTCAAGTTCATTCATAGTATTACCAAGATTCACTTTGGCTTGTTTCAAGTCCATTAAAATCATATCAGGTGATGACATAGAGCATGAACTTGGAATATGCGATGTCTGTTCTTGATTGTTGTTGACATTATTCCCATTAGTTTCTTTATTCATCTCCTTAATAACAGGAGTTCCAACCTGTTCATTAGAATTTAAATCTGGAGTAGCAGATAATTTCAATGCTTCTTTTTGTAGCTGTTGCTTTAAGTCCTCCACAATCCTTTTGGTTGCACCTAGTTCTTCGAGCACGTCAAGTGTTTCAAGTTCTTTGACAATCAAATCCTTTTCCAACTCTGCTGCTTGTTCTTCCACTTTCTTTATATCAAAATCGTCAAAGTTGTTCTGCTAATGACAATATTCTTCTACATCAGCAAGTAAACTAACAAAGGGAAGGCATCAAGAATGTAAAAAAACTCTGCTATATTTAAATAGATCAATCATACAGGGAAGTACAAGTGGAAAATAGAAAGAGAATAAAAGATTTCATGGACAAATGCGAATGGAGTGCAATCTCTCTGATTCTGCAAGGATATCAATGAGAATTATGTTGCCAATCCCTCTAAATAGCCATTAGCATCTTAAAGAAGTTGTTAAGAAAATTTCCTATGATAGATCTGATAATTGCAAGAAATTATATCTA
This sequence comes from Medicago truncatula, assembly GCF_003473485.1. Lineage (NCBI taxonomy): Eukaryota > Viridiplantae > Streptophyta > Magnoliopsida > Fabales > Fabaceae > Medicago > Medicago truncatula. Next base: position 35,995,999 of record NC_053044.1, read on the forward strand.
AAAATCTATATGTTCTCTACTAGTCATAGATCCCAAATCATTGCAGATATTGCACACAATCAAAAGAAATTACCTTCTTTATGTTAGAGGTATATGATAAAAGACACTCGTGTGTCTTCACCAAACAGTTGAAGATTTTTAGAGATGGTCAAGTTATATGGTATCAGATCCGCCTTGGTGGACTAGAGATCGATTTTTGCTGTCCCCATTTCTCTAATAATAAGTTAAATCTCCGCACAAAAATAAATAGACATGCGTATTGCCCACGAGCTCAAAAGGCTCTTGCATAAGTGAGTGCGTCATATTGAACTATAGTTTGACAAAAAAAAGTTCAGATAAACTTTTAAACAAGCACTTCCATGAAAAGAAAAATTGAAATGGTCTTTACTTATCTGCAATGACTTCGAGTCTTCTAAATTATGGCTTCTCGTATAAATGCAAATAAACCACTATGCCTAAACATTTTAAAGGCTCCCTTTTTAACTTCTGTATAAATACATATAACCTTATAAGGGCTTTTCCTCGAGTTAAAAACTAAATACTTATGGCAGTTGAGTTGAGAGGCTTCCAAAAGCTAGAGACTAATCCAACTAGATCATCACATAAAAATCATTCATGTGCTTTCACCCAACAACTTTCCTAATACTCATTAGATTATAGCCATTTCAGTACTCTATTACTACTCAATATAGTGAAAATTATCAATAGTCTGGAATCAAAATAGTAACACTAATTCGCATCAAGCAAGCAACTTAATTCATTTAAGAAGTGAAATCACATTATCATTATCGTAAAAAATTAACTAAAAAATCAAATTCAAAGCTTCAAAAATTGAAACATCAACATAAAAAGGAAACATACAAAAGCTTCTCCAAGCCTGTAAAGAGGAATCCAAGGTCCACTTCCACCGAAACGAGTGACGGCTTCCTTAACCGATTCGAACGGCGGCGATGTATCAATCTCAGCTCGATAATTGACCTTCCTAATTCCGCTCTCCGTATCGGCGCCGGCAACGCGAGTTTCCGCCATTTCCATCGAAAGTTCGTAGAAAAGCAAGCGCGTATTTCAGAGAAGCATCGAAATGAGTGATGAAGATTGGAGTCTCGAGAAAGATCCATTGGTGGAATTTATGCAAGCGTGATGATGATGTCGCGGGTCCGAGTTAGAAACTCAGTGAATGAAGAAAGAAGAAAGAAGAAAGAAGAAAAGAAAAAGAAAAGGGAAAAAGCTTTCTTTTGGTGTATGAGTGTGTGCTTTACTGGTGGTTACGATTGTTGAGTGTTGGCCAATTACGGATTGACACGTAGGAAAGAAAGTGTTTGATTTTGAGCGTGATTTGCGTTGTTATGGTGTGATTGAGTTTTTGGCGGGGGAAAGGTTTTTTTATGTTGTTTGGACTTGGAGCAAGGGAAACGACGACGTTTTGTGTGCCCCACAAATCCGCTAGAAGAAGTGGCATGCCTTCTTGGATCTCAAGCATTAGCAAACATTTATATTTTTTTTCATTTAGGTTATTTATCTTTTGAAAAGTATCGAAAGTTATAAATTTTTTGTTCGAAAAAGTTGATTTATCTCATAACATGGGTGTAAGTGTAACAGTGTGAATTAATAAGATATCCTAAGTGAGAAAAAAGAGATGATAGTATTAGAGAGTGTGTCCCTAGCATTTTTTTTGGTTGAAAGAGAGAAAAAAAGAGATGATAATTTTAAAATCACATAAATAAAGGAAAATCACCATGATGATAGTGGAAATCGTTCGTAGTGGAGAAAGGATAATCAATTTTCTTGTAGGAAGGATTTGTACAGTGCATTTTTTTCAATTTTTTCTAATTATTGTGATTATGATCGTTATATGAATTTAATAAATTTATCATCATTTGTCATCACTTCATCTTCATTATAGTCCTTCAAAATGAGACAATTTCCTCATCATTTTTTTCCAATTTTTTAAGGTGACAGTCTTAACAATTGTAACAAGTAACAACAAGTAATCACACACAATTCACAAGTTAGCAACAATTTCTAACATCATTTAATATATTATATGTTACTCAGAAAAGAAAGAAGAACAAAATGCCTGCCTTAAATTCGTGTTTGAGAGTAGGACAGCTCCATAATGCATGTTGGTGCCGGTTTGATCTCTGAAGAGTGAAGAGAATGATATGATATTAATACACACCAATCTTATACATTTCAATGGACCGTATCCTGTACAATTTTCACATGCAAAAGCAATTAAATTTGTTTTTTGGACGGAATCAAATTAATCAATAAGGTGGTTGATGACTTGATGCTAAATTATTATTTACTTGTTGCTCCTTCGGTCATATAATATGCATGGACGAATTGAGTCCACTTAGTTTATACAGATCCAATCAGTGTACAAGAAATGTATTGGACATGTGCGAAAATCCACTAAAATCGGGTACTATCACATTAAAGTGTGATGTTGTAGGGTGGGTTCAAATAATCAAATACAAGAGATCAAAACCATGCATAACAATAGCACTTAATTAGAAAATCACAGAACTAGCTTATCATACAGCTCATCTCATTAAATTGCTATTACCCTTCTCTTTATCATGCATGATTCCTCAATGGTTAAAAAATTTCAAAGCTGAATTACTTTAATTGTGCTAAGATCAAGAACAATGTGAATGGTTTGACAATTGGGTGGGGCAGATGACATTTGAAGGGTGGTACGTATGAGTTCTGCTTAGGACTCGACAAGACATTGATTTTGTTTCTCTCTGTACATTTACGTGTACTGCTAACCTTCACTGCCCAATTGCCAACAAAGTTTTTCATTCATGGGGTCATGGGACCATGACATGCATGTTTTCATTTATTAGTGTTCATCCCAACATAATTAAACAACAAATTCCCCTTACCTATGTTCAACAATATTTTTTGAACGAGTTGAGTTATATTTATTTATTTGGTGGAGTGAGTGGACAACTATTCATGTTTTAAATTCTAATAAATACTTATGTTTTTGATAGATCCAACAATAGTTACACTTACATGATACAAAGTTGGCAAATAATTTAGTTAATTAAATATGTGGTTATAGTCTAATTGATGAAAATTTTGTATAAGCAAAATATGTATCATCCAAAGTGAAACTCTTAAGTATATCTTTTTGAATTTGGGTACTTGTCTGAGATAGACCAAAAATGACAACCGAGTTGATGAAGCACGGAGGAGAGCATCACTGTTACATCTTAATGGAATGTTGTATCTACAAGTATTTCGACTTTCAAGTCAATTTTTTATTAAGATGAATGTAACGAAATGAAATGTGTACTTTTCTCCTAGTGCAAAATGTCTGTTGTCCTCGAGGGATTTGCGCTGTGATCGGCACATCACCCTCTAATTTTCATCATGTGGTAATTAATTGATGGGAGCAATATAACTTGCATGCACCCTCACAGTAGAGTTTCTATCCTACAATGGACCCGAGCACGTAACACGTGTACCATGCATTCACACATACAATTGTTACTGATGATTAACCGTAGATATGATGATGTAGTAGACTTTACTGATTAATAATAATATAAGTGTTCCATGCTCCACCACAAGTATGCATCAATCTCCAAATCAATGGCTCATAATCTTCCAAAAAAAAAAAATGGTCCAGCTACCCAATCAATTAAGTGGGCAAGAAGTAATTTCAGACATTAAATTCATAAGAATTAAATTGGTCCCGTTCCAAAAGAAAAATACACCCATTTATAAAATTGAACATAGTCCCCACTTTCTTGATTCACAACTATGCCTTAATGTCAAAAAAAAAAAAAAAAAACTACATTCCAAAATTACTCTATTCCCTTATTAGCATTTTCCATTCTTTATTTATGTTGAAGAACGTGAACTTTCTATTTATATTGCCTAAGAGTCAGAACCATAAGATAATAATGTCCCTAGAGTCTACACATGTAGATGTTTTTTGACTCTAATCTAGAGGCATTTTTTTAGATCTAAGTTTTTAAGATATCTAGAGAGTACTCAAAAATAGTTTCCAATATCTAAAATGGTTTTGAATGATGGTATCAATCATCATCATCATCATCCATCTGAAATGTCCTTCAGAATAACACAAGATGGTAGGTTTTTTTCTAGGCTAATGTCCAAGGAAACCTCAAATGCCAACTCATCTTCAAGGAGAGTTTTCTATTATGGTGAAACATCTGTTGCTGTTCCTTTCATGTGGGAGGCACAACCAGGAACACCTAAACATCCTTTGTCAGAAACTTCTCTGCCTCCTCTCACACCTCCACCTTCATATTCTAGTACTAATTACAAGTCCAATGGTAAGAGAAGAAATTCAAAAGTCAACAACATATTTTTTACCATTTTGCCTAGGCTTGTAGGTTCAAGGAAATCTCATAATGTGTCACCTTCTTCATCTTCATCGTCTTGGTCGTCGTCGTCGTCATCGTCATCGTTTTCAACGAGAGATGGAAGGCTTTCAAGATCTCCTCACTCTTCAACTTCTTTGAAAAATAAATTTTCAAATGGATTTAGAGGGTGCTATCCTTTTGGGAGCATGAAGAATGCAACTGTAAGCCATGGTGCACTTTAAATTAATCTCAATGAATTCCTTGGTTGTTATTTAGATAGTTTACATCTTGTAGAAAAAAAATCTTTGAAATTTTAGTTGTTAATGTGTTAAGAATGATGTTTGTTTGGGAATTAGATGTGCAAAGCATAGTATTGATGTCATTTCTCATGATCAAGATAAACTATATGTCTATGCTTCAAAATTAGTTATGATCAATAGATACCTCTGCAGCACACCGACACTTCATATTGAAAGCATGTGCAATGTCTGATATGTCATGTTTAATAGAGACATAACACCAACACATGTTGTGTCTCTGTATTAGTGTCTAATATGCAATCATTCAATTTTTTCAAATGTCTCTGTATTAGTGTCTAATATGCAATCATTCAATTTTTTCAAATTATTATCGATGGTAATTTATTTGTGGCTGCTTCATAGATAGATATATACACCCTGCATTTTTCAAGTTTGGTACAGAATCACTCATATGAATTTAAATTCCATTTGCTTGAAATCCTGTACTGTCTAAACTGCAAAAAATGAAGTACTGCAACTAAAATATAGGACTAGAATTCACTCAAATAAAGTACCATAACATAAAGCTGAAATCTGTTAATGAATTCACCCAACCATCTGATAAAATTGATGTGTCAGAAATTGAAGTAATGTCGCATACCAAATGTAATTATGTGGAGTTATTTGTAGAATTCCTTTAGTAATTTTTTGTTATGGTAGATTTTGAATAAATATTAGGTACTAACATTTAAAACCAGTAAAAAAAGGCTTAATTGCACTTTTGGACCCCTATTTTTTCAAAAGTTGCGGTTATGGACCCTTAACTAATTTAAATACAAAACAGCCCGTTATGTTTTGATTCTTTGGCAGTTTTGGACCCCCAAGGTAAAAAAAAATTGACACGTGGCACCTCACTTAGGGTGCCACGTCAGCGTTGACTGAGTCAACAATGGACTCGGGGTCCAAAACTGTCAAAGAATCAAAACATAGGGGGCTGTTTTGTATTTAAATTAGTTAGGGGTCCATAACCGCAACTTTTGGAAAGATAGAGGTCCAAAAGTGCAATTAAGCCGAAAAAAATGCATAAAAATAGTATAAGAAAAAGCAATATACATGTAAGGTCCACTATTAAGCATCCAATTAAGAGTTACACTATTTTGGATGGTGTAAGCATAGCAAAAAAGATCAATTACGGGAACTAATAATTGAGCCCCTAATGTTATAAAAAAAATTAATGTGATTCTGAGCAATTATGAAACTTTGGATCAGATCTGTGATGTGGTTTTCATTTGATAATAAATACTACAAATATATATATATATATATATATATATATATATATATATATATATATATATATATATATATATATATATATAAATGTGGTTTTCCTTGCTACATGTATGTAGATACATGCACGCTGGCTGCCTACTATTTGTCTTAATTTTTTGTTTCTTTTTTATTTATGATTGGGCAGATTCAGTTAGTATGATGAAGAGAATAATTCATTTTAAGGTGTTTCTGTTACAATTTTAAGGTGTCTATGACTGAATAAAATTTAAAAGGAAAATACACAATTAAAAAGGAAAAAAATGAGGTATTTTTTTTTGTCAGGTAACTTAGTGGCTAGAATTCACCTTATAAGGTGAATAAGTGGGGTGTTCGGGGTTCGAACCCCGACCCCTGCATATAATAATGCATTATCCTATCAACTGAGTTAGGCTCACGGGACAAAATGAGGTATTTTAATTGGTTGAAAACAACAAAAATGTGGGCAGAAAGAAATCTTTACTTGAGATAAAGCTAGTAGAAATGGTGGAGGAACGAAATGTTTATCATAGTTAATAATACACAAAAAAATGTTTATAACACACTTTCTTAGAATTGAGTCATACTAAATTACATCGACTCCATACCGGATTTTGGTGGAACTTTTATAACCATAAGAGTAAATTTAAATATTAAATAAAAGTGTAACAAACACGATATGAGTATATATATATAGTTTGTTTTCATTTATCCTTTAAAAAGTGTAACAAACAAAACGAATATATATATATATATATTTATTTTTCATTATCCCAATTATACATTTAAACAAATTTTTCTATAATAAAGATTGTTGTGTGTGTCATTAAAAAAAAATAAGAAATTCAGCAAGGCACGATTACATTTTCGCGTGAATCCAATGAAGGCGCAAAAATTCCCTTGTTGTTGTGTTTTTTTTTTTTTAACTATTTTATAATTAGAATAAAAAGTAAGCTAAAACAAGTGTAGGGGTTATACTATTTTCTGACAAAGTATATTCTATTTTTTCAGTCTATGACATTAAACTCTATTTGAATTTAATCTTTAGAAGTTCTTTTAATGAATGTCTGAATTAACGGCGGGTTTGATAAAATCATGGTGATCTAATTATTTTGTAGAAATTAAAATTTTAAAATATATCTTTTACATTGTATCTCAATGTGGTTTCGACAAAGTCACCGTAAATCAAAACATACCATCATGAGATTGAATTTAATAGAAGAAACTAAACTATCCCAATATGATAAAATCAAAGTTTGAATACATGTTAAAAAGATATTTACACTTACTATTTTATAGAATTTTTTGAAAGATCATACCAACTATTATATTTTGGAAATTAGTGAGGACCATACAAATTAGTATAACACATGTAACTATGGGCATTGGTAGCGAGAAGTGATATTAAAAGAGGGATAATGCTTAATATAGCGACAATAATTTCATGAAAAAGCCATGAATATGGAAAATCTTGTTTTATTGCTCTACTTCACCGTTCAATCCTCTTGGCACAACAAAATCTCTCCACGCACTAACCATCACAGTGAGACTCATTCCAATTAACAAAGTTAGACATCTTGTCCAATGTTCACGACAAGATCAACACCTCTAGCTTAAACTTATGGCGTTGTTACTTTTCCTTTTATGTTGATCTTAAATAATCATGTGCTAGTTAAACCTTTATCATTATATACACATATGTAATAAACAGAAAATTATATTTAGTTTTAAAAATGAAATGAGTATGTGGAGAGAAGTTTGTTTGATAGAAGTGCTAGAGTCGGTTAGTGCAAGCAATTATATGTTCCAATAAAAAGAAGCACATAAATGGAGAGTGGTGTAGCAAGCGGTTACTTGTGTAGTTGTGTAACTGGTTTTAATAGCTTTTAACACATAAATGTATGTGAAATTGTGGCTCATGATATATTCGCGAGAAAATTTATGTCTTGAACATTAGAGTCGCTTTCAAGACTCTCAAACTTATAGCTTAATTTTCAGTCGTTATGGACAGTATTCAACGAGTAGTATGGTGTTATAATGGAAATTTTCTTCACCTTACGGGTAGGTTCTTGATATCTAGTGAAATACTCGTTGAAATAGTCAGTTAGTTTCGATAGCGTATCGATCGGTGGGAAGTACCAAGTATCAAACTCTTTAGCAATATGCTCAAATTTGACGGTGCAACGTATTGTAATAGGCGGCGACGGTGATATGTTGAAAATGAAAAATGAATAAGTTTAGTGTGTGAGCAATTGAGAATTGAGAGTATGTATTTATAGGAAAAAAATAATATTTAAACTAATACAATTTTAAAAATATTTGTTAATATGTATTTAAGTAGAAGAACAATTGGTAGTAAAATAGTTGCTAGTAAAACACGTGGGGCCCCTAACTCCAAAGGTAGTCCTTTTCTTAACAATTTGGACCAATCATGGAGTGACACCCATGGGGTAGGGTTCATTCTTTTAGCATTGGACCAATCAGATTTGGACAACAAGCTTTGGACCAATCAGATTTGGACAACAAGCTTTGGACCAATATTTTAGAATAATAAGATAAAAAATTGTCAACTTAGTGGTGAGTTTCAATGACACCTTTTGAGTGGCAAATAGGTGAGTAGCCAAAACATTACTCTCTCTAAACTCTATCAAAAAATAAACTAAAGTTAGTGGACCTAAAAAACTTGAACCTCTACAATGGAAGAAAATAATCATGCTGTCAACCCTCAACAACTTGAACCTCCTTCTGCATTGCCGTGAGTTACCTTCTTTTTTCAAATATTTTGTGTATTCATGAAGTGATATAGATATTTCATGTCTTGAGCTTTTGGTTGATGTTGCTCTGTATGAAGTTTGATATAGATATGATTTTTTTTCAACATTTTAGTATATTGATGAAGTTGAAAGAAACTTGCAAGTTTTGAGCTTTTGTTTGATGATGTCATGTATGAAGTTTCATGTTTGTTGATGATTTTTTTTCTTCAACTTTTTAGTATTTTGATGAAGTGATAGGTATTTGGAAAAAAGAAATAAACTTTCAAGTCTTGAGCTATAGGTTGATGTTGTCATGTATGAAGTTTGATATACATATGATTTTTTTTTTCTTTCAACATTTTAGTATATCGATGGTGAGACGCAAGGGGCATTCCCTTACACCTAAAAATAATTATCTTCTTAACCAACATCGACTGATAGGTGATTGTGATTTAGGAGATGATATCCCCTAGACAAGGGAAGGTTGGGCGAAGTCTAGGACAGCTGAGCAAGGAGGAATCGATTATTTCCCAAGTATACTGACCAAAAACGTGGGTTTGAGGAATCCTAGACGTAGTCAAAGCTTAGTAGGACCAAACAAAGAGGCTCAAAACCCACATTCCAATTTTATAACATCACTAACCATAATGAGCGATGTGCGAGCGAGCACAATCGTGAGGAGTTGTGCATCAACGATCGTGTTGACGAATCATGTCCTGAAGGAGGAAATTGTCGGAACAGATGTTGATCACGATAGGTCACGTCGTTTGCCTAATAAGGACGACTTTTGCTTATAAATACTCAGTTTATACATTGTAAAAAGACACGTCCAATTAAACACAGTTTATTTTACTATTTAAATCTTTTTTTAAATGTCTTTCTTTATCGTTTTTATGCTCTTTTTTTTTAGCCTAGTAGCTCAAAACCCAAAGATAACCGTACTAATGCTCTACTTTAGCATTTAAGGAATCCACAACTAAGGAACAAAATTTATCCCCTAGCTTTAATCACTTGAAGAAAGAATTGCAGTTGAGGACACAAATCGAACCTCGGCAAAAATCTTGTTTCATCAACACTTTGTAAATGCTTTTAGAGCCACAATGTCTTCTTTGTCTTGGATTTGAGCATCATCCCCTCGTCCTAATTTTTTATTATAAAATGCCCATATATTTATCTTTGATTGTTTACAAGAGTATAAATATACTCGGTTATAAAAAATCAAATCATAGATATAGTTGAAAAACAAAAGATATATCTTAAATTTCTGATTTTCTTTTGTTTCTCATGGATATTTTTGTTTGATGTAATTCTATTCGAGACATGGTTGGACACTCACCTATATGTGTCTCTAACTCCTATCTTCAAGAAAATGAGAAAATCTAAATTATTCCATTCAAAGTAGAATTTTCCTATCAAATTACTCATAATGGATCCAAACGAATAGTCGAATACCCACAAAATCGAGCTCATTGTCATCATGTTTTTTTGTTGAATCAAATGGTGACATCTAATCATATCTATTTGAAATAAGGTTGCATATCTTAAATTGAAACTACACCGATATTAACATACTGTTCTTGTTCATAAAGTAGATAATACATGCCCCCTTAGAAGGTTTAATCATATGCAACCAGCACGCCAATATATACCTATTATACGATAGCAAATTTTAGAAAGAGACCCCTTATGAAAAAGGTGATTGGCTATGCACACCTCTTATATATGGTTCAAATTTTTTATACGATTTTTTTTTTCAGGCCCTACTTTCCAAAAAAATTGTCCAATGTACCCTACATTGAAAATAAATATCCAACATACCCTACTTTTACTTTTGCCCTTACATAGCTCCATCTGAGATGGCACCATGTTCCTTCATGATGGCTCCATCTCAGATGGCGCCATCCTACTTGTTTTTTTTTTTTTTTTTTTTTTTTTTTTTAAATTTTTTTTTGGCTTATTAGTTAATATATCCTTTAGGATAGCTCCATCTCAGTTGGCACAATCCTACTAAGTTCTTTTAATTTATTTTTGTTTATTTTTATGTTGAAAATTTATTAAATAGAAAAAATATAAAATAACATAATAATATAGATTGATATATTAGAAAAATAATAAAAATACAATGAAAGTACTAATGGCATGCAAAATAAAATTAGGACAATTTTTGCGATAATGACCCTCGCCTCGGCACAATCCACATTTTCTTGGAACCTTTTCAACTTCATCCATTTCGGTCCTAATGCGAGTGGTGTTTGAACGACCCTTTTTCGGTCTTTGCGTAGACAAATTCGGGCAAAGTTTAAATCCTACATATGCGGGCCAATAACTCTGGTGGTGACCTGAATTGAAACTTCTATTGTAAACAGCGTATACACTCTTATTTCAGAAAACTGGATCTATATAGGAAGAATAGTCATGACTAAAGCTAGAACATGCCAGCTATGGCATGTCATTGTTCAATATTAAAATTTAAGTTGTACAAAATATGGATCAATTTACATCAGAGTTATTGGCGAACTATATTTTGAATCACAGTACAGTATTTCATTTTTCATTTAAATATCTTGTATGATATTATTGGCGTATGTAGGATTTGAACTTTGCCCGAATTTGTCAACGCGAAGACCGAAAAAGGGTCGTCCAAATACCACCCACATTAGGACCGAAATGGATGAAGTTGAAAAGGTTCCAAGAAAATGTGGATTGAGCCGAGGCGAGGGTCATTATCACAAATATTGCCCTAATTTTAATCTTGCACGCCAGTAGTACTTTCTTTGTATTTTTTTTCTTCTAATATATCAATCTATATTATCATGCTATTTTATATTTTTTTCTATTTAATAAATTTTTTGCATAAAAATAATCAAAAAAACAATTTAAAGAATCTAGTAGGATGGTGCCAAATGAGATGGAGCTATCCTAAAGGAGATATTAATTAATAAGCCAAAAAAAAATTAAAATAAAAAAATAATAAAAAATAAAAGTAAGTAGGATGGCGCCATCTGAGATGGAGCTATGTAAGGGCAAAAGTGAAAGTAGGGCATGTTGGATATTTATTTTCAATGCAAGGTACATTGGACAATTTTTTTAGAAAGTAGAGCCTGCCAAAAATATTTCTTTTTATACGTGTTACATCGAGGGTGTACATTTCTTGCAAGTGAATTCATTGTAACTAGGATATCACTATCTTTGTTGAGACTAAAAGTGACAAAACTTATATCTTTTTATATTAGACTACTTTAACATGATTTAGTTTAGTGTATCAGCATGGCTGAGATCGTCTCAATTTCTCAAAAATAAAATAAAAAAGTTTAATTTATGAAAGACATAAACACAAATATATTTTTTTGAATAATATAAACACAAATATGATATTGATACAATCTATTTTTCTTAAAATATTTTAAAATTTGGTCACATTAATATTTCATTTGTGTGTCTATCTTTCTTATGATTTGAGTTTATGGAGATGATATTTACCCTTATCAAAATTCAAAATGGCCTATAAAATATGACTTTTTGAAGAAAAAAACTATACCAAGGTTTAGATTATAAGCTAAAAAAAAAAGCTTTAATTTACATGCACTAATAATGTAAGTTTTTTTAATCATTTAAGATACCCCTAAAAAAAATCATTTAAGTATATCATAATTTTATTTAGTGTCAAGAGTTTAATTTTACAATCTCAAAGATACTGAGTTTGAATCTCCTCAAAACGGTTGCAAATTAATCATCAGTATCATTTTAATTAATAAAAATTAATCTCTCCTTTCCTCAATTTTTAAAAAAATATTTTCTAAACTTCATACAGTGCAAATATCTAATTCTAAACAATGGAGTACATATTATATATGGGTTCGTATAGTGATAAAAAAAGAAAAAGGGTTGGTATAATTATGGTAGAAACAATTAAGGCACGTCCGTATTTTTCAAACCCAAAAATGTAAACAATGTATCTCAGGTTGAAGAAACAAATCACATTGAATTGAAGACTTTCACACTATGAAGTCTCTATTGTTAATTGTACATATCCATTTAATCGATTAAATCATAGTCTCTATTGCATGTACTTTACTTTGCCAAACTTGCGGCGACAGCCATATTTCTGGCTCAATTTGTTAGCTAGCCGTGGAAATTAAGATACCTAAAAAGCAGCAAAATGAAAACATTCGATTAAATCATAGTCGGTTTGAAGGACTAATTAAAGCCTACAAGCATGAAGATTACTATCACACACTTGGAAATTATCAAAATACTTTAAACGATAATTAACTACAGTTCGTTCTAAAGGAAAAATTAAACAACCAACTGTAGTTGGAGGTATTGAAGATCGTTTTCTTTCAAATCTAAAGAGCAATGTTCAACAAGCAGACTATGTGGATATGTCAAATGCCATGCTTATTATAGTGGTTTTCTACCCAAAAAAATACACTAAATGGAAACGTGAGCTAGTTGACGTGGACTTTTTGAACCGTCCGTTTTAGAAGCATCGTTGAATCCAGCGGCAACCAAGGCAAACAAAATGGCTATATGGTATTTGTCCTTTTACTTGGATATTTTAGAATTAGAGGGTTGGCATCGGTTAATGTTGCACTTAGTAGACTCCACCTAACAAAATACTACTAAATACTAATACAACAAAAACGTCGTAGAACTACGCAATGACACATTCTAATAAAATTGGAGGCTTAGTTTATCCTTAAAAACCGGTTCATATAGTGATGATTATCTCCTCTATATAAACTCCTATCAAGAGTCTTATCTATCCGATGTGGGACATGAGTTTTCCCTATACACACCCGTCACACCCAGCACTCTTTGGGCTTTGGTGCGTGAATCGGCCCATGCCCAGCAGCACTCTTTGGGCTTGGTGCGTGAATCGGTAGGTGACCCTTGAATTCGACGGGCATACCATGATAAAATTGGTGGCCTAACTCATCCTTTCGACAGGCTCTGATACCATAATGAAATTGGAGGCCTAACTCATCCTTAAAAACCGGTTCTGGTTTCATGAATCGGTCGTCAAATTCAATATGCTTATGTTTGATAATATTCTACGATTTACAGTTTTATATGATTAATTTTAAGATATACTATTTGTTAAAAAAAATTGACGTGGTAAAATAGTGAACTCTTTATGTCGATAGAACATTCATTTAAAGAAAAATGTCGATGAACATACAATTTAAATTTGTCTTAAAAATTAAGATATGAATATTTTTTTAATAGTATCTGTATATACTAGTAATATTTTCCTCCCCTTAGGAATATACTTATTACTACATGATTTGTTCATAATATTATTATTTTTTTAAGAAACTAAAATGAGATATATATATTATAAACAAGGTTAATTTGTCGTGCATAAGACATGCAAAAGGTAAACCAACCTGCCAAAATACAAGAGTAGGGTGTTGTTCTAAAGGAGCACCATCAAGAAGTTAGAGCACATTACACAATAACACCCATACAAGGGAGTGGATGTTTTCACCAGTCATGATAATCATATATAAAAGATGTCAGTGATGACTTCAGCCACATGAAAGAATTTAGTTTCACTTTTTCAACTAAAGTAGAAGAGTCACAAGCTGTATCTTGGAAGATACAGTTGTTTCTTTCCTTCCAGATAGCTCAAACCGAAGCAAACCAAATTACAGTCAAGAAATGATGCGTGGCTCTAGGTAGACTGGCCAAATTAGTGAATTGGATTAAATGCTGCCGTATGTCACCTGGAAACACCACAGATAAACCTAACCAATGCAAAATATGATCCCAAAGTGAGCTAAAAATATTACAACCACAAAATAAGTGAGTTGCGGTTTCCTGCGCACCACAACCAGACACACAAGCCGAGTCTGCTAACAAAGGAACTCGTCGTTGCACCAAATTGTCTCTAGTAGGAAGTCTATTCCAGAGGAGGCGCCACACAAACAAGGACACCTTGGACGGTATATACTTGTGCCATACATCATCTACCAGTGTCCTGTCCACAGAGTCACCATTATGGGTAATAAGGCGATAAGCTTCCCGGACCGTGTAACCGTGGGAAGGGTCTAATAACCACCTCCAAGAGTCAAGAACATTTTCCTGCAAAACAACGTTACAAAGTAACACAGAACATTCCCTCACACTATCCTCCTCCCACGCCAACAACCTCCGACGCCACTCCCACCCCTACCTTCAACCTCTCATCCTCCACCATACACTCCTTACTGACAGCAAAATCAAAAAGGCGGGGAAATTTACAACGTAAAGGTACATCCCCCACCCAATTATCATGCCAAAATAACGTATTCCTACCATTGCCAATCGACCTACGGATGTTGTCATCGAACCACCTCCCAACACCCTCACCCAACCCCTCCCGAATCCTACAAACCGACCGCCACCACGAAGAGCAATAACGGCCTCCTCTTCACCCGCCCCCTACCTCACCATAACGGGCTTTAAGAACTTTATACCACAACCCCTCCTTCTCAATCAACATCCTCCAACACCACTTCCCCACCAACACCATGTTAAAAGCACCAACCCTCCTAACCCCCAACCCTCCATCCTCCTTTGGAGTACAAATAGACTCCCAATTTATCCAAGAAATTTTCCTAAAATCCTCGCCCGGCCCGACCCCAATTTTTTTTAAAAAAAAATAGATTCAATAGAAGAAATTATACTTGCAGGGGCTTTGAAAAAGGAAAGAAAGTAAACCGGAATGGAGGACAAGACGGATTTCAGAAGAACCAAACGGCCACTGAGGGAAAGGAGTTTATTACTCCACGACGACAGGCGCGAAACAATGCGATCGACAAGGTTTCCAAAAGCTAAGTTTCCTTGGATCACCACCAATAGGCAGCCCCAAATAGACAAATGAGATACAACCCCTTCGACAATTCATCACCAACACTGCTTCTGACAACCAAGAATCAGATATAGATACATTTACACCCGTTAACATACTCTTGTGAAAATTTACCTTCAACCCAAAAACCTTTTCAAATAAAAGCAAAATCGACCTCATAGTTCGAACAGTTAACCAACTTTTTTCACCAATAATGAGGGTGTCATCCACAAACTATAGATGAGTCAAACAAACATCACCTGCACCGCCAACATTATACCCTGTGAACATATTTGCATCAACCACAGATTTCATCAACACATTGAACCCTTCTGCAGCCAACAAAAAAGGAATGGTGATAAAGGATCTTCTTGACGAAGGCTTCTCTCAATAGAAAATTCATTCGTCGGCTACCATTCACCAAAACTGACGCCGTTGCTGTCCCAACACATTCATAAATCCACTTGCGCCAAAGTTTTGGAAAGTTCATATTCGTCATAACCATATCCAAATACTTGAGATCAACTGAGTCATGCGCCTTTTCAAAGTCAACTTTAAACAACAACTCTTTGTTCATACACTTTGCTTCATCAACCGCTTCATTAGCTATCAAAATACCATTGAGAATTTGTTTCCCCTGGATAAATGTCGATTGTGACTCTGACACCACACTACCCATAACTAAACGGAGGCGATTAGCAAGAAATTTAGCAAGCACCTTATACAAACACCCAACTAGAGATATATGCCAAAAATCATTGAGCTGTTGCGGACCGTTAAACTTTGGAATTAAAGCTATAAAAGTAGAGTTTATACCTTTTGTGAGTTTCCCATTCCGATGAAATTCCACCAAAAAACCCATGAAGTCATCTTGAAGCAAATCCCAAAACTGTTTGACGAAGCCAAAATTGATACCATCAGGCCCCGGGATCTTAAAATTATCACCCCTTCCACAATAACACCATCGACAAACACTTGCCTAATAGCATTCTGATGCCGTTTAGCTGACATAACTCCATGAAAATATTTTGAATTTGCATCTCTTTCTCTCAGCCACTTCATTCGAGAATTCTGCCAGTTAACACTATTTTAAGTATGAGCCAAAGAATGAAGGTTCACATATAATTCATGTAACTCCTGCACCTCATTTTCCTGAAGCACTGACAACTCTGCTTTCGAATCTAAAAGAGATAATTTATTTTTTACCTTCGTCATCCTACCTTCTAAATTTTGAAAGTGTTGACTATGTCATTCCTTTAAACAAATTTTCATCAATTTTAACTTCTTTTTCAGCACATGACCGCCCCATCCATGACATTCAAAAGATCTCCACTTTTCGCGAGCAAAATCTTCATAACCCGGATAGTCCGCCCAACACTTGAGCATCCGAAGTGGACGCGGACCCCAATTAACGTCATCAACATAAAACAATAAAGGAACATGATCTGATAGCCCCCGTTGATAAGCGACCTGTAAACAATTGGGCCATTTCTCGCACCATTTATTTGACAATAAGAACCTGTCTAATCGACTCATAGACACACCATCTCCTTTATACCAAGTAAAAAGTCAGTCGCAGATTGGCAAATCAATAAGCATACTGTCATAGATAAATGTGTTGAACACATCCGCATCCCCCTGCCTAAAGACACCACTCCTTCCTTTCCTCTCCTCAACGGACTGAATTAAAATCACCACACATGTACAAGCACAAATTCTCATTACTCAAAGCTAAAATGCACAACCGCTCCCATAACTCTTTTTTAGCCTCCAAATCACAAGGTGCGTACACATTAACAATGATAAATTCTTCGGAAGAAGTAATATCTTTACCTTTGATAATCAATACATGACCAAAACTCATGGAAGACCAAACATCAACCCGGGAAGTATCCCACACTGTAAATCCACAAGGGGCAACCCCCCACACCGATTCCACCAGCCTTTCCGACACCGCCATCAACTTGGACTCTTGGATACAAAGCACTGAAGGTTGTTTCTCCTGAACAAGCCTCCTAACCTCCAATCTCTTCTCTCCACCTCCTAACCCCTGAACGTTATATGACAGCACCTTCATTATAACCACCCACCCAACACACTCCCACCGCCCTCTCCTCCCTCAACACACCCGTCCCTCCCTCTTAATCGCTCCACCCTCACCTTGAACCGCCTCACCATCCCCTGCTGCCCTCCACTCCCTCCTTCCCTCCCTTGTTAACAAATTAAATCTATTATTAGTCACACATTGGTACTTCACACCCACTACCTTCCCAAGTTCCCTAACATCCAAATCCACCACCCCCGCCTTGCCCTTTAACTTTACCCAATTCTCTCAGTCATTGTTAACCGAAGAAAGTGTATTTTTTGATGTATTTGAAGTTGAAACAGTTGTGTCTTTTGATTTCTTCTTTGCTGCCCATTCCTTGTTCTTTCTCTTTTGCTTATTTAAAATGTGTAAAATTTGTTTTCTATCATGAGCCGGCATGCGAGCAATTTTCTTCATTAAACCAACAGAATGTTGAACATTACCACTTTTCATCTTCCTTGAACACGTCTTAGATGACAAAGAAGTAGTATTACCCTTAACCAAAGTCTCATCTTCATTAGATTCCTCATTGCAAGCGGGCGTAAAGACCGCACTCCAAGGTCCCATATTATTAATATATATCTGTCGCGTCTCCTGTACCTTTAACTTGTTTTCACAAACCAGCTCACTTTCATCACGAGTTTGCTTCGGCAATGGAGAAAGAACTGGAGACAAATTCACTTCAAAAAAATTTGTCCATTGTGTTTTCTTAGCATTATGATCCGACACCGAAACATTTGAATTAACCGTATCATTTTTCTTGACCTCATGTGCACTCCATTCCTTATGCAAATCATTCACCAAATCATCCAATTCCCATTCCCCTTGAACCTCATCCAAATCTTTGGCATTTTTTAATTGATGTAACTCCTCCGAACTAGAAACAGGTTCCACTTCCGTCATAAAAGCATCCTCTCCCAAATTACAACTCCATTCTTCCACTAACTTGATACAAAACCTGTTACCATCAATAATAAATTCAACTGACTGATTCACAATTTCAATATTCGGAGTCGATACAAGAATACATGCAAAATCAAAACGAGCTTTATCCACCGTACATTCGTCGACATGAATAAATCTCCCAACACCCGAGACACACATTTGAGTTTAAAGGAAAGGTTAAGAAGTGCTTATGGAGCATCCTTTAAGACTTTTAAATGATACATTTTTATGATAATTATTGTATTTAATGAATTGGAAATTGAAAATTGGCGTTTTTAGTGTATAATTTTTTAAATTAGAATGCTTAAAGAGTGCTTTGAGGGCACTCGTTAACAAGTCTCTACGTTTTATTCCAGAAAAAAGAATATCATAAAAGTTTTTAGGGCCGATAAAATGAAAATGTTAAAATACTTTTAGGATCAAAAAATCTATTTAACTCTTAAATTTAATTTGGTAAAGAATATGATGATAAAATAAATATTAATACCTTTTTTTTATCAAAATATTAAATACTTCATTGGTATAGAAATATTAATATTATTGATATTGGAAAACAGTTTGTAATATGAATTATTATTGAATATCATTTCGAGTGGATGTCTATTAGTGAGTAAATACTATTTTTTTTCCACAGTTTAATTGTGTCCTTCTCTTACATCTTAAAAGATTGCACAAAGAATTGTTTTACATTGTTTATAAAGATCTCTATTATAGTTTTTGAACAACTTTTATTCTCTATTAATTACAGAAGCATTGAATATTTTTATCTATCCTTAAATGATTGCACAAAATTGTTTTTAATATTTTTGTCCTCCAAAACTATGGAACTAAAGTAGTAGAAGTTAACCAAGTTGTTTCGGTTTGTAAAAAAAAACTAAGTTGTTTGGACTCCAATGACAAAGAGTTCATTCCAACACTTGACCGGTGCGCATGTATTTACGCATGAGTCAGATTAGTCGTCCACCTTTGATGGGTCGGAAACCAATGAAAAAAAAAGTAGTACAAGTTAACAAACATATAAATTACTTATTAGTAGTTTTGTATACGTTATCAAACTCATAAAAATGAGTCATAGTATCTCTATTTTCTTCTTCAATTGAATTAAAGTAGTCCTTACTTTTTTATTTATCATATTTTTCTTTGTCATTTTAATAAGCATCGTTCATTTTCTAGTTCATTCATCACGTTATAATGACTTTTTTGAATCTTGTTCCTCCTAATAAATTTATTACTTACTCATTCCCTCTTTAGTATGTTATGTGCCCAAAAGTTAACATTCCCTTTCTACCATCTCAATCTCAAATTCATATTGAGAAGGAACCATAGCATAGCATAAAGACATTTAGGAGAAAGGGTAACGTTTTAGGAGCAAACTGACCTAAACCTTGTAACTCAAATCCTTATGGACCCACAATAACACAAACCCCCTAACACAATAAATAATTAAAAAAATAAAATAAAAGCAGGCCATAATTTTCCAAAGTGTGAGAGAAAGTGACAAATAGAAACGTTTGAAAAACCAAAATCCACAATAAAAGGGTTAGAAAGAAAGAGAAAAGTGTGAAGAAAGAGTAGAAGAGAATGCGAATTGCATGAGAAGAAGAAGAAAAACCCTTTAACAACTACTCTTTCTTCATTTCTTCGTATTTCTTCTTCAATGGAAGAAAACTCTGTTCTTTTCCAATGGAGCGTAATCAGATCTCTCTTGTGTATTCTTCAATGGTGGACTTTCAATGTCACCGTTATCATCGTTAACAAGTGGATCTTTCAGGTTTCTTCTAATTCCATTCTTCTTCTTCTTCTTTTTTTACTTTTATAAATGCTATGCATACTTAATTTCATGAAATTCTGTGATTTTCTATATTAATTTTCTAATTTATCGATTCTTTAAGCATGTTATGAGTTAGTTCGCAGATTCTATTGTTTTTGTTTTTCTGCGATGTTGAATTTGTGTTTGTATCTGATGTACTCTAGCAATTTGAACGAATGATGTCGTGTTTCTTAGGAAAAAAAAAAAAAATCATGCCTTTGAGTCACTAGTTGGGCAGAGGGGGAGGGACTTTTGTATTTGTTAATTGCTATATTTGGTGTTACCTTTAAATTCATAGAATTTTAGCTTTTCCACTTTTTACGTTTGGTTCTTCGGTGACAAGAATTGATTTTAGGTGAATTGATTAGGTAAAATTGATTTTGATTAAAAGTTAGTTGAAGATAAAGTGATTTGTGTTTGGATGCATTCATGTTCATGTATAAGTGAGTTAAACTCTAAATTTGTGTGTAAAAATCAATTTTAGAATCAAAAGCTACAAATCCTAACTTCCAAGTAGAAATAATTATGGAGGCAAAATCTATTTTACTCGAAAGCAACCAAACAAGTCTGAATCAATTCTAAAGTCTAGAATCAATTTTGGCCCTTCAAATTGGAACCGGCATACACAAAATCTTTTGTCCTTTACTCCATTTATAATATTTTTTTAAGTAGTTTGTAATTATATAAAAGAACAATACTAATGTTGTTTTTTTTTCCCAAAATCATAACCAAGCCTCCTAGCTTGTTCATTGAACTGGAGCTGTTATGGTTCCAAAGTTGTGTTTTGTTACTGATCTGCATACTCTTATGTTACATGTCCTAGATTTCCATGAAGTCTTGAGTTGTTTAGCTATTCAGTACATGTGAAACCCAGTATTGATTTTCTCGGATTTGAAAACTCGGATGTTTGGGTTTAAATCAATCTAGGCGAGTTCTATATTTCATTTGAAAATCCAGATGATCGAGTTTAAATCAATCTTGGGTTGCATCATATGAATCAGAAATATGAAACCAAAATATGCTAAGAAAAAAACTTTATGGTGTTGTCAAATATCGTCCATGGCGGATTACGGTGGCAGATTTTTGCCTACCGCCATGGCCAGCTTGTGAAAGACTGTGTCGCCATATGGCGGATTTTTGGTTTTCCACCATGGTCCACTATCCGCCATCGATAACACTGGTAACTGTTCTAGACTGCGGTAGAACACAAGTATGAATTTGATTGTAAAATGAATTAAAAATGACCTTGATAGGTGGTATGTGTTGTTAATTTCTGAAAAAGCATAGCATCAACCTTTCAGTGCTTCTCGAAATGTATCATTTTTCTTATGAAGAGGCTTTCTCCCAATGTATCTTAAATATCAAATTCTGTGTTTTGATGGTCAAAAGAGGTCTGGTGGTTTCTTAGGCTGTACTCTTGGTTCCCAGAAATCAGAAATATGATCTACATCTGGAAAGGGTTTATTATTTTTGGAGAAAAGAAGGCAATTATATTTAAAGGATTCTTTAATGATGGTATTGAAGTCTATAAACAAAAAATTACGAGGACCTACATGATTATAATCACAAGACTGTTTAGATCTTCTATGTTTTTGTTCATTTTATAGTGAAGAAAAGGTTTATCAACCTTTATAACTTCCACAATCCACATTGGTATTTAAAATTCCTCAATCCTCACCTTAATCTCCCAATCATCATTGATCTTAGTAAAGACTTCTATGGATTACAGCAGTATTTTATTTTATTTTGTTTTCTATTTGCAGAAATTGGATTTCAAGTTTCCCCTATCAGTATCCTGTGTCCACTTTATCTGCTCAGCCATTGGAGCATATATAGTAATTAAGGTGCTGAAGCTTAAACCACTGATAACTGTTGACCCTGAAGATCGCTGGAAAAGAATCTTTCCGATGTCATTTGTGTTCTGCATTAACATAGTGCTGGGGAATGTGAGTCTACGATACATTCCAGTTTCTTTTATGCAGACAATTAAGTCATTCACACCTGCAACCACTGGTAAGATTCAATAATCGATTTTTAAGGGTTAACTTTTCTGCCACCTGCTTTATATTCAAACTTTAGAATACTTTCATCTGATCTCCGTGAACTTGCACAGTTGTTTTGCAATGGCTAGTGTGGAGGAAATATTTTGACTGGCGTATTTGGGCTTCTCTTATACCCATTGTTGGGGGGATTCTTCTCACATCGGTAACTGAGATGAGCTTTAATATGTTTGGATTTTGTGCGGCCTTACTTGGCTGTTTGGCTACATCTACAAAGACCATCCTTGCAGAATCTCTTTTGCATGGATACAAATTTGACAGGTATTATCATTATGCTAGCAATTTTTATTGTTTGTAACTTCATATTTTGATTTTTTTTTTTTCTCTCTAATTTTTGTCTGGAATTCTGGATTCTCCCCTGTACAGACTATCCACATGCCTGTTATTTTTGTGTCAGTATTCAGTAATAAAACTAATACCTACTCCTTATAATGGACAACGGGCTTTTAACTCCTACATTGATGTTGTTAGTCCATTTTATATTAACTTCTCTCCAATGTAGACTAGGAAGTATTCTATATTGGAGCTAATCACATCTATGGATGCTGCTAATTTTGATTGCAGCAAGCCAGCAAATGTTATCACAAATCAGTACCTTGCAGGCATAACAATCAAATGTATTTTAACTTTTAAGCTATGATTATAAATTTACTGAACTTTACCTCTCACAAAAGTGGCTTACGAATGGGTAGTTTTGTTAAGAAGATATTTAAGATAGAAGGTCCAATAGAACCTGTGGTTCTAATGCAAATGCAGAAAATGATCCAGTAACGAGTGTGGTCCAATTATTGGGTCAGCAATAAAAAGGCCCACGGTATGGAAGGCTTGTCCTTGATTGTGTTAAGTAACTGAGGTTGGCAGTTGGGTAGCATTGGAGGGAGATGATTCACTTGGGAAAGGGGTATTTAAGACAGGTGTATACATGAAGAGAAAAAAGGCAGTTTTTTAGGTCAGCTAGGAAGAGAATATTTTATGAGGAGCTTAGGCTCTGTTCTTTCCTTGTCATTGTGAAGGCTCTTTGAGCTTTGTTTTAACTCAATGAACGTCTCTTTGAACTGGCGCCGTCTAGGGCAAGACATTGATAATAATGCCTTGCCGGTGTGCCATCAAATTGAAATTGCATAATACTCATTCTTTCGTTTATGATTTCTTTCTGCCTTGCCCCTCCTTCACATGTCTAGATTTTGTTGAGAACCTTTGCATCCTCACCATCCTTCCCTTCAATTGCTACCTCCCAACAATGAACACCAATCTACTCGGTGAATGTTCCATCCTATCTACTCCCCCGCCCCACAACATCTAATTGGTTACTCTCCATAGCATGAAAGTGGCATCCCACCATCTCGATATCGTGTCGTACATATCCTGTTCAGAAATTTTTACTTTCTTAGCAGTGCCACTGTCCAGAGACTGGCCCCATCTATTCCTCTTTTTCTGTACCTTTTATGGAGCAGCCTTGGTGGCGGCCTGGTCCTCTTTTGAATGGTCCTCAATGTCCCCTCCTTCAAAATTATTCAATGTGTACAAAAGAGAATGCTCTGCTCAATAAAATATCCCTCAATGCAAAGCTCCTTCCGTGGATGAACTTTCCTTATCCCAGCCACGGCCGGAAGATACAAAGAACGCCAGTGAATGCCTATCTCTATAATCCTCCCTCTTAACAAACTTGCCACATCAGCATTACCTTGTAACTTCCCCCACTCACATTTCTGGGGCATGCCCAAATTCCCAACCTAAATCTAAATTCAAGTCAAGATTCACTCTCCATGGCTAAAAATTTAGATGATTGGGAGTTCTGGCTCCCACCCCAATTTCTTAACGATGTTGGAGGACATTAACAATAATAACACCACTGCCTTAAATCCTAAGAGGGAAGAGGAATGCTGTTGCGATGCCATTTCAAGGGCAATGATTTCCCTGTCTCATTCCTGCAGTAGAGCTTGTGGTAGAGTCTGACAAGACTGAGAGGAACAACAAAAAATATGGCGGAGTTAACTCGTTGAATGTCCAACCCTACCTTCAAACTCGATATAAACAATCTTGTAACAAATGTTTCAGCAAAAGGATTCTCCTTCAAATTGGACTTGGGAGTGGTGTAGGAAGCCAGCTAATGAGCAACCTAATTGTCAATGGAATTGGGTTTCTCTTTGTCCTAGTTTGTGAGGATGACTTGGATCCCATAATAAATTGGTGTCAGACTTGACCGGTAACTTCAAATAGAGCTGTCATGGCGGTGGCGGCGTGTTTAATGTGTAAACTGCAGGGTTTCCAGGTTCCGTGGTGCTTCCAGTGCTAGTAAGGGTGCAATTGCCAATTGCACTAACCATTTCAAGGGTTGGGTGTTGAGGACGAAGTTCTTTATAGAAACAACACTGTCTCTCATCACGCCTAAAGAAATTGATGTAGAGAACTCAGAAGATTGAGGACTGGGTTGTAATTAAAAAAAAATTATATCGTCTAAAATAATATTTGTTAATTTTATAATGGATATATCCAATAATATTTAATAATGGACCACTGAACCAGAGTTCTATTCTGGGTTTCTATCAGTCCTTTACACAGTGAATGTAAATTTGTAATCATTGATGATCAATGTTTGTATGGCACAATAATATTATAATAGAGAAATGCTTTGTAGTGTAGACAAGACACAATTGCACATGATTCTTAGTTAGAATCATACTGATCAATAAAATAAACAGATGTTTTTCTAATTAAAACCAGGATGATTTCATCTTTGCATGTTTGTGTGAAATAGTTCCTTTCTATCTTGATGTTGCCGATGGGTATGGACTATCAAACCCATCAAATGGAGCAACTTGTGTTAGAAAATGCAGGTGAACTTTTGCAAAATACTTGTCTTTTTCATGTTTGCATTTGAAATTTGCACCACAGTGAAATGCAATAATAGTGTTGCAATCAAATGTCCCAGTGGTAAAGTGCAACAGTGTTGCATTTTGTATTATGCTTTTTGGATGCTTGTGAGTTGTGCCCTCTTTTCTCCAAATAGACTGTATCCTATAGGTAGATCTACCTGTGTATCAAATAACCTTTTAGTTCATTGATGCAAGATTTTCTTTTCCCGAATATTTTTTTCATCTTTTATTCTCGCATCCTAGACTTTTTCTCGATTATTTCTCTTCACCTTTTATTCCTTGCATTTATCTTTGACATGCTTACTTTTTCCACTCTATGAACGTGTTGGTTTATATGAATTGCTTTACCAAGGTTTTTCTGCAGTACACCAACTAATTTTTCTTTTCATGTTACCTTTAGCATAAACACGGTTTATTACATGGCACCTTATGCGACCATGATCTTGGTGCTTCCTGCCATGTTACTTGAAGGCAATGGAGTTCTTGAATGGCTTAATACTCATCCATATCCTTGGTCGGCTCTCATCATTATTTTTAGTTCTGGGGTGCTGGCGTTCTGTCTTAACTTCTCCATTTTTTATGTGATCCACTCCACTACTGCTGTAACATTTAACGTTGCTGGGAACCTTAAGGTGAGATATATACGACAATGTTTCAACCCAATAACTATATTTTTCAGTCTTTTAACATTCAAATACTCCTGGTTGTTAATTGGTTTCAATTCATGGTTTCATCGATCAAAATTTTTCAACGTTGCATTTTAGTCACAAAGTGCATTGTGGGTTGTGTAAATGGATTATTGAATGTTATTATTGTTGAGGCAGTATAGTGGGTTGGTGATGGTAAAACAAAACTACGATATTTTATCAAGTCATTTTGCAATTTTGAAATTAACCATCATGTTTTTTGTACAGGTTGCAGTTGCTGTCCTTGTTTCTTGGCTGATATTTAGGAACCCAATCTCATATTTAAATGCTGTTGGATGTGCCATCACTCTTGTGGGTTGTACATTCTATGGTTATGTTAGACACTTGCTCTCCCAACAGCCACCAGTTCCAGGAACTCCTCGGACCCCTCGGAGTAAGATGGAGTCGCTTCCACTTGTAAATGATAAATTAGAAAATAAGTTCTAATTGGTTTAGTTACATATATGGGGTTTCTTCTTCCATTTGAAAGGCAGTTATAACTATAGGTATATGAAAGTGGTTTGGTTAGAATACCCCCAAATATTTGAATACAGGGTTCTGTCTTGTTTCTTTAACCCTCCTTTTTCAATTTTCTTTTGTCTAGCATAGAGTTTTATGGGTTGTAGCCCACGGGCGTTGATTGTTAAGTTATTGTTTTTGTAATTGCAATGAGTTTGACTTAACATACCTAACAGTAATTTGTCTAGTAGTGTTTCTAATGCATGTGATATAATCGTACAAATATAGTTTTGGCATTAAATCGATGCAGGATACTTATCTATTTTCATACGTGTGGTACAATTACCAGTACAATTACTAATGTGCTACAATGACTAATATAGTTATAGCATTAAATCAATGCAAGATACTTATTGTAATATTTGTAGAACAATTAGCAATCTGCTACAATGATTTTTTTTCTCTCTAGATCTTGTGCCAGAGAATAATCTTACACATAACATGGGTGAAAATATTATGACTATTACTTTTTCCACCCTGCTGCCTTCTCGCGTGCCCTGTAAAATTTACTAAAATACCCCTGGTCCGGATTACATAATTCGGACCAGATTGTTAAGTGATTTCCGGAAACAGAAATTCGGACCAGATGTTATATGCTTTTCTGTGTCTTTCTTTGATGTCAAGGGTCTTTGTTGACCGTTATATGAACCCCACACAAGCTGCAATGCTATTGTAGGTTCATATGAACGGTCAACAATGACCATGACACCACCAACACCCCTAAAAAACTAAAAACATTTGAAGAAAAGGGAAGAAAAGAGGTGAAGTGAAGAATGAAGGTATTTGTTGAAGATGGAAGCCTATTTATAGCCTAAAACAAGTCCTAGGTCATTAATACAGTTAATGAAAACGTGTTAGTGGTTGTAACCGTCCAAACCCACATTAATGGCTCTCTTTCAAAAGAACCCAATGCTGAAGTTTTTCGGATTTTACATTCCGGAAAGCCCTTAACCATACAGGAAGTGCCAACTTTTCCCTCGTTCACCATTATCGCATTAATCCGGAAAACACATGTGCATTTCGGATTTTATATTCCGAAAATGCATCAGACATGGCCGATGGTCTGCACCACACGTTTTTGTCGATGATCAAGTAAAAAAAAACGCTTTTTACCTTTTTTTTGACTGCATTTATGACCTCCCAACTGTTTTTGACCCACCCCTCCCTATAAATAGCCTTCCAAACACCACCATTTCTCACACCATCCTCTCCCACCCTCTCCTCCTCTTCTTCCTTCTACAACCATGGTTTTTCATCGTTGACCTTTCATAGATAAGGGCCTCGTTGAAAACTTTCAGGGTTTGTATAAACGGTCAATGAGGATAGAACCGCGCTGCAACGAAGTGCGGTTCATCTGAGGGTCATGTGGGTCAGTGTGGTTCTTAGCTTGACTTGTCTAAGTGTAAGTTTGAGCACCCACCCACCTCCCTTAGGGGCATTGTTTTCTTCTTCCCACCCTCCTCTTCCCTCCTCCTCCGATTTTCTTCCAATAGGCAAACTATTAGCATGTCATATCTCATACCAGTGGTTAGGCTCTTAGGAGATTAGAATTAGATTTAAGATCTTATAAAATAAGCTTAAAAAGCTTGAAAATTATTGTAATGTATTGTTCATATATTAATAAAATGAGTTGTTTTTATGTTTGTGTCTTTTTATTTCTGTCTTTTACCTTATTCGCATTTTATTTTTCAAATTGCAAAGCTTAAAATTGTAAAAGTTCTGGAAAAACACTATTTCGGATTTTTAAATCTGGAAACATATGCAAAATTCTAACAATGCAATCCGTAAAACGAAATCCAGATCAAGGATAAAATTGAAAAAAAAATAGGGCTCGCGAGAAAAGGTACAAGGTGGGAAATACAGTCAAATATTATTCACTAGCATTGGCAAGTCGGTGATTTTCAAACATGTAGTTGGTACCAATTACCATAGTGCCTTAAAATGACAAGACTTATTACATTAGTAAAAAGTACATATATAGTTAGAAACTTAGAATTAGTTACATAGTGAGATAGATTATACTAGACTAGATGAGAATACAAATATCAAGGTTAATTTATTTCCCCATTTTCCCCTCGTATGAGATCTTAAACTAGTACTAGCAGATAAACTATAATCTAAGCCAAAAGCCAGAAGTTCTTCTGCCACCTGGTGCTGATAAGGTAGCCATTATTGCCTTGGCTTCTCTTCCTTACTCCTATTGTCAAGCACTCAGCATTGTTGATACAGTACTCCACAAACTCCTCTGTGCTGCTGCAGCTGCTGCTACTTCCACAGAGACTGTAAACAAACAGTAATGATTAATTACAAACACTGAATTTTAAAAAATTCAAAATACCCAAGCAACAAGAGAAATTTTGGAAGTATGAAATCAAAAGGTTGCAAAAATTTTAAAACAAAACAATTGGGGTGATGGAAACTATGATTAATTAAAGAGATTAATTCAATTTACTATTGTCAATTAGAGGATTTGAACTCTGTTTACAATTTCAAGCTCTATACACTTAGCTGACATATCATGGACTGTTGCAAATTGCTTGTGTTTGGATGATAGGACTCTTACCAGCTAAAGAAAGAAGATGGCTTCTTTTGGCCAAGTACCAGGATAGAGACCTCCAATTTCTTTACCTGGCTCATCACTGTGGCCAGTTTAGGTCCTTGAATTACAAGTGCTTCCACTTCCACCTATGTCAGACCATAACATTATCAGTAACCTTTATCTTTGTTTTGAGGAGAAGGGGACAAAAAAGTGAGAGATGTTAGTTAAAACTTAAAAGAAAAGCTGAAAATAAAACAAGAGACTAGTCCATGCAGCTCAAAGTTCAGACACTATGGCATCTAAAGAATAGAAAAGTAGGAAAATAATTAATGGCAAAAGAAAAATTAGTTGAAAAGAGAAAAGGGGAGTGAGTATCATAATAATTCCTAATTACTCCAATTAACTCTCATTGAACAACATTGAAAATTAACATAATTTTTTGAGTAAAGATCTACAAAGCACTATGAAAATTGAAAAAAGAACAAAATCTAATTGAACTAAAAAACAAAACCAAGTTACCTCTGGCTTGCAATCTTTGCAAAGGGACCCAAGATGGTTAACAAGATAAGTGGAAGAATAAGAGTCAGAAGCACTTTGAGGAGAAACAATGTAAAGCAAAGTCAACAAATCACCCTTATTAACAACATGAGTAAGTGCCCAAATCATTGCATGCTTAGAATGTGAAGTACCATCAACCACAACCATAACTCTCTTTCTCACCATCATTCCACAACTCTCTTCATTTCCATACATGTTAATGTTAAACCCTTCCATTTGACTCAAATTTGTCTCACAACTCACCCCTAAACTATTGTTGTTGTATGTGTTTTTTCCACTCCACCTATTTGATGTTGATTTCCAAGTCTCCTTTGCACTTAACTGCCTCAAAAATGAAGCTGAACTTGGCATTTTCACAACTCCTTTTGCCTTATTTATGCAACCACAAATGTAACTATTATTGCTAGTTGAATAGCTGAAAGAGGGAGTGTAGGGAGCTAGAGTGTAGCAGAGGTTCAGTTTGGCAGATTATTACTTACTATAGATGGGAAAACAGAACTTCTTAGAGAGAGAGAGAGAGAGAGAGAGAGAGGACATGTGAGGGGGAAACGTAATAAGTAGGGGTTTTATTTTTTGTGCAGATTAAAGTGTCACGGGAATCTTTGGTCAATTATGTGCATGATGAAAAAAAAAAACCACTAGATCTTTGTAAAATCTCTTTCATTTATTTAAGATTCTTTTGTACAATTGTAATCTTTATTTGTTTTTGGTTAGATTTTGGTCATTATAATCTGACTCATAATACAATAATTATAATCTGAAGATAATAATATTAACAATAAAAAATTTGGAGTGTATATTGATAGAAAACAAAAGTTACCCATAACATATGATGAGTTAATTACTTCATGTCACATGATGCACATGATGTAGAGGGGTCCATCAATAAAGACTAATGTCATTAGTTAGATCTGTATTTTATTGTTGTATTTATGGAGAGAGACTCTACACTTTCATAAGCAAATTCATGCATGGATCTAAAATTCAACGTTTGCTTGCATACATTCTCATGGTTAATCATGATGATGCCTTTTTATATCGTTAAATGATGTAAGTTTGATGCATCACGATAACAACACGTTTGGATTTAATCGCTTTTTTTTTTTTTTTTATAAAATAATTACTTGTTTTTAGTTTAAATACGAAAAATTAGTTATTGATGTCCGTTTCTATACTTAATATGTTACAATTATTTGTAGGTGGACATTAAGGCAAGGCAGTTCACTTTAACCAAATCATCAATCAATGTCTCAAATACAGCTAACGTAAGGGAAACATTGATGTATTTAGAATATGGATGGAGGTGTATAGTACTATTAAGTTGTACTGAAATTAATTAAATTATTAATTAGTTAACAACAAAGTCGACCCGTAATTGTAGCTCGGTTGATAGCTATCAAAGATATTATGTGCAATGGTCGAGTTTCGAACTCAGATTTCTCATTTCTCCACGCATAATCTGCATGAATCTATCTACGAAGTTACTTAAAAAAAAAAAAAAAAAGTCTATTTAAAAAATCATTGATGTGGGTATGCTAGCTTTATATTTTAGGAAATGTGTCACGCTAGCTTTAACTTCATCATCCTAGTTTTTTGTTGAAGATGGATATGATTTTTAAGTTTTCACCATTTTAGCAAGCTTCGTTGAGACAGCCTCACCTTCCAAAAATAAAATCAATTTATTGGCTTAGAGATTCGAGCAGATAGACATAAAAATTTCAATAAACATACGATAAAAAAAACATTTAAATTTTATCTTAAAGAAAATATATATATAAACATTTAAAAGTATAGTTACTGAAAAAAGTTCAATATTTCTTAGATTTTTCTGTCAGAGATAAAAAAAAATTGATATAAGGTACCCCGTTAATTAAAAATCCTACTATAAATCGTCATCCTTTGGTGGGTACAAAGTATCTTTTTCTGTGATGTTTTAGATTCGAACTCCAACCTTATATATATATTATGTATTATTCCTAACAAGTGAAGTTAAACTCACGAAAATCGATAGGTATAAAGTATAAACAATGAATAATAGTATAACAGCGTATTGAAGGAGAGTATAGTAATATTTCACTGTACCAATTTCTAAAATATTAAAAAAGAACGGTTTCTTTACTTTACTTCTCATTCACTCGTTTCAGAAGTCAGACACAGGAGTAAAGAATCCGGACCTGCTACTAATTTATGTTGTATTTGAATACAGTAATAATAGTACCTCCTCGTTAAATTAAATATATAAATATTTCTTTTTGAGCAAATTAAATATATAAATATTAGTTAACTGGATTATGATAATTTGTAAAAATTAACAGTATTCTTAAATCTACTATTTTTATTCTGTCTCGTATTATAAGTTTGTTTTGTAATTTTTACATATTAATAAAAATGTTTATATAGAAAAAGGAAAAAATGCAATATACACTTGGTAGTATTAATTAAAAGTATAATTAAAATAATAATAAATATGTTTAATTTAATAATTTAAAACTAGAGGGGATTTTTCCTTTTGACAAAATGCTAGATGGGAGTTAATTATAAGGTGGTTTGGAGGAAGCATAAGATTGACAGTGACAAAGAGGTCATAAATTTAACTCATAAGTTAATGTTGCATGGTCACAAAATCAAATGCACAATGCTTAGATACATACACAAAAAAAAAAAAAAAACATCAACAAAAAGTAGAATTAATTATTTTTATTATTAGAAAAAAGTGATTGTCGTGTGTGTTTTTAAGCATTATGTATTTGGTCTTATGATCAAACAAGATTAACTCAACTCCTTCCTTTAACAAAAGAACAATTAGTAAAAAAAAAAGGTTTAATTACACTTTTGGTCCTCGTGTTTTGGCATACTCACGAAATTGGTCCTGCCTTTTTAAAACAGAACAAAACGGTCCTTCAATTATCATTTTTGTTGCATTTTTCGTCCTACCTCCTATTTTCAAACTCTAGAATCACAGAGAAATGACAGTTTTAGGCGGTTTTATACCTTCCCCTATGCTCAACCATGAAATCAACAAGGAATAAAACATGTGGGCACAAGGAATCTATTCTATTCAGCACACTAACCAAAAAAACCATAATTTGAAACATATCTTAGAAATTAGGATTTTTTTGGTTAGTGTGTTGAATAAAGTGAATTCTTTGTACCCACATGCTTTATTCCTTGTTTATTTTATGGTTGAACATAGGGGTTAGGTCTAAAACTATCATTTCTCTGCGTTTTTGGAGAATAAAATGGGGGTAGGACGAAAAATGCAACAAAAATTTAATGATAATTGAAGGACCGTTTTGTTCTGTTTTAAAAGGGCAGGACCAGTTTCGTGAGTAGGCCAAAACACGAGGACCAAAAGTGTAATTAAGCCAAAAAAAAAATAACAAAAGAACAAGTAATTACTAACATTGATTGTTCTCGGCTAAATTTTTGGAAAATTGCTCTTCTTCCATCTGTTTTTGCTCATTCACGTTGAAAAATACACATACATGAATTAACATCCATAATAGTCAATACCACACCCATAAGAGTCTACTAGCCTATGTAAACATCACGCTATAGTCCTACAAGGTATGCCTCATTTGTAAGCTCTTCACCCGGCTCGAGTTTATGTCTCATTTCAAAGTATTTACATATATATCTCTCAATCGTCGTTATTTCTACCTCATTGATCCACCATCAGTGTGAGTCCCTTTATAGTTTATGGGTAAATTTTGAGTACTACTCAGAACATTAGTCATTTAACAAAATTTAAAACTAGATTTATATCTTGAGATAATATTTTTTTTATAAATATGAAGTGAAAGGATTTAACATGTCTTATTTTTTAGTACTAATAGTAGTAAAAATATGCAGAATCAAGTATGCAGATAAAGGAAGGGTGTCAGAAAGGAATAGAGAGCCCTCGTGAATTGGGTTTTGTTTTTTGTTTGATATCGGGTAAGTAAATGGTGACGGGTGAGTGTGCTGTGATCACAACTCAGAACTTTGTACTTCCAAATAATTGCTCCCGCTTACATCGCTGAACCAACTCAAGCACTCAACTCAATTATGCATGCAGTTTCAATTCAGTATACTTTACCACACTTCATCTTTAGTTACCATCTTGGCCTTCCCTATCTGTATTATTATTGACCACACATAACATGCTAGTCATTAATTCAAATCATTTTCAAACGAGTTTTTATTTACTACACAATTGATATAAGTTTTACATTCTACTTAAAAGTTAAATGGGTCATTTACAACAATATCATATTTCTTAGGTTTATCAACGTTGTGTTTACGATGATCGATTTTGTCATTTTAAAAAGTTTAATAGTTCCTTAATGTATTGAAATTCTAAAATAATTTTTGATTGTGCATTTCGTTAGTTAAAATAATTTCTGCCGTTAAAATAGTCCATCAATGCTACCAAGAAATATGGGATTATTTTATTTTTAATTTTATAATATCCGCACACGTGGATATTCCTTAGTTAAAATATTTATTTGATGGCAAAAAAATCCGCACACGTGGATATCCGCGGATAAAGTCCGCAACGG
The DNA here is from genome assembly GCF_003473485.1 of Medicago truncatula. Taxonomy (NCBI): domain Eukaryota; kingdom Viridiplantae; phylum Streptophyta; class Magnoliopsida; order Fabales; family Fabaceae; genus Medicago; species Medicago truncatula. The sequence continues at coordinate 36,030,100 of NC_053044.1, forward strand.
GCACGAGGTGGATATCTTAATTGTTATTCATGGATCAAATAAACGGATATTTCAACTAGAGGAAGATATTTGTACAACCACTTTCTAACAATTTTTTTGATAAATTTCTCTCTCATACTCACATTATACTCTTATTCTTTCTCTTCATTTTTCTCTCTCCATTGTTTTTGATCAATGAAAAGAGAGAGAAAAAAGTTGTCACATAAGTTGTATCATTTAATTGTTCAAATAACACTACTTTAAATGAAGTAAATTACCCCGAACTTGAAAATTTATATTTTTTTTCTTATCTTTGACTCAAAAGATATTAAAGGCAAACATTTTTGTTAAAATGAAATAAATATTAGTATGTTTTGGTAATTGCCTATTTTTTACAAATGAAATAAATGGATAATTTTATTGTAATGTATAAGTATTAGTATGTTTTGGTAAAAAGAAGAAAATGAATATGATGAATTTTTGTTAATTTTTTTTATAAAAAAACAAATGTTATCTATGGATATCTGCATACATATATGGATACTTCAAAATCCGTGGATTATCCACTTAACGGATATCCATGCGAATATAGAGAGAATACATATATCATATTTATTAAACGGGACGGACACGAATATTATCCTATATGCGTCCTTGGATATCAATTTACATATCTAACATTAACTCTTTTTATAGAGGGATTGATATGATAGTGAGTAGATATATATAAACTCTAATATAATAATTAGTAAGTATATTGAGATATTGATGACAATATTAACGGAGCATTTTAACGTGAGAGACTATTTTGACAAACATAGTTCATTATCAAAAACTATTTTGAAATTTTGTTACATTGAGGACTATTGTGACTACTCGTAACAGATTCGGTGACCGAAATAACTATTTACTCAAAAAAAAAAAAGTTTATCCATTTTTTTTTTTTACGGAAAAGAAGTTTCTATGTTATTTAAATGTACCTAGAAAAAATTTCCCATATACTTTTATCTATCTCTTTTATTATTGGCATATATCCAAAAAGTTAGAAAAACGCACTTTAGAGCTGAAGAATGAAGATAGTAGTGAATGTTTATAAGTATTTTGAATGAAATGAATTTAATGAAAGTGTATTCGTTTAATTCGTTAAAGAGAAGGTGCATTAATTTAACTGAGATTTAAAGGTAAAATAAATTTGGATAACGAAATAATCAAACCTAATAAAATTGCTTTTGCCATAGGAAGATCACTTTTTTTGAAGAGAAACATAGTGGTTAATTTGTTGTCAGGTAGCATTAACATGATTTCCTAAATTGGTGGATCAAATTTAAAATACTGAAATGAGTAGACCATCCTTGCCAAATTATTCACTCCCTAGTCTCTATAGTATTTAACTCACTAAACACTAAAAAAAACCAAACGAGTTGTTAATGCATAGATGTGTGCAGCAGCGATTACTTGCATATATGCGGCTCATGCATTTGAAAGTAGGGACATCGCCTTCATTTTCATTCATTTCACTTACACTGTTGATTTGATATTTTTATTTGGACAATACTCCCTTGATCCTAAAATCAGGAACTTTTATTTGAAGAAGAAAAGTGAATATATAGATTGAGAAGCAACTTATTTGTTCATTTCACACAAATTGAGAAAGGTGAATATATAGATTGATATTTTTACTAAATTATCTTTTAGGTCAAATGTATTATAAGATCTTTTAAGTTTAACATTTACATTGGATTAATCATTTTAGGGTGTATTTGATCTGCCAAAGAAATAAATGATATGACAACTTCATTTGTATTGTGTTTTTTTATAAAATTGTTTCAAGGATAAGACAAATAGGGAGGCAAGAGATATGATAAAAACTGAAATTTTATTACTTGCTAAATCACAATACAACTTTTTGACTTAAATATAAGTCGTCTAAAATATCAAAATAATCTTTTGTCCATCAAATATTGTATAAGATAAAAAATTGTTGAATAATATAAGAGTTTGTCATATTTTGTTGAGTCCAACACTTACCTTTTAAATCAAACACATCCTTAGTTTTTAAATAGTCCAAATTTGTCATTTATATCGGTAAAAATGAACAAGTTAATCCTTTATTTTATTTTTTATAACAAATTGATATCTTTTTTTATCCGACTTTCTTAAATATATACAATTGATTTTTAAGACACCGATTCATAGTTTAATCGGTCTAATTGTGTAGTTCACTTTTTAAGACATTGATTAAAAGTTTTTTGTTTTGTGAAGTGTTTTTTTTTCTTTCGTTATAGACAAATTGCGCTGTTGTTCTATTTCATTTTTTGTTTTACAGTATTATTTTTAATACACACCAAATAACAATATAAAATTCGTACACTAAGGATATACCATGACATTCATCCAATTGAGCATTGAGAAGAGGGAAGGATTGGAAAGAAAAAGAGAGTAGAGACGAATTAGTGTTCAGCATCAAAATCATCGCAGCTTGTGTATTAGTGTGCAGACAAAAAATGATATAATTTCATCACAATAAGACAAAGAACATACAATAAGACAACAAGGCATAATAAATCGTAGTGGTCATGATCTTGGCCTCATGAAAATAATGTGAGAGAGTTATGTTATAGTTCACCATTAATATGCATTAGATGCTACTTATAATTCTTTCCACTTCGGCCTCATCTTTTATATTCAATATGTTATGGCTCTGATTTGGAAGACCAATTTTAGAGGATATAGTAAATTCCTTAAAGAAAAAAGAGGTTATAGTAAATAACTTATAGATTATAAGTTTGTATAATCCAAAGGAATGTTTCATAATAATTTATTCGTATCGTCAAAATAATTGAAAAATATATACTACATCATTTGAATATATTTTTATCATTTTATATTTATCGGTTAGTTTAATTTATACACAACATCATTTGAATTATCCCCGCAAAAAAGGAGCATTTGAGTTAAATGGTATGAGATTTCTTTCGGCTATTTTAAATGTTCTAGATTCGAATCCAGTTTTGAAAATGCAACAGTGTTAAATCTGTTGAGGGAGAACTTTTCATCAATTGCGGTTCTATTTAACTTAAAGAATTAGTCTATACAACTTTGTGTAGAGGTACATGATTACTATGTCACAAGTATAAGTTAAAATCCTACATTGCTTAGAATAGTACAAATATAAGTGTATATGGATGAAAGAGCTTCCACATGAAGGATAAGCATTGTGAATTACAAACTTAATTAGTAGTAGCTAACTTATTTGCTATCGGTCATAAATTCATCCCTTATCGTTACTTTATTTACTATTTATTGCTTTTGGCCAACAGAGGCTAAATTTAACCCTCGTCTCTCTATGGTGGTGAATAGTGATGGTGTATGGTTTCAATGTTTCATTGAAGTTGCAATACGTGTTAGTGTTGTTGTGGTGGTAAAGGAAAACCAAAAGTAAAATGTAGTGATGGCAATTATGAGAGCCTGTGCCACAAAAGGTCTGTGTGAGACTGATCAAGAGCCAAACCAAGCTTGGTTGGGGAAGTGGCAGGAGATTCAGGACAAAAGCAATGAAAAAGAACAAAAATAATACTGTTCCATCAGGAGATTCAGGACACATCAATGCTTTTTAGATGCTTTAAATGATCATTTCGTTGGAAAAAAAAAATGTATCGATGGCCATTTCAATAGAAAAGATTCCCTCCTACATGATTTGAGTGAAGAAAGAAAATGTTTTATTTTCCACTTTTTAAGTGATATTTGGTGGTTTATGAATGTGAATGTTTTATTTTTATTTTAAAGTGATCTCTTTAATATATATATATTTTGTTACATCTCAGTTCTTTTTGTTTTATTTTTGTCCTTGTATACTTGTTTCTTTCTAGTCCAAACATCAATGTGCAAACTGCAAAGTATTGTGATTAGTTAAACGTAATTCAAGTGACATTGAGCAAGCTCGTAGGTGCTAGTCACTTTAATTAGGGGAAAATGAGAGTCATGCATGTGAAAGTAAAAAATTCTTCTTTTGTGGTAATTAGTAGAACCAAGGGTTTGCCTACCCCGCTATTAGTTTAAGGGACGGGACCGGGCGGGCCAACTTAGATAGATAACTCAAACTCTCATTTTGTTGTGTCCTTCAATGGGTTGTTTAGTCGGTGAGTTGATCTGCCAATAACAACAAAGGAAAATAAAATGTTTTGAATTTTAGTTTAGCTGGTCCTTAAAAAAATCCTAGTTGACTAAAATGCAATCCAACAATCATTACCCAGGTAGTAAAACTAATTTTATTTACATGTAGCGAGAAAAAAGCTAATGAAATGACGAGCCAACCACCTCTTTAATATCCTGTTTTTTCAAAGGATTAAATGAGAACAAACTTAAATTTTAGGGTCTAAAACCTCAACCCATTCTATTTAAAATAACGGGTTAAACACATTGGTCTGACATACTCACCTCAACTCGTTTTATGGTGACAAAGGTTTTAGTGGATTGATGTAAAATGCGGTTAGTCGGAATTTAGTAAAGATTTTGAGATGAAGATGGAGTGCAGTTATATATCATCTTCAATATGTCAATGACACTCTTTGCATTGGGAAGACTACGATGGAGAATTTGCGGTCTCAAGGTTTTGAGATTTCATCGGGGTTGAAAGTGAACTTCTTTTAAGAGTTGCTTCATAGGAGGAGAGTCAATGTCCCATCAAGACTATTTTTATGAAAAAAGTTATTGCAAGGTAAAAGATGCTAGACCCCTGGTGAGTGCAAAACATAGCTAATTGTACAATTTTTATGAAATTTGTATCCTAGAAGATTAGAAATCTCAAGAAAAAATGCTCTAATTCATTACGGTTCGAAGTTCTAACAAGTAATGCCTGTTATTAACAACACAACTCTCCTGAAACTCAATCAGTTGCATAATGTTATTTTGTACTGTCGGAAACATGAAACAGCCAAGAAGAATTCGTGCACGTATTAGTAATTAAGCTTTACAAAAATATGACTAGTAAATCATTTTACAGAATTGAGTCAACTCCTACCTCTTCTGACTTCTATCAATCACTGCTCTAGTTTGATTTACAATCTCAGTCCAAAGACAATCATCATTGGCAAAAACAAACTAAATGGAATTTAACTGCTTACGATCTGTTTCAATCGGATTCTTGCCTCATTTTCCCACATTCCAATACATGCCATTTCACCGAGATTTTAACAGCAACACGGTGGTTTTTGCATTTTCCAAACACGCTATGTCATTCATAAAGGCGTTCTTGTAGTTGCTTGTGGCAGCCATTTACCGATATATCAGAACCAAAAGCTGTATTATTAAACCTATGCTATAATAGTTTACTTTCTGCATTAGTTTTTTGTGAAGATGTCTTTCTGTACAAATCACCTTCACTGACCAATTTTATATCTTCAGGAGACAACTCTGTACATCTGCTCAAATAATGTTGAGCACCCCGCGACCTGAGTTTAAACATCATGCAATTGAGCACCTATTTAAGGATATCTGTTTAACTAAATGAAATCAAAATGCGGAAACAACCGAATTTTATGAACGCATACCTTGCTTTTCTCTTTTCAACTCCTTGTGAAACACAGGCTGCTTCTGACCTTGAAATTTGGCGCAATGAAGATAGATATTCATTGAAGATATCACCTTTCAATGCTAAGGATATTCTTGCAGGAACAATGGATTGGACAACCTCAAACAGAGATGCTTTATTTTCACTGTATTACAGATTTTCCCAAAGTAAGGGTTTGACCCCAAAAACCATAAAAATAAAAGGAAAAAAATTCAAACAAAGTGTCACAACACTGATGAAATTGTGTATTTAACCATAGTAAAATAAAGGAAGTCTATATACCTCTTCTTCATATTATTTGTTGGGTTGTTTAACTCTAACTCCTTCCCAGTATAAATACCCGTGCTTTTGGCAAGATCCAGTCCGGATAATTTCCCCAATGCCATACTATTAGTTGTGGAGGCCAACATCTCAGAAGTTAAATCAATCTTGTTTGCACAACCCAACGTTGATCCAACATCTGCTATAAGTTTAACAAAAAAACAAAACCCATGTACAGCAATGGTGGACGTCATTGTTTCATCATTGTACGAACTGGTTGTAGCTTCATTAGAAACGAAGCTTTGGGGCTCCAAAATATCCTGCAAATTCATGAATTGTCGTAATTTAGTGAAGAACATCAAAAGAAAGAAAACTTTCACAATTTTCATTTCAGCTATAAAAGGCACTTACATGTTTATGCTGGTAATTGTGAAACAAATCCGCTTCTGAAATGAGATTGCTCAATCCGCTAGCAAGTTTAACAACTTGAGAAGCACCTAGCTGTTCTGAGATAGTATGCTGCTTTAAATCCATTTGTCGGAGTTTTTTCCACAAATTCTGTACCATATCTGTTTCCAGTGATGGACTGGACTCGACAAATGTTGACTTCAGTTTGAAATCCACACGACTGCACTCATCCATCACCTTGATAATTGTAGTTTCTGGAATTTCAGTATCCATAAGCATATCTGAATTTTCTGACAATTTTGATAAGCGCCTGCGAACACTGAAAGTTAACGGTTTCAACTCATTATTCATAGAAGCTTCTAAACAGTGGCCATAAGATACCACTCCAGACATTGTATCTGTTCCACTTTCAATTGCAGTCTCAGGAACATATGTTGATTCTGGTACACAGGATATATCAAACGTTTCAGATGTCTCATTTATTGGGGTAACATTAGCTATTTCTGAATATTTAACATGCTCCTCTACTGAATCCTCCAATTCAGAACAAACCAGTTTACGAACAGATGTGCTGGGGCAGTTATCGTTTAACTGAAACTCAGACGTACATTCATTGTTTCCTTTGATGGAATGTCTCTGGTTAGCTTCATCTTCGGTGTCTCGAGGATATCGGTTATTTGAATCCTCCTCCTCAGAATCAGAGGACATTACTACAAGTTTCCTTCGACCATTTTGCAGATAGGATGCTACAGGGGATCCAGAAGAATTGGAAAACTCAGATATAACTTTGCATTGAATTTCAAGCTCACTGTAATCTGTTATAGACCCATTTCTCTGAATCATCTCCACCTTCTTGGCTTTTATATAATCAGTCTCCATATACTGCTCATCTAAATCATTTTGACTTTCATTTATGTGAAGCTCGTCATCAACTAACCATTGCACACTGGAATCCTCTTCCATTTTATTTATTGATTTGACAAATTCGTTCTCAACTAGTTCGGATATCTCTGAGGGGAAATCCCACGGCATTATCTTTGGTAGTATCTGATGACCAACCTCAAGATCAAATGGAAGTGAGACATAGCCCGTCTGCACTTTTCGATCTGTACAAAAAAGGTGCACTCATAAGGTTTCCTAAGCAATTAGAGTGGTAATAAGATAAATGGAATGACATATAATAATATTTTCCAAAATTAATTCCCGAAGCACAAACATCATAACAAAAAAAGCTTTAAGAGTTAACTCTGATTGCATCTTAGGTGAAAAAATAGCACTGGTACCAGAACATTTATGGAGAAAACATATTTACTAGAACATTTATGGAGTAAATAGCACTGGGTACCTAATAGTGTATTATGCTAATCCTATGACTAGAAAATTACTTATGTAAATTACTTAACACTTTCTTAAACACTTTACACTTCTTAAAACCACGTGGAAACCAAAAATCAACTTTACCATGTACCAACACCAAAAGAAAGAGCAAGACAGAAAGAGGGGAAGGGGGTGGATACATGTTGATGCTGATCCAGAAAATAACTCTGATCATGGAAATATGAAGACAAATCACCGACATGCAATTAATTTTGCTGGCCCCATAGTTTTACTTTTCATAGTTTTACCTTAAAATTGTACCATAGCAATTACATGCACTAAAAAACAAATCCTTGATGTGCACATGCTATGGGTTATGCTAATACGAATTAACAATAGCTGGTCTTAATTGAATATCAATAAACAAGTATATGTCCGACAACGAGAATAACTGTATGCTGCATGGCACACCTTTTCTAAATATTTTACTCTGCAACCAGAACTGGAGATGCATAAGGGTTTTCCGGATGTCTCCATCACAGGACTGTATAAACTTCTCCAGTAGAAGAGGATGGATGCTGACTCCTTCTCTGAGACAAACCTGTAGGTCATTGACATAATATATAACATTAATACTAATTTGGACAACAATTTTGCTTTATTACTTTTGAGGGAGGAAGCAGGAAAGTCCTCGTGCACATACAGAGTACAAATGGCAAAGCAACTCCTTTGGTGTTGGCAATGAGAACGAAATATGAAGCCTATCAAAATTATCTGGCAGGCCAGGATTATCACCTATACAACAATACATTTTCATAAATGTGAATAACTGATAAAAGCCCTATCTTAAGCAAAAATACATTATTTTAACTAGTAATCTTACAATTGCTGGTCAATATAATTGGCCCCTTTGCTGTCTCAGCAATCTGTTGTATGGCAGCAATACATCCACGATCTTCAGGAAAAAGTATGTCCACGTCCTCAACCAAAATTAAAGTTTGGCCTTTATCACAAGCTACATTATTCTTGCCAATTAACTTTTGTGATGTTTCACCAGGGCTGGCTTCATCATCAAATAAGGTTATCAGTTCAACTACTCCGTCATTCACCTCATCCGCAGTTTTACAGTTAACTAAAGCAGGAGCTGGGGGCAACTTTGTAGTTATCTTTTGCGAACTCACAGTGTGTTCTGAAAACCTAAATATTAACATCAAGTAAGATATTAATATCACAGAATAGATTCACAGAAAAAGCTTATAATGAGTACCTTGGTCCTACTAAGGATTAGATTGAATCAAGGTACAATCTTATTACAAGTGACATACTCTTATTTTCCTTAACAAACAAATTTGGTTCTCTGGCGCACCCATTGGATGATCACAATAATATAACGTAAAAATCTCCAACTAGTGGCACGGAGACAATAAACAGAGAAGACCTGTGGTTTTGCAGTGTAGCAACTAACAACTCGTTTTTGTAATATGGAATACACTAATTTTTATCCATTTGTAAAAACGGATCTACATTCTCATGTTTATTAAAGTAACAGTTTACTGTGAAATATGAAATGTTCTTACTCAGAAAAGAACACTCAACTACCCCAACAAAGTACTGAAGATAAGTAAAAAGTATGCATAATATAAGGCAAGTACATTTGATTATAATAACTCAAGCTTAAACTGTTCGGTGAAGATTCATAAAGGGTTTCTTCATTATATCTCTAACACGCTTCCACAAGGGTCCTTCAAACATGAAGTCTGGTGCATAGGCCCACTCAATATGCGTAGAGGTTCAACATTTTTATTTGAAGAATGGGGGTGATAAGGATCGAGCCATCACTTGACCATAAAGGTTCTAATGCCATGTTTGAACTAACTATCCCTAAAGCTGAAGCTATTATGTTAAAATACATGAAGAGTTTTTATACTATATATCTATAACATGAAGTTATCAGCAAGCATAGACAGCACAGATAAACAAACCTTTTGATCCCGTGTGAACCAAGAGCCTCTCCAAAAAACTCCTTGACAGCAGTCCCATTTCTACAATCTGATGTATTGAGCTGTTGAAGCAAAGCAATACAAGCCATAAACTCCGTTATATTTGGGTATATTCATGGGTAACAGGACAGGCATAAGAAAACAGATGCTTTTGTTTTCTGTTTTGGGTGAAATGAAAACAGATAGTAGAAATTCTAAGAAATAAGTTGAAAGGTGTTAGGGGAATTGTGCACATGCACAGCTGTTTCCAGTAACTTTCTAGTGAAGACCAGGACAGTAACTGGACGATACAGGTAACATTTTCTACCATAACTTCTGGACGATTTTTCAACTATAACAAATAGCAATCTTTCAGACTAACATTCTTCACATTGGGCAGCGAATGACAGTCTTAAATTTTTGTTCAGAGAATATAATTGATTATTTATATATATAAACCATTATTTACACTTGAATAGAAGGCAAGCGGGCAACAAGCTGCGCCGCTAGACCTTTTTGGATGGCAAAACCAATCCTCGTGAACACAACATTCATGGACCTAGGAGACATGACATTACTATGCATGACTTTTTGAACTCTATGTAGAAGGTCAACAGCCTTTGGTGCTAGGAAACTGAAAGTGTCAAAAGCAAATGGTATAAAAGTATGTTGATTGTCCGAACACGCTTTCTCATGTTTGGCCACTATTATCATAATACAAAGTTCGAATTCATAATACATCAGACTAAATCCAAATCTTGCTGATAAACTATTATGTTTGATCTTTATTAATGCTTTTAAAAAGCTGAGGTGGTTATTTACAGAATGTACACGATCAATGAATATCATTACAATTCGTAAAAAAAAATGAATATCATTACAAAAGTGCATCAGTTATGACAAATTAATTAGTCAAAATATATTAATAGCCAGTCATACCTCTAATATGTCAAAACCTTGCTCTTGGGCACAAGCATAGACTCCTGCAGACTTGCCACTCTGCAAAATGATAGACTTGTGCCTTAGCTACCGATATGAAACATCAATTCTACGAACTGGTAGATATAGATAAATTACTAACAGGGTGATGGCCAAATAAACTTGGAGCCAGGAAGGGTCATTAACGAGTAATGGCCCATACACTAAAAGTATAAACGGTACAAAGTGTAAATGTAGATTTGCTAACGAGTAATGGCCCATGGAAATTCAAGAGCACTGGGGCTCTGTTTATTAGCAAAATGGTTTTGTAACAGGGGCACAAGAAACCAGATGTGGTGTTTTTTCAAGGTCTTTAAGTGAAATATGCAATGATAGTTAGTCTCCATTTGTTTAAGAATAAAAAAGTCCCCATATCTTGTGCAGTCATCAAATTATATTGGTACAGTTCGAATAGCTCAATGTAGTGATTGTATTATTTTTCACTTTGTTCATTTGATCTTTTGCATGCTACTTCCCCATGGATTCACCTTTTTCAATTCAGCATCAGCTTCTATTTTTATTTTGACAGAAATATTTATTTAAAGGTTCCTTGAATCTCAAGATCTGGTTCTTTTCCTGGAACTATACTATACCCCCGTATTTTAATACTGTTTTCAGAAACTGACAATTATATTATAGAACAATAGTTGCCTTGAATAGATGCATAAATGGCGAGCACATGAAGCAATTCATTTAATGAAGTGCATGCCACAGTTTTGACAAATTAGATTTCCACGTACCCCTGTTGGTCCTGTAATTAAAAGAACATTCTGCAGGGAATCCTCTTCATTCATATCTTCCGAATCATAGTCACTGTCAGAACAGATATAATCATCATCGTCGTCGTCTTGCATGATCCTTGTATCCCTATTAGACGTATCCTTCCTGGGTTTGTAACGTCTTTCATGCCACTGATGTAGCCAGTCACTCAAGAAATTCATAGCTTCATCATTACCACATACCTGCAACAACAAAAAATCATGAAACAAGAAAGCGCAATTTCAGACCATGAAAATAAAAAAAATACAAGATTGATTAAAAAAAGTTTACCTCGACGGCCTTAGTAGGCTTGTATCTGTATGTCCATAAGCTGCCTTCTGCCTTATCCTCACAACCAACATAGGATGACCTCATACTGCAGCATAGAACACAAGGACAGTCCACTATCAGGGGGGAAAATTATAGTCAATCATATAGCTCACTGATCTAAAAAATGAAGCAAGACTCGTTAGAAAAACAACAGAGTATAAAATATTTTATCTTTAATGATTAATAAATTCCACTTCTGAACACTTAACTACCCATGGAATTCAAGTACACCAAACCATGCTAAAGCAGACTAAAAGAGAGTAGAGAAAGTGAAGATAGCAGAGATAAATTGTTGGCATCAGGAAATGCTGAATATCAATATATCATCACCAAAAATTACTGCACAACCACTTTGATTTAAACCAAGAGAATCACAAATAGACCCATCGATAAGGGCATAAATTTTTAATGACATTAGGTGTCACGCAATTGCAATTCAAAATTCAATTTGCTGACTACAATGGTAGTGAAAAGATGATTGAACTGAAGGACTGAAACCATTGCAAGACTTTCTAGTATTTCAAAACCATTTCACTTTCTTGGGTACATTTTAAGAACCTAGCATTAGTACTACAGGGTTGATTTCAGCACAAATTAAAGTAAGAGTTGGGAACTTTCCTACCATGTTATTAATTTATGCTAAAAGACTTATGATGAGTCAAAAGGCAATTTGGGATTTATATGGAAGAAGCATTACATTTCTCCTGTAAAATTCGGGCAACTACTTTAGTTATAAACATGCTTATTTGAACAGACAAGTAAAAGAGATAACGGGGAAAATTTTAACAAGTTTAATCGAATAATAAGCATTAGCAAAGAACTATAATGAGCATAAGCATTTGCATAGAACTTCTGGAAATTTAATGAAATAAATACCCATCTCTTCACCGTATCATTTACAAAGAACTTCCACATATTTCACCCAGATTATACATATGATAGCAAAGAAAACTTTTAACAGAAGGTCTTACCTACCCATAAGCATTAGCAGATGCATGAAACAAATAAAAATGAAAAAAATAAATGCATAATGGTGATGGTCAAATGTACGGATATTATTGATTGCCATGATTATATTGATGTTGCATGATTCTGGCATGGATTTACCTTTCTTGAAGAAATCTACTCAATGGTTCAGTATATGATTTTCTAAAATAGCCAGCTTGCAGTGAAAAAGCAAGAGATTCATCCACCCCAAAGTCCTGGAAAAAGAAAATGGTCAACATTTAGCAAGAGAAATACTTACATGGTTACAAGCCTAAATAAAAATCACTTAGGAACACAAACATAACAACACATATCATTTAATTATTTCAAATTACCACATTATTAAATTGTTTTCTATTTCACCTTTTTCAAGTTGTGAGTGTGCCCAAATGATTTATATTTAGGGTTGTGACTACATAAGTGTTCCTTAGCAAATGAAGAAAGGTGACTTGGGTGAGAGTGTATACTGTCCCTCTGAAATAGCTTCTACTTAATGGCACAGTAATACAGAGGCAATGGCATTCGTAAAAAAAATTAAAAATAGAACAACAAATTATATACCACTTTGGCATCTTTTGGCATCGAAGCACTTATTGTTTGCTCCTCTGTTTCTTGCAGATTTTCTGGAAGCACAGAAAAACTATCCAAAGAAGTTGAGGCATTATGAAAATTTGAAGCTGCCGCTGGATTCAGAGTACTGAGAATCTTCTCAAAATTTAAGCATTCAACAGAACCCTCCAAAACAGATGAATTTGAACTTTCTGAACAACCATTCACATAGGTGGAATTTCCCAAAAATGTCCAGTTTCTCCAGTCTAGGGATGAGGTATCATCCTGCATTAACGAATTTTACACCTTAATGAAAGAATGTGATATTATAGAATTCAAAACCCAGAGATAAAGTACTTATATGCTACCTTGATATTTTCAAATACATGAATAGGACCGCAGGTAATACTTTCATCCCCACTCTTAGCTTTGAATAAATTACGTCCTGATTCAGACAGCTCCTGAACTTTCTTCCCCGCTTTACACGATGAAAAAAGTGGATGTACTTTCCGTCCTGCAAACAACCTTGAATTTTCCTAACCAAAAAGAAAGAAACAAGCCCAGAAGAGTCAGATTGTTACATTGCATCAAATTAAAAAGAGAAGTATCGAACCAAAACTACATTCATGAAAGTTTCAAGCTTAAGTCTTCACTGAAATACAATTATAGCATGCATATGTTGATATTATTTCGCCAATCCACACAATTCAAATCATAAAATTCATCGACAACCCTAATCCTAAAGACAGTGTTCTCAATGAATTTCGCTCGACCACTTACAATAGCCCGTCAAATCAACAAACACCAACAATGCAGAACCAATCCACACTAACCTCAGCTGACAATTTTGCCTCTAACCGCAGATCAGGCTTCGGTGTAACAACTTTATCGAAATCAGACAAAACATTCCGCGAAGTTGACCCCATAATTCCATTAGCTATAGAGGTTTTTTCATTAGTCTTCTTTCCACTAGCACTTTTCTTTGGTGTGGCACTCTGTTAATGTACACACAAATAAAAATAACTAAATTCAAACTCAATACTGTATGAATTTGAATAACACCATGATATAAAATTGAAAAATTGAAAATCAAAAAGAGGACCACTGACCTTAGAACCTTTATTTAACGGAGTAATTTTTCCTTTGGATTTTCTCTTCCTACGATTCTTCTTCGTGTCGCAATAATCCTCATCTTGTTCATCGCCGCTATCGTCGTTTTCTTCTGGCTTGTTGAGCGGTGGCTTGAGAGGGAAGAGCGTCGATTGGACTAATCTCCGGCGGACGTTACGGACCGGGGCGTCGTCGCCGGAGGGACTGAGATCTGTGACGGGATCGGCCATTGCGTAGAATTGAAATTGTGCGATTGATTGATTAGGGTTTTGGAATTTGAGGGTAATGGTTGAAAGAGAAAAGGGGAGTATGAGTGAAAGTTGAAATTTTATCGCAACAAAAAATGGAGGGAATTCGGATTTGTTCCCGCCTTAGGCTATATGTGTGATATTCAATTTTCATTCATGTTTTTCCCAATGTAAAATCATTATTTTTCTTTTTCCTTAAGAAATAAAATCATTATTTTATTGGCTAGTGATAGTATAAGGGAAAAGATAATTGTTATTATAAATTATAAACTCATATGTTCCGGACTCTTTGGTTTTCTTTAGTTAAGTATTCCAAACAATTGTCAAGATTATTAGTGGTATTTTCTTGATCTCGATTGTCGATCGTCTTTTCATAAAAGTTTTTTCGTGATCATCACAATCGTTCTACAAAAGTTTTTTTCCTATAAACTTATTTTCAACGACTCTCTTTTGTGTGAAAATGTGGGCATTGCGAACTAAAATCATTGTGGTGGAGAAACTTGGTTTGAAACATTTTTTTAGAATTCTCTTATTGTATATAATAGACCAAGACAACCGATACAATCTCTACCTCCTATTTATCTTACGCTTGAGGAAGTTTTCACGATACTACGTATGATAGATTAGACTAGTTCTATCTGTTTTTCGCAACAAGTAACTAATAAGTATTTTTCATATGCTGGCATATTGCCCATCCACTTCTTTTTTTTCAATCAACATTGTTGAGCATGTTGCTCTTCTATTCGATTAATTTATCATATAGCATATTCAATGGGAGGTCCTTACTTAACAAGGACCACTCTCTGTTAAGGACCCTCCATTGGAGGAAGAAAAAATGAATCTCCATTAAAAAACGGGTAATTGTATAAGGGTTTTCTCTCCCCTATGCAACTAACGGACGTTTTAAAGAAGTAATAAAACATGTATTATGTGGTCCCGCTTACAAAAGAAGTAATATTCTAATAATTAATAGTTGTTTTGATTTAAAAAAAAATTAATAGTTGTTTTAAAGATTATTTTATCTATTTGTCATCATTTTAAATGAAATGTAATTCATGCAAATTATTATTATTATTTTTTAACGAAGGAATGTAAAATTTGTAATGTTAATTTTTCCATTTTCCATTAAATATTATGAGGTAATTTATAAATAATTTTTTTTTGTTTAATGATGTAAAGTTAATGGGACCTATTTAAGTATTTTTCATTGGAGTCCTTATTAGTGTACTCTCATTGGAGTCATTGAGTCCTTAATAAGTACCTTTATTAAAATATTATAAATAAGTGATGTATAATGTGGGATCTATTTAAAGAGTCTCTATTAAGGAACTACCATTCTGGATGCTCTAAAATCTAAGTGTAATCTCTAACTTGTCATAAAGTTATATTTTTTTTTGTATGACATTGTGAAAGTCTTATATGACAATTAGCATACTTAAAAACATATATTTTATATTAATGTGTTTAATATGATATTTTAAAGAAATTTGACTTTTTCTTTCTTGTGTCAACCATTCGATTGTCAGGAGAAAAAAAAACACTATAATAAATCGGAGTTTAGCTACAAATAAACTTCTACAAAAGTTTATTTCCATATTTAAAAAAAAAAGTATTAATGATGCCAAAGATCTTCTATCTCCACCCTAATGATGCCAAAGATTCTGAACTTCAAAAAAAAAAAATGATGCCAAAGATTCTACCTCAGTTTTTTTCTCTAGTTAATCCAAGACCTTCTTCATGAAAATAAAAAGTATTTTCGCAAATAAATGTGATGGCAACGCAGTTTTTAATACTTTGCCCAAATGCTTAGAAAAGTATACCATAATCTTACCATACCAACCAATACAGCTCCAACGTGGGGCACAGCAGATTGTCCACAAACTAGAAAAGCAAACCTCTAAATTACAATAACACCCCTCTACCCGTAGATCTAACCATGAAAAAGACAAAATTAAAATATCCTTAAAATACAGCTCTAAAATTAGCAACTTTTTTTTTTATCTAAACCATATTTAGATGAGAGTAAAAAAGCAAATTATCAATTATATGCAATACAAAATGATGAAAGGAATTGAATAATTTGGACATATTTAGATGAGATGGTAAAAAATATTTTTAGATTAACAATTTCATGGATCTGAATTCCAAGCCAGCTTAGAGAATACTTAAATATCAAAAGAATTTTGTCATCACAGCTCTATAAATTATAGGTTTATCTAACATGTGCAATATTACACATGTTAAGGTAATTAAAAGTAGTAACTTTTCATTGAAAATCAATAATTATTAGTTAAATATTACATATTTAATATAAAAAACACAAGTTTCAAATTAAAGTTATTAATTTAAACTTCTTAACATGTGTAAATTTACACATGATAGAAAAACCCAAAAATTATTAATCTTTATAGTTAGCATACATAAAAAAGATAAATTCGGACAGAGGGACAAAACAGTCCAGCTAACGTTGAAATCTCAATGATCGAGGATCTGTCTGACTATGCGACCAGTGTTTTTTTACTTGTCCTCTTCTATTCTATGCATATAATGCAACACACCTGTTTCCACTACTTCCCTTTTCTCTTCTCTCTTTCAAACTGAAACTTTCCTTTTCTTTTTCCTTCTGAAAGTTAGTGAGAACAACTCAAAAACCCTAAACCCATCACAGCATTTCAACAATGCAGAACAAAAACATTCTATTATTGTTCCTCCTCTTCAAACTCTTAATAACAACAACCTCAAAATCAACAATAGAACCATGCACAACCTCCGACACATGCAACTCTCTCCTAGGTTACACTCTCTACACAGACCTCAAAGTCTCCGAACTCTCTTCCCTCTTCCAAATCGACCCAATCTCACTCCTCACTGCAAACTCCATAGACATTTCTTACCCTGACGTTGAACACCACATCCTTCCTTCAAAACTCTACCTCAAAATCCCAATCCAATGCTCTTGCATAGACGGAATCCGAAAATCCGTTTCAACCAACTACAAAATCCGTCCTTCTGACACTCTTTCATCTATTGCTGATTCCATTTACGGTGGTTTGGTTTCTTCTGATCAGCTTAGAGAAGCTAACTCTGTTACGGATCCGAATGTTCTTGATGTTGGTCAGAACCTTGTTGTTCCTCTTCCTTGTACTTGTTTTAATGGTTCTGATAATGGGTTGCCCGCGATTTACATGTCTTATGTTGTTCAGCCGTTGGATAGTTTGAATAATATTGCTGCTAGGTATTTTACTACTCTTACTGATTTGATGAATGTTAATGCTATGGGGACTACTGGGATCTCTGCTGGTGATATTCTTGCTATTCCTATTCCTGGTAATTTCATTTTCATGCTTTAGCTTTTCAGTTTCTGTTTGTTTTTTGCTTTGTTTTTACTTTATCCACTTGCATTACGCTTGTGTGAGTGTTTCAGAGTTTATGTAAATGGTTTAGGATGTATATAAGCTGATTTCAACTTATTTCCCTAAATTATAGCTTATAGGAAAATAGTTTGATTTCATCGGTAAAGCCTAGCTCAATTGACAATGCATAAGTTGTGTGTATAAGTTTCATGTGATGTTTTGTGTTTTTTGTCACTTTGTCTACTTACCAACAAAATTGGTTTAATTTCATTTTATCTTTTGTCATAAAAGTAACTTGTACATAAAACTCATTTGATTAGCACTTATGCTACAAGTGCTTAATTTCATCTTCACCATTAAACCTTTCAAATTGTGTTTGTTTTTTGTTTTGTTTTTCTTTGTACTTTCTGTAATTTAGGGTCTGTTTGTATTAACTTGTCTGATATTATCCACGAGATCTTACGAAACAACTTACGACATATATAAGTTGTTTTTAGCTTACTTCCATAATCTTCCAGGATAACTCATGAAAACAACTTATAGCTTATAGGAAAATAATTTGACTTTATTTTATCTTTTGTTGTAATAATTGCTTATACATGAGTGCTTATACAATAAGCACTTAATGCTATAAGCGCTTGATTAAGTTGTTTATCCAAATAGTGTCTTATTCAGTCTATGCTGTGAATGTAATGCTCTTTTATTGCTAACATTTGTTCTTCATTTTGTAGCCTGTGCATCAAAGTTTCCGAAAGATTCTGCTGATTTTGGATTGCTTGTCCCTAATGGAAGTTATGCTATTACAGCAGGACACTGTGTGCAGTGTAGCTGTGGACCCCGAAACTTAAAGTACTCACTAGGCATCTTTTTATTATCTGTTTGCAATCCATTCCTTACTCTCTTTATACATAAATCTAGATTCTTTTGTAGGGTCATTTTGTTTTACGGAAAACGTTTGAAAATGTTGGTGTTAATTCAGGGTTAAATGTTTTTTATGCCAAACGAATCCAGGGAATTTTTGCTCCATTGTTACCGTGTCAAACTGACCATAATATTCTGACTTGTGTATCTGGGTTTCTTACTTTCTCTGCAGTTTGTACTGTATGCCAGCTTCACTAGCTGTTTCTTGCTCGAGCATGCAATGTAAGAGCAGCAATCTTATGCTTGGTAATGTTACCGTGCAACAGACTAGTGGTGGTTGCAATGTGACTTCTTGCACTTACGATGGTATTGTTAATGGTACCATAGCAACAACGTATGTTTATCCTCTGCGTTCCTGCTTTTCTCATTGAGACATTTCAATTTCAATAATGTATATTTTGCTGAACTCGTCTTTGAATTTAAGCTCGATTAATTTTCTTGCCTCCCTGCAGGTTGACCCCATCCCTTCAGCCTCGATGTCCAGGTCAGTGTGCCGCATCCTTATATGTATGTATATATAGGGATTACAGCTCTCTAATACATTGCAGAATGGCATTCTTGACTGTTAAATGAAGCATTGTTTTTTTGTTACTTTTCACACCAAATGATTTATCTACTGTGATGTCAATTGACCCAGTTCGCATTAGGTGGTCAAACTAAGTACTACTAGATATTCTATTCAGCATTTTATCTACTTGAACACGGGTTGATTCTGAATGGATACAATCAATGAGTTATATCCATTCTTCATGATTTTTGTATGTGCTATATGATAGCAAATTGTATGAGCTCATAGTCTTGAACAGCGGAAACTAGAGGTACTGGGATTTACTATCATGTAGCACTGTAATTCATATTTAAGTGATGGAGGAGCCATGAAACATAGCAATAACTATCATAGATAGCATTATAGTAAGTCTGAATTTTTGAGATGTCTTCAAAGTGCTAAATGTGTTTTAAATGATTCTGCAGGGTCGCAGGAATTCCCTCCTCTTATCGCCCCACCTACGGTTGTTCCGAGAGAATCATTATTTGCACCGGCCCCGTCACCATCATCACTGTTCGACGGAACTGATGGGAGATCGCCCAAATCCTCAGTGGTGCCTTCAACAGGATTTACTCCTGCATTAGGCCCTAGTGGAATTTCTTCTGGTGCTTCTGCCGCATGCTCCTTGGTGAAACCATTACCCACTTTGACACTCACCCTTGTGTTATTATTTGTCAAGTTGATGATCCCTGTAGCATTGTAATCTTCCAATTTTGTGGTGGGTTTAATTATGTCTTTGCCACAGGTGCTCCTATCTATTGTAGTTGCTAGTATTCGTTTGTACTTTTTAACTGATTGTGAATCTGGAAAACTATGGGATTTCGGGTTTAAACTTACGCTTAGCCTTTTATTACTTTGTGTCTTGCTGAACTATTTTGTTCATCTAGGGTCAGTAATTCTAGGTGTAATCTGTTATCATTCATTCATAGAAGTTCCAAGAAATTGATGGTGGCGCCATTGTGCACACTTTGTAATCATTTATGTCTTTTGTGTCAACCCTCTGATTCCCTTGGTAATCCAGAGTTCAGCCGAGAGGTAAGCGAAGCCTGGTGGTGGAGGTAATCATGTTAATATGTTTCTCAACTGTGTTCTAGTATTTCTTCCTCTTTTTTTTAGGGAGTATTTCTTCCTTTTCTAATGCTTGTTTTGGTAGAATTTATTTTTCTTGGTTATTATCAAATCTTAAATAGCTTATTGCGCAACAATTTTCTGTTGCTTTGTCCAATTTAGGAGTGCAGCCTAATCAGTGTCGACCTAATACAGATAGTTTTTTAATTATAATTATATTCCTTTTTTGGTTTATTATGTGAAGGCAATAGAAAATGAAAGAGGCTAATATTGTGTAGAATTTTCTCTTTCTGAGTTTTGTTAGTTTAATTTGGTGAAGGATGAAAAAGGTTTATATAATATCCCCTCCTATTCCTACTAGCAGTTGAATTATTCATTTTGCGTTACTCCCACATAGGCTGTAAATTCTTCAATTATTATAGCATGAGATGGAATCTAACTAGAGAGCATATTGTTTGAAATAGCATCACAACATACCCAGAAATACACAAGTACTTCAGTTATTTATACCTAGAGTATTTGGTTTAAGCCTCTTTGTCTCTAATTTGATGAGTAAATGAGCCAATTTGTTCAACGAAATTTTAAAAATTGTTCAATTTTGTTTACAAATTTTGCATATAGACAAATATGTTCTCCAGTTTAGCACGTCAGTTATTTTTGACCATCCATCCATCATTTTTTTTTTATTAGAGGATATGAAGTTATGACAAGACATCCCAACGTGGAACAACACCGCAACTCAAAATACAAGCCACCACTTGTACTAAAAAATTCACATCCTGAAGCAAAATATAAATAAAGATGAAGAGGTAAGCACCAAATGTATTAGGGAGGATAATATAAGATTAAAGAAATTGAGGGTAATTTTGTTAATATAATAATTTATGTTTTAACATTCCCATTCTTCTTGTCCTCGTTAGCTTAGTTCAGTTGACAACAACAATTACTCTTAATTCCCTCCCTTTCACTCTTAAACAACTTGAACCAGCCAAATTTCATTTAAAATATCTTTTCCTCTCCAAAAATCTCCAAACGAACATACTCTAAATTGTCTTGAGTATTTTCTTAGCACAAATGACTTATCAAAAATCTATTAATTAACTTCACAAGACATCAACATTTTGTACTAAGTAATTTCATAAATTCGTTTTAACAAAATAATAATTTATAGGGGTGGATTCTAGGGTGAACCATCAACTAAGTGGTTCACCGACGGATCACTTTTGTACACCATTCGATTTAAATTAAAGGTTTAGATATGTTAGACAAAAAAAATGAGAACATAAGTATACTTCTGCACACTATCCTTGTTCATTTAAAAACCACCGTTTCCTTATAAAAAAAATCTCCTTTTACTTCACCCCTCCAATTCAAAATCTATGAACACCCTTTCTCGGATTTGGTTTTGATTGAAAGAGAAAACTCAATTCATAGTTTGAAATGACAATAAAAGGAATTAGGTTGATGCAATAAGTCACGTAACCCTTCTGAATACAATAAGGAAACAAAAATGTTGGATACGGGGTGAATAAGAATTATATTGTCTGAAATTAGAAGATGAAAAAGAAGAAATATATTTTATGTGTGTGTTTTTTATTGTTGGGAAACAAGAATGTGAAATAGTTGGTGAGGTACCATTAATGGAAAAGTGGAAGGATGAAGCCAGCGAGAGGGAGGAAGAGGGAAAAAATGATCTAGTGTAGGTGGTGTATGGTAGAATTTACGAGTGCGATGAATCCAATGGCTCTCAACTATTGCTCAAAATGGTCCACCGGTGAATCACTTATTTGATGGTTCACCCTGGAATCCACCATTTAAGGAGTTAGTTTTAATTTTTTTTTTTTACCAATTGATTATTATCTATACTATATAGGCTTAAATATGTAAAAGGTCCCTGTAAGTTCGCGTGTTTTTTGTTTTCGTCCCTGTAACTTTTTTTGTTCGAAAACAAACTCTGTAAGTTTGTTAACTTTTTGGTTTTAGTCCCTAACGTTAACTTCTGTTCAAAAAATGCGTTGCTGGCAAACGGAAACACGCATGGCGAAGGCTGAGTTGGCGTTAGTGGCTTACGTGGCCTGACAGATGATAAGTGACTATTTTTTAGGGACCAAAATCAAAAACGCAAATTTACAGAGGGACGAAATTGAAATAATGTAAACACCAAATTTTGAAATTTAAAAATTAGATCGTCTTCATCCATTTGTTTTCTCTTGTTGTTCTCCCTACCAATTTCTTCATCTCCCTAGAATGTTCTCATCAATAATGTCTGATTCTATAGTGGCATTGTTCTCATCAACAAAATCTCATTTCTTAAACATGTTCGTTCACATATGATCAAGATGGACCATTTCACTTTCATGCTTTGAAACAACAAGAGAAAATGATGAAAATGGCAGGCTGATGCTCCTTTTCAAAGCATGTTACTCCTATCTAACAAGTTATCAATAAGAAATTATAGACCATTATTGTACGGGAAATGGAACATGGCACTCTTGCCTTCATTGATAAAAATGGAAAGATCCAACCAAAAATGGAAATGATAAAACCCACAAGGACACTGGGAGAAATTATGAGATGCTTTGCAAAGAGAAGGTATGCCCAAAAGTACATGTGTGCAGATGTACATGTTTTTGAAGGTGCTATGTTTTTGGTTTTGGACCCTAAAAACTAGTCACTTATCATCATCTGTCAGGCCACGTAAGCCACTAACGCCAACTCAGCCTTCGCCACGTGTATTTTCGTTTGCCAGCAACACGTTTTTTTAACGGAAGTTTACGTTATGAACTAAAACTAAAAAGTTAACAACTTACAAGGTTTGTTTTAGAACAAAAAAAAAGTTACAGGGATGAAAATAAAAAACACGCGAACTTACAGAGACCTTTTACATATTTAAGCCTACTATATATAAAGAGAATAACTCATTTCAGCTCTTTTAGGTTGATTTTTTCTTTTCAAAATACCCTCAATTTTCAATACAAATAACACATGTAACAATTAGATAAGAATAAATTTAAATATTAAAATAAAAGTGTAATAAACTAGATGAGTGTATATATCCTTACTTTTTTCATTATCTCAATTATACCCTTAAACAACAAATTTTCTCTATAATAAAAATTGTTGTTGGTATCATTCAAAAAATAAGAATTTAAATTATATATTTTTTGTTATATTGTCGGTTTCATCAAAATAGATAACCATGATTAGTTTGATTTATTATAATTTAAAAGCTAAAAATATTTACATTAAAATTAAAATTTTATAAAAAGAAAAAAACACTGTTCACTATTTTTAGGCATAGTATAAGAATCAAAGAGTATTTAGAAGTGCACCCAAAGAAAGTAACCTGAGCAACCGATATCTTCCCTGCAACTGTGTAAGCAAGGATTTCTGACTGAAAACCTTCGAAGGCTTCTTTCCTTATTTTCAACACACTTACATAAAGGGTAACAAGGGAAGATGAGTTTGGTAAAGAAAATATGAAATCGAGAATCAATTGAGCCAAACGCAGACACAAAACACACGATGACTACTTCAGCTCCTTCAAAGAATTACGCAGATGACGTCAGCCTCCTCGTCGTCACACTCGACACCAACCCTTTCTTCTGGTCTTCTTTCCCCTTTCACTTCTCCGAATTCCTCTCTCAAGTTCTGGCGTTTCTCAATTCAATACTCCTCCTCGGCCAACTCAACCAAGTCGTAGTTATCGCCACCGGATGCAATTCTTGTTCCTACGTTTACGATTCCGCTTCTGATAAGAATCATGCTTCCACCAACGGTACAATGCCTGCCATTTATTCCAATCTTCTTCATAATCTCGATGAATTCGTCGCTAAGGATCAGCAATTGACTACGCCTCATCATAAACCTGGAACCATTCCTTCTTCACTCTTATCTGGAGCATTGTCCATGGCACTTTGTTGTATCCTTTTTTCTTTTTCATTATGTTTATTCACTTTGGTTACTGATTTTTCATGAAATTACACACTCTTTTTAATTGTTAGGGTTTTCAATTTGTTTTATTATTGCTTTTGTTGAAAATTGAAATTGAACTACAAATTATGTTGAATTTGAATCTGTAATGCATCCATGAAATTTTTGTTTGACCTGATTTCGTTATTAGATATACAGAGAGCTTTTCGTTCAGGACCCATGCATCCTCAGCCTCGGGTATGTATGTCTTTGCCTAATCATCAATTTGTTTTTGTATGGAATTTTATAGTACACTTGAATGTGATAACTGTAGTTGGATATGTTTGTCAAATATGATTGACTTAAGTATTTTATTGTGTTAATGTGGGTTGATAGTAGTGATATTAGAGCTGAATGACTATTGTTAAAATGATGTTCATTCAAGTTTGTCGAATGAAAGTTGATATTGTGGTGTTTTGGTTTTTTGAACACATTTTTGAATGAAAGCTGAATGACTATTGTTAAAATGCTATGTATTGTGTTCAGTCTCGTATCTACAAGTTTTTTACTTCACTTGTTAGTGTTAACAAACAAAATATGGTTATTGGTTTGATCCAAGATATATGGTTATTGACATCTGGTTGATTTTGAATTGGTTTAAATCGGAGTATCAAGTACACGATTGCTAAACACATTCCAATTCGCTCATAAGTCATATGATTGGCCATCTTTGTTTTTAAATTAATATATAGGCAGCTGTTCTTTTTATAAAAATCGTCATTGTTAGTATTTCCAGCTATTCTTTTTTTTTTTTTTGTGAATTTATATTTGACTTCATTTTTTTTACAGTTCATTTATAGTTTACATATTTTGGATAATTACTTTATTTATTTACTTATTTGTGAACAGATTCTATGTCTACAAGGATCTACTGATGGACCAGAACAGTACATACCTCATGATCTTTACATTTTATACTCTTAATTTCTGCATTTTTGTTTCACTTCAAATCACACTTTCCATCCTTTTCAGGTATGTGGCAATCATGAATGCAATATTCTCTGCTCAGCGTTCTGTAGTATGTACTCAATCTTAATTTTTTCTTTCATTGTTCCTTTATGATTGGTTTCTACCCTGGCTTTTTACTGCCTGTGACTTCAACAACATATATTTATATAATAACACAGAAGGATTGCTTGTTTTTATGTTGGTTACTTAGTGTATTATTTTGGCAATGCAGGTTCCTGTAGATTCTTGTTTTATTGGTTCAAACAATTCTGCATTCCTTCAACAGGTAGTTAAATTAAACAAACACACTGACACACCTACACACTTAATGAGTAGGTACTGCAGAATATGTTTTATTGACTCTTGTCCTTTATCTCTATATTATGTATGGCAGGCTTCATACATAACTGGTGGCATATATTACAGGCCTCCCCAAATGGAAGGGCTTTTTCAATATCTTTCAGTAAGTTTGTGTTTTAATTGGCGCATTTGACTGCCTTTTCAGTATCTTTCAGTAATTCTGTCTTAATTGACTCGTTCGCCCCAGGACTTGAATACATTTTTAAACGAGTATATATTAGTATTACAATTAAATTACCGTGGTTTAAGTTCATATTAACATTCATCGAATGCTCTCACTAAACACTAGATTTGTTTTGTAGCCTTAGCCTTGCTTATAATAAAATATTTTTGGAATCAGTTTACCTCTAAAACATAAGACTTCAAAATAACTGTGGTATAGAAACCCCTATGGCGGTGCAAGACAAAATAGATAATGCTGATACTAGTTTTCTCTGTTCACAAACTGATGTCTTAGTTATATACACCAGTAGAGAACAAGGTAATGACAGAGCCACCTCATACTTTGCTTTAAGATGGCAAACTCTTCTTATCAAGGTCTCAGTAGTTTATAATTAACTTCCAATACCGTCGT
The DNA here is from genome assembly GCF_003473485.1 of Medicago truncatula. Classification (NCBI taxonomy): domain Eukaryota; kingdom Viridiplantae; phylum Streptophyta; class Magnoliopsida; order Fabales; family Fabaceae; genus Medicago; species Medicago truncatula. The sequence goes on from NC_053044.1 coordinate 36,056,317, forward strand.
TACGAAAAGGCTGTGAACCTGAATGCCTTTAGAATACACAAGAAAAATGAATTAAATGTTCTTTTAGTGTTACAATGTGTCTTCCTTCCCTATAAGTTGTTTGACATAAAATTAGTTTAAATTCGAAAAGCGAACCTAACAGCTATTCAACAAATAAGTCATTAAATTATTGTCAAATCTCTATTTGATAGTACTTCAAGATGGACAATTTGTTTTTTCATTATTGGTGTGTGGGATTTTAGCTTACTTTTTCATGGTTGCACTTCCAGATAAGTTGGTATGCATGTGGTACAAACTGCATGTTGGAATCCTTTTTGGGTCAACATAAAATGTAGGAAAAAGTATTCAAAACCATCGAGCTCATTTTTGCATGTACCATGTAGCTCCTAGTCAAGGTAGTTAAAATTTAGATTTTACGCAAAATCGGAAGGGGAAGTAAAATCATAAATCGTGGATTTGTAACACTAATCTAATCATCATATTATACAAAATTCATAAAACTCATATAGGCAGGCTTCTAGTAGAAGAGAAAGAAATGAAACCATAAGTATGGCAGGCAAGGAATGATCGAAGAATAAGGTGCTTCAGCGGAAGAAGTGGTGGATATCATTAAAGTGTCGGCGTGATGTTGGTATTTACAGAATTTGGCAACATTTCCGTGTCACTTTATGAGTGGTCTTGGGACCCTATCCGCTATTTGGTTTAGTAAGAGATGAGGATGTTAGCAGGTTATCAGTGTGTTGAGGAGGGAAGGCTTTGGCTTTGGTTCTGTTTCAGTGGTCTTTTAAGCTTGTGTAGACCTGTGTCAAGTGTTGCTCTGGTTTTTGGTGTTATGTAGTGGGCTGCTGTGGCTTTTTATTGGTTATATGACAGTGACTGACTTGTTCTTGTGTGATATCAGACTCTCTTTTTAGTTGGTGCCTTTAGCAGTTTCGGTGGAATAAGTTATTAATTGTAAGGGAGTATGCTGTGTTTTGTGTTTTTATCTTGTTGTCTAGTGGTGCTGTTTATCACTTGTTTTTGCCCTGCTAGCGCGGGTGTGCAATCTCCCTATTCTGATTCAGGTATATATTGTACTTGGGTTGGAATGTTTCAATTTATATTTAGCCATTTAAAAAAAAAAACAGTGCAACCAAATAATCTAGCAGATATAAAAAACTAAAACTAATCTAATAAACCATTATATATTACTCAAACTTAAAAATTCAATGACTGCCCTCTGCCAGATTCATATCAACTTTAATGGATAAAAAAGTTATCGGAGTTTTTTTGTTTTGTTTATCAAGATCTGACTATTTGTATCTGCAATTTTACTTTTTAATTTACTTCTGACACTAATGTGGCTTTGTCTATGTAGACGGTGTTTGCAACTGATTTGCATTCTCGTGAATTTTTAAGGCTTCCTAAATCTCTGGGTGTGGATTTTCGTGCTTCGTAAGTTATTCCTTTTCTGTTAATCTTTTCCTGTTTGAGATTTATTTTTTTTTTCCACTCTGTTTCTCCATCCGTCCTGTAAAGATGGAAGCATTTTGTCCAATTGATCTTTTTCCCTTTTTAATTTATGTTGCTTTGAAAATACACAACTATTTATGACTTTGTTCTCTACATTGCTTCTACACTGAAGATATCAAATTATGTATTTTGAGATAAATTGACATTTGTCTTGGCATTCAGCAAGTCTTTCTGTAACCTGTGGTTGAGTAATATGAAATATATTTATCCATGCTTACTATAACCCAACTTTTGAAGCTTTAATTCCCTAAATATAAAAACTTGTTTACCTGAGGGCAACCTCTTTTTGTCTGGGCAATTTTATTCTGTCTAATAGTAACTATAAGATCGACACTTAGATAATTGTATGAAATGTTCAGGTGCTTCTGCCATAAGCAAACAATTGACATGGGCTATGTATGTTCAGTATGCTTATCCATATTCTGTGAGCATCACGACAAGTGCTCAACCTGTAGGTAAGCGTATTTTTCTAAAATTATATCATTCCATTTGTCATTATGTTTCCATAAGCTTCACCATTTATGATGCATCAAATGAATGTAAATGTTCATTATTTGCAGACTGTAGTAATCAGTTCAATCTTGCAGAAATCTTCCCTCTTTCCGCTGTATTCTTCAATTTCTTTTATTCATTTATCATCAGGCTGCTATTAAATACAAATAGCAAAATTCCTCTACTTAGCCGAATTTTATAGCTTTGGGTGTAAGTCTGAAAGATGATGTATCTAATTTAACGGCTAGCATATTTAGAAGAAAACCTACATTATGTGGAAGACAATGCTTACTAATTGGGATGATGTTTTCAGTCCTATATTCTGGACAATCTCATATAATGCCCCTTCGATCCCAATGTCTTCATCCTGTCACATTTTGCCACTGTAGAATGTTAACTGAAATAGAGAAACAAAAATGGGAATGCACATGGATGGAAATATAAGTGACTAAACTATGATTGGCTTCAGCCGTTCAGGACTGTAAATCATATTGAGATTTCAATGATTGAATGGAAATGTGGTTACTTGATACTTAAAATGCACCTCTGTCTTGGTAAATGTCTTTTATTGTGTTATGGTTTGGTTATTTTGTGCCTTTGCATGTTTTGCAGCTCTGTATTTGGCCAGACTCAATCAGAAGCTGCCTCAGAGGAGAATCGGAAAAGAAAGGCTTGTTAATGTCTCCAGGCTCACAACATTTATTTTGTCGTGTCCATCAAGAGAGCTTATTTTTTAAGTTTCTCTTGATATCTTCTATATACGTAGCATAATGAAATTTTGGCACCAAATTGCGTTTGCCTCTGTCTTGGCGAGACTCAAGTTAATTATGGAGATCAGCATCTGTCAGGAACATTAGCAACAACGGGCTCACCTCATACTAAAGGCTTTATACATCTAGAAGACTATGATTTGCATTATGTTCATGAATTTTTGTTGACGAGCTATCATGATCTTTTGTTGTGTACGTGGAAGTCTCAAACTAGTCTTTGTTTGAAGGTGTCCTGTGATGGTTAACTGAAAACATAGTAAAGAGAGTGGATCGATGAGTTTATACGCATATGTCTTATCTATCTCCAAACCGGCTTGATTTATATTCTTTATACTTTGAATGATGAGTTTTTTTCTTCTTCTGAGAGGGTCCTATACTTTGTACTTAACAAGACCCAGGGAAATTATTGCCAATTAGTTTTCAATCATTATTTTATTGAGTTTTCGATCAATTTTATTTATGAAGAATTTATTTAATGGCAAACTTGTGAATTATATGGTAGTTAAATTTTTAACTGAGAGAGTTTGAAGTTTATGCAAGTTGAATCCATGGACTCTCACTAGGGTTAGGAAAAACTATCAAGTCTGCCAGATGTACTTGTATTATTCACCAATGAAATCGATAGCAGAAATTAAACTCATGTTCTTATGAGATTTGAGTTGAATTTTTACCGACTAGATCAACTTGTGTTGGCAAAAAATTGTTTTTTCCTTGTAAGTTAATTCAAATAGCTGTATAATAGTATAGATAAGAACTCGCGGTATATAATCCCAATTCACCACCTTATTCGCTCCAAATAAAATGGTTGTATATAATCCCAAATTCACCATCTTATTTGCTGGAAAAATTGCACATGTATCCATTCTTACATGGTAACCACCATATATATTAGCTTTCTTATCCATTCTTAAATGGTAACCACCGTATACATTAGCTTTCCCTCTAGAGAAGTGCTAAATAGTACAAGTGTTTCAATGCAAGAATATGCAACATGACATGATTTTATAGGCGAAGAAACTATCATTTTCATGTTTGCCGATATGTGCGCCTTAAAGATAAGAAAACAACAATTTGTTTTATAGATTCCATAGATGTTAATAAAAGTGTTGTATATTATGGGTATAGTAGAAGAGAGCAAAGTGAGAGGAAATGAATTTGTAGAAATGTTTACTTTAGTGTCTATAGAGACATCAGAATGGAGACTGAGTAACATAATAACTAAATGAATTGATTTGGTTAATTATAGATTGGAACTCTATATCCTTGAGTAAACTCTCCATTTTGTAGGTCTAACGAAAGGAACATGAGGGAAATAGGAATAACCTTGACCTCTCAAACAAGTAACGAACTAACATTCAGAAAACAACAGATTATGAATAGTCTCGACAAGTTAACGGAAAGGAAAAGGCAATCTCACAGAATACTGATATGCTCAGACTAAACACCATAGTATGGTTACAATCCAAAGGCAAAAGTTACCCTAACACAAATTCCTGCATTACATTTGACAGCAAAATGCTAACTGTTAAAAAAAAATCAGAGTTTATCATACAAAGGACAGTTAAGACAAGAAAAATCATAATCGCAACTTAATAAATGCCCTCTAATCACGTGAGAAGACAATTGTCACAACTCACATATTTCATACTTCGTGTCATTTTAAGCGTAGTAGTCAGCTATAGATAATAAAACGATATTTTATTCGAAAGCATAAGAAAGAATAGGCAAAAAAAAAAGAAAAAAAAGAAAAGGTAAAGTTGGAAACATTAATCAGTTAAGATAGGTCTATCACCGTGGGAGAGTAAAAATATTTATTTACTATCATACTCTAACAACACTAAATACATTTTATTTCATCTCACGTTTTCTATTCTCTCTCCTCTTGGTTTTTCCTTGTCCAAATCCACCCTTGTAGAAATAATCATCTTCCATCTTTGCACTGTTGAAGATTTGTGGAAAGAATCATTATCCTATCAGCTAAGAAACAAATCTAAAAACATATTTGCCGCAATTTCATGCTCATCGTTTATCCTCCCATTATCATCGTAGCCCTTTATTGCTCATTCATCAACTGAAGAAAAAGAAACATTTTTGCATCTAATTTTTTAAACATTTCTTATTCTAATTATGGAAATTTCTTTGAACATTTCAATTGAATTTGAAACTTATTGTCAAACTACCCTACTGGTACTTTCCAGTAAAGTTCAGATTCATACTTCTCTTGAAGAAACAATTTTGCTTATTTGATAATATATATAATGGGTATTCATCTTAAGTTTAGATCCATGGTTCTCTTGAAGAACCGTTTCTTATTCCAACAGTGAAAAAGTTAAAAAGATTTTTGGCTGAAACTTAAGAACTAGAAAAATTCTGGAAAAATAATGCAGTAATTGATATAAAATGGTTCTGTTGAGAACTGTGTTCGGAAAACATTTCCATGTGTTGCTGGAGAAAAAAACAGGGAGAGAATTTGTAGGAGTTAGAAAGGAGAGAGAACAGAAATTGATAAGGTGTGGGAGGGTGTACGGTGCACTTGCTGCTTTTTCACTCTCTCACAGTGGGAGACCTATTAAGCTCTCCCACCCTAGAAGACGCCCTCAAACTAAAACAAACTGAAGTGATAGGAACTTAAACAAACTGACATAATCAGCATATGAGCACCAAGCTGAAAAGTGTTATGCAGGATTTTTGACGTTGCTCCAAAGAATATTTTCTAGGGGCAACCTAGCATCAAAGCAATAAATGCTATCTTCTTCCATTTTGGATCCTACCATCTGTGACATAATGAGGTTCTTTACTTCCTATTCTATCAATAACGGTGTTTGATACATTCCATGAATAATATGGTCAACAGTCAACAGAAGAATGTCCTGCATTGTTGTTATAGTAGATACAGTCTAAGCTTAATAAAGCCATTGTTTCTCTTTCATTTCCTTTATATTCATGATGAGTTCCCATCACTAAAACAATCGTGAAGATAATCGTTTCAAAAGGGTCATGAGAAAACATTTGAATGCATATTTAAGCCTGTTTGAATTACCTTATTTGAGTTTATCTACTGTCATAACTCATAAACATTTGTCTAAAACCAATCTAGTTACACCACTTGCATTTCCAGTAGCAAGTGGTGACCTGCTATTGCAGGTTCCTCTCGAGGGCAGTGGCGGACCCACGTTGGGCCAGGGGATGCAGCTGCATCCTCAAATTTTATATTTGCACCTAATTTTCTATCTTTGTGTTGAATGAACCCCCTGAAAATTTAACTATGAACCCTCTATCTTTGCTCTCTCATTAAACTGTGTAAATGACTGCCTTGCATTATACTCCATCCGTCCCTAATTATAAAACCCTTTTGAGAATTTTTTTTGTCCCTTTTTATAAGACCCCTTTGTTATTTCCAATTACATTAATTATTTCTTTACATACATGCCCCTATTTATTATACATCTTTTTCTTCAATCGACAATAAATAACATGTTGAAAACATAAACTAACCTTCTTTCTTAAATGATAAAATTGTAAAAATAATAATGATTACAAACAACTTTAATACAAATATCCACTATCTTAATCCCGTGATTTTGACAAAAGGGTCTTATATATAGAAACGGAGGGAGTATTTTATTTGACTGAAGGAATTGTGTCAGTGTGCTATGCATTATTCGCATGTTATTTAGTTATTATTATCAAATTGTAAAAATGATTCTATTCTAAGGTTATCGCAATTTGACATACATATATAATTCAAATTCTACACTAGATAGTTTTCCTTTTAAAAAAAATGTCCTAGCTAATTTAATAAACATATACTAAAATTTCATAATTTAAATATGTATCTTTTAATTTATATACATTATAATAATTATTAATTGATCTTAAAAAGTTTACACAGTCACGTGAGTTTAACTCAGCTGATAGAGATATTGTAGTATGCACTGTATGAGATTTGAACCTCAGATTTTTCACTTATTCACTTTTAGAAGCGAATTTCTAGTCATTAAAACTTGACAGAAAAAATGTCTACACTCATATATTAGAGCCCGATTTAACCATAAATGTCAAGATTGTTAAGCTACACATTCTTTGTGGTTATTCGTGTTTAAGCTTGATTTAACCATTTATCTCCTCTTTGTGTGTGGATTTTTATGTGGTATTTATCACTCTCTCAGTGTCAACAAAAAAAAAATGTTTGCATATCCTGAGCCAGGGTCCTGGCAACGCCACTGCTCGAGGGTGACTCGCAACTGCCAGTGAGTCTTACGACTGTTTACAGCTAGCTATTGTGATTCTATTACATTCTTAGTCAACTGTAAACTACTTGCTAGATACATTATGATAAACGATATTAAAAATTTGTGTATAAACCTTACTCACTATCAATACATACCGTGACCATATGCATTATTTAGCATTCATTTGCCTAAGTACCATATCAAGACTAATCTGCTTGAGTGACTGAACACGGGTAGTGATATTGCGGTAAGAGAACCCACACTCTTAAACTGCTTTATAGCTTTTCCTGCATTTCTTTTGCTCACTTTCTGATCATTGAGCCACCACCAGTCCACCGCCTTCCATGATCCTCACAACCTTTTTAATTTGTTCCCGACTCGCCACCTTGTTCCGTGGACCAAAGGGAGATAAGCTTCACTCACATGCACCAATCTCCATTCAAAAACTGGTCACTAAATCTGGGTATGCAAATCAACTATAATATCAGTACAGTACTTGTTAGCTATTAAAGATAGATAATATTAAAACAATCATCCTAAACTTGCACTTCAAATTTTCAATTGTCCTAAACATTTTTTATCCTAAACATATGGAACACAAAAATCGAATTAATTTTGGTTCTAAATGTTATTTTCGTAGATCATTATATGTCTATTTTGTTTTTACTATATCTGGAGTTCTGGATGTTATATTGAGGTGATCTTTAATTCGTTGGAAAGCTTACAAAATTATCTACATTTTGTATGTTTGACTCGAGAGCAAATTCCACCTGTTTCATGGCTTAAAATGGGCTGGAGTGGAGGACATGATTAAAAAAATAGCTGAAAAGAAATCATGGAATATTAAAGAAGATAAATTGGCACAAGTTCTATAAGCAACGGATGAGAATGGAGTTGCACCCATAAAATAGCATTGAAGTGCTATTATTCAGATCCTTAAAGGATGAATTATTTTCATTTTGTTACCTCCTAGGCATTATTGTAGAATTATTATCGGCTGAATTATTGCTATCTTTCTAATTTCTATTCCTTGTAAATTCAGCATGACATTCACCTTTATAAAGAAGTCACAATCCTTGAATGAAAGATGAGTAGAATTTTGATAAAAATAAACCTTTGTGTGTGTATGAGAGTGTCTCTCATTCTATGAGTTCTTGGATTAATATTTTTTTTTATTAAATTTTATCAACGGCTTCCTTGCCATTATGACGATTGCTATTGGCTAATCATTCCTTCTTGAATTAGAAGTGAGTGTGACACATTCTTTACCCTTTCTTTTCCCAATTCCATCTTTTTATTTACCATTTTATTCCTATACGATTTATGTTTGTTATCATATGTCGAGCTTGAATATCTCGAAGGTGAGAACCGCGGCTACGTTTGAAAGTTGACTTGTTATGAGACAAATTTGTTTAATGAAGTTTTATTGTGTATCACCTTAATGAAGGGTCAGCATATTTGTTATACGTCTTCAATGCTTCATATCCGTTCAGCTTAAGAACAATCAAGAGTTATTGTGTCACCTTAATTAACGTGAGATGGATAGTTTGCAGGGATTCCAATTTTAAAGGAACAGTAGATATAGGAATTTATGGTTTTATTAAAATAATTATTAGTCATTTCTTGTTCCATGACTTTGATGCTCCCACTCGGATCACAACTTGGCGTGGCGCTACACAACTCAACTATTAGTCAGTTCTGTTTTTAAAACAAAATAAATAAATTATAATTTATTTAATAAAAATAATATGCTAAATTATTATTAACTGACGCGAGATTCTATCGTTCAACAAATATTTGACCTAACATCAAGGACTAAAACCAAAACGGAAAATTTGACTAGGATGAAAACATTACATTTCATTTTATAGGAGATTAAAAAGCAAAATTTGCGAAAATTTATTTAACCCATTTCTATATAGAGAGTAAACTTGAAAGCTCGCATATGTATAGCACTAAATATATTTAGGTGAATTATACCTTGTAGTTTGATTGGGTATCAGTACCCTCTAAGCAAAATTTGTTTAGCATTTAATATGACATGACATTGATCGAGGTACATACCTAAACAACTACGGATCAGGATCATCTTCTGCGTTATATTTGTTCTGCCATCATCCTGCCACTAATCCAACGACTGACAAATAAAGTAAATAAATAAAATAAAAAAGAACAGTTTCTTTAATAAAAAAAAACAGTTATCATGAGAGAGAAACGACCTTCATTTTTTTCTATACGCCGCTCTCCATTTTTCAGAATTTCTCAATGTTCTCATCAATCCCGTTTCATAAACACATCTCGTTCATTCATTTGATTATGTACAAAATTAAAAATTAAATAAAAAACCTAAAAAATGGTAGAAATATTGAGAAATTGAATTGAACAGAGGGGAACAAGGAAGACAAAGAAGCCACTGTTATTGAAGTTAGAAAGAGTGAACAAAGAAAGAGCACTTGAGAGAGAATTGAAAGATTAAATGGCTTAATAGATTAGTCATCTCAACGATTTTGTTGGGTTTTTATTTTCCTGAATCACAAACTGTTTGTTTTTGTTGCATTTTTATGCAAATAAACCCTCTGCCGCCATGCTAACATGGTGCTTATTGGAAGAACAGCTCCTCGCCGCCACCGCCGAGCAAACTAACCCTCTGCCGCCGTGAAAACATTGTGTTCATTCGAAGACCACCTCGTCGCTGCTTTTCGTGCTCGCCGGTGATGAAAGTTCTGTGCTTGATAATTAGAGGTTCTGTTTCTGTATAGTTTTTTTTTATTGTTCTCTTTTTAACCATTGGATTGATCGAACGATGGAAAATAGCGCAGGAGAGATGGCATGAGAGAGTAAACTGAAGAGGATCCGGATCCAAACAACTACATGTGTACCATTGAGTTCACCAATATTTATCCCATAAATACGTAATGCTTTGCTTGATATTTTTGCCAAGTGAAAGAAATGTTTTTTTTAAAAGCCAAAAGAAATATTATTAATAAAAAACAGCATGAAGCATGCCAAAATACAGAGAAATCGCAGCGTGCTAATCCAATACAAATTGACAGAGAAAATAAACTGCTCCAATTCACCCAGATTCCTACAACAACCAATACCTATGATCGACAAAAGTGAGCAACACCCAAACAGCTCAACACACAAACTGCAACACGCCAGAACAAGGGAACAGCAGAAACCAACATAGCATCTCATTTGAAAAGTATACTATTCCAACAGTGGATCCAACCCCTACCAAAACAGGAACAAAATGACTAGGAATGCACCGAAAAAACTCATCAATACGACTTACTTCTCTGATATCCTAAGCAACCCCTCGGATTTAGAATCATTTGATTGAGAGCATAATTGAACCCATTCATCTTACTCCTTAACCACTTCCAAGACAGCAACTGAATATTTTCAAGCCAAGACTCTGTACTTCCTCCGCCATATTATTTCGCTTCCGCCAAATTACCCAGATGCATGCAAACCAAATGACGCTAAACCTTCTCGTTATGAACCTTACCACCTCCGAGAAGACCCAAAAATTGGTTAAAGTTCGACATAGCAGAATTGTGCAAGACAGAAGACAAATCCAGCCACCTTAGGATCTCGCTCCATGCCACCGATGATAGCAGACACTCAAAGAAAATGTGAGAGACATTTTCCTCTTTTCCACATCCAAACAGGCATGAATTTTGAGATTCAAACAAGATGCTTCTTGTCGGAATTTTGTTTTGCCAAATTCTCCAAACCAGCACATTAAAGGAACTAATTTGCTCCAAGCAGCTACAAATGCTTTATCTTCGGAATAACTATTGGCCAACCCATTAATAAGTTATGAATAAGCAACTTTAACTGAATATACACTCCTATCCCAAACCCATCTATCCCTCACATTATCTTTCAACACCACCCTTTGAGCCCTTGCTCTAATTTCCTCTACTACTCTCCTATCTTCTTCCACCAAATTGCCTCTCCATCTATTGTACCAATCCGACCCCTCTCCCTCCCCCCCGAACCACCTTCCTAACTGAAGCTTGTTTGTCTTCTGTCAAGCTATATAGATGAGGATATAAATTCTTAAACGATTTCCCGTCAAACCAAGGGTCAACCCAAAAAAAGATTCTGCACCATCACCTATCTCTCTAGATAATTTATCAACAAACCACTGCGCTTTAAAACCCCACGTCCCCCTCACCAAATTTTGAAGATCTCTCCACCACCCTGAATATGCAGTGAAAGAATACACAGCATTAAAAAGCTATAAAAAAAAGTGGCAGTGTTGAAGTGTCTTCATATTAGAAACCTAAAGTCTTGAGGTGCTGCAAATTTTTCTAGAGTGCAGGTTCACTTCTTTCTTAAATTACTGCTTTGTTCTGTGTAACATTTTCTTTTGACTTTAATTTGCTGTCAAGCTAGTGTTTTAGCCATAGTGTAGGCATCTGTTGGGCTCTCTATTGTCCAAGCGGAAAAGTGGCGCAACACGGCCACCCCAAAAATTGATGCGGGGCGGGATGCGGGCGCGTATCCGACGCTATTTCGGTGACGCGGACACTAATATATTTAATATTAAAATACTGTAATGTTGAAAAAGAAATGCTAAAACACCTTAAAAATTACTTAAAAGTCATAATGTATTCATAATTTGAAATAAAACAAGTCTTAAAATGCTCCACCCGCTTTCTCCAAACACTCCAAGGCGGAGCGCTGCATCGTGGTTAGTTGTTTTTCGCCGCGCCGCGATAGCGCCGGTAGCGGCCGCTATTGACAAAGACTTGGGCTGAGTAATTCATTTAAGCATAGAGAAGAGGGTCACTATGTAACTCTTTGGTTTGTTGTTCTGTTTGGTCACTATGTAATTCCTTTCTAAAACATCTTGTGCTACTATATATGCTAGTATTGCTTTTACTTATAAAAGAAAACACTGCATTAACAAAGGCTTTTAACTTGAAGGTCAACTTGTTCACACTTTGAGAATTCTCTTGACATATTTTTGGCAACCAAGATTATTGATAAACATAAAAAGATGAGTGTGACAACACTAAGATGTAACATCTACATGAATGGGGAGAGTTTCAAATATAAGATGCAATGTCGTACAACATATTCAACTTGTACACTCACCTAGGCTGATTCTATTGGGTTCCTTTTATTTGGAATTCCCATGGGGTAGATGGTTGTGAGCTTGGTAGAATCTGTGCTATTACTGCTTATGGAAAAAGTAGTGTCATTTTCCTTAGCAATCTGCAAATCCAAGCGCACCAAGCCTTAAAGTGTTGTTGATTACCTATAAAAAATCTACATATAACCACCACGTTCCCATGGCATCACTATGCTGTTCAGTCCAAATCTTTGTGTAGATCCCATTTTTAGTGTTATAAGCAGGAGATTTGCTATATGCGTTGACCTTGATATACTGCAGCAGGAACAACATTTAGGTCAAAGGACAATTTAAGATGAAAAATAGTGTGTGCTCGTCAAGTATCTCAAATGTAATTATTTACCTTCTGGTGAATTTTTTACTAGAGAAAAGGTTGTCACAAAATGGTTATACAAATATCATTTCTCTTTTTTATTCATCAAAGGTACATACTAAGGGAAATGTATTTCCTACAAAAATGGCATTAACCATTGAGTTATACAAAAAAACTTTAAAGAATAGTTTATCACCAATAACAGCTCATCGTGGAAGCCCCCCAAAGTATAAATATTTTAATTGAGAAGCAGGAGTAAGAACAGGCCACAAAAAGCAACAAAAAAGGTCATTATGAAAACATTAACCAGTTAAGACTGCAACAAATTTGTGAACTGTGAGACAGCCAGAATCAGGAGAAAATTAATCATAACAGCAAACAAACTAAAGAATAAAAAAAAACAAAATAGAAAGAAAAACAACAAATTTGACACAAGAAGTATTGTTCAGCAAAGAACAAATCTAAGACACAAATACACACCGATTGAAATACGTCTTTTGGAAACCAGTTTCAAGCCAAAGAAATAAATCATTGTGATCTAGAGTCGAAGACGCCATAAATGCTAAAGTTCTTTGCAGAAGAGAGTCAAGACAGCACCACTGCAGGCATTTGATCAAACCAAAGATGAACTTATTTAAATTCATGAATTCATAGCATGATATGAGTTTAAACAAGAGCAGGTGAAAAACATAATTTTGAACAAAATAGTTAAGGCATTTTTGTCATGTTACAGAATATAAGAATATAAGAGTGAATGAAAACAGGCCAAATATTTCAGATTTTACAAAATTAAAGGCTGAGTTCAATAGATTATAAACTAATAAAACAATGGCATTAAAATATTTAAGAGCGTACTCTTAGGCAAATACACACACATCATACCAGTGTGTAATATTCATCAGCTACATACCAGTGCATGGTGATCATGGGCACTCTAACCACAATTGCAGGGTGTTTCAAGATCAACCTATGTGGCCCCTAGCCTCTCACCACCATCCCTACTGAATTTGAAACCCTCTACTACACGCAAAATGCTTTACCATACACGGGAACCGCCCGAAGAAGTCCTTTCCAGGCACCCCACCTTCTGTCATCAAATATTGCTCCTTATTGAGATGACACGGACTTCCAAAGCAAATATAAACCACCAAGTTGGCTTCGTTTGAGTTGAGCCAACTCAAACACTAATCATCATCTCCACCATCGTAATCAACAACATACATGATGAAAGTAACTGCATCTAGTAAAATGATTTTACTTGCATGATTATGTGACAGTAATCATATTCATACAAGTAACCTTTCACAATTAGGTTAGTGTGACAGATGCTGACATAAAAATCACCGAACAACCTGCAAGGTGAGTTCCTCGCTGGTTACAAGGAATCTAAAAGAAACCAGGAACAATTTACATATATTACTTATATATTAGCCCTCGAAGTAGAACCAATTTGTCATGAAAATTCAGACTTCAAGCTTAAAACATAAAGTAAAGGAAAAAAAGATGCAGAAATCAAAGTTAGTTGCTGAGGACCCTGTACTTGTACAGGCACCTTGACCCATACCTGACCCTCTACCATGGCTTCACTACTGAATAAAATGGAATTCGAGTGGCTGAAAATAACTATTAGCGAGATTAATTTAAATCTGTGGAAAAATTTGCAGAAAATGCTAAGGAAAGATCATCCAACCATGAAATTGATATATTATTAAATGTAAATATTATGCAACTACAAAAATATCACTAATATACTCCACAAACAGTTAGAGACTTCCACTAGCCCTTACACAAACAAGAGTACTGTTGCAAAACAACACAGATATTGTGGTAAATTTCCACAACAGTTCAAAGAAGTCCAAAAGAGGCATCAAGAGGGCAAAATGTGTTATACAACAAGAGTACTAAAACTGAAGAAAATGCAGCTCCAATAAGTCTCTTTTTTCCATTTCTTCCTACCATCGTGCATCGACCATCAATAATGCCAAAAGTGCTTGAAGTTAAGGTCATCGTCCTATGATTCAAGAAAAACCCATGTTACACAGGAGAGAAAAACATCAAAATACAAAATGTAGAGCAAGCGAGTTAGGATCCTTTCCATTTAAACTCTTCTCCATTTCTTCTATTTGGAGAGATAAAGACACAAAAATCTTGAAAAAAATTAATGATGGTGGAACTCATTTAATGATAGGACCCACCACCTAAATGCTAGTAATAATAAAGAAATTAGCTCCAACCATGATTCCTAAATGCTAGTACCATAACTGACACAACGCTTATGATATTAAAAAATAGATTATACTACAATATCATTATCAAGTACAAAAATGTAATAACCATTGTCTCCAAAGTTAGTTTGGATAAACTTGAACTAGTATAAACAAAACTAAACCAAGAAGAATATCAAATACATATACAATTATTTACAAAAGCATTTTCATGCTTAAAATGTAATTGGATAACACTTTTTTGTTTGTTTTCTACAGGATCCCTCTACTGGAGGTAATCCTATTCGAGGTGCGTCAAACACTTGAATGTGGATACCTTTCCTAGCTGAGATTCAAACCTAGGTTCTACATGTTGTGGGAGTCTAGCCTCTTTGGCTAGAACCAAACAGCCAAACCATGTTGGTTAACTCAACTTATTCGATCAGAAAACAGTCGGTACTCATTCCAAAGCTTTGCTGGCCCATAAGTACCAAAGGGGGTAGGTTTACAAACATACGCTCAGCCAACTTGAATGTTTATACCATACAATTACGAAGTATGAGTACATCACACACAATATAATATATAAGACAAAGTTTTGAAGAATGCAATTAATATCAGTTTTAAGAGAAACTGATATTTTCATTTTCTCATCTATGTATAGACCAATCAATAGATAATAAATCTGCTCAAGTCTAAAGATATTTGTAACCAACCCATTGACATGTTTCTAGCTTTAACATTTCACTCTACTACTTTTTTATGACTTTTTTCCTTGCATTTCAATTTTCAATAATGTATTATCCTCCCAAATTGAGAACAACTTCATACTTTCGTTTTGAATGAAACATTATGAATGCCAACCAAATAAAGATTATCATTCAAGAGTCGTTGAATTTCCTTTAGGGAGGACTATCTTCAAGTTATAATAATATATAAAAACAACCCAAAAAAAACTAATTCAGTTTAATGATTATAAAACACTTGAAATTAATTCAAACAATTAAATCATTGAAGAGAAACTTACTCTCAAAAGGTTGAAAATAAGCTTTCAACATAAGCCTTGGTATGAAACCACAATATTTCATCGTCAACAGATGTAATTTGCTCAACCCTTTTATTTCTCCAATCATAGAGAATTGCATGGTTGTCATGACCGTCATAGCCTTGTTGATTGCTTGCCATTATAAGTGTGCCGTCACTCTCGGAAAGGTACAATGGATACAAGAACAATTGAGAACCATCATATTCCAGTGAATCACTAATGCCATAATCAATTTGAAGGTCCTGAAAACTAATCTTGAGGAATTGAGTCCAAGACTCGTGAACTCCGTACTCCATCATCATCCATAAAACAAAATGGGTCTCCTTGAAACGGTGAGAAAAACATAGACAATCCATCAACACAGTAACAGCTGGCTCAACCGGTGGTACTTCAACAAATCCCTGCGATGGCAGCAAATGTCGGTATGTCTCCGTAGTCAGATCAAGTGATAAAATGAGAAATTGCTCGATTGAAATATCATTCCTTTCATATTCAGTCTTATTTCGAATAGCCAACCAATTAATAGTGCCACTCACATACACACCGTTATTCACATATGGATGACAAGGACCAACCTCAATGTCAAAAGGAACAACGGAAAAATTTGGAATATCTCTCCAAACATTATCTCTCAAACTAAAAACTTTGACCTCGTTCACGGAAAAAGCCACCACCTTATAATCGTCGTTTGAAATATCATATCCAAACGTTAACCTGAAAAACTTATTTAAACACCCTAATATTTGAGATAATGTGTTAGTGGCTGGGTTCCAAAAACGTAACCAATGTTGTTCTGGCTGCAATGTTGTCCAAGCATAATTGCGCAAACAGAGCAACCCATTGCAGGAACCAATAATGATACAGCAATACAAATTACTCAATAGGTAGGAAGGATCGTTAGGAATGTGCACAAACCTCAACCGGTACCGATCGAGGATGATGCTTAACGGAGCCTCGAGCAAATGAGTTACAGGAAAGGGCACGACACTGCAATCCGTCTCGTCTTCGGTGATGGACCGGTCTGAAAGTATTGCGAGGTGGGTGTTCCGTGGCGATCGATGAAGATGAAATTTGGCGAAGACGGGATCATCAGAAATTAGGGTTTTCCATGATTTGCAAACACATTTGAATTGCATAAGAGTTTTGACAGGAAGGCGTGATAGGATTTCCACGATGAGTTCATCAAGGAGGAGAGACGTTGGAGCGCCGAAGTTTGAATGCGGTGGAGGATCGGAATTCGTCATGAGAGGCAAGTATGCTGGTGACTGTGAAGATTGCGATGATTTGTTGTTGAAATTTGAGATCGAAGTACAGTGTTGAAGATGAAGGAATGGATTAAAGTTGATTCAAAAGGATCGTCTTTGTTGCTTTGGACTATGGATTAGAATGGAACTCTGTATTTTTTCATGTCACAATATCAATTTAAAAATATGAGTTATTTAAGGGGATGTATTGGATTAGGATTCTATGAGATTTTAAAAAAAATTTAATTATGAAAAAGTCTTGTAATATTCAATCAAGATTTTTTACAATTTAAAAAAAAAAATTTGTGGTATTCGATCAAGGCTCTTTGTCATTTTAAAAAAGTCTTGAGGTATTCAATAAGACTTTTCATCATTTAAAAAAAGTCTTGTGGTATTCAAAATCATTCAAATTTCGAAGGATTGTTTAATAAATTGGATTTTGATGGATTTTGAGGGATTTTGTAGTGTAATTTTAACAAGAAAAAGTCTTTCATGAAAAGATGAGATTTCTTGAGATTGTTTTTATTTTAAAAATTACTATCTTTTTCTTCTTATCTCTCTCTTCGTTTCTCTATCTCTCCATTCTCTCTCTATCTCTCTCTCATCCCCCCTCTCTCCCTCTCTCTATCTCATAAAAAAATAAAAAATTGTATTGAGAATATTATGATAGAGAGTATATTGTAATCAATGTTCCGCAAATCGAGTGTTAAATCTTTCCGAATCATTACAACTTATTTGCCGATCATAATTTTATAAAAAGAAAAAATAGGTATTAACATAAAAATTAAAATACAATGTAGAGAGAGAAAGTTGTCACGTAAATTATCATAAAATAGTCGTATAAATATCATTTCTCTTAAAAATAACCATACAAAAATGAATGATGTGGCAAAAGATTTTCATTTGATCAATGTAAAAAAAATCTATGCATCCTCTTTAATATTTCACATTTAGAATTTGTTTGACATGACCAATTAACTAGCTTACAATTTATAAGAACACATGATTGAGAATAATATGTTTGGTAAATTTTTTTTTTTTTTTTTTTGTCAAGTAGATCAATGGATAGATTCGGAAAGAGATCTTATAGTTTATTGTAGTCATACGAGTTTATAAATTATAAGTCATACACTATGTTTGGTAAGACATATATATGAGCTTATAACCTTTTTTTTTTTTTTAAAGAATGAGCTTATAACTTATAAACTACTTGGTTGGTACTTGCCATTTTCTCATAAACTTATAGCGTTTTCTAATAAGCTGATTCAAGTTGCTTGTGATTTATCATTTTTTGTTTTAATTTTATTGCTGCAACCATAATTCAGTCAACTAGTTTATTTGCAAGTTATATGTTAACTTACAAGTTATCCAACGTAAGATTGATTTAGACCCAAGATATCGAGGATAGAACCTGCAACAAATAGCTCTCACATGACCATATGTATAATGATGGCGTCGTTCGTCGCAAGCTAATCCGCTATAAAGTAGTTATCAATTATTTTTATCAAACAAATTCTATAAATACATAGAAGTAACGAATCTAAGATTGAATTCGGACCTTTTCCATCATTGTTCCGAGAACCTTCGACAAACTAAATATGTTGCGTGAACAATTGCCTCCAATGTGATTAACCTAGATTTGTCACTGATAGCTATCATGATGCTTAATATCCATGGTAGTACTCAAATTAATATAGTTAATCATGTCATTCCATCATATTTCGTGAATGAAATGTTGGCGCGAATATTCTAGTAATGATAAAATTAAAAAACAATATATTTTTGCTAAAAAAGAATTTTGGAAATATTGGATATATAAAATTCAAATTTCAAAAAATAAATAAATATCGAAGTGTTGGAGTGGAGTGGAGTTTAGCAGTTGGGAGTGTAGTAGTAGAGAGAGAAAGAGTTGAGACCTGAAATCGTACTGTGTACCCTAATAAACGCAACACCGATTGACAAGTAAAAATACATCGAAGCTGCGAGAGAGAGAAACAGAGAGAACATGGCAGAAGATGGAACGAAGAAGATGAATGACGATGTCGACGTGGTTCAGTCTCAGATTGAAAATGCGATGCGCTCTCGCGTTTCTCACTTCAAGCAACAAGCCGAGTTTGTTTCCTTCTCTTCTCTTCTTTTCTTTTTTCGCGAAACAATTAACACTGTTTCTTTCTAATACTCTCTCTGTTTAATTTTCAATGCAGTTCTTTGACATTTGCAAGTGTTCGTAGATTGCTCGAGAAAGATTTAGGGTTTGACGAGTTTTCTTTGGATTCTCACAAAAAATTTATCAAACAATCTTTAGACAAGGTCCTTCCCTACACTCTTCTTTTTTCAAAAACCCTAATTCCAACTCGTCAATTGTGCTTTCAATCATTAACTTATTTTAAGCGCTTATCATGACAAGCTCATATTTATAAGCTATTTTTATAGCAAAAGATAAAATTTAAGCTATATTGTTTTCTTGTAAGTTATAAGCTCTCTTCATAGGGTCTGTTTGGTAAGACATGTTTTTGACTTATAGCTTATGTCTTATAAGCTCATTTGACAAAAAAAAAGACTCATCTGGTAATATTCACTTTACTAGCTTATGTCTTATAGCTTATTTTTACTAGCTTATAGCCTTTTTTGATAAGGCAGTTCAACTAGCTTATAGCTTATCACTTTTTATCTCAATTTTACCCTTGCAATCTTAATTGAAAAAATAAATGTTACTTAATTGAACCTCTTTTTATGTCATTTCATACTTATAAGCTACTTCACGGCTAATTTTACCAAACACTACAAATTCAATCAACTAGGTTATCAGCTATCAGCTCTAAGGTAGCTTATAAATCATCCGCTATAGGCTAGATTATCCGCAATTTTTTTATCAAAAGCTACAAGCTGTTTTCATAAGCTATTTTGGAGAACTTATGGAAATAAGTTGAAAAAATCTTTTGAACAATGTCACTGTTTTCATGAGTTCTCCCAAACAGTCTAAAACTTATGGTAGTAGATAAACTCAAATAAGTCAATCCAAACATACCTTTATTCTTTTATTTGGACTTTGTTTTATGGAAAATATTTCTCTATCTTTCTGCTGCTGCTGAAAAGTTGGTTTTTCTGGCTGTTTCTGTGTGGATTTTAAAAATTACCTGGCTTGTCAAATACTGGAAATGGTTGGTCATGGGGATGTAGCTGAAGAAACTTATTGTTGGTCAATCACAAAATTATGCTTTTACATGAAATTCATTTGATGGCTGATAATTGTTTTTTCCTCTTTACTTAAGCTGAATACAAATTTGTTTTGTTTAGTGTGACCAAACTTTGGTTACCACAAGTCAAGTATAAATGTATAATAAACAGACGTTCACTACCACTTTCCTCCAGTGGTCATGGGGATGTAGCTGAAGAAACTTATTGTTGGTCAATCACAAAATTATGCTTTTACATGAAATTCATTTGATGGCTGATAATTGTTTTTTCCTCTTTACTTAAGCTGAATACAAATTTGTTTTGTTTAGTGTGACCAAACTTTGGTTACCACAAGTCAAGTATAAATGTATAATAAACAGACGTTCACTACCACTTTCCTCCAGTGATGATAGTTTGTTTTTTATTATATATTTGCACTGGATTTGTTTTTTTTGAAAATTCTGATGTGATGACAAATGCTCGGATTTTTTGTATGTGATGAAGAATGCTCGGGTTTTTTGTATATGAATGTGTATTTTTGTGCTTATTTCTGCCACAGTGCTTAGGAGAGGCTGGTGATGACGATGATGCCACAAAGATGTCTGAGGAGGACGGGGAAAAAGGTGAAAGTACACAAGAGACTGAAGGACAGAAGGAGGAACATCAATCTAAAGATGAAAAGGATCTCCCTGAAGATGAGGAGAAAATGGAAGATTCTCCGGTATTAGGTCTGCTTAAAGAACAAAAGGGGGGTAAACAAGAAACCAAGATAGCAGAAGGCAATGGGAAAAAAATAGTTCCAAATGAGAACGTAATTAAGAAAGCTATTAAAAAAAGATCCTCATACCTCAAGGCTAATGCAGAGTATGTTGCTGATTTTTCTAATTTTTCATTGTTCCGACCTCTCTGTGACAGTGCACATATTCTTTCTGTTCTTACCTTTGATACATTTATTATATCAGCATATATTATTATTTGGTTTTAGTTCTTAAGATGTGACATGGAGTACTCCTCATTTGTTGATTTCAGAAATGTAACTTTGGGTAGTCTTCGCCGATTATTGGAGGAAGATCTTAAACTTGATAAATTTTCTCTGGATCCCTTTAAGAAGTTTATAAGTAAAGAGCTTGACGAGGTGAGTTAAAAATCTGTCAAATAAGTTTCATCGATGCGCATAAGAAGGACAAAAATACACAATGTGATGCTTAACAGAGTTATGTTTAACGTGAAGGTATTAATGTCTTCTGAAGTTCCGGAACCTGCAGAAAGGGCTAAGAAAATTGTTAAGAAGAAACCTGATACCAAAGTAACTAAAAAGGTCAGTGCTGAAGATAACTCTGATACTTCAGATGAAGAGAGTGAAGGGGAAGATAATGAGGAAGATGAAGTCAAACCTAGAAAAAAAAGTGTTCCAAAAGGCAAGAAGCAGACTCCTGTTGGATCCAAAAAGCGTAAAGGAGATGACACCAATCTACCCAGCAAGAAAAAGGTCAAGCCTGATAAAGCAGCATCAGAAGACAATAGTGATGCAGGAGACCATGGAAAAAACTCTGAAGATGACCAGTCCCATTCGTCGGCAGAGAATACTACAAAGGTTATTACTAAATTATTCTTCATTATGTGCTGAGTACAAATAGAAATGCTTGCTATAAACAGTCATGATCTCTTAGCTGAATGTGAATACCAGCTCCTTATATAATGAAATATCTACCTGTCAGTCATTATTATTTGTTGATTTCTACATGTTAAATGTATTAAATATGTTAGTTTAGTTATATTTAATTAAATCACATCCTTTTTTCCTTGAACTTCAGAAGAAACAAGTTTCAACTCCAACTCCTGTGTACAGTAAACGTGTGGAGCACTTGAAATCTGTTATTAAAGCATGTGGGATGAGGTGATTTTCTATTTTGGATTCCTATGTTCCTAGTTCTTTGTTGAGGATGATTGTTTGATTTTATATATTTCTGTTACAGTGTTCCTCCCGTTATTTATAAAAAAGTCAAGCAGGTCCCTGAAAACAAACGGGACGGACAACTAATTAAAGAATTGGAGGAAATACTATCTAGAGAAGGCTTGTCTTCAAATCCATCTGAGAAGGGTGAGTTTTTTTTTTATTTTTTACTGTTAATGATCCTTCATCCCTGAATGTTAGCTTTCATTATTTGCATTCTGATTGAATAGTATATGCATTCCATTATCAAAGGGGATCTTGGAGCTGTAGTTATCAGCTATGCCCAATTATCTCTCACACAACCCAAACAATTGAAAGCTTTTCCTGTTTTCCAGTTTGATCCTGGCTTTTTTTTGTGCAGTAAGTTCTGAATAAAATTTACATAAAAACTACGCTGAAGTGCTTGTGAATATATTATGAACATATTTAAGTTGTCCTTTTATACTTTAAAATAAATTAGTCCTATCATCTATGTGACATAGGGTCCTAAGTCCTAACTTTCATTCTTTCAGTATGTATGTTGTGGAGTAAAATGTCAACATTACAAACCAAAAATAAATTTTGGACATTTTTATTGATACATGTTGTTTGCCTTTGCCATGTAAAAGTGCCATTCTCTATTATTGGAGTTAGGTGACATAGTTTTAAGTAGTCTCAGACAAACATGGCTGCACAGAGAGGGTATGAATGTATTGAAAAACAAAAACTGGAATATTTGATAGGTTACTCCAGTATTTGGAAATAAAGGGGATATTAATGTAGTTTCAATTAAACCCTGAAGATGTTAGATTTGTATAGCAGTCCCTTTTTTTTGGGTCATTTGAAATCCAATGTTTGCTGCATTAAGTTGCAGAATGCTGATGCTATAGCCACTGATATGGTCTCATTTTATCGTTATATTTTTATTGGTCATATTTTTCCCTTTTTTTTTATTTTCTTAGAAATCAAAGAGGTAAATAGGAAGAAGGCGCGAGCCAAGGAACTTGAGGGTATTGATATGAGTAATATTGTGTCAAGTACACGTAGAAGGGCGACGATTAGTTTTGTGGCTCCTTCACCACCAAAGCCCAAGATTCCAGTGGAAACTAGTGGCAAAGATACCAAAGGTAGTGATAACGACAACGATGATGAAGGCAAAGAAAATGAAGAGGAGGAAGAAGATGAAGATGAAGAGGAGGAGGATAGCAGTGATGATGATGGAAGTGAGAGTGAAGAATTTAATGCGGGTAAGTCTATTTAAAATATTTCAAGGCACTGCACTGCTTTCATTTTGTTGGTCTATCATAAATCATAATAGGTTCTGGAATCATGCGTTTCTCTAGTCCTTTTTGCAGTGGTTAAGTAGTCTGTTGTTGATGTTTAATTGCTTGGATAGGGTAAGCAATATGGATAGTTGGAATTCAAACTTGAATGTTCTATCAAATGATTCCCACGTTCTATATCTCTGAGCTTGCCCTGTATAGCTCCATTTTGTTATCTAAATGCTGTTGACAATAATATTTAAAACATCTGCTTTTAGTTATTACTAAATTTTTTATAAGGTCCATGTATTCAGGACTTAGATAGAGCAGCCATAATTGATTAGCAACCTCAATTTGCTTTATTTTTTTTTTGGAAGAAGCAACCTCAATATGCTGAACACGCACGGATAATGATATCTACATAGTAAATGCAGCGCATTTAAAGAATCTCTGGAACATAGAGAATATTTTTGTCCCCCCTCATATTTTTCATGGGTGATGAAAGATTTCAGTTTCAGGTTTATCGACATGTATTTCATTTTTTTATAGATCTTTGTAGTGTATCCCGTGTAACCTAGTTTAGATCGTGTTTTCAAAGTTTTAGCCAAAATCTTAAATACAGAGGAAGATTGAGTTGTACTTGGAACACAATTCTTATTGTGAAGAAATTTAACTGACTTCTTTAACTGTCTTCTTTAACTCTGGTGCATTAACTTCTCTAAGACAACAAGTTGGCAACATATATGTGTTACTTTTATTTTCTTTTTTTGCTTTGTTTGAAAGTAAATGTCCTTATATTCTCTTATTCATGCAGATGAAGAGGACAGTGATTGAACTCGGGCAGATTCTGCAATAAATAAAAGGTGAATCTTCCACAATTAATTAGGAAGTGATGGTGTATAATGTTATGCATCACATTGTGTTTCTCTAATTATGTATCTTTCCTTTCTCTTTTTACTTTTTTTCCTCCAAAATTTTTTCGTGTCAGATGACCAATTAATTAGGAAGTGATGCTTGTTGCCGAAACATTATCTAGTTTCCCCTTGGTCTATGGATAGGAACTTAAAACACTGGATTGAAATTTAATATTTTTTGTCCCCTCTAAATTCTAAATAGACATGTTTACGGTGAGATTGCCTCATTTCAATCGTAAGTGGCAGTGTTTCTAGTGAATAGTGCTTGAAAACTCCGGTGTCTGTTGAAATTTACGTCACATATGACTTGTATATAACTTGCTTAGAAATCCACAGTATGCTAAACTTGAAATGGAATTGATTTGTTCAAGGTATTATATTCGTTAAAAATGGCTTGCATTATTATTGGTGTAATACACCTGTTTTCTTTTATTTGAAGTTATTATTTCTCTGCTTTAAGAATACCTTATTGTATCCAAACCTAAAATATCGATGTGGTCAGCTGAATCTGAATGAGTTTTTTCGTTGCTGTAAGAGTTGTTTTTATTTGAACAACCATTCATATGACAAACTATGGAACAACCAGAGATTTACAAAGAAAATGAAATATTGGCACAAAAACCAAAGCAATAGAGAGAAATTAAAAACATAATGTGAGTATGAGATTGTCACAAAATTTGTCAAAAAATGGTTTTAAAAATATAATTAATCTTTTTGTAATAAGTTACTATGCTTTCTAAACTATGTAAATGGAGAAACATGAACTTACATGGTTGGATAGGGGGAAACATTTGACTTATTTGAATTTCAGTTTGATAAGATCTATATTCTTTTTGGCTTCTAGTTTTTGTGTTAGGTTATCATGCCAACTAGGGTATAAGGTACAACCAAGTCTCCGTTGACCCATTTTTGTCTTTTGAATTTTTTCTCATTGTGACCTTTCCACAGTATCCAAATGCATGCGTACTACATGACTATGCATCTTTCTATCCTCA
This sequence comes from Medicago truncatula, assembly GCF_003473485.1. NCBI lineage: Eukaryota > Viridiplantae > Streptophyta > Magnoliopsida > Fabales > Fabaceae > Medicago > Medicago truncatula. Next base: position 36,081,559 of record NC_053044.1, read on the forward strand.
CTCTTCCATTCACAATCAGACTCTTAGACTTTTGAAGAACGTTAGGTATTGAACCAATTTAAAATCTGCTGCCAAACCTCTGCTGCTAACTTGCATTCATAAAATGCATACATGTGAAACATTCCTCTTTCCACATCCAAACGAACACAACTTTTGTGATTCAATCTAAACTCATTTTAATTGGATTGTCTTTGTCGGGATCCTATGCATTATTCTCCTTGAACTCTGTTTCCATCTCTATATGCTCTTCGCAGTGCAACTTTTCCTGAGTTGATTTTTTCAAAATTTTTATTCTTTGTTGTTTGTATTGGGTGATGATTTTAGTTTTTGCGTATTTTCCGTTTATTTTGTAAATTTGTGAAAACTGAGGCTGTGATGAACAACAACATTTCTCGAATCTGATAATGATTATATTGTTTTTTGATGACCGTGTTTGTGCGTGTCTGAGCCTCTTGCTAGTTATTCTCCACACCAAACTTTAACTTTTAGAGGTAATAAACCATTCCAAACAGCTGCAAGCTCACTTGAATTTTCTGCTTCATATTCTTCTAAGATTGACGAATACGCTTCTTTTACCGAATATCCATTTCTAGACCAAACCCACTTGTCTTCCTCATCTTCTTTACATGAATCCTCCGCACTTTTTCTATTATTTCCAACTCCAATCTTTTTGCTTGAGTGCATAATAGTTATTCTTGAGTGCAGAGATCTGGACCTTCTATTAAGGATTGGAGGAATCTCTATCTTCCACATAATCCAATGCCTTTGAGGAGATGATCAAGTATGAGAAGTACGCATCAGAAAATAAATGAGAAGTAAAATGTTCCAATTACATGAATTCAAGAATAGATGACAAGTAAACACTAATATAGAACTGATATAGAACAAATAATCTCTATACTTAGTACTTACGGTACCAATATCTGTATAATAATTTGCTTGTGCACTTAGTATTGATTTTCTTTTAGTTGAGGATTATTTAAAGTATAAATTTATTTGTTATATTTAAATATTACAAATGTTGTAAAGTCATATTTGGAAACCTAGAAATGTGATTCCCCCAATTTCTAGGTTTCTAAAAATCACATAACATTGAAGAAAAAAATTAAGCGAAGATTCTTTCAGTTTTACACAAACAATCAAGACAATGGCAAACATAACTCAGTACTCCTCTCCGTTTCAAAATATAAGCAAATTTGACTTTTTAGATTCATTCAATTAATGATGTATGTGGTTCATATTATGGACCACATACATCATTAATTGAATGAACCTAAAAAGTAAATTTACAAAATTTGCTTATATTTTAGAACGGAGGGAGTATATCCAATACACAACTCCTTCTCAACTGTTCATAAAACCTCAAAGCCTCACCAAATCTCCGTGCACAACCAGCCACCATCATGGTGTCCCACGACACACAATCCTTGTCACAAACTTGACAGGACATGCTCCTAGCTTGTTTCATCATCCTAATTTAACATAACGAGAAAGAATATTGTTCCAAGAATACAAACTTATAACCTACACTTGACTAACATGTTGCATTTGTTGTTGTGTGCAAGTGTGAGTATATGTCCCACATAAGATAAAATAATAAAGGTTGAACACCTTATAAGTAAGAGGACCCATAAACCCATTGCCTTAAGGTTTTGGGTAAGAGTGCGATGTCTCTCTTGCTTGTGTGGTTGTTCTAGGCTCGATGTGGACGGTCCCCCTCGCTCCCTTCATGATCCAACAACATTCATGGACGTAATTGCTGCTACATAAATGCATGGGAAATAAATGGTTGGCTAAAAGAGTGGTGGGGTGTTTGAAACTGATGTTCTTCATATGGAGGTGAACAAGCTTACCCTCGGTAAGCCTTCGGGATGCAAAAGGTCAAGAAAAGAAACAACTTCATGGATATAGGTTTATGAAGAGAGGATGGGTCTGAGTTCTTCAAAAAGATGCATAACGTTTGAAGTTGAGGGTTGGAAGTGACGATGGCATTGCAGACAAAATCCATGTCAATGCGAAGTATGTAAATTCAACGAGAACTTTATCCTCTATGCAACTGTGGTGTTTGTGACAATGAGTTGGAATTAGAGCATTTACGTGAATTCCTGAAAACCAATAATCTCTTTTCTGGGATTTCAACATTGAAAAATCACAAAATGATAAAGAAAATGAGCATTGGGGGTTGAATTATTGCACATGTCCAACTGGAGTGTGAGAACATATATAGTGAGCTAGTATGTTTTTTAGTGTGGAGGTCTATATGGTCTAAAAGTTCGAACCATTATATTCAAACTCTCCACCTCTTATAAACATCTTAGTTTATCTTGTTTCTTCCTACTAGATACTTCTTGCTTGTCAGCATTCCTCCTTAGGTCCAACCAAGACTCTTGTTTCAATATTTTGATCCGTTTGTGACTTGGATGAGAGTAGAGTCTCACTTTTTTATGTTGAGAATATAATTCATAGCTGTGATGTCTCAAGTTAGTTAGTGAATTTGTTACAAATTAGTTGCTAGTTAGTTACCTTTGTGTGGATGACTTTTATTACAAGCAATTGTGTAACTCCTGTAAATAAGATCATGTAAATGTGAACTTTCAATCCTCAATGAAAACATATTACAAATATCCTCTCTCTCTCATCTTGCACAATTACTCTGCGCCTATCTTTGTGTTTAGTGTGATCTAACACTACCCTCTTTTTTTCATTTTTTAGTGGTCGAGTCTGAAGGTCCAATTCAAATTATATTTCTTGTTCAATTTTTTTAGTTAGCGGACTTGGCTATAATACCACTTGAATTATTGCACATGTTTAAAAGTTCAAATCAATATCCAGAAGTCCTAGCTCAACTGGTAAAATGTCGAAATTGTTAGGCCGGATGCCATGATCGGGGTTCGAATCCCGGTACCTCCACTTGTGTGTGTCAGTTTATAATGGCTTTGCCATTCCGTCTATCTACCAAAAAAAAAATTCAAATCAATGGACTCAAATTTCTCACCTCTTATAATAATTTTTTTTTTAAAAGGACCTCTTATAAGCATCTTATTTTCCATGTTTCCACTTATGTGAGACTTCTTATTTTTCGATCCATGGGTTCCCAAATATGATTTTACGAAAATTAGTAATATTTGAACATAACAAATATGTAATTTAATTAATCAAATATGATTTTGAAAATATAACAGGCAATTCAACACAACGGCTTCATTGATATCTTGAAACCATATCATTAGGATCTCACTCTTGCTCCCCTGCCAAGCTGAAGGATATCTCTAATACCACTTGTTGGGAGAGTTTGGGGTGCATATTGAGCAACAACGATCTAAAAATCTAGGACCCCGAAGAGAGACATCGACACCACAAATATATACCCAAAACCTTAAGGAATTGGATATATGACTCACCTCTCTTATATATAACATTTCTTATATTTCTAATTGATGTGATGTCAAAGTTTCTAAGAGGTCACATACTCTCTTTTTTATAAGCAAATAATTATTTTATTTTTTAATGGAGGGGTCCTAGAAATTTATCACATTGTCTAGACTCTAGACTCTCCGACAAGTGTTATTAGAGTCATCTTTTAGCTTGGCGGGGGAGCGGTAGTGAGATACTAGTGTGGATCAAGTCTAGTGATGTGAATGATTCACACTTACGAGAGATATTATTGGAATTCAAATGTTAGTGGTTAGTGTGACATCGACTAAAAACGAAAGAAATATTGGCTATATAAGAGAGCTGACCCATATAACTAATGTCTTAAGATTTTTATGTCAAAATATGATGTAAATGTTTCTTAAAGGTTCTAGATGTTGATTCTTTGAAGTCTCAACCCTCCCCAATCTCCCTAACAAATAACTATTGTCATCTATACACGTGACAAACTTGAAAATTATAATCTGTAGATAACTTAAAAAGACTTTGGAGATCAAATGAACGAGAACATTATTTCTTTCGTCTAAGTAATCAAGTTACTGCTTATTTTAAACCTTCTCTTAGTATATTAATAAGAGTATTGTTGTTGACACATTTGGTTTGGCTGAGAAACACGAGTAAATTACTCAAATGTCCCTCGGCAGTTAGCTGTCGAAATTTTAAAGAACTGACTGCAGTTAACTGCCGAGGAAAACTTCGACAGTTAGCTGCCGAGGAATTTCAAACCTGAAATTAAATAAGGAAATACACCTAAATTTTCCTTAATTAAATTCAATTCTTTAATCCTTTTAAGCAATTAAACATAATTTTATGATTTCATTCATATGATTTTGTTGCCATAAATGAAGAAATATGAGAGATGAATAATATCTGCAATCGGTAGTTAATGGACCTAAAATGATGATTCAATAACAAAAAATGCAACAACAAAAACACTACAAATGATAGAATAATTATATTTGTAATTATTAGTAATTAATTTCATTGATGTCTGTCATTATTCATAGGTTTGACCAACCTATTATTACTTTATAATAATATTTCAGATATTATTACTTTAATTAACATGAAAAACGCAACAACAAAAAATAAAAATGTTTGCCATCAGTAATTAATGGACCTAAAATGATGATTCAATAAAAAAAAATGCAACAACAATAAACATTATAAATGATAGAATAATTATATTTATAATTAATTTCATTGATGTCTGTCATTATTCATAGGTTTGACTAACCTATTATTACTTTATAATATTTTAGATATTATTCATCTCTCTTTCAAATAATTATATTTGTAATTATTCTATTAATAAAACCTCTTTTATTTTTGTAGAAATAAAACCTCTTTTCTATTACCAGTAAGAAACGTGATCGAATATGTAATTCTAGGATCTCATATTTCTTCATTTATGGCAACAAAATTATATGAATGAAATCAACAACGTTATAAAAAGAATCATGTAGTAAATAATTAAATTTAATTAAGGGAAAATTTAGGTGTATTTCCTTATTTAATTTCAGGTTTGAAATTCCTCGGCAGTTAACTATCGAAGTTTTCCTCGGAAGTTAACTGCAGCCGGTTCTTTAAAATTTCGACAGTTAACTGCCGAAAGATATTTGGATAAATTACTCCTGTTTCTCAGCTAAACCAGCTAAATCAAATGTATGAACATCAATACTTAGTTAATAGTAGTGTGAGTTAGACTCTTCAAGGAAAAAAAAAAAAAAAAAAGTTCATATAAGCGTGCTTATATTGCGAGTGGATTAATTTAAGTGCTATATCGCAATTTTTTTTTATAAGCTTCTTGATTGCATTAAAATCTGTCTACTTTTAAAAAGTTGTTGTCTCTTTTGAATCACACATGAAAGTGTGATAAACTTTTGCAAATTTAAACTATTCATGTTTTACTTTCTTTGTTTGTTTCTATATATATTTTTTAATTTATGTACAAGCTGCCTGATCTCTTTTTTTGAGTTGTGCAACTGTAAGTAATTTTTTCTTCCTACTCTTTCAAGTGATGTATATTAATTTTTTGCAACCTGGCTAGCTTTCGTACCAATGGCATTTAAATGAAAAAGTGGATTGTTTTTTTGGTAGTAAAAAGTGGATTGGTCAAGCAAACTATTATATATTACTATTATGCATGGGACCCTTTTTTGGACAATCATTCTATAGTAATTTGTAAAGGCTTAACTTAAAATAAAATAAAGGTTTAATTGCACTTTTGGACCTCTATCTTTTAAAAAGTTGCGGTTATGGCCCCTAACTAATTTAAATACAAAACAACCCCCTATATTTTAATTTTTTGGCAGTTTTGGACCCCCAATCCATTAGTGAGGTGCCACGTGGCCCCCTAAATAATACACGTGGCACCTCACTAATGGACTGGAGGTCCAAAACTGCCAAAAAATTAAAACATAGGAGACTGTTTTGTATTTAAATTAGTTAGGGGGCCATAACCACAACTTTTGAAAAGATAGAGGTCCAAAAGTACAATTAAACCTAAAATAAATAAAGAGCTTTTAAAAAAACTTAAAAAGAGTAGACGTCGATATTCACTTAAATGTGGCTCGGCCACTAAATTAAAGGTTTATATGCATTAACAAAATAATATAATAAAGTAAGAAAAAGAGAAAATATATTAATATTATAACTTTGAAATATAAAGAAAAAAATAAACATATTTGCAATAAATATTGATGTGAATTTTTAGAATTGTTTTCTCAACCACTATTATAGGCTTAAAGACATGTATATATTGTTGGACGTGTACATCTCAAAAATGAGAAAAAATGAACCTTTACTATTGTTAGTAAAAAAATAAATTTTATAATAATAATAAACGTAGAATAAAAATAATATTTATTATAATTTACTAACAATAGAAGAGTCTACTATTGGATCAGATCCATATTAGACAACCCCTATTTTGTCATGTTATTCTATTATTATAAGTGTGATATAAAATTGAATGCAAAGTGTTCCGTAAGTGTAGTTCAGTTGGTAGTTAATAGGAATAATTTGTGTAGTGGTCGGGGTTCGAACCCCGAATTTCCCACTCCATACATAATATGTGTGAATCTAGCCACTAGACAAAAAAAAAAATTGAATGCGAAGTAGATATAATAAGTTCTTTTTAAATATCAATTTACATATATGATTTTTTTTGACCAAATTTACATATATGATAATAATAATATTATCGTTCTATTAAATCAAATTAAAATAACGTTTATGATACGTTTATTAAATCGAATTAAAAAAAAAAGAATTCTTGACAAAAAAATAGAATTAAAATACACTCCACAAAACACAACTTTTAAGATTATGACAAATAACGTTACACACACACAATAATGTTAATATGTTTCGTAGTGCTCATGCACAAGAGTCAAGTTTGTGACTAGCTATAATTGATGTTGGCATTTTTATGGACGCTTAAATCAATTATTATCTCCATAAAAGTTCTCATGGTCTTTATTTTGGTCAAAAAGATGAGATTTCTTTAACAAGAAAGCTACTAGTAGGTAGTAGCGTTCAATTTCTTTCTATATGGGACATGCATACTTTAATTTTGTACAATAAGCAATGCACCTTATGGTCATAGCATGGTGTCCTTCTAAGCAATCCAAAGAACATATCCAAAATATAATTTATTCATCTTTCCGTCATAATTTATCATTTATTTTTGTCAATTTAGTGCATATATAAAATCCAATTCTACTTTTAGTATTTTCTTAGGTATGTATCTAGCCTTTTTTGTTTTGACGGAATCTAGACATCTTTGGTTTATGCATATCTTATTATCATTAAGTTTTTCATGTTGAAATTGTTAAGTGGTAGACTAATATGATTGTTTACAACTTGGCTAGAGTGACTATATAATGCATGCTAGCTCTAAGACTTTCTATATGTATTCGTCATTTGATTCTTAATGAAATGAAGCAGTTCTATTATTGTCGACAAGAAGTTTTAGTTACATATTTTTTTACGGTCAATGGATTTATTTTCTTTGTAAGATTTTTTTTTTTTTTTTTTTTAAATTCCAATTTTAGTTTGATGTTAAACACAATGGCGAACACTAAAAAAATTAATTGAATAATCGCCAAATATAGAAATCAATCGGATTCAACCTATTAATAAGGAGTTAAAATCTTATCTATTTCTCAAAAGAAATGAAGAATTCAATAGGAGAGATATATACACAAAAAATAGACATTACGTCGAGATCAAGCCTGATCAAATTAAGGAATTAGTCAATGTAGAGTTTTCCGAGATCAAAATATCAGAGTATAGATATCTCTAAAAAAAAAAAAGTTTGTTTAGTCAAATTAACCATGCTATAGGACTTGAAATTAACCATGTTATGGTCAAAATCGTGGATTAATTTAGAAATGAGAGACTAAAATCACGAATAAAATAAAGGACCAATCCTTGTGGATTATTTACTTAGAAAATGTTGAGGTTAAGAACACAACCAATTTTTGTGGGAACGATCTTTGTTTATCACTTTATTACTTTTTTTGAACATCCGAGCCGTAAGATAAGCTTAATCTAGACTTGAGATTTTAAGACATATACAACAAACATAATTAAAATATGAGAGAGAATTGTCCAAAAATTATTACAAAATAATTGTACAAATATCATCTCTCATAGTCAGAGTGTTAAGTGTGTATAGCGTGACGCACTATCCCATCTTTTTTTTTGTTACATCCCATCTTTTAAATTGTGGTAGCAATCTTAGAGAAGTTCGGTTTCCCCTAGACTATGTTTTGCTTTCCTTACTTTATTAATTGTACTTCCGTTACGTAAAAAGAATAATAAAAGACATTCTAAATAATAAATCCCACATGTTACTAATTTAAGACTTTGTTGAATAGGAAAGTTTTAAATAAAGGGTGGAAGCAATAGCGATAGAAGAAGTGTTAGCAAATTTGATAAGTGCTAGCTATGAAATTTGGACCTACCAGTCACTATAAATCACATAACTTGGAAACAATATAATTCGCTTTCTAGCATCAAATGGATCAAATTGAAGTTGAAAAATGATTGTCGACCACTAGTCCTAAGAGGAATTCCCAAACAGGAAAACTTGGCAATGATGTGTTGAACTAGCTAGATAACTTTGGACGGCAAATATATGGCAAATATTAGTGTATCACGATTACTAACCCTAGCTTTATAGGGACATTCAAGAAAAGTAGCATCCCTCAAAAAAAAAAAAAGTAGCACTAATGGAGAATGAAGTTGATAAATGTGAAACCAAAAAAAAACTCCAACTATCCACCATTTTTGGCCACAACAATTTATATGTTAGAATCTAGGGTTAAATATGTTTTTGGTCCCTATAAATATATCAACTTTTCGTTTTAGTCCCTCTAAAATTTTCCTTTAACTTTTAGTCCCTATAAAGCTACTTTGCATAATATATATATATATATATATTTTATGTGGTGTCTCTTACGGAATACAAACTATATCTTTGCATAATATTGGTGTTCAATCTATTGAAAATAGCAGTGGGGCATGACAAAAAAGGAATCTAATGGATCATATAGAATGTCAATGTACAATTTTACAAGAAATAGTTTTAATAATATTTATAACAAAAAAACACATAACATTTATAAAATTTAAAAATGCACCACAATTTATTGTAACTTATAGAGCTTTAGATTTTTCAAATTTTGTACACATAAAAATTTATATTTTGTAAAAACTTGTAAAATTTTATTACGTAAAAATATTAAACTTTTTTTTTATAGATAGACGAAATGGTAAAGCCATTATAAACTCACACACACACAAGTGGAGGTACCGGGATTCGAACCCCGGTCATGGTGTCTGACATAGCAATTTCGACATTTTTGCCAATTAAGCTAGTACTTATGGACAAATATTAAACTATTTTAATGTCTTTAAAGAAAGGAATTTTGGGATCAGCCACTGATTGTACATATATCATATTCTGCCTCGTGATGTTAAGCAGTGATAAGGTACTATTTGTGTAAGTTGTGCCGAATGTAATGGAATTTGATTCTCTTCATTGTGCTATTATTCCATTCTATGATGAGACGAAATGAATTATATTTCATGACATAAGCACCACTTGCAATTGCAAAGCAATATTATGATTTTGCAAGAGATTCCAAAAAGATACTACAAGCTAAGAGTACTTAAAATCTTGTAGAGTACTGTTCAAAAACTCTATCCCCATCTCTCCAATTTAACAGGTGATTCTATGACGTAATTTGTATCAACATAAAGGTGTTGGAGCATTTCAAAAGCCACGTAACGTAAATGCAAGATAGTTCAATGTTTGATCTTAACTTTTGGGATTGTTGTAAAATTTCATATTCATGTGGAATGGAGATCATTTTCATGCTCAGCTAGCTAGTGTGGCTTATATTGACAAGTGGGGAGGGATGGACGGTACGTTGATGAGAAATGTTGTAATGTTGACCGTGATATTTAAATATAACACTGTAAACCCTAACCCTAATTCGAGGATATGAAAATATTAAAGTAAAATCATGAGACAAAACAAGGTAATAGAAAGAAGATGTAACCCACATCAATTATTAATGGACCGAATACAAGATATATAAGAGATGTAACTCATATTTCAAATGTTTTAAGGTATTGGGTGGTAGGGTACTGTCTCAATCTCTTGGTGGTTTTGAATCATAAGTTCATTGTTGTTTCTTATTCTCTCAATGACTTCCTAATAAGAATCCTATAATGACACGAAAGCTGAGATTTAGGAACTGTCCAATAAATTTTATTTGTAGAAGAGGTCTAAAACAAATTTTAATATATGAGGCATTTTTAGTCTATATATGAAGCCTTTTTGTTTATAATATCTAAGGAAAAATGTTTTTGTTTTGTTGGGAAGCTTAATGCGAGGGCTTTAGTAGCCTTATCATTGTACCGATATCCCTAACTCTATGTATGTATGTGTACATGTCTTACTTTGCCGACTTCTAATGGAACACAAACAAGTTGGGGATGACATGGAAACAACATACAGAATAAAAATGGTTGGTCTTTGCGTTAACAAGGGAAGTTGGTAATAATAATGTGATTAATGTAATCACCTACTACCAATCACATTGGGAAAGCAACACACAAACATAAAGTGGAAATGAGTATTAGGATATTGTATATAAACACCACTAATCAACAATTATCATTATAATCATTTTATACTGTAGTAGTACTAGATTGTTTTCATTTTGCATAATTACTAGTATTATTTTAATCTAAAGAGATTTTTGATTGGTTGTTCGTAAACACAAGTATATAATGATTCATGTACGAATATCTCACGTGAAAAAGTGCAATTAAACTTGAGAGAAGCTTTATCATAAAGCATGCATCATATATATTATACTTAATCAATATGGCTAAACAATAAAACAAGTCCTCAATTAAGGTTTTGATTATATGTGTATATGCATATGATTATGTACTATTCATCATTATTGACTTGGTAGGAACATTGCCTTGTTGGGTGTAACTTGTAGGTCCTTAGCAGGGGATCTTTGTGACAAAAGTATAAGATTCAAAGGAATCTGAATTTGATTCTTCTTGTCTAGATTCCTTCACGTTTGTAGTGCTCTTTGGCTAACTGATAATTCGTTAGTGAGCTTATGACACACAAACCACATTTAAAATCCTATAATATTTTGTACCAAAAAATAGTAGAATATTTTGCAAATATAGCTAAAGAATGACCCCTCATGCATGGCATAGTAGGATCATTGTCATGATCAATCATTAAATTCTAACAAATGTGCTGTGATCTTCTTATCCCCTTGCAACTTGCAAGCAAAGTTAGAAATATATATAGGCAGACAAAACGTGAAAGATAATGAATGCATATAAAATGGGTGAATAATTGCTATTTTCTTTTACTAAATTTTAGTGGGATGTTGTGCCATTGGTATACCTAAGTCCATATTCCGGAATAATTAAAAAATAAAAAATGCATTTACACGGCTACACAAAGTATCCCACAAGCTTTATATTAATATTTTGGGATCGTATGAGTGGTTAGTCTCACATTAATTATAAATGAGTTAAATGACACACACACAAGATATGTGATTTATATACTTAATGTCTTTAAGTTTTTAGTGAAGATGTGGTGTTTTGACGGTTTTAGACCATTCTTCTACATAAAAAAAGAATCAATTTTGACAACATGCATGGTGTTGCACCATAATTTTTCAGCATGCTCTTTGACATGTTAAAATATAATCTTGGAGTGGTTTGACACCAAGTGAATACACTCTCCATATACTGGAATATGATAATTCTTTTGAACTATGACCGTCGGTGTATGCAATGAAAATTGAAGAAATATGTATAGATTTTAGCCAAGATGGAGATTGTTTGAAGTTTATAAAGATATCTTGAGTCTCACATTGCCATGTAGGGTAAATAAAGAGAGACGTCAACACTATATATATTGGTTATAGTTCTTCATTACAAAATACTAATAGGAAACATTTTAAACTTATATCTAACTTTCTTATTTTCTCTTGTAATATTGTTTGAGTGTTGTCGGATGTAATTATATTTGCCTTGGAGAGTGTGTAAATATATTGAGATTGTGGGAGAGAAGTCTATGTGACGGTAGTTTTCTACAATTATAGAATTTTCTACAAAAAATTTGTGACATAAATTTTTTAAACTTGTCTTTCATTACATTTTTGTGTGGTGGTTGGTTTCCATATTTTCTCTATTTGTTTATCCTCGTCAAATTCTTACGGTTGGTTGGGTTTCAACGTAATCGTTTTTTGCCACTACAAGTTTGGATTGCTTGTTACGGGGCAAGTATGCAACTGTGATTTTGTGAGTGAGGTGAGAGAAACCAAAAGTTTAAAAAGAAATCGTGAATATAAGAGAGATAAAAACATAAAATGGCAGCATAGTGCACGAGGAGAGGATAAGATGATCCGATCGCTCTCACACGAACCCAATGCTACCAAATCAGATGAATCACACTATGCATTGATATAAAAAAATTAGGGAAATGTTAACCGGTGCCTTAGGAGTACTGGTTAAGGAGTTAAAAAAGAAAAAAAATTCTTGAAAATTGTGTATTCTATATTTTAAAAGTTGAATTATTGCTCTTTTCAATACAAATCATTTCTTTTCATTCCACTTTTAGTTTCTTAACGGACAATGGACAATGGTTAACGAGACTCAAAAAATTAAAATAAATACCACATTAGAGTGTGTATTGGAGGTTTCTTCAAAAAAAAAAAGTGTGTATTGGAGGTACAATTAAAGAGCAATGCTATTTAATTGGAGAGAGATATTTTTTTTAACGATAATCCCCTGTTAGGAGTTGGTTTTCCATTACAATATCGTGGTAGATATGTTTGACTTTTGTGATTTTTTTAAGGAATAGATTCCTAAGTTCAGTAGCACTGTTTATTTTAGTTTACATTTAGAATCTTTGGTTAAAAAGCACATATCATAAGATAAGTAGCTCAACATGCAAATAAAAAATTATAATAAATCAAAAGTATTAGAAAGGACAAAAACAAAGACTAAAGCATTAAATTATTGCATTATTTGATTCATAACATTATACTTTGAGAACAGAAAAAGTTAAGGTTACAAAATAAAAGTAAAACCACTTAGGAAGGTAAATTGAAATAGATTTTCACACCGCAGAAAATCTTTCATAACCTCTAGCAGATAGGAAAAATTGATATATAAACTATTCTTATTCTTATAAAAACTTCATCATCATGCTTGTGTTGGAACATTTTTTGCTTCTCCTTTTTTCAATTTTTCAGCTGGAACATTAATCTCAATGCCATCAAAAATTTCTGATCCTGATTTTGTACCATTCTTGATTGGCAATTGATCTTTGCTTTCACCTTTTCCTATTTCATCTGCACTTTCACGACGATCTTTGCTTTTGCCCCATACCACAGTGTAAAGACCAATAACGATGATAATAGCTCCAAATATACTATAAAATGAAAAAGAAATACAAAAAATCGATTAGCACCAATATAAAAAAACATGATACGTCTTTAATTAAATTAGAAACTTATAATTATTTTTTTTATCACTAATTTTTGTTACCTTCCAAGATGAACTTGTTCAGCTAAGACAAGAGAACCCAATGCAGCAGTGATAATCATACATAGTGGACTAAAAGATGTTACAAAAACTGGTCCACGTTCTCTAGTTACAACTCCTTGTACATAATATGCCATTCCAGAGCATATAACACCCTGGTTATATATTTATCACAAATTTAATGTTGAGTGAAAATTACTTTGTTGAATTGAAATCATTTTAGAAATTAATTATGATTCACTAAGTAAATAAATAAAGGTAGACTCACTGAATAAACACAAGCAAGAAGCCTTGAGTCCCAACCTATGACCCACACACTCATGTCTCTTTCAAATATAAGTGATGCAATTGAACCCTCAATAATACCCATCAAGCAAATCCATGCTGTTAGTGATAGCTCTGCTGGATACTTCTTCAAAGTGAATGACTAATCCCACAAAGTAGCAACACAAGTTAATTAGTAGTTTATTAACACTAATTAGAATGACCCATTTCTTAAAAAATGAATCTCTTGAGAAGCAGCACGGTCCAACAATTATGGTGACCGTTATAAGAAGAAAAAAAATCTCTCACTATATCTAACGGTCACCACAACTGATGTACCGTGCAAAATAATATATTTTATAAAGTAATAAAGAATATGTATATTGATGTTTGATTAATTGGTTATGCTTACTTGTAAAATAAAGAATCCAGCCCAACTACAACAACTTGATATAAGCATTACTGTGCCCATCAACCAATTTTGCTCAGATGGTTGGTCGGTTGTGGCGGAGGCGTGGTGGTTGATGGCTCCTCCTCCCTTTATGATTTGATAGGCAGGGCCTTTGTACAAAGTCATAACCATAGCTCCTGAAACGGTTACAACCGTTCCAATTACTTTGGCTACGCTGTGAAATTTTCTCCAGTTCACTGACTCTAACCTAATAATATATTAATTACCATGTCATAAGATTTATTAGAATAAATATTATAAAATAAAAGATTCATTGGAATAATAATGAAGAATAAATCTTAAAAAGTAGATAAAAGATTAGAAAAATAGAGGAATCTGATTAGATATGCATAAATTGAAAATTATGTGTTGCTTATCTTAATTCTAGTTTGGACAATGTTAAATCATGCTTTAATTTGATTTAAAGATGAACCTTGCAAAGTGTGACAAACTAGTTGTAAGGGACAAAAATTCGTCCACTAATAAATATGGCCCCATGGTTCCAAATTGTCGGATTCCAATTATTTTTTCCAGTAACACAATTCTAGCTAGCTTTTTTTCATTTGCGTAAGCACATTAGTTTTTGTTTTTGTTTTCATGGTGAATTGATTGAAGCTTTTACCTGAAAGTGAGAGCCATTATAAAAGTAATAGCTGGAAGGACATTAACAGTGGCAGATGCAAACGTTGTTGATGTCATCTTCATTCCCATGTTGTACAAGTTTTGATCTAGCACTGGCCTGTTTCATTTTATCAACAACAAAAAATATTAATAACTATTTGACTTCAATTTCAATCTCATGCAAAAAAACAAAACCTAGCTATAAAAAAATGTTTATACTATTGTATCTGAAAAAACTACTTGTCCTATAACTTGTTCCTTTTACTAAATAAATAAAAAAATTGCTCCTACTTCATGGGGACTGCTAAACAGTTATCAGGGAAATCTTTATCCTTTAACCAAAATCTGAAAAAAATTATATCATCATATCTCAATCCAAAACTTTAATATAATATATAAAGTGACTCGATAATTTGACAAATATATATAAATTGAAGTGATACTAATAACGAGCTTTTAATATAGTGATTATTACACAACTTATTAATCAACAATAATTTCACTCTAGTTTAATTGATTGTGTAACTTGTAGAGTTTGGATCTCTATACTCTATGCACGGGTGCAGTGAAATTCATTGTACCGGTGCAATAGAGTTAGAAGACCCAATGCCTCATAAAACCATATATTGTCCTAAGAAATGAAATCACACATTTCGTCCTTATGATTCTTATGATTTTTGTGGTGGTGGGTCACTTGATACAAAATGATGAGTCCGCTAGAAAAGGGAGGGCTATATGAAGTGTCATTGTTTGACAATAATTCATTTCTATTTGCTTTTAGGCTTGGTTAAGTAGGTTCTAGTTTTTTTACAAAAAAAAAAAAAAAAGAGTGAGGTTCTAGTTAATTTTTTTTATTCATCGAAAAGTGTTAAATCTTTTTTTAAGTTATAATAAATGTATTAAACTCTAATTTGCGATTATCCAGTAAATCAGTGAAAAAAGTGCAAGAACAAGCAAAATATTTTGAAATAAAAAACAAAGAGTTCAAAAATAAAGTTAGTTATATTTTAGTGTTTTAATTTCCTATGAATCTTTTTGATTTCCTTCACCCAAACAAGAAAGAATATGAATTTTATGGTAATTCAAATAGATAAAAATATATATTAGGAATATTGTAGAGATAGCTACTTATGCATGCATGCATGCATGTGTACTTCAGAAAATATTATCAGTGCTCAACTCATGATCATGAAGATACTAATAAACATAACTAAATGTATATGATTCGATACTTCGAATATATCATAGGTGGAAATATCCAGAAGAGCCTTACTCAAGGAAACCAAGTGCCACTATCCTCAGGAAGATGGGGAGAGTCATCTTTGGCCTTGTTTTTCTGTAAAGATAAATAATTAAAACAAAATCTTGTTAAGCTTATGAAGACAAAGTATATAGTAGCTACACAAATACTAAAAAAAGTTGAACTCTAGAAAAAAATTGTATATGAAAAAAAATCGGTATATTAAAATTAAATATTAAAGACTAATTTCATTTTGTCCGATTCTAATCTCTATCAATAATTCAACATCATTGAAAGAGACACAAAAAGAGGAAGAAAATGATCGAGGAAGGTACCTTTCGAGCACAAGAGCGAAAGGAGTAATTATAATTGCGGCCACAACATGACGGTACACGGAGAGAATCCAATGGCTCATACCATGTTTGAAAGAAACCATAGTAATGATGTACATCCCCGAGTAACCAAATTGAAGGGATAATATAGCAAGATATGGTTTAATCTTTCGAAGCAGTGCTCCTTTGTTCAACTTACCATTAGCATTTTGGTCCTCCATTGATCTCTTTTGAGCTATGAAAGTACCGTGCTTGACACACACACAAAACTATATGTTTATGTGAATTGTGAGTTTGTGGGTGACCATCAAAATGCAAAATAGGCTTTATATAGGCCAAAAAAGCTAATTATTTAAAAAAGAGAAGCCCCAGTTTCACACAACACCGGCACTTAATTAATGGCACTAACTCTCTCACCTCAATTTTTCACCTTAGAGATTCCCTTATCCATTTTCCAAAACAAGCCCATATTCCGATCAATTACTAGAATCTGATTTTATGTTTATTATGGAATCAATGTTTTTTCCTACACAATATTGATTCACCATGTTTTGAAAGTCTAACCCCTTCCGCTTTACCCAATCTTTGTTTGTGTTTTGGAATGGATTTAAACCCAATCAACTACAGATTAGATCACAAAGGAACACAATATGAAGTTGCACTGACGGCACACCATAGTAAATTTGATGATCTCACTGGCATCACATGATGGAAATGAAATGTTAATTTGCAAATTATACCGAATACAACTCAATGACTAATCCATTTTCATTGTGTAGTGTGGATAAAGGTACACAATTTTCTAATCACAAAAAACAACTGATTATCTAAGTGTTTGCATGTACACCATTCTTATCAAGGGGATGCCACCATCCTTCATCGTGTCACTACAACTCCGACCGTCGATCTTGGTCCACTTCAAATCGGTTGATATTATAGAATCAATGTTAAAGTGAGGAAGATATTATATGCATCTCTATATAAAAATAAAATTTATTGTACTCTTATTGTAATTTCACTTTATTTTGTGTTTGCTTAATTTATGGGAAGTAGGAGATGTTTGATTTCGTTGACCATCAAATGGAATTTACGTTTAGTGCTTTGTCATGACGCAAGCAATTTTGTTCCTTTGTGCTGTTAAGTAAGAGTGGGTGTTGTACATGTGGACACCATTTTTAAAGATACGAATGAGTAAAACGTTATCATTTCTCTAGGGGCCTAATAACTAATAACAATACCCTAAGTCAATTCCTTGGATAATAGATGCCATCTTTATGCACTCCAAGTATTAGGAAGAAAGAAGAGGAGATGAAAGAAAAAGTGTGCTTGTGTTGGATCCATGTAACTATATATCTATTTTTTGTGTGAATGTCAAAGAATGTATTGCCACCTAAGATTGTCTATGATAGTAACTCTTATTGAATTGAACCTACAGAAATAGAATCTCATGCTAAAATCTTGTCGGAGTGTGGTAATTATATCAATCAATATTACAAAATTTACTACCCTTCCGATTTCCGTCCCTAATTTTTGTCCGTAAAGATTTAGATACATGTAATAGATATGTGCTGTATTTCGTCAAAAAAAAAAAAAAAAGATATGTGCTATATATTAGATGTAATTCAAACCAATATGTAGTTAATTGTAACTTTGTGGTGTAGGTTACATGTTTGTTGTATAATTTAGGAGTTAGCTATCTTTTAACTAATGATTTTACTGGTTTTACGATAAATTAGGTTAGTTTGTTGCAATCTCACCAATAAAAAGTAGGGAAATGTTAACAAAAGACTTTAAATAATAAATTTTTATGAAAAATTATGCATTCAATGCATCGGAAATTGAAATGTTAACTTTTTTCAAAATATAATTTTTTAATTGAAAAACCTTATAGAGTGTCCTAGAGTGTCCTAAGAGCACTCGTTAACAAGACCCTAAAAAGTGTTGATACATTATTGTAATCAATCAATTTAGTAACTTGCATGTCAATAATAAGTCTCTCTAAATCTTCTTCTTTTCAAAATATTCTTTAATATCAATTAGTGTATATTGTTGGTTTTATATCCCACATAGTCCTTGTATCATAGAGCAAATACGATCCAAGGGGCTTAATCTTTCTGCAGTGAGAAAGATTCAGTGATCAATCATGGCTGGAAATGTTTTTCTCACGCTAATCTTCTCATTCTTGATGGCAAGAATTGGGATAGATGGTTTAGACAAATGAGGGCGATCTTTGTTGTTCATGATGCGTATGAACAAAGCAACCAATAATGTGGAGCCTCTCCCTACATTAGGATGCCAAGAAGAAAGAGAGCAAGCCTTTATTTCTTATTCATCAATGTGTTGATGTAAAGGTATTTGACAAAATTGCAAAATCATCAAATTCCAAGAATGCTTAGGATATCTTATTGAAAAGCTATATGGAGGTGATGAAAAAGACAAGAAGGTAAAACTTCAAGCTTTCAGAAGATAGTAAAAGTTGATGGAAATGAAGAATGATTAAAAGGTGTATGATGACTTCACAAGATTGGGGACACTCACCCATCAAATGGAGAATTGTGAGGATGTCGTGGCAAAAGAAATGGTAATAGACAAGGTTTGTGTACATATTGACCACTAAATTTAATAATATAGTGGTGAAATTGAAGAAACAAGAGTTAAATGACATGAAATCATCCCTCTCCAACAAGCCGGCCCTAGTTTTCTCTCTCTAGATTTTCTCTTACAATTTCTTCATTGAGGGGGTGGTTTTGGGTCAATTCTTGACCTGAAATACCCCTCTTCATCATTTTCTCTTTATTTCAATCTAAATAAGTGATTTTCACATAGATCTAGGTTTTTTTTCTTTGTAATTTCATCATCTAAGTGTGGTGATTTGTTGTTCGTCGTCTTGTGTGGCGTTGTTTGATTTCCCGTCTTCGTGCGGTGTTCATTTGATTCATATTGAAAGATTGATTGTTCAATCAAAGATTTGGGCGTCAACGTTGCAGATCCGGAGGCAATGAATATTCCGATCACTTTAATTTCATCATATATTTTTGTAGGCATTATGCCATTATATGCTATTAACCTGGATGTTGTGAGTTTGTTCGCAGATTCATCCTTTACGTTTTTAGCGGTGTTGAATGATGTAATCTCTCGATTTGAATGAATGAATATCATTTTGTTTTTGTAAAAAAAAAAAGAGTTAAATGACATCAATATTGAAGAAACAAGAGTTAGATGAGTTGGGTTTCCTAGACTCACTAGTATCATGGCATATCTCAAGGTTCAACTAACGTTAACGTAATTACTTACAAGATCCTTATGTTGGTAGAAGTTGAACTTACGATCTTGCAACGAGTCAACTCTTTATTAACTAAGTCAACCTTTATTGACTGAGTGGATAATTCTAAGGGGTGATCATATGCATATATTGCTATAAGTTAAACTTGAAACACGACAGTAGATGAACTATAATAGATTTTTTTTTGGTGTAAGATTAATTATAGTTTTTTTTTGTGGTCGGGGTTTGAACCCCAGACCTTACACATTGTCCATACCATCTGAACTAGGCTCACAAAGACATAAGATTATTATAGTAGTTGAATTAAAATGATGCATTTTTTTTAATAAAAAATGTTTGTATTTAATTGTTATGTTATTTTTTTCTTCTTGTCAGAACTTGAACACGAACTCCAACTTTTTAATTGTTAGTTCAAATCAGTTGAACAACCCAACCTATATAATTAAAATGATGCATTAATCAACCATTGTGTTATAATTCATTCATCTATCTAATCTATGCATTAGCATTGATTTTTTATAGTAGCAATTTTGTTTTTATCGGCTGTATAAATATTATTGTTCTATTTTATCCGGCTAATTCAATTTTTAACACTAAAATAAAAAATATTCATCATGCATTATTTTAGTCAAGATTCATCGTGCAATTTACACCTAGGTTTACATAATTTAAGCCCATTTTTATGTCTTGGCCATTTTCTTCAAAAAATTAACAAAATGATTAAGAAAAGAGACAATAGCATGGTTCATAGGTTCTATCTATTTCAATTATGGACCAAACTTAAATGTATTTTTTAAGAGCTTTTTGTGCAGTTTTTCACATAAAATTTACTTTTATGCTTATAATAATTTTGAGAAATATGTGGATTTGAATAATCATCGATAGTTATGAGTATTTTATTTCAAGAACTACACAAAAAATAAATAAAGAAATGTACTTAAGTCTTGTCATTTAATTAAAATGAGAAATGCAAACTACTCTTTATACATTTTGCTGCATGAATGCTTTTTTTGGGCAATATAACAGCTTGCATTAGACCTGCTTAACCACTCCATGCATTGGCACAAGCTAAGCCATCACACAAAACAAACACGCTTTAGGAAGGAGAGGTGAAAATCAATCTTTATTACTTGAAAGAGGAATTGTTTTAACCTATTTTTCTGCACCAAAACATGTGCTTTGAGATTGTGACGATTGAATATTAAGCATCAACAATAATATAAGAAAGGACTTTCATCTATATAAGAAATAGAGACATGAGTAAAAGAGGAGGCTAAAATAAGAGGTGAACCGAAAAAAGAAGAGAGGAGAAAAATGTAGAGATTCATAGAACTCGAGTCATATTCACCACCACCTCCATTCTCACCATCTTCTACAAATCATCATCACTCCCACTGAAAAATCAGTAACACAAATCTTCATGCATAACGTTGCTAACACAGTCGCTAGTCCTTATGTTTTGACTAGGATTTTTGGCAATTGCTTATCTCCACATCCATCATTTTCTAGAAACACATGGAAATAATCAAAAACACTTCAGTGATAATTAATTACCGCTGACTTATAACTAGAAAAATCGACTATAGTTAACTACCGTTAAGTTTTTTAGTCATTTCCATATTTTTATAAGAAACAATGGGTGTGAAATCAGCAACTGTCAAATTTTTTAGTTAGTTATTGTTTTATTATTGTTCTTTTGTGTTGATTTATTTGGGCTTTACCCATTCCAAACTATTTATTTTCATCAATGATATTTAAACTCCCCTTACTCTTCTACACTTTTTTTTGACAAGTTACTCTTCTATACTTATTCCACATTTTATTTTCTAAATTTTTATTACATCATCAATCTATTATATCTATCAAACATTTTCCTTTTATTTTAGGAAAATGTTAACAAGTGCTCATATGTTTTTTTTTAGAAAACCGTTGATCTAATTATTAATTATTTTTGTGCACTAACCCGAGTTTCTAGGAAAATAAGCTTTAATAATCTGAAGTTTGATCGAAAGGTAATTAAAGTTTGATAAAATATTGTTTTACATAGGAATCAAACTCCGATTCTCCCGAATGATTCGTCCTTCATGAAACTTATTAACCACTTAAAATCAATCACTTGATTACTTTAAAAAACATTTTACACTTAGATTTATGATACAAAATTCATCTTTATGAATTTCTTAAATAAGAAATTTGTTAGCATGACTCTTTATTCTATTTCGGCTAACAATGGTTTATTTCCGTTTAAAATATTTGCCTCGAAATTTTACGGTGTAGAATAGAAATGAATTAAGAAAAATTAACGTTGGTGAAAATTGATATTGACTAGATGCGACATCTTGTTAATTTCAAATAAATGTTTAAGCTATCATCTACTTTCCCTAAAAAAAAAAAAAAAATATCATTTACTTTATAATTTATTTTTACCAAACAGACCCTACAGATTTATCACTGGTCACCATAGGTCGTTAAAGCCACACTCACCTTGGCCCTATCATAAGTCATCCATTTTCCAAATATCTGAAATTTAATATACGCTTTTTTTTCCTTTTTTTTTTTTTGAACAATAATTTTTTAATAATCAAGTCTCAGCAGAAGACGAACAGAAACATTCAAGACAAAAACAATATAACAAATGATGCCGTATATATGCGGAACATAAAAAAAAAAAAAACTCATACACCTCGTATATCAAAACGTTCATAAAGACACCGGCAATCAGATGACTACATGTATTGTTTTTTAACGGTCCATTGAATTTTAATTTGACACATTGATAGAGAAGGAAAACAAAAATGTCGATAAATTTAAATTTGACTCATTGGAATGTTTTTTTTTCCCTCGTTGGAACGATTTTTTATTAGGGGAAAAACTGATTGGAACGTTGATACCTAACAAGTTACAATGCATATGTTTACTTTGATAAAGATAAAATTAGAGTAAATAGTCAACTACCTCCCTAAAATTGTAATTTTCGTCAAAAACCTCCCTGAATTTTGCAAAACGTCAAAAACTCCCATGAAATTTTCAAGCGTCTGTCAATTACCCTCCTCCGTTAATTTCCTCCATCCAACAAGCTGATGTGGTCGTTAACTGCCACGTGGCACTGCCACATGGTCAGAAAAGTCATGCCACGTCATAGGGGGTAATTGATTATATATATATTTTTTTATTTTTTTTTATTGAAAAAAATATGTTTTTTTTTTCTTTTCATAATTAACATTTGTATCACCCACCTACCTTGCAAATGCCCCCCTGAAATTTTTTATATGCAAATATCCTCTCTAAATGTAAAAGTTATATGCAAATTACACCTTGAATCATAAAACTTTAATGGTAAAGTAAAACTTATTCTTAATATATAATTTACTATATCTCTAATAACAATAAAAAAGAAAAAAAAATTACATCTTTAAAATAAAACAAAGGGGGAGAGGTTATTGGTGCATGAATGGATGGTTGTGTGTAGACTCAGGTAGAATTGTTTTTTGGCCAAGAGCTTGGGAATATTTCAAGTTATGCTCCTTCAGGGGTTCGCTCGGAACACAACACCAGTTCTCTATCTGTTAAGGGTGTTGCTCGAAATGGTTCTCCCCCTAGTGAGTTGATGACAAATTATGGCCATTACACTTTTTCTCTTGGAGAAAATTTAACTTCTCGCTGTAATTACACTTTGCCATAATTACCAAATTTACCTTCATATATATATATATATATATATATATATATATATTGTCTTGGTCAGATCCTTGTTAATTGTTTTTTCTGTAGGATCTGCAATTATTTGCTCTCAAAACACAACATTTTGATGCATATGCATCTCTGTTCCCATGTTAGTTTTAAGTTGTTAAATGCAGACTTAAGTTTATGTATTTAAATACATTAACTAGGATGTATGAATATCATCATTGATGACCATTTTCATTTTAAACTTTGCTTGTAGACTTGTTTTCAGCATCATGTAATCAATGCATAATTTTTATGGTGTGATTGAAATTGTGATTTTTATAATTTTTTTATTTTAAAGATGTGATTTTTTTTTTCTTTTTTATTGTTATCAGAGATATATGAAATTATAGATTAAGAATAAGTTTTACTTAATCATTAAAATTTTATGATTCATGGTGTAATTTGCATATAACTTTTACATTTGGAAATGATGTTTGCATATAAGTTATAAATTTGAGGGAATATTTTCTACATAAATTTTAAATTTGAGGGGGATATTTGCACATAAACGTTTAATTTCAGGGGAGTATTTGCATGGTCAGTGGGTGACACAAATGTTAATTATGAAAAGAAAAAAAAATCAGATTTTTTTCAAAAAAATAAAATATATATATATATATATATATATATATATATATAGTCAATTGCCCCCCTATGATGTGGCATGACTTTTCTGACCATGTGGCAGTTAACGGCCACATCAGCATGTTGGATGGAAGAAATTAATGGAGGGAGTAATTGGCAGACGCTTGACACTTTAAGAGGGGTTTTTGATGTTTTGCAAAATTCAGGAGTTTTTTTTACAAAAGTTACAATTTCAGGGGGTAATTGACTATTTACTCAATAAAATTAATATAGGAAAGTGCCTTGGCCACCATATACACCTTATCTTTTGTTGGTATAAAAACTTAAGTACTTTCTTCTTTTTTTTCTCTTTCAAAGCAGGCCATGGATCGCAAACGAACCGCAATAACTTCTCCAATTTAAAAAGTTGAATATCATGCAATATATCACGAAATATTACTCACGAAAAATCCCTAAAAAAAAAAAAATTACTCACGAAAAGCAAAATGTTTAATGTTCCAAGATAATTTTCTAAAAAATACACGAAATTTTCATTTAAACCACTGTTGTCTTTCTTTTATTGTTCTAAGAAAATTCTAGGTTCACACCAAAACACCCTCCATCACAATGAAACCAATATTTTAAACACTACGTCTACATCTTCACTAATATGTTATAATTCCTTGTGAGATACCTTCACGCACACGGAACCTTGGAAACAATTAGATTAATGATAACAATGGTTTTACATAGTACTTCTCTAACACTTCCATGTTTAAGTAAGACATGATGCCAAAGGTTTTACATAACCAAATAACGTAAGTGGACATGACACAGTACAATTTTATTTAAGCGTTAATTATTTATCTTTTAAGAATTATAAATATTTGATATTACCATTCTGGATTTTTTGTGAGTTGCTCCCGAAAAGACCATAATGAAAATATCATATATTTAATTAAAAAAAACAAATATTTAGTGCTTGAGTAATTGGTCGCAGCTAATGACTAAACCTAAGACAACACCTCTACCCTAAATATGAATAAAAACTCAACCTCATCTTCATTAAACTAGACATTTTATTACAAATTTAGTTTTAGACAAGTGTCATGTGGAGTATTATTATTATTACTAATATTATTATTAGGATAATTGTCTCCCAATAGGTTTCATGCGTGAAGCTTCTTGCAAGAAATTGAAACATGAAGGTGGTGATGTTTTTATGGATGAATATGGTGTGTTTGGAATGGGTCTGGTTGTGATGGAGGGTGTGTGGAAATGTTTTGGTGTGGACAGAGCGGTGGAATAAACTTGAAGCAATAGAAGAATGACTCAGCGGGTTAAATGGGAATTTCATGTATCAAAACATTATTTTGGGACATGAACAACTAAATCAATTATGGGAGTGGGTACAAAAAATTAGTGATGATCATTGTGAAGACTTTGGACTTCAAATAAGAGATGTTAGAAATTGGATTCACTCTCTCCGTCTCTCTTTTCAAAGTATTTTTCTATCTCTCTTCCAATATCTTTCTAAACTTTAGAAATTGTTAGACAAAGATTATAGAATGGGAGAGATGGAGAGTCAAGAGAGTCAATGAACACGATTTTGTAACTTCTATTGTTGAGAGCACATGTATATCTTTATTAGAGAACTTTTTTGTTGAAATGAATTTTATTAGAGAACCTTAACAATATTATTTAATGGCTTAAATATGTAAAAGGTCCTTGTAAAGTTCGCGTGTTTTTGGTTTTCGTCCCTGTAGTTTTTTTGTTCTAAAATAAACCCTGTAAGTTGTTAACTTTTTGGTTTTAGTCCCTAACGTTAACTTCTGTTCAAAAAACGTGTTGCTGGCAAACGGAAACACGCATGGCGAAGGCTGAGTTGGCGTCAGTGGTTTACGTGGCCGGACAATGATAAGTTACTATTTTTTAGGGACCAAAACCAAAAACGCAAATTTGCATAGGGACGAAATTGAAATAATGTAAACACCAAATTTTGAAATTTAAAAATTAGATCTTCTTCATCCATTTGTTTTCTCTTGTTCTTCTCCCTACCAATTTCTTCATCTCCCTAGAATGTTTTCATCAATAATGTCTGATTCTATTGTTGCATTGTTCTCATCAACAAAATCTCATTTCTTCAACATGTTCATTCACATATGATCAAGATGGACCATTTCACTTTCATGCTTTGAAACAACAAGAGAAAATGATGAAAATGGCAGGCTGATGGTCCTTTTCAAAGCATGTTACTCTAACAAGTTATCAATAAGAAATTATAGACCATTATTGTACGGGAAATGGAACATGGCACTCTTGCATTCATTGATAAAAATGGAAAGATCCAACCAAAAATGAAAATGATAAAACTCACAAGGACACTGGGAGAAATTATCAGATGCTTTGCAAAGAGAAGATATGCCCAAAAGTACATGTGTGCAGATGTACATGTTTTTGAAGGTGCTATGGAACTGCCACTACCATATGGCACACATAGTGCAATACTTATGATTTGTTCTGCACCTTTCTGTTTCTCTTGTGCTGATTTCCCCATTCTATGTCAATGATACAATAACTTTTTACGAAGATTTCCTAAAACCACCCAACTGCAGCCTTGTAAGATCTGGTATACACATGCAACCGTTCTAGTATGTAATATTAGTCATAAAGCTAAGACTTATAATAACTGTTATAAAACCAAATAAACAACTCATAAGTTGACAACAAGGCCTCTCAATAAAGTCTAAATTGAGATTCACATGAATGCTTTGAAGACAACACTGAAGAAGTGATAAGGTTAGTACGCAAGTTGGAACAACAACAAGAAGATATTTACACACCAATAAACGCCACGATGATGGCAAAGTTAGCAGTGGAAAATGATATCAAAATGTATACAAGTGTCGCAAAATTCTGATGAAGAACAAAACTGAGATATCTGAGGAAGAACGCCAAGATCATGAAACACATTTTGACCTTATTAGAGGAAAACTAGCTGATATATTGAACAAAACTAGCAATCGAAAATGCTAAACTAGGTTAATGTGATGTTTTATGTCCTATCAAATCAAATTATCAATGCATAGATTTGGAATAAAATTGCATAGTTTACGTAAGATGAGTTAATAGCAATGGAATGAGAAGACAATCCAGGGAGATGAAGAAATTGGCAGGGAGAAGAACAAGAAAAAACAAATGGATGAAGAAGATTTAATTTTTAAATTTCAAAATTTGGTGTTTACGTTTTTTCAATTTCGTCCCTATGCAAATTTGCGTTTTTGGTTTTGGTCCCTAAAAAGTAGTCACTTATCATCATCTGTCAGGCCACGTAAGCCACTAACGCCAACTCAGCCTTCGCCACG
The DNA here is from genome assembly GCF_003473485.1 of Medicago truncatula. Lineage (NCBI taxonomy): Eukaryota > Viridiplantae > Streptophyta > Magnoliopsida > Fabales > Fabaceae > Medicago > Medicago truncatula. The sequence continues at coordinate 36,108,953 of NC_053044.1, forward strand.
CGTGTTTCCGTTTGCCAGCAACGTGTTTTTTTAACGGAAGTTTACGTTAGGGACTAAAATCAAAAAGTTAACAACTTACATGATTTGTTTTAGAACAAAAAAAAGTTACAGGGACAAAAACAAAAAACACGCGAACTTACAGGGACCTTTTACATATTTAAACCTTATTTAATCAACATATATATAAGAGTATAGATGTTGCAATTGATATTGACAATACAAAAGCTCATCTTAATTTTGACAACACACATGAATTTCTAAAAAAATGAAGTGTAAAAGAAGATGTAATAGATGGTTTAAGAATGTCATTTACTTTCACAAATTTAGAATCACAAACCACAAAATGGATCACACTTTTTTTTTCTTTCTTTTCTATGTCCTTTAATGAATACTCCCAACAAGTGACCACTAATTAAATGAGCAATTAGTGCTCCATGCCAAATGGCCAATTTCCTCTTTCTAGTAACATATGCATGACATTGAGCTTAGATCATTGTCATTATCTCTTTGAAAATGGTAAAACTGATCAATGTCTGTTTATACAAAGCCAAGACACATTTAATTTTGGCCACAACCGTGACATTTTTCTTCACTGTGTATGACCAATTGTGCTTTATTAATATCGTTACTTTCATTTCTAGGAGCTGTAACTGGTAGCTGCTGCTGTTGGTCTTGCAATGAGTCCTCTTTTGTAGGGGAGGGTGGCATATCAACATGATTTCGAGCTTTGTATTCTTTTGATTTTCCCCACACAACTAGATAAAGCCCAAGAACCACCACTATGGCTCCAATAATACTGTCATCATAAAAATATACTTAACTATAAGTCTATAATCCTTAATAAACATAAAAATATATATTATTGCTTAGCACAGAACAGTACCTTCCAAGAAAAAGTTGTTCAGAGAGGATGATGCAAGCCAGGGCCGTTACGATGATCATACGTACAGGATTAAAAGCAGTTACAATAACTGGTCCCATAGTTTTTATAACCAGACCTTGTATGTAATACTGCACTCCTGATGTAACTATTCCCTGTAATAATCAATCACAAAAAAGGAAGAAAAAAAATTGTTTAATCATACTTGAGAAGCAATACTTGTATTGTGTCCAAATAGCGCAAGTGGTTGGTGCGTAGTGCATCTGTGTATTCTAAACTCGAAAGTTGAATTCTATGGTTCTATCCATAAAAAAACAAAACACTAACCGCGTAAGCTGGGGCAAAGAGTCTTGTATCCCAACCAAGAGCCCAAGCATGAGAGTTGTGGCGCTCTGCGAAGAATGCTACCACGAAGCTTTGAAGTGCGCCAATGAAACAAACCCAAGTTGCCAGAGACATTGGTGCTGGGTACTTTCTCAACGTTATGGCCTACAAAATCATCACATTAAACCAAACATATACATACATGTTTCTCATATCATACGTTAATTTTTTATCGATAACAACACTAACATTGTCGATTTCAAAATAAAATTAAAATTACCTGCAATATGTAAAACGCGGAAAAGCCAGCACACCCAATGAGGAGGAAACATGTCCCTATGATCCACCGGTCACCGGAGGGGTCGCTCACATTTTCAGGCTGGCGGGTAGCATGACTGATGGATGACCTCACAACACTAACCACAGGACCTTTGTACAGAGCCATTAGCAATGTTCCTCCAAATGTTACAATTGTGCCGATTATTTTTGCTTGACATGCTATCTCCTTGATCTTCATGTGCTCCAGTCTGTCCAATTTAATTAATTAACATCCCTTGTAGACATATTTTTTAGTGATTTTCATTTTGTTTGTTAAGCTGACATTCATTGGTTAATGTAAAAATAAAGGTTTTAGAGGTCTCTACAACATTAACATTGCAACTACAATAGTGGCTGCATTTGTTTGCATTTTACCGCAATATATATGGTTCACTTAACAGCAATTTAGAATATGATATGATATCGTCTAGTATATAATTATTACTTACTTTAGAATGACCGCAAACACAAAAGTAACAGAGGGCGCGGAGTTCATCACAGCTGACAAGAACGACGCAGACGTTAACTTCATCCCCAGCAGGGCAAAACATTGATCAAGTATTATTCTGTAAATAATATAACATAATGTAGTTTAATTAATTAAGTTTCTTTCTTGTATCAAAAGGTATTGCATTATAAATAATTGCAAAGTGGAAATTGAATTTCATATAGTGATATAAAGATTAGCATTACTCAAAGAAAGCCAGTAACATAATCTCTGAAAATACACGGACAGACATCTTCGGCCTAATTTTCCTGCCAAAACAAAGAAACACGTATTTTAGCACAGCCTAATTAAAATGTTAATCGTATGCTTCATCTGTAACAAAATATAAGCAAAAAAAGAGTCAAACAGAGTTAACATATTCGGTCTAAAATTTGAATGGAAGAGGGAGCAGAGACCTTTCTAGATGAAATGCGAAGGGAGCTAACGTTACAGCAGCGATGGCATTCCGGTAAACGATGAAAACATAATGGCTCATGCCTTTCTTGATAGCATCCATGGCAAAAATGAACATACCAGCAGAACCAAATTGAACAGCCAACAATAGTAGATATGGCTTTGCATTTTTCAACCACGCACCCATTTTTGAATCTCTCTATTACTCTCCTGGGTGCTTAGCAATGTGAAATTGCTAATGTGGCTATGCTGTGATATTGTACATTAGTGCAGAAGGCATTGTGAATATTTATAACCAACCATTAAATTAAATATAACAGTGCATTTAAAATAATTGAAAAATTGATCATAATTTCAGCAAGCAACAATTTGCATGCTGACTCATAATCCAAATTAAGAGGAGTAACAAGTTGTCTAGTTCTATATATGTCTATGACTTGAATTTGGCATCTGTGAATTTTTTTTACCTTTAACTGTCAGTTTAGTTTTTAGTGGCTGTGGTGTTTTCAACTACATTGTTACCTTTTTTTTTTTTAACTGGAGTAAGGTCCATTTTAAGTATGATGATGGATATAGGTACCTAAGTGTTATAACAATAAAAAATATTTGTATGTATAAACTCTTATATAATATATCTACATATTATTCATAAGAAATATAATTTTACATAATTACTTTTATGAATAAATTTGATAAACAAGTTTAAAAAATGTAAGCTATTTCAGAGCTGTGTAGATAGTGACGTCACTGTTCCAAACTTCTTTTCGATAGTTTACAGTGACATAATCCTTAACAAAGAAAAGGACAAAGATAACCGCTATCCATTTTCATAGTCATTTTTGACACATTTCCATCAGAGAAACCATTGACTTTAATGCTATTCATCTATGTTTCTTTTATTTTACTTTTTTTATGACATATTTCTTTTATTTTACTGCTCTACATTGAGTATTACACTAGAGTATGAATTAATTTTATAAATGAAAAATTTTAGAGGAACTAAAAATCTAAAAAATATTTTAGAAAGACTAAAATCAAATGTTGATATATTTAGATGAACTATTTACTTATTTAACCCTTTTTTTATTCTATGAATACGTGTTCCCATACCCTTGCTACATGCAGTGGTGCAGCCAGAAGTTTAAGATTGCAAGGATAATATTCATACACTGTGGCACTAAAATTATTATTTTACTAAAAAATGAAAACTTATTATTTAGGTTTGTTTAAGAGGGAAGTAAAATAAACATCTACAATTATACTTTCTCCGATTTTTTTTATAAAAAATAAAAATGCCAATATTTTTTGTTTTTTTACCAAAAATATTAACAAACTTTCAAATGTGTTATAAACTAATCTCATTCGTGTCTTTATTTATTACGAGAGACAATATCAAAAGTAAGTTAGTTATTGGAGTTAAGAGTAATTAATTGAGTAGTATCATGTCCACAAGTCTTAGGTCAATTGACCAAAAAATGTCAAAATTGATAGTCCGGATGTTGTGACCAGGTTCAAACCCCGACTCATTTAGTTTTTTGTGCAATAATTCTTGTCATTTCGTATCAACAAAAAAATAGGGGTATTCATGGAATCAGTTAAAATTTATATAAGTATTATATAAAAAATAACTATTTTTAATGTTTTTCATTGGTCTTGATGATTTATGTTTTTTGTTTCTTACAGAAATAATCGAAAGGAATATATAAATGAAAGAGAAGTAAATATACTTTTACAAACTACTCTTATTAAATATTAATGTATTTACATTTTCGTAAATACTCCCTCCGTTCTAAATTGTAAGCAAAAAAATAAAAAATTATAGTTATTAAGAAAACTATGAACATGAGAATTTGGAGTATAATATTTTGTGTTTTCTTTGGAATAGGTTTTATAAGAAGATGTAAAAATAATTTTCATTGGCTATTGGTTATGGAGAAATTGGGATAGAGAGAAAATTGAATGTAATTTGCATTTAATTTTATTAGAATAAACAAAAAAAAACTATTGGAAAATATATATATTTTTAAAAACAAGATTAAATAGGAAGTTTATCTTTTTGCTTATATTTTGGAACAAAGAAATTGAGTTATTTTTGTTTAAATTTGAGGACGGAGAGAGTACAAAATGAAAGTTATTGACTTGAGAATAATGCAACTATTATTATACAATAATAAAAACTAATTAAGATTGCATTGAAGTATTACCATTCTTTGTTCAATTTATCAATAAATGAAATATTAAATAATTGTACTTTGGTAAGATGAGTATTTTCTTTTACTTAGTAATTGGGGCATATAGTTATTTTAAGGGAAATGTTAACCAATGCTCCTGGGGGCAACGTTAAAGAGACAAATATAGTATTATTTTGTATTAAAAGCTTAAAAATTATTCTTTTTAACTTAAAATTTCCACTTTTAACTTCCTTAACCAGTGCTCCGGGGAGATCCGTTAACACAATCCTTATTTTAACAGTTAGCACTATTGTACTAAGGTTAGGCACAATGCTGTAAGTGGTTCCGCCGCTGGCTACATGCATCTAAAATCTTAGTGTACTCAGCATTCTGAAGTTTTGTTTGGTATATTATCCAATATTCAATTATTTCATGTTAAGTTATTATTTTAAAATAAATTAAATTTCGAATTAGTTTTATCTACCAAATATTGGTACTCACCAAAAACTCTTGAGGTATCAAAGAAATTATCTTGAAAAGAATATCAAGACTTTTTTTTTATCACACACAACCTGATCTCCATTCTGAATTGGATAAGCTTAGATCAGTGAACAATTAAATGTCATGACAATAAAGAAGACCTCACCATGTATTTATGCATAACAATACAAGAACATCAATAAATAATATCGTGTGATTCATCTATTCACTTTTATTGTGGCTGAACTTTTTGAGTGTTGATAAAAAAATGTTTACACGGGAGCACTATGTTTCTCTTCACTTTTTTTTGGCATCTCTTGATAAATTATATAAAATAAATAAGTTTTATTGAAATATAATAATAATATAGAGTTATTTTTGGAATTGAATTTATAAAAAAATTTAAGTTGCTCGATTTAATAGTAACATTAAAAAACTATGAAATAAGTTATCTATACATACGAATCATACTTAAAAATAGCAACAATCGTATTTAGACATTTCAATTACTCATTCTAACATTTTATTTAATTTCTTCACAAAAAAATATTATATTTTATATTTGTCTCTCTTATCATCACTAACTAACACATCTATCATATCATTCTCTATATCTCTTCTCTCTAAGATGTGTACACTCGCATGATATGTCAACTAAACATTTTTGTGAAAATAATAAATTACATTGTAGATGCTCTACACTAATGCATTTCATCAGACTTAAATGACAATTTTTATGGTACACTCGAAAAAGTTGAGTGTATCGGTACACCCATATTTAAATTAATAGTTTAATGAATTAATTTTTTTTTAAAAAAATATTTTCTATCATTTATAATTATAATAACTATATTTTATTTCTCAAAAGTGTCGGCGAAGCAAAATTCAAAATTTTGAATTTTTTATTACTCATAATAGTAAATATTTATTATTTTTTCTGATAAAATGTAAAAAAATTAGTATGATTCTTATAAACAATGAAATTATGTTTTTTCTTATGAAATAATATTTTTTAAAATATAAAAGTCGACAAATAGCTCTTTGTTTCATAAAAATGATCTTTATCTTATTGATTTATGAAATAGGTGTACCAATACACCTTAATTTAAGGGTATACCGTAGAAACTCCCGACTTAAAGTATGCTTGGTTTGCAAAACAAACAAAACAGTACAAGACAGAATAGCACAATATAAGACAAAACAACATTGGATAAATTGTTATGCTATTGAATAATTTTTTGTTGTATACAATTTTTGATGGACAACATATTATTTTGGTATTTTAGACAACTTGTACATGGGACAAAAAATTCAGTTTTTATTTTGTCCATTGCCTTTGATTTATCATGTTCCTGAAACAGTTTTATAAATTAAACATTAGACAACTGAAATTATTATGTCTATCATTTTTTTAACAAATCAAACGCACTTTTAAAGGTTAAAATCCACATTATTGTCTACTTACTATAATTTAATTTGTCTACTTTTGCAATATTTTGCTTAGATCCTGATCCGAGGTGGCTGAGTGTTCTGTATAATTTGAAACAAAAAGCAGAAATGGCCAATTTTCTTACTTATATTATATACATATTTCAGTATATACAATGGAACCCTCTAATCTTAGGTTGTGAAAAATTTAGATGAGTGATATTTGTACAATTAATATCAGATAATTTTGGTGATAATTATTTTTCTCCTTTTGTGATTGAACAAAAATAATGGAAAGAGAAAGAAGAAGAGAGAGAATAAATACACATGTGAGTATGAGAGAAATTATTTTAAAAATTATCAAAAAATGATTGTATAAATATCATTTCTCAAAATTTAACCTTATAATTACAGGTGGAAAACTTAGTGGCCACTTGACTGAATTGAGATGCGCACCATGCATGACGCGTCCACCCACATACGTATGCTAGGCCACCTGTAAGTGGAATCTTGAGTTTCAATATGCACCACACAAACAACACTGCTCAAGTTTAAACCAAAATAAATAAATAAGATTCTAAAGATTCTACTATTATCATTTGCTAAGTGTGTGAATATATATTATCTCCGTCTTTGTATACGATACCCTTTTGATTTTTATTTGAAAAAACTAAAATGAAATTATATTTATCAAATAACTTTTTTCTTCTCGCATAAAGAGTGTTGGAGAGAAATAAAGATGAAGTACAATTACAACAAAATGGACTCAAAGCAAAGCAAAACAAAATTGCTGAAATACATAAAAGAGGATTAAACCATCATATATGGTAGTTAAAAATAAAATTGACGTGATTTGCATTCAACCACTAATAAGATTGAAACTTAATGATGTCGATAAGATGGTGAATTATATCCTCCTTTTGCTAATTTTTTATTATTATTATTATGTTATCTTCGGGTAACCCAAACAATAAAAAATCAAATCAAATCAAACATAAGATATGATAAGTGTTATCTGAATAGCCTTCAATGACAACAACTGAATTAGATGACCCAAAATCTGATATGGGTTAATCTTAATCATGATGAAGCCCGATAAACTGCATGCCAAATTTTACATTACAAATCCCTTTTGATAAAAGCACAAGAATAAAAAAAAAAATTGTTTTTGCATTATTTTTCTATATTTTTCCTAAAATTAACGTTCAATTATTAAAAGAGATAACTAATTGATCTTTACAATAAATTATAGCTATGTTTATGAAAAACTAATTGATCTTTTCTATAATTAATAATATTTAAAAAATTAATTAATGCACTTTGTATTATATTTTTTTTAGAAATGCTAATTGTGTCCTTAATGCACAAGTTTAAAAACTAACGATAGACATGTTTCCTTTTTTTTATGAAGATAGTGTATCAATGTTTTAAATATTTAATTTTTCAATTCAAAATTTATTTTTTTAATGCAAGTTTTAACTTCTCAACTTTTGTCAAGGATATAAGTTAACATAACCTTATTTTTCTTTAAAAAAAAAACGTAACCTTATTTTAAAATAAGTTAATATAACCAATTGATTGGATGATCGGTACATAAACGATGTATCCAATCAAACTACATAAATAATACATTGTGTTCGTCATCTATATTAATTTAGAAAATGATTGTGGCGTAGGGCATGTCACTTGTTAATGCGCAAAGTGATTGAGTGGGTGATTTTACTATGTGTTTAGTTTCTATAACCACGCCATCCCGGAAGTTGCACTCAATTCGGATTTGGATTAATCTCATCATCCTTTCTTATGATTAATAATGCTGTCATTTTGTCCATCCTAGTTCCTAGTCCACATGTTTTGTCGAATATGGAATTTTTTAACTCAGTTCAATACATTGAAAGTTAGTTAGGTCGGATGACAGGATTTTCCGAAATTAACTTTTAGAATTTGGATTGAATCTAATCAATTCGATCTATCTTACGAAACCGACTTATAAGATGATGACTCCTATTTAACATCAACAAAATGATAAGATGTACACCATATATTGCACATGCAGGCTAAGCTAATAGGATCATAGAAACTAGAATAAAGGTCTTCTAGTTTATTCTATATATGGGGATTTTTAAAGATATTTTATTAATTCGTTTGGTAATATTATTATTGTGTCGTTGATGTAGCTATCTTACTATGTGTATGTATCAACTTATATAAGCAATTGTATTTCTCATGATTAAAGCAAGCAACTAGAATGAATGAAAAAGTTATTTTATTTCTTTAGTTAGTTTTTATCTTCTTGTTGTTTTAGCTTAGAACCCTAGTTTATGATAGTTTTTTAGTGATGGTTTTTAGATCCTATCACAACCATCCAAGAAAATCTATGTTTCCTCTGTACACATCAATCTATTTTTTTGTTTGTGTAACTTTACGTACACTTTGTTGTGCGACCATAGAATTTTATCGGTTTACCTTAAAAAAGATTACAAGAACAAAGAAAACATCTATGTTCATCCTACTTCTACATACAAAATATGTAAAGATATATGCATTGCATGCAACCAACCAAAGAATAAAAAAAATTGCAGCATCGTTGACATTTTTTTCATTGCACGTGTATAGTACAGCATCAGGAATTGTAGCTTGTTTAATTTTCAACTTGCTATCATTCCTTTGACTTCTATCCTAGAACTTTATATTACAGCACGTTCACTTCTAATTTACTAGGCCAGCCTTATAGTTGCTTCCTATTCAGCATGCAATATAAACATGTATGTGGCTAGAAACTGAAAACATGTATGTGGTGAAAAGTGAAAACAACTCTATCCCGTTTCTCATCGACATGTCCAAATGATTTTGCTATTTTCAATCATATATATAATATATAATATAATATGAAGAAATAAAATGAAGGAAAAGTTATTTTGAACTGTATATAGTTGTTAGTTTCATATCAGCCATGCACGATATATTATTATATATATGTCACTATCATTTTGTTAGTGCTTTCTAATTCATATGACATTATTAATTCATGCCAAATGTATATGGTCATTGGTTCTTTAAGATGTTTCTACTAACTCTTTCGAGAAAGCTTTAAATTGTGGATTAGTAGGTGGGATTATAACATATGACAAAATAATTAGGGACAAATTAAAGATAGTACAGTATCATCCTGTATTACTGATGACTAGATTGAGAGTGAATGACAAATGGAGAAAGACAGTATGAAGTTGTCTAGCCAAGTAGCCACCTGTAAAAAAATTTACAAATTAAATAATGTATGCAACCATTTTTTATAGAACTCATAATTGTGAGAGAAATATAGAAAAATAAAATGGATATAATATTGATAATGAGAGAAGTTTTTGGTGGTGGTCGGGGTTTGAACCCTAAACCTTGTATATATTATGTAAGGTCCATACAAACTGAGCTAAATTTACGAGGACAGAGAAGTTGTTACATCAAGTAGTGCATTTAGATTTATATAGTAAATTAGACAAACTAATTCCTAACTAATGTAACTAATATGTAATTAACTTTTATAGCTCTAATAGCCCCTGCAAAAGATATTTACAACACTTACGGCTCGGGAAACAATAAATAAATGCCAAAAAATATCGACCCAAAAGTATATGAAATACCTATATACGTCAACTAAAAAATGTACATTTTTTTTATGGCGATAAGCTAAAATGACAACGATCCTAAAAATAATGAATTTCAAATGATTAACTATCCAATATCCTCAAGGATAGAGGCTAAAATGTCAATTAGGTGGCAGGAAAAAATTGTTTAACCATCCACTTTCTTTATGGATAGAAGTTAGAATGTCAATTATGCTAAGAAGAATGAATTTTGAATGCTTAACTATCTATTGTTTTTGTGTCATTCTAGCTAGAATGTCAACAAGTTTTAAAGAAAATTTCATAATGTTGCGAAATAATTATTCTCTCTGATACCATATTAATATTCTTGACAAAACATATAATTGACAGAAAAGTATAGAAAAGTGAATGAAAATAATATTGATTATGATAGAAGTTGTTACATCAAATACTACATTTAGTTTATATAGCAATTAGGCCAACTAACTCCTAACTAATTTAACTAACATTAACATGTTACTAACTTTTATTTATACCACTAAATAGAAAACTTACACACATACTTATGCAATAACCATTCATAAATGTGCAATCCGAGCAGCTATTATTTGAATACATTCCCCCCGCCCCCAAAAAAAAAAAAAAAAAAATTATATATGTATGCACAAATGAAAAAAAAAAAAAAAGATAAAAGATAAAAGATAGTAAATAACTCAGTCACAATTAACCCCTTTTACTTTTACTTTTTTTCATTTGCGTATATATTCAAATAATTTTGATTTAAGGTTGTACTCAAGTGAGTATTTCTCTATGCAATCAATGACCATGTTTGTGTTACATTTTCATTACTATGATTTCGGTGTATAAAATATTCAATTAAAATCGCAAATTTTGAAAATGCTTTTATTTATATTCTATTTTTATATTGGTTGAGGAATGTAAAGGATTTGTTTCGTACATCTTGTTAATTCAAATGATAATACACGGTTCCACACAAAAACATCTTCAAATGAAAAGTACATATACTTTGAGAATGTGCATGTATACACTGCCTGTAGTAAACCAAAATTCATAATATATTCTTCAGAATGTGTAAACCAAAACAAAAGCATGAAATAATATAGATAGATAGCTTTGCAGATGCTTAATTAAGGCAGAAGCAGCACACTATTCATAATTTATTCATGTGTTAGACATCAGATGAAGTAATTGGAAGTTGTTTCTCAGTTTGCTTCATTGCAACTGGTGATGGTGGCAGTGTAGTTGTGTCTGATAAATAGTCTTTTGCTTTACCCCACACCACAGAATATAAACCAACTGCAATAATCAGGGCTCCAATGATACTGTAATCAACAAATAGAGAACATCAATAAGATTATTTTTAGTGAATTTGACATTTATCAAAACCCTACGAAGCCGGACACTCCTTAGATTAAGTGTGTCCCTGATGTTGGACATGTGACGGGACCAATTTTATCAAACTCGAAGAGGAATATTATAAGTTACCTTCCCAAGTGGAGTTGTTCTGCAAAAAGGAAGGAACCTAAAGCACAAGTGATGATCATACAAAGGGGGTTAAATGCTGTATAAAATACTGGTCCTCTGCTTTGCAATACCAACCCTTGCACATAATAAGTTATTCCTGAGGTAACTATTCCCTGCAATTTTTAAATTCATTGAAAATAATTAAAAGTTACAATTATATGTGAAATATACAATCAGTTATTCAAAAAATAATTCAGAAAACAATTGCATGATAATGTTTTTTTCATTATTAATAAGATTTTGTACTGATGTATTTTCAATTTAAAATCTAATTATGAAAATATTCAATTATCAATTTGTATGTGATTAAAATTATAAATTTTGTTATTACATCAATGTTATCATGAACAATCTTGGACTAAAAAAAGGCCAAAGTTAAGCTGCCTTTTCGATATGAAAATTACTTTTCCCACTTATGAAATTGTTCATTCGCTATATAAACGATAGTTAACTGCCGCTGATGTAGTGAACGAGCAACTTCACTATATATATATAGTCATTGGTATGTGTTTTGAAATAAATCGTTTGTCACAAAAATATGGTTTGGGCCTAAATCCTTTCACTGTCTTGTCTTGGTGTGGCCCAAGTTAAATAGTTACTTCATTTGGAAAATAGTAGCAATTAGTTGACCAAAAATTAACAATTAGATGATCATACATACAATAGGTGTCCCCAATCTCTTTTTCACTTTATTTCTTCTTCAGTATCTCGTAGGCTTTCTTTGTTAGAGATCATCTTATTTAAGACGTGTCAGATATTAAGTGTGGATACTAGTCATGACATTCGATCATTTGTTTACGATACTATGAAATCTAATCTCTTTCGGTAAACTCAATCTCCTTAGCAGACATTCTTATCTTTTACTTCATGTTAAATAAATTAATTAAAAAAATTTAATTTGAGATTGATAGAGGGTACCGTGTAGAGAGGACCATATAGTCTAAAGTCCCAACCAACAGCCCAAACCCCAGCACCAGAGTGACGCTCAGCAATCAAAGCCACCACACTAGTTTGCATAGCACCAACTAAGCATATTAAGGTTGATAGTGACATTTCTGCTGGATACTTTTTCAACGTTACTGACTGCAATTTATACATACATACATAACACACTTTATTATACATGATACGTATTAAAATTGAACAAAAAATAACTTTCATAAAAAAGAGAATAAGAAAAGTTGCCTGTAAAATGAAGAAAGATGACCAAGCCACACAACCCAGCATTAGAAAGAGTGTTCCTGAGACCCAATGTTTGAGAGTTTGCGTGTCGTGACTTGCAGAATTATGTGCTGTTTTTGGAGAATAGAAAAGATGAATTTGTGGGCCTTTGTAAAGTATCATCATCAATGCCCCTGCAAATGTTACTAATGTCCCAATCACTTTTGCTATGCTTCGTATTTCCTTCATATTTACACGTTCAATCCTGATACATTCATTATTTATTAGACAAGTTAATGGTATATTAGCATTTCCCAAATGTTATAGCATTAGTGGAACCTTTACTTAGGACGCATGTTAGCATTTACCTGAAAATTACGGCTAGCACAAAGGTAACAGAAGGAACAGCATTCATCAAAGCAGAAGCAAATGAAGCCGATGTATATTGCATCCCCAAGAAAGTAAATCCTTGATCTATCACTGGCCTAAAATAATACCAAATGGTATACGTTACATTACAATACATCATCATCATCAAAAATAATTCCAATTCAGACAAATTTTGTACGTGCACGTAAGCAATACATACACTTTATTGTTATTGATTCACTTTCTGTTTGGTTTTGCTTGTCAAAAATATTGATTATGAAATAATTAATTTTGGTTAAAAATAATTAAATATAATGTGGGTATGTTTCATGCATTTAAATAAGTGTAAGTTTGTCCACGTGAGCTTAGCTCAGTTGGTATGGACAATGCATAAAATATGCAAGGTCCGGGGTTCGAACATCGACCACCACAAAAAAAAAAAAATAATAATAAGTGTAGGTTTATTATTAAAAGAAAAAGGAAAAGTGTAGGTCGTGCAATAAAATTGAGTTTAAAATCACATTTTGGATTTACAAGTTTGAAATTCTAACTTCAAGTTATGAATTATTTTCAAACCAAAATTAATTATGTTCAAAAGCACTCAGATGTTGGTCACAACTCACAAATTCATGTGTCCAAAATATCACAAAAGTGAATCCAACATGCAATTAAATTAAGAAGTAAAAATAATTATTTCATGTTTTAAAACTTGGTGAATGAAGTGAAAATGGAACAATACACAGCTAAGAAGCAAAATTTAGGGTATCATTATTCTCAATTATATTAAAATTTAAAAACAAAGAGTTACTTAATTGAACTAAGTCAAATTTAGGGTATCATTATTCTCAACCAAGTCAAGTTTTTTTATTGAACTCATGAACAAGTTGATAAAATTTAATTTTTTAACGGTGTTCCTAATAAGTTATATGTAATTTGTTGGCACTAGAGAGAATCGAATATGAGATTATGAGAAAAAACATAATATAAGGTATCAAGCCAACACCACCAGATCAACCCAAGTTGGTTTAAACTTAATAAAATAATTATTTTAAAGTCCAACGACCCGATTACTTATTATTTTTGCATAGCGTCCTAATAGGGTCTCAATTAAAAGCTTAATTTTCAGTTAAAAGAAATATTGTTTTTGACAAAAGATAAAAGAACTAATTGAAAATGTGCAAATAGTTGAGAGATCAAGAGTAATTAATCTATAAATAGAGCATCTACCATTTTTCCTAATTTTGATCAAGAGTAATTAATCTGCAAATAGTTGATAAAAAAAAAACATTTTTCCTAATTTTGCTAATCTCTAACATTTTTTTTTGTTAAGTAGCTTAACAGCTAGAATCACCTCTAAACTGAATAAGTAGAGTATCTACCAACTGAGTTATGTTAACATGAACTTGATAGAATATAATTTTGTAAAAAAAATACTTATTGATAGAATTGGACACGAATTTCTCTTTTGCCCTATTTTTTGTTAGTAATTCAATATAAGTTTTATCATATTAATTGTATCATCTTAAAGATAATATGTATGTAAGTTTTTTAAAACATGAAGCACATATTGCAAGTATGTAATTTAATAATAAAAATTTATTTATATTTTAAATATCATATTAAAATATAGTAAATAAAGTGATACATCTTTACCAAAAGTGACACATCAAGATGATATATTGATATTTCGAATTTCTTTTGACAAAAATTTCAATTATCATTTAGTTCGTATACTATTTTATAATTATTGGATAAAGAAATAATTTATTTTACAAAAATAAATGTTTTATAAATTAATTATCTATATGTGGATATCTACAAATACCTCAAAATCAACTAATCTTTCCGGTTAATACTTGTGTAGGTATGCGACAAACACATTTGTTTTTTTTTTTATATGGACGAAATGGCATAGCCATTATTAACTCACACACATAAGTGGAGGTACCGAGGTTCGAACTCCAATCATGACATCCAGCTTAACAATTTTAGCATTTTACCAGTTGAGCTATGACTTCTGAATATAAATACAATTTCGGCCTAAAAATAATTATTTGCGGCAAACACATTGTGCATGCAAAAACGTCTTAATGTACTCTTTTTCATTAGTTAAAATTTGTATGGCTCCAACAAGTTGGTGCTACACATAAATTTTAACCATGAAAAAAAAAGTTAAAAATATGTTAAAGAATGTTGTTAGAGTTATTCATGTTTTAATTATTAAGATCAAGATGATTGATAACTAGCTCTACATGGGTTTTAGATAATTACTCCAAAAATGCGAGCGCCATTATCCGCAAAAAGACAGCCATTGTCATCTTTGGCCTAATTTTCCTGCAAAGTTGTAAGAAAAGTGGTAATTAGACATAGGAAAAAGTTAAATCTTCCACCTTTAAATATCTTTAAAGAAAAAGCGAGATAAATTTGTTTCTCAAAAACAATAAATATATCTCGTTGTCGTTTGTTGGGATTCTCACCATTCACTCATTCGAAATATTGATGATCATTGGATTAAGATTGAACGGTTTTTAAAAATGCACATTATTATTCGATTAATTTCAGACAGTTTAAAAAATGCACATTTTAATTTTGTTTTATGAGTGATTCAAAAAGTCAAGTTAAGATTTAAAATGTCCGATCTTAATCAAACAACCACCAATATTTTGAGTCTCAACTGCAACCGCATGAATCTATGTTAGTAAATGAAACATGTACAATTAAAATGATGAATGTTATTTGAACAACCATTTTATGTGACAACTATGGAACAACCAAAATATATAAAGAAATGTAGGTCTTGGCACAAAAACAAAAACGAGAGAGAGGGAGAGGGAGAGGGAGAGAGAGAGCATGATATAAGTATGAGGAAAAAAAAGTTGTCACAAAATGGTTGTTCAAACATCATTTTTCTATTTATAATTGTAAAACAGAATAAGTAAGGGCAGTAGCACCTTTCAAAAATGAGTGCAAAGGGAGCAAGGGCAATTGCAGCAATGACATTACGATAAACAATGAACACAAAACGATTCATTCCCATGTTGAAACTGGCCATGGAGAATATGTATGCTCCTGCAAACCCAAATTGAAGTGCCACTGTTAACACATAAGGCCTTGCCTTATTCATTTTATTAGCAACACCTATTTTTTCCATTTCTTTGTATTCAAGAAAATATGAAAAATGTTATAGCTTATTGTTTAGAGATGCTGTGAAATGTATGAAGTGGCCTTCCTTATAAATAGCAAGAATTATGATTAAGACGTAACCATTAGAAATGGAAAAATGATAAGTATATCTTGAAGAGTCCCTTGTTATAAAGTTTTTGCTTTTTATCAAAGAGATATGAAAGCTATATTATTATTTAGTGGAAGTATATGCAAGTAGCTTTGCTTGATTGAGTTGATTCCCCCTCTAATGAATTAATTGCCTTGAGTCAGAATACACTTTGGAGTAATCATAAAAAAAGAATGCACTTTGGCAGCAGCTGCAAGATTTATCACAACCCCACTATAATAGCTTTATTTCATTTGAATATTAAATCAAATTGAACATGTATAAATGTATATTCGTATTAGTAAAAAAAATAAAAATATTTGTCCTCGTGAGCTTTGCTCAGTTGGTATAAACAATGCATAATATATGTAAAATTTGGAGTTCAAACCCCGACCACCACAAAAAAAATGTATCTAAGGAAAACCAAAGGTGCGAGAGGTCCTTAAGATGTGCCCTAATCCTCAAAGACACATTTTAGCATTTCTTATATTTTTACTTTTATTTTTATATATAAATAATTAAATACACAAGTTACATACAAGTAGTCACTCACTTCTTATATATTAGTAAGAGTTAATAGTGCTTTACCCCTGTAATATAGATATTTTCGGGTTTGTCTCCTGTAAAAAAAAAGAAAAAATTTGGATATAGTCCTTGTAATTTTTTTTTTTCTTTTCAAAATACCTCCTAGATCATCCGGTTGTACAAAATCGATGATATAGGGGGTAAATCACTAGAATCTCACTAATTGTCCTACTCCAATTTCTTTTTTGTGGTGACTGGCATTCGAACCCCAGACCTTGCATAATATTGTCCATACTAACTGAGTTAAGCTCACGAAGACGTCCAACTCCAATTTGATAATGATAAAAGCATTGCATAATCTCGTGTGTAATTTTTTTTGGTTTCTATAATCCTGTGTGTAATTGAAAATAGCAATCTAGTTAAATTTTATTTTTTGAACAAGAGCAATCTAATTAACTCATTACTCGGTTGAAAAACCGTTACTACTCATTATAAGGTTGAGGCAAAATTAAAATTATTATTATCATTGGTTTAATTTTTTCCCATGTCGTTGGAGATAACAAGCTCATCCATTAGTGTTGATGCATCCCACTAATACAACACTTTATGTTTTTTTCTTTTTTTTGTCCTTTAAGTTTCTCACCGTTACTACATTTAGTCATTTCTGTTAGTTTTATTCAAATAAACGTTAGGGTTTATGATATGTGGGTACCTGACCTCCTGTTTCACACATACATATGAATCATAACAGTTACCAATAATATCAGTCACTATTTAATCATAATATCTTAACAAGAAATATGACCAAAATGATACTAATAAATAAAGTTAGAGGACCCACATAACACAAACTCTAACGTTTATTTGAATAAAACTAACATAAAGGACTAAATGTAGTAACGGTGAGAAACTTAGAGGACCGAAATAAATCAATTTTTAGTTAAAGGACCAATCCGATAACAATTAAATAGTTAGAGGACCAAAAAGATAATTTAGCCTTTTTTTCTTTATAGATTTTATATTTGCTACTCTCTGGTTTCTGAATATCTTGTCTAGTAGGTTTCCAAAATCTATTTTCTCATTGGTTAAAAAATTCATTACGTGAGATATTATCTTACTGACATACCAAATCAACCGAACAACAAAAATTCATTCATTTAATTTTTCTTTATTTGTGTTGCTTATTTCTATTGACATAATAAAAATATAACATCAAGTTTATAATTCGTAGAGCACAACCAAAATCTGAGGAACGACCATAAATAAAACCACAAGTATCAAACTCTAATAATAATACACGATGCGGTAAATTTTGGCATGTGAAGCAAATGTTTTATGCCTTAACCTTTTTACTATATTATACACGATGCGGTTGATCCTCTGAAGAATTTGACACTTGGTAGACTCTTGAAGGGTATGGAAGACCATACCATGTGGACTTTATTATACATTGACTATTCAACATGTCCAACTCAAATTCACATTCAGCATGCCTAACTCAACTTGATTGTTCAAGCCCCGTGTGCTCCACCTTCAGCATGTCTAGGCTTAGCTTGATTGCTCATGTCACGTGAGCTCCACATTCAGCACGTCTAGCTCAGTTTGATCGTTCAGGTCACATGGGTTCCACCTTCGGTATGTCTGACTCATCTTGATCGTTGAGGTTACGAAAGCCTCACCTTCAACATCATCATCTCTTTCTCAAGTTTTTCTCCAAGTAATATCGTTGTCCTCTTGAAAGTATCTCATAACATGTCACATGTATTGTATGACAAATAATGTAAGCTCCACATGCTTTAACTTCACGCGCTCTGTACGGATGAGCAGTGCAAATAAAGAGTGACTAGCTCTACACGCTACAATATATGCACAGACGAGCTATGATGATCTCAAAAAATTAACTTAATGGACCTAGACATCTAAAGAGATGTTCATTAAGTCAAGGAATTGAGAACTATAAAAGGAAACACTTATAAAGTAGGGGAGATAGGTTCATTTGATCTTGAACATTATATTTTTATCTAAGTCATTTTCATAGTGCATTTGATTATTTATACACGTTAAAAAATGTGGCAAATGATAGAAAGAAAATGACGACTTTACTAAATTGTATTGGCTTGTGATTGTGGAAACCTCCGGCCAATTGACCAATTCTATCTTCTCAACAAATTTCTGCGACTAGCAGCACAAACCAAATGTCACTCTAAAGTTTGTTTTGAATCACATCACGATTAGTTCAAACTTTTTCTAATGCCATGATGTCATGTCAAACACCAACAAACCATAAAAGAAAAGCTAATTCTGGTTGCAAAATCAATTTAATAATGCATTATTTCATGTGATTTGCAAACGGATTTGACTTAGATTTTGCGTTATAATAAAGTTTTTTTACGTTTAAATAGCATATAATATTAGTATATTACCACTTCATGGCTCAATTAATAAATAATTGCTATAAAAAATAAACAGTTTTTAGCCTAACCTTTCTTGTCTTGTGTGTGTCTCACTAATGTGGTTCAGTTTTATTTATTCATGATCTACGTACCTCAACGAAACTTTAAAACTTTCTATTATTTTTCTTTCAAAAAAAAATGCATTCTATTATTTTATTATTCCAAATACAGTGCACGTAGACGATTGGTGGATGACATGGTGTACTGAAACTTCATTTTCTCTACATCATAAAAATATAACAGGAGAGGGAAGCTGGGTCGAGCAGAATGAAAATTGCAAGCCCCCATAATCGATCGATATGGATGATCTTCTTTAAGGATAAAAGTAAAAAAAAGATGAATTCCCACATATCGAGAAGTTCGTCCTAATATATCCATACTAAATTATAAGTAAAATAATTGTCTCTATTCTATACTCCTAGCTTAACTGGCAAAATGTCGAAATTATTAGGTCGGATGTCATGATCGGGGTTCGAACCCCGGTACCTCCACTTGTGTGTGCGAGTTTATAATGACTTTGTCATTTTCGTCTATCTATAAAAGAAAAATTAATAATAATTGTCTCTAAATTCAAATTTTATTTCAAATTATCAGGTGCATTGCATTCATTAGAATTTTTTTAAGGCTAAAATATATTTTTTGTCCTTGTAAATATAGCGAGTTTGGGTTTTGGTCCCTGGTAAATTTTTTTTTTTAAATCCATCCTTGCAAAATATTTTGTTTTTTAAAATAGTCCATAGCCCCACTTTATTGATGATTTGGCGCATTTTTACATATGTGGCATTAGCTAACTGTGTCACTTTGTCCACTTGGCATCCACGTGACATTTATTTCAATTAACTAATTTAATAAACATTTTTAAAAAACAGAAAAAGTAGTTTTGCAATTAAAAAAAACAATGAAATTTTAATTAATTAAAAAACAATAAAACTGAAGACATGGGGAAAAAATCTTACGGTTCCCCATTTTCCCCCTTTCCTTCCCTATTTCTTCTTCAATGGAACTCATTCTTCCTCTGATCCTCCATCACCATTCTTCTTCCTGTGTGTCAATCATTGAAAGATGGTAAATTTTATTCCCATCTTGGATTTGCAGGAATAAGTTTAGAATCATTGAAACAAAACCCCTCTCATAATATCTAGGTTTACTCCGGCGGCGGGCATGGACGGAACCAGATTTGGGTTTGACGTCGCCTCAATCCACCATCTTGTCTCGCCACCTTCGATGAACACAGGAAGCTGCCCACGACTCCGGCGACGGTCGCATCTTCCTCTTCCCCTGGCGACGCTATTCATAGAAGCTAAAAACTGCGGTGGTGGTTATTAAAGATGAAAAGAGCAAAGATTGGTTCACAGATTTGTTTATGGTTATGTAATGCAAATGTTTCTGTGGGTGGGATTCATCTTTTCTTAGTGTGTTTTTTGAGAAGATGAATGTATGTGTGAAGGGTTGTAGATGCAGACCTGAGAATTGGAATTTGGGAGAGAGGAGGATGAATTTTTTGTTCTGCAAATTCTGGGCAACAAAGATATGAATGAATGTTAATTAATAAACTGTTTTTCTTTTAAGGATTAAATTTCATTGTTTTATTTTATTTGCAAAAATATTTTTTCCTGTTTTTTAAAAATGTTTATTAAAACAATTAATTGAAATAAGGCAAATTCTATGGTACACCCAATATATTTGAGTGTACCGATACACTCACTCCTTAAATTAATAGTTAAATGAGTTGTTTTTTGTAGAAAAATATTGTTTTTTTATCACTTATAATTATAATAACTAAATCTTATTCATCAAAAGTGTCAACAATATTAAATTATATTTTTTTTTAATTTTATCACTCACGATTGAGAACATTGATTATTTTTTATGATAATATGTAAAAAAATTACTATGATTCTTATAAACAATGAAATGATGTTTTTTCTTACGAAATGATGTTCTATAAAATATAAATATTGAAAAATAGTTATTTCTTACATAAAAAATGATCGTTAATTTGTGAAATTATGAAACGAGAGTATCGGTACACCTCACTTTGTGAGTGTACCGTAGAAATTCCCTTGAAATAAATGCCACGTGGATGCTAAGTGGACAAAGTGACACAGTCAGCTAATGCCACATATGCAAAAATGCGCCAAATCATCAATAAAGTGGGGTCAGGGACTATTTTAAAAAACAAAATATTTTGCAAGGATGGATTTAAAAAAAAAAAATTACCAGGAACCAAAACCCAAACTCGCTACATTTACAGGGACCAAAAGCATATTTTAGCATTTTTTTTCAAACATAATGATCTATTGATACTACTGATTTATCTTAAGATAGTTTAATATAGTTATACATAATATATATATATATATATATATATATATATATATATATATATATATATTAATCACACAACCTATTTTTCTTAATATATGAAAATTATGTGAAGGACATGAATCCTCTCATACCACTGAAGGGGTTCTGCGGAATCTTAACCATTGATTTTATTATTCATTTTTCGATCAACAACATGATATAATAAATGAACGTCTTTGATCGGTGTAAGATAACAAACATGAAAGAAACGCTTAAAAACGATCCAAGGGACCCCACCCAAAATGGGACGGAAGGAGTATACAAAGGGAAGATAGTTAACTAAAACCCATTAGACGTCCAAAAAGCATGCATGAAGGAGGGAGGGTACCCACCGTCCCACCCAAGAGACATGCAAGCTACTATTCATATGCTAAGAGAGTGGATAAGCAAGTACTAATGGTAATGCCTTGCATTATATGGTCAAACAAATAATGGTCAAGAGATATACTATTATTGACACTTTTTAGCTTATTAAAGTTACTTTGCCTTAATTATTTTTGTCCCTTGTGTTTGTGACATAAGAAACCTCTTTAATAATTATCTTGTTTCTTCTTGTAGTAAAATGATGCTGCCAAACAAAGCCATGCAATCAATTATGCTTTTGCTACATGCAACTTTCACTAATTAGTGTTTTATAATTTACTATCTTTTGTTTTAAATGGCCCTTTACAACGTAACGTTTTAATGATAAAATTATTTTAAGGATTTATTTTTACAAGTAAATTACTATTCGAATTAAATAGGAAAATATTTGAATATTTTTACAAATTTTATACGTATTGTAGAATTATTAATTAAAGATTGCGTGTTTCTTCTCATAAACCCATAAACAAGTGGACCCTATACAAGGTACACCAAAAAGAGCAAAAATCTTGACTCCCTGAACAAAGGGGAAAAGTTCATGGAATATAAAATATGAAAGAAAATCTTAGGAAGTGCGTGTGATACAATATTAATATTGTGTTTATGCTGAGTGGAATTCCTTTTCAATTTTTTAAAAAATTATGTTAGTTTGATTCATACGCATCATTCTTATCCTATAACCCCCACTTCTTGTCAAAAACAAAAATCATATAACCCACCAAATATCACTAATAATCATCCATCAATTTTTTAAGCAAAGATAATATCATTTATTTAAATAAAATGAAAAGTACATAATAATTAGGAAACAAGAATCAAAACTCATCCTCTACAAAAAATAATCAAAACTCATTAATATCTCAATTGTATTTTTCTTCTTCTTTCTTCTTCTTCTTACAATGAAGTCAATGAGATTTGAACCTAGGAGATTATGCATACTATCCAGACATCTACCAATAGACCAATTCTAATGACTTAAGAAAGTCAAATACATCTAAAATTACACTTTCTATTTAACTTCAGGTGATACTTGAGTTTTGAGTTTTAGATCTATTGATGTAAATTCATAATTTACCTTGAAGTTTGATAGGAAAGTCTTTAATTTTATCAAATGTGTCATCCTCAATTTCATCAACACGATGATTGCTCAAAATGCATAGGTCATTTTATTTTTAAGAAATTAAAATGGAATTATATTGAACAACCTTACTTACTTACCCTATATAAGAAGTGCTAGAGAAAACCCATTTGGGTTGTTCTGGTGGTATTGGCTTGGAAACTGGGAGTGTGTTCATCTTCGAGGTCTCAGGTTCGATTTTCTCCAGTGTCAATTTAAGTGGCCTAATTTTGTTTCTTCAAGAAAAAAAAAAAAAGTGCTAGAGAAAAGTAGTGTAACATCAGAAATAGTTGTGGACTTGTGGTACACCAAAGAAATAGAAAAGACAACGATTACAAGAAATTAAAAAGATTTAATCACCACATGCGGTAATCAAAAGCAAGATTGTTGTATTTTGCTTTCAACCATCCAAAAAATTGTGTTTTTATGTTGTCGAGCAAGTGGTGTATATTATCATTTTTATGCTTGAAGATGCTTGCATTTCTTTCTTTCCATAAGACCCAAACACTGTAGAATACCAAATTAAAAGAATAATGTTGCATTTGCGTTAGAGAAGCCTCTAAAGGAATTGAACTGAGCTAAGTGATATGAAATACGAAACAGAGTAACCATGACGAAGCCTAACCAATCAGAGACAACGGTCTTGATTTGACCGAAAAAGTCATAGTGAAGAAAGAGATGAGCCACATTCTCTAGATTACCACACCCACCCACACAAGATTGAGAAGTAGTCGGAATCACTACTCTCTTGAGTAAATTGTCATTTATGAAAGGCGGTTAAGAAGGAAACCCCACACGAAAAAATTGACTTTCATAGGAACATCTTATGCCAAAAAACATGGTTGTCATCTACAATGATATGTTGATTTGGTGATTGTGGAAGAAAGTTATAAGCACCGCTGACAGTGTAGTTCTTGGAAGAATGCAAATTCCAGAGCCACATGTCATTAACATCATCCAGCATAACAATATAATGCAAAAGAGCATAATACTCCCTCATCTACTCCTCCTCCCATGAATCAATCAAGGCTTAAATATTTCATTAGTTCATACACTTTTGTTTGTTTGACATTAATCACTGCACTTTGTAAAAAAATTGCAAATAGCCCTTTTGCTAAGTCCGTGTTAAAAAAAAAACTAACGGTGTGTCACGTGGACTAATTATTATAGGCTAAGAGACAATATTTTCAAAATTAAAATATTCCAACTTTTTATTATTATTTTATTAATATTTTTTAGTTAAAAATATTATTAGTCCATGCACTTTTTGATATTGGTCCCTAATTTTTCTTTAATCTTCTAATGATATTATTTATTTTATCATTATTTTTATTAAGAATAGGTTGATAGGTCATTCTTTCATATATATTTTTTTTTGTCAAAAAATATTATATTTTTCTCGATATCATCAGCGATATAAAAAAAAAAAAAAAGATGCTCATATATTAAAAAGAGGCTCATACGGTAAATGTTTGGATTCTTTAAATTTATAATTAAATTTAAATATTTTATTATTAATTTTATAATATTAGAATATAAAATTTAATTTTAATTTGCTTATTTCATTAATTTTAATAAGTTGTCAAACGGTCTTCGTGAACAAAGCTAAGTTGGGAGGAACACCGCAATTAGAGAAAGAAGATGACGCAATACGATTAAAGCTTAATTTTTTTTTTTCAAAAGATTTTTTTATAATTATTCTGAATTAAAATAATGAACAAAATAATAATATTATTAAAAGATTTCTTATTTTTAATAGGGTTCATGGACCAATATCAAAAAGTGTTGAAAGTGCAATATTTTTAAGTAAAAAATAATGAATAAAATAATAATTAAAAGTTCGTCCACGTGGCATATAATGATTCGTCCACGTGACACACAATTAGTTTTTTTTTTCTTTTTTCAACGTAGTCTTAACAGAAAGGTTAATTGCAAAAAATTTACAAAATATACGTCGGGACCATACCAAACAAAAAAAGTACAAAATTAATATCAAAATATGATGAAAGTGCATAAACTAATGACGTATTTAAGTCATCTACGAATAATATCAATGAGTAGAATAGAATGCTTAGTGTGAAATCTTGAATAAGTTAAAAAGTTGTCTTTAGTGCATTACTTTGGTCATGGAAGAGGACCGTGGAATTGTTCCAAGTTTATTCAAGAAACAACTTTAATAAGAAAAACAAACGATTTGAATGTAAAATTATTCTGCAAATGAATTAACTTGAAATTTAAAGTGTAAAACTTAGAGATTTAAATATGTAAAAAGGTCCTTGTAAGTTGGTGCGTTTTTTATTTTAGTCTTTGTAATTTTATTTTTTTTGCGAAACAACCCCTATATCTTCTTAACATTTTGGAATTGGTCCTTAATGTTAGGTTTCGTTAAAAAAAAGTTGTGCTAGCTAACAGAGGCACACATGCCACTTGTTGAGCTGACAAAACACGTTTATGTGGCATGAAAGATAATAAGTGATTAGATTTGAGGGACCAAAATCAAAAACGCAAAATTGCAGAGGGATGAAATTGAAAAAACGTAAACATCAAAATTTAAAATTTAAAAACTAGACCTTCTTCATCCCTCTATTTTTCCTTCTTCGTCTCCATCCCCAATTTCTTGAACTGCATTTTTCTTAGATATTTAGCCCAAAATGCATACATCCTTGGTTAAGTATAAATCAACTTATCTGACTGAAATAAAAAAAGAATAAATCAAATTTCCTGTAAACAATATTAGTATTTGGAAAATGCTAGATAGCCGGCCACTCCTTGTAATTTAAGGACTTCCCAGGCTTCTTATTTTTTTATTTTTTTTGGTTAAGCCCAGGCTTCTTATTTTTACTATCAACAAAATAAGAATCTAACAAGACTTGTTATCATTGAATTCTGGGTCGAACATCCAATTTTTCCATGTTTGTTTATTTGTAACATGAGTTCAATATGCTTCAACTTTAGAAGTAATGTTAGAATGGTGGCCTAGATTCATTAGCAAATTAGCAGGTGTTGGAATATTAGTATCATAGACCAGTTCTTGATTAGCTTAACACAAAACAAGAAATTTGATCATAAATAAATTAGAATGTATGTACACATGACACACAATGTGTCATGCACATTTCTTTGTTATGCATGTTGTTTGTCGCCATGATGCCTTCTATGTTTTGATGTGGTGTCGAGCATGACTTGTTTTCCCACATAAAGTCCACTCTCTTGCATCACTTGTTCACTTTATCTTTTCTTGAATTTTTATTTTTTATAAAAAGACAAATTAATTGCTACTTAAATGATCAGAAACACATGTAGTAGAATGATATTATTATGAAAATATGTTTGAAAAAAGAGAATGGTGCGTCAAAGAACAAAGTTGTTTTTAAAGAGATAAACATCAACTTTGGTGTACGGGAAATTCAAGGAGCTTGCTCTACTGTGACAGCCTACTGAGTAAGGGAAAAAAAAGTGAAACATGAGAAAAAAAATTGTTGCGATTAAACTAAAGTACTCATCATAGACTAAGATCATCAGAGCGATATCACGATGTTGAGATACTAGTGTCTTTCTTTTCTAATTTTCTTCTTTTCTAGCGAGGTTTTTTTAAACCAAAAAATATTTCATTAGATGTTTTTGGTTAGAAGGAAAAACCAAAAAATAATTCATCATGTCTTTTTTTTTTGGCAATTTATATTTTTATTAAATAATAATGTTGCAATTCAAAACTATGGAAGCACTTACTCACCGTTGCTTATTTAAAGTTAGGAGAGCGGTTATAAAATATACTCTACAGGTATACTAACAAAAAAGGTATATTAACACATTTTTTATTCTATGTTTGGCAACAAGTAAAATTGGTGACTATACAAACACATATTCTATTTTAGGTATACAAACATATTTTCATGAACACTTTTTCCATCCCTAGTGAAGTAAATAGACCATACCAATAAAAAAAAGTTGCCTTGCCCCTTCTATTTTTTGCGAACATTTATTTAACCGTTACTAAGAAGATTGTCCACATTAAATAAGTGTTGCCTAATTTGTGCTATGTGAATGGTTTTTTTCCATTCTGAAAAACATGTTGCCTAATATCTAAAATGTTGTAGTGTCCTTAGATTGTCTCGAACTCAATGGCAAAACGGTATAGTAATTGGTAATCATAGACAAGTTTTAGAGAAATGGCTAAACCCACATGCAAACCTATTCTAAAATGAGTTGCAAATCCACAGCCGAATGTTATTTTCATGCGGCAACAAATTTGCACCAATTTATTTCCAACACCACTTGCACGGAAAGTGTGTGTGTGCGTGCGCGCGTGTGCAAGGGAAAATTCAGATTAAAAGGCTGCTCTCCGAGCCAAAAATCCATCCAAAATGAAATGTTCTTGCCATTTCTCAACTCTTTTCGGATAACATTAGAGAAACAATTTATTTCCAATGAATCCATCCTACCACAAGTGAAACACAAATACCACACCCACAATGAATCCATCCTACCACAAGTGTTTCCTTCCAGATTAAGAAGTTTTTCTTCCACTAGGCCATACCTATAATTTAAAGTTCCTTTTAAATAGCCTTGGAGTCTGACACGTTCCTCCACGACCACTTACTCAACAAATACAAATTAATCAAATATGTCTACTCTTTTACACAAAGTCTTCCACCCCCTTCTTCCAACCAACCCATCTAATAGTTATATTTTCCAACCCGTTAACCCTTCTTTGAGTTTTCTCCAATTCTCTTATCACATTCCTTATGGATGTGTAAAATGAGAAGTAGAATAGAAGCAAAGTGCTCAAAACCAAATTGATAAGAACCACCCACCTTGATAAATAACGACATTTACACCAAGAAAGTCTCATCTTCAATGATTTCACTATTGGTTTCCAGGATGCTAGGGTTAGCTCCCAATGGAATACCAAGAAACATAAAGAAAACCATATGTGTATAGTGCATGAAAGGAAATGGGAATTTGCCTCCATAAACGAATTTTCCAAGTTTAGACCAAAAGCTTGCTTTTAATAAAGAAATTTACCTTCAATTCCGATACCATTTCGAAGCTTCTGAATACTGATTTGATACTCCATAGATTCTCCCATGTGCTCTCCCCCAATAAAATTGTATCATCAACGTATTGGAGAATGCCGAATTTTAAGTCCTATGATTCCTTGAATCCTTTAATTAAACCAATTTGTTAGTTGTCTAATTGTATAGTTCTTGTAACCTCCAATTGTTTACTTTATTATAAAGATGGTATTATTCCTACTTAAGTACAAAAATAACAATTCATAGATCACTCTCCAATATTTTCCTTTCGTACCAAACATAGAGTTCATGTTACAAAATTCATTTTTTGTATTTATCACATGCGTATCAAAGAGCATAAACATGCATATAAATCCTCACTGCATTATTTACATAGGTTACAAACTCAACTTGCCCCTACTTGTATATATGCTCAATACAAGTACGTAGTAATTACAATGTATGACAAATTTCCGTAGGCTCAAAATCTCTAGGCACATTCTGATTTGATTAGAGCCAAATGCTCTACATTCATTGTACTTCCTACATGCAATTGTGACATTTTCTCCAATGATTATGGACCAACAAGAAGTCATTGACTAGTTAAACCGTTATTGCTACATACAACTCTGATTCTTTCTCCAATTTGTTGGGCTCCTCTAATTTATCCTTTGATGGTGGTTGGTTTTCCAAATTAACAGCAATAATATCAATTTTGGGATCATCTATTGCAGTAATTGGCATTGATTTTGTCTCCCCTTCAATGGTTGATGATGGTAATTTGGTGTCTGATTCTGAATAGTCTTTGGCTTTTCCCCACACAACTGTATAAAGGCCTAGTGCAATGATAACAGCTCCAATCATACTGCAATGAATTGAAAACATAAATTACATAAAATATATGTAAAATGTGCCCTATTCGTTATGTACAGGGACCGATTATTAATAAATTTTACGGTAAAAAAAAATCATAAACAAACTATGCAAATTGAGAAATTAAGAATAGAAGTTTACCTTCCAAGGTAAAGATTTTCTCCTAAAAAAAAGGAGCCCAAACAAGCAACGATGATCATGCAAAGAGGATTAAAAGCTGTTGCAAAAACTGGGCCTCTCATTTGCATCACCAGCCCTTGAACATAGTATGCAATTCCTGAACTAACTATTCCCTATATAAATTAAGAAACTGATTAAGAAAATTATTTGAATTTTTTTCTAACTAAGCTTGTGAATGAGAAACTAATTAACGGATTAACAAACCGTGTAAAGAGGAGCATAGAGCCTATAATCCCAGCCAATGGCCCAAGCATGTGAATGACGTTCGGCCACAAGTGCCACCGCAGTTGCTTGTGCTCCTCCCGCGAGACATATCAAGGTTGCCAATGATAGCTCAGCTGGATATCTTTTTACCGTTATCGACTGCATTAAAATTCCAACAAACAATTTAGAAATAATAATCCACATATGACACCAAACATCATGGTCGTATACTTTAATTAATTAGTTAAGTGTTTTAAGAATTGGATCCTTGGTCTGCTCGATCAAGTACTAGGTCAGTAAATCATTGGTCGAACTACTGGGTCGTTAGTTTACCTGCAAAATGTAGAAAGAAGATAAAGCCACACAGCCCATCAGTATATAAAGAGCTCCAGCAGTTTGATGGTTATGAGAGGATTCGTGAGTTCCATTTTGATTTTGGGTTCCAGAATGGAAAATGTTGAATCCAGGTCCTTTGTAAATTGCCATTAGCAATGCACCACCGAAGGTTACTAATGTTCCAATCACTTTGGCTTGACTTCGAATTTCCTTGCATTTAAGACGCTCCAACCTAAACAAAAAATTGAATTTATGACTTATAGTTTATAAGCTCGTGTGATTAAAAAAGAGTTGTTTAGTAATTGTCATTTTTACACGAGCTTATAGTTTATTTTAATGAGCTTATAGCGGTTTTGATAAGTTAAGTCAAGTAGCTTAAAGCTTATCACTTTTTATCTCCATTTTACCACTCCAATCTTAATTATAAAAATGCACATTTTTTAATATCATGTCATATATATAAGCTACTTCAACCACTAAATTTACCAAACATTACAAATTCAACCGGTTAGCTTATCCGCTATAAACTATAAGTTAGCTTATAAGTCATCCAACATTAGCTTATCTATTATTTTTAACCAAACAAAGCTTAGTTTACATAGATTCCATGTTCTATCGGAGATTTTACATAAATAATGACATTTTTTTTCGTAAAATGTGTGGCTTATTTCGTAAATCATTAAGATACGATGTAAGCCGCCACAATTTATGGAAAAAAGTGTCATTATCAAACTTGAGCATGTGTTAAATTTTGTTTAAATATAAACACAAATACACAAGTAGTACTTGAGTTTGATTTCATCTAAATTTAGAGCAAGTTACAGTAAAATGGTCATTAGTATCACTTTAATTAAACTAATTAATTATTCTATATGGATGAAATAAGATTGATTAATTCTAGTTAGTTACCGGAAGATGACTGCAAGAAGAAAGGTGATAGAAGGCACGGCATTCATAATAGCAGATGTGAATGAAGCTGAAGTATACTTCATCCCCAAGTAAGTGAAGCTTTGGTTAAAAACTGGCCTGGTCATAATTAACCATGTAATTAACAAGGTTAAGATGATAATTAACTCATATCCTGTAGAATAACACAATTTTTCCAAAATGGGCATAAACTCCAAGTAATTAGTGATTAAATATATTTGTATTCTTCTAGCTAGATCATTATGTATATAAGTATTTGAGGTCTTAGATCATTACTCTAGAAATCCCAGCACCATTATTTGTAGGAAGATAGGGAGTGTCATCTTTGGCCTACTCTTCCTGAAAATCAATAAATAACTTTTTTTTAGAAATGTAATGCCAAAATCGAATCACACGACTTATTGATATGATTATAATTTTTTTCTCGTTACTTAATTTAGTGATAGAGTTAGAGAGAAAAATCACTTTTTTCCTCGCTCTAAATTTTCTTCACTAATTTAATTTGTTTTGATGGTGAAGGAGTAACCATGACTAACACATTAATATACCTTTCGAGAAAGAATGCAAACGGCGCAAGAGCGATCACGGCCATGGCATTGCGATAAACGATGAACACAAACCGGCTCATCCCATGGTTAAGAATATCTTTACCAAAGATGTAATTCCCAGCCATACCAAATTGAAGGCCAATCATTAACAAATATGGTTTAGCATTAATAAATAGAAGAATTAATCTAGAAATCTGATTTTTGGCACTCATAGTGATAGTGTTGTGTGGCTAATAAGTGACTGATGAAAGATCAAAAAGAGAATTAGAGTGAAGGAAAATACTTGGTGTGATTTGTTATATGGATGGTGTTCCTTATATATAGACCAAAAAGCAAAAGCTAAAGTAATTGAATTGCACAATTATACCTATGAAAGTTGAGTTTAGGTGAGCATGCAATCCTTGTTGTGTTTGTGACTAAAACTATGTGTCAATCAATATTGCGTGTTTGTATAAGTTTATTACGAAGCACTCACAGTGTTACTTGTTTGTTAACATAAAAAATTAGTTTAGACTGAACTTTAGAAAAAGAAAAGAACAAATAAATACTATAACAATAAGAGAATAAAATGGTCATTTTGTAATGTTTTACTATAATTGAGAGTCAGATTCCACTTTCTACCACGAATTGGTATTTTAAGAAAAGTGGTAACAGGTGTTACGGAGATCGAGATCACATCAAAGAATCATTTTCTCTAGTTATACACTTCATAAATCATAAGAAACAAACATAGAGAGACTTTTCATTTTAGGCTTTATCTGCATGCATATTTTTATTTGAAAAATAGAATGTAAAAGAAAATTTTAAAAAGAAAGGAAATTACAATTAGTTTATTTGAATTCTTGTAATAAAAAAAATTATTTCATGCATTATCATTATATTGGAGGGGAAATAAGTGGTATGTCTATTAATACACTTGTTTGTGAGTGGGTTCAAGTCCAATCCGCTAATGGATTTTGTAACTACTACATAGTATGTTACGAGGACGCCTTAGACACAAGCACACCTAAATGGATATGGTGATTTCATTAGTGTCATTCGATGACAGTCGAACGTTGATTCAGGAGATCACACCTAGAACAACATAGCGGACTTCAGAAAATCCATTTGAAAAATCCTAGCGTCTATCATATTAGAACTAACATATAACTCGTGTTAAAGTACACATTCTCCAAATCCTAAAAACCTCACTCCCTTATAATCGTCATAATATTTGTATGTACACCACCTGCTTCGAAGAGTTGGAGATGTCTTCAACTGCGCTTCCATCACTCCGGCCGTCAATTTAGGTCCATTACATATCACAACCAACATTACAATTTACGTTGGTCTTAAATTGTAACTTTTTCTTTTCTTTCCAACCAACCGTAATTAGGTTGAACTGGATCACAAGTTCACAACAAACCTTTCATGTATTTTGCTTGGATCTATGTATATTGCTTTCATTTGGTCATGGTGCAGAGTAGATTGAACAACAATCTTATTTATTTTCCATAAATATTGCTTAGTTATTGAATGTCAATTTTTTTAATTTCACGCATGTTTTGAAATACTATTTAGTTAGCGTGTCTATGTGGCATGCATGATTTTAAAGAGCTGATAATAGTGCTTTATCTGAAAACAATCAATGTTAATTACATTTCAATTTTCTACAGTATCGATAGACATAGATTGATTATCATACTTGTGAAAGATTTGAAAAGAGAAATCCAGATACCTCTCGAAAAGAGAAATTCAGATACAACCCAGCCTAAATAAATAAATAAATAAATAAAAGCAAATCAGATATACAACAACTAATTATGGCAAACACAAGTTCCGCTAAAGGTATCATTGTTTCTTTGGAGATTTTTTCGCAACAGACTTACGAACAAAGACAATCTACTTCGACGACAAATCCTTCACATTGATGATAACATGTGTGGGTGGGTGCCGCTCTTTGGAGACTGTGGATCACCTCCTCTTCAGCTGCGACACTTTAGGCAGCGTGTGGTCCGTGGTTTTGTAGTGGCTTCGTTTAACTTTTGTCGCTCCAGTTGGGAGTAGGAATCACTTTCTTTAGTTCATGCAAATGGCTGGGTTATAGGTTTTCGCGTTCTTCATACACGTTCTATCGGATAATCTGAATTATTTGGAAGGAAAAGAACAATCGCGTTTTTCATCTGAAGGTCGCAGCTCCACAAAGTTTAGTAGAGAAGGTTAAACTGTTATCTTTCTATTGGTTAAACGCAAATACGTTCACGTTTATTTTTAGCTATCATGACTGGTGGCAGCACTATTTGTCTTGTATGAGTGTCGGGCTGTAATTTTCTTTGTATTCTATTTTAGTGATTCTCTTTTGCACATCTTATGCGAGATGAATCACCGGTGAAAATTTAAATTTTATTTTGACTTGTAAAAAAAAAAAAAGAACTAATTATATTTTCCATATAATACCACTAAACAAGTAAAAGAGGGATTTCTCCTGAAATTTCTATTAATGGAGTACTCAATAACTTCAGGCTCATCAAATTTCTGGTTTGCTTTTTTACTCCCCTAATGGTAAATACCCCCAATACGTGACACGATTATTTTGAATATTTTTCATTATCTTTGTTTTATTAGTAAGTATGTCGTTTATTGCGCAACAGTGAGTAATATTTATGATAATCTTTTACCCCCACTCATTAGTTTTCTTTCTTTGTCCAACGACAAAATTGTGAGGTCTTATACACAAGATCTAAATATATGAGAAACCATTTGAAATGAACAATTAAAGATAAGCTCGCCGCTACAAATTCATCACATTTTTATTTGTTGCAAAAAATTGATTCCTTTCCAAGAAATAATAAAAATATAAGTATTGAATGATAAATAATATAAATCAAATAACATTCAATATCTTCTTGTGCTAAAACTCCTTCTTAAGCTAAAGTCTGTTAACCTTTAAGACTGTTACAAATTAAACTCGAAAATAAGATATCAAAACAAACCAACTAATACTATAACCAACGGAGAGGGACAACCAAAAAGAGCAACTATCAAAGTGAGGGGCAACAACTAAAGAGAATAAAAAATAGATAGGAGGAGCAACCAAAGAGACAAATCATAGTAGATTCAACACTAACTATATTATTAATACTTTAATTTATTTATTAGAGAAATGAAAGCAATTATTGGGATATTTGACACAATATATTTATACAATTTCCAGGTGCTTTTTAATATTTCTGATATTTGGTCCATGTGTGATATTTAGTCCAGGTGTGGATTAGATTGAACAATAATGCCTTTTTTTTTTTTTTTTTAATTTCACAAATGAGCTAGCATAGAAGGGCACATCAAATTTTCGAAATACCTTGTGTATGTGTATCCACATGGCATGCATTATTGTAAATAATTGATGATAGTGTTTTATTTGTACAAACAATCGATCTTAATTGGCTAACACTTTTTTTAAGGGTATTGGCTGACACTTTTGTGCCCTATATTTTTGTTGTATATATTATATAGCACATAACATTCAATTATTTAATGTCATGTCAATTTTATAGTTAATCATTTTAAAATAAACTTAAATTTCTTTCAAAAAATAAACTTAAATTTTAAATTGAGTTTGTCTAGAGAATATTGGTACGTAACAAAACTTTGGTGGACCAGATCATTTTTCATCTTAATTTCATTTCAATTTTGTATATAGTATAAAAGATATATTTCTATCTTATTAGAAGGAAAACCAAATTTTATAAAAGATAGATAAATATGATTAGAGCGATAGTAGAGAAATGTTTCTATGACCACTTTGAAATCGACACAATATTTATACAATTTCCATTTTTTATAGGTCAAATGGATCTAAATGTCATTTAAGTTTTTCGTTTTTTCTAAAGTGGTCCTTTAAGTTTCAAAAGTTTCAAACAATTCTTTTTAGTTTTTGAATCATTTCAAACAAGTTCTATTATAGATAGCATAGTTGGTAATTGCTTCCTTGAACTCATCTTTGGTACCAAATCTGGCTCCTAACACCCACTTAAAATTAGTCATCTTTCTAGGCATGGCAAATGGTGGATAATGTTCTTTGTTGCTATCATCTGAATCATCACCATCATCCTCTAAAAAAACTTGTTTGAAACGATTCAAAAACTAAAAGAATTTGTTTGGAACTTTTGAAACTTAAAGGACTTGTTTGAGACTTTTGAAACTTAAAGGACCACTTTGAAAAAAACGAAAAACTTAAAGGACCTTTAGATGCATTTCACCTTTTTTATATTATTTTTCTTTCTTTTTGAGTCTTACTTTAACATTTTTTTATGATATCATTTATATAGTGTTAGATTTTTGTTTTAAGGAAAAAAAATCTAACAACATATAAAGTGTTAGATATGATGTCGGGTTTGTGTGTCAAAATAACAATCTCTTCCCTGTAGCTAACGGAAAAATCAGTACCATTCGTGTGTTTGTTTGTTTTTTTATTACGTTTAATTGTATGTTTATTTCATAACAATTTTTTTTTAAAAAAAAGTTAAACTAGCCCATCTAAATTGACACTAGAGAGAATCGAATCTGAGATCTTGAGGAGGAGCACACTCCCAGGTCCCAAGCCAATACCACTAGGCCAACTAAGTGGGTTTATTTATTTCATAACATTGTTATAATTTTTTACATTTAATACAATAAAATAATTTGGCAAATGATATCAAAATAAACACTTCATAATTAAAATATTTCCTCTATACACAGATATAGATACCATGGTTCTCGTGAACTTAACTCAGTTGATAGAAATAACGTATAATATATGCAAGGTTCATGGTTCAAACCTCGGCAACCACTAAAAAGATATAGATACCATGAAATAAGCCACACAACCCCTTTAAATTTATTAAAATTATTTTTTTATATAAATAATTTGGATTTGTCAAAAAATAAAGTAATTTATTAACCGGAGGTTGCTTGGTTCTTCTTAAAGCTTCCATGTCATCTATTGTGTTTCATTTCCTTTCTTTATTTTAAGACTCCCTCATGTGCCATTTTTAAAATTGATTCTTTATTTAAAAAAAAAATAATAATGGAGGGTGAAGAGGCTTGTAAAATTCTTACAATCCATTATGAACACTCTTCGAATAAGCCGTGTTCCGGTGTCGAATACGTGTCGTGTTCAACACGGACTCATATAATTACAGTGAAGTAAATGATTTTCTTAAATTATTAATATGCTACAAATTGTCAAAATTCTATTTGTACCGAAAAGCTAATCCCTTTCCACCTCTAATTTTTATCTGGTTATAGACTTTTTCGTCGAAAAGGGTAATGATTTCTTAAACATTTCCGAGGATGTAAATAGTTAATAGTTGTTTCCAGTTCAGCATTTTAGCATTGCATCCTGAATTGATGAGCATGAATCATGAAAATAAGTGGCTTTCATTTTCTTGCAATGATAATTTTATCCATTGTGTAGTCTAAAATACTCGAAGCTAAGTAGGCGATCAACTCAATATTGCAGGGCTTATAATATTGGGTTTCAAGTTCAGCACTTCAACATCTACTGAATACATAAAATATAGTAAGTGCTATAGCTTATATGAAAAGTGCAAAGAATGTTGCATATTGAAAGAAATATGAACATTTTGGCAAAGTTATGGAAACCACGTGTGGTTGAATAATATGTCATATTATTGTACTCTCAGTACAAATAGAAAAAGTAGTTTAAAATAGTTATGGTGGGTTAGGGAAACAGTGTGTGGCACAACTCAGCCATATGAGTCGAAAAGGAAAGATAGAGATCAGTAAAAGAAACATAAAATTGCCACACAAACAGAAATGCTTGGAGACTTTTTGTTTTTTTATATTAAAATAATTAATGAGAACAAAGAAGAAACATACAAAAACTACTCTGTCTGAAGTGTCGTATTAGAAAAAAATATGATCTGAAAATATCTTTATAAATGATGGATTACTTTACTCCAAAATTGATTTTTAAGGATTGATTTAGGATGTGTGTTGTGGCGTTGGGTTTGACGCAAATGTGTGGTGAGAGAAAAGTTTAAGAAATTCAACTTCACAAAATCACGGCAAACAAAGCACTGAGACGTGAAAATGTAGTAGCTACTGTGAAACCAAACACTGCATTAGACTCAATTCACAATCTAAAATGGTATCAAAAGGCTATAGAAGATCAATTAGACGATTCCACAATCATCATTCGACCGCGCTCTAGATGTTAGTTATGGCGTGAGAGATGGTGTATTGAGAAGTCAAACATTAAATAAGATATGACTTGGAAATATGTTTATCAATAGTTGGTAGTCCTTACTCTACATACTCATTTGGTATGTAGAGTTAGACCCAACCCAGAATTTAAGATGAATGGTTCCAGGTAAGTTCCGTTATCAGGTGATTAAAGTCACGCCCTTGATGTCTTGTCTTAGACATGAGGGAATCTTGAGTCACATATCATATGAAATATAAAATAGGCTTGAAAATATGTTTGTAGGGGAAAGGATAATCTTATCTTACAAATTAGTTTTATAACGGTGAGTTAAGTTTAATCCAAATCAAATATGATATAAAAGTTTGGAGACTCGTTGGACCACCTACTATACAACCACCCAGATCAAGCTCTAAGTGTTCAATTCTAAGCGTGAGGGGTATAGAGAAGTCTCATATTAAATAAAACACTTATTTTAACTCATTCACAAAATTGGTAATCCTATTTTAAAATCCTTAAGTTTCGACCTCTCCCTCAAAGTTTTAGACTAAAATTGTGATGTAACATATTTTAAATAACATGTCATACAATATAATATGATGATGTTGAATGATCAACAACTATGAAATTATAAATTTAAGCATCAAATTGATCGGACCTTTTTCTGGACAAATTATTCTCAGCAACTCGATTTGTTTTTAAATTTAAATCTAAATATAAGCTAAAATTAGGAAATTTGAAAAGTATCTTCAGTTGACCATTTTTTTAGTCTGACATACCAAATTTAAATTTAAATCTAACTCGATTTGTTTTTATATTTAGATACTTTTTTAGTCCTTTAAGTTTCCTAATTTTGGTCAACTGAAGATACTTAAACGATTTGTTTATTTGATGACCATTTTTTATTTCATGCTGAGCCTTTAAATATTCCATTCTGCCTACTTTAAGCAAGCTTAAGTAAGCCTTTAAAATAAAAAATAACAAAATTCTTTAGTAGACTTTAACCACATGACAACCAATTTCTTCATCTAGTATGTTTTAAAAGGAAATCAATGTCATCAAATAACATTTCACAAGTCTCTTGAATCCAACAGTGAGCAAATTCATTCAACACAGCAAGCAGCATGAATGAGAACTTCAATAAATTATTCATTTAGTTTAGAGCAAAAATCATCAATACCTCTACCTCCAACAATGAATGTGGACTTTGATGCCACGGTTGGGATTGGAATAGCTAATAAATCAGTAATCATCTCTGACAATGTCTTCTTTCAAAAAAATAAAACTTTTGACAATGTCATGCTGTTCTTTCACCACTAACCGAGTTACTGCTGGGAACATAAATACCTTCATCGAAAACTTGGCTTCAGAGGATGATTAATATCCAAATTAGCTACATTAAACGAAGACTCTCTAAAATTTAGAGTGACATACATACTCATCAAATAGTGCTTCCATTGGACTCGTGACCTTGTATTCTCATCAACAACTATAAATTTATATATCATGGGAAAACAAAATATTCAGTATATGAAATTTTCATCCAAGACCCAAAACAAATTGGACACCATTTCTCTCATGAAGAGATATTTGTTTTCAACCGCATTATAAGTATTTGTTTCACCCTCCAAACTTCTGCCTAATTGGTAAATACAAATTAGGCATCGAATACTCACTACCTAAGTTTAAATGAGTAGTTATATTAATCACTAAAGTTATCAAATAAAAAAATAGTTGATACACTACATGAGATCATATGAATAGCTAGATAAAACACTTCCAGCAATTTACAAACTTTCTCAACTTTGTTCTATTCTTCAAGTGACGGTGTACAATCATAACAAGGCCCGACCCTCTTTCTTTGTATGCAGCTGAGGCAACCTTAAATTTCAAAATAGTTGATAACATAACAAATGTTGAATTCCATCTTGTTGGAGAGTCAATAACAAGTTTCCTTTCTTGTATTAGTATCCTTGAAGTATAAATATTTCATACTTTCACTGATATTGAAATAATGTCTTTAAATTTACCAAAGTCACCTTTCACTAACAAATTAATTTTTTTTTCTACAAGGTGACCTTAATAAAATTAGGTGTATCATTTTAATACTCGTGAAAGTGTGAAATATGTTGAATTCAATGATGCAAGATTGAAAGCATTTTGTGATGTGGTTGCCTTTGCTGCCTACAAAGAAAGACGGTCTCATTATAATTATCACCTTCACTTGAAGAATGAAACAAAGTCCAGAAAGTTTATAAATTGCTATAAGTGTTTAATCTAGCTACTCATGTGATCTCAGGTAGCGTATCACCTACTACTTTCTATTAGATAACTTTAGTGTTCAATATAACTACTCTTTTAAAATCATATAGTGAGTATCTAATTGAAAATTTATAATTATCCGGAGTTTCGAGGATGAAACAAATACTTGAAAATTTATATAACTACTCTTTTAAAATCATATAGTGAGTATGTGCAAATTTCATATGGTGAATTATGTTTCATGTAACGCCTCCACTTGGTAGTAATATTGATTTATGGAAACCTCTGATATGGACCTTAATAATAAAGGTCCACCCATAGTCCTCTCAAAATGACCTTCAATAGCAGGTTGCAAACAGAAATACTGTTTCATGGTCCCATATAAGAAAAAAATATTTTTTAAATCACGACAGCGGATATCACTTCTCTGCCCTTCCATATTAAAGCAAAACTTATGTGCAAAATCATTTTACTCCTCTCTTTCTCTCTCTTCATCGCACCAGAATTGTTCTTCTTCTATCACTCCTTCTTCATCTTCATCAATTGATTAGATCCATTTCTCTATTATTTTTTTCTTCCTCTCAACATCACAAAAACCCAAAATCCGAGAACCCATTTCGCCATGAGAAATGATATTTTGACCACTTAATGACAACTTTTAGACAACTTTCTCTCTCATACTCACATCATATTTTTACTCTCTCTCTTCCTTTTTCTCTCTCCATTGTTTTTGACCAATGAAAAGAAAGAAAAGGAAGGTCGTCAAATAGGTTGTTCAAATATCATTGATCTTTCTCCATTTCTCTCTTCTCCATCAATTGATTAGATGTTCATTTCTCTATTTCTCTATTCTCGCTGGTTTCTCCATCATAAAACCCAAAACCAATGAACCCTTTTTTTTCACTTTTAGATGTTCATTTCTCTGTTTTTGCAAGACTTCAACGTTTTTTTTTATTCAAGAATGTTTATTTTACGTCCATTTGATATATGTGGCATTGTTCCAAGCTTGTAATAGTTACTGCCAATCTTATAATCTCAAGAATGTTTCAATTCTAGTTACTGCTCTCTGCAAGAATCCTCTAGATTTAAGTCTAGTCTTGTATTTGGTCACTCCTCCACTTGGATTCTGCTTTACTTTACACACCCATTTCTTAGATTAACTAGCTCCCATGTATGATTTTCTCAATTGAATTAAGCTCTTCCTTTAAGATTCAACCCTTTCCGTCTCTTAGGAAAAGATAAGAGAATTGGGAAGAAAAAAATGGAGAATTGGGGATTTAATCAATGAAGGTGAAGGAGAGAAGTGGGGGCGATGAAGAAAGAGAAAGAGAGGAGAAAAAGTAATATCAACTGCTGCAGTTTAAAAATGATTTTTTTTCTATGTGGGACCAAGTAACAGTTTTTTTTTCTTTTAAACCTGCTATTGAAGGTAATTTTGAGAGGACCATAGGTGAACCTCTAATATCAAGGACCATATTAGGGGCTCCCTTGATTTATTATTATTTTCAGATAAAATGTTGAATTGTGGGTTTTGAGCGAATAGATGGGTTAGTTAATTGTTGAAATATAGGAGATTATGAGAAAATAATAGTTTTTACACATAAGAAAGAATAGAGGTGTATTAGTAAAGAGGATGTTTAAGTAAGTAATTAAGTTGCGTTTTAACTAAATAAATAGAATGAGGTGTAAATAGTGGAGAGTAAACATGTTAGAAAGTTGTGAGAAAAACCAAGCCCATTAAGTAGATTAATAGAGGAAAGTCGTAAGAGAATTAGGTTAGAACACACAAAGAGCAAAATTGAGAGAAGAGGCATATAGGAACTAGGGTGTGAAGAGAAAAACACAAGAATAGGAGCTTGAAGAGAGACTCAACCATAGAATTTGTTAACTTTGTTGATTTTTGAGGTAAGGGAGGAGTCTCTATTCACATAAGGGTTGTATGAACATATGGGTAGTAAAGAATCTGTGTTTCTTCTTCTTTGTTTTCATGATCTTTTAATGAATTCATGTTAAATTTGTGCTCTAATTGGTTGTTGTGATTTTGAGTATGTTCTTATCTCTGAATTCATGATTTTGATATGTTAAATTCGTGATTATGTTGTATTTTGAGTTTTGCATGTTGAAGTGTGTAAAAATCATGAAATTCAATGCATATTTGATGTTTTGATATGACTTGAAAACGAAAGATAACTCCACATTTTGATGATTCTAATAATTTTACTCCACATTTTGTTAAATTCAATGCATATCTAAAGATGTGTCATTGCGAGTCATATCAAAATATCAAATATGCATAGGTGGGCCTCAGGAGAACTGTTTTTGCTGAAGATGATAAGGGAAAGGAGGTGCAGATAGAGCTAAGTCGCGTAGTGTAATTCCAAAAGAAGTGGTTGTAACAAATAATCTTGTTTATTATGAAAATAATGTAACGGCAGGACCTAATAACCAGGCCTGACGAGAAAAATGAGTCTTGTATTTTGGAACTGCCGAGGCTTGGGAAACCTGAGTGTAGTTCCTAAACTAAAATTCCTAGTCCGATATTATAAGCCGGATGTCCTATTTTTTAAGTGAGACATTTGTCCACAATAATAAAATTGAGAAATTTTGCTACGTATTGATTCTTGCTTTGCACATGAGAGTTAAAAACCAACAAGTAGCGAAATTCCTCAATTTTATTTATGTGGACTAATATCTCACTTAAAAACAAATATCTGACTTATAGTACCGAACTAGGAGTTTGGTTTAGGAACTACACTAAGGTTTCCCAAGCAGTTCTAACATACAAGACTCGTTGTTCTCGGCAGGCCTGGTTACCAGGTCCCGCCGTTACATTATTTTCATCATAAACACAAGATTATTAATTAGAGACACTTCTTTTGTAATTACACTACGTGACTTATTCTGCACCTCCTTTCCCTTATCATCATCTTCAGCAAAATCTTTTTTTAGGCTCGTTGTCCTGACTCGATAATTACACAGCTTTAGACATGGATCAAATATGCATTGAATTTAACTAAATGTGGAGTAAAATTGTTAGAATTAGAATCATCAAAATGTGGAGTTATATTTTGTTTTCAAGTCATATCAAAACATCAAATATGCATCGAATTTCATGATTTTTACCCACTTCAACATCTAAAACTCAAAACATAACATAACCACGAATTTAGCACATCAAAATCATCAATTCAGAGATAAGAACATACCCAAAATCATAGCCAAAAATTAGAGCACGAATTTAAAATGAATTCATTAAAAGATCATGAAAATAAAAAAATAAAAAATAACGCAAACTGTTCACTAATCATATGTTCATACAACCCTTACGTGAATAGAGACTTCCCCTTACCTCAAAAATCAACAAAGCTAGCAACTTTTATGGTTGGGTCTCTCTCCAAGCTTCTCTCCTTGTGGTCTTCTCTTCAGACCCTAGTTCCTCTTTGCCTCTTCTCTCAATTTTGCTCTATGTGTACTAACATAATTCTTTTAAGACTTTCCCCTATTTATAACCACTTATTGGGATTGGTTTTTCTCATAACTTTCTAACATGTTTAGTCTCCACTATTTACACCTCCCACTATTTATTTAATTAAAACACTACTTAACTTGCTTACTTACTTAAACTTCCTCTTTACTAATACACCTCTATTCTTGTGTTAAAAATATCCTTTTCTCCTTAATTTCTCATAATCTTCTATTTTTCATCAATTAACTAACTCATTTATTCGCTAAAAACCCACAATTCAACAACATTTTTTTGAAAACAATAAACAGACAAAATCCTAAATAATAGCAATAGCAATATTACTAATATTATATAACAATGTTACATTTCCCCTTGTTATATAAATCTAAACAAGTTGTTGATGAGAATTTAAAGGTCGTGAGTTCTATTTGATGAGTATGTAACTCTTATTTGAAAGCGCCTTTGTTAACTGTAGTTATTCTGGATAGTAATGACTTACCATCCTCCCA
Organism: Medicago truncatula; assembly: GCF_003473485.1. Lineage (NCBI taxonomy): Eukaryota > Viridiplantae > Streptophyta > Magnoliopsida > Fabales > Fabaceae > Medicago > Medicago truncatula. The sequence continues at coordinate 36,152,735 of NC_053044.1, forward strand.
AGCCAAATCTTCAATCATCACAGGATTTTACTAAATTATGAGCATTCTATGTGACAACGAAGTTGTTCCTCCAATAAAATCCAAATTGCAAGTTTATTTGATGAATATATTTATGTTCCTAACGGTAACTCCTTTAGCGTCTTAAAATATAAGATATTTTGTCTAAGAAGGGTGCTAATATACTAGTTATTTCAATCTCAATTGTGGCATAAGTATAATCTAAAGAAAAAAATCAAAGGTTAAATTTCTTATTTGATATGATTTTTTATTAATATTCATTTATAAAGGATTTTTTAGTCCAATGACATGTATATTTTTTATTTTTGTATTATTTTTAGTCCAGACATGATTGCAAATTTTTTCTATTATTTTGAAGGTTGATGAACTAGCGATATAAATCACCTTAAAGATTTGATGTCAAGTCTAATACTTGCTGTGTTGAATGAATTTGCTCACACTTGGGTTCAGGAGACTTATACTTTATTCTTTTTATGTATTTGATGACATTTTATTTCCTTTCAAAATATAGATTGAGAAATTTGTAGTCATTTTACGAAATGTTCAACATTTCTTCTTTGTTTTGGGATATGCCAACTTTTCTCATGTATCTTATGAAATGTTGCCTATTCCTGCTTAAAAATAGGCGGAAGGGGCTATTTGAAGGCTTCAATGTGAAATAAGCTTTTAAAAAGGCCTGTAGGTCAGGTCAGGCTTATTAAGAAGCCTATGAAAGATAGTAGGCCAGATTCAAACTTAATATATTCGAAAAGGGCCAGGCTCAAGCCTTACAAAGTCTGGCCTTATTAGCCTATTTTCAACCTATGCCTACACAGTTACCGAATCACTGACTATAGTTTCATACCTGCATTCTCAAGATCCCTCCCAGTTCTATATAAATATGGATCCTTCATGTCTCCATTTGCCTAAAAACATGCAAGAATCACTCTGCGTATGAGCATCATCTTTTTGCACTAGCGTACACTTTTCCCTCTCTTCATCCCCCAGCCCATTTATACCCAGCAACTTCTGCTTAATTTGTCCCTGAACCACAACATATCTCTCCCTGTCTTGCTCTGATATCACTTGTAACCATGTCAAACATGGAAACTGAAGGGAACTAAAGAGTGAGGAATGATCAGCAATGCAAAAAAAGAGAAATCATTAATGAGGAGTGGCTAGTGACAAACATCTAGGCAATATGACACATCAAGTTGGAGATAAAGGGTCTTGCGAGTGTACATTGAGGGATTCTAGGACTGCTTAGATATGAGACTCTACAATTGAGAAAAACATAGAATCAATTGGTATTAACTAAAAACAAGCATAAATGTCAATAGCGGCCATGCTGACCGCTATAGCGGAAAAAAAAAATACCTATACCAAAAAATGCATACTCTTTTGAAGAAACAAAATAACTCCAAATTAAAGATTGCTTAACTTAACAATGCTATGACGCATGTGAATGAGAACAAAGCATGCCTAAATAACCTGTGCTGATTTGTGGAGAAAACTGTGAAGTCAAAAAACACTTGATTTATACAAATCAAATGTTCATTTTAAAGAAAAATATTTGTAACAATTGGTTAAAAAATAATATCCAGATTTAAATAACTTTATAATGTGCTAACATTTAATCATAATCTCAACTTGAATTTTCATTGAAATAATATAACTATTCAGTTTATTGTTCTCTCTAAATTTAATTTTAGTTTAAAGGAACTAATCCTTTAATCAAATATAATTAAAAAAATGGCGTTAAATGATTAAGTTATAGAACAAACATTCTTATGCCTCACGAGTCATGAGCTGAAAAACCTTTATTGCTCTCCGAGGGCAGCAGCTATCTTCTTCTGGAGGAGCTCCACTCCTAAACGAGGAGACAATCGTGGTAAAGTTTCCTGGAAAACAGAACAGTGTCAACGTGAGATACTGATTTTTTTTCCTTCAATATTTTGAGTCTTTTATTTTTCAATATTTATTAGGTGGTCATGAATTCCAGCCATATCATATGAGCAACCTAAACTCCATCTTGATTGTAAACAAGGCCATGGAACAGCCAAATGAGGTAACACACCTCACAAACTGCAAAAGAAATGACTCAGCTGCAATGGAAACAAGTTGCGAGTATCAACGCGTAATAGCATGGGAGAACGGACCAGAATCAAACAGTTGGATGCCAAAACCAGAAAACCAATAAGAATATCAAACTTCTAATGACTTGCTTTGGTCCATACTCTATAAGCCACAACTTCATACACATAACTGAATAATTTCCGAGCACCATGAAATGAGAATGGCCAAATTTCATACGCAACTCAACCAGTATTTAATTCAGTCCAGCCAGTGTATTTTTCTGAGCATATGATTATAGTCCAGGTTACAACGCAATCAGACACAATAATCTGATCTTACAACTAAAATTTGAAGCATATATAATGAATATATGGGTGTCATTAATCAAATGTGGCTGATTATGCATTTGATTGATTTCGATAAACAACTTGATTAAGGGCGTTATAATAAAGTAACAAACCTCGGTGCCATCAGAGAGAACTTTAGCTAACACAGGTATCTCATATTGATAAGCTTTTTCCCATTCTGGATTGCTCGTTATATCTCTTATCTGATAAAAAAAAAAAAAAAAATCAAATCAAATCAAAAACCGCAAATTCATATTAACACGTAAAATTCACAAAAGATGATACCTGTAAATCAACGTCGTTAAGGGAATGTGGACCAGAAAGCGAGAATGCATCTTGAAGCTTCTCTTTGAGACCATCGCATAAACAGCAACCGGGTTTAGAGTAAAGGATGAGTTTTCGAGAAGAAGGTGAAGTTGTGGTTGTTGAAAAGCATAGAGGTTTGAATTTGTGAAGGCGATTAGTTTGTACGCCGCCGGCTAACACCGTTGAGGGTTTTGCTACTGCTAACACTGCCACCGCGCGTGCCACCGCCATTCTTCTTCTCTTTCACAGACACGCAAATCATACCCGTTTTAATCTGTTAATTAAACCCGGTCTTTTTAATGGGCTCTTGTTTCTAATTATTTTGGAAAATGTTATTTCCACCTCCCTAATTTTAATTTAATAATGGAGTGTGGTAATTGAGTACATTTGTTGTTGTTTTTTGGTGTTTGATTCTTAGTTTTTTCTTTGACCTCTGGTTTGGATCAAAGTGCATATCAACTAGTTGGTACAACCGTTTTATAGTTAGATCGAAACTAAAAATGTGGTGATTTTTGTTACTCTACAGTAACCATTTAGAAAAAGTGCTCAAACATGTTCTTTATAATAATGTTCTACTATATATTTTCTTTTATATGATAATAAAGTTTAGACAAGCTGAATTCCGGAGGCTCGAAGCTCATAAAACACTAATATAGGTATTTAGTTCTTAAATAGATAGTTGGATTCGAATTCATATCCTTGTGAGATTTGAGCTTGAGCTCAATCTGTAACAACTAGTCTATATTCGCACAATACTCTCAATGTTTGGATGAAAATCCTATTAATAGCTCAATACAAATGATTGTTTCTTTTTATCACTAATTTAAGTGTTGCTCGCTGATCATTTTCCTAGTATATCTCTCTTCTTTAAAACAGGGCATATCATTTGCATTAGACATGCTGAACTGCAATTGCTTTTTCTATTGTACTATAAGTGACATGAGAAGTTCATAGTTACAGAAGATGTTCAATTAACCACATGGAATAAAGTAACAAAACTCCTAAATTCAGAATATATGTAACTCCCACCATACCCCTTGTAGAGGCAATCCACCAACCCCCAATTATACATGAAAAATACTATACAAGTCATAACTAAATCTCCAAAACTTACAGAAAACAATTTGGTTTTGACAAGTGCTATAAGAAAGTAAAATCTATATGAGCTTCTTCTTCCGAAAGTAGCGTCTCAGATACAACAGCTGCAACACCGAAACCGAAACGCATACACCAAGAGACATTATACTGAACCAAGCAACTCTGCCATTTGTTGCTTCACTAACTTCTCTCATCTCTGCTTCCCTACACCATTGTCCAAGAAAGAAATAAAAGTTATGAAATTCATTGATCAAGCAGAATGAATGATCTTGGTTATTTTGTACTCATTATGTTTTCCAAAGTGATTAGAAATTTAGAATAACCTAACTTCATAAAGACCTCAATAATGAAAGATTGTCATACATCGGCTCTATTTGGGTTAACAAGCTTAAATAATCACTTTTAGCAAGTGTTTATCATACAATTGTTTATGCATAAGTTATTTCTATAACAAAAGATAAATAAGGTCAAACAATTTTCATATTCGCTATAAACTACTTTCATAAACCATCTTGGATAGCTTATAGAAACGCTAAAAACAATTATGCAAATGTTATCGGTTGTTTCCATAAACTCTCTCAAATAGTCTCACAAGTGTATTTGTCGGTAGATAAGCTCAAATAAGCCAATCCAAACAGACCCTAAAACTGAAATCAAATATGACAATCAGTATAAGAGATTTTACCTGTTCTTTAAATATAACAGATTCTCATGGATGGCTTGCACAGCTCCGTCAAGTTTCCTTAGCTCAAGTTCAACTCCCTTAAACCATTTTCCAAAATGATTATGTCACTAAACACTTCTATATAAATAAAAAAAATCCCATATAGATATTACAAAGGCAAAGATAGAGAATGAAAGAAATTTATTTATTACCTCTATCTTTTCCTTTTTTGCAACAGAGTCCCAATCTTTGGCAGAGATTCCAGTTTTCCATTCAAGACTAATTGAAGAACCTGCTAGATTTTTGCTATTCATCCAAAAGCATGCTACATAGCTACCACTCTCCGTAGTTGTAAATGCAAATTGACCTTGGGTAACATTTTCATTGTTGTGAAGATTATTTCCATATGGAGATGTCACCTAGGGCAAAAGGACAGTCAGTCATGTGTTATACTAAAGTTGAGTTAGTTTCTCAATTACAAACAAATTTGACACTCCAGGGATTAGGTGTATTGTGCCGGTGTCCGACACCCGTAAGATACTCACAACACACGTCAAAGCAAATTTGGTCCTAGTGTTATCCCTATTAGCCTCATCAACAAATTTATAATCTTAAGTTGAAGAAACTTTAAAATTAAACAGAACTAGGTGCATGCTAGCATAAAGATCAAACATGAATTCTACCCACAAAAATAAATATGAATTTTCATAAGCTAAAACTTACTATGAAATAAACAAAAGCAAGAAAAAATAATAAAGCATACCTTGGCAGAAATAGTAGGAAGTGGATGACCCTGGATATTATCGGCAACAACATAGTAATTGGCTAAAACAACAACGTGTGTTTGGATATCCTGCGACACGCACTTAGTTCCTGAACTAGGGATACTTAACCAAATGGCGTTGGTTTGAGGGATATTAATAAGAGAGGTGAAACATAACAATAAAATACTAAGAACAATTCGTGTTCCGTTGAAGCCTTTTGCCATAACCGATGGTTGACTGTGGAATAAAATAGGATTGTCGAATACAAAGTGGTTCAGATCTAACCCCGAGAGAAAGAAAGAGGACAAGACACCACAAGTACAAAGCCTTTGGTGTATGGAGAAAAAATCGAGGGACTCAAGTCGGCGTGTATACTAAACCACCAAATTCATCCCGTCTCGTCTTTGCAGCAAGTCCTTATCAATTTAGGTTCTGTTTGGCAAGAAGTTGGTTAAACTAGTTTATAGTTTATAGCGGGTAGCTTAAAAGTTTGTCCGCCAAAAATAATCTCGATTGATGATGGTTTTTTACCATGAGTTTATAACTTATTTTGCTAATTTATAACTTATTTTTCAGAAGTTGTTTCAAGTAGTGTACTAGTGTTTGTGTTTATAGCTTATAACTTATCATTTTTTTCTTCCAATTTTACCTTATTAAAATTCAAGTTTGCCTTTTATTATAAATTAAAATCAAGTCTCCCGTTAGCATAGCTCAGTTAGTAGGATAATGCATTATTATATGCAAGGGTCGGGGTTCAAACTCCGGACACCCCACTTATTCACCGGTGAATTTTAACCACTAGTATACCTGACAAAAAAAAAATTATATTTTTAAAGTAGTGCTAACTTGTGCCCTTATGACACACGTTAAAGTAAAGAAGAAATATTATCTAATATATGCGACATTTTGTTTACTCTATAAGTTTCTTTTTTTCCATAACACAATTTTTTTCTACTTGTAGCATTTATGTCATTAAATTAAAAACATCTTATATGAAATTTTAAGCAGGTGTGTTGAAAGTGTAATTCTACTTTTATTTTGATAATTAATATGGTTGGGTATGAGATAATTTAAGTCTTACATCGCTAATGAATGAATAAAATGTTGGATATGAGATATAACGTTTTTCTCTTTTGTGGTCCTGAAACTTTGACTCGTTGTTATTCTTAATGTTCCTCGAGACTATCCAACAAGTGGTACGAGAGCCCTGGTTCGGTTTGGGGGGAGAGCGAGAGTGGACCGTAATATTGGATCAAATATAAGAGGTGGAAACTGGAAACTCACACTTGGGAAAATGGTTGTTGGGTTTCAAGTAAAGAGAGAATATTTTGAAATAATGTCATTTTTTTGAGAGTATTCAAATCCTTTTACATGTATTTCATTGCTTGGATGATTAATTTGAAGAATTTTTAAAATGCTGAAAATTTATGAAGTATTTTGTCAAAGTTAAATTTTGAGAATTTGAAATGTCACCTAAAAGTTAGAAATTTCAAATTTCTTCCTTTTGAACATTTTTTCAAATTTTGCAAGTTAGTCCCCATATTTTTAAACAAAATTAAATTGAATCCTCAAAATTTTCAAATTGACCCTTAAAAATTTCAAAATTGCTCATATTTTTCAATTTTCAAATTTGACCCCAAAAATTTAAAATTTATAAAAGTAACTAAAAAAATGATAACATTGATATTTTCTAATGAGTGATGCTAGCAACAATCGTTTTTTTATTAGCTTTAATCATGGTGGGTTAGTCCCCATATTTGGAAATGAGTGGCAGCAGGTGAAACATTAGTTTCATCCAAAAAAAGAATGTGTGTTCAAGAAAGTGTTGAAAATATAGTGTTCTTAGCATTATTATTTTTTTTTTATTATTCTACCCAAACAAAAATATTTAAAAATTAAAACAATTTAATTGAATCATTTTGAATTGTCAAGAATTCTAATACTACTATTTAAAAATAAAATAAAAAAATCATTTACCTCATCCAAACACACTCTTAAGGTTTTGGATGGAGTTAAGTGTTCTCTCTTTTATGGTCCTAAGCATTATTAGTTCATTGGTGCTCTAGACGTTCTTCCCGAATTCCGGAACAATCACTAACGGTTAGGATAATAGTTATAAACACCTTATGTGTGATGCTGATAATAAAACTCATTAGTGTCATAGTGTGCACTTTCTTGTTAACTCGCATGAGAACCTTCTCATCTCTCTAAGTGTGTGTTCTCAATTGTGTTCTAACATCTAATGGTAAAAACCACTCTTACAAGGTTCTACAATCTACACAAAAATCACTTGTGTACATAGATTTTGTCCCATCATTCTTTCAATTTTGATATCTGTGACTACACTTTTGCCCATCCTTCCCATACCCTAACTCAATCTAATGAACATTCTCTCTTGTCACCATTTGTAATTACTAATTTGTAACTATCCATTTTCAAAACAAAAATTAAAAAATGCAATGACCCTAGAAGGCCCTTAAATCAAATGCATGAAAGCATGGCACTGGCTGGCCCTTAGGGTGGTTGAGGTTATATGGTACTAGGGTGCTATTAGTGCCAAGAGCTATTCAATCTAATTGGCCCTACAATTTCTACTGGCTGAATTATTCAGTTGTAATTTTCGTAGGTGACTTCCTTCCTCCTTTTCTACGGGGTACGGATGGTCCTACAGTTGGTACGGGACAGTTAGGACAGACCAAAGTACAGATATGGTACATTATCAAAAATGTCTTAAGCATACGTGCATGCATCTACATTTATGGCCAAGATGGTTCGGGAACTTTGGTAGATATGAGATTATACAAAACATGTAACAGAGATCTAAAACCAACGTCCAGCTAATGTTTTGAAAATATAAATAATGAAATCCATGAATTTGCAAGTCATGAAGATATTTCAACATCTAACACCCATTATCCTCCTATCATATCACAAAACCCTACACAAAATTGAGTGTATCAAGAACACGTGGGAATCATAATGTAATATGAATGCAATGGCTTTGTTACCACGTTTAATTTTAAAAATGGCAATTAAAAGAACCAAAAATAGAACCGGTTTCGTGATTTTGTTCTTCACAGTTCAATTTATTTTTTAGTTTTAGCCATGGAGTTGCTCTAATGGATGCATGCACGTATGCTTAAGAGAGGATAGTGTTTGAACGAATAAACAAACAAGTTATAAATGTTTTTATTTTATTTTTTTGAAGGAAGTTATAAATGTTTTTATTGTTTCTCTTAGCTTGACCTTTTTTATTTGGAATAATTATTTGCACATTGGAATGTCATTGCTAGCGGAAGATTACACAACCGAAAGTTTTAATTTGACTTGACCTTTGTCGTAAATTTTTATATTGTAGCTCAGTGAATGTTCTGTCAAAAATAAAAAAAATTGTGAATACAATAATGGGAATATTTGAGATTATCTAAACATTTTACAATATTTAAATAGCTGAGAAACCTTTTGAACCAGCGAATCAACCTTGACCCAACTTAGGAAGGATTCATTCGCCGTGTAAAAACGTTTTCTTTTTACACATATACTCCAGCATCCTGCATGTGACCTGGTGGCTTGATGTAATAATATAAAAATAAAAGAAAGAACGAGATAAAGGTTATATAAAAAATTCAGATAAAATAAATAATGTTATTATTTTTTTTTTCAAAATGAAAAACAAAATTAGGATTTGTGTTACGAGAGGAGATTCGACCCTTTCAAAACCTTTGCTGCAAGTAACAAAAAATGCTTCTTACATTAGTAATGCGAGCCAATAAGATTAAAAATTTGTCTAAATTTTGAAAATATTAATTACATTAATATAGGACAAATTATATATAAAAAAGAGATAATTTTTTAATACAGGACTTTGGATCAGTTCATACTGAACTTTGCTCTCATTTTAATCGAATTTCCTATATAAAAAAAAAAAGGTTAAATTAATTAATTCATAGGAAATGATATATACTGATAGCATTACTAAAAAAGGTATAAATATAAAGAATATGATAAGGAGTGCAAAAGTCAAATTATACCGCTGATGATGTGAGACTTTTGATCTTGATTTATTGAATTAAATATTGTTCCTATAGTTTAGACTTTAGAGAAAGAAAAGGATAATAACGGACATAGTAACATATAAGCCACAGTTTGCACAAGGAAAGCAGGTCCCATAACACGGTTTTGCATATGATATGATATGTGTACAGAGAAGCAACAGCTGTGTGTGATTACATATGCAAAGCAAATGGGTTCATCTTCAACTGACTGAGCGTGTCAAGTATTATGTCTCCGTAAATGTGCATACTTGCACACATACAGCCTATACTTTTTGAGAATCCTATGTAATTTCTATGTCTCCTTCTCTACAACTAGTTCCATTCATTAAAAAATAAATAATATAATTATCTACATGAATCCTTAAAATCAATACTTAGGGAGACACAACTTAAAAAAAGAGTAAACCATCAACTTACAATACATATAGATCAGATACTTTGACTCAGATTCGAAGTAGTTATGTGTTTGAGTTTCAAGTGATGTTTTTTATTTATTCATCGGCTGAACTATAGATTATCATGATCTTTTCTCTTGAGAGAAAGTTATGAAAAAAGTAATAATTGTTTAAATAGTCATGCTAACAAATGTTATAAGGCCATTTTTAAGGATTCAAATGAGGAAATCATTGATAAATTTTTGTAAAACATGTTGTTCTTTGAAGTTTTAATGTGTTAAATACATCATTTTTGAAATAAAATTTCTTTTTTAATTTTCTTAACAAATGTTGGCATTTGTTTATTTAAAATAGTTAGATTAAGGTAGTAAAAGAGTATCCTTCTTACTAAAATGTTTTTTTAAATAATTAATTTCTTGCTATAAGTTTATGATATAGTATATATATATATATATTCACCCTTATTGTCATACAATGATATTTTAGTAGTTTACCCATAAAGAAGGAAGCTTCACAAAGAAAGAACACAGAAGTAATTTGTAGAACTAGATTAAAATAAAGAAACAAAATACAATCTGGCAAAATTGTCGTATCTTGACCACTGAAAGATTTGCTACCTTGAGAAGCAAGCCTCCACATCTCTCTTACACTCTATAAATACTCTCTCTCTCCACATTCATCTCCAAATCTCATTCTTCATCATACATTTCTTGTTCATTCAACAACATTATCTTATTTAATTTGCACTTACATCTACCTATTATGGTTAAGTCAGAGACTAACAAGATCAAAAAAGAACCATCAAATTCAATCTCAGATAGTAGCAAGAAGAAGTACAAAGGAGTAAGAATGAGGAGTTGGGGTTCATGGGTATCAGAGATTAGAGCACCAAATCAAAAAACAAGAATTTGGTTAGGTTCTTATTCAACTGCAGAAGCTGCAGCTAGAGCTTATGATGCTGCACTTTTATGCCTTAAAGGTTCATCATCTGCTTCAAATCTCAATTTCCCTTTAACATCATCATCTTCACATTACAATATTCCTCAAGATATGTCTCCAAAATCAATTCAAAGAGTAGCTGCAGCTGCCGCGAATAGTTTCATCGACAACAATAATAATAATGTTAATGTTAATGTCAATGATAATGCTAACACTCCCTCTTCATCATCATTGGTATCATCTCCATCATCAATGGTTTCTTCTGACGATGTTTCTTCACTTATGTCATCTTTCGATCAAGTTAATGATGAATCGATGGCTATGATATCGGAAACTAATTGGTATGGATTAGAAGGTTTACAATCACCTAAATATGTTGATCAGATGTTGTTAAGTGCTTCTTTCTTTGATATTGATTCATCATCACATTTGCTTGGTGATGATCTATATGAAGAAAGTGATATTCCTTTGTGGAACTTCAGCTGAAGAAACGATCAAATACTCTTTTCTTTTTCTTTTCTTTTTTACAAAATTCAATTCAATTTTAATTCTTTTGTCTTCAGTGATACTACTTGAAGATATTAGTGTAAGAAATAAATCTAGGCTCTAATGCCACATATTACAATATATAGTCTGAGTTCAAATTTGTATATCTTTTTTTTATACATACATATAGTGAATGTTGGGGGAAATTCATATTAATTACGGACATGTGAATTTTTTTGGCTTTTTTGATATGGATTCTTCTACATATTTGAAATTATGTATCATTGATGCAAAGCTTGTTATGTCAATGTCGTGAACAAAGGGACGAAATACATGTAGTTATCAAGAGTAAATAAATATTCCTTTAATCATTTCTTAATGCAACTATGGGAGAAAATGTTGTGGTTATATGTGAGTAACTATAGGGAGGCCTTTATTGCATGGAAAGTTGTTAGAGAAGCTTAAATCATATTCATAGAGAATAAGGAACCCCTTTATTCCGCTCAACTTTTTTTCTCTCGACCTCTCTTATTTTATTCCAATGAGCTATGCTATATAAAGCCAAAAAAATAAATCACTAGATTCTACGAAAGGTGTATTTCAGTTAAACATTAATCCATTTTACTTCCGTTTTTTGTGGTTTATGTGCAGCTAAATTACACTGGTCGAGATGAATTCGTGAAAAACATTTCGCTACACATAGCATTTCACTTTTCCAATCTCCATCCTTAAATGTCCTCTTTCCCATGTATTGCTTTGTATACCCTCTCTCTATTGTTTGGGAATCGAGGCTGAGGATATATTTTAAATAAATAAACCTCGCTCCTCAACCTGTTGAGACACCTATTACAAAAGATAAAACTGTGAGGGCATACATAAGATCCAAAGCGAACAATATCTCATAACGTGGTGTTGCAGACTTGAGAGCCGACAAATCCTTAGTCCCTTAGCCTTAACTGGAGGCTACGGTTTTGCTTAGACTGTTTAATAAACGTCGCTCACACTCCCCTATCCAATGAGGTGCCTTTTAGAAAGGATAAACCGTGAGAGCTTTACATACAAGACCTAAAGCCGACAATTAATATCACGAAAATGTGGTGTCGTGCACTCGAAGACGAAGTTGGTGAAGGTCAAAATAGTGTAGTAGTTAAATATCAAAGATTATTTGATTCTTGTATGATGATTGTTCTGTTTCATTGTTCTTCAATTGGGTCACTTACTTTGTTTTGTTTGGCATTAGTCGCATTTGAAGTAGCAGTAAAGAAACTTTGTAACTATGACTTTATGATGCAATCAACATTCTTTTTTAAGTGTTTCATGCTGATATAACGTGCTATCACATTATGTATGCATGATCTTATTCTTTACAAACTAGGAATTTAAGAAGGGTAGCCAAACTTTGACACTTTTTGGCTAACTTTGGAACATGATCATGTGTCCAAAGTCCAAAGACATGACTTATATCCTCTAGTGTAATGAGAGAAGGCATGGGATGCCATTCTCTTTTTTTTCTCCATTTACATACATTGCATCTACCTAGCTAATTTCAACAAGAACAAAGTGGCCTCCACGAGCTATGTACAAGAACATGAGGAGAATTAAAGCTTTTGCTTTTGGTATTACTTGTTTACATATTTGCTTTTTAGGAGAAGAAGAAAATTGTTATTAACTACTAGGTTGATACTAATGTCTATTTTACAATCATTTTTAGGTGGCATTTTACATGGGAAAGGTTAATCCTTTCCCAACATGGGAAAGTTGGATTTAATGATTAGATTAAGTGAAGAACATATTCTTAATATGCTCTCTCAACACTAGATTTTTCTTCACACTATCTTCCAACAATTTAAAAATTCTGAAAATTAATTTTTAGAAATTAAAAAAATATAAAAAATTCAGATAATTTTTTTTTAAATTCTGTAATTCATTTATTGAATGTTAGAATTTTTTTTTTTGAAAAAATGAAAAAAAAATTGTTTAGAATTTTCCAGAATTTTATTTTCTTAGAAAAATAAAAAACTTTAATTTCAAAATATTTTTATTTTATTTTTCAGAATATCTTATTTTATTATGAAATTAAAAAATATATTCTTTTTAGAAAAATAAAAACTTATCTTAGTTTCCAAAATTTTATTTTTATTGAAATAATTTATTTTTTTCAAAAAAAAATCTAACATTCAATAAATGAATTACAGAATTTAAAAAAAAAATTATCTGAATTTTTTTATATTTTTTTGATTTTTTTAATTTCTGAAAATTAATTTTCAGAATTTTTAAATTGTTGGAAGATAGTGTGAAGAAAAATCTAGTGTTGAGAGAGCATGTTAAGAATATGTTCTTCGCTTAATCTAATCATTAAATCCAACTTCATTATTTGAACTCTCTACACTAGACTTGCACCTTTGCTGCTATGTATATGTATTCTTGGGCCTACATAGCATAATTTCTTTAGCTAAAACATCAATTTAATTTAGCATACTCTCAATTTTATGCACATGAATATGATATAACTAAATGACAAGTTAAATGTTATATTTTGTGACACATCATGTGAGTGCTCTAATTATAGCCACCAGCATGTGAATAATAATATTGATATAACGTATGATAATTTGTGTTGCATTTTGATGTCAACAAGCGATTGGCTTTGCTAAACGCAACTCGATCCAAACCAAAAATTTGTGGCAGTTTTTCCTTTGGAATCATGCTAATAGTTTACTAGTAAGTATACCATTTTATTTTAAATGCAGCAGACACTACATAGATTTCAACAATGCCACAATTATTAGAGACATTATTACAAACCATACTTGAAATGATTCAATGACATTAGTCATAGTGATTATGTAGTATCTCATAATATAAAATAAAAGTATTTCATGTGGTATCACTTATTTTTCATATAATTAATAATTGTGGAAACGAATAATTGGCAACCAAAAAGAAAGGCAGTGGGTCTAGATCCAACATTAACATGAGACTAATGATCCTTGCTTGGCCTTATTAAGACATAATTTAGTGAAATTATGATTTATTATTAATCAATTATAGAGGTTGATTTCAATCAATGAAGTGTTCCTTGTTTGATTAGATATATTCACGCGGCGCCCAGCTTTACAACGGATCAAGTTCAAGCAAATGAAAGCAACTTTAATTGTACTTTTCTTCACACTTCACTCTTGATCTAAAACGTGTGATGGTGGAAGTTTGAAACTAGAGTCTCTGTATAGTATGTTACTATGTTCTACCAAAACCATGGCAGGTTGACAAACTCGACTCTTCATATCAAAGTTGTATGAACAAGTTTTGGCTATTACCCATCCCATTTCCTTTAATTATATAACTCTGATCTGATGTTACTATTGAATCAAACTATTGATGTTACTTTTTTTTCTTTTTTTTTTAGGAACTATTGATGTTACTATTAACTCCTTTTATAATGTTTATTTAGAGCGGTAGGAGGATGGGGTGAATATGCAAATCTTAGGTCGAGTGCCCTTGACCGACTAGAACTCGACTGACGTGAAATTTAAGTTCTTTGGACCTAGTTCGAGGTCTAACAAATATTCAAAGACGGTACATCATCCATAATCATAAGACTTGTAAGAGTGAAACCCTATGATAGTAAACTAATGTGTGATTAAAAATCTAAAACGGTATCAATACTTACTTCATTTTATCCATTTTAAAATCTTCAATACATGTATGAGTATAGTTACAACACTAAGAAGTTCCATTCTTCAATAAAATTCAACATTAGAGTTTTCAAATTAAAAAACCAAATAAAACACTACAATCTTTTAAAATAACATCAAACTCGAAAACAACTAAATATGAAGATAAAAACTACTTACCATAAATTTGACATCCAACTCAAGCATTACATTATTGACATTTAGCTCTATCATTCACAATCAAGCTTGATATTGACCAAGATATCATTTTGATCAATGAATTCGATTCTTAGATAAAATAATTTTTTGGTAAACTTTACTTACCTTTCTACCAAACACCAAATTACAAAGGTCTCTTTCTCTTTATAACCAAAGGGTTAAAAAATGATCATTCTAGCTAGAACTAACTATTTCATCTAATATTAGTAAAAAATATATTTTTTTTAAAAAATAAAAACAAATCAATTCATCTAATAAATAAATATTTAAGTAAAAATATTGGGCCAATTTGGTTTATAGGGTCCAACCTTATAATTTGGGCTACAGTTTCGGGTTTCGTGTTTCACAGACTACACTACACTGTAGCTCCTTTCTTCTCTGCGATTTCACCGATACCGTTTCGCCGCCGATGGGTCTCTCAAAGGAACAGCTTCTCCATCAGTTACAGGTTCTTTCATCAAACCTAACTCTATGCAATTTCATATACACCCCCAAATTCATTACCATTGATTTCATGATTCTGATTAACTGCAATGTTTATTTTACATTTTGATTTTTTCAGGAGCTTCAGATTGAATTTTCCAAGTATGAACATCCAGTTGTTTTAACTGTTGAGGCTCAGGTAAATAAATTATTTTTTATGCTTTAAAATTTCTATCATTTTTTCATTTTTTATCTGAATATAGTGTCTATTTTTCTTCAGGCAAAGTATGTTGGAAGTGGTGGCCTCAGTAAAAATTTGTTTTTGAAGGTGCATTTATAATAAAAGTAAAAAAAGTTACTTTTTTTATGGTTATTTTTTTTAAGGACTTTTTTTCATGGTTATTGTTATTGAATGTGTATGATATATGATGCCTGATAACTACTATTGTTGTGAAATAGGATAAGAAGAACAGGTTTTACATTGTTTCTGCTTTAGCTGAAACCAAAGTAGATTTGAAAGGTTTGTGCAATTTTGTAAACCTGTGTGTGTAGTTTGTTTGTTCAATTGCTTTTATTGTCTCAGATATTAATGTGTTTGCTTTGTTGCGTTGAAGCTGAGCAGTGTTATCTCAGCGGCTTGGTTTGGGAAAAGGTGGTCTCAGAATGGCGCCCGAAGAGGCTTTAGGTGAATTACTTCAGGTCTGTTTGTTCCTTCGCTATTTGAATCTGTGTGTATGTGTGTTAACTGTCATTAAGATGTGTGTAAGCTACGTTACTGAAAATCTTTAAGATGTATGGTCAGCTAATTATGTCTTGGCTTACCAAACTCAGTCCTTGCATAAATTTTTTTTTTTTTCCTTTTCAATATTAAGCTAGTTACATTTTTCATTGCTGCGCATCATATAGTGTATAAGAGAATTAGTAATTGTTATAGAAACTGTTTTTGCTAGTTTAATTTTGTTAACGAAGTTTAAATGCCTTATAATCAACGAAGTTTAAATGTTCATTTTAGAGGCCGTTTGTTTAAGATCATAAAAAATAACTTTTGATGTTTAGGTTATGTTTGCATGTAAGCTTTTTTCAAAAATCCTTTTGTTACATGATTTTAATGCTGAAAATGAAAACCATTTTGATTAGCTTTTGAAGAAAATCATTTTTAATGGAGAGAAGAGGTTAAAGGATGGATTGGTGGCTAGGGTGTGGGAGTTAAGGAGTGGAGTGATAAAGAAATGGAGGGTTTGATCCCCACTTCCAGCATAATACTAATCATTGATAACGATATTAATATTAAAGGGATGAAATAGAGATACAAAATCTCTTTTTATGATCTTAAACAAACACAAAGTAGATTGTCAAAAATAAAAAAATGCAAAATAGTTGATGCTTTTCTTGGGGGGATGGGTAGTTCATTTGGTTGAGCTATGGGATTAAAGGAGTTAACGAGTTAAAGGTCCAAGTTTCGAATCCTGGCAAGGGAGAAAATACTAACATACTAACATCTGCCATTAAAAAAAAAAAGGTTTATGCTTTTCTTAAAAATAATCTCTAAATTACTTTACCAAAATCAATTCTATTTTAATTTTAATCTATAACGAACAGGCTCTTAGTCTTTTAAACTTATATTGTCATTTTTTAAACATTTTAGGAAGAGAATTAACTTTGCAAACAATATGGTTGATATTGTTGTCGTATCTAATGATCTTGTTTTTACTTATCTTACAGGTACCCTTGGGCTGTGTGACACCATTTGCAGTAGTGAATGAATCAGCACGGTATGCTTCTTTTCTTATTATGTCTAATTGATTGCGATATCATTCTTTGCTATTTACTCAACACACGCCCCGCTTTCAGTAACAAGATGTTTCACTTTGAAATCCATTTTTATGGTCTTTTTTTGTAGTTTTCTCTTTTTAGTCTTACACTAAACTTTTATATCCACTATTATTGTTAATAAATGGTCCTCTTTATATAAGAAAATTCTACGAGTTCTCAATAGCTATTGCTGCTTTTCAACCTTCATATCTCTTGAATGACGAACTAGATGTTCTGATTGATTACAAATGTCATGATCTATGCGGAATTATTTGATTGCGCACTAGCTTGGTGAAGGATTATAATTAGTGGTGTTTATGTGTTTGCTTATTAGACTGTTCACAAACACTGTTCTCACCCACTTAGCAAATCTATTTATATGGAACTAATGCACTTTCTTCTTCTTTTTAAAACGTTACATCTTTCCTTCTATGAAGAGATGTTTCATTGCTATTAGATCAAGGATTCAAGACCCAGGAGCATTGTTTCTTCCATCCATTGTCAAATGACATGTCCATATGTAAGCGAGTTGTTTTTCATATTAATAATAGAAAAAAATAAACTAGTTGCAAAACTAACTGTTACGGTTCACGAAACCACGAGTCTACCAGTTGAAACCCAAAGACCAAACAAGACTAACTTTTATGTCTATTTACTATTTTTTCGTTTTTGAAAATTGAGCACTTATAGTTTTTTTTGGAGCTGTGTAAGATTTCTTATCTTTTTATGCCCTGCAAGTTCAATAACTAAAACAAGATGTTCCTTTACAATTGCAGCTCTAAATGTACGTGGTCTTGACAAATTTCTTAAATCAATCGGAAGAGATCCCTCATATGTTGATTTGGAGGTGAGTTAATTTAAGGCGATACCCATTGTAGATTTTGTTTTTTACTACTCCCTCCATTCATTTTCTTTTGATGTTTTAGCTCTTGACACAAGTTTTAAGGAGTAATTAAAGTATATAAACATTTGTGTGTTTTTTACTTAAATGTCCTTATTTATCATTAAATTCACATGTGATAAACCAAAGGTCACAACTACTTTAATAGTTTATTGTGTTTTCCAACAAGGGTAAACTTGAGAAAACAATAATAAATTCACTAAAACATCAAAAGTTTTGGTATATAGTTGAAGTTCTAAAACATCAAAAGAAAAGGAATGGAGGGAGTAATAAATTATTCTATTGTTTGTTGATAACCATCATTTGTCTTCCCTTAATCTCCATACAGGCCAATCCTGCAGTGGGAAAAGATCAGCCTCCTGATCTAGCCGCTCTAGTTCCTTCCAGTTCAATAATTTTGCCCGATCAACCAGGAAAGCAATCATCTACAGAAGTTCCTAAGAACGAAAACCTTGTTTCTGTGGCTGTTTCTGTGGATACTAAGACCAAGACAGTTCCAGGTAAAAATTCCACTATAGTTGTTCTTTACAGCATGTTCTTCACATGGAAACTACTTTTTGTTTCAGTTGTCGTCATTTCTACAATATGTTTAGTATATTATTCAGAGAGGATTGTATATCTGCATTATTACTGAATATATTTGTATGGATCTAAAACGTATGCAATCTTGGGTGAAATAAGTTATTATCTAAGTTTGACCTGAGTGAGAAAGCTAGTGGAGATACGGAGAGAAAAAGGGAGTTGTCACAAATAGTTGTTCAAATATCACTACTATAATTTTGTGAGGGTAACAAAAACTCTGAAATAAAAAAATCCCAGTGACTGTATTAATGAAAAAAAAATATTTCTGGTGCAGCCAAAGTTGTCAAGCCATCCGTTGCTGGGAATAATTCAAAAGGAACACCGGAAAAAACTGTTCAGCCATCAGGATCCTTTGCAGATGCTGGGAAACTAGTTGAAGAGATATTGCATAAAACATCAAAAATTTTGCTTTCAGAGGTAAAAAAGCACACGCGTACTTTCATTTGATTTCAAAGTTATGTTATGCATCTTGCACCCGGCTGAAGAATGTTGGCGATACAGATCAATGAAGAAACTATAAAGATGCATGGAGAGCAGCTTGGGACTGCATTGTCTGACAAATTACAGAAAAACCTAACCTCTGATTTGAAAAATCTTGCTGTAAGTACATGGAGGTGCCATCAGATTTTTTCTTACTAGGAAAATCAAAGTCTTCTCCCATGTATATTATATCGTGGCTTCAAATTCTTATCAGTATCACTAGTTTTATTTTTATTGTACATTAGTTTTAAGATCACCAAAGTCTTATTACTATATTATTTTTATTGCAGATGACATTTAAGAACACTGCATATACTGAAGGGTTTCAAGACGGTCTTCAATCAGTCAAGATCAAACTGAATGATTTGTTCCAATAGTACGCTGTGTTTGGCTTATGCATTATTTATCAAAACTGGGCAAGATTAAGTTGTCTTCTTTTTTTTCCTTTTCAACTAGACAGATTTGCTAGAAATGTGTAGTCTATATACATGAAGGATATGATTTTTATTTCATCCTTGCATATCTTTTGTTTTGTGTCCTACGCTTTAAAGGAAGAGAGACGTGCAAAGAAAGTCACAATTCTATAAAAAAAAAAATACTTGCAGCAGACACATTGATATAACATGGTAACTAATATCTTATTTTGGCAACATTTACACTTTCTTGTTTGGTAAAAAATGCATTATATCCAAGTTCAATCTGTAGTAACTTACTCGTGCCTGTAACTTGTCTGCTGCAATTCATAATCAGCATTAAGCCTCGAGTTGCAGTAAATCTTTGGACGGATTACAGAATGCAGCAAGATTGCCGCCTTGGATTAGAGTCTGAAAAAATGAGCACAAATATGAATTTGAGATTCAACCCACAATAATAAACATGCACTTTCAGTTCAATGTTTGCATCCTTTTCGATTTCTTCTGGTGTTTCAAAAATTATTATCTGGAGAATTTTAAAACAGGCCACGCACGTGAATGAATTTAGAAAATATCCTAAATTCACTTATTTTATCCTTGTGCATCGTGCTTGGATTCAGTTTATATAATCAATCTAGCTAAAAATATTGCAATCAATGAATTTAGCTGCGGAAATAAATAATGAACTTTATCAATTATCACATGCATATTAAAAAGTAAACCATGACATGACAAAGACCACACCATAATGAAGAAGAAACGTATGTAATATAAAACATTGAAAATGTGTCTAGCATCTATCAGTATCCGATACCGATACAACAGTCAACAATACACTGACAGTTGCATTCAATCACATTTGTTTTCTTAAATTATTACTAATGCATTTGCGGGATCAAGATCCCCTGCTGCCAATATTTTGCCGCATTTGGCACATCCGTGTTTGTTGAATCAAGATTGGAAGAGAACGTAACTTATGGCATATCAGACTGGGGATATGTCAAATGAGCGAATGTGCGGCAAAATATTGGTTGCAGAGAATGTAACTTATGGCATATCAGATTTAGATCCTTCCATGTTTGAATCTAAAATGAGAGAGTTATGTTGATGATCTCACATAAAATTATTGAACCCTACTTAAACATATTTTAAGTCGTAGAATCCAATAAATTGAATGGTTAGATAATCAATATAACCCCCTTATGTAGGATTCAAACTTAAGAGGATCCAAATCCGATTAACAAGAATTATCATGAAGCCTTGAGTTAATTTAATTTAATCATCAATCACCCCTTATTCTTGAAGCAGAACCAGAACCAGAACCATTGTCTCTTTGGGGATGAACTCTCCGATACCTGCCATGGAAAGGCCAAAGAGACGAAATTCTTGTCCACCTCAAACACCTTTGTAACCTACCTCCACCACCACCACCTTCATCACCACACTCATCTTCATCATCATCAGAAGAAACAGGAATCTCTTGACGACAAATTGGACAAGAATTGTGAAGTCTAAGCCAAGGAACAATGCAATCAGAGTGATATATATGTTTACATGGAAGCTCCCTCGCTTCACCACCAATTTCAAACTCTTCTTGACAAACAGGACAGTGAGAATTCTCTTTCAGATTTTTGCTTTCTATTTTCACTGTTGGAATTGCGTTTATACCTCTTTCCGGCACCGGTGGTGGACCTTGCCGGTCGTTTTCCGTTATTTGGTCTATTAGTTCGTTAAAACCCGGTCCGAAAAAATAGTCTCTTGAATCAACGCCACGTGGAATTGGTCCTTGTCGTCCACCTGGATAAATCACCGGTTGAAACGTGTTTGAATCGGAATTGGAAGAAGGATCCACAGGTTGTAGAATCACCCATGTACGTGGACGGTGTTGGATCCCGGGTTCAGGTTCAGTTTGTGTTTGGATTGGGTGATGATCTCCTGTGCGACGGCGCACTGGAACTTCTTGTGTGGCACGACGTGGGCGTCGGGTTTGGGTTTCTGGGTTAAAGCGACGGATGGGTGGATCAAGCATGATGGAAAGTGCTTCTAGTAAACGCGCTTCTGGGGAAGGATCATGTGCGGTGAAGTCTACGACAAGTCTTGGTCTTGGAATGTTTATTTCACATATGAATTGGCCGAAGCAACGGGGGCATATCAAGTCAGAGGAGTTATATGGTGCAACGCGGACCGTACGGTTGCATTGGAAGCAATAGTAGAGTTGAAAGTTTCTACGTTGGTTGTTTGTTCTCTCTCTTGGAGGACTCAAAGACATGATTATTGATGATGATGATGTTTTTGGAGTTTGTTAATTCAATTTTTGACTTTTGAGTGTGTGTTTAAGATTTGGGTTGGAAATTGATGAAGGTGGAAGGTTATATATGTGAAAGATGGAGGGAAAGGAATACTTGTGGGGTTTGCATAAAGTGATTCCTTTTAGATGTGGTTTGGGGCTTTTGTCCTAATAACAAAGCAAGAGGCTAACTTGCTATGTTATGGCCTTTGAGGTTTCAATTCAACTACTGTTCCTTCAATGGGTAGGAAAAGGATGAGTGTTTGGTTTAAACAGCTTGTCAAAGTTGCTTCTACATTCCCACGGTTTGTTTTGTGATTTTGGATTGTGACTTGCAAGGGAAGAGTGACAATAGCTTACTTCTCTATCAAGAAAGAGAAGTAAGCTTCAAAATGGAGAATTCTTCTACTTGCTTTACCAGTACCACTATTGGCCTAATAGTTATTGTATAAATTATAGTAAGCCCAGTATCAATTTGAATATATGCATTCAGAAAAGTCATTAAATTTTTAAAGTTTAGAGTACTTTCAAATAATTTGTACAGTTTGAATGTATACTTAAAAAAATATGAGAGGTTTTTTAATAGGGAAGGCAGAATAGACAACAATACCCATATGAAAGAATCTTTGATTCAAGGCCTTTTTGGTATCATTGTAGTGCAAGCAAGAATGTAACAGAGAAGGGAAATGGAAATTTCATTTTCCCTCTCAATTTTTCATTACCATTCTCAAAGTTTTGGTTGTGAATTGTGATTACTCCTATAGAGTATATAAGGTAAGGACTATATATTTTTGCATGGACATGGAAAAAATGAAAAATAAAGGTACTTTTTTTTTTTGAAGAAAAAAAATAAAGGTACTTAGAACATATCCGATATAAGAAAAATAAGAATACGGACCCTTCTTACCTCGACACATTAGATAAGGACATTTCACTCTAATGATAGAATAAAGTTTTTTTTTTTGACAGAATAAAGTTAAAAACGACTTTTGTAACATAAAAATGATTGCTTAAGAGACTAAACCACGATAACATTAAGAATATGTTATAATGTGGATGTTATTCTTAAATGTAGCACATGCTTTAACATAAAAACCTATTATTACATTTAAGATCCACAAATTTAGAAGATACATAGGAGATGCTCTTATGGTCATGTTTAGAAATTTGTGTCTTCTACAAATATATTTTAAGGAGACTTAATAACATCATAATAAATATTAGGAAAATGATATTCATAGCGAACCAACACAACCCGACGATATCACGACACAGGTGGTATGATTTCCACTCACCACCATTTACTGTGTTCCAATTTTTTCCCCCAACCTACCGCGATAGCCGCTCAACCCTGAATTTTGATTGGCTGGATATTGGTTCGGGAACAGTTCACGATAAAATGTTTCGCGATGTATAGCATTGCTGTAAATATTAATTCTCAAATTAAATCATCACCTTTTTGAATTGCAAAGTTGTTTATTAAATTTTATCATACGAGCAATTTTAATATTTTCGTCTCAATATTTTGATAGCCTAGCTCTAGAAAAGTGTCTTCAAAAGAATATGAAAATAGAACATGTAACAAACTTGCAACAGAAGTTACAGTACTGCAGTCATTCTTGCATCTTGACAGTACTTAGATTTTAATTCATTGCTATAAAATTAGCATGTGTGATAAATGATTTAACCATACCACTCTAAGAAGCACAGAATCATCACAACAAAGAATCAATCACCTACCTAGTCACATGCACTATTATGATCATTTTCATCTAAGTACCTGAACGTCCTAGTAATTTTCATCCAAGTATTATTGTCATTTATTTCTGCAAACAGAAATTTACATTCAGAAGCAAAGTAACTTGTTGCTTGCTCATACATGCAAATGGGACAGATAGATTTGTCTTTCTCACGTGACTGTAACATTTTTTTACATGTGCAAGTTTTAGATATGGGAGGGCCACCACCATATTCATGCTATCATTGGTAATAGATCAATCATGGTGCTGTTAAAGGTTTTTCCAAGAGTAGTGGTGGTGTTAAATCCCCTAAAAAAAAAAGGTAGCGGTGGTGTTAATGCCAAGATTCCTAGAAATGAGTTAACCTTATTGATTTTCTTCCAACTCAAAATATATAACACTATAATTAACACTTAAGGAAGTTACATAACATCATCTACAAAGAGTTTGCTTAATTAATAATAGTACTATAATTATACTACTTTGTTATGGATCTTACTTCATTAATCTTTCTTATTAATTAAGCAAAGCAAACTTTATTAAGATTCAAATCAACATGTTCTCTTATATAACGAGCCAAGTACGTAGATCCATACTCCACAGAACGCTAGGACAAAAAATAACATCCACTTGAAGATACTTGTATGAACCAACTAGGAAGGAAGGGACTTTTATGTACTCCATTGTTAGATAATAAAGGGACTTTCGTTCCATGTCGACACTAGCCCTAGCACATTGCTCTTGTTATGTTACGTCCATAGAATTATTCAACCAAAAAATTTGGAACATAATCATGACTGATCCAAAACAATAGTAATCGATGTGTCTTTTTCTTACACATCATGCAAGTTAAAAAGGTTAGTGCGGGTATTTTAAGGTGGAACATCTTATATATCAAATTGCTACATATATATGATGCCAAAACCATTTCATCTTACACAGATTTTTTACTTAAATTCTGGCCACCTTTTTTATTTTCTAAGGGCAAATATTACATTGGTGCGAGTAAAACTAAACTCGTATATTTTAAATAAAATCTTTTGTTTGAATCTTGTAAGTAGAATAAATGTAGTTGGAGAAGAGACCTCACTAAATGTGACTTCAACGAAAAATAAATTAATTATCAATAAAGTTAATCTCTAACGTAATTTTAAGGGTACTATTTAAAGAATAGACTTTTTTTTTTTTTTTTTGTCTAGTTGGCAAATCATCCAAATTGTAATTCACTGCCTTAATAAGAACTCTTCTGTCAACGTTATTCATACAATAATTTTTATGCTACTCCTTACATTCAAGGAATGATAGGGGGAAATACAATAATCAACAGAAAGAAGACAAGAAACTACGTGTGGTAGTGAATTCACTATAATTTTGGGAGGAAACTCTTTCAAACTTGTTTTGTTTGACAACTCTTATTAAGGTTTAACTTTATTAATTTAATTAATCGTTGTTTTTAAAAATTATTAAGTAAATTAAAGTTAAAATATTTCATACAAATTAAAAATTAATTCATAAATTATCAATTAATTTTATTTTAACATGAAATATACTTTTTGAAAATAATTGAATAATACACATGAATTTGTAAAATGACTGAATTATAGAGTATGCTATTATATTGTTAAAATATTATATTATTCAAGAATTAAATTTTTGAAATTTAAGTTGAGTAAATTTTACAAGAATTGGTCTTAAAGTGAATTGGTCTTTTATTTTTATTTATTTGACAAATTAGAAAAGTAAGGTTAGTTCCACTTTTTTTTGTTGACAAATGTTTTTTTTTTTTTTTTTGACAAATTTGTTGACAAATGTTAGTTCGACTTAAATTAAATATATCTCACACCAAAAAAAAAAAAATGCATCATACAGAAGGTAAGGTAGGCCAATGATTTTTGGTGATGAAGAAAGAACAAAGAGGTGGGGATTGGAGAAAGAGGTAATAGTGTTAATAATTAGTATGTGTTTGTTTGTTTGTGAAAGATAAAAGAAATATTATGTGTTGGTTATTCCCTGGGAAATATTCATTTATTGAATATTTACAAATATATTCCCTCTAAATCAAAGGAAACATTTTCATCTATTGAATTATCATCCCTCCAAAAAAAGGAAATATCAAAGTATCATTTCGAACTTATGTGATCATGTCTTTCTTTTTTGATCATAAATGAACATATATGAATTACATAAGCCATGAATGTTGATGGGGTGACATTCTTTTCAATATAAGCCACAAGGTTTGATAAAGTCTAAATTATCATTATTTATCTCTAGAATGGACATAATTCTACAAAGTTTACTAATCATGTCATGTGATTTGAGGATTCATCAGCTAATTTTGAATTATGACCACAATATACAAATAAATTATGTTTATTTTCGTTATGTCCAACATTTGTACTAATTTTGAATGTGTTCTTGTCGTATGACCAACATTTATAAACAAGGAATCTTAAATATACGATCTTGACTTCCAGACTTTGTTTTATAATCAAAAGTATTGAAAAAGATTATATACTTCAGCACAAATTATGCACTTGTACTAAAGAATAGCCAAAAGAAAAGTCTATTACCATTTTTTTAACAAATAGCTAATAATAATTTCACTGGCTGTTGACTATTTCACTAATATAGTTTTTATTAGATAAATATCTAAAATAACGTACATTATTATGTGGACACAGCTATGAATTTCTTTTTATTTAGGTCATTAGGTGTACCTGAAATTTCATGGCTGAAAATCAAGAAAGTTGATATGGATTAGGTGAATTGACCTAAGCTAGCACTCAAATCTCACAACAAGTGTAATTCATACTCTTGAGACATATTGATGAATGTGACTAATCACTATAACTAAGAAAGTGACCCAAAATTTGTATAAGGTTTTGATATTGCATCCTATTTTTGTCATCCCGCTCATCTACTTTAAACTAAGGACAATTCTTTGTTTCTTTTTGTGATTCAAACGTCATTGCATTATACTTTTGTAGTTGTCTATTTTTAAATATCTATCACCACTAGCAAGTCAATGTAGACATCTTCCTTGTTTCAAGTGAACACAACATATGCAATGGTTGAATTGTATAAATCGATTTACCAATTTAAACCACACATTTTTTTCCCTCAAAATGTCCAATAATATAATTTATGCAGACACATCAAGTGCATCGAAATGGAGTTTGTCACATGCAGGCAACTTCTTAGTTTCTCAACATATTAAATATCACCGTAGTCTTTAACCATCTGAGTTATGCATACATATGATAGCAAGCTACACCTTAAAATATATTTCACGACATTTTAGTTACACCTCACTAATTTAGACAGTAAAAAATAAGTATGTGTAAATTAACAAGTCTCTTTGAATTTGCTAATTTGACCCTACTATTTTCTAGTTGGTCTAAAGTAAAGCGTATTTTATAAATTTATATTATAAAAAACAACAAATTTTTAGTTATAATTTGTTAAATTAAACTCGCTAAGAAATGAATGGGCATACCAACGAGGGTTTCACCTAACGAAAGAGATTAGTCTTCTATAATATGATTGAATTAATATTTGAATTATGATCGAATAAAGGGTTCATATTTCATATCTAACATTGTTTCAAATAGAATTATATATAGTAGATAAAATATATGAGAAAAACAAATACAGTGGTGCAAACTGGCAAAGCCTTTATATAATTTATAATATATTTGTTTAGTCATTTATGCTAAGCTATTAATTAATGGCTATATTTAGGATAACTAGGACAAAGTTATCTATGCTATTTCATTAACATTTGAAAGCTAAGCTTAACCTACGTGAGCCTATATGGAATTTGAGTAGATTGAATATGTTGTGCCTTAATTTGCCAATTTTTTCTGTTTTGGAAGGATGATCAAAACGAAATGCCCTTTCCATTTGGAGTATTGCAATTCAATAATGGGAGCTAAAAACATAGGGCCATGCGAGCTGTTTTATTTTATTTCTTTTGGGTTTTGATTGAGACCATCTAAAGGACTACTTATGCACATGGTTTGAAATTGACAACTAAATGATGTTGTACGGTTGGAAATAATTCAATGTTTGAAAAATCGGATTGAGCCGGCCGGTTCAATCAATTTGTCGACTTGGTTTGACTCGGATTATCATGTATTCTTGCTCAACATAGTTAAATGGGAGTTGAATTGTGATTGAATCGTGATTGGTTCATCAACTTTCATTTTTTGCATTTTTAATTTTCAATATTTTAATACTTTTTAACTTTTTTATTTGTTGAATTTATTTAACGGATTAAACAATGATTCAAAGATCTCATCGATTCTATCTTTGGTCTAATTTTTTAAATATTTGAGAAACCGAAACCTGTATTTTTTAAAATTGAACCAATTAAAAATAGCATGTTTGGTTTTTATGATGTTTTTTTCATAAAATTTTAACCAAATTGGATCGATGAAGAACCAATTATTTTGATTCAGTTCAATCAGATTGACATTTTAAAAATACTACATAGCTTTTTTTCTTGAAAATCTAAAAACATTAACTTTATTTCAAACTGTTGGAACTAAATTGTACTATACACAATAACTTATTCGCAATAATTCATAGTTGTAGTACTATACTATACTAATTCGCTCCTCCTGTCCATTGATAAAGGTTGAATATGCTGTTAAAATTTTGTTCTTTAAGTTACTGAAAAACTTGGTCAATGTTTCATTTAAGTCATGTGTAATATATTGTGGTTACAAATTGCAAGCATACAAGGAAATGATGTTGGTGTTACTTTTGTCATCCAATTTATCACGAGTATTACAAAGTATAATAGAGTCATGTCAAGTAGTATCTCTGAGATACTTGTTAAGAAAACAAAAAAGAATAAGAGTAATGATATTTGAACAACTATTTGATACAACTTTTGGTGATAACTTCTTTTTTCTCTCTTTTCATTGGTTAAAAACAATGGAGAGAGAAAAATGAAGAGAGAGAATAAGAAGATAATGTAAATATGAGAAAGAAAATTATCAAAAGGTGGTTGTACAAATATCATTTCTCAAAGAATAATATCAAATATTATGAATTGGTTGATCACGACAATATCACGAACGAGTAACTCAAGTTGCACAGTTGAAGGCTTAAAAATATTCACAATAGACATGCCGTGCTTTCCAAAAAAAAAAAAAAAAAAACCATGGGATTTGATTAGCTAATTAGATATTCGTGAGTCCTTTGTGAATAATTCTCCCGCCGTAAATAACAGTGCTCAACAAAGAAAATGTTAGCTGCAATATATTTAACTTCTTAACAAATGCCTAAAAGATTGTTAGCATTTTTCATTATAATATTATTACACATTAGTGTAGTATAATATGATATTAGAAAATAGCTGCTTTGTATAGTTTTTTCCTCTAAAATAAAAAATGGTAATACTAAAACTTGGTCAAACTAATTCATTGACCCACATATCCCATAATAATTGAGCTTGACTCAAAATTGGAGCTCATATTGTAACAATAATTACTTTTGAAATTTCCAAAATTTCTCCGATCCTTCACCGAGCTGCACCGTTGGCCTCTCCATCAATAGTTAAGTGTTGGACTTGAAATGAGTCGAGTTGAACCGAATCTGTCTGAGCTCGGCTCGACTCGATAAAAATTGGTTCGGCTCGAAACTCAGCTCGAGTTTGACATGAACTATTTTTTCAGCTCGAGTTCGGCTCGTTTAAAGTTCACGAACAGTTCGGTTCGGCTCGTTAGGTTCAGTTCGGTTGCTCAACTCGCCCAAAAAAAATTATAAAAAAAAAAAAGTTAATTTATAGTTCTTTGATATTATATATATATATATATATATATATATATATATATATATATATATATAAATTAAATATTGAATTAAAATAAAAGTTCCCACAAACATGCATATAATAGACATAAATTATATAAAGTTAAAGATTGCATAAATACGAAGAAAAATATCTGATACAAGTAACAGAGACAAAAAAATTCAACAAAATTCAATTAGTTGTGAACAAAATTCATAATATTCTTTTACTTTTAAACTCCAACTGCTCTTCCCTTCAAGACAAAATTGTATTCAGCCACATTTGAATTAAAAAATTTTAAAAACTAACTCAAATTGATTTATATATATAATCAATAATTGAGTCATCTCATGAACTTAACGAGTCGAACTATATGTAGCTCAAGTTCAGCTCATTTAATTAACGAACTTAATTTTCAGCTCAAGTCCAGCTCGTTAGGTTCATGAACCAAGTTCAACGGATTAGATATCGAGTCGAATGTCGAACTATAATCGAGTTGGTTCGGTTCATTGTCAGCCCTAGTTAAGTGTCATTCAACATTTTTTAGATCGATAATTAACCGTCGTTCCACAATTTAAATCGGATCAGTCACTTTTTAAATTAAGTTGATTCAAAAAGTTTCTCGAACAACGATTAACCATCTTGAAGGTACTATGGTCTTTTTAGGATGGTGGAAAGAAAAAATGATAGCCTAAAAGAGCAATTTTTATTGTTAATGAGCCGAATCGATCTAACCTATTTATACACGTTGATCCATCAAACTGAAATGGGTTGGATGAACCCATTTAATAGACTAGTCATTAGTTCGATTTTACCCTCATATACACTAAAGTATTTTCTTGAAAAAAGGTGTAAAAAGAATCATGTCATGTGCCCACAAAATAGCATTTCTCGAACTACATCATCGATTCGACGGAGAATTTTATTTAAAAAATATTGGTACTAACGGTGCAATACGCTGCTAATGGTAAAGAAAGAGATATGTTGTGTAGTTTCATAATGGATCTGTGCCTTGATGCGTGAACAGAATATATATTTGATTTTTAAATACCACTTTCTCAAACCTACCTTTCACTAGTGACTTGCAAAGCAAACCTTTTTATCTACTACTTTTCTTTTAGTATTCACTTTTACCATCCTTTAATACATTGTTTTTTTATATCATTAACGAATTCATCTATAATAATCTGTTGTAGAATTTGACTGAAAGTTTAAATCTACCAATGAGAAAATTTTTTACTGTTAAATGTGGACAAAATAAAGAGTACGAGAAATTTACTATACAAAGCAAGGACAAGAAAATATTTTACATACACTTCAATCTAAAGTGCTAAAAAAGAGTTCAAACTGGACATCAAAGTACTCTTTGACCTCGAAGACTAAGAAGTCAACAAGTTTGGACAAAACAAACGGAGTACAAGTACAAACGGTTGTACTGATTCATCAATTAATGTCTTCTCAATGTTTGGTCTTATAACTAAATTATGAATAACTGGAATGAATATCTGAGAGTAGTACGTAGGGGGCATCACATTAGGGTTGACAAGAACTAGATGAGAAATTGTTAGTACTACTAAATTATGTTTAAATGATCAATTTAGCTTAAAAAAACAAATAAAGTATCAATTTGAATTCCTTCTGATGTGGAAACACTCATGTGGAGGAAAAATAGTGTTCATAAGTATTATGTTTTTGGATGATAGATGCCAATCACTTGATTTTTTTTTTTTAGGGGAAAATCACTTAAGAGATTTATTTTATATTTATGAAAAATCAATGTATAGTACTTAACGATTTATACAAAATAAATTATTGATTTAGTATTTTTTTTTCTTTCTCTCATATAAATAAGTGAAAGGATTCCTCAAACAAAAAAAAACGTGAAAGGAAAAAGAATGATTAAAAGATAGCTCTTCCTACGTTTCATAATAAAAGATGTTAGTTATATCAATTTGTATGTTTTACCATATCAATCAAATATATTTCTCAAAAAATATCAATCAAATATTAATATTGATTTTTACTCTATCTTTCAATTTTTAAATTTCTCCTTATAAAATAAAAAAAATTGACAAAAAAAATATAATTAATAAATGTTATTTTTAGTGAACAACCATTAATAAATGTTTTTAATAAAATATAATTTTCTATTGTAAGTAATAATTTTTCTTGTACTATCTACATAGAGTTAAAAGAGTCATGCACAATAATATTATGTCTCCTAAGTCTATGAATGTTGTGTTTAAGAGGATTGATTTTATCATCCAAAAAGACCTAACAACACAACTTGTTGTCGTTTACCTTCGATATACAAATTTTATGTGTCATTTGAAACCGATGGGTTACTTGTTATAATGGGATTCAAATGTAAATAAAGAGATGATTAATTTTTAATATTTTTGAAGTAGAGATGAGTAACTTATCCATTCAAAATTTGGTGGGATTGCTAATATCCAAGCCTAGTTTGCATGATTATTTAGCATTATTTAACGAATCACTAGTATATAATTGCAATACTCCAAAAATAAAAACATTATAAAAATAAGTGGAAACATTAATGAGGGGACAATGACACCGGGAAATGTTTGAGCAATCTACATAATGAATGCAAACCAGACATGCTTCCCGCTCAGAACTTCACTTCTAATCCAAAAATTGATTTTAAATTAGGGAGTAGGTAGTTTACAAAATTGCAACAAAAGCCATTGAAAATCTTAATTTCAATAAAATTCCAAAGTTCATTCTGAAATATTTTCACTTGGATAAGTCGATAGCATGGGACACATTCATGGATTTAGGTCCCAAAATAAACCCCAAGCTATATTCCACTCCACCCCTTCCTTGTTGGACTTTTGTGAGTTGCATGTGGAGTCATTAAACAACAAGGAAAGATAGCTTACACAAGGAAAGATTTGAATCCAGTGCTAAGATACAAACTGAAAACTACGGACATGAAAATTGAAAAAAATAATCTGGTACCTCCTTTAATGAAAGAAAATTAACCAAAAGAAATAAAATAAGTAAATTATTGCCTTTTTAGAATGGGTGAAGTTCAGATTTAAGATCTAGCATGCTAGAAAAGTCATGCTCTTTTTCCTTTTATATTTTGTGAAAAAGGATAAAGATCTTACCCACCCTACATCATGTGCCTTCTGTTTAAACAAATTAATAATGATAATAATAACAATGGAAAGAGAAATCCTGTCATTGTCCTACTCCTACATGAGTAGAGCATCACATGGATTCTTATTAAACATAATGATATAATATTATAGTTTATAACATCATACTTTTGTTTCCTTCTCTTTCAATTTTATTCGATCCAATTAATGGAGGTTTTGTCTCATGATCATGTCTTGAACAAAATGTCTATTCTTAATCAGAGTATGGGGCACAATACAGTCATTATTCCTATTGCATTTAAGGGTCAATCTTACAAGCATATATGCTTTTTCACATACTGCAAAATCTTTTCCTGTTTTTATTAGCATTGATAACATTATACACGAATCTTCAATGTATCTTTACATTCAGAGTTGTTGCTTGTGAGAGAATGTTTTTTTTATCATACAAACACATGATATCATTAAAGATATCACTCCCATCTTTGACACATGACAAGTTTCAAGTTCCTGGCAAAATCCACGTTTGTTTTACAGAGAAGATATTTTGACATCAGAAAGGAAATTAAATCATCAAGAATGAAATGCAGAAAATTGAACTTTCATTGATATACATGCTTTATATACAAGTTACAGTGTGGTAAAAAAAAAAAAAAAAAACATCAAAGCATACTCTTTTTTTCAACCTCCAATCAGCTTTAGCTCATCAGGGTGACATCTTCCAAGTAACTCAAAATTAGTAGTAAAAAATTTACAATTGCAAACAACAGCTAACATTGATTTCTGTCATACAAAAGTTTCACAAAATTTTCCATCCATCCTGTTCTGAACAGCCTTCACAGCAGCAACTCTAGCAGCAGTGGCGGCTTTGTTTGCAGCGATCACTGCATTGTTAACCTGGTCTTCGACCCGCTTAAGGTTTATCGCATTCTCAGCTGTTTTCCTAGCAGCCTGCAGTTTAAAATACACACACAAGTATTAGAAAATCACCCACATTTGTAAAGGGCCAAAATCAACAAGCTAAACAAACAATCGCTAATAACAAGCACCTGAATCGCTCGAAGGACAACATCAGTTAGAGGTGGCATAGGATGCTTGAGGTTGCCAGCATCCCATTCACCACATCTTCGATCACCATTTCGAAAGGTATACGAGCCAATACCTTGTCTACGACCCTCATGCCACGCTCCTTCATAACAATGTCCATTAGCAAAATGGTACACTCCAAATCCATGAATTTTGTCTCCAAAATACTCTCCTGCATATCTATCTCCATTTCTACAACCAAAAACATACCATAACTTAGAAAAACATGTTTCACAACTACATCCAAAACCATCTATTAGACTATGTTCATATTCGGTATCACGCTAGGTTTGTCAGAATCAGGTCACCTTGATTCTGATTTTGACAAACTTGACCATGGTACCAAAAATGCGTTATATATCCTCACATAAAACAAAACATCTCAATTAAAACTAGAAGCCTATAAAACAGTACCATCAATTGAACAAGACTAAATCACACACATAACATAACATAAAAAAAATCTAAGAATGAAACAATTCAAATGAAATATAGATTATAGAATAGTTACCTAAAATGGTAACAACCAAGACCATGTTTAACACCATGTTTAAACATCCCAACATAAGTACTAGCATCAGAACAAGTTTGAAGACCCATACCATGACTTTGACCATTACACCATTCACCAGAAAAAGAATCACCAGTATAGAACCTATAAACACCATAACCATGTCTCATTCCTTTTCTATACTGACCCTTATATCTACTCCCTCTAGCCCAACTCTCAATTCCATATCCATCATATCTTCCATCAACCCAATCACCTTCATATCTTCCATTCACAAAGTAATTATACACACCACTTCCGTTACTTCTTCCTTTATGAAACTCCCCTTCGTAAAAATCACCGTTGCTGTAAAACTCTACACCTTCTTTTATCTTCTTTTTCTCTATCGCTGTCTTCGTTGTTGTTGCCGTTGAACCACTACCGCCGATGAACCATTGAACCGGTTTTGATTCTGTTTTTGTTAACCCGAACCGTTTTATGTTAATTTCATACCACTGTTTCAAAACGGAGACACTGTAGTTGATTAACCCTTTATTCTTTGAAATGAAGTAAAGAGCAACGGCGATGAAAATCAAAGCGAGTAAGAGATTCTCTGAAGTTGGAACCTCGTCGCTACCGAGGAAGGAGAAGTAGAAGAAGAACGAACACGCGCCGAGGGAACCGAATGAAACAACGGCGATAACCGGAGTGGTTAATCGGGTCGACCCGATTCTTGGGGTTTGGATTTTTTTGTTGGTTTTTATTTTCTTGTTGTTTTTGTCGTCTTCTTCGTCGTAGTAACAATCGTTGATGGAAGAAAGGCTTTGAATCGATGAAGATCGAATTGTTGGTGAAGAAGTGAGATTGAGAAGTGAAGATTGTGTTCTTGTAAGCTTTGATTGACTCTTCTGAGTTTCCATTTTAGCGAGATCTTCTTCTCCGGTGCCGGAAAATTGTTGTTATGTTTCCCGCCGGTAACATTTCACGGCGGCGGAAAGAATCATTCAACTGAAATTTGAACTCAACTATTCCAAAACTGAACGGTTTTTTTTTTCTTCTATCTTTCTTTTTATTTTCTATTTATTGTTTTTTTTTTCTTTTGTTAGGAAAAGAAAAGGAAAGAGAGAAAGTAGAGTTGAGTTGGTCGAAGTTAGAAGTGAAGGTTACAACAAAAGGAGCGTGGAGTGAGTGCCGGGTTTGGTGTATTTATGGACCGAGCAAAGAGGAAGTTAGATTCAACTATCACCATTCGATTGAGATCTCACGGTCATATATATATATATTTTATAGGGGCTCTCGAAGTTCATCTGGGTCGAGACATAACTTGAGAATTAGAGAGGTGTTTTTATTTTTTTTAATTTTTAATTTTGAAAATTTATTAATCAATTGAAAGTTCATTAGTGTCATGAGAGAATTCAAGAGTTAGATAGTGTCATTTTATTTTTTATTTTAGTTGTAAAAATTCAGTATTCAAACCAATAATCGATTAATTTGAGAGGTGGTGCAATCACACATTCTCCTTATGGAGCTCCATTTAAAGCATAATAAAACTTTGTATGTACTAATCCACCAAAATTAGCATCGGGTAAATTGAACAGGTGATGAGGAGCACTCTTCAAGTCTCAAAACAACATCATTAAACCAATTCAAGTGAGTTTCACAATATGATATTAATAGATGCAATGTACTTATCGCTTGCCCATCAAAAAGGTTTTAACACCGATGACGAGAATAAACTCACGCGCTTGTAGGATACAATAAGCAATCAATCAACAACTGAACCAATCACCATTGCCATTTGATGGTTAAATTTGTACGTTGGATTTGAGGCCGTTAGATTTATGGAAGTGAAGTTGTGGTCCCACTTTTGAGGGGAAGATATGGTCGTTGGATCTGAATTGATCTTGGGTTGTGCCTTTTTAACTTTACTGTGGCAGGCCGACACGTGCCGTAAGAGTTTTACTATGTGACTGGTTCGCCTCAGGTTAATTTTAGCACATAGATTAATTATCGATCGTGATCAATCATGTTGTTTAGGGTTTTTAAACTTGAGGGATTATTTGCATGTGTTGCGGTCCATCTAAGCTACCATGTAAGTTGTAGCATACTAGTGGCATGTTAAATAGTAATGCCATTTTGTACGGGGTGGAGTTAGAAATGTAAATTAACATGGTTCACGTGCTTGGTTCTATTTATTGACGATACAAATTATATAAAGTTTAATTACATTTTTGGTCCTCATATTTTGGCCTACTTACGAAATTGATTATGTCTTTTTAAAACAGAACAAAATTGTCCTACGATTATTATTTTTGTTGCAATTTTAGTCCTTACCCTCATTTTACCTCCAAAAACACTGATGTGTCGCATTTTTTGATGAGGTGTCAAAAAAACACTTAGGTGACAATTCCAACATGGAAAATCACATCAATTCTTAGGAAAATCATTTTAACATTTAAAAAATTAAAAGTAAAAGAAATTAAAAAAAATTGAATTTTTCATAAGAACAATTGAACCCTAATTCCCAAATCCTTTTCAATTCTTTCAATCTTCAATTCCTTTCATTTTTTTCTCCACGCTCCACCATCGATTTCCCCTCCCCGTTCTCTTCTCCTTCCCTGTTTTCCTCCTTCTAACATTAATCTCCCAAATCAACACAAACTTTATTCTCTCTCTTTCCCCCACCCTCTCTCTCGTCATCATCTCCCTCCCTTCCCTTTCAATTCTCAATGAACCTTGGAAGCTCCACCCTTCTCAATCCTAATCAACCCAAATCTGTAATTAACATATTCCAGAATGTTCATGGATTTTGCAAGATTGACTGTGATTATTAGGTTTTGAAAATTAAGGATGAAGGTGAACCCAGATCTGTGCTCATATATTGTTCATTTATCAAAACTAAATATAAACCTAAAGGTGTAGCTCCTTTTGATTTCTAAGAGGTGAACCAATAGTCATGGGGTGTTGGGAAAATTATGATCGTTTCTGGCTGCCGACGAGCAACCCCGGCTCCGACTGCGTTTTCTAGCGAGTTGAGTTCAGTGCATTCAAACATGTTTCTGCTGTAAGGGTAAAATGACTGCGATTTTTCTCCTTTTTGAAAAAATGGAGTTACTGAGTATTGTTGTTATGGGGCCAGATCTGAATATAAAAAGGAGAAGATTTGGGTGTTCAATTGTTTAATGGATTGATGATGTTGCAAGTTGTTACTATTGTTGATGATGGTGTTGTTAAAGAAATTGATAGTGTTGTTGACAATGGATTTATGTTGAATCAAGTTTTCTCCTTTGTTACCGTTGTTAATGAAATGTGTTGTTGATGATGGACTGGTGATGCTTTAGCAGTTGTTGATGATGGTGCAAGCTGTTAATTGATTAATCCATATGATGATATTGTTGCTGCAAGCTTTTCCAGAACAAGATATTAGAGAAGAAGCTCACATGCCTAACTTTCTAATTCCTCTTTTTTCTTTTTTTCTTCATATAAATTTGAGCTTGGAAATAAAATTAAAAAAAAAAACAATAAGTGCTTTTATTTATTTAAATCAGATTAAATGCCACATATGCATTGCCACATAGGTGTTCTATTGGCCACATCAGTTAAAATTCTGACACATCAACGTTTTTGGAGGATAAAATGGGGGTAGGACGAAAAATGCAACAAAAATGATAATTGAAGCACAATTTTGTTCTGTTTTAAAAGGGCGTGACTAATTTCGTGAGTAGGCTAAAACACGAGGACCAAAAATATAATTAAGCTATTATATAAATATTACTCTATTTCACCCGCAAGCAGGTCACACCGTGTTTGGATATATTGAACTTTTTTTTAAATTCTTTAAAGTTTTGCCTTTTGTAAAAGACGTTTAATTGGATCAAACAATGTGTGTTTTATATAAACTATCAAACTATCATTGTCTCAATTTTTAAATAATGTGAAACTTCAAGATGTACTAGAATGGTTGTCTAAAGTCAATGTTAAGGGATAGAGACTTCATGAATATTATCAAAACTATCTCTAAAAAAAATTATAACTTTTTTTCAAAGCCCGTAAAACTTAGTTCAAGTGATAATATCAATATTATGAAGGTAGACACCTTCATCTAAATTTAAACTGAAGATTTCAAAATTGTTTATATGTTACATGTGATGTTTACCATGCCGTCTAAGACAATAAAAATGATTTTTAGAAGGATTAACAAAACATCTTATTTGTAGCTGTTTCTGAATTTATTTTCCTCCAACATCTATAAGAAGCATATAAAAATTCTAAAAGTGATAAATTTTCAGATTTTTTTTTTATTCTTGTTAAGTTGTAACAAACATACTCTAAATACTAGTATTTGAAATATCCTGATAACGTGAGATAGCGCCAAGTTATTATAGTGGACTAGTGGTACAATATGATAAACCAAGTTACCTATTCACGTTTTTTTTAGTTAATTAACTTTTATAGTAATTAACCAAGTTATTTATAGTAATTAATTTTTTATTTTTTTTTGTGTTATCATGTTATCCGTACAAAATCTCTATTTTTCTACGTGCAAGAGTCAAGTATCGAACATCTAATAATGAGCTCGAATATCTTACCACTTAAACCAATCTATTGTACATTGGAAAGACTATGTGCTTTTTTTTTTTTTTTTTTTGTAATACTATTTACTCATACTTTATCTATGAATGATGATTTCTCTCAAAAAAAAAATTCTATGAATGATGTGTTTCAAAAAA
This sequence comes from Medicago truncatula, assembly GCF_003473485.1. Taxonomy (NCBI): domain Eukaryota; kingdom Viridiplantae; phylum Streptophyta; class Magnoliopsida; order Fabales; family Fabaceae; genus Medicago; species Medicago truncatula. The sequence continues at coordinate 36,191,620 of NC_053044.1, forward strand.
GGAATATGAATAAATAAAACTTACATTGATCGTTTTTTTGGGTGAAAATTTACGTTGATCGTTGAATCGTGGCAATACTTATAACATACAATTTTATCAAATTATATTTTGACTATAGATGTTGCTCATGTGAGTGTAGTTGGCGACACCCTATACCTAATCGAAATCTTGATTAAACTAGACAAAATATGACATGTTTAAAATTATTGTTGACTTTTAGCTAAAACAAAATATTGTTCTTCTCAAACAAAAGAATCAGACAACCTTCTAAAAAAAAAAAATTGTTAACTTCATCAAAGATTATCTTTAAAAAAAAAAAAAAAAAAACTCTTGAAAGAATCGTGTGAGTATACTAGATGGGTTTTAATTCATAATTTTGTGTTGTTGATTTAACATTTTTATTCATGGTAAGGTAGGAGCAAATAATAAGTTGCTTTCCTTGATTGGAGTTAGCCCTCTTTTGGATCTTATTTATCACCAAGTTTCTTATATTTAATACAAAAGTATGACTACACTTACTCAACATTAGTATACCACAATATACTAAAGTACTAAAGGCATACATATAAATAGATTTAGATTCCTTAACTTCTTATGTTTGAATTTTATGTTTTTTTGGACAACATTCTTATTCTTAAATTCTTTATGTTGTTGTTGTCACCACTTTTTCTTTTATAGTAAAAAAGAAAAGCTGAGAAATTTGAATTTGAAATTTTCTTCATTCTAAAGCTAAGATGTTAGATACCAACTTATTACATGCATTCAAGTCATATCATGTGTATGTGTAACCGAAATGAATACATCATATATATATTTGGTCTGATTCTTGACTTTGAATTTTGAACAAATTTCTCTTTTCTACTGTATTATTCAACCATGTCATGGTAAAGATGTAATGTTATAGCTGAGCAGCTATGTCATAGATGAGTGCTGGGTGCATTGAACATGACTAAAATATAATACAATTAATCGTTGGCATTGACATAATAAATTTAGATTTCCTTCACAATTTTATCTAGTGAGCAAACTCTACATCAGAAAGGAATAGAGACAAAATGCCCACCATTTAGTAAAACTTATTCATAGATGGTTCGGTACATAAATTAAAAATGTTTCGTATTGTTTGAAGGTCAATGTTAAGAGTAATTTATAAATAACTTCCATACTTGTTAATTTACCGAGGTGTCTTTTAACAAATGATAAAACCGTAAGGTCTACTCATGAGATCAAAAGAGGAAAATATCTTTAAAAAGTGGCGTGACGAATTTGAGGTTAGAACATTGATTAGACTCTATCATTGAGAATATTGTGCAACTTTGAATCAAAAGATGATGTATTTGTTCGGATCCATTTCTACATTTAGAAAGGTCCAAATTTAGAAGCTCATTATGTGTTTTACTTATTAAATGGAGAAATTCTAGGACAAGAGAGTGAGGTCAATGATTCAAATGACAACAAAAGGTGAAGTGGAGAAGAGAGAAATTATTCTTGCTTAGACTAAATTAGTCAACATTCAATTGCATTTGTCGGGTCATTAACAGTTCAATTGAGCTGAAATTTTGCAAGGGACATCAAATTATTCGGATAATCAAATTCAGTGGTTAAATCAATTATTCATAAGTGGTTGTTTAAGTTGACTGGAATATTTAAGCACCCATTTTCTTTGAGTGATGGAATAAAATGGAAATAAAAATGGTTTAATGAATGAAAGTAACTATTATTATTTGTGAAAGGGTAAAAAATATGAAAGATCTGCTACTTGTCTGATTTTTTTGTCAGTATACATAAAAACCATATTTATAAGCTCATTACTAAAAATTAGTACCGAGTCCTTATATGCCTAAGGCACAATAAATTGTATCTGTTGAACTCTGATGAATTGTTTCCATTTTAGACCACTTAAATTAATTATAAGGGCTCCAACAATTAATTGTTGTAAGGAATGACCATCAAGATTGGTGGTTAACTTTGGGGGAAAATATTTTTTTGCAAGGTTTTTTTTTGTAAATTTGGAGGAGAGACGATAGTTTTGGAAAGAAGGAAGAAACTGGTGGAAGAAATATATAACTTTGAGAGGAGAGAGTTTTAAGGGTTCATTTTATTTCATAACACAAAATCCTCTTAATTAGGAGAAATTCAAAACTTGGATCGGATGAGAATTTTGAAAGGTTTATATGAATTCTTTCTGTTCAATTTATATTGTTATAATATTCTTAAAATTTAAAATATATTTATCAAAGACATAATTTATCGTTCTCTAAGAAAATACTCTTTCAGAAATGTGAAAGTTTTCTGCATTTTCTTTGACATTTTCCACCCCCAAAACCCACTCCTCCAAACTTTAAAACAAAGCCTTTTATCTTGTTATTGACACCACCATCTTAGGCTTACACCCCTTGAACTTATTAGAAATGGGCTAAGCCCACCCTCCCTCATCGTTTGGCCAAAATAATCACACTTTCTTCATCTCCTTAATCCATCTTTCCATCCAAACAGAATCACGAAAGGATCATATTAGAAAAATGGGTCTTTCGTTTTGATGGAGTTTTCAAGCAACTTCGGGCTCAATTTCAACATATCCCACCATGTTTTCATTCTCTCCTATAAAATATATGTAAGTTTCTATCATTTTACATATTTTACTGAAAACCCTAAAGTCTTAGTTTTATGAAACACCAGTCTGTTCTTACTTCAAAATTCGAATTTAACCTTACATTATTCTTCTTAGTTAGTTTGATTTGATTCTTCGACCTATTTATTTATTTATTTATTTATACCCCATTTATATTTTGAACATGTATTTTCTCTCATGTTAGAATCCAATAATCCAATGAACCAGTTTAAAAAACACAAACCATTATTTACAAGAACCAACCCACTCCATTTTTTTTAAATAGATAGATTGGTTAACTGTTTCTAAAAACCAGTGTCACCAATCTATTTTAAAATCTAATAAAATATTTACTTCAATATTTTATTAGATACACCAAATATCACACCGGTGTCAGCGGAAAGAGGAGGCAATAGGGATGATGATGGCTGAGTGTTAACCGGCCCTAGTTTTCTAGTGGAAGAAACTCCAACTTCTCTTTAAACTTTCTTTCTCCTTCGTTCATCGAGGTGGGGTGGTTTTAGGTCATTTTTTGACCTAGAATCATCCCTCTACATCTTTCTTCTCCTTTTCTTTCAATCTAAATAAGTGGCATCTATCAAGTTTTTCCTTTTGTGTTTTTTGTGCTTTCGTCGTCTAAGTGCGGCGTTGTATTGTGTCGTCTTGTGCGGCGTTTGATTTCGCGTTTTGTTGCGATGTTTGTTCAGTTCCTATTGAAAGATCTACATCAACCAATTACAAATTCAATCAATGATTTGGGCGTCAACGTTGTAGATCCGGAAGCATGGGTATTTCGGCGACTTAAGTTTTATGATATTATCTGTAGGCATTTTGCCGTTGTATGCTATGAACTTGGATGCTGTGAGTTTGTTCGCAGATTCACCTTTTATATTTTTAGCGATGTTTGTATCTGATGTATTCTATCGATTTGTTTTTGTAAAAAAAAAAAAAAAGGGTAAGAAATAGGCTATGTGAACCGAGAAAATATTGAAGTAAAAAGGTGAGAAGAAATCACAGATATAGCAAAAAAAAAAAAAAAAATCAAAAGAAAAGAAGGGAAGCGGGGAAAAGAAAAGAAAAAGAAAAAGGAAGATTTTTCATCTTCTCTACTCTCTCTGGGGTTTAACCGCCGAACCCACGCCCCCATTAACCAAAAAGCTTCTTCCTTCCTTCCATGAATCAAGCCATGTGTAGTAATTAATTTCTTGCACAGGAGGAACAAAAGTAAAAGAGATAATCTCTCACCATCCACTACAATCTTGTTAATAAGGTGAATTTCTCAACTTAAGCTTCAATTTTAGTAACAGAAACTCATATGCGCAAGAGAATAGAGCTTAATTGGTCCCTTTTAGTGGTGCTAATTTTTGGCTTTGAAATTGATATTGTAAGTAGGTTGAGTTTTTTTTTTTTTTTTTTTTTTTTGTTGTTGTGAAAAAGGGGGCAATAAGAACTTTACTCATCGGTTAGTTTAGAATTATGAAAAATACGAAGATAGAGTAGGAGCAATCATTGTTGTTCATGGGTGAAAAGGAAATAAAAAGTGAGAGTAGCGTTTGAAATGGAAAAGAAAGATCGCGGAGGGGACTTTCGTCATGTATGTTTGTTTGTTTTGGAAACTAGATTGTTATGGTTTCGATAACTGAAGGTGTACTTTTAATGAATATTTTTATTTTAAGGCGGGGAGCCTATTTTTTTAATTTTTATTTTATGGCGGGGGAGCCAATTATGATTATTACATGCAGGGAGCCTGCTTAAGGCTGGGAGCCTACTTTGGATTTAGAGGGAGCCTATCTTGATATACAGGGAGCCTACCATTGTTTTGTCTAAATAGTACCCACTCCAATTTTGTGAATTAGGTGTTATTCAACTATTTAAAATGAATAAAGTGATATTGTTTAAAAAAAAACTTTCTCTTTGCTCATATTGCGCCAATATTGTTGAGTGGATTCTCTACTGAGATTTTTCGTAAAGTTTCACTCTTTTTTCTTTTGCCTTCATTTGTTTAGTAAAACAAAACGAAATCAAAATGCCTGAGGTTAGGATCATTGCCAAGAATTTCATGGACATGGTGGCTTCAATGCCTGCCATCAAACTTGATAAACTCTACCAGAATGGATTCATCTGCGAAGCTATTCTCAGGTTATTACTCTCTTTTCTCCTATTTCTCAATGCCTACCATTAAGGTCATGTTTCGATAAACAACTTAGTTAAGCGCATATAGCATATCCATTTATCATATAAATGTTTATGTATAAGCTATTTCTATTATAAAAGATAAAATAAACTCAAATTGTTTTCATATAAGCTATAAATTGTTGTAGAAAACTTTTTGAAATAAGCTGCGAGCAGCTTATGGGCATATCATAAGGTGTTTCCATAAGCTCTTCCAAATAGCCCACAAGTACTTGTTTAAGTAGATAAACTCAAATAAGTACTTGTGGGATGTTTGAGAGAAATCATAAAATGGGCTAAGTAAATTGTATTTCTTCTTGAGTTTTGAACGTGCTCCGTGGTTTTAATGCATACAAATCATAAAATGTTAGGTCTCTTCCACCTCTTGCAAAGAAATATGTGTTACAGTTATTGCATATTGATGGACCCGTGCCGGCTAAATTATTGGCGGAATGGGTGCTTCCAGATGGTCTATCAAAGCACAAAGTTGCCATTGATAGATTGGTTCAATTGAGAGTTTTTGTTGAAGCTTTTGACAACAGGTACTTAAGATCAATTCTCTCTTTAAAATTTTCATTTTTTGTGTCTTTTATTAATATAAAAAGTAGACAATTTATGCCTCTGAAATGGTTCAAACTGATTCATTTTGTTTCAAATGACAATTGACCAAATGTTAGCCTAAACTAAGAAGTTTGGACACATATTCTGCACCTTGTAATGCGTTGAAGGACCTTTTTGTGATAAAACCTTGTTTTATCTGTTGCATGTGATTGTTTAATAATTTTTTTTGTATTCCTGATTTTTGCTAATTCTCTTTGCTTTCCCCCTTTGTTTTTTTTAGAATACATATCCGTGTAGATTTATCAATCACTTTATAGCATTACACATTTAATAGTCCGTTCTTGAATTTTCTTTAAGTTAATGAGGAACAAGATTTGATGTCACAATTTAGTTCATTTTTTCCTTTTTATTATGTATATTATTCTCAACATCTTTGCGTGTCTGTTTTAAGCTTTGAAAGATCATAGTACTGAAACATCACCATTTTCACTTTCGACCCTTGTTTTATCCCAGTTTAGTATTTTTTTTCACCTTCTTGCAGGAAGAACGAAAAAACTTACCAAGTTAATTCAACATATCAGAAAAGTCTCCAGAATCTTTTAGTACATGGGTGAGTAGTACATCACTTTGTCTTCTTTTTCTATTCATGGTAATAGTTATCCCATCTTACTCCCTTGTTGCTATTAAGGTACATAAAATTGTTAATATGAGTGGTTCGATAAAACCCTTCCATATCACGTATTATGAGTTAACAAACCTATATAGACGATGGGTGGTTACTCCTTGAAATTATAGGACCAAAATGCTGTATAATAGTCATTCCTGAATTCAAAATTCATATGAAAAAAAATCACTGTGACGTGATTATTAAAATGTAGACTGCTGTCATAGTACAACTCAAATGTTTGATTTAGGTGGTAACACGTTCTTGTGGTTGAATATGGCAGTGGAACTTTGCCGAGGGAATCAATGCCTTCTAATATTACTGTGAGGCTCCCAACCTTGGAGGATCTTGAGACTTATGCTCTGGAACAATGGGAGGTGAAGTGCCTTTTCTTTTGATTCCACTTTTTGCTTAATCCGTACATCTTTTTAGCAATTTATTCTTAATATTATTTATTATATAAACTGCTTTAATAATTTGTCTTAATTAATATGTGACGTGTTTAAATTTTGTCTGAATTAAGCCTAAATCTTAAATGACTTTGTTTTGTGGTAAACTAGTGTTTCTTGTTGCAACTTATAAGCCCAAGTCATGTTGACAAGACCTTAAACATAAGCTCTTCTTTGATGAAAGTTTTCCAGCGGCGTCTCCTGAGTCAGAGGTTCTGTTTACTTTAATGTGATGTTTCTCATTTATAACAGTTGTTTGCACTCTGTTCATATATTTGGTTGTTGTAAACTGTATCTCATATTTGATATAATTTTTCATGTACTGATACAGAGACAGAGAGGCTCCAAAATTAACTGAGAGTGGCTTCCAATTTTTGGTACGCATCAAATGATTTATAAGCCACTTGAACTTAATGTAATGCATTTTTCTAAATTTAGAATTGTTTGCTATGGATTAAAGCTGATGGATACAAATGCACAGCTTTGGTACATCATCAGGGAATATATCACTAATTCTGAGGTAGCTATAACAGTTATCCTTCTCTATATGTTTTTGCTATTTGTTTTCTGCATGCTCTTCATCGTCTACTTTTGATGCAGGAGAGAGGTGTTGATGCAGGTGACTTGATATCATTCATGCTGGAGCTTAGTTTTCATGTCATTGGGGAGGTTAGACATTCTTGTACCTTGCTGAGAATCTGTTGCACAAGAAACTATTATGTTCTACATTGTCGTAAATTCTACTTAGTTGTCTTATTTCCCTTTTGTAACTGCAATTTAATTCGACTTTGACACTTGATTTTTTCCCCAATGATTAGGCATATAATATAAACACATTGACCGAATTTCAGAGGAACATAATTAAGGACCTTGCAGACCTTGGGCTGGTCAAACTTCAACAGGTTGGTTATATTAATTTGTGTGCTTATATTTGTAGAGAATGTGATGAGATGCAGAATGATTCAACTTGGTGTATTTATTCAGTATTTTTTTGTCTCACTTTTAATTCTTTTTTTTTTTTTACAACTGTATAGGGCAGGAAAGAAAGTTGGTTTATACCAACAAAATTAGCAACAAACCTTTCAGTGAGCATGACCGAATCATCATCAAGAAAAGAGGTTTCTTATCCGTTTCGCAAATGATTTGTTTTAAGTTTAATAGAAAGTTTAGACGTGGCCTTGTTTCTCCGTGTGATTTTGTTTAGGGAAACTCCTTACTAATGAAGCACGGACACCTAAAGGATTAAGTGTGTCACGGTGTCCGACACTCGTACGACAAGTGTCGGACCAACTCAGACCGGTGTCTCAAAAATTTGTTTTTTTTTGCTTTGCTTCGACACTTGTTGGATCGTTGTCCGACACCTGTATGATACTCATACAACACATGTTGGACAACTCGGACAAGTGTCCCATTCTTTTTTTCTTTGCTTCGACACACCTTGGCACATCATTAAAAATGTGTGGAGGCAATGTTGATCAATGATGGGGGTTAAAGACATTAATTTTGTTAACAATATTTTAATCTTTTTTGTTAGTAGACGGATAAAAAAGGTCAAATACTATCCAATCTTGTTTTGGAACTTTTTAAAGAAGTAAATTGCTCAATTTAAATGCACATGTATATATTTTGATTCTTGATTTAGATCTTTTACAATAATACCAATATTTGATTTAATTATAATAAATTAATAAATATAAATGTAGCAGTGTTGGTGTCCTATATTTTTTACATTAGCAGTCTCGAGGTGTCAGTGTCGTGTTAGGTGTCTGTGCTCCATAGCTCCTTAGACATGCTAAGGGTGGAGGTTCTGTAGTGATTTTTTTGTTTGAGCTGAACCTTTCTCTCTGTGCCCTGTTCACTGTCTTATACATCCTTATATTTCTTCTTTCCTTTTAATTAAATTTATTATGTCATCAAAATGAAAAGGAAACTCTGAAATCAAATTTAAATGTTACTTTAAATTTTGTTCATGTGTATATAGGAGTATATATTTAATTATATATGGTTTAGAGGATCTTTTGGGGGAAGGGGAACTCTCTATACTGTTGGTATTTTCAATCAATATGTCTAAGCTGTTTTGCTTGCATATGTATGGAAGTTTCTGTTGGACATTATCAGGTTCTGGTTTCTTCGCCGTCCATGCTACAACTTGCAGAAAACTAATGTTTGTCGGAGTTTTCAAAATTTTCTTTGCGGTGAATCTTTTGTTGAACTTATCACCTGTTACTACTTCAGACTGATGACCTCATAACATGTCAATCGTTCATTGGTTGGCTTTAGTGGACTTGTTCTAATCTATTACACGTTGCAATGATAAATATAGATTTTTCTAAAGCGAAGTGTAGAAGAGTTGTGAATATTAATGAATATAAATGTCATTCTATTTAATTTTTTCAGGGATTTGTTGTTGTGGAAACAAATTTTAGAGTTTATGCTTACTCGACTTCAAAATTACACTGTGAGATATTGCGGTTATTTTCAAGGTATGCCACCAAATATTTTCTGCAATGCTGTATTCTATTTTCATCAAATAAACCCTCTAGTATTTTCTCATGTTCCCATTCCCTTTGGGTTTTGGAACTTCCTATGGAAATTGAAACTGGAAGTTGTTTTTCATGGAATATGTTTTTTTATTATCCTTAATTTATCTTGTACTTATATACTAAACCATTAATTCAGCTATAAAGCTTTAAACGACCTATTTCACCAAAATATTATTGTTTGGTCTTAGTACAACAAGTGTTTCTTTTCCCTCAAAAATAAAAGTTTTTCTTTTTTCATTTATAAATATCTATTAGTGAGTAGTTGTATGTATGCAGGGTAGAGTATCAACTTCCAAATCTTATTGTTGGAGCTATTACAAAAGAAAGCTTGTATAATGCTTTTGACAATGGCATTACAGCAGACCAGGTAAGTATTAGAAATTATATTGTATATTTTGCTTTTTAAATTGTGGTACTCGCTGTAGATGGACGTATATTTCTTGTTACACAATGTATAGTCTCAACATTGTTCTTCAAATTTGACTTCTGTAAAGGAAAGCCTTTATAACTTATAAGTAGTTATCCCGAAGGAGTATAGTAAGCTATTCAATTTGAGACTTGATATGTGGTGACCGACTTCAATTCTTCATTTGAATAACCTTCACTGAAATTCTATCTGAAATTGCTTCGCTTTTAAGTTAAAAACATCATTAAGGAAAAGCTGTTTGTGTCAGTTGACGTTTAATTTTTATTTTTTTGAATGGGTTTTTAATTTGTTTAATTCAGATTCAAACAATATCTTACACAGCAACTGTGTGCATTATGTTGCAGATAGTCAGTTTCCTTCGGCAGAATGCTCATCCTCGTGTTGCACAGAGGGTACCAGCAGTGCCTGAAAATGTCACAGATCAGGTTTTGAGTCTTATTAGCGTATATGTGTGTTTTCTTTACATTGATCTCTGATATGTAGTATTATGGTGACAGATTAGGTTGTGGGAATCAGATCTAAATAGAGTTGAGATGACAGAAGCATATTATTATGACGAGTTCCCATCCAGGGTAAGCAACTTTGATTCTGCGAGTTCATGTCTTAAGTATCCCCTGTTATGGCTTTTTTGATTCCTTATGTCATTTGTGTGGCAGGATGTATTTGAAGGTGCGTGTGACTGTGCCAGAGAATGGAGTGGTTTATTATGGGAAGATTCAAAGAAGATGCATTTGGTGGTCAAGTCTGAGGTTCATACTTACGTACGAGATTTTTTACGCCGCCAAAAGTAGTAAGAAAGCTACACATTCTGATGCATCTTATGGTTAGCTAATATGCAATGGTAACCATGATGGAGGGAGCAATGTGGTCGCACAGTTGCTTAGTCATTTCAAACTGACTTAAAACATTTCGATGGACTACTTACAAAAAATCAAGGAATGACCATCAAGATTGTGCAAGGTTTTGTTTGTGAATTTAGAGGGAAGAAGAGGGCTTTGGAAAAAAAGGAAGAAACAAGTGGAAGAAATATAGAACTTTGAGAGGAGAGGGTTTTAGGGGTTCATTGTTTTTTTTCTTCATAATACAAAATCCTCATAATTTTGAGGAATTCAAAATTTGGATCAGATGAGGATTTTGGAAGGTTTATATGAATTCTTTTAATTCAATTTATATTGTTATAATATTCTTAAAATTAAAAATACATCTATCATAAACATTAATTTATCATTCTCTAAAAATACTTTTTCAAAAATGTGAAAAATTTCTCCATTGTCTTCAATATTTTCCAAAAACCCTCTTCTCCAAACTCCAAAACAAAGCTTTAAGGATTGAGGAATATGGTTGTTGATGGCCTACATGATTTTTGAGACATTTCATTTCATGTTTCAAAAACCCTTAAGGTTCACCACGGTCCACGAACAACATTATTAGACTTTACACCTTAACTGACTATGAAACAAACCTCTTAGAACTAATTTGTCAGTAATTATTTCCATTACAGCTTCAGTTATTGAAAAATTTGTGTCATAGAAACACCTCAAAAAAGTGTCTCAAAGAAAACTTAAATTTCATAGACAAATTAATCCATAGTGAGCAAACATTGATATGAGATCGATAATGTGATACATTAAATGAATTGGTTACATCATGGTTGCTTAGCGGAAAGACCATTTACAATGTTATTTTACAATTTCAAATATGTATTTGCCGAGTCGCAAATATAAGGGACTATTTTGACCGATGCTTATAATTTAGCAGATCAACTTTCACACGAATTTGGGAGTAAAGATTCAATATAAATCTTTATATCATGAAAATACAAGCCTTAAACGAAATTCAACGAAATATAAATAATATACCCCTTCAAACATTATTCATTGAAAAGCACATAGCCATCCATCATAATTGAGATTCAGGGGGAAAAATCACAATCTAGGCAGATAAGTTGTTGCTAATGACCGAGACTGTTGAGCTAAGCAACAAGAAGTTATTACAATCCTACCTACATTTCAATTTCTGGAAAAATAAATATCTTCAATCAACATATAACACATGACATTATCATGAATAGAGATCATTTTCTAAGCTTCTCCTTCATCCTGTCAACAGCAGCCCTAAGAGTTCCTTCATCCTTGCAGAAAGTAAATCGGACTAGATTCTTTCCCTCTTCTGGATTCAAGTAAAACACACTGGTAGGAATTGCCACCACTCCCACCTCCTTAACTAGATATTCGCAAAATGCAATATCATTTTCATGTCCAAAAGGGGTGTGATCTACAACCACAAAGTAGGTTCCACTAGATGGGAATACCTTGAAGCCAACGGCCTTCAATCCTTCAACCAAAATAGATCTCTTTGCCATATAATCCCTCTTCAGTTCGGTGTAATAAGAATCTGGTGCTCTTAGAGCTACTGCAGCAGCCCACTGCATAGGATTTGAGGTTGCGAAAGTAAGGAAAGCATGTGCCTGTCGCACACCCCATGTTAAGTGTGGAGGTGCTATGGCCCAGCCGATTTTCCATCCAGTCAAGGAGAATGTCTTCCCCAACGAGTTCATTGTCACCGTCCGCTCAAACATTCCAGGCAAAGAAGCAATCGAAATGTGTTCCATATCAAATGCCAACTTATCATAAACTTCATCAGAGAAAACCAAAACATCATTCTCAATGCAAAGAGAAGCGATGGTATTAAGCTCCTCTGGAGTGAACATCTTTCCAGTAGGATTGTGAGGGGTATTTAAAAGAATAGCACGAGTATTCTTTGAGATTGTGGACTTTAACTCTTCAATGGGTAGAGCAAAATCTGGAGGGCGCAGAGTGATGCCTTTTACTTTTGCACCAGCCATGGATAAAGTGGCTTCATAAGAATCATAAAAAGGGGCAAACACGATAACCTCATCACCGGGATTTATCAATCCTAACACAGTTGCAGCAATTGCTTCCGTGCACCCAGACGTAACAGTAATTTCCTTTTCAGGGTCTACAGCTAGCCCAGTATCTTTCTTATACCTCTCAGAAATGGCAATGTTGAGGTCTGGAACTCCATAACCCCTAGCATACTGGTTATTCCCATCCCTGATTGCTTGAATGGCTGCTTCCTTTACAAAGTCTGGACCATCAAAATTTGGAAAACCCTGACCAAGATTAATAGCTCCATGTTTGATGGCAAGCATACTCATTTGGGTGAAAATTGTTGTTTTGAACTTCTCTAACCGCTTTGCAACCTAACAAAAAAATTAAAGCAAACATAAATTATAAACATAAACACATGGCTCAACTATGAATAATGAAGTTCTGTTTCTTCCTTATCTTTTTCTTCACTTATTTTGATCAATGATAACAGGTAAACAATAGAACCAAATTTCTTCCTTTCATAAATCCTCCTGCTTCCTTCTCAAAAGAGAAAAAAAAAAAAACCCTCCTGCTTCTACCAGGCGATATATTATCTTTGGTCCTTACACCAATTGGGACGGTTTTGAAAGGTAAACAAGCTAGCATCATCATATAAACTTAGGCCCTATTTGGTTAAACAACTTAATTAAGTGCCTACTCCCTCCGGTCACTATTATAGTTCATAAGCAAAAAGTCACTTTTTAGGTTCATTGAATAATTGATGTATTTGGCCTATATTATAGACCAGATACATCAATTATTCAATGAATCTAAAAAGTGATTTTTTGCTGATTAGAGTGATGCATAGCACAAGTGTTTATCATATCAGAGTTTATGCATAAGCTATTTCTACAAGAAAAAAATAAAATAAGGCAAATTATTTTCATACAAGTTATTTTCATAAGTTATCCTATGGAGCTTAAGGAAATAAGCTGAAAACAACCTATAAACATGCTATAAGCTATTTTCATAAGTTCTCTCAAACAGTCCTACAAATGCTTATATCAATAGATGTCAATATGTGTTTCAGAATGACGGTGAGTTTGATGAAATCATGATGGACAATGATTTTGTTTAAGCTCTAAATTATAGCTTTGCAAAAATAACAGTGACACATCCTATTCTGTCATACCGTATATTTGATGTTAGCAAAGCAAATAGACCTTAAATTAGGGTTTTCTATTTTACATTCAAACAACCTAGGAATCTATATCCTTTTCTCATTCATTTCCTTCCCTTTTTCCCCCAAACCCCATTCTACCAGTAAATAAATATTCTCAAAGCATATTAGAGAAAACTGATGAAAGCTCAAAAATATTATTGTAGCGAAAAATTTGATCGATGAGGAACAAACCCCAGAAATGAATAACGAAAAAGTCAAAAGCAAATGGGACAAATTATAATAAAAAACAATACAAAATAATATAAAATTAATAAATAGAATGAACCTGCAAAGGAGTGATATTGTCAGTGGAAACAGCAGTGGACATGGTGGCGGGAGCAATGAGAGATGGGAATTTGGGGGGTTTATAGGAGAAAGAGGGGGTGTTGAAATTGAAATGATGAGTAGAAAATTGTAACGATTTATAAGAAGGAATGAATCTAAAGAGAGAATGTGTGCAGCAGGGGAGCTGCATATTAATAGTACACTGAACCAATTTGATTCCTTTCTGACTTAATGCTTAGTATTGTCTTCGCGAATGTCACGGCCCAGTGTAGTGCCGTTTCTGGTAGGAAGGACCGACTGAGAGTGAAACATATAAATCAACTAATTAAATTTAATTTAATGAATTTCACCAAACAACAAATTGTTTAAAAGTACAAAAGTAAATAATAATTTTGCATTAGAAAAATCATATTTTAACTTCTAAAAATTTGAATCAATTAAAAATAGTCTATTTCGATTTGCAATATTTGTTTCAATTAAAAATCTAAAGACAAAAAAACAATTTAATTGATATGAATTGGATTTTTGGGTTAATAATAAATAGTTAAGGACTAAATTCACAAAGTTCATATATTGGAAAGAGACCAAAACTTGAGAAAAGAATACTTGGTTGGTTTCTAAGAAAGAAAAAAAGATCAACTTGAAAGTTGAAACACTGCACAATTCACTCAAAACAATTAAGTGTGATACATTAGTGTTTTTGTCAAATTCCCAATGAATAAATCATCCATTTTGTCTCTCAAGTATCACCCCAATCTATTGTATTTCCTATACTATATCAAAATAATATTATATATTGTTCGTAAATGTATAACAATAGACTCTAATTTGCGAATTTCTGTTTATATACTACTTTAAGGATTAAGTGAGAGAGAGCGCAATGGGGGATTTAATTTAACAGATATCCATGGTTTGGGGACAAGGAAAGACAATAAGATACAACAAAAACATGATCATGGACTGTAGTCCGTAGACATACAACCAGTAACTTGGAAAAAGAAAGTTCAAATCTGAAGCTCTTAGTAACATATAAAACCTTCTGATGATGAACATATAGCAGAATAATCTCACTCTATTTCCATAGTAATGCTGGAATAATCTCACTCTACATTATTAATTTATAAGTGCATATACAACAAAGTGATAAGAGGGGAGCCTATACATATGCTACAACTAAGGAAAACAAATTCAAACTATTGATGCGGTGCTGAGTCTGTGCACTCACTACAGAACAAACCAGCACATACCCACCAAAACATTGACATTCAGGGGAAGAAGATAGCAGAAATTACACCAATTATATCTTTGGGATACTAGAAAGGAAAATGTCTTTATTTATATATGTATCACATGACATGATCATGTATAGAGATTATTTACTAAGCTTCTCCTTCATCCTTTCAACAGCAGCCTTAATAGTTTCCTCGTCCTTGCAGAAAGTAAACCTGACTAGATTCTTTCCCTCTTCTGGATTCAAGTAAAATACACTTAAAGGTATTGCCGCCACACCAATCTCCTTAATTAGATATTCACAAAATGCAACATCATTTTCATGTCCGAAAGGGGTGTGATCTGCAAGCACAAAAAAGGTTCCATTGGTTGGGAATACCTTGAACCCAACAGCCTTCAACCCTTCAACCAAAATAGCTCTCTTTGCAATATAGTCCCTCTTTAGCTCCACATAGTAAGAATCTGGTGCTCTAAGTGCTGCTGCAGCCCCACACTGCAAAGGATGGGAAATTGAGAAAGCGATATAAGTGTGTGCCTGTCGCACTCCCCACATTAAGTGTGGAGGCGCTATGGCCCATCCAACCTTCCACCCCGTTAAGGAGAATGACTTCCCCAATGAGTTCATTGTCACCGTCCGCTCGAACATTCCAGGCAAAGTAGCAATTGAAATGTGCTCCATATCGAATGCCAACTTATGATACACTTCATCAGTGAAAACCAGAACATCATTTTCAATGCAAAGAGATGCAACAGAATCGAGCTCCTCTCGAGTGAACATCTTTCCGGTAGGATTGTGAGGGGTATTTATAAGAATGGCACGAGTATTCTTTGAGATGGTGGACTTCAAATCATCAATCGGGACAGCGAAATCTGGAGGGCGCAGAGTAATGCTTTTTATATTTGCACCAGCCATGGATAAAGTGGCACCATAAGAATCATAAAAAGGAGCAAACAGAATAACCTCTTCACCGGGATTTATTAATCCTAATACAGTTGCAGCGATTGCTTCTGTGCAACCAGATGTAACAGTAATTTCGTTATCAGGATCTACAATTAGTCCAGTATCTTTCTTGAATCTCTCAGCAATTGCAATGTTGAGATCTGGAACTCCAAAACCCCTTGCATACTGATTATTCCCATCCCTGATTGCTTGAATTGCTGCTTCCTTTACAAATTCTGGACCGTCAAAGTTGGGAAAGCCCTGACCAAGGTTTATAGCACCATGTGTGATGGCAAGCATACTCATTTGAGTGAAGATTGTTGTTTTGAACTGCTCTAGCTGTTTTGCAACCTAACAAACAAATGACAAGCAACAAAGGTCAATGTAAACACATGGCTTAATTATGAACAGTGAAGTTCTTTTTTCCCCTCGTCTTTTTCTACATTGTTTGTGACATTGTTAGATAAGATAACCAGATACTAATGTACATAACAGAACTAAACCCATAAATCACAGATACTAACACATTGAGATCGGTAATAATATGGAAAAATAAATAATTGAATGTAGCTACATTTGTCTGTGTTATGTAAATGTTTAACACCGACACGTGATGAAGTTCAGACGCGCCTTCAATGTGAAGTGACGGTGCTACACAGAACCAAACTCTTCCTTGCAAATCCTCCACCCCCCCACTTAACTTTCTGATGGTTCTACAAGGTAAAAGCTAGCAAATTGTACCAAATATACCTCTCAGTGAGAAACCCAGAAATTCAAGATGAAATATGTAACATTAATCAAACTAAAAGATAAGAAAAACAATTACTACGTGTTCTGGACTGGCCCAAGTTTCTCATCAACTCAAGGCCCACTACACAAAGGCCCAATTCAGCGGAATTCTTCCTCAGCCTCAGATCCTCTCCAATT
Organism: Medicago truncatula; assembly: GCF_003473485.1. Lineage (NCBI taxonomy): Eukaryota > Viridiplantae > Streptophyta > Magnoliopsida > Fabales > Fabaceae > Medicago > Medicago truncatula. The sequence continues at coordinate 36,208,482 of NC_053044.1, forward strand.
CGTAACGGCTCCAACGGCTAGTAATGCTTCTCAACGGCCGCCGGATCCAAACATTGATGAGGCGTCAATGGTAACAACGGTACTCCATCACTCTCCAACGGCTCCTCTCTGGTGCCTACAGAAACCATCCTTTACCACAATGCAAGGTACACAATTCCTTCCACTTGATACCTCTCACTCTTTGCTCTCATACTAACTTGAGGATCGGAGTGTTTTCAGGTACCACCTCCTAACATTCATCTTGACGGACATTGTTCAAGTTCGGTCAATCCTTCTCAATCACGTAAGATCACTATGTGCCCAACAAAACCGTAACAAGTAATTAACACTGTTGGGTCATGGGGGAACCCGGAGATCAACATATTGGATTTAGAGTAACCACACAAGTAGATTGAACACCATATATAAACCAAAAACCTTAAGACATTAGATATGTGGGTTCTCTCACTTATATGTTGACATATAATTTGCAACAAAAATTTAAATCTTCATGTTAGTGTATTCTATGAAGCATTGACAGAGACACAACACTGATACACCACATACGCCGATAATTCTAAAAATGAATTAATTAAATGAATTTTATGTGCGACAGACACGACATCAGACACAACACTAACACAAACATTCGATCAAAAGTGTTGGTGCTATAAAGAGGGTATTACATTACATATACTAACAAAAGCAAATAAACAAATGCAAATAAATAGTAGGCCAAATTGAGGTGCATCCCCCAAAGCTAAAAATGGAAAGATGTAAAGGAAACAGTTACATGGGGCTACAACTTAGAAGCTAAATACACAATTATATAATGCACTTCTATTAAAACAGAATATAGATGATAGCATAGCAGTAGTAAATGGATCCGAAAAGCGTAAGGTGAAAGGAATTGAAAAGTGGGAAGAGGATGAACCTGCAAAGGATGACGTATTTTCTCAGAGGTGGTTTCATTTTCGGTTGAAACGATGGACATGGTAGAGTGGAAACCGAAGATTGGAGCTCTGGGATTTTGAGTAACAGTGGAAATGAAAAACCTGACATGTTATTGTATTTTATTATTGGATTGGATGGAGAATTAAATTATTCTAATCATGATATTGCGTCAACCAAAGTTTGCTGCAGACATGTGACGGACCAAATGGCCAACTTGTCCACAAATAAAATAAAAAAAAGGCTTAAATAGTGATGAAATTTCATCCAACCATTTGATTTTTTATCCTTGAGTTTACTAATCCTCTCATTTTACCCTTGTAAAAATTAACCATTTAAAATTTCGTCCCTCTTCCAGATTAATCACTGCCACGTCATCAAATTAGCAAAATGGCATGGGAATGGACAAAAATACCCTCAAATTAATCTTCTTCACTCCTTCAAGCTTCCCTTGAGAAACCTGATTCATTTTTTCTTCCCTGAGAAATCATCAATCTCCCTGCTTCATTCTTTTTCTTCAAGTTTCCAAACAGAACACATGCAACAAAGCGATAGTGAAAAAAGAAAGTGAACCAATAAAGGAGAAGGAAGATGAAACCTCAATCCAGACGGAATTGGTAGTGCACGTGGTGGTTGCTGGAGGAAGGAGCTGCTCGCGGCGGTGCTCTGATCAAATATGACGGTAACGGCGACGTAGATCGATTTGCGGCAGTGTTGAATGTGATTGATGTTGCAGCTATTTCCACTCATTTCTATAATTTTCCTTTCTCTTTCAAACACATATTACCAGCCTTTGTTTTTGGATATGAGTGATGGATTTTGATGAGTTTGAACACGTTGATATTGGAAGGATTGACAATGAATTGATTTGGGTGTTTAAAATGAGAATTTTACAAAGGAAAGTGGAATTTGCGGTGTGGGTTGAAGGTTTTGTTTGGATTTGTTGAAGAAATGGAGGTTATGGGTGGATTATTAGTTGATGATGAAGTGGAAGAGGATGAGGAAGAAGGAGGGGTATTTTTGTCCATTCCTATGTCATTTTGCTAATTTGATGACGTGGCAGTAATTAATTGGGAAGAGGGACGAAATTTTAAATGATTAATTTTTACAGGGGCAAAATGGAAGGATTAGTAAGTTTAGGGATGAAAAATCAAATGACCTATAATTACAGGGATGAAATGCATATTTAAGCCTAAAAAAAACATAAACTAAAGGTGTTCAACTCACAAAAATATTAAAAGACGTTGGAGTTGGATTTGAACTTCGATACTGAGTTTTAAAAGTTTTTTGAGTTTTAATAGCTATTTACCATTTTGTCTATAAAAAAAAAATATAGAAAATATAATTAACACGGTTGAATTATATATGTATCAGTTATCACGCTAGTCGGAGTACCCTTGCAACACAGTTGCACGGGGCAAGTCTGTCTTGGTTAGTTATATTGATTAATTTTAATTTCATAACCAATGATAAATATTAATAGAGTAGTGATACAACTTTTGATGACAACTAATTTTCTCTCTCTCTTTTTATTGGTTAAAAACAATCAAGAGATAAAAAAGAAGAGAGAGAATAAGAGGATAATGTAAGTATGAGATAGAAAGTTGTCAAAAAGTTGTCACAAAGTGGTTGTACAACTGACAAACTTTATGGTACACCAAAAAATTTGAGTGTATTAATACACTAAATCAATAAATTAATAGTTAAATGTATTATTTTCTGAAGAGAAAAATTGTTTTCTATCACCTATAATTATAATAATGAAATCTTATTTACCAAAAACATTCACAGAATAAAATTTAATTTTTCTGAATTTTTAGTACTCATACTAGAGAATTTTGATTATTTTTTACAATAAAATATAAAAAAAATTAGTATGATTTTTATAAACAATGAAATGAAGTTTTTTCTTATGTAATGACATTTTCTAAAATATAAATATCAACAAATAACTTTTTATTTCATAAAAATAATAGTTCATTTAAAGATTTGATAAACCATAATTTACAGGTATACCGTATAAGTTCTCGTACAAATATCATTTCTCATACTAGTAATATTCTTTGTAAATTTGATAGAAATAAAGTAAGCAAGCAATGACTATCAAGCCATATTCTAACAGAGTCAAAAAGATACATCAATACGACAATGGTAAATACTAATAGTATTCTTTCAGTGTTACAAACAGAAAACTTCAAAAGCTTCCACTCCAAATGAATTGTCTTTACTCTGTTGCACAAACAGAAAATGAAATCAACTTCAAAATAAAGAAAGATTAGGCATATGTTTGTTTTCACAGTTAATTCATTCCCACCGTAAATTAACATTGAAGCTACGAATATTAACAAATTTATAGTTCTATTTATTACAAAAGATAGCAAATGAACTCAACACGAGAGAATAACAAACCAAGCCACATGTAAATGGCATTTGCTTAAACATTTCAGTTGCATAACTGCATAAGTAAATATAATGATAGAAGATATTTGTTCAAAATAGCAAAAGTTATAGAGAAAAACCTAAAAAGGGATCAAATCCCTTGAAACACAGTAGAATCCCTCATAGGATAAATCATTTGACCACCAAACTGGACTTACAAAAGTCAAGGTGAAAAAAACGTCATGTAATTGCATGTTATATCACATGACATGATCATGCATACATATTATTTCCTAATTCTCTCCTTCATCCTCTCTCCTTCATCCTCTTCTGGATTCAAGTAAAATGCACTGCAAGGTATCGCCGCCACACCAATCTCCTTAATTAGATATTCACAAAATGCAACATCATTTTCATGTCCAAAAGGGGTGTGATCTACAAGCACAAAAAAGGCTCCATTAGACGGGAATACCTTAAACCCAACAGCCTTCAATCCTTCAACCAAAATAGCTCTTTTTGCAATATAGTCCCTCTTTAACTCCACATAGTAAGAATCCGGTGCTCCAAGTGCTGCTGCAGCCCCACACTGCAAAGGATGGGAAATTGAGAAAGTGATATAAGTGTGTGCCTGTCGCACTCCCCATGTTAGGTGTGGAGGCGCTATGGCCCATCCAACCTTCCACCCCAAATAACTTCCCTAACGAGTTCATTGTCACTGTCCGCTCAAACATTCCAGGCAAAGTAGCAATTGAAATGTGCTCCATATCAAATGCCAACTTATGATACACTTCATCACTGAAAACCAGAACATCATTCTCAATGCAAAGAGATGCAACAGAATCAAGCTCCTCTCGAGTGAACATCTTTCCGGTAGGATTTAGAGGGGTATTTATAAGAATGGCACGAGTATTCTTTGAGATGGTGGACTTCAACTCATCAATCGGTACAACAAAATCTGGAGGGTGCAGAGTAATGCTTTTTATAATCGCACCAGCCATGGATAAAGTGGCACCATAAGAATCATAAAAAGGAGCAAACAAAATAACCTCATCACCGGGATTTATAAATCCTAATGCAGTTGCAGCGATTGCTTCTGTGCAACCAGTTGTAACAGTAATTTCTTTATCAGGGTCTACAATTAGTCCAGTATCTTTCTTGAATCTCTCAGCAATTGCAATGTTGAGATCTGGAACTCCAAAACCCCTTGCATTCTGATTATTCCCATCCCTGATTGCTTGAATTGCTGCTTCCTTTACAAATTTTGGACCATCAAAGTTGGGAAAGCCTGCACCAAGGTTTATGGCTCCATATGTGATGGCAAGCATACTCATTTGGGTGAAGATTGTTGTTTTGAACTGCTCTAACTGTTTTGCAACCTAACAAACAAATGACAAGCAACAAAGATCAATGTAAACACATGGCTTAATTATGAACATTGAACTGCTCTAACCCCTCAACATTCATCTCGATGGACATTGTTCAAGTTCGGTCAATCCTTCTCAATCTAAAGTATAACACTGATACATCCAACGCGGACAATGTTAAAAAGACTTAAATGTACTTTTAGTTCCCATGTTTTACCTTTCTTAAATGGCAAATTCTATGGTACACCCAATAAATTTGGGTGTATCGGTACACCAAGTCGTAAAATTAATAATAAATGAGTTGTTTTTTAGAAGAAAAATAATTATTTTCTATCATTAACAATTAAGATAATTAAATTTTATTTACCAAAAGCTTCGACGAAATAAAATTTAATTTTTAAGAATTTTTATTACTCGTAACAATGAATATTGATTATTTTTTATGACAAAATGTAAATTTTTTAATATGATCCTTATAAACAATGAAATGATGGTTTTTTTTTATGAAATGATGTTTTCTAAAATATAAATATTGACAAATACCTTTTTATTTCATTAAAGTGATCGTTAATTTATATATTTTGTGAAACAAGAGTACCGATACACTCAAAATTGTGAGTGTACCATAGAAGTTCCCTTCTTAAATTGTTTTTAGTCTCCATCAATCTTGGTGATTTGTCACTCTCATTGATGATGTGGCAATGACGTGACATGTGTGTTGAATTATTTATGGGATCTTGTTAACCGGTGCCCCACGTCACTAGTCAAGGAATCTATTAATAGAATTTTCTTTCTTGAAAATATAAACTGTCACTATTTATTAAGTAATAATTATATTATTTTTTAATAAAAACTTACTTAATTTAGTGCTTAACCAATACTCCAGGGCACTGATTAACATTCTCCTTATTTATTTTCTATGTCAATAATAGAAATAAGTAATTATATATACAATAAAAACCGGTTGATCAATAAAAACAAAAAACAAATTAAATTATATAAAGAAATGATATCAAATTGGGGGAGCATGAACCCTAATTTCTAAAATCCCAAATTTCTAAAATGATATTTGTAGAGTTCTTCCTGTATAGTAGAGATTGTGTAAGGACAAATTAGCAAAGACTCAAGATAAGGAAATCATTAATTTGCTAAGGCTTTGTTTGAGAGTTTGGAGGGGAGGGGAAGGTTGGGGGATAGAAATATAGAGGAAAATTGTGAAATCTTTCACATTTATTGAAAGAGTATTTTTGTAGAGAGTGATAAATTAATGCTTATGATTAATATATTTTTAATTTTAAAATATTATTACAACATATATTAAATTTGAAAAATTCATATAAACCCTTCTCCAATGCAATTTTTGAGTTTCCCAAATGAAGAGAGTTTTATATTTTGAAGAAAAATAAGTCCCCAAAGCTCCTCCTTCCAATATTTTTTATTTCTTCCACTTACTCATTTCTTTTTTTCTAAACCCTCTCTCATCCCTTTCCCTCCAAACTCGCAAACAAATCCTAAGAGAAATTGAGTAATAGCAGAAATTGTGGGAGGAGAAGAAATGGGAAACACATGGTGATCATTTTCATCAACTAATGCCCATAAATTGTGCGATTTTCCTCTTATGTTTTCTTCAATAGAGTTGTTGCTCATTTTCATCTAACAAAGTCTCTGTACATGTGATCAATCAACTTTACAATGAAATTTATTTCCAATTTCAGTGTTATTTGTTTAGTTAAGCACTAAAAATAAGGAAAATAAGGGATCGGGAGAAAACTCATACAATTTAGGGTTAATGGTGTTTTCCTCCTGTAAAATATTTTTTTTTGGTTTTCATCCTTGTAATTTGAAGATTTTTTAGTTTTGGACCTTTAATGAAAATTTCACCCCCTGTAATTTGAGCAAATTTAGGTTTACCCCTTGTAATTTGAGGAAATTTTGGTTTACCCGCCTGTTAATTTGAGCAAATTTCGATTTACCCCCTGTCATATCTTCGATTTTGTACAGTCAAAATTCATGAAGGTCCAAAACAAAAAATCTTCAAGTTACAAGGACGAAATCCAAAAAAAATATTTTATGGGGGGTAAAACCGGAAATGACCAATATTACAGGGGGCTAAAACACTATTAACCCTACAATTTATTAGGTGCTTTTTATATGCCTCACTAACTTTACATCATTATTCAAAAGTAATTTATTACATCTTTTGAAAGTAAGACCAACTTATACATATTTTATTACTTCTTTTAAATGTAGGATCCGTTAGTTGCTCAGGAGAGAGTGGATCCTTGTATAATTGTTTGTTAACTAATATGTACCCATTTTTTGTTCCTCCAATATGGTCTTTAACCGTGAGTGATCATTGTTAAATAAAGGAACCCCTCCTTGAAGATGCTCTAATGTGAGTATGAGAAAGAAAATTATCACTAAAACTATCTCAAAATGGTTGTACAAATATCATTTCTCAATAAATTATTATAATCATGATATTAGGTTAGCAAAACATTGTTTGTAGACATGTGACGAACCAATGGTGGTCCTAACTTTTCCACAAATAATCCAAAGGTAAAATAAAGATGGCTTAAATATGTCATTGATTTATGCACTTTCATCATATTTTAGCATTTGTCCCCGCACTTTTTTTTTATTTGGCATTGAACCCTATACTTTATAAAAATCATTGTTTGACATTAGTCCCAACATTTTTTTTTTTGTTTGGCATTAGTCCTTAAACCTACACTTTAGTCTATTTGGTAACTTTGAATAATTATAAAGAACCTCTCAATGATATTTTGCCAATGGGGTGTGGGTGTTACAAAACTTTTAGAAAATATGATCCAAACCTCTAATACATCAAAATTGCAACTATTTATGGAGAAAATAAAATAACTTCCTACATTTAAGATATTGACAAGTGTCTTATGAAGCATTCGACAACAAAATAGTTTAGTCGAATTCCACTTAATATGGCTAACTTCGACAAATTATGTTCTATGCCGGTCAAAATGAGTTTTCTTCTTCTATTCAAATTCTAACATTAAGACTTTCTCAATGCCATAAATTTTATAAATTTGTATCAACAAACTCACAAGTATTTGGTTTTCTACTAAAACCCAAGTGTTGTTCTTGTGTAGAGAGTGTAACTCATCATTCATGGCGACAATCTAGTTTCGAGCTTCCTTGTTGTTGATAGCTTCAGTATAATCACTTGGAAATTATTTGACAAAACCCTTTCCAAGAGATAGCCTTGCAAATCATCATCCACATCGCCATGTTCTTCAATTTTTGTAGGACAATTTCTGCAAACCAATCCAAAATGTACCAGGGACCGGTACGTAAGTATCAATTTGAGGTTCGAAGCATGCCAAGATAATTATGTGACTATGGTGTTGTTACATTTGAATTTAACATCAAGCACCTAACCTTTACCATAACAGTTCTATTCATCCTCGTAGTGAGTCCATTTTGTTGTGGAGTTCAACTAATAGCTTTTTGCATGGCGAATCCTTTCATCTTTACAAAATTGATTGAACTCGTTAAAACAAAATTCAAGTTCATTACCGGCTAATTCTTAACTTCTTTATTTTTCTTCTATTTTAATTTTCAAAGAGTACATCATATCTCTTTAAATTTCACAACTGCTTCATTCTTTTGCTTAAATATGAAAACCCATACCTTTCATGATAAATCATGAATCAGTGGCGGAAAGTATTGAGCTACATTGTGTGATTGGAATCTTGTTGGCCCCCCAAAGATCACCATGGGCATACTCCAAGCTTCTTATGGAACGATGAGCAACAATGTTGAACTTCAGCCTCTTAGCCTTCCCAAGTATGCAATATGCTTATAATTTGACATCAAGCACCTAACCTTTTCCGTAACAGTTTTATCCAGGCATAATCAGAGCCAAACATTTATGAGCGTCATTCCTAACGGATCATCCATCACTTCCAACGGCCCCTATTCAATGCCTAAAAAAACTCTCATTCACAACCATGCAAGTTGCACCATCTTCCCACTAAAAATACATCTCACTCTTGCTCTCTTATTGACTTGAGTGTCAGAGTATTTGCATATATAGTCTCCTAACATCCATCTCGATGGATGTTGTTCAAGCTCGGCCAATCGATTTCAATCACATAAGATTGGGATAAATATTTTAAGGATTTGAAGTTGATGTGGAGGAACAATATACCATAAAAAATTCAGTTATTTGGGTGGAGGAGATCATTGCTAGGGAGATTGTCGACTCGTGATGAGCTAGCTAAACATGGTGTTATTCGAGTTGATCATGACTTAAATTATGCAATGTACTTTAGATATAAAGAATCATGCAAACATATGTCGTTGTCTTTGCGATTTTGTGCATAAGGTATGGATGGAAATATTTAAATGGATTGATGATGAAGAATTTCATGAAACTTGTTTCGATCCACCCTCAAGTACGCACGTCGCGTTATATGAAGTATTGCCTGCTTTGAGTGGAAGCCTTTCATGGTTTTGTCCTTTATAAACACCGCCTTGTTGGGTTGTATATAAATTACTCTTAGCCTCGATTTCCAAGCAATATGAGAATTTAAAGTGTGCCATAAGAGTTGCACCCAAGTCAAGGATAAGTGAAGTCGTCAATGCTATGTTCCATCCTCAAGTACGCCACATCGCGAGGTATTGTTCGCTTTGAGTGTAAGCCCTTCACAGTTTTATCCTTTATAAAAGGAACCTCTTAGAGTGAGAAGTGCCGATGTTGTATATAAATTACCCTTAACCTCAATTCGCAAGCAATATGGAACTTTACGATGTATTGCAACAAAACTAATTCTTGCTCCACTTCTTACAATTTAGCATGCTTTCTAATGCAAATAAGGTTAAAAAGAGTGAAAAATGATATTTTTTAACGGGCAAGTGGGAGATGTTTCTAAAGTTGAAAAACGCTATATATTCTTTTTAACGTGCAAGTGGGAGATCTTTCAAAAGTTGATCATAGGAATAGCATCAAAGTTATTTCTTGGTTTATTATTTTAAGAACAAAAAATTTGGCCTAGCATTTTCTTGTTGGTGCAATAACCCTTTAGCTTGTATGTTTAGTGGTTGACTCTCCCTTTTTTTTTAAGTGGTTGACTCTCTTTCCTATGAGTTTTGAATACCCTTGCATCTTTTGCTCCCATAGTTTTTTCAGTTTATCGATTTCGATCCTCTTTGTTTTGAGCAATTTGAACCTCTCACGTTTACACCTGATCATCTAAAACTGTGCTATAAAACCAGCATATATATATAGAAGTAAAAAACTAAACTAAAATATACATTTTATGAAATTAATTTCATGTGAGAATTTTTTATTACAAACCAAAACGCACACACAATCAGACATCAGTCACATTTGTCAACAAAATTTAAGATCCTTCAACGATCAAAAAACTACCATAAGTGGAACTTAACATGAGACATTAAACCAATAATTGTTTCCATTTTTAGAGGGTCAGTAAATAAAAAACAATTAGAAAGGCACATGGCATGAATAATTGATTGTTTAGCTAGTATAGATTAGCACTTAATTAATCAGCATCCTATAAATCAGAATCTGAAGAAGAACAAGTCCAAAGGGAAGCAGAAAGCAAACGTCTTGATTTCCAATCCAACACCAACTTATTACTACCCACACCCACCTCTTCAACCCTATACCCATCATTAAAAAGCCCTAACAACAGCTTTGCTTGACAATGATTTGCAAAGCTCACCGGAACTCCCCTAAACCCTACCTCACCTAACCACTCCCCCCATGACCTTCTCTCCTCTTCACCACCCGTTCTATATATCCGGCCCAACGAGCCTGCAATTCTAGGCCCAAAAAATACCCTCTCCACCAAAGTCCGGGCCCGGTTCTGCATCGGAAAACCAGCCTCCAATGAATCAAAAACCGCTGAATAATGATGAAGTGAGTCCATGAACCTTTCCACAAACCCACCAATAACAGAACCAACTTCTTCTTCAACCAACGTCACAAGCTTTGGATTCAACGTTTTTGCTCCGTTTAAAAACGAAGCAACTGATTCCGGTGCACGGTAACTAAGGTGAGGTAAATTCAGCATGCAGTTGAAAACCAAAGCCTCTCCACGTACAAGCTTTAATGCAGAAGGACGGAAAGTTTCATCGGAGTCTAATCTGCAGTGATGAAAAGAAAATGGTTGTCCGAGGGAAGCGGCAAAGGAGGTTAATCGCCTGCCGGTTTCTTGTACGGTGGCGATTGACCTCCGGCCGGTTCCTGTCCGCGATAATGCGGTTATCCGAAGATGTGGACCGTTGTTGTTGGAAGCAAGTGATTGGATTAATGAGGCCCATTGGACCCCTTCCATGATATCGTAGTCGATGACATGGACGCGGCGTTCGTGGGCCACGGCTTCGATGATGGCTTGATTGGCTGTGAAGTGGCCGAATTTGACGTAAGGTGACATGTCTTGAAGTAGTTGGAAAGCAGCAAGTGTGTCGTTTTGGTTGTCGTGGGGACCATTTGTGGTGAGGTAATGTTTGTTGTTGTTGTGGTGATGGTGGTTATTATGCGCACCCCCAGCACCTTCTAGTAGTCCATGAAGGGCTTCGGTGAAATGAGCGGCAAGTCTCTCCATGTTGGAGCCGTTAGCATGTTGTGAGACTAATTCCTTGAGCCGGATCAATATCACTCGAGCTAAGTCACGGTTTTTGGTTGAACCGGTTAAGGCTTCCGCGCCAGCCATCAATAGGTGCACTAGTTTTAGCCCTTTTGAATCATCACCAACTTCATGCGTTTTTATTGCCGTTGTTGTTGTTGTGGTTGTTGTTTCCATTTCTTCTTCTTCCTCATCCGTGGTTGTGGTGGTGGTGGTGGTTGTGGTGATAGATGGACTGAGCTGTTCGAGGACAGTTGTTCTGTCCTCGATGATGGTGTCCATGAGGTGGTGAAAGTCATCTGGGGCACCTGTAAAGGTGTCCCAGTTGACGATGGGAGACCAGTGGTTCCAGGTGCAACCATAATCCTCGTCGGAAGTAGGGGTGTTGGTGAGGGAGCTGTGTCCAGAGAAGTGGAGGTCATTGATGGCATCCATGTCCATCAAATCCATGGTATAATTAAGTTAGGTGTTTAAGAGAAAGAGATCAGCAAAATATAATATATAGTTAGGTTTGTGTATATTATTATTGAGTTGTGGTTTGTTGTGTGGTGAGGGAGAATGAATGGTATGGGAAGAGGTTTATAAAGGGGTTGAGAGGTGATGGAGAGAGAGAAGAAGGATTCAGAGGATGAGACAGTGGAAGTCCAAAAACTGATTGGTAAGTTAAGGGAATATTGTTATGTGCGCTGTTGTCACTAACAACATGACCTCCTACCTGATGTGAATGCAAATTATTTTTAAATATTTTATGAAATAAATAACTTATAAAAGAGTATATTCGTAAATAATTATGACTGCCGTTTTTTATTTATACTCCAACTTTGTCTTGCTCTTGATTTTTTTTTTTTTAATTTTATAGATTAGCATAGTCACTATACCTATGTAATTTTTTTTCAATTGCTCATAAGCCCCTTGAGTTTATACATAACTTTTTACGAGCCTCAAGTTTCCATCTATCTCACCCAGCTCATAGTTTGGTTTGATGTTTATCCATTTGACTTCTCAAATAATCAATGTCTGTATATTTAGAGTTGTTAATTAATATTGTTTTTTTTTTTATTATTTAAGTCTCATCACATAATGGAACTAATAATCAAGGGTGAGTAATGGACAAGTTGAGTGTTATATTATACACAACTATAACTCGTTTTCAATGTTGATCAGATCAATTCTTTATGCTCCAATATGATTTCAGATCGGACAAATTTGATGGTTAATTTGCAAGTAAATGAGATTAGCACTTTTTTTTTTTTGAGGAAAATGAGATTAGCACTTAACGAGTCTTCAAATTGAGTTGTATATATTTTTTTCACCCATATGACTGATGGCTAGACGGTATAAGAGTAGATGTTATTTTTTTATTTTTGTTTCTAATATTTAATTTTTAATTGAGTGCTGCTACTTGCAGCCAGAAATATTCTCACGAATTGATTGCAAATCAACTAGGATCGTTGATATTCTATTAAGCGGAAAACATGGAAGTGGAAGTGAAAAGAAAGAGGACCTACTCCAGTTATAATTTGCAAGTCGTGAAGTATTCGAAAAAAAGTTTCGCTGAAAGTAGCATTTTCCTTCTTAATTAAATACTTTTGAGCATGATCACAAGTCCTCGTCTTTGAAGTGGCTGCTCTCTTGTTTCAAGCCATCGAAATGTTCAGAATGATGAAAAATATTATAAAATGATTCCTACAGACGGTGTCAGTGATTTAGAGTGGACCTGAAGACGAAACCGAGAGTTGGTTAGAACCGGTTTAAGATGGCGTTAGTAATCCACGAGAGAGTTGTGTACCTATAAGGACTCGAACAGTCAAGTCAGTGAGACTTTTAGGCGATTCTAGAAGTTTAATCACAACTGAGAACCTACCTACACTAGAGGTCATTGACCTTTTATAGGTGACATGTACGGAAAGCTTTTTCCATGACAGTTTCTGCGTTACTTAGACCCTAGTGATATTCGTAAATCATTAGAAGATGATCATTCGTCATGTTAAACACGATGTAGTTCATTTGATTGAATCATAAATCTTTTACAGATTAGACCTTTACCCATTCCAAAATAAGAGCTAAACTTAAGAAAGAGGTATTTTGTAGAGATCAAGATCATATCTAACTCAATAACTAATTACATGAGCTGAAAATTAGACAATTAACATTAGAATGGGGAATGATCGAGATGCATTGTTTATTATGTCCTACCGTTTTATTCTTAGAGGAAACAGACCATAACATTTTGTAGTTCAGTTGGAAAATAAATTAAGTATGACTAAGGATTTTTTACTCAAAGATTATTGAACTTAGATACTTTTGATCAATTTAAGTTTTATAAAAATTCATTAATTATTTGAGTTCAACCACATAATATATATAAAGTACATATCTTGATGAAATGGTATAATATAATATTCTAAATAAGAGGTGAGTATACGGTTTAAAAAAAGGTGACCATGTATACCTTAAATTAATTTAAATAAAATTTAATTAGAATATTTCTTGGATTAGGGATTAGCTAATCAAAAGGAGCAAAACATGCACATATACATGACAGAATCATGACCAACTGTGTAAAATGGCAAAAGTGCAATGGAACAAAAAAAAGGAGAGAGATAAAAATATCTTGCAATGCACTATAGGAGGAGTGTTGATATTATTTATTAATTACGATGATCGATGTCCTCACACAACATATAGAAAACATCAAAATGAAAGCTATGTTTAGTTTAAAAGTTTAATTTTAACCACACATACGATACATTACGAACAAGAGATACAAGAACTTCACTATCTCTATATCAAACGAAAATGTTAAAATAAAGTTTGTCGTGCATATCCTACTGCCTTTAACTATATTGTAACCGTCCGTATAGTACTAGGCACCATCTCAATGGCTGAGATTCTCTTGATTACACGTCATTACTTTGGGAATGTTTGCTCTTACGCCATTGCTCAACGTTTCCAAGGTAATTCCATTTGGAAGTTCAAGGTTTGTATTTGAGGAACAGTTGTGGTAATAAAAAAAAACAGATTCCCTTTCCGAAATTTCAACTGTTAGAATGAAAAATTGTTTACTACTTATAGTAGCATTTTTAAACTCTCGTACTAGAATACTCTATCCATCCTAAAATATAAGCAAAAATAAGTTAACATAAATTGATCTATTTAATACAAATTTTAATCTAATTCACAATCAATAAGGTAGTACTACACATGCTATAGCCGAAGACATATGCATATTTGATCAAACTTCGTAATCAAACACCGTGTTTTATTGTTTGCATTTTAAAACAACATATCTTATGTACATGTTGAGGTTCTATTAATTAGTTTATTGAAGTCTACAATTTATGCAACTCGGATAGAAAGGCTAAGTATCTCTCACATGATAATTTCACGCGAAATCTCCACATAAGGAAATCAAAATAAAAACATTGTCTTAGTGATGTCAAAAACTTGTTGGTAAAAGTCAAAACAACATATATAGTTACAACACTGCCACTATATGTTATGAATAAAGTTTTCGTTAAGATTAATATAAGTCAGTAAGGTTAGGTGGTTAGGGTTTGTTGGTAGTCGGTTAATTCTCAATGAACTCTCTCTCTCTCTCTATATATATATATATATATATATATATATATATAAACATTTTCATTTTCATTGTTATGCACGTAAAGACTCTAAGCATGATAGTTTTCTCCTGCTAAAGGAGAAGAAACATGTATATAATTTTTTATTCATTTTTCGTTATCAGCCTCGACTCCACCCATCTTTTCGACCACTATCACCCCATGTCTATAGACACCCCACCCTATCGGGATGGGGGGGGGGGGGGGGGGGGTGGGTCACGATAACAATTAGATGAGAAAATGTCTCTAGTAGTGAAACCATCGATGCAGAAGGTTGCACTCCACAACTCACAAGCTAGTTATGCAGGACGATAAACAAACTTAAAAAATAAAAAATGCAATTATGAAATAGAGTGAATCTTGTCTATATTTTGTAGGTTTAATTACACTTTTGGTCCTTGCATTTTGACCAACTCTTGAAATTGGTCCTACCTCTTTTAAATTGAACAAAATCGTCCCTAAACTATATGTTTTTTGCAGTTTTAATCGTATCTCCCTATTTCCAACTCTAGAAACGCACATAAATGACAGTTTTAGTTCAATCACCTATGCTCAACCATGAAATAAACAAGGAATAAATCATGTGGGTACAAGGAATCTACTTTGTTCAGCACACAAACCAAGAAAAACCCTAATTTCTAAGACATGTTTCAGGTATATAACATGTCTCGGAAATTAGGTTAGTGTGCTGAATAAAGTAGATTCCTTGTACCCACATGTTTTTTGTTTTGTTTATTTCATGGTTGAGCATAGGTGGTTGGACTAAAACTGTCATTTCTGTGCGTTTCTGGAGTTTGAAATAGGGAGATAGGATTAAAACTGCAAAAAACATATAGTTTAAGGACGATTTTGTTCAATTTAAAAAAGATAGGACCATTTTCTTGAGTTGGTTAAAATGGTATGACCAAAAGTGTAATTAAGTCTATTTTATATGATATTATTCTATAAGCTTTGAAAGTGATATACGGTGGACCATAAGTCATGATCCACCCTAAAACTATCTAAAATTCATATATATTTAGATTTGCAAATTATTTTATTTGAAGAAAATCAAATAAAAAAATTGAATTTTGTTTGTTATTTTTCTAAATTATGGCAGATACTACTATAAAAGAATAATATGATCAATACATTAGATATTTTTCATTAACAATATCGAGATTTTTCATTAATCGAAGAGCTGTGTTAGATATAGGTTCTCTTGTTGATGGGTACAGTTCTATTTTTTAATGAAGGTGTATCAATTAGAATGACCCTTCACTGATCAAGGTATCTGTTTAAGATTCAATACTCGTCACTAGACTAATTATCATAGGTATTTTTTTATAATGAGGAAACATAATTAATGTTGTCTACCTCTAAGGGCACAATATTGTTGATAACTTATTCATTGACATAAATCACTATATTGAATTTTTAAATGATCACCCACGCCTATAGTTGCTTCATTGCATATTTCAGACAGAGAATAATTGCCGCGAATAGACGTGACAAATCAAGTTGTCATAACTAGATGTGGAAATTTCATTAAATTAAGTACCAATTTATGTCAAATATACAACTATAGCACCTTGAAATATTTGTGAAGGGACGAAAATAGATCTATTAGCAGGCTCCGCAAATCACGTAAATTAACACGTTGAAGAGGTATAGTATGATATGATATACACATTGCCTTTCATACATACCTAAAAGTTATTAGTATTTATAAAGTATAAACACACTTCCTATACTACCAATGATAATCAAGTCATAGTTTTTTTTTTTTTTGAGAGCAAAATAATCAAGTCATAGTTCAAACCATTCGTGATCAGTTACGTACATATACTTGTACCAATGGCATTGAAAAAGACTTATTTTGATTTGCCACACATGTCCATTTGCTACAAAAATCCATTTTATACTTTTTAATAAAAGTCGATTATTGATTGCATTTGGTAACCCTCTTATATTTACATATTTGGAAGTATATCAATTAAAGTAAAAATACATATAAATAAAAAGTTTGAGTTTGAATCTCTTTGTTTTTTTGGTGAATTTGAGGTTTGAATTGTAGAAACATTATACTTATTTAATTTAATTTATTTATATTAGCATTTGGTTAATTTTATTTAGCATTATTGTTTTCTTTTTTATTTTTTGCTTATAAAATTAACCAATGATGCTAAAATAAAAAGAAAACAATGATGCTAAAATAAAATTAATCAATTTGAATTGGTTTTGGAAGATGGCTATCGAACCAACTTGTTTTTTTTTTTGGATTAAATGAACTGAACACCTAATCAAAATTTGATTCAACCTCAACAAGTTTTAATTTGAACTAGTGGATCTAATCCAATTTTTAAAACATATTTTGAAAAGGGATAATTAACTTATGCTAATAGTTATTTATGTTAGTTACGATAATCATCGGGCTTTAACAGAATGTCATATACAAAACAAAAACCAATTTTTTTTTTTTTTTTTTTTTGTCAAGTAGTTTATTGGCTAAAGCTCACACAATTTAATTATGGAGAAGTGGAGTGTCCGGAGTTCGAACCCCGACCCCTGCATATAAAATGCGATATCCCTACCAATTAAGCTAAGTTCACGGAGATACAAAAACCAAACTTTATTCCACTGTGTCGGCTACATCATTATATTATATCATATATATTCAACTTATTAGATCTTTAGGTTTCCCTAAAAAAATAAAAATAAAAGATCTTTAGGTTTTTTTAATAGTTTCTTATAGCTTTTCTTGGTTTTTGTTTGTCCAATGTGATTTGACTATCCTTTATTACATTTACACCTCATTACATAATTTACATATATCTTCTTACGTGCATGAACCATCCAAGTTAGATCTTTCCACTATCTCTGACCTTATTTATAAGAAAATTTGGTGATATTTCACTTTTCTAATATTTATAAATTAGTTTCTTATACCTTAATGAATTTGTCTATTTTAAGTTAGTGGATGTAAAATATTTAAAGTCAGAGTCATTTTTGAAATAACCTTTTATAGTCATAACATTAAATAGTTTACATTGTAGTATATAAAAAGTTGCAAAACAGCTTATATTTAAGAATGAACAAACAGATGTTCTGAATGATATCCATACGCTGTACCTTAATCATTTTAATCAAAGCAATGAGAAATTTAGATGCTCAACAATTACTATGAAATCCCAGTAGCAGACATATATATGGAAATTACTACATTTTGTAGATTTAAACGGTCATATGCTTAACTACCAAATACCTTTCTTTACTTTCTTGCTCTCATTGATTGGCTTAAGTGAAAAGCCTATCCTATCTCTTCTTAGTTTTGTCTCTAGAAGACTATGAACAAATGTGGTATTTGCATACTACATAATGAATTTATTACTCCTTATGCATAAGCAAAATAAATCAATTGCGCACTACTTAACAATAGAGAGAAACATCATGTGTGAATTTGATTGGGGTTTTCTCATTTGTGGGATTTGGGATTAGGGCTTTTACCATCGAACATGCAACTCTCAAAGCCGCGTTAAGCAAAGTTGTAAAACACGAGATAAAATGTGGTTTGACAATCGACATGCTTTTATACTATGGAAAATGTTAATTTGTGCCCTTAAGACACAAGTTTATAAGCCAAATGTAGAAATAATGTATTGGAATCTGTGCATTAAATTTAATCGTTAATGTTTTAATGAATTGAATGCACAAAGTTTAAGAAAATATTTCTTTTTTTGGATTTCTTAACATGTGCCCTTAAGTTAACACTACCCTTATACTATTTATGTTTGACATTTTTAGCTTTCTAACATCTGAGATTGTTGACAATCAACAATGTTATGTCTCATAGATCCATTAATGTTGTGTTTAAATAAAAAGTTTTGCAAGTGACTCAACTTGTTTCCCAACTGCATTCCATTCCTATGTAACTTTTTTATTTATGATATATAAAAGTAGAACGAGACTTTAAATACAAATTGATCCAAAATAAAACTGTAACCAATAATAAAACCAAAAAAGAAACTCATAAAACCAAATATTATTGAATGTTTTTAGATGTCGTTTTGTGGAAACCACTCGGATCATGGGACCATCTTTATGAATCTAATTCAAGTTTATTCAAATTAATTAAAACTGCAAGCCGCTCAAAACCATATATTATTGAGTGTTAATAGATGTCCTTTTATAAGTCTTCTTGAGCTTAGCTCAGTTCGAATTCCGACAAAAAAAAAAAACATGTCCTTTAATTTGTAAAGATCGTACAGTGGTTGGACAAGATTTCGAACTACTTTTTTTAAACTGAATATAACCGCGTATGTAAATTTAAATATTTGTTTGTTTATCAATATGAGATGTTAAATTAATATATTATTTGTTTGTTATTGGTTTTTTTAATTATACTTATTAACTTAATCTATATTTTTACTCTTTCATATTTTCAAACATAAACACTCATTGTTATTTGATAATGTTATTTTTTAGGGAAATGTTAAAGAGTGTCATTAATGCATTGGTTAAGGAAATAAAAATAGCAATATTATGTTGAAAAGTGGTAAAAAATGGTCAAGTCAACTTCTAAAAAGGTTAGAAATTGTTGTTTCCAATACAAAGCTACTAATTTTAGTTACAATAACAAGTGTCCTATTTTTTATATGGTTTTGTTAACGAGTGCCCTAAGGGCACTCTTTAAGGATTCCTAATAAAGAAATTATTCTTTAA
Source organism: Medicago truncatula (assembly GCF_003473485.1). Lineage (NCBI taxonomy): Eukaryota > Viridiplantae > Streptophyta > Magnoliopsida > Fabales > Fabaceae > Medicago > Medicago truncatula. The sequence continues at coordinate 36,228,111 of NC_053044.1, forward strand.
AAAAGGTAAAAACTCTAATTTCCAATGCATTAGTTTCATAAATTTTGACAAAAACTTACTACTTAAAGTTACTAAATAATGTCCTAAAGGTACTAGTCAACATTTCCCTGTTTTATATTATTTGCTAGAATTTTTATTGAACTTTGATTGTTTACAATTGTATTGATAGATTTTTTTCAGAGTTTCAATTGATCAACCGGAAATTGATATAAACTAAACTTCATTTAATTGCATCATAACATGTTTTTTTTAAGTGAGTCATCTAAACCGACCTAAACTACATGTGATTTTAATTTTTTAATCAGGTGATTTTTTTTTTTACCACAAAATCATTGGGGTATAAAAATTACTATGTGGAAATAAATTGACACCACATATTCAGACAACTAATTACTTATATAAGTACTTTTTCCTTCTTAAAAAAGTTATAAGTACTTTTTCCGTTTCACAATAAGTTTAACTTTATCAAAGAAACTTTGTTTTAAAATGACTATAATTTTTTACTATTCAATGTAGGATTATGTATTATTTTTTCCTTTTGATCAATTTTTTTCCTTCCAATTATATCATCTAATTATTAGCGTGTATAATATTCTCAAAATTTATATTTCTTTTATCATTTATGATCGTGAGAAATATATCAATAATGTTCATATATGTCTTATCTCAATTGACAAAAATGGTAAAATTATTAGGCCGTGATCAGAGTACGAATCTTGGTTCCTCTAACTTTGTGTGTGAATTTCAATAGTTATTTATCATTTTGTTTATTTAAAAAGACATCAATAATGATAATTTAGTAAAACTATTACGTCTTTTTAACAATTATAATATTTACAACTATACACACACATTCATATACAAATTTACAACTCCTTCCCCTCAAAAAAGAAATGAAAAATTTACCTACTTATACTCGGTCGGCAAATATGAACCCAAGAAAGCCCTAAAATCCTAACCGTGCGCAATCTTTTCTGAAAATGACAGATATACATCAGCTTACAACTATTAAGTTAAGTCCCATTTGTTATATGATCACGCCAAGAGCTAGCACTAAATAATTGGTTACAACTCATGTATGAGATTGTGAGAATACAATAGTAGCAATTATATGTATTAATAAAGTCAACGGTTGATTTGATGTGAGTGACTTATGGGATTATCTTAGCCAATAAAGCGTTGAAAGAGTTATCTAATCCAATGGCCGGCATGTTTCTCAAAACCAGGCAGTCTCATTTTTGAGAGGCAGTTTCCCCTTTTATGAGGCATAACCCCATTAGGGCGGCAAACAATACTGGTCATTAATGAGGTTGTTAATATGTCTATTTAGTAATCTCACGTTAGGTTAGTTATTATTCAGTCTAGAATATGTATGTGCCATGTATATCATTCATTCATTCACTAATTAATTATGGAAAATGCTAACAAATGCTTTTAGGTCATTGTTTAAGAAATTAAAAGAAGAAACTTTGTATTTATCACTTTAGCATGTGTTTGCGTTATATTTTCAAAATAATTTTTTTTTTTTTTTTATGAATTGCTTAAACAATATCATTAAAACATTTGTTAGCATGATCATAATATGAGAAAACTCACATCGATAATATCTTTTATCAATGATATGTAAGTATTTTTGTTAAGTTTATGAAACCTTGAATCTTGTTCTAATCTTGTTAGTATTGAAGTCTAATTCATCTAAACTTTTATTACAAGATTAAAAAAAATTGATTGTTATCGTAAAATGACGTATAAGATGAGACATTTTTTGTTGTTGCTGGAAAAACTTATATCGTGGAACATAGAGGTACTTCACCACTTATATATTATTCTTAACACACTATTTTATATAAAAAGCAATATAACTGATTATTATTTTAATAAGCATGCATTGCCTTAAATGTCACTTTTTTAAGGGGCTTAAATGTCACTTATAATGAGAAGGTGGAAGCACATAATATATGAGTAAATTTCACTCCCCTCCTCTTTTAAGTTAAAATATACACTTTACTTTCTCAATTTTTTATTTTTTTATTTTTTTATTTTTATTTTTTTATGTTAAAATTTATACTCCCCTCCCTTATAAGATGTTTGAATTACAAACCACTCCCTTAATAATTAAATATGCATTACACTTTAATCTATTTGAACATAAATAAATATTCTTATAATATATATTAATTTTGAATCACCATTTAAGAAAAATTAATTCATTTCTCCCCTCAAAAAAAAAAAAATTAATTCATTTCTTTATAGTTTAAATGTCAATGATAATTAAATTGAAATATATTGCTATTGATTTTATAAATTATTTTTTGCCAGATTATTAGAAATAATAAAAAAGAATATTGAGGGAGTAAAATGTAGATTTTAACATAAGAGGGGAGGTGGATGTAATTCAAGCTTCTCTTAGGGGAGGGGAGTGAAATTTTTTCTAATATGTTTTGAATAAGAGGGGAGGGGAGTGTATATTTTAACTTAAAAGGGGAGGAAAGTGTAATTCAAGCATCTTTGAGGGGAGAGGAGTGTAATTTACTCTAATAATATCTACATTTGAAAATAATATTGATATACCCATGCCTTTATATAACTTTTTTCTATGGGATGTATATATAACTTCCTTTTTTAATAAAACTATATAACTTTCTTACAGGTTTAAAAAAACATCACATTGTTTGACTTCAGATATATAATTATTTTCACTTTAAAATATAACAAAGTGATCTTTGATTCTTTTCCCCCTATAATACTATACTATATAAGGAACGGCTGAAGTGAGAGGAGTTATGAATTTTTTTTTTTTTTTTGAATAAAGAGTTATGAATTTTAAATATTTGATCTTTACATAAATAAGTAGGTTCGATTTAATTTTTATTAAATTCATTACTGAATGTAGTAGTAGCAACACCATAAATCATAATACCATGCTCCCTCTGTTTTATATTGACGTCGTCTGCTTAAGATATGTTTTCTTAGTGGTAGTAGGAGTTGGACATTGTAATTTGAAAGATGGGGTTTAAATTTTCTCGAGTATGGTTGTAAACTTATAAGAAAAACAACAAATAATTCATTGGTTTATTTTATTGAATTCTGTATCAATACATAAAAGATTACATTGATTACAACAAATTATTTTCATTTTTGACTCATTAACTTGTGCCTTAAGATAATGATTTTAACTCCACAGTCCATTCTATTTTGGACTGATAAAGGCTCTTAGCTTCCTCAAACTGTTGAGGATGACCTTGTTTGCTTATTCAACCTACTCGTTTGCTTGGGCGTGTTCAACTGAGGCAAACTTTAGTTGTATCTCGAGCTCATCACAGAAAGCCCTGAACCTCTGACTTGCAAATTGAATTTTATTTACCCGTGATGATGGTGTGGGGAAGCCCATACCAGTAAACTGAATTCTTGAAATAAACTTGTGCACCTTTTTCACTGTAATAGTGGACATAACTGCTAAGAGTGTGTCTCAGCATCAAAGATGTTTCATTTCTGGTAGGCATATTTCTGAGTGTATATTATCTGCATCGGAAGAAATTAATTTGTTGAATAAGAAGACTTATGAATAATGATGATAACATGGCTTTAAAATTTGATATTCAGAAAGCGCTTCGTAATTTGGATTAAAAATTTCTAATAAAATGCCTCCATGGTTTTGGTTTTAGCCCTATTTTCTTCGGTTTGATTAAGACAATTCTCGAGTTTGCTAAGATTTCATTTTTGGTGAATGGTAAGCCTATGAAAATATTTTAAATGCAAAAGACTGTTAAAACAAAGAAGATTTATCGTCCTCTCTTCTATTTTGCATTGTTGAGGATTGTTTAGTAGAACCATCTATTCTTTAATGGATACTGGTAAGATCTCTTCAATGTCAAGTCCTAGAAGCTGTAATTCATCACTTACCAACACTATTTAGTGCTGATAAGATGCCTTTTGTTTATCTTGGAGCTCATCTCTTTTAATGGAAGCCTCATGCTCATCATCTGCAACCTATTGCAGACAAAATCATATGAAAACTATCTAGATGGAAAAGTACATTTTTTTTTTATCTATCATGGGAAGGGTCCAACTTGTGCAATCCATCATTAATTACATGCTATATAGATTTCAAGTTTATACTTGACTCAAGTATTTTGTGTGGTAAGGAGACATTTATACTAAGAACTTAGTATAAAATATTCATGTGACGACATATTTAGTTAACGTAAAAAATATGACATATTTTTCATTTTTTTTGTTGTCTTTTATCTTTTTCCAAACTTTTTGGTGAAGTTTACTAGAAAGGAGTACATGTAGTTGATATTGTAACAACAATTTAGAGAATATCTTGTAAAACAACTTATCGGCCGTCACACTCCCAGTTCATATTTAATTCTCATTTTACCCTCGTTCGTATTCTATAATTTAAAACTTTAAAATACGATTTGGGTCGTTCAATCCGAACTGTGCCATTATATCGTCAGGTTTAAGTTCTTATTTTCATTTCTACAATTGTGTTTTTTTTTTTTTACCTAAAACACTTCCAAACATCTTTATTTAGGTGTTCCTATCCTTCTTAAAAGATATAATAAGAACACCTTCAATTTTATCATTGACCATATGAGATAAAAACTCTCCAATTGGAAGGAAAATTCTCTCACTTTTGTCTAGTCTTCTCTTTCAAGCATGGTTACATTCTTTAAGCTATGATTATTCCTGCTTCAGTATGTGATGAAGCAGAGGGTATTTATACAAATGAACCCAAATTAATATTCTTCAATTTTTTGGAAAGTCCATATGTACCTGATGACAATCTTTCCCTGAAACTCTTATGCATGTACTAAGAGATTGTGAAGATGTTAAATCCTTTTGGGAAAGATTCATTAAAATATCTGGTACAAATTCTCTAGATCACTTGGATTCTGGGTGCGTTTGTTTTGGATTAATTTTGAAAAAAAATCTATTTTCACTCCAAAATGAAAAACTAATAGGATTAGCTTTTGTCAAAATTTATTTTTTCAAAAACAAGGAGGTAACACATGAACTAGCTAAAATTATTATTTTAAAAAAAGTGATTTTTTGGATAATAAACAAACACAAATAGCTTCAGATTTTATTTTTTAAAATCTCTAAAAAAAATCTCTAGATTTTTCTAATACAAAATCTATTTTTCTTAAAGCTAAAACAAACGCACTCTCTATCAAACAAGTCAATTAGTAATACACCCAGGATGTGGCCTACATTATTTGGCGTTGCTGTTTGGGAATTATGGAAAGATAGGAACAATCTGATTTTTCTAGGGTACTATTCTGTTCGAACTTTGAAATCTGAAATGTGTTCTTCAACATTTCATCTTCTAAAATCCAAAATAGACTCAGAGATGCTGAACTTTGATTTATCTCGGAACTTAGTTCGTCATTTTGATTTGTCTATGTATTTATGAATGTTTCAGATATGGACACACACCCTGACCGCATTAGAGATATCATGATGAGCATAAATGCCTCAGTTAGGAAGCATTGTGCGAGGAACGTTCTCAAGCCTGAGCTTCAGCCAACAGAGCCAGTGCACGAGTCACGACAGAAGGATGCTAAGTATGAGGAGGCGTTGGTACAACTTCAGGAGTCATATCATGATCACCTGGTGTTATATCAAATAAATGGAACTTCTCTATGTTGTCCTGGTTCATATTCTATAAGTCGAACAAGTATTCTACATTTTTTGTTAATAGAATCCAAAATATATCAATACACTGAAACCCAGTTACTTCGAAAACTATTTTATCGAGGGTTTGACACAATTCATATTTTATAACTCATAACATATATGATATATGGTTGTTAAATATGCAAACATGTTGAACCAGTTAAATCATTTTTTTTGTTTTAGTTGAATTATATTGTTGCCGAAGTAGAGTATAATTTAATGGTACTAAAATTCTTGTTATTTTGTCTTGATAGCTTTCGAATTCTACAATCTGAAACTCCAAAAACATGTTTCAGAATCTAAAATCAAGGCAAAATGAGAATTTTAGAGGACGTACGAGAGGAGTTGGGGCCGATAAGAAATTCTCTTTTATTTAGCCAAAACTGGGAAGGCCAGAACAACGTTCTTAGGCTAAAATAATTTTGGTCCAAAATGGGAATTTGCATGCTGGATAAATAAAACGGATGGACTATGCATGTTTCTTACCTAAAAAATTTGGTTGAATTAAGTAAGGTTTTCATAAATTTTGAAAAAAAATTAAATACTATATATGGATTTCGTAATTTAATCTCATTGAAAAAAGAAAAAAAGTTTTTCCTAGTTAATTGCCTGCAGAACCATTTCAACCACATCCAAACATTGTATATGAATGCCCATTTCAATTCTATTCAATTCCATTCATGGACCTTGTACGAAACAGAGCCGTCCCTGGGGAGGTGCAAACAGCTCTACCGAGCTGGGCCTCCCCAATTTTGGGGCCCAATTTTTTTTATATATAATGCACTGAAAATATAATATATATAGATAACATTGTAGTATTTTTTCCAGCATTATAGGGCCTTTTTTTGCCTAATTTTTATGGATTTGAGGTTTATATATCTTAAATACTATCTCCTCTTCTTCCAATAAGCTCTAACAACAAACATTATAATTATTCTTTAAAAATATAAAATAAATAACATTATAATTTTTTTTTGCTCTTTTTAAAAAATTGTATTTTTATTTTGACTAGGAACCTATTTTTATTTGAGAGCCGAGCCTCCATTTTTGTAGGGACGGCCCTGGTACGAAACATGATCTCAAAGATCAACCAGATAATGCAATTGTGACTGACATGCAGTGGCGGAGCCAGAAACTTTTAGTAGTGGGGGCAACAATTTAATCTCTATTTCCAAATTTAATCTTTAATATGTAAATATAATAAGTGATCCGATTAAATTGATTATTTTCATATACTTTAAGGACTAAATTGATGGATTCCATGTTTTATTTGTTGACAAAAACAGAAATTTATTTCATTTTTTTAGGCACAAATGGATTTTATAGTTTAAGAATTACTTATTATAATTTTATTGTTTATGAAATAAATTTAAGAATTATCTTCTTGAATTTTGAATTACTACGGTCTTCTTTCCCTAGTTAAAAGAAAGAACTTTAAGACAATAAATAACAAATTAATATTCAACATGTTTTTTGATTGCTCCAGATTGGTTAGAAACATTGTCAATCCCATCTAATTTAAACTTTTAAGTCTTACCATAGTATAGTATAGTAATCATCATATCATATAATTAAAGGGGATAAAAACCAACACCAACTAAGATGTTGAGGGCTGCAACTGCAAGGCATAAATATAAGTAATTATTTGTATAGGTGTGAGTTATGATTATACTATATATTTGTATACCAAATGAAAAGATAGTGGGGGCACCAGCCCACATACTACTCAACGTAGCTCCGCCCCTGCTGACATGTATCTCATATTGAATTAGTTCTGGTTGGTAGTCTATTTAATTGGAAAGGTGTGGAAAAATAATATTCCACGTTAAAGTGACACTTAAGTCAGATTTTTTTCCCCCTACAAATTGGTAACTAGAGTCTTGGTTGGTTCAATTTGTGTCCTTTAAATGGAGAAAAATTCATAACCAAATATGTTTAAGCTCAACTCTTCTAATTATCCACTTTGCAAGACTCTTCTGAAAGATACGTTAAAATGCAAAGACTTCAATGGATTTATATCCTCATGTAGAAGGTAAAATAGATGTCCAAAAAATGTGGCAGAAATTAGAATAGTTGTTTGAGCATATGAAAATACACCTTGTGATCCAAGATTCGACTTGGTGAGTTTTGCATGATAAAAATTGGAAATAAAAGAGTTTGTGAAGTTGTTGGTATGGGAGATGTTTGGGTTAAAACGAGTATCGGATGCAAGCTTCAATTGAAGAATGTTAGACATGTTCTTGATATTCATCTCAAATTGATGTAGGGTAAGGCTTTGGATATTGAAGATCACTAGTGGTAGAAAAGGAGCAAAGTATAGGTGAGTGTTGTTGAAGATGTACCTTTTGATTTGTGTGATCCACACTTCGGTCACTTAAGTGAGAATGGACTCAACATCCTTGCGAAGAAAAACTTTCTTTCGATAAAAGGTACACCTTTAAAAATTTGCACTCATTGTTTTCCTTTCATAGTTCTGGTTCTCTCATGAAAAATTGTTAAAATCCTTTTGGGGTTAAGCAATGAAGACTGCAATAGATTTGATCAATCTTACTCCTTCTATTCTACTTGATGGCGATGTTCGAAACAGAGTGTGGATAGGGAAATATGCATGTTATGGTTATTTAAGAGTGCTTGGTTGTAGAGCGTTTGTTCACATTCCAAGGTATAAGAGATCTAACCTTGATAGGAAATCAAAACAAATTGTTGTGAATTTGGACTCAAATTTACACCAATACAAACTAGAGTATTACTTTTGACATATTTGGTTTGGCTGAGAAACACGGGTAAATTACTCAAATGTCCATCGGCAGTTAATTGCCGAAATTTTAAAGAACCAGCTGCAGTTAACTGCCGAGGAATTTCAAACCTGAAATTAAATAAGGAAATACACCTAAATTTTCCTTAATTAAATTTAATTCTTTAATCCTTTTAAGGAATTATACATAATTATTTTTATGATTTCATTCATATGATTTTGTTGCCATAAATAAAGAAATATGAGAGATGAATAATATCTGCAATCGGTAGTTAATGGACCTAAAATGATGATTCAATAAAAAAAATGCAACAACAAAAACGTTACAAATGATAGAATAATTATATTTGTAATTATTAGTAATTAATTTCATTAATGTCTGTCATTTTTCATAGGTTTGACTAACCTATTATTACTTTATACTAATATTTCAGATATTAGTACTTTAATTAACATGAAAAATGCAACAACAAAAAATAAAAATGTTTGCCATCGGTAATTAATGGACCTAAAATGGTGATTCAATAAAAAAAATGCAACAACAAAAAACATTATAAATAAAAAGAGCATTTAAGTCCTCAAAAAACATTTCAATAAGTGTAAAAATTAAGCATTTGAATATTGTTTTGCAAATTACTTAAATAAAAAAAAAATTGTGCACAATTATTTTAATGTAGAAAATATAACAACATATTATACTTTAAAAAAAATCGTTGTGCACAATTATTTTAACGATTTATTATTATTATTTTTATTTAAGTAATGTGCAAAACAATATTCAAATGCTTAATTTTTACACTGATTTAAATGCTATTCTTATTAAGATATATACGCATAAGTATAATACTGCAATTGTTTCAAACGTAACAAAATAATGATTGAAACATTCAAAATCAATAAATATTATTAATGACAATTTATGATTTTTGTCAAAAAAAAAAAAAAAAAAGGTTTGAGGTTTCCTCGGCAGTTAACTACCGAAGTTTTCAGTTTTCCTCGGTAGTTTACTGCCGAAGTTTTCCTCGGTAGTTAACTGCAGCCGGTTCCATAATTCGGCAGTTAACTACCGAGGGGCATTTGGGTAAATTACTAGTGTTTCTCAGCCAATGGCAATGTGTCAACAACAATACTCTACAAACTATGATGTATGGAGCAATAGAAAGTAGTAACCAATTTCAAAAGCAACAACAATGATAACAACACCTAGATCTAATCTAGAAATCAAAGTGAAAAACCACAAGCAAAAGATAAAGAGATATGAGAAACAAACACACCAAAGATTGTTGACCCAGTTCGGTCCAACTTGACCTAATCTGGGGGATAGATTTATCTCTTCAATCCACTATCAAAGAGTTCTTACAAAGTGATACAAATGAGTTACAAGAAATTAGCTTAAACAAGCTCACAAAGAACAAACTAATTTCTACCCATTTTTTCAATCTCACAAAATACTCAATGATTTTCACTCACCAATGTGTTTACAATGTTTCCCAACCCAAGAGAACTCTAATCAAAGACCCTCAACCCTAAAGTTACCTCCTTTGATTTCCCAAGTTTTTCTCTCTTGAAGCTCTCTTGACCATTTTCTTCAAAAAATGAGCTGAAACACTTAAATAGTACACAGTGACAGACAAAATCGTGTCACGCCATCCAAAATCGTGTCACGATTGATGAGTACGACCAAAGGTACGACAACCTTATCCAGAAATCGCGTTACGCCTGCACAAATCGTGCCACGATTTTGCCTTCAGCAGGAACCATACGTTCTGCCAACAAAATCGTGTCACGTCACACCACTCATAATCGTGTCACGATTATGAGTTTTCTCAGAATCTCAAATTGAAGGCATAAACAACAACAATGTTTATTAATTGGTTATGGTCAAGTAGAGTTTGGGGCCCCAATTGACAATGAAATTATCAGAAGTTGTGATGTGATACATCTTGAAGACCAAAACTTGAAGATTTTGATAAATCTGATAAACATAAATATGATGCTCGAAGTTACATTGATGGTGTTCCTAAATCTCCCAATGGGACTTTTATTGATGATGGTGATATTCATGTAGATGTTGAGAGTGTTGTTGATGGCCATGTACCTCATCATGATGAGCCAGTTAAAGAAGACTCACCTGAGCCCACCAGTTGAACTTGAGTTGAAAAGGTCTATTAAAGAGTGTCAAGTTTCTTAGATATATCCTCCACAAGAGTATGTGACAATCATTGATAGTGGAGAGTCAAATCACTACCAAGAGGTAATTTCAAATATTGATAAAGAAAAGTGGTTGAAGGTCGCGCAAGAAGAGATGAATTCTTTGCATGAGAATCACGCATTTGAGTTGGTGAAATTGCTTAAGGGCAGAAAAGAATTCAAGAACAAATGAATGAAGAAGATAAAGACCGAAGAGAATAAGTCTCAACCAAGGTACAAAGCAAGATTGGTTGTGAAATAATTTAATTTTTGAAGAAAAATGTCTTGCCTTTGAAGAAATTTTCTCATTTTGGTGAAGATGATTTCTATTCGAGTCATTCTTGGCTTAGCATCTAGCTTGAACCTAGAAGTTGAACAACTTGATATGAAGACTATGTTTCTTCATGGAGGTATGAAGGAAGAGCTCTATATATATGGAGCAACCTAAGTGTTTCAAAGTCAAAGGTAAAGAAGAGTTTTTCTTTACATTGAAGAAAAGTTTGTATCGCGTAATGCTTGAGGCTAAGGAGGGAGGCTTGAGTCAAAGGTGAACAACTTGTAATGCTTGGTACTATCTATTCCAACAAAACACATCTTTTTGGTAGTTTATTCTATAAGATTTTGGTAGTCCATTCCATAAGATTTTTGTAGTTAAGCGTTCTTGACTTGGATCAATTTTTGGATAAGTGACCTTTTGGGAAGTCTCCTAGAAAACACGTGAATGAGAATAAAACATGCTGAAAAGACTATTATTAGTTTGTGGAGTCGGTCGAAAATTGAAGTAAATTTTGTTGAAAGTTTATCACCATAACTTCTTCATAATACCCCAATATCAAGGAAGTATACTCACAAGAGCTTATTGTAGGCAAAAAAATAATATAAAAAGAAAATAAAAGAGTTATGTTGAGTTGTCGATAATTCTTTCTCTCTTCTCTCTTCAGTTTGTGTTAATGATGTAGTATTTTTGCATCAAACAATTGTAAGTATTTATATCGTCTCCTCAGGGACTAGTGCGATATCGCGGACCGTTCGACACCAAATATCATTCCAAGTTAAAAGATAATTGGTTGTTTGTTTTAGTAACTAAATTGCAAATGATAAAATTGAGATTAATAGGGCGTAAAACTTGTTAGGATTAGAGTTCCTTGATCAAGCGTCACACATAACCTAATGACCATACATGGATTCTAGCTTTTCTTTGATATTATCACGTATCCCTCGACAACACTATTCGTGTCCAAACAATATTGTGAAATCAATTGTATCATTCAATCGTCGATGTCTCAAACTATTGAATGATTCAAGAGTCGATCTTATCGTTCAATCGATGATTTCTCAATCTATTGAATGATAAGAAAGCTTTAGGTTTGGATACACAAAGTGATTATCAAAACATCGATTCCATGTCTAGAACCTATGTTTTGATAGATGGTTATTCTAAACCTAGATTCAAAAGTATTTCTCAATCACAATTAAATCAAAGATAAAGATTAAAGTGCAAGAATAACATCAATATCAAATCAAATGCTAGAACCATATATTTATAGATCAAAAGATTACATGTTAAGCTAAGATCAAGTACCTCTAATCCCAACAAAGGAGATTTAACTACTCATTGTCATGGAAGCCTTGCAAGAATGAATTGAAGAAGAAAGATTCATTACAACTTGTGATTTCTCAACAAAAGATGAAGAATCCATTCTCTATCACTCTCACTCTATGAAGAACAAGCTCTATCTCTCTCTCTAGAAATATTGTAAAATGAAAAGTATGAAAAACTAAGAGAAAACTAAGTATATCAATGAAATGGTTGAGTGGGCTATTTATAGAATTCTGATTCTGCATCTACTCGCCTCGCGAGCTCCTTCATTCGCCATGGCGAGTTGAGGTTCCTTCGCCATTGGGTTTGTGCCACGTCAGCTGTGAGAGGCTAAACCGCCCTAACTCGCCTCGCGAGTAAATTCATTCGCCATGGAGAGTAAGCTCGCCTTCCACTCGCCATGCGAGTTGAGGGCGAATGATAAACTGGTGCTCCCTGGAATTGCTCGCCTTTGAAGCTCGCCATGGCGAGTTGGAGGCGAGTGATCTTCATTTTTCAGCCTCTTTGTACTTTTCTTCATTTTTGCTTTTTGCTTGATGTCTTGAGATCAAATCCTGCGCAAATGGGTGAGGTAAGATAGATAAAGCGTAAAAGGGCAATAATCACTTATTTCTCGACTTTTCCCTCAATAACTTGCAAAACAAGTAACAAAAGTGCCTAAAATATATCATGAATTTAACACTTCCTAGCACTTATCAGTTAACGAGTTATTCTTCTCCTCATCTCCTTATTTCTGCCCCAGCAAAATTAAGAGTGTACTTAAAACCAAAGTCTCTTTTCGGTACAATGTCCTTTGTGAATTAAGAATGGTCTTAAGAGCATAGTTTCTGAAGTAAAATATTTTCACAAGAAAGGGGGGTTTGAATTGTGAACTGTTTAAAATTTGTCTGATAAAAATTTTCTTTTAATTTAACAATCACGATTAGTTTGTTAGTAAATAATAACAATAATAATTGTGAGGTGTGTGATTTTGAACAATAAATTAAAAGTAAGTAAGGAGAGAGAAATGACACACGAAAGTTATCGTGGTTCGCCAAAGGCCGGCTACTTCCACTCCTCACACAAGTGTGAGATTATCCACTAGGTAGTTGTGTTAAATAACGTTAACCACAACTCCTCTTTTCCTTGGTCACAAATGAGTAGCCTTTACCCTTGCTAAATCTGACTGATCTTTCCTGCAAACGAGTAAATCTATCTTCGCTTTTGTACCTAAAAGATCAAACGAGTACAAATCACCCTTGCTAGATCCTCCAGATTTTTTCCTACAAACGAGTGATTTTACCCTTGTCTTTTTACACACTTGTTACCTACAAGCTTTACAATCAATAAGAAATAACTTCTTACTTAGACCAAAATAAAATATTTGTAGTAAAAACTAAAAAGAGCTCAAAACAAAAGAGCAATTTTTAGAACACTGAAACAAACTAAAAATGAGAGAGCTTTTGCTTTGATGTATGCTTGAATTCTTTCTCAAAAATTCGGTGCTCATTCCTCTATCATGAGCTTGTTATTTATAGGCCACCAATTGCTCAAAACAATTTGCTCTTTCCCTTTTCCCACGTGAGGAGTGTATGGTGTATGTGTGAGATAAAACATTAGAGCTCATTCTTATTGTGTTCTCACGTGTAGCCTTTCTTCTCATTCCATTTGTTTGTGGTCCCACATATGTGTGTGAGATAGATATTTTCTCTTCTTCTCACGTGTGCCTTGTTTGATGCTTTCCAGCCAATTGTGTTTCATCCACATCCACTTGTCATTATTTGTATGGTCCAATTTTAAGCATAATCCAAATTGGTTAGATATGAACATTTTGCCTCTAGTTCCTTTTACGGCAATAAAGCATGGATTTGTTTGTACTTGCATGCATTTTTTGATTTGAAATGTAGTGGTATTGGAGACAGAGAAAACCATTGTAAGGAAACCACTTGCTTGTATATTCGTCTTCCATAAGTTTGGGTATGTTTGGTCCAATTTTATCCAATGCTTTCCTATTCCTCAATTTCACAAAACTAAACCTTTTTGTTCCAACAATCTAACCGGGTTAGATTTGAAAAATATGAATCGAGTAAAACAATATTAAGCATTCTAACATTAGTGTAACACTACATTGATATAACTTAATCGTTCCTCAGACACGCGTGCACACATACACACACTTTCAAAGCAAGTGTGGTTGTTAGGGCGATATAGGGGAAAAAGGCCCATGTGGGTCAATTTAACAAACAATTATAGACCTTTGAATTTAATAAAATAGATGGTTGGGATTTTGTGCCAAGGTAAAGTTTGACTCTCTCTCCCTCCCTCCAAGAACCATTGAATGGAAATGTATTATCGTATTAATCCGACATTGGAGCATTGAGTACAATGGACCCACTATAATCAAAAGTTTGGGAATTATATATTTAGCTGTTATCATCAAAATTGTTAATTGGTTTGCTGGTTGATTTTGCTTGATTTCATAGTAGGGGGTGCGTGTTCGATTCCCTGCCAAAAACATTTTTTGCACAAAATGTTCAAAATATAACAACCTAATTTTCCACTGCACCAACAGAAACACAATGTTATTGTCATGCCTAATTGGTATATATAGAAACCTTGGTGGGTGCCATGGGTCCCACAGGTCCCAAGGAAGATCCGCCACTATCTCTCTCTCTCAATCTTCATACTTATGTTAAAGATTACTTTTTACAACAACTTCGTTCACATGTATATCACAAACATCCTTTCTTTTCCCTTCATTCTTCATGTAGTAAAGATGTATCTTGAAGTCACGCATGACATGTGAAAATGAATATTATATATTTTAGATATATGAAGAAAATTTTGAGACCAAGATTGAGAAGTTCTTTGTTACATCTTTTAGGAAAAAATTACTTTTAAAAAATATTGCCCCTGTTTGCTACAGCTATTTAAAAAAAAAAAAAATACTTCAAATGAGAAGTTGTTAAATATTAAAAACGATCCTAATCACTTTTGGGACGCTTTTAAGAAGTTTTAGATGTACATGTACTTCAAAAAAAATTCTTACGAATGAAAATTTGAGAAACAAAAGTTATATGGGTTTGAATAAATTTATATATCTCTATACAAAAATTATACATCAAACCATTGTGGTTTATTGCACTTTTGTTGGAAAATAAATTAACTTGGGCCGACTTTATCACTTTCCAATTTTACTCTTTATTAAAAGTATTTTATTTACTATTTTATCTTTTTTAATATTACTTAAATTACTAATTAAAAAATAGTTAAATCTCATTAATATAGGAACAACCTCACTACAATAGGAACATTTTTTTTTTTTGAATAATAATATGAACAATATTATCTATATTGTTGATGTCATTGAAAAAGATAAATTTTATATTTGATTTGTTATACTGTTGGTGTATTTTAAAAAAATAAGCATATTGTTAGAATTTGATATCACAAACATCTACACGTATAATTTTAATCAAAATTTAACTAATTTTAAAAAAATGTTTCTTTAAAAAAAAATAAAATTGGTGTTCCTAATTTACACGTGTTAACACACTAAAAAGAAAACATCAGAGTTATAAAGCTCTTTTTTATACATACGAAGGGTTTCAAAAATCTCACACTATCATCTCTTTGAAAGTTGGACTAAGCAAACATATATGACTCTTTAATAGCTCACAATACAGCACCATATAAAATACCCTTAATACAATATAAAAAACAATTAACTTTAAGTTGATAAGAGATGGCTTTTTCGAGTAAATAGTCGATTACCCCAATGAAATTGTAAGTTTCGTCAATTATCCCCTGAAATTAACAAAACTTCAATTACCCCTCCTGAAATTGCACAACGTTGATCAATTTACCCCCTCTGTAAAATTTTCTGTTAGTTAACATGACGTTTTGCAAATACCCCCCTGAAGTTTTGTACTTATGTGCAAAATGCCTCATGAACTTGAAATTTTATATATATTTTTTTCTTATCCTTAAAAGTGACTGCATTATCACTGAATTGTAGAGCATATTAGCTAAGTTTTGACGGTATACAACCATATATTGACAGTATTGTAGAACAAATTGGCAGTATTTGGTAAACCCTACAATAATGTTCAAAACTCAACAATATTTACAAAACAAACATAAAAGTATTTCTTTGTTCCAACATCAGATGTTGTTTTTTCTTTTTTAAGTTGTCCTTAACCCCATTAGAGATCAAAAGGATGGTGGCTATCATGTTTTTTTATTCTCTTAAAAAAACAAAATGAAATATACATAATATAATATTATTACCATTCCTTTGAATCCTAAATGGGGAAGAAGACCATGATTCCTTCAAGATCCTTTATAAAGTGAGAGAAGTAATAAGTTTATGTATTTTTTCTTGAAAGTGAGAGAAGTGTGTTGATGGTGTGCACCGCTCACAATATAAAGGAAGTGGAAATTTTTGGTGTGGTTAAAATTAGCAATAGCAAAACCATATATTTTGACATGTTGATAATTGTTGGTTATGTCAATCATGTATTATTTATGTGCTTCATTATGTATGACATGTATTAGTTTTTCATCTGACAAGTGTGGTTGTACTTTACTACATTGACTTTCATATCGTTAGACTCTAATACATGGTTAATGTTTGATCGTTTAAAGGAACATATATGGTTGTATACCGTCAAAACATAGCTAATATGCTCCACAATTCAGTGATAATGCAGTCACTTTTAAGGATAAGAAAAAAATATATAAATTTTCAAATTCAGGAGGCATTTTGCACATAAGTACAAAACTTCAGGGGAGTATTTGCAAAACGTCATGTTAACTAACAGAAAAATTTGACGGAAGGGATAAATTGATCAACGTTGTGCAATTTCAGAGGGGTAATTGAAGTTTTATTAATTTCAGGGAGTAATTGATTATTTACTCTGACTTTTTCACACATTTTCCATGTCCCATGAGAATAGGTCGAACACAGTGGAAAGCACCAATGTGGGTTCTCGAGAATATGAAATATGGATAATTGTAAATATGAGAACCCAACTAGAGTTGATGTTCTTGGTGTCTACTTGCTATATATAAAATTTAATTTCCTATGATTTTACCATTTTGTCCTTAAGAGTGGTATTTTTTTAATTTTCTATTTGGTGGGATGTGGTTGTTGCCACCTCACTTTTTATGGGTGCATTTTACCATTTTACCCCTCATCAATTTTTGTTAATTATTTTATAATTTTTTTTATTTTTTAACTATTTTTCAATTTTTTCTCCTAAATTCAGTTGCTTCTACATTGTCATTGTGAGAGATTAAGGTATCGTTTGACCTGGTTCTTTTTTTCCAACTTCTCTACATTTTTAAGGAGAAGTTAGGCCAAACACAGTATCAATTAAATACTTACTAAAAAAAGTAATTTTTTTGAATGCATAATTGAATTGAATGAACTTTGGCCAAAAGTTGTCGAATGTTACTTTAAAAACCTACTTCTCGATAATTTATTTCACAAGCACCTCTTTTCAATTCACACTGGAACCTTTTCTTTTATTTTTTAATATTATATTTCAATATGTTTTTTTCTTCCATTTAACTTTATTTTATTTTATTTTTTGAACCGTTCCATTTAATTTTTTAAAGAGGTTCCATTTAATTTTATTATCTTTTTTCAAAGGAATTTTATTATTTTTTTATCACTTATATTTAATTTTAATATCGTTTAATCATCACAACCATACAAATATTTTTATTCATGTTGTCATTTAATGATACCAAATATTTTTATTTTCTTTCTTCAACCTCGCAAATACACATACACACATTAACGTTTAGTGTAATATTTGATGTCTGTCTGTCTGTTTTTTTGTTACGCTAATGCATATATTTTTTTTTTTAAATTTTTTTTCCAATTTTTATATTTTTAAAAAGTTTTAACTATTTTCCAATTTTTTTTTATTTTTAACTCTTTTCCAATTTTTTCTCTCAAATTCAGTTGTTTCTACACTGTCGTTTCATTGTGGAAGACTAAGATACCGTTTGACCCGGGTTTTTTTCAACTTCTCTACATTTTTAAGAAGAAGTTAGGCTAAAAAAGATACTTTTTTTTAATGTATAAAATTGAATGGAATGAGCTTTGGCCAAAAGTTGTTGAATGCTACTTCAAAAAACTACTTCTCCACAATTTATTTCACAAACATCTCTCTTCGTTTCACGTTGAGAAGCTTTTCTTTTATTTTTTAATATTATATTGCAATATGTTTGTTTCTTCCATTTAATTTTTTTTGGAACCGTTCCATTTAATTTTTTTTAAGGAGGTTCCATTTAATTTTATTATCTTTTTATCACTTATATATTTAATTTTAATAGAGTTTAATCATCACAACCTCACAAATATTTTTATTCACGCTGTCATTTAATGATACCAAATATTTTTATTTTCTTTTTTCAACCTCGCAAATACACACACATTAGTGTTTAGAGTAATACTTTATGTCTGTTTGTTTTTTGTTACGCTAATGCCTATAATTTTTTTTGGTGTTGTATAATTCATATGATTATTTTTATAAAATTTTGATTTTAATTAAAAGTAAAATTGTAGATGTCTTTTCTTCAAAAAAAGGTCTAGATGTTTAAAAATATTATATATATATATATATATTAATTAACAAACTATGCATATCTTTTTCTTATTCAAAAAACAAACATATATGTTTCCATGACACCAACAATGTAATAAATATAATATCATATAACATAAATTCTTATCTTTTTGAAAGACACCAAAAATATGGTATTCTTATAACGAAATTAGTTATAGAGTATAATTGAAATAGAAAAAACCAACTACTTTGATATTATTTATGTTATTATTTCAGACTCCTTAAATTGTTTCTCCTATTCAAATATTTAACAAGTGTCCTCGTGAGCTTGACTCAGTTGATAGGGACAATGCATAATATATACAAGGCCCGGGGTTCAAACTCTGGCAACCACAAAAAAAATAAAAATTAACAAGTCATTTATATGATGATACAAATTTGTATTAATGTTACACAAAATAAACGTTATTGCGTAAATATAGTCTTTGTAAAAAAAAAATATCTTTTATTTTTTAATATTTTTAGCCTTCAGAAAATATTTTAATTCATAATAAATTCAAAGTTTTGTCCTCGTGAGTTTAGCTCAGGTGATAGAAACAATTCATAAATATATGTCAAGTCCGGGGTTCGAACCGCAGACACCATAAAAAAAAAAAAATTCAAAGTTTGTACAATATTTTGTCAAACAATATTTAACTTAAAAGTAGCTTTAAAACTAAAAAAATAAAGAAAACAAACAACTTTAGCTTCTTTCTTAAAGGCCTTTATTTTAACTTTGTTTTGAAGTAACTTTTAGACCGTAAAAAACCTTTGCCAAACGGTATTTAAGTTCAGCTGGGAACACTGTTTCACTTTCTTCTTCATAAGAGGTCATTTTCTTCCTTTTTTCATGGTTATGAGACCATGCATGACTTGAGTTGACTAATTTTTATGGCTTGAGGGGTTCAATTTTCGACACTGCTTTAGTTTCTGCTTCATCATATGTGGTTTTATTCCTTTTTTCATGATTCTGCATTTTAAAGTTTTTTTTTTTTTTTTCAATTGTTAGTGAATTATGTACCAGAAATTATTATGTTCCATGGCTGTAGAAAAACCTTTCTTTGTTATGGTAAGGTTTTGACACAATTGTTATTTTAGGTTTTGGTACTGTATTTGTTTTTTTTTTGTTTTTTTTTTTTTTATGCATGTGGGTTATTTTAGTTTTTGTGAGTAATCCTAAAGTTGTAACAGTTTTTATATTTGTTTTATTCTTTCCTATATCATTGAGCCGTACGAAAGTTGATTGGTGTAAAATTTTTTTGGTCATATATATTAGTGAGGTCCAGAAAGTTAATGATATCGAAATTTGTGCATTTAAGATCATATTGATTTGATGATACAAAATTGATCACATAGAAATATGTTAGTTTCTTTCGATATCAGAATGAACAAAGGAAATAAAATGAAATGATGTATTATTGTATTTCTATATAGCACTTTCAATGTCAAGGGATTATGACTACATTAAGGATCTCAAAAATGATTTGGACATTTGGAAAATAGGATTTGGAGTGCTGGATTCTTGGATTGTGATTGGTAGTAATGAGAATCAACATATGAAGCTCATTATTTGTGATGCAAAGGTTAGATGAGTTAGTTAAGATTTGTTGTAATTTCCTTTATGATTTATCAATGTTACTTATTAGTGTACATTTTGATTTATTTATATATTTTTGTTTCTTTTTCGAATTTAGGGTGATCGAGTTCATGTAATATACTCATTACCGCCGAAAGAGCAAGCTATGAAAAATACTTGGGTGGACAGTGATTCAATTTCTGCAGATAACGAGTGATGGAAGAAGGTGGTAAGCTCATATTTGATCTCGAAAAGTCACCGAAGAACTTGCACGTTCGAGTTGTTCCAAAGTACATCTTTGCTGCTGAACTATTTGAACTTCTACTATTTTGACGTATCGCTTTGGACTGTAGTCGTAAACTATATTGACTTTGGGATGCCATTTGTTTTTTTTTTGAAGAAAGGGATGTCATTTGTTGTTTTCATTTTGTCTGATGTAAATATTGGCAAAAATCCCTTTTTGGTTAGTCTATGAAACTTGCAATCTCTTTTATAAACCTAACTACTATGTAACGTTAATTTGCACATTGTTGGTTCCTTCATTGGTTCCAATTAATATCATGTTAATTTTAATGTTATTTTCCTAATCTCTTGAATAAAATAAAACATGCTATTTTCCTACAGTAAATCTTTATAATGCTTTGGTAAATGTTTTAGAAATGTACATATATAACTTCTAATTAACACTGCAATTTGTTTTGTACCTAGCACTTCTCAAATGAGATATCAACGACATTTTTAAAAGGAATACGGAAAACAATCACATTCATCGACAAACAAGCTCAAAAAAGGTATAAGTGTCGCTTGATAACGACAAAGAGAGCAAGTTACAAAAAATACTTAGGCGGCCAATGGTTCAAATTTTACCGAGAACATATGTTAGAGGTAGGTGATAATCTAATTTTTGATCTAGAGAAGCCACATAAAAATATGCACGTTCAAGTCGTTTCCAAATAAAGATTTGGTGTTCATGATCCACACTTTCAACATATCACTTTAATTCTAATCCTATACTAGATTATCTTCACTCACTGATGCTACTTCTTTGCTTGATTTCATCTGTTTTAAATATGAGTATCAATCCTTTTTTGGTAACTCTATAACAACAACACTCTTTTTTATAATTTTGGATAATATGTAATCATAATTCACACATCATTGTTTCCTTTATTGGTTCCAATTGTTTTCATCCTAAATATTATGTCAATTCCTAATCTCATAAACTAACTCTCTTAATCAGCCCATACATATTTTATGATGAATCACAATGTTCCGTCGTTTTACCATCTCTTCTTTTGAAGAATTTTTTTATCGAATATATTATTGAACCCATGTGAAGCACGGGTTTGTAACTAGTATAAAGAGAAAGAGAAAGATAAAGGAAGAAGACCAAGTCTAAGACTTAGCCATTACTCTACCAAGAGTACCAAAGGGAGAGAGGAGAGACTTTTATCTTTCCATATCCTTCCTTCCAATCATTGGTCATTTTTACGGAAGATTAAGGGAATATTCTTGTTAGTTATACTCGCTTAATTATTGGATCAAGTGACACATGTCCCCATGTGCTATTTTGGATCATAATATTACTAAAATATTAGTGATTCACCAAGATGTATGATACCAAAATATCCCGAGCCGTTTGTGTTGCCGGCGTTGCGGCGACGATGGCTGAGGGAGGATTTTCTGTTATTTAAATGATTTTTTGTTTGTTAAATGGCATGGCTTTTTGATTATGTGCATCGATTTCCTGTTTTTTTAGTTT
This sequence comes from Medicago truncatula, assembly GCF_003473485.1. Lineage (NCBI taxonomy): Eukaryota > Viridiplantae > Streptophyta > Magnoliopsida > Fabales > Fabaceae > Medicago > Medicago truncatula. Next base: position 36,250,278 of record NC_053044.1, read on the forward strand.
TGTCTATAAATATTAGTTCAAATGGCAAATGCCAAAGTTAATAGGTAGAATGACCTCGTTTGGGCTTGAACTCGGATTCCTTATTTATTTGTGTGACTTTTTAAATTGTTATTTTTTTATGACAATAACCATCCGATGAAACCATAGACCCTAATTAAATTAAAAAATTTGAAAACCTAATAATCGTAATTAAATTGAAATTCGAAGCCTAAGGAAAACATAGAAGATTTCAATTTTTTTTTTTTTTTTTTTGAAAGAAGATTTCAAATGTTTTTTGTAACTAGAAAGTGAGTATATTAACAAGCAGGGGTGGGAATATGCATGCTGGCCGCCTACAAGATTATACGACCCAACCTACACTAAGTCTTACCATGCATTTTTTTTGTTTTTTTTAGAGAGATGCATTTTTTTGTTAAACATGTAAAAGATTAAAGTTTTTTTATACGCATATTTAGCCAAAAAAAAGTCATGTCTTTTAGGCGTAGCAGGTTGGACCACTTAAATAATTGCGAGCAAAAACATTGAGACCAACCATCGATGGCATTCCAAGATACTTTCCGTTTCCCATATTTGCTGAAACTTGCAATAAATTCTTTATGGCTTTTCTATCTGCTTGTGAGGTGTTTTTACCGAAAAATATCTCTGATTTTTCAAAATGGATAGCTTGCCCTGTTACTGATTCATACACATGCAATACTTCCTTTATTTTTGTACATTTCATGATACTTGACCTGCAAAATAAGAAACAGTCATAAGCAAATAAAAGGTGTGTTAGAAGCGGAGCTCCCCGACACACCTTCACACCATGAATATCACCTCTCGTTTCTGCTCGTCGTAGTAAAGCAGACAATCCCTCCGCACACAATATAAAAAGATAAGGTGATAAAGGATCACCCTGCCTTAGACCTCTCTTTGGATTAATTGGTCCCACACTCTCTCCATTAACAAGCACTTGATAATTAACACTTTCAATACACATAGTCATCCAATTTATCCATCTATCATGAAAGCCCATTTTACTCATTACCTTCTTCACATAATCTCACTCAACTCTATCATACGCCTTACTAATATCGATCTTCAACGCTACTTCCCCGACCTTGCCTTTCCTCTTGCACTTCATATGATGTATAACCTCATGGGCAGCAATTACATTATCAATAATAGATCGATTCTCAACAAAAGCCATTACATTATACACATTCCTATTGATAAGGTTGAAAAACATATTTGATTATTGTTGTTGTTGTTAGCGTTGAGATGGACATTTTGTGTCCGTCTTTCTGATTTTTTTATTGCGCTAATGCATATAAATTATAAACAATATTTTTTATGAAATTTTGATTAAAATTATATGTATAGATATTTTTGAGTTTTAAATAGTAACAAGCTAAGATAATATAAAAAAAGTTATAATAAAAATTGTTTTCCTTTTCGATAACACCAACAATAATTTTGATTCTCCCTATACTGTGTCAATTTGGGTTTAAATTTTTTGTACGAAGAAAAACAAAATTTTATAAAAAACATTGTTCATAATTTATATAGAAATTTCGAATAGAAAGACATGGGTGCTCGAACGATACCACTCTCTCCGTCCCAAATTGTATGTCACTTTAGAAAAAAAATTGTTCCAAATTATATGTCGCTTTACAATATCAATGAAATATTAATGTTACTTTTCCTATTATATCATTAACTATTTATTACTCTTTATTCTTTCAATTCATTTATTTATCTTTCTAATATCATTTATTAAAGATAATTTTGTAAAACAACTCATAATATCTCTTTCCCACATAATATTAATTACATTTCTTAATAAGTGTGAAATATCCAAAATATCATAAAATTTGGAAGGGAGGTAGTATAAAATAAAATATTATTAAAATGTTGTATGAAGCATCCTCACGGCAGCGAAGCCACCAACCAGCATGTGGGGCGTGGCCAAGCCTTGCAAACAGTTGCGATGAAATTATTAGAGTCACAGTCATTATGTCAACTCAATAATTCACACAATTTGGGAACCCCCACAACGTTTACCGGATTCTAAGTTCTAACTATCATATTGATCTAGATACATCCTCCGGTCATTAATATAAATAAAAATTTATTTTTTAGATATATTTAATTAATGATGTACGTGGTCTTTATTATATATCACATATATCATTAATTAAATATATCTAAAAAGTAAATTTTTATTTATATTAGTGATCGAAGGATATACATATTATTGATTATACTAGTTTGGTCGGAAAAGGATCATATTGGGCGTGTTTTGTTGAAAATTTCATTTTTATATAGGGCTAACCTTGCATTAATATCTTGTAAAATGCAGATGTTTGACATCGTAGACGTGATCACAAGTAAACATATATGTGTAATTTTTTTTAGCGGAAATATATATGTAAAGATTAGTTACATTAGTTAGTTGTTCTTGTTAACTATAAAAAATTATTAATATCACCCATAGTAGTAGTTGAAATTAAAAAAAAAAATGTGGTATATATCTGCAACTTGTCACCAAGAGTAGAAGTATATTCTTTTTGTCAAAGTTAAAATTTGTCTCATTTCCTGCTATCTCCGATATATGATTTTAAATTATGGTCTTACTAATTTGTATCCTTAAAACATATGTTAAAGATTTTAAAAGTAGCAAGTATTTATTGAAAAAAATTTATTTCACATGAAGTATTTAAATTTTTAAAAATAAATTAACACAATTTTCAATGGAAAATTTCTATGTTTAGTATTAACATGTGCACATGTTAGCATTTCCATTTGAATTATTATTTGCAACCTCAGCGGCGGACACACATGATTTTAATGTCTCCGTATCGGTTGTACTATTTATAATATGAAGGTTCACATCGTAACTGTGACTGTATAAATACCTTAATTAAATAGGAGTGTTATTTACAACTATTTGGTTGATAACTTATGAGACAACTATAAGTTACAAAGTAAAGGTAAGTATTTGCACGAAAATCAAAACAACAGAGATATAAAGTAAAAATAATGTGAGTATGAAAGAGAAATTGACTCACAAATTATAAAAAAAATGAATGTTCAAATATCATTTCTCTAATTTAAAGGCATGCTTCAATGGCCATGTCTCTACACATCCTTTTGCGTTTACTTCATTCTTCTATACTATAGTTTTTCTTTTTTTTTTGGTCAAGTTCTACACTATAGTTTTATCTTCTTTAAATAATCAAATAATGCTATATCATGCATGTAACAGCAGTTATTTCATCACAAAATATAAAACAACTACTCATGTCATAGGCAGACCAAGAAATCGTCACATTTTTAAATAAGTCGGCTTTATTTTATCATAAAGAATATAATTTCATTTTTGACAACTAAAGTACTCAGAACAGACAAATAAATATATTAAAGATTTTTTTATTCTTGCGTGTCTATATTATATAATCACTAAACATTAATAATGGCCACCTTCGTAATCAATTGGAATATGGAACCAATTTGTTAGATAGAAGAAGGAATGCATGATTTTCAATAGTCAACTCAAATATAGGTAGCAGAAAATGGAGAGCATTGAAACAGACCAATTCAACTTTTTTCTTTTTTCCCTTCCTCAATTCAAATATCATTTCTCACTTGTCACATTTTTATTTTTCAACAAATTATCACACCATGAAACTAATCATAAATTTTTCTTCCACTATTTTCCTTTTGTTTACTACTTCCATATCCGCTTACACATTTTCAGATCATATCTCACCGAATTTCACTGCTTCGTATCTTCAATTCATCGCTAACACTGGAACATTTTTGTTGTCTAGAAACAAAACATTCAAGGCAGCTATATTCAATCCTGGTAATCAACAAACAAGTTTCTATCTATGCATCATACATGCCGCGTCAAACACGGTCATTTGGTCTGCTAACCACGCGCCCATCTCAGATTCCGATACAGTGAAGCTAACTGTCGAAGGGATTACAATTTTTGACAAAAATGGAAATTCTAAATGGTCAACACCACCACTTAAATCACAAGTACAAAAACTTTCACTCACTGAGATGGGAAACCTTGTGTTACTTGATCAATCCAATGGTTCTCTTTGGGAGAGTTTTCAACATCCAACCGATACAATCGTTATTGGACAACGATTATCGGTTGGAGCATCATTGTCGAGTGCTTCATCGAATTCAAATTTGTCAACAGGAAATTACAAGCTGACAATAACTTCTTCTGATGCAATACTTCAATGGCATGGACAAACATATTGGAAAATTTCTATGGATTCAAAAGCTTACAAGAATTCAAATGATGATGTTGAATACATGGCAGTAAACACAACAGGTTTTTATCTCTTTGGACATAATGAACAAGTTCATGTATATCAAGTTGGTTTATCAGTAGCCAATTTTCGTGTCGCGAAATTGGCTTCCGATGGCCAATTTACTATTAGTAGCTTTTCAGGAACAAATTTGAAACAGGAATTTGTTGGACCAGATGATGGTTGTCAAATTCCATTAGCTTGTGGAAGAATAGGTTTATGTAATGATAATAGTTTATCATCATCATCATCATCAACTTCTTCTTCTTCACCGGTTTGTTCTTGTCCTTCAAATTTCCATGTTGCATCGGGTAATCTCCATGGTTGTGTTCCGAACGATGTGTCTCGTACTTTGCCATTAGCTTGTAGTTCTTTAACAAATAATAATCATAGTCAGTCAAATTCTTCAGTTGTTTCATTTTTAAATATAGGCTATGGTGTGAAGTACTTTGGAAATATTTATTCTGATCCAATTATGTTTGGAGTGAGTTTATCTGATTGTCAAGGTCATTGTTCAAGTAACTGTTCTTGTTTGGGAATTTTGTATAGAAATTCTTCTGGATCATGCTACATGATTGAAAATGAGTTAGGATCCATTAGTAATGGAGGTGAAGGTGACATGTTAGGCTTGATTAAAGTTAATATTGGCCATGATATTGATAATGAACAAAATTCTCAAAAAGATGGATTTCCTGTTATTGCTGCAGTGCTATTACCAATTGTTGGGATCATTTTTTTATTGGCTCTTGTTTTTTTTCTTATGTGGAGAAAATTTACAAAGTCGAAAAAACAAGAGGTGAAATTAGGGAAACAAATCTCAATCTCACAACATTCTTCAGGGGACTTGGATCAAGATGCCTTTTACATCCCTGGTTTACCGACGAGGTTTGATTACGAAGAACTTGAGGTAGCTACTGATAATTTCAAGACTCTGATAGGATCTGGTGCATTCGGCGTAGTGTACAAAGGTGTACTACCTGATAAGACTATTGTGGCAGTTAAGAAAATAATCAACATTGGAATTCAAGGGAGGAAAGATTTCTTCGCCGAGATTGCTGTTATTGGAAACATTCATCATGTTAATTTAGTTAGACTCAAAGGCTTTTGTGCTCAAAGGGGACACCGAATGTTGGTGTACGAGTACATGAACCGCGGCTCACTCGACCGGAACCTCTTCGGTGGACATCCGGTTTTGGAATGGCAAGAGAGGTGTGATGTGGCCCTTGGAACAGCGCGCGGACTCGCTTATCTTCACAGTGGATGTGAGCAAAAGATAATTCACTGTGATATCAAACCAGAGAATATTCTTCTGCATGATCAATTTCAAGCTAAGATATCTGATTTTGGACTTTCGAAACTCCTTAGTCCAGAACAATCTGGTTTGTTCACAACAATGAGAGGAACTCGTGGTTATCTTGCTCCGGAATGGCTTACAAATTCAGCAATTTCTGAGAAAACTGATGTATATAGTTTTGGAATGGTGCTTCTTGAATTGGTAAGTGGTAGAAAAAATTGTTCTTTCAAGTCAAGAAGTCATAGCATAGATGATGATCATAACAACAGCAGTGGTAATAATGGAAATTCATCAAACTCATCAACAACAGGACTTGTTTATTTTCCACTATATGCATTAGAGATGCATGAACAAAAGAGTTACATGGATTTGGCTGATCCAAGGTTAGAAGGACGTGTTACAATCGATGAAGTGGAGAAACTCGTTCGTATTGCATTGTGTTGTGTTCATGAAGATCCATCACTTAGGCCTAACATGGTTACTGTTGTTGGAATGTTAGAAGGTGGGACTCCATTGCCACAACCTAGGATGGAATCTTTGAATTTCTTGAGGTTCTATGGTCGTAGGTTTTCTGAGGCTTCTGTTATAGCAGAAGAGAATGAACATGGTTCTGTGAGGATTCAACAACCGCGTGATTCAACACGTTTCGTTAGTCGATTTTCTTACATATCTTCACAACAAATCTCAGGACCAAGATAGTGAATTCTGTTAATTAATTGTGCTTTCTTTCTTCTAATGTTAATTTTGTGTTCATATGTATAAAGGATGGCATCTCTATGTAATTTGAAGTAAAATGAAATGTATGATTTATAAATCTTCATATATAAATACTATGCTGAATTTACAAGGCATCATCATGACCTGTACATATGTTTTGTAGCAGCTAGCTCATATGAAAAATATTTATTAAGGACTGAAACAAGAGAATCAAATCATGAAAATAATTTTGGTTCTCTTAAGATCATGAAAAATTGTTCTAGTTGGATTTTGCTAATACATTATTGTCCTTGAAAGAAGGAAGTGGTCACATTAGCCTATCTATTCTTTAAAATTTCAGTACTCATAGCTTATGAAGATTGATCTTGTTTCCATATCTCATTGCGAACAATCACAATCCCATGACCTTTATGCCTTGTACTCTAAACCTTATCTTATTTCCATCAATATGTCATCATAACTACTATTTTAGCTAATCACTACAGTTGAAAAAAGTGGTAATCAATATAAAGTCTCATTTGAAATGATGTTAATATCACGCGATACAACTCTGCGCTAGCGGTAGCCATCATATTTTACCCTTTGTTTCCTACTGGGGAATCTTGTTGAATTTGCGATAGCGATACTCAGCATAGGTTTTTGTTGAAAATTTGGCAGGGTTTTGATCATTGACGAGCGGAGGAAGAGGTCCAACCACGACCTCATGTGGAGGAGCAACAAATACTGCCCAGGACATACGCTTGCGTTCCTTGTTCACCAAGCTTCTGTGCAAGACACTCTTGTACCTCCCATTGCTCAACACCTACCATGACAAAAAGAGTATATTTTGTACAAACTTCATTTTTGTATAAATAATATGATACTAAAATGTGACATTTCATTACCTCAAGTTGGTCACCAATGTGCACAAAGAGTGCATTTTGCAAGTAATTTACTGCAACCCAATTATTGTCCTTCCAAACTTGAAGGCCTGGAACATCATTTGGAACAAGTAGTGTAATGGCAGACATATCAGTATGGGGCTCAACTCCTAATGCCAATTCAGGTTGTGGACATGGTGGATACATATTTATCTTCATTTCTAATTCTATTTCTTCACCTCCCAAACAAGACTTCAAAGTCTTACTCTCCAATTCTAGTCCTTCAGACAAAAGCTCCAAAATATTGTCTGTCACCCTTAACATCTCTTTATTGTATTCTTGTACTACTTCCCTACCACACACAAAATAATATATCAATTAGTTTATGTTTGTTTAGTATAATGAAAATAACTTAAAAAAAGTAATGAAAAATCAATATGTAACAAACGGATGATTTTGTCACAAAAAAAAAAGTTGTAACAAACGTGCTCAATGTAAGTACAAACCTGTACGAAGGAGGACTTTTGGGCCACATCTCAAAATTCAACTTAGAATGAGGAGACATGAGATGAAAATAATAATCAACCCACTCAACCTTTTGTTCAAGGTTCTTGGTCATCTTTGTTCCATAGCCATCAAATTTACCACTAGATGGATCATTTGCATATGTCTCTTTCTCCTTTTGAGGGAGAGAAAAAAACTCCTGGCCCACATCTTGCAAACTTTGAATAAGTTTTTGAGATATACCATGGTCAGTGATCACAAAGAAACCCCACTCAGAAGCAGCTTCATTGATTTTCTTCACTAAAAGGTTATGTGGTTGAGACAATGAAATCATAGGCACAGTAACACCCTCCATGGCCTTTGTATTCTCTGGCCTTTCATTTGCTAAGCGAATGAATTGTGGTGGAAGCTCCTTTAGCTGATTACAAGCTAAAGTTTGTACTCTTTTGACTTCCATTAATTTTAATGTGAATGATCAATTATTTTTCCTTCAATTCTTATGATATAAGATCAATGTAGGAGAGCTATATATATTTGCATGCAACCAACCATTCAACAAAGTATATTCAAGGAATTATAATACCAAACATTTAGATGTGAACCGAATAAAGAAAATCACTTTACAGTATAAATAAATGGTTTCAACCATATTACTCCTTCAATTTAGACATGCCATGTTATCGTTTTTGCAACCAAATTAAGGCATAACAACAATAATAAATAAAAGTTGATGCTTAAACTTAATTTGGAGTTACTTCCAACAATAACGGTAGATGGTTGAATCGAAACTCTTTTATTTTTCTTAAAACTTGTTTAAGTTATAATCCAATTGGAAAAAAATATTTTGTTGTTTTTCCAGCAGAAAAAATCTAATTGCATTTTTAGTGTCAAACTCAAAGGTAATCCTTAGTGTGTGTAACATTACAATGCAATTTAGTAATAGTCTTCGTCCACAAGTCCTAACTCAACTGGTAAAATATCAAAATTGTTAGACCGAACGCCGTGATCGGAATTCGAACCCCGACACCTCACGGGTTCGAACCCCGACACCTTCACTTATGTGTAAGTTTATAATGGTTTTGTTATTTCGTCTATCTATAAAATAATAAAATAAAATAATAGTCTCCTCTTGCGAGCTTAAACTGTTTTTCAATTGCCCGTAGCTTTTAAAGATACTACTTCAAGAGAGCTTGAACTTAGAACATACATCGATATCCATCATTTTCATTCTCAATTTTATATTTATGTCTTAACTAAAATAATTTCAAAATCAATTGAAAATATATCATTTTATTTAATTTTATATTTATTGGTTAGTTCAGCTATTAATTTTATCAAACAATTCAAATTCAATCATGGAGATTACGAGTTATTCGCTATCAAAAAGTTTATCCATTATTCTACATAAATTCATCTGTCATCAACTAAACTAACTTACACGACATCCACCACTTTTCACCATCTTGTTTTATTGACAAATTTGTGGTAACACCAAACATTTATTTGACTCAAAAGTAACACCAAACTCATTTAGTTGGTGATACTGGAAATTCAACGGATTGTCCTTCAACAAATAGTCAATGAGTCTTGGGGAAAGTGTGAAAGAGGAACTTTTAAGATCCATTTCTGAGATTTTGGAGGCTAGAGTTTTCGTAGACAATGTTGGAGTTTAAGATTTTAAAAAGAAAAAAAAGTTAAAAGAATTTAATCAAAAAATAAATTTAAAAAAATCTAAGATCTATAATCATATAACAATTCAATTACATTTTATATTATGGTTGATTTAGAAAGGAAAAAATAAGCTCATCGTGGGGAGGATTAACAATTATTTAATTGATCTTCTGTTTGTTAAATGGTGTGGCTTGTGCATCAATTTCCTGCTTTTTGTTTTTAGTCTTTGCCTATAAATTTTAGTTCAAATGACAAATGTTAAAGTTTTGTATTTTGATGTTAAGTTGAGCATAACGTTTTATTATGGTAGATTAGTATAATTTGTCTTTGCAATTAAGTCATATTTTGCATTAATGATCTATTTACAATTTTATATAATTTTAATTTTAGGTAAACTCGTACGAGTTCTCAAGTCGAGTTTACGAGTCGAGTATACATAGACAAAACGAATTGAGGTAAACTCTCGAAACATTGGTTGGGAGGAGTGAGGAGTGAAGAACTTTGGAGGGAGGAGATGAGAAGGAAATAAGAGAAATATTAGATCTTATTTGAGCGGTTTTGTACAAAATGATAAATAAATTATTATCATTACTATATTTTTTATCATGGTTATTAAAAAAAAATCTAAGATTTATAATCATATAACCATCCAATTACATTGTATAACATGTTTGATTTAGAAAGGAAAAATAATCTCCCATTTCCTCAAAACGCTTCTTTGTTTGGGACGAGGAAATGAAAATGAAAGAAATGATGTACCCTCAACTTAAACGAGGTTTAATTTTCTTCATAACATAAAATTTCATCAAAACAAGGTAAACTCAATAAAATCTAATATTTCTCTTATTTTCTTCTCATCTTCTACCTCCAAAGTTCTTCACTCCTCTCTCCTCCGAACCATCAAATACAACTTTAGGGTCTATTTAGGTGTTTAAGAAGGGATGTTGCAGTGAACAACTTCATTAATAAAATTAGTTATCGGAAAAGGAGGGGAAGGGAGGAGAGGGCAAAATCTCAGTAAAAGGATGGAGGAAAGAGGAATGTAAGAAATGATAATCAATCAACTTGAATGAGGAGGTTTATTTTTCTTTATGACACAAAATTGGGGAATTATAAAATTATATTCAAGGGGGATTTTAAACGGGTTAGATAAATTCTTCACATTCAATCTAGGTTATTAGGTTATTGTATACTCTCAAAATATAGAAATATATTAATAAAAAAATTATTTATTATTCTCTATAGAAACACTCTTTTAAACAAGATGTTAAATCTTTTGATGGGAAATTTTGTCATTCATTAAGGTTCTATTCAACTTGACGGATTAGTCTCAAAAGTTGTGCTCAAATGATATTTGATTCACACCGTAATAATAACTTTTTCTTTATTTTCTTCTCATCTCCTCCCTTAAAACTTCCAAATAGAGTTTTATCAAAAGAGAAATGATATTTGAATATCCATTTAGTGACAACTTTTGCAATAATTTTCTCTCTCATACTCACATTATTTTTTACTTTATCTCTCTATTGCTATGGTTTCCGTGTCAATGCCACTTTTTTCTTTGTAAAGTATGGTTGTCAAATAAGTTGTCACCAAATTGATTGTTCAAATAACACTCATCTTTATCAAATTAGAGACAATTGTGTTATTTAGACAAAAAAAAAAAAAATTGCATCATATCCCGATATTGTATGAGAATGGGTGTGGATGTTGTACATGATCAGAGAAAAATGACTTGAGGTAGGAGAAAAATAATATAAAAATAAAAAATAGTACAAATATGTTTTCACGCGAAGTTTGTGTAGAAAATATTTATTAATTAAGGAATCCATTTTTCCTGTTTTACGCACACATATATAATTTTTACAAAAGTAGTAAATTAGTAAGGAATAGTCACTATTTGATGACAAAAATCAAGCAAGTGTATTAGTTTGTCGACAAGTAGTCAAATCTATAAAGTTCAGATATTGATTGTTAGTACCATGTTTGATAACTACAAACTATTAACATAGTTTAAATTGATTACTAAATTTTAAGATATCTGAAGAAAATACTTATGCCAGTCTTGGCCAATAGCACTTTTCAATTATTACTACCCCATAATTAAGTACACAAATCATTATTAGAATATGTCTAATGTTAAAAACAATCGAACAGTTAAATCAGGTTAAGCCTCAAAAGTAGGGTTAGTGATCATTGAGACCTAGATCGGTTTATGGACATTCGTAAACACATAAAAAAACATTAAGGGTGTGTTTGATCTGCTAAACATGACAGAATAACACAACACAAGGGAGAACAGTACGTGACAAACTTTCATGGTATTGAATTATTTTTTAACAATCGTATGATTTTTGGGTGACAAAAGGTTATTTTAGTATTTTAGACAAATAGTAATTGGAACGGAAAGTTGTGATGTGGTTTAGTGAGGGACAATAATTTCAATTTTTGTCATGTCTCTTGCTTTTTGTTTGTCATGTCTCCCTGAAACAATTTTACAAATCAAACACTGTACAATTGAAGTTGGTTGTCATGTTATTCATTTTTTTTTAGCTGGTCAAACATACCGTATATATGAAATTAATCGAATAAAATACCAAAGGAATCAATTGCGTTTATATGATAATTTAAAATTGCATGATACAACTAAATTTATGATTTTGTGGGATAATTTTGTGTATGATACAAGGTTAAACAAGACAATTTATTTTGGCTTTATAATTAATTTAATATTTTAAATTAATGTCATATATAATAATTTTAATATTAGGTAAACTCATACAATTTTATAAGTCTATTCAATATAGACAAAATGAGTTGAGATTGAGGTAAAAACTTGTGACAATTTTGTTTTTATTTTTTTAAGGGAAAATTTTGTTTGTGATTATGTCTTTTGGTTTGTATAGCAATGATATTTTCCGTAACCAAAGGTCAATATTATACCAGCTTATATGTTACATACGAATTAAAAGTTTTTACAATTTGAACCATAAACTAACTTCAAGTAAATAGTCACATATCATATCATATGAGATGTATTCACCCGCTTTCACGGAGAAAAATCTTCCGCTTCATGCAAGTAAGCACACCATCAGTTTCCCATGATTAATTTTACCCACTAACTAATTAGAAATCTACATATTTGAGACCTTTAATAAAATACTATATAAGCAACTTCTTTTTTTTAGTTAAAACTATATAAGCAACTTCTTTAATTAAATTACTAGAGGTATATATAGATTTGAAAAGTTTACATTTGATTAGTTTAACACACAAAAGGAATAATGGAAAAGACACAAAGAGTGCAAAATGTAGCTTCATTATCGAATGAAACAATTCCAGCAGAGTTTGTTAGGTCCGAAAAAGAACAACCTGGAAACTCAACTGTTAGAGGGACCCAATTAGAGGTTCCTCTAATTGATTTTAGTAACCCAGATGAGGAAAAAGTGTTACATGAAATCATAGATGCGAGTTGTAAATGGGGAATGTTCCAAATTGTTAATCATGAAATACCTACAGAACTTATAACCAAACTTCAAAGTGTTGGAAAAACGTTTTTTGAGTTACCTCAAGAAGAAAAGGAGCAATATGCTAAACCTCCTGATTCTAAATCTATTGAAGGTTATGGATCTAAGCTTGGTAATGATATTGATAACAAGAGAGGTTGGGTTGATCATTTGTTTCATAAGATATGGCCACCTTCGGATATTAACTATCGATTTTGGCCTAAAAATCCTCCTTCTTACAGGTTACTTATTTATGCATGCCTCTTATTACAAGCTTCTATAATTCTCCTAATTCGATCGGTCAATCGATTGTTAAATTGTAAATTATTACTAATGAGCAGTAGGTCTTATAAGACTCATGAGTCATTATATATATGGTCGGTTAATTTTGATATGTTGGCCGCAGAGAGATCAACGAGGAATACGGCAAACACCTACATGGGGTTGTAGACAAGTTGTTCAAAAACTTGTCAATAGGGTTAGGGCTTGAAGGTCATGAGCTAAAGGAGTATGCAGGGGGTGATAACATGGTTCACTTGTTAAAGATCAACTATTACCCACCTTGCCCCTGTCCTGATCTTGTTCTTGGTGTTCCAGCTCATTCAGACATGTGTTTTATCACGCTTCTTGTCCCAAATGATGTTCAAGGTCTTCAAGCCTCTAGAGATGGACAATGGTACGATGTTAAGTATGTCCCCTCGGCTTTTGTAATTCACATTGGCGACCAACTGGAGGTATATATACATGTCTTGCATAGTTGCATTGTACCTTAATGTTTGATTATTGTTTTTGTGACATAAAGAGATAAGTTGAATTTCTTGCATCAATTTTCTATAGAAAATTTACATGTATGTATAGTAGAGGATAGGTTCTTCTAAAATTTGAAAGAAAGATAAAAAAAATTAAGGCTTAATTGCGTTTTTGGTCCCCTATGTTTCAAGAAGTTGCGATTTTGGACTCCTAACTAATCAAAATACAAAATAGCCCCCTTTGTATTGGATCTTTGGTAGTTTTGGCTCCCTAAACCAATTTTGACTCGGTCAACGCTGACGTGGCACTTTAAAGGCGACACGTGTGCATTGTTTTAATTAAAAATAAATAAAAAAAGCCACATATAAATTAAAGAATTAAATAAATGAAAAAAAAACAACAAATAATTAAAAAAATAAAAAATAAAGAAAAAAAGGAAGGAAATTGTGTTCCAAAATCTGATTTTAGCTCTTCTTCCTCTCACCTCTCTCTAAAACACTGATTCAAGAACCTCTCTCTAAAAATGATGAGTAGCTCAATGCAAATGTTCTATCGAACGAAGCGAAAGTTTCGTTTTTATCAAAAGAAAAAGGAGCATATTACATGCACTTTGGTATATATAAAGGGCACAAAACAAGGCAGCTATATTAGTTGCATGTTGCTTATACATAACTTGAATAAGAATCACACCTCTATTGTTCCATAACAATCCAATAGCCTGATATATTTATCATATAAATTCTTTTTTCCCTCTCTTACTCTGTCGTTTCCTATTTGTATATTTATTATAAACTGCTCAGTTATTTGTTAATTTGCAGTTATAAATGCAATATTATCAGTGTCAGCATGAATAATGCAAGAATATCTGAATAATCTTTAATAGTATGAATATCTATTCTTGAATCAGTTAAAAAGTGTTTTAAAACTCCTCATCTGAGACTCAATAACTCCTACATGTTACCTTGAATGCATGAATAAGAACTCCCTGTATTATCAATTTGATGATCTCCCAAAAAAATCAGAACAATCACATATTGTTTACATTATTAAAAGTATAATGATAGTTTCTATTTATATTTCCTCATCAACTCTATTCCTGAATGCTACAACTAGATTACATGTGTTTAAAAAATTAGAATGTCACTTTACTTCCTCGTGATTCTGGTTACAATTCGAATATGAGAGAGATTCAATCAGAGCAAATTCATGGTGTTGATGAAGCAGTGACAGAAAGCTTCAAGATTTTGGAACAAAGAGTTTTGGAGAGAGAGAATCAGTGTTTTAGAGAGAGATGAGAGGAAGAAGATGGAGAATTAGATTTTGGAACACGATTTCCTTCCTTTTTTTTCTTTCTTTTTTATTTCTTTTAATTATTTGTTTTTTTTTTCATTTATTTAATTCTTTAATTTATATGTGGTTTTTTTTATTTATTTTTAATTAAAACAATGCACACGTGGTGGCTTTGAAGTGCCACGTCAGCGTTGACCGAGTCAAAATTGCCAAAGATCCAATATATATGAGGCTGTTTTGTATTTTAATTAGTTAGGGGACCAAAATCACAACTTCTTGAAACATAGGGGGCCAAAAGTATAATTAAGCCAAAAATTAAAGTAGAAATAGTATAACTGATTTATATATGGTGACATCAGATAATGAGCAATGGAAAATACAAGGCTATATTACACAGAACAACAGTGAGCAAAGATGCAACAAGAATTTCTTGGCCAGTGTTCATAGAACCGCAACCAGAGCAAGAAGTTGGGCCTCACCCAAAACTGGTTAACCAAGACAACCCACCAAAATTCAAGACCAAGAAATACAAAGATTATGCATACTGTAAGCTCAATAAGATCCCTCAGTAAGTGAAACTGCTTGTACCAATTCAGACATATTGCAGGCTGTTATAGTATAATTAGAGAAAAAGCTAAGTCCTCAAAGTAGAGTGGACAAATTGGTTAGTGAAAATGGACTTGTGTCACTTGATCTAATAATTAATCCGAAAGGAGGAGGAGGAATGATGTGTAAAAGAGGAAAGAAATTGTTGTAAATAATAGTGTAAATAGTAATGTAGTTTTAAATTCAATTTTTTTAAAGGTTGATTTTATAAATTAGTATAAGGAAGAAGAAGAAAAAGTTCAATTCAACAGACTACAAACACTTAATCACTATATCTATCTAAACGTAGAGTTAACATCAAAGCACAAGTGGTTTAATGGTAGAATAGTACCCTGCCACGGTACAGACTTGGGTTTGATTCCTGGCTGCTGCAAAAATACGTTTGCTGTGATATTTGGGTCAAATATGGTGACGGGTTTATACTATCGTTTTGTCTTCTAGGATGAAAATTCGATATAAACATTCATTATTTTAATCAATTTATTTGTTCATTTGATTTATAATCATCATACTTTGACTATCAGACTGATCAAATTAAATTTAATAAGACTTAACTTACAAACCAAACTATTCTCCTGAATTTGTGCCTCCTCATCATCAACTTATTTCATCTTGTATCAAATTTCCATGTTTAAGCTTTCGACCATGGACACACTGTGACTCACCCCTTTGAACTACACCTTGACACTACCAATAGAAGATTAAACATGAAAAAACTGATTTCTTTACAGGAAATAAAAATAAATCACCATAGGCAACCAAAAAGAAAGAACAAAATTTGGGAATTTTTTAACAACCTAATTGCCTTATTTGATAATAAGAAATTCGAAGAACAAAAGAAATTGTACCCAGATTTATTGTTCGAATATGAATCTTCGATAATTCTAGAGTTTTCTAGACATAATAAAGACATAGGTTTTAAGTTCAAATTTTTTAGTTCATGCTTAACTACAGTTCATGTAGTTTACACCCACGGCCCACCCACTCAAATGATGATTTTTTTTTTTTTTTTAAAACAAAACACAAAATGATGTACTGCATGCAACATATTTGATATATAATTAGATCTTTAATGAACTGCAACGGATTTGAACGAACTGCCTTCGATGGAAAATTAGCAGATTTTCAATAGAAGATGAAAGATGTTGACGATAAGGAGGCAGACTCGGGAAATGTGCCAGGATAAAAAAAAATTCATTAAAACAATTAAATTGTAGTTTACATGTTTACCCATCACTTTGAATTACTTTGAAAAGGAAGTGTTGGGTTTTTGGTCCAAAGTGAAAAGGTGCACTATGCCGGAATACTAGTCAGGATCCGTTGACACCACTTACACTAAATCTCAACCGTTGAGTTTAATAAATCCTACGTTGCATAATAAACAAAAACTAAGTACCTATTTGCCATCACGGTGGGTGCCCACCAAAACCACGTTTTTCTAAACTCTCCAATTTGGAGCTTCTTTCTTTTGACGGTGGAACTGTATTGGGACGCACAATTAAAGTAGAAAATGTGATGGCAAACCTAGAGCTGTCAAAATGGGCGGTCCGGCCCTAAACGGGCCGGCCCTAACGGGCTTCGGCCTTTATCGGGCCGGGCAAAAAAGCCCGGTTGAAAAACGGGCTTGAAATATACTACCCGAGCCCAGCCCTACACGGGCCCGGGCTAACAGGCCGTATTAAAAGTCACATTCTTTTAATATAAAAAAGTACTATAAAATACTCCTATAGATTTTTTTATAAATAAATTTTTATTATGTTTAAATAATGTCTAGCACAAAAAAAAATTGTAAACATTTTCGTACACTAGTCGTAAAGTAAAACGGCGAGGAAAACAATTTTAAATAAATTAGATACGTTATGGTTATAGATATTTACTTCCCTAAATAACGAAACGAGTAAATATAATTTTATATTACATTCATATGTGTTAATTCATTGAATCTTCACTTTTATTTTTTAGTTTGATAATCAACTAAGTAAAGAATTATTTGAAAAATATATATAATTTATAGGATTTTTTTGTTATGTGGGCTAACGGGCTACCCGCGGCCCTTTCGGGCTAGCCCTAACGGGTACCGGGCTTTTTAGGGCCGGGCTAAAAAGCCCTATTAAAATTCGGGCTCAATATTTAAGGCCCAAGTCCTATAATTAATCGGGCTAAACGGGCCGGCCCGTAAGACCCGACCCGTTTTGACAGCTCTAGCAAACACACAATAAGCCAATTTGAAATCAAAGCACCGTATCACTTCTCTTCTTCGGTTGGGAAAATTGTGAATCAATTTCTTCTCCAATAGATGAGAATCAATTCATATTACTTTTCTTTTTGTTTAGGTTGTAAAGATCAATTTATTGTTGGATAGGACTTCAATGGAGATCAAAATTTTCCCTCAATAGATTTAATATTGTTGCATTCTCATAGCATGATTCTAATTTGAGACCTCTGATTATCATCAGTATGATATACCTTATCATCTCTTCCAAGTGTTATTGGATAATAATACTTATTAGTTTGACTTAATATATGTTTTTATTATTTCTTATGTTTCTAACATAATCGACCGTTGACGTTTCGTAAAGTTAGCATTTAGTATAATTTTTTCTTTTTGACAAGATTTAGTATAATATGTTATATTTTGCATTAAACTATTGTATTATTTTACAGCGTCTTTATAATCTTAATAAATATCACATATATATTAAACAATATAAAAAGTTTGAAATTCAATTTTTTAAAAGAGTTGATTTTGCAAACTAGTATAAGGGAAAAAATATATTCAAATAAACGCACTGCAATCATGTGATAACTATGCATGTATATAAACGTTCTTTCAAAACAATAAAAATATATGTATATAAACGTAGGATCCGTTAACATGAAAGCACCAGTGGTCTAGTGGTAGAATAGTACCCTGCCACGGTACAGACCCGGGTTCGATTCCCGGCTGGTGCAATTGTTAGCTGTGATGAAATTTGTGTCAAATGTGTTGACGGGTTCATCACTATCGTTTAACTTCGGTTGCGAAAACTGGCACATCTGAGCTTTCTTTTTGTTTTTTTTTTTTACCTTTTCAAAAATCTTCAAATTTTGCTTTAGCAATCATCATTGGATTGGAACCACACAGTAGTGAATTTGTGTGCCTTCAAATTGTTGAGTCCCTAGATCTTTTGTAAAAAGATTGTTATTTTTGAATTATGCAGAATTTAATGGTGTGCTGAATTTCAGCATGTATCAGCTTCTGTTGAATGTAACAACTTACAAACAATTACAATGTCTTTCTAGACATCTCTAAAATGTCTACATCAAAATACACCTCTTTATCCTTTATATCTTACGAAATTTATGTCATGTAAGTACAATATTAATCTAACAACTAACTAATAACATTTGTCATTAAAAAAATACAATATTATTAACCAATCCATGAAACAGGTACAACTGAAACACATCAAGCTTTTCTCACATAAAACTGTAGTACAATCAACTTGTTATTTAGTCTCATATTTTCATGTAGATTGGGAGATATAGAGTTCTGAAAATAATACAACCAAAATCAATGTATGTACGCATAATCCAAAGAACTGAATCATAGGAATAACTCTGCTTTATATTGTTGCTGAAAAAGTAAAACAATTTCTAAGACCACCTTCTGATTTCTCCCTCTACTGCTATATAAAAGTATAACAATTAAAATAATTTGTTTTCTTTACAAAAGTAAAAACAAACTACTGCAACAATAGTCACTGTTTGTTGCAAACAGGCAATATATCAAAATGACATTAATCTCAGTAGTGCACATGTATAATTCATTATGCACGTCCATGTGAGCTTAGCTCAGTTGGTAGGGACATTGCATAATTTATGCAGGGGCCGGGGTTCGAACCCCGGACACCTCACTTCTCCCCAATTTAATTGTGTGAGCTCTAGTCACTAAGCTACTTGACCAAAAAAAATAAATCATTATGCACAAAACACTGATAAAATTTGGATAAAAGAAGTATACGACTACACGAGCTCAATGTCTAGAATCATCTCTACCAAACACTGATAAATTTTGGATATAACACCTCCACGATAAGAAACTTAACAAACGGATCAATAATCAGCTGCATCTTTCTCCTTAACTTATCAACCACGTTTACAAAAGTTTTGTAACAAAACCAAAGAATATATTAAAATAATTATGCTATATGATTAAAAATTGTAAAAGAAACAAAAGAAAAACATAAACTAGAATAATAGTTCACCAGAAAAGATTACTTCATTTGATTTAAATCTTGTTAAAACTTACAAAGGAACATAGCCAAGTAAGAACCAAAATAAGCATTAGACGGAACAATCGCGTGTTCCAATTAAATAGTTAAAGTGTAACACAAAACTGCATCTTCAACCACTCAAAAAAGTGTGCTGCTTGGTGCTGCAGGTTGAATGGGATTCAAACTCAAAACCACCACCTTCTTTTCAATAGTGGTAAATACATTACTCCGTTTCTTCGAATCGCTCGGTCCCAATGTAAAAATATTGTTATCTTTGGAATAATTAGGGAGGATGCTACCACGGTTTGATGTTTCGACCACACCGGATCAAGAGTTAAAAACATGATTGCATTACCAATTGCTACGTGTCAATGTCAAATCCCTTTGTCCAATAAGGAACGCAATATATTAA
Organism: Medicago truncatula; assembly: GCF_003473485.1. Lineage (NCBI taxonomy): Eukaryota > Viridiplantae > Streptophyta > Magnoliopsida > Fabales > Fabaceae > Medicago > Medicago truncatula. Next base: position 36,270,454 of record NC_053044.1, read on the forward strand.
GATTCCAAAAGAGAACGAGACACATATTGTAATCGCAGCATATGCATATGCTCTCCAAGGGTCGCTACTTTTTCTCATTGCATTAAACTCAGCAGCAAAAGTAGAGACAGTACTAAGGCACCCCATCACTCCAAACTGTATTCCTGCTACAACAGTATCACAATTCCTTGTGTTCACCTGCATCAAATAAATAAACGCTGGTAAAGGATGCCGTTATCTTAGTATTGAAGATTTTTGTTATCTTTGTATTGAGAAAAAAAAAAAATTGCCTAATAAATTTGCTGATTCAAAAAAAAAAAAAAATGCTGGCAAAGAAACTTACTGCATTCTTTATAGTAGAAAGTGCAGCCATAGCACAAGCAGCTGATACATTGGCAATTAGAGTCCCAAATGGTATCCATTTAAATCTTAAACCATCTTTTCCTAACCCATGTCCATTAAGCCTCGCTAAGAACCATCTAATCCACACACCTATAGGTCCAACCATGCAAGCAAACCACAACTCAGCAGCACTGCCACCACGCTTGAACTTAGCCTTTACTAATGCACCACTGACACCCCATAATACGCCCAATATCACCAAGAAGATCATCATAATTGTCAATTGGCGACGGTAGCTGTCTACTTTGAAGTTGATCATAAAGGTACCGTTTTCTGGTTTTGTAATATTCTGCCTGTTGAGAAGCAGTCTGAAACCCTTTGCAGTTTCAATCCCAAATGCGATGGAAACGGCAACGAGAGCTAAACCTGAAAATTTCCAATTGTCAAACAACATAATATCAATTGAGTCATACTGAAGGGAAAAACAAAAGATCAATTTAACTACTTGGGATAAGTATCAAAAGTGTAAAAAAAAACTATGATTGAATGAGATATAAGCTTAAAATAATGTTACACACCATCATGAAATGAGCTTAATTACCTATTAGAAAGCCAAGTGAAGAGATGACCCAGTGGCCGGAAGCACTGAGTTCAAGCATTTTTTGATTCCAACCACTGAAGGTTGTAAGGCTCCCCAAGTAACCAGTTGTTATAGCTACGGCTAGATGCTCTGACACATTAGATATGTCTTTTTTGTATACAACACCAAACCATCCCATTAAAAATGAACCGATCTGAAATGAAATGTAAGAAAAAAAGTGCATTAGCATCATGTTATCTGAATCAGGTTCCTTTTGTGTGCACTTCAAAATCGGGCTTAAGTTTCACTTTCACCAACAGCAATTTAAAACTTCTAAATTGATTATAATAAAACAAGATTCAGAACTAATTTACAACCGAGATCTTTAGATAAATAAAGCGTGTCATTTTTTAAAGTTTGCCAGTGAAACTGTATTTTAGAAAGATGCAAAACAATTTTTTTCTATTGTTTATCCTGCAATAGATCAAAGATTTAGGATGTGCAAAATCGAAAAAGTGGCTAATCTTTTTCTGTCATGGCCCATGAGAAAAGGAATGACTAAATACTTAAACCTCTAACTAAATGTAGAAAATTTCTATTTGGATCCACATCCAGAAGGTGTTAATCTTTTTCTGATTTGTTAGACAAGCAATAGATATGGTGAATTTAATACATATTGTGCTTTTAAGAATGTTATTACAATATTATTTAATAGCTATGCTCCTGGCCAAACAGTATTTATCTTTGTGAAACACACCACAACACATAAACAAAAGACATAAAAATAATGAAGATGGGAAAGGGGACATACCATATTAGAAGGAAGGTCAAGGTAAAGAATAGTATGGTTGCTAGTCACGTTGGCAACCCCAGGGCCAAATAATTTTTGCAGTAAATATCTTGTGATGACCTGCATAGTTATTATGAAAATTTGTGTATTAGCTTACAAGTACCATTATCAATATCAGTATTAGTATAGCTAACAATTCAAGCTAAATGAAAACTTAAAAGGTTTGTGTATTACCCCAAGAATTCCGAAAACAGCTAACTGAGCCGTACATGAAACATAGTCTAGAAACTCCGGCAAACCTTTAGATGGTTCCTGAAAATATACAAAATCAACTATCCATATATGATTAATCGGCGAACATTAAAAAACTGATATCACAAATCACAATCACATGGCAAGAAGTGTGAACGGTTGAATGAAGAGTGCTTACAAATTTTGAGTCTTGAGAACCAACTCTTGCATCGGTAGAAAGAGGAGGGGTGGATGAAAGTTGATGAGGCAAAGGTCTAACAGAGGAGTTTGGATGCAATGTATGCAACTCCTGTGGAATGGAAACAACACCACCACCACCACCTCCATTTTCAGAGTGAAAACTGTTGCTTTGGCTGAACCTTCTGCTCGGAAGAGCTCGATCTCCAATGTCACCGGCTTCTGAAACACTCTCGCAATCAATACCGTTATCTGTGTGATGGCTTCTATGACTTGACATGCTCAACGAACGCCTTTTAATTGAAGAACCACCATCACTGCTCATTCTCTCCATGTCAACGATTCCAACACCAAACTAGATGCAATTTTGACTCCTCCAACCACCCTGCAACTTGGACAAGATTGAGTTATAATTTAATACTAACGCTTTTCTATTTATTTATTAAACAAACACATTATGATTAATTATAAAATGCGGTGTGTGAAAATACAAAAACTAATTATCTCTTACGCAACCAATGTTGACTTTATGCATGGAATCACGAGGATAAATAAGAATCAATGATGTCAACTAAATTGTATGGTTTTGATTTTAAATTAATTTTTTTTCTTATTTGAATTTTCTGTCGTCAGTCTCTCAGGATAAAGTAGCTGGAAATTCATACAGCCATTGAATTATGAATGCATCAAAATAAAAAAAAAATAAAAAACTATTTATATATAAAAAATAAAAGATGACGTAAACTTGATGTGCCCAACAAAGGAGGCTGAAACGCAAGATGTCGTTGTCAAAAGAAAAGGAATTGGAGAAGAAATGTTTGAATCACCACTTACCCTTTTGAATGAGGGGACGGCGGCGAATAAGTCCGGCACAACTGCTCCGGCGGCGAGTAACGGCAGCTCCGATGACGTTCGTGGAAGAAACGAGTTTTTTTTTACTTGTTGAAAATAATGGCAAGAGAAGACAGGTGAGATTTCTTTCCCCATATTATCTGGCAGTTATATTTTAACGGAAGACATCACAGCTCAGGACTCACATGCAAACGATGGGCATAGATTATATAAGTGATTCTGGTTAAGCTAGCAGCATTTTCTTTCCCCACCAAAAAGTTTCAGCTTATTAATTAATCATCACGAGACTATGATTAAGGATGCTTTTGTTTCAGTTTTCAGAAAGAAAAAAAATTGATTTTGTGTTAAAAGTATCTGGAGGCATAGCCGTGTCAAATCATGGAACGCAGGAATCATGGCCAAAAAAATACACACGATTTTTTTTTGGTGGTCGAGTTTGAAACCAAACCTTCTATAATCAACTGTTAAATTCATGAGGACAAATATACATGAAAATAAAAATAAATTGCAATATTTTAAAAAAAATATATATTAAAAAATAACCAATTAACCAAATCCATGTGATAATTAATTTTGTGTATGTTTCCTAAAAAATTAATTAATTTTGTGTATGTTAGTTTTCGTTCACAACAAATTACCATATGATACATTCTCCATAGAAAGGAGGAATAAGATAAGGATCATTCCTTAAAAAAAAAAATTAAGGATCATTAACCACCACAAAATAAAGAAATTGAACATAAAATTTGGGATGGCAAAAAGGGTCAATCTGCCCCGTTCTGCCTCACCCCATCAATAATCTATCTAAAAAGGACGAAGTGGGGGCAGACCAATTAATGATGTAGGGTTGAAAATTTCACTTCATCCCCGTTTTATGACGGTCCGAAGAGTTGACCCGTCAATGTTTCTTTTTAAAAAATATTTATTAAATATTTCACATAAACAATGTAAAAATATATAAATTTAAACCCAATTTAAAAGAAATCTAAATATATAACTAATAACATTTTTTTTAACATTTGGAATATATAAATAATTGTATTCGATATATTTTCCAACGTTCAAACCTTTTTTCTTTACGAAGAATGTAGTAAATTTTTCACATCTTACAACAATAGTCACATGAAATCAAGACTTCTTATTAAGGTTCAAATATTACGCATTTGATGAAGTCGAGCCATGCAGAATAATTGATCAAGATTTGACGACATTAGTTTCAATCACACATTGTAACTCTAAACCGTTCAAATTTAAATCATCCCATCTTGAACATCACTTCATGAACACAACTGTATCAAATGAGATATTTCGCAAATGCACAAAATCTAAATCCCTCCAACTATCTACCCCATGGACCCAACAAATTCACTATTGATATTGAACACCATAGCACACATGACAAAACTTCGAACACACAAAGTAGCCAAACACCCAAACAAGAAGGTACTTACTTAATCTCTATGCTCACTCACATTCTGGAAACAGGGATATAGTATAGTAAGATCCCAAAAGAAAATGAAACACAAATGGTAACCATAGCATAGACAAATGCTCTCCAAAGATGCTTGTTTTCTATCATTTCATACAATTCAGCAACAAATGTTGAAACAGTACTCAGACATCCCAATAGACCAAATTGAAGTCCTGTTATCACAGTATCACAATTTGTAGTATTCACCTGCACCAATAATCAGGTTTATAGCAATATTCATCACAACCTCCAAAATCATGTGTCGAAAATTCATTCAGAATAACTAATATAATCAAAATATTTTAAATCCATAGACTGGTGGAGTCATGCATTTTAAAGACTAGATTGATAATTCAATTGTACAAAAGAACTTACTGATTTCTTGAGGGTGGCAAGTGCAGCCATGATACAAGCAGCAGAAAAATTGGCAATAAGAGTCCCAAATCGAAGCCATTTCAGAAACCCTCCGCCAATTTCGCACTCATTAAGTCTAGTAGCTAAGAACCACCTAAGCCATACACCAAGAGGTCCAACAATGCAGGCTAACCACAACTGAGCTTCACCCCCACCATTTTTGAACTCATTTATTTCCAAAGCACTACTCACACCCCATAACAAAGCTAATATCACCAACAACACTATCGTCACTACCAATTGACGAGGGAAGCTGTCAACCTTCCAACTTACTTTAGAGATAAAGTTGCCACTTCCATGTCTCATGTTTAGTCTTTTTAGTAACCATTTGAATCCCTTCGCCGTCCAGAAACCAATGATGATCGACAAGGCTACAAGCAACATGCCTACAAAACTCCATTTCTTTACAATGTGGATAATTGCACAGATATTTTAGAAAGTAATTTGGTTAAGTAACATATACCTAAACATGTATGCAAAACTATTTTGTCTTGTTAGTACATAGTCTTTAAATTGCACTTATTACCTATTAGAAAGCCAAGAAAAGACAAGATCCAGTGTCCAGCGACACCAAGCTCGAGCATTTTCTGATTCCAGCCGCTGAAAGTTGTTAGGCTCCCCAAGTAGCCGGTTGTTAGACCAATTGCAAGATGTTCAGATACACAGGATATATCTCTTTTAAAAACAAAACCAAACCATCCCATCAAAAAGGAACCAATCTGGAAAAAAAATTTAAAAAAAATCAATGAGAACACTGCAAAAATTAGCCTTCTAATCAATGAACTTCGATAAAATGCATTTGATGAGAATGTTCAAGTTTCTACAATGATCCTAAGAAAGCAAAAATTGAAGTTTAGATGAGTTAATTCTCCTGCATTATATGCATATGTAAGCCATCACATGAATTCTCCAAGCTCAAAACCTAGTACAAATGGTTCCACTTTTAATCTAAGGAATCAATTAAGATAAAGAATTTAAAACGCAGAGTATTGTTAATGCCTGTCATTCAATAATATTTCGTCCGAACATGTTGATGCATATACAGCAATTCCAATAAACTCTTGAACTTCTTTTCAATCAGCCAAATGATTCTTTGGACAAGATATAGTTATCATGAAAACAATACTCTAAATTTTACTGATATAATCCACCTAGTCTACATTTTCATCATAAACGTATAACTACCATGGTTATTTTCTCCTTTTATTCTCCTTTAGAATTCAAAGAAATAAATCTAAGAATCAGTGAATGCAGAAAGAGAGGCAAACCATATTTGATGGCAGATCAAGGTAAAAAACGGTATGATCACTGGTCACACCAAAACCACCTGGTCCAAATGACTTTTGCAATAAGTACCTCGTTAAGACCTGCATATTTATTATGACAATCGGTGTATTAGTATCATGATCTTTTTAAAATTTTCCTCTCCTAATTGAATTGCGTCGAGTAGATGATTAATGGTGTGACATCTAATTGTATTCATTAACCATCCACTAGTTATATTCATTAATCATCCACTAAACATAATTTAACACATTCAAATTGTGTTAACCGTCTAATTTGTTGTTGAAATTTGAAGTCAAATTTGTGTGTCAAAATTACCAGACTCATTTAACATATTTTCTAGCATCTATCATACTCTTTAACATCAGGAAATGTGTAAAAAAAATAGAAAAAAACTCAAGGTCATAGCACATAGTTAGCAGCATATTACCCCAAGAATGCCAAAAACAGCCAAATGAGTTAGACATGAAACATATTCCAGTAGCTTGGGTATCTTGTCAAGTTCCAGAACCTAAAAAACAAAGTAAAAGCATGACTCAATCGTGAGGAAACTAATACAATTTGAATTAATTAAGTTTAAATATATCACTAACAACAAAAAAGGAAAATTTCTAAATGAACCTACTTGTTTTATGTCTTCATAATTAACCTTTCCATTTGTTGAAACAAAGATGGGAAGGTCAAGGTGTTCTTGTGGATTTACAATATAGTTATTATTAGATGGCGGCAATTCATGTTCCATTGCAGGATTGTACACAACTGTTCCATTTTCTGGTTTGATATATAAAGACAGGTCAAAGCCACCACTCTCACTTTTCCTTCGTCCTTGAAAAGCTATATCTCCTGCAGCTGAAAAACACTCGTGATCCTCAGCTTCGTCATCACCAACACCTACATTTTGACACACTGAAAGCCTACTAACTGCAGAACCCCAACTGCTCGTTCGCTCCATCGTGATCCTCAAAAGATAGATAAAAACTTATTTCCTTCTAAAATAAAAAGAGCAAAGATCAATAAATTATACTATCACTGTGTTTCTTTCTATAGGAAACATGACTATAACATTCAAAACATCTTACCTTAAGATTAGATTAAATAACAGATCATTGTGAACTTCCGAAAAATAACTCGAAAAATTATTGCATCTGTTATACCTACTTAAGCTGTAAGTTAATGTGACAGAGATGAAGCAGTTATCATGCCAACAGTATGATGTATCATACAAAAGGATATAAATGGCATCAATGTACTAGTACTAAAAATGTCAGCACTGTGATTTAGTTAGAGTTAACTACATATTTATGGTTATTTTATTGGAATCGTGTGCACAGTTGAGTTATTATATGAAGTAAATACAAAACCAAGTTGTGCATGTGGTTTCTCATTGAAGGATAAAGGTTAAGTGGTTAGAACTTAGAAGTGGCAACTACTATTTAACTCAAATAAGTAGTGCCAGCGCTGAAATGAAAGAAGCCTACTTTGATGCAATTAAAAAGGGCTACAACAACCTAAAAAAAACAGTGATGAATTATAAGTTTTTGCGAGCTTAATTTCTCATTTCATGATTCTTAAAAATTACTATCGTCTCAATTTACTCATCCAGACGTAAAAATGATATTGTTTAGTCGAGGTTTATCCATCTTCATTCATCTGGGCATGAGAAAAAACATTTTTCCCTGTTGAGATTGGTAATTTCATAGATGTGTTAAAAGTGAATTTCTAGAAAAGCTTTTCCAACCTCCAAAAGCACCTGTACTTGCATTACTTATTTCTTCTTCTCGGTTGTAAAAATGGATTATGTTTGGATTGTTTCCCAACCGTTTTGATGTGCTTTTCTGTTTCTTGGGGCTTAGGCCATGCAAAAATAAATAAATAAACTTCCACGGCATTCCTCTCAATTCCGGAAATAGTCCATATAGACATGGCAACGGGGCGGGTATAAGTTTTGCCTACCCCATTCCCAACTTTGATGGAGTTGGTTATCCCTGTCTCCAATTTCAAGAAAGATGAAAAATATAACCTTAGATATAATGGGGTTCGAGTATCCCCATCCAATCTCGCATGAACTTAGATTCATTTTTGTACTTTTTTTTTTTTTTTTATTAAAAACAGTATATCAAAATTACGTCGATTCAACAATCTCATTTAAAATAATAATCAAAAATAGAGGAAACAATTTTGCTTAAGCCTCACCTTAAAAATCAAAATAAAAATATAAATGTAATTTAAAAGTTTGTTTAAGGGTTTCAAATTTAAAAAAGGTAAAAATGTAATATTTATATGGACAAGACAGTTTTGACTATCAACGTCTCCATTACCCCACTCCCATCTTTTGAGATAAGGAAAAAGTACTCTTTAAAACACCTCACACACCAACAAGTAGTTACACTTACAACTAGGTGGTTTTTAGAAAGAAAAAATATCTTTTTTTAAAATTTTGTTTTAAGAAGCTAAATTAATCCACATAAATTAACACAAGGGAGAATCGAGTTTGAACTTTAAGGAGGAACACTCAAAAAATCTCAAGCCAACACCACCAGACCAACCTAAGCGGCCTCACTCACCGCAATCTCCACCAGCTGCAACATGTCACTTAAAAAGCTTTATTTTATTTTTATTTTTGAGGAAGTCACTTAGCAAGCTTAACAACTTGATAAAATGTTGTTTGAACTGAGTTTAGTTGGTTAGAAGTTAGTTACAACCCGTAACTAGTTACTCGAGCTGCTTAGTTTACATCACATTTCAAATCACTGAATCTATGAGGTTTCTACTACTCTTAATTCTCTCTGCTGCACTTTCGTTTTCTTGCAATTTCTTGAGTTTTCTCTACAATTTCTTGCTTTTTCTCGAATTTTCTTCGATTTCTTCAATTTCTTGATTTTCATTTGAAGCTTTCATGGCACATAATATCAATGATCCTTCGCAAAAAAGTTTATCGTAATACTATGTTCATCCGAGTGAATATCCAAACTTTGTGACTTATAAAGCACAATTGGACGGTGCAAATTACTCGGCTTGGACTCCGGCTATATGGACAGAGCTTTAGACACCAAGAACAAGTTCCAATCAAACAACCTATTAAAACGCTTACTTACTAACTCCCCACCCTGCTGTTATTCATTTTCTTCTTAGTAAAACTATATATCCCCTCAATTAACAATCAATTTTTTATCGAACATTTTTCTATACAAATTTGTCGTTAACACATATCCGTGTTCGAACAACAATGGGACAGAAAGTTGAGAGTACTGAAAGTCAAGCAGCATTTTAACCAACAAAGTAAAAATGTTATTCGAGATGAGGTCTGATTTGGAGAATCAAATTCTTATCCCTGAAGAATGAATACAAATGAATTTACTTTTGAAGTTTGAAAAGTGAAATATACAACATACATGTCTTCTATGAATTTGCCTTTTAAGATAGATTAAAGTTGCACTTTACTTATGGGGGCAGTATTATGGAAAATGATGGATGTTGTATTGCAATTAAAATAAGAAATTAGAACACACACACTTCTATTGTTTTCCACAAAATTACATGGAATTTAGTACGACCTACTCGAACTTCAACTAATATGAGAGAGCTAGTTAGAAAAGTGTTAGAGATCTGTATCGTTAAACACACTTTTGAAAGCATTAGCTCCTGTGAGAAGGAGTCATTTGAGTCTTTCCAACACACCACGATAACGCAAAAACTACTTTTACCATGTTCGTCATCAGAGAAATGAAACGCCCTAGTGAAATTTTATGATATAAAAACAAATTGAACTCCAAAGACTTGCAACCTGATAAATAGAAGGAAAAAAATTGGGCAACTGCAAAACACTGGTGTTAATTAAGCACATTTGCCTCTACTTTTTCTGCTTCAGTCAGTACCGTCTGCTGAAAAAATTCCCCGTAAATACTATAGAATGCTAATCTAAAAATGTAAAACAAAAAACAAACGCATAACTGATGAAAGAATGAACCTGCAGTTCAGGAAAAAGACGATCATCAGCAACAACCACCATAGTATGATGTTATATGTATGACACGAAATCAACCAACATAAAATGGAAACATTACTTCTATAAAGTTATGTGCCCTGTCGATACTCGAGTTGCTTTGTGTTCTCCAGTAAAATCTGTCAACCAATAAAGAAATTGGGAATTAAGCTATGTGATAGAAACCAGAAATCTGAAGGTAAACACTATATCTATTATTTCTGCAAATGGTTGAGCTTAGAGCTCTTATAATGGTGGAAACTGAAAAAGAAAGCTGAAAACTAAACCAGAGTTCAAGAACTCCTACACCAGAGCAGTATTGCTCCTGACCGACTCTAACAACTTAGCAGAATGAACGCCTCTTAACCATTCCATCTCTTTTATAACAGAACCACTCCCACTCACACTTCTTCTACTACCTTTTAGAAAGTGTGGTCATGTAAAGAGGGCCCAATGATTGGGTCAGCTAACCTAATGGACCTTGGGGTGTCCTATCACTATGAAATGAATGCAACAGTGTTTTTACTCCTGTATCAAATAAATAAGACAGGTTCTTACTTCTCACATGTAGTTTGCAATTGCTTTGCAACCTTCCGTGGCCAATTGCATAACATTTTCCAAAATGTCAATTGGTAGTTTAGAATCCATCTACATATTGCATTTTTTAGTAGCTGCTGTAACAGCCATTTAGCAGCTACTACAGTGAACTTTTTGTTAAAATCTAAAAAAGCCCTCAATTTGTAGTCGTTTTTAAGAGTTTTGGTCATTTGACCCTGCAACTTTTTTGTTTTATATTGGGTTGAAATATTGGTAGGCCTGTTCATGGCTCAGTTTTCTGAGAAAATCAAACTGAACTAGAATATCAATTCACCCTAGCTGAACACTTATCATCATCTTTATGAACTGCACCAAACTAATTTTCCAACTCAATGCACTAGATTCTATGGTTTTGAACTAAACAATTTTACAATGACAGAATTTAATTGCATGTGTATGCAGAATCAAACTGAACATTGGTCCTAGTTCTTCTTCATGGGATGCCAATGACTTGATTCAATAACAGAGGTAACTTAGACGAGCAAATGATTCTGTAAAAGAATTGCCAAACATCCACCAGAGAGTAAAGGTTCAAGTCACTCCATCAATAATCTTCATCAAAAGCAAAAGGGAAATTTAGGAAGTAAAAAAGTAAAACAAATGGTTTGAATTTGTCTCCTGAAGTGAGGGATGCATTTCAGATGGTAAAGTTTGAAGTTATAACATGCAAATGTATCACAAAGTACAACTTGATTTTTCAACAGGATTATAACTCATACTTTTCCTCTAAAGTGCAGTTCTTGCTTTAAAGGAATCAAAGCCATAACCTAGGCCTAATGATGAGAACAATTTTGGAAGGAGGGAGAGGAAATACAGCTTCAAAAGCATCAGCCTCTATGTGACCGTGTTAATAGCCAATGACACGGAGCAAGATGAAGAATTGAAAGAGAGATGGGTCCCCAAGGATCCCAAGGCCTCTATAAAAAGGCAAATACATGCTAAGAACATTATAAACTTTCACATTTAAGAAAAAAGCTACACAATCCGTTAGGACCAGGTACAAACATAAATAAATTCTTTTTTTCCTGAGTTAATTTACTTCCCTGACTACAAAAGAAATATAGAGAAAATCATTAATAAAAATTTACCTGAAGAAGCGTCACTTTATCCAACTTCGGAAAAATTCCTACAGTTACATCAGGAACCCCAGCACTGTCTTCTACATAGTTCAAATCTGTCCATATTGATTCAGAAACTTTCAATAACTATGACAAACCATGCAGTGCTATATCAAAAGTTGACAGAAACAACAAAAACAGACAGGCCGCCCTTGTCAAATACCCAATTAATATTTTCAGTGATGCAAGATATATACCAAGTAGAGCGGTGCTATTGAGGTATCCGGCACTACAGGAAGTTACAAGATCACGCACAGGGATCCCAGCATCGGCTAGGGCCAACGTTGCTGCATTTATACAAGCAGATCTAGTTCCTGCAAGAGGCATGTTACGAACAAAAGTTATATAAAAGTACAGAGACTCGTTTTAAACATTGCCAACAATTAACAAGAGAATGGTTTTTCAAAAGAGCACAATGAAAAATAATGACAATAAGAGGAGAAAATGATCACAATATCCTATTATCAGGCATGAATTACCTCCATCTGCTTGGAGAACTTGGACATAAATATCTATCTGAAAATTAAATAACCTAATCATTCCAAAAAGAAAATACTCAATCTACACTGATTAAAAAAAAAGTTTCAAAGACTGTAATAAAACCTGGGAACGGGGCATTAAATGTGTCAAGATGCGTTCTTCCATGGTTTGTCTGATAACTAGAGAAATTTCAGTGGATCTCCTGTAGCATGGGTAAATTTCAAAAATATAGAAGTAAAGGTCGTCCCATCATTCAAGGGTTAGGGAACCTTGCAAGAAGAACCAATTTAACAAACTCTGAAACACAAAATGCGGGACAATCTATGTCTAAAACATTGAGCACCAGGTCTGTTACGAACAAAGGACAATGGATGGAGAATCAATAGAAAGAAATGAAAAGAAAAAAAAAAGTTTTATTTAAAGAATGAAAATAGGAGGAGACTCTCCTCTAATGGTATCCCTTTCACAAAGGGCTGCTACTTTATCCATTCAAAATACAACAAACAAATGTACCAGATCCCTCGCTCATCCTTATTTATCCTATTTATGTTTTATACACGATATCCTCTCAAACTACTAAACTTCTCTTACTAGCTTCCCTTCTAAGTTCTAACTACTTAACTTCTCTCATTAACTAAATAACTATAATGGTAGATCTTAACAATTCCCACGCATAATCTCCACGCCATGTTTCTGCTAAAGTTTCCTTCAGAATCAGCTGGTCCCTGGTAAGATTATCATAATTCAATGATCAGTCGTGCCTGTTTCCAATAAGTTGATATTTCCAGCCAAGCTGCTCAACTAGAGACTTTTCTGAAAGATAAGCTGCTAAACCACCATAACCCATCATACAAGCTAGTTTAGCAGCACTTTGATTACCAAAGTTTTGTCCACTTTATCCGTGAACAAAATCAGGATTTACCTTAACAGTCAACAGAGTTACAACCATTCATATTGATTTATTTGAGTTTATCGACTGACATGAACACTTGTATGTATATCAACATCGTGCAAAAAGACTGGAAAATTAAACAGGCAAATAAGAAATAACCTGTCGCCCTTCGGTTTCCTCATGCGATCGCCATTAGCTTTGGATACAGCACCAATTTCAGCTCGAATTTGACGCATCTAGGATTGTATAAAGAGAAGGAAAAAAAAAAACTTGTGAAATTGAAAAATAGAAAGAAAATGAATTGTAGAAAAAAGAGTAGTACCTACTTCCATGGGTCTGCGACCATCCAAGCGAAGTCCTTCTGGGCTCACGTATTCCATTTTTTGGTGTTCAAATTCAAAAAAAATTGTGAAGGCAATGTTGTTTTGCGATACTTTGTCCTTTGCTTCAACCGCGGCGCTTAAGCGCGCAATCCTGGAATTTGAACTCTTTTTGTCTTTAGGGAAGAATGAATGCTAATGGGCCTCTTCAAAAGAAAGTTGATTGGTCTATCAGAATTGTGTCAAACCCCGGCTCAGACGAGTTTATGAGTACACTAGAACTTTTACCCGTGCGGAATGGAGAAGTTAATATAACATCAACAATATTTTAGGACATACAACAGGTGTTCACATATTTTTAAATATCTCTTTCTACACTACATTTGAAGTGGTGTAATTACACTCCTCATTGTCATGCGTTAATAATATCTTCAAACCATCTCTTAATGTAACTCGAGATACTTACTTAAAATTGAGTTGATACTAACACTTAATTATCTAAAATTACATGCACGACAAAAGAAATATTATTCTGAGCAGTTTCCATGAATTGAGCAAAAAATAATTAGAACACAGGGAAAAACTACTATGTTATATAAATATAAGCAACAAACGATCAACAAAGATAAATTTAATCCATGCCAATGCCGTCAATGGGGACTGTATTTTGACATCTTTTGTTGAATTTATGCATAGAAGAAGTGTGAACCATAATGATTAATAAGCAAGAGAGCTGACATGTAACTCTTAAAGGATTTCGGCCTAAACAAAGGAGGGATGTTGATGCCAATTGAACATGTTTGCTTGCCAATTTGCTGAGAAAAATAAAGGTATTATTATATATTAGGTAATATTATAAATGTAACATTGACATATTAGCCTCTTCCTGATTCACTTTGGACACTAATATCAATCATATCATAGTTGTTCTAAACCTTGCAGTAACTAATGGTGCAAACTCCGATATATATGTCTCATAGGTTTTGATTCATCAGCATACCACTTTTTCTCAGCCTTCTCCTCTTGTTTCTTTTTCTTTTCCCTTGGAACAAAGCTTCCCTCTTCTTTAGCAACACAGTCTGACTTTGTTTTTGCATATTGAATTCTCATAGGTTTTACATAAAATGGGAAGTTTTGCATCTGTCGGACTGCATTACTGGCAGCAGTTACTTCACTAAAACAAACCATTGTAAAACATTTGTCTTACATTATAAAATTTCTAAACAAATGTCACATTATTAGAAATTTAGAAATGGATTCCAATGCAAATTAACATAATCACAACTGATTAGCAGATTGAAGATTTTTTTTTAGGTTCAAACATTTAATTCGTTGAAGAAAAGCTGGTTCACAGCTTCTAAAAAGAGGTTACAACAGTTCAGTAGGGGCATTCCCTATCCAAGCTTTAAATCCTACAGTCTTAGAAAGAATGGCCATGTCATGTGCCTCTACATTAAAACATCTTTTTACATGGATAATTCTAGCAATAGTAAAAGAGTTTAGTAGCTATTTACAGTCTAGTATAACAGTGTCAATTCCAGCAGTGAAACTCTTTCCTAAGATGTAGTTTACTTCATTCTCAGCATCAGATGCAATTATCAAGCTTGAGATACCTCTTTCTAGAGCAGATTGCACATTGCAGACCCCATCGCACACCTAAAGCTTCTGCTAAGGCTGGCTCTACTGCAATTTCTTCCAATCTGCAGGTTTTAAAAACAACGGCTCCATCATGATTTTTCACAATCAAACCCAACCCAACAAAAAGAAAGCTGCTAAATCTTGCAAGATCCATCCCCAACTAGGAAATTCAAATGAGCATGCAACGGTTACTAACATCCTCAACGTCATATTCAACAATATATGACCTATACTTCATTCTCGTTTTGTTGATTGCCTTGTCCAAATCTGAAACAGGGCTCTTCACGAAAGGACATGTTTAACATTAAACACCAATATTAGTAACGTACAAAACTCAACATGAAAAGATAGGGATGAATGCAAACAATGATAATATATTTACCGGTCAAGCAGTGGTAAGAAAGTAGGGTTTCAATGTTTCTAACAAAGATGCTCGAGTTGGAAGATTTAGATAAGCAGTAACGATATGGTTCATGAGTATCTGGTTTGCATACATATATAGCAATAAAAGATGGGGAAGATAAACGATTGTTTGCATTGGAAACACCCAAAATAATGCTGAGTGGAAATTAAACGTGACTGATTGCATGGGGTATTCCAAAGTGTATGGTTCTGTTTAGAATTACCACATAAATACAGATAAAGAGGAAAATTAGCATTAATTGTTGGAAAGAAGTTGGAAAAGCGCCACATTAGCCAAGAAGAATTTGAAATTTCATTTTCACTCTCAGCAAGGCAGAATATTAGGATTTTGAATTGCAACATCATATGGAGGGAATTTTTTTAGGGTTGCATCTATTATATAGGAAACAAACTTAATTGGGATACCATTCTACATGCATTGGAAATCGAAAAGAGAGGCTGAGTGGAGAGATTGGTGTTTTCCATACGGCACAACAATAGAAATTAATTAAATGCAGTTCATTGTATCACCAAATTAATAAAAAAGGCATGTTAAATATTGCTACGTTTTTTGAATTTCATTTGGTGGAATATTGAAAGAATTAGGGTTAACACTAACAACAATTAATACAACATTTTGAGAGGGAAATTTTTAGGGTTAAGTGATTGCTAACCTAATAACATTAAGGAGTAAGGGATTTGTAGTTAAACTAGTGTCGTGCCCGTGCGACGCACATGCGGAAAACGGTCGATATTTGACTACACGTCGTCGACATTCTACATGACACATCATTCAAAAATTAATATTACGTGCGTAACAGCCGACGACACAACACATATTGAACGATGTGGACACCACACGGGCACAAAAGCGTAGAACACTAAAACTTTAAAATCTTCTACAAATTATTCTTGCATCAATTCTCTATTTCAAACGTGAAATTCAACACTAGGTTTGACATTGCATTATCACAAAATTCAACCATGCATCCAATACATTTGATCGATTATCAACAACGTTAGGATTAATTTTCACTTACATAAATAAACAACGAATACAATTGAGGACTAATTTGATCATGATGACCAAATTAAATGTTACGACCAACAACAAATTCATAAAACATTACAACGGTAAAACTATGAAAATACTACATTAATATATCTGACGCTTGGATGGTATTACTGTCGGCCACATACTACACGACATCACCGTGACACATACAAATATCATCCCAATGCAAGAAGAAATAGAAACGAATCACCACCTTCACCTCTAATTCCAAAAACGAAATCCAAAACATTAAAAAAAAAATACAATGTACAGAGCACTTAAAAAAAAGTACTCCGTTAATATATGTGACACATGTGTGAAATTACCAATGGCTACAGACCACGCAACTTCAACACGAGTCCACGACACATAAACAAAAACTAAAACTAAGAAAGTTATAAATTTCTTGGATAACTTTTTGTAACAATTATTTTGGGATAACAATTACATTTTGCGACATTCCTCATATTATTCTTGTTCCATTTCGAGTTATTAAAATTAATTTTAAGTTTTCTACTATGATACCACCACGACATAGGATCACAAACTAAAACTAAGAAAGATATAAATTTCTTGGATCAATTCTTGCACTAATTCATTTGGGATAACACATGAAATATTTTCTTAAAACTCATTTCAGTACATGAAAGAAAACTCACCAAATTACGTATGAATTTGGGCTTGAATATATATAAAAAAATAAAAATAAAATAAAGAATTGGCCTGAGCTGGTGTGATAATAACCACACCTTCAAGAGATCTGCCCCATACCAGTGATATCACTATACCACTTTGTGGAGATTTAAATATATCGATAATTAAAATCGATGCAAAATTATTTAAAATCTCACAAAATAAGAAGCACAACATAAAAAGTGATTGGAATAGCAACAAAAAATGAAACATCGATTGAAAAACTACGAGAAAGCATAAAATAAAGAAATAGTTATATAGCTAATTGATTGGAATAGAAACAAAAAATGAAACATAGGCATAAAATAAGAAGTCAATTGAAAGAATACGAAAAAAGGGTAATATTGAAATTAGGAGAAAAAACCTAAAGAAAGAAATAAGCAGGTAAAAATTAGGAGAAAGAAAGAATTGAAACACGGTATTGGAATAGAATCGTTCGAGAGGGTGGGAGTAGAAGGAGGTATTTTGAGGAACAAAAGAAGAGCATCTCATAATTTTTATGTTATCAAATTGTTAATCCACCAAAAACTAACTATAAAAATAACAAAGAATGAGTAGGAACAAATTAGAAATAAATTTAAATTATCATTTTTTATTAGTGCACCAACCAACAAATTAAATCAGGATATGATAATTTATGTCTTTCCATATATCATGTGCCTCAAATAGACCATAAATGTTTATTTATTTATTTATTTTTATGGAAAATACGTTATCTGGATTTTAATGTTAGGGTGAACTCATCTTGCTTTAGATTTTTTTTTTTTTTTTTTTAGGATTAAAGATAAAATATATTAAGAGTTAAAAAACAAAAAGGTAATATTGAAATTTTTATAATTTGCAGGGGTGAACGTACATATGCAAAAGGTATAAGGTAAAATTTTCATGTTTTGATTCACTATATCATTTTTTTTTTCCTATTAGATTTGTAATTATAATAGTACTCACGCTTATGACATTACTCTATTATCATGAGTTTCCAAAGTTTTTCATTTGCTTTGAGAAGTTCATAACATGTTACATTTGGTCACGACAATTTTAACCAACTAGATTAGTTTTTTCATTTGGAGTGTGCAAGGGTTTCATTGACAGGGACAAATCCTATAGAACCAAATATCAACTTGGAACAATTCTCATCTCACACACTCAAGTTGTAGTCATGTAGATAAAATTTCCATGGACAACAACCATATATGAATGGCATTTTGACTATTTGACTCACAAAACATCATCACTGTATCTTTCAATTGGTCTGTTTGTCTTCTATTCAAAGTTCACTGGTTGAGGGATCAATCCTTATAGTCTCTTGGAAGCTCCTTAACAAATTCTTGTTTGTGTCCACATTATGTATTGTTCCCACGTATCAAATCATTGTGAAGATATATTTATTATACAATAATAACACAATGATAAATATTGAAAACTTGTTATTGCTACTATAAACCAAAGAGAAATGATATTTATATAACCACATTGTAACAACTTTTAGACAATTTTCTCTCTCATACTCACATTATATTATTACTCTCTTTCTCTCTCTTCCTTTTTCTCTCTCCATTGTTTTTGACCAATAAAAAGAGAGAAAATGAAAGTTGTCAAATAGGTTGTACCAAATGGTTGTTCAAATATCATTGCTCTAAACCAAATACAAGTCCCATCTTATTCTTCTTGCCGGGAGCTCTATGGTCAATTTCATGCATGATTCCGACATAGTGCAATCCACAAAATCATTATTGAGTTTAGCATGTAGCTTGTAACGTATAGTAAGGTCACTTTCACATGCAATGGATGATTATACTTATACATGGATCAATCTCACTTGCATTCTTGAGCTGAGTGGATTGTTAATATCTATTCTAACACCACTTTCTAGAGAAAACAAAGGGGAAGAAGAATGTTGGTAAATCTGAGTACTTGTGCGTTGGGAGAAGCATATTTCTAAAATTTGTGTCTTCTTGTGTTGTGTCCATGTTTTATGACAAATAAATTTAGAAATATTTTGGTACTACGCTTTGAAGTTCAAAGAGAATATACTTATTTACAAATATTTTTTTTTTTTTTTTTTGAAGAACTTATTTACAAATATCTAAAAGTCTTGCTTATACAGTATAGACATGCATTTATATTTTATATTTACCTATTAATTATCCATGACAAATGTATAACCTAATATTGCAATTTGCATGGGTTAGGTGACAATTTGGACCCGCCACCCACACATGTGTGTCTTATCATGCAGTGTTGTTCGATATGTTTGGCTTTGATTAATAACATTTTGATCCATGTTTTGCAATCAAACAACTCGAATCACTATAAAATGTATCAAAGGTCTAGATTGTAGTTTCTGGATACTTGTATTTATCGTCATCCGACCAATGTAGTGATCAACATGCAATCATGCATATATAATGTTTGACGTGCATGGTGTGAGTGTTGTTTCAGAATTCCAGTTTTAATTTCCACTTATAAAAATAAATAATACTTGACTCACATATATAAGTGATTTTTAGGTGAATGAAAGTTGAATATAGCTCCTATACATAAAATTAATGATACTGTGGAGTTCTTATGGAATGTGCTACAAAAAAGAAGATGCATCTTGTTGATATAGGTAGTACCAAACAATTCTTATAAGTCTTGCTTCAACCATGTAGTTTCATACCTACATGGTCTCAGGATCCCTCTTATTTCGATGTGATTCGGCTTGTCTAGAAGCTGTCGGGAGCCGTTCATTGTCATACTTGTGCACCGGCGACCACTCCACGCCCTCGTTAGCCTTGGGTGTTACAACAAACAAGGTCTTACACAAATTTGACACCATATTCTATACTATATGTAAAGGAAATACATGGTTTTTGAGTGATTTTTTTTCACTTTCAATTGCACCCTTAAAACTAATTTGCTTACAAGAATGATAAACTATTGGTGTCATTCAAAAAAATAATATGATTTTATATTATATTTGCTATATTGTTGATGTCATTGAAAAAAAATAAGTATAATTTGTTACAATATGAAAGTACAAAGTATTTAAACCTATAATTTTTATAAAAATTAAAATTTCATAAAAATTATTGTTCGTAATTTATACACATTAGCACAATAAAAATGTAAACAATCAAAAATGAGATGTGATCGATGTTGTCCTCACAACAATAACACGACCATGATCAAGATTATATTGATCACATTTCATTTTATTGTTTACGGTATTATGTACGCGATCAATGATGTTGCCAAGACCTTGACTTAAGTGTTCAAATTTTTTAACTTTAATTAATAATTATAATAATATATATATATATATATATATATATATATATATATATATATATATATATATATATATATATATATATATATATATATAACAAAATTAGATTGTACTTGGTTTACGTTGTACTAGAAAATTAAATACATACAATTGTCTTATAGAACTCCCTAAAAAAACGGTCTTTTAGATCTACCCGGTTTCATGTTTTAAAATTGTTAAATAATCAATTCATTATCAACTTTGTCGAACACATCTCTCTCAATATAATTCACGAGTTTGTGCAAAATGTGCAAAACTTTAAATATGAAAGGGTTCAAACTAAATAAAAATACAATTATTAGTGAATATTGTTGAGGGGGTTTCATGTGACCATGATTTAAAATGTTGGTTCTGACTTGTTTTGAAGTTCTTTAATGCTACCTTTGCTCTGAACCTTTTTCTACTTACAGGTAGTTTTACCTTTACCTTAGCTTTATTGTTTCTGCCCCTAACTATAGATCACGTATATAGACCCATCATTTTTCTTTTTAAGTAAAATAAAAGTGACTTTTATTGCATTGCTGGCACTTTAAGAATAGAGTCCCCCCCATACATTGATATTTGTTACTAATTTGTTGATTGAAGTTGAACGACCAGTCAAAAGCAAACACACCAACTCTCTAGAATTACCAGATTCAATGATCCGTTTTAGTGAAGCCACATGAAAAATAATTGAAACATTCTATGAAAATTACGTGACAATATCATTGACATGGAAAGTTCTTGACAAATTGTGAAGTACTAGTGGTCACCACTGATAATTTGTAATTATTTTCCTTCAATTGGGTACTCACATTGTTTGAAGTACGCACAATCACTAACAACATTTGTATTGTGGGACACAAATTTCATGTATCAATTTCAATCTCACAAGCCCTAAAGTCTAAAAGAAATAATCAATACATAATATTGGATCTTGCACTTCCCTTTCACGTGCCATGAATCTATGCTTGGAAGATTAATGGATACTCGTGACACTTTATCTTGAGAAAAGTGTGCTTTCTAAGCTTCCATAGCCATGTGTAAGGTCAAAGACATGAATTGAAAAGTTAAATTAGGGCATCACATGTGGATGAGGTTGTTGTCTCAGTCTAAGCTTTTACCCACGTTGTATCCACATTTTACTTTTCATCTTCAAAAATATAGCTTTAGCTACAAAACCAAGGACGATATGGTAGGGTCACCACAAGTTGGGGGGCCATTTCCTGTAGATGGTATTATTATGATTTTTTTATTTTTTTATTTTTTTATATCATGGGAGATCAGATCTCATTTTTTTTGCATGGGGGAGTTATATTTACAAATTTATTTTCCTAAAGTAATATGTCTAATTATGGAGGGAAGAGGGGAAAAGGGAAGTGATGGACAGATATGGAAATAAATATTCTTTCTATTCGTAAAAGTTCACTATAGAAAACAATTATTAAAAATTAAAATTATTTGAATAAATATCAATGACCTCGTGATTATATACATGAGATGAGATGAGATTTTTAGTGCACTCTTATTTTCTAAAATAATTACATTAAATTTTTACATAAAAAATGTTTAGATGAGTACTGAGTTTCAATAATCGCTAGAGTATTTCAATTTCTAAAAGTTTTGTGGTATATTTGCATTAGTCAAACAAAATAGGACTTGCACTCTCTAAATCTCAAAACTCTTGCTGCATTTAGTTATAATCCAAGAGTATTTTTGAATCTACAACACTTTCTTAGTTGCATTTGGCCTAACCTCGTGTGAACTTAAAGGGTTTCTTTAAATGCCAGTTTTCATATACATCAAAATGTACAAATATTTCCTTCTACATAAGAGCTTTTTTCTTTTTCTAAAGATTGAATATGACGGTGAAATTCACAAACATTAAGTATTGAGAAGCGGAGAATTGTGTGTTCAAACTTATGTTCTCTATATAAAAGATTTATGCTGCTTTTTATCATTGTGAGTTGTACTTATGAGATTAAGAGTATGCATATCATACAAATATAAGAAGCACGTTGTATATTACTCATATTCATGAGTATATATTAACATATTTAAAATTATTCATGTAATAAAAATATTAAGGATTAAATAAGTTTTTGTCTCTAAAAAATGACTAAGTTTCATATTTCGTCTCCATTTTAAAAAAGTGACACGTTAACGTCTTTACAAAATTTTCATGCACGCGGTTTAGTGTATGTTGTTAAGTTAATGTCTATTTTTGAATGATTTTTGTTGCATGCATGTTTAGAACAACATAAAAATGTTCTATAAAAAGGAGCTCGAAATTTGTTTTTTAGGTTGAAGTTTTCGTTAATTTTATCTTAAACTTTTGAAATTTCAAAAATTCATACTTAATTCATTCCATATTAAAAAATTCTAAATTTTTGCAAAGAAACTTTTTATAATGTTTCAAAAATGAGTTTAAAATTGGATCATCTTTTAAAAAGCCTCTCAAATTTCTCTTCTTTGTGAGTTCGTCTCTATCTCTCTCTTACATTTTCGCTCTCTTCTTTTTATTAATTTTTGTTGTTGATTTTCTCTCTCTTCTTATACTTATTTGAGATGAAGGATGAGGAAAGGATGAAAAGAAGATGATCCAAACTCTCTCATTTAAGCTTTACTCAGCACCAACTCAAACTCATTTGAACAGTTTGATGATAGAATCCCCTATATGTATCAATCATCTTAAAAGAGAATCATCTTAAAAGAGATACCTTTTTTTTGACGTTATCTTAATTAGAATATGGGTAACTATCTTTAGGCAATTTTTACATATTTTGCTTCAACGGTGAAAAATTAGGCATCCATTTAGCAGCTCACGCTAAATTTATATAAAATTAAAATATTTATACTTCATTTTATTTCAAATTAAAATACTAATTCGTTTATTTTAATTAACAGTAAAAACATAAGTATTGGAAATAATATTCATTTTAATTAGTTTTATTTTATCGTGGTTACTAGTTCAATTTTGATTACAAAGTTTTGTCAAAAAAAGAAGAAGAAGATGAAAATACAAAATATTACATAAATATGATGGGAAATATCATTTTTCTCTTGAGAATGAGATGAAAAATATTGGAATATAGAAACATGAGAAATATTATTTTTAAATGTTAAGGAATCTACTTTTTGCCCTAAATTATATAAGATATGTACCTTAAATTAAGGAATCAAACTCTAATAGTGGCAACAAAAAAAATAAGGTACATTACTTATTTTAATGAAACTAATAATAATTAAGGTATCCTGTTAGAAATGTACTTAGAATTTGATTATTATCTTAAAAATATGTTATTAGCACATTCTTAAAAGAAGAGCTCGTGGTCTTAATTTTACGATTTGGTCACTTCTATGAGTTGACTCTAGTTATATCGAGAGTTTTGAAAGATTTAACTCAAATTATATCAACTTTTTCTTTACAAAAGTTGCAATTAATCCATCTGAAATATGGCGTAAATATATTCCCCCACTATGCAAACAATCACTAGGTACACAAAGAAGGTCCAAAAGGAAAAGACAATTACTAGTTGACGAAATTTGAAAGTTATATTATTAATTTGGGAAAAAAGTAAATGTTATCTGTTCAATTTCAATATGCTTGTCATCTTGCATAGCATAGAAAGAAGGACACATCAAATTAGGTAACAACCAATTTAAGTTATGTGGTAAGTGCCCTAATATAGTTCATGAATGTGTGGTGATTGTCATGACTTTGTGGCCCATAACCTACTACATATATATATTTAGATTTTGCATTTTACAGCTGGTTGATTTATCACACTTCACCTTTCACTAAAGCTAGACAATATCTATATGAAGAAACCCATCAAGAAAGATATATATGACTTTTTCAATTTTGCAAGCAAAGGTTTTAGATAAGATTCAGAGATTAGAGGATGAAATCTGAGCTTAAAGCTAGATAGCTCTTCCAACACCATGCATACAATACAATAAACTTTAATTCCATTTGGCCATTGTCGTTGTCTATATTCTTATATGACCTTAATATCCTTAACAAATATCAAAGTGGATGTGTGTGCATTTTTTATTTTTTATTAGTTACAAAATATATGTACTTTGAAAGGTAAATTCTTGCGAGTTGTGAAGGAGGTGAATTTTGATAACCCTATAGTTTATTTTTTAAATGTTTGTCACGTATAATTAATAACATAGGAATTTTTTTAAATGTTTGTCACGTATAGTTTCTTTTATTTTTATTCATCCGAAGTTTACTTGTGGAGGTGAGAAAAAAATAGCTACCTAAAGCAACTCTTACATCATCTCATCAATTTTTTACATTATAATATACTTTACCAAAATAGAAAACGAAGTTTTATTCTCCTTTAATTTTTGTGGTTAATTAAATGATGAAAAAAGTAAAAAGAAATTAAAGTATAAGCAAAATGATGAAATATACAAACAAAAAATAGAAATTAAGTCCAGCATATATATAGCAATGTAATTGCACAAAAAGAAATAATCATTATTCCAAAAAAAAAAAAAAAGAAGAAATAATCATTAAGGGGTAGTGCATATCATGATTAATCAGCACACGAAACTCTAATTGTGATTAAGTTGGTATAAGGGGTGGCCCTGATTGCCATCACACCTTTAATTAGCTGATACAATCAACATCACTAATTGTCTGGCTTCTCACATAGGAAAAAATAAAATAAAGGGAGAATATATGAAAGAAAAAATAAAGTAGTACAAAAGCCAATAATCTCTTTACACACATGTATGATCTGAAATTGAGAGTGTCACAAAAAATTAGAGAGCTAATTAAGCCTTATGAGGAGGACACTGAAAGCACTTAGCAAATAGCCCAAATGTTTTAATTTGGTGTACGAAATTAAGCATACTTGCCCATCCTCCTAATCCAAATCCTACCACCAAAACCCATACTGCCACAAACACATTCACTGAGTATAATCCTACCCAACCTCCTAAGAATGATGGTGGTCTCTCCACAGCATTCTGTCAATAAATAAATAAAGAGAAATGTTAATGAGTGTCCTCAGGACATTCTTTAAGGACCATAAATGGTATGTATTTTTATAAAAATATGTGTAACCCTGATAATATTCCCATTTGTAAGAGTGTTTTAGCAATAAGAATAATTACCTCTCTAGCTGGTGCCGAAGCAAATGTGACCATGTGTGCCAAAGCAGGAATTATGTAAACAGTGAAGCTAACCAAGAGTGATCCAACAGTTGAATTAATAGGGCCAAAGAATGGGAATATTATTGCCAGAAACCATATTGGAATCACAACTGGAAGTCTAACCAATGCCCTTTTGAGCAAACTTTTGGTTTCATGTACTCCAAGAAATTTCTCCCACACAAAATATAAAGGAGTGCAAGCAAATCCAAATGTTATAAACTGCAAAAATGTATCACCAAAACAACAAATAGTCCCTTTAGATATATGAACATGTGAATTATAATATTATATATCTAACACGACACTTTTGATGGAAGATGTGTCCAGTCTTCCATACTAACATATGTGGTTACATCAAATATTTTTACCTTATTGAATTGTACATGTGTCGGTGTATCAGTAATGTCATATTTCGTCGATGATTTATAAATAATAATTAACTAACCTGATGAATGAGCATGAGAATGACAGCTGTATCTCTAAACCCTGTCCTAGGGAGCAATGAGAGGGCATTGGAATGAGTGAGAAGATTGTCCCCAAATGCCCAATATACTGCAGCTGCTGATGGTAAAGTTAAGGTCATCACGTACAAAGTTGCAATTAGATATATCATCTTAAACTTCTGTGGTTTCCACATTGCATGCATAATTTCCCTACAGTAAAATAAAATTAATTACAAGACTGTCACATTCACATATACTCAATTTTGAAATCACAATACAAAATTAAAAGTTATGACAAATTCATTCAATTTCTCAAAAACCATGTTACATAGCTTAAATAAATGTAATGAAAATTAATTGATCTCTTAAAGCTTTTTAGTCCTCACACTGTAACAGCATGTCCACCAAAGGTATAGAGAATGTTGGTAGCTCCGGTGAAGTAAAGAACCAATTTGGTTGGACCAGAGTGCTTCACATCCTCAGCCTTCAGAATCATAGTGATTGAATAACACAAATGAAGCAATATTAATATATATCAAAAGTATTGAATTTAGAGTTTAATTTTGATACATTGTGAGTCAATGATTTTTTTTTTACACTAACCATTTATATGTGTGACTTTTGAAATAATTATAATTAAAGTCAAACAGTTTTTATGATCTAACAGTTATGATTGATTGATTGTGTAACAAACATTTACATTGTCGGTCGATGTATATAAATTAAATCTTTGAATTTATTATATGATTTTAGAGGATGAGGCTCATGAATTGTATATGTTTGAAACTTTTACCTGTCCATGAAGAATGGAAGCTATGGTCATATACCATGCAGTGTAAGTGGTCATCACTAGGCCTAAAAATGACCAGATTCTGTAATTGTGGAAAGAAGGGATGAAAACTGTTGTGGCACAACAAGCTCCAAAGATGTATGTCCAAGTTCTCTTGTCCAAATGGTCATTTATGTAGTATATGTTACTGTGACATTATTCATAGTATACAAAAATAATAATTGTTAGCTTAAAATTTATATACATGCAAAAATTATCTTTTCGAATTTCAAAACATATAGTACCAACCTTGCACAAGCAATTAGCTGAATTACTGATCCAAACAAAAGGAAAGTGCAGTTGAAAAATAGACCAAGGTTCCTCCAGTGTTTTCCTAAAAGTCCATCAAGAACTTCAAACCACTGTAAAGAGTGAAAAATACAAGGTCAATTAGAAGAATTTATAATCTAAATTAAACTGATATATGAAGCACGGACACTCCTCAGATTAGGCGTTTTTCAGTGGCGGACATGTGTCGTGTCCGAGACACATATAATTACACTAAATTATGTGATTTTCTCAAATTATTAACGGTGTCGGCATGTCAATGCCCGTGTCGTGCCGGTGTCCTTGTCTGTATCGTGCTTTATAAGTATAATTAATACATAATCACCTGAATAACATGGTTTCTGAAATCAACTTTCTCTCTTTCTTTTCTAGTTCTGTATTCAACATAAAGAACACTGATAATGTAAGCAGTCCAACTTCCCATTAATCCATAAAAAATCTGAAATAGAATTCCAGATAACATTCCCAATTGTGAAAAGGAATATGGCAATGTCAATAGCACTTGTGCAACCTACAAACGTATAAACTATGAGAATTTTGTCACTCCAAAAGAAAAAGATATTGCGTAATTAAAGAAGTAATAATGATTTATGAATAAGTGCCTGATTTGAAGCACAACTAAACCAAGCATCATAGACAGAACCACCATGCCAGAAGAACTTAGATAATTTGCCAGTAGTGGACTTAGAACCTTCCTCTTCCCTTTCCATTTCTAAGTAATTTCCAGCAACAACAGTTTCAACTTTCTCAGAAGTCATTTTTATTGTTTTTGTTATCTCCCTTAAAGTGTTTTAAGGGAAAGACAATAGAATTAAGTGAACAAAGATATATATAGATAGGAGAAGTGCTTCTTTTCACACTCCTATATTTCACTTTCACATTAAATTATTATATAGCTACCAATGTTTTAAAAACCGGATTGAACCGATCGGTTCAATTGGTTGAACCGAGAATGGCATGTTTGTCGGTTGATTAGATCCTACTTATAATGCAGTCTGGTTGAATCTGATTGAATTGGGTTGAACCGGTTCAATCTTGGATTGGTTCAATCGATTTTCATTTCTATGATGATTAAGTCAAACATTTATAACGATTTAACGATTATGATTCTTCTTTTTTTCTTTCAAAAAATTTATTGGCGAAACTCACACTAATTGTTGAGAAACAGACCTCAACATATCAAACAACTTTATAGTTTTTCACCATATGAGTTGTAGTTGCGAAACAACACATATGGTAAACATGAATTAAAAATATTATTTTTCTTTTCACCTTTTAATATTAACCGTTTACTTCCTCCTCTCCCAAAGGTAACAAAGATTCATTTTTTAGATTAATTGAACAATTGATGTATATTGTTCATAATATAGACTAAATAAATCAATTATTAAATAAACATTAAAAAAATTATTTATATACGAGTCAGAGGAAGTATTTATCATTTGGTTTAACTTAGGTTAAATCGATTAAACCAAGAACTATGATTTAGATATCTCACTGATCCGATCTCCATTCCGATTTTTAAAAATTGATAGGGATACTTTCCTTATATGACCTTTTTTGTGTGTGAATGGTGGAAAGGTTTTTGCTTATTTCACATGTAATACTCAGCTTTTTTTTCCTTAATAATTCTCTCTTACCAATAGCTAATGTGAAGGTTCAACCTCATGATCAGTATTCTTGGCTGTGATGGGGCCAACATTAGCTGCAATGCACGAGCGGGGTGGCCTACCATTGGACTATTTCTTTTCTTTATTATGAAAGAGGCCATGCACATTGATTGATCATGAATGTTGATAAAAGCAAAATTAAAAGAGAAAAATGTATGTAGGGGAAGATTAAAAAAAGTTTATATGAGTGTGAGAGTTGAGTAGAGTACATGTTTATGTGGGGGAAACTAAGATGGAAGGAATCATTGCTTTCAAGGGGGCTTAGTGCTAATCATGATTAGTACTATACGTGCTCCAACTGGCTTTTACTAAAAGAAAATTCTAGCAAAAACCCCAAGTCCATTAACCCTCTTTCATTTCCACTTTTTTCGTAAGTTATTATGCTTTCTATTTTTTATATGGTTCATGTAGTGGGATATATTTCAAGTTATTAGGTTTTCTATTTTTTATTTCTATTTATAATATTGCTTGTACTGCTAAGGGTTTTTCATGACCCCGCATATTGTGGAGGAACCTTCATGGTTAAAACAGATGTCAATACAATAATGTTTATCAGGCGGAGCTTCATGAACTAATGAATGCCATTGAGATAGCTTACAAGAAAAAAATGGAGTCGGCTTTAGTTAGAGATTGACTCTTTGGACCCTTCGGTAGTGACTATGGCTTTCAGAAATTCTAGTGTTGTTCGGTGGCACTTTAAAAATAGATGGTTAAATTGTATGGTTAACATTTTTCATTTTCTTCAAATAAATAAGGTTAAGGCTTTTTAAAAGTATGCAACTAAAAATGACAGGTTTTAGGCCACAAAAGAAACCTTTTAAGCCTATTACGTTGGTTTACTTGTATAAATATGAATAATTTCCTTAAAACTGTTTTTATTATATTAACTTTGAACTTTGTTTGGATGCTCTCATTTTTCTATGAAAAACATTTTTGTTAATTTAAGTATATTAGCATGCATTAATTTTGACATATGTTGTCATTTATGCATACTTTATAAATCTCAAAATATAAATTAATCTCATTGATATTTTTTTTTAAGAAAAATTAATCTCATTGATATATTATCTCGCATTTAACAATACAAGATTAAATATACTTACAAGCCAAATAAACTTTCAAAAAGGCAAAACTCAAGTTAGGAAATTAGCATATGTTGGATAACTACCCAAATTTAAACTTTAATTTTTTTCCTCAAAAAATAAAAAAAACTTTAATTTTTTTCATTAGACCAAAGATAAATCTTACAAAGTTTGGTTAGGTCTAACATATTTTCATCTTTAGAGAAGAGGATGAGAGAGATCTTAAAATATTGTATGTTTCAAAGAGATTTTAGTTGAGAGAAAATATAAATTTATATTTTTCACCCTTATAATATTCAAGATCACATTAAATATTAGGGTTTTTAAGCCTAAATTTGAACAAACATTTTCTCCCGTCCAAATCTCTCAATTTAAAGGAAAGTCAAAATTAGTTTGGAGAAATTTTTTATCCCCTCTTCTATCTTCCCCTCCACTCCCCTCCAACCAAACATGCCCAAAGGGTTTGTTTGATATGCTAAAAATAAGGGATTGAACACGACAATTTAATTTGTATTATGTTTGGCTGTAAAACTGTTCTTGTGACTTGACAAACTATAGGTTTAAGGACATGACAAAAACTAAAATTTTTATCCCTTACTAAGCCACAAACACACCTTTCAGTCTTAAATACAAGGTTGTCTAAAATACCAAATCGTCTTTTGTCCAAAAAAAATTATATAAAATAAAAAATTGTTTAACACCATTAAAATTAATCATATGACCTTCTACCTTATGGTGTACATATTGTTCTATCCTATGATGTATAGTATTTATCTTTTAACATATGAAACACACCCTAACTCTTATTGAATCATTAAGTATGGAAGATTTCATATCCATTATGAGGACTTAGATTAGGTGTGATATCCTCATCTTTTGGTCAAAAAAGGGACGGTATAAAGGAAAATAAAGAGAAAGAAAGCATCTTGACATAGGCATTATATCAGATTTGATTTTCAGAATGATCCAACTCTACCAACCCGTTAGGCCCAGACCTCATAAATTGTTGGATAATTTTATGAACTTCAAATTTAGGCATTATCAATGAGTAAACCATCAAATTGGTCTTCTCTTTTGTGTCAAATTTTCAAATTGGTCCCTGACTCTATTAATAACTCAAAATGATCTCTGTCTTTGTCAAATGTTTCTCAAATTGGTCTCTGACCTCTATTAGTTGTTTTGTATTTTGAGTGTTAATAGTTCAATGTCTTTTGGATATTATTTAGTGGTTAATAGCATAATGTCTTTTGGATCTTATTTGATACGTTAAGGGCTTAAAATGCAAAACAACAACTAATAGAGTCAGGGACCAATCTGAGAAACGTTTGACAAAGATAGAGACCATTTTGAGTTATCATAATAGAGCCAAGGACCAATTTGAAATTTTGGTACAAAGACAGAGACCAATTTGGTGATTTACTCCATTATCAATTGTCATTATTTTTTTCCATCCTATGAGTACCTCGCGCGTTCTATTCGGATTTTAAAATCCAAAATTTTTTAATTTATTTTTGGAGGTTTTATGAGATTTTTATGCACTTCGAATTCTAAAATATAAACTGCATAGGACGCGGAAGAACCTTCTAAAGTGGGAAAAGAAACGGTCTTATCCCATTCCTCTTAAAGTTCAAACATACAATAAGATCTGATGATTGGATTAATTAACTTTATGTTAAAGCTTTTCTTAGTCATCTTTCCAAAGATAAAAAGATGTATAGACGGAGATTAACTATAAAACAAATGTTCATCTTAGTTTTATATTTAACTTAAAATTTTCGTAATTAAACAAAATTTGGGAATTGAATATTTTAAATTTTGTATTTATGGTAGATATTTTGAATATTTTAACTTCTAAGTATTGTGATTATATATCTATGATTTTGTTGTTTTTTCTTAAACAAAAAATATATTAAATAAAAAGGAAGTGCTTTGTACCCAAAAAAAAAAAAAAGTGCAAAAAACTGGGGGCATCAACCCAATCCGTCAACCACACATAATCAACCCTAAATGAGTATTACAACAAGGGTTAACAAAAGTAGTGATATAAAAAATAGCAAAATTACACTTTTGGTCCCTTAATTTAATTTCAGGTAACAATTTGGTCCTTTATCTTTTTTTCATTTCAATTTGGTCCTTTTTGTCCATTTTCATATGAATTTTTAAGCTTAAAATTCATGATTTGATTTTCTTATGGTTCTTCATAAGAATATTAGATTTGAAGTTTGAAAATGTATATGAAAATGGACAAAAAGAACCAAATTGAAATGAAAAAAAGATAAAGACCAAACTGTTACCTGAAATTAAGTTAATGGACCAAAAGTGTAATTTTGCCTATAAACAATACAGCTAGACAAAAATTCAATACATGAAACCAAATGTGTGGCAAACGAATACACGCCAAAAGCACACAACTCAATGAACTTAACGCATGACATAAAACCATATTGCAAAAGAAAGATGTGTAAAAGTCCGCAAACATATCAAATCGAACCAGTGACAAGCCCGTACTCATTTCTTGAGGAACGGCGTGAATTTAACCATCCAATTTGATGATATGACAATATATTAGGTGACCTGAAATAAAAATGAATTGTTTTAATCGTTTAGAGTCTTAAAAATAGATGTTAAATTAGTCGTGACTAAACATACAAATGAAGGAGGACAAATTGATAATGAAATCGCTAGCGGTAAACCCTTGGTAGTGTTGAGAACATGCAAACAAAATCACAGACAATGAGTCAAAATTTCAAAGTAAAATTGCAATGAGAAATACTAAATTGGGATTCTAGTTAAGAAATATGATTCTTTTGTAAATTGTAGACAAACCTCCACTTTCTTTTTCTCTTTTAAGGATTTGAGTTAAGGAATAGTGCAATTAAACCTAAAAACTTAAGTGATTATGATCCAATATATTGAGTGAAAAAAGGCAATTGTATAGCATCATATAAAGTACCGCTAGAAAAAATAAAATTTCACAGAAAATAAATACAGGGACAAAAATATAGTAATAATACATACTAATATATAAAAAAATATATATATAAAAAGTTTGAGAGGAACTATGTCCTTCGATGGTCCCCCTTCTACTTCAGTCCCTAAATAACACTACTACTTTACCCCAAAAGAATTTAAATACAATGCACTATAACACTACTGTAAGATTACATATGTGTGTGCATTTTTAACACTTAAAGTTAAAGATTCCTCCTGACCTTTTTTTTTACACTACTATAATAGGTCACGAGGTATCTTCAAAGAAAAAGGTAATGAGAAAAAATGAAAGAGTTTAAGGTTTAAAAAATAATGATAGAAATATTTATATATTATCCGTCGATGATATTCTCGTGTTTTCATCGAGATTTGAACTCATGACACTAGACGTATGAGTCAAATCCTTATGGATAGACCAACCATTGTATCACGACAAAGTTATTGAACATGAATATTATTTCATTTTGTTTGGGTTCTAAACGATTAATGATTTCTATTAGGGTGGAAAATCTATTAATCATGATTTATTAGTAGATAGCTATCGTGAATAATTGATCTCTAAAGTTTAAAGTATTAAGCTAAGACACTCAAATGACATTATTGGTCCCTCCTAACTATTTTAATTATTGTACTTGTGATTAACACAATATGAGAACTTAGTCTGTAAATAAGCTGAAGCTCTTAGGTTTTCTGTAACCTGAATTAGGAAGAGAAAAAAAAGTATATGTTAAGTTATAACGATAGTTATCATAAAGCAATTACCACACTATTTTTTTCTAAGTTTATAAAAGAAGATATCAAAGATTGGATCGTCATTTTCTATCAATGAAACTTGATTTTGATGGTGATGGCACTGATGATAGATTCTTTACTTTAAGCAGAGCAAATATATAGGTTCTTAGTTATTTCCCCACCTTCCATATGGATGCATGAGAAGGTCACTGCCTTCTTGCTTTTATTTCTGACTCGGATTACATCCATTATGGGCCAATAAAAAAGCAAAAGATTATTACTATTATTGTTCAAAAAGCTAGGAAATACCCCCACTTTGACTTTGGTGCTTGCAATGCACACATCAACTTTTCTTCCATTTAATTGTATGTTATCTTCAATCCTTAATTGAGTTATTTTCACTTGATTGGATGCGAAGAAATAGCCGTGTCAATGGTCACTACTCACTAGATAAGTAATAGCTAGTAACATTTACACTAGTGTCAAATAATTGCAAGAACGTCCATAAAGATAAAGGACATAAAATAATTTGATACTATGCTAAGCAATTAAGCATTGAGATTTGAATATGATAAACGTGACATGATGGATTTTCAAGGTTAACCAGCGAGATTGAATAATACTACTACTCTTTGGTCCTCCCTAAGCAACACACATACTATATATGATAAGCATGCTGCCCTGTCGTTGTTAGATCCAAAGGAAAGATGTGCTTGTACGGATAAAGTAGCAAATCTCATTGGTATGTGAAATTTTCTTCACTATTTTAGAGGCAGTGTTAATATCGTTATATGAACAAGCATTTGTGCAACAGTGCAAGGGGTAAATAATTTAGGTGATTTAAGTAAGTGGTCATAAATTTGATTCTTAACTCTTGCGTATGGAAACAATCCGGTTGAAAGGGAAGAATATATATATATATTTTTTGAAAGAAGGAAGAATATATTTTGTGTGCCGCATAGATTCTTTAATGAAGATTGGTCATCGATAAACGACGGTGGAAACTTCATGAGGATAACATGGTAATAATAAAAAAAAAATGATAGGTTTTTCAAGTGAGTCAACGTGTGATGAAGAAAAGATAAAATGATAGTTAGAGATGATGCATTTGAGGAAATAATGAACATAGTTTTTATAGGAGTGTTTATATTCAAACTGATCAAACTAAAACAGCAAATAAACTTTAATAGTACAAAATTAAATATTATTGGATATGTTTGGACATCCTTTGTGAAAATCGTTTGGATCAAATCAAATTTCAATAAATATTAATTTTTATTAGTATGGCATATTACATTAGTTTACTATTTGTTGATCTTAAATTTTGTAATAATACTTTTTTGTGAGTGATGCAGATATCCTCCTATGCGCACAACTGTAAATACTAATTTCTCTAGCTGGATAGGACCGCAATGGAGGTCAAAATTTACCCTCAATAGATTTAATATATGTTGCATTCTCGTAGCATGATTTAAATCTGAAACCTCTTTTTACCTTGTAAGATATATTTTATCATCTCATCCAAGTTTTATGGGATAAATACTTTTTATTAAGGATAAATACTTATTAGTTTGAGTTAATATATGTTTTTATTATTTCTTATGTTTCTAACATAATGGACCATTGTCGTTTCGTAAAGTTAACATTTAGTATAACTAGTCTTTTGACCCGTGTGATACCGAGCAAAAACGAATAAGTTATAACAAAATAAATATATAGTATATGATAGAAGTAGTCTGATAAATATTAAACATGGATATTATATAGTAATGATAACATATTTATAATATATCGTAGTCTAATTATTGTTAAAGTTTTATGTTCATCATTATACATTACAAAATATTTCATGATAAACGTCATTTGAGATCGTAGTGGTATATTGTCACCATCTTTATCAGTCATTACTATCTTCAATCCAACTCTTAAAGTGACCTTTGAAATTGCAACATAGAGTTGACCATGCGAAAACATAGGATTTGGCGAATAAATTTCAACTTTTTTAGGTGATTGCCCTTGACTCTTATTAATAGACATTGCAAAAAAAACAAAACAGCTAACGGGAATTGTCTTCTTTAAAACTTGAAAGGAATATTAATATTAAACAATGAAAGAGATAACCTGAGTATAAAAACTTTCTCACCAACATTACTTCCAAATATCACTTTTCCTTCAAGCACAAACTTTCCCATCCTAGTTATGATTAATCTTGTTCCATTGCATAATCCTAATTTTTTTTCATCAACATTCCTCAAAAGCATCACTAATATTAGTTTAGTAATTCAGTTTAGTTAGTTTTAGCTTTATCTTTGATTTGTAATTTGTTTGGAAACTATAGCTTCTGAAGTATAGCTTTTGAAGTACCCGCTTCTGAAGTACCAGCTTCTGAAGTATAGCTTCTGAAGTACTAGAAGCAGAATCTAGTAACATGGAAGGAGCACTGCAAAACAGATGGAAATAGCAAGCTTATTGAAACCAAATTCCATTTTCTAAGAGACCAGGTGAACAATGGAAAGTTGGAAGTAAAGCACTGCAAAACAGATGAGCAGATAGCAGACTTGCTCGCAAAGCCATTGAAGCTAAGCAGCTTTGATTACTTGAAGAAGAAGTTAGGAATGGTTGAAGCATCTAACTAAATGAATTAAGGAGGTGTATTGGTTTAGTAATTCAGTTTAGTTAGTTTTAGCTTTATCTTTGATTTGTAATTTGTTTGGAAACTATAGCTTCTGAAGTATAGCTTCTGAAGTAAGTATAGCTTCTGAAGTATCCGCTTTTGATGTCTTTAGAAGCAGAATCTAGTAACAAACCTTGGTTAGCGTGTTAACGAAGGTAGTTAGTTTGTTAGAGGAGTTTGTTACAACGTCCAGTTGTATTTGTAAATAACAAATTTTTTTCATTCAATAAAATTACACAAGTCTGTTACTCATATCTCTGTTCTCTCTCAAAACCATAGAAACCCAGAATCTCAATTTCATCTTCTTCAATTGAACTCAGTTTTAAGTGCTGGTTTCATTCTAATTTCATACATTATTCCGTAAACTAATGCTACAACCTTTAATCTGATCTCGTGATTACATAGCCATATTTCATAACATAATTGATAACAAAATAATTAAGTAGCTGAGTCACCACTTCATTCCACCTATTGTATTTTTATTTTCTTTGGTTTCGGCCTTCATAATCATAACATTATCTATCCCATCAAAACCAATCTTGTCCTCAAGGTTGAAAAAATTGCTCCTAGTAAAAATTGAAATAGCTTCTTATTTTAAAGATTTTTTAAAATCTTAGTATTAAAGAAAAGTTTATAGTAAAATGATGAAATATTTAGAATAATATTTTAAGAGAAGCTATTCAAACCAATTTTTCATTTTAAAGATTTGAATTTTTTTTTTTTTTTTTTTTTTTTTAAAAAATCTGTTATAAAACTTATAGTAAAAAGATGGTACCTATAAAAATCATTTTTACGGTGAAATAGAGTATAAAAATGGTAAAGGAAACAAAATGGCATTCATGCGACAAAAATGCTTGCTCAATTCGGAATTTTGTTACATTACTTTAGTGTTGGCATAAGAATGATGAAATCAAACACAGTTCACAAAATTTACGATCAACCTATGTTGAAAACCATATTTACGATCAACCTTTCACTTAACCTTCCATATACAGGCTTTGTGAGGGTGCATTTAATGCGGCTTAAGGAGGGAAAAACTAAAGTGATTAGGACTAACTGCTAGCTTGACAAGTCTAGCTTTTATAATAAAGGATATATGTTATATTTTTCATTAAACATATTATTAAACAATGTCTTTATAATATCAATAAATATCACATATACTTCCTCCGTTCTAAAATATAAGCAAATTTGACTTTTTAGGTTCCAAAATACATCATTAATTGAATGAACCTAAAAAGTCAAATTTGCTTATATTTTGGAACGGAGGGAGTATATTAAACAATATAAAAAATTTTAAATTCAATTTTTTAAAAGAGTTGATTTTATAAACTAGTATAAGGGAAAAAATATATTCAAATAAACGCACTGCAATCATGTGATAACTATGCATGTATATAAACGTTCTTTCAAAACAATAAAAATATATGTATATAAACGTAGCATCCGTTAACATGAAAGCACCAGTGGTCTAGTGGTAGAATAGTACCCTGCCACGGTACAGACCCGGGTTCGATTCCCGGCTGGTGCAATTGTTAGCTGTGATGAAATTTGTGTCAAATGTGTTGACGGGTTCATCACTATCGTTTAACTTCGGTTGCGAAAACTGGCACATCTGAGCTTGCTTTTTTGTTTTTTTTTTTTGTCCTCTAATTTGACTTGAA
The DNA here is from genome assembly GCF_003473485.1 of Medicago truncatula. Taxonomy (NCBI): domain Eukaryota; kingdom Viridiplantae; phylum Streptophyta; class Magnoliopsida; order Fabales; family Fabaceae; genus Medicago; species Medicago truncatula. The sequence goes on from NC_053044.1 coordinate 36,308,608, forward strand.
AACTTTAATTTAATTTGATTTATCCTTAGTGTTTCAAAGGTTCTCAGCAATGCTCATAGTTAACTAATCCAACACATAATGTGTTAACAATGGATTTAAATCATATCCAAATCGCTTTTCGTTATTGCATTCGCTTTAGATCAATTAAAAATGCAAAATCACTCCATTCTCACATAATTAAATCCGGTTTTTGTAATCACATTTTCATCTTAAACAACATGATCTCAGTTTATTCGAAATGTTCTAGTATCATTGATGCACGTAACATGTTCGACGAAATGCCTCACAGGAACATAGTTTCTTGGACTACAATGGTCTCTGTATTAACCAATTCCAGCATGCCCCATGAAGCTCTTAGTCTCTACAATGAGATGATAGAATCAAAAATTGAACAGCCGAATCAGTTTTTGTACTCTGCTGTTCTCAAAGCGTGTGGTCTTGTGAGAAATGTTGAATTGGGAAAGATGGTTCATTATCATATATTTCAAGCTAAGTTAGATGTTGATATTGTTCTGATGAATGCCCTTTTGGATATGTATGTGAAATGTGGAAGCTTGAGGGATGCTCAACGGGTTTTCTGTGAAATTCCGTGTAAAAATGCTACTTCATGGAACACACTCATTTTGGGGTATGCAAAACAAGGTTTGATTGATGATGCGATGAAACTGTTTGATAAAATGCCGGAACCGGATATTGTATCTTGGAACAGCATCATTGCTGGTCTTGTAGATAATGCTAGTTCACGTGCGTTGCGATTTGTTTCTATGATGCATGGGAAGGGCCTTAAAATGGACGAATTCACATTCCCAAGTGTGCTGAAAGCTTGCGGTTGCAGTGATGAATTAATGTTAGGAAGAGAGATTCATTGTTATATTATTAAGTCGGGGTTTGAGTCTAGCTGTTATTGTATATCGGCGTTGATTGATATGTATTCAAGTTGCAAGTTATTAAGTGAAGCAACAAAGATTTTTGATCAATACTTCAGGAACTCTTCTGTTTCGGAAAGCTTGGCACTATGGAATTCGATGCTTTCTGGGCATGTTGTCAATGGAGATTATGTTGAGGCTCTCAGTATGATTTCTCATATGCATCGTTCTGGTGTACGTTTTGATTTTTATACCTTCAGTATTGTTTTAAAGATCTGCATGAACTTTGATAACTTGAGTTTGGCATCTCAAGTGCATGGATTTGTCATCACTAGCGGATATGAGTTAGATTGTGTTGTTGGGAGCATTCTCATTGATATATATGCAAAACAGGGCAGTATTAACAATGCGTTAAGATTGTTTGAGAGGTTGCCAGATAAAGATGTTGTGGCTTGGTCGAGTTTGATTACTGGTTGTGCTAGATTCGGTTCAGATAAGTTAGCTTTTTCCCTTTTCATGGATATGATTCATTTGGGTCTTCAGATTGATCATTTTGTTATTTCAATTGTGCTAAAAGCTTGCTCAAGTTTGGCATCTCATCAACATGGCAAGCAAGTTCATTCTTTATGTCTTAAGAAGGGGTATGAATCAGAGGGAGTAGTTACAACTGCTCTGATTGATATGTATGCAAAATGTGGTGACATTGAGGATGCCTTATCTTTGTTTGGTTGTCTTTCGGAAATTGATACCATGAGTTGGACAAGTATTATCGTGGGATGTGCACAAAATGGAAGAGCAGAGGAAGCAATAAGTCTTCTGCATAAGATGATAGAATCTGGTACAAAGCCAAATAAAATCACCATTCTAGGTGTTCTCACTGCTTGTAGGCATTCTGGCCTAGTTGAAGAGGCATGGGATGTGTTTAATTCTATTGAAACAAATCATGGATTGATACCTTGCCCAGAACATTACAATTGTATGGTCGATATACTTGGTCAAGCAGGACGTTTTGAAGAAGCAGTAAAGTTGATTAGTGAAATGCCATTTAAGCCCGACAAAACTATATGGTCTTCCTTGCTTGGTGCCTGTGGAACTTACAAGAACAGAGATCTTGCAAATATTGTTGCCGAGCATCTCCTTGCTACCTCACCAGAAGATGTTTCTGTATACATAATGCTGTCAAATGTTTATGCAGCTCTTGGAATGTGGGATAGTGTAAGCAAAGTCAGAGAAACTGTAAAAAAAATCGGCAAAAAAAGAGCTGGAAAAAGCTGGATTGAGATCTCAAGTTGAGAATGCTGGTTTGGTGCATAGCTTAACCCTCATACATAAGATATTTTCAGACGAGTCACTGGTTATTCTAGCTTATAAGGGATAGCATACGATTGAACCCTGAATTCTGAAGGCGTTCTTCATGTTTTGGTAATGGCAAAAGTTCAATTAGAAGGTTAAAGCGCAGAAGAATCAAATTCTAAACAACTTTTAAATGGAAGATATTACACTGTAGAACATAAGGTTAAGTGCAATGAATGCAGCAGTTCAATCTGATAAGCTTGTACATTGTAATGCCTGGCTGCTATTGCCAGGAGGTTTCACCCATATATTGTTTGAAACTGTTCTAACTTCTCTGAGTTCCTCCCTACTGGACAATGACATATACATCACATGAGTTTTCAGTTTTCTATGAAATCCCATTTAAGTTCTACTTCATGGAACACCTTCATTTGGGACATGCTAAACAAGGTTTAAATGGTGGTGTCGTGAAAGTGATTTATCCAATACTGGAACCAGATCTTGTATCTTGGAACAACGTCATTGCTGGCCTTGCGGATAATGCTAGTCCATATGAAATGCAATTTGTTTCATGATGCACATGAAAGGGCCTAAAACTTGCCTGGTAAACTCGTTCAATCTAGCTTATAATACATACCTGCTATTGCCATGAGGTTTTAGTTTCACATCCGACAAAAGTTGAAGAGGTAAATTCAATTGTACTTTCAATAGTATTTATACTGCTTGTGATTTACAACATCTTATTTTAATTAAGCAGGTTCAGTTTCATAGTAACCACTTCACGATTAGCCATATACCACATACTCGTTCTATTAACATCTTTTTGTGATAAGCTTTATTAAATGGTACGAGTCTCTTTTTGCAGCCACAAATTGTTAAACGCATGTCAAGTCAACAATTTGTAGTATCGAAGGAACCATGTAAAAAAGACATTGGGACTTGGGAGGCGAGATTTGGGTGCCTTACGCAATTCCAATCATACGTGAACTCTAATTTGGTCAAAATCAGAGGTGTGCCTTTACCACTTAATTGCAAATGCACTTTAGACCTTGTCGTTGTTTTTATTGCCACATTAGTGCCATGTGTTCGTAATTTCTTGTTTATATTTTTGCTCACTAGTATATTGCAATTAAACAAACTTATGCTTTCCGAATTTTTTGATGTTGTACTCATTGCTATTTGCAGAAGTTATCAGGTCTCGACTCATCTTTTAGCCAGATCAAGCTGCTTGACATTCTCGGCGTTTGTAGTAGATTGGAAAATTTTAGTCGGATAACTAGTATGTACTCATTTAGGACTCGGATTCTCTGATACAATACCCTTTGCAGCTCACTCTACCTCTCTTCCTCCTTTCCCCATTTTAATGGCCACCACGTCTGCAGTGTAAGGGATCCTTGTCCCATATTTTTTCTCAATTTCCTCTCTCCTTTCACAGTTGTATTCCCTGCTGCAGGGGAGCACAACAAAAGTATTACTTCCTGTAGTTTGTGAAATAAATCTCTATTTGAAACAGTGGCAGACTAAGTTCAATTGAATGCTGATTTGAGAAATATTGGGCGGTTATGTGGACTGCCATTTTTTGTTTAGTCTCCAAAAAAGTAACGATTCTCATGATAATATTTTATGAATTGATTTTGAAAATATTTGAATTGAATGATATTTTGTTATCTCATGATAATATCTATTGAATGATTTTTTATTTTTTTTTGACAAAATAGTTAAAATAAAGATAACGTGTACATGTGCATGTACAAATAACTTAGCTATCAGACATATAATAATATTGAAGTTGCTACCGACACGAGTATGAATAGGGGTACAAGTATTTTTTTTCCTTCCAATTATGGGTATGAAAATGGGCTAGAGCACCCAACTTAGTGTATGTTTGATATCACGGTGGATTTATTGAAATCATGGCGGATCACCGTGATTTCAGCAAACTCAGCGTAATACCAAACATGCACTTAGTATCATGCCTATCATGGACCAACATTATCCAGTTTTGTTTTGCTTTTTCTGAATCCATCATAAGCCAGGGTTAATAAGAGGTTGAGCCTCCACTGGGCAGCACTGAATCGTGATGGGGTGATCACAAATTCCTAATATGCAAACATTTTTCTATTATGATGATTCCATCAGAAGGGAATTTCGATTACACTGTCAGAGAAAAACAGTGATAAAACACCGCTCCTCGTGTTATATATGCAAACATTTTTCAATACCACAGATCTTTTGTTATGCTTTCATCATTATGTTTCTGTACTTGACAGTCATTGCATTTTGTACGAAAAGTTTAAAGAAAAAGTGGGGGTCACTTTTGCAGGGATTTTGACGTTATGTATTAGCCTTGGCCTTGAATGCAACTGTATTCATGAATATTATCTTTGTTCTTTCCAAACCATGCTGTTAGTAACAAGTTAAACGACTACTTTATTATTTTAAAGCATGGTTGGGGGCACCTAAATTAGGAAAAGCACGCCATGTGTGTATACAACAACATGAAGCAATCTCTATTGTTAAAATCATCCCAAATTTAGATGACATAAGATTTTAAGTGGAAGACATATTGAATGTTTGGAATTACTGTGTATAATATAGAAAACAACACACATGAAGTGTATGTTTAGAATCACAATAAATTTAACGTAATCACCGTTATTTCATTGAAGTTAGAGGAGAATGATTTTGTTTATAGGTAGATCCTTAACTTCTTTTTTTTGTTGTTAAATTGTAGTGCACAGTGTGGTTCTATCAAACTATGTCAATCTAAACATATAGTGGTCCTAGGAATAAACGTCTTGCCCCAAAAGTTCAAACCATATTTCTCTAGATGAGACGCATCATGAAGAGTAGGCAACATTAGGACATGGGTAGGTCCCACTACCATGAAGATTAATGGTGAACCCCACATTTACATTATCATCACTATTAGCTGCATGCCTTCATAAGGCCAAGTCATTGTTGTGCAACGTCACCATCTCATCCATGCCAGTGACAGTTTCTTCCATGGAATTTTCACTCTCATTTCTCATGCTTCGTTCGTTTATATCTATCTCAATCATTGCACCCACACTACCTTACTCTTCCACTCATTCTTTATTCTGACTTCCTACCGAAGTAACTTTTCTTTTTGTTTCCATCTTCACAACCATGGCATGCTTATGATTCCTTCACAGTTTTCAATATAATAAGCAATTAAGTTGCACAGTCTAAAAATTTACCGCGTAACTTCCACGCCAAAATGACTTTTTCCCACTCACTTTTCCCGCCTTATTTAGTTAGCTATGATGAAGTGCTTAATGGGAGTAATAATATATAAATGCTGATGTGGCTTCTTATTGATGCTAACACTTTTTGTTTGTGTGTTGAGAAAACAATTATAAGTGCTTTGTTTTCTTAACATACTTTATGCTATGTATGAAAACTTGTGTTTTTATTTTATTCATCACAATTCTCTTGTTAAACCCATGCTTAGTTCCTCTCACCTTTGGGTTACATGTACTATACACTATACAATGAGTACAAAACAAGAGTCAACTAGAATTATGACTTGTTCCGGATTCGATGGAAACACACCACACAAATCTAGATCACACGCGAGATCGTGAGGTAGGTGAATAGCATTTCTTAATTAAACCCTACATTAGTGTTTATTTTTAGGGGTAAACCATAGTGTACATTAGTTAACTATGAACATATAGTAGGTACTTTATCTATGTCACTTTTTTTTTTAGGGTTATCTATGTCATATTAAATTACCATTTTAAGTTTTCTTATATATTGAATGAGATATATTGTAAATAAATACTGCTTACTATTTATGTACATTACATTATGGGATATTTTGTGCTAAGAGCTCGAGAAATATGGTTGAACATGAGTTTATAAAAGAGATAATCATCATAAGTCGATTTTGTAATATTAAGTTAGACTCAACCTATATTATAAGAGTTTATATTTATTATTTTTATAGTTTCCTAAATTATTTCTCAAATATATTAGCGCTCTTACTACACACATAAAGGGATACATACATATTTTTGATCTGTTTATTGTAAAGTGGGAAACTCATTTTAGATATTAAGGGTGTTATATTATAATTTATATCAAATAGTACAATATACACTCTAGTTTTATCAGGAGAATAGAAATAGATTCTTAGAATACTGGATTTCAGGAGAACATCTTAACATAATAATTTAACCCTGCAAAATCAGCTTGTAAGGTAAGAATTTCTCAAGTTTTATAAACAGTAAGCGTGCATGTCATATCTCTAGACAATGTGTAACTAAATCCACCCTATATCCAACACAGTGAAGATGTTGGAAGCTGCAATTGCAATGAAGACAATCAAAATGCCACAATATAAGGCGGTCAGAGGAAAACCAAATCAAGGTGGAATTTCCGACATAAATATATGACCCATCCATTGTTTGAATGGAAACAAAACTTTCAGCTACTGCTTTCATATACTAACGCTTATTTTGAGGTAAATGATCGCCTTAAATATACAATCCTAGTTTAAGTCTATTCATTGATGTTAGTGGGAGTGATAATGTGATATCACCAATACATACATAAATGCAATTCTACTACTTCCCCTAAAAAACACCACTGAACTAAACTAAATTTAGCTAGAGGACACTATTAATTAAGAAAAGAACTAAAAACACCATCAAGTGACATTGCAAAGAAATTTCGTCCCCTAATCCAACAATACACATTATCAAAAGCCTCTGTAGATTACAACAAAGCAAGGTAAAATAGCTCGAGGATTATTCACATACAACTCATCCAAATTAGAATAAGCCCCAGCATCACCAGCACTAACAGAATCATACTCTTCCATAACATTACTACCACCTTCCATGTTCTTCTTCACTCTTCCTGCTATCACCCTACAAACCAACATTGCCCTCTTCTCATCACCACTCTCACAACCTGAAACATCCAAAACACTACTAGCTTTGTCGTGTGCTTTCCCACTCGTTGCTGTCGTCAATATCCCATCGCCACCATTCAACTTAAACCCGTGTTTTATTATGCCGCACACATTGCATTGTGATGTTGAGTTGCAGAGATTTGAGGAACCGTTTAGGCCTAAAGAACAAACAAAGGTTGTGCAGTGAAACCTTAGTAACTCGTTTCCGTCTGCTATGCAGCGGGGATGTTTTTTTGAGAGATTTGTTGCTTTTGCTTTGATTGAGTCTCTGTACTCTTCGAACTTGGTTATGGTTTTCTGTGTGTTCTGGACTTTAAGGATGCGGTCGATTTTACAGACGGGAGATTGCTTCTTTAGCCAGCTTGAGTGAAATATTATTTCAACTATGTTCTTGCTTGTATCTTCTGGACCCAGCTCAGAAACTAATATATGCATAAGGAAAAAATAAAATGAAAGATAATCAAACATTTAAGTATATTCAATTATGGTACATTGGTATTTTTCGAACTAAAGACAAACATAATGTAACACAAGCAATAACCAGTCCATTTATGTATCAAAGAAATCAGTTATATGTCCTGACTCTCAATCGAGAAAATAAATCTCAGTGTCTTGAGAAATTAGTTCAATTCTTACATGTATGTATTGAAGACACTAAGGTTCATTATCTCACCAACTGAAAGTTAGGACGTAACTAATTTCTTAAAATACCGATATTCTTAAGATTATCAGTATCCGTTAAAATGATAATGGATACTGGTATCTTAAGAAATTAGTTACCTTTGGTGAGATAATGAATGTCATTATCTCGAAGAATTGGCTATGTCGAATTAAAATTATTGAAATTTGAAACTAAAGATTTTAGATGGTATAAGTAGGTTAGAAATACCTGCATGTTTGACAGCTTGATGAAGTTCAAGGCTTTCAGTTTTCATAATCTCACCACAATCAGGACAAGAACAAATGGAACTTCTTAGAGAAGAGTCTCTAGTGAAACCAAGAACAGGGTCAACAACCATTCGACACTCGTAACAACCGGAGAGTCTCCTAAACTGCATTCCCCTGAAAGAACCAGCTCCTGAAGAGTTAGAAGATGCTGCTGAAAGCGAAGACGAAGAAGAGGCCGACACAGTTCTTCCGTTGAGTTCATTCAAAGGAGCTTTCATGGATCTGCTTGAACTAGAAGCCAAGTTGTTTTTGCATCCACCAAGTGAAACCTTTTTCTTGTGAATATCTGTAGTTGTTCTTGTTGTTGTTGCTGAAGTTGTTGTTTCTGGCTTTGCCATTGTCATTCCAGTGTTGTTGCAGAGTGAACCTGAACATTTCATCTTCTTGCATTTCTTGTTGGTATCTTCTGAGACTCTTTCTTCTTTCAGCTTCCTTTGTTCTTGTTTTTTCTTTGGTTGTTTTGGTTCTGGTAAAGGTTGAGGTTGTTGTTGCTGTTTTGCTTCCTTCTGCTGCTGTTGTTGGATTTGAACATTCTTACAAGCCAAAAAACCTCTTACCACTGCCCAAGAGGGTTGTTTTTCTGTTTTTTGTGGCTTTTGGTTTTCTTTTTGGCTTATATGATTTGTAATGGTAACCTTTCTTTGGATTTTGGATTTGCTCATTGTAAAAAAAATGGTGTTTCTATAACATGGAAACCATAGCAATATCAGAGTTATCTATAGTAGAAAACTAGAATATGGTATGTTATGATTCTTGTTTTAGGTTTATTGGGAGTTGGGAATGTGAGTGGAGGCTCTTTATGATTGTTACTTCCTAGCACTTTTTTTTTGTTTATTAGTACTAGTACTAGTATTTTAATCTTTCAGAAACTTGTAATTTTTCTCTAGGGAAGATATAAGACTTTATGATGAGAATTTAACCGTTGATATTTCTCTAGATTGAAGAGTCCTATTGTTTTTTTCTTTTGTCATTTTTGTGGGAAAAGTAAAGAGACATGGCCTAAGGTCCCCCACACCTTTTTATGCTGTGTCTCCCTCTGTATTCTGTTTTAGTAAAATACATTTTGTGAATATCACACTGACAATCTTAATTACCACATGAGTTTTCCTAATTCTCACACAATGTGTAAAGTAACTTCAATTTGATGGCTAGGACCAGTTTAATCTTTTGATACACTTCTTTTTGTTTACTAATTTGACCTTTTTTTGTTTTGGAGGGAGTAATATAGACTGTCAAATTGAGTTTCAGTTTCCAAATGTATAGGACACTAATTTGAACTTTTTTGTTGTTTTGTTCTGTTTTGTTTTGTGAATAGCTAGTTAACAGATGAAGCATATAAACCAAAAGGTATGGGACAAAAATTCTAGGACCCTTTGCATGAGTTTGGGACAAAAAAAATGGAAACTACAACTACTAGGCTATACATAGGTTGGGTTGAGCCGGTTTTCACAAAACCGGAAACTTATTATTTAGAGAATTCCGGTTTGGTTCTAGCTTTAAAACCGATTGTTGTAGCATTGGGTTGGGTTGGGTTAAATCGTAAATTTTCAGATTCATGGTTTTACCCACATTCTATCTTTATTTTTAAAAAATCAAACTGTTTCCCTCAAAAAAAAATCAGACCGTTAAAAAAATGTCCAAGCCTTATTTTTTATCCCTAAAATATAGCGTAACTTATTTTCACTTTTATTTTAGCATCAAATATACAAACATACAATAAACAAGAAAACCACCCCTAAAAAAATAAATAAGAAAACCAAAATCTTAAAATTCATCATCAAATACTTGCAAGACTTTCAGAAAAGACTCTCTCATTTACTCTCTGATTTTTTAAATTATATTTTCATTTTCTAAAATATGTGCTCATATTAACTTGTTTTAGAGGATGCGAGACTCTTGAAGTGAAGCATTAATTATGATCGACCGAAAATATAATGATATCTTGAAATGATTCATTTATGTGGAAATAATAAAAACACTCTTTTGACATTAACATTTTCCCCACAAAAATAAAAATCTTACAATTGTTCAATTTAAAAGTCTATTAACTCATTGTTAAGAAGTAAATTTACACAAGTTATTAAAAAATACAAATAGAAAATATTTTCACAAGTAAATGAGATCTAATATATTTTGTCGCCTTTTAATTTATTATATAGTAACTTGCTACATTTTTGTTTCTTATAGATTTCCTCCATTAGCCGTAATTGTATTTGAGATATTGTGACACGTTAAATGTGAATATCTCTTCTAAATAGAATTTGAGTTTTAATTCGCGACGTTGTTAATGTCTAGTTGTTTCCACTAGATCCAACCATATTAGTCAAACATATACTACATTTTGTCCATTATTCTTGTGTACATGACACAATTCTTGAGCATATCTTTCGTGGAACTGCCTTTGAGAATGTGTATATAGAGATATATATAGAATACATTTTAGCAGCAACCCATACTTACTTGTTAAACAAAGACCCTCTTGATTTTGATATCTTTATGAATTCTCTAGGAAGTGAATCTAAATTGGCTTCCCATAGTCTTTACGACACAAAAGACATTGACTAAATCAATATGCCAATGCCATGCATAACGCTGACACACCATATTTCATCTTCTACGATATCTTGTGATTCAGTTGTCTATCAAAACTGTTCTCCAAAAAAAATACTATTACTAGTACTACTACATCAAGAATCTTACTGTATTAATTAAAGGTGGGAGGAAGTGATTAATTCCATATCCCTAGCTATAACCCCCATACAAACTTATGGGGATAGAGTTGTATAATTAATTTGGCTTGTCGTTACTCCATGCCCAAAGTGGACTTTTTTTGGGCTATACGCATTGCACCATTTGCAAGGCACTCAACTAATAATTACCCCATAATGTTGCCTACTGCCTAGGGGAAAAGCTGTTTTCTTGATTCCATTTTCCTCAAAATCATGCAAAACCCATATTGAAATAATTTATCGTAAAAACAAAGATCCCTTCAAAGTCTTGAAAAAATTGTTTTAACGCTATCCAACCTAAACATTAACTTTTGTAACAAAAATGCCTTGTCTTGTGTACATTTATATTGCAAAAGCATTGGTATAAAAGCATGGCCATAAAACATACCCGTTGCTGAGTAAAGCTTTTGTGAGATCTCGATCACATTGCATGCCGTTGGAAGAGGTGTAAAGGTTAATCCTCCAATTAAGAAAACACGATTTATTTTTAATGGTAAAGACTTTGGAGTGTGATTATTATCCTTTAAGCTTGTGCTATCCAAAAATGCCCTAAGCTTGTGATTTACACTTTGTGCTAGGGAAATGAAAACGCTTTTACTCTAAAAAGCTGGTTGAAGCTGGTCACACAACTTTGTTTTATTTCTTTTAGTGAGACATTAAGATAAAAACTTTAGCATTTGTTGGCTTGAGCATTAGGTTATGAACACTAATTACACGTATAGCAAAGCAGGTACATAACAAAAAATTTAAATTTCAAATTAACATGTGATATGAGTATGGTCAGTTAAAGTGTGTTTCTAATTTTTAAATATAGAAACGAAAAATTGAATAAAGTTCAACACAAGTTAGGTACGTGTCCTGAGGAAATGTTTCATTAAAAGATTGATTCTGGCTAGCTATTTTCCTTTTGTAGTGTTGGGCCCTCGTGGTCATAAGATTTTAGTGTTATTAATTGAAGGAGTAACTCAAAATTCATGTGTGACCCCAAAGAGCATATTACATCCATTAATTAAGAGAGGAAGAGGGGGAAATTAATGGTGTAAGAAAATTCCAATTCCAGCATGTCAAAAAATTACTTTGGTACTAGTAACATACTAACCAGTAGTATAACCCACTTGAATTGACTTGATGATATTGTCTTGGGATCTAAGAGCGTACTCTTTATCAAAGTAACAACTGAACATAACAAACAATATCATTAAGATCTTTGTTAGCCACATACAAGGTTGTGCATGACTCGATATAGGCTCCGTTTGTTTCAGATTTATTTTCAAAAAAAAATCTTCTCTCTGTCCCGGATTAACAGAGCCAAAAGTTCATTTCACACGTATTAAGAAAAATGTATAAATGAAGGAGAGAAAAAAATAGTTTTAAGTGCACTTGTTACGTATTGGTGCATTCTCCACTATCATAAATGTAAAGTGAAATATATTGAATTAGAAATGATGAAAGTAGTATTAATTAGAGTTATAAAGGGAACAAAGTACTCCCTCCATTTCAAAATATAAGCAAACTTTACTTTTTAGGTTCATTCAATTAATGATGTATGTGGTTCATAATATGAACTATATTATGATACAGAGGGAGTAATTAATATTGTATTGAACTCAAGTTATTTTGGGACATATTTTTTTGCATATAGTTATTATGGGACGGAGGGAGTATTTTTTTTCTTAAAAACTTTTTTCATTTTTAAGTGTTTGTTTAGGATTTTTAGAAAACAAGGAAGTAACACATGTAAAAGTTAAAACTCATTTTTTAGAAAAAAATATGAATTTTTATGGATAGTAGGCAAACAAAAAAAAACTTTATATTTTTTTTAAATCTCTAAATCCTTTTAACACAAAATCTATTTTTTTAAAGCTGAAACAAACGTACCAATAACCATATGATCTGAATTGGTCTTTAACCCAGAATAGAACAAGAAAATATCATGCATTTTAGGTCTCAGCACGTATAAGGGCAACTAGGGTGTACAATCTACTCATGTCAAGCATTGCCAATTTTTTTTTCTTTCTTTTTAGAGTGACAAATGTTAGTAATGTTACCTTTTATCCTAAGGGTAGAGATCAAACATTTGACCTTATCACATAATATCATATAGTTTTATACCGAGGAATTATATATAGACAACCTAACGTGGCATACATCCATCCTACCACTTTCTATATGACATTTTTTTATTAATTATTTTGGGTAACTTTGAACGGCATTTTATATGAATTTTGTTAATTTTCATTAAAATTTTAAGTATAAATATCTGTAACTTTTAAATTCTAACAAACTCAACAGATTATGTTTATCTTTTTTCTTAACAACAATAATTTAAAAAATATAATATAAATTTTTACCTTTTTCAATAACACCAATAATATAGGAAAATTTGTTTAAGGTATAGTTGGAATAATAAAAAATTCATCCCAAATTATCTATCATCTTTATATATATAATACATAATAGATGATATTGTTCCTCTTGTAATAGAATAGTCATATATAATTCCCGTGAGCTTAGCTCGGTTGGTAGGGATATTGCATATTATATGCAGGAGCTGAGGTTTGAATCCCAGACACTCCACTTTTCCACAATTAAATTGTGTGAGCTCTAGCCATTAGGCTACTTGACAAAAAAAAAAAAGAATAGTCATATATATAGTGTGTTGTATAGATTACTACCGGGAAGTATACTCTCCATAGATGGGACCAAAACGTTGATTTTTTTGGCAATGTTGTGATCCTCTAGACTAACAAGATAAAGAAGTGGTTTCTCCTCCAACCGAGCTCTATGCATTCTTAAAGACAAGATGAGGATTGTTTTCCCAATATCTTAATCCTTTCTCTTTTTATTCCTTTAGCTTTCCTTCTGTTACAGAAAAAACATCACATGCTTAAATAAATAAAATACAATAATACAAAATGGTAAAAACTCAAAAAATGTGACGTGACGATATAGTTTTACAATTTTTTTAGTAAAATCAGGTCGTAGACTTGGAACGTAAGTATGAAGCCTCTAGACATTGAAAATTGTCAGTTTTAGAAAATGATCCAAATCCCATATGGTCAGCAAACACTATTCCAGCAAAGCTGACAAGATTCTTTTGGGTTCCAAGAGCTCGGATGAAACCGGAGTAGTATTAAAAGAGGAGTGAGGTTGCTCGAGTTCTAAAATAGAGAGTTTCTCTTTTAACTGAATTTGAAAATTTCTCCGATCTGAATTTATTTATTTCGACAAATTTATTCATCCGAACGTAAAAAGTAGAGTATATTTTCCTTGTTCAGATGAATAAATTTGAAAGGGTGTAATTTTTTAAGAAATTGTGGTAAAAGTAGTTATCTTAAAAGTTTAAGTTAAAATTACTACTACTGTTGATTTTTTTATTTTGGTCAAACTACAATTTTGTTAATTTTACTGAGAAAAGTAGAGTTGTGTTATTTGGATGCAAAAATTTGACAACAAATATTTAGATGGTTATTATGTAAGGACAACACCAAACTCACTTAGACACTCAAACGGAATATTCAATCCCTTTTAGTTTCACTAAACCAGAATCAAATACATTAGGTGTTCAGGATGCATGAAGATATCAATTTAGGTCCACTAATTTTTTTGTCATGCTGATGGCCGAGAGTTAGGTTAAGACATCAAGATTCGATATAAATGTTTTTCGCTGTGATTTGAATTAGTGGTGAAAACCACGTGCTGGAGTGTTTAGGGATTGTAGATTATAGCCGTTGTTGAGACTGAGTTGAAGTCTTCGTTACATTTGGTGTTTAGTTTGATGTTGGTGACTATTTTTTTTGGCTAAACTACAGTTTTGACCCCCTAAGTTTGCCAATTTTGCGATTTTGGCCCCCTAATAAAAAAAATGAATATTTTGCCCCCTATGTTTTAGCCCCTTTGCAAAAGTGACCTTTTGATCAATTTTGACCGGGTCAACCACTATGTGGCATGCCATGTGTGTATTTATTGAATTAAAATTAAATGAAATTGCCACATAATCATTTATGAAATTAAATAAATGGAAAAAATGAAAAGAAAAAAAAAAGAAATTTCATTAATATTCAGAACAAAAAAAAACCAAAAAATCATAAAATAAAAACCCAGAAAATCAACTTCAAGTCTTCAACCACATCCCAAACAAAATCCCCACAAGATCCATAACCAAATTTCTTACGAAAGTCAAGCAAATTCAAACACTAACATTAGCCCTAGGTCCTAGCAACAACCTTGCACAGAAGTGGTTTCTTCATCTCCACAGAAAGCATAAGACATTCATCCAAATCAACAGGTGAATCATCAAATGGAACCCATTTGAAGTTGTGAAGTAACTGAGCAAGCCAAAGATGAACAAAAGCCAAATCCATAGCTTTTCCAGGACAAACCCTCCTACCAGCTCCAAATGGTGCTAACGTCAAATCATATCCCATTGTACTCACTTCCTCATTCATAAACCTCTCTGGCTTTTAAACTCTTTTGCCTCATTGTAAACCTTCTCATCATGTGTTATAGCCCACATATTCACCATACCAGTTGTACCTTTCGGAACATGCTTCTCACCTACCATAACATCATGAACAGCTAAATGTCATATACCTTCAAAATAAACATAGTTTTTACAAATTCAACATAAACCCACTTCAGCTATATCAATATCAGACACAATTTCAATAATAAAAAAAAATTGATCTGGAACAGTTAAAGATGAATACTGACCTGCCATTTTTCGATCTGGAAACTCACAAGTAGAACAAAAAAAAAATCGATCAAGAAGAATGGATGAAGAATCGATTTCAGAAAGGAATGAAGAAGGATGATTAAAGAAGAAAGGTAAGGTTTGGTTATGGAGAAGAATGGATGAAGATTGAAGAAGAGGAATGGTTGAAGGTTTGATTTGGGGGTTTTTAAGATTGGTGTTTTTTACCTTGCTATTCTCACGTGCCAATCCTTTCTCTATTTTCTTTTTTTTTTATTTTTTAATTCAAGTAAATACACAGGCGGCATTTTGATTTTAAAAAAATGGTTAAATACACATGCGGCGTGCCAGCACTATTAATGAAGTGCCACCTCCGCGTTGACCCGGTCAAAATTGACCAAAAAGTCACTTTTGCAAAGGGGCTAAAACATAGGGGGCAAAAAATTCATTTTTTTTATTAGAGGGTCAAAATCGCAACATTGACAAACATAGGGGGTCAAAACTGTAGTTTAGCCTTTTTTTTTTTTGCTTAATAGCAGTTTTGGCCCCCTATGTTTCAAGAAGTTACAATTTTGGCTTCTTAACTAAATAAACTAAAATACTGCCCTCTAAGTATTGACTTTTTTGCAGTTTTGACCCCCTAGACCAATTTTGACCAAGTCAATGCACACGTATGTATTTATTTTATTTTTTTAATTAAAAAAATATTTTATTTGTATTTTTTAATAATTAAAAAAATAAATAAATACACATGTGGCGGCGTCCACGTCAGCTTTGACTTCGTCAAAATTGGTCTGGGGCCAAAACTGCAAAAAAGTCAATATTTATGGGTGATTTTGTAGTTTATTTAGTTAGGGGACCAAAATTGCAACTTTTTTAAACATAGGGGGCCAAAACTATTATTAAGCCTTTTCACAATGATGTAGATATTGCACACTCTCATATGGTCGAGCATCCAAATAATCATGATTTTGACAAAGCTGATTATGATGATACACTTCATTTTTCTTTTTTGAAACCACAAAGTATTATTATTAAGGCTTAGTCCGTACAAGACGCGCAAACTAGCAACAACGGTAAAAAAATACAACCAACGCCATATACAAGTTGAGTATGATACACTTCCTATTGATATCTAGGCCCGGATCCACCAACATGCATTTACGATAATACAAGAAACCCTTTTTTCTATAGTATTTTTCTTATACAATCTTAAACACAAGAACAACATTAATACTTCTAAAATAACATTAATAAGAACACCAAGAACAATATATAATAACAAGTGTAAAATTATCAATTGAAAGTTGATATTGGGTATTGATGGATGCAATCAGACCATGGTCCCTTATTAGACTCTCCAAGTTTTGGTCTATTACACTTCAAAACTACACTGCAACACTTAGTCCCACTTCCAATTCCAAGTAGCCAAATGTTGTCACCTTTCTGCACTTTTTCCTTGGCTTCCAAGTAAGCAAGTTCATACCATAGCGATGAAGAAGATTGGTTTCCAAACCTATGTAGTGTCATCAAAGCAGCTTCCATATCTCTCTCACCAAGTTTCAACCTTTTTCCTACCCCTCTAATCACTCCCCTCCCTGGAGAAGGCAATATGAAATGTTGTATCACAGTCTTAAAATCAGGCACATATATTCCCTCAGATTTTATAAACCTCTCTTTTATCATGGAAACAACATACCAAAACTTCTCTGAAAGTGGCAATATTTCCGAACCTAAAGTGGAAATATTTGAAAGGAGTGTTTCACCAGCTGCCTGAGCTACGTCTTTATTGAGTGTCACCCCAAGTTTTCCATCTGAATCTTCTTCCCTTCTACAAGAAAAATAAGCCTTGTCATCAAAGGCTCTTTGTGTTCTAAGCGACCTAACTAACTTGTATTTTGCGGTTTTACTTGCTTCTTTTTTGTTTGAGAGAAGAATTGCTGCACTTCCCATTCTAAAGGTACAGTTAAGATGCAACTTTGATCTTTCTTTACCGGGATACCAACCATTTGACAGAATCTCTGTGCTTAGAACAATAACATTAGCATTTTTGTGAACTCGGAGAAGATTATGAGCTAAATCAATACAAATAGCACTAGCACTGCACCCCATACCAGAGACATTATAGCTTTTAATGTCACTTCTCATACAATATTTGTTAACAACAATAGCTGTTAAAGAAGGTGAGGGACAAAAGCCACTGCAATTTAAGATAAGCATGTCTATATCGATAGGTAAAATATTGGTTTTTGCGAAAAGATCATCCATGATAGGGAAAAGAACCATGTGAGCCTCTTTGATGGATTCAATAGTTTTGGTTTTTGGTGGAATGTAGTGCAAGGAAGGAGGGAGACAAGTATCTTCACTTTGGCCTGAAGAATAAAGGACTTTTTTCATGTAATCTATGCTTTCACTGTCAAAACATGATTCAATCAGAGAAGCATTTTCAATAAACGCCGAGAAAGGTACCCTACAACATCTTGGTGGTTTAAGACATGAGAAATCAACAAGGTAAATAGGAGAAGGCTTTGAGAGAAAGTGTTTTACAAAGAATGAAAGTAGGAGAAAACATAGGAACAAAAAATGGAACATTATTAGTTCATAGTTTTGAAGAAGTAAGAAAGCTTGAGCAAATGTTGCAAGTGTGATGCTACAAAGCCATAGGAAATATGAGAGTTTTGAAAGGAGATGGTTTGAAAAAAGAGTGAAGTTGGTGCATTCATTGACAGGGTCATGGTTTTGCTTGGATGTAGCTTCCATATTATTGTGGCACTAATGATGATAGGTTTTAAAATCTATGCCCTACAGGCTACAAATAAATACATGAGCTATAACCCCATATACACTTACTTTACTTTTCCTCCGGTCACATTTATAAATAAAACTCAACTATTTAAATTTATTGAATAACTAATGTATTTGGTCTATAAATGTGACCAAATACATTAATTATTTCGGGAGTCTAAAAAGTTGTTTTTTTTACTTATAAATAGTAGGAGCACATGTCTGCACTTTGTTTTCTGAAATTACTTAATATTATATTTTTCCTTCCGTTTCAAAATATAAGCAAATTTTACTTTTTAAGTTCATTCAATTAATGATGTATGTAGTTCATAATATGGACCACATACATCATTAATTGAATTAATCTAAAAAGTAACATTTACTTATATTTTGAAACGTTTATATGTCGAAATTTTGACCTAGAAGCCCACACTCATCTATCATCCAATTGAAATGTTAGAAGCTTCTCTATTCTCACATAAAACACCGTACGCACACTTTCACAATTTCAATCAGACATTTATTTTTGTCTCACTTGTAGTTGTCTCCCATCCATAATAAAATTTCATTAAAAGAAACACAAACACTACATACAATACAAAGAACTATCCTCACTCATTTATAATTTCTTCCATTGTTGATTTTTTAAAGGTTAAAGACCTATTGTAAAATTTAATTTTATATTTCCAATCTTATACATTTATAATTTATAAGTTATTTATTAATGTTATGAGACAAAACATATTTTATTAATTGGTTGAGCTTAAATTTATTTTAATGGTGAAACTTAAGACGCTCACTTGGTTCGACATGCCTGGAAATTAATACTTATTTGCAAACCAGTGTTGTTTCGCTTGTGTTGCACCCTCTATAGCTGAAGTATAAAAACTGCAATTACATTTTCATGCGAGTTCTTTACTTTAGTGTGATGTATATTTATATTTTCAACAATATATATATTGGTGCCCCCACTATTCATATTTTCTGACTCCGCCACTGCCCATAATGCTACGTTGTCTAGGGTATAAATGGATATAGATAATTTGATATCGGTGTTTGTTTTAATGGATAAATATGATATATCTACCCTTTTTATATTAGCGTGAATATTTGTTAAGCGGATAATCTACAGATTCTAAGGTATCCACGAGTATATACAGATATCCATGGATAATATTTAAAGAAAAACGATTTTTGCACTACTACAGAAATGACATTTCACATCGGTCAAAATCGACTTTTCACATCGAGTCCCAGCCGATGTCCTTAAAGGTGATATTGTATGTCTGAAACATTTCTCATCAGGTACGGAACGGTTGTGATAAGTCGTTTTCCACATATGGCCTAAAATTATAGATTTTATATGTGATAATATATGAAGCCCGGATACCTCAAAACGGAGACGTATGCGTATCAGATACGTATCGGATACCGATACTCCACGAATACTCACATATATGTATCTGCGAAGTATTGAAGTTAATTATTTTAATTTTTTAAAAATATTTTATCGGATACTATATATACTCCACATATACACAAGGATACTTCTAAGATACTTCACAAATACTTACTCCCTCCGTTTCATAATACTTGTCCATTGTAGAGAATAATTTCGTTTCATAGTACTTGTCATTTTCAAGTTTCAATGCAACATTAAGTATTGTTTTGTCAATAATACCCTTAAATATTAATTGTAGAGAGAGAAAAAATAGAAAACACACACATAATTTCATCAAAAATAACAAAATTTATTTGTTTTCTTGGTTATTGCAATTTCTCCAAAATGGACATGTATTTTGAAACGGATTGAGTATCTTAGAAAAAGATGAAGGGTAAAAAGTGAGACAATGTTGTAAAAATTCAGTTGAGATGTATATGATTTTCAATTTTAGATATGCATTAATAGAATTGTTGCTCAATGAACCACTTAAAATTATACTTATTGTGGATTAAGGTAATAAGAGATATGTGATTCAGTTAATCAATATTAGATATAATATGACTTATAAGAAAACTTTACATTATTTTATTTTGATCATTCCCTAAAAAAAATTAGTTTGATCACATATATAATTTTTTTTAAATTATGACTTTTATAATAATATAATAATAAAGATTAATCCATGTTTTTTTCTTGAAGTATTTTACATACATATAAGTGTTATATAAAAAATTTGTTAACATATCCAAGCCGTATATGTATCGTATCCTGAATTTAAAAAAATTTGTATATCCGTGTACCCGTATCGTATCATACATGCGCGCCCATATCCGAGCTTCATTGATGGATATAGATAATTTGATATTTTTGTCTGTTTTATTGGATATATGTGATATCCGCACCCTCTTTATATTAGGGAGAATATTTGTTAAGCGGATAATCTACAGATTTTGAGGTATCAACGGGTATATACAGATATCCACAGATAATATTTAAAAAATTACATTTCACATCGGTCGAAATCGACTTTTCACATCAGGTCCCAACCGATGTCCCTTAATATGATGTTATATGTCTCAAACATTTCACACCAGGTACAAAACCGTTGTGATAAGTCGTTTTCCACAAGAGAATCACATTTTGATATGTGATAATTGGATATAGATAATTTGATATACGTGTCTGTTTTATTGGATAAATATGATATATGTACCCTCTTTATATAAGCGTGAAAATTTGTTAAGCGGATAATCTATATTTATTGAGGTATATATCCACGAGTATATACAGATATCCATAAATAAGTCATTCGTGAGCTTAGCTCAGTTGGTATGGACAATGCATAAAATATGCACGGTTCAGAGTTCGAACCTCAGCCACCACCAAAAAAAAGATATCCATGAATAATTTTTTTTAATTTTTTTTTTTTGTTAAATTATGTTTATAATATTCATTTCTTTTTATGACAAAAATATTACTTTTATAAATATGTTTTTGTAACAAAATTTCATCGCATTCGTTTCTTATTACCAAAACATAATATTCATATATTATATTATTTTTTTCCTTAAAATGAGGAGAATGCTTAAAAGTTCATAAGTCATAGAGAAGAATGTGTCGCAGAATATCAAATCTCACGTTATACTAAAACAGTGAAGGTTGCACATATTCTGTGGACAGAAGTGTACCACCATCGCAGCAACATGCAGAATTCTAGTAAAGAATGACATGAGATATTCAAGAACATAAATATACTTTGACATTGACACTGAATTATATCACCCTACAAATGCAAGCACTACCAACTTCTGGTCGAAAAAGGACATCAATATCTCATTAACGAAAACAAAGTTTTTTTTTTTTTTTTTTTTTATCACAAAAACATAAATACAGTTCATGACATTTAATAAAAACAAAGTTCCTTGATTGAAAAAAAGCATAAATAAAGTTCATCATATTCAACAAAAGTAAAGCTTCTTGATTCAACAAATTTAAGGTTGGTAAGATTATTTATGTAATTTAAAAATTTATCGCAAAAACAAAGATCATATAACCTGGTACATTTGTCGCAAAAAAAAAAATTATCGCAAAAACAAAGTCTTGAAAAAATTGTTTTGTCCAACTCAAACATCAACTTTTGTTACAAAAATGTCTTGTGTACATTTGTATTGGCAAAGACTTGGTATAAAACCATTGGCATAGAATCGATCATATAACCTGCCGTTGGAAGAGGTATACAGGTTAATCCAATTAAGAACGCTTGACTTTTTTTAATTGTAAGGACGTTAGATTGTGATTATTATTCCCTAAGTTTGTGCTATGCAAAAATGCTTTGAGCTTGTGATTTACATTTGTGCTAGGGAAATGAAAACGCTTTTACTCTAGAAAAAGCTGGTTAAACAATTTTGTTTTATTTTTTGGGTTAAATATGTTATTAGTCCTTACATTTTGCGCAACGTTAAAAATAGTCTCAACATTTCAAAAAATGTTTTTAAAATCTCTGCATTTTTACTCCGTTCACAATTAATCCTTGACGTTAAATTTTGTTGCCGGGACAAACAGAAGTTGCCACATAGACAACACTAGGATGCCACGTGGCCTAATCAATGACATGGGATGCCACATGTCAAATATTATTTGAATTAAATTTTTAACTTTTTTATTTATTAAATAAAACAATAAAAAATAATCAAAAAAACATGTAGTCTTCATGTTCCTTCTCCTTCCTTCGCCTTCCTTCCTTCAAAATCTGCAGAAAGAAAACCATGAAAATGCCTAATTCCCCTTTACCCCCTTCCTTTCCATTAAGTTCAATCACAATTTTTTTCCTTTGTTGTTGCTATTTCATAAACCCATAAAAATCACAATGCATGTTGCCTCTCACTTTTCCTCCTTCAACTTCCAATTTCAATTCAATTTGCAAGAAATCAAGATATTAAAATCAAAATCAAAATTAAATCTTCTTCGTTCCATATTTACTGGAAAATCCAATATGCGAACCAATCAAACGAGAATAGAGGAACGAAAATTGAAAGTGCTCTGAACAAAGTTTGCGGCGAAAGGGATGGTGGCAATTACAGAACGACGGTGACGCGCCGGACAAAAGGGTTGTTGGAGGGAGATGGTTTGTGATACGGGCAATGAAACGAATCTGAGATGCTCTAAGGAGAGTTGGTGGCCAACAGTGGTGGTGGTTGGAGGATGGTGATGCACGGCGGAAAACATAGTCATTACCAATCAGAGGCTGACATGTGGCACATAGTCATTAAAATAAAATAAAAAATAAAAAGCCATTTTAAGTGAAAAAGAACCAAACGAGGTATAAGCTTTCTCCTTCTTTCTCCCTTGCCTCTTCAACCCAAAAGCCGCCACCACCACCACCACTGGTTTTCTTCGTTGTCTGCTGCAATAACCTTCAACCACCACCCCCCGCCTTGCCGTCGAACATCAATCTGTCACAGGGCGTCGGAGATTCACATCCATCCTTCTCAATCTCATATTCAATGGAATCCTTGTTGTTGAATAAGAATGTTTGCTTGTTAAGATAATTTTTGAAAGAAAAGAGGAGGTAAGGAAAGTTGCTTGAAAACCATAGATCATAATAATTGGCCAGTGAGGATTCAAATAATTAAAATGAGAAACACATTCATTCTGTGGCTGGTTAGGAGGTGCAGATGCTGTCATGACAGTTTGGCTGCCCTTGCTGTGTTTAGCTCGGCTGCTGTCATGACAGCACATGTTTTGTTGGCCGAAGGTGCTGGTTTTGGGGCTTATGTTTACTAATTTCTGCCTCATTGAAAAATATGAACAAGATGATCAATTTAATTTCAAGCTTAAGATCACTAAGTATTCATATGTTGTTTAGTGTTTACTTCAATGCTTCTGCACACACTCAAAAGAGACAAATATCTTCAATTTTGCTAGCCATATCAGTTTTATATGGAATAGATTCTCATTTAAAATGATTTTTGGGTTGAAGAGGCAAGGGAGAAAGGAGAAAAGCTTATACCGTGTTTGACTCTTTTTCACTTAAAATGACTTTTTGTTTTTTGTTTTATTTTAATGACTATGTGCCATGTGTCAGCCTCTGATTGGTAATGTCACCATACCATTAGTTTTTCAATGGCACTGAAGTGCCACCCCTTGTACATGAACCATTCCATTTTATTTATCCCTCTACCAGTACATAAACCATTGCGTTTTATTTATCCCTACGATCTGTTCCAATTCATTTTTCATTTGACTCTTTTAAATTTTAATAGCAACGCTTTTTTTTCTATTCAAACGGTAGTCATTAAAAAAACTTAAACTAATATATCCATTTATTAATAAATTTTAAACTATTTTTGTATTAAAAAAAGTTCATTGTTATTTATTTTTTAAAACTATATGTCAATGATCTTTATGATGCGCTGAGTATATTTTATTGCTACGTTTAATTATTTATAAATTATAAACACTGAATTAAAAATAAAAATAAAATAACTTTTTAGAAAATAAATTTAAATACTTAAATATTAATTGATAAATTTGTTAATATGAATTAAGAATTCTTTTTTCGTCATTTTAAACTTACCAGCTAGTTAAACCGCTAATTTTATCAAACAATTCAATTAGCTTATCAGCTATCAATCATCAACTCTCAATTATAAACTATCAACTATTAACCATCCGCTGTAATGTATAAACTAGCTTATCGGTTATCCGCTATTTTTACCAAACAGAGTCGATTTCTTCTCCAAGAGAACTTTTTGCCTTTCTTAAAGATAAGAAGAGGATTGTTTTCTCTAGAGCTTAGTCATTTCTCTTTTTATTCCTTTCCTACTGTTACACACATGCTTAAATAAAATACAATAATAGAAAATGGTAAAATCTCAAAAAAGTGTGAGGATTTAGTTTTACAATTATTTTACTGGTAAAATTCGGTCGTGGACTTGGAACGCAGGTTTGGAGCCTTAAATGCTCCTCTAGACATGCTGAAAATTGTCGGTTTTGGAAAATGAGCCAAAGTTCATGGTCATCAAATATATTCCACCAAAGATGACAAGATTCTTTTGGGTTCCTGGAGCTCGTATTGCAAGTTAGTACTCCCTCCATTCATTTTCTTTTTATATTTTAGAACTTCAACTATATTTTAAATTTTTTGATGTTTTAGTGAATTATTATTATTTTCTTAAGTTTGTCCTTGTTAGAAAACACAATAAACTATTAAAATAGTTGTGACATTTGGTTTATCACATGTGAATTTAATGATAAATAAGAACATTTAAGTAAAAAAACACACAAATGTTTATATACTTTAATTACTCCTTAAAACTTGTGTCAAGAGCTAAAATATCAAAAGAAAATGAATGGAGGGAGTAGTATTATGCAGAGAAGTGAGTTTGGTGGAGCTCTTGTCTGTTCTAAAATAGGGAGTTTATTTTTCTAACTGAATTTAA
Source organism: Medicago truncatula (assembly GCF_003473485.1). Taxonomy (NCBI): domain Eukaryota; kingdom Viridiplantae; phylum Streptophyta; class Magnoliopsida; order Fabales; family Fabaceae; genus Medicago; species Medicago truncatula. Next base: position 36,333,748 of record NC_053044.1, read on the forward strand.
AAATCCCGCTCGTCCGAATCTATATTTTTCGACAAATTTATTCATCCGAACGTAAAAAGTATAGTATCTTTTCTATGTTTGGATGAATAAATTTGATTCATGACAATGTTTCAAAAAGAGTGGGGAATGGTCGGAATACTTACTTTTGGACTGATTCGTGGTTAGATGGTATAGCTTTGTCGGTTCGGTTTAGACGCTTGTATGATTTAAGTGTCAATAAAAATCAGACGGTGGCGGAAATGTTTGTGAAGGGGTGGGGGAATGGAGGAGAGGCGTGGGAGTGGCGTAGAAGGTTATGGGATTGGGAGGAGGAGATGGTAACGGAGTGTAGGCTTCTGTTGGATATTGTTGTTTTTCAGGACACTACAGGTGATCAATGGAGATGGCGTTTAGAAAATTCGGGAAGCTATTATGTTCGTTCTGTGTATGAGTTGCTGACTAAAGCTGAAAACGCTCTGATGAATGCGGTTTCAGGTTTGATATGGCATAGATATGTTCCATTGAAGGAATTTATTTTCGCTTGGCGTCTTCTTCGTAATCGTTTGCCAACTAAGGTGAACTTGGTGGCTCGTGGCATGATTGATTCAGACGATCATCTTTGTGTATCTGGATGTGGGGAAGTGGATACTGATCATCATTTATTTGTCTCCTGCCCCATTTTCGGAGATTTATGGTATCTTGTTCGTGCTTGAGTCGGTGTTTATGGGGCTGATCCCTTGTCTGTTCCTGATCATTTCCTTCAGTTCTCTAATTTGGCAGGTGGGGCAACATCTAGGCGATGCTTTATGCAAATGCTTTGGTTACTTTGTGTGTGGGTTTTATGGAATGCTCGTAATAACAAGCAGTTTAATAACACTAATATATCTATTCACCAGATGCTTGAAAAAGTCAAAATTACTTCTTATTGGTGGTTGAAAGCGGCTAATGCGGTTCATGTACTAGGGGTTCATAACTGGTTGTCCAGCCCCCTTCTTTGTTTAGGGATTGGATAGTGATTCCTTTGTTGCTTTTTTCCTTTCGATTTTGCTTTTGTAAATATTTTGTATCTTTGGTCGTTTACTTCTAGCACGTTTTGTGCGGAAGAAACGTCGGTTTCTTGTGTTAATATAAGATTCATTTTTGCCTGTTAAAAAAAATTTTGAAAGGTGTAATTTTTAAAATATTGGGGTAAAAGTAGTTGTCTCAAAGTTTAAGTTAAAAAAACTACTACCGTTAAAAAAGAAAATTTGGTTAAACTACTGTTGTTAATTTTACTAAGAAAAGTAAAGTTGTGTTATTTTGATGCAAAAATTTGACAATAAATGCTTAGATGGTTATTATGTTGTAATAATTTAAAATGGTTATTATGTTGGAATAATTTATCAGAGATGTCCAAATATCATAGATAGCAGTACAAAATATGATATATTATCATCTAAAAAAAATGATATGTTGTAAATAACACTATTCGTACATGTGTGGAATTCATTTTAAACGATTGAGTGATCTTGAAAGAAGCTAGAATGTGAGAGCTCTTCTACCTTACTGATAAGCAACACATCTTATGTTTTTGTCAACGCATTCGAACTAATATAATGATTAGAATATATATATATATATATATATATATATATATATATATATATATATATATATTCATCACAGGTTGTTCCCAATTACAGCTCAATCCAACATTCATCCATACATGTTTAGCAACAAATTAGCATAAACTAACTAATTGAAACAGAAAATTAGCTAAAAAATAGCCATTAATAAAACCTGAAATAATTCTTAATAAATTACTTCTACATGTTATGTTTTCTAATTGCGGAAAGAAGTTTAAGAAGGATGGACAACACCAAATTCACCTAGAAGCCCAAATGGACCAGGATCAAATACATTACGTGTTCAGGGTGCATGAAGATATCACTTTAGGTCAACTAATTTTTTTGTCATGGTGATGGTTGAGAGTTAAGACATCAAGATTCAAGATAAATGTTTTTCACTGTAATTTAAATTAGTGGTGAAAACCACATTATGGAGTGTTTAAGGATTGTAGATTATAGTTGTTAAGCTTAAGTTGAAGTCTTCTTTAAATTTGGTGTTTATTTATGTGTTTAGTTTGATTTTGGTGACTATTTTTTGAGTGAATACTCAACTTCGTCCTTGAATTTGCAAGGATCAATCAGTTTCGTCTTTCAATTTGTCGAAATATTTAATTAGTCCTTAAATTTGTCAAATGTCAATCAATTTAGTCCCTTCGTCAAGTTGGGGTGTTAACGGTGCTGACGTGGGCCGTTAAGTACTCACATGGCTTGCCATGTCATAAGCGACACAAACAGGGACTAATATGACCGAAAGTGACAAAATTTTCAAGGAAGAATTTAATTGAAATGCAGAAAATCCTAGGCATTTCATGGTCGTTATACAACGGTTCTTTCTTCCTCAAATCTATAAAATTGGAACCCTAATTTTTCAATCTCTAATCTACAATCCAAAATTCCCAAAATTTCTTCCATTAATTAATGACAACGTTCTTCCTTACTTCTAAAAACTTCAAACCCTAATTTGTTTTGATTGAATCTGAAATCCAAAATCCCCAAAAAAAATTCAAGCAAAATTGTTCAGATTGAATGCGAAATGATGGGTGGTGGGCGTATGGGCAACACAAGTTCTCAAAGTCGAGCTTCATCTTCAAACTTTATGTTTAATGGTGATGTCAGAATGCTTGACTATTGGTGTTCCAGAATTTGTACTGCAAGAAAAGACAATACTCTCTAAAACCCAGGAAGGCCTTTCTATGTTTGCCCTTTGCTAAAGGTTTGTTTAACAATGGTTATGTGATGTCAAAATGGTATGTTTAATGGTGATTGATTTTGAATTTCCTTTGTACATGATGATGATGATGATAAGTGAATATTTTGTTTGGGTTGATGAAGCTGACGAACTAGGATACTTTTTTTTGTGTGGTGGCCGGGGTTTGAACCCCAGACCTTGCATATTTTATGCATTGTCCAAACCAACTGAGCTAAGCTCACGAGGACAGAACTAGGATACTTTAAAAACAATGGAATTGGTGCTAGTCAAGGAAGAAATGCAAGATTGATGGAGAAGGTTCAGTCTATGGTTAAGGCTAAGGAAAGTGGCTATGAAGAGTTTTGGAGGGCAAGGTTGATCGACAAAGTTGACTGTGTAGGATGTGAGCTTAGGTTGATTAAGCATTTAATTGTTATAATTTGCTTGTTTGAGTTTTTTAACATGCTACTATATTGTACTAGGAGTGTGTAATACCCTAAATGAAAAGAGGTTGAAGATGAATGAATGTAACCTTTCGTCATAATATTACCATCAAATTAGTCCATGAATTATTTGCGTAATTATCAAATCGATCCCTACATTATATGAAAAAACCATAAAATAAGTCCTTGAATTATATAAACAGATATCAATTTGATCATTGATGCATATATGTTTAGAACAAAGTAAAAAGTAAAGAGACATGATTTGGGGCATTAATAAGTCATTGCAATACAAGTGCATGAATATTACATAGCAAAAAGCAATCCAACTATGGGGCATTAACAAGTCACAAGTCATAAAAAAACGGTCGCAAAAACAGAACAATCACAAAAAAAAAAAAAAAAAGCAAGCATCAAATAATGAAGTTTAAACATAAAAACAAATGGATAAAGATGAAAACGAAAATAATAAAATGGTCACAAAAATAGGAGAAAACAAACATGAGTGAATGGAAAAACAAACAGGAACGTCATTATCTTCACAGAAGACGAAATCTTCCTTCAAAACGGTGAAGATGATGATGCTTTTGGAGAGATGAAGATGGTGAAGCTTTTAGCGAGAAGAAGAGTAAGGAATCGGTTTGATGTTTCTGAATAAAATGTGAGGATTGAAGGATGGGTAAAAGAGGGGTAAAAGAGGAAAAACAAAAAAAAAATGGAAGTGAAATTTGTATCGTTTCAATCGAAATGGTCGTTGTACACGTGGAGGACTAGATGACACGTGGACATCACAGCACATCATGCACATTGACACATTAGCATCACTAACAGAGAGATTGGGCAGAGGGATGAATTTGACGGACATGTGTTAAATTTAGGGACTAATTGGAGGACGAATTTGATTAATCCTTGCAAACTCAAGGACGAAGTTGATGTTTCATTCCTTTTTTTTTTTTTGGTTTGACACTTAGTGATTCATGCCTTTGTTAGCCTTTGTTACTCTTGAAGAATTGTGTGTAATTTTTATTCAACAACTCAAGAGAATTAACTATATGAATAAATTTGCATGTCCTACTCACAAACTAATTTATACTCCACATGCAAATTTGTTTGTGTGACTAATTTTCATTGGTTGTTGGTATGGTATAAAATGAAAATTCCACACTTTAATAACAAAAAGACAATAAATAAAAACTTTTCTTCTCGAATCACAAGTGGTGTAACTCCATTCCTCCTTATTCTTATAGTACTTCAAAGTTAATTTGATCTACACATTGATCATTTTCACAATGATACAATGATGTAGATATTGCACACTCTCATATGACTAAGCATCCAAATAATCATGAATTTGATAGAGCTGGCTATGATACACTTCCTTTTTTATTAACAACAAAGTATTATTAAGGTTTGGTCTGTGTAAGATGCACAAAACCAGCAACAACGGTAAAAAAAAAATACCATCTGGCGCCATATATATAGGCTGAGTATGATACACGCTAACACTTCCTATTGATATCTAGGGCTGGATCCACCAACATGCTTTTAAAATAATAAAATATAGAAACCCCTTTTTTTCAATAGTATTTTTCTTGCACAATCTTAAACACAAGAACAACATTAATACTTCTAAAAAAACATTAATAAGAACACTAAGAACAATATATAATAACAAGTGTAAAATTATTAATTGAAAGTTGATATTGGGTATTGATGGATGCAATCAGACCATGGTCCCTTATTAGACTCTCCAAGTTTTGGTCTATTACACTTCAAAACTACACTGCAACACTTAGTCCCACTTCCAATTCCAAGTAGCCAAATGTTGTCACCTTTCTGCACTTTTTCCTTGGCTTCCAAGTAAGCAAGTTCATACCATAGCGATGAAGAAGATTGGTTTCCAAACCTATGTAGTGTCATCAAAGCAGCTTCCATATCTCTCTCACCAAGTTTCAACCTTTTTCCTACCCCTCTAATCACTCCCCTCCCTGGAGAAGGCAATATGAAATGTTGTATCACAGTCTTAAAATCAGGCACATATATTCCCTCAGATTTTATAAACCTCTCTTTTATCATGGAAACAACATACCAAAACTTCTCTGAAAGTGGCAATATTTCCGAACCTAAAGTGGAAATATTTGAAAGGAGTGTTTCACCAGCTGCCTGAGCTACGTCTTTATTGAGTGTCACCCCAAGTTTTCCATCTGAATCTTCTTCCCTTCTACAAGAAAAATAAGCCTTGTCATCAAAGGCTCTTTGTGTTCTAAGCGACCTAACTAACTTGTATTTTGCGGTTTTACTTGCTTCTTTTTTGTTTGAGAGAAGAATTGCTGCACTTCCCATTCTAAAGGTACAGTTAAGATGCAACTTTGATCTTTCTTTACCGGGATACCAACCATTTGACAGAATCTCTGTGCTTAGAACAATAACATTAGCATTTTTGTGAACTCGGAGAAGATTATGAGCTAAATCAATACAAATAGCACTAGCACTGCACCCCATACCAGAGACATTATAGCTTTTAATGTCACTTCTCATACAATATTTGTTAACAACAATAGCTGTTAAAGAAGGTGAGGGACAAAAGCCACTGCAATTTAAGATAAGCATGTCTATATCGATAGGTAAAATATTGGTTTTTGCGAAAAGATCATCCATGATAGGGAAAAGAACCATGTGAGCCTCTTTGATGGATTCAATAGTTTTGGTTTTTGGTGGAATGTAGTGCAAGGAAGGAGGGAGACAAGTATCTTCACTTTGGCCTGAAGAATAAAGGACTTTTTTCATGTAATCTATGCTTTCACTGTCAAAACATGATTCAATCAGAGAAGCATTTTCAATAAACGCCGAGAAAGGTACCCTACAACATCTTGGTGGTTTAAGACATGAGAAATCAACAAGGTAAATAGGAGAAGGCTTTGAGAGAAAGTGTTTTACAAAGAATGAAAGTAGGAGAAAACATAGGAACAAAAAATGGAACATTATTAGTTCATAGTTTTGAAGAAGTAAGAAAGTTTGAGCAAATGTTGCAAGTGTGATGCTACAAAGCCATAGGAAATATGAGAGTTTTGAAAGGAGATGGTTTGAAAAAAGAGTGAAGTTGGTGCATTCATTGACAGGGTCATGGTTTTGCTTGGATGTAGCTTCCATATTATTGTGGCACTAATGATGATAGGTTTTAAAATCTATGCCCTAGAGGCTACAAATAAATACATGAGAGATGGTCCACACTCTTTCTTGTTGTGTTTGAACTTTGATTGGAGTGATTCAATGAGAAAGAAAAAGTATGGTAGAACATTTATTGCAAAATATTTTTTTTAATTGAATAAATTTAAGAAAAAAAATATAATAATTATATTATAAAGAAAAAATATAGTAATTTTTTACAAGAACAAAGAAAATGTCTTTTTTCCGTTCTTACAAAATTTGCAAATTTTGTTTAGTTACCATAAAATTTTCATTTATTTTTAGTCTTCGAAATAGTTTTCATCAACATTTTTGATCGGTTATTTAAAAAAAAAACATTTTTGGTCGGTTGTTAAAATTATATTTATAATTCAGGGTAGGAGGAAGTGATTGATTCCATATCCTCAGCTATAACCCCATACACACTTATGGGGATAGAGTTGTATAATTAATTTGGCTTGTTTCCATGCCTATTGTGGACATTTTTTGGCCAAACGCATTGCACCATTTGCAAGGGAGTCAACTAATAATTTCCCCACAATGGTGTGTAGGATATACATGAGCGTTCATAATATGATATTCGTGTCCATCTTATTGGATAAATATGATATTTGTAGACTCTTTATGTCAGCGCAAATATTTGTTAAGCGGATAATTTATGAATTTTAAGATATCTATGAGTATATACAGATATTCATGAATAATATTTTTTTTAAAAATTGGTTAAATTATTTTTATAACATTCATTTCTTTTTATGACAAAAATATGATTCATCACATTCATTTCTTTTTACCGAAATATAATATCCATACTTTTCATTTCTATATAAAAAAAAATTAATCACATTTAACAAAAACAAAGTTTCTTAATTCAACAAAAACATAAATAAAGTTCATAACATTTAACAAAAACAAAGTTCTTTGATTCAACAAAAACATAAATAAAATTCATCATATTCCACAAAAACAAAGTTTCTTAATTCAACAAATTTGAGGATAGTAATGTTATGGTTCATTTTAGAGTGTGATTATTATTCCCTAAGCTTGTGATTTACAGTTGTTCTAGGGAAATGAAAACGCTTTTACTCTAGAAAGCTTGTGGAAGCTGGTTTTGTTTTATTTCTTTTAGTGGGGACATTAAGACAAAAACTTTATCATTTGTTGGCTTGAGCATAGGTTATGAACACTTATTACACATATAGTCAAGCAGGTACAGCGCAAAAAAAAAAAAAAAAAAAATCAAATTGGCATGTGATATGAGTATGGTCCGTTAAAGTGTGTTTGCAATTTTTAAATGTAGAAACGAAAAAATAATATAGTTCAACAGAAGTCAGTACGTGTCCATAGGAAATGTTTCATAAAAAATACAGGCCTAATTAATTATTTTTTTCAACCACCAACATCAATCACATGTCATTTTTCAACAAACTAATAAAGTAGAAGATTTGTCAACGAATATTCTAAGAGTATTGGTTAAAAAATTTGTAAAAAAAAATTTTATCTTGAAAATACATGCTGTTATTTTTATCAGGTAATAATTACAACTTTTTTATACAAAATTAATTATTTTAGTTTTTTAATCAATTCTTTTAGAACATTTATTATTAACATTCTTCTTAGTTTTATATAGCTTGTTTTAGTGTTATAGATAGACTATATAGAGACAATAATACCATAAAAGTGGAATCACATTGCATAAATATATATCTATTGGTTAAAATTACAATAGACAAGTGAGGTCAGCCAACCCGACTTTGAATCGGTCTCTAAGAGCATCTTTAATTGTGAACTTTATAATTGATTATTTTATGAGTCCTATTGTGCCACGTAATTTTGAAGCAATTAACTCATTTTTTACTTCAGATATGATCATGAGGGATTTGAATTTGAATTGTAGTGCAGTTAATGTGTTTAATTTGTATGTGAATTTTACTAAATTGTCTTTTGTTTGCATGTCTATTTAATTTGAATTTTCATATTTCAATGAAAATTAGTAGGTATGTTTAATAAATAAAATAAAATAAATGTACCTAGTAATCTCTATAGGACTTATATTTAGAGACTAGACTTTTTTTAAAGGGGGCTTATAATCATGGACAAATGGAGCATTTGTGATAGGTTGTCGCTTGTCAGTAAGTAGCATAAAAGAAGTTTACACTGAAAATTTATAATATCTTTAATCTCTAAAGCAAAGGGGTGTATAAGTGTAAAGTTTGTTGAAAAAAGAAATTTTCGGAATACATTAGTAAAACTGTAAACCAGCCCATGAGAGGCCCAGAAGAATTCGAAGCCCACGAGAAAGAACGCAGAGGAGCGCGAAAAGAGAAATTGAATTTTCGATGGAGGTAAAGTGAAATTGAAATGCGGTGGAGATTGTTCCATGGATGGGAAGTCTAACCTTCCGATCAAGTCTGATTCTTCTTCCCCACCGGACTTCCTCCGCCACGTTCAAGCCGCCTTGAAGCGTCACCGTCCTCTCGGTATTCCCTTTTCCTTTTCAATTCAACTTAGCTAGGGTTTTCAATTTTCGATTAGGGTTTCTAATCTGATTTATTTAGGTACAGGGCAATCCAATATCATTAGGCCAAGACGCACGATTCTTCGTCAACCAACACATGATTTGATCTCAAACACAAACATTGATTCACCTGAAACTAGCACTGTTATTGCTCCTTCTCAATATGCAAATGTTCCCAATAAAGTTCCACAGGGTAATTTTCTTTTTTAATAAACCCAATTTGGTACCTCCTAATTTTCTCGCGGCCCAATTCATTCAGTGACGAAACAAAAAAGTACTAAATTAGTCTCTAATGAGTCAAAATTAACAGAGAGACTAATTTGTTAGCAATATGAAAATGTGAGAGACTAATTTGAGTATTAATTTTGTCACTTACTTAATTGGGTCACTAGAAAATTGTGAGGGACCAAATTGAAGCTTTACTCTGTCTTTTTAAAATCTATAATTTTGTTTTGTTTGCTATGTCGTGCTTGTGCATATTCCGAATATGTTTTTAACAATGCAGGGGCCAGTGATGAAAAGGCCATTGAGTTGGAGAATTTATCTTCTTATATGAGTTCACTTGGATTCACAGAAATGGAGTATATAGAAGGAAACCGAGCGGAAGCTTCGATTGGATTACAGGATGATTTAAAGCAACCCAAAATTCAGCAGGTTGAGCCTGATTTCAGTTTGAGATCCGATGGGGGAATGAGTTGCTCTATGTTGCCGAGGAGAGCTACGGTTACACGGGATGATTTACAGCAGTTTAGGAACTTTCTAAGTCAGCCAGCGACACAGTCTTCGGTTGTGGGACCTTCATGTGCGACAACTACCTCGGTTCATTCAACTTCAGCTCCCATGATGAATTCAACAACCCGTTTGCATCTAGATAGTGGCTCGCGCGTGGGTGCTGAACCTTTGGGAGAGATTGGTGTTTATCCTATAGCTGAAAGAGTTATGGAATCAGAAAATACAGAAGCTTCTGGTGAAAAAGACAATAAAATGTCAGTTGATAAGGCTGCAACTGCGGTGCAAGCTTCTGATTCTTGTGTCGGTGCCGAGTTGGCATCTAAAGAGAGTGATCAATCAAAGAAGCACCAAGAATGCATGTTAAAAGAAACTGGCAATTTGAAATATGCTTCTTCTGATGTTGACAAGTTAACCGACGGGAAAGAGCCTGTAGATGTTGCCCACGTACGGTGTCAGGCTCCAGTGCCCAAAACATCATTTTTGGATGTGAAATCTGAATATTCTAAGTTAGAAAAACCAGAGAAGGCTGCAAGTAGTAAAGGTTCATCGGTCTCTAAGAAAAGGTCTTATGATCCTGATTTATTTTTCAAGGTTAATGGAAAGCTTTATCAACGTCTTGGCAAGATAGGTAGTGGTGGAAGCAGTGAGGTGCACAAGGTGATTTCATCAGATTGTAGGATATATGCACTTAAGAAGATCAAACTCAGGGGTCGTGATTATGCTACTGCTTTTGGATTTTGTCAAGAGATCGAATATCTAAATAGGCTGAGAGGAAAGGATAATATCATACAGCTTATAGATTATGAGGTACTGTGCTCAACAACTGGTCTATGTCATGATATACTTAGTAGTTATTGCTTTTAGTTATTTATGCTTCACATCTCTCTTCGGACATTTGATAACACTAGAATATATAATCACTTATTGCATAATCATGGTTAATTTTTTGGGGCTTTGGTTATTCTCATTTTCAGAAATAAATTTTGTTTGAGTTAATTTTCACGGGCTTGTGTTTGTTTTGCTACTCTTTTATATGGTCTAGTGAATTAAATTTTTGCTCAATCCTGTATTTAGGTTACTGACAAGGCTTTGCTTGAACAAGTCATGAAAGGCTCTCTTAGTAATAAGGATGGCCGAGTCAAGGATGATGGATATATATACATGGTACTTGAATATGGCGAAATTGATTTAGCTCACATGTTGTCCCAGAAGTGGAAGGAGTTGGATGGATCCAACGAGACCATAAATGAGAACTGGCTTCGATTTTACTGGCAGGTTTCAAATTTACAAACAATTTATGTTCTCTCTAAATATTCAAAACAATGCAAATAACATTTACATGCTTGTATCCACTATCCACATCTAATTTTATGTGTTCTTGATGTTTGTTCAATTCTTCATATTTCACAGAGTTTGAAATGTAGTTTTATTCAAGTCTCATTCACATTCTATTTTATTCACAATAATCAAATTTGACATGATATTATTTCGTCAATGTTGCCATTTTTTGGTCATTATATGATTATGAAATGTAGAACATTGTCTTTTCTCTCCGGGCTTGGCTAATTTAAACTAGCTTAGACTGTTTTGTTGACACCTTTTGCAGCAAATTCTTCAAGCTGTCAATACTATTCACGAGGAACGTATTGTGCACTCTGACTTGAAGCCTGCTAACTTCCTCCTCGTCAAGGGTTCCCTAAAACTGATTGATTTTGGTATAGCCAAAGCAATAATGAGCGATACTACTAATATCCAACGAGAATCACAGGTGTAGTTTATTTTCAATCTCTCCTCTTCCGACTCACTTATTAATACGCCACATTAGATATTTTTGTTTCCCCTACCTTGTGGTTGTGTACTGCTTATTGAATATATGGTTTGTCTACTTTTTTAAATTTACAATTCAAATCATCTCTATTGACTCGAGTCCTAAGAATGTATTATTTTAAAGCAGTTTTCGTATCGATTCTTTAATGATCATGCTTCTGTATTGAATAGGACAATACTCCATCCGTCCCAAATTATATGATGTTTTGGCCATTTCACACGTATTAAGAAATGTAACTAATTTTGTTTGGGAAAAAGATATGGGAGTTGTTTTACAAAATTGTCCTCAATAAATGGTATGAGAAAGATAAATTAAATAATTGAAAAAAAAAATAGAGTAATAAATAGTTAAGGGCATAATTGGAAAAGTAACATTAATGTTTCATTGGTATTGTAAAGCGACTTATAATTTAGGACATAGGGAGTAGTATAGTAGAGCACACGTCTTTTCTGTTTACCAAATAGGGTGATTTTAATGCTAGAACTTAGTAAGTAGCAATTTCTCTCCATCTGGGTGAATGCTGGCCCAGGGGTGCAATTAGAATAGTTTGATAGTCTTTTCTGATATACTAAATGTTTGAAGAGTTATGTATCCTGAACAATTATATAGGTCAAGGGATGCATTTAGTACAACTCTATTATGATAATTTCAGTAGTTTTCTTACAGGCTTATTTTAAGAATGAGATTTCTTATTTCTATGAAAAAGTTGTATAAAGCATCATCTTTTTACTTTTCATCCCAATTTATAGGAACTATCAAATTGACTTTTAAGTATTAAATTTTTACTAAATTGTTTTTCAAAGTGTAGGTTGGTACTCTGAGTTACATGTCTCCGGAAGCATTTATGTGTAATGAGACTGATGCGAACGGAAACATCATCAAGTGTGGTCGGCCGTCAGATATCTGGTCTTTGGGATGCATCCTTTATCAAATGGTATATGGGAGAACCCCCTTTTCAGAATACAAGACATTTTGGGCCAAATTTAAAGTTATAACAGATCCAAATCATGAAATTAAGTATGAACCACTTTCAAATCCATGGCTAGTAGATCTTATGAAGAGGTGTCTAGCATGGGATCGCAATCAAAGGTGGAGAATTCCTCAGTTACTCCAACATCCTTTTCTTGCACCTCATGTACTGCCTCATCCAACTTTGTCCCAAGACAGCAGCAGCTGTAAATTTGTACAACTTATTGCTGAAACTTGTACATATGACCCTGAAGCATCCAAACTTTGTCAGCAGCTCCAACGTCTTCTTGTTGACCCAATTGAGTTAACGACTCACTCACTAAACTCACGAGATCAACAAAGAACATTGTTGTCCCAAATGTCTGATCTCTGTATTCAGCTGCGGGAACGTTTGATAGATACTGATGTCAAATATTAGGTGGCTGGCTATTCATTTTTTTGGGTTTTTTGTGTAATATGTTTTTACATTGTTTAGAATAGGTTAGTGTGTAGCTAATGAATCGATATAGTACATATTTTGTATAAACTGTAAGTGGAAGAAACAGTTTTAGTGATTGTGTTTAAAAAAGCAAAATACATCTTGTTGTTGTGTACTATCTCCATTCCTTTTTAATTGTAACTTTTTGACATTTTACACAAACTAAGACAATCAATAAATGTTACTACTTTTGATACAATTGTTTTTACTTTTACTATAACGACCTTATTAATTTAATATTTCATTTCATGTTTCTCTCTCTGCAATAAATATTTAAAGGTAATATTGGTAAAACAACATTTAATGTCAAAAAATTTCTCTAAAAGTAACAATTAAAAAGAAACGGAGGGAGTAATTTGGATCAAATCTAGCACCCACAAAGAATAAGAAGAAAAGAAATGCATCAATATTTCAAATGCCATGTATTTCATCAAATTGTACTAGTCATATTTTCAAGTTTAACAATTGATAGTGATATGTCAAAATGTGTTTAATTAAGTTAACGATTCACACCAATTTTCTCATTAGGATGTGTGTGCTTTATCTACAAGCCTAAATATCATGATTCATCCCTCTCCTCCTCCATCTTGCCTCTTGAATTTAATCTCCGTGAAAACTGGAGACCTGGTTGAGTAGAAGAATATTGTTTTTTTCTTCCTTGTAACCAAAAAAATCGAATAATCAAGTTGACTATTACTTACTATACATCCATTCCTTTTTAACCGTCATTTTTTTGACATTTTACACAAACCAAGACACTCAATAAATGTTACTTTTTCTTATACAATAATGTATACTTTTACTATAATAACCTTAGTCATTTAATATTTTATTTCATATATTTCTCTCTCCGCAATAAATAACTAAGGGTAATGTTGATAAAACAACATTTATTGTTACATTGAACTTTGAAAGTGACAGTTAAATAGGAACAAAAAATTTCTCCAAAAGTGAACCTAAAAAGGAATGGAGGGAGTATCTCATTACACATCTTGATTGATGCTACAGCCTACAAGGCAGTATGCTGGTAAAGAAAAACAGCGACGACACTTGTGGCATTCTAACTCTAAAATGAAGTTCAAATAATTTTGCGAAATATTATTTGTGTATCTCACTCATTACACATCTTGGTTGGGTAATTATCTTTTTCTAACTGATGTTTGTGAAATTGGAATTGTGGTTTATCTAGAATTTGTGCATTTTTAAAATACACTCACAAGTCTGAACCTGTCATTGATTCGCTATAAACTTTTCTCATGTCTAGGAAAAGAAAAAACCTATTATTTTCTGCAATAAAAAATAATGACAGAGAACTTTTAACCACACAAAGGAACAAAGTCCCCTCTCATCCAACTCTACTTTGATGAGTTTATCCAAGATTTGACATTACGCTTTCTTATGAAAATTACAATAGTTTCCTGTATTTGAATTTTTTAAAAGCTTATCATTCAGGGACATCATTACAACCTTGAACAAATTTCCTGATTTATTCTCTAAAGTATACTCTTTCACTTTAGAAGTCAGTTTCTACGATCAGGAAACATTAGTGTAGTTTTGTCACATCCTAAATAAGTTTGAAAACGTATTTTTCCCTTTCATTAAGATTGTTTAAATCTTGCAGCTAATATGTAAAACAGCTAAAAAGAACTATTCTTAAATGGGGAGCATCCTTTTGTTTTTCAAATTGCTAAAAAAAACAGTAACTAATTATTATATAACATTAAGGCTGGCTGATGAAGAGCATATTACAGTGCATAAAGAAGGCATAAAGTAAACAGGGTCTGATCTCATAAACAACTACTCCAATCCATACTTTACCACTTTCAACTTCTTGAGACTGTCTAAGCAAATTTCCAGAGTAAACAAGAGCAGTCATTAATGATAACACTTAATAATTCTGTGATCCAGCTCCAGTGACTTATTTGTACCAGAAGCAGCTGCAATATCAGTGTCCTTAACTCGTCATTCTAATCTTCTTTAGAGGTCGATTTGTAAGAAAGAGGCTTCTGCACGGGCTTCCACCAACATCATCGATAGTTCCTTCACAAATGGAGTCTTTGTACCATGAGTAATCCTTAGTATATCCACAGCCTTGGTCAATGATTTAATAGCTTCCTCCGTGTCTCCAAGATACCTATATCAAGACCATTAAACTCAAACAGCATAAAATACAACCCTTCTTTTTCTACTAGGTGACATTGATTATATGGACTTAAAACTATTAAACTCGAAGTACAAATTAACTCTGTTTTGTTTACATACGGATATTATTATTGATAAATGGCTGACATAAATTTGTTTGAATTATTTTTCAGTTATATATTATCATATTATAATAGTTTTACCATCTCCTTGTTGAAATGTGATGCATGTAGATAATATGTATATATACAGACACACAAATTCCCTCAAAAAAAAAAAAAAAATACAGACACACACAAATGTAATGTGTAGGGGAGAGAAGCATGCTATTTTATGTCCTCATAAATGCTTTATTAGTAGAAGAATTTAATATTCACACTGAATATATACGAGCTTCGGTTGAAAGATGCTAACCATTCAAGTTTTCCACAAGTATAATATTGCAAGCCAAGCAAAGGGTGAACAGCTGGATACACTCCTGCAATGAAGTAAAACAACCAGCATTGGATGTCAGCATCATTTGTGAAACTTCTTCTCAAAAACATTCATGGTAAGTTTCGGTACACAAAAACACAGTGAATAGCTATTCAGAGGCAGCAGATTATCAATACTACAAGAAAATGACTATGTTGGGTTTCGATTTAGTACCAATATTTTTTAGAACATAGCTTTTAGTCCATCTATTAAACAAATTTAAGACAACATAATCATAAATTTGTGTCTGACATAACTTTCCATACTTTTTTGCAGACCCGACTAAGAAGGTAGTAAAAATTCACAACTTAAAGCCACTTTTAATTGATTAAACACAAAGGATTCAAGATTCGATGTAAGTTATTGAAGGAAACTGTAGCTACACTTTTAGAACACATAATGTGCAGAGAAATGTGTGACAAAGGTAGGAAGGTGTCGGTGTTCTAAGATTTTGTTGTGCATCATTCCTCCATTCTGTTTACTCTTTTTCCCCCTTAAAATATTCTTCTATGTGACATCATATCAAAATATTGTGCATAGCACTGATGTATTTGAAACGTTCTGCGATGTTCAGTTAACACCTAACTTGCAACCTTAACCTTTACATTGTGGATTTAATCTTCTTTGCCTCCACAATACCTTATACCTTGATCATTTTTGTTAAACTAAGGAATTTTCATTTTTCTAATTTGACCAGTAAAAAGAAAAATAGACAGCTTCAAAACGCAAGCAAACAACTGAAACTACCAACGGAATCAATGCTAAAGAAGCTTATTATTGTGTCATTATTGAGGATAAAAGTTTGTGATAACATACTTTGATATATTGGTATGGTCAATTTGCAATATGCTAAAGCTTCTCTCCAATATTCCAGCTTCATTAATGACTGCAGAGGTAAAATATCCGGTCTTTATATTCATTAATTCACAGTCATTGTATAAATGGGATATACACTTCATTGCTTGCATGTGCCTTTGATTTAATGATTGGAAACAACAGAAGAAAAGTAGAGCTTTTAATTGATACATGACTAAAAGAGTTTTCTAATAAGCAGAAAATCAATAAAGGAATAAATGTGTAATAATGAAAACTGGGGACATATGACCGGTTGCAGAGAACTAATGAATCTAAACCAATCCATATCTATTCATGAATATAAAATATATCAAACGGGCCATTTAACAGCAAAAGACGTGGTTTGTACTTTGTACCGAAACAGAACAAAAAAGATAAACGCTGCACAATACAAATCTCCACAGGAGTTGTACTAAGTAAAACATGTAAGGAAAGGTTGCACTTGATATAATGAAACAACATATATTAATCAGGGGATAATAACAATAGTAACCAGAGAATTACACGGTTGAGCTTACCTTCAAAATTGTCTCTCGTGTTTGCATCAAATTGATTGAAAAAGGGTGATATAGTTTTGTTTGCAGTTTCTCAATCATTTTATGGATGGAAATAGCTTCATGAGAATCTACATATAGTCAAGGATTTGACTTCATGGATATAAACAGCAAATCAATTTCATTTGTACACAGATCAAGGTTTCCATAAAAGATAAGAAAGAAAAAAGATTTAAATGCAAAAGTAAAATAGATCAGGGAATAGCAATTACAGTAACAAGTTCTAGTCAGAAATGTTAAAGGATACTGCCATTGGAAGAAGGCTTAGAAGCTTCTTCTAATAGAAATTTTATTTCAGTTGCAATTTGCTTTATCTCTTCCTTGTCTCTAACTAACCCACATTCTTGGCATTGAAATGCTTTTCCATCTTTGATTTAAACAAATAAAAATAAAATAAAAAAACGAAGGTCAGTAACACTTGGTGGACCATTATTTATTTTTTTATCTTGGTCTTATATTAATAAAAAGCAGAGGATTCAATCAGGCTACAAAATCAATAGCCAGCAAAAGATTATAATGTTCCTTTTCAGCTACTAGACATTTACTGGAGCCTTAGGCCATACCAGTTGTGCGGAGCAAGAAACCATCACATGTTTCATTTTTGCATCTGTATCCTTCTAGAATTGCATTTTCTCGAACATCTTCATACTGACCCTTCAAAACTAACTTAGCAGAATTAGCCAATGACAGCATGCCAATTTTATTGAAATAGCAAGTACTATGATATGATGTGAAGCCAACAAGAAAATATTCCAGATTAAGTGATGTAAGTACCACTTTGGAACAGAGGGGACAAACACATTGGAATAGGTACTGCTCTCTGAGAGCCTTTTGTCGAGTCACAGTGCTTCCAGCTGTCTCTATATAACTTATCAATACCTTAAAAAAATACGGGTTAATAGTGTTTTTCACCCCTGTAACATGTCATTTCCGGTTTTCGCCCCTATAAAATTTTCGGTTTGATTTAGACCCTCGTAAAAAATTTATTTTCCGGAAAACACCCTTAATAGGCCATTCAAAAACCAAAATTTCTTGAAAAAAAATTCTGAAAATGGCCTATTAGGGGTGTTTTCCGGAAAAAATAAATAAAAAATTACGAGGGTGCAAATCAAACCGAAAATTTTATAGGGGCGAAAACCGGAAATGACATATATTACAAGGGTGAAAAGCACTATTAACCCAAAAAATACAGAAAAGCAAGTATTAAACCTGACATGGAAAAAAAAATAAAGACGTGGTGTAACACACCATCTGCCAAATATTTGTAAATTGATAAGTGACAACTATCATCACCTATTGGATATGAGAAAGTTATACAAAAACAAAGTTGCAACTGCCAAGTTATGGTCTAAATTGGCATAGAAAAGCTATATATTCTAGTCTTCCCCAGATTTGTAGAGGCAGAATTGTGTCTCTAGTAGTTCGACTTCCATTTATATAGGCTTTGTTTGCGAGTTTGGAGGGGAAGGAAGGGGAGGGGTTTGGAAAAAAAAGGAATGAGCAAGTGGAAGAAATAGATGACATTGAGAGGGAAAGGCTTTGGGGGTTCATTTTTCTTCATAATATAAAATCCTCCTCATTTGGGGGAACTCAAAAATTGTATTCGAGGAGAGTTTTGGGGGGTTTTGGAGGGTTTACATGAATTCATCAAATTTAATCTATGTAGTTATAATATTCTTAAAATTAAAAATATATTAATCGTAAGTATTAATTTATCATTCTCTAAAAATTACTCTTTCAAAAAATGTGAAAGATTTTACCATTTTCCCCTATATTTCCAACCCTCCAAAGCCTTCCCTTCCCCTCCCCTCCCCTCCCCTCCAAACTCCCAAACAAAGCCTAAGAGATCACTAAGTTAAAATTAAAAGTGGAGGAAATACAATCGATTCCTCTATTTAAGCGGTTCTCGCTTCTCCTTGTTCCTGTTCCGGAGATATATTAGTGTAAAACGAGATTGAGTTCACACATAATATATGAAGCTGATCATGAAAACATATGCCTGCAGAGATATAGAACAAGCTACATCATGAGACATAACTTTCCAATTCAGAGAAACCCTGGAATTCACAATGGGCAATCCTATAATTATGAAACAATATCTATGCCCAAGTTTTGCTGAGCTTGCATAAACAACTTTTAAATGACATCTCATGCGCTGTAAACAAGTTCACTAAATATTGCAAAAGGTCATTTCTACTTAGGCAAGAAGAAAAGAAATGCACACCTCAGTCCCTTTGGGTATATGTTGCAAAGCACGTACTGATGCTTCCCTTCCGTCAAAAACCAACACTGAATTGGGCAAACAGCTACATGGTAAAATCACAATCAGAAGAATAACAAGAAACGGTATAGTAAGATATATTATTTTCAGAACAAAAAATAAGTTAAGTGGTTACCTGTGATTGATAATGGAAACAACAGGATACAACCCTGTTCCCAAAGGTCTCAACTCACTGTCACAAACGGTATGCGCATTACATGCAAACTGCAGGAACAAAGAGATCATCATAACCTTGAGAATGCTGAGTGTGATTTCACATGAGAACAATTGATGCAATTATATCAAGTAATTTAAGTTTGGAAGCATAAAACCTTGGAAAAAAAATTTGCAATCTCTTTTATATTGATTTCAGGCCATTGTAGTATTAAATGTACAAGATTAGCCATCTGTGCATACAACACCAGCTGCTCCTCTTTGATGTCAGACATGTCTTCATGGAAGTAAGTGTTAAAAAGAACAATCACCACAGACATGTTGGTTAACAGAGAAAATTCTACGATCATAGCCCTAGAGCTTAAGACTACAATAATAAAAAGGATACGAGCCACTAATGCCTCCACTAACTTGTAATTGTCCATAGCAGTGCTTGGAATGATCTGGAAATAAAATGATTATTAAAATTCTTTCATGACTGTTCAATGTTCAAATTAATCATCAATGGTTGTAATAAGCTTTCTAAACACACAAGAAAAATTGTGAAGCCATAATTTTTTTTTTAAGGATAATAAACCCTCAAATTGAATGCAAGTATGGATTTTCAATGTTTATACTGCCAATTCCTTCCCACTTCCAAATATTGAAGAAGTTTGTTAATTTACAAGCATATTCATACCAGGAGAAAATGAAGGAAAATTTACAGTGTCAAAAAACAGTTCTAACTTAAATGTATATCACCAATGCATTAACCAAAACTAAACTTTGTTCACATTTACCTTCTGATCTTGCAACTTCCTTCGAAGATAAAGTTTGAGCATCAACCGTATCGACGGTGTAACAGATTTTCTCTTGTTGCTGTCTAGCCTTGAGAGTGCTTGACATTCAAGACGATGCAACTTCCACTCCGATTTCTGAATATCATCAAAAGAACCACAATAACACACCATATCAATTTTATTTTTCCACAATCTATACTGTGTTATGTAAACCAACACTCATTGTGCTTCTATCATTGTTACATTCCCTGCAACAATGACACATGTCGGACGAAGCCGACAACACTTATGATAAGAAAGGATACAAAACCTGACATGGTGTTCCGCAATACCAAACAACTTGACAACGTGAGCATTTGCTAAGGTTAGTTGTTGAGAAACATCCATCACACCTTTTTTGAGTTGGAACACAAACATAGGGCTCTTGGCTAATAATCACATCCCCTGCAATGCAACACCAAAGTAAAAAAATAAAAAATAAAAAAAAATCATTCATTCTATTCGTTTTCATTCAAACTAGTTAGAGAGAGAGAGAGAGAGAGTGACCTGGGTGGAAATCTCTAGTAGTAAAAAGAGAACGACCCTTTTCTGAGATGGTGGAAACTGTTAAATTACAATTCTTCAGTGCTTGTTGCAATTCCTCCATTTCCGTCTTCACTTCACTCGTTTATCGGTATCTCCACTTTATTTATATTTTACTCGGACTTGATCCGACCCGATAGTTCCGGAATGGACCCCTATCCTAACCCGTTAATTAAATGATACCCAAACTCATATTCTGCTTAACCTCGGGTCATCCGCCCCAACATATAAATTTTCAGTGTTCCCTTTCTCTGCGATTTTCTTCTTCAAGGGCCTCTGTTCTTCTTCAATTCACAACGTCAGGTATCTACTACTACTATTGCTATTTGCTACTATTCGGTTCTTCAATTCTCTTTTTGTTTTATGCTTGAAACAAAACTATATGAATGTGATTACAATCTGCAAATGTTGATTTTGTTTTTTTATGGTGCTGTTTTCCACTTAGCTAGTCGTTTCGTTACATTAATTGACTTATTTGACCATAAGCACTTGTGAGGAAGTGGACTATAATTAACATTACTCAGTTGTGTGGAACTTTATTTTATGCTTCCTTTTATTGAGATTATATGCTAATATTAGGACCTGTCTAGTCTAAACTTTTATTTGTGCATGTAAATTTCTTGGCTAATCGCAATATTATTTACATTTGTGGAGGGATAAAATGAAATATCGAAATCAACAATCCGAAAAATGACTATACACAACTTTATCAGATATTCATTGAAACTCATCTTGGTTATTAGACATCCAAATGCTTTATCCAAATTATATAAACAACATAAATTGATAAGAATCTCTTTTATGTTAATGTATCCAAACATAAATCAATATACGCTCAACTTACTTTTCACCACTGCATAACCAAACACATACTTAGTGCTTTGGAACCTGCAAACGTTGGTCTGCAGACAGGATAGGTCAATCTAACACTAATTTTTATTGATGGATATTTGTAGGAGTGGGCAAAAATAACCAAAAACTGAGTCAAACCGGTTAGCCGAACTGAACCAAACTAAAATTAACTGAATCATTGCATTATTTATTGAACCAAACCGTTATTTTAAAAACAATTCACTAACTGAACCGAACGGTTATTAAACTCGGTTAATTGTTGTGAACCGAACTGAACCATTACATCTCAATTAATCATATCAGTTCTCACTTCTCACTATTCTGAAGAGAAAAAAAAAATCAATTTCAATCCAATTCACCTCTTCTTCTCTGATTCTCACTCAATTGAAGCTAGCTCATATGAACGGAACCGAAATTTGACCTCATTGATTTTGCGATTCTCACTCTTCTTCTTCTGGACTTTTCTGCGATTCTCACTCTCACCTCTTCTGCGATTCCTAAGGTATAAATTAGTTTATGGGTATGATGTTTTTTGAGTTTTGTTTTTGGGTATCATTGATTTTGATTTTTGGGTATGATTTTGTTTGATTTTTGTCTGGGTATGATGATTTTGTTTCTGGTATGGTTTTGGGTTAAGTTTATTGCTACAAAAATAACTTATTCATAAGCACTTATATAGCATATGTTGTACTAAGGTTGCTTATTTTTGGTTTGTTTAACTTCAGAATGATTAGTGTTTCTATATTGTTTGGACTTGTTTAATTAGGCCTTAAATTTGAATGAATTTTCTTGATGTCATTGTCTCCTTAAAATTGAATTTTAGCAGCAATTAATAAAATACTAATATTTTGTAACAATCTCATCATAAGTATATTTTGAGACAACAAAAGCAAGTGGTATAATACAGATAGTGTTACTGATAAGATTCATGAAACATGAACCATGACAGTAACCTTATGGATTCTTCAAATTTATAATACCAAGTTCCAACAATTACTTTTTCAAGTTATCTAAGTTTCACTTGTTATCTTCTGCTTACTGCTGCTAGCCTGAAACAAGTAATCAAAATATTATTTAATGTTTTCTTTGGTTCTACCTTAGAAGCTCTAGCTTTGGGAGTGATCCCACTAGTTTTGGCAGCATCCTCTTTCTTGACTTGCCCTGATGATTGAGAGTTACCAGATTTCTCAGTTGGTTTCTCAGCTTTGAGTGATTCCATTTTACACAATACTCTTCTAAGTATAGTTTTCTAGCTTCAATGTCAATTATAGCAATACAAGATACATCCATTTATAGCTCAAGTTTAGCATTATGCTATCTCATCAATTTGCCAATAAATGGAATAAACTGAATTGTCAGCTTATGGAGATATGCTGCAGCTTTTGGATTTACAGTTGCAGATAGATTTGAAAGTGTGATCCTCTAATAAGCTAGGGAGCTATAAATTTGAAAGTGTATTTGTGCATTTGTTTCTGCAGATATGTGTATATTTTTGTATAGATTTTAAATCTTATGAGCTAGTTGTTTCATGTCATTAGAATGTCTTCAAGCCATATATCTATTTGATTGTTTACTTTCTTAAGTAATGAAATGATATTAAAAAAGGACAAAAAAACAATTAAATTCGTAAAAGGACTAAAAAATTCAAAATTTTGGATTCGGTTCGGTTAATAGATATGCAAATGGTTAACCGAACCATAACTTTGGTTCAGTTCGGTTAGTTCCAAACCTTGAACGGTTCGGTTTGGTTATTCCGAACCATTTCAACACTTCGGTTTGGTTGATATGGTTAACCGAACCATGCCCTTTGTATTTGCTCTTCCTTTCATTCTCGAACAAATTTGATGCCATTGGATAGAATATCCGACCGATGGATTGTGTCTTTCATAAATTGTGCTTAAATTTTGATCTTTCACTTTCAAATTGTCATTTTTTTAGTGATGGATATATGTGTGCATAAGTATTGTGACACCTTTTTTTTATGAGAATATTGTGACACCTTTTCCACTTGGACTCTGTTGGAATTTAAGATTCTAAAATATGTTTATTACAATTATAGGTTAGACAATACACACTGGAAGGTTGATGGTATTACTGAACTCTGCGTCAACAGCATCGTTGTTATTAGCCACCACAAGGAGGGTTTACAACTACCATCTTTCTACATATACACTCATGGCATCCTCAGGTTAGATCGCAACCTGTTACTTTCAGCGCTATCTTTCTCTCAGATACCATAGATTGTTAGCTGAACAACTGGGTAGACTAGTTAAATTTTAAAAATATCAGTTACTTAATTAATTCCTATAATGAATTAAATTCATGGTTATTGAACAATTGGAGTAAAGTTTGAATCTTGGTGATGAAATATCTATTCCTCTATTTTTATCAGCTGTGGATTGCAGTTTGTTGGTTCTATGTGGCAAATCACTCGCAGAGAATGAAACTGCTATAGCTATTAAGACCAATAACACTCTCAAGCTCCCTGACAAGAAAGAACTATCCATTATTTTACATTCAGAGTTCAATAAAAGTGTTATACAACGACAATCCTTCCAATTTAGTTCATTCATGAATTCTCTTTCTACCAATCAATTTGGCAGGCTTCTCATATGGTCTCCTGAGTTAACTTCGACACATGATGTCGTTTCACAGTATGTCTTGCACCTTTTTCTGTTCTTCATGTTTTAGATTATGCATTGGTTGGACCCATAATCAGATAGTGAAAAATTATTATGTAACCAAACTTTCTTGTTCTTAAGATGATATCTTACCAATATTTTTTTTTTATTTACCTGTTGTCATTCCCAGTATGTTTAAGATCTTCTTTCAAATATAATGTTATTCTTATGCAGCAACTTTTGTGAGCTTCCGGTTGGTACAGTATGTGTTGGTGATATCCAGAACAAGGGAAGAGGTTTGATCGGACATTTAGTTTTACCATGATTCTGTCCCTTTTAAGTTATATTTTAAGTTTATATAGAAGTTTCTCTGAGAGCTTAAACTCCCAGGTCGGTCAAAGAATGCCTGGGAGTCTCCATTAGGTTGCCTGATGTTTTCTTTTACTCTGCAAATGGAGGATGGACGGATCGTTCCTTTAGTTCAGTATGTTGTTTCCTTGGCTATCACAGAGGCAATCAAGGATATCTGTGACAAAAATGTAAGCACTTGGTTTTAAACTACTGGCTATATTCCTAGTCTCCCAGTGAATTTAGTTAAGGGAAAATAGTATTAAATTTAACACTTAACTTAAGGCTTATATGCTTTCAGGCAATATAAGACTATAAGTGTGTACAAGTTTAATATTCTGGTAAAAGTAATGGTGCTTTTTTGTGAATATGGAAAAAACTATGAAGTTGTATGCAGTATTAAGAATGCTGTTATTTGAAAGAATTTCATTTTTTATCTACTAAAATGCAAACTTGGTTGGTCAGTCTTGCTGCTTAACTGCTAAGATATTCAGAATGTGAGTATAAACCTATTAAGCATGAACGACAAATGGTAGCAAAATTTTTGAAAGGGAGAAGAAGACAACTCCCATCATTATATGGAGTTTCAAAAGCTGAATGGTTTTTGGTTGTCATTTTAAAATAACAAATGCTTGCTTTGTGTTTGGTCAATTTTCTAAACCAACTTCCATGATTTGTCACGGTATTTTATTGTCTAGTTGTTTGAGCTCCTGTGCATTTTTGAAACACTTTTCATTCCAGGGATTGCCGTGCGTTGATGTTAAAATCAAGTGGCCAAATGATCTTTACTTAAATGGATTTAAAGTTGGAGGCATTCTTTGCACCTCAACGTATAGATCAAAGAAGTTCAATATCAGTGCAGGTAATAAGGTATTCTTGGATAGCTAATTTTATTCAATGATGACCAATTGCATTTCCATCCCATGTATTATATTAGCTAAACCCGTATATTAAATCCTGTTAACTGCAGAGAATTTAATTTATTTTGTCATTTTGGTGAGGTCATAAAAAATTCCGTGATTTCACAGGAATAGGATTGAATGTCAATAATGAGAAGCCAACAACATCCTTAAATACAGTTCTAAGAGAATTGTCTGTGGGAGCTTACCAATTTCAAAGAGAAGATGTTCTGGCAGCCTTTTTTAACAAATTTGAGAAGTTTTTCGATCTATTTTTGAATCAAGGTACTATTCTAATTATCTCATCAGATTGAACCAAATGTATATTTTGCGAAAAGGGTAAAAGGGATTTATCATAGGGCCCAGGATGCACTAGTGCAGTATATAATTGAAAATTGCTTGCTAATTTACCAGGCGCAAAACTTCATTATCCTCTTTTTCCCCTATGCCAGGTTTAATTCTTTTCTTTTTTATAGTTGTGCTATGTCTTGTAATGGCCTTTACTATTGACTTAGAGGGTGAGACATATGGCTGTTACCTTTTGCTCCCACAGACAAGGACCTGC
Source organism: Medicago truncatula (assembly GCF_003473485.1). NCBI lineage: Eukaryota > Viridiplantae > Streptophyta > Magnoliopsida > Fabales > Fabaceae > Medicago > Medicago truncatula. The sequence goes on from NC_053044.1 coordinate 36,359,782, forward strand.
ATACTGGGTAAAGTATTGTATATTTGATCCTCTATAAACCCTAGTTGTTATGACAGAGGAGGATGCAAAAGTAGTTAGGGTAGTTAGGTTTTGTTTTTTGAATAACAAATCTTAGTATTGTTAGTATTTTGTTAGGATAGGGATTGAACCCTCGCCTTATGACTCCACTCTTTAAGACTCCAACCACTCAGCCAACCTTATAGGGATTGGTTGGTTAAATAAATGGGGGGAATGGGGCAGGATCATCATGTGAATTTGGTGGTGGTGAAAGGAGAAATCCTTTGACATTGGAAACCGTTGGAGGAAATCTCTCTTCCCTTTCCTCTATGATTCATTCAATAACATTGTGCTTTTCTTTTTATCAATGTTCTCTTTCGATTTCTCTTGTTTCCCAACAATTGGTCCAATCTGTCGGATATCTTATTGGGAGAAGAAAGGGAGAATTTCAGGGTGTTCTTGAAAGGGAGCACTGATAATGGGTTGCAACTTGCAACCTCTGTTGAGGGAGCTGAGAGAGGAGCATAGCAACCGCAGTGCTCGTATGGTGGCTGATAATTCGGTACTATGGCAATGAGGGGTAAGATGTGTGCTATTGTGTTGTTCCAAAACAACAACAAAGTTTAAGATTTAAGAGACAGACAGAGGTAGGGATGAAGTGGAAAGACTGGGACTAGCCCAAAAGCAAAGTGGTGAAGATTTGACATTTGGCAAAGTGAGTCAAACTGTAAACATAATGGACCAGACACAAACTGGTCTCAGTCATTGGACTTCTGAAGAAAGACAAGACAGTTAAATGGGAAGTTCTGCCAGCCAAGCTTGTGTTTGGAATACAAAGAGTGTCCAACAATTCGTCTACAATTAGTGCCTCAACACATAGTGGAAAGAATGGGACAAAAACAACCATGATAAGTGATCATCGATGTTTTCGTCTCATTCTACTATATGTTTGATCACTTGATGGCAGCCATTAAAGTTGGACCTTATAGGTGCAAAAAAAGTTAGGGAAGTGTTATGGTCCCTAGACGCGGTAGAACCTTCTTTTGACCTATGGTGAAAGCAGAAGCTGACTCGTCCTTGACAGAGACTCTTCTTAAATTCACAAGATTTTTTGTTAATAATTATTGATGATCTTTATTCCAAATCTGAATGCCTTTAAATAGGCTTACAGTAGCAGAAGAGTCCTACTTAAATTAGGTGAATAGCTAACTTAATCCTAAAATTACTATCATTCAAATTTGAATGATAATAATCTTCTTTAATAGGTAAAATCTGTTCTCAACAATACTGTAATTTAAGTTTAAAAATTCTGTTATACCAACTTTTTAAAAGTAAATAAAATAATAAATCCTAATCAACAGAATCAAAGGTCTTCCCTCTTCTGATATTGTTTTCCCACAAATGCATCCGTATCAGGAAGTTAGAGCTGTTTGTTTGTCAAGACTTAAGAGTGGTTAGTTAGTTAGTTAAATAAATGGGGAGAAATGTAGTGGGAGAAGAATCGTTAAGTGGATTTGATAGTTGTTGTGAACGGAGAAATACTTTGTGAAGAAGAAAACCTCGCTTTTCTCGGTCATTCAATAAAAATGTGCTCTTTCTATCAATTTTACCTTTTAATATTCCGGGCTCTTAACAATGATGGTAGGAGCCTAGTGCACAGGCTTTATGTACCATAGTTCGTATCCAAGACCTAGAAGAAGAAAAATCACTCACTTGGATTTTAGGATCAGAGTCACATGATGTTTTCCCTTACCCCTTATTATTCGTTTAACAGACTTATTTTTTCAATTATTGGCCTTATCTCTTTCTTTTTTTGTCACCTAAGAACTTCAGAGAGGGAGGGAGAGAGTCCATTTTAGTTCTCCAAATATGTGGATGTCATAGCTTTGTCGTAAGTGTATAGATATGCATCAAATCCAATGTAAAATGTTGCCCTCAAATATTTAAATTGGTTCTTTAAGTGACATCAAATCTGTCCCTGGAACAACAAAGCTAATGAGATGGATTCTCTAATGTTAGAGTTTCATATGACCTTGTTATTCATTTGAAATTTTGATTTCTGTTATAGAAAGTAAATGAGTTGGATCCGTTAAAAAATTCTGAACGTCCATACGAACACACACACACACACACACACACACATAAAAGTTTTGCATGAGAGAATTTCTTCCCAAAACTAATTGCTTTTAATTATTATGAGAGCACCATAGTAAATTTATGATACAAGGATGACCAATGTGATGTTGTATGCATCTGTAGAAGACCAAAATTGACATTTACTAAAAATAAGAAATTAACAACCAAAGTGTTGTGTTTTTAGTTAAAAATTTATGGTAAGTTGATCCCAGACATCCATATTTTCTTAAACATTCTATATTTTGTGCTGATTGGTTGTCAAGGACATACAATATACTCTACCTTACTGTATCCGACATTTGAGAAAATTTGGAGCTTAACCTATTATGTTAAATACAGGATTTCAAACCCTAGAGGAACTATATTACAAGACATGGTTGCACAGGTGACTCTAATTTCAAGTATTATGTCTCTGTTTATCCTCTTTATCATGTGCTTTTATTCTTGTATTTTCACTTCAATCATGAAGGAGATGATTCTGATATACCCAACATATTTTCACAATATTAATTACTGAACCTGAATTCATTTGTTCTTGTTAGCAGTCGAACTGAAGTTTTAAACATAATGTTTTTTTCAACATCCTAGTTATGTTTTTATTTGGAAAAAACAAAAACAAAGCATGTTGTTGCATACTAGTATACGTGGAATGGTTTCTGTGCATCTGTTTATACATTCAAAATTTCATGCAGTGGACAGAGAGTTATTGTACAAGAAAAGAACGAGGAGAAAGTAGTCGAACATGCGGTAACTATTCAGGTATGGTCAACAGAAATAGTCTCTCCTGATTTACTAAAATATCTGAATTGAGTGTTGATCAAGTCCATTGATTTGAAATTTGTTGTATGAAAGAACAGACAATTTTTTCTGTTGATTATTGATGATGAAGTTAGAAATTTTCAAAACTGAAATTGTTATATCAAATCAAAGAATGTAATGCGTGTAACTTATCTGCTAGCACATTCAATGTTTATATTGATAGTTTAAATTTGATTGTCAACTTGACATCATTACTGGAAATAAATAAAATTTATTCTGGTGTTGCTGCCGCTCATAAATAAAATTTATTATATCGATAATTGCTATTATTTGTAGGGTTTGACGTCCTCGGGATATTTGTTGGCAGTCGGTGATGACAACCAAATGTGTGAGCTCCACCCTGATGGTAATAGGTAATGGACAAGATATATTTTTCTTCTAAATACTTGATTTAGTTGTTGACAAAATATTTCTTGAACATAACATTGCACATTTGCACTTATTTGGCCTTTTGAACTTTTGAAATTTGACACACACATATAGTTATCAGAAACAGCGATCTGTCTCATCTAGCTGCATCTTTGAATGAACTGAATATTTCAAATTATGTTATTGCATGACCTGATTATGATATAAATTGAAATTCAAGACAATTTTCTGCTATGCTTACAGCTTTGACTTTTTCAAAGGACTGGTCAGAAGGAAACTTGACTGAATAAGATTACACGGCTCATGTCACAAGAGGCAGCATATCTTGTGTACTTTTCTACAAATTAACTAAGGATTAGCATTACAGCTAAAAAAATTAATAAATCAAATGTTTCTTATGCTTTTGTGATTAGAATTATAGAGCTTTTGTATTCTAGTTTGAATTTCCCTCAAACTTATCACGCTTTTTCCTTGTCTGGTCAGGCAACATATTCTATATTATGTAGTTGCAACTAAAATAAATTATATTATTTTCTATGAATAGAACCAAGCTCATGATTGTTTAGTTAATCATTTGTAAGGAGTGTGGTGGTCCTTCTTCGCCAGCTATAAAATGATTTGAAATTATATTAAACTGTTTCTATAATTCACTCATATTGTTGATTAGATGCTTAATTAGGTCATATTGTTGACTGTCTGTCATCCATCCACCACACCATTAAGGTGTCATATACCTTTTGTAAACTACTACTGCTTTGGATTTGGATTAATCTTTGCCATAATGACAAACTTTATTTTCTTTTGTCTTAATCTTCTGGTTTTTAGGGGAAGAACTCTGATAATCTTGAGTTCTGCCGAAAAATAAGTCAAGTTTGATCAATGATTGTTCTTACTCATGATTCAAATCAAAATTCTCCGAAACAATTTGTCTTTAATTAGAGCTTATTTACACTTGACCTTGATTACTTGATTAATGATTAACTTGATTTCGTTCTAACATACAGTATTTTTTCCGCATTCAACTTTAATAATAATAATATTTGTAATGGCTTAATGGTTCTCACGTATCAATGTTAACTTTAACGTACTAGATCCATAATAGTTGTTGCGTTTACTTGTATTTTGTAGATTTTGTTTTGTTTAATTAATTAATAATTAGTTGAGATTTTTGTATTTATTCAACAAAGAACAGTGTTGTACTATTGTGCTGAGTTATTTTATTAACATCAACAATAGCACTCAGCATTTCTTCTTTTTATTTATTTCTTTATTCTGGTGAACTTGTTCTCATTGTCATCATTCATTTTGGAGAACAAAAGACACCAATCACCACAAATGGACAGCATTCGATTTCTATAGTTTTTTGTCATATTCCACAATTTTATCACATCATTTTGATTTTTGAAGACATATTTACACTGACAAGATAGAAAATATAACCAAACAAATAAATTTTGTTCACATTATCTGTATGTGTTTAATTATGAGTCCCATATAATAAATATTCTATGTTGTCGTGTTCTGATTCTAATTCCAATTGTAATTAAAATCCATCACACCTTGAAGACAACCTTATTCTCAACAACAAAAATGTCCATGACCAAGGAGCTCTATGTGGCATCCTATGTCTCCATCATTCATAATGATGGAAGGTTGAGTCATTTTCAAAGGGTAGTAAAAGAGAAGATAAGCTTTCATCTCATGATCATTGGTGAAACTGAAAGGCTACTTGTAAGAGTGGTTTTGTAGGCTTTTTCTTTGTTCTTTTTTTGAGAACTGAATCTACCTATAAGCTACATTACTCTTCCGCAATATTTGGTTAATTTTAACCTTTAGGTTAATTAATGAGGTGTTGGTCCGTCTCTATAGGAGACAGTGAATACCCTTGTGACTTGTTGGCAAGCAGCTATTACTTGTCACCACGTCTCGAGCCCCATATTGGAGAGTAGTGTTCCTTTTAGAAGTGATTTTATGGAATATAGTTGGTAATTTGGTATATGTCACCATCATATATAGTATCAAGTTTAATTATAACAATAATAATAATGTTGAAGGTCGTAATTAATCTAGCTGTCTAGAGAACATTAATTGGTTTCAAGTTCTAACACTATTCCACTAATTTGGAATTTCATTTGAAACGAAGCTTCTCTATATGTACAAAAGAGCTATATATGTGAAGTTGTACATGCACGGTAAATATGCAATTCAATGTGTGGACAGAAGATAATGTTTGTACTTCAAAATTGTGAAGATGGTGTTGTGCTATCCAGCTTGGTATTATTGTCAAATAATTACTCTAAACACACATATGCTAGCTGTTGATCCATGATGTCTTTGACAATCATTATGTGAATGAAAAGGATTGAGATTTGAGATAATATACACTTATGAAAATGAAAATCACTATAATGAAAACTACTACCTAACTACGTGTTGTGCTGTTACTATATACATACTTTTTTCTACCACATGTATTCTCCAATTGAAAACCTTTACGTGCAACTGAAAATATTAATTTTTCGAGTTTTTTTTAGTGTAATAATGTATCTCCACATACAACTGTGAATACTAGTTTCTCGAGTCTCATTAAATATAAATGGGTAACAAACTTTTTCTAAAAGTTATAACATTTGATTCATGTTCAAAGTTTGATTCAAACCCAAAATTTTGGTAGAGCGGAAAGATATCCAACGATGTTTCTTCTTTTAAGTGATTGGTCATTGGTCCCATGCTTTAGATTCAATCTACGTGGTGTACGTGTACATCTATCTCTTCTTCAATATATGAGCTTCTTTTGTAATAGTACATGTTGATGTAGATGGTAATTACCAAATTTGGCTTATAAAATTTTCAAAAAATATCTCACGAGCATGTGCAAATAACAATTTTGAACCATATAAAGTAGTATATGAATCCTACACGGTACGACTACTATACTGCCGGTAATGCATGCATAATGATTATTAGAACTTAGAAGTGACGACAAATTAAAGAATGGATGGATAACATAAAGTTGGAAGCATATATATATCTGACTCGAAGACAAACCACAAACAGGACCTGCAGTAAGTATGTACGCAAATTTGTGCATCATAACTACATATGATTAATGGTAAAAGAAGCCAAAAAAAGATTAGTCAAAGATCCTTTCGATGATCACATGGGGAAGCAGGCTTTGTAGGACCATGGTACTTGTTGTGAGTCACTCTAGCCATTAAAAAGTTATGATGGAGGTCGAATAAGACACCACTCATCACTAAACTAACTTTGATAACATAAATAAGTTATATATATCATGCTTTTGCTTTAACAAGATCTTAAGCATGGATGTGTAGTGTAAATAAAAGATCTTAAGCATGGTTTAGTTTATGTTTTTAACGAATATATTCTACATCATGTACGATTATATCCAATGGTAATCTTGCCATTATCGAAGTTGATATATTTGAGTAACTGAATCATCATTAAAGTAAAATCATCACTACTACTCACTAGGGAGTGTTTAGAAAGCATGGTAAAAAGAACAGTAGCTATAATAAATTATTATGAATGTATTTGGATTAATTGCTTATTCAAATTATTATACGTATTCGGCTTAGATCCGAAAAGATCATGAGCTTGAATTTTATTGTCAATTTTCATAACATCAAAACTAGTTATAATTAGATTCAAGTGGTTAACGAACTTTACCAAATAATAAATTGATTGGAAGAATCCGATTTAGATTTCCACGTGAATAATTGTTGGTCAAATTCTTCTTATCTATCTAAACTTTTCCTTTAAGGTCCAGCTAACTTAAAGTTTTTTTATTAAAAAAAGTTAAATTTGTATATTAAATCACACAATAATTTTACAATCGAAGAGAAAATATTGTTAAACCATAAATTTCCATATTCTTTTTTTTTTTTACCAAAGGTGGGCGACTAATCTGGCTCATACGTAGAGGCATGTGCACTGGTCAAGCGTTGTTCTCCCTAGGAATCGAACCTGGTATTCCCGGGTACGTCCTTGGAATGAGCTCCTTGCCACTGGAGCCCAAACAACTTGGTTTAAATTTTCATATTTTGTAAACCGTTTTTCTTAACTATTTTAGATAATTTGATTTACTCAATTTTAGAGACTTTATTGTACTAATAAATACATAAATGAAAAGTTTAATTTATTGACAGAATAAATAAATGACAAATTCTTGTCAAAATAAATAAATGACAAATTATTTTCATAAATTCTGTCAAATACCATAATATAAGTTTGAAAAAAAATTATTCATAAATGAATATAAACTCGGTCTACATTTTCTAGGCTTTTGAAATGTAAAGATGGTTTTTTTGTCAACCACTTTAAATACTTGATCTCTTCTTTATAACGGATATGCGTTTAGAATAAACATGCTCCCAAGAAAGCTACGAAAGTTGAAGATGTGGTAGCTTTTAGGAGAAGGTGGTCAAAAATTAGATCTGTATGATGGAATTTAAAGATTAAGGTAATATAATAATATGATTATTATCATTGTCACTAATTATAAGCTATATTAGATGTGGGTCCATGATTATTTGTTAAAAAGAAATTCAAATGTTCTGTGACAGCCTTTTGCCCTTGCACCATTTTTTGGACCATTTCGTCACATGGTGAAACTATATATGTTTCTGGTGTACTAGCCGGGGCTACTTGTGACGCATACTGGAACAAGACAGAAAGCCACTCCATATTTAGGGGCTTCTTTTACCCACCTGTGACCTACACAATACTTAGAGTGGTAACAAAATAAGCATGTCATGTATTATATGAGATTTAAAAAAATGGGTTCTCGATTTTAGTAAAAAAGAGGCTTCTATAAAATAAATACATATGTATAAAATTTAGAATTGTTAGAAGACTTATAAGAGCAGGTTGCACTAACAACGACAAAAGACAACTTTATATGCTAATCTGACATTGCCATTGTGTAAAATCGTAAAATTTAGAGGTTGCATTTATAATTATGAATATTATTTAAAAAGAAAAACTACTAAGGACATGCTCTGGAAGACACGTTTAAAAAGCAAACAGCTAGAAGGATTATTTTTTAAAGAAAATATATATAATTCAATTACAATTACATATATAATCTTATCCATTAGTTGTTCAAGTTGTTTTAGAACAAAAATATTTGAAAATTGATAAAAACAAGTGAGAGTATACTTGTAATTTACTCTTTCATATTTTTTTTTTTGGTAGAACTCTTTCATATTTTTAAATGGGAGTAAACTAACAAGAGTATACTTTACTCTTTCCTCAAAAAAAAAAAAAAAAAAAAACTCCCTCATATTAAACCAAGTTTTCATATCTCAAAAAGAAACCAAAAATTTATGTATATGACTTTGTACAAGTTAATAGAGCATAATATTTTAATTCGCACGAGGCACAAATAGTTTTCTTGATTGTCATACTTAATCCAGTAGTGTCATGTATTTTTCATGATAAAATTAAATGGCGTTCGATATTTAGAAAATAAATAGTAATGTGTTAGTAAAAAAAAAGTAAATAATGTGTTTTTATCATGAATTTAGGCACTTTAATATTGACTTGACTTGCATGAGATTTTTGTGTCTGACGCTTTCTTCATGGACATTAAATACTAGTACTTGGTAAATCTTTAAACAAAAAAAAAAATACTACTTTATTAATCAAATTTAAGGAGACATATTTTTTTGTTCGATTAATCTAATGATTAAAAATTTATCAAATTTAAAATTTAAATCATTTTTTTGTCAATGACCTAATGGAATTTAGGGTGAATAAGTGGAGAAATTTGAGGTTCAAACCTCGACTCAAGCATATATTATGCAATGTCCTATCGATTAAGTTAAGTTCACGGGACAAAATTTAAATAGCTTTAACTCTTGCATATGGTAATGTCCCTTATGCTTAGACAATAATATTTTTTGAGAAATGATAAGAACATCCTCTTTTTAATATTCACTCTTTTATTTAGTGAAACTCATTAATCTTACTGTTATATGTATGATCTACTTTTAAACTTTAAAATCTACATTATTAGTTGTATTTGGTTGAACTTAGATGAGTTCTTTCCGGTAAAAAAGTAAGTATTAGAAAATAAATGAGCATAGCACTATCATACTTTTTTTTCAAGCACTATCATTTTTTTTTTAGTACAAGAAAAGTTAATTTTGAAAGCAATATAATACTATAAACTCATCGCCTCCATAAAATTGTCGGCATTTTTCTTAAAAAAAAAAAAAATGTCGGCATTCCCACAGTATTTGGACGGATATATCACCCAAAAAGAAAAGTTGGATAGATATTATTTTGCCTTCTTGCCTTTTCTATGAACAAGAAAAAAAAAATACAAAGATGGAAGAAGGACTAAGTTTTATGACGAATGATCTGTAAAAAAAAAATTAAAAAAATGGTGTCCACATATTTTTTTTTATCATTAGCTTAGTGGTTAGAATTCACCTTATAATGTGAATAAATAGGATGTCCGAGGTTTGAACTTCGACCCCTGCATATAATAATGCATTGTCCTACCAACTGAGATATGCTCACATAACACATCTGTGTTTAATTCGCAAAATAATTAAGACTTTTGCCTTATCGTCTTCATGGCTCGGGTGGAAACAGGTCAAGGAGTTCGGCAGGGACCCACGGTCTAACCTATTTAAAGTCTAACTTGGTCCAGCTCATTTAATAAAAAGGTCAGGCTCAAGTTTTTTATAAAGTCTATTTAGTTAAATAGGTAAGGTTAAGGCTTACAAAAAAGCCTATTAAGTCCTTCAAGCTAGCCTATTAAGCAAGCCTATTAATTTCTTCGGGCCGGCCTATTAAGCATTTTATATATAATATATCTTTTATTATTGATATTGTTGAAGTTTTTTTTCATAAACTCAAACTTTTCATATGATTTAGTTATTTAGTAGCAGGTAAATTGGTATGATTAGACTTTCGTAAGATTTCGTTATTTAGTAGCAGACATATTTGTGCGCTTTAGGCCTTCATAAGTTTAGACCTATTTAGTAGTAGGCTTATAGGTGTTGCAAGCTCTTAGTGTAAAATATAATTTTAAATAGGCTTTCAGGCTTCATCAGGCCTTTAAAAAGGTCAGGTTTGTTGAGGACAAAATCCTTATTCAATGTTTTAAAGATTACAAACATTTAATAATTGTTTTTTAACTTGTTATCTACTAATGAATTTTGTGAGAAATGTTTCATGAGAATGTTCTTAACATAAGAAGAATGTTCTTTGTTCACAAGACAAGTTAAAAACGTCCTTATCAAAGCAAATAAGCAAAATGACATAAATGGATTTGTTGGAACAAATTCAAGAAGCAAAATATTCTCTATGTCTCACCAAAAGAATATATTTTGGACTTATGACATAAATGAAAAGAATATCATATGATTACATAAAGGCCTTTGCATTTAAAAAGGAATTGAAAAAGCATGTGCCTTAAAGAAAGAAAAACAAAATTGTTTTACAAAGAAAAAATGTTCTTGAGAACATTTTGGTAAAGCTACAAATAGATAAGGATGATGTCATTTCTATCACGGCCAATTACAACTCATACACAGCTGTATTACAACCTCACGTGGGTTGTCTCAAAAGGCTAGAAATCGGAGAATGTTCTTTAGAACATTCTTCACTTGGTATAACACATTTTTTGCAACACTTATGGATCGAGCAATAAAGCAAGAGCACATGGGCTGTTTTTTTCGTACAAGCTTCACAGCTGTATGTTCATGTACATTTCAAGTGAGCTTCACAAATCAAGCCTCTATAAATACAAGCACGTAGCAAGGCAATTCTCAAGAGCTTACACACAAAGAATTCAATTCTCTCATTCACGTGAATATTCAAAGAAGTATTCATAAAGCTCTTCAACAAGAACAAAGCAAGCTTCAAATATCTTTCTTCTCTTATAGCTAAGATATCTCTGAAAGTTTGTAACAACAACAAAGCAAGTTTCAAATATCTTTCTTCACTTGTAGCTAAGATATCACTGAAAGTTTGTATTGATAATATCTCCAAGTTGGAATATTATTTAAAATATCTCTTTGAGATATTATTTTGAAATCTCTACGTGAGATACTTGAGAAATCTCCAAGTGAGATACCATATTCAAACAACACCCACCACCATACAAAGTGTAACTAGATCTCAAGTCTATTGAGCATAATAGTTTGAGACATAACTTTTCTTGTGTGATCAAGAATCGTAGAAGCCTGCTGAGGTTGATAATACAGAGTGTAACAGACTGATCTGGTGTGATCAACAAATTATAGTGTTATTCAGAAGTTTATGATAGCATGATACTATAGTGGATAATCTCACACGTAGTGTGGGGACTGGACGTAGCCGGTTAGGCGAACCAGGATAAATTCTCTTGTGTTCTCTCTCTTCTCTCATCTCTTAATTTTTGGCCGTCACATATAACCTATAACTAACTATATTAATTTTCCAGAGTGCTCTGGTCCTTAAACTAAAATTAAATAACCTACTACTTAATAATTATCCAAAACTTTCTGGTCCTATTTATTTTATTCTTAATATCTACAGAGTTCTCTGGTCCTTTATCGCTTTATTTATTTCAGTTATATATATCTAGAGTTTTCTGGTCATTTGCTGCTTTATTTATTTCAGTTATATATCCAGAGTTTTTTTGGTCCTCTACTGCTTTATTTATTTCAGTATTTCATTCCAAAACTTTCTGGTCCTTTTATTTATTTCATTATCCAGAGTTCTCTGGTCCTAATATTATAATATTTTTTTGAGCTTATATACTTATTTAAGTTTCAGGAATAAATTTTAAAAGGGTCACAATTCAACCCCCACCCCCCCCCCCCCCTCTTGTGACTTTTATTGCTATTTCAAGGTTAAGCCTTGAAAATGAGTCAAAATTTCTTATAAAGTTGAGAGACCGCATGCGTAATACAATTTTTACACAAATAAAATTACTTTTAATAGATGAAATTTTGTTACGATTTTAAAAAACTAATCAAGTGTTTGATCTCAATTGGTTAATAAGCTTTATGTTAAAGATAAATTGGTTAACAATTCACATAACACATCTGTGTTTAATTCGCAAAATAATTAAGACTTTTGCCTTATCGTCTTCATGGCTCGGGTGGAAACAGGTCAAGGAGTTCGGTAGGGACCCACGGTCTAACCTATTTAAAGTCTAACTTGGTCCAGCTCATTTAATAAAAAGGTCAGGCTCAAGTTTTTTATAAAGCCTATTTAGTTAAATAGGTAAGGTTAAGGCTTACAAAAAAGCCTATTAAGTCCTTCAAGCTAGCCCCCCTCTTTGTACAGATTTTGCTATTTTTTAACAATATTATTTTATGGGATCACCGACAAAGGATTTTGCTATTTTTTATTAAGCTAGCCCCCCCCCCCCCCCCCCCCCCCCCCCCTCCCTCTTGTGACTTTTATTGCTATTTCAAGGTTAAGCCTTGAAAATGAGTCAAAATTTCTTATAAAGTTGAGAGACCACATGTGTAATACAATTTTTACACAAATAAAATTACTTTTAATAGATGAAATTTTGTTACGGTTTTAAAAAACTAATCAAGTGTTTGATCTCAATTGGTTAATAAGCTTTATGTTAAAGATAAATTGTTTGAAATTTTAAAAATTAGAGACTGTATTTTCGAGTTTAGAAATTGTGAGACTAAATATGTGAACAGGTTAAGATAAGATGGCCAAATATGCATTTAAACCTTAAGTGTATAAGTTAAATTTAAGTTAAATTAAGGTGACCTTTTATATGTGGTGGTATTTTTAGGGACAACAGAGGGTCTTTGATGGGATGTTTTGCAGGTAATCTTGGAGCATTCTCTGTTTTTGATGCCGAAATCTTTTGTTTTATTATGGCTATGGAGCATGCTTTGTAGCTGGGTTGGGGAAATATTTGGTTGGAAAGTAACTCTACTAGCGCACTGTTCGCTTTTTAGAATGCCTCTGGTGCCGATCCGTTTGAAAAACCGATGGCACAATTGCTTTCTGACATGTTTTCAGGTGATTTCTTCGCATATATTACGGGAGGGGAATAGTTGTGCGGATGGTCGTGCTAATCATGGTCACAATATTCAGGGTGTTTGGTGGTCCACCGCTCTTCCAGATTTTATTCAGGGTTCGTTCTTTTCAGACCGTTTCAGTTGGCCTAAATATCGTTTTCCTTAATTTAATTTTTGTTTTCTTCTTTATTTGTTCTCTGCTTTGATTTTGAGGGTCAGATCTAGCCCCCCTCTTTGTACAGATTTTGCTATTTTTTAACAATATTATTTTATGGGATCACCGACAAAGGATACAAATCGCATGAAGTTGTCAACCTAGTTGAGATGTTCTCGAGTTTCCTTGATGTCTGCTCCCCTTGATTCAGCTAAAAAAAAATCTCACAAAATTTTAACTTTTTTTTAACAAGGGATGAATTAAATATGAATTTTTAAATTATTAGCGTTTAAATAATTCATATTTTGTTAAAAATAATTTAAATTTGTGTGCGAGAGATTACTATAATATTGTAAACATCTTTGTAAAAATTCATTAAAAAATATGAGGGCACATATGAGTTGACTTCAAAACTTAGGAGTGTTTGCGGTGCGGTTTGGTTCGGCTTTGAGCATAAAAGTCCTCCAAACCGCGAGATAAAAAAGCATGTGGTTTGATTTGGTTCGGTTGATTTTTAAAAAGTCATACAAACCAAACCAATACGGTTTGAATTGGTTCGGTTTGTGCGGTTTATCGCGAGATAAAAAAAATATTACATTAACTCTAATATTGTCAACTTGTTATAAAATAAACATAGGACATTTTATTTTGCTGTTTATATAATAAAATATTAGGTAAAACTTATATCAAAATAGGTAAAATTAAGAAGAAACATAAGAATGAAAGAAATTATTGGGAAGTAAAGGAAACAAATTCATCACTGGAAATGAATGGAAATGAATTGAAAGAGATGGAAAGGAATTAGAATCAAACCTGATGGTGCAACAATGGAAAAATCAAATCGAAAGAGATTAAACTTGAGCTATGTAATTGGACTAGTACATGTTTAAGTAATATTCATTTTTCTTGCGGTTTGGTTTGGTTCGGTTGCTGAGATGCAAACCGTAAACCAAACCGAACTGCGCGGTTCAGTGCAAAAGTCATCCGAACCAAGTGCGGTTTTTAACGATTTCGATTTGGATTAGTTTGGTTTGTGGTTTTTTTATTGGGTTGATTCGATTTTGAATACTCTTATCAAAACATGAAACAAAAATCGTGAAGAAAAATATTTGGGAGACCAAATCTTGTTGATTTTTTTTTTGTTGAGAAATGCTAAGAACACACATTTTATCACACATTTTTCAACATACTCTCCTTGATTGGTTAATATTCACATGGGTCCCACAAAATCATGTGGATCCCATATAAATTTGGTGGGTCTCGTGTAAATTTTAACCAATAAAAAAGATTGTGTTGAAAAATGTGTGTTGTTAGTATTTTTTTTGACAAAAAAAATGATATTCATTCATTCAAATTGATAGAATACATCATAATCAAAATCGCTAAAAACATAAATGGTAAATCTGCGAACAAACTCACATCTTACTAAAATTTTAAAAAAACATTAAAAATAAAATTTGAGATATTTATAAGAATAAAAAAATTTATTACTTAGACCATCCCCAATGATGAGGTCTTAACCATTTAAGACTCGATACCTAACATGTACTCCATTGAGAAAAAAAACTTTTGGGGTCTCTAAATTAAAGGTTTTCATCATAGATGATTATGATCTTTATAAATGAGATTTTCACCATCTTTTAAACGGTAACTCCTATGAACCACATAAGATGAATTTTCTTCTCTTCTCCCATCCAAACATAGAGTAAAGAAGTAGTAGCTTATAATCTCTCCAAGTCCGTTCAATTTTATGCTACCATTTTAATCCGAATATTATTAGATTATATTCTTTCAAAACGTGGAAGCCATGGTGGGCGTAACGCTAAATTTGAGTCAAAGTGTCAACACATTAAACTCTGAACAAACACAGCAGCCTCCACATGTCCTCCCATAAGCCCCTCCACGCGTCACATTCTCATTAAGCCGGCGGCATCAAACTCCAAAATCCCCCTGTACCCTCATCACAGACAATCATAACCCCATATCCCCCTCAATCCAAAAAAAAAGTAAGACCAGTCAATCAATCATCATAATCATAATAGTTATTATTCTCTCAACCAACTTCATCTTATTTAAAATCGCATCTCATTTCATTGAACCTTCTTCCTTCGAGTTCGTCTCACCACAATAACTGACTACTTCCGTTACCTTTTCTTTTCTCTCCCAACACTCCATCTCAAAATTAATCCATATACTTCATGTAATGTAATTAAAATTCATATAGTATATGTTTTGACCAAGACTTTGTCTTTGTCCTTCCATTCACATTAATTCAATTTATTTTACATTTTTCATAAATCTGCTACCTAGACGTAACCGTTTTTATTTTCTTTCTTATAAACTCGCCTCACGCATATTCCGCTTCCCGCCTCCGTTCCGTTCCTTCTTCTTTATTTTCTGACAGTGATCGCCTTAAGGGCCCATGAAGCTTCTCTCAATCACCGCCGTCAATCACCGTCGCCACGTCACCTTCCTCCAATTCAAACACTAATATCATGCATCCTTTCTGCTGCGTCTCCGCTATTTCCGACCAAGCTTCGCCGGTGAAACCTCCGTCTCCGTTCACTGACTTCACCATGCCTCCTCCTCCACCACCATCTGTCGCTGTTAGATCCGATTCGCCGGCTCCGATTCATAGTCACAGCCATAGCAACGGTTGTCAGCGGGAACAGCCGGCGGTGGTTGTTGATTTGAAGATCAACGACCTCGTCGGAAATGGAATCTCCGGTATACTGTATAAATGGGTGAATTACGGTAAAGGATGGAGACCTCGATGGTTTGTTCTTCAAGATGGAGTTCTCTCTTACTACAAGATTCATGGACCTGATAAAATTATCGTTAATCATGAAACTGAAAAAGGCTCCAAAGTTATCGGCGATGAATCTATTCGAAGGATCAATCGCAATCGTAATTCTTATCCCTATCAACATCGTCGTAAACCTTTCGGTGAAATCCATCTCAAGGTTCGTTAATCAATTCATCAATTTTGTTTGAATCAATATTCAAATTATTTTAGTTTTCATTTCAATTATAATAATCAGTGTTCTTTATTTTAGGTCTCAACAATTCGCGAAAGTAAATCGGATGATAAGAGATTTTCGGTGTTCACGGGAATGAAGAGACTTCATTTGAGAGCAGAGTCACGTGAAGATCGTGTGGCGTGGATGGAAGCTTTGCAAGCAGTGAAAGATATGTTCCCTAGAATTTCCAACAGTGAATTAATGGCTCCTGTGGATAACGTAACAATTTCAACTGAGAAATTGAGAAATCGGCTTTTGGAAGAAGGAACGAGTGAAGCAGCTATTCAGGACAGTGAACAAATTATGAAAACTGAGTTTGCAGCGTTACAGAATCAATTAGTGTTGCTTAAGCAGAAGCATTCTATCCTCATTGACACGTTACGCCATCTAGAGGTACTACATCATTTTTAATTCCAAGTTGAAATCTTCAATTGTGTTCTGCTATCCTTTGTTATATACTTTTCTGTGTTTACTTTAACTGTCAAAACTTTCTGGTTTGTAAGACTTCAACTGAGAAAAGTTTAATTGTAAAGGGTAAGAAGTTTCTCTCTGAAACATGGACACCTCTGAGATTAGGCGTGTCTTTGTGGCCGACACTCATAGGACACTCCTCCCATAGCTCAAATAAGTATCCCGATAAAAGCATTTTTTCTTTTCTTTACTTAGACATTCCCTGGACACTTCTACAAGAGTTAAAATATGTTGAGCAATGATGATCAATGAAGGGTTAAAGACATTAAATTTGCTTACATTGCTTTTAGCTTTTGGTATAGTAGATAGATGGATAAAGATGAAAACCTATCATATATTATTTTGTTTTAAGAACTTTT
Source organism: Medicago truncatula (assembly GCF_003473485.1). Taxonomy (NCBI): domain Eukaryota; kingdom Viridiplantae; phylum Streptophyta; class Magnoliopsida; order Fabales; family Fabaceae; genus Medicago; species Medicago truncatula. The sequence goes on from NC_053044.1 coordinate 36,377,123, forward strand.
TGTAATGAAACAATCTGTTCAATTTAGATGCATATATATATATATATATATATATATATATATATATATATATATATATATATATTATTAATTTAGATATTTTATTGATAATGCTCCTATTTTATTTTTTATAATAAATAAATAAATATATATGTATTGGTGCCGGTGTCCTATATTTTTAAAATCAGCAGTGTCGATGTGTTTGTGTCTGTATCGTGAGGTACCCGTGTCGGAGTCCGTGTTTGATAGGTTCCTCCTCTCCACTGCATTCTGTGTACACAATCAGTTTCATGGCTTGTATGCAGAATTTGAACCATGGCTACGTCTAATATAGATGGCTCAGGTAGGAGTTTGGTATCGTAATGTGACCAAATATAAACCTTAAAACTCGGAAGTACGAAATTGTGGTCAATGAGTTATTCTTATGAAGTTTTATAGCTCATTTATTTACTCTTCACTGTAACTTCTAATGACCATGTTCTGATCAAAATCCTGGCACAGATTATACATTTAACTGATTAAGTATCTGTTCAACCAAATGCTCTTTAATTTGAAATTCTATGAGCCTTATGATGCTATCATCAATCTAAGAACCAGTTTGAATACACTCTTAGTAAAGACATGGAAAATAAATAATAAAAGGATCTTGCAATAACCGAGTATTTTTAAACATCAGCTTCTGCATCTCAATTTTTCAATAGCTCTCTCATTTACCTTCTCTATAGACACTCGTATATGGACCCTGTAAATCTATTTTAATTTGAGAAGTTTCCAAAAGTTAGAAGTTGATCCAAACCAAGCAATACACTTGTATAATTTATTACGACCTTAAAATTTTCTTCCAGTTAAAAGCCATACAGCTGATCAACTAATGCCAACTATTATACCTAATTAAAGTATCTTCGACAATTAGACACATATTAATAGATTCAGGTTTATTTCTCCCTTCAGTTGTATCTTGCAAGTTGCAAGTGTGTTTTCCCAAGTGAAAAACTGTTTGTTATCCTGTCAGACAATATTGCACTGACCTGGAATCATCTTGACTAACAGGTCAAGAGCTTGGTATATTCTACATGTGATGACTATTTTAATTTGATGTTTTTTAATATGATTAAATGCTGCATTGATGATATGCTTACGGCATTATTTTAATCAACTGAATTGCCCAATGTTGTCATGGTTTCCAACTTGTTTAACAAAACTGTTTGCTCTCTAATTGTTTTGTCATGTTGATTTGTATTAAGGATAAACTTTTTATTGTAGTGCGTGTTAATAAACTTTCGTCTGCATTACATTATTGCAGACAGACAAGGTCGATCTGGAGAATACAGTTGTTGATGAGAGCCAAAGACAGTGGAATGATCAAGAAGATTCCTCTGGATTGCAAGAAAAATTTAGTGGTATGTTTTTTTTAATGGCTTGTTTATTAGGCATTAGTTTTCTCATATGCTCAACAGTCAAAGTCTAGTCTTCGCATATTTTTTAAGGCCTCCCCTTGTATTAACAAATGGTTAAGATTTCAGACATTTCCGCATTGCCAGAAAGGTTAATGTAGATGTTTCATTGGTCTGGTGATTGATTTTCTTGCAACTTTTAAGTATTTATCTTCCACTGTCTCTAATACAAAGATTCCCCCTAACTTCCCCCCCCCCTTTTTTTTTTGAAATCTTTCCACCCCTATATTCAAGTAGTGTAATCTGTAATGCTTATTACTCCTACCTGCTAGCCAATTGTTATAACCTATCTGTGATTTTTACACTTATTTGTTTCATTTTCTATTTTTAATTCAGAAGGAAGTGCAAGTGAATCTGAGGATGATAATGAGAGAAATGATGTGGCAGAGGAAGAAACAGATGACGATGACAATGTCTTTTTTGATACCCGTGATATTCTATCATCAAGTTCTTTTAAAAGTAATGGGTCTGATTATAGAGTATCATCTTTCTCATCTGATAATGATGCATTTGAATCAGAGGACGATGTAGATTCTTCAAATAGATATATTGGAACCAACCACCCTCGTGTTAAGCGGCGAAAGAAATTGCCAGACCCTGTAGAGAAAGAGAAAGGTGTCAGTCTTTGGTCAATGATCAAGGATAATATAGGGAAAGATCTAACAAAAGTTTGCCTTCCTGTTTACTTTAATGAGCCTCTCTCCTCCCTGCAAAAGTGCTTTGAAGAAATGGAGTACTCATATCTGCTTGACCAAGCATATGAATGGGGAAAAAGGGTAAGTCAGATTTGGCTGACAGATTTATATTGCTCTTCCATATTAAGGAAAATATGGGCACTTCAATATGATCTAAGAAAACTATTTGATAAAATATTGCGCGATGTTGATTTTTGTTTACCTATTAGCTCTTTCAATGGAGTATTGGTGTGCTCTTCCCTTTTGTAATCAATTGGAGTTGCTATGCAGGGTGATAGCCTCATGAGGATTCTCTATGTCGCTGCTTTTGCTGTATCTGCCTATGCTTCAACCGAAGGAAGAATTTGCAAACCATTTAATCCATTACTTGGAGAAACATACGAGGCTAACTATCCAGATAAAGGCCTTCGCTTTTTCTCAGAGAAGGTATAATATAATAACATCATGAATGTATTACCTTTTTACAAGTCAATTAAATCATGATAATTCTTCGTCTATCTTTCTTTCTGATTTAATGGGGTATTGGTTTCTTCCATTGATACACTATTGTCTGAATGTTCTTTTTCTTTTTGTTATTTTTGAGGTCGAAATGAGAGTTACTTGAATAATTTATTTGATGAAAACTGTGTGCTAATGCTCACATCTTTGGACTCCTTACATCTACTTCACTTCTGTTTGAAAGGAACAATGTTCCCAATATGGAGGACAAGAATTTTGGGAACTACACTATTTAGTTCATGAATAAAAGGAGATATTGAGTCCATTAGTTCTACACAACCCTATCAACATGATAAACTTTAATTTGGAGATACAAATTTGCTTTTTTCATCTATGTCCTCTATCTGAAATTATTAATATTTATGCTACCTCTCAGGTCAGCCATCATCCTATGATAGTTGCATGTCACTGTGAGGGTACAGGATGGAAATTTTCGGGGGATAGCAACTTAAAAAGCAAATTTTGGGGCCGCTCAATTCAGCTTGACCCTGTCGGTACTTTGACTTTGGAATTTGATGATGGAGAGGTTTTCCAGTGGAGCAAGGTATGTTTTAATTACTTTAGTGGCTGTCATGCCCTGGTTTGGTTTTAAAGCAGTAAATCAAATGGACTTTTCTTTTCAGGTTACAACATCAATATACAATCTCATATTAGGAAAGCTTTACTGTGATCATTATGGTACGATGCGTATAGAGGGAAACCAAGAGTACTCGTGTAAGCTGAAATTCAAGGAACAATCTATAATTGATCGAAATCCTCATCAGGTGCTTTATTTTTGTTGCATGGATTTAATTTTTTACTGATAATATATTCCTCTCTGGCTTGTATAATGTAGAGTATCTTATTTTATAGATTTCATCCTCACACACTTTGTACCAATGATCGGATTACAATTCCAGGGAAAAAAAAACTTAGGCGTTTGAATAAATATCCTTTTTAAATGTCATCTTATTGTGGCATGCCTTCCATTTTAGGTTCATGGTATAGTACAAGATAGGAACGGAAAAACAGTATCAACCTTGTTTGGAAAATGGGATGAAAGCATGCATTATGTTAATGGAGACTACACTGGGAAGGGGAAAGGTCATGAATCTTTGTCAGAGGCTCATCTACTCTGGAAGCGAAGCAAGGCTCCCATGTTTCCTACTAGATATAATTTCACTCGTTTTGCCATCACGTTAAATGAACTTACCCCTGGATTGAAGGTTTGTTTTGTTAACTAATACTTTTTATGTGTTGCCACAATTATATGGATTTTAAGAGTAAATATTCTCTGCAGTTTGTGCTTTACATATTTGTGTTTTTTTATTGGAGTTGACTTAACTCCTCATTAACAAATCGTTTTCTGTAACAAAGGTGAAGTATGAATCATTTGAATATAACAAGTAAATCCAAAAGAAAGAACAAGATAGTTCCATCTTCATTATGCATATTGTCTGTGTGTTTGTTTGCCGGGTTTGTGGCATTTTACTAAACATTCATTATAATTTATTTATTTGTGAATACATAGGAGAAATTGCCGCCAACAGATTCGAGGTTAAGACCAGACCAACGGTATTTAGAAAATGGGGAGTATGAGATGGCAAATTCAGAAAAGTTACGGCTTGAGCAACGGCAACGGCAGGTGCCTATTACATTTTGTGATGTCTTATCTTTGTTTTTAATAATCATTTGTAGTACCTCAAAAATTCAGGCTTGAATAATGATTATCTTATATAGATCACATGTCATAGACACACATGCCTTAATAATTTCCAATAATGATTATCTTATATTCGTTTGAATGATATTCAGGCTCGGAAGATGCAAGAGAGCGGTTGGAGACCGCGGTGGTTTGCGAAGGATAAAGCTAGCGGGACATACCGCTATATGGGAGGGTATTGGGAGGCTCGAGAAAAAAGAAACTGGGACACATGTCCCGACATCTTTGGCCAAATTTCTCCAGATCATCTATCTGATGAAGTTCAAATTACATCTTAATTTTTCTGTTTATTCTTCCCTCCACATTTTTTTTACATATGGGTGTCTATGACTGCTGCGTTGCAATTATGGTACACTCATGAAATCAATGTAAGGCAATTAGTTGAAAATATGAGTGAGCAATAATGTAATTCTTTCTCTATTTTTTATTTGTCCATTTCAAGTCTACTGAATCCAATTTCTTACTAGATGGTAGCTAACATAATAATCAAGATATGAGTTTTGGTCAAAAGTTCTAGTTCTAAAACATGAATTTTCAATTTCTAATCTTTCTATTAATCTTTTAAATTTCCTAACGGGTTAACTCAGGCCATTGTTAGAAAATAATAGGGATCAGGTGGAACTCAAAGTTTTCGTAGTACATAAACATTGCAAATTTTGAATAGTGTTAGTGGTACACTTTCCAACTCACTTTTGTCAACATACTACTTTCTGTTAGAAATTTAAATTTGTCTCACAATTTTGAAAATACCTTTCGTTTCACTATCCAATAGGATTTCACTTAAATTTAGTGAGACTCTAGACCACACTTCCTCTCGTGTTTATTTTAATGTGTTGATCTCTAAGCTAATAACAATATAAATAAATAAAATCACAAAATAAAATGTCAGAATGCGTGCGTATATATGTTGATAGCATTTTTCATTGTGATATTGAGTAGCTCATAGTCTCAAACAGGGCTCTACTCGTGTCTTTTGTTGAATTACATCTTTGATATTTTTACGTATGTGTACAAAAAAAAAAATACAAAAGAATAAACAAAGAGAAGTAAGAAATCTAGCAGTGCTCCCCTTAAAAATAACTAAATGTGTTTTGGGATATATAGCAATTAGCTTAAAATTCTTTTATTTTAACTTTGAATATTATTATTGTTATGCTTCAGTTGTTAATCGTCTTTTCTAGTGAGGCATGGCCTTTTTTAATGCCTCTCTCCTCAAAGACCACTTAAGAGTATTTGATTGTTCATTTGTCACATGATGCGCATACTCCTCCTACTCAATTTGTGATGTTCAAAATTCGTTCAAAACTGCATCTGCATGTGCAAAACAAATGCATGTATGCCCATCCCTCCTGTATTCATTTTCAAAACACATGTCGCATTACATATATAAAGGCATTATAAACAATGCTAACCATTGATGAAGGAATTGAGATCTCCATGATCTTTAATAGTCACTTAATGCTAATCATATCAAAATATTATGTGGAGCGTCAATATATTTCTAAGAGCCTGAAAGCTCTCTAGAAAGGCTTAGACGTCCTCCAGAAGGGCTCATGGGATTTAGGCGCGTCCTTCCAGAGGCGCCGCCTTAACCAGCTTCTAGAAGCATCTAGAGCTTGGTAAAATGACTTAAGACCCAGCTTTCTTTGAGCTTAAGTTACGCAAAAACAAGCTCACAAAGGGCTATAAATACCCCTCTTTAGGATCATTCTCAAGGCATCGCATAAACAGTCTAAACCCTATATTCTATTATTGTACTCGGTGCAAGTACAATATAGGATTCTTTGTTAGCTACATCTTTTTTGACGACTTTCAAGTGAATAACGTAAGATACAATATGCACACATAACAAATCTCGTTGCTTGAAATTGCAATAATCAGCATTTAGTCAAGTGTTATTTATATAGTAGAGATAAGTAGATAACAGTACTATAGCATTAGCAGCAAGCCAGCACCTCATATTGTTAGGATGAAAACCTCTCACCTCAGTCCTCAGTCCTCACCCAGGAACACTAAATAATCTTATCACTTTGAAATCAAGAATCAAGATATGACACATATACACCATACCAAAAAAACATAATAATTCATAACACTGGTGCAAACCATTAACACATAATTCATAAAATTCACTATGTTATAAATAATTTATAATGCCCGATCGCGAAAAGGCACAAGCCAGAGGCAAATGTAACAACACAAAGAAGCATGCCGATATAAAAGGTGCTGCGGCTGATGAAGTGGAAGAATTTATTGAGTACAAGGGAGAATAAGGTGCTGGACAAGAAACAAATGAATGAAAAGATTGTGAATTTCTCGGCGTTTTTAGGTAACCCAGCGTAGGGGAGTAGACGAGAACTATAAGCAGTGGCGGAGCCAAAGTTTTACCAGAGGGATGCATTTAAATCCCCTCAACTTTGCAAATTTAAATCAATAATGGTATTTTAATTCAATTTTAATCCTCTTAAATTTTAAGTTTGCAGCTGTAGTTTTCTGTCAATTCACAGTGCATAGTAGAGTCACTAACTGTTCATTCAAAGGCTTTGATTCAAATGCTACGTACAGACTACAGACCGCAAAGGCACGTGTGTGGAGAGTGAAGGAAGAGTATGCATTATGTTTTTTTGAAGGAAGAGTGTATGCACTATGTTGTAATTGCAATTCAAAATAAATCTTAAAAGTGGCTTTTGTGTATATATTCAAGTTTATGAAACAAGTAAAACCCCTCACTTGCCACTGAATTATGTTTTAAAGCGTGTTAATTTTTTTAACATATATATTACTTGTATATTTATTAGTCAACTATGAAAAAATTTAATGTGAAAATAGATGAATAATAATTTGTCTAAAAAATCATGATAGATATAAAATGTTTTGCACCTATTTTAAAAAAATAGTTATGTCCGCTATTTAAGGTTTCATTCTTCATTTTTTAGAAAGAGCTTCAAGAGAGGAAAATTTGGAAAGTCAAAGGAGGTAACTTTAGGGTTGAGGGTCTTTGATTAGGGTTCTCTTGGGGTGGGAAACATTGTAAACACCTTGGGTGAGTAAAAATCATTGAGTGTCTTGTTCTTCGGTGAGATTGAGAAAATGGGTAGAAATTAAGTTTTGTTCTTTGTGAGCTTGTTGAAGCTAATTTCTTGTAACTCATTTGTATCTCTTTGTAAGAACTCGTTGATAGTGGATTGGAGAGATAAATCTCTCCCCCGGAGTAGGTCATGTTGGACCGAACTGGATAATCATTTCTTGGTGTGTTTGTTTCTCTTCTCTCCTTATCTTTTGCTTGTGGTTTTGAGTTTTTCACTTTGATTCCTATATTAGATCTAGGTGTTGTTGTTGCTTGTGTTTACTTTAATATTGGTTACTACTTTCCTTTGCTCCACACATCATAGTTTCATTGGTGTGAGTTTTGAGTCCGAAGTCACAACAATTGGCGCCCACCGTGGGGCAAAGGAGTAAATTGGTTAAGTGAGTACCATGGGTTCAAAGTGAGATATTGAGAAGTTCACCGAAAGTAATGATTTTGGGTTATGGAAGGTGAAGATGCAAGCGGTGTTGATACAACAAAAGTGTGAGAAAGCATTGAAGGGTGAAGGTGCGTTGTCGGTCACCATGACACAAGCGGAGAGGACCGAGATGGTGGACAAGGCTAGGAGTGCCGTTGTCTTGTGCCTCGGTGATAAAAATTTTAGGGATGTCGCGAAGGAACCTGCCATGGTGGTGATGTGGTCAAAGTTGGAGTCATTGTATATGACCAAATCTTTGGCTCATAGGCAATTCCTTAAGCAACAACTCTACTCATTTAAGGTGGTGGAGTCAAAGACCGTGACAAAGCAATTAACGGGGTTCAACAAAATCCATGATGATTTGGAGAACATTGAGGTGGATCTTGAGGACGAAGACAAAGCGATACTCTTGTTGTTTGCTCTATCGAGATCATTTGAATCCTTCAAGGATACCATGCTCTATGGGAAAGAAGGCACTGCCACCTTGGAAGAAGTTCAACCGGCTTTGAGAACCAAGGAGTTGACCAAGTCCAAGGACTTGAGAGCGGATGAAAAAGTGAAGGCCTTAGTGTTTCAAGAGGAAATGGTGGAGGTAGAGGTAACTTAGGAAGCTCAAAGGGCGGTAACAAGAATAAGTATAAGTGCTTTAAGTGTCAAAAGTTTGGTCACTTCAAGAGGGATTGTCCGGAGGACAATGAGAATTCCATGCAAGTTGTCTTCAAGGAATATGAGGATGCGGGTGCTTTGGTGGTTTGTTGTTGAGATGATGAAGAAGGTGAGGTTTCTCACCTTGGTACTGATGCCTTGTAGAGCGGTGCTCATCTGGAGAGACGTTAAACACTCAACATCAGTCAGGAGAAGCGGTGGGAAGAATACTCAAGGTCAGCATGGAGAGGCGGTGTGAATAATACTTGTGATCAACCTTTGAGGTGGAGTTGCAAGGTGAAAGCATGGTGTGTGTACGCATTTGAAAGTTGAGGCAGAGAAAGCTCAACTTGAGGTGGAGTTAGTGACACCGAAAATGGTACAACTATGGAGATCTTGGGTGTTAGGCTCTAGTTTTGAGCAAAGAAATTCTTCAAGAGGACGGAAGGCCTTTCGAAGTTTGAAGAATGTATAGTGTGACTTGCGTAATTGGAAAGAATAAATTTTGGAACCCTTCTATTATATTTAAACATAACATTTAAGTATATTGTTTCTTTAATACTTTGTGAAATTTTGTACAACAATCTGTAGAGAAATACCCACACATATTCCAAACGGATTCTGTTTAGGACATGTAAGTAGAATTTTTTTTGTTTGTTGTTTTTATTTTAAATTTTATAAAAAAAATTATTTGTTCAATTTTTTCCTTTACTCTTCTAAATTTATTTTATACTTTGTTGTTGTGCTAAGTTTCATTTGTCAAATCATAAATCTCATCACATTTTTTTTGTATTTATTGCTTAACTTGGTAAATTTGGCTTTTGCAATTGTAGAACTTATTGTTGCATTCATTTGGTTGCCGATATATATCTTAAGTTCCTCCACCATTTATACTTTTGCTCTCTTCATGTTGTCTGACTATATATGGACAACCATATACACTCACTTTCAATATAATTGTTTTAAGCTATCTACATCACTACATGAAACAATTCACGACAAAAATTACACCAGGGACTCCGCTGGTGAAGTGAAAGATGTTGAAGTTAGAAACATATTTAAAAATTGGGACTTATTATCGTTAGTTTACTGTATTTTCTCTCTTAACGATATTGCTTACAAAAAGATAATATTTTACTTCTTGATTTTGTTGTATTGACCCTCTGATGTGTATATTAATCTATTTCAACGCATTGTTCTTTAACTAGCTCTTTTCATTGTGGAATGTCGGTCCCAAAGGCTTGGTGGTTTGAACTTTACAACCAATGACGTTGGTAAAGTTCTTGCAATATTATGTTCATTTTGTTGTATATTTTAAATATTTCAAAAGTTATTATTATTATTACTATTATTAAAACTATTTTTATTATTCGTTATTAAAGAGAAGAAAAAGAAACATGGTTGTAGTGTTGAAATTGTTCCTACTTTGTCTCAAGACTAGTTACCACATTGACTAACAATTTTCAATAAATTAATTTTGATTAACAGTCAAAATTGTTTGTTACCTATTTACTTGCTATTGAGATATTACTCATAGTCACGCCTCAGGTTTTACTTGTTATTTTCTTGTTTTGCAGGTTATGATCCTTCAGTCATCCGCAAACAACAATCTAAGAAATTATCCGCAGAATTGCGCAACTCCCCCAGAGTACAACAGGTTCATCTCGGCGATAATCATACCGAGGCTATCAGAACACGAGAAAAATATACAGACTCAATCACTCAGACACTTAGTATTTTTGTAACACTGAAAGAAGTAGCTTTGAAGAAAAGAAGGTTTGCAACTCTGTTGCTTTTCACGTAATGAAATTGTGTTCTTATAGAATACACACTCAGATATATTAAACACGTTTATATTTCCACCAAAAAAGTAAGTGGATGCTACTAATTAGGTAAGTGGGTATTGACCAAAAACAGTTGCAAAAATGATGGCAAGACTAAGACTCCTGATTAGGGGCTTTTTGTTCTTAGTGTTTCTGATTAGGTTTGCATCCCCTAAGACTCCTTAACTATCAGTCATTTTTTTTTTCAGTTTTAATAAATCTGTTCCCTTTGAATTTTATATATGTGTTTCTGAATTATCTGTTTTTCTATCTCTGTATTTGTTTGGATGTTTCTCATTTATTTATATATGTATTCCAGCATGTTATGATTGAACATCATGAAATATTATGTCTCAGTTATTAATGTATACATGTGGATAGTAAATTCTGTTGTGGTCTATATAACATGTAAGCCATATATGGGAAGATGCCTTAAGAAAAATTATGTGTGTATGTCTTGCACAGAAGTAGTTAAAGTGATCAAAATGTTAAAATTCTTTATATGCATATGTAAGCAGGATATAATATTCTCTTGTTAGTTAGATATAAATAATTCTTCACTGAGACAATCTTTGCAAACTCTCTTATAAAGTGTGAACTGATTGATTAAAGTTACTTAATTGTTATATTGTATGAGCACTTACTAAGTTCTTTATCACATGAATGCAATGAATTGAGTTAAGTATATAAATTTGAGTCATGCCATCTAATGTTAAAAATTATCAGTATGCTGATACGCTGAACTGCAAGTATGAAACATTAGTATGCTTCTGACTTTTAATTTGATGTTACATGTTTACATACATGTTCTTGACTGAAACTAATCTTAATATGTATCATCATATTTGTACTATTGGAAATTAAGATGACATTGTTTAATATGGAAGAACCATTGTATTATAATAAAACAATGATGATAAGTGAATATGAACCAATAAAATAAAGTGATTTATTTTATTGATGAATATGTCTTGTTTAGTTTAACTAAGCAAACTTGTGTGCAAACCAAGTCTATGATATAGACTTGACGAAGTATTAGATTAATTGATTAAGAGACGTCTTAATCAATATTTGTGAATTTAACGAATTCGTTGACAAAAACCTCGAGAAGAAAAGGTAGGAAATGAGACTATGCCACACGAAAACGACAAGTGATGGAAACCCAACCTTTATGAATGGAGATCCCATGAAATAGGTTTAATGGGAAAAACAAGTCATTTGTTAGTTATGTTAGCACTAAATTGTTTTGTCCTTTTCCTAGTGTTATGACATTGAAATGAGAAGTGCTAATTAAATTAAAATTTGAGGGTTGGGCTCATAATGTCTTTAATGATTTCCATAAGCCTTTAGGGTGGTGTGTGGTTGTAGCATGCACTAGATGGAATCACCTATATGAGTGTCAAGTGGGGCCGCTTGCATGAGACCGTGGCGGGTCTCTAGAGCACTCATGAAAACCAGACACGCGCACGGCCTAAATGCGCAACACAGCGATTACACGAGAATTGTGGGGGTAATGTGATTTGAGACCTCTAGCATACACCAAGTGTATTGGGTTCCATAGCTTGCTAAACCAATTCACTATGTGTTAAGTCTTATTAGTCTAGGACGGGTTCCATAGCTTGCTACACCGTTCCGATGCATTACACTCAAAGGTGACTTAGGCTATATATTTTTGTTTAAAACTTTTGAAAAATGTGGGGGATTGTTGTATATTTGGGATTATTTCAAAAGTTATTATTATTATATTTAATATTATTATGATTAGCTATCAAAGAAAAATAAAACGTGGTTTTAGTGTGAATTTTTATTCCTACTTTATCTCAAGGCATAGTTACACTTTGACTACCATTTTTCAATTTAAATTAAATTTGTTTAACAGTCAAAATTATTTGTTACCTATTTACGTGCAGTTGAGATATTACTAAGAGTATTGCCACTTTTTTTGCAACTATTCTTGGTCAATCTCCACTTACCTAATTAATAGCACTGCATTTGAGTGGAACAAAAACGTGGTTAAAGTTTTCTCTCAGATAGTACCTTTATAAATGAATCAAAATTTTAGTACGTGAAATACAAAGTTACAAAACCATTCTTCTGACTATTGTTTTACAACTTCTTTCAGTTTCATAAAATATTTTTCACATCTCTAATTTTGTTGGTGAGTATTAATTTTAGGCAAAATGTTGTGTTAAGTTTATATTATTTTTTTTCAGCAAAAAGCATTATATCTTTTTTTTGTTATATCTGAATATCAATGTTCTTTTATTTGGTGTATTGATTTGATCTCACTGTTTAATTAGTTATTGCTTCATTCATACAAATCTTTTAATTGGTCAATCAATTTAAACATTATAAGTGTTCGTATTTATGTAGTGGGTTCTTTTATTATTTTTAATAAAAGAAAAAAACGAAAGTTAGGCAAGTACATATACAATTGATTATTTTGATGCATACATTTTCCTATTGTTATAGTGGCATACTGTGTCAATTTTTTAGTATTATCAAATTTAGAATTAGTTCCTTTGAGTTTGCAATAGAGATGCACACCTATACATATTATAGCGGACTTGTTATAGTTAAAACTATGTGATCATTGACCAATTATAGCTGGTAGGCAAAGATCCAAATTTGTCTTGAGAATCTGATTTGATAAGGTTAAAATGCAACCTATAATCTTAATCTAACAACTCCAATTTATTAGAAGCAGCGACGTGCATTCATAGGTTAGATATCCATCAACTTAGTGATAACAAGTCTTTTGATAAAAAAAAAAAAAAAGGTAAGAAAATGACAAGTCGAGTCAAAGAAAAATAAAACAACTTCTGTTATAGAAACTATATAAATTAACATCATTTAGCATCTTAGGTATATATAAGATGGTTACATTTGTGGTGTGCGATCTATGTTGAACGGAAGTTTTTGGTGTTTTCGAGTTAGGTGGTGTTCATTTAGTGTTTAGTTTTTGAGGTGGGAAAGAAAAAGCTTTAGAGCACGTATCAACAATAACAAGTAAAAACATAAAGCACACGAAAGAGTGAAAGAAAGAGCTTAAGAACTAATCATATCAACAATAGCAAGTAAAAACATAAAGCACACAGAGTGAAAGAAAGATCAAATTAACTCATATGGAAGGACAAGCGCTGTTGAACGCCATTGTTATGAGAATTGCTCTGAGTGTAAATTGGAGGAAGCCAAAGATTTGGGAACAAACCGTTCCTATCAAAATGTGTCTTTTATATGGATCATAATCATTTGTAACGGTAAGCATTAGATTGTTTAAAATTGTTATGTGTTCTTGAAAACTATTTTGAGTTGATTAACTTTGCTAATGATAGAAACCACCTTGTGGTTAATCATTGTTTTGACATTTTGCGTTGATGATATTTTCCTTTGATGTTTTTTTTATTTATTTTTTATTCTGCAGCATTGCACATATCCTCGTTGTATACCTACCTTTACTTCATGGTGAGTTTAATTTTTTTATTGGAATGAATACTTATTTACCATTCACATTCTCCATTTCATGGCTCTCCCATCGACTATACTATTTCAGAGCAACTTAATGGTATGCCCCTGGCTGCATGTTTATTTCATATAATATTATCATCTGCAAAAAGCTACATTGAAGGAACATTCATAAATCATTGTAGTATAACGAGGCACACTGTTATTTTCAATATTAGATACTTGGTTTGCCATTTCACATGCATGTAACTTTTCAATTAGAGAGAATTAGCAACAAAAAAAAAAGAGGAAGTTTAAATATATTACAATTCACATTTACAAGCAAACAACATTGGTGATAAGAGGTCACATTGACCCGTTAAAACTTAAACTTTATTTGATACAGTGAAAAATTTAGATCATCACAAAATGACAGAGTGTTTAGATACATCTTTATGAGATAGAATTACACACATTCAAGCTCTTTATGTAGTCTACCAAAAAGGGTTTCAAAAACCAAGTAGATATCATAATTGGTCACCACCATAGTTTTTTCCTATCTTTTACCTTAATTTATAAATAAATCTCTCTTTGTACCTTTGTTATTGCTTATGCAGTGTCTTTTGTTTTTTATTGTAGTGGTGCTTAACATGTGTGAACTTACAAGCGTTCTTGATGAAATGAGAATTTATCTTATTTCCTTATTTAATCTCTTGTCCCATTACATGTTGCATAGACTACATTTATATATTGGTATTTCAAATAAAGTTTTGATAGAAATAGAACTAAGGTTTTATACACCTACCTTTATTTCATGGTGAATTTGATTTTTTTTATTGGAAGATTAACGTATAATAAATATTTATTTTCAGGTAAAAGATTTTCATGTTATCGATAGGGATGAAGACATTAATACATATTTTGACTACGGTAGTAAGATTGCTTTTCAGACTTCCATCTTTTGATGGTTTCTACCTCATTTATACTAATCACACATGACTGCAAAAATGTTGTAGGTTCTGCATTTATGTTAGGGGAAAACTATTTCGGCTATGTTTTGGGGTATGGTATCTGAACACACGCTAGAAAACTTATTTTAGTTGTATGGTTTATCTCATTGTAAGTATATATGTCACATGAAGTCATGCTTTCATTTGCCATTAAGTTATATAATACATGTTGTCCTATAACAAAAATGGTGTTTACTTTATTCCAGGGTCCTCTTCAACTTGTTTTTTGGCTTTGGTAAAAATATAACGTTGACTTTGATATTCAAATTTTTCCTTGGATTCTTAAATGGTTCAAGTGGACCGGGGAGGGTGATTTTTTTTAAACCTCTTTCGTTTAAGTTTAAATTTGTATCATTTTATGGTTATATGTTATTCTAATAAGTAACTAATAGCTTCTACTAATATCTGTACTTTACAACCTCTTGCATTAACAGACTTTTTGAAATGAAATTTTCAGAGAGCACGGTTATGGAAGTAAACATGTATGCCTCTGTAACCTTTGTCTCATATAATTAATTCAAATTTATTGTTATTAGTTGAAAGTGTGATCTGATTTTTGGTCTGTGCAGCTACGGGAGTAGCCACAGTCCTTGGTTCATCATTGTCAGGTTATTTGACTTCAGTGAGAAGGGTGATACTACAAATTCAATTCAAATTGGGGATTGAAAAGAATAAATTTTGGAATCCTTTTGCTATGTTTAAACAAAACATTTGAGTCTATTGTTTCTTTAATACTTTGTGAAATTTTGTACAACAGACAGTAAAGAAATACCCACACAAATGTCTTGTTTACCAAGAGGTAATGTTATAATGTTTTGTTTACCAAGCTTAGGGACCTTGCATTTAGTACGGGTAGGAGTTGTGGTTTTGCCCTCTAATGAAAAAACTCTTTCAATTGCTCTTTTCTCCATTATTCGTCGAATCATATTACTCTTTGTATTAATGATCCATCTAAAGATGCATGACAATTCATTGGGTATTATGGGTTCTCGAAAAGGGGTCCCTAAGCTTGGGAGTTCCAACATATCGCACTCATTTCCTAGACACACCATAAATTTTGAGTAGAAAGCATAATGAACTCTAAAAAGAGAGCAACATGTTTACCTTCCTCGCGACATCAGTGCTTCATGTCAACCCATATCATATTCTAATTACCTCTTGAATAATACTTTATACATCTAATTTTATAAGACTATTTTACAAAAAACACGAATATTAAAAAAGTTGTTGAAGTAATAAATTTGTCACAAATGTGTGTATGGTTTACCAAATTGTTCATTGGATATGGATATATTTAAGGTAACTTTTCGTATTTCAAGATACGTTGGGAGTATTAATATATAAGAGTATATTTGGAAAATGAGTAATTTGTATCTTGTACCTGAACTAGTGGCTCACTTTTTCTAAGTAACGGGAAAAAGGACTGAAAATGCCACTGAAAGACTCTACTGAGTTAAAGATGGGCTGTCAAAAATGTCGAGGAGGTGGGATGGGCAACGATCAGATATTGTATGGATCATACATGGAAGATAGTTGGAGTCGGTGGCTCTCTTAGGGTTTTCTCATCTCAGATCCTGGGGAAGAAGATTAAGTTGGCCCTTGCGAACAACATGATGCATTATCTCCCTTCAACCCTTTGAGCGACATGTGGGAAAACAAAAGGAAAGAAAATCCCCATCTTTTCCACCCCGTAGGAACTACGAGATCACCCCAAGGATGCCTTCGGAATCTAGGGGTCGCGGACCGACATAGAATCCTGTTAAAAAAAAAAAAGCAGAATGTGTTAGTTATCTCTCAAGTTAAACAGGTAAGGGTCGTAGAAGTGCAATTACTCGTTTTTAACTTAAAACCCACATTCTTAAGAGCAAAAATTCGGGCGGAAAAAGGAAAGAGAAGCTCTTAGTTCTCGGTTCTCCTATAGCTGGATCCTCTGAAACCACTAGAATCCTAAGTCTGAATGGGATTCCAACTCAGAATCTTTTGATATTTTAAGAAGAGACGCTCTTTCGAGAGCACAATACGATGAAAGTAGTAAGCTGTGTTCGGATGGTTATTGTCTATCGTTGGCCTCTATAGTAGAATCAGTTGGGGCCTGGGAGGCGGTGATTTACTCTATGACAGATGTCAACGGTTGAGTCTTCTTATCTCCAACTATTGAATTTAGATAATATAAAACCATACGATAACACTCTTAACACTCCATTTTTCCAATTCGATAGTTTGGTTTTAGCTATGATATGATGGCCCCGTTTGGATTGAACTAACAAATTATTTATCTTCATAAGTTATTTTTTCACAAACTACCTTAACAAGTTTATGAATAATAAATAAAAGCTTATATAATTGCATAAGCTCAATCCAAACAGGCTCGATTTATCATTTATGGACATTGATAAGATCCTTCCATCTAACAGCACCTTAGGATGACATAAACTTTAAGTTAAGGGCGAGGTTTTAACGAAGAAAGAATTATGACCCATTTGGATTGACATTTTAACCTCGCCTTTAACTTTATGGCAAGGATTTAGTTCTTTTATTTTTATTTTTAGTAATCGAATTATTTCTTCTTCTTTTTTTACAATAATTGAACTATTTAAGAACTTAGGTCCCGTTTGGATTGAGCTTATGAAAAATAGCTTATGCAAATAAATATGTTTTTATATTAAAATATAAGTTCTCACTAACGAAAATTTTATCTTCATAAGTTGTTTTCTTATAAACTATCTTAACAAATTTGTGAATAATAAATAAAAGCTTATTTATTTACATAAGTTGTTTTGCATATACTTAAAATAAGCTCAATCTAAACGGGTCCTTAGTACATGTTTGGTTACCAGGTGAGAGTCTTCAAACGCACGGCCAACATCATCAACCGTGATTTCGACTTGTTTGGCTCTCCGCCGAGAATCTGCCGCCATCGTGCTTTTCCTCTTTAGAATCGATTTTTCGTGAAGCTGCTCTTCCTAGCTTTTTTAAATTGATTATCTCTGTCGTGGAAATACATAACATCAATTTGTCTCTTTTGTCCTTGAATCACATCAATTCCTTTCACATATCTTGTTATATTTGAAAAATCCATTCACCTATGTGAGAAATTCATTACTCTGTATTTCTGTTGACTGAAGTCTGCGTCATTTTTTTGTGTTGCTGTGAATTCTTTTGGTTGTTGCAGAAATCTGAAGGTAGAAGAAGACACTGTTCGATGAAAAGTGTGTTTTTTTGTTTGCTTTCTCTACAAAGGCCCATCACAAAACCTTCTTAATTAATGTACGATCCTGATAGAGCCCACTAATTTTTTGATTTTATAAAATAATAATATGAATTTTAGTTACCAAATGTTATTTTTAATGGAAATGAAATTTGTAGCAAGCAATAAATGAAATCTAATTTAAAATCCAAAATAAAAACCTACTTTGGTCATTCACACACCCAAAAGCAATTTTAACACAAAATATCCAAACAACATTTTTCCTACAAATCACTTTTATTATAAAATATTCAAACATAAATCACGTTATATTTAATTCACTTTTAATTAAAATCAATTTTTATAGAATCAATTAACTCAAAATCAATTCTCATCACCGCATAACGAAACAAACTTAGTCACCTAATTCTGGTTACACCTTGAAATGAGAAAAATATCCATAATTAAAATTTAATTCCCAATTTCACCAAAATAAAACCCTTTCAATCGTTCTCTGATTCTCTCCTCTTCCAAAACTGTTATTCTCTCCAAATTTCACAGCAAGATTGATCTTTCTAGCAAGATTTCGAAGCAATTTTGAAACAAGCAAGGTTAGAAAATTGTGCTCTTAATTCATTTATGATTATTTTCCCTCATTTCATTTCAATTCATGAGTTTGGTTATTTCTGTGTTCTGGATTCGTATACCATATTTTGAACGGAAAATTGTATACCATTGTTGTATGTTTTGAGTTCCATTTATGCTTTCAATTTGGCATCACATGTTTCTGCGCATTCCAATTTCTACATCGTGGGTTTTTGTGGGTGCAGAACTGGTTTCCCCTTCATAATAGAGTCACCACTCTATTCAATAAACTTCACAAATATTCAACAACACTCTCTAACATTTGTGTTCTCTTGTTTATACACACGCACACACTCTCTCTTACTGATCAAAATGACAAACTAACTAACTTCTCTAACAACTCATAACTAAAATCTAAATAAAAAAACTAACCAACTAATTACTCTAACAACTAATAGCTACTATAATTTCCTTTTATTTTGCAATTATAACAGAGAATGGATGGTTTAGGGGATATTGGTCAAATTGTGAAAAAAAAAAAAAAGGTTTTTTTTAGTCGAATTACAATGCATTTGTCTGCTCTGTGTTCTTTGATTGATGTCCAATAATATGGTATGCTTGTATGTCCCAAATTTGGAAGTAAAGAAACGAAGTAATGTTTTGCAATAAAGAAATTGATTTTTTCTTTTATTATTTAGAGATTAAGCTTTCTGTATAGTTAGTTTCCTTTGGTTTTTGGAAAAATGTTTTTTTTTGAAGAGTCCTAACCTTGGTCAGAATCATCTCAACATTAACTTCCTCAACAGTGTTGTTAGCAACCTTTCTATGTCTTTCGTTTTTTTTATAAGAATGTTCATTCTACATATAACTTGGAATAGACTATTGTTGTGGTTATTAGTATTGATGGCCATATATTGTTAAAGTGCTTCTTTCTACATAGTTTTTTGATACTTACTAAGTCAAATTTTATATATTATTTTCACAAAATGGTCCTTAGGAAGATTGTTCGTATATTTTCCTATTAAAAAAATAGATTTTCCATCATATTGGGAACTTGAGCACATAGGAACTAGAAACATTCATTGAACACTTCAATTTCCACCTAAATATCCCCAAAAGCAAAAGCATGGTTTGATTTCTTTTTCCATCCTTGTGTTTGTTTTTTGGTGAAGGTTAACATGGTGAACTATGTGTGTTGGTCCATCATAGTGAACTAAAATATAGCTATTGACTTTGATTTAGGGCTATCCATATCATATCGGTCTTTGTACTTTTTTTGTACTTTTGCTTAATTGCTTCCGATAAACTTGTCAGTGCCACAAATTACAAACAACTTATATTTGATGAAGCAAATACGCATAGAAATATTATATAGTAAGAAAGAAATCAAACCCCGGGCAAAAGATGCTATCATACATCATACATATGGTAACAGTAAGAAATTGCGTCAATATGTTTAATTGCTTTCCATATCATATTGGTCTTTGCTTTATTACAATACGCCCAAAATAAAAAAGGGTCAGATTGACATGTTTTGTTTTGTAACAATAACAATGTCGTTTGGGTTGATGAAGGAAGCGTAAGGGTTTGGAGCAGAGGAGGACATAGCAATAACAATCACGATAACAGAAGAAGACCAGATCGTGAACGATGACGGTGGTGAGGGGAAGTGTTTTCAGATTAGGAAGACGATTACGACTAGGAATCTTAAATTCCCTCAAACCAGAGACTAATCACAATACTCTAAATACAAATTGTTCTCGCTGCCTGGGCACAACGCCGTCGTTTCAACCTCGCAACCACAATGCCTTTTTCTCTTCCCCCGCCTCACCATTTCCTTCTCCATTTTCCACCGGACAAAGGAGGACTATGTTTATCCAAACACAGTCCACTCCAAATCCAGAGTCTCTTATGTTTCATCCTGGTAAACCTGTCATGGATGTTGGTAGCGCCGATTTCCCGAACCCTCGTTCCGCCATGAATTCTCCTCTCGCTAAATCAATTTTCACTATTGATGGTACTACCCTCTCTCTATCTCTCTCTCTCTCTCTCTCTCTCTCTCTCTCTCTCTCTCTCTCTCTCTCTCTCTTCATTTCTTTAATTTGTGTGTTTTCTGTTTTTTTTTTTAATTGTTGCAGGAATTACTCGTGTTTTCTTTGGATCCGATTTTGTCACTGTTACCAAATCAGAAGATGCATCGTGGGAATTTCTCAAGCCTGAAATCTTTGCTGCTATTATGGATTTCTACTCTTCTGGTGAACCGCTGTTTCTAGACTCTCAAGCTGCCTCATCCAAAGACACAGCAATTCACGATGTAAGTTTTCCTCATTTCTATGTTGATATTGCTTTAGTCTCATTTCAAGGAATTTGGCATTTTACTTAAATTTCATAAAATCATTATTTTGTGAATGTGTTGATACTTGATAGAGTTTATGATAGAATATTATGGCGTAATTTTCCTAAAAACAAAACATTACAAATCTATCATAAACTTTTTAGCATTTCTCTTTTCAAAATCAGAAAACATATCAATTCTCTCATAATTGTATTAGTTCCTTATTAATTACTCCTACAAATAAAATAAGAGATTGAGAGGGTGTAGAGTTGAAAGGAAAAGAAATACAAATCCTGAATGGTGGGATGGATGATTGATGAATGGGTGAAAGAGATCATATTAAATTATGTGTAAAAAGTCTCTTCTTTTAGCAAAAAAATCAGAAGGGACTGGAGCTCCTACTACTTATTATGTCCCTCTGCCCCTGCCCCAATTCAAAAACTGTTGGCATTCTCTTGTATCTCCCAAGTCTAAATACTTTTCCATAGGTTTCTGTTTACATTTTTTAGACATTTAGTGACCCAAGTGCTTTGGAGTATAAGATTTTCCTAGCTTAGGCCACCTGCAAGATGTCAAAACTAAATGGTATGCTTACCTGTTTGCATACAGGATGATTCTGAGACAGTTGCGATGATCAAGGAACTTTTGGAGACTCGTATTCGACCAACTGTACAAGATGATGGTGGGGACATTGTATATTGTGGTTTTGATCCGTAAGTTCTCCCCTCCCCCCTCCTCTTATTTGTTATTTGGGTTTCATGCACTTAACCTCGACGAATAATCTATACTCTTTCACAGAATAGAAATTCCAAAGTTCCATTCTACCTTTGCCTAGCTGGGTTGAACTTTATCTCATTATTTTAGGATCTTTGTGTTAAAAAATAATTGATGATAACAATGAATACATATCTATCTCAGATGACAACATGCTAACAAATCATAGTAATAGTGAAATTAACAAAATTAAATGAGCAAATTTCCACGACAATGTTTGTGTTGACAATGCTAATGTTGTACATTATAGAATGGTTCTTTTACTTGCTTTTTATATTGTGGTTTTCTCTAGAGATACGGGGATCGTCAAACTTAAAATGCAAGGAGCGTGTAGTGGCTGCCCAAGTTCTTCGGTGACTCTGAAGTCAGGCATTGAAAATATGCTGATGCATTATGTACCTGAGGTAACAAGTTTGCATTATCATTTTGTGATGAAACTGATCCATTTGCTGTTTCCATTTATATTTATGGTAATTGAATTAATTGGAAACTGGAATCCTCAACTTACCGTCCTTCTGTAATGAAGCAGTTCTACTTGCACCTTTCCTATGGCATTCTTAAGTTGATTTTGAGGGTATATTACAAGGGTAAACATGAAGACCAATTAACTTATAAGATTTGCTAGTTTCCTCCATTGAATTAGATTTCCATTTGTCTTACACGATTGATTTGCATGTAAGTTGTTGAATTTAGATTAACCAGACCTATCTGTCATTGTGCATACTAGAAAATATAGAGAAAGCTGTGTTGATTATTGAGTGTTTACTGTTTATTTAAAGCAGCATTAATAGGCTGAGTTCCAATTTATATTAATCATTCAGTTATATTATATTATATTATATTATATTGAGCAACAATCTTCCAATGCTGCTTGCTGCATTTACAGGTCAAAGGTGTGGAACAAGAATTGGATGGTGAGGAAGAGGAAGCAGCTTTAAGTGGACAAACTGAGTAGTTGATCTCGTATTTTTCTATAATTGCGGTCTTCAAAGTACAACAGCAGTACATGATGGAGACCCAAATGAGTTTATACAAAAAATAAAAATATTTAATAAGTTGCGAGTTGGATACATTGCAGTATGACATGAAATTTTTGTTCCGGGCTAGTTATATCTCATTGGAATAGTATGACAGTAGTTCGTAACACTGTCCATTACAGAAAGCTTGCATAGGTACCCCCTATCAGCCTGGGCTACTGCGGTTCTTGGTCTTTCCTTCTGAATCAAAGTGCAAGGCATCATTATTTGGCTGGCTGTTGGCATTGTATTGAGGACACACTTGCATTGATATAAGATTTGGTAACTTCCGCTTTTCTCCGTGTTCAAATGATGTATGTGCATGTTCAAGTAAACAAAAAAAAAGGCATGGATCATTGTTGATTTTCTTCCTGCTGTTGGTATTCTAGTGTTGGTTCACATATTCTCCTAGCCAGATAACATTGGGGCATTGATTTCATACAGCCAAACTGGCCGTTTCATGCAATAAGGATTTCGTAGTGCTATACCATTTTTATTTTTATTTTTATTGAGTGAATTTTGACGGCTACTGATATAAATGAAGCTTGCTTCAAACATTTATTATACCTCTTTTGCATGCATTATTTAGGCTTGGAATATTATTTTACTGAAGAACGTGTCAAATCAATGGTGCAAAACCATGTCTTCTCAATCACACTAAACAATAATTCTGTTTTCCAAATAGCATTGGGGATGCTTAGTAAGATTTCGAAGAATTTTTAATGCATATCTCATTTCATACATGTTTGTTTACGTGTTTACATAACTAATTTATGATATATTCATGAGCTGTTTCAATTTATTTTCGTATAAGGTTTTCAAGTTGGCTTATATACAAAGTTTATAGGGTTTATGTGCTCATTCTCTTTTTTATTAAGCTATGTCTTTGATCAAACCTTTAAGCCACGTAAAGCCAATTTTTTCCAACCTTTAAGCCCCGTAAAATCTTGAATTGTGCATGTGGCAGTACAACACATGATAATAGATGGAAAATAACTCTATCGTTTTGATCATTTATCTCCGTTTTATAACATTTAGGTCATTTATTTTTAAAGCGTATAAAACTTAATCCTTTTTTGCAATTTTTATTCAAAAAATGATGAGTTGGCTTGCAACGTTGGATTATTAATAATTATTTTATTCTTAAATAATTATTTTTTATCAAAAAACCCAAAAAAAATGCAACTTTCATAATCATCACCTTTATCTTTATCTTCAATCATATTCATCGAACTTCATCACGCTAATCATAATCTTTTTTGTTGTTAGATATTTTGGAAAGAAGATGAAAAATCTTGATTTTTATGGGTTTGAACTTTGAAGAAAAACAATCATATTCATCGAACTTCATCATGCTAATCATAATCTTTTTTGTTGTTAGATATTTTGGAAAGAAGATGAAAAATCTTGATTTTTATGGGTTTGAACTTTGAAGAAAAACATGATGAATATTCAGGATAATGATGACAATGATGATGAACATACGAGAAATGATGTTTATTTTTTTCTTGGTATATATTTTTTCTAAAAATAAATAAATTAAGAATAAAATTATTGTTAATAATTCTACGTGGCAAGTCAACTCATCTTTTTTTGAATCAAAAATGTAAAAAAAGATTAACTAGTACGCGCTTCAACAGATAAATAACCTAAATGTTAAAAACAAAGAAGATAAATGACTTAAATATTACAAATAAATAAGATAAATGGAACCTAGTGTAGTTTTGCCTTAAAAATAGTTGGACTCATTTAATGACACACTTTTGTATTTATATTACACACTTTATCATTGTCAATTTCAAACTCTTGGGGAGTAACGGAAAATGTATAAATGATTTTTTAAAAAATAAAGAGTAAATTACTCCCCATCAAAGATAATGATATTACAACTCTCTCTCTCTATGTTTTAAATATACACAGCCCACTCTTTAAATATATTTTGATCCAAATTTGTAATTTTACGTTAACTTTCGTTCCTTCCTTCCTTAAAAAAAAACGTTAACTTTCGTTAAACTCTGTTAAACAAATTTTTATTTTACAAAAATGACCCTTTTGTCCTTCTTTTTTCCCAATGTCGTATCTTCCATATTCCTTTTTTCATTGTCGAGAGTTCATCTAGTCAATCATCGTTGTGTTTAGTGCTAATATATTCTTTTATTTTTCAAAAATCCGTTTTGAAAAGATATTTCAACTTAATGGTGTGTTTGTGTTAGAGTTTCGAAATGATGTCTGGATTATACAGAGATCTACTTTGAAGCTTGGGAAACAAGAGCAGGGGATTACTGTTCTTTTGATGACCAAGAAAAACGATGGGTGAATTGGACAAAAAAATGTCATTTTGGAAGGAAAAAAAAAGTTTTATATGGTTAAACAAAAGTTAATGAAATAATATAAATTCGGATCAAAACATATAATTCAGCGACTTTTAATGAAGTGTTGTGTATGTTTTGAAACATGAGGGGAAGGGGGTTGTATTATCATTATCTTTGAAGAGAGGACAAAGTAATTTACTACAATGAGGACATTATCGTCTATAAATAAAAGGAACATCCGTGAAAAGTATTTGTCTTAACCAAGAAACATCATTCACTTTTTTCTTTCAACGGAACTCACCTAAGGCACGTTTTTATCATACATACTCCAACCCCTTTACTAAAGCTCTTGAATCCTTCCACCAAATGCACTGATACTTTCTATTTGCTTCAAAGAGACCGCAAGATCAACTTTCATAATAAAAATGATAAGTTTTTCATTTAATGCATCCACTTAGTGAGGGTCTTTAAGAATATTTAAAACCATCGTAGTAAAAGAGTTACTTGGAGCCTTGAAGGCTCTCATACTTTTAATAGTTTGAAAATCCTCTTCATTTCACCTCCTGGATCTGGATCAACAAATCATCCTCTTTCGGAGTTAGACATGGACATTTTTTTTTGTGGTGGCCGGGATTTGAACCCAGGACCTTGCATATTTTATGCATTGTCCATACTAACTGAGTTAAGCTCACGAGAACTTCTACGAGA
Source organism: Medicago truncatula (assembly GCF_003473485.1). Classification (NCBI taxonomy): domain Eukaryota; kingdom Viridiplantae; phylum Streptophyta; class Magnoliopsida; order Fabales; family Fabaceae; genus Medicago; species Medicago truncatula. The sequence goes on from NC_053044.1 coordinate 36,402,817, forward strand.
AAGACATAAGTGGCTTCTTTAAGCATATTCATTAAATAATATTTTCAAAATAGTTGATGGCTAACTCCTCAAGCAAGACAGGATCACTGTTCCACTTCTCAATATCACTCTTCAACATATCATAAATATTTGTTTTCCTTCTTATGTTCCTGACTCCATGAAAATAACGTATATTTTGATTTCCTTGAGTAGCCCACTTAATATGAGCTTTTGGAACCAGAACAAACTCTCATTGATGAAGAATTTGCTTGTATTCATGTAAAAGGATATCATACTTTTGAAAACTATTATTGCGAAAAGACAATTTCCGACTAACCTAATCCAACCTTAGGATAATAAAACCCTTCCTTCTAAAAATATTTATGAAAACATTTTTGCTCAAATCAGAAAACACATTCTTAAAACCGAGTAGTCGATCACTCCAATCTATTAACGGCTATCAAGATTTTCTATTCGATATTTTTTTCAAGCGATCTTTTATTCATATTATCACAAAATCACTGCGTTCAAAGAATTAATAAGCTTTGATCAAGATCCATTTTTCTCAGTCAATCAAATGAAACTAGATAGTCGATTACTTCAATCTATTAACGGTTTCAAGATTTTTTGTTCGATATTTGTTTAAGCGATCTTCTATTCATATCATCACAAAATCATTGTGTTCAAAAAATTAATAAACTTCAATCAGATCTATCTTTCTCAATCAATCAAAAGTATTGAAAAATAATTATTGATCAAACTTTATTGTATGATTAAAATTAGGATAGAATTTTTTTTTTCTAGACAACCAAAAATAAAAAATCTCAATTAATACTACTTTCGTTGCAAATTTATATTTTCTTCATCCCCACCTTCTTCACAAATTACGACCCAAGCACTATATTTCTCTCTGTATCGTTCTGTTCCATCGTTCTCGCCAACAACCCCTTTCAACGTTTTACTGCATAAGTCTTCACCGTTCTTTTTCTTCCCTTCTGCTAATTAGTTAATTAATTCATAGCATTTGTTTCTTTTATATTTTCCCGTGTTTTCCTTCTTCTTCTTCTTATCCCGAATTTGATTTTTCTGTTTCTCTTTTGAATCGTTCTTAAAGTTTTTTTCGTACTTCAAAGGTTCGTGTACTATTACCATTCGTTTTTTTCGACGAATTATTAGGGTTTTTGTGAGATTTGTGTTGGTAATAATTCAAATTGTGTTCTACTGTTATCATCTGCATCGAAGAACCCTAATCCACAACGAACCCTAATTCCTTCTTCAATCGACAATTCCTGTGATTCTTAAATCTGCAAACAACGGTTTCTGTGATTCCTTCAACGATTTCTGCTACGGATTCATTTTTCGAAGGTAACTTTGGTTTTCTCTAATTTTGCACCGACTAAACCAAACTCTTGTTTGTAGCATAATGCTCAAGTTTATGTAGTTTTTCTCTGATTGAATTATGGCAATGATATGATGTTGGAAAATATAGATGTGAAATTTGTATGTTTCAATTTGTATCATGAAGCTTTTACTCTTGTGAATTGACAAAATTGTGGTCAACATGTGAAATCTATGATAAGCATAAGTTGGTTTTATACAAGTGTTAAACTATTTAACTTTCAATAGTTATGTTGAAGTGCAAATTGAAATACACTGGAAAGAGCTTATGGACATGGCATAAGGGGTTAACTAGGATTTAATCAATATACACTGATGGTGCAAAACTCTTTATACATGCATCCGAAAAAATAAAATCAATCCTTGATGGCACCTTTTTAGTTTAGTTCCTAAAATATCCCCAAAAATATCTACTTGGTATTTGATTGCACGCATGTGAAAAAAAGTCACACCGTCATTGCATAGAAATTAATCTCATGTATTTCAATTAAATTGCATAATGCAGCCACAATTGCAGTTTAAAGCTATTGTTTCAATAGTGGGAACTTTGATTAGTCTTTATTTATGCTTTGCTTATTGATTATGCTTTAAATGCATAACCGACATTGCATTTTTGTCTTTTTTACAGAATCGGCTTGTTGATGCTAGCCGACATTGGACATCTTTATTGCAACCATGACATCTGGTTCTGAAGCCGTTTCATGGAACGTTCAGAGCTCCACAGCGAATGGAATTTATTCTAATCCGACCTACCAGTATGACCAGCATCCGCAGCTGCAGCCGCCCGGAGGAAGCGTTCAAGATGGTCAAAGTGTATCATCAGTTGCTGGTAATTCATCAAATTTGGGAACAGCTAATGCACCACAAGATTATAATGCATACACATCATATGCAAATTCTTCTAATCCATATGGTTATGGCAGCACGGGATACTCAGACTACTATAACAGCTATCAGCAGCAGCAACCTAATCATGCTTATTCTCAGCCTGTAGGAGCATATCAAAATACAGGTGCTCCTTATCAGCCTATTTCCTCCTTTCAGAATACTGGGTCTAATGCTGGATCCGCAAGTTATTCAAGCACTTATTACAATCCTGCTGATTATCAGACTACCGGAGGTTACCAAAACAGCAACGGATACGCAAATCAAGCGCCGGCGTGGAACAATGACAGTTATTCAAGCTATGCCTCTCATCCATATACAAGTTACGCCACAGATTCCAGTAGCTCTTATAGTACTGGTGCTGCAGCTACTTCCGTGCAGTATCAGCCACAATACAATCAATGGGCGGAGTATTACAGCCAAACAGAAGTCAGTTGTGCCCCAGGGACAGAAAACTTGTCTGTCCCAAGTTCATCTACTTTGGGTTGTCCTGTTCCTGCTCCTGCAGCTGCTAGTGGTTATGCACCTCCAAATTACCAGCCTCCACAATCATATCCACAATATTGGGCACAAGAGTCCAGCACTCCTGCTGTGCCGCCTTTACAGGTTTGAATATCACTGACAAAGTTTGGACAAATCAACAGTTGAATAGTTTGGCTTGAAAGAACAAATTAATTGCCATTTATTGATGCCAAATTGCTTTGGTTATGATTTTAGCCCTTGTATTGCAAAATTAATCATTTAAGTTAGATCTTTTGTATTTTAGTTCTTTTCATCTTTTAGTATATTGGATATCTAATCTTTGATGCTTCAATGGCACAAGATTGTTGCATTTGGTTAGTCAGTTTTTTTTTTTGTAGTTTTGCTGGCTTAATTAACTTATTAACTTCATGTTTGTTTCTTTTGGTGGTCAGCCTGCTGCAGTAAATAGTGGTGGTCATGATGATTACTGGAAACATGGCGCCCAAACTAGTTCTCAAATTCATCAAACTAGTTCTCAAATTCACCAAACTAGTTCTCAAATTCACCAAACTAATCCTATTCAACCAAACTATCAAAGTCATTTGGATTTAAATTCTTCTTATGATAAATTTCAGGATCAACAACAGAAGACAGTATCTTCTCAAGGAACCAATTTGTACTTCCCTCTTCCTCCTCCTCCCCCTCCCCCTCAACAGGTGAATCTGGCGCCCTTACAAAGTGCTTCATCTTTGGATACAAAACGAGTAAACAAGCTTCAGATTCCAACAAATCCTCGAATTGCTTCAAATTTGACATATGAACAACCTAAGCCCGAAAAAGATAGCTCCACATCCAGTGCAGCACTGAAGCCTGCTTATATTGCTGTTTCATTGACAAAACCAACTGAGAAACTATCATCTAATGATGCTGCTAATTCAATACTTAAGGTAAGACTTCAACAATAATTTTTCACTGATTTTATTTCATCATATTGCAAGCATATTAATTTGTCATCACACTGCCAATTCATTTATTTTTTACTTAACTTTTCATGTATAATATGTATAAATATTGGAATATTAAAATTCATAAAATATGACACCACGTAATAAGTTGATAGAAATTAAGGAATTTGAGAAGTGAAAATAACAACTTATTGTTTTCACTATCTCTGATACAAATTTTCGTAACGGAAATGAAGGCAAAATATGGTGACATTTTTGTTATTTTTAGTGAAAATAGGAATCAAACCGGAAAACTTTTTCTTGAATTGAGCAATTTAGTGTTTGAATTTACCGAAGTGTGGGGAGATCTTTTCAAAAAGGAAAAAAAGAGATAATTAAGAACAAATAGAAACACCAACAAAGCTAAACTATGCATTCTGTGTGGTAAAAACCCTTAAAAAGACTAATAGCTATGCCAATATGCCTGCTAAATATTGGCTTGTTTATAAAACTTTTTTTTTTTTTTTTGACGGAGACTAGTTCATAAAACTTAGCTATGGCTAAAATAATATAGGACCTTATTTTGGAACATTTGTATGTAGAGGTCTGGCCTTAGTGAAATGGAACATGTTGGTGCTAAGAACCTACTTTTGAATTAACAGAAGTTGTTTTTTTGGAATTTATATGTTCAAATGCTTCATATAACACATTGATATTGAAACTAAATTGTGACGGTTTTATGCATGGTTATCAGCATCTTAGTCAATGGCGTATATCTATTTGAAGCAAAATTGAACCCAATCAATATGAACCGTTATGCCTATTTTGGGCATGAAACCTTATTCATTTTGATGTATTCCTGCTCACTGATAAATCCTGATTCATTCCGATGAATCACAGCTCGAACATTTTGTAGCCAGCCACTTTTTGCAGCCAATTACTTTCCTTTTGTTCTTTGATTTACAACTCGAATCTTGATTTATTTTATGGCTCATACATGATAAGCTTATAGTTTTTCGTATGTCACTCATTTTTAGTTGACATGTGATTCAAAAAATCATTACAGTTTGAATCTTGATTTGATAACAATAGTTTTATGTATTTACTTCTAATAATAATCATTGAACTATTCATTTCTTACAGCCCGGTAGTTTATGTATCTTACAATTTATAACAAGTTGACATTTGTGATTCCAAAAATTGATTACGGTTTAAATCTTGATTTGATAACAATAGTTTTATGTATTAACTTCTAATAATAAATAATCATTGAACTATTCTTGCTTACAGCCCGGTATGTTTCCCAAGTCTTTGCGTGGCTATGTTGAAAGAGCTTTGGCTCGTTGTAAAGATGATAAGCAAATGGCAGCATGCCAGGCTGTCATGAAAGAGGTGAGTTTCACTTTAAGTTTGTAAGAAGTGAATAAAAAGCTAAGTTATTATTGCTTGTAGCTAGTTACCGGTTCTTACTTAGAATTCCTTTCTTCATGATTTTGCTAGATTTTGTTTGTCCTTTCTATGTTTTGAAAAATGACCAATGATACTTTTGAATTCTTCTTCTTGATGATCTTGAAAACTAATTTCTGCAAGAGCTTAAATTGATTTCTATATTTTTATAACCTTGGGATCAAATAGAGCATGACATGTATTTTATGTTTTGTTGTTTTTCCTCCCTTGTGAAACTCTAAACTCTCAAAAATTACAGAGCATGATTTAGTGGCCTTGGCCTTTGTTATTCTGCGCAGAAGTTTAGACCGTTGTAATTGTATAAGTTGCATATACTTCATCTAAGTGACTTTGAAAGCATCATCAAGAAAAAGGGAGCAAACTTTTACTTATAATAACATATAGCGCTGCAAGTGATAGCTGACATATAAGTACATAGAAATAGGCACACACACACACACAAATTGTTCGTAATTAACAAATAGAAGATTTTAAAGAAAGACATATGGCAGTCATAAAATATAAAAGTCCTATATTTTTTTACTGTATCTTAAACTAAATTATTTTTCTCTTCAAAGTACTTTGTCGAAGTGCACAGAAAGGACATGAAGAGAAATGTTTATGAAGCTGTAATCCTCATCTGTCTTATTTTCCTCTCCCTTTATGTGTGTGATCCTTAATGAATATATAGCTATCAATGAAAACAATAATATATTGGGTGTAAGTTGCAATAGAAATTGGAATATTGAAACAAATCCAAGATTTGGTAAAGGAGTCTTCGTTGCCGCTTCCATTCTGCCTTTATGAAACTGGTACTCATACAACTATACTTGGTTGGTATCATACTTCTGTTTTACATGCAAATTGCTGATAAATCAGATTGCTCACCAGAGCCCAGTTTGAATTGTTCTCGTTGCTCCATTAATCATCTGCATTAGTGTTTTGACAGTGTGTGCTCGAACACTACTGAAATTCATTCTAGGTTCCAACCAGCAAACATACACATAATTATTTTGTGATATACTTCCTGAAAACTATAATTTGACATTGGAATATATTTTTATTTGCTCTCTGGTCATCAGCCAGGCAGGATAAGTTCTACCTAATTTAGTATATTAGTTTACAGGCATTTATTCTTTTGCACTGTCCGGTTGTGCTTCCTATTTTTCTTCATTGACGTTGACAATATTAGTTGCTTTCCAGGTTATTTGCATAATCTTATCATGCTCCTAACTTCTTTTTCAGATGATCACCAAGGCTACAGCTGATTGTACCCTATGCACACGTAATTGGGATATGGAACCACTCTTCCCAATGCCGGAGGCAGATGCAGAAAATAAAGAGTAAGTTGTTTCTTGTTTACCTTATCCGAGTTGACATGTCACTCTCTTTGTTAGTTTGTGAACTTCAGGGGCTTCTGATTTTCGCTGATCTTCAAGATTTGATCAATGTAGTGTTGTTCTTTTACCGGAGTATATAGAAGTACACGTGTAAGAAGCTATAGGATTTTAGATGTTATCCAATATGAAATAGTTTTGATTCATTTCAGACGGTCTGGAGGGGCTCACCTTTGTTTCTATAACTTCCTTCCATTGATTTCTCCTTTTACAACTAAGCTACTGCTTAAATTCCCTTTGCTGTTTTTTGAAATGAACTTTTTTTTATAGCTGTGTTCCCTCCTACCATTTAAGCTAAATCCCTGCTCCTCTAATCACCCAACTATTTTATGTCTACCTGGACCTACCTAACTAATACTGTAACTACACTAATGCTTCATTTTAGATTTTATCTATCCTTGAATTTTTATTGTAGTTTTTGACCTGTATCACTCATTTCATTTCTGCTTCATACTAATCTTATACCATGGATGTTATCTTGCTAATTAATGAATATTATTTTTAAGCGATTCAATCATTATAACATTCGTATTTTGTAATCATTTCATGCAGTAATTCACTGTCTTCAACCCATGATTCTTTATTGCCGAAGTCTAGAAAAAGTCCTAGACGATCTAAAAGTAGGTGGGAGCCATTACCAGAGGAGAAGCTGGTTGACCATCATCCTGTGTCAACAAGTAGTGATACTGTAAAATACAGTAGTTGGGTGCCGCCGGTTAACCATCATCCTGTGTCAACAAGTAATGATACTGTAAAATACAGTAGTTGGGTGCCTAATGAAAAGGATAGAAAGGTATTATAGATATATTTAATTTATGGATTTTAATTTCCAGCTAGAGTTATCCTTTTCACCTTCTATTGAATCTTGGGTGGAGTACAACAGCCGTTAACAAGTTCACTTTTTATTTTCCCCCTCAATATTTGGATTGTTGGTTTTATTTCATCTCATGCTGTTTTCTTTTTATGGGCTATATTTGGGTGCATGTTATAATCAAGGATATTTACTATTCCTCTCAAAAGAATATTTACTATTGTGAACTGGATACTAGGTGCATCATGTTCCCATTTTGGTAAAATGATATGCAGTGTCATTTGAATATGTAAATATCTTTTATATTTAGTATGTATATTTAGTATGTATCTTTTATATACTAAATATAAAAGATATTTACATATTCTTATAGAGACTGGAGTATGATCCTACTGCTAACGATCTTTGCTTTATCTAGAACTCAAAATACTGCCATTTTTGTGTAATTTTGACAAATAGGAGGCTCATGTGCTATGCCTTCTTGAACCCATCTTGTATATTTAGCAGTTTTGTGGTGGCTTTTATGTGCCCGCTAATACCAGCCTTTTTTTTATGCTTTCTTTTTGAGGTTTATAATGTATAAACTATTTTCTTTGGTTTCGAGCTTTTCATTTTTCTTTCTTTTATATTTAATCTAACATGCTTCCCCCCACCCCTAAATAAATGCTTATTATGTTTTTAATATTCTTTATAAGACATGACACTATTGACAAATAGCATAATAATTGTTCTATGTTGGGTCCTGGGTTTGGCTGTCTTCCTTTCAAGAAGATCCTCACATGGATTTATTTTGCGTGTCTGTCCTCCATGTTCTGTTTAGGTGGGCTTTTCCATCTGTCAAGTACCCCGGATCTCGATTATGAGCAAAAGCACATAAGCTCACTTAGTAGGAAATATAGCCATGTACCATTAATCTTGATCTTGCACAAAAAACATGTGCATTCTCAAAAATGTCATTCATAGAAACATGTTCCATGAGAATAAGAGTCATTGAAAAATAAAACTTATAATTAATTTAGGGGTTTCTTATTAAAAATGTCATTAATAGAAACTTGTTCTATAAGAATAAGAGTAATTGAAAAATAACACTTATGTTAATTTAGGGGTTTCTTAAGGACGACATCATTAAATATAGTGGAAGTAGTTAAATTTGCATATATTTGAGACCCTTTTTTTAATGGCAAATGTAATATATATTTGAGACCCTGAATATGGATACTTTTTTTTTTGCTTATCCTCGACCTCAGAGGGGGTATAAGTATTAATCCTTTTTATGTGATTGAGGTTCTTTTCAAGTACAATCATGTTGACAATGATAAGTATTTCTCACCGAGTTACATAGATGATTTGTTTAATTCACCTAAATGAATGGCATGCAGGTGGTAGTGGAAAACAAAGAGAGCAAGGAAGACAGTTGGAGGAATACAAAATTTTCTCCATTATTTCAGAGAATATCGAGTAAAGCTCCCCAAAGGCCATTTAAGAAGCAGCGTCTTGCTGATGTTTCTACTGCTCATGAAAATGGTGATGCATCTAGTGATAGTGATAAGGAACAAAGTTTGACAGCATATTATTCTGCTGCAATGGCTTTTAATGATACACCTGAGGAAAAGAAAAGACGTGAAAGTCGTTCTAAGCGATTTGATTTAGGACAAGCACAACGAACAGAAAATAATCACTCAAGGAAAAAAAATGCTAGAGCTGGAAACTTGTACAACAGAAGGGCTAGTGCTCTGGTGCTTAGCAAAAGCTTTGATAATGGTGTCAGCAAAGCTGTTGAGGATATTGACTGGGATGCTCTTACTGTAAAGGGTACCTGCCAGGAAATTGAAAAGCGATACCTGCGCCTAACATCGGCACCAGATCCTGCCACCGTAATATCTCCTTTTAAGAGTTTAAATGGCGTGCTGCTATTTTTATCTTTCTTCTTTCTCTCTCCTTTACTACTAATCTCAATTAAATGTTGTGAACTTACAGGTAAGACCTGAAGAGGTTCTTGAAAAAGCACTATTAATGGTTCAAAATTCCCAAAGGAATTACCTTTATAAATGTGACCAGTTAAAGTCTATTCGCCAAGACCTAACGGTGCAACGGATACACAACCAATTAACAGTCAAGGTACTACTTTGTGTTGATGTGTTTTAGTCACATTCTTTCAGCAATTCTTATTCATAATATTTCTCAGTAATGGTTTCTGTACACCTTTAAATTTCCCCATCCATATGGAAGAGCTATTAAAGTGAAATTAATCCACCCCTTTCTTTTACTTCATTTATTTGAATATATCTCAAATGGAAATTGGTTTTTGACGGAACATAATGCATCTTTTAATTACATGAATCGGTCTTGCCTACATGGGAAGGCTTTGGTGGTGGTTGTTGTATATTATGTGCACGCTGTATTCTCCACCTTTCCTTAACTTGCTAACTCTTGATATGATGTTCCAGGTATATGAAACTCACGCCCGGTTGGCACTGGAAGTTGGGGACCTGCCTGAATATAATCAGGTTAGTTTTGATTACATTTTACTGGTCCTGTAGCTATCATTTTTCCTTCTGAGATCAGGGATTTATATATTTCAAAGTCATGCATGCTTTTCAAACTATCATGGAGTTTTTCTATATCTTGAAGTCTATTGAACAATGGGGCTTCACAGGTGATTTGCATCAAGAGAAATGTTGTCAAACTCGAGATTCTACCTAGAACCGGGTGGTGTCAAGTTTGTAATTTGAGGTTCACAACACGGATCATAAGATCCTACTAAGCCTACTTGAAATACAAAATTGCACTTAGATACATACATATATGCATAAAAAAGATAAATAACTAAATAACTAAACTTAAATTAAAAAAATAAGTGTGTAAATATTGATAAGTTAATTAAGTTAGAGTGTGAAAAATTCAAAATGAAATATAGTAAACAATTAATTAGAGTGATGCAGAGAACAAAACAGTATGGCTCGTCAGGCCTATTTCCCTCCTCTCAAGCAAATTAGATAATAAATTGAATATAAAAAAGGGAGAGGATATATGCAGGCAGAGAAAAAAGCCAGGTAGAAAATAGTGTGAAAGAGTTATCAAAACAGAGCAGAGACACACACCACAAACATCTTGTCACAGAAGGTGATGTAGAGCAGAGTCAGTGTCAGTCCTGGTCTTGGATTGCTGTTGTGTTTACGAACCGGTCGCAAAACAAACCCTAGTTAATTAGGGAAAGGTGGATTTTGTTTTTATAAAGTGAGCCAACCCTTTATCCGACCCTAAAACTTAAAACCTAGTTGTGCAAGGATGGGAAGAATTGTTCGGTCCCACCTTCAACCTTGCAATCCCACATATCTTTTGACATTCTGTTCGTAGGTGTAGCTCAGCATGGAAACATGGTTGAGGATCATAAAATTGAACATGATTCTACGAGCACCCCTTTTTTTCCCGACAACATGATCAAGAGCCAATTTTACAATGGATTTTCAGTATGGATGCGTGTTTAAACATGCATAACTTATTAAGTTATCTGTGCTGGTGTGACTTATGTAACAATGCAAAGCAGAGTATTAAATTATACATTTCAAATCATTAACAATATGTTTTGGAAATGGGATCGGTCTGTTATACATGTTGAGGATGTTTTTTAACTTATTATTGACGTTTTGATATTGACTGAAGTTATGTGATTTCAGTGCCAATCTCAGTTAAAGGCTCTTTATGCTGAAGGGATCAAAGGCTCGTATATGGAATTTGCTGCTTACAACTTGCTTTGTGTTATAATGCATTCAAATAACTACAGAGAACTCCTATCATCAATGGCAAGGTGAACCCCGTGTTTAAATGCTTACGTATTTCTTGTCTTCAAAATTCTTTGTAGAACTCTTATTATGTATCTCCGTATTTTGTGCTATTATTAATACTGTGATGTTTGCTGGGTTTTTGAGATTTTCTTGTTGGTCCTTGGGGAGTTAGGTCCCATAAACATTCGCTAATAATTTTTGATATATTAATCTCTTGATTCTTATATTTATCGAGCAAATAAAGGTCTCCCATGTGCTCACATTTGCTGTTGCTTCCACTTTGTTGCCTCTTATACCTTTAAATCTTATTTGACAATATTTACAATTTTGAATAAAGTGGTGTTTGACAATTGACATTATCAGCCTAGGTGAAGCGTTAATGGCCCCTTCTGGTGGATAGCTGATTTATTGAAAATTCTTTGGTCACACTTCAAGATAAAATATTGTTCCGTCACAGTTAGTTCACCTTGAAATTATTATCATTAGTAGTAGAAAACTGGTGGTTTGAAAATTTATTGCAATTTTGTCTGGGCAAGGCTAGTTTGGTAGCCATGGAAAGGCCCTTAAGGCTCAAATTTATGGCTGTTTGGGTAGAACTTAGTGATTCAGTGTTGACAGCTGACAAACAAGATAGAGAATTAGATGGACATAACCAAGTCTTTTAATGGCTACTGCACATTGTATTTTGCCTAAGTTAATGTATTAATCGTCTCCCTCGTTACTTTTGTACTATCAGTTATTATGTTGGAACACCTCCAATTTTTATGTCTAATGTTGTCTATGATAGGTTATCTGACGAAGCAAAGAAGGATGAAGCTGTAAAACATGCTCTGGCAGTTCGCGCAGCTGTAACTTCAGGAAACTATGTTGCGTTCTTTAGATTGTACAAAGCAGCTCCGAACTTAAACACCTGCCTTATGGGTTAGTATGACAAATTATTTCACATGTAGCTATATATCTTGAGGGGGAAAACATAATTAATGTCTCTAATTTTTACAGATCTATATGTCGAAAAGATGCGTTATAAAGCTGTGACCTGCATGTGCCGATCATATCGGCCAACCGTACCCGTTTCCTACGTATCTCAGGTTCTAGGATTCTCATCTGTCGTTGTCACAAATGAAGCAAATGATGAGAAAGAGGCCGCTGCTTTGGAAGAGTGTTTAGAATGGTTGAAAGCTCATGGTGCCAGCATAATTGCTGACAACAATGGAGACATGATGGTTGATACAAAAGTACGTTTGATTCTACACTTTAGATTTGCAGACCAGTAGGTTTCATTGAATGCTGAATATTTGGTCCTATCCTGTAATCTCAGCTGGATTTGATTGAATCATCACTCATCTCATACCATTTTGAGAGTTGGCTTTGACTTGCTCTATGATCATGCTAACCCATATTAATTTAGAAATTACCTGTCACTCATCAACCCATATTTTGATAGATATAACTAATAGGTTGCATGCAATGTGATTACTAGATGATTTTTTTAACAAATGTTCATTTTTGCAGGTTTCATCCTCTAGTTTATTTGTGCCAGAGCCAGAAGATGCTGTGGCCCACGGAGATGCCAACCTTGCTGTTAATGATTTTTTAGCAAAGGCACCTTTATAGCGAAAAATGCTGCAACCCTTAATGTATCTGTAGGTTTGTTATATTTGTAGTCAGAATAGAAAAAGGTTGTCTGATCGTATCCCAGAACCTGGGACTAGTTTCGTGGAATTATAATTATACTATGTGAAAGGAAAATAGAAAATGGAGCCGTGTATGACCTTTGATAATCATTTGTTTTTTGGGGTGCTTACCATTCTTTCTTGGTAAAGGACAGAACGATGTAATTTAATTCAGAATATAGATAATAAAAGCACATTATAATTTCCATTTCTTACCATACATCTTGGCTTAATTCAGATAGGTGTTACAAACGAGTTCAGGTATGCTCCATTTACATGTTGCTCCATTTAAGTCTTGGATGAAAGATAGGTGGCAAAAAAAAGATTCAATGGTTGAGATTTAAAAATAATTAAAACATTTATTTTTAATAGAAAAAACCAATTAAAAGTCATATACGCGTTCTCTCTTCTCCGTTGTCACAAACTCTACTCTCCCTATCACCACCGAATCCATCGATTGCGCTGCCGTTCATCTTAATTGCCGTCGTTCACTCAAGACTCAATAACAGGGTTTTGAATCAGTCAATTGGAAACAAACAAATTTCCAGAAAAAATTCCGGAATCAATTGTATTACCTGATTGTATTCAAGATGTTCTTATTAATGAAATGAGATAGTTATCTTTCTGTAAAAAAAAAACAAGAAGGAATCAATTGAAAACACAACGAGATAAACTTCAATGGTGGTATGTGACGGCGACAGTGAGATCGTTGAGGAGAGGAGATGGGGGTGATGAGAGGAAGAGAGGTGTCACTGTGATTGATCAGAAGGGTAGCGATGGGCGGTGCTACGATAGAGAAAGGAAGTGGGGATATATTTATTTTTCAATCTCAACCATTAAATCTTTTTTTGTCACATATCTTTCATGCAAGACCTAATTGAACTAAATGGAGCAACATGTAAATGGAGCATACCGGACTCGTTACGAACATACACGTATTTGAGGAAAATTGAAGTTTATAGTCGTATTAAATCAAAATAGTATGTTTCAATTAACTAATGTTAACGAATGAAGCAAAACTAACTATTGCCAGAGAAAATCTGTGTATAAATATAAAAACAGTGGCAAGCAAATAGAAGCAGTGGTTTATGTTTTTTTCTTTGTACAAAGTGAAGTTCAACCATAGTAATATTAAAACATACATAATTACAAATTTAACAAGTATCCTAGCTTTGGTAATGCTAAAACATGTTAGTTGAAGAAGAATCAGGCCAAACACTTATTTTCTTCTTCTCAAACATGACATATAGCAGAAACTGCTGCCAGAAAATATACTTGGATAAACACAGTTCCCCGTGTGTGGTAATCGATAATACGTTTAAATTCTAAAAACAAGTGATTAACGACAGATCTATATTTGTTTGGTGAAACAACTCGGTGTCTAGGTTAATGAGTTGATCTAAATATGGTTTCGGATAAAATATTATGGTGTAGTGTAATTTGATCTATGCAACAAACCTTACTTAGTGAAATAAAACTTGATTGTTGTTGTAAACAAACTCAAGTGTCTCCGTGTTGTATTAGATTCTTATGTTAAATACCGAAATAATTCATCTTTACAAGATTAGTAAGATATGTAAGGTTGTCACCACATATAAACTTGTTTAATTACTTATAATGTGAGGTGTCACATTTTATAATACATTATTTTAGACATTATCCCAGTTCAACATGACATTTATTTTTTTCAATAATCTATGACAATATATAAATGGAATACACCATTTTTCGTTATATTTTCCCTTTCATTTTTACCTATTATTTAGACTATTGTCATTTTCATAATATTATTTAAATTATCAATTAAAAAAAGCAAGTCATAACAATAGAATAATCCCACCACTCATCCCCCCCAAAAAAAAGGAATAATATTATATGCTAAAAAAAATTAGTTTAACTTTTTATATAAAAAAATATTGTATTTTAATGTAAAAAAAATATGTCTTCTAGTTTTACCATTCTTTTTCTTTTTTTACTATTTTATCATGCCACTAATCCATATGGCAAAGGAGTTGTGTTATTTGAACATCCATATATGTGACAACTTTTGTGACAACCAAAATTTTACAAAGGAAATGAGGTAGTGACACAAAAACCAAAGCAATAAAAAGATAATGTAAATATGAGAGAGAAAGTTGTCACAAAAAAAAAAAAAAAAAAAACTGTTCCATTCCGTTCAAATATCATTTCTCACAAAGTGAAGACTATTTAAGTGATTCATACATTAAGATCCATGGACAAGGACAAATAAATTGATGTACTTTATCGCACATGGAAACAGATACCGAATGTCGAGTAATTTTTCCTTACTTTCCGCGTGAGACAATATAGGTTGAGTTGAGTTAGCTGGTGAATTTTGTTGCCCCCGACGTTGCGCATGTCCTGTGTTTTTTTCTTGTATATATTTGACTTCCATGTGATGTTGTTTTCACTTCAGATTCTTCAATGACATTACATTACTTACTTGTTATATTTGACTTCTGATCATGATTGCAACACGTATTCTGTTGCGGCGTTTACTCCATTCAAGTACAAGTCCTTGTTTCTGCATAATAATATCACTATCAAAGGAACCAAAGAAGATCCAAGCTAACGTGAACAAAATCTAAATACCTCTTCATCTTATTAGAGATCAACCAAAGAAAGAACAATGAACATGCAATCCTCTTTAAAATACTTTCAAATTATATTTGAAGTAAAATGGACAATTCACTTTAAACTCATTTTTCAATAATATTTTAAGAATGAAAGTTAGGTTACTTACATCAAAGCCTATAACATCCATTAACTACTAACTACACTCCTAATAACTAACTAATTATATCTTCATTAGTATAAGAGACAGCAACCACCTAACAATTAATGAACATCAACTGCGTCAAATATTTTTGACGTAGAAGAAAAAAACTGTGCAGCATATTCTAATTTGTGATAGAACTTGTTTTTTTAGTTACATGACAAAAGAAGAAGAAAAAAGCAAAGAAAAACTATGTCCTAATAAAGGACACTCCTATAGTATCAGCTAGTAAGGGTGAGGATAAACATGATAATGGTTGATGCACCATCACAAGAGACTCTGAAAGATTAACACCTAGTTTTGCAAGTATATATGCGCAAGAGTTTTCTTCTCGAAAAATATGATGAATGAAAATATCACACACCTTAACCACATACATCCGAATGAACTCCAAGAGGTTCACATAGCGATGAAGCATCAACACTTTCTTTCACTTTAAATAAACTACATGAAGAGAGTCAAGTTTCTTATAACCAGCCTCCCTGCAAAGCTTAATCTCAATCATAAGGGCATAAATTTTTGCATGCAAGATATTGGCCAACACAACCATAGAAGGCAAGTTGAATTTTTTCCTCAAAATTCCTAACCAATCCACCGTATCTTACTTTATTTGGGTTAGTTAAAGCGCAACCATCCACATTAAGAACCATTGTATCATTATCATCACTTTGCCAACATGCTTCATGAGTGGGCCTAACTAATGCGGTTGAAATATAGTATTGTCGAATGCCCGCTCTAAAACTTGCAATTGCGCATAAACAGCTGAAACTGTAGTTGAGACAACCAGTTGGATACCATCAAACACCAACTTGTTGTGAGTGATAGGGGCGACACTCCCTATTTTACTTAATAAAATTTGTATGATATCTTTCATATTACTCGAAGGATTATTAGCGCGCAATGAAGACACATTAGGGAATCTACATCAAGACCACACTACAACAGCTCGCAGACAAAGGATGAGGCAATGAAGAATAGATTCATCTTCCTCGTTACATCATGGACATGTAGTAGAAACATTCACCCTTTGATGGTGCGAGACATATTTAGTTGGAATAGAATTATGAAACACCTGCCATATAAAAAAATTGCACACTAGCCGAAAGTGGTAATTTCCAAATCCAATTCCATTTCTCCAATGAGACAATATCATCCCTCCGAGATAAGAGCCAGTGATCGCACTTTTTGCTGTGTATTCTCCGTTTAAATTGTCTTTCCAATTTAGGTAATTATGGTTGGTTTCAACTCCTGTATTGAGGCAACAATTGTGATAGAACTTGTGTTTCTTGTTCATTGAAGCAAAAACGAACAAGGAAAAAAAATACGTTTAAGAGAATAAACTACCACTATTCATTTTTGCCTGAGGTATTTCCTACCTTGTATTGAGGTATCATCTCATCACTCTGAAAGGACAACACCTGGCATATAACACAAGGGTTTGCCCTCACAAAACTCCTCACTTATTGCAAGGTGGGAAATTGAAATTCAAGAATCTGTTGCATGCAGGCTTGAAGTGACTAAAGTAGGTGGCTGTCAGGCAAAAACCGAGGGAATATGTCAGGGAAAGCCCCTGGGATGGGAAAAAAGGTGATGAATCTCTGCATTGTTTCCTGTTGATTTGACAAGGCTCTGAAAAGCCTGTCCGGTCCGGTTGAGACAGGGGCAATACCCCTCGTTTATTGCGTGAATCCCTGGCTTTTTTCCTATCGTTCTGCTGCTATCTGGTACCTAGCTATATGCTAGGATTTGACCAAGCATGCGAGGGGCATTCCTTCGGATAGGCCGTGACTTTTTTTGCTCCCTATATAAATCCATGCACCGATCATGTAACATACTTCACAACACTTATAAAATTTTCTTCACATTCACTCAACACATTCAACATACTTCATTTATTTGGTAAAAAATATTTCATTAATTATATGTTTTATCATGATATTAATTTTTACTACTTATTAATGTTATTTATTTTGTATGTTATTTGCAGCTGTGTTACTTATCTGCCTCCTTTGATTAGCTATTGCTCCAACTCTTACTGTTTTTGGATTGCATTGCAGATCTACTATTGTAAAGCTTCAACAAGTTAGTGATTTTTTTCCTCATAACACCATAACTGATATACATGTTGATGATATGTTCTAAAATATGCTAGCTGTCCAATAAATTGATGTTTTTTTTTTTCTTTAAAAAATCTGAAGAAAACAAATTTAATTATGAATTTTTTTTTCGTTTTTTCAAATTATGCATGAATTTTGGTTTATTTTATTCGAATTTTTCAATGTTAAATGTCCATAAATTGATGCTGAATATATGCATGTTGTTATGGGATATATGCATGTTTTTTGTGATAAAATGAAATATATATGCATGCTGTTTTCTTTTTGTGATAAAATGAAATATGCATGTTTTTTTTTTGTGATAAAATTAAATATATGCATGTTGTTAAATATATTGTTATTAGGTGGATTTTTATATATTATAGAATATGGTTTATTTAGTAAAATAGTTTCTTTTATTTTTTTCTAATTTAGGGACTCTATTTTAAATTTGTGTAGTAAAACATAAATTACAACATAATCTGTTTTTAAAAATTTATTATTTATTCAATTTTAAAAAGTGATTATAAATAATAATATATATGAAAAAGGAATGTATAAAAAGGTTTATTGTTGGAAAATTGTTATTAAGTACAATTTCTATTTCATGCCTATTAATTAGACTTAGTAGTGTTTGAGTGACTAAACTTTATTTATATGCATTTAATTGTGTTTTAAAAAATATTTTTATTTTTTTAAATATATTTTATTAATTAAATTGATTTTTGAACCATTTATTTGTATTTCAAAAACAACTTTTAAAAAAAACGATTTTTTAATTAATTAATAAAAAATTTGTTTTTATAAATAAACATTTTTTTTTAAAAATAATTTGGACGTTTGCCAGGGGTTAAACCCCTCGCATATCCCTGATTTTTTGCTCATCTGACTTGCCTTTCCGTCAATCAGTCACGTCAGTCAGCGCAGTCGCAGAGTCTGCAAAGTTGCAAACGAAAGTGAGGGAATATGCCAGGGGTTCTGCCAAGGAGAAAGCCTGGCGATATACCAGGGGTTCAACCCCTCGTTTTTCTCCCAGGGGTGTAGCCCCTGACAAAATGTTTGCGATGAGTGCTTTTGCGATTGCTTCTGCCCCTGGCATTTTCCCTCACAAATGTCGCGTTTCCCAGGGATTGTATCCTTTTGACAGGGATTTTACCCCTGGCAAAAAGGTAATGTTTCTTGTAGTGTATTGAGATGATCCCACCAAAATTTCTCATATAAATTTGTTTTTAACGAACGTAGTTCTTTTTAAACTTAATTTAAATTTAAAAAGGTATATAATATGAATTTTTAAATTGAAATTTATATGAGTTTAGTTGTGAATCAAAAACAAGTGAATTAAATTAAAATAAACATTATATAATACACACAATAAAATATATACACAATGAAAAGAAAAATCGAAACACTTTTCACTACGTTAGCCCAAAACCACGACAACATTGTTACGTCTAAGGAAATATGACAACTTTGCATTCGGACACAATAAACCAAACGAGATGCGGATCCTAACATTTTTTTTTTTGTGGTGGTCGGGGTTTGAACTCCAGATCTTATATATATTATGCATTGTTCTACCAATTAAGCTAAGCTCACGATGACGCGGATCCTAACGTATGATATAACTAAACAAGATCTGAAAATGGTTGCCTATGAATCGTCCAATATTTTTTCACTTTGAGTTTTGAACTTCTCTATCTATCCGACTATGCATATGCATGCATGCCACCATTGCTTTCTTTGACTAAATATCACGCTATGTCTATAAATAAATTGAATGCTCTCTAATCTATTGATAGAAATACTTCCTACAAAACCATAGTGTGACCCGACACATGTAACCGAGCAGTGTAAACAATTTTCTTCGCAATCATCCTGCAATTATTCCCACTTTTCTACTGATACACCTATAAAGAACTCAGCACTAGATACACCATATAATTGACTGTTATTCAATACAAAAGCAGAAAAAATTCTATGCAGTAGTCTTATTTGCTGCACCAGTTTTGAAGCTACATAGCCATAATATTGTTGCGGTTATTGCTGTTTGATTTGACACAAACTAGCAGCAACATGTTTTTCTCTATTTTGCTTTGACTGTTATAAGTTCATTTTGAGGAAACTTTGTTTATTTTACTGATTTTCTAATTGTGTTGGTGCTTTGCTTTTATTTAGCTAGGATGCATGGGACTTTGGTCTGTTTTGTTACATCTTGTGCTTTAAGATTTTTTTTTTTTAGGTACAATGTGCTTTAAGATTTATTTCTTTGCTGTAAATTAGATCTCGATAAGTGCATAGAACAATTCGTCGAATTAAGTAGAATTACAATAAATGACAAAACATTTGCTCAAATGTTTTAAAACAACCGTATTCACAAGATTTATTGTGTGTGACCGCCGCTATAACTTTTGAAAATATTAAATATATGTTTAGTTCAAATTCATAACTTTTGATTAAGCCGAAAGAGACATAAACATATTATCAAACAACTATTTGACTAAAAAATGTCAAATACTATGAAGAATAACTTCTAACAAAGTGCGGAATACATTTGATATATGATATGAAAATATAACGGTCTGCGTTAGTTTGAAAAAAATAAATGATTAAGAATGCCACTTTATATTATTTTTTATTCTGTTCAATTTTTTTTATACAAATTAATTGTGAGCCTTTGAGCCTGCACGATAAATTATTCCATTGCAGATAGTAGTTACACTGAACAGAGTGACCGAAAGAGAAAAAGTATTAATTGACTATTTCTCTGACCATATTTTGGAAGGTCGAATCCATGGACCAACCTACAATGTACTCACATATGGATAAATTAGGACCACTTGCTGAATTGAATTAATCAAAGCTGCTTTGTTTCGTACTACCTTTGTAGTTATTTTAATTTATGTATAGTGAATGAAATTAACTAAAGTTCGGTGAAGTACCAAAGAATATTCACTTTCACGTTATGAAGCACTTACAATTGTACAAAGCAAGTTATTTATTAATTTTGTTACGGTTATATAACGTGTGATTGTGACTTTCCAGAAGTTATGAGTTGTCAAAATCACACCTAAATGGTCCTGCTAATTTTATTACTGAACTATAGGCTAGCTTGTTTGTCATGCATAATGCATTCCTATGTACTATTTAGAAGTTCATTTTATTCTTGATTATTCAAATATCAAATTGCATATTACTACAAAACTAAACCTTTTTTCTATCAGTAGAAGATTTCCTTTTTTAATGATGATGCATTTAGTTAGGTCCTTGTAGTAATACTTATTGGTCTATAATAATAAGCACGAGGGAAAACTTGTTTAAAATGCATAGAAGTACAATTTGATTAGTTGGTACTTAACACTCTTTACTCCTAAAATACACTGTGGAATCTAAGGTGCAGATCCACGGCCAGATATAACTTCGGAGTGTTTGTTTTGTGTGAATGTGTAGGTGTAAATTATTACTATTTGTCATGTATAATTTACACATGAGAGTAATGTGTGTTATGTCAATGCTTATTAAGAGAAATAAAAAAAACAAATGAAGAATTGAAATAAAGTAAATTTTAGCGGTGATTACACTTTATATCCTCTCTGGTGTAATTTACATATACGAGAATAAAGAGTGATTGATGTGTAGTAAGTATGAGTTAGAAGTCTTATATTGTTTAGAAAAGTAGAAGTTGAACATTTTATAAGTGAGATGACTCATAAACTCAATGTCTTAGAGATTTTGAGTTTACGTGTGGTGTTCAACTCATATGTGTGGTTGATGTAAACTCAATGTGAATGATGATCTACCTTTCCTCGTGACTCAACATTGTGATCTTTCACCATTCATCAAAAGAGAGAATACATGAGAAATTTAGATAATTGAATTTGAATGGTAGTAGATTACACTTTATTCTCCCTTGCGTAAATTACTCATGAGATAATCAATGTACACAAACTTGTTGAAATATTAAGTGTGAGGCTTCTCTTAATCACAATTGTCACCTTAGTAATTGTGGTGTCAAAGTTTGGGTTGTGCAAGGGATTAGTTTAGATTAGCATGAAACTTTTGCAAGTTTATAAGTGAAATAAGTTTTTTTGTCTTTATATAGAAAAAAATCTCTTTTAAATTTAGATTGAGGGTATTTCTTGTAGTAATAAGAGTATGCTTGTAAAGAAAAAATTAGATTGAAGAACTTCTGAAAAGTTATATTGTTACTATATTTTTCCTGTGTAAAAGCGTCAAAATATATTTCTTCTTTACGAACATGCATGCTAATTAAAAGAAATTTTTGATGGAAAATAAGTCAAGGATATAATAGTTTTGTCAAATGAAGTTCTTGACTCAACACAAATGATTGAAAATGAATGTTTGGTATTCAACTGAAGTTTGAAAAGGCATATGAATCTATTGATTGTAGCTTTATGGATCATATGACGAAAATGTTTGGATTTGAAATTAAGTGGTGATCCTTGATCAATGACTGTTTTTTCTTGGGGTCTATCGGTGTTGGATAATACAAGTTCAACAAAAGAAATTAACATCCAAAGTGAGTTAAATTAATGAAATCATTTTGTCCAATTCCTTTTTCTACCAATAGTAGAGGATATATTAGGGGTCTCACAAGTGTTATATTAGAAATTTGGTGTTAGGGGATTTAACGTTGATCTCTAGAAGTTGTGTGTCAATCTACAATACACAGATGATACTCTCTTTACAGGGAGACACTTTTTTTTTTTTTTTTTTTTTTGTCAAATCTAGAATAGAACAATGATATTTGTACATCCATTTCACAACAACTTTAGTGACAACCTTGTTTTTCTCTCTTCTTATTGGTCAAAAACAATGGAGAGAGAGAAAGAAAGAGAAAGGATAAGACCATCATGTGAGTATGAGAGAGAAAGTTGTACAAAAGTTGTCACAAATTGGTTGTACAAATATCATTTCTCTCTGGAATAATACATCAAGTCTCAGGGTTGGTTTTTTGAAAGATTTGTATCGTAGGTGTCAACGTGTTTGGTAACTATTTAGTGTGTGTTTGGTTATGCTGTAGTTATAATTGATTCTAATTGAATTGATTTTGCAGAATTGATTTTACATAAAAGCAAGTTCAGTGTAAATTGATTTATGTTTGAATACCTTTATTACAAAAGTGATTTGTATGAAATATGTTGTTTGGATATTTTGTGTCAAAATTGATTCACAATGGTTAAATGACTAAGATGAATTTTAGTATATGTGTCATTTTTTTTTTAAGCAGTATATGTGTCATATATAGATGCCGGAATGAGAGGATATTATTGCCTCTTAAAATACTTTTGGATTAAAACCTCACTTATTTTGTAAAAAAAAAAAAAAACCACTTATTGAGTCAGATGCACTGTATCTCTCCCTTTTTCTCTCTGTTTCGTTACTTATCCATTTATAATATGTTCATCTTCAACATAGCCAATCTACATCTACCCACAGCTATGGAGTATACAATTTCATTGCAAAACCCATAAAAATAATAGAAAAGAATCGCTGCAATTGCAAAGGAGAACCTCAAACAAAAGAATGACCCATTTTTGAAACCCCTGTATCAAACCCTTTTCACTCTTATGTACAAGGGCAAAAGGGGAAATTGATTGACTCCATATGTCAGAGGTTGAGAGAATCGATTTCAAGAAGTTAGAGATTGGAGCTTCTCCTAAAATTGATTATGAAAAGCAAAACGTGCGATGATGGTAGAGAGGTTGAGATAACCAAACACAGGAAAATCACTTTTAAATGGAGGAACATACGTTTTTGCTTTCTCACCGAGTAACCAAACATAGGCTTAGACATGTCATTGGTGCACACTCACAAAAAAATAAATATCATTTAATTATTTTAAAAATCTATTATTTAATTATTTTATCTTTCTACTTTTTCAAAACTATGTTTATGTTCTAAATAATGCGACTAAATAGTTGTGACCATGCAAGACCTCCTCTTTAAAAACCTACTGAACATTAGGGAATCGTTGCTCTTTTAGTTAAAAAAAAAACATAAAACACAATTAATATATCATTAATTTTAAACAAAAAAAATCAATTTAGAATATTAGATAAATAACATATAATTGATTTACTCTAATTCTTATTGATTGAACACGACTCAAGTCATACATTTCAATCACAAACAACACCATGAATTACATGCACAAACGACCAATATATCTTGCAAATAAAACATATATATATTTCATATTCTTCATGTATTAAACCTAACTTTTTGAGTCATATGCATTTCAATCACCAACTACATGCATAAACCATCGATATATTTTGCAAATAATACACATTTCCTTCATTTTTCATATATTAAATATGAGTTTTTAAGTCATGCATATCATGTGAAAATAAATATTATATATGTTAGAAATACAAAGTAATTATAAATTTTAACGCATATTACATTTATGTATTACATATCTTTTTTTAAGAAAATGTATTACATATCTTTTTTTAAGTAAATGACTTACATATCTATTTTCTTTTAAATAACTGATTTTAAATTATAAATTACATCATTTACCACTTTGAAATTAGATAATTATCATCAACAATATCAATTATGTATTTGACTTCCTTAAAAAAACGTATTTGACCTTTTTATCATCTCCAAAGTACAGACATTTCAAAATTGGTAAAATAAGCTCGTTTGAAAAAAGTCAAACCACACCTATTCCCTCATAAAACAAAATAAAATGTATTTGACCTTTTTATCATCTCCAAAGTACAGCCATTTTAAAATTGGTAAAATAAGCTCGTTTGAAAAAAGTCAAACCACACCTATTCCCTCATAAAATTGATACGCAAAGGATTCCTTCAACACAACATTTAGTTTTTTTTTTTTATAAATGAAAATAGAAAGTTGATTAAAATAAAAAAGGAATATAAAAATTGGAGGGCAAAGTCTAACCCAATATAACCACATAACCAAACCTCTCAATTTGTGATGCATACATTTACATTGCAAGTGGAACAAAATAGAGAAGCAATCTTAAACGAGTTTTAAACAAAACTATAACCAAACACTGTCATATATAATCCGGCGAACCCGTATAGAGGCGCGAAATCAAATTGTAAAAAATGGAATGAAACTTCAAAGCATTCCAAACGGAATGAATCGACCACCATTACAAAAACGATTAAAAAAAGTAATATACTCTCTACAAAACAACAACAAACCATAACACTTTGTTGAGACAGACTGTCTGTTGCAAAATCAAAAGTTTTTGTTGCCAAACGAAGGAGGGACACGGATAAAACGACAACAAAGGCCAATTCCATACACTGCTTTGAGAACCAGAACATCCAAATCAAAGATCTAGATTTTAACGAAACCAATAGTAACCCATCACAATCGCAACCGAGAAGAAACCAAAGTGACGACAAAACATTTGAAGTAGTAAACCATGGGTTTGAAGAGTATACATGATAAAAATCTCCAACAAAGGAGGTTTTAAGATGCCACCGACGGCGGATCTAGCGTGGTGCAACCCCATGGTATTGCAGAGGAAACCATAATGAATAAAGAAAGAAGAATGAAGTAACAAAAAACTAGTTAGTATTAGAAGGAATGTCAACACCATTATCGTAATTTCTTTTCAATTCAAAACTAGTTGTAGTAGTAGAGAGATAATATCAGCACGATTTTTGTAATTTATACTCAGAGAAACACATTCTCCACCTCAATACGACACTCCTTTTCCCTTCTATACTTTTCTTTTTTTGATTATTCACCATCAATCATGTTCCCAACCCCACCATCCCCATCTTATCATTTTTTTACATTTACAAACCTATTCCTAGTTTCTATTCATATCCTTTCCTCTTTGTTTCCATTCTATTCAACATCCTATTTCAAACCATTTCATCTCTTTCCTACAACTATGTTTCTCCTTTTTTAGTTTGTTCAACATTTTCCCTCTTCTTTGAGTTTTTTTTTCTCTTCACGACATTCTATATAAACTCATATTCAATACCTACTCATACGAGTGTTTCTTTTGTAATTAATAATCTCTATTGTATGTTGCTGCTCAATTTAATTTTATTTCACTTCAATATAATTTCAGTTCACTTCAATTTAATTTTTACACACACTCTCATTCTTTGATTCATTTATACACTTTTTTAAAATCGGTGTAACATTGTACATGTTAAACAAATTAAAATGACAAAAAAAAAGGAGCAACGATGGTGGATTTTCATCCTAATTGATCACGTTTAGCATAGTTTCAAATAAGTTTTTAATTAAAATAGAATAAAAAAAGTAAGTTTTTAATTAAAATAATTTCAAATAGAATTAAAAAAATTTGAATAGAAATAAAATATTTCAACTCAGCATACCAACTCATCAATTTTATACAATCAATATGCCATATAAGCACATTTGCACAGTCAAATAAAATTATGATTGAAATCGAAAATATCTTCAAATGACAAAGGATATATATATATTTTTTTTACAGGAGGCAAACCAAAACTCATCCAAATGACGACAGAAGGTTGACATTATTTAACCCTTGATAGAATGTTTGGTAGAATAGAAATATAAGAAAAATAGAAGAAAGAGAAGTTTACTTATTTGTGAATGACAAAAATACACTTTAACTAGATAAACAAATACATAATTTGATATTGTTTTGAAATACATTTTCTATCGATATTAATTTAATTAAATAATTAATAATTATTTAATAATTTTTAAAAATTTATTTTATTTAATTATTATTTGATTAATTAGCTAAATTGTAATTTTTATTTGTTCAACATAGTTAATAAGATTTTATCGCATAGGAGAATATAGAAACCGATTGTGTCAAAAAATAAAATAGTACCTATTTCACAATTTTGTTTTTGGAGGTGTTCAGATTCGACAACCGAACCTTACATATATTATGCATTATTATCTTTACAAACTAAGCTAAGCTTAGAGGGACACCTATTTTACAAATTAAAAAGACATGTTCCTGTTTCACTATTGTTTTTTTACGGTTAATAAGCTTTCTTCATTAAAATGCTAAAATAATAATAATACAACCAAATTGGTAATATGTTGGGGCATTCTCCATCTATAAATCAGAACTTATTAAAATAGCTAGACATATGTTAAGGATACATATTGAACTTTTTAAAGACATTAACGCGTTATCAAAACAAAATTTAAATCACAACACCCAAACTAAATCGAAATTCAATGTATTTGATTGCATATCCAACTTTAAAAAAAAGATATTTACATGTGTTGATTCATATAAGCTATTTGTGATTTTTGAGATGGCCAATTATGTCATATACCATATAATTGAAAACTATGAAAATTTGCAACTACATTGCATGTTTTAACTCCCTTTTCTCTATTTCTCACTTCAACCAAACAAAAAAGTGTTCATCCTCTCTTTTACGTCTCTCCCTCCCTTTTTCTCTTCTACCAAACACAACGAACAACATTTTTTTGGCAAAACCGGCTAATTAATTAACTATCCTCTTCTTTCTCCCTCCTTTTATTTGTCCTAATAAAATAAACAAATTAAATTTAAAATAAATTATTCTAATATTCGTTTTTTTTTTCGTTAAAATTGAAAAAAAAAATAAAAAAATACAATAGCACAAGCATACTACTAATGCCAGTAAATAGCACCAATCACTATGCACCTCTCTCTGTCTCTCTCTTATATCCTTCTGAGCTAGCCATCAATAACTAGATTACTCTACCAACATTTTTTTCTCCAAAGTAGAAACAAAGAACAATTTTCAACTAATGTACTTGTGACTCCACAGTCATACCAACACAACACTTTCCTCTCCTCTTGCCTTCAAAAAATGCATTGATTATTACAAACCTTCAAAAAATGCGTCAATCACTTCTCTCTAACCACAACAACAGCAGCAGCTCAGACTCACAGCCGCCGGTTGCTACCACCGGCCGCACCCGGTCACACTTTAGCAGCCGGAAAATCTCACCAACAAGCATAACAATCGAATTCGAAAAAACCAAAAGAACAGCGAAAAAGCATTTACCCAACGGTGATTCTTATATGGGAACTTTCTCCGGCAACAACACACCAAACGGATCAGGAAAATATACATGGAACGATGGTTGTATCTACGAAGGTGAATGGAAACGAGGAAAAGCTTCCGGAAATGGTAAATTCTCGTGGCCTTCAGGTTCTATTTACGAAGGCGAGTTTAAGTTAGGTAAAATGGAAGGTTCTGGAACTTTTACCGGATCCGACGGTGATATTTACAGTGGTTCATGGAGTTCCGATAGAAAAAACGGTTACGGAAAGAAACGTTATGTTAACGGTGATTATTATGAAGGTTGGTGGAAGAAGAATGTTCAAGAAGGAAAAGGGAGGTATGTTTGGAAAAACGGGAATGAGTATATTGGTGAATGGAAGAACGGTGTTATTAACGGAAGAGGAACTCTTGTTTGGTTGAATGGGAATCGTTATGAAGGTGAATGGGAGAATGGTGTTCCCAAAGGGCAAGGTGTGTTTACTTGGCCTGATGGAAGTTGCTATGTTGGGAATTGTAATAATAATGATTTTCAATCTTCTTTATTGAATGGGAGTTTTTATCCTGGTGATGATTTTGCTGTGACAATGAGGAAAAGGTGTTTTGTTGAAGGTGGAAAGGATTTTGGGAAGATTTGTATTTGGGAATCTGATGGAGAAAAAGGTGATATAACTTGTGATATTGTTGATAATGTATCCATGTTGAGTAGGATTGGAAGTGAAAGTGTTTCAGATCCGAAAGAGATTAAGCAGTTTCGACGGAATTCTGGTTGTTTTGCTTCCGAGGTTAAGAGACCGGGTGAAACTATATGTAAAGGGCATAAGAATTATGATCTTATGCTTAATCTGCAATTGGGTATAAGGTAAAGCTTAAGTTTTCAACTTATGTTCATTGCTTGTTTGTGATTTTGTAATTTGCAATAGCTCCGGATTGAATGGATTTTTGGTTTGTGTATTTCTAGGCACTCTGTTGGAAAGGAAGCTTCTATATCGAGAGAGCTGATACCGAGTGATTTTGATTTGAAGGAGAAGTTTTGGACTAGGTTTCCTTCTGAAGGATCTAAGATTACGCCACCACATCAATCAATGGAGTTTCGTTGGAAGGATTACTGCCCTATGGTTTTTAGGTATAGCCTTTTTATTTTTCACCTAGCAGTTAATGTTAATAATTTCTTTTAGCTCTCACAAAGGCAACATTTGATTTCGTCGAAGGTTGTTGCAAAATCTTTACTATTTGAGCTAGTTGTAGTTTCGTTCTTTACATTCTAATTGACACAAGGAGAATAATGTTATGGTTTTGTATTTCAGACAATTGAGGAAGCGATTTCAGGTGGATCCTGCTGATTACATGTTAGCTATTTGCGGAAATGCTGCCCTCAGGGAGCTTTCATCTCCTGGCAAAAGTGGAAGCTTCTTCTACTTGACCCAAGATGATAGATTTATGATAAAGACGGTGAAAAAATCCGAAGTCAAGGTTTGTTTTTGGTTGTTAAATTGAAAACATTTTTCCATGTTTGTTCAAACTAGTATGACGTACATCTGTATTGACAGCTGACTTTTGTGACTAACTTATAGGTACTTCTTCGGATGCTTCGAAGTTATTACGAACATGTTTCTCAATATGAGGATTCACTTGTGACAAAATTCTATGGGGTACATTGTGTCAAACCAATTGGAGGCCAGAAGGTATGCCTTTGTTGAAGATAAATTATTGCTATTTTAAGGGTTTAGTCTATGATTTGCAGGAACTGAAAATTTGTTGTTATTTAAACACAGACCCGGTTCATTGTGATGGGCAATCTTTTCTGCTCAGAATATCCAATCCATAGGCGATTTGACTTGAAGGGATCGTCACATGGCCGTATGACAGATAAGACTGAAGATGAAATTGATGAAACTACCACCCTCAAAGACCTCGATCTCAATTTTGTGTTTCGCCTGCAAAGAAATTGGTTCAAAGATCTCATCACGTAAGTTGCTAGTTTTGTTCTAGTTAGCATTTTTTGTGCTGCTACTTAGAGATGAAAAAACATCATGTATATCTGTTAAATTAAAATTTCTCTGATATAATTGTCCAGACAAATTGAGAGGGATTGTGCGTTTTTGGAAGCTGAAGGAATTATGGATTACAGTCTTTTGGTCGGCGTTCATTTTCGTGATGATAATACTTGTGACAAAATGGGATTATCACCATTTTTTTTGCGCACCGGTACTCATTAACATCTCATTTCTGTGCATATTGTAGATGAATATTATTAATAGTAATAGAACTAAGACTTATTATATTGTTTACCCTTATAGGCAAGCACGACTCTTATCAAAGTGAAAAGTTTATGCGTGGTTATCGCTTCCTTGAAGCAGAGCTACAGGACAGGGATCGAGTCAAATCTGGCCGGTAAGTTGAAATGTGTTCTGGTTCTTTGAATTTAAGTTGATATAATAATTAGGTTGTTTAGACAATTAATACTACATCCATAATTTAAGTGGGTAGTTACATTGTGTTTCCCTAAATCAACATTTTATAGAATAATTAGGTCGAAGAACCTGAGAAGATAGGCCTGTATCATTGTGTTCCGTAAAGGAGTGAGATGCTGTAGGCTTTGTATCATTGTGTTCCATAAAGGAGTGAGATGTTGTAGGCTTGTTATTGTATGTTATGATTAAGTTCTAGTTTTCTATTATTTTAAATGCCTAATCATTCGTATTTTTATGTTGATGACATTAATGGAAATAATTGCAATTAGTTTGAATTATCTTTAGCTAGTAGGTGGGAATAATGTAGAGCGGAAACGGTTGTTTGTGGGGGCATACCCAGGTCGTGGTCCTAATTAATTGATTGCTTGTTTCTGGAAGTTTTTTTTATACCATCTCTATATTTTATTGGCAATCTGAAATTGTCCTATACTTCAGCATTTATAAAGTAGTTATGGTTGTTGGTTTCTAATGTGAATGCGTAGTTGCAACTCTGTTTGGGAGTAAGGGGATTAATCATATTTGTAAATTTTGATGTGTTAAGTAGGATTTTTCTTGTTTCAGGAAATCATTGATTAGGTTAGGAGCAAATATGCCTGCAAGAGCAGAGCGCATGGCTCGGAGGAGTGATTTTGACCAATACACCAGTCTCGGGATGAGCCATTTTACTCCTTGTCGCATTGGGGAGACCTATGATGTTGTTCTATACTTTGGGATTATAGACATTTTGCAAGATTACGACATCAGCAAGAAGCTGGAGCATGCATACAAGTCACTACAGGTTGACCCTTCATCAATCTCGGCCGTTGATCCAAAGCTCTACTCAAAGAGGTTTCGTGATTTTGTAGGGAGAATATTCAGTGAGGACCGGTAGCACCGAGTAAGAACAAAGGTGTAAATGTTGTCATGATGATCTCTTGCATCAATTGATCTGAATAATATCTAGTAAAGAAAGCTGGAAATTGATTCAGGTGTTGGAATTGGTGTGCATGCAATAGACTGTTTGATTAACAGGCTATGGCATTGAGAATCTTTTCCTATGGCCAAATTTTGAAGATTTTGCCATAATGATGGTTCACTGAAGGCTAGGGTGATCTTTGTACATGAAAGATGGTGGAAATGATCTCTGCCTTTTTTTTCTGTCTTTCCATTGGTTGGGATGTGTAGATTCTTTGGTCACCACAAAGTAGAATATGATATTATGAATGTAAAAAATGTTAGTTAGGGGAGAAATGATAATGTTTTCAGACACCAAAATCCAAATGCGCGGATACTTTACTTGGTAATAAAGAAAGTGTACAGTTCTTGTAAAAGCATTGTTTTTTTTTTTTTTGGGTAATTATTAGTATTTTCCTTCACCAAAGTTCAAACTCCGATTTTTTTAATCTTGCAACTTTGAAGAAAAATGTTAACTAATGTCCCAAAATACTAGTTAGCGTGATCCTAAATTGAATGCTTAATTGAGATAAAAGTTTAGAGACATGATTTTTGGAATAGAGGGTTGGATTCTCTTTGGGATCATTTGTTGCTTAAATTAAAATGCTTAATAGAGATGCAAGTTTTGGAATGGAGGGTTGATAATGCACTTTGGGATCTTCATGTGTCCAAATTCCCAAACAACCAGGGTCTTCTACTTTTCATTATAATAAAAAAGTAAAATAAATGTAGCTCCATTATCCCTTGAATATTACAAAGTAACATTAAAAAATAATTTAGGGGGGAAGGGTGTCCCTTGCCTTAGTTTAGCTTAGCTTTTTCAGTGAAAGCGATGCGAGAGGATTGGTCTGTGATGTGTTATGAAAAGCAGAGAAAGCACGAGAAAGATTCGGTGTTATGTTTCTTTGATTTTCTTATCAATTTGTTTACTTTCACCTGCTTTTCACTGTTTATATTTGTTGTACTTGTACCACACTTCAACTCAACTTAAGCAGAGTAATAAACTCTTTTAAATGTTGATCTTCTCTGATTAAAAATCATTCTTGGGTAAACCATCCACCTGTTAAGATCAATTTTAAATATGATCACGCCGTTAATCTTGTTAATGATTTTAAGGGGATTTGAGAAACAGACATACATGTCTTGTCAGGTCACGAACTTAGGGAATCGGGCAAAGACGCGTCTCAATGTCAGTTTATGGTCAAAGTCAGTGGCAGGTCCAAAAAGATTATGCTTATTTCATTTTCTCTTTTGTTTCTAGTTTAAACATAAAAAAAGCAATATCTAGATCAGCATTTTAGAATTCAAAGTCAATTTTCAAATTTTTTTTTGTTTAATCTCACCATACAAATTGTGGAAGAGTCTGGCTAATGAATGTCAGGATAGACATTTTAAGGATTTTAAATTAAAAAATTATATTTTTAAAAAGTAAAATAGTATTAGAAATTTCAATTCATTGAATATGTGAATTTTTATAAAAATTTATTATAAAACGTCTTCAAAGAGTGTTTTAAGACACTAGTTAACATTTTTTTTATTGGATATACTCTATTAGATTACATTTATAAATAAAAAATAGATTTATTTAATATGCAATGTATTTGATCTATATTATTGAATGTTTAATGTATTTAAACGAGTTAAATATCAATTAATTTATTTTATCTACTTTTTGTTTTTTCGAGTTAAGCCCCTCTTTGCACATATTTTCCCACCTTTTTAATAAATATTTATGAGTACTTAACCGATGATATGAGACTATAAAAGATGTCAATTTAGTTGAGATATCTTGTATCCTTTTTGACGTTATTATACTCTTGATTTAGCATAAAAATAATAATTAATTTAGGTTTAGATACGTTCACATAAAATTTGGTTGATTACTAATTTTTAGTGTAAAAATCACTTAAAAAAAACTATAAACCCCATTTTAAATTAGAATTAATTATTGCGTAAAAAAATCAGAATTATTTCTAAGACGAAATTAATTTTGCTTCAAGACATTCAAACATGTCAAATAATTTTTATAGGGATTAAAAATTAAAGAAAATATTTATGGGGACTAAAACGAAAAATTTGTATATGTATAAGGACTAAATTAATATTTAACCCTTGAATAAGATATGAAAAGAATTCTAACCATTGATATTCTTTGAAATGGATTTTTTCTTCCTATAGCTATGATAAGTAAAAGGGTTAATTATGTTTTAGGTCCCTATAAAGAGGCATGTTTCTAACATTAGTCCCTACTTAAATTTTATTAAATTTTTGATCCCCAACGTTTTTTCCGTTAGAAAAATAGGTCCTCGCTGTTAATTGTTGCTGATTGAGCAAACAGTGAAGCACACGTGGATGCCACATCTGACTTTTTTTGTTGGGTTAAATATGTTTTTTGTCCCTATATAATTGAGGCATTTTGAGTTTAGTCCTTACTTAATTTTAATAGTTGTTTTAGTCCTTACAAAAATACTAAAAGAAATACTATGCACTTAGTATTAGTCTCTGCTCAATTCAAATTTGTTTAATTTATGCTTAAACTCTTAAGTTTTTTAACAATTTTTTGTAGACGTGTTAAGAACATTACTAAAAGTTCCTCCGCAAAAAATTATCGCAAAATTTGATTTATATGTCTTGATTTTATTACTTTTGTTGTTTCAAAAATTCATATTTAATTCTTTTAATATTAAAAAATTCTAAATTTTAGTAATTGAACCTTTCATAGTGTTCAAAACTTGTCTCAAAAAAATCGTTCAAAAATTTAAGAGTTTAAGGATAATTAAACAAACTTTGTTTTAGTAGGGACTAAAATTAGAAGTAATATTTTTTTTTTGTATGGACTAAAAAACCTACTAAAACTAGTTATGATAGTATTTTCATCATGAAAATATATTTTTGACTAGTAATTATTCCAAAAAAAAACTATCAATTCGGCAACAAAACCACTCATGCCCGACAATGCAAGAGAAGTCATCGATAAGATAGTGAAAATCGTGAATATTTTTGGCATTAGGATAACCATTCCGCCTATTTCTTCAAGATAAAGAAGACGTAGTTTATCATAACTAGTTCCTGCGAAGAAAAAAAGGGTAGTGCAAATAAATCCATGAGATATTATTTGTAAAATGGCACCGTTGAGCCCAATATCACTTATAGAACCAATTCCTAGAATTATGAAATCCATATGAGATACCGAAGAATAAGCTATTCTTTTTTTAAATTACGTTGAACAAAATATGTTGAATCGGCATAAATTATTTGAATAGAACCTAATATCATTAACCAAGGAAAAAATATTGAATGAGCGTGGAAAAATAATTCCATATTGATTAGAACCAACCCATATGCTCCCATTTCATGCAAAACTAGTGGCAATATACAAGAGTTTAAGCATAAATTGAACAAATTCGAATTGAGCAGGGACTAATACTGAGTGCATAGATTTTTATAAGGACTAAAACAACTATTAAAATTAAGTAAGGACTAAACTTAAAATGCCTCAATTTTACAGGGACTAAAAACATATTTAACAAAAAAAAAGTCAGATGTGACATCTAGTGTGCTTCACCGTTTGCTCAATCAGCAACAATTAACAGTGAGGAACTATTTTGCTAATGGAAAAAAACGTTAAGAACCAAAAATTTAATAAAATTTAAGTAGAGACTAATGTTAAAAACGTGCCTATTTATAGGGACCTAAAACATAATTAACCCTAAGCAAAATACACAATTTTTTCCCCTTAAAACAGGAACTAGAATCAAAGATGGAATCATCTCAAAGATAAGACTATTAAAACTCTCGTTTTAAGCCTAAAAACAATCTCATTAGATTTTATAAGCAAAATGATATCATATATATAAACAAAAGAGACTACATATATTGAATTTTACTTTAGATCTTATTTACTTTTGAAGATTATTGGACCGTCTTGACCATCTTATTTACTTTTGAAGATTATTGGACCGTCTCTGGTCAAGGGTAATAAACTTTAATATTTTTCTCAAATATAAAGATTTTTTTCTTTAAAAAAATTCACGTTATATATTTTTTTTATGAAACTCTTAGAAGCACACTTTGAGATGGTGGTTAAACATTTACAGGAGGTTTGTTTATAAGTGTTTGACTTGTATTTTAAGATAAATTTTCTCTATGATTTTTGTAACCAATGCTAACAAAAATCTTATTTTAAAATAATAAATAGTATACCGAGCATGTTAGAAAACACTTCATTTTAAGGGAGTCATGTTTATAATCTCCAATTTTACATCTCTATTTTAATTACACACCATCTCTCACCCAGGCGATCAAATTAAGTGTTCAGATTAAACATGATTAATATGAAAAATCGAACAATGTGTTACTTTTACCTGTTCACTTGTACTCTTATTGATATATTAAGAGAGAGAAATATAATTTACATTTTTCAATCGTAAATTAAGTATGCATTTGTTTTCATATAAATAAATCATTAATAGTTATGAAATTTTGAAAATAATTTTATATTTAAGGATAAATAAAAAGAAAAAAAATGACTTTATAGTTAGCGACAAGAATACAGCAGAAACTCTTGTTTTTGTTAGAGGAAGGAACCACTATTTTGTTGCTTTTGAAATAGGAAGTCTTAGGATTAAGAAGATGCGTATCAAGTATCAACGACAACCTTTGTGAAAGTAAGCTAGGGCCTAGGTACATCAACATTGAAACATTCATGGAGCATGTTATTTCAACATCAACTGTAAAAATAAACAGCCCCTAAATATATAAAATCCATCGATTTAATCCTCAAAGTATATAAAAATCTATCAAATTTCAACATTTTAGCGTTAGAGACTAAATTGATGGATTTCATTTAGTTTAAGATCTATTTAATTTATTAATATTGTTTAGAGACTAAATTGATGAGATGTTCATATTTCATTTTTTTTGAAGAAACTAAATGATATATATATATATATATATATATATATATATAAAATAATCAGTCCCTCAAGCACAAGATGTGCCAAAGGAAGCTGAGAAAGTTAAATACAATACAAAAAGGCTAAATCCGCCATAAAACAAATACCCAAAAAACAGACTTTACACAATAGTCTGTAAACAAGGTAAAAGGTTTTGTCTCCAATAAGAATAATAAAAAACGAACAATATGTAGTTAACTTTCAACCACCAAAACGTTTGGAGTTTGACCCTTTCAAGAAGAACTTCCAGATGAACAATTTGGTTTTGAAAAATCCTCCTGTTACGATCTTTCCAAATAGTAAATAAGACCGAAATCCAAATAATAGAAAAAGCTTGCACTTACAAATTAAGATGTATCGATATTTTTACTTTTTAAATCTATAAATTAACAATCATTTTTTTTATAAAATAAAGGACTATTTACCGACATTTATATTTTAAAAATATCATTTCATAAGAAAAAACATCATTTTAATTTTATAAAAATCATACTAATTCATTTAACATATTATCGTAAAAAATAATAAATATTCTCTACTATGAGTAATAAAATTCAGAAAAATTTAATTTATTTTGTTGACGTTTTTGGTAAATAAAATTTATTTATTATAATTAAAAAAATTTCTTAAAAAAAACTTATTTGACTATTAGTTTAAAGACTTAATGTCCGATACACTTGAATTTTTTAGTGTACATAGAATTTGCGTTATATATTTTAAAACAATATTATTCAATTAAAGATCATCTCCATTTACATCAAAATAAATTGAGATGTGGTCTATCTAATGAGATACAAAAGTAAATAGTGGGTGATTTTCTAAAAAAAAAAAAAAAAGAGTAAATAGTGGGTGATACAATTAAATAGATATCACCATTATCTTTTTTTTTTTTTTTTTTGGGTAGATAGACGAAATGGTAAAGCCATTATAAACTCTCACACGCAAGTGGAGGTACCGTGGTTCGAACCTGATCATGGAATCCGACTTAACAATTTCAGCATTTTGACAGTTGAGTTAGGACTTCTGGATACCATTATTAATTATTTTAGGATTGTTTTCAAATAGTAAATAATATTATTCAATTAAAGATCATCTCCATTTATTTTTTAAAATAAAAAAACCAAAATACTTCTAAATGAAGACTGAAGACATCCTAACCCCAAATACTTGCCCATCACACTAGTTAACTTAATGAAGATTGAACTCATGCATTCCCATACTTCAGATGTACGTGTATACACTTATTTCTCTGATCAACACATTCCACAGAATGGGTATATATATTTTGCCTCTGACAAATGTAAGATTATCCTATTATCCCTGTACACTGTCATCTCCACCATATCCATGCATGAATCTATTTCCAATTCATGATTTTGCATGTATCATTAATATTAGACGTGTCAATCTGGTATTTGATGCAGCATATGATATAGGTGTATCTAATAGAGTAGATAGTCCAATAATTGTTTCTTTTTTTTTTTAATCTTTGAAGAAAAAGGTAAACATTTCATTTGTCTTTAAACGCCTAAAATAATAATCTTGCATCTGTCAAGAGAAGACCATAACCTTAGAAGAAGCTCAACTCCTCCTCCAAACACATCTTGTGCTTCTATATGTATATATTTTTACAATATCTAATAATATCACTATTTTGCATTTGAAAAAATTAACATCATCCGAACTAAATCAGTCTCATTCTCATGTAAATAATCAACAACATATATAGTATATACAACACACAAGTCTTGTAAAAACTATTGTGCGAGTAGAAGTAGAGCAATGCGATTTCATTCTTGTAAAAACAAAGCCTTCATAAGTCTTTTTTTTTTTTTTTTTTTTTTTTTTCCCATTGTATTTGATTGGAATTGGAATAATATGTTCAAGAAACTAGAAAGCCTCCACTCAATCGTCATTATTTTCCATGGAATCTACCATTGTGTTACCAGGGTGCTAGTATTTAGGTCCCACCCGCAATATAATATGTAGCTCCTGTTGAAAATTATGACATTTTCTTATAATTAGGATTAAAAAAAATCTCCAAAAATATATAAATACAACTTAAAAGATGAATATTTGTTGAACGTAAGGTTGGAATTGTTCAAAAGCCTATTCGTATAAGTGATTTTTTTAAGGATATTCGTATAAGTCATGATAATGTGCCTGGTAAAAAGAATTGATAATCTATGTACGTGCAACAAAAGCTATTAACAATGCTGATGCTGTACTAATTAAACACAGTCGCTTGTAATATTTTTTTTCTTTTTTTGGTATGGTAGTCTAGTGATTATAATTCACCTTTTTCAAGAATAAGTGGGTCGCCTGGGGTTATGCGTGTCTCTGCCAACTGAGCTATGCTTAAGGGGACAGTCGCTTGTAATTTTTATTGAACATAAGGTTGATATTGTTTAAAAGAAGTTTATGATAGATATGGAAAAGTTGTTTTAGGCTTTCCTACTATAAGCTGAGTACTATTATTCCAACTATCTGGATAATTAAGTAGTTAATGGTTCCAAACAGAGGTGACACTCTACCCCGATTCATTAGTTTATTTACCTTAATTTCTTCCATTTGATATTATATTCTATTTGGATACATAAGAAATGTGGAAGAATAACCCCTCCAATTTATGTGCAAGCAATTTAAATAATAAAAGTCTTCATTATGTTGTCTATCTAAGGTTTCGGAAAAGAAACATTATCTAGAAAATATGATATTAATCGTACTTTATCCCTTCATGACAGAATATTAGGCAAAAATAGCTGCCAAAAACTCTAAGACACATGCACTTTTTTATTTCTGAAAAATATCATTATCATTATCAACTTCCCTAGCTATATTATTTGTTTGTTTCTTCCTCTCTTTTTCTTCAAGGAGCTGCCGTCCAAGCTTTTAGAATGCCACCTAAGACCACAAATTAAAATTTGTAACATCAATGAATAGAGAATCAAATCTTCAATGTGATTTGTGATAATATATATCATTCTTCTATATGGCTGATGTAAATGTGACGATTCGTATAGAATTTTTCATATAATTTGGTTATAATATAGGGTGTTGACATTCGATTAATTGAAAGAACCAATAATACACTAACCAAAACTTTAAGGGCCAAAAATGGAACCAATATTGTATGAGTAGTGGTGTCCACTATAGGCAAATAGTAGTAGACAAATTTTAATTAAGGTGCATATTTTCTGGTTAGTTTAAATAGCGTGAAAGCTAAGGCAGAACATGTATGTATAGATAATGTTCCATAAATGACTGGCCCTGCTTGCCATTTGTTGTTGTTTGTGGCTTGGT
Source organism: Medicago truncatula (assembly GCF_003473485.1). Classification (NCBI taxonomy): domain Eukaryota; kingdom Viridiplantae; phylum Streptophyta; class Magnoliopsida; order Fabales; family Fabaceae; genus Medicago; species Medicago truncatula. The sequence goes on from NC_053044.1 coordinate 36,442,189, forward strand.
GAAGTGAAACTCTTTTTCAAATATTTTCTATCATTTTGTTCTTAATTAGTGCCTTACCACGTGGGTGGTAACAATCAAGTGGAATCTCATATATCTAATCTAAGGAAGAAACCCCACATGTAATAGTATCTTTCAACTTTTTCTTATAATAATGTTTATTTCATGAATGTTGGCTTAAGTATAAGTTAGACCAATTTTAATTAAGTGGTGTACCAGTAAGCCAAAGTTTACATCAATCCAAATTGTAGGCATAAAATTAGAGTTTATTGCTAGTAGTATATAGGCTAGTATAAATTATGTCTAGTTTGTAGATCTAGTTTCACCATAGTAAGTGAATTATTAGGTTATTGATATCTTGCTAATTTTTGTGGTATTAAAAATTGTTGAAGGTTTCTTTTGGCTTGAAAGGTAAGAGGGATACGTGCACATTTATATTTTACTAGTATTGTGAATTCTTGCAATTTATAGTTTATTGTGTTCAATTAATGTAAAACAAAAACATTTAACATAACTCACATTATCACATTAGATCTACATCAATGTTGTATATCATACACAACATCAAAACACTTCAATAATGTTTAAAAAAGCAATATGAACCCAAAATATGTTACATAAAAAACTGAGTTATGGAATGTCATAAAAAATTACTCATAAAGGGTAACACAATTTTAAATTAGGAATACACATCTAACTCATATCAACCTTCAAAACATGTTAGAAAGAAATACAAACTAATGTGTCTATGAATTTGTAATCATATATGAAATGGATGTTGCGTGACGAATATCTAAATTCATTTTAAAGTTAATTATTTTTTTTTAGATTTGAACAAATTAAATTTAAACATATGTTCATTTGACACATCAAGATTGTTTTGAGGGTTTTTTACGGTTGAAAGGATGGAGGGATGTGTGCTGATTAGTTTTGTATTAGATTAGATAAGACCCCTTTTGTGGGTGTCATTATCGAACCAAAAAGAGGCCTCTTGATCAAATTATAGACCATACAATAAATGTAGAAACATACACATTTAAAGTAGACAAAGAGTGTACATAAGGTCTATCAACCTGAGTACAAATAAACCCCACTTTAGCAAATAAATAGTTGTGATTTTATGTCAACCAAAATAATAATTGACACATTGGCCACACACTATATTGGGATGTTTGGTTTATGCCCACACACTGTTGGGACTAGCATATTTCATGAATAGTGAAGTTAGTGATCATGCTTGATTTTAAGCTTTTGTAGGACATGAAAGGGACCAAATCAATTTTGATAAATGCCACATCACATGATTGCTTCTATTATTTTGATTTAATCCTCAATGGCAACTTATTTCTGGTCCTTCAAATGGTTGAGGACAATGGCCAGAAAGTGATTTGTGACCCCTTGAGGCTTGAAAGTTTGTATTAACAATCGACATATCGTTTTTGGATTAAATATCTCTTTTGTGTCCTAATTTATTTTAAAAGTTCAATTTGATCCTCTTAACTTCAAAACAATCAAATCGGTCCCTTAACTTTCAAACATGTCAATTTGGTTTCTTAACTTAGGTAAGTTAACACAATTTGATCCCTAATTTATGAAAATATAATGTCATATTCATATGTTAAGGTATCAAGTTGCACTAACTTACATAAGTGTCAGATTAGTATTTAGTTGTGACATTAGTATTTTTCTGATTCATCCAAATTTGAATCCGTGAGTTCCAACTCTTTTAATCTGTAACTCAAACCAGCTGAGCTACTACATAAGTTAAGAAACCAAATTAATCAATTTTAAAGTTAAGGGATCAAACTGACCTTTTAGAACAAGTTAAGGGACCAACTAAGTATTATTGAGACAACGGCGCCGTTTGAGGTAGGCGACCCTTATGGGTCATGTATGGTAGGACATGCATTTACAAGTTTTTTTTTTTTTTTTTTTTTTTTATGTTGGTCTTATAACTTGCATTTGTAGGTCAAACCAGTATTAGTTACCTGTTATTGCAGGTCATCAGTAATATATTAATCACATGTAACTTTTAAAAAAATTTGATGTATATATGTATGTGGTTTTTCCAAACTACAAAATTAATAGTTAACTTTAATATTTAACTATTAATTGTTTGTTTTTAAGAAAAAAAATAATATAAATTTTTAAGTTTGGGGGGCATTTTGCACATAAGTGCAAAACTTCAGGGGGATATTTGCAAAATGTCATGTTCACTAACAGAAAAATTTGACGGATGGGGTAAATTGACTAACATTGTGAAATTTCAGGGGGGTAATTGAAGTTTTGTTAATATCAGGGGGATAATTGATGAAACTTACAATTTCAGGGGGGAAATTGACTATTTACTCATTACTTTATTAAAGACAAAAATTAAACATTATACTCCCTCCGTCCCTCAATAAATGATCTAGTTGACAATATACATTATTGACTTAATATACTTTGACCATATTTTTCTACTAATTCACAAAGATAAATAATATCATATAAGATGTTGTTGGAATCGTCTCGATGAATATTTTTAAAATATTAAGTTTTCATAATTTTTTTTAATAGAGAATTGAAGATACCAAAGATAAAACATATGCATTGGTATGTGTGTCGAAGTCAACTAGATCATTTAATATGGGACGGAGGGAGTAATATACATTGCTAGTGGGTCAACATGTCTAAAGATCTATGCCATTGAAAACTTCATTCCAAATCCAATGGCTAAAAAGCATTTTAGAAACCAAAAAAAAAAATGTAGTCATAAATAAGTTCATGCAACAACTTGTGCCTTTGTAGACTGGGTCTTCATAATTAAACGTCAAGTTGCCCAAAAGAAGAACCAAGACCAAGTAATGAAAATACAGACGCAGACAAATTGCAAGAGTAAAAACACAAAACTTCTTATTATAAACATAAAACATGCATGATCGGTATAATTCTAGTAAAGATATTTAATGAAAAGTAAAGATAGATATCAATAGCAACAGATGAATAAATAATGAAAAAAAGAAATGTACCAAAGGTCACATTATAAAACACAGAATGTCATCGCTTGAAAGAGAAAATAGAATTAAGTGTTTGTTTGGTATTGTGGTAAATATGTAAAAATTACGGTGAGTAGTCATGCTTTGGTTCAACTCAGTGATATAAAACACACACTAAATGTCTGCGTGAGCTTAGCTCAGTTGGTAAAGATAATGCATAAATATATGCAAAGTCCGGGATTCGTTTGAACCCGGACACCACAAAAAAAAAAAAACACACACACACCTAATCTCAGCAATTTGCAATGCTCGGTTCCCCCTTTTTTTTCCTGTGAATTTGCCCACTTCTCCTTACTTTTGAACAAAAAAAAAATTATAGTTGAAAGAATAGGTGGTAAGGAAAGTGAAATGTTTGTTCGAATATTTGCTATAAGAGGATTAATTGGGAGGTGGGAAAAGAAGCTTCAAAACAATTTTTAACGTAGTTGAATAATAGCTAGGAAGGCCCAAATTGAATCCTCAGCTTATGAAAGTTACTCTTCTCACATGAGAAATTGCTAAAAAAACGGATTCAACTGTAGTTAACTACAATTTGGTGGTTCAATTACTTTTTAAGTCGGAAAAAGTGATTAGATCGTTTTAAAAAGTGTCCAACTGTAGTTAACTACAGCTGGAAAAGCCGACCTGTAGTTAAGTACAATTGAATATGTTTTTTTTAACAATTTCTCTCGTGAGAAGAGTAACTCTCCCAGCCTAGTATTTGTTTTCCTATTCAATACTCCAAGACCAGTCGAATCAGGGATATGATTTTCGTCTAGATAAATGCTTAATCTGCCCTTGAAGTTTAGCGAAAGTATCCTTCGGTGGTGTACAATTGATAAATTTGAGTATAGTTGGCAGACTGAGAAATTTTCCTTTGTTTAATCCCTAAAATGGACGCATGCAACTTATGTGATTGCTTTATAAGCCACTCGGATCAATCAACCTCTGAAATAAGCCGACGGAAGCCACCCTCTAATCCAAAACATAACGATCGGGTTGTAACCCCCAATTTTGTGTGATCAGGAACTGCTAAATCCAAAGGACTTTGAGCAATGCAAGGGGTCTAGAAAACAACCATCAACAACTTAAAAAAGACACCAAACTAAACATGGTCATATCATTCCACAAATTACCACGTTTGGACCTAACACACGTGCAAGTAGTGCAGATAACATGCTGTGTTTGGACTGATATTTTTCCAAATAAAAAAAAAAATGTTCTGGCATTGAACCAAAATTCGTAGCCACACCACAAAAGTAAGGTTGGGGTAAATTTTTAAGCAAAAGCAGAATTTTGTTTCTCTGCTCGTGTGAGAATTTTCATTTCCTCAGTAGGAGCTTAGCTTACACTTGTACTCTTGCTTGGGATTGTTGTTTTATAGTTTTGATTTTTTCTAGCTAGTCAGTAGGATTGATTTCCACTTTCTTTTCATCTGTATTTTGTTGATCAAGGGGAACCTTTTCGTACGGTAAAACGTTGAGTTGAAATGGCTCTCTCACTTCAGTAGTGACATCCAGTAATATGCATAAGGACAGGAGGGGATATATACATTACAGAGATACGGCGTATATCCTGTTTGTGTATGTATCAAGTCCTAAGATTGATTGCACTTGCAGTTTTTCTTTCCTTTTTCTTTAACATTTCAATTGTAAGAACAACAAAATGACTATTAAAGGAGTCGAACTCGGTATCTGTTTACCTTGTTTCAAAAGGTTTGATACCATCGCGCCACAGCTAATGTTTACAATAATGACAGAAATTTTATCATATATAGTTAATAGTTGAATACTATACTATATGACATAAAAAGAAAATCAGCCAAACACTGTCACACCCTACCAGTGAGATGGTATGAGAAAAGGAAATAGATATGAGTTTTTCCTCTAGAGACTACCAACAATGATGCTAAAAGGCAGGTAAGGAGAACTCTAGAAGGAAAAATCGTTTGTGAGAAACCCTTGGAAAATAATACAATTATCCACATATGGCAGTGTTTAACTGAATCATGCTTCAGGTTCATGAGGAGGATAAACCAAGGAAGAATTGGAGAAATGCTCCATGGAATCTGCTAGGTTTTCTACTTTTGCGTACGCTACTATTATCCACATATGGCAGTGGAAGAAACCAATCACAGTTATTCTCATTTGTGGCTCCAAATCCATGTTTTACGGATGGAGAAGTGCAATGCTGATAATTCCATCAGACAGTCTTTTCAGTAAGTATGATATGAAAAAAAATCTAAAAACAAGTATGGTGACTTCACTCTATTCAATTACATTGCACTCGCTAATCGATATCCAATCATATATTGAACACAGACTCTTCTAATATCAAAGACTGAACATTTGTAGGACTGGAACACCCCACACCAAAATCATCCCACCTATAAACATACCAACCATTTACAGTTGAACAACACATACAGCATATGCAATGCACTAAATCAGTGCTATTAAATACCGGCGCTACACCACTATAGCATAGCGGAATTTGGACAAATTGCTTTTATTCCACAATACGCTATTTAGTACAAAATGTTGTCATATAGAAGCTATAATGGCGCGATAGCCTTCTTTCATAGCGGAGTTTTAACAATAAAACATCATTTTTTTGGGCTGACAAATGCTAAGAGGATCATATAACTTCAACTTTTATTTCAACATATCCAAGCAGTAGTTTACATAATATATCACTAATAAACTTCATTTAAACTTTCACAACAACAAAATTACATCCAATTTAATCAAAACAATTGCATTATCCAAAACATTTTTTTTCTTACTCTCATACACAAATCAAGTGACTAAATTAAAAAGGTACTAAATATTTACTTTTTCTTCTTGCCAGCAACAGTAACCTTCTTACCCTTCAATGTCCTGCAATTGTTCTTGGTACGTTGTCCTCTACAAGGAAGTCCCTGAATATGCCTTATTCCTCTGTAACACTGAATCTCCTTCAACCTCTTTATATTAAGTGCATTAAACCTTCTCTGAAATTCACAAAAAAAAAAAAACCATTACAATTACAAAACAAAATAATAGAAAACAAACACACAAAAAATGAGATTTTTACCAAATCTCCTTCAATCATGTATTTGTTAACTTCATCCCTGAGACTAATAAGCTCTTCTTCACTCAATTCCTTAGTAACTTTATTCTCCATACTGATATCAGTTAGAATCTGTCTCGCTCTGTTCCTTCCAACTCCATGAATGTACTGCAATGAAAATTCAATTCTCTTGTTGTTTGGAATTTCCACACCACCAACACGAACACACACAATGTTCAGCCTTTGAACCTACAATTCAATCGGAATCAAAATCAGAATGGAATTTGGAATTTATCTTGAATTATGAAACCCTAATTGTGTTACCTTTGACTTTGGAGTGTTGAGAACTGGGAAGGAAACTCGATTGGAGAAGTGAGCATGGCCTTTGGAGATGATTGAGAGTGAAGGTGCCACAGGCATTGAGAGTGTTTGTACCATTTTTCTGTTCAACTGCGAAATGAAGTATTCACCATAGCCATATCCTTATCATTATCCCCTGAGAATTGATGTTTTTTCCTCTAAAAACACAGGGAAAATACGTTTTTGTCCTCACCAGTAGTTACGTTTCTGCTACGGTTAACTACCGTTGGCTTCCAGCGCAGTTCATTATCGTTGACTCAGCTGCATTTAAATTTAGTGTCCGCGGCGGAGCATCAATTAGTTTTAGTCCTTGCAAATTTTTGTTTTTGGTTTTTAGTGTCTTCAAATTTATCATTTTTTTCTTTTGATCTTTATTATTTTGTTTTAATCCATGCAAAATTAATTCATATTAAAACTTTTATTCATGTGATATAAATGATACTTGACTTTAACACTTAAAATATTGACTAAATAAATATTACACGTTTCAGTTTAAGTATAAACATATTTTGGATTAAAACAAAACTATAAAGACCAAAAGTTAAAAATGATATATTTACAAGTACTTAAGAAAATTTAATTTTTTACAAGCATTTAAAAACAAAAACTTATACATTAAGAGACACTCAAAATATATTTGAACCAAAGAATTATCGATATGCATAATTGTAAAGGACGTGGTATGAAAAATCCAATGAGATAACTAGGCGACAATAGAAAAATTTATTCAATATCAATGTAAAACTGTTAAACTTGTTTATAAAAAAAAAGCTTGTTTTACAGTGATAATGCAAATCCTTTAAAGTCAAATATAAATTACTATTCTAGAGAGTAATTTCTTTGTTCTTTTTTCCTTTCTTGCTTCTGTTTTTTTTTTTTCTTTGCCTTCGTTTCGTAACAAAAAAAAAAATATATAATTCCAAACCTCATGCATCATTTATATTTGACCTAATTTGTTTATGATAATTTACTTATATTTAACCAAATTTTATGATAGTCTATGCTAAATCAAATGTTTATGATAGTCTGTGCACACGTCACAAAATATTTACACTAGTATAATAAAAGAGAAATTTATATTCAACTCTATAAAACTAACCAATCATGATCAATAATTTAACTTGTAAAAAAAATCAATAATTTATGTAAAAAAACAAAAATTATGATCAATAATTTCAAACGTGTAACCTATAAGTGAGGGATTTATCCAATGACATTGATTAGTAATAATATACTTCCTCCGTTTTTAAATATAAGCAAAATTGACTTTTTAGGTTCATTTATTTAATGATGTATGTGGTCCATATTATTAATTATATATATCATTAAATGAATGAATCTAAAAAGTCAATTTTACTTATATTTAGAAACGGAGGAAGTATTAGAAATCAAAAGTTAACTTTTGTCAAAAGACAATGTCAATTCAATTATCAATCAAATTATTTTATTCATAGCCCATGAGTGAATGAGATGTTTTCTCATAATAAAATGACTTTAACCATGTTAAAAATCACAATTTTTTTTTACATTATTTTAGTGCTCAATTATTTCTGATGTTAATCAAACTTTAGCTTTGGTAATTAAAGAATAAACAAGTCCTAACTCAACCGGTAAAATGCTGAAATTGTTAGGCCAGACGTCATGACCGGGGTTCGAACCCCAGTACCTCCATTTATGTGTGTGAATTTATAATAGCTTTGTTATTTCGTCTTTCTACCTAAAAAAAAAGAACAAACAAAAATTTGAGTCTAATAAGACAAACACTAAGACGTAGCTTCGGTTTATAGTTTGCTTAAAGCGCAAGTTTCTCCATTGCCCTTCCAAACACCTATCTTTGCAACCATAAAATCTCCATTGGAAGTAATTTAGACAATAATTGTATAACATTCCTTAAGAGGAAGATGACCAATCTCTAAAGACATAGCTTCGAAAAGAAACAAAATCTCTCTAATTTTCTTGTCACTAAGTTTTGTTGTTGATATATTTTTCTTTATTAATTCATGTCACTATTTAAAGTTTTCTTGTAGTATAGATAAGTTACATGAGTTCTCTTGTGTATGCTTAAGATGATTATTTGTTCTATACTACACCAAGCTCCGAATTCACACACACACGTCTAACTAGTGAAAAACAATGAATGATGTAGTTTAAAAGGTAAAATATATATATATACGACATCTAATTTTTTGAAATAACAATACATGATGGGTTTTTTTTATGACAACACACTGAATACATGCGTAATTATTTAACTAAATGCAGTATATTACACAATTATTAGTATATATACTTTTTTTTGATGGTGGCCGAACCCCGGACCTATTTTATGCATTGTCCCTACCAACTGAGCTAAGTTCACGAAGACTGCTAATATATATATATATACTAAAACACAAGCAAGTTGTTCTTGATATCATATCCTAAGTTCTCCAAATCGAACTTCACCCCATGAATCATCGGAGGTGGTCCACATGCCAATGCCAGTGTATCCTCTGATGCTTCTGGAACATGTTTCTTCAATATACTTTCAGTAATGAATCCCACATTATATTTCCACCCTTCTCTTTTACTTTCTTGTACCACATACCACACTTTGAATCGTTCATGCTTCTTAGACCAAGAATCCATCTCTTCCCTCAACAATATATCATCCTCGCTTCGATTAGCATACACAACATATATTTCAGTTAGATCCTTCAGATCTTTTAGAATCGCTTGTACCACTTGGTAAATCGGTGTTATCCCCGTTCCTCCGGCCAACATAGCTAACCTCTTTGCAAACTTGTGTTTACCATGAACAAGAAAATTTCCTCTACCAATGTATTCTATGTGTCCCAATGGACCCTTTATATCCAAAATAGAACCAATAGGCAATGAATCTAAGTGTTGAGACATTAGGCCACCACTAGGGAATTTTGGATGAACACCTTTGAAATAAATCTTAACCAATAGATCAAAATATCCCTTTTCATCTACACTGCTTGTTGGAGTGAAAGCTCTCATGCATAACTTTTCTTCAATAGTGTCACATAAAAATAAGTGTTTCCCAATTGGTAAACCCAATAGTTGGTCTTCATAAGGTAACGCAAATCGAAAAATCCTAACATTGTGGGAGATTGAGCTTTTTGAAACAAGCTTACATGAAATTCTCTCACGTGGGTTAATTAAAGCCACATTGTTTTGCATTTGTGTAATAATAACTTTGTTGGCGTCTTCAACGCTATTGCCTTTGGTGTCTGTGGTTAAAAGCTCGCCGATTAAGTAATCATCAAGCATTTTCTTTGCTTTATCAGAGTGTATGGCTTCAAACTCCTCTGTACAATCAGTGCCAGCGTTGATCAGGATGCTATCGACGCCTCCTGGGTGGTCTTTAAGGTAGTGAGTGCAATCATAAACGTGACCGTTAACGATGATCCAAGCTGAATCAGAGTTATTATGTTTTTTCACTTCAAACATGGTGTATGTTTTTGAGCTAATATTGTTTGTGTGCAATGATGAGGAGACAATATTATTCTTAGGGTCTGGGTCAGAGTTTGATGGTTTTTGATATACTTGTTCTTTTTCTTTGACCATCCAACCACCAGATTGGTTTCCAGGTTGGGTTGGATGCTCAAACATTATCCCAATCTCTCCCTTTTGAGGCTTGTGCATGTTTGTTTTCACTTTGAACCAACAATTGTTCATCATGCCCTATATATACATATCAAAATAAATTGTAAACACAAAATTAATACTTGTTTAGACATAATCATATACAAAATAAAATTATTAGGGGTTAAAGCGAATTAGAAAGTCTAGTTATTACGATACTTGTTTGTTTAGACATTTCTTAATTGAGCTTACAAAACATCATAACTTAGGCCCCGTTTGTTTTTTTTTTCAAAATCACTTTTTTATTTTTAAGTGTCTGTTTACGATTTTTAGAAAAATCATTTTATCAAAAAAAAATCTATTTTGGCTCTAAAATAAAAAGCTATTAAAATTAGTTTTTCTCAAAATCATTTTTTTTTTCAAAAACAAGGAGGTAACACATGCACATGTTAAAACTCATTTTCTTTTAAAAAAATGGATTTTTAAGGGTAGTAGGCAAACAAAATTAATCTTTAAATTCTTTTTACACAAAATCTTTTTTTTTAAAGTTAAAACAAATGCACCCTTAATTCGATACATCAAAGTGATTTTATATTGAAAATTCATTTTCACAAAATCTAGTTATATATTACTTTGAGGTGAATTTTTCTTTTGGCCTTTGATTGTCTATTAAATAAAAAACCTACCTAATATGGGGTCTTTAATTTGAACCTCCTACAATTAAACAGTCCAAAGATGACCCTTAAATTTTTTGTAAAGAAATTAATTTTATAGCAGAAAAGGGAAAAGGATTTAATATTTTTTTTTTAAATTTACTAAAAGTATTCTTTAATTTTTTGTTGGGGAGATTCATATTAGATAAACTCTACAATATTGACAATCTTAGTGTCATGCAACCGGGATTTTTTATGGTGGGCAAGTAAGGGCTTTCGTGTGCCCCTTGACCTGGGGTTGTCTTGATCACATACTATACCATTAAATATTACTTAATTAGTTTAACAGCATAACAAGTTTCATCGTACAGAGAAAATTATTATTTATAGTTTCCCTTCCATCTTGGTACACTATTTTATATGTTTATATGTCCTTGTCTCACCCTCGGACTTTTTGATATCGATGATTACCACTTACCATATTTGCATTTTTTTATAGAGCCCATATTTGCATTGGTTTAAGAACTTAAAAATTAGATTCTATCGTGATAGAATATTCTTACCATAAGATTCCAATTCAGATTTTCAGGTTGCGTGTTATTAGCCAGATCCCATGCACGTACTGCAATCTCTTTGGCTCCAAAAAAGTCTAACACTTCAACCTCTAAAGACCAAAAGCACCAACACCAATATTTTCCATATTTGCTTGGTTTCTCTTGATGCTCCAATTTGCATACTTGCCATGTTTCACCACCGTCCATCGTCACTTCCACCCTTGTCACCTTTCTCCCACCACCTTCACATTACATAACACACAAATTAATATCTCTGCATAATATATGGCATGAAATTAATGATGTATAGAATAAAACTCACCGGAATATGCGTAGCCTTTAAGTAAATAAGGCATCAGAGTAGTGTCTGAGTTGACGATCAATATCTCACCGTGACACGGCGTTGTTATCACGGAGTTTATGTTCAACTCGTTGATAATATATTCAGGTTTGTAGAACCAAGCTAGTACAATTTTGAAATAATTCCAAAATCAACATCAATGTTTAATTTTGCACATAATTAATAAAAGAAAGGAATTCATGTACTATATCTTCTACTACCTTCAAAAAACAAACGTACTATATCTTTTACTATTTAATTTTGCAAATTTTTATATAAATTTTATGTTATGTTAGTTGTTCTTTGAATTGCTATATAAATTTTAGGCTAAACTGCATTTTTCGCCCCCTATGTTTCAAAATGTTGCAATTTTGGCCCCTATTAAAAAAATGGCAATTTTGGCCCCTTTCATCCCAAAATTACTGAGAAGACGCCACGTGTCCCAAAAAAAGGCCATAATCGCAACTTTTTGTAAAGATAAGGGGTCAAAAAGCATATTTCCCTAAACATAGGGGGTCACTTTTGCCATTTTTTTTAATAGGGGACCAAAATCGCAACATTTTGAAACTTGGCGAAAAGTGAAGTTTAGCCTAAATTTTATGTATCACTTGACTTATTTATTCTTTCATTATTGATATAGTTTTTTTTTTTTTTTTTGGTAGATAGACGAAATGGCAAAGCCATTATAAACTCACACACACAAGTGGAGGTACCGGGGTTCGAACCCCGGTCATGGCATCTGGCCTAACAATTTCGGCATTTTGCCAGTTGAGCTAGGACTTCTGGATTGATATAGTTTTTTTTTTATTGATATAATGTATCATTTTATTAAGGAGAATGTTAATTAGTGCCCCGGGGCATTGGTTAAGCAGCTAAAAGAGGTAAGATTTTATTAAAAAGTGGTGTAATAATTAGTTAGTAAAAAGTACTCCTTTCGTCCCGCAATAGATGACCCATTTAAAAATTTGCAATTTTGACCTAACTTAGTTTGACCATATTTTTCTACTAATATACAAAGATAAATAATATCATATAAGTTGTCGTTAGATTCGTCTCGATGAGTATTTTTAAAATATGAAATTTTCATAATTTTTTCTAACATATTATTCAAAATATTTAAACTCAAAATTATGCATTGACATGCGTAATAGGGTCAACTGTATCGTATATTATGGGACGGACGGAGTAACAGTTTATATTTCCAAGATAATTTTTCTACTTTTGGATTCCTTAACCCGTGCCTAGGGCACTAGTTAACAAGACTCTTTTATTAATATACCTTCTTTATTGGCAAGCTCAGCATCAACTTGCGAGGGAAGTACTCTGTTATCATGGTAATGATAATGGCTATCAGATTCTTTGGTTGTTACAATGATTCGCTTCAACCATTTCACCATTCTTCCGGCAGTGAAACCAGGAACGATAACCCGTACAGGAAAACCGTGATCAGGAGCTAAAACCTCACCATTTTGCATATACGCCAAAATGATATCGCTAGTGCGATCCAATGCAACCTCGCTGAGGATACTAGTTCCATATTTTGAACCACCACCACCTGGAAGTTCCTCAGCACCTTCAAAGCATACATAGAGGGCCCCACTTTTACGGTTAAATATTCCACAACGCTTGAGCACGGTTCTCAATGGTACACCACGCCATACTGAAGTGGAGGTAGCAGACGGACCCCAGTTAAATCCAATAGTCTGCTTCACCATATTCTGCTCCTTGCGACGATTCGCGGAGCAAACAAGCGTGACAGGAAATTCACGGCTTGGGAAGTCGTTGATGAGTTGGTCCATCGTGAAACATGCTGGGTTTTTTACCAGACCAGTTACTTCGATGGACCAATCATCCCAACATGCTTTGGGAACATGTCCGTGATTACGAACATAGTGGAGTGGAACGGGAGTTATGAAGCCGTGGTGCATGAGGCTTTGGAGTGGTGGCTCGGAGTTGAATGGGTGTTTACCCGTGAGACGGATCAAGGAAGGGTTTCTTTGAATCCAGTGATCTAAGGTACCCACATCACGAGGGTCTAACACTGAGGATTCTACTTCAGATATTCCCTTTAGGATTATGTTTTTCACCATGCTCAAGTACTTTTCATCCTCTTCTTTGTTTGAAGGATCCGATAGCAATGGTGTTTTTGGGCTCATTGTTTTAAAGGGTTCAACGACGTTATATTCAAGGCCATTGTAGTAGGGTCGACGATTTTCAATGGAAGTAGACATTGAGGAAAATTGATTAGGACCGTTTTGTTCAAGGTATAGTATATTTTTAGCAAGACTCCAAGTGAATGAATACTAAAGTAAAATGGAATCTTGGTTTGTGATGAAAAAATGGAGGAGGGAGGGGTTTTTTATAGAGGCATCGTGGATTCATGGTGTGAATGGGCCAAGGGGCTATAGTGAATCAAATTAATCACGTTTTTATTCCTCTTCCATAAAAGCTGTTTCGAAAGTGATGTTATTTTAGTCAAACACTCTTTACAAATATTGAAATTTACTCTTATCTTTATCTTTATTACTCCCTCCGTCCTTATATATAAGACCCTTTTGCCAAAATCACAGGAATTAAGATAGTGAATATTTGTATTAAAGTTGTTTGTAATCACTATTGTTTTACAATTTTATCCTTTAAGAAAGAAGGTTAGTTTATGTTTTCAACATGTTATTTATTGTTGATTGAAGAAAAAGATGTATAATAAATAGGGGCATGCATGTAAAGAAATAATTAATGTAGTTGCAAATAACAAAGGGGTCTTATAAAAAGGGACAAAAAAAAATTCTCAAAAGGATCTTATAATTAGGGACGGAGGGAGTATATATATTTGCACTATTTTTTTTTAAAGTACACGTGGCAATCTATTAGTGAAAGAATCATAATTGCATTTAATGTTTTCTTTCATCTACACACCAACATGTTTTTTTTTTGTGAGGGAATATACACATCAAAATGTCAACTGCTAAAATTCGGACGATTATTTATTGTACCATGATTGCAACCGAAAATTATGGAAAACAAAGGGTAATTTATTTCTTATTTTTTTAATTGGAACTTCAAATTTTACTTTTACTAAAAATCAAAGAAAAAAAATTAGAATACATCATCTTTGTACTCTAAATAATATTTGATTCACGTCATTTGAACAAATTCTTTCAATAATATATTAACATGTGTCGATATTATTTTGTTGAACCAATCATATTGCATCAATTATAAAAATAATTGTAATTATAATGTATATCATATAAATATTTATCTTGCATAGAATCAATAGTCATTTTATCTATATTAAAAATAATTTACACTTAAAAAGGAATTATTTTATCGTGTGTAAATGTAATTAACTTGTGTTATCGCGATTTTCGGGTGTCAAGTCATTAATTTAGCTTGAACCTTTCAATCTTTGATATTCTCTATTTTTTCTTGGGAAGGGCAAAATTGGAAAAAAAAAAACCCTTAGATTCTAAGTTCGGGGGTCGTTTTCGCTACGGGAAGGTGTTAGGCACCCGGAACGATTATGGTATTCCATAAGAACCGTTATCCTAAGTCTATTTCTACGCTTTATTTTTATTGCCTACTTATTTAAAAGAGAAATTTTATTTGAGTGAAGAATGGGGGGAGAAGATGATTGAGGTTTTTATTTTACTTGGAAAATGATTTTTGAAAAGGAGGAGAGAAGCCGTAAGGCATAGAAGAAAAATGTCGAATTTGATCTTTATTTTTATTTCACAAAAAGGCATTGGAGTTTTGACTCCAAAGTTTGTTTGAAAAATTTAGCCTATTTCGAAGGAGAAATTTCACTAGGCGTCGGATTCCTAAACATACACCTAAATCGATAATCATGCAACGTGTGTGCGAGTGTCGGTGCTTGTGTCGGTGTACATTATTAGAGAGTCCATAGTCCTTTACATTGTCCTAGATACATTCTATGGTCTGGCAAAAATCTTAAAAGAAATTAAAACTATCTAAAATATTACATGCCAAAGTAACATTGAAATAAAAGAGATAAACCCTAAACTATGAGGAATAGGAATGGAATTGTGAAATGCTTATGAAATGTATGGCACATGAAATGAAATGGTTAGTAATCATAAAGCACAAAATAGTAGGAAATAAACAAAAAGAAATTGCATAAGAATGGCAAAAAGAAAGTAATAAAGTGGTAAAAACCTAAAAAATTTGATATGATACCTAAATGTGCTTGTGACCCATAATTCTCACATCATGGCAATTTTGAAAGAGATTTTGTTTCAAGCCATGACATGAAATTAATAGAGACACATGCAAGCAAAGTATCACACCAAATTCATAGAGAAATTTGACACTTTATTCCTTAAGACAAACACTTATTGTTTGCAAAACAAGAAATTTACAAAATCATATCCAAAAACAGCAAAAAGGACACATGATCAGAGGCATATTCATCACAATATTGTATATCAATCATCCATGTCACATATCAAAGTATCAAGAACAAAAAAACATAACCAAAAGAATACCAAAAATGTAAAAACACATGGGAATTAATTCATGCCATTTTACCATTTTTTTTTACATTCAAAACACAATAAAAATACCAAAAATGTATCAAGAAACACCTAGGATTTTTAGGAATTTTTGTAAAAATTTGTGGGCGAGAAACAGGTTCAGATAGCAAAAGTAGGGGTGCAGACAGCAAGAAAAAACAAGAAATTCTCAAAAAACTAAGCCCAAACCTAAAGCCCAACACACAAAACTCAGATTGCACAGGAGACGTTGGATTGATCCAGGGTAGGAAACCCTAGATCCAACGGCCAGGAATGAAGGAGGTTGGACCGGTCCTGAACCGGTCCGGTTCACTGGCTTTAAAAAGGGGGAATCCGGTTTTTTCTCATTTCTCTTCCTCTCCTTCTCTCTCTTCTCTCATTCTAGTGAGAGAAGCTCCCACTTCTCTCTTCCCTCTCTCTCGCCGGAACTTCATGAGGAAGATGAATCTTCATCTTCTCCGGTGAAGCTTGCTCTTCCGGCGCGGTGGCCGGCCACCCAAGGGTGGCGGCGCCGCCGCCGGAGTTGAACAACCTTCTCCGTTTTCGAAATTTTTTTACACTTTTAAATATCCTTTTTCATCCTAAACACGAATATGGCACTGGATTTCTCATGCGAAGCGTGAATCAACGTAGATCTTAGGATCTTTTTTGCGGTTTTGAAAGAAATTCTTTTTAAGTTTTTTTGCTTTTTCGGTTGGAAACTTTTGAAACTCTACAGATCTACACTTGATTCGCCTTTGTTGATGTTCTTAAAAAAAAAAAGATGAAGTTTGAGTTTTACCTGTGATTTTGGTTGGAGATTTCGAACGAGATCTTCGGAAAACTTGAATATTGGTGCGGTTTTGATTTTCTGGCTTGGATCCGAAAATAAATCGGTTCTTCTCTCCTTCTTCTTTGTTGGTCCGGACCGGTTCTTTCCCTCTTCTTCTCAAACTTTCGGATCCTTCGTGATCGTGCTTGGATTCGTTGCTAATGGCGACGGATCCGCACTGGAATTGTGAAGGATTCGGTTCAATGATGATGATTCTTTGATGAATCACTGAGAACTGTGATGAATTCGAGTTCTGGAAAATTTTCTAGGGTTTTTGTTCTTGGTGATTTTCTATGATTTTTCTGTTTTGATTTGTAACTGAATGGAGAGAGAAGAAAAAATCTGTTTGTGATGTGTCACTGACTTTTTTTTGACTGTGCATTGAATGCGCCTTTTATAGGCTGCCACTTGTATTTGAGACCCAATGGGACACTGCCACCTGGAATTGGACCTTGCTGCAAAAAGAAAAAATAAAAGGACTAAACTGCAATTAACAAAAAGGACTTAAAAATGCAATTTTAAAAAAGTATTGGACTAAAACGTAATAAAAATAAAATAAAATTGGACTAAAACTGGTAATTTGGACAAAACGTAAAGTGAAACTTAAAATAAAATCAACAAAAGGACTAAAACGAACCGAAAATTGACATGAGGTATTTCAAAATACCTCCCTGTCAAAATTTTGACAGGAAAAGACCAAAATGCCCCCTAGGGACTAAACTGACCCAAATTGACTCAGATGCAATTTTGAAATGATTTTTTTAAACAAAGACTCAACAATAATTCGTACAGACAAGTTGAAAAGACTCAGAGGCAAACACAGGGACTAAAATGGGTTCCACTGCAGGAAATGACCAAAATACCCTTTTTGTATGATTTTTGAAATAAAATGCAAGAAAAAGTAACGCGACGTTTCAGAGAGTTCTTAAATGACTTGTAATGTCAGAAAAGACAGAGGCAGTAAAATACGTTTAAAAAGAGGGTAAAGATTCAGAGAAAAAACAACAGCGAATTGACAAATATCAGTGTTAAAAAAAAGAAATTTGAACGAGTATTTTTAGGTCCAAAATCAGGGTATAACAACTTGCACTAACTTTTTTGATTTGTTTAAAATTAAACCTCACAAATGAACATATTTCTTTTGTAAAAAAAAAAAATTAACATATTTATTTTCCTCCCTCTTTTCTATATGTTTCAATCATGTCATGAAACCAATTAGATCATAACATGTGTCAATGAGATTTCTAAGCCAATTGAATTCTAACATGTGACATTTTTTTCATCATCATATTATTTAATGACGGTTTGGGATTCAAAGATAATTTGTTGGTTTCCCCCCTATATATAGTTGATGAATCTTGCATCATTTTCATCTCCTCACTTCTTTCATGCAATTTCTGATAACATGTTTGAAATCAATTCAGTAGAAGAATCATGGTTCTAATGAATTGCATGTATTTGGTTCGTTTTTCTTTGGTTCGTTTGTGATGTAAACGATAACTCAATCATTTGTTCAATGAATACGGTTCTAATGTATGAATCTATATCTTAATCGCGAAAAAAAACATGTTTCATATTGATATCATGGCTATTTACTTCGATGTGGTCGTTTTAGTTATATTCATTTTATTTATTTTTGTTTTAATATATATTATTTTATATTCAAACTTAAAAACATGAATAGTAATTTGTTCAATTCTTCTCACATCCTTCTCTTTTATTTTTATTATTGTGGAATACACATAAGTTCACGATTCTGATTCCCTTTTAATAAAACATTATAACTAATAATTGTTAAAGAAATCAATACATGAATAATATATCATGTACATGTTCTATTTCCGGTGTTTTTAAAAATGAATCAAAAACTTTCGTGTTTGACTTCTCTTGCTTGAAAGAGAAATATTATATTGTCAAATAAAACATATAATTAAATTAAAGAAATGATAAAATATCAATGAAAATTAATGAATGAATATAAATGAGAAAAAAAAAAACTATTCAAATAAGGCTTATAAAGTCTTCAAGAACATGTATATTTGAAAATTTCTTTTAATTAGTATTTAATTTAATATCCACAAGAGCGACCCTATGATTCCATGTAAATTGTCTCCCATGTTAATTTCCTCTAAGATAAAAAATTGTTATAGTTAAAAAAACCAAACATATGGTTCATTAAAAAAATTAACTTAATACCTATCAAGGACTTATTTCGTAAAAAAGACCCGTTTGTTACAACATTTTTTGTAAAAACAAAATGTTTCCATGTTAGGTTTTGTTTGTTAGATTTGAAAAAAGAAAATCTAAAAATAAATGACTTAAAATGTGTATATACAAAGGTAAGGGGTGTCTAATAATATGGAACAAGTGTAAAGGTGACTCTTATTATTTTTAGCAAACATGTCGTATAAGTTAAGAGTAAAAATTGACTCCTAAAATTCTATTAGATTTGAATAATTATATTTTCAATAATAATCACAACTTTTAGATCAATTCAAACATTTGATTTTATCTCAACCACATTCAAAGTCACAAACATGATTGATTTTGATGAGCTGATACAATAAAATTTCTACACTAACATTCAAAATAAACATGTTTACATTATATGCCCCAAAATATAAAGTTGTTTTGAGTAATTTATCTTAAAACTCATTTGAGTATTATGCTGAATTCACTATAGTAAACAAATAAAGAATAACTTATGTTTGTAAACTAAAAAGTATCTTAAGTTTTTTCAATAATATCTATAAATCAAACGAGGAAAGTGTTTAAAATAGTTTTTTTTTTATTTTTAAATTTGATATTCAGTTCAAGGACCGATTAATTCAATTAGATCAATCTCACGAGCATATACTATGAGACTAACAAAAGTGTCTTGAAGGATATTTAGATAGGAATATACTGGAACATGTCATTATTAGAAAAGTTAAAAAAAAATTAGCAAAATAAGAACGTAAACACTCCTTAACTAATAATTACATAATGAATGTCATTAAATTTCTATTTGATGAACATTAATAATCATTTCAAAGTCAAATAAATTTTCGCATAGAAAAAAACTTCACATATATATATACGGTGAACTTTCAAAATTATAATAAACATTTCAATTGCATTGCAACTTTAATAATTAATTATATGTCATAAATTATAAGTTATATGCCATAAAATTTTCATTCACAATCATTGTTCATGTGGTAGCACATTAAAAAAAAATGAATGTCATTAAATTTGTACTTGATAAACATTAATAATCATTTAAGAGTCAAATAAATTTTCGCATAGAAAAAACTTCACATATACTACCTCCGTCCCTAAATATAGGAGTCTTTTGCCAAAATTGCGGAGATTAAGAAAGTTGGTTGTAGTATTAAATTTGTATATAATTACTATTGTTTTTACAATTTTATCCTTAAGAGAAAGAGTAAATTTATGTTTTCAATATAATATTTATTGTTGATTGAAGAAAAAATGCAAAATAAATAAGGGTCTGTTGTTAAAGAAATAATTAATGTACTTGGAAACACCAAAGGGATCTTATAAAAAGGGACAAATTATTTTTTCAAAAGGGTCTTATAATTAGGGACGGGGGTAGTATATGGTGAACATTCAAAATTATAATGAAGATTTCAATTGTATTTCATTTTTTATTTTTTTAGGGATTAAAATTGAATATTTCAATTTTAATTGTTAATTATATGTCATAAATTATAAGTTATATACTACACAATCATTTTTCACCTGGTAGAACATTAAAAAAAGGTTATAAAATGACATTTGTTTGTGAAAGAACTTTAAATTGATTGTTTAAAGAAAAACTTCAAGAGCATTAAGCACTCAAATATATAAAAAATAAAAAAAATAAAAAATTAACAGTGTCTAATATGGAAGAAGTGTAAAGTTGACTCTTATTATTTTTTGCAAACTTTAATAAAATATTGCATTTTTCTTAAAAGAAAAATATTGCATCGGGGTTTCTTTTAGATCATTTTCTAGATGTCCATATTATATTGATCCAAACATACGACTCAAATAACAAATATTTTTCAATCAAGTAAAAAACAAGGGGGGTTTTCGATCACGAAAACGTGATGTATAAGCTAAGAGTAAAAATAGAGTCCTATAACTATTAATTCTATTGGATTTGATTAATTATATTCTCATTAACAATCACAACTTTTAGATCAATTCAAACATTTGATTTTATCTTAACCATATTCAAAGTCACAAACATGATTAATTATGATGAGCTGATACTATAAAACTTTCTACACTAACATTCAAAATAAACATTGTTACATTAAAATGATCTACACATATGATTCACATTGATATAAGTTCTTTCACATCATTATGAATAGGGCACATCATAACAAATTAGCCTAAAATATGATGAGGATGAAACTTTAGAAAAAAGTAGAAATAGGGGACAAATAATGGTGGTAAAAATAGATGGACTAAAAAACCATTTTCTTTTAAAACAAATAGGGAGATTAAAAGTGGATTTAAGCCTTATTTTATTTTATTTTTAGTGCCTACCAAATAAATTCACGTAGTTTTAGTCCCTGTTAAAATTAAATTTGTTTAATCATCCTTAAACTCTTAAAAATTTGTTTTATTTTTGCATCAGAGTGAATGACATCCAAAAACTAAAAAAAATAGTTCATCATAATGTTGGGCTTTCAGGGGACCTAAACTGGGTTGAATAATCACATTAGGCTAAAAACAACTAATCAGGTGAGATTGACAATGTATGTTCATCCAAATGCATAAGACATTAGGTATATGGGTCATCTCACTTATATATTTTTCAGCATCTACTCTTGCATCTAATGTGAAACTTTCACTCACATTTGACATATTAACATATCTCCCTGAAATGTGAGACTCTATGCATTTGTGATCTGGTAGCATAGCAGACATGTCATGGTAGGGGGTTGGTGGTGGTTTCATGAAGAGATATTTTAATTGAGATATTTTAATTCCTTTATTTGATGAAAGAAATGATTAGGGAAAAAAAGAGTGTATGCTTTGTCTGTGGCTGTTTAGATAATAGAGTGAGTTACTGATAATTTTATGGGTTAATTGAAGGAGTTAAAAAATTTTGGTTAAATGTTTTGCCAAAATATTAGAGTAAATAAAAAAATGCCACATTATTTTTGAATTTCTAATAATCATATATGTTTTCAACTCAACGCAACACATGTAATTTTCCATAAATTCCATCAAAGACAATAAATGAAGGAATTTGAAGTAATATAGATTGTATAAAAAATATATAATGAAAGAAAATGACTTCCAATAACTAAATTTTAAGATAAAAAAATTAAACAAATGACATTCAAAAACTAAAAAAAAAAATGGTTTATCATAACGTTGGGACTTGCGAGTGAGCCTGCACTGAGTTAGACCATCGTATTAGGCCAATATCAACCATATAAGTGAGATTGACACCACATCTTTACACAAAATCTAAAGACCTTAGTTATATGAGTCATCACACTTATTTTCTATTCAAAATCTACTATTCAATTCAATGTAGAACGTAAACTCACACTTGACTCATTAACATCGCTTTATCAAGTGTGCGACTATCCACGTTCACAATCATGTAATATAGTCAAATATGATCAAACTAAGGCACAAAGTGTTCAAGAATGTGGGTTGGAAGTGGATTAATTGAGGAAGATTTATGTTCCTTTGTTTCATGGACAAAGAGAAAGGAAACTAGAAAGAAAATATGAATATGACAAAGAGAAAGGAAACTAGAAAGATATAATTTTTCAACTATGATAATGAATAATAGTTTTCAAATTTAAAATAGAAAATTATAGATATTTTAAGCATCTTTTTTAACAAGTTTTTAAGGATCTCTCAAAACAAAACAAAAAAACAAGTTTTTTAGGATAAAAATTTGTTAAGAAAAAAATGAAAAATAAAAAAACTAAATGACATAAACCTAGGCCAATAAACAATTATGGACATAATCTTTTCCATTAACTCCAGTGATTGTCTTTGTATTAATTATCTTTATTGTCACCTTAAATTTCATTTGAAAATATTATGATATTTAATCAAATTAACTTTACCCACAACAATATAGGAGAATGAACATGAAATAAAATTAATTTGCGATAAAAAATTTATATGTATGCAACAATGCCTTAAACTATATTGACATTTTACTCATTATAGAAGTTTCTTATATGTAGCACTATCATAACTAATTATAGTTTACATATTTTTTGTTTTGCATCATGAGAATTGATATAAAATTTATGCTGCATTTTTTTTATGTGATTTGAAAAATTTATAGGCGAAATTTAAGGTGTTTTCTCTCTATAAAATCAAAAAATAAAAATATTAATAGCATCTAAACTAGGCACAAGATATGTAAATAAAAGATAAAAAACAAATATAACATGCACCAACAATTTTTTTTTTTAAAGGATAACACATAGCTGTTATAATTTAATAAGGAAGCAAAAATTAGTAGAATCGATGTCTATTTTCCAGATAGGAAACAATATTTAAAGGTCAAAGGCAAAGCAAAACCTTTTCGTTTTTCTCTATAAGGAATGATGTGGTGGTGTATAAAATACATTGATTAAGTTCATATTATTTGTTTCTATAAAAAGGTTCATATTATTTGTAGAAGCAAAAAAAATAAAAAACAATGGTGATAAGAAGGGTCAAAGAAAAAGGTTTTTATTTGTATATAAGGAATGATTGAATTAATAGTACATAAAAAATATTATTTAAGTTCATATTATTTGTGGAAAAAAATAAAAATATTTGTGATAAGTATAAAATAAATTACTCATATGTTTTTTATTTACTCATGTGTTTTTAAAAACAACTTTATACTTTTTTTTTTCATTTTCATATGATGTAATTTTTTTTATAATTATATTATAAATTATTTTTGCAGCAAATTTTGGATCTATACGTTAATGTAGTGATTTTCTTGAATTTTTTCTATAGATATTGATTCTAATTTCACCATTCTTCTTACAATTCCGATATTGAACTAAAGATTTCAAAATTCTTTTCAATTTTATTTATTTTTGGGTTTTCAACAATACTCACTATTTGTAAAAAAAAAAAAAAAAAAAACTTATAACTACTCTAATTTTTTCAGTGTCTCCAAAACCAATTATCTTATTCGATTAGTACACATGTTTGTCTACATTTTCCGTTATTGGTGTCAAACAAGCACATAATAAGAAATACTATGAAAAATATTGGGAAGAAGAATATAACAAATAGTACGAAAAATATTGAGAGGAAGAGATAAATAGAGAAAAAAAATCAATGAAGTGCAGAATCCGAACCTTGCATATATTATATTGTCCATACCAACTGAGTTTTGCTCACGAGAACATTAACTAAAAAGTTTATATACATAGTAAAAATTTCCAAATCCTCTATAAATAATCCAAACAAAATGTATATATAGATATATAAAGGCTTAATACATGCTTTGGTCCCTTAACTTATTTTCGGATTTCATTTTGGTCCCCTAACTATAAAGTGTCTCAATTTGGTCCCTTATGTCTTCTGCCGTTACCTCTTTTTGTCCTCTCCGTTAGTTTGTTTTCAAAAATAGTTAATCATTGTCCACATGTCATTTAAGGTTGGAGATCAAGGGCTAGATTTGAAAAATACACAAGTATACAATGGGCTCATAACATATAATCATTTCTATTTTTCTTGATTTTCCTAAAAATATAAATTTAAAATCACCATCTTTTTATATATTTTTAAAATAATTTGTATCCAGATTTTTAAAAATTAAAATATTTTTCAGAATTTTGTAGCAAAAAAATAAAAAAAATCTGACCTTTTTTTTAAAATTTCGTAATAAAATTATTTTTTTTCAAATTTTGAAAAAGATTTTATAAAATTCAGGAATAACTTTTTTTTTTTCATATTTTATAAAAATCTGAATTTTTTATATATTTTTCAAAATTAAAATATTTCCAGAATTTTGTAGAAAAAATTAAAAATAACCTTTTTTTCTAAAAAAAAATATGACCTTTTTTATAACCTTTTTAAATTAATAATTCTGGATTTTTTAAATTAAAATATTTTCCAGAATTTTGTAGAAAAATTCGTATCCATATTTTTAAAAATTAAAATATTTCCCAGAACTTTGTAGAAAAATTTTTAAAAAACAGATTTGATAAAAATTATGGAATAATTTTTTTTCTTCTAATTTTAAAATCTGAATTTTTTATATATTTTTCCAGATTTTTAAAAATATTAAAATATTTTCCAGAATTTTGTAGGAAAAAAAAAATTAAAAAAACCTTTTTTTTCCGAAAAAAAAACTGACATTTTTTAAAAATTTCGTAAAAAAATAAATTTTTGCAATTTTTTTAATTTTGAAAAAAAAATCTGGAATATTTTTCTCTTCATATTTTATAAAAATATGAATTTTTTTATATATTTTTGGCTTCAAAAAAATCAGGTGTTAATCATTCACCGTAGGCTACAATAAACCTACATGATCCAACGGTTTCTATTTGAAAAATAGATCAAACAGTTAAAATGTAACGGAGATGACCAAAAGAGGTAACGGCAGAAGACATAAGGGACCAAATTGAGACACTTTATAGTTAGGGGACCAAAATGAAATCCGAAAATAAGTTAAGGGACCAAAGCATGTATTAAGCCATATATAAATCAACAAACTCTGTTGTTTGTCAGATTATTTTCTATCTCATTTCCATTTATTTTAGATCAAATTACTTAAATCACTTTCATGTTTTTTTTTATTATATATTTTCAAAAATTAATTTTTTTACTCAAAGTTAAAATTATTAATCTTCTAAACAGACTTTACAAATATTGATTAGTCAATAATTCATAACAATCTATGTTGAGAGAAAGTTTTGTTCCACTTATTTATTTTGTCTTTGTGCTGGGTTCTTTTTTTTTTTAAGCAAATATTAATTGGTTGTAAGTTTATAGAGGGAAGGGAAAAATGTTAGTTTATGGGGTCAATTTATGGTCAATTTTGCCCCTAAATCACCTCTTCAAAGAAAAAAATTCTTTCCCTTTTAGTTAAATAAGACCTTTCCTTATATTTTAATTTTTCTTTCGTTTGTTTTTGTCATTTCATCATCATAGCATGACTCAGTTTGTTTTGATTTTCTGTTTATGAAAATCAATTCTTACTACTTTATATAAACACTGTTGAATATTAATTGATTACATGATTGATTTTATTTCTCATGATGATCTTATAAATAATAGCATGAAATATTTTCATACTCAAGGGTGGTTAAGACCATCTACAATAGGATCTTTCTTCTATTTAGAATCGTATTTTTATAGACACCCTCGTTCTCCTATTATTTGTGTGTTACACATGATCACTTCGTTGTAAATTACGTCATTGTCAATCAAAGTACATTTTTGTTTCTTTACTATGATTTCAACCATATGCAAAGTTGTTACTTAAACCGTGTAATTTCCAATCATTTTTTTTTATCTTTTCGAATTTTAGTTTTTTTTTTTGAATTATTAACAGGATTGAAAAAATATATTTTTTTAAAAACTTATAATTGAATTGATTTAATATTTCAAATATTAGATAATTATGAATGAATAAATACACTACTGTCAAAATTAACTGATACATATTTATTACTAAGGTCCATTTGATATATTTTTGAAGGGTTGAGTTTGAGAGATATTTTATTTTTTGTAGTCAAATGGGGTTCAATTATGAACCAGTTGTATCACGCTCTAAACGTACGAATAAAAGGAAACAATAACAAAAGAAGATGAGGAAAAAAAGAAAGTCCTTAAGTTAATCTGGTAAAATATCTCTAGAGTTTGAGAGATTAAATCTTATTAAATATTTCGGATGAAAATAATACAAAATAAATGCTTGCTGAAATTATCAATTTTCAAATATTATTGTTATTATTATTATCATTATTAATAAATATTGATTTTTAATGTTTTTTTAGATATACTAATTAAATGTATCAATTAAGTTTGCTAACTAACTTTATATTTGATATTTTATCGAGTTATTATGAAATTGGTAGGAGTTTACACCACCGTTTAGCAATGACTAATCTTGGTTCGAAAACCTGTAGGACACATAAGGTGAGTTCTCTCATCTCATCCAAATATTTTCCATACGCATGAGACAGAAATTGAACTACTATCCACATGCTTAAGAGGCTCTAATCTATTATCACTTTGATAAAAAAAAATTCTAGCGTCATAGTATACATGTTACTTCTATGTGTTCGTAGAAGAGATGAAATTGGATCTGCTAATGAATAAGACAAGAAATTAAATTATGTATTACTGATAAACTTTCTGATGTATTTGTGAGAGTATAGGAAACATAATGAATTGATGGAGATTTTATGGATTTGTTGAAGAAGTTGAATATTATTGGACAATTTTGCTACCAAAATATTAGAGTTATTAGAATATGTACATCTATTTAAAATGCCCAATAAATATGTATTTTGTCAACTCATCAAAATACATCTACATTTTTCTATTGCAAGATCCAATGAAATAACAAAAGTGAGGAATTTTAAATGATAAAGGTTGAATTTTTTTTTCTTCTTATGAAAGCGAATTACATTCAAAAACTAAAATTTAAGATAAAATATTAAACAAATGACACTCAAAAACTAACGAAACAACCCATCACATTAGGCAAAGATCCTACATTGGATTATATTATCACATTAGACTAAGAACAATCACAGAAGTGAGATTCACATCACATCTTCTTTCAAAGTCTGAAAGCATTATGTATATGAGTCATCTCACTTAAATGTTTCTCATATCTACTATTGCATACAATATAAAATTTTAACTCACACTTGATACATTAACATCTCTCCATTAAGTGTTAGGATCTTTGTGTTTGTAGTCCACCACCCAAAACAACCCTCGCTCCCTCACAATGTCTAACCGAGATATAATACCACCGCTGGACTTTATGTGGAATCTTAAACTGATGTAGATTGACAATTTGGGGAAAGAGGAAACCACACAAGTGATAATAATACCACCACAACTTCATCCAAAATTTTAAGACTTAAAGTGTATGATTTTTGTTAGTATATATAATATATGCGAGGACATTCTAGCCCGTGCTTGGCACGGGTTTCCATGCTAGTTATATTTAAAAAATTACTTTTAACATTTATTTAATAATTAATGTATCTGATCTATAACAACTTATATCATAAGTTAAATACATTAATTATAAAAATTAAAAATGATTTTTTTTTATTATAATGATCGGATGAAGTACATTAATTGAGCAACTTTGAGTAAGTCCGTATAATCCAAAAAGTAATGCCACGCATGTTTCGTGCTCTGCTAGTTTTTGTGTAAATTCCTTAAAGACTTTGAGAAAGTCCATTCCTGCATATAAGTCAAATAATTGAAACGTACATTGAGAACAACTTTCAGTTGGAGCAAATACAGGTGGTGTTCTCATTACTTAATTCTATTTAAACAATGCGAAATGTGTGTAGTTTATCGTTAAAAAACAATAAAACCTTGTTGAAATGTCAACAGAAATCCATATACCATTTGGGAAAAACAGATAATCCTGTAACAATGGAAAATCTAAAGAAAAAAATACACAAGAAACATGAGCATGAAAAAGTCTAAAATTTAAGTGAAAATAAAAAAAATATAAATTAATAAAAATTAATTGAATTAATATTAAAACTTGAAATAAAATTAAGTGAAAATAAAAAATACATTGGAAGTTATAAAGAAACGGTTACCACTTGTAAAGAAACGGATGGAGTAGTTATTTGAGCAAATTTGCAAGTACATTGGAAGTTAGTTTACGAATACCACTTGTAAATTTACTTATTTGACAAATTTTGATTGGTTGATTTACAAACTATCCATAGTTCTTGAAAGCCTGTACCTTACCTAAATTAAATCATAATATTGAGGCATCTAATATGAACTTGATTTAAAGATGGGCTTTACTATTTTTAATAAATTTTAATAAGCATGTGTTTGGTACAACATACTCCCTCTGTCTCAGTTTAACTGAGCCATTTTTTCATTTCACACGGATTAAGAAAAGTGTATAAAGTAAAGAGGGAGAAAAATAGTTTTGAGTGCATTTTTCAAGTATTGATGCATTTTTCTTTATCATAAATGTAATTTAGAATATATTGAATTGAGAGTTGTGAAAGTAGTATTAATTAGAGTTATAATTGGAGAAAAATAATTAATGTTGCATTGAAAAGTGAAATGGGTTAGTTAAACTGGGACGGAGGGAGTATAATTATTCATTGATATTGTAAAATGACATATATAATTTGAAACTTTTTTTCTTTCTAAAATAACATAATTTAGAAGAGAAATGTTAACAAGTGTTCTTTTAAAAGTCAAAAGAAGAAATTTTTTCTTAAAGATTGTGCATTCAACATATTAAAACTTCAAAAAAGAATTTTTTCTACATAAAATTTATTTTATAAATCATTTCTTCTTTTAAATTCTTAACAAATGCATTTAGGGAACTTATTAGCATAATCTAATTTTTTAAATGGAGTATAATATTTCAAAACTTCGCCTTTCTCGTATGCAAAATACTATAAGCATTGATTTAGTCACATACCCGTCAATCATTTTCATCATATATTCGTTGACCTTCTCGTTTTTTATCATCTTATAATTGCTTATCCTTTAATTGTAAACGTGTGTTCTCATTCATGGATTTTTTTTATTTTATTATTTTTTTTTTGTAGTCGCTATCTCCTCTCTCTTTTCATTGTTAATGCGAGTTTATTAATTAGTACTCCCTCCGTCCCTAATTATAAGATCCTTTTGAAAAAAAAAATTTATCCTTTTTTATAAGACCCTTTGTTATTTCCAACTACATTAATTATTTCTTTACATGCATGCCCCTATTTATTATATATAATTTTTTTTAATCAACAATAAATATCATATTGAAAACATAAATCAATTCTCTCTTAAAGGATAAAATTGTAAAAACAATAGTAATTACAAACATATTTAATACAAATATCCACTATCTTAATTCCCGTTATTTTTTCAAAAGGGTCCTATAATTAGGGACGGAGGGAGTATGTTATGTTAGTACTAGGTATAGTTTGATTTTTTTGAGATGAAGTTTGAACTTTCTTCTCAAACTCTTTTATAGGATATAATGAGTTTAATAAGGACAATCATGCAATTTTAAAGGACTTTCATTTTTATATATTGTTAGTAGATATGGGAAAGTCGATATGATAAGATTTTGAAAACTGATGATTATTTTTAATATATAAAAATCAATCTATTGTTTCTATTAAATAATTTTTTATTTTATATGCAAAACTTCACTTAATGTTTGTTGGACGATTATAAATCAAGGAGATCATGAGTTTTAATAGGCTTGATACATGCTTTGGTCCCTTAACTAATTTTTAAATTTCATTTTGGTCCTCTAACTATAAAGTGTCTCAATTTGATCCCATAAATTTTCTGCAATTACCTCTTTTGGTCCTCTCCGTTAGTTTTTAACATTAAAAGACTAAGGTGAACTATATTTAAAGGTGGTTCACCATAGACCGTATTAAATTTTTTAATTTTAACCATTTGATTGATTCTTTAAAAGATGACTGTTGAATTATGTAGGGTATATTGTACTTTATTGTAAATCACTAACACCTAATACTTTTCTCACTTTCTTCATCTTCTTCTCTCATCTTCATCACCTTCAACAATCCTACCCAGAAAGAAGAAAAAATCAATAGCACAAATTAAAACACATAAACTAGAATTAAAACACATAAACCTTCAAATAGAATTAAACCCATATTTTTTTTTTCTTAAAAAAACCAGAAATCATCATCATTAGCATCAACAACACAAATCAAATTCAACCCATTTTAATTCTTTTCATCATCATCTTCATGAATTAAAAACAATGGATTTCTCCAAATTCAGCACATCAACAACACGATACTTTGAACCAACAACATCATAAAAAAATATCTCTCTCTTCCCTTTCTCTCTTCCAATCCATTCATAGAAACATAACAAAAAAAATTGAATTCTTGCTTTTTTTCTCTTCCCTTTCTCTCAAATGTGTGGTACTGTAATCACACATAATCAAATGTGGGGTTTATTTCAATTCTTCCTTCCAGTAACTTTAAGTTACAATTCATGGGATTTGATTTTGGATAACGTCTGAATAAATAAAAAATAAAACTTTATTGATTTATTTAGGATTTTATGAGATCCAATTTCTTAGTTTATGAGTTTCAACTGAAGCAAATCGAAGTACATTCCTTCGGGGAGAGTTCGAACGGGATAAGAAGAAAGTGTGGGAGATGGGTGATCTATGGAAGTATGGAGATGAGGGAGAGACACGCTGAAGAAGAAGAAAATAAGATAGAAGACCTTTTGTAATCTTTTTGCAACCTTATCACTTATTTTGGTGGGTTTGGCTTTGAATAAATTTTGCCCTTTGTAATAATATAAAGCTATTTTGTAAATGAATCTAGGTATTTTTGTTGCGTTGAATTTGTGGAAGCCATGAATTCATGATCTTGAAGGCGTGAGTTGATGTTGAATTTGAGTTTTTTCAGGTATATTGTATGAATGTTGATGAATTTTGTATAAACATGAAAAAGCGGTGGAAGGAAAAAGATGAAGAGAGGGAAAAAAAATTATGTGGTGATGGTTCACTATTGTATATAATGGACCTGCAATCGAATGGTTGAAATCATATCAAAAATGTTAGAAATTAAAAAACTAACGGAGATGACCAAAATAGTAAACGGCAGAAGATTTATAGGACCAAATTGAGACACTTTGTAGTTAGGGGACCAAATTGAAAACAGAAAATAAGTTAATGGATCAAATGATATATTAAGCCGTTTTAATAAGGACGATTATGAAATTTTGTTTGACTTCAAGTTTTATACTCCCTCCGTTCTTTTTTAAGTGTCTCTTTTGGAGAATTTTTTTGTTTCTATTTAACTGTCACTTTCAAAATTCAATACAACATTAAATAATGTTTTATCAATATTACCCTTAGTTATTTATTGTAGAGAGAGAAATATATGAAATAAGATATTAAATGAATAAGGTCAGTATAATAAAAGTATAACTTATTGCATCAAAAGTATTAACAATTATTGATTGTCTTGGTTTGTGTAAAATGTCAAAATGTGACAATTAAAAAGGAACAGATGTAGTATATTGTTAGTAGATATGACCATTATCCATAATTAATTTTTAAAAAAACTAATAAATTAGTTTCATACTTATTCGTGAAAATTGGTTACACTTGTGATGACCATTATCCGTAAGAGCAATGATATTTGAACAACCATTTGGTACAAATTTTTTGACAACCTTCTTCTTCTCCCTTCTCATTTGTCAAAAACAATGGAGAGAGAAAAAGGAAGAGAGAGAGTAATAATATAATGTGAGTATGAGAGAGAAAGTTGTCTAAAAGTTGTCACTAAATGGTTGTACAAATATAATTTCTCTATCCGTAATTAATTTTTGAAAATATAAATAAATTAAATTTTACATAATGACCATTATGCACATAAAATTTAGGATATCATGAGTTTAATAAGGACAATCATGAAATTTTAAAGGACTTCGATTTTTATATATTGTTAGTAGATAAATTTATGCCATAATACATTGTTTTTTCCTATATGTAAGGTAGTTTGATAATAATAAGAAGAAAGAGTAAACAAATTGAATTTTATATTTTGCAAAACTACCATTAAGCACATAAAATTAAGCTGATCATGAGTTTAAGAAATGACAATTATGAGAATTTGTTGGTGTACAATTTTTAATATATTTTTATTATTAGACAAATAAATTAAATTTTGCAAAACGACCATTATGCACATAAAATTAAGGAGCTCTTGAGTTTTAATAAAGACGATTATGAAATTTTGATGGATTGCAATTTTTATATATTGTTAGTAGATTTTTCTAAAAACAAATAAATTAAATTTTACAAAATAACAATTATGCACATAAAATTAAGAAATCATGAGTTTTAATAAGGTCGTTTATGAAATTTTATTGGATTTCAATTTTTCTATGTTGGTGGTAAAAGTTCTCATTTTGATGTTAATTTTAAGCCTCAAAGTGGATTGGGCCGACCTTGTTAACTCATTAAGGTTCTGTTTGGTAAAAATAGTGGATGACTGATAAGTTAGCTGATAGCTTATAGCTTATGGCTGATAGCTTATAGCTGATGACTGATAGCTGATAAGCTACTTGAAGTGTTTGATAAAATTAGCGATTCAATTAGTTGATAGATGTAAAATTACATAAACGGATATTTTTAATTCATAATAAAGTTTATATCAATTAACGTTTAAAGTATTTAAAAATAAAAAATAAAAAATTGTTAATTTAATATTATTATTAAATTAATTTTTAATTCCTAAATGTTAATTTATATTTATTTTCATTTGCCTAAAAAAATTAGATATAAAGTGTAAAAAAGTTTAAACGTAACAATAAATAAAATATAGTTTGTAAAAATATATATATATATATATATATATATATATATATATATATATATATAGCATGGATATTTTGACTCCAAGAGTAAGTCTATAGACTTACTCCAAATCTTGGCCATTAATTCTAATATCAATCAATGATTTAAGTTGATTATTAATAATTGATATGACAGACTTTAATTTTCTTTTCTATGCTAGTTAAACACTCATCATCACAAAATAACAAAACAATTAATAACTTTTAATTGATTGATTTTGTAAAAAAGAAAAAAAAACTTTTAATTGATTGATATATATATATATATATATATATATATATATATATATATATATAGTGAAGGTAAACATAACGTTCTCTTTTTTTTTTTGTTGGAGAAAATTATTGTATTATTCTCCACAATTCTGATATATCATACAAAAATAACGTGTCATTTCCCAATAAAAAAAAAAGGTGACATTAAATATTGAAATAGTCACACAAAAAAAAAACGTAACAATTATAATGAAAAAAAACTTTAACGTAACTGTAAAAAAAAATATTTTTTCTATTGAGAAAAAAAAAAGGATCTTTCATTCATAAAAAAAAAAAAAAAAAAAAGCATTCATATTTAAAACATATGTATTTTACTTTATAATATAATAAATGATTAAGGGTAAAAAAAAATGGAATTTAGTTAGAATAATAAGGGTAAAATTTGAATTAAAAGTGAGACGCTATAAGCTCAAGCATTACTTGAAATAGCTTCCGAAAAATAGCTTATAAGCTCGTAAAATAAGCTCATGGTGAAAAAGTGTTACCAAACAATTTTTTTTTTGTCAAACGAGCTTAATAAGTTATAAGCTAATAGATGTGTCTTACCAAAGAGTTTCTAAGTCACACCAAAATTTAAAACTCTACTTTTTTTTATAACAAACCAAATACATGTGTTTTTTTTTTTTTTTTTGACAAAGATTAAAGATATGTGTTAAAAATTTGAAGAATATTTTTATACCGTTTAAATTAACTTATTTTTGAGCTTATAAAAAATAGCTTATGCAAATAAATAAATTTTTATGTTAATTTATAATTTTAATTGTATCTTCATTAATTGTTTCATTATAAACTACATTGACAAACTTTTTTTTTGTGAGTAAACATTGACAAACTTATAAATAATGTTTTGTATGACCTAAAAAATAAGACAATGCAAATAAACACAAAACGTGAAAGCTAAGTAGATAATGTTATGATATGTTGATGGATCTTTAAAAATAAACGTTGTATTGGTGGAGTGTAAACCCGTGACATAGCTATAACCATTACGTTGTCAAAAATAGAGAAAGAAGCTATAACCAAGAGTGTTTCCTAATACAGTCATAACTAAAAGAAAAATACGTAATGACTATTCAAGCTTCTACTTGCTAGTTGGTGTTTGAGGGTTTAGAATCAATCTCTCCATTGCATGTCTACATACATTCATTCTAGCCAATATAGTGCAAATGCTTTTCTTAAATAAAACACAAAATGATCACATTAATTATTTGACATATATATATATATGTATTATCATTTTACTTCTCAAAGAAATCGCGTTACCATTAGTAGAAAAACGTGTTATCTCAAAACTTGTTTTTATAGGATGTTATCTTTTTTTTCTTAGGCATGATAGGATGTTGTAAAAAAAGTCATATATTGTACAACACAATTTACCCTTTTCTAATAGTAAACAAAAACTAAACAGATTTTCTGTATGTGTGCTGTGTCCATGGAAAGAGAAAAATTAATGAAGAAAAATTACTAAGGTTACATTGCTTTAAGGAAATCAAATCAAATTACTAGTACAATATTTTACACCTACTATAAGCCCTAGTAAGAATATATATCACTATATAAGTAGCACAAGCCATTCTCACATTCCCATAACCCAAATTCAATTTTCAAAGATGAAGATGAATCACATTATTGTTTTCTTTTTTGTTCTCCTCTCATCATATACCTCACATGTTTCTTCTTCTGCCAATGATTTCTGTGTAGCAAACTTGCTCAACAATCCAGACACCCCTTCAGGCTATCCATGCAAATCACCAACAGTGGATGATTTTGTGTTCTCTGGCTTTGTACCTGGAAACTTAATCAACGAATTTAATGTAAAATTAACCAAAGTATCTGTCATTGAATTACCAAGTCTCAATGGACTCGATGTCTCTGCGGCAAGAGTAGATATTGGTGTAAATGGATCTGTTCCGATGCATACTCATCCCGATGCAACTGAATTACTAATCATGGTTCAAGGTAAAGTTACAGCTGGATTTATTAACCTTACAGAAGTTTTTGTCAAAGATCTTCAGCTTGGTGATATTATGGTTTTTCCTAAGGGACTAATGCATTTTGTTGTTAACTCCGGTGCTGAAGAAGCTATTGCTTTTGCTACTTATAGTAGCTCAAAGCCTAGCTTTCAGTTTCTTGATTATGTATTATTTAGAAATAACTTACCTACTTCTATAATTGCACAAACTACTCTTCTTGATGTTTCACAAATTAAGAAGCTTAAGGCTCGGTTTAACGGCACTGGCTAGGATTACTTATGAATATCGACTTCTATGTAATCAAGTGTGTTTGGTTATTATGTTTCTATGCCAATTTTCATGATAATAATACGAGAATATAGTATGGTTCTTTTCTAATCTCAATGATTTTTACTATGGTTCTTATTCTTATTATCATATAATCTGTTAACCGCAGATATGAAACTTAGCTATATAGTCAAAAAGATATTGATAGATTGACATGATACAATAAAAAACTTAGCACACATAATGTCAATCTTCTCGAATTAGCTAAAACCAATTTAATTGTCATGTTTTTTCTGTTTGCTAATTCGAGTTTAGATTCAGATTGAGTTCCATTTATCGATATCTGCCGGTCCTGAATGTTTCTTAACATTATAATTGGCATGGTTGAATGGCTGATTGTTCCATTCATTGTAGCTTAAGATAGATTGCCTCAATAAGGATTTGGATATTTTTATACCGATGCATTGAAGCAAGATAAGATGAGATCGCAAAAGCTAATCAAAATGTCATTGAAAAAACAAGTTAATTTTACTGTGCTGAAAAGTTTTGTCTAAAGTTTATTAAAGCTATATATTTACACCAAAGGATGGCTGACTGCTATGCAACTAAATGGACCATCTTTTAAATGAGATTTTGAACATCGTTGCCAAGACAAAGATTTTCAGTCTATAATAACAATCAACCTTGTCATCAATGTTTTATATTTCATAACTAATGATATATGCTTAGAATGGTATATGTACATGAATGAAGAAAGTATGAGACACTATTCTCAATGTTAAGATGCTTAAACCAACATACCATTTCCCAAATTGTCTTAAAAAAGGGCAACATTGTTTCTCATGTAAGAAAAAATCAGTTTCTAACATTGAGAACATATCACTATATATCTGAGTTCCCAAAATTTAGACTTATTGATTGTTGTTTTTCAGTGATTTTATTTCATATTAAAATGCAATCTATTACTTTTAATCTACCTAATCTAGCAATTTTGATTTCTATGGCAGTGATTTTGATTTTTTAGATTATTTTGATGGATTGAATAATCTGCTTTTATCTTTGCAATTTTAGATTCTTCCCAAAGCAAATATTTTCATGTGTGAGTTCATTGCAACACAATTAGGTAGGTCTCTCTCTCATGTTTCCTTCTCAAACTCATCATAAATTCAAATTATTTTCCTTTATTTTGAAATATTTTTGCCTAGTAGCTACATCCGATTCTCCGATGTGTTCATCCACTTGGTCTTATTTTGCTTTTGATAACAAGTTATAGATTCTGTTTTGGTGCTATTTAATCATAACTCCCCTTAATTTTGTTGTTGGAACAATTGAAGTTCCAGTGTGAAGATTGAGAGAATGATTGTGATGAAATAGAACAATGAGGAAAAATTAAAATCTTATTAACAAGGAATGGAATTAAATAGTGAATCATGATAAGGTTACTTATATAGAAAGCAATTCAACTAACCATCTCAACAAACTAGCTAACACCTCTTACTTGTTCAACAAGTCACTAACTAAAAACAGTTATGTAAACTATATAGATTGATTCACCAATCAATTCACAGATTACTTGTATTACAAGTGATTATTCTTAAACATGATAGTCAATAATTCGTTTTTATATTTATGCTTTTGCAATGTTCTAGCTATACTCCACATTCTGGATTTCATGGAGTTATATGGCTTCTCAGTTAACATCAAGAAAATTATTCCACATAAAGAGCCACAAGACAGAAGAACTATAATCACAATGCTGTTAAAAAGGTCTTTGATCCAATTTTTTCTGCAGTTTCCACTAACTTGCCAAATAGCAGAAAATTGTCTCCAACTTCCTTCCTCTGTCAAGTGTATTTCAATTAGTTTTAAAAAGTTCGTTGATAACAGTATTTCAATTAGTTTTAAAAAGTTCATTGATAACAGTATTTCAATTTCTTTTTACGGATATAAATTTTATTTCTAAACATTAAAATTTATACTTTTGATAAGTCGACGCACCCTTCTAAACTGATAAAAATTTCTAAGCCTTAATAAAACTTATATGCAAGTCATGTAATTTTGAGGAATATCACTTGAGAAACTTGGATACAAGGAAACTAACAAAATTATTTATTTATCTACCAAAATATATCCATATATCATACATACAGCGTCGTACTCAGCGACATTAAAAGAGTAGCAAGTTGTTGGTAACGTCGTAGCCCAACTTCTCCAAATTGGGCTTTACTGCAAACTGAACCATGGGTGGTGGGCCACATACCAACGCCAATGTATCTGGAGAAGCCTGTGGAACATGTTGCTTCAAAATACTTTCAGTAATGAACCCCACACTATATTCCCACCCTTCTCTTTTACTTTCTTGTACCACATACCACACTTTGAATTGTTCATGCTTCTTAGCCCATGAATCCATCTCTTCCCTCAACAATATATCATCCTCGCTTCGATTAGCATACACAACATGCAATTCAGTTAGATCTTCTGGGTCTTTTAGAATTGCTTGAACCACTTGGTAAATTGGTGTTATCCCACTTCCACCGGCCAACATAGCTAGTCTCTTTGCAAATTTGTGCTTACCGTGAACCATAAAGTTTCCTCTACCAGCATACTCTATGTGTCCTAATGGACCTTTTATATCCAAGGTTGAGCCAATAGGCATTGAATCCAAGTGTTGAGACATTAGGCCACCATTAGGGAACTTTGGATGCACCCCTTTTAAGTAAATCTTAACCACTAGATCAAAATGTCCCTTTTCATCTACGCTGCTTGTTGGTGTGTAAGCTCGCATGCATAACTTCTCATCAATAGTTGCGCATAAGAATATGTGCTTCCCCACAGGTAATCCCAAGAGCTGTCCCTCGTAAGGTAATGCAAAACGAAAGAGCCTAACGTCGTGAGAGATTGACTTTTTAAAGAGAAGCTTGCATGAGGTTTTCTCACGCGGGTTTAAAGCTACACTAACACTGCGTAAAGGTGTAACTGGAAGCGTAATTTCCTTGATGGGGGCCAAATTTGTGGTAACACTAACAGAAGTGTTATGCATTGAGATATCTGGTGAGGAGTAACTGCCAGTGGTTATGAGTTCACCTATTCGATACTGCTCAATTATTTTCTTGGCTTTGTCAGAGTGGATTGCTTCGAACTCCTCTGTACAATCGGTGCCAGCATTGATGAGGATGCTATCGGCACCACCAGGGTGATCTTTGATGAAACGTGTGCAGTCATAGACGTGGCCATGGACAATGATCCATGCTGATTCAGCGTTATTATGTTTTTCTACTTCAGAAATGGTGTAGGTTTTTGAGCTAGTGATCATGAAGGGTGAAGAGAGACTCTTCTTGAGAATTGAGTTAGAATCTGATGATTTTTCCAACTGTCTTTCTTTTGCCATCCAGCCACCTGATTGGTTCCCTGGTTGAGTTGGGTGCTCAAACAATATTCCAATTTCACCCTTGTTAGCTTTGCATAAACTTGATTTCACTTTGAACCAGCAGTTATTCATCATGCCCTGAACAAATGCATAGTAAAAGCTTGTTAATTCAGATGCTTTATTAAAGCAAAGTTTTAACGTGATTTACGCCCTCAGTTAATAAAAATTGATATATTTGAACCAAATTTTTGACCAAATACGTTAACTTTTGTAGACTTAATTTTTTCTTATATATTGTACCGGAGCTAGTACTAAGTTACAAGGTTTGGAGTATGTGTACTTGCCATGAGATTCCAAATGAGGTTCTGAGGTTGGGTGTTGAGGGACTCATCCCAAGCTCGTACAGCAATATCCTTGGCTCCTAGAAGGTCCAACACTTCAACTTCCAAGGACCAAAAGCACCAGCACCAGTACTTACCGTACTTGTTTGGTTTTTCTGAATGGTCCAATGTGCATACTTGCCATGTTTCACCACCGTCCATTGTTACTTCAACACGTGTCACCTTTCTACCACCCCCTGCACAATCATCAATAACTGAGGTTACTCTCTTTGTTTTCAACGAAGTTCAAAGTCAAATACATGTAGTGACAGCTTGAAATTAGACACAGTAAAAGAGGATTAGTGCATCTTTAGATTTAAATTTTGGGGAGTCAAAAGTGATTATAAAACTTAATAAAATTGAGTTTAGACTTTAGACAAGAACTGATTTTGACTAAAAGTTAGAATATACTAACTTGTTAGAACCAAACACACCCTTAATCTTTGGGAACAAACAAAAATGATTTTCCTCTCGTTGCAATAGTATAAAACTCACCTGAATATGCATAGCCTCTAAGTAAATAAGGCATCTGAGTAGTGCATGAGTTGATAGGCAGTATTTCATCATGGCATGGTGATGTTATCACAGAGTTTACATTCAGCTCGTTTATAATATACTCCGGCTTATACCACCAAGCTAAAAAATAAAATTACATACATTAGTCACATTTACATAAAATAATAATAAAAATGTCTCGTAAGTACAGTTCAATTGATACCTAGTAGGTCCGGTTCGAACCAAAATAAATTACCTTCAGCATTGGCAAGCTCAGCATCAACATGTGAAGGAAGTACTCTATTATCATTGTAGTGATAATAATTATCAGATTGTTTAGAAGTAACAATAATACGCTTCAACCATTTCACCATTCTTCCTCCAATGAAACCAGGTATTATAATTCTAACAGGAAAACCATGATCTGGTGTTAAAACGTCACCGTTTTGCATATATGCAAGAATGATATCACGGGAAGGATCCAATGCAACCTCCCTTGTGATACTAGTTCCATATTTGGATCCACCACCACCTGGAAGTTCCTCAGCACCTTCAAAACATACATAGAGGGCCCCACTGTTACGGTTCAAGATGCCACAACTCTTGAGTACGGTGCACAGTGGTACACCACGCCATACTGAAGTGGAGATACCAGCTGCACCCCAGTTGAAACCAATGCTTTGTTTTATCATGTTCTGTTCCTTGCGCCGGTTACCCGCGCATACAAGGGTAACAGGGAATTCATGACTTGGGAAGTCGTCGATTAGTTGGGCCATCGTGAATTGGGTCGGGTTTTTGACCAGACCTGATACTTCGATGGTCCAACTATCCCATTGTGCTTTTGGGACAGGTCCGTGGTTACGGACATAGTGGAGTGGGACAGGTGTAATAAAACCATGTTCTACTAGTTCTTGAAGTGGTGGCTCTGAGTTGAAGGGGTGTTTTCCTGTCAGACGGAGCATTGAGGTGTTCCGTTTGATCCATTGATCAGAGGTCCCAGCGTCGCGTGGATCAAAGATTGATGGTTCTAGTTCTTTGGTGGTTTGCTTTGATTTCATAATGAGGTTGTTGTTGAAGTTTTGAATCTCCTCCTCGTCGTCTTCGTCTTCGCTTGAGGAATGATAATTATGAAATGGCAATGGCGGTTGGGGGATTTATTGAAATGCATGATATCTGAAGTTGACCTGAAAGTGTGGATTGGACCTTTTTCAAGGCCTGTCCAGATGCGATTATCTACAGAAGCCGCCATTGAAGAAAATTGGTTGATGAGTGATGAGGTAATAGTAGTGATGAATGAGAGTAGTTGATTTTTGGATATGGAAGAGGTGAATTGATTTTGAGCGGGTAATGATGGAGTGAATGAGGGAATATATATAGAGAAGTATATGGAATTGGATTATGGAGAGAGACGTGACCAAGATATACAGAAAGGTCTTCAAATTGATTTAATTAACTGCTACTTTGCAAGTGAATTGTATTATATTTATTTATTGATTTTAGTGGATTAGATTCGTCCCCACACAACACATGACTAAAAAAAAATGATTGTTGTTTACACTTTTGTGCAACAGTCCCTTGGTTGGACATGTATTCAAAGTAAACCAGGCAGTTCAATCCTGATTCATGGCTTTCACCCATAGAATGAAGGTCATTCAAACTTCTAACAGCAATTTTTCTTGCACACATTTGGAAGAGGGAAATTACCATTAATCAACATAGGATAGAACTAATAGTCATTTCATAAAGTTAAATTTCTTCGATTATTTTTGCCAATTCGGGGATTTGTTTGATAGTAGGTCGAAAGGGGTCTAAGTTGCCGATACCTTAGGACGTTATAATGGATGTCAAAGATCCTAATTACGGTGAGTTTTATTAGCTTCGCGTTTTTATGCATGATTTGGGGAAATTGAAAAGAAAGGTTAAAGAATTACACACAACAAATTTAACAACATTGGTTCGAGTTGAACTCAATTTGAATCTATGTGACAAGATATTGAGTTCGAATGTTATGGACAGAAAAAATAATTGAGGGATTAAAAGTGGCCAATCAGATTTCTCAACAATATTAATTGTTGGTTAAAGGGGTGAATATTTTACACCAATAATATGGTTAAAAAAAACTTCGTGAAAGAAAAGTCACACTATATGATGCATTTTGTGATTGTTGGGTTAAAAACTCAATTATCCGGTGATTCTCTAGCTAAAAAGTCTAACCAAGTGAAACAACTTCATGAACTTGTTAAAGAACAGCTGCCTCCAAGATTCCTTAAATTTTTAAGGTATAAATCAAGATTCCTTTAATTGGTTAGTATATACATTTATATATTTACCTTGTTAAAATAAAAAATAGAGTGTGTTTGATCGTAAAGGAAACATCACTCAGTTAAATCATCACATTTGATTAAAAGCAACTATATAATTAAATTGAGCATTACATCTTCATCCAAAATTTTAAAGTATCACATACATGAACTCTCTCGCTTATATGTTGTTGAACATAAATTATTTCAACAAATCTAAGAGGTTTAACTCATACTTAACCTATCATAACAATGCGATCGGTGCATGTGCAGAGATGTAATTTAAAATTAAATAGTAAGGGACAAGCAATGTATAGACATAGTACTACTGGTAAATTGGTAATATTAAAAGACTAAAGGGGGATGGAAGGACAAATACGAAAGTGGGAAGTGGCGCATCGTGACTCTGAGCAAAACAGGGAGCTACTTTACGTAGCAAAGGCAAGAGACATATGATGAATTCAATGGGTCATGTATTTGGAATTTGGCAACAAAATGAGAAGGACACAGAAGTCTCTAACTAGGGGCGGCTACTTGAGAACTGAGAAGGTTAATACTATCTTGTTGGCTCTTTGATGAACCTTGGAGTCACTGCTATTTTGGTGGCTTTCTATGTCACTCATATATATGTCTCTCTATCACCCAATCTCAATTACGTCTTGGCTAGATATACCTAATAGAAAAAGATATTTTTTAACTATCATGAACAACTGAATTTGGTTGGAACTTGTTTAGATAAATTTATTCTCAACTACTCAACTCTTTTTTTAATTTAAATTCAAATTTACACAATAGTTTAACGGTATTTAAAATATAACTACAACCCTTAAAAAAAACATACAACTACAAATTTAGTTGATTTTTTCCTATTTAAAATCTAACTATATATATATATTTAGTCGATTCACTGAACTCAATATTTCTAAATTCAAACCAAATTGTATATAAGTATCGGAATTAAAGTCAGTGTTGAGACTAGATGCCCCAGACTAACCCTTTTTCTAGGTTTTTCTTTTCTTTTCTTCCTTTTCTTGTCATTCTACCAAAAAAAGATGATATAAAACTGAAATGAGAAAATTAAATAAAAACATATATTATTATACAAATAGAAGAAGAAGAAAGACAAATATGATACAAATAGAATTCAAAGAGAGGAACTAGTACGCATCAATTCAAAATTAAGAGTTCTTACAATTTACTTGTTTAGGACCAATCAATTGTGGATTGTGATTGGAAAATGCTTTGGGGATGGAGGGGACCGCATCGTATTCAAACTTTTATGTGGTTAGTTGCACATGGTTGTATTCTTACAAACTATCGTCGTAGTAGGTGGGGTACGAGGGTTTTGGCTACATGTCCCTGTTGTGGAAATGCTGACGAAACTGTTCTTCATGTGCTTTGTGATTGCAGGCCAGCGTCTCAGGTATGGATTAGACTTGTGCCTTCTGATTGGATAACTAATTTCTTTTCCTTTGATGATTGCAGGGATTGGGTTTTCAAAAACCTTAGCAAAAGATCGAATGGAGTTTCTAAGTTTAAGTGGCAGCCAACTTTCATGACTACATGTTGGCATATGTGGACTTGGAGAAACAAAGCTATTTTTGAAGAAGGATTTCAAAGACCAGATAACCCAACTTATGTCATCCAAAATTTCATTATGGCCATTGAAGAAGTTGCTCAAGATCATTTGCAGAAAAAACCTCATCATAAGGAAATTGTGTATATTGCATGGAAAAGACCATTGGATGGTTGGGCGAAACTTAATTGTGATGGACATGCAAAGGTAATGGTTAGCTTGCAGGTTGTGGTGGGCTCCTTTGACAATCTGATGGCACATGGATCAAGGGTTTTAGCCACAAAATTGGAGTTTGTGATGCTCTGCATGCTGAGATGTGGGGTCTTTATCTGGGGCTGGATATGGCTTGGAGAGAGGGTATGTCTCACTTGATTGTTGAGAGTGACTCAAAGGTGTTTATTGATATGGTTACTAACAATTGTAAGATCAATG
Source organism: Medicago truncatula (assembly GCF_003473485.1). Lineage (NCBI taxonomy): Eukaryota > Viridiplantae > Streptophyta > Magnoliopsida > Fabales > Fabaceae > Medicago > Medicago truncatula. The sequence continues at coordinate 36,486,742 of NC_053044.1, forward strand.
GAACCATTCCTTCTTTGGTTCAGCGTATTCAAGAGATCCTTCGGCGAGAATGGCATACTCAAGTTATTCACACTTGTCGTGAAGGCAACAGATGTGCTGATTGGCTAGCCAATTTTAGCTTATCTTTGAATTCTTGGAATCTGGTAGCTTTTGAGTCTCCTCGAAGTAAGCTTCAAAGTCTCATGTTTGATGATATTTCTGGAGCGTGCATACCTAGAAATATGCAATTAGCTCCTTAATTTTTTGTTTCCTTCTTTTGGGCCTTTGGCCCTCTTATGTACAAAAAAAAAAAAAAGAATTCAAAGAGCATTGTATTATCAAGTAACTCCAATTTTTAACCACATTCTAAAAACAAATGTGATTCTCGTTAAATGGGAGTCTAAAGTATAAAATTAGTTTAGAATGGTGATGCATGTTCGTTGTTCTAATAATTTAAAAACAAAAACCCGACGTATATTAATTGTATACATATAAAATATTTAAATCTATATATGCTGTAAATTCATATTTTAATTCTAAAGAAATATAATCAGTGGTGGAGTCAGAAAAAAAGGTTTGGGTAAGCCACAAAATTATGAAGTTTTTTTTTATAGTATAAATGTTTATTGAAACAAATTTTAGTTGAGAGACAAGAAGGGAGGTTTGAAACCCACTATAAATTAGAATTTATGTAAACCCTTGCTAACCAGCCAAGCATAGACACCACAAAAATCATGTATACTACTTGTGGAACCGCCGAAATCTAGAACCATTGAAAAATTGTTTAAAATCTCACAAAGTTGATCTACGATTTTTTATTTTTTTATTTTTCAGCACCGCTTTACAAAGATTTGGATGTGTCGAAGACAAAAAGGCATCGTAAAATTGTTTAAAATCTCACAGAATAAACTTTATAATTGTTTTCACTCAAAAAAAACTTATAATTGTTAATTTTTTAATTTTTTCGGATGGATCAAGGACTCCGCCTCTGAATACATTAAAATGGGAAAATTAATAAAATATGTATCCGACAAAATATATTGAGTTGTGTGTAACATTACCCAAATGTTAAACTGTGTTTTTTTTTTTTTTAAGTTTGTATTAATTTAATAATTCTTAAAATATCTTAATATCCTTAAATATACCTTAATTTTAATTTTGTAAATTTAAGTGTAAGAACTTAAACAAGCTAGTTACATATATTAATATCTTATTAGAATTAATTGTAGAGACAAAATCAATTCCAACCTTGCTCAAAAAAACCAGTTCCAACCGATGTTAAAAATCATTTTGGCTCTTCAAAAAAAAAAATCATTTTGGCTCTCCTAAGTCCTAACCGTAAATAAGCACACTAAATGTGCCCCTCAAAATTAATATTTACCAAAATCAAGAATAAAAAGGAAATAAAGAATTGAACAACAGTCCTTAAAGAAAAAATTGAACAACAGAAAAGATTCGTACGACAATTGTCTTTTTCAGTCCCACAAATGAAAAACCTAGGAACACTTCAAACAAACCACGTCTAATTGGTGGTTCTTCGTAGGATTTTTCTTGTCGGTTCCTTATTTCCTCACTTTTTTTCAATCACATGTCCACCTACCATTCCTACGCAATGACTATGTCACTTTTATGATGCCATTTAATTTGGGAAAGCACATTTTTTTCCCATCATGGGAAAGTTAAACCAAGGTCATAGATTTAATATTTTTTAATTTGGATGGTTTAGATTCATTGCCTATTAACTTTTTGATGGGTTATATAAAACAAAAATTGTGACTCCACCTCATATTTAAATAACATTTTCTTTTTTGTATGTTAACCGCACATATAGGGATGGCAATGGGTACCCAATAGGTAGGGTACTATAGTATCCATCCCCATACCTGCGTTTGTAAAAAATGTTCGTACTCGTGCCCGTACCCTCGTGGACAACAACTTTAGTGTCCTTCCACATACCCTATGGGCACTTAAGTGCTCATACCCGCACCCATTACCCGCACTTTAGACATGGAAAGATAATAAAAATCACCACACTTGAAATAAAACTATGATCCAAAAATTTTTAAATCAACTTACGAAATAATATGAATCGTAATATTTAGTCAAATAAAAAAACATTCAAAATATTCCTGGAAAGAAAAAAAAATAGATACCCTACATCAGTTATACGTTAAAAAATTGTAGTTGTATGTTAAAATCATAATAAATTATTACTAAAGTTTTTATTAAGCTGTTTTAGGTTTAAGATTTGACTTAAATAGTTAAATTTATTAATTAATTGTACATCAAAAATAAATAAATTATTTATAATATTATATAAATACATATATGCGGGTTGCGGGGCTGGGTAGTACAGTGCCCATACCCGTGCTCATACCCATACAAATTTGCGGGTAATTACCCATACCCAAGCCCTGACCCATGAAAGCGGGGTTTTACCCTACCCATAGCGGGTATTTTTTGTGGGTGTCCATAGGGTCTGGGTCCAATTGCCATCCCTACGTATATATGGTATTTAAATTAGGGAATATGTATTTTTTTTTGTTGATACAGAGAAAAGAAAATAATTTTTTTTATTTGATTAATGCTAAAAGGAATAATGAACTGATAAAAATGATAGTTTATTTGTATATTTGATCATATAATGTAGTATCCGATGGGTGTGTATCGTATTAATAGACTATGGTTTGTAATTGTATCGATGACATTTGCAAGATTTATCGTTAATTATAATATGTCATTGCGATTAATTTACATGCATCCAAGCTCAAATTGATAATTTAATTTTTTGTTGTTGAGTGGGGTGTTTCTGTGCTTCTGCTTCTAGCTGTTTGGTGTTTTGCATCTGTTTGGCAGTGCGGCAGTGCCAACAGATTTAGGGGTTGTGATGCAAGAGTATGCTTTTGTAGGCATTGTTTGTTGCTGGTTGTGGCCTTGTAGGCATTGTGTATGCAGGAGTATGCTTTCGCATTCAATATGAATTTTCATTAGTTAATTGCAATATGAATTTAGAGATAGACATATAATAAGTATTTATTTACTGCATTGAAAATATATGCAAATATATATAGGCCAAAGTTGGGCAAATGAGAGCACAAACACAAAATGGTGAAAAAGATTGCTATGGCGAGGCAAGATTGGAAGAAAAATGTGCACAAGCTGAAACTAGATAAAATATAGAACCAGAAAAGACTACAGCTCAAGCACACACAATACTCACTTGATTCTTTCCAAGCATGAAATAAAAGACATGCATTGAAGACAAACTATCGTGTCAATGTCAAAAGCTGCGCATAATGTCGGGTCTAATTGTTTATGCCTGATTCAACAACATTTTAACCTAATTCTAAAACTACCCTTGCAGAAGAAAGGTTGTTGTCGAACCAGAGAAGAAGAGTTGATGTTCTTTGTTGGAAACTGAGTATTTTACGCGAGAAGAAGAACAGTTGATGTTAAGCTTTTTCTGGGTATTCTTATGTTGTGAGTTTTTTCATATTTGATGCACGTGAGAAGAAGAAGAATATAATTTCATGTTTTAATCAATCAGTTTTGTGGTGTAATGGAGAAATGGGGAGGTGCAGTAGTAAGCTTGGAAATAACATTAAAATAATAAACTGAGTTTTTTTTTTTTTTTTGCAAGTTCAAAACCGACACGTGTCCTTGGTAAAGAGACTTTCCCATGGTGGAAAAAAAAGTCTTCTTTCTCAAATTAAATGGCACCATTCTTTATAGTACTATCTTTGTTTGAATTGGATATTATAAGCGCAATTATATAATGAGCTAGAGAAATAATCAACCCTCATTAACCAAAAATTCAATTCTTCAATGAAACTTAAAAAAGGATTAGTGCTTACATGTACTCCCTCTGTTTTTAAATATAAGCAAATTTTACTTTTTAGGTTCATTGAATTAAGGGTTAATATCATTTTTGGTTCCTGTAATATTATGGAATTCCGGTTTTAGTCCCTGTAAAAAAAAAGTTTAGATTCCATCCATATCATTTAAGATTCTTCCACTTTTGGTCACTCATTTAAACTTGTCAGCAGAATTTGCTGACGTGTCCAATTGACTGTGTAATTATTTTAGTTTTTAATTTCTTTTAAAGAAATCATATGCCACATAGATTAAGTTGTTTTTTATTTAAAAATTAAATAAAAAACAAATTAAAATTACAATTTAAAAACCACAAAAATCAAATGCCCTTTTCCAGCTTCTTCTTTCATCGTTTTTCTTCTTCTTCTTCCTATTCATCACAAACCCAAGTAACACGAACAAAAATGTGCAGCAAGCTTCATGTTTAAAAAAAAAAAAAACAAATTCACAAAATTTCATGAACAACAACATTATCGTCAACACCATAATCATCATCCCACCTATTTCACCACCATTATCGTCAACACCACCACCAAATTCATCACCATTATTGTTGATGGTGAAGAAGGCACACTTGAAGCAGTGATTTTTGCCGCTTGTAACTGTTTACAAAACCAAACATAAAACTGTGGATAATTCAACTTAGATTCTTCTTCTTCATCCTTTCCCTCTTTTAAAACAAAGCTTTCTCTTTCTCTCTCTAAATAACACTCCTATTCATGTTTATGTTTGTTTAAGTGTGTGATTCAAATTTTAAGAAACCCATAAATTCGAAATTGAAAGATGAGATTTTTATAAACCCAGAAATTCAATTGTGTTTTGTTGATAAAAAGGACCAAGAATGAAAAATAAAAAATTGGTTTCGATTTGAGATGTATTGGGTCAGATTCGATTTGGAGAAAGAAGATAAAGGTTCAAGAAGAAAGTTAATGGGGGAAAGGAAGGTGATGATGGTGTCATGATTTTTGGGGGTCAAACTAGAGAAGAAGAATTGAGCAAGGAAGGGAAAGATGAATATGAAGAACATGGGAAGGATGAACATGAATAAATGAATTATAGTTTTTTTATTTTAATTTAAGTTAATTATTTCAATTCTAAAATTTATTTTTAACTAATTAAATAAATGTAAATCAAAATAAAAGCCACGTGGAAATAAATTTAATGATAAAAGTAAAAAAAATTACACAGTCAGCGTGACACATGTGCAAATTCTGCTGACATGGTTAAACGAGGGACTAAAAGTGGAGGAATCTGAAATTACAGGGACAGAATCTAAACTTTTTTTTACAGGAACTAACACCAGAATTCGCTAATATTACAGGGACCAAAAATGGTATTAACCCTTGAATTAATGATGTATGTGGTCCATATTATGAACCATATACATCATTAATTGAATGAACCTAAAAATTAAAATTTGCTTATATTTTGAAACGGAGAGAGTATGAATCACCTACAAACACATAAAACAAACATAATATTCACTCATACTAGTAAGATGATAAGAATGTTAGATTTTTTTTTATTTTTTTTAATAAAATGGACCTAAGCCCAAATGTTATTGATAAAACAAAGATGATTACTTTTTCTACTCTATAGTTTTTTGCGCGCCCTATTTGAATTTTAAGATCCAAAATATTTCAATGTGTTTTTGAAGATTTTTATGAGGTGTTTATGTCGTTTGGATTTCATAATCCGAAGGACGTGCGAGAAGCTTTGAGAAAAGAAGTGATCTAAAACAACCATCATGAAACCAATTTTTTTTAGAGAAATGCTAGGGTCACACCCACTAGCACTCTCTTTTAACACACCAAATAAAAATTGGACATGTGTCACACTCTTTTATTTCAATTGAACTGTAACCTGTTCAACCATTTAGGGTGTGTTTGGTAAAAAGAAGCTATAAGCTAGCCGATAGCTGAAAAGTTAGTTGGTAGCTGATGGCTGATAGTTTATAGCTGAAAAGTTAGCTTATTAAAATAAAAAGTGTTTGGTAAAATTAACTGTTCAAGTGGCTGATAAATATAAAATGACGTAAAAGGAGAATCTTTTTTTATAAATCATATATACCATTTTTATTAATTATTGTATTTCTTTTTAAATGTTTAAATTTATTTCAAAATATTTTCATCTCCCAAATGATAAATGTATTTATGAATTCAATTGACATTTTTTATTTAACAAAACTTTCTTTTAATGAATTTTACTCAACTAAACTTTCTTCATTCTTTATTGTAAATTTTATATAAAATTATTTATTATTGAATTAAGAGTATGTAAAAAAGAAAGTGAACAAGAAAATTTGAAAAAGATTGTGGGTAGTTTTTTTTAAAACGTGGGCAATTGAATAAGAATGTGGGTAGGTTTTTTAATTAAAATTAAATTAAACTATATTAATAAAAGGTTAAAATTGGAAGAAAATATAAAAAGCTACCGGTTATAAGCTTAAAAGTTACTTGAAATAGCTTTTCAAAAAACGTTATAAGCTCATGAGAAAAGCTCGTTACCAAACACATCACGTTTTCATCCAACAAGCTTATAAGCTAATCCAAGAAGCTATAAGCTAGCTTTTTTGTGTTATCAAACACAGTCTTAGTGTTGAAAATCATTTATTTTATTTTTAAGGCTTAATACATCCCCCGACCCCTTAACTTATTTTAATTTCTCAGTTTGGTCCCTTAACTATTAAATGTTTTAATTTGATTCTTATCTTTGTTTTCGTCATCAATTTGGTCCTATTTTATTAATTTTAAATCCCTATAAAAGTAGACAATTGGATAAGGGAAGTTCATCATATCTTACCGTGTATCACCAACACTTAAGTATCTGAAATTTAATTTTTAATAATTCAAAATATAAGATAAATTCATTTTTGCTCAAAAAAAAAATATAAATTCATTTATATTAATTTAGAAATAAATTAATTTTAAAAAATTGAAAATTAATTTTCGAAAATAAAAAAATTCAGGTTTTTTTTAAAAAAAAAAATCTGGAAAATTACTTTTAATTTCGAAAGAAAAATCTGAACTTTTTCGGAATATATTTTCTAATAATTAGCCAAAATTGATTTCTAATAATTATCATTCAGATTTTTTTTCGAAATTAAAAAGATTTTAAAAAATTCTGAAATTTAATTTTCAAAATACACAAAAAGCAAAAATTTAAAATTTTTAAAAAAGGTCAGTTTTTTTTCTCGAAAAATAGTTTTAAAATTTTTTTTTTCTACAAAAAAAAATTGGAAAATATTTTAACTTTTAAAAATCTGGATACCAATTTAGAAAAAATTCAGATATTTTTTTTCAAAAATTTTATTTCAGAATTACAATTATTTTAAAAATAAATTTTTCTGCAAAATTATGAAGATTTTACGATTTTGGCTAATTATATATTTCGAAAAAGTTCATATTTTTCTTTCGAAATTAAAAGCCATTTTCCAGAATTATTTTTAAAAAAATCTGCAAAAAAAAAAAAAATCCTGAATTTTTTCAAATTTTTTTTATTTCTAAATTAATATAAAAGAATTTTTATTATTTTTAAAAATTAAATTTCGGATACTTAGGTGTTGGTGATACACGGTTAGATATGATGTACTTCCTTTATCCAACGGTCTTCTTTTTTTTGGATTTCAAATTAATAAAATAGGACTAAATCGATGACCAAAACAAAGGTAAGGACCAAATTGAAACGTTTAATAGTTAAGGGATCAAACTGAGAAATTAAAATAAGTTAGGGGACCGGGAAATGTATTAAGCCTATTTTTAATTACTAGGTTTTAACTTTTCATCTCTCTACTGCTCAATCTTCCCCAAAACACGTTCTTTTCATGTTCTCCTCTTTTTTTTTTTTTTTTTGAGCAAAGGACATGTTCTCCTCTGTCAAAAAATAAACCGGTTGCTTTCACAAAATTGACTAAACCTATTTTCTCTAAAGGTATGTACAGTTCCTGTTCTCACTTATTATCACTCTTTACTTGTTTGTTTATTTCTCTATTGCCATGCAAATCTTCGATAGCCATGTACGTGATTATCCTTTCGCTGGTTTTTTTGTTTTGATTCTTGTTGATAGATGCATATTCGAAAGGATTCTGAAATGGTTTTTTAAGTGTAGTTAACAAGATTATGGATTCTGATTGATTACTATAGTTATTAGATCTTTCTTATAGTAAGTACATTAACAATGGTCCTCACCATAGTCTGAGAAACTCATATTAGACCCTGGACAGTAGATTTGATTTAAATGTTGGGTAGTTGAATGATATTTATTAGACATGAAAAATGTCCTTAAACTACCACAGTCCTTGCTATAATTTTTGTGACAGTAGAAATCTAATAATAATTGAGTGAAATTAAGCCTAATAATAATTGAGTGAAGTATATGTGTTATTCTGTTAACATATAAACAAGGGTATCATGCCTTTGGGAGTTATAAGAGGAAATGTAAACAAAATATATTTTTGTGATTGTTGATATGGTTTTAATTTTTGTACGATGGTTTGTCTCTGTTTATTCTTGCAGTTATCTCTGTACACCATATATTAGACATTAATGGAAGCAGCCGATGGTAATGGAGATCAAGTTGTTGATGGGAATGTAGAGCAAGTTGTTAACGAACGAGACTACCAATAATGATTCATGTGTTGGTGATTCAGGAGCTAATGATAGTCAAGAACCTTGTATCGGAATGGAATTTGAGTCACAAGAAAAGGCATACTCATTCTACTCTCTTTATGCTAAATCTGTTGAGTTTGGAATTTCCATCAAAACTAGTAAGCGTTCAAAGGTTTCTACGGAATTTATTGATGTGACTTATGCTTGCACAAGATATGGAAAAAAGAGAGCATCCACAGCAGATAACCCACGTCCTTGTTTGAAGGTGAATTGTGAGATCAGCTTACGCATCAAAATAAATTGTGATGGAAAATGGATTGTTCATAGCTTCATTAAAGATCACAATCATGAGGTTTTTCCAACATATGCACATTATTTTCCTTGCCATAGAAGAATCAATAAGTCTCAAAAGAACTGTATTGAAACTTTACAACATGTTGGGGTGAAAACAACCAAAATTTTCGCCACAATGGCCAAACAACATGGAGGGTATGAAAACATTGGATGCTTGGAGAAAGACATTAGAAATCATTTAGATAAAAGTCGTCGTTTGGCATTAGAGTCGGGAGATGCAACAACAATGTTGGAGTGTTTTATGCTTATGCAAGAAGAAAATCCTAGATTTTTTATGCAATTGATTTGGATGATGAAGATCGTGTAAGAAACGTATTTTGGGTGGATGCAAAAGGTAGAGATGATTATCAAGAATTTGGAGATGTGATTTCATTCGATACAACATATATCACAAATAAGTACAAAATGCCATTTGCTCCTTTTATTGGTGTGAATAATCACTTTCAGTCAAGGTTATTTGGTTGCGCTTTACTAGTAGATGAGACCTCGGATACTTTCACTTGGTTGATGAAAACATTAACTCTAATATTGTCAACTTGTTACAAAATAAACACAGGATATTTTATTTTGTTGTTTATATGATCAAATATTAGGTAACACTTATATCAAAATAGGTAAAGTTAAGAAGAAACATAAGCATGAAACAAATTATTGGAGAGTAAAGGAAACAAATACTTCACAGGAAATAAATTGAAAGAGATGGAAAGGAGTTAGAATCGAACCTGATGGTGCAACAATGGAAAAATCGAATCAAAAGAGATTATTATTGAGCTATGTAATTGGACTGGTACATATTTAAGAAATATTCATTATTCTTGCGGTTTGGTTTAGTTTGGTTCGATGCAAAAGTCATTTGAATTCATCCGAACCAAATACAGTTTTTTGCGATTTCGGATTGGTTTGCGATTTTTCTATTGGATTGGTTCGGTTTTGAACACCCGCCACAACACAAACGCCAAAAAGAACAGCCGTACAAGTGTTTTTGCAATTGCTTTTCTAATAACATCAACAGGGTCTTTCCCTTACACAATGGGTTACGAATGTGATTTGGGCCCTCAGCTTTGTTTCAATCAATCCACGTTTTTATTTCACACTTGCATTCTTCTCCTTTCATTCTCTATAAATTCGTTCCACTTTTCTCAACTCACTCTCTTCTTCTTTCACACTCCACCAACAATCTCTCTGTTTACCGCGGAGAACAATTATTGCTCTCTTCAGGTTCACGCCTCTTCACCGTAAATATTAGAGATTGGGCCATAATTATAAACTATCGAAGCTGACGGCGAACACCGTCTTGGAGAGAAAGAACACCGTCGTGGAAATTGAAGAAGACTGTGTATCTCACTACCGCACCGTCGTGGAGAGAAAGAACACGTCTGGAAAGTTGAAGACGTATCTCACTACCTCTTCTCTCTCTTCTTTTAAATTAAATTATTAAAAAAAAAATCAAAATGTTTAGAAATAGGTTGAACAGGTTACAGGTTAATTGAATCTAGACCATTGACCCATGCTAACGCACGGGTCATTTTAAGAAGTAAATATTCATGTAAAAATAAAACAATGTAGTTCGCTTGAATGTAAAAATTGTCGTGAATCAAAGTATAATGTCAATTACGATAGACTTTGTTATTGTTCCATAATTCTACGCAGTTTCTGTTACTTTAACATAACATATAATTTTAAAAGGGAAACTGAAGTTCGTTGACATGCAAATAATTTCAATAAGTAAGAAAATGAATAGTACACAAAAAAGTCATACACATTACGGAAAACTTCTTTGTAGACCATATTTGATGCAACATCGGTATAATCGCCGTCCTCGTCATTAATCAATATTTTTAAATCACCCCTCGAACAATACGTGTGAGTAAGATATGATGGTTGAACAATAAAGAGTATTACTTATCACGATAAGCACAAAATAGTGGAACAAAATTAGGAAATGCCCAACATTTTAGGATAAATATTAATATGAATAAAATGAAATTAATATTTTTGATGAGGCATTTTTTTTTACTTAAGAATTGGCATGTAAATAGGGAGGGCGCATAACAAATGGATGCACTTGAAGTGGAATAAATTTAGGAAATGCCCAACATTTTAGCATAAAGATAAATACAAATAATATGAAATTAATATTCTTGATGGGGCAGTGTGTTTGACTTAAGAATTGACTTGTAAATAGGGTTTAGGGGCGCAAAACAAATGATTAAGATAGTTGACTCGGGTGAAATGTAGTAGTTACTTGAATTAGAGGAATTAGGATTTTTAGTTTGTTTCCACCCAAAACATATTTTAGAGATGTGGGTGAAATCTCTTACTTATTTGAATGAGAGAAATAAGGATTTTAGTTTGTTTCCACCAAAAAGTTATTTTAGAGATGTAGATGAAATCTCTTGGTTACTTGAATGAGAGAAATTAGGATTAGGATTTTAGTTTGTTTCCACCTAAAAAATATTTTAGAGATGTGGATGAAATCTTTAGTAGTTACTTGAATGAGAGGAATTAAGATTTTTAGTTTGTTTCCACCCAAAACATATTTTAGAGATGTGGATGAAATCCCGTAATTATTTGAATGAGATAAATAAGGATTTTAGTTTGTTTCCACCAAAAAGTTACTTTAGAGATGTGGATGAAATTTCTTAGTTACTTGAATGAGAGAAATTAGGATTAGGATTTTAGTTTGATTCCACCCAAAACATATTTTAGAGATTAGGATTAGTAATTGTTAGTAATAATGTGACTAAAAGTGTCACGAAAAAGGTAGTAATTGTTACTAATAATGTTACTAAAAGCTATGCTACTAACATGCTTCAATAACACAACAATGCTACTAAATATAGTTTGAGGAGCACAAACACAAATATATAAATCAAAAACCAAAGCAAGCAAGGCTAAATTATTTATGAAATTCAAGGGACATTTGCTAAATTCAAAGACAAAAAAATAGATGCTTCCAAAACTCTTAAGAAACTAAAACTTAAAATTCAAAGTGGAAAGGTGTTGCACAATTTATCTAAACATGGACTAATTGTAAATAACATCAAGGTAGATGGTATCATGTGACCCAACCATCGGAGCACCCCCTCTGATCTTCACACCTTCACGAAAGTTGCTTGCAAATTCATCTTGTCAAGAAGGAAATGCATAGGGGGATCAAAAACCGGGTAGGGGATACTCTTGTGAAACCTATCAGTCAACTGTATATCAAACTGTCCGTCACCAACAAAAACCAAGGTAATCCAGGCACCAAGATCGATTCCGTAAAAGTCAAGAATCGCTTTCCATCCCTTTGTGAGAAAAAAATGTTCCGTTTACTTTGTCGACCAATACTTCAAACTTGTTGGACTTAGGATCAGTCAATATTGCATAGCGTCCAATTTGATCTCCAAAATCACCGCCAAACATGTTTGGCAAGCATACTGCACCCTAAAAAAATAACAAACAAAAACATCACAAACGTTGATTAAATAGAATGCAAATAATTAAGAATAGGTATATTTGGTAAAAAAACACATACAGCATCAATGTCATATTCAACGATATATGATCTGTATTTCAGTCTCAGCTTGTTGATTGCTTTGTCAAGATTGGAAAGAGTGTTTTTCACCAACGGACCTACAAAAGATTAAAAGGGATTGAAAGAATGATTTATACTTTACAACAGCGAGGAATAAGAGCAAAAGTCTATATATTTAGTATAAACCAGAGTGGAATGAAGATATGGTTATCAGTGAGGCAGTGGTATGACAGCAAAGTCTGAATGTTTCTGGAAGCCATGTTGATTAAGAAATTTCGGTTTAAGAGAAAGATATGGTTTTAGAAAGAGATTTCGGTTTAGGAGAAAGGATTAAAATATATTGGTGAGGGTTTGGAGGAGGGGAGTTAGGATATATGGTTTATGGAAATCAATTAGATAGGTTTTCGGAGGAGTGAAGTTAGGAAATGATGGTTAGGGTTTGGAGGAGGGGAATTAGGAAATAGGTTAGGTTTTGAAGGAGGGAAAAGTTGCTAAAATATTAGGTTAAAATTAGGGCAACAAAGCTTTGTTTAGGAATAAGAAGATAAAAGAGTGTGACACATGTCCAATTTTTATTTGGTGTGTTATAAGAGAGTTCTAGTGGGTGTGACCCTAGCATTTTTCTTTTTTTTTATTGGATTTTATTTTTGGCAAATTTTATGCTACACCCAATGTATTTGAGTGTACAGGTACACCCACTTTTTAAATTAATAGTTAAATGAGTTGTTTTTTGAAGAAAAATATTATTTTTTATCATTTATTATTATAATAACTAAATCTTATTTATAAAAAATGTCAACAAAATAAAATTATTATTTTTTGAATTTTTATCGCTCATAATTGATAACATTCATTATTTTTTACGATAATATGTAAAAAAAATTACTATGATTGTTATAAACAATGAAATGATGTTTTTATTATGAAATTATATTCTATAAAATATAACTATTGATAAAGAGCTATTTATTACATAAAAAATTATCGTTAATTTATAAAATGATGTTTTGAATCTAGAGTATATGAATATAAATATTTGCCTACAATGAAATGGACTAATACTAAGGGTAATATGAAGGACTGCATGGAGAAATTCAATTTGAAATATCACTGTCGTCTATGAAGCACGTACACATATACGAACATCAGACACGATACAGACATCAACATATCGATATGGATAATAATTTGATAAAATTACATAATTCAGTTTAATCGTAGGTGTCGGACACCGACGTGAGTCTGACACTATGACACGTCTAATCTGAGGAATGTATGTGCTTCATAGACTGTCACAATCTGGACCTTGACCCATTGATTTTTAGAAGGTACCAAGCATGGTATCAAATAGAAACATCTCGACTTAGGAACAGGGGTGTGTTAACTCGGGGACTAAATTGTTATTCTATTTAAAATTTGAGGGCCTATTTTGCCAATAAGTGAATGATTTAAGGGTCTGAATTGAAATATTTTATTTTGAATTTTGCCTGAAAAGACATATGAACTTTGGGATCAGTTGTCTACCTTAATGTGTTTGGTGCAAGGCCACCACCTATAAGAGCACTAGCACTCATGAGTCATGAGAGGACCTGAACAAAATTGTGAGAAGAAACTCATAAATTGTGAAAACCTAGGAAAAATGGAAAACCAAAAATGGGGGTGTGGGGGAACCCATTAAATTCTAGAAGAAAAACGGAATTGGGAAAAAAAGATAAATGATATTTGTACAATCAATTTCTCACAACTTTTTGACAATTTTCTCTCTCATACTCACATTATTCTCTTATTCTCTCTCTTCCTTTTTCTCTCTCCATTGTTTTTGACCAATGAAAAGAGAGAAAAAAAGAAGTTGTCACAAAAATTGTCTCATATGGTTGTTCAAATAACACTACTCGAAAAAAAATTAGGGTTCAATTACCTTTGAAAATAGACATAAAAATAAGTATCTCCAAAAGTTTGCAAAAAACATCATTGAAGAAGATAAATGGAGATTTCTAACATAAAGTGAAGTTGCCTACACCTTTGTGTGACATAATATGATGTTGGATACAATTTTGCGCCGCCACGTAAGCAGTTAAAAGGTCACGACATATTCGTAAACGGATAGAAGTAATAGAAGGTGGACATTGCCTGACTGCAAACAATGCCCAAAGGCATTTTGCAAATTTTAGGGGTGAATGTCATGCCCTACAATTTTGGGAGGCAATTTAGCAATTCAATCAAAGTTTCTTTCAAATATTTATATAACTATACCATAAAATAAAATAAAAACTAAAGTAATTTTTTTATAACAAGCTGAAATATATTATTAAAAAAACAGAACTTTGTGAGACCACATTAAATGTTTTTAGACTTACTAGGATGAAAATTAAACATATTGCTAAAGAGTTCGTAAGGATTAGCTCGACTGACAAATACAATATTGTTAGGCTGAGAGCCTGAGAACATTTATCAAGGTTAAGCCTATATTTAATTGGGCGATACAATTTTCACGTCATGGCAAAAGCACGGTAGGAATTCACGTTTACACAAAAGCTATAAATAGTAGCTTCTCAAAGCCACAATAAAGAGTGTTCTAAACATGCAGCAGAACATAAAAGTAAAACGCTTAAGCAAACACATACTAAAACTTAAAACTATGCGGTTGTGCGTGTGAGTTTCACTTGGATATTATATATATGTATATATATTGCTAATGATATATCAATTAGTTAGGACATCTTAAATTTGCAACTTATTCTACTTTTAGGACTCAACAACTGTTTAAACATTTTCTTTATATGGATCATTCCATTGACTGAACTTTTTTTTTTTGTTTCTTTATATGAATCATTCCATTGACTAAACTTTTTTTTTTTGGATGCCATTCCTTTGACCAAACTAATTATCCAATAAATATTCCCAATAATTTTTTACTTTTTTGTTCAAGAAAATTCACTTATACTAGTACAATAATTATCGGGATATTTGTGAATATAATAAAAGGTCTCGATCTCAAAAACCTATCGTTTCAAACAATTCATTGTTGCAACGTGGGAGATTTCACAATCCGTGAACGGGATGCGAAATTCAGTGGCATTAAATATTCTTTGAGATAAGTTTCTGTTACATTATCAATTCATGATTGCAAACCCAGTTCCAAAATCAGTTTCAAAAAAATTAATAGCATGGCCACATCATCATCAAATGAGAAGAAAAACACGCACACCAATGGGGTAATTATCAAAGTGTACGTGGAATCTCCTAAAACTCGTTCCATGAAGAAAACAAAGCCACGTGAAAATCTTATAAATGCAGAAACGCAGGGATATGAACATGATCGTCGTGCTTTGCTTCTTGCTCATTCTCGATCTCTTAGAAAATCAGCATCTGAAAAGAAGGTTCCATTGCCCATTGTTCAATCAAATTCAAGACCTAAAATTAAAAAGGTAAACTCTCTTGTCTTTTTTCTTGTCCTAAAATTTGATGTGAGATTATCAACATATACTATAGGATGACAAAAAAAATTGTATATACTAGTGCCGGTACCCGTAAATTAATCGTATAGAAATGAATGTAACTTTCTGACAAACCATAACCTAATTCCCTGAATTTTTTGTTTACGATATGATTCAGTAATTTTGTGTTGTCAAAATGATATCAACAAATACACGCATATAATTCAAAATATGCTAATTAATACTCTTGTAGCGGGGTATGCTTCAAAATATGTTAAATACTCGTATAGAGGATACCAACATGGATGAGGAGTATGCACATATATCATTTGTACGAGGTGAATAGTGGATGACAAACAACAATTTGAAAAAGCGGATGTAGATAGATAATCATTGTCAACCCTACTTACTCCCTAACCTACTGGTCCGTAGCTCAAATAATCTTGATAAACTTTGTTACTTGGGTAGACTTGACTGATTTGAATGTGAGATATTATAAAATTGAGTTGTAATTTGTAAGGTGAGATATACCTTTCATGTTTTCAGGCCATGTCTTATCAACCGGTTAGAATATGCTCGTGCTCGCCATCAAAGGAAACTGTTCCAAGCTTAACTATTCGGAGCAGAAATGAACCCAAAGAGAAAAAAGAAGATAACCGATCCGAGAAGAAAAATTCCAAGGAGAAATCCTCTCCCCAATTTTTGGTAACATTTCAGAGACTGATTGCTTATTTCATCACTACTTTGATTCTGATTTGAATTCCTTGATTTTTGTTTATATTTGGATATGCAGGGTAAATGGAAGAGCATGTTGAAACAGCTATCATGCAAAGAAATATAGCAGTGAAGAAGAACATTTTTGTATTTCAATACCATTTGATATTTCATTTCTCTTCAGATGAAACCCCAAGCATGGCCATGGGCGCTAATATAAATAAAGTGGGGAAACATGTATATTAATTAATGTATTCAATTAGTTGAAGACTGATTGCATTAGATCCGTTATTATCTCAAAAGATTAACACCATCGTCCTTGTGGAAGATTTTATTTGGTCTAGTGATCGTGGAAATTCTATGTTTTGTATTAAAAAGATATTACTACGCAAAAAACAAAAGCAACGAACCGTTTATGATTGTTTTCCCTCTCCGACAAAATAAATGTGAGTGAGGAGGAATGTTGAGAAATGAGTTGTACTAGTAGGAAACTATAACAAACTCGAATAGAATTCAGTTGCACAAATTCAGCACAATGCAAGTACACAATAATAAGCCAACCTTATGAATAAAAGCATTTGTCATGGAAGTTATAATTTGCTTTGCAGTTGTTATCAAAGGTACAAGAAAGAACGGTGAACTCGTGGAAGTTCTAATTTTCCTGTCCATTGTTATCAACCGTAGAAGGACCCCAAATCCAAACAAATTTGTACTACTAGTCGGTGATTATAACAAACTCGGACAGAATTCAGGCACACAAATTCATTACAGATTTAAACCAATGCTTACCATTTACAGCAGCGATTTTATGAATCAGGACCATGATATAATAGCGTAACAAACAGTCGAACACCGAAGAGTCAAGTATATAGGCCATGATTTGAAAGTTTAAAACTGTCTAATAGGCCAAGTTAATAGGAAAGAAAGAACAGAGTCTTCAATTTTGGAGGAAATGGGAGCCCAAGGGGTCTCAAATTATTACGCAGGATATTCTTAAGCATATCGTTTTATTTATAAATGGCCGTATTCATATACCACTGTCCAGATTCTCAGAAACATCTGAAGGAAAGTTAAATTTAAACTATCTAATCACATTAACTATACACTTGCAATATCAATAGTGACACAAAGGACAGGACATGCAATACTTTATAAAAACATTCAATTTTCCTAATACTGTCAAAGATGAATCATTATTATACAATAATAATTCAAACTGTACATTAATAATTCATCATAGGAAGAATAATGCATCATTTCAAAATGAAATTATTTGGAACATCCTCGATGCTGATCACCTGTTCGATTCAATTCACCACTTTGCATGACCCAATGACAATAAATATGACCTGAATCTCCTAAACCTAAAAATAAGAGGCAACGAGCAATCTAAAATTGCCTTTTGTACAGTCTATTTGAAAACTGAAAACAGGGAAAATAATGAAATACCATATCAATCTATAAGTGATTCATGGATGGTACATAGCTAGAAAGTGGGCCAACCGCTTTACTCTCCCAATTAAATTAAATATGCTCCGGCATGGCAACAAAACAAGCCATGTCGAGGTCCTTGATGTACTATTGAAGATGAGCAACTCCTTCCCCACATTTCTGTAGTTCTTCTCTTAATTTACTGGTCAGCATTCAGTACCCTATGCCTCCGACGTCTTCTAGATCTTTCCAACAGTATCCTGTGGAATCCACGTCCAGAGAGAGCAGCAGAACCTGAAGATGCAACACCCCGAAAACCAAAGTCATTGACATCAAAAGGATCCTGATTATACCTGATAAAGCTACCAGTACCACCCAAACCAATGGAGCCAAAGAAATCACCATCATCCTCCCCAAATTCATCATCAGAATCAGTTTCGTCGCTGTATAATCCACGGTCATTTGGCTCGAGCACATAATCCC
This sequence comes from Medicago truncatula, assembly GCF_003473485.1. Taxonomy (NCBI): domain Eukaryota; kingdom Viridiplantae; phylum Streptophyta; class Magnoliopsida; order Fabales; family Fabaceae; genus Medicago; species Medicago truncatula. The sequence continues at coordinate 36,505,140 of NC_053044.1, forward strand.
CCAGTACCATAGCCCCTGGAGTTGAAGACAAAATTGTGCTGATCACATCACTCCGTTCTCTTTCACACTCGAATTTTTTCCATTTTTCTTCTCGTACAGGGTCCACTTCTCGTGGTCGCGAACATGGATGCTTAGATCTAACATGCTTCCTAAGCTCCTTGTAACTCCCCGCAAAAGAACAGCCATCTTGCATACAGCTTCTTTTCTTGCCATTCAGAGACTTCCGGGCTGCTTCAACCACGGTCCAACCTTTCACCTGTCGGCGGCAAAGAGGACAAAGAAGCTCAGGAACTTTTGCATTGTCACTACGATCGCCAGAATTAGAATTGAAATTCGAATAGTCTGTTTCTTGCTGCGAACTTTGAACAGAAGTTGCTTTTGTATATGCCTTTTTATACTGTTCAAAACAGTTAGAATAGCGACGGCTAGTAGCACACATATAAGGGCGACAGCCCTTGTTATACGATGAACAGAGGAGTAGGATAGCATTGTGGGGAACCTCCATACAGACTGAGCAGGTAGCACCTTTCCAATCTTTCTTTTCTACCGCTTTAGAAAACCTCTTGACATTTTTCATATTTTTTCTTGCACAAGATAAAAGATATGGGGTTTCCTTGTGACCTCGAGATTGGGACTTGCACCGCATCTTGCCAACTTTAGCCATTGAAATAACTGAACCTGAGACTAATCAGAAGAGAAATATATATTAAAAAGAGAGAAACACAAAATGAAAATGGTGCCAATTACAGAACAAAATAAATCAAGGGCCTAAATCTGCAGTATATTTCTGATGTCATATCATTTAGATTACTTTGTAGTATGAATAGCCCCAAAAATGCATTTAAAAAGATCAAGCAATTAATTTATTATCTGCAGCTCATGTAGACCACTTAGGTCACAAATGGCAGCACTTTTGCAGAACGACTAAAATACTTTGATCTTTTCTCATAGCAGTTAGCATAAATCATATGATACATAGCTAAACTAGTATAGACACAACCCCGATGAAACTCGGTCAAAAACCTATCACTATGTTTATGATGTAATGTTGACTAACATGTTATTTAATATATATATATATATATATATATATATATATATATATATATATATATATATATATATATATATATATATATATATAATGCTCCTTCAGATGCGCTTAGTGTACATGTTAGAATAAAAAATAACCAGGAAATCATGCTTTAGTGTACATGTTAATTAATCAAACAAAATAATTTCAAAATAAAACCATATCAGCGAAAAAAATAAATCAATGAAACCAAAAATATAATCATTTTAAAAAAACACATACAAACTATATTCAATACTTGGTAGGAGAAATAAGAGTAAACCTTTATTACCAACATGAACATTCATTGAAGTTAATTGACATTGCCCACAAAAAAGGAAAACATTTCTAACAACTAAACAGAATATTTAGACTGATATATGAATCATGACAATTTAAACTTTGAAACGGGTAGAGCACAATTAAGAGTTGTACAAAAATAAAAACTTCTTGACTTCTTCTACTTATACCCTAAGGTCCAGGGTGAGAAAGACTTGGCTGTTACCAAACAATAGGAACATTAATCATCTCAATTGAGGTTAAAGTGATGAGTTTTAGAACCCAGCCTCTATGGAGATTGCACGAATATGCCAATAAGTGTTTTGGACGAGTTTCAATGAATTAATTGTATGTAGAGAAGCCAGAACCAGCAGTATTCAATGGCCTTAGTCAAAAATTTCTACATATGATATTAAGCCAATCAAAATAAACTATGAGTCTTATGAAGTCGGCGCAAGGTCATTCAATCAATACCACATATCAAATTACTGACAAAATAATATAAAAAAAAATAATGTATTCATGTTAACGAGTCTCATTGTTGAGTTTGGTTAATCTATTACGTACTCTTGAAAGAGAAATGGGATACAAAATCACAGATGGGCACAGCTTCAATAATGGATTTCCAGACACAACACACCAGGGTAGAATATAGTTAAGTGGAATTCGGAAGACTTCAATTACAAGGTAAGTTGTAATATTGAGTCATGACTTGGGAAATGAAAGTAGTTTAACAAAGACTATACAAGGCAGATAATATGGCATAGAGTTAATGGCTTTTCATTTTGAATTTTAAAGTTTAAACACCCAACATGGATAGAATTGTTGAGGGAGATAGATTGCACCCCACAAGAGATGTATAAATAACAACATCTTCCATTCTATTTTTTAAAAGAGATGTATAAATTACATCGTCCTCCATTCTATTTTTGAAAATTAGACTCCTGTCACTTGAGAGAAGAAATGCACCACAATTTAGTACCGTTTAATGTAAATGAATTTCATAGTGGGGATGAGCAACCATGTACAAGTTTCCAAGGAATATTTTTCCTGTATCTACAATTTTCAGTGTCACTAAAAGCTAATTTTGAAACTTCAGAAGATCTACAATTTTCGGCGTGTCACCAAAAGCTAATTTTGAAACTTCAGAAGATAAAATAAAGCTTCAAATGCACTCATTATTGGTGCTTTGTGTCAGGTTTTAAAAAAATAGTTTGTGTTAAAACAATCTAGAGATTTTAAAAAAAATAAGAAGCTTTTTTGTTTGTTTGCTACGCACAAAAATCACTTTCAACTATGTTTGTTTTTGAAAAAATAGATTTTGAGAAAAGCTAATCTTAATAGCTTTTGATATTAGAATCAAAAATGATTTTTTTTTTTAAATCCTAAACAAACACTATTAAAATAACAAAACTGATTTATCTATTTATATATAAAAATTAAAAAATCTTCTAAAAAGAGTCAAAACAAACACGCCCTATATCAGCTTCGAAACTCCACCCAAAGTCTTCAGTACAATAAGTCACCGTTTACATCAAAAAATACTAATTAAGTCTCCCAGTTGATTGTAAGGGTTCAAAAAAAATTAGAGAGAGATAGGGAGGGTGGATGGGAGGAAAAGACGGAAGAACAGAGAGAGACTAGTGTGTAAAGTATACTCATCCCAAAAGGATTAAAGTTTGTAAAATTGGAAAGGAGAGCACAGCAAATTAAATATCTCTCAAAAGAGGGGAGTTCCCTTAAAAAAGTAAAGACGTGCGTGTAACAGATAACAAGCAAATTCACAATATTGTGCTAGCATTGCATAAAGTTCATGAAAAATATATAAGTAATCAGATTTTCACAATGTAGTGCTGCATATTTTTTTGAAAAAACGTTCAATTTTCCATCAGATGTTTACAAATAACATCTCGAGTAAATAAAATAGTTAAAACGTGAAACTTTATCACTCAAAAGCTTAAAACTTTTTTAAAAATTTCCAGGGTGTTCAATAACAAGTACAATTAACAGATCAATATGACATTCAAACTGACAGATAATCTAAGTGGTACTTTCCAAGACAAATAATTACACACAGAACAACAAATTAATCATCTATACAAATCAAATTGTTCAAAATTCAGATTCATCTAGCAATACATTATACAAATAAATCCATTGAATTCAATTTTGGAGTACTGTGAAAAACACGATGAGAATGAAACAGATAATTATCATTTCACCCTCGGCCAATTCAATTCGGTTCATTTCCGTGAACGCAATTTAAATAGATCGGTGATAATTCAAAAATTGTAACCAGCGAGATCTCACAAAAACACAATCAAAATCGCTTAAAAAAAATTGAGAAACAAAACAGCGAAAAGCGAAACAATATGCATATGAGAGATCATAAAATGGATGGATCGAAAGAGAAAGGAAAAGTGAAATACCTGAGGAAGTGTTTGAGGGTTAGAGAAAAAATGAATTGGATTGGATGGGATGAAAGAAAATCGAAAAGAGATAGCGATCTTGGCGTTCACGTTCTCTTGAGAATCAGAATCCGGAAAAACATAAACTGACTAGGGTGACGTGTGCGGCAACACCTAACCCCTATGCTACGCAGTGTTTGTTACGATGCGATCGAAATGGAGACTGGAGCTGGGTTTTATGGGCTTATCATCAGCCCATTAACATTCTACTATATTTAGTCATTAATTCAATTTTTCCCTTAAAAAACAAATAAAAAAATATTACAATAATAAAAAATTGTATGTCACACAAAATCATGTATTATTGTTGTAAAAAAAATAAATATATTTATATTTGATTGGATTCCATTAATAATATTTCATTTATTTTATTCCTTGTAATTTTAGGAAGAGAGGATGGTGCATCAATCCAAAAAAGGATAAATCTTCAAAATTAAGAACAATTCTAAATGAATTTTATTTACCTCTTTTAAGATATTTTTCAAGTATTTACACACTATCCTTCAAAAAAAAAAAGTATTTACACACTAATTCTCTCAAAAAAATAAAGTATTTACACCAATATTGGTTTGTTTTTTTTGGTTACTTTTGTTCCACCAATATTGGTTTAAGATTATGTGTGAATTCAACCATTTATTTTATTTTCTATATAAAAAAAATTAAAAAAATTAAAATATAAACTTGGTAAACTCCGTTGCCTCACTGCACTTGTAAGTTCTATTTGGACGGGACCGTATGGTTGGCCAATTGCTTTACGAATTTTCTTGTTATCACCTTGAAGGCAAAACAAAACTCTAAAATGTAAAGGAAGATATTAAGGTTTTTTTTTTCCTCAACCAGTATTGAACCATTTTTATGCATTGGTCTTCTCAGAAGATCAAATTTTCAGACAGTGCAAGGAGTACATTCAAGTACTTCGGTGATATAAACAGAACTCCTGCAGTCCGCGAGCCCTAGGAGAAACAACTGAAATTTGTCGTGTTGTGTGGGTCGGTTATATGAATTGAACATTTCATTATATTCAACCAAATTTTCAGAGAAAAACATTAACATGGATTCAAAAAACAAAAAATATGAAAAACACAACTTTGAAAATAAAAATAAACACAAAAATGACATGCTAATAAATAATATGTACAGTAAGAATGGTTATCTGATCCTTGCCACTGTAGTTCCAACATCTAAGCTCTGCATTTTTTTCATCAGTTGGCTCATTTGACTGGAAGGCGGGGGTAACTTTTCAACTTGACATTGTCTTTGCTTCAGAGGACAAATCATCATCTGTGGAGCTCCATATCAATCGATCCAAAGCAGTGCTTAAAATCTACTTGAGTTAAAAACAAGCAAACTCTGAATGGCACAACATGAGCAAAGCAACAATTGCTGCAAAAAATGTACCCCGGGTCAACTCCAGCAATTTTAAGAGTGGAAATTGGAAATATTACTTCGCTACATGCAGTGTAATATGCAAGAGTAAAATAATCAAACAAACCACTGAAAGAGATAAATTCAATCCATGTTATGTTACAATGATTTTCCCAATGCATGCATACAATATTGTTCATCATTTCAAAATTCCACCGGAGACTGGTTAAAACATTTTTATTCCTTTTCGTAGTTTGTCGGTTATTCTCGCAACAAAATTCACTCCCAAATAAGAGTGAAATCACACTTGAACCCTACCCAATTAAATATAAAAAATTTATGTGCAACAAGAAGACCAAAACTGGAATTTTAAACATCTTCCCTATTTTTTGTCCATGTCATTGCTCATTAGTTATGAATGGGAATTCTTTTGAAAGGTATGAAAACAGTTTTATAATTGATTCCAGTGTCATCATGATATAAAGAGGAAATCAAAGCATCAAGGTGAGATGCCATGTCAAAATATTCACCTTCATTATGTTTCATAGTTGAAGATGACAAAGTTTAACCCCTTCTGCCATGAATGTAAGGAGATGAAGACTGGGAAAGTGGCCTTTGGAGAAATGGATGGTTTAAGAGTTGAGCAGCAGTAAAACGATCATCAGGATTAACTTGAAGGCACTGCATGATAAAATCTTTTGCATCTCTTGAAAGACTATCAGGAATAAGAGGTGGCTCACCTTTTCCTATTCTAAATAATGCCTGCATCTGTTATTAGAAGAGATCAATCAAAAAATCAAAAGTCGGAACCAGCATTAATGCAGTTTTGGTAGATATTATAGATAAATTTTAATATTTCATGGAAAAGTATCCATTTTGTTTTTATAACATAAGAATCAACCAACATTTCTATGTTATATAGGAAACACTAGACATAGAACATGAAAAAAAACCACAATTTAATTTACAAATAAATGGCAGGAAAATTAGGTATTTGGAGCAAAATGGGTAGCCTGAACTGTTTAATAATGGTTAACAAAATACAAAGGCAAAAACTTATGTAGAGGCAAACACGAGAACCGAAAAAGACGGTGAGTGGAATTAAAATCCAAACTGAAACTTTGAAAATTGAAGAAGCTCTCCCTAATGGGAGCAAAAATAATATGACACATACGGGTTCCAAATTGGAGTACGGAATTTGGCCCGTTAGCATCTCCAGAACAGTGCATCCCAGACTCCAAATATCGGCTGGAAGCCCGTAACCTTTGTTCTTTCCTCTCACAACCTGCATATACATGATTAATAATTAGAATAGCTCATTCTTCACATGTTCAATCTCAAAAATCCTAGCAAAATGTTGTTATATTTTCTGTCAGAGATAGAATACAGTGCCATGGAGGAAACAACATTAAAACTTGTGTAGCTAAAATAGTTACTTCAAGAACTTCAACTAGGAGACATCATGAGCGTGGAATTAGTATGAGATAATCAAGCTTCTCTACATATTGCTCCTAGCTTTGTTTTAAATGAAAGGATAAAATGGCAAATGCATATTTTGGGAGACATTTGATGAGAAAAACAGTCCTTTTATTTCAAGAGAAATCACAATAAGTTATCAACTTCAACGACCAATTAATGGGTATAATTACTAAATCTCTTGGGGGACCTCAGTTTGAATTTATTTTAACAAACTATGTGCATGTGGCATGCATGTTCCAGCTTGCGGAAAAGTGTGAGAATAGAAACTCATTCTTCACACATGCATTGCACCAATGGTGTATAGAAATGTGATTATTATGCTCATGTACGTATAAACAAAGCAGTTGTCTTAACTACACACACTTCTCAAAAACTAGTTTCACTATATACAATAATCAATAGCTATGCTATCAAGAAATTAAAAGATTAAACACCCAAGCCAGATAATTTTAGAAAGTTTCAAGTTTCAAAAGCCTCTAATTGCAACATAGACACAATCTAATGTCCCGCTCCAAAGTTAGCCCTTAATTTCATTTTCTATTGGTTTAATATGGCAGGAATAGTTTTAGCTGTTTTGTTATTGTCAATACCAATTATAAGTTCATGACAATGAATTCTTGAAACAGATTACGCGTGATCACTGCATCACTGTCAATAGTTATATCAATTTGTTCATCACATCGATCAAGTCTCGTGGCAAATAAATGGGACAAAGCGGGAGAGAGTTGTATAAATTCAACATGCAAGAGTTTCATTGTGTCAATTTATCAAGTAACCTATTAAGTATTAACAGAGCCCAACATAATCCCATGAAACTATGTAGGTTACTTTTGTGACGCTATAATATGATCCTTGAATTCTACGTGAGAATACCACCAACTTCACAGATAAGTAAAAGCATTTAGTGTTTTAGACCCATAGCACAATAAATATTCACAGTTTAGTATAATGCAATTTCATTTAATGTGTTCAGTCCTCGTCTGAAGAAGAGTAGAAAATCAAGCTAGAGTTCTGCATCCAGGCTATTAACATAATAACTGTTGATTAAATTTTCATAAAAAAAAAAAATGTTAATTTATGTAGAAGTTGGAACTATGTACACTCCATGAAATAAATTTGAATGTTTGAACCATTAATCAGTATTTTCGTTCATTAAGTTAAGATTGAAGGCAAACCTCAGGGGCCATCCAGAATGCTGTTCCCTTGCATGATTTAACATCGTTCAATTTGGTTGCCTGAAAAGCAATTTATAGAGCATTATCAGAAAATGGAAATTGCAAGTAATTGCATGTTGTTTAGATATCTATAACTGAAATTAAGATGTTGAAGAAATAAAAGCCCTAGAAAGAGAAGTATAAACTAAGGAATACCTTTGCTAACCCAAAATCTGCAAGTTTGACAGATCCACTTGCATGCACCAATATATTTGCACATTTGATATCCCTTAAATTGGAGAAATATAATTAGATTATATTAATAATGATTGTTTCATCCTAATTACACAACTGATACAGGAATGCAGAGAAGATCTCAAAGACATGATGGGCTTAACTCAGAAAAAACTCCAACAAATAATTTTTTCAAAACTGAAAATCCCAATTGTATTGTAACTATTCAAACTCTTGCACTTATTCTGATATTGATGAACATGATGTTCCTTCTTTAATCATCAGAAAATTCACATTCAAAGCTCAATTCCTACCACAAAAGGCATTTGTTTGGGGCAAGAAAGGAATGGCAATGGCAATCATTGGATGAAAAATCATCCTTTTACCCTGGGGAGTATTTGAAACAAGCTAAATGCATATGGAGCGATAAAAATGAAGCTATATTGCCACAGGGAATAAAGACACGTCCAAATAACAAGAAGAAAATTTAAACAAATGCATCAAAAAAGAAAAAATTAAACAGATACATCAAGTTATTTGCAACAAATATTTATATTGCAGTTACGAGAGAGAGAGAGCAAGCAAAACTGAAAAATTTACAAAGAATATTTATATAGCAACGATGAGACGTTAATCAAAAGTGAAAGTTAATTTTAAGCAAGGAAAGCAAGTACCATAGACAGGACTCTTGACAGCACTATTACAGAAATGGGAACCATGCCATATGATGCAAGACCAGAATTAACACAGAAAATCAGTAATCATATATGCATAAAGGAAAATAAAAGTAATTTAAGAAAAAAAATTGTGAGCTACCTGTGAACCACGTTTTGATCATGAAGGTACTTCAAACCATGCAGAATCTGTCTTGTATAGGCAGCTACTTGGGAATCTCGAAGAGTGTACCTCTGATAGAGGCTTCTAAGAGAACCTTTGGTTACAAGCTCAATAAAGATATGAAGCTTAGATTCATCCTGCAATAACATCAAGCAGGGTATAAAGTACAAAATTTATTTTGATTCGTACTCTGTTGGATGTACAAATACAGACAACAAACACTGCTACCCAAATGAAAATGATAGCAATAAGGTGCTAATATGTTGCAAAAATGTTTAGTATTGTTAAGAGTATTGATTAGCCTTGTAATATTCTGCTATTGTAGCTTATCTTAGTTTACACTTAGTTTAGATTTAGCCTATAAGTCAGTGACATGTGTCACTTATTCATTGCACTTGGCATGTGCCTATAAATACTTGTATCCTCTGTTATTCATCATAATGAGAATCTCTAATTTTCCTCTCTTCTCTCTCTCTCTCTTCTCTAACTGAATACAGTTACAACCTCTATCAAGGTTTAACAATGGCGGTTTCTACTTCTATTAAGTGTCTGGTCTGAATCTTCATCTTTGCTAATTATTGTATAGTACTCTTGTGGATCCTTTGTGGTACAAGTAATAGACTACATTTCATTGCCTATCATCAAGATTGTCTTGTGAATTTACTCAAGACAATATTTAGTAGGAAAACGATCAATTAAGATGGGTTCTTAGCACCGGTCCAAATCACATTTCATTGCCTATCATCTAGGTTGTCAAACTAGAAAGTCTTCTTAAATTTTTGGAATCACAATAAATTTGACGCGTAAAGTTGTAAGAGTTTACTTAATATAAAATTTAAATATTTTAAGCAACCTATAAATTAAACTCAGACGGTTTGATAGGTCCAGACCTGACAACCAACATAGCATCACAATTCAAAGTTGATGAACAAATTCAAATATCACAATATAGGTTTATGATTCAGGATAGAACAAGAGTATAACAAGTTCAAAATCGACAGACTTTATTCACAAACATTTTACTTATACTAGAAAATATTGTAAAAATTTTGAGATGCATAAGGACCTTTTAAGTTTGACTTAATCTGTAATGTCATTCACAAATTCAACAATTAACAACAAGAAAGTACCAAAGTCAGCATGAAAGAAGAAGACAAGACGGAACAACATAGATTCTACAATGGTAAACAGCAATAAAAGTTCAAATTGCACTTATAAGTAAAAGAAAAGACTGGACAACAAGAAAGTACCATACCATTTCAGTGCCATAGTATTGAACTATATTATCATGTTCAAAACGACTCAAAAGTGCAATTTCCTGAGAGAAAAGAGAATGAATAATGTGAGAAAGTAAATATAGTAAGAGGACCAACAATCTCTCAAACAATTCGACATGTTGCATAAAATAGGACTATAGTTATGTAAGAAAACTTCTTATTTATTCGTTATCAATGAATGCTCAATATCGGAAAAGTGAAGTGTAATAAGTGATAAAATAATAAGCGTGGCACCTGCTCCAGTTGATAGACACTTTGTTTTCCCTGTTCCCCTTGATCAAGCAAGGAAACTTCTTTTACAGCAAAAAAGAATCCATCACTGCAGTTATTCAGAAGATATGAATAACAAGGTAGTAGTTATCACTTATAGCATAAAATAGGCGACTAAATAATCAGTACAATCATCACACTGAGAAAAGCTTTGATCTTGAGCTTCATACAAAAAAATCCAAAAGAAAAAGAAACTCAAATGCAAATAGGGGTGGGTCAACTTGGAGCTATAAAGCTCCCGCCCACTTGGAGAGTTCGAAAACCCTTGTGATCCTATTGTAGTCAAAAAGTAAACTACATTAAAAGGCAAAATCATGAAAAGAGTTGACAATGTTATCCTACATACTGCTATGTCTGAGAAACCTCGCCCCCTTCTACCCAAAAAAAAAAATCTGTTACAGGATACAAACTAGTGATTTTTGAGTAATTAGTGCAACATGCATTGACTGTCAGATTCAACTAGCCAATTCACTTTAATTTTGAAAATGATTATTCGAGAGAATAAATGTTAGTAAAGCAGAAATGAGAATATTTCTCGCATCCTGCTTTTAAAGAAAATCTTCATTCCAGCCCAGCATATTGAAAGAGATAGCAACAGCAAAGTGTTTCCTATTTTGTTTTCATATCCAAAAAAAAAACACCTAGCAATATTCTTGAAATGAACTAGTCTTCCCAGTCATAAATTCCCCAACTACCTAAGCATTAAACTCAGTCTAATCCTATCCCACTCTCATTCATGATTCAAATATGGAATTTCCCTACCAGCATGTGACATATACTAAATTATTACTATTACAGCAAAGAAGCATAACAAAAAAAAATTAAAAAAAGTAAAATACACAAACGAGCTTGTATGCTAAAGTAAAGTAAAGGGATTGATTACACTTACTCAGAAATTCCTTCATAGACAGATCCAAATGAACCACCCCCCAAAAAGCCACCCTTTTGCCAGCTTCCAGGCGTAATGAAACGATTAATTCTCCCGTTTGGAGATACATTGTTCGATCTAGGTTCTGTAGCAGTACTAGAAGAATCATCTTCATTTGAAGTACTAAACAAACTTGATTCCATAAGACCAGCAACAATCGCATCAATCCTTGCCTCATTATCCACCACCCCCTCTTCTCTACCAACTTCCTCACCTTCATTCTCCTCCACTTCCCGGTCAAAACCCTCTTCTTCCCCTTCCCCAACCGGAGCCAAATCCTTCAAAAGATCCCAAGTGGAACACGTGTTATCAACAACAACCGGAACTCTCATCCCAGGTGGCGGCTTAATCATCGGTGGACGAATTCCATTAATACCACCACTACTACTAACAACAACAACACTGTCATCAACCTCATCTCTAACCCTAACCCTAATCATATCCCTATCTTCACATTTCTTGTTCAATTCACCTTTATTTTCTAATTCTCTCATATCATTCACCTTCTTCTCCTTCAAATCAAGCTCATCAAGCTTCAAACTGGGAAGACCATCCGAATTGGATCGAATCTTCATGGCTTCCCAAGCAGCAGCAGGAATAGCAAAATCCTCGGGTCCAGAAAGTCCTAAACTCCTACAAATTCGATCAAACTCACCTTCTACTCCTTCAATACGGAAGCTAGTTCGGTCGTATAACTCCATAGAACGAGTGTAAAGTGAACCGGATGAATCATCGAATGAAGATGAAGATGATCCAGCGTCGTAATCGGTGTACTTTTGGGCATTACGACGCTCGAGTTTAGGTTTTCTTCGAAGCTTCTTTGAATCCATGATGTTGGTTAGGTTGTTATGGTAGAAAATATGATGCATTGAGAATTAAAGTTTGATCCATGTAAAAGTGTAACAGAAAGAGAAAGTTGGAGGGAAATTTTGTATTTGGTGTGTTTGGTTTTGAGGAGCGAGAAAGAAGAAGTGAAGAGAGGGCCAGAGGGGACCAGTGAAAGAGTCTTTTGGTGAAGAAGAGGAAGCGAGTTTTGGTTGAAAAGGAAAAAGAACAGAGATCAAAAAAAACGCGCTGCCATTGCCATATGGACGACCAAACCAACGCTTTGCTCTGGCTGCTCCCGGGAATTATTTTACTCCCTCCGTTTCAAAATGAATATGTTTTAGCCAATTGCACACAAATTAAGGAATTGAATAAAGTAGTCGAATATCGTAGCAATTTTATCAAATTATCTTAATCAACTATTGATTTGTTTTCCATTAAAGAAGAAATAATACGTTGAAAGCAGTGTAACATAATATTAATTGAATGGTGCAATTGAAAAGATAAAGTTATTATTGCATTGGAAACTGAAAGTAACATTCATTTTAAAATAATTTTTTTTTACTAAAACGACACTCATTTTAAAATGGAGGAGTATTTTATTTTTATGTTTGATTAAATTATTAAAGTACCTTTGTTTGACGAAATGAATATTTTTTATTTCATCTTTGGATTTAATTCTTTTTTAGAAAAGAAAAAAAAACGGTGCTAATATTTTTTTTTTTAAAATTCATTCATACTTTAATTTAATAATTTTTGTTTTTTAATTAGTAATCAATCAGTTTTTACATTTTGTATATAATTAATCATGAAAGTTGAATTAGCCAACGCACATCGTCACGTCACCGACACATTATTAATGATAGTGGCAAATCATCAAAATTGATGAGAATTAAAAAAACTAAAAAAATATAAAATAGGGGAACTAAAAGAGTAGTTTTAAAAATAGGGAATCAAAAATGCATTAAACCGGACTTAAAATAAGTGATAAAGCATTACGCATACATAATTGAAGTTTTTCATGCTGCATGAGTCAATTATATATGAATGGAACAATGCATTATATTAAGCTGAATACAATGGTATTGGTACGTTTGTAGTTTGGTTGAGTATATATCTATCATTCAATCACTCAACTATGTCGTGTTTTTATATTAATTCATTTAAAAATAAATGCAAATGTTAAATAAATTTTGTCTAGAGAGTACTCATACCCAGCCGAACTTCAAGATATATAAGAGTGTGTGTTTGGTTCAGCTTTGGATAGGATTGATTCTGATATAATTGATTCTGACAGAATTGATTTTGAGAGAATTGATTTATGTTTGGATACAATAATGCAGAATTGATTAAACAAACTGAATGTTGTTTGGATAGTTTTTATCAAAATTGTTTTTGAATCTATAATTACTAAAATAGACATAGCTAAATTCAAGTAAATGTGCATAGTTGAATGTATATGTAGATCAATATTAAATATAGATATATTATTTAATTTAAATAAATAGATTTTATATATATATATATATATATATATTAATTTAAAACATAATAAATACGATTATTAAACTAACTTTTTTACAAAATATTTGTTCATATATTTTATATTTTTTGATAAAATATATTTAAGTTAAATAATACTAGAATTAGTTGCAAAAATGATAAAATACAGCGTAAAAGAAAAGGTAAAAGAAAAATACAATAAATCTGAATGGGGACACCGTAAAGAAAAATCTAAAATTTGGTAACTTATGATCATAAATATTTTTCGGAGGTTAATTTGTTTTCTGATTAAATTTGGTTCATCGAATTAATTACAAAGCAAAAAGAAGGAGAATTGATAAAGGGTAGTAAAGGAAAATAATAGTTTGTAATAATTAAAATATTAAATTTTATGTAGAATTGATTATAGGAAAGCCAAAAGCTAGGAATTGTAGCTTTAAGGAGAATTGCTTTTGGAGGATAGAAGCAATTTTGAAAAGTCAAACCAAACAACATTGATAACTCAATTTCCACTTTTGAGGTTTGTAGAAGTGCATTTTGTTGCTGAAAAGCCAAAACAAACACGCTAAATCAAATACCAGATTCTCAGAGAGAAACATCAAACATGGACTCAAACAAAAGAAATAAAAGAAAAATGTAAAAAACACAACTTTAAAATATAAAATATACAAAAAATATGGCATGCTAATAAATAACATGTACCTCTGTAAAAATTAAATAAATTAATATGTACAATAAGAATGAATGGTTATCTGATTCTTGCCACTGTTGTTCCTAAAGCTAAGCCCTATACATTATTTTCATCGGTTTGGTCGTTTGAGAGGATGGCAGGGATAATCTTTTTCAGCATAGATTAGAGCATCAAGACACGTTGCTAAGTTGATAACTTGGCTCTCTGCAGTTCCGCATCACTTGATCCGAAGCAGTGCTTAAAAATCTACTTGAGTTACAAACAAGCAAACCCTGAATGCCACAACATGAGGTAACAACAGTTGCAATCATTGAAAGAGATAAATTCAACCTATATGCAAAGTAAAATAATCAAATAAATCACTGAAAGAGATAAATTCAACCTATATGCAATCATTTTCCCATTGGATGCAAAAAATATAGTTCATAATTCGAGGTAACAATAGTTTTTTATACGATTCCAATGTCATCATGGTAAATTGAGGAAAAGAGAGTATTAAAGTGAGATTTCATGTAACAATCTTCACCTTCATTATGTTTCATAGTTGAAGATGACAAATTTTAACCCTATCTGCCATGAATGTAATAGGAGATGAAGACCGGGAAAGTGGCCTTTTGGAGAAATGGATGGTTTAATAGTTGAGCAGCAGTAGGACAATCATCAGGATTAACTTGAAGGCACTGCATGATAAAATCTTTTGCGTCTCTCGAAAGAATATGAGGCCGCTCGCCTTTTCCAATTCTAAATATTGCCTGCATTTGTTGTTAAAAGAGATCAATCAAAAAATCAAAAGTCAAAACCAGCATTAATGCATTTTTCTTAGTTATTTTTAGATATATTTCAATGTCATGGAAAAGTAACCATTTTAAGAATCAACCAACATGTCTACGTTATTGGAAACACATGACATAGAACATGAACAAAATTCACAATTTAATTTACAAATAAGTAGGAAAATTAAGAATTTGGATCAGAATGGGTAGCCTGAACTGTTTGATCGTGGTTAACAAAACTGAAAGGGCAAACAGTTATGTTGAGACAAATACGTAAACAAAACAAAAAAAAAAAACGGGAGTGGAATTAAAATCCGAGTAGACATTATGAAAATTGAAGAGCTCCCTCTTGAAACAGAAAAGAGAAAGATAATCAGGGATTGTAAAATCACCCTTACTGACACATGCCAAAGGTAATGGGAGAAAAAATAGCAATGATATGACAATGATATCCCAGATTAATAATTAATAATCATTGGAATAGAAGCTTATTCTTCATATGTGCAATCTCAAACATTCTAGCAAAACGTTGATATATCTTGTGTAGAGGTATGTATAATACTCAAAAGTTAAGATTGAAGGCGAACCTCAGGGGCCATCCAGAATGTTGTCCCCTTGCAGATTTAACATCATTCAATTTGGTTGCCTGAAAAGCAATTTATAGAGAAATATCAGAAAATGGAAATTCCAAGTAATTGCTAGTTGTTCCGATATCTATAACTGAAATTAAGATGTCGAAGAAAATAAAAGCACTATAAAGTAAAGTATAAACTAAGGAATACCTTTGCTAACCCAAAGTCTGCAAGTTTGACAGATCCGCTGGCATGCACCAATATATTTGCACATTTGATATCCCTTAAATTAGGGAGATATAATTAGAATATATTAATAATGATTGTGTCATCCTAATTATACAACTGATACAAGAATTCAGACAAGATCTTAGTATGAAAAGGCATTTGTTTGGGGCGAGAAAGAAATGCAATGGCAAATCACGGGATGAAAGACCATCCTTTTTCCTTTAGATACTTTTCTTCTTTCCGCATCTTTCTTTAACTCTCAAATTTGGCCAAATATGTAGAACAGTTCATAGCATTTGGAATAAGATAAATGCATACGGAGAGATGAAAATAAGGTGATATTTCTCAAAAATGGGAGAAAGGGACACCCAAATTACAAGAAAAAATACAACACATCAGGTTATTTACGACGGATATATTGCAATTACAAGAGATCAAGCAAAGCTGAAACCTTTACAAAAATGACGAGACGGTAATCAAAAGTGAAAGCTCATTTGAAGCAAGAACCATAGACAGGACTCTTGACATCATTGTTCTGGAAATGGGAACCATACCATATGATGCTAGATCAGAATTAACAGAAAATCAGTAATCATATAGACACAGAGGAAGACAAAAGTATATTAAAAGAAAAAAACTGGAGTTACCTGTGAACCACATTTTGATCATGAAGATATTTCAAACCATGCAGAATCTGTCTTGTATAGGCAGATACTTGGGAATCTCGAAGAGTGTACCTCTGATAGAGGCTTCTAAGAGAACCTTTCGTTACAAGCTCAATAAATATATACAGCTTGGATTCATCCTGCAATGACATGAAGAAGGGTATAAAGTACAAATCTCATTTTGAACCATGAGCTTACTCTGTAAGATATACAAAGACAGGTTCATAGCTCCAGTCCAGTCCATGCCACATTCCATTGCCTATCATCTAGGTTGTCAAATTCAAAAGTTTTTGTAAACTTATGGAATCTCTATAAATTTGAATCATAAAGTTCTAAGAGTTTACTTAACATAAAATTTAAATATCTTGTAAGCAATCTATAAATTAGACTGAGATGGCTTCATAGGTCCAGACCACAAGCATAGCATCATAATCCAAAATGAACACATTCATAAATCACACTATAGGTTTGCAATTCAGGATAGGAAAAGAATATAACAAGTTCAAAATAGATAGACAAAAAGATAAATTTTGGGGTTCAATATTACTCAAAAATGATGGTTGGACTGGGCTTTCCTTGTTGGAGCTGGATTCAGCTAGGTATAGTTAAGTTTCAGCTCATCAGAGTAAGATTCATACACCGTGCTGACCTGTTATATTCATTCAACAATGATGGGTTAGTTTGTTCATGTTTTCTAACTCGTTACTTCATTATGCTAGAAGATACGGAGACGAGACTCAATACAACATATTTCACGTCTTTTGCAGATCGGTTTAAGCCGGGATGCTAGATGCATTTGTTGAGTGAAGCAATATATCATGACAAAAATTATGATGTTTTAAAAAGCAATATATCATGACCCATAACACTTGCAATAGGCTGGTTTGAAATGACAACGATGGGACGAGGGTTAGAATAACAGTTGTGACGGACTCGTTTGAAACGGCGATGGTGAGACGATGGTTAGAGGATGAGTGGCGATGAAAAAGGAGGAGAGAGGGGCGATGTTGTTATTTAGGGATAAACGACGGCAGTTGGAATGAACAACAGTGATCGACGGTGATTGATGACGATGAGAGGAGAGGGGAGAACAAGATTCTTCTGATATGACGAGGGAAAGGCACAAGGTGAGAAGAGGGTGTAAACGTATTATCACTTATTTTTTTATTAAAAAATACATGTTTTGTTTATTTTTAAATGTCCACCATTGAATTTGTTTTTGCCACATGTCTTTCATCCAATACCCTAAATGAACTAAATGGAGCATACATGAACTCGTTGTAGTGGGACAGTGGTGGTGAGTGTGGATGGTGAATCAACTATTTATAGATTTAGATAGATGATGACTGATGAGTAGTGAGAAGAAGAAGAATGATAAGAAGAAGAAAATTGTGGAACATGGATCAACACTTTCACTTTCAATGAACCCTAATTTCTACTTTTATTTTTCTCTGTTACAAGAACAAATAAAAAGAGAGAGATATATAATTAATAAAATCAATTAGTAATATTTCTTCAAAAAAATAAAACCAATTAGTAATATATTTCAATGAATCAACATAAGTTAAGTCTAGGTGACATATGACACGCCACTTAAATTCGACCACTTCAACAAGAAATGTTTAACGATAGACGAAATTAAAACTGTTTTAAAGTTGCACAGACAAACTAAAAGAAAAATCTTTTTAGAGAGATCAAAGTCAAAGTGACCTTTATATGCGTAATAATTTTTTTAATATTTAATTCTTTGATAAATTAAAACTTTTTTTGAAAAAGCTAAATTAGTCCTACCAAATTGTTACCTGGAATAATTGAACATGAGTACTTGAGGAGAAGCAAGATCCAAGGTCTCAAATCAATACCACCAAACCAACACAAATAGTTTAAATTATATATAACTAAAACTCATTATTCATAGTTCATATATATATAATAAATTTATTAGACTAAAGTTATTAGCGAGCTCTGGTGACTGATAAATCGTTTGGGACAACTCAAATCCTGACCATTGTAATTCTTAGTCTAATTGTATTTATCTCTCGGTCGAACTCTGCATTATCATAATCTCCTTTTTATTGATAGCCAGAAGACTAAAAAAATAAAATAAAAAAATACATGCATATGCACATACAATATCAATCCTCGTATTTGAACAACAATTATAGTATCAATCATCCTTCTTCGATATTGATGATTTTTCCATCTTGATTTTTTTTTTTAATTATGAATTTTTTTATTAAACTGATCTACCTAACTATATTTGATGAATTTTCCATTTTTAATTTACCTTTTACATATTAGTCATTATAAACTTTTGACTAAAGTTGAAAGGAAACATCATGATATTATTGATTCTAATGTTTTTTTAGGATGCCTTCAACTCGTCAAACCATCGTGTATATGTTGTGTGATGGTTTTCAAAGCCCCTTTTTTCGTATGAAACATTGTTGTATTATTGATTAAAATGTAACGATTTGTAGGAAAATTGTACTACATTGTAAGCTGATTTATGAGGTCCTCATTTTCGTGTGAGTTTATCTCAACAAATTTATTTTAATTTTCAGAATAGTTGAAATTTGGCGTCGATGTTTAAACATGGTGGACTAGCATACGCTAACTCATTTTATATAAATCGGCGAGTTCTTATTTGCTTGTTTCACACATCACAAGTTCAATCAAAGGTCACATATTTTGAATCTCGTGCTAAAGTAATGTGTGATGAGTATTTGCACCCTTTGAAAATTTGAAGACCAACTTTTTCACCATTACACCTTTATTCAAGTGTTTTTCCATAAAAGGTTGGTTCTCAATATCCTAAGTTTCTTTTGCGTTTTCTTTCGTTTGAATTCCCTGCTCATAAATGCTCTGGCTAAAAGATCTCATCATCGACCATGACTGATGGGATGTAGTCAAACAAAAATTTATGGGCTCATGTAATGACTCATGTCTCTTATGATGTTAAAAACCCTCTCACTATTTTCTTTGGGCCTCACATTGACACTAAAGGTATTCTAGAGACCGTTAAACCTCGTTTTCCTAATCGAATGAACGAGACAATATATGCTCATCTATCAAACTATAACATTGTTTCTTACTTCACGGTAGATAACATGTTCACTGTAAGAATACCTCTTACCATCGTCCTTCTAGATGTTCGAATTAGCCCAACAGAGTCAGAAAAGCTAAAAAGTCTTTGTCGGACTATCTCGACATCATTGACTTTGTCAAAATGTCCTCGCATCATGTCAAGGTTGACATTCATAAATGGTGGCAGCAACCTCCTATTTTTGGAGTTTTACCACTCATAACTTCCATGTCCCACATGGAATTATCTGACGATGAGGTTGTGAGTTCTTTCGTTACTTCCGACAACCCCGTAAAAGTTTATGTTTCACGTGTCACTGTCATGTGACTTTCATTACACATTATGCCAAAACAAAATGTATTGTTTTGATCAAGAACATAGTGCCTTCCTTCATTATTGACTGTCAACTCACGTGTTTTGTTCCCGTTCAATCAACATCTACAAATCACCAGACTATTTGGCCAATTTTCTCCATAAAGGAACATAGTTGACAAAAAATGATGATCTAGTCAATGAAATGTAAGATTATCCTCGCCGTTCTTTACCACAATAAGGATGATCTCATCACCGTGATTAAGATCGGCGCCAAAAAAATTCTTATTAGTGATCCTACTTGCTCATCCAACTTTCACAAATGTTAGTTGCAAGAATTATATTTATCTAAACATTTCATTGCCTAATTCTTAAAATGCAAGAGGATTATATATATATTTTTTTCATGTATTATAACAAAAGAAGAGTGAGAGATTTTGCTTGGATGTCTCTCACCCCCACCGTCCATCCGTGGTCAAGAACTATCCCAACCAACCATACCGCAAACATTAGGCTTTTTCAACAAGAAAAGAAAAAAACGAAAGTTCAAAGAAAGATCGGTAAGGGTTAGAATTTGAGAGGCTACAACTAGGAAAAGAAAAGTCAGAATAACACTAGAGAGGTATATCTCTCTTTTTGGTACAAAATTAGAGAGGGATATTTCCTTTTTTTCACACACACAGACTTTTAGTCAATCACACACATATAATATTATTTTTCACAATAAAATAGTAAAATGAAATAAATATTTTCCTAAATTAAAAAATAGTATATTTGAAGAAGGTGTTCTTGATACGTTTCATTAATTCTGAAGAGTATCCCAAAACTAACAGAAAATTTTATACACTACCATTTCGCATTCTCTCTCTCTTTCTCTCACACACACACCACATCGCACAAACAAATCAACAACAAAACAAAACCCTATTTTTCTAACTTCCTTCTACTCATAACAACACACTCATTTTCTTTCTCTCAACAAAAACAAAAACCAACCTCATTCCCAAAACAAACAACACTCTCCACAATTCAACAACACTTTGCGATAAAACTCGAAACGCATTCTCACAACAACAACAACAACACTCTTATTTCAAAACGGTTATCGAAACGGTTGCGTTTCTTTAATCCTTATCATCGATTAATCAAAATCACTCACTCGCTTTAAAAAACTCTCTAGGGTTATCGAAACCATCTCTCTCTCTCTCTCTCTCGCTTTCGTTTTTCGATTCCCAAAATTCTCTCCCTCTCTCTCTCTCTGGAACCCTAGGTTTTGGAATAGTTACTATTGCACGTGCGTGTAATTCTAGGGTTTCTCTTTCGTGACGCATTTTTCACCCTGTATAGGGTTTTCAATCGGTTCATAAATTCGTGCTTAATTCTTTGGATGGTTTCGTTAATCGATTGTTAAGAGTTTCATCATTGTTTTCGTATTGTGCTTTTTGGTGTGAGAATCGATTTTCTCTACGGAGAGAGATAGAGATTATGATTCTCTGATTTTTCTAGGTTTTGGTTGAATCAATCTTTCTAATTGAAGATGGAGGTTTAGAGAACCTTTTCTTTTACGGCATTGTCTTGTGTTTCGAGATTGCGGCGTTGTTGGAGCCGTTACAACCGTGAATTTGGGATTAATTTTTTAGGGTTTCTAGAACTGAGGGAAAATGAGGGGTGAATAGTTTAGGTTAGTATTCAGAGTATAACAGCGGTGTTGTTTTAGGGTTGGGGGTGGTGAAGGTGGTTCTGCATTTTTTTGGGTTGATTCTGATGATGTTCAGTTTTCATTATGGAAAAAAGTGAACCTGCTTTAGTTCCACAATGGTTGAGAAGTGCTGGAAGTGTTGCCAGTTCATCCCCCCATTTTGCATCTTCTTCTAATCATACCGGTAATTTTGACTTCCTTGACAGTTTTCATGTTTTTTATGCTTTAATTTTATCAATTTATAATAGCATGCATTATTTTATAGTAGAATTAGAATCTTACATGTGAAATGTAAAACTTTGGAATGTATTTATAAGTTTATTATATGAGAAAGTTATCTCTGTGGGGAAGGGAAATAATTATTTATTAATAGGTTTAACATTGTTGTGTAGATTCTCATAGTGTAGCCAATCATACAAGGAATAGATCTTCTAAGACAGCTGGTGATTTTGATAGTCCTCGTTCCGTGTTTCTTGAACGAACATTTTCGTCAAATTCTCGGAGGAGTGCTATCAATGGCTCTGCAAAGCATGCTTACAGTAGTTTCAACAGAAATCATCGTGATAAGGACCGTGATAGAGATAGGGATAGAGATAAAGATAGATCCCATTTTTTAGACCACTGGGATCGTAACTGTTCTGAACCATTGGCTGACCTCTTCGCTGGAAGGACAGAGAGGGATACTTTGAGGCGTTCTCATTCATTGGTCTCCAGGAAGCAGAGTGAGCCTGTGAACCACAGAGGGACAGTAGATACAAAATCTGGTAGCAATTGCAACCAGAGCAACGGCAATGATGTGCTTTCTGGGGGTAGTATTGGCAGCAGCTTTCACAAAGCTGTTTTTGATAAGGATTTTCCATCACTTGGAGGAGATGAAAGGCCGGGTTCAGCTGAAATAGGCAGAGTTGCATCTCCTGTTTTGGGTTTGGGTGGTACTGCCAGTCAATCTCTACCTGTTGGCAGTTCATCTTTGATTGGCGGAGAAGGATGGACTTCTGCACTAGCAGAAGTACCTTCTATGATTGGAAGCAGTAGTACTGGGTCTCCAACAGCGCAACAAACTGTTACTCCAACCTCTGGGTCTGTACTTTCAAGTACATCAGTTGGTCTTAACATGGCTGAAGCTTTGGTGCAGGCTCCATCTCGATCTCAGTCAATTCCTCAGGTAGTTGAGCTAGCTGTCTGTCACTTTCTGTATCATTCTTTTAAATATAATGATTTCATTTATTTAAATGACCAGCTAATAATGTGTATATCAATTGTAGGCTTCGGTCAAAACCCAAAGGCTTGAAGAACTTGCTATTAAGCAGTCAAGACAGTTGATTCCAGTGACACCATCAATGCCTAAGGCTTTGGTGAGTAAACTGCCTTTTGAAATATTTTTTTATTGGTTTGAATTGCGAAAATTAACCGACCTCACTTAGTGGGATAAGGCTTGGTGGTTGTTGTTTGAATTGCGAAAATTGGTCTGTCTTAGCTTTTACCAGGGCATAGGATTTCCTGAAGGGGTTTTGCACTTGCGTTTGATCCATTTCTTTTTCTTGCTATGGGGCGTTATTTAATGGTAAACACCTAGTTGAAATAGAAAATTTGAGAAGTACCAGAAGTTTTAAAATTGATGCTTTACTGAGGGTGGGTTTCTAGGGAGGACACTAGACTTAGAATGAGCACAATGTCAAAGAAATTAACGACATGAAGTTTGTTAGTGTTTATTTCTTACTGCGTTTATAATGCATGTGGAAAATGCAAATAACTTATCAACATTGCAGTGTTTGTCTCTTTTATTTGATTGCTTCTTGCTTAAATTTAAGGTTAGATTGGTATTATAGAAGCCATAAGTTGTTTACTATTTATTACCCTCTCTTAGCCGCCCTCTATCAGTAGCACATATTTGGCATTTTCCCATCCCTCTTTTTTATTGTTTCATTAAACTGTTATATTTCCATTCTAACATGGATTTAAAGTAAGAATTCTAGTCTGTAAGCTTGAACAGTTTGATTGTTAGTAGCAGTAGCATCAGAAGCTTGAACTTTTGCAGGTTTTTCTTTCTTAGGTGTGATTTTGTTGCCTGAATTTGAATCATGATGCAGAACACTTGTATAACCAGATGGTTTTTGTTTTAGCGATTCTTGCATGTATAATGTGCACCAATCAACGTCTATGAATGCGCAGTTAATTCTACAAATGCTACATGATTTCACCTTTTTTATTACATTCACATTATAGTGCATTTGACTGACAAAATGAAGCCACATAGCCTGTTGTGTTGTATTCTTTTTTTGTTTCATCTTTTAAGTTGAGCCAAAGTTTACCATTTTTACATCCATGTTCTACTTTGGTTATTAGGCAAATGGAAAACAATATTGTATGCTTTGTGTTGTGGTTTCTATCATGTCTACCAAAACACTAATCAGTGGATACTGATTTTTGCATGCTCAAGCTGGTTGCTGCCACACTGTTGTATAATTATGATGGTTGTGGATATATGTCACTAACATTGAATTATGTAATATAATATTAACCTTTCCTTTTGTTTTTAGCCTGTGGATGCCATTGAAATTTTTCTCAGGTTTTCTTTGCATGTCATAATTACTGGAAGTTGTTATACTTGTAACATCTTTTTTGTTGTCATCATTTTGATTTTGTAAATGATTGGTTTTTTCTCAAATCCTTGGTGATTTTGGGATATTTTTTCAGGTTAATAATTCTGAAAAATCTAAGCCGAAGGCAACACTCAGAAATTCCGAGATGAATATGGTTGCCAAGAGTGTGCCACAGCAACCCTCTGCATTGCATATTGTTAATCATTCTGTCCGCAATGGAAATGCCAAAGTTGTTGATGCTCCAAAGACATCTGGAAAGTTCACTGATCTTAAATCTGTGGTATGGGAAAATGGTGTTTCTCCTACGGCGAAGGATGCTTCAACTCCAACAAATTATTCTAACAGCAAACCCGGAAATCATCTGGCTGTTCCTTCTGCAGTTGCTTCTGCGCCTTTGAGGAACACCAATAACATTAAATCCACCACAGAGCGGAAACCAGCTTCTTTGGACCTGAAATTAGGTTCCACTGCAGATAAGAAACAGTTTGCTTCTCAAGTGAAGAGCCGACATGATTTCTTCAATCTCATTAAAAGGAAAACTCTGAACTCCTCAGTTCTTCCGGATTCTAGCTCCGTGGTTTCATCTGCCACATCTGACAAATCTGGTGAAGTGAATATGGAAGCAGTTGGACCCCCTGCAAGCCTTCAAGATCTTGGAAATAGTACTGAAATGACTAGCAATGGTAATGCCCATTTGGAGAATCACAGACTTCCCAACATCAGATTGAAAGATTCAACTCCTGATGAGGAAGAAGTTGCATTTCTTCGTTCTCTTGGCTGGGAGGAGGATTCTGGTGATGAGGATGAAGGCCTCACAGAAGAGGAGATCAATACATTTTATCAGGAGGTGAGCATCAACTACTTTTATTCCTTTTTTTTATTGATTGAGCTCATTATGAATTGGAAGTTACTGAAAGTCTCTATGCGTCTCTCTAAAGGGAAACTGGGGTGTTGTTCCTTGTCTTTTGTTATCCAATTATAACATGTCACATGGATTAAATTTTAGTTATATTTAAGCTTAAAGTAACTACTTTATATTATTGGATTGGATACACAGTCCATGTGTTAATTGTGAAGAGGAAACGGTAAAAACAGCACACAAGTAATTGCACCTAAGTTTTACGATTCATCTAATTTCATCAAATTTTCCCTTTTGAAGGTAAAGGTTTCTCTTCATTGCCATTTAGAAAAAAGGGGGGTTTTCTTTATTGAATGGAATATATAATAGAAAATCTGATGCTTGAGCAAGAGGCATTCTGTAGTAGCTCTGATTGACTTTGCTCTGATAAATTTTGATTGACCTTGCTCTGGATATTTAATGGTGTTATCAATTCATGTTGGTCCGAACTAAAACTTATTCTTTGTTGACTTTTGTTTTGCAGTGCTTGAAAATGGGCACCACCACATTAAAGCTATGCCCAGGCATGCAGCCAAAGTTGTCCAAATTTTTTGAATCTTATGCTACTAACTTGAATGGAGCTTCTGCTGGGTCGAGTACTTCCGACTCTGGATCTGAAGTTTGAACTATTGGTTGTATCATGAATAGATCCTGGCTAGTAACATTCTTCTCTTTTGATTTTATAGAAGGCTGGTGATTTGGGAGGGAAAAAAGAGGGTGGGTTTTGTTTGGAACCATGCGTTTGCAAATATTGCAATAAGTTACAGGTGCCTCAAGCCTGCCTGCCTGCTTAACAGGGGATTTTTTTTGTTCTGAGGCGTGGTAAAAGTAATAGGTTGGTTGGGTAGGTAGTAGCGTAGGGGTTATTTTGTCTGCAGGAAGGTTCTGGGCAATTTCATCTTTTGGGGTACTTTCATATACGTTTTTCTTTCAAGAGGGTTTGATTTTAAATGATAAAAGTTTATGACTTTTTTTGGTAAATTTACAAACAAACAAAATTAAAAGTTTATCAATTTAAGTTCTTGTTGATGCTTTTTTTGTTTTGCTGTCATCAATTCACTTCTTTTTATCGCACCTACCGTAACAGTGTAAAATTCTCTATAATAAGAATGTGATACGAAAACACATCATGCATATTCTAAGTCTAAATCTGTTTTCTGTCACTTTCTTTTCGTCCTTTTTCAACCTTTTTTTTGGGTGAAAGTCAGATATACGATTATGTAAGTTAAACATTGGGCCCAATACATTACCCCTAATACTACAAACATTCCCTCGTTTCATCCGTGGGACTAGAGGATTGTTCTGTTCTATACACAACACAACTGGGTATTCGTTGTTTTGTTCTCTCAATCATAACGAAGACAACTTAGGGCTTAGGCTAATTGGTCTGTTTTGTTCTCTAGAAAAGAAACGTTTAGCAATCATGCTTCTTTTTTGGGTCACGAAAAGAACAATGCGATTTCACAGCTTTTCACTATAGGCCCCCTCCTAACATCGTGGTATACATTTGGTCATACGTAGACCGTCTATGTTCATCTTGTGGGACCTCAATATGCCAGTGGGATGTACACTAAGCTCAAAGTGTACACTAAGAATCGTACAAGAAAGAGAAATCAACCTGGTTCATTTTACACTCTATCCCCAAAATGTAAACAACGTGATTGTCTTGGTCTCTCGAAGACGATTTTTTTAATAGAAAAAAATAGTTCATTACAGCTCGATAGATTCGTTGAGTTTGTTCTTCAAAAATCAAATATAAATCCCAGCGAATGTGTGGTTATTAATTTTCTAAAAATAGAAAGAAACATCTCGACCTGAAATAAACATATTTGTGTATTTTTAAAGGAAAATGCTTATGTATCTCGAGAAAACTGGTTCGGATGAAATCGCGATGGCGGAATGAATAGCAACACCCCATTTTTAAAATTATGTATCTCGGAAAAACCGGTCCTTCCTTTATATTTCCTTGACCCGTATGTTTTCCTTGACACATATGTTTTCCTTGACCCATATGCACATTTGTGTATTTTAAAGGAAAATGCTTATGTTTCCTTGACCCATATGTTCAAATTATGTGATAATCTAAGGGTGAAAAACAGTTCGTGAAACATTCTGGATAACTTTCTTTGCTATAAATAGCAACACCCCATTTTTAAAACTCAAAATTGTGCTGTATCATGTAAAACACTGCTTTTCAAATCACCATGCATGGAACTTGGACCTTCCTTTTCACTGCTGTTAATGCATTGAGGCGGAATTTTTGAGGTTGCATTGGTGAAGATTATGTTTGTTATGATAGGTCAAAGACCTTTGGCTGGCAATTTTAATGATATGTGTTCTCAAAATATGAATAAAGGAGGTGCTCATGCGAACGAAATTAAAGGAAGTGTGTGACATTTGGATACTATCTTGGCCCACTTGGGTGTCATGCAAAAGGATCTTGCAGATATCCCAGATTCTCAGATCAGGAGGAGTTGATGATGTGGCATGAAAGGTCTAGAGCCAAATGGATTAATGACGGGGATAAGAATACTTCCTACTATTACATTAAAGCCACTGTTAGGAAACGAAGTAATTAGATTGTATGAAAAATAAGAAAGTCTTAAAATTTCGGTTGCTGCTTTCTTTAAGGATTTTTTTTCATCGAAGTAGTCCCAATTATGTTGGAATACCTATGCAGTTTTCATTTCTTTGTTGGAGCAATGACAAGCTTTCATTTTGAGCCAATATATCCTGAATTATGAGATGAAAATTACTATATAGGTCCCTTTATGTTTTCTCAAAAGCCCCTCAATTTGTTGGATCGGTATTTTTTCCATCGAAAGCTATCTTCCGATTGATTTTTTTTTAGGGGTTGAGCAACTTGGGGACCTATAAAGCAACCTTAGGAGATTAGGCCAGCTTTGCATGATATGGAGAGTTGTAAGACCCCAGAGCCAGTTGGGTATCAATATCATGATGAATTTTTTCGTAACAATTGATAATAAATATCTCATTCCTAGTTCACTTTGTAATGTGACATTAAGGTGTTGACTAAGATCGTCGTTAATTTCTTAAAATCACTCATTCCTGATAGTATATCTCCATATTAAACTGGCTTTGTGTTTACCAAAAGCATTTGTGAGAATTTTGTTGCAGTACAAATATGGTTGATAGCACAGAAAAAAATAGTAGAAGAACTGGTTTTCCACTTAATTGATTGCATTCATGATGGCTTGTATTTCGAGTGGTAAGACTAATGTGCTTTGTATTGTTGGTAGATCTAACATGTTTCGTCTAGAAAGGGGACTCCGTCAAGGTGACCCTATGTCCCCTTATATTTTTGTTTTATGAATAATAACTTATTTCATTGCATGAGTGTGTGTCCCATCTCATGTTTGTGATTTTTTTTTTCATTTGGTAAGGCTATGGAGCATCAAATTAACTGTATAACTACTACATTAAAAAAAATTAGTGCTTTCTCTAGTCAGGTTGTGAGTATAAAGAAGAACAGAATATAAGCTATCCCAATTTATACAATGATAACTAGACCTATTCCTAATAGTTTCTTAGTAGAAATCCAAAGGATGCAGTGGAACTTTATGTGAGGGGACACGAACGATAAGATAGAATTTCATGATGTTAAGTGGGATGTAATGACTCTTCTGAAGCATCTTAGTGGCTTACGTATTCTTCATTTTCCGCTACACAAATAGTGCTTGTCTTTTGAATATGGGGTGGACTAAGTGTAGTAGCAAGGATAAACTTTGAGGTAATGTTTTGAACGGTAAGTATGATCGTGGTATGGTTAAGAATGGTAGCTTGTTTCAAATGCCCATAGACTCCTTCATTTAAAAAGAAGATGGTCGTTGTGGTTTTGCAAAATCGTGTTGTGGGACATGTGCGTACATGGCTAATGTGTGGGGTGGTTTTTAAGGCTTGATGCTTAATAAAGTAAGAGGATTGTCTCATGTAGAGTTGCATTTGGATTTTCAGAGCACCCCACAACTTAGCCATGTACGTAGGGGCGGTTTCACCGCCCGGCGACCCCGGGCGGTCGCTCGGGCTCGATTGATAATTTTTGCATATTAGACCCAACCCAAAAGCTAATTAACACACTTACAAAAAGAAAAATTTGAACAATTTGAAAATTTTCACACGCAAATAGGTCTCGGAATTTTATTTAGCACACTATTGACGGGTTCATCTCTCTTATTTTAACGGGTTAATTGTTCAAATTGACCCTATAATATACCTTATGTCTGAAAAATGACCCTTAAAAATACAAAACATATATTCTAGCATTGTAACTTGAATTTCTTCTTATTTTTGACCACCCTGTAATATACGTGTAGTCTAAAAATGTGACCTACATGTTGAATTTTTTCATTATTTTTTTCATACATGATTAACACGTTAAAATATAGCTTTACATAAAAAATTAAATTTCTTCGACCAGAGATAAATTAATTATGAATTTTCATTTCCTCATAATTATGAATTTCTAAACAATTTATAATTAATTTGTATCTCATTTAAAGACTACAAAATTTCACTGTGAAGGTTCTTATCATGTTCTAGTCATGCCTA
This sequence comes from Medicago truncatula, assembly GCF_003473485.1. Lineage (NCBI taxonomy): Eukaryota > Viridiplantae > Streptophyta > Magnoliopsida > Fabales > Fabaceae > Medicago > Medicago truncatula. The sequence goes on from NC_053044.1 coordinate 36,534,926, forward strand.
CAAAATTAGGGAACTAAATTTGACCTGTGTATACGCTTACGCGGAACAAAATTTCAATTTTGCACGTTTTGGTTGAAAAATCATAATAACTTTAAACAACTTCGAAATGCTATGAAACTTTACATATCCTTATTATATATTTTTATAGATATCTCTGCAAATAATGAGCTCAAAATTCGATTTATAGGTCGAGATTTTCATTGTTTTATTTTTTGAGCTTTTGACACTTTAAAAATTCATAATTAATTTGTCGTTTGTCGAAAATTTATAAATTTTTTGTGTAAAGCCGTATTTTAACGTTCTTAACTCGCCTCTAACAAATCATGAAAAAAATCAATCTCTTGGCTGCTTTTTTGGACTTCGCGTATATTACAGGGTTATAAATAATAAAATTTTTGAATTACATGGTCAAAATACATGTTATTTAATTACAGGGCCAATTTTCAGACTTCACATATATTACATAGTCAATTTTAATTAATAATCCTATTTAAAATTAAAAAAAAAATTGATTTATGACTGTTGATATAATTTGAGATAAATTTTTTGCCGCCCAGGCTCTATAAATTTCCTGATCCCGCCACTGCATGTACGCATAACAACACTATCAACAACAACACTTTATGAACCTCAGAGCACCCCACTTATCTGTCTACGCATAACAAGAGAATCCAAAATGTCGAGGTTCACAAAGTGTTGTTGTTGGTAGTGTGTGGACGTGGGTCTTACGAACAAGGATTTGTCGTCTTATTTACTATTGTTTGGGGGTTCGTCTTATTTACTACCTTACTTTATTACACAAGGTCACTTGGATGAAAGGGGAAAAAAAAAGTTATATGATTAATGAGGTTCGGTCATGAACCAAATTCAAGATCAAAATCTGATAGTTTTAACTTCTTACCCTCCAATTATTAGATTTGTTATGAGAAGGAAATTGTTAGCACTAAACAGAGCTGATTTTGTGCGACACGACCATGGTTTGATTCCGACAGAACACAACTTTTGGAAGAGGCTAATAACTTCAAGTCGTGATATCCAAACAAGTATTAGTTCAGGGGTTATAGTTTGTGGTAATACTATCTCTGGAACCGCAAGGTTGCCAAAAACCTTAATTACAGTGTTTTATCACCCAAAAATTTAACAAGAACCGGTCTGAAACCAAACTTCTTAGACATCATCATTAAGCAAACCATGTAGAAGAGGATAAACTCAATGGAAGCCTCAAAATATGTACACTTATTGGATTCCTGATCAACTAGATTGAAGGATTCCAATTTTAACGGTAAGAAAGGACTTGCAGTTGAGCAGAAGTAGGTATGATATTAAGTAGAAACCCTGGACTAGATATTACCATGGTCATCTCTGATGAGGTCACCACAACAGTACTCCCCAAAAATGAAAGGGATCATTGACGTTCACTTTGAAGGATATTGGTAGGGAATTAAATTACTTGTAGTTGTATCTTTGAGGCATATTGGGAGTGAATTAAATAAAATCTAGAATATTTTGCAAATGTTTATGACATTTTTACCATGTAAGCGCAGTCATTATTGGAAATATTTGTTCGAAAGCTTGGCATGAATGGTTCTCTGTAATAGAAAATATTAATGTCACTTTTTTCTGGTACATCTACGTAATGTCACGTTTTTTTATCATATGACTAGGTGCACGCATCTTTAGAATTATGAAATTATATAAGAAGTCAATGGAGTTGATGAAATAATAAATAATTCACTTTACTAGAGACATCAAATTGTTATTTAAAATTTTCAATTAAAATACATGTCTTTACTTAGATATTGCCAACCTCGATGGAGTACAACGTTTCCGTTCTGGTTTGCTGAGTTCAAATATTAAGAAAATGAAAAGAAGACCATCTTTGTAAAAACCACCATGCGACTGAAATTACAATGGATAGTAGATCTTGATCAATCATGTCAAACATGCAATATGAACCTACCCAATGGCTCGAGACTGTTAGGACAATTTACATTTACTGATTTACATCAAGCCAGCTATATTTATCACCACATTAAATAAAGAAAATGGCACATGGGCAGCATAGTCTGGTATAATTTGAAGCTCCAAAATCATAGCCTGGTCCATCTTATTCGGGATGTGAAGTCCAATAAATCAGTCCACTGCATGCAACGAAAATTTGGTTGGGCATAAAAATAATCATCAAACAAGTAGGCAGCATAATGTTAAGTTGTTAACCAATTTCAAGATTGACATAAAAGGAAGTATCAATATTTTTCAAGTTTTTGACTTAAGTGATGGAATTATTAAAATACAGTAATGACTTTGAGAAATCAGTACCATAATGATTTCAAGTTATCCAAAAGTAACGTTATTTGAAATAAAAATTAGGGACATATTTCCAGTGGAATTTGAAATGCTGGCTGTTTGAAAATCATTTTCAAACAGATTTTTAAATATTTACTAATATGATTGTTGATTCAAAATTTTCCATTTTTAATAGTTTTCACTTTTTCAACACGTTCCTTCAATGCACTTTTCCATAACAACTGAAGGGGAAAATCAGTTCTCCTTGGGAAATAAACCTGTCCTTACCTGATCAAGACAAATACACACTGCAAAACGCCTGCAATTCCAGTCCACACTGATGGAGAAGATTTGTCAAGTGAATCTTGGATCAGTAGCCCCGCTGATCCAGCTAAAGAAACAAAGGACACAACATATGCAATGAAGAGCCACAGCTTCAGTCTGTTGACAAGAGTAAAAGGTTAAAACATATTCTCAAGACAACGCAGAATAGATAGCCATGTGATTCTTAAGAAGCTTTGAACTAAGGGGAATAAAAATCCTGGGATTATTTTGTCTAGTTGAGTTGAAGCAAGGTGCGACATTGAAGTAACGAACCTGGAAAGTAATGATATAAGGGCCAAACCAATAACTGGTCAAGAAAATAGATTGGAAAATTGCTGGTTATTTAAAACCAGCAAATTCAACGCATGGTACAGCAGGACATTTAAAGTCAGCAAATCTATACAATTGTAAATTTGTAAATCTTCTATTCCCTCTTGAATTGAGACAGTCCAGTTGATAGATATATGTGGAGTTGCCAAACTCACGAATCTACCAAAACGGTGGTGCATCCATACACCAATTGTAAACTCGACATACTTAGCTCTAATGGTGGGAATAATACTCAAGCAACAGAAACTGGTTGTATAACACTATAACTACAAAAATATGTAACATGTATTTAACAATCCCTCAATTCAAAACATATAAATAAAAGGACAAAATCAACAAAATAGAATCGCCATGCAAATGATTTAACAAAAGGCTAAATAGGAGTTTGCATAAAATAAACAAATTTCTTTAAATATGTGAGCGGGTTCAAAATCACAACCAAGGTTTGTGTCATGACTTGCATGAACAAATTACTAGGTTTGCAGAATATGATTGTGCTTTGTATATGATTTTGGTAAGAAATTTGCACATTTGATGTGTAACCATCTTGCTAGGTCACGAGTAATGAGCCGAAATGGTGAGGGTTTGATGTGTCTCCAATTGATGTAGAACGGTGTGTTGAAGACACCACTCATTTTACGCAATTTGAGGGAAGTTTATAATGAGAGAGAGAGTAACCTCAACTCCTCAAATAAATACTTTTGGTCTAACAACAACCCATGCCTAACCTCTTCTCTCACCACTACTCCCCTCCCTATAACCATGCTGATGAGTCTAACTAACTTCCCAATTCAGCAATGTAACTAATTTCCCCCCACCCACAGCCCTCCTTTTTTTTGTTGCTTATTGAGTATAGATCTTCCAGATCATGAGCCTTCTGGGGTTCATGTCCAATAATTAGGCCCAAATTGCCAAACTGGGGAGTCTTCATAAACTCATGGAATCTCCATAGACTCCAATCATAAAATTGTATGAGTTTGCTTAATATAAAAAGTGATGTTTAAAAAATAAATCAAAGCATCTAAACACAGTTCAATACTACGTGCTTAGAAAACATTCAAAATGCTAAGTTGTTAATAAAAAAAACACAATAACAATTTAAGACCCATGACAGCAAAGATGAAAACAACACAGCTCCTCAAAGAAAGACTTCCTTTATCTAAAAACAACTAAATGACTAATCTCCTCTCTCACTACTACTCTACCTCAGAACCACATTGTTTGACCAAAATAAACCAGGCCAACTATAGCCTTCATAGTTTGTTTCTCCAACATTTGATTCATCTCTTGTGGCCGAGGCTGTTTTCTAACGAAGCAAATTTAGTTTCCAATGATCCAAATCTATCCGCCATCTTTGCTTTGATGCGCGTGAAATTTTAAAGTGAAATGAAAGCGTAAGGCTTATCATCAATAGTGGCATGAAAAGACATTTTGAAAGCATCAGATTGGACCCATATTTGGCAGGTCCGACCAATTGATGGAACACTCAAAATAGGAATTGATGCAAGACTGTTACATAAACAAAAGGAAAATCTACGCTCTTACAAGAGAATACCAAATCCTCCGCTTCTAAGATAATTACTCTATGACTAACCTCCTCTCCTTATAATCATGGTCTTTCTAAGGCTCACGTCCAGTCCACGCTTTGTTCAATTCCACTGCTTACATCATGTAAAAGCACAAAACTTAAATCATTCGCTGAGGTAGTGGAGCATTGTGCAATGTCTACTGCATGCTCTGTGATAATTTGGTTGTGTGGTCTTCCCGCTGTTTCTCAAGCAAAGCCAACTTCACTGACACCGACAACAGAAGCGTCATACAAATTGCAACAAGGTTTACCGTAAATAGTGCAGGTCAATTGTCACTCTATCAAGGAATCGTGTAACCAAGGAATTATCACTCTATCTCATGTCTTGACATTTGTTTAGACTACAGATTGATGTCATCTTCACCAAATCTTTGACATGTCAGTGTCATGTTTTCCTAGTTAGAAGAATGATGTCTATAGACTTACTAGCATCAATTTGAGGAGAGATGTCAATGGAATTTATTGGCAAATTCTCTGGTTGTTTAAAACGTAAACTTGTAAACATTGATCAGCTAGCTATTTAAAGCCAGCAAAGTTTGTATGCGACTGTTTAGCTAATTTACGGTCTAGTATATAAGCACATCGAATAATATTTGAATGAGAATTCTCCTGCAGGAGAAAAAGACCACAAAGCTTGCCTGCACTTTTGTGAGCTTAAAGTAATTCAAAATAGTCAGTTCTTAGGGAATGTTTGAATTGGCTTATTTTAGTTTATCTACTGGCATAAGTTTTGTTGCGAGACTGTTTGGGAGGACTTACGAAAACAATTTCTGACATTGGTCATAAGTTGTTTTCAGCTTAACAGCTTATGTTCATAAGTTCTCCTGTACAGCTTATGAAAACAACTTATAGCTTATATTTAACTTAATTTTATCTTTTTTCTGGAGAAATAGCTTATAGATAACTTATATCTTGCGAGAGATTGTCGTACCTCGTAAATATAGGAATTCTTTACCGATTTTCAAGTCGAACAACAAAACAAGGAAATCAACAATTAACAAATCAAATGAGCAATAAAGTAAGTACCTCCACTCTCCTTCGTCATAAGGAGAATAATCAATATCTTCTTTTCTAACGCAATTGAACATCAAACCAGCAAGAGAAGCAAAAATTCCTTCGAAAACAACAATCAAAAGCACAATCAGTGAATTGAAACCCTAAAAGTCTAAAACTAAAAGATAGAGAAAAAGAGAGAGACGTGAAACTCACCAGGAAGGTAGTGAAGGAAAGGAACGGTGGTGGAGCTACATACGACGGCGTCGAGCCAGATCCACCAGCCGGCACCGAAAACTGCTCCGGCGACGCCAGGACCGAAAATCGCCCATAGTTCGATTAAGTCCATTTTCGGTTCTACGTTACACGTAAACTCAAGCAACAGAAGAGGTAACTCGCGTGTCCTAGATATTCTACTCTACTTCTTTTACCTAACTAGATCAAGGTTAAGGAACACACATTTTATGTTTTAGAGTTTTGATTGAGAAATCGAGTGAATCATTAACTTGTCTTCTGAATTTGCAAGCAAGGGTCAAAATTGTCCTCAAATTTTGCGAAATATCAATTTCGTCCTTGAAATTCTCTCACGTCCATCCCTCGTCAAAAGATCCATTAGGGTCCGTTTGGTTCGAGAGTTTTGGAGGGGAGGGGAGGGAAGGGGAGGGGGGATTTTTAATTTGAAGTGTTTGGTTCAATTTTTAGAAGGGAAGGGAAGGGGAGCAAATCTCTTTAAAATTTTATTGCATTGCCATAATTATCCTTAAATTAATTTCAAATCTCAATATTAACCTTGTAACAACTTTTATTATTATTAGATTATATTATTTTTGTAACAATCTTATTATTATTATTAGGTTATCTTATTCTTGTAACAATTATTATTATTATTTTGTTATATTTTCCTTGTAACAATTTTTATTATTATATAATCTACCACTCTTATTTGTTAGATGTACAAACTGCTCTTACTACTACTTTGTTGTTGTCAACGACTGCTTGAGACTTCCTCCAAAGTGAATTGTGAGTAATTTCATCATCTCATTGTCTATATCGTAGTATTATTAATTACATCGTTATTGATTCGCTACTTTATTATCCTTGTTTAATCGTTATCGTTGTTGGAACTTTATTGTTTAAATTGTTGCTTTATCCTTACGGTGGCTTGTTTGTTTCATAGTGTTTTTTTTTCTTATGGTATTGATCCATTCATTTGAGAGTATTGTTTTTTTTTCACTTATAAAATCGTTGAAGTCTTTTTTTTTTTGATGAAATCGTTGAAGTTTTATTATTATTATTATTTTATTTTAATTCAACTTATTATACTTGTTGTTGCTTGTTTTTTTTTTCACAGTTAATTCACCTATCCATGTCTTGTTGTGTAAAATCTTGACCAGAATTTTTTTTCACTACACAACCTTACTATTATCGGATTAGCTGAATATAACTCGTAATCATTGAATCAAATTGAAAATGAAATTCACTAAAAACGCACATAGTTTTAAAAAAATAAAATAATTTACCATGAGAACAGAAATATACAAATAAAATTTTGCATAAAATAGCTACAGCCTACAGGCAAACGAACAGTAAAAACTCAGGACATGTTTACATTTCACATGTTCCCACTTAAAACCTCTCTCAAGCATGCTGATGCTGGCTATTGAACTTGTTCCTGTTGGCACACTACATTATCCATCCTCAAAGCTGTGCATTATTTTTATTGATACTTATTGTTGTTGGAGTATCAGATACAGCTTATATAAAATGCAAATCTTCACTTCTAGCTAAAATAGGATAATCACAACCTAGTAGTGTTTTTTTTCACTGTTAATTCACCGATCCTACATGTCTTGTTGTGTAAAATCTTGGCTTTATTTTTCTGTACATTAATCTATATGCTTTGTTTCATTTTTTTTATCTTCCATATATCTATACATTAATCATGATTTTTTTTTTCTTTTTTACGTTCTGCTTTTCTTTCTATATGCTTTGTTTCATTTTTTTTTCTTCCATATATTGATCATGGCCTCGTTTATATATAAATATGTTTGTTGTAGTTTATTACATGTCTATATGTAATTGTAGTATAAGAGTTATATAATCTAGAAATTAATTTTATGCGATTAGATGGATCATCAAGATCAGGAAATTGCTATCAATAGATGGTTTGATTTGCGCCGAAGAGCTATAGCTCAGCTTATGTGTGCTATCAATAGATGGTTTGATTTGGAGAGCTTTGATGCTCCTGATTATGACTTTACTTTACCTGAAACACAATCATATGATCCTTCAACCATGGCAAGTGGTGGAAAAAGGAAGAGATTGAAAGTGGCTAAGAATAAAGAGACATACAATGATATTATTGAACTTAAAGAGTCAATGAAAGTGGTTGCAGAGGCACTCAGAGAAGGAAATGCTGCAATACGGGAAGGAAATGAAATAACGAGAGAACGTCATAAACACGAGTTGCCTCCAATTTCAGGAGAAGAGACTTGGAATTTATTAGAGGAGTGTGGATGTGACCCAAATTCATTGCCTAAGATATATCGTGTTGTCATGAAAGATGTAGACATACTTAGAATGATTCTTCAGTGTCCACCCAAAGCACGCAAAGCAGTCATAATGGAAACTGTCTTTGGTTCTTCTGATTGATCATACTATGATGGTGTTATGATGTTTATGAGTTTTTTTAGGGAGACTGTTTTGTTATGATGTTTATCATTATTTTTTTTAAGGAGAAATAGTTAACAGTAGTCATAGTCACTTTCATGTGTCTTATTTGTTCATATGCAACAAATTTCATTTATCTTACAATTGTTAATTAATAAGCACTATCCATGATTTTGAAAATTCTTATGTCATATATTTAAGAGCTATGCTATTTTTTACGAAAGTAATTGGAAAAAAATGCAAGGATTACAAAGAATTGCTCTTATAAAAAAAATATTACAAAGAATTGCTCCGATAAAAAAAGGCAAAAAAAAAAAAAAACAATATGATGCTTGGAGCAAAATACATGAGCCAGTTTAAGATAAAATAGCGGCTTAGATGTGTGCTTGTCTTTGTCAGTTTATGAAATCGTAAAAACAAACAGTTTCTTTTATTTAATTAAGTTTAAGGGTAAAACGGTAAAATACTGTTAAAATCCCTCCCCTCCCCTTGTGAACCAAACACACTTTTAATTAAAAATATCTCCCCTCCACTCCCCTCCGTAAAAATCCCTCCCCTCCCCTCCCCTCCTAATTCTCGAACCAAACGGACTCTTAGTGATGCTGAGCTGGCTCCCTGCATGTTGTGTTGTCATATACACGTGTCAAAAAGAAAGTCACGTACATGTCACCTTCATCGCCTTCTCCTCTCCAAAATCATCATCATCGCCGGCGATCAACGATGAATTTTTGAAGAACGAAACGGTCTTTGATTAAGGTAAGTCTCACGTCCATCTTACCTTCTGCTCTTTTGTTCTGGTTGGTTACTATATTTGATAGTGGTGGAAATACATAAAATGTTGATGCAGCAAATGGTGGAAATGTTGTAAATGTTGATGTTGCAAATGGTGGAAATGTTGATGCTGCAAATGTTGCAAAGATCAAGTTGTGTTTTCTGCGTTTTGTATTTTGTTTTACAAAGCTTGTCTTTCAAGGACCAAACTGATAGTTAGTTATATAATTCAAGGACTGATTTGATCTTTTTTAACATAAACTTGGGATTGATTTGATGGATAGCCATAAAATTTAAGGACTAATCTGATGTAAATATTTTGACAGAAAGGTTTCATGAAGATTCATCTTCAACCTCTTTTCATTACAACATTACACACGTCTAGTACAATTCAGAAGCATGTTCACAAACTCAAACAAGCAAACCATGACTGTTAAAAACTCAATCAACCTACGCTCAATTCCTAAAGTATCAACTTTGTCCATCAATCTCGCCCTCCAAACAACTTCATTCTCACTTTCCTTTGACTTGAACGTGAAGATCGATTAATAAACATTTTTTTGCCCATACACTCACCCCCATCATTTCGGATTCAATTACAACAGTTTTGTTTGAAGGAATTTCGGGGATTTTTTGATTTCAGATTCAATAAAAAAATTAGGATTTTAGGTTATTTTAATTGGGGAAGAATGTTACCACTAATTATTGGAAGATTTTTTGGAAATTTTGGAGTGTGGATTAAATATTGTATAATTATGGTTCCTATTTTATACATTTGGGGAAGAAATAGTCATTGGGGAAGAGAGACGTTGGTGAATATGATATTCTTACATTTTCTGCAAATCAGTCAAATTAGTCCTTGAAAATGTTGGTTACAATCGGCCATATTAACCACTGCTTGTGTGGCGTCTGACATGGCAGTCCATGTGAGAGGTTAACGACCATATCAGCTCCGTTAACACCCCAGTTAATTGGAAGACTAAATTGATTGACATTTTACAAATTCAGGGACGAAATTGATATTTTGCAAAATTTAGGGACGATTTTGGTTGATGCTTGCAAATTTAGGGACGAAGTTGATGATTCACTCTTAAGAAATCTAAATTTTATTTTGAAAATATAAAATATTATTTTTTATCAAGTAATGATTACTCAATTTTTTTATTAAAACTTATTAGTTTTGGATGTTTAACTATTGTCCTTGGTGTGTCAAAAAAAAATCATTGTCCTTAGGGCACTAGTTAATAATCTTCTATGTTTTAACACAAATTTTCAAACTCTTACCGAATCAAATAAAGTAGGTTGAAAAATGTGTGTTTCTTGCATTTTAATAATAACGAATGAAAACTAATTGCGTCTTGTTAACTATTATTTTTCGTGAGCTTAGGTGAGTTGATAAGGACAATGTATGACATATGCTAGTTTCAGGGTTTGAAACTAAAAACTTAAAAAACTATTGCTTCCAATATTTATTTATTTTTTGACAAACTCAAGATTCTAGTTAAAAAAATTTAAATCAAAAAATTATTTTTAAAAAAATAAAATACTTCCAATTTTCAAACACAAAATATGAAAATATTTATTTTAAGGTTCTCCCAAAGATCATCAATAACTCATCAAATTGTACACGAGCCGACTTTACAATTCCGTTTTAAAAATAACTTTTTTTTTAAGGAAGGAAAATTATACCATGCATTATTCCATTATTCTATTTTCTCTTTAATGGATTTTTTAGTAATTTTTTATTTTTGCATTGGATAGTATGAGTCAGATACATATTGAGTGGACACACAGTAGATAGCAGGTAAGTTGCACGCTTTCACCTTCAGCATCATGCTTGCCACGTGTCTATCATTATGTGGCACACGCTACATAGCGTGTGCCGTCACAACACCGTATAGAATACTCCGCTTATAAAAATATCTACCTCCCTATAACAGCCTGCAAAAAACGCAAACTTTCTCTCTCTTCTCTTTCTCGCTCTTCTCACTCTCTCTCGTACGTTTTTAATTTTTACAATTTTATTTTTCATTTAATTTCTCTTTCTTTCTTTGTAGCCCCCATCGTGAAAACGAAATCGAACTACACGAAACAAAAACAATAATAATAACTCATCTAAGAAAACGGATCCGAAAGAAAGAAAAAACAATAACTGAAAACCCTAACCCTAGAAAAAAACGGGGCTTATCCTCTTCTTCCCAAAACCGAATCCAACAATTTCGATTCCCTTTCTCTCTCCAAATTAGGGTTTTCAATTTCTATAATGGAATGCTTTCGTTCATCTGCATCTTCTTATTGCCGGCGCCGATGACCGGAACCGGAGAACGATGCCACCGCCGCAACAACATGACGGAGCAAAAATCATCTGCCTGTCCGGCCGCCGCTCCGGCGGGAATCTCCACCGCTGATTTGGAGATTGATTACTTCTCGCAGGCGAGGAAAGTGCTGAGCGAGCGTTCACCGTTTGATGTTATCGAGGAACCGTCGACTTCTGCGGCGGTGGAGGTTACACTGCCGAGTGGTTTAGCGAGTTTGTTGAACCGTAACGGGGATAATAAGAAGCGTCAGAAGAAGTTGAATTCCGGTGGTGGTGGTGATAAGAAGAAGAAGAAATCGTCGAGGGCGAATGAGAAACGTGGTTTTAATGTTTGGGTTGAGACGGAGGAGTATTTTAGGGACTTGAATTTGAATGATATTGATACGTTATTGCAGGCTTATACTACGACATATAGTTTAGTTTCGAACGAGTGTTTTAAAATTCCGCATTTGGATAATGGTTCTAGGTTTAGTGTAGTCAGTAGTGAGAATGAGAAGAAGATTTTTCCATTGTTGAATGTAGTTTCTAATGAGAATGAGAATGCGGATGAGAAGAATGATGTCGAAGAAGTTAATAATGAGAATGAGAATGGTTGCTTGGTAATTGAGTTAAGTGACGTTGTTGAATTGGAAAGAGCTTTGCCGAATAACGATGACAAGAATTATGATGATTCTGAGAATTCTGTTGGTTTAGAGTGGTTTTTAGGTAGCAGGGATAAGGTATTTTTAGCTTCTGAGCGCCCATCGAAGAAAAGGAAACTTTTAGGTGGTGATGCCGGGTTGGAGAAAGTTAAAATGAATAGTCCAAGGGACGGGGACCAACCTTATTGTCATTATTGTGGCAGGGGAGATTCGGACACTGATTCAAATCGGTTAGTAGTATGCGCTTCTTGTAAAGTTGCGGTTCATAGGAAGTGTTATGGTGTGCAAGATGATGTAGATGATTCATGGTTGTGCTCTTGGTGTTCGAAGCAAAAGGGTGATGTTGATGACTCGGTGAATCCTTGTGTTCTTTGCTCAAAGAAGGGTGGCGCTTTAAAACCGGTTTATAGTGCTGTTGATGGTGTCGGGTCTTCGCCGTTTGTGCACCTTTATTGTTGTCTGTGGATGCCAGAGGTTTATATTGAAGATTTGAAGAAGATGGAGCCTGTTATGAATGTCGGAGGGATCAAGGAAAACAGAAGAAAATTGATGTGTAATATTTGCAAATTGAGATGTGGTGCATGTGTTCAGTGTACTCATGGTATGTTTTGTCGTCTTGTATTAAGCAATTTTCATTTATCTAGCGAGCATTTTAGTGTCTCAAAGCTATAGCTTATTGTGCATCTGTTAGGACTCTGATCGGATTTGTTCAACACTTTTTAGTTTTGACTTTTGACTCACATAATCCTGTATATTTGTCTATTGTAATTTGATTGTTGGTTCACATTTTTCTTGCTTGTGGTAATATCGAGAGTTGGCTTACTTTGTTCAAAGATGATTTTGTGTCTTAGGCTTAGTGCAGTGGATGAAAATAAGTTCAGTTTCTACACTAATTAATTGCAATCTTTACTACTATACAATTTCCAATTTCACGTTATCTTGGTGCAGACTATGTATTTTTACATCTTGGCGGCATATCTGCTCTAAAATCGGCTATTCATTAATTACATGCTTCCACATGTATAATTCTGTGCTGGTCAAAGTGTTATAATATCATCCGATTGATAAAAACGCTAAGAATTATTTTGTCTGTCTAAAGTTGAAGAACATTAGTTATTCTGCCTGATCTATTCTAGTGATAACTGTTAAAATACTAATTTCGTTATACATTAGAGTTGTATTATACAATATGTTGCGCACTTCAAGAGTGCAAGTGTTTGGAGACTTTTCACGTTCCTTTTGCAAAGAAAAGGAAACTTTATGTGCACCAAATTATGTTTTTTTTTTTTATTTCATAATTGTACCAGACTACCTGTCCCAAAAAACTGTGTAATTAATCAAATTGAGGGTTAACTTCTTTCTATTTTTCTTATTGCAGTTTCATACAATTCAATTTTGAAGTGAATATCCCAGTCCTTTATTTTTTCAATCTTGTACTGAATATTGACAGTAGTATCTAATCTGGACAATCGACTTGTAGTTTATGCCTATTCATTGATTGGAAAATGCTACACATGACCTTGAAGCATCTAATCTGGACCATTGACTTGATTATTCCTATTCATTGATTGAAAAATGCAAATCATGGAGTGACTATGTAGCTTACGAGTTTCAACTGGATTAGATGTTGTTGGAGTTGTTTGACTTGTTGATTATTCATATTCATTGATTTAAAAATCCAAATCATGGAGTGACTGTGTAGCATATGCAGAGTTTAAATTGGATTAGATGTTGTTGGAGTTGTTTGACTTGTTGATTATTCCTACTCATTTATTTAAAAATGCAAATCTTGGAGTGACTATGTAGCATAATCAGAGTTTAAATTAGATTAGATGTTATTGTTGTTTTCTTCAGGTGTCTTCTAGGTCTGTTTCTTGCCGGCGTGTAATATATATATATATATATTTGTAAATTTTTGCATTTTGAATCATCTTTGGATGAACAAGGATATTTATGGCTTTTTTTTAGCATGTGCAGCGTATTCTTTTTGTCAATGAACCTCGAGTTTAAAAGGCAGGCATTGTAGAATTTGCAATGTGTCTGTTTGATGACAAATTGTGAAGACTGTGTGTTAGGATAGCATTACTTGTCGTTTTTGCATTTGCTGATGAGTAAGTGTAAGGATGGATTGATTTTGGTATTGAACATGTGGCAACCTCCCATCTTTGCATTTTTGATAAAATCTATTTTAAAAATTACTAAAGATATGATATACTAAATCAACTCATGGGACCTAACTAAATGCTATTCTTGTAAGTAGGCTGTTTTGGCCTTTAAAATGATTATGTTAACTACCACAGACAGTTGCTTCATAGGTAGATCTTTGATCTATTGAGATGTTGCATTTGGATTCAGTCTTTCATGTAGGATTTTCCGAGCAGTGAATATTAGCATACATACTTCTTTTTTTTCTTTTCATTTTTTATGAAGTGTCATGTTTGATCAAGGTTCCGTGGTTTGTGCACTTCAGCCGTTGTCTCCTACCTTGTTTCTAATGTTAGTATGAGTATCTCAGTGTTCTTCTTTTGATCTGGTGTGTAACTTGTTGGTGCTAGTTGACATTCATAATCATAACTATCTTATGCTCTTCAAATTGTTTTAGCTCATAACTTTTTCCTTCTATATGGTCTTTTCAGGATCCTGCAGAACTCCTTTCCATCCTTTATGTGCAAGGGAAGCTAGACATAGAATGGAGGTTTGGGCAAAGTACGGCAATGATAATGTGAGTTCTTTGTAATTTTCAGAACTAAATCTTCCTGTCTCCTTTCCAGTAAACAAGGAGACAACAAATCAAGCAAGTTGTTGATTATCAATATTGGATTAGTTTATAATCTGCCAATAGTAAATAGTCCCTTTTTTTTTTTCTCCAAGTTACAGTTTTGTCACAAGAGTTGATTATCGTGTACCTTTGTATGTTATACTTTGTCAGATTGAATTGCGGGCTTTTTGCTCGAAACACTCAGATCTACAAGAGAACAGAAGCATCTTGCCTTTGGGAGGCTCTATTCCAGTTGGCAGTGAATTTTCAGAAGCTAATGACCTTCCAGTGAAAAGTGAACACAGTATAAAAATTGGTTTCGGCAATGGAGTGTTAGAGTCTGATGGTAATTCTGACAAGTTGAACCATAATGATGAACCTCCGAATGGAGGATTGTCTGTCGGTACGATTAGCGCACAAAATATGTTGGTATGTGGCGCTGCGCAACCACATAATATGGGTGTGGCAGGGAGAACCAATGAGAAGGTTGATAGCTCTAATTCCCCCAGTTTTGCACTTGTTTTGAGAAAGGTATTCTGCACATCATTAACATACACTGTTTACAGTGAAACTATAATTTTGTAGACAATTGTTTTTTTTCCTTCTTTTTCCATGCTTATTCTAAGCTGACATTCACTTTTTGCCAGTTGATAGAGAAAGGGAAAGTTGATGTAAAAGATGTTGCATTGGAGACTGGCATTTCCCCAGATACATTAACTGCAAATATCAATGTAATGCTCGAAATTTATCATGCCTACTTTGTGAAAAATGATTATTTGAACAAAATTAATTTTATTTTTATGCTTTAAACATTATACTTGCAGGAAGCTCATATGGCCCATGATGTGCAACACAAAATAGTCAATTGGTTAAAAGCCCATGTGTATACTGGTGCATTTCAAAAATCGGCTATTGTATCCATGGATGAAAGTGGAGCTTCAGCTGGTTCTGATACTTCACCGTTATCTGATTCAGGCTTGCTCGATCCTGTTGCTGTTAATGTTAAGTCTGTACCACCAAGGAGAAGAACTATCAATAACATTAGGATTTTGAAGGACAATAAAGTGATATGTTCATCTGAGGGGGTTACTACTAGTGACGGTGGGGGGTCAATTGAAAAGTCCTTGGTTTGTCAGCCTGAGTGTGAAAATCCAGGAAGTTCTAACAAAGCATCAGTTCCCGATGCCACTGACATGGTAATTTTATGACCTGGTCTATTTGGGTTGGAAAACATTTTTAAGTTTTATTTCCCGACTACGTTAGCCTTGCTATGCATAGCCGGTCCCAAGCTCTGATAAAAGGAGAGAGTTGTGTTAGGCAGTCGACAGCCAACGTATAACATGGATCGATACATAATAATGTTTTTTGTATTTCCTGTTTTTACTAACCACTCATAGTTCCAATCATGCTCTGTCCTTTTCATTTTGTTTCAAGATTTCCAATATTTGTAATGTAGTAAGGTAAAAAACCCTGACATATTTGAAATTATTTGTGAAAACAATGCTTAAAATGAGAATAAAAAATATTTTCTCAAACCTAACAGGTCTTTGTCTACTAGAATTCATTTTCTTTTGACTCCTTGAGTAATTAAGTATTCTGAATTATTTAGATAGGCCTTATAGTGGTTCTTTCTGTCATTTTTGAACCACATGGTCAGTTCTGCTTTTTTTCTTCCTTCCCTTTTGATCTTTGGAACCCGTCTTTCAAAATGATATATGCATGTTTTGTTAGGATTGTTTAAACACACAGTATATTGTTTTACCATTTCGTAATGAGCAGTTTCATTCATTTTTTTCTCCTCGCACTTGCTTAACGAGTAGGATAAGCAAGAGATCTATCTTTAAAATCATTGGGAGAGGTCTGGTTCTAAATGATCTATCTTTAAAACCTAGTGGAAATTTTTGTTGTTATTGTAGTAGTAGTACTTGCTTCGTGGGATAACATTTGGTTCTTGTTTTCCGGTGGGGTATTTTTTGCTCTTTTTTCTGCTAGCACTTCATTCTTGACAAATCTTAGCAATGTTTTAACTCACTTTGTTTACTATGTTCTGTTTTTCATTCCATGCAGAATTTAACCAAGTCTGAGGATATATTTCATGAGGTTCAAGGTACGGCTTCATCTTGAAACTATCCATTTATAATATCAGAAGCTACTATACTTATTTCTGTTGAAATTTCCTGCTATCTTCTTTTGTCATTCCCTACTTTAAAGGTTGTGGTATAGGTAAATTGAAATGAAATGCTAATGTTGTAAGGATTTGATTTTGATTTTTTAACTGCAAACATGCTTCAGTTACTTTTATGAGTATTTATGACATCTTTTCTTCCTATGTTATGAGTATTTATAGCTACATTATGCAGGGAATGCTGATGACCTCTACAAATCCAGCTTATCTGTATGCGTTTCAGAACAGAACTCTACTGCTTGTTTGCAGAATGCATCTATGCTTTCCGATCCACACATTCCAGCTCATTCTGCTTCAGAACCACCCCTTCCTGGTTTCATGTGAGCTTCTCAAAGTGGCTATTTTATTATATTCAGCATGTACTGTTTTCTGTCTCTGTGTGTCAGTATACAACCTTTGACGTGACATACTTGGGTTGGCATTCTACTTTAAGGTTGACTTTCGTTTTTTGATTGCAGAAAACTGGAAGCAATCTCTAGTTACGCTCACCCATACATTAACAAGAAGCTACTGCAGATTCGTAGTGGCTTGCCCTCGGAGAACCTTATGGGTGAGATAGATTTGAATATTATCTTTAGGAAGCATTGGATGTGATTATTCTAATTTTCTGTTTACATGTAAACCTATATAATATTTCGGAAAAAGGTATATTAAAATCCAAATCTCCTCAGTATAAAATGTCAAAGTCCTCATTGGGATGATATTTATACCCATGCATAAAATTAATAGGTGTCCATGTGTTTGGAAATTAGAATGGCCACATACCAAATGACTCCTTAGTATTTTGTTTAATGTTATTTGGACTAGTCTTATAAATTTCTCTCTCAGCAGGTTTAAGTGGGTGCAGAAATTCTTTCGTTGAATCATCTGGAGCTAATAACTGCCCGAGTAGTGAAAATCAGCAGTTAATTTGTACTGACGTTTCCAAGCCTGATCCAGTAAAGATGGAGCAGTTGGTTAGGGATGAACAAATGCAACTTACGGAATTTTATTCAGAAGATGAGTTGGAGTGTGATCTTATATATTTTCAGCATAGACTGCTGCAGGAAGCAGTTGCAAAAAAGAGGCTTGCTGGTGTGTGCATCATTTTGTACTGAATTCTCATCTACTTCATTTTTTTTCTTCTAATTAATCTGAAGTTGGCATCATCAATTGTTTTGTATCCATGTTCAATTTTAAACTTGCAGCAAATATCTGACTGTCTGATTTTCTACTTTCAGAAAACTTGGTCTACAATGTTGCCAAGAGTTTGCCCCAGGAGATTGATAAAACACATCAACAAAGATGGGATGCGGTGATTGCTAGTCAATATCTGCGTGATCTTAGAGAGGCAAAGAAACAGGGTAGAAAAGAAAAGAAACACAAGGAAGCGCAGGCAGTATTGGCTGCTGCAACTGCTGCAGCAGCATCATCTACTAGGGTTTCTTCTTTCCGTAAAGACACCATAGATGAATCTATGCAACCGGAGGTCATATGCACTTGCTTCTTTTGCAATTTCTTTTAACAGTTTGCATACCGTATTGACAGTAAAATATGATTTTTCAGAATTCATTGAAGTTGGATGCTTTATGTGGGCGGACTGGTCCATGTTCTCAGCCAATGCCCCGTGCCAAAGAGACTCTTTCTAGAGTTGCTGTCACTAGAGCTTCGTCAGAGAAATATTCGGATTTTTCTTTGCCAAGATCAGATATTTCTAAGGAGCAACGTAAATCATGTGATATCTGCAGACGATTTGAGAATGTGTTAAATCCTATCCTAGTCTGCTCTGGTTGCAAGGTTTTAGGACTCATCCCTGGTCCTTTTCATGCACTTATTTCTCTGTTCTTTTCCCCATATTAGTTTTTCATGGTTGTAGGTTGCGGTGCATTCAGTTTGCTATCGTAGTGTGAAAGAAACAACCGGTCCATGGTACTGTGAATTATGTGAAGATCTATTGTCAAGAAGTTCTGGGCCATCTGCCATAAATAGCTGGGAGAAGCCATATTTTGTTGCAGAATGTGCTCTCTGTGGTGGTACTACTGGTGCTTTTAGGAAGTCGTCTGATGGTCAATGGGTTCATGCCTTCTGTGCTGAGGTTACTCTTTCTTTCTTTTTTCTTCTTTTTTTAAAATTTTTTTTTGCAAGTCTACTTGTCATCCTTTAACACCTAACTTCGCCTATTTTTTTAACTGTGATATTTACAATATTTTATAGTGGTTTTTTGAGTCTACGTTCAGAAGAGGACAGATAGATGCTATTGAAGGAATGGTATGTGTGGAACAGATGATTTTTACATTTTGAACTCCAACTACTTATCTCTTGCTCGTTTACTTAAAAATAACATATAATTATCTTGTCTTACACCTATTTGTATATTGTTGAATGACAGGAGACTGTGCCAAAAGGAGTTGATATTTGTTGCATCTGCCATCGAAAGCATGGTGTATGTATGAAGGTAATAATGATAAACAGACACTGTTTTCCACTTCTATCATTTTCTTCAGTCAGCTTGCTTTTGGAATTAAGATTTCTATTTGCTTAGCCAATGTTGACATATGCTGATTGCAGTGTTGCTATGGCCATTGCTTGACCACATTCCATCCATCCTGTGCTAGAAGCGCCGGTTTGTTCATCATTATGAGGACTGCTGGAGGCAAGATGCAACACAAAGCTTACTGTGAAAAGCATAGTTCGGAGCAAAGAGCAAAGGTTTTACTTTTTGTCTCTTGGTGTAAAATGTCCTTTTTGTTGGCCATCCATAATGACATCTTAAGTTTGAATTCCTCATTTTCCCAGGCTGAAACTCAAAAGCATGGAGTTGAGGAGTTAAAAAGTATCAAGCCAATTAGGGTGAGACTTTCCTATCCATTTTTTTCATTTTGATTCCTTACTCATTTTTTTAGGGCTTGGTACTGGAATATATTGTCATTGGATAACGGATTAAGTTTCAGTTGCAGACCTGCAAGTTTGTTTTCCTTAGTTTGAAGTGCTGGTCACTTTAAAACTATGATGTTATTACAGCTGGCATTTGTAGAGTCTTAGTCATTCACATCTTATGTTGAGATTGTTGAGTGTCTCCATGTTGAGGGAATTTAATGCTTTATGTGGGTTTGGAGTATCTTGTGGAATGAGGGCATAAAGTAGTTTTATAGTAAATGATAGCCTGGTCGATGGAAGTGCTTGGCATTAATGCAATGCTATGGCTGATAAGGTTAAACTTCTTGGATAATGGATTAAGTGCTCGGTAATGATTTTTATTTTGATGTAGAACATTACTGAAAAAATAGTCTTTTGTCTGCCACGTGGTTTTCTGTCAGTACAACTTTAGTTCCCAATTCAGCTGAAATGATTAGTAACTTGATATTTTAACATTCAAATATCTGGTTGTTGGTTATCAGAGATGGGCAGTAGAAGAATTAGTACGTCTGTCCGGAAGTGGTAGCATGATGAAACTGCTGGTGCTTGTTTCACAATCAAATCACGTTCCTCGTTTGTGTGCATACAACGTGCCAATGCATTTTTCTTTTATTTTAATATAGAAAAATTAATTACCCATTCAATATTTTGTTCATGTAATAATGTCAGGTATATAAAGGAGCAGAGGTATAATTATATGTGCACGAAATCGCAGCTGTATAGATAATTATTTTTTGTTATCAAATAACTTGATTCTTTCTAAATGCACTTGAATCAGGTTGAACTTGAGAGATTACGTCTCCTTTGTGAAAGGATTGTCAAACGGGAAAAGATTAAGGTAAAAATCTAGTTTTTTTAAAAGTTCAGTTACGGCTATAGTTGTTTTCCACCATTTGCACCACATTCTTGAGGAGGACGTTTATTGTGTCATGTCTAGAGTAATGCGTGGAATTTCTATATATGTGGTATCTGTCTTGTACAGTTATTTTGATTATTAACTTCTGATTCTGTCAACATTTACAGAGGGAATTGGTTCTATGCTCACACGACATACTTGCCTTTAAAAGAGATCATGTTGCTAGGTCCGTGCTTGTTCGTAGTCCTTTCGTCCTTCCAGATGGTAGTTCAGAATCAGCTACAACATCCCTGAAAGCAACCACAGAGGGATACAGGTCGTGCAGTGAAGCGCGCCAAAGATCAGATGATGTAACTGTGGATAGCTCAGTTTCTGCTAAGCACCGTGTCAGAGTTTCTGTATCCATTGACACAGACCCAAAATTGGATGATGACTGCTCAACCTCACAAAGTCACTATAACCACAAGATTCCAGAGAAGATGCAATTTTCTGGCAAACAGATTCCCCGTAGAGCTTCTGCTACATCACGCAATATCTCTGAGGAGGATGCATGGAGATCCAAATCTCGAAAGGTCTGCAGTAAATTAAGACACTGATGTTTTTAATTTTCATTTTTTGCGTACTTTTTACTTTGAAATGATTGATTTGGGGAGTGTGTTCTGGATTTTGCTGGACAAGACCTTATCCATCATGCTTGTTTGCAGTTACAGACGAATGAATCATTCGGAAAAGAGCTTGTTATGACGTCAGATGAAGCATCTATGAAGAATTCAAGGCTACCTAAAGGATATGCATATGTTCCTGCAGATTGCCTGTCAAATGACAAGCAGTCTAATGAGGATGTATATGCTAGTGGACCAGGGGAACGTGATGGGTAGAGCGATCTGGTTTTTTATTTACGCCCACGAGGCTGACATCCACATTATAAGATGCCATGCCATTTTGCACGTGGAATTGTATTTGAATATGGCAAAATGTAGGGACAGGACTCTGGTCACTGTATTGTTGCAGAACGTTGCTGCATTCTGCTCTGGCAAGGGGAAGTTTTGTTAACGTTGTTGTACATTCGTTGTGAGAGTAGTAAGCTGTACAGTGGATGAACATTTCTTGCATTTACTTGTATTTGGAAGGGCGTGCATTGGAATAGAAGCATTCCCTCTTGTAAACCATACAAGGGAAGATCAAGAAATTACCTGTTTTTATGTAAAGTTAATGTACATATTATGACAGTCGCATTAATTCTGAAAAGGCCCGTGCTTGGCATCATATTATACCCGAGCATATGAATTATGTAACCTAATTTTTTTCTTCTTATACATTCTAATTGATTTTAACGCTGATTGTCATTTGTAATCATTTGGACTGCTAAGTTCACTGTATCTTATTGTAGTTAATGATAAGCTTACAACCATAAGCATTTGAGCTAGTTGAGTTGCTCAAACCTTTGGTACAAACTACCAACATTTGTGTATATTTATTTATTTATTATCATCGCCAATCAATTTATGTAAAGGAGGAAAACGTTGGTCGCGTGGTACCGTGTTAGTTGCTGCTGTGGTGATATGAATGACTAAAGCCGAATTTTCAAAAATTGATTACAGGGTTGTTAGTTTAACATTGTCAGTGATGACTTATAGCCCATAAGTACGACTGTGACATTAAAATTAATTCGATGCACTGCTGCTGCAGAGAGCAAAACCTGTGAAATTCAAGGATGTAGTACAAGTTTGGTGACTCACCGGCAATTTCACTGTGACACCAAATGAGTTTTAGCTCGGGACGGACTGACTCTTATAATCATTGACAATGGCCTTCTTTTTATTAAAAAAATGCTAATATTTGACAATACTATATACTCTCAGTCTTTCTGATGCATGATGATGGTTATCTATACCGTTTTCTAAAAACATAACATATTAAATCATTCATTCTAACTGAACTGATCTTGTACAACAGTTGATCAAATAAATGTCCGTTAAATACTGTTCATACTGGGCATGATATTGTTGACTTGAGTACATAGCTTCGGTGATCCTTCGACTTTGATATCCACTTTCACAATTCATCAGTTTTAATTTATCATTTTATTTGCACAATTTGAATGTTGACTTGCCAAATTCCAAAACAGATTGACGCGCCTTAACATGAATATTGCAGAACAATTTCTACATGAGCACGGACTTAATCAATTAAAAATTCAAAACATGGAAATAAATCTACAACGGACTTTATTTTAATACTTATTGGACTTTTTAAATTTATTGAGTCTAAGTTAGCCAATAATTGCTCATATTGTATTAATTTGGAAGAAATGGATTCTGCATGTCAAAATTCTACACATGACCATTTTTTGTGGAGTATTTTCTTTATAAATTCTTATCTATTTTATTTTATTTTTATAAATCGCAAGTATCTCTTCTGTAACTACAAAACATAATTTTCCTGTCCCTTAAGAAAAAACACAATTTTCCGAGCCGGGTTAAGGACAAAAAAGATGGCAATACTTCTCCTCAAGAGTTTTAACACGGATGTATTTTTAGGGTTAAAATCGATTTTCGTAACCGAAAGAGCCATGGTCTTTAGATATATCAATATTTATTTGGTTTGATTACTTTTTTTATGACTAATTTTGACTATGGACCCCTCTAATTTATCTTCTACTTTATTTATTTAAAACTCATATTCCTAGTTTATAAATATATATCAAAATAAAATAGTCTCCGAAATTTTAAACATTAGTCAATGAGATACATTTGTTAACTAAATGTTGATGTGACACGCAAAGTACTTAACTAGCATCTATGAAAGTCTCCGCCTCATAGAAGAGCAATGATAATGGAATCAAATTGATTCGTGTCTCTTCTTTCTCTCTCACACACACAAATAACCGCCTCTCCCCTATATCTTCTTATCTACCTATTGCCCTTATTCACTCCTCTTTCTGTCGTACATATCTGCCAACAAAAATTAGGTTAAACTAATAGGATCAAACAA
This sequence comes from Medicago truncatula, assembly GCF_003473485.1. Classification (NCBI taxonomy): domain Eukaryota; kingdom Viridiplantae; phylum Streptophyta; class Magnoliopsida; order Fabales; family Fabaceae; genus Medicago; species Medicago truncatula. The sequence goes on from NC_053044.1 coordinate 36,558,534, forward strand.
TTTATTTTAGATTTAAGCATACTTTTGGTCTCATTAAATACACTTAATGACGAGTTTCCAATTTCTTCTCTTGAAACTCTAGTCTCACAACATATTGAATTCTTAAGTTTATAAAAAAAAATTAAAATTTATTTCATATCTCAGTTTGTTTGTGAAATCGTATTTTCATAATTATGAAAATAGAAGAACTAATGTCATTAAACCTATTTTTTAAAACGAAATATCATTTATATTACAATTGTTTTACAAGATATGATTATGTGAAACTTTTAAATGAAAATAAAAATATTCTCAGTGAAATTTTATAGTGAAAAAGAATATATAAAAGAGGGACCAAGGATAATTATGGTCTTTTGCTTGGTGGGAAGGACATGGTGAGAAGGAAAGAATTTGGACAGACAATATAATAATGTATGGATCTTTCTCATTTCCCTCCCATTTTAGTAGGCATAATAAAAGAAAGGTGAATAATGGTAGGGATGATAAAAGAAAGGTAAATAATCACAAAAAAAGAAGAAGGGAAATGGTACCTGCAGCACTTCTTTCCTATAGTATCCCTTTTTTTTCCCTTTATTCTTAGGGTATGTTATTATCCATGTTTGTTCAACACTAATTTGTTAGATGGAAAATGTTTGGTGAACAACAAAACACCTCAATGACACCATAAAAACAAAAAGAAATAGACAGAGTGATATAGGGGAAAAATGTAAAGTTTGAATGAATGCATAAAAGTTAGAAATGTTTAAATATAAGAGTTTCTATTTTTCTGAAAGAAAATATAAGAGTCGTATTTTGAAATGATACAACAAGCAATTTTTTTAGAGGAAGGAAATTTGTTTTCCTAATTTTCCAAGAATTGCCGCATTCTTTACAAATAAATTGTAGAATAGTATATTTTGCTTCAATCTCTTATTATAATCTTTAGACCAGTAATTAAACACCCTTTCATAATTTCACAATTTACTTCTATCATCCATCCATAATAGCATTGACAACAATAATCACTCAAATACTTTTCTATTTCATACGAGATCTATTTTCAAATTGATGATATCCACATATATATTTTACTCAATAAAAGAGTCGTGGTTGAAACAAAAGTGTTAAAATTGCCGTTACTAACACTACTCATTAATTAATAAAATTAGGTAATATATTAAATTTGTCTTTTTTTTTTGTATAGATATTAATCCCAAATTGTCCTTTAATTAAGGCTAAGGTTAACAACTAATACTAAGAAAAATATTAAATTAATTAAGAGCATTTTTATAATAAAATAAACAATTCATCAAGTAATTTAAAAATAATATTTTTCCAGAAAAATTAAAAGCAAATTTGTAGTTAAAAAACATAATATTTTTCAAATACGAGTAGTATGTTTAAACACACGCTCCAACTTATCAAATATTTACGTAACTTTTTATCATGTAAATACACTTATAAGAGTAAAAAAACAAAAAAAGACCAAACTCATAGTATATTTTTTTTAAAGATAAAATTATAGTATTTAACTTCATTGATTGTATATATTTTCATGACGGTAGAAATGCACAACAACCATTTGTTTGGTCCTCGCAAAAAAAAAAACATGTTTGATTTTATAGTTCAAACTTCAAATAACTTATGTTTGACCGTAATTATTCTTTAAATAATGACTGTTTATTTAATTACAATAAATTTTCCAGACCAATTTTTAATTATATACACCGTTTGAACACAAAATAAAATAGTTTAACAGCATTAAATTTTGACAATTTGACTTTGACCATTTTCCAATTTACTCATGAAACAGTATCTCATAGACAAATATGATCACAATGTTCTGCATCACCCCATGTGACATGCTTCAAGAAATTATAGCATAACTCTTCCAAATTGTAAGCTGAGAAAACTTAAAAAAAGGGAAAAGATGAACAAACAATAAACAATTTACATTATATCTGATCTAAGTAAAAATTTCAAATGAAAAAAAAAAACTATGGATCTGTCTAATCTAATTCCATTATCAAACAGTTGTAGGTTCAATACAAAGCTTTGGAGTTTGAACTTGAATCTGTTGAACCTGTAAACTTCTCAATGGAGCCAAACTTGAACCTGATCTTCTTTTCCAAAGACTATTCTCACTTTTGTTTCCTTCTTCCAACTTATTCACCCTCTTGATCACAGGTAAAGGAGGATCCATTTCATCAATTTTTATACCAACAACAACATTCTCATTCCTAATACACCTTTCAATATTTTTGGGCACCTTCACAATATTAGTACTATTACCTACCACCCTTTGCTTGGTTTTAGTGGTGGTAGAAGTAGTTGAGGGGGTGCTAATAAGATTCTTACTAGAAAAAAGTTTTTTGAGTTTGGAATATTTCACAACTGGTGAAATAATTGAGGGGGTGTTACTTTTGTTGTTGAAACTGAGCAACTTGTATTGTGAAGTTGGAAATCCAGCAATTTTGTTGTTTCTTTTGACTTGACCCATGCAACCTATTTTTGGTGATAAAGGGTCATTGCAAGAAGAAGATGGATTGATTCTACACCTTGGAAGATTCACATCTTTGATGGAGGGTCTTGAGCATAACATTGGAAGGAATGTGTTTTTGTGACGGTTGTTGTAAAATTGGTGATGGTTTTCAAATTTTTGATTGCCCATGTTTCTTATAAATTTTTGAAAAGAAATAATTTTTAGGACCAAAATTGAGAAAGAGAGAGAGGGTTGAGAATGGTGTTGGATTTTTTTTTTCCTTTTAAAGGAGGAGAAGAGTGAAGAACAAAGTGAGAGTGAGAGAATGGAAGGACAAGAATATAAGAAAGTGTCAGAGAGAGAAATGACTAGGTCGTTCTCCTTTTGGTTTTGGGCGTTGTTTTTGTGTTGTGTTGCTCTTTCAATCTGAGAGTTTGAGGTTATCAAATATGTACTACAAGTCTAGCTAGCTTATGTGTTGTTTTGTGATTGTGACCTTTTATTTTAATGAAATGATTCTTGGATGAAGTCTTGTGTGTTAAAGGGTTTATAAGATAAGATTCTTACAAATTCATAAAATGAAAAATGATAGAAGAAAATATATTAATTAATATACTTCCGTCGATCATATTTATAAATAAAAAAATTATTTTTTATATTCATTGAATACATAATGTATTTGGTCTATAATATAGACCAAATATATTAAATATTCAATGAATGTAAAAAATAATTTTTTGTTTATAAATATGATCGGATGGAGTATATATTTGGATGTTCGAAAAACACAACATTTTTTTTATTAATTTGAGTAAAAAAGAAATAATAAATAAGAAGAAAAAAAAAGGAAATGCAAACGATTGTCGATAAATTTTAATAAAAAATTGTGTATTTAATATATTAGAAATTAAAATATTTAATTTAAAAAATAATAATTTTGTACTTGAAAAAAAGGATAATTTTTTAATAGCATGGAGCATTCGTTAGAAAGACAAAAAAAATTAGGCTAAAAAATTATGATTCCAAAGAAGGAGTATCGTGGAAGAAAAAGTGTACACATGCAACAAGATTTCAAATAGAGAGGAGTGACGAAGGACCACTATGGGGAGTGTGGAATGGATTGATTTAATTTGGAATTATTCATTGATGAGATCAGAGAGCAGGTTTTGTCTTTCTGATTGAGTATTAACCACTTCACTACAAAATTTTATGTCTGGAAAATGAGAAGGACTAGTAATGGGTACAGCTAAGCTAGCCTATTATAGCATCTTCTTCTATATATGTGCTTACTTGTTTGTGACTCTTGTGGGATCTGAGTTGAGTGGATCTAATCTAATGGTAGTAAAGTACTCATAACTGTAGGGGTAAAGTAAAATCATTGGATGGGTAAGACCTACCCTTCATTGTCCCCTCTTTTAACACTATGTTTTGGCGTGAAAATGGTTAGAAGAAAATATAGTGTATTTAGGGTTGGGAATAGGCCAGGTCGGCTTACAGGGGCTTATGGCCTGGCCTGTTTAAGTTTGGCCTGGCCTGTTTATTAAAAAGGTTAGGCTTTGGCTTTTTAAAAAGCCTATTTAAGTAAATAGGTCAGACTTAGACTATCAAAAAAGCCTATGAAGTCTAATAGGTCGGCCTCTTTATGCATGTTAGGCTTCATAGTGGACTTTTTAAATAGGCTTTAAAGCTTTATAGTGAAATAAGCTTTTAAGGCCTTATAGTAGTGATAGACAAGTCTTACACTGAAATAGGCTTTGAGGCCTATTAAGCCTATTTAAAAGTAGATAAAATGGAATGTTTAGTGACTTTAATAGTAAGGAGGCCTGTAAATAGGCTTTCAGGCCAGGCCAGACTTTTAAATAGGTCAGGTCAGGCCAAAAAAATAGGCCTATGAAAGGCTATAGGCCTGCAAATTTTTTCGTAGGCCAGGCTCAGGCCTATCAAAGTCTGGCCTGGCCTGGCCTATTCCCAACCCTAAGTGTATTTCTAAGTTATTTAAACGAAGACGAAAAATGTTTGTTTATAAGGCAAAAAATATGGCTAAGATATAACATAAATACTAAATAATTTAAATTTATTCATTCTCGAAAGAGGATTCAATTTTTGACCCAAAACCACATATCTAAATCGTTTTTCTCATTTGCTTTTATTTAAATAAATGATTTTTCATCTATTTTTTTTAGTGAATTCTTCGTCTTAGTGCAACATTGTTTTGTTTGTCGCCTTTGTACGACATTGTTTGTCTTTTTTGTCTTGTTCATATGTTTGTTTAGTTCATATTGTCATTAGCTTCGATGCAGTGCAGATCCAATCAATAACTTTGACGTCGTCAATATTGCAAATCCAAAGAAATGACTATTTCAGAGACTTGAATACAATCATATTTGTAAGTTTACGTACATTGTTGTTACATGCTATTAACATAGATATTGTAAGTTTTGTTCGCATATGAATCATTTTTGTTTTTAGCGAATTTATATTGTATCAATGTACTCAATTAAAAAATGTTTGTTTATAAGGAAAAAAAATATGCTTAAATACTAAATAATTAAAATCTATTCATTCTCTAAAGATGATGGTTTAGGGTCAATTTTTAACCCCAAATCACCCCTCTAAATCGTTTTTCTCATTCCTTTTTATTTAAATAAATGATTTTCACATTTATTTAGTTTTTACTCAAGTGAATTCGTCGTCTTAGTGTAACCTTGTTTTGTTCCTCGTCTTTGTGGGACGTTGTATGTCTTTTCCGTCTAACTTAGGTGTTTGTTTTGTTCAAATTGTCATAACAGCTTCGATGCAGTGCAAATCAAATCAATAACTTTGATGTCGTCATATTGTAGATCCGAATACATGACTATTCCAAAGACTTGAATACGGTCATATTTGTTGGCTTACATGCATTGTCGTTTTATGACATGGATGTTGTGAGTTTGTTCGCATATTCATTTATTTTTGTTTTTAGCAAATTTATATTGTATCAATACACTCCATCAATTTGAATGAATAAATATCGTTCATTTTTAGTCAATTTTTATTATTCATACGCCTAAAAAATAATTTGAATTTTGTTTTTTACAAAAGAAAAAACAATTTGAATTAATTAAGCTTTTTATTTCTTCATTTTATGATTTAAACAACTTACAATGCACATTTCTCCAAGTAAAGTGCAAAAACCTAGAATGAACGAATTTTATTTATTTCTTGCACTTTACTTGGAGTATTATATATCCCACACTTTTTTCTTTATCCGACCTATTAACTTGAAAGAAAAACTTGTTATGTGCACTGATTATATATGTGAATATAAATAACTAAAAAAAACTAGACAATAGAGGCCCAAAATGTGATTTCGGTGGTGTTGGGGGATCATTTTACCATGCTCGTCATTTTTGCATCTTTGGTGGAAAAAGGAAAAAGCCTTTAAGAGGAATTTTGTTGATTTGGCATACAACTTCATGGCTTATTTGGAAGACAAGGAACACTCAAATTTTCAACTGAAAGGATACCAAAGTAGAAGAGGAGGTGAATTCCATTAAAAAGCTATCATGAGAATGGGTTCTTAAGAAATAAGTCAACTACGCTGTGTATTTATTATGAATGATTCAAGTTTCCTCTAGATTATACTTTGAGGTAATTTGTTTTTCTTTTGGTTGGTCGTTGAGTTGATTCTCTTTTGAGAATGGTGAATACTACTTGCACTTCATCATATTCTTAAGAACCTCTTCTGCCTATCTCTTCTTTTTAGTAATAAGTTTGCTATTAAAAGTAAATTTACGAGTCTCACATATTTTTACTAGCAAGTTAAAATGAACACAAACTTTAAAAATGAAAATAAAAAATATTTTTCACAAAGTAACTAATCCTAAATTGCTTGAATTTCGTATATATATGACCAATTGACCATCAATAATAGTGTAAGATGATTCAATAGTGGACTGTTTTTATCTGTCTTTGTAATATGTTAAGTTTGTCACAAGAATTAGAAACATGCTAAGTACTTACTAGTTACTAGGAGCAATAGAACTCGTTATTGTAGCTATGGATATAGTTGAATATCATGATGATTGAATATGATTATGATGTATGAAATGTAGATGTAGGTTCAAACTTCAAATTAATTAATGTAGTTTGAGGTTGAAGAGTCAAACTGTGGTGATCTAGTTCCCGTGTTTTGCGGAGTTGGCCCACCATGTCAAAGACATCTTCACACCATTAATCCGACTTGGTCTATCCTACATATGCCACGCAATAGAGTGTAATGAGAGCTGCTTCTTCGTCTTGTTGCTACTAATTAATATGATTAACTATGTGGTCAGCGCAACATTAATTAACTTAAACTTCTCATTCAAAATGGGAGTATATAATCTAATTTAATTTAATCCATGCTTCCCAACATGGTCGACATGCATGGTGGTGATTGGAGGGCAGTCTTTCCTAACGGTTATTGGAGGTTAGTCCTTTTGCTAAGTTTCATTTCACATTTCATATAGTTAAGAAAAATTGATAATATAATCGGAAATGTTAACTAGTGCCTCGTTAAGGACCTGAAATGGTAATTTTTTATAAAAATTTGTGTAATTAATGCATTGGAAATTGAAAACTTTGACATAGCATGCTTAAAAAGTGCACCAGAGACACTCGTTAACAAGACCCTAATATAATTATGGGTCATGCTAACTTGTGTTCTAAGACATATGTTAAGTAACCTATTTGTCTCGTGAGCATAACTCAGTTGATAGGACAATGCATTATTATATGCAGGGGCCGGGTTCGAACACCCCACTAATTCACCTTATAAGATGAATTCTAACCATCAGACTATCTGAAAAAGAAAAAAAAACCTATTTTAATGCAAATATGTGCACGAAAAACATTGAAAAGTGGAGTTTGAATTTGAGCTTCAACATATGCAATGTATATCTATATTATTTTTTTCCGTTATATATATATATATATCGTTAGATTTCACTTAAAAAAAAAATATCGTTAGATTTGTGCTTGCAAGACTATTAGGGTGCGTTTGATAGTCAGGATAGGGAGACAAAATATGATACATTAATCATATCCTATTTAAATTTCATGTTTGATGCACCTAAGGAATATGATAAAATAAACCATTTTCCTATCATATCCTAAGTTTCCTTTGTAATTTCTATCCTGAGTATAGGCTAGGTTAGAAATTATCATGATAGGATTATAAGATCATTCCTTATTTATTTTATTTTTTTACAAGAGATCATTCATTATTTATTATCTTGATATTCTGCCATTTTTAATTCTTAGGTATATTGTAAAATAATTTTTTAAATTACATTTACGTTTTTATTTGTAATTATTTATGTTTTTTTCGCAAAGTTATTGATACTGCTATAAATAATCACTTTGTTTCTTTTTAGATGTCATTTGAAATTATACTCTCAAATTATGAAAATAGATTTTTGAGAATTTTATTATACCCTTATTTGAATCTATCAATAAATTTTTAGTTTTCTTACATATTTTCTTTTTAATAAATTTGATTCTCATATTTACTTTTAAAACAAACAATTACCACACACTCTGTTTTTTTCAATAAATCCATTTTATTTTTTTTGCATATATTTTGTCTCTCCAATAAAATTGAAAGGTCCTATCTCTTCCCCACACAAAAATTTGTCAATTAACAAAATAAAATAAAATTTATTCCAACTTAACAATAATCAAATTTTAACTCAATTTTTCATTTAAGAAATATTTAATACTAGATTCGATAAAATTGTATTAGGTCATTATACATTAAAGTAAAAGAAAATATATATTTGGGGAACCGATCACGTGGAAAGAAAATCAATTAGGAACGTCGGTTGATTCATTTGTTTGAGGCCGACACGCCATCAATGTCTGCATGTGGAAGGCACGTGTTCACCCTTTTATTTTATCTTATGGCTCATCTTTAATTGGCTGTATCAACTAATTAATTAATGTAAGCAAACTTTTTATGCTAAAAAGAAAGCAAGCAAACTTTTAATTTTACATGTTCACAATGAATTTTATATTCATTGTGATTTTATTTGTAATTAGAGATATCCAATTCACATCTTTTTAATAACTAAATCATACTCCTATTCTTTTTCAACGGTAAATGATATTCATTAAAATATAAAGATTAATGCAATAAAATTTGACAATTTGTGTCGGAATATTTCTCCTTCAAGGATAAAAGTCAATATAAACTATCCAAATAACTTACATTGATACATAAATCATAAGTCAATATGTGTTTCTAGTTGAAACCTTACTCTTATCGATCGAGACAATATCTTTCACATATGGTCTTTGGCTAAGAGAAAAGAGAATCTAAAGTCTTTAAAACCATCATGTAAGTTACAAATCATTTATGTAGTTTGTGTTGATTCAAAACAACTATAGGTGGTTTTATAAATGATCGATTCAATCACATATTCGAAAGTCATTAAAATGTTTGATAGGAGGTTGATATTGACGACGACATCACACATTAACATTCTTTTGCAACGGAACCTCCACCAAATCAAGCGCGTTTGAGGCTTTCTAAAAATCATGTCAATAAACAACTTGAAACACTATACTACCTTCATCCTTGAATATAAGACTCTTTTGTCAAAATCACGGAAATTAAGAAAGTTCATAAATAGTATACTAGTAGTAATTAACAAGACACAACCAAGAGAAATGATACTATCTACGTTCCTTTTTATTTGTCACATTTTGACATTTTACACAAACCAAGACAATCAATAAATGCTGCTACTTTTGATACAATAATTTTTATTTTTACTATAATAACCTTATTTATTTAATATCTCATTACATATATTTCTCTCTCCGCAATAATAAATAAGAGTAATATTAGTAAAATAACATTTAATGTTGCATTGAACTATGTAAAGTGATACTTAAATAGGAATAAAAAATTCTTTAAAAGAGACACTTAAAATGGAATGGAGGGAGTAATGAGTTTCTAAAGTACACTTTTTAAAATTTAAAATAGTAAATGTTTATAAAAATATGTTAGTAATTGAAATGATTAACCTTGTAAATTTAAATGTTAGTAAGCACTTCATTTCAAAATATTGAACAATCTCTTTTATAGACGATAAAATATTTGTTTCGTTATCAAGTGTAGTATTGTCTCTTAGTTCATATAAATAAAATGGCAGTTAAAAACTGATGAATGTAGTCTAAATTTTAGACCATATAGTATATCAACTTTTAAACTAATACATCCTTATGCTTATATTTCATCGTTAGTGGAAAAAAAATAGTGTTTTACACTGCAAATAGAGAAAGGATATTTGTACAATAATTTTGGTATAATTTTTGTACAACTTTTTCTCTCATACTCACATTATATTTTTATTCTCTCTCTTCTTTTTCTTTCTCCAATGTTTTTGACCAATAAAAAAAGAGAACAACAAAGTTGTCTCAAAGGTTGTACTAAAATAGTTGTCAAAATATCACTACACTGAAATAATATGAGACAAACAATAAGTATCACAACTATCTAGAGTATATACTTTTTTTAAACAAGCCACCAAATTTCTCTTTCTCTCTGCAAGTCACTTTCAATTTAGTCCATAACTTTATTAATTTTTTCAACTGGTCTCTATCTTTATTAAAAAAAAATCAATTAGGTCATTGTCTTTATATTTTTGTCATGTGACGAGAGATATAATTGATAAATTTTTGACAAAAACAATGACTAATTTAAAATATTAATAGATTTAATGATTAATTTGAGAGTGACTTATAAAGACATAGACGAATTGGTGATTTACTCATATATTTTTTTAAATGAAAAATATTATTAGTTAGTTAATAAATTACTATTTACCAACACTATTTGGTGGTTTACTCATATATCTTTCGAGTTTGAACTCAAAAGTCAAAACCTCCAACTTTTTATCTCCAAGCTCAAACGTTACAAACAACATATCTAATCACTAGGCCATGCCATTTTGCTCCCTCGGTAATATTTTGCTTTGTGTTATCAAGACAAATAACTTCGAAGAGAAGTTGCTTTTGGAACCATGTTTCTCTAAAATCATAACCACGCTTCGGGAACTGAGAAAATTGAGAGTGTTGAAACCTGAAAGTGTAAGTAATACGTATTTGGTTTTCTGTTGGAAACATCTTCAAATCACATGAGTATAATTTCTAAAATTTATAAAAACATTTTCTATTTTATTTTAATTTATGTTAATTTTATTTGATAATCAGATGTAAGATATTCTTAATGTGAACCATTGTTTTCATTCTCTAAAATTATTTAAAATGTCAAAATTATATTTAGAAATGCATCACAGTCCACCAAAACTCCTGCATACGTAAGGAGGTTTTCAGGATTTGAACATGTGACCTCTCAATCACATGACAACAATTTTACCGTTGCGTCAAAGCTTTCCCTTGTTCACTTCAAGAGTCTCTTATCAAATTAAAATTTTAAATAAAGATTATAATTTTTTATTTTTTTTACAAAATAAACAGAGTAGTGAAATCGAATAGAAAAATACCTGAGTAAAAAGTTTAAAATAAGTTAAAAGAGAAACGACTTGAAAAAAAAGAAGTTTAACATAAGTTAAAAATGTGTGGTCCGTTAATTCTAATTATTGAGGACAAGAAGTAAGATTTTTTTTTTCCTTAAAAAAAAAAAAGAAGTAAATTTTTTTCCCAAACTCATTTTCTTCTCCTTCATTCACCAAAGAGGGGTGATTTTGATTTAGGGTTAACTTTTGATCCAAAATCACCCCTCTAACTCATTTTCCTCTTTTCCTTTTATTGAAATAAGTGATTTTTACATCTATTTCGTTTTTTATTTTGTGATTTTGTCGTTTTCGTGCGACCTTGTTTGTTTTCTTGTGTTTCTTTCAGGTATTTGATCGGTTCAGATTGTTAGATTAGCTTTGATCCAGTGCAGATCCAATCAATGACTTTGACGTCATCCACGTTGCAGATCCGGAGGCATGGTTATTCCGGAGATTTGAATATAGTCATATGTGTTGGCATTTGTACTTTGCCGTTTTATGCTATTAACATGGATATTGTGAGTCTGTTCACATATTCATCCTTTTTGTTTTTAACGAATTTGCACCATATCGATGTACTCTATCAATTTGAATGAATGAATATCATTTGTTTTTGTCAAAAAAAAAAACTTATAAAGAAACGACTCCAAAAAATAATTCACAATATTTGATTGAGTTAAGTGGTAAAGTATATCAGGCATGCACAGACAGAAAAATGAAAGTAAACCTATTTGTAAACTAAATAATAAAAAGCAAATGTCTTCAAAGAAGAGGCATGCATATCTCCAAATGTCATATTCGATTTGCTATTCTACACGTAGTACTTCATAGCTTTACTATTCAAAAGGGTCCAATTGTTTGATCCTTTAGCATTGGAAGAATCTTAGCTGCACGTTGGTCAGACAAGTCAGAGTTCATTTGTCCCTGAACAAGATCCTAAAACAAGAGAAATTGGATATGTTTTTGGTTGACTTATTTGAACTTATCTCCTACTAACATAAATTTTGCGAGATTGTTTGAATTAAAAAATGATTTAACTTAATTTTATCTTTTTATAAAGAAATAGCTTATAGATGAGAACTTATCAGTTTGTGTTATACACCGCAAATAAGTTGTTTATTCAAAGAGGGCCCTAACCTTGGTGTTTTTTATTTGAGAAACTCAGCAATCATTTTCAGTTTGCCCATAACTGTGCTTTACAAAGAAGGCGGCAACAAGGTTAGGCTTCATGCATACATCGTATAATATAATACTTCCAATTGCATTATTAAAGGGAATAAAATTATTACATAAACACAAGAGCAACAGACAAAGCAATGGTGCTATCCAGCGTTGTCGTAGAATATGATGCACAAGCAATTTCTTGATATGGTGGTCAATATTTCTAATCAAAGATCCCATAAGTTCAAAAATGGAAATAAACCACTAGATTTGGATATGCAATCATGTCTCAACTCTGAAGTATTTTATGTATTCTAGTTTCAAATTGTTGTGCTCGAGAATGACAGATATATTGGTTCGAGATTAGGTTAGATATGGTTGGTGCAAGAAGCATGCACCTGTAGGGGGAGGGTAATCTTGGTCTGGTTTCAAATCTGACTGTTTGATTTCCATGTTTCCTAGCCCTTCCAGTTGTTTGAACCCATGACATAATTTACAAAACATGCAATGAAACACCAAACCGCGGACACCGTGGTAATTTAACTACCTTACCAGTGGTAAGACATAGTAAAACTGCACATGATTAGTTAAAGTGATATCCCTCTTCAAATATCACATTTCTTGATCGATTATTAACAGTATAGTATACAAGGTTAACTGAACTAAACTAGATTTGCCTCTTCGCATTCTTTTCCATCCATTGCAAAACCAAATTCAAAATTTCTCTTGTAGCAATTATAAAATCTGTTTAAGAATAATGTTACAGAGGAGATGACATAGTGATAGTGGTCATGGCATTGCCATTTCTATCAAAGGGACAGTTACCACACAAGAGGAAATCTAAAATAAATTTACATCAGCACAAGTGAAGAAAAAAAAATGAGGGGTATATGATGGGAAAAAAAAACTATTGTAGCTAGTTCCTATCGGTTAAGAGGGGGCACCACCCTCTGGTGCAGCTGCCTCATCCTGTGGCAAACCTGAATCACTTTTTTTCTCCTCAGGATCTGAGTTATCCTCTGATGTATCAAGAGATTTTTCTGATTTTTCGTTGGAAGCTACAGGTCCATTGTCTGAAGAATCTATTGTGGTCTCACTCTCAACATGGCCCTGAGCATTATTTTGAGGATTGGATGGATGATGAGAGGAAGAAGAGGAGGCTAACCCTTTGGAAAGGGTTTCAACATGGTCCTGCTGAGCATTATTTTGAGGATTGGATGGATGATGAGATGAAGAAGAGACACCTAACCCTTTGGAAAGACACACATACTTGGAAACTAATCGTTTGTAATTCTTTAGCAGGTCTTCGACATCACTTACTGTAAGATCACCTACACTAGCAAACATATATGGAAACTCCCTGAAAACATCATTCAACTTATCCTCCTTAATTATCATACATGCCCCTTTATTCTCCAAATCTGAGAGTGATGGAACTTTTGCGATCGATGATTCACTTGCAAAAGTCACTTTCTTACTTTCTAATTTTGCATCAGATGATGGAGCTTTATTTTTGTCATGCTGTACATGATTTTGATAAGGTGAATTGGGATCTTGCGTATCAACTGAAAGCCCTGAAAGAAGAGCACGAGCAAATTCCATGTTTCTCTCAAACTCAGTTTCATCCATCGAAATGGCATTTGCATCAATGTTTGAGATGAAGGATTCGGCAGAGAGCATGTTTGTAAAATAATATGATGCTTCCCCAACCAAACGAGATTGGCGTCTAAACCTTTGTATGTACAGTAGATTTGAGTGCAGTTGTGGAGGGTTTGCCTGCATAGTATCACCAATAGAAGACTTTTCTTAAAAAAAACTGAGATAACTTTATCCACATGAAAATGGCACCTAAAATAGAGTTTAGGAATATTTAGTTGCTCTCTGCATAGCTTTGATGCTATTCTTTCAACTAACATGTATAAAAGAGATGCTCCTAAATTCAATGATGCACTAAATCAATATATACATGTATTTTGAAGTCTCAGTCACATACGTAGGTCTCCATTTATCTAGTTTCATCACATTTTAGTTTGAAGCAAAAAATAAAACTAATTTGATAGCAAAATATTTCAAAGGAAAAGGTCATAAAACACCATGAGAAGTTCAAAAGACATTTTTTCAAAGCAAATAATGATGCAACAGACGTCACACATAAAATATATGCATATTTGTGGGTAATATGGTTATGCTGTGATGAATGGACCAGTGTTTGCAAGATGATATTTCCGTTGAACATTGTCCTGTTGTACATATGTCACAAGAAACTTTGCATAAAAGTCACAGAATTGCAAACTTTATTTGTACAAGTGGAATTCATATACTGAAAAACAAAGCAAAGTGGCAAAGTAAAAGTATGGGAATGATAGGTGTAGCCCTACATATTCGTAAGTCCTACCCATAATTTATTAGAAAAGTGAAGGAAGTAATAAAAACATTTTTGGAAACCAAATTAATTCTATACGACAAGTACGTACATATATATAATACTCCCTCCCACCCTCTTTATAGGACATCCTAACAAAAATCATGGGTCTTATATATATGGGATGTCCTATAAAGTGTATTAATAAGGGATATATTTGGAAAGAGTAATAAATGCATCTACAAATTTGTAGAGGCTCTTATATTTAGGGACAAAACTTTAGACCATTGGAATAAAATGTTTTGTAAAAGGTCTTATAATTAGGAACAGAGGGAATATATAATGAAAAATTGAGTTTGTACCTTTAGGGTAACATAGATTAGCACAGGAAGAAATTCATCAGCTCCAGGAGGATTATCTTTGGAAGCAAGAGAAGCATTAAGCAGCAAGTTACCAATAACCTTGCAACAGTTTAGAATACAAGTAAGTTTGTCTCTTGGTGCCTTGTACATGTTGATCTTCTGTAATTCTTTCTGAGCAAGCTGTCACCATAAGAATGAGAGAGAATATAAACTTTTAAGGGATGCAGGAAATATATAGATAACCATTAACAAGTCAAAATTGTAATTTTTGTTGGCCAAAGCCTTCATAAAAAAGACAACTCCGGAAGAATTTTTCTAGCACTTCTTCCCACAAATGGCAATCATTATTTACAAACTATTATTGTGGCTAATGAGAACCCAGTGGTGCATCAAATTGAAAATTGAATCAACTGATTCTTAGGAAAAGCTTGGCTAATAAAAAATATTACCCATCCAACTTTAGAACAAACTGAATAACAATGTAACCAAAAAACATTGAAATACATAGTACCCAAGAACCACTCAATTTAAATGCATTTGGAAAAAATGTTGACAGAAAACGAATGGTACCTATAATGTGTAACACGGAGAAAGCATGGATCATCACTTATCATGGGCTAAATTTAAATTATAAGAAAGAATAGGGTTTTTAATACTTATGTCCCATGTCAGAGAAAACATGTTAGTTGAGTAGGGCTTTTAGATTTTTAATTCAACTATGTATTTCTTAATAACTTTGGTCGCTAGTTAGTTGGCATTGGGAAACACCAAAAAGTATACAGTTGCATTTTTAAAACTGAACTAAAAGATGGGAGAAGAATTGAGCAGCATTTGAGTTCGATGTTGCTACATTGGATGACAATCCTAGCATTCATTGAACATAATTACACTTGGTGCTCCTTTTTTCTAATGATAAAATATTGTTATCGTTGGGAAACATAGTTGACATAATTTTATAGAGATAAGTAAATTAGTTTTGAATGTAGTTATATACTCACCAACCATGATGTTTCGTTCTGAAATGGTGGCTTGATGTCCAAATTTTCTGGTCGAATAAACTGTTGAATCAAAGCCATCTTCTCTGAAAGTTGTTCATCAAGTTTTACATCATCTGGAACTGAAGCAAATACACGGGGAAACAACTTTGTCATAACGTACTTCTCGAGACCCTGTGCATGATCAAAACCCAGAGGTAAGAGCAATCAATCAGCTAATATAGGAAACTGATAGAACCAACTGCTATATTAATTTTATCTTTTGTTATAGAAACAATTCATACATAAGCATTAATATGATAAGTGTTTATTATGCTATAAGCGCTGAATTAAGCTATTTATCCAAACAAAGCCTAATTAACAAACTAGTTATTTCTATGTTTTACTAACAAAACTCGCATTTTCACTCCACTCGTGTTTTAAACAATTAACCATTATTGCCAAAACTGCAATGTAGATGTAGTACAAGTGAGATTAAGAAGTTGAGTTTGTGAGTTCATTAATAGAGTAAATAAGCTAGTTGATTAATTACAATTAAATTAAATATCTTCAATTCTGGATCATCATAACAGTAATAAATGAAAATAAGAATATGGAAGAAACTAACTTCGCCGGCACTTTCGAGTTCATCATCAGAGCAACCGGCCCAAAGGGGATGAGCTTTGAAAGCAGCTTCCATATTAGCAAGAAAGTCTTGTACGGCATCACTGTCTCTCTCAGGATCGGGTCCATGATTTGAAAACGAAACTATGAAACTGTAAAATCATAATTATTGCTATGCATCAGTGAATTGATTAGGGTTCGGATTGAAATTAAGATGGTGAAAAGAAGAAGGAAGGAACCTTTTGATAGCTTTGACGAAATCGGCGGCGGCGGGTTGGCGCATGCGCTCGAGGAAGTCGTGTAAACCAGAGGAAGCGTCGGCGTTTTCCATTACACTGTCTGTGTAAACTGTTGGAGCTTCGTCTGAGTTGACAATGCCGACACGGTGGTGACTCGACGCGATCCAACACTACTATTACAATACGTCACTTTAAACTTGTTATTTTTACTTTTTGATCAACAATAGGGGGCAACCCCAAAATACGGTGGTTATTAAAATTTTACTTTCTTTTTCAAGATGTGTTATCTTTGATTCATGTAATTTTTTAGGTTTATTGTGATTGTGATGATATTTTCATTGAATAGTAACAACAATTTTGATTTTTTTTTAACCCTCTTTTTCTCCGGATACAATTATGATAATCCAAAATTCATTTAAAAAATAAATAAAATGTGATTAAAAATTGTTCTCCTCAACAATCTATAAACTTTAATTATAGAAGTAACTATTTGCTCTTTATGATTAAGGAGATAATAGTAGATGATTTTATTAGTAAATAATTTTTTTGCAAGTATAAACTATTTTATTATAGATTTTTTTACGTTAACTATTTTCTTACACCGGTTAAATATATAACTTTTCTCTCCATAAAATTTTATATTTTTGCGATTCTAAAACTTTTTATTAGAAGGCTTTTTAGTATAAAATGGGTTTGAGTCACATTAGAAACTTCAAAAATTTGAGAAAAATACACTCATGTAGATTGGTATTGTCGTCGAGTTTGAGATCTTAAGAGCATCACACTTCAAAGTCTCAAGCTTACACCGCCTTATCAATATTTGTGGATTTGAGACATGTTTATATTGAGCTAGGATCCTAATTGTAATTGATTTCACCTCAAGAATGGTTTACAACTAGAAGCTATTGTTTGAAACTTGATTCCAAATGTAATTTTTTTATTGTTCAATTGACTTCTATTAAAATCGATTTATTCGAAGTCAACTTTAGTATTATTCGTTAAGCATAGACAAATCTAGTTCTGTGTTCTTTTAATGCAAACTCAGATGTAGCAATAACCATGCTACCTTGGCTGGGCAATTGAGTCTGAATCAGATCAAACTGATGTTAATTTTGACATTTCGTTGCATCACATTTAACATACTATCAAAACATTGCTGCTTTTCGTTACAAGGAACAAAAAAGCCAGTCTCACACAACACAAAGTGTATAGTAAAAAGAACAAAAAAATAATAAACTTAGAACAGTCCTAAATAAATATTCTATTACCACCTCTATAGCTATCATACATATCCCCCATCCCATGCTAAAATCCACCACATTCATGCAAGTCTTATCTTGATCAACCAGCCTTGCCTCTAAGCTTCCAACAAAAATGGTCAATGTTATATCTTTTGCAGATGATTCTCATTCTCAAATCCGAAATGTTCCGGCTGCAATTTAAACAAGTAGTTCATCTTGTGACCAGAAAAAAAAATCATCCTCCTTTGGATATAAATCTAAAACAAAGCACTCCAAACAGCTCCATCTCCTTCACCACATTTTGAGTGCACATATTTAATCTTCTCCACTGACTTGCAGATTCCACTGCAGCTCCAATCAAAAGACGCAACACATATGTTACCTGCCTGTGCCTTCCACTCACAGTCTACACAACATTAATTAATTGCATATCAGACATAAATATTATTTACAGTCGACACTTGTCAAACTTGATTTAATTTCTAATCATCTTTAAACTTTTTAGGCACAGAGATTTATGATTGCTTCAAGTATATACCTGGAGGGGTTCCACAGCACATACTGCGGTCATCAATGTGCTCAACTTCAAGACCAATGAACCATGAACCAAGTGAAACGTCTTCATTCGCATATTTGTGTAAAATCGGCCTGCAATCATAACGAGGACCTCAATGAAATTTGTAATTTTTGTAAGAAAGAATATTATATGTCACAAGCTGAGATTTCATATTTAGAAACATTTTAACTTGTGTAAAAGTTTTTCACTTGAATCAAATCATAGAAATAAGTTTTTTGCTTCCAATAAAATCTGCAGGACTATCATTCCTCACATAGACAAAATGTAGATTAAAACTTTAATTTTCCATTCAAAAATGTTCCTCGGTTGCCAAATTAAGGACTGTGTAAAGAAACATATACATACTGGTTAATGGAAATGTAAGTGGCCAAATCCTTAGAGATTGCATATATCTGCCCGGTTGCATGTCGAAAGTATTTGTTTCCCTCTTCTCCAAACTTCCAAAATTCAGGTTCATGGTACTTGACATCCCTATAAATGCAGAAACAACGTCAAAAATCGATAAACATTAAGCCACAATCAGGAGCATGGAAGAGTAGTAGTTATTTTGTCTGAACCCTCCGGCTTCTAGGGGAAGGCCCCCCAAATAATCCAGAATCCAGAGTACTTACTTTCGAGATAAAACAGGTCCAGATTTCATACACCCAATGTAGACCCTGGGTTTTGAACGATGACGGGCAAGGGTTGCTGCCAAGACACCTAAGAGCAACAGAGAAGAGGGAAGTTATTTTTTGGAGGGAAATTCAAATAGGGCAGAGAAAAGTGGTAAAGGTTTAAATGAAACGATGGCAATACATTGAAAAGAAGTCAAGAATCCTAAGACAGATATATACCTAAATTGACATGAACATCGTCATCTACTTTGACATAGAAATCAGCATCCCATAATCCAACTGCGGTAGAAAAGAAAATCTTTGTCTTTGCAGACAGCTCATGATATCCTTCAACATGTTGCTATAAGATAATGCAAAACCAAATGTCAAAATTAAGCCAAATTATCCATATTTTTCTCACACAATAAAGTCATAAGAATAATGATTTGCCTTACCAGGCGAAGGAAGTCTTTGTGTTGAGCTTCTTCTGAATCAATAGCACGATCTAGAATGCTGTTGGAAGTTGCACTGAAACAACAATGGCAAAATCATTCATATTAGTGCCGGTAAGTAGAATCCATATAAATGACTGTACCATGTAGTAACTGGAACAATGCAGTATTAAGAAAAACAAAGAACTGTAAAGGGAGCCAAGTGATACTGGTCATACAAGCCATTTTTGCAGTCATTCATAGTTCTTTGAGTTTGAGGTAAGCATTCGAAACATGTGTCGTGATCCAATAAAAATAATCAAGTGACCAAAATACTTAGTTTTACACATCATCAATTTTCAGTGACTTTTGTTTTGGATCTAGAAGTCAGACAAGTAGTGTTAAAAGAGATAACATTGTACTAGTTCTAGCAAACCCAAAACAAGAACATATTTTTTCATATTCAAACTGAAATAGTTAATGTCAGTGTTATGCTAAACAAAAAGACACATTCTACAGCTTTGCATTATACTCCTAATTTATTTGGTCACCTTCATTGTTATTATCTCCTAAATCACACCAAATTTTGTTTTGGTAATTTCATACATCGACACAACCAGAATCATATAGACTATATTACCTGTGCCCAATCATGAATCTGATAACAATTCCTTTCTCCCGTTCCAATTGAAGAAGTTGTTCACCTGATCAAAATCGGGGGACAAAAACACAACTTTTCAGAAATTAATCCATCATAGTTAAACTCAACAACCCCTAAAAAATAGGGATAAAAACTCAAGGATAACTAACTTTACAGGAAAAGTTGACCTCAAATTCTTCATCCTAATATTAAAGGGACAGCATATCAAATTGAGTCTTAAAGTGAGATAGTTTTACCTTGAGGCATCCACGTTTCTCTAACCGAATCGCGTCTCTTCCTGCTACTGAAAGCTGTGTTTATACCTATCACTATAAATGCCTTCTTCTTCTTGGAAGCACCTTCACTGGAATTGGTGGCCGAGCCAGTTGAGTTCTTTTTGCGAGAACTTCTAGCTGCTGCTAATTCCATTTGCAACATGGAAACTTGCTTGTCTAGGGCCCTGGAATCCAAGAAATTAAAACACCAAATTATTCAAATAAAAAAAAAACTTCATTTGCAATTTTCAAAAAACAAATCTAGCTAAAAGGAAATGGATTCAATTTTGCACTCACTGAATAGCTTCATGTGTTTTATACAATTCATTCATTTCATCCTTAGGCTTTTCCTGCTTCTGTTATTCCAAAAAAGTGGTAGGGTTTACTTTACCAAAAAAGCAAAACTAATACAAAAACTTTTCTACAACTGAAATTAGAAATCTGAGAAACAAATGAATCAACCACATACCTTTTTTGTCACATCACAATCCTCAGAGATCACTTGAAGTTCTTGTTGATCACGTTGATGCTTAGAAATTATCACACCATTTGATTCAGGTTGCTCCCACATCCTGCTACAAAAAAAAAAAAACAAAAAAAAAAAAAAAACTCCAAAATCAGATCATAAAGTTCAAATTTTGAAACAGAAATCTAACACCCCATGATTTTGATTTCAAACCAAAATCACTCACAACACAAAAACACGTACGATTGATGAAAAAACAAGGAATGGGCTTACCTAGTTGTGATGAGCATGCCAATAAGGAAGGAAAAAACAGAGAAAATTGGAATCCATTTAGCAGAGATTTTGGTAGAAGCACGAGTCTTCATGTTTGGGTTGATTTTTCTTGTGAGTTAGATGAAGAATTGGAAGAAGAAGAAGTTATAGATATTGGAACTTTGGTGGGAATGTCAAAGAATGAATTAGTCTATGGTTTTTGGTCCAAAAATCTAATAATGTCTGCTACTATTGATGTTTTTTTCTTCTTTTTCCGTTTTTATATAAGAAAATTATACATTAAATTATTAAACTAATGTAATGTCTGCTTATGAAGAAACGCAAGTAGTGGCATAATTATTGTTATTATGATGAAGGTTACAAGTACTATATGAAGTTTAATCGAGTTGAAAAACAAATAGTGGTAATAAGTACAATAGTACATGAGTCGTGACGCGCATTGTGTGTGGTCGTCAACTTGTGCCTTGTAAGAAATGGCGTCTAATTTTTGTCTCAATTTGCTCATGACTTTGTGATCTTCTTGTATGACTCTTTTGGTCTTTGTTTCTTTTCTTATTTTTTGTTTCCCATAAAACAATTAAATTAAATGTAAAAAAAAAAATAAGAATGAAAATTGATATTTAACAGGATCTTTAATCTAGATTGAACTTTTGGGCAAGGTCAAGCCCAATACCACATCCATCAACCTAATATCACATATGATGTTTTATACGAGTCTCGTTTTACGACTCAATAAGGTATATCTTATTTTGATCCTAACATTCACCTTTAATTTTAATGATAACAATTATCATGTTTGACTGAAAAGAAGAGGGAAAAATTATTTTGTTTCACGTTTCTAAATAAATTACAAAGAAAATTAAGATGAATATTTAAGAAAATGGGAGTTTTTATGAGGATAAAGACGGAAACTTCTACGTATGTAGATGTGATTTAAACTCCTACATGCTACATCTATTTGACATTAGTTTCATCCAAATGTGTCAAATACTAAATATGACAATTTATCTAGATGGAAAATTTTAATTTTGATTCTTCATATTGGAAGAGACTAGCTCTTTCTATTAGAATCAATGTGTTGATAATTTTATGATAATATACGAACAATAGGGCAGTGGATTTTTAATTGGACATGTTACACCATATATCCATCAATTACCAATATAAATGGAGTAATGGTAAATGGACAGGTAATTACCAAGAGGCCCCTAAAAAAAAGGTAATTGCCTAGAGGCAAGCTAGTCAACAAATTTTTGTTTCCATTTGTCAATATCAAAAATCATTGATTAACTAGAGTTAGATATATAACGGTGAAGCTAGCACAATTTTTACGAGGGGGTCATCAAATAATAAAGAAGAAATAATTTTTTTTTTGACAAAAGAAATAAAATATATTTGAAAAATTAATATATTAAACTTAATCAATAAGTAAAATAAATTCACAATAACTTTTACTTATATTTAATAAAACGACAACAAAGAAAATAAAATCTAACAATAATTTTTTTTTTGTTTTTTGAAGGAACAATAATTATTTATAAAAGTTGAGCTTTATGAAGTTTTAAGAAGTCAATTTATCTATAATTGACACTAAACTAAATAGATTATCAATATTTTATTAATATCACCCTTCTTTGAACTAACAAAATTGTTTGAAGAAGCCAAATAATATATTAATGAGATAACTATATATAAAACTAAACTAAATTATTCAAGATTTTTTTTCTTTTAGGGTAACCAATTCTACTCCATTGATATGAAACCAACCGCCCATAGATATAGAAAACGATGCTAAACTCTCATGACATATATTTAAAATGAGAGAGAAGCATCTATATTTAATATTTAAAAGTGTCATGGATAGAATTACCCACAATTGAAGGAATCTATCTACTTATTAAAAAAAATGCATTTAGGTTCAATCCAAAAATAATCCTAATGAGTGGTTTTCTTAGGTTTTCAGAATATATACCTTATTTATCCTTTTTTTTATTTACAATCCTTATTTATCCTTTCTTAAAAGGATCAATTTATTTATTCGTATATTTTTTAAAGGACGTGTTGTGTGCTTCCCTATAAAAAAGTTGGAAACTACCATGAGATT
This sequence comes from Medicago truncatula, assembly GCF_003473485.1. Taxonomy (NCBI): domain Eukaryota; kingdom Viridiplantae; phylum Streptophyta; class Magnoliopsida; order Fabales; family Fabaceae; genus Medicago; species Medicago truncatula. The sequence continues at coordinate 36,581,860 of NC_053044.1, forward strand.
TCCTTTCCTAACCAAACGAATGTTGCCCATGTTAGTGTTAGTCAAGCAGGCTTTAGAAATGTCTCAAGGTGGCTCTCCATAATGTGTGGTCGGATTGATGTTTGATTTTGTTAAATCAAGGTCGGGGACAAAAGATATTAAGAAAAGATACAAGTGACATGTTTTTTCAAATAATACTGTTGGAACACTAGTTAAATCTAGTGAGAAAATTGGATAAGAAAAACATAATGTAAGAACTAGTGTGAGTGTGTGACTTAAAAATGTCCCACATTGGTGAGCCAAACCAACTAGAAAGTGTTTATATAAGGGTAGAGTGACCTCCAAGGGTGTGCCCTTGGGGTACCCACTTTTATAAACGGGTGAACGCTTACAAAAACATATATATCACACGCGCGATGACGTTGTCTGACCGAACCGGGCCGGGCTTGGGTGGTGGGTGGAAAATAATATATTTTTTTTTTGTCACTTGGAAATGTTAAATTAATTATTTAATTAATCTAATCATTATCAGAAAGCGCTAAATGAAATTGTTACGATCCAAAATGAGTATCCAGAAGTTTCCGGATATATCCAATTAAGAAACAAAAACGCGTTTAAGCAGACTTAATCCCCAAGTCTCTCGTTTTTTGTTACGAACTCCTCCTATAAAAGGAGAGCTCGCCCCCCTCATTCTTCGCATCGAATTACGCAGTTGATGATTCCTGTGCGATTTCTCTCTTCTCCCTTCGACTTGTGTTAACGAGTCAATCTTCTGCTTCTACTCCTTTTTGTCCCTTTCGGTTTCGAATAGAGCGGCTACGTACCGTATTGAATAGTTTTAATCGAACGATTAGGCTATATTTAGAGGTGTATATCTCGAGCGATTGTATACTGTGCAATGTATAATCGTAACAGTGATCTGAGCTGTTTTATCCTAGAGACGGCGTGGTTGTTAGTCTACCTTGCACAACTAGGGTAGTGCCGCGAAACGTCTTAAAGAGAGCGACCTGGTCGTGACTCAACCCGGTAATTCCTTTGGCAGTATTTTTGATTTCTAAATTCAAAACAACAATTTTAAGACGCTTCGAAAAACCAATATGACTGCCAACGAAATTACCATGACTGGAACAACAATCGATTTCAACAAACCGTTTAAGTTTCACGGGACTCACTTCAAGCGTTGGCAAACAAAAATGCAATTTTTCTTAACTACGAAAAAGGTTGCCTATGTCTTGAAGGATGCTATTCATGTGATTCCAATACTATCGATTCCTACGACATCGAATAGTAACGGTACGACAACCATGGATACAGATGTTTCTGATCCTACTAAAAAGGCTGAGTTGGAAACTAGAAAGGCTGAGTTTGAAAGGCTCATTGCTGAACATGCTGAAAAAGGGAAACAGGCCAATAAAGAAATACTTCTCTGGAAAGAAAATGATTACTTATGTAAACATTACATCTTGAATTGTCTCGCGGATCATCTGTACGATTTGTACATTATCCACGATACAGCAAAGAATGTTTGGGATGCTCTTCAGAACAAATATAACACTGAAGAGGCTGGCTCGAAAAAATTTGCTGTGAGCCGGTACCTGAACTATAAGATGACAAATGATAAGTCTGTTGAAAAACAATCTCAGGAGCTTCAGAAAATAGCCCATGAGATTTTTATTGAAGGGATTAAGTTACTTGATCAGTTTCAAATTGCTGTGATAATTGATAAACTGCCACCGACCTGGAAGGACTTCAAGAATATCCTTAGGCACAAAACTAAGGAGTTCTCACTTGAAAATCTGATTACTCGACTTCGAATTGAAGAAGAAGCGAGGAAACATGAACTGAATGAAGAGGTGTTTGCTGTCTCGAAAAACAACACTAAAAAGAAATCTGTAGGTGCTGTTCTGAAGCCTAACGGCAAACAATTTAAGAATCAGAACCGCCCTGCAAATAAGAATTCCAATCGGAATAAGAATGGCTACCAACAAAAGGTCCAAAATCAGCAACCACCAAAGAATGATCCTGCTCAACCGTTCACTTGCTACAATTGCGGTCAACCAGGTCATATGGCACGAAAGTGTAGGAACCCATCTACAAGATCGGCTCAAGCTCAGGCTCACTTGACAACAACTGAGGAGCAGCCGTACACCGCTATGATAACTGAAATCAACTTAGTTGGTGGATCTGATGGATGGTGGATAGACACTGGCGCCTCTCGCCATGTTTGTTTTGACCGTGCTATGTTTAAGACATACACTACTGCTGATGATCAGAAAGTGTTGCTGGGAGATTCTCACACCACTAAAGTTGCTGGAATTGGAGAAGTGGAGCTGAAGTTCACCTCTTGGAAGACTCTGATATTGAAGGATGTGATGCACACTCCAAAGATTAGGAAGAATCTAATTTCTGGGTATCTTTTAAATAAGGCTGGTTTTGAACAGATTATAGCATCTGATATGTACTCTATTACTAAGGATGAGGTTTTTGTTGGAAAAGGGTACGCCACTGAAGACATGATGTTTAAATTGAATATTATGAATAAAATTTCAAGGTGGCTCTATTTGTCTCAAGGTGACTCTCCATAATGTGTGGTCGGATTGATGTTTGATTTTGTTAAATCAAGGTCGGGGACAAAAGATATTAAGAAAAGATACAAGTGACATGTTTTTTCAAATAATACAATAGAACATCAACCTTGATTTGATTAAGGAGCTAAAAATTATAACATTGAATACACAAGTTTTAAGAAAATATTTTTATCTTTAACTTTTTAACTAATGTTCAGTTAACATTTTTCTTTTATTAATACATTTTTTGTGAATGTTTTACAATAAAGATTATTTTTTTTACAAAATTTTCCTCAACTTTCAATACAAATGACACATAACAAATAGATAATAGTAAATTTAAATATTAAAAAAATGTAACAAACACGGTATGAGTATATATATGTACAATTTTTTTTTTGCCATTTAAAAAGTGTAACAAACTAGATAAGCATATTTATACTTACTTTTTCATTATCCCAATTATACCCTTACACATTTTTTTTCTATAATAAATATTGTTGTTAGTGTCATTAAAAAAATTAGATTATATTTTTTTTATCATTGAAACAGCTAATCATGGTTAGTTTGGTTTGTTATTACTTGAAAGCAACAAAAATTAATATTTTTAGTTTTAATCAAAATTAAAATTTCTTAAAAAACATTGTTCATAATTTTCAAACGTTATCGCAATAAAAAGAACAACAAGACGGACGTGTGTGTCGTCTTTTTGCTAGTTTGAGATAGTGGTATTTGGGTTTCTCAATCGTGGGCTGGGGTATATGGGTGCGTTTGTTTCAGCTTAAAAAAAGTAGATTTTGAGTTAAAAGAATCTAGAGATTTTTAGAAAAATCTAATGCTATTTATGTTTGTTTACTATCATGAAAATCATTTTTTTAAGATTTGAAACTCTTATGCTTGAGTTTGTTGTATTTAGAAAAAAATAGATTTTGGAAAAGCTACTTGAAATAGATTTTCATTTTGAGGCTAAAAATGATTTTTTTACAAAAATTGAATTTTTTTTAAAATCTAAAACAAACACCACAAAGATAAAAAAAAATAAAAATAAAGGTTTAAATATGTCTTTAGTCCTTGCACTTTCATCAGTTTTTGGCATTGGTCCCTACACTTTTTTTTTGTTTGGAATTGGTCCTTGCACTTTGTAAAAATATTGGTATTGGTCCCTCTATTAACTTTCTGTTAAAAAAAAAAACACAAAACTATTGGTATTGGTCCCCGCACTTTGTAAAAATATTGGTATTGGTCACTGCACTTTGTAAAAATATTGATATTGGTGCCACGTGGCGTGAAATGATTCGGCCATGTGGCACTCCGTTGGTTTTATGTTTTTTTTATAACAAAAAGTTAACGGAGGGACCAATACCAAATTTGATGAAAGTGCAGGGACCAATGACACATTTAAACCAAAAATTAAAAAAAAATTAAAAAAGTGATTTTTTAGTTTAAAAAATAGATTTTTTTCTCAACAAAATCCAAAACAAACATGCTCTAAAAAAGAATGACAACGAGTTCATCCCAAAAAAGAAAGGCAGAAGACTTTGATGATTTACTACCAGAAGATTGTTGGGAATTTGTATTATCAAAACTCCTCAAGATCGATAACATCGACCACCGTAACCGTTATATAAGGCAGACTGTATCCTTTGTCTCCAAAAGGTTCTATCCACCAGCGGTTGTTAAGTATATTCTCTCACAATCTTGAATCCATCAGTATGCCTCACTCGCATTTTCCACAGATTCCCATACCTAACCTCCCTCGACTTCTCTCGCTTCCGCGGCGACGACCTCAACTCGCTTCTCTGTCGTGACTCCTGTTCTTGTTCCCTCTCCTACCTGACTTCCCTCAACCTCTCCAACCACCCCACGTTCCCTGCTTTAGGGTTGGAAAAACTTGTCAAAAAGACTCAATTATCCTTGACCTCTCTCACTTGTTCTAATCTCGGTTCTCCTCTCAATCACACTGATATAACCTTCATAGCTGATTCTTTCCCTTTGCTCGAACTCGAAGATTTTGATATCAGTTTCCCCAAAGGAAGAATAACCAGCGACGACTACGACAGTTGCAACAATGCTTTAAAGGTTCTTGCTCAAAAGCTTTTAAAACTCCGCAAGGTTAATCTCTCAGGTAATTTCTATGTTAACGATTCATTTTTTTTTTTTTTTTTTGAATTGTGAAGCAACTGTAAGCTTCTAGATGAGGTGGTTATGTTAGAATGTCCTTTACTAACTCATGCTGGTATTGCTTCTGCAATCTATGAGAGACCAAGTTTGTCTTCTTTCTCTGTTGGCAACTTTATGGAACCAAGAGAAAGCAAAAATGTTACTTCATACTTCATTGATTCGTTGGTGAGTTTGAAACACTTAACCCATCTTGATTTGTCACTTTCATGTGTTACTGATGATATGCTTATCTCTGTAGCAAATGAAGATCTTCCTTTAAGGAACCTTGTCCTTCAAGATTGCTGCGAATATACATATTTCGGGATCTCTTATTTCTTGTCAAAGTGTAGATTTGTGCAGCATCTAAATCTTCAAAATGCAAAGTTTTTGAATGATGATGACAACTCCTCAATGTTGTATCCATATCTTCGCGATTTGGTGTCTATAAATGTCAGTGGTTGTAACATGCTCACCAATGTAACCTTGTTTGCATTCCCTAGGCATTGTCCTTTGCTTAGTGATATCAGAATGGAGTCAACAAGCATTGGAATTGGCCCATTGGGGGAACCGTTTGTATACCGTCAAGTGAAGTCTCTCCATTTGGCTAACAATTCACAACTACTAAATGTAAACATCGATATTTTTGCTTTCATGTTTCCCAATTTGCAGCTTCTTGATTTGAACTCTTGCCCCGGCATATCTAAAGATATTGGTAATGTGTTAAGGAGATGGGGTGATATTCGATATTTGGAGTTACCTTTCTATCCACAAAAGGAACTACCTTGGATCAACTTCAAATCCAGCAAACTAGAGGTTTTGAACTTGTCAAAGTCATGAGTTGATGATGAAGTACTTTATGCGATCTCAAAGTTTTGTCCTCAGCTTCAACAACTTGATGTGGAAAATTGCCGTGATATCACGGAGGACGGAGTTAGGCTAGTGGTAGTAAACTGCAAACACCTAAGAGAGATTAATTTGCAACATTGTCGTAAAGTTTCTGCTAATATTGTCGACAGGATGATACTTTTGAGGCCATCATTGAAAATAATAGCTCCCCCTTATCCTCATGCATTTCTCAGTCTCAGTGATTTTGAAAAGGGACTCCTCTATGTGCAAGATCTTGTTCACTAGTAATATTTTATAAGTCCTCTGTTCAAGTGTAAGATTTTTTTGTTGTAGATGTTACTTATGTGACATTTTTTTGTTGAAAATGTGAACTTCCATCTGTTTTATTTTGTTATTAGTTTTTGCATGATAACTACGTGAGTAATATCATTTGATAGTTATTATTTAAATTTTGTTTCATCATGTGCGGTGCGTCGATTCCATATTGTTTACAAACTTTTTTTTTTGGCAATGTTTTTTACAATCTTGGCACATCAGGCCATTCATTATGAACAATAATACTAACAAACTCTCTTCATCATTTTCTCCAGCTGTCATCAAGGACTTTATGTCGTACTGTCACAAGCCAATTCCTTTGTTTCTTATGGCACATGTTTCCCCTGCATTCTTTCTAATTCTATCTACATGTTTTGTTTTATCATCTGGTATGAAGCTCGGATACCGCTAATGTAAAAAACATAGGACATAGCTATATATATTAATAAAATAAATCAATTTATGAACACATTTTATAAAGAGTCTAAAATGAGAAGCAAAATTTATGTTTATTTAAACTCATTTCCAATTAAACAAAACAAAAAAGACACAAATCAACCAAAACAAACCGAGTATTTTCAATTACGAAAAATATTCTAATTAATCAAAATGATAAAATCACATCCTAGTCACTCTATAATGAGAAAATCAACCATTAATCGTGTCTCATCTAAAGACGAGCCAATAACTTCAAGAAATTCACGATCATCCAATGATCCAAACTCATCTTCAACGACATTTCACATTTTAGTTTCCTCTTATTGATAATAGGGGAGTGCTTCTTGATAGAAGCCAAATGTTACTATGCACATATACCAAAGCTTCCTTTTTATGTGGTATCTTGTTTCTCTTCAAATGAATGGATAAATTAATATGTGCTCCAATTACTTTCACAACGTGATTATGAACAATGTTGTACAAGTAGCTTACGTGCAACCTTTTGATGAAGTCATGGAAAAGAAGGTTTTGACAAACTTGCATTCTGTTATTGATAGAGACAAGATGGATCCAAGAACATGGCGGTCGGCTCATGGTGCTCAAGCTCCATGACTTCAAAAGGTTGCATATAAGCTACTTACACAACCTTGTTCAATATCATGTTGTGAAAGCAATTGAAGCAAATATTCATTTATTCTTTGAAGAAAAAAGATGATCAACATCACATAGAGCGGAAGCTTTAGTATTTTTGCATAGTAACCTTCAACTTATTTCAAGGAGCACAATCCAACATCATTAAGAGAAAACTAAAATGTGGGATGTTGTTGGAGACGAGTTTGTATGACCGTGGATTTCTTGATGTTGTTGACGTGTCTTTAGACGAGTTTGGCATAGAGGCTGATTTCTTAAATGTGGAGTGACTAGATATCATTTTGTTTTAGAATATTTTTGTAATTTAAAATACTCAATTTGTTTTGGTTGATTGAAAGTACTATGTTTAAATAAATATTAATTTTGCTTCTCATTTTAGACTCTTTATAAATTGTGTTCATAAATTGCTTTATTTTTTTAATATATAAAAAATATATATAGTCGTGTCTTCGTCCTATGTTTTTTACATTAGCGGTGTTTCTTGTTCGAGTTTGTGCTTCATAGATTATACTGTATATCATCATCATCATCATATTGTGGCTTCTAATATATGTTTTCTTGTTATTAGAGAAGAGCTTTTTTGTCACATAAGTCCTAACTCAACTGGCAAAAATGACGAAATTGTTAGGCCGAACGTCATGATTGGGGTTCAAACTCCGACACCTCCACTTTGTGTGTGTGAGTTTACGATGACTTATGTTACTCAAGTGGTAGTAAGTAAGGTAAGACACTATTCAAGGAAGAAAACATACCTATGTTCTCCGAAAGTTTGTTGGAGCTATAGATTTCTTCTTCTCGTTATAGAAGTTTACACTCTGAACCATTTTGATTTGCATATTTTTCTGTGGCTCGGGACATAGTATACGCATCGAATGAATTTTAATTTAAAATGAATACGGTGATGGAATTGTGTTTGTAATGTTTGCATATATCGATTTACAAACCCACTTTTTGTGTGTTTAGAATACTTTGATTGCTATAATTGCTAGTAAATTGTTTTGCTAATATATGTGGTTCAATGCTTAATTTCTTATAGAATGACCAAGAGTCCAAGACATTTTTCATTCTATAACAGAACTTGTGGAACATATCAGATGAAAAGTTGAAATTTGTTCAAAAGTACCATTTTATATCCAAATATACTCAATTTCTTGCTGCAGAAGTTAACAGGTCAGAGAATTGTTTTCATCACCATTCTTTACAAGTAAATATGCTTTTATATGAAGTACTATGGTTGCTAAACTTTTTATATGATTATTCTAGTCATTTTAGAATACTTTCATCACTAGCAATGCTATTTGGTAGAAATATTGACATCGAGATCTTTATTAGTAGTGTTAAGGGAATGGAAATATTACTGGCTGCATTTTAATTATAACATGCCTTTGTGTATCTCATATTGTTTTAAACTTTATGCATACATGCCAACAATTCTAGTAGATACACACATAACACATTTAAAATTTTATCACCTCTTGAATTGTATCACTTATTAAAGAAATCAATGTAATTTTATGCCAAGGTTTCATTGTTTTTTCTTCTTCTCTACTCAGTTTTATTTTTACTGTTTTATCCAAATGCAGATCATTTTCAACATGGAAACTATAGTCTATATGTAAATTCAAGATTTGATATGTTTGCAACTCTTTTTATATGTTCTTATGCTAAATTGACTTGACTCTTGTATATGCTGAAAAGGTGCATAGTTTTTATATGTAAGCTTCTTATGTTAGTTTTCAACACTTGTCATTGATAACCTTTCATCACTTTTCCCCTACACTAGCATAAGCTTAGCTGAGAAGTACTGAACTTAGTGCACTGAACATAGTTCAACACTTTCACATGTTCTTTAAATTAATTTGGTAGCTAGGTGTTGCCAACACTCTGTTGCTTCTTTACTTGCTTATTCAGACTACATTAGCTTAGAGCATTTGTTAGCATTTTCATTACTTAAAAATATATATTGATTCTAAAAAGTTAAGATCATATCCAAATATTAAGTCTATTGTTTTTATGTGATTGGGGTGTTGCAAATTTTTCTTCTTGTTCAATGGAATTAATCGGTTATTATTATTTTTATTTTTTTTCGTATCGGTACAATTATCACTAATTCATTCATGCATTATGTTCTCTAGCTTATATAAATAGGTCCAAAATCTTTTTTTTTTTTTTGAAATAAAATAGGTCCAAAATCTTTTTTTTTTTTTTGAAATAAAATAGGTCCAAAATCTTTTTTTTTTTTTTTGAAATAAAATAGGTCCAAAATCTTGTTAAGGCTTTTTAAATAACGGCAGCACACGAATCCTTTGTGCCCTGTTAAAAGGTTGTTACTTTATTGTAAGTTATATTCATAAGGGAATCCAATAAAATTAACTTCATGGATTTTCATTACCTATATTGTTTGTGTCATTTATCTTCTATTGCATGAACAACACCTACATAGTTGATGTAGTAGCAATACAAGTTGGATTCACAATGAATTTCTATATGATATGTATTTACAGGAGAGTTAAATATGTTTTTGGTCTCTATAAATTACTAATTTTTTGTTTTAGTCCCTTTAAAATTTTCCTTCAACTTTTAATCTCTAAAAAAATTTCTATCTTCACTTTTGGTCCCTCCTTTAAAGTAAACTCATATGTGAATTCATATTTTTGAATAAAATTTTGCAGAACAATTCATAATATTATAAGAATCTCTCCCAAAAAATTTAGAATTTATTAACAAAACATAAATTTAATATGAATTTTTAACCATAAAATATAAAAATTCATGTTTTGTTAAAAAAAATTCTAATTTTTTTTGGGAAATATTTTTACAATATTCTACACATTTCTATACAATTTCATTTAAAAAAATACTAAAATTAACTTAAAAATAGGGACCAAAAGTAGTGATTGAAATTTTATAGAGACTAAGAGTTGAAGGAAAAATTTACAGGGACTAAAACGAAAAGTTGGTATATTTATAGGGACCAAAAATATATTTAACCCTTTAAAGAATGGAATTTTTTATAGTTGTTTCCACAAACTTTCGTTTATATTTGGATGATAGCTTCCTCTCAAATGAAAACGATATCATCAAAAATAAAATATTTAAGCATGTAGGAATATTGAAAGCCAACGGTCCAATGACGGTGGGTTAAATACGTGGATTCGGGAGGTTACTTTCGTGTTTGAGCCTCACAAGAGTTGTTTAAAGTAAAAATAAGGAAACGATAGCAGAGGTTGAGTCATTGATCTCATTGGAGCTGTTTGGATCTGCCGCCTAAAGAGGATGAGCCACCTATCTGTCTCCCTGGTTCTACTGAGTTGTGGTGAGGTGATAATTTTGGTGAGGTGGTTGACCGTCAGCCCCGACGAGACGAAGGAGGGTTGTGTACCTGCAGGTGCTCCAATGTCCAAGTAAATAAGGGGTTTAAAAGGAGAGGTCACATGTTTAGGGTAAAAAGTGTCATACTTGTCCCAAGCCAATAATTAGGTATATATATAGGAGTTAGGTAGGGCTTGGCTGACGAGCCTTATCATGACAATTGTACATGTTGGTACGAACGTGGGTAAACCTCAGCCTTGTAGAGTAGCCTTCGGCCTCTGTAGTCGTGGTCAACCCTCGTGCCTAACCCACGACCCATGCCATGATCTAGTGTGTTTTAGGGCGTGTCTATCATATGGTATCATCTGGTTAGTGGACTCTGCTCAGTCGAATGGAGTAATAAGTATGTCTGGTATACCAACTTAAAAATATATTTATATGTATGGACAAGTCAAATGAGTACCTATCACTAATACAAAAAACACTTATTGACACATGGATTTTAAGTTGGCATCTATCCACCTGACTTAAAATCCTGGACGGATGAAAAATTTTCAACTTCAATATATATTAAGTGGATTTACCCCGTTTAAAAAGTGTTTGTTTTCTTTTGACCAAAAATAATATTTAAAAAGTGTTTATAAAAATTAAGCTACACACAAGTTCCAAAAAACAAACTCACCACCAAAAAAAAAATAAAAAAATTAAGACCCAAAATCAATAAGCGTCAAACACTTATCGACCCAAATTCATATTTCTTTTTCTCTTTCTCAGATTTCACAGTGAAACCCATCGTGAAACCGATCGAGCACAACTTCTCAGCCGAACCATCGATGGGGATGGCAATGGGTGCCCTATGAGTAGGGTACTACAGTGCCCTTCTCCATACTCGCGTTTGTAATAAATACTCGTACCTGAGCCCGTACCTTCGTGGCCAACAACTTTAATGCCCTTCTCCGTACCCTATGGGTACCTTAGTGCACATTGCCGCACTCATCACCCTCACTTTAACTATGAAAAGACAATAAAAATATCACAATTGAAATAAAACTATGGTTCAAAAAATTTCAAATCAACTCATCAAATGGTACGAATGTATTATTTAACAAAACAAAAAAACATCCTTCAAACATTGTACACCAGGAGGGATCGGTTATTGTATTAAGTAGTTTTTATGTTTAGGCTTAAGCTTAAATAACTAAATAAATTAGTTGATTATACACCAAAAATAAATAAATTATTCATCATATTATATGAATATGGGTTGCAGGGTTGGGCAGTATAGTACCCTTACTTGTAGAGTCATATTCATATCCATTTAAATTTGCGGATAATACCCGGACCCAAGTCCATACCCATGAATGTGGGGGTTTACCCTACCCATTGTGGGTACCCATTAGGTATGGGTCCAATTTCCATCCATACCCATCGAGCTCCAATGCTATCAGCCAAGGTAACTTCGATTTCACCATGGAGCACTCAAGGTCGTTCCTAGAGTTTTACAGGTCTTAGGCATAATATGAGAAAAGGGGCCTTACATAATACATTATAAAAAAAATTAAGCTCATTGTTGTTTTTTTATCTCTTCATTTCATTTTTTATTTCGTTTTTCATTACCAAATAATTGTTTTTCTGAATAACATTTGAAAATAAATCAAATACTCTATAGACACCAAAACAAAATAAAATGCCTTAGAAATAGAGAACAATAACACATGCGAAGTAGACTGAAATTTTAGCGCCACAATATTGCTTATAGGGATGATATTTACAAAAGAAAAGAAATATTCTCAGTTTATTTTGGTACTCTGAGTAGTATAATAAGCAATATTTTTATGTTGTTTTGGTGAGTTATCTTTGTGCAGAAAATAGTCATAATTAAGATTTGGAGGCTTGCTGTATCCTAGAACAGCGAGGTTGAAAAGAGGTGTTGCACTATTGAGACAAAGCCGCAAAATATCTTAAAATAATTAAGTGACATAAAATTAACTTTCATTTTTGATGAAAATAGCACTTAAAAGAGGAAAGCGCACTCCAGGTAAAGAAAAAGTGTGAACCTTGTTATGTTAATTTAAAATTTTGATGATAAAACTTCATTATGCATTGTCCTTTTGGAACAGTCCTTTTTGCAGCTATATGGTTTATGTGTTGGACTTTTGCAATGTGATCAAATATTTTGCGAGAATTTTTTAATGCAATACTGATTTGTTGAAATAATACTGATCAATTGTTATAATGCAGGCTCCATTATTTTTAAATGCGAAATGTATTTTTCTATGTTGTTCTAAAACACTTGTCACTATTTTTTGTTAATTACACGGTTTTAATTATTTTTCTTAGTTTTGATTGTTGATCTTCCGACTGTTGTCTTAGGGGTCTGATATCAAGAAAAGTGATCAAAGTTTTGTTGAAAAATAGGTTAAAGTTTGGTGGCCAGATGATAACATGTAAGTACATGGTTATTCATTTTGTTATATGAAGTGACTGGATATTTTACTTATGCATGGTCAGGGACTGGGTGTGTTGTATGCTATTAGGCTCAACTTGTAATTTGTACTTTTTGTAAACAAGTTGTTTGTGTGCCAAACAAATTGTTTACAAAAAGTACAAATTACAAGTTGAGCCTAATAGCATACAACACACTCAATCCCTAACCCTGCATAAGTAAAATTTTCCGTTACATCATATCACAAAATGAATAACCATGTACTTACATATTATCATATGGTCACCAAACTTTAACCCATTTTCCAACAAAACTTTGATCACTTTTCTTGATATCAGACCCTGAGACAACAGTCAGAAAATCAACAATCAAAACTAAGAAAAATAATTAAAATTGTGTAATAAACAATAAATGGTGAGAAGTGTTTTAGAACAACATATAAAAATTCAACTCGCATTTAAAAATAATGGAGTCTGCATTATAACAATTGATCGATATTATTTCAACAAATCAGTACTGCATTAAAAAATTCTCGCAAAATATTTGATCACATTGCAAAAGTCTAACACATAAACTATATAGCTGCAAAAAGGACAGTTCCAAAAGGACAATGTATAATGAAGTTTTATCATCAAAATTTTAAATTAACATAACAAGGTTCACACTTTTTATTTGCATGGAGTGCGCTTTCCTCTGCTAAGTGCTATTTTCATCGAAAATGAAGGATAATTTTATGTCACTTACTTTAAGATATTTTGCGGCTTTGTCTCAATAGTGCAACAGCTCTTTTCAACCTCGTTGTTCAAGGATAAATCAACCCTCCAGATCTTAATTATGATTACTCTCTGCACAAAGAGAACTCACCAAAACAACATAAAAATATTGTTTATTATGCTACTCGAAGTACCGAAATAAACTGGGAATATTTCTTTTCTTTCGTAAATATCATCCCTATAACTTAATATCTTTCAATTTTATGCATGTCTTCCATTGTATCCTTTAATACCATTCAAATGTTTTATTCTATGAGAAAAAGAAATCAACCCTCGGGTAGTGTATCATATTACATCAAACAAAATTGAATGAATATCTTAGAGAAAATTTATAAAGTGATTATATCAGAACGAGTGATTTGCTGAAATTTGGAAGGATACCAAAACACATCAAGCTAATATTTTGTGCACAGCATCGTGGATTATATGCTTATATTTACCTCCTAATTTTTTTTTTCCATTCATTTTGCTTATATTTACGGGGATGTCATACCTCAATTAATATTATGCCTCTTCCCATTCCCTTGATTCCACACGCCTGATTAAACATTCCCATGTCCTATGTTACTCAAAAAAAATTATTTACTGCGGTGACTATCATGTCTTGATTTTAATTTATTTTACCTTATTTTCATTCTTTTATTTAATCTATCTTAACTAAAATATCATGTTTTAGTCAAATATGTGATAAAAAAAATGGAGGACGTGACAATCACAACAAACAGATCAAGCAAATTGCAATATTAAAATCAAAACCCATATAAGAAAAATTTTCGAATTTCAATCCCAACAATTCTATCATCACTTTCAAACAACAAAAAACAATAAAATAGCAAAAAATCAAACCTCAAATAAAAATCAATTCTTTATCAGAATTTTCCAATACTCAGATAACAATAAGTTCATACAGTCTTCAATAACAACTTAATCATTATGATAATGAAAAAAAATCAATTAAAAATAAACAAATAAACAAAAAATAGTGAAAAAAATTGAATGTGGGAGAGCTATAGTAAAGTACCTTTGATGTGAAAAAAAGTAGAATCGATGTAACAATGAAGAGGTGATGAATTGACGATGTTGCTCAATGGGTGAAATCGAAGTTACATTGGCCGATAGCATTGGAGCTCGATGGGTTCGGCTGAGAAGTTGTGCTCGAAGGGTTTCACGGTGAAATCTGAGAAATAAAAGTCCTATGGTGATGATGGATTTCGCGAGACTGAGAAAGAGAAATAAGGGTTTATAGTGTTAATGGTGAAATCTGAGAAAGAGAAAGAAATATGAATTTGGGTGGATAAGTGTTTGGCGCTTATTGATTTTGGATCTTAATTTTTTTTTTCGGTGATGAGTTTATTATTTTTTGACACTTGAGTGTAGCTTAATTTTTATAAACACTTTTTAAATATTAATCTTTGGTAAAAAATATAAACACTTTTTAAATGGGATAAACCCACTTAATATATGTTGAAGTTAAAAATTTTCCATCCGTTCAAGTTTTTAAGTCAGGTGAATAGTTGTCCACTTAAAATCCATGTGTCAAGTATTTTTTTGCACTGGTGTGAAACAATAAAAGAATATGTGAAACAGGAAGCAACAAATAAACAATGAAAAATCATTTTATTTTGGACACAATACGACAAAATGAAAACCGAAAAGAATGTAAAGTGTTTAAGAGCATACTTATCGGTCGTGGCATTTGCAGTTTTAGCAACCTATGTCAGTATGGACACTCTAATTAATATTTTTTTTAGTTGCAAAATTTAACCACGACTCCATGCAAACATGAGTCCGGATTATTATAAAGTTTGGGTAAAAAAAATTTGCAACACATTTATAAGGATTTACATAAGAAATTACAAGCAAATAATAAAAAATTTAAATAAATTATCCAATTTATAGGGACTTATATAAGAAATTTAAGGGAATTTACATAAGAAATTGCAAAAAAAAATGAGACAGAGCCCGTGCAAGTGCCACTGCATGCGGAGCAACCGTGTCTTTCTCCTGTTTCTCTATTTTAGCCAATATTTTTTGATTTAAAATGATAAAAATTTAGAGTGTGTGATATCAACGGGACCCATTTAATTTTTTTAGATAAGTGGTATGGATATTTTAAAAATGTAGTTGAGTTGTTTAAATAATTAGAAATCGTAAAATAAAGTAAAATATTATGTGAGGTCCATTTATACCACCAAATTAGGTGGCATAGCTATGAGAAAAAAATTCACCACCAACTTAGGTGGCATAAATATAAGAAAAATTTAACTACCAATATTATAACTGGTATAAATATTTTCCAATTTATCCTTGAATTAAATTTCGTTCTATTTTCCAAATTTTTATATACTCATGGGTTCCTATTTATAATTGTTCTTCGCAATGATGACTACAAATCAGTAAAAGAGGGTTCCTTTGACGTTAGTGTTTGGTCGAGATCTACGTCTTTGGCTTAAGTGATAACCTAAAAACATGTTGACGTTCAAGTTATCATGTGTTTGAGGTGTGTGTTAGAGTTTAGAACGAAGCATATCTTAGGAGGTGGTGATGTGAGAATTAAAAATGTGATATCAGGTTTGTACTAACATCAAGTTATGTCGGAAACACCAAGAAGTTAAAATATGATTATTGTTTTAATAAATCAATTTTTTAAGGAGGGCACTTTTGTTGTTGTTTAAGTATATATACCCAATAAATATTATTTAAAAAAATGATATTCGTACTATCATGTTCTGACAACTTTTGAGACCACTTTCTCACATTATCATATTATGTTATTACTCTATTTTTCTCTTTCTCTCCATATTGTATTTGTCCTAAAATAATAGAGAGAGAAAGTTGTTTGAAAGTTATCACAAAATGAGTGTATAAATACTACTATCTTTTATCATTTTTTATGACTGTTGGTCTTGCTAACAACTGCTTTAAAGATATTGTATAAGGAATTCACACAAATAAATTTTGTTTTAGAAATACAAGTTATAAGTTAAACTACACGGTTTTTAATGTAAAAGTTAATATTTTTATGGGTAAACTGCACTTTCGTCTCCTAAATTTTAAAATGTTGCGATTTTGATCCCCTGTTAAAAAAATGGCTAAAGTGACCCCCCATGTTTAGGGAAATATGCTCTTTTGATCTCTATCATAAGAGAAATATGTTATTTTGATCCCTTTTCTTCCCAAAAAGTTTCGATTATTTCCCATGTTTTGGGACACGTGGCGTCTTCTCATCAATTTTGGGATGAAATAGGCCAAAATTGCTATTTTTTTAATAGGGAATGAAAATTGCAACATTTTAAAACTTACGGAACGAAAAGTACATTTTAGCCAATTTTTATATGTTTAAATAATATCCTAAGTGCAATTATTAGCATTTTCCTATTACTACTAAACATATTACATTCAAAGTCAAGTCGCTAAAAAATCAAACATTTAGTAAAATTAATCCATTTTTCACTAGAAACAAACATTGTGAAGCCAAAAGTAAACATGCTTTTATTCATGTTTTCCCCCACAAATTATTTCCAGTTATCACATAATTTTACAACATTATTATTTTTTTGATTATATAACTCTGAAAATTCCTAAATTTTTTTAATTACTCACCAAAGACAGAATGACGTTCTTCATCGAGTGACAGTAATAATAATATTCCCACAAAGAACATTCGCCACCAATAACGATTTGAATGTTTTGGAAATAAACAAACGCACCTTTAAATTACATCCAACCTTCACCAAATCTCATCACTATCAGTCCGTTTCCACCTTTTCACTCTGCCGCCTTTTCCGGAACGCGTACAACAGACATTTATTCCATCCATCCATCCATCCATCAATCATCCTCTATTCACTATTATCCCCTATGTCACACACACCCTATTATATCGTGAACCACCATTCATCAATCATCAACCGTCCATCCATTTATTTACTCTGAAACAAACAAAGTGCGACATATACGCCAGCCACTACAACAAACAAAATCATATCTTAACTGATTTGATTCTGTTGCGGTACTATTTGCAAGCATCACGCTGTTAATATTTTCAGACATAACACTGCATCAACAACTTCTTACTAGATCATCAATATTACACCTGCACCTACCTATTACTGTTTGTTACACTACTAGTACAAATTCAACACAACAAGTATTTTTCAGATCAGATTTCACAGTACACCCAACATTAATTCATTAATACTTTACTCTGAAAATACATATAATACAAATTTAGTTTAATTAATGCAATTGAAGAAGCATCTACTCATAAAATTTGTTCATGTTCATGACACACATTTTCTCCCTCCCCTAAAATGTAACTGAGTTAAATTAAATTAAAGCAAGTTGTATTAAATTGATAGACAAAAAAAGTTAAACGCGCAAAACCCAATGTTTACCCTTAATGAAAATGTTTGTCCGCCCATTACTCGTATCTTTGATAAACGTACCATACTTATTTAATCCACAGATAAAGTAGCATTATCATTATCTTTTGACATTAGCAATAAATATCATTTAATTTCGTAAGTAAAAGTTCTATGGGTTCTGTTTTGTCTGCATAGTAGGGGTAAAACCGTAATTGTAAAGCGAGTTGTTTGATTTCAATTCATTTTCCAGTCCAGACACAACAAACTTTAAATAGAAAAGAAAAGAGAAAGAAAAACGAAGAAGCCACACTCATTGTGTCACTCACTCTCTCTGAAAAACAAACACACAACAAACTCCTTCGATTCCGTTACATCTTATGTTCGAAAAACCCTAGTGAGAAACCCTCACTCATTTTCATTCAACCAATCATGAACCGCCAAGTACTACCACCGTCACCAAAAAACGCATCCTCACTCAACCCAAAACTCTGGCGAGCTATCGCCGGCGCCGCCGTGCAAATCCCTACCGTCAATTCTAGGGTTTACTACTTCCCTCAAGGTCACATGGACCAAGCTACTTCACTTCCGAACAATCTCTCACCTCTTCTTCTCTCTCGTCCCTACATTCTCTGCTCTGTCTCCGCCGTTCATTTCCTCGCCGATCCGAAAACCGACGAGGTTTTCGCTAAGCTTTTCCTTCAACCGTTGAATGATTTCACCGTTAATTTTCCACGGATTCCGGTGATTGAAGCTGACGACGGTGAGAGGATTTCTTCGTTTGCGAAGATTCTTACTCCGTCTGATGCGAACAACGGTGGTGGATTTTCTGTTCCGAGGTTTTGTGCTGATTCGATTTTTCCTCCGTTGGATTATAGTATGGATCCTCCGTTGCAGAATCTGTTGATTACTGATGTTCATGGTTTGACTTGGGAGTTTCGTCACATTTACCGTGGAACGCCGCGCCGGCATTTGTTGACCACCGGTTGGAGTAAGTTTGTGAACGCTAAGAAGCTTGTTGCTGGTGATTCGGTTGTTTTTATGAAGAATACTAGAGGTGCAATGTTCATCGGAATCCGTCGTGCTGTTCGATTCGTTCCAAATCGAACTAGTTCCGGTGTTTGCTCCGATGTGTCGAGATTGTGTCTTCCGATCTGTGGAGTGAGAAGTAGGGTGGATGATGAAGAGAAGCTGGTGGAAGAGAAGGCATTTTCGAGGCACGGGAAGGGGAAGTTGTCTCCGGTGGCAGTTGCGGAGGCGGCGGAAATGGCGGCTCAGGGGATGGGGTTTGAAGTGGTGTATTATCCGAGAGCAGGGTGGTCGGATTTTGTGTTGAAAGCGGAGGTTGTGGATGCGGCGATGAGTGTTACTTGGTGTCCTGGAATGAGAATCAAAATGGCTGTTGAGACTGATGATTCTTCCAGGACTACTTGGTTTCAGGGTGTAGTGTCTCAGGTCTCTGTTCCTGATCATGGTGCTTGGAGAGGTTCACCTTGGCGTATGCTTCATGTATGGTTCATCCTTTCTTTTGAATCATCATTTGATATGATTATTATGTTATTATATATGAATAATTTGGTCACATTGATAAGGAAACATGCATTTTATCTAGTTGTAATGAAGTTTGACTGAGAATGCTTTTCTGGATTATGATCTTTTTTTTCCACTTAATAATGTTGCTTTCAAAATGGAATGTAGCCAATCAAATATATATTCAATTTATTAGCTAAAATAGATTAAATATGAGCATGGAAGAGTTACTGTGGCATGTGTTTTTAAGGAAAAATCATTTTGCAAGGTTTAATGTAGTTTATAGATAGCATTTTAGCTAATATGTTTGCACGAAGAGGTTGAAATGGGTAAGGAACAGTATGATAATAGTGTTTATCCTCTGTTTGAAGGTAATGTATATGTCTACCATGTTAACATTTGATTTGTTGTTCAGTTGCTTTTGTTATGGTGCTTGAATTTCTACATTTTTGTCTAAATGTTTTTACCCTGCTTTGTTGAATTCAGGAGATTTGGTTGGGTTGGAACTTAGAACATAGAAGTGATTTTAGGATTTGTAAAATTTTGTGAAACCAATGGATACCGTTATTGGGGCTTATGAGGTTGTAAGAGTAAAGCTCTGTGTCTCTTAATCTCAGTTTTGCTTTCCTCCCTTGTTTTTTTGTTTCCTTTTTTTGAAATCTGGATTGCAAGCTTTTTTTTATTATTACATTTAGAAATATAATATATTTCTTTCATGAATTTTATCTTTCACGTACAAATTACTTCAATTTTAGTGCAATGCTTTTTCTATATCTGACTTGGTTGTCTCTCTTACTGCTTTTAATTTCTTATGTCTGATTCTCTGTATCATTTCTGTGGTGACGGAATATTTTTTACATTGAAAGAAACTGAAATTGGCCATTTATTATTTCTGATAGATTACATGGGACGAACCTGAAGTGTTGCAAACTTCCAAGTGGGTCAGCCCTTGGCAGGTGGAACTTCTTTCTACTACACCTTCCCTTCATACCCCCTTTCCCCCATTGAAAAGGACTAGAGGGGTATCTGGGGTGTTAACTGATGGAGATGGAGACCCCTTTTCTATCACAGGGTTCACTAATTCAACAACGGGACAATTGAATCAACCATTGTTGAGTTACAGTACTTTTCCTGCTGGCATGCAGGGAGCCAGGCATGATCTATTTTCCGTTTCAAGTTTTTCCAACTTTCCAGGTGATAACTTCCGTCTTTGTATGGGTAACTCCTTTGGCAGCAACACAGTGCCGGGGTTGAAATCTTTTTCAACGGATCTAAACGTTGGCAGTTCTCAATCTGGTGATTTTTCACCAGAGAGCCAGAGTAGTTTGCCTTCCTTTGGCACAGATTTTGTTCGGAACTACAACTGCAACTCAATGAAACCCGGGCCTATAACGTTTCAGCTATTTGGTGCAGTCATTCAGACAGAACAGCCTGTTGAAAGTGGTTCACATGGTACTGTTAGCACAGGAGATGACAGCAGTAAGGGCTGCAACGAAACTGAAGGCATTAACAACCCTCTTGAGGATTCGACTTACTCAAAATTGCTTGACAGGCTTGATGGCCAGTGCCAAATAGCCTCAACAGTTGAGGCGTGCTATCTGTGAAATTAGTTGTGACTGTCATGCACATAAGTAGCTGTACAGGTATGCTTATATCTTAGTGAATCAAAGTTCTCCATAGGGATAAAATAAATCAAATTATAAAATCAGATATTGACGCGTTGTTGAAATTTTTTTACTGAAAAAATAGTTTGTGTTAGCTCAATGGTATTTATAGCTGTCTTATTGGAATGTATGGCATGTTTTAGGGTTTGTTCTAATCAAGTGATGGGTAAATTTGTTTGTGCGTATATTCTCACAAGTGGATTAATTGATAACATAGGTCTGGTTTTTTCCTTGAGTTTTATATGGTCATGATATATGATGCCTGTTTCTGTTGCAAACCAAAATCACAGAGCAAAAACACTCCTCGGAAAATATTGACAGAAAGTAGAGAAAAAGGGCAGAATGAATATTGATGATAAAAAGTAAATGAAAATGCAGAGGGATGAATATCCCTGTTACCCCATAACAGAAAATCAATACTCGTATGATGATCTCATGATTCCCTTATAACAGTATTCTCATGTAAATAGGACTGCTCTTTTTGTAACTATTCTAATACAAGAAAATAAATGGATGTTTATTTTGATTGTTCAGAACTTTATTGGGGAAGAAAAAAGATGCAGCTTCTCATGGCATGAAGTTCAATGGATAAAAAAAAACGGGAATTTGTGACTCTCCCATCTGAAGTGAGTGTGTCTTTATATCATTGAACATCTTATACTTGTTTGCATGATTTGTAGTTTGGTTTAAAGGCACTCCACATGTGACTAAGATAGTAAAATCCATGTTCAATTAATTTTGTTGCTTACTTTGGGTGCTTTCCATGCAGGTACTTCTCCACGCAGACAGGACCATCTTTTGACCTTGCAATATGCTGGTTTTTTTATTGTTTGTCTTATTGAAACCTGGAACAATGAAACTAAGTTTGTAATATTTGTTAAAGACGTATGCGATGTTAATTTTTGACATTTTTAATATTTCCTAGAGTACAATGGTTGGTTAGTAACTCAATATTGGATTTATATAGAAAATTTTGTAGATTGCTGTTTAGTATTCTAAATTATAAACACATATCGCTTTTAGAGGTGTCAAAATGGGCCGGCCATAATGGGATTTAGGCTTTATATTGATGTTATTGATAAATGGACTTGGAAACTTGATCCTTTTGAAGGGTACTTTGTCAAAGGAAGTCCAGTAAGTGGACGGTGAGATTGGACGCCCCAAATTAGTTTGTTCTTGGGCAGATTGTAGAGTGTTGTTCTCTTGATGGTTAACATTTTTTTTCGAAGTTAACGTTGTTGAAAAATGGACTTGGAAACTTGATTTTTTGAAGGGTACTGTCACGAAGGAGTCTATCATATGTTGAATCATGGGGTCTACATTCATCCTTCATCAATATTCATCAACAAAACCCATGAAAAAACGATACCCATAATCACTCATTGTTCAAACAAAAATCATTTCTAATCCAATCTCAATCCAAACCTCTATTTCCAACAACAACATCAACAATTTCTTCATGATCAATAATAATTGCAACATCAACAACCTTCATCAATATAAATCCAGAAAAACCCATAAAATAAACAATGAATAAAAAACGATGAATTCAACGAATTTAGGTTTTGCAATTCAACGAATCTGGGTTTTGGAATTCAACGAATTTTGCAAAACGGATTAAACGATGAATTTTGCATTTTGAATATGGGTTTTGCAATTTCGAATTTCAGATTGCAAAAACGATGAATTTCTATTTGAGTTCTTGTTGTAAATTTCGAATCAGAGTTCTTGTTTGTGAATTTCAGATTGCAAAACGATGAATCTGGGTTTTGCAATTTCGAATCTTGTCTGAAAGTGATGAATTCCTAAATCTATCTTCTTCCTTCTTCAAATTCGGGTACTAAGAGGGAAAAATTCAATTGAGGTTGTTGTTGATGTTTCTGGGCTGAGATTTGTTGTATTTGGAATGTTTGAGGTCTCTGGGTGGTTTGAGAAAATTGAAATAGACAGAGGAGGAAGAGGAGTATGAACCATAAAGGTTGGGATTTGATTTTACTCATGTTTATGAATTCATGTTGTAGTTAAGAATGGTGTAGTAGAGGCTTTGTCATCACACACTTGATCTCATCACAAAATGGATTGGGGTTTCAAAATTGGGAATTAGGGAACTAAGATTAACATAGTGGAGAAAGAAATGATTTTTTAATTTATTAATGATTTAAAGATTGATGGATTAGAAATAATAAAATTGGATTTAATTTTTCATTTTTTCTGGATTTTTTTGTATGGATTTTTATGATGAAGATGATGAAATTTGATGGATGATGAAGAAGAAGAAAGTAAATAAATTAGGTGTGGGAGATACACTATAAAATTTTATAGACCTCCGTAATACAACGATATCTTTTTTTAGGGATTAAATTTGAGTGAATCATCAACTTCGTCCCTGAATTTTCACGGCTCGGTCAAATTCATCCCTCAATTATGCGAAATATCAATTTAATCCCTGAATTTGTTAAATGTCAATCAAGTTAGTCCTTCTATTCAAACGGAGCGTTAATGGAGCTGACGTGACCGTTAACCTCTCACATGTCAGACGCCACGTAGACACGGACTAATTTGGCCGATAATAACAAACATTTCAAAGGACTAAACTGATTGATTTGCAGAAAATGTTTCGGCTTTCTTCCCAAACGACTTTTTCTTCCCCAACGACTCTTTCTTCCCCAATTGTATAAAATTGGAACCCTGATTGCACAAGCAATCTGCACTCCAAAATCACAAAGATTTCCTCCAGTAATAATAAGTGGTCCAAATCTTCCCCAATTCAAAAAACTTCAAACCCTAACTTTTTGCATTGAATTTGAATGTCAAAATCCTTAAAATTTCTTGAAGCAAAACTATTGAAATTGGATCTGAAATGATGGGGGGGTGGGAATATGGGAAAAAACAGTTATGAAAGTCGAGCTTCATCTTCAAACTCCAAGTTTAATGGTGATGTGAGAGTGCTTGAATGTTGGTGTCCTAGAATTTGTGTTGTTAGAAAATCCAATATTGTAAAAATTCTATGAAGGCCATTCTATGCTTGCCCTCTGCCAAAGGTTTGTTTAACTATTAAACATGTGATGTCATCTTGGTTTGAACAACACATGACTGATTTTGAAAAGAGGTTGAAGATGATTGAGGAATGTAACCTTTCTGTAATAATATTTTCATCAAATTAGTCCCTAAATTATTTCTCTATATATCAAATAGATTCATATGTTATTTTAAAAACCATCAAATAAGCCCCTGAATTGTTTAATCAGATATCAAATTGATCCGTGAAGCATATGTGTACAAAATAAACTAAAAAAGCCAGAACAATCAAATTGAAACTGAAACGGACAAAAAAAGGGTGAATACGAACACAGAAACTTGATAAACTAGAGGAAAGGTGTTACCTTTAACCACAGTCGAACACAGAAACTTCAAAAACGTGAGAATCGCTGGAGATGATGATGATTTTGGAGAGGTGAGAATGGAGAAAGTTTTAGCGGGAATGAGAAGGGTCAGAGACGTTTTTTATGTTTATGAGTGAAATGTGAGGAAGGAGGTATGGGTAATATAGGGGCAAAATTGGAATAACATAAAAAAATTGAAAAGTGAAAAGTGGAATTTTTCCACTTCCATCAAATTAGTCCTTGAACACGTGGCTTCCTTTTTGCCACGTGTACAAGACAGCGCAACATGCTGGGCGACAGATCGGCATGGCTAACGGATCACTTGACGGAGGGACCTTTTTGATGGACGTCTGACAAATTTAGGGACTAAGTTGATATTTCGCATAATTGAGGGATGATTTTGGCCGACCCGTAAAAATTCAAGGACTAATTTGATGGTTCACTCAATTAAAATTATCAAAATTGGACCAAATTGAATAAAAAGAAATAAGTTAAGGGACGTGTTTGAAAAAGTTAAAACCAAATTGAATAAAAGAAATAAATTAAGGGATCGGTAGATCAATTAAGTCAATATTTTAACTTCTGACTCGTTGTTATGTTATGAGGATGTAGGAAAAAGGAAAGTGTTAATCATTTGATTTTTAAGTTTAGCTTATTTGACTGAACGTTCTCATGTGGTTGGGTTCTCGATAAACTAAAACCGTCTTATGAGTTGATTTTGTTGTTGTTATTGGAGTAACTCATCCGTTTGTCATGGTTATTCTACATCTTGATCTTCTTCCTTGTTATTACGCTTTCTGAATTTCTATGTATCTAGAGCTTTTGTTTATCTCCATTAGAAATATCTTGTGCTTGATTGGTTTTTTTTTATATATTTCATTTGACTTTTTAAAAAAACTAATAAATCGAACACAATTTACCACATTTTTTTAAGAGCAATGCTATATATCAAGAAAGATTTTATTAAGAAAATTTCAAGAATTACATGGCAGAATAATCACCCTTAGATTTTATCAAGAAATAGTCCTGAAATTAATGTTAGCCAATAAAATTTCAGTCTGGCCGGAAATCATGGGGTGGTGGGTGTTATGTATTTTTTTTTTTATGAAAGATTAATAAATGAGATTGAAATCTAAAGGTGATTATTGTGCCATGTCATTCTTGAATCTTTCTTATAAAATCATTCTTGATATCTAGCATTTTCCTTTTTTTAAAGTTGTTAATCACAACTTTTAGATCCTCAAATATAAAACAATGTTATAGACTATTTTAAATGACAAGATATATAATCTCATGAAAGATACTCTCTTAAAGTAAGTAGTCGTCCAAATCCTAAATCGAGTAGTATGAAGAAAAAAAGTAGAGTGTTTTTATAATAAATATGGAGATTTAATTGGAGCTTTTTACGCCACACTATCTCTAGCCTTGTGTACTGGGGCTTGGACAGTTGTGTGTCATGATGCAATTTTTTCATGCATAAATTGTAATTGAGAGACTTTGTAATTTTGTGATTTTGTCCAATAAATTGCAATTGTGCGAGAGTTTTGGGATTTTTCAATTTTATCCGTGCATAAATTGTATGAGTTTGCAATTTAGTCCATAAAAAAAGTAGATTGAGTCATAACATTAGTGTTGACATTGTGAAGGTAGGTATGCATTGTCGAACCACAATAAATTTGTGAGTTGATTTTTTTTGGTGCTGGTTGGCTTTTTGCCACCGCAAAAGTGAGTTAATTTTATGAGTAAATTACACTCATTTTTCCTTAAAGAGGTTTGAATTACACTTCCCTTATTTCTTATGTTAAAATATACATTCTTCTCTCTGAAAAGTAAATTTGATATTCCCCTCCCTTATGAGATGTTTGAATTTCAATTCTCTCCCTTAATAATTAAGTATACACTACACTTGAATCTATTTTATTATAAATAAATATTTTTATAATATATACTAATTTTGAATCACGATTTAAAAAACATAAATTTGTTTTTTTACAAATTAAATTTATAATTTGGAGTATAAAATTCACATTTAAATAAGCATTACTTAATTGACTTTAGTTATTTTAATTTTATTTTAGGTTGTTTTATATTTTATAATAGGGTTTAAAACTACAAGTTAATTAAATTGTGAATAAAAAATAGCGAAAAATATGTATTCAAATTTTTATTATATTTAAATGAACCTCTAATACTATTTTTTTTCAAAGTGTGTTAGACAATTTTTTTTTTTTTGCTATATTATTAGAATTTAAAAAAAATATCGAGGGAGTAAAGAGTAGATTTTAATTTAATATAAGAGGAGAGGGGAATGTAATTCAAGCTACTCTCAAGGGAGTAGAGTGAAATATTTTTTAAAATGTTTTGAATAAAAGTGGAGAAAAGTGTATATTTTAACATAAGAGGGGAGGGAAGTGTAATTCAAGCATCTTTGAGAAGAGGAGAGTGTAATTTACTCTAATTTTATTTTGTTTCTTTTGTGGATTTCCCAACAACACTAGCATCATGAGATTTCTTTCGATTCTAGTTTTTTATTTCATTTTGTAAAAAAAAAAGTTTTTTATTTCATTATTATATTTGCATCTCTCTTATCTCATTCCACCTTTCTCTCAAATCAAATCTCTATTTCATTTATATCTTTATATATCTTTCGTCTCTCTCCTAAGTCAAATTTTGAGTTATGTTTTGTCTTTTCCTTTTATCTTTTCTTATCGATTTATTATTTACCGAAAACATAATACCTGTTTTAATTTGATTTATTTTTTCAGAAACTGTTGTGATGAAAAAACAATTAGTACAGGATAAACTCTAATATGGTCGATGGAACAGGCACACACTTACGTTCTCCATATACATGATTTCTTTAGAGCATAAAATTCATATGATTTTTTTAATCCGGCATAATTTAAGTTGTTTTAACTTTTAAGGAAGCAGAAAAGAAGATATCTCTCACTCTTCTAATTATTATTCTTACGAATTACTATTGAATTCTTTCGAATCTTATAAGTTCATAAAATATTTTATAACTTTAAAAACGTGTGATATAAATCCAATATAATCTTTTTTTTTTTTTAGTAATAAATCCAATATAATCTTAAAATGTAAAAAAATCTTTTTCAAAAAATCTTAAATGTCGATGTAATCGTCTATTACTATCTTCGTGACTTTTTCTCTATCAAAATATTGGTCTTCATATTTTAGCAAACTTACAAAAAATTGTTTTCCTTTTTAAAAGCCGAACTTCTTTGTCCTCTACTTTCACATTTATTGCAATTTTGGTCTCAATATGTGTTGTTTTCCCTCGAAATGATTTTTAACAGTAAAAAATGTGATTTATTTCCACGTGTTGAAAATGAAGACAAGATATCATTTTTTGTGCCAAAACTCACCTTTTTAGGTTTCAAAATTCACCATTTTTAGGGCAAAAAACAATGAGGTGATTCATGTTTTTTTTTATTACAGTTGATCCATGTTTCTGTTTGTTTCTTGTAAACGAAATGGAAAATGATCATTGAAATTAAAAAATGTTAATGGAAAACATTCGATCTAATAATTTTGATATTTTTATCGGTTTAATTATGACTACTTGCTCATGTGATTTGTTTTATTTTAACTATTGATGTTACAAAATTAAATTTGGGTTTAAAACTTTTGTGTCACAATGCTATTTTTATAACAAAGTTAAATTTTAACTATAAAGTACCGAGAACAATAATTAAATTTTATCGATCAACAAAAACTAATTAGAGCTTGAACAAATTAAACATAAAGGGAAAAAATCATAAATCAATTTTGATTATAGAATTATATAATTCTTACCTTTGTTTTTGTTTTGAAGGGTTTACATAATTGTTAAATCGAGATAAATTACGTAGAAATTAAAAATATATTATATGAAAGTTTATCCATATTATATAATTTAAATAAATATATTTATTTAATGCTATTTTTTATTAAAGTACATAAATTATCGTTTTAATATATTTTAAGAAATCATAAACTTTAAAACAGTAGTATATATAATTGGGATAATGGTTATTTTGGTCCTTAATTGATGTGGTCGGCGACGGCGGTTATGGGAGGAGTCTTTCTCACGGCGGCGACTACGGGAGGATTTTCCACGACGGCTTCGATTCCCATTATCTTATTAAACTCTTTCTTCGATAAACGTCTAGGCTTCTTGATTCGATGAGACAACACATATATGCGATGTCGTGCAATACCATTTTCAGATTGTCAGGGTCAATGTTTTCTTCGTCATTTTGGCCATGATTGGGCCACTCGACGTTAACGATATCTTCAAGATCCATCGGTGTGCAGGTTGAGATCAGTTGCATGAAGGAAGATGAAAGAGAAAGAGTAAGTTTTGTTTTTATTGAATTCGTAATCTCTATCAATTATTTGTGGGTAACAGTCACTTTGATCCTGTTGAAGGTGATCCTAGTGTTGAATGTGTAACAAGTAGTCAAATGTATTAAAATATCAAAATATTTCTTTATTGTGCACGTTGTTAATTTATTTTAATTATAGTATTTTTTAAGTTTATTTGAACTTCTATTTTTTATGGTTGAAATTAATCTTTATTTATACTACGCCTTCAACATGAAACTCAAGTGGTGGCAGAGGATCTAAATCCTTGTATTATGCTCGTTCTCAGCGGCCAATTTCATATGCATGCTTTGGTCATCTTAATATTAGCGAACAATATATTTTTTTTTTTCCTTTTCAATTCTTATCGCTTTTTTCTACACAACAATATCTTTTTATCCAATTTTGTTCAATATTTGGTATTCACTGTATTATTTTTGTACACCTTGTTGGATTGCCATGAGGAATTAAAATTCTTAATGAAGGTATAATTTCATGTTATTTTGTTTCTCAAAGTAATTGAACCCAAGAAATCAACAAATCTTGATCAACTACTACATAGAGGTAATTGAACCCAAGAAATCAACAAATTTAGATCAACTACTACATAGAGGTTTGTCAGCGTATACCCTGGAACTTTCTTTGTTAGAATAACGATAGGAGAAAAAAATGTCGAACTCGAGCTTGGATGGTTCGGCTCTAACCTTCAGACCATTCTCCAACTCAATGGAAAGCTCCATGAACATGGCCTCCCTTGCCTTAAAGACTATTATGACAAAAAAAAAATCTTGAATATTTTAAAAGATTGTGTAGGAATGTATCGACTTTCAAAAATTTTGCAAAAGATTTTTAAGATTTGGATGGATTTTAACTTATAGACTTTTAAGAATTGGAAATATTTGTGAGAATTCGTAAGATTTAAAATGCTTTGTCAAATTTTAGCAAAAATTCAAAATTACAAGAGTGAATAAATAAAGATATTAAAAATTCAAAGGTTTGCATGATATAAAAAATAAAATTGATACAATTTTTAAATTTACGATAACAATATTCATAAGATTGACTACTAATATAATGATAAAATCAAAACTTTTATTCCTTAAAAAAAACGTATCGATACTGATAGAATAAACATGTAAGTACCCAAAAAAAAAGGAATAAATATATGTAGTAACGTGATCTTGAGTTAAAAGAATAAATTAATGTGTTCAACGATAACTACTTCCTCGAGAAATAAAAAAGGAGTGAACCACAAAAATCTAGAAAAAAGATTAAAAAAAAAAAAAAGAAAGAAAAAAGAAACATGACATAATGACGAAAGAAAAAAAAAAACAGTGAAAGAGTTGTGTCCAAAAAAGTGAAAGAGGATGCCAACTAGGGATGACAATGGATAGGTAGGGTACTATATTACCCTTCTCCATACCCGCGTTTGTAAAAAATGTTCATACTTTCGTGGATAACAATTAACAATTTTAGTGTCTTTTTTCATACCCTATGGACACCTAAGTGTCCATACCCATACCCATTACCCGCACTTTAATTATAGGAAAATGTTACGTAGACACCCTTTATTTCCATACACCCTTGTACACCCCATGCACTAGGGAGAGAGAAGGAGGAGAGGAAAGAGAAAGTGTGTTTCTGAGGGATCCACGTGACTACGTGTCAAATTTTTGTGTGGGTGTCAAAGGGTGTATTGTCACCTAAGGGTGTCTATGTATCATAACTCTTAATTATAAAAAGACAATAAAAAACATCACAATTGAAATAAAACTATGATCCAATTTTTTTTAAAGCAACTCGTAAAATAGTAGAAATCATAATATTTAGCCAAATAAAAAAAATCCAAAATATTCCTCGAAAAGTTAAAATAAAAACATTAACAATACATATAAAAAAGTGCATACTAAAATAAACATCAAATTGATTTAAATCATAAATTTGTAGCTCTTGAGCTTATGAAGGTAAGGATGAAACGATTACCGTATTGATTTTTAGGTTTAGGTTTATGCTTAAATAGCTAAATAAATTAAATAATTGTACACCATAAATAGATAAAATATTTTTTATATTTTATAAATACGTATATGCAGGTTGCAGGGCTAGATAATATAGTGCCCTTACCCGCACTCATACTCATCTAAATTTATAGGTAATTACCCGAACCCAAGCTCATACCCATAAAAGCGGGGTTTTACCCTACCCATTACGGGTGCCTATCGGGCCTGGGTCCAATTGTCATGCCTAATGTCAACAGTAACATATACTACTATTTGGAGTAAAAAGAGTCTCAAGAAATCTCAATTCTTTGTATGATTTTTTAAGTTGTGAAAAATCTTAATTGAATAATTTTATTGGATTCTTTAAAAAATCTTGAAAATCCTAATTGAATACCACCGAAATTATTTCTAATCTTTTAAAATCTTGATTGAATACCTCGAAATTTTTTTATAACTAAAATATCTTTTAAAATCCTTCAATATCCCAATTCAATACACCCTTAAGCTAGCTCTTCTTAAAAACTTTATTTTTTCCATCGCAGTTTTCCTCAGGAATCACCAAATCGTCAACTTAGAAATAATAATAAAAAAATTATTAGTAGTAAATTAAAAGTACCAAAATTGCATAACATCTAAATATTCAACAATTATTACTTAGTATACTCTGGATAAATTCAAATGAAGCATCTACAAACAATAGAAGTTGGAATAATTAGACAACAATCACAACATCCACTCATCATTCTTAGGTATTGTTTGGATAAACAACATAATTCGTGGCTCATGAGTGCCTATCATGATAAGATGTATAAACTATTTCTTTAACAAAAGATAATATAAAGTTGAATTGTAATCTTATAAGTTATTTTCATAAAATATGTTGGAGTGCTTATGAAAATAAGCTAAAGATAGTTTATGAACTTGTCATAAATTATTTTCATAAGTTATCTTAAATTGTCTCATAAATGTTTATGTAAGTACAACAACAACAACCAAACTTTATCCCATTAAATGGGTCAGCAATATTTACGCAAGTAGATAAGCTCAAATAAATCAACCCAAACAGACCTTTAACTACGCATATTTTGACCAGGTTTTGACAAAGGGCATCAAAGTCAAAACAACAATATCAGGAATGTACAACAACATTTTTATTGTAGATGGTCATGAAACAAATGCATCAGATTTTGACTTAAATTTCAGCTTATCTAGATCCTAAACCGAAAAGGAGAAAAAAATTCAATTGATAACACGATAAACTCTGATAAGTTGACATTTAGTCATCTGAGTTTAACACAGAGACAATGTTAATGCCAAAAATAAATATATTTACGGTCATAGACCAACATCAACCTTACACTGACAGGTAGAGTTACATTATTCGCTAATGTCAGTAAAATCATCATCTCCTACCTCTTCTTTCTTGGTATGTTCATCACCCTTCGATATGACTCTACTTAGACTCGTCCTTTGTAAAAAAAATTCCCATATCATTTAGGAGAGCCCTTAACTTAAATTAAAACTTAATAAAAAGTCCAACATCTAAATGCAATCCTTTATCCATATCGTTCGTACTTTTCTCTAACTCTGATTGTAGTTCACCCAACAACACCGTGAGGCCTTCAAAAGTTTTTGTTCCCACATTTTTAGCTGTGAACACTTCAAAGCCTATCTTACCCACTTCTCCAATCTTCTCCAGCTCATTTAGCTCTCCCCACTTTTTTCTTAATATATTTGCATCAACCGCATTGGTCCTTTTTTAGCACCTTTGGTGACAACCATCTCCTTCTCTATATTTTGTAAATGAAACAGATTCCATTTTTCACTGAACTACACTTGTTATAAGCCTCTAATTTATCTAACTCCTACAAAATCTCGCATGTGTGACTATAAAAATTTCTCATATCATTCAAGAGAGCCCTTAACTTAAATTCAAACTTAATAAAAAGTCCAACATCTAAACGCATTCCTTTAACTATGTGTATTCATGCGACAAAGAACGCATTCCCTTATTTGCAAGATTTTGTTTCCGACAGGTGGGTGTGGTTGCCAGACCCTTTGGTGGGTTACTCTGTTCGTGGTTCATATCACATGCTGACTTCTAGCGACGTTCCTCTTAGGGATCCTGCATCATCTTTGATCTGGCATAGTCAGGTGCCGTTGAAGGTTTCCTTATTTGCTTGGAGGTTGCTTCGTGATAGATTGCCTACTAAAGCTAATTTGGTTCAAAGACGGGTGCTTGATTCAGAAGCTTCTTTGTGTGTCTCAGATTGTGGCATGAGTGAAACAGCGCAACATTTGTTTCTATCTTGTGATGCATTCTCATCTTTATGGCCTCTGGTGCGCAATTGGTTGGGAATTCTTGGTGTTGATACTAATGTGCTTCTTGATCATTTTCTTCAGTTTGTGAACTTGACAGGTGGAGGTAAAGCTGTTAGAGATTTTCTTCAGCTTATTTGGCTATTGTGCGTTTGGGTTTTATGGAACGAACGTAACAACAGGCTTTTCAATAATATTGTAACTTCTATTCCCAAGTTGTTAGATAAAGTTAAATATATGTCTTTAGCCTGGTTGAAAGTCAATAAGATTGTTTTTAGGTTTGGTTCAGATATGTGGTGTTTAAGTCCCTTACAATGCTTGGGCATCACGTAATGGTTTGTTTTGGTTGTTTGTATGACTCTATATTTGTAGAGTAGCTCTTTTGACACACCTTATGCCAGAAGAGTTGCTTTTGGTGATTAATATAATTCCATTTTTGATTGTTCAAAAAAAAAAGAACGCATTCCCTTATATTTAATTTATTGTTAAAAAAATTTATTTTTTTTATAAAGATTTTTACAATATACTACATATTTCTGCCTAATTTTATTAAAAAATACATAAGTTAACTTCAAAATATAGACAACAAATAATGATTGAAAATTTGATATAAACTAAAAGTTAAAAGAAATTTTTAGAGAGATTAAAATAAAAAATTGACATATTTATAAGGATTTAACCCTATATATAATCTCTATAAACGAAGTAACACCCGTGGTTAGTCCGTACTCTAGCCTGTAATTACCAACAAACAAACAACTTCAACAACATACAGAAATTATACAATGGCTACTTCTCTCTATCAATCTCTATTGGCTTGTTCTTCATCTTCTTCTTCTTCTTCTTCTTCTTCTTCTTCATTCTCTTCAAAATCTCCAAAACCACCCAATTTCGTTCATTTTCCATCTCGCCCCTTTTACGCCTCCAACACCATCTTAGGGTTTCCAACTCTCAATTCAACCTCCTCCCTCTTCGCTTCCAAAGATTCCTTTCCAACTGTACGCTCTCTCTATCTCTGTTTTTTTTTTACATCATATAATTTTTGTTAAAATTCATTCCGTTAAAATGTTTTTGTATACTCAAATAAGCTGTTTTCATAAGCTATCCATAAGAGCTTATCCCCTCTCTGTCTTGTTTTTTTGCATAGACAAATGATAAAACAGACGAGACGCGGAATGGTGAAGATAAACAAGATTTACCAAGCTTATTGGTCCTTATTAAAGCATACAAGAAAGCCTTTCTTAACAGCGATAGGAAGACGGCATTGTTGATTGAAGAAATTATACACTCAAAGGCAAATGAAAGGAATAAATTGATTCAAAAAGCATCTACTCTATCGGTGGATAAAGTTTCTTGTAAGGAGCAATATCTTCGTTTGCAAGCTGATTTTGATAACTTTAGGAAAAGATGTGAGAAGGAAAGAATTAGCATTCAATCGGATGCCCAACAAGAATTCGTTAAAAAACTTCTGTTGATGGTGGACAGTTTTGAGAGAGTTAAACAACAGATTGAAGCGGAAACGGAGAAAGAGAAGAAGATTGATGCGAGCTATCAAAGTCTTTACAAGCAATTTGTAGAGACTTTAAGGAGTCATCATGTTTCTGTGGTTGCAACAGTGGGCAAGCCTTTTAATCCCTTGGTAAGTTAAATTACAAGAGTTTTTTAAGAGAGATATTTCAAAAATGAAAAAGAAAAACTTTATTTGATTTTTAATATATGGTTGTCTAGAGTAGAGAAACTTGAATTCAGCTGTAATATTGAACTAAGAAGTATATAGAATGCATAAACACTTAGTTTGTTTGTTGATTTGTGTCTTACATGGAGTTATATATTAAGTTAATAAGTAAAGTGTGTTATATTGTGAGCAATGTTGACAATCACGGACTGCAGAAAATAACTGATGGCTAAAATTCCACTGCACAATAGGGCTATAGCAGCGATTTGACAGCATTTTGTACCACATAGCATATTATGGAACAATAGCGGTTTGTCTAAATTCCGCTATGCTATAGGGCCACTATAGCTGCTATTTAACAACCCTGATTGTCAGTGATGAAATTGTGGAACCAATGGTTTGCTTGTTGGGTTTGCTTTCGGCATATAACTTGCTTTTTAGAGAGATAGTACTGCACTGTCCTGTATCATAATCTTTGAATCTATCATCAGATATTTGTTTGTGATTATGGATTTATGACTGTAAGGCACGCTACTACATTTTGAGCTCACTGCCATCGATTTTAAGATACTAAAAGTTGCATAGATGAGATGTTGTTTGTTTTGGAATTGCTCAATATATATATTTTGTAGACCTCTAAAAAAAATATAGTATTTGGTCGATGTCATAGGGATTCGACAAAGTTTTACGTTGGCTGAAAAAAAAATATAGATTTTGAAAAAAATGTTTTTGTAAGAATTGGTTTTGGTAGAAGCAAATTGGATTTTTGTTGGGGAATTTTATACGGGCAATGGGAGTGGAGTTTTGTTTGGGCACTCATAGACTCATAGTGAACATCAATTCAAGTACTATCGAAAGGGATTCTGTTTTTATGTTATGTCTAAGGCCTTGTGGGACTTGGCTGCAAACCAAATTACAAATTACAGTTTTATTTTTTATTTTTATCAAATGACCTTTTCTTTATGGCTAATTTGATTGTTGGTATTCCTATACTCCTACCACATTCTCTGAGCTAGATTGTCTTTTGATTGCACTGTCACGGGAAAGAAACAGAAATTGAGTTTCATACATCTTACTTTTTCCTCTGGAAAGTGAAAATATATTGTTGATAGTTTGTCTATTGTCATTGTCACTGTGCTGCTTGTTTTCCCATCATATGTGAACCTCTTAACCACATTATATGCTTGAAAACTGAAATGTGGACATCATTTCTGCCTATAGAAGGCATATTTGATGAAATCTTATAAAAAGTTACCTGCATTGCTATTGTTTAATTTGTTTTTGGAATACTTTTGTTGCAGCTACATGAAGCCGTTGGACGTGAGGAGTCCGAAGTGTTTAAGGAAGGGATTATAATTAAAGAATCCCGTCGAGGTTTCATGCTCAAAGATAAGGTTGTAAGGCCAGCACTTGTGAAGGTTTCCTTAGGTCCCGGGAATAAGAAATCTTCAGTGGCACCTACCCAGTCCTTGGAGCAGCCATCAACAGCTGCTAGAATTGATGAAAGATAATCTCTTGAACTTTCTCTCTTATTCATCAAAAGCCTAGTTCCACCTGCTTACCTGGAATCTTGTCATCGGTAAACTTGAAATGCTTCTGTTGTTCTATCGGTATGTTGGCCCCAAGTGAGTATAGTCTATGATATGCTTCTATTGAAACTGCACTGCAATTTTCGTTTCATTGCTGAAAAAGGGAATTCATTTTGATCATGAAAAATTTATGAATTTATTGGACAGTCCATTTTTATAAACCAGAAATTGTTCTTTCTTGAAATTTTCTGTTGCTATTGTCCATCATGTTGATGTGTAGAGTTTTTACAACATTTAACACATGATAGTGCTAATGAGAACTTAACAGGACGCCTTAATATTTCGTCAGGCACTAATCAAAAAGCAACTAAAATTTGAGTTTTGAACATGTAGAGCTCCTGTGTTTGCCTGATAACTATGTTACATGAAAGTTAAGCTAATAACTAACTGTAGTTCGCTAGTAAAATCCTTTCATAAAATTGCGAGGGAATGCCAACTGCATTTGCAGAGTAGAACTCTTCTATTTTATTAAAACATAATACAATAAACATGCCTACCAGTCTATAGCTTTATACTGGTATTCAATTCATTTTATAATTGGATTGTGAAAATAATATTGGAAATTAGTTTTTAATTAAATGACATAAGAAGAGTGCTAGCATCACACTCTCTATCTCACACACACACACACACAGAACCTCTTTTATCGGTTAAAATTCACATGCTGGAAAGATTTGGTAGGACCCACATAATTTTAGACCAATATGGAAAGTGTGTTGTGTTGTTAGCATTATTCATGAAATATTTCAGTTTCCTAAGGTAAATGTTTGCATTTCTGTTATTCTGTATCAAATATTCATGTAACCATAGTCGATGCAGATAGTATGTATGTGGGACCATTAATTTTCTCCTTTTATTTTGCAAATATTATTGATGTTGTTCATTTTCTGTCATACTGTGGTTGAATATAATTGAATAATTGACATACTTTCAGGGATTATGGTTTTATCGCCTCTATTAGTTGGTTAATTTCAGATTGGGAAAATATAGTGGCTTCATAGAAGAATTCAAATTGTGATTCATGTTATTGAGAGTTAGAGAAATAGAATGAAATTTACGAACAAAAAACTGAAGAGTATGAAGGGAGGAAAATGATTAAACACAAAAGAGAGGAGGCCAAAATCACAATGACATATTGTTTAGCTTTGTTTAAACATGCCCAGGCAAAATAATCTTGCACCATACACGAATGTCTTTTTCATCATTAGATCAATAAGTCACATTTTATCTCAGTTAATTTAATGGTGAACTTTATTGATCCGACGATGAAAACTAATTTGTGTATGGTGCAAGACTTGTCTTACTGATTTGTGTATGAAACCTTGCACCATAAAATTGGCCGTATCTTATTACAATTTATAAACCATGTTTGACAAATTTTATCCCCCGAACATGTTCTTAAAAACCACGCTATGTTTGGAAGTATACTTCTGGATAGAAATAAAGTTTCTTTCTAGAAGTATATTTTGGCCAGTATCTGGAAAACTAGATCCAACATACACCTAGCATATCCTTTCCTTTTTTCCAGTTAATAATTTCTTTCATCAATAAATTAATGAAACTGACTGAAAAGTTTCAAAGTATTTAATTCAATTATTCTTTTTTTTGACAAATAAGTTATTCTTTGTTGTTTTGGATGAGAAAGAATTTATTCTTAGTTTTGTAATCCAGTATTTGTTGTAAGTTAAAGAAAGGCAAGTGTCGAACATTGACATGTTTTAAAAGTGACAACCACTCACAAATGTTTTTTTACTTATCCAGTTTAATGTTAATAAAATGATCAATATCAAATGGTTATAATCTAATGTCTGGATAAAATATAATCACAGAATATTTTTTCATACAAAATGTTATAGTTGACAAGCTCATCTACATTAGTAAATGACTTTGATTTAGAAGCTCGTCCAATTATATATATATAAAAATAAAATAAAAAAAACTCGTCCATATAGCAATTATGATTCAAACTTTGGTTGACGGTTATATTTTAAATTTAGAATAGAATTTGCTTCGGTTCTCATTAAAAAATTCATCCAGAAAATATAAGAAGAAAATGAGAAAAGGATGAAAACCAGTGATCCCATACATATTCATTTTTCAAGACACGTGTATTAATTATTGCTTTCCAAATATTTTTTTCTTCTAACCAAATAAGAAAAACTGATTTCACGTCCTTTAATTTGATTTTTCAAAGAAGTATTTTTTTTTTTTCTGTTGAATTAGTCATTCAGATGAACCAATTTTTATACTTATTCTACTCCTGTTAACAATTTTGAATCAAATATTACATTACATGATTTGACCAATGATTTGTTTGGGCATTTTGTGATCAATTTTGAATGACATATAACAATTTTTTTTTAGCAAGACAAAAAGTAGATAAAAATAAAAAGAGAAGTACAATCCTTCCCTCAAAAAAAAAAAAAAAGAGAAGTACAAAGAATTAGGGAACATAGTCTTGACCCAATTAAACCACACATAAGTGTTTTAGTCATCCCAAAATGAAATTACGAACAACCAAAAATGGTATGAAATCAACCCTAAAGAGTGTTAAAAATAGAATATTAGCCTCGAATGGGATAAAAACTACCGCCAATTCCGACGGTCCATCAAAGTTGGTACACGAAGCAACTAAAACACATTAGCACAATCCATCGAACTCGTAATACGAGTGCAAAACCAAATAACAAAAAAGGTGTGTGACCTCACGATGAACTCGAACCAACAACAACCCAATGCTAGCAGTAGCACAACGAAAACACAAACCAGTAGTAGCGAATTGCAATAAATAGATCAACAACAACAACCTAGAAGTGAATCTTCCAGATCGTGAAGTACAAAAAATCAGTCATAAAATTGCCCTTTTATATAATAGGGTTAAGGGACAACATGTTCGCTTGGATCCAAACGATGAAGAGCCAAAGGAGTAGGAAACATGTAAGAACGACTAGAGCCATAGGCGGCAATGGAAGGCCACCGAAGAATATGCAATCATGAGGAGGGGCATGCGTACAACGGTGTTGATGTCTAGTTCTTGGAGGGACAATGTGGATTAGTGGAGGAGAGGAGGGAGATTGGTGGTGGTGGATGGTTCCAAATGACATTAAATTGATACTCTTTTCGTTTCAAAATACGTCACACAACCAATTTACATATGCTAATTCACTACTTTGACCGTTAATATATTTAATTATCTAAAGTAATTTTTTTTTTTTTATAAAAATTTAATATTTTAAAAATATTTATCGAAACAAATCAGACAATATCTTACATGTTAATATTTATATTTATGTATTAGTTAAAAAGTATGATCAAAATAAGTATGCGAATAAATAACACACATTTCAAAAAAGTGATGTGTATTTTGAAACCAAGTGAAGTGAGTATAAGAAATGTAGTATATACTCTCTCCAGTCCTAATTATAAGAGAAATTTAGGTCAACAAAAGTTAATGTATTCGGTTTAAAATTGGACCAGATAATCAACTTTTGTTGACTTAAATGTCTCTTATAAATATGATAAAAAGTAGTATTTGATTTGTTGACTTCAATTTTTTAACAGTTCATAAAGAGAGCTACACGGACAACATGGCTCATAATTTAAATGAGTAAATAGGCGATTATCCTCCGAAATTGTATGTTTCGTCAATTACCCCCCTTAAATTAACAAAACTTCAATTACCCCCCCTGAAATTGCACAACGTTAATCAATTTACCCCCTCCGTCAAATTTTTCTGTTAATCAACATGACGTTTTCCAAATACCTCTCCTGAAATTTCGCACTTATGTGCAAAATGTCCCTTGAACTTGAAAATTTATATATTTTTCCTTATATTTGACTCAAAAGATATTAAAGACAAACAATTAACAGTTAACTTTAATATTTAAGTTATTTAAGACGCATTCTCTTTCAAACCAACATCGAGACCAAATAAAATGCCTATTGATTTTTCATTTGATTTCCCTATTGATTCACTACCTTGCATGAGGTTGTTGTAATATCCATCATTGCCTTTGAAATTAATCAAAAACTCTTCTTCAAGTTCATAACTTGTGTTGCTATAAACATGCCCTTTTCTGCATAGAGTAGGTGAGTTTGTAATGGCAGAAGCTGAAGCTGAAGCTGAATCATTGCTTAGTCCATTAGTGCTTTGTGAACCTTCTTCTTCAATCATATATTTTTTATGAGACACTGTTGAGTTAATATCCATAGTAGTCTCCTCAAAAACACAAGTTTGAAACTTGCTGCTTAGGCTTGAACAATGTAGAATGTTGTAATTAAATGATTGAAATGTTAATTGTAATATTGGATTGTAATATTATAAGGTTTAAATTATTAAAGTTAATTATTAATTGTTTGTCTTTAATATTTTTTGAGTTAAGGATAATAAAAAAATATATAAATTTTTAAGTTTTGGGGCCATTTTGTACATAATGCAAAACTTCAGGGAGTATTTGCAAAACGTTATGTTGACTAATAGAAGAATTTGACGGAGAGGGTAAATTGATTAACGTTGTGCAATTTTACTGAAATAATTAAAGTTTTGTTAATTTTAAAAAGGTAATTGACGAAACTTACAATCTTAAAAGGATAATTGTCTATTTACTCTAATTTAAATCCGCTCATGCAAGCCACCATCCTCGTATCTTTCATGAAAGAGAATATACCAAATAGGCAACTCACAAATGTAAAAAAATGAAGAAAAAAAAATCCTTGAAAAAGAAAAAACGGAAAGAAAAAAAAAGTGGGTCCACGAATCAACGACTTAACATAAAAAAAACACCACAAAATGAACCTAGCCCACAATTCCATCTATATGCAATCCAATTTAAGAAACATCTCATCGTAAATCATATTAAAATCCACCCAATAAATCAATAAATAAATTAAATGTTCATATGTTAATTAATTCAATTTCCAAAGAGTACCAACCCATTGTTCAATTTCCCTGCTACATTCACACATTCACATTCATATTCTTTACGCTACCTTATTCTCCCTCAATTCCATTCAGGTTCATTCTTCACTCTTCATTTTCTTCTTAACCCTTTTCCACATTCCTCATTTTCACCCTTTCTTCGTTTTCATGCATTCTCTTTCTAATTCTAATATGCTACAAACATCCTCTTCATCCTTACCTTATTATTCTCACTCCACCCATTGTTATTTCCCTTGTTCTTGTTGTTGCTGTTTTTAAACATATCCATAACTTCAATTTAAAAAAAAAAATCCACTTTTTTGAATCGGGTATTTGTTATTGTTGTTTCTGAAACTACCCATTATCTGAATTTTGAAAAAAAAATCGATTTTTTTGAATCGGGTATTTTTGTTTTGGTTGATCCATGGATGCACAAGCGGGTTTATCACTGGGGTTAAACGCTACCATGCCATCTCCAACAAATTCATCAAATGGGTCACTCACTGATAACTCTTTTTCATTCCATTTGAATTCAAAACCAAACCCTTCTCTTTCCTGGCGTTTACTTCATGAAAAACCAGACAACAATGTTCATCTTAATCTCATCAAACAAGAACAGGAACAAGATGAAGTTGTTGATGGTGTTGGTGAAGAAGAAGGTGAAACAATTGATTTTATGGGTAGACCTATTTGTTTCAAGAGGAGATTAGAGGAAGAAACACAACAAAGTTTTGTTCCGGCGAAGCGTGTTGCGGTGGATTCTAAGGCTGTGAGTTGGGGAAATCAACCTTTGAGTGTAGCTGATCCTGAAATATTTACAATTATGGAGAAGGAAAAGTTGAGACAGTTTAAAGGAATTGAATTAATTGCTTCTGAGAATTTTGTTTGTAGGGCTGTGATGGAAGCACTTGGTAGTCATTTGACTAATAAGTATTCAGAGGGAATGCCGGGAGCGAAATATTATACCGGTAATCAGTATATCGATCAGCTTGAGTTTCTATGTTGTGAGCGTGCATTGAATGCTTTTCATCTTGATTCAAGTAATTGGGGTGTTAATGTTCAGCCTTATTCATGCACTTCAGCTAATTTTGCTGTTTATACTGGTCTTTTGAATCCTGGGGATAGGATTATGGGGTTGGATTCGGCGTCTGGTGGACATTTGAGTCATGGTTATTATACTCATGGTGGGAAGAAGGTTTCGGCGGCTTCTATATTTTTTGAGACTTTGCCTTATAAGGTGAATCCATTGACTGGTTATATTGATTATGATAAGGTTGAGGAGAAAGCAGTGGATTATAGGCCGAAGATACTTATTTGTGGTGGTAGTTCTTATCCTAGAGAATGGGATTATGCGAGGTTTAGGAAGATTGCTGATAAATGTGGAGCTGTTTTGATGTGTGATATGGCTCATATTAGTGGACTTGTTGCGGCTAGGGTACTTTTACTTTTTTCTTGTTTTGTTTAACTAATTTATGAGTTTTACTTGTTGTGTGATCAATGCTGCTCTGAATTGATACTATTTGAAGGGTAGAGTTAGATATATGGTTTAGAACACATAAGGTGTCGTTAGTTTGCTTTATCAACATGTTTGGGTTTGTTCATGTCTTATTCCATGTGTTTGACGAAAGTAAAATTAGTTCGAATGAATTTGACATTAGACAAACTAGCATATGCTAGCAATATCTCTGTTGACAAGGATATGTATTCCTTAGTTCTTGCATGTAGGAAGGATGGAAAGCAAAATGACCTCACCTTTTTTTGCTCAGACTTTTTGAAGAGTCATTCTATTTGAAATTAGGTAGTTGTTTTTTCTTTTATTTCCATTAATCACCTTCATGAAGGAAACTAATGGCAGGGGGGGTTTACTATTTGCATGTTTGGTGGAATGTAAATTGCCTAGATGGTTCCAAAAATATGCATAAACTGAAGTTGTGAAAACATTTCCTTTTTTCATTTTCTAAAATGTATATTCCATTTTAAGTTGCTAATACAAAGATGTGAGACTCCTGAAGTGAACCATTGTAATGAAGAGAAGATGAAATACTAGATCGAGATGATGCATTTTTGGAAATAATAAAAACAACTATTTTGGCATTTACAATGTTTCCGAAAAATTCACACAATTGTTCACTTCAAGAGTCTATTGTCTTCATGTTAGATAGGAAAATTAATACAAACTTTCAAAAATGGAAATAGAAAATGTTATCATAAAGTAAACAGGGCTTAATATTTCTTTTGGTGGGAAAATGTTAGTTGTTTGGTAGATATGAGGGGATGGTGGAATTTGAACCTTGTCCTTTTATGAATCCCATCTCGTATATCCCATACCCCTAACAACCAAGTCATTCTTATAATCATTCGTATTGTTAATTAAAGAAATTTCACGTGTGTAACCGGACTGCAATCTTGTTTTTTTGTTTTTAATTGCTTGTCTACCAATTATGCTGTTCTTTTTTATTTGTTTGGTGATTTGTAAAAGTTTTTATTTTTCCATAACCAAACTGCTTTGTTTGACATGCTTTTAACTTTCAAGTATATTGACAATTGTTTTTACTTTTTACAGGAAGTTGCGAGTCCATTTGATTACTGTGATATTGTCACCTCAACAACCCACAAAAGTCTTCGAGGTCCAAGAGGAGGTATTGTCTTTTACCGAAAAGGGCCAAAACCAAGGAAGCAAGGCTTTGTTCTTAATCACGGAGATGATAATAGTAATTATGATTTTGAGGAGAAGATAAACTTTGCTTTATACCCATCGTTACAAGGAGGTCCCCACAACAATCACATTGCAGCTCTTGCCATAGCTTTGAAACAAGTTGCGACTCCAGAGTATAAAGCATACATGCAGCAGGTGAAGAGAAATGCACAGGCATTAGCAACTGCGTTGTTGAAAAGAAAATGC
This sequence comes from Medicago truncatula, assembly GCF_003473485.1. Classification (NCBI taxonomy): domain Eukaryota; kingdom Viridiplantae; phylum Streptophyta; class Magnoliopsida; order Fabales; family Fabaceae; genus Medicago; species Medicago truncatula. The sequence goes on from NC_053044.1 coordinate 36,626,056, forward strand.
AGATTGGTTACTGATGGTACTGACAATCATCTTTTGCTCTGGGATATAACTGCACTCGGTTTAATTGGTACTTTTCTCGAGCTGCCTCTGTTTTTATTTTTCATACATGCTATAATCAAATTTTATTGAAGTGAATATGATGTTTTTTTTTTTGTCCATATTAACAAGTTATTATTTTTAACTGTGTTGCTAAATGATGAAAAATACACAAGTGCCTTAAATTTTATGATTATGTCCCTGATATGTTTTTTTTCTTTCTGAAAGAATGTCCCTGATATGTTAAAAGTCTATGCTCATTGTACTTGAACTTGTTATGTATTTCAATGCAATGCAAGTTCTTAATTTCAATTATTAATTTATATAAATTCATAGAATGCCCAAGTCAATTCTTTGTGGTTTAATTACTTTTTATCATTTTTCAGTCAAGTAAATGAAAAATTCTATGTAGTATTTGTTTAAGTCAGTACAAACATACAACAACAAAAATCTATCTTTATCCCACTAGGTTGCCTTCTTTTCATTTTGCTTGCTACCTTGAAGTTTATAACTTATGACTCTTCTCCTCTTGTGGACTATTTGCCCAGATATGCGAGGTTTATCTTCATTATTGTTATAACAAATATGTTTTCAAGTCGACTTCGTTTTGCCATCCAAAGACTTTCAAATTTGTATCAATTGGTTGTGAATTTTTTTTTTGTTCATTTGATATTCAAGTCCCCCTCTTATATTGTTGATGAGCAATAGACTATTAGTAGGAGTCTCTGCATGGGTGTCCTTTTAACTCAAGGTTGTGTTTTGGATCCCCTATATATAACCTTAGAGTTGTGTTTACTAGATAAGTAATGGTCAGATTTTGCAAATGTTGCAATATGTTCTTTTAGCCTAAAATTATTTTTGGAATTTTTCCTTTTATGAACATCTGTCCCCATTTTTTTAATAGATGTATGGTTTACAAGATTTGAGTAATCCATAAAAGAAATAAGTGCTGGCAAGGTGCAAGAAAAGAATAGAAAAGAAGAAATAGATATGATGTGCCAGCCTCTGTTGTTGAGTTTAGAATAGTAAAGATGCTAATGTATATGTTTGTTGTAACTTTGAATTCTAGTATCGATTGTTTGTTTGTGTCTGTTACTCATGATTTCCTATATTCCTTTTGTCTATTAAATTTGTACTTAAAGCTGACTTGAGCATGCTCTCTCTATCATCTTATCATGTTTATACAGACAGAAACTATGAGAAGGTTTGTGAGGCGTGTCACATCACTCTCAATAAGTGTGCCATTTATGGTTCTATTTCTTCTGGAGGAGTGAGAATCGGTGAGCATCTCTCATATAGTTAACCTAAAGTCATTGTATTGCAATAGTTTCAGTTTACGTTAATTTTTTCGGTTGAATATGTTTGCAAGTGCAGTAAATATTTTTGTGTTTACCATACTATTTAGTTTAGTATTTCTGGTCCATACTTGGTTTGTTGCTGTTTCATACGAACAAGTCTTTGATACGATATAAGATCCAATATTTGATTCCATATAAGATCCAATATCCACATAATTAACAAATGGTAATATCTTAATTTTTTGGAATTGTTAAAAACAAGGAAGTTTATATTGTACCCACAGCCTACCACCCTATTCTTGTGCTGGAGACCATAGAAGATATGTGTGTTTTTCAAGTAGGACTTATCAAAATCTAAGCTCTGATGCCCCACTTTGTTGGAAGGGAAAATGAGTTTTAGGAAACTTTTGTGGAAGGGGAGATGGCGAGGTATCTGAGCAAAAGCTATTATTTTTTCTTATTGAAAAAATGTTTATGGAAAATGAGGTTTAGGAAAACTTTAGTCTGTTGGAGCAAATCAACTTTATATACAGTCTCATTTATTCTTGGGCTTTCATTTTTTTTTTTGTTTAAACAAATTAAGATTGGGTCTTTTGAATCCCCTTACGTTTAATTATTGCTAAAAATCCGTTGTTTTATTGGTATTCAGGAACTCCTGCAATGACATCAAGAGGCTGTTTAGAGGACGATTTTGAGACTATGGCCGATTTTCTTCTGAGGGCAGCTCAGATTACAAGCATAATACAGAGGGAACATGGTAAATCATGCAAAGATTTTCTCAAGGGTCTTCAGAGTAATAAAGATATTTTTGACCTCAGAAATCGGGTTGAGACATTTGGCTCCCAGTTTGAAATGCCAGGATTCAATTATTGATTTTAGAGTGCAAACCTTCAATCCATTCATACCCAGACATCATTATACTTCTTGGCTTACCATGTTTTGAATTATTTTTCCATGGTTTCAAGTCAGATTTTTTTCTTCTTCTCGTTACTCTTTTATTTATCAAGTTAGCTCTTGTAAATAAGTATGCAGACCATACATTGAACTGCAATTTTCCAGTTTTTACTTAGTGATTGTACAAATTATGCAAGGTCCACACTCTTTTGGTTTTGATGAAACATCAGCAAAATTACATGGCAATGTTATTTGGCACTCTTGTTGATTCATACGAATTCTCTGCTTTAACAAATCTTGACAGTCTGATTTAAATCCATGGTTGAGTTTGTTTAACATTTAAATCTGTCTCATTCGATCTGGATTCAATGGTCAAGAGTCACGACTGTGTGTAACTGTTTGTGTTATTTGAAGTAACCGTGAGATTATATTTTAGTCATCACTAACCTGTGTTTCTGTGCTTATTCCCTGTTTATGGAGCCTAAAATTCATGAGGTTATTGGCACCAGCATCATATCATATTTGACTGAAGTTTTTACTTTATAGTACTACTTTCTTGTGATTAAGAAGCAGTCTTTGTCTGTACATTTACCAGTGCTTTTAATGCTGGTAACAGCTGTTGAACAGGCAGCAGCAGGAGCAGCAGACATTTCTTACCTACGGCATAAAATGCATTATATTACTCTTTCTTTTTTGTCTGCATCTTTGCACTTTCAGTATTATTTTATTGTTTGGTTTTAAAGCATTTACTTATATTGAACCCTTATAAGGAGGCAAGGCATGAATTTGCGGCAAGGGACAAAAAGCATGAGATACGGTTAGAATTAAGAAAGTGACCTCTGAATTTTTTGTGATATAGTATTTAAAACAACCCAAAACCCCAAAAAGTGGAAGTTGAAGAATTTTGAAACAGAACAAAATTCTTGTGAGTGTGAGAGACAGAAAGAGAGAGACTTGTCAGGCAATGGGAGAATGTGGTGAGAGTAAGTTTTGATGTTCATCATAGTTTATATTGCTTTCAAATTGAACCATATCAGACAAAAGCTAAGCCAAGAGCAAAAGAAGCTGGCTTTGGAGTTAAAGCAGTTCAGGAATCTCAGAGTGCAACAGTTCAAAGCATCCCTTTCCATTATTCTTTCTGGACTAAAACTAGAATGAATGATTAGTCATTTTCTTTGGCAAAACTTACAACCTCTTTCAATCTTTCAAATTCAATGTTAACAATAAAGAGAAGCAATCACTACCATGGAAAAAGAATTTTAAATTTCACCCTATGACACTATTCTGTCATCAGTGTTTGCCTTCTTATGTCTAAGATCATGGGCCTCTTTTTCACTTTCTTTTTTCCCTTCCACTTTTTTGGTTACTACTTATTCCCTTTTACTTTTGTCCTTTTCCTCACCAGCTGTAATTAGTTAGAGGAGGGAGAAATGGAAGTTTCCCAAATAATTTAACTCTAGTACAAAAAGTTAAAATTAAATTAAACAAATGATTTTTTTACCTAGAGTTTTTCACATCAAATACAATGCCTTTTGATTTTTATGTGCATTTTATTTGTGTACTATTGAAAAGTATGTTAGTTGTAGAAGATGAAAAGTAATATATAGATAAATACATTTGGTGTCTACGCGTGTCTATATTTTGATGTTTAAATAACACAACTCGTTAAACTAATCTACTGATCTATGAGGTAAGTGGCATGAAATTTTCATGTTTTTCAACCAAGGTAAAAGTGAAAAACAAAACAAAACACCACAAAAGATAACTTCTAATAAGTAAAAAAAAAAAGGGGTTAATAGAAGAAGGTACAACAACCCCATCAAATGTTACTCTAATCTCTACCATTTTTTTTTTCTTTCCTTTCAAGGAAACTATTTCTTCTTCTTCAATAGTTCAATTCCACCATTACTAATAAATAATTGACTTATTTTTCCTTTTTTTTTTTTTTTTTTTCACCTATGACTACAAAAGTCCAAAAGCTTCTTCCTTCCTTCAACAATCTCATCAAAGAAATCATCAAGTTGAGCAATAATATTATCAGCACCAGATCTAAGAACACCAAAAGAGCTTCTCAAATTATCAACTCTTTCTCTAATAGCAACTTCATTTTCCCATTCCATCATTGATCCTTTTCTCTCCATTTCACCTCTAAGATCTTCTATAACAACTTTTGATCTTCTAAATTCATGTAACAACATCCCTGGCCCACCATTGATCCCTGCCATCTCCGCCGCCACACGCTGCTGTAATCTTGCTGTTGAGATCATAAAAGATGATCCAAGAAATAAACAACCTTCGTATTCATAATCCTCGTACCCTCCGAAGATCAAATCCGATGATTCTGGATAACAATAGACCAAACCGTATAAGAGGATCATTAATAACAACGAACTCACGTTTCTCATTGCGTATAAAACACCTCTGAAACCGTTGAAACCGTTTAGTTTTGATTCAATTGAAACTCTTTCATCAAAACGTAATGAAAGTGGCTGAATCCTTGTTTCCATTAAAGCACGATTCTCTTCTTCTAGCCCAACTGCTTCTCTTCTACAACCTGATATTGCTCTTATTATCTGCATCATCAAAAACCAAACAAAATTGTTTTTTTTTTAATGTTCTGTTCTTGTTTGTTCATGTTCACATGCAAAAAATGAATGAAGAAATTTAAAAAAAAAATTGAATTTTTTCATGTGGGTATGAATCAAATTTGGAAAAAAAATTAAAAAATTTCATGTGGGTATGATTGAAATTTGAAAAAAGATAGAATTTTTTTCATGTGGGTGTGAATCAAATTTGAAAAAGATAGAATTTTTTGATGTAGGTAAGAATCAAAACCTGTCTAGAGATTTGAGGGGTGATGTGAATATGAGAATCAAGAGTTGATGTGATGTTTGAAGCAGCAGAGTAATAATTTTCAATTCCTGAAATGCCAGACTTAAGAACATGACAAGCTTCCCAAAGCTTAGAACTTTCATCCATGTATTCATCAAGCCATTTATCACCAACTGGTAGATGAAGCTTTTGAACCAAAAGGGTCAATTGTGTGTGTAAAGATCGAAGAAGTGAAAGTGTTCTTTGAAGGAATTGAATTGACATGAAGTTGTTTGTTAAGAACACTCTTTCAAGATCATCTATTCCTCTAGTTAGAAATGAGTAGAATCCATTCACTGAGTTTGTTGATGAAGGATCCATTTTTTTTTGTTAAGTTGTTAAAGTTTTGTGGAAATTGAAAAAAATTTAAGGAAGGAAAAAAAAAGATCAAGAAAAGTGTATTGGAGGAGTGAGAAGGGAGAGAGATTTGTGAAGAGGGAGGAGATATTTAAATTGAGAGAGAGTGGAAGAAGCATAAGGGAAAAAAAAAGGAGAATTTTGAGGGAAAAAAAAGGAGAAGAAAAGTGAAAGGAATTGGAAGAATGGAATATCTTAGAAGCTCAGGTTTCTAAGGTTGAAAAGGATTGTTGGGGGCAATGATGGGTGTTTCCTACAGAGGGGAAAGGATGATTGGTAATATGCCATTTTCATTGTTTAATGGACACAAAAAAGAAGATAGGTAAAAAAAGAAGACAATCAAATTTTTAGAAAAGGGATTTTGGAAAATATTAAGAGAAAGAAGAGAAAAAAAATGAAGACAAGTCATTAGCAATGGGGAAAATGGGAGGATGAGTGGGAGGGATGGACTATGGAGAAACAATGAAGAAGTCAATGACCCAAAACAAAACCATCTCTATAAAATACATACAAATTTTTGATACGGTGGTATACCTGACATCACATAAAATACATTAAAGATGGTGTTCGAAATACGGTGATATATCTGACATCAAAAATCATATAGAATGTATTCAAAATACGGTATTTGATGTCAAACTTTAATATCTAAAATAAGTAGAATATAATATATACTAATCTTTTTGAGTTTTTTCTTTTTCCTTCTTTTGGTGTGTCAACCTTTAAACAATGATTTATCCAAACTCATTCCATTTATTTGTATTATTTGGATATATTTTAGTATATTTTAAGGGAAAGAAACCGAAGAAGAGGGCGCAAGTTAGTGAGATTTTGATATTTTTATTGATACATGACATGTATAAACTACTATTAAGTATAAGGTTGAGATTTTCCTAGGTCATACAAAGTTTGACCATGGGTTGTTTTGTTTCTATAACATGAGTTTGATACACATCATGCTTTTGTTTTGAGTGCTCTTTGGCTTCTTCTTTCCTCAATTTCTTCCTCGAGCTCCTGAAATTTGCTAGCTAATCTTCAAACTCTATTATATTGAAATTTGAATTTTGTTTTTCCTAGATATATATTGTCCAAGTAATTGATTTTTTTTTCATCCAAAAAGTAGAAAATGGAATGATGAGGCTACTTGTTCTTATGTGTTTTTCGTAATCTTCTCCCATACATAAATCAGTCTTTTGAGGCCATATATGCTCTTTTTACAACTTTTATTAATAAGTATCATCAACTTTGTTTTGGGACCAAGAACTGAAAAAAAGATGATGCTTCCACATACCCCTTTACCACTCTTTATTCCCCCTGTATTGCATATATTTAATTCCAAACACTAACTTCTAAGTAGTATAATCCAAACCCAAAGTATCATTTAAATTGCATATTGTTCATTGTCCAAGCCATTAGTGAAATAAATATTCAATACATATTCATGCCATTGATTGAGTAGGCCTTACTACCCATCAAGCGACAGATATATTGGTAGGAAAAAAATTTAAAAATAATTTTGAGCTACATAGGTTCATGATTGTCCAGTATTGCAAATGGGTCCCATAATATGTGTATAATAGCAATTGGTTTTTAATTGATTTGATCGAATTTACTATTTAGTCACTAATTGAATTGAAGGCCACGAAATGTTACCTTTCCTTTATTTTATTGAAAAAGTATATTGCATTGTATGCGATTCTTTTTCTACTTTTTTCATATATATGCTCCAATTACTATTTATATGGATGACTTGTTTAATGTATAAAAAATTTCTTGGTTGGGGGAGAAGGGAATGGGGGACCATTACTACCAAGCAATCTAAATTATGCATCGGGTTATGTAACATGTTATTTATTTAATTTGGTTGAGACGAGTGCTCGTGGGTTTTTGGAGAATGGGACATCTTAGAAGTATGTTGGTCTTCAAAGATTTCATTTGGAAAAGTAAATATTGAATTGGTCATAGGTAAAGATTATATGGGCACCCCTCAAAACAAAGGAAGCTTACATATAAGATGATGTCATGGTGTGGCCATTGTGTTTCAAATCTACTCCCTCATTTTCAAAGGAAAATGTTTAGTGTAAACGCACATGAGTGTGTGTGTACACTCTTATAGAAAAATAGATAAGAAAATGGGATGTTATAAATGTGATAAGTTGATGATTTGTTAGGAAAATGAGTGTTATGAATTTTTTTTTAGAGTAAATCATTAATTTGGTCCATGTCTTTGTATCAAATTCTTAAATTAGTTTCTGACTCTATTAATAACTCAAAATGATTTTTGTCTTTGTCAAACATTTTTCAAATTGGTCATCAACTTTATTAGTTATTTTGTATTTTGAGTGTTAATGTCTTAATGTCTTTTGGATATTATTTAACCGTTAATGACATAATGCCTTTTTGATCTTATTTGGTATGTTAATGACTTAAAATACAAAATAACTAAAAGAGTCGGGGACCAATCTGAGAAATGTTTGACAAAGACAGTGACCATTTTGAGTTATTAATAGAGTCAGAGATCAATTTGAGCATTTGGTACAAAGACAAGGACCAATTTAGTGATTTACTCATCAATTTTAATATTTTTTTTATTGGATGGAATTAATATGAATAATACACTTTGAAAATTGATTTCACATAAAGTTGCAAGATTCATATATATTTCACACAATAAACGAGTAATTAATGGAGAAAATGATAAAAAAAAAAAAAAAAAAGTATTTTTAGCACTACTTCAAATGTCATGATTGATTTTTAAAAGGAATGAGAATTTAATCTCTATTTCTTTTCTCATTTATGATTATGGTTTTTCATTTTTAAATCTATAAATTTAAGGGAAATGCTAACTGGTGCCCCTGGAGAATTATATAGTAGTTAATGCATTGAAATTGTATAATTAATTTATAATAAAGTCAAAAGCAGTTTTCTTTTATGGTAATAATTCCCTTTTATGATATGCTTAATCAGTACCCCGGAAGCACCGGTTAGCAAGACCTTTTAAAAAATAATATGATATTGTTGATGTGGAAATATAACCTCTCAAGAAATGAACATGAAGATCAATTTAAAATTCAAGTTAGATCTTAAAAGGTTCTTAGTTGACAAGTTTAAGGCTACAAACCTTAGTTTGCAGTGCAAGAAACACATGATTGTAGTAAAATAAACGAAGTAAAAAAGGTAAGAAAAAGAAACAAACATAAAATGAAGAAACCAAAGTATAAAAGAAAGGTACTATTGTTAGAAGTAAAGGTGAGCTACATACATAATTCAAAGCAATAGTAAGTAAGATCTCTTATCCTACGAGGACGAATGTGTTATCTAATATATAAGTTTTTGGAACGGAAAATGAACTCTTTTGCATGAAGTTTGATAATTATTTCATTGTTTATAGATAAAGAAATAAACTAAACTCTTATAATACATGAGTGTCATATGTTTTCTTACAACCGTGAAATTTTCTCTTGTGAATTTCTTTTAGTACTTGAATTGTGAGCGCTAAGGTTCTCTTGATATATGACAATTCATTTTAAGAAGTTGCACATTTAGAATCTTCGAAATGCTTCAAGATCATTGTTTTTCGAGTTAAGCATGGTAGTCTTAAAAAATGGTCTTCGAGTTCTTGTACATAAAGTAGAAGAATTTTGCTTCGAATGTTTTATTACTAATTTTTTCTTTTAGCTTTTGATTTTCTTTGTTTTATTGAAGAGTGTCAATGTTTTTTTTTTGAATAGTCCATCTAAATTAATACTTGAGAGAATCGAATCTGAAACTTCGAGGATTGAAGAGTGTCAATTTTCTTGTATATTTTACAATTTTTTTTTCGGTTAGAGGCAGTGACGGATCTTGCTCAAAATGTTAGGGGGAGCCGTAAATACTAGCTAAAATATTATAATTGAAATTTATTAGAGGCATGTATAATTTTATAAATAATCAAAATAATATTAACACAAAACAAAATAAAAATATGTATACAAGGGATGAGTACTAACAAGTTCCCACCGTCGTAGCAGCCAGCAAGCCACTATGTAATGTATTTTTTATTTTAAAAAAAACATGGATGAGTAATATTATTGAATGATAACTATCGGATTTCGTTTTGAAGTAAGGAAAAAAAACACACACAGAGAACCCACAACCACAACACAACACTACATTTGTGCTTTTTGCAGGTAGATAGAAGCATCGTCTTCTTCACCTCCTTTTCTCCAAACACTCAATTTGATTCTTTGAATATGCAAAAGGTTCAATTTGATTCTCTTACTCAAGTCGCAATTCTGACTGCTGCAAACTAAATCGCAATCCCGACACCGGTAACTGATACGATAACGAAAGAGAGAAGCCACGAGAGCTTAAGGACGGAAAGGAATTGAAATTGGAGTCTGCGGCGATCGGAAATTTGAGATCGGCGGCGGAAGGAATTGGTGTGGACGGTTTAGGAAGTAAAGTTGTGGAGTGCCGTGAGAGAGAAGATGCTCACAATCACAGGGTGAACACTGCAGTTGGAGTATATATAAAAAAAAAATAAAAAAAATGGGGGGTGCCGCAGCTCCCTTCCGCTCTCGAGAAGATCCGCCGCTGGTTAGAGGTGTCCATATTTAATACTTCACCATGTCTTAAAGAGAAATACCTAATTTGGAAGTATTTGGGAAAAAAAGTACATTAGCTTGATGTTTTATTTTTTGACTGGACAGCAGCTATAGCGCATTGAGTGCTGCCGACCTGAATGTCCTAATAGTAAAATAGAAAATGTTTTTTTTTTTGAGAGAGGAAAAATAGAAAATGTTATTTCATGGTTTGTTTGTACGAGTCATTTTGTTTTTATGTACCTTTTTTATTTATGTTTTATTTGTTTATCACTTTACGCTTTTTCCAGATGAACATATATTTGAAATGTTATAAAATAGCATTTATATGAGATGGTAAAATATTATTTTTTGAAGTTGCACATCGAGGATAATCAGTTCAAGTAAAACAAAAGAGAAAAACGTTTATCTATATCAATTTTAATATCCAACACCTTATTTATATATTCAACCTTTGCTAGAACTTATTGATCGAATTAAGGTTCTCTCTTTCTGGTGAATGGAAAGGCAAGAAAACTAGGTCTTGATTTTGATATTTCAACAATGATGGTTTAATCAATTTTTGTGTTTCGATTAATCTGCTGTTTATTTTTCAATTTTCTTTGTTGTTTTTGGTGGAGTTGGTATGTACTTTGTACGCTTTGTTTTCAGCTTCTCTTTGTGCAGTCCTTTTGCTTGAGGAACCATTACGCTTTTTACGAATGACCGTATATTTGGAATGTTATCAAAAAGTATTTGTATGAGATGGTAAAAGATCTATTTCAGTTTAACTAAAGATCTCGAGTTTGCCAGTTTTATCAAACTCAAGATTATTTTTTGAAGCATGCAGAAGATATCGATTCACATAACACAAAAAAGAAAAATGTTTATCCATATCAATTTTAATATTCAACACCTTATTTATATTTTTTTTCTTCTGAAACAACAAATTTTATTAAACAACCAGATCTCTGCTCAAGGCGAACATAAATCGGTGAAACTGAGAATACAACCAAAAGGCGTCATATATAGGCGGAACACCCGAAAAAAACACCCAAAAAACTCCCAAGAGGATAACATCCACCATAAAACACGTCACCACCTAAAACAAACTCCTTCACGAAAACCACCACTGAACAAACGATATCCAACCCCATCCGTCGTCACTACTCACCCTTAAGAAAACAACCCCTCAGAAAAATCCCATTCCAAAACACCAAAGCTGATCCACAACGAAAAAACTCCTATATAAGAGATCAATCAGCTTCCACCACCTCGCGACCTCTGATCCACCGAAAGAAACCATAAAAAGCCCAAAAACTAATCTTGATCCAAAGAACTGACTCCCGATCTCGAATCAAAAGTGATCGATCCACCAGACTTATTTATATATAATTCATATATATTGAACCTTTGCTAAAACTCCTTGATCGAATTAAGATTCTCATTTTCTGGCGGATGAAAAAGCAAGAAAACTAGGGCTTGATTTTGATATTCAACAATGGTGGTTTAATCCATTTTTATGTTTCGGTTAATTTGCTGTTTATTTTTTGATTTTCTTTGTTGTTTTTGGTGCAACTGGTATGTACTTTTGTATACTCTGTTTTCGGCTTCTCTTTGTGCTCTCATTCTGCTGGGAACCGTTTGTTTAATGCATAATTCCATTTTGGCTTGTCAATAAAAAAAAACATCTTATTTCTATATAATTTGGTTACATATGTTTTTTTTTTTCTCATTTGATAAATGGTGTATTTTCATATGTGGTGTGAATTGCAAAATCATGTGAATCATCAAGTATTTGAACACAAGTTGCGCCTGATGCCATTAGATTGATGATAATTCTGTGTGGGTGTTACATATCAAAGAAGAAGTAACAAAAAAAATACAATATCAATTTTTTTTTTGAGAGAGAACAATATCAATTTTTTTACGTTCAAACAAACCCATTCATTGGTAAAAGTCTCAAGGTATTTGAGATTTTACTTCTTTTTTTTCAAATGAATTTGTGGATTGCAAATTGGCATGAGTAAGCAGTGCTACAGTTTTTCAAATAACCAAATCATCCACCGAATTGTCAAAAACATCTGTTAGAGTTGGAATAATATCAAGGTGATAATTTTGTTATAAAAATAATGATTTCAGTATTGGCATTACCTAAAAAATGATTTCAGTATAAAATGAGTGGCCATTTAAAAAAAAAAGTATAAAATGAGTGGACATTTAATCATAAAAGTGTTTTTCTTTCATTGAGAACGTTTTTCCTAGTGCAAATTATCAAAAATAGTATACTAAAAAAATTACATGCGTACTCTAAAATTTTCTTCTGCAATATCATGTTCTAAATTCGTCGAATAATCAGCTCGTTATCAATATTCTTAGACACAACTCGTCTTTGCCAATCGCTCATCCATTCATGCCTCATTCAATTATGCAATCTAGTCTTCACTATCTTAATAGTAGAAAAGGATCATTCAACGGTTGTTGTGGCAATATGATAGATCACTACTTACTTCAAAAGCATATGAATTAATCAACAATTGTTGGAGGGGAGGGGAATATAGGGTTTTGAGAGGTGGAAAATATAGGGGAAAGGGATAAATCATTCATATTTTTTGAAAAATTATATTTTTAGATAATGTTAAATTAATGTTTGTAATTAATATATTTTGAATTTAAAAATATTATAACAATATAGATTGAATTTAAAAATTACTCTCAAACCTTCAAAGTCTTTCAAGACCCTCCTCAAATATAATTTTTGAGTTCCTCCAAATAAAGAGGATTTTGTATTAAGAAAAAACTAAACCCTTAAAAATCCTCCCCTCTCAAAATTATCTACTTCTTCATCCTACTCATTCCTTTTATTTTTCAAAGCCCTCGATTTCTCTTCAAACTCGCAAACAAAAGCAAAACCCGAGAAACTAAGTTGTTCAAGTTTATTTTAGAATTACAACTTCTATTTTTTTCAATCAGCAAATTGAGTTTCATATACTTTCAAGATTAAAACGAGTCTACATTCTATAAGGTATAAGGACAATTTTTTTTTTTTTTTGCTGTACACAACTTAATAGTATAGTGAGCAATGCTATATATCAAGAAAGATTTTATTAAAAAATTTTAAGAATGACATGGCAGAATAATCACCCTTAGATTTTATCAAGAAATTGTCCTGAAATTAATGTTAGCCAATAAAATCTCAGCCTGACCGGAAATTATGAGGTGGTGGGTGGTATGTATTTTTTTTTTATGAAAGGTTAATAAATAAGACTGAAATCTAAGGGTGATTATTGTGTCATGTCATTCTTGAATCTTTCTTATAAAATCATTCTTGATATCTAGCATTTTTCATAGTATAATTTAGCATAGTTTCTCTAAAAAAAAAAAAAAAGTATAATTTAGCATAGCTGACCTTATAATTAATTAATACTGTGGGGTTCAAATGGTAGACAGGTAGTATTTACCCTCCCTAAAATGAAGAATAAAACAAACAATAATGGCATAGTAGTACCACCTATTAACAGAAAATGTACATAACTCGAGTATTTAAGACTGCCACATTCATACAAAACCGTAAATTAAAGAAACCTTCTATTCTTGCGTACCATACAAAACAAGTTACACAAATCCAAACGTTGCTTAGTGAAAAGAGGTAGTTGGGGATATAGAATCTGAGTGGTGGGCAAGGGCTTGTTTGTTCATCTATGGTAAAAATTCCTTTTCCTAAATAAGATATGAAAAATACTCTAATGATGCATGTGGGAATCAATGAAAATAACTAAAAGCAACTAGGGGTAGTTTTCTCAATTGCTTAAAATACCTATAGTGGAGGGGTAGCTAGTGACACTTAATTTGTACAAACGTTCCATTGCATTAATGTAAAAATTGATTCGCTAAATCACATGGTTGCGAATTTGAGATTTTGGACCATTAGAATTTGATTAGACAATTTGTACAAAAAAAAAAAAGAAGAATTTGATTAAATCATCACTGTATATTCTTCTATACAAAATATGAATTTTGCCAATTTAGTCTCTAAAATCTTGACAACAAGGACTAAACTGACATTTTTATATACTTAGAGAATATTTATTTATATAGTTTATAGACTAAATTGAAAAGATAATGATGCTTTATAAAATAAATTGATGATTTATTCAATTATATTTTAACTATTTTTAATCTATTTGGTATTTAACTCTATTTTTAATTTATTTAGTAAATTTAGATACTAGTAATTTGATGTTAATTAGACAATTGAGATCAAGTGGTTGAGGACCAACGGACCAATTTCGAGATCTAAAACAAATTTTATAAAACTTATGCTAGTTATATTAAAATGCATTACAAAGTTTAATTATGTTAAAATGTACTATATTGCATTTTCAAAAAAGAAAAGAAAAGAACTTGAATTAGTATATATTTTACCATGAAAGAGGAGGAGAAGATATGTGTAATTTTCTCTAATGTATTTAGCTTAAAAGGATGAGTATATATTTTTAATATACGAGTACAGAGTAGTGTGTAATTCAAATTATATATATATATATATATATATATATATATATATATATATATATATATATGGGTTTGCTACAATAGACCCACCTCATTTCATGAAGATCTATTTTAGCAAGATGCACCTTTTCACTTGGACATAAATGTCCATATTTTTGTTTTTTGAGAAAATTAATACTAAAGGATACAAATGTAATTTCCAATTACGCTAGATTTTCTTTTTAGTTTTAGGAGATCTGCGGAGTCCACCTTTCTCTTTCTTCCTTCTCTTTTGCTATTCTTCTTCTCTCACCATTCTCTTTTTTTCCATTTTGATTTACTCTCAAAATGTGATTTTTTCACGTTGACAATTATTTTCAAGGTTTTGTTTCATTCTTACACTTTTATGTTGTCAAGAAAATTAGTGATTGTGGTGAAATCATGGGTATATTTGGATTGGTAGTATAAGGTGGATGTAATTAGAAAGCATCTTTTTTTCAGCAACGTATAAGTTCCTTAATCTCCAGTTAGTGCCAGCAACGAAAAAACAACAACAACGTTGAACTTCCGATGACGAAAATGAATTTCGGTTGAAACCCACCATTGATTATATCTTTTCAAACAACCTTAAACCCATGTGGGATCCTCTAACTCAGATTGAAATAAGAACAAAAATTCTTTTTTAATTCTTTACTTACTGTTTCCCTTATTTCTTTGCTTGAGAGTTTGATTCAAAAAATTGGATCAATGTCAGTTAAAAGTATTGAAATTTTTATCATGGATTCAATTGGGTTTCGATGAATTTTGTTTCTGCCATGAACTTTGTGACTAGGGAAACTTGTTTTGAAGGTGGCGATGACAATTCACAAAACTTGAAAGAAGAATAGAAGAAAGGAACCTGCAACTGAGAGAGAGATACCGTAAGAGAGAGAGAAGAACATAAAAAAGGAAATAAAAACCATAAATGATTTCAGTCAAAAAACAAAAAAAAACATAAGCTGAATTACATCTTTGTCCCTTCCTTTTCTCTTTCTCAAAAAACAAAAACATGGGCATTTATGTCCAAGTGAAAAGGTGCACCTTGCTAAAATAGACCTTCATAAAATGAGGTGGGTTTATTGTAGCAAACGCCATATATATATATATATATATAATCACATAGGAATGAAAGTAAAACTAACAAAACTATGTCACTAGCTCTTTTTAGATGACAAAACCAATCATCTTAAAATTTATATCCTTAGACATACAAGACACAGTGATGACACTTCATCATGTAATATTTATATGTATGTTATCGAGCATTTCTTGTCATTTGAAGATTTTCTAGAGGTTTTAGAGTGAGTTACAAACAGTTTGAGAAAACTTTTGTAATGTTTTTTATTTGAGTCGTTGTACTTCGTTTTCTTCCCTAACCAGACAACTCATAGGTGTTTTGTGTGTTTATAAATCATGGAACTAGGCCAACCAAGTCATCTCATGCAAGTTATGGAAGTTAGATGATCAAGTACAATGAAGATTTGAAGACCAAAACAACTTGAAGGAATTTTGTCCCATAACCCAAGCTCATATCAACGATGACAAGGAATTCTGCTCATTACCCAAACGTTTTTGCTCGTTCCCAAAGTAAATGTACATATTGCCTTTGCGTGAGTTAACTTGCGCTACGTGACTTAAGTCACGCTAGTTATAATTCTGCAAAAATGACATTGAAATCCAACGTGAGTTAACTCACGTTGGTTTTCATGCCTAGTGGTGGGCAACAGAAATATAGCAGCATATGATGCTATAGCAATGGCATTAGTACAGATGCTTTTTCAGCATGCATACAAATAAAATATAACATAAATAATCACTGTTGATTAAATTTGTAATATTTATGCTTATTCTTTTAGAACCATTTAGATGATTTTAATTATTTTGGGTGGATGATGTTTCTCCTCATGAAGCTGAAAGTAAGGCTTTGTTTGCGAGTTTTGAGGAGAAGGAAAGGAAAGGCTAAGGTGGGGAAGGGAAGGAAAGGGAGGGAAGGGAGAAAGGAGGGAAAACCTTCCCCTTGTTTGGGAGTTAAAACACCAATAAGGAAAGGAGATGAATGACTTATGTTATAATTTTTCTATTTTGCCCTTTTTTCTCTTAAATTAATACATTGTGTTATACTTTGTAATTTTTCTTCTGATTTATTCAAAAGAGCTTATCTCATGAAAAACAAATTATTTATAGAATAAAAAAAACTTGGCTTAATTGATCACTTAATCCCTTAACTTAATTCTTTTTTTTAAAATGGTCCCATAACTTTAAAACGTCTCAATTTGGTCCATTATCTCTACTTCCGTTAATCAAGTTAGTCCTCTCCGTTAGTTTTTTTGTTAAAACCGTTAACCCTTGCCACGTGTCACTTAAGATTTGTGATCAAGGGTTAGATTTAAAAAGCGCACACACATATATAATGGACTAGCAACATATGATAATTTAATTATCTTTCCTTATTTGTCTTAAATTTCCTAAAACTACAAATTAAAAATTACCAATAATCTTCATCTTCTTCCCTCTTCATCTTCCAACTTCATCCCCATCAAAAAAATCCAGCAACAACATATTCTAGAACTCAAATCTAAGCTATAGTTTATTGTCAATCAAATTTTCAAACTAAAATGGGAATCAAATTTCAACAGCAACAACAATTTGGTTTCTACTTGTTGCAAATAGTAATGATGTTGGTCCTCATATAGCCATCAACAACAACAACAACAATTTTTTAATCACAATAACAACAGCAGCAACCTTTGCAAGAACCATAAACACCCCAATGGCAATTTCAACAACAACAACAATAACAACAGCAAAAACCTCAACATCAAAATCTTCATCAATCACTTTTTTATCTCTTTCATATTCATCAATCTAAACAATAAATAACTCAAAATTGTATATTTGTATGGGAGGTAAGAGAAATTAGAAGAAGGAAAAAAAACATGTCACTTTACGTATCTTCTTTTTCCTTTTTTTTTCACCACCAACTTCCAGTCACCATAACACCGTTGTTCAGCCCCCTTTGGCAACCCCACCACCCACTTTCTTATCTCTTCCATATTCATCAATCTCAACAAAAAAAATACCCAAAATCAAAAATTGGAAATTCAAAAACAAAAACCCAGAAATAGGGATTCCAAGAAATAGTAAGATAATGATGCGGATTGAAGGTTGTGAGGGAATAGCAGATTGTGTTGTGTCTTTTTGCAGACATGGATGGGCATGGAAGAAGAGGGAGTGAAAGAGAAGAAAATAGATCGATCTGGTTAGAAAGAGGGAGAGATAATAGAAAATGATCAAATGTTTCTAAGTCCATTGTAAACCCGTGTGTGCTTTTCATATCCAACCATTGATAACCAATCTTAAGTGACACGTAGTAATGGTTAACGGTTTTAACAAAAAAAACTAACGGAGAGGACGAACTTGGTTGACAGAAGTAGATATAAGGGATCAAATTGGGACGTTTTAAAGCTATGAGACCATTTTGAAAAAAAGAATTAAGTTAAAGGACTAAATGATCAATTAAGCCAAAAAACTTATTACAATCACTTTATAAAAAACAACTTATTTATACAAAACAACTTATTACGGTCTCTTTTAAAAAACAGCTTATCTCATGAAAAACAAATTATTACGATCTTTTTTTAAAAAACAACTTATTCAAAACAGCTTTTTTATGCAAAATAACTTATTACGATCTCTTTTTTCCAAAAACAGCTTATTTATGCAAAACAACTTATTACGATCTTTTTTTTCTTCAAAAACAGCTTATTTATGCAAAACAACTTATTACAACATCTTTTTCAAAAACCGGTTATTCAAAACAACTTATTTATACCAAACAGTTTATTACGACATCATTTTCAAAAATAACTTATTCAAAACAGCTTATTTATGCAAAACAGCTTATTACAACCTCTTTTAAAAAAAACAACTTATTCAAAAGAGTTTATTTATGCAAAACAACTTATTACGACATCATTTTCAAAAACAACTTATTCAAAACAGCTTATTTATGCAAAACAGCTTATTACGACATCTTTTTCAAAAACAGCTTATTCAAAACAACTTATTTATACAAAACAGCTAATTACGACCTCTTTTAAAAAAAATAGATTCTTTATGCAAAACAACTTATTACGACATCTTTTTCAAAAACAGTTTATTCAAAACAGCTTATTACGACCTCTTTTCCAAAAACAACTTATTCGAAATAGTTTATTTATGCAAAACAGCTTATTAGGACCTCTTTTCAAGAAACAACTTATTCAAAATAGCTTATTTATGCAAAACAGCTTATTACGATCTCTTTTTCAAAAATAGCTTATTCAAAACAACTTATTTATGCAAAACAACTTAATACGATTTCTTTTTCAAAAACAACTTAAAGGATGATGGTGATGATTTAGATGATAGCAACAAAGAGCATTATCCACCATTTGTCATGCCTAAAAAGATGACTAATTTTAAGTGGGTGTTAGGAGCCAGATTTGGTACCAAAGATTAGTTCAAGGAAGCAATTACCAACTATGTTATCTACAATAGGACTTGTTTGAAACGATTCAAAAACTAAAAGGACTTGTTTGGGACTTTTGAAACTTAAAGGACTTGTTTGAGACTTTTGAAACTTAAAGGACGACTTTGGGAAAAATGAAAAACTTAAAGGACCTTTAGATGCATTTGACCTAAATATAAAGTTCGACTACCTTTCTTAGGTAGTTTTATTTAAATTATATATATTTTTAAATGTCAAAGACATCCCTAAATGAGCCGAATCGAGTTGTTCGTAAACTTTAAATAAGCCGAACTTAAGTTGAAAAAAATGTTTGTTTCGAACTCAAGTCGAGTTTCGAGCCGAACAAATTCACATCGAGTCGAACTCGGACAGGTTCGATTCGGCTCATTTCCGACCCTAAGCGAAAGTAAACACTTTGAACGGATGGATCTGGCTGTCAATCTTTTTCTCATCATCATGATTTTCACCTAGAAAGTCTATAAGAATATATTTCATTTTCCTTTTAATGCTCATCTTAGATGGTTACAACTGAGTGGTCCTAAGAATTGAAAATGATATAGGAAAATTTAAGAGAGAAAGTAACAGGATATATAGTGTGTTGGAAAGATATCCAATTCCAACCTGGAATGCTAACTAGGGATGACAGTCGACACATGAATATGGTTTAGATGTTTATCGTTGTTAATTTGCATCCGTATAGATTTAGAAGATATTTAATATAAATTATCGGATTTAAAAAACACTTGGTAAACATCTTTAAATAAGGAGTGATGAGTCTCAACTTGATAGGAATATTTGTTTATCTGAATTCTCAATTTAATTGAGCAACCAGGGGACCACTGAAACTTTCATTCTTCTTGATCTTAAATTCTGATCATAAGCGAATTTATGTTAACAAGGACGATTCTAAAGGATACTTGTAAATCAAACATCACATTAAAGGGTGGAGGACAGGTGGAGCTGTTTAATTAGAGTTGAAATTCTCTTCCTTTTTTACAATAAATAGTTTAGAAGCAATGTGAGGTGGGTCTAGAAATAAACGGAGTTTGACAATAATTTGATTTTGTTCTCTATTTGAGATTGAAAAATGGTTGAATTTTCTCGAACCAATTGGTTTTTTTAATCAAATGAATCAACTGATTTCTCATAATCAAGTGTAGAGTTGGGTATTCCATCTCGTTAAATATTAGGTTAACCTAAACATGTACATGATGTCGAGTTGTGATATATGAGTAAACCTCACATTGATTCATTAATATACATGTTCATTTGTATTGTGACAAGTGTGAGTTATGTGCATTGTTTGAATAAGTTGATGTTAAAATTTTATAAATAAGATAGATCCTTAAACTTAATTCCTTAAGATTCTTTAAACTCAATTCCTTAAGATTTTGTGTTAAGACGTGATGTTCAGTTCTCTTGTGTGGTGGCTCTTAACTGAATATGAACGACCTTAAGATTTTGTGTTAAGATGTGATATTGTTCGGTTCTCTTGTGTGGTTGCTCTTAGCTGAATATGGATAATCCAGACTCCCCTCATGATCGAACAATACCCAACAATTGTATCAAAGTTGATAGTTCGAATAAGGGTTTCACCGACTCATTGTGTCAAAAGTCTTCCTGACAATAGTGGTCAAACATGTCTCGTAGTGCCGCTTTGACAACGGCGATGCAAATGCAAGTGTAAGTGGGATGAAAAAGCTTCCGCTTGAGGGGGAGCATGCTCACATGAATGGATATAATCACACTTGAGAGGGAGACTGTTGTGGCAAATGTGAGTTAGAAGTCTCATATTGCTTGAAAAGTGGAGGTTGAACACTTTATAAGCAAGATAATTCAAAAACTCATTGTCTTAAAATTTTAAATTAAAATATGGTATCCAACTCACTTGTGTGTTTGCTTTTGACCTAATGTGAATAATCTCCCAAACTCCTCTCATGACCTAACAATCCGTGAATCATTCAAATAAAAAAAAAATTCAATTTTTTTTCAAAAACATGTAAAATTAGAATGATAAAAATGTCTCTGCAATCTTTTATTTATTTTGGCTGCAATTTAAGGGAAGACAAAGTATATTAGTACGTATCAAATCATGACAAGGGAGATGTGGCTGGTTTGATACACACTGTGTCTTCTCCAACAATTTTGTGTGTGATTAACTGAATACCTATATACAAATGACACAGTGGGGAGCATAGATATGATTAAAGATCAAGATAATTTTGCAAACATGTCCACTATAATCTACATTACACATCTCATGGTTTCCTAAGAAGATACGTAAATTTCCATCATTTTAACTCCATTCAACTAGCATATATATATATATAGTTGATATGATCTATGGGTCCATTTGTGTATGTGGGACTTATTTTGCCTCTATGCTTGAGAACGCGTGGGAAACTATAGTTGCAAAAGGGAATGGACTCATTACGGGTCAACGAATTAGGTCTTGTTAAGAAACAAGTAAAAGGGTTTGCAATTATTATACAAGAAGAAAGGACTCAATGATCAAATTTTAATTGTATGCCTTAGGTTAGGGTCCTATGATATGATATAACCAATTGCCATGTTTGACTAACTACCATTGATAGTGAGAGGTGATCAAGGTAGGGCTTTCATTTTATTTATTTTTTGTAACTTTTCTTTTCGGTTCAATAGGTTGGAAACACTCACCACTTCAAGATTCCCTCCCACTATGATTATCTTTTGGTCCTTTTCTCCTTCTCCTAGCAATGTTTTTTTTTTTTAAAATGGTTAATATTCCTTAATATTATTAGGAATTGTTGTTAGAAAAATTTGATTTTCGATTAATTTGATTTAGCTGTCTTGTGTTTGGGATCTCTGAAAGCAAAACAAATTGCCGTATTTTTCAACAAAAAGAAGTGTCTATACATCAGCTCTTTGATAAAGTGAAACTTCTATATTTTTGGTGGATAAAAGCTAAACACAAAAACTTAGCATTTGATTTTTAACATTGGTGGCTAAATCATCTTCTGGTTTATATTTTAGCTTGTAAGTGTTTTCGAGTCATACCCTTAAACTCGTTATGCAAGTTGAAATCTCTTTTTCGTTAATATATTTTATTGGCTTAAGTATGTGTTTCGTCCATGCAATTAGGGGTCATTTAAAAATTGGTCCCTGTAATCGTTAATCCTGACAAATTATCCTTGTAAAGTTTAATCATTTAAGAATTGGTCCCTCAACCCAGTTAATTAGTGCCAAGTCACTGATTAGCTTAATAATGACGTGAATGGACAAAAATAACCCTGGATTCATCAGACAAATGCGAAAAGACCAAAGTACCCCTGACTTCATCTTCTTCTTTTTCCCTCTCGTTTCCTTTCTCTGTAACACCATTTCTTCTTACGCCACCACACATTAAGAAGCAACTCCAAGTACCTTCAAAATTCTAATCCTCAAATGTCAAAATCTCAAATTTCCTTTGATTCAAACAAACAAAAAGTAATTTGAACAAACCCCTAAAGACGTCAAGGTGTATTTCAAACACAGATGCAACACAAACATCAAACCCAGATTCTAATTTCTATCATAAAAACCTGATAAATAATTCCCATCAAATAAACCTTTCCAAAGAGAAGGAGAAATCCAAAGAGAAAAACAGTATTTTCTCAAGAAGGCTGCAACAACCGCGACGGAGAGAGAGAAACGGAGACGGAAACCACTACGATGGCGACAGATACAACGACTGCAAAGACGGCGATAGAGACAACAACCGTAACAACGGAGGAGACGACAACCACATTGAAATCGAAAATACCCTTTGGTTAAAACTGGAATTGCAGAAGAGTACCAATTTAGTACCAATTGAATTGGAGAAGAGTAACAATTCCACAGTTTTTCTCAAGAAGGCTGCAACAACCGCGACGGAGAGAGAGAAACGGAGACGGAAACCACTACGATGGCGACAGATACAACGACTGCAAAGACGGCGATAGAGACAACAACCGTAACAACGGAGGAGACGACAACCACATTGAAATCGAAAATACCCTTTGGTTAAAACTGGAATTGCATAAGAGTACCAATTTAGTACCAATTGAATTGGAGAAGAGTAACAATTCCACAGTACACTTTTATTATTCTCTAACTTTGGTTTTTAGATTTGGTTTTTGGATGAATTTGAAGAGATGAGTTCTGTTTTGTTCATGGGAGAGGAAGATTTATGAGGTCCATTTTCTTCGGTTCTTGCTTTCTCAAGTAAAACTATGATAAAAAAAAGACTACAATGACAAAATATTCAATAATGATGAGTTTGTTTGATTTGATACAAATGGGTTGGCTGCAACCAAGATTAGATTGAGGGGTGGTAAAAGAAGAGTGAGAAGGAGAGAAGAGAAAACACTTACGGTGGTGGGAGAGTGGTCTTAAGAGGTATTTTCGTCATTTTGCCGCACTTTGATAGAAGGAAGGGCATTTTCGTCTCTTCAAGCCAAACTTTGCTGAGTCAATATGCCACGTCAGCTAATTAGTGACGTGGCAGTGATTAAGTGGGGGGAGGGACGAAATTTTAAATGATTAAACAATGAAAGGGTAAATTGCCAAGATTAACGATTACAATGACTAATTTTTAAATGACGCCTAATTGCAAGGACGAAACACATCATTAAACCTATTTTATTTTATCATGTTCAAAAAATTATTAATAATTGTTAGCATTATGCTATGAGTTGTGTTGTGTGGACCAAACCCTCAATATTTTAAACACTTCAGTCCTTAACTTGACTGTCTACCAACCAAACCAACCTAATATCCCTTCTCTTTCCCACTACCCTTTATACAGATTTCATGGAAAAGTTTAAAACCATCAAATAATCGTTTTTGGTAATTCAAGGAATACTAGTGCTCCTAGTAGGCTCTAAAAATAGGGCAACTTAGGGAACCCTTTTTATGTGGGGAGGCCGTGGTATTTCAACTGTCCTTGTTCATCATGATTGTGATTTTGATATGTGATTTTACCTTCATAATTCAACATTGTTTATATCATATTAATAATAACTATTTGAAGTTTATACTAGCTAGTATACCTCATAGTCATATGTGATACGACGATGAGAAGATTCCACATGTTGACAAAACTGAATGGTGAGGCTACACGAGGCTTGTGCCTTGTGGAGGTGCTGAAGATAATTAGCACCTAGCAGTGTCAACTTTGATGGATGACACTCTTTTTTGATCTTGATAGAGTAGGACCCCAAGGATTCTGGTCAATCAAACTTTCGTTATATAATACCATACTGGCCCTTTAACATGACAAGTGCTTCCTGTGATATATAGTATAATCCTAAATCTAGTTTGTTAGTTTAGTCCCATCAAAATTCTGTGATTTTTCTTGGGACTTAAATTTCCACTTAAAATTTGACAGATTAGTTGAGATGGAAGAGCAACCAGTTGCTCCAACGCAGTTATAGAAAGTGGGTCATAACTCATAAGTGGAATAAGACTGCTACCACCATATAATGCATGTATAGTACAAGTATCCACCACATATCATATGTAGATGTAGATGTATAGGTCAAGTATTAAAAGGGATATTGATGGTTTTTTTAGCTAAAGGTATTTTGGTCCAGTGTGTATGTTTCCTTAGCCGACAGTACCAGGATAGGATAGACAAACTCAAAAAGAGTTGGCTTAATTGTAATTTATTTCCCATATTTTCACTATTTTACGCATTAAAGTCTCTCAATTTTACAATCCGACAATTTTGGTACTACATCATAATTTTTGAACTAAATACTAATGATGTGATATATTTTAATTGACGTGGTATATGATCTGATAACGAGAAAAGATCGATATCATTGAAATTCTAAAAACATTCTTTAAAAAATTTAATTTAAAACATATCATATCATTGTATTTTAGACTAAATATTTGATGAGAGAACCAAAAGTGTCAAATTTTAAAATAGGGATCAATTTCATAAAATAATAAAAATCGATGCATCAAAACTGCGATTAAACCAAAAGAAATAGAGTAACATCTTTTTCACTTATCAGCTAGGTTGGTTTGGCAATGAGTATGAGGTACAAACGAACTCCATTTATTTAACGGATCTACAACTTGCTTGGAAGGTTTTGGCACTTTAATGTGCTATAACTTTGAACCCTATATAAATTCGTGGCCCACCCTAATGGAATTTAAGTCTTTATTGCACTTTTTTACAGCATCGTGTCCTTCAATTGTAAAGGCGGCGGCGGGTGTATAGTTAGCAACTCACAAGCCACATGTTTATTCTATTTTTTTGAAAGAAGTCAAGGCTTATTATACTTGCAGGCTTGCAGCCACATGTAATTATGCAGTTACAAATGTGCAGGCTTATTCTTATTAAGAGTTATAACTGAACTGAAAAGTGGCTGCAAGTGTCACATAGCTGTCACTCTTTAGATATTTAAAATGGATGAAAATGACAATAGGAAAAGTCAGAAAAACCAAGTTCCTCTAAGCTTTAATTTAAGAAAACATTTTGTTAGTAAAAATAGTTAGACTCTTGAAATGAATCATTATAATTGAAAGAATATGAAATGTTAGCGATGGATGATGTAGTTCTAAAAAATAACGAAAGCAATTCTTTATGTATTTTCATTGTTTTTAAAAATGCGCACAATCTTTCACTACAAGAGTCTTATTAGTAAGTATAATTACACAAATTTAAAAAAATGAAAATAGAAAATATTTTCACAAACTAAACAGTGATTAATCTTTTGGAGTGGAATGGATTTATTTCACAAGAACTTGAAATGTTACACCCTAGTGGTATTTACATCAAAAGGCAAATTCCATAAACTCTAGCATCTGATTGTGTCCGATCAGCTTCCCTAAGTTCTTTATTAAGCTCCTATTTCTTTATATTCAGAAAAAGAATTGACAGTTGGTTAAGATATGAAGCTATCTTTACCTATCCAGTATTACCAGGTAATTTGGACAAAAGGAATTATCCAAACAATCCATCTCATCAACATATTAAATTGCACAAATCATTAATCCTTGCTCGGGAGATGTTGGTGTAGTGAAAGACCTTGAAGTTGCCATTCCCCAAACATGTCATCGTCAAATGAGCATTACTCACCATTGTCTGCAGTTGTAGTACATATATAACCAGCATAAGCATGTTTTTGTCAAACTTACACGATTTTACATGATTTTGTACAATTGATTTGATTAAAATGAGTTTGAGTTGAATTGAGTTTTGTTGGGATGTTTTTACTATAAAAGCAAGTTTGATTTAAAACTTAACATAGCCTATTCAACCTAATGTAAACTGTAATTTTTACTACTTCTAATTTGACCGATATGCAGAGACAATAACAATTTTGAATAAAACATCTGAATATGAAGACATTTTATGAAATTTATGTGAGCTTCCTGACTAGTATGGAAACAAATCATTATTATCAGAGTGTTTACAAATAACAGCAGTAACAGCTACTAAATTGCCCACAAGAAACTGTGGAAAGTATATAGCTAGTAGCCAAAGCAGGTAAACTACTAACAGATATGAAAAAGTTCCAGTGACACATATCAGTTAGTATGCTGACATAACATTCCTATTTGGTTAAATTTATTCAATTTCTTTTTCAATTTAATTGATCACCTTGCAGTTAATATTAACAAACCAACAATTGACCACTTCAGATTAAAAATTTGGCAAATAAATCAAATTTTATCATGGAGTTCCATTTATTATTGTGCATTTAAAGTTGTAATAGAGAACTCCCTCAAGTGATATAAATTTTGTTAGGTATTTAAAACTTGAGAAATGCCAAAAGTTAGCTGTATACCTCACAAAAGGTTTCTCTGTCTTTGCAGTGCCAGCTTGTGAAAGGGATACAGTCAACATATGGACACCATGTGCAATAACTGTTGATGTTGATTCCATAAAGAACTGCAAGAAGACAACCAGCCAATCTGCATATATGGAAAGAACCTTCTCATTTAATGATTTGATGCATGCCGGAAAGCACAATAGATAGAAGACATATAACCCCTCAAATTAAATAGAATAAAACAAAAGAATGTTTAAAAAAAACATACAGCAGAGTGAAGAGGATAAGAGAAACAATCCTAGAAACTGGTCTGTCTAGCTTTTGCTTGAGCTTCAATTTGATGTAACTTTTGAGATCATAATCAATTTGATCTCCTTTACTTGGAGTTACCTGTTGGAACTGAGGTGCGAATAGAAGAACAGTTCCAAGGAGGAATCCTGATATAAAACCTCCAATGCTTGAAAAATTGTCTACATAAGGCAGAAAACCAAGGAGGAAGTTGCACACAAAGATAAAGACGAAAGATGCTACTTCTGAAATCTGCATTCCACCAAAGAAAAAATTGATCAAAAATCAATCATGCCTAACAATGAGAAACAGCTATGAGGTGAAAAACTAAGAAGCACCTTTTTGGTATGATATTTCCAGTTCCAAACAAGTTCTGAAAGCAATGCTCCTAGTAATCCAAATAGAGCACCAGAAGAACCAACAACAGGGATGTTTTGAAGAAAAAGAGATGCCATTAAGGCACCCACAAAAGCAGATAGTATATAGACTATACCAATCCTTACTGCAAATTAAAAACAAAACGTCATAAATTCTAATAACAAGAAAGCATTTCAATATGCAATTTTTTTTCAATTTGCATCTATAAAGCAGAGAACGGTGGACACAACTCTAACGCATCGACACCGATAATATTTTGAGAAAATAAATCCTTTGAATGTAGCCACATGCGTCAGTCTCGTGTCGGACACCAAACATGCCTTCAATACGCAATGTCATTGCTACATAGCTTTGCATCATTTCAATCAATTGGACTTATGCAGCACCAACCGATTAAATGTGCATCCGGTGTCTGACACATGTTTAACACCAACACCGACATGACATTGACACAATGACACATATGAACACATTGAGTCACTTTCACTTTGGTATCTATGTGTCGTGTCCGGTGTTTGTGTTAGTAGAAAACCTAGAAACAAAACCCAAATGAATTAGAAAAGAAATTTACATGGCCCAAACTCCTGCTCTAGGCGAATTCCAACATAGATGACACTGCAGAGATTGATCACAAGATGGAAGAGTCCTGCATGTAAAAATGGAAACGTGAAAAGTCTCCAAGTTTGATGACGTTCCGTCAAAAAGTTCTTTTGTAGTGCTCCCATTTCATCCAACCTACACCAACAACAACAACACTTTATCCATCGTTGCATTATACAATTCGTTTCAAACCCTAAATTAACCCTAAAATGTAGTTCAATTTCACTCTAATCAATTGCTTTAAACCTAAATTAAACATCAAATACAGTTCCATTTCACTTTAATTTATCACTTCAAAACCTAAATTAGACATTAAACATAGTTCAATTTCACTCATCAATTCCTCTGAAACCTAAATTAGAAGCTCAAATTCAATCGAATAGAATCATAGAACAAAACTTGAACACTCACTTTGACATGGAAGGACCTAACAGAGGATTTTCAGCGAGAGGCTGAAACGAGAACCTTCCAAGAGATGGAAAAGTGCAATCACCGTGAGAATTGGTGAAGCAATCGTTGACGAGCATCGTGGCAATGAAGAACCCTAGTTGGATTAACACCATAACAGAAATTACCCATGTGTCACCTCTGCGGCGGAGACGACGGCAGGATTTGAGCTGCGGATCTTGAGGAAGATCGAGTGGGAGCTTCTTCGCCGGAGAAGAAAGCTTGATGTCGATGAATTCGGAGCTTTCTTCTTCCATTGATTGATTTTCCCGCGAAAATTCAAGATTCTATCTCCAAGAAGAGATAGAGAGAGAAAATAGGAATTTTTTGGTTTGTTGCGTTTGGCGGGAAAATGTTGTTTATATAGTTTTCTGCGATGATGGTGATGATGGTTATTAGTGGAACGGAGATGGTGGTTTAACATCAAATGGATCTGTGGCGCAATGGTAGCGCGTCTGACTCCAGATCAGAAGGTTGCGTGTTCGATTCACGTCAGGTTCATATTTTTGTTGCATTTCTTGTTTTTTGTTTTGTTTTAGGCTTAACGGGCTTGGGCTCAAACAGGCCCACACACGGATAGAAACTGGCCCATAAATTCGTTGTGAAACAAGAAAATTGACATATACACTTCAAACAAGGTTGAAACTCACCCGAAAAAGACATAAATGCTCATCGGCGGTTGATAAATTATTAGTATTTCCTAACCTTTAGTGAAGTGTGCGAAACAAAGCATAGAGTACATTGTTAAATGTTTACTAATTCACCTAAATTAATTTTTTATTTGTTTTTGAAATAATTAATTTGAATTTTTTATTTGTATTGTGTTACTAAGATGACCCAGTAACTTATTTACCTTAAAAAATGTGAATTCTAACCATTAAACTACGTGACAAAAAAAATTGAGTACCACTAAGACTATCTAGGAGACGCATAGTATTCATTGGGGGTCAAATAAAATGTGCCATTGGGATTTTATAATTTGAGATTTTTTTACGATTTTTTTTTAATATTGTTTTTGCTAGATAAAAAAAAGGCTTAAATATGAAAATAGTCCCCGCAAATATCTGACATTTTATTTTAGTCTCTGTAAAAAAAAATTGGTTTTAGTCCCTGCAAATTAAAAAAATTTGGTTTTGATCCTTGGTATTTTGTTTTAGTCCTTGTAAAATTGATTCATATTGGATTTGGTCCTTGTAATATGTAGAATATTTGATTTTAATCCCTCAAAATGAGGACTAAAATGAATATTATACGGACCAATTTCAATATGAAATGATTTTACAAGGATTAACACAAAATATCAAGGACCAAAACCAAATATTCTATATTTGCAAGGACTAAAACCAAAAAAATATTTTTATAGGGACTAAAACTAAAACGTCAGATATTTACGGGGACCATTTCCATATTTAAGCCTAAAAAAAACGTAATTTTGCAAAAATAAAATTATGGAAATTAACATATTAGCTAGATGAATTGATTAATGTGGTAGTTTATATCAGACGATCCTATTTTTACTCTATAATCAATTAGAGATCCTTGCCTATTGATTTGTGAGCAAACCCTATTGAGAAAACACTCAATCGTTTTGTCCAAAACAAAACACTCTGAATCTTCAATTACATCCTTCTATTCCCATTGATTAATTTCAAAACTGTTAGGTCTTGTTAATTCCTAGTTACTTTCTCATACAATGTCAATGTGGCTCTTTATTCAAACATTCACAGTAGCATATTTCCTATGTTATCATGAATGTCAGTGTGTAAGTTCCAGTGTCCATGCCTTGTGTCACTGCTTCTTGGAGATAAACACATTATTTTGATTAATTGTTAGATGGATGCCTCAAACAAGTCAGATGATGTGGGGAAAACCCTTGAGACACAAGCCAAAGCTTTTTTTGACTCTGCTCCTTCTTTGCACAACAGTCATGAAATAACTCAAAAATTGATTCAATTCATTCAACACAATTCTTCATCATTAGGTAAGTTAGCTTCAACTATAGCATTCACATTTGCATATTTTTTATATGTTGCTTTATGCTTCCCTTGTAAAAATGATGTTTGGTGGTTTTTGGGACCTCTGAAAATGGGAAAGCTAGAAGAATTGTTTGTGTGACTTCTGGTGGTACCACTGCTCCATTGGAGCAACTATGTGTCCGGTATGTTGATAATTTCAGTTCCGGTCATCGAGGGGCCATTTCTACCGAGTACGACGCACTTTCCTTGTTTTCGTAGAAATAAACTGGTTAATGTTCGTTTCTATGCTCTTGAGAAGAATGTGTTGGTGGTTATTTTGCAGGTACTTTCTGAAGGCTGGATATGCTGTTATCTTTTTGCACCGTAGGTAAATTTCTTATCATGTAATTTATCCTTTTCTCATGTTTGATGTGTTGATTTACCAATGAATAATTATGCAGGGGGAGTTACCAGCCATTTTGCAGATCCATTCCTGATGATCCCTTACTTGAATGCTTCGAGCTGACCAACGATTTAAATATTCAAGGTTTTCCATTTCTGTTTTCTCCTCGCCTCATGCCATAATAAGATAAATAGACTAATATCTATAATCGTATGAACAATCATTTACATATACATTGCACTTGATATCTTGATAGTCTAACAATACTTGACAATGCATGTTATTAATGTTGTATGGTATTATGCTATTAAGTTTATTCTTCTAGATGAGTCTTACCCTTTAGTCTTTACTACGGTTCATCAAAGATTAACCTAAGTGCGCCGATATGATTTATACTTCATGACTTAATTAATATCCTTAATTTTTCTTGTGAATTGATATTGCTACTTTATAAAATCAACTTGGATTTTTTGATTTTGCTAAATTACATTTTTTTTCTTTCAGTTCGCAAGGCTTATTCTGAAGCAGTGAAAAGAGCTATTTTGGATCATCATACTGTATGATCTATTGATTGGATTTTGTGTCATCTTCTATTAGTGTTTCTGTAACTTCATTTTGTCTCTTTTTAATAATTTTACATTAGCTTAGCTGATTCAAATGTAATTATAGCTTCATTTGGGCTTTTGTTCCACTGCAGGCAGTGGCAGGCGGTCATTTGTTAAAACTTCCTTTCAGCACCATATTTGAGTATCTTCAGGTTAGCTTAGTCGTTGTTTTTATATTATAAGTCCTGTTTGATGCAACAAATAAGGACATTTCAGTCTCCTATATGGTATTCAATCCCATTCTCTATCTATCCGAGTCGTGTGATAACTGCAATCAACCATGGAAAAGGATTAATTATTGTGCTTTTTGTTCCATGTGTTGTCAGTTTTTAATTGCAAAATAGAGCTCATTGTTTTATTTAACTATCAGATTTTCTTGCACTAACTAATGAGTGCTAATTGCCTTTTGTTTAATAGATGTTGCAGATGATTGCAATCTCAATGAGGTGTATTGGCCTACGTGGGATGTTTTATCTTGCTGCTGCAGTATCTGACTATTATGTTCCTTGGAAGAATATGGTATAAATATGTTATGTTAGCTCTTGATTTCATGAATGTTTTGATGCTATATATATATATATATATATGACTTTAATCTTGGTTAAAATGTCTATTTAATTGGTTAAGGGACAAGAGATTCATCATTTGAAGAATTTTTAAGTATTGCTTGTATCAAAGATGGAATACTCACATTGATTTAATCCAATAAGAGAGTGAGTGTTAGAAAGAGTTCCTATAGCACTCTTCTTAGAGAATTTGCACTTATGTTTTCAATTCTTGCTTCTATTTCAGTAAGCATGAAAGTTATGAATGGTGGCTTGTGTTCTGTCTGGTAGTTTAACTTGTAATGCAATAGTAGCTTTTAAGACTTGCTTCAACTTTCTTGTTTCATGTTAATCTTACAGGTGGAGCACAAAATTCAGTCAGGACCACCCCTCTTGGATGTGAAACTTTTTCAAGTGCCAAAAATGTTGTCAGTAATTCGGAAAGACTGGGCTCCTCAAGCTTTCTGTGTATCTTTCAAGGTATTAATGGTATTAATTTGTTAAACTGAGGAGTAAAAAGCAATTTTTTTTGGTTTATAGAATTCTATATGGATATTTACCATTTTGATAAATTCTGAATTGCACTTAACATAGAAAAAATATCTTGATACAGAAATTTGAGAGAGTTTTGCTTAGAGAACATATGTGAAAATGAGTTTAGTCTAGTTCTACATGTGATGACAGCTTGCATGTAATCAAGCACCCTTTCCACGGTTATAGAAGAATAAACTAAAATTATACTGATTTTCTAAAGGAAATGGTTATCTATGTTTTCTTCCAAGAATATTTAGAAAATGAAATGTCTGTGACCTGAAATAGCACACCACATGAGTGGATCAAAATACATCTTGGTAGTAATCTCTGATCAGGTATTCATGTTAGCGAGATTATTTTTCTGTTTTCAAAACAGGACATCCAGATTTTCTTAAAAAAAGAAAAGAATAACAGGCAACCAAAAATAGGACATGAGTAAAATATTCTTTGACACATTACTGAAATTTTCTTTCCTCCTTGTATGACAGTTAGAGACAGATTCAAGCATTCTTGTAAACAAGGCTAATGCGGCTCTTGAAAAGTATAAGATGCATGCAGTTGTTGCAAATGAACTCGCAACTCGTAAGGAGCAAGTGGTGGTCGTCACTAGTGCTGAGAAGATTACCGGTATGCGAGACAATAGTGAGTCTGCTAATGATGTAGAGAATCCCTTGATTAAACTTCTTTCTAAGAGACATATCACTTACATTGAGGATTCCGGTAGGTGAGTCTGTAGAGTGACTTAGGCTTTGACCTTTGGTTTCCTTTTATGATATTGATAGGTAGAGTAAGAAATATAACTCATGTCTTCATTTGTGCTAAAGATATTGATTAACTTCTTGTATATCCTGTTGTTATCTTCACAGTTCTATCTCTTATTAATTGAATATAAGGACAGGAAAACAATACAAATTAATCTCAAATCATTTGTTATACAGAGTTAACATTATGTTGGGTTGGCTGGAAGGTATAGTCTTTGTTGCCTTGTTGAATTTGGACCTTTGTGTATCAGATTAGAGTACCTTCAATACTCGTACATAAAAAAGTTGACACCTCATTCCAACACCGTATGGGATTAGTTTCTAAAAACTGATTGGGGGATTCCCTTGGCACATAAAATTAGAACTGAAATTAAAATTCTGAATTATTTCAGTTCCTCAGTCCAAATGACCCTAATTGCAATGATAAATTCTCATTCAATTTAGTCTGGAAGTAACAAAACATATGTACATATATCTCCTTTTTTTGATGTTACATATATCTTCTGTATAATTATAATAATTAAAGAATTGTCAGATCCATGGAGGGAGACATTATGGTATTGGATCCACATATTAGCTACTGGTAAGAATATAGACACCAGTCTCACATTCACTATAATTCCTCGTCACTATCATCAAGCTCAAGACCTTCTGCGGCTAAGAGATGGCCTATAGTCTTCTTCATTTCTTCGTCGGCCTTTTTTCGCATTATATCTCTCTTCTGCAGTATAAGTGTGTGCCTTTTAAGGGTACTGCTGAAATGTTCAGCTGAAGCCTTCTTTTCTCTTGCCAGAATCTTCCTATATTCATCTGGATCAACCTGAGATTTCATAAATACTTCCCAGTCATTTGCAAGGGGGGAAAATAGCATATGGTTCTGAGAGGTAATGAAATATGTGATACTGACATTTTCCAACACTCTATTCTTTGGTGAAAAACAGCTCTATGATGTTTATGTATGAAGCTAGGACCATGGATTCTTCCGAATCACTCAATATTGGAAGTGAAATGTAACAACAACTGACTATAACTTTATTTGTAGGGAGAAAACCAAGGTGATACAGTCATTTAATCCTACAGTTAACTGACAACATATTCAAGCATACCCTAATACCTTTGAACGAGAAAGTTGACGAGCACGAACATTCAACTCACGCTGCTGCTGCTCAGCCCAAGCATAAATTGCCATATCACCCCGCTGATTAAAAGCTTTTCGTTTTTTCATAAGCCACTCCATCCATGCTTGAGATGCCTGAATGACACAGCACATCAATCTAAAATACAAAGAAAATTGATATATTCTATTAATAAGAACAAAAATTTACATCCATCACTGGTCGTATCGATTTTAAGATTTATGAGTTTTCGAGGCAACACTTGAAAGTATTTCCATTTCAGGCTGTATCAAAGCCACAGATATAAGAGTGGCTAGTAAATAATTCAAAGCGTCTTCTGTGGACAAAAGATTAAACAGTAGTCATTTGTTGAAGTTCATCAGGCTCTGTCATGCTTTTAGCTTTTAAACAAAGGGTAGAAATTCATCATATCTCTTTCCTTCCTATAGGATTAACAAATGTGATTCGATTACTCAACAGCATTAATTAATATTTTAGCATTTATTTTGCTGAACAGTCCATCCATAGATTAGATATTAGTTTAACTGACCAGCTTGAAACGTAGAAGAAGAAGAAGAAATTGAAACAGCTTCATCAATTATTTAAGTTGCAAAGACTTGGATTGGTTCAGGCTTGATAGTTGATACTACTAATCACAGATATTATAATTCGCATGAAATCCCATATAACAAGTTCCTGACGTGTGCAATGTAAAAATAAATGTGCAAAATAGAATGCTAAGTTCCTAAGTAAATGATAAAAAAAGTACCTAGTCAACTATTGATAACCACAAAAATAAAAATATTACCTTCATAGGGTTGGCCTGGTTAGCCATGTCATATTTTTTCCGCCTCTCTGAATCTATAAGCAACTCATAAGCAGCTTGAATCTTGATGAACCTAGCTTCTGCTGTTTCACCTTCCTCAAGGATTCCCCTTCCATCATAGACTTGAAGAGTAAAGTATAAGGAGATTATTACATATTGAGAGTTTATATTCATCTTTAATAAAAAAAACACTAGCACAGAAGAAACATATCACAAACAACTAATGGTGTATTGGTATGTCTGAAAACACAGTA
The DNA here is from genome assembly GCF_003473485.1 of Medicago truncatula. Lineage (NCBI taxonomy): Eukaryota > Viridiplantae > Streptophyta > Magnoliopsida > Fabales > Fabaceae > Medicago > Medicago truncatula. The sequence goes on from NC_053044.1 coordinate 36,661,615, forward strand.
AGATCGTACTGAACACACAATGATTCCGAAGCTCCAAGAGTTATCTAATTTTTTTTTTTACTAATGAGTTAACTTGTTGATAACTGCACAGTAACCACGTGAAAATTGTTCTTTCCAATCATACACTAAGTTGTATGGCTCATAGTTGGAGAAACACTTGGCAAGCAAATACACTATTAGTTGTTTGTGATATGTTTCTTCTGTGTAGAGTGAACATGCTTATGGAGAAAAACAAACATCTTACAAGTCCTAGTATATACTAACATTCAAAACATTTTAAAGACAAAATGATAACCATTAAGTAGTTGCAGTTGCAGTTGCTTAGCTTCATCTTAAATGAAAAAATAATATATTACTGCTATATATGATTAATATAGGATCAAATTCAAACAAACAATGAAGCCATCAAAATCAGAAGTTCATAACTTTCATAAGACCCTAAAATAAAAAAAGTAGGTAAGATCAAGATACATACCATCTGGATGATAAAATTTCGCCAAACGTCTATAAGCAATCTTTATCTGCTCATCATCAGCATCTCCTTCCAATTCTGTTGTTTCAGCATACACAATTGATGAACAAACATTCAAAACAAAACAATTATCCACAAAAAAAGACCAACATCACACAAACATACTCCACACAGTAACAAACCCAAACACATCCATTTCTTATTTTCTGCATAACCCATCATTCAAGTAGTTAATCTTTGAACCATGAATGAATGAATTACAATTCCACTAACAAATTTCTGATAAAATTATACCAGGAAAGCGAAAATTACTAATTTTTTAACAGTTAGATTAATGTTAACCAATTTCTTCCGAAAGGAACAAACTTTAAAGCAAAAACTACCAATTTTTAGCTGTTAGATTAATTTTGCCCAATTTTTCCAAAAAGGAACAAACTTGAAAGCAAAAATTACCAAGAGTTTCATATGGGGTTTTTTGTTGATCCCAATTTGTTGCTTTCGCCACAGTTCTCTTCTGATTGAGGCGAAACTGAGGCATGGGTCTGCTCGAATTACCCGAAGAACCAAGCCATGTAGAATATAACCACGGAGATTGTAAATAGGGTTTGCAATTAGGGTTCCAAAATGAGGCCCTAAATCGAAATTGGTGTCTGCAATTAATAAAGGAGAACACTGTTTGAGTTCTGCATAGGGTTCTTAGATTGCTCATATTTTTTCTTTGAATTTCAAAGAGAATAGGTTTTTGGTTTTCAGTGATAACAAACACACATGAATCTGACAGAATCTTTTAATTTTAGCATTTTTTGTAATTTTTCTTGAAGAGGAAATTTTGATTTTGTTTTTTCTCATAGCCGTGAATTTTCCATTATTATTTTCCCGGGATATTTTTGTGGACAGTTTGGCTTCTTTTTGTGTTCCAAAATACCTAAAATATATTTAAGTTTTATCTGTATATAAAATTTACAACACTCACATACATTGCGCACTAACCACTTAAGTTAGACATGCGTCCAGATCACAAGGCACTCCAAACAATCAACCTTAAAATGGGATGCATAACTTTTTCTTATAGTCAAAGTTGTTAGATGATCGGAAGATGATGACTCTCATAATGAATTTCACAACAAAAATGGGTTATTTAAAACAAAAGAGGTGTTGTAGTTCGGTTAGAGAAAATCTACATATAGTTATAACAAACCATTCCGAGAATGATGGTAGAGGTATCAAAATAAGGCCGTGATAGCGAGAATCGGTTATTTGTGACCAATACACCATTGAAGTATTTTTTTTTCCTTGAAGTTTCTAGTGTTGCATTTTCCAATTTATATAGTTTTGCGTAAGATATAATCATGAAATCAACCAATAATTTGTATAACATCTTCTGATCCTGTCTACAAGTCCTAGTGCCCCATTTGAATTGAAATGATTTATGTCCCTCTTCATTCAGAATATAACTTTTGAAATACACTTAAATTGCTACTCCTTTCAATTCAAAAGATGCTAAAACGAAGATGAACTCCTTTTAATTCAATATATAGTATGTACAAGCATACTCTAAACTAAACAGCATCAAATCACAACTCAATACATAGTATGTACAAGCATACTCTAAACTTAATAGCATCAAATCATATAATATTGCCTCTTGCTGCTACACAACATTAAGTTTCGTTTATACACATAACATATAGATTCAACCAAAATTTGAACATCTGTTCTGTAAAGTTGAAACTGAAGAAGTATCGTAAGCAGGTATCCGGCTCTTCCTCTAAGGAGTAATCCTAGGTGACCTCATGGAATCGAATGGACGAGAAGTCCAGAGAGAACAAATAGTACGAAGGCGATGAAAGTATTCCCCTAGAGCAATCAAGCCCCTAGCAGCTTGGTGCGTAGACAGGATGCGGGACATGTGTATCAGAGTTTGCTGCCTGAGATGATCTGCCTGTGGACAACACAAATCATTCACAATGTATCAAATTGAATAATGTAATGATGAGTAAGGGTCTAGTTATAGTTTGAACACCAGGACTTAGGATAAAAGAGTGGCATTAGAAAATTCCTAGTTGATTCAGATTTCTTGGTGTTACATTACCTGGATTACAAAACCTTCTAGTCCCTCAAATTTGTCTATAGCAATAGCCATCTGAATTCCATGATTTGCTGCATTTAATGGAACAAATGCCATGTCTTGGACCAGACTCTCCTGGAGTTTATTTAGTCCTTGTGAAAGAGCATCTTCGGCTTGCTGAGACGACAGGTGAAGTTTTTTGATGCTAAACATCTGTTCATCAGACAAAGGCTCAAGTTGTGGCACAATGAGCTGTAGCAGAAAAAAAACTAATAATGGTTAGTGATTCGTTGAGGTTTCGAGAGTACCGACTTTTAATCTAATTTGCTATTAAGATCAGATTTGTACATTTAGAAGCTGTGATGGCCGAGATCCTCCGATCCATAGGAAAAGTCGCTCTACGGATGGTTTCCACACACCGGAGATTAAATAGAGGGGATCAGCCTTTGCAGCATCCGTTTTCATTCTGAAAAGATCCGAGTAATGATTCAAGACACTCTGAACAACTAGACGGAGCTGCACTTCGGACGCATTAGTTTGAAATGCATTTCTGAGCTCTTCATTCCGCCTATGGTTCTCGTCAACCCAATTTCCGTATTCAATTTCAAACGCGACAATCCCTGGTTAACAGAACACACAAATCAATAAGAAAAATGTAACAAGAATTAAAAAAAAAATTAAGAATGCTTGAAATTAATATCAAGAATCACAAACCTGGGTTTATTGTTTCAGATGATCCCATAAAACTGGTGTCTAATGCACTTCCTGTGGAAATACCCTGCAACTAAAGTACAAATTTTAATTTATGCCCAAAATTGACAATTGAAAGAGCATAACATAAATATAAATAATAAGTAAAGATGGTAAATTAATTGTTAGTTTTGGTTCACCTGCTTTCTTGCTCTCCCAATCTCCAGCTCCAATTGCATGAGCTTTAATCTGCTTGATTCTAATTGTTTAACATAAGCCTGCACAATATTCAACCATATGATTCATATTTTGTATTAGTTAAAAGTTAGTTAGAAATATGTTTGTTAGTCAGTTATAACTGCTTTCATGTTTCATCATTATAAAATTTTCATTTCCTCAACCGTTTTACATAACAAAAGAACAAATCAAATGACTTTTCCTATAAGTAAATTTACTTATATTACCTTTTTGCGTTCCCGGCTTTTCTTAGCAGCCTCTCGATTCTGAGCGAGGCGTCTAAGTACCTGCACATAATGTCACAGACACATAAACAACTCAAAAACTTTCATGTTTTATCACAAAGATTTTGGACAAAAATCAAAATGTCACAATTTATGCCTTGATCAAATATCATTACCTTATTATTTGTAATCTCTTGTTCAGCTTCTGAATGCTCCCTTGGTTCATGTGGAATATATTCAGACTGCAAAATTCAAATTCATAAGATTGTTATATAATCTAGTTTCCACATTAAACATAAAAGTAACAATAATAAATAAATAAAATCAAATTATTAGTTATAACTCACCTTGTTCTCCATGCTAGTAGTGTTACTGTTCACAAGTAACATTGGAGAAGCAATTGAATTAAGACCACCTTCAACTTTAAAGCTGTCACCCCACATGCTAACTTGCTGGAATGGCTCGTATATATCCATTAATCTCTCACTAAATCCAATTGATAAAAATGGAATTTTCTACCTGATAATAATATTGAAGACAAAACACATTAATTTTAAACTGCAAAACAATAGACTTATGGTCTCTCATGTTAATTAAACTAATGCAATCACTATAAAAAAATCCAAAGCTCGAATCTTAAAAAAGAGATAAAAAACAGCTGTCTCCTAATTTGTTTTAGTCATTTTCTATGATTCAATACTCAAAAAGTTACAAATACCCCCCCCCCCCCCCCCCCCCTCCTCCTTAAAACAAATCAAGAGATAAACTAACCTTATGAACAAAATAATTTCAAATAATCAAAATCAACATATTCATTCTATCAAATGAAATTCAAAATTTCAAAGTCTTGCATGACTTGAGTCCAAGCTTATGCTCAAATCAAGTTATGTAAATGGAAAATTGGAACCAAACTAAATACATATATATAGTACTACTAGAGAAGGAAGAATAGAGTACCAACCTATATAGATTTCTATGCTAACTTGAAAGAATTTTTAGCCTCAAAATTTGTTTAGTCTAAGAATGAAAGACCCTTCTGATTGATGCTAAGAATTGAATATATATAATGGACAAAATCAGTAGCTAGCTTAGTTGATGTGAAATAATGTCACTATTATTTGCCGCATGCAAACAAACTATTAAAGCAACGTTGGAATTAAAGATGACAAGTGAAATATATATAATAGAGACATTAGATATAACTAATCAGTGATCATAACTTTTTCCTTTTCTTCTTTGGTTTATAATAATATATTTTGAAGCCACAACTTGCTAACTTTGTTATGTTCCCACTTCATGAGAAACAGTGAGTGCCAAAGCTTTTTTTTTTTTAATTAAAAAAAAAATTGTAGTATACTAGTGCATTAAGAAAATGAAAAAGACTACATAGAAGAAAGTACTTAACCACTTCATTGATCACATGTTCATCTTTTTTTTTTCTTTGGTACAATGTTCATCTTTACTTGATGTGATTGTGATTCATTCCTTGTCTTGCCCTGGACTTACGTGTATGGTAAGTTTTCATTATTTTATTATATTTTGCTCTTTAAATTTTAATGAAAGGGACAATTTAGACTTATTTTAAAGTAACAATAACACTTTAGTATTTTAAGTTAAAAATGCTGGCCAATTTTGTCTTTTTATTTATTTATTTTAGCATTAGAATTTTCAAGATTTTATATTTGTATTAATGCAACAAGAGTTCAATACAATATGTACAGATATTCTTAAATTTGAAGAACTAAATCACTAGTACTGTTTTGTAAACGTAAGATACCAAGTTAATCGATTTTTTACAATTTTGAAGACCATGATGTCCCCCATTTCTTGTCCCTCTAATTTTTTGGTTGTGCCTTATGTATTGTCTATCATGAATTAAAAACTTATCCTATGAAGCATGTATATTCACTTTTTTTTTTAACAAATGTATATTCACTTATGTTTGGAATGGTAATATACGGTGGAATGGAATGGAATAATTTAGTTATATTTCACTTCACTCCACTTCAGTACACCTTATACCACAAAATGATCTAATTATATTCACCCTATTATTGGGATCACATGATTAAGAGACTCGCTTATCGATCAAATGTGTCATATTGTGTTAATTTATAGTTTAAGAAAAGATAAACACTTTATTAAGTGTAATTTTTTTTAAGGAAAGTGTAATATTCATTTATATATCCTAGACTTTTGTTATTTTTCTTTTATTTTAATCAAAAGTGAGCTTTGCAGTTTAATATTTGCATAGACGTTTAAACATTTTCATGCTTTTAAGAAACATCATGGGAACTTAATTGGATTTATAAAGTGTTTCTCGAAGGTGGTTCATATATATAATAGAGTATATTCTTTGAATTAATTTAAATTGATGTACTATTGTGTAAAAAAAGTTATACAGTCAAATAGTGTCGCAAACTCACACACATGTAAAGGAGATTATGTTTTCAAACCCAATATCATCCTAACAATTTTGGTATTACCAGTTGAGTTGGATCTTACAAACCATTTTTTTGTGCGTCAATCCCTCGGTTCTTGGGGGAAGGGGTTTTAGCAGTCTAAAGTTCGGTCATGAGGTAAGGTTGACATAACTAAAGAATTGTTTCACCAAAAAATCGAATTTGAGTCCTTACGAACGATTCTTCATTTGATGGAGTTCATTGACTATTTGAGCTCAATTAAATTTAGTTGCTTTTAATATGTCAAAATATAATTGGTTAATAGCATGATAGAGCCATGTTATTTAATTTGGCAAGGGCAGTCCCCCTTGCTGTTTTAGGTTATCCTCTAACTTGCAGAATAGGAAGGATGAGTGAACCTTATCTTGTTTGTTCCTAAAAAGAAAAGTTGTATTTACCTAAAATACTCAATTGTTTCACTTTAGTGATCATACAAACCTGGCACATCATCAACTTTGATAGTAATGAAGTTATATATATAGTATGGTCTAGTTGATCATGTTCATGCCAACAGATTAAACTTGTATATTCCATCAAAGCTGTCCCTTCCAACCTCATAGGGAAAGGTATATGCGTTTCATAAACGACACATCCACGTACTCATGCATTGCTTTTATAAAGGTGAAGAAGATAAAACGATTTTGGAAAAAAGTAGTTAGTTATTATCTTCTTTATTTTCTTACTTTTTCTTCTTTTTCCATCAGCTATTACAGTGAATTACTCCATCAACTTTAACACCAATAATTTTCCTTTGATCTGATTATGATAACAATTAATTATATTATCAATCTTGAAGTTCATGATCTCCATTTCTTGTGGATTGTACATTTTTTGACTAGGCCACCTTTTAATCTGCTACAAAAAGCCCTGCATGCTTAACTACCGTGAATAACTTTTTTTTTTTTTAATATGTGTTCCTTGACCTTAATGTAGCTATTAGTGCAGACACAGGCCTAAGAGTTTCGAGTTTCATTGTGATCCACTACCGAAAGGAAAAATATCACCATCTCTCCAATTTAACCAATAAGTTATATTAAAAAAATATTTAATTTATAAGCATTGTTGGTGTAAGTGTTTTTTACATTGACATTCAATCATAGTCATCAAATAATTACAGACATTCCTTGTGGTTTAATAGCTAACTTTTATCCATTCAATAATATTTTAAGAGTTTTTTCAAATTTTAGTGGATTATGGTGTTGGGCCACTGAGGGGAGCTCGGGGGACTGCCCACACCGAGGCTAGAACAATCACACAAGTGAGAGAGACGTCACACACTCTTACCCAAAACCTTAAGGCTATGAGTTTATTATGGGTTCTCTTACTTATAAGGTGTTCAACCTTTACTTTTCTATCTGATGTGAGACATATAACTCACACTTGTACACAACATATGGAACCCTATTTTCATAAGTTTGTCCTTTGCAAACTTGTCTCTTTTCAATATAGGTTTATCGTTTGCTAGCCTACGCTTCCGACTGCGTCGGTTAATATCATGAAGTAAAAAAATAATCAAGTGCGTCAATTTTCTTTGGCCAATTTTAGCTTATAATTAAGAATGATTGGAGTAATAAAACTTGTTTGATAGTCAGAATAAAGAGACAGAATATGATATATTTACCCTATCATGTTTAAATATAATGTTTGATGCATTAAAAAGATTGAATAAAATAAATCTTTTTTTTTTTTTTAAGGAAAAAATAAATCTTTTTTCTATCATATTTTGAAGATAACTTCGTATATATTTTAAAAAGAATTGAAGAAAAATAACTTTCAGGGGTAAAAAGTTTTTTTATAAGAACAGTTGTGAACAAATATTTTCCTAAAAATAAGTTTGGGACTATGGACCATATTTAGAGCTTTGAAGACCTCTTAACTAAGGCTTATTGAGTGGGAACTTTTTTTAGTGGGAGTGGAAACTTTCTAACATGATGGTTGCTTTTTTTTTGGTCAGATAATCTAATGGTTAGAATTCACACATATTAAATGTGGAGTAGTGAGGTGTCTGAGGTTCGAATCCCGGCTCCTATATATAATATGCAATATTCTACTAACTGAGTTAAACTCAAAGGGATTGATGGTTGCTCTTTTAACCCGCTTATTAGCTATTAATACTAAAAAAAACAATATTTAAGAGTTATCTTTCGAATCTTTTAAAAGCATAAAATATCGTTTGAGACTATATATTTGAACTTTTTAGCCTTGAGGGTTATTTGTGACTTGCATAACTTAACCGTTATAATTGTGAATACACACCATCCCAAGACTTTTTGCTTCTTAATGTCTATGTGTAATGTGTGTAGTGTGAGTGAGAAAAAGAGAGAAATGTTATGTTAATAAACATAGACAAATCCTAGTGGTACATATGCAATGCATTATGCCTAAACAGTTGACACGAGGAAAGGAAAGATTGCATCAAAAAACTCTTTAAGATTGAAAAGGGAAAGTAGCAACTGCATGTTGTAAAGACTTAGTTTTAGAAAATTGCTTTTCCGACATTGAAAATTTCACAATAACAGATAAAATACTTAAATATCTCAAACGGTAGTTAATTACCGTTGGGGACCTAGCGGTAGTTAACTACTGTTGGGATCCAACAGTAGTTAACCACCGCTAAATGTAAAACATAAAAACTGTAAAAGACGCTTGTCTTCTCCACTTTACCTTCTCTCATATTTCATTTGCCTCACGCTGCCTTTTTCATTCATTTCAAATTTTCTTCTCATTTTCAAAGAAAAAAGGGAAATGTGAGGCAAAGTAGGGAGATGGTAGACCCTTTTTCCATTTTTTCAGTTGAATAAATTCACCAAAATTTCATTGTTGTAGCATTCCTTTGTTCCAGAAGCATGGTAAGTACGTATTGGATTGAAATATCCACAAATATTGTGTATTTCTTAGCAAATCATAATAAATAACTACTTACATATTACCTCAAGCACTAGCGCTGTATATGTACCTTAATTCAATTAAGAATGGTTCTATTTTACAATATGGGTATCTTGTTTATGGATATGAAGGTGGGAACAACAATAATGTCTTAGACAAAATAGGGTAAGATGCCAATAATATTGCTTCTTCGACTCATATTTGCCAAACATAAGGGAATCAAATAATTCTCAATCATCAAATTGGAGAGAAAAAATAGTCAATTTTTTCAAATTCCCAAACAACACAATCAGACTCAAAGTACAAAGAGGAATGAATTGCAGGCAATCCAAAACTCTAGATCTATCCTGGTTCATGAGTAGTGATAGTGGAAAACACAAACATAAAAGTTGGGAATGAAATGGTAAACAACAATTACAGTTTTTGGGTGTTTTAATTTTATTTACAGAGTGCGTAATATGAAGAAAGGAATTCAGCAGCAGTTAACTGCCGGCAACTACCGTTGGGGGCTTTTTAGTTAATTACTTATGTTAATAAAAAATATTTCATGTCAAAAAAGCAATTTTCTTAGTTTTATCATCATTCATCGTCATGTTGTTACAATTTTGTGTAAATGTATTCATTCGTCCTATAGCCATATATACCAATCTATTTTTGGTTAGTATATAAAAGAATTCCTCCTTTTATCAAAAAAGAAAGAAGAATAATTGATCCACTATACGAGTCCATGAGAAGGCGATCACACTTTGTGGGGGCAGGGTTGCATGATTAATTTATTTAGGAACACAATAATTTCTTGATGATGGGGCTAAAACTAATTTATAAGGGCTAAATAAAACATTAAGAGCCTGCATGTATATGACAAAATCCATGTTGTAGTCCAAAGTATTTTACAAAACGAGGTTATAGTGACAACCGAATCTTTTGTTTGAATAATAATATAAGTGATTGTGCAAATTAAAAGATCTATTTCAGATTTGTGGATGGAGGAACATAAAATAAGTTAAGGTTTTTTATTTTACAAGGAATAAGTTAAGGTTATTCTGCACAACTTTCACTTTAATCCGTTTCTTACTCTCCACACTTACCGTACCATGATGATGTGTATCTCCATTATTACAGGAGTTACCTTTTTTTTTTTAAGACTTAAGATAGTAGATCAAGGCAAATCATTCATTAAGGATTAAAGTAACAATATAAGATACGAAGATAGTGTCAAAAAAAAAAAGGTAACAATATAAGATGAAAATGGATGCTCTCAAAAAAAAAAAAGATGAAAATGGATATAAAATGAGTAAATGGTACGAGGACTAGATGAGAATCAACAAAGGTGTCTTTACCAAGGTAGCAATTTGGCTTGTTTGTCACCGATTAAGCATCAAAATTTTTTTTTTTTTTTTTATGGAAAGATAGAAAAAGAAGAAAAAATATCCGTGATCCTCAATAATAATAAACCCTAATACACAAAATTGAACATAATGAAATCCATAACGATGGGCTTGCTTGTTTGGGAATTTCTCTATGTTTTGGATTTTCATGGTTGTATGTCTTTATGAATTATGGATTTGGCGAAGATGTGTTAGTATTATAACATGATTATAAATGAATAAACACAACTATTGAAAATATTATGATATGTAAAAAGTCCTATGCACAATGGCGGAGTCAGGAATTTTATAGAGTCTGGGCAAAAAATTTATCGCAAAACGTTACTTCATTCCTGCGAATAATTTCACATTTTCTGCAGATAATTTCACATTTTCTGCGGATATATCTTTCCTGCGATCCTAAAATCCTATGGTATTACCTCACCTGGGAACCTAAATCCTTGGCAAAATCTGCAGGAAATGTGTTTCCTGCGGAATTTACACAAAAATTCGCAGGAAAAGCTAAAAGTTCTAGTAATGGCTGGACTTGCTACAAAAAAAGTTGGAGCTGAGCCTAAGCTAGTGCCCAGGCTAGTTGGGGGATGGCTCCGCCCTTGCCTATGCCTCTGATAGCGTCTCTGAACCATTGTGCATTAAGTTTTGCGAGCTTTGAGAAATTCTTCTTACAGTTGACACTCTTCTAAACTGGGATGGAACTCTAAAAAACAAAAAAAATAATTTAATGAAAATAAATAATAAAAATATATATCATAATAAACATGTACAAAAAACCCTGAAAAATATAAACAAAAATAATCATTTTAAAGTCTTACATCTCCCTCTCATATGTGTCTGATGACGTGATGAGCATACAGGTCGAGGACTAGTGTGTCTTCTAGGCTATCATGATACGTATCGTTGGGGGCAGCATCGCATTCTGCATCTCAGCATCCGCATGCTCTTCTAACTCGTCATGTTGGGCCTTTGCTTCCTCGGGCTCAAGCTTTGACACCTAAGATAGTCTGAGAATGTCACACATGACCTTTCTCACTCATGCCTACCAAATCACTCGCTCTGGCCGAGACAGTCAAGGTCAGCTTGTTGCTTCTAACATGATCGGGGTGTGCCAACATATTTGAAAGAAATAAAATAAAAAATACATATAAAAATAAGTATACTAAAGCAAATTCCGAGACAAATCAACATTCGTCACACATGATATCACTCCTTCAAGATATTCTCTCCTTCAAAATATTCCTCGGTAAAAATTGAAGATCATCTTTCTTCTTAGTTGATGATATCACTAGGGTCTTGTTCTCCCAAGCTGTTAAAATTTCTTGTTAGTTTGTCTTAGGAGTTAGGCCCTCGCATCTACCAAGTTTTATATAACCGATATTGGCAAAAATAAAGTCAAAAAAATTAATAAAAATTTGTTTCGTTTATATTTAATTTTTAATATGTTTTTTCTTATTTTTATTAGAATTAAATCACCATTAGTTGGTGGTGCTAGAAAATAACGAGTTTCTAGACAAAAAAAAAATAAATAACGAGTTTTGTTTTATATTCTGAACGAAGACCAAAATGTTGGAATATTTTTTACTTTTTTTGAAGGAATGTTGGAATATTATTTATTTAGTACAACAATGTTAAATTTCATAGGGTCCTATTTGGCTCAAAGAATTAGTTTATACAGTTACACATAGAGGATTTGGTTAAAAAAAAACATATAAGATTAAACATGTTTTTTGTCTCTATAGATGTTCCAATTTATTCATTTTAGTCCCCCTAATTTTATTTTTAACCTTAAAATTTTCCAAAAGTTTTTCTGTTACATTTTTAATCTTTGCTTGTAAGTTGGATCATGTGTTTCCTTTAAAAAAAAATTGTATGATGTTTAAAATATTATAAGATTTTTTCCATAAACTTCTTGTTTTTTTTTTTTTTTTATCAAAACATGTTTGTAAAAAAAATAATTCAAAATTTTGAATGATGCACATAAGTTGATTTAAAAATAAAAGATTAAAAATGATATGTAATAGAAATTTTTTATTAAGACTAAAAGTCTAAGAAGTTTTTTAGAGAGAATAAAATAAAATGTTGAAATATTTTTTGAGCTTTGACTAAAAAATATTGATTTTGGACACAGCCAGCCGCCCCAAACCCAGACCAAGGAAGGACTTCCCGCTTCTCCCTCTATTTGTCTGTCTGACTGACTAATGAATAATGAATGAATGATAACCTAATCTTACGTTTCATTTTTCATTCAACTTTGCACTCTTCATTCAAAGTCAACAACGATAACGCATTTCTTCTTCCTTTCCCTTCCGATCTTTCAAACGGTTTAGGTAAGGTTTTTTCATCTTCATCTTATCTTATTTCTGACACACACTGCTTCTTTTAGATCTGGAACTCGTTTTTGTTATATATTCAGATTTGTATTCTATATGACTTGTTTATTAAAACACACGCTGTTACCGAGTTTGTATTGGAACTATTAGGAATAATACATGAATTTTATTTGAAAATGTCAAGATACTGAAGTATGATTAGATGTCTATGTTATGACATGCCAAGATAGGGAAATAATATGATTGATGTCTGTGTAATTATAAAATTCATTTTTATTTATTGGGCTCTAAGTTTGCATAGTGATACTTGATGAATATTGGAAATAAGGAAATAATTAATTACTTACAATGCTGTCAATAGCGGCTATAGTGGTGTTGTAGCGCCTATAGCATTGCTGAATTTGAACAATCTGCTATTTTATGGTGTTGTAGCGCTATAGCATAGCTGAATTTGAACAATCTGATGTTTTATGAGATCTGCGATTGACAACACCTATTACCAATCAAATAAGGAATGAAAAACAATTGCAGATAAGGAGATTATGCTTACACTGACATTTTGTTGTGTTATTGATTGCAGATCTTTGAATTCAAGTCTAACATAGCATATAAATCATTGCTTGCTATCGCCATGGAAGATCAGCATTTGTTGGAGACAAAGGAAGCAAGTTCCCAAGCGGTTGAGAAGCTGCAAGTAGATGCTTCTGCCATTCAGATTGAAGATCGGGATAAAGAGACAAAATCTCAGAATGTTGTTCATGATGGCCCTAAGTTTGACAGTAAACTGGATGATACATCGGACGTGATAACGGATGACAATGATGAAGAGAAAAAAATCAATGTCACTGGAGATTCTGGTTTAGCTCCGATCAATTCTGAAACTGAAATTGATAATGTTGGAAAAGAGTATTCTGGTGGAGATAAGGTGGAGGCCAACAGAAATTTTGAGGCTAAAAGTGAAGATACAAATCTAGATGAAATGCACAAATATGGACAGGATGATTTGGCTAAAGCAGAGAATGACGGTAGAGACATAGAATCCACAGATATGGATCAGAAGGCAGATGAAATTCCAAGTGAGGACAACAATTTGGACCCTGTATTTGATGGAACCGAGGTTCCGGGGATGGAAGTTAACCGGAGCACATCCACCCGTAAATTGGATGGAGATCAGGACAGTCCAGGTGTGGTTGAGAAGGCAGTCGCTCTTAAAAATCTTGTAAAGGAGAAAAGTGCAGTGGCAGTCTCCACTATGCTGCGCCGCCTTTCTGGAAAAAGTGATGAAGCTGATGTGGGTGATTTTGATGATGAAGGCAAGAATGTTTCAGATGTCTCAGAAGTTAATGAAGCCAAATTGGTTTCTGAGAAGCCAGTGGAGAAATCTGCTTGGAATCCCTTAAATTATATTAAGAAGTCATTTGATGTTGATGTGGAAAACAAAACTGATCAGAGGGATTCAGTAACAAATGGTCCATCATCACCAATAGCCATGAAAGGAAGGATTATATTGTACACCAAACTAGGGTGTCAAGAATCTAGAATATTTAGGCTATTTTTACGTACAAAAAGACTTAGGTTTGTGGAAATCAACATAGATGTATACCCTAGTAGAAAGATGGAGTTGGATAAGATATCTGGATCTACTTCTGTTCCCAAGTTGTTTTTCAATGAAATATGTATTGGAGGCTTGAGTGAGCTTAAAAACTTGGATGAATCTGGAAAGCTTGATGAGAAGATTGACTTTCTTATTACCGAAGCACCGTTATTTGAGACCCCATCACCGCCTTTTTCTGGAGAGGATGATATTTCCGTTAGTGGGGCAGTTGATGAATTGGCTCTTGTTGTACACAAAATGAAAGAATCTATTACTGTGAAAGACAGATTGTACAAAATGCGCAGGTTTACCAACTGTTTTTTGGGATCTGATGCTTTAGACTTCTTATCAGAAGATCAATATTTGGAAAGGCAAGAGGTAAGCTTGTTTAGTTGTCTTAGCTTTGGGTCTAATGTGTCAATAGACACCACATAAGTGATTCCACAAATTCATACGTAATCAAACAAATCATACACTAAATATCACATAAATTTACTTGGATACAGTTTCATGATTAAACAAATCATACGCTAAATTTCTCATGATTCAGAAGATCATATATAATGTATTACATAAAATGAGGTCTAACTGTACTTTGAATGACATAATCAAACAATTCATATCACACTTATCACATAGATTCTTTCAAATACAATTTGTAGGTCTTATCAAAGCAATCAAAAAAATTATACACTAAATATCCATAGATTTAAAAGATCATATATAATAATGTATTGCATAGAACTCTATTTTGTTATGATTTGAATAACACAATCAAACAAACAAATCATGCACTCAATATCCCATAGATTCATTCGAGCACAATTTATTTTTGGCTTCACAAAGCCATTGTTTTTCTTCTTTTTTTTTTATTTTGTCTGGTGGTGCAGGCTGTTGAATTTGCTCGAAAGCTTGCTGACAAATTTTTCTTTCGACATGTTCTTGAGTGAGTCTATATTAAGAGTTCTGATTTTTAATGTTTAATTTGTTTTGTTGTTACAAAGTTAACGATATTTACTAATTTTTGTTTTGATTTAGTGAAAATTTATTTGAAGATGGCAATCATGTATATCGCTTTTTGGATGATGATCCAATTGTGATGTCACAATGTTACAATATTCCAAAGGGTATTATTACCATTAATCCAAAGCCTATCGCAGAAATTGCATCAAGGCTGAGATTTCTGGCCTCTGCAATGTTCGAAGCCTATGCTATTGAAGATGGATGTCGCGTTGACTATACAAGTTTGCATGGAAGTGAGGAGTTCGCCAGGTGCCTTCATTATTTTTTGTATTTTGGTTTCCGTTAGAAGTTTAGAACTCTGACGCTTTATACGATATTTGATAGTCCATTCAGTCATTTTGCAAGTTCACATGCTATTTGTTGACATTGTAGGTATCTGAGAATAGTTGAAGAGCTCCAAAGAGTTGAAATATTGGATTTGTCTAGAGAAGAAAAGCTTGCTTTCTTTATTAATCTTTATAACATGATGACCATCCATGCAATCTTAATATTGGGTCATCCAGATGGAGCATTGGAAAGAAGGAAATTATTTGGAGAGTTCAAATATGTTATAGGTGGTTCCACCTACTCCCTTTCAGCTATTCAAAATGGAATATTGAGGGGAAACCTACGACCTCCATATAACCTTAAGAAGCCATTTGGTGCAAAAGATAAACGCTTAAAGGTAAGCTATTTTGTTGTTGTTGTTTGGCACAATCACTTTCATGTTTAACTTATTTTACAATCACATGCAGACTTTGATCAGTTTTTGATGTTCACGTTGATTCATTTATTTGATAGGTTGCACTCCCTTACCCCGAGCCTATGATTCATTTTGCTTTGGTATGTGGCACCCGATCTGGGCCTGCCCTTCGATGCTATTCTCCTGGAAAAATTGACGAAGAATTATTGGATGCAACTCGTAATTTCCTAAGAAGTGGAGGTCTTGTGATTGATTTGACGGCAAAGACTGCATATGTCAGCAAGATTCTTAAATGGTTAGTTCTTTTGAACAAATAAAACAACTCCTTAATATCTTATACACTAGCACATTTTATCTAACACAACGAGTAAGAAACCTTTTACAATTCTATACTTAGTTGAATGTTTCAAATTCAAAGTACGTAAGATTTTAATGTGATATGTAAAATTTGTAGAAATATCAATTAACAATATGTCAGTTAAAATAAAATAACCATTCCTCATTGTTCATGTTTAGGTATAGTATAGATTTTGGCAAGAGCGAGGTTGAGGTGATCAAGCATGTGTCAAACTATTTAGATCCAACTGACTCAGCAATATTATTGGACCTGCTTGCCTCTTCTGAATTGAAGGTTACATATCAGCCTTATGACTGGGGTTTGAACTACTAGATCACGCTATTGAAGTGTTATGTAAATATTTCCCGTATGTTAATTTTGATCTATACACAGACGACCACATAAATCATGTTGGCTGTTTTGACCATTCTAAAGCTAAAGGATAGAGTGGTAGAGTAAGAAAGAGAGATATAAGACTTGAGGAAAACATGTTTTCATTATTTCCTATCTTTCTATTTACCGTCTTAAATTTTCATACTTATTGTTTGATAAATTATGAAGATCCATCTGCTCATTTTACTTTGCAACCTTGAATTTGTGACGCAGTTGAATTACTTTTCTTAGGATAGTGAATGTTGTTAGCGTACCATGATAATGTGTATCTCCATTATTACAGGCGTTACTTTTTTTTTTCTTCTTTTTCTTAAGATAGTAGATCTAGGATATTCTTTAAGTATTAAAGTGAAAATATAAGATATTTTATTTTTGAGGCAGTAACAATATAAGATGAAATTGGATATAAAATGCGTAACTGACCCGAGGAATAGGTGTGAACTAACAAAGTTGCCTTTGTTAAGGTAGCAATTTGGTTTGTTTGCCACCAATAATTAGGTTTTGATAGAATCGTAGAAAGTGAATAAAAATTCGGGTTAAATACCTTTTTTTTATCTTTTAAGTTTGACAAAAATACCGAATTAATCCTTTTAAGTTTTTTAAGTTTAAAATATATCCTTTAAGTTATTTTAAGTTTTAAATAAGTCCTTAAAATTGCTAGTTTAATGAACATATTTAAAAAAATAAAATCAAACAGGTTCTTAAAAAATTTAAGGGACAAACAAGACCCATTTAAAATTTATAAAATTTAAAGGATTGACATGATATTTTTGTCAAATTTAGAAAATTTAAAGATGTATTTGACCTAAAAATCTACGATTCTCAATAATATCATGGTGAGTCTATGCATGATGTGTCTATGCAATTAATATTGTCTACCCCAAATGTTTAGTCAATATTTCTTGTGAATGATTTTCAAAATAATGAATCACATAATACACATTCGAATTTGGATAACGCAAGATCAATTTACACGACATAACTAGTTACATAAGAGAAAAAGTTGTGCAAGGAATTGAGCGACAACACAAGGGCACTAGGCATTCGTCAATATTAGGAGTGGGCAAAAAAACTAAAATCTGAACTGAACAAAAAAAAAAAAACTGAACAATTACTAACAGTTCAGTTCGGTAACTAAAATTCAATTTCATTTGTTTATTTCATATTTTTTTCAAAGGTATCAATAATAACAATTCAGTTTAGTTTGGAACAATTCAGTTCGGTTTGAAACAGTTCAATTCAGTTTGAAATGCAACAGTTCAGTTCAGTTATTTTAAATTTAACAAACAGTTCAGTTTTCATCCCGAACTAAACTATATCCACCTCTAGTCAATACAAATCAAGATACTCGGTAAGCACTGCACGCAAGTCATTGTGCTGAGCTTGCTCACTTAGGTGTTGGGCGCCCTTTGAGCTGTGTTTGGTTATATTTACCATGACTATTATTTTTTCCACCCTGTTGCCTTCTCGCGCGCCCTGCAAAAATTCTATAAATATCCCTGATCTGGATTACGTAATCCGAACCAGATTGTCAGTGTTTCCGGAATATATAATCCGAACAAATACGATATGAATATTTTGTGTCTTTCTTTGATATCAAGGGTCTCTGTTGACCCTTGTCATACACTAAGTTTTGACCAATTAATATTTTTACGCATTTTAAATTAGTCATTTTGTTTTTATTTGTATTTTAGTCATGTAAACATTTATATTTGTATTTTTAGCTCGTTAAAATATTTTTATTCGTATTTTAAATAGCTAATATTTTTATTTTTATTTTGGTTGGTTAAAACATTTTTCATTCGCTTTTTCAAACAATTAAATATTCTCGTCGTTGTTAATTTGTAATTTTCAGTGGGTTAAAACCTTTTTAGTCGCATTTTAAGTAGTGAAAATATTTTATTCGTATTTTGAGTAGTTAAAAGTTTTGTTCGCATTTTTGTACGGTTAAAACCATTTTGTTTGAGTTTTTAGGCATTTAAAGTTTTTATTCGAACATTTATTTAATTAAAATCTTTTTGCATGTATTTGTAGATAAATAAATTTCTTTTCCGCTCATACATAGTTTCTAGTCATCTCAGTCGAAATTTCGGTAGGGAGATTACTTTGAAGTACCTCATTTGGCTCCGAAGGGACAATTTTAATTATTATTATCTTTTATTTTATTTTATCAATTTTTATTATTATTAAATTTTTTTCTTTTTAACCATTTGAAGATAAGTCACGTAAGTGACATTTTTCTTCTTCTTTTTCATTTTTTTTATTATTTTATTTTTAAGTCCAATCCATGTGTCCTTATTTCATTGGTCCTTGCAGTCTTTTTCTCCAAGTTTCAGTCAGACCAAGTGCAATGGCTTGTTGAATCATTGTAGTGGGGGGTGTTGAAATTGAAAAAAAACTGAGTTGGAGGAAAGAGATGATGAACAAGTTCAGCTAGTTGAAAGTCTAGCCCATAAAGACACGTGGCGCGACACGATTGCATGAAACAGGCATGTGCGATGCACGCGCCGACAGGGCGCGTGAGAGACTGGAAGCGCGGAGAGAGAAAGAGAAATGGATAAATGTTGTGACACTTGGCATGTTTTGATTGGCTGCTTGGATTTTTATCTTCTTAATAATTTGGACTCAATTATTTCATTGCAAATATTTTTTTTTTGTTTTTTTTTTACCAAAATTCATGATTTTTTTTTTCTTTATAAATAGAGACTTGGATTATTTGATTTGGACACAGAAAAAAAAACCAAGTTTTTCACTCTCTAAATCTTATTATTAGCTTTTCTTTTGAAGTTTTAGTCTTTATTTAGTGAAATGGATCCCAATAAAAATCAATTCAACACCCAAAATTCTTCTGACTACCCATCTAGCTACCAAAATCCCAACAATTATCAACACCCAAATCAATTTTCCAACCAACATCCTCAAAACCCAAATCAATTCCCCAACCAACATCCTCAAAACATGCCTAATTTTGGTTTTGCCTCAAATTTCAATCACTCGTCCTCTGTTCCAAACAACTTTTATCCATATTATAGATCTATAATGGGATATCCATCTCAAACACCCCCATTTAATGGTTATATGTCAATGGTGAATGAAAATTTTCAGAGTGTTGGTGAATATCCTGAATTTTCATCACAAATAAATCGTGGTGGAATGACAAGAGTTAATGAAGTCACTCCAATTCCAGAGGATACAACTCCTAAGAGCAAGAAAAACCAGCAACCATCATGGAACACTGAACACAATTTGGTGTTAATTAGTGGGTGGATAAAATATGGAACATGCACTGTTGTTGGGAGAAACCAAACAAGTGAAGAATATTGGGGTAAAATTGCTGAGTATTGTAATGAACATTGCTAATTCGATTCTCCGCGCGATGCAGTTGCATGCCGAAACCGTTTTAATTATATGAGCAAATTAATAAATAAATGGGTTGGTGCTTATGATGGCGCTAAGCGTTTGCAAGGAAGCGGTTGGTCGGAAGATGATGTTTTGGCAAAAGGCCATGAATTATATGCATGTGGGAAGAATGTTCAATTTACTTTAAAGGAAGAATGGCGCGCTCTCCGTGATCAACCACGTTATGGTAGTCAAATGGGAGGAAATGTTGAGTCAGGAAGTAGTGGATCTAAGAGATCTCACGAGGACTCTGTAGGATCTAGTACTCGTCCAATGGGTAGGGAGACACATAAAAAAAAAGGTAAAAAGAAAAGCAAGGACGCTGCTGCCTTGGAGGAAGTGGAAAAGGAGTGGGTTGAATTCAAATAAATCAAGGTGCAAGAGATTGAACAATTGAAAGAGTTCACCTTGGTGCAACAGGAGAAAAACAGATTGAAATTAATTGCAATCCAGTATTTGTTTGTATTCGGTCAAAATTGTTAGTGTTGTCTAGACCTCAGTGTTTGTTTTAATAATTGTCAGTGTTGTCTAGTCCTCGGTGATAGTCCCTAGTGTTGTCTAGTCCCCCGTGACTTATTTCACCTACTATTTGCTTTAATAATTATGTCCACTGTGTGCCCATTATTTCACATACTATTTGTTTTAATAATTATGCCCACTGTGTGCCCATTATTTCACCTACAATAACTTATTTCAAATCCGTCATTGTCCACCACACAATGTACTTATATATAAGGACTCATATCTACTTCCAATTTCACAAATCTCATTCATATCTACTTCCACTTTCACAAATCTCGTTCATATCTACTTCCAAAAAAACTATCAAGACACTTATATCGTCAACCGATTTATTCAGCGTCGAAAAATAGAGGAAGGTAGTGGATCTCGTAGTAGAAAATATTTAAATAGAGATCATGCAGCGGCAAACCAAAGACTCATTGACGACTACTTTGCCAATGAGCCTACATATGACGATGCAATGTTTCGTCGTCGGTACCGGATGCAAAAACACGTTTTCCTTCGAATCATTGGAGAACTTTCAATTAGTGATAACTACTTCACCCAGCGAGTTGATGCCGCCAACAAAGAAGGTATATCACCGTTAGCCAAATGCACCACATCAATGCGAATGTTAGCATATGGTGTGGCAGCAGATGCGGTCAATGAATACATCAAAATAGGAGGTACTACAACATTGGAGTGCTTACGTAGATTCTGTAAAGGAATCATACGATTGTATGAGCAAGTGTACCTGAGAGCACCAATCCAAGATGACCTTCAAAAAATACTACATGTTAGTGAAATGCGGGGGTTCCCAGGGATGATCGGAAATATTGACTGTATGCACTGGGAGTGGAAAAATTGTCCTAAAGCATGGGAAAGTCAATTTACCAGGGGGATAAGCTCACGAGAACTAATATATATTATTTGAACACATGTTAAAAGAGTGTATTTGTAATAATTTTGTCTTAAAAAATCGTGTAATAAAATAAAAAGCAATTAGTGTGGCATATTCAAATTTTTAAAAGTATAAAAAATTGTTTGTCTTAATACAAATTTCTACTTTTAAGTTCTTTAACATACTGTCATTTGGATCCAAATTATCATGACCCTGCATATTTTAATCATGTGTATAACATTTTAATTACACTTCTATCATCATGCTTTAGAGATATACATTTTTGTCCACCGCTCCATTATTTACATTTTTGTCCACCTTGTCCACCGCTCCATTATTTTCATCAAAAGAAAGAGAGATAAATGAAATACAACAAAAAGGTCAAAATACTTTCAACTGCTTTTCCACCGTTTGCACATTTCTATCGTATCCACCACCCCAAATTAACCAAGTATGGGTGTAGATCACTATGTATGATACAAGTACCATATGTGTACTTGGTATTGATATGCATCCGGTACAAATACTTCATCACTTTAGAAGTACTCATGCTTCGGAGGTTCTATCTCTATAATATATTATAAGTTTATTTGTATTTAGACCGACAAATATCACTTTAAACTCATACAAAAACAACTACAAAGTGTCAGATTCGAATATAGATGCCCGTGTCTAGCCTAACAATATATATAAAAAAATAAAAAATAACGACAAAAGTATCATTTTATTAATATAAGGTGAAATACAAAGTACAATTAGCACTTAAACCACATAAGCAGGTAAAATGTACAAGGAGTACCAAGCCCAATGAAACCAAAAAAAGATAGAAAAACACTTCCAAAAAACCTCAAAATCAGCTTCTCAAATTGTACTCTATAGGATGCATCGACCAGTCATAAAATAAACATGGTATCCCCTTCTTCGTAGCCGATATCCATTTTCATGAAGCGCCTTGAATATGATCCACCACCTCCGACACCGATGGTTTTCCCCAAAAAAATCAATTATTTCTTATCTTTCAAATTGTCCAAAGAGTTGTGTCAAACCAACGTTGATCCTTTTTTCTCTTTCCCATCCCAAAGAAGAGACATCAACCTTGGAACAGGGAGAAATTATTTTCTGGAAAAATAAACCTCAAACAATATCAATTTGACCCTTTAAGATTTTATACTAAACTAGTGTCAAGACAAACACTAATGTACCCGTTTTTTCGCTTTTCTATTGCGCTTAGCTGTATGTTTATTTTATCATATTTTGTTATAAATTTATTGGAATAGACCTTAATCAATTAAAGATTAACTTATATTGGTTTTATTATAGTGAAATGATTTCTATTATCATGGGATTTAAATGGTTTTCTTATTAAAATTTATAATAATATCATAAAAAAGATAAAATAGTAATTTAAAAAAGATAATATCGAGAAGAAAAATGTAAGCCAAAACCATGTATTTTCTTTATATATAGTAGAATCGAAGCTGAGACCTTGAGATGAGCACACTCCAATATCCGAAGCTAGTACTATCGGGCCAACCAAAGTTGGTTTGAAATCAATATTATTTAATTTGATCTTGTTAAATTTGCCTCGAAATTGGTTTTGCTGGAGGTGAACTCGTGACACAATTTTATAAACTGTGGCACGATTTTTAGGCAGAATGCAAGGAAGCTACTAGAAGCAAAATCGTGGCGCGATGGTAAAAATTGTAGTGCGATTTTGGGATATGGATGTAGTACTGTGTTGTGTACTATCTTTATCGTGGTACGATTTAAGCAAATCGTGACACAATTTTGCACTAGTTTGAACACTATTTAAGAATTCACTGTTCATTTTTAAGTAAGAGTTTCAAGAGAGATAAACTTAAGAAATCAAATGAAGTAACTGTCTTTGGTGATGGTTCTTTTGGGCTGAGAAACATTTGTAAACATATTAGGTGATTGAAATAATTGAGTCTCTTGTTATTGGTAAGAGATTGAGAAAATAGTAGAAACTATGTTTTGTTCTTAGAGAGCTTGTTGAAGCTAAGTTCTTGTAACCATTTTATGTCTTTGTAAAGAACTCATTGATAGTGGATTAGAGAGATCAATCTCTCTCCAGAGGAGGTCATTGTTGGACAAAACTTGGTAAACATTTTTTGGTGTGTTTGTTTCTTTTCTCGATTTATCTTTTGTTTGTGGTTTTGTGCTTTACACCTGGTTCCTACATTAGATCTATGTTTGAGGATTGCATCAACCAAGCAGACGTACGGTCATATCTCTTAATTAATCGATCCTTTAATCAGATACTATTTTTAAAAAAAAAGTTATAGGATTGTATCAACCATTCTTATGTTATCAAATTCGTACATTTTTAACATGTTTCACTTCATTTTAAATGCACACATGATGTTAACAAATTTACTGTCATTACAATAATCCATACAAATGCAAATAGAGACAAAAATAAAATAAATATTTCACATTTCATAATCATTCTATAAAATTGATAGTAATGTCGAAAACTATGTAATTACCATCCTAAGATTACAATTTAAGTATTTAAGTCATTGCATTGTGTGGTTGAAGTGATCACGTGCATCATGCAGGTGACTGAAGGACCATCATGTGATAAAGAGTATTGGCTTAGCTATGATAAATACTTTTTGTCTAACTATTTAAGTTGAAATAGAGGCTCCATCAAAATAATGCCATGTGCAGGGTCTCCATGGAGACCACCACTAAAGAATAGATGATCTAGCAACGTCACCACTAATACAAGTCGTATATAGATTTGGCGCAAGGCATTTGTCTGCATGTTTCCAAGTTCCAACAGTATTGTACTCTTTAATAATTAATATATTTTTGTTTTATCTATTCATTTATCTATAGTACTATTATACTATATCTAAAATGAATACGTTAATTAGTTCTAGGATTAAACTTTACTTCTCAAAGTTTCATTGGTTTCAACAGGATTGTCCAATTCCCTAGCATAAAGCCATAAATAAACATATTCGTGGTAAAAATTGTAAAATTACAGTTATGAGTATATCTTAATTAAGTTGAGGTTTTGTTTGAGAGTTTGAAAGGGAGGAGATTGGAGGGATTCGAAGATACTCCCTCCGTCCTAAATTGTATGATGTTTTGGGCATTTCACACATATTAAGAAATGTAATTAATATTGTGTGGGAAAAAGATATTATGAGTTGTTTTACAAAATTGTCCTCAATAAATGATATGAGAAATATAAATGAAGGAATTGAAAGAAGAGAGTAATAAATAGTTAAAGATATAATATGAAAGGTAACATTAATTTTTCATTGGTATTGTAAAGCGACATATAATTTGGAACAAATATTTTTTCTAAAGTGACATACAATTTGAGGGAGTATGAAATATAGAGAAATCTTTCTCATTTTTTTAAGGGGTATATTTTTATAGAATGATAAATTAATATTTATGATTAAGTTTTTTTTTTTTTTTTTTTTTTTTTTTTTTAAGAATATAGACTAATTTTGAAAAATTCACAAAACTCTCCTTCAACATTTTTTGAGATCCTCCAAATGAGGAGGATTTTGTGTTATGAAGAAAAACAAACCCCGAAAGCCTCCTTCTTAATTTTTTCTATTTCTTTCAATTGCCCATTTTTTTTTCTTTCAAAACCATCCCCTGTGTTCCCCTTCAAACTCGCAAACAAAGCCTAAAAGTCTAAAACATGCTATAAGAGATTTATCAATAATGATTTTGTAAAGAATTACATAATTGAGTCATAAAAAACGAATTCCATTCTCCTCTCTTCTCTTCTCTCCTTTCCAAACCTTAGTCGTCACCAATTTTCTTCTTCTTATCTACTACAAAAGGGTGCTTTAAGGAATTTTGATCAAAAATCACACCTCCAAATTGTTTTTCCTTCTTGGTTAGTTAAATAAGTGATCTTATTTCGTTTATTTTTGTGATTTCATCGTCTTTGCACGACTGTATTTTTATTTTCCGTCTTTTTGCGGTGAATTTTTTGAATTCTCGCCATAGTGTGGTACATAATAAATGTTTTTGGAAACTAGCTCTCAATACTTTCTTATTGATGCTTATAAAATACTCCCTCAGTTTCAAAATGAGTGTCGCTTTAGTCAATTGCACACAGATTAAGGAATGAAATAAAGTAGTCAAATGTCATAACAATTTTACCAAATTATCATAATCAACTATTGATTTGTTTTTCATTAAAGAAAAAATAATACTTTGGAAGTAATGTAACATAATATTAATTGAAGGGTACAATTAAAAATAAAAAGTTATCATTGCATTGGAAACTGAAAGTGACATTCATTTTAAAACAATTTTTTTTGCTAAAACGACACTCATTTTAAAATGGAGGGAGTACCTCCTTCACCATAAATGCAAGGTACACAATTTCTATCCACTTAATACCTCACACACTCAATACTTCCTTAACTTTTTTTTTTAAACACTTCCTTAACTTTCTTATCGAGTGAACATAAGAGTATTTGCATGTACCACCTCCAACATCAATCTCAACGACAACTATTCAATCTCGACCACTCATCTCGATCACGAACCAATAATTATTTGAAACATTGTTATTTTTATTGATTCATAAGCATTTTAAAACCAGACCGATAGAGGTGTCTAACTAAAACAACACCAATACATATGCTTTGTAATCCCTAAAGCTTGCCATGAATCAAGGAGGGAGGGAGGGACCACGAAACTTGTCTTCATCGTGTCCTAATTTAGCCAGAACCGGAGAAAAAGGGGCAGCTCGGAAATCTCAATATGCAAAGACAATTTGAGTAATGGGGATAATGTAATTAATTTCAAAACATCTCAAAGTAAGGTGTAATTCTCTGATGTTGAACTTTTATATAAATTATTAATTAAATGGCTTCTTAAAATGCAACATTGATGTGTACTTTTCATTGGAATCATGAGATTAATTACATTAGTTGGTGTCTTAGGGATGATATGATGCATTTTGTTAAGATGTTATCTTCTTGGTCCACCACTATTTGAGAGAGGGAAAGATTTTGAGTCTCCTTCAATCTCTTAACTAGATTTAAAATTTGGGTCATCAAAATGTATCTTTGAAGTAGACTCATAATTTGTAGCCAACATATATTATGAAGTGCTTCAAATTTAATTCTATTATTCTCCGCGTTAATTTTTATTTTTGAAAAAGTTAAATTAGCCCATCCAAAATGACACCGAGGAGAATAAAACATTTTCACAATATTTATTTGCTAGAATGTGATTAAAAATGTGTATAAATTTTGTAAACTAACCATTGCATACAAATCAAACTCTACGTATATAAAAAGGGACACATATACAAAATATCAATGTCCTGAATAGATAAGCATTTCCCTAACTCATAGTTATTTCTTTAATTAGACAAATAGTAGTTGAATGATAATCATCAACAGTACTAATGAGAGGCGTTTAGCTGGTTTTTCAAGTTGATAGAACATCTAATCCCTCAAAGCTCCACTCTACCTCCCTACTTATTACTAATAATGACAATATTTACTGCTGATTCACTTCATCTGCTCTCTAATCTCTAATGTTAATTGCTAAACCAAAACTCTCTTTCTCTTACCAAAAGAGGGTCTTAGTTCAATCTTGATTCTTGCCTTTAAAGTTTAATTTTTTCTTGCTTCTTAAGCAGCCATAGTCCACAGATCTGGGGCAATAGTGGTTGCCCCCTGCCCCTACACAATATTTAAATAATTAATTTATAATTATAATAAAATAACATATGATCCAATAAGATTATAATAAAAACAAAAACACATAACTTGCATCTGTTAACTTTGACAAATCCTATGTGTCAGCTATTTAGTGGCATTAGGTGATTATAAGTAGTTGATTGTTTTTTGTTTTATTCAAATACTAGTAATGATTTTAGATTTGGGTTATGTGTCACAATCTCATGCCATTACACAATCAACAACATCACTAACCATTGAATCAAAATCAAACAATCCACATTTTAATACAAAATTCAACTATTATTCAAAATTAAATATTAAATTTAAATATAAACCGTTTAATCTTAATCTGACGACTATCAATATGAAATCATATAACATAAATTTTTCTTGGTACTAACAATATCGTTGTAAGTTTAACTCAATTGATAGAAACAATACCTAATATGCACAAGATCCAAAGTTCAAATCCCAGAAAAAAAAAGGTACTAGCAATAACATGTTGGATTTGAGCTTAATGTTTAAAATTTTAAAAACAACCACAACACATCTAATTATATTTTGTCAAAAATCATATAGACTCTACAATTTAGGAAAATACAAAAGTACTATAAAAATACAAAAATAGTACTACTTTTTAAAGTACATAATTTTATCTAGCTTTGTGTAAACACTAAACACACATTTAGGATTCTCTTTTACTCTTCACTTTTGTCAGTCCTTGGGTTCTGAGTAGTTTCTTTTGGGTTGGGTTGAATTTATTGTAGTAGAATAGAAAGAAACTCTCACCATTCTCAAAAAAATCACCATCTTTCTCACTTCTTTCTCCCACCCATTTTCCAAATCTCTTCAAATTCCATTTCTTTCTACTCGATCCATTCATTCTCTATCTTAAAGTTTCCATCATTTGTCTCTTAACAAGGTATGTTCTGCAAAAAAACATTTTTTTTTTTTGTTCTATTGTTCTAAAAATGTTTTTTTTTTTGGTGAATTTTTGTAGCCATGTTAATGATTTAGTTCAGTTGGAATGAAAATGACTCTGAACTCTCATCATTGCTTTTATTTTTCTATAAAAGGGAAAATCTTTCTTAGGAAATTTAACTTAGAGATCTAGTATTTTTGTTTCATTATTACTTAAGATATCTTAAGAAGCTTCATTATCTTGGATTATACTTTTAATTCTAGATCAGTAGGGTCCTAAGTTGGTTTGAGTGTTTTTTAATAGCTGATTTGCTTTTAAGGTTTGTTTAGTTAAGCTTTAAGTTATGTTAGTAGAATAAGTTAAGTTTTGTGTTTAAACAAGGATAAGTGATTAAGTGTGAATTGTGAATGTGGATTTTTTTTCTTTTTTTGAATTCAGGTGAACCACATTTACTGTAAATTACAGTTAGCTGAGGATGAAAATGTGACCTTCAAGTTTTGGAGATTAATATATGTTAGATGTGATTAATTTTCTGGAATAATGTCTAGAGTTACCAAGTGGAAGATTGAGAAAACAAAAGTTAAGGTGGTTTTTCGCCTTCAATTCCATGCTACACATGTAAGTTTTTTATATTCTACAATTTTTTTACTTCGTTTTTTGGTTTGGTAATTTAAACTTTTCAACTAGATATGGAATTCAGTTTTTTGGTTGTTAGAAGGGGGAAAAATCAAATCCTTGTAACTTGTTATATGAACTTCAATCTGCAACTCAAACATGACCAGTGTGCATTGCACAGTTGGTCAAAGTTGCCATTTAAGCTTCAATCGGAGAATTTATTCAAATCCAGTTGGCATTGTGTTATACTCTGCATACTTGTTATTCAATCTTATGTTCCAACCGATTTGTAAATTTCTTTTCTTCCTTATAGTATCTGATTATTAATTTCTATAGAATTTTCAATTTTTATATTGCCTTCATTAGACATAAGAGGGCCAATTAACCTATGACCTACTTTTCAAATATTTTCGTGAAAAGAAAAACTAAACAAGAGAAGCAGAGGGTCAAGCAAGCTGTTTAAAAGTAAAGTGACAAACTTTTCAGTGGCCGTGGCCCCAAACAATATATTAAAAGTGAAATTAATGGCTCATATTCTATACTAATCATGTGATGGCTCAAGCTTCTGTGTTTGACACTGGTTCTAAACTTCTTTGTTAAGACCAAAATGATTTTCTGTAACATTTCTAGGTTTATACAAACATAGGAAAAATTTAAAATTCTTGGCCAAATTTAGCAGACTGAAACAGTTATTAGGTTCAACTTTCTCCTGCCTTGCTGAAAAGTTAATCAAGCTCTAGATAACATCTGAGTTCTCTTAATCCAAGTATCAGATTCTTTATCAACTAAGTTCGTTTGGAACTGTTAGGATATAGAATAAAGGGAAATTAGAATAGCTAAAGTAAGGTAGTTAAGAGTTGTTAGAGTAGTTAGTTAATCGACTAGTTAGAGTATTTGTATAAATATTAGAATACAAGGATAGAGATCATTATTGAATATTTTAGACATTTTGAATAGAGTAGGGATTGTATTGTGAAGGGGGAAAGCCTTGGAGGATAGATTTCTCTCATTCTTTATAAATCTTTCAATAAAACTGAACCTCATGCTCAGTCACCGACTAAAACCCCTTAATCTTTGTTGCCGGGGTTTGAATGGTGGAAACAGAAGCCAAGAATGATGGCGAGTCTAGTAGAGCCTTGGAGGAAAAAGAATTCGAGTCTGAGAAGGAATGAGAATCTGCATCCCTAGTTAGAGATGGTTCTATTCACAATAATGATCTCTATCCGTGTATTCTCCTATTTATACAAACACCCTCATACTGATCCGCAACAACTCTTAACTACTCTAATCTCCCTTTATTCTATATATTCTATGAGGGACTCATTTGTTTTAGTTATTTCACAAAATTTCCAACCTCTTTCTTGATTATGTGCCATTCAAAAATGTCATCTTGAGAATGTAACATGACTGAAGTAACTTGAAGTTCAATATATGCTGACATGGCCCATAATATTGTCAGCACTCAACACTAAACTTATTGGCCCTTTTTTGGGTGATACCTTTGAGAATTATTTTATTTGAGCAGTCACCATGATTAATTAATTAATTAATTAAAGTAGTTTATATTAAATCAAGGCAATGGATTGCGGAAATACAACTTTGCCGAATCTTCATGACATAAGTATATGTTTAATCAACTTTACTTTTTTACAGAGTTATTGTTATTACTGACATTTACATAGTTGTAGATCTATTTTTTTATGCAGTTACTGACGGTAAATTTTGTTTTTGCGTGGTCTCTAGATTCCACAATCTGGATGGGATAAACTGTTTATCTCTTTCATCCCTGCTGACTCTGGGAAGGTTACATCAAAAACAACCAAAGCAAATGTGAGAAATGGTACTTGCAAGTGGTCAGATCCAATCTATGAAACTACAAGACTCCTTCAAGATATTAAAACAAGACAATATGAGGAGAAAGTTTACAAACTTGTTGTGGGGATGGTAACGTTCTTTTCTGACTTTTAGATGCGTACAAACTATTCTGCCGTAGCATTTATAGAAGTTTAACATGTCGAAACAGAATCACAGCTCAACAATACTAATCACATTGTTTACAGCTTTAAGCAAAATCCTCCATTATATCGCTTATGTTCATGGTGTATATTGAATAAGCCTTATTTCTGGGTCTTTTACATTATCTATACTTTGAGGTCTTGATTATATTCTCTAGAAGCGAGACGCAATAATAAGTGATACTTCTTCTGATTCATTCTTTTTTATGTATTAAGTTTATTGTTCAAAATAACTAGATTTTGACCGTTAATAATAAAATATCATTTATAATGTAAAGAACAACAACTTCATAGTATTTGTAAAATTGAAGTTTCATAACAACTTTATTGCTGCCTGCCACCATTAGAAATGCCTAAGAATTGTCCGTGGCTATTAGTCTTGAGAGAGGTTAGAACTTTTCTGACTTTATTTTTTCCTTAACCAATTCAGGGCTCTTCAAGATCTAGCATCCTTGGTGAGGCCAACATAGATCTCGCTGATTTTGTTGATGCGTTGAAGCCTACAGCTGTTGCTTTGCCTCTTAACGGAAGTGATCCTGGAGTCACACTACATGTGAGGATCTCTGAACTTCATCTTCTCTGAAGTGATTTTCCTGTGTTTACCCTTTCATTCCTTATGTAATTATACAAATATGTTTCGGCACAACTACTAGATGCATTTCTGTTTCCTTGGCATTAATATATCACACATGCATATTTCTTTATAGTTCTTTAGCTACTTAAGATATCATTGGTGTCATATTTAATGTTTTTTCTTCTTCTCATTGTTTGAAGCCAGGTTGCAGTGCAGCTTCTCACTTCCAAAACTGGTTTTAGGTACATTATTGTGAATTATGACATTTAAGGATTTGCTTTAGCTGGACACTATATTTATTTAAGTTATTTTTGCTTTTAGAGAATTCGAACAGCAGAGGGAACTCAGAGAGAAGGGTCTACAAACAACCTCTGACCAAGGTAGTCATGATGAATCTGCTGATAGCAAAGATTCATCTCCTGACCAGAATGTTAATAATCACATTAATAAGGTTTCTTACCTTCTCTCCTCACAAGCGTACTCTATATATAAATATATTATACATATCTGTTGTTTAAATTTCATTTTCTTCTTATTCTCTGTTAGGATATATAATAAAGGAGAATTAGTCATGGATGTTGGTTAGTTATTGGGTTCCTAACATTCTCCTTTGTTTATTTAATGAAATTAGGTTAATTCAAGAGGGAAATTGAAAAGGGAATCAAAATATCTTCCTCGTACTTCTTCACTCGAAGGAGAATCAAGGTTAAATGAAGATTATGCTGACTCAGCTGCTGGATTTGATGGCTCTTCTACTACTTCTGAAAGTGTGTATACTGAGAAGCATGATACGCATGAAGTGGAAAGTCTTAAAAGCACAATGTCTGGTGATTTAGGTGTACTATCCCTCGGACAAAGTCCTCAGCGAGAGAAAGGAGAAGCACCTGACAATCAGTTTCCACCACAGGACAATGCTTGGGCTCATGGTTGGAGCATAGACTATTCAGCTTCAAATAATTTGGCTCCTGCTTCCGAAGACTGTAGCAGTAGCAGTCTTAAAGGAAATTTAGAAGCAGTTGAGTCATCTATTCTTGATCTAAAACTGAAGGTGAGCTCTTTGCAAAATCATTCTGATGAAATAGGTGTTGAAACAAAACTTTTTTCTGAGCAAATTGCTGCTGAGATATCATCAGGAGAAGAGCTAGCAAAAGAGGTTGCTGTACTAAAATCAGAATGTTCAAAGTTTAAAGGTGAATTTGAGCAGCTTAAAAGTTCTAAGTTAAGCTTAGCATTTGCACGCAATGAACCTACTGAGACGGAGAGGGATAGATTATTTCATAATTTACAGTTTAAATGGCATAAGGGGCTTTTGCTCATGGAAGATAAGTTAAGAGATATTCAGAAAGTATCTATGGGATTACCTGAAAGGGATTTTAGGTTCTTTAACTTGGAGTTAGAGAGAGTAGTTGAGATTTTGCAGGATCTCAAACAAGAATCCAGCAATCCAATTTCAGGGACTAAAGTTGTAAACGGAAGAGAGAATGCGAAGATGGAGTTACAAATGGATGGGCAACTTTTAACAGATATTGGGTCCGATGCTGCTTTATTTCAACCTGAAAGCATGGCTCGTTATCTCACTGCATCTGGCCTTGTGGCTCATGAGTTTGATTCTGTAGATCCCACCCTTGCTATGAAGGAGAAAATATTTGAACTTCTAAGGGAGCTAGAGGAGTCCAAAACTGAAAGAGAAGGCTTTGTACGGAAAATGGACCAGATGGAGTGCTACTATGAAGCTCTTATTCAAGAACTTGAGCAGAATCAAAGGCAGATGATGGTTGAGTTGCAGAACCTCAGGAATGAACATTCTACTTGCATATATGCAATTTCTGCTGGTAAGAACGAAATGGAGAAAATGCACCAAAATATGAATGAGCAGATAATGAAATTTTCTGAAGATAGGCGCATTTTGGAATCTCTCAACAGCGAGTTTGAAAAAAGGGCTACTTCTGCAGAAGCAGCTCTTAAAAGGGCTAGATTGAACTATTCTATTGCTGTCGGTCAATTGCAAAAAGATCTTGAACTTCTTTCTTGCCAGGTTCTCTCTATGCATGAGACAAATGAGAATCTCATAAGCCAGACCCTTTCTGATTCTTCACTCTCAAACACTGATGGTTTCCCAGAACTAGTGAATTGTACTAAAAGTTCAGAAGGTCATGCTTCTAATCAATTGCTACGACAAAATCACAGTTCTTCCTTTCATAGACAACATTTGGGTGAAGACGTTTTACTAAGCGATTTGAAAAGATCACTTCGATTGCAAGAGGGGTTATACAAACAGGTTGAAGAAGAAATCTGCCAGATGCATTTTGTAAATATATACTCAGATGTGTTTTCTAAGGCTCTGCAAGAAACATTGCTTGAAGCCAGTCTTAACATTCAGGCCACGGAAGATGAAAAATTTCAACTCTCTAGGCAGCTAGAGCTTTCAAATCAATCCAATGAGTCACTGGTTCTTAGGTTGCAGAACGCTATGAGTGATATCCTCTCGTTAAAGGAGTACAAGGAGATTTGCATAGCAAAGAGCAATGATCTTACTCACCGGAACCAAATTTTAGAGGCAAATTTAAAAGATCTTGGTCATGAAAACAATCTTCTTACTCATAAAATTAATGAGGTAGAAGTCCTTTTGACAGATTATAGAAGTAAATACGTTGCATGCAGTGCAGAGAACTCAGAGTTGAATAACTTATTGAAGAAAGAGAGCCTAGAAAATGACCATCTTCATGATGAAATATCCACTTTGCAGAAAGAGATAATATCTTTCAGAACTAAATTTGATGTGCTGGACTCCATGAATAATGATCTGCAAAATAAAGTCATGTTTTTGTCTAATAAGTTGCAGAAATTAGTGGCATCATATGATGATAGATGCACTGAACTTTCTCTTTGTAGTAGTTCTGCTTGTTTGGATTCAGAATGCAAAGACTTAGAAATTTTGTTATTGCAACTAGGAGAGCAGCAACGTAATGCTTTTGATAGGATCTTGGTACTCGTTGAAGAGAAGAAAACTGTAGTGCACGAAAAACAAATGGCTCAAGTATCTTTAAGCACAGCAGAATCAGATGCTCTTGTCATGAAACAGAAGTTTGAGCGTGATTTACAGCAGATGGCAATCAACATAAGTGTGTCTAGTATCCAGTTGCAGAAACTTGAGTCAGATCTTGAGGTGCTTGTTGAAAAGATCAGTGCTGGTTTTAAATCTGAAGAAAGATACTCTCAGCAACAGTATGAACTGTTGTCTAGTTTTGATCATTTGGAGGCTGAACTTCAGCAACTGAATTCCCGAAATCAGGATCTTAGTCAAGAAATTATAAAGCTAGGTACGTCGGCTAGTGACCTTGAAATGTGTAAGTTGACCTTAGCAGCAATTACAGAGGAGAAGAAAGCTTTGGAGTTGTCTCTCCAGGACAAAACAGAAGAATCTGCCAAGATTTCATCTGAGATTAATTTTTTGAAAAACAACTTGTCTTCTCTACAGGATGAGTTGCGCGATGAAAAGAATTTCAGAGAAAAATCGGAGAAAACAGTCTTAGATCTTACAACAGAATTGAATGAAAAACAACACCAGCTGCAGGACAAAACAGAAGAATCTGCAAAGATTTCATCTGAGATTAATTTTTTGAAAAACAACTTGTGTTCTCTGCAGAATGAGTTGTTTGATGAAAAAATCTTCAGAGAAAAATTGGAGACAACAGTCATGGATCTTACAACAGAATTGAATGAAAAGCAACATCAGCTGCAGGACAAAACAGAAGAATCTGCAAAGATTTCATCTGAGCTTATTTTTTTGAAAAACAACTTGTGTTCTCTGCAGAATGAGTTGCGTGACGAAAAAATCTTCAGGGAAAAATCAGAGAAAGCAGTTATAGATCTTACAACAGAATTGAATGTAAAGCAACACAAACTGCAGGATTCCGATACAAACAGACAAGAACTGGTCCATCTCAAGCAACTGGTGACAGACTTAGAATCTGAGAGATCGAGAGTCTTAGATCTTCTACAGATATCTGAGAAACGTCTTGAAGATGCTTTAAAGGAATCTTCTTATATTGGTCATCTGGAAACTCACTTATCTGAAATGCATGAATGTTCAGTAGCTACTGATGTCGTTATGACCTTTACCAGAGCTCAGTTTGAGGGTCATGTGGAGGAACTTACCGAGAAACTTAATTCTGCGTGCAGACAAGTGGATGTGCTATGTGAGAAGAATCTTGATTTAGAATCTGAATTGAATGCCTGTCTTTCTAGAGAATTGAATTGCATGGAAGAAAATATGACACTGTCGACTAGTCTTGACTACTTAAAATCTGAGTTGGAGGTCTATACTGCTCAGTGTAGAGCACTAATTGATCAAAATAGTGTGGCAACATCAGAG
This sequence comes from Medicago truncatula, assembly GCF_003473485.1. Classification (NCBI taxonomy): domain Eukaryota; kingdom Viridiplantae; phylum Streptophyta; class Magnoliopsida; order Fabales; family Fabaceae; genus Medicago; species Medicago truncatula. The sequence continues at coordinate 36,697,402 of NC_053044.1, forward strand.
CTTAAGGAACACAAGAGTAGGACAGAAAATGTCAGCAATTCTTCTTACTTGCGTGAAAGAGAGTGCGAGCTTGAGGTTGTAAGGCTGGAGCAATTGCTGGAAAGTGTCAGTAGAGATGGGGAAGGACTGTTTTTGTCCAATGAAGAAGCCAAAGTCAAATGTATAGTTCTCCAGGGAAAACTGGATGAACTGAAAACTGCAATTACTTCACTGCAGCAATCAGATAATGAGTTGATAAGGCTGCAGAACCAATGTAATGAGCTTACCAGGAGGCTTTCTGAACAGGTTCTTAAGACAGAGGAGTTCAAGAATTTGTCTACTCATTTGAAGGAACTGAAAGACAAAGCTGAAACTGAGTGTCTTAATGCCCGTGACAAAAGAGGACATGAAGGACCACCGGTCGCTATGCAGGAGTCTCTGAGAATTGCATTTATCAAGGAACAATATGAAACTAAGTTGCAAGAAATGAAACAACAACTGTCTTTGTCTAAAAAGCATAGCGAGGAAATGCTGTGGAAACTACAACATGCAAGTGAAGAAACTGAGAATAGAAAAAAGTCCGAAGATGCTCAAATAAAAGTAAATGAAGAGCTGGGAATGAAGATCTTGGAATTGGAGGCTGAGTTACAGGCTGTAATTTCTGACAAACGCAATTTGTTAAATGCTTATGACCTGTTAAAGGCTGAAAAGGAGTGCTCAGTGATATCCCTTGAATGTTGTAAGCAAGAAAAACAAGAACTTGAAGCTTCTCTTCAGAAATGTAGTGAGGAAAAGTCCAAAATTGAAGTAGAGGTCACCGTTTTGAAAGAATCAATTGAGACTTTGAAATCCAATGTGAATGTTCTGAATGAAGGCAATAGCACATTCTCTTTATTAAATTCTCAAGAAAAATCAACCTCTGCAGTTTGCAGCAGTCGTGAACTAGAGAGTGCAAATTCAATCATCAACATGCAGCCAGAGGTAACTGACTGTTTTATGTATTTTTATAAAACTTTTTTAATTATCAATTATTATCGAAATCACCTATTTTTTAGGATGACTAAATTTATCACTTCGTACAACATGCTCTAGGGGAAGAAAGGGGAATCTGTGATATGTGTGTGTGTGTGTGTGTGTGTGTGTGTGTAAAGTAGTGGTTATGTAACTGTAAGTTTTTAGAGTTTGAACCCTGGACCTACTGGCTAGAGCTTCTTCTTCAGCTCACCAACTGAGCTGTCTGCTAGGGACATGTGGTGAAATTTGGAACCGGCTATCATTTCTTTCTTGTTTTCTTTACCATTTGCCTTTATTTCCCATTTGTTCTCAAACCTAGACTAACTTTGAGGAAAAGGTTATGTGCATTCTCTTAGTGAAATATCTGTTAAAGAGTCCAACGTAAGACAAAAGATGGCCTGAACATGTGTTTATATGTAAGGGCAATCCTCACCTCACAAGCCAGTTTTGCGGGGTTGTGTTAGGCCCAACCACGATTTCTATGAATATCAAAAGCATGCCTTCCTTTATTAATCTTGAGTGGTATGCCTTGACAATTTATTTGCATAATTGTTTTGTAGGATCCTCTTGCATTTAGAGTTACAAATGGATATCAAACTCTAGGAACTGAAGATGATTTGCAGCAAAATGAAGAAAACAAACACCTGGCTTTAGCTCAGAGTTTGAAATCTAGCATTGAGCACCTCAATAAGGAGGTAATTTTTTAAGATGCACAAACATGTTAGGTTTCAATATTTGTCTGATTTAAATTTGATATTTAAGTTTTGTCCTGTGTTTGCAGTTGGAAAGGATGAAAAACGATAATATGCTTCCTACTGAAGATTGTCAAAGCCATGAGACAAGTTTTCCAGGTCTGCAAAGAGAACTGACACAGTTACATGAGGTAATTAGCTTTTTTTGCCTTGTTCACTATGAAAGATTCCTTCATCTAGATTCTTATTAATTCTGTACTTTTGATCAGGCCAATCAAGAGTTAGGAAGCATGTTCCCTGTGTTCAATAAAATCTCTGTCAGTGGCAATGCATTAGAAAGGGTGCTTGCTTTGGAGATTGAGCTTGCTGAAGCATTGCAAGCCAAGAAGAAGTCTAGCATCCAATTTCAGAGGTACATTCTTCTCTACGAAAGTAATATCTGATAAATACTGTTGCATTTCTAAGCACTTCACCTTAAGATTTAGTAGTTAGTTTCATAATTGTTAGCTATAAATCTATTATTCTGTTTTAGGGAAGTTGTTAGTGGAGAATTGTTGCTGATACCATATTGGATTTGAATCAGAAAGAATGATTTGTATTAATTGAATGGAACTAAAATGAGAGTTGGTATAAATAACTAACCAACTGACTAAAACATAATAACAGATTTATGACCAACTAACTAACAATTATGCAACTAACTAACTAATATCACCTTTTATTTATATAAAATTAAAATGTGATAAACACTACAATACATATTTTAATCAGCAAAAGCTTCCTCCACTTCAGTTTCATGCTGAAAATATGCGGAACACCAAAACCAATTTATTCCAAATACTAAAATTTGAATGCAACATATTGGAGTTATTGTTCGGTTCTAGAGCTTAGATGATCCCAATTATAGCAAGTTGCAAGATGAATAGATGTAGTACGGTGGAATACAAGAATCTGTATATTATTTTTTGACTCAAAATAAAACCATAGACATGTTGTCCCGTGAGCATAGCTCAGTTGGTAGGACAATGCATTATTATATGCAGGGGCTGGGGTTCGAACCCCGGACACCCCACTTATTCACCTTATAAGGTGAATTCTAGCCACTAGGCTACCTGACCGAAAAAAAAAACCATAGACATGACAAATACCTACTCATTGTTTTGAAGTGTTTCTTTCTGACTGGTACTACTATCAAATATTTACTTGAAGGAAAATTCTATCATTAATGTTAAATGTTAAGTTTACCACTTATTTGTTAATGGATAAATGCAATATTGCAATATTGTTGACTTTGTTACATGGCATGCATACACATGTAATAAAAAATTGCACTGAGACCGTTCAACCACAATGTTTGAGACATTTTTTTCCAATGTTCCAGTTCTTTCTCGAAGCAACACAGCGATGAAGAAGCAGTATTCAGAAGTTTCAGAGATATTAATGAGCTAATTAAAGATATGTTAGAACTAAAGACAAGACATTCTTCCATGGAGACAGAACTAAGGGAGATGCACGACCGTTACTCTCAATTAAGCCTTCAGTTTGCAGAAGTTGAAGGTGAGAGACAAAAACTGATGATGACTCTTAAGAATACTCGAGCATCCAAAATGGCTCCAAATTCTCCGAACTACTTCAGAGACCATTCCTTATCCCCGCACTAGGGCACCATTTTTTTAGTTTACCACCTTGCGCAGGCCAATAATCCATGCTTGATTAAGAATTAAGATATTCGCGGCCCCATTATATCTTATATTTTGTGTATTATATTAGATATAGATATATAGATTATGTTATATAAGGGGCCCTATCAGCTATATCAAGAGTTATTATATTTTTGCAAGGGTTGGTATGCTATTTCATAGTTTTCATAATGAGGATAATAATTTGTGTAAATAAAGTAGTGTTTGTTCTTGACTCTTGACTCTAAGAATCAAAGTATACATATCCATCCCTGAGTGTTGTAGTTGTTTTTCTGTACAGGAACAAGTTCTTACAATAATATTTCTATTTAAAATTTATTTTGATGATAACTTGTTTCTTCCCTTCACTACTATTATGAAATGAATAAGTTGCAGGTTAATACAAGAAACTGTATATTATTTTCATTGTGTAATAATATATGATATAATATGAAGTCGTGTTGTGATCAAGATATTTGTCCTATGTAGTTGTTGCTGTATTTTGCTTCAATGTGAATTAAAAGAATCCTTTAATCAAGATTCAAGTCTAGGTTAAAGCTTATGTTAATTAATCTGCTGACATGAGCTTATCAATAAATATTCCAAAGGTTATGTTATTAAATAGTTTAAACTATATGTTAAGAATAAAAATCAAGTTTAGCTTGGCTTAATCACATACTTAGACTTCAAATTTTTGAAAATGGTTGGTGTCAACAAAATATAAAGGAAAAAACAAACATATGTGAACGTGGAAGATAGGATAATGACATTTTTTGCTTTTGATTATTGTGGTGGTGGTTTCCCTAATGACCAAGTTTAGGTCTATCAGAGTCATTTTTCATTTCTATATTTAATTATTTTTTGACTGTTACTGCATCGTATTACTTATTTTAATAATATTGTTTTACGAAATAGATATCTAACATTAGATAGCATACCCATAAATTTGTAACATCTGAAATTTGATACATATTGATCATTAAAATAATAGCAATGCTTCAATATATTATATTATATATTATATTAATGAATTCTACATTTCACAATTTTTTTTAAAGGAAGTATAATTAAAATACGATGATGAATTTTAAGATATAATTATTTGATTAAAATTATTTCAAAACAAATGTGATTTAAAATTATTGAATGAACATGTAGTATGACGACTAACATATTTATAACAATTTCTTTAAAATTTAACCTGTCATCAAACCGGTGAGATATCCAAATCATGGTTCAATAGTCTTAAACAACTCAAATTAGGACGAAAGTGTGATCGAACCGACAAAATATAACCAATCCGCAGTTAAAACTTATTTAAAGTTCAACCGATTGAACGGAAACGTTAGACATGCAAGGTCTCACTGTTCACATTGGCTTGATTAGGAAGTTGTATTTTAAGGCAATTTGTATTGGTTCTCACATAGTAAATGAAAATATTCGTCTTTAAACAAAAATACGTTATCATCAATTTATATTAAGGTCTGTTCAAATTTAATGAATAGTCTTAAGTTCAAATTTGAGTCTAAAAATAGCAATTTTAAAACTCTTAAGTGATATGGTCTAGTCATGTTAAAAATATTAGTTTTTGTTTATTTGCCCAAATAAAGTCTAAGTTTCTACCCCACATTATCACCACAATGTGGACGAAATGAATTGCAGGACATTGGTTCAGTTAGAGATGTGATCTATCTATAATAATAATAATAGTACTATGAGATAACAATATTATGAGGCCAATACAATTTTGAAAAACTAATACTACAGATAAATTTATTGCTATTAATTAAAATTTGCCACGTTTTTTGAAATCTGCAAATTAGGTAATATGTCGAGGGATAAATCATAAATGGAATATATAGGTGACACATCTAGTAGAATAATGTTTGCTGTACTTGCTGTTCAACTTTAACTTTAACCGGATGAAAAGGTGAATATAGGCTACAATGTACGAGTGATTTTCTCAAGATAAATACTATCATATTCAGCTTGTTAGCTGCATTATTTAATGTATGTTCCTTCCTAGTAAGATAAATAATACTAGATGTTATAAATTTCTTTCTCTGATATTATTCTATAATGTCAGTGTACAAAATCACAGTTCCAATAGGACTTATTTACTAGGTAAATATATCAATAGGTACAAGCAAAACTATAACAGTATACTCTTCACTTTATTGACACCTTACTCAAAATCCAAATGGACTCAGTCCTTGGAGGCTAACTAACTCAATGCAGTAACTAACTTCCAACAAACCAAACCATTCAAAGATTTTCTGTCACATTTATTGCTTGGTTTATTTGTAGCTACATATCAATTACTTGGCAACTAACTAGTTCAGCCTGTCCCAAACACCTACTAGCAACTATCTTCCAAACAACTGCGTCTGTTTCGGCCGGCGGGTCCGCATTTTCATGTAAGGAACTTTGTGACAGTGTTGAGGAGGGTGATGATGGTGAAGAATCCAAATTACTGCGCAGCTCGGCCTGCAGAACAGCAATGTTATGATCAGCATCTTTTGTGATGACATGAAGTTTTCCATGGAAACCAGCAAGTAGATAAGGAGATTCTGAATCATCTGAACCATATATAGGGACTTTTCCAATGACAACTTTCCAAGCATCTTCTCCTTGATCATATACCTTGATCCTTCCACTGTCCATAGTATTGGAAGGATCAAAAGCATATAATTCGCCATCCACTACGACACTCAATTTTGTACCTGCTTGCCGTGCGGGCCAACCTTCGCCCATTCCAAGTGGCATTTCTATCCATGAGTTTGTTTCAGGATCATAGATTTCTCCTCCAACATCAACAAAAAAGGGCCATGAATATAAACTTTGTGGAACACATAACCTTCCCATGTATGCTGTCAACCCTGTGGCAATCGGCTTTAACATGTCGGCCAAGAAAGCGTTGGGGAGAACCTGAGCTCTCGAGAATGGCATACTAGGCACGTCCGACCATGTACCTGTCGAGGGATCAAAAACTTCAGCAGATTGAAGAGGTATCAATCCAGCTGGACCTTGACTAACCCCTCCAACAACATAAAGCTTGTCATTTAAGATCCCTGTCTTACAGTATGCCCGACCAGTAGACATAGAAGTCACCTTGCTCCACGTATTCTGCATTGGGTCGAATCTCCAGACACATCTCATAGTCGAAGCTTTAGAGAATCCACCTAGAACATAGAGACATCCACCAACAGCTCCAATAGCACAACCGCAAAAGGGCATTTCATCAAATGCATCCCTCTTTCCAAGAAAGCCTCTAATAACTTCAGCAATTCTAATACCTTCCACCATATTCCACATCCAAAGCCTAGAAGAACCCTTTTTAGATTCTTCTTCATCAACAACATTAGGCATAGTAGGCAATCTCTGCCATATCCTTGACCTCGGATCTACGGCATGCCACAGAAGCTTATTTTCTCCTAACTTAACCAACAAATACAGCCACTCTTCCGTTGTCCCGAGTTCTTTTCTTACTTTATATAGTTCCGAACTCGTGACAGTCGACTTCCACTTCCTCGACACCATCCTCACATTGAAGTAACAAATTCTCGGAAGTCTAGCAATAATCTGAATCGAAACCTCATCAGGGAGATTTGGAAACAGTCTTGGATTCTCTTCATCAACAGTAGGCGACATTCTTTGCCTCTTACATGTATCATTCAAAGAGACTCCATCCCACTCACTTTGATCCGAATTAGTATTCTTCGCCACGCTGAAAAACGAACCCATATCCGGAAAACAAGACCTCAATTTCTGCAAGAAAACCAAATTATCAACAGGGTGAACCAAGTATCAATCAAATTACCACTTTCTATCCATTGGGAATTATAAATAGACAGAAAATTAGTATAAACAGGCAACAATCCATTAAATTATTATACTAATAAAGAGAACCAAAAAAAAAAAAAAATTATATTTGAAACAATACCTCAGAAATGTTCTACAATAATATAACAAATTCATTACTCAGAAAAAACTCCCACATGAGAACTATACTACTCATAATGAAGAAAACTCTGACAATTGATCAACAATGAAATTCATAAATCCTTTCCCAGTGTCAACCAGAAACTGGTGATATAAACAAGAAGAAAATACAAGTATTACATAATTCATGAAATCATAATATATAGATCCAAGATCACTTATAAACTGACAAAAAGACAAAAAATCAGAATTTCTTACCTATCCTGCTATAGTTCAGAGAGTACATAGATTATCCAAACATATACATGATTCAGAATTTTCAAACAAAGCACTTGTATAATTTTTTTTCTCCTTTACACATGATTGATTAACCAAACATACATATAGTAAAATTCAAAAGGGTAGCCATTAAAATTGAAGAATAAAATCAGAGTCCTAAATTAAACAAGCCATAATCAAAATCATAAAATTATATGAAAAATAAAGTGTGTAAGAGATACTTACAGTAAGAGTGAGATAGAATTATAAGAAAGAGTGACACGTAGTTATCTGGGCTTGGTGAAAAAAGTGATTATGGAAGAATAAAATCGATTTTGGGATGATGCAAACGTAAAAATGAGGGAAAGTGGCATTGTGGTCACAGTAACCGCATCATCACGTGCAGTTTCTGTCTGTCTGCGTTTTAAACTTCAAACACAAGAGTTGAATTTGAAGCACTCAATTGAAAATTATTCACACATCTACTTAAATACTAAATTCTCAATATTTTTTTTGGTTGGAGTTGAATCCAGGCCTTACATATATTTTATATAGTGTTCATAATCCATATCAACTGAGTTAAATTTACGATGACACTAAATTCTCAATATATTAATAGTAGAAACTTATTTTGTTTTTCTATAAATAATATATGGTTGAATTTAAATTTCAGCATGACATGTGTGTGTTTGGTTTCTATTGTTTGTGAGACAAATTATCATTCAATCTAAAAGGTAAATTTTTTTATATAAAAAATATTACTACCTCCGTCCCTAATTATAAGATCCTTTTGAGAATTTTTTTGTCCCTTTTTATAAGATTTCTTTTCTATTTCCATCTACATTAATTATTTCTTTACATACATGTCCCTATTTATTATACATCTTTTTCTTCAATCAGCAATAAATAGAATGTTGAAAACATAAGCCAACCCTCTTTCTTAAAGGATAAAATTGTAAAAACAATAGTAATTACAAACATATTTAATACAAATATCCACTATCTTAATTCCCATTATTTTTTTAAAAGGATCTTATAATTAGGGACGGAGGTAATAAAAAAATAAAATCACATTCAGTTAGTTTGATTTGGATGTTGAATTTAAAAAATCTGTTTTTTTTTTTTCTTGAGGAATTTGATATGATAAAGTAATAGATTTCATGCAAAATATAACAAAGTAGAGGTGGAAAGTTTATATGATGAAGATCATGTTAAAAGAAGGGAGTTGATACATAAAATATTTGATAAAACTTATGTGTAATTTTTTGGATGCTTTTCGTGTAGTTCTTTACATAATGATTCAATGAATTGGTTTTATCTTGACTTCGTAATGAAAATGATGAATTTTTCTGTTATGTGGAGGGCTTGGATATCTGCATGTCTTAGGACTGTTACGAGATCAGTTCATGTCGTTGCCAACCTAACTAATGAATTATCTATGAGTCGTGGGTTATGGCAAGTTGATCCTTTATCATCATTTTCATTTTTGTTTGCAGCATAAGGGTTTAATTCTTTATTTTCTAAGGTGGTTAGATTGGAAAGTTTCATGGATTTCAAGTGAGTAATAATAAAACATTCAAAGGTTCTCATCTTCAATTTGGAGACAATACATTGATTATCGGGAGGAAAATTTGGTGCAATATTCGTACAATTAAAGCTACTCTTTTGCTTTTTGAACCGTTATCTAGATTAAATGCGAACTTTCACAAAATTTGACTAGTTGTGGTTAATGTTGATAGATCATGCTTAAATGAGGGAGCCTTAATGTTTAATTGTAGGGAAATTCTATGGTAAAGTCATTTAATTGACTTTTTCGATGAAGTTACCATACATCCAATAATAATGTGTCATATGTCATGTGTGCTGATTGTTGCATGGTATGTATTGTGTACCTGCTCAATATGTTCCATCGTAGATTATCTTTTTTGAACCATCAGATTAAACACATCACTAGTGTTATTGTGTTGTTTTTCACACTATATTTATTCCCTTTCTCCTTTTTGACTTTTTCTTCCTTCTATTTCAAAAAATATTTAAATAAACCATTTTATAAAAGCCACATTGGATAATCCTTTTTATAAAAAATATTTCATTATTAAAAATAAGGCAAAATTATATTAGAGGTCTTTTATCTTATTTATTTGTAACACTTTGGTCCTTTATCTATTTTTTTTTCCATTTAAGTCATTTATCTCTCATAAAAACACATATAAATCTTTTTTCTCATTTTTTTCTAAAAAATACATAATTTTATTTTTTAAAATATATTTTTATTAAAAATAAAAAAAATCCAAAAATAAGATGAACATGTTCATCATCTTCATCTTCTTCTTTTAAATCTTCATCTTCTTCACTCGGATCTTCATCGTTTCCTTGAATCAAAAAAAAATTCTACACAAATATATGTTCAAATATCATAAATTTTTGTTATGTTCACCTCAAATCTTCTTCTAAACACAAAAATCAAAACTCAACTTCTAAATAATTAAATTAGGAATAACTTCCTTTAAAAAAAAATTAGGAACAATAAATTGATAGTTGAGGTTCTACAAACTACTTTCAATTTAATACAAAGTTTCAATTGTCTCTTTATTCCATTTATGCTGCCATTGATATTGCTCATTCACGATGCCATTGCTCATTCACGTTTCTAATTTAAATTATTTTTTCTATTTCATTTACGTTAGCTATTGCATCGTTTAGAACCTTGAGAACTTTGGTTTTATGATTATTTAATTCCAATTATTGTTAGTCTCCATTGTTGTGTCAATTGAATTCCAAATTTCCAATCCCTATTAATTTTTAGAGAAATTCTTGTGTAGGAACGAACCTAACCTATCATCCTTACAAACAACAAATTAAAACATGACACGTCGTTGTTTTCTTTTAAAATAATTATAAAAAAATAAATCAACTAGTCATTTCTCTCTCTCTCTCTCCACTCGTCATCTTCCATCACCATTCACCACCAACACCATTCATGGTGGAAAAACAACGACGTGTCATGTTTTAATTTGTTGTTTGTAAGGTTGATAGGTTAGGTTCGTTCCTACACAAGAATTTCTCTAATTTTTATTGTTGCTACATATCCCATTGAATTGGTTTCAGCACTTAATGTTTCAATTCCCTTATTTCCTTATTACTGCACTTACGTATACCATTGAATTAGATTTCCTGCTGCCGTGCCACTTTTTTCGCTATGTTGATTATTTAATTGGGTCGTATCAATTCATTCGCAATTTTTTTTATTCAAGGAAGATGATGAAGATCCAATTGAAGAAGATGAAGATTTAAAGGAAGAAGATGAAGATGATGAACATGTTCATCTTATTTATGAGAAAATTTCATTCTTTTCAAAAAAATCCATATAATTGTTTACTTTAAAAGTATAATATCTTTTTATTAGTAAATGAAATTAATACAAATAAAAGTATGAGACAAATTAGGAATTAAATTACCAATTTTTTTAATAAGGGGACAAAATCTCAAATTTTTAAAACATAAGAGAAAAAAACTGCATTTAAGCCTTAATAATGTAATAATGCCTTTATTAATTGATCATTTTATTGATTGAAATCGTGTTGTACATTATTTGGAAAGAAACAAATCATGAAATTAATTAGAATTATATATGAATTAATTACAATTTACAATCAAAAACCAACACAAATAGATAAATTGATTCCAAATGGCAATATGTTGTAAAAGTATGCATGGTGGAGCTGTCAAAATGGGCCGGGCCGAATGGGCGGGGCCGTTTAGCCGGAATAAATATAGGGTTTGGGTCTAAAATATTGAGCCCGAATTTTAATAGGGCTTTTTAGCCCGGCCCTTAAAAGTTCGGTACCTGTTAGGGCTAGCCCGAATGGGCCGCGGGTAGCCCGCATAACAAAAAAAAATCCTATAAATTATATATATTTTTCAAATAATTATTTACTTATTTGATTATCAAAGTAAAAAACAAAAGTGAAAATTCAATGAATTAACACAAATATAAATGTAATATAAAATTATATTTATTCGTTTCGTTATTTATAGTTTTAAAGATTGAATATATAAATATCTATAACCATAACATATCTGATTTATTTAAAATCATTTTCCTCGTCGTTTTAGTTTACGACGTTTGTACGAAAATGTTTACAATTAATTTTTGTGCTAGACATTATTTAAACATATTAAAAATATTATTTATAAAAAATTATAGCAATGTTTTATATTACTTTTTTAAAATAAAAAAAATATAATTTTTAATACGGGCCGGCCCGTTTAGCCCGCGATCCGTGTAGGGCCGGGCTCAGGTAGTATATTTCAAGTCCATTTTTCAACCTTTTTATTACTTCATCTTCTTCCTCCAGACGGGTCGCTACAACCCGGTTGAAAACCCATGCAACCCGAAATAAAAAACCATAACTTTAAGCTATTTCTTTAGCGACAACTCAATTTGAGCACATAATCATGTACGACAACAACAAACCATCAATAGCATCAACAATCTGGACAAAAAAATCAACATTATCATCGACACCAAAATTAATTGCAACCCATATGGACAAAGTCAAATCTATAAAATCTTTAACACACGTAACTAAGAAGTTGTTCTTCCTTTACATCCGCGTTCTATCTCACAAATCCTTAAATTTCAACATCTTGAGAATGATTGCAAACTCTATGGTATGAGATGATGATTGATTTTTTTTATGCTGAGGGTGAAAATAAGCCAAACGAATCAGTTCTAAACTACATTGGAAGACTTTGAAACAGTCAGGGTACTACAATTAAACTAATGTGATTAATTATATATATTTTTTAAAAATTAAGTAATTTAATATATTTTTAATTTTTTGGGGTTTTTTTTTCTTTCTCATGAAGATGATGAATAAGTTGATGAAAATGATGAATGTATGATGAAGATGTTGTTAAAAATCTGGAAGAGAGAAAATATGTAAATAAAGAAAGAGAAATAAATATGAGAGAGATGAATAAGTGATAGGGTGGAGAGAGAATTTAAATTAGACAAAAAATTATGCGTAGATGCTGTACCATAATACCATAGAGGCCAAACAAATCTAACCATTAAGATCATGAAGTAAATCTGTCTATGGTGGAACATATGGAGCAAGTGATCCATATTATAATTTGTCATTACTTAGGACGTGTCATCACTTAAAATCTGATTGGCTCATTCAAACGACTTCACCGAAGAAGTCATTTTAATGACTTCATCGTAGAAGCTCCCTTAATTGTAAGGTGGAAATGTTACCTTGTGAAATACTTAGGACTGCCAATTGGTGACAATCCCCGTGAATTATCCTTTTGGAATTATGTTGGTGATCAAATTAAACAAGGATTATCTTATTGGAAGTTTCAAAATCTCTCAATGGATGGTCGTCTAATTCTTTTGAAAGCTGTCTTAACCTCTTTACCAATTTTTTTTAAAGCTTCTTTAAGTATCATCTTGAAAATCGAGTCTCTTTTTAAATCATTTTTATGGGGAGGGTGGTGACAAGGCTCGTAAATCCATTTGGGTCATTCAGACAAAGTGTATTTGCATAAAGAAATAGAGATTTAAGATTGGGAAATTATTTATTTTGTTTCATTTAGCTCTCCTAGAGAAGTGGTGTTCGAGGTTAAGGTGGGACAAATTATGGTGGAAGGATATTTTTAGTATTGAAAAGCGTGATGATATGAGTGGAGATGAGAATGCATCTAAGAAGATTGAGTAAGGTAGTAACATGTTGTTTTGACACAATTCTTGGTTGAGTGAGGATGTATTAAAAGAAAGTTTTAGTACGTTGTTTAATTTAGCAGTTGGAATTTTTTTTTGTTTGTTTAGGAGGCAGAGTTAGTGGAGGAGTCTAGGGTTGTATCTAACATTTCTTTTTAAGAAAATTTGGAGGATGAATGGATTTGGGACCTTAATTGCAATGAAGTGTTTTTACTCAAAGAAATTTATGTGTTGATATCTAATTTAAAGCAATAGCCGATTCCCCTTTGTGTTAATATTATTGTTTGCTTGAAGATCGTTTATTGATAGACTCTCTATTAAAAATAATTTAATTCGTAAAGGGGTACAAAATTTAGACTTGCCTTTATGTATGTAAGGATGTAATTTGAATGAAACATACAAACATTTTATTTTTTTGATTGTTTGGTTTGTGGTAAGTTATGATCGGATATATTGCCTTGGTTAGGATTAAGTTGTGTATTGATAAACAATAGCCTTTGTCACGTGGTTTAATAGGTTTGGTATCATACTAATATCAAACTACTATAAGGGTGTTTGTTTCAAGTTATAATTGTTGATTTCCGGGAATAAAATGATAGGAATGTATATGCCTATGTTTGTTACAAATTTATTAAATTTTATTCCCGAGTATAAAATGTTCCTGGGAATAGAAAAAATTTCCCAAGGAAAAGGGTGGGAATAAAGTTCCCATAGAGATGGGAATAAATTCATAAATAGTTTACCTATTATAATCCCTATTTTTATGGTTCCTAGGAATATTATAAAGTTAACCAAACATATTTTTCCTAAATTCCTTGGAATAAAATTCTCATCTTTATATTCCAAGGAATGTTATTCCTAGGAATAAATTTGGTAAACTTGAAACAAACACACCCTAAAACTTATGTATGGGGTTTGAATTGATTACCTATGCGCACCCCAAATGCTCATACCCCATCTTTTTTTTACAATAATGACCCAGATCTTATTGGTTTCTCATCACTTATGTTAGTTTCAATCCATAGTATTCAAAGGTCTAAGAATGATGTCTAGACCGTCCAACCAATGAAGAAACTGGTTGACCTATATCTTGTTTAATTAGTACCACTCTCCTCCTTTTTCTTTTTTTTTGGGTACAATTACTCTCATCTTTATTATTTTGTTACTTGTGGAGAATTCTATAAAATAAACCATTTCGGATCCAATTTCAAACTAATGTCTTTGTGTTTTTTTTATTCTTTGTTCTTTACGATCTCTCAATAGATCTCAACCAATTTCCAAAATATTAACATCTAATTATCAAATCTACTTTTGTAACTCACAATATCTATATTTTCTATGAACCAAGATAATTAACAATAAAAAAATGAAGAAAGAGAAACATTATTTCATGTTTATGGTCGATTAAAACCATTTGGTTTTGTTCTCTATGTTATGGTGGTGGAGTATGATCGACAGAAGAAAAACTGCTATGTCACCCAACCCTTTTCTCTATGCTAAATAAAAGAGATGTTCTATCAAACAAAACAAGACACATATTTTTAATTTAATGGTTGATAAATCATTCTCATATTCTCACATAACAAACTCATTCTCACTAGATATGACATATATGTGTGTGTCAATACAACATTAATGATTATTTTATCAATAATATATTTAAGTATTTATCGTAGAGAAAGAAATAAATGAAATAATATAATATTGAGAAATTCTTGTGTAGGAACGAACCTAACCTATCATCCTTACAAACAACAAATTAAAACATGATTCGTCATTGTTTTTCCACCATAAATGGTGTTGGTGGTGAATGGTGATGGAAGATCACCAACTAGTGGTGGTGGAGAGAGAGAAAGGACTAGTTGATTTAATTTTTTATAATTATTTTAAAAGAAAACAAATCTTGAAACTCTTTTGTTTCAACAACCTTCTCTTTTGGTTACTCAAGTTTTAGTCGATAATTTCATGAGAATTTTGTTTCCTCAATTTGTTTATCGATAGTTTTTTTTTGGGCTTAGGCCCCATTGTATTAAAGAAAATCGACACATATTAATCTTCATATAAAAAAATATCACAAACTGTTGAGCTCACAAGAAGTTAACTAATTTCTCGACTAGCTTCAAATAGCAATTTATTTATATATATATATATATATGCTTTTTTAGGTCCTGAAATAAATAATGATTGCAACAAGATAGAAATGTTGAAGAAATAAAAACAACAGCGTTATTATAAAAACAAAACAAAAAAACAGCAGCATATTTTCCACTAGAACACAGTTCACACCAGACAGACAGAGTAGAAGAACAAGTTCACATTACACTAGTAATGGGCAGAAGTGGAGCAGACCCATACCGACCCAAGTAGAATGGTTCAAAATCTCGAACAAGCCCGCCACTACCATACGAAGCACATTGACGTAAATCAGCCCAACACGGCCCACTCTCATTCTCCAAACCCTCCCTCTCATTTTCAAACTCAAAATCAAAACCAGTTTCCTCCTCTTCCTCGTCCTCCTCCTCCTCGTCATCATCCATGGGCCATCCATCATCGTCATCATGATGGATGAGCTTCACGATGAGCCTACCATTTTCTCTATTCGCTTCCATATGCTCATAATAACGCTTCACTTTCCCCACCTTTAAAATCAACCTTCCATCTTCACCATATTCCTTCTTAAAACACGAAGACATTCCTCCTCCTCCTCCGGTTTCTCTCAACAACGTTATCGCCGCTGGAAAAACCTTCTTCTCTCTCTTCTTCTTCACTTTGAATTCCCTTCTTTGACTTTGACTTTGCCCTAGCCCTAGAAGCTCATCAATTAAATCACAGCTCATGTAATCCCCACTCTCCGTTCCAATCAAATCTCCCATCACTGTTGATGGTATGGCTGTCGAACCAGGCGATGATGACCACAATGACTTTGACAGTCTCTGCCATAGTAAAGAACATGTTTCTGAATCTTGTGAAGGTGCAGTTTCAGTTTTGCACACCTTGTAGCAATGTAGAACTCTCTTGTGTAGGTTTTCTTCTTCTTCTGAATGAACTATGGTTTTGAGACCATGATAAGGATTATAACAATAATATCCATTATTGTTACAACTTCGTCTTGCCCTTAATGTGTAGTTGTATAGAGATGTAGCTATTTTTTCTGCTTTGCTTGATAAATACTCGTTCAGTGTATCCATTTCTTAGTTTTGTCTCTAGAAAGGAAACTAAAGTTGGTAATTTCTCACTTTACCATTATACCCTTGAAATTGTTTTACCATAATAAAAACATGAAATTGGTCAGTGATGATTATCCTGAAACAAATGAAAAAGAAAAGATTAGGCTTGCATTGGTAAGATATAGCTGGCAGTGAAATAAATATAATTTGGATATATTTGCTATTGTAATAAATGCATCATATTTGGAAAATCAAACTAATATGATAAGGCCTAAGGTGTTTGCAGCTATTGATCGAATCTAATCACATGTGTCTGTGTTGTGTTGTATCAGTAACAGATGTTGACACATGCTGAACATCAAACAAATTTTTATTTTTAAGTGTCGATGATGAACATGAGCAATATGAACATGGCAAAGATTAAGAACATCGAGGAATAAATAACAAGATTGATATAAAAATAATAAATAATATGATATGCATATATCTCAAATCATAAGACACATAAAATTAATAATTACAAATAAAATCATATTAATGGATGAAATTTGATGGATCAACATGCATGTTAAAAGGGATTGAAAATTAAATTGGTTTTAAGACACAAAAATTGGTTGGTATACTGAAAAATGATTGAGAGATTCAGATCAGATCATTATCATAACCCTAATAAAAGAGAAAAAAATGAAATAAAAAGATCTTACATTGCTCCCATCAGATAAAGATCTTACATTGCCACTGAGTAAACATGGTCAATGAAGTTGCATTTGCATCACAATTTTTTTTTTTTTTTTTGACACTAAGTTTTATCTATCACCAATAAAGATCGGAAAAGGGATTGAAAATGAAAGAAAAGAAACACAATACAATCGTAAAATGAAAGGGATGTGAAATTTATAGACACACTACAATGTTACCTCGAATACCCTTATATGGCCCCACTTAAGTTGTTGAGAGTGAAAACAAAGATACACTGACACGTACGAGGTTTTAAGGACATCAATGTCTTTTCCACTTATTTGAGACACATGATTCACGCTACTTTCATTCGGCGAGGGTTGTGTTGTGTGTGAAGTGAAGAAGTATCTTGTATTTTTTTCTATCAATTGATTTTGTTGTGTTTTGCATCTCTGCTGGTTTCCATCTTATATGTGTTACCTTTGTTCCTATCTTTCCTTTTCACTGCTTCTAATCTTCGTGATACACAACTTTTTTATACTCTTTTTTTCCCTTCTTTTTTCTCAATTTTATTTGTTTAAATTCAACATTTGATCATATCCCCTTTTTTCATTTGTAAACGTCATCAGATAATTATAAAATAAAAGAAATGCTAAAAAATATTGATATAGTTGGTATGAAGTTAATTCATATTCGACAAAATTCTCAATACCAATAGATATTGTGTAACTACTTTAATATTTAAGTGATCTATTTTTTTTTTGGAAGAAGAAGAGTTGTCGCAAAAGTAATTAATTTTAGGCTTAAATGCAATTTTACCCCCCCTATTTTGATTGAATCTGAATTTTACCCCTCCTATTTTAAAACTCGGAATTTTACCCCCTTTATTTTTATTGATTCTGGATTTTGCCTCCCCTATTTTAAAACTCGGAATTTTACCCCCCTTATTTTATGTTTTTCAGGATTCTGCCCCCTCCCCCTATTTTATCCACATAATTAATTATTTGTATTAAATGTTTTTTAATGAAAAAATAAAAATAAAACCAAAAAAATACTAAAAAAAATGAATAAAAAATACTAGAAAAAAATGCATAAAACTAGTATGATCTCTAAAAATAAAATAAAAAACTAGTATGAAAATAGCAAATATTTAGAGGTGCAAACTAGTTTTTTCATGTATTCTTAATTGAATTTTTTCTTGTAATTTCATTATTTTTCTATTTTTTAGTTTTTTTTTTTTTTGTGTTTTCTTGTTTTCCTTATATTTTTTTACCAAATTAATATTTTCTATTCGTTTCTTTATTTCTCTAGTATTTTTTGGTTCTTTATTTTAAAATAGGGGGTAAAATTCTGAAAAACGTAAAATAGAGGGGGTAAATTTCCGAGTTTTAAAATAAGGGGGGCAAAATTCCGATTCAATCAAAATCGAGGGGGAAAAATTCCGAGTTTTAAAATAGGAGGGGTAAAATTCAGATTTAAACAAAATAGGGGGGGGTAAAATTGCATTTAAGCCTTAATTTTATCTTTATAGAACATTATGATATAATTTGATCTATGTAGACGACCCATTTAGTGAGATAAAACTTGGTTGTTACTGTTTGTTGTCTTATATTATTTTGGGTTTTTTTTTTTTTTTTTTTAAAACAATAGAAAATAAAATAAGACCTGTCACATAAATTATGACATAATTCTAAGACTTGTCAGTTCTTTATTCAACTTGACACATTGACAAAAATAAGTTTAAAATTTAGTGCTAGAAACTTTTTCATAAGTTTTAAAAATTTGGGGACTATAGTTTCCGATTTAGAAATTGGAAACCTAAAATCATGAATTAACGAAAATATGATTATAAATTTATACATTGTCATTAGTAGCAGTGGCGAATCTCTTCTAGATGTTTCTAGGTGTCACAGTGGTAATGGTAATGGGGGGGGGGGGGGGGGTCTTTTTTCTCCCTATGGTTGTGAGTTCAAGTGTTACGTTACCTGCTCCATTTTTCTGAATTTAAATGTATTTTTTATTTGTATTCACAAAAAAACGTTTCACCCGGACTTGAACTAGCAAGCCAACAACTTCTTTTATGCAAATTTAACCCATACAACTACTTATAATTTTGCTATTTTGTATGTAACAGTTTATATATATTCTATACATATTTGGCACCCCCAACAAATTTAGCCAAAATCCACCACTGATTAGTAGTATTTTGTTAAGTTCTTTCATATATACATATTAAGAATATAATACATGTATTTATTGTTACCTTATTACCTATAATTTTATGATGATAATTTTTAATAAATAAAGTATGAAAATAAATTTAAAAATAATTTTTTTGCAAATTAAGATTAATTTAATATAAATAGATAAAATATATAATATATTAATAAAACAGATTTTCATTTATTATCTTCTAAATATGTTAATCATTTAGTCAAAAGAATATATATACTACCAAAAAAAGAGAATATATATTAAACATTAATTGATTAAATTTATCTCAATAATTATGGCTAATTAGTTTTTTGTATTTTAATCTTAATTTATAAAATTTAATTTTAAATTAAAAATATCCTTTTATTTCATTGTATATTTATCAAATACTTATACTATTAATTTTATCAAACACTTCAACTAATTTATTCGCTATCAGTCCTCGTGAGCTTAGCTCAGTTGGTAGAAACAATGCATAATATATGCAAGGTTCGAGTTCAAACACCATCCACCATAAAAAAATTATTTGCTATCAACTATAAATCTTCGTAATCAACTAATATATCACCAATCTACTATTTTTTACCAAACAAATTGTAAAGTACAGTTTTTTTTTTTACAATACCGTTTCCTGAAATACAATCAAAACTTTATATTAATATAAATAGATGTCTATTTTAAAAATAATATCATTGAATACGAGTCAAATTAGATTCTTTCAAAAAAGAGTCAAATTAGATAAATATAATATAAAAAGAGTCAAATTAGATAAATATAATTATCGTAATACTTCATTAAAGTAACAAAAGTAATGAAGACCAAAATTAATTATGTTTGATTTTTTAATCGAATATTTCGTTGTAATATCCCTCATTTTTTTATTTTATTTTATCAAGTAATCTAATGGCTTAGCTCACACATTTTAAATAAGAAGAAGTGGAATGTCAGAGATTCAAACCATACCCCTACATAAATTATGCATTGTTACTGTCAATTATTCCTACTATATATTCCCTTCAATCCCATGATATAAGGATCACTTAAGCAAAGAAAACACAAACTAATTAATAAATATACTTAATTTTATATAGGAAAGAGAAATCATGACATAACTAGCATAATTATTTTTCAAATAATTAGAATTTTTTAACGTGTAATGAATTGAATATGATTTTTTTAAACACAAATTTTTTAAGATAAAATTAATGATAATTTGGACCTAAAAATGAAATTTTGAGCTAATTTTTTTTTGGGGTGGTGGTCGGGATATATTATGCATTGTCCTTACCAATTGAGCTAAGCTTTGCAAATGAATTTTTTATAATGTTTTAATCAAGTATGTAAAAAATTGTTCAAAAATTTAAAAGTTGGATCATAATTAAACAAATTTTAATTTAACTAGGACTAAAACTACGTGTTGAAATTTTTTATAGGACCAAAACCTGACAATTTTTTTATGAGGACTAAAAACGAAATTGACTATATTTAAAAGGACTAAAAACATATTTAATCATGGAGTGAGGACCATAATGACTAACAATATAGGGGTGAAAATGGACTCATCCCCGCATCCGCATTTGAAAAAAAAAAACCATAATCGTGTGAGTAACAACCTCTGTACCCGTATCCTCTGGGTATCTAATGCAGATTGGATTGTCTAGCACTCGTACCCATTATGCGGATTTTTATCCTATCCTATCCAGTGAGTATGGATTCAGTTGTTCTCTCTATAACAAGAGGACCAAAATGACTAATAAAAGAGATATTTGAGCAATGTATTTATAGTTTCAAAATATTCATGGACTATAATGATAGAGCCTCACACTTTTAGGGACTAAAATGATTGTTGATCCTTTTAATATTTTTTTTTGGTCAAGTAGCTTAGTGGCTAGAGCTCACACAATTTAATTGTGGAGAAGTGGAGTGTCTGGGGTTCGAACCCCGGCTCCTGCATATAAAATGCGATATCCCTACCAACTGAGCTAAGCTCACGGGGATGATCCTTTTAATTTTTTAATGTCATATTAGTAGTTATTTTCAATTGTATTCTACAATTAATAATACGCTTAAATATGTTTTTAGTCTCTACATTTTACGCTCCTTTGATAAATAGTCCCTACATTTAAGTAAATGTTTTTAAAATCCCCACATTTTATATCTGTTACCAAATTTAGTCCCTGCCGTCAATTTCCTGTCCAGTCACCAAACAGACTGCTGATCTGACAATTTTATTTATTTATTTTTTACCTTTAAATATGTTTTTGGTCCCTATAAAATTGAGATCTTCTAAGTTTAGTCCTTACTTAATTTTAATAGTTTTTTTTAGTCCCTATGAAAAATTTATGCACTTAATATTAGTCTTTACTCATCCAATTTGTTTAATTTATGCTTAAAATTATCGCAAAAAATTGATTCCTACAATTGATAATATCATTTGTGATCACACACAATTGTTGATTTATCTATCGATAGCTGCTACTGAACAAAATCTAAAATGAATTGAACATACATATACACAAGCTAAGCTATCAAGGGAAGCCATATGGTTGATTATTTTCCATTTAATTCTCTTCCTCTTCATAACAGAAGTGATATATGAAATTCTCTTCCTCTTCATATGAAAGCAACTTCACTTTGCCTGCATCAAATAGTAATATATGAAAGTAACATAAGTGATACATATTGTTGATATGCCCGTAAAGAATGAACAAGTAAAACCGCAGAACATTCATAATCATTAGCAAAATAAACACATCCATTAGTATTGCATAAAATTCAATTGACATTCCAGTTGTACATCATAGTGAACCTGCAATTGGTACTCCAATTGTCTATGTTGGAAATGTTTAACCAACCAAAAACAAAATAAAAGAAAGCCAGAAATTGTAGTAGTTGGAACTAAGTTAAGCTTCATCACATATTTAACAAAAAAAAATAAAAAATGAAGCATTACATGTCAAATGCTTGATTACACACACTTAGTTCAACATAAATAGGCATCAAGGATAAAAAAAAGTACTACTAATATAAGTTATAATTCCATGCTTCAATTTCCTTCCTCTTCTCCTGGATTTGATTGCATATATGTATGTTCTAGTTCCTGAAAAATCTTCTAAGATAAATATTCATACTTTTTCTTGTGTGTATGTATGTTCAATTCGTTTTAGATTTTGTTCAGTAGCTATCGATAGATGAATCAACAATTGTGTGTGTGATCACAATGATATTCTCAATTGTAGAAATCAATTTTTTGCAATAATTTATGCATAAATTAAACAAATTGGATTGAGTAAGGACTAATATTGAGTGCAGAAATTTTTCATAGGGACTAAAATAAAACTATTAAAATTAAGTAAGAACTAAACTTAGAAGGTCTCAATTTTATAGGGACCAAAAACATATTTAAAGGTAAAAAATAAATAAAAAATTGCCAGATCAGCAGTCCCTTTGGTGATTGGACAGGAAATTGACGGCAGGGACTAAATTTGATAGCAGATATAAAATTTGGAGATTTTAAAAACATTTACTTAAATATAGGGACTATTTATCAAAGGAGCGCAAAATGTAGGGACTAAGAACATATTTAACACTTAATAATATTACATCCGTCTGTAAACATAAGTATATCAAACAACATGTCATAATAAAGTACCATCATATTTTCCTAGTTATCATTCAAACTCATGTTCCTTTCTATAGATATCCACCTTCCAAGTCAAATTGGCCACTCCCCCGTTCGTGGTGTTGATGCAATTAGTCATTCAAGAGGAATATGGTTAATTAAATAAATTTCATCAATTGTCACAACTAATGTCATTGATTTTGAAACCTTATCAATTACCTTCACCATGTCCAGATCTAGCATGCTTGGATGTCTTTAAATAACAATTCGGTATCCTCTTTAGGTCAGGTTAAAGGTCCTTTAATCACTATCAACCATAACATCTTCAGCAACATTTTTCAAAGAAAGAAACATGTTGAAGCTAGGCTTAAATGGTTTCAGCGCGCGTTATCTTGAGAGAGTCGATTCCCTTTTACATATTCGGCTTGAAAACCATCTTCAGATAGAACACGACAACATTCTCTTTCAAGAGGAAATTCACTGGTACCAAATCTCATGAATCATGATCAATGAGTTATACACCCAAACAATTATTGGTCGCCAAAGGAACAAAATTATCAGAACAAGGCTTCTAAAATATATATGGTCTTTGGACATTGACAACTCTATTATCCAACAAGAAGCTCAAACTACTTTAATTTCAAGGCTATCTTCTAGAGCCCCCACCCCACCCCAACTACCAAAGAAACAATTTCGCCACGACCAATCAACTCCGCATTGACTTAGATGGCCTTTCATCTCTCATCAACTCCATTACCAAAGAACTCGATGAATCCTTTCAAAGCTCCAGAACCTGATGGCTTCCAATGCATATTCTTTAAGAAATATTGGCACATTATGAGCGATGACATCTTTAACTTGGTTAATAATGTCTTTTCCTCAAGTTACGTTGATCCATCTATCTCTAATACCCTTATACCTAAAGTTGACATTCATTCCACCACCTTTAAGAACCTATGCCCAATTAGCATTTGCAACATTGTTTACAAAATCATAAACAAAGTCCTTATTAATCGCCTCCGCCCCCTCCGTGACATTATTATTGGTCCCTTCCAAATCAATTTTCTACTGGGTAGGGTACTTCTTACTATGTTATTATTTTGCTGGAAATATTTCACGACATGCAGAAGTCCAAGAATAATACTGCATGTAGGTTACTTGGCTACCTCAAGAGAACTATCATGATCTTGTTTTTAGCTCTAAATTAGACAAATAATATATGGTGTGCATGCTAAATGATCTTACGTTCTCTTACCAATTAATCTAAACCTGAGATAGTCGAGGACACCAATCCAATTCAAATGATGCTTATGTAAATAGGAACGGCATGGTAGCTATCTAGAAGTTGCTTATGGTTTAAGACAGTGCAACATGTTGACACTTTGTTAATATCTGAGGTGGTTCCCAAAACCTAAGACATTGTGTAAGGTTCTTTCTCATACGAGGTATCACCTTAGACGGTGTTGGAGGTCGAATTCGGTATGGTCACCTCAGTTGTCTTGGCTTGTTTATTGATCCTTCATGTCATATTCTTAAATAGCTTTGATATTAGATGACCCTAAGAATAATTGCGTTGAACCTTTTAGATGCATACCATTGCAGTGGGGGTATGGTGATTAGTTAAGAGGGTGACTAGTATATTTTTTTAAAAGTGTACTCATCAAACTGGGCCTCCACGTTGAACACAGGGAATACATGTAGGAAATTACTCATCAGGCCCATTCCATTGCTCATAGGCCCCTCAAACTACCAAAAATACCTCTCTCGGTTCGTAACTTTCAAACGGTTCATGAGTTAACTCTCGATTGCTGAAGTTCGGGAGTTACTACTCGATGCACACTGATACATATTGAAACAGAACCACCATTTATGTTTCAAACCCATTTTCTAATACTTTCCTTCTCTACTCCAACAAATTAAACCCCAAAAAAATGTCAAATTCAAGCAAGAAATCAAACTTAAAGAACAAATAAATATTCAAAATCTCCAAGCATACACATTCCTTCGCATTTTATATGTTAGTGTTTTTTGAAGTTCGTAAATATGATTTTGATTTGAATATTGTTTCATTATTTAAGTTGTTGTTGATTAATTACTAGGGTGATTTGACCGTTAATGCAACTTAAATTAAGTATTAGTGCTATGTGGTAGTTTAAGAATTGAAATAACACAATGACAAATCATATGTTTATTTTGTGCTCTAGGCGTTTGATAAAATACTTCAAAGAATGTTTAATTAATATTTTTCTGTTGGTTGTTATAGATATGAATGACGACATTGGTAGGTTGAGACTCGAAAAACCATCCCAACACAACTCCATATGCAAAGAGCGTGATGCAACTAATCCTCCACCTAAAGAAGGCTGTCGTACGCGGGTTATCAGACGACGCTGATGCCACCACTTTATTGGTTGTAGTGTCTTCATAGGCTTTGGAGTCATCGTATGCCGCAAAGTAGTATGAATATGAACAACATTATGAGTATGAGGAGCATGGTGAGTTGCCACACGCTCCATCACCACCATAGGACCCACCCCCACGATAACCACCACAAACGTTTAGATGGCATATGATGGTGGAACTTCTGCTTGTGTTTGAAATTAGTTCAATGTCATACATTTAATGTCATTTTGAATGTTGAATGAATTTTGAGTGTTGAATGTGTTGTGCTTGAATGTGTTTAAGTGTATTTGAGCGTGTATGACAAAGAATTGTTTCACAAACCACTTGTGTTACGTGTTCTGCTTCTATGTTTAGGACATATCGCCGTTTACCTTCTGATCATGGGATTGGTAGGTAACTCCTGAACACGGGATCAATATGTTACTCATGAACACCAACGATCGGGCGTTACAAATTGAGAGGGGTATTTGGAAATTTGAAGTGCTTGTGAGAAATTGGAGGGGCCTAAGAAGCAATTTTCATAACAACCGTTCGGCTGAGTTGAAATTCAAAAGAAAATAAGCTCACAATTAAAAATCAACCGTAAAAGAAAGTTTTGGGAAAAAAATATGATGCAAGTACAATTAAACTTTACTAAGAGACTAGGAAAGTACTTGTCAAAAAAAAAAAAAAGAGACTAGGAAAGTATTACTCTAAAAAAAAGAGAGACTAGGAAAGTATTGAAAAATAAGGTTAAATAAGTTTTTTTCACTGTAAAAAATCTCAAACTTTGGTTTTAGTGTCTCTAATTTTTTTCAACAAGTTTTGGTCCTCCAGATATTTTCTGTCATGATATTTGATCTTTGTTTTTAAATCAACTCATGTCTATCATTCATATTTTTTAATGAATTTTTTATAAAAATATTTAAAATGTTATATAAATCTCTACCATAAAAATTTACAATTTGAAGAAAATATGAATTTTTAAGTGCTAAAAATTTAAAAAGTCATATTGAATTTATCCCTTGCAAAAAATTTAAACTTTTGCAACTTAAAAAGTCATATTTAATTTATCTCTCATTAAAAAGTTTAAACTTTTACTAGAGAGATTTATATAATGTATTAAATAAGACTCCAAAAAATAATTCAAAATTTCAAAGAATACAAATGAATTTATTTAAAAGAGACAAAAAAAATCATGACAAAGAACATTAGAGAACAAAAATTTGCCGAAAATTTTTAGAGTGACTAAAAATAAGATTTGAGATTTTTATAAAAACTAAAAACTTATTTAACCCTAAAAAATAAAGTCTCATATGAAATGAGATGGAGAAATATAAGCTGGTGGGTCGAATACCAAAATAATCAAAGAAGTTTTTTTTTTTACAATTTATTGTTGTTTTAATAAAATCCAACTTCCTGAAGAAAAAAAAAATCAACTATATTTATCAAGAATAAAATTAAAAATAAAATCCAACTTTAAGACACTGCCAAATTGGGCCAGTATGCCAAAAGTTTATTAAAATTTAGAACTGTTCTTGGCAAAACATAGTTTTTTTTGTCGATTTTTGGTCAAAAAATTGTCCGAATCAATGAAAATGTCTGAACCAATGAAATCTTCATCAGTTCGGTTTGGTTTTTACTGTTTTTCAAAAAAGAAACCGAACCAAACTAGTTGGTTTGGTTTGGTTTAGATCGGTTCGGTTGATCGGTTTGTTTGAAAATACAATTAAAAAAAAATTATATTTTCAGAAATTTGTATTTCATGCATACAACATACTCAAATATTTCATAGAACTTTATTTTCTATGTTCTCTGTTTTTCAAATTACTTTGTATAACTAACATAAAAAAACTAACAAGAGATGGACGATCCCAGCGGTGGTGAGGAACAATGGGTTAGGTGTGACTAGCGGCTAGTATTCTTTTTTACCAGAAACGAAATAGAGTGTGAGCGATGAGATGAGATGATGATGTGAGAAAGTGAATGAATTGTGGAGTATTTTATGCTGACCTTTAATTTTGAGCTTAATCATAAGTGTATATGAGGAGGTATAATATTACTAAAATGGGGAGTGAGGTTAGCATCGGTTCGGTTCATCGGTTCTTCGAATTTCAAAATTAAAAACCAAGAACCGAACTAGATCGACTTAAGTTGGTTTGGTTTGAATTTTCGGTTTCATCGATTTTGTCCGAACCACTTACACCCCTAGCATTTATCATGATAAACACTTGTGCATAAAGTTATATTTATAAATTATAACAAAAGATAAAATATAATCAAATTATTTTTGTATATGGTAAAGTTGTTTTTGTAATCTATCTTGGAGAACTAATGAAAATAAGCTGGAAAAAAACCGAGCATGTCATAAGTTGTTTAATTTCGGTAAATTCAGTCAAACAATCTCACTAATTTTATGTAATAAATATGTTCAATTAAAACATGCCCTTAAATCCAAACAAGTTTAGAGCTTCTAATTAATTTTAGGGAAATGTTAATGAGAAATTAATCATCCAATTCAATTTTAATGATTAAAATGATATATAGTTTACTCAAATCTAACGGGTGCATAGTTTCAGTTTCAGCTGTATATATAGACTATAGAGGCATCACAAAGTCAGCACTTACACTCATAATTCTATGCCTAAAAAGGCAAAATCTGATGCACAAACGTGCTTGTAATCACACTGTAGGGGAGTTGATAGTGCTGAATAGCAAGTAGCAATGATATATACAACTCATTGATCATCACATGCTGCTAGTGCTAGTCAAATAGCAAATATGGATTTTTCAGCTAGCTTTAGAAGATAGGCATCTCTCAATCTAAACACAAATATCACACTTTTATTAATTTTAAATTTCGTAATTAACGATTTTAATGATAAATTATAAGTACCTACAATTCAATTTTTTGGTAGTATAGTACACGTATGTATGCCTCTTTTTCTTGATGCGTACGTTACCAACGCCAATTTAGCGATCTACTTTGCCATGACACAAGCAACTAAAATAAAAATCCAAAATTTGAATAATTTAATAAAGTTTGCTATGCCAAGGTAGTTTGACGTTGTACACAACAGATACATAGGAAAATCATCACTCATATAGATATACGATATATAATAAGACAAATATCATAATGTTATTTTATGTAAATGTCGTGGTCCAGCTTCACATAAAATTTGATGTGCCTAAAATTGCATCTAATAAGCTCTTAAGTATAATTAAGATGATAAAAAACTGCATGAATAATTTATAAACTAAGCTTACAATTTTCATTTCTAAACATTTAATTTATATTTGGAATTTTGGATTCACATTTCATCACCGTCGCCCCATGATTGTATGCTTTCCCACCATAAAAATTAGAAGTTACTATTGATAGCTTCAGCTTCAACTTCAACTTCAACGTGAATTTTCTTTGTAATTTCAAAATCTCCCATCATATATCTAGACACTCGATTTTTTATCGAGTAGTTTAGTGATTATAAATTCATCTTTTAAGATAAATAGTGAAAGTTTCAGAAGTTCGAACATCAATCCCTACATATATAATATAATGTTCTTATCAGCTGAGTTAAGCTTATTGAGATTTGGTATTTTAAGAATTTTACCTGATAAATTTTATTATGTCAAATCATAATTGGACTGAGTAGTCTCTACTCTTTATTATAAAGTGGGGTGGCCCCTGAATTTGGACTTTCATATATAATTTAAGTTTCTTTTGTGCAATAAAACACTCAAGAGTGACATCCTCCTAATTGAATAGCTCTTGAATGAGATATACCTGTCTGCCTAATAGATAGGGCTTTTTTAGTCTTTCTTAGATACAATATTGTCTTATTGAAAGATTATTAGATTATGAAGTACTTTTTACTCTGTAGATCATAAAAAATATTTTGTTTTTATCTTAACCATTTTTGAAATTATATCTGATTAATATAATGTATTTTTACACGGTTTCTATGAGTATAGATTAATTGGTGGAGATATCATATAACATATTTAGGACTTCAAATCCTTCATTCTATTCATTTTAATAGTGAATTTTTAACCACTAAAATATTTGACAATTTTTATTTATTTTTACACAAACAATGCATAAAAATTAAAGTTTTGAAAGAAATAGCAATCAATGGAATTGGAGATAAAGAAGAGGGGACAATATCAATTTCATGGAGGTACAACACATCTCCTAATCGAAATTAAAATACTCAAAGATGTATTATTCATTCATAAGCAGCCACTTGTCACAACACCCTATCCCCAAACTCATTAAATTTATGTTTGAATTAAAAATTTATGATAAATAATCGTATTATACTTTAATCACACCGAAATTATTTTAACAAAACATCTTATATTATTCGTAATTCAAAAAAAAAAGTGTATTCTTTTAAACCGTGAATCCAAAAATGCCCCAAGTGTTTAGTGTTGAATGTTTCTTATTTAATGCGAGTGGGAGATATCCTTCAAATATATAATATAAAAGTTATTTAGACTCCTCAATCAATTAATCAACCATGTAATTTCATAAGTGGACAATTGCTACTGGACAAATTATGAACTTCATGCTGCCATTTGGCTTGCAAATCTACCATTGATGTAACCATCAGCAAGTATCAGCCACACCTTTCTGCAACTTGTCAAATCCAGATGCCATCCAAGGCTATAGATTATCAATTATTCATGCATATTGTTACAAAAAATTAGGTGGATTTTTTCATAACTTTTGGTTATCATGATGTAAATCTCGTGTACTTGAAGCATTAAACTCTTTTTTTTTCTCCAAAGTAGTAATTCTAATGCATACAATTGAATTGAATCCTTAATTATGGAGGCAAATCCGCATTTTGTTTTGACTAATGATACATATAATATATTTATGGCTTACCAACTCTGCACCATTATATTGAGCTTAAATTACACGAGGATCATTATATTGAGCTAAGTGCATGTTTGATATTAGAGTAGGTTTGTCATTTTAGTAAATCTATCGTGTATACGAGTTCTCTCGTTTATATATTATTACTCAACACTCATTTTTTCATTCAATACATTACTTCTTCTAACTCACACTTTACAAAAATTTGATGGATATATTCCACAAAATTGAGAAAATATATACTACCCTTCTTTTAAATTTCATGTTATGTTCTTTAGTTATGAACTTACAAGTAAGGTGGTATTATTTTTGGTTTTCATTAAGGTGGCAATTGAATTTCAATTCAAATCTTAGAATATTCTAGCAGGACTGAGACAGCCCAACAAATCTATATATTAATTATTGAATATATATGAAATAGATTCACCTCCATATACAATATGTATGTACATTATTTGTCCACCTGTAGGGTGACCAGGACATGTAAAATACTAAATACACACAAATATATACGTACACATATATGTAAAGTCAAAGAAAGCAAGGAACTTAAGACATTTACATTGTCAATTATTTAACTCTCATGTCCTTTCTATATTTTCAGACACTTCAATCAGTCAATTTTTTTATTCAAATCAAGCCATAATTTTGTTCTTATACTTGAACAAACTAGAGTGGTCGGTTCTGTTGTGTCACTCTCTATGTCTTTATATATATATATAAACAAAGGCCAAAGTAATTTATTTCTTGAATTATAAGAGCAAGCTAGCATATCATTGTGAAGGAAAGAAAGAAGAAGTAGAAAAATGGGGGTACAAGGTACTTTAGAATACTTGTCTGATTTACTCAGTAGCACAAAAAAGAAAAAGAAGAAGCAAACTCAAACTGTATCTCTTAAAATCAGAATGGACTGTGAAGGTTGTGCTCGCAAGGTTAAGCATGTTCTTTCTGGTGTTAAAGGTACTTTTTCTTTTCTTCTATGCTTCAAATCACTCCTTAAAATCATCACATCATTTTAAATTGCGGTTGCAGTCGCAGTTACGTTGCAAGTCTTGATATTGCAGTAAAATACGATCGATGTGGCAGCAATTGCAGTTGCGACGCTGTTGTAGAAATCTCTAAAACTTTTATATTGCGCAATTGTGGTTGCAGACCGCAATTTAAAATTATGCATTATTGTTTTTAGTTTATTTGAGCGGAAACCTTGATGCAGCTGGTAAAGTTGTTGTCATGTGACATGAAAGGTCACAAGTTCAAATCGTGTAAAGAGCCTCTTGTGTAAAAAAACAGGGTAAGACTGTGTACAATACACTAAATGGTGGGACCCCTCGCAGACCTTACGTATGCGGAAGCTTTAGTGCACCAGGTTGCCCTTATTGTTTTTAGTTCATTTATTGGAAATTAATTGAAATTTGAACAGGAGCTAAGAAAGTGGATGTGGACTTGAAGCAGCAGAAAGTAACGGTGAGTGGATATGTTGAACCAAAGAAAGTGTTGAAAGCTGCTCAATCTACAAAGAAGAAGGTTGAGCTTTGGCCTTATGTTCCATACACTATGGTGGCTCATCCTTATATTTCACAAGCCTATGATAAGAAAGCACCTCCTAATATGGTTAGAAAGGTTGGCGACACTTCCAACATAAAAGAGTCCACCTTTGATGATAGCTATGTTGAAATGTTCAGTGATGAAAATCCAAATGCTTGTTCTATTATGTAATCATTCATTAAAAATATGTGTGTATGATGATTAATTTCTCACCCCTTATGGTAATCACACTTTGAGGAGAAAATAATGTAATAGGTGTGTAATTGAAAAATGAGAGATAAAGATATGTGATAGAGGAGTGTAGAAATTAATTAATGTGTAAGAAAATTAGTTATTATGATCTAATACTAGATAATAATATAATTTTGCATGGTTTTGCATATATACTATTATATGATGATGATTGATTGTTAGGGTGGTTGAAATGGAACACACTTGGCAGTGTATAGGGAGTTAATAGTGTTATTTTTGCATATTTTCCACCATTGACCTAGTTTTATCCTTTGTAAGTGGCTATATGTACATTCCGTGTTTGGCAGGACATTGTTCTGTCTTTGTCTCTGTTTCTTCCTTTTAAAGTGGACGTTAACAATCACTTCTGAAATTATTTTGGCAAGGTTTGGTTACTCATGTGCTTTGGAAGGGGGAGATATCCGAACTTTAAACCTAGTGCCATTTTGGCAAAAATAAATAAATAACATAGACTAATTCTTAAGTTTGATTTCCTTGATTTCAATTTCAGCGGGTTAGTCCAAACAAATCTTTGTTTTGTATTTAAATGAGACGCGTCCTTGGGTCGAATTCCAAATTTTTCAAAATAAAATATATATAGAATAATTAAGAAACACACCACATACAAGGATTATTACGTGGAAAAACTTTAAAATCCAGTAAATAATTAATTTCCTTCCTAAAATTGTAGGTTTCGTCAATTACCACCCTGAAATTAACAAAACTTCAATTACCCCCTGAAATTGAATAACGTTAATCAATTTACCCTCTCCGTCAATTTTTTCTGTTAACTGTTTTCGGTTATGATCAAATACCCCCCCCTGAAATTTTGCACTTATGTGCAAAACGTCCCCTAAACTTGTTTTTTTTTGTTTTTTTTTATCTTTAGACTCAAAAGATATTAAAGGCAAACAATTAACAATTATTGATCATATAAATCTTTATGGAATGTATGTTTATGTAGATATTGGTCATATAAATCTTTTATGGAAGATATGTTGCTCTCAAGTGTTTTAAATATATACATATTTAGAAGACTTTTTTTACACAAGTTGATAATTATGTTAGAGTATGCAGTCATAAAGTACACAAGTCTTTGATAATTGTGTGTCCATAAAGAAAATTCATAGGTTAATATCTGCATAAGGAAGAAGAAACAAGGCTTAGGTTTGTGAATTTGCAACTTAATTAATGATATAATTTTTATAATGCAGGAAATATCATATCTATTAGCTGCAACATGTTAAATAGATTATGTTATAGACCTTCTGCATGAAGTCGGTATATCACATTGTACTACAAAGTTATGTGATAGATATCAATTTTCTGCTGCTATGGCATTCTTGTCTTGGTTTATTTCAACAGTTTGATATCTTTTTAATGTTTGGTTTTTAGTTTTACCTTCTTTGTAAAAAAATTATCTTGCTCTTTGTTGATAAATATGAAATATGAATGAAAAAGCTGCACATGACAAAACCATGATTTCTTTAGCATATATTCATTCATTTTCTTGTGAATAGAATTTTTATGACAATAGGTACAATATACTACTTGAAGAACTAAATGTATGATTTTTGGTAAGAAAAAAAATCTAAATTTTTAAGTTTAGAGGGCATTTTGCACATAAGTGTAAAATTTCAGGGGGGTATTTGATCATAACCGTAAACAGTTAACAGAAAATTTGACGGAGGAGTAAATTGATTAACGTTATGCAATTTCAGGGGGTAATTGAAGTTTTGTTCATTTCAGGGGGTAATTGATAAAACTTACAATTTTAAAGAAAAATTGACTATTTACTCCTTTAAAATCGGAGAAACAAATTTGTCGATGTTTCATAACAACTAAATAATATGAAAACAAATAGAATTCTCTCAAACATTCCACATATCCAATATGATTACCAATTAGGTCCAATTATACGATCTCCTTACAAGAAACAACTCAAGTATACACCATCACATGAAGCAGGGGACTACGCTCATAACCAAATCAGGACCCTATGATATTCAACACATGGTGATTCGTGGTTTGTACTACATCTATAGCAACCACTTAAATTAAATGTTTTTTAGGCTTTGAACCCTATCCATGACACTTATATAACAAGGGTCCCCTAGGTGAAATATACACTATCTCTTTTTTGATAAAAACCTACCTTAAACTCTCGTTTGAATGTTAAAGGAAAATTTCTATATCCCCACACTTATACCTTCATCACTACAACAAACCATAAAAAAAATATCAATTTTACCCTTATGTCATTTGATATTAATCCCACAAAATATTTTTGGTATGTACAAGTTTTTCGAAATTGAATTGAATAAATTGCCAGGGACAAAATTGCTATTTTGGGAAAGCTTTCTAGAGGACAAAATTGCGAAGAATAATCTTTTGGGAAAGGTTTTCGGAAATTTAGTCACAGTTAATATGTAGATTCCTATACTTTGAACTATTGCCACCCAGAACCAGGAGGAATTTTATTTGTTAATAGAACCAAAAGGACTTGAAAACCGGAATACTAGTGGAAAGGTTTCCAGAAATTTAGCCACTATTTACCTGTGGCTTAAGTATATATGCTACCTTTCATTTGGTTCAACATTCATTTGTTCTCTGCAA
Source organism: Medicago truncatula (assembly GCF_003473485.1). Classification (NCBI taxonomy): domain Eukaryota; kingdom Viridiplantae; phylum Streptophyta; class Magnoliopsida; order Fabales; family Fabaceae; genus Medicago; species Medicago truncatula. The sequence goes on from NC_053044.1 coordinate 36,732,034, forward strand.
TCATATAGATACGACCTGTGAAGCCCCGATACTTCAAAATGGATGACGTACCGTAACTACAAGAAATTATTGAAGGCACAAAACTTTTTGGAAATCGTCCATATCTCCTCGGAATGATAATTTTTTCCGAGGAACCCATGTCCTGAAAAAATAGTTGGTTGCAATCCTATTACCGAGGAACTTTAGTTTCTGAGAAAATATGTCCTCGGAATAATGATTTGACAACTGCCCCACAGATTGACACATCTGCAAAAGCTGTCACTAAAGTGACTAGCGTTTCCGAAAAATTTTGTCCTCGAAATGTATTTAATTGCAGAAAAAAAATATAATTATTTTTTTGTGTGCCAAAACTTTTGAATTTCAAATTTTTAAAAGACCACCAATATTATTTTCAAATTTCAAAAAAGCATCAATTTTATTTTTAAATTTCAAATAACTCAACACTCAAACAACATAATTTTACTAATTTCTCACACTAAAAAAAAACTATTTTTTGACAAATTTTGCATCAAAAAATTGAACATAATCAGAACAAAATGAAAGAAGTTTGTAACATCAACATAGATAATGAACAAAATGGAAGAAGTGTGTAACAACAACACAAATAATGAAAAATCTGAAGTGTGTAACAATATCACATTAATCAAATGGACTCGCAATTTCCTTATCAGCAATCTTCTTAAACCTTGCATAATCTCATTCTCTAAGATAAGAACTACCACCACAAATAAGTATCTTCGGCCTATAATCCACTAACCAATTTAAAAAACGAAATCAAAAAGGGAAAAATGAGATTCAATTAAAAGGGAAAATGGAATTTTGGGAAAAAAGGGTTTTGTGGGTTCAGCAAAAAATCAAAAACGAAAATTGAAGAATGTCAACTCACCTTGATTCTTTTTAGCTTCTATTAAAGGGTTTGAGAAGAAAAAGATACATGCAAAACTTCAATTGCTCAAAACTGGAGGTTTTGTGAGGTATAGGTGAGATGGAGCATGGTGTCTCACTTAAGAGAGATGATGGAGCACGTTCAGTTTTTTTTCTTTCTTCTTCTTTCTAAATTTCAATATTGTATCATGTAATAAAGAATACAATGACAACATGTATTCCGAGAAACATTGTCCTCGGTATGTAATCTTGAAAACCGTGTTAAATTGATTATGTAGGGAATGGGTCGGAGATTCCTGACACGAGCATACCGAGGAAATAGTTCCTCGGAAAACCTTTATTTTAGCGAGAAACCAAATTTCCTCGGAATTTTTTGGTTGTAATTACTTTCAATTCTTGTAATGCGTATCCTGCATCGATACCTGCCCGATACTTCCCGATACGTATCGGGAGAGTATCCAAATATTATATTTTATTTTTTAAGAAAATAATTTACCGATACGTCCCAATACGCACGGATACTTGTGTTTTTTTTATATTATTTTGATTTCTGTGTTTTTTTTTTAAAATAAGAATAAAAACATTATATTGCTTATATATATATATGAGGGCATATCAAATGAGAGGACTCTTAAAATGAGAGATGAGAGGACTAAATGCTGGCCATTGGATTGAATTGGATTAATATCAACGGTTTATATATTAAAAAAGGCACATGCTGGTCTTTCGTCTTCTCTAACTAGCTGCACGCTTGGGTTTCTCTTGTTTGTTCATTTTTCTAGAAATTGTTCCATGTTTTAATCTCATCTTGTGAACACCTTAGATCTGGTATCATCTAAATCTTCACAACACAATATCTGTAATTTTTTGCAAAACTAAGTCACGCAGAGACACCCATAATCAAAATCTTACTTTCCTCCATGTCTCCATTGTTGGTTCAAAGGAATTCGAAAGGTTGATGCACCGTCATAACCTCTATTGCTCATGTGACCTTCCATTCTTATCTGTTGTCTGCCTTTGTGTAATAATTGAATTGGTTTTCACCGAAGATGCACCGCAATTGGATCCTGTATCTTCAAGCTCTTTTTTTTTTTTTTTTTTTTTTTTTTTTGTAAATTCTCTTAGGCTTGCTTTTACTTCATCTTTTTATCTCCAGAATGAATAAATCTTCTTGTTGAAGCAAATAATTGTTGGCTCACACTTTGTTATTGAGTTGACATGATATTAGCATTTTATTTTTGGGGAAAAACAACTTTTTCAATTTCTTTGGCAAGAACAGAGAATCACTGAGGGAATAAACAAACACAAACACAACATAAGTTGCTAATGGAAAATAACTTTTTTAACATCGTTCCATGTTTGTAATTGCAATCAATTGAAAGGAATAACAATCGCAACAGAGACAAGATGCAGCAGGAGAGTTTTTTTTTTTTTTTTTTTTTTTTTAAGGAAGAAAGGAAATAGGGAAAGGATGAATATTACGGTGCTGTTATAAAAATTAATTCTCATATTAAAGATTAATCTAATGGCTGGGATTTAATCCTCTCATCTCTCATATTAAGAAGTCCTCTCACTTGACATTTTGGATATAATATAACATTGATATAACGGTGCTCTTTTTTATATATTTTGCATATGTAATTGACTAATCACCACTCTCTTAATCGTCAATATTATTTATATTTATGTTAATGTGCTACGAGTCTAATTTCTTGTGTTTGTTAATATATTTGCATATTAAAAAAAGATTATAATTATATTATACATTTAATTATATAATTTTTTTTTATTAACGTATCCCAGCCGTATCGTATCTTGATTTTTGAAATTTTCCCGTATTAACGTATCGGTGCAGTATCGTATCTCGTATCCAGACGTCACAGGATACGACACAACTGCATATTTATTCCAGAGTTGGTCATTGAAAATTTCATTCAGGGATTGACTTAGGAATAAATTTTTAGTGTAACTAAACAAATAGCAACAAAAAGAAACAATTGTAACAAACAAAGAAGTGCAACATTTGTGACCGAAATAGCAACCGAATGTAAAATATATATTTAAAATTGACCGAAATAGTGACTGATGTTTATATTTTATGCCTTTAGCGACTAAAATTTTGATTACTATTTACTCGCTAAACAATTTAGTGACCGACTTTTATGTTTTAACGACCGAAATTTAGTCACTACAAAAAAATTTCTAGTAGTATCAATAATTTTTTTAATGTAGGTCCTCCCCTGATCTCGTTATAAATTAACTTAATTGCATGGTTGGTCCCTTAAGTTTATTTTAGGTTTCAAGTTGTTCCCTTATGTTTTAAAAGTTTTAATTTGGTTCCTTATATTTTAAAAGTTTCAAATTGGTCCAAAACGTTAGTCACATTTAAGACCAACATAAAACTTTTTAAACATAAAGGACCAACTTAAAAACTTTTCAAACATAAACGACCAATCATTCTTGTATTTGTTGTTGTACTAAGAATAATATAATCTGTTCAAATAAATTGGACTCCTAATCCACTTTAACCACCCTTCTGGGCTCAATACATCACTAATGTAGGATTGCATGAATACTACTCATGAGTATGCCTGCTACAGTCTGCAAAGGAATGTTTGGGTAGATTTAACGAAGTGAGAATAAGGTCCAAATCAACATAGATGTTACAAAGCGGAAAAGAGAAATGAAATGGTCAGTTAGAGTTCGTTTTCCTCCTTGAGCTATGATGCTTTTTTGTTGGCATGGTAACTCTTTTCTTACCAATATTTTACAGTCCTAAAACACAACAGCTGCATACCCCAAAATGAAGTTTACAAAGCCATTGATTTTGCATACTTTATGGAATTGGTGTTGTCTGTCCACACATAAATTGTCGTGGTAATAAAAAAATCTATAACGATTGAAGTCAAAGGTTTAAGAGTTTCAAAATAGGGCCACTGCTTAATATATTACGGGCACTGGAATTTTCTCGACAAGCAACCCTCAACACCTTCAAAAATAGAAATTAAAAATTACTTTTTTTGATAAAGCTAAAAATGCACTAAAGGAAACATCAGGAGCTGCCTGAACCACTTACAACATTAATCCATAGAGACCCTAGAAAAAAGGTAACCCTAGAGAGTCCCTAGCAAGCAAAGAAACAACAAAAGCAGAAGGGGAATCCCCTCTTTGGGAAGAATACAAAGCAAGGCTTTGACAATTTTTTGGCCAAAGCATCAGCAACCATGTTGCCTTCCCTAAAAACATGAGTAAATTTACATCTAATATGACTACAAAAATGAAGACAATTGAGTCATCTAGCTTGCATACGCCAAGGAACACCTTCACCTGTATTGTAAGCCTTTACCACACTCAGAGAATCAGTCTCTATCCAAATATCCTCATAACACATCTCAGAAGCCCTTTCCATAGCAAATAGACAAGCACAAAATTCTGCCTCAAGAGAAGTTGCATTACAAACACGAGGACACCTAAAAATGCAACTTCAACAGACTTGAGGCTATTTCTCTAAAATTTATGAACAACAGACATGAACACACCTTAAAGTATAAAGATGTATCTTATAAACTGTTGCTACAACCCACATCCAAATTGCATCTTATTTTCCATGTTTATTAACTTATAAAGGGCCATAGAATCCTTTTCCATTTAAGCCAATCTTCAAACCGATTTTCATCTCCAACCAGCATATGTTGTTCAACTAGGATAGGTGTTAGATAGCTAGGATTTACACGTTACAGGAAAGGCAAGCAATTCGTCAATATCTAGTTCAATGGACAAACATGTCAATTAAGCTAACTTTGATTGGACAATTTCCCAATTTCATCTTCGGGGACTTTAGGCAACACTTTGTTTAGCATAGCTAAAAATCGTTCCCATAAAATACAATAGGCAACAATTATTTAAGTGTGAACAACCTTCTTAACATCGGTTAAATAATTCCCGAAAAGTAAAGTAGGAGAGGCAACATTTTTTCAAAATGTGGCCCATCAACTTCACAACGGATGAAAATATGTGCTTAAAACTCACTACATGCAATGGTTTTTGAAGTGTTTCCAAAACATGTGATAAGCAACAATTTTTATACTTACTAATCGGAAGACAAATACTAATGTATTCGTCTGTCCGCTTTACATTAAGGAATGATAGTTTCATATCTTTTTGTGAAGAAAACAAATGCAGGGGTAGATTTGTTAAGTGTGGGGAAAACCTATCAAAATAAAATAGAGAAGAGTAATTTTTAAATTTTCTCATGTCATATGCTTCAGGGAGGTTGAGTCTTGCATCCATATATTTTTCTAATGTGAATTTGATGTGAAGGTGTGGTATGTTGTTTTTAATTGGATAGGTGGTGAAGGCTCACTTTGGTAACTGATCATTCACATTTCTTGCTGTTAAGTTAGGTGATCAAAGGAAAAAATTGTAAGAAGGTTAAGGGATTGATTTGGCTTGCCCCAACATGGTGTATTTGGATTATGAGAAACAACATCATGTTTAACGATGACTTTGAAAATGTGGAGAAGACCTTAATTGGTATAAAGACTTTGTCATGAGTTTGGTTTATGCATAATGTTGAAGATGTGATGAATAAGGGGAGATGAAGAGAAAATTACGTGTTACATGAGTGTTAGAAAACGTTTAGACCTTAATTGATATTCTCTTCACTCTTTGCTCTGAACAAGATTCATTTTAGATATCATTACAAGTAGGTCGAAACATCAAATGTCCAACCCTTTCTATAGCTAGCTCAAGTCCTCAGAGAGACTAACACCAAAATGAGATGAATCGATATTCAAACAACAATTCAACTCACAACCATCTAGGCACTTCATACCAAACATTTCATTAAAAAAAAATCTCACTTGTGCACCATATGGCTATATAGTTATGATTTTGGGGAACTCCACATAATGAATATTGCTTGTTGGCACAACATCAATCAAGCACGAAAAAGACACGTTACAATTACAACCTATGCGAACTGTACAATACTAATTTTATTCTCTCCCCTCCCATGCATCGTGTGCCATCCACTAGTTTTTAGAGTCGTGTGTTGTCGTCAGCTATTATGTTATGTCGTGCTTGATAGCACTGCTCCATTTTAATACATATTTTTCAACACATTATTTTTTATTGGTTAAAATTCAAATGAGTCTCACCAAATTTATATGTGATCTATGTGAATTTTATCAAATCAAAGAAAGTGTAGAAAATTGTGTGTTGGTAGCATTATTGAATATCAAGAAAAGGTTTTAAATTTCGATAATATATATTTGTCTAAAAAGGATAAAAGCTCAGTTGAGTACTACCATAGAAAAACCGTTCTCAAAATGTTGATCCCTATTCTAAAATATCTACCTTGAAAATCATGTCCAGAAAAGTTCAAACTCAAAATACAGTGCAGGATTTGTTAGTCTCATACCCCTACCCTATATATCTCTCCCAGCCTCCTTTCTTATACTGCAAACTTGTATCACTTTTTGGTTCTTTGCACTTGTTTGCCTCAAACCGGTAAGGATTAAGCTGCACAAGAAAATCAGAATCAATTAACATTAGAAAGAAAATTAAGGTTGTAATTAATTGACTCATAATGGACATAAATATTAATAAAGCATTTGAAGTACATAAACAGAAAGTATATATGTCAAAATTGACTCATAATGTACACAAATAAAATAGAAGAGTTCCTATCAATTAAACTTTTTTTTTAGGAAAGGATGCTTAGACCGTCCAAATAGGTGATACATTCACCATTGTAAGTACCCTTATAGTATATCATTCATGATCATTTGTTCAATAAATATTGGTACATCAATAAAAGTATTAGAGCGAGCTGAATATAGGCTTTTGATAATGTATGATTGACCTTTGTTGATTTGTCTCCAATGAACTAAAGTTTTGACATATGGGTTTTCATATAGTACTAACCCTTGATTAATTAACATTAATTACAGGAAATCCATGACAATAAAGGCCATAAAATGAAAAAGGAATGATGAGAACGAGTTTTAATAGTGAATACACAAATCATGGTTCTAACTAGAAAGTTTCTATAAATTTCAAAGGCCTAATTTATTATTCTGTCTCTCCTCCTCCATATAAGCTTTGAAAACTGTAAAGAACATCATAATATAACTATGATGAATAGGAACCAATGAATGAACACTTCAACAAACCCTTAAAAATTGAAGCTTTCAGCATAACTATGATGAATGGAATACCAATGAATGAACCTTTCACTAAACCCTTAAAAATTGAAACTTTCACCATAAAAGTGTTGAAAACTATGAAGATCATCATATAAGATTACCTAACAGAACCATTCAAATATCAAAACCTAAAAAGGGCAAAAATGGTAAGTAAATAAATAAAATAGATGAAACAGTGATCATACCCTCTCCAAGGTTGTCCCTTTCAGCCTTGAAAACCTTCTTTGACAAAAATGGGTTGATGGGTTGTGAAGATTGTGCCTGTGATGATGAAACCATTAACTGATTCTGAAAAGGGTTCATCTGAAAGTTATTAGAAAACGAGTTTTCAGCATTGAAAGTGAAAAACTCTTGACGCTGTTGATGAACAGAAGAAGAAGTAACAGAAAAATAAGAACTCGACACCGCCGTCATCGGAGTAGGAAGCATGATCTGAGGACCAACATAAGTAGCAAGTTCTTTCTTAGCAACGTTAAGTTCATTCTGCAAATTCTTAAGCTTATTCTGAAGATGTGAAATAAGACCAACACAACCATAAACAGGATCTCTCAAACGCGCTTCTGCTTCATAAGCTAAAGACTTAACAGCATCTTCACGTTGAGAAGCATCAACCTCGTTGAGTAACTTTGCCACGTTGCTAGCACCGAAGACTTTGTGGACGTAGGTAAACTTTTGAGGATTTTCCGGCGGAAAATAGGGTGCAAAAATGCATTCCTTAGTGCATTTTCGACGCTGAATCTTGCACGCTGCACACGGAGAAGAATTACACGACGACATCATTGTTGTTCCTGAAAATACGTTGTTGTTGTGAATGGTGGTGGATTTATTGTTGATTTGGTGCAACACGTAGTGAAAGGACTGACTATACCCACGATGCGCTTTTTTCGCTAACAAATTTGGACTATCATCAAAATCATATCGTTTCTAAATTTATTTTATTTCCTTTTATTTTTGTTTGACAAAATATTACCCTTTTCAAATTTTGTGCTTTTATTATTATTATTATTACCTTTTTTTTGAGAACATTATCATTCATTACCTGTTTTATTGGGCAATCAAATCTTACTATGTCATTATTTTATTGAAATAGATTGATTGATATTTTATACCGATGTTAAATCGATTGAAAAAGACAATGCATTGTTATATGTAGAGGTCGAGTTAGAACTAAAGCCACGGGTTCGAACTAAAGACACATCAACTTATTCATTCATTTTAAAAGGTGAATTCTAATTAACCGCTAACCTACTTAAAAAAAAAAGTTGAATCAACACAAATTAATATATTTAAACTAAAAACACATTTGAATTGGTAGGATTTATGGTCTTGATTTAAGATATTGGATTGTGTTGATTTCAATATTTCAATTCTCTCCGATATCAATTTCGAATGCTAGTTTGTCTTCTTCAATTTTTAAGGATTATAATGAATTTAGAGACCAATTAATCATCCATATAAAATTTTATATAAGATTAACGTGGATATAACTTGTTACCAAGCTGCTGATAAGTGCTCAAAAGTAACATATTTTATGTGTTAATCTAGGCATTTTAGTGACTTGTTCTGCAAGTTATCTAAGGAAAAGCTACTAAATTGTGTTCTTTTACCATTTATGCTTTACATGCCTGATATTCACCTTTTATGCAGGAAACGACAAGCAAGGAACAAGAAAGAGGCCAATGAACCAAAGAGCAGTACGTTTAAGCGTCCTCAGCACGCGTAAGCGTACCAAATGTCGAGAGCAACTTTTTCTACGTTGTTGGCACGCTTCCCAGATTCAGAGAGCACGCTTAAGCGTCCTCATGTCCGTTTAAGCGTGCAAGTTCCAGTTGCCAACCTTCATGTTCGCTATCAGCACGCTTTTGGTTCGCTTACAAGATTCAGAGAGCACGCTTAAGCGTCCTCTTATACGCTTAAGCGTCCTCTTGTACGCTTAAGCGTGCAAGTTCTGGTAGCCAACCTTCATGTACGCTTTCGGTACACTATCAGCACGCTCAAGCGAACTTCATCAAGATGCAAGTGGATAAGGCACACGTGGATGTTCCCAATTGATCAACAGAAGATTTCCAGGAGGCACGCTTAAGCGACCCCTGTACGCTTAAGCGTGCAGGCACGAATTCTGCCCAATTTAAAGAGTTTTTCTTCTCTTAGATATTTTCTGGTTTTTAGAGAGAGGTTGGGGCATTTTTAGAGAGAGAAACACAAAGCAAGGTAGTTAGGAGTAGATTCAACCCAAGATTTGTTGAGACATCATGAATTTAGGCATTGAATCTTCATCTCTTTTTCATCCTTTGCAAAGCTATCATAGACATATGTAGCTGCATCTACCCTTGTGGGTTTTGAGGTATTCAAACAAGCTATTATGTAATCTTTCGATATTTTAATATATGATTCTAGCTAATTTATTCAATATTGTTGTTATCTTATGTTTAATGCTTTATTGAGATTCAAAATGATATTGACCAATATTTTTGGGTCTAAGAACTAGAATAACAATCTATCTTAAGTTATCACTCTAGACATAGATGTTAATATTTGATAATCACTTTTTATCTCGAACTTAATGCTTTTGGGTCATTTAATCGGTTGGGAAATCGTCGATTAAACGATCCAATCAACTTTGTGATTGTTTAAATGTATGAGAAATCGACATTTAAACAATCTCTTAGAAATAACGATATCATTTGGACGCGAATGATATTGTCGAGTGATTGTGATAATATCGTTTAAAAAGCTAGAATTCGTTATTTGATCGAGAGATTGCATCTGTTACGCTTGGTTGATATCTCTGACCCCAAGCGAAATAGCCCTATCTCTTCTCATTTTACTTTTATGTCGAATAGGAAAATAGTTTTACACAAACAAACAATTTATACCCAAACACTTAATGTGATAAATATTGTGAAAATGCTTATGAAATACGCAACTCCCTGCGGAAACGATCCTATTATAATTATGTGTAAATAGTTTTATGACATGTAAAAATCTTACATCAGCTGCGAAAAATTTACTAACATCATGTTGGGCTTTTACTAAAAAGAAAAAAGAAACATCCACATGAACTTAGTTCAGTTGGCAGAGATATTACATATTATATGCAAGGGTCGGAGTTCGAACTCCGGACACTCAATTGATCACTTCTCCACATTTAAAATGTGTGAGCTCTACTTAACAAGAAAACGAAACATTATACTACATATTTAATCATAATCATGAGAGGTTTTATGAAAATATTAATGCAAATATATAAAAATGGCAAATTTTTGAAACACAATCAAATTATGCATTTCATTTGAGAATATAGGAAAGTGTGTTTTGACTATCAAGATTTTTTTGATACCACATTATTCCAGAGATTTGTTATTACGTAGTATTTTTCTGTTGAGAGGTTTTTATTATGAGTGATTATCTAAGTAACACGTACAAATTGCCTTTAAAAACCAAACACGTGCAAATATGCAATTCTATATTTAGACTACATCTTTTTTTGGTATGTTGATTTAATTTTTTAATCGCTATTATCCTATATACTCAATGCGGAATGATTGAAAAATGGAAAATGCCAAATAAACTATATTTGATTTGGTGCTTGATTGGGGATGGAGGATTGTTGCAAATAGGGTTGGGAATAGGCCAGGCCAAGCCAGGCTTTGATAGGCCTGAGCCTGGCCTACGAAAAATTTTGCAGGCCTGAGCCTGGCCTATGGCCTTTCATAGGCCTATTTTTTTGGCCTGGCCTGGCCTATTTAAAAGCCTGGCCTGGCCTGAAAGCCTATTTACAGGCCTACTTACTATTAAAGTCACTAAACATTCCATTTTAGCTACTTTTAAATAGGCTTAATAGGCCTCCAAGCCTATTTCAGTGTAGGACTTGTCTATCACTACTATAAGGCCTTAAAAGCCTATTTCACTATAAAGCTTTAAAGCCTATTAAAAAAGTCCACTATGAAGCCTAACATGCATAAACAGGCCGGCCTATTAGGCTTCATAGGCTTTTTTGATAGCCTAAGCCTGGCCTATTTACTTAAATAGGCTTTTTAAAAAGCCTAAGCCTAGCCTTTTTAATAAACAGGCCAGGCCAGGCCAGACTTAAACAGGCCAGGCCATAGGCCCCTGTAGGCCGGCCTGGCCTATTCCCAACCCTAGTTGCAAACATCTCCATTCCTGCGCTTGTTGGCTGGAAAGGAAACACATTGAAACGTCCTCCGTGTTGTTTTTTATTTTCAAATTGCCTTGAGTAAGATATGATTGTGATGAAAGACAAACCGTGAGGGGGAAGAAATTGAGAATAACATATTGAGGAATTTAACCCTGCATATTTTTAGGGTCGATTTTGAACTCATAACCTTTGATTAAGCCGTAATAGATTTTTTACTATTTAAAATGTTCTTCGATAACTCATCAATTTTTTTAATGAAAGCAAGAATTTATTAGTGAAGACTCATTTGGTCTTAACAATTTTCCCACTACCAATATAGTCGTTACTAAAACAATACTCAAAATAAAATTATTAGAGTGAAGACCCATTTAGTCACTAATTATGCAAATGGTCCATGCGAATATCAAACATTTTGGTTTTAATCATTCTAACTATTTTTTTGTTTTGTTTTAGTCCTCTCAATATATATAATTTTTTACTTATCCTTATTTTGTTGTTTTGTTTTAGTCCTTGCAATTTTTTACTTCTTATCCTTGTGGTATGCCTTTACATATAGTCCTTATTTTTCACATATCACATCAAAATTGATAAAGTATACTCATGTATTTCTTATTACATGCAAGACCCAAATCACTCTTCTAATTATTCTTGTTGTCTATATTGCAGTCATGCCCAACTTTAGGATTAGTCTCCACATGATACCCAATTAAATAAATTAATTAATTAAAAGCATAATCATAATTAATATATCAATCATTAATATTCAAGATTGAAGATCAACCGTAAATAATAACATTCCATGCATTTAAAGGTTAATATGACCAAAAGAAACTAAAATGCTTCTAAACCCACAAAAACTCCGGGCAGCATCTGATTTATTAATATTCTTGCATAATGAAGCAAGAATACAAGACATACTCAAAAAGAAAGGGAAGGAAAATAGAGCTCAACGAGCAACAACAAGAACAAAACAAACAAACATCAAAGCCACCACTCCACCATAACTCCCCATCAATGCAACCACCAAACCCACTCCAAGAAGAACCCCGAAGAAGAAGAAGACAGCACCATCATAGTAAGCTTGGTAGCTAGGGTAAGGATCAACTCTTCCATAGAAAGAAATATTTGAATCGAATCTTCCATAACGATCATATCCAACTCGATTAGCTTCAACTTGATGACGTGGTTCCATCATTCTTCTATCAAAATATGGATTTCTTTCTGCAATGTTATTATAGTCCTTGTTGAATATAGTATTTTGTTGATGATATGGATGATGTGGGTAATAGTACCTGTGACCAGGCTGCACCATCAAGTATATAAAAAAATTAATTATTGGTAATGGTATAAAAATTAAACCAGAAGAATTGATAGATCAATAGCAAAGGGTAAAATAAATAAATAAAACAAATATGTTTCAATGTTACAACTTACCATACCCGCTGGATACATACCAATCAACGTCACAAAGGAGATGAAGGACCTAATTTTCAATAGAAACTGAATGTAGTACGTAACCCCTGGTGTCTTATATAAGCATATAAATGTCGTTGATAGAGGTTATTCTTTGATATGCGGATTATAGGCTTGATTCTTGGATGAATTTAATTATTTATTTATTGTTTTGAACAAATGGAAATCAATGATTTAAAACCAAGTTGTTTGGGCTCCGGTGGCAATGAGCTCCTTCCAAGGACGTATTAGGGGAATACCGGGTTCGATTCCCGGTGGGAACAACGTTTGGCCAGTGTGCATGCCTCTACGCATGAGCCGGATTAGTCGTCCACATTTGATGGGTCGAAAACGAGTGCGAAAGCCAAAAAAAAAAAAAAAAAAAGAAATCAATGATTTACTTCTTTTTTATTTGCTTCCTTTTTATGTGGAAATATTATGATATCATTGAATGGAAAAGATAATCAACTAACGAGTAAAATCATTTCTCTAAGATATCCTTTCTTTCCACTACTTCCTTTATTTACAAGCCCTCACTTCCCGTCCACTCAAATGGAGCCTTAATGTATTATACATAGGAAACTCAGTGCAAAGATGATCAAAATATCTAAAGTAAATTTGAGACTAGAAGGAGTTGAACAAGTGAAAGATGGAAAGAATATTAATATTTTTAATTTTGGATTATAGTTTTATCTAAGGAAGCAATATAATATTTTTAATTTTGGATTATAGTTTTATCTAAGGAAGCAATATATTGAATTAAAGAAGTTATATCTTGAAATTTTGCAGTGATAAGGAAAGGGTAAGGCTTTCGATCTATTCGAATATCGTCATATGAAACTCACGAGTTAAGAAAAGGAGTCATTCTACTCAATATAGGATGTTGCAATTATATTTGCATTGAGGTTTATCAGTAATCTTTATAAACTTGGTTCATTGTGGCCAATAACCTTGGGAGTATGAAATACCTTTTTAATTAGAATAAGAGTAAACTCATGTAAGTAGAATGGAATGAAAGGTATTAGGAATCATAATCTTGGACGGTGGTGTCATATTGATGCAACCATCTTAATTATTAGGCTTAATTGTACTTTTGGACCCCTATCTTTCTAAAAGTTGCGATTATGGACCCCTAACTAATTTAAATACAAAACAACTCCTTATGTTTTGATTCTTTGGCAGTTTTGGACCCCCAAGGCAAAAAATAAATAAAAAAATTGACACGTGGCACCTCACTTAGGGTGCCACGTCAGCGTTGACCGAGTCAACAATGGACTGGGGGTCCAAAATTGCAAAAGAATCAAAACATAGGGGGCTGTTTTGTATTTAAATTAGTTAGGGGTCCATAACCGCAACTTTTGGAAAGATAGGGGTCCAAAAGTGCAATTAAACCTAATTATTAAATAAATATAGGTTAATGAACTAAAGTATGTAACACATTTTGGAGATCTTGGCATAAGTTTTTTTTGAAGGAAAAAGAAAATCATGTTACAAAAAAGATGATATCTTCATTATTTACATTATGTGGTTGAAACAAGTATATATAATCCATCCTTTATGTACATCTATCAAGCCTTATGACTGGTCTACATGAATAGAGCCGCATTATGTGTGTGAATAATTTTAGAGTTTGATGATATGCTGAGTACGGTTATTGATGTTTACCGGTTCCTATGAACATGTGTAGCAGTCCCCACTATCCACTCTTTTGGATAAAAATATCATCGTCTGCCCTATTTTTTCTTGTTACTTGCTAGTCGTGTTTTTAACCAATTTTCTAGGGTGTGAGGGTATCTGTGGTTATCCATGAATATTGTTGTATTTTGGCTAAAAAAAAATGATGATCAACATTCTATGGTATAAATTGTGATACGATTTTATGAATCGCGGCACGATTTTGAGTTAGAGTTTGGAGGAGTTTCTTGAGGTCTAATTGTGGGAGCCCAAATCATTGATTAAGTCTGTAATGGATCAAAGTTGATCAACCAAATTGAATCAAATGAATCATGCAACAAAACAGAACACCAAACAACACTGCATCAAAATGATGTAAAAAAAAAACGACACACTGAGATGATGAACTCACATGAAAATACAAGGAAAGCCATATTTGTATAAATACCGGTTATTTAGAAGAATCAACAAAAAAAAGATGGATAGGAGTGATTTTGGACCAAAAATATTACTGAAAACTACAAATTTTTGATGGATGGGAAAAAAGAAGGAGAAGAATTAGAGAGATGGTGAAACTATTCTCTCTCAAAAAACTAGGGCGGTCTAAAGGATAGCACATAAAATGTTACAATTTCTCCAGTGAGTATAATTAATCATAAAAATAAACATCTTTTGAAATATAAATTGTTTTTCACGCAATAATCCTAATGATGTTTTTACTTAATTAAATTTAAAACATTATGTATTCAGAACTATTGCTACATAAGACAAAAATGATACTAATATATCAAATTTTGACAATATAATTACTAATAAAATAATAGAATTATGAATCTAAAAGGCGAAGAACCCACTTTGCAAGTAAATAGATATAGCCCTTATTTGTATGGTATTGTGGGTCTGGTTATATTAAGTCACGCCCCACTAACAACGAGTAAAAAAACAACGTTTTTTATTATTTTTTTATTTTATTTTTTATATATTCCAGTCATTTAAAGTAATCATATTCTAAGAGTGTCACAAACCAAGCAAGGTTTGTATTATTAATGAGCATTTTTAAAAGATAAATCATTTAAGAGAACCAGAATTCAATTTTATTCAATTTTAGATGCAACAATTTTTTATCAAATTTTACTTATTTTTTTAGTGAACTTCAGATTTTTGAATGAACACAAAAAAAAAAAAAAAAAAATCTAACTTATGGGTATTTATCCTGGCTGGAATTCAAACTTTCATTAGTCACTATGAAAATTAGTTTAACCCCTTCGCAATATCCAACCTTGTTAAATATAAATCCATTATTTTATCTTCGTGTATCCATAAGCTTAGTGCCCCTAGAGAATTTTATCCATGCATATACTTATAAGTGTGGATGTTTTTTGCTATCGCTAATTATTTGGTCCCTACAAATAAACCAATTTTTTATTTAGTCCCTCTAAAAAAATTCTTCGATTTTTAGTCCTAAAAAAATTTTCTATCGTCATTTTTGGTTCATACTTTTAAGTCCAATCTTATATAGCCTTCATATTTTTAAAAGAATTTTTTCATGAACGTTTAGAATATCATAAAACCTCTAGCAAAAAACAATATTTTTTTAACAAAACATGAATTAAATATGAATTTTTTTATTGTTTTGACTCTTAAAATTAAAATTTATTTTATGTTTTTTAAAAAAATCTATTTTTTTTTTAAAGAGATTCTTATAATTTTCTAAACAATCCTTGAAATTTTGAATTAATTAAAGTTTTTTTAAAAAAATTCTAACTTTTTAGGAAGAGATTTTTTATAATTTTCTAAAGGTTACTTGAAATTTTCATTAAAAAATATGAAGGCTACACAAGAGTTGACTTAAAAATATAGATTAAAAGTTATGATAGAAAACTTTTTGGGGACTAAAAGTCAAAGAATTATTTTAGGGACGCTAAGATGAAAAGTTGATATATATTTATAGGAACCAATAATGTATTCAACTGTAATTTTTATTGGTTGTTGGATAAATTACACATAATTCTCTTAAAATGTAACTTAGAAAATACCTTATGATTAATATCAGGTAATCAAGAAAATATTTTACAATTTTCATTTGACAAATTTTTGTTTTGACAGTTTTCATTTGACAAATTAATTTTTTCAGTTTTTTTTTGTCAAAAAAATAATTAATTCTTGTATTAATTCATATTGTCTTTTATGGTTGAATTCAAGCGTTCCCTTTTTTTGAAAAAACGAATTGATTGATTTTTCGAAAATCCATAAAATTTTAGGAAAAAAACAAATTGATTGATTTTTTGAAAATCCATAAAATGATAGTAACCGACATAATTATTTTCAACAGTTATACTAATCCACCTAAATTGACACGGAAGATAATCAAACTAAAGATCATAAAAATGAGCATATTTTAAACCAACATCATCAGACCAACTCAAGTGAGTTGTAACCGACATATGTTAAACTCTTTATAAAAGGACATGTGCATATATACTTAGTGTATGTGCTCCGAATAAGTTTATCTATGGTAGAAAGAACTTATAAGACAAAAAAAAAAATCTAACTTATTTTTTGTGGAAGAAATTTCTAATATTCTATTTAATTTTTAACAACAAAATTTTGTAACAAGCAAAAATAAATGAAATTACACGCGTCGTTCTGGCAATTGGTAAACATTTTCTTTAAAAGCAAGGGGTGTTTGGGAAATTTTATGGGCATAGATTTTATTTTTGTCAAGTAATCTAGTAACTAAAAATTTACCTTTTAAGATGAATAAGTGTAGAATCTGAGATTCGAACCTCAATCTCTGCATATTATATGCAATATCTCTATCAATTGAGCTATTCTCACGTAGACATGACATCATTCGGGTTGAGTCAATGTATATTACATTTGTCTAATCTTGTCCATATTTTGACTTGTATCTTAACTGGACCATATTTATCTTAGCATAGGAGTGCTAAAACATCATTTTAACACCTGTTCTTTTTCTCTCAAAAAAAAAAAAAAAACACTCGTTCTTTTATTTGGTGGAATCATCTAGATCTCATACTTTATATGTCCTATTTCTATGATTATTTAGGGGAGAAACTATTTTTTTGATAAACGAAATAAAAATAAACATTTGAAAATTAACACACACATAATTGGGGGATCATGAGTTCGAAGTCAGACCACAACGCACATCCTAACAATTTCACATTTGTCAATTGTGTGATGATTTTGGACTACATTGTAATAAGAGAAATGATATTTATACAACCATTTTGAGACAATTTTTATGACAATTTTCTCTCTTATACGCACATGATGTTTTCACTTTATCTCTCTATTGTTTTGGTTTCCATGTCAATACACATATTTTTTATAAATTTATGGTTGTCCTAAAAGTTGTCACACAAATGGTTGTTCAAATAACACATCTCTTATAATAAATTTGCAAGAGACAAAAAAAAGTGCTAATTATTATATTTTAGTATTAATTAGAAACCAATGATATAACACGTGCCAATGTGGAATCTTGCCCATTTTATTATATATAAAAGCAAGAGGAGCTTGGGAAATATTCATAGACTTGGGTTATTAGGTTAAGGTACATTTCCTGGTCTATTCACTATATATTGACTTGTGTCCTTTTCTCGTCGGATCTTGTGTGATTCCTTTTTCCCTTTGACTTAGCGTAATTCCTTTTCCTCATTTTGGTTCATTTCAAGATATTATAGTGTTCATTCCACCATATTTCATCAATTTTATTGTCATATTCATAACCATTTTTTGTTTTGTTTTCAGGGAATATGGATAACCATCATCAAGATGATAACAATAGTATAACTCTATTTCATCATTTTTTCTCTATTTGATTTATTTTTTATTTGATGGGCTAACTTTGATTGATATAGATATAGATATATACATATATGTTATTTTGCTTCAGCTACTAATACTTTGTCCTCTTTGGGTCATTTACAGGGTCAGCTTCGTCACGTCTCATATTTAGCCAAGACATGTTTAATTTTGAGGTAATTCAACTCGATTGAGATGATATTTCTTTTACTTTAAAAATTGTATATTGTGTCAATGATTATCGATTGTTCCACTTTGCAATTTTCTTTTCATTACATTGATCTTAAATTGGTTTCGCTGATTTTTTTATTTGAAAGAAACTAACTTTATAAAATAAAAATCGGAGATCAAACATAATTTACCAAAGTAACACTCCTATACCGATCAGATCTAAATTTTTTTTTTTTAAAGAACGACCAGATCTAAATAATATCCAATAACGAAATTATATTCATTTGATACATTCACGCGATCTAAACCATAAGATTTAGATTGAAGTATCCAAGTTTCAATTTTTATAGAAAATAAATATAGAATAGATAACCTA
Organism: Medicago truncatula; assembly: GCF_003473485.1. Classification (NCBI taxonomy): domain Eukaryota; kingdom Viridiplantae; phylum Streptophyta; class Magnoliopsida; order Fabales; family Fabaceae; genus Medicago; species Medicago truncatula. The sequence continues at coordinate 36,750,791 of NC_053044.1, forward strand.
AATATGAGCCATGTAATTTTGATTCGACAATCTAAGTAAGTAAGCGAGAATAAGAGTGCAAGTTTTTGATCCCAAAATATTTGATAAGTTGAGATGCAAGTTCAATCACGCAATTCTCCCGATCTTAATATTAGTTGTGATTTTTATTGTTAGTTTTTTTCTAAAAGAAAAAATACGATGATCAGTTTTTTTTTTTTTTGTGAAGCAATGCACACGGTTTGAAACTTTTTGACATGACTCAAGGTTTGACCTTAAAAGCCTTAAATATGTTTAACGTATATGAGACATTCTTATAAAATCAAGTCATGCAAGAGATGTCTGACATGGATTTCCGCCGCAATAAGGTGATGCGTTTTAGAAGTCAAGTTCCTATAAAAAACAGTCAAGTTTATTAAATGATTTTAAAAATAAGTATACCTTTTGATAATTAAGTCAATTTAATCATCATTGGTCAATAAAAAAAATCCAATATGACTATTATTGGTCAACAAAAAGAAGTCAATTTAACCGTTATGGCATATCATTATTATACATGGGTTTTACACGTGCTCATTGTGGGTCCTGATCATTTAGTATATGTTTGGTTGAACGTTTAGAAATGAAAAACCATGGCAAAAACCACGTTTACATAAAAGCTACAAATACATGCTAGTGAATTTTAATGGTGGGGATGCGAAAAAAATAAGTGTGACCAGAAAACGTCAATCCAAGAATTCTTTTCGGAAATCTACCTTAGATTCTCCTAATTCTCGTGTAGATTTCTTTTTTAATTTGTTCTCATCCTAATTCACAATGATCAACTCTATCCAACTTTTATGAAGGATCGAAGAGATCTCACATTTTCTCAAAAGTTGGACCAAAAATCATATATAAGTCTTATATAAGGGATAAAAAACCCGAAACTATTTTTGTTCAAATCACCATTTGCACTGCATAACTATATCCACTACATGATAAATATAAAAAAAATAAAATTTAAAAGTTAAATGTATTTTATTTAAATTTTAGACTAAATGCATTTGACTTTTATAACCCCTTTTGATTTATAACTTATGGGGGAGTACAAATTATTTTCCATAATTACCATTTTTTAGAAGAAAAAGTTATTCATTTTTAATTATCTATTCTAAAGTTGAATTCAACTTTAAATATTATTTTATTAAAAGTCAATATTCATTGACTAAGAATTATTGAAGGTCTAAATATATTAAGTTTGATTCAAGTGTCAACATGTCCTAACTCTTTTAGATCCTTAAACAAGAATTCTTTGTTACGCAAATCTACCTTAAAGTTTGAGTTAGAGAAGTTTGTGTAATTATATTTGATGGAAGGATCCCAACATCCTAGTCCCAATGTTGTAGTTTTCGTTGACTTGTCATTTTTTTTCTTGTGCTTTACTATAACCGTCACATTTTGTTATTTAAATCCTTAATTTTTTTTGTTGGGTTTGAACTACAGGACCAGGAACATGACATCCAATCATCATTTTTTGATAATCTTGAAAATCAAAATAATGTGTCGGTACCTATGATGGCTTCTGGTTCTACACCTGCGGTAAGCACTAATTAGTAATTAAGCATATCCTTAATTCTAGTTTTATTCTGTATAAATACTGTAATTGTTTTGTTTGTGCAAGATGTGGGGATTTGTTTGCTTGATGTCATAATCATACTTATTTTTTAATAATTTCAGGCAGGATTACCGATCTCCTATGGAACAGGTTCGTTAATTCAAGACCAAAATGCCCAAATGGGTTATGATCAATTTTCTCAAGCCCATAATGAGAATTTTCAGTAGGTTTTCCTATCCTTTTAATGGCGTTATCAATACTACATGTACTTAATTTCCTTTTAGCTAATCTTATAGACTATATGCATTAAATTTTATATATCTTAAAGGCTACAAGGTATGAGCATGCCCTACGGGAACAACATGAACAATCTAATGCCTATGCCCTATCAAGCAGCATCGTTCAACCCTAATCATGTAAGTACAATACTAGAAAACCATGCACTAACACTAATGTCGTATTGTTACTAAATAGGAGAATTAATTTCATTTATGAACCACATAATATTTCTTTACTTGTGTACAGTTGGAAGCAACGCAAAGTGGTGGCCAATATTTTACAAATCAAGGATATCCATTAGTCCCTCCTAATCAGAATCCTTCCACACAAAACTATAGGTACTCTCAAGGAGTGCAATTCAAATATCTTCTCTATTTTTTTAAAAATATATATATTGTCATATGCTCTTGATTATCATGATGATTCTCAACTGAATAAGGCTTTTTCACTCTATAGTTCGGAGTACTACGACCAGAACAACAACCAATACTTTGCTCCTAACGTCTCACAATATGCTCCCAACTACATGTTGTATGATTCATTAATCCACCAATTCTTATAGCAATCTTTGTTAAATATAGTTGAAGATTTGTTAAATATTGTTTAACTATCATAAACAATATTCAACTATATCTAACAATCTTATTAACTAATAATCAAGTTAGCGTACAAATGAATGACAATGTCTTTTTTTTATTTTATTTTTATATTCAGGTCACCTCAGAACAACTCACACATGGCTCCTTTCCATTCAAGTGGACAACTTAGCTACAATTATACACCAGCATTCGAAAGTCCTCGCTTTACATCACAAGCTAGGCAGAATATAAGGTGATTATCTATGAGTTTTTTTTCAACAAATATATCTAACTAATACTTAAAAATTAAGTATGATTTTGAGTGCTCTTTATATTTATAAATGATGCTCAATTGAATAATTTTTGGACTATAGGTTGGAGCAGCATAACCACAACAACAATCAATTGTCTGCAGCTGCACCAAGCTTTTGGGGTTCACAAAGTGTCCCCAATATGGTGTATGATTCCTCTACTTCTTTTATATATTTTAACTAGATTAATTATTTTTTTACTATCATACATCTATAATTATGTTACATCTTTTTATATGTAATTTGTAATAAATGTTACAATGAAAATATAAACGAGTTCTCTCATCTAAGGATAAATTTTCAAAATAATACTACAGATTGCTTCCATAATAATTGATACTTTAAAAAAAAATTGTTTCAAAATAATTGACGCGTTTATTTTTCAAGGTGATGATAATTATTATTTTTTCATTGTATCCTTTAATTGAAATAGTACTTCTCACATTGAATATATTTCACTTTCTATTTATGAATGATAAATACATCAATTTTTAATAAGAGTAATGTAGTAAAAGTATTATTCTCTTTATTTCATTTATACTTTTTTTAATCAAATTTCATTTATATATGTTTTAGTTTATGATAAATAGTCAAATATGTTGATCGTGACGGAGAGAGTATCAATTATCAACAAATTTAATATTATTGACAACTTTTTTTATTATAGTGATTTAGCCAATGGATAGACATTTAAGGAAGAAAGCATTACTTAAGTTAATTATGAAATATATGAATTCAGGTCACCCCAGAATCAATTGTTAACTACATCAGTGCATCAAACTACTCAAGGGCTGGCTAGTTCTAATTCATCACAGTCTCAAATTGCAATGCAGCCAACTTTTTCTGCAGGAGTTGTTACCAGGTATCAAGTTTTTTTTAAGTACTAATTAAGCATAAATGTTTGTTGATATTTTTTAGGCAAGAACCATTTCCAACTTTGGAATCATCTATAAATGTTCATCTAAATTTGTCTGTTCAACAAAATGCTTACAGACCCGTAATGCCTGCAGATGTTGCTGCTTCTGTGTACGTGCTGAATTTTCATGATTAAACTAGAAATCTTACTTGCTTATATGTTAGTTGATTATCTAACTAAGTTATAATTTAATTTTATGGGTCTAGGGCTGCAATGCGCTCTAGCTATGGGCAACACCCATACTTGGTTGGTGGAGTAGGCAATTCAGTTAGCTCAGGATCTCATGCAACTTTAATGTATGAATGAATGACTTAACTCCTTCAAATTTCTATTTCTTGATTTTCTCTCATTATAAGTGTCATTTTTTATGCATTGTGCTAAAGAGGTCCTCTTGTTGCAGGTATCACTCCCAAACATCGTTCCCTATTAGTGCTAGTGGTAACATTCAACATGTTGCTGCCCCTGTGCAACAACAGCTCCCATTGTAAGCAACATTTACCGATTATGTTACTTTCCCATTAAAGGATGGATATATACACAATACATGCATTAATTTGAGATTGTCATCATTTGTTAATCACTAACAATTATTGCTACATTCGTTAATTAATTTTGAAATAAAGGTCCCTAATTAGGCCAACTCAGGCGATTTACAACGTAGAGATGATAAATGCACGTAGGAGTACTTTGCATTCACAGAGTGGTGCATTGCTTGGTCCAGCAGCGACTACTTTGCACTCACAGAGTGCTTCAATGACTTATATGCAACCACAAAGTGCTATATTGCATGGTTCAACAATGAATACTTTGCAATCACAGAGTACTTCATTGCATGGGCCAACCACAAGTAGCTTGCGACCACAGAGAGCGATATTGCAAGGGCCAGCGATGACTGAGTTGGAACCACAGAGTGCTTCATTCCATGGGCCAACAATAAGTAATTTGCTACCACAGACTGCCATGTTGGAAGGGCCATCAATTAGTAATCTGCAACCACGAACTGCCATATTGGAGGGGTCAACAATGACTAGTTTGCAACCGCAGAATGCCACACTGCAAGGGCCAACAAGTCTGCCTTTCAACATCCCAATTTCAGAAGAGCTGAGCTCAATGATTTTGGGTCATTCAGTAAATGGACCCATTGATGGAGCTAGTTCAAGACCCCCTAGCGCCACTGAGAATGAGATTGTACAGATTTTAAGGTATCAATTTTTTCATTTTATAGAGGTTTTTTTTCTAGGTTATCTTTGAAGAATTACGAGTAATTTACCTATAAACCAATTAAAATTAGTCATATAAGTATATTTTTAAGTGAAGTGAAAGTTAGTTTTTTGGTACCCATGCAAATTTACTTATGTGGCAAATTTTGATTAGTTGTTACGTAAATTATACCCACAATTTTTCAAAGGTATCTTAGGTATCATTTTTATTGATTGAGTTTAATTTTGATATATTATGAGATATATAGTTTTTTCTGTCAACAAACACAATCAATCATATGTGTGACTTTAGAGATAGTTATGATAAAAGTCAAATATTTTAATTAATTGATCGTGTAAAAAACTTCACATTGATAACAAAAAATGCATATTTTAGTAATTTTCCTCCGCTATTTACTCAATAAAAGACTTTATAATGATGTGGAGTTGTAAAATGATTGACGTGCCAATATATAACACCATAGACAATGTAGACTTCATTTTTTTTCCTTCTTCTCATAACCAATTGGTCAGGAAAGTGGAAACAGCTGAGAAAAGCAAGCAGCAACAAGGAGCTCCTGTTATAAGGGATGGATTTACTGCAAGTCAATGTGATAAAGGAAAACTTCCAGCATCTCCGTCAACTGGGTAATTAACTTGAAGCTATATATCCATCATTTATCTTGCATTTTAGACTAAATAGAGGCTCAAATCCTTTTCAAGAGAAAAAAAGATGACACACATTCATATCTTTTAAATCCAAACAATACCTCCATTTCTTTTGCTGTCTAATTAATGATTTAACATACAAATGCATGCATTTAACTTTTTTTCGTTATATTCAGGCCACCCCAGAAGCAACAAGTACAGGCTCCTGCTGCTCCAAGGGACGGAGTTCATGCTAATCAACCTGATAAAGGAAAACTCCCCCAATCTCCATCAACGAGGTAATTAGTGAAAATTGAATGTTTAAACACGTTGTGAATTGATAAGTAGTAACACATTTTTAAACACGCTTTTTTCACCATACTTTTCTTTTTTGATGAAATTCAAATGTATATCCCACGTACATTTGTGAGATTCATATGAATTTTAACCAATAAAATAATCTCTTTTGAAATTAATGTATTCAAAAAAGAACTTTCCAAATTTGCCATGTTGTAACTTTAATAAAATTATAAAATACACTACAAATATGGAGGGAGTTATATGTTAATTTATACTTCTTGTATTCATTTAAGTGGTTTAATTATGTGCATAAATGATACATTCATATTTATAGGCCTCAGACATTTCAAATAATTTCGAGATCAACATACCTGGCCATTAATCAAACGACTGTACCTGCTCCTTCTTCACCTACTACTCAGCAAAATCAACAAGGAGTGGAGATAAACCAAAACGTTGTTGATCTTACAAATCTGGTTCGTAAAACTCATCCTCGTTTTCTTTTAATTATGATTACTAAAGATAGATGTTCTCCATTTATGTTTGCAAGTGTAGACATTACTTTTTTTAAAGATTACACCCTCATATCTTAAATATATATAAATAAAAAGTCAGATGTATTCGGTCTTAATTTGGACTAAATAAATCTGACTTGCAAAAAACGACTTTTTCTAATACTTAAAACGAGAAACTACAAGTAATTATAAAACTAAAGATGGCTAAACGTGTGTTGCATTAGGGAGATAGCGAGGAGCCGCCTATACGCCGTGGGCGTGGTCGTCCACGAAAACAACCAGGCCAGAGTTCAAATGTGTCCAACCTCAAAAAGGTAGTATGTATATTTCCCATTTAGTATGTATATACAAATCTGTTAATTAGTCTCTTTAACAAACTAAAATAATTAAGATCAACCGGAATTTTTGCTTATATTTAAGACTCTAGACGGTACCATTTTTTAAATGAGGTACTACTGAAATAATCAAATAACTAAAGTGGCTAAATGTTTGTTGCACCAGGGAGCGAAAGAGGAGGCTCCAAAACGTCCTCGAGGTCGTCCCAGAAGACTACCTCAACAGGTAGCGTGTATACTTTTATTTTGTATAAATTGGTTATCTCATTTTCAAATGTGTACATTAATCTCCCAAGAGGATTGAATAATTAAGACCATATGGCTAAATTTGTGTTGCTCCAGGGAGAGAAAGAGGAGGAGGCCCCAAAATATTGTGGGCGTGGTCGTCCACCAAAACGAGTTGAACATGCACATGAACCACCTACTCTCGCAAAGGTAGCATCTATATTTTCTATTGAAGTATATAATTTTATTTTATTTTGTATAGAATTGGGGATCTCATCATATACAAATGTCATTTGTACTAAAAAGATAATTAGATGTGAGCCAAAAATGAGATTATAAAGATTCTTATGCTTGATTTGTTTGTGTAGATGCAAAAGACCGGAGAGAGTTGTTTTGGAGCAGGGAATGCTGGAGCATCTTCTAAACCTCAAGAAGAAGAAATGAATTGTGAAAATATGAATGAAGAAGATCTAAATGGCATCCAAGTTGACTCTAATGTTGAGAGCAGGTGATTTTTATTACCATATCTTTTTGTGTTAAACTCTCGCAATTTAATATAGACAAAATGATAACATATCACAATTTTGAATTTTAGGGAAGAATATGAAAATGCGGTTTATCATAGGAGTTCTGATTGGCCCTTGGACCCACATCTCAAAAAATTCAAAGATCCATCTGGTAATTACAATTCTCCAAACACTAGTACTTTTTTAGGAAAAAATTTATGAATTTTATTTTTGGTTTATAGTATACAAATATTTGATAGATCTTTGAAGATGATTAGATTACAAGCCTTTAAATTTGCGCTAATAAAATCTTGTATGTTGATAAGAGTGGTATTTTCTCCATGCAGATGCAGGAAACTGATGTGCCAGCCAAGCTCGAAGAGGAAATGGCAAGTGGTTGAAATTCTCACTTGACCAATGGAAGTTGTACTCTTGCTTTTATTCACTCATGAATATTTGGTCATATCAAACATGATATTATTTTCATAATGTTGTTATCTATAGTTTTGTGTTGTGGACAAATGCTTAAGGCCAAAAGGCCTTGTCTTTCAATTTTAAATCGCGACTTTGTTAGTTATCAGTTGGATTTGTAGAATATTGGGGCAACTGATGATTGATGAAAATTTCTTTGCAATGCTTGCTTTCCTCATGGTAGGCACTGTTGGGTAGTATTTCAATCTTCTACCTTTTACATTTAAAATCTAGATCTTAGTGGTACAAATTCAAAGGAAATTCTTGTGAGGAAGAGAGCCAATGGTGAAGTTGTCATAAGTGTTCAGAGGCTAACAGGACTCTTTGTGTGTTATGTTCTTGTCTTCAAGAATCTGAGTCTCATCTTTTTGGTTTGCATGGGTGTTTGAATGTTGGGAGGTTTCTCTTGTTATGCCTGGAAACTTGGTAGTTTTATTTCTTTTGTTTGTCTCTTGTGCTCCTAGGAGATTTAGGAAGGACCCAAATTGGGATATTTTTAATAACAGTAGTTGTATTGTTATTAGATTATATTAAAGTGTCTTTGTGAGAATGGTAATTGGTTAAGTCTACGGTTAGGTATTGTTTGTACTTTGAGAGTGGTGTGACTCATCTAGAGTGTTTGGCTAGAAATTAGTTTTTTTTTTTGTGCATTGGATGGTTGGGGGTTAACTATAACTAGTCTTAAGTGTATGGGTTGGAATATCATTGGTACTCTCTATATTTTATATATACTAATATTTTGATGTTTAAACAAAAAGTTATATAAGTAATTTATCAGTACTTTTGCTTGGAATTGGAACCCACTCAGGTGTTGTTGGTGATCACAAATGACACACTTTGTGGGAGGGAACATTAAAATGAAATGTCATCTTTTTGGTTGGTGTAATTTCTTGTTCTAAATGTGTTAAACAGGGTCATTAAGTTGTTGTGAATGATGATAGTTATGTATGTAAGTTTTTCATAGTTTTATATTCTATTGAGACATGCAAATCCCACTTTTTTCTTTTGATATTATTATCAGGAGATGGAACTCTCGAGATAATGAGATGATACGTACAATTCAATCGTAGACATACTGTGACATTTCATGAAAGAAAATACAAGAGTTTTTTATTCCACTTTACTGATTTCTCTAACACTGATATTTTGGATTATATAATCCAGAAGGTATAAATACGTTCAAAAAACCTCCATTTTTTCAGATTTTAGAATCTAGAATAGGTCACACGTGAAGTTTACAAGATGACAAAAGAAACTCTCAAAACATATAATACACAACTCTTAGCGCCTAAAATTGTACCGTAAAAATTACACTATAGATATAAAAAAAAAAAAAAAAAAAAAGACCCATGAAATCATGGATCAGCAAATTTATAAGATAGGCATGCTTCCACAGCTTCAGCAACAGTAAGGAAAACCCATTCTTTCCCAATTTTATCCACAAAGTGTGCCACTTTAAGCTTGTGAATTACTAGCCACCTTGGATTCACCATAGCAAACTGCAAAAATAAATGGCAATGACAAACACAATTAATTATAATGAAAATTAAATGCATGTTTAGATTATCAACAAATTTGACAGAATCACGTTGCTTTACCACAATCTTGACAAAATCTATATTTATATATTCAACAAAATTATGGTGCCAGCGTGATTTTATCAAATCTAACCGTCAATCCATACATGTAGTAATGTGTTTGAGCAAACGTCATTAAAACAATATATTATATAAAGTCCCAATATTGAGACTCATGTTAGTCTCACTTTTATGCCACGGGAGAGTAACCTCTTGTGCAGTTCCTCCAGTACTATAATTCCAGAAGTATCAACATTCATCAAATCTATCAAAGAAAGTGTATAGGGTCATTCACTCATAAATTCAAAATGTTAATAGAATAAACTTTTATATATGAACATTTAGTATTAGAATCATGAGTTTATAAGACTCACTAGTCATGTCAAATATTACAGCTTGGACTCTCCCCTTAGTAGTTTGACTTTCTTTAAGGTCATCTTCTTCAGTAACCCACTTGAGTATTCTGGAACAATAATTTTAATTTCAAAAATTCGTTATTAATGAAGGAGGCATTCTACTATAATATCGTTTTATCTAATATGTATAGATAGTCTTGCACCATGTACAAATGTCTTTTTTACAATTGGATCAATAACTTACATCATTTCTCATTTAATTTACCGTGATATTTATTGATCAAATGGTCGAAACTATTTTGTATATGATGCAAAACTTGTCTCATTTGTGCAACATAAAACCGACCCTATAAAATCTCTAAAAAAAAAATACTTATAATTCATTAATTACCTTTCTCTTACAACATTGGCATTTGCAAAGCAGAGTGAGCCAGAGCTTATACGAATGACCAAGATTCCAGGAGTGCTTGTAGCCATGGGATATTGACTAACATCACAGAAGGCTTGTGTTGTTGGAATTCTACCTAGAACTTCTATCCCAGGTCTAATTGATTGTATTACTATCTTTGCAAACGAGATTGATACCTACAAAACCAAAATTTCATTTAGATATTTATTTTTCCTTTTATTGTGGTAGTATATATACATACTCTTCAGAGCATGTAATGAAATTGAAATAAAATGAGTAATAGTAGACAAAAGAATCAATCTAATGTAATTCGTTCGTCTCACATAACCTTCTGTTCTAAGAGACTCCGTCATGTATTTTTACAGTTTTAGCGTTTGATTTATTACCTGATTTTCATTAATGAAATTGTTTTTAAGGTAAAATAAAAACTAAAATTTTCATTCTTATTTTTTTTAGAGTTGTAGTAATGCCAAAAATTAACTTCAATAATTGAACTAACAACTATGTATATGAGACCATATATGTGGACCATAATCTGTTCTACTCTAGAAGCCCCACAAGGTAGTACAGAACAAAAATTGCATTATTTAATCCCTATACCATTTTCGTTTAGTCTTGTTAGGAACCAAAAATACAGGCAATTTTTACGGGAATTAAAAATGTTGATGGAAAAATTTTGAAGGATTAAAAATGCTGACATAAATAGGTTGGGTTGTGTTTGGGTTTCTTAAGAAAAGGATGAACAACTTACAGCAACAAGAAGACCAGTTTCTACTGATACAAACAAGACACCAAAGAAAGCACCAATGCAAGCAAGGAAGTCAAATTTGTCAACTTTCCATATATAGCAAGCTTCTCTTATGTCGATTAATCCTGGAAGTGCAGAGAGGATTATAGAAGCAAGTATAGCCACAGGTGTGTAATATAACAGCCTTGTAAACAATTCCAAACACAGAATCACTGTTATAGCCATCACAATATTTGATACTGATGATTGACATCTTGCACTGAAATTTACTGCTGTTCTTGAAAATGAACCTGCAAGTGTATAAGAATTAACCAATTATAATACTTTACACAACATACTTAAACTAGAGATAGATTTTTTTTTTCTTTTTTTTATAATTGGTACGAAGTATTCATCATGTTTTTTCGGTGATTAATTTTTGTCGAGAAATTCAATCAGTCATTTTTAAGGAGATCTCCACTTATATGTTAGCCATTGTAAACAAAGAATATGAATTGTGTATTTGGATGTCCGATGGTCCGTCATCAAACGTGCGTCTAGTTGAAGTTACATGAGGTAGCTTTTGATTTGCGGTGAGTTTCCACGTTCCAAACACACGAAATCGGTCTCTAAAATTTGTTAGTACTTTAATTTTTTCTTTTCAGAATTTTCTTTAGTACTTCACTTCAATTATTCTAGAAGTGAATTCTGGCTTTCTTCTTTGGGATATTTGAGATCTACTTTTATTTATTTTAGAAAAAGTCTTCTCTTATTAACATATGTTGAAACTTTACAGATTTTCACTATTTATGTAATTGAAAATAGAAAAAGTCACCACTCACCAGTTGCAACATAGCATGAAGTAAAAGATCCTGCAATGTTACCACAACCCATTGCTAACATTTCTTTGTTCCCATCAAGATGGTATCCTTTAATTGAAGCAAAAGATCTACCAACAGCCATTGCTTCCTATAAAACACAAATTAAACCTCAAATTTTTTTATAAACTAAAAAACAATCATCATTAGAAGAAAAATATATTCAAATAAAATAAAACTAAGGAAATTAATTACTAATTAACATACAGTGAGAGCAATAACAGCAGAAATCAATCCAATTTTAGCTGCTTCTCCAACATGTTCACCATTGAGTTGTAATTGGTGAATTGAGCTTGGATTAATGCCTCTTTTGACATGTTTTACTATATTAACCCCATTTTTATCTGCTTTGGATATATACACAATAAAAGTTGATAATATAACTGACACTAGAGGAGCAATAGCTGGCAACCAGAAAAGCTTTTTGTTTCTTTTTCCCTGAAATAATCACAAACTCAAATAAAATCATAGATATTGTACTAGTAAAAATTTGGATATATGCCAAAAATATATTTCATTTCTTACCATAAATCTTGCAAACAAAAGGAAAATCAGAAATGAACTTCCAATGACAAAATTCAGAGGGTACCACTGTCAATATAATAAACAAAAAAATAATGTCAAATATCAGCAAAACTCACATAAATAGTTCTGTTCAAAATTTATAATTTTTTACCCTTTTTTGTTAATTGTCTTTACTTAGTAAACATACATTAGACCTTGAAATTATAAAAAATATAAAAATATTTTTTTTCTCAGTTTCGTCTTCAAATATCTTTCATGAGTTAGTTTAATCCTCGAATATGTTTCTACTTTCTCATTAGTTTGTTTAGTCCACGAGTTTACTAACAAAGAACACACTCAAGGATATTTTTGCAATTACAATATACTTGGGAACTATGGTTATAATATTTGAATTTCTCTCCCAGAAAATGAAAAAAGTACTTACTTCTCCGGATGGAATTTGATGATGGAGTGACTTATAAACAGATTCCAAAACAGAAACAACATCAGATTTGTTGGTGAAGTTACTAATCCCAAGCAACCCCTTAAGCTGCTGCAGACCAATCATGATGGCTGCACCTGCCATGAATCCTACAAGTGCAGCATGTGACAAAAAATCCACAAGAAATCCCAACCTGCAGCAGATTAAATTAATCATTCAATCTATACATTTAAAAGAAAATTAACAGTTTTCAAATTGCCACCGGAGAGAATGAAACCTGAGACCTTTAGGTGGAACACACTTAGAGGTCCCAAGTCAATACCACCAGACCAACCCAAAATCCACAAGAAAATTAACAGTTAAATGATGAAATTAATTAAGTACCTGAAAACTCCAAATGCAACTTGAAAAATTCCAGCAAATAATGTTACAGTAAAGACAAAATTTCTGTAACCATCATGATTTAAATCTGGATCAACCACTTTGTGACATAAGGAAGATAGCAGCAGTGACACTACGGCTACAGGTCCAATTGCAATTTCTCTTGAACTCCCCATCACAGCATAGATAAGAGGAGGAACCACACTTGTGTCTGAAGACCAATGAAATAAATAATTCATATTAGAAAATATTCATACTATAAAAACTCATTGCATTTTATAGTATAGTTGAAGGTAGTATATTAATATAGACAACTAAAGTTAGATACCTACATAAGCCATATTGAGGATCAAGTTTTGCTAAATTAGCATAACCAATACTCTGCAACATTAGATAAAAAAAATCAGTAAGAATGTAATAAAATATATTATTTATGCATCTGAAACATTGGTCTAAAAATAAAAAGTAATATTTGTGAATATATATACCTGAGGTATGCTTAGGCTAGCAAGAGTTAAACCTGCTAGGAAATCATCTTTAAACTTGAAAGCATCATAGTTTTTGAACAAGCTAAGTATTGGAAATAATCCACTAAAGAAAGAAACAACATGTTCATGGCAAGTTCTTTTCTTGGATGAAGAAAAGAGCTTGTTATTCTTAAGTGGAGTAATGAGTTTTTTCCATAGAGGAGGTGGATTTGGAGAATTTAGCATCCACTGTGTCCTATCTATTTGATGAGTATCTTCAAGATGAAGATTTCCATCTTCTGTGACTCTCATATTGAAAGCATCAGAAGGTAATGAACTCATTTTTGTTGAAGTGTTTGGGTGAACTCTTGAAGCTGAATCAGTACTTACTTAATAATGTACATTCATGTCAATTGTCAAATCAGTGGACATTTACAGAACTAGATTTGTCAAGGGTCAATTTGATTTGGATAATTGCTTGAAAGGGGCTGAACAAAGATTATTCTTTGAAGGCTATGTATGACTGAGAGGATACTTGTGTCTTGTGGCATCTCTTAGATTGGTTAATCTATAAAGTTGGGAATGGAATGTATGTAGCCTGTGAATATGAGTATAAATCCACCTCTCTATTTATGCTTGCTAAATATTGCTTTTTCCATTTTCAAATATTAGTTATATCACAAAAGTTACAATATTTTCAAAATGTTTCTTGGCCACCTAGTTTTATGGTGACACTTAGAGTAATCAAATGCAAATTTGTGATTAGTTCGGTTGAGTAGATGATGATTAATTTATTTCATATTTAAAATGGTGAAATTGTGGTTAATCATGTAGTTGAATTTACCACAATTTGAACCAACAACAACAACTAAGCTTTATCTTATTAAGTGGGGTTGGCTACATAGATCAAATGACGTCATAGTGTTCTATCATACACCAAATTTGGATACTTTTTTGTAGTACCGGTGAACCAGATGGCCGCGGCGATGGAATCTGGGACGGAGGACTTCCTCGGCTGTTAGGTTCAGTGTTCATCGTCACTTGAGTACAAGTACATGATGGTCGTCCTATGACCTCTAAATCATTTCTAATGGTTTCTCTAATAGTTTTCGTAGGTCTTCCTCTACCTCTTTTAACTTGACTCTCCTCCATTTGATATACACTTCTTACCACGGCATCTACAGTCTTCTCTCTACATGCCCAAACCATCTAAGCCTATTTTCTACCAACTTTTCTACTATATATAGGTGCTACCCCCACTCTCTCTCTCTAATGGTGTCATTCTTAATCCTATCATGTCTAGTCTTACCACTCATCCAATGCAACATCCTCATCTCTGCTACACTTACTTGATTCTCATGTTGACTCTTAACTGCCCAACACTCCGTACCATACAACAACGCCGGTCGAAGTGTTGTTCGATAGAATTGAATTAATCATTTGTTAACTGCCAGTCGGTTCAAATTTACCACAATTTGAACCGTTATTGAATTAATCATTTGTTAACTTAACTCTATTTTTAAATGTGTTTGAAGTCCCGGTATAAGAAAAAATAAATGGTGTATGAATATCATTAGTCATGATATTTTTAATAGACATATACTTTCTTTATCTCAAAATTATAAGTCGTTTTGATCATTTTACGCAGATTAAGAATTGTAAACAATTGTCTATTAGAAAGAAAAATTATGAGTAATTGTACAAAATTATAAAGATAAATTAAAGAATTGAAATAAAAAAGTAATAAATAATTAAGTATTAAGAAAAATAACATTAATGTTTTATTGGTAATATAAAGTGACTTATAATTTGAGACAATATTTTTTTTGCATAACGGCTTATAATTTTCAACGGACGGAGCAACTCGCTTAAATGTCTATATTATTATTATTTTTTTTAGAGAAAACTCTTAACTATTAATATTATAGTACATAGTTAGACCGAATTTGTCCCTGTGAGCAGTTGGTAAGAACAATACATAATATATGCAAGATATGGGGCTTGAATCCCCGTCACTACCAAAAAAACATAGTTAGACCAAATTATATATTAATGTTGTTTGAATAGACTAATTCTTTACGTACTAAATTAAAATTAGGCGGATGTTCGTATTCGTAAGAGTTAATCATTGGTAAAATGTTTTAATTATTGATAATAGTGGAATGCTAATGACACTATTCATATGCTTGTAAGCTAATTATTGAAGTGGATCCTGTAGCAAAAAATATTCCTGATATATTTCAAAATTGAAAAAACAGTAGGCATTAATTGGCTTAAATAGATTGTTCCAAGTCCGTCTCCGTAAGCTTAATTTAAAAACAATGTATAATATATGCAAGGTCTGTGGTTTTTAAGTCTAATGAACTTAACTGATGGATTGAATACTACTAAAGTAGCTAATTACCAAAAGTTTTGCAGCTAATGAAACATATCCATACAATATCTTGATAGAGTGTTGTAAATAAGTGGTGTATTAGCTGCAAAACTTGCAATTAAGTTGATTGAATTGTTTTATTCATAAACTCTTTGTTAACACAGCTGTCAATTGATACTAAGAAGAAATGTTGGTTGTAGTTATCAATCTATTATCAAATTTCTCGTTTGTAAAATGTTGGTCTATCTCAATATGGTTTGTCTTGTCAAGTTAAACGGGACTATGAGCAACATTGATGGTCGCAATTTATCGTCACAAAACACTTTATAGGACCTTCACACTTTATCTCTAAATATGTAAATTTTCATCCATAATAAGTCTTAGATTCCTCATAGCTCTAAATTTTGCCTCAATGCTTGATTGGGCAACTACATCTTGGTTCTTACTCTTCCATGCAACAAGGCTCCAACACAAGATATGATCGATAAATATGTTTTTTTAAAGAAGTCAAACTAGTATATTAAAATTTGCGTTAAGTAGAATCGAACATAAAACCTTGAGAGGAGCACACTTTAAGGTTTCAAACTAACACCACCAAACCAGCAAATATTATAATCCTTAGGATAAACTTTAAAGGATTAATAATTTAATATTTGAATATGGATGATGAAATATATAATTAAACTTTATATCACCAAAAAAAATATGATTAAACTTTATATTTCTTAAATAATTTGCATCTTGTGGAAGGACTGGAATTTATCAATTATATGTGGTTGGTTTGAGAAGCCAGTCGTCTCTATGTGTGTGGTTGATAATATTTGGGCAGCTAGCTTGCTTAAAAAATAGGTTTGTTAAGCTTATCATTATTTATTTTTTTGAGAGCAAACTTATCATTATTGTTAAGAACAAATATAAAATCTTAGACTTACTTGAAAAAAAATAATTAATGATTGATGTCTACAGTACATAGATTCATATATATTACATGTTCAGTATGCAAGCCATTGACCATTTCAAAGAAATTATGCAATATTCTATTTTGGGGAGGGAGGAAAAATAAGGACTTGTATCATTGCTTTTTACCAACAAAAAAAAAAAGTATAATTAACAAATCATTCCAAAGTCTTCATTGAGCGTTTATGTTTCTCAATTTAACAATTCAAAACATAGCAGAATATATATTCAATATTTCTCTTACCATTGTTTTTAGAATTTTAGAAAATAGAATTAAATTTAAAAAATATATAACTTGTTTTGAAGAAACCAAAATAAAATACATTAATCGAAAGGAGCTCCAAACCCACACAAAGAGTGCTTGGTTGACTCAAAGTATGATACAATCAAGGTTACAAGAAGGGAATCAAAACCTACGAATGGATAACACAATGAAGTGGATTTATCCACCATTGATGAAAATTAAAAGCTAAATGGTTGTTCTTTGCTTTCAACCGTTAAAAGAAAAAGAGTTTGACTTTATCGAATAGACATTTCATACTGCTGAAAAATATGATTGTTCTGCTTCTTCCATAACACACACACACACAATAGCCAACCAAATCAGATGAAGCAAATAACGACTCTTCCTAGGATCGCTTGTGTTTAAAATGTTTAAATTGATCAACTATAAGCAACATGTATGTTGAGCAAATGCACAACCATTGACGAAATAAGAGGCCGTATGGGTCCAAACAAGTCACAACCCACAAAAAGATGGTCCGCATTTTCCTCCTGCTCACACACACTTGTGCAAAAACTTGAATTAACCTAAATATATCCACGATGAATTAAATTATCTTTTGTTTATAATCGGTTTTGAAGCAACCTCCACGCACACAAGGAGACCTTCAACAATATCACTTTTATCCAAACTATATCATATAGGAATGATTTATCCCTTAACACTTCCATGCCCAACATGTGATCAATGCCAAGAACATGAGTACTCATTGTCCATATCTAGCTTCCATTTCCAGATGTCAGCCACACCATTCAGCAAGAAAATGCTAGACAACGAGAGACTAGACTCCCACACATGTTCCTCCTCCCAAACTAACAACCTCCCCCGCCACTTTCACCCATCTTCCCATGTGCCCCAAGCTAAAACACATATCTCAGCCACCATCGTAAACTTGTTTTTCGCAAAGTCAAATATTTCCTAAATATGAAATATTGTTTTCATTATTTTTGAAAATGCATTCTTCCTAACTTGTTTTATGATTTACCACTACAAGAGTCTTCAATTTTGGTAGAAATCATAAAAATTGGAAGTGTTCTACGAAATCATTGTGGCATATTATATATGCCATGGTCCCCTCCACACTAGGGTTTTTGGCTCTTATGGTCTTGGTGAAAAGATGCATATGAGCGCCACAGCGTTGTATAACTGACCTTTTAAGCCGGCCCACTATAATAATAATTATTATTCCGAGCATATATATCACTAAAGCAATACTTTCCAAATTTATTATATAAATTCTCTGCTTCATTTGCATGCGATAGAATTAATTGAAAGCTCCATCCAAACTCATTTATGGTTTGGACTTGTAGGGAAATTAAAATGCATATATTGTAGCTACTAATCAATTCTTACGAGTTCAGGAACTTTCTATTTTCTTAATAGAAATTAAGGGTTTTGTTTATATAGGAGATAGACACAAATAAAATATTGAAGAGACGAATTTTAAAAATATTATAAAAAGCGAAATTCAAATATTTCATTTATGTCTATCTCTTTCGTAAACAGAGCTGTCAATTTATTTTTAGAAATTGAACTCATTTCTTTCTTATCATTTCACTGCTGCTAAAATTAAGTTGATTATTCTCCCATTTTCAACAGGATGTATAAATCAACTTCAAAACATCACTATATATGTGTGTTTGATTTTATTTGTTTGACTTCTATATGTAGATTATGATAGTAGGATGCTCATGTGGTTTGCAATAAATGCAATCATATTTGAAATTTATGAGGATGTAATGTAAGTATGCTAGTTATGCAATAAAATTCAAAGATGCCTTGCTTTATAAATCATTGCAATTTTAGTGGAAGTCA
Source organism: Medicago truncatula (assembly GCF_003473485.1). Classification (NCBI taxonomy): domain Eukaryota; kingdom Viridiplantae; phylum Streptophyta; class Magnoliopsida; order Fabales; family Fabaceae; genus Medicago; species Medicago truncatula. The sequence continues at coordinate 36,769,814 of NC_053044.1, forward strand.
GTTTCAATTCAAGTATTCACGTTTCTGGGGACTTGTTTAGATTCTTGTTTTTGGTTTTCTCTTACTCTTGAAGTCTTGTTTGTACATATATGCTCCGAGTCGTTATTAGTCCACAAAACATGATATGTGATACAACATATATATTATAGGGTAATGCGGGCATTGGTTAAGAAGCATTAAATTAATATGTCTCATTTATTTTACCTCAATTAAAATGAAAAATAAATCAACTAATTAAATTAAAAAAAAGTTGTATTCAATGCTCTTTAAAAAGGCAGAGCCATTTAATTCAACCATTTAATCTTGCTTCTCAATTTCTTAAAGTAAAATATCTCTACCATCAATTTTCCACGGGTACTATATTACAACTCATTTTTTTATTATTGTACGCTCTTTCCTTTATATATATGAGTCAGGATCTGTTAACATCTGGTGTCAATGGATTCGTTGACACCAAATCCTAGCCATTTATTTCTTTTAATCTAATGGTCCAAATTAATTTACTAAATACACCACATGAGTTTGATCACACCATCACTGCATTTTCCCCAATCTATGGTTCTCGCTCTCTTCTGTACGGTTTCGGCACTCTTGATGCACCTTTAATCTATAACGATAAGAAGGTTTTGCATTTTTTGATCAATTATGATGACGATGATCATCATTCAAAATCAAGGCACTGCATTTTTTCTGCTTATAAAATTATTATTGAAGATGTGTGAATATTCAATTTAATATTCAATATGCGGCAACTATTTTCTTTCTATCTTGCAGTAATTGAAAAATATCCATGTTAGAAAGCATTATCAAAATGGGTAATGGAGAAATAGAAAGAAAAAAGAAATCAAGAATTATCCCCAGATTTGTGTAATGGAGATCGTAAATTGTTGTATAAAAGATGGAAAAAAAGGGGGCAGACACGGGAAGAGATAGAAAACTATGGAATAAAATATCATGTGGGTGATGGTTCACATGCATTGTTAAGTGAATTAACAAGAGCCATTGGATTAAATTAAATCAACAGATGTGATTTGGTGTTAACGAATTCGTTGACACCTGGTGTCAACGGATTCTGACTCTATATATATATTTTGTGTTTGAATAGGGTTTGAATTTTCTCTTTCTTTTATATTTGTATATTGGTATCCATACGTGTGTGTATAGGCTTTCCATGTATGCACAGACTTTTTGTTAAGAAATGAAGGAAGGACGTCAAATTGTTTAAAATTCACATGAAAACAAATTTTTGTTAAGAAATGAAGGAAGGATGTCAGTGATATAATGGGACAATTAGTGAAATTGAAATCACAAACAAAACAAAGGAAAGGAGGCGAGTGTGTTGTATAACTGTAAAGGAAAATAAATTTACAAATATTAAATACAACTGTTTCTAATTATTCTTATTAATTGACTTATTTTTAACTTTAATTGAGTGAATCCATTTATTTATTGCTCCTTAACCGGTGCCCCGACACAGGTTAGCAGCACCCTATATTATATGGCGAATAGTTTGATGAATAATTCTCTTGAGTCTGACTTAACCACACAGGAGAAAGAAATAAATAGTCAAATTAATTAAGTTACTGTATATTTTCATATCACTTGAATTGATGTTGGGTCATAAATTAAGACCCATTAAGTCATATATATCTTCATTTCCTAAAAAAAGAAAAACATCATCAAAGTTGCTCTTTGATGCTGGGTCATAAATGAAGACCCGTTAGTATTTGCTCACAAACACCACGAACGGTCCAAAATACTTCCCACAGTAATTTATTTTTAAGAGCAAAATTTATTAATAATTCTCTACACAAAAAGAACAGAGACCGACAACAAAGAAACTACATATCAAAAGGCGTCGTATATAGGCGGAACACAAACACCATATATCATAACCCCCAATAAAGACACAACTCCGCCAAAGGCTATTATCAACACCATTAAAAACAAACCTCCAAAGCCTACACCGAAACCCAGCTATATTATGACCTCCGACAACAATTAATTATCGTTCGCTTGTAAACGGTTGTTCATTACTGGTTTCTCGAGAACTGTAGTTAATTGCGTTTCCTGTGAACAAATACAGAAACGCATAGTGACATTCAAACTCATTAAAACACAAATCATACTTCTTTCCTACTCCAACAAATCAAACGTCGTTAAACTTCTTCAAAGTCAAGCAACTAATCAATCAAATAACAAGTGTTCAAAATCTCTAAGTCTATACATAGTGATTTTTATATGTTATGTTTTTTTAATTACCCGTTATATGTTAGGATTTTTTATTGTGAAATCGATGGTTGTTTGTGTATTGTTGATCAATTACTTGCTTGTTTCTGTTTGGTGATGATTGTAGATAAAACATAGTTGGCCGCTCAATATCAAATTGCACGAAGGAGGAGGACTTTTCGATGATTATTTTTGAATTTCAATTTTACTTTTGTTTCAAGATGAATGTTGGTATTGTACTACATAAACAATCATTTTTTCACTTTTTTTTGAAGAAGCTAAATTATCCCATCTAAATTGACACCGGAGAGAATCAAACCTGAGATTTCGAGAAGGAGGAGGAGAACGACTTAGAAATTTATGCATTTTGGAAAGAATGATTGAATGATGATTTCATTTTAAATTAATATTGGGTGTGTTTGAACGTGTTTATGTGTGCGTGCCTAATTGCTAATGATTTTTTGTATTGTCCATATGAATGAGTGCGTGAAAGTGTTTAGTTTAAGTTGTGCCCAATTTGACCAATTGAGTTTCTGCTACTGCTATGGTATTATTCATATTAATGTTAGTTTCTGTAAACGATAGTTAATTGTCGTTCTGGGTATTTTGGACAGTTTAAGGTGCTTGTAAGCAAACACTAACTACCCTATATGTTAGGCCATAAAGTAAGACCCGTGGAAAATCCAAGATGGTTGCGAATCAGTGACGAAGCCTCTTACAGCCTTGTGTGGACTTCTACCTACACTATTAATTTCAATTTAGTATATAATGGTGTTAAAACAACTATATGCCCCCATTAGTAAGTAAAAGAAAATATTGATCTTACCAAACTAAAATTGGCCAATTATTTAATATCTTATTTATGGATAAATTGAAGGCTAAACTGCACTTTTCGCCCTTTAAGTTTTGAAATGTTGCGATTTTAGACCCCTATTAAAAAAATGGCAATTTTGACCCCTTTGGTCCAAAAATTGCTGAGAAGACGCCACGTGTCTCAAAAAAAGGGTCATAATCGTAACTTTTGTAAATATAAGGGATCAAAAGAGCATATTTCCCTTATGTTAGGGGGTCAAAAGAGCATATTTTCCTAAACAAGAGGGCCACTTTTGCCATTTTTTTTAATAGGGGGTCAAAATCGCAACATTTTAAAACTTAGGGGGCGAAAAGTTCAGTCTAGCCTAAATTGAAACAATGGATCATAATCTTCCAATGCAATCTTAATTAGTTTTTATGATTGTACACTAATAGTTGCATTATTCTCAAGTCAATAATTTCTATTTTGTATTTACGAAAATGTAAATACATTCATATTTGATAAGAGTAGTTTTGTAAAAGTATATTTTCTTCTCTTTCATATTCTTTTCGGTACTTTTTATAAGAAAAAAAATACATAAACCATCAAGATCAATGAAAAACATTGAAAAAATTATTTTTCATTTAATACTCCTATAAATTTAAACCGATTCCATAGGTACCCCTATTTGTTTTGGTTGATAGACGAAATGACAAGAGTCAGTGCACACACAAGTAAATGAGTCAGGATTCAAACCCCCGTCACGGCGTCTAGACTATCAATTTCGGCATTTTTGTTTGTCAATTGACCTAGGACTTGTGGACTTGATACTCCTATATTAACTACTCTTAATTCCAATAACCAACTTACTTTTAATATTCTCTCTCGTAATAAATAAGAACACAAATGAAATTAGTTTATAACACATTTGAAATTTTGTCGATGTTTTTTATAAAAGGAACCAAAAATATTGACACTAATTTTTTTTATAAAAAAGATGTTTATTTTACTTTCATCTTAAAGAAACCAAAAAAAAAATAAGTTTTCATTTTTTCGTAAAATAGTAATTTTAGTGTCATAGTATATGAATATTGCCCCCACAATCTAAAACTTATGTCTGCCAGTGTTGCAAATTCATAGTATTAGCCTTGAGCTGTTGAACGTGCTCTTGAATTTCAACCAAAATAACTATGTTCTTTGAAGCACCAATTTTCTCACCCCTTTTATAATCTATGATAAAGTTTGTATTTTCATTTCATATGGTATTTGTTCTGGACCGGCATAAATCCCAATGGAAAAGGTCCAACAAAACGGTCCAATAAAGCCAAGCTTAACATCTCGCAGAGAAGCATCGCAAAGGTGCACGCTATGAGCATGCTACCTCCAATCCTGGCTGTTCAGATAATCTCTAACGGACTCCAGGATCAATGACACAAAATTCAGGAACGGTTAACGCTCTCCATGGCTATATAAGCGTGACTTAGTGTCACGCCCACCCATTTTTGTACACTTTTTCCACCTTCATGCACTGACTTGAGCGTTGAAGTGTTAACGTGTCCGCGGACACAATTATCCTCCAGCAACGAAGACACAATTATTCTCTGGCGACGAAGCTTGCTCTTTCCCTCCCGGAACATTATAAACCACCGTGACAACAACCGCAAACCCCGGAGATGGTTAACACCCTCCATGACTATATAAGCATGACTCAGTGTCACGCCCACCCAATTCTGCACACTTTTTTCACCTCCATACACTGACTTGAGTGTTGAAGTGCTAACGTATTCGCAGAAAATTATCCTCCGACGAAGCTTGCTCTTTCCATCCCTAGAACACCGTGAACCACCGCGACAACAACCGTAAATCTTGGAGATTCACCGCAACAAACTTATACCATACATATCAATATTAAATGCACACAATTAATTACAACCACAAATCCACGTTGATTTCTCTACATCTGACGGGTGCATTATGCGTGTCTTTTCCTAATTATGTGTGATCATCGTGTTTTCATTTACATGTGGTATTTATATATAGGCTTTGTTTGGGAGTTAGGAGGGGATGGAAAGGGAAGACTTTGGAGGGTTGAAAATATAGGGGAAAATGGTAAAAAATTTCACATTTTTTGAAAGAGTAGAGAATGATAAGTTAATGTTTATGATTAATATATTTTTAATTATAAGAATATTCAAACTACATATATTTAAATTTGAAGAATTCATTTAAACCCCTCAAAATCCTCTTCCAATACAATTTTTGAGTTCCTATAAATGAGGAGGATTTTATATTATGAAAAAAAATAAATCCCTCAAAATCTTCCTCTCTCAATGTCATCCATTTCTTTCACTTGCTCAACCTTAACTCAACAAAATGAATCCCTCAAAATCTTCCTCCCTCAAAGTCTGAAAAATTGTGTGTGTTCTCAACCTTAACTCAACAATTAATATAAAGTCTGATAAACAAACTACATGCAAAAACAATTGTCAAGTTTCTTCAAACATTTTGTCAAAGAAAAAGTTTCTTCAAACATAACCATCTCACAAGTCACAACATTCTAATGCCGAAACCTAAGATTGGCTGGCAAAGAAAATAGCTCACCATGATGCCAATTTCCTTGGCATTGATGTGGAAGCACCGTCTCCTGCACACAAGGTCATACAAAAATTATTAGCATACACGTTAACGCTCTATTTGATAAAATAAAATAAAAATAAAAAAAAATAAACAGTTCATAAACTAGTTTATAGCATATCAACTATAACAAATAAATGATAAACTAACTTATATCTAATAGCAGATAAGTTAGTTGATTGAATTTATATGATTTGGTAAAATTAGCTGTTGAATTAAGTTACAAATATGAAATGACATAAAAGTGATATATTTAATTAATTTTTTTTTTTTTTAATTAAGATTACAAAGCTAAAATCAAGATAAATGATGATAAGATATAAGCTACTTGGATTAGCTTGAATATCAAGGGTTGTTTAATAGGTCAAATACCTTATGTATTCCTTTAAGTTACATGATTATAACAAGTTAATCGTTTAAGCTTTTTTAGTTACAATTTGGTCCTTTAAAAAAAATTGTAATAAATTGTTCTTTTAAGTCATAGAATATTCACACGGTTAACCATTCTTTCAATCAAATTCATTAAAAAATATTTATGGACCATTTGACATTGAGGTGGTAGGTCCGAAAGTATATGACATCAAACATGATTACTTACATACATTTTCTTCTTCTTGTTTTGTAATTTCAAACATAATTTTACAAATAAATATTTTACCAACAATTTCATAAATCAAGTGATAGATCAATTTTTTTTCAAATCAAAATTTAATAATACACCTATGAACCCTAATTTTAAGAATGGTGAATTTAGACCTACCAACTTAACATTAAACGTCCACATAAACACTTTTTAACTGAGTTTGATTAAAATATGATAATGATGTGAATGTTTTATGACTTAAAGGACCAATTTGTAACAAAAAAACTTAAAGGACTAACTTGTTATAAACTATTAGAATATGTTTATATTCATTGTATGTTTGACTTGTAAATATTCATTAGCAATTGATTAGTCATGAATTATATTCATTAGCAATCAATTAGTTTCTAGAATAGAATCAACAATAGTTGTATATTATTCACAATTGATATCAATGAAAGACAGAGAATTATATTCTTACATGGTATCACCTCTTCCGATCCAAACCTAACCATTCTCTTCTCACCGTCGCCGCTTCCCTTCTGCTTTACCATGGCAGCACCGACCCCCACTCCTCAAAATTCTGATGAACATTCATCAGCAATTCAATTTGTCCCTCCTCCAAAATTTCACTCCGCTTTCGCCGTCAATAACGTTAAAACCATCATTCCTATAACGTTAGAAAATGACACAAACCTCTACCTCTCATGGTTTGCTCTCTTCAAGGTGCAAGCACGCGTTCACAACGTGCTTGACCACATCGTCCCGCCGTCGGATGAACAGGCCATCAAAGCATCGGCTGACCTTAAGGCTACCGATTCTGATATGTGGAATCGCCTTGATGTTGTAGTGTTGCAATGGATGTACGCAACAGTCACAACAGATATTCTTCAATCCATCCTTGTTGTTGATGACTCCGCTGAAGCATGGTGGAACCGCATCGCCGCAATGTTTAATGACAACAAACATTCTCGTGCCATGCAACTAGAGAACCAGTTCAGTAACACAAACCTGGAAGAGTTTTCCTCTACCAAAGCATACTGCACCCACCTCAAAACTCTCGCAGAAAAACTTGCAAACGTGGACTCTCCTGTTTCCAACACGCGCCTGGTTCTCAAAATGATATCCGGGCTCACAGAAACCTATGCTGGTTTTGTTACCTACATACAACAACATGATCCTCTCCCTACCTTTGCCACTGCACGGTCATGGCTGGAGCTAGAAGAATCCACCATGCTTCAGCGTGCCGCCCGCGACTCCAACTCCTCATCCACTCCAACAGCACTCATGGTCAAAGCCCCTTCAAATGAAGCTGTGTCCACACCACCATCATCTGCTCCCCACTCAACACCATCTTATTCCAATAATCGTGGTTACAGAGGCAAGAAAAACAACCGTGGAGGCCGCAATTCTGGGAGAGGAAACCGCGGACAGCCACAACAACAATGGCAGCCATGGAACATCCCACCTTGGCAACAATGGGGTCCTTGGAATTATCCATCGTGTCCTTACCCAACCTCAAACTGGAACAAGCCTAATAATGGGCCTAAGACACAACAGGGTGGAATTCTCGGACCTAAGCCTCAACAGGCTGCTTTCAATGTCAACACTCCTAGCCTAACTGACATTGCAAATGCTTTCAGCACTCTCAACCTTGCTCAGCCTGACCCCTCATGGTACATGGACACTGGAGCCACCTCTCACATGACATCCTCGCAAGGTAATCTTTCGTCTTATTTTAAATTGAGCAAAAATAATAAAATCATTGTTGGTAATGGTCATTCAGTTCCAATTCTTGGTCTTGGTAGTACACGTTTAGAAACCCCCCACCCTCCTCTTATCCTAAACAATGTCCTTCATGCTCCAAATTTAATTAAAAATTTAATATCTGTTCGTCAATTTACTACAGATAATAAAGTTTCAATTGAATTTGACCCATTTGGTTTTTCTGTGAAGGACTTTCAGACGGGGATGCCTATCATGAGATGTGAAAGCCAATGCGATCTATATCCTATCACCAACCATAATATCACAAATAAGGCCAAGCATCCATCCACATTTGCAGCTTTGTCATCATCTATTTGGCATAATCGTCTAGGACATCCAGGCGATCATGTTTTGTCTTTTCTTAGCATAAATAAGTTGATTGAATGTAATAAACCTAGTAAATTACATTCTCAGTTTTGTCATTCATGTCCTCTTGGTAAACACATTAAATTGTCTTTTACAAATTCCATCAATAATAGTTTGTTACCTTTTGATATTCTACATAGTGATGTATGGACATCTCCAATTTTAAGCTCGACAGGTCACAAATATTATGTTTTATTTTTGGATAACTATTCTAATTTTTTGTGGACATTCCCCATTTCACATAAATCTCAAGTTTATCCTATTTTTCAAAAATTGCGAGCTTACATCAAAACACAATTTCAACGGGATATCAAAACAATTTAGTGTGATAATGGTGGAGAATATGTTTCTAATAATTTTCGAAATATGTGTGAACTTAATGGAATTTCCTTTCGTCTCTCATGTCCTTATACCTCTCCTCAAAATGGTAAAGCTGAGCGAAAAATACGATCCATTAATAACATTATTCGAACTTTATTAATTCATGCATCCCTACCTCCATCATTTTGGCAATATGCTTTAGAAATGGCCACATATATCTCTAACATTTTACCAAGAAAAACAATCAATTTTCAGTCACCCGTTTCCATGTTATACAACAAAAACCCATCATATACTCATTTACGCATTTTTGGTTGTTTATGCTTTCCTCTTTTTCCCTCAAGTACCATCTATAAACTCTAACCTCGCTCTACACCATGTATATTTCTTGGGTATCCGTCAAACCATCGTGGATATAAGTGTCTTGATATGACAACCAACAAAATTATCATTTGTCGTCATGTCTTGTTTGATGAGTCTACTTTTCCCTATGCAAAGCTGCACACCCCTGAAACTAATGTCTACACCTTTTTAGACAATGAACTATCACCTTACATCATCAATCATATCATGACCCACGGCCAAATCAATCCTCAACAAGGTCCACCGATCCTTCCCTCAAATACAACATCATCATCTAATTCAGCTAACCACACTATTTTGCCAAACACACCTCATCAAACCATGTGGCCCACTACTCCATTTACTCATTCAAATCATCCCCAATTACCTCTAACCCCAACTGTAACTTCTTCAACTCCACAATCAGATAATACTCTTCCTAATAATCTTCCACCAATCTACCAACCTACATCACAAGCAAACTCAAAACCCGTCACTAGGAGCCAACACAGTATTTTCAAACCAAACCAAAAAATACTACGGTTTACATACTCATATTACAAAGTCTCCTCTACCTAAGAATCCTGTGTCTGCGCTTAAAGACCCAAATTGGAAAATGGCCATGCATGATGAATATAATGCTCTAATTAAAATGAGACGTGAGATTTAGTACCACGACCACCTGATGTTAACATTATTCAATCTATGTGGATTTTTTAGACATAAAGAAAACTCTGATGGTTCATTTGAGAGGCATAAAGCCCGACTTGTAGGTGATGGTGCAGGTCAACAGGTTGGCATTGATTGTGGAGAAACTTTTAGCCCAGTTGTCAAACCGGCTACAATTCGCACTGTTCTCAGTATTGCTCTTTCCAAATCATGGCATATTCATCAGTTGGATGTCAAGAACGCATTCCTCCATGATGAACTCAAAGAAACTGTCTACATGTATCAACCATTAGGTTTCCGAGATGCTACACATCCTAATCATGTCTGCCGTCTTCGCAAATCACTATATGGGCTCAAACAAGCTCCTCGAGCTTGGTACAAACGATTTGCAGACTGTGCATCATCAATTGGTTTCTGTCAAAGCAAGTGTGATCACTCCCTATTCATCTACAAGCAAGACTCTAATCTTGCCCACCTCTTACTTTATGTAGATGATATCATCCTCACTACATCTTCAGACACTCTACGACAATCCATCATCTCTCTCCTCAGCTCCGAGTTTGCTATGAAAGATTTAGGACAACTCAGCTACTTCTTGGGTATTGCAGTTACTCGCCACAAGCATGGCCTACTTCTTTCACAAAAGAAATATGTCGAAGCTATTCTCTCACGAGCCGACATGTCGTCCTGCAAAACTTGTCCGACTCCAGTTGATACAAAATCTAAGATGAGCGCCACACACAGTGTCCCATATGAGGATCCATCTCTATATCGTAGTCTTGCAGGTGCCCTTCAATATCTCACCTTCACACGACCTGACATCTCATATGCTGTTCAACAAATCTGTCTTTTTATGCATAATTCGATGGACAACCACATGCATGCTTTTCGACGGATATTACGATATATTCAGGGCACAAAACACTACGGTCTACATCTTTATCCCTCATCTACTACCTCATTAATATCATATACAAATGCAGATTGGGGCGGATGCCCAGATACTAGACGCTCCACTTCCGGTTATTGTGTGTTTCTTGGAGACAATCTCCTCTCTTGGTCGTCTAAACGACAACCCACGCTATCTCGCTCTAGTGCTGAAGCAGAATACTGTGGCGTTGCCAATGTGGTCTCAGAATCCTGCTGGTTAAGAAATCTTTTGCTCGAGCTACACTACCCTATTCATAAGGCTACCTTGGTCTATTGTGATAACGTCAGTGCTATCTACCTCTCGGGTAATCCGGTTCAACATCAACGAACGAAACACATTGAGATGGATATTCATTTCGTTCGTGAAAAAGTAGCTCGGGGTCAAGTTCGAGTGCTCCACGTACTCTCGAAACATCAAATTGCAGATATCTTTACCAAAGGACTTCTGCTTATACTTTTTCAAGACTTCAGAGACAGTCTCAACGTCCGTCCACCTCCCGCTTAGACTGTGGGGGAGTATTAGAATATGTCTATATTCATTGTATGTTTGACTTGTAAATATTCATTAGCAATTCATTAGCAATTGATTAGTCATGAATTATATTGATTAGCAATCAATTAGTTTCTAGAATAGAATCAACAATAGTTGTATATTATTCACAATTGATATCAATGAAAGACAAGGAATTATATTCTTACATAATTAATTTGTAGTGTAATTAATTTGTATGCAAGCCTCTTTTTCTTTTTTCACATTTCTTAAGAAAAGTTTGTAGTGTAATTAATTTGTCTATTTTGTGTGTTAATATTATTAAATTGTCCTTTGTTTGTTTGTGTATTAAATTTGACTTTTTATATTTCAAGACAAGTTAGTAGTATTAATTAGATGTATGTTTAGGAAAAAATAGTAAATGTATCTAGTAATTTGAAAAGAAGTTTAAAGTCAAATAGGCATTTATGGATGGAGGGAGTAATTTAAAGGAATGTCGGTGGTATATTTAACCTCACTGATACATAGGAAAGTGATACATAGACCACCTTAGGTGGTATGTACCACTTGTACACCCACACACAATTGTGATATGTGTCTATGTGGTCCTCACACACACAAAAAAACTCACATTTATTGTCTCTCACATATTCTCACATGAAATGGGGATAGTACAAATGTGTGTATAGAGAAAAGGGTGTCCTTGAAATTGATAAAGCGTTCGTTGAAATGTTACAACCAAGAACAAATTTCGTAAGCAAGATATATGAACCCCAAGAATCTCTTCAATTCACCACTTTGCTGAGCTTGCACAATCCCCTTATACGGGAAAAAATCACTTCCGTTGACTTTCACTCACCAACAAACATGCATGAACTTCAAGATTGAAAATCCCAAAAAAAAAAAAAAAACTTTTGGAGGTGAAAGATTAACCATAATCTATACTTTAGGTTTCCAATTCCCCAATTGAATTGAACCCTAAAAATCTCATTTTACTTACAATGGTTCTCCTAACAAAGTATCTCTCATAAATTTTTATCACAATCAAAGCTCTAGAGTTACACAAAGGATTTGAGAATGCAAGAATATGAGTTGAAGAATATGAGAAAGTTTCATACTTCGATAAAAATGAGCAATAATTTGAATTATATAGAGTTTTGGAAACAAGGTGAGTGAGCACTTAAAAATTACGTTTTTAACTAAGTGAATCAATTCACCATAAATATGAATCTATTCGCAAACCCCAATATAGTGAATTGATTCACACGTGCATAGTGAACTGATTCATATTCATATAATTATGAATTGATTCAATACGAGCAAAGTTTATCAAGCTAATTTTGAAAACAAGATCCATCAATTTGATAGAAAAATACGTGAATCGATTCATATTGCATTAACTTAAAAGACATGAAATTTTGAAGAATTACTTAAAAGACATGAAATTTTGAAGAATTGCTTAAGCTTAGGTGATAGGACCATTGAGGGATAATAAACCTAGTTTTGACATCTAATCAAAACTATCTAACATATCTATCTAAATGAGCATATGCACTTACATTAGATTCATCCCTGATTAAGTCTAAAGGATGGAAATACATCACAAACTCTCCCTCTCTCCTTATCAGAGTTCTCAAAGCTAAATATTTTTCGTGATTTTTTGGAGGCTGCCTTGGTTACAATCCTACCTACACACAGGGAGGGGAGTATTTGGAGTAGCATCTCATTGTTATTCCTTGGATATATGTGGAAAATTGGTAATTAAATGACATCAAAATTTATTCAGACACTTGGATCTAATCGAGACAAACTTCAATGCATACTACTTCGATTCCTCATAGTCTTTCAGATCTGATACTAGCTAGTATGTGTAGGTCTCTTATTTCCTTTAATACTAGTATCTAGCTTTCATTCATATGCAAGTTAATAGAGTTGTTCATAATCTAATTAGAACGTTGTATTTTAGTCTAGCTCCAATAATTTTAATTCCCCTACACATTATATTTAGTTTAGATGAAATGAGCTACTTTTACTTCAACAAATAAAATCATCCGTGTAATCCTTTCAACAAAACAATCACAATTGTTTGCTAAAAAAAATAAAAAAAATCACAATTGAGGTTCAAATTGCTCACTCTCTTCATCTTTCTCCATCACCAACCCGTCGCATTCATTCATCACCCTCTCTCTCTTCTATATTTATCTTTCTGAAGATGTTGAATAACATTTGGGTTTCTAAGAATTTTTTTGCTAACATTATTGAACAATGAGACGAAATTGAATTTGAGAGGGGAAAATATGGAATCCATCCACACATACGTGGTGAAAATGAATATGGACGCAATAACGATTTGATTCAACATTAAAAAAGTGCATTGTATTTGTCTTACACGTGTGGGGATGCCCTTGAAAACAAACACAAAAAGATCAAAGCAAACATAGCATTGACCTAAGCCTAACGACTTAAACAAGAGAATAGCATAGCTCTCCTTTCTGACTTTTCAACTTTCATAGGTGGTGTCACTGCCTGCGTTACAAACAATGGTCTGCCCGTAAATATCGTTCTTTCTTTTCTTTTCTTTTTTTGACAAAAAAATATCGTTCTTTCTAAAACTATATTACCAAGTGGAGACACCATTTTTAGGTACTTAAATGGGTAACCACCAACCAAGGGTGGCCCTGAGGGTGAGCCCAGAGCACCATATTTTTAGGGGATTAAAATCATTATTTTTATTTAGTACTATCTCTATCCTTAATTATAAGATCATTTTGAGAAGAATTTTTTTTTATCCCTTTTCATAAGATTCATTTACTATTTTCAATTACATTAATTATTTCTTTACCACCATACCCCTATTTATTTTTCATCTTTTTCTTCAATCAATAATAAATATTATGTTGAGAACATAAATTAACTCTCTCTTAAGAATACAATTGTAAAAATAATAGTAATTATAAACAAATTTAATACTATTATCAACTTTCTTAATTTCCGTGATTTTGACTAAAGGTTCATATAATTAGAGACGGAGGTAATCGTTAGTACTATATATATATATATATATATATATATATATTCTTCAAAAAATAAAAAAATTCTTCAAAAAAAGATATATATATATATATATATATATATATATATATTAATTTGCTTTGATTAATTTTATTGAATTATATTTTTAGAGAACTTTGATCATAAATGAATCTTGTGCAACAAAAAACGCAAGGAGAAAAATATTGAAATAATTAAAAAGACATAACTTTATTGTTTCGTCCAGAGCACAAAAAAATCTTAGGACCAATCTTGTAGGTAACGTATACACATCATTTATTTATAAATTTTAACAGTAGTACCTAATATACACTTAATACCTCAAACCAATATATCACACAAATTTCTTAAATGAGATCCACGAATTAACTATCATTTATATTTATATCATTACATTTAGTCAAAAAAAAAAAAAAACACTTTATATCATTACATTTTAACTTTTTTATATTAAAATAGTGTGGGTCCCGCTTAAGATTAGAATCTTAAGTGCGACCCTCAGTCATATAAGACCCCAAAAAATTTCTCCCCAATAAGGTACCTAATAGGTACAACGTCTTAAGATGGTCTAACATTTTTTTTTTACAAACTATTACTAACATTATAATAATTATTTTAATAAGATAAATTATAGGCTAAATTACATCAGATGTCATTTGAGTTATTTAATTGTAAAAAATTAATTCTTTAAGTTTTTATTGTAAAAACTTGTTATTTAATTGTAAAACAAGTTTATCCTTTAAGTATTTTTCGTATCACTTAGATCATTTAAGTTTTTTTTAAGGGATCATTGAAGTTATTTAATTGTAATGTTTAGACCCCTAATAACTTACATTTTAAAGATCTGAAATTCTTTAAATTGTTACGGTTAAATAACTTAAAACCTAGTTGATGTGGAAAAAAACTTAAAGATCTGTTTATTCAATTAATTAACTTAAATGACATAAGTGGTATAAAAAAAGTTTAAAGTACTAATTTGTTACAATTAAATAACTTAAAGGACTTATGTTGTAATTTAGCCTAAATTATTTTTTTAAGGGAAATTTAGCCTAAATTATATAAGCACTTTGAAGTTTTGTTGGATACCGATATACCTTAAATAAAAAAAATCAAAATTTAATTTAATTTTAATTAACTTAATGTAAAATTATGATATATCAATGAATAATTTAATTGACACTAGGTGTAAGTCAAAAAACTTACACCAAATCTCAACCATCCATCAAAACAATCTAACGGAAATAGAGAATTTAAAATGGGTTACTTGTTGCTGATTTATTCCTTGCTTGATTGATAGAACGATGGTGAACTATGCGCTGAAAAAAGTCTATCGATTAAGGAGAAATCATGGTAGTGAAAAAAACATAAAACTCCATAAGTCAATTAAAATTGAAATCCAAAACCTTGATTTTACTTTTTTTTAAATCCCATTTGAATCAAATACTTATACTCAGGGATGGAAATTCCCAAACAATATATCCAAGCACTGTGACTATTTTTCAATTGAAATTCCAATAGGGTGGCTTCAAGCAAGCTTGATTTTTTTTCTCTTCTTTTCTGGATGGCTGTGTTGATTGCTCAGCTACAAAGTATTGCTCGGAAAGAAGGTTAACGAAATAAAAATAAATAAATTGGGACTAAATTCCAAGGAATAATTACCGAAATCAAGGATCTTTCAAAAAGAAAAAATACCGAAATCAAGGAATAAATTAAGTAACCAAATCCGCAACACATTACTTATTTTAGATTCTATGTTTCCATATTTTAAATCGTTAGATTGTTTAGATTAGATGGTTGAGATTTAGTGTAAGTCTTTTGATTTATATCTGGTGTCAACGGATCTGACTAAATAATTAAATATTTAATTTAACTTTAAGTATCAAGTTGTTCGCTTTTAAAAATGATAAAGAACTTTGTTAATAGAGTCTCCTAACATGTCTGTCTCCTTGTAAAAGCATCATGCATTGTTGATTGACGTTAGCGCTTTGATCATTGTTTCTTTTTACCTTTATTTATTTATTTTCTAAATTAAATTTTGATTTATTTTTTTAGCGGTAAATTTTGATTTACTATCAACTTAAAATATTTACATCATCAATAAATCAAAATCAATTATATAAATGACTTAAAAAATAATTTTAATTAAAGCTATTTGTCTATCATCTGATAGTTACGATTGATCAACACAAAAATTCGACATCAAACTCGACTATAAATTAGTAAATTATATAGCTAATACATTTACAATAAACTATCAAATACAATTAATCATGATTTATAACATCATTAAATAAATATCCTTAAAAAAACGTCATTAAATATGATTTTTAATATTTTGAATGATTAATAAACACATTTGGAGGCGTAAAAATCATAGTTAATACATTAAAAAATATTCCCGTAATAAAAAACATTAAAAACTATATGGTTAAAAAAATTGAATAAAAAAACTATGGTTAATTGTGTTTAAGGAATTATTATGATTTTTCTGCATTCCATTATAGGTGCTCATAGTTATTAGTTACTAACATACTCCCTCCAATCAAATTTATAAAAAAAAAATAATTTTTAACCTAAAAAATTGTTTTTTTTTATAAATGTGATTAGATGAAGTAATTTTTTAAGGGCATACTTACTAACATAACTAACCATATATTTAAACTTTTTTTGACGGAATATATTTAAGCTGTTTTAGTTATCTAATTTATAGTCAAAATTTAATGTCAAATTTGTTTGTGATGTTGCTAATAGAATGAATGAAATCCTTTGTACCAAAAAAAAGAGAATGAATGAAATCCGCAAGTTAGGTCCACTCGTGAAGTACGCTTGCAACATGATGGTAATGATACAATGGTTCTTAATGTGGATGACGAAATTCATGCTCTTATATGATTGAGATTAAGCTTTATTGGAAAGGTGGTTATAAGAAACTGCTTTTTTTTTTTTTTTTCCTGACTCTTTTCTTGCGGTGTATTAAGCGTCAAAGAAAGTGTCGAGATTTCATCACTATGCGAACCTCTTGGAGCTCATCAGATGTATTTGGTTAAGGAGTGAATATTTTCATTCATCATATTTTTAAAGAATGAAACAATTGCGCGGATATACCTACAAAACTAGGGGTGGCACTTCAGTGCCATTGAAAAACTAATGGTATGGTGACATTACCAATCAGAGGCTGACACATGGCACATAGTCATTAAAATAAAACAAAAAACAAAAAGTCATTTTAAGTGAAAAAGAGTCAAACACGGTATAAGCTTTTCTCCTTTCTCCCTTACCTCTTCAACCCAAAAATCATTTTAAATGAGAATCTATTCCATATAAAACTGATATGGCTAGCAAAATTGAAGATATTTGTCTCTTTTGAGTGTGTGCAGAAGCATTGAAGTAAACACTAAACAACATATGAATACTTAGTGATCTTAAGCTTGAAATTAAATTGATCATCTTGTTCATATTTTTCAATGAGGCAGAAATTAGTAAACATAAGCCCCAAAACCAGCACCTTCGGCCAACAAAACATGTGCTGTCATGACAGCAGCCGAGCTAAAAACAGCAAGGGCAGCCAAACTGTCATGATAGCATCTGCACCTCCTAACCAGCCACAGAATGAATGTGTTTCTCATTTTAATTATTTGAATCCTCACTGGCCAATTATTATGATCTATGGTTTTCAAGCAACTTTCCTTACCTCCTCTTTTCTTTCAAAAATTATCTTAACAAGCAAACATTCTTATTCAACAACAAGGATTCCATTGAATATGAGATTGAGAAAGATGGATGTGAATCTCCGGCGGCCTGTGACAGATTGATGTTCGACGGCAAGGCGGGGGGTGGTGGTTGAAGGTTATTGCAGCAGACAGCGAAGAAAACCGGTGGTGGTGGTGGTGGCGGCTTTTGGGTTGAAGAGGCAAGGGAGAAAGAAGGAGAAAGCTTATACCTCGTTTGGTTCTTTTTCACTTAAAATGGCTTTTTATTTTTTATTTTATTTTAATGACTATGTGCCACATGTCAGCCTCTGATTGGTAATGTCACCATACCATTAGTTTTTCAATGGCACTGAAGTGCCACCCCAAAACTAGATGCTAATTCATTTAAAGTCTCGTGATGGTGCATCAACCATTACCATAGCCTTACTAGTTTAGTTCATGTAACCGAACAAATAAAAAATTCCTCAATTTTTTTATTTTATTTTTTAACATTTTTATTTCACATTGGGATCATCTAGTTTTCGGTGTTGGTTGTTGTTATCGTGGATGTTTGAATAAAAATCCAAGGCAACTAAACAAACAAGGCTTTTCCTCCTCCGAGGTTTACGATTCATAACAAACCTTTAATCACGTCCTGATTCATCCAATGCCATCTTAATTCATTATACACACCGCACAAGAAGAACAAAAAACCAGTATCGCTATTGCGGTTAAGGATTCATCGAACCTAGACAATATATAATTGGCTAGGGTTTGTTTTCTCATATTGTTTCTTCTATATTTATGTGAGTCACATTCAAAGTTATAAAGTCGAATCTTACACATGAGAAGCATCAATTTCAGAAAGTGGTAAGCATAGCTGTAATATAATTGTTTAATATACTTTTTCCTTCACTTTGATGTTGTTCATAATTTCTTAGCTTAAGTTTTTAATTTGTCCTTTACACAAATTCTGACAGGTGAGTTTTTAAAGTGCATTCGTGAATAATACTTTTGGCGTTACTTATTTTATTGACATTGAAATCTTCCACTATCAATGGCTTGCATGAGAAGCTAAGGTGAGTCAATTTTTGACTTTATTCCCTTAAGTTATGATCTTGAATACACGTTAATTAGTGGCTTGTAACAAAAGTCCAGATTTTGTTTTCTAATTGAAGAATGTGTTATATTCTTCATGTGCATCCATATTAGAACTTAGGAGTAAATTTTGTGACTATATATGTTAATGAGAACTCATAGCATTTTCAATATTTGAATGGTGTGGCTTCATGTGTTATGTTCTTAGTTTTTACATAGGATTTAAAAGTATTTATAATTCTTATTCCAATGTAAAAAAACTCAATTTATGTGCTTCTTAAAATGCTGAGTGGTCCCCACAATTGCTAAGAAGATGTTCTTGCCAATGAATTGTTCTCTGAAGTGTCTTTCATGTCATGATCCTTCAATATTACAAAAAATGAAAAGACGTTTTTGTCACTACTGGAGATGCTCTATTACTATTATAAGATATATTAGTTGGGATTAATAATCAAACTTTAGAAATCCTCATCATTTCTGACATTGTGGACTTCATTGCATATATACTATGATATTGAGTGTATACAAAAATTAACTATGTCACATGTTTTGAAAATATGTATTCTTATACACCACGAATTATACTAATGGAATCCTGAAATGTAAACCGCTAGTTCCTGTTGGCCAGTCAAATATGTTTTCTTTATTTGTTTGTAGTGACTTTTTGGTCTGAGCTTTATTGAGGTTTAGGGATTTGATTCCTTTCTAATTGTTTATCTTTCTTTCTAAGAATGGTATGTTCTTTTAAATTCATTTTTGTTTTAGAAAGGTACATTACAACTGATAAATTATGTATTTATGCTTTCTTAACAACACTCAACCTTTTTTTCCAAGAGTTTTGTATCACTGAAGCTTCTAATTGAAGACATGTCTGGGGACCGACACCGATATGATATCAACACACGTAATTATGTTACATTATGTATGTTTTTTGACAAAACTAATTTGTCATTTTTGACGTGTCAATGTGTGTCCACATCAGTGTCCGGACTTCATAGGATTGAAGGGGCTCGTACCTAGTCCATATACTAACACTATTCATTGGAGGAGAAAATCACAATAAAGTTGCCCATGATATGAATATGATCATGATATTTTCTTTATTGTACACAAGATTAGACATAATTGACTTCCTGTTAGATTTCCCTTTTCTTCATCAAATTATTAGTCCCTAGATTTGACAAAGGAAACTTACATATAGGTTTCAAATTTCTCAAATAAAAATTAGTATTTCCAATGAATGATTGTGGTTGACCTGGATTTAACTTTGCTGTCTCTCTTTTTCAAACTTCATGACTTTGTGATGATTTTCAAAGTCAAAGCAACACATTGCTGATGCCTGATTGTCATGTATTATTGTCTGTTAGTCTTCTTGTTTTACTGCAGTTACTAAATTACTATAGGACCATATGACTTAAGAAAATTCCATGGTTATTGTTTGGTAGTGATTGAAAATTATGCATTCAAATTTAAATGCATAATTTGACAAGTATAGGATCCGTTTCACACATTAATTGGTTAAGTTTTCGTTTTCAGCTTGAAAACATTGACTCAAAGATAAAGTCATTGAAGTTATATAATCCACAGCTTCACAACTTCTTTCCTGCTCAATAAGGCATTGTTGATTGAACCAGTGACCATTCAAATCTTCTGTTCAGGTTAGCTGGACTCTTCAAAATAAATTCTCTATGTAGGATCTATTTTTGGCAAATTATAAGTGTTCCAACGTACTTAAATATTTGAAAATCGTTCAAAACATAGTCTTTCGGAAGTAGAAGCTCATGGATGAGTCGAATATTTGACCGGTGTCAGTTAGACAAAAACAAGTAAAAATGAATATAGATGTCTCAAAATTCACCTCATATCTAACATTGTTTTTATCCAACTGACACCAATTAAGTCACTGTCTCAACTATATGAACGAGGAGGACCATGAGTTTCAAGTAATTTTTATTGGTCCACCGTCCACTGTAGAATTCGCCTATATTTTATCATCAATCTACATCTCAAACTTTTATATTCTGTCTCATTTATGAACTATCTAGTTGAGGTGTAAGCAACATGGTAGACTTTGCATGCAATATTTATGAACCATATTATATTGTAATTTAATGTTACGGTTATACTTTATTGGCATCACTGGTTATGACTTTTCCCTATATAATAACAGAGTGAAGGTCACTGTTGATGTCTCCAATGGATTCTCCAACTGATAAACATATAGACACAAACAAGATGGATGAAAGAAGTTTGTCAGCTTCACATGATCAACAACCATATGCTTACAAAGTTGCAATTCCTCCAAAACAGAACTTATTCAAGGAATTCCAATATACTGTAAAAGAAACATTCTTTGCTGATGATCCTCTAAGATCTTTCAAAGACCAAAGTACATCAAAAAAGTTGATACTTGGTATTGAGTTCATATTCCCTATACTTAACTGGGGGAGAAGTTACAATCTTAAAAAATTTAGGGGAGATATAATTGCTGGTCTCACTATTGCAAGTCTTTGCATACCTCAGGTAATTTTTACTTATGATGCTAATACACAATTACAATTCATATTATCATCTGTTACATATTTGATGTTCTTATACTTGGTTTGAAAAATAGGATATTGGATACTCTAAGCTTGCACATTTGGCACCACAGTATGGACTATGTAAGACTCTTTTCTTCAATTCCAAGTTTTATTTTTATAAGTTTTTTGGATGTTGAACTGAAATTTTGTTATATTTTAATATACCCTTTTACAGATTCTAGCTTTGTTCCACCACTTATTTATGCTTTCATGGGTAGTTCTCGCGATATAGCAATAGGACCAGTGGCAGTGGTATCTCTCTTGTTGGGGACATTGCTTAGTAATGAGATTGATCCTGTTACGCATGCAGAAGAATATCGACGTCTGGCTTTTACAGCCACTTTTTTTGCTGGGATTACACAAGCAACTCTTGGGATTTTCAGGTATATCATACGAAGCACTAACCCAGACACCGGATATACATGTACTACCAGCTGCTACTAATGTTACACTTCTTAATATACCATGATGGTCTTATAACTGGATTGGTTCTTTTGTTTTTCTGTCAAAAAATCAGATTAGGGTTCTTGATTGACTTCCTATCCCATGCTGCTATTGTCGGTTTTATGGGGGGTGCTGCTATCACAATTGCCCTTCAACAGCTAAAGGGTTTCCTTGGCATTAAAACTAAAATGTTCACAACGAAAACTGATATTATCTCCGTGTTGAAGGCAGTATTCTCATCAGCCAAACATGGAGTATGTTCTCTCTCTCAATCAATATGAACAAGCAAGTTATTAATTAAATAAGAAAATGAGACAGTGTAAACTAATCTGAAGAAGTCCCTGCCTAATATTAAAATTTCTTACCAGTGTGTATGTTTGTAAGTGCAAAACTGATTGATGATATAATATTTAACATTTTGCAGTGGAACTGGGAAACTATATTAATCGGAGCTAGCTTTTTGAGTTTCCTTCTGGTCGCCAAATTTATTGTATGACATTAAACTCCCTATTTCATCTTACTATTGTTTCTTAAAATATTTAGGACTATAAAAGTTTTTTCTAATTATTTCATGCTGTGTTGATTAGGGAAAGAAGAACAAGAAATTCTTCTGGGTGCCAGCAATTGCCCCATTGATATCAGTTGTGTTGTCCACTTTTTTTGTATTCATAACACGCGCAGATAAGCAAGGAGTAGAAATTGTAAGTATATGTACTATTTCCATTCACATTCTGATTAATACTGTAGAATGTGAATGTTGTCACATATAGTCTTAATTACCATAGAACTAAAATTTTTGACCATTGATATGTGAAGGTAAATCACATAGAGAAAGGGATCAATCCTTCATCTGTTCATGAAATTTATTTTAGCGGCGATTACCTTGGGAAAGGTTTTAAAATTGGCGTCATGGCAGGCATGATTGCACTGACGGTAAGTAAAACGAATACCAGTACTTCTCTTTATGAGTATTTTTCCATTTACTTGAACATTTTTCTAATTAAACCATTGCATTTTGGTTTTAGGAAGCCATAGCTATTGGAAGAACATTTGCATCTATGAAGGATTATCAGTTAGATGGAAACAGAGAAATGGTAGCATTAGGAACAATGAATGTCGTTGGTTCTATGACTTCATGTTATGTGGCAACTGGTAAGATCAAAGACAGGATTTAATCGAGAATTTTCAATTTCAGATAACAATTTTATATTTTGGTGATTTCGGACGTGAAATTGTCATCATCATACATCCACAGTTTTATGGACTAAATTGACGATTTATTCAATATCTACAGAAGTTGAGAGTATGTTTAGACTAGTTTAGCATCTGATCGATTTTTTTCCTTTCAGGTTCTTTCTCTCGGTCGGCGGTAAATTACATGGCTGGCTGCCAAACTGCAGTCTCTAATATTGTGATGTCAATAGTAGTTTTTTTAACACTACAATTCATCACTCCTCTTTTTAAGTACACTCCAAATGCCATTCTCGCCGCCATCATCATTTCTGCCGTCATCAGTCTTGTGGACTATCAGGCAGCAATTTTGATCTGGAAGACTGATAAATTCGATTTTGTTGCCTGCATGGGAGCATTCTTTGGGGTTGTTTTCGTCTCGGTTGAGATAGGACTTCTAATTGCTGTAAGTACCAAATCTTAGTTATCCTATGCTCTAAATTGTCAAAGTAATTCCTAATAGGGGAGGGTGTACATAAGACATAATATTCTTCAAACCAACCTTAAATTTAAATACTAGGAATAAGTAGGACAAGAAGAAATTGACATGAAACACAAGCTAAGTAAAATTATTAGATTCTCGCATAGCATAACCAGAGTCTATGTACTTTATGATAAATTATGACATTGCTAAGTAAACAGATAATATCACAGCAATTTAAACGCGGAATACATTTTTAGATAAATGAAAATATGAAATAATATTAAAACTAAAAATCACACATGAGAGTAACCAAAAGGTTTAATGAGACCTTATTTTTGTGACAGGTTTCAATATCTTTTGCAAAGATCCTATTACAAGTGACAAGGCCAAGAACTGCTATTTTGGGGAAGATTCCTGGGACATCTGTCTATAGAAACATCCAACAATACACTGAAGCTAGTAAGGTTCCAGGTGTAATGATTGTAAGAGTTGATTCTGCTATATATTTTTCCAACTCCAACTATGTTAAAGAAAGGTAAATAATATCTTCCTCCTTTGTTTATACATTTGAAACAGTCCAATTTGAACTTTTCCTTAAGACTTAAGATTGTATTCTTTTGCAGAATATTAAGATGGCTAACGGATGAAGAAGCAGTGAAAGGAGACTACCATACAAGAATTCAGTTTTTGATAGTTGAAATGTCACGTTAGTATATATACTTATTTTTGTCCTTAATTTGTTTTAGCCTCATATTCCTTGAGTAATTTATTTTAGACTAACCAATTGTGATTATATGTTGCAGCGGTTACTGACATCGATACGAGTGGCATCCATGCCTTTGAAGAGTTGCATAGAAGTCTTGAAAAAAGAGGTGTTCAGGTAACAAAATTAATCATATCAGCTAGGATTTATCATTTATGTATATGAAGAAGCTTGGTTCATTTATATACTATATGATATAAATCATGATACTATATGATAGGAAAAGTTAATATGTTAATTCTTACCAAGAATGTGTTACTTGTTTGAGCAGCTTGTTCTGGCAAATCCTGGTTCAGCAGTGACAGACAAACTTTACACATCAAATTTTGCTAACATAATTGGTCAGGACAACATTTTCCTCACTGTTGCAGCAGCTGTTGCAAATTGTGCTCCAAAGCTAGATGTGAACCCATGAAAATTCAGTTAAGAGAGAAAATTGGAATGTGAGAATGATGAAATGGACAGTGGCATAGTGGTTTTCGTTTGAGTAGATGATAGCAAAGTCAAAAGGATGAAAGATACTAAAGATGAGAGATATTATATGATATGATATCACTAACAAAAGTTAGTAGAAAGGGGACTATATATTATACTCCAGAGATCCTTATCCTAAAGTGGGGAAATTAAATTATAGAAAATAAAAGAAACATAAAAGGTGCAGAAACAATAATCATTAACTAGTCCCCTAGGTTTTTTCTTTGACATATATATTGTCCATAGAAAGCTAACATAGGTGCCTACATGTAATGTTGTTGTATCATTGTATTAAGGTTGGTCTCATTTTACTTCCACTTGACAATAGCATATTAAAATTTTGACAACAATTTCTAGAATTTCTGTAGTTGACAAAGGGGTTAAATGTATGTTTTTTTTTTTTTTGGTTACAAAATGTATGTTTCAAGTAAAATCATTAAATTTAAGCATTTGTCATTGTAATTTCTTTGTCAAGTCTTCGTATCTTAAACCGTTGTATTTAATGTATTACTACTATACGGTTTACAAATATTTGTTAGAGCATTTTGATGAGATGGTACATCATTTCCACTTAATTAAAATCAATTTGATTCAATAAGTTCGAGATATTAATTTTTATAATGTCCAACAATACCTGTTGATTGTTTATTATACATTTAATCAATAAATTTATACAAATCCAATTAAACATCTGAATTTTGGTTTTCAAGGTTAACGTCTACACAACGGGAAAAGATTATTCCTTTAGAAAATTTTAAGTGAATTAGGTTGCATCTCATACATAGTAAATTTTCATATGCATTGAATTGCTACTTAAAGATGAATACAAAGCTATTTAAATGTCCCCTCAAAAAAAAAAAAAGAAGCTATTTAAATGTGTTTCTCATCTCATTTAAGATCAGCATTCTTTCATGTGCTTAAAGAGTTTTACCTACTTTCATTCCTTTCTTTCTTTTTCTTTATTTTTTGTGGTTTTCTATAGGTTGTCTATACATCAGGCAGCTTTATTTGAGGTATGGTCGGACATTAAAATTGGACATCTCTCTTTTGTTGAACTCGAATATTGGTTTACACTAATATGAGATACTAACATCCTCTACTGAATCAAATCCCATTGATTCATTCATCCGATGAATGAAATCCACGTAATAATTTTTGTAAATTTGACAAAATATGATTCTAATCCTTATATATTTTGCATATTAGGCAAAATCACATGTAAAGAGTCGATGAAAATAATATTTATGAGTAGAAATAGTATGATATTTTTGTCAATCTCGTTGAATAAAACGGCCACCATATTCGTCCTATATATGTGTCGGGGGTAATCCATGAATTTTGAAGTCACTAATTTTCCAATTTATTTTTTTAAGAATCTAAAATAGAAAATATTATTAAATATCTAGCCACACAGTGTGTAAAAAAGGATTAAAAAATAAATAACAAACAAGAGAACAAAAAAGATATAAACTAGGTGAGTAAAAGAGTAAACCAAGACAAAGAATGCAGCTATGCCACAAAAAATGTAAATAAAAAGCTAAATACTCATGTTTCGCTACCATGTGTTTGGATCTGGCTGAATTAACCACCACAACTTGTGTGACAGTATTAAATCTCAACATTTATGCTTCAGCGTGACCACATATGTAATGGTGCCACCAACCTCACCAATGTTCCAAAGATGCACATAAAATCAAAATGAAAAGCATTTTTAAAGAATTATTGCACATTCTATATTCGATTCCACACATTGCAAATTTCTTTTTCTTTACGACTTTTTACAAAGTTTGGTTGTATGAACCTGGCCTTCTTTTGCGACTTCATTCATGCAAGAGCTAACATTTGCAAAAGAGCACCACCTACTATGCTAATCGTAGGAGATATAATAATATCAAACTTTTAGATATAATAATATAATAACATTTATTTGTAAAAAAATACTATATAGGGAAAAAAAATACTTGATGTGTTCTTAATATTAGATCTAATTGATTAAAATTTAAAATAATTGGGTTTCTTAGCCCCATTTATGTTTATTAAGTGGAAAATTAAAGGAAAAGAAAAGCAAACTAAGAAATTCTCTATCTAAACACTCTAGAAATGTCCGCGAACAAGATAATATTTAATTGAGGAGATAAGAAATCCACATTTTTAGAAGTCATCATTAGTATTCCGTAGCATCAAACTTAATCAATTAATCAACACATTTATCATCTTCTCTTAAAGTTGGGGTGTTTTTTTATTGACAAATATTAGTAATTAATTATTATATTAATATTTATTCATCTAATTTTGATCCCATGACCTCTAGCTTAATCCACTTTATATCTCTTAACTTAAATCAGGTGAGTCCCCCACCAGTACCACCACAATGTATAAGTAAAAGTGACCACTCAAGAAATATAAAAGAGTTTTGTAATGAAAAAAAATAAAGTTGTATGGGAATGAAAGTCATTCGAATTTATATCCACGATCAAAAACAAAAGATAACAATCATAAAACTATTAAAATTAATCGTAAAGTGCAAGTTTTCTAATAATTAATATATTATATTTTCAAATAGAAATTCGACCCCAATTACAATGCACCATTATAAAATTAAAACTAAAGGTGTACGAAGTACAAAGGGCGTGCATGCAGCAAATTTCTTTCCTAAATAAAAAGTTTGAAACGAAAACATGTTTGCTTGGGCTTGGACGACAAGCGAATGACGGGCCAACGTCATTTGAATGGACCTAGTGTGCCAGGACTAGAAAATTGCTCTTCTCCATTTCAAAGAGAGTTGCTGTTTACACATATGATAGGGCTGAAAAACACATGTAAAAGACAAAAATGCTCCTGCGGCAGTTAACTGCCGACGAAAAAAAAAAAAAAAAAAACCTCGGCACTTTACTGCCGAGGAACTCATCAATTTTTTTTTTTTTTTTTTATGTTTGAGATGTACATAGGTCTTTGAAGTTCTATGTAAATGGGATTTTCAATGTCAAGTTAGTAGAATTATAGTTTTTTGTACTCTAGTATATTACTGCTAGTTGCTTCATTCCTTCACTTTCCTTGGTGATTGTGAACACAAGATTAAGTTGTATGCCATGTAAAAACAAGAAAGGAAACCAAATGTATGTATAAAATTGTAAGACTGTAATAGCTAGCTATGTTATAAGACTGTAATAACAATTAAAAAAAAAAACTATGTTCAATTCTCAATGTAGGATTTCAATTGAAGTACTTAGGAACCAAAATTCATTCATTTACAATTTATCCCAATTGGAAAGAGAACAAAGAAACAATTTTCGAAACAAAATCATCTCGGCTAGAATATGTAGCAGAATGCTTTTAGCATATGTTTGATTTTCCTTTAGGACAGAAAGTTTGAAGAGCTTTGCTGTACTCATTAGCATTAGTGACTCACACATATTGCAAGATGGAAGCATAAATAACAAGTGATTTATATTTAGTCAAAACAAACTTAATTCATTTTATTGGTAATCAAATGATCAATAAACAATGGTACAAACATGAAAAGTATAGTGCCCAATTGCCCAATTGCCCTCAAACATAAAAGACCTATGTACATCTCAAACATAATTTTTTTTTTTTTATCGGCAGTTAACTGCCGAAGGAACTTCGGTTGTTAACTGCAGCCGGTTCCAAACTTCGGTAGTTAACTGCCGCAGGGACAAAAACGTCATTTACTCGTATGGCACAACCTTATAGTGTGGGAACAGCAATTCTCCATTTCAAAAATGCCGAGCTGCAGTTAAGTGTGGGAGAGAAGTAATTTTCTTTGGAGTAAATAGTCAATTTCCCCCCTGAAATTGTAAGTTTCATCAATTACCCCCCTGAAATTAACAAAACTTCAATTACCCCTCTGAAATTTCACAACGTTAGTCAATTTACCCCCTCCGTCAAATTTTTCTGTTAGTGAACATGACGTTTTGCAAATACCCCCCTGAAGTTTTGCACTTATGTGCAAAATGCTTCCAAACTTAAAAATTTATATTATTTTTTTTTCTGAAAAACAAACAATTAATAGTTAAATATTAAAACTAACTATTAATTTTGGAATTTGGGAAAAGTACATGCATATATACATCAAAATAGGCTCCAAAATGGGGAAAATATGTATTTTTTAAAGTGACAATAATGGGATGATTTGTGGATTAATATTGGGGGTTGTGTAGTTTAAATGGTTTGAGAAAATTATTGAAGGAGTTGGAGGAGTTAAAAGACTAAGATGGTGAAGTAGAAAATATAAATTTAAATCTGATTATTAATTTGTTTATAAACTTCTAAAAATAATATTTTTTCTATTAGAAATAACCATTATTGTCACTTTAAAAATACACACTTGAAAAAAACATATTTTTCCCTATTTTGATCTATATATGTATGTAGTTTTTCCAAACTCCAAAATTAATAGTTAGCTTTAATATTTAACTATTAATTGTTTGTTTTTAAGAAAAAATAATATAAATTTTTAAGTTTGGGGGGCATTTTGCACATAAGTGTAAAACTTCAGGTGGTATTTACAAAACGTCATGTTCACTAACAAGAAAATTTGACGGAGGGGGTAAATTCACTAACGTTGTAAAATTTCAGAGAAATAATTGAAGTTTTGTTAATTTCAGGAGGGTAATTAATAAAACTTACAATATTTTAGAGGAGAAATTTACTATTTACTCATTTCTTGGCCTATTGAGCAACCTTCGGAACAAAAATATCTACTATCGAATATCGATAGACACACAACAAGAGCAGATAGAAGAAGGCAGAACCAGAGCGATGGCCATGGCTATGTCTTCTTTCCGCATTGTATTTCGTCACATACTACACACTAAAATCAACAACCGTTTCTTCACTCCACCACCTCGCACCACGTGGCGTCACTCTCTTCTTTCTTCTCGCATTTCATCTTCAACTAATTACAGTTACAACGTTATCACCAACAAAGACGAACGCTTACTCGAACAAATCGAGAACGATAACAACAACACCAACGTTGTTGCAAACTCAACAACAATTGCAGCCATTGTAACATCCCTAGGCGGTCCCCCAGCCGCCGTCGGAATCGTTCGCCTTTCAGGTCCGCACGCGGTGTCTATCGCGGGTCGAGTTTTCCGACCCGCGAGAAACACGTGGCGGCCTACTAGTCATGTTGTTGAATACGGTGTCGTTTTGGATTCCGATGGAAATGTTGTTGACGAGGTTATAGCGGTGCCGATGTTAGCACCGAGGTCGTATACTCGTGAAGATGTTGTTGAACTTCAGTGTCATGGGAATGAAGTGTGTTTGCGTCGTGTGCTAAGGATTTGTTTAGAAGCTGGAGCAACACTTGCTCAACCAGGTATGTTAATTGTTATTAACCTAATCCTTATGTTTTCGGCTTATTTTAATAATCTCTATAGAATTGTTTATGAAAATAGCTTATAGCTTATATGAAAACAATTTGATTATATTGTATACATTGTTTATATGTAAGTAGTTATAGTTATATAATAAGCTCTTATGCTACAAGTGCTTAATTAAGCTGTTTATTCAAAAGATAGGATTAGAAATGACCTCGGAGTGTGCTTTTCTTAAGGTCCTTAGGTTCGAATCCTCCAGGTGCTAATAACTCATGTGTTAGGTTAGTCTATACAAAGCTTTGCTCTGACTTTAATTGGGCCCCCCATTAGTGGACGATTGAACCAGATACCGAGTTTCCAAAAGAAATGACAATATAGGATGTGTGGTAAGACTAAACATGATAAGATTAGAAACGACAACATTAGAGAGAGTTGGGGTAGCACCTATAGTAGAAATGACAATTGTTTTGAACATGTAGAGAGAAGACATGTAGATTCTATAGGAAGAAGAGTAAATCAGATGGAGGGTAGTCAAATCCCTGGATGCAAAAACTATAAGGGAAACCATTAAGAAAGATCTAGAGATTAATGAGTTGAAATGAATAGAGAGATGATATATAGTCGAACATTACGACGTCACTTGATCAACGTAGCCGACTCCACTTCGTGGGATAAGACTTGGCTGTTGTTGTATTCAAACATGGTATTACTTGTTTGATGAAAGCTTCATAAATAGATTCTGCATAAAACGACTGCACTGTGATATTCGTATTTCCATTGGTTATCTAGTATAGCTTATGAAAACATCTTATAACTTATATAAAAATAGTTTGGCATTGTTTTATCTTTTGCTCTAGAAATAATTTATACATAAGAACCTATATGATAAGAGCTTTTGTTAAAAGTGCGTAATTAAATTGTTTACCGAAACAGGACCTAAAACTTATATGAAAATAATTTGACTTTATTTCATATTTTGTTACTGAAATAGCTTATACATAAGCACTTATATGATAAGTCTATAAACACTCATTTAAGTTGTTTATCCAAAGAAGACCTTGTTAAATGAAAGCTTCGTTAATAAATTCTGTACTGCAATATTCACCTCTATGTGCGTATTAAGTGGATATTTATTTATATATGTTAATATGTAGAATGGAGTACATTGCTATTTGTTGATTTGTGTTTTGTTCTTTCAGGAGAGTTTACTCTTCGTGCTTTTCTAAATGGTCGTTTGGATCTCTCTCAGGCTGAAAATGTTGGAAAACTGATTGCAGCCAAATCTGTGGCTGCTGCCGATGCAGCACTGGAAGGAATCCAGGCATGTCTAGCTCAATTTTGTTTTCTTCTTTTTATTACTGTATCACTATCATGATGTTATCTGCTTGTGTTAAATGTCAGACTTAGTTTATTGGTTTCATCTATGAGTGTTGGTGTCATTCTTTTTGCTGTTCGATGCTGAAAAATCTGTTATCTTCTTGGACAGGGTGGTTTCTCTTCTCTTGTCAGATCATTGAGAAATCAGTGCATTGACTTACTCACTGAGATTGAAGCTCGTTTAGATTTCGAAGATGAGATGCCACCTCTAGATTTGAATGGGATTATGGATAAAATACACCATATGTCACAAGATGTTGAGAATGCATTGGAAACGGCAAATTATGACAAGCTTCTGCAATCTGGATTACAGGTATATGATACAGAAGATAGCTCTTGACTTTGTAACAAGTGCTTATTTGTCATACAGTGCCCTTAGGTTGTAAGAGGTGTAGAACTTTTCTCTTTTAACCATAACAATTCTACGTGGGTCTATTTTTATATGAATTTCATGATATCTGTTCTTTACTTCCCTCTTATTAATCTTAATTTCATGATTTCTTTTCTCTTTTAATCTTGCAGATAGCAATTGTTGGCCGTCCTAATGTTGGCAAGTCAAGCCTTCTTAATGCATGGAGCAAAGTATGTCCCAATTACTTTACTTATTTACTACTATAATTTGTTTGATAATTTATTTATTTGATGAATCTTTTGTGTAGATATTAGTATTAGCTTTGGTATTAAAAGATTGAAATAATTTACTTCATTATTTTATGATGGTTAATTGGCTTCTCAACTCCACAATTTATTTAAGGGGTGTGACTAGTAGATGTTTGTGTGTTTGGGCAAAGGGAAGTCCATAGTTAGTAATCATCTTGGCATATTTTACTTCATGATTAGTTAACTTATTGAACATGATTTCTTGTAGCATGCAGAGTGAGAGAGCAATAGTTACTGAAATTGCTGGAACAACTCGAGATGTGATTGAAGCAAGTATCAACATTAACGGCATCCCCATAACCCTTCTTGATACTGCAGGCATCAGGGACACTGATGACATTGTGGAAAAAATTGGTTAGACTTTCCTTCTCTGTAATCTGTACTGTATGCTGCAGGTTGTTTGATGTCCCATCAACTGTGATTTTATAATGACTATAACTGAAATAAAACGGCTTAGTTTAGTTGTTTTTCAATTGTCTTCAACTTTGTCAATTGAAGAAATATAAATATTAGTAAAAAGCTGAATATTTTTATATAGGCTTGCAAATAGTTCTCAATTTTTTGAAATGGAAACTCCTGAAAAATCAAATGAGATTAGTTAGATACAGGGCTAGCAACTTTGCCTGATTTGACTAAGCAGTATTTAGAGGTATCTGGTTGCCTGCATGTCCATCAGTGTTTTGCTACTTTAACCATATTGCTCCACATGTATGTATCCTCTTAATAGGTGTAGAGCGATCTGAAGCTGTTGCTAGAGGTGCTGATTTAATTATCATGACTGTGAGTGCTGTTGAAGGGTGGACTTCTGAAGACACCAAACTTCTTGAAAGGATTCAATCCGCTAAGGTTTTGCCTCAATTATCTTTATTCCATTTAGTACTCTTGTTCATGATATTTAATAGGGTTAAAGAAGTTTTTTCGTCCCTAAAAATATAAGTGAATTTTGATTTTAGTCCCTAAAAAATAAAACGGGATGTTTTCATCCTCACATAACTTTTTCGTTTTGTTTTTCGTTTTGTTTTTTGGTCCTTAATGGCCAATTTATGTTAATGTCAAGATTATCACTCTTTTATGTTCAAGATGTATCTATGTTATGTCCGCCGTCTACTATGTTCAACCTTTGTATGTCCATCTATTATGTTCAACCTTTGTATGTCCATATTATTATGTTCAAGAAATTTCCAAAACAAATGAAATTTTTTGTGAGGATGAAAACACCCCGTTTTATTTTTTAGGGACTAAAATAAAAATTCGCTATATATTTAGGGAAGAAAAACTTATTTAACCCTATTTAATAATTTGATAAAGATAAAAATATAACATTTTCTTATATGGAAAGAGACATTCGAGAGGAATGTTAGCATCAAGATAATGCTGCCTACTAGGCAGCATTGAACTAGAAGAGTGGAGTGGACACACAGATTCCTTTTGTCACTACAAGAGTAAAAGTCTTAAAAAAAAAATAGAGAGATCAACTACGTGGATCAAACAAAGCTAGTTCCTCAAAAATGCCACTTAGATGCTATAGTTACACCACACCACACCACACCACAAGTAAAAGACATCTTGTAGCATAAGCACCAAAAACACTAAAGATTTTACATTACACCTGATATCTTTCTGTTGACATAAACTGGTTCCTAATGTTATTTTCTACCATGCTAACAAATGCATGTTAGTTTGCAATCTTTATTTAATCTTTCTGTAACTACAGGAATCAACTGGATCTTCAACCCCAGTAATCCTTGTGGTCAACAAGATAGATTGTAAGCCTTGTGCAGAGACTGAATGGGACAAAGGAATGCACAGTCACAAAATTTTCAGCAAACAAGTGTTTACATGTGCTGTAACCAGTCAAGGATTACAAGACTTAGAGAGGGCAGTCTTAGAGATTGTGGGTATGGATGGCATTGCTTCTGGGGGTCGCAGATGGACCGTCAATCAGGTATGATATCATATCGGCTTTCTGTCTCTCTCACAAAATCTAGCTTCAATTTTTTTAACCTTTTCATTGGGAAGAATCAATCAGGCAGTGGGAAAGCCTGTTACCACGAATCTATGTTTTGGTAAACTCAAACTAGATGTAAAAGGCGAGTTTATGCTTATTTGTGAAAATGGGTAGATGGAAAATAACAACATAACTGGATGCAAAGTCTAGTTGCATTTCTATTTTCTATGACCAACCAAACATGCCCCAAGTGTTGATCTGTTTGGCACATTGATGTTGCAGAGACAATGTGAACAACTTGTTCGGACCAAGGAAGCACTTGTGAGATTACAATCATCAATAAAGGAAGAACTACCTATGGATTTTTGGACAATTGATTTGAGGGATGCTGCATTGTCACTTGGACAGATAAGTGGGGAAGATATATCCGAGGAGGTTTTATCAAATATATTTGGCAAGTTCTGTATTGGTAAATAATAATACAGTTCCCTCCCTACATGGTGCTAAGTGATTTTTTGCATATTTTCAATCTTGTAAAACTCTATCTGGGCCAGTACACGTACCTCCATGGATTTAATATTTTAAAGCCGTGGGTGGGGATCAGTTTTGTTGTATAATTTTTCTGCTTTTCTCACCACATGACCTTTTTGACTATGATCAAATAACCAGTGCTATGTATAACTATTTTTGGGAGGAATTTTCCCACCCTCAAACGAATCAGTTTTTGTGCGATCCAAAAGTGTACTTCTAGACAAATGAAGATTTTGTGTCGTCCATGTGTATTTCTAGAGTTATATATAGTTTTTTTTTAGAAATGTTGCGACTAAAGTAAAGTTGTTTCCCAGTTATTTTTGTAATACAAGTCACAATGATGCTTGAAATGATTTCTTAATTGCTTATGTTTTTTTAGGGGTGCTTATGTGTTGCACATATTTTTGTGGCACGTCGTCATCTTAGTAATTATTTTTAATCAGTGGTTCAAATGAAAGTAAAATATGATGCAACTAAAGTACGAGCAGAAGGCTAATCCATTGAAGAATGCTTATTTGGAGTGAAATTCATTCCTTCTTTAAAATATCGCAGAGACGGGTTTAGATTTAGATTCAAAAACTCTCCGGTCCAGGAACAGCTAATGTTCTCCACGTTATAAAAGACACACCCCTCTATGTTAAAAGAGAATACTGACCTCCCATATTTATTTTATCCAATTGACATATACCTCCCTTGCAAGTTATCGTCGTTAGTAGTAAGTTGTGATGCTTCTACAAGGCAAAGCAGAATGTTGTGGCTAGTGGTGCTTAAGAAGTTACGCTTCAGGATGCTATTAGTGGTGATATGTAATGGAATATGTTGTGATGCACATAGCTAATCACAACAAGTGCTTGGCCGTTCGCGATGGCTCACATGAAAAATGAAGGGTGGTGCTTTCGTTGTGGGCATAGAGACAAAATTGTTGTTCACTATAGTGCAAACTTGTGGCATCAAAGGCGTAGCTATGCATGTCAATGAGGTAGCTTTGGCTAACAAAAAAAATATATTTTAACTTGATCAATTAGTATATTTTGTAATTAGTTACTCTAATAATATATATTTCGCCAATATGTGACGCGTAGAGTCGTACTGCTACTTGTTTGATATAGGGTTAATAGTGCTTTTCACCCCTGTAATATGTCATTTCCAGTTTTCGCCTTTATAAAATTTTCGGTTTGATTTACATCCTCGTAAATTTTATTTTTTTTTCCGGAAAACACCCTTAATAGGCCATTCAAAAACCAAAATTTCTTGAAAAAAAATTCTGAAAATGGCCTATTAAGGGTGTTTTTCGGAAAATAAAAATTTTACGATGACACAAATCAAACCGAAAATTTTATAGGGGCGAAAACCGGAAATGACATATATTACAGGGGTGAAAAACACTATTAACCCTTTGATATATGTATCTACAAGGAAAATAAAATCATTAGCCACAAGGGGGGAAAGAAATAATTAATGTATTAACTTGCAGCTAAATAATATTCATAAGTTTATGGTCCAAAAGAATGACTAAATTTGAAATGGCAAATCATTAGTTTTAGCTTTGCCACATTGAACTGATTATGCATGGAATACCAGGAAAAGAATCTGTATCAGCAGAGAAGTTTGACAATGGTATGAAAAATGATTTGATTCTTGAAGTGCAATATTTTGTCCTTGATGCAATCCTTGAGTTATTCTGCGAATGAGAGGAATTCATTGATGAATTATAAGTTAGGTACAAACACAGGTTAGCAGGAAAAGTTTAGCAAGCATGTAAAAAATTAGGAAAAAAAATAAATATGTAACTCCTATGTATAAATGTAATCCCCAACAGAAGAAGGTATAGGTACGCATATCTACCACCATTTAGCAGTGATAGATCTTTGTCGTGGAATTTATTAACCACATAATGTAGATTCTCCTCTCCAAACCAAATTTTCTCTATACACAATAGACAATATTCAAATCCAAGTGTCTTACCACTAACATGTAAACTAAACAATATTAAACTAATTACAATATTAAACTAATTGTAAACTAAGGAACCAGTTAAGCTACTGTACCTAATCAATGTTTTGGAAAGACAAATTGGGAAGCTACAAAGATTGATCATACTAATGTATCAAGTCTTCTCTAATGTAAATTCTTTGTATTTACATAAGATATCATCAATTCTTTCATCACGGGGTTGATGTAAAGTAAAGGTAGTATCATATTAAGCCATGACTCCGTATGAAGCACGGATATGGACACGGACACCGGACACGGTATGAACATTGAGAAAATCATATAAAAGGGCAACCTTAGCAATAATTTTAAAAAATCCAAGTTGTTTGTAAAGTACCTGGAGAAGAAGGTAGCTCTGGCCATCAACAGCATTCTTAATGACTCTGAAGGTCTGACCATAGTAAATATGAAAATTCACAGCATCTTCTACCTTTGAAAAGTTTCCCACTTTCACTGTAGTACTCACTCCATGAACACTTCCACAATTAAAGAACCAAACTAATGCTAAGAAAAATAAAGCTTGGAACCAAGAGCAATGAGCTGAATGAGTTAGTTACCACTTTCTATATAAAAAATAAATATGTGATCATTGAAGCTGATTATATACACTATGTTTGTTCATTCGGATTATTTTAAGGCACATTAAA
This sequence comes from Medicago truncatula, assembly GCF_003473485.1. Taxonomy (NCBI): domain Eukaryota; kingdom Viridiplantae; phylum Streptophyta; class Magnoliopsida; order Fabales; family Fabaceae; genus Medicago; species Medicago truncatula. The sequence goes on from NC_053044.1 coordinate 36,807,193, forward strand.
AAGCTATTTAACTTTTTGAGCAATTATCTGCATTCTTTGTGGTGCAGTGTGCAGCTTTTTCCTGATAAATGGATTGAAACTAAGGTGAAATCATAAGGAGTGTATGAATATATTGTTGGCATGTAGCTAGTGGAGTGTATGAATAATTGTCAGTTCAACGTATTTGTGAAGTGGACAAGTTGTTAGATATAATCTGAGTTTGATTATAATTAGTTTTTTTTGGGAGATTATAATTAGTTTAATATTGTTTAGTTTACATGTTAGTGATTAGTTAAAAGTTAGAAAAGATTTCACTCCCCTCACTCGAGAGGGCACTCCCCTCACTCGAGAGGGGCTTGATTTACATTCATCTCCCCTCTTATCTTAAAATCTACACTTTACTCCCTTAATATTTTTTTTTTTTATTTTTAATAATCTAGCCAAAAAAAAATAATCTAACACACTTCGAAGAAAAATAGTATTGTGGGTCTATTTTAATATAATCAAAGCTCGAATGCATATTTGTCACTATTTTTTATTCACTATTTCATTAATATATAGTTATTTAAAAGTGAATTTTATACTCTAAATTATAAATTTAATTACAAAATATTTAAATTTAGTTATCATTGACTATTGACATTTAAATCATAAAAAAATGATTTCTTTTTTAAATGGTGATTGAAAATCATAAAAATATTTATTTATGTGAAAATAGGTTAAAGTGTAATGCATATTTATTTAATTATTAAGGGAGGTGGTTGTTATTCAAACATCTCATAAGAGAGGGGAGTGTAATTCAAACTTCTTTTAGAGAAATGGAGTATAATTTACTCTAAAAAAAATAAGTGAGTTATGAAAATAAAGTCCCATCTTAAATTGGTCCAAATTAACAATCAATTCTCCTAAATGAGCAGATTGTGTGGTCCAAAGAAAGAATGTTATAGACTGGTTTTTAAATGCCAAGCCCCCCACCCCCCAATTCTTTTAATTTTGGCTGAATATCCTTGATTTCCCTTCCTTAATTCCCGCACGTGTCTTCTTAGTCTAACTTACTAAATTACTTAGCATTGCTCCTCAAAAATATATTAAGTAAATCGTTTGTTGAAATCATTTAAATAAAAACAAAGAGTGTTACAAGTTTAATTAAATTATTTACAGATAAAAAAAATATTAAGAAGGAAATATATGATGTATATAAGATATTGAGTTGTTACGCAACCCATCAATAGTTGGGCACAGCAACTTGGACATACAATCATGTAAAGAAACAAAAGCCCTTGTTCGGCTTCCACAATATTCCAACTATTTGTATCACCAGGTTTATGCATTCGTTTTCCAGTGAAATATATGTTTGTCCCTGTGAATCCTATATAGTGAACTTGTGTTGCACAACAAATCCTCATGATCAGTTGGGCAAATTAAAGGCCAAAGGTTTTTGGCTTGTGACCTTGGACTTGGTTCTCAAATCACAATATCTCGAATCTCATTTGAAATTACTCGGGCGATGTCTGTCTCGTTCTTTGTAATAATATACTGTCACATGTACCATATTCAATTGTGGAAGAAGTGTGGCTTTTGAGCTTAATGTTCCGCAAGATCAGCATCAAGAACACCTCTGATGAAATGTTCTTGAGGTGCTTGTTTGTGCAGTTTTCTGTCTCTAAAATTCATGACAAATAAAGCATATTAACTAAAAAATATTGGATCATGCTTTAAAATTTTCCATAATGTAGTTTTAGAGGTTATGATAAAGAAGTTTCTCAAGATATCATAAATTAAGCATTATCTTTAAGACCTACACCACAGTGAACATATCAAAATGCATCAAATTAGTTATAAATTCTATTCTTCATACATTTTAGCAAATTTAATCAATCAATTCAAGATGGTATCACCATATGAGTTCTAACGCAATTTTCAAATCATAGCATGTAATTCTTTCCATTTCTTATCAAACATTTCATGATGTCTTTCATATTTTTACAATGACATAAACATGGATAACATGCAATATTCAATAAATACAAACCAATGTGATAAACATGGATAACATATATTTTGAATTGAGGATGATGAAATAAAGATGAATGTGAGTGTGAAAAATGAAATCATTGAATGGGTTTCACTTGTTTCAAGAAAAAGGATGAAAATTATGAACTTGTATGTTTTGTGGCTTTGAGAGAATTTTTTGATGAAGAAATATGAAAGAGTGATGGAATGAGCGATGTTTTAGGGTTACAAATACCAGAGAACCGTTTCAATCCGAGTGGAGGTGGTAGAATGATAATTAAGTGTAATTAAGCAAATGGTTAAGTGCTTTGAATCCGCAACTTCCATATTTTCGAAGCATTTACTAAACGAAATGTGGCTCGTTTAGGGAATCAAAACATAAAGTTCCTAGTTAAAAATTGATTAATTCGCTAAGCAAAATGATGCATCGCTTAGCGAATTTAGCATAATACAATATTTTTCAAGTGAAACCACATCAGTGCAGAAACTCGGTTATTCATGAATGCTCATGTTTAAAATATGCTATAATGTACACACACACAAAAAAACTAAAAATGGCTGAAAATAAAAGAAATGAATAGAAAATTGGGTTACCTCAAAATACACGGTTGTTTTACATCATTAGTTTGACGCGTGATTCTTATATGATCAAGATGGCAATGAGAATGCTTTAACTGCTCTTCCCTTGAGTCTCTGGGAAGTGTATATTTTGCTAACTTTTTCAAACAAATCGAAGCAGACCTCCTCATTTTGGTCCTTTATAGTCAGCCAATTATCACCAATATCCATTATTATTTAGGACTTCTGAATAAATGGCTTTGTTAGCATCATAGGAGACGTATCACCATCCTCAATGTCCATCACAAATAGATCGTGCTAGAACTCAAATTTGCCCACTTTGATGTGGACAACTTCCAGCTTCACGCATGTTTTTTTTTTTTTGCAAGATCCGTCAGTAAACTGCAATATTGTATTTGTTGGCTGCTTGATCCCAGATCAAGCAATGCCTTCTTAAATAGTTTATTACCTAAAGGCGAGAAAATCACAAGAAATGAGGATTTGAGTTGTGATGGATTTAAAATCTTTTTCTCGTGTTCTTAAAAAAGATCAAATTATAATATATGTAAACTAAATGGTAAGAATAGAGAAAACAACACCAGAGATTTTTATACTGGTTGACTTCGACCTTGGCAGCTACCTCCCGTCCTCCCCTTACCGAGAGAGTTTGCCTCAAACCTTGGAGGACTTAATCCACTATAATCCAAACCGATTATAAGTGTTGTAACCGGTCGAGGAAGGATTACAAGACTTGGAGAGGACAGTTTTAGAAATTGTGGGTATGGATGGCATTGCTGCTGGGGGTCGTAGATGGACTGTCGATCAGGTAGGATATCATATTAGCTTCTGTCTATCTCACAAAGTCTAGCTTAAAAAAAAATTAGCCTTTTCAATGGGAAGGAGGTTTGTGCAATTTGAAAATGTACTTCTAGACAAATGAAGAGTTTGTGTCGTCCAAATGTGTATCTCTAGAATTATGCATGGTTCTTTAGAAATGCAAGGGTGAGTTAAATTGCTTCCACATACTAATTTAGGAATATAATAGTCGCAATGAAGCTCGAAATAGTAATTTCTTGAAAACTAACCAAACTCTCACCCTTTCTTTTTCTGAGAGACTATCATATTGGTCCAGTGCCTCCTTAGAGCTATTCCTTATAATGGTTCTCAACTGTTACATAGAACACACATAAAACGCCTTGTAGATCCCAACTTCTAAAATAAATGAATTTCAAAATGTCGACAAGACAATCTAGGAAATGAAGCAAGAGTTTACTTTAACTAGTTAGCAATTGTTCTATATAGCACTTCTGTTCAACGTAGAAAACACATTCAGTTTACCTGTGCAAATGTCGAGGAGTTACTAAGAACTTGTTTCTGGTAATTCTTGAATTCTGGTGTCATAGCCTACATGAACAAGAATGAAGAAAAAACTGATATTGCATCAGCCAGACAACAAAATATGCACAAAAGGATCACTTTTCCTTTTATACCGATAGTTATAATAAACATCAACTCTTTTACAGATAAGATCTGCAATGCAGTCTATGACATTTCTCAATGTTAGCTTCTTTGTAGCAGCCTGTAACGCATAAAACTAAGAATGGGCATGTAGATGATGATAATATAGTTACTAATACCAGATATTAATTACTAGCTACTAATACCAGATATTAAATGATATACAAATCAAACTAATCGAATTAATTAATACCATAAATAAGTATCATTAACCCAACATATATCTTCAGCTTCATATTCATTCTTTGGCTTCAGCTCCTCCCATCTCCATTGGAGCAATCATATCCTGAAGAAGTCCATTGTTCCTTACAAAGTGGAAGCAGCAGTGGGTGCCCAAAATCTCAGTTGCAAGCAAATGCATTGGTCCATTATTACCTCTATGAAAATAATTTAATTTCCTTAGAAAATCAAACACATTAAAAGTTCAGACCAAAATCTAGCTTATTATTATCTCATTTCATATACACTACATGTTACCCCGTTTCAAGTAAGTTAACACCTTCATTATGAGCTACAAGAAGCTAATAATACAACTCCAAGAAGCAAAACCACTTTAGTGACACATCAATGCTATTAAATCTACAGGGCAAAACTACAAAAAGCAAAACTACAAGAAGCTAATAAATCTACAGAGCAATGTTTTTCTTACCTCAATCAGCATTCAAAATTTCTTCAATCCCACTCACTTTCAAGAAGAATTATCAATATGACTTAAAATATAACTTTAACCTAGAATTCAAATACAATCACAGTGCTAGGAAATTCAAACAGAACAATGCATTGTTACTTCAACAAGTTGGATAGGTCTTTGATTTATCCAAAACTTTGTAATATATATAAACTTGTTGGGAAGCATATGTGACTGCCCAAAACTTTTTTGTTCATATAAAATAATCAATGTTCAAATTATTACATGTTTATTCAGATACACGCAAAGAATCAATCGACCAGCAAATAAATAGACCAAACATGGTGATGCTTGTTATGATCCTCAAACTGCATAAATTAAATATCTATCCAAGACATAAGTCATTTACAGTTTGATCCCTCAAGTGAAAGTCCATTTTCCGAGGGACGCTGCTACTTTGATGATAACATCGTAAAAAAGGTACATTTCTATATGGTCACGTATCAATGACGTGAACACAATACAACATGAGTGCATGGGCAGATCACAAGTACCTTGCGAAGTTCATCGGTCAACTTTGCAACCTGATGCTTCCAACTGCACACGAAAATTCAAATAATAACAAGCGTGGTTTCAAAACATGATGAAGCAAATGATAAAATGTAAATCCTTGATGTAATTTGGGGCGGAGGGAGTAGATAATAACAAGTGTTTATTTACCTTACTTAAAAGGGTGGCAAGACCTTGAGATAGAGCTTGTAAATCTAGATCCGAGTCACCAATATTTTTCAACTGAAGCAACAATCTTTGGATGCGCAATTCCTTTAGTTTATCCTCGTAATTTGAGGGATCATTCCTCCATCTGAAGAAGGCTTCATCGTCCAACCAAGCATCTTCACTACCTTTGGAGATATCAGAATTCATATACCATTCTTTGAGCAAGTTCATGGCAGATACATGTGTCAATTGGTCACCAGCAGCATCTCTCACAATGTTGATCAGTGAGTGCTCACCGATTCTCCTGTGCAGTCTCCGATAGAAGAAAGAACGTGAGTCACGCCAATCAATAACTTCTTTCATTGCGCCTATTGCAGCCATTTTTAAGGAAGTATCATGCAGTTCAACAAACTTGATAGCTATCTGAGTATACAAAGGCAAAAGCTGTTTCTCACGGAATCTAATCTGCTGTTGCAGAGAATCATATGTACCAAAGTCCTTGTTGCTCTTGGCTTCCGAAAGTTTTTCCTTCAGAGTAATCAGTTGCTGATCAAGTCTTCTCATACACTCCAACATTTCTCCTGTTCTAAATTTGATCTCAATCATTCCTTCCGGTTCAAGGGCGTTACCTTTAGCCGTTCGCTCAGCATATGTTTCAATATGGCCTGAATTTATTCGACTGTCAGCAACAACCCATGCCCCACCTCGGAGTTCACCCATCATTGGGATGTATACAAAAATGGGTTGCTTGTATGTTCTAAGGTTCTCCACAATAGTTGAACCAGCCTGAAGAATTCCTTCGAAAAGGTCCCTTTGCCCACCCGAAAAGCCTCTCCAATTTGCGAGAATGAAAAGCGGGAGCTCTTCTCTATTGAAATCCAATATCGCTTGGGCAGTTTTGGTCGCAGAATCAGGAAACCACACTTGGCCGGCTTGAGGAACAACCCTCTCATGAGAATCAAGCTGACATGGATCAGCAGGTATTATTTGCATTACTGTCTGTGTTTCTACCGCAACGATTCCCACAGGGATTCCACCAAGCTTTGCCCTTCCTGTAACAACTGTCCTAGCCCATCCTTCTAGTGTCTCCACAAAGCTGTCCTTGTCAAAAATGCCTCCCAGCCACTTTCCATTAACATCTAGAATTCCGGAAATGGCAGCACGGGGATCACATGAATTTTCCGGTAAATATTCCACTTCCCTCTCTGGGGAATCGAGGGGATTTACAACGGGAAGTGCACCACCTACATGGGAAGGGATGTAGCTAAGCCACTTCAAAATAGAAGAAACACCTTCAAGGTCATCCGAAACTGTAAGATGAACAACTCCATTTGTTGCCATGATTTTAGATCCACCAAGTTGCATGTGAGAGCTGTACACTTCCCTACCAAGGAGTTTGTTTAATGCTGAAAAACCGGTAAGAATCATAGGCTGATCAAACCTCTGTATGCATCTCATCCCCAGCCTTGCAAGATAAGCACCAATTCCAACAGTTGTACCGGTCACATATGTTAGTGTAAAGGTTTCCTTGTATGCCCTTGAATAGGCACCGGCAATGGCCCCACTGCCACTCAAGTTTTCAACTCCTAGTCCAACGTCTTTGCCGAGAATGGTATCTATAACCCATCTGGTTTCTCCACTTTCAATCTTTAATTCATGTGCCATCACGGATGATCTAATTCGAACATAATCCTCAGGTGTTAAATATACATAGCGAAAACCATGCTCAGGATTAGATTCCTCAAACCAACCGACTCTGAAACAAGCTTTGACTTCCTCTGCCACACCTAACCGGGCACCAGAACTTGCTGCTAAGTAAATTAAAGGTATTTTCTTCGCACAGGCAAGATCAGTTACTGCTCTAAAGTACGCATCTTCTCCTGGGCCAAAAGAACCGGCCTTGAAGGTCACATCATTCGAAACAACCAATATTGTCCTTCCAGATGGGAATTCAGGCGTATACATATCCATCAACCAGGCTACCATGCCAACATCATTGAGTCCAGGAGGACGTTCGACAGGTACAAGAGGAGTACCGCAGATACCTTCTTTCTCTGAAAATTTGAGCTCTGTTACTTTTAGGAGGTCCTTACCTTTGGATATTTGAATTCTTGTTTGTTGAATTGACCATGACTGTTCCAAGGATGTTTGAAATGCCTGCAAGAAGCATTTCTCATCAGATAACCTATTTGACTTGACTTATAATCCACTCAACTAAATTCAATAAATATCACTTACAAGTGGAAAATCATAGCAGTATGTGGTGCTGTTCTTTCTAGCTGCAAGACGTTTTCGGTCAATAGCTCTCAAAGGTTGATAGTTTTTGTTCACTGATGCACCATGCAGTGGACCCTTTACATTGACTGAACTGTAAACCACTTTACGAGCGGTGGCATCCTCCATTTCTCGATATATCTGAATTTTGGATATCATAATCAAATCAATTTTGTCCAAATAGTCTCCATTAATATAGAATACAAAATTTATCTAACCTTGAGAATATAATGTTCACCAGTACAAGAAGATTCCAACTGTCTGAACTTATTTTCTAATTACCTAATGATCGTACTTTTTTATTAAAAACAAAATAAAAAGAGGAGCAATGCTAGCGGCTTAGCTTTTTTAATACATTTTGTGTGAATTTCATGTGAGATTCACTAAAATCTAGGCCCAACTGTTTGCCATGCAAATTCACCAAATAATTGCACGTTGGAACTTGGAAAGATTGTCAAAGAGTTTGCGGCTAAAGTTTTCTAAAAAGAATAATATTCCAACCAATTTCTTGTTAAATTTTTTGCTTCTGTATTTTCTCTCCTATCAAAATATTTCATCATAAATCTTATATAAACTCAAATAGATGACTTGCTAACGAGTTGTATTCATGAAATTCTTAAAAATTATAGGCACTTAGAGCGTACAAACTACAATAAATATAGCACTTGGATAATTAACATATCCAATCAAAGTGGAAGGTTGTCACATGCAGGAAGCTTTTCTTGAAACTTTTAAGAGAATAAAAACTTACATGTACGGTGCAAGTATGACCAGTCACGTTGTTTACAATGACCCTCCAAGCACCATTTGCTTGTCCATATGCTGTAATCCAAAGCTTGACTTCCCACACAAAAACACCTAATCTGTGCATTCTTACACCGACAGAGGAATGGATTTCCCGTGCCAGATCTTCCAATATTGCCTCAACAGTTGTTTCTTCTTGACCAACTTCGATGTTAATTTTCCTGGTATCAACATCCAAAATGTAAGAACCAGATGAAATCTTCTTTACTACACACTAATAAAGAATATATTATGAGAATTTAGTCATAATTACTTGGAATTAGGCACAAGATCATCTACTTGTTGCTTGCGGATGATATAGAGGTACATATGAGCATGTTCAGATTTGATGGTGGTATTGTGTGAGTTAAGTTCCAACTCCTCCATTGCACCCATTAGGGACCTAAGAATGCTCCTTGAAGTAAAGGACATAGCCAATTGGGTACGAGACGTTTCTCCATCCAGTCTTTGATAAGAAGAGTGTCCTTCATTTCGGATTGGCTGTTTGAGAAGTGTTCGAAGAAACATTCTTTGAATTGGTAGTGGCTTAGTATCCACAACAGTGTAGAGGTGCCATTGATGATCTTGGGATGGTGTATACCTGATATTTTCATAGCCTTTAAGCTTGTCCTATAATTAGACAAATATTGATGAGTCAAAGATCAAGCATACAAGTGGAATATGCATTATATGCTTCTTTACCATATTCTAAAATAAAACGAGGACTTAAACCGCAAAATAACTAACCAATTCAAGATAAATGGATAGGGGAGGTTCCAGATGGCGCAACAGAGGTTCCTCTTCATAATATAGCTTTTCAGCTGACCAGTGAAAGGAATACCTCATTGGAGCAAACCCTTCATCCTTATGTATGATACAACTAATATCTCCAACACCTGCAGCATGTATTATGGTCCCTACTTCCTGCTCTCTGAGTACTTTGATCAACATATCGATTCTTTTTTTATCCTGATCCTCATCACCACTGCAAAAGACCAAAAAGTTAAGCTATACTACAACATAACCATTGGTACTTTGACAATAAAAAAAAACTACTAAAAAAAGCAGGTTCAAAATAATGTATTAAATTTCCAAAAATGTACCTATCTTGAAGTAAACTCGTTTGGTTGTTGATGCCCACTAATCCAATATGCATCACATTCCCATGGTTACTTGAGTCGCCAGAACCACTTTTAAATGCATCGTGAAAGTTCTTGGTTGCTTCCCTAAATGCAACACTGGTTATTGCTGGCAAAAATTGAAGAGATTTAATTACAACCATCACTCCCAATTTCTTCTGTTCAAAATTTTCTTCTATGAATTCCCATGTAGTAATAAGGCCAGATTTGTGCCACTGCATCCTTAAGCTCCCTTTGACAAGATATTGCTGGTAGAGCCTACGGATATAAGTTTCCACAGCCCTCCGTTTAAGGGCATGATCACTGTGATCAAATAAACCAACAAGAGCATCTTCAACAGCCAAAGGAGAGCTCACAAGGTCTTCCATTCGATCATTAATGTAACTCTTCCTCTTCGGAGTATCAGTATTTTCACCATCCTCGGTAAAAAATTCTAGTTCAGAAAGACTTCTAGCAATGCTGGATCCAAGTTCACTCAGTTTAGTTTGCTCTAACATTTGACTTGCCTTAAGAACCAACTGCATCAAGATGATCACAAATAAGGATTTGCATCAAAATATTCTAAAGAAATTAAAAGTATCATACAAAGATTAAATTTAAAGAGACATTGTGACTCCTTAAAATATAACATGATGCAGATCATAGAACCCTCTATATAGCAAGACCAACCTCAGAATAAACTATATGGTTGAGTTTGGAGAATCGAATTAATTGGTCACTATAGGCAGCAGGATCAAGGTAAACCAGTTTATCCATTAGTCGCAGTATCAGTTTGTTTTTTCTCTTGACACCCTGAAACCCATGAAATGCAGTTAATAGAATATATGTTCCGTGTCAACAGGACATCAAGGAAGTAAATCACTCGAGATGAGTACGCTATAAAAGTTTATACCTGATGAGAGAGCACAACATCTACAATCTTGAACAAATCTTTCTTGGATTGAAGACGGAGTCGTTCAATTACATCACCCTAGATGTTAGGGAAAGGGAACATGTTGTGAATATTCAGAACAGCTAAATGATTAGAAATACATCTTTCATATTCAAAAGTAGTTGAATGATAAAAGTGATAGTTAGTTCAATGGAATGAACATGGAAATGAAGAAAAATAAAATGTGGAGACATGCTTTTATATGAGCACCATGAGACATACAATAAACAGTTTGTTTCCAGTAAATAAATAACGGAAAATGTTAACTGAAAGTAACAGGAAAAAAACACACCATCATGCTAATTTGACGGGTAGAAGCCAACAGGTCATAACAGATTAAATTTAGCAAATAATATTAGTACAATTAATCATATAATCATGCTAACCTGAATATTATCACCGAATAGTTCTTCAACTGAAAGATACTCTTCAAATAGAGACTGAACAATTTTATGAGCATGGCTCTCTCTTCCACCCTCATAAGATTTTACAAGACTCATCAGAGGTTCAATTAGTCTTTCTAAGGCTCCTTTTTCTTTTTCAAGACAGGAGGAAAGATGGGCCTGCAGTATAAAACACACCTGATGAATTTACTTATTCGTATTAAACTGAAAACATCAGAATGAACGATTCAAGAACATCAACTCACTTCAAGAATCCCCATTAATAATTTCGCAGGAAAATCAATAATTTGGGAGCTTGAAATACTCTCGAACTCCTTATATTTTGCTTCCAACTAAAAAACAACATAATTCAAGGGAAGATCAAATCACTTCAGAAAACGTTCAATCAGAAGGGGAAATCAGTAATGTGTCCCTCTACCTCATTTCTTAGGTCTTTAGGAAGTCGGGTTGCCATAACAGCCAAAATCTTTTGCCATTGAAGGAAAGGCAATTCGGGGTTTTCAAGGCAATTGAGCAAACTTTGCACAACCTGAGACATATGTCTAGCTTGTTAATAAGAAACGCATTTACAAGCCTCCAATAATAATAATAAAATCCAAAAATACTATCAGATTCCATTGCAAATGAATCAAGAGGAAATATTTACTCACTTCATCAATATTTTGCTCATAGCCAGCAAGAATCATTCGTGCAGCGTTTAAGCTTGCTGCACATTTCTGGTGAACCTTACCTGAAATTGCAGTAGGAGGACCCAGGATTGGGAAGCTCCCGTTGAAGGGTTCAGCCTTTCTTACTGCAGAAGGGTCACCTAGATCAAGCTTTGCTATAAGTTCACCGGCCTGCATGGCTTGACCTTCAGCCTTTTTGAAATGAATAATCCCAGAAGCAGGGGAAAGAAGAGGCATGCACATCTTCATGACCTCAATTTCAGCATATGGTGTGTCTGCATCAATGTGACTGTCATCTACAACCAAATATCTCAGAAGCTTGCAGGGTGTCTCTGCAATTAACTTTGATGGATCGTGATCATTCTGCATATAAAAGGGGATTAGTTACCTCAGCCACAATGAAAAGAAATAGAATTATTAAAGGTAGAAATAAACTAGTTTCACCTGAAGAAAACAAGTTCTTCCATCTATTAGAAGGCGAGTTCCAGCTGCTTCTTCCTCTGCATATATTACATGACTGTTCCCGTCCAACTGTAACAGGTGGGAACCACCGGTTAAGAAATCAAGAAAATTCAGAGAACAAAGGACTGGAATAAAATACTAAAGGGAGAAATGTACATGATGATACTATAGTGGTAAGAACTACAAAAGCACAAACACGGGTAATTCAGAGAACAATACTTGCCTGCATCAGTAAACCTCCATCACATAAAGTATGTATCTCCGCTTCTATCTCTGATTGATTCAATTTCAATTTGTAACATCCAGGTCCTCCTCGTATCATGTCAATCTAGAAAATTGTCATGGAAGATGAGTTATGCAAATTGAGCATTACCTATGATACTGTAAGTCCCAAAAAAAGGCAAGGGAATTACATACCATGTATTTGCTTCCTTCAATGTTCAAAGAAACTTGAGAACGGACAAGAGAAATGTGCTGGCATAGTTATCAACATAAATTAGTATCACTAGAAAATAAGAATAGAGTTAGATGCATTACGAATCACATGTTCCTCCCATTTGGATAAAATACCTTAGGAGGAATTTGCCCCTTTTCAAGATAGCCAACATAGTCTGAAATCAAAGCTGCACTGCTAGCAGAAGCGTTCTGCATTAATTGGAAGCACATGTCATGAATTCCATGATGAGAAACAACAAAAAATTGAGGAGAAAAATATATATATATAAAAAAAAGTTTGCTTACATAGAGTGCCGCTCCAACAACAGACAAATACCACATAGGCCTCTCTGCTCTAACATGCATTGCAATTCTACTGTCTAGCCAACCTGTGTGAATTTTGTTGTCTCTGTAGTCTGAAGCCTGAGATCAAATATGGTAATAATGTCACTTCTACATTATAAAAACATGCCATAAAACTAATTTGTCATCGTGGTAGTTATTTACATTCAGAAGATCAATTGTGTAATCAACATTGGTACGGATTTCTCCTCGAATTTGAATTTCCTTCAACCCTAGTACCATATTTGAAATTGCTAAAGCTCTAGATTCTCCAAAAGCAAAAACATGTCCTGCGGTAAAAAACATAGGATATAAGCATCTGATAGAAGATAAGCCATAATATTGGGAACTGTGTAAATACATGTATGCAAGAAAAAGAAAGAAAGCATGAGTTGCAGTTACTACTTACCAAATTGAGAATCTGAGAATTCATGAATTCCTCCTCCGGACTGCAAACATATAATTGCCAAAATTTAGCACCTAGACATTCAAGTTAAACTTACAAAATCGAAGAAATAGAAGACTTACCTTAACAGAGAAGTATGCCCACACATTTGGCTTGCTTTTAAAGCTGAGCTCCTGTACAAATATTTAACTCAGTACGTGTTACAGGATGAATAAAGTAAAAGATGTGATTACTGTTTGATATAGTGGTTAACCTGCACTTTTCCTCCTGTAGGCTTAAAACCATCATCGGAGTCCTCGCTAGTCACTCGCACAGCCACACAATGACCTTTTGGCTTTGTAGATTGTGCTTTGTCAAAATCAAAAGGGGTACCTAAAACTGATGTTTTCCTCCAAGCATCATTTCCCCCACCATGTTCCATCCCATAGAAACGCCTAATCTCTGTTAAGTGATAATGTGTGACACATGTAAGAAATCAAGCAAACAAGAAGAGTGCAATATAGTAAGATATATATATATATATATATATATATATATATATATATATATATATATATGTGTGTGTGTGTGTGTGTGTGAAGTTGTACCAGGAATTTTCCAGAGAGGGATACCCATCCCAACTGCAACTTGTGCTGCTGGCAGATTTATCTCAGCTATCCATTCAGTAACAGGATGCTCAACCTATATATCAATAAATGCAAAAATCTAAGCATCATCACAAGGAACACTGTGTTTCTACGTCCATTTTCGAACAGAATACTTGCATATCAACCATAAACAACTGGAGAAACCAGAGTCAAAAGAAGAAGCAATCAAGTTATAAGAGAAAAGTAAATCAACTATGGTGTGGCCTAAAATCAAGGTTATAGTACAACACCTGTAGTCAGGTGTGTTCAACTCTAAAAAGTAGTACTCGCCACGAGGCGCCTAGCATGAGCCATGAGGCGTGTGGCTGATACGATCATAAGAAGGCCCAACGAACTTACATGTCGAAAGAGAAACTCATGGGTGACTCATCTTATTCTAGAAGGGATCTATCAGGTATATTCTATTGGTTAGTTACTAATTGCTATTGTACGTAGCCATTGAACAAATGTATGCATAAGTCTGTATAAGCATTGTATGCTTTATAATTAGAACCAATGAAAGATATAATCAATTTCCTTTCTTTTTTCTTAGTTTCTTTCTATAAATTCAATTATGGTGTGGGATCCCTACTCGAATTGGATCGTTGTATTAGTTGGTGCTTTCATTTAGATCTCATTCCCGCTGAATGGGGTTATCAATTGAGCTCTCACTATTCGACAGAAAAGAAGATGCATATGCGTGGATCTTGAGTACATAATATTTCAGGGCGACGGGAAAATCCGAGGTGCCAAAGAAGATGGTGGCTGATTTCACTATGTGAGGTCGGGCTCTCCAACTTCTGAATCGTTGAAACCCGCATAAGCTCATCTCAAGGATGGGGTTATAACGATGATCCTTACTCTCTTCCGCGGAGGTTGTTTTGAATATTAGTGATGTGATGGACAATATTATCATCAGTTATCATGATCAAGCAATTACCATCACCTCAAAGGTATGCATCTCTATTGTAATCTACTGATTCAAGATTCATTGTTACCTTTCCTTTAAAAGGCAAGATTTTACTTGAATATTATTTTGCTCTCGTTGCAAGGAAATACCAATTATGCTTACTTTTCAATGTTCACACACATTGGATTCATATTTCTTCAGAAATGGTAACATACAATACTATCAACCTCATATACTTTGTCATTCAGTGCATATGACTTTTCTCTCATTCACCTTTGTTGAATCTTGTGAGAAAGCTTTGTTAGAACCCAATCAAGAATCATTTGGTGGTCTTATAAAAGCCTACATAAAGTAGGATTATGTAGAGCTGGTCATTATTCTCGTCTTTGGGTAACAAATGCTACTGTCAACATCTGGAAGGATACCAAACAATTGTGGTTGGGTGTGGGTGCAATGAAATGCATAAAGGATACTATTGCCAAAATGAACAACTCTTGTATTCTAAATGCACATACTGAGTATACTAACTATGATGGGATGGAATAGTTGATAGGTTGGTTTTGGGTTATTGTTGAGGTAGTGTATGCAGAAAGAAAAAAATCAACATTTTTTTGGTCACCGGAAGCAGCAGATTACATTGAAAATCATTTTGGTACATGGCATAGGCTTGTCTCACATACAAACTTGTGGACATGGGGCAATGATATTGATATAATTGATTTTGACATAATTGATTTATGTTTGGATACAATAATGTAGAATTGATTAAACAAAATGGATGTTGTTTGGATAGTTTCGATCAAAATTGCTTTTGAATGTATAATTACTAAAATGGACATAGCTAAATACAAATAAATGGATATAGTTGAATGTATATATGTAGATCAATACTAAATGTTGATATATTATTTAATTTAAATAAATAAATTTTTCTATATCTTAATTTTAAAAGGGCTTAATAGCAGTTTTCGCCCTCTAACTTTTACGAAGTTGCGATTTTGACCCCCTAAGAAAAAAAAACTACAAAACCGCCCCTAACTTTTACTATAGCAGTTTTTGCCCCCAAGACCAATTTTTGGTAAAATAAAATATAAAAAATAACACGTGGCACCTCACTTAGGGTGCCACGTCAGCGTAGACCGAGTCAAAATTGGTCTTGGGGGCCAAAACTGCCACAAATGCAATACTTAGGGGACGGTTTTGTAGTTTTTTTTTTCTTCTTAGGGGGCCAAAATCGCAACGTTGGGAAAGTTGGGGGGTTAAAACTGCTATTAAACCTTTAAAAAATAATAAATATGTTCATTAAACGAATTTTTTTGACAAAATATTTGTTCTATGTATTTTAGATTTTTTATGAAATATATTTAAGTTAAATAATATTAGAGATGATTGCCAAAAATGATAAAATATAGTGCAAAAGAAAAAATATAGTAAATTTGAACTGAAAAACGTAAAGAAAAATCCAAAACTTGGTAACTCATGACCATAAATATTTTCAGACTAATTTGGTTCATTCAAATTGTTTGATGTTTTATTTTTTCCTGACATTGATCAAAATTTGCTTAGTGTTAAAAAGTCATATTTGAAGATAATGTGTGCTTGAACAAAGATGTTAAAGGTAGAGATGTATTTAAGATGAAAATATGAGAGCTAAAAGTTATGCTCTAAATCAGCCAATAAAAAAGGCGCTAGCTGCCAGAAACTTCCGAATATTTTGATGATGACATAGAGGGATGTTCCAATTAGAATAAGCAATAAGATCTTGGTGAAAGAGTTCAAAGCTGATGATCAAGGGGTCGATGTGTTAACAAAGGCTTTACCAAAAGCAAGATTTGAAATATTAAAAAACAAGTCGGGACTTTGAAGAAAGTAAGGCAAGGAGCTTTGTAGAAACTGCCTTAGTATTTTCAGTTATGATATTAATAAGTTTTGTAAGAGCCATTAGTGAGTTGTTTTTCAGTTATGATTCATTTTAAAGGCAATAGTTTACAGAGCAGTGAAGTGTTTGTAAGGATGAGTTTGATGTTATAAACATATTTCTGTCTTCCGATATGTCATTTCCATATTACTTTTCTCTCATATCCTTTAAAACCAACAAATACATGCTTCTATGTTTAATCATAAATGTCAATCATAAATGTCCATTTTCCATTAAAAACATCCCTTTGGTTCTTCTGCACTTGTTGCATTTGCAGATAAGAAATTGTTTCTATTTACTTGTATTTTGAAAGTTCAATACAACATTAATTATTGATTTTTCAGTTAAAAGAGATAATAAATGATTATGGATGCTAAAGGAAAAAAGAGATATACGTAGCAAATTAATTATGGTGTTGCCTAAAATCAAGTTTATAGTAAAACACCTGTAGTCGTGGGTTCAACTCTAAAAAGTAGTACTCGCCAGTTTCCATGCTATAAAGATACTCAACGGTAGCTGCCCCAACATAATTTACAGATTTAGCTAATCTTCTAGCCGCATGTTCAAGTTCTTTCACTGTTTCTGGAGGTGCTACAGTAACGGGACCTTCCTCAATAATCTGTTAACAGATG
Source organism: Medicago truncatula (assembly GCF_003473485.1). Classification (NCBI taxonomy): domain Eukaryota; kingdom Viridiplantae; phylum Streptophyta; class Magnoliopsida; order Fabales; family Fabaceae; genus Medicago; species Medicago truncatula. The sequence goes on from NC_053044.1 coordinate 36,824,536, forward strand.
GTTCATTATTTAACTTGTAACTTGTGAGATTCATTTCCTGTTTCCACCATAACAATTTGGTGTAGTATCATAAGCTTTTCATACCTTTTGATGCCTTCTTTGAACACTGCAATCACGGCTGTGCAAAGCTGCAACATTTCCATACTGATCACAAATCAATTGGACTTCAAGATGTCGGCTCTATTTGGAAACAAGAGAGATCGTCAGAATATAATCAAGACTCCAAGAATCATGCTCATTCAGATCAAAGTTCAGTTGTTTATCTAACCTGGGAAGCAACTTTCATTATAAATATAGGTGAGCCTGGAACTTCACCTTGAACTTGCTTGAACAATGCCCTTACCTCGTCATCATTATGAACCTAAAATATCCATATGTATGTTATTTTATAAACTTTTATCTAATAAAACACACCACAAATATGATTGGCACAAGATTATCGTCAAGATTGAAGTTTCGTCCGGTGTCTAGGGCCCTTTTATCTATTTTTGAGGCCTTGTTTTAATTTTGGGCCCTCAAATTTTTGGATGCCGGAATTAATATATGCAGAAATTTAGACTCTTAAACACTTTGAAGCCCTCAAGATTTGGGATTTATTGATATAATTGAGTTAAGAATTTCAAATTTGATTAAAACTTGGGCCCTTATACATTTCTAATTAATGTTTTTGGGGGAATTGAGGCCATGTGCCATAGTCTATGTTGCACATGATAATGGTTGTCCCTACTTGTGTCTGACACCGACACATGTAATTACATTTAATCACTTTTATTTTCTCAAATTATTATAAGTTTCAACATGTTAATGTCCATTGCAATGGTTAATAGGCATTGATACTATGGTTAACCACACAAGAAGCAAACCTTTCTTATGCCTTTACCGCCGCCCCCCCATGATGCCTTGATCATTGCAGGGTAACCTACAACTTGACAACTTGCAATTGCTTCTTCTGTTGTATAAACACATGATGCACGGTAAATTTCATCAGGAATAGTAATCAAGTCGCTTTCTGGAGGAAATTTCACCTGGAAAAAATTTGAAAAGTCATAAGTTGGGAACCCCATACAAAAGAAATAAACTAAAGGGGGAGGTGAAACTTACATGAGAACCACTCCATGGAAGGGTTGGCACTTCTGCTGCTTGAGCAATCAACAATGAAGCAATTTTATCTCCCAAAGCTGCCATAGATATAGCAGGAGGTCCAAGAAATACAATTCCTTTTTCTTTCAATGCATTTGGAAGCTCAAGATCCTCTGATGCATGACCCCAACCAGGCCACACCGCATCAACGTGAGTTATCTCAGCAATCTGGGAAGTACATTGCACTACCATTAAGAATTTAGAATATTCTTAACTACTTAAGAATTGAAATGATTTGAATGACAAGAATATGCTGAAGTAATCTCATGAAGTCGACATCACGCACCTCTAGAATAAGTTGCACATTGGCATAGTTATTGTTATTGGTCCCACCAGGTACTTCCACAAACTGATTAGCAATTCTTATATGTTCTGCATTGATTCTCATGTCCTCTGGAGTAGCCATGGCAACCAAGAAAATAGCATTTTCCGTTCCGAACGTCTCATAAGCCCAACTCCTAACGCTGCGAATAAACTTGACTGCAGCCAATCCATTGTTTGCAATCAAAATACTATGAATTGGCATGTTTCCCCCAAGGGCATTGCAGTATTCACCCACGCTAGCCATTATTGTTCTCCTTCTAGTTGTTCAAACAGAGAGAATCGGCATTAAAAAAAGAGAGAGAAGTAAAAGAAGAAATAGATAAAAGACACGCAAACCTTGGAATGGGAAGTCAACAACTTTGTATTATTTGCTAAGCACGTTCTCCTTCTAACTTTCTATTCATAAAATGTATGTATGCCATATATATACATATATATGAAATGTGTAAAGCCAATAGAAAAATGAAGCATTAATTTTCCATAAGCAAATAGAAACATGCACAATGAATGTTGTGTTGAGGAAGTGCAATAGAAAATAGAGAAGTGAGAGAAACGTTGTTCAGACTAATCTGTTGTAGGAAAACAAAATGAGAAAAATCATGATGAGCATTCTCATCCAAGTAACACAATCAATATATTTTAAAAGTTTTACGACATCAATTATATATAGTTGACAAACTTGGTGATACATGGCAATGGGTACCTATGGGCAGGGTATTACAGTGCCCCTTTCCATACCTGCGTTTGCAAAAAAATACCCCTATTTAAGTCTGTAACCTCATGGAGCAACTTTAGTGCTCTTCCCAATACCTATGGCCACCCAAGTGATCATACATGCATCCATTACTCCTACTTTAACTATGAAAAACAAGTAACAAACATTACAATTGAAATAAAACTATGATCCAAAAAAAATCCAAATCAACTCATTATAGTACAAATTGTAGTATTTAGCCAAATAAAAAACATCCAAAATATCCCTAAAAATAAATGTGTACAGGATTAAACAGTTTTTAGGTTTAAGTTTAGGCTCAAATAGCTAAATTAATTAATTAATTGTACACCAAAAATAAATTAATTATTTAAATATATTTCTCTAATCATATTATATAAATATGTATACGCAGGTTGCTGGATTAAATCTTAAAGTGTCCTCCCGCGCTCATACCCATTTAAATTTGTGGATAATTACCTAAACTCAAACCCGAACTCATGAAAGCGGATTTACCTTACCCATTGCGGATACCCTTTGCAGATGTCCATCATTGTGGTTTCGGGACAAAAGGTAAGGAAGTCATTTATGGACAAAATTGTTTTATAATGAGAGAGAGAGGAGTATAAACCAGTAAAGGATCGTTTAAAGTGAGTAAAGTGTAAAGTGAAAAATTAAGAATTATTATTAGAACAAACTATTTGTTACGATGTAGGTACAATATCTACCTTTAATTTATTAATTAACTGTAGAGTCCACTTAACAATAATCCCAAATCCGCATAAAATGATTCCAAAAAGAAAATTTCTTGTTAGACTCAGAACGAGCAAAATGTATTATTTGCTACAACTTACTCGAGGTCCACATTACTTCAATTCCCACAAAGACAAGGGACCATCCCCACAACATTGGTTTTTAAGCACAAATATGTGGAATCTCGACCTTAACTGTGATACGTAGTTTTGTTCCATAATAAGGAACATAATTCTAGAGTGTTGCTTGTCTACACCCAACTTTCATGGGAATGGTCGCTTGTCGTTGTACGTGAGAATTGAAGTGATTAGGAAACTCAGCGATTTCACCTAAGGAATATGCCATTTTCACCTCAAGGTTGTTTCTTGATGCCCAGTGTACTATGCAGTTTGTTCCTAGAGTGATTGAAATGATTTTTGATAAAAATAAACAAAATTAATTTACTGCACTTAATAAAACGACTTTCAATTGTCTAGAAGTCCTAGCTCAACTTGCAAATGCCGAAATTGCAAAGCCGGACGTTGTGACCTGAGTTCGAATCCGGGACCTCACAGTTGTGTGTGAGTTTAATTTCAGTAGATTATCACTTCATATAAGACAAAAAAAAAAAAAAAAAAAAACCTTCAATTGACTTTTTTTGTTTTTTAACAAATCAAAATGAGATTAAATAAAACCCAACGATGTTACCACCCGCACAAGGTGTGCAAAAGGATGAACACCGAAAATATTTACAGAGTCACAGTGCTACACAAAAAGAGCACCAACCAAAACTCAAAAAATTACATACACACTCTCATACAAAGAATGGGATGTTTCCACCAATCGTGATAACTATAATCAAAATTCGCCTGCTTTGATTCAGCCATAAGAAATAATTTAACTACTTTTTCTGTGAGATGAAAAGTAAACAAAGCCTTATTTTGAAAAATTTGGTTGTTCATTTCCTTCCAAATTACTCAGACAGTTGCAAACCAAATAATCCGCAAGTATAAATGAGTAAATGTTGGCATGCCCGCCATCTTAGTGAACTGAATAAAATGGTGTCGAAGCTCACATGCATGCACCGAAAAATCCCTAGCCACTTCCACACCTGAGACCATAGCTCATTCGAAATATTGCATTGAAGGAAAAGGTGTTGAGTAGTTTCGGATATACCACAACCAGCCACACAAGCCGTGTCATTTGTAGGCAAAACACCACGATGTGTCAAGTTGTTTTTGGTAGGAACTCTATTACGAAGAAGGCGCCACACCAATAGAGACACCTTTGAAGGAACATGTTTATGCCAAACGTCGTCAACAAGAGTCTTATCCACCATGTCACCTGAACTAGTAATAAACCGAAAGGATTCCCGCACCGAGTACCCATGCACAGGATCTAAATGCCACCTCCAAGTGTCGTGAACATTATCCTGCAAGACAATGTTATGTAATAAAATGGAGCACTCCCTCACGCGCTCCTCCTCTCACGCAAACAGACGACGTCTCCACACCCACGCCTCACCATCTATCTCCCACCTGAGCCTCCCCATACGCTCCACACTAGACTCTTTTTCCACGGCCAACTCGAAGAGGTGAGGAAACTTTAACCTCAACGGAATATCCCTGACCCATTTACCAAAAGAAAGTATCCTTCCCATCACCGATGCTTTCAACAAATACACACACACGAAGGATCAAATAACACCAAAGTAATATTTTTTTTAAAGAAATTACACCCAAGTAATATTATACAGTTCAATATTGTTTTACTCGATTCAAATTTGACTATTAGATTCTAAGTTTATATCATATAGATCATGCATGTAAAATTTTATACAAATCTAAAATCATTTGATATGGTTTTGAGAATCACCAAGAGTAATGGTGTTATATAAACACGAATAAATCGTTAATTTTAATGGGTCTCAATAACATATCAAATGATTTCAAATTTATGTAAAAATTTACATGTATGATCTAAATGATATAACTTACAATCTAACGATCAAATTTTGAAAATATGAATCGAGTCAAACGATATTGAGTGGTGTGACATTGGTGTTATATTATTTTGATGTAATTTGATATATATATATATATATATATATATAGGGGATGTTTCAAATGAGAGGACATTTTATAATAAGAGGGTGAGTGGAAGAGATAATAACCCTTAGATTAAATTAGATGGTTGTGATTAAATGTTACTTTTAATGACTCAGGTGAGACTCTCTTTTCCCTTTTTCCCTTTCAGCCTGAAAGTGAAACGTTGCCTTCCTTCTCCCTTCATTCAACGTGACTCACTCCTCTTTCTCCCTGCACTCAAACTAAAGTTCTATCACCGCCTATTCCATGAAGAGGCTTTAGATCTACGATGTGAATATGACCAATTGTTGATTAATTTGTTTTTCTCACTGTTTGGATGCACTTAACTATCAGGGACTCGATTCAATTGGAACTTGGTAAATTGAAGAAGTTGACACAAGAGATTGGGAATAACAACCTTAAAAAGATCACAAGTAAATTTTTTTGTTTTTCCCTTCCAATTTATATAAATCTCATGCTTTTAAGTTCCAACAATTGGATCTTAAGGTTGCTAAAAAAAAAAAAAAGATGTTCAAACGTACTGGAAAGTTGATTAAGGGAGATATACCATATCTTTTTACGTAGTCACAATCAAGTAAAGATTTTGAATAACTATTATAAAAGATTATGTGATCTTCGTCTCATATATAATTGTCTTTATGAAAGAGAGACAAAAATATGATGCACTCTTTTTTTCTTAACCATGATTTTATCCCCTTAGTTTTTTCTGATAAGGTTCTTAATGAGATATATTATCCCATTGAATGTTGGTGTTATTAAAAAAAAAATGAATGGAGCAGAGTACTTATAACTTTTAATCCCTTTATTAGCATCGACTGTAAAATCATCATTATGTAAAATTGAACCATACTCTAACTTATATCCTAACGCCATTATTGAAGGTGATTATTAATTGAATATTGCTTTGAAAATTGTCATTATAATCAAAATAAGCAATTTTTTGAGGAATTAAAAAAAATATTGAATCATTATTGAACTTAAAATATTTAGATTGTAAAGTTCAAAAAATCTTCTTATAAAAAAAAAAAAAAAAAAAAAAAAAAAAAAAAAAAAAACTCGTCAGTTCAAATAGGTGTAACAAATTAACGTGAATGTGTAGTGTGCAAAAAAGAAGCCAATTGAACAAGTTATGTGTATCAAAAGTAAATTGGCACGGACATGGAAGCGTGCAGAGAAAAACGCAATTGTGGGACAAGTTACGTGCGGCAAAATAATTGTAAAGAAAGATATATTTACAAGTGTGAAAATAGATTGGTGCGTGTCCCATTAACAGAGTAGGAATATGCAAGGGAAATAAAGTTATGATGCATATACACGAGGTTATGGGGAAGAGAAGAAGACACAAACAAGAAAGAAGATCGAAGACAACTAGCCAGGTAATGGTGGTGAGCGATATTGAAAGAATAGGGTATATAGAATACATTCCACCGTGTTCCATTTCTTCTTTATTTTTCAAGTCCAAACAACGGAATGGTACATTATTTAACACGACTAGAAAATTTGTTTTTAGCAACGGTAGGAATCCATCGCAAAATAGGCTAAAATCCACCGCAAAGGAATTTCTGACGGATTTTGAGATGCAACCAAAATCCATCATAATAATAGGCGTCGGAAAAAGGCCAAACCCCAACTCACCTGTTTCTTTCATAGAAAAAGGAACAAAATTGCATACACCAGGACAATAAACCAAGAATCAAAATGTTTAAGAAACCTCAACCGAAAACCGTTGATTGCGATTGCTGGGAAGAAACTTCAACCAAAAAATTGATGACTTGCCGTTTTGGATAATGATCTTCAAAACTGGAAATAACGATTCCGGTAATCAAGCAATACCGGAAAACTCGTAACATGTTTTCCAGTACATGCTCATACTCTCTCTGTTATTTCCTCTACCAACAAGGCGAGTTCAGATCCTCTCAATTTATAAAAATAAATAGAGATTGTCATAAGGAAAGAAAAGGACACACAAAATAGGAGGTGGGTCCTATCATTAAATGAGTCTCATCATCATTAACTATTTTCAAGATTTTTGTGTCTTTATCTCTTCAAACGGAAGAAATGGAAAAGAGTTTAAATGGAGAGGATTTTTTTATGGTTACAAGGCTAAAGAAACGAAAAAAAGAGCAGGAAAAAAAAAGAGAGAAAACTAGGGCCTAGTAAAGAAAATTCCCGACGCGTCGATCCTTAGCAAGGGAAGGAGGTCGACCGGAGGCGAGGAGTGGGTGATGATCTCCACATATGAGGAAGCTCCTAGTTTAGCCAGGTAGTCAGCACACTGGTTTCCCTCTCTGAGAGTATGCTGGAGGAAGTAATTACGGTTGTCTAACATGTCTTTAATATCTTGAATTAACACAACATAGATATGAAACCGCGTCGTGTTAACAAAGATGAGATTGATGGAGAGGAGAGAGTCATAATAGCATATCAAATCATCCACACCCATTTCAATAGCCTTACTCAATCCATGGTAAATAGTTGTGAGTTCTGCCAATAGGATATCAGTAGAGTTGGGAATGAAACCTGAAAAGCCTGATAAATAAAAGCCTGCATTATTACGGAGGAGACCGCCAAAGCCCGCATGGGTTGGGGATCCTAAGCAGCTGCCATCAACATTTAAAATTGAACCTTGGTGATTGTTGCAATTCCATTTAATTAAACGATCAAGTGGAGCAGCGCTGCCATCTCTCTGGAAGCTTGATCGGATTACATCCGTTGAACTGTGAATGTTGTTGCAAAGACGAGTCATCGACCAAGTTTCGTTATTTAGGTACATTAAATTGCGGTTCCAAACCCACCAAAGACCGACAAGAAAGAGAGTGGTGCGGTTATCTGAGGTGCTATTTTTGATCCAGTCATAAGCATTTTGAACAGTGAAGAAGTCAGTACCTATGAAACCAATTTTGTGCCAAATGTTGCTAGAAAATCGGCAATCTCGAACACAATGAAGGAAGGTTTCATCATGATCTCCGCAACGTGCACAGGTAGCCGAAGGTGCCATATTACTATGATGAAGCAAAGATAAAGTAGGGGAGGCATTGTGGCAAGCTAACCAAATGAGAAATTTATATTTTTCCAGAACTTACAATCTCCAAATCCAAATCCATGAATGATGAGAACTAGGATCTGCCACTGTAGCTTTGAGGGAAAGAAGCCATGCATAGCCGCTTTTAGTAGTGTAGCTGCCATTTTTGTTGTGAGCCCAAATTATGGTGTCCTCAATGGCGGCATTGAAACGATAATGAGTAGTGTTGATGTAGTCTCCAATAGCTGCTGGAAGAGTGGTGTATAGAGCTTGAGTGCGATCATCATTAACAGAGAAAACATCTTTGACAGATAGATGGAGATCATGTTTAAATGGAGAGGATCCTAACAAGGGTGTGGAATGTAACACTCCTATTTCTATTAAAGCAATTAAACATGCGAATAATACATTTATTCAAGAAATAGAGGCTACGCCACATTCAAAATTCAAAAACCAATAAACATATAAACCTCAACAGTTGCAGCGGAATATAAACCAGAGTAATCAAAATATACATGTCATGAATCAATAATTACATCGACATAGATGAATCTCAAAAATCCCAACAAATGGGTAATCTCCAAACATAACAAAATTCAAAATAAACTAATCTAGACCGACACAACGAAGCCTAGATCAGAGCCGACTAAACATCTAAACACCGATATCGGAGAAAGCTCCCGATATCCACCAAGCACAAAAACTCATCAAGCATCTAATCCTGCACAACGTCTACCCATCCATACAGATAGGCAGGAGGTTCATCACATATCCACTGGAGGTAAGTATTACATTATCATAATCCAATAACAGTTATCATGAATAATTCAATTAACAACATGCATTTGATCACTAATAATCACACATTAATACTTACATCACACCCCAATATCTAACATCAATAATCATTAATCATATGAACAATTTCCAATTCACAATATTCATTCACAATCACCAATCACATTTATCATGAATAATCATTAATCATATGAACAATTTCCAATTCACAATATTCATTCACAATCACCAATCACATTTATCATGAATAATCATTAACCACATTTCATGAACAATCACCAATCACATATATCAAATAAGACTCATGTCATAATATGCACTTATTGACACATAAATGCATGTGGTACCAAATCTCCAAAAGGTCGTCACCTCCGATGGAACAACTCAACATCGTATGTAAGGGTTCACCCCCGCCTTACATAATCTCTGAAGTAAAAGAGCTCAACCCTTTTACAACTACACGACTATGATGCATGTACATGTAACAAGACTCGATAATGCGACAACAATCACAATTTTCTCCACAATATATAGGACAACACCCAATTATATTGTTCATCTCCACATCATTTGCATTATCAAGAAAACATGCCCATTCACAATTAAATCATAGTATTCATCATCACATATCAACATGATTATCAATAATCAACAATGTCATTCAACATCAACTATCACATATAGTTTCACCATTCCAAACAATTCTCATATTCCAAGTAAGAGAACATACAACATCTCATGACAAATATCATATCCAACATATAACCATTCAACATCAACCACATCATATAGTTTCACCAATTCAAACATTTCTTACATTCTAAGTAAGATAGCTTACACATCTCATGATAAATATCATATCCAAAACAATCATTCATTCATACAACTTCACTTAGTTATATAAACATAGCCACCACAATTCTCAAGACAATTGGTTCAAGAAACATTCCCGACTAAAACCATATCAAGTGGTAACCGACCAACATTGACAAAACCCAAGGCAAAATGACATAGACAAGTTGAAAACCTTCAAACAATCTTAATCGACAATGTAATCATGAAGTTAAGTCGCCTCCGAATCATTAACATTAATCCAAGCACCACTTAAGTTCATATGAAAATCTCATTTTCACAACCTTTCACATTCCCACCCGAAATATCACTTTTGACATGATTAAGATGTTTGACCAACCATACAAGTCCTACCTAAGTCTATAAGAGCTGTAGGTTTAACTTGTAATCCTATTTAGTTCACAAAAGTTCATTTTGACAAAAATCATCAAAATTATCAAATTACGACAAGTTCATATCATTTCTTCCATATTGCGAAACCAAATCATTTTCAAAACAAAACCAAGTTAGAATCAAGCTATGATACTCTTAGAAGCTTAATTATAAATTGATTGAATAAGGTTAGGTGTTTGGGATCCATTGTCATCTAGACGCACGGTCGTGTCACCTCACCAGTACAGCAAAATGCATTTTTACGTTTTTGCACATAAAATCTTGTTTTCGAATCCGATTTCAGTTCCGTTTTCGCCAATGTATTCCTAACACTTAGACCATACAAACCACACTTGAAAACTTGACATTTAAACAACTTAATCAAACTCATCCCAAAATGACTTATTTTACAAAAGCACTTAAAAACCACTTTTACTCAAAAACCCGTTTTCTTCCTAAAACGATTTCTCTCCAAAACCAAGTGATTAAAACAGAAAATCATATCATCCTAATTCATTCTAACAACTTCCTTAACTCATTCAACATAATCAAAATCAAACTTCTTCATTATCAACCCATTTTACAAAACCACCAACAACAACTCATTTCTCAACAACAATCATGAATCATGCAAACCCAAGCCATGAATTATCATCAACCATATGACTAAACAACAACAACAACCATTGATCATGAAACATATCATAATTCATCAACAACCATGCATAATTCACCAATTGAGCATAATTTACCAACTACCCATTTTCATACATCATGAACTTGCAATTTCATCATCAACAATTCATTAAACATCAAATTAACATATTCAAACATATCTCTACCACATTAGCACGAATTTCAAAGATTGGGTTCATGATAATCACTTATTCCCATAATCAATTATGCATAGAACAAGAGAAAAAGAATTAACCAAATGATTATGATAAAGACTAACCCTCTTACCTTAGATGAAGATTAATCCCAACTTAGGCTTCAATTTAGCTCCTAAGTTCACTCCAATCCTTAATTCTTCAAGTTCTTCTCTCTAACCCTTGTTCTTCTCTTCTCCCACTTTCTCTCTCTACCTCTCTCTAGAAAATATCTTATGAAATAAATGAAGTTATATTTTCCTAAGATAACTCCTTAGGTATGACCCTTAATGGGCTTAACCTAGTTTCTAGTGGGCTTAACTCATTTCTATTCAAACCAAAAATATTTCTACACTCCAAACGATATTTAACTAATAACGGTAAAATGTCACTAACGATCACTAAACGGTAAAATCTCAATTTACTCTAGTAACTTAATGAAATAACTATTCTCACTAATCCTTAAAAGTAATTCCTACCAAAAATTATAATTTTACCCGTTCTCACAAATGATCAAAATACCCTTAAGTCTAAAACGACTAAAATACCCTTCTAACACGGAAACTCATGAAAATGCACCCAATGATGATTAATCACACATAAAACACATAATAAAAGTAATTAAAATAAATCTAGCTAAAAATTGGGCTGTTACATGGAACAAATGAGAATGAATGAAGAATTTTATTATATATGAGGGGTAAAATGGGTACTTTGAGTAAAATGTTGGGATGAGGGTATATATGTAAGGGTGTGGGGTAAAATTTCCTTGCAAACTGAACCAACCAACCAATGCAACTAAAGTATGGATACTAGACAAATATACAAAATAACGGAATATAGGTACAAACCTTTTAAATTTGGGAGATTAGTCACTTTAGTCCCTGAATAGAAAATGAGTCGTCACTTTAGTCCCTGAATGCAGATAAATTGCTAAATGGTCCCTGAATGTAGACTATGTTAGTCAATTAGTCCCTGAATGCAAACTATGTTAGTCAATTTAGTCCCTGAATGTAGACTTTGTTAATCATTTAGTTCCTGAAATTGACCAACAGAGTTTATATTCAAGGACTGTTTTGCAATTTCTCTGCATTCAGTAACTAAAATGTCTACTCATTTCCCATTCAGGGATTAAAGTGACTAATTCCCCTTTAAATTTAGATTCAAAAACTTCATTCGTCCCAAGATAAAATGATGTTCTTATAAAAGACATGCATACCACCATGTTTAAAAGAATATTGACCTCCCTTATTTGTTTTATCCAATTGACATATACCTCCCTTACTATGTCAACATGAGCTTAAGTTAGTCACGATGCTTCTTCTCAAGTACGGTGCAGACAGAAGCAGCTCCGTTGAGAACGAAGACAATTTTTTTGGATTTTTACTTTTACATTCACCATAGAATGCATTGGTTAGCAGTAGCCGGTAGCTCAAGACAACAATTATGTGTAATGGACATTGCTTAGCTGTAGCCGGTAGCTCAAGACAACAATTATGTGTAATGGATTTTGCAGTGATGCGCATAGCTAATCACAACAATATACTTGTTCGTGATAGATCACGTGAGAAACGAAGGGAGGTGCTTATGTTGTTCGTGAATCGTGATAAACCCTGTTTTTTATGCTGTGATGGTGTTCAAAGTAGGTGAAAATGCCTTTAAATTTTCCAAACAGAACTTGTTGGAGAGCTTGATATTTGGCTTAAAAAAATTCATAAATCCACGGACAATGAGTGACTATAAACTTGTTGGGAAGCATATGTGACTGCCCAAAACTTTTTTGTTCATAAAAAATAATCAATGTTCAAATTATTACATGTTTATTCAGATACACGCAAAGAATCAATCGACCAGCAAATAAATAGACCAAACATGGTGATGCTGGTTGTGATCCTCTAACTGCATAAATTAAATATCTATCCAAGATTGAAGTCATTTACAGTTTGATCCCTCAAGTGAAAGTCCATTTTCCAAGGGACGCTGCTACCTTGAAGATAACATCTTAAAATGGGTACATTTCTATATGGTCACATATCAACGACGTGAACACTACAACATGAGTGCATGGGCAGATCACAAGAGCATTCACTTTCTACTAACCAAGTACCTTGCGAAGTTCATTGGTCAACTTATCGCGACTCGATGCTTCCAACTGCACATGAAAATTTAAATAATCATATAACCATGTTCCAAAACATGATGAAGCAAATGATAAACTGTAAACAGTTGATGTAATAACTAGATAATAACAAATGTTTTTTACCTTGCTTAAAAGGGCGGCAAGACCTTGAGGTAGAGCTTGTAAATCTAGAGCCGAGTCGCCAATATTTGTCAACTGAAGCAACAGTCTCTGGACGCGCAATTCCTTTAGTTTATCCTCATAATATGATGTATCATCCCTCCATCTGAAGAAGGCTTCATCGTCCAACCAAGCATCTTCACTGCCTTTGACGATATCAGAATTCAGATACCATTCTTTGAGCAAGTTCATGGCAGAAACATATGACAATTGGTCACCAGCAGCATCTCTCACACTGTTGATCAGTGAGTGCTCACCGATTCTCCTGTGCAGTCGCCGATAGAAGACAGAACGCGAGTTACGCCAATCAAGAACTTCCCTGATTACACCCTTTGCTTTCATTCTTAATGAAGTATCATGGAGTTCAGCAAATTTGGTAGCTATCTGAGTATACAAAGGCAAAAGCTGTTTCTCACGGAATCTAATCTGCTGCTGCAGAGAATCATATGCACCAAAGTCTTTGTTACTCTTGGCTTCAGAAAGTTTTTCCTTCAAAGTAATCAATTGTTGATCAAGTCTTCTCATACACTCCAACAATTCTCTTGTTCTAAATTTGATCTCAATCATTCCTTCCGGCTCAAGGACGTTACCTTTAGCCGTTCGTTCGGCATACATTTCAATGTGGTCTGAGTTGATTCGGCTGTCGACAACAACCCAAGCCCCGCCTCGGAGTTCACCCATCATTGGGATGTATACAAATATGGGCTGCTTGTATGTCCTAAGGTTCTCCACAATAGTCGAACCAGCCTGAAGAATTCCTTCAAAAAGGTCCCTTTGTCCACCTGAAAAGCCTCTCCAGTTTGCGATAATGAAAAGTGGGAGCTCTTCTCTGTTGAAATCCAATATCGCTTGGGCCGTCTTGGTCGCAGAATCAGGAAACCACACTTGCCCAGCTTGAGGAACAACCCTCTCGTGAGAATCAAGTTGGCCTGGATCAGCAGGTATTATTTGCATAACTGTTTGCGTTTCCACCGCAACAATTCCCACTGGAATTCCTCCAAGCTTTGCCCTTCCTGTAACAACCGTCCTAGCCCATCCTTCTAGTGTCTCCACAAAGCTGTCCTTGTCAAAAATACCTCCCAGCCACTTTCCATTAACATCCAGAGTTCCAGAAATGGCAGCACGAGGATCGCATGAATTTTCCGGTAAATACTCCACTTCCCTCTCTGGGGGATCAAGGGGCTTTACAATGGGAAGTGCACCACCTACATGAGAAGGAACGTAGCTAAGCCACTTCAAAATAGAAGAAACTCCTTCAAGGTCGTCCGAAACAGTGAGATGAACGACTCCATTTGTTGCCATGATTTTCGGTCCACCAAGTTGCATGTGAGAGCTGTACACCTCCCTACCAAGAAGTTTGTTTAATGCTGAAAACCCGGTAAGAATTATAGGCTGATCAAGCCTCTGTATGCACCTCATCCCAAGCCTAGCAAGATAAGCACCAATTCCAACAGTCCTACCGGTAACATATGTCAATGTAAAGGTTTCCTTGTATGCCCTTGAATAGGCACCAGCAATGGCCCCACTACCACTCAAGTTTTCAACTCCCAGTCCATCTTCTTTGCCAACAATGGTATCTATAACCCATCTGGTTTCTCCACTTTCAAGTTTTAATTCATGTGCCATCACTGATGATCCGATTCGAGCATAATCCTCAGGTGTTAAATATACATACTGAAAACCATGCTCGGGTTTAGATTCCTCAGACCAACCAACTTTGAAACAAGCTTTGACTTCCTCGGCAACACCTAAACGGGCACCAGAATTTGCTGCCAAGTAAATTAAAGGTATTTTCTTTGCACAGGCAAGATCGGTTACTGCTCTAAAGAATGCATCCTCTCTTGGGCCAAAAGAACCGGCCTTGAAGGTAACGTCATTTGAAACAACCAATATTGTCCTTCCAGATGGGAATTCAGGCGTACACATTTCCATCAACCAGGCTACCATGCCAACATCATTGAGTCCAGCAACACGCTCTGCAGGAACAAGAGAAGTACCCCAACTACCATCTTTCTCGGAAAATTTAAGCTCTGTTACTTTTAGGAGATCCTTATCGTTGGCTTTTTGAATTCCTGTCTGCTGAATTGACCAGGACTGTTCCAAGGATGTTTGAAATGCCTGCACGAAGTATTTCTCGTCAGATAACCTAGTTTGACTCGACTTGTCATCCACTTATTAAAAGGAGATGGTGTACATACGCAAACAGACAGACAAAAGAAACATGACTAAATTTATTAAATATCACTTACAAGGGGAAAATCATAGCAGTATGTGGTGCTGTTCTTTCTTGCTGCAAGACGTTTTCGGTCAATAACTCCCAAAGGTTGATAGTTTTCATTCACCGGTACACCATGCAGTGGTCCCTTTAGAGTGACTGAACTGTAGACCACTTTATGAGTGATGGCATCCTCCATCTCTCGATATATCTGAATTTTAGAAATTATGAAAATCAAATCAATATCTACAAATAATCTCCGTTAATATAGATGGTGAAAGTTGTGGCATGCAGGAAGCTTTCCTCGAGACTTTTAAGAAAATAAAAACTTACATGTACAGTGCATGTATGACCAGTCACATTGTTTACAATGACCCTCCAAGCACCATTTGCCTGTCCACATGCTGTAATCCAGAGCTTGATTTCCCACACAAAAACGCCTAATCTGTGCATTCTTACACCAACAGAGGAATGGATTTCCTGTGCCAGTTCTTCCAAGATTGCCTCAACTGTTGTTTCTTCTTGGCCAGTTTCTATGTTAATTTTCCTGATATCAACATCCAAAATGTAAGAACCAGATGAAATCTTCTTTACTACATGCTAATAAAAGAATATATATATATATGGAGAATTTTGTAATCATAATTACTTGGAATAAGGCACAAGATCATCTATTTGCTGCTCGCGTATGATATAGAGGTACATATGAGCATGTTCAGATTTGATGGTGGTATTGTGTGAGTTAAGTTCCAACTCCTCCATTGCGCCCATTAGGGACCTAAAAATGCTCCTTGAAGTATAAGACATAGCCAATTGGGTACGGGACGTGTCTGCATCCAGTCTTTGATAAGAAGAGTATCCTTCATTTGTGGTTGGCTGTCTGATAAGTGTTCGAAGAAACATTCTTTGAATTGGTTGTGGCTTGGTATCCACAACCGTGTAGAGGTGCCATTGACGATCTCGGGATGGTGTATAGCGAATATTCTCATAGCACTTAAGCTTGTCCTATAATCAGATAAATACTAATGAGTTAAAGAGCAAGTACAAGTGGAATATGCTTCTTTCCCACATTCTAAAATAAAACGAGGATCTGAACCGTGAAATAACTAACCAGTTCAAGATAAATGGATAGGGGAGGTTCAAGATGGCGCAACAGAGGTTCCTCTACATAATGTAGCTTTTCAGATGACCAATGAAAGGAATGCCTCATTGGAGCACGCCCTTCATCCCTCTGTATGATACAGCTAATATCTCCAACACCTGCAGCATGTATTATGGACCCTACTTCCTGCTCTCTGAGTATTTTGGCCAACTTATCAATTCTTTCTTGAGCCTGATCCTCATCACCACTGCAAAAGACCAAAAAGTTAAGCTATATAATGATACAGGCATTGGTGCTTTGACAATTGAAAAAATAATAATACTAAAAAAAATCAGGTTCAATATTAATTTCAGAAACTGTACCTGTCTTGTAGTAAACTCATTTGGTTGTTGATGCCCACTAATCCAATATGCATCATATTACCATGGTTACTTGAGTCACCAGAACCACTTTTAAGTGGATCGTGAAAGTTATTAGTTGCTTCTCTTAATGCAGCACTGATAATTGCTGGCAAAAATTGAAGAGATTTAATTACAACCATCACTCCCCATTTCTTCTCACTATGTTTCTCCACCAGTGTTTTGTCTTCAACCCCATTCTTCCGTTCAACGTGTTCTTCTAAGAATTCCCATGTAGCAATAAGGCCAGATCTGTGCCACTGCATCCTGATGCTATCTTTGACAAGATATGGCTGATAGAGCCTACGGATATAAGTTTCCACAACTCTCCTTTGAAGGGTGTGATCACTGTGATCAAATAAACCAACAAGGGCATCTTCAACAGCCAAAGGAGCGCTCACAAGGTCCTCCATTCTGTCATTAATGGCACTCTTCCTCTTCGGAGTATCAATATTTTCACCATCCTCCGTAAACATTTCTAGTTCAGAAAGACTTCTAGCAATGCTGGATCGAAGTTCACTGAGTTTAGTTTGCTCCAACAGTTGACTTGCCTTAAGAGCCAACTGCATCAAGATGAACACAAATCAGGCTTCGAATCAAAAAAATTTAAAGAAATTAATTAAAAGACACTATGACTCCTTAAAATATAACATGATGCAGATCATAGAACCCTCTATATAGCAGGACTAACCTCAGAATAAACTATATGGTTGAGTTGGGAGAATCGGATTAACTGATCCCTATAGGCAGCAGGATTAGGGTAAACCAGTTTATCCATTAGTCGCAGTATCAGCTTGTTTTTGCTCTTGACACCCTGAAACCCAAGAAATGCAGTTAATATAATTTCTGTTCCGTGTCAACAGGACGTCAAGGAAATAAATCACTCGAGATGAGAAGTTAAAAAAGTTTATACCTGATGAGAGAGCACGATATCTACAATCTTCAACAAATCTTTCTTGTATTGAAGACGGAGCCGTTCAATTACATCAGCCTAGATGTCACAGAAAAGGGAAAATGTTGTGAATATTGAGAGAAACTGAATGATTAAGAACATGTCTTTTATATTAAAAATAGCTTCTTAGCTCCTAAGTAGATGAATGATAAAGCAAAAGTTAGTTCGATGAAATGAACATGGAAATGAAGGAAATAAATAACTGAAAATAACCAAAAAAAAAAAAAAAACAATCACTCTTGAACATCATTGAGAAAAACTAATTTGGCAGGTAGAAGCCAAAAGGTCGTTGCAGATTAAATTGCGCAAATAATATTAGTACAAGCTATCATATAATCATACTAACCTGTATATTATCGCTGAATAGTTCTTCAACTGAAAGATACTCTTCAAATAGAGATTGAACGATTTTATGAGCATGGCTCTCTCTTCCACCCTCATAAGACTTAACAAGACTTGTCAGCGGTTCAACTAGTCTTTCTAAAGCTCCTTTTTCGTTTTCAGGACAGGAGGAAAGATGAGCCTGCAGTAGAAAATACATCCCATGAATTTATTTATTCATATTAAAAGGGGAAAGCATCAGAACGAGCAATTCAGGAACATCAACTCACTTCAAAGATTGCCTTCAATAGTTTGGCAGGGAAATCAATAGTTTGGGAGCTTGAAATAATTTCGAACTCCTTATATTTAGCTTCCAACTGAAAAACCACATACATTAGTTTAAACACTAGTTCAAGGGCAGGTCATATCACGTCATAAAACATTAAATTAAATGGAATAGCTGGCAAGGTGTCCCTTTACCTCATTTCTTAGATCTTTGGGAAGACGGGTCGCCAAAACTGCAAAGCACTCTTGCCATTGAAGGAAAGGCAGTTCAGGGCTGTCAAGGCAATTGAGCAAACTTTGCACAACCTGAGACAGATATCTAGCTTGTTAATAAGAAAGACAAATACAAGTTTCGAATAATAATGGAATCCATAAATATTGTCAGACTCCTTTGTAAATGAATCAAGAGGAAAGATTTACTCACTTCATCAATATTGTGCTCATAGCCAGCAAGAATCATCCGTGCAGCGTTTAAGCTTGCTGCACATTTCTGATGAACTTTACCTGAAATTGCAGTAGGAGGGCCCAGGATAGGAAAGCTCCCTGTGAAGGGTTCTGCCTTTCTTACTGCAGAAGGATCATCTAGGTCAAGCTTTGCTATAAGTTCACCAGCCTGCATGGCTTGACCTTCAGCCATTCTGAAATGAATAATCCCAGAAGCAGGGGAAAGAAGAGGCATGCACATTTTCATGACCTCAACTTCAGCATATGGTGTGTCTGCATCAATGTGACTATCATCCGCAACCAAATATCTCAGAAGCTTGCACGGTGTCTCTCCAATTAACTTTGATGGATCGTGATCATTCTGCATATGAAAGGGATTTAGTTACCTTAGCAACAATGAAAAGAAATAGAAATTTTTAAAGGTAGAAATAAACTAGTTTCACCTGAAGCAAGCAAGTCCTTCCATCGATTAAAAGCCGAGTTCCAGCTGCTTCTTCCTCTGCATATATTACATGACTGTTTCCATCCAACTGTAACAAGTGGGAACCACCGGTTAAGAAATCAAGAATCAGATACAGAACAAAGACTGGTATAAAATACTAAAGGGAGCGATGTCAAGCTTAATTCTGTAGTGGTGAAAACGGCAAAAGCACAAATACATAAGTTGTTGAGAGAACAAACTTGCCTGCATAAGCAAACCCCCATCACGTAAAGTGTGTATCTCCGCTTCTATCTCTGATTGATTTAATTTCAGTTTGTAACTTCCAGGTCCTCCTCGTATCATGTCAATCTAGAAAATTGTTTTGGAAGATGAGTTATGCAAATTGAGCATTGCCTATGATAGCGTAAGTCCCAAACTAAGGTAAGGGAATTACAAAGAATGTACATACCGTGTATTTGCTTCCTTCAATGCTCAAAGAAACTTGAGAATGGACAAGAGAAATGTGCTGGCATAATTATCAGCAAAAATTAGTATCACTAGAAAATAACAATAGAGTTGGAAGCACTATAAATCACATGTTCCTCCCATTTGGATAAAATACCTTAGGAGGGATTTGCCCCTTTTCAAGATAGCCAACATAGTCTGAAACCAAAGCTGCACTGCTAGCAGAAGCTTTCTGCATTAATTAGAAGCACAGGTCATGAATTCCATGATAAGAAACTAACAAAAATTCAAGGAGAAAAATACATTAAAAAAAATAAGTTTGCTTACATAGAGTGCCCCTCCAACAACAGACAGATACCAGGGAGGCCTCTCTGCTCTAACCCGCATTGCAATTCTACTGTCTAGCCATCCTGTGTGAATTTTGTTGTCTCTGTAGTCTGAAGCCTGAGATAAAGTATTGTAATAATGTTACTTCTGCATAATAAAAACTTGCCATAAAACTAATATGTCATCATGGTAGTGATTTACATTCAGAAGATCAATTGTGTAATCAACATTGGTACGAATTTCTCCTCGAATTTGAATTTCCTTCAACCCCAGTACCATATTTGCAATGGCTAAAGCTCTAGATTCTCCAAAAGCGAACACATGTCCTGAGGTAAAAACATAGGATATAAGCATCTGATAGAAGATAAGCCATAATATTTGAAGATTACTAATAACAATTACTACTTACCAAATTGAGAATCTGAGAATTCATGAATTCCTCCTCCGGACTGCAAACATAAAATTGCCAAAATTTAGCACCTCAACATTCAAGTTAAACAAACAAAATTGAAGAAACAGAAGACTTACCTTAACAGAGAAGTAAGCCCACACATTTGGCTTGCTTTTAAAGCTTAGCTCCTGCACAAATATTTAACTCAGTACGTGTTACGGGATGAATAAAGTAAAAGATGAGATTGCTGTTTAATTTAGTGGTTAACCTGCACTTTTCCTCCTGTAGGCTTAAAACCATCATCAGGGTCCTCGCTGGTCACTCGCACAGCCACACAATGACCTTTTGGCTTTGTAGATTGTGCTTTGTCAAAATCAAAAGGGGTAGCTAACAGTGATGTTTTCCTCCAACCATCATTTCCCCCGCCATGTTCCATCCCATAGAAACGCCTAATCTCTGTTGAGTGATAGTGTGAGACACATGAAAAATATCTAAGAAATCAAGCAAATAAGAAGAATGCAATAATAGTAAGATATATATATATATATATATATATATATATATATATATATATATATAAATGAAGCTGTACCAGGAATTTGCCAGAGCGGGATACCCATCCCAACTGCAACTTGTGCTGCTGGCAGATTTATCTCAGCTATCCATTCAGTAACAGGATGCTCAACCTATATAACAACAAATGCAAGCATTATCATAAGGAACAACTGGAGTAACCAGAGTCAAAAGAAGAAGCAATCATGTTATAAGAGAACAATTAATTACAGTGACCTAAAATCAAGGTTATAATACAACACCTGTAGTCGGGGGTTCAACTCTAAAAAGTAGTACTCGCCAGTTTCCATGCTATAAAGATACTCAACGGTAGCTGCCCCAACATAATTGACAGATTTAGCTAATCTTCTAGCCGCCTGTTCAAGTTCTTTCACCGTTTCTGGAGGTGCTACAGTAATGGGACCCTCTTCAATAATCTGTTACAAATAATTGATTGTCATTACGGAGATTCAATCCACCATGACAACTTGGTGTAGTAACAGAAGATTTACATACCTTTTGATGCCTTCTTTGAACACTGCAATCACGGCTGTGCAAAGCTGCAACATTTCCGTGCTGATCACAAATCAATTGGACTTCAAGATGTCGGCTCTATTTGGAAAAAGAGATTGTCAGAATATAATCAAGACTCCAGGAATGATGCTCATTCAGATCAAAGTTCAGTTGTTTATCTAACCTGGGAAGCAACTTTCATTATAAATATAGGTGAGCCTGGTACTTCACCTTGAACTTGCTTGAACAATGCCCTTACCTCATCATCATTATGAACCTAATATATCCACATGTCTGTTAGTTTCTAAACCTTTCCGACAAAACACACCAAAAATATGATTGGCACAAGATTATCAACATTGATCTATGTAGCAACGAGATTTCATATCGAAGTTTCTCCCTCTAACACTGACATGTGTAGTTTTTCTCAAATTATTATCAGTTTCAACATGTTAGTGTCTGTGTCGGTGCTTTATAGGCATTGATACTATATGATTTTCTACATGCTACAGAGTTGACCACACAAGAAGCAAACCTTTCTTATGCCTTTACCACCACCACCCCAAGATGCCTTGATCATTGCAGGGTAACCTACTACTTGACAACTTGCAATTGCTTCTTCTGTTGTATAAACACATGCTGCACGGTAAATTTCATCAGGAATAGTAATCAAGTCGCTTTCTGGAGGAATTTTCACCTGCAAAAAAATTGCAAAGTCATGAGTTGCGAACCCCATACAAAAGAAATGAACTACAGCAGGAGACGAAACTTACATGAGAACCACTCCATGGAAGGGTTGGCACTTCTGCTGCTTGAGCAATCAATGATGAACCAATTTTGTCTCCCAATGCTGCCATAGATATAGCAGGAGGTCCAAGGAATACAATTCCTTTTGCTTTTAATGCATCTGGAAGCTCAGGATTTTCTGATGCATGACCCCAACCAGGCCACACCGCATCAACGTGAGTTATCTCAGCAATCTGGAATGTATATTGCATGGCCGGCAGCAAAATTTATAAGTTATGTAGGTCAAAATAATCATAACTACATAAACACCGAAATCTCATATGAAGTAGAATAGTACAGAACAAAGAAACATGTCCAGGTACAAATTTCTTTTTCATGCTTTGTTACACGTTACAGTAGACAAAATCGACTTTTAACAATTACTTGGAAGTATAAATCCTCATGAAGCCAAAATCACGCACCTCTAGAATAAGCTGCACATTGGCATAGTTATTGTTATTTGTCCCACCAGGTACTTCCACAAATTGATCAGCTATTCTGATATGTTCTGCATTGATTCTCATATCCTCTGGAGTAGCCATGGCAACCAACAAGATAGCTTTTTCTGTGCCAAACGTCTCGTAAGCCCAACTCCTAACACTGCGTATAAACTTGACTGCTGCCATTCCATTGTTTGCAATCAATATGCTATGAATCGGCTTGTTTCCTCCAAGGGCATTGCAGTATTCATCTATTTCGGTTGTAGTAGCAGGGTGCCTACTCGGTAGCACACCATTTAAGTATCCATTTCCACGCCCTGCGCTAGCCATTATTGTTCTCCTTCTGGCTGTCTCCAATATACTACACAGTAAAAATAGATAAAAAATTGAAGTTAGTTTTATTTTTCTTTTCTCCAATTGCTATTGCTTCTTCACTAATAAAAATCCAGAAAACTTTATGAGAATTATTAATGTAGAGCTTCTTGTATAGAAGAAACTCAAGATAAAACATATAAAGAAGCAATAGAAAAAAGAAAAAGAAAAAAAACCATCTAAACTTATCTTGCAAGATTGACACAAAGTAAAAAGAACAAAATAATTAAAAATTGTTAGGTTCTGTTTGGTCAACCATAAATGGACTTGCTAAGAAACTCAAATTTTGGAAGTACTCATAACTATAGCTGATAAGGTGAACTCATTTTGAAAAATCAGAACACTGCCCATTAAATCATATTACAAATCCATCATCCCAAACTTAAAGCTTTCACTAAAACACAAAAACAGCCAAACACAACCTAATACTTCAGCATCTCTGTCTTTCTCTCTCCATCACTCTCACTTTCAGATGCAATCAGTAATCCCAAAAAAAGCAGAATACAATGATTGCAATCAGTAATCACTCAAACTTTTTCAACTAAATATTCACCCCCACCTAGTGATTTAGCATACCATAGAAAATTTAAACCAACCCACTTAACAAAAACACAATTTTTTCAACAATTTCAAACAAATTGGGAATAAAAAATTTCCCTTTTTTCCTTCATAAACAAATATCAAATTCACCTAAGCATAAAAACTAATCACCACTTAATCACTAAAACAAAAAGAGATAAATAAAAGAAGAAATGGATGAAAGACACAAACCTTGGAATAAAAAAACAACAATTTTGTAATATTTAATTTGCTGCTACAGAATTTTATTGTAGGTGTTTGAGAAAAACAACCATTGAATTTAAGAGGTTATAGAAGGTGAAAAAAAGTGTTGGGATGAATGCATGTAAATGATGATCATGCAAAAACCAACCAAACTAAGAAGAGAGTAGGTTTGGTTTTGGTTTAACGTTTGATGAATGTCTTGAATACTATGAATTAAGATAGCACGTGGTGCTTGTCTCTGCCACAACACCTCTCTCTCTCTCTCTCCCCTAAATACTACTAGTAGAAGAAGTAGTTCCCAGCTACCCACTTTCTCTCTCTTACTATGGCTGCTGTAAGTAATTACTATTCAAAACAGTAATAATAATAATTCGGGTAGTAAAAAAAAATTGATTTTGATTGGTAGTAAGAAATGGGGTTGTGAATTAAGAATGAAATGCACGTTGTTGTTGTAAAAGGATAATAATTGAATTAAGAATGATTGAATAAATAGTGATAAAGGGGTTGAGGTGGTAGTTGAATTGATAGTTTTGTTTTTGTATATGATGAAGTGATGAAGATGTGTGTGGGTGGGTGCCTCTCTTGACTATCCGTTTGCTGGCGGTAGCACCCACCAACCCTTCTTCCTATTCAGTCAAATTTGGATGGATCATACATTCATCTCCCCTTTAACTCTATCTTACTTTTGCCTAATTCATGGTTTTCAAGATAATAATTTACATCTACTTTGTATTAATGTATGTTTGGTTATTCTTTTAAAAAATTTGGAATTCATTTCAGAAGTGTAGAATTGATTTTAAAATATTTGGTTTTTTTCACGTAGATGGATATTACTGGTTTAATCGATTTTATCTTTAAAATTGAGTGGGTGTTTGGTATCATGGTAGCTTTCCTCAAACATTTTGATATTCAAAAGATACATATGGTGGTTTTTACAAAATTATAGTGGTTCATTGTGATTCTGAAAAACCGTTCAGATACCTAAGATATATTAAGCTAATGTTTGGTATCACGGTGGGTATATTTATAAAACTATGGTGGATCATTGTGATTCTGACAAACCACTCAGATATCAAACATATATTAAGTATGACGGTGGATCGTCATGATTCTGACATATTCACCGTAGACTCACGTTTTTATGAAGGTACTAGCTAGTAGCTTCTTGTTTTCTAGGTTGAGAAGAACTTCAACATACGTTTGTGCATAGAAGCTAGACCAAACACACAACAATTCTAACTTCAGGTGAAAAGAAGAAAAATAACTAAGTAGAAATTTGAATTTATTTTTAAGAATTGACTTATCCTTCAATTTATTTTAATTTAAATCTATTTTTACATAATCATTACAATCAAAATCAATTTTTATCACTGCGTAATCAAACACTAATGATGTGTGCCGTATACCCTCATCCAATATCAAAGAGAATCATCGACATACTTAAGAATTTAATGTAAAATTTAAATATAACTTATCAATTGCGTGACTTCATACATAAAATTAAATCAATGTATAAACATCCTACCATGTGTGTTAATGGCATGTTGTCATGTCTTGTTCAATGTACTTTTTACTTTATTATTAACATTTTTAAGGTATAATAATGTCCTTCAAAATAAAATAAACTTCTTGGAACATTGATTGTTGCAAAAGTGAAACAAATAAAATCAAGAGTTGACCTTTTAAATATGTATAATTTGTCATGCATGTGAACTAATCGTTAATTTATTCATCAATTATTAAGATTAGTTACTTTACTCTTTAAAATAAGTTGTTCATTAAGGAGATATGGCAGTGTTTGTTTTAAAATAAGAGCATATGTATTGATTTTTCCTAACAAAGACATGAAATTCAATATTTTAAATAACCAACAATATTAATCATTAATAATTATTTTAAAAAACAACCATTATTAATGTTGAATAGTGAAAAATAATTCACTAAAATAAGTTTAATGAGAAAGGATAATATTTCTTGCACTTACATAACATCCGTCACTATCACTTCTGTATATTATAGGGGCAATTTTTATTCTCCTATTTCAAACATATGACATTTTTGGTGTTGAATGTTTGATGTATCATATCATTTAAATGTGATTATCATAGCACCTGTTGAGAAGGTTGGGGAAGTGAAAGCTAGAGGCTGGACTATTTAATAACAAAGAAAAGAAGGAGATGAGTAAGCATAGGTAGCATTTCATTTAATTAAATCGGTGGGAGGTTTGATATCAATGTTGATTATAGCATGGGTTTGGATTATAGTTGGGAGTTAGGTTTATTCATGTCATTCTTACCTCTCTTATTGCCTACCTGGGGCAACTACTCTTTATTATTGTTTTTGAGTTAAATATGTTCATCTCCACGTAGGCAAACTTGGGTAGACAATGCAAGAGTTGGACAAATTAATTAAGGCCAACTCAACTCACAGTAAAAACATATTTAGCATAAATAAGCAATAGGGTGTGTGAGGTGTTACTTTGGCGTTAAAAATTTAGCATTTTATTTTAAGGGACACAGTTCAAATGGCATACAAATTATCGTAAAATGATGAATAATATTTTCGAATTTTCCTCTGTTTTTTAAAAATGATTTGTATATATAATTTTAAATTATATTCTATTTTTTGCATTTCGAAATTTTTTTAAGTTTTAAATTTCATTTGTGAAGTGTGGGACAAACAATTTTCCCATGAGATATGTGGTGTGGTTTCGAGTCGAACTAAATCGAATATTTATGTTGCATTTTGGTTCAGTCCCTACCATTAATGCGGTATACCTCTATAAGTATATGGAACGCAATAAAAACAAAAGAACTATCATGATTGTTTCTGTTAGGTGAGAGTGGATGGGAAGGAATGAAATAGAAGGGAGAGTGGGCAGGCGCGTTGGTAGGGGCAGGGGATGCCGTGCAAATGGCTCTGGAACATCTCAGGTTAATGAGCATGAGGCCCGCCCCATCCCGAGAAGGAGGAGGAGGAGATAGAGGATGTGGAGCCACAAGTCCACAACCGATGGATGATTATCCTGGTAGCCCACATGACTTGTCTTTGCTCACCATGTATCATGTTCACATGGTCAGGAATATGTTTGATGTAATAGTAAGATTCTATAACTTTAATGTTTTTGTGTAATATTTTTAATGTGAACTAAATGCTATGTTTTTGTGTACATGAGATGGTTTTATGCCATTTCACATCCATACATTTTAACTCTGCTGAAATTCATGTCCAGAGGCCACCTGAGCAGGAGGTCATTGATGAGATTATTGCCAAGGAGCATGGAGGCGTAGGGGTCGTGGGGGTGGCCATGCTACCCAGTAGTTTTATGTTGTTGATGTAACAACTGAACGATTGATGCTTTTAATTTGTGTTTGAATATTTTGATGTAACTTATGGATATTGTTCTACTTTATACAACCTATGTGTAATTTGTGTTATTTCATATTGTTTCCCTCAAAGTATTTACTTATAATTTGATTGTATGCATGTTTAAATCAATCAATATTTGTCGTTTTGCGAAAACAAATATATCAGCCAAAGTATAGTGGTTGGTTCTGTTTCTAAACTAAACAGTTTTAAAATTGTTTGATATAATCTGAAATGGGTGTATTTTTACGCTACAATTTGTCTCTAACATGGTCGTCGGGGGTTTAGAACATTTCGGATTATATATTACGGAGTATTATAAAAGTTTTCAGATTCTACTTTCCAAACCATATTCTTAGAACTCTAGACAAGTATTAGCATAGTTCTTTGCATACCTTCAGTTTCTACACAATTCAAATTATAGGATATGAAACAATGTTTAAATTGTAGAATCCAAACATATGGTATTTTGAAGTAAAAATAGGGTGTGCAAAAAACAGTTAGCGTGTGACCCAATGGAACCCAAGTATGTCGATATAGAGGCCCAAAGAGGATATTTCTTCTATCAATACCCCCATCAATATTATTTAGTGGAAACAATATGAAAACGTGTGTTATAAAAATATCTGAAGAAAATTTTCCTAATTGATTGGGGTGCCGAATAAAACAGCATGTGCTCTATTGTGTGTATTTAGTTCTTGTTCTCTATGTTTGATTATCCTAGAAATACAATTGCAAAGGCAAACAATACTAGAAAATGATATCAGAAGAAATCAAAGAGTTTATTCCAGATTTGAAAATTCAAAGAATTTACTACAAAAGATATGTTTAATAAATAATCTCAATTTGGATTATGAATGTTCCATATCTTCCCTTTCTCAAATCACCCTATTCAAGATATAAAATCTGGCTTCCTGAAAAGAAAAAAAATCCCCTTTTTTTTAGTGAAAATTCAAGGAGAAACGTGAGTTTTTTTATTGAAAAATATCTTTGGTTTTATAAAAAAAATAATATCTTTGTAATTAACGATAATAAAGTCATTTAGAATTAGAATCACCAAGTGCAGCTGGCACCTCTGAAATTGAAAAATATCCCCGATACATCCATGTTTCTACTCTAACCTAAATTTTTATTCATTAAAAAAAAAATCTATGAAGCACGGACACCGGACACAGACACTGACACGCTGACACAGCTAATAATTTGAAAAGGTCACATATTTTAGTGTAAATACAAGTGTCAGTGTCGGACTATGTCCGACATCGGGACACGTCTAATTGGAGGAGTGTCCGTGCTTCGTAGAAAAAAATCATCTAGAATCGTTTGTCTAAAATTATAATAATTCAGCTTTAAAATTGATTATCAAGATTGATGAAGGACTAGTTTGTTTGATCGAGAGTTTTGAGACCACAAAGTGGGTTGAAGGAGCATAACCTAGATTAAACTAAAAGTATTTTGAGAAAAGAAATGCCCGTTGGTCACTTAAAAATCAATTTAAAAACCTTTAAAAGAGAAAAAAAATAGATAAAGTATCTGATAGATGTGATATGTTTAACGATGTGATAGGAAGAAAGATGTAGAAAAAAAAAGATGTTAAATAGGTGTATAAAATTTCGAGATGTTTAAATATAAAAATTGTTTGATGATAAATATTATTTTGTCTTGTGTTGGCACCACAAAGAAAATTCTCGATTTTCACTATGTTAATCTTTATGTGCCACATATCATTGTACTACTTGTGTAACAAATTCAATCAATAAATATAAATTCTATGAAAAGTACTTTTCTTCTATCATGTAACGAATCATATATATGATAACATACAAATTTCATAAAATTAAAAATAAAAGGTAGAGAACATAGTGAAAGTGTGGAACCTGATAGGTCGGAGCTTGTCACTGTGGGAGGGATTGGAAACAATAGAGACTGCATTATTTTTGCCAAGAAGATTCAAGAATTGTACTCCTCGTCGTTGATGATTTGAATTCTGCAATTTCCAATTGAGTTTTGGATCCAAGTGACCAATCTTAAGTCGGAACATAGATGCCATTGTTAGTAGATCAGTCACTTGTTTCCAAAGCACAAAATTATAAGTGCCTCATCAAACTATAAGTGATGGAAAACCGATCTAAACTAACCCTAGAGAATGTTATTGACTAGTATTCTCATTCTAAGTATACTCTTCATATAAATCTTTACTCAACAATTATGGAATTAAAACCCATTAATTTTTTAGTAAATATAAAAATCAAGAATGTCAATAGTCTCATTAGTTTTGTTTTTTTTTTAAGGAAATCTTATTAGTTGGCTACTACTACCTCCGTCCTTAATTATAAGACCCTTTTGAAAAAATAACGAGAATTAAGATAGTGGATATTTGTAGGGGTGTTCGCGGTGCGGTTTGGTTTGGTTCGGTTGATTTTTAAAAAGTCATCCAAACCAAACCAAACCAAACCAATGCGGTTTGGATTGGTTCAGTTGATGCGGTTAATCGCGAGATAAATAAAAAAATTACATTAACTCTAATATTGCCAACTAGTACCAAGCAATTTTAATTATTAAAAAAAAGAACTTGAAGTTCCAAAATAGTATTACAATACCAATAAAAGTTATTTATCTAAAATAACACTACAGTACCAAAATAATATTTAAGAACCAAAAAAGAACAACTTGGGCTTGGGCTTGGGTTCACTTTGGTATTGGGCTAGTACAGTACTTACTTAGTTTAATAACATTGAGTATTTTTGCGGTTTGGTTTGGTTCGGTTCGGTTGCTGAGATGCAAACCGCAAACTGAACTAAACCGCGCGGTTCAGTCTAAAAGTCATCCGAACTCATCCGAACCAAGTGCGGTTTTTTGCGGTTTCGGTTTGGATTGGTTCGGTTTGCGGTTTTTCTATTGGGTTGGTTCGGTTTTGAACACCCCTAGATATTTGTATTAAATATGTTTGTAATTACTATTGTTTTTACAATTTTATCCTTTAAGAGAGAGAATTGGTTTATGTTTTCAACATGTTATTTATTGCTGATTGAAGAAAAAGATGTATAATAAGTAGGGGTAAAGAAATAATTAATGTAGTTGGAAAAAGCAAAGAGGTCTTATAAAAAGGGACAAAAAAAATTCTCAAAAGTTCTTATAATTAGAGACGGAGGTAGTACCATGATTCGATTGGTTCAAGAAATTAATTAAATGATTAAACATATTCGTAAAGTAAAAATATTATTCGATAGAGAAATGTTTTTTTTTTTATATAAATAGAAAAATGTTATTTGTTACAATTACATAGAGTTTTCAGTTTTGTTTATGAAAGATGCAAACAAAAGAGCTTTCTTTTAAGACTCTGCTGCACACATAGAGTTTTCTGTTATTATTTTTACATTTATGTAAATGGAAAAAGAAATCGTGTCAGAATATATGAAAGAAGAAAAGGTTTGTACCCAGAAAGGAAAAAATATAGGAAATCGTCGAGGAATAAATGCAATTAAAGTATTACTATATTGAATTGTAATACCATTAAAAGATATTACAACTGTTTTTGACTGGTACTCACGAGTCACAGTCACGTATGCGTTATAACTTATGTGCATGAACATAATTTCGATTAATTATTTTTTAATTAATAAATAATTGGAGGAAAAAAGTGTTATAAAAAAAATTATCAAAAAAAGTAATGGACAATCTTAAAATCAAAAGAGTTTTAATGTATTAATAAATATGTTGGGTCACTAAAGGGAGGTTAGAACAATCACACAAGCAAGCAAGAGAGAGACGCCACACTTACCCAAAATCTTAAGGAAATGGGTTTATGGGTCCTCTTACTTATAAGGTATTCAACCTTTATTATTTTATCCGACATGAGATATCATATAACTCACACTTATACACAACTTCAAAATAGTCATATAAATTGCTTGAAACATAATGGACAAATTATGAATCAGAAAAAGGTACCTGTATTATTTGTATGGTTGCAGATGTGTGTGACTGTGTATTTATTTTTTTTTTTTGAAGGAGTGTGTGACTGTGTATGTAATGTGCAGATATAAGTTTGATAATTTGGAAAAAAAAAATAGAATATCAAATTAGCTGGCTCACATATTTAACTTGTAGATATGTTGAGTAATTTGTTGCTGTAGGCTATAATCTTTTCTTCAAGTTAGCCCACATGCTTCGTTTGTAGATATTTTGACCTACAAAACAATTAGTATAGAGGTATATTAACGTAGATAAATTGAATTGCCAAATTTTTATTGATTTTGCGTAGTACCTATCAGATCTTGTTATGAAAAATGAAGACAATATTTTTTTGGGGGAAAAAAATATATAAAAAAATATATTGATGCTGAGAATGTATTTAATATAATTGGATTGGATGATAGATCAGTCAGTATATTGACAGCATACATGCATTTCTAAAGTGTAGATGATCCTCATAAAGAAGTGTCTGTCAAAATTGAAACATGTATAGTCAAAGAAAACCTAAAATAAAGTCAAAGAAAAATTTTATAACCAAAATAAGCCTAAGTGGTCAAATTGAATTAGGGCTACAAAAAAAAAAATCTATTTTGAGTGCATTTACACTATTGTTGGTTTTGTGCAGCACTAGAACAATGTAGGTCTAAAAATGCTTCTTCTCATTCTTTTTTGAACAAGACTTCTTCTCATTCTTGATAATTGGTTAACCCTAGAAAATACCCTCATTGCAAAATAACTTGTATGAAATGAATATATTCATGATATTTCTCTTATAAATATTCTGTCTTTGAATTAGAGATTTTAGGAAATCTCCTATTACAGTCAATCGATGGAGATTAATTTATTACCATATATATTTTTGAAGGATTATTATTACCATATATTGTATTTTGCAATTTACAATAGTAATATTTTTTTATGGTGATTCGCTATTGTCCATTTAGGATGCTTGGGTATTTTAAATTTGAAAAGGCTTTCATTTGGAGATAAACCGTGACAGATTGTTCTGAAAGATTAGCCCTAACACATGAATTATAAAGTTTTTTTCCTGAAAGATTAGCCATAACTCATGAATTATAAAGTTTTTTTAATCCGGTATCTTTGTGCGCAATTGTAATGACTAAGATTTTCAGGGTTTTATTCAAACTCAAGACCTCTCGTTAAGCTGAAAGATATTTATTATCATCTCATCCATGTGTTCTTGGATAAAGATGTGAATCAATGTACGAAATGCTAGTAATGATTAAGTATGTTCTCCAAACTATTATGTTGTATGTTATGAGTATTTTTTTTTTCTCCCTACCACGATGATCAATGTGATTTTTTTATCAAGATAATCAATGTTATTGAGAAAATGCTTAATGTTTTTGGTGGGGTCATATGGTGAAGCTACTCATAGAAGTATACATTGACTATCTTGGGACAAGCTTACAGTTCACAAATTTTTCGGAGGTATGAGTTTTAAAGATTTGATAACTTTTAATTTAGCAATGTTGGGAAAGCAAGGATGGAAATTACAAACCCAACCAGATTGTCTAGTATCTAGGATTTCTAAAGCTCGGTATTTTCTAGAAAACATACTTGATGTATATTGAATGTCTGGATTGAAAGCAACACCAACCACTAAATGCATACAAATTGTGAGGATAGTAATTCTGAATTAATTAACTACGGATTTGAAATTTAAAAATCCTGATTTGACTAAACAGTTAATTCATATTCATGTTTTGATTCATGTCTATTCAAAAGATTTGACTTTGAACTTGCATTTGCATGAATCATGCAAACTATCAAGATTTTATTTAAAGTATTTGGTTGATCACAAACCTTGGATGCATAATACAATACATAATTTTTGTAAATTATGTCTTTAACCAGTTTTTTTAGGATTTTTGTTTGAAGACAAGTAAAGTTCTAAGATTATGAGAATTGATAAGTGTCAAAATTACATGATATTGTTGTCCATTATTTAAAAGAACCTTGTTTTTTTAAACATTATAAATTTTGACCAATTATGAATTTCTCGCACTCGTGTGTGCGTGCATGTGTATATATGAATTTCACGAATCATCATAGTTATTAGATCGATATTAATGAATTAAGGGTGCGTTTGATTTGCTAAAAAATGAAGGACAAGACAGAACAACTTCAGTTGTCCAGTGTTTTATTTGTAAAACTGTTTCAGGTACAGGACAAACTGGAGGCAAGAGACAGGACAAAAACTGATATTTTTGCCCCTCAGCAAACCACATCACAACTTTTTGTCTCACGTACAAGTTGTCTAAAATATCAAAATAGCATTTTGTCCCCCAAAAATCGTATAAAACAAAAAATTATTCAATGTCATAAAAATTTGTCCTGGGTTGTTCTCTCTTGTATTGTGCTATTCTTTCTTGTACTGTTTTGTACTGTACTTGCTGTTTTGCAAACCAAACGCACCCTTAAGGTCATACGATGCAAAACCATTGACTAAAATATATTGCACACACTTTAACAATAGAATTTGCTGTAGAATTTGGTTTTCATCCTCTTTATGATAACAATAGGTAATGTATAAACTTGTATTTTATTTTGACGAGAGAAAAAAATGTTGTTGTAATATTTTGAAATATATATACAATTCTTTAAAATGATTATTACATTTTTTAATGTGAAATTAACTTTAAAAAGGTAAAATGGAATGAATGTATTAAATGTAAATATTATTATTATTATTATTACTAGCATTTAAACGGGCACATTCTTATTGCACTAATGCTTATAAATTACGAACATTAGTTTTTATGAAATTTTGATTAAATTTATTTTATTTTTGATTAAAATTAGGGGTATAAATAATAGATATTTTGCACCATTTGTTTCAAAAAGTATAATATCTTTTTCAATGATAAAAACAAAATAACAAGTACAATATCTTTCAAAAAGTATAACAAATATAATATTGAGGGTTATAAGTCACCATTTGTTATAGATTCATATATTGTTTCATACATTGTTTTACATAGAGGGTTCTAAATCACTCTATTTTACTGATTCAACTTTTATTAGGATGATTTTGATTCACCTTAAAACATTTAGTTTAGTAGTATCTAGTTTCTAGAAACCATTTTTTTGATATTGACACAACCATAACATATTACATACATTGTTTCATCGTAGAGAATCTTAAAAACAAACGGGTAAAAAAAAATATAAATTTAGTCATTATTAGATTAAAAAAAAAAAAAAAAACTTGGCTGAAGTCCATTTAGCTGGAATGGACATGGAGCCAGCTCCTACTAACATAAAGAGATTGCATTCTAATCGCATGCTCTTAGTCGTCTGCAACCTTGCAGGCTTGAAATCATTATCAACAAGCGCCATATATATATATATATCCTTTATTATAAAAGCCAGACTTGATGAGCTGGCAGTGTTGCCCTAATCACTCCTGTTTTTCCCTCCCTAATCTATAATTAATGTTAATCTCAACTGCCAACCACACACTAAATCACAGCCGTTGTTTTACATGACCTTTCAGTTACCTCTATCAACCAATCAGATCATCCAGATTAGAACACTTCCCTCCCAAGCTTGCATTTATTTCGGCCTTGGCTGCCAACTACCTGCTATTCCCTTAAACAAACACGTGCAATTAATGTGAACTTCCCATGCAGCAAGTGAATTTGTTTTCCCCGAAAAGTCTCTACAACTCCCCAATCTCATTCTGTACACATGTCACCATGGTTCAAATTCAATTTCTCTATGATCCCTCTATAAATAGTAGTGTACAAACCTGCATTTTTTAGCAAGTAGCAATCATCCATACATTCAAACTCTGCACTTATGGTGCGATTGCATTGCTTGAGAGGTACATTTAATCTTGATTGATTTCCATAAAGTTTAGGTTCTAATCAATTTAGTCACATTAATAATTGTTAGTTCTAATCAGTTGTTATGTGTTTTATTTGCAGCTCCACTGGACCTAAGATTATATCGCTTATACATTGATATTAGTTTAATCTATCTGTTTGATTCTGTAGTTGTTACTCTATGAATCATTTTGTGCTTTGACATTGGGGAAGAAGACTGCCTCTGTGGTGTTGATTGATGAGTGTGGAAACAAGTGGAATTGTATCACTGTGTTCGGGAAACGGCCACATCGCCGCATCAAAATTGGAGGGGGTTGGAAGCGTATGGTTGAAGCACGTAACATACCAATAGGTGTAAGTAACGAAGATCGGTGCTCCAAGGGTTGGGAACAATGATACACTCTACCTAGAAGTCAGACGCCCATCTGTTTTTTGAATTTAGTTGTTGGATTCAGTTTTATTGTTTTTCTTTGGTTGATTTCGTTTTTGTTTCTTTTGGTTAATTTTTGAAGTCTTCTTTCAAGTGGAACAATTGTAGAAGTTGTTGTTTTGTAAGAGTTGTTGATATCATTTGAATTGAAAGAAGCATTTTGGCCTTTGGCATTTTGAATTAAGATGCGTCGTTTGGTTCTGTTCTTGCAATACAAATGATTAAACATGTGTGCCTATGTTTGCTTTCAGTACATTATAAACTCGGACCATTCAAAAATTGCAAACATATAGCGAGAATTGTATCAACCTAACCATATCTTGAGACGCATATTACCGTACTGTAAGCATGCTGGTTTGATTATTGTCTTCAAAAGTTTAAGTACTGTTTAAAAAATTTAAAGAGGTATTTTATCGTGACTTAAGATTTACACGATGAATTTTACTTATGTCCTTATTTGCATCCAGAATGAAATAAATTATAATGTATTCACAATACAGGGGGCAAGACCTTTCAAATCATTCCTTATCATAAAGTTGCCATATGGCAAGCATGCTTCTTTGCCAAATATATCAAGGGACGTTAGTTTAACATGTTAATATAATTGGTGTCCTTAAAATAGAGCTTATATATGAAGTTACATTAGTGCATGTCAGGTTCATTTATCCTACAAAAACATAGAAGGTTCATTTATTTAATGGTGGGAAGTATATTATATAATCATGCTTATGCACTTAGTAAGTGCTTAGATACAATTATATCGGTTTGGCACTTAGTGTAAGGTGCAGTTCAGTTATGTACTCTGTACTTAGGGTATTTGGTCGACATGCTTATATGGATTGGTGCACCTACTTATCAACATGCTGGTACAATTAGTTAATGTTTGTATCAACATGCTTATTAACATGCCGAGTCTTTTTTCTTATGTATGCTACCATCTCATTTTGTTGCTATTGTTGTAGTAGAAGGGAACATATTTTTATATTTTTATAAAACTTTTATTAACTATATATGTTTACATTGTTGTGACTTCTTCTCGGTAGAGACCCGTGCGGTAGCACGGGTTAAGAGTCTAGTATATATATATGCCTGCAGAGGCCGCATTGAAGATTCCTTCAACAATGAGAGGAGCTGAACTATCTTCATCATAAATATGTTGACCACTAACTTATCACAATACCTATTGGAGTTGTCGATGAGAAGAATACTCATGTTGTAGAGATATCACTCAAATTTGCCTACATTAGTTTCATACTTTTTAAAAAATAAACACGTAACTTGTAAATTAAGAATAAGAGCAAAGAAATGTGAATATAATTCACTTTTATGGGTCCAATATGTATAAACAACATCTAAGTATGTCTGTTTTAAAAAAAGCAAAAATAATTTTATTTAAAGAAACGCACCACAACAAAGGATCGTAAGCAAATAGGAGGAGAAAAAACAATTTCAAATTTGCAATGTAGTCAAACATCAAGCCATATCAGTAACAACCCGATTTTCGTTAGATTTATTTTTAATTGTTTTATTATGTGTTTATTTGTGCTTGTGTGTGATTATTATCATTGGGTGCATTTTAATGTGTTTTCGTGTTAGAGAGATAGATTAGTAATTTATAGTGGGGGACTATTTTTAGTGTTTTAGTGAGAACCATTATTTTATTAAGTTACTAGTGTAATAAATAGTTGTGAACCGGTAAGTGATCGTTGTTAGTATTTTACCGTTAAGTGTGTATAAACATTTTAGAATTGTGATTGGGTGGGTTAAGCCCACTAAGGCATTAGGGTTGAGCTCATTTGAGAGTAGCCTATATAAACTTTGTCTTAAGAGAAAATAGCATTTATTTTTCATTTCACAAGATTTTTAGAGAGGTAGAGAGAGAAAGTGCAAGAGAAGAGGAAAATGGTTAGAAGAGGAGAGACTTGAAGACCTAAGAGGTGGTGGTGATTCTAGGAGCTAAATTGAAGTTTTGGCTAGGATTTGTGCTAACAAAGGTAAGGGGGTTAGAATTCAACCATAATCAATTAGTTGTAATTTTCATTAATTGCATGATTAAGTGCTTATTTGAATAATTAATTATTTGTTCATAGTTGTTGAAATTCGTGCTTTAATTGTGGTGATATGTTTGAATGCATGAAATTGGTGATAATTGAATTGTGGTTGGTGAAATTGCATGTTCATAGTATGTGAAAATGTTATACTGTGAATTGTGCTATGTTGTTGTTGAAT
Source organism: Medicago truncatula (assembly GCF_003473485.1). Lineage (NCBI taxonomy): Eukaryota > Viridiplantae > Streptophyta > Magnoliopsida > Fabales > Fabaceae > Medicago > Medicago truncatula. The sequence continues at coordinate 36,862,382 of NC_053044.1, forward strand.
TATGATGAGAATCATGTTTAATTGATGTTTTTGTTGTTAAGGAATATTGTTGTTGACGATTCATGACTTGGGTGTTCATAAATCATGATTTGATGATGAGAAATAAATTGTTGTTGTTGGTTTTGTAAAAATGGGTTGATTTGGTGAATTATGTTCAAATGACAATTGTTTTCATGTTTGATGTGTTCAAATGACAATTGTTTTCAACTTTGGAAACATATTTGGGCATTGGGAGATCAAAATTGGGAATTTTGGGTGAAAAAGGGTTGAAACCCGTAATATTTTTTCTGCAGAATTATGACTATTCGCTTAAGCGAACCGAAAGCGAACAGCAGGTGAACTTTTGTTGTAGCTTCTGGAACTTGTTCGCTTAAGCGAACAAGGTGGTCGCTTAAGCGAACATGCCCAGTTTCAGCAACCTTTGATTTTCGTTCCGGGCTTTAGGGGGTCAATCCGAGCTTTGTAAAATGCTTCTTTCAACTTATTTAACTACTGTTTGAACTCCTAAACCTACTGGAACATGTTTTACTCATTCAAATTTGAGATTTTCCATTTTGGGTTGAATTTTTGGGAATTTCTGATTTTGTGGAAATGAACTTTTGTGAACTAAATGAGATTACAAGTTTAACCTACAGTTCATATAGACTTAGGTAATACTTGTAAAGTTGGTCAAACATCTTAATCATGTTAAACTTAATATTTCGGGTGGGAATGTGAACTTGGGTTTTCTCATACGAACTTAAGTTATTCTTTGAACTAATGTCTAATAGTTTGTAAGTGGCTTAAGCTCATGACTACATGATTGATTAAGATTGATTTTTAAGCTTTCAAACTTTAGTAATGTTACCTTGTTTTGGGAATTATCAACGTTGGCCGTTTGCCACTTGATGCAGACTTTATCGAAAATGGTTCTTTTAAGCCAATTATCTTATGATCTTTAGTGACTAGCCTTATATGACTAAATGAAGATGTGTGAATGGATTGTTATATGTTGGATATGATATTTATCATAAGGTGTTGTATTTTCTCTTTACTTGGAATATGAGAAATATTTGAAGTGGTGAAACTATATGATGTAGTTGATGTTGAATGATATTGATGATTATTGATGATTATGGTGATAATGTGATGACGACTCTTATTTGAATTATGACTTGATTGTTGTGTGGACGTACATACTTGATAATGCAATTGTGGTTGAGATGATCAATATAATTGGAAGTTATCCTTTATATTATTGTGAAAATTATGAGGTGATTTTGCATTGTCGAGTCTTTGCTTGTATGTCCATGCATCATAGTCATGTTGAGTCTTGTAGCTGTAAAAGAGGGGTGCTCTTTTACTTCGGTGATAATTAGGGTTGGGAATAGGCCAGGCCAGGCTTTGATAGGCCTGAGTCTGGCATACGAAAAAATTTGCAGGCCTAAGCCTGGCCTATGACCTTTCATAGGCCTATTTTTTTGGCCTGGCCTGGCCTGAAAGCCTATTTACAGACCTACTTACTATTAAAGTCATTAAACATTCCATTTTATCTACTTTTAAATAGGCTTAATAGGCCTATTTCAGTGTAAGACTTGTCTATCACTACTATAAGGCCTTAAAAGCCTATTTCACTATAAAGCTTTCAAGCGTATTTAAAAAGTCCACTATGAAGCCTAACATGCATAAACAGGCCGGCCTATTAGGCTTCATAGGCTTTTTTGATAGCCTAAGCCTGACCTATTTACTTAAATATGCTTTTTAAAAAGCATAAGCCTAACCTTTTTAATAAACAGGCCAGGCTAGACCAAGCTTAAACAAGCCAGGCCATAGGCCCCTGTAGGCCGGCCTGGCCTATTCCCAACCCCAGTGATAATGTAAGACGGGTGTGAAATCTTACATATGATTTTTTGTTGCACCATGGGTGACGACCTTGAGGTGATTTGGTACCACATGCATATATGTGTTGGACTAGGTGGATATCATGTTGACATGAGTCTTATTTGTGGCATGAGTCCTAAATGTGAAATAATTGACATACTTGTGGATGTGAGTGATTGGTTTTGATATTCGGATTTATCATTATGAATTATTATTGAGATTAAATATTCATGTTAATTATTTGGAACTTGAAATAATTCATTTATGTTCAAATTTATTTTATTGATTATGATTGATGTAAAGCTTACCACCAGTGGTTTTGACCGCCTACCGGTCTGTATGGATGAGTAGACGTCGTGTATGATTAGTTGCTCTGGTGAGTTGCTCGGTGGTTGCTTGGATAGCGGGAGCTATCTCCGCTATCGTGTCTTAGAGTATAGGATAGGCTATGATCTAGGTGTTTGTTTATGATTACTCTAGATTATCTGTTTTGGATTTATTCATGTTTGGAGATTTACCAATTTGTCGGGACTTGAAGAACTTTTATGATTATGTATTTTGATATCATGACAGGTATGCTTTGAAGTATATGGTTTATATCCGCTGCGACTGTTGAGAATTTTTATACATGCATGTTGTTTTGGATTTTGTTAATTACGTAGTGTCTATTTCTTGAATATTTATATTATTCACGTATTTTATTACTTTCAAGAATAAGTTTGATGTTTTATTCTATTGCGTACAACAACTTTTATGATCAAGAATCATATACTTACATATTATTAAATATATCTTTATTGGCCCAACTCTAAATTTGATGGAAAAATCATCGTCCATATTTATGAAACTACATAAAGAAACAAATTTTAAAATTCTTAACCAACCCACGCATATGTTTTCAATTTGATATGTTTCTAATCAATCAATCAAGCAAAACACGTACTACCTCCGATCATATTTATAAGAAAAAGTTAATTTTTTAAATTTATTCAATAATTGATGTACCTAGCCTAAAAATAGACCAAATACATCAACTATTCAATGAATCAAAAAAATAAATTATTTCTTATATATAGGACCGGAGCGAGTATAATACTTGAGTAATAGAGTTCCTCAGTCCTAGGCCATCAAAAAGTTGGTGAAAACACAATGCAACGGTCAACGGTCTTATGGTATTATGACTCTGTGAAGCACCCAAGAGAGATTCCAATGATGATGGGGTGCACCACAATGCCCAATTCCAAAACATGTAACCAAATCAAAACACATTAATTAATGAAATTCAAAATACAAGCAATCCATGATGGAACCGAAACATAAAAGACAACATATTTATGGTACTATATTCTATCATGTGAAATGTTTAATTTGTAGCAAAAATGTTTTCAATTCCAAAACATACATTCAAACACTACAACTATCACATACACTGGGTCAAAGAACAATCCATGGTACCGCTTAACCTAATTTTTTTTTTTATTTTTTAGGGTAAATATCTCTTTTCGTCCCTGTAATATTAGCGAATTCTGGTTTTAGTTCCTGTAAATAAAAAGATTTAGATTTTGTCCCTGTAATTTCAGATTATTCCACTTTTGGTCCCTCCTTTCATCACGTCAGCAAAATCTGCATCAATTAAGTCCTTGTAATTTCAGATTCCTCCCACTTTTGGTCTCTGTAATTTCATATTCCTCCACTTTTGATCCCTCATTTTACGTGTCAGTATGCAGATTCTGCTGACGTGGTGGAATGGGGATCAAAAGTGGAAGAATCTGAAATTACAGGGACAAAATCTAAATCTTTTTTTTAACAGGAACTAAAATCGAAATTCGCTAATATTACGGGGACGAAAAGAGGTATTTACCCTATTTTTTATAATTCTCTAATTTTTAGGAGAAGACATACCTACACAATTTAAATTAAGCACTTATTAAAAAAAGATATTTTTTTAATGAAGAAAATAAATTGAAATTAGCCTGTGGTCGAAGTTGTTGAAACTAATATAAAAATGACTTACACATAACCTTTTCTCTTGGTCCGCTCTTCGAACCCTGTTGGCCACAATTTTCCTTTTTTATTTTTTATTTCTTCATTTCAAAATATGAGACATCATTTAGTGTATCTATTTCTTAACAAAAATGATCACTTGATTTTGTTCTTTGATTTTTTTTTTTTATTGCTTGTTGTTATGCATTATGCACTATAAATTGCCACTATTTAAGATCTGTACAATACATTTTTGTACGATATAATTTATTTTAGTAAAATTCATTGTTTATAAAATATTTACCAACCTACTTTCAACTTCATAATTAGGAGTAACTTACTTGCCAAACAACATTAGCTTTATTCATAAAGTTCTTATTTTTTAACTCTCGATTAAAGTAAGTTTTATGCCCTAAAAAATTTGGGCCAAACGCATCCATAGTAACATAAAACAATGCTCACAAAAAAATAGAATCAATTTACATCTTAATGATCAAGACGAATTTCTATCAAGAATTATTAATTTTCCTATAATGTGATTAAGATATAACAATAATCATCAACCCCTCTACACCAACATTTTGTTTTGTTAATAAAATTCAACTTAATTTTTTAGAAGAAAAAAAAAACACACGCCCGCGCGCACACGCACATGCAACCACAATTTAAACACCTACAAATGCAAACTAAAAACATAAAAGAAAATACATCACCGAAAACATCAACAACATTATTCTACACCAAACCATCCCTAATTAAACCACCACAAATAATTTCAAATCTTAGTTAAATTAATATTCATATTACATGAGCAATGACCCTTTGACGACGAAGCTGATCTCGTGTCCCTGCTCCACAGCATGACCATGAACTTGACCATGACCAAGGTGCCACTCCTCAAATATGCAATGAGATGTGTCTCCACCATCAAAGTCCCCATTGCAACACACGTGACTATATATCCAGTGAAGGGAAAGCCAACACAAAGGTGATCTTTCAGGCAAGGCGAAGTAAGCTTTTCAAATGAATCGGTAAAACATGGTTGAATTCTCTTGCCAAGATAGCACCAACATCAAAAGCTTAAATCATGAAAAAATAGTGTGTCTCCTGGTTTAATGTAGTCACCATAATTCTCTGTAGTGGGATTTAAAACCCTAAAGCACTAGCAACTAGAATTGTTGCTAGGGCTATCAACGTTTAAAACATGGCTTGTTTGATGTTTGTTTGTTCCTTATCTTCTGCGCATGTTCGTTTTGAGACAATTAGAGTTGGGAGAATTAGGAGGATAAAGATAGAAAAGAAAAATCTTTTTTGTTGGAACCTCATCTCGAAGGTTATGACTTAGAAGCAAGGTGTTGATACAAATGTGTTGATTTGTTGTTATGACGTGTAGAGGTAGCTCATTGTCTCTGACTAGAAGGAAGAAAGTTTTATTGATTGTGAGTAATCTCTGATATTTGTGTACTATTTGGTACAGAAGGCCAATTTAATGAGACTAAGCGACTAATGAGTAAAATATGAAAATAATAGCCATAATAATAATAATATATTAAGCTTGTTCGTCTAAAAAAAATTAATAATATTAATAAGAGAAATGATATTTGAATAACCATTTTATGACAATTTTTATGATAACTTTCTCTCTCATACTCACATTATATTTTCATTTTCTCTTTCTATTTGCGTTGATTTTTGTGTCAAGATCTATATTCCTTTATATATTTTGGTTGTTTCACAAATTGTCATATAAAATGGTTGTTCAAATAATATTCCTCTACTCTACAAAAATTAATATATGTTTTTAATACCTTCGTTCCATTTTACTTTTTTTTTTAAGGTTAATTTCACATAAAAAAAAGTGCAATGGTCATTTTAAAATATTGTAACAACTTTTCTTTCTCGTGTCAAAATAGTCGCTCATGAAATACAAAACTATACATTACTTTTATTTATCATAAAGAGGATGGAAACAAAATTTTGCCACAAATTCTATTGTTAAAATGTGTGCAATATATTTTAATCAACGGTTCTGCATCATAAAACCATTATCGGTGGACTCTTCAACATCTTATATATAGCTGTGAATAATATTAGTTAATAGTTCTTGTTCAAAAAATATAAGCTAGTAGTTTCTAAACTTACCTATGTCAAAAAAACATAGTTTTGATACAACCTATATGGAGCGTACAATTTTTTTGAAACTTTAACATATAAGTTACAACAAAATTTCTCATAACAATAGTAAAAAAAAATTAAGTCGTGCATGACATTGGTACACACTAGTTAATCTAGTAACTCTGTGAGATCCATACATATTCAAATATGACGAGTTTGCCATAATATAAATGACAAAAATAACCAACTTGAATAAATTGTGTTAAATTAAAGGTAATCCCTATAATTATTTTTTTTTAGTATATTTTTTTTTCATTTTTGTTTATGTTTTTAAGTTTATTGATGTGTACACTCTAAAATTTTGAATAATTTTTTTACAAACATCGTAGAAATAACAAAACAGATCAATCCATATTGTCCTGCCTCATCATTAACCCGTCTAAAAACGGACGAGACAAACCTGAAGATGAGAAAAATACAAGAAAAGTGGTTGTATTGTGTTGGTCTTTTCAAAACTTTTTCTAAATGTTTGTGGAAAGTGAAAACTAATCAGAGTCGAAAGAAGAATTCAGTTCAGAGTATTAAATAGGGTACATAAAGGGTAGATAAAATTAAAGAGAGAGAATATGAAGTGTTTATACCTTCCATAACCAATGTCATGAAAATATCCGTGTTATCTAGACTCATTAAAATATCAAATTAAAAGTTTCAAAAGATCCCTAAAAAAAAATTCAAAAGTTTTTTTTTTACCGGCAAACTTTCAAATGTTAAGAATCTTACTTGATCTCAAACTCAAAGTAAGTTAAGCACTTATAATGTAGTAAAGTGATTAATTAATATTTGAGAAATGATATTTCAACATCCATTTAGTGACAACTTTTACAACAATTTTCTCTCTCATACTCACATTATTTTTTACTTTATCTCTCTATTGCTATAGTTTCCGTGCCAATACCACTTTTATCTTTGTAAAGTACTGTATAATTTTCAAATAAGTTGTCACCAAATTGATTGTTCAAATAACACTCCTCTTAATATTTAAAGTGATACTTGAGTGTGGTCCCAAAGTACAAAACAACCACACGACACCACCGCATCTATTTAGGCTAAGGTCACTTCTCTTTGAGTCCTTACAAGTAGTGGTTCCCTTTGTTTTTCTGTATGCAAATTAATTGAAAAAAAATGGGGTCTCTTGTGTCTTTTCTGTTCTCTACAAATGCTCCAAAAATGAATCTGTTTCCCATCGCTGTTGCATTTGTGCAAAATGGGACCTACTTCATGCAATGCTGACTATGCCACAGATTCCCTCCCAATGCATCATATTCTTCAATAATCATAATTAAACAACTAGTTTAAATTCAATTAATAAGCTAATAGTTCTCTATTTTCTAATGTACCAGGTTCTCAATTATGCTTTTTTTTTTTTTTTTAAATCATTCTCTTGAACATTTTTGTGTGTCTCAGATTGTTCGATGGTAAGAGGGAGAAAAATCTAACTTGACTCATTTAGATGCCTTCTAATCTATGACACTTCTTTCAACACCAAATTATTTACTAACCACCTATCTCATGTATAAAATATATTTTTTAACTTTACATTGCAAAATATTTAAACTTGTGCAAGCATTGACTAAGTATTTTATACAAGTAAATTTCATTAATATATTATTATTTACTGCAGATTTATTTATGTTCTTTTTTTATGCGGTAGTTCTTTTTAACTAATTAAGAGAAGTGTTATATAGCACAACATGTTGATGGACAAAGATAGACATCATAAAAATCAAGTCAATAGAAAACAAATAAAGGATAGAGAAAGCACTGGTAGAAAACAACAAACAATAATCTAATTTTTGGTTTATGTTGGTTTGTGGATGTTTAATTTGGTTTTGGGGTTGATTTGGTTTTTGATGTCTGGTTTTTCTTGGTGTTTAAAATGTATGGTGCATACAGCATGCATTTGCTTTTCAATGCTCCGTTTATATAATGCGTTTTTTACTTTCTAGTTTCTATCTTATCAGTCCCTATTCTTCTTATACAGAGACTTGATTATTAAAAAAATTTACTGTTAAAAAAATATCATCCAACGATTTTAAACATATTGTGCTATGAATCGTGCACTTAAACTTAAAACTCTTTTTAGTGTATCACTTGAAGGAAAAAGATATCATTTTCAAATCAAACAATTTAATTTATTTTACCATTATTATAAAACATCGCTTCTATATACCATTTTAAAGAATGTCTTTTAGGCCGGCAAGATTTTAATATCTTCGCATGAATATTTCATTATTGATTCTTTTAAAACAAATTCTTCAACCACTTGCTAAAATCATCAAGTGGATTTTTTTTTTACAAGAACATCATCAAGTGGATAAAAGTACTAAATCTTTGAAGTGCGCTATGCGCTATAGTATTCCTTTAATTCATGTACAACTGTTCAGGATTTGAGTTGCTTGCAAGTTGGATCCGTTTGATTCAGTGTTATGAAAAAGAAAAGAAAAATGCTCTAGGTACTATCTCAATCAGACGTTCATCTTGACTGCGTGCAACTGATTGCACGCAGTCTATGGCTTCATGGAATCCAAGTTTAATGTCATGAAGTAAAACTTTATATTGATGGAAAAATTATCGGTTGAGTTATTTAAACATTAATACATATTGTAGCTTAAATTGTATTTTTTGTCCTTTCAGTTGATTTTATGTTTCATTTTGGTCCTTTGAGTTTTTCATTTATTAAAAATGTCTCTTTAAGTTATAATGTAAGATAATTTAACCTTTTACTAATTTTTTGGTCCAATAAGTTACAAACAGATTAGATGTTTTAATCATTTAAGTTACAAACATTAGATACTTTAATCACTTGAATTATAAATGTTAGCCCCTTTGATCCTTTCTATCAATGTTTAATCTTTTAACTTAAGAGATTGAGGTTACTAAAATTTGTAACTTAAAGAAACCAACGTTTGTTACTTAAGTGAAACTAAAAAAATTTACGGGATCAAAGTTTCTAACTTTTGTAACTAAAGGACCAAAATGAAATAAAAAAAAGGCTTAAGGGACCAAAGTGAAATCTTTAAATAATGTAGGGAACCAAAAACTTTGTACTTTAGTGTTCATTGTAATTGTCTACAATAGTATACCACAACTTTTGTTCCACAATATAAGATGGACGACACTCAAGTTCTCATCAATCACATCTTACACCATAGATGAATTAATCACTATTTTGGGTTTATGAATTCAAACTATTGCTTTTGAATGACATTTCAACAAAAATAAAATTTAGTGTACTCTAATTCTAAGATTCTTGAATTTGAGAATTCAAATTAAATTTAAAGAAATGAAAGGAGAATGGAAATGGTCAAAATTTACATATTTATGTCACCTATCTCGATATTAAAATGCCATGCATGCTTTTTATTAACGAGGCATGTTAAACAAATTAACAATGCAAACATAACAAATTAAAAAGAAAGAAAAAAAAAAAACTTGACCAATATCGGACAAAAGTCCAATTTAATTTTGGGAGCTTCTACGGTGCAGTCAGGAAACTGACTTTTTTGAAAAAATTAATTTTAATCTTAATGTTTGATTCATTTTTAAATCGTTGATTATTGATTAATGATCAATAGTAATTCATCTAGTAATGTTTGCAACATCTTGAACTTACATGTACTATTTTATCGTTGACATCTTTAACATGCAAACATAGTTGATGAGATTATGCGATAGTCTTAAGTATTACACTTCTTGGGGTGTTACACTTAAAACAAGGTAGGATAAAATTAGATTAAGTGCAGTCTTGTTAATCTGATGAATTGATAATACTATGGGGACTGAACTTTTGATGTCACCGTACAAATATTGGGGTACTACTCACTACACTTTTGATACTATAGTGTTGACTTCACAAAAGTCATTCTCATAACTTTGCCATAGAATTTTCCTTTTTAATTAATGGATCGCAAGGGTATTTCTGCCTACTTCTATGATATACACAATAAAACAAATTATAAAATTTGGATATTCATGAATTATTTCTTAAAAACTAATAGGCTTAAGCATCAACATTACGACTATGACACATATGCTTATGTTAATTATAAACAGTAGAAAGATTCTGTGTGTTAAGCACATCATGTGGATTTATTATTATTGATTGAACAAGAATAATAAAAAAATAGTAAACTTTAAATAAGAAATTGGGGGTCACGACTCAGATTACGCAACTTACCTGTTAAATATAATATATATTTTTTTATTTTTAACATCTCAACTCAAAGAAAAAGGGAAGAAGATCATTGGAGTGATGACACCATATAAAGACTTCCCAAACCCATCACCATCTTTAATTTCCACACAAAATATACAATTAATCCACCATTGAAAATTGCTAAGATATGAGAATGCATTTTCTCTCTTAATATATTTTTTTTCTTTTTACACATTATGATGACTCAAAATCCAAGGGAAAATACAACAGTTGCTTCAAAATTACTGGCCTAATAAGAATCAAAGAAGTGGATAACCACTGTAGCCAAGATAAAAATTACAAAGCCAGAACCAAAAGAAAAAAAAAAATCCAAGAGTTCATAGAGAAAAAAGAGGGAGCTAGGTATATATAAATATTTAATTAACATATTTAAATAATAATAATTTACCCAGGGACATATGGCTAATTAATATTGCATGCCATCAATTTATCCTTGTTTGGATATATCATATGCTACAAATTTGTGGCAACCACTTTAGACCCAGCTGCAACCACAACTTGTTTCTTTGATACCACAGAACACTTATCTTTCTTCTCATCTTGATTCATCTGCTGTTGACGACACTCTAGACTGCAGAAAGCACTATCTCCTCTGCAAATTTAATTTTTCATAAATTAATTCCAATTATCACACACCCTTCTATATCCACACAAAATTAATAATAAAAAAACTTAGTATGTATAATTAATAAAAAATAGTCTTGTGAACACATCTCATATAGTAAAATGTTGCAGAGACATTTGATACGTTAGGGCACAGGTTTGAACTTGCGTCTGGTATCAAACTTAGTATGTATAAGTTTCAACCAAGACTTTTAGATGAAAAAAAAAGTAGAGAGAGAGATTATACTTGTACATGTAGATGTCACGACCAGGTACCAAACGACGTTTACAGAGAAAGCAAGAGCGTAAGAAATCAGGGTTGTGAGTCATATCAGCTGAATTTCTTCTAAGGTTTCTAGGTGATACCATGGACATAACCCTGCTCTGATCTGAACCGTTGATTCCAGGAGAAGTTGGTGGATATGGACCGTACGGACCAACACCAGGTCCATGACGGTTGAAAAGGTTGTTGTTGTTATTGGGATCTTCTTCTGTTGTTACTGTGTTCAGATCGAAGGTTATTTCTGACATACTTGTTGTTCTTTTCATTGGTGGACGAGGTCTCTTCCCTAACATCATCTTCTTACTTCTTTTGTATTAGTAAAACCTTACTTGAAGAAGAAGAAGAAGGAAGATGAATGATGAAGAAGAAAAGAGAGAGTGAGAGAAGAAAAGAGTGAAGCTTAAGGGGATAATAAAACAATAACCTAAAACTGAGGAATGAATCTAAGCCGTTGATTATAAGATGAGTGTGATATTCATCATTAAAAAGAAATGAAATCTCACGTCAAACACATCCTTTTCAAATACAGTACTATACCATCCTTTTCATTTTAATTATTAATTATTGTAACTATTCGAGCTGCATTATTATTATGATTATTCGAGTTGCATTATTATTGTTGTTGTGTTGTGTCGTGTGTGTTAGTTTTCTTTTTGAATTTTATAATGTCAAATTGCCAATTGTACTGGAATTGGGAATTGGGATTCTTTGGATTCGAGTGTCCAAAATAGAAGTCACTTTGTGTTAGTCTTATTGGCCAACCAAATGTTCGCATCATTGTACGAAAGATTGAATGGAATCTACCGCATATAGTAATAGTAATTCAATATTTTTCAACGGATTGGGTAAGAATAATGTGCTCATCTTCATCGTAATTAGTTTCATTTTATTCAAACTCATTACATCATTGTGCAAAATTAACGTTTTGTTCTTATTTATAACCGTGGGAACATATGAATACGCTAGTGTGTGAATTAAAAAATTGTAAAAGACACATATCGGAGATACACACAATATTGGTGTGTATATATATATATATATATATATATATATATGCACTAGAGGTCCTCGTGGTAGGGACAATGCATAAAATATGCAAGGTTTTAATTTGAACTCAGGCACCACCAAAAAAGAAAAATATATGCACTAGAGATAAGCTGTTAAAAAAAATATATGCAGTAGAGGTAAGATATTTAGGGTGTGCCATAAGACAAGGCCGTATATTAGGTAGGACGAAAAGAGCAACCGTTCTAGGCCCTAAAAGATAAGTATAGAATAAGTTCTAAAAATTTTAAAAAGTGTAAGGTATAATATTATACTTTAAAAAATAGGCTTAATAGCAGTTATGGCCCCCCTAAGTATTAGGAAGTTGCAATTTTGACCCCTTAACAAAATAAAATACAATTCAGCTCCCTAAGTATTGCCCATTTTACAGTTTTGGCCCTCAGGTCAATTTTAATCAAGTCAATGCTGACGTGGACGGCACATGTGTAATTTTTTTTAATTATTAAAAAATAAATAATTTTTTAAAATTAAAATAATAATAAAAATAAATAAAATATAGCAATGAAGACTATGAATCTAGTATGATTGTTGTCAAAAAGTCTTACATTTGATATGAGTATAGAGTTGACACTTTATAACTTCCAATAAAGTGTCGTAACTTTAGATAAAGACAATATAATGAGAATGATAATGATGAGCAAATAGAACCACTCGATAAATCTTTTAGATTCAGACATATTTTAATGGTTGTTGATATGATAATAACTTCAATGAAAAATAAAATTGAGCAGTTAGAAGTATTTGAAAGTATTGTTGGTTTTTTATTTGACGCAAGAACTTTGAAATCATTGGATAATCATTTAGGTGTAGGTTACAAGATCGAGACAGTTTGGCAGCAAGTTTACACAATTTTTTCATTTTTTAACGATATTAAACGTTGTGGAGGCTTGTATGTGACATACATGATTTTTTTTTTCTTTCAGAAAACAAACTACACTTCCTGTCAAAAAAACAGAGCTACACAAGTTTTTTTCTTTCTTTCGTTGCTTTTTTTCATTGTGCTCTACTTTCTTTCCTCTTTTTTAATCGATACTTTTTTAATTTCTTTAGCCAAAAAATATTTTAATTTATTTTTGTAAAATTTAACTTTTATTTTACCTTTTTTTAACGTAAGAGGCCTCATTTTAATATTCACTTTAGGCCACATAATTTATTGGACCGACCCTGATGTTTGCTTCGCGGCCTGTATGTTTTAGCTAACTCATGCGTCGGCCTTAAACGAGGTTTGATCAAGTCGTTTGTTTCCCAACGATCGCAAAATTTGAGACATCCTTTTTTAATGTTGTTTTGGTTTTCACATTATATAAAGGGTGCTCATATCTCATTTCGATTCATACTAAAACCCGCATTTTCGAATTTTCTCTTTTCTCCGTCTTCAGCTCGGCGCGCTTTCGAGCCACTTTTTCATGTTTCTGTGTACCATATATATATGAGCGTGTATTTCTAGCTAAGGGATCCCACAGAGAAGTGAGACTCTAATACATAGCTAGATTGTTTCATCCTTTAGATGTTTGATTAAAGATCTGCTTGCATAATTTTTGGGCAGGTGTTGCGAAACTTCTCAAAGGGAGTAACCTGGTACGTACTCACCTAGTAATCTCTTCGATAGCTAAAATGTTTCTAATTTTTATTTTATCAAGTTACAACAATCTCAAGGCATTTCTTTTCCATCATGTCTACCAAAGAAATTATTGGCTCTGGATTTGATGTTCCTGACTACAGAAAACTACTTCGGTTTGATGGTAATCACTTCAAAAGATGGTAACACAAGATGGTGTCCTTCTTGACAACATAAAGGTTGCCAATGTTTTGAAGGATGAGATCCGGTAGTGTTTGAAATAGATGAACAAGTAGAAAAAGATAAAAAAAAAGCTTAAGAAATACTCATTTGGAATGAATACAATTACCTCTAATAGAATTTTATTCTTAATGGATTTTCTGACGATTTGTATGATTACTATAGTGTGTGTGAGTCTGCCTAAGAAGTTTGAGAAGCTCTAAAAAAGAAGTATGAAATTTTGGAAGTTGGTGATAAAAAATATGTTGCAAGTATCTACCTGACTACCTCAAATATGAAATCATTGAGGTAGCTATTATCACTTGAAGTTCTGAAGTTGCTATTATCATAGGAAAAAAATGCTCAGATGACTAGTTTAAAGTAGCTATTATCATAGAAAAAATTACCCTTCATAGAAATACCTCAAAAATATTATTCGAAGAAACAAAACCGATGAATTTTCTCTAAAAAGTATCATAACCCACCTCTGCTTTGAGGAATATTATAGAAAGCAAATAAAAAATGTGGAGTGTTTGTCATCTCGAACAACAATAATAGAAAGAAATTCACATGTGACGATCTTAAGTCGGTTGATAAACCTTTTAAGAATCAGAACAAGGCTATGAATAAGAACTCCAACCATAACAAGGGAACCTTTAAGGATCCAAAATGTAAATCGACAACCACCTTCAAGAAATGACACTAGGTCACAATTCACTTGCTATATATAGTTGTGGGAAACAAGATCATATATACTCCGCAAGCCACCTTGAGTGACTAGTAATTAATTACTAGGATTACTAAGATCAACTATGTTGGTGGATCAAATTGTTAGTGGATCGACACTGGTGCCTCACACCATATTTGTTATGATCATGCTATGTTTAAAACATACAAAGGTGCTCAAGATATGAAAATGTTGTTGGGACATCCGCACATCATTAAAGTTGTTGGAATTAGAGACGTGGAGTTGCAATTCACATCCCAAAAAAAAGTTATTTCTTAAGGATGTGTTGTATGCTCCAGAGATAAGAAATAATCTAGATTCTCAATTTCTAATGAACGAGGTGTTGATGATAATAATAAAAAATGTGGAGTGTTTGTCGTCTCGAACAACAATAATAGAAAGAAATTCACATGTGACGATCTTAAGTCGGTTGATAAACCTTTCAAGAATCAGAACAAGGCTATGAATAAGAACTCCAACCATAACAAGGGAACCTTTAAGGATCCAAAATGTAAATCGACAACCACCTTCAAGAAATGACACTAGGTCACAATTCACTTGCTATATATAGTTGTGGGAAACAAGATCATATATACTCCGCAAGCCACCTTGAGTGACTAGTAATTAATTACTAGGATTACTAAGATCAACTATGTTGGTGGATCAAATTGTTAGTGGATCGACACTGGTGCCTCACACCATATTTGTTATGATCATGCTATGTTTAAAACATACAAAGGTGCTCAAGATATGAAAATGTTGTTGGGACATCCACACATCATTAAAGTTGTTGGAATTAGAGACGTGGAGTTGCAATTCACATCCCAAAAAAAAGTTATTTCTTAAGGATGTGTTGTATGCTCCAGAGATAAGAAATAATCTAGATTCTCAATTTCTAATGAACGAGGTGTTGATGATAATAAAAAATGTGGAGTGTTTGTCGTCTCGAACAACAATAATAGAAAGAAATTCACATGTGACGATCTTAAGTCGGTTGATAAACCTTTCAAGAATCAGAACAAGGCTATGAATAAGAACTCCAACCATAACAAGGGAACCTTTAAGGATCCAAAATGTAAATCGACAACCACCTTCAAGAAATGACACTAGGTCACAATTCACTTGCTATATATAGTTGTGGGAAACAAGATCATATATACTCCGCAAGCCACCTTGAGTGACTAGTAATTAATTACTAGGATTACTAAGATCAACTATGTTGGTGGATCAAATTGTTAGTGGATCGACACTGGTGCCTCACACCATATTTGTTATGATCATGCTATGTTTAAAACATACAAAGGTGCTCAAGATATGAAAATGTTGTTGGGACATCCGCACATCATTAAAGTTGTTGGAATTAGAGACGTGGAGTTGCAATTCACATCCCAAAAAAAAGTTATTTCTTAAGGATGTGTTGTATGCTCCAGAGATAAGAAATAATCTAGATTCTCAATTTCTAATGAACGAGGTGTTGATGATAATAAAAAAAAATTCATCTTAAATTGATCTTTTAATGATAACAAACTTTATTGAAATAAATAGATCAAGGTTATTCTAATATATGTTGTTTTCTAACAAGTTTCTTTAAGTGCTCTTTAGAAAATGATATTACAAATGCATATATATCGAAAGAAACAAGAATCTCAACAACACCAGGTGCTAAGAAGGACTTAAAAAATATCAGAAGCACTTCAGAATGAGATCAGAAGCGCTTTAGAATGAGATCAGAAGCATATCATGCACTACAATATTGAAGAACAAGACTCATTAAGAAAATATGAGATCAGAAGTTGATCCATGTCAATCTAATTAGGAACACAATTCTTCAATAAAAAGGAACTTTAGAATATACATCAGAAGCATTTCAGAATGGCTAAAACAGAAAGTTCACAATCGATGCTCGACATTGATTCTCATCTCATAAGTCAAGATCAATCTTTTTGAAAAAAATAATTGGAAATCAATTGTACTAAAGGTTGCAGATTAGGTAGATCATAATTGCAAGTCAAGAGATGCAAAAGATTGAAGTTATAAAGATCATAAGCAAATTAGAATGACATAAAAAGCAATGATTCAAAAAACACCAAAATAATTGATGGAAGAAACATGCCTAAAGGTGTACAAGAAGATCATAATCAAACATGAAGCTGGCAAGAGTCCAATTACATGGTCTATACATTATAGGAGGATCCAGCAAACCTCCAAGAAGTTTTGTCTTCTTTTGATGCATATTAGTGGCAAGAGTTCATAAATAATGGGATGGATTCTGTAGAGTGTAACAAGACCTGAAATTTAGTACACTTGCCTTCTTATTGCAATTCTATAGGTTATAAACAAATTTTGAAAAGAAACTAAAAACATATGGAACAATTGATAAATACAGAGGTGTTGAGATTTGGCTTCAAATTTGTGGTCCGAAAGAACAGAGAAATCGTGACACGAATTTGGCATCGTGACACGATTTTGTGATGCCGTGAGCTGGTTTGCAGGGTGCCAAATCGTGACACGATTTTGTGGAATCGTGACACGATTTTCAAACTTGCTGGTTAAGTTTTCAGGATAAGGTTGGTCGTATCTTGGGTCGTACGTATCAATCGTGACACGATTTGGAAATTGTGGCACGATTTTATCAGCTGAAGACTGGTATTTAAGTGTTCTTGTGCAGATTTTGGAGTAGAGCTTGAAGAGAGAGAAACTTGGATTACAAAGGAGAGAACTTTAGGGTTGAGTGTCTTTGTAGTGAGGATCTCTTGGGTTGAGAAACATTGTAAACACCTTGGGTAGTGAGATTTCACCATTGGAAGGATCAAAAGCTTCCTTTTGTGTCTTCTCTTTTAGGGTTCATTATTGAGAGAGTGGGAAACACAAATGGGTAGAAATTAGGACTTGTTCTTGTGTAAGCTTGCAAACTATTTTTCTTGTAACACTTTCATCATAGTGGATTGGAGAGCTGCTCTCTCCCCCAGATTAGGTCATATTGGACCGAACTGGATCAACAATCTTTTGGTGTGTTTGTTTCTTCTTTCATTGCTTATCTTTATTGTTTTGGTTATACTTGTGGTGTTGCTCTACACTAGACTAGGTCTGTTTTTTGTTGTTGTTGCTTGGAGACACTTTACACATTGATTACCACTTCCTTTTACTCCACACATCTTTGTTTACATTGGTGTGAGTTTGTCCGGATTCACAACAAGAGGCATATATAAACAAATTTTGAAAAGAAACTAAAACGTGACATTGGAAAACTTTTAACCGGGCCAATGTACGTGATGCAAAAATTGGTTTTATTCCATATATTCAGATTGGTCAGATCATTCAGTATGTGACATAGGTAAGCTACCACTTCCTACATATTAATGATTGTGTTGGTCTTATTACTCCTCTTTGTAGCCTCCGCCAACCTTCGTGGTGGTCCTTTGTCGCCTTATTTATATATATTATACGTTCATATGGCCTCGCTACTTACATCTGCATCAGAAAACCAGAGGTCTCATCAATGGTGCTCATATATATATATATATATATATATATATATATATATCAGTAGAGGAAACCCCTCAATCAGTCACTTATCTTTGAGGATGATAACTTCCTTTTTTGCAAGCTATCATTTCCGAAGTTGCTACTCTGAAAAGTATACTTGACACTTACGAGACATAATGGTCAAGCTATCAACTACTAAAAATCTGCAATAGCTTTTAGCCGCAACATTGATATTACTTGCTGAAATTATGTAAGAATATTCAAAACTGAAATTATGCATTAAAAATTGATACATTAATCACGAACCCTCAGGAAGCAACAAATATATGTAAACTCGATCAATTGTTTTATGGTTGTCTCTCTAGCTACCAGTTTTAATTTACATAACCATGGGATACAATACCAAACTAAATGTGTCATGTGTAGCTGTACGATAAAAGAAGACATCCATGCACGGTTTCCTTGATTGTGTACACTCCATCAAATGCTAGAAGGAAGTGAACCTTTGAAGCAAAATAAGTAGCAACATTTATTTGTGAGTGACAACTTTTCTAGCTTCATTTTTACCATTATTGCATTGCAGGTCTTGATGCTAATGCCAGATCTTGTTTCACATATATTATTTGGAGCATTTAGCGTACTCACAATGCTATCTTTGGGAGAGAAAAACGGTCAAGGAAACTAATACTTGTAAACTCACTTTGGATACTGTTTGTTACGACATGTGGTGCAACAATGCCCTTGGGGACCCTCCAACGCCATCTCAATGCTCAACAACTAGCTTAAATGCGATGTTGATTGCGCTTACTATAAAGTATGTATCACGGTCAAATTCAAATACTTTTTTTTTATCATCATCTAAATTGTACTGATTTTATTATCATTGATGAAATGAAGTGAGTTACATCGCCTAAAAGAAAAAGAAACTTTTATTTACATGTTTTGCCGTTCCTTCTAGGAATGGAAAAAAAATCATACGGTATTTCGTTTGACTCAATTAAACGAAAAGAAACAATAGTTTGAGACATCCAATTATCTTTTAATAGCATAAAAAAAAAATGCGAATTTGACTGGGACCGATGCAAGTGCATCCTATTGGAGACAACTACCACAACTAAATGTTTAAATATTGTATTAGTCTTTGCATTATTTGATCATTTTTTTATTAATTTTTTTTTTAAAAAGCTAAAATGAAATATATTACCATAAAATGTCCTCCCTAATAAAAGGTGTATCAAAGAAAAACAACGGTGTCAAATCTATATTTACAAAGTAGAGCAACTAAGCAATGAAAACAGGAAAGGAAAAAAAAAAAAAGTATTAGCCTATGTCCAGAATGATGAATGAACTCTGCCACCAACCATGTAAATTGAAGGGAAGAGAAGCAAACTTCGTCTTCAATCACATGAATGCGTGTGACTTACTTCTATCAACCACCTACATAATTGTGCATCTTTTGCCTTTTAATAATATGTTATTTCTTTCTTTCCAATTTTTTTTATTAAAAATTAAATATTGCCCCCGGTAAAAATTGTTAAATAGTTTTATTTGAAAAAGAAATAAGTGTATAATATAACTATGTAAAGATAAATTAATGAACGATTATTCAGTCACATACATAAAGAAATATTTTCTTTTATAATTTAAAAATAAAATTAACGCCTAAAATTAGTATAAAAAAAAATGATATTTCTCTCTAACTCTCTCTTATAGTGACAAATTTAGAGAGATATTTTACATTTTTCTTCTCTAAATTTTTCACGCTAATTTAATTGAGAAATGATATTTGAACAACCACTTTTAAACAATTTTTGTGACAACTTTCTCTCTCATACTCTCATTATACTTTTATTCTCTCTCATTCCTTTTCTCTCTATATTTTATTATCCAATAAGAAGAGAGGAAAAAAGGTTGTCAATAGAGTTGTTTGATTTTGGTTGTCAAAATATCACTCCTCAATTTAATTTGGCTTAAATGCGCTTTTGGTCCATTAACTAAAAAAAAGATTGTTTGAGTGAGTACTTTATATTTATCTTTGTTATCTATTTTGGTCCCTTCTGTTAAAAAAATTGAAAAAACCGTTAGGGTTTATATTATTCATCTTCTTCCTTCTCCTTCCATCATCTTTTTCATGATCTTCATCATCAACAACATACCAACCCAGAAAAAAAAAATCATCATCATCTTCATCAAATCTATAAACATAATCAATTTCATAACTCAATCAATATAACTAATTTTTCCATTAAAAACATCCCTTTCAATCAAAACAACACAATTTTTCAATCTCCCTAAACCAAATCAACCAAAATCTTTATATCTAATCACCACAATTTTTTTTAAATCAAAAACTACTCTCCACCACCACCTGCGCACTACTCACCTTTGCTTCATTTCCTGCTAATATCTCCTCCCTAATTCTTCTCCACACCCCCAACTAACTACTCACTCTTCTAACAAACTCCTCCCTATAGGACTCTCCGCTACTGTCGTTGTTGTTGTCGTTGTCAGAAGCAACAAATCAAGCTCAATTTCTTGTTCCTCTTCTTCTTTTTGGCTCGCAGGAGCAGTCTCATTTGATGAGTCTCTCACCACCGGCGAGTTCTAGTCCCCAGAGAACATAAAAAAAAAAAATCACCACAAGCCTCACCAAGTCATAACCAGAGAGAGATTTTGATGAAGATGTATACACTCTTCTAACTCCACTCAACCTCTCTCCCTCATCAATTCCTCTTTACTCGACCCCAGCCAAATCTAAGAAATTGCAGTAATGGGTCAAGTAGTAGAAGCAGAGAGAAGAAAGGTTATTTGCGGAGATCTATGGATCTTAAGATTGAACAGTTGAAAGCTGAAATTTTACGATTGAGTGAGTATTATAAGGTGAGGATATTAGTTCATTGATATCTTTAGAAAATTGTTGTTATGTCTAGTTGTTGTGGTGTTGGATTTGGATTTGTTGTGGGCGAGCTAACTCAGTGAGTTGGTTGATATCTTTAGAGAAGCACAACGGTTGTTGTTATGTCTAGTTGTTGTTAGAGAGAGAGAGAGAGAGAGAGAGAGAGAGAGAGAGAGAGAGAGAGAGAGAGAGAGAGAGAGAGAGAGAGAGAGAGAGAGATTGAAGAAGGAGGGAAAGTGAAAGAATGAAGGGAAGAAGATGATCTAATAAAACATCTATGTTAATTTTTCGGAACTAATAAAATATTATAGATTTTTCGACGTGTCTTTTTCCTTTTCAAGTTTATTCTTTTTAGGGTTAATTAAGTTTTTGGTCCCTATAAATATATGCAGTTTTGTTTTTAGTTCCTATAAAAATAAATCACAATTTTTAGTCCCTACAAAATTTTCTGTTAATGTTTTTAGTCGCTGTTAAATTAAAATTTGTTTAATTATACTTAAACTTCTAAATTTTTGAAAGATTTTTTACATACATGTTCATAACATCGTAAGACACTCTTTTGTAAAAAAAATTTAGTTTTTTAACATGTAATGAATTAAATATGAATTTTTCTAAAAGCCAAATTTTCAAGATTATATTAATGAAAACTTGGACCTAATAATAAAATATTAAATTACTTTTTTGCGGAGGAACTTTGTATAATATTCTAAGTAAGTATGTGAAAAATATGTTACAAATTTAAAAGTTTAAGCACAATTAAGCAAATTTTAATTTTGCAGGGACTAAAAGTATGTGTTGGTCCTGTTAAATTAAAATTTGTTTAATTATACTTAAACTTTTATATTTTTAAATGATTTTTAATAGATATGTTAAGAACATTATAATAATCACTTTTATAAAAAATTAGAATTTTTTAACATGTAATGAATTAAATATAATTTTTTAAAAACGCCAAAAATTTGAGATAAAACTAACGAAAATTTGGACCTAAAAATAAAATTTTGAGCTAATTTATTGTGGCGGAACCTTTTATAATGTTTTAAACAAGTATGTAAAAAATCATTAAAAAATTTAAAATTTTAAGCATAATTAAACAAATTTAAATTTAACAGGGATTAAAAACACTAACGGAAAATTTTGTAGGGACTAAAAAGTGTGATTTATTTTTATAGGAACTAAAAACAAAACTGCAGATATTTATGGGGACCAAAAACTTAATGAACCCTTCCTTTTAAAAGCTTTTTTGTTTAAAGTTTATCATTTTTATTTGATTAAATAATCAAAATTTTCAAATATTTATACTTTTATATAAAAAATTGCTACCTCTTTTGTTGTAATGTTTGTTTTTCTTCTGATGTTACTCTTCCTTTAATCTTTTTCTTTTACATTTTATCATTTATTATCAATCAATAATCTTCTCAAATTGTTTGTTAAAAAGTTAATCTTTTTCGATTGGATGTCTCACAATTTTTTCATCCACTTATTCCTTACAAAAAATAATATCTAAATCAGTCCCTAACTCATTATTACAACATAAAAGGTAAGTGCACAAAATAAAAATATCAAAAATTAAACTGAATCGTGAGAAAATTACATGAATTAAATTGAACTTTTAGTCTATTTATACCATAAAATCAACTAATCCCTCAAGTTGAATAAACTACCATAACTCCCTATCTCAAAGATTATTGCATTTCCAAAGCTGGATTTAGATTATTTATAAAAGTAATTTGATAGGTAGGGTCTGTTTGGTAACACCCAAAAAAGAGTTTTTAGCTCTTAACTTAGAGCTTATAAGTTCGTTTGACAAAAAAAGTTCTGTTTGGTAACACTTTTTCACCATGAGCTTATAGTTTATTTCATGAGCTTATAAGCTATTTTTCAGAAGCTATTCCAAGTAGCGTTTGAGCTTATAACTTATAGTTTTTCACTTTTTCTTCCAATTTTACCCTTATTATTTCAATTAAATTCTATTTTTATCCATTATAATTTTTATAATAAGCTACGTAATAAAGACTACTATCCCTTTATTTCCAATTTTTGTATATATATCAGCTGACTTTTTTTTTTGTTTTGAAAAAATATATACCTTCGTTTTTTTTTTTACGAAACAAAATACTATTACTCTATTAGTGTTACTTTTATTTTTTTGAGGTAAGTATTTTTTTAAAGAAAAATTAGTTTACAAAATTACAAATACTTGAATATTAATTGATATAATTTTTATTATGAATTAAGAATACCCTTCATGTCATTTTACATTTATCAGCTAGTTGAACCGCTATTTTTACCAAACATTTCAGTTAGCTTATCAGCTAAAAGCTATCTGCTAGCTTATCAGCTATCCGCTATTTTTACCAAACAGAGCCGTAAAAGTTTAGAGTTTTTCTAATTACACCCTATTTAATCCTGGTTATACCCCAAAATGACAAAATTACCTTTTCATAAAATTTAATTTTCAAAAAGTCTTTTCCTTTTTCTCGGTTACATCCCAAAACACCTCTTTAGTTTAAGCAAGTCATGTAAACTTAGTTTAAGTAGGTCATGTAAATTGAGTTTAAGTGTACATACTTAAACTCAGTTTAAGTAAGTCATGTAAACTTAGTTTAAGTGGGTAATGTAAACTGAGTTTAAGTGTACATATTTAAACTCAGTTTAAGTTTAAGTAGGTCGTGTAAACTCAGTTTAAGTCATGTAAACTAAGTTTAAGTGTACATCTAAAAGTTCAACCTTGCTTAATGATTCTACGTAATCTCAATTTAAGTATGTACATGTAAATTTAGGTTAAGTAGGTCATATAAACTGAGTTTAAGTGTACATACTTAAACTTAGTTTAAGTAAGTCATGTAAACTAAGTTTAAGTAGGTTACGTAAACTAAGTTTACATGAACCTACTTAAACTGAATTTAAGTTAACAAGAAGAAAATTGAAACTAGCATTACTGTTGTACAGTACAGTTGAATAAGAAGAAAATTGAAACTAGCATTATTGAAAAAGAAGAAGAAATTCGCAATCGAGTATGGATGAAAAATGTTTTGATTCACTCTTTAATCTTCTATAACAGAGATTGATTGAACATCAAGTTTGTTTTATCGTTTCTAGATGAAAGATGGTGAAATTTTAGAGTGACAATGAATGAAATCAAGATATTAAAATAATTTATATAAATGCCAATTTTAGTATTTTTAAAAAATTTTAAGAAAATTTGAGTGTAACCAGAAATATATACGTGTAAATAAAAAAAGTCAAAAGTTTACAATTTGTAATTGTTTTATTTTTATCCATAAAAGTTTAGAATTGGATGTTAATAATAGGAGGAGACTTTGATTATAAGGCTACTCAAATGTGGGAAAAGTGTAAGAAAGTGATGAAGCCAAAATTATCGGCGCGTCACGCGGTATTCATAGATGCATTCTTCTTTTACATTATCAAATGAACAGTTTGTTTCCACTTGGAGTCACATGTAGCAGCACCGACAGCGCCAGCTACAAAAACTATAATTATTTCCAAAACACCGCCAATCTTTTATCCTCTACTATCCCATCGTTCTCTACACCCCACATCCCCTCTTAAATATAACCTTCAATTATTCTATGTCTATTTAATTATTCGTCACAAAATTTATTTCAAGATTTTGTCATTTGTTGTTGTATAGAGTAAATCAAACCTCCCCAAAGAAAGAACACTTAAGATTTTGTGATAATGACGTGGCACATTATAGTAGCAAGACCACGTTAATTTACAATGCACTCCACTACATATGAACATACGCCACGCGCTTTAGTTTTATCTTTTTCCCATTCCTCCAACTTTACTCCACTGACACACCCTTTTAATTGAAAATCTTGAATCACACAACTACATAAGTATACCATTTCTCATTCTTCTTCTTCTATTCTCTATCTTCAATCTTCATCCTTCACTATGGCTTCAAGAGGAGCTTTTTTGTTGTTTTTGTGTGTTCTTCCAGCGATGGTTATGGCCATTCGCCCAGCCAAGAACCCTTTCTGTTTGAAGGGTCGTGTTGTATGTGACCCTTGCCGTGCTGGTTATGAAACTTCCGCTATCACTCACATTGCTGGTAACCCCTTTTTACTCTCAGATCTCTTTCTTAAAGTACTTTAATTTCTTTAATTTCTTTAATTTTTGGAAATGGTGTTTGTTCATTTTCAATTTTGCTTTAGATTTTAGGATTTTGAATGGAATAGAGGAACATGGTTTTCTTTTCCAGATAATGGAGTATCAGATCTGATCTGCTTTCACAAATAAGTGTAATATAGGGAAATAGATTTGTTTAGAATTTAAGCTATTGTTTTGATTTATTTTTTGTGTAGTAGTATGTTGGATCTAGTAATTTAGTCCCATAATCTTATTTTTTAAAAATAACTTTTTTAATTAATGGTTTATTACTATTATTATAATGTTAAATGATTGACCTTGCTGAGTGAAATCTTCAAACCAGACTATTCGAAACAATAGATTGTTTTTACTAGTTAGATATAAGAATATTCAATTTCACATTTTTAGGTTTTTTATCATTTTTTATTATTATTATTATTTTGAATATTTTGTTTCGAATGCATCTAGAGATTAATCAGTTGAATACAAATATATTATATGATAGAACATTATGGGATCGTTTGATTCATGTAGCCATTGGTTGTTGCTGCTGCTGTTTATTCTCTATATATACAAATAAAATCAGAACAACATAAAAATGTTTAATCAGAAGTATAAAGAAGGGAATTCTTATAATTTATAATCCTCATGGAGAACATTTTCCATATGGTAGTTTGTTAACACAATATTATGTTTGATTAATGAATCTTTTTAGGTGCTGATGTTATGCTGGTATGCAAGCAAAGGATCACCAACGAAGTTGTGTTCACAAAGCCAGGGAAGACTGATGCAACTGGAGAATATACAATCTATGTGGATCAAGATCGCGCCGATGATGTGTGTGATGTGCAGCTAATAAACAGTCCTGAGCGTAGTTGCAGCGAAAAAGCACCTGGACGTGACCAAGCACGCGTTATTCTCACCCGTTACAACGGCATTTCCTCTAATGACAGGTTTGCCAATGCTATGTTATACATGGCAGAGGAGGTTGCTTCTGGCTGTGCTGAAGTCCTCAAGCAAATGCAGGAATTGGATGAAGAGAATTAATTAATTAATTAATTCCTAGTTTATTTACCTTGGATTTGGGTTTCCTAATGTCTGTCTATTTGATTCAATCTTGATGATGGAGTGTTAACTCAACTATCAGTTTATATATATATGTTATTGGACCATGCTAAATTATATTATTTGTTGAGGATCATGTGTCTTGGAGTAGAAGATTAGTCTCAGTTCTGTTGCTGTGGTATTAAGTACTATGTTTTTATTATATATTGAATTCTTTCATATGATGGTTTTCGTTCTGTGGATGGCTTTTATTTTTCAAGAATGATGATTTGTTGCATAGAGCCGGCTATTCTTGAATTGGCTTTGGATTCTTTGAAATTTTACACAATCATGTCAAAGTAAAATTGTTTCCTAACATATTAGTGTAATTATGTCATATTTGGTTTGCCATTTGATTTGTTTTTCATTTGAGTTCCTTGGTTTCACTAATCATATTCTTCTATTGTCATTAAGATATCTACTCTTCCTTTTTAGCAATTAGTATATGTACAAGAGTAATTTTGAAGAGAATCATTCAATCAATTTTGCAGTGAAAAAACATAATCTGAGGAAAAAAATACTTAAAACTTAAATCACGTATGCAACTTTCTTTTAAACTTCCATTTTGAACTTCACTTTTACCTAAAATTTAGGTTTGTAAATTGAGGTTGCGTCAAGCAATGAATAATTTAGTTTCAAACACTATTGAATTATGATTTATCTCTATGTGACCAGTCGGTATAAAACATGTACAAATGTACTTTCTTTAAAATATGGATGGCCTATAGAGAATCAATTTTTTTGATTTTAACAATAGCTCACAAACAAGTCAGCTGGAAACTCACAATGCAACCGGCTCCAGATTGAATGCCAACAGAACCATCCATAGATTTGTGCCGAGACCAAACAGCGTGTCGAAAATGACGACACTGAAATCAAGCAAGCACCATTGTTATTATTTACAGCAAAACATATTATAGAGTATAGCTAGCTTGAAGGCAAAGGAAAGTATGACTTCATGTGACATATGTATGTATACTTACACTGATAAATAACCCCTCTAATTACAATAGGTTTTCCTGCCAAATATGAATGAGGAGGATCCTACAACATTTTTGCACGACAAAAGAAATGTTAAGATTACATGTAACAAAATAAGGGTATTTTTATGAACTTACTATGAAATGTATTATTATTATTATTATTATAATTAAAATAATAGCAATAAAATGCATAAATGTGCAGTTATCATGCATCAGTAACAAAATATAACAAATGAAAGTTTTCATTTTCAACAAAGAAAGAAAAAATCAAAGAGAAATAACATCTGAAACATAAAAGAAAACAAAGAAGCTTACAACTCGAACAGAGCACAAGAGCTCACAAGAGCTCAATACATATGTCGTCACAAGAGCTCAAATCAAGAAGCTGCATATTAGGAAACATAAAAGAAAACATGGTGATGTCTTCATCTTGCAATTGTGAATTGTAAGCCAAATGGAGAGACTTCACTTGATGGTATACAACCAAATCCACCGCAGATGGTCTTGAACCAATTCCAATTTTTGTTGACTCCATGTGGATCTCAGTCAGCAAAGGACAATTCTTAAGGAGTGCAAATAAGGCTGCATTGTTGAGCTTGTCACAACCATTGAGGTTTATAGACACCAAATCACCAAGAAATACACACAAGTCCATGAAACTTTGAACATTCAAATATTTTGACTCAAAATTTTGAAGATCTAGATGCTGCAGAGATCGACACCTTGACAAGAGGTAAGAGATCCCAGCATTTGTATGTCCGAAGCATTTGCGGAGGACAAGTTTCCTCAAAGGAAGAGCTTCAAGTGCTAGTAAGCAAAGCAGCTCGTCAGTGATGAGTGAAAAGGACAAATCAAGACAAGTTAATCTCTTCAAACTCAGCAATGAATCAATGGAGTATGAAGAAATATCCTTACGGCATGTAAGTGAGAAAGAATTCAAAGTTGGTCTCTGACATATTGCAGAAGCAAGACCATCATGTGATAGCAAATGGCATTGGAACATAA
This sequence comes from Medicago truncatula, assembly GCF_003473485.1. Lineage (NCBI taxonomy): Eukaryota > Viridiplantae > Streptophyta > Magnoliopsida > Fabales > Fabaceae > Medicago > Medicago truncatula. The sequence continues at coordinate 36,890,664 of NC_053044.1, forward strand.
CCAACTCTTGTAGAAACACACAGTTCATACACAATAGAAAAAAGGTGGAGTCATTAACGTAGAAATGACCAGAGAGATTAACCTTGCGGAGTTTTGAAAGCTTTTGAGTGAGAAGCTTCAAAGCATTATTATAATTGTCACTGTCATTGGTGATTATTTTAGGGTAACTGATATCCAATTGTTGGAGGAAAGGGAAGGAATCGGCAATGAAGGATATGTCAGTATGGTATAGAGAGCCGATGTTGGAACAAGTGAGAGAGGTCAAGGTTGATTTAGTGTTTTTGAGAATAGTTTGCAATCCTAACGTGGGGAAAGTGGGGTGGTTTGAGAGGTTGAGAGATGTGAGACGGGAGAGGGAAACAGAACGGGGGATTCGAGAGAGAAGAATGTTTGTGTCACCGCGGAAGCACGAGAGGTCAAGTGAAGTAAGATTTGGGAACCTTTGGAAGAGACGAGAGAAGGATGATGGATTGTAGATTAATGTGACGGAATGCACAGAACGGTTTGTTACGTCGAGTAGTTGTTTGGACACAAGGGATAGAGTCTCTAAGTAATGATTACGGTTCTCAACGTTGAGGTTGTTAAGGAGTTTGGATAACACATATTCCCAGCAATCATCCTGTAAACCTGCTCCTGCAATTCTTTTTCTGGAACCCATTTCTTTCTTCTCCTTAACCCTAACTCTTCGATTCGATTCTGTCGATTGTGTTTCTTTAGCCCAGAGTTGATTGGATTGGAGTATATTATATACTAGTACTTAGCGTGTTCTGTTCATAAATCGTGGAAAAACAAAACCACCTCAGTCCTGTCTGTCAATAATTTATTTATGTCCGCTTATCTTTCTTCTTTCTTCTCTTCTCGAACAAACCCTAACCTACCTAAGCACAGTCGACTAGCAACATAAAAAACGTGGAAAACAAAAACAACCTCAATCTCAATCCTGTCAAAAATATATATGCAAAAACATATCTTTGAAAATTGTTGTTCGCACCTTAATAAAGGCTAAAGAAACATCGGTAAAAGACCAAAATACACCTTGGCAGTTAACTGCCGCCTGTTAGGAATCCTCGGCAGTTAGTTGCCAACGGTTTTTTTGGTTTCCTGGGCAGTTTTTTTTTTTTTTTTTAAAATTCGGTATCCGATCCAAGAATCGACTAATTCGAGGGAACCAATCCCACCGCCCACTTGCGGGGGCCCCGTTTAAAGCTAGAGCAAGCTCTGTATGGACATAACCCACCAAAATTGGCACTAGAGGGAATCGAACTTGAGATCTTTAGAAGAGCAAACTACAAGATCCCAAACCCAGACGCTCTTAGATAGCTAATAACAGCAACCTGCTCCTACTACTCACTATTTCATCAACTTTTCTTTCCCTCTTCAATCTTTACCCCAAATCAAATAATTTTTTCCACAATCTTTGTCCAAAATCATTGAAGCATCAATCCTAGTAGGTTTCAACACACTTTTGACGTAAAATAAAAAAAAAAATAGGTATTGGTTATTTTAATCGGTTTATTTTTGTGTATTTTTCTGTCAGTGTTTGCAAAATGATTGCCATGCACGTATCGACACTTAAGTGCCGAAGTATGGGGCATCGGCATTTAACTGCCAATGAAATTCGATAGTTAACTACCGATGCGATGGTTCATAAATTGCATGCTACTGCCTATATTTTTTGTTTTAATGCATCATGCAATTGATGTTTTTGCATTAGTTAGTTATTCATAGTTATGTGTTGTTTATTTATAGTTATAGTTGAGAACACGGATTATGTTCCGGGTGAGACAAAACCAATTTTTGTCAAAAATTTCGGAGATGTCAAATCGTCTAAGGGTTGAAACCAAACCAAATATTGATGGAGCTTCCGTCCATGTTGAAGCTTCATTATATGTTGACTCCGGTGTCGTTCCACTTGATGCCAACGAAGTTGACACGGCTCATTTTTTCCCGAAGAAGTTAAATGGAAAGATATGGATGAGTTGCTTAATTGGATACGTCGTCAAACAAATAGGGAAGAATTTTCAATTGTTATACGAAGATCCAATTTGATCAATCCAATATTGAAATTTGTGTGTGAAAGAAGTGGTGATCACAAAGTGTCGAAAAAAAGATTGAAATATGAGGCAACGAGCTCAAGAAAATGTAGGTGTATGTTCATGGTTCGTGGATATCTTAGTAGGCAAGCAAATGATTCGAGATTAAATATTCTTAATGGAGTTCACAACCAAGAGATGTAACGAAGTTTAGAAAGACACATGCTTGCGGGTAGATTAAAGGAGGATGGCAAGAAGCTTGTACGTGACTTGACCAAGAGTTTGGTGCTTCCAAAAAATATTTTGTTAAATTTGAAGACCAAAAGACGGTGTTGCCGAAAGCGCCATTATTGAGATGATGCATTTGGTGTCTTTAGTGGGATTAGTTTCCACTAGCTAATTTTCGGGCAAATCTTCCATACCACACCCCCCCCCCCCCCCCCCCCCCCCAAGGACAGCTGATTCCTTCCTTTTGAGGTGCTATAACTTGTCCAAATTCCTATTTCCTCTAGTCACCCGAATGACATTTCTCATGCGGGGAGCTAACAAATGTGGCTTCTTTTCGTTGTAGTCTTCACATAAATTCTTGAAGATCATAGAAATGAATCTTTTCAGTCTTACCAAGAGTATGGCAAATGAGAAGCAGGTATGGTCTAAACTGTTGAATCTCGAAACCATTATTTGTAATGTTCGCTTGATGTGGCGGGTATTGCACGACTTCATTAATTGAGTTCCACTCATTGCTTCTTCAATGCATGGAGAAGACTAGATTATATGACTACGACGATTTCATTAAAATATAATATCACTTTATTATTTAATTCTTAAATAATCTTTTCATGCGTCTTATAAGATCATTAGTATTACCAAATGCTGGTTAATCAGATTGTTGACATCTTGCTTTGGTCGAAACAATTATTCCTAAACTAAACTCGTGTTCTGTGAAGCGAATCAAGCGGGGATGTCTTGCCAAATATGGTCTTCAAATGGTGGGTCGTAATACGATGTTTGATGTTATTACTCATTTTACCGGGAGGTGTCGGTTCTGCGGAGGAGGACTAGGAGTCATAGTCCACAAGAGTAGGTTTTTTTAGTGTTTTCGTCACATTTGAATATATTTAGATGTTTTTATGACACTTTGACGGATATGGATGTAATATATTTACATTTGTGTGTTTGCATTATTTTATGACATTTTGGTTAATTTATGGTTTATTTAGTATTTAAATTTTGAATGAATGTATGAATGGATGAGTACATGGATGAAAATGATGGAATGGAAGTATGAATGAATGAAGAAATTTAGTTAAAAATGTCAAAACAGTTGTTCTGGTAGTGGGCAAAGACCCAGCGTGACTTAACTCACGCTAGATTATAACCTGCTTGAGTTAAGTCATGTTTATTACGCGTCAACGTGACTTAAGTCATGCTGGGGATATTTTTGCAAGTTTGTATGAAAAAGTAGGGGGTCTAGGGTTCGACCCCCAACCTCTACATATTAAACGTAAAGAAATGGAGAATTCAGGTTCGAACTCCAACGACTACATATCATTGTCCTTGCAACTACCAACTGAGTTGTGCTTACAGAACTTGATAAAGTCTAAACTGAAAAATTGTATCTTATGCTTACGAATAAAACTCTGTAAATTTTATGTTACAACTCCAAAATTGGCAAATTCGAAGGTGTAAAAATTTGAAAAATTGCGTACGAATTGGCACCAATATGGAGGTGTAAAATAATTCTAAATTTTCTCGATGTTGCGTAAGATATTGGACTTCTTATAACAATATGAGAATATAATGGGAGAAGAAATTTTCTTGTATTTCACAGCTATCTAACACTTGATGGTCTTGAAGAAGGCGATAAAATTGACAAAGGAAGAGTGGAAAAGGTTGGTGGAGAACCGAAATGGACTTTAAATTCGTAACTAATTTTTTATACGATATATTTATGGTTGTTCACTTTTCTTTCAAGGCATTGACAATGAGAGCATATTCTTTTGCTGCTACAAGAAGGAGCATTGTAGGTAGAGATAGTGATGGTTGTTGAGTGTGTGAATGGCCTCCTCATGGTTGTGTTTCACACATGGCCTTCGGAAATTCCAATGTCTAAGCCTTGACCCCATTTTTGTTGAATTAAATTGGTGACACCAAACAAAGGGATTAGTTGGTGGGGGTAGGGATCTTTAAATAGAAGTCAATAGTTACTAGTTTTTTTTACTAATATTTTGAGTATATAAAAGTCAAATTACACAAAAAAAATAAATGTATCACTGTTTTTTGAAATATAGTAGATTTTTATACACAAAAAATATACCACTATTTTCAGGTTCAACAAAAAGTCTAATTATCACATTTGTTTGTTTCAAACAAATCAACGAATAACTATAAATGAATGAAAGAGAATTGTAATTCTATCAAATTATTATTGTTAATCATTTATGTATTCAACATCAAACTGGGTTTAAAAAAAAAAATCATCTTAAATTTAAAGTGACATATTACTCTTGAAAGAAAATGATACACTTGAGAGAAAATGACTAATATTATATTGAAAACTAAAAAATGACATTTATTTTAGAACTTTTATTTAAAAAAATATATTTTGTAACTTTATTTTTTTAAACTATGGGAAGAAGTGAGTAACTTATAAATACTTACTCTTTAAATTCGAATTGTTTGTAGTTTATAATCACACAATCTCATTCTAATCTTGATTCAGCGACCATAGATACACCAACCGCGTCAAAATACGAGATTGTTGGGTGGTGCTAAATTAAATGCACCCCCTTGGGCGAGGTTGGTTTGAAAATTGTTTTTTCCTTTTTTGGTAAATTGGTTTATGTTTTTTTTTAGTGTCCCATAAAGTTCACCAAGGGGCAAGGGTTGTTCTTGATCAAGTTGGCGTATGTTAAAATAATCCCTACTGTCCCAGTTTGATATAGGATTCATGCATAGGTGTGCATTAAAACGACGTTCTCCATTTTTATTCTTTAGTTATGTTTTTGAGTTAGAAAATGAAAGCTCTATTTACTTAACTGGAACAATATATTGCATTCGAATTCTAATTTCTGAGTCAAAAATAAAATAAAATCTAATTCTAACATCTAATTCTAATTTCTTCGTGGATTTTCGTTTAACGATGGTTTGCACTAAAAAGCATTTTCCTTAAAATAATGTTAATTAATTACATGAGAAAATGTGGGTACCGATACTCATAGGGCTAAAATTATTAGCAATTTTTTTTAACAAGTCAAAATGGAATATATTAGATCAGCGAAGGTGGCTCAAATCGTAAAAGGTGTGCCAAAAAGAACCACCCACAAAAAAAACAGTTACAAGTGTCTGTTACCAAATAATAATGTTACAGAAGAATGATAAAAATAAGGCTACACAAAAACACCCATGCAAAGTAACAGATGTCGCCACTAGACATTATAACTGAAGGCGAAAGTGGACACATAATGATGCAAGTCAGCGTTCTTCTGGTTGAAAATCTTGTTGTTTCTTTCCTTCCAAATAACTCAAACAGCTGCCATCTAGATTACTGTGAGAAAAAATTTGTATACCGCAGTAATCCCGCAAAGTGGCCGAACTGATGAAGATGTGCTGTAACGACATCTGGAGCTATGAAAGAAATGCCTAGCTACTGAAACAAAAGATGCCATACCGTACCAAAATGATCACATCAAAAGAGAAGGTGGTATGCGGTCTCAGAAGAACCGCAACAACATATACAAGACATCTTGTCATGATGAATGATTCTCCTACGTAAAAGGTTGTCTTTACTTGGTAATCGATTGCGAAGAAGTCTCCAGATAAATACAGAAACCTTCAGCGGGATTTGCTTCTACCACACGTCGTCAAACAACCCGCACTCAAAAGGAGCCTCCGCCGTCGTCAAATATATATACATGCCTTTAACGGAATAGCCATTAATAGGGTCAAGAATCCACCGTTGTCAAGAATATGAGCCTGCAAAACAACATTATGTAATAGAGACACACATTCGGATACCAACTCCTCCTCCCAATTCAACAGACGCCTCCTCCACACCCAAGCTCCACCGCCCTCAACCTACCCTCTCCTCTCCATCTCCTGCACCGTCACCCATTTGTCAACCACTAGATCAAAAAGGCGAGGAAATTGCACCTGAAGTGGCACACCCCCATCCAATTATCTATCCAAAAAAAATGTGATACCACCTCCACCAACCGCCCTACGCACATTATCTTCAAACCATCCCCCCTCCAACAACCCCACTCTGCGGCGAATGCTAGAAGTCATCCGCCGCCACGAAGAACTATCTCTCCCACCCTCCTTCAGCCGCCCCCTTCCTCCCCATATCTAGCCTTTAAAACCCGGTACCATAAACCATCATGATTAACCAACATACGCCAACACCACTTTTTCAAGATAGCTACATTAAATTATCAGCAATTTGAATTCATTTAAACTATAATTTCAAGAAAAAAAAGTAATGTAGTCCACTCGACTTACATCAGTTGGTTGGACGTTGCATAATATATGTATTAGTCGGACTTTAAATCTCAAACATCACACATATTAGATATGATATAAATTATCATCTAAAAATTGCGAGATTCAAATCCCAACTCATGTATATCAATATCCATGGAACTACCAAACAATTTGTATTTTTTTTTTTATCTAATTTATTAATATGAGAAATTAGGAAGTTATATTATTGACTTGACATATAACTTAGATTAAATATATATTTATATATTGTTTTAGCAAAACTGTGAGTATTAATATTTATCTTTATATTATATTTGTAAAACTGTGAGTAGAATTAAACAATGACTCTTTCTTTTTCTTTTTTTTCTTTTTGAGCTTAGCTCAGTTGATATGGACAATACATAATATATGTAAAGTTTGAGGTTCAAATTCCGATCACCACAAAAAAAAAAAAACAATGACTCTTTTTTATCAACATTTTGATTCTCATGAAAATGTAAGATCCCACAAAAGATTTTTTGATCCTAGAAATCGAATTTAGGTTTCGGTGAAAATATGAAATTAAAACCATAATTAAACCAAAAAGAAAAAGAAATGTTATATAGAATATTCAAAAATAATATTCCCTTATTTTTTTTTTTAAAAAAAAAAAAAAAAACATATTCCCCAAAAACAAAAAACAACCTGAGTGAGTGTAACAACTGTTTTGGTTTTTTGTCCCCAAAACAAAACTCCTCGGAGGCTGTTCTGTGCATAAATACATGGGTTTTTAAACACAAGAACAAAATTACAAAACCAATTTTTCTGATTTGTTCTATTAACATTGATTGACCTTGCTTGTGTCGCCACTTGAGTTGAGACTTTGTTTCCCTCGACGCTCTTTTTAGAATCAATACCTTTTTCTTCTTCTGTTACTCCGTCTTCTCTTCTCTCATTTTTGCATTGCTTCTACCTCGTTTTTCTCGCCACACTCACGTTTTATAAATCAGGTATATATAATATCAATTTTTCTTCATATTTTCTCTTTTTCATTCTCTCGCTATTTTCTTTCATTATTTGCATCCAAGGTAATTTTGATTAATTTGTATCCATTATTTTAGACTTAATGTTTATTGATGAAAATTACTAATACATAGATCTGCAATCACTTTATTTGTTTAGGTGAGTTTTGCATTGAACATTCTTATTGGTAAAACTAGTATGCGTTCACATCATGAAACTCATTTAAACTTTATCATGAATTCACGACGCTATGTTGGATTGACTTATTTGAGTTTATCTACTGACATAAGTTTTGGGAGAACTTATGATATGTTCATAAACTGTTTTCGGCTTAACTTTCATAAGTTCTTCAAGATAGCTTATGAAAACAGCTTATAGCTTATATGAAAACAAATTAACTTTATTTTACCTTTTGCTATAGAAATAGTTTTTCATAAACTGTTTGGAATCTTTCAGATAATGGCAGCTGAAGTATGTCACCATGCTATTGGCTCTTTGCAATCTCATTCTCATCTTGGTAATTTGAATCATCACCAAAATATCAGAAGCGGTGTATTAAGATTGGCGACAAAGGACTTTATCAGTAATGGCTTGTCAAAGGGAATAAGTAGCTGCTTTGGCCAGAGAAATTGTATTGTTATTCGATCTTCGGCTTCCCATTCCCAGACATCGGTTGTTGATCCAGTGTTGTCCCCTTCAAAAAGCAACACCGGTGACACTTCCAAGAAATCAAGTATGACTTTCCTATCAATTATATTTATCGCTATCCTTCTGTAGTGAATGTGTTTTTGTTGATTTCTTCCTGAAGTTGGATCGCCATGTTTTAAGTTGTTACTTGTTACATTAAAAAAAGTTGAAGATGTCATGATTGGATGTTATCTAACTACTGCTCTTTTATGTTCCAACACAGATGAAGCTGCTTTGATCCTTATTCGACACGGTGAGTCGTTGTGGAATGAGAAGAATTTGTTCACAGGTTGTGTTGATGTACCACTTAGCAAGAAGGGTATAGACGAGGCAATTGAAGCTGGAAAAAGAATTAGTAGCATTCCAGTTGATCTCATATTTACATCTGCTTTGATTCGTGCACAAATGACAGCCATGCTTGCCATGACCCAGCACCGCCGTAGAAAGGTAACACAAACGGTTAGGTGTCCAAGAGTGACACAATCTGTCACTAAAATGTTTTTCTCCAAAGCTTAGAGAGTATTAGTAAGCATGCCATACTTCCAAATCACTAATTAAACTGAAAAGACAGGAATTTAAATCTAGTGATAATTGCACAACCGCTCAACAATCTAGAAAATTAGGCAATAGAAAAATTGATAGGTTTTGTTATAATTTTCATTGCTGATTATGTTTATGTATATAGTAGCATGATAAATTCCCTTCTACACCATTTGAAAATTAGCTACTGCAATGTATTGAAATGTCATTTTCTAAAATTAACCATCAACCATCCTGCAGGTGCCTATCGTTATGCACAACGAGAGTGAACAAGCAAAGGCATGGAGTCAAGTTTTTAGTGAAGATACAAAAAAGCAGTCCATTCCAGTCATAGCAGCTTGGCAACTAAATGAAAGAATGTAATAATCTTTTTCCTGTTCTTAATTTTTTAAACTTCTCCTTTACAAGGTGCTGAATAGCACGGACATGTTATCAGTGTTTCATAATTATTATCCTTTCAGGTATGGAGAACTACAGGGTCTCAATAAGCAAGAAACAGCAGACAGATATGGGAAAGAACAAGTCCATGAGTGGCGCCGAAGCTATGACATACCTCCTCCCAATGGTGAAAGTCTGGAAATGTGTGCTGAAAGAGCAGTTGCCTATTTCAGAGACCAAGTAGGTGGAAATTTTGTTTTTTGCATCATTTTTTAAAAGAATTGTGAACTTACAATAATAGGTGAAGTTCTGTTCCACACTTCCGCCCCATTTTTCCTGGTTGAACTTCATAGCTAAGTGTTTTTTGAGGTTGAAAACTTGATATTTAAGTTATCCAGACAAATGTGGTAAATGAATCTTTAAACTAGACGTTACTCTAAAATTCGACACATATTGTAACTTGTAAGGTTAATTTTTTGGTATGGTTGAAGTGATCTTCATACGGCTTTCATAAAGAACTGATCCATTGATACCAATGTTGCAGATTGAACCCCAACTTTTATCTGGAAAGAATGTTATGATTGCCGCACACGGGAATTCATTGAGATCCATTATCATGTATCTCGACAAATTAACTTCCCAGGAGGTGATTGGGCTATTCAGAATTATAAATTTCTCTTAAGTCGCATATGAACTATATAGACATGAATTTTTCCCGCTTTTTGACAGGTTATTAGTTTAGAACTGTCAACTGGAATTCCAATGCTTTACATTTTCAAAGAAGGAAGATTCATTAGGAGGGGGAGTCCCATAAAACCAACTGAAGCTGGAGTTTACGCCTATACCAAGGTATGCATTTTATACCGACCTTTATATTCCGTCCCATTTAAGATGATTTTTTGTAGGAATATTAGAAAGTTTTGATTTAAAAATGGATATTGTTTGTCCGGAAGGTTGCAGTGGCACTTGCAGTCCACTAGCAATATAATACATAGAGCATCAAAAGTGTTTGGCTTGTGAAATTATGTGCTTCATGTCGCTATGTGATATGGTATTATTCTTGTTATTCGTATATGCTATTATTGTTGAACTATATATTTCATATTACACTTCTTGTAATCAAGTACTAGGTGTAAGACTGAGAGTCTAGATCGTATGTTGGAAAGGCTTTTAAGATTTATATTAATTGAATATCATTCATGATTGAGGACTGTAGTTTGATTTTTTGATTGCTTAGCTCCTTAGTTTGACATGTTTGCTTATACAATAGTAATATATTCTTATCCCTTTTTCTTTCTGGTAGAATTGCAAGTTTCAGATTACCGTAGATAAATCTAGTCTTAATAGAAAGTTGTAATACCTTGACCCGTTGATTTTCTCGATCAAAATATTTCCTTTGGCTTTCTAAGATGTTAGTTGGCATGAGTGATTCGTGTTGAGCTGTGAAAAAATTCTGATAATTAACTGTTGAGTTATAGTGTTCTTTGTTACCTCAAAATAATTGTCAGTCATTTCTTAAACTTCTGACTGCACTTACAATAGCGGGTGACAGAAAATAAATGACTATATAAGATATAGTCGACGTCAGCTTTTATCTGGTCTAATACTAACTTATCACATTAGTCATTAGTAATCTGTTATAAACTGCTATAAAATGATGCTGGAGTTATGTTCATTATTGATTTCTTAAATCTTATTTTGAACTAATTTCACAATGCCCACTGACGACTTTACTTGGTTACAGCGTTTGGCTCTTTACAGGCAGAAGTTGGATGAGATGTTCTAAAAATAATATGGTTTAGGTAAACACTGGTTGCTTTTTTTCCTTTTCCTTTTCGTTCTCTATTTATATGCTATATTTTGATTCTAGGGCTGTTTCACTTTCAGGAAATACAATACATTCACCATTGATGAGAAGCTTCACATATGAGTCACCTGGTCGGAGGTTGTTCTCAGTATTACTGCTAGGTGCCTTGAATATTAATTAGCACATATCCTAAAGCTAGGTTATTTTGGTTGTTATACTATAGTTTTGAACATGTGCATTGGTAGACCAGCTTCCAACTTTTTAGGACATTTATGTTAAGTGATTGTTTACATGATCCTGTTGTTCATGAACTTCAAAATGTGGAAATATACTGTAGTACTTTCAGTTGAGGAAATACTGTAAAAAACGAGTGCCAATTTGGAAATACTGTCATACTTATTGAAGTATTTTCAACAATAAACTAGCATAAAGTTCTGCTGAATGCAAATATGTAATATGTCTTTATTTATTTTAAAGGCCAAAAGCCTTCAAGCTTGCTACAAGGTAAAATCATATATCAACATAAATCCAACATAAGGTTTATATCATATCTCTTAAGTCTAGGTTTCCAACTAGAATATCATAGCTCATGCAGTTGACTTGTCACTTTTTAAAGAGATCTATATAGTAATTTCTCATTCTATGCCATGACATTTGTGTCCCCACGAGTAACCGAGATATATTGATCAGGTTTAGGAACAGAGGAATCAATTATTTTCTCGTTGGAAGCATCAGAATCTACTTCTAACCTGATCGAATCTGAAGGAGGAACATTGTGCGAGACTGACAATGGAGAGTTTGCCTGTGTCCATAAGGAGTGCATCTTGTTATCTTCCTCTCTCATTCTCTTAGCATATTTATTCATATCAAATTCTGTGGCATTATTCCCACCAAATGCAGGTTCTAGTTGATCCATATCAAACAAACCCTCCATAGTCTTCTTTGTATTTTGGTCGTTAGAATAAACAAACTTTATCTTATTGTAACTCTCAGTCTCAAGCAGAACCTTCACCATCTGCAGCAATTCATTCTTTTACATTATAAAATAGTTCAAGAATATTGATCAAACTTATCGGCAGCAAACATCAAAATTTAAATATCAACATTTTACGGTTCCAACATCTGCTGTAAAAAAAACAGACTAAAAGATTTAAAAGAGAATTTTGTTTCGTTACCGAGAAGAATGGTTGGAAAATCCCAGGTGCATCATACATGATTGCCAATCCTAGGCGCTGCGGATAATATTTTTGTAATATATGGCTAACTTCGCGCGTCATCTTGAATGATACACTTGACAAACTGAAACCATGGAAATCAACCAGCCAGATCACCTGCTCCTGGTTAGGTGGAAGATTTAAAATTGCATTCTCCATGCAGTAAACAAAATGCTTAATCTCTTCTACCAATGTCTTTGACTTCTGTAGCAAAAATAAAGACAAAAAATGAAATCAGAAATGATATCACTCTTCCATTTTTGACTCATGCTTAACTAGATGATAGTATTAAAAGTGATTTTCAGAAGAAACCTGGCGATTTGTTCTCATTATAAGTACTGGTCTTCCATCCTTTGCACAATAATTTGGCCTATACATTTTCCCTGTCTCTGCTTCCTTAGCAACATCATCCTTAACCAAGAAAAAACATGTTAAATTGATGTGTAAAATTAATAAATTTTCATAAGATGTTGGTGTATTCCTTCAAAAAAAAAAAAAAGATGTTAGTGTATATCCTTTAAATCCTTAAAATATATCATTCATCTTACTTTAACTAACTTAAAAAAAGCCTCATCTTTCAATTCACTAAGACACATGAAAATGAAAAGTGAAGACAAGCAAGTAGTAACTTACCCAGGTAATCTCTTCAGGTTTATATTCCTGTCTCCATTTCAGGCTTTGTTTCAACATTTGAGATGCTTTCTTAACATTCCAATTTTGTGATTTTAAATACCTTGAAATGGATGCATCAGAACAGTACACAGATTCCTTATCTGATAATGTTCCTATCAACTTTCTCACCTCAATGATCTAGAATGCACCAAATTAAATTATTATCAGCTACCACATCCTTTACTCAAAATATTGTTGTTTGAATTTTCATATGCTCCAAGATTTCAATTATTGGACATACCTTAGCCTGCTGTTCTTGTGATAGTGACACTGCTAACATTTTCTCATGGCCATCAGAGGCAGTTTTCTTCAGATTCTCACTCATAGTCTTCTTGAGTGTATAGAGAAGCTCTAAAAATTAACAATAATGACTGCAAAGATCAGTAACAATTTATCATCATATAGTACTAGTTTATAGTTCCTCATTTTTATTCAAAATAATTAAAGCATAAAAAGTAACTAGTATTGTATAGTATAATTATACAAACCATAGTCATATCTAGGTTTACCTTTAACAACACTGATGCAGCACAAGCCAAACTTTTGAGAGAAGCAAAGTGAATTTAAAGGATATAGTTTAGTTTGGTTTCTTCATTGAGCATGGCCATTCATTTTATAACCACTTTGGTTTTTACTATAGTTGCCTTAACACAGTTTAATTAGTTAGGTCAATTTTGTTTTCATCTGTTTTTTTTGTGGTCAATTTTATAACCACCATGTTTCCATTTGTTAGTAGCCACACGAACTTAAGGGTTAAGGCCTTCCATTATGTCATGCTGTAAGTAAAATAAAACTTACTCAAATAATTTATCCAGTGCATTATTTTGTCTGCTTTCAGATAATACAAGTTTCTTTCATTTTCTCCCAATTTATCTTTTCTCTACAATGTTTTCCAAAAGGTTATATGTTTATTTATTTATTAATTCAAAAAAGTGATCGTAATAATAAATTCATAAAAAAAAAGTTACTTTTACATAACTGCACGTACAATTATTGATGGAAAAAAGAAAACACATTTGTGTTTCTCAATAAATTTAATAAAAATGTTTTTATAAAGAAATCGTTAATGTGTGCGAAAGTTTGAAGTGAGTCTTGAATTAAAGAATCTATTCGGGTTGGTTTAGGGATGTTGGTTTGTGATTTTGGAGTGTGATCTTCTCTAAATCTTAGGTTACTTCTGATGTCAATTTCAATAGGTTAAGTCCATACAAACTTATACTCTTTAATTGGGAAATCCGTAAGTGAACGGTGAGATTTGACCTATTGGATTAGTCTATCATTGGACCGAATATCGAGCTTTCAGGAAAAAAAAATACGAAAAAATTATCTATTTTATAAAATTAGTTTGTCTAACATATACAATATTGCATATATTAAAAAAATTAAAAATAATAATTTTTTATTAAAAAAAACAATTATTTATAATCAAAGTATAATACAAACTTACTATTTTAAATTTTTTAGCATATACAAACTAACAAACGATAGAAAAACCTTATAAAAAGGTGAATATTAAAATTAAATGAGGAGTAACATTATTTCTTTAATTTCTCATAAAGCGTGAGACAAACAAAACAAATAATAAAAGATAGAACTTCCTTAACCTTTAGTTGGTCTTGTCAGAGCAGTAGAGCAACATAATAACACTAGGTTGTTGGAAGGAACATCTCATTGTATAATACTATTCGTCCCTATATCTAAGTATCCATTTGATTTTATTTTTATTCTTAAATGTAAATTCATTTTCAAATTATTAGATACATTTATTATTTTTCCCTAAATATATCCTTAATTAATACTACTAACTTGCATTGAAATATGAAAAGACAAATTTAATACATACAAAGAAAAAACAATTTGGTAATATTAACACACAAAATAGACACATTAATTGCACTAACAATTTTTCTTAAATAATGTAAAACAAAGAAAGAAAGAAAAAAAACAAAGAGGGGTTACATATAGGGATGGAGGGAGTACAATCGTAATCGAGTGATTCATTAAATTGAACCAATCATGCTACTCTTTTTAGTTTTATCTGGGAGATTAGTCACTTTAGTCTTTGAATAGGAAATGAATCGTCACTTTAATCTTCGAATGCAGATAAATTGTAAAATAGTCCTTGAATGTCTTAGAAATTAGGGTTTTTGGTTAGTGTGTTGGATAAAGTGGGTTCTTTGTACCCACATGCTTTATTCCTTGTTTATTTCATGGTTGAGCATAGGGGGGTAGGTCTAAAACTATCATTTCTCTGCGTTTCTAAAAATGAAAATAGGAGGTAGGACTAAAACTGCAAAAAACATACACCCTCTGGTCACTATATAAGCAAAAATCCACTTTTTAGATACATTCAATTAATGATGTATGTGATCTAAATTTTAGATCACATACATCATTAATTGAATGTATCTAAAAAGTGGATTTTTGCTTATATTAGTGACTGGAGGGTGTATAGTTTAGGGACGATTTTGTTCGATTCGAAAGAGACAGAACCATTTTCGTGAGCTGATCAAAATGCGAGGACCAAAAGTGTAATTAAGCCTAGAAAATACTAATGATATATAAATAATCATTTTGTGATAATTTTTAGGACAATATTTATCTTCCATCTTCTTTTTGACAAAAATAAAAGAGAGAAAACATAACAAAAATATGAAATAGAGATCATCCAAAAATTATCTTAAAATGGTCGAATAAATATCAAGAGAAAGTGATGACAAGATAAACATAAAAAAGCAGAAACTAAAACATCTATTATTGCACTCCTAAAAAAAATATGTTATTGCAATCAAAATACATCATGACCAAGTTTAAGAAAATGGAAGACTAAACTAGCATATAAAATATAATTGTTTCTTCCTTCCTTTTCTATAACCACCTCTCACTTTTTTTTCTTCATGTATATTAAAAATTGTATTGACTGAATTTGATGTGTCTATTTTGTATATAGATCTTTTAAAAATATGTTGTATATATTAACGTGTCTTAACTTTAAACCTTAAAAAAAAAAAAGATAAATTACGAGTATTAATAAGGAACATATTGAAAAAATAAAATAATAAATTGAATATTAAATCAGATAGAGATGTATGTATAGGGACACAATTTATTAAGAGTGAATAACCATTTTTGTCCCTGACAAATCATATAAGGGCCAAATTAGTCATCGACAAATAAAAAGATCATATTTAGGTCTTAATAAAATAAAATCAAGACAATTTAATCCTTGAATAAATTTTTATTATTGAACGTATGACATGTACAATTAGCTTAAGTGGCGTTAACAAATGTCAATTAAGTGCCAACGTGGAATTAATTTTTTTTAAGGGGACAATCTGGTCTCTCATTTAAAAAAGAAAAGCAAAATAAAGCAAAAAATTTCGCATGTTTACGATAAAAGAATAAATTGTCGTGTTTAACGTTGATATAGAATGAATGAATCAATTATTGGTTCACGATATGAAAATGAATGGTCGTGTTTAACACACCCTTATGTTTTTATTTCATGCATTTCGTTTCATGTTTCTCGTTTTCTTCGACGCCCTTTCGTTTTTGGAAAATATTAGCGACCACGATTGTTTCGAACAGAAAAGATGACGGACAAAAATATAAAAGTATAAGTTTGGTCTCTTAAAATTTAACAGATTGCATTTTAAATTTTTGTCATGAAGAAATTAAAAAGTTAAAGACTAATTTCACTTTTTATTTTTACGAGGATCAAATTGTCTCAATTTTAGGAAGGGAGTGGTTATGGTGCATAAGGAAATCCCTTATGCACCGTGCATAAATCCCAATATAATTGCTTCCTACACCCTCAAAGTGAGCCAAAACCATTTTTATTTAAAATAAAAGAAATCTGATGGTTGTGATGTGTTTATGCACGGTGCATAAGGAAATGACTTATGCACCATAACTTTTGCTTTTTAGGAAGGCCTTAAATATCCCTTATTTTTTGTAAAACATTGTATGTGGTAGCAGGTAGCTAGTAAGACAACATATGCCTAATCACGAGTCAAACATAGGAAGAAAAAAGTGGTTGGAGATAAATATTCATAGAGAGGCTAAATTGTCTCGATTTAATTTTACAAGAAACTAAATAGGGTCTTTCTATTTGTTGAGGATTAATTTGACCACTACAAAATTTGTCAAGGATCAAAATGGGTCTTCACTCATCTATTAAGGGAGTTTATAATCAAGATTGAAGGAAGTATTAAAACGCAAAAAATAGAGAGATAAAAAAACGCAAAAAAATGGAGAGATCGCAACAAAAAAAAAAAACGGGAAAAGTAGGGAGAAATGGAAAGAAAATGGTAACTACATGCTACGATGGAAATTTAGTTACCTGAACCTCAGACATATAGATATATATAGAGTGCTAGGTTGAATGCTGGACCCGTGAAAAAGAAAAGCAAAATAGTAGTGACAATTATTCAACCTTATCATTATCATGATTGTTATACGTCTCTCTCTCTCTCTCTTAGTATGCGTTTGATTTTCCGTTTAGAACACATAAACACCCGTTTACACGTCTAATGCGTTTTTTATCGTAATTTTCAGAAACTCTAAATACCAATTTTTAAGTTAACGTGATTTTTTGCTGCACTTTTGATCAAATCACGTTTTACAAATGTATTATCAAACATAGGCTTACTAGTTGGAGTAACATGGATTTTGATTATTACGATTTGTATTGTTCTCTTATTTCAAATCATAAAGCATAAGATTATTTTAGGTGAATTTCATCCAATAAAAAAGTGTTAAAATGAACGTTACAAAGAGAAATAAAAAAAAGTGTTCGCAACCACTTTTGGTTATTACTATTATTGCCTTAACTAGGTAATAAGTTATTTAGGTCAATTTTGTTAGAAAGTTCATATGCTGGTGTAGGTACAAATTTATGCCATGCTGTAAGTAATCTAAAACTTCCATCATACATAATTTATTTCGTGCTATATTTTGTCCACTTTAAGATGATACAGTTTTCTTTCATTTTCACCCTATTTATTATCTCTTCTCTAACATCTAACATGTTTTCCAATTTTATTTTTTTTAAAGTTCAATAATACAATTTTTTTTCTTAAAGTGATCAAAATCCAAAACTCATATTCTCAAAATAAACAAAAAAATCCAAAACTCATAAAGCATGATGAGACAAACAAAACAAAATACTAAAGACATAGCTTCGTTAACTTTTTGTAGATCTTGTCAAAGTAGTTGGCAAGTAGGAAGGAGGATCTCATAATCAAACATTTACACAACCCAGTTATACTATTTTTAGTTATAAACCAACGCCGACACCGTGGAAAATATACATTGAATTTAATGTTTATATTGGACACATAAGGATAGAGAAATAATTATTTTAACGCTCGTGTTAACTTGTATTTTTAGAGTATAAATTAATGTTTAAAATAAAGTTAGAAAAATAAGTTTTGTACATAATAGAAAATACTGCAAAAAAGTATGTTGCGTATAGTAATTAGTAAAGCAGATAAGGTGAAAAACTTAACAATATAAAATGAGGACCCGATTAAAATACATAAACTATAGTATCTATTGCAATTGGACCAAAAAAATATGAAGACTAAGGGGGTGTATTAGATTGAGATTTTAAGAGATTTTAAAAGACTTATTGATGATACTCCCTCTGTTTCAAAATACATGTCCAATTTTTGCAATGTGCGTTATTTATTTGACTTACTTTGACCATACTTTTTAACTAATATATAAATACAAATATTAGCATGTAAGATGTTGTTTGATTTGTCTCGACAAATATTTTCAAAATATTAAATTTTTATAATTTTTTACTTTAGATAATTAAATATATTAACAGTCAAAATTGTGCATTGACATATGTGAAGTGGTTGACTTGGACATCTATTTTGAAACGGAGGAAGTAATAAAATTTTGTGGTATTCGATCATGACTTTTATGAAATATAACAAAATTTTGTAGTATTCAATTAAGACAATCAAGACTTATTTTCAAGGACAACAAAATATGTTGGTATTCAATCAAGATTTGTTAGGACTTATAAAATGCCTATTGAGATTAAAAAATATAGAGATTTGAAGAGATTCTTTAGTGTAATGAATTTTAGAAATTTTTTTAGTTAAAATACACTCACTCAACAATCTCATACAAAAGCTTGAGACTTTCTCACAATCCTAAGGATTGTTTTCTGTCGCTGCCACCAATTGTTTCCGTTCATCTCTATTTCTTTTCAATTTTTTATTTTGTTCATAGTCAATTTCAACCTGACATTGCGTTCAAAAAGGTCCTTGACAGGTTTGTAATGTTAAATACAAAACTTGTAACAACACTTATATGTCAGCAATTGAAGTTAGTTGTAAACAAGTATGCAAGAACTGAAGATAGAACTTATATGGACAACATCCCTTAATCTAGTGTTGTAAGGTCATTGATGTGGTTCTTAAAAAAAAGACTGGCATTAATATAATTTTTTTGTTGACAAAAGTGATATTGGTATTTTATTACACATTTTCTTTTTATGCATACTCATTCAACGTGTTTTTATTTTTTTTTTATTTTTTTTTTACGTGATGTATGTTTTGTACATTGTTTTATAAGAACTTTATTAGTCATTGTTAATTTTACAACTTTGATGTATTTTTTTATTGTTTTTGTGTTCACTGAACTTGTTTTAATTTTCCATTAAAATCCAAATTAAAATCACGAATTGAAAAATCCATTTTTTTTTATTGTTTTTGTGTTCACTGAACTTGTGTTCATGAATCCATTAAAATTCAAATTGAAAAATCTTGATTGTAAAAAGTCATTTGAAAAAAATCTTTTAAAATCTCATAAAGTCTTTACAATCCTATAAAATCTTTTAAAATCTTCAAGATTTTTTCAATCAAATTCTTTTAAAATCTCATAGAGTCTTTACACTCATATAAAATCTTTTAAAATTTTCAAGACTTTTTCAATCAAAATAGTCTTTTAAAATCTCAATCCAATACACTCCCTTAAACTCCAGCATACAGATTCCAATATTGAGAATTTAACTAGAGTTTTGTAGATACAAGTAAAATGCAAAAAATAACCAACTAGTTAGATGGAAATAAAATGGTTAACTAATTGATTAGATGGAAATTTAATTACATCAACCCGAGACCTATAGAGTGCTAGGTTGAAAGTTGCACCCCATAAAAAGAAAAACATGGAAACAATTACGAGCATTGTAAGAAACATTTTCTTTCTACATTTTAAATTTCGGTGATATTATTGTGAATCCCACACTTTAGATATGAATTTTTAAAAGAAATTGAATCTACATAAATTTCACTCAATAAAAAAATAAATATTAAAAAAAATATTACAAAAGACTGTTCTTGGAATTTCTCAAAAATTATCCAACCTTATTCTGTTATACGTCCTTCTTCACTGAGGAGGAGTACTGTGGCTTATAATGCGATGCCAATTAATGCTCATCATTCCATATGTGGAAACCAAAGCATCACTCTCTAATCTTTGAGCACCTTAGAATATTGATTTTTAGGTTACTGATTTAATTATTGGTCCACACATATTATAAGCCCGGTGTAGTGTAGAGTTATACTCCATATATTTATACACATGGCATTCAGTGGCGTAGCCAAGATTTTGAGTTTGGAGACCAAGACATTTTGTTTTTGAAAACTTAGTATCCGATTTAAAGATTGACTAGTTCGAGGGGACCAATCCCACTTCTCATTTGTGGGAGGCTCCGTTCTAAATCAGAGCAAAGTTTTGTATAGACTTGTCCCCGAAATCGGCATCAGAGAGAATTGAACTTGAGACCTTAAGGAAAACACACTCTAAAATCTCAAACCAACCACTAGATCAACCCCAAATAGATCTAGGACCAAGACTTAAAAAAACTTAACAACTTTTTTAAAGAT
The DNA here is from genome assembly GCF_003473485.1 of Medicago truncatula. Lineage (NCBI taxonomy): Eukaryota > Viridiplantae > Streptophyta > Magnoliopsida > Fabales > Fabaceae > Medicago > Medicago truncatula. Next base: position 36,911,386 of record NC_053044.1, read on the forward strand.
TAAAAGAAGAACTTAACAAACACAATTTTAATTTTCATATGTTATAAACTAAAATAAAAAAATAATAAAGTATTTTTTGAGTAAAATAATTTTTTGTTTCAAAGGGTGATCTAGTGATGAAACACTAAATGCGAAGATTTGAGATACTGTATTATATTGAACTTGTCGGTGGTGACCTTAAATATTAAATGTTCACAATCTTTTTGGATCATTTGTGTTGCATTTATGAGACCAAATTAAATAATGAAATATATAGGGTGCATACAAGAGAGGTTCTTGGTGATGACTAAGGAAATCGAAACCATCATATCATATACACATCCACTAAAAATTCATGGCCTAAATTTTATGCGATGTATGCCAGAGTTTGAGTCACCCTACTTAGAAAAACAAGCAATTAATAACAATGGAAAATATGTGTTTGTTTTTTTGGTAGAATATATGTCTTTGTTAATATATTAAAGATATGATTTAATCTACAATATGATTATTGAAAGAAAAAAAAATCTACACGATAAATTCATTTTATTTGGAGTCAAATAGCTTAGTAAATTTGGAATACAATGTGCATAAAGGAGAATGAAACTCATTCTCATATTTTCTTTACGTGTGAGTATTTTGAGATTGTATGGAAGATGCAACACAATTGAGTAACATGAACATTAATGCTAGTAATAGTAATCGGTAGGTTGTGATGCAATATATTCAAAGTCAATCCAACAGGAAAGCAAGACTCCCAAAAAAATCCATTTTAATGAAAAGTCTCGGTTAACAAAACACGAAGACTTGTGAGTTTGAAGTAAAGGGAAAGAGAGGGCTTTGAGGCGGGAAATATAGGGAAAAATAGATAAATTTTTTAATAAATTTAAAATAGTATATTTTTAGAGAATGATAAATTAATTAAGCTTATAATTAATATGTTTTTTAGTTTAATAATATTATAATAACATAGATTAAATTTAAAAAATTCATGTAAACCCTCTAAAAAAATCTTCATTCAATACAAATTTTGAGTTGCTGGAAAGGATTTTGTATTATAAAAAAAATGAAACCAAAAACTCTCCCTTTCAATGTTTTTCCAAAATTCTCCTCTTTTCCCCTCTAAACTTATGAACAAAGTCTAAGTCCTCACTCAAAACCAAATCATCCATAACCGACACAAGAGATCAAAATGAAACACCAGACTATCATCATCAATTTATTCCGGGATACTTACTAAAGTGGCATTATTACCCTCGTATATTTTGCGGCATAAACACGTTGTCATAGTGTTTTTGACAATAACAAGTTAATCTAAATTTGTCTCACCGAACATGCCAATCATTAACGATGTCAAATTTTATAGGAAGACATAAGTAAATGGTTGAAAACAGAAGAAAGCATTTAAATTACAATGATAGTTAAGTTGCAAATGTTAAAAGTTTTAAAGACTTTGAAATTTTGAATTGAATAACAAGACTTAAGGTGAAAGTAAGGTAAATAAATTGATCCCTAATTTTTATTTTAGTTTTTTAAATTGGCCCCTTATCTTTTAAAAGTTTTAAGTTGGTCCCTTACGTTTTAAAAGTTTCAAGTTGGTCCAAAACGTTACTCACATTGAAATAAGTTAGTCTCTTCCGCGACATGATATTGAGTTTAATAAAACAAAAAAAAATTAAAAAAATGTTTTAAAATTGGTTTTTTAAATAAGTTAAGTTTCATCACCCATATCCTCAACCCGAATCTTTAATCGTTAAGTGACTGAAGAGACTAATTTATTCCAACGTGAGTAACGTTTTAGTCCAACTTAAAACTTTTAAAACGTAAGGGACCATCTTGAAACTTTTAAAACATAAGGGACCAACTTAAAAAGTAAAATAAACATAAGGGATCAAACATGCAATTAAGCCTAAATTGAAAATTAAGTGCATCGATCATCTAAATAAATATCATATACATACATATACCATGAAACGGGAATCACATTACAGTACATTTTTGGTTCTAGTAATCTCCAAATAAATCATGTTTCATAAACAAGATCACTATATTAGCTTTATCTTGTTTAAGAATAAATATGTATCATCAAACAATGATATCTATTAGGTACTCTTCTTCACCCACATGCAACAAATGAGACCCTTCTTCTATGATCTTCAAACCAGCCTCGTTCGCTCGACTAAGATGCTCACAAGGACTAAGCTCAAATCCAACATGGCTCATTTCCCCTGCATCTAACAACAAACTATGAAAACCTACCAATTGTTTCATAGGACTTCTGGTTCGATGTTTTTGTGGTCTCATAAACAGCAATATAGGGTGCCTCCCTACAATGTTTCCATGGTTTTTAACTCCAACAGTGACTGAGACCGACATGCTTTTGCAGGTTTCTTCATCCAACTCTGAAACTAATTTGTACCGTATAGTTTCTGAATTTTCAGTCATCAAATGAGTGGACGATTGATTGAAATGAAGTTTGTCATGTGTAACGGAAACAAACTCGTAGGAATATTTTGTGTAGCTTAGTCCATGGCCAAATTCATATACTGTAGGACCCTTGTAAAATCTGTAAGTTCTTCCTGGATAGCCGGTTGTGGGATCAGCTCTCATCCTCATGTCTGTCATTGGAACTTTAATGTAATCTTTTGGGTACCAAGTAATTGGTAGTCTTCCTCCTGCATTGCATTCATGACTAAAATTGAGCGGTGAAAATGTAAATTTATGAGCTTGCATTATGTTTTCTAAAGACTTAAGATAATGAATTTAAGGACCATGTATTAACAGTATAAAACTTTTTCAGTCATTCAATCAGATTTCACCACTTTGTTATATTGCTCCTAAAATATCTCTACAACATGTATGTTGCAAGAAAAAATTGGATGGTCATGAAAATGTTTTACATGATGCAATATACGGTCTTTAAACTCGCATATAATTTGGTCTTGCAACTTGTGTTGTTTATTCTCTAAATATGCCCACTTATTAAAAAAAAAAAAATCATCCTTCTGTAGACAACTACTAATAAGCTCTAACAAAATTTCTCATTTTCATAAACCAAATTGTATATTCTCTAATCTCCTTATGTTTGTTTAATAGTTCACAAGTGCAAATTATACAAGAAACTTCACCTGGATTGTGATCCCCGAAGATAATCTGTGCAAGTGCAATGCCTCCGAGTTCACCCGGATAACCAGCCCAGATAATACCTCCAATTTTATCGTTATTTTTAGCTGAACTAATATCAATAGGACCTCCACAAAGGAGCACCAAAATAACCGGTCTCTTAGAAGCTTTGGCAACACTGTTAATGAGCTCAAGTTGCTTGCCTGGCAAGTCAAGATGAACACGATCACGCTCTTCCCTCTCTACACTTTGATCCAATCCCATAACAAGAACAACATAATCCGCATTCTTAGCAACTTTCACTGCCTTGTCTATTGGAGCCGAAGCACACTTTGGTCCACCATCACAACCAGGGTGAAAAACAGCGTTCTTAACATAGTGTTGAAACCCTTGAAGTATCGTAATAGATTTACAAGGAGGGCCAGCATAGTTTCCTAGAAGAGTTAGAGGGGAAGCATTGGCATTAGGACCTATCACTGCTAAGGAAATACTAGTTTTTGGAAGTGGAAGAAGTGAAGCAGTGTTCTTTAAAAGGACAATGCCGTTTCTTGCAGCTTCAAGAGCTAGATATAAATGATTTTCGGAACAGACATGGTTGGGACCAATCATTCCAAATGGAAGCTTTGCTGGATTTCCATCAAATTGGCCTAGCCTTATTCTAATTGAAAATAGATTGTGAAGGGCACGGTCTATTCGAACTATAGGTAATTTTTTCTGTTGCACTGCCGATTTTGCATGGTCTGTCAAATAACTTCCACATTCTAAATCCATCCCTGCAAATTTTCAAAGCAAAATTTTTGTGATTCAACTAAATTACAGTTACAATTACAATGACAGTCCTATAGTCAAGAAAACCATAATTACACAATGATAGTGTAATTTTTTTCCAGACATCCAGTTAGATTTCACCATGGTATTATATGTCATAACACCATTTTAAAATATTTGTATATATGTCTTTACAATGAAATTCAATGTAACCTTTTTTATATTGTTAATGCATAGTAATTAAATCCAAAATATTATAGTTAGATACAATTAAATTAAAGATAATAGTATTTTAATAACTAAACATAGTGTAATTATTTCCCTTTGGACTTGTCTACATAAATGTAAATAGCTTACTATATATACAAGGGTGTAATCGTCATTATATAATAAGAATAATAAATATTGTTGAGGTTGAGGGAAATTCTTTTTCAAGGACTAACAGTCATAGATGAAACAAAGACAAATGGACAAGAGCAGATTAGCCAAAGAGTTAATATTTTGATGGTTGGAAAAAGAAAAAGAAATATTCAAAGATAGAAAACCATGAAAGTAAAGTTAAACATCAAGTTCTCAATCAAAATTGTGAAATGCAAAATTTGAAAAAGGAATAACCAGAAAGAATAATACTATATCAGCATAAAAAACAGAATTGAATGAGATGATGGTTGACTGAGACTGAGAGACACATGGCTACAGGACTACAAGTGGGCCAAAACCATATTCAAAGCCATTATCTAAACCGACAAAAGACAAGTGACAATGCTTTCATGAGTAGTAATTAAATCTTTACACTTTGTGACAAGTGATTTGCAGATTAGGTAATTAACCTTTACACTTTGTGAATTCATTTCACTCATAACCAAGATTTAATTGTATGGTTATTAGAATTATCACATAATAAATCAAAGCAAGAAAAAGATAATAACAATTTAAGAAGAGGGTAAGATATCACTAAATATATACCAGCATGAAGAACATCAGCTACAGCATCCTCTGCTGATTTTGCATACCCTTGCTCATCATGTATGATCCCAACAGCTCCACAATCTGACACAATATACCTGATTTTATTCACCACAAAATGTTACACTTAATTAAGAACTAACCAACCATTCATTGGTTCAACAAGATAATAAGTTAAGTAAAAAGTGAAACTAATTAATCAGTAATTATTCACCCGTGGAATTCCCATTGTTTTCTAACAGTATTCGTTAAGAGATTGAAATCGGCACAACTTGGAATTCCATTTACACGGTTATAAGCACACATTATTCCACTAGCCCGTCCTTGCTCAATGCAACTACGAAATGGTGGTTGATATGTGTCTGCTAAATCTTGCAAACTCACCTGAAGAATCATAATATGTCATGGCGATTTAGTAAAAGTTTCTCACTCTGATCTTAAATATAAGCAAAAATGTATATGCAAAAAGTACATAAGTTTGGAATTTGGATCAATTTCTTTTGCTTATATTTAAGACCAGACGTGGTAAAAAGAGGAACATAAGAGCATTGTAACTAGGCATGTGTAGTTACTTACGCGAGCATCGAAGTGAAAGCGATTAACACCCTTCCAATTGTCCAAATCATAGGCAGTGAAATGTTTGCAACAAGCAGAAGCTTGAAGGTGTCCCCTCAATTTACCTCCTTGAAAAGAATCACCTTGAAGTCCTCTAACATAGGAAACAGCATAGTTAGAAGTCATCATAGGATCTTCACCAGCTGTTTCTTGTCCTCTCCCCCATCTTGGATCCCTGAATATGTTTATGTTTGGTGCCCAAAATGTCATCCCCATTGCTTGTCCTCCATTGTATATTGCTCTCGCTTCAACCCCAATTGCCTATTTCATTTCCACATTCATTCAAAAACAATTAATACCAGCCAAAAAAATGATCAGTAACTTCACTATTTATGAGCCTTATATTTTCTGCAAAATGGTTCTTCAGTAGCTGCTTTATGGTAACCATGCTGCAAAACCGTTAGTTTGAAAGAGAGAGAAAGCTACCAGAGTCGTTAATCTACTAGCGGCTCTGCATTTTCTCTCTGAATCTAATGGCTTTGCAATGCACTTCATTATAAAAATTTTGCAATGCAAAGGATCCAAATCCTGTTTTCCGATGGTGACAGTGCTGTGGTGGCGGCTGTTTTGTTCTGTACTCAGTTAGAGTTCGACTACCCTAATAACTCCCCTGAACTTGGATTCTCTACAAGACTACAACTCCCCTGATACCGATATGGATGAAGCAACACTCAACTTAGACCCTATTTAGATAAACAACTAAATTAAGTGCTTACAATGCTTATGTATGAATTATATAGCTTAACTATGTTTTTGGCCCCCAAGTATTGCGGTTGTACGATTTTGGCTCCCATTTGCTATTTGGTAGTCCCTCTCTCAATTTTTTTTCCAAATTTTACATTGTGATGACATTGCTTATTGACCTGCACTCAACTCTCATAGTCAACGTGGCTTTTCATTAAAATTCAAAACAAAAACGCAACAAATCAGCTCGTACCTGTGAGAGCGAATGAAATCCCTAATTAGGGTTTCAAATTTTTTGTGCTTTTAGTTGTTACTAAATAAAATCCATGCTCAATATAAAGATGAATGGCACTAAGCATAAAATGTGTGCCAAATTGGGAGGGGTACTACCAAATCATAGAGGAAAAAATATAGGGGGTCAAAGTAGCACAATAGCGATGCGTTATAGGCCAAAAGTGAAATTAAGCGAAATTATTTCTTTAACAAAATATAAAATAAAGTAAAGCCAATTTATTTTCATATACTAGTAAACTATTTTGGATAGCTTATAAGAATGACCAATTTTATGGTGGATATGTGAGATAGGTTTTGCACCATGCACAAATTCGTTCTCATTATTGGATCGACAAGTCCCACCATTGTATCAGCAAGTCTTGCAGTTGGATCAAATACGACATATTGATCCAAGAGTAGTAAACACATTATTGGATCAATAAGTCCCACCATTGTATAAATAAGTCTTACTCTTGGATCAAATACGACATATTGATCCAATAGTGGTAAACAAACTTGTGCATGATGCAAGACTAAATTATTTGTGCCCGTTAGACCGTAAAAATAAGCTAAAAGGTAAAAAAACCTAAGCCGTTTTCACTCTCTCTCACAAATGCTAATAAGCTAAAAAGCATGTCTAAAATTCAAAAGCGGTTATGAATTTTTTTAAGGCGGTTGTGAAGTTGATTTAGTTATCTTACACCTTATAAATTCTAAAAGTGATCAATATACCTGACCGATACGGTACCAAAGATGAGAATCAAAGCTAGCTGCAGTAAGAATGACTTGAGGGAAGCTAGTAGCTGAAGTGATACTTCCATTGAAGAAGATCCCACGTCCAACATTACCAATTCCATGAAGTGCTTCACTCCACCATTCATAAGCAGGGATACCAAGTCTAGGAATGGGAGGAGCTGAGTTAACTAGTTGAGCAAGTTTCTCATCCAATGTGAGTCTTGAAACAAGGTCTTTGGTTCTTTGTGTGATGGGAAGTTTTGGGTTGCAAAATGGATAGGATCTGGTTGATGGGTTTGAATAATCACAAGCAAATGGTGGTAGCTGAGCAAGGACTGAGTAAGTGAGAGTGAGGAAAAGGGAAATGATGGTGACAAAGGTAAAGGTTGATGAGAGGGCCATAGTGAGAAGTGAGAAGTGAGTGCATTATTGGGCTGGAAAATGTTATAGAGAGAGAAGAGTACTACTACTACTACTACTAGATTAGTGGCAATTATTAGTTTTTGTTGTTTTATTTATTTGCTAATTATTATGTTTCAATATATGTGTCCCACAAGTAAAAGTTTCAATGGAATCACTCTATCTCAATTTTAGTGATGAGATAGATACCTTTAGTATTGGAACTTGAAATTGCATGCCCATATATTATTTCATTAGCCATCTAACGTGTATATGGTTGAGTCAACGGTTAATTTGATTTACTTGATCGTTCAAGTCAGTTGTTGGGACATCAACCTGAATCTTAAATAAATTGAGTTTTTTTTTTCTATTGTAGTAAACTGCAGTTAACTTGGTATTCAGATTTACTGAATAAGTGTTCATGATTTTGTTGTGTGGTTCTTAAATGAACGAAACACACCAATTTATAGAAGTTTCAGTGTGTCGTGCACCACAAAAACTATCAACCCAATCTAAACCACGCAAAAAACCATGTTGATGAATTTATAGAAGTTTCTATGTACGGTCAACCACTTGTGGCAAACTCGTTTGTGAGGTTCTCTCTCCATTGACGTTCCTATGACATACCCTTTTAGAAGTAGGGCTCGTCACATCAATTTCTCTACATACGATGTTGGTCTGGGTGGTCTGGCTGCCTAGCTTGAGCCTATCTGGATTTTCAACCATATGTACACAACAAGCAGGGCCGTCCATGGGGAGGTGCAAACAGCTCAATGGAGCTGGGCCTCCCCAATTTTGGGCCCAAAATTTTTTTTTTTTAAAAAAAAAAACTGCACTGAAAATAATAATATATAGGCGTAAGCATTGCAGGATTGACAATGCAAGACATGTGGCCCAGTGGTTTAACTCGGTAGTGCAGTGCTTAGGGGCTACAATTCAACTCCCAGAAATGCCATATGTGATATTTTTTAGTTGTATTTTTTTCCACCATGATAGGGTTTTTTTTTGGCCTAATTTTAATGGATTTGAGGTCTATATTTCATCAATATTTTCTCCTTCTACTTCTAATTACTTATTTACAAGTAAAAGTATAATATTACTTATTCTTAGATTACATGTAATTTTTGGCATGTACTTGTTGTATAAATCGAAAAGTTTTAACAACAACATTATAATTATTCTCTAAGAAAATAAAATAAAATAAAACATGATAAGTTTTTTTTTTTTTTAATTATATTTTTTAGGGGCCTATTTTTATTAAGAGAGTCGGGCGTCCAATTTCACAGGGACGGCTCTGACAACAAGCAACAGAAGAACAAAAAACCAATGAAAAATTTATTGAAACATTTCATCAAACACTTAGAACACAAAATATACATACTTTGATCATTGTGTTATTTCAATTATTTTTAAACTACCACATTGCATTTAAACTTGGTTCAAACAACATTCACAGTTAATACATGCAAATATTTGATCAAAAACCACACAAAAAGTCATCAAAAATCTAAACCCTAAACACTAACATATAAACAAAAAAAAAAACTAACATATAAAACTAATAATGTGTATGCTTAAGGATTTTACACACTTACATGACACATACTTGTATTTGAAGAAATTTGATTGAGATTGATTTCTTGAAGTTTGGAGTGATTATGTTTATGTTTTTTAATACATGAGAGTTGTTGTTTCTTTTCTAGTATATGATCAGTGCAAAACGGTAGTTAACTGCTACTGCTGATGAGTGAATGACAGTTAACTATTATTCATCAACTAACGATAGTTAACTGCCATGAGATATTTTTTGTCAGTTGAGGATACCTAAGAGCAGACCATAGGTGCCTAAAGAGCAATTTTCTTATACTAAACCTCAAAGGTAAATGCAATCCAGGCCCACATTAACTTTCTATGTGACTTAAGTTAAAGGAAAAAAGAAAACTTCTTTTCTCACTTCTTAAAACTCGCTTCCTTCCAAATGTATTAATTCAAACCAGAAAATTTATTAATTCAAACCAGAAAAAACACAATTTTCTCTCTAGATTAACCGATTGCAACGCGAGAAAATTAGTGTATTTTACCGTCCAGGTTGATTAATCCAGCAAGTGTAATTTTTAGGAAAATAAAGGAGGATAAAAGATGAGCAAATGGTCACTTTAATTCTGATTTTGCACTTCCTTATCACATAGGTCCTTGATTCAGGATTAAATACAAATTAACCCTGACTCTGCACTTTCGTTATCACTTTAGTATCTAACATTAAATAATTATGTTAAGTGTGTCACATGGACTAAAGTGAAAGTAGAAAATTATCACTTTAGCCCCTGAACCAAAAATCAATATCCCCAACTTGAATCTTAAATCCCTTAAATTGAAAATCTCAAATCCATAATTTATTATCTTATTTAACAATATTAATACAACATTTTTTTTGTTTTTGTTCAAAATATAGCATTATTTTATTTAAAATTAAAAAATAGAGATTAATAATATCAGCATAATTTTTTTTTTACACAATTGATTGTTTAATACCGTGGACAAAGTTTTACCGTTAAGCATAAAAAATATATAAAACTTTCAATACAATTTATAGAACATAGAATATTCAATACATCTCAAGAAAAAAAAGTTTACAATGTTTAGAAAAAGTCACTTTTTTTTTTACAAGAGAAAAATGTCACATATTAGTGTATATTTTTTTTAGGGATTTAGGGATGATATTTAGGGAATTGAGATTCAAGTTTGAGATATTGATTTTTTGTTGAGGGACTAAAGTGACCATTTTTTACTTTCATTTTAGTCTTTGTGACACACTTAACATAATTATTTAACGCTGAGGACTAAAGTGACAACGGAAATGCAGAGTCAAGGACTTCTTTGTATTTAATTCTGAGTCAGGGACCTATGTGACAACGAGGTGCAGAGTCAGGGACGAAAGTGACCATTTGCTCATAAAAGATTGAATAAAAGTAGTCCTCTTAAAGCATCTCCAATGGGAGGTCCTTACTGAACAAGGATCACTCCCCGTTAAGGACCTCCCATTGGAGGAAGAGATAATGAGTCCCCGTTAAGTAACGAATAACTATATAAGGTACATCTCTCTCCTAGACAAATAACGGGTCTCATGTTTAAAAAAAGTAATAAAATATGTATTATGTGGTCCCACATAGAAAAGAAGTAATATTTTAATAATTAATAGTTGTTTTAAATATTATTTTATCTATTTGTCATCATTTTAAATAAAATTTAATTCATGCAAATTATTATTTATATTTTTTAACGAAGGAATGTAAAATTTGTAAGTGTTTAACTCTATTAATATTTCAAAATAGTTCATATCTTTGTCAAAAGTTTCTCAATTAAATCTTCTCTCTATGTTTTTGTTATATGACGAGGGATTTGGCTGAGAAACTTTTGACAAAGACGTAAACTATTTTGAAATATTGTCAAATGTTTCTCAATTAGATTCATTTCTCTTTGTTTTTGTCACATGACGAAAGACTTAATTGAAAAACTTTTGATAAAGATATTGATTATTTTAAAATATTAATAGAGTTGATGACTAATTTGAAAGTGACTTACAAAGATAAGATAAATTTGATGGTTTACTCACAAATAATTTATTTCTAACCAAAATACAATATTCTGTTTTTCTTTAAGGAGAAATACAATATTTTCTACTTATATAGCTTGAGTTTTAAATGCTTATTTACGGAAAACATTATAATATTGTTTGCTTTGCCTCTTGTTTGAGTTTTCATAATTTTAATTTTTATAAAAGACGTCTCATTTGAAGAGTGTGGTTATTATTTATAAATTACTCTTAAAAAGATAAATATATTTATCTTTTAATTTGAGATAAACTCTTTTTATTATTAATTCATAAATCTCACATATGTTGAAAATAAAATTGTTTATTACGTTATAAATTTTACTTTGTTTTCTATTCGTTTTATGTACATAAAATATCCCAAATTAACCCTGCTTTACTCTTTCAAATAAAACCTTGCTTTCTGAAATAAATAAATCTTAAAGTGAAATATTTGTTTAGTCCCTCCTATAAGACTACGATCTTTCAAGTTCAAAGTTTATGTAAATAGTTAAAATTAAATAATACTAGGTCGATTGAAAGTGAAAATAAAATATCTTTTGCCGACATCCGCTTAGACAAGACGTTGCTATCCGTTTCAAGTCCTCTAGAACAAGTTTTCCTTTTCACAGCAAACAATTTCATTCAAATAGCAAATTAAAGAATGACACACTTACAATCTAAATGATATTATATAATCCTAATCCTTGGATGATAAAGCAAAACAATGAAAATTAAGATATGGATAATTTGAAAAATTAATCAAAGTGGACTAATCTATTGAACCTAGAAGCAGCATCTTTTTTGCAAATGAACTACCTAGTTTTAAGAAAGTTGGGTCTGACATGACATCTATTCTATTATTAAAGATTATCTGCCCTAAAAATTATAAATTAGTTGAACTAAACAAACTTAACCAAGAAGCTGCCTCTACAAGTTCAATGTGTCCCATTCTTGTCAAGTATGAACGCTGCATTAATTTAATTACCTTATCTAATGAACGATAAATGAATTCAACTGACTTTTCTAATGAATGTCTTTTTCATTATAATTGTAAAATATATATTCACACACACAATATACAATTCGGCAGTTGTTTTTAGTAAATTAATTGGTTGTTATTAAAGTATATTGTTTAAAAACTATTGATTATTTTGTATAAAAAAAACTATTGATTATTAAAAAGTAACTAAAATCCTTCAACAAAAAAAAAAGTAGTGACTAAAAGGTTAGTAACGCTGTCCCAAAAACAAAAGAAACTAAAAGTAGTAACATGTCAACGTAGGTTAGTTCATTGATTAGAAAAAAAATCAAACAAATTAGGTCATATTTTGGGCTTGTATCAATTATCAATTAATTGTCCAATTAAGGGAACGTCCAAAAACGGATTTGAATTTTCTGTTTTCATCCTTCCCTCTCTTTCAAGCAAAATTTAGTGTACGAAGAGAGAAAAAAAATAAAGTAAAAAAAGAGTAAAAAAAGAGTCCTCTCAAGGAAAAGAGAGCAAAATGTGTGTGAGAGATAAATTATTGAATGAGATATTTTTTTAAAGGGAAAAAACTTATAACATTTTATTAAATATCAATTTAATGATATGCGACGGTACAACAATGGAGTTATAGAAGTTGCATGTGTTACCTATAAGATACACTTTTATTTTCGATAAGTATTTATTGTTGTCATAGGTGTTGTGTCAACAAAATTTAGACTTTATTGAAGAGGACCGCGAGTCAACATATGATCAATCCTTTTTTGAAAAAACGTGAAATAGTTCGACAACAATAGCTAGAACGACAAAGGTTTCTGATGAAGATGATTTTTTTAAGATTTGAGATTTTAATGAAGATGATGATGATGAACATGATATGTATTTTTGGTTTCTATTCAAATTACACAAAAAAGGACAACAAAGTAAAAATTTAAAAATATAAATGATCGAAATGGAAAAAAGACAAATTCTGATCATAAGTTAAGAAACATCATGAGACTTTGCCTACCATATTGATATTATTTAGTTCGTGTTTACACCTAAAAGCAATTGTTCAGTTAGTCGAATTCGACAAGTATACGATTATAACAATTAGGCAAGGAAGCCCCTCATCCGATTAAAGGATATGTGATGTCAGAATAGCCGAGCGAGTAAGTTGATTCTTTCTCAAGACTACTAAGTCACAACGTGGGTTGTTGAAGACTCAAAACCTAGTCAAGGATATAGTGAGACTGAATAACGATGGATCGTCACTGATTTGTTGTTCTCAACGCCAATAAACGCTCTGAGGAATGAGAGACTGAACATGATAAATAGTAAGATTACACATAAATAAACCGTGCCAACAAAGGATGTTGATTACCATTTTAATATTAATTCTTTCCTTTTTTTTTTAATCAAACTAACACTTATTTTTGCATGTATTTTCTATTCTTTAATTTGTTCAAAATGTTACAACTCATAAAAAAAAAAAAAAAAAAAACATATTTACTCTAAATAAAATGCACACTTTGTTTTGGAGTAGAAAACAACTCAACTCAACTCATGAAAGAAACCAATGTCTTGTCTGTATTGTAAGGAAATTAATCATGGTTAAATAAACCAAGAATAAACGGTGTTAATTATGGGGACACAATTGAGGTGGTACTAGAATAGAATGTGACGCAAATTTTGTGCAAGTCCACGTGGTGGAACCACGGAGTGCCAGGCTTTGTAAACTATGCTATCAACTGGACACGTGGATCGGCAAAATCCTAATTGGTGGACTGTGCTTCTCTACCGAAAAACCATTGGCCCAATTGGGACCTCACTTTAATCCTTCTCCAATGTCGACACTCGATCGAACTTGGTAGCATGTCATTTCCTGAACTGCAAAATTAGCAACGTTATAGCTCCTATTCCGCGTGCTCTATCATTCTCTAATACTCATTTTTTTATTGGACAAAACTCATGTGAATTTCATCATATTTTATGTAAAATTTATTCTTGTGTGGTGTTCACATGTATGTTATCTAATAAAATAGTGAATGTTAAATAGAATATTCATAACACTTCCATACCATATATATTTTGTCAAACTCTAAGTTTATTTGATTTATCTATCTTTACGAGAGAGTTAAACATAAATGAAAGTTTAATATTAAAACATCTTCAATAATTATTTTATTAAAATACAGCTAAAGTGTTTCACACATACACATCACTTATTTAATCAATTCTCAAAAGAAATATATGACAATTCTTGAAACAATATCAAGTGGGTCTTACTTATTGTTGAAATATATGTAATTTTTTGTAAGGATGTAAATTTCCTTTAAAATATATATTTTAAATTAAAATAAAATAAAATAAGAAACACAGTAAAAAAACGATGGTAAAATGTTTGATACAAATTGAAGAATGTAAACGGCAGAAAAAGCAGTTAATAACGGGCAGTTCCCGAATTTCGTTTACGTATAAAAATACAAACGTGGACCCCACCTTCTTCCACCTTTCTCACCATTTCGCTATAAGTACAACATCATAGCTAACATCTTTCTGTGCTCTTTCTTTCACAACACACTCCTTCATTTTCTCACATTCCTCTTCTCTTACTTCATTTTCATTCTCTCGACAATGGACCAATTCAACAACGTTGATCTCGAATTCGCTAACTTCGAAGATTACGTCGAATTCGAATTCTCTGATTTCGAAGACGAAGAACAACAAACCGTCCCAGAAAATCCTCCTCGCCGTAACACCTACAATACCGACTCCGACTCCGACTCCGACTGCGAAGACGATTTTCAAACGGTACCGTTTCTTCACTATTTTCGTTTATTTAGGCTTATTTTTCATTGTTCAATTCAGAGTTTTCATTTTGGTTTGGAAGAACAGAGTAATGTAAAGACTGATACTTCAGCTTTCGAAGCACGAAACGGGAAAGATATTCAAGGAATTCCATGGGAGAAGCTTAATTATAGTAGAGATGAATATCGTGAAACTCGTTTGAAACAGTATAAGAACTACGAATGTCTCACGCGCTCTCGTGAGGACCTTGACAAGGTTAATTTCTTTTTATTGTGGAAAGTTACTGTTACAAATTTCGTTGCGGTTTTCACTTTTCTAAACTTTGTATATTTTTTTTTTTCTTTCGGTTATTAGGAATGCTTGGAAGTGGAGAAAGGAAATTCGTTCTATGATTTTCAGTTCAATACCAGGCTTGTCAAGTCAACAATTGCGCATTTTCAGGTAGAAAATTTGTTCATTTTATTTCTATATTCATTTGGTGGGATTGTATTGAGTTGTGCTTGTTCATCTGTGTTAAACTTAATTCACTAATATATTTTTTATTTAAACAGAATTTTTAGTTGATTGTATTAGTGTTGATTTTAAGTTATGTTTTTTATTAATTATTTAATCTGATTAATTGATTGTTTTATACTACTACATCCAGCTGGTGCTTTAGTTCTTTTTTTTTTTTTTTTTTTTTTTTTTGAAGGAGCTGCTGCTTTAGTTCTAGTAACTGTTGTTTGGAGTCATACTTGACTTATGAGTTATGACTATTGACGCGTTTGGGAGAGTTATAACCTTTTTATAGTTTATTTCCATAAGCTCTTTAGGGTAGCTTATAAAACAACTTATAGCTTCTTTTTTTTTTTTTTTTTTTTAATCGGCAAAATATTAACCAGCAAGCCCGTGCAAACTAATAAGCTCGGGTGGAGGAGAAAAAAAACAAAATACAAAGGGGAAATTGGTTGCCACAAACACACGGCGCGAACAAAAACACCTTAAAACCACCACTAACCAAAAACATAGCCACTGATCCTTAAAGGGAAACCAGCAGAAACACCAACACCCGCATCACAGTATAAAAGCGGATCACCCAAACAAAACAAAGCAAACTTATAGCTTTGTATGAAAGTAGTTTGACTTTATTTTATCTTTTGTTATTAAATATCTTATACATAAGCACTTATATGCATATGCAATAAGCTATTCATCCAAAACAGGGCCAATCAATTTTTTATATCTATAATTTTGGTATTATAGTCTTGCAGGATTATGTAACCCATATTTTTTTTGGCAGGATGGATTTAGAGGCGGACCCCTTTATATAAGGATTTAAAGGAAATAGTTTTGGAATTTCATATGTATAAACAGACTCCCTAACAACCTAGTATAGTTTGAGGGGTGTTTAACTCTTTAGAAACTAATTTGTCAAAACCTCGTTCTTCCACGTGCACCAATAGAAATTGGACAAAACTTACGTGCGTCTTTTTTGGTGTTATACTTATGTGCGTATGGTGTTGTTCTTCTTCACTTAAAATTCACTTTTGATGCTCTTTTTGCATCTAAGTTTTGTCCATAGAAATTATGTCGATGACCTTTCATGTAAATATTTATGTGCTGGTATAACTTATGCAAAGCTCATATTTGGAAAATTAAATCTTCTTTATGGTAAATTCTTTATCAAAATGTTTCAGTGCTCATATTTGGAAAATTAAATCTTCTCTATGGTAAATTCTTTATCAAAATGTTTCAGTTGTTTCCTTGTAATTGACCTTACTTCAGAATTTTGAGCCTTAATTTTTTTGGGAGCAAAATGTTTCCCAAAGATTATTTTATCCTATCTTGTATACTCAAATTCTTTCTTAAGACGAACTCGTTTTTTCAAAAGAATTATCTCCAATGGACACCGTATATTCTTTCTAATTTCTACAGTCAAGAAGTTTTCATGCCAATTGATGGATATAGATGCATAAGGCTATGGTATGAGTTGCATGCTTAAAATTTTAGTGATTTCTTGTCAAGTAAAAAGTCTTTTTCTTACATTCAACATAATGACTTCCCACCTTACCAAGCCCACATACAACACTTGAGATAAGATGTGAGCTTTTTGACTCTAAACCATCATTTTCCTGCCATTTAAGGTTCTGTTACACATGAGTTGTAACATACCACTACTGTTCTAACTGGATTTTGCAGAGTATTACACTAAACAATTGGTCACTGCTAGTTAATTTTTGTTAATACCAACAATCTGTTCAGTGTTTTGAAGTCAAATAGATTAGTAATGCTTGGAGAGGAAACAATACATGGTTGACATATTGTCTCCAATTACTCTTTTATGTGGATGGATTAAATTTGGTGGGATATAATTCCTGACAATGTAATTAGCTGTCTTAGTTACCACTTATGGCACAAAGATAAATTCCGTACTTGCATAGTTGCAGAAAAGCCACTGTAACTGTTACAACAACTGTTAATACCAAAAATACTAATTCTTTAGCTAAGTTTCAATATTACTGTTATCTGCACTAGTTTTCTACTACTCTGTGCATGATCATTCCCTTATATGGTTCATGTATTCGTCCTCGGTTTAATTGATACACACATATGTGCATGTAATGACTACAAAGTTATGTGTTTCTGCAATATAATATAATTTATTGCTTAACCTGTTTATGCATTTAGTCCTTCTATTTCTCTTTAAAGCAGGTGTAAGGTGAGCAGCTTGGGAGGACGTAATTTTATGGTATGATAGGAAATATCTGACCACATTTGAGAGGGCTCTAACAATATCTGCTATTAGTTATTTATTGATTTTGTCTTGTCAAGAGAAGCCTTGCCTCATGACGTTCGCCTGTATATTTCTAAGATCTTCTTGTCTATAGAATATTAGAATAATTATCTTTAGTTTCTATTTACTTTGAGTTTTTTTTTTTCTCCTACGTTGAGCACTTGATTACTGGATTTACTGCTGTAGATATTACTCAGCATTGTTTAAAGTCAGTCTTTCTTCATTTAATGTTTTTTTTTTTGTTTATTAATTCCTTGGTATATTAAGAACTTGGTGTAATTTGTTGCAAACATGTGTAAGATAGATAAATTCTCTAATATTTAGTGTTGGCTTTCCAATTAGATACCGATTTCCATGATGCCGTGTGATTGATTGTGCATTGACCATTTAGGCATTTACACTTGATGCATACAAACTTGATTTAGCAACAATCATATGCACTAACAGTTAACTAAACACAGATACCTTCTATTATACCCCACTGTTCTAACACTTAGAGTAATTGTTATTCATAGATACTTTTGTATTTACGAGTCCTGTTCAACGCTAGAATGTGGTGCCTGATTTGTTTAGAGTGACATCAATATCTTACTTTATGATCATATATTTCTCCTTGGGTGTTAATATTGATATTATCAACATGTCTTGTTTTTGTAGCTGAGGAATCTGTTGTGGGCAACATCAAAGCATGATGTTTACCTTATGCAAAACTACTCTGTGATGCATTGGTCCTCATTACTACAAAGGGGTAAAGAAGTGCTTAATGTGGCAAAACCGGTTATTCCAACCCTTGTACGTGGCTACTTATTTTTTATCAAATGAAATTTGTTTCTTTTGTCCTCAATTTCATCTTATTTTACTGTCCTTATGTACTTTAGCAGAAGCATTGTGGATTAGCCCACCCTGTCTCGCGAGTGCAAATTAGCACCATGGCTGTTAAGGAAAACTTGATGGTGGCAGGTGGTTTCCATGGGGAGCTTCTTTGCAAGGTAGGGCACGTCGTGATTTCTTTCAATTGAATAATCAGTCCTAACAACTTATGAAGGCCCCCTTTATAACACTTTTGAATTTTTTTTACCAGAATTTGAATCATTCTGGAGTTGCATTCTGCAGTAAAATAACTACAGATGATAGTGCTATAACCAACGCAGTGGATGTTTTCCGCAATCCCAGGTAAGCATCTAAATGAAGCATAAATTTTGAACTTTTGTGGATTCGGTTTCTAACTCAACTGTCTCTTTCTTTGCAGTGGGTCGTTGAGGGTAATCGCAGCAAATAATGATTCCCAAGTTCGGGTTTTTGATGCAGAGAATTTTGCTTCTCTGGGTTGTTTCAAGTATGATTGGTCTGTCAATGTGAGTGTCATTAACTGATATTTATGTTATTTCTGTTACTGTTTTGATTTTAAGTAAGAACATTTGCAAATAACAATTACTTTTGCTTATCAACAGAATGCTTCTGTTAGTCCAGATGGAAAGTTGTTAGCTGTTCTTGGGGACAGTACTGAGGGCCTGATAGCTGATGCTAATACCGGGAAGGTAGTTTAATCTAAAGATGTTTTTTAGCTGTTATATTGTCCTTAATCTTTTGTTTAGATTCTGATTATATATAATTTATGGTATCTCTCAGGTCACTGGAAACCTAAAAGGGCACTTGGATTATTCTTTCTCATCTGCTTGGCACCCCAATGGACAAATATTGGCTACTGGGAATCAGGACACAACATGCAGGTTGTGGGACATAAGAAATCTTTCCGAGTCCATAGCGGTATTAAAGGGAAGAATGGGTGCAATAAGGTCCTTAAAATTCACATCAGATGGAAAGTTTTTGGCCATGGCTGAGCCAGCAGACTTTGTCCATATTTTTGATTCACATTCTGGTTATGTACAAAGTCAAGAGATTGATATATTTGGTGAAATTGCTGGTTTATCTTTTAGCCCTGACACAGAGGCTCTGTTTGTCGGTGTGGCTGACCGAACCTACGGTAGCTTGTTAGAGTTCACGAGAAAGCATTATTATCAGTATCTGGACTCGATGATTTAAGCAAGTAGAATGCTCTCAAGATGTACAGAGATATGATCCATGTGCATATCTACGGGAAGATTTCTATCTACAATAGGTTTAAAATTTGCTTTTGCAAGATGTGTTTTTAAAATCATTTTGCCGTTGAACTTGGTGCTGCAAATAGCAAATTTTGCTCAAGAGAGCTAATTTAGTTAAGGTTTTTCCTTTTGTTAGAGGTTGAATAGTTTGAGTAATTTTGCCTCCTTCTTTGCTATTGTATATTTGAAACAAATCAAACATTATATTATAGTATTGCTTTGAACTTATTTTCTCCATCCAGTTTAAGGATTTGGCAGAACAGCAGTTGCACACTTGTATGTATGTCCCAACTCCCAAGTGGACTTTGTCTCTTTACTAGTCCGTTGTTTTTACGCGCGATTTTCTCGGTGTCGGTAGTTTTTTAAAGACTAATCTGAAATTTAAATCAATTTGACAAAAAACATGGGAGTAATTGACAAATCAATTCGAATTCAAGAGCAGTTGAACTTGGATGAGATGGTATATGATTTCTTCTAAAACAGAAAAATTAATGAGTTGTTGTAGAATAAATAAATAAAAAGAAAGGAATTGAATAATTAAGCGTGGAAAATAAGGCGTGCTCCCTTAATACTCATTTATTTTTTGAGCATTATTTTTCCTATCCTATGCATTTCCTCGCGCGTCCTATTTTTTGGGTGAAAAAATAAGTAACGGATTTTTCTGAATTTTGTAATCCAAAAACTTCAAAAAATAGGGCGCGTTACATGATGTTCCGGATTACATAATGTGGAAACCCTCAAAACACCATTTTTCAAGGTAAAACAGTTCGGATTATATAATCTGAACTGTATCAGCACAAATTCTAAACATGTTTGTAATATGGATAGTCATTTTAGGGACAATATTAATCTTCCTAACTCTCATCCTTCTGTTTTGGGTAGGGCTGACAATGAACCGAACCAACTCGATTAAAGTTTGTAATTCGATTCGACAATTGATTCGTTGAACTTGGTTCATGAACCAAATGAGTCGAACTTGAGCTGAAAATTAAGTTCGTCAACTAATTGAGCTAAAGTTGAACTATATGTAGTTCGACTTGTTTGGTTCACGAGATGACTCGATTATATATATATAAGGATTTCAAAACTAAAATAGTCCCGCATAGGAACGTACATGAAAAATGGAGAATACAATTATCTATAATAAGAGAAACATATGTCACAAGAAGACAAAACTGGATCTGGTGGTTGCATACCAATGTTAATTACTATGTAATAATAGCCTCATCTAGTCCATTAAAAATTGGTATAAATTTCAATATATTTATGGGTCAAAAATTTCAATTATTTGACTTTTGAGTTACGTTATTCAAGTGGTTTTACTCATTTTCATACCTAAAGTTATGTGCTTTGAACAAACGAATTGAACCTAATGAGCCGAACCAAACTGTTCGTGAACTTTAAACGAGTCGAACTTGAGCTGAAAAAAAGTTCGTGTCAAACTCGAACCAAGGCTCGAACCGAGCCAATTCTTAATGAGTCGAGTCGAGCTCAGATAGGTTCGATTCGACTCGACTCATTTCCAACCCTAGTTTTGGGTCATTGTTACTTTTTCTTAGTTAAAAATCAGATTTTCGGACTACTTGATCGGATTGCTCCGAAACTTGCCCAGAAAATCAGAAAAAAAAAATTCAAGTGGTTAATGACTCCCATAAAAGGGACTTGTTACGGAACTCCGCCCCACAAAATCCAAAATTCCATCGTTTAGACCCATTTTTAATTTTTTATATTCTCAAAAAAATCCGAAAAAATTTGCATTAGTTTTATTTGAATTTTAGAATTTTTTGGGGCTATTTTTATGATTTTATTTGATAGGTTTTTAGCATTTTTTACTTAGTTTATTTGTTGTTTTTAAAAGCAAAACTCAAAACTGCTGAAATGTGAGAGAGTCTGATGGTTGATTATATACATATGAATTGTCCAGATTATAAAATCCGAAATAGTAAACATGAATCCGGATTTTAAAATCCGGAATGCACAAGGGCATTTTTGAAAATTTTACTAGGCGCGGAAGAAGGCCATAGGGTGGGAAAAGTAATAGTCTTATTTTTTTGGTGGTTGGAATTTGTTGGGTATGACTAATAGTCATTTGTATTCACATTAAGAAAAGAAAAGCTCCAGTCTCATAAGTGTAGCTCACTTGGTAGCTATCAGAAATAATTTGTGTAGGGGTCGGGGTTTGAATTCCGAATTTTCCACCTTTTCACACATAATGTGTGTGAATCTAACCACTAGACTATGACAAAACTCCTTCGCCTAAATTTAAATTTAGAGGTTAACTCTATATCATTTAACTCAAACCTCTAGAGTTATCTAACATTTAATATCCTTCTGGCCAACAACTATAACATTCCTTCTTTACAACTAAAATGTGTAAAGGATTTTATCAGTAAATATTTCTCCAAAAAAAGAATAATACTAGCACTGTATATTTTTATTTGATAAATTGGAATGCGAGGTAAGTTACAAATATTTCTCTCTTAAAAATAAAAAAAAAAAAATACAATATTTGAATATTTCCCTATAATTCATTCGGTGAGAAGTTATGAAAGGTTAAAAAAAGGTGTTACACTAACAAGTGTCTTAAGGGCATCGTTTATCAAATGCAGGGCCGGCCAAACATGTCAAGAGGCCTAAAGCAAATTTTATAATGAGACCTTTTAAAATAAAATAAAAAATTGCACAGTGCTTATTAAAAGCATAATAAATCACGTTTTGTTAAATTCAAGATTTGAACTTAGAACCAAAAGGATTTGAGGCCTTAAATTTGACTAAGTAAGCTAGATAAATACTTATTATTAGTATGTCATATTAAATATTTATAGCTAAATTTACTTATTTTGAGACCTTTTTCTAAACTAAAAATTTGAGGCCTAAAGCCCTTGCTTGGGTGGCTTGGCCCTTGGGCTGGCCCTGATGAAATGTATAATTTTTTTTTTTGAAAATATCAATCAAATACTTTTCAAAGTATTAATTACATCATTATTTATACAAGTTATTTATTTTAGTTCTTTAAACAATACCCTAACACACATCGGTTAGCATTTTCTAAAATAAAAAATAAAAAAATTACAACTACAATAATCCAAGTCTCACCAATTTGAGTGATGATGATTCATATAGCGCACACATTATAAGGAAATCATGTGCAACCTCGTGATCCATACCATATCCATAATAGATAATTTCCATACGTTCTCGTTATTTCCACATGCTAGACATACAGACAGAGTTTACATATTCTTGTATGCCACTTCAATGACTAATTTATGAACATTAACTTATTTAGGAGTGTTCAAATGTGTTAAAAATGACCGAGCTTCTCACAAAATTCAGTCACATTGGTATGCGAAAAACATGAAACAAATACAAATTCAGACGGCTTATGTTTGTTTTCACAGAAAACAACTCGAGTGTATGTTGAAGTTTTTGGGGAAAATCGGCTAGTGAAAAGAAAGGGATATAACAACGTAACGTGAAAACTTTAAAGTAGACGAAAAACCCCGACCGTTACTAATGGAGTTAGGCGTGCTTTAATAATTACTATATTTTTATTAGAAAATAATATGTGGGGTTTAGGGTGTTACATAGATCAACACTTCTCTGAAAGAACTTGCAAAGGAACAGGCGAAAAGGATAACAACTCTTTTGGAGAAGCCAATAGCTTTTGTTGAATCTCCTTTATCACTAAAAGTTGAGATGATGAAAACGAATGCTTTCTAGGGACAACTCATGGAGTTAGGCTTGTTAGCATTGAAAGATCTCTTCATCTTTTACGTTGCATACCAGACCGGGATAAAAAAGTTAACTAGTAAGTATTTGTACACACATAAGATTTGTATATTACTAGTTTTTTACCCGTGCATTTGCATGGGACGATGAAAAAGCATTTTGAAACTTACAAAGTGACTACTACACCGCAACAAAGATCACAACACAAGTCACAACAAATTGCAAATAAATACTTTATATCCCCCATTTAAACTCAAAACTGTGGTTACAATCCTTACATTGCAAGTGAACCATTGATCACAATGAAATTTTTTATCAAATTAACCGACATTTAAAATTACAACCCATGTGTGGCGAATTACGAATTTATTGTTACGCTTACACAACTATGGTTAATTCAACCCTGCAACTGACTACCTAAGTCAGGTGCAGTAAAAATAAGTTCCAACGAAGATTATTGAAAAAACGATCACAAAATATTCAGGAGCATGTGAGTACAATTTGGGGACGGGTTACATCTCAGTGTAGAGTTAAATGACACAACACATGAATTATAACACACACGAACAATAACATTTGTTGGACATTGCACATGGTCTATAATAATTCATATTTTTCCCACCTACATAAGTGTTGATATATTATAATAAGTGTTGATATAATTCATACATAAGATTAAACTTATAAAACATAACACACACGATTTTCTACTCATATAGCATAAATCAAATATCAAGAAACAAATAAAATAAAATTCATAAACAATATAATTCTAAATAAAAAAATATAAACAACAACAAAAATATATTAAACATCACAAATTACAACAACTACAAAATAAGAGTGAACATTGCAAGAGATTCATACATCAATCCAGTTTTAATAATACGACACATTCTTGATATTGATCAAATACTTAAAATACAAATTCTTCATAGATGGTTCATAACCACCATCTTAAAATTTAGCTGTTTGCAACATGAATCAAATACACCGAATAACGACCAAACCCAATCAAATGGATATTCTAAAGCACAAAAACCATAAGAAAATTACAACGTGAAACAGTGATTACGTCAACCTACTCTAGATATCTATCAAAGCAGATTGTAACTATCCATGCAATAATCAGGAATAGGAGAACCATAAACAAAATTATATCCAAAAAACCTGCACTCAAATCTTCATCAATAAATGATTAGCAAAACCCAAAGAAACACAACCAAGGTTATGAATGAAAGAAATTTCTTTCCCATACTGCAGTAATAAGTTCAATAATGGTTTTGAAAAAATGAGCAACCAATGACTATTTATGAGTAAAAACAAAACAGTGTTATGACTGAATTAACACTATTTCAAATGAACGTACGATCACTGTGTGATAAACATCACTATTCATAGCCGTTAATAAAAAGTGAAAGCAAATAGTAGGCTTAGGCACGCGTAATTGTTACTGTTCATACAACTATTCATAGCCGTTGAAAAAGAATGAGTAAAGGGCAAGAATGTCACATAAATCTGAACGGATAAAAAACTAAAATATGATATAAAATTCTCTCATTATTCATCTAATTCACATTTTTTGTTGTATTAAATTTAGAATATTAGCACAAAGCAGGGCCGGCCCTAGTCATAGGCCGGGGGTGCGAAGGCCTAGGGCCCATGCCCGTAGGGGGCCCACAAAAATAATTTTAGGGTAGGGGTGCATATAGCAAAAAGTGGTTTATCTGGGGTATGTTTAGAAAATTTCATTATGAGGCCCGACTACTTAGTTGTCAAATAATAGATGATGGGCTGATCTGTTTAATGTTTTGGCCCTTTTGATGTGATTTGCTATATATACTTGCATATTAAACATTGATTTCTATATACACCCCCTACCTATAAAAAATTGTGTTTTCTTGTTTTCTAATTATGTGTCAAGAAATTGATATGATTTTTTTCAGCCGTTTGTTCTTAATAATGTGTCTCACTAATTATAAAATATTGGTAATATTTATTATCTAAGAAATTGTGAGAATCTTCGTAACAAAACAAACGATATTTTAGTTGAAAAGGGATCTACTTGAAAAATAAATTTTAATCTTTTATTTAGAGGATAAAAAAATAAATTATATTAATATAATAGTGTCAACTTTCTTAGATTGATTGAAAAGATTGCAAATTTAAATTTGACAAAGTAAGATCATATGAGACACACTTATGATCATGTGGTCCACCTTACTTTTTTTTGTGCTATTATTCTCAAGTGCTAAAATTTTAGTCTATATTTCTCAAATGCTAAAATTTCAGTCTATTTTGTATGTGCTACAGTTCTTTACTTTTACTATTTTTTTTTTGTTTTCTTTTGCTTTCTATTGAGTATTTGATTTAATTTAAGATGTAGCCTAAAAAATATTTATCTGGTAGTGAAAAGAAACAAAAAAAATAAAATGAAGAGCTAATAAAATCACAAAAAGAGCTAAAAGAATTATGTAGGGGTCCTTTTTCATTCTATGTCTAAGGCCCCTAAAATGCTAGGAACGGCCCTGGCACAAAGCATACTATAACTGCAACATCAACAATCAAAACCTCCAATAATCTTACAAAAATTGATCTAAAAACATAAATATCAAGACAATAATCCACAAAAATATTACAAAATTCATCTACACACACTTGAACACCTTCAACTAAGACCGTCTATGATCAAACCGTTCCTCCTTTTAAGATATTTTTCATACCC
This sequence comes from Medicago truncatula, assembly GCF_003473485.1. NCBI lineage: Eukaryota > Viridiplantae > Streptophyta > Magnoliopsida > Fabales > Fabaceae > Medicago > Medicago truncatula. The sequence continues at coordinate 36,937,627 of NC_053044.1, forward strand.
CAATTCTATCTTTGATAACCTCGAATCTATATCTATTCGTCTTTCATAACTTGCATCAACTGCCTCTGACAACTCAACATAAGAAACTTGCATATCTTGAATATCCTTGACAACTTTTTTCCCATTTCTCATAATCTTCTTGTGGTGCTTCCTCATGATCGTCAATATAATAATCAGCAGATGTTCCGGCAATCCATAGTTTCTCAATGGCGTTGAAGATTGCAGGATGTTCTTGATCTTTCACATTAAATTCATTTTCAGTAACAACATGCTCTTGTTGAACAAAATTATATATTGCAATAGCCTTGTCATACTCACGAATGTTGAAGCTAAATAAATCAACATAAAATCTAACTATGGGATACTCATGAATGTCATACTCACGAATATTGAAGCTAGGTAAATCAACATAAAATCTAACTAGTGAGATAATCATTAAGTACACGAACATTTTTTTATTAACCATCTTAGATAACAAATTTATTGTTTGAGATATGGTGAAAATCGTAAGTCAAGAGCTACCTTATTTAGAAAAACAAATATTTAAAATCATATCTTCCATCCCTCTAATGAACATTAGAAAGGCAAATATTTAAAATCATATCTTGCGTTGTTATTCATCAAGGATTTTCAATTTTCAACAACAAAATGAAAAGCACGAGTGGGAGTACATTAAAGATTTGTAAAAAACAGATTTTACATGCATATGGCCCAGCAAAAAAAAAAAACTACTGAAAAGTAGTATTACTTGGAGTAGACATTAGATTTTCAAAGGACCAAATACAGCCAGTTGCCAAAATCACAACGGATAAAAAAACGGTTTAAAAGGTTAACGACAAAAAAATTAACCAAAAGACACTTATGCATTGATATGAAAGTGCTTCATTCAATACAACTTACTTAATATTCATAAAATATTCTTTATACGTCGATCAATTTTAATTAGAACCAATCCCAATATAAAAAAAAGTCTAAAATTCTTACTACGTGAATAAAATCTAGGCGAGCTCTTAATTTATCCATTACCAATCTATGCACAATGTAAAAAACAATCATGAGCGTAAATATAAGAAAATCGTAGTGTTTTTCCTATAATCAAAAGACAAATAGTCAAAACAGTCATTTACACATAAATAATCATTAGTTTCCTTTATAATCAAAGGAAAGTGGGTAAAAAAATGTAAATCTTTCACCAATTAAACATTGAACAATAATCATATTTTGTCACAATAATAACTTCTCAAGCCAATACTACAATGGAAAACGCACAGAACAAATTATAAAAATGAAGAAAAATAAATTTACAACAATAATAAAAAGGAATATAAAGGTTTCTTGACTTAATTAGAATGTCATAATAGGAAGGGGATAACACTACAACATCATAAACAAATACATAATTAAATTATTACACCAATGTAAAATATTAAAACTTAATAGACTGGAATTTAGAATGTATCAAAAGTATAAAACTTAATTGCACTTTTGACCCTCTATGTTTCAAGAAGTTGCGATTGTGGACCCCTAACTAGTTAAAATACAAAACAACCCCCCATGTATTGGATCTTTGGCAGTTTTGCCCCCTTAACTAATTAAAATACAAAACAGCCCCCTATGTATTGGGTCTTTGGCAGTTTTGGCCCCCTAGACCAATTTTGACTTGATCAACGCTGACATGGCACTTCAAAGCCGCCACGTGTGCATTGTTTTAATTAAAAAAAACACATATAAATTAAAGAATTAAATAAATGAAAAAAAAACAACAAATAATTAAAAAAATAAAAAGAAAGAAAAAAAAAAGGAAGGAAATTGTGTTCCAAAATCTGATTCTAGCTCTTCTTCCTCTCATCTCTCTCTAAAACACTGATTCAAGAACCTGCTCCATTGACAAAAACATGGAAAAAGTGGAAAAAGGATGAGTAGCTCAATGCAAGCACGATAAAGAAATAATGTTCTATTGAATGAAACGAAAGTTTCGTTTTTATCAAAAGAAAAAGGAGCATATCACATGCACTTTGACATATATAAAGGACACAAAACAAGGCAGCTATATTAGTTGCATGTTGCTTATACATAACTAGAATAAGAATTACACCTCCATTATTCCGTAACAATCCAATAGCCTGATATATTTATCATATAAATTCTTTTTTTTCTCCCTTACTCTGTCGTTTCCTATCTGTATATTTATTATAAACTGCTCAGTTATTTGTTAATTGGCAGTTATAAATGCAATATTATCAGTGTCAGCATGAATAATGCAAGAATATCTGAATAATCTTTAATAGTATGAATATCTATTCTTTAATCAATTCTTGAATCAATTAAAAAGTGTTTTAAAACTCCTCATCTGAGACACAATAACTCCTACATGTTACCTTGAAAGCATGAATAAGATCTCCCTGTATTATCAATTTGATGATCTCCTAAAAGAATCAGAACAATCACATACTCTGTTCCTGAATGCTACAACTAGTTTACCTGTGTTTGAAAAATTAGAATGTCACTTTACTTCCTCGTGTTTCTGGTTACAATTCGAATACGAGAAAGATTCAATCGGAGCAAATCCATGGTGGTGATGAAGCAGTGACAGAAAGCTTCAAGATTTTGGAACAAAGGGTTTTGGAGAAAGAATCAGTGTTTTAGAGAGAGATGAGTGGAAGAAGAGGGAGAATCAGATTTTGGAACACGATTTCCTTCCTTTTTTTTTCTTTCTTTTTTATATTTTTTAATTATTTGTTGTTTTTTTTTTCATTTATTTAATTCTTTAATTTATATGTAGTTTTTTTTTTAATTAAAACAATGCACACGTGACGGCTTTGAAGTGCCACGTCAGCGTTGACCGAGTCAAAATTGGTCTAGGGGGTCAAAACTGCCAAAGATCCAATACATAGGGGGTTGTTTTATATTTTAATTAGTCAGGGAACCAAAATCGCAACTTCTTAAAACATAGGGGACCAAAAGTGCAATTAAGCCAAAGCATAACATAATACAACATTGACTCTTCAATCCTTAAAGGGAACCCCTCCGAATAAAATGATACAAATTACTCAATAATACACGGCATAACAAACAAACATATTGCAAAATTGCAATTAAAGACAACCTCTCAATCATACACGCACGATCATATAACATTTGGTCTACCACCCCTGCATCAATAAAATTGAACAATTATATGTACAATAAACCGTTGAAAGTGGACATAACATATGTTAATATCTCAACGTCAACACAAAGATGATAGATTTAAAAATATGCATATGATTCGACCATTTCACCTTCCTCAAACAATAATTAATATACATGAATCTCATAGGACAGTATGCAACATATTCAATAAATATTAGATAACTTACTAAACAAAGGAAATTAAATTGAACCTTTCAATTTCAACATAAATGCAACGGGGAGGATAATTCACAAGCAAGCATAGATTGTCCCCCACATTCAGCTTTGCCTCTTTAATAAAATGCTTCCAACCATCATACAAATGAACCTTATGGTATTCCCTCTTTTTTTTTTCTTTTTTTTTTTTTTCCTTATGGAACTGATTATGTTTAGTAAATTAGAGCATAAATAAGTTCAAGTTACTTATTTTACAACTCAACCCAATAGAAATATGGTTTACCTTTTATTGAGTAACAAGGAAAATCATAGAAACTGGTAGAAAATGGAAGAAAAGAGAGAAAATGAAGAAGCTAGAAAATAGCTTGTATTATTAAATTACTTGTGAATGGAGCAATTACAAGTATTTATAGAGTTCCTATTTGATAGACTACACTAAGCTATTGTATACGCTATCTTATAGGATTGTATCCTTCATCATAACAAACTCTAAAGTTAGTTACAACCGTTTTCTTTCACTAGAAGCTATGTTAGCTTGTGCTGCAAGCAATTGAGACTTAGTGTGTTCTTCTTTCTTATCTTTCTGTTGTGAATTCGATGAAAATCACACAGAATATTTTGATTCGCTTCTTAACATTTTGATTCAGCTAAACTGCAGTTAACTGTCGTTATGGTTATCTAGGTAATTTTTAGGCGTGGGAGAGCAATTCTTTAAGTGTAAGAGCAATTTTCGAGCCACTTTCTCTTGTTGGGCTTATCTTGGAGAGCCCATGACTATGACTGCAAATACAAATGAGAATACCTCATTGTGACAAGTAAGCAAGCAATGGAGTAAGATGAATAATTCTGCTCTTTATCCAAACTGTTTTGCTCATTTCTAAAGAAAATGTTCAAAATGCCCTTACGTGACTTAAATCACGCTAGTGTATACTTTACGTGTGTTAAGTCAAGCAGCGTAACTTAACTCACACACGTTATAGCTCTACGTGACTTAAGTCACGCACCATTGAGCCTTCGCGCGAGTTAACTCACGCTAGTTAGAATAAAAATTGCGACAGCATCAATTTGAATAAAAATGCGACCGCGTGAATTCGAATAAAAATTGTGTACTGAATAAATTCTAATAAAAGTTACATTACATTACATTCGGGAATGTTCCTTCCAACTACAACAATTATCTTACCCCTGAATGGGGTAAATTCACACTCGTAAAACTGCCGGACTCCAACATTCGTCCGACATTTCTATTGTTCCATTCAAAAGATTAAATTGTTGTTAGGATTGGTTTAGATGATGGTATTCAAGTGTCAAAAGAATAAGGTCCATTTATTGACACTTCAATACTGTCATCTAAATCAACCTAACAACAATTTAATCTTTTGAAAGGAACAATGGAAATGTCTGACGAATGTTTGAGTCCTGCCGTTTGACAAGTTTGAATTACCCCATCCAGAGGAAAACAATTGTTGTAGTTGGAAGGTGCATTCCCTACCTAATTACGATCTTCTGGCGGAATCAAACTTTGGATGATATCTTCAGTTGATCTCAGCATATCGATCCACTGGAACATGATGTGCTCCCAAAACATGTTCTTCACGTTTTCGTCGTTCGTTAATTCCACCCAAGTGAATGATACTCTCCCCTCGTCGAGCGTTTGACGTTTATATCGAACGTATTTCACCCTCCTTGTGTCTTTGGGGTTGACTCCTTGATTGGATTCATTCAGTTGATCTTTGAGACCTTTTAACGTTACACCAAGGCACCAAACGTTCAACCTCTGAGGTTCTCCGCCGTTGAATTCTGCGTGAACGTCGATCCACTCGGCCATTATTGCTTCAAATCTACACAATAAGAAATTAAAAATAATCAATGAAAAACTCATTCAAACATTTCATCAAACACTTGGAGTGCAAATTATACATAAACCCTAAAAATGATAACTACAACATAAACATGCAAACATCATAACAATTAAGCAATATAAGTCATTTGCATGTAAGATTGTATCATATCTTGCAAAAAAAAAAAAAATCAAAATTTAAACAAACCCTAAATCTAAATAAATGTAATTTAAGTGTAAAAAATCTAACATGATCATGCAAACATCTAAACATCATAACAATTAAGCACTATAAGTCATTTGCATGTAACATTCTATCATTTCTTGCAAAAAAATTAGAATTTTAACAAAACACTAAACCTAAAAAATTCTAGATTAAGTGAAAAAATCTATCATACCAACATAATATAAGTGAAAGCTTACTTGTTCTTGTTATTGGAGTGTTGTTTGATTTGTTGAAGGAATTTTGGAGTTGGGTAATTTGAGAGAGATTTGAGAGTGTTGTTTGAAAATGAGGCAGAATAAAGCTCTGCCTACGTGACTTAACTCACGCAGGGACAATATGGACATTTATTTTGAGAATGAGCAAAACAGTTTGGGTAATGAGCAGAATTCTAAGATGAACGACACAACTATTTGATATTTTATTGCATCGTTATCATTTACTCATTTTCTGTTGGCTCAAGTGAGTTCACACAAAACCCTATACAATCTTGATAATCATTTACTCATTTCCTTATAATTTTAGAAGAAAGTTTTGTTTTTTTGAAGGAAGAAGAAGTTGACATGAGGTTTTATTGAGAAATTTATGAAATGAAAATGTTTATAAGATTATAATGAGTGCTAATCATAATAAATAGATCAGATTGGCTTGCATTTATTATAAATAGATCATCAAGTTTATTTAGTTATTAGTTTTTCATACACTTTGTGCTAATTAACGACACATTTATGGAATACAAATATATAAATGTGAAGAGAAAGGATCAATCCACATGATATACCATCCTCATCCTCATATATGAAAGACAACTAAGCATAAGAAAACAAATCAATGTGTTATTACTTGTTGAGGAATGCTTCAAGAGTTCTAATAGTCCTAACTCTTGTCTACTTCAACTTCAACTTCTTTTGGATATGGAAATCAATAACATGATCCTTCCACACGTTGTCATCATCTAAATAATCTTCATAAAAGCTTACTTTCCCACTTGATCTTACGGTTAAAGCAGCACTACTCCTAGTGCCATATACACCCTACATTTTTATATACATAGATGAATAAATTGGTAAGTAATTAAGTAAAAAGTTCCATTAATTCTATGATTATATATTTTTTTAACTTACCAGTGGTGTTTCTACTTCAACAAAAATGGAGCTAAGATTGAATTCCCAATCAAGTGAGCATATATTAGGTAGCATGCTTTTGTCTGCTTTAATTTTGTCCTTCATTAGCTTTTTAATTACTTCCTTTACATGTATCTCACCTTCCCCATTTTTAGCAAGATGCTCTTTGAATCTAAATTGAAGGCGCTGAGCCTACAATATGATAAAAAATGATTTGTTGAAGTTTGATTGAATATGTATCCCTCGATTCAATTATCTAATGTCATGTTGAATGAATATAAATTAAATTAAATTTGAAAAATGTTAACCAGTGTCTCAGGGCACCGGTTAGGAACCAAAACAGACAAGTTTTTATAAAAAAAGTTGTGTAATTATTACTTAAATAAAAAAAAATTACGTTTTCAAAACAAAATTTTTATTTAAGGATTTCTTAACAAGTGCCCAGAACACTAGAACACTCGTTAGAGCAAGACCCATTAAATTTTGAATGAATTTTCCTATAAGGTATACGTATCCAAATAGATGTACTACTAGAAGAATTGGTGTTCAATGATAAAAAAAAGTGTGTCCAAATAATAACTATGTTAACAAACCTTATGCCATGGTGAATTTAACTTAGCATTTGAAAGTACATGTAGACCAGGAGGAACCTCTTGGACAGTAATTGGCTGTCCCTTGGGTCTATTTGATATGTATACCATGGATTTGGAATTAATATCAGCAATGACTAAATTGAATCCATTGTAATATTGAGCTTCTCTTTTTAAGCTTTCTGCAAATTCTTTGGGATTCTTGCTGCTCTGCCATTTATCAACAAAGTGAAGAGATATACTATGTCTGTCAATAGCCAATAACATGCATAAGATGCTATTAATAAAATATTTGCTTATCGAAAAAAATACTATTCCACCTTGCAGATATATTTTATGATCCATAGCGAGTTGGGCGCAACCCAAAATCAAATAGCTTTGATTGATTGTTGTATGCGTCTATAATAAAATGCTATGTACTATATTTGAATAACTTTAATCAAATCAAGTTCGAGCAAAAAAAAATTAAATCGAATTGAAAAAAAATCTTATTGAGTTGAATTGAGTCAAGTTCAAATCCATTTGGCTCATTTTCAAAGCGATATAGTGATATGCACACCCTTGAACATATGAGGATGACACTGAAATGGTGGAGGTTGCGTCTTGGTGATGTGGAATCCACAACAGACCTAAGGGACATTCTCATTTATAAGTTTTTTTTGTTTGAATGTGTATAAATAGGCAATCACAACAACCAAGGTAGGAGAGCATATTATCTTTCACCATGTTAAAGAAACACTAATTTGTAATTTCATTGTTTTTTAGAAGTACACAGAGATGGCGAGTTTTGTGGTGCATGAGAGGTATATGTATCATGCATATGCTTGTTTTCATTATTAATCGACAAGTCTTACAATTGAATCAAGTGAAATGTGATGAAACTTATTGATTTAACGGTGAAAAATAATTATGTATATATCACTGTTTTATTTGTGCATCATAAAGTTAGTTAGTAAAAAAATTTAAAACTTAAAATTACACCCATATTTGTCACCATCACACCTACCGGCAACCAGGTTGGATACATTATGCAATTAATTGTAAACCGTTAAATCAAGAGAGAGGAAAAAATTATATCCCTTGATCTAATGGTCTATTGTTGGCTATACCACTAATCACCTCTAGGTTTCGTAGTCCTCCTCCACTCACCATTTTTCGAGTTGGGATTTCCTACCTTGAGTTGAGGAAGAAAAAGGTACAACATTTCTCTCATATTTTTCCTTACTTTTCTACTTTCTCTCTTCTGGTTTAGCCTAAAGTCACGACCCCAAAATTAGAGAATTTATTATCTTGTTTATAAGACGGTAATAATTTTATTTTCTCATTGGTTTTCTCCATTAAAGATAATTCTCCGAGATGTATGTATCATACACTAATGTTGGTAGCTCTCTCAACTTATCAAGAGTTTGCAGCAAAATAAGAATATTTTTTTCCCTCCCAAGATAAGGAATTATAAAATTATGGTCTATTTAACTCTTTTTTTCTTCCTATTTTCTTTCAAATACAAAGACAAATGGATATACCTTGAGAAACATGAGGGGTAGGTCTCCACGAGTTTTGGCCTCAGGGCAAGTATGAAGCTCCAAAACATTGGTAAGAAAAGCCACTTTTCCTTGTGAAGAACAAGCCAACCATGTCCCTCCTCCTATTTCATCCCTTCCTCCCACTATATCACATTCTTCCCACCATGACACTTTCTTTGTAGGCCTTCAATTCATCCAAATTAAACACAATTAACAATAATATAGAATTAACCACGTACAAATTAATGTATGCATATTAATTCCACAAATCAAACAGGATATTAAGAAGAAAATTAAGCTTGCCTATTGTGATATTCATCTCTATTATTCAAAAGAAGAAAAGGATAAAGTGGATGAGATTGCCAAAGAAACAAAGCTATACACATTGTTCACAAATTTTGAGTTGGCTAGCTTCAATAATACTATAACTAAGTACAAAATGAAACAAGACTATGTTATTATATACTCCAAATTACTAAAGTTTATATTAGATTTATTGGCTACACCTAGCTACATTGGCTATTTTATCCATCAGTTTTTGTTATTAATTAAGACTCATGCATTGATGATCGAGGTGTGAAGCATAAAACTATTGGGAGTAACCGATTAGTTTGGTTACATGCATATTTTAATTTAGTATATTCATGCTCAATTTGCATCCTAGCATGTATTTGCTTGCTACTTTTTGTGTATAGCACTATAGAGCTCTTAGCTGTGAACTCTAAAATTAGCGGCGCTGAAGCATATCATTAATGTACAACTAAATAAAATCGAACAATAAGTTCTCTAAAACTTGTAACTTTAGCCAAATGTGGCTATAGGTACATTAAATTCTATATACATGCATACTTGTACTGTATGATATAGGAGTACTATAGGAGTATTTCATCTTTTTGTGTGATGATAAATATTTCAAATGTTACAAACTAATACATGTGTTGTCTTCTTTCCTCAAAATTTTGAATTTCAAGGGTTCATAATTTTAAAAAATTCTATGAATAGAAAATTAATTTTCTTCTCTATTTTCCATGAAGCAAATTTTCATAGAAAATGAGGAAGAAGATTAACTCTCACCATAAGTTTTGGTTTTTTGTTTTATAAGTTAACTTTAAAAACAACATGTTCGGGTAAAATTGAAGTTGAATTAGTTTTTTTATTTAATTTGGAAAACAATTCATTTAAACTTCAAAATCACATAATTTGATTTTACGATTCTTGTTTTTGTTTTAACATTAACACATCACACGATTGGTGATTGTTGACCACCACCGATCATTTACCCTCATTCTTACTATCTTTGATCACCACCAATTAACAACCACTTCGTCGTTCGCTCAAATAGTTGCGTCTACTATCTGCCGATCACCATTCCAACCATCAACCACCACTCCGCCATCACTTACCCCCACTCTTACTATCTTTGATCACCACCAATTAACAACACTGTCGTTCGCTCAAATAGTTACATCTACTATCCGCTTACCACCACTAATCATTTACCTCATTGTTACTACCTTTGATCACCACCAATTAACAACCACTCTGTCGTTTGCTCAAATAGTTGCATCTACTCACCATTCCGACCATCAATCACCACTCTGCCATCCCTCTAACCACTACTCCAACCACCACAATTAGACTGTAGTCGACCGCCACTCCATATCCACCTTACCCCGACCAACATTGTGATGCCATGTTCAACTATTGGGGTCACTTGTTCGCTAATCAGTATTCCGACCATCGCTCTAACCATCGTCAAATACCACTCGGACCACAACTCTAACAATAAAAGAAACCATTATCCTAAAAACAATATAAAAATAAAAAATAAAAACATAATTTACCAATAGTGTGTGTTTGTACCTTTAACATAAATGCCTCATAATAGAATGAATACCATATTAATTAGGTGGGGTTTAGCATGGGAAAGGAAAATTGTTTCCCACCATGAGAAAGTTTTTTTTAACGGTTAGATTAAGTAAAGAACACATTGTTATCATGCACTCTCAACACTATATTACTTTTTTCTTTCCCTTTCACCATTGTCTTCAACCCACGGTTTTGGAATTTTACTCTCAATTTCAATGAAGAACAACAACATGAAACCACAACAAGAACAACATGAGTGCTATCATCATAATCATCATCAACAACATTTAAAGGAAGAAAAAAAAACTGTTGCTGGAGGTGCTCTGAGATGTTTGTGATTCTCATTTGAGAATTCTTAAAACATATTCTTCTGTACTTGCTCAATGTTCATTGGTCCAAACACCAAAACCTGAAACTCCTCAATTAGCACAATAAACCGCTTTGAGTCCAACAAAAACCACTTTTAACTAATCCCACAAACCATTTTCTTCCCGTTTTAGTTTCAACATCCCATCTCCTAATAATTTTCCAGTAAGTTTCTTCATTCTTAATTTATGCATGACTGATATTTTATTTTTATTTCTATGATTATGCAATAATTAAATTCATTGTATTCAACCAATCGATGAGTAAATTTCTTATAAATTTCAGCTCATCATATTATCACGAATTTGATATATTTCAGATTGGGAAGAAAAGGGTTGATGAAGAAAGCTATTTTTGCTTGTTAGGGATTTTGCGGTTTACTAATTTGAGTTTGCAACACATGAAGATTGAATTTGGATTGTCCTTTAATTTTAGTTTTCTGGATTTTTTTAAGAACAGGCATTATGGGTTCAATCTCATGTTGGATGAATTGCAGATTTGCATGTTGAAGATGATGTGTGGAATATATATGGTGTGAACAGACCATCATAAAATATGTGTTACTCCTTAATCTAACCGTTAAAAAAAACTTTCCTATGGTGGGAAACAATTCCCCTTTCCCATGCTAAACCCCACCTATTAATTAAGTGTGCATCAAGAATAACATTGATTGTACTATTCAATTCAACCAGTGAATCGAAGGAAAGAAAACAAAATGTGATAAAGATGGAGTTCTCAAGTCAAAGAACGATGATGTACTGTACTTGTACGAATATGAACAAAGTTTGAGAAGCATATATGGACCTGATCAAATTGGATTTATAGGGTGGAAGAGGTAGGCTTTGTTGACAATGAAATTACGTGGAAAATTGGAATACTAATGACGATTGACGAGGCGCATGACAATGGATGGAAAGGGAGTGATGGGTCTGCTTCAACAAATGGAAAAAATTGCATACTTAATACTATTTGCAATACTATATAAAAAAAAAATGAATATCAATGCTAAAACAAAGATATAGTTTGTAAGACATACTTCATCTAACAATTGAATGTGTATAAGTTCAGGGCCGTATCTGACGCAGAGTGAAGAGGGCGACCGTCCTACATCCTAAAAAATAAGTATAGAATATAGGTATAATATTATATTTTGAAATATATAGATATGAAGACTTTGAATCTAGTATGATTGTTGCCAAAAAGTCTTGCATTTGATATGAGTATAAAGCCGACACTTCCAACAAAGTGTCGTAGCTTTATTAAGAGACAATGTAATGAGAATGATATAAGGAATCTCTTAGAGTCAGTCATATTTTGGTGGATGTTGATATAATTATAAGTTTATTAAAAAATAGATTTGAGCAGTTAGAAGTATTTGAAAGTATTGCTAATTTTTTATTTGATGCAAGAACCTTGAAATCATTGGATGATGATGAATTTAAAAAATCTTGCACAAATTTTGATGCCACGTCTTCTCATAAGGATTTGTCGGTTGTTGACGCAAATGATTTTTTTTGTTTATATCTAAAGTATTACAAATATCTTTGTCAAATGTGTTGATGTCGGCATTTGAAATATTTGAGTTTGTCAAATGTTTAAATTGCATATCGAATTCACTTAACTATATCGAATTGCTCATGTAAAAATAAGTTTTTTAAAGTAAAAATTATTGAAAAACTTCGCATCTAGAAAGATATGATATAACAATTAAACTGTCTATCGATCATAATCATCACATCTTTATTAAAGAATGATCACAATTATGAACCCACTTGAGTTGGTTTATTCTTGGTGTTTGTTTGAAACCTTAAAGTGTGCTCCTTTTAAATAATCAAGTTCAATGAATTTAGCGTCGAAATTCACACGTGCACATCAAGAGCCGAGAAATGTGAAATTGCAGCTCAAAACTATACTCTGACATATCAAATATTTTTACATTATTTTAGCATATGAGTTGTACTTAGGGACATTCTTTAAGCCTTCTACAAATTTTATTTAATTCTACAAAAGTTTTACTAATTCGAAAGTCAATCAATTTTTTAAGTCAATGGTATAGAGACCTAACTTATTTATGGTTTAACCAATAAAATTACTTGATCTGGTCCAATTTTATGACTAGAATTGAGTGAATGAGAATCATACTGCAATTCCTATACTCTTAAAAAAAAAATGTCTTCAAATGATTGTTCTTTTCAATTTTCAATACCATACATTAATTGTATATTTTTTTCATTGTACCGTCTAATTAATAGTATTATTTGCATAACTCTTAAGTCAATATCCTCTATTCTACGTTGAAGATAAAAGTGAAAACACAAATACATGAAAATGGTAATTTAGTCAAAATATTCTTCTCTTTTTTTCATTTATACATTTTTTTTACTTTATACAAATGGTCAACTAGGTAAGTTATTTTAGAAGAGAGAATTTTGTTTTGTTCCTTTTTCTCTTAAATAAATGATGTATATTCTAACCTCATATGGGTATCCTTGTTGGTCACCTATACGTAGCTACAGGTTGGAATTCATGACTTCAATTTTCTAGTTAGTCACTATTCTCATCAGGTTTCTTGGAATTGGTTTGTTCTAAAAAATCATCCCCCAAATGAATTTTCTAGTCAGTCGTTTATTTGGAGGATTGTTAATGGTAAACTGATGACCAATGACAAATGGAGGTGTGAGAGCATGACTGACAACAATACTTCCACAAGGAAAATTCTATAAGGTTTAAATAGGTCTTTCGTCCATGTAAATATGGATCATTTGAATTTTTGCCTCTGAAGTTACTAATCCTTTTAATATGTCACTGCAAATATTAATCATTTGAAAAATGGTTCTAATTACATCTGATTAGTAACTTTAGAGACGAAAATTCAAATGACCTATATTTGTAGGGACGAAAGACCTATTTAACCCAACCACCTCGCTCAATCATCACTTGCAATATGGGCACCATGTCGCTAATGACAGCCCACCTCAGCAAAAAAAAACCTAATTAGGACCAAAAGTCAAATGATTAATATTTGCAGTGACAGATTAGAAGGATTAGTAACTTCAGGGACGACAATTCAAATGACCTATATTTGCAGGGACGAAAGACCTATTTAAGCTATTTTAAAATGAACTTTGTCTGAGCAAAGCTTTTTAATATATGTACTAGTAGTTGATATGACTTAGATTTTTTTTAAGAGCTTATTTAACTTAAAAGAGCAAACCACATGACATTAGAAAAACTTCTTAGGCCTATTAGACCGGTCAACTTAAATATATATGAATAATATTATTTATTATAATATTATATTTTGTGTTTTGAATTAAATTATTAATCCATTACTATTTTTAGTAATTTATGCTTATTAGTATATATTAATTTCTCGCATATTTAAATGTATTATTATAAACTAGAATTGAAATTTGATATAGTATTTAATCAAGTTCTCTATAAATTCATGTTAAATACCAAAAGAAAGTTTAATTTCGTTGATATATTAGTTCACTAGTCTCTTTAAACTTAAATCACATTACTTCTTTAAAAATGTTCGTATGAAATGGACTTTTAAACAGACTAGCACGTCGTATCATACCTTCAGAGAGTAAGTCTATGATAGGCCGCAAGCCAGGCTTACGTCTTAAAACTTTCGACATGATGGGCTTAGGCCTTACAAAGTCTAACTCGACCTAGCCTATTCTCACCCCTAAATATGGTTTAACTTTTGTTGGCTCTTCGAGTCGAATAATAAGTTTTATTACCTCCGTCTCAAAATAATTGTCTCTTAACCTTTTTTTTTTGTCTCAAAATAATTGTCATTTTAGATTATCAATACAACATTTATTATTTTGTCCACTATTATGTCTTATTTAATAAATTTCATTCAATTTAAGTATTCTACTAACTACAATTAATAAAGATATTTTAATAAATGATACTACTAATTTTATAATTGAAATCACTCATTTAGTTTGTTTGTTTCAATTTAAAGTTGCTTTTAGTGTTGTTTTGAATAAAGTATTCTTGAGTTCAATAAGGTGTTTATACTTTCATTTGTTGATCAACTAGACATTTTTCTCCGGGCTCTGTTTCGCTGATATTTCATTCCATCTATACGTGCTTTTGGTCTCTCTTTTTGTTTGAATCTATTTGAGTGAATTTTCTGGAACTTTTCAATTTCTCGAACGGTAGTCATTGATTATAACTCTAATCTTTGATTTATTGTTGATTCCCTTTCAATAGAGTTAGATATCGAGATTTGAGGGTCAATTCTTATGATTGAACAAGTGTTAGGGTTCCATTTTAAGAGTTAATTATCATCTTACATGTGCTAATGGAGAATTTCTACGTTTTTTGTTCACAGATCATTCGTGTAACTCTTCTTTACTCTTTATCTTTTGCTTATTTTTCATGGGTAACTTAACCCTCGTTAAAGGATGACTTGAACTAGAAGAAAATTCTTGGTTTGTGATTTGATGACAGGTTGCTTCAATGAATTCATATGAGTTGTGTTTTTTGTTTGTGCTTGATGTTTTTATCTGTTTTATCATTGATTAGATTATTCATGTTTAGAAATGATAGGGAAATCTATGAATGCTTGAGATTAGAATTTCATGATTTTGTAGTGTGTGTATAATTCTTTCATTAATCTTGATAGCAAAATTAAAATTGATCAAGTTTTTTTTTAGTTTTATGGAACTAAATTTTTTTCGCAAATGTGAATGATTAAATTGTCTCACTCTTACAATTTTGAGAGAACCAAAATATTGATTTGCTACAATGAAAATGCAATTTTCTTATATTTTGAGCTTTTAAATTATAGAAGCTATGTTGTTGTTGTTTTTTTGGATGGTTTTACAAAATAACGAAGCAAAACAAAAAGAAAAAAAAAGTTTTAAGTTTATCTTTTAGGATACGAGACTCCATATTAAGTGAAGACACCCTCAATGAGTAAAGCACCTTGAATTTGATCATACTTTATTCATATTATGTTCCCTAAGAACATTCACCAATGTAGTGTTACCATTTCCATGTGAAGCATCTCTAATATAAAAGGATGTTAGTAGTATAAGTGTGCAAGGTATGATCACGATCAACAACAATCAGGTCAACCACTTTCAAGCAATCACTCTAACGAATAATGTGGTTATAGCCTTTGTTGTGACAAAAATTTCAAGCAGTCACTTTCACGAATAATGTGGTTATAGCCTTTGTTGTGACAAAATTAAAGACCCGTCTGGATAGCACGCAACTTAGCCAGCAAAGTATCACCTCCAACTTCATAGTGAGAAAAGCCAGCCATCTAATCTCCATTGTGGTTACCACCAAAACTTAAGCACCCAGAGCTTTCGAGAAAACTACCATTGACATTGAGTTTGATAGTACCTTCTGGAGGGAGCTTCATTGAGCTAAGAAACGCGATGAGTGTAGATATATCCCAAGATTTTAATAGTAATAAATGCATTCATCATTTAAAGAAAATGTATTCCGCACCACATCATGAGTACGTCAACGTTGATCCTAAAAAATAGCATTATTTCTCCAACACCCAACATGCCATAATCTTGTGACAAACAAAATAGAGGGGATGTCATATGTCATCTCATAAAACTAAAACTTGACATCGGTTTGGGAGAAAAAAGTGTTGGTAACGCCCCATATTCAAGCGAAGCCAAAAATCTCTAGAATGTTTGCAATCATGTAAGTCGTGAAGGATTTTCTCTTTGGGTGAAGAGCAACAGGTGCAGTTTGGAGAAGTTACCATGTTGCAATGATGTCGACATGCATTAATAGGAAGATCATTGTGATAACAAAGCCAAAGAAAGTGTTGGAGTTTTGTTGGTACTCGAAGATGGCAGAGCCAATTCATGTTACAATTAGCATTCCAATCTTTATTTTGTTTAAAAAGCCCGTATATAGTATCCACTCGAGCAAGTATATGCACTCTTCTCGACATGCTTCCAAGTCCATGCATCGTGAAGCCGTAACTCCAAGTTATTAGGTGCCGGAAGCTGGTGAATATAACCAATAATGTCAAGTGGTATCAGGACGTTATACCCCACACCCCTACATTTATACCTTTACCCCAACATTTGACACAAACTATCCAATTTACCCTCTATATAAAACAAAACAAAATTAACCTTTCACTTTTCACCCCCACACACCCTTCGCTTGCAGTTCAACGCGTTCAAACTTTTTTCTGGAAAAATCAATATTCGCTTCCAACAAAGAGTAAGTTCTATGTTCTATCCATCGTTTCTATTCTTTCTCTTAAACTTTTCCTTCACTGAATCGTGTTCTTGAGATGACAATTCCGGTAAACAATGAATCAATGATTGGTGTTTGCTAGGTTTTTCAAGGTTTTCTGGGTTAGTGGTTAGGAATCCTTCACTGAATCGTGTTAACCAAAGCTTTCCGATTGATTTCCGGAAACCACATGCAATGTGTTCCGGAAGTTATCGGAAAACTCGTGTTCCAGATAATTCTTTCCGGAATCCTTTTGTGAAGGTTTCCGGTTAATTTTTTCTCCCGTTCTGGAAATGATTTTTCTTTTTATGTTCTTAATTTTTTTTTTATTTCCGGTTCGGACAACTTTTAATTTCGTTGTCGTGCAAAGCTCTCTGAAATAGCTTTGGGTATGACATACTACTGATCAAGGTTACTTCTATATGCAAATTATTGGAAGTTGAAATATAATTACATTATTTTGTAGCAATTTGAATTCATTTAGCTTTTCATACTCGATACATTACTTATTTAGCGTGTTATTTTATAGTGACTTGGTTGTCTGTTGTGCTAATATGATAGCGTTGTGGAACAAAATGGTTAATGTTGTGGCTTTTGAAACTTTAAAATGTTTTTGCTTTCATATGCTTTTGAAGCTTTGTTCTTTGTTCTTTCTCTTAATTGGATATGAATTTGTTAATCGCTCAATGGATATGCCAAATAGTTCAATTATTTTTATTAGTTCTAGATAGAATGGATTCAAATAGTAAGAAAAGTTTGGATCAAAGCCTTACAAGTTCCACCTACCATCATACAACATGTCCCTCAAGCATATATCTGAATCACTAATGTTAACAAAGAAAATGATATAAGTATTACAAAAACTTGGAAAAAACGAAATACACGAAAGTGTAATTCAGTGCATTTGCTACCTATGATTTTCGTCAAAACTGGTAAATAACTTCTCCTTGCTTTTGTTAAAATGAGACACTTTAACATTCTTGGCTTTCGTGTGCGACATGCTTCGTAATATATAGTATCTCTGTTAACTAATGAAACCAACTGATCGAGAAAACGAGTTGTGTGTTGTCAATATTCTAAATCGAGTTGTTTACTCACACGCCACAAGGAGTTTAATTTATAATTTAAATAAATTAAACTAAAAAGGTTTACATTTCCTTGTGAAACAACAAAACAAAAATAGCAAAGAGAAAGTTGTGGACGTGAGGTGAAAAGAGCTGAATGACAAAAAGAAACGTCACTTTAGGCTATCTCTTGAGAAACATTCCAACCTTTTACTCCATCCGTCCTGCAATAGATAACTCATTTAAAAATGTACAATTTTGATCTAACTTACTTTAACTATACTTTTCTACTAATATACAAAGATAAATAATATCATATAAAATGTTGTTAGATTCGTCTCGATGAATATTTTCAAAATATCAAATTTTCATAATTTTTTCTTATATATTATTCAAGATATTTAAGCTCAAAATTATGCATTGGCATGCATAATAGGGTCAACTGTGGCATGTATTATGGGACGGAGGAAGTAAAATTTTAAGAATATATTTAATATTTTTTGTAGGGGTTATATAATATTGATTAGGTGTGTTTAAATTCAAATCAATATAAATTAGAACTATAAATTGATCTAAAAAAAAATTAAAATCTGCACAAAATTGAATATCATTAGATGTTATTGGTGAAAATTGCTCGTATCGGATAGAATTTCAGATTTCCTTTTTAAAACTGAATCAAACATAATCAATCATTGTTATTCATAGACGTTAATTTTTAACGTAGTATTATATATTAAATTTTGGGTCAAAATTGTTTACAATTGTAGTGATAGAATTTTGGGTTAAATATGTATTTGATCCCTATAAATATACAAACTTTTCGTTTTAGTCCCTCAAAAATTTTCCATCAATGTTTAGTCCCTATAAAATTTTCAATCACTACTTTTGGTCCCTATTTTTAAGTAAATTTTTGTATTTTTCAATGAAATTGTGCATAAATTTATGGAATATTGTAAAAATCACTCCCCAACAAAATTAGAAATTTTTTAACAAAACATGAATTAAATATGAATTTTTTACCACCAAAAATATAAAAATTCATATTTAATTCATGTTTTGGTAAAAAATTCTAATTTTTTTTTTGGGAGAGATGCTTATAATATTATACATTTTTCTGCAAAATTTTATTTAAAAATATGAATTCTACATGAGTTTACTTTAAACGAGAGACCAAAAGTAAAGATTGAAAATTTTATAGGGACTAAAAGTTGAAGGAAATTTTTAGAGGGACTAAAACGAAAAGTTGATATATTTATAGGGACCAAAAACGTATTTATCCCTAAAAATTTTATAATTATAATCAGATCAATCAAAAACTTTCAAAATTAAAACGCATTCAATTTGATTAAATCAAATCAAAAGGTCTTAAAATCAATTTTTGTCACACCAAAACCAAACACATCTTAATGTTCAAAATGGATAAATTTTTTAGAAAAATGTTAATGACGGTCCTTTGAGTGATAATTAGAATACTAAAAGAAGTAAGTTTGCATCATTTG
This sequence comes from Medicago truncatula, assembly GCF_003473485.1. NCBI lineage: Eukaryota > Viridiplantae > Streptophyta > Magnoliopsida > Fabales > Fabaceae > Medicago > Medicago truncatula. The sequence goes on from NC_053044.1 coordinate 36,957,310, forward strand.
CTAAGACAAAATTAGCAAGTTGTATTTTAAAACAAATTTCATTTAATAGATTCCTTGATCAATAATGTTGATTATCTCAAAATCGATTTTTTTATCTTAAAAATCGATCCAAACTTTATCTCTAAGATTCCTTAATCAAAAAGATTTCTTCTAACGGCGGGGTTTAGCATGGGGGCAATCGTTAAATTGCCCCATCTTAAATCAATTTTGTTTTATTTGCTATTAGTTGTACATCCTACATTTTATATTCTAATTTATACCTTTATTTAATTATAATATATCAATTTTAATTTTAATTTAATAAGGACTAAAATATTTTGGAGAGACAAAAACATGTCATTTTTATAGAACTAAAAATAAAATTCGTCTTATTTATAGAGACCAAAATTTTTTGTCCCTTTTTAACTAATATTAAAATTGTGTGCTGTGTTTTTTTAGAGGGACAAAAACATGTCACTTTGGGTGAGCTAATTTAGAGGGACAAAAACATGTCTCTTTGGCTTGAGATCTTGGAGTGTGTTTCTTCTCAAGGTCTCATGTTTGATTCTCCCTATATCAATTTGAGTGGGCTAATTTAACTTCTTCAAAAAAATTTGCTATATTTATAAGGATCAAAAAATTATTCAACCCTAATTAGTATTACAAAGTTTTGTTGTAGGGATTAATATTACAAAGTTATATACAAACTAAATTGATTTATTTATAAATAATATAGTAAATATATATATATATTTACGACATTTTTTTTTATCCCAGACCTAATCAAGTCTATGTTTTTAAATTAAAAAAAATATTAACACTATGTTTTCAAATTAAAAAGATTATTAAGAATGGGCTGGATGTATTAGATTTTTAAACGGGAGATTAAAAAATAACATATTCATAAGTAAATTAATTTGAGTTAAATTATAATTGAATAGTATTTTTTTTTTTTTTTGAGCAAGTATAAGGTTATACAATAGCAAATAAAATAAAATTGATCTAAGTTGGGGCAATTTGACAATTGCCCCATGCTAAAACTCACCGTCTTCTAACATGTAAATTTTAGTTTAGACCACCAAGTATATTGGTTCAACTTGGACCACTTCAATATAAGTCATTGATATGTTACAATTACTGTATTTTTTATAATCTTGTTATCGTTTAAGGTTGGTTATCTCCTTCCGCCAACGCTCACCAATGGGGTTTAGTGTCCCATGTCTAGATTTGGAATCCCAACCAAAACCATTCAATGAAAATTAAAAGCCAATTTTTGCTCTCCTCTTTGTAAGGCTTTGAGAACTCAAAAGAGAATATAAAAAAGAGTGGTGGAACTAGAATGATGTATATGGACCCAATATGAATCATGATTATACATGGGAAGCATGTGCGATGCCGTAAAAAAAGTTGAAATTTGAGTAACTTGCGCCCCCACCAAAGCAGATAGAAATATCTCTTGGCGTGACTTGAAAACGATGGTTTCATTGGCTTTGTTACTCAATTTGCAAAGTGGTCCAAAATATTCAATGCCTAAACTTCTCAACAACGCAAGCATTCTAATCAATGACACACTTGACTCAATCTTCCCACCTTTCCAGCTCAAATTGTTGAAAATCGGGGTACAAAATGACAAACTTAATAAATTCTTCACCACAAAATTTGGACTTTGTAGTTTTGATTTTTACTTCCTAGTTTCTATTTTCTTGCTTTGCTTGATTGATATTCATTCCCGTGGTGGTTAAACAGTAACTTTGTGTCATAATTTTCCATCTACTCGACCCCACTAAGTAACTGCCACAATAATTTTCCATCAACATTTTTTTTCTTAATTTAGATTCTTCTTGCATTACTCATTCACTTTTTGCTTATACTAGCAAGATAAATCTCTTGCTAAGCTGTAGTAGCTATTTAGGTTAGATTTATGGATAAATTAAAAACTTTAAACTCAACAAATTCATGTAATTGCTACTTTGTAAAGTCTGAGCCAACTGATCTTATTTGGCCATATGCGTGCAATACACGTACTATGAAAATGATGCATTTAACTTTTTAAAAGTTAAAATATTATGTTTTTCAGTTTAAAACTATTCTTATAGAATTCTTAAACATGTGCTTAGGGCACAAATTATCAAAACTCTTTAAATATTGATTTGTTTAGTAAAATAAACATGTTGATCTGTTCATCGGGCGTGGTTTAACGTGCACCACCGTGAAGTATGGATGGTGCATAATGCAATTATACACGGAGATGATTATTAAATAGATGCTAAGTATTTATTAAATTGATTGATACTATGACATATTGTTTGAAGTTTGTGAATGTGAGAGCATTTAAAACGGATCAACTTAACTCATCCATTCCTCATCACGACGGGATGAAAATAAAAGTGAACTGGATTGACCATTTCAATTTATGATGGTCAGACAAATGGTATCCCACCTTGCATTACTTTGGATGCGTGAGAGTTTGTTGGTATATACTATTATGATTATGATGTGTATTGTATTAAAAGAGAAATGTTATTTTTTAATTTATTTAATAAATGATGTATCTGATCTATAATTTTATAATAGAGATTAGAAGGAGTATAGTTTCTGCTTGATATATGTAAAATTGAGTTTATGATATACAATTTATAAGTTTGTATGATTAAAAAATATATGTTTAGCAATTGTCAGATTTATATAAACTTATAACTTACTTTCATGAGCTTATAACTTATAAGAAAATGATCTTGTATCATGTGCACAAATATTTTTTCAAAATTAGATCAATAACTCACATCATATCTTATTAAACTTATTGATTTTTTGTTTATAATTGAGATCGAAGGAAGTGTATAATAGAATTGACATTTGTTTTAATTTTTTTTTTTAAGAACATAAACTACTCTACCCAAATTCTAAAGTCTGAAGTCAACACCAATAAGCCAGTCGAACCACTCCCCGCCCTCATCAGCCTCGGGCATTACATGTCCATTAAACAGAAGGAACCACCACCACCGGTGAAAAGCTACCAAAACGCACCAAGGAGACACATTTAAATTCAATTTAAAACTTTATTTTAGTCAAATTACTTCTTCATTAGGTCTAAAATCATTCTAAATAGAGTGTTTCACTAATAAATATACTAAAGTAAAAATTTGATAACTGATTTTTTTTGTTTTGATATTGATATAGTCAATTGGTTCAAAAATTAGTTGTATTTGATACAGATACCATGAAGGCAAAATCATCAATTCAAAATTTACCAAAAAAATATATGCCTCTAAATAATTGAATTTTGGATATTATACGCAACAAAATTTGAAGATATTGAAATGTACACAAAAATGTAGTAATTTATTCCCCTTTAGATGTGATCATGACATCATACCTTCACAATAATTTCATTTCCTTGAACTTTAGATCAACCAACGTCTCTATTTTGATGCCTATGTATCAATCTCCTATTCTGTGTATATACCTGTATCAACCGTAATATGAACAACTTTTTGGGTACAATACACGGGTTTTTCTACGTGCTTAATTAATGATCATTAACTATCTAAATTATTATCAAAATTTTAATGTTAGAAAGTCATCTCTCTTATTTATTTTTCTGTCTAGATCCTTCTTCCTTCTTTTTTTGGACTCAAAAACCACTAGCACTGATATACTCCTATGACCTAACAATCTTAAATTGTTTATAACTACAAGATAGAACTTTCCAGTCTAGTTTATTACAGGAAAAGATATAGTGCTTGAGTATAAGTGGCTTTGATTCTAAATTAAACAAATAAACAAAAGACTTATTGATTAAAGACTGTTACTAACTCTTGAGCCACAAACAAAAAAAGATAAAACGGCTGCCCGCTTCTCATTTGGGACACTTACGTCCTCCTCATAAATTTATATTATCTTCTCATTTACGATTTCTGATTTCAATTCTCACTTTTTAAAAAATGAATTATTTGTTGCTTGTTAGTTGAACCGATGTAGATTTACATTTCATAATAATATAGTACAAGTTGAAACTTCTAAGCTAATTAATTTAAATTTCTTTGATATTAAAATCAAAGTCATAGTAGGTAGAATTAATCTCTCAAAGGCTTGTTTGGATTGGGCTTATAAAAAAAAAAGCTTATTTTATATTATTTTATAAATGAAAATTGTATATTCATAAAATGTTTTTTTTTTATATAAACTACCATAACAAGTTTATAAATAATATGTTAATGCTTACTTATTTGCATAAATTTTAAAATAAGTTAATCCAAACAGATCTTAAATTGATCGTTAAATCAGATACCAATTTTTTAAAAAAATATTTGATAGAAAAAACAAGATTCAATGTATTATGTTAAGTATGCCATAATCACAATAATTAACATTTGTATCTTCATACAATTACGCTAAATAATCATAATTCTAACTAACACACCGTGATATTAAACATATGCTCAAACTCAAAGGTTATCGATGTACCATATCTCACTACTCAAAGACTATTGACAAAAGTAATATCTATCAACAAGATTGTATGTCTGACATGGTAATTTTTTTTAGTATGAATTAACTTCTTATCAATTAAACGAAGTTAGGATGGAATGAACCAACTTGTGTTAGTTGATTATTTTAAATTTATTTGAATGATGGAAGCGTACAATGAACGCCACATACAAAGCGGAAAGAGAAAGGTGCATATAGTGCATTATTTTTTAAGAGTAAATTATTAAAAAAATAAAAATAAAAAAAAGAGAATACTCCACTAATACAATTGGAATGAACGCGCACTAATAAGGTCAACATGATTACGACAAAATTAAAGAAAACAACAACACTAATCACACCGACACCTGTCTCTTTTTACAGGACACGTGTCAACTATCCAAATAAACAAGGACACGCGTCACCAACCAATTGGCGCTCACCTCAATCAGTTAATAATACCCGGTTAATTACATAATTAACATTCAAAACCAAAGGTGAGAAGGTCCTATATAACAGAGTGAGAGTCTCAAAACAAAATCAAGAGTGGCGAGAGGTACACAAAAAAAGAAAAGAAATCAATTTTTGTCTTCAAAATTTTCAAGAGCTTTTAGATTGTTGTTCTTCAAATTTTATTTTACTCCCCCTTCTGTCACACCCCGCTTCTCTGAATCCCTTTCTGTTTAATCATCTGTCTTTCAATTTATGATTTTTGGGTTTGTCTTTTAATCAAATTAAAAAGTCACAAACTTAGAATAATTTTTCGAAAAACAGGTGTTTTTTCAGAATCGAGATCCAGAATATTTACTTGTACATTTTTTTTTTTTTATCAGTCACAAGGGTTATTTTTGATCCCTTAAGGCTCTTTTTAATTTTTTTTGTTTTAATCCAAGGATTTAAAGGATTGTCTATTTAAAATCCATTTAATCCTTTTTTTTAGTGTTAATTAATAATTAATTAACCTTTGTTCTTCAATTTTATTAAGACACAGGTTATAATTTTTCATACAAATTATGGCAGCTATGATGAATTATTACAGTAACATGCAACAGTTTCAATTTCATGACTCAGATCCATTTAGAGGTGAATTAATGGAAGTTCTTGAACCTTTTATCAAAAGTCCTTCTTCAACTTCAACTTCACCTTCATCTTCAACACCATCACCTTCTTATTCTTCTTCTCTCTCTTCACCTTCTTTCTACACAGAGCAAAACTTCATAGGCTTTGCTCAACCATCTTCTTCTTTTTCTTCTCCTTCTCTTCTTGGTCTCAACCACTTGACACCATCACAAATCAACCAAATCCAAGTACAAATCCAACAACAAAACTTCACCATGCAACATCAACAAATTCAACAGCAACAACAACGTTGTCTTAGTAACACTTTGAGTTTTCTTAGTCCAAAGTCAATTCCTATGAAGCATGTGGGTGGTAGTAGTGTTTCAAAACCCACAAAGCTATACAGAGGAGTGAGACAAAGGCACTGGGGAAAATGGGTTGCTGAGATAAGACTACCTAAGAACCGAACAAGATTATGGCTTGGTACTTTTGACACAGCTGAAGAAGCAGCTTTGGCTTATGATAAAGCTGCTTATAAGCTACGTGGTGACTTTGCTAGGCTAAATTTTCCAAATTTGAAACACCAAGGTTCAATTATTGGTGGTGAATTTGGTGAGTTTAAACCTCTTCCTTCTTCTGTTGATGCTAAGCTTCAAGCTATTTGTGAAGGTTTAGCTGAGATGCAGAAACAGGGGAAGGCTGAGAAGCCTAAGAAGATGCCGGCGTCGAAGGCGAAAGCCTCTTCAAAGGTGGTTTCTAAGGAGTCTGTTGATGATTTGAAGAAGGATTCAGAGCCAGAGGAGTGTTGTAAGGTTGAAGCAGTTTCAGTGATTACTGAGAGTGAAGGTTCTGAAGGTTCTTCACCACTTTCAGATCTTACTTTTGGTGATGTTGGTGAACCACAGTGGGAGGGTGATTCAGAAAATTTTAATTTGCTCAAGTACCCTTCTTATGAGATTGATTGGGATTCTCTGTGAAGGGTTTTTAGTTTGTGTCCTTATATGTAATTTTTTATTTTCTAGTTAAGGGTCTCATCTCATCTCATCTCATGCATAATTATATTATATATAGGTTTTAGTTTCTTAGGTTGGTGGCTACTGCAATGGAATTTTTGACAATTGCAGTGCTACCCTTGTAGGATATTATTGTATTATAATCTCTTGTTACCTTGGTTCAAAGCTGAGTTTTTTCTTGCTTTGCCTTGGAGGAGAATCTTAGTTATGTATGTTCATATTATTATTAGTAGAGATGTAATCTACATGCATTTCATATTATTGAATATAAATATTGTAGTATCATTTTGTGTATAGTTTCTAGTTATGTTGCAGTTCTATTTTGTTTATGCAAAAACTAAATGTTAAGATCAAATATAAATTAGATCCATCGGTGATCAGTGAACACCCATGGTGTTAATAAGCCTTAATCTATGAAATTTACAACTCTATAACTATCAGGAATTAAAACCTATTCAAAATCTTTAGAGAATTGATGAAAAAAAGTAATCATCTATTAACAGAAATTTTGTCTTCAAAGAAGTAATCTGTAATCCTGTGTTTATATATGTAGGAGGTTGGAGTTCAATCCAATCCAATCCAAAGTAGTTTCGAAGCGGACCTTAGCCTAAGCAAAACAAATTCACAAGCAAAGACAAAGATTTGGTTACTCATTAAAATACATGTTAGCAAAACTTAAAATCAAAATCACATCAACGAGCATGTTTGGTAGTTTCAACAAAATTGTGGTGGTACATACACAGTGATTTTGTTGAAATAACATCTTTTGAAAAGAAAAAAAAAAAAACACAATGACTAGTCATACTTCTTCCAAATTCAAACTAGCAAACACACAACTTCATTTCACCGTATCCATATGTTTTTTTTTAATTGTTTTTAACGTAAAAATCAAGAAAATTGCAGATGACACATTTGAGAAGGTTGAGAAATTCTAATAAAATATCAAAATATCCCTTCTGCAGTTCTGTCAAGGTATTCATAAATCGGTTGCAGTTGACTATCGAGGAAAATTTCGGTAATTAACTGTCGAGGAAACTTCAAATCTTATTTTTTATTTTTACAAAAACCTTAAATTATCATTATTAATATTTATTGATTTTAATATTATTTAATTCATTGTGATTCTATGAGGAAACATAATCAACACTCTTTTAATGTCTTGGATTATATTAAAGAATTAAGCAAGAAAGTTATGATTTTCTTTTTCTTTTTTAAAAAGAAGCAACAATAAAAGCACTTTAATTTCGTTCTCTTGTTTTGCTAGCATCGTGTAGAGGATTCTTTTATTTGAAATTTTGTTTATATATGATTTCATTACACAATTAAAGTGCTAGCAAAACAAGAGAATGAAATTAAAGTGCTTTTATTGTTACTTCTTTTTTAAAAAGAAGTAACAATGAATATTAATAATGATAATTTAAGATTTTTGTAAAAAAAAAAAAATTATGGTTTGAAGTTTCCTTGACAGTTAGTTATTGAAATTTTCCTACAAAAAAGATATTTTAATATTTTACTAGTGTTTATCAATCTTATCAAATTTGTCATCAGCAATTCTCAAAAATCAATATACAACTTCAAGTTCAAGCTAAACACAAGTATGGTGATAAACACGTCTACATGATTTTTCAAACACACACTTAGACCACTCATATTTCTATTTTATTCATGGGAAATGATACATTGACCCAACCTGTTTTCCATGCCATATGGAATTTAATTAAACTTTCGTGCTTTCTGAGCAAATTAATCACGTTAGTTTCGTGTTGCGAAGCATACGTGATGATATAAATAAGAGTAATGTTATTTAAACAACCCTTTATTATGACAACTTCTTATACAATCAAATTATACAAAGAGATTTAGATAGTGATACAAAAATCAAAGTAATAGAAAAAGAAAGTAAAAGAACAATATGAATATGAGAGAGAAAATTGTTACAAATATCATTTCTCTATAATTAGGAAAGGAGGAGTATATATATGAGGAATAATTTCACGAAGCTGTCCAGAAACACCGTTCAGCCATTTGCATTTGTTTGTTTCCGGAAATCATGGGAGGCATGGTTTTGACTTTTTTTTTAAGAACCGATCTCTCTCTCTCAAATAAATGTAAAATCCAAAGGCTACTATTTTGCCAGGTATGTCGGGAAACCATCGGGAAGCAACTTTTCGCTATAATAAGCATTTCTCTCTTTTTTTTATTAATGAATTAAAGTCACATTTTTTATTAATAAATTAAAGTTACTTAATTACAGTTTCTTAAATACTTGTATATCTCTCAAAAAAATACTTGTATATCATAAGTTGCTACATAAATTTACTATTTGATTTTTGTTGCAAGAATTGATTTTAAAACCCAAGATAAAGTAGTATAATTTTTCAAGCTGTGATATTTGTACAATTATTTTGTAATAATCTTTTATTTTTCTCTTGTTATTAGTCACAATCAATCAAGAGAAGAAAAGAAAAAAGAGTAAAAAAATAATGAAAATATGAGATAAAGTTGTTTAAAAGTTATCACAAATTATTTTACAAATATTATTTCTTTAATTTATTTATTTTTGTGGTGTAAGTAGTAGTTTAATTTGAACACGGGAAAAGCACTAAAAATACTCAAAGGATTACTTTATTTAGGTCAAAAGCATTTAAATGTTCTTTAAGTTTTTTGTTTTTCTCAAAGTGATCTTTTAAGTTTCAAAAATCTCAAACAAGTCCTTTTAGTTTTTGAATCGTTTCAAACAAGTTTTATTGTAGATAACATAGTTGGTAATTGTTTCCTTGATTTTATCTTTGGTACCAAATCTGGTTTCTAACACGCACTTAAAATTAGTCATCTTTTTAGTCATGATAAATGGTGGATAATGCTCTTTGTTGCTATCATCTGAATCATCACCATCATCCTTTAAAAGGACTTGTTTGAAACAATTCAAAAACTAAAATGACTTGTTTGGGACTTTTGAAACTTAAATGACTTGTTTGGAACTTTTGAAACCTAAAAGACCACTTTAAAAAAAACGAAAAACTTAAAAGAACATTTAGATGCATTTGACCCTTTATTTATTGTGTAAAATAAAATTCAAAGGATTACGTTAATTTTTTTTTAAGGAACGCTAACTTTTTTGTTTGTTGGATAATACTAGTATATACCTTAGCTTATCTCTTCTTATCTGCCCTCTTTGATAGATGTGTGGAATAGGTTAAAGTATTTTTTTTTTATTAACGAAGCAGGGCCAATGTAATATCCAATCTAAAGATAAGAAGATAGCGTTATTTATTATTAAAAAAAAAAAAAGCGTTATTTAGCAGGGAAAATTTACTTCATATTTCTCTCGAAGGTTTTTTTAACTTGTGTGTTTACAAGTTCTCCGGTAGATATCTGTCAAAAGTTTTATAGGTTTTTTTTGAGAAAATAGAAAAGTCAAAAGAACGACCATCTACTTCAAGTTCCTCAAAAAAAAAAAAAAAAACCATCTACTTCAAGAGGATAGTATACCATTCACGGCTCCGTTTCTGGGGCTCAGGCTACGGTAGGAGATCTCAATGGATCTCCTACCGTAGGGGACTACCTTTTTTTTTTTTTTGATTTCTAAATTGCTTGTGAGCCGTTGGATTTGGAAAGAAGTTTTCAATTTACGTAAAGTGTATTTATGTCATTGTTGGAAAAATATGAAAATGCCCAGTAAATTATCGGCGTGCATTATATATGTTCCCATCAAAGTTTTATAGTTCATCAATATTTTTCTCCACAAACTCAAGAAAAGAAAAATAAATATTCAACAAAAATATAGTATCCTTTTTTTGCATATTGAAGTTTTCTTTGGGGATGTTTATTAAATGGTTAATTAATTTGATGAACCAAAGCATGATTTTGTATTATAATAGAAATTTTAACGCTAAAGACAATAATAGAAAACTTGGTAATACTTGAATTAAATAGGATTACGGCTATTTAATATGAGTTTTTCTATCATGTGCAAATTTGCACATGTTAAGAAGTTTATAATTGAAATTTTGCATTGAAATTTATACATTTTGTAATAAATATATAATTTTTAAATAAATAATTGTTGTTTTTCAATAAAAACATTAATTACCGAAGGATGAAGAAATTGTGAAGGATCGGTTCCAGTAAAGGCAAGGAAGAGGAAAGGTATTACCGAATTTGACCTTTGCTTTTAATATATGAAAATAATTGTGATAATTATAATTACCCACTACAGGAGGTAACACAAAGTACACCAACCTACACTTACAAGTTATGTGCCAAAGTCAAAAAAAAAAAAAAAACCAGTTAAATTATGTCTCTCACCATAGGAGACCCATCCATATTGCCTACCTTAAACGCCGCCCCGTTTCTGGTGGGCAACCTTAATAGGTCATCTACCATAGGAGACTTAGTGTTTTTTTTTGTTTTGTTTTCAAATGAATATAAACCATAGGATGAAGGTTAATCAACCCTTGGATCAAGATGCTTATTATACACATCCAACACCCAATTACTTTCAACTATTAGTTCTCTCCCACGCCACTGATCCCTCTTGCTCTTTCTCGTTGATGGATATTAGATAATCACATGAGAATAATTGTGAAGAATTGCTGGGAAAAAACTCCATAACGTGATGATTTAAATTTTGGGTTAATTATGTTTAAAGTTCTTATAAATAAACGAGCTTCCAACATTGATCCCTATTTAAATTTATTAAATTTTTCATCCTCAACGTTTTTTTCCGTTTACAAGTCTGGTCCTTGCCGTCAAATTGTGTTGACTAGACTAACAGTTAGCTGACTCAGACATGCCACATTGACATTTCAAGTGACATGGCTGCCATGTGGTAAATGACATCATATGTTTTTTGTCCCTATAAAATTGGAACCTTTTAAGTTTAGTCCTTACTTAATTATAATAGTGTTTTTAGTCCATATAAAAAATTATGCACTCAGTTTTAGTCCTTAGTAAATTTAAATTTGTTTAATTATGCTTAAACTTTTAAGATTTTGAACAATTTTTTGCACAAGTGTTAAGAACATTACGAAAAGTTCATCTACAAAAAATTATCACAAAATTTTATTTCTACGTCCAGAATTTTGTTACTTTTATTTTGAACTTTTGTCTATTAAAAAAATCCATATTTAATTTATTTCATATTAAAAAATTCTAAATTTATTAAACGAGCCGTTTGTAATGTTCTAAACTTGTATAAAAAAAAATCATTGAAAAATTTAAGAGTTTAGGATAGTTACAAATTTTCCCATAATTTTTGTCAAAGCCTATCACTCTCCTTCATTCTTTTTTATTCTTCCAGATCCATAAAATATTTCACCCTACAAATATTTCTGGTCATTCCCTGAATTTGCCGGGGAAAACACCCAGATATGTGTTACTGTTTCTCTTTGTTACTACTTCGCTCTCTTCAATCTTCATCGCTCCCACTCTTAGTTTCCCGATTCGAACCTTGAAAATCGACTGGTTCCGTTTCTCTCTCGAAAAGGTAGTTGCTGGATTTTTCAATGGTGAATATTGTTGAGTTTTTGTATGTTGAAGTTGACGTGTGATTAAGTTGTTGAAATTGATGTCTTAGATGAATTTGCAAGCGAAGTTTAGAAGAGCGTCGCCAGCGTGAACGAGGTGGTGAATAGAGTAGGAGAGAGTTTGGATTTTTCACCACCTCGTTCATGCCGACGACGCTCTTATAAAAAACTCTTAAATTTTTCAATGATTTTTTTATACAAGTTTAGAACATTACTAAAGGTTCGTTTACTAAAATTTAGAATTTTTTAACATGAAATAAATTAAATATAAATTTTTTTAAAAGACAAAAGTTCAAAATAAAAGTAAAAAAAATCTGGACGCATGAATAAAATTTTGAGATAATTTTTTGCAGATAAACTTTTCGTGATGTTCTTAATACCTGTGCAAAAAATTGTTCAAAATCTTAAAAGTTTAAGCATAATTAAACAAATTTAGATTTAACAGAGACTAAAACTGAGTGCATAATTGTTTTATAAGGACTAAACTTAAAAGGTATTTTATAGGGACCTAAAACATATGATGTCATTTACCACATGGCAACCATGTCACTTGAAATGTCTATGTGGCATGTCTGAGTCAACATTCTGTTAGCCTAGTCAGCACAGTTTGACGGCAAAGACTAAACTTACAAACCGAAAAAAACGTTGGGGAGGAAAAATTTAATAAAATTTAAATAGGGACCAATATTGAAAGCTCGCTTATTTATAGAGACCTTAAACATAATTAACCCTTAAATTTTTTATGCAAAATTGGAAAATAAAAATTAAACTCAATTGTTCATTATACAATTGGTAGTACGGTATCCTTCCTGTGAAATTTTTTGGTTCCCAAACTACCCTCCTTCACCAGGTCACTCTAGGTTTCTCACATCACCGTACACTCACCATCCTTCAAACCATCTTCCTTACTGGAAGTAGTTCTTTGGCACCCATAATTTTCAGAGAGCTCACATGCATTGAAAACAAATGAAGAGAGAAAGCCGTGAAGGAAAAACCCCCATTGAAGAGTTTGAGTGGAAGTGAAAAAGGAAGAAGAAGTGGTTTGGGGAAGAAAGATATAAAGTAGATGACCGTGTACATATTGAAAATATAAATCTCTATGAGTGGTAGCCATTGATGATTGTGTTTGAAGCTTTTGGGCTTAATTTTATGGGGATTATTTTTATTAAAATGTACTAATATTATTAATTCTCACTTTAAATCCGAAATTAAATTCTGGAAAAATCATTATTTTATGATGTTGAATTTAATCTTTAAATGCTCACCCAAAAATGCAGTGATGAGCTTGAATCATGTTTTATTTTTATTATTTTTAATTCAGTCAAAATAATCAACTGTCTAAAATTCTTGTCCATATTGTGATTTGTTGCTGTAGAATTGGGTTAAAGGTTGCTGCAAATCTCAGTTGTTTGTGAGGAAGAAGGCTCCGTACCAAGAATGAGAGGAGAGGAGGGGAAAAAGGAAGAAAATTAAAATATATTACATGTTTGTTAGTTTATGCTAACTATCATAGAGGTTCATAATCTAACGGCTGACTTCTATTTATTTTGCAAAAAAAAATAAAAATTAAAGTCTCCTACGGTAGGAGACCTAAAAAGATCTCCCACCATAGCCATAGCCTACCATTCACATCAAAAAGAAATTAAGAAAAGCAACACAACATAGTGCAATTTGCTTATGGTATACTCTCTTTATAAAAATAAAATAAAAAATAGTAGTAGAAATGAAAGAAAATAATTGTCACCTTAAACTATTGTAAAATATATTTTTTTTTAACGACACTAATCTATAAATTGGTAGTATTGTTATTTGAACAAATAAAAAAGTGACAACATATTCTGACACCATATAAAAATAAATTCTTTATAACTATTGATGTGACTTAGAGAAAGAAAAAAAAAAAAAAAAAAACTAATGATATGTATACCGTATACAGATGCATAATGTAGTTTACAATGAAGAAATGAAAAATACATTTGTTCACCATCGACTTCAAATCATTGTAAACATTTTTAATAACTTTAAGGTGTGAACTGTAATTTACGGTGAAAGGATTTTTCATTATTTTCACCATAAAATATAGTTTATAATGTATAATCATTAACAAATGTTCATTGTAAACTAAAGTTTATGATTTAGAATGTGAGGGTGTACGATGTGAAGGAAGACATTTTGAGAGAATTTGAAAGTTAGAGTGAATGACTTGTGCAAAGGTCTAATTGAAGCCACTATATGGGGGATTAACCACATCTATTAACGAAAGGTAACCAACCCGGAAATTGTTAACCCCTAGATAATTAAAACCTTAAATGTAGAAAAAAGAACACTCTTAAATCTCAAGTCTTACTTTCAAAAGTAAAAGAGATTTGTCCAAAATAATATAAACCGTAAAGCCTTTAACTTTCAAGTTCTTCATATGTGGGGTGCGGATATCAACTCCTTTTTATTTTTATTATATTGTGCGTCTAGTGGTGTAGAGAGTATTGGGCCTCTCCATCCCAGTTTGAGTTGATGATTACTTTTTTGGCCCCCCAATGTCTTTCAGGCCTCCTAGAAAATGCTAAAACTGTTCGGTGGATAACTTTCAAAAGACATTTTTTTTTTATTTTTAACCTATGAAACCTAGATACTCCATATATATGAAGACATATCCGTATTGGATACGTATCAGATATTGATACTCTTCAAATATATGCTTATGGAGTATCAGAATTAATTATTTTAATTTAAAAAAAAAAATTGTATTGGATACATATAAGATAATCGACAGATACACATATATTACATATACTTATAAAATACTTCATAAATATGTATCCTTGAAAAAAATGAAGGGTAAAAAAGCATTGCTCCTTTGACAGATAATTTATGAAGGATATTTTTTCAGCCTAAGGAGCAATTGAGGGGGCCTGAAAGCATAGCTCCTCTGAGTCTAGCAAACTAAACTTGACCGATTTCTTAATGAAATGTATATGCCTTACCCTGCGAATAGGAATTGTGCTTGGACAATGTTAAAAAATGCACTTAGAACATAATCGTTGGTTAGTATTAAAGGTTGTTAGCATTATACTACCTAGTTACAAAGCGATTGATAAATGAAATATTTTTCATATTTCTATCACATACATGTATACTTGGGTTTAATTAAGTTTTTAGTCCCTATAAATATCCACAGTTTTGTTTTTAGTCCCTACAAAATAAAATCATACTTTTTAGTCCCTGTGACATTTTCCTTAAGCATTTTAGGGACTAAAAATGCTGATGGAAAAATTTTATAGGGACTAAACTGGTGATGGATAATTTTTATAGGGACTAAAAATGCTGATGAAAAATTTTATAGGGACTAAAAAGTGTGATTTTATTTTGTAGGGACTAAAAACAAAACTGTGAACATTTATAGGGACTAAAAACTTAATTAACCCTATATAGTTTTGTGATTAATTTGTACGGTTTTCTTTTGATATTCATCATTATTATACTATCATACATCCAATTGTAATACAAATGCAGAGTCATCTACCAAAATAAATAAATAGGTAGAGAGTCAAAACTCAAAATATTAAATGAAAATGAATTTATCTAGATTTGAAAACCCCCCTATATTTTTGCAATGTATCATGTATGGTAACTTTTTTTTAGAGGAAATGTATGGGAACTTTTATTTAGTTACTTTGACCCGTTAAATGAGCTCTAAATCTTCTAATTAATCTACTCTATTATTAGGATGTCTTCTTATTCTCTCACTTTTTCAACCAAAGCTTTACCCCTTTCTCTCTCAATCGCAAATTATCTCCTCTCATGCATAGTACGTACTTTCATTTCCCATGCAAACTACGCCCTCTCTTCTTTTCTAATACCACCCCTCCAATTCAAAATCAACACTTTCTACCCTATCCTCACCCGCCGCTCCCCATACTCCCATGGAGGAGCGGGCCTCACCGCCACCACCTCCTCCTCCGCATGATTCTAATTCTAAACCTCAATTACCTAACATTAACCGCAACACCTTCGTTGTCCAAGTCCCTAAGGACCAAATCTACCGCGTTCCACCACCTGAAAATGCGCGCCTTGCTGAGCAACGTCGAAGCTCTCCACCAAAGGAGAAAAATCGGATGTGTTGTTGGTGTTTTGTGTTGATTTTCTTCATAGCGGTTGTAATATTGATTGGAGTTGTTTTGGGTAGCCTTTTTTCAATGGTTCGTACGCCAAAGGACCCAAAATTTTCTATCCAACGGTTTCTTTTACATACCAAACCCCACACACAATACAAAATCACATTACAAGCCCAAAATCCAAATTCAAATGTGGACATTTTGTATAAAGGAGGTGATATTTCCCTCTCTTTAAAAAGACAAAAAATTGCTTCAGGTGCTTATCCAACTTTCTCTCTATCCAATCAAAATTCAACCATGTTTGACGTAACTTTAAAAGGTTCAACAACCAAATTGCCTAAGGAGGTGGAAGAAAGCGTGAAGAATGAACAAAGGAAAGTGCAAATTACATTTGCCTTATTAATTCATCTCCAAGCCCAAATGAAAATGGGATTGTTGCATAGTGGATCAATGAAATACGAAGTTTCATGCCAAGTAACGGTGGATACATTGGCAAGAATCAATCGTCAAGTAACGGTGGATACAATGGCAAAAAACAATCGTGTAGTTTCTCAACAATGTCAAACTAAACGACACTAGTTATTGTAGCAATTGAATAGCTCGAAAAAATTCAGGTGTTGTAAATTTTGAATGATTTTTCCATTCTATATTAATTCACTTAATCTTGACACAACATACATTTTTTGTTGGCGATTGAAAATTTTATAGATAAGCTTTATACATTGCTCTTATCGACTAACATAACACAAAACGTAAACTTATGAACTATGAAGAAAGTTCTAAGCCTATTAGACCTATTCAACCTAAACATAGCAAAAACGTTTGCAAATTTGTTTGCCTCACGATAAACGTGTTGTACTTGCAGAAAAAGTACGGTAAAGATTCTAGGGTTAAGAATCGTAGACTAGGGTTCTAATCTAGGGTTTTAGACTGATTCTTGGATCCTTTTAGAATGACCCCAAGGGGGTTATTTATAGCCTGCTAATGGACTTTTTCCTGCGTGACTTAAGCTCTAAGAAAGCAGGGTTTTTAGTCTTTTTAGCTCACTTAGGCGGTTTAGGGCGACTTCTAGAGGTTTCTAGAAGCCAAGGTGGGCGGCATCCTGAGGAGGGGGCGCCCAGACCTCCATCGTCCCTTCTATAGGGCGCCTAAACCCTTCTAGAGGGCCTTCAACCCTTAGGAATATTTATGACGGTCCACAGCCCCCCAAGCACGAGGCTTGGAACAAGGCGAAGTGATTAATAACGTGGATTTGACCCTTCTGGAGGGCTTTAACCCTTTAGGAATATTTATGACGGTCCACAGCCCCCCAAGCACGAGGCTTGGAACAAGGCGAAGTGATTAATAATGTGGATTTGGCCCTTCTGGAGGGCTTTTAACCCTAAGGAATATTATGACGGTCCACAGCCCCCCAAGCACGAGGCTTGGTACAAGGCGTGGTGCTTTTGATTCTTTATGCGGTCGGGACGCTTTAAAATGTTTGGGCGGGATGGTTCTGTTTATGAGAAGACTATCGTTTGTTCCTTGATTGGGCGTCCTCTTTGGGCGTCCTTAACTTATAAGGGTTGATGAAGTTTAATCTTCATGGGCAATTTGTTCATACCATAAACGTTCGTTGGCTTCTTTTTATGAATTATCTTCTTTTCTCCCTTTATCAAAATTTGGCTTAATCTCCTTAATAAGGATTCGTTCCTTTTAAATTTCTGAGCGAAGTTAAGCCTTTATAGATAATTTGCTCATACAATAATCGTTTTGCTATGATAATAAGACTTCGCTTTCATGAATTCGCTGAATTAGAGCCCTTATAAGGTTTTAAACCTTTCATAGGCGTTTTGTTGATGTTAAACTATCAGTCACCTTTTAAAAAGGTCGGACTTTGTTGGTCGAATATTAGTAGCCTTTAAGAAGGTCGTACTAATTAGTCGCCTTTAACAAGGTCGTACTAATTTTTAAAGTCTCAGCAGCCTTTAAGAAGGTCATACTGGCCGGGATTTTTAAAGTCTCAGCAGCCTTTAAGAAGGTCATACTGGCCGGGATTTTTAGTCGCCTTTAAGAAGGTCGTACTAATTTTTAAAGTCTCAGCAGCCTTTAAGAAGGTCATACTGGCCGGGATTTTTAAAGTCTCAGCAGCCTTTAAGAAGGTCATACTGGCCGGGATTTTTAGTCGCCTTTAAGAAGGTCGTACTAATTTTTAAAGTCTCAGCAGCCTTTAAGAAGGTCATACTGGCCGGGATTTTTAAAGTCTCAGCAGCCTTTAAGAAGGTCATACTGGCCGGGATTTTTAGTCGCCTTTAAGAAGGTCGTACTAATTTTTAAAGTCTCAGCAGCCTTTAAAAAGGTCATACTGGCCGGGATTTTTAGTCGCCTTTAAGAAGGTCGTACTAATTTTTAAAGTCTCAGCAGCCTTTAAGAAGGTCATACTGGCCGGGATTTTTAAAGTCTCAGCAGCCTTTAAGAAGGTCGTACTAATTTTTAAAGTCTCAGCAGCCTTTAAGAAGGTCATACTGGCCGGGATTTTTAAAGTCTCAGCAGCCTTTAAGAAGGTCATACTGGCCGGGATTTTTAAAGTCTCAGCAGCCTTTAAGAAGGTCATACTGGCCGGGATTTTTAAACGCCTTTAAGAAGGTCGTACTTATCGATTCTTCTTCTTATAAAAAAAAAAACCTGCAAAACAAATCTCAAAGGTCGAAAATATTATTTTAGAATATAACTCCGCGTTTTATCTTTATATTTTCCATGGCGGGACTATTGCTTCCATGCTCGTTTAATCATGGCGTGTTGATTGGCAAGTTCTCTTCTTTTATTCATCTAGCCCTTGGCGAGCTTGTTAGTATCCCAACCTTGATTTATCTGAAATATAACAATTTCTCCAAACTTCCAAAGTAATCAGTATCATAAATAAACGAGTCCTTAATCATAAGCAATCATATTCAATGGAAACTAACTATACAATATACAATATACTTCAACTAAAAGTCTCTTCCTTTAGCTTTTACACTCCTTTTAGCAGAAGTATTTCTTTATCATATATATAGCAGAAGTAGAACCGTGCCTCCAAAATTAGTAATTGAAAATTTGAAACTAATTGAATAAATGCTATCTTGGCCCAAATCACTGATGAAGATAGAAAAAAGAGAGGAAGTACCTTGTCAAAAAGTAGTGCTCAACAAAATTAATGGAACAATAGTACCTGATACAAGATGGCTTCAAGGGAGCTAATTTTGTAGAAATCGCCATGTTGTGTTATCGTACAGCCTGGAACTAATTCACCAACCAATTATATTGCATAACAACACGCGTTTATAAATCACACTAAGAACATAAAACAATTATAAGGTTTAAATAATAATATAATTGATTCTAAATTAATCAAATCCTGATGCCGTCACAAATAGAAATCAAAGCTTGGTTGAAGTCAAAACCTGTGACGCCCAAACACTAACTATTACTAAGACACAATTTCTAACTGGTAAAACAAAATGTTTAGCAGAAAGAAGTCCTAGTGAAAAATGTGATGTGTTCATTTTAATGAGGCTAACGATATAAGCTAATCGTAGCTTATTAAGTAAGAAGACAAATCCATATATAATCCATAGATCACTATATCCAGTAACGTGCAATTCAAAACATCAGAAGGCCGCATCATATTTTCATGAGTTAAAAAAAAAAAAAAAAACATCACAATAATATTTATGCAGTTAACTCATCAAATAAACAATGCAATAGCTTTCCAATAATAAGAAAACCTGTACTCACATTGAGAATAAAGTCACCTAAGTTTTCTTTATTCAAATATCATAATCATAAGGGTTACTCAAAATATAATATCAACCAATCCACTAATTAAAAAATAAATATCAATGAAGTTAGAGAAAGTCCACTTGTTTGATCATGCCTGTCACCTTCAGCAAGTGCCACCTGATACAAGTTACCAACTCATTGTTCCTGCTTCATATAAGCTAACAAGTGTAACATGAAAATTATATATGGCGAAGGATATTACCAAAACAACAGTCAACAACCACTTAAAGAAGAACATGATAATAATAATAACACGACGATTTACGACTGTCCTCTTTCACATGAAAGAAATTTAACGAGGATATTCAATAAAAACTAGTACTTTTGTTAAGTAGTTTATAACTAGTGATGGATCGATTAAGAAAAAAGGAACAAAGAGTGAAAAAGGCGACTGCTTAAGTACCAACACAACTGTTGCGCAACTCATTAAGATTATCGACAGAAATTTCTAGGTTTTTCGACCCAATTCAACAAAGTTTATTTTAACCCTAAATACTTTTGAAAAACTTGTCTCATGCTTCCATCCTATTCCGTGAAACAAATACAAACGTTATTAACTAATCAAGGAATGCAAAACCTGATTGAAGAAATCTGTCGGATGTGATTGGTGAGTTTCATGAGAACGTGTTCGACAAGGGCAAAAGGGGTACGGCAGAAAGTGCATCGGTAAGCTCTTCAAAAAATAATAGAGTTAGAAAGGTACAACCTGACATGATATCACAACCTCTTCGACCTCCGATGTTTAGGCGATTGGATGGCAGGGGCTGCCTTTGCTATCTTCCTCGCCGAAATCAGCGGAGTGGAAAGGCCATGAAGTGGAGGCAGAAAAATTTGATTAGGTGTGGCCCGGGTCAGTTTTACCGGTTCCCACAGACGGCGCCAACTGTACTTGCAGAAAAAGTATGGTAAAGATTCTAGGGTTAAGAATCGTAGACTAGGGTTCTAATCTAGGGTTTTAGACTGATTCTTGGATCCTTTTAGAATGACCCCAAGGGGGTTATTTATAGCCTGCTAATGGGCTTTTTCCTGCGTGACTTAAGCTCTAAGAAAGCAGGGTTTTTAGTCTTTTTAGCTCACTTAGGCGGTTTAGGGCGACTTCTAGAGGTTTCTAGAAGCCGAGGTGGGCGGCATCCTGAGGAGGGGGCGCCCAGACCTCCATCGTCCCTTCTATAGGGCGCCTAAACCCTTCTAGAGGGCCTTCAACCCTTAGGAATATTTATGACGGTCCACGTGTTATATCATGTGTATAATTTTTATAATTTCATTCATCGATATAATATCGTTTGGTATGTTATCAGTGGCAGATCTTGAATATATTTGTTGGGGGTGTCAAAAATTTATGTATTATACATTAAACGGTTTCAAGTTAAAACCAAGAGTAGATATAGGTCAAGTGGTTGGTTTTTCTGGATTATAGTGTGGGGGAGCTGGTTCAAGTCCCCACATGAACACTTTCATTCAAGTTATACGACTCTTGGGAATCTTGCGCAAAATTCTTGAAGAACAATTCACCCATTTGAAGCAAGATGCTCTCCGTAACTGGTTTTTACAATTAGATGAGTATTCTTTTCGAAATTGGAAAATTATTGTGTAATTTCTCAATGTCATGTGTTTAAGCAAAGGTCAAAATGACAATTTTGCAATGATAAAATATCAAATTCACTTGATTAATCATTCACCTCCTATTACCACTCTTTTTTTCTGTGTTGATAGAACACGAGAGAAAAAATTGTTTAATTCATGTTCAAGAGGAGTCCTCTTCTCTCATTAATCTTGTTGAGAGCAAGAAACCTCTTGCTAGAGAGAAAGGGAATTAGAATGCAAAATGGTGTAGCTTTTGTGGAAAACATGATCATATTGTTGAAACATGCTACAAAAAGTATGATCATAATGACAGTTTTACTCTCTTAAATCCAAACATAAAACCATAATTTTACCTACAAGACAATGTAAAACTGATAGCATATTATTGTCTTCCATATTTTTACTTACGGACAATTAGACAAATGATAGTTTTTGATGGATTTTGTCTGTAGGTATAAGTTTTTTCATTGCAATTTTTTAGGTCCTCTAATTTTGAGATTGTGTGTCAAAGACTTTGTTGCAATTACACCGGGTCGGCCCTATCATTTAGGCTCTACCATTTGAACTATGGTAGGAATCTCCATGGTAGTAACCGGGTTCTTGAATTTAAGGCTCTTAGTTACAAATTATTTAATTAAGACTTTTAGGACTTGATTATAAATAACTCAAAGATATGTTACCGAACTAAAATTTAAGGACTCAATTACATATTATATTAAAGTCAAATGACTTATAACAATTGTTTTAGTTCAAATACTTATTTATAAAGTGTTTTCGAAATGTCAGTATAAATTGAGTTAGACTTTAAATGGAACAATGTTTTACCAAACTTTATTTACTTTTTGACCTAATTTCAAATTATCAAGACTCGTTTATCCTTTGAACCAAAGAGATAATACCAAAAAAATTATTTTTAAAATGGACATCTCCAACTTCTAAGTGCAAAACAGAGGAGAGGATTCTCCCAAGCTTTAATGCAGACTCTAGAAAAGAAGAAACCAAAGCATTAGAAAAGTTGCCAAATATCCAAAAAAACCTTCCCTCTTAAGCAGTCAGTGACTCAGTGGTGGTCTCTATACTCTGTACGTGTTACAAATATAGTGCTACTCTACTCATTAAAAGTTGCTGCTTCTATATATAACTAAAAGTTAAAACGCCAGCCATATAAGCATTTTCTTTGGCATTATTGTACACTCACCAAAGCTACTTTCTTACTCATTATGGTTACAAAACAATATCCGTCCCATACAATTTTTCAAGTGAAAAAAATATCTGTCCCATACAAGAGCTGGCTGGATGCATGGTATAAGCCCAAAGCTAAGTAAGCCAAAAACAAAAAAAAAAATTGAATTGCCCTTCTCCTATATGTTTTTGCTCATTTACGCTTTACGTGAGTTAATTCACGCTGAAAATACACTTGCATAAGTTAACTCACATTCGGCTATTTGACGAGAATGAGCAAAAATAGACGAGAGAAGAGCAATTATAAAAAAAAAAATACAACACCGGTATTTAGACACAATTTCGACAACAAGTATCAAATATCGTATAAAGTATACCCAATTTTAGTGTGTTCAGATTCTAAAATGCGTGAAAGAATTAATATAAATCAGAAATCATCTAGAATGTGCTTGGAATATAGTATCTGCTGTCATTTCTAACGTCGACGAAACATTTTTGTTAAAAATATAATGTCATGCCATATTATATATATTTCTCCTTCTTTATATATAATAACAATTTCACTACTAACTTTCAATGGTACTTATCCACCTAATTAATCAACCGTAAATGATGGAAACTTGAAAGTAACACACCCACTGTTTTGCTCCCTTCAACACTAGCAACTTGCTCATAAGAAACCATACTTATCAAATATACTTAATTCAATACTAGTGCTAACCAACAACTTACCTTAATTGACATACTGTACTATGTTTCTTGTATTTTGGGGCAATGCATACATACGACAATCAAAACTTATGTATTGCTCGACCCTCAATGTGGGGACCAATCCTTAGGTACAAAGTAGACATGCCTATGGCTATGCTATGAAGATCCATTTTAGAGTCCTATCTCTTTTACAAATTATTCTAGTACAAAACATTGCATAGAACCACATGGTTGGTACATAGCTAACTTAATTGTTAAATGTAAATAACAGTGTAGTTGACTAATATTTAAATGATAATCATATATAGACTATAGTTGTTGAGGATGATTGAGTATTTTAATTAAGAAGCCAATGAAAAATTCTTAAACATATCTAAATTAGATTAGTTTGATCTGTCAAATTAGGACTGCAGAGTGTACCTGACAATTAAACTTTCCATGGGTCATACTTTATTCCCAGGTGTGATTTATTGGGACCATAAAGTTTATAACTTACATAACTGAAAGGTATACATATATCTTATATTAATTTCATCGGTATACCATCCAAACACTATAGAACATGTATTAATAATGTATATACAAGTAGGCTTTATAATTTTGTCACATACTAATGTGTGACACACTGACACATAAGTGAGTGAGAGCAATTTAACTTAAATAAAAGGGATGTGGGGGGTAGTGTCCGTTTTTGTAGCAATAATTGAAGGTTCCATGTCATTGTTTACTTCAATTTAAGGCATGGAATGATGAAAATGAATCTAGTGGCAATTTATATTTTCTTTACATTAATGAAAAGAATAAAGAGTGGGAGATACCTTTAATGTGTACACCTCTTTGTACTATTCTGAAAAATTTTCAGTTAATCAAATATATAGTCTGTGTGATCACATTTTTTTTCAGTTGTGTGACCACAATTTTTCCACTTAATTAACCAAATAAATAGTGGTCGCGCAACTAAAAATATGCGGTCATACATACCATATATTTAGTTAACTTAAATTTTTCAGAGTTATATAAATGAGTATACACATTAAAGGTGTCTAACTATCATTGCTGTAATGAATATGAAGGCATAGGTTTCTTAAGGCTTTGAAGCATGTTTGGTGTCCCCATTAAGTAGTATCTCAATGTCTTATTCAAATCAAGCACTATGAGTGGATTCCAACTCCTCTTCAACAATTTTCTAAGATTCATAAAACTATAGTGGGTTTCCCTTTCATACACCTAACCTCTTGAAAAATAACACATTAAACTAAAAATAAGATCTCTTTCATTCTATATAATATCACTATTTTAAGGTTCCACTTTGATGATATTTCATTCAGGTGGCCTCTGTCAAATCTATGTGCCCAATCTCTTTCTAAGCAATCATAGAACTTATGTTCAATTAGTTTCATATTTATCCTAATTAAGCATAAGGGATGGACTTTTCAATTTTTCAAACTAAGAAATGTTGCTAATTAGAATCAAACAATATAGCAGCTCTTTGCTTCTGTTAGTTTATTATGCAGATTTTTACTTTAGCTTTAGAAACTGTGTGCTAAATATATATAATAATGACCATAATTAATATAATATGTTCAGGATTTAGTGTTCCTAATTCTTTGTGATGGTGCCAGCTGCTTGCTGCTCCAAGTCTCATACCATGTGTTCCATTAATTAAAAGATCGTTGAAGTTAAATCTTGTGCCTATGTCTTTTTCTAACTGTCTGACAAAAGATGACAGATACCTAGTATACAAGTTGGGAGGTACAAGAGGGGTTTCTCTATAGTGAGAATTAATTTGAAACTATTGTCATGTTTTGTTTAATTTTAATTCCACGTGCTTGGCAACTATATTTGACTACTATGTTCTAAGCACCTTGACCACATGGAATAAAGCTGGGGGAAAGTATATAAGTGTATTTTATTTCATTTAGAGAATTTTTTAATCGGTTTTTTACACCTAAAAATAAATTACATGTTAGTCGAAATCGGAAAACAGAAGATTTAGAGTCAAGTGAGTTTCTTTCAATCGATAATAAGTTAGTTAAATCTTTTCCGACTCTATTAGGGTATATGAAGATTGTGAAGACAATGAGTCTAGTCAAAGCTCAATGAAACTGAACAATTAGGCAATCAATTTGTGCTCCATATTTAAATTACCACTGAGCAAAAATGGCTTTTAGAACGAAGCCATGTTATAAGGAAGTTGCGCACATGTGGATTATATCAACGGATTATATCGCGAAACAGAAGACTGCAAACCAAATGTGGGGTGCCACATACCCCTCATAGCCGGAAACTCACGCGCTACACGATAAATAGCGTAACAAGGCTAATTTCTATTGTTCACGTCGTTTTTGTCAACAAGACTAGTGCTTTTGCCTATGTATATTAAAGGCGTACTCTAACCCAAAACAAAATTATAGGAGGATCCATCCAACTTTAGGCAGCAACACTAAGTAAAGAGACAATGACCACCATACCACCAATTTTTATGATGGTTATACATAACGTATAGGATTAATCCATTGACATGTTAGTTGTCTTATTAGCTAGTTTATAGAAAAAAAATGCAATGCATCATTCAGGTGAGGAATTATCAGTAGGCAGCCAAACTAGGAACATGGATAATTGACAACACTGAATGGAGGAATCATCACATTTCCAATTTGGCATGATATCCATGATGATCCCACCTAAGTTTTGTACATACACCCTTTGAACAATTATTACATGTCGATGTCGATTCTGAAAGACAAAATCTAAACCACTTTGGCTCGGATAATTTTCTTCTTGGCTATGAAGAAAATGTTATTTGCTTAAAAATTGCTACCCGTCAGATTTTCTTCTTGATCCTCATTACTAACTAATAAATCGATGTCGAGCTTAGCTCAGTTGGTAAGGACGATGCATAATATATACAAAGTCCGGAGTTCAAACTCCGACCACACAAAAAAAAACTAATAAATCGATAATGGAAAGAACGTTTCCTTCATCTCAGATTAATTCGAAGCTTGTGTTCATTTATGTATTAATGGAGCTTCAATTTGAACAATGTTAAAAAATGTTGGTAAGCAGAAGCAAGTCCCACGACATAAAACAACGAGAGTGTCTTGTCATTCTTGGACATATGGGCAACAACCCAACTACAAGGTTGCTGATAGAGCCATCACACATATATGTGCATGTGCTCTGAAAATTAATATGGTATTCGAGTCAATGCAGTTAATTAACGGTCCAAAAAATAATCTAAACTAAAAAATTACTCTAAAGACTAACAAAGAAGAATGAGAAGATGTATTCAGCATTATTCTTTAGCTATCTCATTACCACAATAGATATCTAATATATTTCATTAATTATCTTTCTGCTACAAGAAATGAACATATATACACGTTTGTTTGGAAGAAGAACAAATCTAGCACAATGTATATTCATGAAACTCTAGTAGCAGATCTATATTGGATGAAATAATAGAGACCACGCCCAAATGAGCCAAATAGAGTGATCGAAGAAATAATGTGCTCATTTTTTATGAAATAGTTTAAATACATCCAACCTCTTATTAATAATTAATATTGCAAAAATAGTTATGATCCTATCCATTTAGTATCTTCTCAATTTCTTCCATAAGACAATAAAGTTTGGAAAAAGTAATCCATCCGTCTCACAATATTAGTCGTTTAAGGTTTGTGCACGATTATTAAGGAAATGATTAATTGTGTTGATTTCAATAGTAAAATTGGTACTACCTCCGTTCCTTTTTAATTGTCACATTTTGACATTTTACATAAACTAAGATAGTCAATGATTGTTACTACTTTTGATGCAATAAGTTATACTTTTACTATAATAACCTTATTTATTTAATATCTCATTTCATATATTTCACTCTCCGTAATAAATAATTAAGGATAATATTGGTAAAACAACATTTAATGTTGCATTGAACTTTGAAAGTAACAGTTAAATAGGAACAAAAAATTTCTTCAAAAGAGACACTTAAAAAGGAACGGATGAAGTAGAATTTACTAAAACACTCTTATTAATTATAGTTAGTGGAGTAGTTAAGTTGTATGAAATTTTAATAAATAAGGGTATAATAGTGCGAAAAAAATCATAAATACTACATTAGTATTGTAAAGTGACAATTATTTTGAGAAAAAGAAAAAATGTTAAAAAGACTATAATTATGAGACGGAAGGAGTATAAATAATTAAGGCAAAATGACACAATTAGTTCCTTAACTTTATTTTAGGTAACAGTTTCGTCCTTTATCTTTTTTTGGACTAAATCGTGACAAAAAAAAAGATAAAGGACGAAAGTGTTACCTAAAATAAAGTTAAGAGACTAATTGTGTAATTTTGCCAATAATTAATAGTTCCGGGATCCATTTAGTGGTGTGACCCACTATCTACTTTTTTTTATCTACATCTCACTAAATGACATTTTACATTTACTTTAAACAAATGGAAATGATCCTTATACTATAAAAAATAGTGTAATTATAATAAGTGACAAATGTAGTATGTAGTATTAAATTAGATCCTAAGGTGGTTAAAAAATGGAGCCTTCTTTCTAAAATTTGGTAACTGATCTAAGAATCGATTAATCCGTGGCCCACCGTCCACCATCGACAACTCTTTGAAATTGAAATGGGAAAATTAAACTTAAAACTTAAAAAAAAAACATACTTCAAGGTCTCAAACCATCGTCACTTAGCCAACCCAACTCGAGGGTTCTTTTAATAATTCTTTCTTAACATAAATTCATTGATCAGTTGAGTCTAACCACTTAACTTGCTAGGAAAGAATCTTGAATACAATTTATGTATATACTCCAGACAGAAGGTATCTATATCTCTATTCTCCTGAGGTATGGGTCTGACTGTGGAAACGAGGGTAAGAAGAGACACCAAGTTCAAGTCTCACATGGTAAGTTCATAAAAAATATGTAGTTGGTAGAGATCCCATAAGACCATAACAATGCCTCAATCGAGGTCTAAATAATACACGTGACTGAACAATTACTATAATCGTAGCATTACAGATTAGGAAATGTTGTTATTCAGTAGTGGTATTATACATGTTAGAATTTTTTACATGATAATAACCATGGCAAAGTCAAGGAAATTCAACTATGGAGAGAAAGTGAATGAGTGAGAAATTCACTTTGTATAAGGATCATTATTAATTATTCTTTACTGTATTATATTTGCTAAACTAAGTAAGTAACTAATTTGGTTTCTAAATCAGGTTTTGGAGTGTATCTATTTGAGTATATAATGTCGAAATGTACGATAAGTACAAAATTCAGAGCAACAAATTTAATAAGTTGACAGCTGCGCATAAAAACATCTGTCTTTCACTATCCGCATGAGCATGCAAACGTGTGCTTGCCAATCAATATATGTTTGGATTTTGTGATTATTTGTTCTCTTTTACATTTCGAGTAAAGTAATAAAATTCACCATAT
Source organism: Medicago truncatula (assembly GCF_003473485.1). Taxonomy (NCBI): domain Eukaryota; kingdom Viridiplantae; phylum Streptophyta; class Magnoliopsida; order Fabales; family Fabaceae; genus Medicago; species Medicago truncatula. The sequence goes on from NC_053044.1 coordinate 36,986,212, forward strand.
TCATCAATGAGTGGAGTAATTTCATAAAATTACTTTTATTATCTTTCTTGTATTGATAAATAATCAAGTGATACTCATATATATGGCTGGAAACATTGAGTACTAAAATTATGTCCATTAAGAATATCACCCCTATTTAAATAGTATCATTTTTAGGAGAACTAGTCTCATGAGAATATTAATTAAATGCTATTCAAACAAAATTACAATATTGAATATGGTAATATTATATGTCATTTACTTTTTACTCTTCATTTTTCATTATAAAATAGTTAAAAAATGAAAAATAATGTTCAACATTATTTAAATTTGTTTTACTCTTCATTTCAACTCAGCTTATTTAAACATAACTGAGAAAATAAATTTATGAAACAATGGAATTTTCCATTTTCAAAAAGAAAGTGATACAATTGGATCCACCCCTTTAAGCAAATTTGAGCTAAAGTGGTGTCAATTCCTTGAACTCATCATCATCTACAATCTACAACTCTATGCACTTGTGGGGTTCACAATACTTGATCTTTTCCACTCCACCAATCGCCGCAAAAAATGCTCAACCTATATTCCATTGCATAATAAAGTTAGTTTAATTATATATATATATATATTTTTCACCATTCATTCAATTAATGTATATATCTAAATTAGTACAAAATATGTTTGAAACAATGAAATATATTTACCTCTGATGGGTCTTGTAGTGTGTAGGAAGCATCTGTTTCTTTTGGCACACTAGAAACAAGAATACCAACCCCTTGACCCCTTCTACGCAAAACCTGATTAAAATTATATCCACATTGTTAAAATACAAAAGTGAATTTTTTATTACTAAGTATTAGTTTATGGCAATGTAATTAAACTATGTAGTAAAAAAAAAAATATTACCTTGAAAGCATCCTCATCGGTTCGATCATCCCCGATATAGATTGGGAATACATCATTTGAGTTCTTGTATCCTATAGAATAGTATATAAATAACATTATACTAATTAGGACACATCATAATATAAAAAATTTAGTCAAAGTAATGCTAATTTTTCATGATTATGTACTCACTAGTACTTAGTACTACTTACCTAACGATTCCAACAAAAATTCAAGAGCCTTGCCCTTGTCCCATTTGATAGTGGGACGAATCTCAAGCACTTTTCTTCCTTGTGTTAGCTTAAGTTTTGGGTATTCATTAAGCACCAATCTAACTTTCTCAGCCAAAGGAGCCCAACTCTGAAAAAAAATGGTTATTAACTATTAAGATAAATTAATGGTACAATTTTTTTTAAGCAAAAATAATATTATACTACTAATTGAGCAATTAGAAATTATGTTGAGTACAATTATGTACCTTTTCATCAACACAACGAAAGTGCACGGACAAACAAAATTTGTTGTTCTCTACCTTAGCTCCTGAGACAGACTTTGTTTTTTCTAACAATATTTTGTACACCTGAAATTAATTATATATCATAAAGTACAAATTATTAATATCTTATATGTTGCAAAATGCCAATTTTGTGGGAATAGAGAAGAAGAAAAAATCGAACCTCGTCTATCATTGGTAGGTATTGACTTGCAGGTTGGAACAACACAGCTTTGTTAACATTACTCTGAAACAAAGTAATAAATCACAAAGCTAAGCATAAAGAACAAAAATAAGATAAAATTTTCAACACAATATTAATTAGTGAAAAAAGTTTTCTCACTTTCTCAGCACTTCGGTTTTTTGTTGGTCCCATAATGTCCATGCCATGGCTTGCTGCATAGTACAGCTCAGCTAATTTTACAAAGTTAAACACCTGAAAAAAAAAATCAAAAATTAAGAACCATAATCAATAATTATCATGATAATTTATTTTATTATTATTACATTCTAAATAATCACTTCAAAGTTATTTTTACTTTGAATAAAATGTACCTTCTCTCTGCACCTTCCTGTCACGATGGCTGTTGGGAAATTTCTTGCTATATCTTTAAGTGTTGCTCTCATCTAGTTTCATCAAAAATAACACAATCAAATTAATAAAAAAGTCACAAAATATAAATGAAATTGCATGAATGAACATAACAAAGGAAAAATAAATAAAAATACCTTTCTAGTCATGAAAGCTTTTTCTGGATCGGCAACAATAGGTGAGAGAGTACCATCATAGTCAAGAAAAAACACTATCTGTTTTCTTTTTGCACTATACAATATTTGATCAAACAATTTCAGTGCTGAAGGGTGATAAAGCTGCAAGCACAAATAATAAGAAGTCAACTAAAAATTAAAGTGTGTTAAATTTTATATATGTTACAAAAAAAAAAAAAATGGTTCTTTCTATATATGCTTACAATCCAAGAACATTTTTCCTGATTTTCTGAAGATTTGACACGAGTTGGAGAAGCAGCTCTCATTGAATCAATCCAAGCATTAACTTTACTTTCTTCTAATCTCTTAGTAAAATTCTTACGAGAAAAACCCAAAAACCCATTAATCAAAGCCATAGATTCTGGCACGGTAGCTGCACTTGGTAACACCACAGTAGAGATAAGATTGTTAATACATGACTTAAATTCTGGTGTTACTGCATTATTTTGTTTCGTCATCTTAGCAAAACAAAGGTTATGGAAGAAGAAGAAGAGAAGAAAATATTGAGTTATGTTATGGCTAATTACTCTGAAGAATGAAGAATTTATAGGAAGGAAAAAGTTGAGAAAAAAATCATACTTGGTTACTTGGCTAGCTAAGGAACGAGGTTGTGGTCAATTTATAAAGAAAAAAGGTTCAACGGCACAAACCGACGAAAAAAATAAAACTGCTACTTCTTTTCAATGGTTTATTGTACTTCTTAGCAGTTATACTAAATATGTAAATGGTAGGGCCCACCAAAACTATTTTATTGATTTTGTTTTTTCTGTGTCGTAAAAAAAAAAAAAAGAATAAATGGTAATTTTAGTTTTGGATTGTTTGAGTTGTATAAATTTCTTTTTTACTAAAATAACGACATGTATTCATTTAAATGTGACGAAACCTATAAATACGACTAAATTAAAGTGTCTCAAATATTATATGCTTCTTAGTTTATAGCATTGAAGACATCAAGTCATTGTTTAAATTGCACTTAATTGAAATTAGTATGTTAATCTGATGCACAACAAAACAGAAAATCAAAATAATGTTTTTTTTTTTTAAGAAACAAAAATGGAATATATTACTATGAACACTGTAATGGTTGAAGCACAAGACGTGCCAAAACAATCACAAAAAGATTACAACCTGTCAAAATTACATCAAAGATAGTCAATGCTCATACATAGAAGCGGGTTCGACCACCAACTATGTGTACCAAAAATAAAGACTATGTTGCTGACTTTCAACCACCACAAGGTATTTGATTTTACTTTATCTAACAATAGTGGTATAGAACTTTGACGATTCTGAAATAACCTATCATTCTGTTCTTTCCATAAAACCGAGACACACTGAAACCAAATCAAATGAAATAAGGATCGACGCGATTTCAAATCACCTGCATATTCAATAAATTGCACAAAATGAGCTGAGATAGCATGAGAATCTACCCCTTCGACACCAAGCCAAGCCCGCACCAAAGGCCACAATGCACCAAAAATTGGACAAGACAAAAATAAATGATTCACATCTTCAACCTGTCCGCATCCCATTACACAAAACCGATTTTCCACAGATATAATCCCACGTTCCACCAAATTTGATTTAGTAGGTAAACGATCCCTCAACAGTCGCCAAGCAATGATAGAAACTTTTAAAGGAACCTGTTTATGCCAAATTAACTCCATATATTGATGAACATGAGGTTGTTCCTGTGATGTCAACAAGTCATATACACCATGAACAGTATAACCAGAAATCTAATCCGACAACCACAACCACCTGTCTGTTTCTGTTTCCTGCAAAGAGACTGTCAGTAATAAAATCAAAATAATGTTGCACCAAGATGATGAACAAAACAACTTGTTCTACTAATAAAGTGAAATCATAAAAAAAAGAAAATTAAACATACATAAAAATCATTTATTTAAATCATATAACGAAGACAAACAAATTAGATCGGTGATTTAGGGTTAAAAATGGTAGATGAAGAGAGAAGTAGAGAAAAAGAGTGTATGATTATTTGGAACCTTCACGCCGTAAGTGGATCCTGTAATTTCGTGATATTTGCCATTTAAATTTGATTTGTCCTATAGTCAAGATGAATGGACTACCTGGTTTTGGAAAAGAGTACTGCTGCTCTTGATTATTTTTCTCTGAAAAGATTCGATCTTTGGTTAATGGGGCCTAATTATAATGATTTATTAAGCTCATCAATAATCTTGAGAATATGTCGTGTCCTGTGAACTTGCACGATAATAGGGTAAGAAAATTTTGGTTTTTTTCTTTCTTATAGAAATTATTTCTGGAACGGATAATGTTAAATTTAAGATTAGCAACTCTTTTTATTTTTATTTTTAAATCATATCAATATTTATATTTTAAAAGTGATGATATTCTTAAATCATGATATCAAATGGTTAATAAGTTTCATCACCATAAATTGTTAGAAAGAATCACTTTTAATTTTTAGATGGAATAATTTTTTATGAGTAATGAGTCTTCATTTATCTCCTGACCATAGAGTTTATAAGGGACCTTATTCACTAAAAATTGAAAGATTAACAACATAAAAAAGTGGTTTTTTCTTTTTCTTGAGGGAATATTTACTTTTGGTATTTGTTTGGTTGAAGAGTAAATGTGTGTCTCTTTCAAAATTACTAAATTTATCCAAGGTATTTCCTTAGAATAATATAAAGATGTGAATTTCATTCTAAGGCATTTAGAGAAAAAGATGTTTGATTAATAATATAATATTTCCATAATGGTTAGTTACACATTAGTTTATTCTTATTTTCATTGGAAACTTTATTCTCACCCTTTTCTTTAGGATTTTTTTTTTTATTCTCATGAACATTTTGTATCCTAGAATAAAATTTAATAAATTTGTAACAAATATAAGCATGTATATTTCTATCATTTTATTTTTAGGAATCTACGAAAATAAATGAACAAGCGCACCCTAAAGCAAAAATAAGGCGATAAATCCTAGGAAATTTTCTATATAAGATAAAAGAGAAGTGGGAAATTATATAAATTTTAATAAATCAAAAAAATCAAAATATCTGTTTTTATTAACAAGAAAGTAGTTTATATTTAAATAATGAAATGAGATGAGATGAGATGCCTATTTTTGAATTTTAATAAAAAGTTATTTACAGCAAAAAATAGTATAAGTTGTTGGTTGAAAGTGATCTATTATTGAATTAACAGTAAATTGATGCTTAGTTAACCGAATAAGAAATTAGTCGAATTAAGGACGGTAAAAAACGTGTTTAAACAAATTTTTCTTAAGTCTAAAGAATCTCAAATGTAAGTGGAACTAAAAATTTGACATCAAAGACTCGTGTTCCTATTTAATAGTGAAAAGTAACACAAACAATTAAAATCTAGGGAGCATGTTCAGAGAGAGAGAGAGAGAATTGTGTGGACAAAACACCGGAAAAGGTTGTGAAATATGATAAATAAGGCAAAATGTGGGGTGTAACACCATTTTCCATTTTAATTAATTTGATGAGGTTTAATATGTGCAATAATAATTATTTTTAAGATGACACTAATTTGCCTGATTGTTATTGTGTTGTCGAGAAAATAGATTGATGATGATGAATGGAAAATGTTTTGAGAGTTTGGAATAAAATGAAATAATATAGAGCTGGGGTGTAGAAAATAAGTTTTAAATAGGTGAGGAGGGAGGGAGTAAAAGGGTAGTGGGTTGAGGAGAAAAAGGTTGTCAACGAGTGACTGACCCGAATATAAATAGAATCGTAGAAATTAGAGAAGTCGGTATTGCTGAACATAGAAAGGAAAGAAGAGAAGTGCAGAGGAAGAGAGAAACCCTGAGTGCCACAAGGTCAAGCCAAACTGGAGAATTTCAAAAGATTCGAGGTAAGGGGGATAATCTTTTCATTTTAGGGTGTTATATTCTTGGTTGGGGGACTGTACATTAGTTTAATTTTGTGAATGTTGTTGTGATGATTGTGAAGAAGGGAGAATAATGATGTTTTTACTGTATTTAGAAATAGAATTATCAATGTTAGGTTAGAGTCGAAAGGAAACGTCATAGGGCAAATGAGAATCATGAAAACTAATGGTGAAAGAGAGTAGAATCGGGTGGATTAAGGGGTAATTGAATGGGTAAACTTAGAATGAAGATTAGGATCGAGTTTGGTGATAATAAGATCGAAAACATAGTCGGAGGAGGTCCCTTAAAGCAAAATCGCAGAAAAACTATGATTTCCTACACTTGTCAGGCACACACAGTCGTGCGCCCCAGCGGCACGGCCCGTGCGTGGAATTCGGCCCTAGTTCCCAGTTTTGTGAATTTTGGGAGCAAGACCGTGCTCCCAGGACGCATGATCGTGCACCCTTCCTAGACTTAGAAATACTCATTTTTATGCCTCAATAAGGTTCTTAAGACGTATAATAAAGTCCCCAAACCAATAAAATAATTGAGAGGAGTCTATTTAGGTGCTATAAAAGTAGTCTCCTAAGCCATGATGAATTTACCATATGACAAAAGTACGAGTGTTATAGGAGAACTAAGAAGAGATATGAAAAGTTGAGTAGAATATTGATGACGAGAATACGTATACTTATGATGTAGTGACGTTAATGAAGATCATGTTTATCTATAACAAAGATGAGAATAGTGACTTTTAAATTATGGTGACAATGAGACTAATGACGTTTACTCCTGATGGTGATGAGAAATGATGAGGATGAGTTGTCTTGGTGTCGTGCATATTAGGGAGAGTCTAGCATTAATATGTGAATTGTTGATGATGTGCAAATATGTATTACTTGTCGAGTATGTCTCCATGCATGCATATAGAGTTGATTCTAGGGAAAAGATAAGACTGATGGCGTTCATTCTTGATGCTGTAAAGTCCAGTAACAACTCTGACAAAAATTATGAGTAGGTGTGCTACCACTTTCATATAGGTCATATGATGGGTCCATATGCATTTAAATGATAATACTTGTACTTGATGCTTAATTTGTGAAATAGTGTGTGATGTTGAAATGTGTGATTTGTTGAGAATAACATATTGGTTGATGTTCTTATGACAACGGAATATTATCCTTATCTTTATTTTAATGATTGTGCGTGCTTTTCTTAATAATATGTTATGGTATGATTTCTCACCCCTTTCTTGTTGTTTTGTTTTCGTGGTGACTGTACTCATGGGGTACATACACTGAGGTTGAGGAAGATTAGGTGTGGGACGATTACTAAGGTGGGGATGGAAGGGCACTCTGTTCCCTTTCTTTATTTATTTAAATGTTTAAGCATGTAGTCGCTACGAGCTATGATTCTTGTAACACCTGGGTTGGGGTTGAAGTTGGATTTATTTATTTATGAGTTGAATCTTGATACTATTGTTATTTCCCTTTATGATGTTGAATAACATGAATAATTTTATTAATGCGATCGGTGAATTGTTTTCTGCTGTGAAAATTATTATTTAAAAGAAACGTTCATGTTATTGTGTGATAAATTGTAGATTTTTGTACCATCCTTTTTATTAAATATATTCTTATTATTTAATATTTACAATAGGGTGTTACATGGGGTGCCATATGCATGCAACAATGGTCCAAACTAGGCACTTCTCAACAAATTTAGCCGAATAACGACAGTCCGGACGAGTCTTTTTTTGAAGGAAGTCCGGACGAGTCTTTGTTGGCCAAGTTTATGGTCAATATGATTTCGTGTTATGCCTAATTGTCTATAAATATCACATGTAAATTTCATTTTAGACACACCCAATTAAATTATTATTTTTATTCACATTTAGCTTAATATTTCTACTTTTCGGTTACTTGTGCTTTTCTCAACTTAATAGTTCTCAAAAACCACAAAAAATTGTACTTAACACCCTTTTGGATGGATCAAATTTATAAATTGATCCCTAATAATTTTTAAAAAATTATAAGATGCTCTCCAAAAATTGTAATTTGGTTCCTAAAAACTTAAAAATTTCAAATTAATCCCTATATTTTTGCTAATCAGACCTTATTTTTTTTATTTTGAATACTAATATTTTATGAAAGTGATCTGACAAAGTTTAATAATGACGAATTTTATATCTCTATCCAAACAAGATAAAAAATATTGAAATGAAGGAAATTTAGTTGAAACATTTAATTGCTTAAAATTATAATTTGTCTAGAATTTTCAATTACTTCATCCAAATACCCTTTAAGGGAATAGATCTCTTAATCTTCAAATGAAAGTGTTCATAATGCATAGGATCTCAATCCATATATGATGATAAGACTTTTTTTTAGGGGATTATGGTCAAGACATGATCTATCCATCCTTGATTTTAACTAGTCGTCTTTTAACATGTAGTATTAGTTTTAAGTTTTAACTAGTATATATATAAAGTCGATATAAATATTAGTCTTTACAAATAAAAATAATTAAGTTATTAGCCGATAAAGGAAAACGGTCGAATTAAGGTTTAGATGATTCCCCTACAACTAAATGAAGTATGATCAAATAAAAAATTGTCATGTATGAGATGGATGAATCTTTCTGTAAGTCCACTAATGTTTACTCAAGTTGAGGGAGTGTCACAACAAGTCAAAATCATGCGGATCTTGGCAATTTAGTGTTTTGCTTGCGTTCCATGTTTGTAGTACTATACACCGAAGAAACTATCTACATGTAGGCACGAACTGAGAAAATATTATATGCGCCGATAAGAAAAACAGAAAACACCACACAATGGGAAAATCAGGTTAAACGTGAGGCGTCACATACTTCTTGCAATGGGAAGAATCACATCTCAACGATGAAAATAATCGGACGAGGTTAGATTTTATAGGTCACTATATTTTGGCCAGCAGAACAAGTTTTTTCTATAAATTAATAACGCACCTTTACATTTCATTCAACAAACATAATCAGCCAAATCATACTATTTTTGCAAATTTATCCTTCATCTTTATGTTTTACTTTTGTAATTATTAGTGTAGTAGCTCACAAAAATCTCAAGTCCGTACTTAACTTTCTTGAGGAGTTAAAAAACTCTTAGCCCAAAGACAAAGTTCTTTTCTAAGAATAATAGTTTGAAGCACAAAACAAAGTTCTTTTCAATAAATACTTACTATTCATGGAATCTTTAAAATGTGTATAAAAAAAACCTTTTTAATTCAATTTCATTTATAAAGATTAAACTATGGGATTTTCATGAGAAATTATGAATTCTAAATGGTGTTTTTTAACTATGGATACTAACTCATTGCTCATTTGTTTGTATATTGTTTTTATGTGTTTCCAATTGCATTAAGTCATGAACAAACACTATATAAGTCAGCAATGAATATGAAAACAAAATATGAGTGGACCAAACTGCTATAACTGGAATGGACTTTGGAGCCTCTTTTGAATCAAATATTTGTCGCTGTTAATAAAGAATAAGAAAAAGTCAAATAATCTGACTAAGCAAACTTTACATGTTGCTTCAAACGGAAACCAAAGATAGAAAACAAATAGCAAAAGGTTTCAAAATGGACAAAGGAAATACAGCAACTAGTCGTATAGGATGCTTTACCTAGTACATGTACTGCTTTTCTTATGTGTAAAATTTTCAGCTGTTTCCCTTCAATTTTTCGGATTTCATTTAGATGAGATAGCTTTCGATGATATTAGTGTATTCTAGATGAGAGAATGGTGGTTGAATTATTGCAATGAATTATTTAGATAAGATAGAATTATTGATTAAGAGATTGACATGAACAATGTCACCAATATCATCAAGAACTATTTCACCTAAGTGCTACCCTAATTTTTTACAATTTCCTTTACGAATATTAATTTTTTGGCCAAATTACACTATTTATTTCTTAATTTAATTTCATATAATAATCTGGTTCTTTAACCTTCTATATTTCATTTTTGTCATTTTGGCCCATTTATTTATAAATTTTTAAGTTTTAAATTTATGATTTATATGCAAACATCAATGAATGTATAAATTTAACGGTTTGGAGATCATAAAAAAATAAAATTATAGATTTAAAATTTGTAATATATTTACAAATGAACCAACAATAAAATAAAGATAAATAACCAAACAATATTATTTTTTTAAAAAAAAATTCAAACTATTATTTAAATTTTTAAAACTAAGTTAAATGACGAAGCCTTTTTGTAAATTTGATTTGATTGATTTGTGTGGGACCTGTATAAAAAGAGTAGATATTACTACTATGGTTACGTGTATCCATCGTGGCCATAGTGCAATTGGGCTACTACTTTCGGTTGGCTTATTCCATTGGGTAAGAACTAAGAACTAGGCATGAAGATCTTTTAACCTTAATAATAACAGATCAACTCTTTTTATTTTCTTTTATTTGGGACAATTATGTCTTTTATTAAGGTACAGGGAAGAGATATTTATGATAGATTGCTAAATTATTAAAAGACGGTAGATCGGGGATTAAAAATTTAAGAGCCTTCAACATGACTCCTTTAGGAAAATGGATGTGGAAAATTAAATTAGAGAGTGTTGGATTATGATATAGAGCTATGGCTTGTAGATATAGGGTGGGAGAGGGTGTGGATTTAGGAAAGGCGGTGGAGATTATTTTGTGAGGTGGTGTGAAATTAGTCATTTAGAGTTTGTCAATAGGGATCTACCGGATGAGTTTTCATTAAAAGTTGATTATCAATCAATTATGTCTAGCTACCAAGTCGATTTAACCCGACTTCGGTGAGAGAAACATAGTTATTTATCGGTTTAATTTGATTCATAGTGTGAGGAAAAAACTTTTTTTTAATTGAATTGATTTTTTTCTCCTCCTTAACAAACTTACCTAATACACATCAAAGTGGCTAATGAGCTCATTCTAAAACGAATCGTTTGAAATAATTCGATTTTGATTTTTGATAGTAACAATTTTTAGTTACACTCGGATTTTTAGGACCATTTTTTTCTAGTAACTAGAGGACTAACAAAAAACAGACCTATTACACCCCCTAATGTTACATGGCAGCATGTTGTGCCTCCTCAAACCAAATTCATAGCTGGTAAGCTCTAGAGTAGTAGTGATGCGGTCATCTTATATCACACCTTCAAAAAGGTTGAATCTTCTCTTCTTTTTTAATTTTTTTTTGTTAGGTCAATCTCCTCGTTCTCAAAGAACATTATCCCAAAATGGAAAGGGTATTCTAGGAGTACATATTATAATTTGGTAATCAACTGAATAAACTGCTAGAGCCAGGGACTATTCCTTCAGCTTATCTCATAATTAATAATAACACCAAAGGGTCCCCATCAATAAAGGAAACCCCAGTTGCTACAGAGCATATGGCTCCACACCTTGTTGCCTTTTTGTGATGGTAATTGCAAGCCACGATTCAAGATAAATGATTCACAATGGACCCACAAATCATGGCCTAGTGCCAAGCCCACTTATGCCCATCAAGCCCACTCACCTTTCAATTCCATCCACCACTCTTAACTGAGTATCCTCCACACACAACTTACATAGATTAATCTCTTGAAATTTGTGAAATTTAAATAGACAGCAAACTCTTTTTAAGAGTTTTAACGTTATTACATATTTAATATTAAATTTGAATTTAAGATCTTGGTTAAGTTAGAAGAGACTCAAACCACCTATACTCACTATAGTTTATAGTTGTGATCTTCTTAATTTCTAAACATAAAAATAAAAGGTTCAATTTGGAAAGATACAAAAAATTAGATAATGATTCTCACCACTAAATCGATCCACCGTTATTATTATTAATTTTAAAAAAAATCAAAAACACATATTTCTTTGTGTCTACCATTCATAAAATAGAGTCGTCCATTTCTTTTAAGAAATGAACATAATCACAATCCATATTTTTTAATAAACAAATTCCGTCTTATATGATTCACATCCTCTTCATTTCTTAAAAGAAATAAAAACTTTATTTGAAGATAGATGAATACAAAAAGTAGATAATATGTTCCACCACCATTAAATTCTACATTTTTTATATCTTATTTTATTTTTCAAACTTCTATAAGTATCCATTTATTTTGAGAAATTAAGATTATCATATTCGACTTTTACATAGGATCCTAATATCTAGCAGCATGCTCGATGGGTTAATTATTAATTTGGAAAATCTTGAATGGAATTCACGTGCCAAACCTTTAAAAGTTTCCTTAAAAAAAAAAACTTTAAAAGTTGGAATTTGCTATTAATAGAGCATTTGGAGCAACTTGTGTACATTTTCTTGGGTGAACTGTATATTCTCTACACGTAGATGCAAGTGCAACATCTAATCTATTAAATTGTGTAGAACTACAATGAGTAACTCTCTTTTTTATAAGAGATTTAACGCTATTACATTCTCAAATGTGTGTTTGAACTCATAACTTCTTTTTAAACTAAAAGATGACAATGATCATCTCATGTAAGCGCTCTTTAGTAAATTGTGAATATCTTAGTTACAAGTTTCAAGATTCGGTTTGGTAAATTATTTTACTTTTTTTGAACTGCAATATATTGTTCTACTTGAATATGCAAAAGATTTGGTGCCTCAAATCGTTTTAGGCGCACAAAGGAATCAATACACTAGTGAGTGACACTAATAATATTGTCATAGAAGATTTGGAATTGGATGAAAAGAGTATTATATTTTGTGCGTATAATTATGATTTATTGACCCATTTGTCTAAAGTAAAACCAATCCACTTGATAGATCTTAGATTGCTTTGATCTGTCATTTTCAAATTATTTATATAGCAAGAATCCAGTTAAATGTACTTAGTGAGATGAATAAGAACATTCTCCGAACAAAATTATTGTCATAATCTATATTATAATCAATTTTATTCCATGAAGTTATGCAATGAAATTGATAAATAAATAAATGGATGGTTCCCTGAAACTTTGTCAATAGATTACGAAGTTTCCTTCCGTTATTTGTTTATCATTATTGTAGTGCATAGAACACTAGCAAAAATGATCCCTTCAAATCTATAGTGTTTAGAGGCGTACACACAAATATAAATTTTCTCTTAAAATGTTAAATCAAATTTTTTTAACTATTAAAAAAAGTATTTTATTGTTTGTGTGGTTAAACATTATTGATTTATCTTGTGATTATGTGAGAATAACGTAACTCCATAAAAAACACATAACATTTATAATATTGCAATATTGCTACTTTAATTTACTATCTTTATATATTTTTTAATGACTTAATGATGTGTTTCGTCCTTGCAATTAGGCGTCATTTAAAAATTAGTTCCTATAATCGCTAATTCTGGCAAAGTTGGTCAAAGGACAAAATTTTAAATGATTAAACAATGTAAGAGTAAATTGCCAGGATTAGCGATTACAGGGACTAATTTTTAAATAACGCCTAATTGAAAGGACGAAACACATCATTAAGCCTTTTTTAATTTGTACCGTTTTTATAGCACTAGCTAGGTCTTGGACAAGTCATGTGAATCATGAATGTGTTCCATTGCATATCAATCACAAACTGAAGTACTAGGTTTGATTAACCTCTCCAGAAAAAAGTTTAATTAACCACTGCATCATTGCCAATGGCCCAAAAGTAGCTCATAATTGCACAATCCATTCATCATGTTTGCAAGGGAAGATTCAGAGGAAAACAACAGGTAGTGTAGCAGTGTAAATGACCCCTTCAACATGAGACAAACGACCCTTCCAGCTTATGAAATTTCATATTTTGATGAATTAATTAGGCCAAAAGATGATTTTCAAGTAGCTTAGTGCCCAGAATTTACATATTTTAAATGTAGAGAATTATGCAATGTCCTTATCAATTGAGTTAAGCTTACGGAAACGCATCAAATTTTATAACTTACATATCTCTTTTTTTCTCTCTCTAAATCTCATATTTATCTAATGAGCAATGCTATATGGTACGGTTAATTTCACGTACGAAAACTGACGAATGCACACATGTTTAGTTTTAAAGGAATAAAAAACAGATTTAGTATGCTGGAACACAAATCATGGGGTAGTAGCAATTAAAGCTTGACAATCATCACTTGAATTAATACTAAAAATATTTACTTTACGGAATACATGGTGGTACGGCATTCAAAGTGTAAGCAATAAACAGAATTCGTAGCTTTTCGTAGTTACCATCCCGTACTATCCATCATTACCCTTAACTAATATATCAAATTTTTTTTTTTTTTTAAAAATATCTCTTATCCTTTAAAATACTTTCTATCTATGTTATAAAAATCAATTTAGACAGAAAAATAATGTGTGATCACGGCATCCTTAGCTAGTGCAATTTAGCTTCCCCTGATCTATACTTTGACATTTTTCCTTTCACTGCACTGTTTGTGCTTGGAGGATTTTGTTTAATAAGGAACGAAAGATATTTGTATCTTGTCTTTTTTAATCTAAAAAGAAATTTGTATATTGTAAAAAGGAAAAGAAAATATATGCATTTATGGAGAAAGAAAATAAGGGGGGCATCTATGTTAATATCATCTACGTAAAGGATATGTGAGGCAAAGAATATAAGTGGAAAAAGTTAGAGGCATTTTCGATGATCGTAGTTTGATGGACTAACTTGTCAAGAATACTTGTGAATGAATGGTATGTTGTAGAATTTGAAACTTTGCCCCCACAAGTCTCATTAATAAAAAAAAAAAGCTATAATATAACTGGCCTTGATCAAATTGGTTTTGCTGTATGATGTTCTATATGATGTGATCTGATAATACATTTCATAAACGCAAATATTGTACAATTTATAGCACCCATATTTGACTAGACTGGACCTTTGCTCACAGCCCAACAAATTTCAATTCCAATAGCGACGCATTTTGTGCAGTTCTTATCACATGCTTATAACATGCAAATATGTTTTTTTTTAAAGAAACATGCAAATTTGTGGGAAGTAGAGTTCAAATTCTGCCTGAAAAAAAAATCTTCGGTTAAACTTTATTTACCTCCCGATCGAATAATTAAGACTCTCTTTTATGGAAAATCACAAGACTAAGACTAAAAACGAGACAAAAAATCCTTACATATGGTACACGTGAGCAAAAGGATCAGAAACCCCTTTCGAATATCCACAATAAATAATTTTATTTAATTTTTGAACAATATATTCCATCAAAACAAACTAAAAAAACGGATAAAATAATTGAAGAAAATATCCTGCATTATAATGTAGAATATTGAGCAAATAATAAATGAGAAGTGCTATACATACGGCACAACTCTTTACCCTCACGACAATACACCACACACAAATCATGCGGATGGCAAAAAAAAAGTGGCTGAAAATAAATAATTAATAAAATGAAAAACGATTCATCAAACGGCTTAAGATATGTCGTGTGCCTTCGTGCTTGTCACTATGTCGTGCTATCAAGCATTTTTCATAATAAAAATGAAAGATGGGAAGATGTATATTTCCCTCTCCAATAGAAGCATAGGCAATGGGCTTGCGTGACGCCATCTTATGGCTTGATCAATTGGAACTATCAAAGGTGCAAATTGAGCTTGATTGTAAGTTAGTAGTGGGTATCATATTTGATAGGTCCAATAATCGGTCAAAATTTGATAATATTATGTTTGGTGTAGATCACTATTGTGTCATTTTCTAAACTTTAAGATACGTTTTGCCTAAGATAAATAAATTGTGTCGTTCATAGCCTAACAACAGACCCGTTCATGGGAATTTGGTGGCTTAGGGGTGAACCTACAATTTAAATTTTTATATTGTTAAAATAATTTGCTGGAAGATGATAGTTTTTACTGCGTTAAGAAATTCTCTAACAAAAACATCAAATTTCATATAAAAAACATTGAGTTTTTTATTTAATATTCAAATACTCGTACAAAACAATTCCTACAAGCATTTCTAGATAGAGTCACATTAATAATAGTGTCTACATTAATATATTTTATCATATCTATCTCAATACGTAAAATGGCTACCAAGTTTTTTTTTTTTTTGACGAAGGGGTTTGGGATGGTGGAAGACTATGAATTTGAACTCCATTTACAACATCTTAATAAATTATAAATGAGTCGACGAAGAACTTACTAACAACCACCTCCTTTTAGAATTTAACTAATTTTTTCGGCTTAATAAACCCTGATTCTTTATGTTGGGCCTAAATTTTGTACTTATTTTGTGGGGCTTAGGATGGTCGCTCTATTCGCCCTGTCTCAGATACGGTTCTGCCTAACGAGGGTATCAAAGTTGTATGTTTGTCACCAAATTTTTGGTTTGATTTCATGTTGTATGTCTACTATTGTGATGAATCAAATAATATGAATTTTAGTTGGTAAAAAACAGATTTGTATACCTCAATGGATGGATTATCAAGCCAATCACTGAACGACAAGCTCAAATAGGTTGGTGCCCTGCCATGATATAAACCAACTACAATACAAATTTGTAATTGATAAATCTGTGTTAATTGTGAGAATAATGTACATTCATAATTACTATATTTCGTTGTTTGTTAGTAAGTTATGTACTATATGTCAACCTTATTTTATAGTAATAATTACTTTACATCACGGAAAGTGAAAAGTAGTTAATGATATGCATGTTGCTATATTGAAATGAAATGATTATTCAGTTTTCACAGCCCCAAAAGCTCCCAAATTGGTGTAAGAGTTGTTTCTAGTTAGTTAGTGTGTGTATGAGGTAGTTGGACAGTTCCCAGCATGATCATTGTAGGATATCATTTGTGTACCATTAAGGTACTAATAGTATATATCATTGACCAATTAGAGTGTGCCACCTACCAATATTACTTTATAGATGCTTTATTTGATGTATTTTTTTAAAGGATGTGCCACATGGCACATTCTAATTAGACAATGATATATACCATTATTGTACACAAGTGCTATTTGATCATTGTATTAGAAAATTTATAGTAACGTGTGATTCAACAGCGTTAATATTCCATGGAGTATATTGTTTTGCTGTGAGACATGTTTTATAGCAGCAAAATGCGTCACGAGCTCATGGAAATGCTGATAGTTGTCTGGCTCGAAAGTCGATAGACTAGCAGCCTGTCCTAAGATTTTTGGTGTCCAGGGCGAAACAATAAAATTGTGCCATTTTAATTATTTTAATTTTAATTTTTTTTGAATTTTTTGTTGCAAAAGATTCATTTATAATTAAAGTTCTCTAAAAATATATTTTCAATGGAATTAATCAAAACGAATTAAAAAGAAATATATCTATGTAGCACTAACTACTAAGTAAAAATAATAATTTTGATGTCCATTAAAAAAATGGTGCCCTGAACTACCGCCCTCCCTCAGAGCCACCCCTGGACTAGCTCAGTCGAGTCAATTTTTTATGTGGACTAAATTGATTAGGGTCAATTGAACTTTGTCTTATTTTGTTATCATCCGGTCATTAAAAAATACGAGCTAATGGGTGGTCCATCAGACCTAATCCATTTTGACAACTCAGACAATATGTAGTATTAGTATATTTAGTCTATGAATTTGTTAAACAACATTCATCGTACCCTTTCTTAAAAAAAAAAAAAAAAAACATTCATTATGCCCCTTTACCTTAACAATACAAGGGTACTCTGTACCTACCTCATAATAGAAAAGCATTTATATCATACCCTTG
The DNA here is from genome assembly GCF_003473485.1 of Medicago truncatula. Lineage (NCBI taxonomy): Eukaryota > Viridiplantae > Streptophyta > Magnoliopsida > Fabales > Fabaceae > Medicago > Medicago truncatula. Next base: position 37,003,947 of record NC_053044.1, read on the forward strand.
TACTCTTGTTTAGTATCATTTCTCTTTCTATCATATCTCTTGTATGCTTTAACAATACTTATCCTTTGAATATGTCATGGTACCGTATAAGCCCTCTTAATAAAATAGATTATATCAATTAAGGAAGGCATGAGATAAGCTATTTAGCCATTTAAACTTGGTTAGGGGCTAATATTACAATGAAAATTAAAAATAAGGTTCTAAGAGATAATTTATTTCACAAATGTGCCAGATGGAGTACTAAATCATCTATGGAAGTTAGCAAAAAAAAAAATACACCACAACCCCCTCCCCTACATGCGTAAGGGTATTTTTGGTTAAACAGAAAGAGATAGATTTTAATGGAAGTGAGGGGAGAGGAGAAGATGTGTTTTAATTTAATATACCTTTGGTTCAAAAGAGGAGAAAGGGAGGGGAATCATTTTAAACAAACATATGTTTCGTTCATAAGGGGAGGAATAGTAATAAAAAAAAAAATCATTGTAATAATGAAACCAAAAAAAATTAGAAAGCTTACGCGGAACAAAAAAAACCCATAAACAGTAACAAAAATACCGAGCAAAATTTTGTCATCTCTAAATCCACCAAATTTGGAGGAAACAAAAACCGGCTCCATATCCTCTCACGTTCCCTTCCCTTCCCTTACTAAAAAAATTGGAAAATGATGGATATAGCGACAAAATATATCAAGAATTTTTCACGAACGTTTTTTATTGGTTGGTTAAACCATGACCCAGTGACGGATGCATGTGTTGTGTGGTGTGGGCTTGTCCCTACACAAAATATTTTAATTTTTATTTTTAAGTAATATAATATAGTAATAGTTGACATTTAGACCAAATAACCTACACTTATAACACAATATTTCTATCCTGGCCCACACTTAAATCACACTTGACACAACAATACAACCTTGTTTCCTAATATATATTTAATGCTTCCAATTAATATATATATATAGTACCCCCACTTTTCAAAATTTCTAGATCCGTCACTGCCATGACCCAACCTGTTTTCCATAAATTCCAGAGTTGAAGCGTTTCTCTTTTTCTTATACGCAAGACACGTCGGCTTCGTGAATTTCTCGGGAAGGAATCTTCGCTATGTATAACACTGTTAAAAAAAATTAAACCAAAAAAGGTTCGTTTAAAACGTCTCATTCCCTCCCATTTAAAAACCCAAAACTGTACTAACCCTAAATAAATAATTCAAATAAAGCAAAAGCAAATAAAGGAAGGGGGAAGAACCTAGCTATTGTTCAGAACTTGAAATCGTACCATGCATTTCATTTATGGTGTCCATCACTAATGATCCTTTGGCATATTGTTGTAGTGTAAAAAGTTGGACAGTGACCTTTGGAATTCAGTGGTGAAGAAAAGATAATCCAATCTAATATCGACTAGGCATGTACAAACATGCACACATTATTAATCTCACATAAGCATGTTCTCAGCAGTTATAGTCCTAGATTTAGAGTTTCTTAGATAAATTAGTGTAGAGTAATCAGTTATATTTCTATAAGTTTACGATGTTTCATTTATTAAACTAAATATTTTTACATTCCACTCATTCATTATATTTATGTAAGCATGTTATTATTATTTTTACTGATTCAAAAAAAATTATTGAAACTAAGATGATTAATTTTTGGTGGTTTATTAAGAGGTAAAGTAGAAAAAAAAATGATTAAATTTTATTCTCTTATTTGCTTTAGTAGAAGATGAGATTAATTATTAACGGAATACATATATCTATAAAATTACTCCTAGTTATTTAGTATTTGTTTTTCTTTATCACGTGGTAGTGAATCATTGTTTAAGTTTTATTATATCAAAATTTTGTTTCAATATGTGTTTATTCTCCGCTGATTTTTTATTAGTAAAGTTAAGCTCGATATCTTGAAAAAAAAAAAAAAAAGTTAAGCTCGATACTTCATAGTTTACAACATTAACATACATTGTGCATTAACCATTTATACTAGACGATCTGTTGAGCTTTTAAGCTCAACTCAACTGTTTATTTATTTTTTGTGATAAAGCTCGACTATTTTACTATATATATGATATATCAATTGAACAATACAATATACATGTATCATTAACTTTTTCATAATTTTACACACTACTCATCATGCACTTTTATTTAGGTTTTTTTTTTTTTTTTTCTACAACTGTTTGTCATAATATATAAGGATTGAATTTAAGATTTCATCAAAACTATTCATTTTTTTTAATTATTTTTTTCATGATAAAAAATGGTTTATGATAGAATATTATGACTTGATTGTTGTCGACCGCACTTAGTGGGTTAAGACTTGATTATTTAAATGGTTTATTTCTTTTTCCATCAAATCTATTCAAATTATTATTTATTTTTTTATCCATGTAGTCGACTACACTTAGTATGATAAGGTTTGATTGTTGTTGTTATGACTAAAATATTCTTTATATTTTGGTACATGAATATTCAATTTTGATGTACTCTAATAACAATTTTGATGTAACTATAATAAGGCACATAACCACATCATATATGTTCATGGATTTGGCTCTTCCATAGTGTGTAATTAACAAAGTGGAAAAATCAATAGATTCGTAAATATAGCTCACATGGGTAACATAAACATTTGATACGTAGGAACGCATATTTGAAATCGCAATTCTTTACTTCTTACTCGTTAGTGTGTAAATTTGGACTCTTTCAAACCAAAAAGGAAATAAAAGTGAAAAGTCTGTTTCTTTTTTCACCCTATGAGGTTCTCACGCGCCCTATACAGTTCAAATTTTAAAATCCGAACTACGTAAAAACCCATAAAACCTCCGAAAACACGTTGAAATATTTAGGATTTTAGAATCCGAATAGGGTGCACAAGAAACTCATAGGGTGGAAAAAATAATGACCAAGTGAAAATCAACTGTTAACATTTTGATATGGGCCAAATCTAAAGGGTTACTAATTATGTTGGGCCAAGTAATGGCTGTCAAGCCCATTTCAGCAGGAGGTGTTAGGATGAAATACTATAGATTTATGTAGAATAAAAGGAAAATTGATTTCACCATTTAAAAAAAAAACAGGGAAATCGATTTCAAACTACGAAAATGGTTTATCATCAATCAATGCATAAATACGACATATGAAAGTCAATGTAAATAGTGAAGTAAATTTGCAGAAATTTCTTATTCTTTATCTGGATTTGACCCTGCTTGAAAGGATCCCTCAGTCTTGCAACTTATATTCAATAATTATTTTGTCCAAGTTCTCAGTATTGATGAACACCCAACTTTTAATGCACCCATGACACTTGATTAATCATGTGAAATAATATATGATTAATTCAGTTGAGTAGATAGATAATTCAATTAACATTAAAAAATATGATTAATTCATATAGTTGAATTAATCATAATTTTTGTTGGAAGTTAAATTAGTCATATACTCAATTGAATTAATCATATTTTTTAACGTGATTAAACATGTGTTGTGTAGGTGTGCCGAAAATTAGCATCCAAGTATTATTAGTGTTCTAGAGATATCCGTTAGCATTAATGAGATCCATCTTTTGAAAAAAAAAATACTAACAAAAGTGGTATGACCTTTGCACTAGGTTTGTTTCTAGAGAAAAAGAGAAGAGATAAGTAAACATTTCTTCTATTTGTGCAGGAGATAAGTTAAATAGAGAAATATGAGAAACCAATTTTCAACTTTTTTATTTCTTTCTTGCACGACAAAGAAAAGGGAAAGAAGAGATGACTGATCTATCCTTTGGCATTAATGAGATATATCTCTCTTTGTGTGTGTGTATATATATATATATCATATCACATGAGAATGACATATTTATATGAAAATGGAAGGAATGAAACTTAAATATATGATCAAAATAGATTGTCTATATTAAAAATCTTATTTTAAATAACACATTTTCATTTCCACACTCAATCCAATATGTGAACCTTTTACCTTCTCATCTTCTCCAATCCACCATCACTGTCATCATCATCATCGTCGTCGCCGTCGTCATCATCGTTGCTGTCAAAAAGGTTCCACCTGATTGGTCTACCATTGAATCAATAATCCTTACTATTTGAATCTTATATGGTAAGCAATACAGTGTTCGGTTTTTCTCTCTCTCATCAAAATTGACAATTTTACCAATTTATAAATCAACTATATAATTATTGAAATTTGGAACTTAATCTCTTTGAACCAACAAAATTTGCAATAGAATAAATTTATAGTTTATTCATGAATTAAAACCATTGAGATATCTTGAGTTTCATGAATGGATGCAACAACATGTAGAACGTTAATTAGTTTTAGGGTTATCGGGATAAGAAGTGATTTTATCCATGAGTTTCTTAACCTATGCAATTAACTATTCTTCTTTTATCTTTAATGAATATTCCTTCCTGTTCTTCGTCAAGGTGGAAATTCAGCAGTAAGATTGAGATTTCGTATGATTTGAAATTCTGACGGTTTAGGGTTATTGTAAATGATGATGGATTTGAGAAGATGAGAAGGTAATAGGTTCACATATTGGATTGAGTGTGGAAATGAACATATGTTATTTAAAATGAGATATTTAACCTGGATCGTCCAATTTGATTATATGGTTGAGATTCATTCCTTTCATTCTCATATGTGTGTGAGTGTGAGTGTGTGTGTGTGTGTGTGTGAGAGAGAGAGAGAGAGAGAGAGAGAGAGAGAGAGAGAGAGAGAGAGAGAGAGAGAGAGAGAGAGAGAGAGAGAGAGAGAGAGAGAGAGAGAGAGAGAGAGAGAGAGAGAGAGAGAGAGAAGGGTCATACGGCCATAAGATAAGGAATTAAAAAAATAAATATGCCTTTCGTATCCTTTCCTCGTTCGACCCTACCCGTGATTTCTATCCAATCCGCATTTTTATTGGCCAATAACTATTGTTTCAGTTCGTATTCTTAAAAAAAACTATTCGTTTGGTTAAAACATATTTTTCATTATTTATCTTTTACTTAATATTTGTTTTGGTCTTTAATCTTACAAACTCACTAGGTATATAACTCGTGCGTTGCACGGGCTTGATTATAATGTATTTTTGAATACACTGTAAATAACAAATTTTATTGATCTGTTGAACTTTTTTATTTAAAAAGAATGATTGTCAAAATATTTTAAATTTTTTTTCACACATCAAGTAAATATATAATATAGATAATGTGTCACCCATGTATTTTAGAAATCAGTAGAATTATTATAGTAAAAACTTCATTTATTCTCTCTTTTCTCTGGTTTAGTTTATATCTTACTTTTCTCCTTTATTTTAATATATTTTAAATTTTAGAAAAAATTGTCGATATTCAATTATAATTTGATATTCTTAAATTTTTATTCTAACTTGAGTCAAATAAATGATTTTATTTAAAAATTCAAATGAAATAACACAATTTATAAAAAGATCAAATGTTTTCATATGTATCATTGCATGGTTTTTAGTAAAAATATTACTCCTTACACTTTTTTTAAAGTGTCGTTTGATTTTTGATTATAAAATAAACATAAAAGTTTGTAATTTATAATTAAAATAAGGATTTTATAGAGTTGACATATAAGTAATACAATTTTATCTCTAAAAAAGAAAAGCATTAGAGTTTTATAAAGATAACACATAATTAAGAAGACGGTTTAGTTACGAATTAGAGAAATTCATACATGAATGAACTCAAGAATAACATGTGAATGAAATGTCTATCCTTAACTAATTAGAGAATTTAAAGGATTAGTACTTAATATCTATATTTTGTTACCTGCAATAATAATTTGATAAAGAGTTTAAATTCTATAAATAAGATGACTAACATGTTAAAAAAAATTAAAAAACAAAATAGAAGAACAATTCAGATGAAAAAAACAAAAGACTCTATGAGTGTTAAAAAAAATAAGAAAGAGTGAAAGTCATAAGACCCATCAATTTTATTGGCGAGATAGTTTGGAAAAAATAAAAAATTTATTGGATAGAGAGATATTGTATGAGAGAAAAGAAGAAGCATCAAATTGAGAGAGAGAGAGAGAGAGAGAAAAATGTAGAAATTTATTAGTAAATTAAAATTAGAGTATAATGCGAAAAAAACAATATTTGGTAGGTGAAAAAAACGAAATTGGATCATCTGCAGCACTTTCTCTCCTGCACTCCCTGCTGCCCTTTTATGTTTCTATCTCTCACATGATTTCTCTCTCTCTCTCTCATTATTACTTCTTCCCTTTTTATTTATGATTTCTCTCTCCTCACACACAAAATCACAACAGCAGCACGTCCTGCCGCTGCAGAGGATCCATATCCGAAAAAAACATATGCGGGTACGTAGTGGAAAGACATGTAAACTACTACTTTATAGGATCCTAAGCAAACTACTACTACAACGTGTAACTTGGATAATTTCCTTTGCCCTTCTCTATATATCATATTTTAAGGCCATTATTCTCTATATCTCTCAACTCTTTGTCTTTCCAATGGCCTGTAGATTTTCATTCCTAGTTGAATGAATAGAAATATAAAGGGTGGGAATAAACAGAGTTAGGTTTGTGTCAAAAATCACTAATCTGTGACTACCACATGAGTCAAAGAGAAATGAAGAGTGAGGGATCAATTGGACACTCTCTGGTGAGAGAAAACCCACATGATATCTTCTAATTCTTGCTGAAATCATTAAGAAAATTGGTATTATAGAAAAAAAAATCTCAAAATCATATACATTTTTCTTCTTGAATGGAGAAAGTAAAGTAAAATAATGCGTGCGTCAAAATTCAAAGGCCATAATTTCGATTAAATGAATTTTATAACTATGATTGACTGTCTCTTCAGTTGTGTCTGAACCATACATTGAATGTTTAGAGTTGTGGACTTTAAATCATATCCACATAGCACTATAATCAATTTGTTTATTATTTGGCATATTTTTTCATGGAAGTTTCTGAAACGTTTACATCATCGTTACATTTACTTGAATTTTTTATTAGAAAACTATTTGGAAGTTACTAATTAATTATTATAAAGTAAAGATAAAAGTTTATAATTTCTAAAAAAAAAATAAGGAGTTTTATAAAATTGAAATGTAAGTTATAGAGTTTTATCTCTAAAAAAGATAAGCTGCATAAATTGAACTGTTCATTAAAATAAATATTTTTCAATGGCATGTATGATCGACTCATTTGGCAATCACATTGCATTTTTTATTCTTGTAAAAAAAACATTGAATTTTTTATCTTCCTACCCAGTTAATAATTCTATGACAAAAATCCATTAAAAAAAACTCTATGACAAAAATATATTGCTAAATTGCTTAAGGAGTTCAAATCACTTACAACTTGAATTAATTGATTGTTGATGTTAGGATTCCCTTTTTTTTAGCAAAGGATTCTCTTTCTATCACATCACATATTAGTAAAAAGAATATACATAAGTATAAAGAGTAACCCATGAGATGGCCTGCCCGTGATAAAGTTAAACATCAGTTTAATTTTTTTTAAACAATAAAAAATTGTTAAACACAAAATTAGTGTAGTAAAATATGGTATATAAAATCACATATGATAGGAAGAATGTGCATTGATCAAGTGTTGGTAATCTCATGACTAAGAGATTCTCGAAGTCCCAATTTTATCGATTAAGAATGAGATCCAAATCTGAAAATTAAAGCTTAAAAATTATTATTGTTCAAATTATACGTATAGTATAAATAAAACTGGAGATGAAAAAAAAATCATGCGACCGTCTTACATTGTTGCTTAAGATGCATGCATGATGAAGTTGCTAGCTTTTCCTTATTCTGGTTTTGCATGAGAAATCTCCAAAAATAATTCAATATTCCTAGTCTTATGCCCGCAAAAGAAAGAACAACTTTTAAAAATACATCCTTTTACTCGCCTGGTTACAACATAGAGAGTAAACTCAAAAACTATATTGCTAATTGCCAAATACACCAACCGAAACTTAGAATTAAGAACCACCGTGTTTTCTCTTGGAGAAGGTACAATATATACTATGAAATCCATAGATAATGATTTATGTCATGGTAAATGTAAAAACTTTTTGATTGCAAAAATTATGCACGTTAGAATTCATAGAGTCTAGCAATTAAATTAGCCATTTCAATTAAAAGAGTTATAAAGGAGTGATTTAAATGTTATGTTATTATGAATGATTAAAATATGAGGCAATTGTTTGAGGGAGAGACACATAAGAAAAGTAGGAGAATGCTTAAGATTAAAAATGGGATATTGGTGAACTGACAAATAAGCAACTTGTACCTTAGAATACATGGATGAAACTAATGTAAAATATATAACAAAAAAATGGAAACAAACGGAAGAAGAAATAGTGAAGGGACATAAAAAAAAACGTTGAAGAACATTAACATTTTTTGTGTGATGGCGGTTACTAATTAATTATGAGAAAATGGAAGAGTGGGTAACGGTTACTTAGTAATAGGAAAAGTGGATGCAAAATGTGATTAGAAGAAAAATAATGGAGAAGCTAGCATAGAATGAGTGAGTAAAGAATTAAAATTATTGTACATGAAAGGGGGCATTTGTGAAGTGACACACATAAGTAAAGTGTAGCTTAGAATGAGAGAGAATGCATGTAAAGAAATAGTTAGAAAGGGAGGCATTAGTAAGATGACACATAAGCAATATGTAGGTTAGAATACATGTATATATAGATAGATAGATAGATAGATAGATAGATATAGACAGATAGATAGATAGATTGTTACATGCATTAAATTATCAATTAAAATTCATGTGATAATAGAAAAATTGTTAGTTCAACAAGTTTTTTTAGTCATTCCAAGAGTTTTATTTTTGGCCATATGTTCACAATCACCTCATAAGTAAATGTTATCTTGTGCCCTTAAATCACAATATAACAAGTTAAAAATAGAAGTATTTTTTTAAAACTTGTGTGTTCAATGTTGTGAATGTTTAATTATTTATATTTTCAATACAAAATTTATTGTTTTTTTTTTTATTTTTTTAAATTCCTTATCTTATGCCCGCATGACCCTTTAAGATAATCGTATTTAAAATACCATTGGGCGTTAAATGCATGTGTACATCTTTTTTGGTCATGTTTGAATTATGATTTGTAGAGTTATCTTAAATATTTTGAATATTAGTGTCGGAGTCTAATTTAGCCACAATTCAACCGTGACAAATATGAAAATTGCCCCCGCATAGCCACAATTTAACCATGTCAAAATCTTAAGACAATGTGCGGTAGATCAACTTGCACACGCGATGGACCGGCCGGTTGTTGGAGACTTAGCTCTTGCTCTTTCAGCTAAACCAAATCTTGATTGATAATGTTTGCTTGTTTAAATGGTTCATTATTATTAAATCATAAAGATGAATTCAGAAGAGTATTATATATATAATTCGTCGTACTAAAGCGTAAAAATCTAATCCTACCTAGTGCTGTTTACATCATAGCTTTAGAGGGGACCATTTTTCCCTTGCTCTCAAGCATCCTCACTTTAATTAGTCCCTGTTTCACACCCTATTAGCTTTAACTCGGCTACAATAATTTTATGATTGAAGAAATTGAAAAGAGGGAGAAAAAATAAAGGAAAAATTCAGAATTTTCTACGAATTTCATGTTTGTATTTTTCTTAAAATATAAATCCACATGCTTTTGTTTTCAAATATTAGTTATCTCTTATCATTTAATAAAAAGTAAGAGACAAATAGACAAAAAAAATAAAGAAAAGGATAACAAAATCTCTATGCACATAATGCACTATTTTTTTTATTGACTCGTGTACATCACAGATCATATTGATGCTTTAATTTAGAGAAAAAGCTTTGTTTGTTCATATGAGTTGATGATGCTGCAGTTAGGGGAGTTTCCCTTAGCAAACAATTATTAAATGTAAATCGAGTAAACTGATCCCTAAGTAATGATGTCAATTCTCTCCAAACCCGGACCCTTTTTCCTTTCTTTAATTTTTTCTTCATAAAAAGTTGTGGGTTCTATGGTTGGTTGTGGTTGAGTGCATGTGTGTGTAGGGACTTACTTGGTAGGAAAACAACAAGAGGGCGTGAATCAACATCTGGCGGGGGCTCACCAAGGTGGTGATATGATTGGATTATGAAGCAAGCCTCGTGGGCTTTGGTTTCCATACCAACTTTTTTTCTTATATTTTAAGAGTGTGTTTAGATCGAGGGTTTAAGAGGGGAAGATAGAGAAGGGTTAACATGGTTTTGCGAAGCATTTCTAATAAGTAGTATGTTTGTCATAGTCGTTCTTTAATCACCTCAAAATTACCCACTTTGTTGAAAAAGGTAGGTTGGAGGGTACGATACGATCAAATTCTACACATAAAAATAGTTGATTGAAAGTTACAACCTGATCAAAAGCGAATTTAATGTGTTTTTAAAGAGTCGATCTTTCTTTTTATAACGATATTTTTAGAGCTTGCATGTTTAAGAATTCTTGATTTTTTCTTTTCTTTCATCCTCTTTGGCCGTTTTTGTACAAAAAAAATATAGATTTGAGTTGAGTTATTTTACTTACATTATACTCGAGAGTAAAAAAAATTATAGGGACCAAAATGAAGCAAAAATTAATTATAGGACAGACATAAAATCTCTTAATTAGTTAAAGGATAGGTTATGTAATTTAACCTTTTTTTTCTTTAATTAATGTTCTTTCACGTGTTTCAAATATTATCCTTAATCTTTCTTCTCTCCTGTAACCAAAGAAAAACTTTCTTCTCTCCTATTTCTTATATGAAAAATCCTATCATCTATCGTTTATTCAACGATCTTGATTTCAGTATCTCTTGTCAATAGAAATAATCTACTTCCCTGGTATAGTGTCGATAAATAATGGCTAGTTTGCTCGAGGAAACAATTTAGTTTGAAGAGTAAACATCACTAAATTAATGTTGAGCAACCAAGTTTATAAAGTAATCAGTGAAATTGATGAACGCTTTACATATATATTTTTTTGAAGAGGCCAAAAGATAAATATATCATAGAAAGAAAAAAAAAAAAAGAGAGGCCAAATTAAGCACAACATGCACCTAAAAAGAGCTCAAAACAAAATCTCGGATAGCAAAAATGAAATGCGAGAAAACAAAAAGCCAACAAGAACAATATAAAGTGGACAATCCTATACATGCATGAATTCGTCAACCAAGAATGAAAATCAAAACAGAAGTTAGGCCTATGAGCCTTCAACCACCACCATGAATGAAGTCTTACTCTATCAAGCATATGACCAATGGATGATTGTTTGTTTTGAAAAATTTGCATGTTTCGCTATTTCCAAATGATCCATATACAAGCCAATCAGATAAGTTGAAGATAAAGTCGATTTTTCTTTCTGAAAAGGTGAGCCCCCCAAACTAAATAGACAACCATACACACCCAAAAAGATCGCACTCCAAAAATAGATGATTAACTGTTTCTTGTTTGACGCAACCCCTAAAGTAGTTAAGAGTCCTTGAATGTAAAGCACTACGATAAACAAAATGTTTTTTCTCGGAATCCTTTTATTAAGAAACCACCACACAAATAAATAAACTTTGAGAGGCACTGCTTTATTCCAAACAATGTCCGTGAAAGGAGGACAAAACATGTTGCTCTTCAGCAGTGAACATATTATAGACTCTTTTTACCATGTAGCCATGTTCAACAACATATTTCCAATCCTAACTTCTTTTCAGAATACACCTTAATTACCCCGATGAATCCAACTAATTTTACGAGCTTCCTCCCCCACCAACAAAAAATGATTTAAAAAGGGATTCAATCTGCATGTGGACACCTCGTAGAAGGAAAGAAAATAAACGAGAAGTGAAGACATGACATATTTAAGCATGACAAGTCGACCACCACCCATGGAAATTTTTTACTCTTCCAATTATATAATCTTTTTATAATGTTCTCATTTAACGAGAGAGCTAAAACAACAAACACCGAGAATTGCCACCAATAGGAAGATCCAAATAGACAAACAAAATGAGACCTATTTTACGGTTTAAAAGAATACATTTTATTGAAAGAAGTTTAAAAGAATGCATGATTACCAAAAGAAAAATAATAATGAAAAATGAAAAAAAATTATAATTGGATCAATAAATTATTTTTTCAATCATTCATTGAATGATAAATCACTACAAGTGAAGTGATGGAGCTACGCAATTTTGATGACAAAAAATCTAGTATTTTAAAGTTAGGTGACTTTTAGGGTGTACATATTGTTAAATTTGTGTACCCATACACAAACACATTATTAACCTTAGATTTGCTCTTTTGAAATTGAATAGTTTAGATGTAGTGATGAGATGTGACATGATATGTAGAGTACAAAAGCTTAACAAATTAGGTCTTAAAAAAAAATTATATTTTTGGAATGCATTTTTTCATTAAAAAAAAGGATTGATGTATTTTTTTCACAACCATATTTTTTTTAACATTGTTGAACTATTTCCTTTTATTTGTAACACATTTAAAATACACAAAGATCTAGTTTTACACAATTTTTTTAAATACACATGCATTTTTTTTCTTTTAGATTTTTTTTCTGTTGAAAGTTTTTTCTTTTTAAGTTCCCACTTACTACAAATTTGTTATTTAGTGATTGGTTTAGATATAATTTGTTTATTCCTATAGCAATTAATTTAGAGACGGACTCTTTAATTACTATCACTATAGCAACAATTATTTAGAAGCTAACGAAAAATATTTTTTAAGGGAGCTGACGAAAAACACATCAACTCATTATTGGAGTTTTAATATATATTTTATTAATAAATAAGTAAATTATCCTAAAAACAATTTCATTTTTTGAGAGAAAAACAATTTCTTTTCAGGAACCACTTTATAAACAACTTTTGTCGGCCACAAAAAGTATACATGTTGCCAACTTTAAATCTAAGTCATTCAATTTTTAAACCATAAATCAAAGGTTAGAAGTGTGTTTGTGTATGGATTGTGCACCTTAAAATTATATCTAAAATGTTGAATTGAATCACACATCGGTCCCCGTTGGGGTTTATTTCTCATGTTTGTAATTGCTATTTTCATTTTTATATTTTTGCTTCAATTAATAGAAGAATGTGAGAAAGTAAGCCATATATATATATGTGTGTGTGTGTGTCTGTGGAGCTTCAATTTTTATTTTTATTTTTTAAAGAAAAAAGACAACCTTTTTGTATGTTTCAAAAACTTAATTTCCATTTTTATGAATTTTTGAAAATGAAATTTGGTAATTGGTTTAAATTTTTTTTATGAAGTTCTAATCATTTGTCAGAGAAAAAAGAACTAGTTCTTGTAGAATTCTTAAGAAATTTTTTGATTTCTTTTAGGAACAAATGATTATTCGTTTGAGTATGATATTTCAAATCCTTATCCTCAAATTGATTAAAAATATTTTTAAGTGATTAAGGTTCGTTACTTGAGTAAAACTAAATTTTCGAGAGTTTTTTTTTTTCCATTTATAAAAAATACAAGAGCTAACCAATCAACCCACTAATATATGCAACTCAATTTTACATATGTATCCAAAAATCATTATGGTCAACTCATTTTTACATGAATACATTTAATAAAGTAGATTTTATTAAAGGATAAAATATTATTTGGAACTGTCAAAAGTTCATAGTTCACAACCTTATCACATTTTAGATGAGATGCAATAGGATGAACTCAAATAGATAGTATTTTTTGTAAATACTTTATTATCTTGACTATCTTTTTTTTGAAGGAATTATCTTGACTATCTTTGATCACTACTTTTGAACTATTTAATTTTATTATACCTAAAATAAATCTTATATTTAATTTAAAAATATTCATTATGGATAGTTGAGTGAGTTTTTTTTTTTGTTGCTAAATACAAAATATGAAAATTTAATAAATTTGATTTTTCTTTGAATAAATTTGATAAAAAAAAAACTGATTTATGTTCAACATAAAATCTAGAAAATTAATTACACTTGACTAAATTTATTAATCATCCTAAAAGTAAACATCTTTATAATTCTTTACTTGATGATAATTTGTTTACTTAAACAATTACCGTAAAAAAGAATAATGAAAGTTATTCCGTGACCCCTTTCCATACTCAAAGGGGGACCAAAAAGTAGTGCAATGAGAATTAATCGAAGAAAGGCCTAGTTAAAGATAACAACTAGATAAAGGCTAAAGCATAACTGTATTATAAGCTGTCATTATTTCCCTCCTTTATCTTTACAAAAACCTAAACAATAATAACACATTTCAATATTTCATACTCATTAAGCGCAAGATCTAAGGTGCCACTATACAAGTGCAATTTGCAAAGCAACAACTACTATACACAAAAACCAAAACAAAATTAATTAGAAGAGAGGTTAAGAAGAATCATGATGAATAAGGGAAGAGAAGGCAAAAGATCAGCACCCTCTACTGATTTGTTAGTATGTTTCCCATCTCGAACTCATCTTCGTCTAATGCCTAAGCCCATTTGCAGCCCAGTTAGGCCTTCGGAGCCCAACAAACACCACCACCACAAAACTTACCATCAGCGTAAGAGATCAATCTCCAGAGCTGGTGGAAGTATCAGTGGTGGTGGTCAAGCCGGTAGTCCTATGTTATGGACTAAAAACAAGTCAATGGGATCTGAAAATTCGGAACCAACCTCTCCAAAAGTTACCTGTGCCGGACAAATCAAAATGAGGCCTAAAAATTCTGCTTGTAGGAGCTGGCAATCGGTGATGGAAGAGATAGAGAAAATTCATAACGACAAGAAGCAAAAAAAGCGTCTCAATTGGGCCGAATCTCTCGGTTTCAAGAAAGAGATTATGCAATTCTTCACTTGTTTACGAGCCATACGCTTTGACCTTCGTTGCTTTGGATCCTTCTCTGGAACCGATATCACAACAGAAGATGAAGATGAAGAAGAAGATGACGATGGTGAAGATGAAGATAAAGATGAAGTGTATTATAACGATCATGTTGGTGTAGAAGAGACTCATCGCGACAGCGAATCATCAAGAGCTGTGTTCTCAAAATGGTTCATGGTGATGCAAGAAGAACAAAATAAAGTTGTTCACAAAGAAGAAGAAAAGAAAGATGAAAACTGTGGTGATGGAGAAATCTCTGTGCCTCCTCCAAATGCATTATTGCTCATGCGATGTAGGTCTGCTCCGGTGAAAAGTTGGTTGAAAGAAAGTGAAGAAGAAGGTGGAAATAATAATGAAAAAGAAAACAATTCACAGAAAGAGAAAGAAAAGGAAAAAGAATTAGCAAAAACACATGTAAAGAAAGGGCAAAGTTTAAAGTCATTGATGGAGGAAGATAATAACAATAACAAAGAGAATTTGGTAGTGATGAGATATCACTCTGATTATTATGGTATTTCAACTGATATTGCTAGAGAGACATGGATTGTTGGTGGTTTAACAGATCCAATGTCGAGGAGTCGAAGTTGGAAAAGATGAATTAATCTGATCATTTTCCAATATTAATTACTCTTATAATTTTGTTTTGTTTTGGTTTCAAGCATTAATTTTTGTTTTCTCTGAGCATTGGTTGTTTTGTGCTAACTGGGAAATTCAACATTAAATTCCCAGGTTTAGAATCTTTTATGATCATTTTGGTTTCTCTGTTGTACAGCTTTTTGGTTTATTTTACATAAGTACCTTGGAAAGTTTTTTACAGGTATAAATATGTACTATATATGTACTTGTATGAATTTGTGTACTCTGTTCTCTAGATTCATAAATTACTGTATAGTTAAAGGAATGTGTATTTTTTTTTCTTCCAAAATTTGCATAATTGAGAATTGTTAACTGAGTTCTTATTAGAACCGATGCAAAAAGATTGTTCATGTATGTATATGTGTGTGTAATGCTATTTTTCTTGTCTTTAATTTTTCTACAGAAGTTTATTCATAAAAAAAAAAAAAAAAACAAGCTAAAGAATGTTTTTGGAATTCTTGTGGACACATTTCTGAAATGGTCCCTGTTCCTGACTGGCATGTTTGGTTCTAGAGTTCAATGACAAGAGAGTAGAATAGATTTAACTCTTGGTTCTTTTTATGGTTTGATCCAGGGACATACTGACATACACACAATTTTGTTTCAACAGTGAGCACTTTTTTTCTCTACTTGTGTTGTACTATCTCTGTTTTTCAGCCCCTTCTGACCATGTACCATGAAAGCTTCAACGCTTTATTAACTTTTGGGGTCTCCAGTGTTCTTAAAAAGGCTAGAATTTGTTGATGTTTTGTATCCATTTCTCTGTAATCAGAACAACATTATTCCAACATAAAAAAGAGAGAGAAGGGTGGCTAGCCCAGCCCTATTTTTATATGGGCCAAAAAAGCCCGAGTGGATTTGGGCTAGCTATTTTGAGGCCCGGTCCGGCCCAAAAAATAGGCTAATGGGCCGACCTATTAGTTTGGCTCATTTTTGACATCTCTACCAATAACAGTCTGCATGTCAGCCTTTAAGTCTTAAATTTTTTTAATAGATCAGGTTAAGTTTTGCAAAGCCTAATTTGGCTTAGCCTATTCTCACCCCAAGTGTCCAACCGATTCTCCAACGGAAAAATGGAATATCTCAATTTTTTTCTCTCACACTTCCTTATGTTTCATGATCTACACCACCATTAAAACACTTTTTTTTTCTTCTTTCTAAGTTCTCTTTGTCTCTCCTTTCAAATGGATGGTCAGGAATGTCATGATACTACTTGGTTGACAATAGTGCGATAAGGGTACTAACAGTAGCGATTATACATAAGGATGTAATCACTATTGGTTTAAATCTATAACTAAAACCTGCTAGAGTATCCTAGCCGGCACTAAAAATTTAGATGTAAGCAGCACACGCAAATATTTTGAAAAAAAAATTAGAAGTAGAGTTGGTTTAGCCTACAATGTGGCTGATGCTACATTTTTTTGTTTTGTGAAAATTTATTTATGTTTTAGTTTATTTTTTAATGTTAACAATTCATATTATGTTTTACGTTCCGAATATTTTAATACTCACTTCTCTTTGGGAAATTTCACAATGCTAATAAATGCTCGGAAAATTTGAGAGAAATATTTTTGTGAAAAGCATGGGTAGCAAAATTGGATTATATTGAAATTGTGGGGGTGTGGGAACTAAGTGTTGGATGGTTTGTAGAGTAAAATAGCAGTCAACTATGTTGTTGGAGTTGACAGCGTCTCTTATGCCACTAACCATTTTGAACCAATATTCTCTTGATATTGGAAGTGACTTGAATGAAAACAATATATTTGTTTGAACCATGAAGCTTGTGTTGGAATCAAATATAATTTATATACACAACACTAAATATTAACATAAGTGATGGCAATTTTGGAGTGATGTTTTAAGAGGTTACTTAGATTCTTGGAGAAATAAAGAGAATTTATTTTTAGTTGATTCATATCAATTATGCAATATTCATGCCTCTTGAATGAAAACCACTTCTGCTGCAGAACGGAAGCAAGGATTAGCAAGCGTTAAACTTAAAAGATAAATAGATAAGTTGTAAGCGACAAACCTGTCAAAAAGGGGGTTATGGAATCTACCAAATTGATAAAAGTTCTCTATATATATATTTTTTTGGTCAAGTAGCCTAGTGGCTAGAGAAATTCACCTTAAAGATGAATAAGTGGGGTGTCTGGGGTTCGAACCCCAGCCCCTGCACAAATTGTGCATTATCCCTTACCAAATGAGCTAAGCTCATGGGGACAAGTTCTCTATAATTTTATTGAATGAAAAAGTGTCTCTTAGCCTACAAATCTTTAGCTTAAATACTAGGGAAATAATAAACCCTAATGGGCTGAAAATAACAAACTGAAACAAAAATAAAAATATAATAAAGTTGTGCTGAAATAATAAAAATCCGGTTTTGGACCTTCAGATGACTTCGAATGGCTAAATTCATCCTTACGTCATGGCGAAGCGATGTTTTATGCTCGTGAGAAAATTCATTTCCGAAAAGATATAATCTGTGTCAATCGGACACCGAATGCTAAATCTGCACTATTTTCATTGAGCGTTTCTTAGCCAGTTTGCCTACATCAACTTCTCTCCCCAACACTCTTAACATAACTCTCTCTTGGTAATTTTATAATGAGGTATAGGCTATATTTGAATTATCCGAGATTAAGAGAGCGATAAAGAGTTAGGAGAGAAATGCAGAAAAATAGTGAAGGCGAAGATCTAAATCCAAACAAAAGTTCTCATAGTGCACAGAGATTACTAAATTTCCAGCAATTGTGTTCCTTTGATTACATTAATAATTTAAAATCACTCCTCTAAAATATAACTTATAAATATATAAAAAAAAAAGTGTTCAGTTTCCCGAACCAATGTGCATTACATGATATATAGGGTATAAAGAACTAAAGCCTAATCAAGCATTCAAAGGATTAAAAGAATCAATTATTAACACACAAAATTTTCCTTTTCCTATAAACTTCCCTAAAAGCTACACCAATGCTATACATTCTCTTTGGTTTCAACTTTCCATGGCCTTGTAAGCATGTTTACCTTGGTTTATTTTGGGTTTTCTTCATTTCCATTTCATTCTGAAAAATCTAACATTCTTTCTTGTTTCTTGCAGTGTATGTTTTCATTTGTAGAAATAAATGTAAATATCTTCAGCTGCTATATAATTTAACTGATCTTTCTAACATTTCATGGTTTTTGCCAGGAATTTCTTTAACCCTTGATCCATTCTTGTATATTTTGAAAGCTGGGACAGAGTTCACACTTTCTGATTTTACCAAGTAAGGGTGGTCCTCAATCTCCACCTGAAATTGTAAATTCACTATCAGAAACAAATAATTTTGTTTCCAAATCAACAATCAAAGGCGTTTGTTCAATCAAAGCCGGCTCAACATATTATGAAGCCTAAAACGAATATTTAATAAACAAACAATGTTACTTTCTGCCACTATGTCAAGGAGAGCATGGTGTTAGACCAATTGAACTATGTCGCGCCATCGTGTAAAGTTTCAACTTAATATTTAATAATAGTACTAAAAATTATTTACAGATTTGAAGACCTTTAGAAAAATGTGTTAATTTTTTTAGGCCTAAAGCAAACGCTTGAGCCGCTTTATTCTTGCTCCGGCCTTGTGTCCAATGTTAATACCCTCCTAACAGTCTCCATTTAGAGTTTAAGATACATTTTTCAATTTTTCGGTTAGCGAAAAATTTAAAATTTACCAACCTTAAGGAAATTAACTGATGGAAATCTCTTGCAAGTTTGCTCCAACACCAATACTACTTGCTTATGAGTTGCCTTGTTGCAAAAGAGCACCACAGACATACCTGTTAATTTATCCACAACTGATAAGTTTTTGTTGTGTCATAATGTTTAAATTTGATTGCATATAATATGGAATCAAACATGACTTACCAGGTGAAGTTACATAATGTCTAAACCTATCATTACTTGAGATGCAAACCAAATTTGAACCAAATTTCAAGTCCTTAACATCTTCGCCGCGTAGCATTTTGAGTTTTAGTTGGATTTCAAACAAAGCCCTAGCAACCTCCTCATCGCCTGGCTTTTCTCTTATCAACATTTCATAGTCTTGAATTGCAGCTTCCCATCTTTCCAACTATTATATGCGAAAAACAAAAGAAAATAACGAGTTATTAAACCATCGGAAACCAAGTATATAGTAAAGTTTAATATTAATTTAGAAATTAAAGCACCTTAGCATTGCAATCAGCTCGCCGCAACATTGCCTTGCTATAATTAGGCTGAACTGTAAGAGCTACATTGCAGTCTTCAATTGCTTTCTCAAATTGGCCGAGCTTAGAACGACAAGCTGCTCTGTTACATAACAGAACTGAGTTGAATGGATCATACTCTAGTCCTTCATTGTATACCGCACATGCTTCCGTGAACTTTGATGCCTTGAAGAGCAAGTTACCACTCAATCTGGCAGATGTCGCGGCTCTTGCCCTTCTTACCACTACATTCACATCGGTGTTGCTTGGATCAAGTTTAGCCGCTTTCTGTGATGCTGTCACGGCATCCTCAAACCTGTCACCACATAAAAATGCAAAACAACTTAGGGTCACACCGAATGAGTTTCAATTATTTGTATTCGTCAATATGCAACACTATCACAATTAAATTCATAAAATAGATGAATTTGTTGTCAAAAAAGGGAAAGCCTGATTTTCAGCACTTAGCATCAAACTAGTAGTATACTTTTTAACATGTGGTCCCTTATTTCCTTAATTGGTGTTCTTTTTTTGTTAGCATTTGATGATTCCTAACATTTGAATAATTTATTAAACACATCAAAATAAAGCATTTTCACCAACCTGCCGGCTGCCAAGTAAACTTGTGCTCCTATCATCAGAAGGTAAGCACTAGAAACTGGTCCAAATAATTTGTTACACCAATCAAGGTCAAATTTTGGCATTTTCTCGTAAATTGTATATGCTTCTTGCTGTCTTAGGAGCTTCAACAAGGCTTCAGTTTGTAAAGCATAGACCTGGTAGACATAACCATTTTTTTAATCAGCATAAGAGGGTTATTGGCCAATGAGTTGAGTAACATATGATTAAAAAAAATGTAGGAGTGCCTAAAATAAAACATTTAACCAAAGAAACTAACCTTTGGAGCTGAATCCACACCTAAGGATATTGCAGACTGTGTTTCCTTCAATATAACTTTCCAATCCTTGACTTTCCTGGCCTCACTGCATTTGTTAAAGTGAACTTGAAGAGCCTGAGCTTGGAAATCAAGTTCCGAATCAAAGTACGGAGTTTCTTTATTGCAGTTCAATGCCTTTTCTGCTTCTCCCAACCTGCATTAAAATTTTCAATTCTATAAAAAAACAATAACACAAAAACAAACACAACCATTAATATAACTAAGTGATTGAGCCCAAGTAATAGTGGGTTTTATTTAATTACAAATTGATTGGGAGTTCCCGAGTTTGAACCCCGATTGAAATAACTTTTGGTCCGACTTAACTTATCTCCCATCCGAACTCCAGATTACCAGGGTCACTTCCCCTCTTAATTCAGAGGATTAAGAAAGGTATACTATTTAATTGAGTGAAGCATATTAAGTTATTCATCATTAACAAGTACCTGAAGTATATTGTCGCCAAACGGCTATGAGCTCTAGGATAAGAAGGGTCAATCCTAATAGCTTCCTCACACTCAACAATTGCATGCTGAAACCTTCCCAAACCAATCAAAGCAGCACTCTTGTTACAATGATAAGTTGCCTTATTGGAATCAATAGCAATAGCTCGTTCATACAAAGCCAAAGCCTCAGAAAATCTTCCTTGTTTGTATGCTTCATTTCCCATTGATTTCAACACCTCAGGGTCTAGTATTCTGTTGCTTCTAGGACTTCGAAATTGTGACACACCATCACCACTTTTCCTCATTATATTCCCCATTACACTGTTATTCACAGAACATGACACAGAATTCAACTCTTTATTATTCCTTGTAACACTTGTTCTTGGGCTGCTATAGCTACTATTCATAAGCAAATTCCCAGTGAGTTTTGGTGTGCTCAAATCTTTGCTAGGGGACTTGGTTTCACTGTCTCGCGGACGAATAGTAGTAGTAGTACTACTAGTACTTATTCTTGCAAGTCCTAAGGAATTACCATTAGGCTCTTTCTGTTGAATTGAGCTTCTTGCAGAATCTGTAGGTGTGTGAGAAAAAGTGATGCTTTTTCTTGCTTGAGTCTCAGTTGGAACTTTTGACTCATGATTTGGCGACCCTTTTGATTCTTTTTGTTGTGTATTGTTAACTGTCTTGATAGGTAGTGAATGAACAGATGATGAATTTCTGAGTTTGTTGGTCTTGAATTTGAAGATTTTTCCCATGAAAGTGCAGCCTAATACAACTTTTTCCACCTTGTTCTTATTGATTTTTCCTTCCATGACTATTTTTCAATCAAGAAGTATCACAGAAGAGTGGAAAAATAAAGACTCAAGCAAAGAAGAAAAGAGAGAAGGTGAAAGTGAAGAAGTTATTGCTTGAATCTTAATATTGTGATGGAGTTTATGTACACAAGATTGAAGTGCTATTTAAATTGTGCATATTTTTAGGTATATATATATAATGTAAAGGATTCAAGAGTGGCTTCCAAGAAACTCACTATAGCTCTTTTTGTTTTTAAGGCTTTGGAGAGGCAGTGGGTAGGGTCAATGATATAATAAAAGAATAGTAACATATACACGCATGAATTTGTATTTTTGTCACATTTTTCTTTTAATCAATACTATGTTTGATTTTGATAGTTAGAAAAGAATATCGAAATTTCATTTTTCTATGTAAGATTACCATTAGTATCTTGTTGTGCTATAAAAAACAAAGGTAGAAACATGTTTTTTATTAAAAAAAATGCTAGCAAAATTAATTTGTAATGAGAATGAATAATTTGCTAGCATTAGAAGATGATAGAAACATGTACTTGGGTGCTCTCTTAATAAGTAAAAGTCAAATTTAGAGTTCTGACCCTTAAGAGACCACACAGTCACTTAGTATATCAATTTACATTATTATTAAAATTCACTTGGTGTTTGATTTCAAGAGAAAATTGCAAGTAAAAGAATAGTTTCTTAGAAGACCATTTTCGGAGTTCTCTGGAGCATAACTCAGTTGGCAGAGACATGCATTGTTATATGTAGTGGTTGGGGTTCGAACCATAGACATCCCACTTATTCACCTTAAAAAAAGTGAATTCTAACAACTAGACTACTTGACAAAAAATGTAAAAAATTAGTCTCTGACTTTCAGCCAGAGGATGTCTTGCGCAACAAAAGAATATTAACTTGATAGTATAAATTCACTTATTGAGTGATCTCTTAATAGTCTAATTCTAGATAAGTTACCTCAAAGAGAAAATATTCTTTTTAATAAATAGAACTTGTGAACTATAGTTATTTATATAATTTTGTCCAATAAAATAGATAATATCATTCAAAAGTTTGAGCAGCCATATATATAAGCATTTAAAAAATGCAAGTGTTTAAACAGAATTAAAGAAAATTATTAATATCCAATAGGATATGCCAAAAGGAATATAGAGCTTAAAATTAACAGCTCATAGTTTTGAATGTCAATTTTGTTGGTATATATGGCCATCAATTGCCTGTCTATTTTACCATATAAAGTAGATAACTTGTAATCACCACGTAGGTTTGCATCTCTGATGTCACTAATTATAAATATAAACAAAATTATTATATGTGGACATTTTTATTTTGTATTATGTGTTAGAATCAATCGGTTAAAATGTACTTTCAATCCATCTCAAGGGCCCAAGTTTCATTAATATAATTCAATTTAAAAAGGAAAGGTTTGACGGAGGATAATTAATTTGAATCTTATGCTGCTATCATTATTAGGACAAAATTGAACCATATTGGACCTTTTTTAAATAAGGGTGCATAAATAAATGAGTAGAAGGTAATCGTCTAATCAATTAATTGCACCTGGCTTCTTAGCACCTTTCTTTTGTACAAAACAAATATATCGAACACTTTCATTTCATACACTACTATTTAAGTTTTCTAACATCACCTTAAAAAAAAATGTTTTATGACACTATTTTATTAGTGTGTATTAACCACGTCGATGATTGATTAATATTCATACATAATTTGTCTGATCATCTTGAGTCTCATCTCTGAACCGCATTTTATATATCCACAAGACTTACAAATTACAAGTGAGAACATTAACATTTTGTGGTATTTCAGCCCTATAAAGAGCCACATTTTTTACCAAAAAAAAGAGCCACATTTTATACAAGAAAAAGAAGAAAAAAAACACATTTAAAATCAAGATTACCCATATATATATTCATGTCCAAAAAGCCTCATTTTTCTCCTCATGGAACTCAAGTTTCGAATCTTAAACATCTCTTTATGTTTTTTATAGTAACCTTATTTTGAATAAATGAATGAATCATATGCGTTCTCCTTTTAATAATTATGCTAGCTAGATTAAAGTTATTAATTGTTTAAAACGTAGATAAAGAATCAAACGTAAGATAGAGTTGACTATCACCTTATCAACCTTTTAATGCATGACTAGTTAGTAAGTAACATTGAAATTTCCTTCAAAAAATAAAGTAACATTGAAATTGGAAGAGCCTTACTGACTTTACGGTAAATAAACTAACATAAAATTTTCTTTACTTTGGACTAAATTTGGAGATAATTAATTGTGACCGAACCATGCAGTTTTCATGTTAGTTACTCTAATTTAGAAATTCATGTGTGTGTGTATTGGATCGATCATGATCTTTTCAAGTCTTGAAAATTGATTAAAAAAAGTAAACTAGTGAAGAAAAAAAATTGTGTATGGTACACGTTTGGTAGGTTGATATATAGTACATAGAGACTTTGAAATAGTCATATTCATATACTAGATTCTTGGCATGAAACTTGAAGTTAAAGAATGAAGGAGCTTAGGTATGAACTATTACATCATTCTATGCATTCGATAATGAAGTTTTTTATTTTTCTCCTCTGCATTTAATATGTGTAGTATAGTATATAATAGTATATATGTATGTCATCAATAATAAAAGAAAAAAAGGTTTACGTGTAATTTAGAAGAGAATACTTTTTGACCAAAAATAAAGCATTGAAAAGCAAATATATGATTTCTCCTAGCTAATCACTGCAAACAATTATCAAATAGAGAAATGAGTTTTGTGTGGGAAACAAAATGAATTGACATATAATATAATAACACGTCGGCCAAAATTAACCACATTCCATTATGAAATCAAATATGATTAATAATTGTTATAATATGTATCTTTCCTAGCCTTGAAATTAATAACAAATTTGTTATGATAGCTGGTAACAACTTCTCCTGTTGAAAAAAGTTCAAGATTTGGTGATTGATATATATGATGATGACTATTTTGATTTGTTCCCAAGACACAACCACTAAGACCTTTATCCAAATTCACCTTTTACATCTTTGCTTAATCAATATTCAATATAGTATATAGTAATAGCCTTTGTTTTTTCCTTTGTAGCTTTCCATTGGATATATTATATGGCAAGCAAATAGTATTTGTTTGGCATGAAGACCCCACTTAAAATAGGGAGAGACCCTTTAGTTTTGCTTGTTACCTTCCTCTCTATTCCATATTGGAGGTTGGTGTGAGTGGGGGATTCTTCCTATTGATGATTTTGTGGGACTGAGGCAAAACATGGATGATTTGGTTCTTTTTCATTAGGTAAATATAAATTATTGGGCCATACAATTAGAGACATTGTTGAGATCTCATGAGAGGCAATTGGTCAAGTTTATACACATTTTGTGTCTCCTACTGTTCGTCGGTGCCGGCTTCTAAATACTAGTCAACAGCCAGTACCACCCGGCACAACATATTTTTTCAGATTTGTCCTTACAATACATGATCCACAAAAATCCAAGTATATATATGTAGTATTTTCCTTTATTTTTTTGTTGCTAAAACTTCAAATTGTTTATTAACTTGGTGTTGAAAGAGTTAGCAATATGACTCACCTCGAGAAAAGAATTCGAGTTAGAGAATTAATTCATGACTTAAATAGGCTAAGTTATGGAGATGTCTTAATATGCTTATTGAAAGTCAAAAATCCTTCTAATTAAAATGGGTTGAAAAAAAACTTTAAATTTGTTGGTTTAATTGTTAAAGGTTAAAAAAAGGAATCTACATGGCTAGCCCGGTATTGTAATTGGCTTCCCAAGTAGTGAACGTTGATGTGCATTTAGATGTAGTTGAGCAGTAATTTCCGGACTCCCAGGAGGAGGAGGTGGTTCCCCGATCTCCAGATGCGACTGCTACGCTCTCATCTTCAGTGACGCATGAAAATGTGTATAGTTTGTCTGTTGAATTGATTTCCTTCGGTATTGGTCGGGAGGAGTCACCGATTCAGCAATTTGTAGCGCACGATGACGTACAACATAGCTCTCCTCTCGATCCTCTTATTCCCCCGTCCATCCCTGTTGAGACAGAATTGGTATCTGAAATGGAGAGGCTAGATCAGAATGAACCCCCGTCAACTGTAACACAGGTTGCGCCTTCTGATGACCATGGTGATAGGGTTTTAAAGTACACTCACAACAACCCAATCATTCAACAAGACTTAGAATTATGATGTCGCATTTGTGAATATGATAAAGCAAACGCTGAGATGCCTTTCTCTCCGGTTTTATCTAAGAAGCAGAAACAACAGGTAAAAAAAAACTTCAGATAGGGAAGCCGCCGTATAGAACCCGATCTGGGGGGATCCTTCTCCAACTGATCAATGAATGTTTTCGATTGGAATGCCTGCAATTTTGGTAATGCGTACACGAAAATTGCATTATTTTTTTTTTATTTGTCTCATAAACCTGCTGTTATTTTTTTTGGATGAACCTTTGATTACTTTTGCGCAAGTTCCTTCATGGTATTCTTCACATATTTTTAGAGAAGGTAACTGTTGCTATGATTTGTTAGCTAATATGGGCCATTCGCTTCAGGGCACGATTTGGTTCTCAATGTTGCCCCAGGCTTTGCAGGCTGACTTCTTTAGGGTTCGTTGTGGAATGCCTAATTACAGGTTTCCTTAGGCGGCTGTTTTAATTTGTTTCCGTTTATTTTTATTTCTTTCTTCTTATTTTAAGGGTTTTGGCCTAGTCCCCCCTCTTGTATATCTTTTTCCCCTTTTTTTTTTTAATAAAATTGTCATCGAGCTTGGCGGCATAGGATTGGGGTTCCTCGAGGTGCCAACCTAGTTGGAATGTCGTCGCTTTCTCTTGATGTTTGTCCTTGCTCCTGGCTTAGGAAAAAAAGTAAACACTTAGTATAGCTAATAATGAGAAATGACTTTGTATGGTCTAGTAGTTCATTGTTTGTCGATATTGTTAGACTGAACAATTTCATCCGAATTTAAACCCGAAACCTTACAGTTGTATGTGTGATTTTTAGGTGATACTTGATACTCTGTTTACAAAAATAAATAAATATAATAAGACATGATTGCAATTTCTTTTTTCTTTCGGTAAAGCAAATAAAATTGTTATTACTATATATAGTTAAATAAATTAGGGGGATTATATCAATAAATAAATAAGCTAGGGAAAATAAGGATAATTAATTTGGTTACCGTTTTTGCTGGCTAACTATATAATGAAACAATGTATGTTATAGGGAGTAATAAAAATAAGAAAAAAAGAATCTTAAACCAAACAAACTCTTAATTATAAATTAGTTTTTGGCAAAATCAAAGCATGTACTACACAATCCATAAGCTGATGAGTTTCCAATTTAGATGTCCTTAGTTGAATTGAAAAATCCTAAATTCATCATCACATTCATGCATTTTGGACGGGGTATTTTCAAGTCATGTTTAAAACCTCAAAATGATGAAGGCATTAAGAGACAGTTTGTACCTCTGTAGTCACATAGGACAGGCATGCGTCAAAACAATATAGGATTTTAGACCATTCTCAAGTTCAAACCTAACATAGACGGTAAGACTAGACAAGCAACAAAACAAAGAATATAGCATTGTCGTCGGTGCCCATCATAATAATTTGTGGTGGGTCTATTTATATACAAAAAAAAATATAAGAGAGAGTAGGAGGGTGGGGAAGAAAGAAAAAGACACGAGAGATTATAATATTATTAAGGTGAAAATTTTGTATTCATTTGTTTGGTTTCATACAATCCATTGAACCAACTCCTTAATATTAACATTTGCTAAGCTCCATCAATTATTTAAATCACTTAATTCTCCTTCCTATCTCTTTCTATAAATTATTTTCTTTTCAAGAACCACATATTTAAAAAGCTGAAGTGCATTCGTGTGCAATTATAGGCATCAATACCAAATTCTCAAGGCTCAACTCTCAACCATATACTAATTAAACACATGTTCTCTTTTGCGTTATTATTGTCATAAAAAAAATAAAAATGAATGGATCATTGTTGACTAATAACTACTACAACAAAGTAGTATTAATCACTTGACACATCAATACATTATCTAGAGTTTTAGCAAATTAAAACTAGCCACTGAATATTCATGAAAATAAACAAATGTGAATCATGAATATGATATTTCTTATAATAATTGTACAGGTCAATTGGCTATTCCTATAACGTAGCCATACCGATACGTCAAGATAATGCTTATGGTTACTAGCTCCTGGAACAAACGTATGTGTAATTCAGAAATTAGCATTAATTAGCAAGTAATTAGATCATTAGTCCAATCCGAAATTGATGAATATTGCGTTCACATTTATACGAGTCAGTTCCTCTCTGGCCCAGTCTCTCTTTTTTTTCTTAGACAAAAGAGAATATTTTGTTAGAACAAATAGCCCACAAGCACAAGGAGTTTGGATCACCTGCTGCCAGCAGCATTGCATCCCATTGATTTGGTGAGTTAGGAGAGAGAAAGTGAAAATTAAAAATGAAGATGACAAAGATAGAGAAATGATGAGAGAGATAGAGGCATGGAGTGAAGTATGAAGAGTAGCATGAGAGTGTGACAACAGAGGATCCAGGTCCTAGCACAAGGTATATGCACCGAAAAAAAGTTATAAATATTCTATTTCTTGACTAGAGATTGATTTAGGTGACAACCATAAATAAATATTGCAAAAATATTACTCCTTCCGTCTTTAAATATAACAATCTCTAACAAAAGTCATAGAGTATCAAGAAAGGTTATGAATCCTGGACGTGAGATTTTTGGTCTTGAGGTCATGCAGATGACTTTGGATAGCCGGACTTTGGTTAGTACCTTCTTTTTTCTCCGAAGAGAGGTGGTGTACTTGAAAACACTCTGACGATCAAGTAAGAATGCACTGAATATATGAGGATTTTAGAGTACATTAAAGGAGGTCATGAGTTAGCCTTTATAGTGATGAATTAGGTTTTTGGTCCTTCTAACCCTTATCTGAACAATTGTCATATGAGGACACATGTTTGGATCCAGTTTAAACGGTCCAAATTAACACACATGGTCTTGATCAAGTGTTTTAAGGCAAGTCTACATCATGGTTTGTGTGTGCGCTAGTGGCTTGAGGTGACCCAATCCATTGAGGAAATGGGTCTTGGCCCAGTTCAAAATAGTTGCTTTCCAAGTTGTTGGAAGTCGAAGTCAGGATATGGCTTGTTCCTAGCCTTGAGCGGACCAATGGTTGTTACAAACCATTAATTTTTTGACGGACCATGTCCATGTTGAATAATGGTTAGAATCCTTGTATGGAGGTTCGTCTCCACCTTAAAAGTATTTGGATGCATTTTTTTGTGCTAGAGGGTTGTCTATCCTTTATGGATGCGTGCACGTTGTTGTTACGCTAAAGGCAGGTCTCACACGCCCTACCAGGGTTTCCTTCCTCCTTGCATAACTATTTTCAGGTTCGGGTGTGTGTTAGACCTTTCTAACTTATGTTGTGATGATAATTGGATTTGGCGATGGTTTGGTAGTTTGTCTACCCAGACATGACCTTTCACTTAATTCGTGGCTATCTGTCAATCCTTCGCATCTGCCAATCACACGTCATTAATTTCTCGTGTTTCCATAGAATGTCATGATGGTTGGTAGGAAGGTGTCTTTTAACTATCTTGGTCTGGCTTAGGATATGGATCGTCATATCAAACCCTTTTAATCCCAATGCATCTCGACAGTTGATTACGAAACGTTTGGGGTTCCTTCCCAAATGTGTTCTTTATTCCATATAAGTATGTGGAGTCTCTTCCCTCTTTCACTTTTGAATTCTTCTTTTTGCTTTTTACTATGTTTCCTCGCATGGATATCCCCTAAAAGTTCATCACATGTGCTGGAGTTCCTAGTGATTCTTAAATCTTTCTCTTTGTTGCCAACATATTCTTGGTAGGATCTTCCTTCTTTCTCCTATTAGTTCTATGTTTTTTGTTGTACGTGTCTTGGATTTATACTTGTTGATTCTTCTTATCTTTTAGTTGATGCGTCATTAATGGTGCACCCTTTGCTTGTCTGGTTACTTTCTAGTTTGAGTTTTCCTTATCCCTTTAATCCCTAACTTCCCTTCTCTAGCCACTAAGTTATCCTTATATCCCTTGGGACTAACCAAGCTTGAAATTATGTTCAAACAGTACTTTGGTAGGTTTTAATCATAATCGATTAATCTTTAACTTGGTCATTATGAAAATTCTAATATTTTCCTAATTGATTATGTAACATTCCGAAGTGATTAATATTTAACCTATGGATTATTAACTATTACTAACTAATTAATTATTCAACTGAGTTTTTTTTTTTAAAAAAAAAAAAAAAGCAAAAGTGATTTTTTACTTAACCTAATCTATAATGATCTACTCAACATCTCATATTAACACTTAGACAAGTTTATACATTTTCATTTAACCTAATTGATTAACTACATTTCCTAGTCAATTAACCATCGACTATTCATCACCTAAATCAATAATCGACTAATCTCTGATTATCTCAATGTTTAAACACGTCTAATTGATTGACGTATATCACCTAGTCGATTAACTGTCTAAACAACAAACACAATTTAGCACAAACATAACAAATCATACCAAATCTTTCATCAAAATAGCATGGTCATAACATGGTCATCACATTTGATCGCATATTTAATAAAAATATCAACACAAATAGGACAATCATCGTCAAACGCATATCAACATATTCATCAATTAATCAATTTGTTATTAATTAATTTGACAATAGATCATAAGAGATTGTCTAATTCACATAAACCAAATAACCTAACTTGATGTTCCCACAATAGAACTATTTAAAATATGAGTTGAGTGAGACCTTTGGATCATGAGACATCCCTATTTAAAATTAATCACTCGTTCTATCCATTATACCAGAGAGTTGAACTCACTTTTTATCTTAACCGGTAAAAATATGAAATCACATAATGGTTTAACATATGAGATGTTACCTGCAGGCTAGAACTTAAACAATTAAATAGAATAACCCTCTCAAAAATAAAAATTCAATAACATAACATAACGAAATTTAAACAATTATATAGAACTTAAACAATTATGAAAAGAAATAGAAACAAAACTAATTTATAACATTTACCAAATGAGAAAGGATTATGAACGGTGAAACATGATCCTGGAACAAACCTTGGTTTAGTACAGCTGCTTAGCAACAAACGAAATTTAAAAGATGAAGAATTTAAGAGAGTTCGCTCACAAATATAAAGTATAAGAAGATTGAGGCTTAAAAGTGTTTAAATAGATTATAGGCTGCACTCAAATGGGTTAGCAAGGATGTCTAATCGATTGGTGTAGTAAAATTAGGATCAATTAGTCGTAATTCTAATTGATTAGCTTTTGTAAACAACTGCTACATGGTTTCCAATCATCTTATAAGTATCCAAACATCTATCAAATATGACATAGACTCGCAAATGACTTAACAAAATATAACTAAAACATGGGGTGTTATAATTCTTCTCCGGATAAGGGAAAAAAGACACAAAACATAAACCAGATTTGGTCCGTGAAACCTAATTTTCTCCATCTACTAGGTCACACTTCCACATTCAATAGTGAAGATGCATCTGCTTTGAAATGATAAAAATCAATCATTGAAAAAGAACATAGAAAATAAATTATCTGACAAGATGAACACCCAAAGAAAAGTCTATTAGAATTCGTTTGTGCTTGCAAAGTTTAGGGGCATCGATATTTTTCGGAGTAAAACACTTGAATAGCTCTTAGTCCAAGTCACATTCATACTTGGAAGTGATGGAGGAGGTTGAACTGGTTTGAGCTAATGAATAAGAAGTTGGAGGTCTTTCGTTTAAGTCCGAATGAAAGAGTAAATACTAATCTAAGAAATAAATTATTGATATTTAACATTTTGTTTTTTAAAAAAGTTATGAAGAAGTCTGTGATCTAACGTCACTCTTCATTATGCAGGAACACCGTAAAAGTGAATTTGTTCCTTCAAAAGAAATGTCCTAATTTAGGAACTTCAAATGCAGTAAAACTGAATTTGTTCCTTCACAAGAAATGTACTAATGTAGGAACTTCAAATCTGATTTGAAGACCAAATTGTCGTCTTATATTTTCGCTACAGGGACCAATTTGTCTCTTAAGTTCTTCAATGTTGCACATGGTCTTCGTACCAACATGTGGAACTGCACCTTAACAAAATCACTGTTTAGCAAAACAAAACAAAAATGTTGCATTTGAAAACTGAACAAAAGAACTAAGGTGACCTGATTTATTTTTCCCAAGCACTAAAATATGCTTTTTATTAATGGACCAAACTAGGTTTCATAATTGTTTTCATGTACAAAAGCGAGAACTTTATTCTCTCTTTTTGTATAATTAAACCCCCTAACTTTGTCTTTACAAAATTTCCTTTTTATGACGACTTTTCTTCAAATGCAAATGAAGCCTTATGTATTCACGAGATTGAAAGTTAGTGGTTAATAATGTGCTCTATTTAAGAGAATGAACTCCACTTTACTGACTTTACTTACCTTCCATCAAATATATATTATTCTAGGGACTTATTTTCTGAGGAATACTTGTGTAAATACACCAAGCCTTATGCAATTCTATTAACAGCTAGTTCACTCATGCAGAGTTTTAATCAGAAGAATTGTATGTTAGAGACAACGGAGAAATTTATTTTTTTTTCTGACCCTTTTGTTCAAAAAAAATACAAGTGTGACCCCCTTTGAAAAAAAATTCCCAAAATGACCCACTTTTAGTTTTTTTTTTTTGTCCTTTTGTGCGTTCCCGCTGTTTTAAATGGCGGGACTGGCCGCCGGTCCGACACGTGTCACGATCTGACAGGGCAGTTTTGTTTTTGTTTTTTTTGGTCATTCCTTTCAAATGGCGGGACCGATTTTTTTTTTCCAGGGGGAATCGAACCAGGCGCATATGGGTCAATGCCATTCAGTGTTACCACTAAGCCAATATACATTTGATGTTAATTTTCGCATCCAATAATATATATACCATTTTTTAAATCAGTTTCACACACCATGAGGCATGAACCATCCAATTTTTCATTTTTGTTCCCTCAAAAAAAAAAATCATTTTTGTTTTTTTAATATAAGTCTTATAAAAAAAATAAATATAGGGTCCCCATGAGCTTAGATTTTAAGGTGAATTTCTCTAACCACTAGGCTATTTGACAAAAAAAAAATATAGGAGATTTTATAATTTTAATTGGATTCTATATTTTATTTTGAAAAATTACTCGAATATGAACAAAATCTAGATTTTATTTTGAATATATATATCATTTCGTCGGATAATTTGTCGGTGAAAAATATATATTTCGTCGGATAATAATAATAATAATAATATATATAATTTATGGATGAAAAAAAATTATTTCGTCGGATAATTTTTCACCGATAAATTATATATATATTCGTCGGAGATCCTAAATTATCCAATAAAAAAAACAAAAATGAAAAACTGGATGGTTCATGCCTCATGGTGTGTGAAACTGGTTTTAAAAAGGGTATATATATTATTAGATGCAAAAATTAACATCAAATGTACATTGGCGTAGTGGTAACACAGAATGGCAATGACCCATATGCACTTGGTTTGATTCCCCCTGGGTGCAAAATTGAAATTTTTTCTCAAATAAATTAAAAAAAAAATTGAAATGGCGGGAGTGACAAAAAAAAATTAAAAAAATAAAACTGCCCTGTCACGATGTGACACGTGTCAGACCGGTGGCCAGTCCCGCCATTTCAAACGGCGGGAACGCACAAAAGGACAAAAAAAATCAAAAGTGGGTCATTTTGGGAATTTTTTTTCAAAGGGGGTCAGATCTGAAATTTTTTTGGCCAAAAGGGTCAGAAAAAAAAAAATTCACGAATGAAAATGATGAATGATAAAGGCAGAGTAAGAATAGACTGTAAAAGGGCTTAGTTTTATCTTAATTTGTTTGAGGGAAGAATTTCCCTTGCTTACATGCTAAATTTAATTAGTTGAATGATAAAAGCATATTTTATTACTTCAATTACAAGTTACAGAATTGTGATGAGTTCATGGAGTTCATGATACCTCAAATACATAAGGAAAATAAAACAATAAAGTAGAAGGGTCAAATGGAGGTACTGTGATATTTACAAATAAGATTTTCCTAAAATTTCTCACGCGTCATCATGGATGGACACTCTTTTCACCATATGTCGAAACTCACCACTTTTTCCAAGTGAAGTAAGTGACGATCTTCCCAACTTATGACATGAGGATAATCTAAGGAAAAACTGAATCTAAATATCATTTTTCTAAATGAAGCTTATCTTTATGTACTAAGTGAAACCACACTTTAACATATCAACATGCAGCTTTTTTATCTGCAAAAAAATAAAATGATAATGTCAAGAAATAAAGGCTTTAGCAATGTTTTGAAGGCAGCGCAGAGAGCACCAGGAAACTCAAACCTTATTTCGGCTTTGCTGCAGAAATCATCACAAAAGGCCCATTTCTAATGCATTTAAATCCGACCAGCCCGCACGTCTTGCAGAGAGCTTCAAGTTCACGTTCAGAGAGAAAGGTATAGATCCCTGATACTTGATTTATAGTCTAAAATGACAAACAAATTGGCCACTATTCAAAACTTGATAGAACTGAAAAACTAATAAATGTATTATACAGTAAACATCCCTTTTCATGTTTGACATATAGGGTATAACTTTGAATCTGAATTGGTGTCCCTTTGTTGATTGAAAGACAGGTGATATCATTTTAGCCTCACAATCTTGGTAAGTAATATCAAAATCATTTTTCTGTGTACAAATTACAAATGTGAGACAAAATTGGTGTTATTTCCTTTAGTTGAAGGACAAAGTTAATGATAACTTCCTATGATGAGAAACTAAATTGATATCAATTTCCTTGACTAGATTGATTTCAAAATATTCTCATGTATTTTTATGGGTATGTAAAATGGCCCATTTGTCTAATAACTTGGTGAGGTTTTTTTTTGGTGAATTAACTTAGTGAGTTTATCTACCGGAAAAGTAGCTCTACTTACTTTCACTCAGGTTATCAATTCCAACAAGCAAGCCAAATATGGCACAAGTTTTATACCTGACGCAATGTACTTAAAAATGGGACAATGGTAAAAGGCCCATCCAGTATGTAGGTGGTTGCAACAAAGACACCTCCAGGTCGTAAAACGCGACTTATTTCAGCTACCTGCAATATTAGGTCATGGAAATTATAGAGGAAAGGAAGTGAGACAAGCTAAACGGAATGACAAAACTATGCAAATGCACTGTGAAAATAAACTGAAGCAAGTTATCCAAAATGTTACGATAACTTTCCATAAATAGTTTATATTTCAAATCATTCATCATCATTAAAAGCACGAAACATGTACTTCATGGTTGCCAACACAATACTGCATAAACCTTTTGGGCATCCATGGTTAAATTATTTGTACCAAACCATTTCAAAAGATATTCACACAAATAAAATAATATTATTTATATATAAAATCCAAATATTAATTAATGATTATTCACTTACAGCTGCTGATGGTGAAGGCCAACAGTGAAGAGCTGCTCCTGCATGCACAGCATCGATGGAACTTGAAACAAAAGGAAGTCTAGCTATGTCTGCTCTAACCAAGATGAAGTTCCTAGCAAAAGAAATGTTTATGAAATATAAACGTAAAATGAATAAAAGAGTTGTTTTGAATAGTTCCATTAAAACATCGGGTTCAAAAGCTTGATATCATAAAATTCTAATTGATTTAGAAATTTGCGTACTCTTTTGGAAAGTTATCTTTCTGCTGAACAAATTCATAACATTGCCTTAACATGTTCTCTGAGTAGTCCAGAGCCACAACCAAAGAAAAAAGTCCACTTTTTGCAAATAATCTTGAAAATAATCCACTTCCACAACTAGCATCGATGATATTTCCACCTAATACTGGTTTGAGGAAGCCCTTCATCTGTTCAAACTGCGGTTAAATTCAACAGAAGGGGTGACTAGTCGTTACAATTCATGAAAAAGAAATGACAAAGTACCAAATATCCCATGTCTCAACAAGATAATTTTAATATTTCTTTAGAAGTTATGTATGACAGGCAAGATGTAGAAGACAAATCTAATAAAAAAATTTAACAAATTTCAAAATATATTGCAACACCATTTCCAAGTCTATGTTATTCTATTCAACAACCAAACGATAATCAAGACAAAGTGAATGGTATAGCTCTCAAGAAACATCCATGAGCTAAGTTGGGAATAATATGAGCTAATCCGTAGCTGGATGTACTTACGAGTTCACATAAGTTATTTCAACTTAGATCGATAAGCTCAAAGTTTTATCTTATAACAAATACTAACAAGTTAAGCCATAACCTGGTCGCTGCTTAGCATAAGTAGTTGTTGAATTATTGAATCAGTTTATGATGCTCCTCTAAACTTACTGGACCTATATAACAAACATCAAGAATCACAGTTCTTCCAATTGGATAATATCCCTACTGAAGAAAGTGGAAGGTAAAAGAAAAAACAACCAATTTACACATAAGAAGCCATATTGAAGAAAAAAAATGTGGGTCAAACAAGAGGCAGTTGATCATTAGAAACTGAGACATTAGATTAACCTCTTTCTCAGGACCTGGAAAACCACCCCATACAGAAAAGGTTTGACGCCAGCCCCTCTCATAGAGAAATGATACCAGTGGCGTCCTGATTCAACAAACAACCATTATGTATAGGAGTGGCAAGTGAGTTTCAAATTCAAGTTTACAACATAAGACAACAAATTATACTTTTAAGCAGCAGTGTATCGTTTGTTAACAAATTTTTCATATGAACACTATCAAATATCTATGCTTAGAACACTGTTCTATTATATCTATGTAAGTGGTACTTAAAATTGCTAAAACTGAATACCAAATGCAGGAACATAATAAAAAGATGAAAAATGTAGTGCCTAAAACTGTTTCTCAAACTCCTTACAAAATAATGTGGTGATTACTAGTTATAATGCAACAACTCTTACACTCAACACTGCCGGTGTATTTGGCAACAGCCATTGCAAATACAATGTATCTTAAGGCCAAGATTTTCTTTTTGGAAAAATCATTGCAATCCACAAATAAAAAACAAAACCCTATATGGCATATCCATTTAGACTTAACATTATTGATCTATTTATTCAATCATATGCACATATAATTGGGGCAAAGACTCAG
The DNA here is from genome assembly GCF_003473485.1 of Medicago truncatula. NCBI lineage: Eukaryota > Viridiplantae > Streptophyta > Magnoliopsida > Fabales > Fabaceae > Medicago > Medicago truncatula. Next base: position 37,041,158 of record NC_053044.1, read on the forward strand.
TTCAGTAGCTAGCTCATATGAACAAAGATTTTCAATACTTGGTTTTGCTTGTATTGGTACTTCAAACCTTTTTAGTTTCTATCAGTATCACCAACGTACACAGTTCAAAAAAATGACCAAAATACAATTAAAGATCAAAAAAAAAAAAAAGGGAACATGCATGCCTGAAAAGCTCAGTGGAAGCTGGCATTGATTCACCATAGTTGTTAGCCTTACTTATTGTCGTGAGTTCAAGATGCGTTTGGTCACTGGTATATGTTTTCTGACAGGTGCTACATTGTAAACTAGATCCAGAAATAGTATCTCTGCATCAAATTAACCAATCCAATGAAGAAACATAAACCAGTTAACAAGCATAACAAAAGTAGCCAAATCCACCCATCTAAGCATATGTTTGGTTCCAAGTTTTGATATTTCAAAATTGATTTTGACATGTTTGGATGCTATTAAGTAGAATTGATTTTTCCTTCAAAATGGATTCTAACTTGAAGCTATAGTTGTAGCTTTTGGCTCCAAAATCCAAATGTAACTTTTACGGTCAAAATTATTGTTCAAGTAACTTTTACAGGAACGTATTCAAACATAAATTACTTCATATTCAACTCCCTTTAAACTAAAATCAATTCATTCAAAAACTACAATTAATTTTCGTATGTTGGTGATTACTAACTAGAATTGATTTTGCTTCTATAACTAGTTCCAACTTGAACTTAAAATTTGAAGTTTTTGCCTGCAAACTCAAATTTATTGATCAACTCACGTTCATGTAAATACTTCAAAATATAAACTATTTTATCTTAAATTGACTTTTAACTAAAATTAATTTTCATCTGAACCAACTTACATTGATAAAGCAGGGTTAGTGGTCCAAGTCAACGAGTTATAACATACAGGACAAGCCAAAGGATTACTGCTCCGTGTAATTTCCTTCTCTACTATGACAGAATCCTTAACACAAAATCACATTCCTTAATCAACTAGTAAATCAACATGCTTTTTTGATGAACTACACAAATATGAATGTGCATTAATATGCGTATAATAATATGAAGTATAGACACGGACACGACACAGACACCGATAATAATTTGAGAAAATGACTTAATTCAGAGTAAATCATAAGTGTCGATGTCAGACACCTACAAGTGTCCAAACACACATGATCAGAGGAGTGTCGGTGCTTCATAATTAATTAATAATAATTAATAAGAGATTGTGAATTGGAGGAAGAAGCAATATTATTACTGTTGGATTGGTGTCAAGGAATGTCGTTGAAGAAGAAGAAGCTCGAAGAAGACGAAGTTGAAGCTTAGGAGTGGGTGAGAAGAAGAAACGCGTGGGGCGCGTGAATGGAAAGAGTGTTGAAGTAACTGATATGCCTCCTATCATAATTCGAATCTCTGGTTTTGTGGCAATGGCACCGCCTTCAACTTTACAACAAGGGAGGGGGGTGGACCGTTGAAGTTTAAGGTGTGTGTGCCTCTAACTTATAATCCCATTTTTTATTTTTTGAGAAGATATATATAATCCTGTGTTTGTCTTTTTTGTCATTTTTTTTTTTTTTTAAGATTTGATGTTGGATGATGGAATGATGGATACTAGAAATGAAAATAAATTATGGATTAAATATGTTTTAATCCCTACTAGAAATGAAAATAAATTATAGGTTAAATATGTTTATAGGGACTAAAAACATATTTAACCTATAAATTATTATTAAATAAAATCAAAAACAACATAGGATTTATTTTACTCCCTCCATTCCTAATTATAAGCCTCTTTTGAAAAAAGTTTAGTCCTTAAATATAAACTCATAGACAAATTACAAGATGCATTTATTAATTTTTTTTCCCAAACATATCATTAGTTAATACTACAAACTTGCATTAGAATATTTAAATACACATACAAACAAAAGATAATTTAGTAAAATTCACGTAGAAATTAACTACACTATCATCTTTTCTTAATATGTGTGAGGTTTAAATGTGTGTTTGGTCCATGCACTTTCATCATTTTTTGAGATTGGTCCATACACTTTTTTTTGTTTGGTTTTGGTCCCTGCAGTTTGTAAAAAAATTGGTTTTGATCCATCTGTTAATTCAATATTATAAAAAATAACAAAAACTAACGGAGTGTCACGTGGCACAATTATATCATGTCACGTGCCACCCCACAAGAAAAAAATTAAAATTAAAAAGAATTCAGATAAAATAATTGTTTTTAAATTAATGTTTATATTTAACTAATGAGCAAGTTTTGATCAAAACCTATGACGGATTGTTGGGTATATACTACACTCAAATGATTTAAGGGGGTATATATGCCAAAACAATCGGAGGTTCATGACCGGTCAAGATAGAATCAGCCTCTTGATACTGCAAAACTAAAAGATACATAAAATCAACATTTGCATAATCCTACACGTTTTTTTTAATTTAAAAGGAAAACAAAAAATAATTAAAGAAAGAAAGAGAAAAAGGGGGAAATAGAAAAAACCATGAAAGAAGAAAAGAGGGCAATGTTCACCTTTATGAAATTTTGTTCATCATACTTTTTTTAACAAGTTGTTCATCATACTTAAACTCACAAAACAGGTAAACTTTCTTATAGGCAGCAATAGCATAGTCTCTTGGTGCATATGGTAGTAGGAGAGCAAAGATCAAAGTTGTTGGAAATGTAGACAAGGCATAACAAAGGTGACAACTAGGGTATTCATGGAAGAATGGTGGGTAATTTACCTCAACCAATACACATTAGCCACATAAGCACATTTTTAAGTGGTATCCATGAATTATCTTAACCCCACCAACATTCTTCAAAGGTAATCTAGAAAAAACCCATAACAAATTGTACTCTTGATGCACATGGTAGCAGGAGACCAAAGACTGGAGTTGTTAAAAATGCAAGCATTTGTGATGTTTGGCTCAAAAATGGAAAAAGAATAAAGTAATTGAGAAAGAAAAAATGGAAAAATGCTAAGAAAGAAATATATGTTCTGTGTCTATTTTATTGTTCAATTTTATTTTTTTTGTTGGCCTAGACTAACTTTTTGATATTTGTGGGACGCGAATGGACAACAAACTTATATAAAAATTTTAACGATGTAGCATGCTCAAGGTTGGACTCGAACCTAGGATCTTAATTAAAATAGAAGAGATGTATCGTCTCATCTATACAAGTTTGTTGCGTATTAACGCATGTTGAGTATTTTAAGAAAAAGGATAAAATGGTAAAATGAATTTTTTAGCATATATACCACACTCAAATAATTTTTTAAATGAATTTTTTTTAATACCCTGAAAAGGATAAAATGGTAAACACAATAGCTTAAACGAGGGCATCATTGGAAGAGAAGTTACTACAAATATAAAAAAAAAACATTTGGATAAGGGCAAATTTTATGGTACACTAAAAAATTTGAGTGTATCGCACACCAAATTTTTAAATTAATAGCTAAATAAGCTGTTTTTCAAAAAAAAAAAAAAAAAATCTATCATTGACAATTATAATAATTAAATCTTTTTTTTATCAAAAGTGTCAACAAAAATATTTTTTTTTGAATTTTATTACTCATAATAGATAATATTGATTATTTTTAAATTTAGTACGGTTCTTATAAACCATGAAATGATGTTTTTTCTTATAAAATTCGATAAGTTACGTTTTATTTCATAAAAATGATTGTTAATCTGTAGATATATGAAATAAAGTATATAAAATAAAGTATATGTATACCTCAATTTACAAATATATCGTATAAGTTTCCTTGGATTAGTGGTATCAGATGAGATGAAATCTATATCTGAACTGAGAAAGGCTTAAATATGTAAAAGGCCCTGTAAGTTGGCGCGTTTTTTGTTTTAGTCCCTTTTTTTTTGTTGCGAAACAGCCCTTGTATCTTCTTAACTTTTTGGAATTGATCCCTAACGTCAGGTTCCGCTTAAAAAAAGTTGTGCTGGTTAACGGAGGCACACATGTCACTTGCTGAGTCGGCAAAACACGCTTATGTGGCATGAGAGATGATAAGTGACTAGATTTGAAGGATCAAAACCAAAAACACAAAATTGCACAGGGATGAAACTAGAAAAACGTAAACATCAAAATTTGAAATTAAAAAACCAGACCTTCTTCATCCCTCTATTTTTTCTTCTTCATCTCCAACCCCAATTTCTTCATCTGCAATTTCAGCCTCACCAAAACAAACCGCGTTATCTCCATCGGTGTTTTTAAAGTGGCACATATGCCTCTGGATAAACTAATTGAGATTTCATAGGGATGAACCTTTTTAATCTTGCTTGCGTTTGTTGGTTTTATGCCTTACTGTTACTGCATGACTGAAATTTGTTTTTGTTTTTTTATTGTTTTGATTTGCTAGTTGTATTAATTATGAAGCATCATATGGAATTAATTAAGCTTGTTTAACATTAGTGAAATTCTTAACTGTTACACAACTACAAGTGAAAAGATGTTCAAACTATTTCTTTATATTTTCATTTTACTATATTCAATTGATTGTCCATAGTTATGTTTTTCTCCTTTGTCTTTTTTTAGTCTCTTAGAAAAGAATGAGCGAATCTTAGAAAGAATGAATGAATCTTCATTGAAAATGAAATAGGCTCTTGTAGCTACAAAGTAACAAAGTAAAATATGCACATGGAGCATCTGTTTATAGTTTTCAAGCTGGGGTTGGTGTGAGTCTATTTTGTTGTGGTGATGATCTTTAGAGATGACTGCTGCATTGGAGTCACTTACTTGTTGGTGGGTGAATAACTGCAATATTTTGTAGGTAGTTGGGATATGTTTCTAGTGGGTAATGGAGTCATGAATCTTCGTGGATATTAATTAATCAGAAGGACATGTAATATGATGATAAATAAAAGATAGCATATGAATTTGAAGAAAGAAGATATAGTTTGTTTTGGTGAGTCTGACAGATGAAGAAATTGGAGTTTAGGTTTTTTAAATTTCATTCAACTTCCATTTTTAAGGAGATGAAGAAATTGGTAGGGAGATGAACAAGAGAAAATAGAGGGATGAAGATATAGTTTTTAAATTTTAAATTTTGATGTTTATGTTTTTCAATTTTGTCCCTATGTAAATTTGGATTTTTGATTTTGGTCTTTCAACATCAACTCAGCTTTCGCCACGTGTATCTCCGTTTATCAACAACACATTTTTTTTAACAAAGTTAACATTAAGGACTAAAACTAAAAAGTTAACAACTTACAAAGTTTATTTTAGAAAAAAAAAAAAAAATACATGTAAGAAAACAAAAAACATGCACATTTACGGGGACCTTCTTACATATTGAAGCCGGTGAGAAATATATGGATCATAACTTGGGAAGGTTGCTTTCGTAATTGAGCCGCATATGAATTTTAAAATTTGAAATATCCCGTAATTGGTGACTGCTTGCAACCGGTTGTTGGATTTTGCTTTCTTCTAACAGATAACTATTGTTGGGTTTGATGCCGTTGCATTCTCACAATCCACTGAGATTTATAATTTCTTGCAACTATTGTTTTGTTTAACACCAATGTTTTTCCTTTTAATACTAATAAATTTAAAGATTGAAAAGAAAAGCTTGTTGGGTACATGTGAGGAGGGAACTTTCATCTCTAAGAACACCAAGCAGGTAATTATGAATCACAATGATGAGAGAGATGGCCATTTACCCACACGTGAAGGCTTTTCATGGTTTTTGCTTGTGTCCCACGAATGGTTTCAATGAAATTTATAAATATAAAAAAGAGAATTCTAGTTCAATCTCGCAATTCTGGGAAAAGCTCACACTTGATTGAATTGAATCAAATGCCCCAGTTGCCAAGAATAGAATAAAATTATATAAAGTAATAAATTAGTTGGCAAGTCTTGACTTTTTGGCTTTTGCACATGAGTGTCACGAGATATCTGATCAAAGAATTTATTCTTTGTTCTTAAAACCCACTACTATGTTACAGTACTACCATTTGCCAACAAGTTCATATAATGAGTATATCTATCTTTTTTAATTTCTTCTTGCTACTAAACAGGCATGCCTTTTCAATAGTGATATTAGATTATTAATTTTTGTTTAAGGATTAGTACATTCCAATTAGAACTTTTTACCTAGGGAAAAGCAGTGTCTATCTAATCTTTTATATGCCAAAGTGAACAAATACTATAATATTTTATTCTCTTATTTTAATTTAGGTTGGTCTAGTTGATAAAGTTTAGCTTAAATTGTATCTTTATTGTTGATGTTATGATCTAATTGGTGGACAATATATACCGATCAATGTCAACATTGTTTGAGCTTGAACTTTTTATGAAATAGTTTCTTGTGCCCCTCTCAACATTTCTTAAAAACTCGATTTGTCTTGATAACACATATTGGATATGCAAAAATAAGGGTGACTTTTACATTTCTTACTGAATTCTGAAAAACCAACTCATTTAATAATTTTTATTTTTGGTGGCCTTATGGCTATTTTATAGGGTTTGAGACTTGCAAGGAACAAGTGTTCCAGTTATCTCTGCTGCTATTTTTGATAGGATGCTCAAGTAATGACATCAAGATGAAGATTTTCTCTCAAAAAACAAAAAAAAAAATCTAGATGAAGATTTGAAATAATCCTCTCGTGGTTTGAAGGTTTTGCATAACCATGTTGCAAATGTACCAAAAAAAAAAAACAATGTTTTTCACTTTTGATCAGCAGCAGTTAGGTTATGCGGTTAATCTTTGACTAAATCAAAGAGAGAAAAATAGTTGTGTTGATCACAAAAAGAGAAGATTAAAGGGAAAGAAAAACAAAACGAAAAAGGTAAAATATTGACAATTGTTGCGTTAAGGGCAAGAAAGTAAAAACATTGGTACATGCTCATAACAACCGACATGTGGCGGTACATGCGGCGCACATGCTTTACCGTCCAAACTTAAAAGTAGTTATACGATTACGAAATACTACACTAATTTACCGGGGCGGTTTTTCATATTCAAAAATCAAAATCAAAATCAAAAGTGGGAAATGATAGGACTATTCAAATTAAATTAAATAACGTAACGGGTAGATTAATTAAATAAATAATATTTATATATACGGGTGAGTGAGTAATGAGTATAACTAGCTATAGTTGTTGTTGTTGTTTGCTTTGATTTGAAACAGAAGAAGAGTAGCTTAGCTTCTACTTGTTCTATTCTATTCTATTCTATTCTTTTCTTTACTCTCTCCACACTCCTCCACTCAACAAAACTCTTTAAAAATAAAACCCACTATCTTCTCTCTTTCATTCTTCTTCTTCTTCTTCTTCTTTGGCGTGTGAAAATGGAGAGGAACACACCGGTGAGAAAACCACACACTTCAACTGCAGATCTACTTGTTTGGTCTGAAACTCCAATCAATGATTCTCCAGCTCCTCCTTCTTCTAACACTCGTTCTCATCAGGTAAGTTAAGTCCGACAAAAAATTATTTCACGTAACATTTCGTAAATGTTACTTATTAACCGGTTGAGCCCAATTGCTTATGTTTTTTTTTTTTTTTTGCTTGGTTGATTGGTGAATTTTCAGCCGTCGGATGGGATCAGTAAGGTGGTGTTTGGAGGTCAGGTTACTGATGAAGAGGTTGAAAGCTTAAACAAACGGTGAGTCAGATCTATATCTCCTTATTTTTAGCTAATTCAAATTTTCAATTTTCAAAATAAAACACCTGTCACGGTCTTTTTTTTTTTCTTTTTTTTTTTTTGTTCCGTTGTTTCAGGTTTTGTTTGTGTTATTATTGATCTGTAAATAATCAATATGGAATTTGTTTGAGTTGTTGAATTCAAATGAGTGGGATCTATGGTTTAAATATTATTTCATGTCATTTTTACCATTTAGAATAGGGAATCACATTTGGATTATTGGGCTGCTTATATAAATAGAAATAAGAAATCCAGTTATTATATTAGTATAACATATAGTTTTATTAGCAAAAAAATAAGCATCACATGGGAAATACTACTATGCACGACATTTTTTTTCGTTGAATTTCCACGAAGGTCATTTGATCCGGCTCTCTTAATTTATTTTTGAAGCAAAATGACCCATTAAATTAATGATGCACTTTTGCAAAAAGAAATCACAAATTAAGTATCCTGTGGTGGTGAATTGTGCATCTCCAAAACATATACTGAGTGTATTTTGCTTGTCTAATACTACCAGTATTCATCTTCTTTTTTTTTTGACTAAAGATAGTATTTATCTTATTTTATTATTAATGCTTTAGAATTTGTAATAAAAAGGCATGTAGGCCGTTGCTGTGGAGTATTTGGTGTTTTGACATTGTTTTTACAAAGTAAATTGCATGTTAATTGTTTGTCGTGCTTGTCGTGTGGGAAGGATGTCATGCTGTATAGCACTGCTCTTTAAATTATTGGGGGCATGTCAATCACACTATGACACTCCCAACTATGTATTTTCTCAGAATGAAGAGACATCAATAATAATAATAATAATAATAATAATTATTCCTCAATCCCATCGAAATATTGGAGCTTGTATGGAATGATTCATAATTGATGATATTGTTCTACCATCCGTATTTTAAACTGTATGCATGATTGGATTGGAGGTGAGTTTCACATTATGATTCTGTCATACTCACCACGAATCCGAACATACATACTTCAGCCTTTTAGTTTAATATGCGCTGCTGTTTTATTAACTGCTTTCATATGTGTTTCTAGACTAGTGTGCGGTGGATTCTAACTCAATTTTGTATCATTTATAGACTGAACATAAAATCCTAAAACGGTTTTGCTTGATGTTTTTTGTCTATTTTGTGTGGCTTCTGAATTTGTTTTGGTGTTGAATTTCCAGAAAGCCTTGTTCGGAGTATAAGATGAAGGAGATTACTGGTAGTGGAATATTTGTAGCCAATGGAGAAGATGAGGCCCCAGAGGATGGCAGTGCTAACCCTTCAGCAAATAAAACCGGAATTCGCATGTACCAGGTATTGTGTTTTTTTGAGGAAAATAAAACAGATACTCTGACTTATTTGTATCTATCAGATTATCATTGTTTTGCAATGGATTTCTGCTAACTTGTATTCGAATTGTATGCTGATGAAAATTGCAGCAAGCTATTGCTGGAATCAGTCATATCTCCTTTGGCGAGGAAGAGAGTGTTTCGCCAAAAAAGCCTGCTTCCTTGCCTGAGGTGGCCAAGCAGCGTGAGCTCAGTGGAACTATGGAAAGTGAAGACAATAAGTTGAACAAGCAGCTTTCTGATGCAAAGTGCAAGGAGCTTAGTGGTCATGACATATTTGCTCCACCACCAGAAATCAAACCTCGGCCAATTACTCCTCGCATACTGGAGTTGAAAGGGAGCATAGGCCTTGGAGAAAGCCATGTACGCATCACTATAAGTTGCTAACCTGAATTGTTTTGGGTGATTACTTTCAAATTTTTATCTCTCTATCACCCTTAATTTTAAAATTTGGATCATATTTCAGTAACTTGTCTTTGTGCAAATAGAGTTCATATGGTACTTTGTTTAGGCAAACACAATGCACATAATGATTTCACCCTAAAGAAATGCTATAGTTATTGCATCATGGAATGAATGATGCAAAATATTTTGAAAATAGATCGTGTTCAAGCATAATGCATATAAGTAATGTTTTTATGTAGCATTTGTCAGTTTTTGCGTGTTTTATATGATATACCATTTATTGTGTTGTTGTTACCTTGATTAGGGTGATGGAGATCAAGATGCAACAACAGGGGAACCTGTTCTGAAAACAGCAAAGAAGATTCTTAACCAGAAATTTGCAGAACTGTCAGGAAACAACATATTTAAAGGCGACTCTCCACCTTTGGCTGCTGAGAAATCATTGAGTGGGGCAAAACTTCGAGAGATAAGTGGGAGTAACATCTTTGCTGATGGGAAGGCGGAGTCTAGAGACTATCTAGGAGGTGTACGGAAGCCGCCTGGTGGCGAGAGCAGCATTGCGCTGGTATAATTTGTTAGGTCTAACTTATTTCATATACTGTTCTTTGTTTTGGTTTTAATTAATTTTTAGTGGGGATGTGTTATTAATATTATTTGACCTTGTATTTCTGGGTTTTGGGAATTTGCCTTTTAGGTTCCTTGATTAATATCTTGACCAAAAAGGACCATTGCTAATTGGTTGTTTGTTCATAATCATGTGTTTTCTTCCGTGCTTGCTTAATGAAGTGATTTGGACTGTTTACTCCATTGATTATTTCCATCAACAGTCGTCAAATCGATTTCATTTGACTCTAGATTTCGTATAGTATGATATTTTTGACTCTAGATTTCGTATAGTATGATATTTTTTCCTAGATTATTATACTGAGTGTATAAAAATTAATCTTTGAGCTGACAATTTGATACACTGTCAGTATAATCACGTACAGTTTTGATACTCATATGTTGGGACTTGGATTTTCCGTTGTTTTTAGTGCAGTGAGCTTAGGTCTCTATGATTAGGGAAAAAACAGAGATTGAAAGCCATAAAATTTGTGAAATCAGGGAATATATGGTTAAAATCATCTATTGCATTGTAAATGAACACAATTTTACTCTACTTCTTAATAAAAATAAGATAGTATTTTTTGATAATAACGTAAAATAGATAAACAGGTAAAACAAATGGCCTCTCCTCATTTACTTAAAACAGTACCTTTTTTAGGTGTTAGTTGTCATAGCCAAGTAACTTAAACTGCATTTGGCAAGATAAATTTTATATTATCTAGTTTGTAAGTTTGTTTAATCATAGATATGGAAATGTTTGGTGATAGTACGTAGTTATTTGATTAGTTTGTAAGTTTGTTTTATCATTGATATAGAAATGGTTGGTAAATGAGATTATCACGTTCTAAAAATCGTTAACTTTTTATACATGCTTCCAATCCAAATCATCACAATTACATTGAAGTGAGAGAACAACTTAACCAAATTTAATGTCCCAGGCTTATCATCAGCGAACAATCTTCGTATTATTTTATGAGTTAATTTTAAAATATTTTAATCATAGTTTTATTTCAATTGTGATGTTTTTATTGTCTTTTCATAGTTAAAGTGCGGGTACGGACACTTAGATACCCATAGGATATGGGGAAGGGCACTAAAGTTGTTGCCCACGAGGATACGGGTACGAATAATTTTTAAAAATGCAGGTATGAGGATGGACATTGCAGTACCCTATCCATTGGGTATCCATTGCCATCCCTACTTTGAATGTTGCCCTATCCATTATGCGGCATTCACTTCTCTTCGAATTCTCCCTTTGAAAATTTCAAATTTTCAATCCTAAACCTTTACCCAATTTGCATGTGAATCTAGTTGATGTGTATCAAAATATGATACAAGCAAAATGTTGTAGCATTCGTACTTCATAATATGCTGCAACAACATGGTTGATTTTAACATAATTCAGTTATTTATGTTTTCCACTGAACTTGTATTCAGAGGTCTTAGCGTTGTAAGCATAAGCAAAATGCTAACAAGTGTCATTCGAACTCTCGTTAAGAAAACAAATATATTATATATATTTTTAAAATTGTGCAGTCAAAAAAAATAAAAATAAAAACATTTATACATGAACCATCTTAGGTGTCATATACACTTTGACATTCACCTACAATTGTGATATATGGTAAAAATAGTGAAACTCATTCAAAAATAGGTGATGGTGTGATGTGAAATGACAAATATCCCTTCCACGTGAGGGTGTACACGTGTGGTACATAAAAAATGTGTCAACCTATCATTTTTCTATAAATTCAAAAAATGGTGTTTTCAATGTATAATTTTCTTTTTGACTAGTATCTCAGTGGCATGAGTTAGCATCACGTTTTAATACCATATCTATATAGGTCATTTTCGTGCGATTGAGATGAGATCAAAGAGAAGTAAGAAAAATAGTGTGAAGGGTGTTTGAGGATTTTTGTTGTTCTGTCTCGTGGAGTAGATCTTTAAGAACCACATGTTAAATCTTGGTGTGCATGCATAAAAAATAAATCAAATAATGTAGTTAAAAAAGTCAAACTCAACTTTTATTATTAGTTTTTTTTTTTTACTATGTCCGTCTCAACTCTCAATTTTCAAATGAATTGATGATCTACTTTGTCATTATTTCACACATATTGAAAAAAAAATTGTATAAATGAAATAGAAATAATAGTATTTTTAATTAAAGTACTCTATTGTTTATTTACTGTTATCATGAAATGAAATTTAAAGTAAAAGATGTTAAATTGAGAATGTTAAAAGTGATATGAATTAATTTTAAAAAAAAATGATATTAATTAAAAGAAGTTACAATTAAAGAATAAATAATTCTATATTAAATATTGAGATAGTCAGTTATTTTAAGACAAATTTTTCTTTGAAAAACGACTGGTTCTGAGGTAAACCAAACTTTTAACTGGAGCTAGAAAAATCAAATAAGCTATTTTCTTTGTATGTCTACGAGAGGTCAAAAAGCTAATGACCAATAACCACAAGATCAAACCCCTAAATTTTCTCTCTTCCCCTAAAACTTTAGAAGACAAAGTAACTTTTTTTTCTTAATCTCCTTCCACTTTTTTTCTATCCTTTTTCTTTTTTTGTTTCTCTGAGCCTGTAAGACACATTGTTAGTTTCCTATTAGCATTTAATTTTCTGGAAGAGGTATCAGACTATTGTTGAAAAGCAAAAAGGATCATGCAAATCCTGAGGACATTATGTAATTAAGAGTAAGATAGCGTATAATTTTTTTTTTTTGTCATTGTTTGTATTTATTGTCATTAATTTTATATAAAATAGACTTCATTGTGTAGTTGAAGAACACGGTTTCACAATCTCATACCTTTATTTGCTCTCTTTCAACAACCATCATTTATGTTCTCATTTTAATAAATAGGAAATTTTTATTTACAAGAAAAAAAAAATTGACCAAATATGTAAGTTGTTTTAATGTTACATATTTTTGCATTATAAATGTAAATATTCAATGCAATAGATATGCAGTGTAAACAAATATGTAATCTGATTTTTGATAATAATCTAGTTGTTTGGGCTTCAGTGGCAAGGAGCTCCTTCCAAGGATGTACCTGGGGAATACCGGGTTTGATCCCCAGGGGGAACAACAGCCAAAAAAAAGAAAAAGATTTTTGATAATGTATAAAAAGAAAGATTTTTTTCTTTCTTGCATCTATTCAATAAAACAATATCTTTTTTTAAAAAAAAAGGGAAACGCGCAAGAAAACTTGGATGAGATGGTAAAAGATCATTTTATCTTAACCAAATGTTTTGAATTCGAATTCAGCCTTAGGAATACAATAATGTTAAACCTCTTGAGGGAGAGCTTTGCCACCTCATTCGGTATTACCGGACTCAAGATATTAGTCTTTGCAGTTGTGTGCAGAGGATACCCGATTCACACTAGTAAATGTCAGATTTTATAATGTTGTGAATCAGATTAATGTCCAAGAGACATGGAAATGGTTCTTGAATAGAATTAAGTCTTACTATAAATAGTGTGTAGATTCATCGACCAATTGGTCTAAATGGGAAGAGACTCAAGTCTCTTAAGCAAGTGGTATGGGTTCCATCCTGACTCTTGTGTAAGAAGAAAATTGGGTTAGGAGAACACACCTTGAGTGTCTCACATGTTCTTCAACGGAGATTGGCTACTATAAAACGACAGTGAAAACTTGTACAAAAAAAGAGTGTAGATTCATTGTATTGCATCTTTAGTAAATAATAATGAGTTGACTCTATATTTGACCAAACTTCTTACGCACTTTGCTCATCATTAGTATCCTTGCAGTGAGTAGAATCAGCTATGCAACATTACTAATGCTTAGAACCTGAGAAGATCGTCATCATAGAAGGTTCAACATGGCTGGTGGAGGACTCAAAGCAGACGCACCAGAAATGGATGTTGAGAGCAAGATAACACTCTCAGTTGTCATCACTTGCATTGTTGCAGCATCTAGTGGACTCATTTTTGGATATGACCTTGGAATTTCAGGTTTTTTTTCATGTTATAACTTTCATTATAAATGTTTCTGCTATCCCCTTCTAAAGCATCAAGTATATAAGCATGATATATTATACATTTATTGCTATTTAAACTAATTTTCATCGAGATAATTGTAAAGGTTTTGAAGGTGTTTAAGCTAACCAATTCAATTCTTGATGGAAATGTTAAAATTTCAGGAGGTGTTACTACGATGATGCCATTCCTTGAAAAATTCTTTCCTGAAGTCCTTGAGAAGGCTGCAAAAGCGGAATCAAACACATATTGTGTGTATGATAGTCAAATGTTAACATTATTCACGTCCTCACTGTATCTAGCTGGGTTAGTAGCTTCTCTAATAGCTAGTCGAATCACATCCACACTGGGACGTAGAAACACCATCATGTTGGGGGGTATCATCTTTCTTGTGGGTAGTGCCATTACTGGAGGTGCTCAAAATATTACTATGCTCATTATTGGTCGAATACTTCTCGGCTTTGGAATTGGTTTCACTAATCAAGTGAGTTATTCCGTGTAATATTTTATGATTGATTACCATTTTGAATCTTCAAATTGTAGAGTTTTGACCAGTAGGTTTCTAAGTTTATGAATCAACAAATTAGTTTGGAAATTGAAGATCGCCAATCAATTTAGTTGTTTGTCAATCAATTCAATTGATGAAACTGGATGTCATGATATCTAATTATTGATAGAATTGATTAGCGAAATGATTAAATTAATTGACAATATTCAATTTTAGAGACTAATTTGACATTTATGATTTCCAAAAATTTTATGTAAATATACAACCATTATTGAAGTATGGTGATTGATTTAAGGCTTCTCCATTGTACCTTTCGGAAATCGCTCCACCAAAATGGCGAGGAGCATTAGGCACAGGGTTTAATTTTTTTATGCAAGTTGGCGTTGTGGCTGCGGGGTTCATAAACTTTGTCGCTGCAAAACACCCTTGGGGATGGCGAATCTCTCTTGGCTTAGCCGTGGTTCCAGCAGCATTGATCACTATCGGCGCCTTAATTATATACGACACACCAAACAGTTTGGTGGAGCGTGGGAAGATAGATGAAGCCAGAAAAGCTTTGCATGAAATCAGAGGCTCAGACAATGTTGAACCAGAGTTAGAAGAACTTGTTAAACAGTCACAATATGCAAAATCTTTGAAGCAAGAGCCTTTTTTGACCATATTGGAGAGACAATATCGACCTCACTTGGTGATAGCAGTTGCTATTCCGCTTTTTCAACAACTCACGGGGATCAACATGGTTGCATTCTATGCACCTAACCTTTTTGTATCGATTGGCTTTGGTCACGAAGCAGCTTTGCTTGGTAACATTATACTTGGACTTGTTAACATTGTTTCAGTCATCGTCTTCTCAACCATTGTTGATCGGGTTGGTCGAAGAGTCTTGTTCATCATAGGTGGCATTCAGATGCTTATCAGTCAAGTAAGCTTAATACTACCTAGATTTCTTTCTATCTTTAATTCTCTCAGCACTAAATTTAGTTTAGAAATTAGAGATAGTACTATATTATACACATAATTTGCATTGCGCATCTTATTATGTTACTAATTTGTGTTATCTATTGCTCTGAAGATTGCGGTGGCTATTGTGATGGCAACGGCGACTGGTGTTCATGGAACAGGTAGCATATCGAAGGGAAATGGTACATTGTTATTAGTGTTGATGTGTTTCTACTCTGCAGGTTTTGGTTGGTCATGGGGTCCTCTATTATGGATAATTCCAAGTGAAATTTTTCCTTTGAAAATCAGAACAACTGGACAAAGCATAGCTATTTCTGTGCAATTCATAACTATATTTGTGTTGTCTCAGACATTCTTGACAATGTTATGTCACTTGAAGTATGGTGCTTTCTTGTTCCATAGTGCTTGGATTGTTGTCATGACCCTCTTTATTATACTCTTGTTGCCTGAAACCAAAGGACTTCATTTGGATTCAATCTATGACATATGGTGTAAACACTGGTATTGGCGCTACTACGTTAAAGGAACACTTATACCATAGTATATTTTGACTCCGGTCTTAAGAATGTGTCTGGCCTACCCAAATAAAGTTCTAATAAACACCTGAAGTCTACACATAAACTTGTTCATATTTGATGTTTTTTTGTTCTTCCATCTTGGGTGTGCAAAAATTGAAGGCTTAATACATGTTTTGGTCCCTTAACTTATTTTTGGATTTCATTTTAGTCCCCTAACTATAAAGTGTCTCAATTTGAAAAAAAATAATTTTTTTACGAAATTTTAAAAAAAGGTCAGATTTTTTTTTTAAAAAAATTTCTACAAAATTCTGAAAAATATTTTAATTTTTAAAAATCTGGATACAAATTATTATAAATAGATGAAGATTGTAACATCCATTTTCTCAACATAAAAATTTCATTTAAATAATCAGAGTATTCATCACAAACGGGATGCTACACTTCTTAAAAATCATAAATGGAATAAATAACAATTTATCTTTCATAATTCAATCAACATAAATATTCAAAACTTCGTAGAGGATTTAATTCAACAACATAAATAGTCTTGGCACGAAGACCTCATTTAATCATCAACTTAAATCAAACATTAATCATTAATAACATCATATAACATCATAGTTATCAACATGTACATTCATATAAGAATTCAACTTCATATAGCATCATATTCATCAACATATACATTCATAATAATTCATCAATCATGAACAACATCATATAACATCATATTCATCAACATATACATTCATGTAATAATTCATCAATCATAGGTTAAATACTCTTAAACACCTTAATTGAACCCCTAGTACTTCTAGTTTTGAGGATTGGAATTATTCCATAAGTTTTGGATTAACATAGAAACTGTTAGGCTGAATTTTCATAAAATTTCACTAAGACCTCCTTGGAGTATTTTCATCATATCTCAAAAACAAAAAATCATTTTCAAGTCAAACCAAAGTCATTGGAAAGCTAACACAATTATCTACAACTTTCATGTTTACACCAAAACCCAGTTCAAAACGGAAACGTGTGAAAAAGACGCAAGAACATGAAACAGGAGATGCTGTCACTGTGCAGCTCTCGGGAAAAACCCATTTTTCACCCCAAAATCCCAATTTTGACTTCCCAATGCCCAAATTTGATTCCAAAACTTGTCTAACCATTTCTATACATGATAAGACACTCAAAATCATATAAAACTTGACCCAAAACATTACTTTAGAAAATCACCAATTACAACTTCTAAACCTAATTTCCAAATTCCCAAAACTTCAACCTACAACTTGTTAAATTCAATTTTCAGAATTATACCACTTAGAATTAGAGAAAGTTAGTCACACCCTTACCTTAGATTGATCGACGAAGGACTCTACCGCTTTCTCTCCTCTGACTCTTCTCTTCTCTTGGTTTTCTCCCTTTTTCTCCAAAAACAGGTTTCACGTAATCCTTATTTTCTAATTCTAACTCTCCCTTTTTATATAAATCCTTAACCTACTTATTTTTATCTTATTTCCAAATCTTCCCCCAAAAGTCTCAATATTCTATATATATATATATATATATATATATATATATATATATATATATATATATATATATATATATATATAATATAATATAAAATATTTCTTTAATAAATAACAAATATATTTCTATAACATATATATTTATACACCAAATAAAAAATATATTTCTACACCAGATAACATATATATATCTACATCAAATAACAAATATATTTCTACATCAGATAACATGTATATTTCTACACCAAATAACAAATATACTATACTAATAAATACCAACATATAACATAACAAAATATCACTCATCTAATTTCCAAAACAGCCCCCACAACTTAATCTTATTTTATTTTCAAATCTTATTATATTAAATAATAAAATAAGACACTTAATAAATCAACAACGCATCACAATAATCATATAAATCACATAAGTCATATAAATAGACTCTAAACTCAATAAAATATTCAAATAATAAAATAGGGCGTTACAAAGATTGATGGTGATTTTAAATTTATATTTTTAGGAAAATTAAGAAAAATAGAAATGATTATATGTTGTGAGCCCATTGTATACTTGTGTACTTTTCAAATATAGCCCTTGATCATCACTCTTAAATGACATGTGGACAAAGGTTAACTATTTTTGAAAACAAACTAACGGAGAGGACCAAAAGAGGTAACGGCAGAAGACATAAGGGACCAAATTGAGACACTTTATAGTTAGGGGAACAAAATGAAATCTGAAAATAAGTTAAGGGACTGTCATACCCCAATTTTTGACCTAAGGCCCCACTGACACATGTCACTTGACTCTGATCGATCTCTGATTTTTCAGTAAAAAATTTTTGGCAGGGAGGTATTTTAAAATACCTCATTTTTTGATTCCGAGTCGGACCCTCTTTTCTCTTTTTTCTTTCCGTCTTTTATTAATTTTAATTTTAAGATTAGTTACTATTTTTTATATTTAATAATTTTTATTTTCCATCTTTTAATTTTATTTTTCTTTACATAATTTAGTTTAATTTGTTTTTATTTTATTTCGTATTAGATTTATTTTATTTTTATTTTATTTCTTTTTAATTAATTAGTGTCCAAAAAAACAAAAGTGTCAATAGGTCCAAAAATAAAATGTCCAAGGTCTAAAAAAATTTCAAGTCAAGTGTCAACTTTAACATTCCTTTTTCAAAATTCACCATAATTGTCCATCATTTCCATTAAACCAATTTTCCATTTTTCATCAACCTCCTCACCTATAAATAGAGCCCTCATTCCACACAATTTCACACACCAAAAGTTCTATTGAGTTGTCAAAGAACTTTTCTCTCTTCTCCCAATTTAGCTTGTGTTGACGAGCTATTCTTTTCTTCTCCCTCCTTTTTCTGTCCCTTCGGAATAAGTCCCTTCGGAATTTTGTCCCTTCGGTAATTTTTGTCCCTTCGGTTGTCCATTTCTTTTATTTTCTTGCATTTTATTTCTTTTTAGCATTTTAATTATTGTTATTTATTTTCCAGCAATTAGAATGTATTTAGGTCCAATGTAAATATAAATGAGAAAAGTGTGTGGGTGTGTGTGTCCTTTTATTTCTTTACCGCCTTATATATATCCAAAAATGCAAAAAAATTAGATTAGGGATTTTGTGGTGATCCAACGTCACTACAAAAATCCACGCGCTTTTATTTTTATTGCTCCGTTAGTTTAATTTTTATTTATTATTCCAAAAAACAACAAAAAACATGCAAATAATCAAAATCACAAAAATATTTTCATAATAAACATTGATCCAAATCAAGTGACCGCGTTTTTATTTTATTTTCTTAATCAAACTTCAATCAATTTAACTTTACTTTAAGTCTCTTTTTTCAATATTAAAAAATACAAACAAATTCTAATTTGCCACTTGGCTTTTCATTTTAAAACCTTTTTCAAAACTAATAAAAAACACTCAACAAATCAAACGTCAATTTCTACCCCGAACTACGAGGTTTTGATCCCTCACGGGTACGTAGGCAGAGGACAATCGTCCTTTCAAATCAATAAAAATGTAGATAAATTAGGTCTCATTTTCTTCTTTTCTTTTAATCATCGCATTAATTTTTTTTTTCAAAAGCAAGCAAATTAAATTAAATAAAACCAAGAGGTTCCTGTAGAGTAATACGGACATAAAGGGTGCTAACACCTTCCCTTTATGTAACCAACCCCCGAACCCTAAATCTTTTCAATATGGGGTGTTTGAACTTTTTTTCCCTTTTCTTAAAAAAATTAAATGTTCAGTCGTGAAATAATATGTGAGTCAAAAGCTAATCAAATAGCCTTGATCTCCGAAAAATGACGCGACAGAAATGGCGACTTCACTGGGGACCCCCTAAGAGGGTTGAGCCTAACTTGGCTTTATTTAAATTTTGTGCTATAACTTGCTTAAAACAAAAACAAAAATAAAAGATAGAAATACGTGTATATATGTTCTCTCTTCTTCTTTCTTCTTTCTTAAACGTGAGTGGTGAGATAAGTTCTACACCCGGACTTGAGAGAAATATAAGATAGGAGTGGTAGACTCATAGTGGCATACCGAGAGTATACTCGTGTCTTGTCAAACGTGAGTTAACCACACTTAGCGGAGGAGCTTGAAGTGATATATGTCGGCGTGTGTTTTCACGGTTTAGACTTTATTACTCTTAAGTTTCCAATGAAGCTAAGGACCTTTAGTAACCCTTAACCCATCTTGGCTTTTAGGACGTAGTGCGGTGGCTAACCGGGTGTTTTCTCGGAATTAGTCGACACGCGATACTATACTCAAACGAGACTTTCCTACGAATGTTGTTGGACCGGGTGTTTTCTCGGTATCCAATAAAATTTGGAAGTGGTCAAGGACTTTGGGAACTTGGTAGAACCCGTGATACAGGTACATTTGAAACCATAGTCCCTACCAAATGGCGTTGTTATCCTTAAACATTTTGGACTTAACCTCACCATGCATTCCATGTTCCTTAGCATAATCATGCATACATGCATTCATTCATAAAAACTTTTTTTTTCTCACTAATATCGAAGGACTTAGATAAGTTCTTGTAAACATCAATGATATGGACCTTGTAAGAAGGAACACCTACAACTTCAAAAACCTTAACTAAGCTTTAGCTTTTGTTAAGAATTTTTTCCTTGGTTTCGTTCTTACTTTTGAAAAGGGAACCAATTGCAACATCTTCACAATTTTCAAATAAAACAATGTTCCTTATCAAGTTTACAATTACTTTGACAAGTCCTTCAAAAAAAAAAAAAAGTGTCTATTTTTGCATAAGCATAGCATGCATACATAATTTCAAGTCTTAGTCTTACACTGTGTCTTTTCTACTAAAGGTCAATCCATCTCAAAGTTGTCCCAACTGTCCTCGTCCAAAGTCAACTCGCACCTACAACACTCGGGCAAACAAAAAAAGAGAACGTACCAGTTTGAACAAGAAATCCACAAGCATTCGTGAAGAGGTAACAACACTATTGACGTTCCTTCCGCTACTTTTTGTTCAATTAATGTTTGTTTGTTGATTTTCGCTTTTAAAAAAAAAACATCCTTTCGTCCCGCCCGAGATGAAAGTGATCTTGTGTAGGGCTTTTTGCTTCATGAATTGTCATCATTAATAAAAAAGTCGTCTTGATCCCGACCTTGCTTTTATTTTATGCTCTTTTCTGAAAAATGGTAATATAAAAAACCAAAAAAATTCTTTAATCATTCTCAAATATCTGCATAATCATAACTTTTACTTACTTGTCAAATTCAATAATCAAATCATGCATTAATAAACCCGTTGAACACAATAACCATGTACTCTCTACCAACTTTGAGTTCCTTGTACCCGAAGCTGAAGAAGAGGAGAATGAAGAGACTCCCAGCAAGATCTCTCGCCCACTGGGGCATCTTAGCCGTCAAAGCTGCAAACAAAATATCAAAGAAGATTGTCCAAAAAAATTGCTTTCATTTACAAAGACTGGCACGAGATGCTACCACTTGCACTTCATGAGTATTGTCCGGTAGTACACACTTCAACAGGGGCAACCCCCTCCTTCCCTCAAGTATATAACATGAAGGTCGTGCTTCCTGTGGAGGTCGAAGTCCCGACAATAGGAGTTTTGTCGAAGTCCAAGCTTGATTGAACTTAAAATGCATGACGACCTTGTACAACCATGTCAAAAGAGGTTGAAATAAACTTCCAACAAGAAGGTTCGTCCCCGCAAAATTCAAGAAAGAGACTTTGGACGCCTAACTATGAAGGTTCATGTGCAATGACTTTTACAACTATGGATGGTGACAAACTTGCACTTCCTATGAATGCCGGTGTAGTCAAGAAATACTCTGTCAAATATAAAAGCTCAATAAGTCGCAAACCTGAAAAGGCGGCTTAGGCAAAATGAGCGTCTCGGTGGACTGAAAACCCAAAAGGGCGGTCCAGGCAAAAGTTAGAGACATGAACAAAAAAGATTATCCTGATAGACCGCAAACCCGAAAAGGCGATCTATGCAAAAGTTAAGGATCAAAAGACAAAGTAACTGCATCCGGTCAGGCACAATCCACTTGGGGCATCCAGCCATCAAAAGACCTCCGATACGAAGCATATGCAGATCAAAGACTCGGAACAGGGCCATTCGAAGTTGTTAGGGAGAATAGCGGTTATTGTTTTCAATGTACCATCCCATACATTTACCATTTTCCAAATTTTTCAAAGATCCGTGGAGCCATGCCATTGTTAGGTCACCACTCAATTCATCAAATTGGAGCCTATGCCTATTTGTTTGGAACTCTCATTTATTCTATTTGCAAAATTTATTCTACTTTTTATGGCAATACTTAAAGCAAAAATTTTCAAAAAAAATACAAAAACTTTTTTTTACATCTTTTGAAAAGTGTGAACAACAAACACACTCACTTTGAACTCATGAGTAGGGGAAGCGTACCTCAACATTCGCCTCGAGAACGGTTACACTCCAGAAGAGAAACAGGGCTAAGCACTATGGAAATGACCTCTGCCTTGAACAAGATGTTGTCACAGCCAAAAAATATATATATACAAAAAAAAAAAAATACAAAAAATCAAAGCTCGCTAAGTTGAAAACCTGAAAAGGCGGCTTAAGCAATAGAGAGCGTCCCGGTGGACTGAAAAACCCGAAAGGGCGGTCCAGGCAAAAATTAGGGGCACAAAAAAGGAATATAATCCCGGTGGACTGAAAATCTGAAAGGACGGTCCAGACAAAAGTTAGGGATTTTAAAAAAAAAAAAAAAAAAAAGACGACTGCTGAAGCATACCAATGGAAGAATACTCTCTGCTGGTTTACAAATTGCGACTTTCTTCCAAACTTTTTATCAACAATGGGCTTACCCCCAGGAGGCATCAATTGCTACCTTGTGCCAGGTTCTTACATCGCCAATGGCTCAATTTGTTCACAATAGTATCATCTCCAAGGAAGTTTGTCGAGTGTTTGTACTGCGATGTCAGTCCACCTCCCATCTTGCCTGTCTTGTCTCGTTTCATCGAGTCACCTGTCATATACAGTCTATATAGTCATGCAGTTGCATATTTGTATATTCACACATCCATGCATTCATACAATCATGCATTCATCAATATTTTCACATATTCGTACGTTTATACGTACACATCATATGCACAACATCAATTCACACATAATTGCATCAGTCGTCCAGAATCTCGATTCGGTCGTGTCTCTTCGGTTCAGTCTTAACTTACCATTGTGTCAAGCCGCAAGTTTCTACAAATAAGCCTCTTCCATTTACCTTCTTATTGTCAAAGTGTCATCCCCCGCGTGAAGCCGTGCTAGTCATGACACTAATCAAACTTCAATTTCAATTTCAAAAAGTGTCATCCCCAGCGGTAGCTGTGCAAGTGGTATCACCAGTCAATTTCAACTCTCAATAGTGTCATCCCCAGTGTGACTGACCAAGTTGTCCTTTCATTCTTACCTTTGTTAAGCTATCTCATCGATAGTTAGGTAAAAGTATCATTTGTCTTTGTTAAGCTATCATTTCAACGATAGTTAGACGATGGTTTTTCTTTCATTCTTACCTTTGTTAAGCTATCTCATCGATAGTTAGGTAAAAGTATCATTTGTCTTTGTTAAGCTATCATTTCAACGGTAGTTAGACGGTGGTTTTTCTCTCATTCTTACCTTTGTTAAGCTATCTCATCGATAGTTAGGTAAAAGTATCATTTGTCTTTGTTAAGCTATCATTTCAACGGTAGTTAGACGGTGGTTTTTCTCTCATTCTTACCTTTGTTAAGCTATCTCATCAATAGTTAGGTAAAAGTATCATTTGTCTTTGTTAAGCTATCATTTCAACGATAGTTAGACGATGGTTTTTCTCTCATTCTTACCTTTGTTAAGCTATATCATCGATATTTAGGTAAAAGTATCATTTGTCTTTGTTAAGCTATCATTTCAACGGTAGTTAGACGATGGTTTTTCTCTCATTCTTACCTTTGTTAAGCTATCTCATCGATAGTTAGGTAAAAGTATCATTTGTCTTTGTTAAGCTATCATTTCAACGGTAGTTAGACGATGGTTTTTCTCTCATTCTTACCTTTGTTAAGCTATCTCATCGATAGTTAGGTAAAAGTATCATTTGTCTTTGTTAAGCTATCATTTCAACGATAGTTAGACGATGGTTTTTCTCTCATTCTTACCTTTGTTAAACTATCTCATCGATAGTTAGGTAAAAGTATCATTTGTCTTTGTTAAGCTATCATTTCAACGATAGTTAGACGATGGTTTTTCTCTCATTCTTACCTTTGTTAAGCTATCTCGTTGATAGTTAGGTAAAAATATCAATCGTCTCTGTTAAGCTATCAATACGATAGTAGACAATCATTTTCCCCAGTGAAACTACATTCCCCTAGCGGAGTCGAACCCCTTTTTTCTTCAACGAATTCGGGTATCCCGTTGTTATTTCTCATTCGAGTCAAATCATCCTGCATTCATAAATTGCATCACATGCATCCATAGCATCTTAGGTCAAAAATTGTTTACTTTGTATTTAAGTCTCTTCGACTCGTCAAATCAAAGATTTCATCTTCAAATCTCCGGACGAAGAAACTTAAATAGGGGCATCTGCCACACCCCAATTTTTGACCTAAGGCCCCACTGACACATGTCACTTGACTCTGATCGATCTCTGATTTTTCAGTAAAAAAATTTGGCAGGGAGGTATTTTAAAATACCTCATTTTTTGATTCCGAGTCGGACCCTCTTTTCTCTTTTTTCTTTCCGTCTTTTATTAATTTTAATTTTAAGATTAGTTACTTTTTTTATATTTAATAATTTTTATTTTCCATCTTTTAATTTTATTTTTCTTTACATAATTTAGTTTAATTTGTTTTTATTTTATTTCGTATTAGATTTATTTTATTTTTATTTTATTTCTTTTTAATTAATTAGTGTCCAAAAAAACAAAAGTGTCAATAGGTCCAAAAATAAAATGTCCAAGGTCTAAAAAAATTTCAAGTCAAGTGTCAACTTTAACATTCCTTTTTCAAAATTCACCATAATTGTCCATCATTTCCATTAAACCAATTTTCCATTTTTCATCAACCTCCTCACCTATAAATAGAGCCCTCATTCCACACAATTTCACACACCAAAAGTTCTATTGAGTTGTCAAAGAACTTTTCTCTCTTCTCCCACTTTAGCTTGTGTTGACGAGCTATTCTTTTCTTCTCCCTCTTTTTTCTGTCCCTTCGGAATAAGTCCCTTCGGAAAGTCCCTTCGGAATTTTGTCCCTTCGGTAATTTTTGTCCCTTCGGTTGTCCATTTCTTTTATTTTCTTGCATTTTATTTCTTTTTAGCATTTTAATTATTGTTATTTATTTTCCAGCAATTAGAATGTATTTAGGTCCAATGTAAATATAAATGAGAAAA
The DNA here is from genome assembly GCF_003473485.1 of Medicago truncatula. Classification (NCBI taxonomy): domain Eukaryota; kingdom Viridiplantae; phylum Streptophyta; class Magnoliopsida; order Fabales; family Fabaceae; genus Medicago; species Medicago truncatula. Next base: position 37,066,620 of record NC_053044.1, read on the forward strand.
GTGTGTGGGTGTGTGTGTCCTTTTATTTCTTTACCGCCTTATATATATCCAAAAATGCAAAAAAAATTAGATTAGGGATTTTGTGGTGATCCAACGTCACTACAAAAATCCACGCGCTTTTATTTTTATTGCTCCGTTAGTTTAATTTTTATTTAATATTCCAAAAAACAACAAAAAACATGCAAATAATCAAAATCACAAAAATATTTTCATAATAAACATTGATCCAAATCAAGTGACCGCATTTTTATTTTCTTTTCTTAATCAAACTTCAATCAATTTAACTTTACTTTAAGTCTCTTTTTTCAATATTAAAAAATACAAACAAATTCTAATTTGCCACTTGGCTTTTCATTTTAAAACCTTTTTCAAAACTAATAAAAAACACTCAACAAATCAAACGTCAATTTCTACCCCGAACTACGAGGTTTTGATCCCTCACGGGTACGTAGGCAGAGGACAATCGTCCTTTCAAATCAATAAAAATGTAGATAAATTAGGTCTCATTTTCTTCTTTTCTTTTAATCATCGCATTAATTTTTTTTTTTCAAAAGCAAGCAAATTATAGCACATTAAATTAAATAAAACCAAGAGGTTCCTGTAGAGTAATACGGACATAAAGGGTGCTAACACCTTCCCTTTATGTAACCAACCCCCGAACCCTAAATCTTTTCAATATGGGGTGTTTGAACTTTTTTCCCCTTTTCTTAAAAAAATTAAATGTTCAGTCGTGAAATAATATGTGAGTCAAAAGCTAATCAAATAGCCTTGATCTCCGAAAAATGACGCGACAGGGACCAAAGCATGTATTAAGCCAAAAATTGAAAGAACAAAGTTGGTTTCTGAACAAGATTGACCAACCAAATGAATGAGTTGCCAATGCCATACAAGTGATACAACTCATTTACTAGTCTTTAATTGGACGTTATACCCTACACCCCTACATTTATACCTTTACCCCAACATTTAACACAAACTACAAAAATTACCCTTTATATAAAACAAAACAAAATTACCCTTCACTTTTCACCCCCACACACGGTAAACCCTTCTCCTTCAACGTTCAACCCCCTTTTCTGGAAAACACTCTTCTGATTCTTCTTCCAACAAACAAGTAAGCCTCATTTCTTCTAATTCTGTGTTCTGTCTCATCCACTAATTCCATGTGTTTGTTCTGAATTATTTTCCAGAATCATTCACGAATCCTTCACGGTTAGGGTTTTCAAAATTTTCTGGGTTAGTGTTATAAATCCTTCCACGGAACCGTTTTCTGGAAAGTATTGTCGTCGTCCTTTCACGGAATCGTCCGAGGAATCGTGTTAACCAAAGTGTTCCGGTTGATTTCCGAAAACCATGTGCGAAGCGTTCCGAAAAATGCGTTCAAAGTATTCCGGTTAATTATTTCCGAAATTGTTTGGCCAAGAATTCCGGTTCAGGCAAAAAAAAAAAAAGAATTAATTTTTTAATTTTTTTGTTTAACTCTCTGAAGTAGCTTTTGTCATGATCTACTAATTTTTTTTTTTTTTTTTTTTATAGATATACTAATTAATAGGCATAGATATACTACTGATCAAGGTTACCTCTATATATGCAAATTAATGGAAGTTGAAATATAATTACATTTTTTTTTTGTAATTACATTGTTTTCGTACTATGTCCATTACTTACTTAACTATGTTATACCATACTTACTTGTTGTCTGTTGTGCTAATTCTGATATTTTGAGGTCCTGTCCGCGCCTCTTATTAGCAATTGCTATTTCAATTGCTTAATGAATCACTGTACATGGAAATGACTGATATATTGTTCTCTGATGATGAAGTATTATTTATATGTGCTTTCTTATCGGATTTATTAAAGATTATTTTATTACTTCTTCCTCTCTTTCCGGTCTCCTTATCTGATCTAGTAATGGTAACCGTTACTTTATTTCTAATTCCTATCTCCCTAGCCCAACTTACAACAACTTCTCTTGTATCAAACCTTTGTGTAGTTGTGAATGCAGCAGTGATGTCTATATATGGTTGATCTTTATCACATAATTGAGGTATGTCTGTAACTATTAAAAAATAATATACAAAATAAAACTTTAAAAAAAGTGAAAAACTATAATATAATTTTTTTAATAAGAAACTATTGCCAAAATGAAGATTTTAAAAAAATAATACAAACAATTAATATAAGAATCAGGACAATATTATTTGGTATTGTAGTAATTAGCATAAACGTTTATGAGGAATAAGTGTAAGAAACTATTAAACTAAATGCACCGGAAAACAATCAATAAACATTTCCGATAGTTTGTTTACATTTTACAGAAAATTATTTGGTATAAACCGGAAAGCTAAGCATACTAGTCTTCCGGATTGTTTCGGAAACGTGTATATAAGTATTCCGAATTATTTTCGGAAACTTTTTTTTTTGAAGAGGTTAAAATGCAATATATTACCACAACAAAAATGGCCTTCTTAGTACAAGTTGTGCTAAAGAAAAAACACCAAAATACAAACATAATTCGTCACAATATTTATAAGGCAAAAACCAACCTCCAAACAGCAAGAAAAGAAAAAGAGACAACTACCCTATGTCGGAAACTTATATATGAATATTCCGAAATATTTTCGGAAACCTTTTACAGTGAAAAAAATAAAAATAAATAAGTACCTAAAAAAATATTATGTGGGGGTGAACTCATCCTGAATTGGAAGATGTTGAAAATGAGGGTGAAAAATTTATGTGTAAAGGATTATATAGTAAAAGGGGTAAAATTGGAATTTAAAAAAATTGTTGGGGTGAAGGTATAAGTGTAGGGATGTGGGGTATAACATCCTCTTTAATTCAATCAAATATGTTTACAAAATTTCTAAAACAAACAATCACTTTAAATGTCGACATATATTCCATAGAAATTGTATATCCTCATAATCTTTGAGTTGGAATAAATTTTCGTACTAAAAAACTTAATTACAATGGAGGTGTTTGGTTGTGAAAGCCTTGTAGAGTGCTACTAGTGATGGTCTCAAGTGGTGGCAAAGAGGCTCCTTATATAGAAGAAATTTGGTTGGCTCCCATTTAGTGCCAGTTATAATGTCATTTATTCTCATCTATATATGAACTAGTGGATCACAGATTGTATTTCTTCTATGGTGTTAGTTTATTATTTATTTAGATCAATTTTTTCTCCTCTCCTAATCTTCTATTTTCTGCAACTTTCTATGTTTGCTTTTCATTTGCAAGCTATACGTGATTGTTGTTTTGTGAGGTAGGTTAAACATGCCAGCTTGCGTGCTACTCCTATATTGTATTTTTGTAGAAAGAAAGTCACAAGCAAGTAAAAATTGATTATCAATTTTCCTTCTCAATGCAAGTAGGGTAGAGATATTCGGCTGTATCTGTTTTGAATTAGAAAGTATCCGATCCAAAATTAAAAACAATTTACGGTTCGATTTGATTTGGATGATATAAGCAAATAATTTGATTCAATCGATCTAATAATATGTGGTTTGACCTAAGAATATGACTCGAGTTTCTTGGTTCGAATTTAGTTTTGGGCATGCAAGTTAAAACTCTTAGGAAGAGTTTCCCGTCCATCTGGGTTCCACGAAACTCAAGGGATTAGTCACGGCGGTTTAAGCCAAAATAATAATAATATGTTGTTTGAGTAGGTTCAATTTCGGATTTTGGTTATAATAACTATTGTTTCTATTTTTTTTTACCCAAACTATCGTTTCAACTGTGTTTTTTAAGGTTTAATTGCACTTTTGGACCCTTATCTTTCCAAAAGTTGCGGTTATGGACCCCTAACTAATTTAAATACAAAACAGCCCCCTATGTTTTGATTCTTTGACAGTTTTGGACCCCCAAGACAAAAATAAAAATAAAAAAATTGACACGTGGCACCTCACTTAGGGTGCCACGTCAGCGTTGACCGAGTCAACAATGGACTGGGGGTCCAAAACTGCTAAAGAATCAAAACATAGGAGGCTGTTTTGTATTTAAATTAGTTAGGGGTCCATAACCGCAACTTTTGAAAAGATAGGGGTCCAAAAGTGCAATTAAGCCTTTTTTTTAATACCCAAACTTGGTGGTACAATGTCTTTCAAGGCTATACCATCGGTTCTTTTGGCCGTCGGCGTTGAGCCACCGCAGATGGTGTTTCATCACCCTCACCCTCGCGGGTTGAAGGGTTGTTTTTCAAATAGATCTGGTGTTCGTTCATCACCATGATCTGCTAGTTCTATGTTGGTTTGGTTGATACCTGAAAGGGCATGATATCCTCTATCTCGCCGTTTTGGAATTTTTTCGCCGTCGTGTGGATGGATTCTGGTGGTTATGGATTTGTTCATAGCTTTTAGTAGATGGCGGTTTCTTGCCTTTGATTTATAACTTTTCGGATCTGTTGAGATATGCAGTTTCAAGGCGATAAGGTTGCTACCATTGCACAAGGTTTTCACGTATGGTATTCTTAAATATGTTGTCGACTTTGGTTCACATCTTTCGACTCCACAGCAGTTGCAACATATTCTTATGGCTAGAAATAATCTTGTTGCTTGCTGGTTGTTTTTTTTGCAGAGAGTTGTCAGTCCTTGAAGTTGTTACCGTGTTGGCCGTCCGATTCATATGTCGTTCCTTAAAAGACGAGTTCAAGCTCTTCTTTGGTCTGATGCAAAGCTTGCTTACTCTTACATGTTTTTTATTTTGCAATCTGGTTTCGTGTCCTGCGTTGGGTTCACTGGATTGTCATGTGTGTATTCGTCTGCCTAGATTTAGGTTCCTTTCACTTGAATTTTGTCCGGTTGTGTTTTTATATCACTTATGTTATCTTTGTTGTATTACCCTATTAGAGTTGATTTTGTGGTTGCTGGATCCGGTTTATGTCCCCCAACTTTTAGTATTTCCTTTTTATTTTATATATTTTCTTTTCTTTGCTTAAAAAAAAAATATTACAACTCAAGAGTCAGTGTCACGTAGAAATTGAATTGCTATGATGTCTCTCACCAAGCATCCATGACATGTCTCTCATATGATATTTTAGGGTATGTGTTTACTTATTTTCTTTGTATTTAAGATAAATAAGAGGTTATTTATGAAAATTGTCAATGGTTTGAAGAACGTTTTGTATTGTTTTTATTTGATTCATTGTAATTCATTTATATCCTAAATCATGCAACCTCATTGGTGGTTTGAGTCTTTTTAAAGAAAAAACATGTAAATCGGCAAAGTAAGACATCACATGAAGGATCAAGGTATATGAAGAATGAAGATAAATGATTCATTTTTGAAGACAATACATGTTGGGAAAAAATCATCTCAAGTTTCAAGACATTTCAAGATGGAAGAACGCATGAAAAAGGACATAAAACTACAAAATTTGCCCCGAGAGACTGTCCAAAGCGCATAGCAGAAGCATCCAGGTGCATGAGATCCCCCTAGCTAATGCCTCATGCGCCAAGCCACATGGCCTCATGCGCCCATGCACACTTGTACGGGAAATTACACTTTTAGCTTATTTTTTAAGTTGGATCGAAGGAAAAAACATAGTTCTTATCTCTTAACCTATACGTAATGATACACTATAAATAGAGACACTTGCACACACTTTTATTCATTTAGAAAGCTAGCGGTTCAAGGCAATGGTCAAACATTAGAGCTTCAAGGCACATGGTTTTATTCCTCCAATCTTGTTCCCTATCTATTGTATGTTTTTCTACTGTTTTGCAATGATGTCAGTTACCATGTGTAGCTAAACCTCTCTTGATTAGGATTCCACGATGAACCTCTACTTATTCATTGGATTCAATTAATAAAGTTTTCTATTTAGTTTATGGCTATTGCCTGATTGAATTTGTATATGTTCCGTTTTCATTGTTTTTCAACTAGCGGTTGACCTATTCTATAAGTTAAGATATACGACTGACAATCTTGCTGGTGCCCGAATTAGAATAGTAGTAAATTGATTATTTTCTAAATTAATCTTTTTTTAATCAATTATAAGTGTGATTGTTAGAGTTATGATTCATCTTTAGGAGAACATCACAAGTATAGCCTTTGTCACGGCACAAATACTCAAACTTCCCACCGTTAAATCACATGGTCATGTCCTACTCTCTCCTATCACAACATGTCATAACTAATATTAAACCAAGTTAATTCCAACAAAAAAGTAAAGAGGATTCAAGGATACCATAATCATCGTTAAGTATCTGAATCAAAAACCTAATATCACACACATTGCACAAGACAATTAAAAACCTACAAACCCATTATATCTCTTTTGCTGCTCTTCCTCAAATAAATTCCGTTAATTGCTAATTGGAACTACAATCCTTGTAGAGATAATAACTTATCATTTTATTACTTTGTTACGATTTGGTGCACTTGTCATTTTGTCCATCATTAATTATTCAAATTAACATCAATATTTTTATATCAAGTTCTACTAATCCGTATTCTAAATCTTATTTTTCTCCTTTGAAAAGTTTGATTCGAAGTGGATGCAAGATTTAATTTAAAGTAGATGCTTCCGAATTTGAAGTGTTTTCTAATCTTTTACTATCTTCCTTTGTGTTGCTCTAGTTCTTATTTATACCATTTCAGCTCTCAATTGTTGACATGAACAACAAATTACATTTTTTTTTAAGGATACAAATCATATATATTTTAGTCCCAAAGTCGAGTTATAAGGCCAACTTATTGTTTAGTCTCCTAGTTTGATGTCATTCAAAATCTGAAATATTGATTTATGCATGATGTTTGTAGAAGTCGAATTTTTATACTTATAATAATGATAATATTTTAATTTTTTTTTTAAGGAATGGTAATATTTTAATTGTTATTTTCTTACATTATCTTTAAATGTATGTGTGATAAAACTTGCTTATATACACACCAAAATATTTGCTTGTAATTATGCGTTATGATGTGATTCATCTTTTTCTTTTGATGAGCTATACTTTTAATATATATATATAGAATTAACCGGCCCTTGTTTTCTAGTGAGAGAAACTTCAACTTCTCTCTAAACTTTCTTTATCCTTCGTTCATCGAAGAAGGGTGGTTTTAAGTCATTTTTTGACCTAGAATCACCCCTCTACATCTTTTTTCCATTTTCTTTCAATCTAAATAAGTGATTTTCACATATATCTAGTTTTTTCTTTTGTGTTTTTTTTTTTTGATTTCGTCGTCTAAGTTCTAAGTGCAGCGTTGTGTTGTTCGTCGTCTTGTGCATCGTTTGATTTTGCGTCTTGTCGCGGTGTTCGTTTATTTCATATTGAAAGATCGACATCAGTCAATTACAAATTCAACCAATGATTTGGGCGTCAACGTTGAAGATCCGGAAGCACGTGAATTTCGGTGATTTAGGTTTTATCATATTATTTGTAGGCATTTTGCCGTTTTATGCTATTAACTTGGGTGTTGTGATTTTGTTCGCAGATTCACCCTTTACGTTTTTAGTGATGTTTGTATTTGATGTAATCTATCGATTTGAATGAATGAATATCGTCTTGTTTTTGTCATATATATATATGGGTGTTGCTAACTTACACCCACCTAAAAACACTAAGGTGCAAGTTGCAAGCTACACCCACTTGTTATTGACAAAAACACCCTCAACATCTCTTTTAAAACCAGCACTTTAATGATGGGTATTACAGTAACTTGCTTTTTGTTTTATTTTCAAATTTTTTATTTCTTCAAATATACGACAGTTTTGTTTGATTTATGTAACATTGTTGTCCTTGGTTCATGTAACTTTCATAAATTCACAAACAATAACCACAACCATTTTAACTTTGTTGAATCGTTGAGCACAAGAAAATTAGGAATTGTGGTATATAGATGAAACTACTTCTTTTTTTGTACAAGTAACTTTTTTTTTACAAGAAACTAATTTTTTCTAATCATACAAAAGAAACAACGAAGCCACTGTGACGTTGAGTAATATTAACCCAGGAACAAAATAAAAACATGCGATAATTGTCAAACAGATAGTGATGTTTTCTGTTTTAAACTTTACAATAAAATTACAAATTTATCCTTCATCTAAAATTGATTTAAATTAGTAAAACATGGTTTTTTTGTCAATAACAAGTGGGTGTAGCTTGCTAACTTGTACCTTAATGATTTTAGGTAGGTGTAAGTTAGCAGCCCCTATATATATATATATATATATATATATATATATATATATATATATATATATTAAATTAGACCCTCAAGTTATTTTGATGACATTTCATAATTATTTTGCCAAGTAATACTATTTGCTTCATATCATTAATTTTTCTAATGTGGCTCTCTCTCTATATTGCATTGCGACTACCCTCCCTCGTATCCTTCTTGTGTGTCAACCTCCTCATTCTTTATAAAATTTGAGTTATTCACATCTTCCACACTTAACTACACTTTAATATTTTTGTATTTATTCCTCTTTATGTGGCCATAGTTTCATATCAGTCTATTTATTTTATTTGATTCGTTAACCTAATATCTCTTTATCTTGTAAAAAAAAAAAAAAAAACTCTTCATATTAGAAACATATATTGTCCCGTGAGCATAACTCAGTTGGTAGACAATCTGACACTAGAAAACCTTATAATGTGAATTCTAGCCACTAGACAATCTGACAAAAAAAAAGAAACATGTGTTTAAAGAAAAAAAAAATCTGTTATTCTCATTGATAAATATTGTCTACTGTTTTATTATTCCTCTTATATGTGGTCATAGTTTCATAACAGTCTATTTAGATTATTTGATTCGTTAAGACGTTAACCTAATATCTCTTTATATTAGAAACATATGTTTAAAGAAAAAAAGTAACATGTTCTCATTTGATAAATGTCTACTGTTTTATAATAGAGTGAATGACCATTATTATTTCCCAAATCCTTCCATTATCTCGTCAAAAAAGAAAAACTTCTATCATCACTTGCTAAAGTCACGTTCATCATACGTAGACTCCCGTTTGGAGTCAGATCCACGATTTGGGAAATTGATTTTGCAACTAAACATCAAAGAAATTTGTTGAAACCGCGTTTGAGTGTCGGACTCGCGTTTGGAGGCCATCTAATGCGGAACCAAACAGGCACTAAGAAAAAAATGGAAGATTGACCTTGCAGCGACAACGAACCCCCATTTTTGGCGAGAAGGGACGTAAAGAGGTTTCACCATCTTCTTTTTTGGTTTACTTTAATGAAAAACTCTCTTTTTTGTTTTTGCCACAAATACTTCATTAAATTGTTTTTTCTTATCGTCACAAGACACTTTCAAAATAGTGAAGTTAGCAAAGAAAATGAGGATCTAAAACAATAAATACCACTTTTAAATCATATATACATCTTTAGAAAAGAAGATGAGGATCTAAAACAATATATACTTTCTTATTTTTATTTTTCAAAAAAAAAAAATCATATATACATCTTTAGAAAAGTTTTTCCTCAATAACGAAAAATTGTCTTTCTCACTTACAAAGCAAGAAAGTAGACACAATCAATTTCGTCAAACCAAAATTTTATTTCATCCACGATCTCCCCTATATAAATAACTAGTGTAGACCATTGCACGAGGGTAAAAACTCAATTATAAAGTATTTGACAAATAAATATATATTTCAAATCAATTTTGAAATCAATTTATGTCAAAATAAGAGTTGTGAAAATGAGATATGGTTGGTCTCTTTCTTGGCAATCATTGAAACAACTTTTGGACTTTCTTGATGCAGACCTCCGTTAAATTTGTCCACCAATTTGTGAAGGTGATAAAAACACAAGAAGGGGGGTTGAATTGTGTTGGCTTTTTCTTTTTTTTTCTCATAAGATGAAAACACTGATAAGAAGTAGATAGATTTCTAATTCTGAAGTGATGTTCATAACTAGTTGCAGCGGATAAAAGAGAGAGAGAGAGAGAGAGAGAGAGAGAGAAGAAAGACACAAACAATTTATACAGGTTCCTTCCAAAAACCGAAAGTCAGTCCCGTCTCCCTTGCACTTCCAAGGAGAGTTCACTATGTAATATCTGATTACAATTGCTCACTACTAAACATAGTAAGAGACTTCAAATTGCTCAAGCACAACTGCAAGAGACTTCCTATGCTCCTGAACACAATCAACAGTCTTCTATTGCTCAAGCACAACTGCAAGAGACTTCTGAATTCAAACAGAATTACAAGAAAAATGTTTGAGGTTGAACACTTGATATACAATAAGTGGTGTTCACAATAAAAATCAGATACAGACTCTTAAGACTCTAGAATTTCTAAGATATGAGCTTTGATAAGAAGTTCTAAGTGAACTTTGAATGCAGAACAATTTCAACAGAGTTTTGGCTCTTTTAATTCTTGGTATTGTTCTATTGAAACTCTGAGTCTTCACTCTTTTATATAGAGGTGTGAAAGAGACGTTGAATTTCCAGGACATTCAAAATAGAGTCGTTTGAAGCTTTTGATCAATCACCAATGATCCTTTGCCTGATATGGTTATTGTCCTAAGAAGGATCAATTTCAAATGCATTCCCATTGTGAAGGAACATTGTTGCAGGCATAGCTGTTTTTCTTGTCTTGTAGCAGAGACAAAATAGAGTATTGGAGGTAGTGGTTGTACACTTCGTACAAACGTACTTTGTCAACGCTCTTTTGAGGAACAAGCATCCAATGCGTTCAAATCCTTTCAAAATAGCCGTTGCTTCACTTTTCCAGTCTTCTACAATCCTTAGACAAGGTTGAATCCCATAAAACAACTTTTGAAGCCTTAAGTTGCATCCTCTGATGAACTACAACTTTTGGTGATTTTTAGCTTCTGATAGACTTGCTTCTGATGAACTCGCTTCTGACGAACTTGTTTCTGATGACGTCATCACTTCAGGAGCACTTTGTCTTCAGGAGCGCCTTATCTTCAGGAGCAGTTTTCTTCATATGTTTTAAACTTCCTTTTTGTTGATTCCTTTGCTCTTTATTGTTCTTCCAAGACCTTTTTAAGATGTCAATTTTTTGTCTATAGTCCTGTACACTTGAACAAATATTAGCATATTCAATTGACTATTTTGAATACCTTGTTATCATCAAAACTCTTAAGGGTTAATGTTAAACACATTTTGTTCCAACACTTTGAGGTTGGATCTATAACCCAATTTTTTTTCTTCAGATTGAGGTTTATGAAAAGTGGAATCTTATTTTGCGCATGAAGGGGAAGTTTTTGTCGACTTCATAGCGCTAACTAAATTTTATCGCCTAAATGGATATGGTTTAAAGTTGCGGTCGCAGATGCTACTATGGAGTGAAACTACAATTGCACGCATTTTGGTTGTGGTTTTTGTATATAAATGTTAGTTGTTAGTATGTTATGTTAGTTTCCAAGACGTAGCTCAAGTGATGGGCCAAAGACATTTGAATGATTGTGAGCAGGAGAATATTAACTTTGTCATTCACAAATAAATCCTAATATAAAAAAATTATTATTCTTATATCTAATATTATTAAGATGAGTATAATTTTACATTATTATTCTTATGAATAAATTTTGTAAATTTAAAATTTAAGTTGTTTTTGTTCAAATTGTTCATTTTTAAAGAAAAATAAATATCATATTATTAGTTTAAATCCTTGAAAAAAAAGTATTATTAGTTTAAATGTAGTAAAATAAATCTAAAATATCAACTACCTTAATATTGTAATTATATAAAAAAAATATTAAAATAAATACAACAGCTCAAGAATTACCTGTGGGCGTTGAAGAGGCAATTGAAGAGCATTAACTAGTGGGCGTTTTGCATTGTTTATGCTTGCAGCTGTTGATGAGACTATTGTAGAGACATGCACTAAGAGGAAGGACTATTTGTTGAAATGAGTAGTCAATTACTTTTTTTTTTTGAAAGAAGAGTATTCAATTACTTGTACAACTTTTAATTGAAATGAAAATACATACCAGCAAATGAGTATTATTTATTTGACTTTAATTTGTCTCTCTCATAGTTTTTATGATGTGTCATGCTTTGATTGGATGAGACCATATCCTATTTGTTGGTCATGAGACCAACCAAGAATTGCTAGAATAGTTATGCAGATTTAGTAGTCGATGATGACACTCACCGCATTGATGTCGCCGGAAACAACAACTAAGATGGAGACGATGACGACGACGACAGTGACAACCTTGGTCTCGCCGGAAACAACAAAATGACGACGAAGACAACATATACGACGATGACGATGACGTGATAATTCCATTCTTTTCGGTGAAAAATACAACAACATTAACGAGACCCTTAGATTCTTCTTCTCCCCTTCCATACAATAAATCAAATACACAATGTTCAAAACTTTCAATTTTCCAAAATATAATCTGCTTCTTATATTGATCATCGAAAAAGTGATTCCGGAAATAGGGTTGAGTTAATTTATTTATGTGAATTTTGTCTCGTTGTCGTAACTAAGATCACACCCTTTGTGCTTACCCATTATGCTTGCCGTTGTTGTCGTCGTCATCTCTATTGTCTTTATGGTTGATGTTTTCGGCAAGGCCATCGTTGCCGGCGTGGTCATCCTTGTCCTCTCCACACTCGGTGGCATCACAACACAGTGACACACTTTCTCTCTCTTATTTTTTTTTTCTTCACAAATTTTCTTTTTTTCTTTTTTAATGACTAATTCTCTCTCTTCGTCAGTGTCATAACATACATTCTTGGAATTATATTTTAATGCATATGACTAAGTACATGTTTGCTTCTGCGTTATACAAACCACGTTTTCCATAAAATCACACAACTCACATGTTAACGCAAAAGCTTCAAATGCTAGCTTATACTTCTTCCGTTCTAAATTGTATGACATTTTGGACATTTCACACATATTAAGAAATGCAATTAATATTGTGTGGAAAAGAGATATTATGAGTTGTTTTACAAAATTGTCTTTAATAAATAATATGAGAAAAATAAATGAAAGAATTGAAAGAAGAGAGAGTAATAAATAATTAAAGTTATAATAGGAAAAGTAACATTAATGTTGCATTGGTATTTTAAAACGACATAAATTTTGAGACAAATTTTTTTCCCTAAAGCGACATATAATTTGGGACAAAGGGAGTAAAAATTAAGTCAAATTTGCTTTGGAAATCTCGCAGACCTGCGTTTGTGGTTGCAAAACAAACAAGAGGGAAACTCCAAATCATTTCCCTTTCATGTTTTGCAAAACAACGAAAAATAAAGTCAAGCACAACTGGTTTTTCTCATAAATGTTGGGGAGTAGGGGATGATGGGCCTGACTAATTAATGCACACCAATTATGTGAAATAAGTGACAGAGTGAGCACACAAAAAGAAAAAAGTCCTACCGCATAGTCAACGCTTCAAAGTATATAGTTGTATTGACCACAAAGTGCCACGATTCTTTTTCTTTTCTAACCACCAATCTTTGATGATTTTGTTGAAATGGTTTGGTGATGAATTGGTGATATTACGTTAAGAATATCAGATTGGATTGGACATCAAAGGCTTACTCGTGCCTAACATTTTAGCAATATCAATCTATTAGCTTATCGTAACGTGTAAAGTTTACTAAATTTATTCATAGAAATAACATTTCTTAATGAAAAAGGAGAATTTAAAATATTTTAGAGAACCTTTATAATACAATGGTTAATAAGTATTTGCATGTGAATTTAATCTCATCCTCACGATATCTTTATTCCCCGTGTTGCCATGTATGTCAACATCAAGCGAGGACAATGACATTTTGTTTTGTTTTCCAAAAATGTGTTTGCATTGTTAGTTAGAGTGTTGGAATTTGGATTAAGTAGTTATTATTTTTCAGCATCACTAACTTTTTTTCCTCTGAGCTTTATCTATACTCCTAGGTAGTAAGAAGAGCTTGCAGATACACAGACACAGGAGAAGGTTGAAAATGGCAGGTGGAGGGTTTGCCATTGATGCACCTTCCAATGGCTTTGATGGAAAGATAACACTCTCAGTTATCATTACTTGTATCGTTGCTGCATCTAGTGGACTCATTTTTGGATATGACATTGGGATTTCAGGTTTTCTTCCTTTTTGTTTTTTCATTATAAAGTATCCAATTAGACCATGTTTTTTGCTTTCTAAAGTATCTTGTATTCTGCTACATCAATCATTGCTCAAAAATTGAATGATTTGATCATATAACTCGAGAATTAAACTCGACTCAGCAAGGTGTTTGTTTCTGTAGAAAATTCTAAAAAAATTGTACCTATAAAATGTCAAAATCATTAAAGAAATTAACATAATTGCACAAGCTTAATCATCCAATTTAAAACTATTATAGTAGAACAAATCTAAATAGGTTTTGGACAAAGTCTAATTGCATTTTAATCATGATGCTATACATTATTTTTACATTTTATCTTCAAAATGTACTTGGAGAAGAACCAAAGTCATAAAGCTCACCCTTTTTACTAATGAAAAATGTTATCAAATTCAGGAGGTGTTACAACAATGGTGCCATTTCTCAATAAATTCTTCCCAGATATTCTAAGAAGGGCAGCTGGTACTGAAGTAAACATGTACTGTGTGTATGACAGTCAAATGTTAACATTATTTACGTCTTCTCTATATCTTGCTGCGTTAGTGTCAGCTCTTGTCGCTAGCAAAGTCACTGCAGCTATCGGTCGGAAAAACACCATTATGTTGGGTGGTGCCATCTTTCTTGCTGGTGCTGCTATTAATGGAGGTTCTGAAAATACTGCTATGCTCATCCTTGGTCGCATTCTTCTTGGTTTTGGGGTCGGTTTCACTAGTCAAGTAAGGGAACATATACAATTAAACACATTTGTTAATCGTAGTCCAACTTCGTCAACAATATAAAATTTCTATTGTACAAAACCAATGAGACCATTTCCCCCTTATTTAATTTAACTTTTAGCCGCAATTTTAAATAGCAATGTTGCCGCGATGCTTGTTCTTAAAGAGAATTGTGATCAAATATAGTTGTATCGTGGTCACAGGGACATAAAAATCATAATGTTGTGGTTCAAATTTTGATAGCATTCTTTATTTAAAATTTTTCAACTAAATTTGCTTGCTATATGTATTACATGATGCAATTGGAAAAGGCGACTCCACTATACCTTTCTGAAATCGCTCCACCAAAATGGCGAGGTGCTTTCAGCACAGGCTTCCAATTCTTCTTAGGAATTGGTGTGGTTGCTGCAGGTTGCATAAATTACGCGACTGCCAAGCACACATGGGGCTGGCGACTCTCTCTTGGACTAGCAGTGGTGCCTGCAGCCGTGATGACAATTGGTGCCTTCCTCATATCCGACACACCCAGCAGCTTGGTTGAACGTGGCAAGATAGACCAAGCCAGGAAAGCATTGCAGAAAATCAGAGGATCCTCCATCGATGTTGAGCCGGAGTTAGAAGAACTCATTAAGTGGACAGAAGTTTCGAAATCAGTGCAAGAAGAGCCATTTATGACCATATTCGAGAGACAATATCGACCTCACTTAATCATGGCATTTGCAATCCCATTCTTTCAACAGTTTACGGGAATCAACATTGTCGCTTTCTATTCACCAAATCTCTTTCAATCCGTGGGTTTAGGAAACAATGGTGCTTTACTTTCTGCCGTTATTCTTGGACTTGTCAACCTTGCTTCTATCCTAGTCTCAACCGCTTTTGTGGATCGGTTTGGTCGAAGATTCTTGTTCATTGCGGGTGGCATTCTAATGCTTGTCTGTCTGGTAAGCAAATTAAGCAACCATATGTGTATAATATTATTTATATTTATTTATTGTTCTAGTATTTTCATACTCTCAACTACTAAAAAAATGAAATAACTGCAGAAAGGTTGCGGTACTAATGCTTTTTCCGTCTCTAAATTTTCGTCCTTATTTTAATTTCTCCGTCTAGTCGTTATACCTGTGTTATTGGTACTAATAATTATAATTTGTGTTGACACTTTGAAAGATCGCGGTGTCTGCTTTGCTAGCTTTGGCGACTGGTGTTGATGGTGCAAAGCACATGTCAAAGGGAAATGCAACATTGGTATTGGTTTTACTATGTTTCTACGCCGCAGGTTTTGGTTGGTCTTGGGGTCCACTCACCTGGCTAATTCCAAGTGAAATTTTCCCCTTAAAAATCAGAACAACTGGACAAAGTATAGCAGTTGGTGTACAATTCATAATCTTGTTTGTGTTATCACAAACATTCTTGACAATGCTATGCCACTTCAAGTTTGGTGCTTTCTTGTTCTATGCATTTTGGGTTGCAGTGATGACTCTATTTATCATTTTCTTTTTGCCTGAGACCAAAGGAATTGCTTTGGAGTCAATGTATATTATATGGGGCAAACATTGGTATTGGCGGCGGTTTGTTAAAGGAGATGTTGACAAGGACAATCTTCCATGAAGAAAATAGTTCAATCACTTCATATTCTATGTAAAGTTATTTGTATGCAAATTGATTATAGGTGTTGGCTCTGCTACACTTCTTATAGATATGAAAATAATTGCTTGAAAGATCATATTAGTGTATTATATAAGTTTATGTAATCCCTTTTTAGTTAGAGTTCAAGTTGATGCTTATGGCTTTCAAAGTTTATGATAAAAACTTAGGTTTAGTCTTTTGTGCAGAGGTTATTATCAAGGATAAAATGCAGGGTTTGTTCTGTTCTGGTGGAGGCTGTTATTTTGAACAAAAGCTTCTATACATATTGAGAACTTATAAGAGCTTATGTAAGTAAGGCAAATATAATTTGGCCTTTTAGAATTTGATATTTTGATGTTTTTGAGCTGACTGTATTTCTGTATGTAACCAATCACTAGGTGTGTAGCCAAACTCTATTTTGGCTAATCTTTAGCATAAGACTAGTCTCTTGCAATATAATAACCAATACAATTATTTTGTTAAAACAAATTAGACTTAAATGTATTTTCGCTCGCTCTATTTTGCCTAAACTAAATCTTATTGTTCCTAAACTAAAGTTTTAGTCCCCATATTTATAAATTGAGTTCATATGTTAAAATTTATGTATAGGAGAGGAGATGGCTTTCTGTAGTAAAAAAATTTGATTTGAATAGTTTCTACAATAAAAATTTCTGGTTTCATTTAACAAAAAAAATTCAATATATGTTAATGTGAATTTAGTAGGTATTTGTCAATGTCAACTATACGAATATACCGTGCATTTTGTTTGTACTTCATCTGTCTCTGTTCGTCTTATGTAGAGTTCGAATTTTTAATAAATTTTTCCTGATTCAAAAAAAAAAAAACTATATGAATGACTTTCTATGATTAAAAAACTTATTTGAATGGTTGACACAACAACAATTTTCGTTTCATTTTCTCAAAAAAATCGTTTCATTTAACCAAAAAAAAATTCATTATGTTAATGTGTATTTATTAGGCAAATGTCAACGATATGAATGCCTTTCTATGATAAAAATTTGATCTGATTTGTTTTCCAATAACAGGACACGTGGCATTGGCATTGTTAGGGCATTTTAGGTTGCCACGTGGATTAGCCATTGGTTATGTTCAAATGTATGTATAGTGGATGGATAGTGTATTTCCCTAAAATCAATTTCCTATCCCGCTATTCCAAAACCGTGTCTTGCTCTCATAACCGGTCTCACTCTTTCATAATCTTAAAATCAATTTTACTGTTAATTTTAATTTCTCAAGCACTTCAATCAATATCTTCCAAAAACTAGATTTAAGATTTCTCAAGCTCTTCAATCAATTTCTCAAGCTCTTCAAGGTATGCTTATCTTCCCTTCAGATTCGAGGAAACTCAGTTTTTTTTTTTTTTTTTTTTTTTTTTTTTTTTTTTTTTAAATTTCTCAAGCTTTTTAAGGTATCACCATTCACTCTCTCTATTACAATATGTATTCTCTTCAACAAATCAACCATGTTTCCATAAACTTGTACCTGATTCTTAGTTCAATTTTAGGATTTATTTTATTTTACTTATTAAGGTTTTTGGTGTGCTTAACTACCTAGACCTGGATTCACGTTTGCTGTTGAAATGTAGTGGCGGGTTTTTGCTGTTCCAATTGGGTGTACATTGTGGTTTGTGTTATATTAGGGTTTTTATTGATTTGTTATGTATTGACTGGTGCTAGTCACAACCAATACCAAAATTGCCCTCTTCATGTAAATTTTTAAAAACCCATCTTTTATGATCATTCTGAACCCTTACCCTCTTTCATCCACAAATCATCATAGATGTGCAACCAATATCTGAATCAACATCTTTGTTATTGATCTGTACTATATTCACAAAGGTTAGTGAATTTCATGAATTTCATTTTCGATGAGTTTCTATTTGTTTATTGTTTGTTTTGGTATAAGATATGCCTGTCAATTTGATTTTAAGTGAGAGGTTAGTGTAAATTAAGTTTACGTGTATGTATATAAAAGGGGTTAGTGTAGTTTACATATGTAGGTTAATGTAAATTCAAGTTTACGTATGTTCAATTTAGGTTAGTGTAAATTCAGTTTACTTACATTCAATCCAAGTTAATGTAAATTAAGTTTACTTATGTTCAATTTAGGTTAATGTAAATTTAGTTTACGTATGTATATAAGAGGTTAGTGTAAATTCAGTTTACTTACGTTCAATTTAGGTTAATGTAAATTAAGTTTATTTACGTTCAATCTTGGTTAATGTAAATTAAGTTTACTTATGTTCAATCTAGGTTAATGTAAATTCAGTTTACTTACGTTCAATCTAGGTTAATGTAAATTAAGTTTGTAAATTCAGTTTACTTACGTTCAATCTAGGTTAATGTAAATTAAGTTTACTTATGTTCAATTTACTTTAATGTAAATTTAGTTGATTTGAAATTTTTATTTTAGTTAAAGGGTATATTAGTCATTCTGGGGTGTAACTTGTTTTTTTTGGGGTGTGACTAGCACCAATCTTATGTATTTGGGTGTGAATTATTTGGGTGCGAACTATTTGTATTCGGTTTTTATGGCTTGCGTCGCAACTTGTGTGGAGGCTGGTTAATAAAATTTGTTGTTTAAAAGAACGATTTGTGATTTGGGGGAATCTTGATATATATTGTTAAATTTTGATCTTTCATTTAATTGAGTTATGAGTTTTTTTATATGATGTTGAACTATTGTAGTTTATGTTTATCGGTCTATGTAACTTTGTTTGTAATGGGACAGAAGGGGGCAGAAGGCTTGGCTTGATGACAGTAGTTTCAGATTGAATTTATCATTTGGTGTTGTAAAATTGATGGATGAGGGGATTGAATTTTTGTTTGTAATGTAGGAATTTTAGGTGCTGTGTTGCTTCGGTGGGTGGATTGTTTTCTTTTTCCTTTGTACTGTTTGAAAAGAAAAAAAAGTCTATG
Source organism: Medicago truncatula (assembly GCF_003473485.1). Lineage (NCBI taxonomy): Eukaryota > Viridiplantae > Streptophyta > Magnoliopsida > Fabales > Fabaceae > Medicago > Medicago truncatula. Next base: position 37,085,950 of record NC_053044.1, read on the forward strand.
TAACTTTGTTGTGTTTTGTGTTGTTCATGTGTGATGATGATCTTTTTAACATTTGGTCTATTTTAGAGTTAAAAGACCTTTTAGAATGTTTAGTTGTTAATGTCACAAATTATAAATTGTCCAGTTTCTTTGCAAAAATGATTGATTGTCAATTGGTTAGCACTAAGAAATGAGAAAAGAAAAGAGAGCGAAAATGATATGTCCATTGATTTGATCTGTTTACTCTTGAATTATTAATTTTTATTTAAATCAAATATGTATTATTGAATATAAATTTTAGGATTTGAATTTATCTCAAGCTCGTTAAAAAATTAATTTTGTGGCAATTTTGTAAAAAAAAAGCTTATAAATCTCGCCCGAAAAGCGTGGTAAATATTTTAAAGCAAATTAAATTATTAATGTTGTGGCAAATAAGCCCATAATCGTTTGAAAAGTGTTGAGCATTGAAATTTAAAAGTCATCATTGAATATAAGGGTTTGCTTAATTTCGTTCGAAAATCGTTGGAAAATTTAACTTAAATCTGTTAGGTATCTGAATAACATAATATTATAGACAACTAAGATGAGAAAATCGTTGGAAAATTTAACTTAAATCTGTTAGGACCAACCAAGAATTGCTCAAATAGTTAACCCCTACGGATTTAGTAGTCGTCAACCCACATATAGACATCACCGGAAACAGCAACTAAGACGGAGACGATGATGACGACGACAGTGGCAACCTTGGTCTTGCTGGAAACAACAAAATGACGACGAAGACAACATATACGTTAATGACGACAATGTGATAGTTCCATTCTTTTTAGTGAAAAAAATCCGTTATTTGCATCCAAAAAACATTATAACAACATTATAGAGACCCTTCGATTCTTCTTCTCCCCTTCCATACAAATACACAATGTTCAAAACTTTCAATTTTCCAAAATATAATCTGCTTCTCATATCTGATCATTGAAAAAGTGATTATGAAAATAGGTTTGAGTTAGTGTAATTATGTGAATTTCGTACTCACTGTCAAAACTAAGACCACACCCTTTGTGCTTACCCATTATGCTTTCTGTTGTCGTCGTCGTCATCTCTATTGTCTTTATGGTTGATGTTTCCGGCGAGGCCATCGTTGCTGGCGTGGTCATCGTTGTCCTCTCCACACTTGGTGGCATCACAACATAGTGACACACCTTCTCTCTCTTCTATTTTTTTCAAAGATTTTCTCTTTTTCTTTTTTAATGACTAATTATCTCTCTTAATTGCTTGTGATGTGTCATGCTTTGGTTGGATGTGACCAAATCCCATTTGCTGGTCATGTGACCAACTAAGAATTACTTTTAGTTGTCTGCCTTCGTCGCTGTCATAGTACACATTCTTGACGACTAAGTACATGTTTGCTTCTACGTTTTACAAACCACGTTTTCCATAATACCACACAACTCACCAAGTTAACGCAAAAGCTTCAAACGCTAGCTTATAGAAATCATGACAGTTTTGCTTTGGAAATCCTGCAGACATGCATTTGTGGTTGCAAATTCCAAATCAAACAGGCACTAAAACAAACAAGAGGGAGCTTTCATTTCCCTGTCATGTTTTGCAAAACAACGAAAAATAATTTTTTTTTTTCATAAATGTTGGGAGGTGGGGGATGATGGGCTTGACTAATTAATGCACACCAATTATGTGAATATGAGTGACAGAGTGAGCACACAAAAAGAAAAAATCCTACGAGTTTCTTTTCTAACTAACAATCTTTGATGTTTTTGTTGTAATAGTTAGCCTAACATTTTAACAATATCAATCTATTAGCTTAACGGTAACGTGTAAAGTTTATTAAATTTATTTCTAGAAACAACATTCCTTAAAATATAAGGATGATAGTTTTATTCTTAGGTATTTAGAAAACGATCTTTGATTTAATATTAAAATATTGGAAATTGCTAAATGTTACGGGAGATTCTATGCAAGAAAAGAAAGAATCATGTGTGGCATCGTGTAATTCTTTTTCAAATAATAACCACCCCTATCCCATGTATGGTTAGCCAGAACTTAATTGGTCAAATCCCCTATTTTTATGGATTCTTATATTTCTTGCGTATATAATTCTTACTAAATAGCATTGCACTAAAATATTTTAGAGAACCTTTATAATATGATGATTAATAAGTATTTACATGTGAATTTAATCTCATCCTACACCAAGCGAGGACAATGACATTTTGTTTTGTTTTCGAAAAATGTGTCTGTTAGTTAGAGTGTTAGAATTTGGATTTAGTAGTTATTATTTTTCAGCATTACTAACTTTTTTTCCTCTGAGCTAATTTATCTATACTCCTAGGTGGTAAGAAGAGCTACTAATTGGAAAGCAGATACACAGAGAGGACAAGGTTGAAAATGGCAGGTGGGGGATTTGCCATTGATGCACCTTCGAATGGCTTCGACGGAAATATAACACTCTCGGTTATCATTACTTGTATCGTTGCTGCATCTAGTGGACTCATTTTTGGATATGACATTGGGATTTCAGGTTTTCTTCCTTTTTGTTTTTTCATTATAAAGTATCCAATTAAAATGTCAAAATCATTAGAGAAATTAACATAATTGCACAAGCTCAATAATCTTCAAATTTAAAACTTTTAGTAGTACAATTGGACAAAGTCTAATTGCATGATGCTATACATTAGTTTTACATTTTATCTTCAAAATGTACTTGGAGAAGAACCAAAGTCATAAAGCTCACCCTTTTTACTAATGAAAAATGTTATCAAATTCAGGAGGTGTTACAACAATGGTGCCATTTCTCAATAAATTCTTCCCAGATATTCTAAGAAAGGCAGCTGGTACTGAAGTAAATATGTACTGTGTGTATGACAGTCAGATGTTGACGTTGTTTACGTCCTCTCTGTATCTAGCTGGGTTAGTGTCAACTCTTGTAGCTAGCAAAGTCACTGCAGCTATCGGCAAAGTCACTGCAGCTATCGGTCGAAGAAATTCCATCGTGTTGGGTGGTGCCATCTTTCTTGCTGGTGCTGCTATTAATTGCGGTTCTGAAAATATTGCTATGCTCATCCTTGGTCGTATTCTTCTTGGTTTTGGGGTCGGTTTCTCTAGTCAAGTAAATGAACATATACAATCATACACATTTGTTAATAGTAGTAGTTCAACCTCGTCAACAATATAAAATTTTCTATTATACATAAGCAATGAGACCATTTCCCCTTTTTTTAGTTTAACTTTTAGCCGCAATTTTAAATAGCAACGTTGCCGCGATTCTTGTTCTTAAAGATAATTGGGATCAAATATAGTTGTATCGTGGTCGCTGGGACATAAAAATCATAATGTTGTGGCCCAAATTTTAATAGCATCCTTTATTTAAAATCTTGCTACTAACTTTTAACTTAATAAACCTTGTTTAAAATAAATTTGCTTGCTAATTGTATTACATGATGCAATTGGAAAAGGCGGCTCCACTATACCTTTCTGAAATTGCTCCACCAAAATGGTGAGGTGCTTTCAGCACAGGCTTCCAACTCTTCTTAGGAGTTGGCGTGGTTGCATAAATTACGCGACTGCCAAGCAAACATGGGGCTGGCGACTCTCTCTTGGACTAGCAGTGGTGCCTGGAGCCGTGATGACAATTGGTGCCTTCCTCATATCCGACACACCCAGCAGCTTGGTTGAACGTGGCAAGATAGACCAAGCCAGGAAAGCATTGCAAAAAATCAGAGGATCATCCATTGATGTTGAGCCCGAGTTAGAAGAACTCTTTAAGTGGACAGAAATTTCGAAAGCAGTGCAACAAGAGCCATTTATGACCATATTTGAGAGACAATATCGACCTCACTTGGTCATGGCATTTTCAATCCCATTTTTTCAACAGTTTACAGGGATCAACATTGTCGCTTTCTATTCACCAAACCTCTTTCAATCTGTGGGTTTAGGAAACAACGGTGCTTTACTTTCTGCCGTTATTCTTGGACTCGTCAACCTTGCTTCTATCCTAGTCTCAACTGCTTTTGTCGATCGGTTTGGTCGAAGATTCTTGTTCATTACGGGTGGCATTCTATTGCTTGTCTGTCTGGTAAGCAAATTAAGCAACCATATGTGTATAATATTATTTATATTTATTTATTGTTCTAGTATTTTCATACTCTCAACTACTAAAAAAATGAAATAACTGCAGAAAGGTTGCGGTACTAATGCTTTTTCCGTCTCTAAATTTTCGTCCTTATTTTAATTTCTCCGTCTAGTCGTTATACCCGTGTTATTGGTACTAATAATTATAATTTGTGTTGACACTTTGAAAGATCACGGTGTCTGCTTTGCTAGCTTTGGCGACTGGTGTTGATGGTACAAAGCACATGTCAAAGGGAAATGCAACATTGGTATTGGTTTTACTATGTTTCTACGCCGCAGGTTTTGGTTGGTCTTGGGGTCCACTCACCTGGCTAATTCCAAGTGAAATTTTCCCCTTAAAAATCAGAACAACTGGACAAAGTATAGCAGTTGGTGTACAATTCATAATCTTGTTTTTGTTATCACAAACATTCTTGACAATGCTATGCCACTTCAAGTTTGGTGCTTTCTTGTTCTATGCATTTTGGGTTGCAGTGATGACTCTATTTATCATTTTCTTTTTGCCTGAGACCAAAGGAATTGCTTTGGAGTCAATGTATATTATATGGGGCAAACATTGGTATTGGCGGCGGTTTGTTAAAGTAGAAGTTGAAAAGGACAATCTTCCATGAAGTAAATATGCTGCATAAGATTAGCTGTGTATCCAAACTCCATTTTGGTTAATCTTTAGCATATATTCCGAATAAGACTAGTCTATTGTATTAATCAATACAATTATTTTGTTAAAAACATTAGACCTAAATGTACTTTTAGTCTCTCTATTTTGTTTAAATTAATGTTTTTTTCCGGTCAAGTAGCCTAGTGTCTGGAACTCGCACATTTTAAATGTAAAAAAGTGAGATGTATTTCTAAATCGAGTTTTTGGTTGCATGTTTCACAATTTTTAGGATTTCCCACCCAATACCAAATTTTGAGGGTTTTATTATGACATTTTTACTGACCAATTAATAAAAAGAAAAACTAATAGTAATGTAATTTCAATTTTGAATGTCTTTTTTTTTTTTTTTTTTGAATAGCATCAACTTGCCTATATGAGAGTTGCATTGATGAATGTTTTCTTCTTCTTTTAATGTCGATATATTAGAGTGGCATTGCTGAATAATATGTAAATCTTAAGAATATTTCTAACTTTAATAAGCTATGACGATTCAACTCGCCTAAAGTCGTAAACTTCTACTTTAAAAGAATTATAAGAAAAAACAGGATTTAATCATGGCTTGGTATGGATGCAAATGAAACAATGCTGAAATAATGACAACGACTTGAAGGAAATAAATCAAAACTAAAAGTTTAAAATTGAATGACACTCTTTTACCAATTCTTTTCAATAAATTAAAAGGAATTGAAGCTGATTTTGTTGACAGATTGAAAGGAAACCGATAGTGATAGCTGCCTTTTATACGATAGCCAAACCAGATTATCTGCGGCCAACACTTTACCTTACGCGTTCACGAGAAAATCTAAGTTTTAAGCCAACATCACTGCGTCAACCCAATTGAGTTTTTTTTATGGTCGTTGATTTAAGAACATACTGTCTAATTTTTAACATAATTATTAATTTGTTTTGAAATGAAAACTATCGAAAGTTAAAATTTTGAACTACTTGATCTTATATTTCAACAACTATAAATGTGAAAACTGTAAACGGTTTTTGCAGGAACGCTGATCCTAATGGATAGGAAGTTGAAAGTTTCGGCAACTTTTTATTTTATGTTAAAAACGTCAGCCCCTGCTCTTGTAGCTACAGATTTCCTTCACAATAAAAAAAAAAAGTAGCTACAAATTTGAATTCTAATTTTTAGGTATACTTTTGACAAAAAAAAAAAACAATATTCATTCATTTGATATAATACATTATACATCAATTCAATACAAATTTAAAGTCTCTAAAAACAAAAATGATGAATTTGCAAACAAACACTTATCATCCATGTTAACAACATAAAACGACACATTACATACGCCTACAAATATGAATATATTCAAGCCACTAAAAAACTCAAGTTCCCGGATCCGCAACGTTGACGACACAAAAGTCATTGATTTGATTTGTACTTGTTCAAAACTAATCTTTTAAGCTGAATCAAATAACACCCAATCTAAGAGGGAAAATAAAAAACACCGCACAAAGACGAGAAATCAAAATAAACAAAGCCGTTTTAGAAGATAAAATCACGAAAACAAACTAAAGAAAATTGAACATTATGTGAAAATAACTTTTTTAACTAAAAGAAAGGAAAACAATTCGGAGTGGTAATTTCAGATCAAAATTGACCGTAAATTGCCCCTCTTTGATAGATCAACAAGAAAAAAAATTGTGACGGCTAAGATTTAAAAAAGGGAAGAAAGAGAGATAGTTTTTTTAGGTATTTAATATTTGATATCATTATCCTCTTTTTAATTTTTTTAAGGAAGGATCAATTTATTTTATGAACCTTGAATTGGTACAATGGTTTCATAATCACGGAAACGCCAAAACTCTTCTCAAATATTTTACTAACACTATTGGATTTCCAGATTTTTTAGTGGAGTTCGAATCCCGAACACTCCATTTTTCTATATTTAAAAATTTGTGAGCTCTTCTCACTAGGATCCTTGACAAAAAAAAAAAAAAAATCAAATTTAGGGAGAATTGAGAAGAGTCGAATTAAAAATAAACTAAAACTTTAATTAAAGTAATAGAAAATTATTAAAGTAAAACTTTTATCTTTTCGATGGTTAAATATGAATTTAGCTTTTGATTTTTATTTTTGTTGGCTCAACTCTCCTCAAAGTTTGAGTTTTGTCACTAATAATTTTATTCTTGTTCTTTTATTTTTGTTATAACGTTGATTTTGTTCTATGACTATTGTAATTTCTTGAATTCTATCATTATTATTATGCTGGTTGGGATTCTTAGTTGGTAGTAATATATTTTATTTTGCAATAGGAAATATACTTATATTTAAGATCGAAATATAATTGAAAAAAATAAATAACATTTCATTAAAAACTAAATATATGACATTCTAAAAACAAGATTGAGTGTGTCCAATTAAATATCCTAAATCATGTCTTATTGCCGGTCTTGCGCTGGAATTTGGAAGATAAAGCTTAGTGGGCGAGTGACCAAGTAAACACAAACTTTTGAATCAAGAGTATTTGAATGAGATAGTAAAGACTCTCTTTTAATTTGTTTGTAAATGTAATAGATTTAGATCTTTTGAAAGAAAATTTTATCTTTTGTTATGATTTCATCTGACGTAAAGGATTAATCTGTATAGTTACACGCGAATGATACTCTATTAAAAAATACAAAATTTAAAGCCTTTAACCGAATGGTGTACTATGAGTTGACCCGTACAATTTTGATTCATTCCTATTCCATGAGGGTAGTCATTGTCAGATCTTAGTAAAGGAATAACGACTGGATTTGATTTAGTTATTTATTTAAAAATTAAAAATAAACTAATAATTATAAGAATTATTATTTTTTAAACAATTTCAAAACATGCAATAATAGAAAACTTTTTTTTCTCTGCTTGTTACTTTCATGCTAATTTTGACATTTCTAGTAATAAAACTGGCTTTCGAAAGAAAATAAAATAAGTCTTAATAGTAGATACTTTATTTGTATAAATATAAGCAAGAGTTTGATACACACTCAAAGCTAAACAAACAAAAAAAATATACAGTCAATAAATCACAACTAATCATATGTACGACTTTAAAACTATTTATTATTAAAATCAAATAATATCAATTCTATGACAATTATGATTGATTTACGGTGTAAATTTTTATTTTTTTTTGGTCAAGTAGCCTAGTGGCTAGAGCTCACACAATTAAATTGTGGAGAAGTGGAGTGTCCGGGGTTCGAACCCGACCCCTGCATATAAAATGCAATATCCCTACCAATTGAGCTAAGTTCACGGGAATAAAATTATTTACACCAACGCAACATATGTTATAAATCTTAAATAATAAAAATAATATTTATTTAAATTAAATGAGACTGCAATAGCTTACAGGTTAAACCACCATCGTATAGTTGAGTTGGCTTAAGAATGTAATTACTAATATTGTATTAAATTAAACCCATTAATAGTCAACTAACAGGACATCAATTACCTGATTGGACACTTAATTTCTGGTGTAATTATATAACCTTTGCTAGACTGTGCAATAGAAGACTTCAACCCTATATAGTGAATTGGTATTGAGTATTTGTGTTAGCGTATGGATTACATTTGCAAATGTCAAATGATGAAGTGTTAATTAGTTAATACCAACTATTTTTTTTCATAGGTTTTCTTTATATCAGATGTAATTTTATTTGATGCATCTCAGACATTAGAATATAAATATCTCTCCTAATCATGATTCAAATCTTGATTTGTCATATTGTGGAAGTATAACTCTTACCTCTATACCCACTCCTTGTTGGGAAACCATAGAAACTATCTATTAATAAAAGATTGAACAAATACAATCATATGTTACACACAAAAAAAAGTTGTCATCACATTTGCATTGCGTGCATGTGTTGTACTGAAGTATTATAATCAACTCTTGCTTAAATAATGTACCACAACTAGCAAAGCAAGTAATACATTAAATTTAATAATCAACTTGGTGTTATGATTAACAAGATTATCGCCTAATAGAATGACAATTCTATTATAGGAATAAAAAAGTCCTAGTATGTTTCATCCACATACATCTAGTTAAAGACAAACGACCATGCAAACCCTTAGCCTATAAATTAGTTGCCCTACTTCTAATTATGAGCACCCTAACCAGCACAGACTTAAACTAATTACTGAAATCCATAGAAGAAAAAAAAAAGGTATTTCAAAAATGGCTGGTGGGGTATTTGCTGTGGATAGTACACCAGATGCTGCTGTCAATATTGTTGGCAAGTTAACACTTTCAATCATCATTACATGCATCGTTGCTGCTTCCAGTGGTCTTCTTTTTGGATATGACATTGGAATTTCAGGTTCACTTTGTTACAAATGAATTGTGACACCTTATTATATTTATTAGACATAATTGAATTACATTAGCAATCAAAATTATTGTCGAAATTTATTCTCATGATTTTGTTGTGAAAATGTCGAATTTTCAGGAGGTGTCACAACGATGGTGCCGTTTCTTCAAAAATTCTTTCCAGATATTCTAAGGAAGGCAGCTGGTGCTGAAGTGAATATGTATTGTGTGTATGATAGTCAAACATTGACATTATTTACGTCTTCTCTTTATCTAGCTGGATTAGTGTCATCCCTTGCAGCTAGCAAAGTTACCGCGTGGTATGGTCGAAGAAACGTCATCATAATAGGTGGTGCTCTCTTTATTGCCGGTGGTGCTATTAATGGTGGTTCGGAAAATATTCCCATGCTCATTTTGGGTCGTGTTTTTCTCGGGTTTGGGGTTGGTTTCACTAATCAAGTAAGTCTACGGATGCAAAATACAATTTCATGAGATAATTAGTTTTTAATTTGATATAATATGACTAAAAATCATTAATGTTGTATTGAACTTTAAAAATGATAAAGTAAATAGAAACAAATTTTTTATGTAAAGCAGCAATGAAAAAGAATGGAGGGCGTAGTTTAGTATCCCTTCATGTTCGTTTTACCTATGCCTCATTATAAATCTTTTGAGATTTTTTCTTAACATTTTTTAAGACTCTTTTCAAATTTTCAATTAATTATTTCTTTTTATCACCATACTCATATTTTTAGGCTGCACCGTTATATCTATCTGAAATTGCTCCCCCAAAATGGCGAGGCGCTTTTAGTACCGGCTTTCAATTCTTTTTGGGAGTTGGTGTAGTCACTGCAGGCTGCATAAACTATGGCACCGCTGAGCACACATGGGGATGGAGACTTTCGCTTGGACTTGCAGTGGTTCCTGCAATAGTGATGACAATTGGTTCCTTCCTCATATCGGACACACCCAACAGCTTAGTTGAACGTGGTAAACTCGAGCAAGCTAAAAAAGCCTTACGCAAAATTAGAGGATCCTCAGTTGATATTGAACCTGAGTTAGAAGAACTTATTAAGTCAATAGAACTTGCAAAATCGGTTAACCAAGAGCCCTTTAAAACCATATTAAAAAGGGAGTATCGACCTCACTTGGTGATGGCATTTGCAATCCCATTTTTCCAACAACTTACCGGGATCAACATCGTCGCTTTCTATTCACCTAACCTCTTCCATTCTGTGGGCTTGGGACGTGACGGCGCTTTAATTTCCGCCATTGTACTTGGATCCGTTAGCCTTGTGTCTAACGTTATCTCTGCCGGTATTGTTGATCGATTTGGTCGAAGATTCCTGTTCATAACTGGGGGTATTATGATGTTTGTCTGCTTGGTAAGCGAAATAACAACCTAACTTACTATTTATTAAATTTATTTTCAGTCCTAACAAACTATAATATTCATGTGTCACCTACTAATTAAATTGTTTGAACAATGTGAAGATTGCTGTGTCCATTGTGCTAGCAGTGGTGTCTGGTGTTGACGGTACAAACGACATATCCAAGGGGAATGCAATATTAGTATTGGTGCTATTATGTTTATACTCTGCTGGTTTTGGTTGGTCATGGGGTCCTCTAACATGGCTTATTCCAAGTGAGATTTTCCCAGTAAATATAAGAACCACAGGACAAAGCATAGCTATTGCTATACAATTCATAATAGTATTTGTGCTATCACAAACATTCTTGACAATGTTATGTCACTTTAAGTTTGGAGCCTTCTTGTTCTATGCTGGTTGGGTTGCTGTGATGACTCTTTTTATTATATTTTTCTTGCCTGAGACTAAAGGAATTCCTTTGGATTCAATGTACACCATATGGGAAAAACATTGGTTTTGGTGTCGATTTGTTAAAGGAGAAGATCGTCAAGAAAATCATCCATGAAGTTTGTAAGTAAAGGATGAAAAATTATTTATGTTTTGTGTAAATTGTATAATTTGAAACACCATTTACCACTTTAAATATTAGTTATACTCCCTCCGTCCCAAATTGTATGACGTTTTGGGCATTTCACACATATTAAGAAATGCAATTAATATTGTGTGGAAATGAGATATTATGAGTTGTTTTACAAAATTGTCCTTAATAAATAATATGGGAAAGATAAATGAAATAATTGAAAGAAGATGGAGTAATAAATAGTTAAGGTTATAATAGGAAAAGTAACATTAATGTTGCATTGGTATTGTAAAGCGACCTATAATTTGGGACAAATCTTTTCTCCTAAAGCGACATACAATTTGGGACGGAGGGAATATATTTTATAAAAGTCAATGCCAATGTATCATATTCTATGCAAATTCTGTATTGACTTTATAAAAATTAATCAACAATAGAAAATGTATTCACTAGTGTCTTAAAAATTAAAAATAATTTGTTGATGTTTTCTAGTGTTTAAATAGTTTATATTAGTTGATTTTTTTATCTCTAATTGTGTTATTGTCAATTATTAATAAACGACACAACCATTCGAAAACTAGAGAAATGTGAAAAAGCTAACCATGTGTACCGATTAAATATGGTTTAAAAATGAAAATAAAATATCTTGAAAAGGGTTGTCCCCGCGAGCTTAGCTCAGTTGGCGAAGACATTGCATAATTTATGCAGGGGCAGGGGTTCGAATCGAACCCTGACATCCCACTTCCCCACACATTATAAATGTGGAGCTCCAGCCATATTAAATGTTTTTATTTCCAATTGAAACTTTTTTTCTCCTAAGGATTTAGATTTTGTAAATTTATTGATCTGTTAACAAAAGATGACAAAATAAGTGGAAAGATGAAGAAGTTAGGGTTTCAATTATATTAATAGCCAATAACCTAGGTCCAATTGACTATTATCATACATCTTCGTGCAAATTTACGATGCGTTAACAGGAACCATCGAGAGTTTCTCATTTAGAAAATGAAAAACTGCACTCAATAGTTAATAATATAAACACAAAACATAAAATATTTTAACACTCTCCCTCAAGTTAAATCTTGTTAATCTTACAAGAAACTTGATATTTAGCGACAACAAAAAACCGTAGGTTTGACCATAGGTATAACACCAAATACCTATACGTACGACAGTTTTTTTGATTTGGTCCATCAGAAATAATTAGATGGTTTAAATTGATTCTTTATGAAGAATTAGTTTGTCTTTCTAAACAAGCCTTTTATTTGGTGGGTAATATCAATGAATCTTAAGGCTGCAAACTTTTAAATAGTGTGCCTGTAAGTTTGCCGTTACAATAACCTATAAGGACGGACTTTTGTCCATTGGACAAAACAATATGGGTTTTACCTACGGACTTTAGGCGTAGGTATAGAGCTTAATCTGTAGCAACAACCAATATACTCACATCATGATGCTTTATTGCTTTATTAAAATTTTATTTTACAATATTAATTTAATTAAAAACTAAATCAACAAATTAAACAAAAGAATATATAAAACAATAAAATAAAACTTCAATTATATTAGATATACTAACATCTTGTAACCAAAAAAGATATACTCACATCTGAAGGTTGTGAAACAAAGTGAGGAGAAGGAGAATCACACATATAAGGTTCAATCTATGAACTTTTTGGGGTTAAATCTGAAGAGAGGGAAGAAAAAAGAGGGAAATTTAACAAATAGATGAATTGGGGGGAATGTTGACAGTTATACATTTGATCATTCACCGCTCTTTCTCTCTTTCATTTCGATTTTTTTGGAGGGGAGAATCTTACCTACAGTTTTCTTGTCCATCACTATAAACCTCCGTTGGTATATGTCAATTTTCTTAGTTTTAAGATTGTCATAAAAAATTAGAGATCAACAAAATCAACTAATATAATAATTAACCGAGATGAGCAACCAAAAGAATGAGCCGCAGTCAAAGTAGAGGAACCAATATATATAGAATCCAAAGAGAAGAACTATCATACAGATGAGAGAGGAACCAACACACTAATACTCTAATAGATAAAGAACAACCAAAGAAGAAGCAACAACAAAAGAGAGGAAACATCAGATAGAAGAACAATTAAAAGAGGAGCAGTAGCAGTCATATCAAACAATAAGAAATGAACCAACAAAGAGAGAGAGAGAGAGAGAGAGAGAGAGAGAGAGAGAGAGAGAGAGAACAGCCAATAGAAGAAGCAACGACCAAACACACAAACAAATAGAGAGATGAACAACCTAAAAACAAGCAGCAACCATATGAAACAATCACACATAAAAATGGTTTCCATGGATTGAACATGAGTGAACAAACTGTGGATCGTTCCATTTTTTGCTTTTCAGATCCCTTATTGCAATTTAAATCAACTTGAATTGGATTGTTTATAAAGATCCTAATTGATATAAATGTTTTATATAAATCTATTAAATAAATAATTTTCCCTACGTATTGTTTTGCACAAGTTCTAGTGGCCGGTTGCTGAAGATGTTTAAGAGCTGCATATCAAAATTGTTGCTAATGCGCTTAAAAAACAAGCTTAAGCTTATGATAGGCCACAGACCGAACTTAGATCCTAAAATTTTTTATAGGCAGACTTAGGTGTTTCAAAGCCTAGCTCTGGATGACCTATTCTCATCCCTAATTGCATTGCAGCACAAGTTTTATATAAATCTATTAGATGGGATTTGTATTCTACTATTTTTCTTGCCGTTGTAATTTTGCGTTTTGTGGTAATGCAGGAGTTAATTTTGTCTATCGGATGCATCCACTAGCATTATATTTTTGTAATTGGTCTGCATCTTACTTTCTTTAATTTGCTGTTAACTTTGACATTTCTTGTGACTGTTAGCCCTCTGCTCTTTATAAAACTGTCTTTCAAAAAAAAAATAAAAGCATAGTTTTAAAAACCGGTTCGGACCGGCCAATCGAACCAGTTCGATCGGGAACCAGTGGCTTTGCCGGATTCATATATTGAATTGGTTATGTAAATAAACCGATACAAACCGTAAGACTCGCTATAAACCGGTTAAAACCGACGACTCGGCCGGTTTTTAGAGTCAAACCGGTTTAATATTAATTAATGCGACATTTTAAAACTATGAATAAAAGTAAATGATTTCACCGTAATTGTTGAAAATTTAGCTGTATAAATTTAAATAATATTAATATATAAACAAATGGGGTTCCAATAACTTACAAATTACAACTATTCTAAAGTTAAGTTGATTTAAGAGTGTAAACTTCTACTTGTATTAAGCCCGTTAACAGTCAACTCATAGCAGATCAATTACCCCATTCGACACCTAATTTCTGGTTTTATTATATAAACATTGCTAAATTGTGTAATAGAAGACTTCTTTTAGTATCAGTGTACACCTTCCGGTCACTATTATAAACAAAAATTATTAACATTTTAATTTCATTTATTAAATTATGTATGTGGTATATAATAAAGACCATATATATTATTAATAGAATGAACTTAAAATGAATTTTTTTGCATGTGCAAATAATGTCCGGAGGGTGTATATTACATGTGCAAATAATGAAGTGTTATTTAGTTATTACAAAACAAATGATTTATCAATAAAAGATTGAACAAATTGCTATCATCTAACACACAAACAAAAATGTCAACACATATGCATTGCTTGCGTGTGCTACATGTAGACGATTTATTATCATCAATTCTAGCTTAAATAATGTACCATAATGAAAAAAAGTAAGTGCTAGTAGTACTAGATTAAATTTAATTGATCAAGTTGGTGTGTATTATTAACAAGACCAAGTATCTGCAAGGTCTCAAATTTGTGAAAGGGTCCCACACCAGGCTGACTCAGCAAAAGAGATTGAATCCTAGGTAAAGGGACATGCCCAAAAAATATCTTTAAGACCTATTATGGAAGCTGAAATTTGTCGGGGCCGGATGTGATTTTTCAACTGTGATTATCTTTACCTCAAGCAAATGATGCAGAGGGAATAACTTTGTCTCTCAGCTTTGGTTTCCATAACTTCTTTAGTAGAGCGTTAGATACGATTGTTTTTGGATTTAAGATATACACTAAAAAATGCATAAAAATAAAAGCAAAAAGATAGAGGGATAAATGACTAAAAAACTTATTTGATTGATTGGATGTAATAATTACTATGTATGAACGGTGTATTTATAGTATAGTATAATTATTGCCTACTAGCCGCCAAACGACATGGCCTACAATGCTTAAATCTTCATTCAGCTAGTTTTGCGGGTACTGGGTGATAACTCCCATCCTAGCGGGATCGTGGTGCCCCATGTTCAGCTTCAGCCTTCCCTTCTGTTCATGAATGACTTTTGGCCCACAACTTTACTAGAAAACGTGTCTTCTCCCTCACCACTCAAGTGGTTACTGATGCTACGAACATGGAACATAGGTTTAGCGTGTCATTGTCCAAATCCACTATGTTTGACTCAGTTATCAGTCTATGAAAACTAATGTTTTAAGTTAATGACCTTAAGAAAAAATCAGCTCTTTCGCGCGGTCTAACATCTCCTAACCTTCGCTCGTCTCAGAGACTTCCTCGTCTAATAATTTAACCATCTGTTTGCTGAGATTGGCTATGAGATTATTATTTTTAAGTGTAAACAAGACCTAAGATATCATTCAAAACTAACCTTAGACCTAGCTCTAGCTAGACAAGAACATAATTACAATATTATCTTTAAATTCATCAATTCCGTATATAAAAAATTAAATTGAAGAAATTGCCGGGGTTAATTATCTACTGTTATTTAAAATTTTCATGTCACAATCGAAAATTACTCTCTTCTAAATGGCATTATAAGTGGCGCATTTGTCAACCACTCTATTTGAGACAACTCAGTTGGATAAAGTAACCCAACCTTTTAAGGGTGTAACTTCCTTACCCACTTAGATTGTCACATAAACATTAGTAAACTGTGCAAATAATGAGTGTACCTTAGTTACTACCAAACAAATGATTTATCAATAAAAGATATTAACAATTGCTATTTGCTATCGCCTGTCACAGACACAGACAAAATGTCATCACATATGCACTGCGTGCGTGTGCTGTTTTGATGTATTATGACCAGTCAATTCTAGCTTCAAGAACGTACTCAAGTCAAACAAAAAAAAAGCTTAAAGAATGTACCATAACCAGCAATGTTGTACTTAATTAAATTTAATTGATCAAGTTGGTCGGGCCTATAAGATCAAAGTTGTGGGGATATCTTGGAGCGCAAGTCAAAGGTTCTAGTTACGGTGAGTTAGCAAACAAAAAATGTCATCTCGACTCATATAATTAAAATATATGTATAAACATTTGATGTGATGAGGTGTAGGTTCGAATCCACAATTTTTTACTTCTAAGCACTTAGTGTCTATATGAGTTTCGTCGTTGGAGCCTTTAAAAACAAAACTACAAATACTTTATAGAAAAACAATAATCATCCTATAGTATGCTCTAACTTCTAATCCAAATAGTTCCATTTAGCAAAAGACAAACATGCATGCATGTGCAACCCCTTGGCCTATAAATTAGTTTCCCCATTTCTAATTATGAGCGTCCCAACCAGCATAGAATTAAACTAACAGTGATTCACCCATAAAGTTAAGTTTGGTGCTATATTTTAGAACCTTAAAGGTAGATATATCCTTAGACAAAACAGCGTTCGAAAATGGCTGGTGGGGTTTTACCAGTGGATAGTACACCAGTGGCAGTAACTGCCATCAATATTGGTGGCAAGTTAACACTCTCAATCATCATTACCTGCATAGTTGCTGCATCCGGTGGCCTTCTTTATGGATATGATCTCGGAGTTTCAGGTTTTTTTTTTCTTCTGCGTTTATTCCATAAATTTTTCAGTCTATCTATCAAATTTAAAAGATTATTTATATCTAATTTCACATATTTTTTTTTTTCAATTTATTAAATTTCAGGAGGTGTTACAACGATGGTGCCATTTCTCCAAAAATTCTTTCCAGACATTCTGAGAAAGGCAGCCAGTGCCGAAGTGAATATGTATTGTGTGTATGATAGTCAAATATTGACACTATTTACGTCTTCTCTTTATCTAGCTGGATTAGTGTCATCCATTGCAGCTAGCAAAGTCACGGCGGCTTATGGTCGGAGAAACGTCATCATAATAGGAGGTGCTCTCTTCATTGCCGGTGGCGCCATTAATGGTGGTTCGGAAAATATCCCCATGCTCATTTTGGGTCGTGTTCTTCTTGGGTTTGGGGTTGGTTTCACTAATCAAGTAAGTTTGCATGTGTAAAACATTATTTAATTTTATTCTAGACTTCAATTTGATTTTTTGTTTTGGTAGACTTATACACTAAGTCTGGTAAAAAAAAGTTGCAATGAGTACTCTAACCTATCACATAAAAAAGGGATTTAATTACCATCGCTTGTAGGAATATAGAAATGGAGTATATTGTTTCAAAAAAAAAGTATGGAGAATATGTAATTCGTTATAATTGCTCATTTTTCTTTCTTTCTTGATCATGACTTCTCTACTTGTTTTAGTTTTTATATCTCTTTCACTCTCCTCTGATTTATACATGCACCCCATGAAATATGAAAAAACAATCATTATCAACATAGCGTACAAACACGGACTAATCAAATTACTCACTAAATAAAAGAAGTCAAAATAAGAAAAATAAAGGCCAACATGTTCCCATCTATTATAACTTATAAAAATGTTCCCGTTGTATTATAGTATCCATTAGGTCCTTTGAAAAGGTCAATATTAAAAATTAGTTATTAATTAAATTGATTTTTCCCATTTGTACAAAATACGAGACCTCTAACTCCCTTTAACTCATAGCACAAAATCTAGACATTTTTATTTTTGTTAAGACTTTATAACTAGTTTGTGACTATGTTTTGGCTCGTTTCTAAGCACATCCTTTGCATGATTGAGATTTTTATTCATTAATATATTGTTTTTTCTTCTTAAAAAAATTCTTTTAACTCCTCCACTAACACCGGTTGATCTATTGCTTGCTTAAAAAAAAAAAAAAACACCGGTTGATCTCTATTCAACCTCCCTTAAAAGAAATAATTGTTACATTTTTTTCCTCTAAAAGTACTTCTAGCATGTAATAGATGAATTCCCATACATATTCTACCTACACCCCTACATACAGTACTCTCTTAAATTTTATCTTGTCTTTTTTATAAGACGTCTTGCAAATTTTTAATTGCATCAATTATTTCTTTATCAACATACTAATATCTATATCACTTCTTTTTTCTGCAATTTATAATAAATATAAATATAATGATAAAAACATAAACTATAATTCTTTCTCATGGACAATGAACTTGCAAAATGATTTCTATTAGTAACATATTTAGTAATTCTACTATCTTTATCATGGTTGTCAAACTCGCGAGTAGACGCGTACGAGTTTAAGAGGCTAAAATGATTAGAATCCTACATAAAATATTTTTTTTTGTAATTCTACTATTATGATAAGGCGATATTTAAGAAGGAACTAGAACCTTATTTATATATATATATATATATTTTGCGTGCGTGCGTCCGTGTCATTAATAAGGTTTTGTCACATTCATGTTTTTTAAAAGTCACTTTTAATTTTCCATAGACTCATACGAGTCTACAACTCGAGTTTAAGAGTCAAATCTATAAACTATTTATAAGTCTGTGTAAATTCGTGAGTTTGACAAGCTTGATTTTTATTAATTCTTATGTTTTGATCAACAGAATCCTAGATACATATACTACTAAAAAAAATAGTGAGGGATTTTTGGGATGAAAAACGTGATATATCTCTCTAATACCGTCAAGAAATTTTGTGATGAAGAAATTGTTGAGAAATTTCATTTTTTTATTCAATAATTTTGTTTCGTCATTAATTTTCCTTTATTATCAATCATCATCCTTATTATATTATGACATTTTACAATTGGAAAAGGCTGCACCGTTGTACCTATCTGAAACTGCTCCCCCAAAATGGCGAGGCACTTTTAACACGGGCTTTCAGTTCTTCTTGGGAATTGGTGTAGTCGCTGCCGGCTGCATAAACTACGCCACGGCCAAGCACACATGGGGATGGAGACTCTCTCTTGGACTTGCAGTGGTTCCTGCAGCTGTGATGACAATCGGTTCCTTCCTCATTACCGATACACCAAACGGCTTGGTAGAACGTGGTAAGATAGAGCAAGCCAAACAAGCCTTACGCAAAATTAGAGGATCCTCGGTTGATATTGAACCCGAGTTAGAAGAACTTATCAAGTGGACAGAAATTGCGAAATCAGTGCAACAAGAGCCCTTTAAAACCATATTAAAAAGGGAATATCGACCTCACTTGGTGATGGCATTTGCAATCCCGTTTTTCCAACAGCTTACAGGGATCAATATTGTAGCCTTTTATTCACCCAACCTCTTTCACTCTGTGGGTTTTGGACACGACGGAGCTTTACTTTCCGCCATTATACTTGGATCTGTTAGCCTTTTGTCTAACCTTATCTCTGCTGGTATTGTTGATCGAATTGGTCGAAGATTCTTGTTCATATCTGGGGGAATTATGATGCTTGTCTGCTTGGTAAGCGAACTAAACCTATCTATCTTTTTGTTAGTTAATATATTTTGTGTCCCTATGAAATATATTTTTAAGTTGTTTAACATCATTGCGTCATTTTATTCATGCAGCCAACTCACTTAGTGGGATAAGGCTTGATTATTGCTTTTAAGCTATTTAACATTTTTTATTTAGTTCCACTTGTTACTAATTAAAATACTTTGTCTCAACAATGTGAAGATTGCTGTGTCCATTGTCCTGGCAGTGGTGACTGGTGTTGATGGTACAAAGGACATATCCAAGGGCAATGCAATAGTGGTATTGGTGCTATTGTGTTTCTACTCTGCAGGTTTTGGTTGGTCATGGGGTCCATTAACATGGCTTATTCCAAGTGAGATTTTCCCAGTAAAAATAAGAACCACAGGACAAAGCATAGCTGTTGCTGTGCAATTCATAATAATCTTTGTGTTATCGCAAACATTCTTGACAATGTTATGCCACATGAAGTTTGGGGCCTTCGTCTTCTATGCTTTTTGGGTTATTGTGATGACTCTGTTTGTTATCTTCTTCTTGCCTGAGACCAAAGGAATTCCTTTGGAGTCAATGTACACTATATGGGGCAGACACTGGTTTTGGTCTCGGTATGTTAAAGGACAAGAGGTCCTAGAAAATCTCCCATGAAGTTTTTAACACTTTTTATGATTGATTTATTATTTTTAAAGAAGTCAATGCACATGCATTATATCTTGACAAAATTGTGCAGCATTGGCTTCATAAAAATAAATCAATAATAAAAGAAATGTAATCAATAATAACGTCTCAAAAATAATGTATTGATTGTTAATGTTAATCTAGTACGTGAATAGTTGTAAATTGTAAAAAAATTAGGGCTCATGCTTTTTATTTTTATTGTGTGTTTTCATTTTCAAAATCTTTCCATCAACAAAATTAAAGGGAGTATAAGCTACTCCAACCCATTCATATTTAAAAGATGATCTTATTTAAATACGCTATCAAACAACTTAGAAGATTACTACACCAATCTGAAAATCAACATATGTTTGCTCCACCCATATAAGCAGAAAATACAAGGAAACAAAAGAAATGCTTTTTTGTTTCGAAATGAAAATCACAAGTTACAAGGCAATGACTTTGGCGCAACTTTGACCCAACTTTATACCGCCACTACCTCCTTTATTCCGCCAAATAATCCAAAACTCACCACCACCACCGTAATTGTTTACATTTTTTTTTTGCTAACACTCCGATTTTTAGAAGAAAGGGGTTCTGATAGTCAAAAATTCAATAAGCTCGATCGAAATTTAAGTAAAGTTTAATCAAAAATTGTTTTGTCGAAGAAAAAAAAAACTATATCTACACATGCAATACTTAGTTTTAGTGTAATATCTTTCTTTCAATTATACCTTCATTCAATATTGACGCAAAACGGAAGCAAGGATTAGCAAACTCTAAACCTAAAATAAACAGACAATCTGCAAGCGCAAAACCTATCAAATAAGGGTTTCCAGAATCCTCCAGAATTGAGAGAAAAATCTCGATATTTTTATTGAATTAAAAAGATGTCTCTTAGGCTGTATAAGTTTTGTTTAAATACTAAAAGAAATAAGTAACCTGTATGGGCCGAAAAATAACAAACCGAAATAAAATAGAATATTCTAGAATATGCTAAAATATTAAAAGGCGGTTTCGGGCCTTCAGACTACCTGAATGATTAAAATAACCCCTACATCATGGAAGAGCCATGAATTTTGCTTGTGAGGTCCGGAGCTTTCCGAAAAGATATAATTCGGGTCATTCCGACACCGGATGTAAAATATACACCATTCCGAGTGAACCTTTCTTGCGCGTCACTTCGTCTTCGATCCGTGCCGCCGGTTTATCTACATCTGATATTTAATACTTAATCTAATATTATTATATAAAATAAAATGGAATTCCTTTTTTTTTTTTAATAACTTCAAGCTGTTACAACTTACTCGTATTAATTAAACCCATTAATAGTCAACTCATAGCATATCAGTTACCTAATTCGACACCTAATTTATGGCTTAATGATATAAACATTGCTAAACAACAGAGCAGTAGAAGAAGACTTTTACTCTTTAATAAAAAATAAAAAATAAAAATAGACTTCTCAATATGCATGTGTGGATGTCTGCATATATAGGTAGTTCGGTTGATGAATTAAAAGATGTTGAAGAAGTTTGAAGAACATAAGATTCGGAATTAAATCTCCAAAAACTAACATTTCTAACTACTAATATTTGTCTAAAAAAAAAATCATGAGCAAAGCAAGTAGTACTAAATTAAACTAAACTGTTCAAGTTGGTGTGCATGATTAACAAGAATATCGCCTAATAGAATGACAATTATTTCTTGATATTAAAAAAAAATAATAATAATAATAATAACTCTTCCTAATCTACTTCATATTTCATTCGCATAGGCACATTTAGCAAAACATAATGCAACCCCTTAGCATATAAATTATTTGCTCCACTTCTAATTATGAATGTCTTACCCAGCACAGAGTTAAACTAATTCTGAGATTCATACATACAGGTCCAGTGCTATAACTAAGAATCTCTATATAGTTGGAAAATGGCATCGATACACTAATGAATTGTGTAATTTTGTTGTATTCATGAAGGTAATTAATCTTAATTTCGAACTATGTTAATGATCAAATTTATTGTAGAAATTTGTTCTAAGATTTGTGTGACATTAATGTCAAATTTCAGAAGGTGTCACCACCATGAAGCCATTTCTTAAAAAATTATTCCCATACATTCTTAGAAATGCAGCTGGTACTAAGGTGAACATGTATTGTGTGTATGATAGTCAAATATTGACATTATTCACATCTTCACTTTATCTAGCTGGATTTGTGTCGTCACTCGTGGCTAGCAAAGCTACGACGATGTTTGGTCGGAGAAACGTCATCATAATTGGTGGTATTGTCTTCCTTGCTGGTGGTGCCATTAACGGAGGTTCTGAAAATATCCATATGCTTATCTTTGGTCGTGCTCTTCTTGGGTTGGGGGTCGGTTTCACTAATCAAGTAAGTCAATGGATTTTAAATAAATTTGGTACCGCGTCCGTTCTAAATTTAGGAAATCGTTGATTAAATCACAAGAAAAGTTGATAATACTATTAAACTTATTAATACTTTTGAAAATGTGTTAAATAATTAAGATAAAAAAAAGTAAGTCTATTTATAAACCTATTATTATTATTATTAAGGCTTAATTGCACTTTTGGACCCCTATCTTTCCAAAAGTTGCGGTTATGGACCCCTAACTAATTTAAATACAAAACAGCCCCCTATGTTTTGATTCTTTGACAGTTTTGGACCCCCAGTCCATTGCTGACTCGGTCAACGCTGACGTGGCACCCTAAGTGAGGTGCCACGTGTCAATTTTTTTTTATTTTTTTGCCTTGGGGGTCCAAAACTGCCAAAGAATCAAAACATAGAGGGCTGTTTTGTATTTAAATTAGTTAGGGGTCCATAACCGCAACTTTTGAAAAGATAGGGATCCAAAAGTGCAATTAAGTCTATTATTAATTATTATTGACATGTTGCACTTGGAAAAGGTTGCACCGTTCTACCTATCTGAAATTGCTTCACCAAAATGGCGAGGCGCTTTGAGCACAGGCTTTCCATTCTTTTTAGGACTTGGTATAATCGCTGCAGATTGCATAAACAATGGCACCGCCGAGCACACATGGAGACTCTCTCTTGGACTTGCAGTGGTGCTTGCATCTGTAATGACAATTGGCGCCTCGGAGGAACGTGATAAGATAGAGAGAGCTGAAAAAGCCTTACGCATAATCAAAGGATCCTCCATTGATATTGAACCTGAGTTTGAAGAACATATTAAGTCAACACAAATTGTAAAATCAGTAAAAAAAGATCCCTTTAAAACCATACTAAAAAGAGAGTATCAACCTCAGATTTTAATGGCCTTAGCAATCTCGTGTTTCGAACATGTTACAGGGAACAACATTGTTGCTTTCTATTCACCTAACCTCTTTAGTTCTTTGGGTTTGGGACATGATGATGCCGCTTCTATTTCTACCATTATACTTGAAGTTGTTAACATTGCATCTATATCCTTATCTCCTCTAGTGTTATTGATAGATTTGGTCGAAGATTCTTGTTCATAACCGGGGGTGTTATGATGTTTGTCTGCTTTGTAAGTCAATTCTTTAAGAATCTAACTATCTATTTTATTTATGGAGAAAGTTATCATGTGCCCTAATGTAGTATTTGTATTTTAAAAGACGTGCATTCAAAGTTAAAAAAGTTAAAAAAAATGTTTATATCAATACAAAATTGTATTTTTTTTTTTTTTTAATTCTTAGCATGTGTCATTGAGACATAAGTTAGCAAGACTCTATTTATTTATTAACACTTCATTCAGTTTTGACAAAAATGTGCTCTTATTTTTTTGGTCAAATAACTCCCCTGATCCTTTAAGTTTCATGTTTTTTTTCAGATAAATCCTTTAAGTTTCTAAGGTTTCAGATAGGTCTTTTACGTTTGTAGTTTGTTTCGAATAGGTCCTTTAAGTTTCTAAGGTTTCAGATAGGTCCTTTAAGTTTCGAGTTTGTTTCATATAGGTCCTTTCTATCAACCTCCGTTAAACCAAAGTTGATTTGATAGAAAGGACCTATCTGAAACAAACTCGAAACTTAAATGACCTATCTGAAATCTTAGAAACTTAAAGGACATATCCGAAACAAACTCGAAACTTAAAGGATCTATCTGAAACCTTAGAAACTTAAAGGACCTATCTAAAACAGACGTGAAACTTAAAGGATCCAGGGAGGTATTTGACCTTTTTTTTTTTTTTGGTTTTAAATATAATTAAGTAAATATAACATACTTCCATCTGATGTCTTTTCCAGCTATAATGCCCTTTATTCATATTCAGGACAAAATGGAGTATAAATTTTGTGTTTAAAAATGTAATATACATTTTTTTTTAAAAAAACTCTTGTATACTAATTAAAAATAATTTGTGTGAACAGATTACGGTGTTCATTGTGCTGACAGTGGTTCCTGGTGTTGATGGTACAAATGACATATCAAAGGGCAATGCAATATTGATATTGGTACTAATATGTTTCTGTGCTGCGGGTTTAGATTTGTCGTGGAGCCCTCTAACATGGCTAATTCCAACTGAGATTTTCCCCATTTATATAGGAAGCATTCGACAAAGCATAGCTGTTGTTGTGCATTTCATAATGGTCTTTGTGCTATCGCAAACATTCTTGACTATGTTATGCCAGTTATACTTTGGGGCCATTTTGTTCTATGCGGGTTGGGTTTTTTTTTTTTTTTGATAGGCAAAATAGAAAGATTAGGCATCAGGGAGAAGCTGAAACATCTCAATTAGGTTGGCACCCAACAACACCTCCCATCCTTTGTCGTCTCCCTAATACGTAATAATAATATTAAAGAAAGGAAAATATGTACAAAAGAGGAGGGACTAGGCCAATACCCTCAAAAAAGGAAACGGAAAACAAAGCATGAAAAAAAAAAAGACTAGAAATGGCTACGAGAATCTAAAATTAGGAAGCCCATTTCTGTCTCTAGTAAAATCATCCGACAATGAAACTGACATGGTTCAGAACCAAGTAATATCAGGCATGTCATGCCTCAATGTAGCCAAAGCGTCTACACAACAGTTGCCTCCCGTGTAAATATGAGAACATATAATCTTCATTTAGATGATGGAAGAGGACCCTGAGAACGGGTTTGATAACCAACCTTATTCTTATTCAATTTTTTCTTCTGTGACTTAGAAATCATTGGGGAAAAAGGTACATCAGTCTCAGCCGCTCTCTTCAACCAATCTTGCATAAAATTCATTGTTGTGATAACTCTTTCAATTATATTTTTCTTGCCGGAGACTAAAGGAATTGCCGGAGAAGGAAATCGTCCATGAAGTTTGTATACAAACATGAAAGAAAAAAATGTTGATATATTCTTTGAAAAAATATATACTATTTCTTATATTAGTGCTATATTTTTTCAGAAGTCAATGTTGCTTAGATTTGATGAAATCTATAATTCATAGTTGTTAGGAGTTCACTTGTGTTAAAGGTTAGTTAAGAAGTGTGTTAATAATTGAGAGTTTTTAGCAAGTTAATTAGAATGTGTGAGTGTATATAAGCTTAACACCACAATGCAATTAGAATGAAATTTTCATGATTGAATAAACAGTTTTCACTTTCAATAATAGTCAATTCTCTTTCCTTGTTTTCTTTCCTATACACTTTAATTTTACAATTCATCAATTAAGAAAGATTTATCCCCACAAATTGCTATCTAAGAGTATGGTTCGATTTAAGCTTTATGTCGATAGCGAATGGAAGATCAACCTCAAACCAATCCCCATGTAAATCTGTAAGTTTTTAAAGGAGAACATTATGAGAGATGGTGCGCACATATGAGAGTCATATTCAAGCTTCAAGATTTTCTTGAGATCGTAAATGATGGCATACCATGACGGTTAATTTCTCTTTTTTTTCAAGTAAATGTAATTAACTATGCTCTAATGTATTGCTTTACACCATGACGTTATATATAATCTAGTTATTAATCAATATCAGTGTAATTAACTATGCTCTAACTAGTTACCCCACTTTATACTGAATTGAAAATGAACATCCTTATAATTGATATGAACGTTGAGTTAAAATTTAATAAACGGTAAATAAACTACAAATTTTTGTATGTGTAACTTTAAAAGTAGTTTACAATTAAATTTGTCAAATTGGTAGGTAGGTCAGTTTAGTGGTAAAAACTTGACTCTGTAACAAATAGAATTCTTAGTACCATGAGAAAAATTGAATTTGGAAGCTTAGAGGTTGGAAACAAGAGAAAATTCTCAAAAGGAATCATATTAAAAGATATGTAAAATGTATGGAAAGTGCTCTATATACAAGGTTTGGGTTAGAACCTCAAACACCCCATTTATTCATCTTAAAACATTAATAGTCAACTCTCAGCGGATCAATTACCTTATTTTACACCTAATTATTTCTGGTTTAATTACATAAACTTTGCTAAACTGAGAGAAGACTTTCCACTCTTTTCTCAATAAATAAAAGAGACTTCTACACATAAAAGAGACTTCTACACTATATATTTGTATTAGTATTAATAGCAATAAAAGATAACTAGTTTACCACCGAACAAATTATTTATCAATAAAAGATTGCGTGCGTGTACTGTGTTGATGTATTACAATGAATTCTAGCTTTAAAAATGTACCACATATAACGAGCAAAGCAAGTAGTACTAAATTAAATTCAATTAATCAGGTTGGTGTGTATGATTGACAAGAATACTGCCTAATAGAATGACAAATTCTTTCTTCTATATAAAAAATTAAGATAGTTAATCCTAGTCTATTTCATTCACATTGGCCCAATTAGCAAAAGACAATGCAAGTGCAACCCCTTATCCTATAAATTAGTTGCTGATCCAGCAACGAGCTAAACTAATTAATTATGAGATTCATAAATAAGTTTTGTTCTATAATTAAGAACATTTAGATCATCCGATCCATAGACAAAAATAGAGTATTTAGAAAATGGCTGGTGGAGGATTCTCTATGGATACACAAGTTACTGCCACCAATGTTGGTAGCAAATTAACATTCTTAATCATCATTACCTGCATAGTTGCTGCTTCCAGTGGCCTTCTTTTTGGATATGACATCGGAATTTCAGGTTCTTTTGTTATATTCATGATCGTAATTAATCTTATATTTGAACTACGTTAATGATCAAAATTATTGTAGAAATTTGTTCTCAGCTTTATGTGTGAAAGTAATATCAAATTTCAGGAGGTGTCACAACTATGAAGCCATTTCTTAAAAAATTCTTCCCAGACATTCTAAGAAAGGCAGTTGGTACTAAGGTGAACATGTACTGTGTGTATGATAGTCAAATATTGACATTATTCACGTCTTCTCTTTATCTAGCTGGATTTATGTCGTCACTTGTAGCTAGCAAAGCTACAACGATGTTTGGTCGGAGAAACGTCATCATAATGGGTGGTATTGTCTTCCTTGCTGGTGGTGCAATTAACGGAGGTTCTGAAAATATCTCTATGCTTATCTTGGGTCGTGTTCTTCTTGGGTTGGGGGTCGGTTTCACTAATCAAGTAAGTCAATGGGTTTTAAAAATATATTTAGTACTACCTCTGTCGTAAATTTAGGAAATTGCTGACCAAATCACCTGAATTAAAAAAAAAATATGATAAAAATTAGTCGCATGAGTAATTTTGCAAGTAGTACTATCCAACAACTAATTTTTGCTCTTTTCTCAAATTTGTTAATGTGGTTAATTTTTATTTGTTGTTTGATAAATTAGTCACACATCTTGCCCGGTAATCTAGAAAAAACCATAAAAGGCTGAAAGGAAATTAAACAATTAATACTTTTGAAAATATGTCAAATAATTAAGATAAAAATTAAGTCTATTATTCCCCCCTCCTTCAAAAAAAGTCTATTATTCCTTATAATCATATTATTATTGTTATATCAATGACATGTTGCAATTGGAAAAGGCTGCACCATTGTACCTATCTGAAATTGCTCCACCAAAATGGCGAGGCGCTTTGAGCACAAGCTTTCCATTCTTTTTAGGATTTGGTATAATCGTTGCAGGTTGCATAAACTATGGCACTGCCAAGCATACATGGGGATGGAGACTCTCTCTTGGACTTGCAGTTGTGCCTGCAGCTGTAATTACAATTGGTGCCTTCCTCATAACTGACACACCCAACAGCTTAGTCGAACGTGGTAAGATAGAGCAAGCCAAAAAAGCATTACACAAAATCAGAGGATCTTCCATTGATATTGAACCTGAGTTAGAAGAACTTATTAGGTCAACAAAAATTGCAAAATCACTGCAACAAGAGCCCTTTAAAACCATATTCAAAAGGGAGTATCGACCTCACTTGGTAATGGCGATAGCAATCCCGTTTTTTCAACAAGTTACAGGGATCAACATTATTGCTTTCTATTCACCTAACCTCTTTAGATCTTTGGGGTTGGGACACAATGCTTCTTTACTTTCTGCGATTATACTTGGCGTTGTTAACCTTGCATCTATCCTCGTCTCTTCTACTGTTATTGATCGATTTGGTCGAAGATTCTTGTTCATTACTGGGGGTATTATCATGTTTGTCTGCTTGGTAAGTGAACTCATTGAGAATCCAACTATCTATTTTATTTAAAAACCCTCTTATATTTTTTATAAGATAATAAATTTTTAATAATTGTTAAAATAGTTTTTTTATTTATAATCAAGACAGGAGGGAGTATATTTTTAGTGTTTAAAATTGTAATATACTTGTATCCGCTACTAATTAAAAATAATTTGTATGAACACCATGAAGCTTGCGGTGTCCATTGTGCTAGCAGTGGTAACTGGTGTTGATGGTACAAATGACATATCAAAGGGCAATGCAATATTGGTATTGGTACTAATGTGTTTCTATGCTGCGGGTTTTGGTTTGTCGTGGAGTCCTCTAACATGGCTAATTCCAACTGAGATTTTTCCAGTAAATATAAGAAGCACTGGACAAAGCATAGCTGTTGCTGTGCATTTCATAATGATATTTGTGTTATCGCAAACATTCTTGACTATGTTATGCCACTTGAAGTTTGGGGCATTTTTGTTCTATGCTGGTTGGGTTGTTGTGATGACTCTTTTCATTATATTTTTTTTGCCGGAGACTAAAGGAATTGCTTTGGATTCAATGCACATCATATGGGGTAAACATTGGTTTTGGTATCGGTTTGTTAAAGGAGAAGACGGAGAAGGAAATCATCCATGAAGTTTGCATGCAAAATTGAAAGAAAAATTGTTGATGTATTTTTTGAAACATTATATGTACTATTTCTTATATTTGTACTAGATTTTTTAAAATTCAGTTTTGTTTAGATTTGATAAAATCTATAATTCAAGCTTTCGTCAATGGCAAATGGAAGCACAACCTCAAACCAATACCAAAACTTAGGGTATCTGAGGGTATTTTGAACATTCTTGTTAAGAGGAAAGAAGAAGAAGAAGCAGTCATTAGTGATGTGCTATATGTTCCTTCTATTTCAAGCAATCTGACAAGTTTAGGTCAATTGCTTGATAAGAACTACACCATGAAGCTAGAGATTTAGGAACTAAAAGTATCTGATGCATATACAAGAGTGATTTTGAAATCACCTTTGTCCACCAACAAAACTTTCAAAATCATGATCAATATGCTTAATTATCAGTGCCTTGCTTCAACAGTTACTAATGATCAGAATTGGATTTGGCATCAAAGATATGACTATTTGAATTTCATAAGCTTGAGCCTGATGCATAAGAAGAAAACGGTGTATGACCTTCCTCGAATTAAGGTACCAAAGCAACTGTGTGAAGAGTGATGTGTAGCTAAACAAACAAGACAATTATTCAACAATGACTTGCATATGAAGTCAAAGAGAAAATTGGAAATTGTACGCTCAAATGTATGTGGGCCATTTGAAGTAAAGTCACTTGGAGGTAATTGCTACTTTTTAACTTTCATAGATGAACTCATTAGGTATATGTGGATTTATTTGATTGAAAGGATGTATTCACTCATTTCACGAAATTTAAGATGCGAGTTGAAAAACAAGTTGAGTGCACCATTAAGAAATTGAGAACCGATGTGGATGTGATTACATTTCCATTGAATTTGAAAAATTTTGCGAGAAAAAAAGGTATTGAGCATGAAGTTATAACTCCTGATACACCAAAACATAATGGTATTGTTGAGAGAAAGAACATAAGTATACTGAATATAGTAAGAAGCATGCTCAAAGCTAAGAATATGCCAACGAGAAGGTGAAGCAAGTATACACAGAACACAGTTGTGCACATAATCAATTTTTTGTCCCTATAAATAGGTTAACTTTTCGATTTAATCTCTCTAAAAAATTTCTTTAACTTTTAGTTTTCTAAAGTTTTTCATCTTCACTTTTGGTCCCTCTTTTAAAGTAAAATCATATGTAGAATTCATATTTTTGAATAAAATTTTGCATAAAAATTTATAATATGATAAGAATCTCTAAAAAAAAATTAGAATTTTTTAACAAAACATGAATTACATATGAATTTTTATATTTTTTACGGTTCAAAAATTCATATTTAATTTATGATTTGTTTAAAATTCTTTTTTTTTTTAGACATTTTTATGATATTCTACGTATTTCTGCAAAATTTCATTTAAAAATAAATACAAAAATTGACTTAAAAATAAGGACCAAAAGTAGTGATTGAAAATTTTATAGGGATTAAAAATTGAAGAAATTTTTTAGAGAGAAATAAAATAAATAGTTGGTATATTTGTAGGGACCAAAAACATATTTAACCTTAATGAAATCTAATGAATTTAACACTCTTAATTCAACTTTCTTAATCTTATTTTCTCCTGCGTTTTAAGTTTTACTTCTAAATTTTGCATTTTACCTCATGAAATGTTGGGGATGTGAAAATGAAAGTGTTTGGAATTATGTTAAGTTGTAAAAAAAAAAAAGGTAAAGGGCTGATGAGCTGAAGTATGGTAAATGTTTGAGCCCTCTTTGTGCTCTTTACTATATCCTCCCCCTGTAAAACAAATATTGCTATATACACTCCTTGCCACAAAACAATTTGGCATGGGTCCTTGGTCATCGCACCTCCGGCCTATGTCAACGGTAGGCCTTGTACGGAACATTGTTTTCATGGGCCATAGTCCAAGAAATTTATCAGGTTTCCACCACAATTTAGTTGAGCCACCCCACACTCGTACATCCCGTAAACCTTTGGACTTGTCTCTGAACCTTGAGGACAAGATTCAAGTGAACTTGTCGGTAATGATAGGATCATGAACGCTAGAATAATGAATCTTCTAGTTTATTCTAGAAGGGGATCTTTTAAGTATATTCCATTTGTTTGTTTAGTAGTATTATTGCATCAACTTATAAAAGCATTGTATGTCTCATGATTTTGAAGGAAGAAAAATGAATTAAGATGTTATTTTATTTTATCTTCTCCTTTATATTAGGACCCTAAATTCTCATAGTTTTGTTAGTGATAGGTTTTAGATTCCTATCACGCAATACATTTAAAGTCGATGGTTAACTGTAAGGACTGGAATGCATACTTACTCTAATAATTGACATGTTTGAATGAAATAAAATTTTATCAAATTAACTTTATCTTTTTGAAAGTACAAATTAACTTTATCGAATATTAATTGATGTATTTACCGCTACTAAATGAAATATTTGATTTAAGGGTGATGCAGACAATATTAATCTAGCAGTACACTTATGAAAAATATAACCTTCAATATGGAAAACCACATTTTTTTTTTTGCATTTATATTTACAAATGGATATTAGACAGAAGAAGTATAATGTTTGCATTGAGTACTGGAGAGTATACTCTTAAGAGTAATTCTCTTCATTAGTGTACATTGTGCTCATTTTTACTGGTCAAACCCTTCTCCATAATAGTAGTGTTTAGTGCATAGTGATGGTAGATGTGGGAGGAAGAGAAATAAGTGTGGATTTGAGCTTTGTAGATTTTGACAGATTATTGTACAGAAAAATAAAATCTGACAGATTCTAGTACACTTAGAAGTGATTGAAATGGAAAAGAAGGGTGGGAACATAAATGATGGAAGGCAAGGTGGGTTGGGGGCATTTAACTGGACAAACCTGTCGATGAGAATGAAGAAAAAAGGATGATCAAGAAATCAATTTTGTTTTAATTTGGTATATATTCAAGTTTGCATTTAAGTGAATTTAAGGTGGTTTAATGAAGATAGGTAGCCTTACCTGAAACTGAAGCCCCATCTCTCTCTTAATGCCTTTAATGGCATGGTAGTTGGATCCATCAATTTTTTTCCTACTACTGCTATTTCTATTAGGAAAATAACCGGTGTTCTTGATGCATTAGTTTAAGAAACAAATATAATAAGAATTTTTTGAAACTTACGTAATCAAATGCTTAAAAGTGTAGAAAATGTTATTTTCAATGTAAAACTTAACTTTTTTATTTCTTTAATTAATGTTTCGGAGGTATCGGTTAACATGACTCTTTCTATTGAGGTGCACTAATAATTTTTTGTTAATTAGTCTTGCATGGTTCCCTTAAAAAATATGAGTCCATCTATTTAGACCTGTTCACTTCTTAGATGTGTGACACATGGCAAAAATGAAACTAACGATTGAGATAAAAATGTTTGGAAAAAACACTTGTTTACTGAATAAAAAATCAACATTCGCGTTTCCTCTTCTCTCACGTTCCTTTCTTCCTTCTTCCTCTTATGGAAATTGAATTGAATTATTGTGTGATCAAGAATGGAATTATTGTGTAATCAAAACATAATATGTACGATTAAATCATCAAAATTAAAAAAATCATATCCTAACTTCATCAATTTCTTCTTCTTTCTCGTGGATTTTCATTCTGCGCATATTACAGAGATCAGTGACAGTAACGATCTTCTTTCTCTTGTTGTTGGATCTGTGTTGTTGCACTCTTCAATTTCACTCTTGATCTGTGTTGTTGCTTTTCCTTTGGTATGTGATTCTCTCCGACGACGTTACTTCGCTTCACCGCCGCTTTAGAACGGTCGCTGGAAGACACGTGGCAGCGATGATTATGTGAAGACGAAGAAAGAACGTACTTGTAATGGACGGCGACGAGGTAGAGGTTAACGGAGGGATGAGAGGAAGAGGGAGAGCTGTGAAGAGGAGAGGGAGCGTGAATATACAGTGGAGCTATGTTTTCTGGTTTTTTATTATTATGTTTAATCTGAGCCTTTGGATGTTTTTGTGCCCACATGTATTGCATCCATTATCCTAAATGGATTAAATGGAGTATTATTAAATGGAGCAAAGATGGACTCAAAAAGTATCTTGCATGGTGTAATTTCCATTCTATTCCACCTCAGTAAATTGGTCTCCATCAAGGAATGCGATGAATTCAATTGAGGCAATTTCTATTTCCTTGTTTCATCATTAAAATATCCCAACAGTAACTTGGCAGCTTTTCCGTTTCTTTTTTTTTAAATGCGAATTAAGATCCTCTCCATTTATTATTCTCTCCATTTCATCCATTTGGAGAGATATAAACACAAAAAAAAATCGAAAAACTAAAAAGTAATTAATGATGTGGAATCCATTTAATAGTAGGATCCACTATCTATTTTATGTGTCTATCTCTCTCCAAATTGCATGCTCCATTTATTATACCAAATGGAGAAGATCTTTACCCTTTAAATACAAATTCTTTCTTTCAATCGAAAATTGCTACTCTGATGTTTCCATCTTGTGTTTTGAAGTTGCAAGTTAGCAAGATTACTTTGGTGCTTCCCTAAAAAAAAAGTAAGATTGATGTTTCCATCTTGTGTTTTGAAGTTGCAAGTTAGCAAGATTAATTTGATTCTTCCCTAAAAAAAAGTAAGATTGATGTTTCCATCTTGTGTTTTGAAGTTGCAAGTTAGCAAGATTAATTTGGTGCTTCCCTAAAAAAAAGTAAGATTAATTTGTTTCTTTAACCCTTATGAACTCAAATCTTTTTTAAATTTAAATTTAATTCTAACATTACAATTCTAGAGATTTAAAAACTTTTTTTTTTTTTTGTGGTGGTCAGAGTTCGAACTCCGGATCTTACATATATTATGCATTGTCTATACTAACTGAGTTAAGCTCACGAGGACAGATGATTTAAAAACTAACCATATAGTTAAGTTGAATAAATTTTCTACATGTTTTTTAAATTTAAAAATATACTAGTCGTAGTTTAAACCCAAAGATTGCTTTCAATCAGTATTTGACCTCATATATTAAAGCTAAGTTGTCTGGTTCTTATGAGGAAGTCAGCATATGGGCATGATGGAGCTGATGTCGTGGGATGACAAATGGGCAGCGGTTGTTTCCAAGATTTCAAATATCAGTATAGTACCTCTAGTCCCTCCGGTCCTAAAGTGCATTTAATACTGAATTTTCATTTTTAAATACTCATTTGGTCAGGGTCATCTACAACAATTCGGAGGTCCTGATATAATCTTGACAACTTTTCATTTAAAAAGAATTGAAGAAAAAAATCCAACACCGCGTATAGGGATAGAAAACTAAGTTGTAATTAAATATAGGGAAATGTTAAAGAGTGTGTTTAGACATTTGTTAAGAGAATACAAATAGTAATATTGCATTGAAAAATGATAAAAAATAATGAATTTAACTCTTTTAAAGTTGAAATATTGTTGAATCCATTGCAAATCTACTATTTTTTGTTTTCTTAACAGATGTCCTGCACCTGTTAGCATAACCCTTAAATATATGACAAATAGTTCAAGCATGAATTTTATTTACGAACAAATAGACATTTTCATAGGGGCAACACATAAATGAGTATTTAGTGACGAATTTTGTCTATAAGTAAAATTTATATTTTTTTTTTCAAATTTTGAGACCCCTCTTAGTTTGAGGCCTTGTACCAAGGACCTTGTTGCACTTGGTCAAGGTCGAAACTATATTCAGTGTCATTTTTTTCTATTTCATCTCTCTCATTTTAATTGCTCTTATATTTTTTTTTTCTTGTCTTAAAATAATTATCATATTATAATATTAATACAATATTTATTATTTTTTTCCATCAATATATCATTATTTATTGAATTAGACTCCACTTAATTACTACACTAGTTGTAATTAATAAGGGTGTTCCATTAAATGTTTAGTTAAATTTTCTACATTTTAATACTCCATTTTTTAATTTTGGAAGTCTTAATGTTTTGGCGTTGTATTAAGGTATAATTGATTTGTCATCGTGAGTTTAACTTAGTTGGTATAAATAATATATAATATATGTAAGGTTCGGGGTTCAAACATCGGCCACCACAAAAAAAATGTATAATTGGTTTGTGTGAGTTGGTTGCACACTCATTTTTGTTAATTTGACATGAGACTCTAACTATTGAAGTGCTTTAATGTTAGAATTTTTTTGTATATTTGACAAATTTTTTAAATATTTGTGTACGTTTATTTTTAGTGTACCCAATCAATCCAACATAAATCAACTTGTTGTTTATCGGTTGGTTTTGTTTGAACTTTATCCCAAAAACGTGTAAATCCAGCCCAAACCAATTCGTATATTTTTTTTATCGGATTGGGCAACATGTTAACTCAAAACCAAACCAAATTGGTCATTGAAGCATAGTTTTAAAACTCGGTTCGATCATCGACTCGGCGGGGGTACTGGGTTAATGGGTCAATGGTCGAACCACTGAGTCATTGGTCGAACCGCATGATAGAATCGGAACAACTCGGATGACTCGGTTAGATAACTCGGTCCTTAGATTAAATTTATATAGTTATTTAACCAGATTAACTCGGATTGAATCGGTGACTCGGTCACTTTAGAAACTAAAATAATTAATGAGTGTTGTAATTTAAAAAAGGTTTACATTTAAGGACAAAAATAAAATCAAATGGGTGTTTAAATATATGGACGAAGAGAGTAATACATATTCAAATAAATATAGTAAAATAAAACTATTCTTTCAAAAAAAATATTGTAAAAAAAATGTTTATTAAAATATTTGAGATGTCGGACAATAATATTTAAATGATAAGAGTGAGCTTGGTTCCTTAAAATAAAAAAGAGTGCTTGGTTCCCTTTAAAAAAATAGAAACGTTTACTTGTATAATATATTATGAAGATAGAATAAAAAATAAAAAGAGAATACATGTTTTTTTTTTTTAAGAAAGAAAAAATACAAATTATTCAAAAAAAATGACGAAAATACAAATTATGCAAAAAAAAAAGACAATACAAGTTCAAATGTGAATGGAAAATCAATATGGTATTTTGAATTAATATATAATCAATATGAATCAATATTTTATCATAACAAACAAAAGTGATGTAGTGGTTCTTAGTGCCTTAGTGAATGCATGCGCGCCTGTTCGATCCCTAGCTGCACCAATTTTCAATTTTTTGATATATAAAACAATTGTTCATTAAAAAAACCGGTCAGCTCATTAAACCGCTGGTTCGCCGGTTTTAACCGAGTTTTTCCAGTTCATGCCGGTTCTCACCGGTTTAAATGCATGACCGATCCAATATGTCAACCGAACCGGTTACCCCTCCGATTCACGGTCGGACCGGTTCGACCGGCCGATCCGGTCCGGTTTTCAAAACTATGATTGAAGGACCCTAGGAGGAAATATAATTTAGTTGTAGTAATAAGAAGTATATTTTCTTTAATACAAAAAGAAATATATTTAAAAAAAAAATGTTAAAGAGTTCTCTTATAGCATTTGTTAGCATGATTCATAAAAAAAAAAAAAATGTACTTCACTTGTTCCTTTTTACACGAACATATAACAAAAATCACATATATTAAGACAAATTTTTTTGTCTTAAATGTATATGAAGGGAGGGAATTGTCTCCCGTGATTTTTTTTCTCATGTGTGATAATGTGTTTTAATACTACATTCGTCCCTAAATATAAGATCATTTTGGACAAATCACAAGAATTAAGAAAGGGGGAGGTAGTGTAATTAATGGTTGGAATTTAGTGATTGTAGAAAACAGTCCCGTATATGTTTATTACTAATTGGGTCATGCTAACATGTACCATTAACGCACATGTTAAATATTCATCAATTAGTTATATTTATTAAGAAATACTAATTTTCAACTTTTAAAAAATAAATGGGTACAATTTCCAATATATTATTTCTACAATTAGTATACTAACATGTGCCACCAAGGATGGAGCTAGAATGGAGACCAACAGAGAACGCGACCTCAACCTTTTTTAAAAAAAATTATGCTAATATGCTATCATATTTTTTGGGTTTATACATTTATATTTTGTGAACTTTATAAGATATTGTATATTGACTTTTTATTTAGACTCGATATAATGAACGTTAAACAAGTAAGTTTATAAACTTAATTGCACTAATCATTAATAACAAAACAGAAGGTCTGGTTTTGTTCGCGATTTATAGAAGAACCATAATCATTAACTAGAATCTCAAATTATGATTCCTCATTGCAATTTCAATTAAAAATAATGAATCACTATCCGCGGTTTTATTTGCGCACTCTCAACCACTAACAACAATTCATTGGTCGTGATTTCATTTTCCTATGTTTGCATTTTCATTGTTCTATGCTATTCCAAAATCGCTTTAGCCTTATAATTCTCTAACAAGTCTCAAAGTACTACTCAACTTTCTTATGTCTTTGAAATATATATTAATTTTGAATGAGGAGGGATATATTGACTCCAAAAAATCTTAACCCTTCATCTTAATAATAATTAATGGCTATAATTGATTCTTAATAATGGCCTAGGTGTGGTTAACTCAAGAGCATTGCATTGTATTGGTGTACTTCATTCATCCCTTTCTACCTCTTTTTGTTCCACTGGCAATGGCGCACACACACCTTCGACCAATGCATTTGGCTTAAAATTTTCATATTTTAGAATTTTAATTTTCAATATCATTTTATTCTGCTCTAGGAAATCGATTCATTCTTTTTAGGTTTTATTTTAATCAATTCATTTAATAATGAAATTGTACCTTCATCACTATCATTTAATAATAGAATCATGTACATTGATTAAACCATAGTAATTTTTTTTGCTCACTCTCTTCTCTCCTTCTCAAACCCTAGCCGTCGCCCCCTTTCTTCTTCTTCTTCTTCTTGTCAGAGGGGTGATTTAGGGTCAATTTCCGATTTGTTTTTCCTTCTACCTTAATTGAATAAAAGATTTCACATATTTTCTGTTTTCTTTCGTTTATTTTTGTGATTTCGTCGTCTCTAAACGACTTTGTTTGTTTTGATTTCCCGTCTTTGTGCGGTGTGTTTTTGATTTCCCGTCTTAGTGCGGTGTTTATTTGATTTAGGTTGAAAGATTAGCTTTGAACAAAAGCAGATCCGATCAATGAAAATGACTTTGGCGTCGTCAACGTTGCAGATCCGTAGACATGAGGATTCCGGAGACTTGAATATAGTCATATTTGTAGGCATAGGTACCTTGCCATTTTATGCTATTAACATGGATGATGTGAGTTTGTTCACAGATTCATCCTTTTTGTTTTTAGCGAATTTGGATTTGTATTGTATCGATGTACTTTATCAATTTGAATGAATGAATATCGTTTATTTTTGTCAAAAAAAAAATATATAAGTGGTGTGGAAAATAATCGGTGCATTGATACAAATTCAATATCCGAACCAAACATTCTAAAAAACCCTACACCAAATTCTGAAGAAGAAGAAGAAGAAAAAAACTGTGTTTGAAACCTGTTGATTGCAAATTAAAAGGTACCCAATTTGTTGTCTAACCTAGATTATGCATAATGGAATTTTTGATGAAAAAACCAATTCCTTGTAGATTTGTAGCATTAATCAAATAGTGGAACGATATTGTGCTGATTCTTTTGGATTGAAGGCACGCATGTTTGTGTCAAAATCAATCTTTCCATGTTTTGCCGTTGGAATCAGGAAGAAGTAGGGGTGGGTAAAAATAACCAAAATTCAATTTGAACCGGTTAACTGAACCGAACCATATCACAATAAACTGAACCATTTAACCAATTCTCGAACCAAACCATTATTTTGATGACAATTCACTAACCGAACTTAACCGTTAGTAATTACAATTATCCGAACCGAACCATTAACCATATCTATTTTAAAAACAGCTTATTTATGCAAAACAACTTTTTTTTTATGAAAACAACTTTTTTTTTTTTAAAAAAAGCTTATTCAAAACAGCTTATTTTATGCAAAACAACTTTTTAAAAAAAACAGCTTATTCAATATAGCTTATACAAATTAGCTTATTTTATGCAAACAGCTTATTTCAAAATAGCTTATATTAAAGAAAAAGCTTATTCAAAACAGCTTATTATAAAAAAAAAAAAAAAAAAACTTATTCAAAACAATTTATTTTATGCAAAACAACTTATTCAAAATAACTTATTTTAAAACAGCTTAGTTTAAAAACAACTTATTCAAAACAACTTATTATAAAAAACAACTTATTTTAATAGATACTACTGATTATGTGGATTGGTCTCGGTTGATAATGTGAATTGCCTTGATGATCCGGACTTTGTGATTCCAGAAGAAGTTGCAGAGAATTCAATCATAACCTCACGCAATCTTTACATTGATTTTTCTTACCACCACAAACACACGTTACTATTTTGTACTCCTTCCGTCTTTAAATATAAGTAAAATTTATTTTTTAGGTTTATTGATTTAATGATGTATATGGTTCATACTATGGACCACATACATCATTAAATGAATGAACCTAAAAAGTGAATTTTGCTTATATTTAAAAACGGAGGGAGTAGTAATTAGAAACTTGAAATAATCTATGTACAACAACTTATTTCCTTAATGTATTTTCATGACTATGGATTGTATATACTAATGAATATGTATGCATGTGATCATTGTATGTGAAGGTTGACAGTTTAGGATAACTTCAATGATCCAAACACAAGAATTTAATTTTGCATGATATCCATTATAAGGAGTTGAATCTCATTTTTGGTTGGCATTATATTTCTTTATTTACAAGTGGTCTTTAACTTTTTTTATGCAAAATATAATTAAATTTTCAAAAGGATAAAAAAAACACAATTAAATTTGCAAAAGGATAAAAAAAAAATACATTTTGGTTCAAAATTTTAATTTTGGTTCGGTTCGATTCGGTTAATAGGGAAGCAAACGGTTAATCGAACCATAACTTTGGTTCATTTCGGTTAATTCAAAACCTTAAACGGTTCGGCTCGATTATTCCGAACCATTTCAACACTTTGGTTCGGTTTGGTTCGGTTAATATGGTTAACCGAACCATACCCACCCCTAGGAAGAAGGCCTATGCCATAGAGATTATTAAGAATCAATTATAGCCATTAATTATTTTTAAAATGAAGGGTTAAGATCTGGAGTAAGTCTTTAGACTTACTCTTGGAGTCAATATATCCCTCCTCGTTTTGAATATATCTTATAATCTCTTAAATACCTTATATATGTTGTGCATTTGAAAATTTATTTTACTTCACTAAATCATACTTTCAACTCAATCCCCCCAAAGTTTAATTCATAGCTTCATCCCTGCATTAGGTCATATGTTAAGATTTCTTACTAAATTAGTCTTTATGTATAAATAGAGGCATTCAATGTTACTTTTATAATATTAATAAGAGATATATTTGAAGAAAAAAAAAGAGTTAAAAATTTTAGATGATCATATATTTAAAGACAAATAAATTTTTATAAATAGAGAGAGGAAGTGTTTAGAGATTTTTATTTTTTTTTCTCAAGAGATTTTGGGTTCGATCCCTAGTGAAGTCGCCAACCCCACCTCACAAGCCGGTTTTGTGGGATTGTGTTAGGCCCAATCACAATTTCTAAGATGATATCAGAGCCTCCTCCAAAATCCGTTGGACCACCTGTTATCATATTTCCGTTATTGGACCACCCACCATTTATGTCCATGCTCCAGATGTCCAGTCCTAGGCGTGAGAGGGGTGTGTTAAAGAGTCACACGTCGGATAAGAGAGGTCTGACAATGTGTTTATAAGTGGGGACAATCTTCACCTCACAAACCAAATTTGTGGGTTGTGTTAAGCTCAACCACAATTTCTAGAGAACATGGAAAGAGAAAGAACAATAAATTTGCTTTCAGTATTTTCGGCAACTCATAGGACTTGGTTGGTTTAATGGGGGAGGGTGTTGAAAAGCATTTAAAGCTTTATGGGGTGTTTAATAGCATAGGTCATCTATGGGCGTGGTTCATTTTAATGGCTGAAGAGGGTGTTGAGAGCTTTAAAGATTTTAGTTTTATGAGAGATCTAATTGGGGAAGTTGGAGTTATTATCAGCATTAAAGTACCATTGCATTCAAAACTTCCCCTTCATCTATCTGCTTACACACCCACAACATTAATGACTATGTCATCCCTCTTCACTTCTCACCGCCTTTCATAAGTGTCCAACTTTGCCCTTTCGGCTTTCTAGCACGTACCCTCTCTCAACTAAGGATGTACGGATGCTTATATTGCGTTTTGTTTCAGTTTTGAGTGAAAAACGTTTGGAAAATATACACAAGCGTCTTTAGGATATTGTTTAAGCATATAAAAGCATGAACTACATACATTATTAAATGAATAAATCTAAAAAATCAATTTTATTTATATTTTAAAACAGATGGAGTACAAGATAAGAAACCAAATAAAGAAATTTAATTTTAGAAATTTTGCATTCATAACTTTAAAATCTTAAAAACTTATATTTTCAATACAATATTTATTGTTTAATTCTATTTTAAGATCCTTACCTTCTACCTTAAGGAAGCAAGTTAGCATTTCCCTAAAAGTAATAATTTAACATTGAAAATTTTTGTAGCTATGATTTTTATATCGGTCATGCTAACTTGTGCCCTAACATTTCCCTTTTTATATATCTTTGACTTGTATTTTCAAAAGGGTCTTGCTAACAAGTGTTCTTAAGATTCTTATTAAGGAAAACAAAAATAGTAGTTTTACGTTGAAAACTACAATTTTAAAACTTTTAAAAAGTTGAATTTATCATTTTTCACCAATTTCCAACATAATATTTCTATGGAAAATGCTAACGTGTCTTTGGGGATTTGTTTAAGCAACTAAAAGTAGTAATTTTTACATAAAAACTTGTGTTTTCAAGATAAAATTTCTGCACTTGCTAGCATAACCCTATTTCTATTTGTGTTTTCTTATCCAATGCATTAAGGTACTCTTTAGCATTTTCATTATTTATGTTGCAGGGAAAAAAAACACATCTAAGACTTCCCCTCGAAGCTTAGTAAATTAATTAATCTAGAGCCAACATGGGAAAATACGTTATACGTAAGCAAAGGCCTTCTATTTGGACTTTCAACTTTTACGCACATTAAATTCTCCTTTGCAGTTACACCAGTCCAAGGGATAGACACATTAAATCCTATATAAACACCCAAGTATTGTGCTACATTTGATCACCAACAAATACACACACACAACCACTATCCACCATTTGTTGAAGCTATGGTATCCTTATTCAAAGCACTGTCCATGACTCCAAGAACTGAAGTTAAAGAAGAATTTGAATCATCGAGGAAAAGAAAGTTTGAGGAACCATTTACCGAAGAATTCTTCAAGGATCAAACAAATTTAGAGAAAAGGAAATCCACCTTTGATACAAAGCCTCCCCTAGAGACCATGTTTCCTTCAAATAATTGGTGCCAATACCTTGGTATTCAGGTATGTATTGTGTATATATTGTCAAACTTCATACATAATTCCAATGATATCATATCTTATGATCAATCTTTAATTATTATTATTATTTTTTTTATGCAGTCAGGGCAGATACAATTGTGTAACACAAGACCGGATCGGACAACGATAGAAACCTCAAAACGAAGCCTGCGACAACCTCTTTCTGATCACATGAGCTTAGACCTTGAGCTAAACTTGACATGTGAATCACAAAGGAAAAAAGAAAACAGTGATCAGAAGAAGAATTCTGGTAATTCTCCCAAGAGTTTGTCAGAACATGATGATCTTTGTATTGAATCAAGCAAGTTTAAGAAAGATTCAGGTGGTTTAAACGGTTCTCAGTCGTGGTTGTCGACAACCGAAGGAGATTACAAAGAGATGGTTGCTACAGTTTGCATGCAGTGTCACATGTTGGTTATGATATGCAAGTCTTCTCCTGCCTGTCCTAACTGCAAATTCATGCACTCACCAGATCAGAACCCTTCGAAATTCTTGAAGAGCAGGTGCAGCTTCTTCTGCTCTAGTTAGGAACCGCAGATACTACTCATGTAGAAAATCTTCAGCTTTTATATACATCATATGGCGCAAATGTATCAATCATCCTATGTTATCTATCTTGTTCTTTTCTCCTTATTCCCTTTCCTTATATATATTAGCCTAGTATATAATCATATCGTCGTATTATGTACATTTTAGACTCGATCATCTATATTTATCCACGTTAGACAGAGCAGAATATTAGTAGATTCTTCCAAGATTTGAAATTAATCAAGACATTTTTGTTAATCCTTCGAATATTAATTGTTCTTCACGCTACAACAAAATGTTCAAACCTACCATCATCTATATTTTTGCACCAAAGACAATCATTTTGTTTTCCTAGGAAAAATATTTTGGCTCCACCTGCAATTGATACTAATCTCCTTAAAACTAACACCAAAACAAAATGGAAAAAAAAAATGTCACGTATGAAGCAGGTAGTGTGACAGATCAGAACTAAGTGTTGCGGTGTTATTAAAACATTTAGTCTTATAATATAAGGACCACTTCTACATTTTGCAGGGTGATGATTCTTCAAATAAGTAGTTTTGATTACGTGTTGTTATGGTCCTCATGTATAGTTTGATTATTTTCTAGCAAACACATTAAACTTCATTTGCAATTTTGCAAGCTTCTGCCAGAACAATAATACTAGAGAAATATTGAGAAAACGTGCTTCTGTATATATACTAAAACATTTGATGTGGCAATATCTGAATGAATAGCAATTTAAAATCATATAATAAGATTTAAGTTTCATAAAATTAACCAAGATTATCACACAGATCCATAGTTCCTACGGAGACTACTAAAGGACAGAAAAATTTAACAATCTGGCAAATTGGTAGGTTTGAAACAAAAAAATGATACAGTTAGAAGTTAGTATTATTATTAATAAATCTAGACATAAAAATTGTCACCAGTGCTCTGATTTATGAAACATTCACATTAATATTTTGATAAATTCTAGTATAAAAAAACTTGCAAATATTTCCAGTGGTGTGAGTTACTTTACTTCCAAGTTCCAACCACCCAACTATTGACCACTCTCCAAACTTTAATAATGGCATTGCTTAAATCTACTACCTCTAGTACATTTACATCCACATTGAATGCATATTGGATGTGTAGCCTCATGCTCATTTATGTTCTTTGCTCCATAAATGCTGAGGGAAAGGAATTGAAGAAGGGAAGAGGGATACACAATCCATAATCCTCACGTTATCCATTTGAAAAACCATATTTATGTGAGATATACATCAAAATCTCATGTTGGAACCACCATGTCAGCTGCATTTATGAATTGTTTCATCTCATGAGTATATGGTTGAAGAGAAGAGATAATATTTTGCTGTAATTAGACTTTCCTTCTGTTTCAATTAACCTAAG
This sequence comes from Medicago truncatula, assembly GCF_003473485.1. NCBI lineage: Eukaryota > Viridiplantae > Streptophyta > Magnoliopsida > Fabales > Fabaceae > Medicago > Medicago truncatula. The sequence continues at coordinate 37,130,916 of NC_053044.1, forward strand.
GTAATTCCACGCAAATATGGCCGGGGATGCTTGCAGCTAAAGCAATCATTACTAGTATTTGGAAATTCATGTGTAAATCATGTCACATCTCTTGTTTGGCCATGGTTCTTAGATCTATTTATTAGTTATATATGTACATGTTTATAAATGATAAATTGAGAAAATGTGTTCAATTTGGTTTCTGTTTTCAAAGATTTGATTAGAAAACCAGCAAAATATCTAAGGATGCATTTTTTTTGCAAGTTCTCTTCATTTTACTTGAGTAATGATACATAGACACCCTTGGGTGGCAATACACCCTTTGACACCCACACAAAAATCTGACACGTAGTCACGTGGACCCCGCACAAGCACACTTTCTCTTTTCTCTCCTCTTCTCTCTTCCTAATGCATGGGGTGTATAAGGGTGTATGGGAATAAAGGGTGTCTATGTATCATTACTCTTTTACTTTATATGATTTAAGTAATAATAACACAAATTTTATATATTTTTTTTTATTCTTGTTATGTTTCTAATCTCTCATGAGGCACATCCATTTATTTCATATTGTTTACAGCCTATTCCACTCAACAGCAACTATTGCATACAAAGCCAAAGTCCAATGATGAGATCCAAGTAATAAAAGTATGAAAGAATCATAAAACGTGACCCAACTATCAAAGATTACTAAAATAGACAAGAGAATTAGCCATACCTTTATTAGTGTTCTGGTTGAGACCTTTGGATGATGGACCGCTGCAAGAAGGCTCCTTGAATGATGGAGTCTTTGTCTTCGATCCTGGGTGGGGATGTACCTGCAAACACTCCAACGTTCAAGTTAGTATGTGTTTGAGGCTTGGTGGTTAGGTTTAAAATGTAGCGTACCTTGGTGATAAAGTAAGACATATATATATTTTTCAACTAAAAAAAAAGTAAGACTTATCACTTATATAGTCTAAGAGATGTTTAAATGGCCTCAACCATAAGTTGGACTTCGTAGTATGATGATTAGGGTGTTAGCGTCCAAAACTGTACCTTATACAATTGTCTCTACGGACCACTGTAGACATATCATGATTTGCTCTATATGAAACGGTTCTAACTTGATCAAACAGTCCTGGTACGGTGTTAAAGAAGCCCCTCAGGCAAGTTCATATGATTGTTCATCTTTGAGCTAGTGACTTAGGGTGATCCGATCAGTTGATGGATTGGGCATTGGCCCAATCCGAAACAGTTAGGTAGGGGGTCTCAAATCCAGCAAAATCATGCGAAATGCCGTTCTGCTAAACAAATAATCTCGCCAGTGGTAATAGAAAGCTACTATCTATCACACACAAATCTAATGGTGGTACTTGGGCTCAACCAATTTTGAATCTGTTAATGCAATCTCCCCATCCATATAAAAGATTCTCAAAATCTAGAAAAATATTACATTCATAATCATAATCTAAAACATTTCAATAGATACCATTAGATGTCCACCTGGGTTTGCAGTGTTCATTCATAGTGATAACTTACATAATCTTGAATTATTGAATCTACCAAGATAGAGTAGACTTTGGACCCACATTTATAAAGATCATAACTTTGTGTTTTTAACTTGTACCAATAAATCATTGAAGATACTTGAGTTGAGATAGTAGGTAGACACAGTTACCAAGTATCAAAGCATCTACATTTGAAATTTAGAATGTCGGTTCCTATATATCAAGATCCTCTTAACTTGCAGAGTACTACTTTACATTACAAAGAAAAGCAGTTAGAGAAATTTGACTTAGGAATCACCAAGTAGTTATTGCATAATTTTTAAGTAAAGCAAGATGAGTAGCAAAGCTATGGGTCCCAGATATTGGACAAGGGGTATCAATCTACTAATAAAGCAATCAAGCTCTGAATTCACAACCAGCAGAAAAACAATTGAAAGTTTTCTTACGAGATTTGGTTTCTTTAAAATCAGCAGAGAGTAAAGTGAGAAAATGAAAACACACTCATGAGTTGTTCTACACACGTGCATGTAATATCAGCTTTTGATTTATTTAACAATGGTTGATATTACACACTTTACACTCTGATAGCATGTTTGGTTTAACTTTTACAACCATAGGCCTTTATGCCGTAAATTTATGAAGCTAAAAATCTTAGCTTCTATTAGACGTGTGTCTATGAAGCATGGACGTTCCTCAGATTAGGCATTTCCAGGTGCTCAACATGTGTCGTGCGTGATGTGTCCGATGTTTGTGTTTGTATATGTGCTTCATATGTCTACTCCCATTCCAGCCGTGAAAACAAACAATCACTAAATTGAGTTGCCAACTTTAGAAAAGCCAGAACCACAAATCGCATATTCGATAAAGTGAAACTTAACATACTACTGCCATTGTCTTACTCCTATTTCCAAGTCAGCAACCATAAAATCTCCCAAGAAAATAATGCAAGCAGCATCTCTTATAAAAATCTTTCAAACACAAAGGGCACACCACCAAACAAACAATTAGTTATCGTCTTAGTTTAGTACTAAATAAATCCCAAAAATTATACTAGTTGGAGAACAAATGAAAATGCATTTATTTGGCAATCATGAAGTCTTTTCGGTGTACAGTAACAAACTCCTTATATTATTAATTGATAGGTCCCAAACTCAACTCCATTTTCTGACACTAAAAATGAAAGTGACACAAACAAATTGATATGGAGTAACGTTGTTTGGTTGGAGAGAAATAGGTGAGAGAGAAGTAGAGAAGAGAGAAATAGAAGAGAGATAGTCTATTTCTCTTGTCCAACAGGAGAGAAGATGAGAAGAGAGACACAAAATTTGTGGGGTCCCACAACTTTTTGCAATCTCCTCTATTGAGGAGAGAAATGGGATGGATGCATGTTATTTTGTTGTATTTTCATATATACCCTTTGTTCACTTTTTTAACTCAACTATAATTAAGCAACAAGAACTCATCAAATAATAGTATGAATTACAACAACAAAAAATTAAACAAAATTACCATAGGATAATAGTAGTTTTTTTTATTTTATTAACAGGAACATTTTTTGATGAAAAATAATAGTGTAAAAAACATGGCAAATATCCTTTCAAAGAATATTGTCACAAACACGTTGAATAATCAAATGGTAATTAGAGTAATTATTTTAATTCTTCAAAAAAAATTATTAATAGAAAGAAATAAAATCAGTTAACAAACAACTTTTTGACATTTTTTAATTTTGTTTGTTTACTACAAATATTAGATTTTTTAGGTAGGGACATTTTTGTCAACTCATAAAATCATTCAACTTCTTTCTTTTCTATTTCTTTTTTATCTATCTTATACGAAACAACAAATCAAATCTACTCTATTTCTCTCTTCTCATACTCTCTCACCTCTTTCTCTCTTCACAATTTCTCTTCCCAACCAAACACACCATGTGTAAGAGGGTGTATCGATTCACTATAGTCCTTAAATTCGTTGAAATTACAAAAGCATCTTTGAGTAAGTTTTTATTAGTGGTTTTGTGGACTAATTTGACTGATGGGGTAGACATTCGAGGACTAAACTAATTAACAAAGGATAGATAAATCAAAGTCAACGAAGGACAAATGCATCTAGGGATGTTTTTAAAATTATGATACATTCAAGGATTATATATTAAGAGTGTTTGACATATTTAAAGACCAAAATGATTGTTTCCTCGATAAATATGCAATCAAGGACAAAAGGTGGAATAAAAGAAAGTTCCAATTCAAAAAAAAAAAATTAATGTATATTGATATTGATACTGATTTTATACATAGGGTGTGTTTGTTTCAAGTAATATTCGTAGATTCTCGGGAATAAAACGTTAGAAATATACATCTCTATGTTTGTTACAAGTTTACTAAATTTTATTCCTGGGTATAAAACGTTTCTGAGAATATAAAAAAATTTCCAAAGAAAAGAGTGGAAATAAAGTTTCCTTGAAGATGAGAATAAATTCACGTGTAATTATCTATTATAATTTCTATTTTTATGGTTTTCGAGAATATTATAATATTAAGCAAACATCTTTTTATTCAATACCTTACAATAAAATTCTCATCTTTAAGAAAACTAGCATCATCCCATAAATGATCTCGTGATAATAATCTCTTATGTACACACAGAGAGTAAGAAAACTAGTACTTTTACTCGTGCTACCGTCCGGGACATTAAAAATGGAAAAATTAAGAAAACTAGTACTTTTACCCGTGCTACCGCCTGGGACATTAAAAATGGAAAAGTTAAAAAAGTTCCGAATTTATTCATTACATAAAAAATAAAATAAATAAACATAAAAAGTATTTAAGGGATACAAATTTGGGGTCACACATTTTCAAATATCTCCTTATAAACTACATTTGAAGTGGTGTTAATATTATCCCCATTGTCATCCGTTAATAATATCTTCAGACCATCCCTTGACGTAACATGTGATATTGCAACATATAGTTGTCCATGTGAGAAGACCGATTGTGGAAGATAGATGTCAACTTGCTTAAGTGATTGTCCCTGACTTTTGTTTATAGTCATTGCAAAACACAAAGATATAGGAAACTGTCTGCGTTGAAATTTGAAAGGAATTATGGTATCAGATGGTGTCAATGACAATCTCTGTATGTAGACCTTCTCTCCAACATTGCTTCCTGATATAACCCTCCCTTTAAGAACATATCTTCCCATCTTAGTGACTATTAGTCGAGTACCATTATACAACCCTGTTGTTATGTCCAAATTTCTTAAACATAATAGTAACTCCAACTTTTAAAGTAATATTGTGATTAGGAAGACCTGATGAATTGATAGTGTTCAAGAATTCTGGTGTGTGAATATCTAATTGTTCAACTATTGAATGACATTAAATATGGTAACTTTCCACTACCTTGTAATTTGAATAGTTATAGTTAATGTATAGGGAAGACGCCTGTTTATTGATATTGGGTTTCTAGTTGCATAAAATATTGGTGTAAACAATGAAGTAGAAATTCAATGTCATCGCTATATCCATATTGACATCACATGATGGAAACAATTGAAAATCTTTGCACCTCTATAACCTCCCTATTATTAACACGAATTTCCACTTATAGTGAATGACATTATCTTAGTTGATTTAAAGTAATTAGTTAATTATGATACATGGCTCCATGGACTTGGTGAAAATATTTGCGCAACTCTTTACATTTTTCAACTTCTTTCCATTGCTTTATATCGGAACCTTGATTAATAAAATGGCACCTTTCAAGTACTATATATTACTTTTAACTTAAATATGATTCACAAATACACGTATTCAAATTAAAAGCAAACTTATGAAGGATACGGTGACACCGCGATGCAACAACGCCAAATTTTAAAAAACCAAATTGAGTTTTGAAACAAACTTGTGAGATTAGTTATAACATTACGAATGACGATCTATTTTAAGATGCAAGAATGCCGCAATTTAATATGTCCAAAATGTGCATTGAAACAGACACGTGATACTACTTATAACATTAGGAATGACAATCATATTTTAAGATGCGGCAATGCCGCATAGTTAAAAACTAAAATGAGTTTTGAAACGACCAGTTAATAATAGTTTCGACGATATAAAACATTGTGTTGTATTGAACACTAAGACATTTCGAGCTTCATAAACTGGTACCACAAAAACTACATTATATTAAGTTCAAGAGAATATCCTTTAAACATACACGAATACACGTTAAAGTAAATTTATTAAGATTACGGTGATACCGCAATTCAAATAATTCGCACAGCAAATAAATTAGATACGTCAACAATGGAAATACCTGCGCAACTCTTTACAATTTTCAACTGCTGCAATGCAATATATTTTTTCAATTTTGCTGTAAGCTTTAGGAGGTGAATTTGGTGCCTTACTTGGTCATTTCAATCAAAACCTCATTTGATAGTAATTGAATATCTTTAACATATGGCATACATTCTTTAAAGAAGTTATGTGAAAGTCCAGCATACAATTTCTAAAGTTTCAGGGATTAAAGAACATAAAATCACCATTGCATTATCGGAAAAAACCACAATTTTTGAATTACATAACAATGTCTCTCCATAATTTCTACCAGCACTTACAATAATAAAAATATAAACTTAAAAAGAAACTAAGATAGGAGAAGACATAACATCAAAATTCAAAACTCATCATGCACAAATTCAAAATTCAATTCATCATGCTCATCACCACTCAACCTCTTCTCATAGGAAAATTCAAAACTCAATTCATCTTGCACAAAAGGAGAAGGCATAACATCAAAATCATGCACAATCTCTATTTTTATGGTTTCCGAGAATATTATAATGTTAAGCAAACATTTTTTTATTCAATACCTTAGAATAAAATTCTCATCTTTAGATTTCAAATAATGTTATTCATAAAAATAAATTTGGTAAACTTGAAACAAACATCATCCCATAAATGATCTTCGTGATAATAATCTCTTCCTAAAAATGAATGAAGCACTGACCTGGCCTAAGACACCGAAATTAGAGTGGGGATGGAAAAAAGTATTGCAGTTCAATTCCGAACCATCAAGCAGTATCTGTTCAATGGTAACAATCTCTAAACAATTTTTGTACATTACAATTTCATAATGCGTAGTACATTAGTAGGCATCAAGTAGACACAAAATTTAGGTTGTTGATGAAAAAAATGAAGGTGAAAAACACAAGAAGGGGGGGGTTGAATTGTGTTTTCTTTTTCTCTTAAAAAAAATACTTCTTCTGATAAAACTTCAGAAGCAGTTTGAATGCTTCTGATGAAATGATCAGAGTCAGATTGCAGCGGAAAAGAACAGAGCAGAGAAAAGAAAGACAAAGACACAAGCAGTTATCCTGGTTCCTTCCACAACACGGAAGTAGTCCAGTCCCCCTTGCACTTCCAAGGAGATTTCACTATAATCACAAAGATTACAACTGCTCAATACTTTCTAAGTATGAGACTTCACAAAACTATGCTCAAGCACACACGCAAGAGTCTTCCAATGCTCAAGCACTAAGCAAGAGACTTCTAATGCTCAAGCACGCAGGCAAGAGACTTCTAATCAAACAAAAATACAGAGAATTGAGTTTGAATTGAACACTTGATATACAATCAGTGGTGTTCACAATACAATACAGAAAAGACTCTAGACTTTGAATTTCTAAGATGTATCAAATCAGTGCAGAAATTCAGTGTGCTTTGTAGAATCAAATTGACAGAGTTTTGGCGCTTTTGAACTTATGTATCTCTCTGTTTTATCTTCAAGTCTTCACTCCTTTATATAGAGGCGTGAAAGAGACGTTGAGATAATCAGCACGTCTAAAGAGTCGTTTGAAATCCTTTGATTATCCACCAGTGATCCTTTGCCTGATTTGGGTGTAGTCCTTTGAAGAATAAACTTCAAATTCATTCCCATCTTGAGTTGTACAAATTCTGCAGGCATGGCTGTTGTTTTGTCTTGTAGCGTAGACAGAAAACAGAGTAGTGGAGGTAGTGGTTGTACACTTGTACTTTGTCAACTCTATTAATGAGAGACAAGTGCTCAGTGTTATCCATATATCCGTTGATACCTCCCTTTCAGTTCTTCGTTCTTCTTTGATAAGACTGAATTGAGAATCAGCAACTTTGAATCTTCAGTTTGATTAAAGGATCAAATGTAGCTTCTGGTGAAAATATTGCTTCTGATGAAAACTTTTGCTTCTGATGAAAATATTGCTTCTGATGACTTTCTGCTTCTGATGACGTCATCTCTTCAGGAGCAGTTTAGCTTCAGGAGCAGTTTAGCTTCAGGAGCAGTTTTCTTCAGATGCTCAGAATTTCTTTTTCTTTCCATTGTTCTTCCAAGACCTATTGAAATAACTTGAGTAGCCTTTGGTCCTGTACACTTGAACAATTATTAGTAATAACCAATTGACAATTTTTAATACCTTGTTATCATCAAAACTTAATAAGGTTCATTGTGAAACACATTTTGTTCCAACAATCTCCCCCTTTTTGATGATGACAAACAATAGTATTTAAAATGTTCAATTGTTGTTGATCTAATTAATAAGTTGACTACTGGGACAGAGGTTTGTAAGCTCCCCCTGAGTCTAATAGTTCTTTAAGGTGAGGTTTGTAAGCTCCCCCTAAGTTCTATTCTTATTAATTAAATTTCAATAAAATACTTATAAAATCAAATCAGAAGTATTTAAAAGAAATTTAGAAGTGGTTATAGCAGGGCTCAGTGCCTTAAAAATACTATACATTTACTCCCCCTTTTGTCATCAACAAAAAGAATAGAAACAAAAGAAAGAGTATCAGAGCAAAACAAAATAAAAACATAATAAGTATCAGAGCAAGAAGTATCAGAGCATATGACATTAAAATCAATAAATATCATTAGAGTTAAAAAAAATAGAACATAATATTTATAAATGAAGGTTAAGGTACAAAGATAAGACTACACAGAACAAAAGTAAAAACAAGCTAGAGTTGGGTGTGCAACTAAGGTTGGGCTTGCTTATACAGCTGTTCTAAGAGATACTTGATCTGTTCATCTTTCTTCTTAAGTAGCTCATCCTTTTCCCTCATTCTTCTTACATGCCCAGCATGAATTCTTGCAGCTCTTGTGATATACTCTTCTTCAGGATAGAAAGGAGTGATGTCCAGAAGAGGTACATAATTCAGCTCTTTGTCCTTATCTGCTTCATGCATATCATCCAAAAGCTTCTTCAGCATTGCAGAGTGAGATGACACACATTTGGTTCTGAGTTGATCCAGCAACTCATCAAAGCTCTTCTGTAGATCCATCCACTGATCATAATAGTGAATAGGAGGTGCAGGAATTGTTCTGCGAAGAATCAGTGCCTGAATCTCATCACTAAGTCTGATCAGTTGTTCCTCTATATACTCAGACTCTAGGATATGGTCAGGGATGGGTGAAGGTTCAGTTTGAGTTGTATTTGATGTGGAAGGTTGGTCAGGGGTTAAGTCTATTATAGTGGGTGAATCTGGTTGTTGTTGTTGTTCTGTTGTTTGGTCAGAAGTTGTTTGGTCAGGAGCAACTTGTTCAGAAGCAGTTTGCTCCTGAACAGTTTGCTCAGGGATGGTTTGGGTTTCTGTTTGGGTTTCCAAGACAGTCTTTTCAGGAACTGTCTTAGAGGCCTTAGTGGGTGTTGGTTGCATTTCACCACCTAGATGTTTTTCTAAGTTGTGAAGGGTTGAGGATTCTTGGTGTTGGGGGGTTTCTGAAGTAGTTGCATCTGAAGCTACTTCAGAGGCTTTTTGTGGAGATTGGTTATTTGGTGAGTTTGTTTGGGTAGGTTCTGGGTTGGGTTGAGGTTGTTGTACACTAACAGGTTCAGGATTATCTGGAAAGAGTGGATGAGTAGGAGGCAAATTGAATTTCTCACAAAGTTTAATTCTATTCTTAGAAAATTCTATTTGAGTTTGCTCCCAGTCAAGTGTTCCTAAATCTGTTAGTTTGGTAGGTTTGGTTTTAAGAAGCTTGTCTATGTGTTGGCTAAGGGGTTGGTCATCTGATTCTGTTGATGATGAAGAGGGTGAAGAGGGTAGAGATGGAATCTGAGTATTAGTTGGAGCGTTAGATGGATTACCTGAAGACTGAGCTTCTGGATGAACTGCTTCTGGAGCTTCTGAAGCTGGTTCTGATGAAGTTGTTCCTGAAGCTTGCTTATTCTTCAAGGCTTGAGAAAGCAGAGTTGCTCCATACTTAACAGTTTCTAACTCCGATGCTAAAGCAGCAATGTCAGGAGTAGGCACATACCCTGCAGCCTTGAGACGTTCATCCCTTTCTTCTTCATACAAAATCTTCATCCTTTTCTTCTCTGCTATCTTGGATGCAGCAACCTCCCTAGTATACTGCTTCATTTCTTCAGTCATTTCGAAGCTGGGCATGACTATGGGCTCAGAAGTTGCAGTCCTTTTTGCTTTCTTAGGGCTTGAGTCTTCATCCCAGTTCTCTTCCAGTTCTTCCAACATTTGTGCCCTTCTTCCTTCAGCTGTCTTCAGATTTCTTGTTAAATTAGACCTCTTCCTTTTGATGGTCTGAAGAGCAGCTTCTCTTTTATTTTTGGGACTTGGAGGCTTTTCAGAAGCAGCTTGATCAGAAGCAGCTTGTTCAGAACCAGTTTGTTCAGAAGCAGGCTGTTCTGCTGTTTCTTGAGTACTCCTTGTCCTTTTTCTGATAAGAGGGACATCATCCAAATCCTCCACTTCCTCAAGAATGGTGGACATAGCAGATTTTTCCTTCTTAGCTTTCTTATGCTTCTGAGCACCCACCTCAGTAGCATCTTCAGCAAGGTATTCTTCCTTGGTGATCTGCTTCTTTTTAGATTTTCTGCCTTTGGCCACAGGCAGATCACCACCATACATTTCTTCTGGAATATCTTTCAGGCTGATTTTCTTGTTGTAGCTCTTGTAGTAGTCCAAGATGTAGGCCCTCTGCACATCAAGGGGATCTTTCTTGCAGATAGGGATGTGATGAGTGACTAGATCAGATATGACATCAGATTCATGCATATCTGTATCTAGTTTGCTGCATGTTGAAATCAGCCTCATCTTGACTAAGGTTGCCCCATTGATTATTTTTCCTGTGACTGCTCCCAGCTTCTGATTATCATAAATACCCACATCTTTCAGGGCACTTAGGAGTCCTCCTTCTTGAAAGATGATGGAGAGCAGCCTTCCATAGGGAACAAACTTCCTGTTCTCCATCTGGCTCTTCTTGAGTTCCTTGATCATGTATTTAAACATATACTTGGGAACGTTCATTGTTGTTTCCTGAGAGATGGTGTGATGCAGAAAGACTTTGTGACCAAGTGAAGGTTGATCATTTCCTCCACCTTTGGGAAAAATGTTTTCATTTTGGATCTTCAGCAGCATTTTCTTTTCCATGCTTAAGGTGCTGTAAGGCTTAGCATCCTTTGATCCATAGATAGTGTTGTTTACTATCTCCTTCCATGGGCTTGTTCTGGGGTTAGGAATCTCTTCTCCATCGTATGTCCCAGAAGCATCCCTTCTCATGGCTTGAGCAATCACATGCTCATTGATTGTTACAGGAATCCCCATGACGTTTGATCTAATCTCAGTCCCAGTGAAGGCGAGTAGACCCATTTCTTCTCTGGTTTTTCCCTCCAAAGTAGGATCAACCAGAATCATCTGAGCTTCTTCCTGTTTAGCAGCAACTTTGTCAAACACTGAAGCTCTTACCCAGAATTGTCTGACAAGCACTTCATAAGTAGGACCGTTGAGAAGACTGAAGTAACTCATCAGCTTCTGCTTCTTGTAGAATCTTACCAAGTCGCATCCATGATGAGTTAGAGAAGTGAAATCCACTGGATTTTCCGCTTGAATGATTAGATCCCATTCCTCAATCGACATAGTTCTTCCTTTGATTTCATAAGCAGGAGTATCTATATCCATATTTGATGAAGAACCACCGGCAGAACTTGAAGATGCCATTGATATGAAGTGGTTTTAGGGTTCTAAAGTGTTTTGAGAGGATGAGAGAATGCGCTTACGTTCGCAGAGGGTTGAGAAGAAAATAGAAAGTGTTTGTTGTGAAGTGAGAAGTGTGTGAAATGACTTAGTGTTTTTATTAAAACGTTTGTAATTCAGAGGGGACAAACAAACACAGCATTAATGACAAATTGGGGGCGCGTGTAAGTACGTCAAAAAGCGAATAAAAACATCATTGCCCTTTTTGTTATACTCCAATACAAATAGACCACGTCAGAGACTCTTCAGAAAACTACCTTTTGGGTAATGGGACAGCTGTTACATAAAGTAACTGCCAACGTTCCCACTAGCCAAGCTATTCAGAAGCAAAGAATAACACTTCTGAAGTTTTGGTGCTGACGTCATCTTCAGAAGCACATTTTCCTCAGAACCTCAGTTAAGAGCTTCTGATGAACCAAAATGCTTCTGAATAAACTTCAGAACCAAACTTCTTATTCAGAGGCAAGCAATTTTTCAATCAGACACAAAATGCATGTTCAAATTTTTCTTAATAAAATCAAATCTTTCAACAGACAAAGGTTTTGTAAATATGTCAGCCCATTGATGTTCAGTATCAATGAATTGTATATCTAAAATTCCTTTTTGAACATAGTCTCTGATAAAATGGTGTTTGATTTCAATATGCTTGGCTCTTGAATGTAGAATTGGATTCTTTGACAAACAAATAGCAGCAGTATTATCACAATAAATGGGAATACTGTTAGCATTGATCTGATAGTCTTCCAACTGATGTTTCATCCAAAGTAGTTGTGTGCAACAACTTGCAGCTGAAATGTACTCTGCTTCTGCTGTAGACATAGCAATAGTTGCTTGTCTTTTGCTTGCCCAGGATATCAGATTCTCTCCCAGGAATTGACAATTTCCACTGGTTGATTTTCTTTCAATCCTATCACCAGCATAATCAGCATCACAGAATCCAATCAACTTATAATCTAGGGATTTCCTATACAGGAGTCCAAGATTAGTTGTTCCTTTCAGATACCTGAAGATTCTCTTAACTGCAGTTAAATGAGATTCTCTAGGATCTGATTGAAATCTTGCACACAAGCATACACTGAATAAAATATCCGGTCTAGATGCAGTGAGGTATAACAGAGAACCAATCATACCTCTGTATAGCTTCTGGTCTACTACTGTTCCAGTATCTTCTTTGCTTAAGGTGCAGGTTGGATGCATTGGAGTGTTCATCATTTTACAGTCTTCTAGCTTGAACTTCTTCAGAAGCTCCTTTGTATATTTTGTTTGATGAACATATACTCCTTCTTTACTTTGGTTGATTTGAATTCCCAGAAAGAATTTCAATTCTCCCATCATACTCATTTCAAATTCATCCTGCATTAACTTAGAAAATTCTTTGCAAAGAGATGCATTAGTAGAACCAAATATTATATCATCAACATATATTTGCACAATCAAAATATCTTTCTTAAGAGTCTTTCTGAAGAGTGTTGTGTCAACTTGTCCTCTTTCAAAATCATTTTTAATTAAGAAATTACTTAGTCTATCATACCAAGCTCTGGGAGCTTGTTTCAAGCCATATAGTGATTTCTTAAGTTTATAAACATGGTCAGGATGCTTAAGATCCTCAAACCCAGGAGGTTGTTTAACATACACTTCTTCTTCAATGACTCCATTAAGAAAGGCACTTTTGACATCCATTTGATATAATATTATGCCATGATTAATTGCGTAGGATAGAAGTAACCTGATTGCTTCCAATCTTGCAACTGGAGCAAATGTTTCAGTGTAATCAATGCCTTCTTGTTGACTGTAGCCTTGAGCAACAAGTCTGGCTTTGTTTCTGGTTACTTCTCCTTGTTCATTCAGCTTGTTTCTGAATACCCATTTTGTTCCAATAATGTTCTTCTGAAAAGGTTTGGGTACCAGATCCCACACATCATTCCTTTGGAATTGATTTAGCTCTTCTTGCATAGCTAATATCCATCCATCATCTGAGAGAGCTTCTTCAACAGTTTTGGGCTCAATTATTGAAAGCAGTCCTATTAAAGACTCTTCTTGTCTAAAATGTGATCTTGTTCTTCTAGGACTATCTTTGCTTCCAATGATTAACTCCTCAGGATGTGAAGATTTGTGCTTGAATATAGGTTGAATAACCTGCTGAGTGTTATCTTGAAAGTCCTCAGAAGCAATTTCATTCTGTACTTTTGAGCTAGGTTCTGCTTCTGAATTAGACTCAGCTTCTGGAGTGATTTCAGCTTCTGGACTAGATTCAACTTCTGTATACTTCTCAGAATCAGAAGGTTGATCAGATTCTGATGCATCTTCAGAATCAGTTGTACCTGCATTACTTTCACTTTGCTCTGAAGTTTTACTTCCAGGCTCTCTATCATCAAATTTTACATGCATAGATTCTTCAACACATTGTGTTTCTGAATTATACACTCTGTATGCCTTTGACCTTTCAGAGTAACCTAAAAAGATTCCTCTTTGAGCCTTGGCATCAAATTTCTTCAGATAGTCTTTAGTGTTTAAGATGTAACAAGTACATCCAAACTGATGAAAGTAAGAGATATTGGGTCTTCTTCCTTTAAAGAGTTCATATGCTGTTTTCTCCAACATAGGTCTGATATAGATCCTATTTTGAATATAACATGAAGTATTGACTGCTTCTGCCCAAAAATGTTTAGCTAAGTTGTTTTCATGGATCATGGTTCTGGCCATTTCTTGTAAGGTTCTGTTCTTTCTTTCTACAACCCCATTTTGTTGTGGAGTTCTAGGAGAAGAAAACTCATGGAGAATCCCATGTTTTTCACAGAAAAGTTCAAATGGCTCATTTTCAAATTCTCCACCATGATCACTTCTGACTTTCAAAATTTTCAATTCTTTTTCAGATTGTATTTGAGTGCAGAAGCTGCTAAACACTTCACATGCATAGTCTTTACTTTTAATGAATTTTACCCAAGTCCATCTGCTGTAATCATCAACAATGACTAATCCGTATTTACTTCCATATAAAGATGCAGTGTTAACTGGACCAAAAAGATCAATATGGAGTAATTCTAAGGGTCTGGAGGTTGATACAATGTCTTTAGATTTGAAAGAACTTTTCACAATTTTCCCTTTCTGACATGCACCACAAAGTGCATCTGAATGATAATCAATGTTAGGCAATCCTTTGACTAGTTGTAACTTGCTAATTTTAGAAATTAATCTCCAATTAGCATGTCCCAACCTTTTATGCCATACCCATTTTTTATCATTCATTGACAGAAGGCAAACTACCTTCTGATCAGCCAGATCAGAGAAATTTATTTTATAGACATTCTCAACTCTCTTTCCCTTGAATGTAATGGATTTGTCATCCTTGTTAACTAGTGTGCAGTTGGTCTTACTGAACGTTACATCATACCCATTGTCACAAAATTGACTTATGCTCAATAGGTTATGCTTCAGACCATCTACTAGCCACACATTATTAATTGAGATGGAGGAATTACCAATAGTACCTGTACCAATGATCTTTCCAGTTTGGTTGCCACCAAACTTCACTTCTCCTCCATCTTTCATTGTAAGGGTAAGGAACAAAGCTTTCTCTCCAGTCATGTGCCTTGAACATCCGCTGTCTAGGTACCATGACCTTTGTTTCTCTCTTGCCCTTAAGCACACCTGCATTTTTGGACAATTCAGATTTAGGTACCCATATCTTTATGGGTCCTTTTGGGTTAGCTTTGGAGGTTTTACTTTTCCTCCCTTGTACCTTAGGGTGAATGCTGAGTGGCTTCTGATCATTCAATACTTTAGGTTTGACACCTTTTGGTATTGTTTTCTCAGAAGCAGTAGCTGCTTTGTTCTTCTGATCCTTTTGTTTTGGAATTTTAGATTCTGGTTTAATCAGATTCTGATGAACAGGTTCTGATCTTTTCAGAATTTTAATCTTTTGACTCTTAGGATCAGATTTTGTCATTACCTTGATCTTAAGATTCTCTGGCTTTGATGTGATCTTAGCCTGTGAACCTGAAGCTTCAGGTTTTGACTGAACAGCAGTTATAGCATTTGTACCTTCAGGCACAAAGGTGGATTTCAATCCATCCTTGATACAATCACAGTAGCTCTTGAGACTGTATTCTTTGGATTTCTCCTCAGAATATCCAATCCCTTTGCCTTTGTTCTTGTATGTGCTGTAGATCATAGAAGCAACTTTGCTTCTGTCTATTCCAGCCATAATAAAATCATCCAAGGCAATCTCATGTTTATTGCCTGAACCTTTATCACATTTTTCTTGTAGCTTCTGACAAAGACTCTTGAGTCTATCTTCATATGTTGCTGATATGAGGTTAAACCCTTTGAGTTCTTCTTCAGAAGCTTTCAGTTCCAATAGAGTTGACTTTTGTTGTTTCATCAAATCAACATATTTTTCTTTTAAATCTGTCAACTCATTGGTTCTGTGTTCAAACAGTGATAAAAGTTCTTTTAGAGAATCAACAAGTTCTTGTCTAGGGATTTTGGAATATACCTCATTTTCATCTTCTGAATCTGATTCAGCTTCTGATACTGCTTCTGATGATACTGTTGCTACCAACCCAACGGCTGCCTTAGCATCATCATCAGCTTCTTCTTTATCAGAACCAGATTCACTATCCAAATCTTCCCAGGTCGCCATCAAGCTCTTTTTGATTTGCTTTCTGAATTTACTGGAGTTGAAGCTTGATTTCTTGGATTTGCCTTTAAACTTCTCCTTCTGAAGATCAGGGCAATCAGCAATGAAATGACCAGGCTTCTTACAATTGAAGCATCCCTTCTGATCTTCTTTCTTGAAGTTCTTATAGCTACCTTTCTTGCTCAAAAATTTCTTCTGCTTCCTTGCCAGATACTCAAGCTTGTTGGACAGCATAGCCATCTTTACAGATTGATCTTCATCAGAATCTCCATCAGGTGATTCTTCTTCAGATTCACTGGCTTTGTAGGCTTTGGAAGATTTTGAGATCTTTCCTTTAGATGGTAAAGCAATGGATTTACTCTTCTTAGAGGTTTCATGCTCATTTAAACTCATTTCATGCACTTTGAGTGAGCTAACAAGATCTTCAACACTTAAAGTATTTAGATCCTTAGCTTCCTCAATAGCAGTTACTTTGGGTCTCCATCTTGAAGGTAGGCTTCTCAAAATCTTACTAACATGATCAGAAGAAACATAGCTTTTCTTCAGTATTTGCAATCCAGAAACTAAAGTTTGAAATCTTGAGTACATTTCTTCTATACTCTCATCATCCTTCATTCTGAAAAGTTCATACTGATGAACTAGCATCAAAGCTTTAGCCTCTTTTACTTTCTTGCTGCCTTCAAAGTTTGCACAAAGAGAAGCAAACATAGCTTTCGCAGTAGATTTGTCACTCATTTTCATGTATTCGGTGCGAGGTATAGAAGCCACAATAATCCCTCTGATTTTGTGGTGCTTCTTGTAAAGCTTCTTCTGAGCAGGAGTATGTATTTTTCTATCTATAGCAGCTCCTTCTTCATCTAAATCCAGGTCATCAACTCCATCTTCCAGTATATCCCATAGCTCTTCATCCAATCCCATGATAAAGCTGTACATATTAGTTTTCCACCATGAAAACTCTTCTGGATCTCCATTAAACTTTGGAGCTTTTCCAGAGTCTGTTTTCTTGTCAGCAGTATCATAGTCATGCTTGACACTTGTGTATTTTGGAGTAACTGATTCCTCATCTCCAGACATGTTTTTCTAAAAGATCTTGAACTGTAACACGGTTAAGTGCTGTGATAACAGAGCAAGCTCTGATACCAATTGAAGGTGAAAAACACAAGAAGGGGGGGGTTGAATTGTGTTTTCTTTTTCTCTTAAAAAAAATACTTCTTCTGATAAAACTTCAGAAGCAGTTTGAATGCTTCTGATGAAATGATCAGAGTCAGATTGCAGCGGAAAAGAACAGAGCAGAGAAAAGAAAGACAAAGACACAAGCAGTTATCCTGGTTCCTTCCACAACACGGAAGTAGTCCAGTCCCCCTTGCACTTCCAAGGAGATTTCACTATAATCACAAAGATTACAACTGCTCAATACTTTCTAAGTATGAGACTTCACAAAACTATGCTCAAGCACACACGCAAGAGTCTTCCAATGCTCAAGCACTAAGCAAGAGACTTCTAATGCTCAAGCACGCAGGCAAGAGACTTCTAATCAAACAAAAATACAGAGAATTGAGTTTGAATTGAACACTTGATATACAATCAGTGGTGTTCACAATACAATACAGAAAAGACTCTAGACTTTGAATTTCTAAGATGTATCAAATCAGTGCAGAAATTCAGTGTGCTTTGTAGAATCAAATTGACAGAGTTTTGGCGCTTTTGAACTTATGTATCTCTCTGTTTTATCTTCAAGTCTTCACTCCTTTATATAGAGGCGTGAAAGAGACGTTGAGATAATCAGCACGTCTAAAGAGTCGTTTGAAATCCTTTGATTATCCACCAGTGATCCTTTGCCTGATTTGGGTGTAGTCCTTTGAAGAATAAACTTCAAATTCATTCCCATCTTGAGTTGTACAAATTCTGCAGGCATGGCTGTTGTTTTGTCTTGTAGCGTAGACAGAAAACAGAGTAGTGGAGGTAGTGGTTGTACACTTGTACTTTGTCAACTCTATTAATGAGAGACAAGTGCTCAGTGTTATCCATATATCCGTTGATACCTCCCTTTCAGTTCTTCGTTCTTCTTTGATAAGACTGAATTGAGAATCAGCAACTTTGAATCTTCAGTTTGATTAAAGGATCAAATGTAGCTTCTGGTGAAAATATTGCTTCTGATGAAAACTTTTGCTTCTGATGAAAATATTGCTTCTGATGACTTTCTGCTTCTGATGACGTCATCTCTTCAGGAGCAGTTTAGCTTCAGGAGCAGTTTAGCTTCAGGAGCAGTTTTCTTCAGATGCTCAGAATTTCTTTTTCTTTCCATTGTTCTTCCAAGACCTATTGAAATAACTTGAGTAGCCTTTGGTCCTGTACACTTGAACAATTATTAGTAATAACCAATTGACAATTTTTAATACCTTGTTATCATCAAAACTTAATAAGGTTCATTGTGAAACACATTTTGTTCCAACAAAAAATTGTTAAAATAATTTTTTGTCCTTAAAAATATAGCGAAATTTCTTTAGAAGAAAACGAGAAATGTTTTCGTTCTTCCATAAAATTTGGTTTCATTTATTTATCTTTAACGACAAGTTTGTTTTTATAACTCAACTCAACATGTTTTCAAAGCTTAGCAAAAATGTCTATGTGAGTTTAGCTTAGTAGTTAGGGACACTGTATAATATATATAGAGGTAGGAGTTTGAATCGTGGAGACCCCGTTTATTCGTTTTAAAAATGTAAATTTTTAACTACTAAATTACATGACAAAAAAAAACTTGGCAAAAATTTAGTTTTTTCAAAAAGAAAAACTAAACTTGTTTTCAAAGCATAGCAAAAAATTTGTTTTTCAAAAAGAAAAATATTTGCTTTTGAAGTCAAAACGAATTTTTTGATCATTATACTATTGGTTTCTAATTATTAAATAAAAAAGATTTTGCTAAAAAAAAAAGCATTTAACATCAATCCTACACATTCTTAAAAAAAAACATCAATTCTACATCATACAAATCGAGTAGATCGTAAGAGAAATACTTATATTGTCATGATCATTTGAACACATTATTTAAATACACATACATCAAAATACATGTATTATCTAATTATTTTCTTCCTCTATCTTTTTTTAAATATGTAAATGTGTTTGATGACATTAGGTCATACACTACTTTTATCTTAGTTTTTATGTAATTTTAGTGGAGTTCAGGAGTTTTCGCATAAGGTTGGAGCTACAAAAGAGCAGATTTGACACTTTAAGGAAGCAAGGAATCGTACTCCGATATCATCAAATCGTAGCCCGATTTAGAGTTGAATTCTGGGCATTTTGCTACGTAAAATATCGTAGTCCGATGGTAACCCATCGTGCTCCGTTTTGGTGGAGCGTGCAATCAGATTTGGATATTAATGAGAAATTGTGCTCCGATTTTCTACATCGGGCTACGATTTTAGCGAACCCAGATTTTTTACTATAAAAGCCAAGTTGTTTTCTAAGGCAAGGGTTCGAATTTTTGGAGAGAAAATCATACTTTTGGAGCTGGATCACTGAGCAAAAGGTGGGAGACCATCAAAACTCATAGCCGGTTATCAATTTCATGTAATGAATTCTTCTTTATCATTAGTTATTTATGCTTTAGCCATGAGTAGCTAAGTCCTTTTGTGATTAGGTCAAGAGATGATTCTGTACTAGCTCATGTGGATGTAACCTGAAACTCTTACGTTTATGAATGTCAATCTCGTTTATTCAGTATATCTTGTTCTTAATGCTTTTATGATTCTGACCCAATATAATTGATTTAAGAGATTATATGACTATTGACTGTAGCGCGTAACTCGGATCTATTTATGCTGTTCAATCTAACGGAAAATCTAGGGATGGAGCGTTGTTAGGTTGAGATCTTTGAATTAACGGACTTAATATCCTTTGAGAATTATAGGTTCACCTAAGGAATTAGGGAATTATGATTAGATAAGCGGACTTAGGATCAAGGGATTGACCTAAGTTAATGTGTTAGTTGATCATTCACTTTGTGATATTCGTAGACATCAGAACCAGGTTACCAAATGAGTGAAGCGCAGATGAATCGAATGACCTAGTCATCTCTCTAAATTATTTCTAAAACCAACGTTACTATTGTCGATTGAATCACAATTGCACACAAAACCAATTTTGCCTAAGGCAACCCCCAATTTAATTACATCTTAATGATAATGTTCTTGTTAAGTAGAGATTAAAACAGTCCCTAAGAAAACAAATTATTTTATTACTCGATTCAAATTAGTACACTTGCTAATTTTCTATCAGCGTTCAAATGGTTGTGGAAGTCAAAGACTTCCTCCTATTATAGAAGCCTTTAAGCAATAGTAGTTTGCATTATGAGTCATTGTCAAAATGACATGTATTTCTTTTGGTGAGTCAACATGACATATATGAAGGTAGATGTTTGTCCACTTTCCTGATGTGATTTGTTATGTGTGTTTGTGTCTATATATATATATTTCTTATTTTTTATTCTATAATGTACGTTTTAATCTAATTCAACTGTTTTAATTTTATAATAAATATGTTTTTGAATTTATCTAAATTTTAGCTTTTGATATCATGTTGTATATATTGAAGTCAATTTTGGAAGAAAAAAAATGTATTCTTTACAAGGAAAATTTTATGTTTTGTTAACTGCAAATTGCTACAAACAAAATTCAACAAAACTTTATGTTAATATTGGAAATCATTTTATATTATTTATAAGAGGAAAAAAATACACAAAATTTGTTATCAACGTGTATATTTATATCATAAGTAGTTAACTTAATTATAAGTTGGTTAATACCCTTTAAATATTTGAGATTATCGATTGGTTGGTAGAAAATTACTTAGTGTCAAAAGATTGACAGTGGACATTTAGTGTGGACGTCTCGTAACATGTCCTTCCCGTGGATTTGAAAGTAGGAAATGAGTGAAGAATATATGGCTTAACTACATTCACATGATGAGCTATATGACTTGCATTATCACATATATAAAGAAGGGAATCATTGTCTTGATAAGCTAGCTAGCTAAGTCAAGGTCCGTTAATAAGTTCACTTGATGGACAATAACTTTTGTAAGTAATTATTAGAGAAAACTTTATCGAGGATTTGATTTGACCCCCTCTATCTTTATAATTCACTTTTTCTTTAATATATTTTAGGTGATATCTTTATCTAAAAATTATACCATATCTCATTTAATTTAGTAATGGAATTTATTAATCTAATAGTAAACATTAATTTTTACAATGGTGTAAGATTTGTTTGACTTGTACATCATAATAAGAAACAAATTTGATTTTATTAATCAAATAATAAAAAAACAAGGAGTAACTTTTATTCATTCAATTTTTCCACAATTTCATACTCATATCATATTTCGTTTATGGTTGACTCGAAATTAAACTTGACCAAATGTCGATAAAAAAAAAGTGACGAGGGAAGAATTTAGAGTGACGCTGATAATAGATAGGGGATAATGCTAATGCTATAAAAAAACTGAGAGAGAAAGTAACAGACAAACAGTCATTAGTGATTCATCATCATCGATGGAGTTTAGCACTTCTGAGTCGACGAGAATTCACAACCAGCTATTCATTTTCCATTTCCGATAAATCATCAAATCAAAGATATTTTCAGTTACACAATGACGACAATGCTAGAAAGCAACATTTGCAACCACCATTCACATTCTCTTCCCATTTTCTTCAACCCCAATTCCAATCCTATATCCGGTGGAATCTTTCTCGAACCCACACTTCCCGATTCTTTTCTTCGTTTCATTTCGTTACCAATTCCTTCAACTGCTTCCTCCGAATCAAATCTTCACCGCCGACAACGGCGAAGGTTTCCACCGCCGGTTGGTTGTTTTTTGTCGGTTAGCTTGCCGAGTAGTAATAATCTTCCCGCCGATTCAAAACCGTTTGTATTGCATAAGGATAAAAAGGTTAGGGCTAGAGAACGCGCTGCTGTTAATAATACTACGAAGCATCTTTGGTCTGGTGCTATATCTGCAATGGTTTCTAGGTATTTTTAATTCGATATTGCAATTCAACTTACTATTGTTACTAAATTGTATTTTTAACTGATAAGTTAGCTTGTAGTAGATAGCTGCTAAGCTAGTTTATAAATATGAATTGCAGATAGTTGATAAGCTAGCTCATTGAATTTGTAGTGTTTGCTAAAATCAGCAGTTGAACTAGCTCATAAATATGAAGTGACGTGAAAATGATATATTTAATTAATAATTTTTTTTTTTCAATTAAGATGGTAGGGGTAAAATTGAGATAAATAATATAAGTTATAAGCTACTTGAATCAGCTTATCGAAAACTGTTATAAGCTCATGAGAAAGTGATAGTTACCATATGAGTTTTTTATAGTCAAATGAGCTTACAAGACATAAGGTATAAGCTCAAAAACATGTCTTATCAAAGAAAACCTTTTTTTTATCAGGTTGCAAAAAGAGCTTATGAAAACAGCTTATAGTTTATATGCAAAAAATTTAACTTTTTTTGTTTGTTATAGAAATAGCTTATAAATAAGCGCTTATGCTATAGGCTGCAAATTAAGCTGTTTATCTAAATAGAGCTATAATCTATATGGGTCAATGCTTGTAAATTGTTTGAAACTCTTACGAGAGATGTTGGTCTTTCTAGGTAGAAGTTTATGGTATTACCTTGTCTTCATGATTGCGATACTAATCCAATGGGTGAGGGTTAGCCAAAAATAAGGAAAATGCATATTGGTACCTCAAAACTCAACTTTTTTTTTTTTCTGCGTTTTTTTTTGTTAAAAAAAAAAAAACATGAGTTAGGTCACTGTCTTAGCCGTAAGGATAGGGAGAACCTTCAACTTCTTGTCGAATGTGGTGACGTTTGTTGTCGTTGAAGCTTTGAGCGAAATCTATGTGTTGGTCCACTGTAGACCACATGAAACATTTCTTCACCCTATTAATCATCGTGATTTAATGCTGAATATTCTTCCACATTTGATTATTTATTTAGAAGTACTATTTGAAATGTTGTTATATGTTTTTTTTTAATCAGAACTTGTGTTGCACCACTTGAAAGACTTAAGCTGGAATATATTGTTCGTGGTGAGAAGAGGAATATCTTTGAGCTTATAAAGTCAATTGCTACAACTCAAGGGTTGAGAGGTTTTTGGAAGGGGAACCTTCTAAATATTCTGCGAACGGCTCCGTTCAAAGCTGTTAATTTTAGTGCTTACGATACGTATAGAAAACAACTACTTAGATTCTCTGGAAACGAGGAAACTACCAATTTTGAGAGGTTTATTGCTGGTGCTGCTGCTGGGGTTACCGCTACTATTATCTGCCTTCCACTTGATACTGTATGTGGTGATTATGATTTATAAGTTTTTTTTAATATCTTTTACTGCCCAATTGAATAAACTTGCATCTCTTAGCATAAATTTGTATGTCAATTGTAATTTGGAAAGCAGTCGAACACTGGCACATGAACATGACAATTGGTCTTGGTTTGAAAGTGTGAACAAATGAAAAATCAACTGAACATTTTAAGTTTTTAACTTTCTTTAGTTAAGGAAAGATTTGGAGTTTGGACTTGAATTCTTGTTGGTAATTTCTGTGTTGTGCTTATCACTGTCCTTCAATAAAGCATGGCATTTCTTTCTTTCTGCCTATCTTGTTGTGCCCCCTTGTATCCATACATGTTTCTTTGTTTTGCATAAAAAGTTAAATAAAAAATAATAGGTATAAGTTGTTTTCATATGGACACAAGTGAGTCCGTGTGATTATGGGACCATGTTAGAAGCTGAATTCAGCAGGTCCAAATATGTTTCATATCCCGTTTGAAGTACTTCCATAATGGTATGTGTTGTAAAGGCTGACTTGTAAGTTGATGTAACATGCATTTATTTGGTTCCTCCAACCAGTGTGAGAACCTGAATCATGTATATAAAAAGTTTGTTTTTGTTGCTAATTAAAACAAGTGCACACATTCAGCATAATCACTTGGAAAATTTACTTTGTGTGTCTTATAGATTCGGACCAAGATAGTGGCACCTGGTGGAGAAACTTTGGGTGGTGTAATTGGTGCTTTCCAATACATGATTCAAACAGAAGGCATCTTTTCTCTATACAAGGGTTTAGTACCATCACTTATAAGCATGGCTCCTTCCAGTGCAGTCTTTTATGGTGTATACGATATGCTAAAATCATCGTATCTGCATTCACCCGAAGGAAAGCAAAGAATCAAGAATATGCATAAACATGGGCAGGAACTGAGTGCCTTTGATCAGCTTGAGTTGGGGCCGGTAAGGACATTGTTGCATGGGGCTATTGCTGGTGCATGTGCTGAAGCTGCTACATACCCATTTGAAGTGGTGAGGAGGCAGCTTCAATTGCAAGTCCAGTCTACTAAATTAAGTTCTTTAGCAACTTTTGTCAAAATTGTGGAACAAGGAGGCATTTCAGCCCTCTATGCAGGACTTATTCCCAGCTTATTACAGGTATTAAATTCTTAACTTCTTGTTGTGCTCTAGTTACTAGTGTTTTTACTGTACTTATATTTATCAATTTTGAATTCCTATTTGCTGAGGAATTATAACTATTATGTAGTAATCACCATTCTGTTCATATTGATTATTCATCACTACATTATAGTAGTAACTACTTAAATTTTAGATGTAGAGAATGTGATTAAGGTTAATATAGGGTATTGTTTCTTTTTTAAATCTGAATTCCATTTTACATTTTACCATGTGGTGATCACAGGCTTGCTCTATATGGTCCTTCTCTAATTTCCTCAACACAAGAATGTCATGTTTATGAGTTTTTTGACTATTGCTATTACGTTAATTTTCCCCGTCAAATTTCATCAATTATATATTCCAAAGCAAAAACCTTTTTATCATGGAAATGTATTTACTAGGGACCATGGTATAAAATCTATGCGGCTTTATGATTGTCTTCCTCTGGTCTAAACTTCGATCTTAAATAGAAGTATGCTTCCATTTAGGCAAAATCGCTCTCACGGTCAAGGTAGTCAGAGCCTTTTTCCTACGTAGGATCAGGGAGGTGTCACAAGATTGCAAATTCCGGAATCGTAACATGGATCTTAAGATCCTACCAATTTCACAAACATATTTTATATATAAACAAATCAAATAAAAAAAAACTTTAAATTTAAATCACACCCAAAATACTATGATATTGAAAGTTAATTAGGATCATAAGATTCATAACATAAAACTATTCAAAATTCATAAATGCCACAAACAAACTAAAGCATGGATATAAAACGTCAAGGAGAGAGAGAATATAAATCAGAGCAGTGCAGAGAACAGAGGGGAAGGGTCACACGTCAAACGGGTTGCTGCCTCGTGTGAGTCTATGCATGTCTGATGCAAAGGGTCGTGCATGCATGATGGGAAGGCAGCACGCAGCAGCAGTGACGGAAGACAAAAGCAGAACTCAAAACAGAGCAATTCAATCATGAGAGGGAGTACGACAAATGGACAGTTTTCAAAAATTAATAGGCTTAGTGATTTAATTTTTTTTGACAAATTAAGCATAGTGACATGAAAACTAGCTGTGGTTTTGACAAATTAAGCATAGTGACATGAAAACTAGCTGTGGCACCCTTTCATGTCTCATGTGCTTAAAACATGATTTTTTAATGCTAATCTTCATTTTAAGGAACCAGGTTGTGGATCCGATCTGTGAATAACTGCTCTGTACAAATGAAAAAATCTCAGCGAGCGTGCATGATTCCACCGGTTCTACGGCTATGCATGACAACCCAGCCGCTCCTACCAATTTACATTTCTTAGCATGCACAATTATTTCACGAACACAGCGAGACCCATCATGATCGCAAAATCGCACCATTCTACACTTTGACTTGTGATTTGACTATGATTGCAGTCCTTTAAGTAATTTAATTGTACTGGATCAGTCTTTTATGTTTTATCCCAACCAGGTTCTTTAACTCTCATAACATGCACGCCGTCAGCGGCGAAGCTAGCCAAAATTTTCCGAGGGGGCCAAATATATAGAAAAAATAAAAAATACTTTGACGAATATTATCTTGACAACTTTCGTTGTTTACAAAGTTCTCTGTGTACTTACTACAAGGATTTAAAGTGCCAAAAGAAGAAAAATAAATGTATCAATCAAGTGATAATGTGTTCTCTATCATATTTCTATTAATAATTTTCACAAATAAATTTATTTGGGGTGACTAAATCTGTATTATGAGAGTAGTTAAACACAAAAACTTATAAAAAAAATTAAACAAATTAAAAAAAAAAAAATGTTAACACTATGCTTCGCCCCTGCACACCGTTGACATTTTGAGTTTCCATCCATCTCCATTAAAGAAAAAAGGTCTGTTTAGTTGTTTGATGTTGATGGTTGATGTAGACACTATGTGCTTATGTGAATGTGACCACTAAAATCTTGACTCGTTATTTTATTTATTTTTTACTAAAATAAAAATGATGCCTGATTATTTCCCTTCAAAGAAGCCCAGTTTTATAATAGAAAAGCCTCCATCATTTTTATCCATTCCCACCCTCACACTCACCTCTAACCTAACCAATCAAAACCATCCACCTTGAAATTGAAACTACTCCATTATCCGCCTGTACTCCATAGTCATTTCAGCCCCAAAAATCGCTGGGAAGATGAATGAAAATGAGTATGATTTTACAAGGATATTCACAGTGGAAGTTGGAGGGGGTTGTCGGTGTTGCTATTCACAAATCGCAGAGACTGGTGGTGAGATGGAATGTTTCACGATGGTGGCAGGGAGTTTGGACCCACGGGACACGGGGCTCCAATGCCGGACACGCACCTCCCTTTTTTCTCCATATTTCTCTGCTTCTTTCTAAAGCTATTGTTGTGGCCTTCACTCACTGTTTTGTACTGATTCTTTCTGTGTAAAGGAGGAGGATAGTTAGTCGTGGAAGTTAATGGTGCATAGATGGTGGGCTATGGGTGAAGATGAAACTCCCTTCTCACACTCTCGTCCATACCTCTCTGTATTTTGAGTTTACTCTCTCTCAAACTCATCTTTCTGTTTCTCAGTTTCTGTTTATGGTAGGAGAATTGTGATGAGGAGTCAGGTCTGTTGTTTGCTTTCATTGAAAAACCCCTCTTTACTTCCCAGCGATGGGAAAAGAAGCAAAACTCTGATTTGGTTTTTATAATAAATGTTTTGGAAATGTTGGACTAGGATATGGTGTAGGAATAAACACGTTGTTAAATTAATAGTCACATCAGCATCGTAACGTCCACATGGACACATTTTTATTGGAGTTGGATGGAAACTAAAAAGGTCAATGGCGTCCATGTATTGAGAGTTAAGGACCTTCTTGCAAAAGAACATAAAAGACTAATTATTTGACACAATTAAATAACTTAAAGGACCGCATGATGAATTTTTCCTTTCATTTATTTATTTATTTTTCTGATTTCATGCTGCTTATGATTGCTTTCTTCTTAACCATAAAATTTTAATAAATTTGTTTTGGTTTCTCTTTCTCAGGTACTTCCTTCAGCATCAATTAGTTACTTTGTGTATGAGTTTATGAAGATTGTTCTCAAAGTAGAGTAGGCACTGAAAAGATGAGATCATCAGTTTTATATGGATAAGAACTAGTAACCTGATTTATAAGTGAGAATCTGATATTGTTGTTGGAATGGTAATTTTCAACTTGCATTGGCTATATTTGATGTTGGCCTTTGAAGTTGAAAACATAATTTTGGTCTACCACTCCATACTTCTGAGAAAGTCATCACGGTACGAGCACACAGACTCTACCAGCAGAAAGTTTTTGGACTGGCTTTACAGTCAATATACCCAGGCACATAAACTTAGTTGCACTCTGCCAGATCCTGATTCTTATGCTTATTCCGTCTTCACATTTTTGTTAACTTCTTTTCCCATTTGCAGTTGGTTTTTATCATTAGCATGGGTCTGTCCAAGCAAGTAAGTCCCTTTGCTTTAGGTTTTAATTCTTAAAGTAGCTTATCGATTGTTCTTGGGCATTTTTTGCACCTAACTGGATACTCTACTTGTGAATGCACATGATTTTGAAGTTTCATGAAGAGAGGTTTAGTAAAATCAGGTAAATTAGAGATCTCGCTATACTATTATGTGCGTGCTATTGAGAAACTTATTCACATGTATGGTTGCCGAATACATGCCACTATGCCAGTACATCACAATAAAGAAAGTTCAAAATGAACAGTTCTGTTTGGGAGATGGAAGTGGTTAGGAGTTAGATACAATTTCATACTTTCTTGATTGTGATCGGTTTGTGTACCCCTCCATTCCATGTGAAACATGAACATTTCAAAAAATGAATGTCAATGATTGAAATGCAAAAAGAAAAAAATTAAATAATGGAGTTGTTTTTATTGGAAAATGGGGACACTTAAAAAATGAATGTTGATATTGAAATAAGAAAACATTTTATGCAGTTATTTTTGGAACAGTGATGTATGATGTAAGATCATGGTTGATACTTGATAGACTCCGGTGTAATCACTCATGTGTGAGGAATCTAACTAAATGGTGATTTTAGGTTTGTATCCTTTTGAGTCTTGGATGTTATCAACATCGTCAGATAGTTTGACCAACAAGTTGTAATTTGTATTGTTCTCACATTTCATAAGGAGAGATAACAATTTCTCATAGCTAAATTTTATCGATACACACTATTCCACACTCCAACAAGTGTGCAGAACTACTCTTCCTATATGCCATTCGAAAGACAATTGAGCTTGTGATCTTCAAGATGGATTCAAGAATGAAATGGATAGTGTAGAAAACATTTAGGAGGACCAAATCGAATCTAAAGTTTTTATTTCAGTTTGTAGGAGTTTAATATTTTCCTTTTTCTCCAACTCTTGTAATTTGTCATACCTTAGTGGGGGGGGGGGGGGGGGGTGTTCTATATTTTGTTACCCTTCACAATTATGATGATTTTAGTACTTGTATTACTGTTCCAATCATTAATGATATGTTGCAGCTCTTCTTTTGTAAAAAAAACAAAAAAAGGGTTTGTATTCTAAAACAACAGTGTTGTATGCATGTACGGCATATATGCCATCTACAGCTCCTTGTATATAATAGTTAAAAAGAAGTTATATGGTGCTAGATTGCAATGAATATTTCCTTCATAAATATATGAATCAATTCTCACATAACATTCATGATATATTTCATCTTTTATTTAAAACTTTTGAAGGGTTGTTTATGCACCAAAAAACATGAATGAGTCTATAAAAGGAATCACTCTACAAGCAAATTTGAATATGACATTTCTCTAGTTTATGCACTTGAATTCACTATAATGATAAAAATTTGGATAGGGAAAACATATGATATGAGTGTGTAAATCAAAGTTAAGAGCTAGAATTGGAGTTCAAAACTATATTCATCAATCATTAGTAGCCTGTTACATATGTGAAAATGAGGATTTTTCTATCAGCATGAATCAAATTGATTCCAGAGTTTACAACACTGACTCATCTTACGAATAAACAACTTGTGCTAGACTTTGATGACATATGAAAATGGGGATAATCTCATAATCATTATCCATTTTCTACTAAAAAGTCAAGCACCTTGTCGATAATCACTGTTGTGGTTTTTGGATTACTCCAAATCAAACAAATTGAATCAACAATATTATAAAGAAAGAACTAAAATTGGGATTCAAAAGAATATGGCATTGCCACCACAAAACATGTTCAACAATTAGCCAGATACATACTTCCACCATTTGTAAATAGAATATCCATATACCACGCTATAAACAATCACCCTCAGAGGAGAACATGTAAACCTGTATCATAGAAGAAAATTCTACAGCAAATTATTCAATCAATTTTATTTTATAATATTATAAAATACAATTTTAATTAAGGGAGATATACTCTATGTAAAGAGAACCCTAAATCTTATCGAAGATTTACCTAGAAACACTCTATGCTCTTTTAGAATATCATCAAGGCCAGAAAATTTAAGTATAACCTAACAGCCGAGTCTATGCTCTTTCATGGCCATAAACATAAATAAGTATAAGTATGTAACAAGAATTAAGCAGTTAATTATTTGTTTATTTTTGGACCGGGAAAACACGGGTAAAGGACACAACGCCCTTCATAAGGGCCGAGATAGCCTTGAAGCGGCCACTATGAAGGCACCACCTTCAAAACCTTCTAGAAACATCTAGAAGCCTCAGTATCTCATTCCAAGTAACTTAACGTTTAAGTTAGCGGGCTAAACATGCCCAAACTACGGCTATAAATACTAATCTTGAGAGCATTCTCAAGGCATATGAAAAACAACCAAACCCTGAATACGATTGTTGTACTCCTGCAAGTACAATTTTAAATGCTAGTGTTACCTTCTCAGGGTCAATCTTAAGATTTTGGGTGTGTTGGACGAATCAATAAAGTTGTGCCCTTTTAATTTTTCGAATGTCTTTCTTCTAGCATTTGTTGTTACAAAAGATTCCTTTATAGTCAAGGTTCTTTAAAAAAATATTTTTAATAGAATTAATCAAAGTGAATTAAAAAGAAATATATCTATCTAGTACTAACTATTAAGTAAAAAAAAAAAATATTAGTACTCCTAAAAAATGATGCCTTAGGTTGTCTCCCCTTCCGCTCACTCCTAGGGCCACACCTGTACCTTATGTCACTTCACCTCCTTAGCTCTAATGGATGTTTGTATTTAACCATGGCCTTGTGCCTCATTTGTAATCAACCAACATTTTAACAAATTATTTTCTTCTCTCTAAAACTCTTACCCTATAATATTAATCCCATAATTTCTCCTTTATATTATGCTCTATTCTAAATCATTAGAATACTAGTGAAAACTTGAACTTTATCGGTTCATCACTAGAATCCATTTTTCTTTTGTCAAAGTATAATAAGTGTACTAATTTTGAACTCATTTAAAAAACACTAATTTTATCCAGAGTCGGTATTTTCAAAAGGAATACAAATAAAATAAATTTAATTTCCTTCCATCTAGAGTTCTTTTTTTTAAAGGACCTTTAACCTGGAGTTATTTTGGTGGCACCATGATTTCAAGACGTAACTTTATTCAAATCACAATTATTCATTGTGATTCTAGCAATCTTACCTTCGATTTAAATTGATTCATCAAAATCTAGTCTACAAGAGTATATATAAAGAATATAAATGAATTAAGGGACTCACTTTAGAAATA
This sequence comes from Medicago truncatula, assembly GCF_003473485.1. NCBI lineage: Eukaryota > Viridiplantae > Streptophyta > Magnoliopsida > Fabales > Fabaceae > Medicago > Medicago truncatula. The sequence continues at coordinate 37,162,289 of NC_053044.1, forward strand.
CAGATCCATGAGAAAGAGAAGCTGCTGATCTTTCCTCAACAGTAACAGGATAAGGCCAACGAGAAACATCACGGTTGAAATAATCCCAATCAGGTAAAAGAACACCAGAAATTCCAACAAGACCCAACACATAGGTAACAAACATCTTCTTGAAAGAGTATGTGCATATACCAACTACCAATATAACTGCTGCTAGCCATAGTATAGAGGTTCTTAGAGCTGCATCATTTGCCATGGTTGTGATTAGATTGATATGTCACCAACCAATATTATAGACTTTAGGAAATAGATTCAATTTAACTTAATTGTTGATTTTGGTTACTTGTTATGAGTGGCCATGCTTTACAATTACGGCAGTGGTAAGGCCTAGTTAAGACGTATGTATGAGCTTTAAATGCAAACTCAACGGTCCCTTCTATAAACTCTTTAATTAATTTAATGTGCTACATCATAGTTGCCGACTTTGCATTTGATTTGCCAAGTGTTATTTCCTTCCTTCTTTGCTCTCACCTCCTTCTCATACAGCGTTAATGCGTGCACTAGGAAAAATTTATTGATAGAAATGTTCAAGGATAGTCAAATTGTTCAAAACCTATTGCTAACATGCACAATTAAAGACGTGGTGCATGGTTCACAACAAGTAATAATTTTAGAAAAATATTTGATGGACACTCAAAACCAAATCGACGCTTTGAGAGAGAGAAATATATATATAGATAGAATGATGTGATAAATGTTAATGATGTGATAAAAGAGAAGGATAGAGAAAAAAATAAAATGTTTAATATGTGTATGATAATTAGAGGTATTCAAATATCGCTTACTCATAATTTTAACATTTAGGTTTGTTTATCCACACACTTTTATGGTAAATCAATCCTTAACAAATTATCTTTTTCTCTCTTCAACACTGTTGTACCCTGATTTTGGACCTAAAAATACTCGTTCAAATTTCTTTTCTAACACTGATACTTGTCAATTCGCTGTTGTTTTACTCTGAATCTTTGCTCTCTTTTCATCTGCATATTTTACTATCTCTGTCTCAAAGTACGTTCAAGCTCGATTTTCTTGCATAAAATTATTCAAAGTGTCTTTTCTTGCATTACAAGTCATTTAAGAACTCTCAGAAACATCGCATTACTTTTCTTGCGCTTTATTTCAAAAAAAATCATGCAAAAGGGTATTTTGGTCATTTCCTGCAGTGGAACCCATTTTAGTCCCTGTGTCTGTCTCTGAGTCTTTTCAACCTGTCTGTGCGAATTATTGTTGAGTCTTTGTTTAAAAATCATTTCAAAAATTGCATCTGAGTCAGTTTGAGTCAGTTTAGTCCCTAGGGGCATTTTGGTCTTTTCCTGTCAAAATTTTGACAGGGAGGTATTTTAAAAATACCTCATGTCAGTAATTGGTTCGTTTTAGTCCTTTTGTTGATTTTATTTTTGGTTTCACTTTACGTTTTGTCCAATTTACCAATTTTAGTCCAATTTTATTTTTTATTGCATTTTAGTCCCTGAAACAGTTTCTAAAATTGCATTTTAGTCCAATACTTTTTAAAATTGCATTTTTAGGTCCTTTTTTGTAAATTGCAGTCCAGTCCTTCAATTTTCTTATTTTTGCAGAAAAGTCCCTAAGTCCAAAACAGGTGTCCTTCTCTCATTGGTCCAGAAACACACATGGCAGCCTATAAAAGGTGCACAGTGCCACACAGATCCACACATCACACGCCACCTCAACAAACAGAATAACCATTCTCTCTCTCTCTATTCAGTTAGATCAAAAACTCAGAAAATCACCAAGAACAATCTCAGAATCCCTAACTTTCCAGAATTGAAAATCAACACCAAATTCAACGAATTCTTCACAATTCTCAGTGATTCATTGCTGAATCTTCATCATAGAATCGGTTTCCTTCGCAATTCAAGGTGCGAATTCGCCATTGGCAAACTCAAGCACCGATCACGAAGGAATCAGTGAGAAGAAGAAGAAGAGAAAGAAGACGAAGAAGATTGAACCACTAAAGAAGAAGAACCGATTTATTTTCGGATTCAAATCCAAAAATCAACAAACAGAATCAAGTTCAAGTGTTTCCGAAGATCTTCGCTCAAAATCTCCAATTGAAACCACAGGTAAACACGCAAATTTCCTCTTTCTCGCTTAAAGAACCATAACAAGAACGAATCAATGTAGATCTTTAAAGTTCCAAAGAGTTTCAGTCAAGAAAACTGAAAACCTAAAAAAAAATAACACTTTCAAAACCGTAAGAGAATCTTTAGATCTACGTTGATTCAAGCCTTGCATGCAAAAGGTAAGTTCAGATTCGTGTTCAGAACAAAAAGGATTTCCAAATATGTAAAAAAATTTGAAATCGGAGAAGCTTGCTCAACTCCGGCGGCGGCGCCGCCACCCTTGGGCGGCCGGCCACCACGCCGGAGAAGCAAGGTTCACCGGAGAAGATGAAGTTCATCTTCATTTTCCAGGAACCGGCGAGGGAGGAGAAGAGAGAAGTGAGAGCTTCTCTCACTAGGATGAGAGAAGAGAGAGAAAGAACATAGAAGAATGAAATAAAACCGGCGCGCCTCCTTTTATAGGCCAGTGAACCGGACCGGTCCAGGACCGGCCCAATTCCCTTCATTCCTGGCCGTTGGATCTAGGGTTTGATCTCCTGGATCAATCCTGTGGTTCCTGTGCATCCGGATCTTTTAGGTTTTGGGCTTGGGCCTCCTTCTGCGCAGATCCTTTGTTTCTTGTCAATCTCTTGCTATTTGTACTTTGCTGTCTTGCTATCTGAACCCCCTGCTTGTCCAATTTTCTTGCAAAAAATTCCTAAAAATTCCTATATGTTTCTTGATGTATTCTCAATACTTTTGTGATGTTTTTACATGTCAAAAATTGATAAAAATATATGTGCTTTTTTGTGCCAAGAAATAAAGTGCGAAATATTCCTATAATTATGATATAATGCTTGGCTTGTATATGTCCTTATCATCATCACATCATAGCTCAAAATCAAACCTCTTTTAAAATGGCTATGATGAGGGAATTATAAGCCATATGCATGTCTAAGTGTTATAACCAATTTTAGGTATATTTTGCCATTTTATTTCATTTCATTACTCTTTTTTCTCTTGCTATTCTATTCAATTTTGTTTACCTTTTTACCATTTTTATGCCTTATGATACTAACCATTTCATTTCATATTTTATCCATCTCATAGTTTAGGCATTATTTTTCCTATTCATTTCTATATCAAATGGGTTTGTAATAATTTTAGGTAGATTAGTCTCCTTTTAATTCCTTGCAAGACCATAGCATGTATTTAGGACTCAATGTAAAGGACTATGGACATTATAAGTGATGTACACCGACACGAGCACCGACACATGCACACACCCCACATGGATGTTCTAGATGCATGATTAGGGAATGTATGTTTAGATGTATGCTTAGGTTTTACAACGCTTAGACAAAAAAATCATTTTCCAAAAAATGTGAATAACCTCACTTGAAAACCTTTTTTCTAAAATAGGAGTCAAAACTCCTCATTTTCCTTTTGTTTTCTTAAGAAAAATCCCAATAAATTTTAATCATACTTAGACTTTATTTTGCAAAATAACTACTTCCACCTCACATTTTCTAAATCTCATGCCCTTGAGGCCTCTCATCTCCATTCTTCAAAATTCCTTTTTCAAACTTAAAATCAACCAACAAAAACAAAAAAAGCAATTTTCGAGAATGAACTACATTTGGTTTTGATCCCTTAAAAGGGTACGTAGGCAATGAGTTAAAACTCCTCCAAGCCAAGTAAAATAAAATCTCAATCATCTTCTCCCCCCATTCTTCACTCAAATAAAACTTCTTTTTTAATAAGTAGGCAATAAAAATAAAGCGTAGAAATAAACTTAGGAGAACGGTTCTTATGGAATACCATAATCGTTCCGGGTGCCTAACACCTTCCCGTAGCGAAAACGACCCCCGAACTTAGAATCTAAGGGTTTTTTCTCAATTTTGCCCTTCCCAAGAAAAAATAGAGAATATCAGAGATTGAAAGGTTCAAGCCTAATTAATGACTTGACACCCGAAAATCGCGATAACAAACACTCAACATATTTTAGGATCTTAAAGAGTGCCCCAGGATCACTCGTTAACAAGACCTTTTTTTTTCATCACTACATTATGTCGTGTATTATTTTCTTAGGGGTATGTCGTGTATTATAAACAATAGTCATATTAGCATTGGCTAGCATTTTTGGCCCCCTAAGTATCAGAAAGTTGCGATTTTAGCCCCCTAACAAAATAAAATACAATCCAGCCCCCTAAGTACCGCCCCTATTGCAGTTTTGGTCCCCCAGATCAATTTTGACCAAGTCAATGTTGACGTGAACGCCACATGTGTAATTTTTTATTTTTTATAAATATATTTTTATATTTTTAATTAAAAAAATAAAAAAATAGTTATTTTAATTTTTTATTATATTTTAATAATTAAAAAAAATTACACATGTGGCGTCCACGTCAGCATTGATTTGGTCAAAATTGGTCTGGGGGACCAAAACTGCAAAAGAGGCAGTACTTAGGGGGCTGAATTGTATTTTATTTTGTTAGGGGGTCAGAATCGCAACTTTCTGATACTTAGAGAGCCAAAACTGCTATTAAGCCATTAACATTTAACAACATAGGTTAAATAGTTTAACTTGTTTAAACTAAAGAATAAGTTGTAACAAAAAATAACTAAATAATGAGTTAGAGGTCCTAGATTCAATTCTGATAAAAAAAAAACTAATCTGTAATCCGTAGTAAGAATAAGGGGCATAAATCATTATCCATCCATCCATATAAATATATTATCCATCCATTAGGTTTTGTGTATAGTATAAATTATTATTTTTATTCTTTAATAAAAGAAAAAATTAGATTAGGGGAGACACACATCATACATGTAATTGAAGTGCATATTTTAGGTTACAATGGATTTGTCAAAATTACGATGAGTCATCACGATTTTGCAAAAACTACAAAATAAAACTTTTAAAAATCGCGATGACTTATTTTTTTTTTTCTTCACCGTGGAGTCTCATTGTGATTCTTAACACAAACTCACCATGATATATAAATCATTAATCGTGAAATTTCAAACTAGAAGGCAAATCACACATAATGTGAGCAAAAAGTGTAATCATATGTGTCAATCGCAATTAGTTGTGAATATGATTTTCTCGAAAATGGTTTGCAACCAATTAGAAGAAAAAAAAAGTAGTTAGCTTGCTTGAATTTGGTAAGACCGGGTGAAGTGGAGTTTCCTCTTGGGGCAAAGGAAGGTCAGAGAAGTTTTCTCTTGGTGATTGTAAGTAGGTTATCTTATGAAGCATCAAACAAGTTATTAATAGATCCCTATTTGTCAAGGTCCACACCTGTTTAATATCTTCATTACTTTTCCTAACTTAATTAACTATACAATAATTACTCATCAAATATGTCGATGAACAGGTAGTTTTCAATTATGGAATGCATTATCTATTTTCCTTGTCATCGAGTGCTTTTTTCCTCCTTAAATCTTGTTTGCCAAGGACGTATCGGGGGAATATCGGGTTCAATTCCTAAGGGGAATAACACTTGGCCAGTGCGCATGCCTCTACGCATGAGCCAGTTTAGTCATCCACCATTGGTGGGTTGGAAACCGGTGCAAAAACAAAAAAAAAAAATTTGTTTGCAGACGTATATTTTTCTTGTACATTTATGTATATAATGTATTTTTGTAAGAATGACCTCACAGTTGAAAGTTAGCGATAAAATTAGGGATAACACTTGTGTGACATAGAGTTGGGTGACATTGATGATATTGGTCAATCACAATGTCACAATGCTTGTGTTTCTCTCTCTTTCACAAGCATTGTGACATTGTGATTGGCCAATGTCACCCAACTCAATGTCACCCAAGTGCTACCCTAAAATTAGAGATAAAATCAAATCAAATAAAATTAGTCTTTAATACAATAGTATATATAAATTTAAGGCTTAAATATGTATTTCATCCTTGCAATTAGGGGTCGTTTAAAAATTGGTCATGTATTCGCTAATTCTTGCAAACTAGCCTTGCAATCATTAATCATTTAAAATTTTGTCCTTTGACCAACTTAATCACTGCCACGTCACTAATTCGATGACGTGACAATCACTATCACACATGAAATTCCAATTTTGCCTTAAGAAGAGGACAAAATATTGAAAAAGAATTGGAAACTCAGGGGTAAAATTGGAATTTCATGTATGACAGTGATTGCCACGTCATCGAATTAGTGACGTGGCAGTGATTAAGTGGGGAGAGGGACGAAATTTTAAATGATTAAATAATGCAAGGGTAAATTGCCAGGATTAGCGATTACATGAACCAATTTTTAAACGACCCCTAATTGCAAAGATGAAATACATATTTAAGCCTAAATTGAATATCCATATAAAGAGAAATTCACACTTAAACATCATTGGTACAATCTTATATGCTATTTAGGTTTAAGTTTGACCAAATGAGCCAACCCATATGTAGGCTTTGTAAGGTATTAGAAGGAAATAGATACGAATCCATATATTAAGTTGGAAGTGTGTCCTTAAAGCTTGGTTCGAATACCCTTTATAGGAGACAAACAAAGAAGCATATTCCTAGAAATTATGGTAAAAAAATAACAAGCCAATTAAGTAGGTAACCTCGAAGTCCGTTTTTAACTTTTTATGGATGTATTGGTTGGAAACCCATTTTAGCAAGCAAATCAGTTGTTTAGCTGACACTGAAATCAAACATGGATATTATATATTGAAACTATAAAGTTAATAATCTAACGTCACTGGTCCCTTCTATTCTCTCATTTGAACACACAATCTTAGTCCCCGACAAGATCCTTTCTCTTCAAAGATCAAAGCCAAATGTGTGTTGTGTGTATCAATCGTTTACTAACAAATACAATTACGACATGGTAAATAAAAGACAATTTATACATGAACAAGAAATTGGAAAGGAATAATACGTGTTAAAGAAGAAATTAAAATTAAATGGTCTCTCTCATAAACACCTTTGTTGTTCAACATAGATGCAGACACTTGATAATTAAATTCAATAAACTTAGGTTTGACAATGTGTAGCTTATGTTTGAAGCAACATGAGTAAACCATTTGTGTATTGTATAGACTAGTAGACATATTTAAACATGAATGTATAAATATTTTCAGGTTTTTGAAAATACCGGTTGGTCTCTTAATTTACATCATACTATGATTAAATTTATATAATCAATTAGTATATTTAAAGTTTGATCCTAGTCAACATAATTTTCCTACAAATTCAAATATTTTAATAAGGGGCCAATACAATTAAGCCAACTTCATAACTAAATATCTATACATTTAACCAAGTGATATAAGTTCTATTAAATGATAAATTTCAAGAAAATCTAATTTTGATTTTAGGGTGGAATAATTTTTAATCGAGTAATGCTATATATAGAGACATATGTTATCATCAAACGCTCGCGAGCAAATAATTAACCAATAGCAAAGCATAGCATTGCGGAATTCATGGAGGTTGGTGGGAAAAAATGACGGTCAATGATAAATATACACGTCGGTATTTAATCGTGAAACCATGTCATAAATATCATTTTCCTTTTTAATCAAGTCATACTTACCTCATGATTAAATTCAGGATTATCAGAACATCTTTTTTGAGAATCAGAGAGTTTACACCGAAAAAGAAATGGACGTCATTTTAGAAACATCTTGAGATTTGGATGATATACAATTACGGTTGATTGCACATTTTGGCCAAGTTCAAAAACATTTACTTAATTTGTTGTACTACGCGTTAACCTTTTACTTCAATCTGTATCGAGTACATATAAAATGTAGGAGTATACTATGACTAAGAAAATATGCTACAGAACAAAATGCACAAAGACAAATGTTCAACAAACGCCATTGAAGGTTTCTCAACCGTGCAAAGAATTAATGTCTTAAGGCTTAAAAATAATTTGATGAAAATTTGGGAGTTATAATTTGATGCACCAAATTCTCCTTCACGCCTCCAACTGCACCACCCTCCTAGTCAAATACGTCACATCATGATTAATGTCATTTTCAAGACAATTAACTATCTCGACTGCTACCTTGGGTTTGTCCTGACTTTTTAATCTCTGAGGCTTTCTTTCACTCACCAATATAGTTTACTATATCTAGCTATTTTCAACCAACCAATTACTTAGATTTTTTCGTTTACCTGTTTTGATATTCAGATAAAGTAATGTAGCATGTGCCTATAGTTTATTTACGTGCCAACTTGACCTGCACATATATACATACATGTCACTTGGTAATTGGTGTATGTTTGATTGTACCTCCGTAGGGTTTGTAAGAATATAATTCTCTCTTTTCATGGATATCAATTGTGAATAATATACAACTATTGTTGATTCTATTCTAAAAACTAATTGATTGCTAATCAATATAATTCATGACTAATCAATTGCTAATGAATATTTACAAGTCAAACATACAATGAATATAGACATATTCTAATAGGGTTGACAATGACCAAGCTCGAGACTCGATTCGACAATTGATTTGTTGAATTTGGTTCATAAACTAAATGAAATGAACTTGAGCTTAAGAGTAAGTTCGTTAAACGACCTGAACTTAAACTATATATAATTCGACTCGTTTGAGTTATGAGCCGACTCGATTATATATATTTTTATGTTTAACATTCTTGTTAAAAAAATTAAGTTATTTAACTAGGATGAAACTACGGTAGAAAGCAACAAAACTCGTGTTACATAGACATTTCTGAGGAGTGACATGTCTAGTAAATCATATCATCGCAAATAAATTGTGAGGGTTAAAACCTTTGTCAAATTGACTGCCATAATTTCTGCTAATTTATTCAGTTGACTGACACGATTTTTGCTAATTTGACAAATCATGTCAAGTTTGACCGATACAGTTTTGCAAGGGGCTTTTACTCTTGTTAAACAACATCCAATTTTTATTAAAAAAAAAATAGAATTAGTCTTTTAAATTATTTTAAAGCTATAACTTTATTCAAAATATGCAATAAAATTTATATTTTTAAGTGAAAATTATTTTAATAATTTAAAAAAAAAGTTAAACACTAGAGTTTTTTTTTTTTTTTTTTATACTATTAAAATAAGTATACAAGCTATAATAAAAAATAATAGATAATAATTAAAACAAAACATGGATACAACATATATCTTTTAAGATAAATCTATTAATATAGTTGAAATAAAAGAAATAATAATGAAATATAATGGTTATTATTCAAGTCTCGGATGATCAATTTTAAATGACAAGAATTTTTATATTTTTTGAAGAAGTTAAAATGGAATATATTACGAAATCAATGAGTCCTTCCTAGCATAAGGTGTACTAAGAAAGAACCCAGCAAAGTCCAAACAATATTTACAATAGAAACAGAGCAAAAACTAAAATAGGCAGAAAAAACTATTAACCTATGCCCAGCATGGTGAACGGGCTAAGCCACCAACCATGAAAGTTGAAGGGAAGCGTGTTAAATTTCACCTTCAACCACATAAAAGAGATGGACTTAATCTTATCAACCACCTATAATACCGAGCAAGTTTTATCCGTAAATTGTCTGTTGTTTCTTTCTTTCCAGATCTCCCAGACTTTAGCAAACCAGATGACCTGTGAAATTGATTGACGGACCCTTGCTGAACCACCATGGTAGCTGAATTAAATGACGAGAAATTGATATTATAACCAATAGAAATTTGATTTGTTTAATTAATTTGGATTCATTGAATCATTTAGTTTGATTCTTATGCCACTGCAAATCGAATGTTAACTCTCCGAGTTTACCGAGTTTATGATTTTACATACCAAAATCGTGTTAACTTGGAGGTAAACTCGATTTCTGGTAAAATCAGAAGGTTTGACGAGTTTGACCGAGTTAACACTCGGTAAACTCGTGTAAACTCGACCGAGTTTTACGTGTTTACATCTAAAAAGATAAAAAAAAGACCCTTTTTTTGGACCCATTTTTTTAAAAACCCAATTCCTTTTCTACAATCCTAAAGACTAAAACATGTACTGAATAGTTACCTTTACAATAACACGTTCCTGAAATGAGACGTTTCTTTTTCTTTCTTCTCTGAATTCTCAAACCATGAACAGGGAAGCACATACCAGTTATGGTTGTAATTTCGACGGGGAAAATTCAGATTTCAATGCCTGTGATTGCGACGCCGACTACGGTTGCAGTGGTGGTGTTTGTTGACCTTTTGAAGAAATTAAGTAGTTTATTTTTTAGATAGTTTTATTAACAACTTTAGGAACTTGTGAAACTTGCTTTTTTGGATGGTTTTATGGATGGCTTAAACTTAGAGACTTATGAAACTTATGATTTTGTGCGTTAATTTTTGTATTTTGATGTTAAGTTGAGTATAACGACGTTTTATTATGATAGTTTGGTATAATTTGCCTTTGTAATTAAGTCATATTTTGCACTATTGCCCTATTTACAATATTATATTAGCTTATATATGTCATGCATATAATAAATTTTATATAATTTTAATTTTTGGTAAACTCGTACGAGTTCTCGAGTTGAGTTTACGAGTCGAGTTTACATTAGCAAAACGAGTTAAGGTAAACTCTCGAGTTGCAAAACCTTGCCACGAACTATTTTTACCTTTAACTCTACTCAAATATATACGCAATATATATACTATTTGTCGTAGCGTAGGTGTATAAATATACGTATAGCATGCATTGTATGAATTACAATAAAGAATGATGAAAATTAAAGATTTTTTGTTTTTTAAGGATGAAAATTAAAGAATATTAATTGTTTAGATGAAATGATTCTTTTGTTTACGAGGAGATGAAATCCAAGAAGACAGGACGTGAGTGTTTAGATGCCATGCAAACAATGACGAAATTAAAAAGGAAACAGCCTCCTCGTTGCGTGCATGGGAGGGATACCTTTCCATAATCAATCAACCATTCAGTCGCCACGTGTTACGTAATCTATTTTGTTATTTTCGACCCTTTATCATTATTACTTTAATGCCATCCTAATTCAAACTAAAATATAGTACATGTACATTATTACCGAATTCTTCTCTTTTGTTTTTTTCATCAAACATTATAAGACGTAGATTTTTCAAATGTTACAGAGAGGGAAACATGGGAGAGAAAATACTTTTTTACTCTAAAGAGTGATATGCAAATAATACATTTTTATTGATAAATGAGATCATGATTAAAATAAAATAATTATAATAATGATAATTCTCACAAAATAATTATAAAAGAGATCAATATTATGATTATTATTTATAAAGGTTATTAAATAATTAAAATTATAGGGTACTTCGCCTAAAAAATAAAAATTATAGGGTACTGTTATGCATTAATTCAAAAATATAAAGTGTGAATTGTGAGAGGGTATAGTTGTCAAGGCATAAGACTTTTTTTTTTTTTTTTTGGTTACAAGGCATAAGACATTTAGGTTTAAAAAGATAAAAAAATTTCAAAATCTTTTACAAACCTAATAAGGATTGCGAACTGTAATTATTTAATCAAGATAAATTAATGACAAGAAGCAACCAAAAAGGAATGGATATATAAATAGGATACACCAGCCCTCATTTTAATTAGGAATAGGAGGTAACAAAGGAAAGAATAATAGTAACACACAATGGGAAGGTCCCCATGTTGTGATGAGAGTGGCCTAAAGAAAGGACCTTGGACTCCTGAAGAAGATCAAAAGCTAGTTGAACACATTCAGCAACATGGCCATGGAAGTTGGAGAGCACTCCCTAAGCTAGCTGGTTTGTATATTTATTATATCTCTATATGTTGCAATAACTATTAATATATAGTTTCTATTTTCACTGGATAACTCCTCATTATTTTTATTTTTTCTTGCAATTTTGCAGGTCTTAATAGATGTGGAAAGAGTTGTAGGCTAAGGTGGACCAATTATTTAAGGCCTGATATTAAGAGAGGAAAATTTTCTCAAGAAGAGGAGCAAACAATTCTTCATCTTCATTCAATCCTTGGAAACAAGTACTTTTCATGCCATAACTTTAGTTTTTTTCTATAATTTTTCCTGGCAAATATAACCAAAGATATCAAATCTTAAAATTATCTCCAATACTATCATTTGAATTATGTTATCACTTCATTTTTTTTTTTACGTCTTTAACACTTACAAATGAAATTATAAACCAGAGACGAATTTCATTATGCTATCTCTAATTTCCGTTGAAAATTCAACTTGTTTAACGCCGTAAATTTTTAAAACAAGATGAATTATCAGCATAAATTAAAGATAGTAGAATGAAATTCTCTTAGCATTTTTTTTTTTAATATTCTACTAGGAATTATCATTATTACTTACTTCTATATGCACCTTTAACAGATGGTCAGCAATTGCTACACATCTACCTGGAAGAACAGATAATGAGATAAAGAATTTCTGGAACACTCATCTGAAGAAAAAGTTGATTCAAATGGGTTTTGATCCAATGACTCACCAACCAAGAACTGATCTTGTTTCCACCATACCATATCTACTAGCTTTAGCAAACATGACAGAAATTATTGATCATCAGAATCAGTCATCATGGGATGATCAACAACATGCTGCAATGAGTAGTTTACAAGCAGAAGCAGTTCATCTTGCAAAGCTTCAATGCCTTCAATATTTACTCCAATCTTCAAATTCTTCTATAAACATTAATAATAATTCCTATGACCAAAATGCCATGATCACAAACATGGAACAAGAACAACCTTTAAGTTTATTAAACACAATCTCTAATGTGAAAGAGAACACCATAATGGACTGTTCACAACTGGATAGTACTCATGCAGCCTCATTTTCTCAACCACTCCACCACCAAAGTGTGCTACCCCACTTTTTAGACCCACAACAAGTCTCTTTCAGTTCACAATCATGTTTGAATAATGAACAAAGTCAAGGTGGTACTATTACCAACTTTGCAACAGTTGATGAAACATCATGGATTAATGTTCCATCTTCTGCTCCAATATCTGTTCCTCCAAATGCTATAGGGATTTCAGCAGGAGATGCAAGCAGCTGCACTTCTAGCTATGGAGGAGGAGGAGGACCCTCTCCAGTATCTTATTGGTCTGAATTTTTTTTTGAGGACCCCATTATGCATGATTTATCTTAATATTAAATTTCTTTGAAGTTGAATTATTGTGTGTGACTGTGTGTTATGCCTCTGTCAGCTTATTGTTTTTTTCTTCCCATTTGATTAAAGCACATAGGTCTCTTATTATAGAGTTATATATATATAATATATAGATGTGAATGTCCATTTTAATATATTTAAGTAATACATGTTTTGTACATAACTTTCGGACAGTCTCCTAGTATCACTTTCTCAACAGTTATTATATATGAATTGCCTTTGCTTAAACTTTTTTTTTTTTAGTTATGTTAGCAATGCCAATATTAGTAGTTATGTTAGTTTATCAGGATCGAACTCGCTACCTCCTCCTTCAAACTCCTTCAACGTCACTTTGCTCAAACAAGTTTGACATTGATTGTTTTTACTTTAATTTTCTATTTGCATTTAATTTTTGCTTCTAATAGACTACATAAGGAAAAAAAGGAGGGAAACTTAGACCATATATCCAAAATATGGTGTAGGAAATAGTTTTAAATTGCAGTTGCAATCGTGATTTTATGTTGTGAACCTTCATATTACAGAAAAATACGAATAAATAAGGCTGGTGCAATTTGCAATTATGGTTGCCGTTGTAGAGACCTCTAAAATTATTATATTGTGGTCACAATTGCACTTGCATACTGCAATTAAAAACTATAATAGGAAAGACCTGTAGAAGAGAAATGAAGGTCAAGATTACAAGGTTTCTTTGAATAAAAGAACCATATGGATTTGCTTTATATCCGTAAAGGGCTACAAAATAAAACCAAATGCTAAGAATATTGTTTTCTCCAACTTAAGGGACATAGTAAAATTCAAGCGTGTACGTAAACCAAAATACTCAAAAAAAGGTCTTAAGGGGTCAATCTATTGTAAATCAGCAAATAATATAAGTGCAATATACTGAACAATTTATAACAAAGCAGTTAATGCCCTGTCATGTGTGGAGAAAAATAAGGAAATATTCTTATTTTTAAAAAAAAATAATAAATTATGCCAAAATATATTCTTTTATGAGATCATGAGAATGAAAATATATTCTGTTATGAGATAATTAATGTAAGACTCTTGGTGTTCACTATGGGATGAATGTCTGCATTGAGTTTGGACCGTAGTGTTTTTTAATATTGCTGGAGAGACCTCTAAATTCTTTATATTGCGGTCAAATTACAGATGAGGACCGCAACTGTGAACTATTGTAAATAGGGAAATAGGCGTGGGGTGCTCGTCTTGTATATCTTATAATGTTCTTTGTTGCTCTTTTCTGTCTCGTTGGTGTTAGGGTTGTTCTGTTCAAGTGTGAGTAGTTATATCCCATGTCGACTATTAATTGCCAAAACGTTAAATACGAGAAGTGGTTAATATACATGATGTTTTAAGGTTTTTGGTAGAGGTAGCATCTCCTCTCTGTTGTCGTACTAGAGCATTGGTTTGTTGTTGTTTCTAACGCTCCTCAGACCCTTCAACAGGTGGTATCAGAACCCTGGTTAGACTTGGCAGAGGAGCGGGAGTGGATCCTGGGATTGGATCTTTATATTGAAAGTCTTTTTGGCGGTGTACTCAAGAGGCAATTTCCATTTGGAAAATTCTATGGTGAAGTCATGAGAATTCTCTAGTGAAGTTAACACTATAACATCAAAAATGTTGTGAGTAACACCCCAGAGTATCATCAATTCATCAGATTAACAAGAATACACTTAATCTAATTTTATCCTACCTTGTTTTAAGTGTAACACCCCACAAAGTGTAACACTTAAGACTATCGCATGATATCGGCAACTCTGTTTGCATGTTAAAGATGCCAACGATAAAATAGTACCTGTAAGTCTAAGATATTGCAAGCATTACTAGATGAATTAATATTGATCATTAATCAGTAATCAACAATTTAAAAATGAATCAGTCATTAAGATTAAAATTAACTTTTTCAAAAAAGTCAGTTTCATAAATGCACCGTAGAAGCTTTCTTTCCATTTATGTCAATGGGGCGCAAGTATAGGATGTGGGATACTCTCACTTGTGATGAAGATTGTTGGACTCAAGTGTGAGTGGTTAAATCACATTGACTATAAATGGACTAAATGTTAGATATTTTTTTTTTTGAAAACTCGGCATCCGATCCGAGAATCGACTAATTTGAGGGGACCAATCCCACCACCCATTTGCGGGAGCCCCGTTTAAAGCCAGAGCAAACTCTATATGGAAAAATGTTAGATATATAATTAAGAGATATGATACATACACCTAATGTCAGGGTTTCAAGATTGTTGAGTTCAAGTGTGAGTGGTTAAGTCTCATATCGTCTATTAACAAGTTAAATTTTGGATATATAAGAAAGGTGACATATATTCATAATGCATTAAGATTTTTGTTGGAGGACGCTTCGTCGTTACTCATGACGCTCCCTGGAACTAACAAGGGCCCTTTTCTCTTAGTTTTCTAGAGGTTGCCATTTGATAGAGATGTGGTGTCTCCTTGTTGCATTTGGCGCTCCCTCCCCCCCCATGAGTAAAAGCCTAGAGTGATAAAAACTCAAATACCATTACTATTGAGCCAGCACTATTGTTCTTCAGAGAAACCAAACCTTCCATAAGAGAAAGGGAAAGGTTTGAAAGGGATTTATTTAGACATTAATAAGCAAATTAGTGATAGATCTTATCTAAATTAAACCACATTATAAAATCTTTGAAATGTGCTACTATACAAGAAATCCAAAACCATCGTACAAGGAAATATATTTAAGGCAAATGGCTGCTTAAGGCCAAAAAAAGTCCTCTATATATATTTCCATTGTGAGCAGTTAGATTTCATATATTTTCAATCAAAAAGTTGACTACTAAGCCTTTTTTTTTAGTTAAGAAAAAAAAAACACACTTTGATTAAATAAAGTCATAGCAACGAATCTGATGTGTTACAGATGTACATGCACCAGTGGACTTGCAATTAATTAATTAAACCTACCTTTTTGGAGTGTGCCTTGTCAAAGGTACTTATATCATTTCCATTGGTTGAGGTCAATTTTGTCATGGTTGTCAAAGTAGCAAAGAAAATCACGATGTGGTTAGGTTTGTTCTCCTTCTATACTCTCATAATTTAAAATGTGTAGTGAAAATTTTCATTACCTAATCCTACCCTATTAATTGTGTACTACTTAAAGATTCTTATGTCATTACAATTATGTTATGTTAAAAATAATTTTTTTCACGCTTAAAATAAGCATGTTAGACCCTTGCTAGTGTTTGATTGATGGATAGAAACATAGGCAATTATTGTATATATAAATTAATGAAATAGTGGTAACGCCTTGGAGCGATGTGTGTCCTGCCAGTGGCAACATCGATGAAGAAAATGATGCAAGTAGTTAGAACAATCATATTCATAAGTTCAATCATTCTAGGAGTTTTGTACTCTCTTCAGTATCGGAAAATAAGCTATAGAAATATATACTCTCGTCAGATATAGTATTAAAAAAACTTTTTAAAACATGCATTTTTTCAAATATATGTTCTTAGTAATTTGAATTGTGTATGGATTGAAGAGATATATAATAATTAAAGTTAGAGAAAGACTTAGAAAAACTACACCATTAGGCCACATGTATAAGCAATTTTTGTTTTTTTAGATTCATTAAATAATGGATGTATCTGAAATATAATATAGTCTAAATACATTATTTATTTAATGAATTTGAGCAAAGCAAAAATTGCTTATAAATGTGACCAGATGGAGTATAAGAGAAGCTATTAAGAAATATCTAGAGATTAATGAGTTAGATAGAATTATGGTATTTTATTTTAATAAAAAACAATATATTGAAAGGAAAAAAAAATGCCCATGTGTCTTTAGATATGAGTTAAAAGTCGTTTGTCTTCGTGAGCTTAACTCATTTGGTAGGGACATTTCATAATATATGCAGGGGCCAGAGTTCGAATCTCAGACAACCCACTTAATCATCTTATTAGGGTATATTTCTAACCACTAGACTACTTGACCAAAACAAAAAGGGATTTACTTTTCCCATCCTATGAGATACTTCGCACGCCCTATTTTTTTTCTTCCAAAAATGTCCTTGAAGTTTCTGGATTTCATAATCCGGAATGGTGTTTTCCTTTGTTAAAGGGTGAAAAAAATGGGTTACGAATTTTTTCGGATTACGTAATCCATAAACTTCATTTTTCCAGATTTTGTAATCCGAAAACTTCAAAAAAATAGAGTGCACTACATGATTTTTTCAATAAAATAGGGTGTTATTGCTAGGATTCTTGGTGCTGCTTTGGTTGTTTCTATTTTGCAAGTTAATGTCATTTGCGGAGATGAAAGGTAAACATCATCAAACAATCTCACTGGTCCAATTCCCGTGAGTTTAGAAAAGCTTGAGTATATGATGAAATTAAATTTGTCCTTCAACAAATTGGAAGGGGAAGTTCCTATGGAAGGTGTTTTTATGAACCTAAGCTAGGTTGATCTCCAAGGTAACAACAAACTATGTGGCGTTAACAATGAAGTTACCCACAAGTTAGGAGTCACTTTGTGTGTTGCATCTAAGAAAAACAAAACAAACATTTTACTACCTATCATACTAGCGATTATAGGTGCTGCTGTTTTGTTCGCTTCAATGATCTATCTATTTTGGCTGCTAATGTCCTTAAAGAAGAAACACAAGGCGGAGAAAACAAGTTTGTCATCAGTGAGATTGTTTGATGATAGTTTACCTTTTAATTCATCATATAGTTTACCTTTCATCTCCCCAAATGACATTAACTTGCAAAATAGGAACAACCAAAGATGCACCAAGAATCCTAGGAATAACACCCTATTTTAATGAAAAAATCATGTAGTTGTAATCCGGAAAAATGAAGTTTCCGGATTACGTAATCCGGAAAAATTCGTAACTCATTTTTTTTCACCTTTTAACAAAGGAAAACACCATTCTGGATTACGAAATCCGGAAACGTCAAAGGCATTTTTAAAAAAAAATAGGACGCGCAAGGAAAGTCATAGGGTGGGAAAAGTAAATCCCAAACAAAAAAGGTGGTTATAGGGGAAGTTGGGCATCCATATCTTAATGGGCTCAATAGCCGCACATCTAGCTAGAAAATTTCCCTTCTAATTTAACACACGGAAAATGTCAAAATACCCTCAACGGCAGTTACGTTCACTAAATGCATCAAACGGTAGTTAAATATCGTTGTGTTCTTGTTTGCACCAGAATAACAATAACATCTCTCACACTTCACTAAAACACAAACCCCACATCTTTTCATTTGTTTAACATGTCATTTGCTTAAGATAATAGAAAAAGATATATGCATGTAAAACAGTAGTACACGACAATTTAGAGTCGTATTCATCTCCATTCAAATGATAGTATGTAAATATAATTAATGAAGGTCATTCTCCATAAGGATGTTGTATTATTATGATGTTGAATTTTATTTAATTCATGGAAGTTTTTGAAAATGTTGGCATTGAAGCAGTAGCGGAGTCAGAAATTTTGAACAGTGGAGGCACTATTATACGAAATTTGTTGGGAGGGAGAGTTGGTGTGGTCAATTTTAGCCATGAAACAAGGAGGAAGAGTTTTCATTTTTCTCATTGAGAAAGAGAGAAAGAGATGATTGTAGGTGAGTTTAGAAATAAAATCTCACAAAATGGCATGTGAGGTGAATATTGTCTCCAATTATAAACATTTATTCATGTCATCTCTCAACCGATGTGAGACATTTTAAAAATAGTGAGGCGGGGTGTGATAAAAATTGTGTTTTGAAGTAATTCATTCTTTTGAGTGTGCATTTTATGTTGGTGATTTCCAAAATAATGGAATCACTTTAGAACCAAAAGTTGTAACTCTTCATGGGAACCATTCATATACATTGGGACATTATTATTTATTATTAATAATGAACCATGACATTGATTCAAGTATATATGGTTATAACCTTTGGCAAAAGGGTGCTTAATGAATCATGGCATTGATTCAAGTTAAAGAGGTGCTTTCTCTCATGTGAAGAGTCATATAATGCACTATAAATGCTTGACATTTGGGCATTAGTTGAATAGACAAAAAACCACACAACTACACACAATTTGGACAGAATTTTGTTACATTAACAACATAATTCTTCACCATTCTATTATTCTAAATCATCCATCAATTCTCTAATGCATGAGTGAATTGCTGGAACCATAAATTTGTAAAATACTGTTAGGAGATACGCTTGGTGTGGTTGTGCAATACACGTCAAGGAACTCATAGTATCCTGAAGGGGATTCGCCAGTCATTCCTATTGCATCCAATATACATTTATTGGTGGGAGCGAATCGAACCTAAAGGTTAGTGTGGCAACCCCATACGCTTTGAGTTTTACATGCATGATCATTAAACATTTCAGGTTTCAAGTGCAGCAGCCTCCCAACAAACAAGATATATAACAATCTTTAGGTTCTACTACATTTCAGATATATATATCTTGTTTGTTGGAAAGAGGCTGCTGCACTTGAAACCTGAAATGTTTAATGATCATGCATGTAAAACTCAAAGCGTATGGGGTTGCCACACTAACCTTTAGGTTCGATTCGCCCCCACCAATAAATGTATATTGGATGCAATAGGAATGACCGGCGAATCCGTTCAGGATACTATGAGTTCCTTGACGTGTATTGCACAACCACACCAAGCGTATCTCCTAATAGTATTTTACAGATTTATGGTTCCAGCAATTCACTCATGCATTAGAGAATTGATGGATGATTTAGAATAATAGAATGGTGAAGAATTATGTTGTTAATGTAACAAAATTTTGTCCAAATTGTGTGTAGTTGTGTGGTTTTTTGTCTATTCAACTAATGCCCAAATGTCAAGCATTTATAGTGCATTATATGACTCTTCACATGAGAGAAAGCATTTATAGTGCATTTATAATGCCCAAGTGAATATATATGCTTGAATTTCTCTAATTGGATTAATGATTGTAATTTGATTTATGTTGAAATTAAAGGTACTAAGTTCACTTGGGGAGGTTCTCTAGGAGGGAGAGCCTTCAGCTGGGCATAATCACCCTTTCAAGTTTGAAGCTGTCTGGATTAATCATGAGGACTTTCCTAGATTACTTAGAGAGAAGTGGGGAAGAAGGTCATACTTTGCTCAATGATATTTTTAACCTTACACCTCAGTTGAAAGTTTGAAATCAGGAGATTTTTGGGAACATTTTCAGCAGAAAGATATATATTTTGGTTAGGCTTAATGAGATCCAAAACAGTCATAATTATGGGTATAGTGATTATCTTGAGAACCTTGAAATGGAACTTCTGGAGAAGCTTACCATAACCCTTTACTAAGAAGAGTATCTTTGGTTTCAAAAGTAGTGTAGCAAGTGGATTGTAGATGGTGATAGAAACATGAAGTACTATTACTCAAAAACCATCATCGAAATGATGTTGGAGTCTGGGTTGATGATCTAGAAACCTTGAAGAATAATGTGAAGAATTTCTACACTAACTTATTTAAAGACGATGCACCTATTTGTGATTTTATTGTCACTTGGTCCACATATCCGAATATCGTGGAGGAGCATCACGTCAATTTTAGTGCTAGAGTTACGCTTGATGAGTGCAAAAGATCCTTATTCAATATGGGTACACATAAGGCCCCTAAAGAAGATGAGTACCCTACTATCTTTTCGAAAAGTGTGGGAAAGGTTTGTTGAATCCCTATTTAATTTTATCAACTAAGTTTAGGTAAATCTTTCTCTTGTTTATTTTAATGATAACACACTTCTTGTGATGATTCCTAAAATTAATAAACATGAATTTGTTTCTCACTTTAGGCCTATTTCCTCATGTAATGTTGGAAAAACCTTATAATCGTCTTAACTAGAAGTTTGTGGAGAATTGTTGGAGGAGTGTAAGTTTGCTCCGCAAATCATTAAGATAATTCATCATTGCATTTCATCCTCGTCTTACAAAATCATGAGGAACGGTGACAAATTTGGTATTTTCTATCCCTAAAAAAAAGAGGTATTAGTCAAGGTGATCATCTTTCCCCTTATCTTTTTGTCATTTGCATGGATAGACTCTCCCACTTGATAGATGATCAGGTAGAAGAAGAGTATTGGGTCCCTATGTGTGTTGGAAACTATGGTTTTCAAATTTCTCATTTACTCTTGGTGATGGTCATAGTACAAATTTTTGGTTGAACAAGTGGTCACCTGATAATGGAAATTTAATGTTTATAGCTGATAAAACATTTGTGGACACTACCCTTTCAATTAGGGACATTTTAATTCCGACTAGAGATTGAGACCTTAATTTCCTTAACACAAATTTAGTAGTTGAGACTGTTAATCGGGTTATCACTATTTTGGCACCAACTGATGTGGATGGTCGTGACACTAAAGGGTTGATAGGTACTAATACCCATCATTTCACTATTCAGCGTTTATTCCTTACAACATCATAATTGTCCGACAGTGGAAGGAGACTGGAAGACACTTTGGAAGTGGCATGGGCCGCATTGCATTCAAACTTGTATTTGGTTAACAACCCATAAACGCATTCTTACTAATTTTTGAAGGAGTGGATGGGGAATTGAGATTTCTCCCTTTTTCTAACTTTATGGTAATGCAGATGAAATTGTTCTTCATGCGCTCTGTGGTGAACCCAATTTATGCGCTCTGTGATGAAATTTCTCCCATAGTTTGCCAAATAAATTAACTTTAACCTCAAATATTTATGGTGAACCCACTGGTCCACTATAGATCCTATTATTATTTTTAATATAAACCGTTTGATCTTTTTTAATAAAGAAGGATTGTTAGATCATGCATGTCCACTGTATCTTACTGTGAACCAACAACATCTAGCATTATATCCCATACTTCATCTTCTTCCTTCCCCTCATTCATCACCTTCATAAAAAAAAATCCAGAAAACCACCATCAAAACCTCTTTTTCAAAACCACCATCAACACCGTTGTTTATATATCCATCATCTCAATCCCTCTCTCTCTCTCAATTGAACCCACGCACCCCAAATCCGTATTCGAATTCGACAATAAAAAATTGAAGCTGGGATTGATTTTTTATTGAGAAGTCAAAAATGAAAGAGAAGGAGGAGAATGCAATGAAGATGATAGAAGGGGAAATGGTATCCGATGGAGAAGAGAGAGCATGAGAGGTAAGGAATAGTTTAGGAAAAAAGGGTTTAAGGGGAGAGAGAGAGTAGATCGAGATTGAGGAGATAGATTGGGAAAAAAATCAAATTTTTTTTTTAAGCATTGTCATTGAGAACTATTGTGATTACATCTATGATTCTGGAATTCTTCTGCTTAACAGTCCTTCTTGGTTCAGCAAAAACGATGCAAATCTATAGGAAGATGAATTGGGTTAGAAGTTGGAATAATAAGGAATGAATGAATATGAATCAGAAGAAGCAAAGAGATATTCTTGACGTGGGAGAAAAGATTAATGAGAATTAGAATCTTGTCCAAATATTATGTAACAACATAAGAATCTTAAAAAAATTCCTTTAAATTTATCTATTTATTTTTTAAAATGTTGGATATTCTTGTTGTTGATTGATGATTATGGATTTTGTTTTAATGATATAATTGGGATAATAAAAAAGCAAGTATTAAATATACTCATATAATTTGTTACATTTTTTAAATGATAAAGGAAAAAAACCAGACATACATATCGTGTTTGTTACATTTGTTTTAATATTTAAATTTATAATTATTTATTTGGTACGTGTCTTGTTTGTATTAAAAATTAAGGGTATTTTTGGAAAGAAAAATCCTGCCCAAAAGTGCTGAAAGAGATAGTTTTCTTTATATATAGTATAAATACTATATATAACTAGCGAAAAAACGGGCACGTGACATGTGTAAATTATGAACGGTATTTTATATGAAATTTTGATTTTGATTAAAATTATAAAAGTATAAATTTATATAAAAGAATGATATTTAAAATATAAAAAATCAATTGAATGAATTCATTTTTTTTAAAAGATTTACTATTTCATAAATATACACATATAAATTTTTTTTTTTTTTTTGGTCAAGTAGCCTAGTGGCTAGAGCTCACACAATTTAATTGTGGAGAAGTGGAGTGTCCGGGGTTCGAACCCCGGCTCTTGCATATAATATGTAATATCCCTACCAATTGAGCTAAGCTCACGGGGATCAAAATGATTTTTTTTTACTAAAGCTAGGTTATAACTTAAAAGACCTTGCAAAATAAAAATTATTACCTTTAAACAATTTATCTGATCCAAATGAAAGATAATACCTAAAATAAATTATAATTCGGTTGATCACAAATGAAACATTGTTGCAGGTCATCGAATCTATATAAAAGTATGAATTTATAAAAAAGAATGATATTTAAAATATAAAAAATCAATTGAATGAATTCATTTTTCTTAAGAAAAATTTACTACTTCATAATTATACACATATAAAATGATTTTTTTTTACTAAAGCTAGGTTATAAAGGCACTGCAAATAAAAATAAAATAATTTTATCACTAATAATGTAATTTTGAATTCCAAATTATTTCATAAAAAATGTATTGATCAAGTGGTTCCAGAATACATTTTAAATAAGTGGGAGCACCCAGGTTCGATTCTATGTTATTATTCTAATTGATTTGGGTAAATTGTCCATGAGTCTTCAAAGGTAGGTCTCACCTTTTCCAAATAGTATTAGGTTGTTACTTCCTAAAAATAAAAATAAAAACGGTATGAGGTTGTTATATTTTGGATGATTTATGCTATTTTGGATGATTTATGCGATTCTGTTTGCCACGCTATCTATATATACACATCAACTCTTAGCAAAATATACTCACAAAAGGGTTACTTACTAGTAGGTGGTTCTGTTTTGCACGATTTATGCGATTCTGTTTCCCACGCTATCTACATATACATCAACTCTTGCCAAAATATACATAACATATTTCTTTTCCACGGAGAGGGTTAGGGTTTATTTGAGATCGTAATCGTAATCGTAAAAGAAAGAATGGTTAAAAGAAAAAAAGTGGCAGCAGGAGATTTTCATATTTTACCAAACGATTGCTGGGAACATGTGATATCCAAACTCCGCAACGATGACGGTAACAGTTGCTTAGAGACTCTATCCCTTGTATCCAAACAATTACTCTCCGTCACCAACAGTTCTATATATTCCTTGAGATTAATATACAATACATTACCACTCTCTCGCCTCTTCCAAAGGTTCCCAAATCTCATGCTTCGGTGGTGACCTAAACACACTTCTCTCTCGAATCCCTCATTCTGTTTCCCTCACTTCCCTCAACCTCTCCAACCACCCCACCTTCCCCGAGTTAGGGTTGCGAGTTCTTCTCAAAAATAATAAATCAACCTTGACCTCCCTCATTTGTTCCAAGGTTGGTTATCTCACATGTAACGATATGTCCTTCATCTCTGATTCCTTCCCGTTCCTTGAAGAGTTGGATATTAGTTTCCCCGAAGGATTAAGGGGGGGACGACTGCTACTACAACTATAACAACGCCTTAAAAGTTCTTCTTACTAGGCTTTCAAAACTCCGTAAGGTTAATCTCTCCGGTAATTCCTACGTAAATGACTCATTGTTTTTTCAGCTATGTATGAACTGCAAGTTTCTCCAAGAGGTGCTTATGTTCAACTGTCGTTCCATAACACATGCTGTTATTGCTTCTGCAATCTGCCAGAGACCAAGTTTAAGTTCTTTATCTGTTACCGACTTTAAAGAAGCTAGAGAAAGAGAAAATGTTACTTCGTGCTTCATTGATTCATTGATGAGTTTGAAGCGCTTAACTTGTCTTGATTTGTCCTATTCATGCATTACTGATTCGTTGCTTTACTCTCTAACACTTGCAGCTCTTCCTTTGAGGAAACTTGTCCTCCAAGGTCGCTGCCAATATACTTATACCGGTATCTCTTGTTTCTTGTCAAAGTGTCGATCTCTGCAGCATCTAGATATTCAACGTGCAAAGTTTTTGAATGATCGTCGTTTCAATGTGCTGTGTGCATTTCTTGGTGATTTAGTGTCTATAAATGTGAGTGGTTGTGACAAGCTCACCAATTCAGCCTTCTTTGCACTCCTTAGGAACTGTCCTTTGCTCACTGAGATCAGAATGGAGTCAACAAATATTGGAGTAGGTTCAATACCGTCCGCGTATGTGGTTGTATACCATCAAGTGAAGTCTCTCCATTTGGCTCACAATTCAGGTTTACAAGATAAACACATCAAAAGATTTGCTTTAATGTTTCCTAATATGCAACTTCTTGATTTGTGCAATTGCGGTTACATATCTGAAAAAACTATTAGTAAAGTGTTAAAGAGATGCTGTAAGATTAGGCATTTGAGGTTTCCAAACTGGAGGTGCTGAACTTGTCAGACTCAAGAATTGATGATGGTGCATTGTATGCAATCTCAAAGAGTTGCCCTCGGCTTCTACATCTGGACCTGGAAGGATGTCATCATGTCACGGAGAAGGGAGTGAGGCTAGTGTTAGACAAATGCATACACCTGAGAGAGCTTAATTTGGAATATTGTCGTAAAGTGTCTGCTGATACTGTTGCCAAGATGATACTTTTGAGGCCATCATTGAGAGAAATAATTGCACCGCCTCTTTTGAGTCTGTGACAAATGATAGGAAACTTGTTTGCTAGTATTTTGGAACTGCTATGTTCGAACTATGTTTTTTATGTTTCAAATGTTACTTTTCTTGGATTTTTTTTGGTTGAAAATGTGAACTTCCATTTGTTTTATTTTGTTACTGGTATGTGCATGATAACTGCACGAATATTCATTTAATTGTTATTATTTGAATAATACATTTCATAGTAGAGTTCATAAAAATACTGATTTTATTACATAAAATGTGAACATTCCTTTTGACGTGCTAAATTGTCGAGTGTTCATTGTATTTTTCACGTGGATGATTCTATGAGAGAAATTTCCAAAATAATATATTTGGAAAGTTGCAATGGTTAAAAGAGACCTTTTATAAAAAAAAGGTGTAATGCTTTACAATTGAAGCAATGTAAACAAAATCTTTCAAAGGGTTCTTTCCCTTCACCAAAGGACATAAGTTTCTCTATAAATAGAGACACTTTGGAGGCAGAAAAATGATAGAGAAATTGAAAGAAATTAAAAAGAGATAGAATATCACATTCTGGTGAGTCTAAATTTTGCCGAAAATTATACTAAATCATTCTTTCTTTTCTCTAGTGCACCAGAGAATTTGACAGAACTTTATTCTGTAAACTACCATTGTCGATACGCTTGGTGTGAATGTGCAAGTCACGTCAAGGATTCTATCGTATCCTAAAGGGGATTAGCCGGTATATACCCTTTTGCATCCGGTTGACATAACTGGTGGAGGTGAATCGATCCTAAAGGTTAGTGTGTCCCACACACGCTTTGGAATTTAGTGCACACTTCATCATGTTCTTCATATCATTTTCTTGGTCAAGATATTGCAGCAGACCCCAACACAGGTTCTAACAGATTCCATATTGTCCGAACTTTTGTGGAATCTTGGCATGTTGCGGGTCTGAACACTATTATGCAGTCACAGTTACATCGTTTTGAATCAGCATGGAAGTATTGATGGTGTGTGCGCCTGAGAAACATAAGATTCCACCAAATGCTATGTTTCTCTCTTTAACAGATTCCACGAAATGCACCAAATAGTTTTCATCCAGCTTTATAGTGAATTCCTGGGCAGCTTGAGCTGCAATTCCATTGCTCTTAGCTTGTCATAGTTTTCCATGAAGAGTAATATATTTTCATTCAAATTAAATGTACGACAATTTTGATTTAGATCATTGATGAATAAATTTAGTTTTCTTTTCATTTTCCTCACATCATTCTCTATTGTTATAGTGACAGGAGTCTAATTTTTTTTTTTTGTATGGAAATAGAAATCAATTGTCTTCTTCCGGAAGGAAGCTACAAAACAAGAAGTGATACATGTAGCAGACACATGCTATATGTCCCACGATAAAAGACTCCTCAACCGATATGTAGCAGACTCAGTGCAAGAAATAACTACTAATGATTTGATACAGACCAATACCTACTTACAAACAAGAAGCAACAATGCCAATAAATTATAAAGCTCACCACACCCATTGGATACCCAAAATATATTTGAGTGCTACTGGGCGGCAAACAAAAATTAAATACAACCACTTTCTTTTCAAATTGAGTAACCCCTTGGAGTCTGAGTTGTTACAACGACCTTGTCATGACCCTTTTTTTTACTTGAAAGAGACGGAGAAAACAATTTACGAACCCTTACTTGTCTAGTACGTTTAGGGTCTTTCTCACTATCTCCTAGCAACTTTTCCTTTCTTCCAACCTCTGCACTGTTGATATTAGGCATTTTGGACGTGCAAGGTGTTGATGAATTCTTAAATGGTACTGAAATTGATCAGTCTGGAGTTTGATAAGTCATGCAATGCATTCTTTTAAACAATTTCTATCATATAATTTTGAGTTTGTTTCATTTTCTTGAATTCGTTCTCTCGAAAAGTCATCATTTGATCTATTTAATTTGCTCCTCACCAATCTGTGATTGTTTCAGTGACTTGAAATCGTTCTCCAGAAAAGTCATCCTTTGCTCTAATTCCTACTCACAATTCTGTTTTCTTTTTAAGTCAAAATCAACATTAATAGGGGAAAAGACACCACAACAGGAACTAGAACAATATAAAGTCTGGACAACACACCAAAAGCTTGAAAGGAAACATAATCTAATAATAGTCAAGCATATGTCAAATAGCAGCCAAGCAAATCTTCGAATGCTATAATTCATGCATAATGTCAAATAATAATTCAAAGTTCTGAAAAATCAAACTTTATACCAGGTACATCTGGTACAAATAGCAGCCAAGCACAGTTCAAATAGCAGCCAAGCACAGTTCAAATAGTAGCAGAAAACTCTAAAGTAAATACAATCTGTACCATTTTGAAACTAAAGAAAATTCTAAAGTAAATGCAATTTGTCAAATACTAGTATGTATCAAATATGATTTCCCTTTTCCATTTCATCTTGTTAATTGGTCCATACACAATTTTTTTTATCAAACCATTGCTATGCTGACTATACAACAAACGAATACATATATACAAAAAAACTGCAGTATTAAGCAATCAAAACATGTAACCTTTGTATAAAAAATGATATATTTATTACTTTGTGTATTTTTAAAACATATTATTTTTATGGATTCTTTAAACATTGGACACTTGTTAGCATGATACGATATAATATTACACTTAATCTTATCATTCGTACTACATAAGCATTATAATTAGAGTTTTTCTATTTACACCCTATGTTTTTCTGGTTACACCCAAATTTTCTTAAATTTTTTTATAATACCAAAATTGCCCTTTTATATAAATATTCTTAAAACCCTAATTTTATTCATTGTCAGTGAGTTTCACCCTCTTTCACCCCACAAAGTGATCGATCAAACAATTTGATGTTCAATATCAATCTCCATGAAAATTAAAGAGTGAATCAAAATATTTTTCATCCATACTCAATTGGATATAAGTAAGTGAATTTCTTCTTCTATTTGCTAGTTTCAATTTTTTTCCTTCAACTGCAATGATGCACTGTACGATTACGGTTTTAATTTACATTGGCAAGGTTAACTTAAATTCAGTTTAAGTAGGTTCATGTAAACTTAAGTTTACATGAACCTACTTAAACTGAGTTTACATGAACCTACTTAAATTGATTTTACAAAATCGCAGAACTGTGAATCGCAGAACAAGGAAAACACAAAATCAGAACTGAGAACCCATAACAAGAAAACACAATCGATTGAAGAACAACACTTGCTAACCTGATTTGCTTCGAATTTTCTTTGAAATCATGAATGGACGTGAGAAAGTATGGTTTTGAAAATCTTCGCAGAACACAATCGATCGATTGGAGAATTATGGTTTTGGAAGAAGGGTTTTGGGGTGTAACCAAAAAAGAAGGAATAGGCTTTTTGAAAATCAAATTTTATGAAAGGGTAATCTTGTCATTTTAGGGTGCAACCATGATTAACTAGGGTGCAAGTGAAAAACTCTTATAATTAACTATATTGTCAAGTTTTTGACTAATTCAATTCGTTGGTCAATGATCCTATAATAATTTTAAGGGCTGCAATTATTAAACATTTTCAACTACTTGATGAAGGCTCTAAGAATTTTGGGTCATTTTTAATTAAGCAGCCACTAACGTCCAATTAAATATAACACATGTAATAAATAGATAAGAATAGATTTAAATATTAAAATAAAAGTGTAACAATTACAAATGTCCAATTTTTCCCTTTATCATTTAAAATTTGTAACAAACTAGATGAGTGTATTTATATTTACTTTTTTATTATCTCGATTATACTTTTAAACAACAACTTTTTCTGTAATAAAGATTGTTATTGACGTCATTCAAAAAATAAGATTTTAAATTATATATTTTTTTTGTTATATTGTTTGTTTCATTGAAATAGATAATCATAGTTAAATTGATTTGTTATAATTTAAAAGCAAAAAAATTTTACATTTTTACTTTTAATTAAAATTAAAATTTCATAATTTTTAGTAATTTTTAAACGTCGTCTCTTCGCTAGTTTGTTATAAATTTTGTTACTAGTATTTTGCAAGATATATCTCTCAGAAAAAAAAAATGTTTGCATGATTTATGCGAGTGTGTTTTCCACTCTATCTATATATATACATCAAACTCTTGGCAAAATATACTTACATATTTCGTTTCCACCGAGAGGGTTAGGGTTTCTTGAGATCGAAAAGAAAGAATGGCAGTGAACTTGTTATCCGGTAAAAGAAAAAGAATGGCAACAGGATATTTTCATATTTTACCGGACAATTGCTGGGAATATGTGATATCCAAACTCGGTAATTAACAATGACGGGTTGCGTAGAGACTCTATCCCTTGTATCACAAAACAGTTCTATTTATTCCTTCACATTAATCAACAATACATTACCACTCTCTCGCCTGCCTCTTCCAAATGTTCCCAAATCTCACCTCCCTCGACCTTTCATGCTTCTGCGGTGACCTAAACACACTTCTCTCTCGAATCCCTCATTTTGTTTCCCTCACTTCCCTCAACCTCTCCAACCACCCCACCTTCCCTGAGTTAGGGTTGCGAGCTCTTCTCAAAAATAATAAATCAACCTTGATCCCTCATTTTGTTTCCCTCACTTCCCTCAACCTCTCCCTCGTTTTTTCCAATGTTGGTTATCTCAAACGTAGCGATATGACCTTCATCGCTGATTCCTTCCCGTTACTTGAAGAGTTGGATATTAGTTTCCCCAAAGGAATAAGCGGTGACGACTACTACTACAACTATAACAATGCCCTAAAGGTTTTCCTTACTCGGCTTTCAGAACTCCGTAAGGTTAATCTCTCTGGTAATTCCTATGTAAATGACTCGTTGTTTTTTCAGCTATGTATGAACTGCAAGTTTCTCAAAGAGGTGGTTATGTACAAATGCCGTTCCATAACACATGCTGGTATTGCTTCTGCAATCTACCAGAGACCGACTTTAAGTTCTTTATCTCTTACCAACTTTAAGGAAGCTAGAGAAATAGAAAATGTTACTTTGTACTTCATTGATTCATTGGTGAGTTTAAAGCGCTTAACTTGTCTTGATTTGTCCTATTCATGCATTACTGATTCGTTGCTTTACTCTCTAGCACTTGCTTGCTGCCAGTATATACTTATACCGGCATCTCTTGTTTCTTGTCAAATTGTCGATCTCTGCAGCATCTAGATCTTCAATGTGCAAAGTTTTTGAATGATCAGCATTTCAATGAGCTGTGTGCATTTCTTGGTGATTTAGTGTCTATAAATGTGAGTGGTTGTGACGACCTCACCAATTCAGCCTTCTTTGCACTCCTTAGGAACTGTCCTTTGCTCACTGAGATCAGAATGGAGTCAACAAATATTGGAGTTAGTTCAATACCGTCCATGGATTTGGTTGAATACCATCAGGTGAAGTCTCTCCATTTGGCTCACAATTCAGGTTTGCAAGATGAACACATCAAAAGGTTTGCTTTAATGTTTCCAAGTATGCAATTTCTTGATTTGTACGCTTGCCGTTACATATCTGAAAAAGCTATTAGTAAAGTGTTAAATAGATGCTGTAAGTTTAGGCATTTGAACTTTGCCTTCTACCCACAACCTAAGCTATTTTTGATCAACTTTGAAGTTTCCAAACTGGAGGTGCTGAACTTGTCAAACTCAAGAATTGATGATGGCGCATTGTATGCGATTTCAAAGAGTTGCCCTCGGCTTCTACATCTGGACCTGGAAGATTGTCATCATGTCACGGAGAAGGGAGTGAGGCTAGTGTTAGACAACTGCGTACACCTGAGAGAGATTAATTTGCAATATTGTCCTAAAGTATTTGCCGATACTGTTGCCAAGATGATACTTTTGAGGCCATCATTGAGAAAAATAATGACACCGCCTCGTTTTCGTCTGTGACAACGATAGGAAACTTGTTTGCTAGTATTTGGAATTGCTCTTTCAAGCTAAGTTTTTTATGTTTCAAATGTTACTTTTCTTAGATTTTGTTTTGGTTGAAAATGTGACTTCCATTTGTTTTATTTTGTTACTGGTATGTGCATGATAGCTGCACGAATATTCATTTAACCGTTATTATACATTTCATAGTAAAGTTCATAAAAGTACTTATTTTATTACATAGAATGTGAACATTTGCTTTGACCTGCTAAATTGTTGGGTGTTCATTGTATTTTGCAGGTAGATGATTCCATATTGTGTAATAACTTGCACATCAAGTCATTGATTTTATAATGACAATATTGGTATTATGCTCTTTTCACTATTTGAATAGTTTTACTATTTTATTTTTCAGATTAAATAATTTGTTGGTTATAGAAAGGTTTAACGTGGAAAAGAATATGTTATGTGAACAGCATAAAAGGGATATTTTTATTGAATGATAACCATCATATTTATACATAGAGAAAAGCCTAAAATAATGCATAAAGAAACTACTATTTGAAAACTAAATGCCTAAAAAATTGGTATGAAATAGAGCATATCAGAGAGTTTCTAACAATAACATAAAAAGATAATAGATCCTACAAATTAGGAACTTAAAACAGTAGTTTCATAGTCATCTAGTCAACACTCCTCCTTGACTCTGAAACTGAATACACCAAGCATTTGTGTCAAGAATTCATATCTAGCTTTGTCATATCCTTCTGGTTCCATGAAAGCAACGTTGCACCTTTGGTAGATGTCTGAAAGTGATCTAGTTCCTCTAACAGGTTCATCATCAACATCTTCATTCTCCTCCTGAAATTCAAACTTCTCACAATCTTCCCAATTCCAACTATCTAACTCAGGAAATTTGACATCTCTGCTAACAATTACTTTGTTGCTTTTTGGAAGATAGATTTTATAGACTTTTGAAGATGAGCTATAGCCTACAAAAGTTTTAGGTTCTGCTTTCTTCTTGATTTGTTCAAGGACAACATCCACAACAGAAGATTTAGGCTTGCTTTTAAAACTGCTAATAACGTTATTGGACACTCCTTTATTCATTTGTTCCCATATGGCATCAACTTGTGCTTTTACTTCTGTAACATCCTATTTTGATTCCAGGCTTTCCCCTGGAACAGGTTCTTTGACAGATTTTGCAGAGTTTCCATTGATTGTATCGACGGAACTCATCACTCCCGCAACGTTCACAATAGATGGATGGTGGAGGAACGCAACACCAACTTGAATCCTTCCTTCCTTGTGTACAACAACATGTTGTTCCTCATTCATCAAATCCAAGGCAAAGCTCTTGCCTTTCATTTGAACATTGACCATTTGTATGTTGTTTGCATCTTTAATCACACATTTTTTATCCTCAAACAACACTTTATAACTGTTGAAATATATAATATTTCTTTTTATTGTTATTCTATTTTTAATGGTTGTTTATTTTTCATTATATCACTCCTTAAATTAAGGAGTTGATTAGTTGTATTCTCTCCTATAAAAGGAGAACCATTTTCATTGAAATAAATCACTTTGAAATTTCAACATGGTATCAGAGCCCCCGATTTTTTGGGACATTGCTTCCGCATAAACCCTAGCTGCCACCATTACATTTTTTTTTCTTTTCTGGGTTTTCAGATCCAACAAGTACTGTTCATTGTGTGCACTGTTCACACGGTCACTATTCATCTCATCGGCACTGTTCACGCGTCGTTACTGTTCACGCGTCACTATTCATTGGAGTAAAAAAAAACTCAAACTTAGTAGTTTGAGTCGGATCAGATAGTGAAAATTAAGGGGATGAATAAATCAAAGACCCGAATAGAGAAGGCGCGGCAAAGGGTGATGATGGGTAAGACAATTTTTAACTCGTCAATCGAAGGTCGTGCACTCCAAGATACTTCTGATCAAGGGCAGCAGTCTTTCTCAAACTCACTTCCGTCCACCAATGAACAACTGTACAATATTCTTGACTCTCAAACTACTTCCCGTATGTTTTCTTTCGGTTCCATTGCCCAAAAAGGTAATTTTTTAGAGTCAGCCCTTCTTAGTGTCAAACCAAGTCGTACTTGGATTGTTGATTCAGGTGCTACCGATCATATGACAGGAGAGTCTAGTATGTTTTCTTCATATAGTCCTTGTGCAGGTAATTTAAAAATTAAGATTGCTGATGGTTCTCTTTCAGCCGTGACAGGAAAAGGTTCGGTCATTATTTCTCCATTATTAACTCTTCAAGATGTTTTACATGTCCCAACTTTATCGTATAACCTATTGTCTGTCAATAAATTATTCTAGGATAAAAGGTGTCAAACTCATTTTTTTTATACTCATTGTTTGATTCAGGATTCAATCTTGGGGAAGACGATTGTCAGTGCTAAGCTGAATGGAGGACTCTACTACCTTGAAGATGAACTTGAAACTGGACATCAACTTGGACAAATAAGTTCTTTCTCTGAATCCTTTTTTGTTTCAAATGATAAGGATGATGTTATGTTGTGGCATTTAAGATTGGGCCACCCAAGTTTCAAATATTTAAAAACTGTATTTCCGAAATTGTTTGTTGGCAAGGATTTTTCTTCTTTTCAATGTGAAATTTGTGAACTTGCAAAACATCACAGAAGTTCTTTTCCTGCCCAAACATATAAACCTTCAAAACCTTTTTCTATCATTCATAGTGATGTTTGGGGGCCTAATAGGATTAATTCTTTATCCAACAAAAGATGGTTTATCACCTTTACTGATGATCATACTAGGCTTTGTTGGGTATATTTATTAAAAGAAAAATCAGAGGTAGGACAAATTGTCAAGAATTTTATTAAATTAGTGTAGACCCAGTTTAATTCCACTATACAAGTTTTCAGAACTGACAATGGAACTGAATATTTTAACACAGTTTTAGGAAACTTTTTTTATGGAAAATGGGATAGTTCATCAAAGTACATGTGTTAACTTACCCCAACAAAATGGAATAGCGGAGAGGAAAAATAGGCACCTTCTTGAAGTGGCTAGAGCCTTACTTTTTTCCACTAAAGTTCCAAAATACTTATGGGGTGAGGCTGTTTTAACTGCTGCACATTTAATAAATCGTATGCCATCTCGTGTTTTAAACCGTAAGACTCCTCTCGAAACTTTTTTAAAATTCTTTCCAATTGCCTCTGTTGCAGCCAATTTGCCTCTGAAAATATTCGGATGCACTGCATTTGTCCATGAACACAAACAAATAGGCAAACTTGAACCTCGCGCTATTAAATGTGTCTTTGTTGGATATTCCCCCACTCAAAAAGGATACAAATGTTTTGATCCCAATTCTAAACGGCTATTGGTAACTATGGATGTTACTTTTTTTGAAAATAAACCTTTTTTTTTAGAGCAATCATCTTCAAGGGGGGAAATTAAATGAAGATTCATCTTATTTTTTTGAGAATTTAATTCTTTCCGAAAATATGTTTATGTCACATAGTTCTAGGTCATCTGTACCTATAGAAAATGCCCCGGATAATGTAAATGAACCTACTCCTTCCATGAGTGAGGATGTCACAAAATCAGGGGCAACAAACCAAAATTCTAATAATGATTCTTTGGAACCTAAAGATAATCAAGAATTGATTCAAATGTCACTACATGAACATCCTTATAATGAAACAGAAAGGAAGTTTGGAGAAGTTGAAGGAACTTGGAAAGGAGTAATTTATGGAAGAAAGAACCATGATAAGGTAGTAGAAGACTTGATTCCTCAGCACAGTCATGAATCTGAACCGAGGGAGAATCAACCTACAAAAACAAACAAAGGTAAAGGTCAAATTTCTCCTGATTTTCATGATCGTATTCTTGATGTTCCAATAGCTCATAGGAAACCAGTTAGAGCTTGCACCAAGCACCCCATGTCTAGGTTCGTATCAAATTCAAATTTATCCTCCTCTTTTTCTGCATTTACCTCTCATTTGTCTTGTATAGAAATTCCAAAGAATGTACAGGAAGCTCTAAATGTTCCAAAGTGGAAGGAAGCTGTGTTTGAGGAGATGAGAGCTCTTGAAAAGAATAACACTTGGAATGTTATGACTTTACCGGTTGGAAAGAGAACTGTTGGTTGTAAGTGGGTGTTTACCGTAAAATACAACTCTGACGGTTCAGTAGAAAGATATAAGGCAAGGCTGGTTGCTAAAGGATTTACTCAGACATATGGCATGGACTACTCAGAAACTTTTGCTCCTATTGCAAAGTTGAACACTATTAGGATCCTCTTATCTCTTGCTGCGAATTTGGATTGGCATCTACATCAATTAGATGTAAAAAATGCATTTCTTAATGGTGATCTAGAAGAAGAAGTGTACATGGATGGTCCTCCAGGTTTTGAAGAAAAATTTGGGTCAAAGGTGTGCAAATTGAAAAAATCTCTTTATGGTTTAAAGCAGTCTCCAAGAGCTTGGTTTGAAAAGTTTACTCAATCAGTAAAGAAACAAGGATACACTCAAGGGGAATCAGATCACACTTTATTCGTAAAGTACACTCCCGATGGGAAAATTACTATTCTAATTGTTTATGTTGATGATATAGTTCTTACCGGAGAAGATGTGACAGAAATGGAGAGACTAAAGAGAAACCTCGCAGCAGAGTTTGAAATCAAAGACTTGGGATCTCTAAAGTACTTTCTTGGCATGGAAATAGCTTGATCAAAGAAAGGAATATCGGTGTCGCAACGGAAGTATGTTCTTGATCTCTTACAAGAAACGGGTATGAGTGGATGTAGACCTGCTGATACTCCCATGGATCCAAATTTGAAACTTTGGGAAAAAGGGGACACACCCGTCGACACAGGAAGATACCAAAGGTTAGTTGGGAAATTGATTTACTTGGCACATACAAGGCCCGACATTGCTTTCCCCGTTAGTGTTGTTAGTCAATTTATGCATGCCCCTTATGAAGAACACCTTGATGCCGTCTATAGAATTCTGAGATATTTGAAGGCTGCCCCCGGAAAAGGTCTATTTTTTGGCAAAACCAATGATAGAGATGTGGCTATTTTTATTGATGCTGATTGGGCAGGATCCATTACAGATAGAAAGTCGACTTCAGGTTATTGTACCTATGTGTGGGGAAACTTGGTAACATGGAGAAGTAAGAAGCAAGGTGTAGTTGCTAGAAGCAGTGCAGAGGCTGAGTTTAGAGCAATGGCCCAAGGAATTTGTGAGGGTCTTTGGATTCATCGAGTTCTAAAGGAGATAAAGATGACAGTAGAACTTCCATTGAAATTATATTGTGACAACAAGGCCGCAATAAGTATAGCTCATAATCCAGTTCAACATGATCGAACAAAGCATATTGAAATCGATCGTCACTTTATAAAAGAGAAATTAGATTCTGGAATACTTTGTCTACCTTTTTGTGCCTTCAAATAAGCAAACAGCTGATATTTTGACCAAGAGCTTAGGAAGGACAAGTTTTGAGCATCTCATAAGCAAGTTGGGCATGATTGATATCTATGCACCAACTTAAGGGGGGGTGTTGAAATATATAATATTTCTTTTTATTGTTATTCTATTTTTAATGGTTGTTTATTTTTCATTATATCACTCCTTAAATTAATTAAGGAGTTGATTAATTGTATTCTCTTCTATAAAAGGAGAACCATTTTCATTGAAATAAATCACTCTGAAGTTATAGAGAAATTTCAACAATAACCATTCTCTAGCGGTTGAGTAACACTCAAAAGGTTTTGATTAATTTTAGGAACATATAAGACATCAGAAATTAGTTTCAAACCTAAAAGGCTTTCAATTGCAACCGTTCCCTTGCCTTTTACTTCGATAAGTGCGCCATTTCCAATTCTGACTTTGGAAATAGTTGTCTCGTCCGGATCATTAAAGAGCTCATGATCATAAGTCATGTGGTTTGTGCAACCAATATCTATAAGCCAACTCTCTTGGATGGTGTTGGTGGCAAAGCATGATGCTACAAAGAGTTGCTCCTCCAAAGTTTGATCTTCAGCAGCCTTAGCTTCTCCCTGATGTTGAGCCTTGCATATTCTTTCCACATGTCCTAACTGACAACACTTCTGACATTTTACGTTTGGTCTCCACCAATATCTGTTTTGTGGATGGTTATTTTTTTTGCAGTATGGACAGGGTGAAAAGAGACTTGTATTGCTTCTCTGGTTTCTTTTCTCATTCCTTCCACCATTGTAGTTCTTTAATTTAGCTTGTAATGCTCCTTCCACTAAACCTTCAGACCTTATCATTCTTCTTTGTTCTTGGGCCTGCATAGCATTTACAAGCTCTGCCACGGTAAGCTTTAACATGTCCTTGGTATTTCCAAGGAAGTTATAGTTGCTTCAAATCTTTCAGGGATAGTCACGAGTATTTTCTGAACTATTCTTGAATCAGATAATTCAGAACCATGCAATCTTACTTTGTTAGCAATGCTAATAAGTTTATTTGCATACTCTTTAATTGTTTCAGACTCCTTCATCTTTTGCATCTCAAATTCTCGAATCAAATTAAGTGCTTGCATCCCCCTAATTCTTTCATCTCCTTCATATTCAGTTTTGAGGAAATTCCATATTTCAAATGCTGATTTGATGGTCATAATTCTGGTGAAGATTTCTTCTGAGACAGCAGCAAACAAAGTAGCCCTTGCTTTTGACTTTCTTGTTTTCCTTTCCTTGTGATTTGTTATCTGAGCCATTGTTGGATTGTCTGACAAAGGAAGAACTTCGTAGTCCTCCTCAATAGCTTCCCAGAGGTCATTTGCCTCTAAATACGCCTCCATCCTTCTTTTATTCCATGGTAGTTTAACTTTTTTACTGGAAGAAATACACTGTTATGTCCCTCATATTGATAGTTTCTGCTATTTTTCTTTTATGTCAGATTTCTATCTATTGTGAACATGGTGTTTCATCCCAGCTGTATACTTCTGTTTCTGCTATACTGTTTGTCCCTTAAATTGCTAACTATGTGAAGATGTTGAAGAGAATGAATGACATACTGTCCGAACTTTTGTGGAATCTTGGCATGTTGCAGGTCTGAATGATATTATGCAGTCACAGTTACATCGTTTTGGATCAGCATGGGAAGTATTGATGGTGTGTGCGCTCGAGAAACAGAAGATTCCACCAAATGTTATGTTTCTCTCTTGAACAGATTCCACCAAATGCACCAACTAGTTTTCATACAGCTTTATAGTGAATTCCTAGGCAGGTTGAGCTGCAATACCATTGCTCTTAGCTTGTCATAGTTTTCTCTTAAGAGTATTATATTTTCATTCAAATTAAACGTACAACAATTTTGATTTAGATCATTGATGAAATAAATTTTAGTTTTCTCTTCATTTTCCTCGCATCATTCTCTATCGTTATAGTGACAACTGACAGGAGTCTATTTTTTTGTATGGAATTAGAAATCAACTGTCTTCTTCCGGAAAGAAGCTACAAAATAAGTGATACAGCAGACACATGCTATATGTCCCACAATACAAAGACTCCCCGCAGTCAAGCATATGTCAAATAGCAGCCAACCAAACTGTGGAATACTGTAATTCAAGCATATTGTCAAATACTATAAATCAAAGTTCTGAAAAATCAAACTTTATACTAGTACATCTGGTACAAATAGCAGCCAAGCATAGTTCAAATAGAAGCAGAAAAATCTGAAGTAAATGCAATGTGTGTGCCATTATTAAATGCAATCTGTCAAATACTATAATTCGTCATGTTATACATGGAAACTATACATCATTGTGAAACTAAAGAAAATTCAAAAGTAAAACCAAGAACACCTAATTGGAAATTATACATCACTATGCAATTAGTAAAAAGAGAGAGAGAAAAAAAATCAGAAACTAATCTCGAAAATCATTAAAGGATCTTTCTTTACTACCCGGAAGAAATCAAAATAAAATCACTGTTATCCTTCTTTTCATTTGATAAAGGCGATGTAACAGAGTTATCACGGGCATCCATTTGTAAGCGCTTCCAGTTATTCTAGTTGCCTATGTCGACCATGATTATAGAAGCTTACTAATATTGGAGTATGAATATGGATTTTTGAAAAAATGAGTTTCTGAGAACCTAAATGTTGTAGAAACACGCACTCTGGTATTCTAAAGTGCAATCTTCATTGTTCAAGTGTTGCACCATCTTCTCCAACAACAATTTTTCTAACAAACTCATCATTTTGTCAAGTAGACTATTTTGAACTAAATCATCAATATTATATTACCTTATAATTTATCTTGGACTACACAAATTTTTTATCTTTGGAAAGCGTTTTAGTTCCTTCTTCATTTGAGTCTGTGACTAGAGGTACATGTGCTAGAGCTAGATTCAACTCAACCATTGCTATGCTGACTATACAACAACACACACTTACATATATACAAGAAAATTCAGTATTAAGCTCAAAATATGTAACATATATGTGTATAAAAAATGATATACTTATTAATTTTTGTATTTTTGACAGATTATTTTTATGGATTCTTTAAATAATGGACACTTGTTAGCATGTTATGTAATAATATTACACTTAATCTTATCATTCATACTACATAAGCATTATAATTATCTATATTGTCAAGTTTTTGACCAATTCAATTCGTTGGTCAATGATCCTATAATAATTTTGTGGACTGCAATTAGTAAACATTTTCAACTACTTGATGAAGGCTCTAAGAATTTTGGGTCATTTTTAATTAAGCTGCCACTAACGTCCGATCAAATACAATTTTTTACTGCAATACTAAATTATAGAATTTTGTCCAAAACTTTAAGTTTAATTTTTGATATTTTGGAGATTGACTAAGGTGCTGATTTGAGAAAACGGACTAATATGTTTTCAACATGATTTAATTACCAATATTTCAATAGTTAACAACAGATTAATTAAATTATTTTACTTGTTAAATCATTTTTATTGGACACTTTTTTTTAGAGTTTAATGGATATTCACTAAATAGATTTACACTGTCATCCAATAAGAATCACGTGAGTGATTTCCAAAATAATGAAATTATATGAGATTCATTGGAAGATCCAACTATCAATTATAGCTAGGCACTCTAGTTTTGCATAAGGTGGGCGCTCGACACCGCCCTGGGGGTTAGACGCCCTACTTGCGTGTAGCCTGGACCGTTAAGTAGGCATATCTTGTGTTTTTGTAGTTTTCTCATGCCTTTGGGTTTCAATTGTTGTATCTCTTTTTGATCGATATGTGTTGTTTCATGATATTACTTTATTGAAAGGGAAGAAACACATGATTGTGACTCTTGGTGAAAGGGTGTTTTTTCATATGTGAAATAGCGTGTCTTGTATTACAAAAACATGGTCCTTAAGTACATGAATTTGGTCTATCTTATTAACCAATTATTTGCCATTTTCTATCTCTAAGTTCTCATTATCTTCTTTAATAAGAATAGTCTATTCTTATTGGATATCATGGAAAACTAGTTTACACTAAAATGTAACGCATTCTTTCTCTATTTTTTAATCAGTATAAATAAACATTTACTCGCTTGAATTAAAATAGGATGGTCTAAACTCACGAGGTTCAATCATACGGAAGATTATAAATTGATAAATCATTGTTCGAATCCCAGTTAGGAGGGGTATCCACCACTCTACCCAATAAGTATCGAATATACTCCTATGGGGATAACTTATGTAAAACAAATAAAATGGATGGTCTAATTTTCAAACTATTTATTTTTAAAAACAATATTTTCCTTTTCCATTTCATCGATCCTTTTCTTCTGTCTTTCTCATTGTGTCTCTGAAAGAGTACAAGACAATCTTCAATATTTTTATTTAGTCTTTGTGAAGCTTAAGGTTGTCGAAACATTTAACACAATAAATAATAACATCATAACATAAGCATCCTACGTTTCCTTTGTCTCACACAACACAATCTTTTTATAAATATCTCATGTTTCTTTATCACTGTCTTCTGAACAGTGGAAACAAACATAGTATCAATGAATTCTTCAACTCCAACATAGTTGAATCCTTATTTTGACCGAGTTTAGTTTCATTCATCTATATCTTTTTCCTTTTTTGCTGTTTTCACCACCTTGATGACTTTCTACACTTGTTTTTGAAAATTTTGCTTTTGATCACAGAGTTTGTGATTTCAAACAAAAATCATGGATAGGCTATGCTGTTTTAAATCTTCATACTCTCAGGTAAGCATGCAATTTTTCTGTTAGCTATATTTTTTTATGTGATTCTTTG
Source organism: Medicago truncatula (assembly GCF_003473485.1). Taxonomy (NCBI): domain Eukaryota; kingdom Viridiplantae; phylum Streptophyta; class Magnoliopsida; order Fabales; family Fabaceae; genus Medicago; species Medicago truncatula. The sequence continues at coordinate 37,204,304 of NC_053044.1, forward strand.
CATGACCCATTATCTATTGTTTATTGAGTTTGATGAAAAACATGTGTTTATATTCTCACTTGTTATTTGAATGGAAATTGGCACTGATTTTCAGGAAAAGTCAAATTCTAATTCTAGTTCTAGGATTCATATTCCTATAAAGAGAATTACTATATTTGAGTTTAACTAAATCATCAATATTAACTTATAATTTATTTTTGACTCCATTATCTTCCTAGCTAGAACTTTAATGTATTATTAGTATAAACTTGGTTAGTAATTTAACTAATTTTATTTGTTACAAAATGCTAGTTTGGTCTAGATCATCATGCAGATAGTATGGGAAAGAAACTGTTTTGAAAAGCACTTAGAGGACAATTAACTTCTGTGGAGTTTGTATTTTTCCAGCTTTTTTTTACCTATTTGAACTTATATACCGAGTACCGACAAAAGAACATGTGATGTTGTTTAGGAAAGCTTATAGAAGCAACTTATGACATGTTGATATGCTGTTTTCATCTTATTTCTATAAGCTTTCCAGGATAGTTTATAAAAACAGTTTATAGCTTATACAAAAAAAAAAAAAAAAAAAAAAAAAAATTGACTTTATTTGATATTTTGTTAGGAATAGCTTATACATAAGCATTTATGTGAAATCAAATACTACTGCTTTTCGTTTGCATGTACCTTAAAACTGAAAGGAATATTCGAATTTTCTGTTTTGATTGCTTTACAGCTTGTAGCATCGCGTCCTTCATCCAGCACTGGTAAGGGGAAGAATTATGAAGGTTCAATAAAGTATGGTTTTAGCCTGGTAAAAGGGAGAGCTAATCATCCAATGGAGGATTATCATGTTGCCAAGTTTGTGCAGTTACAAGATAAAGAATTGGGTTTGTTTGCTATCTATGATGGTCACCTAGGAGACCGTGTCCCCGCCTACTTACAGAAACATTTGTTTAGCAACATTTTAAGGGAGGTTAGAAATCATTATATATCTTTTATGCTAGTTTGATCAAAATTCACATTTGAGAAGTTATATTATTGTGCATTTTGATTTTGTCTTAGGAGGGATTTTGGGATGACCCTACTCTTTCTATCTCAAAAGCATATGAGAGCACAGATCAGGCTATTCTATCACATAGTTCTGATTTAGGGCATGGTGGATCAACAGCTGTAACTGCGATATTAATCGATGGAAGAAGACTATGGATAGCTAATGTTGGAGACTCACGAGCTGTTCTTTCAAGAAAAGGGCAAGCAGTACAAATGACTATCGATCACGAACCTAACACAGAACGAGGCAGCATTGAGACTAGAGGTGGTTTTGTCTCCAACTTGCCAGGTACTTTAAACCATTAATTAAACCAGAATTATGTTCCTAATGATGAAACAATTGACATATCCCAATGCATGCTAAAGTTAGCATTGTTTAGAATAGAGATACTTGACATCAGTGTTGTTAAAATGTAGCTAGAGTACCGCTATAGAGCGATAAGCCTATAATGTAGCAGAATATCGACAGACTGCTATTGTTCCGCGATATACTATTTAGTACAAAATGGTGTCTAATAGACTATAGAGGCGTTATCGGTTGCATAGTGGAATTCGACCAAATTGTTGTTTTCCGTGATCCGCGATTGACAACACTACTTAACAATAACATTAATGCTGTTGTTGATTCTAGGTGATGTGCCAAGAGTAAATGGACAATTGGCTGTTTCTCGCGCATTTGGAGACAGGAGTCTCAAGTCACATTTGAGATCGGACCCGGACGTACAAACAACTGATATAGATGTTGATATTGAAATTCTAATCCTTGCAAGTGATGGAATTTGGAAGGTGAAATAGTTATTTTTGATTTCTTGGCTCTTTCTTTTAATGCTCAATATTATTAAAAAATAAAAATTGTTTGCATGTGGTAAACTAGGTAATGGCTAATCAGGAAGCAGTGGATATTGCTAAAAGAATGAAAGATCCACATAAAGCAGCAAAACAACTTGCAGCTGAAGCAATAAAAAGAAACAGTAAAGATGATATATCTTGTGTTGTGGTTAAATTCAGATGATTATCTTTTTTACAACATGTGTCACAAATGATAAAGAGAAAGGGATTTGTCAAGGTTTGAAATTGCTTTTTTGAATAGATTTTATTGTTTGAGAATGTTTGATTTCATTCCATCAAGTGTATCAGAATCTTCTGTATATTGTCTTATTATTCTTCATAAGGCATTGTAAAAGGTGAATATGCTTATAGTTATTGATTCCATTATAGCAAGTGTTTGGATTGAGATACATCGGTTCTTTCCAAGGTTGTATACAGCATTATTTGATAGATATATATATATATACCTTCTTTTCTCTGGTCCATTTTCCAAATTGAAGGAGATGCTCAAGTTGAGCCTTTGAAATATTTTCCATGATCCAGTAAAGGTAGCTTTTGCTACAAAACCATTTTGTACAAATCATTTCATAGAATGAATAGAAGCATCTCTGACTCTGACTGAAGAATAAGATAGTACCACAATTTTTGTAAATTACAAGAGATAAAATATGTTATACTTCGGTCCAATTTAATTCATACAAATCTCTTAAAAATGATGAGCAACTGTAAAGATTCTCTCTCTTTGTGATGGTTAGCGAAAACTTCACTATCAACTTACTTTATTGTAAAAGATGAATTTTAGTTATAGTTTTAATCACCTATTGAAAACTTCATTCAAACTAAATCATTTTATTTTCTAGAGTCTTGAAGTCAATAAAGAAAAAAATTCTGCTTAAAAAAGCCAAGTTGTAAAAAATTATGCAACTCTTAAATAATTCACACTTCTATATCTATGCAACCCACTTTGACCTCAAACAGATTCATTCTCATATGGAAAACTCAATTGGATACTCCCATTGGAGATGTTCTTTGCAACAATTTTCAATTTTCAAATTCCATATCCAAGTCTTGTGAAAAAATAATTAATATTTCTTCTTAAGTGGGACAAGGTAAATCTACTTAGGTTAATTAGGGTTCCTGGTGAATCTACTTATGTTAATTAGGGTTCAGTGTATTTTTCTGTTGAATAAACGGACAATCCCATTCTTGAACTAATATTATCTTTCTAAAGAAAGTCATCAAACTATTCTTCCATCCATCTTGTAAATCCTTTTGTTAGTTCATCATTCTCTTTCCTAAGGGTAAACAATAACGTTCTTTCTTTTTTCTGTGTCACTTTCGTTTTCGTCTTCAATGCCATCTAATCCAAGTTGCTCTTCCTCACCCAGGTAATGGTCCTTACTCAGCCTTTTTATTAGGGTTTAGGGATTTTGTGGTCAATGTCTGATTGGCGAACAAGTTTTCTTCCTCGTGGCAGGAGCTGTAATCCTACAGTTGTTTGGTACTGCTATAGTTTTATAAAACAAATTGTACTCGTTACAAATGATCAACTAAATTGTTTCTCTAACCAAAAAATAAAGCTTTACTCAAGCTATTTCAATGTAAAGCCAATTGATCTACTTGATCCAAGTGGTTTAAAGTCATGTTCTCATGTCAGCAGCACAGTGATTCAGCAAAGGAAGTAACTCCCATCCCAAGCCAAGATTTTTTAAACAAAGCCAGCAACCACTCCCATTGAAATCTTTTAATCAGATTTATTATTTTTGAAGTTTTACAAATAAATAAGTTTGAGTACACGAAACATCGCAGCCAATCATTACGGGCAGGATTTACAATCATTTCATTCCCAACAAAATTAATTTTTTATGAACTGATGATCAAAACATTTGACCTTCAGGTAAACCTACAAAAAGTCAAAGAATTACAGATTTCAGGTCTGAATTTTTCTGTTTAAACTATACACATTGAAGTCAATTTTCTAGAATGCTGAATGAAGTATTTCTTGATCATATGGACAAAAAAGGGACGATTACATCATTCAGTAACACAATTGACTATACTAAGCGTGAGGCTCAAGGATGTGAAGATGATTACACAAGAGTACATGGCATAACTTGCAGCCAAGCCTTTAATAGGGTAGGGTATACTTCACAGGGAAAACTGTTTGATAGTCAACTTACTGGTGCATCGCACGGCTGGTGCTTTCTTCTCCAATCGAAACTGTGGCAAGGGACTTGGAAGCCCATGCCTTAGCATTCATTGCTCCTTCCTGCAGATTACTTCTCTTGCATGGCTCTTTCAAACGGTAAATTGACTGTATTATTCGCTTCAAATAAACCAAAGGATGTTCCAGCAAGCTCCATAATCTAACATTTTGAATGACCCTTCCCCAAGCATATTGAATACATATAAGCAGTGTAGGAAAAAACAGGTAGAGTAATCTCAAAGCCACAAATGCAGTGGCCAGAGCCAAATAAGTTTCTTGACCCAGTAAATTTTCTGGAGACCTGGCCCATGAAAATGGACAACTTTCTGGTTCAGTGTCCACGTGATTCTCATTAGCTGATGGGTTCCCAATTTTCTCAAGGGATAGCTGATCAAGTGAATCAATCTTTATTCCTACAATGATAACCAAATAATGAACTAAATACAAGAAATAGGATGCAATGATGTGCTGTTGCAACTGCATAGCACAAAGAACATTACAACTTCATTTTACAGACTATCCCAACATTGCACATGACCTTCCTATGATCCCAACCTCCCAAGGCCTAACTGTTTCTCTTTTGTCACGTAAAAGACGCAGTAATCACTTGATTGCAACATGGGACAACCAAGGTACAATCAAAGCGGATCAATGAAAAACAGTAAATATTCAATCTCAAGTAATCAACAAGCTGCTGAGAACACGGTTATAAAATTGAAATTTGAATCATGAATTGGAACACCTACTTTCTATGTCGTGAATTGAATCTTAATACTTAAAAATAATATATAATAGTTTTCATGGGAAAATAATTTTAAAACAAAAATACTAACATTTTGGGGAACAAACAAAAAAGAAAAAATAAATAAATAAAAGAAAATGTACAAGTACGGCCCAATACAACCTACCCATTCTAAAATAAAATATAACATCAAACAGAAAAAGAAAGAGTTGGGCCCAATACCCTCTCTCACCCCTAGGAAGAAAAAACCCAAGCCTCCCATAGTTTGAGCACTGTCTACAAACAAGACACAGGGGACCAAAAATCATAGACGAATCGAGGAGGGAGGGGCACAAAGCACTGGACAGGCAGAATAAAAAAAATTGTGTAGGATGGACAGGGGACAAGACACTAAAACTTTCTTTGTGATACTGACTTGAGCTCTTTGAAGAGTTTCAGTCTCAGCTATTTCTGTCCCATTTAAGAAAAATTTTGCAAAAAAACATCAACTCGCCTTTCCAGAACCAGCTATGTGCCCAGCCTGTTTCTGAACTTCACTCGCAAAGGCAATCGAATAGACGACTCACATCATAATTGTAATTCATGGATTCAACAGAGATAATTGTGATTCATCCTACAATTGAGGCCCAAAACCAATTCAACTCGAGATTTGCAATTTATTATTTATACGCTTACACCTTTTATACAATATTTCAAGTAAGGACATTTCAGTCAATGCATTTAAAATGTTATAAACTCATCTTATATTCCCTGCAAATCCCCCGTCAGTATTGGACGAGAGCTAAAATGAGTATGAGGGTTTTTGTTTCCCTTCATTCCCCTCAAAAATATTTAACCAAAGGTTTAAAATTATCTCTACCCTCCCTTTCTCCCCAACAAAAAAACTATGTAATGTAAATGTACATGTATTTATATTTTGAAAGCTTTATAAATAGATTAATCTCCCTGATCTAATTTAAAGTCCCTAAAATGAATTAATTGTGTCTTAAAAGACTGCCGAGTAAAAGTTGCAGCTCAAATTGATAATAGGATGAAAAACAAAGATATAGAACGCAAATTTCAATGTATGGAAAAAGTACAAAAAAGTGCCCCTTACTTACCAGTAACATCATTGTAGAACCCTACGAGAGAGCCAAGAGTTCGAGATCCTTGATATCGAACGCGCATGGTAGAATTCAAAATGAATAATGTTGGGAAACCATGGACACCATACTTGGATAAAGTACTGCCAAAATAAAAATTTCATTAAAGTGAAAGAAGCCAAAAATGAATGAAAGAAAAGACAAAAAACACTAAATACACAAACCTCGGCCTAACTGATGATTCTTCAATAGCAAAATGAGGAATAGTAGGATGTAACGAAGAAATAACAGAAAAAACCGGTCTAAATATCCGAGAGAAAGGACACCATGATGCATAGAATAGCACAGCCACATACTCATGATAATTCTTATGAACCATATTCAATGCCTTCTGCAAAGAAGCCTCATCTCCCTGCATAATCATAAAAATAAAAATACAGCTTCTGTAAACAAACCTTAGTGATAGTTATTGCAATCTTATTCAATCACCGAAATAATTAAATAACACTCTCCCTCCACTGCACATAATCTTAATTTTTAATTCTTTTTCGTCAAATAACCTAGTGGCGACAATCACACACATTAATTGTGGGTTCGAGAACACATCCCAAGACATCAAATGTTTGCAGCTGCCAACTGAGTTGTAGTTACAGAAACGCACATAATTTAAATTTGGCACAAACAGTATACACCAGCATAACATTTTCGCTAATTCATATAACTATAGCAATTTCATATTAACAATTCATAAAAGACACAAAAATATTATAAATTTATAATCACAAAAATTCAATTTTTCAAATGGGATTAGAAAGAAAGAGGAAAAGGGTTACCTGGGTGACACCAACATAATGAATGGATCCAAGAGAATCAGATAACGAACAAATCGAATCAGAAAACCCTAAAACGAAATCCGAAAGCGATTCCTTGGGACAAACGGCGGTGGTGGAAAGAGATTGAGCGGTCCCACAACAAAGCAAGATGGCGAAAACGATCTCCGATCTCCAAAGCCTCATCCTCGTCCCTTGGATTATTATTACTAGGAAACGAAAATTGGGAACGAAGAAGAAAAATTGAGATGGAAATGAAACCCTAATTGGATTTGAAAAGGGAAAATGAGAACGAGAACAAAAAGAGGGTTATTGAGATAATAAGATGTGACGTGCCTTAAGCTTATTGGATGGATTAATTGTTATAATTTAAATGAAAAAATAGAAAATATTATGGAAGAGGGTTTGGGGTTGGTTTGTTGGGAGATAGAGGAAGGAGAGGAAGGTGATGGTGGTTAGTGGAAGTGAGTGTGATGATCGGTGGTGGATGAATTGACAATGAGGTTGATACCAATCTTCATGGATACATACCACTATGGTAATGGTTGGTTGGTTTCTAATCTTTATTTGACTTTCTTTTTTATATTCTATTCTCTCTTTCTAGCTAAAATTCATTATTTGTTTAAACTCATCAATCAAATTCATTTTATATACCTTACCCTTACTATATCATAATAATTGCAACAAAAATATGTATTGAAATTATTATTTTTTAGGGAAAAAATATGTATTGAAATTTTTTTTTAAGGATGTATTGAAATTAGATTGGTCAGACTCACCTCGACCTAATAGGCTCGTATATATAAATAATTTGAATTGGTTCGGCTTTGCTTATTAAATGAAGGCTTAAATATGTAAATCGTCCCTGTAATTTGGCGTGTTTTTGGTTTTCGTTCCTGTATTTTTTTTTGTTCTAAAACAACCCCTATAAGTTAATAACTTTTTGATTTTCGTCCTTCCCGTCAACTTCCGTTACAAAAACGCACATGTGGCAAACGGACGATGACGTGCTAGTGCCTGACGTGGCAGACGATGCTGACGTGACAAACTTATTGATGAGTCACACAGTGAGAGGGACCAAAGCCAAAAAAACAAAATTCGTAAAGGGACCAAAACCAAAACCAAAAAACGAAATTTGTAGATGAACTTGACTATTTCAAGAACCAAAATCAAAAAACGAAATTTGTAGAGGGACCAAAACCAAAAAACGAGAAGACGAAAAATTCAAATTTAATTACATTTCTTCATCTTCTTCCCACATCTTCTTCTTCATTACTATCATTGTCTTCGTAAACTTCATCATCATCATCAACCAAACACAGAAATTCATCACTTCAAAACCCAAAAATCCATCAACTCAAAACAACAACAAACTCAATCCAACACATTCAATTATACTTTCATGTGATAACTTCTCTTTTATTTCTTCTCACAAACAACAAAATTAAATTAAACCAATATACCCACTGTTCAACATGCAATCCAATTTCACACACTTTAAAATCGTTTAAAATAAAACTTATCTCAATTCAACATTCCAACATATTTTTCAATTCTATTTATTATCCCTCTAGATCTTCAAATGAAAAGAATATTCATATCAAACTTGAACCTTTCTCTTATAATCCAATTTCACACAACAATCTTCCAAATCAACCGGAAATAAAGAACACGACCCAAATGTTCGAAACAAAAATGATGATATTAGAGTTCAAAGAATTGACGAAGAAAGCATTTGGAGTGACCAAGAAACAGCAGAGATGCGAGATCAATGATGAGACGAGAGTTGGTAATGAAAAAAAAAAATCATTCTTTAGGTTTTTCAATTTGAGAATTTTGTGAATTTTTTCAATATTGGGAATTTGAGCATTCACAATGAGGATTTTGTTGTTATAATTTGATTTTGATATTATCAATAAAAGTTTAGTTGGGACTATGAACATTGTGGATTTTAGTGTTGAGATGTCAATCTGACCATTGTCAATGGGGATTTTGTTTGGGTTTGTGAAAAGTTGTCTATTGAGAGTGAGATGATGATTTTGAGTTTTTTTTATCTCTTTTCTGAGTATTTTTTCCTGGGTTTTTTGATGAATTTATGAAGACAATGATGAAGATGTAAAAGAGGTGGAAGGAAGAAGATGAAGAAAGCTATTTTTTTCTCGCTTTTTTGTTTTGGTCCCTTTACGAATTTTTTTTTTTGGCTTTGGTCCCTCTACAAATTTCGTTTTTTGGTTTTGGTCCCTCTCACTGTGTGACTCATCAATAAGTTTGCCACGTCATCCTCTGTTTGCCACATGTGCGTTTTTGTAACGGAAGTTGATGGGAGGGACGAAAATCAAAAAGTTATTAACTTACAGGGGTTGTTTTAGAACAAAAAAAGATACAGGAACCAAAACCAAAAACACGCTAAATTACAGGGACGATTTACATATTTAAACCTTAAATGAATTGTCAAAATAAAATTTGACCTATAATTTCATTTTAAAAAATCAGATTCATCGTACATCAAAATTACTTAGTTTTTTCACATAGAGCAAAAATGATAAAAAAGAAAAAAAAAGTTTGTTTACAAGACTATATTTAGTAACATAAATGTGTTATTCATGTGGAAATTTTTTGAGAAGGAATGCACCAACATAAATGCAAAACAATGCAAACACACACCATATAAATTAGCATACATTAAATATATCACGCGTTTTCATAAACTTAGTAAAATGGTATTTAAAACATCCATAAAATACTCTACTTGCATGGCTAATATAACTAATGCTTATATCTATGCAGATTTTGGATGATGTCGCGATGGACTTCATCACAAGGTTACACCATCATTTTGGTGGTAATTGATCGCATTTCTAAGTACACTCGCATCGCTGCATTAAAATCATAGTACACGAGCTCTAAGGATGTTGAAACCTTCATACACATTCTGGTGAAGTTGCATGGTATTTCAAATAATATTGTTTTCGATAAGGATCGGGGGTCTTTAATATTCGTTTCTCTCAAATTTTATTAAGTTGAGTGGCACAACCTCGATCATCAGATCCTCCTATCATCCTTAAATAAATGGATAATCGGAAGCTTTGAACAAATTTTTGGAATTGTACTTATGTTCTTCTAAATGGTCAAACCCCAATTTTGGTCAAGATTACTCTATTGGACGCAATACTAGTATAATACCTCCTTAAACTCAAGCACACACTTTGCCTCTTATATGCAAGGGCTAAGAAAGGGTAGTAGGGTTAGAATCCGTAATATACTTATGAAGGACGTTGTGCTATAAATAGATGAAATGAATAAGGGATTGGTAGGCAATGATTGGTGAATCTCAATCATTAGCTCAATTATTCCTTTGTACTTTGCTTATTTTATTTCCATGAAAGAACTCATAGTGCGCTTGCTATTTGAGTCAAGCCATTCATTAATTGAGCTTTCCATTATTATTCTGTTAAACTTTTAGATTGCATACTTCATCATAACAAAAGCATAAAACTTCTAACTTGGTGTTGGTTGAAATCTAAGATGAAGGGCTTTACCTATGAATACAATCAGTGGTGTTTTCAACCACTTTATTGTCTTGGTGTTGTTGACTCTTAATTGTGTGTAGTTTTTGCTTGTTCGTGGATTTCCTCTTTAGGTTGAGTTGATATACTTTCTGTATGAGTGTTGTTTGTACTTTTGTTCCCTAATAAATGATGTTTGTGATCTATAATATACATCACTTAAACAGTAAATCTAGAAAATTAGTTTTTGTTTATAACAGTGACGGTCAGAGTTTTCTTTTATCTTGTTTAAAGAAATAGTGAAATACACACATTTACGCTTGTTTAATAAATGTTTACACTTATTTATTGAAAAAAGGATTTTTAAATACTTGGAAAGGAAGTGCCCAGATTTATTAACGATAAAATTCAAATATGACGATTGAAATGTTTTGGAGTTGGTACATTTTGTCACTATTGAACGAACCAAAACCCAGCGCACGGGGTTTATATGTTATGTTTGGATATGTGTCAATAGTGACATCACGGTCCTAATAGCATTTGACATTTTAAGAGATTGTAACTCGAAGCTTTTGTACGACCGTGATGTCATGATTTGCTACTTTTTCAAACACGTTAAATTTTGTTTCCGAGTGACAAATAATTTTGGATGATGAGTTAAAATGAAGTTGAATGTAAAGTGACTGTGGTTCTTTTTTTCTATTAAGGTTCTTTTTTCTATTAAACATGATCGGGGGAATTATGTTTAGTGTCAAGAATGATAAATCATAACGATAGAATTTGAAGATAAAGAGAACGTGGAGATAGGATAAAAGGACTCGATGGACAGCAGAGAAGAGGACTCAATGGTACAATTCTTGCCAGGACAGCCAAGTGAGTTAGTGAGCTCAAACGGGTGAATAATTGGCATCTGTACGACAAAGTACGCAGGGCATACTCACTTCAAAAGGGAAGGAGAAAAGACTATAGAGAAGAGAGATTGTGATTTGGTGCAACAAATGTACGATAGTATTGAGAACTTGCCATTCTAAAACGTTGACAGGTATGAACGACCTTCATATGCAATCCATTCTATAACCCGGCCTCTTGTGGTGGGATAAAATAGTTTAGCAAGTACCAATTTATTTTAAATAAACCATCAATTTTGTCCCCAAATTTAGCTCATAGAGTATATAAAATAACAAAAAGTCCTCAACAGTATATGAAATCCGTCACTTTATCCCCTACAGTATATGCAAATTGATCACATCAGGCCATAAATAGCAGGAACTAGAGTGACGGATTTAATTTTATATATTTCAAGAACTACTTACAACATTTATACACTATAAGGACTGGATCAGAGAGAATGGTCGATCATTTAGAACTAAATTGATGGTTTATTTGTTCAATATTCATAGACTCCATAGTTCAACAGCAATAATTCACGAGATGGTGAAAAAGTAAACCGGGCATTGAACATTAAATAGAGGAGCACAAAACAATATCAAAAACGGTTGTGCAAACAGGCATATTCGCGTCAAATACTAAAATCAGCACCAGGTATGACTTTTAAATTATGAAATTTGGGGAAAACTAGTTCCTTCTTCATTTGAAGGATCAACCGAAAATTCAATGTATTGGCATTGCAGAGAATGAAAAAGAATGTTCTAAACTAAAATGGACCTAAAGGAAAATTTTACTTGTAAAATAAAAAAAGCTGTCTGAGCTCTGGCAAGAAGCAGGAGAAACATCACACCAGAACCTGCACGTAACCTCGGGAATTAAGAAGCCACCAGCACGATCAGCTGAATTTATCAACAAATAATGCGCCTTCAAGTATCTGTCTGTTTGGTCCCAAAAATACAAGCAAAATCAGTAAAGGAGGAAGGAAACAGGAGAAACTATTAGCTTCAAAAATAAAGCATGCAAGTAGAGAACAAGAATAATTCTTATAGTACATTTCCTAGGGTTGGCTATTTAGTTAGCAAAAGAATGTTAAGGTTCATAAGCACAATAGTCTATAAATTTGACTAATGCATAGAAAAGGATTATGGCTTCCCAGTGATTCCAACACAAGATCTTAAAACATGTTACTCTTATTCACTAGTAAAACTTATTACACATGAATTATACTTATCTAATTGGCTAGAACATGGCTTCTCCATGATCTCTAATCAGAGGCTCCAAGACAGCCAGCCATTAATGTATCACCGCTAATTTTAGTGTCGAATTCTACAAATACTTCTACAAAAAATATCAATATAACATGCTTATGCAGCCACCACAAAGTTCTCAATATTTCGTTTAAATGAACATGTTGAAAATATTTTTTTCCAGATGTTTTATGTGAACATGTTATAAAGCTAGTTATAGAAAAACCAATAATATGATCTATATGATGCCATAAACTACTTTCAGACTAACTTTCCAAAATTCAGATTATTAAAAGAAAATACTTTTATTTCATAATGAGTTTCAAATCACTTAGATCAAAGAGCCATAAATAAAGATTAAGAAACAAAAAAGAGCCATAAATAAATGAATCCTTTTAATACTGTAAATATTACCTTTTCTAAGCTATCATCCTGAACAGGAAATTGATAATATACAAGCAGACTCTGCAAACTACCATACATGTTTTATTTTGAAAAATTGTTCCATGCACTGCATCCGTCACTACATCTGAATCTATCTGGCTGCTACCGAAATTTAGGAAAACCCATGGAGTCGGTTTGGAATAGTTCAGCTTCACTTTGAGCCACCTCTGATAAGCAAGATTTGTTTCCTTTACTGACACCATCATCATTTTGCTTGCCAAACTGGTTTAATATACTTCCACCAGGAGGAACAGATTCTGATATCCCCTGCATGACTGTAGGAGATGCATATGCATCTGGTGCAATAACATTACTGCATGAAACAATTCCCAGCTGAGGTTTCATGCAACCAGCATCAACATATTTGAGTGCACTGAAGGTTCCAGCTGATATGTTATTCATATTATCATGAAAAGCAGCAGGGTGCTGATTCCCGGCAACAGTAAATAAATTACTCTCAGAGTTTCTATGCAACAGATTGTCTGCTGTGAAAATTTGGCCATTCATGGAACTGCTTTTCTGTACACAGCTTCTCGCAACTTCATCTGTTGGAGGAACATGATTAAAATTGTTAGCTGCATAAAGATCGGTAGTAAAATCAACTACACCAAACACAGATGCATCTTGTGGCCAAGCACCAAAAGAAATATTATTAATGTATCCATTGGGATCCCATGTTCTCTCATCAATGGATGAACTAGATAAATCATTATAGAAAAAATGTCCCTCAGCAGAGTCCTTCAGCACAGAAGTTTGTGCTACATCCATACTGTGTATAGATGTATGGTGATGTTCATTCTGGGATGGGGCAAGAGTGCCTTCAGAACTAAACTGAAGTTCACCATTGGTAGAAATATCTTCAATTCCTGACTGATTTCTACTAGAAATAATTTGTTGATTGTCGTTCTCAACTAGCTTTCCATCATTTTGCTCCATGCCCACCACAGAGCTAAGAAGATGTATATCCTCTAGATTGCTACCAGCAAACATTTTCTCTTCAGAATTTGGAACCAGCATGCTGCTTTCAGAACCTATTTTCTGAATGTGGTTTTCCACTAATGTGGAGGAAGGCCCAAGCCCATTGTCACCAACATGTACCTGCTCATTTCCATAGGGAACAGTTTCACAGTATCCTGTACTTTTATCCTGACTATCAAAATTACTAACACTGCCTTTTATGCATGTCACAGCATTTCTTTCATCAGAACAGCGATCAATGCCACGGCCACTATTGGAGATAGGAGCTGTGAAATCCAAAAGAATGCCTGGATTTCGTGCAGTATCACTAGCCTTAAGAGCTAACACCAATTTCCGATCAAAATTCAGGTTACTACTGATATTCCTGTTAGAAGCGTTCAGCTTTCTAGTTCCAATTGATGGCGACATGGTGGCCTGCTTCACCTGATGAGAACTATGGGCATCAATCTTCGTGCCACCTGAAGGGATTTGACCAACATTCAGCTGCATCATAAAATGAGAAAAAAATGAAACATGGTCCTTTTGTTATTGGATCAGAAAAATAATAAACTCTGCTGCAAAGGAATATATAGATTACATGCAGCATCAATAGCCACAATGGCACCAACCAATTCCTCATTACATACATTATAAACTCTGTCCTCCGAAAGAAAACATCCCGGAACTGAATTTGCACCATTCTTGGTGTCCTTCAGTGGTAGCCCAACATCAGTTGAATGCTCAGGGACTCTAAAGGCTTCGCTAGTAATATGGCTTTGTTCACAATACATAGCCAGGTCACCATTCAAATTCCCATCAGAAATGTTTAGATTTCCAGTTCCCATTGATGATGATATGGTTTCCTGCTTCTCATGATGAGAACTTGCATTGCCGTCAATCTTAATGCCACCTGTAGGAACGTGAGCAACATTCTGCTGCATGTGTAAAAAGAAGAATAAGTGAAACTTGTCGCTTGTGTTATTGGAACAGAAAAATTTTTAAAATTACAACTATTAGCTTACATTTGCAGATGCCACGTTGATATTACTGGAGAGCTGCTGACTACCATCAGTATAACAAGATTGTAACTGGCCTATGTCTTGAACACCGGACAAAGAAACTAAGTATGAAGAAACATCCTTGTATGAGTCAAACTGGCGTCCATCAGGGCTGGATGGAATCAAATTAAGGAAATTACATGAGAATGGAACACAAATAATAGTTCCAAGCAATAATCAATATATGCAATAACTGTGACAAGAAATTTCAGGTTACAGCTTCTACAAAGTAAAATTACAGTACAACTCATTTCTGGTCCCTGCAAGTCACATACAAATACTTGATAACTTCATTCCTTAAGGATTAATATTAACAATTTATTTTCAAACTTCAAATTCGCAATAATTTTCATCCATCTCATTATTGTGGTCTTCATGGAAAATGATGAGCTTTGAGCTGAAAAGACGATGCTAGCTAGGGATTTGGTGTTTGAGTGAATAAACAACCAAATTCATTCCCAGGGGATAAAATTAACAAAGAATGGATACATTCTGAAAGTTATGAAGATATCGGTGAATACAGGTTTAAGAGAAATTACAGCATTGTAGGAATGGAAACTAAACTAACAGAGCACTATAATCTATATAATTCAGAGATCATATGCAAATTGAGATACAAAAGTAGTTCATATCATGTCATCTGTGATAACTTGGATATAGTAGAAATCAAAATATGCATGTAATAGATTGAGGTTCATTAATAATAACTAACATAAAAAAAGAGAACAATAATCAGTTACAAACTTCATTTAATAAGGGGAGCCATAGATGGTATTACAAAAGGAAATCATGGATACTGAAATAGGTGATATGCCCAATGCAGATTAAAGCTTGAACAATTAAAGAACACAGGCTGCAGACAACTTTCCTAGGAAGGATAAGGGCTGATCAAGGGTTAGCAATGCCAGCCCCTACCTTTTATAAAAATCCAACCCATCTACCTCATACCAAAAAAATAGCAAACACAAATACTCTGCTCTTTTTTCTACCTACTAGTATTCACATTATACTGCTTAGTAAAATGCAACTTAAAACAAAAGCATTGTGAAAGAAATACACACTGGTATAAACACTCTGTTTTTCCCTTATTATATTGTTCATAAACTGACAGAAAACATAAGCAAAATATTAGAATGTGACCAAGACAACAATATAGTTTCAGCAAACAAGGAACATCTTCAATTCTTTTTTTTTCTTAATAAAAGACATTAAATAGAAGCTATGTTGCCATATATGGGAGAAACTTGCTCTATGCTTTTTTATGTTTTTGATAGAGATCTCTCGATGGTGCCTACTCAAGAATCAAGATTGCTTAATTTAATTTTGTTTGTGTGTATTGTATATTATTCAATTTCAATTAAATTGCTCTTTCTAAATTCTGTGATCTAATAAGGAACAAAAAAGCAGTTAAGTTTTCACTCCATATCAAGTATCCTTATTACTTCTGTAGTTATTAAACTCGAAATGACCGTTTAAACAAGTGAACTTGGTCCTACTTACCAATTATATAGGATATGCATGCAAACAAGTAGATACCAAATTAACACATCCAAGTTTTGAAAAACTTAATGAACTCGCCGGTCCTCGCTGAACCAATCAAGTTAGTTGAAAAGTGTTGAGTTCCACATCAACTAGAGATATGGCCTTGGCAGTGCTAATAAGGCTTGGAGAGTCTCCTTACACGACAGTTTCATGGGGTTAATTAGGGCTTAAATCCAGGTTCTAAAAGGATATCAAAGCCTATCTTAGGTCTATACTTATTGGGCCAAGGTAGTAAATACCACTCACATTATGTTTAAGATGTCCAGTTTTGGCTGAGGGTGGTGTTGAGATGATTGTTATTCCACCAGAATTAATCCACCTTCAGATGTTCAATCCTAACTGGGAGGGGTGTGTTGAAAAGTTCTAAGTCAGTTGGAGATATGACACTCAGTAGTGTTTATAACTTATAAGGCTTGGACAGTCTTCATATAAGTTGGTTTTGATTGTTGAAAACTGTCCATCATCCTAAAGGACTAAACCTCTGCTTTTGGAATGCCATACTAAAATATGCTTCTAAATGTCTCTCTTCATTCACTTCTCTTCACACAACTCCGAGAGTAGTTACCACTCTCTATCAACAAACAGCATGTTTCATTGTAAATCTTATCTCAAGTAATGCACCAATGCCTATCAGTCTATGACATTATAGTAAACAAACAACATAATCTTAAAGTCGATGGAACTTCATAAGGTAAAAGAAAAATGACAACTGACTTCGTTTATCAATTATTAATAATGCGCTTAGTTGTATACCAACTTTGTAAACTTGTGTGTTCTGAACTTACAATAGCTAAATGTTCTAATTCTAATAGTTTATGTAACTTAAATTTACATTTGAAGATTTAATATTTGTTTTATTCAATTTGATTATGCAAGGACTCTTGGTTGAACTAATAAGCCATTGATCCGATGCCCTAGGCTAATGATAACCAGTCCAAATATAACTATGGTTACACAATGAAAAACTACCAAAAAGCACACATTATTATTATTGTTATTATTATTAATAATAATAATAAAGGCATTAACAATAGAACAAGAAAGTAATAAAATGTTTAACTTTTTGAATTGATTTCCCATATGAATGAACTAATCAATCAAATCATTCATAGTAAAAGGGGAAACTTATTCGATTTACAACGTCCAAAGCTAATACTTGCTAGATCCACATTTTTAACATCCCACCAGTTTACCTCTTCAACATCACAATTCACAAAGCGCCAAAAGACACTGACACCTTCTACCTCCTTAACTATGTCTTAAGTATGTTTTTCACCATACTGTGCATGTCTGATATTTAAGTTAAATCTAGTCTAGTTATAAACCTAATACACATAGTACAATTCTTTTTCAATTAAATCAGCTCCACGTCATTATATTTCTCATAATAATCTAATTTCAACTCTATAATCTCTCTCTAAAACTACAGATTAGTGCAATCTTTTCATTCACAAATCAAACCTAACTTTAAAGGAAGATAACACTATAAACAGTTCAGGCGGGAAGACCTGAATTCAGATCCAGATATCATATCATATGTCAGAGTTTATTGAAACTCAATTATTCACAATCCAACTCTCAAACTACAAAGCACTGCATAACTCTTTACAATTCACAAGCACATACACAAAAACAAACTAATCGAAACAGGAAAAGCAATCAATAATTCAATTCAAATTCAAATAAAAGGCGATAAAAAAGGACAATTGAAGGCAATGAGAAAGAGTATAAACCTTGTGTAACGGCGACAAACCACAGAATTATGCTTTCCTCTCCTCTGCACAATAAGCACAAGCTTCCATCCAGTTGGCAACAAATCACAAACAGCATTGGCATCAACAATCCTCCTCTTCTTCCTATCACTCGCCCAAACTCCACCCAAACTCTCCAAAAACACCTTCAATTCCGCCTCAGTATTCATCCCTTGTGACCTCTTTATCAACTCCTCCATAAACGGATCCCCCGCATCATCCAAAACAGACTCATTCTTCTCCTCAGCAGTAACCACTTCCATATCCGCTTCCACCTTTTTCTCAGTATCCGTTTCCATCGCCTCACAGATGGCTAAAAGTCTCCCCGGGACCGGAGTCACATCCCTACTAGGCCGCCCACGCTTCCGCTTCCTCTGACTGGACTCCACACCATCAATTGAACCGTTCTGAACGGATAAAGGCCTGAATTCAATCTGAAGCGGAACAGCACGGTCATCATTCCCGCCACGAAGCGCTTCAACACCAAATAAACCCTGGAGAAGATCGATAATCCTTGAATTCTCTTCATCATCAGCAATGCGAGAACTGGAAGAAACAGGAACAACGGGAGCAGGAACCGGAGCAGAAGAGTTCGGTTTCCGGAGACGAAGACGAGAATACGTCTGTTTCCGGCTACCGGCGCTCTCATTAAAAACGGAACGGTCAATTTTAGGGATAACGGAATCGTCATCGAAACGACGGTTACGAGCGGTGGAGTTTTTGTCAGCGATATTGTTGAGCTCGAGTTGTGAAAAAAGACGGAGATCAAGAACCGGAAGAGTCACGGTGGTTTGTTTGGTGGTTTCCGCCGTAACCGTTGCGGTTTCGTTGATGGTTTCCGCCATAACTGAATCTCGAATTGAGGGAAAAAAATAAGAGAAGAGAATTGAAATGGTGCAGAGTGTGTTAAGTTTCTTCTCTTCTAAATAGCCTTCAACTATTCAATATTTTTTTATTATTAATAAAATTGAAAATATTAAAATGGAAATTTTTTTATGATTTTCAAAATAAGGATTTTTTTTTTTTTTTTGGATAAATACAACGTTTGGGATTTTGGAAATTAAATGAGTATTTCTAATTTCTATACATTGAATCAATATCAAGTTTAGACAACGTTTTGGGTAAAAGAAATATTTTTTTAATCATTGTGAATAAAAGAAAATTAAAAGTTTTTGACTCAAGAATAATTAAAAAAAATCTTAGGAGTGGGGTTCATGAACGAAATCCTTAGTTTCCTAACTAGTATTTGGTGAAAAAGGATATTCTTTCAACAAAAAAAAAAAAAAAAAAATAATTTGGTGAAAAGGGATATTTAATTGTGGTTTTCTATTTATTTAATATTAGAGGAAAAAACATATTTTCCATAGAATTGAAGACTATTTTGGTCAAAAAAAAAGAATAAGTTAAAGAATATAAAATTTTGGTCAAATAAATAAAAATTAAAAGAATGAAAAATTATAAAATTTAAAAATAAATAAAGGTAACATGTATTTAAAAATAATTGTGGTCAAAAAATATTTGAAAATACCGTTGATTCATTGAACTCAATTACAATATGATAATATGTATCATTTTAGTGTCCCCGTGAGCTTAGCTCAATTGATATGGACAATGCATAAAATATGCAAGGTCTGGGGTTCAAACCCCAGCCACTTTCAAAAAAATATGTATCATTTTACTTGTACCAAAAAATATATGTTATTTTGCATTGTTCAAAAAACCAATGCTCTCTAAAAAAAAATATTCAATCTTATGAATGATATTTAAAAAAATAAGAGTCCAAAAATACAATCATATAGGAAAACAAGGTTCGAGTCTTTGTTGAAACAATTATTTATAGACGTCAAGATTTTGGATCATCACAACTTATTCTCCTTATAGTTGAAGTACCAAGACAAAAAGCACAAGTTACAATGTATAATTAAAAATAATAATAAATTGTTGAAGAATCTTTTTACAAACATGTTTAGAACATTATAAAAAGTTCATCCGCTAAAAAATGTGTTCAAAATTTAATTTTAAGTCCAATTTTTTCTTACTTTTATCTTATATTTTTTACGTATAAAAAAATTCATATTTGTTTCATTGAATGCAAGAAGAAAAACTTACTTTCCTCAATGATCTTTCTATAATATTCTAAACATGTCTTAAAAAAATAACAAAAAATAAAATAAAATTTTATCGATAATTGAATAACTAGCAGGGATAAAAATTGTACGTTGAGGTATTTTATAGGAACACAAACATGTCGTCTTTTATGATGATAAAAAACTAAAGTTGATGACTTTTTAAGGTGTAAAAAGTTCTTTAGCTGAGTTTTTTTTTTATATAAGATATGGCAAAGTCATCATAAACTCACGCACATAAAGTAGAGGTAGTAGAGGTACCAGGGTTCGAACTCAGTCATGACGTCCAGCGTAACAATTTCGGCATTTGTGTCAGCTGAGTTAGGACTTATGGAACATTTAACTAAGTTTTTTAATAAATTAGTATCGACATAGTGATAAATAGAGGTACCGGGGTTTGAACCCAGTCATGACATCCGACCTAACAATTTCGGCATTTGTGTCAGCTGAGTTAGGACTTATGGGACATTTAACTGATTTTTTTAATAAAATAGTATAGATATAGTGATATTAATTATACAAATACACTAATTCATTCTTTGATCATTTTCTTTCTTATTTTTTATTTATTTTGTTGTTGTTCTAGTGGCCAATGTACTAAAGTAAACACACATAGGGAGGAGAAATATGGTAATCTAATTTTATTTTATTTTTGAGAAATGGTGATCTAAATTTAAACTTTGGTTTCTACATAAAATTTATTCATTGTCAGATCATTATATATGTTGTAACAACAAGGACGAATATGTTAGTTAATATTTCTAAAGAATATAATTTTTTCAAATTTATAATTTCTTAACATAAAATATAACTATTTACATAAAAAAAAAATAAC
Organism: Medicago truncatula; assembly: GCF_003473485.1. Taxonomy (NCBI): domain Eukaryota; kingdom Viridiplantae; phylum Streptophyta; class Magnoliopsida; order Fabales; family Fabaceae; genus Medicago; species Medicago truncatula. Next base: position 37,225,378 of record NC_053044.1, read on the forward strand.
TATAATGGTTCAATAAGTTTTTTGTCCCTATAAAATTATCAACTTTTGTTTTTTCATCTTTATAAAAAAAAAAAAAAAAAAAAAAGCTACATGTTTGCATCTCGGTAAGATTTTCAAGTTCGTGATTTTATTCTGTGTTAAATTCAACTCTATTTGGTTTAGTTTTCCTTAAACTTTTAAAATTTTGAATGATAATTTGCAATACCAAAAGTTTATGATAAAAGTAATAAAAATTTGGACCTAAAAATCGTTGTTTGAACTTATTTTTTCTGCAAAGAAACTTTTTATAGTATTCTAAACATATACGCGAAAAAACATTTAAAATTTAAGGATAATTAAATAAATTCGAATTTAACTGAGACTAAAAATGCATGTTGGTAAATTGTATATCGACAACAACATGCCATTTTTTTATGAGTACGAACAACGAAAGTGGATAATTTTGTAGAGACAAAAATCTTATTTAATCCTAATAATAATAACAATGATAATTTTATTGTCAAATATTACTGTATTTATTTTTTTAAAACAAATGGGAAGCAAAGTGCATGGCCCTACAAATGTATTAAAGACAAAAAAAAAAAAAAAAAAAAAAAAAGGACAACAAAGAGAGGAGCCAAACCAAAACCTTCTTAAGGTTGATCAAATGAAGAAAAAATAGGGAAGACCTAAGATATTTCTAGTATAATCTTCCCCGATACAATGACAAACATCAAGCCATGAAGTATTAGCAATAACAATCACACCCTAGCTAGTTGCCCATTTTGTCTACACAATGATATATTCTATGTAAATATGAGTCAATAAGAAATTCATGGATGATTTTAGAACGATGCAATTATTTATTTGTTTCTTAGGATCCGACGCACAAAAGATTCTTTCTTCTTTCTTAGGATCCGACACACAATAGATTCTTTCTTCTAGGCTAAGACAACAAGCTTCGAGTCACACTCTAGCTAAAAGATTTATCCAACCCTTTGAATAAGCAATTTGAATGGCAACAATGACTCCACGGACCACGAAGCTTAGATTTGAGGGTGTAATTAACATCCAGGTTAACTTCAAAACAACGAAGATTAGAGGCATTGTGGTCTCTGAATAGGTCACCACAGTGCGTCTAAGCTAGGGTGTCCACTGTTGCACCGTTTGTGTTACATTTAACCTAATTTGACATGGAAAGTTGCCAAACAACCTCCATAATGATAGGAGATTTAGGAGGGTGAACTTTGATGTTGAAAGATTTTAAAATAGCCAAATTCTCATCTTAGTATCATTGCCAGAAAGACCAGTGTTTGAAATAATCAATGAGGTTGGAGTTCTCCAATTAATTTTCATGTTTTGAAACCTAGTATGGTTTCTGTAGTACCGTATAATATTAAGAATATTGATGACGGAAGCAATGATGGCCGACTTACATTGAGGTGTCCATTTTTTATTGAAGACCTCCAAGATATCCAAAAAAGAGTCAAAATCAATTTGAGAGTTAATGGTATTTGCAATCTAGTTCCAAACAGAGGGTGCAAAGGGCGTCTATGGAGGAGATGATCAGAGTTCTTAGCTTGATTGAACCAACGGGACCAAACAGATGGCAACATACCGTCGAAGATTCTCCATACCCCATGATAGATTTTCAAGAAGGGAATCAACATTTTGATTAGTAGATGCACAAAAGAGATATGCATTCTTGAAGGAAAGATCACCACATAACATGTGCTCCCAAAATAATAGGTATTCCTTGTGGTCTAAAGGAATTATAACTCTACTGACAGATTGAAGAAGGTTAGGATAAAAGTCAATCAAGTTTTATGGAATTCATCAGTGTTTGATATAATCTATTGTTTCTTTGGGCTCTACTTCTAAGGAAGTCGGTGATGGGGTTCTTGGTATTAGGTATCATGGAAAAAATGAATGAAGCTTTCCTTATGAAAATGTTATGGAACATGATAAATAAACTCGATGATATTTGGTGCAAGGTCATTTATAGTAAGTATGGTAGAAATAATGATCTTCAAGTTGCCATTACTTCTCAGCCTTACAACTCGCCCTATTAGCTGGTATATGGGACAAATTTCAAAGACATGCAATTTGGCAGGTGGGAGATGATCAATGAATAAAATATTGGCTTGATAATTAGACGTCCAACGATCACTCTCCCATAAATCTTTATATTAGGACCATCCCCAATGGTTTATACCATTCAACACCTATTTTTTCAATTTCCAACACTCCACATCATTTTCTCTCTTTTACTCAACACTCATTCAACTTTTACCTTCTCCAATGGTTTTTCATTCAACACTCTATCCCACCATTTTTTATTTTTTTTATTCTTATTTAATTTTTGTTTTTATAATTACATAAAATTATCGATTATAATTAAATTAAAATAATACAATTAATTATTTATTTTTTTTAGTATTTTTGGAAAAACAAAATTTTGTAAAATAATTTATTTTTATTTTCTTAATTTAAAATGCAAGTACAACAAACTAAGCACGCGGCACACAAATAACTTAAAATGCAATACAAAAAACTAAGCATACAACACACAAGTAATTTATTTAGTACGATACAAATCATCTTCAACCACGATACATTCCAAACTTTGTCCATATCTGTTTCACTAGATCTGCTTGCAATTCGTGATGAACATCTGGATCACGCAACTCGGATCTAGCACGCACATGATTTGCAAATGTTGGTAACACCTCGGTCGAGTATGGTTGCGGTGTACTAGATCCACTTCCCCCAGGTTGCTCAAAATCGGTCCAACGTTGAGCATATGTATCTCGTTCATCCTCAACAATCATATTATGTAATATGATGCATGACCTCATGATGATACCCAAATCGGCTATGTCCCACAAGCGAGCTGGTTCACGGATGATTTTAAATCGAGCTTGAAGCACTCCAAAAGCACGTTCGATGTCTTTCCGACATCCCTCTTGATGTTTTGCAAATAACTTATCGGGTTCACTTTGAGGAAGTCTAATTGATTTGACAAAAGTTGGATAAGAAGGGTAGATACCATCAGCTAGATAGTATGTCTAGGGACGTTGATTCACAAAGTAATTCACCCTTGGAGCCTTTCTCTGTTCCACATCATCAAACACTGGTGACCGGTCTAGAACGTTTATATCGTTCAACGTTCCCGGACATCCAAAAGAGGCATGCCAGATCCATAGATCATGAGATGCAACTGCTTCAAGAATAACTGTGGTGGTTCCCTTATCCCCCCTGGTAAATTGACCTTCCCATGCTTTAGGACAATTTTTCCACTCCCAGTGCATGCAGTTAATACTCCCGATCATCCCTGGGAACCCCCGCATTTCACTAACATGTAGTATTCTTTGCAGGTCATCTTGGGTTGGTGCTCTCAATTACACTTGCTCATACAGTCGTATGATTCCTTTGCAGAATCTAAGTAAGCACTCCAATGTTGTACTACTTCCTATTTTGATGTATTCATCGACCGCATCTGCTGCCACACCATATGCTAACATTCGCATTGATGTGGTACATTTTGCTAACGGTGATATACCTTCTTTATTGGCTGCATCAATTCGTTGGGTGAAGTAGTTATCACTACTTGAAAATCTCCAACGATTCGAAGAAAAACGTATTTTTGCATCCGGTACCGACGACGAAACATTGCATCGTCGTATGTAGGCTCATTGGCAAAGTAGTCGTTAATTAGTCTTTGGTTTTCCGCTGCATGATCTCTATTGAAATATTTTCTAGTACGAGATGCACTACCTTCCTCTAGTTTTTTTCGACGCTGAATAAATCGGTTGACGATATAAGTGTCTTCAACATCACGTTTTTGGAAGTAGGCTTCGATATCAAAAGGGTCCATTGATAATTTTTTTGGAAGTAGATATGAATGAGATTTGTGAAATTGGAAGTAGATATGAATAGGATTTGTGAAATTGGAAGTAGATATGAATGAGATTTCTGAAATTGGAAGTGGATATGAGTCCCTATATATAAGTACATTGTGTGGTGGACAATGACGGATTCGAAATAAGTTATTGTAGGTGAAATAATGGCCACATGGTGGACATAATTATTAAAGCAAATAGTAGGTGAAATAATGGGCACACAGTGGGCATAATTATTAAAGCAAATAGTATGTGAAATAAGTCACGGGGGACTAGACAACACTAGGGACTATCACTGAGGATTAGACAACACTGAAACAATTATTAAAGCAAACACTGGGGACTAGACAACACTGACAATTTTGACCGAATACAAACAATTATTTGATTGAAATTAATTTCCAAAAAGCTCACGCTCCAAGTTTTCCAACACCTCTTTTTTCCGGTCATCGAGATGCTCTTCGGAACTTAACTTTACATACAATTTCATTTTCTTCAATCTGTTTTTCTCCTGTTGCACCATGGTGTACTCTTTCAATTGTTCAATATCTTGCACCTTGATTTCTTTGAATTCAACCCACTCTTTTTCCACCACCTCCAAGGAAGCGTCCTTGGTTTTCTTTTTACCTTTTTTTTTAGCTGCCTCCCTACCCATTGGACGAGCACTAGATCCTACAGAGTCCTCGTGAGATCTCTTAGATCCACTACTTTCTGACCCAACATTTCCTCCCATTTGACTATCATAACGTGGTTGATCACGGAGAGCGTGTCATTCTTCCTTTAAAGTAAATTGAATATTCTTCCCACATGCAAATAATTCCTGCGCTTTTGCCAAAACATCATCTTCTGACCAACCGCTTCCTTGCAAACGCTTAGCGCTTTCATAACGCTTAGCAACTGCCATGCTACCAGGAGTTATTTGTGTTGAAAATTCAGGATATTGAGTTGCACCAACACTGAGAAAATTTTCATTCTCCATTGGCATATAACCATTAAACGGGGGTGTTTGAGATGGATATCTCATCATAGATCCATAATATGCATGAAAGTTTGGAACAGAGGATGATTGGTTGAAATTTGGTGCAAAACCAAAATTAGGTACGTTTTGAGGTATGTTTTGAGGATGTTGGTTGAAAAATTGATATGGATTTGGATAATTGTTGGGATTTTCGTAGTTAAATGGGTAATTAGAAAATTTTTGGGTGTTGAAATGGTTATTATTGGGATCCATTTCACAAAAAATAAGATTAAAATTTCACTTAGTTTGCTAATAGAAAGATAATAATAAGATGAAGATAGTGAAAAACTTGATTTTTTTTTTCTGTGCCCAAATCAAATGAACCAAGTCTCTATTTATAGAGAAAAAAAAATCATAAATTTTGATTTATTTTTTTTTAAATTAATTTACAACGAAATAATTGAGGTCCAATTATTAAAATGATAAGAACCGGACAACCAATTAAAACACGCCACGTGTCCCTATCTATCCTAAACTCGTTTCTCTCTCCGCGCCTCTGAACACTCATGCGCCCTGTCGGCACGTGTGTTGCACGCGCCAGTTTTCAGCCAATTGCAGCGCGCCGCGTGGCATTCCGGACTGCTTTCAACACAATTGAATCCATTCATCCTCTCTCTCATCTATGCTCCAATTCAACAGCCATTAAACTTACCATTGGAGAGAAAAATCTTGTTGAATGGCACATTAAACACACCATTGGACATGGTTTAACATGACGCTTACTGTGAAGGATGCTCTAACGGAAGATAGACGAGCGGGACATCAATTTTCTCACCACCCATCTTCCCCACGTAACCGAAAATTAGTTGGTGGCAATCCCAGCTCCTAAGGAAACAAATGGACCGGACTCCATTGGATGGAGTGGAACCAATACCCGTCATTTTACTGTTCAAAGTGCTTATAACCTTCAGTGTTTTGTGTGTGTGTGTGTGTATATATATAATCGTTCTCATCATTCTCACATAAGATACTCATTCTCATGTGATATGTCCCTTATATTTCCATTGATGGGGAATTGGAAGCGCTTGTGGAGTTGGGAATGACCTCACATATTTCGAACTTTCATGTCAATTGCTTCTCATGAAGTTGCTTAACGAATTATTGCATAAGCACATGAGGAAGTGGAATATCCCCTTGTCTCCAACTTGAGGAAATGAAGATGAATCAATCATCCAAGCTTTGAGAGATTGCGAGAAATCAACATGAGTTTGGCTTAGGTTAGTGGCTTTTAAGGTAGGAACATGGCAGCAGGAAACTGTAACATTAACATAAATGTTCCTACCTTGATTTGGCGCATCCATGACCTAAAGATCATGAATTGACAAGTTCAGATCAACCATACACAGCTTGAAGGAAACAAATCGACATATTAGCTACCTAATCAATCTATCTTTAGACTCCTTTGATTTATATGTTATTGAGACTCATCCTAAAGAATTTCAAGTCTCCTTTCTTGTGATATTTTCAAGCTTGCATGTCTTGAAATGTTTGTTTAATTGCTTAGTTTTTTTTTTCCTTGGATTGTGCTCTCTTTTTGTACCCAAAAAAAAAAAATTATATGTACCTAAACACTATACATTTGGTCTTGTGACATGCAAATGTATCTCGATTGTGCTCTCTTCTATCAAATATCATATCTCAATTGTGTATCTTAACTTTACAAATGTATTGTGCATAAAATAAAACTCAAACAAACATTTTTTTTTTGTTTTTTGATAACGTCTATTTTATTTATTTGAAATTGACTAATAACTTCATAAAACTAATATTTAAAGGATTTCTTTTGTTAGTATTTGTTAGTGTAATTCTTTTTTACACTTGTTAAGATATTATATGAACTAACTAAAGAAATTGGTAACAAAGATCGAATACATGTCTAAAAACAAGTATATCGGAAATGATTTTAAGAAATGCTTCCCACGAACAAAATTAAATTAAGTGATCTTGGGTAGCAAACGGTCCCAAGTTTTTTCCCTAAGTAAAAAAAAAAGGGAAATGCTAACTTGTGCCCAAGGGCACAAGTTTAAAAACTAAACATAGAATTTTTTTCTTGGGAATTGTACATTCATTGTATTAAAAGTTTGAAAATTTATTTTTTCAATGCTAAAGTTATCTTTTAATTCCATTTTTAGTTTCTTAACTTGTGCCCTAAGAATGTTCTTTTGGGGGTGAGTAATGACGATGAGTGTTATGGATACCGTTTTCCATGATCGGTTGTTTATGAGTCTATTTTAGGTGGGTGATGTCCTTTTGGGTGTTGATCGCAGGGTGTCTCTATTGGTGTTTTATTTTTAGGTGTTCTGTCTATATACGGCATCTTTTGTTTGTACCTCACCGGTCTCTAATCGCGTTTTTAATAAATATTTGCTTATTCAAAAAAAAAAAAAACTTGTGCTTAAGGACACAAATTATCATAACCCAAAAAAAAATTATAATGTTCAAATATTATAGAAGCGCGTGATATTTTCGATAAAATATGCATCCAGACCGTACAAATTGTCAAAAAGCACAAATCCAGACAACACAAATTTGATGAATTTTGCAAACACTTATGGCCTGTTTGGTTTCACGTTGAAAACAGGATTCTCGAGTCCCAAGCTCCATTTCACTGTGATTTGCTGAAGATAAACTAAACATTCAAGCTTATCACTAAACATGCGGCAACGTCCAAACTACCACTAGGCCAAAAACATAATTATATCCGTAACTGATGTTGATGTTAAGGGCTAAGGAAAACAGTGCCCTAAAGATAACTTGAATTTCATCCAGAGTACTAGTCGTCCAACCCTATTATAGTTGATGGGTTAAGACTTAAGACCAAGACCAAGACCACACTTAAGTCCTAAAGACAGAATACATCCTTCTTCTGATACCGTTAAAAATCTTAACTAGGAACATCAAAGTGTGTAGAGCAAGCAAGACATAAATAATGTTAAAAACTAAAAGGAAACCACAAACCCAACCCAAGTCACTAGTTGCAAGTAATTTGATGACCTAACAATCAAAATCATGCTATCAGGTATGAACTATGAACATACATATGCCTGAATCATACTTTTTAATTGTGAACTGCATCACATCACATGACACATCTCCGACATTACAATTATGGCAGCATCTGCGACCACATTACCTAATAAATTCCGTGTTTCTGAAAATCATGAAAAATACTAATGCAACCCTGCAATGTAATGTGTGCAAAGACTGAGCGCACCGGACTTCAAGGTGCTCTCCATTCTTCTGTGTTAAGTAAATTGAGGGAGCTTCATGTAGCTAAGATTTTAGCACAGTAGTGAAATGGATATAATGGGGAGATGGGATTTAAGAAGAGGGGTAGGGAATGCATCATCAGTTACGTTTAATATAAATTTATAAACTAAATTCATGCCAAACTAACATCAATATGCATTGCAAGTCACAACAACTGCAATGCTAGAAATTTCGGTAGTAGTAAACGCTAACACGTTATAGAACTATTGACTGACTTCATAAAATAGGCAAGATAGATAGTAATGCTCACACAAGACACATCACGCAGCTAAAGCTCTAAAAAACTGTAATGTATTTGCAGCTTATGCGCCCTAAAAAGGCTACAACTTACCGACTAGTTTTTGTAAGAAAGTTAAAATCTTTGGCTAATTGAAGCATCCTCTACAGTTTTTCAAATGAGCGACAAAAACTAATATAGACCCAAAATACCGATGGAACAACCTTCAGGTGGACACCCTTCAACTTAAGTACTCTTTGTAACATTGTTGGCACTGGCAGAAGAACTTGCTGAAGGAGCTGGTTCGGAACAAGCCTTGAGGACAGCTTCATTCTTCCATAAACAAAAAACAAAAAATGTACCATAACATTAGCCATTGACAGTCACAATTATTGTTCAGTATTTGGAAACAAAGAATACATGAACAAAAATAAGTGAGTATAGATGAAATACAACAACAACAACAAGTCAACAACCGAGCCCTATCTCACTAAGTGGGGTTGGCTACATCGATCAAATTACGTCATAATGTTCACTCAAACCATATCTTGGTCCAACTCATTAATCTCTAAGTTTTTCCTAATAGTTTCTCTTATAGTTTTTCTAGGTTTTCCTCTGCCTCTAGTGATCCGACCATCCTCCATCTGATCTACTCTCCTAAGTACAAAATCTACAGGCCTTCGCTCTACATGTCCAAACCAAAGCTTATTTTCAACCGTCTTTACTAAATGCTCATCATTTCAACCACTGCCAATAAAACAATGAATTAACATCCTTAATCATTTCTTCTGGGTATGACGAACCTATTTAAGTAATAACATCCTTAATCATTTATCTATGCATAAGAATCTAAATCAGCAGGGAAATTACGTGTTATTCAAATTCAAATACCTGCCACACACGGCGAAGACGCTTCTTGGCATTGGCTTTACGAGTTGTGGTGAGTTTGATTCTCTTCCACAAGAGTCCTGAAGAATCATGCTTCTTCACTACCTCCATCACCCGCGTACCCCAAAATGCACCACCCATTTATTTTATTTTACCTGCAAAACAAACCAGATTCAATTAAGATTTCATTCCATACAAGCATCACCCAGTAGTCTGAAGCGATTCATGATCAAACTGGTGGTATATCTACTAACTAACATTATCAGAAATACATAATCTTCATAAGTTTGTTACGCTAGTAATAATTTATGAAGCACGGACTCGGCTACAGACACCTGACACGACACAGACACCTGGACACTGCTAATGTAAAAAACTTAGGACATTGACTACACATATATTAAAACTTAGGACGCGGACACTAAAACATTTAAAACTAAAATACCTAAATACCATAAATCACAATCTGCAACATTCCTAAGACAAAATTAAAGGAATTAAAAAAGTAAATTAAAGGAGAAGAAAGAATATAGAAGAAAGGAACCTGTGGGAAGAGATGAAGAAAGCTGTGTTGTTGATGTGAATCGCTCAATCGCGGGAGGGTTTTAGGGTTGAGGAGAGACTGTGTTGCTGTGATTGGCGAAAACGTTATGTTCTATTTGGATGATCAAAGAAATAGAGGAGAGAGAAATAAGAGAGAAATTGGGGAGATATTTTATGTTGTTTGGACGAGCAGACAGAAATAAAGTTTCTTTTCACTGGTTTGGATGAATAGAAAATTGAGTAGAGAAATTGGTAAAAATATTAAAAGACAATTTTATCCTTACAACTAAAATTGAAAAATGGATAATATTCGGTCTCTGAATTTGTAACGAGTGAGTAGTCACAATAATCCATGAATATATCCAAATTTCATAGTCTATAATTATGTACTACTTCGATAGTCAAAATAGTCTTTGACGTTAAAATAATCTCTCAATAACATGTCAACAATAATTCTTTGAATATATGTGGATTGATATAACAATAAGTAAGTACTTATAATGGCTTATAATATTAACGAAACACTTTAACGCGATGAACTATTTTGATAATCGGAGTGCACAATCAGGAACAGTGACAGATCCAAAAAATTTAATAAATGGGATCAATATTATATCATAAAAATTTATATAAAATTATATAAACTCGTAAGCGTGCAAAAATTATGTAAATTATGTTTATAATTGCTTTGAAATGTTAATTTTTTTTAATATATTTTCCATTTCCAACGGAGTATGAAAAATATAACTCTGATTAATTATTTTTTGCACCACCAATGTCAATCACATAACCTTTTTTAACAAATATAAAAATAGTTTAGAATATAATAGTAGTTTTATGATCTTGCTAACAATATACTCTAAGAGAATTGGTTAATGAATTCATAAAAGAAAATTTTATTTTAAAAATAAGCGTTATTTTTATCAATATAATAATTATAACAACTTTTTATAAAAAAAAAATAAAAAAAATTACTTCTTTTAATTTCTTAACAAGTGTTCTTAGAACACTCATTATTAGAATCCTTCTTAGTTTTGTATTTTTTGTAGTACTATGAATGAACAAGGTAAAAACAATAATACTATATAGGGTTAATTAAGTTTTTAGTCTCTATAAATATTCACAATTTTGTTTTTAGTCCCTACAAAATAAAATGACACTTTTTAGTTACTGTGACATTTTCCTTAACATTTTAGGGATAAAAAACGTTGATGAAAAATATTATAGGGACTAAAAAGTGTGATTTTATTCTGTAGGGACTAAAAACAAATTTATGAATATTTATAGCGACCATTTACTTAATTAAGCCTACTATATAAGTGGGGTCAAACTGCATAATTATCTAATTTTAGGTTAATAAAAACACAATAAGCAAGTGGATGCAAGTGGGGTCGGGTGATGAACACTATTTTGTGAAAATTGTTCATATTTGACTTTTAATTATGAATTGATAAAAGTTGCTTGCTGAAAGATTAATTAAAGGCACAAAACACAAGAAATGAGCTAAAAATATTGTTAATGAAAGGGTGTGCCAAAAGGAAACGAAAATTATGTATTGGGATTAATTTTGACAATGGTTTGAGTTGAAAATTATAATTTGGTTTTGAATTGGTGTTTAGGCTGATTTGTGGTTTCAAACAAGAAATGGAATGGAGAGTTTAGGGACGCCACACTTTCTAATCCTAGAAAATGATAAGTCTATTGAATGAAGATCACCACAAGAAAGGATTCTTTATATGATCAATACAAGGTCCAATCTAGAACCTAAAGAGCAATTACTCGCTTTTTTAACAAAAATTAACTTGCCTTTTTATTCAATTTTCGTGTCATATATATAGGTAGGAGGGACACTTGTTGAATTACAAAGAAAAAATGCAAATAACTCTTAAGATTCTTCAGCCAAATTAATCTATCAGTATTTCCTATGGCTGAAGTAAATTAACATGAATACAAGAAATGGTTACAAGACAAATTAATGAATGAGGGTGGCTGGTCTTGATGATCATGATGATGGACGTGATTTTGATGATGATGGTGGTTTCATATGCTGAAATGAAATGTCTTCATTGTCTCATTGAAGTCTTGTCTCTTTCCTCTTCAATTCTTACATTCTTTCCTCTTTCAGATTAAATGCTCTTTAATGCCTTGTTTTTCTTTTGTCTTCAACACTCCTTTGCACGAAATAAACACACAAAACATTCCATTTAAAGCTTTGGAAGCTTTAAAATGGATTAAACACAAAAAATAACCATACTTAGTGTTTTTGGGCCAAAATTGGTCTCTTACACTTTTTATTACAACATAATAAGAACAACTAAATAAAATGGACAGCAAGAGATGCGCCCCACCCCTCCTCCAATGGTTTGATGCACATGACCATTTTATCCTCCATGCTTTATAGTGTAGGTTTGGACTCCAAAACTTTTGCCACCAATTGAGTTAAGGCCTCCTTAACTTTCTTGGTCCTCGACCTTGTCATTGGTCCTCCTAGCCCTTGAATTGAAGCACTTGTGTCATGGACAACCATGCCCTCATCATCGGGTGACCCATTGCCCCCACATTGGATTTGTGCCTGATGAGAAACTATATTAACATTTTGACACATTATATGACTATTATAACTACTCGTTGCACATTCAAAGACTAAAATGAGTTCGTTTATTTGTGTTTTTTGCACTCCCGTATCTTCCTTCTCATGCACATTGTATGGTGCAATTGGATTGGAAACAAGAAAGAATTGGCAATTGGTATATAACTTAAGAATTGGTTGGAAACTACTAATAGTAGATACCTAATGCATTTATCAATGCATCCCACACTTCCTCCTATGCTTCAAACTTTCGTGTTGAGCTGCTCATTTTCATCCTTTGTTGGTTTTTAACATCACTAATTATTTGTTGATAAATCACGAATACTTTTGAAATTGTTATGGTCAAGTTCATTTTACTTATGTTAGAAAGAACTCAACTTGAAACAAAACTTAGACGTCCCACCAGTCCTTCAAATTAGAGTAGCCACATTTTTTTATTAGTAGGAATCAAATTCCGTATTTCTAAATTGACGACACCCACACATACTGCGCACAAACCACTAATGCTAGACCTTAGTGGTGATGAACGACACACCTGAATGTGATTGAAGAATTAAATGTGATGATGTTTCGTTTTCTTTTATTATTAGAATCCAGTTCCACATGCTATCATTTGTTGGTTTTTAGCACCACTAATTATTTGTTGATAAATAACGAATACTTTTGAAATTGTTATGGTCAAGTTCATTTTACTTAAGATAATAATTATCATTTTGCTTGTGTTACAAAGAACTCAACCTTAAACATAACCTATTCCTCCAGAATGCGTACCACCAGAACCATTCCTTCAAATTAAAGTAGCCACATTTTTTTATGAGTAGAAATCAAATTCCGTATTTCAAATTTACAACACTCACATATACTGTGCACAAACCACTAATGCTAGACCTTGGTGGTGATGAAAGACACACATTTGAATATGAAAGAAGAATTAAATATGATGTTACTAATAATAAATAATGAGTCCAGACCTAATCTAATCTCCAAAAACTTAAAATCTAGTTTTGTCCATTAAAAGTGTGTTAAATACTTAGGTTAGAAGATTATTTCATTTACCAGGTTTATTATAGACCATGTATGAAATGTTTCTCTAAGATAGTTTTGCCCTTGACTAAGTTGACTCGTAAAAGTCAAACTTTGTGTGGGAAGGCCGGTATGAAGAGAGCTTTTTGGATCTTAGGAGGATGCTAACACCTGTTTTACACAATGTAATACTCTTGAAAAAAACTACTCTATCCATGATCTATTAGAGTTGGCTAATGTGAAGCTTGTGCTCAAAATATGGAGGCATTTTCTTTACAGTTCAATTTTAAGGTCTTTTTTTAGGGGCAATTTTAAGGTCTTTAGCGATGATACAAGTTTAAAAACATATGTTTAACTAAAAGGAGTTGAATATGAGTAAAAAAATCATTACATATGTATTTTGCTTCATTGGTTAATGAAATGGATTTAATTAATATAGAGAGCAATTTAGAAACTAGAGTTTTAACTCCAGCCGTTGCATATCGCAATGCTCCTGACATATGACTTTTAGAATTGGATTTTATATTTTATATTTTTTGTTATAATTTGTGTTTGATTTATGTTTGAGTCTATGTGTCCCTATAAACATCGAGTAATATTAGTCTTTTGCAAAATTTATGTTATTGAAATCCTAACATCTTTCTCTTTCTCCTATTATATCATCTCTATTGTTAACAATCTGTACAAGTATTATGAGCTATTTTAAATTTTGTATAACTACCAGATTGTTTTATTCATCGATTTATTGTGACTTGGTGGTAAAGTATCCCCGATGTCACCAAAATTGGTTTTTTTTGCATATTTGGAATACTTTTCTGTGCTGCACTAACTAAAAACTAATTCAAAGTTTGACAAATAACTATTGGTGGAATGAAACACAATTTCTTCTGCATTAGGAAGTAGACTTTGGCTGTGTTCGTTTTACTTTAAAAAAATAATAATTTTGTGTTAGAAAAATTTAGAGTATTTTTTGAAAGAAAAAAAAATTGAAGTTATTTGTGTCTATTTACTACCCAAAAAAACAATTTTTTTTTAATAAAAATTATCTTTAACTAGTTCATGTGTTACCTCTTTATTTTTGAAAAAAACTAGATTTTTGGAAAAAGCTAATCCTAATAGATTTTCATTTTAGAGTCAAAATAATTTTTTTTGATAAAATGAATTTACTAAAAATCCTAAACAATCTCTCAAAAAAAAAAATCCTAAACAAAAACTTAAAAATGACAAAAATAAAATTTATATTAAAAAAAAATAAAACAAACGCAACCTTTACCACCAATTCACAATGATATTCATGCATACAAGGGGAATAATTAGTATGTATATTTATAAATATTTATTCAAAAAAACCATCGACACTTGTCTTATTGTAATTTTTTTCTGGGTAAATATATATACAGTGAAAGTCAAACGCACGCCTTTATATAATATAAGTCAATTCTTTATTGAAACCAATCTTTATTGATAACGGTTTGAGATAACTATTTTAAGAGAACATTTAAAAGTAAAATATTTCTATAGAATTTCACATAGATGTCACGAATCATGAAAATGAGGATAATTAATTTACAGAAAATAATATAATCAGGATTGTTATGTTTGACAACAAATAGAACAGTCTTACAAAGTTGTACAAAAAAATAGTCTTGGTCTTGGAAACAAAATAAGAAAAATGAAGGATGTCATATATATAAATAAATAAAATAATTGAAAAGATTTTCTTTAAGGAAAGCATAATATTTCGTAATTTATTAAAATCTACTTTGCCATTTTAATAGGCTAAACAAAACCTTGTTCTATTTCCCTTTCCAATTGAGAAATAAGAAAAGGAAGAAAAAGTGACATAGGTTTTGAACCTTAATGTTAGTGTCGTATTGTGGTTGTGATTTGTAAAGAAACACATGCATTGGCTACGTACACTATAGTCAATGTCTATTGGTTGGGAGTGACCTCACGGACATTACCACGTAACTCATACCGTGTTTGTTGCGCGTTTGTTTGTCATTGTTATTGTTTGTATTATTATTATTTTTTGACTAAATTATTGGGTGGATTCTAGGGTGAGGGCTCTATTAAGTTCCTCACCGGTGTACCGTTTAAATTGACCGTTAGATAAAAAAAAGGGTACATGATATCTTTAATGACAAACCACTGGATTATGCTTTTTCTCTCCCCCTTTACGGCCGGTCACTCTCCCTGCGGCTGCTCTTTTTCCATTCACTTGACACAGCCTACATTTATTTTCTCTCTTAAACTGATCTATTATGCCTCTTTCACCCTATTCCTCTCATATTGAAAATGTTGGAAACAACCATAATAAAGGTTAGCATAGCAGGGATTTTGATTGTCTTAGCACTACCAACATAATTCATTGCATCCATGGTCACAAAACTTCACATTAAAATCAGTTTAAGATTGAAAATTTCTCTGTTTTTTTTTTTTTTAGAGAAGATTGAAAATTTCTTAAAATTCATTGTACCCATAACAAAATTTTAATACTTTGACAAGATATATTAAAAAAGAAGCCTACAAGACGGACAGGTAATGGAAGATGAGAGTGGTAAAACAAAATTTATTGAATCCAGTCACTTTTCAAGGGAAACAAACTGAAAGAGAATGAAGGATTAAATTTTTGTGATTTGGGAGAAGATGATGATTTGGAACCGGTGGTGGTTGCATGGAGCGTTAGAGAGAAAAAGCATAATCCTGTGTTATTTGTGACTAAAGTTATCATGTACACTTTTTTCATCTAACGGCTAATTCAAATGGTACACCGGTGAGGGACTTAATAGAACCCTCACCTTAGAATCTACCAAATTATTGTTAGTATTATTATTTCAGAAAGAACAAATGCCACATGATGCACTCAACAATTAATAATGTCCACTCAGCACCCTTGTACAACAAATAATATACTTTGTCAATATAGTCAACAATCAATACACAATCTCAACCTCTCCACTTTCACTTGTTTGATTTCAAGTACCACAGACACACAACGAATTTTGTTCTTCTGAGAAATACATCAGATAAATCTGGTCTCAACTAGTTTGACAATCTGGCCAAACTCCATTTCAAAAGGTTCGGTTTTTTACCATAAAATCTGTGTTCATATGCATGTGTTAGTTCATGTTTCCTTTGACCCTTGAAATAATGGCTCATATGTCTGCTTTTTATTTTTGCCAAAACATATTCATTGAATTTGTAACCTACCCTTTACAAAAAGAGTATATATTCTTATTGGATTGATGCAGTGTATGTGCTACAAGTTATAGACATCATATATATATACAACTTTTTAAAAGAATTTATTCGTGAGTTGCAATTTTAGTTTTGTTGTATATCTGAACCATTGGTTGGTTATCAATTGTGTAGGTCTATTTTAAGAAACAAATATTCATCATGGAACTTTTAGATTTGTTGTATATCTGAACCATTGGTTGGTTTTCCATTGTGTAGGTCTATTTCAAGAAACAAATATTTATCATGAAACTTTGAAGAGTTGAGGCATCAGTATATATTACTCTGGCCAACTCTCTAGCTATATCTCCACCACCAACTTCAGCAGGTGTTGGTGCTTGTCATTCTGGTCCAAAATTTTGTTTGGACAGACTCCTATTTCTTGTCCGGCTCCTTCTCACTGATTATGGCTAACTTCTTTTGATTCACTCTTTTGCAATGTAATAATATATACTCTCAGACAATCTCTGTTATTGTTAAATCATCATGGAGTAGTGATGTAAGGCAATAATATTGTGTATATAAACGATCACAAGGTTTGAAAGATTGAATATAAAAGGATTGATAACAAGCTTATTCATCTTCTGCCATGGCTATGTGTAGATGTGTCTCTGTTTTGATTGGAAGGAAGGATAAAATCAAGGTAAAAATAATATATTCGGATATTGCGTCTGATTTTGTCTATTCAAGGTTGACATAAACCATATAATTTACTTGCTTTGGTCTTTTCAGGGCATTGAAGGATCTTCAAAAGGGGACCTCAAAAAGTTACATGCCAAAGTACAACACCCAACAATATCTTCGAAGAGTCGTGATATAAAGCCAGATGACACCCATGATGTTACAACCGGTGGTACCCAGATGAATTCAAGGTCCAATGTGAAAGTTCTGAGTCCCGAGATCCCTATGAAGACTGAAGTAGAGGAAGCTTATGAAGGGGAAGATGAACATGAAGATTCACCATCCATCAAGAGAGAGTTCTCTGATTTTGATCTCCAAGTTCATGAAGCTGTTGCATGCAAAGTAGGATATGACCCAGCAGGTAAAGAGATCAACTCCCCCAGTTTATATAAAAAACAAACCAACATTCAATTGGAAGACGAAGATGATAAATACGACAAAAACAGTGTTGATTTGATCCAAAGTGGGCATGTCAGTGATCCTGGGATGGGCAAGCCTGACTTCTGGGCTTCTCCAGAGCTCAAGCGATCTTGCTCTAACCTGGAAAGAAGGGATATATCTAGGAAGACTGTTCATCACTTTCCATCTTCAAAGTCACATTCTTTTGAGGATTTGCAGGAATTATCAGCAAATCAGATGGTTAATCTAGAGAGCCCCAGGTCTGTGATGACTCAGCGCAGTGCTGATAGAGTGATGTTGAAAAGGCGTTCGTCTAGTCAAGTTCTCCCTTCTGGAAGTAAAAAATTGTGGTGGAAGTTGTTCCTCTGGAGCCACAGGAATATTCATCAACCTTGGGTCAGCAAATCAACACAATTACATCCTGCAAGTGCTGTTTTTAATAGTCAATGCGGGTACTCTTCAGATATCCTGGAACCAAAACAAGGTAAGACATTGAGACATATGGGATCACCCTCTCATGCATCATCTTCAGGGGAGTACTTCAGCAAAAGCGGCAAGGATAAAAATATGGATAATCAAAGGTGGAGCAGATTTCACAAAGAAAATAACTTTGATTTTCGGACACAAAATCAATGGGTAGCTTTCTCAACAGAATCATCCTCCTTTAACAGAGTAGATGAGTGGGTGAAAGATCTTGAAAATCAGCAGCCACCTTCAGAGGATGATTTTGCTGATGACAATATTGGAACCACTGTCTTGCCACCTTCTCCGGATGCTGATAGATCAATGGCAAGAACCACAACTCGGTTACCTCAAAATCAAGATGCCAATCTTTCAAAGGATCTTTTGTATGCCAATAGCGTGGTGCAATCTCTGAATCCAGCCTCAACTGCAGCTCATATATCTGGTATTGGTATGAAAGTCATCCCCGCAATTACACACTTCTGCAGTCTTCGCTCAGTGAATCTGTCAAACAATTTCATAGGTATAACTCATTTGAGAGAAGAAAATAATCTTTAATACGATTACAAATAAATGAAAAATACTAACTCGATTGATTGGCTTTCCTCTTCATTGTTTTGCAGTTCATATCACACCTGGATTTCTCCCAAAGGGTCTTCATACACTTAATTTGTCAAGAAACAAGATCAGCACTATTGAGGGCCTCCGAGAATTAACCCGATTGCGGGTACTTGACCTAAGTTATAACCGCATTTCAAGAATTGGACAAGGTTAGTTTCTATACCAGCTGATGATGCTCAATGAAGGTTTTTTACTTCTCGAATCTTATTCTTCAGAGTATTTACTACAAAATTATTTACTCTGTTTTATCAGGGCTATCAAGTTGTACACTGGTCAAAGAGCTATATCTTGCGGGAAACAAGATAAGTGATGTTGAGGGCCTACACAGGTTATTCAAGCTAACAGTTCTGGACTTGAGCTTTAACAAGATCACGACAACAAAAGCACTGCGCCAGCTTGTAGCTAACTACAACTCAGTTCTGGCCTTGAATCTGCTCGGAAATCCAATTCAAAGCAACATCAGTGATGAGCAGTTGCGCAAAGCAGTTTGTGATCTTCTGCCAAAGCTAGTGTACCTGAACAAGCAATCCATCAAGCCTCAAAGGGCACGAGAGATGCTCACTGATAGTGTTGCCAAAGCTGCACTTGGAAACAGCAGCCGGACCCCCAAAAGAAGAACACTGAAGAAAGGTGGCCAAGGAGGATCAAGTTCCTCCAGTGTGCATAGAAGCAGAAGCAGTGCTAGTTTAGCCCAGAATAGCAGGCAAAGGTCAAAGAGTCAAACTAAGCATCATTAGTTGTCTGAAAAAGGAACAGTTCATCAGTCCTTTATGTTTCCAAGACTATATAAAGTGGAGCAGTTAATGCTTCAACTTGTAACCAAACTAGTAGGGTAATGTTTGGTTATGGGCTGTGTTGTGTTTGCTTCAACCAGTAATTATTAGTATATTGCCATAAAGGAGACTACACAAGGTTGCTAGACATTGACAGTCTCTTTGTCAAAGATTTGATGTAATAAAGTCACCATTATCTACATTCTGCAAATGTAATGTATGGAACTCAATTCATCATCTGGAAATTCTGTGAACTTCATGTAGACAATTTTGACTGTACGAAACATATTGGCCAGCCTAATTGCTATAGTTGCTACTATCATCATCATAAAAACCATATCTGAGAACTGAATACCATGGCAAGTGAAAAATTCAAAGGAAGCACTATTAATTTTCAGCTCAGAAGCTGTTACTGAAAATGAAATATGCCACAACAAAACTCCAATATATGTGGTAACTGATTGAAGGTCACAGCTCTTGTCAAAAACAAAATAAAATTGAAGGTCACTGGAGACCTGAATCTGAACAAGACAGCTGGGAACTTTTGGTCAGCCACCGCCAATGATCTACCCTACTAGGCTACTATAAACATATCCTATTGTTTATCATAACTCGGACTCAAACTCCAAATGAAGGTTCATATGCTCTTCCTATTAATGCAATAAATACTCTGATCAGCATATTCGGTGAAATACACTTCTCAAAAATTAGTAGTTCAAGCTGAGCTCCTTTTTTTCCAGCCATGAAAAATTGATCAACAATGTATGAACCCAAGTGGTGCGAACACACTGTAAACAAATCTGGGTGCCTGCATAATTGGGCCTTCTTAGCCAAAACCATGGCATTACTGAAAAAATAGTAGGCAGGTTAGAAATCAAGCAGGGGAAGGGGCAATAAAAAGAAGAAGAAAGGAAGACAAAACAGAATGATTTGTTGATTTGTATAATGATTAACTTCGGCGACATAGATCTTTCTGGATAAATGATATTAGCAATTTGAAGAAGCTTCTCCAGAGTCATTTTAATCATTTCGCAATGGCTCACTTGATTTGAACATTTTTCCATAACTCTTTGAACCTCTCAATAATTTTATTTAGTAGTGGAGTGGCTACCGTTAGCGTCAAAAACATTGGAACTTTATAATTTATAAGGTTACTGAGTGAGTATTTGTAAATGTCACCAAAACATACTGCTTCATTAAACCATCTAGAAACCAAATTTAATTTCCCCCACAATCTGGTATTTGAATCATTCGCTTTAAAGACACAAACATATATAGTAACCATGAGAATTTTTCTCAATCGAATTTGACTGATAAAAAAAGGGGGATATCTAGTGCAGCTTAATCCAACCGTAACAAGCAGGGACACAAACATGAAACCTATGAAAATGATTTGATTTTTAATGAAGACTTTTTACCCTTTAAAACTCAATTAGAGGATAGAAAGCATATCAAAAGAATCATATTAATTAATTATTATACTAACTAGAGAAAATCTTATAATGATATTTTGATTATTGAAAAAAATCATACAGCAAAACCTTGATACAAGGAGACATTTCATTGCATATGAAAGTCAAAATATGAAAGCCAATATACCTAGATAATAAAATGGTAAAGTTGGCTAACCTAAAATCTTTGCCATCTATGCAATTCTCAGGACACTAAACTTAAATTTCTCCATTCCCATTCCTCCATTGAACCAAAGAGGATCTGCAAAGGCAGTCACTATAAAGGCACTTCATTCCTGTTTGGGAGAGGAGCATCCTTAACTTGAAAAGCTACAATCGATCTTTCTTTTCTTAATCTTGAAACCCTTTTTTAAGTGATTCCAATTTAATTATCTTGCTTTTCCAATCCAACATCATAACCAAGTTCCATTTCCTCATTTTCCTTTATCTGAGCATACTTATAAACCTTCTCATTAAACACCACCTGAGGATCCTTATGAATCAAAACCCCATTCCGATCATACCCCTCTTTCAAAAACACAACCCAATTCATCTCAGTCCCCGCCAAATAAAACGCCCTCGGCTGCTTAACCAACATATGATAAGTATGCTTAGTCAAACTAAACTCCTCCTTAAACTCAACAAGATGATGAATTGAAGCTCTCTTCTCCAATGTCAAACTCAAAAACTCATGAATCAATCCAACCCTATACTTCTCAGCTTCCAATGTCCACACATCAAACTTCGCCCCATCCGAATAAGGCGAAACCAACGGTAACGCATTTAACAAATTCATCTTCCTCTCATCCTCAATTCCCAATTCCAAATCCTTCCCATGCTTCACAGGAAAAGTAAATTTCCTCTTAGCATCATCCTCATTCACCATGAACTCCTTTTCAATCGCGCTAACCGCCAAAAGCGGGTCCCAATTAACCAATTCAAGAACTCTCACTTTCTTCCCATCATCTTTGTTCTTATCATCAACAATGCGGAAATAATTCGGGTATTTTTCAACCCGGTCACGAAAATCATCAGGTATACCGAATAAATTTCTCACATGATGAATTTTCGCAAGTGAAATGCGATGAAACCGCGACATCATGAGAAGTTTACGAACTTTCTCGACACGATCGAGTTCCATTGATTCCATAATCGATTTCTCTTCTGCTAAAAGCTCTTCCATTAAATCGGTGAAACCGAACCACATTTTACCGTCGGTGTGGCGGTAGGTTAGGAAGAGGGGAGGATGTTGCTGGATTGATTTGGCAATTTTCCGGCCGCGAGGGAAACCGAGTTCGCGGTGGAGTTTTCCGGCGTCGTCGAGTTGAAGAACGTGTTCCGGTTGATTAGAGAGGTAGTTTTTTGATCGTGTGACGAAACGCATTAGGGTTTCGCGTTTAACGATTTGTTCGAATGCGGTTACGCGGTTTGGTTCGGTTTGGATTGGGTTGGTTCTGGGACTTGATTTGGGTTTGTGTTTTTTCTTGAGTTTTTTTGGGGTTTTTGTGACTAAAAAAGAAGTGGAAAATTTTGCTTTTGCAGTGAAGTAGTGATTATGATTTTTGAAGGTTTTAGAGATGAAGAATGAAGAAAAAGCCATTGAATGGAATGAAATTGTAGTGTCACAACGGCTATGGTTATATATGGATGCTGATTTAATTTTGTTATATTATATATGGTCGAAAAGAATTAAAAAAGTTAGGAAAAGATAAAAATAATTCCGACCTACCGGATTCGAACCAGTGACCTAAGGATGTCTGTTTAAACCAACTACAGTCCTCCGCTCTACCAACTGAGCTAAGGTCGGTGCTTGTTAAGCTTTCGTAGTCTATATACATAAAGCTTTTTCATATTTCGAGATGATATATACTATTGTAATGATTTTTGCATGTATAATAATGTACACTAATTGATATTGATGTATTTTAATGTGTACTTGATTCTACAAATGCTACGTGATTTCACTTTATTTTATTACTAAATTAACATTATAGTAGCATTTGACAGAAAAATGAAGCCACATAGCCTTTTGTAATGTATTCTCTTTTATTCCAATTTTTTGGTTGAGCCAACGTTCAACATTTTTCGAATCCTTGTCTTAATTTATTCTGCTCTACTTTTGATATATACAAAATAAAATACAACACTTGTGTGCTTTGTTTTGTGGTTGTGGTTTCTATATCCTGTCTACAAAACACTGTAATCACTTGACACATATTTTTATATTGTCACTCTAGTTTTTGCCCCACTATTGAGCAATCATGATGGTTGTGGAGTGTAATATGATACTTTCATTTTGTTCTTAGTTTATATTTAGTTTCTGTCTACCAATCATTTATCGCGTTTCGAGGCACTCCTATTGGGAAAATATTGAAGCTATAAATTATCACTTTGAGTTCGACGTGCTTCTAATGATATCCCGAACATGGGGATCATACTTAAAACAACCAAGAGAAACAAAATTCTCGACTTTAAAAACCTAAACATGGGAATTGTTGCTTGTTGCAACGACCCTCAACGGCCCACCGAAAAGAGACGATTGAGTTGCAAACCAAACCAACCAAAGTTTCAAACATGAGCTTCTGCATTTAGATGCTTACACACAAAACATCACTGCATTGGTAATAACTTTGTCATCATATAGTTATTTTACTGCAAAATGTAATTTCGTAATGATTCAAATTCTGGTCCAAACTCAAAAACAAATTAAAACAAAGGGCCTACATAAGTTGTTATGGTTGATTATTCAATTGAGAAATAATTCAGGATGCTTGTGCTTACCCTAAGTTGCAAATAAGCTTAACCGCCTGTTAACATCAAGTTTTGCTTATCAGTCATTGTGTTTTTTTGCACCCGCGAAACCGGGTGCGCTAATCTAGAATACTTATGCTAATGAACATGAGACAGTATAATGAGTCAAAAGAAACATATTTCATTTGATAAACTAGATAACTATGTACAAGGGTTGGACTAATCGATTTGACCACATTAAGAACTTTTTTTATCCCTTCGTAATAACGAGGACCAATGCATCAGGAAGTAGTTTTGCATAAGGTATATATCGCACTTCAATGTTGCCCACAATTGATTCCTCATCTACAAAGACAAGACACATGGATAACATCAATATTAACACCCAAAGAGAAATATATAATCGTAAAATAATATATTGATATCATCTAAACAAGTCAAGCACCACATTCCAGCATTGAACATGTTAAGTTAACTATAAATAACAATTACTCTAAATATTAGAAAGTGTAAAGTTATTGTGCTAGTAGTATATACGATTGTAATTAAATAAAGTTCGTATGCGATATATTTGTACTTGAGAAATGCTATAGACAAACTCTCTAACACACTCCATTAAACACACTCTTTATTAGTGGTTCACGTCATCATTATTTTAAAACATTTAATTGGCAACCGGTTCTACTGGTTTGAAACATGTCTCAAGCGTTTGTACAGTGTTCCTCCCAACTGTCTCCAGTATATTAATTTCAAATTTCAATGACGCCTTCAGCATCTCCGTTTTGGATCTGTTTGTCATAGTTTTCAATAACAAAACACAAATTTCTTTTTTCTAATGGAGTGGATAAATATATTTGGCATTATAAAATTGGATGAGTTTTGGTCTTTCAGATTATATCAATGGGCAATTCGGTGACAATTTTTTTGTGAATTTATGGATCTTGACAATCATTATCCACTAAAGCTAATTATAACAGGAATTTACCATTGTTTTAATTGGATAGAGATTTGGGTTTTTGACCCGTTGACATCCACCAAACAAAAATTGGGTGTTTCCACATATCATTTTGGTACAAGCATCATCTATGGGGTAAACGCTTGACATAGAGAAAGAAACCAAGGATAAAAACAAAGTCGCAGATGGCAGGAAATAGTAGAGAGAAATTCAAAGAACATTGAAAGTTTTATTATTTATTTATTTTGCATAAAAGAAGAAAACAAAGTTGTGTTTTCTAAACAAGCCAGTTACCGTGTAAATTGATTTAAAAGAGTGATGATGTGGATCAATGGTAGAGAGTGTGTTTAATAGAGTGTGTTAGAGAGTTTGTCAATAGCATTTCTCTTTGTACTTTACTTTTATTCGTTTAAATAGAGATATATGTCGTCCTCGTGAGCTTAACTCAGTTGGTAAGGACAATGTATAATATATGCAAGGTCCACGGTTTGAATCCCGGCCACCAAAAAAAAAAAATAGAGATATATGTCAGCATTATATGTACAACTTCTCTTTGTCATGTGTAGGTTTGTGAGCTAAGGGACATTGAAGAAGTTTGAAGGAGGAGGTCCCGAGTTTGATCCTGGAAACTAACATAACCACAAACTTTGATAACATTTGCCTATAAAAAAAAAATATAAGTTCTCATTTCCCTTTTTTGTAACTTTGGTAACATTTGCCTATAAAAAAAATATCGGCTAAATTGCATTTTTGATCCTTAACTATTTAATTAGTATTGCTTTTCTTTCTTAATTAAAATTTTATTTATTCTGGTATTTTAACTTTATTTCCGTTACACATTTTGGTCTTTTCCGTTAGTTTTAATTAAAAAATGTTGGCGTTCTTCATCTTCATATCATCTCCATCAACATTCAATAAAAAAAATCCTAGAAAAATTCAAAAAAAAAAAAAAAGACATAAACTGAACATTAAAACTCTCCAATCAAATCACTAATCAAAATACTCATCTTCAAAATCACAATTACAGCAAATTGGTTAATCTGGGAAAACGCATGAACAGTAAATTTTCTTCATATCAATTAGAACGCAGAAACTAATTAACATGAAAGTTAGAATTGAAATGGTTGATTGAAACGCAAACTCAACATGAGCATAATTGAAGTGGAAATGTTGGTGAAAGGCTTTAATTATCCCAATTAAACTCACAACCATTACTCCAAGATGGAACGAATTTTCCAACAACAAAACTATAGCAACAAAAGTAAACCCATAAAATTGATGGATTAGGTTCACTTTTCAAAATTTGGAATATTTGCCCCTTCAATTGAAATCGAATGTCAGCAACCACAATAATATTTAAACCGGAATCGCATTCTTTACAGATGAACAGAGGCGACGAAGAGTGAATAGGGTCTATCTTCTTTGATTTTTTTTTGGGGTTGTATTTGGCCACTGATTTTGTGGTTTAAGGTTTCTGGTACTGTTGTTTGATTCATCTGCTTCATACACATTTCTCAAAATTCAATCTTTTTCCTATTTTTGGTTGAGTTTCATGAACCTACGAGTTGTTTTCAAATTTTGGTTAAGAATTTGATGGTGTTATTGATATCATTGATGTTGGATTTTGTTGTGTTGTTCTTCATACTTTTTCAAAAAATGATGAAGGTGATGAAAGATTTAGATGGTTTTTTTTTCTGGAAATTTTCTGGGTATTTTTTGTTGAAGGTTGATGGAGATGATATGAAGATGAAGAAGAGTGGAAGATAATGAAGAAACTCTAACGTTTTTAAATTAAAACCAACGGAAACGACCAAAATATGGAACAGAGAGAAAATTAAGATACCAAAATAAATCAAATTTTAATCAAGGGATCAAAGTGATACTAATTAAATAGTTAAGGGACCAAAAACACAATTTAGTCAAAAATATAAGTTCACTTTTCCCTTTTTCTGTAATGTTTCATCAAATTTTAATACTAGACTTATTCCACGATGAGTCACTACTCACTGGCACTGCTAGTGAATTTTGCACTAGACTAACAACAATCATATTTTTCTTACTTGTGCATAGAGGTGTCAAATGGGCCGGCCTGACCCAGCCCGGCTCAGACCCGAGAGGCCCTGTTGGAACAAAATGTGTTTCACAATGAACCTTATTGAGTTTTGATGATAACAAGGTATTAAAAATTGTCAATTGGTTATTACTAATAATTGTTCAAGTGTACAGGACCAAAGGCTACTCAAGTTATTTCAATAGGTCTTGGAAGAACAATGGAAAGAAAAAGAAATTCTGAGCATCTGAAGAAAACTGCTCCTGAAGCTAAACTGCTCCTGAAGAGATGACGTCATCAGAAGCAGAAAGTCATCAGAAGCAAAAGTTTTCATCAGAAGCAATATCTTCACCAGAAGCTACATTTGATCCTTTAATCAAACTGAAGATTCAAAGTAGCTGATTCTCAATTCAGTCTTATCAAAGAAGAACGAAGAATTGAAAGGGAGGTATCAACGGATATATGGATAGCACTGAGCTCTTGTCTCTCGTTAATAGAGTTGACAAAGTACAAGTGTACAACCACTACCTCCACTACTCTGTTTTCTGTCTACGCTACAAGACAAAACAACAGCCATGCCTGCAGAATTTGTACACTCAAGATGGGAATGAATTTGAAGTTTATTCTTCAAAGGACTACACCCAAATCAGGCAAAGGATCACTGGTGGATAATCAAAGGATTTCAAACGACTCTTTAGACGTGCTGATTATCTCAACGTCTCTTTCACACCTCTATATAAAGGAATGAAGACTTGAAGATTTTAGAGAGAGATACATAAGTTTAAAAGCGCCAAAACTCTGTCAATTTGATTCTAAAAAGCACACTGAATTTCTGCACTGATTTGATACATCTTAGAAATTCAAAGTCTAGAGTCTTTTCTGTATTGTATTGTGAACACCACTGATTGTATATCAAGTGTTCAATTCAAACTCAATTCTCTGTATTTTTGTTTGATTAGAAGTCTCTTGCCTGCGTGCTTGAGCATTAGAAGTCTCTTGCTTAGTGCTTGAGCATTGGAAGACTCTTGCGTGTGTGCTTGAGCATTGTTTTGTGAAGTCTCATACTTTGAAAGTATTGAGCAGTTGTAATCTTGTGATTATAGTGAAATCTCCTTGGAAGTGCAAGGGGGACTGGACTACTTCCGTGTTGTGGAAGGAACCAGGATAACTGCCTGTGTCTTTGTCTTTCTTTTCTCTGCTCTGTTCTTTTCCGCTGCAATCTGACTCTGATCATTTCATCAGAAGCAATCAAACTGCTTCTGAAGTTTTATCAGAAGAAGAATCCTTTTTTAAGAGAAAAAGAAAACACAATTCAACCCCCCCCTTCTTGTGTTTTTCACCTTCAGGCCCGACTATAGAAATGGGCCAGCCCCGCCCGACCTATTTATGATTGGGCCGTGAATTCTAAAGCTCGGCCCGGTGGGCCATGGGCCAGCCCGGCCTGGCCCGTTTATGTTTTATTTTTAAAATTTATTCACTTTTTTTTTTATGTATTTTCTTATGTATTAGTTACTCGCCATTATTTTTTTGCTAAAATATGATTGGATGGACATAAAAATATAAATAATTTTTACATTAACATTGAATAATAATTAAACTCTAGATTATTCTTTCAATTAAATCAAATTAATAATTTATAAACTTTAAAATTTTAAATCTGTAAGCTAAATTCATCCATATTTATTAAGTTTATTTATTTAAATATTTTTTTGTTAATAAATTTTAAATTAGTTGATAATTTTTTTAAAAAATATGTTGTTTTTAACAAAAATAAAATGAAATATGGGCTAATGGGCCGGCCCAAAGCCCGGTGGGCCAGCCCGGCCCAACTTTTGTGGCCGAAAAAGCCCGAGTGCGTTTTTTGGTTAGTTTTTTAGGCCCGGCCCAAAAATATGGGCCGATCCATTTTTGACATGTCTACTTGTGCATAACAAAAAAATTATTTATGGAAGATATTTATCTTGAAACATAGAATTATAAAAGAGAGAAATCATTTTCTTAAATTTGTGGTATATGGAAAATTGAAGTAAGAAGACTAGGTTGATTTGTTGTTTTGGGAATGAATTGCATTAAAATCTTTTGGTTTAGTTATATTGTTATTGGTCTAAAGCTTGTTGTTATCGGTATTCAATCAAAGATCGGATTGGATGAGGAGGAAAAAGGAGAATGGTTACTGATTTGCAATTGAACAATGGAGGGATGAATTGAGATTGTATGATTTAGAGATTTAGCGATTTAATCTGATAATTTTTAATTGATTTCTAACACTTTGGTGCTCAGATCCACGTCATACATCTTTGTTAGACAAAACAATTGGCAACTCATCTTTTAACGACCAATACATCCAATGACTATATTGCATTTTATTCCGAAATCAGACCATTGTAACAACATGGTGCAAAGTCAATGACCAAAATAGTTGTTTCTCTTTTATTTTTTCCTAATTATAATGTGTTTTAGTTATCCTCTCAAAAAAGAAACAACCATCCTAATTATAAATTATTAATATTTTATTAATTGATAATTGACTCAGAAAAATACTATCACAAATATTACATTAATATTTTTATGAGGGATGCTATACATTACGAAATACACAAACGAAAATCGACGACAAGTCTAATAAAACTCACAATACATGAAGAAAAAGGTGAATATGAAATAAGTCAAGGGATAAAACGGTAATCACAATTCAATTGAAGAGGATTTTTTTCAATCTTTTTTTTTTTTTTAAATTGCAATCTTTGTTGTTTTTCCTTATCTGCATGATACTCTTTCAACCACAATTTGGTTCTTGTAAAATAAATATTGCTGCAGCTAAAGAAGTTGTTGCATGTTATATGCAAAAGCCGAGTTCGAACTCCAATACTCATTTTTTTACATTTAATTGTGTGAGCTCTAGCTTACGTTACTTTACAAAAAAAAAAAAAAAAAACTCATTATGCCGTCGATTGTCATGTGCTCATTTTCAATAAAAGCAAGTGAAATTATAAGTTTTTGATGTCTATAGTTGATTGAGATGTATCACCAAAATCATTTTGAAACCATTCCATACTTGTTGCAATTTCCAACGGATAAGTGAGATAGACAGATTAGACTTTAGAGGGAGGAATGATCGATCAATGGTGAACAAGTCACAAGTAAGTATTATTTTATAGTAGAGAGATTCTAAAAATAACGCTTTAAAACTCACTTTAATTATAGAGGGACGGAGGGTAAGATCAGGGGCGATTTTACCTCCCAGCTAGTTCGGGCACGCGCTCGGGTTCAACCCATACTTTCTTTGTATCGCTACAAGAAATTTGACTTTTAGTGACGGCCAAAATCCGTCACTGTAGGGAAAATTTCCGTAGCTAAATCTGTCTGTCATTGCCAAATGACTGTCACCGTATGTTTTCCACCTTTACCTACGGAAAAAACCATAGGTAATTCTAAGGAGACCGTTTTAAAAACATTATGACCTCTACCTACGGTTGCGGCTGTCACTAAAACTTATCGTTGTTTTATTTTGCCCAGGCTCCAAAAAAAATCTGACTCCGCCATTGGGTAAGATGAGCCGGAATATGAAAAAGTGCTCTAGAATAGTTTTTTTTTATATAAAGCTAGAAATTAAATAAAAGCATGAGAGGTCTGAACCAATTACATCAAAGAGTTCAAACAAAAAGAAAAATAAACAGAACCCTCAAAACAGAGAGAGGGAAAGACTTCAACATTTCTTACACTTTGGTTGCGAATTTTAGAATCAAAGGAAGCCATTTTGAAAGTTAGTTTTTGAAAGAAGTAAAGAATACTCGGATAAGAGTAGAAGATATAAAGAAAAGCATTAGGTAAAGTGAGCAAGAAAATAAGAAAAGAATATGTAACAAAATGAAGAACGACATATTCGCCTGAAGGTAATTACTGAAGGATATCACACCAGAGGAATGCTATATTACGCGAAGAAAAATTTCACGAGAAATCCCGATAGTGTATTTTTTACACAATTTGCTCCCACTTTAATTCCTTCTTTTGCGGCATACATGCTGGTGCTGGCACATATATTGGCTAAATACACTTCTCGGGATGATTTGGGACAAAAAACTGTCGCTATACTTATCTTTTCCCTATCACATAATGATTATGCAAATTTATCGCTTAATCGGTTGAGAAAATCAAGATTATCGTTATAGCGATCAAATTGGCATGAATTAATAAGTATCACTTGTTCGCAGGCCGACGTAATATCAGCACATCGAATTTTCTATTTTACGATGAGTAAATAGTCAATTTCCTCTCTGAAATTGTAAGTTTCGTCAATTACCTCCTGAAATTGCATAATTGCATAACGTTAATCAATTTACTCATTTACCCCTCCGTCAAATTTTTCTGTTAATTGTTTACGGTTATGATCAAATACCCCCTGAAATTTTGCACTTATGTGCAAATGCCCCCTAAACTTAAAAATTTAGATTTTTTTTCTTACCAAAAATCATACATTTAGTTCTTCAAGTAGTATATTGTACCTATTGTCATAAAAATTCTATTCACAATAAAATGAATGAATATATGCCAAAGAAATCATGATTTTTTCATGTGCACCCTTTTCATTCATATTTCATATTTATCAACAAGGAGCAAGATAATTTTTTTACAAAGAAGGTAAAACTAAAAACCAAACATTAAAAAAATATCAAGCTGTTGAAATAAACCAAGACAAGAATGGCATAGCATCAGAAAAATAATATCTATCATATAACTTTGTAGTACATTCTGATCTACCGGCTTCATGCAGAAGGTCTATGACATAATCTATTTAGCATGTTGCAGCTAATAGATATGACATTTCCTGTATTATAAAAATTATATCATTAATTAAGTTGCAAATTCACAAACCTAAGCCTTGTTTCTTCTTCCTTCTGCAGATATTAACCTATGAATTTTCTTTATGGACACACAATTATCAAAGACTTGTGTACTTTATGACTGCATACTCTAACATAATTACCAACTTGTGTAAAAAAAAGTCTTCTATATATGTATATATTTAAAACACATGAGAGTAACATACATTCCATAAAGATTTATATGACCAATAGTTGCATAAACATACATTCCATAAAGATTTATATGATCAATAATTGTTAATTGTTTGCCTTTAATATCTTTCGAGTCAAGGATAAAAAATAAAAAAAAATCAAGTTTAGGGACATTTTGCACATAAGTGCAAAATTTCAGGGGGGGGGGGTATTTGATCATAACCGTAAACAGTTAACAGAAAAATTTGACAGGGGGGTAAATTGATTAACGTTATGCAATTTCAGGGAAGTAATTGAAGTTTTGTTATTTTCAAGTGGGTAATTGACGAAACCTACAATTTTAGAGGAGAAATTAACTATTTATTCTTTTAAGATACAATGATGTCATTGTTCACATGCAATAATTATTGTTTACGTCCTATTGCCTCTTAGCTCAAAGCTAACGAATAATATAACACATGGAGTATTTGTTTACACCTAAAAATAAATAAGATCTTAACCATGAACAACAAACATTCAAATTTTAGATCAGTCGAAAGAAGGTTAATGTAATATCCCAAAACTAAGAGTACTATTTAGTGTCAATTATAAGTGTTTTCAAGTGTGTTAAAGAATTGGTAGTAGTAAAAAAATTATACTCCTATTGATCACCTATTACAAAGCTTGAGCTAAAATTTGAACTATAATAAATAATTAATTGTTTAAATTGACCTTGTAATATATATGATGTTTAAAAATGATCATGTAAAAAGAGTATATTATAACTCTATAATGAGATTCTTCTTATATTTTACCTTATAATATACGTGTAGTCCAAAAAAGTGACCAACAACTTGATTTTTTTTTTTTTTTTATATAATTTTTTAGGCATGTTTAAGACGTTAAAATATGGCTATACAAAAAAAAAAAAAAGATTTTTTTCGAATAGGGACGGAATAATTATGTATTTGAAAAGCGCCAAAAAAAAAACTCTTCTATTTGAGGGAGTATTTTTCTCATTTTATGGTGGAAAGTGAGATGATTCTGACTATTTCAAGTTCAATGAAAATATTCCTATTTTGATTCATCGTATTAGGAAGCTGTTGAAAATGAATTGACATGTGAAAATCAACTATATTTGGCACAAAGAAAAATAAGTGTTGATTAACTTGCAAACATTAACATTTTTGTCATCATTTGAATTTGTTTGTTTTGAAAACTCCTTCAAGTGGAATGCAAAAGCCTCTCTTTGAAGATATTTCTAGAATTTATATGCCTTAAAATGTTCGTTTAATTTCATAAATTCCAAGATTTTACCCTCTATTCTACCCAAGAGTGTTTTTTAGAGAAACAAACAAAAAAAAGAATTAAACATCCTTCTAATACAACATCTCATCCTTCTGAAAGTTTAAATTTGCACTATCGGAATTTCAAATCTCTTCTATTGATGCTAAGAGGATAGGGAGGGTTTTTGTTCACACGTGCTGCCTTTGGATGAATAAAAAAAATTCCGACCTACCGGATTCGAACCAGTGACCTAAGGATATCTGCGTACCAACTACAGTCCTCCGCTCTACCAACTGAGCTAAGGTCGGTTTCTGATAAAATGACTAATTCGATGGTTATATAACAAAGTTACATTAACAATTTCCAAAATCTATTTTTATCAAATTGATATTGATATGTAAAAGTATAATGATGGCACTTTGTTTGCTTTTGTCATGCTAATGACGTGTTCTGAAAAATAATTCTATTTTTTTTTATTTATTTTCAGGAAAAAATAATTCTTGTTTTATCCCCTATTGTTATTGCTACTTCATAAAAAAAATTGGAAACATTTTTTTCTCTCCTGTCATTGAGACATTGACCTAACCTTCACCATAAAGCTTTTCATTTTTGCCATTAAAAAAATGTAAAATGTATTTGCCTCTTTTACCGTAAATATAGTGACTAAAGTAAAAAAAATGTATAATGTATTAGCTCATTTGGTAAGGGATAATGCACAATATATACAGGGGTTGGGGTTCGAACCTCAAACTATCCACTTATTCATCTTTAATAGTGAATTTCTTTAGCTACTAAGCTACTTGACCTAAAAAAAAGTAAAGGAAATAAAAAATCGCTATGTTGGTACAGTCATGATTAGATATGTTTGTACATAAAATTGACCATTTGTTTGTTCGTTAGTTCATATGGTATTATTCATTTTACATTCAAAACTGCACGTTATAGAGAAGCCAAATGAAAAACAAAAAATCGGAAGTTATATAAATTGTACAATAGACTAATGGAGAATGTGGTTTTGATTTCACATCATGAACAAAAGGCTTAAAAATGTAAAATGTCCCTGTAAGTTCGCGTATTTTTTGTTTTCGTCCCTGTAAGTTTTTTTTTTTTCTTTCGAAAATGAACCCTGTATCTTCTTAACCTTTTAAAAATAGTCCTTGCCGTCAGCTTCTGTCAACCTATTAATTGTGAAATCGTAGAATCCACGATCTTTGAATCGATTTCTCAATTCTGGTCATAGTGGAAAAGATGCGGCGTTTTCAATCGCGGGTCAGAGAAAGGAAGGAGATTGAGGTTGTTGTTGTTGGGTTTGAGACATCTTCTATGGAGAAGATGAAGAGAAAAGGTTGTTTCATTGTGACAAAGGGAGAGAAAGCAGAGCCATTTTCAACCGTGTAATTTGAACATGTGTTTGAATTGTGCAATTTTATGTTTTTATGTAATTGATGAAGAGAGTTTGTGTTGTTTTAATGTGTTGATGAATAGTGGCTCTTGTTGTTGTTGATTGATGATTATTAGTTTTGTTTAAAAAAAATATGTTTGTTTTTTCTTGGGTTTGGTGTTGATGATTTATGAATATGGTGATGAAGATGAAGAAGACAATGAGGGAGGAAGAAGAATAAGATCTTGATTTTAAATCTGAAATTTTGATTTTACGTTTTTGATTTTAGTCCCTGTGGTAATTTACGTTTTTTATTTTAGTCTCTGTCTTTACACAACTAATCATCTCTCATGCCATCTCATCAAATGTGCCAACTCATGACTTGCCACATGTGCTCCGTTAGCCACAATGGCGTTTTTGTTGACAGAAGCTAACGGCAAGGACCATTTTCAAAAGGTTAAGAAGATACAAGGTTTATTTTAGAAAGAAAAAAAATTACAAGGACGAAAACAAAAAACGCGCGAACTTACAGGGACCTTTTACATATTTAAACCTCAACAAAATTACCAAAATATAAATTTTTTTTGGGCTATTACAGGAAACAATAAGGAGAAGAATAATGCTTCTATTTGCAATAAGGGGAATCAACCACTGAGCATTTTATACACCACAGCAAACAAAAATAACTTGTTTTTTCATAATCTTTTCAATATTAATCATAAGTCCGTGTAACTGTAATCAGACATCACAAGAGAAAAATCATATCTAACAGTATACTTCCTCATTTGTTCTGCTCTTTGTTTGGTAATTACATGGTCCTATGTATAAACCTTACGGTTACATAGGAGTTGTGATGTATCGATGACGAGCATTCACTCTTTTTCTTTCCACTATTATCTTTGCCAGCTCTTTTCTGTCCAAAATTTTCAATCCCCACTTTCTATGGCGGACCATTATGATAATAAATGAACATTATGAAAATGAATATATGAATACTATGGTTTGATTTCTTCAGGACTTGAATGAATTAATTTGCTTGTCTCTTAAAGAAAGGCTTCTGGCAGATCAGGAGTCTCTGATCACTATCACTTTCGATTTCTATGACTCTTGCGTCCCACTTTAGCCGAGTTGTCAAAGTTCTCGCTGATTCTATTAAAGGAACCGTGTCGCGAATTATAATCCAACCCTGCACACATGACAATTCTTAGCATATATGATATCAAGAAATATGATATACCAAATCAAATGACCTAGCTATCTAATGAAATCAAATATCAAGATAGTTTGGTAAGCTTCCTTGTCAGCATAAAATGAAAAAGCTAGATTAATTTGCATAACCCATTTAAAATGGGCACAGGACTTGACACCCAATTGATAAATTGATGTATACCCAACTAAACATGTTAAATATCATGCTGAAGTAAAATTTTGAAGAGAACAAGTGCTCTGGCAAAGGTAAGCCTTAATCAGGCCTAGAAAGGAGCGAGCCGACGGAAAGCAACAAAAGTCAGGATCATACATTACTAGTACTACAATATTATGCCATATGGAGGTAAATTTATATAGACGGGTTTGTAATCTATATAATTATATCCAGGAACTTTTGCAGTCATTTTAGTATTAAACTATAAGCTCAAATCCAGGCCCCATCAGTTTCGATTCAATAAAATAAATTATATTATGAGTGTCAATTTTCTTATATGGTCATTCATTTATGCTTGGAGGCAAGTGCCAATTAACCTAAATTCCCCTTGTTAAGGGTTTGCTCAGGCTTTTGAAATATTACCCTCAATCCAACTATCAATGTTCAATAAAAGGTAAATTTATCTATGCTGCACAACTATATATATTTAACACCTCAAAACATCAAACAATGTGAATAGATAGAAATCTCAAAAAAAATCTTTTCTTTGCTAAGTAAGGTTGGTCACACAAATCATTTGAAGTCATAAATTCCTGCCATGAATCACCTCCGAATATAGACTACTTAACTCCAAATCTATCTTCTTATAGTTTTCCTTGGTCTCTTCCTACCTCTAACTATTGGACTATCCTCCATGTGTAGTTTACACTCTCCTTACCAACGCTTCTATGGATCATCATCATCTACATCCAAACCATCTATGGTAGGACTAAATCATCTATTCTACAATGGAATCTATACCAACTTCTTATATCATAGTTTCATTCTAAATTCTATCTTGTCTTGTGTGAATAAGAAAACATACACACAGAAGATCAAATCCATAAACGAAAAGCAAATCACAGTGTATTTACATACCTCTGGGCGAAGTAACCTGTCAATTTCAATGAATATATCAAGCATGGTACATCTGTACTGCTGAGAAGTTTGAAGGGATAAAAACCCTGCTGCGTGTACCAAGTCATAGGTTCTAGGGTATGTTGGAAAGGCTTCACACCTGCAATCCAACGATCACAATTGTAAGAAAACTATAATTTGTTTAAGACGTGACCTATGGTACACATAATCAAAATTCTAAAGCTTCTCAAAAATTAACAACTCTCAACATTCCATATAGTAAATTAGTTTGCTGGAATGTTAAATTTAAGCTGCAAACTTAGGGGTCTGATAAAATTAGAGACATAAAACCACTCACATGCCTCCAATTAATTAGTTAAGTTTTAAAGGCGTTGAACTTTGACACTCTTTCATGACTAAGTGATTGTAAGTACAGTCTCTGTAGTCCATATTCACAACTCAAATAAATCCGTGAACCAAGCAAATCAAGTTGTATATTGTCCATGCTCAAGAGCAAATAGCTCTTGCATTAAGGCTGTTTTAGATGGATAATCATTCAACTACTTTCACCCAATAACTTAAGCTTCATTATCCGTTATTTTTTTACCAGGTTTTTTTAAAACAAATTCCAGATATCTGAATAATTTTTTGCCAAAACAAACTCAAACATTAAGAATATTCAAATCTTAGTGTAAATGTTATATCCTCCACCATAACATTAATAAGTACTAGGCCTTGATCAAGGTATTAATGCTTATATTTTACATCTGGGAAAATTATGAAACCAATAACTTTATATATTTGGAAGGGATCAAAACATTATATAATAAAAGACAAGAAAGAAAGAATTTAGTGGATGAAAGTGAATTTCACATTCAGTCAAGCACAGAAATACAAACAGTGAACACATTCAGTCAAGCACAGAAATGCAAACAGTGAATTTATTAAATTCTAGTATAAGAGAGAGAAGATTAAAATACCAATCATGCAAAACACCAACATAACCGCGGTCCTGGATCATAGGAAGATAGTTGAGTCCACTCGTCGGCACCACATTCATGACCCACACGGATTTTTTAGACTGCAACAAGGCAGAATTAAAACCACCAAAATGAGCATTCATGTCTAGCACGTTTCTTAGCATGTTGAAAGGTGGTGGAGGGTCCTCATCACCAGGTCTCTTTGGATGATCGGAAAATATCAAAGGTGACAAAAGAGACCAATAATTTTGTACTGCTGCCTTCCAGCTTTCGGCGTCCTCGGCAAATTCATCGGGTTGCAATCCTAATGCAAGTAAATATATACATATTAAGATAACCTAGCGGATAGGAGATACATTCAGTAATATTGTACAGTGAAATCTTTTTATCAAGAGTTCTAAGAATAAATGATGAAGAATATAACAGTTACCATATATTTCAAGCTCGTTCTTGTTCGGGTAATCCCTGGAAGGCCAGGTTGCTCTCTCTTCAATAGAAATCCAACGGCTGCTATGTGTTCCTCCGATGCAATTTTGCAGTTCTCGATAGTATGGAGACTCCACATCATAGCCTCTACTGCATAAAGGAGGAGGAGGAGAGCTGTTCTTTCTAGAAATACATACAAACAAACAGGAATCAGGAATACTTGTAAACAATTCTGCAATAAATATATGCACACATAATTTAGAGATATAAATCTGTAGAATTTGGTTCACATAATAAAAAAATTAAATAAGCTTTCATAAATACACGCCGCAGCAGCATTACCTTGAACTATAGCATTTTCTTTTACTAATTTTCTTCCATACAACAGTTTCATCTTGCTGTGATAGCATATCCCAGCAAAGGTTTTCTGCAAAATCGTGTATCAACTTCCACCTTTTCTGACTGTCTTTGTTGCGAGCATTTGTAAGCGGCGAAGTCCAGACAAAGTAGCCCCCAGGTTTTAAAAGTCTATCAGCTTCAATCAAGAGAATTCCATCTATGGCATAAAATATGAATGTTAATTAATAAGATCAATCAGACTCTAGATATTCAATGGGATCAATAATGTAACTACAAAGGGGCTGTAATATTAATAAGTACAGAAAAATTGAGATATGGCTTTAGAACTGATAATGAAGTTTTTTCCGATTGATAAGTTAATAGATTTAAAATGGAAAAATATTATGAAATAAAAACAGCTTGATGCATTAAATTCATACAGATATGAGAGGAAGAATTTGAAAATTAACTCCAAACGGAAGAGGTCAAGATACTAACGCAAAACTTGTTGAATCTACAGGACATAGCCTAGTGGGAAAGGACTTGGCCATTGCCGGATGAGGCCACAATCTTGGACTTAGTTGAAACAACCAAAAACTATATAAAGCCAAGACAACTTCCATTATTTTCCCTTGGTTCCAATTTCCAAGATATTATTGTAGGTGTAAGTTTAATGGAGAAAAATTTAAATAACCTAAGAATGGACAGATTGCAAAAATAAAATAAAAAATTACTTGGACCAAAATGGGGAGACTATACTATTAGAGATATAGTTTAGCTTCAAGTAGTACTAGTAGTAGTATATAATTGTAACCACCCCATTAGTGGGTTAATTCACTCATTTGTACTATTCACTTTATCATCAATACAAAGATTGTTTGAGTTTTCTCTCATTCCTTCATTGGATATCATGTTTCCTAACATACACATTAAGAATAGTTGGAGGGGAGGTACTATAAATTATATAGAAGGATGGCAAGTTAAATTTTTCATTGGTTTCAAAAGAGTGTTCATGGTCTAAAGTCACTGGAGAAAAAAATACAACATCACAACAGATAGGTGGATTACAAATATAATTTTTCTTATTTTATGATATCAAATTCCTTCTTCAAATGACATTTATAATCTAACATCTATCTGATAAGACAAATCATCTAGAAAATAGAAGGTTTTGTCAAATAAATGTAGAGAATAACAGAACTATGTTGACCTTTCAGAAAGTATCATGATGTTGATTTTTGACATACCTTTCTGATCCCAATCTATGCCACATCTAGCACAATGCAGCATATCAAAGGAGAGAGATGCATAAGGCAACTGTTTTGTAGCGAAAGAAGCAACCATAGCAGGAAGACCCCTCTCAAGTGTAAGTTGAACTTGACTTCCGGAAGGCTCATAATTTGCAATGCACATAGTTAAAAGTTGACTGTGAAAGAGGTGCGCTCCAAAGCTACCATAGCCACAACCAATGTCCAGTATGGTTCTAATCTGCGAATTTTAGAATGCTAATCAAAGAACATTTCAGGCAAGGAACATCACAGTCAAACTTTAAGAATTAAGTTCATGTTCACTACTACAATATCCTGTCAAACTATCTATCACAACGCAAATCCCCCCAAATGCAAGGTACCGTAAAATTTATAAATATAATTGATACAAAGTTAATCACTAAGTAGATGGGTAGATGCGCACAGCCAAAGATATTAAAAACTTATTCAACGAATCCCAAAGGATTTTCTGGCATTATAAAACACACTATTGTATCATCGTAGGAAAAAAACAAGATTAGAACAGATGAGAGGATTAGTAAGGTTAACATTAAATGGAAAACATTTGGATTTTTGTTAAGTTACCCCTGCTTGTATGAAGTTAGATTCATTTCTAAGTCCAATCATTTCTGCGATTTGGTGTGAGTAGTCTTCAACACCATCAAACATAAGGGAGGCAGAACGAAAGGAAATTTGCTCTTCATCGAGCATCATCATCCTGGAACCAAATAAAAAACACGAGAACTTTAAGAAGAATTGATGGCTGAAAGTATGCAAAGCCAATAACAGAAGAGATCTATATCACTGACCTCTTGGTCAAGCTTCCAGAAGAAAGAACTTCCTGTGCAGTGATTTTAACATTAGAAATCCAGATAACATCCCTTCCAGTAGGCCACCGAAGAGGAATTTTGTAATTCATCGGCGAGAGAAGTAAACAATCTTGCCTAAGCTCGCGGCCACATTGCCGATCAAACTCACTGCCATCGGAGTAACCCTGAGCTAGATTATCAGAAACATTAAAACAAGGAACATAGTTTTCAAACTCCTGAGAACAGAATTCCAATTCTTTCAGTCTTGAAGGAGCATAAGAAATCTCTCCGATATCCAAAAGGTCCGATACAAGTTTCTCTTGAAGTCTTCTATAACCATGGTAAATTTGACCTCTTGATGTAGTTGAAATCGAGACCGTCCACCAAAACGACCCAGCAAGAGCAAGAATAACTATCAACACTATACTAAACTTCATGAAAAGAAGAATCAACTTATGCCGACTTCTAGGAGTGCCAAGAATAAACGGATCAGGTGAGAAACCATTCTCGGTGACACCAAATTTAGAATGTGAACTATTATCTGCAAAAAGCAACCTAAAGGGCGATGACAAATGTAAAGGACTCTGATCAGAAGAACCTCTTCTATCCAAACCATCTTTTTCCGTTTTATCTTTCGATTGTGAATCCCACGAATCCATACTATTATCCGGGATCCGAATCCCAGACACACCTCTGTACAATGGCCCAGACATTCTTCGACCAAGAAGCTCGTTCGGCCCTTAAATGTGCAGATACTAACTATATAAAAACGCCGAAAAACTAGTTGAAATTTTGTTATTTCAACATCACTCAAATTTATATGGAACAAATCATTGGTGAAAATGTGAAATATTTCTTCAGCTGAGTAAATACAAAACCTAGCATAACAAAAAATAGAGATACACTTAACAGGATTATAGCATTAAGTAGAAGCAAGTTACTAAAGTTGGTATCAAGAGAATCAAAAGCATTAATTAATTGAAGGAACCAGATCCATGAATGAACATAAGATTTAATTAATTATTATTAATTAAAAAAAACCTTGAGTTGATGAAACATAAAAAAGCTCAAGCTTATTTTCTTTATTTAGAAACTAAAAAAAAAAAAAAAAAACAATTTTTACACATCTAAATGAAAATTGAGGAAATCCCATTTAGATCAAACGTTTTGAAGAAACAATGAGAAGTACCTTGTTGTTGAGAAGAGAAATTAAGAATCACGAGAAACAAAGGTGAATTTTGCGAATCGCAGGAACAAGAACAAGACCTTGTTATTATGTGTGTCTGTTTGGTTTGTGTGTTGTGTTATTAGTATTACTCACTCGGTTGTTGTTTTGAATGTTTAACTGTGTTTCTGAAATTATGAACATGAGATGAGAAGAAAGAAGAAGAAGAAGAAGAAGAAGATTTTGTTTCTGATCCGAATGTGATTCATAAACACTTCTTTCAGACCAAGTGTTAATTAATCTCTTAAATGATTAATTAGTTTTTAAATAATTATGGATTATTATTATGCTTACACACACTACTACTACTACTACAACAAAAGGTGATATGCATTTTTACACTAACGTTTATAAAAATATTGTACTATATTTTACCAACATGTCCACAATTGACATATCACTCGGTTCCAAGGTTTTATCTAGGGTAAAATGATTTTATTCAAAAAAATATATATCTAGGGTAAAATGATATGTATTAGATTTGGAGATTTTTATTTTGAATCTCGTATGTGTCTTTGAAATAGCTAAATGTAAATTGTTTTTTGAGTGTTTTTTAATTTTTTTTCTATAAAAAAAATGATAGATAATTAGTTTCTTTAAGTATGTAATTGTGAGTTTGATCTCTAACGAGATAGTATCAAGGAAAATCGCATATTAAGAGAGATTGGTTATCTAGATATATCTTTATATCTCAAATGATTTATCTCTAATTTCAATTAAATTAATACATATTAAGAGAGCTAAATGTGAGTTATTTTGAAACTGCATTTATTATGGTAACATTTTTATTTTGATCAAATAAGAAACAATTTTACATCACCCGAAAGCATGTAGATGAGATATCGAGTGTCTCTTCTAACTTAATCAAGGTTCTAGGTTCATTGTTGTTCTTCCGGTCTTAGTCATACAAAAATGTTAACACTTTTAGGAATAGTTTATCGCCCATTTAAGTTCCACAATATTCATGTGATTAATCTCCGTAGTTACTCGTGCAAGATATCGGATATACCAAAAAACGATTTCACATCTCTTAAGGAAAAGCAATTCGATCAAATTGTATTATCTAAATTGCTTTCATATATAGAAACTTGTTTAATGATAATAAAAGATTAGTACTGGTAGATAGGATTTTAAGAATGGGATCATT
Source organism: Medicago truncatula (assembly GCF_003473485.1). NCBI lineage: Eukaryota > Viridiplantae > Streptophyta > Magnoliopsida > Fabales > Fabaceae > Medicago > Medicago truncatula. The sequence continues at coordinate 37,268,307 of NC_053044.1, forward strand.
AAATATGATTGAGTCTGTTAGTGTATATGGCTTAACTGATAATATTAAAGTAATATATTTTAAATCGCCAAACATGACTTTAATAATTTTACATGTGGGTGCAAAACTAATTAGACCCTACTCTTTATTATTACAATAATTACAAATACAATTGGACATGCTAGTTAGTATATTTCAAACCTCAACTTGATAAATAAGACAAGCAGGAAATGATAGAATAAGGGATAAGATATATTGGAGTAACAAACATGTATTTTATCTAGTGAAAGGATAAGAAGAATTTAGGAAGCTACTTAGCTAAAAGTGTACCCTAATTATTCCACTGAGGAAAATTCCCCCCTAATCATGTTATGTTCCTATATATATATAAAAACAAAATGAACATATATTGTGAAAGTGGAAAGAAATATATCCTAGTGCCACATGATCCTTCTCTTAATTGAGCTTGTTTTTATCTCTATAAAGTGTTAAGTGTAAAAGCCACCAGCTTGTCATGAAATGAAAGGTGTAGAAATTGGAAAGTGGAGATGTTAAGTTCTTAAAGGAAAAGGACACAAAATTGTAGATCTGGGACCTATCACATTTTACATGAATATAATTTTATTATTAGTTCTTAAAATTATATCTCTAAAAAACAAAACTTTACATTATAAATGTGATTAAATGTACATACAAGAGAAGTACAGTACATTATTACCTTTTTTTTTTAAGAGAAGTAATTTATTACCTTTTTTTTTACTATGACATTATTATTCATAATGTTACTCATTTTCTTGTGTCAAATTAATGAATAAAAACATATTGTTTTATAACTAGTATTTTTATTTGTAACATGCATTTTGACTTCTGCCTAGCCTGAAATGGTGGACACTGGACCCATACATTAATATTATCAGCTCAGCCAACATCACTTTATAAATGCAACTACGCTTGCAAGAGGTCACGTTCATTTCATCAAAATCAGTTTGATTAAAAAACAAATCCAAATCAGCAACCTGTATTAAGCTAATTAAATTGGGTTCCTACCAAATAACGATGGAAAAGAGCTTTGACGTCTCTTAACTTTAACAGGATTTGGTTGTCGATGGAATGATTGCACTTTAACAGGAGTATTACTGCAAAGAAAAAGACAGATTTTCAAAGTGTGATTACTAACCTAAATCATTTTGACCGGAGAATCAAGGCTGTCTCATGTTACTTCAATTAAAATTTCATTAATATTAATTAGTATTATTAATTTATCGTACTAGTAATAATAATACAAACAAAACACATGAGAGTAGCTTGCTAGCTTCACATAGAATTTTTCTTCTGCTTAAATTAAACTAGCTAATTAAATAATTCGTGTGGGAAGTGAGGAAAGAAATGATGAACTTGGAGCAACCCCGGGCCAACGCCCCCTGTTACATTCACATCAAACCTCCCCTGCAGACATGTAGAGACAAGTAACAACTCGTTAGGGTTTTTAAGGTGAGAAGAATTATGTGTAGGATGAAAATGACTTGCATTCACAATTTGCAATAAGGTCAAGTATACTTTCTTTCATTATTATGTATGTTATAATGATTTTAGAAAATATAAAAATTTCAGCTATCGATCAATAGAAATTCGAAAGTTAAATATTTTTTGTTGGTATTCTTTCTGACATTTAAAATTAAATTATTCACAACAAAAAAATCTTCATTTTATGTATTCTATTGTGCTAATTATGATAAATGAATTTATTTATTTTTTATGTTAGAAAAAACATTGCCGAAAACACGCACATTAAATATTTAGAGTGAAATAATTGTGGATTCTAATCCACGTCTTAGAATATCAATTACAACTATCATTTAAAATGTAGTTATGTGATATAATTCATTGTAGTTTGTACATTTACTCTTTGAACTTTGATAAACATCATGCTTAGCTCGCCTAAATTTTAACTAATTAATATAAAATCAAAATCAAAATATCATTTCTTTTTAAATATCTAAAGTAATAATAAATTGATTTCTATTATTATAAAATAAATATAGGCAAATGCTAACTTGTGTCCTCAACGACATATGTTAAGGAATTCATTGTAAAAATATACGTATCAAATGTCGTACATTCAACTTTTTAAAAGTTAAAATATTATGTTTTCCAATGTAAAGTTACTCTTTTTCGATTCTTTAACATATGCCTTTAGGGCACAAGTTAACATGACCCATAAATATAACATGTCAGAAGAGTTGTGTTATTTGAACATCCATTTATATGACAACCAAAATTTCACAAAGAAAATGAGGTATTGACACAAAAGTCAAAACAATAGAGAGGGAAAGTAAAAACATAATGTGAGTATGATAGAGAAGGTTTGTCACAAAAGTTGTCAAAAAAATGATTGTTTAAATATCATTTTTCATGTAGAAAGGAGGTGTGGTGGTAATTTCATTATTCTATCTTATACGTGCGTCTTTGGTTGTCAAATGGAGAGAATTCATTTTGATAGAATTGATTTTGTATGATTGATTTTGGCTAGAAGTGGTTCTAATAAAAAATGATTTGTGTTTGGATAGATTCATGTAAAAGTGAGTTTAAACAATAAATTTATGTGTAAAAATCAATTATAAAATCAAAAACTATGAATCTTGACTACAAGTTTGAATCGGTTTTAAAGGAAGAATCAATTCTACTTTAAAGAAACCAAACATGTCATAATCAATTATAGACTCTTTACTAATTTGATGGTTTTTATATGTTGAGGCAGAATATTCACCGACGCTTTCAAACGATCTGATAGACTATTATCACTCATTTAGGAGGGAACGTAACTCAAGAAATATCCAAATCAAGTAACTTTCTCTCCATCTAATTACGACACATTTTTTACTTATTTGGATCTCTTCTTTATTTTTATAACTTTTAAATCTTTAAAAAAAAAAAAAAAAAAACTACAATGTCACACTCAGACTCAGTATATATATTTTTCATATTAAAATTATTAACTCTAATAATAATTCAAGAGTGTGTTTTGGGACTATATTTAGAAGTGGATCCATTCAGCTGCCGCGTTACCTGTGTCGGTGGACCAAACATAAAGATTTGTCGTGTAGTCACAGGCCAACACTGTGTTTGCTTGTCATTGAGATTATTAAGGTTGTGGATAAAAGAGTGTTTGTATGATAGTGCTGCACTTTTCCAGTGTTGAGTGAGTTACGTCAACGCGGAATTGGACTTTAGGACTGCACGCAGTTGTCACGGACTCACATACTCTTCGAGTTCAAAAATGCTGAATTTACCGCTTCTTCCATTTAGTCCATTTAAGATTTGGATGCAAGACATGTAAAAAAAAATAATTAAGGATTTAAATTTAAAATTAAAAAAATAAAAATCTGTTTAATTAAAAATAAAATAAAAAATGTAATTTCTCTTCCGTGGTTAGCCTTTCCTCTCGACTGTTACCGCTGCAATCTCAATCTTCTCCCCTCTCCTCTCATCTCCCTTGTCATTACCCCCACCGTCGTACGTCGCTGCTCAATCAAAGAACAATAGAGTTACAAAAGTTTTTAATTTCTTGAAGCCCTTTCCTCTCCCCTGTAATTGTTAAGTGAATAATGAATTCTTGAAGATCTGATTTTTTCTTCCCCTGCGATTTATATTTTACTGGTGCATAATAAATTAGCCTTTTTGGTTATTGTTTTCGGATTATTTCACCAATAATATGTAGCGGCGACGATGGGTTTGTCTGTGATGGTGGCAACGCGACGACGATGATAGGAACAGGGGACAGTGACGGCAACGGCGTACGGCGACGGCTGTGGTGGAGGTGGGGTAGTTGTGGGCAGCAACGAGAGAAGAGGGGAAAAGATGATTGAGATAGCAGTAACAGGGCAAAGTGGATGAATGAGGGAAAACAAATTGCATTTTTTTAATTTTAATTAAACAAATATTTGTATTTTTAATTTTAAATCTCAATCCTGATTTTTTTTATTTTGAAAATATAGGTTTTTATTTTTTTATTAAATAATATTGAATTATATTTTATAAACTTATTTGCGGTTGGCTTGGAATCTTGGAGTGCTCCTTTCAAGGTCTGAGATTCGATTCCCCTGGTGTCAATTTCAGTGGGAAAGACCATAATCTCTGGCTTAAAAAGGGCTCCCGCAAGTGGACGGTGGGATTGGTCCCCTCGGATTAGTCAGTCCTTTTATTTTATGTAGTTGTTTAACCAATATTTTCGAGGTACTTGATAACATTGTCCAATTTATAATAGGTTCAATTACACTTTTAGACTCCAAACTTATTTTAGGTTTGAATTTAGTCTTTTATACATATGTTTGGATATACGATCAGAGCATGATTATCTCGTTTTGAGTCGACTTTTGTCGTGAAAAATAAAAGTTATAAAACATAGTTTCTCTTTAAACACATTTACACTCTCGTGTCAACGCATAAACAAAATGTCATAGGTTTGTAATTTCGTCTTTGTGCGGTGTTGTTGTTTTTGTTGTTTTGTTCAGGTATTTGGTCGATTCAGATTATCATATCAACTTCAATCCAGTGTATATCCAATCATTGATTTTAGCGTCATCCACGTTGCAGATCTGAAGACATGGGTATTCTTGAATATAGTCATGTGTAGGCTTTCGTACTTTGCTGTTTTATGTTATTAACATGAATGTTGCGAGTTTGATCGCAGCTTCAACCTTTTTGTTTTTAAAGAACTTGCATTGTATCAATTTGCTCTATCAATTTGAATAAATGAATATCATTTATTTTTGTAAAAATAAAAACTCGTGGTAGAATGTCTTTAAATAACTTTCTCATGTACGCTTCTCACCCAATTTCGTTTCGAATCAATAATGCGGGAGAGGGAAAACTTAAAAAATCAAGAACAAAGATATTTGAATATCTTTCTCTTTGCAACGATGACCAGAGATGATTTCATGAGCATAATTTATTCTACATTTGATATTATTTTCGGAAACATAAAATTGTTAGCATAAAATAGGCTTAAATATTGCACTCGTCCCTGCAAATATGGTCCGTTTAAGTTTTGGTCCTTGTAAAATAAAAATTCAGAAATCAGTCCCCGCAAAAAATCTGTCTTTTAAAAATACCCCTGGGCCCATTTAAGTCATGACAAGTCACCAAAATGCCTACGTGGCACACGCTGATTGAACTCATTTTGTAGTTTTTGGTCCCTGCAAAATATTTTGTTTTTTAAAAAGGTCCCTCCAAAATTTTTTGTTTTTGAAAATAGTCCCTCCAGGGACTATTTTCAAAAACAAAAAATTTTGCAAGGACTGATTTCTGATTTTTTTTTACAGGGACTAAAATTAAAACGAGGCATATTTGCAGGGACGAGTGCAATATTTAAGCCCATAAAATATCTAACATATCGATCAACACATGAACCACTACACCCTTAGACCATGTGGTTTTGCTCCAATGGGGTGTTGAATGGTGTTGAGAGATGACGTGGAGGAGAGAAGTGTTGAACACATTACATGTTGAAACTGTTTGCCATAGGGACACGCAGCTGCATTTTGTTGGGCAAGCATGACGCGTGTTACACGCACCGACAGACACGAGTGTTGCTGTAGGAGAGGCGGAGAGAGAATATGCTTTATGGATAATGGGTGACACGTGACTGATTCTGATTGGCTGTTCGGATTTTTATCATCTTAATAATTTCAACCCAATTATTTCACTCGAAATTAATTTTAATTTTTTTTTCTCTATAAATAGGACTTGGTTCATTTGATTTGGACACAGAAAAAAAAACCAAGTTTTTCACTATCTTAATTTTATTATTATCTTTCTATTGTATTACATTTTGCTTAGTTTGTTGTATTGCATTTTAAGTTAAGAGAATAAAAATAAATTATTTAACAAAATTTTGTTTTTCCAAAAAAACAAAAAAACAAATTGTTAAGTGTATTATTTTAATTTAATTATAATCGATAATTGTAATTTTATGTAATTATAAAAACAAAAATATAAAATTAAATAAGAATAAGAAATAAAAAATGGTGCGGTAGAGTGTTGAATGAAAAACTATTGAAGAGAGTAAAAGTTGAATGAGTGTTGAATAAGAAAGAGAAAATGAGGATTGTTGGGAATTAAAAAAGTGGATGTTGAATGGTGTTAAAAGAAAAAACCATTGTACATTGTCATATAAGTAAGAGGAATGTTATTTGAACAACCAATTTAGTTGACAACTTACGTGACAACCATAATTTACAAAGAAAAAGTAATTATTTATACGGAAAACAAAACAATAGAGAGATAAAGTAAAAATGATGTGAATATGTGAGAGAAAATTTTCACAAAAATTGTCATCAAATAGATATTCAAATATATTTTTTATAAGTAAACATCATACATGCATTATAGCAATAATGTCTGACTTCTGCCATACAAATCTTAAATCTTTTTACTCCATTGGTTGTAATCCTTTTTGTAGTTCACCATTAAAACATTGCAATAAAAAAATAGTGTACTACTATCTTGTAAAGTCTGTCTGCCCTTGCGGGGTTGCACTATTTGCTTTGCTGACATTGCTAAGAGATTTGCTCTCCATTTTAGTTTTTCATTCTGCTTTAATATGTATTTTTTGTTTTTTGTTTTTTATTTTTTTATGATTTTGAAAGAAAAAAGTTAATAATTTTAAATTTAGACGAAAGAATCACACACCCTTATGATTTTTTTCTTTCTTTCCAATTCTTTGTAGTAAACACTCCAAAGAATCTTACAATCAAATACAGTATAAAGGTAAGGGTACTAATGTCGTCATCTTAGACCCACCAACATTTTTCTTTTGGATTTTATAAATAAAAGAGAAATGATACTTGTATATCGATTTTCTAACAATTTTTGTGACAACTTTCTCTCTCATACTCATATTATATTTTTACTTTTTCTCCCTATTACTTTGATTTTTGTGCCAACACATACTTTTCTTTATAAAAATATGGTTGTCAATGTGATTGTCAACCAAATTGATTTTCAAATAACATTACTCTAAATAAAAAGGCCACATAAAGAGACTCTATATATTATAAAACTTGTTTTAACATTTAGTTATTATTTAAATTTTTTGAATCGACCCTCCTACTTATGATTTAGCCACTTGAGGTTTACTATGTGACTAATCTTCTACTCGACAAACATATAATTAGTTGCTTTTTTAATTTAATGTAAGATTGAGTTTCTTACAAATGAACGACTCCAAAAATCGAACTCATTTCTTTCTTTAAAAAGTGTCATGTGTTATTAAATATCTGAAGTTCTCAACACATACTTATTTTCTTTCTTCTTTTACAATAATAGTGGAAGAGAATAGAGATGCAATACAAGAACTTTGCCACAAGTGTTTTGAGGTTTAACTTAAAAGGGCTATATTATCAAATTCTTGACCACGCTCAAAATCTATTTACAGTTACACTGACAAGGTCACGATATTGTGAAACGATAATACACAAAAAGAACACGTTCCACTGTCAACAATCTAATTACTGTCTAGTGGATGTATTTTATTTGTCCATTTAATTCAAGCATTTATATTGTACAAATAGATTACATGCAAAAAAGCTAAGGTAGATCTCGATCCCTTTCACTGAAATCAATAGCCATAATGTAAACATAACCCATTGGAAAATGGAAACCATTATAAAATGTGACCCCTTGTGCCACATCCTCATACAAATACACATTATAAATGGCAAGAGTAAAATTTTTGGACTATAATAAGGTTTATATGAAAATGTAAAAGTTGTTTATAAACATGACTATAGAAAGTATTTTATATACTATTAAATGATGTCGGTTATTTACGGTTTTTCAATTTGATTATTTTTTTTTACATGAGAGAAAAAAAGTATTTGTTTTTAAATGGATTTTTTAAGATTGAAAATAATATGCGAATTAAAAAGTTGGTATATTTAAATTCATGATGATGTATCATAACTTTGTCGTTTATAGTTGACATCATTTAAGAAAACAATTCTGCCTTTGGAAGTAGATTCTCACAATTGAAATAAAAATTGCAGAAATAACGTGGAGATCTTAACCAAAGAGTATGACTTGTAGTGGTTGGTCTTGTATTATATAATGACAACTATGCGTTGGTGGCAAGGGTCTGAAAATTTTAATAGAATTGGAGAGTTGAGGTTTCAGCTAGGGTTAACAGCATTAAAATTCTCATTCCATCTCATCTTCTCCATAGATGAGTATTGTTGCTAGATTTTAAAGGTCTAAAGTTAGATTACTTGATAATTCTTTCAGCTCACCACTTTCCTTCAAGGATTGTAATCTTATACTAACTCTATTTAATCTATCAATTTACTTTTCTATGTTTTCATTTATTTTTAATTTCATCTATATCTGAGGTTCAACTCACCATGAGTTAAACCCCTTCATGTGGCTTAGGCATGGTAAGGTTATGACATTCTTTACTTGCGATATATAAAGTTATAGAGTCGAGCTTCTTTATAACAAACTGATTTAACTCAAAATCTTTAGAAGTGAGAATTGATCACTTTTACTTCTAATGTTATAGCTCTCTGATCCTTAGCCGGTATGGGAGTGAAACATGTTTGTTAGATATGAATTTGTCCTTAAGCATCAAAAGGTAAAAGGATCAAGAGAGATTGCTTGAACGTTAACTAGATTTTGTAGGAGTCTAGAAGCTATGTGAAGCTATAACTAAGCGCTAAGATCTCGATATGACTCTTGTCATAGGTCAAAGTGCTCTGTAAGAGCACAATTCGTGTGGAAAAATTGCGAGGAAGTCGTAGAAAGATATAGCTCTGTAGATCATAGTAAAACATTGTTACAACTGAACCTAGTTTAAACCACATTTTCCATCTTGAGAATTTCTAAACCTTTTAAATTGTTTTCCCAACCTTTAACTTTTTATATTTGTTGTTGTGACAAATGATTTATTTTATTTTACTTGTGATTTTGTTGGAGAAATTTGGATGAACTTCGTGAAGATGAGTTTGGGTGATTTTGGTAGAATTTGAGAGTTTGAATAATTAGAGAATTTTGCATAAACATGTTAACTACCGCTTATTTCAGGTCACAACGGTACTTAACTAGAAAATAAGCGCAGAGGTAATTAACTATCACCGGTTTTATTCCAGTGGTAGTTAACTACCATTAACGAATTTGAGTCATTTCAAAGTGTTTTTAAGAACTTTTTAAGTTGAGAACAACAATTTTCACAAAATTTAGGATTAGACCTAGGCCAACCCAACGAATAGACGTCCAACCCACCATCCTTTTGGATTGTTTCTTTTTCCACCTTTCAACCTTTTTGGAGGGTGTTTTATATTTTTCGGATTGTATAAACTAATGAAATTGGAGGCGGCCTAACTCATCCTTAAAAACCGATTCATATATAAGGTGAGGATTACGTCCTCTTTATATACTCTTCTTAAGAGTCTTGTCTATCCGATGTGGGATTTGGGTTTTTTCCAATACACCCCCTTCACGCCTAGCACTCTTTGGGCTTGGTGCGTGAATAGGTTTAGGCGGCCCTTGAATATAACAAGTACCATGTTGAAAGGATGAGTTAGGCCTCCAATTTCTTTATGGTATCAGAGCCTGTCGATTTCATGGGTCACCTATCGATTCACGCACCAAGCCCAAAGAGTGCTGCTGGGCGTGATGGCCGATTCACGTACCCAAGCCCAAAGAGTGTTGGGCGTGACGAGGTGTATTTTGATAAGAGTTTATATAGAGGAGACAATCCTAACCTGATGAACCGATTTTGTAAGGATGAGTTAGACCTCCAATTTCTTTATAAACTGAAATTTGCAGAACGCGCACCAAAACAAGTAGAGTGAATAAAAATAGCTTCATTCCTTTTAAATGCCTACGTAAACATGGATATATAACGTGTTATTATTGTTGTATATAATGTACAACACACTCAAAATACTCATCACGCCTGCTTAATTTACTACTGCAGACATGGACCAAAATCCATTCATTATTACTGACCTTAAATAGACGCAAAGATGATGCAAACCTTGCTCCAGAAACTCAATCTCCTTCCCCACTTGTCTTATTACAGTGCTGCTTTAAAAATATTTATTTCATGTCTCTTATTTCAAAATATAAATCATTCCATGAGTAGCAACCAAAACATGTCAGATTAATTTGGCCTGGATACCAAAGAGCACCAGGACCCCGCAGAACATGTGATACTTACTGATTGGGTTATATGGGATCATTATCTTTTATTTTCCCTTGATTTGATGATGGTTTTTACAGTACAATTTAATCCCACAATAAAAATACTGAAATTTCTTAATTAGGAGCTGTCATGAATTAACAACCGTGGCCTCTCAGTATGAGCAAATGCCAATATCTTATTAAATCATTTTATCAACTAGTAGTAATTTATGAACTCCAGTAAATTACTTGTAGTATGTCACAATGCATTTGCCGTACCGGGAGATTTCTGAATACAACTGTGTTATTCGAACAAAGACTTTAATTTGACACAAAAATGGATATCCATCGTTAACCGCATTATAGGACTTCATGAGCCACTAAAATGCATGCAATTAATCTTGACAAAAAAAAAAAAGTATGCAATTAATCACTTATTTGACATATTTCTCATTAAGTTACCATTAAAATACAAGTCATTGACCACTTATTTAACACTTATAGCACGTAAAAAAAAAAAACACTTATATTAATCACTCAAAAGTACTTCTTTAGCCACTAAAATCTAGATATCTCATAAACCACTCAGCAAAGGACATTACATATGTCATGAGCAAGGTCAATAGAATCAATGAAGCAACAAATATGAGGCCCAAGAGAGCAATGGTTTAGCCGAATGGATCTTCAATAAACCTAAAAAATAGAATGACTCTGTTGTAATTACGTAGCGACTCATTAATATTAGTCTTTTAGAAGATTGATAACTCATCAGTTTGTTATGAATAGATTAGAAATGATCTAAAATACTCTAGTCTCTATAAGATCTTGTAGTTTCTCAAGATATAATCTTCAATGAAATTAAGCCTATTTCCCTCATCATAAATTCTCATGAGGTTTTTCTATGGCCTCCCAAATCAAAGTGAGTTTGTTTGTACTTTGTTTGGATCAAGGTAGGATCACATCTCTTCACCGGAATTCAAACATGGATTCGGAAAAAGTAACAAATTTTAGTAAGGCTACAAACATTTCAAGGGAGATTAAAACAACACCAGAGAATAAGAAACAAACAGATAATTCCAAATACAGCTTCAAAGATTGTATGATTATTAATTCAATAGAATTTTGGTAGCATAAAAAAAGTACCATGAGTTCATAATAAATGGGACAAATTCATCTTGATGGGGATTAATTCCTCAATAATGAAATAAATTTAAAAAAAAATTATGCTTTCTAGCTCAGTGTCGACCACAAACTTCTTTTAAATTGCCTTTATCATTTTGATTGTATGTTAGGTGTAGAAAGTAAATAGAGAAAAAAGAAGTTTCTGGTTTGGGCCTCATACGATCCTTTTGTTTGGTCTAAACTGGATCTTGATCCAAGAAAGAAAAAAAAAACTTAAAGCAAGAGAAAAAAATAATTGTGGGGTGAGAGAGGCTCGAACTCTCGACCTCAGGATTACTCAGAAGCTATGAGACCTACGCGCTAGCCAACTGCGCCACCACCCCGTAATGTTTGTTTGGACAATAAACATATATATTTATTAAACCATAATTTGTAATAGATTTTTCCACTTGGATTATATTCGTAGACAATTGATTCAGATCATACATAAGTTTTTTTTTTAATACTTTCTTTTAAGGATCATATTTTTAATACGTTGTTTGATTAAATTATTTTAACAGAAGTTATCTGCTTTTTTAGAAGACATGAATTATCATGTTTCAAGTTTTTCTTTTCTTCATTGTAAAACAGTTTTTATTTTCTTTTTAACCTTCAGTAATTCTCAATTTGCTATTGATGTTAATCTATTAAGCATTTGTAACATGGTAAACCGCAAGTAAGACTTGAAGAACTTCAACTTTTAAAATCTTCTTTCTACACAAGCAATTGTCACCGGAATAATCAATAAAATTTTATATGGAACAATAATTATATTAGGAAAACAATCTAAGTCTTTTAATACAGTCAATATATATTTATTGTAAAACAGGAATCGTTAAAGCTGATATGACTTCTACATTAGGAGCCTTCCCTTCAGCTTCCTGCGTAGTAATTCCTAATTAAGAAATATATATGCATGCATCTAACTTAACGGATAGGATAATTAAAGGCAAAGATAGACAATATGGTTGCCATATATTGGGAGTTACTCCTAACTTGAAAACATGGGCATATATACACTGAATTATTTCGGTCAAGAAGGTAACACCTTCCCAACTTATCTACCACGCTAGCTCTATTAAAAACTATCATAAATTCCACCGAACATTAATTCAAGGGGAAAATATGCGCATTATAGGCAGAGAGACTAGTTCTTTGTGTTTTCTTGTTGTGATAATTATATATGGAGTACATGCAACTCAGTCAAAGCTTGAAGTTACTACAAAATAATTAAATATTTAAGACGTACATATCATTGATGTTTGTTAATTAATTTTTCCCTACATCACCTGATAATATTTTAAAAGAAAATATCACATTTTACATCATCAATATTGTATTCTAATACTTTATTTACCACTACTCTTTTTAATAGTAATTTTTCTTCTCATTTTGTATTCTAACTTATTGACAATGGGAGGGATTCATTGTATTGACATAATCATTATGAATTAATGGGTCACTTTAGGACATTATATATAGTTATTGTTGCAGGTATTGTGTTAAACGATGTAGAAAGTGTGAATTTAGTTGGAATTGTAGGTTGTTTCTATCAGAGAAGTTGGTTGCATAGTGTTCTTTGTTGGATGATAACTTTATTTTTAAGGAAAAGATATTTGCTAGGTGGATTTGAAGAAATCTATTCGGTGTCGAGTTTTCGATCAAGGAAGATCATCAAATATTGATGTCAAATTCGATCATCGAAAATTATGATTAATTATATGTGAAATAAAGTTTGTTCCGGTGAAAGTTTCTCTATTTGTGCTAGAGATTATTACAAAATAGATTATAATCTTGCATGGAGTGGAACAATTAAATAGATTTATTTAGACGTGTATTCAATCAATTATACCAAGTAGATAATTTTAGATAAGTTTTATGAGCTAACCTAAAAAGGTTGTATCATGATGTAGTTTGATTAGATGTTTATGCAGGGGCGGACCTAGACTAAGCCCACTGTGGCAAGTGCCACACTAGTCCAGGCCCTTTTTTTTTTTTTTTAACTTTTAACTAAATGTTATATTATATAAATCAAATTTTGTAAACTAATCACATGTGTATGGTGTGGTTTAGTGGTAAAGGCGCGCCTTTGTCATCCAAGGAAATTGGGTTCATTCCCTATATTGCCCATTTTAGCTTTTTAACAATGTTATTTTAACTAATAATATCATAAAAAATGTATAATGCAAGTGTTGAACCGAATTACCTAACCTAAAGTAAAATCCATTCATATGTACCACTAATATACTATACATACAATTGTTTTATGAATAATATTGTGAGAAATAATATATATGACGATCTGCAAAAAATTGTGCCACTTACTTACCTTGCTTGTATCGCCGTTGCTGGCTTCTCCGCAACGGACCGACACTGCTTGTACTGTCGTTGCTGCTTTATGCGCAAACGGACTGGCTGCCTCAGTCGTACCCTTCGTCGAATCGAGGCTCTGATACCACTGTTGGTCATTGATGGGAGTTTGGGGGACCGTCCACATCGAGGCTAGAACAACCACACAAGAGAGGGAGACGCCACACTCTTACCCAATACCTTAATGCAATGGGTTTATGGGTCCTCTTACTTATATGGTGTTCAACCTTTACTATTTTATCCGATGTGGGACATATAACTCACAATTGCACACAACATTTGTGAGGCCAGGTCCACCCCTATGTATATGCAACAAAGTTTTGAATTATTGATGCATACAAATTAAATTTTTCATCTGTTATCTACTAAAGTAATTTATATTATTTCCTCTATTTCAAAATACATGTCTAATTTTTGCAATGTGCACTATTCACTTGACTTACTTTGACCATACTTTTTTAACTAATGTATAAATATAAATATTAGCTTGTAAGATGTTGTTTGATTTGTCTTGACAAATATTTTCAAAATATTAAATTTTTATAATTTTTTATTTTAAATAATTAAAAATATTAACGGTCAAAAGTGTGCATTGATATATATAAAGTGGTTGATTTGGTCATGTTTTTTGAAACGAAGTGAGTATGAGACTAGGGTCTAAGGGAGAGTGTGAGTGTGAGTTTGAATTTATGTGGTTTAGTACGTAATACGTTAGATTCGTGGGACCTGTTCAATTGTTATTGTGTATACTAATTTATCTAACCTAAGGTCCTTGTCTCCAAAATTGGAATCAAGCCATGCTGAATCCAGAGGTGAATGCACCATCACGAGTGTCGGGAGCTGTCTTTGCAACTATCGGGAATTTAGGCCATTGTAAACGGACACCAAGCAAATATTATTAATTTCAAGTCTCTGTATAACTCACTTTAAAAATTAAATGGAACAGACCATTCCACGTGAATAAAACCTTAGTATTGTTAATGTTTAAGATTACATCAATCATAGTTTTGTTCTCGTGATTCTAGGTTATGGATGGCCATTTAAGATTTTTAATACTAGGTGCGTAGATTAATCAAACCTGTGTATTTCACAGGTGCAATGTACCTGACCTATATGAAGAGTGAATGGACAAGATAATTGTGTTTTTTTAGGAGAAGATAATTGTTGTTAGATGGTAAATTATCAGCTTAATATTTTTTTTTTTTATCGAAGACACTTTATTTGGTATGACCTAGGATGTAACGATAAATTAAACTAAAATATAGTATACCCGAGACGACCTGAATTAAATAAAGCAGGAGTATTAGCAGCATATTCACTCATACGAAATTATGGCAAGTCTTTCAATTTTGAGGAAAGAGTTTTCACCTCATACGAATGAAACTCGTATTAAGTGAGATCCACGTTCATTTAAGTCAATAATTAAGAAAATATTACTAGTGGAAAAGAAAAATAGATAGAGTATGAATTTGTTTTCCTGACCCTAACACCAAAATAAATTCCATGGTAAAAATAGTAGTTTAATTTCGGGTTCAATATGTTTTTGGTCCCTATAAATATATCAATTTTTCATTTTAATCACCCTAAAATTTTTGTTAGATTTTAGTTCATAAAAAATTTTCCATCACCAATTTTGGTCCCTACTTTTTAGTCAATTCATGTTCTAGGCTTTATGTTTTTTAATGAAATTACTTAGAAATGTGTAGAATATTATGAAAATATTTTCCAAAAAAAATTAGATTTTTTAGCAAAACATGAATTTAATATGAATTTTTTAGCACCAAAAACATTAAAATTTATATTTAATTCATCTTTTGTTAAAAAATTCTAATTTCTTTTGGAAGAGATTGTTATAATATTCTACCTATTTCTGAAAAATTTCATTTAAAATATGATGGTTAGACATGAGTTGACTTAAAAATAGAGACTAAAAGTGGTGATGAATTTTTTCTAAGGGACTAAAAGTCTAACAAATTTTTTAGAGGGACTAAAATGAAAAGTGTATATATTTATAAGGACCAAAAATATAATTAACCATTTTTTTTTCCAAGTGAAAAAGTGCAATTCAAATTTCTTTCAAAAATAGTAATGTAGTTTACTCATAAAGATTGTCATTGGGGCATCGTTTTTTTTTTTTTCTTAATTAAAAAAATGTCATTATAATAGAATTTATGCACGGATATAAACATTTTTCTTACAAAAATAAGTATGGTTTTGGTTCATCTAAATATACGTGTGCATAAATTTTATCATAATGACTTTTTGTTGTTGTAATTATATATGATGTTTTGAACTTAAAATGGTTTGTCAAATGATAAAAGATAAACTTTGTATGAGAGATCTTAAGTTCGAATTAGACTGAGACACTATCTTGAGTTAGAAGCATATTGATATATTTGAAATTTTAGTTTACAAATGGATGCACATCGAATTCACGACAGTAGTTTCTCTTGTACATTGAATCAGTTGATGTAATTAGTGACTAATAAGCAGTTTTTCATCCATTGTATACATAAATCAATCGAATTCAATATACATCCAAAAATAATGATAAAAAATGAAGTGTCATTTTTATTTTATGTTCTTGCTCTTTGATTGAATCTAAACTTCAAAATTGACTCAATCAAATTCTAAATGGAACTCATACATTGCACAATAACTTTGATTTTTTTTTTTTTTTTTACAAGCAAAGCAAATATAGTTTTAAACGGGAGCACGGGGTTAAACATGTTTCGTCTCTATATATTTTGTTTTGAAATTTGCTTGAAACTTTCGTCTCCACATTTTTTTTGTTATCAATACTAGTCATTAGTTTTAAGGGTTAAATATGTTTTTGATCCCTATAAATATATCAACTTTTCGTTTTAGTCCCTCTAAAATTTTCCTTCGATTTTTAGTCCCTATGAAATTTTCAATCTTCACTTTTGGTCCCTCTTTTAAAGTAAACTCATATGTAGAATTCATCTTATTTAATGAAATTTTCCAGAAAAATTCAAAATATTATAATAATCACTCCAAAAAAAATTCAGAATTTTTGAACAAAATATGAATTTTTATATCTTTTACGGTTAAAAATTCATATTTAATTTGTGTTTTGTTAAAAAATTCTAATTTTTTAAAGGAAATTTTTTTTAGAATATTTTACACATTTCTGCATAATTTCATTAAAAAATAGAAAATTTAAATTAAAAATAGGGACCAAAAGTAGTGATTGAAAATTTTATAGGGACTAAATGTTGAAGGAAAATTTTAGAGGGACTAAAATGAAAAATTGACATATTTATAGGGACCAAAAACATATTTAACCCTACTTTTAATTGGATAGCACTTAGATGACGTTGTAGTTGGTGATATTGACCAACCAGAGTGTCACATCTAGCTTTCTTCTTTCTCCCTCACAATGATATTTTGTTTTTTGTACACTTATGATATTGCAGTTACATTGATCAATGTCACCAATATCATCAACGACAATATCATCGAAATGTTACCGTTTTAACTAGAGTAACACATGTAAAAAAAAATATTTGGTAAATTTAAGGTGACCTCAATGGTCTAAATAATCACATAATCAATAGGTTACCCTTGCCACGTGGACTTTTGTTAGACGGATGCATGTCTCTATAATTTAAAGTGATAATTACCAAAATTATATAGCAATGAAAGTTTGAAGCAAATTTTGGTATAAACCATGTGATTTCAACCGCCATAGTTAACATGATATTTATGCATTTTGTAGGAAAAGTTAGATAAGTTGTGTCTCAAATGTTCATCAAGATTGAAGAATACTTCAAAACTGAGAAAATATTTGCACACCTTAGGAATATGCTTATTTCTATTTTTATTAGTCTATATATATATATAATAATCATTTTCATCTTAGGTCACGTATTTTCTGGCCATATATATCCATATCAGCATCAAATAAATCCACATGGGTATATCTTACTTTGACTAGGAAAATAATGACAAAGGACAAAAATATAAAACAATTATACTTCAAAACCCAAAAATTAAACTACGGAGGTGTATTGGATTAGGATTTTAAAGGACAATTTTTATTTAAAAAAGTCTTGAGGATTTTAAAAGATTTTGCAAGATTTTGATGACTTTGATGATTTTAAAAGACTATTAAGGATTTCAATGGATTTAATTCATAAGATTTTAAAGGATTTGAAATGATTTTATGGATTTCAAGAGATTTCAACAGATTTTATGAATTTTAAGAAATAATTGAACAAAATATCATAACACACTCTCTTTCACAAAATCTCAATAAAGACTCTTTTATTTATTTTATTTTATTTTTTACGGGAGAGCTAGAGCTACAAAATCTCAATAAAGACTCTTTTATTAATTATATTTTATTTTTTACGGGAGAGCTAGAGCTAGAGCTAGAGTTAGAGCTAGAGAGAGCGAGTGAAGGAATCAGAGAGAGAGAGAGGGGGGAGAGAGGTTTTTTACGGAAGAGCTAGAGAGAGAGAGAGAGAGAGAGGAAAAGAGAGAGAAGGGAGGAGAGAGGGAGATATAGTAAAATTAACAATCCTAAGAAATCTCATGTTTTCATGAAAGACTTTTTCATGCTAAAATTTCACTAGAAAATCCCACAAAATCCATCAAAATCTGATTTATTAAACAATCCTTCGAAATTTGAATGATTTTGAATACCACTAGACTTTTTTTTAAGTGATTAAGAGTCTTGATTGAATACCACAAGACTTTTTTTAAATGACAAAGAATCTTAATTGAATAACACAAGACTTTTTTTAAATTGAAAAGAATTTTGATTGAATACCACCACAAGACTTTTTTATGATAAAAAAGTCTTTTAAAATCCCTTAGAATCATGATTCAATACACCCCCTACATTTTCCACCGCAAAAGAGTGTGAGTGTAGTAGCTTATGCGTTACTAAAAAGGGCAAGATTCTTGTTTAGTCTATCGTAAGTTATGACTTTTTAATATTCTACTACAACTATATTTGTGAGATCATTATCAGGAAGAAAAAAAAAATCTAGAGTCAGACTACGGCCTTATTCCACTTTGCAAAATACTTTCTTCGATCCTATTTATAAAAAATATTTGATTTTTTTTATTTATTGCATAAATAATATACTTGGTCAATATTCTAATCCAAATACATCAATTATTCAATTAATTTAAAAAGTCAATTTTTCTTATAAATAGGACCGAAGATATAAAAAAAGTTTGCTAAACAAGTGTTACCAAAAACTCTAAGTATTTAAGATGGTTAAATTATTCTTAAAAAAACTAAATATTATAATTTTCATTGCATTAAATTTATAATTTTTAGGTTCTTAAAAAGTGGTATGGAGACGGCCGTCATTATTTCTTTCAAAAATTATTAAAGTATATGTGATGTCCAGGGTTCAAACCCCAACTACAAAAAAAAGATATTTGAATTTTTTTATTAACAATAATTATTACCATACTTTCACTTCACATTTTATAATTTTAGATGTAAGAAATAGTATATGTTATCAATTGTGATTTTGGATACCATTTTTGTTAGAAATATACATTATTTTATTTGAAGAAACCAAACTAGTCTCCCAAAATTAGCACAAAGAGAATCGAACATGAGATATTGAGAGAAACAAATTAAAGGTCCCAAGACAACAATATCAGACCAACTCAAATGAGTTAAAAATATAAAATAAGTTTTCTAAAAGACTTTAAGTTTAATTTTCTTTAATAATAAAATAAAACAATCAAATACAATATAATATAAGTGTTGGGTCACGAGGAGAGTCCGAGGGGATCTTTCATATCCAAACAAAGCAACCATATCCAAAACCTTAAGACAACGAGTTTATTAGTTTTCTTACTCATAAAGTGTTCAATATGCAATTTTCTATCTGATGTGGGACATATAACTTACACTTGCACACAACAATTTCTCTCTGAAGTGTGAGTCCATCAATTCATCATGCTCACTCCTCCTTAAGTTGTATCTCTTTCATCCGCACACAATTGCTCATGCCACCATTGCCGCTTCCAACACAACAACAACCAGTGCCTGGACACCAAGGAGTCGGTTGAACCATTTGTCGAACCTCGACTTTGATATCACTGTTAGGTCACGAGGAGAGCCAATTAATCACAACAAAACAACCACACAAGTGAAAGTAAACCATACTCTTACTCAAAATTTTAAGAAAATAAGTTTATGAGTGCGTTCAACCTTCACTTTTATATCCGATGTGAGACATATTAGTTGCACACAACATTAAGTTCCTAAAATTAATATGATTTTACAATCAATATAAACTAAATCAAAATTGTTAGGATTTCACAATCAAATATTTAAAAGATTTTAAATGACTTTAAGTTTCGTTTTCCTTAATTAATAAAATGTATCAACAAGTACATACTTCAATTGGATCCAGATTTCAATCCATTAATAACAAAATAAATCAACCACACAAAACAACAACAAATTTAAAAAAATGACTAAGTTGTAATAATCTATCCAATTGAAGCACTACTAATCTGAAACGCAATGGGCTGTGAAAATAACCTTTGCATGTAACGAAACGCAGTGGCGTATGGTAGTTGCCAAGTCATCATGCAATACAGGTGGAATGTAGTAGTAATCCATCACACACAGTATGTTCGGTCACGTGCTAAGGTGTTGATGTTTAGGTTAACATCACGTGCTTCCTCGGATACCTCTAGAAATATTCATTTCATTTTTTCATTCATTCATAAACTCCAATTGAATGTGTGCCAGTTGTGTATCTATTCATCCATACGCTCTTCCCCATAAAATTTACACACCATTCCAGTCTGTCACCTCTCTCAACGTCTCTCTCTCCATAATTTCACCCATCTTTTCCCAATTCTACCCTCAATCTCTTTTTCATATTTCATTGCACTTATCCGTTTACAAGGGTAGTTTTGACATTTACACCACCTAAAACCCATGTTTGAAATAATCCAACTGGCCAAAGCTGTCATGCTTTTGTCACATAGCTACCCCCACAAAAACCTTCACTTATTTCCACAAAGGTTTACACTTTCTTCTTCTGCCTTGTCTCTCTAAAACACATCTCTTTTACATCACTCCCCCACCTCACTTCAATCACTTGCTTCTCACGCCTCTTCAAAAATAGTCAAAATAGTATAAAATACACATTCAATATCTGCGCGTGTAAAACACTTTAGGTTATTCACGTGTGAATGTTTAAAAAAAAAAACAGTGTACCGAATAAGGGTCCCTCTTTATCTTGCTTACTAGACAAGCCGTGGCTCGTAAATGCCAGTGAGGCTAACCACTTCCCACGCATAAAAGTCACTCTTTAATTACTCACTCTTTCTCACCAAGCTTCACCACTATTTACAATTTTCAACAGTTAAAATATTTTCTTTTAAAATTTTAATCAATAAAAAATTCCATAATTTAATACCCCACCTGGCTACCACTATATAAACCTCTCTTCACACAACCTCAAATCACACACACAATCTTACAACCTTCTTACATTTCCCATCAATCTTCTTACAAAAAGATCCGTTGCATTTTTTGTTCACGATTTTAAAAATGGCTTCTAGTTTTCAATCTCTACTCAAATTCTTTCTTCTTATCTCAATTTTTTACCTTTCTTCAGCTGCTAGAAACTTGAACGAGCTTGTTCAAGATCAATCTCAACTTCTTCATTACCATAATGGTCCATTACTCTATGGTAAAATCTCAGTAAATTTAATCTGGTATGGTAACTTCAAACCATCACAGAAAGCTATAATTACTGATTTTTTCACCTCACTTTCTTCACCATCTTCATCAAAACCAAACCAACCTTCAGTTTCAGCATGGTGGAAAACAACTGAAAAATACTACCATCTCACCTCAAAGAAAAAATCTACCCAGCTTTCACTTTCCTTAAACAAGCAAATTCTCGATGAGAATTACTCATTAGGAAAATCCTTAACAAACAAAAACATTATCCAATTAGCTTCCAAAGGTGAACACAAAGATTCCATCAACGTTGTACTAACATCCTCTGATGTTTCTGTAGAACGTTTTTGTATGGACCGATGTGGCACACACGGTTCTTCTTCTTCATTGGTACCCAGAAAAGGCAAGGTTGCAAAATTTGCTTACATTTGGGTTGGAAACTCAGAAACACAGTGTCCAGGGCTATGTGCTTGGCCATTTCACCAACCAATTTACGGTCCACAAAGCGCACCATTGGTTGCACCAAACAACGATGTAGGGCTTGATGGAATGGTGATAAACTTGGCTAGTCTTTTAGCTGGAACAGCAACAAACCCTTTTGGAAATGGTTACTTTCAAGGTCCTTCTGAAGCTCCTCTTGAAGCCGCTTCAGCTTGTCCTGGTGTTTATGGCAAAGGTGCTTACCCTGGTTATGCTGGTGATTTGCTTGTTGATTCTACTACTGGTGCTAGTTTCAATGCTCATGGTGATAATGGAAGAAAGTATCTTCTTCCTGCTTTGTATGATCCTTCTACATTATCTTGCTCTACTCTCGTTTGAAGGACTTAGTTACTTTCCACTGGCAGTGTAGAATGTTGTTGTACAAATAAGAAATTATGTAGGATTAATTCATTTAATTTTTTTATAATGCAGATTTTGTAATGATAAACAAGCAAATGTACTTTTGTTTGCTTTTTAAAAAAATATATTAGTACTATTTTTAGTAGATTTATTAACTCTGGTTTGAAATTTGATTTTGATTTTAATTTCAATTCCAATCTATGATTGTTTGTGGGGTTGTGGGGATAAAGATGAAACTAGTTTTGGGACAGAGCTTTGTGGATTCAAGATTGGGTCCAATGCTTTATTAACAACACTTGTCGAGTTCTAGTATTGGTTTTTAATTACTGTTTGGTCCAAGTGGGAATTGGGATACCTAATAGTAATAGTAATAGTACTAGTACTTCATTGCAATTTGCAAGAAGCAAGATAAACTATGTTCTTCTCTGTTTAAAATAGTGTTCTTTTTTAGCCAAAGTGAGGAATCTCGAAGCAATAAGAAATTATCACCACTTCCACTTGGACAAGTAGTGATTAAAATTAATGTTATCTTTCAAGGTATGGTTTAGATAAATCCTTCATGATAATGTCTTGTTAGTAAAAAAATAATAATTAGTAGACAAATGCTAAAAATTAATATGTGAATCACGGATATCTTGATATCCCAATTCAAACAACTAGACTACCCTTTCGGGACAATATTCTTGATTCTGTGAATTGATACCTTTTTTTTCTTTTTCTTTTCCATTAAGTGAACAATACCTTCTGGAAAAGAAAATCTAATTCATTCCATTAAAAATAAGAGTATATAAGAAGGTGCATAAAAATAACTGTCATGGGCAACCGTTACAAAGTCTTGAGCATATTAGCCTCGCTAAAAAATCAAATAAGAGTTTTTTTTTTTTTAAGGAAAAAAATCAAATAAGAGTTGTTACACGAAAAAGTTAAGGTTAAATTTCATTTTTGGTCCCTTAACTATTTAGGTAGTATTGCTTTGGTTCTTTAATTAAAATTTGATTTATTTTGATCCTTTAACTTCTATCCGTTACACATTTTCGTCATTTCCGTTAAGAGATCAAAATAAATCAAATTTTAATTAAGGGACTAAAGCGATACTACCTAAATATTTAAGAGACCAAAAATGAAATTTAGCCAAAAGTTAACTACTACGACAATTGTGTATACATCCTTATAAGTTCTAATTATACTATTGTTTTGCATTATTTAACCTTGCTTAAATTTATTTTCTCCTATTTCAATCTTATGAAATGAAAGTAGACTCTAACCCGTACATCAGGGTTTTGTAGAGTTTTATCTGTAAGTATTAAAGTGGCTATATTATTAATTTTAGAGTTACATTTAAAGTCATAGAAACAATCAAACTAAGTAATGATTGAGAATGGTCGACATGCAAAATCTCAACAAAATAAATTAAAAATATTAGTTTGTATCAACAAAAATGAATATGGAATCAAAGTCATAAATTAAATTTTGTGAAAGTAATCAAACATGAAAATAAACACAATAAAAATGAGTGTTAGTGGCTTAAAAAAGCCTTTAGGATTACATATCCATTTTAGAAGCAATAATTTTTCAATAAAAATGTTATTGGTCTAGTGGTAAAAACTCTAAGGGTTGTTATGGGTAGACGATTCAATTCCTAGCAAAACTATTTTTTCAAAAAAATTATTTAGACTCGCCAAAAAGGGCGGGATTAGGGTTAAACAGGTTGATTGGGGACTGTCTAACATTTATATATACTAGACTCTTGACTGGTGCTACCGTACGGGTCATACTACGTAGAAGTTAATCGAATCAATCGCAATCATGTAAACATATATAGTTATTAGAAGTTTTATAACAATTTAAAAATGAGGGTGAAAATGTTTGCCATCTTAGCAAGTGAAAGAAAAAGTTAATTTTGCTAAAAGAATAGAATAGTTGTATTCTCACAACTAATTGATATTTATATTGGTAAGTTGAATTTGAAAGTTTTAATGTGAATGGTCATAGTCTTCTATTGGTAATAATTACTATTCATTACAACCATAAAAGTAATTACTGCATAATCCTTTGTAATGCATTATGACGTTTCCAATTCCAAAAGCTGTTAGTGTCAATCGTAAATACCAATAGTTGACATTTTAGCGTGGACATTGGTTTACTACTTTACCATATATTCATGACCTGAAATTTCGATATTTGAAATTTGACTTTATACATGGATGACAGTCTATTTCAAATTCGATCAGCAGTAACTACGTGGTAATTTTTCTTTTATTCTTCATGAAATATCATTAAGTTCCATAAATATCATTACTAACCTCTTCTATTTCGTATGAGCAATAAGTTTCTTTTATTCACAATGAAACATCATTAAGTTTCATAAATATTTGAAATTTGATTTGTTACATGGATGACAGTTGTCGCGTCATTTTTTGGAGATCAAGGCTATTTGATTAGCTTTTGACTCACTAATTATTTCACGACTGAACATTTAATTTTATTATGAAAAGGGGGAAAAAGTTCAAACAACCCCATATTGAAAAGATTTTGGGTTCGGGGGTTAGTTACATAAAGGGAAGGTACTAGCACCCTTTATGTCCGTAGTACTCTACGGGAACCTCTTGGTTTTTATTTAATTTTCATGCTATAACTTGCTTGCTTATTTTGAAAAGAAGGAATTAAAGTGGAAAAATAAAGACCTAAATATCTACATTTTTTATTGATTTGGAAGGACATGGTCCTCTGCCTACGTACCCGTGAGGGATCAAAACCTCGTAGTTCGGGGTAGAAAACGACGTTTGATTGGTTTTGTGTTTTTTATTAGTTTTGAAAAAAGGTTTTAAAAGGAAAAGCCAAGTGGCAAAATAAGAATTGGTTTGTATTTTTTTTAAAAGAAAATGACTTAAAGTAGATTTAAAGTTGATTGCAATTTGATTTATGAAAGAAATAAAATAAAAACGATCACTTGATTTGGATCAAGGTTTGTTTATGAAAACGTTTTTGTGATTTTGGTTATATTTGGAATAAGATAGAACTAACGGAGCATAAAGAATAAAAAGCGCGGCTACCCTAAGTTAGAAATATAAAATCTATGACTATTACATAAAAAGCCTATTTACATTCTAAGGTCTGCAATAAAAATTAAAATGCTAAAAAAAATAAATAAATAAATACGAAAAGGAATAAGGAAAAATAAAAAAAAATGGTCCAAACACAAGGTGGGGTGCAGTAGTAAACAGGGGTGTGCAGAAAGCAGAAAAAGGAACTGGGCTTAAGGAACCGAAGCGGGTCGTGGGTCATGGGTCATGGGTCGAACCGGTTTGAGGAGTATATAAGGGTTGTAAACCCTAAATTTCCTCATTTCTTCTCCCTCCTTCTCTCTCTTCCGTCTCCTTCTCTCTCTAGCTCTCTGCCCTCTCTCTTCTTCTCCGGCGGAAAGGGTGGGTTCCGGCGGCGGCGCCACCACGCCGGAACCCTAAATTAATTTTTTTGCTTTTTTTTTTTCCGCCTATCTTCTTCTACTTCCTTTTCTACGCCTATTTCTAACCTTGAAACCTACAAAAACGAGACTTAAACCCCTAGATCTACAAAAACAGCAAAGCAAAAAAATACCTATTTCTCCTTTTGTTTTTGAGGCCTGGTGCCGTTTTGATTTCGTCTTTATTCCTTGCTGTTGTGCGTGTGTGTCCGGCTTGCGTGCGCGAACGGCTGTCTTTGTGTGCGCCTCTGTGTGTGTTTGTGTGTGTCGTGTGCGCTGCTGTGTGTGTCGCTTATGTTGGTGTTGCGGTTCTGTGCGATCCTTTTTCTCTGTTTCTCGTGTGCTCTGCTGTGTTCTGTTGTGTCTTTCTTGTGTTGTGCAGGTCTCTTTTTATAGTGCTGGGCTGAGGTTAGGGTTTGTTTAAAATCCGCAGAAATTAGGTGATTGGGATGGAATCGGATTTGGATGAAAGATGGAGACGCGTTTGTTTTACTGGATTTGCTTCAGAGGAAGCGTGAACTGGATTTGGACTAGAACAGCATACGCGTGATGCTGTTATCTTGAACCTGGACACTTTTGGATTTTTTGGACTTTTTGGGACTTAAAGAAAAAAGAAAAATTAATAATAAAAGGATAATGTCTACATTTTTGGTTTTAAATAAAAAGAAAAATTTAAAATGGGAATAAAAGAAATTTAATCTAACTTGGACTAAAATTAAAATTAGAATTCTAAACTAAAAATTTAAAAGATGGAAATAAATAATTAAAGACTGAGAGAAGAGGGCCCGATTCGGAACTTTATGAGGTATTTTAAAATACCTCCCTGCCGAATTTTTTGTCACTGAAATGTGGGTCTGGTCCGAGTTCGGAGACGTGTATCAGTGGGACCTTAGGTCAAAAATTGGGGTATGACAGATGCCCCTATTTAAGTTTCTTCGCTTAGAGATTCGAAGGTAAAATCTTTGACTCGACGAGGCGAAGAGACTTAAATACAAAAGTGCACCAATTTTGACCTAAGATGTTTATGAATGCTCATGATTTAATTATGAATGCATGATGACAATGACGGCTCGACTGGAATGAAAAGACACTGGGATACCCAAATTCTTCGAAGAAAGGGATCCGACTTTACTGGGGAACCTGGTTTCACTGGGGAAAATGGTTGTTCCTTATCGTCTCGATATCTCGAAACAAAGTGCAATGGTTCAGGCTCCAATGTCCGTTTGTGGACTTGGTTTTGAAAATGAAATAATAGAAAGATACAAGCTATTTGTTGGTTGAAATTGGCCACTTGTTGCAGGCTGTTCGTTGGTTGGAACTGGTCGCCGGGCATAAAGATAACAGATTGACATGAGTTGTTCGTTGGTTAGAACTGGTTACTCGAAAGAAAGTAGACATAAGCTAATCGTTTGTTGGAATCGGTCGCTTGAAACATAAGTTGTTCGTTGGTTGGAACTGGTTACTCGTTATAAGGTAAAGAGATAGATACAAGCTGTTCGTTGGTTGGACTTGGTCGCTTGAAACATAAGTTGTTCGTTGGTTGGAACTGGTCACTTAAAATAAAGACACAAGCTGTTCGTTGGTTGGAACTTGGTCGCTTGAAATAAAAACACAAGCTGTTCGTTGGTTGGACTTGGTCGCTTGAAATGTTTGATTGGTGACATCTCTGGAACAGCTACGCTGGGGATGACGTTTCGGAATTTGGCATTGATTAGTGACATAACTAGCACGGCTATTTCCGGGTATGACATTTTGAAATTGAAATTGAAATAGACATTGATTAGTGACATAATTAGCACGGCTTTACGCCGGGGATGACACTTTTGAAATTGAAGTTGAAATGGAAGACGCTCATTTGTAGAAACTTGCGGCTTGACACAATGGTAAGCTTTGACTGATGCAATTATGTGTGAATTGATGTTATGCATATGTCGTGTACGCATAAACGTATGATTATGTGAAAATATTGGTGAATGCATGATTGTATGAATGTATGGATATATGAATGTACATGACACGTGAATCGATGAACCGAGACAAGACAGGTAAGGTGGGAGTCGGACCGACATTGCATTACAAACAACTCGGCAACCTTCCTTGGAGATGATATTATTGTGAGCAAAACGAGCCGTTGATGGTGTAAGAACCTGGCACTAGGTAGCCACCGATGCCTCCTGGGGGGTGAGCCCATTATTGATGAAAGAAGTCGGGAAGAAGTCGCCATTTGTAAACCGGCACAGAGTGTCCTTCCATTGGTATGCTTCAGCAGTCATGCCTTTTGTTTTATTGAAAAATCCCTAATTTTTGCCTGGACCGCCTTTTCGGGTTTTCAGTCCACCGGGAATATTTTTTTGTTTTGCCCCTAATTTTTGCCTGGACCGCCCTTTCGGGTTTTCAGTCCACCGGGACGCTCTCTGTTGCCTAAGTCGCCTTTTCAGGTTTTCAACTTAGCGAGCTTCTTTGTATTATTTTTTTGTATTTTTTGACTGTGACAGCATTTTGTTCAAAGTATAGGACCTCTCCATAGTACTTAGTCATGTTTCTTTTTCGGAGTGTAACCGTTATCGAGGCGGATGCTGATGTATACTTCACCTACTCACGAGTTCAAAGAGAATGTGTTTGTTGTTCACACTTTTCAAGAGATGTAAAAAAAGTTTTGTATTTTGAAATTTTTTTGCTTTAAGAAGAAATTATGCAAATAGAATAAATGAGAGTTCCAAATAAATGGGCACAGGCTCAAGTTTGATGAATTGAGTGGTGACCTGCCAAGGGCATGGCTCCACGGATTTTTGAAAATTTTGGAAAAATGGTAAATGTAATGGGAATGGTACATTGAACACAATAATCACTATTCTCCCTAACAACTTTGAATGCCCCTGTTCCGAGTCTTTGATCTGTAGATGCTTCGAATCGGAGGTCTTTTGATAGCTGGATGCCCCAAGTGGATTGTGCCCGACCAGATGCAGTTACTTTGTCTTTTGATCCTTAACTTTTGCATAGATCGCCCTTTGGGGTTTTCAATCTATCAGGATAACCATTTTTGTTCATGTCTCTAACTTTTGCCTGGACCGCCCTTTTGGGTTTTCAGTCCACCGAGACGCTCATTTTTGCCTAAGCCGTACTTTAAGGTTTGCGACTTATCGAGCTTTATTATTTTTTTTTTTTTACAAAGTATTTCTTGACCGCACCGGCATTCATAGGAAGTGCGAGTTTGTCATCCATAGTTGGAGAAGCTATTGCACGCGATCTTTCATAGTTAGGCGTCCACTTGCCCCTGGAGTCTGATTGGAAATATAGTATCCTTTTGAGCACAAAGTCTCATTCTTGAATTTCACGGGGACGAACCTTCTTGTTGGAAGTTTGTTTTCAAACTTTTTTGACATGATTGTACAAGGTCGTCATGCATTTTAAGTTTGTTCAAGCTTGGACTTTGACATAACTCCTATTGTTGGGACTTTGATCGTGCGGGAAGCATCACCTCCCTGTTGTATACTTGAGGGAAAGAGGGGGAATGCCCCTGTTGAAATGTGTACTGAAGCACGATATCCGAGCAAAGCGAATGGTAGCACCTCGAACTAGTCTTTGTAAGTGAGTGCCATCTTCTGGATTATCTTCATGATTTTTGTTTGGTAGCTTTGATGGCTAGATGCCCCAGTAGGCGAGAGATCTTGTCATGAGTCTCTTCATTCATGTCTCTTTCAGCTTCGGATACAAGGAACTCAAAGTTGGAAGAGAGTACATGGTAAATGTGTTCAACGGGTTTATTAATGCATGATTTATTGTTGATTTTGACAAGTAAGTATAAGTTATGATTATGCAGATATTTGAGAATGATTAAAGAAAGATTTTTTGGTTTTTTGTATTACCATTTTCCAAGAAAAAGCACAAAATAAAAGCAAAGTCGGGATCAAAAACGACCTTTTTATTAATGATGACAATTTCTTAAAGTAAAAAGCCCTACACCAGTTCACTTTCATCTCGGGCGGGACGAAAGGATGTTTTTTGAAAAGGTAGTAAACAAACAAACATATCACTAGAAACAAATCGAGTAGCAGGAGAAGACATAAACATCAACCCAATTGCAGTTACACACTCGGATTCAATTCCTCGAAATGCAACACATTGTCGTCGATCAGCTTCTGGACTTCAATTTCCTAGGAGAAACAGTGCTCAACGTCATGACCTTGTGCCCCTTGATGGAAGGTGCAAGAGAGATCCTGTCTCCACCTAGTCGGCAATTTCTTGGGTATTGTTGACCAGTCGTCCTTCTCGGACTCCTTCTTCCAATTGTACACCCATACCAACCATCTCAGCAAAGTTCTTGGGCGTGCTTCCGACCATCTTCTTGTAGTAGAACTGATTGAGAGTTTTTAAGAAGAGCTTGGTCATTTCTTTCTCTTCTACACGCGGGCTGACTTGGGCAGCGGTATCCCTCCATCGCTGGGCATACTCCTTGAACGTTTCCTTGCTCTCTTGAGTCATAGCCTGAAGATCACTTCGGTCCGGCGCCATATCCATGTTATAACTGTATTGCTCCACAAAAGCTTCACATAGATCACGAAAAGTTTGGATTCTCGTTTTCTCTAGATTCGTGTACCATTTTGAGGCGGGACCAGCCAGACTTTCTTGAAAGTAGCAAATGAGGACCTGATCGTCTCGAGCATATGCATACATCCTTCTTACATACATTTTCAAATGTTCCTCGGGGCAGGAGTTCCCTTTATACTTCTCGAAATCGGGGATCTTGAACTTGTGAGGTATCTGGATATTCGGCACCAAACAGAGATCGTAAGCGGTCTTTCCAAATTTTCCTCTCTCGCGGAGAGCCCTCACTTCTCGATGCATTTCGTCATATTTTTCCCGCAAGTCATTCATTCTATCATCAGGCTCCATGTTCCCTGAATGGAAGATGGGTTCTTCATTTTGTGGAATGGTATGCATCATAGGTGTTGAATAAGTCATGACAACTAGAGGAGCTCTTACAGGAAGCGGAGGAACATGAGTTGCATATTGATGAGTAGGCATCTGAGTTTCAGAAGCAATAGGGCGGAATACTTCACTGAGACAAATAGGGACACTCCAAGGACGATCTTTTGGCCTAGAATTTGGGGAAGTACTGACAGGTATCGTCCATTCAGGAAAAATAGAGACAGTTGCTTCGGCTTGAGTGCTGATAGGGGGAGGAGGAGGTGGTGGTTGATTATGTGCAGCCGTCAATGCTTTCATCAATTCAGTCATTTCATCCATCTTAGTTCGCATGACTGCCACCTCCTCACGGAGCAATTGGTTTTCTTGTTTGAGAAACTTCATCCTTTCTTCATGATTGTTCGAGTGTTGTAAATGCGAGTGAGTTTCAGACGAGGATGCCATGACTCTTTGAGATGGACTGACCTTTAGTAGAAAAGACACAGTGTAAGACTCTGACTTGAAACTATGAATGCAAATGATGCATGCTTATGCAAAAACAGACATGTTCCTTCTTCTTTTTTTTTGAAGGACTTGTCAAAGTAATTGTAAACTTGATAAGGAACATTGTTTTATTTAAAAATTGTAAAGACGTTGCAATTGGTTCCCTTTCAAAAGTAAGAACGAAACCAAGGAAAAAGTTCTTAACAAAAGCTAAAGCTTTTTTTGAAGTTTTGGGTTTCTTGGTGTTCCTTCTTACAAGGACCATATCTTTGATGTTTACGAAAACTTATCTAAGTCCTTCGATATTTTGATGGAAAAAAAGTTTTTTTATGGATGAATGCATGTATGCATGATCATGCATGGTGAGGTTAAGTCCACAATGTTGGAGCTTAGGGTAACAATGCCATTTGGTAAGGACTATGGTTTCATTTGTACCTGTATCACGGGTTCTACCAAGTTCCCAAAGTCATTAACCACTTCCGAATATTATCGGGTTACAAGACTACTCTTGATCCAATAAGATTCGTAGGAAAGTTTCGTTTGAGTGTAATATCGCGTATCAACTAATTCAAGACTACTCTTGATTAGCCACCGCACTACGTCCTAAAAGGCCAAGATGGGTTTAAGGTAACTAAAGGTCCTCAACTTTGACGGTCACTTGAAAATACGATGCCAACACGACTACTCATGTCAACATAAAATTACTTCCAAGATCCCTCCATTGAGTGGGGTTGTACCACATGAACCCAAACACGAGACTTGACTCTCGGAAAGGCACTTTGGTTATACCACCGTCCTATCTTATGTTTCTCTCAAGCCCGGGTGTAGGACTTATCTCACCACTCATGTTTAAGAGAAAAGAGGAGAAAGAAAAGAGAAGATATGTACAACTATTTCCATCTTTTTGTTTTTTGTTTTTGTTTTTTTTTGTTTTAAGCAAGTTATAGCATAGAGAATTAAATAAGGCCAAGTTAGGCTCAACCCTCTTTAGGGGGTATCCCCAGTGAAGTCGCCATTTCTGTCGCGTCATTTTTTGGAGATCAAGGCTATTTGATTAGCTTTTGACTCACTAATTATTTCACGACTGAACATTTAATTTTATTATGAAAAGGGGGAAAAAGTTCAAACAACCCCATATTGAAAAGATTTTGGGTTCGGGGGTTAGTTACATAAAGGGAAGGTACTAGCACCCTTTATGTCCGTAGTACTCTACGGGAACCTCTTGGTTTTTATTTAATTTTCATGCTATAACTTGCTTGCTTATTTTGAAAAGAAGGAATTAAAGTGGAAAAATAAAGACCTAAATATCTACATTTTTTATTGATTTGGAAGGACATGGTCCTCTGCCTACGTACCCGTGAGGGATCAAAACCTCGTAGTTCGGGGTAGAAAACGACGTTTGATTGGTTTTGTGTTTTTTATTAGTTTTGAAAAAAGGTTTTAAAAGGAAAAGCCAAGTGGCAAAATAAGAATTGGTTTGTATTTTTTTTAAAAGAAAATGACTTAAAGTAGATTTAAAGTTGATTGCAATTTGATTTATGAAAGAAATAAAATAAAGACGATCACTTGATTTGGATCAAGGTTTGTTTATGAAAACGTTTTTGTGATTTTGGTTATATTTGGAATAAGATAGAACTAACGGAGCATAAAGAATAAAAAGCGCGGCTACCCTAAGTTAGAAATATAAAATCTATGACTATTACATAAAAAGCCTATTTACATTCTAAGGTCTGCAATAAAAATTAAAATGCTAAAAAAAAAAAATAAATAAATACGAAAAGGAATAAGGAAAAATAAAAAAAAATGGTCCAAACACAAGGTGGGGTGCAGTAGTAAACAGGGGTGTGCAGAAAGCAGAAAAAGGAACTGGGCTTAAGGAACCGAAGCGGGTCGTGGGTCATGGGTCATGGGTCGAACCGGTTTGAGGAGTATATAAGGGTTGTAAACCCTAAATTTCCTCATTTCTTCTCCCTCCTTCTCTCTCTTCCGTCTCCTTCTCTCTCTAGCTCTCTGCCCTCTCTCTTCTTCTCCAGCGGAAAGGGTGGGTTCCGGCGGCGGTTGGCCGGCCGGTGCGGCGGCGCCACCACGCCGGAACCCTAAATTAATTTTTTTGCTTTTTTTTTTTTGCCTATCTTCTTCTACTTCCTTTTCTACGCCTATTTCTAACCTTGAAACCTACAAAAACGAGACTTAAACCCCTAGATCTACAAAAACAGCAAAGCAAAAAAATACCTATTTCTCCTTTTGTTTTTGAGGCCTGGTGCCGTTTTGATTTCGTCTTTATTCCTTGCTGTTGTGCGTGTGTGTCCGGCTTGCGTGCGCGAACGGCTGTCTTTGTGTGCGCCTCTGTGTGTGTTTGTGTGTGTCGTGTGCGCTGCTGTGTGTGTCGCTTATGTTGGTGTTGCGGTTCTGTGCGATCCTTTTTCTCTGTTTCTCGTGTGCTCTGCTGTGTTCTGTTGTGTCTTTCTTGTGTTGTGCAGGTCTCTTTTTATAGTGTTGGGCTGAGGTTAGGGTTTGTTTAAAATCCGCAGAAATTAGGTGATTGGGATGGAATCGGATTTGGATGAAAGATGGAGACGCGTTTGTTTTACTGGATTTGCTTCAGAGGAAGCGTGAACTGGATTTGGACTAGAACAGCATACGCGTGATGCTGTTATCTTGAACCTGGACACTTTTGGATTTTTTGGACTTTTTGGGACTTAAAGAAAAAAGAAAAATTAATAATAAAAGGATAATGTCTACATTTTTGGTTTTAAATAAAAAGAAAAATTTAAAATGGGAATAAAAGAAATTTAATCTAACTTGGACTAAAATTAAAATTAGAATTCTAAACTAAAAATTTAAAAGATGGAAATAAATAATTAAAGACCGAGAGAAGAGGGCCCGATTCGGAACTTTATGAGGTATTTTAAAATACCTCCCTGCCGAATTTTTTTCACTGAAATGTGGGTCTGGTCCGAGTTCGGAGACGTGTATCAGTGGGACCTTAGGTCAAAAATTGGGGTATGACAACAGTCAAATTCAAATTCGATTAGCAATAAATACGTGGTAATTTTCATTTTATTCTTTATGAAATATCATTAAGTTCCATAAATATCATTACTTTTTTCTTCACCAAATGCATTAATTGAGATGACTTTGTATATACTAACAATACTCCTATCTTGCACAATTAACGTGTCTCTTTAAAAAGACATCCTTGCACGTAAATGTGAGTATCAAAATAATATTCACTACTTGTTAACAGAATCGCACATAGCCTTGCACTGCTTGATTTAAAATTACATCATAAAGACAAATGGAGAGAATCAAAATAAGTGTCATCACCGTAAATAAAGGAAACATAAAAATTAACAAAAAATATATTGACCAACATTTTGTTAACCATTTGATATCCTTATTTGAAATGTCGTTCATAGCATGATTTTCGTGATCTATATAATATTTTTTGCTGAAGGCAAGTGATGCACCAAAATCAGAGACAAAGGTTTTTGGCAACATAAATGCACCCTGGAAAACATATATATTCGAAATTAGTAAATGAAAAAAAAATGATCAAATGAACTTTTAATTCGAAATGTCGCATCTATAAAAACAAAGTATCAGTAATCTTGCACTCACATCTGTTACACGGAACTCAAGTCGAAGAGTTCTATATTGAACTCGCAATCTGTTAACAAACTTGTCCAAATCAGTTATAGGATTTGAATCTAATGGAGCTGAAAAAGATCAAAGATTCAAAGAAATTAGTACAAGTTGAAAAATATATATGAAACGAAACATAAGAGATCAAGAAAGAAGATGAAACATGGTTAGATTTTGCCGTGTTATTTGTATCCTTCAAGCAGTGCAATGCTAAGAGAGTTGGTGCATCACTTTCCATTGTTAAGTCTAAACTGTTTGGACATAAAAATGATGATAGGAGAGGATAATGGGAATGCAATTGTTAATATATATGGAAGATTATGAGATCTACAGCTGATATGTAGGGGTGGTTGACTGAGTTGATTAACATTAATACATGAAAGGTTATGAGATCTACGGCGGAGATGATGGGAGTGGTTGATTGACTTGATTAGCATTAACTACGTATTAAGGATGGAAAATGAGGATGATTAGCACTATTTTCAATTGCCATTATGACATTTCTGTATGAGAGAGAAAATGAGGAGTTTGAAAATAGAGTTTGAATCAACGGCTGTGATTAAGTGTGTGGTTGAGAGATTAGATTAGCAATAATTACCTACTTAGGAGGGAAAAATGCAAGGGATCAGGGCAAAGATGCCAGCTCATCAAGTCTAGCTTGGTTTAAGTTTGTTATGAGATCTACGGCTGAGACGTAGGGGTTGTTGATTGACTTGATTAGCAATAACTACGTCTTCAATTGCATTAAAAATGTGTTATTCGTTTTCAATTGACATTAACGGGTGTGATCAAATGTGAAAATAGAGTTTGAATCAACGGGTGAGATTAGATTACCAATAAATATATGTTTAGGAGGGAAAATGCTAGGAATTATGATAAATTAAGAGAAACATGTTTGCTAACCAAGTCTAACTTTTATAATAAAAGATTAAGATATCAGGTCATACTAGCACTTTTTTAAATTCCTAGGAAGAAATTTAATTTATCTCAATTTGTCATATTTATGTCATGACTTAAAGTCCATCCCACAATATTTCGAAGTATTGTCTGTTTTAAATAGAAAATCTTTCAAGGTTTTTATTCTTAATAAAAAAACTCGGTAAAAAATATTTCACAGTTTTTTTCCTTCTTCTGAAATACTATTTACATGATTATTTTTTCTTTCTTATAGAAAATAATCAAAATTGAATTTCTTGGGATCAATATTTTTTTGAAGTCTTGCAATTAGGACTTTGATAGCCTTTCGATCGGTCTTAATCAGAAGACCCAAAAACTTCTAATTTTTACTTGTATTTCATAAATGTGTCCGACCTTAATCTAACAA
Source organism: Medicago truncatula (assembly GCF_003473485.1). Taxonomy (NCBI): domain Eukaryota; kingdom Viridiplantae; phylum Streptophyta; class Magnoliopsida; order Fabales; family Fabaceae; genus Medicago; species Medicago truncatula. Next base: position 37,304,373 of record NC_053044.1, read on the forward strand.
CCACCAATGTGTGATCGTATGTATTCATGAGTTTATTAAGTCTAAGCAAATCTAGGTCCATAATATTTTCAATATACTTATAAGACACAATAGAATATTAATTGCACCTTAATACAATTAATTGGAATTAAGGCAACAAACCCGCCACACCTTGATTGATTAAACCACCAACTAGAGAGAAAGAAAAAAAACTTCTAATTGAATACATGAACAATTACATGTTACACTTATACTTTCCCAAATAAGAGGTTTCGACCAAGATGATCATGATATTGGAGAAGTTGAACTTGATTTCAGGAAAAGAATTGGAGTTTTCAATTCATGATATAACTAAGTCTTAATAAAAGAAAAATTAGATGGTCTGCTATCAGCTTGAGGATTAATCACATATCTTTACTAGGTCTGTATGTTGTCTTATTCATTGTGAAGACTTCCTAAAGTCAATACTTTGGACTTGATGTATCCTATTATGGCCAAACAGAGGCCACTCAATGTTCATGTAAAGAAATTATGGGAGGTCGTTACGGTCGTTGTTGCTTATGTTTTTGTCGTGAGATGTACTTCCACTTCCTATTTATGTTTACTCTATTTATTTTCTCTCTCTGCAGTACTCCTTTTGAGTTGCATGACGACAACTATGTGCTCAAAGCAATGAAATTTGGTGATAAAGCAGAGTTATATGGTTATAGTTGGAGGGGAAGGTTCTAGCATGCATCTGTCATAGGTTCCTCCTTTAGCTTCAAGCGTGTCAACCAGGCCTCCAACACTACCTCCACTCCCTCCTCCAAGAGGACATATGTAAGTGTAATTATTGAACTTAATTTTTATTTGATTTCGACATACAAATGATGTAAAGTGTTGCATTGTTGTTCTTGTAGTGTTATGCTATATGCGCTTGTGCAGCTATAAGCCCTTAATTTAGTTGTTTATCCAAACAGGGTGATGGTCATGTCAATAAGTGCTATTAATGAGGACTTGTTGTCGTTGTTATTAACTTTTGTTAGTATTTGTATAACGTTTTGTTTACTGGATCAGGGAAATGTTGGTTTGATTTTCACAAAAGGCGACTTGAAGGAAGTGAGTGAAGAAGAGGTTGCTAAGTACAAGGTGGAGTTCCTCAAATCTCAGACCTCTTTCTTCCAGGTTTGTTATCATCTTCTTTTAAACATCGAGATTTACTGTTGTGAATGTCAAACTTATGTTTATTCTCCACTTTAGGTGCTCAACATCCCAACCAAGATTAACAAGGGTATTGTCAAAATCATTACCCTTGTGGAACTCATTAAGAAAGGAGACAAAGGTTGGATCTTCCGAAGCTGCATTGCTTTCCAAGTTAAGCATTAGGCCCTTTTCTTATGGGCTTGTGCTTGTGGTCCTTTCTATTTATGATAATGGTTCAATGTTTAGCCCTGAGGTTCTTTACCTCACTGAAGATGACCTTGTTGAGAAGTACTAAAATTAGTACTCACAATATTCCCATATTTCTTATTTGTTGATTTTGTTAAATGCAGGACCCAAGTAAACTTGCTGTGGCTGTTGTTGCTGCCCCAGCTGCTGCTTCTGGTGGTGCCCCTGCTGCCGCTGCCGCTGCCAAGGAGGAGGCAAAGAAGGAAGAACCTGAAGAAGAGTCTGATGAAGACATTGGTTTTGGTCTGTTTGGTGATGATTAGATCCTTTAGTTTTGATTTTAGTGGAGTTAAATTTTGCTTTATTAGATTTCATGAGATTATACTTGGTTCATTCCTAGCTATATTGCATTCATGTGCCTTTTTATTTTATTTTATATATATTGGAATATTGATGTGAAAAGTTGAGGATTGATTATGTAATATCAAATTAGATAATATAACTTCTTTTTTGGCATTAAAATTATCCATATTTGTTTTCATTTTACAAATATAAAAGAAAAGAGCAGGTGCTAAGATTATTTGCAAAGTTATTTAAAAAAACATAAAAAATATTTCACAACGGTGGTTCTGAAAACTGATGTGAAAACTCTAGTGTTAAATTTCAAAGTGTGAGTATTACAAAATGGAAGCGGACCTGATGTAGAAAATCAAGATTTCCCATCAGTTGCGACCTGAAGTGAAAGGATGTGGACTTACCACATCATGACACCTTACATCAGTTGCAAACTGATGTGAAAAATCATTTCCAACTGATGTAAAAAATAATTTCTGCAGTAGTGTCAAAGATCTTAATTACAATAGGTTAGAAAACAAATATCTATATACTTACTGCAATTTTTTACATAGGTTGCTCTTACTACTAAATACACCCATTAGATGTTGTTATTTAGTCTTAATGAGTCCGTGAAGCTGTTTGATAAGGATTAAAGGCCTACCTATAAGCAAAGTCAAAATGTCATGTATCCATTTACTATATTTGGAAAAAAAGTCGAAAGTAGTTTTAGAGAGAATGAAGATAAAAGTTGTGCAAGATAAATCAATACTAACAATTTATGAGTTGATCAAGTAAAACATGTGAATGAACATTTACTTGCTTAAAAATAAGGATTTGGTAAACATAACAATTGATGAGTGATTAATTGAAATAGAGGAATTTGGTGACATCAATACCTGATTAGGCAAAAATATGAGTTAAGAATGAGATGAGATCAGCATAAACTCTACTTTTACTATCCTTTTCCCCTTGTTTTATCTTAAGGCAATAAACAAAAAATCTAATGCCGATATATTTTGACATGCTTAATACTTTTTTTTTTTTTTGGATAACAAGAGGGTCGTAGCCCGAAAAAAAAAAAACTGCTTAACAAAATGCGGAGTTGAAATACTAATAGAGTCAGCTAAAAATAACAAATTAATTTTAGCAGGACAATGCTCATATAACATCAAAGAATAACCTCCATCACATGCCTTATTCGCCAACACATCGACATATTTGTTTTCTTCACGATACGAATGCCGAATCTTGATCTCCCACTCCAACTCCAATAATCTTATAATATTTTGGAGCAAGCTCCAACAATCCACACTCCCTCCTTCCCTTAAAGCGAGTGACGAAGCTACTACCGAAAAATCAATATGGAGCTCCACTTTATGAAAAGCACGCATTCTAGCCAACTTCAAACCTTCTAACACCCTCCAAAGCTCTGCAACACATGCACTACAAGCTCCCAACCCCTTCGAAAAACGACAAACCCACTCTCCGTTCTCCCCTCGAAAACTCCGCCACAACCCGCTACTATTCCTTGCTTAGAAGCGCCATCCGTATTTAGCCGAATCCAACCCATGTTTGGAGGCATCCACCAATCTCCTTAATCAGAGTCATGTGACTAGTATTGACTACAACCATACTAGCAACAACATCATAATGATGAATTTTCCTTTTAATCTTTGTGCATGGTTTCATAGGCACGACAAAAGTATCAACATGTACAAGCTTATTCCTCCAAAACCATAAAGAGTAGCATGCTGTTGCCCAAAAGCTCATCCAATCCGAATTCTCCCCTTCATCCATTGACACATTTAATACTTTGAAATAGTAAGCAGATCAATTTATACTCATGTATGAATCTGATCATGTCATTTACAGAAAATACATCAAATCATGAAATTTACTAGTAAGTACTAGTATTACTTTGTCAAAAAGAAATTGTGTCGTCGGTTTCATAAACCTCATCTCACCATTCTTTTATGGAACACTTGTTAGCATTTTTCCTTTTTTAACATAAGTTAAAACGGGGTCTTTTTACTAGGTAGTACTAATTGAATTACTATAGCTAAAAGTAAGCATACTAGTATTCCATAAAGCAAAAGAATTCAAAGAGGCTTACTGCGTACATGAAGACTAGTATAGCTTGTTGTCTCCTTGTCTCGTACACAGTCATTGACTATGTCTGCAATTAGCTGGCTATATAAATACATGTAGATTAGCAATAATAAGTAATAACAACCAATAAATAACACGGTTGATACATAATGAAAGCGTGCCGCACAATCCAATGCAATTAGTACATGGTCCTAAGAATTTACAAAAAGCAACGCGTTATCAAGCTTAGTGGTACCTCACTCTAGTCTATTCTCCCACTTAATTTGACTTCTTCAGATACACTCTCACCCACTTAATACACTTTCTTCCTTTTTGGAGGCTCTTTCCTACTACTTTGTTTGCATTTTCTTTTCAACTTTCCAAATCTCCTATAAATACCATAGACCACGTTTCTGTTTCCATAACCTCAATTTCATTTCATCCACACTTACACATTTGCCTTTTGTTTCCTCTTTCTTACAAATACAAAATACTTACAATTTGTAATGACTTCTTCAATGTCTTCAAGTGTTCTACTAAGCCTATTCCTCTTTATTTCTTTACTCCATTTGAGCTCAGCAGCAAGAAAACTAACACAAAATGACCAACAATTAAAGTTCCAATACCACAAAGGCCCTCTTCTCACCGGAAAAATCTCCATCAATCTCGTATGGTACGGTAAATTCAATCCATCCCAACGAGCCATAATCTCTGATTTCATCACTTCAATTTCCTCACCGACCATCAAACCCCAACCATCTGTCGCTACGTGGTGGAAATTAACGGACAAATACTACCATCTCGCAAACTCACAAAACCTCGTGCTCACGACAGGTTCCCACATCCTTGACGAGAATTACTCATTCGGAAAATCACTCACCAATGATCAAATCATAAAGCTAGCATCCAAGGGCTCACAGACAAACGCCATCAACGTTGTTCTCACTTCGGCTGACGTGGTAGTTGATGGGTTTTGTTCCAGTAGATGTGGGACACATGGTTCTTCAGTAGACCATAAATTTGCTTACGTGTGGGTGGGTAACTCAGAGACACAATGTCCAGGCCAATGCGCATGGCCCTTTCACCAACCTATTTATGGGCCTCAAAGCCCACCGTTAGTTGCACCCAATAACGATGTGGGCCTTGACGGCATGGTGATTAACGTGGCTAGTTTATTGGCTGGGGTCGTGACGAACCCATTTGGAAATGGGTACTATCAAGGCCCCAAAGAAGCACCTCTTGAAGCCGCTTCGGCTTGTACTGGAGAGTTCGGTAAAGGGGCTTACCCTGGCTACGCTGGGAACCTCTTGGTGGATCCAACAAGTGGTGCGAGTTATAACGCTAATGGTGTCAATGGAAGGAAATATTTGTTGCCCGCACTCTTTGACCCGACAACCTCGGTTTGTTCTACTCTAGTATAACAAAAACATTGAACTCAAATCCTCTTCACGGTGCATCAAAATCATACCTCGTGTTCCTCTTCCTCACTGCTTGCTTGCTTTATTCAACATTTCCAGTTAATCAACATAGTCCATGTATATGTGCTTGCCTAATAGGAAAATCACTAAGGATATACTCTTATTTTACTTATTTAATTTTGGTGAAAATATACTTTTTATTTGTTATGGATCAGTATTCTTTGTTATATCAATGAATAAAATGTGAGAATTTTGGTGTATCATTATCAACACTTGTCGAGTTTCTGGTATTGTTTCTTAAATATACTATTTGGTCCATGGACTTGGACAAGTAGTGATCAAAATTATTCTTCTCTTTCAAGGCATGGTTTAGATAAATCCTTCATAATAATGTCTTTGATAGTAATATTTGTTTTTAGTAGACAAATGCCAAAAATTAATATGTTAAGAGAAAATGTTAGCCAAAAATTAAGTTTAGATAACTCCTTTAAGTTTATATAAATCCTTTAAGTTTCAAAATAAAGGATTTGTCTAAGAAAAACTTTTAAGTTAAAATAACATTAAGAGAAAGATGAGTATCTAAACCATGTTAGCCAAAACTTAAAAGAAAAATAAGAAAGATGAGTTAGGTAAAATTTACTTAAGTTTTTTTGCTTAAGTTAAAATAACATGTACAATACTTTAGATTAATTTTCTTAAGTTAAAATTTCCTTTAAAGAAAAACTTAATGGATTTATCTAAACCATGTTAGCCAAAACTTAAACGAGAAATTATTTTTCGAATGCACTGATATATACAAGAAACTTGAGAAATTTTAAGACATATTCAAAGTTAAAATACAAAAATTATAAAAAAATTCAAGGTTATAAAAAAGATGAGTATTGTAGAGTTTGTTTGTGAATGACTAGACTAATACTATTTTCGAATAACACAAAAAGAAAATACAAAAGAAGGAAAATGCAAGTTAATGAATTCACGATAAAATCACGTGTAATGAACTGTTAGTGGTGGTCGTGAAAGCGCAAAGAAAATCACAAACAAAGTTTCAAAATTTCTAAGCGAAATTACAATGAGGAACTAAAACTGCATACAAAACCTCACCTTCCTTTCCTATTTTAAGGATTTGAGTTAAAAATTAGTGCAGTTAAATCCATAAATCTAAGTGTTTAATATTAGAACTGAAAATATTTATTATATCATATTATGTGATGAGAGTGTACATTTATATAGGTAGGAGTCTTCTAGTTAACCCCTAATTAATAAGGAAGATTAATCAATACAATCAATACAATGACTAGTGGAGTTAAAACTAAATAGTCACAACTTTTCAATATCTCTACTAAGTACTTGATTAATTATTCTAACAGTCCCCCTTCAACCGTACGGTGTCACAAACCCCAGTTTGTCTCTAAGATAAAGGAATATGGCAGTGGACAGAGGCTTAGTCAAGACATCTGCCCACTGGTCTTGAGCAGACACATGCGAGACATTCAGTTCCTTCCTTATAACCTTTTCTCTCACAAAGAAAATATCCAATTCCATGTACTTGGTTCTTGAGTGCAGGACTGGGTTGTGAGCAAGAGAAACTGCACTGAGATTATCACAATAGACATGAGAAATTTTACTCTTAATTTGCAATTCATTGAGAAGAGACTAGATTCAAATAATCTTAGCAGAAGCTTGTGCAAGGCTTCTATATTCAGCCTCTGCACTAGATCTAGCTACAAGGGTCTGTTTCCTTGTCCACCAGGGAAACTAGACCAGGGCCCAGAAATATGCAGGCTCCTGATGTGCTCCTTCTGTCATCAGGATCTGAAGCTTAGTCAGCATCACAAAAGCTGGTGATTGCAATAGGTTCAGTAGAGCTGGCAGGTGTAAGCATTAACCCATGGTGTAAAGTACCCTGCATATATCTAAGTATCCTCTTGACTGCCTTCTAGTGATCTTCAAGGGGATTTGATAAGAACTGGCAAACTTTGTTCACAGAGTAGGATATTTCAGGTCTTGTTATGGTTGCATACTGCAATGCACCAACAATTGACCTGAAAAATGTAGCATCTGAGACTATACTTGAACCAAATTTAGACAATTTTGTACTAGATGCCATTGGTGAGGGCATGCTATTAGCATTAATCATGTTAGCTTTCTGAAGAAGGTCCTTGAAATATTTGGTTTGAGAGAGAAGTAAAGAGCCAGATGGTGAGTGATGCACCTCTATGCCGAGAAAATAATCTAGTATACCCAAATCTTTAAGGGAGAACTTAGAATTGAGCTGATGAACTAAATTTTGAATAGCCAGTTTTGAGTTTCCAGTGATGATAATATCATCAACAAAAACATGATAATATCATCAATATAAACCAATATAAAAATGCAGTGATCTTGAGTGTGCAAAGTAAACAAAGAAGGATCACATCTGCTTGACTTGAACCCAAAGCTAAGTAAAGATGATTTCAATCTCTCAAACAATGCTCTGGGAGCCTGTTTTAACCCATATAGAGCCTTGTGTAGTTTGCATACAAGGTTCTTGTCAGAAGATTCAAAGCCAGGAGGCTGCACCATGTAGACTTCCTCAGTTAGCACTTTATATAGGAATGCATTGTTCACATCCAACTGCTGAAGAGTGCAGTTATAAGTAACTGCAAGTGTCGGAACTGTTCTCACTGTAACAGGTTTGACTACAGGGGAAAAAGTCTCATTGTAGTCAAAACCTGCTTGTTGATGAAAACCCTTAGCCACTAAACGTGCCTTGTACTTGTTTATAGTGCCATCCAGATTTTCTTTTACCCTGAATACCCATTTACATCCAATGGCCAGTCTGTTTGCAGGAAGAGATACTAGAGACCATGTCTGATTATGAAGTAAAGCATTATATTCTTCTTGCATTGCTAAATGCCACTTAGGATCCTGAAGAGCAGTTTTGTAAGTAGTGGGCTCAACATGAGTCAAAAGGAGTGTAAGGTTAATTCTAGGCTGCACAATTCCATGTTTACCTCTGGTTCTCATTGTGTGACGGTTTTGAGGATGAATTCTGTGAGGAACAGAAGGAGGAGACTCATAATTTGAAGACTGAGAGCTAGTAACACTAGCAGATGACTCAGGTGAGGAATTTTGATATGCAAAGGGAGATAGAATGGTGATGGTTATGGGATTTAGGACAACATTATTTCTGTGTGAGGACTGGGAGTGATGAGAACTAATAGATGGAGTCTGAGAGGTGTTTGATATGGGAGTAGTAGGAATAGACTCAGAATGAGAAGTTTGAGGAGTAGGTGAGCTAACAATGTGAGGAACAGACTCAAAATGAGAATTTTAGGGAGTATGTGAGTTTACAGTAAAGGTTGTTGAGACAGGAGTGGGAAGAAAAGTGGATATAGTGGGACTATCTGGTAAAACAGAACACACTTAATGAGATGGAAACAAGTCAATATAAGGGAATTTTACCTCATTAAACACAACATCTTTGGATATAAAAATTCTACCTGAAGCATATAAACATTTATATCCTTTGTGACTGTTGGAATATCCCAAGAAAACACACTCCTTTGAATGAAAATCAAACTTATGAGAGTTATAGGGTCTCAAAAAGGGAAAACATGCACATCCAAAGCTTTTAAGGAATTTTTAGTCTGGAAATTGAAGGTGAAGTAAGAAAAATGGTGATTTATTTGCTAAAATTGGTGTAGGTAACCTGTTGGCATTTGTGCATGAGATAAAAAGGCATGGTCCCAAAACTTTAATGGCATTTGTGCATGAGATAAAAGAGTGAGACCAGTTTCAACAATATGTCTATGTTTCCTTTCAACTGAGCCATTTTGATGGTGAGTGTGTGGACAAGTGAATCTGTGAGTGATGCCAAGGCTATTGAGATATTTTGTGAAAAGTAAAAATTCACCACCTCCATCAGTTTGGACAGAAATAATTTTGTGATTTAACTGCAATTCAATCATGGTTTTAAAATTCTGAAATGTAGAAAGTGTGTGAGATTTGAGTTTCAGAGGATATATCCATGTGTATCTAGAATAAGCATCCACACAAATAAGAAAATAGGTATATCCACAGGAGGATTCAACTGGTGCAGGTCCCCAAAGATCACAACAAATTAGTTCAAGAGGTTTAGTATATGTCATTTGAGATGCAAAAGATAGCAGTCTATGAACCTTACCATGACAACAAGCAGTACAAAAATCTGACAAGCTTTTATTTGGTAATTGTATATTACAAAGTTTGATAATACTTTAGAGCATCTCATGATGAGGATGTCCAAGTCTGCTATGCCATATACCATACATGAAAGGAAAAGACTAAGTAGAATTAGATGTTGAACTACTAGGTAAATGTTCAACATTATTACATTGAAAATTATTGAAATTGAAACGAGTTGAGGGACCTAAATGAAAAGAGGCAGAATTATCAGTTTGTGCTGGAACTTTATTGCAAACAGTGTTGACACTAAAATTTTGAGAGACAGGAGCAGTGGTCTTGAATGAGTTGGTGTGCTCAAAGTGATAGAGACCATCATATCCTAGAATACCCCTTAAAAGCACCTTAGAAGAATCCTAAGATTTGACAAAACAATGATTAGAATGAAACTCAAAATAAACATTTGTATCTCCACTAAGTACTTGATTAATTATTCTAACATTTAAGACCCAACGTATTGATTCAACATGATATAAAAGTTCACAACAAAAAAAAAAAAATGGAGACAAAAATATGTAGTACATACTAATACAAAAAAAATAAAATGAAAAAGGTTTAGGGAGACAATGATCTCCGCTGGACCTCTTCATAGCTCCGTTGATAGACTTTTAACTAAACAATTATACTATTGTTTTGCATTATTTAACCCTATTTAAATTTACTTTCTCCCATTTCAATCTTATTAAATGAAATATTATGCCACACCAACACTTTTCTAAATTCCTAGGAATAAATTTAATTTACCTCAATTTTTAAGATTTATGACCGACCTCAAGTTCGTTACACCACATTTTAAAGTTTTTTTTTTTTTTGAAGGAAGGAAAAGTATTGTTAGTTGTGTGTATTTGTATTTCACGGTTTTTGTCGTTTATAAAAGATAACTTGTTGAAAAATAATTTCACGGTTTTTTGTCCTTTTCAGAAAATACCATTTGCATGATTTTTTTTTATTTTTTTTTTTATAGAAAGTATTTAAAATTGGATTTTTCGCATTTAATATTTTTCTAAAGTCATGCAGTCAGGATATTGATCGCCTTTTGATCTTGATCACACAATCCAAACAACAATAATTTTAACTTTTACTTTATAATCATTCACACAATCCAAATAATGTAATTTTAACTTTTACTTTATAATCATAAATTCCGAACTTGAATAAATATATATAGACCGTTTGACCTTGATATATATAACCACAACTAATGTGTGATCACATGAATTCATGAATTTATTAACCGAATTAAATCTAGGTGGAGCTCTTATTAAAAGGTAGTTTAAGTTGTCCCTTCACGTAAACATCACATATTCACTTCATTTTAAATTTTAATGTTTAATAAGCACTTATTCCCTCCAACTATGCAACTCATAAAAAATCACTCCATTTGTGACCTTGAATTCATGCATTAATTTTTTTATTTAAAATATTATAAAAGAAGTTGAATAAAGAATGCAATGAAACCACATTTATGAAAGTGTGTGTTTATACAAGCCCTCTCGCACAAAATTTAATTACAATTATACACCACAATTTAAATAAGGTTCTTTTTGGAGCACTTGATAGCAATTTTTCTTTTTTAACGAAAATTAAAACGGGCCTTTCTACTAGTAAAATACATAAACAAAAAGTTAAGCATATTCCATGAAGTAGAAAGGTAAAGATGAAGACTGTGTTTGCAATTAGCTGGCTACATCCATGCACTGTCCCGGTGTTACATGGTACATATAGATTAATAGATTATTATAGCAATAATTGCACACGGTTGAAGTATGAAAACGTGCATCACAATCTAATGGAATTTGATTACATACACTACTAGTCCTAAGAATTTAGAAAAGAAACACGTTATCAAGCTTGGTGGTACCTCACTCTAGTCTATTCTCCCCCTTATTTTGACTTCCTCAGATACACTCTTACCCACTGATACCCTCTCTTCCTTTTTGGAGGCTCTTTTCCTACTTTCTTCGCATTTTCTTTTCAACTTTCCAAATCCCCTTTAAATACCATCAACCACGTTTCTTTTTCCATAACCTCAATTACATTTCATTTACACTTACACATTTTGCTTAGTTTTCCTCTATATTACACTTTACCAATACAAATATAGTTAGTACTAATGACTTCTTCAACGTCTTTTAGTGTTCTACTAAGCCTATTTCTCTTTATTTCTCTACTCCATTTGAGCTCAGCAGCAAGAAAACTAACACAAAATGACCAACAATTAAAGTTCCAATACCACAAAGGCCCTCTTCTCACCGGAAAAATCTCCATCAATCTCATATGGTATGGTAAATTCAATCCTACCCAACGTGCCATAATCTCTGATTTCATCGCTTCCATTTCCTCTCCCACCATCAAACCCCAACCATCCGTCGCTATGTGGTGGAAATTAACGGACAAATACTACCAGCTCGCAAACTCACAAAACCTCGTCCTCACAACAGGTTCACACGTCCTTGACGAGAATTACTCATTTGGAAAATCACTCACCAATGATCAAATCATAAAGCTAGCATCCAAGGGATCACAAACAAACGCCATCAATGTGGTTCTCACTTCGGCTGACGTGGTAGTTGATGGGTTTTGCTCCGGTAGATGTGGGAAACACGGTTCTTCAGTAAACCATAAATTTGCTTACGTGTGGGTGGGTAACTCAGAGACACAATGTCCAGGTCAATGTGCGTGGCCCTTTCACCAACCTATTTATGGGCCTCAAAGTCCACCGTTAGTTGCACCAAATAACGATGTGGGCCTTGACGGCATGGTAATTAACGTGGCTAGTTTGTTGGCTGGGGCCTTGACGAACCCATTTGGAAACGGGTACTATCAAGGCCCCAAAGAAGCACCTCTTGAAGCTGCTTCGGCTTGCACTGGAGTGTATGGTAAAGGAGCTTACCCTGGCTACGCTGGGAACCTTTTGGTGGATCCAACAAGTGGTGCAAGTTATAACGCTAATGGCATCAATGGAAGGAAATATTTGTTGCCCGCACTCTTTGACCCGACAACCTCGGTTTGTTCTACTCTAGTATAACAAAAACATGGTACTCGGATGTCTCCCACGATTAAGCAGTGCAGCACAAACATGCCTCATATTCTTCTTCCGTACTGCTTGCTTTCTTTATTCAACATTTCCACTCATCAATACAGTCTCTGTTAGGTGTGTTAGCCTCCAAGGAAAATTATCAAAGATATACTTTTATTTTATTAATTTAATTTTGGTGAAAATATATTCCTTTTTAATTCTGAAATGAACTATATTAGCATTCAAATTTTAATCGTGAAAAAGCTCGACTCAAATACTATGAAACTCGAAAAATACATGTTTTAACTTGTTGAATATATGCTTGAGATGAGCATAATCTTACGACGGTCCAATATCAAAAGATTTTTTAGGGCTGCATAAATTATGCAGTTTGATTTTCCAACTAATTGAACTAATTAAACATATACTACTCCGATCTTGATTATAAGAAAAAATGTATTTATATTTTTTGATCTTAATTATAAGCAAATATACTTGTCTTTAACTCTATTTCAAGATGTCTATTAATTCTAAAGTATCTTACTATTAGTTTAAGTTATAGAGTACAACTTTAGATAATCAAGTACGGAGTATACAGCTGTGATGATTAGTACATTGTTTGAAAATGAGATCGGGGGCTTGCTTGATCCCCTTGAAGAATGCACATGAGATATACTTAGGGCTACATTATGCTCTCTAAGCCGCTAAAATTTCTCTCGTGCACCTCAAAATGACCATCTCTAAAGGCAGTGAATTTGTCGTTTGCAACCCAACAACAGTTAACTGTCGTTGCCTTCTGAACCTACAAAAACATATTTTTTTTTTTTTTTGGAAAAACCCTCCAACAAAATTTGTCACATCACAGCAAACAAAATTGAGACAATAATAATTTAATACTGAATTTTAGTTTTTTTTTTTTGACAAATTCTATTTGTATATAAACTGAAGTGATAAGAAAGCAAAGAATAGGAGTTGGAAATCTAGCCAATGAGTTTTTTTAGTTGACAAGTGGCAATGATGATCAACACAAAGTGCCTAAACAGTAAACACAGGGCTATCCAAGTTGCAAAATCTTAATAATAGAGGTGAAGATGGATTAGAATCCATAAAATCCCTATTAACGTGATGATGAGTTTTTTTAAGAGTATGATGATCAACAAATAAATATTAAAGAAAGTTGAAAGTGCATGTTTCGACCAACATAAACCATACAAGTTCTACATAGAAGTTATACGTGTCAATTTTAGATTAAGGAAATTACTCACGGATATACGTATCATTTTTAGGTTAAGGAAAATACTCAAAGAGATGCCTATGTCATTTGTAAGTTTTTTTTTTTTTTCAAGTAGTTTATTGGTTAGAGAAATTCACCTTAAAAATGAATAAGTGGGGTGTCTGGAGTTCAAACTAGAGCCCCTGCATATATTGTGCATTATCTCTTACCAAATGAGTAAGTTATTTTCTTTTGCCGATAAAATACTTGTAATATCAATGTAACAAGGGTTGGAAATTATACACTATAAATAGGCAAATTCTATGGTACACCCAATAAATTTGGGTGTATCGGTACACCAAGTCATAAAATTAATAATAAATGAGTTGTTTTTTTGAAAAAAAATAATTATTTTCTATCATTGACAACTAAGATAATTAAATTTTATATACCAAAAGCTTCGACGAAATAAAATTTAATTTTTAAGAATTTTTATTACTCATAGCAATGAATATTGATTATTTTTTATGATAAAATGTAAATTTTGTAATATGATTCTTATAAACAATGAAATGATGGTTTTTCTTATGAAATGATGTTTTCTAAAATATAAATATTGACAAATACCTTTTTATTTCATTAAAGTGATCTTTAATTTATATATTTTATGAAACTAGAGTACCAGTACACTCAAAATTGTGAGTGTACCATAGAAGTTCCCCTATAAATATCCTAACCATTTTATTTCTTGTCTTTTTACTCATTGAAAATTTGATTACTCTTATCATTTTCATTTCATGCATTTTAATAGCTTTCTTTATTTTAAGTCATTTCAATTTTTTTTCTTTAATTTTCTTGTTCTTTATTTGGTTTCATTTACTTTTCATCAATTAAATACTTTTGTCTAAATTTATGCATTTCTCTTCTTCTATCAATCAAGTGGTTTGAGTTCTTTAATTTATTTGCTTCGAATATGTTAATGGAGTTACCACATTTACGAGATAATCTCACTTTTGTTTGATCTTGATTATCTATTGTCGGATTTGGTGGAAAAACAAAAAATCACCATCAACAATTACGTAACCAAAATTTCATGTGGAGAATTGAATCCACTTTGGGAACTATGTTGAAAGTAGATAGAGTGAAATCCTTGCACTGTAGGGGGAAATTTGCAAGAATACACGCTTAGCAAAATCTAGGTAGACAACTTGAATCTCATATAATGCTAAGAGGAACTATAGTAAACGTGGAATATGAAGGCTTATACCTTTTTTATTTTAGATGTGGGAGGTGTATGGCCACAAGTTGGAAACTTCAGAGAACACTTTGAAGAGTCGGTTAGAGATGACGAAATAGCTCTATAGAGAGGATAAATTTGGGTAGTGGGCCGGCAACAATCTCAACTGAGAGACATAAAAAAAGGGTAAATAGCTAAAAATTCCTTGAAATTATAACTTTCGTCAAAAACTCCTTTGACTTTTAAGACACTTCAAAAACCCTCGTGAAATTGTCAAACGTATTGATCAATTTGCTCCCTGCATCAGTTTCAATACGATGTGGCGTTTGATTGTCTACGTGGCACTGCCACGTGTTTGAAGTGTCATGCCACGTCACAGAGATATTTTTTAGGGTTATGAATAAGTACCCCTGAAATTTTACATTTATGTGCAAAATGCTCCATGGAGTTGATAATAATCAAGCAAATTGTCTCTATGACAAAAAAATATTCTTCTTCTCCCTATTGATGTATGACAGTCTTTAATCAGCATCTCACACAAATTTCTTTAATGGAATCCACTAATCAACTATCAATAATTTCATATCATTACAATTTAATTTTTTAATATTAAAAACATGTGGAACCCACTTAAAATTGAGGTCTTATTTAGACTTTGGATCTTAAGTACCCAAAAAAAAATCTCCCCAACGGAGTACATAAATAGGTACCAAGTCTTCAAATTTGAGTTCCTCCACTAAAGATGGTCTTATTACACATTCAGATACCAAAATATCTATTACCCCTAAATTGATTGATTCTCAACTGTTACTCGTTAGGACATTAAACCGAAGACTACCATTATGTATCCTTTAATCTCAAACGTTTGAAACAATTAAAGGACTTTTAAAACTAAAATCAATTTGTAATCGAATGATCATAAGACAAATTGTCCAGGAGAAACGGAATTCAATTGTTAGGCGGAACAATTTTTTTATAAGAATTTAGTTACTTTTCAGATTACCAAGACACATTCCCCCGAGATTCGAAGAGTTAGCAAATAATATTAATAATTGAATAAATTCTCAAATAACTAAATACATGTATACTTTCAAAAGCAATTATATTTACTCACAAGTAAATTAATTAGTTTCGTGAGTTTAATTTGGTTTGTAGAGACATTGCATTATATATGCAGGGATTGAAGTTCGAACATCGAACATTCCACTTATTCATCTTAAAATATGAATTTCCAATCATTAAGGGCTCATTTGTTACGAATTAAAATAAAAGTGAATTTGACATAAAATAATTTATGGAAAATCAAAATCTATTTTGCGTTTGTTTACCATAATTAAAATCATTTTTAAAAAAAGTTAGTTTGTTTGGATACAACTATATAAAAGAGATTTTTTGTCACAAAATTAATTCAATCTTTTAACCCTTATTTTTCTCTATTTTTTAAGAAGCTACTTTTAACGGTTTCTCATTTGAAGTTGTTTTTAGACTTTTTTTAGAATCTTTTTTTTTTTAAAAAAAAAAAAAAACTGTAACAAATGGATGCAATATTCTTAAAAATGATTTTTTTTTTAAAAAAAATATATCGAACGGGCTCTAAATTATTTGAAAAAATATATTAATTTTGTATAAAAATAATTTAATCAATTAACTAAAAATACTTTTTAAAACTATAAAATATCCAACATAAAGAAGAAAGCACAACACTTTTTTGTGATGCATAATAATAATAACTTTTCAAGTGGTCTTACTTTTGATTCTAAAAATGACCCGTGATTGATGCATTTGGCTAAGACAATATTTAAGACTAATAAGTTATTGACAGTTTGAGTCTTGCAGTAAGACACCATTATTTTACATTAACTTTCACACACCTTATGTACGTAAGCAATGTTGTACAAGTATAGAAATACAACTATTTTGAGTTTGTACCCTTCACACGTAGTACTTAGTACTAACTTTGCAATACTACACTGTCTTTACTCTTGTTCTTGTTTTGGTGGTTGGTTGTATTGAAGCAAAAGTGTTAGGTGGATAGATTAGATGTATCTTGTTCTGTTCTGTTCTTCACCTTCTTCTTATCTCTTCTTTCCCCGTTGCATGTGCCGGATTTTTCGGTTCTTGTTTCCATAATTCACCTCCTGGAACAAACACTCTCTTGTAAGTAAATCTCTTACCTTTTTGTTCTTTCTGTTCCTCTCTCTCTACTAAACAAAAAACAAAAATCTTTCTGGGTTTTCTAGTTTTACTCTAAAAGTTAATTTTTTTTACTATTTATCAGAAGCCTTATGTGTGATTTTTCTGATAAATGTTTTTCCATTTTTATTCTCTCAACTTTATGTTCATGAAAAAAAGTTTACATTTTTTTGTTTAATTATCTTCTAGTTTTTTCAATCTATGAAAAGATTCATTCCTTTTACTTTCATTTAATATGGATCTTAATTATATTTGAATTTATGTAAAAAAAATTGATTTTTCTTTGTTATAGATTGGATTTGATGGGAGAAGCAGGTGAATTACGAAGTTGGGATGAATTGATTCCTGATGCATTAGGGGTGATCTTTACAAATCTTTCTCTGAAAGAGAGAGTGACAGTGATTCCAAGGGTATGTAAATCATGGTGTAAAGCAGTGTCTGGACCTAATTGTTGGCAAGAGATAGATATTGAAGAATGGAGCAACTATTGCCAACCTGATAAACTTGATCAGATGCTTCATATGCTTATAAGTAAAAGCTGTGGATCTCTCAGAAAGTTGTGTGTTTCTGGTCTTCAAACTGAGACCATTTTCACTTTCATTGCTGAAAAGTAAGCATAATTAACTCCGTAGTCTTACTTTATTTTAGAGAATGAAATTGATGTATGAATGCTTGCATAGTTAATGTTATTGTTATGCTAATTGTTAAAATGTTTAACAAAAGGATATTTATTTGAGCAGTGTTCCACAAATCGAGTGTTAAAATGCTGACTGTTCATATTAAGGTTAATTACATAGTTAGTCTTGATTCAGTTAAGGTGATACTACTATGGAATTAAATATAAACAGAAAAGTACATGTATCTGGTCCAATAATGGATCAAATTTGTGTACTTTTTTTGTTTATATTTAAGTCCAAAGAGAACATCACTTGGACTAGAAGGAAATTAAATTGATAAACAAGAGAAAAAGTTGAATTAGCGACAGATAATTATAGTCGAAAAAACATGAAATTCAGCTTTAATTTTGTTGCTGAGTGTTAAAGATGCAAAAATTGGTGATTGATTTCATTTTCCTTTCTTACTGTTATTGTACTAAAGTTAAATGAAATCTTATTATCTTTTTATACTCTTTTGTACTAAAGTTAAATGAAATCTTATTATCTTTTTATACTCTTTTGCAAGTGCTGGTTCCCTTCGGAGTTTGAGACTACCAAGGAGCAATATGAGCGATTTGGTTGTGGAACAAATTGCTGGAAAATTTTCTGTGATAACTTTCTTGGATGTGAGCTATTGTATCAAAATTGGTGCATGTGCAATTGAGATGATAGGCAAGAACTGCAAACTGCTAGAAGGGTTGTGTAGGAATATGCATCCATTGGATACCGCCGGCAAGCCATTACAAGATGATGAAGCATATGCAATTGCAACCACAATGCCTAAGCTCAAGCATCTTGAAATGGCTTATCATAGGATCAGCACTTCCGGGGTAGTTCAAATACTTTCAAACTGTCCAAAGCTTGAATTTTTGGATCTGAGAGGTTGTTGGGGTGTCAACCTAGACGAGAACAAGTCCGCGAAGCAGAGTTTTCCAAAACTTAAAGTTTTGGGGCCTTTTGTTCTTGGTGCTTATGAGAGTGATGGTTGGGAAGATGATGACTACTCAGATGTATCAGATGAGTATTTAGCTTGGGATTTTGTAGCTGGTAATGAATACTATGTTGATGATGATAGTGATGGTTATGAAGGAAGGATAGATGATGAGCTTGAGTTTGGATTATATGAAGGGATAGAAGATGCTGGAATGTATTGGCCTCCATCACCATAATTTGATTGTATCATCAATTACATTTGCTATTAATTACTATTGTATGGATTTTCTAGTATGTGTGACTAATGCTTCAACTTGAATTTTATGTATCAATTAATCAATGATGTGTATTTTTCTTGAAGATTAAGAAATTTAGCTTGTTCTTTCTATCATAGTAATATTGTTTCATCTCCAATGAGTTTGTTAAATAACGTGCTTGATTATTAAGCAACAGCCACCAAGACTTGAGTGTGTGTGATTGTGATTATCTTGACATTCCTAAGAGCTATGTCACTTGTGAACTCAATTCATTGTTGCTTAAGTGGGGTCTAATAGTGCCACATATAAAGCAACTCATTTAATTGAGTGAAGTGAAAACCTACTTTAGTACTTGAGAGAAACTTTCAGATCCATTGTGGTTCTTGGGAAAAATAAAACCAACTTTCAATTTCTAAAAAAACAAACTGAAATAATTTAGTCCCTAATTGTACCACAGTTAAAAAATTGCTTTTTTGTTTGTTTGTTTGTTGTGACAATTTCAAAATGGACGATTAGATGATGACAATGATTAAAAAGAAAGACATAACTATTGTTATTGTTAGACTGAACAACTTCACTCAAGTTTGAACTTAAAACCTCACAATTGTGTGCGAATTTCAAATAATGTTTGTCGTTTAATCAACAAAAAGAAAGAGACATTTTAACCCTTATATATAATTAAAAAGTGACATAGGGATTTTTTTTTCTTTATAAGGATTAATCCATCCCTTTTTAATTATTGTCAAAAACCAAATTGTCTCTTTTTAATTATTGTCACAAATATAATTTTTTTATTTTATATATAAGAAAATTCACCTCTTAAGATAAATAAGTGGAGAATCCATGATTCAAACCTCACCTCATACATATATAATGTAATATTTCTATCAACTGAAGTAAATTTACGGAAGTCGAAACTTCAATCTCTTTACAGCACCTAAAAAATGATCCCACAATTTAGTTTATATATTTCACAATCGCTCTCACATACTTATATTAGACTTGTGTTCTCCAATGGAACACCCTAATGGTGTAGAGTTAAAAAAAAAAAAAAAAAAAAAAAAAAAGAAGTTATTAGACTTGTGAGCCATTGATCAACTTGTCGTTGGATATGCACTAATTTAGGTTGAAGTGTTGGATGGAGATGATCTTATTTACCTAACCTTAGATTTGTTTAGCTTGTAGCACTTCTCAAAACTTTGATGAGAAAACAACTAATTGAAAAAGTGGAAAAAGAGCACTTTAATTGAAAAAGAGCAAGATCCGATCCTGGTTTCACATTTAGAGTCTTACTTTATGTAATTAGAAGATTGTTAGGTAAGAAACTTGAATTTTGGCTTACAAAAATGTTAAATTGTACGTAGTAGAAAATATTTATTTGATTGAATCGTAGAGTTAGGATCTTGACTCGTCTAAGTGGGTACATTTTGAAATTTTCTTTGTTGAACAATAAATTTATTACCGAAAGTGCAAGCAAGCAATAATTAATGGTGAGTTGACATGATATCTAAGTGTTGGTCGGGTAAATACTAGATAAATCGATTGGATTTGAATCTACAAGAAAATTGTTGGGATTGATATGGAAAATGGAAAATAAGTGTGTTGATCCGCGGAAAAATAAAAAGGTCGTCTGACATGACAAATTTTCTTGCGTTATGTTTGATCGTAAGAAGAGTAAACAGTTACTTCGGTCCTACACTTATCTATCACAAACGTCTCTGATTCAGAATTAAATATAAAGTGGTACGTGAATGAGCAGTTTTGTGTTATTGGTTTAGTCTATGACGTTAGAAATTTCTGTTAACTTGTGAGGTGACGTGAATGAGGGTGTTACAAGAATTAAAATGAAAGTAGAAAATGGTCACTTTGGTCCCTGAACCAAAAATCAATATCCCCAGATTGAATTTCAAATCCTTAAGTCTCTAAATCTCATCTAATTCTCTCTTTGTTCAAAATCATTTTTTTTGCCGGTGTTAACAAAAAAAAAAATTGATTTTGAACAAAAGAGGGAATTAAATGAGATTTAGAGATTTGAGAATTAAATTCAAAATTTAGGGATTTAAGATTCAATTTAGGGATATTAATTTTCGGTTTAGAGACCAAATTAACCATTTTTTACAACTCTCTCATACTATGATGATGTTATTCTCTCTTTTCATTTTTCTCTCAATTGATTTTGATATGCGAAGGTTTATGATTATAACATTTATATATATATATATATATATATATATATATATATATATATATATATATATATATAATAGGAGTTTGTTATGATACACCCACTAGTTTTTATTAAGGTGTGTTTTAGCAAAGATATAACTAAAAAGTTGTTAAATACATCTTAAGGTGAATGTTGCTAAAACACACCTTCTAAAAAAATAAGTGGGTGTATGTTAGCAACTCCTATAGACATTTGCTAGGATACACTCACTTATTTTTTAGAAGGTGTGTTTTAGCAAGTTATAACTAATTAAAAAGTAGTTAAATACACCTTAAGGTGTAGCTTGCTAAAACACTCCTACATAAAAACTAGTGCGTGTGTTCTAGCAAATCTCATCTTATATATATATATATATATATATATATATATATATATATATATATATATATATATTGAGAGTATCTTACCAACATAAATAGAAATTAAAGAATTTATCAAAGCCATCTAAAATCTTCTTCCCAAAACGTAAAACCATTCATCCTTTTTTTTTTCTTTCTGAAACTCCTCCTTCCCCTCCTCTCTTTTAGGTTACTGGGTCACCTCAATAGCATACCGATACCCTACAAAACGAATATAGCATCGGAGTGTTAAAAAAAATACCATTGGAAATTAAAATAATCACATAAACACACTGAAGAACTCCTAGAGCGAATCGAATCACATATTAATGCAAGAAGACGGGGAATATATGTATGATTCGTGCATTTTTAATGTTGCGTTATGTCTCTAGGAATGTCTTGGATCGATGGATCGTTCATAGTATTCTCCCTAGAACATTAAGTATTAATTTGTTAGTGCAATTCTTAATACCATCTTTAGTATTCTCCCTAGAATATTTCCATAGCTAGTAGTCACATGATTACATGTGATAATTTTTTGGATCTTGTAGAATATCATGACTACAATCCAACCTTTGAAACTTGTGTCCGACCATTGTTTTGGAGGCTTCAAGACTTTAGTGTTTAGGTTTAGACAAAATACAAGAGCTATAAAGTTGGCAAGGCACGTGATTAAGATGTTCAAAATTAATAAAGGTTCAATTATAAGATAATTAATCACCACATGCATGTTGTGGTTGATTGCAAAATGGAGATGACAAAGCTGGTTAGTGAATCAGAAGGGTAAAAGTTTGTTTGTTTGTCCTTATTGTCTAAAAATGATGCCAAAATTATAGGACCACACCAAAGGTAATGTCCTCACTTTCACATATCTGGTCACTGTTGCTTATTCTCAGATTAGATTAGATCTACGTACATTTTTGCTATTCAGTGTGTGGTGCTTCAAATTGCATGCTTCATCATTAAATAACTGGTGGTCCCACCTTCTACACACTAAAATATACTCTTTCCGTTTCAAAATATATGAAAAATTCACTTTTTAGGTTCATTTATTTAATGACATTAAATGAATGACATTAAATGAATGAACCTAAAAAATGAATTTTTCATCTTTCCCTTTTCCCCCTCTTCCTACTTTAGCATGATGACATACATTTTCGTTTAAAAAGATTTACAGTAATATAATACCTAGGATATAATTAACCATTAAGTGGAGTAGTTTTTTTCTTCGATTTCAAATATATAAAAAAATATATATTTTACTAATAATAAATTATCACAGTTAATTTTGTTAATGCATAGTAAAAATATTTCAAAATATGGTGCAGAAAATAATAATAATTTTCTTGAAAAATGTGTAAAACTAAAAAGAATACCATAATTTGAGATGGAAGAAATACATTTTAAGAAATAATGATGTTAGTAAATTAAATGGATATATTTAATTGAATTTTACTTATATTTTAAAGAGCAATGTTATATATTAAGAAAGATTTTATCAAAAAAAATTTAAGAATAACATGACAGAATAATCACCATTAGATTTTATCAAGAAATTGTTTTGAAATTAATGTTAGCCAATAAAATCTCAATCTGGCCGTAAATCATGGGGTGGTAGGTGTTATGTATTTTTTCTTTTTTTATGAAAGGTTAATAAATGAGACTGAAATTTAAGGGTGATTATTGTGTCATGTCATTCTTGAATCTTTCTTGATAAAATCATTCTTGATATATACTCCCTCCATCCCAAATTATATGACGTTTTGGGCATTTCACACATATTAAGAAATGTAATTAATATTGTGTGGGAAATATATATTATGAGTTGTTTTACAAAATTGTCCTCAATAAATGATATAGGAAAGATAAATGAAGGAATTGAAAAAAAAAAAAGAGTAATAAATAGTTAAGGATATAATAGGAAAAGTAACATTAATTTTTCATTGGTATTGTAAAGCGACATACAATTTGGGACAAATATTTTTTCTAAAGTGACATACAATTTGGGATGGATGGAGTAGCATTTTCCTATTTTAAACCACCAAAATCTGACGGATATATCTTTAAGAGTCATGCTAACAAGTGTTTAAAGGACACTTATTAAGGATTTTAAAATAGAAATAATTGATAAGTTTTATATAAAAAAAAAAATTATTTTTAAAGTTTCAATATGTGTTAATGCATCTTAATTAAACCTGCGAAAGTTAGATTCTTTCTCTGGTAAATCCTGTGGAAAATTGCTTTTCTGATATTGAGAACTTCACAATGACACAAGTAATTTATTAAATAGCCCCAGCGGTAGTTAACAATCGTTGGGCTAAGCGGCGGCAGTTGACAGCCGCTGGGCTTCAGCGGTAGTTAACTACCGTTCATAAGATACAACTTAAAAGAAAACTGTGACATTGTAGGAAAGAGAAACACATGGGTGAGTCAAATTTCTTTCTTCAGCTTTCTTCTTCCTCGTGTGTTGTTGTTGTTGTGGGATGATTTCTTCAACTTATCATTTCTTTCTCTATTAGAAATTGGAATCATTATTTTTTTTTTTTTATTGTTAAAAAACATAATCTCAACTTTTGTTTGAAAGCCATCAAAAGAGGAACATTTGTTGAAGAACACAATCACAATCTGCCATGGAAGAATTAACAATTGGATTTTATTAGGATTGATTTATGTTCTTAAATTATTAATTTTGAATAGAAAAACATAAGACACAAAAAAACCAATTCACCATTTTTTATTGTAAAATGTAAGTGGAAGAAAAACATAAAGAAAAAAAATGGGTTCAGGCTGTGTTGACATTGATTCAATTTATTTGTATTTGTTTTATGTGATTGAAACTCATTCTTGTTCCTAAAAAAGAGCAACAACAACAGAAAGTGTGAAGAATCAAACCCACAAGAATGAAGAAAGTGAATTGCAGTGTAAATACTTTTCTCTCTCATCAATATGAACGGTAGTTAACTACCGTTTGAGCCAGCGGTTGTTAACAGCCGCCGCTTAGCCCAACAATAGTTACCGGGAACTATTTAGTAAATTACTTATGTTATTGTGAAGTTCTCAATGTCAGAAAAGCAATTTTCAATCCTTTGTGCACGTTTGTGTTTGTGAGAACTTACACATATAACAAAAGCCCAACCACATTCCAGAACCCGTGGCCATTTTACAACTCTCTCATTTCCACCAAATTGTTTTTTTTTTTTTTTTTTCCATCTTCTTCCATATATACATTTTTCAAATTTTAATATCTGGATAGCAAAAAATCAATTTTTCAAATTCGAATTATAAAACTCGAATGAATCTTATACATAGTTCGAACATTCATATAGTAAACTAAAATGCAATTTCAGAATCATTAACAAATATGGATTTTTTACACATTTGAATTTTAAAATTAAGATGTGTAAAATTCTTATTTTCATTACTTTATGTTTGTCAATCTTTCACCTTAACGACTCCATAGGGAAAATGAGAATAATCATTGTCATAATTGTTGGAAAAATCGACATAGAGAAAATAAAGGAACTTACACAATCACAATATAAGAATATAACAATGAAACTCTAAAATCCAAGAAAAAATCACGAGCGTTGTCGAATGACAACAAGAAAATAATACTACACACACCTTCCAAAATAAATATCGATCTACATCTCATAACACCTAATTATAAGGGTGTATTTGATTTGCTAAAAAATGAAGGACAAGATAAGACAACTCCAGTGGTATTATGTTTAATTCGTAGACAAGAGATAAGACAAAAAAAAAAGTATAAGAGAATAAGAGAAAGAAAAAAAAAGTCAAACAATTTTAAAATTTCCAAAAATGCCATTTGCAATTCGGATTTCATAATCCAAACTATGCTTATGTATAATCAACAATCTTAATTTGTCCCATTTCAGCAATTTTGAATTTTGCTTTTAAAAACAACCAAAAAAAGGGTTTATCCATGTCAAATAAAATCATAAAAACACAAGGATGAGAGTTACGAACATTAATATTGTCCTTAAAATGACTATCCATATTACAAACATGTTTAAAATTGGTGTCGATGCAATTTAGATTATGTAATCCGAACTGCATTAGTACCATGAAAAAAAATATTATAATAATAATTATAATATTTTGGGAGGCATTATGTAATCCAAATTTAATATTAAAAAATATTATAATATTAAAAAAAATATTTCTAATATTTCAGCATTATCATGTATTTTACAAATAAAAAAAATAAAATTGGGCCTCCAAATTTGGGAGGCCCAGCTCGATAGAGCTGATTACACCCCTGATAATGGTAATTATAATAATAATTATTATTATTATTATTGTGGTATTTCAATTTCGTTAAGCTAGTTTGCCATCTTAAAATAAAATTTGTGGTATTAGGCATCCATGCACGCTCTTAACAATGTCTGTTTAATTTTTAATTATAAAATAATTGCCACCCTTAATAGTGAATAAAATGGAAATGGAAAAGAAGGCAAGTTCCTATTATATCAGTTCAAAGTTTTCAATTTGCCACCGTTAATACTGAATAAAATCGAAGGTAGCAAGCAATAACATTGAACCAAAACACTGTAGATATGTGCATTGCAACTTGCAAGACACATCAGATGCTAGTTATGAATTGCTTGAAACTGATAGAATCAACCACAGTTGGAAAGCATACGAAATTCATGTTTCATAAAACTACAATAAAATATATGAATGCATAAAAATTTGTTAATCATTGAACCATATAATTGAAGGGCCAGGAAACAGTGTTACTAGTTACTACATTGGTTACAAAACAATTGCAGTGCTGAAAGCATATTGTGGTAATGCATAAAAGTGAAATTTTCAAATCCAAATGTGTAAAAAATACATATTGTAAAAGTCTTGAAAAGTTTACACATCCGGATTTAAGTGGCGTGACTCGTGAGTTAACTCACGCGGGTAATAACACCTGCGTCAGTTAACTCATGCGGCGTGACTTAAGTGGCTTAACTAATGCAGAGGCATTATTGTCTTTTCAGCTGGGTGTGAGCGAAAAGTGCACAGGAAAGAGCTGAAATCAATCCATACTCCCAAGTCCCAACCCATCACTCCATAATCGGTGTTCCTTTCTCATCAAGCCTAAGCCTTTGCTTTGTATTATCCACTACATTTCTTTTGACTATTACTTTTCCCGCCCTCCTCTGTTCGCACGCGTCCTGCAAAAAATACAAAAGATACCCCTAGTCCGAATTATGTAATTTGAACCAGATTGTTAGAGTTTTTCAGAAAAGAAATAAAATTCGGACACTTTCGAAATGTGATTTTTAGTTTTCTTTGATGTCAAAGGTCTCTGTTGACTGTTATATAACTCTTGCATAAGCTGCAAAGCAATTGCAGGGGTTATATGAACGATCAACAATGACCATGACACCACAAACACTCCTAAAAAACTAAAAAAAAAAATTTGAAGAAAATGTAAAAAAAGAGGTGAAGTGAAGAATGAAGGAATTTGTTGAAGATGGAAACCTATTTATAGCCTAAAACAAGTCCTAGATCATAACCACAGTCAAATAAAACGTGTTTGTGGTGCTAACTGTCCAAAAATGCATTAATGACTCCACTAACCGGCCAAACCTTTGGTGAACCGCTACCGTTGAAAAACAACTGAGTGTTTTCGGATTATATAATCCGGAAATGACAAAAACGTTTCGGATTATATAATGCGAACAACACCAGAATGTCTATTTGGAGGATTTTTTTTAGAAAGATTTCATGGAAAATAAGTAATAAATGCATAAAAATACAAGAAAGCAGCTTAAAACAAACATAAACTACAAAATATTTTAGGATGATGTTCGAAGAGGTGCTTTTGAACTCGATCCAGCTGGCCTACCAACTGATATATTTTTATCGGCAGGCCATCTGGATCGAGTTCATAAAAACCTTTTCAGATTCAGATCTGCAACACAACGATGAAATACAAGGTGTTTCGAGCAAATTATATATTTTGACAGCATGCTGAAGATCTACATAATGCCGTCAAATGGAGAGATATCTATTTGGGACAACATTGGATAGATCCTCAGCACAATGACAAAAATTTCCATGGTTTCTTTGTTGTGTTTTTTTTTTTTTTTTTTGTCTTTTGAAGCAAATAAACTAAGGCATCATCAAGATTTATCTATATATTTTTGACAGCATAGTGAGGATCTATCTAAATATTTGTGACCACATGAGAAAGATCCTCATCACAATGACAAAAAAATTCATGGTTTCTTTGGTGTGTTTGTATGTGGTTTCTGGTTATGAACACATAGACACCTATTTATAGAGGTCCCTGGGCGTCCTGGACCACAAAAACTGTCGGTGCAATGTGGACCACATGAAAAAAAATCATGTTCCAGATTGTATAATCCGAAATGTCCCTCACCCCACAAAAGGTGAGCAACTTCCTTCAATTTGGCCAAGTATCGTAAAAATTCGAATTACATAATCCGGAAATCATGTTAGGTTTTCGGATTATATAATTCAAACTGTGTCAGCTTATTTTGGACGGTAGTTTGCACCACAAGAAACACATTTTCAAAGGTTTTTACCAGCATTAATGGCTGGTAAAACCCCTTTGAACACGTTTTTTGACCAACGTGATGGAGAGTTACAGTCTAGGCAAGTGTTTTTCTTGGTGATTATATGAACGGTCAACGGGGAAGGCAACGAGCTGCAAAGAAGCACAATCTTTCTGGGTGCAAGGTTTATTTGTTTCGGTGCAAGGTTGACCATCAAGGTCTCTTTCGCCTTGGAAACAAACCTTACCCCAGTAGCCTCCCCCCAACATCTCTTTCTCCTTCCCCCTCCCTCCCCCCTCCATCTTCTTGGGCTGCAGATTTAGTTTTAGGTCTTCAATAAATTAGCTTTAGGTGTTTGAATATTCTATGTAATAAGCTTTAAGTTTCAACTTTATTGTAAATGTATCAATTATATTAATAAAATGAGATTATGTGTATTATTTTTGTTCGTATATTTTTGTTTATATTTGCACTTATTTTATGAATTTTGCATCTAAATAATATAAAATAAAGAAAAGTGTGTTGAAATTATGGTAAAAGAGATTTTCGGATTATATAATCCGGAAATTTCTGGGAGATTAAATCCGGATTATGAAATCCGAAGGGCTTTTATGTAAATAATAGGGCGCGCGAGAACTTAAGAGGGTGGAAAAAGTAATAGTCATTTCTTTTTATTTTAGAGAAATTATTTTTCCACCCTCTATGTTTCTCACGTGCCCTCCAAAATTCCAAAAATAAGTTGGATTTTTGGATTTTATAATTCAAAATGAAGTTTTTTCCTATTTTAAAGGTTGAAAAATGTTTTGTTTAACTAATTCACCTTTTAAAATATGTTAAAAAAAATCTGAAAAATTAAGTACTTCGGATTTTATAATAAAACTAGAGACGTTATACATAAACAAACTAGTTCAAACTTTGGATCCTTGCATTGTCAAACATATTAAATAGGCGTTCGAACTCAACCATTTTCATGGTGTATTTTTTTAACTAATTTTTTATTTTATTTAAATTGATAGAGTACATAGAAAACAATATAAGTTCAACATTGTTAAAAACGAAAAAAGGATGAACGTACAAACAAATTCACGACACCAAAGTCAATTAATATCATAAAATGGTAAAATACCTATTAATAATGTGACAAAATCAAAGTGACTAGAATACTCATACTCCCATCTGTAACATTGACGTTCAAATTATTGATTCAATCTGTTATGGATCAAAGTTGATATATCAACATGAATGAAACAAATACTACAATAAGACGGATAATCAAACAACGCTGGACCAGTACGACGAACCAAATAATGTCACACCCAGTCGAAAAAATCACAAAACAAAAAGCATATATGTGTGGAAACAACTTATTTATATTAAAAGAGGAAAAATGATCTTGAAGGGTGATTATGGGCCAAAAAGTGACTAAAAACCATATCTACGATGAATGAAAATAAAATAGAGAGAAGACAAAAGGCGGAGTTTCACCGCATTTCTATTCTTTTAAGTTTGATTTGATTCTTAAATGTTGGGAAAAATTCAAATAGCGCATAGAAAAGATACAAGGTCTGGTAAGAGTTAGGGTGTGAAAATGGTGGTTTCGGGTTCGATTCTCACCTCCAAGAACAAAATACGGACAAGTTAACAATTAACATATTAACATTGCCTCTTTAAGAAAAGGTCTGACAAGAGTTTATAAAATATTAATTTTGTGATCACTTAAATTAAAGATGATGCAATTGCAAGAACAAGTTAAGAGCTCACAAATGTGAGCAATTGCAATAGAAAAGAGGAAATTTTATCTCAACTTGCATGTGATGGGCTAAGCTCGCAATGCGAGCCAGTTATCTTCAAACCCTTTGCTCCTGGATAGTCTTTAAGAATGAGAGTTGCTTGTGATCAAGTGCTATCCAAGCACCCATATATATTTTCTATTTCTCTATTGTTACGAATTCTCATAATATGAGTTGCTTGCTTACTTTTTATTAGGATCTAGATGAACCTCATTGGTTCTATTTGAAAGTTTGTTTTTCAGTCGTATTTATGCATTTGAAGTTTACTATATATATATTCAATAATCTTTATGATCATTGTTATTTCTCTATCTGGCTAATTCTGAATCGATAATAGGTAGTGTCAATTGGACATATCATTATTGGTCATGTTGGGTAATTACTATAAGAGTATAGTTTTTAATATGTGTTAAGAAAAATTAGCGCTCATTCACAAATTTGATAGAAATAGTTCACCTGAAGAATTAAGGCTTGTTGTTACATAATGGGATTACGAATTTATGATCCAAGAAATTGGACTTGATCTATTTTGCTTATTTAAATTTCTCAAAGGAAACTCCATTGCTACAAATAAAGAATTTAACAGCCGATTAGTGAATAAAAGAGGATTCATAATCTTAATCGTTTTTATCATATTGAACCATTTTCCAATTTTATTTCCTACTTTTAAACCAATTTAAACATCAATTTATTCGTTACTTACAAAATAGAATCAAATTTGTTGCGCTTTAAATTAATTACAATTCATGTGCATGCAAAGTTTTTATTACACGCACAATTTGTTGATCTCTAGTGTTTCAGGAACCTCTAACCCTATTTCAAACAATTGTCTCGAAGGGATAGATCTGAATGATCCAAATGATCTTTTGCGGCCTTGATTAGGTGAATTTAGGGAAAGTTCATATCATGGCTCGTGAAGGCATTAAAAGCTTAAGGTGATGCGGTCCTTTAAGGCAATGGCCATTGCCTCAGTTCGAAACAATCGACCCCAAGACGTTAGCTGATTAGGGCTGGGAATGACTTGATTTCAGTTTTTAGCCGACCAACAGTTGATAGATACCATTAGATGTTTGAATGCAGTTCTAAATTGGGGGGGGGGTAACCCGTCTTCATAATATGAACATGAGTCATTAAAGGTGATGAAGGAAGATTCCACGCGCCTTCATAAAGTTTCTATATATTTGATTGTGTCTTCTAAATGAACATGACCCTTCATTTTGCATTTTTAATATGTGGCGCTCACTTTATGTCGTTGTCAGGTTAGATAACTTATTTCTTGATTTGTTCCAAGAAGTGACGATAATTAACCATAAGGTTCCTTTTTGTACATTCGTCCGATTATAGGCTCTAGGTCGTTAGATGGGGATCTCTTTTCACCCTTCATCTTGAGTGTTGGATATGAAATGATTTGGTTTCCAAACGCTAGGTAGCCTATTTAAGGGAGTACATATTCCCTCTTTTACTTTTCATAAATTATCACTCTCTCCATCTTTATCATTCCTCTTTGTCCCCTCTGAAATTTTCCTCCATTTCCATCGCTTTTCGCATGTGCTGTTGGGGTTTTGAACGAAAAGTTTGCAGGTTCAAATTTTTACCGAGCTTTACCATATGTTCCTTCGCCTCATCGTCTTCTTCTCCTCTTTTACTTAATATGCTCCCATCACGAAAGTGGGTAACTTTGATGATTGAGATGTTGATGTTCCCATGATTCCAAAAAGAATATGCATTATGTTTTATGAGTTTTTGATGACAAATTTAACAAGTGCACCAAATATTTTCAGGTAATAAAGTAGTAAGTTATCTACATATATTGTTGTTTTCAAATTGACAATTAACTAAACTTATAAATAAAACAACAAATTGTGGGAATCTGCAAGATTAGTTGTTTTCGCAAATAAAAGTAAAGGTTGAAACATATTCATGATGATGATTATGATTCTTCGAATATCCTCTGTACTCTTGTTGGAAAGAACATATTCCTAGTTCAACTATTATTTAAGGTTTATACTAACAAAACCTAACAATGTAAGACCTATTCGAGTTACGGTTTCATAGGCCCCTTTTGTTTAATATTGCTCCGCTAGGGTTAGTAGGAACTTATATTCCATGAGCGGTTGAGTACATTAAGTATAGTCATACAAGTGAAATTTCCGATTTCTACACGAACGACTCGAGCAAATAATATATATCGGTTATGTGTAGAAAGTAGGGGTGTTCGCGGATTGGATTGGTTCAGTTTTACGAGGAAAAATCATCCGATCCAATCTCTTCAGTTTTGTTATTTGTTCATCCAATTGGTTTGGTTTTAAAATCAAATCCAATTTGATCCAATTTTTTTCGGTTTGGATTGGATTTATTTTAGGTTTTCATTGTTGTATATTTTTGTCATTTTCTTTGAAAAAAATATATTATTTTATGACATTTCATAAAAAAGTAAGGTCACGAAAAAGATGAACAAGTATAAAATAAAAGCAAATAAAATAGTAATTTATAGAAAATAGTTACAGAATCGTAAATTAATAATATTTCTTAAAAGAAGAAAAAAAAGTCAATAGTATTAAAGTACAAGTCTAGAAAATAGTTACATGATCCTAAGTTAAAGAAACATTTATAAAATAAATCATATAATAATATATAGACAAGTATAAATATTTCGGTTTGAATTGGATTGGATCAGTTTATACTATGTCAACCGAAAACCAATCCAATCCATTTAAAATTGTGTTTTTTTTTTTGGTTTTTGGTTTTGTTCGATTTTTGGCTTTTTGGTTTGGTTACTGCAATTTGCATTGGATTGGATTGAACATGAACACCTCTAGTAGAAAGGCATACTAAAACAAGAATTTCTAACCTAGGTTCAACTTAATATCAAAGGAATTGAAAAGCATTAAATACAATATATATTAAATAATTAAATAAGCATAACTCAAGTAGTATTGAGAAAAGAAATTGTCATGAGTTTGGGAAATATCCAACATATAAGAGAGGTTCATCTCTCAATCATTATATAAAATGTTTAGTTACTCATGATAACTGAATATATCATCGAAGAGAAAAGAAAGTAAAACATACACAATAACAAGTTAAAGAGCTTGGAAAAACACACCCATTTTTGTTGCTCGGGTCACACTCCTTTGCCTCTGAATCGTTAGATTTCTAAATGAATAATTCTGGGTAAGAAATAGGATATATAAAGGTAAAAAAATTCACATAGAACGTGTCGAGCGCATGGGCCAATGAACATTTTCTTTCTTTGCAGCCTTTAGGCGCCCCCGACACATCGGTCTATGCCCGGGGAGCATGGACCAGAGTTAAAATCCTTCATTTTCTTAATTCTTCATGTATTTTTTATCGTGTAATATGAGCTTAAAACTTGGGACATAATTATTCCAAGTTGTTTTGTCTTCAAATCTTCATTGTACAACATCTAGCTTTCATAGCTTTCTTGAGGCGTCTTAGTTGGCCATATTGCATGATTCATAATGCAGATTTTTTTGTTGATACTCATTGTGTATGGATCCAATTGGCATCTAAAATAATAAGATGGAATTATTTGACCAACTTTCCTATGTACAATAGTCGTAAGTAAAAGTCTAAAAAATACTTTCAAATTTGGCGTTGATCGTTATTTTAAAAAAAAAAAAAACTGAAAACTAAGTCAATTTAAATTTTTATTTTCTTAAAAAAGAAATATAAGTCAATGGTGACATCTGCAAGTTACCTATTTGGTTACAGGGCGGATCTAGGAATACATTTTCAGTGTGATTAAATAAGTAGTGAATGAAATAGCGATTGTTTTTTAATATTTTATACTTTAGCGATCAAATTTTTTGTCTTTCTGTCGCTAAACATATTAGAGACCAATTTTTACAATTTTATGCTTTAACGACCGAGTTTTCAGTCACTTTATGTCGCTAAAAGTATTAGCCACCGATAATAATTTTGGCAAAAATTATTCATATTAATAATTTTGGAAACTAAATTTACCTCACCCAATAATTTTCGGGATTAAACAAAAAAAATTCACTAGTTTATTTTTCTTTATCTCCAATTATAAGGATGGTATTTTTTTTTTGTTATTATTATAAGGGTGGTATATATATTACATGTGTATATCTTATATTCTTATCTTACTCTTTCAAAAAAACAAATATATCTTATCATCTTGAGATGATATGGCCACATATACTATAACCAAATCACGGAGAGGGAACCCGTGAAGGTGATATATTTGTTTGGTAACAGGTGAAGGTGATATGAAAATGGGCACGAGCATTCTTTTTCTTTTGTACGTGGTGTAAATTACATTGCATTTAGGGTTTGAATTCGAATTCGGATATGTCAGTTATTTATCTTAGGAGATAAGGTTTAAATTTGGGATTTTTCACTTGTTTATTTTAAGGGTGAATATATAACCATTTAGACTACTAGGATAAAAAAAAGTGTAAGATTCAATTTGTTTCTTTAAATAAAAAATAAAAATAAATTTGAGTCCTTGAGAAAGAAGAAAGAAGAAAAGAAAAAAAAACTTGTTCATACATTTGAGTATAGGAGAAGGGAATATTCTTGTACAATTAAAGCCCATACATGGAGTGAATCATCAATTTCGTTCCTGAATTTTCACGGGTCGGTCAACTTCGTCCCTCAATTATCCGAAATATCAATTTAATCTCTGAATTTGTTAAATGTCAATCAAGTTAGTCATTCTGTTCAAACGGAGCGTTAACGGGGCTGACGTGACCGTTAACCTCTCACATGTCAGGCGCAACGTAAGCAGGGACTAATTTGGTCGATAATAACAAACATTTCGAAGGACTAAATTGATTGATTTGCATAATTTTTTTTGGTTTCTTCCGAAACGGCTCTTTTCTTCCCCAATGGCTCTGTCTTCTCCAATTGTATAAAATTGGAACCTAATTACACAATCTGCAATCTACATTCTAAAATCACCTAAATTTCCTCCAATAATAAGTGGTCCAGTTCTTCCCCAATTCAAAAAATTTGAAACCCTAATTTTTTTGTATTGAATCTGAAAGCCAAAATCCACAAAATTTCTTGAAGAAAAACTATTGAAATTGAATCTGAAATGAAGGGGGGTGGAATCTGGGAAAAAATTGTTATGAAAGTCGAGCTTCATCTTCAAGCTCCAAGTTTAATGGTGATGAAAAGATGTTGAAGATGATTCAGAAATGTAACATTTCTGTAATAATATTTACATCATATAGATCCCTACGTTATATTAAAAACCATCAAATAAGTTCCTGAATTGTTTAATCAGATATCAAATTGATCATTGAAGCATATAGGTACAAAATTAAGTAAAAACGCCAGAACACACAAATTGAAACTGAAATATTACATAGGCAAATTTCATAGGTCATAAGTCATAAGTCTGAGAAATTACATAAGCAAAAGCAACCTAACTATGGGGCATTAACAAGTCATAAGTCTTAAACGGTAAGTTAAGCAAAAAGAAACCAAACTAAGGGGAATAATTCAAATAAGCCTAAATATTACAAATCCAAAACATCTATTAAATCCGGGAAGCATCACTTCTTTGGAAATTCGGGAGTTGGTATAAACTCCATGAATTTAGTAGGTTGAGTCGAACCGGGTGACCATAGGTTGGATATGGAACCTTAATCATGCGAGCAGGAATTGGATAAGCTGGTGCAGAATCCCTCATTGGTGTCTGCTTAGGCCTATCAGCTAAAGGAACCGGTCCTCTAAGGTCATACCTCCTTGGTGCAACACTCTGAAATTGCAAATTCAATCAAATTATTCCCTAAAATCATAACATAATCAATCATATCAGTCATTCAATTAATATACTAATTGCCAAAAAGATCCTTAAAAATTAAGAGTCATACATGTCCAACATTTGCAACAACATTTCCTACAGTTTCTGCATCTACAGGGTGAATACGAACACAAAATCTTGATAAACAACCTGAAAGGCGTTACCTTTAATCACAGCCAACACAGAAACTTCAAAAACGTCAGAATCGCCGGTGATGATGATGATTTTGGAGGGGTGAGAATGGAGAAAGTTTTAGCGGAAAGGTGAAAAGTCAAGGATGTTTTTTATGTTTCTGACTGAAATGTGAAGGAGGTATGGGTAATGCAGTGGCAAAATGGGAAAAGCAGAAAAAAATTAAGTGAAAATTGGATTTTTTCCAATTCAATCAAATTAGTCCTTGAACACGTGGCTTCCTTCTTGCCACGTCTACAAGACAACACAACATGCAGGGCGACATGTCACCATGGCTAACGGAGCACTTGGACAGAGGGACCTTTTTGATGGACGTCTGATAAATTCAGAAATTAAATTGATATTTCGCATAATTGAGGGATAAATTTGACCAACCCGTAAAAATTCAAGGACAAATTTAATGATTCACACCCCATACATGTGTCTTAACTATGCCTTACCAATGCATACTAGTATGTATGTATGAAAATCACAAAAAAGTTGTAGACCCATCGCATTTTAATCTCTTATTCTCGTACCAAACAAAAAAGTTTAACATCTCTTGTTGCTTACATTCCCAACTTCTCTCAACACAAGCACAGCGTATAAGAACCAATATTTCAACTAGAAAGAAAATACTTCTACTTTTTTTTTTCTTTTTCTTCCAATTTTAAGGCCACGTGTTTTGTGTGTGGAAACAGTCAACATCTATAATAAAAAATGCTGTCACGAGCAACGCGCGTTATTTTTTTTACAATTTTTTTTTTGAAATAACAAATATTTTCTTTTTTTATTTGCTAGTGAAAAAAAAAAGTATATAATTCAAAGTTTTCTCTCTCATAAATTTTCTTATTAGAGATTTATCTAATATGTCTGACACTTAATGTGGATACTTTTCGAAAGATATAAAACTCACTAACATCGAGACAAACATGTCTCTCTTAAATGTTACATTTTTTACTTATTCACCTTAATGTTAAAATTTCAAACAATATTAATAAAATTTGTTAAAAGAAATGTATTGCATTAAAATAGCTTATACAGTTATATGTAAAGTACAATTACCTCAACAAAAAAAAAAATGTAAAGTAAAATAAAAAGGAAAACCTTTGTCTCCAAACCAAAAAGAAAAAACCTATTAGGTAGTAATACTTAATTAGGAAAAACTACATATGGGTCATTTAATTTAAAGTTTTAAACATTTCCTTGTATTCTTCGTGTCATATTAACCAACCTTTTATCTTACAAAATATTTACATTGTTGAACCATCACTCATTATTTTTTTTTTTTAGAGGAACATTCATTCTTAATTCGCTTATGTTTTTATTTTTTGACAAATCTTAATTCACTTATGTCATAGTTTATGCACATGATTATTATACGACCCTTGTTGACAAGAACATATCACAATACTAGATAAAGAAAAGCATGTTAATTTTGATGGACTAGATCATATTATGAAGTAAATTTAGATGTTATTTTGATGAATCAAAGATTTTATTTACCTTTTTGAATATTTAAGCAAGTCTTTTGGTATCATAAATAGATGAAAAATGAAATTTGGTACAAAATTATTGACTTTTTAAATATAAAGGACACTTAATACCAAAAAAAGATAAATAATTTGTTTAAAACACTAAATTAAATTAAAGAACATTCATATAGTTTTGTCATTTAATTATAATATTTTCTATGTCTAAAAAGTTGTAATAAATTGTATCATATGACTGCTAAATCTAATATACTACTTAATATCTGTGGTATGTAATCTACTCTTATATTAAGGGAAGGTGGGAGTATTCTTTATCAATTAGATACAAATATACTTATTTTACTTAGCCGAACGTACCATTATTGTATCAATAGTTAATTTTTAAGAGTGAGTAGGGACCATTGTTAATTGACATCAATCCTACTTTTTAGAGTCTCTCTGAGTGGAGTGTGAAGTAGAGAAAACTTTTGTTTTCACCTAGCTAGCTCATAATTTTTTGAATTTTTTTTTCTGCCCTAGTTTATGCTAAAAAAATATAAAAATGTCCCATTTTTTCGAAAAATTGCATAAATACCCTACTTTTTCAGAAGTCTCTGGTACCACTCCACTTGGAGTTGCGGGGTACCCTAAAAAGTGACAAAATTTGTGTCCTTATTGTACCCCTCTACTTGGAGTTGCGGGGTACTTTCCTATTTTTTTTTTTAAATTTTTTAAATACCACTCTACTTGAAGTAGAGTGGTATAATAAAGACAAAAAAAAAATCAACGTGTAATAATTACTTTAATAATAAAAAAACTAATTAAAATTATATAACAAATAAAATACCATCTACAATTATTATAAATGCCCGGCTGTCCCACACCCTCGTCTTCGACGATGTCTTCCGCGATTTACTTGAGGGTTATGTTGGTCTTCGTCATTGTTATCTGTAATTGATTGTATCTACAGGGTACATAAGAATTTCCTTATACACCATAACCGCACCCCTCTATAACTATCACCTTTCGTTTGTCTGTACTCTAACCTAACATGCAATTATTTGTACCAATAGTTAATTTTTAAGAGTGAGTAGGGGCTCTTGTAAAAATATAACAGAGCGAGTAGGGACCATAATTAATTGACTTCGTTCGTATTTTCTTATAGTGACATCAATCCTATTGTTACCACATTCTTCTATATATACAATTCCCTCCCGTAGTTATGAAAATCAAGAACCTCTCAGAGAGGAGGGTAATAATTTCATTTAGCTAGCAAATAATTTTTCATTTGAAAAAATGAAAGGTTCTAGTTTTTCCAAGATAAACATGATATTTGTAATATTATGCTTCTTCACAAACTTGAGGATCTGTTTGGGTGATATGAATGGAATTGGAGAGCAGCCACTTTCAAAGATTGCCATTCACAAAACCATTCTTGCTCTCCACAGTTCTGCCTCCATTACTGCTTCCCCCTTTTTGCTTGGCAATAAGGTATAAACAAAATTTTAATATTTTCTTCCAGTTTGATTGATTTAACCTATTTATTTGATTTTCATTTCTCAACAAATTTTACTCCAAGAGCGTATACATGTTATACAACCAGAGAAAAAAGATACTAGTACCGTAATTCTAGCTAGCATGAAAATACATTTTTTTTTTTTTTAAAATAAAGCTAGCATGAAAATACTTAAATTCTTTAGGACAAAATATTACTGTTTGCAGGTAGTAGGTAAATCATGATATTATTGTGTGTGAAAGAGAAAGAGAGACGAGGGATGACAATTTCCTGCAGTAAAAAATACATGCCGTTACACATAGTTTTATATATCTTGACCATTAATCCGAGATCAGGCAAATCAGATGATATAAACAGTGGATTAATTATTAATGATCACGACATTGATTTTAGATATAACTATATAGATTTATGACGTGTCATGCATTTACAACAAAGAATCCAAATATGAGATATGGAGCTCATGAGTGATGTAACATGGAGAATGATTGAAAGGTAAAGAAAGTACTAAATTGATTAAGCTGACATATATGGAATAATATATTTTCTTCAATTGGATATTTTAATATTATTCCTACTCTTTGCAACACCTTAAACAGGTTTTTTTTTTTAACAAGCTAAAATGAAAAATATTAGATCACAAAGAGTGATTCATCTCACACAAGGTATACAAAAGAGAACCACCCACCAAAAACAATGTTAATAATCTGGTGCCATAAAGCAGCACTCCGAAAGAAAGACAAAACAAAACAAAGTTACACTATAACACCCATACAAGGTAAAGGGTGTCGCCACCAGTCGTTGTAATTGAAGGCGAAGGTAGACAAATTAGCCTTAAGCCAAGAAAAAGACAGAAATTTAACAGAGTTTACTAAATGATCCAAAGTGTCAGTCCTCTGGTTAAAAATCATGAGGTTTCTTTCCTTCCAGATAACCTAGATAATAGCCATCCAAATTACCTTCAGAAAAGAGTGTGTAGATTGCGGTAGCCCCGCCAAATGACCAAACTGATGAAGATGCTCGCTAACGGATGATGGAGCACTAAAAGAGATACCTAGCCACTAATAAATACGGTGCCATACTCGACCGAAATGATCACAATGAAATAGAAGATGATATGCTGTCTCGGAGGAACCGCACCCACCAATGCATGAAGTGTCGTCGGGAGGAATGATGCGCCTACAAATAAAGTTGTCTTTAGTTGGGACACGGTTGCGGAGTAGACGCCAAGCAAAAACATAGACCTTAAGCAGAACTTGCTTCCTCCACAGATCATCGAACATGCCACGCTCCGGAAGGTCATCTGACGTCGTGAGATAAGTATAAGTGCCCTTGACGGAATAGCCATGAATAGGGTCAAGAATCCACCGCCACCTGTCAATAATATGGTCCTGCAAAACAACATTATGCAACAGAGATGCACACTCAGACACTGTCTCTTCCTCCCATGCCAAGAGACGCCTCCTCCACGCCCAGGCACCACCACCATCGGCCCACCCCCTACCCTCCATCTGCTGCATCGTCACCCATTTATCAACCGCCAAATCAAAAAGGCGAGGAAATCGCACCCGTAGAGGCACGCCCCCCACCCAAGTATCAGACCAAAAAAATGTGCTACCTCCCCCGCACCTACAACCCGATTAAAACAAAAAATAAGAAAAATGCAAAATATTGGAGGGGCATATACCTATATTTGAAAATTGATTCCTTTAATATATTATTTGGAAATCCAAAAATAAAAGTAATTTAATTAGGTAATATTTTTTTATTAATTTTATCAATATACAAAAAGAAATTTATTTGAATTTAGAGAAAATTGAATTGAATTTATTTTTAATTATTAGTATTTGTATTTTTGCTTTAAATAGTTTAATTAATTAGCATATTTTTATTTTTAGGTAGTGATAATAAAGTATGTTAGTAAAATAAACTAAATTTAGTTTTTGTCCAAAAATAATAATTTAGTTAATGTATTACCAATATAGAATTTAATCTATAAATAAACAAATTAAGTATTTCTTGATTTTACTCATTCATAGAGACATGTTCCTCTTTGTTCCAAAAGTGCAGACAAAGTTTGGTGAAATGTCAATTTCTGACACATACAATATATTGTACTCGTGAATCACTTTAATTGGTTTGTTGCTAATCCACAATTAGACAACCACGTGTTAATTATGATGTACTATATTGTTGCAGGGTGAGGATACAGAATTGGTGACTGTAGAAGTGGAGTCCCCAGAACCAACTAATGAAGATTGGGTTGGAGTTTTTTCTCCTGCAAACTTGAAGTAACATACAACAACTCTCTGTCTCACTGTTAATATTGATTTTCCTAATTAGTATATACTAATTATATTTTATATATTCCTTAAAAAAAATACTATTATGTATAAAAGGTTCTAACAACATGTTCTTTTATTGTCAAAAAAAAAAAAAGTTCTTTTAACACATTTTTCCATAAAATCATGCATATCATGACGATAAATAATATTTTGACAACTATTTTGGGATAATCTAATAAAAAACCGCATATGGAATATTATTTTAGTTTTTTTAATATTTTTTAGTTGCATTGGTTTCCATATCATCTTTTCCTATTTAAATCTAATTGCAGTACGTACGCAGTTAAACAATTTTGATAGAAATGTTAATGCTGTGTGCATTTGCTAACATAATGTAATATTATTTCATCTACAATACATATGTGACACACCAGATTAATCACGTTCAAAAATGTAGTTAATTCATATAAGCATGTTGTTTTTTTTGGGTCAAGCATATGAGTATGTTGTTAATTCAGTTTATACTCAAAATTGTGGCTAATTCAACTATATGATTAAAAAAAAAAAGTTAACTGATTTTTAGTTAAACAATGACACTAAGAGTAATAAAATATATTTTTCACAAACACAGTTCATCAATATGTACACCTGACCCCGGTGGCATTGGATGGGTGGAGACACCATATACATGCTCAGCCCCAATAAAGGTAAATGCAACTCCATCTCAAATAAATTGAAAATGAATATGAAATGGATGAACATATATCATGTTTGTTAATTATAATAATTTGAATTTTTGTAACAGTATAAGTATGCCAACCACTCCAATCCTAACTAT
Source organism: Medicago truncatula (assembly GCF_003473485.1). Taxonomy (NCBI): domain Eukaryota; kingdom Viridiplantae; phylum Streptophyta; class Magnoliopsida; order Fabales; family Fabaceae; genus Medicago; species Medicago truncatula. The sequence continues at coordinate 37,346,249 of NC_053044.1, forward strand.
AAAAAGACTGGGAAAAATACTTTGAAGTTCCAATTGATCAATCAACGTGCAGATTTCTCTTTTGCATTATTTTCAGGTGGATTATCCAATGTAAGTCATATCTTCTGATCTTGTTATTTGGTATCTTCAATTTTTTTCTTGCTAAATTTGCAATGCCAACAGTGTTTTATTTCTTCTTTGCTTTAGACTTGGCTTTAATATTTAATTTTATGCTAATAAGCATTCATATGATTGAGTATTGCAGCCTAGACTTGTGTCAATTTCGAACTTCATCGCATTTGCAAATCCTAAAGCACCTGTGTATCCGCGTCTTGCGCATGGAAAATCTTGGAATGAAGTAAGTTTATCTAGTCCATTTCATTACACACCACTAGCCTAACATTTCCTAATCATACATTGGTTCTTATCATCTAAAACTTTTCTAATTGAAATTGCTGCATGAATTGTCTAACTTATACATTTAAAATAATGTTAAGAAATTTGTTCATCAACGACAGATGACAGTTACCTGGACAAGTGGATATGACATAAGTGAAGCTGTACCGTTTGTGGAATGGGGTCCAAAGGGAGGAAAGCAGATACAATCTGCTGCCGGAACATTGACATTTAATCGTAACAGCATGTGTGGTAAGGATTATTACATGGTCAAGTTTATACAATAAACTTTAAAATTTAATCGAACAATGCTTCATTAGGTAGCATAGCATAGTAACTCTTTCTTTTTCTAAAAATTAATATCATCAAATAATAAGGACATTTTGTTGATTTGTAGGTGAACCTGCGCGAACCGTTGGCTGGCGTGATCCTGGTTTTATACACACAAGTTTCCTTAAAGAACTTTGGCCAAATATGAAGTACGCATTTAGTCATTTTCATGACACAAGTTTTTCCTCTTAACTTTCAAGTTCGACAAAAGTTCTCAAAGCTTAACAGCTTTCCTTGTTCTTTCCCCAGGTACACATACAGGTTAGGGCATTTCTTATCTGATGGCTCTTATGTATGGAGTAAGAGGTATTCATTCAAGGCATCTCCGTATCCTGGACAGAACTCATTGCAACGTGTTATCATATTTGGTGACATGGGAAAGGTAGTACTGATTAGACGTGTCTAACTTTTGAATTAGAAACTCTAATTTTAAGCATGAGTAGTACGATGTGAAGAAGGCTTACTTTGCTTCGCGTGTTCTTTAGGCTGAGCGTGATGGTTCAAATGAATATGCCGATTACCAACCTGGTTCACTTAACACGACTGACCAGCTCATCAATGATCTAGACAACTTTGACATTGTTTTCCACATAGGAGATATGCCTTATGCAAATGGATACATCTCACAGTGGGACCAATTCACAGCTCAAGTGCAACAAATTTCATCAAAAGTTCCATATATGATAGCAAGGTTCAGTTTGCTTGACATCATTTTAATCCATAGACATTTGAATTGAGTTTTACATATTGTTTTAGACTGAAAGGATGCTACATTTTTTCATACTGCAGTGGAAATCACGAACGTGATTGGCCAAACTCAGGATCCTTCTATGACACTCCAGATTCAGGTGGAGAATGTGGAGTTCCTGCAGAAACCATGTACTATTACCCTGCTGAGAACAAAGCCAAATTCTGGTAAGTTATATTAATCTAAATACAAACCATGAACCACCAACATATGGTTAGCCGAGTGCTAAGGTACTCAAATTCCTTAATCAAGTGACCACTGGTTCAATTCCTAGATCTTTTATATTTAGAAAATCTAGTTGTGAGGGGAGGACTCATATTGTGCGCGAAACAAATTTTAGGACGGAGACAAGCATTCTTAAACAATGGTGGATACTCCGTACCTATAACATGGTTATAAACAAAAATACATACTATAACATGTTTAGCTTTAGTCTTTAGTATATAAGATTTTCATCTCTCAATTGAATTTATTATCACTTGGTCCAAATGAATGATGAAAATTGGAAATATGCAGGTATGCAACAGATTATGGCATGTTTCGTTTCTGTATAGCTGACAGTGAGCATGATTGGAGAGAAGGATCGGAACAATACAAATTCATCGAGCATTGCCTTGCAACAGTAGATAGAAAACAACAACCATGGTTAATCTTTGCAGCACATCGTCCACTCGGTTACTCCTCTAATGATTGGTATGCCAAGGAGGGTTCATTTCAAGAACCCATGGGAAGGGAGAGTTTGCAGGGACTTTGGCAGAAGTATAAAGTAGACATTGGATTTTATGGTCATGTCCATAACTATGAAAGAGTCTGCCCCATTTATCAGGTATGAATACTATTGCCACTATAATAGTTTTTTCCTTCATTTTAAATGCACCAGCATTGCATTTCTAATAATCCAAATGTGTATAATGCAGAACCAATGTGTGAACAATGAAAAAACTCATTACTCTGGCACTGTGAATGGAACAATTCATGTTGTTGTCGGCGGAGGGGGAAGTCACTTGTCGGACTTCACAACAGCACCTCCTATTTGGAGTATTTTCAGGGACAGAGACTACGGTTTCGTCAAACTGACAGCATTCAATCACTCATATCTCTTGTTTGAGTACAAGAAAAGTAGTGATGGAAAGGTTTATGACTCTTTTACAATTTCCAGGGACTATAGAGATGTCTTGGCCTGTGTGCACGATGGTTGTGAGAAAACCACCTTGGCAACATGAGTTATGTCTCTGCATTAGTTCACTGATGTAGTCTTGAAATGGAAAGTATTTCGAAATAAATTAATAAATAAATGAAGGCTATTATGTTCAATCTCCAATTCTCATGATCATTTAGATATTTATACATATAAATCACCATCATAACAAAGAAAGCAATCAAATCTGTTTCGAACTTTGATAATGTACAAGGAAATTAGGGTAGCAAGAATTATATGTGACCCAGTCAAATGTATTCTAACTAGCAAGGCAAGAATTCTAAGGAAAGTGGGGGTATATCAACACACTCTCTATTTTCATTATGATAAAAAGATATATCAATTTTAACATATACTATGATAAAATACTTTTGGTAAATAAGATTAATATAAACTCTTTTTATAATGTCTAATATTCTTCATATCGTAGTGGGATGCTCGTATTTTAAACCATTTTAAATAAAATAGTTTAACTAAAGGTAAAATATGTAAGAAAAAAATCAGCTCAAACTCACATACTCCCTCCATGATGAAATAGAAACAAAAAAGGTAGGTGGGAAGTTGATTTTTGAATAAGCTAAATTAGCCCACCTAAATTGATATTGGGGAGAATCGAACATTAGACCTCGAGGAGGAGCACACTCCCATAAGTGAGAAGTTGATGTATGTAGACTAAATTTTTATACGTTGATTTTTCAACTATCCGTTTTGTTGATATTTCATTATGGATGAAGTATTTTATATATAGTATAAAAGATAAATAATGAGTTGTTTATGTCAAAAAAAAATAATGATTTGTTCTTTTGTTTGATCGAGGGACAATTTTGTCGTGGCAGATCTTGACCAAAATTTTAGAGGGTGACATATCTTTTTTTTTTTTTAAAAGACAGCAAGCACAAGGTGTGCCACCCTCTAAACAAACGGTCCAATTGTGATGGTGATGGAGGAGAGTTGTTGGTTGTGGTTGGAGGAGCAAGAATTGTTGGGGAAGATAATGTTAAAAAATTAAGTGTAGAGAGAACATGATAAGAGTGTGTTCTTTATTTAATCAAAGGGCTAAGATCAACTTTTCCATCATAGGAAACTACTTCCCTTTTCCATACTAAACTCCACCAGCTAAGAGGACCGAAAGTTTGTGGGAAAACGTGCTTCCATCGTTTGGTATGCATGTTATAGAGGATGGAAAGCCTCAAATTGATGGGTCCCGCACCTACAATCTTTCGGGTTCCACTTGTGTAGCATTGGCCATTTTTATGTTATATAACACTGCCCATTCAGGGTGTGCCACATGGCACACCCTTTTTTTTTAAAAAAAATCGAGAATTAGAAAACAGGTGAGAGTAGAAACCAATGAAAACTCAAAAATTTCCTCTTCTCTTCTCCCCTACGACATCAGAACCCACCACCTACCATCAACTTTTCTCCGCCGCCGTCCTCCTCTCCGCATAGCATTGAAAAGGTCTACTATAGTAACTTCTTGTTTTCATTTCATGTATTCCAGGTTCATTTGAAACTAAGAATCGTCTTTAACTTAATGTCTTCCCACATATCTTGTGTGTTCTCCAAATTTAGTCATGAGAGTTCAAGACAAGCTTCATCATTTAGAAGACATTGATGAAAACTGTATTCAAAAGGAATTGGAAACTGATTGTACCGAGTTTCCTTACCCGGATTTACTAATCCAGACAAGTGGAGAACTTAGAGTTGGTAATTTCTTGTTATGGAAATTTGCATATTCAGTACTTTTCTTCAACAAAAAACTTTGGCCAAATTTTGGGAAGGCATGTTTCAAAATAGACAGAGATGCTATGGTGCTAATTAAAGAGAAGAGGAACAGTGGTCGATGACAGAGAGGAGGACGGCGGTGGAGGGAGGTGTCGGCGGTGGCGGAGAAAAGTTGATGGTAGGTTGTGGGTTCTGATTGGGCAATGTTATATAATATAAAATGGTCAATGTTACATAAGTGGAATCCCAATCTTTCCTCCCATGTTTGCAGAAAACACGATCTCACCCTCCAATATGACAAATTGACCAAAACACCCTCACTTGTGGAGCAATTTTTTTTCGCCGTGCATGTTCTCTTTCTTTTTTTCAATTAACATGTTTTTCACTTCAAGGCTTTTAGACATGTTTTTTTTGTCTTTATAACTTTTTTCAAAAAAAATGACGGTCATTTCTTAAGTATATATAACATCAAGTGTTATAACAAAATACAAAGGCTACCCTAAAAAAAAAACTAAAAACAAAGGTTATTTATGTCATTTCATAAATGTATATCTTTATTTCCTTTCACTTTCTTTTCACTTTCATTCATATCAAACAACTAAACAATCATCTCACTTTCTATCCTTAAACAATATTTCCTTTCACTTTCTTCCCTGGTTCAAACAATGCCTTGAAGCTCATACACACGTCTGAACTATAATGCATACTAGTATGTAAGAAAATCACGAAAAAATTGTGGCCTTGACATCTCTATTTGTTTACTCTATTCCCAACTTCTCTCAACACAAGCATAGCTTATAAGAACCAATATTGCAAATAGAAAGAAAATACTTCTACTTTTTTTTCTTCTTCCAATTTTAAGGCCACATGTTTGTGGAAACTGTCCACAATCTGTACGTAATAAAGAATGCTGCACGAGCAACGCGAGTTTTTTTTTTTTTTTATGACAAATATTTTCTTTTTTTATTAGCTAGTGAAAACTGATCCGTAAAACAAAAAAAAAATTCAAAGCTTTTTCTCTTAAACTTTCTTATTAGAGATTTATCTAATATGTCCTACACGTAATGTGAATACTTCTCAAAACATATAAAATTCACTAACATCAAGACAAACATATCCTTGTCAAATGTTACATTTTTCACTTATTCATCTTAATGCTAAAATTTCTAACCAATAAGTTATTTTATAAAAAATAATAAGATAAACTATGGTGTCTATATTATCCAAGAGATAAATAAAGACTTTCCATTTTTCTTTTTTAGTTACTAATTTTTTTTTCCCAATGCTATTTATCTTGCCCTGGCAAACAATTACTTTCCCACCCAACCATGTCTCATGCTTCACACATTATAGTTATATATAAATTGGTTTATGGGTGTAATAAAACAATTGTTTAATTTTTTTTGAACAAGCCAACAATTGTTTAATTATAACTTAACATTGTGTGTATCGTTAACAAATATCTTCGAAACACCTTTTAAACATTAAAATTAAGACGACCAAAATTTCATGATGATTCAAAATGAAAGCTCAAACAACTAAAGTTTAAAAATGAATGGATTGTTTAATATATGAATCATATATTAGAATATTATAAAAACTTCTTTTATATAATATTTGAATTTTTGAACATGTAATGAATTTTTTAAACATAAAAAATTCTAGATAAAAGTAATAAAATTTGAACCAACAAATCAAAATTTGAACTCATACTCTGTGAAATAACTTTTTATAATGTTCAAAATATGCAAACAAAAAATCATTAAAAAATATGTTATATATATGTTGACTTAACAATAAGGATTTAAGCTGATTGCGGATAATTTGTAGGACTAACAATTGTAGTTTTTTTTGTATGATATATGATCATGTAAGTTTTCTCCCTTAAAAAAGTTCTGTCATATTTTTATTTTATTTTGAAAACTCGATATCCACCCCCAATGTCCAATACGTAAATATCTTATATATTGTAAAGTTTATAGATTTATAAAGTTTATCTTTTGGAAAACATAGAGTAGTTTACTGCCTCATTTTAATTATTCATTTTTCTCTTGTATATTCCATCTAATATAATATACTTATATAGATTTTCAAAAATTGTTACTATCAACTATATTCCAATGGCGGATTCAGGAATACTAGTTAGGAAAAACTACACATGGGTAATTTAATTTAAAGTTTTAAACATTTCCTTATATTTTTCGTTTCATATTAATCAATCTTTTATGTTACGAAATATTTACATTGTTGAACCAACACTCATTCTTTTTTTGAGAGGTAATTTTTTTTTTTTTTTTAGGAATTGAGAGGAACATTAATTCTTAATTCGCTTATGTTTTATTTTTTTGACAAATCTTAATTCACTTATGTTAGAATTTATGCACATGATTATTATACGAAAAATGCTAAATATCCCGAATATTATCATCCCGAAAGCATCGCGAACTATGTCTTGACCGTACAATTTCCAATGCAAAAGTTGCTACTTTTATATGCTTAAACGATGTATTTAGGGCACTCGTTAACATTTTCCTTTTCTATATATACAATTCCCTCCTGTAGTTATGAAAATCAAGAACCTCTCAGAGAGGAGGGTAATAATTTCATCTAGCTAGCAAATAATTTTTCATTTGAAAAAATGAAAGGTTCTAGTTTTTCCAAGATAAACATGATATTTGTAATATTATGCTTCTTCACAAACTTGAGGATCTGTTTGGGTGATATGAATGGAATTGGAGAGCAGCCACTTTCAAAGATTGCCATTCACAAAACCATTCTTGCTCTCCACAGTTCTGCCTCCATTACTGCTTCCCCCTTTTTGCTTGGCAATAAGGTATAAACAAAATTTTAATATTTTCTTCCAGTTTGATTGATTTAACCTATTTATTTGATTTTCATTTCTCAACAAATGTTTAGATTACAATTTTAAATGACTGGAGAAAATTAATTAATGAAATTTAAATAATACATGAACCTTGGTATTTTACTCCAAGAGCGTATAAATTAATGTTATACAACCAGAGAAAGAAGATACCAGTACCGTAATTCCGTAATTCTAGCTAGCATGAAAATACTTAAACTCTTTTGAATAAATATTATTGTTTGCATGTAGCAGGTAAATCTTTTACGTATTTTCATATTTTTTACTTTTGAGATATATAATATATATATATATATATATATATATGTGTGTGTGTGTGTGTGTATTTTACGACACTATCTCCATTCAACAATAAATATCACATTTGTAAATTTATATTTATGGGACTCATCTAGTTTTTAAAATTGCTAAAGTATGGTAGTTAGCACTACCACGTAGTTCAAAAATGACATTATCACGAGTCACAATTATAAGATCTTCCTGAAAAAGACATAATCATGATATTATTGTGTGTGAAAGAGAAAGAGAGATGAGGGATGACAATTTCCTGCAGTAAAAAATACGTGCCGTTACACATAGTTTTATATATCTTGACCATTAATCCAAGATCAGGCAATTCAGATTATACAATCAGTAAATTAATTATTAATGATCACGACATTGATTTTAGATCGAACTATTTAGATTTAAGTGTGTCATGCATGCACTCATGCATTTACAACAAAGAACCCAAATATGAGAGATGGAGCTTATGAGTGATGTAATATGGGGAATGGTTGAAAGGTAAAGAAAGTACTAAATTGATTAAGCTGGTCTGTAGATATTTTAATATTATTCCTACACACAATTGGAGAAATTATTATTTTTTTCTTTTAAGGCAAATGGAGTGTAGATGGGGGACCATTTGCAACACCCTAAAAAGATTAAAACGAAAAATAAGAAAATACAAAATATTAGAGGTGTGTATACCTGACTTAGTTAAACCACATCAAAATGTAGCAATCAATGCAAACAAGTATTAAAATTAAGTCTTCAAAGGCGCACATACCGAACATCGCAAACACTATCCAATGAACAGGCGTACACGCGCGAAACCAGAATTAAGTCTTCCAATAAAGATGATAAATTACTAGCATGAATTTGCTCCATCTACCTTCATTTACTATACATTTGTGAGATACAAATGAAAGATAAGTTAGATTATATTTTAATAAATCAAACACACTAATAAGTTTCACTAGTCCTCTATTTGTGTCTATCTATTTCATTAATGAACAATAAATGAAAGGTAGATAAATATAGTAAACCCGAACTCAAGAATTACACATACAGTAAAAATCCTGGCCCAAAAATTTTAACGTTGTTGAATGAGAAATTTGAACTCAAGGCCACCGAAATGACATATATGAAAATTGATTTCATTTAATATATTATTTGGAAATCTAAAAATTAAAGTAATTTAATTAGGGAATAATTTTTTATCAATATACAAAAAGAAATTCATACAAATTTATAGATAATCGAATTTATTTTATTTTTAATTATTAGTATTAGCATTTTGCTTTTAATACTTGAATTAATTAGCATATTTTTAATTTTAGGTAATGATAATAAAGTATATTAGTAAAATAAACTATATTTAGTTTTTGTCCAAAAACAATAATTTAGTTAATGTATTACCAATATAGAATTTAATCTATAAACAAATTCAAAACAAATTAAGTATTTCTTGATTTTACTCAGTCATAGAGACATGCTCCTCTTTGTTCCAAAAATGTAGACAAAGTTTGATGAGATGTCAATTTCTGACACATACAATATATTGTACTCGTGGATCACTTTAATTGGTTTGTTGTTAATCCACAATTAGATAACCACGTGTTAATTATGATGTACTATATTGTTGCAGGATGAGGATACAGAATGGGTGACTGTAGAAGTGGAGTCCCCTGAACCAACTAATGAAGACCGGGTTGGGGTTTTTACTCCAACAAACTTTAAGTAACATACAACTCTCTATGTTTTTGTTAATTACTAATTAACCAATTAAAATGTTGACAGCTTGTTCTTTAAACACATTTTTCCAATACATCATATCATATCATACATATACTATGACTCTTATGATGAGTATGATTAGTAAATATCAAGTCTTTTTTAGAGTTTAGAAAGGGATGGGAGGGGAGGGGAGAGTCTTGAAAAAAAGAATGAAGAATGAAGTGGATGGAACAAAATACTTTTGAGGAGTTTATTTTTCTTTATGGTACAGAACTCTTTTAATTTAAATTTTTTTTAACAGATTCTAATTTAGAACTTAAAAGATTGATTGTATTGAAGGATGATTTTGAAGGACTTCAGGAAATTAGGATAATTCTCCAAATTTAATATACGTTGTTATAATATTTTTAATATTAAAAATACAGTATTAATCATAAGCATTCACTTATCATTTTTAACAAAACACTTCCCTCCTTTTTCCTCCGAACTCTCCAACATAGCCTAAACGGTCATGGCCATAATAAACTATGCATATATCTCACTATTATTGCTGAAAAACTAACTAAAGGAAAAATATTTTTGACATCACAGTTCATCAACATGTCCACCCAACCCCAGTGGCATTGGAAAGTTAGATATCCCTTTTATATGCTCGGCCCCAATTAAGGTAAATGCATCTCCATCCCATATAAATTGCATATGAAATGGATGAACATATACTCCCTCCGTCCCTAATTATAAGATCCTTTTGAGAATTTTTTTTGTCCCTTTTTATAAGACCCCTTAGTTATTTCCAACTACATTAATTATTTCTTTACATACATGCCCCTATTTATTATACATCTTTTTCTTCAATCAGCAATAAGTAGCATATGGAAAACATAAACTAACTCTCTCTCTTAAGGATAAAATTGTAAAAACAATAGTGATTACAAACAACTTTAATACAAATATCCGCTTTCTTAATTCCCGTGATTTTAGCAAAAGGGTCTTATAATTAGGGACGGAGGGAGTATCATGTTTTGTTAATTATAAAAATTGAATGTTAATTTGTAACAGTATAAGTATGCCAATTGCCAACCACTCCAATCCTAAATACAAAAAGACAGGAAAAAATACTTTGAAGTTTTGAATTGATCAATCAACGTGCAGATTTCTCTTTTGCATTATTTTCAGGTGGATTATCCAATGTAAGTCATTTCTTCAATTTTTTTTCCATCTTTGCTTAGTATGCAATGCAATGATCATCATTGTTCAATTTTATGCTAACAAGTGTTCATTTGATTGAGCATTGCAGCCTAAGCTTGTGGCAGTTTCGAACTTCATCGCATTTGCAAATCCTAAAGCACCTGTGTATCCACGCCTTGCTAATGGAAAGTCTTGGAATGAAGTATGTTTAAACTGATTCATACCATTTATATATGATATATGTTTGAATTGATAATTAATCCAAGGCAAAACTTTGAGACAAATTTCTTAAATATTGTTAAATGATATTACTTTTTTTACCACTCATACTAAAATTTTGTAATTGAAATAGCTGCATGAATTGTCTAATTTAAACATGTAGAATAATTTTTAGAATTTTTTTCCACCCATAACAGATGACAGTTACTTGGACAAGTGGATATGACATAAGTGAAGCTGTACCGTTCGTGGAATGGGGTCTAAAGGGTGGAAAGCAGATACGCAGATACAATCTGCTGCTGGAACATTGACATTTAATCGTAACAGCATGTGTGGTATGTATTACTACATCGTAACGCAATTTCATAACTTATTATCTTTTTCTAAAAATGAATCTCAACATATATTGAGGACATTTTGTTTATCGATAGGCCAACCTGCACGAACTGTTGGCTGGCGCGATCCTGGTTTTATACACACAAGTTTCCTTAAAGAACTTTGGCCAAATATGAGGTATGCATTCAGTCATTTTCATGACGCAAGTTTTTTCGCTTAACTTTCCAGTTCGACAAAAGTTCACAAAGCTTAGCAATCTTCCTTGTTCTTTCCCCAGGTACACCTACAGGTTAGGGCATTTCATGTCTGACGGTTCTTATGTATGGAGTAAGAGGTATTCATTCAAGGCATCTCCATATCCTGGACAAAACTCGTTGCAACGCGTTATAATATTTGGTGACATGGGAAAGGTAGCATTGGTTATTTAAGGTTTATAATATTTGAAAGAATGAGACTTTTCTAACTTTTGAATAAGAAACTCTAATTTTAAGCATGAATAGTACAATGGGAAGAAGGCTTACTTTGCTTTGCGTGTTCTTTAGGCTGAGCGTGATGGTTCAAATGAATATGCTAATTATCAACCTGGTTCACTTAACACCACCGACCAGCTCATCAAGGATTTAGACAACTTTGACATTGTTTTCCACATAGGAGATATGCCTTATGCAAATCGATACATCTCACAGTGGGATCAATTCACAGCTCAAGTTCAACAAATTTCATCAACAGTTCCATATATGATAGCAAGGTTCGCTTGCTTGCAATCATTTTAGGCCATAGAAATTTGAATTGAGTTTTACATATTCTTTTAAACTGAAAGGATATCACATTTATTCATACTGCGGTGGAAATCACGAACGCTCTTGGCCAAACTCAGGATCCTTCTATGACACTCCAGATTCTGGTGGAGAATGTGGAGTACCTGCAGAAACCATGTACTATTACCCTGCTGAGAACAAAGCCAAATTCTGGTGAGTTATATTAATCTAAATGCAAACTATGACATGTTTAGCATTAATAAATCATATTTTCTTTTCTAAACTGAACTTTTCACTACTTGGTCCAAGATAGTGCATAATTGCATATGATCCTGACCAACGGTTGCGTAATTATTTCTATAATTTCATGATATCTGCAAAAGATACATTTTCATCCTTATAGTTCATGGTGCAGTTTCTAGTTTTTGCAAGTGAAAAATAAACTAGGAGGTACTATTTTTCCATTCCTAATGAACGACGAAAATTGGAAATATGCAGGTATGCCACAGATTATGGCATGTTTCGTTTCTGTATAGCAGACACTGAACATGACTGGAGAGAAGGATCGGAACAATACAAATTCATCGAGCATTGCCTTGCAACAGTAGATAGAAAACAACAACCATGGTTAATCTTTGCAGCACATCGCCCACTTGGTTACTCCTCTAATGATTGATACGCCAAAGAGGGTTCATTTGAAGATCCCATGGGAAGGGAAAGTTTGCAGGGGCTTTGGCAAAAGTATAAAGTAGACATTGCATTTTATGGTCACGTCCATAACTACGAAAGAGTATGCCCCATTTATCAGGTATAAATACTATTGTCACATTTCAATTAAACCAAGATGATCTATCTATATTAAATACTTCATTATTATAGTTTTTCTCTTCAGTGAAAACGCACCTACAACCGACATCCATTTCTAATAATCCAAATGTGTATAATGCAGAACCAATGCGTGAATAAAGAAAAATCTCATTACTCTGGCACTGTGAATGGAACAATTCATGTTGTTGTTGGCGGAGGTGGAAGTCACTTGTCAGACTTCACAACAGCACCTCCTATTTGGAGTATTTTCAGGGACAGAGACTACGGTTTCGTCAAACTGACAGCATTCAATCACTCATATCTCTTGTTTGAGTACAAGAAAAGTAGTGATGGAAAGGTTTATGACTCTTTTACAATTTCCAGGGACTATAGAGATGTCTTGGCCTGTGTGCACGATGGTTGTGAGAAAACCACCTTGGCACTCTGAATTATGTAGTCTACATTAGAACTTGATGTAGTCTTGAAATGAAATAAAATATTTTTCAAAATAAGTAACAGTTATTATGTGTTAGGCCCTCTTCTAAAGAATATTTGTAAGGCTGTGCAATTCTGGTTTCTCTATTCTGTAACAGTGTGTATGTATGTAATCTATCTCTGTATGAGAACAATTCTCAAGAGATCATTTTGTGGACACGACTTTTGCCATGATTCATTTAATTTTCGCTACTGCATGCTGTAACAGTGTGCATTTATGCAGATATTTTAGAGTGTGTGTGGATGAGGTAATTTGGAAATTTTAAAGAATTTAAAATTCTAGGCAATTTACCTCAAAGTATTTGAATTCCCTCGTAACATTATGTTTCCTCAACATTACATTACATTCCCCCATCCAACAAATTCATCATGATTTCAAGAATATGCCTTGCTAGGATCACTAGAGATGCAGATCAAGAAAATGCTAGCATGTTCGGAAAAGATATAAACTAATCCAAACACACTCCACATTTCACTAATAAAACACAACTATTCCTTTGGTGAAGTTTATTGACCGGTTCCCATTATTTTTATTTTAAGGATATGTGATTTGGGTGTGTTAAATTAAATCAATCTAGATATATTTATTAAAGAGAAATGATAATCTCTACAATATTTTTAGACAATTTTTGAGACAATTCGCTCTTATTTTAAAAGAAGAGAAAAAAGAGTCTATATACTAATATAAAAAGAAATGTCCGATGAATTTACCATTTTGTCCCTAGAAGGGCCATTTTGGTAAATTAATAATTGGAGAATGTTTTTTTTCAAGGTTGGCCTATGAATTTCCATTTTTACCCCTAACCAATTTTTTTTAATTATTTTCTAATTTTAATAAATTTTAATTATTTTTATATTTTTAACTATTTTTCAATTTTTCCTCTCAAATTCAATTGCTTCTACATTGCCGTTGTGGGAGATTAAGGTATCGTTTGACCCGACTTTTTTCAAACTTCTCTACATTTTTAAAGAGAAGTTAGGCCAAACACAATATCAATTAAGTACTTACTAAAAAAAGTACTTTTTTTGAACGCATAAAATTGAATGGAATGAGCTTTGACCAGAAGCTGTTGAATGTTACTTTAAAAAACTACATCTCGATAATTTATTTCACAAGCACCTCTTTTCAACTCACGCCGGGAACTTTTTCTTTATTTTTTAATATTATATTTCAATATGTTTTTTTCTTCCATTTAACTTTATTTTTTTAACCGTTCCGTTTAATTTTTTAAGGAGGTTCCATTTAATTTTATCTTTTTTTTCAAAGAAATTTTATTATCTTTTTATCACTTATATATTTAATTTCAATATTGTTTAATCATCACAATCTCACAAATATTTTTATTCATGCTGTCATTTAATAATCCCAAATATTTTATCTCCTTTCTTCAACCTCGCGAATATATACACACATTAACGTTTAGAGTAATATTTTATGTTCGTCTGTCTGTTTTTTTGTTACGCTAATGCATATAATTTTTTTAGTGTTGCTTGGTTGAGTGTTACATCACCAATTTTTTTTAACTATTTTCCAATTTTTATATTTTTAAAATTTTTTAACTATTTTACAATTTTTTATTTTTAACTATTTTCCAATTTTTTCTCCCAAATTCAGTTACCTCTATACTGCCGTTGTGGGCGAATAAGATACCGTTTGACCCGGTTTTTTTTCAACTTCTCTACATTTTTAAGGAGAAGTTAGGCCAAATACAATATCAATTACAACAATCCTAAATATATTTTTTTGAACAGGAACAATCCTAAATATTAAAAGACTGGGAAAACTACTTTGAAGTTCCAATCGATCAATCAACGTGCAGATTTCTCCTTTGCACTACTTTCAGGTGGATTATCCAATGTAAGTCATATCTACTGATCTTGTTTTTTGGTATCTTCAATGTTTTTTGTCTTTGCTTAGATGTAGATTTCACATTAAAAAAATCAGTGCCATATACTAGTGCTATTATTAGTATGCAATGATCCTTATTCAATTTTATGCTAACAAGTAACAACTAACAAGTGTTCATTTGATTGAGCATTGCAGCCTAAGCTTGTTGCAGTTTCAAACTTCATCGCATTTGCAAATCCTAAAGCACCTGTATATCCACGCCTTGCTCATGGAAAGTCTTGGAATGAAGTAAGTTTATCTAGTCTATTTAATTACACAATACTAACCTAACATTTCCTAATTATACATTGGTTCTTATCATCTAAAACTTTTGTAATTGAAATTGCTGCATGAATTGTCTAGCTTAAACATTTAGAATAATGTTAAGAAATTTGTTCATCAATGACAGATGACAGTTACCTGGACAAGTGGATATGACATAAATGAAGTTGTCCCATTTGTTGAATGGGGTCCAAAGGGTGGAAAGCAGATACAATCTGCTGCTGGAACACTAACATTCAATCGTAACAGCATGTGTGGTATGGATTATTACATAGTAACTCATTTTCATACCTTAATATATTTTTCTAAAAATGAATCTTAACGAATAATGAGGACATTTTCTTAATATGCAGGTCAACCTACACGAACTGTTGGCTGGCGTGATCCTGGTTTTATACATACAAGTTTTCTTAAAGAACTTTGGCCAAATATGAGGTATGAATTAAACTATTTTTGTTTATGGCACTGCGATTGGTTGATAGAACTTCTGAAAGCTTAGTAACCTCCCTGTTTTTCCTTCAGGTACACCTACAGGTTAGGGCATTTCTTATCTGATGGTTCTTATGTATGGAGTAAGAGGTATTCATTCAAGGCATCTCCGTATCCTGGACAGAACTCATTGCAACGTGTTATCATATTCGGTGACATGGGAAAGGTAGCATCAATTATTTAAGGTTTATAATGTTGGAAAGAATGATCAACTCCCAAAAGAATTTTCCAACTTTTAAACAAGAAACTCTAATTTTAAGCATATGATTAGTACAGTGATGAAAATACTTTGTTTACTTCATATGACTTTCAGGCTGAGCGTGATGGTTCAAATGAATTTGCTACTACCTCCGTTCCTTTTTAATTGTCATTTTTTGACATTTTACACAAACCAAAACAATCAATAAATGTTACTACTTTTGATACAATTGTTTTACCTTTTACTATAATGGCCTTATTAATTTAATATTTCATTTCATACGTTTCTCTCTCCGCAATAAATATCTAAGGGTAATATTGGTAAAACACTATTTAATGTTGCATTGAACTTTGAAAGTGACAGTTAAATAGGAACAAAAAATTTCTCTAAAAGTGACAGATAAAAAGGAACGGTGGGAGTAATTATCAACCTGGTTCACTTAACACCACCGACCAACTCATCAAGGATTTGGACAGTTTCGACATTGTTTTCCACATAGGAGATCTTCCATATGCAAATGGATACATCTCACAGTGGGATCAATTCACAGCTCAGGTGCAACAAATTTCATCAACTGTTCCATATATGATAGCAAGGTTTGTTAGCTTGCAATCATTTTATGCCATTCACATTTTAATTGAGCTTTACAAATTCTTTTAACTGAAGGATATAGTATCACATTTATTCATACTATTACCCTGCTGAGAATAAAGCCAAATTCTGGTAATATTTATTAATCTAAATCCATATTGTGACATGTTTAGCTTTATAACTCAGATTTTCTTCTCAAATTGAGTTTATCATCACTAGGATGTACTATTTCCCATTCCAATTGGAGCAGTTCTAGTTTCTGCAAGTGAAAAATAAACATACAACTAGGATGTACTATTTCCCATTCCAAATGAATGATGAAAATTGGAAATATGCAGGTATGCAACAGATTATGGCATGTTTCATTTCTGTATAGCAGACAGTGAGCATGACTGGAGAGAAGGATCGGAACAGTACAAATTCATCGAGCATTACCTTGCAACTGTAGATAGAAAACAACAACCATGGTTAATATTTGCAGCACATCGCCCACTTGCTTACTCCTCTAATGATTGGTATGCCGAGGAGGGTTCATTTGAAGAGCCCATGGGAAGGGAAAGTTTGCAGAGGCTTTGGCAGAAGTATAAAGTAGACATTGGATTTTATGGTCATATCCATAACTATGAAAGAGTGTGCCCTATTTATCAGGTATAAATATTAAATACTTCATATTATAGTATTTTTCTTCCTTCTAAATGCACCAGCATCGGTTTCTAACCATCTAAATGTGTACAATGCAGAACCAATGCGTGAACAATGAAAAATCTCATTACTCTGGCACTGTGAATGGAACAATTCATGTTGTTGTTGGTGGAGGTGGAAGTCACTTGTCAGACTTCACCACAGCACCTCCTATTTGGAGTATTTTCAGAGACAAAGACTATGGTTTTGGCAAACTGACAGCATTCAATCACTCATATCTCTTGTTTGAGTACAAGAAAAGTAGTGATGGAAAAGTCTACGACTCTTTTACCATTTCCAGGGACTATAGAGATGTCTTGGCCTGTGTGCACGATGGTTGTGTGAAAACCACCTTGCCAACCTGAGTTATGTGTCTACTGTCTACAGTAATTGACTGATGTAGTATTAGTATTTTCAAAAAAAAAATAATAATAACAGTTATTATGCTCGATCTCCCATTCTCCATGCATTATGCAAGATTCATGAGGCAAATATAGAAACAAAAGGTAGTTACTACCCCAACACTGGTAGATGTATAATGCAAGTTCTAAAATTTACAAGATAATAGCAGTTATGACTGTAAACATTAATTAAAACCTAAATGCAGTATTATTTATCCAATTTCACTTACATTGGCATAAAAAATTAAAATATAATTGAAAAAAATGCAAGGTAGAAATATTCCAAAATGATTTTGAAGAATCAGCTCTTCTTTACTGAAAGAAAAAGGAGGTCCGGTACATAACTTAGGAGTCAGGATATATGACTTTAAATTTATAATACTATACAATACATCGTACACTAAATTGCTTGCAATTGTAAAAATAAATCAGATACACTATATAATGCTATCAGCATCATAAAAAAACAGACACATGATAGATAACATACATGGGTGCACCTGCTCTCATATGGGTTAAAGAAACTCTGGAGGCAAACCACAAATTGAATTGAGTATGATCGTTACAACTCTAGCTCAGCATGTGTGGTTGACTGGTAGCTAGCAATTTTGTGAATCTTCAACATAAAATATGGATGGCTCGTGGAATAAGCATCACAGAAAACCAGAAATTAACGCGAAAACTTCAAAACGTTGCATTCAGGATAAAAACTGACATGTGCAATCCGTAGAGCATTTCCTATCAACCATCCATCTCAATGTCGCATGCTTTACTTTCTTGATCTACTGGTGAGCTGACAGACCCCAACAGATCATCAAGTTTGAGGGGGGAGTGTCGAACACTATATTGGAACATAACCTGCAAGTGAAAAATTGCAGTATGATTATAATCAAAACCACCAATAATTATTATTGATGAAAACATTGTGACTTTGATGGTTCTCGGAAGCTATCTTCAGACAAACAGTAAATCAGATTATAACAGAATAAATGTGCACAATAAGCACACCAACGTAATGCATTTGATATAACTCCTACTACATCCAACCAATCTCTTGAGTGTTTGGATATTAGCAAAATGAACAAGGAAGCAACAAGGAAGACGAATTCTAATTATCATTTCTCAGAAAACTCTTATTTATTTTTTTCTTGCAGAGAAATGAATGAGAAAGGATAACAAGGCTTCCGGCAAAACTTTAGCATACAGTGGAAAAAATTAAAGGAATCACAGTATCAACAGGTTGCAGATACTTTTATTAGGGGTTTACTTTAATATTCCCTTACTACCTTAGAGAAACTATCAGCAGAGGCACGAGCTCGATTGGCCTTGCCAAGATATTGTAGATCAGCTTTCTCAAGTTTCCCACCCACCAAAACCAACCCTTCTTCTCCAATTGCAAACCGTAGAAGATACCCTGAATGCAAATCTGACTGAAATTGAGAAAGTTGCATTAGATTTCTTGTTAAGAGATAAAATATGTAAGATTATACAATGTGGCGTAAAGGTTTCATTGTGTGAACCACATAACTAGATTAAGCATCAGAGAAAAATTCACAACTGTATAGAAACCTCTTTCAAACAAACCTGCTGGATGAAGCTTCCATCTAAACAGCCAAATACCACAGGAGGATCATCGCATGTAGTCAGTTTTCCATCTTCTTGAAGCTCCAAAACCACCTGGTTTGGAAAGCCAGAATACTGATCAATAAACATCACTAGCAGTGTATCTTTTATGCTTGAGAAAATAAATATATAAATATATGGAAGCAATCAAAATATGAATGAATTTGTGGACTTGGGGCCTCCTTAAAGTTGTAAGGAGTCGAAAATCCAAACACAGGTTGCATATTTCACTAACAAAAACAAAATTAATTCAAAATTTCATGAAGCCAGGCAATCATTTAATCTGTTGTCGTCTAATACTTAACCATGAAACATTGCCTGGGGATCGCACTCGCTGCAGAAACATATATCCATCTATACCTCTGGAAAGTTAGTAGAACATGTCAAACAGAAATCATCATCATCTCATAATGATAATGGAATGTAACAATGTCATTTAATCCTTCAAAATTTTGAAGTGTGTGTGTGTGTGTCTATATATATATATATATATATGGGAGCCCCTAATATGGACCTTAATTTTAAGAGTCCATCGGTGGACCTCTATGTTGACCGATTATAGCCGGTCACTCTTTTTCTCTTCTTTGGAGTTTAGACTTAATTGTATTCTCGTTTCCTTCAACTGTTTCCTTGATACCAGTTTCCACTGCACCCACTTCACCAATTCTCTCTTTTCTTTCACAACTTAATTGTTTCTAAGCCACAAATTCTCACTTTAAAAAAAATTGTTAAATTCATTGTTGTTTTTCATTTGTGATTAGGATCAAAGAGAAAGAAAAAAAAAAAAAACTGCAAGTGAGATTGTCTCTTCTCACTCGTCCTCTCGAAGTATCAAAATCCACCTCTCAGTCCTTTTGCGGTCACGAACGCTGGTGTAGCTCCGTCTTGTCCTGTCTTTCTCTCTCGTTGGTTTGGGTCCTTCTTCACCCTTTGTTTATATCATATTCCCTGATTCTGTCCCACCACCTACCATCTCTCTCTCAACAAATTTCAACAAAACCAAAATCCAATGACCACCACAACATCCCAAAAATATTCTGACGAAAAAAAAAAACCAACGATGCTGTGAGAAAGAACAGCAGAAGCAACCCTTCTCCGTTCACATTAGAACAACAATAAACAAAGTTTTGTTTTTTACTTCAGATTTACAAATTTCATATGACACAGAAGTATCCAAGTTTAAGGTTGTTGAATCTCTGAGAGCCAGTGGAATAGGTTTCATGGTCACAGTGGCATATATCCACATCTTCAATTCAATTTCCATTTTTAGGCGTCGAGGGTTGCAATCGTTACGGTCATTTGCAGAGGCCTATGGATGAAAATTGCAAAAATAAAAGAAAAAAACTCACAAAACTATTAGATTTGGTAATAGTACAAAAACAACCAATTAACATGCGTGCATACAGGCTACATCCGGTCATTTACAGTGGTGCACCTGTGGTTCTCTTTTTTTAGGGTCCATATTTGAGGGTTCCATATATATATATATATATATGTGTGTGTGTGTGTGTGTTAACCACTGTTGGTAAAACCATTATAAATATATTACAGAAAATCAATGCAACGTAGTTAGCACAGATAATAGTTGATATTTAGCATTGATATCTAGTAACTTCCATTCTAAAATGAACAATGAAGGAAAAGATACGAGCTTTAAAAACTTGGAAGCTAGAAAGTTGCTAGCAGCTGCTATGACATTTGGGGTGAATTCCTATAATGGGTACGAGTGTTCAAAGACGGTATCTCCAAAGACACTAAAATTGTATCAGAGGAAGCATATGGTTGCCTTAGGAGCAATGCAGCCTTTAAAGCTTAATTGTTTGGTGTTAGAGAAAAAACATATTATCTGGCGAGGGGTCTTATTCCCAAGGATTTGTACATGCAGTGTTCAATCACATGGTTAGACGCACCATGATAAAATCATATGAATGAAATTTATGCACCATGATAAAATGGCATGAAAAACAAAAGAAATGCGAAAATGCCAGGGAAGAAAGGGAAAACACCTGTTGTTGGTTTGGAACCTGTCCTTTACTGTCTGTGTCCATAACATATTGGCTGCAGTTCTCATCCTTCCAAACTAATGCTAATGGCGTAATCCCAGCCTGGTAATGTGCATGCCT
Organism: Medicago truncatula; assembly: GCF_003473485.1. Classification (NCBI taxonomy): domain Eukaryota; kingdom Viridiplantae; phylum Streptophyta; class Magnoliopsida; order Fabales; family Fabaceae; genus Medicago; species Medicago truncatula. The sequence goes on from NC_053044.1 coordinate 37,367,584, forward strand.
AAGAGAGAGAAAAATATATAATACCAAATCAAAATAAACTACCCAAAATATATCACATGATATTTGTGAACGAATAACAATGCTAGGTAGCAGAATTTTAATTCTCAACAATAATGCAAAACTATCCATGAACAAATTGGCATGGTTATAATTTCAAACATTCTGTAATGGCATTCACAAATTGGTATGCAATGAAAGAGAAAAGAGCTAATACTTGTTATAGAACAGAAGACCGTCTTTGACATAAGGCACAGGTGCTGAATAAGCTGAACACAAACCACTCTGATCACAACCGTACACCGGAACTAAACTGAAGCTATACTTATGATAATATGAAGGAGGGTCAAAGGCACCGGTCTCAGCAAGCTTAGAGTTCACCCAAAAGAACCTGAACTCAGAAGTACAATCGTAGAGGGAGTAGCCACGCCAACAAACCATATCAATAACATAGTAAGTTTGATCCTGCTGTTATTCCAAAAAAACACAAACGAGTCAGCAAGCAAATAACTTAATTCATATACACTGTCAGTGTAAAGAGCTTTTACATCTTTACATTGTCAATCAATCATAACTATCAAATTATTAAAAACATTTTACTCTAATCATAACTAGTATTGTTAAAGTGACATATATGATTACTTATGACGAGATGCAGATAAAGGGTCCTTCTGGATTGGCTTATTTGAGCTTATCTATTGACATAATCATTTGAGAAACTGTTTGGGAGAACTTATGAAAACAGATCATGAATGTCCATAAGCTGTTTTAATCTTATTTGCCTAAGCTCTCTGAAATAGCTTATAGATTGTATGAAAGCAGTCTAAATTTATTTTACCTTTTATTATAGAAATAGCTTATTCTGTTTTATAATGAAAATAGCTTATACAAATTAACTTTTTTTTATTGAAACAAAGCCTAAAAATGTATATTTGGATTTGCATAAAATCACGTTGAGCCACTATAATTTTGCAAAAACTACACTTTTAGAGCTTCTACTAAACCCTAATCCCTTAAACCTTAAATTCACTAAACATAGCACTCACTTCATGGAAAATGCAGTCAAGTATAGAGTAAGAATTTGAAGAACCGGAGTTAACATCCTTTGTTCTTGCTCCGTTTGGCAATTTAGAAGGAAAACGATGAAGAATTGAACCGTTTCTCAAACGGCTTATCGTTGTTCCGTTACTGGAAACCACAAAACACCTTTTTCCAGAAGGCCTTGCAAGAACAAACCTGAAAATTCAAAAATTCAAAATTTTTAAAATTGAATTAAAGTAAAGAACAATTTGTGCTTGTGAAGAAGATTATGAGAAAAGAAAATTACCAATCATTGGTGAGATTTTCAGGGATATCGATCATCCATTCAGGATGCATGAGTTGTTTGGCGAACCATTTTCGAGCTTCTGCGCCTTTCAGCTTCGAAGCTTCTAGAACATCGAGTTCGTCATTCTGATGTGATTCGGGTTCGTGGATAGGTTCGGTTTCAGGTTCGGGAGTTTGGGAAGAAGAGAGAGAGAATGCGGTGGAAACTAAGAAGCGAGCATGGTGTTGAGCGTCGAGGCGATTCTGTGCTTGACGGAGTAGAGATTGTTGTCTGCGTCGCTCTTGATCGGAGATTAAGGGACGTTTGAATGGACGGCGGAGATCGTGCGGCGCCATGGGAAGTATCTATCTGAGAGAGAATTGTAATGCAAACAGAGTTGAGTTTGAGTTCCTTCAATTCAACGCGCGTCCTTTTGAATGTTTTTTTTTTTTTGTTTGGAGAAGACAGAAAATAAAAAATCAATTATTAATTAATATATATTTTTGGAGAGAGAAAATAAAAGGAAAAAATCCTCGACGTTACTCATGTATTTTCTCTTCAACAGCAGGAGGCTTCTGTTGCCATCGTGTTTCTTTCTTCGAGCAGTTCATTCAACTTAGGTATGCCTCAACCTTCTCTCTCTCCCTCTAACCAATTTTATCACATGGTTTCCATTCCTCTCTCTCTTTTTCTTCTCCTCAAAGATTTTTTTTTTTTTTTTTTTTTAATTTGAAACTACATAGTTGTAATACTTGTCTTTCATCATACCATTGCTGAAAAATAAAAGACATACAACTCTAACTCTGTACTGTGTTAAATGTAAAATTGTTCTAGGGACGGAACAATCAGGGGCAAGGGAGACAAAATTTATGTCACTTGATAAATCAGAGTACAATTTCTTGTCTCTGGTGCAAATTGTTTGAAATACCAAAATATTATAGCATTTTGTCCACCAAAATAATATAAAACAAAAAATTGTTTAAAACCTGATATCCCTTATCTTGTGTTTGTCTGCCTTGTACTGTTTTGTCTCATGCTTTTTTTTTAGCATATCAAACGCACTGAAATTCAATGTGATGACTATTAGTATCAAGGTTTGAAGTTTCAGTACTCAATGGTTAGTTTTGGTAACTAGATATAAAGATTTAGAAAATTCATGCATCTTTATCTATTTTATTTCAGAGTTTAGAGGGTAGTGGGGGAATGGAGTAGTGGGAAAGAAAGAGAAATCTTTCACTTTTTTTATGATTAATATATTTTTTATTTAAGATTATTATATAGGTGCGTTCGATTTGACAAGATACTACGGAACTACGTCCGAGAGATATAATATTTTTAATGTTGGAAAAATAAAAAAAGGGTATTTTGGCATTGTGTATAGTTTGTATTCTAGACAAAAAGTTGTCTCATGGTTTAGTGAGTGACAACTGACAAGAATTCTTGTTTTTGTCTTGTATTATTTTGTCTAATCACATGACTAGTTTCTAAATCAAACATGGTACAAGATAAGTTGTTCCGCCTAGTCTCCCTGATGTTTAGCGAATCCAACGCATCTTGTAACAAGATAGATTGGATTTGGAGAATTTATTTAAATCCTCTAAAACCTTCCTCTAATACAACTTTTGAGTTCCCTCATTTTCCTTCCTTTTTCCATAGTCACCCCTCGCAAACTCCTAAACAGGGCCTTAGTCTCATAATTTGTGATTCAAGTTGATGTATTGTAGATAAACAAGATGAATGAGCCATGAGTGTTTATTTTTTTGCATAACTTGCTTCTACCTCAAAGTAATCTCCAAGTTTTCCTGCTTAAATGCTCATTTAAGCATGTTTGAATAAACAATTTAATTAAATGCACATGTATAAATTATTTCTATAACAAAAGATAAAATAAAGTGAAATTATTTTTATGCAAGTTATAAGCTATTTTCATAGGTTTATTCTGAAGACCTTGTAAAAATAAGTTTATAGACATGTCACAATAAATTCTCCCAAAGAGTTGCACAAGTGTTTATGTCAGTAGATAATCTCAATTAAAGCAATAAAAGCAGGCTCTTAGTTCTTTATGTTGTTTAAGCTGTGTCTCTTTCTTCTTCCTGGTTTGCAGTTTTTTGCTTCAAGAGAACTAATTGTGAGTCATCATCTTGTTCTTTAGTAATTAATGCCTTGGGAGTTATATTTTGTAGATAGATCCAATATCTTGTTATCGTTTTTGCCAGTATGGAGCAAACTTTGTGGGGTCATTTGCCGGTGTTGCTAAATGTTAGTTCCAAAGAATCTATTGAATTTATTCTTCAAGCCCTTTGGAGAACCAGAAAGACTGGCCTTCAATCCGATGACAGATGTATCATCCAAGACATGCTTCAACTCCAAAATGACTATGACCTCGACCCGGTACCGTAACTTTCATTGTCTTTTATAGTGAATTAATTGTAAGCAAAATGTTCATCACCATGCTCTCTGTTAAATCAGTTTCATGGGAAACCTATTTCCTTTAGTCTTATGCTTTGTTTGATAAGAGAAATTCAAACGCTAGAAAATAAATGGATATCTCTAAGCAAAGTTGTTATGATAGCTACATGGAAGTTGTTGTGATAGCATAAGCAGTTGTGAGAATTTATGAAAACAACGTATCAGTATGACATGTTCATAAGTTGTTTTCAGCTTATTTTCATAAGTTCTCTAAGATAGCTTATGTAAACAACATATAGTTCATACAAAAAATTGTAACTTTATTTTATCTTATGTTATAGAAATAGCTTATACAAGTGTTTACCATATGATAGCGTTTATACTATGAACTGCACATTAAGTTGTTTATCAACATGTGCTAAGTCGTCATTTTTTTCCAAAGTTCACCTTCATTTGTAAACACTTCATTGTTTGGTTTCCCATCTTAACATTTTGTTTATTTCATATTATTTAATCAATACCTATATTTTGTTCCTGATAAGTTAATGGTTGGTACTTATATTCCATGAATAAGATTTGTGAAGCCTACAGCTTTTTAATGTGGTAGTAGTAGTAGTTTTGCTTAGATGAGATTATCGTTGTAACTCTATCTACAGCTTCTGGTTTGCCTCCGAATGTTAATCAGGAGGTGTGTTTATGAAAATACCTGCAAGGATGATTATCCAAAGTTGTTTCCCAGTGAAGTTCTGCCTGAATTGCAAAAGCTATTGACACTTCTGTTGCAGAAGTTTCAGCAACAGTGGCAAGAAGATGTGTTGAAAGATCAGGTATAGTCAGCTTGTTTACTGCATATTTTGTTTGTGAGTTCAATTATTAGATACTTTGGAAGTTTGATCTGACTCTATACTAAGAGTATAACTATTCAGAATATTGTGCCTCGACTAAAGGCAATGACATGGAATATGGCAGATCAGGATACAGAATTATCAGACCCTACAGCTGTTATTAATTTGAAGGTAAATGTTGCCTCTTAAAGTTCAGTAGAGTTGGTAATTTCCTTCGGGCAAGGCTCCTCTAAAGTGAGCATTTCACTTTATTAGAGAGTAAAGTGGCCGTTGATAAACAAGACAATATGGTTGATAATATATGTACATGCATAATAAATCGTAGGTGGTTATAATATCAACCACTGATTTTCTCACTTTACTTCAATACCCTTTAACAGATGTGCATTTCAATAAAGTGGTTTGACCTTGTTATGTATATATGTATTGTGTGTTAAATGATTAAATAAGGCTTTATCTGATTGTAACTTCACACTTTTCAGCTTCAAAATGATGCTCGATTCCACTCGGGAGAGTTGGATCTGAAGTTCCAGTTGGCTACAGATTCTGTAGAGATGATGCTAAAAGAAATGCACAATATGAGAGACCAATTTTCAGCCATGGTAAATACTATGCTGTAATTTTTACTTGATTGAATTGGAATGGAAATTTTATAATTATTTTGTTTGTATGATTTTCTAATGTGCTTAACATGTGTTATCAGGAGGATGAGGCACCAAAAGGGAATTAGAACGGGAAAAAAACACTAATGTACTATAGGAGACCTATTTCACTTATGCACGCTGGCCTCCGCCTCATTCAAATGCAAACTCATTGTTGTAACTCATCCAACAGTGGCATTCCTTTGTTAAAGGGATTAGTCTGGGGAGACTGATAAACACTTAGTTCCTTAGCAAGACAGTGATTAGTATTGATTGAGAAGACTAGAAAGGCGGAAAGACAGTGCAAAGAATATTTTAGTAGATTATGTCCTTGATTGGAATGAGACGAAATCTCTCTGGTATGGGGAGACTAGTTTAACAGTTGGTTGTTATGATTTAATATAAAAATAAACATGTACATTCTTCTTATGTTATTCTTTTTATTTTGTTTTGCTCATTATGGTTTCACTTCTTTTTTTCACACAATTATGGTTTCACTTCTTTTTTTAATAGTGAACTTTAAAGTTTTTTTATCATGTTACACATGTAAAAAAGTTTAAAATAGTAAATTTGTATTAGAACTTGTGCATTTACGTTAAACCTCATGTTGATTCGAAAACAAATGTTGTTGAACCCGGCGTTGCTAAACCTAAGGTGCTCGATGTGTGAGAAATACATTTTTTCACTAAAACAAATAACATTCAAGATGCATTGATTAATTTGCCTCGTTGTTTTATTTTAATCTTCCTTTTGATTATAAAAAAAATGAAAATGCCTCGTTATGAAGCAACGAATGTAGTATTTATTATAATTATAGACATATCTGATAATGGTTATGAACAAAGAAAATCATTTTTATAAAGGAACCAAAACGAACTTAAAATGAGAAGACACGATGTCATTAAAATGTAAATGTCCATTTAGGTTGCACGGTCATTTTTTTAAGGGTTAATGGCAGTGGCGGATCCAGGACCCTAGATCAGGTGGTGCAGACTTTTTAACTTCACTAATAATCATATTTATGTATCTATACTATATATAAAGAAAGTACATGAATTTAGGTTGACTTGTTCTCTTTTCAATTTTACCCTTCATCGGAAGTATTTCATTTACCTGTTTTTTTTTTTTTAATATATATATAATATTACTTAAATTATTAATTAAAAAATAGTTAAATCCCATTAAAATATTAACAACCTCACTCCAATATGAGCAATATTATCTATAACAATGTCTAAAGAAAATAGGAGATTTTAGGTTAGATGATTTATTATTTTAATTATAACATTAAATAAATATTTCTATAATGTTATGTTGTTTTTGTCATTAAAAAAGAGATAATTTTATATTCTTTTTTTTTTATAGATTGACGAAATGGCAAAACCATTATAAACTCACACACACAAGTGGAGGTACCGGGGTTCGAACCCCGGTCATGACATCCGACCTAACAATTTCGGCATTTTGCCATGTAATTTGAAAAGATAAGAATTTGTCAAAATTTAAAATCACAAACATTTATACATATAATTTTAATCAAAATTCAACTAATTTCATAAAAAATTTATTCATCAAGTATTGTAGAACAGGTATAGAAAAAAATGAAATAAAGAAAATGATTCATCAAGAATTTTATTTTGACAAAATTATTTTATTGAATATTATTATATACTATGTAATTTGCGAAAGTTACATTAAACTGTAACCTTTTATTTGTGCAGCGAATTAAGCTGTAAACTTAGTTAATACACATGATCCACATGTTTTTTTTTTTAACTCAAGTAATAATACAATTAGGAAAAATGGGGAAAAGGTAATGAAAGTTGACCAAAGAAAGCTGAAAAAATAGTTGTGTGGTGTGAGATGTGCAACCCATCTGTTGCAATCATTGGGCTTGGGCTACAGAAAAATCTTTGGGTGCAAAATAATTGGTTGAAAAATCAGATGGTGCAAAATAAATATTTGAGGGTGTGCAGAAGCAAAAAAATAAAGATAATTGGTTGAAATTTTAACATTTCAGGGGGTGCAGGTGCACACCCTCACTATGAGGTGGCTCCGCCCCTGGTTAATGGTGCTTTACCCCCCTGTAATATAGGTCATTTTTTGTTTTCCCCCCTGTAAAATATTTTTTTTTTGGAATACCCCCTAATAGGTCATAAAAAAACGAAAAAATTCTGAAAAAAAATAAATAAAGTCGTTTTTTTATGACCTATTAGGGGGTATTCCAAAAAAAACAAATTTACAGGGGGGAAAACCAAAAATGACATATATTACAGAGGGTAAAGCACCATTACCCTTTTTTAAATCAAGAATGTAAACTAATGTTGTGTTTGGAGTACACAACCATTAGATTAGATGAAGTCAAAGTTAAAAAATCAAGTTCGTGTTGAATGAGCTTATTGCTCGTATGACAAGGATTATGGTGCAGCCAATAAATATTTTGGTGACTTTGAAAGATATAAAAAGTCAATTAAGGCTTCGAGGTAAAAAATACAACATTTGTTGAAATGTTTGTATAATTGCATATATATTTAAAAATTTACAATTATGGGTGGGTCCTAAAGATATTTCTTGGCACACCCCGAATTTTTTAAATTGTTTAATACTTTATATTTTGTTGATGGATTTCACCTATAAAATCAATTAATACAAAATATCCTTTGTTTGAGATAGTCGGTGTCATCTCTACACAGATTTTAAACAGATGAACACATTTCAAATCTCATTTCGTGTGTTTTCTAATACCTTCACCTGTCATTTATAATTTTATTTGATGAATGTTGCAAAATTGTCTTTCTAGTTGGACTCGCCTTTGGTAATGGTGTGTGGTTCCTATTATCCCACCTTAACCGTGAACCTCAGCTAGAAACAATTTGACATTATTCATGGTATGTCCGGGATTAACATCACTTTATAAGAAATATGAATTTTGGAATTGAAGGGAACCAGTTATGCTTAATACATGTGATTTGACATGTTCCCTTTTTAAATGTGCAATTATGTATCTCGCCATTGTCATAGTTTTTGGTGTAAGCTACCATGGAGTCCTTGGCATTGTATGTAGCTACGATAAGGAGATGATATTGTTAAAGAAAACTATATCAATTTGTCTTCCTTCGCGTTATGTAGCTCAACAACTAAAACCACAATGTCTCGATTATCCCCTCTTAACCCCCCCAACCCCCCCCCCCCCCCTCCAATTTCACAAATTACATGTTTTCAAATGGAGTCGAGCATTAAAAATTCAATCTAAAATTCAATTGAGGGATAAGTAAAACCTATCATTATCAAGTATTGTTAAAATTTGAGGCAAAACTTGGATGCTCCTTATCGATAATTTATTTAAATTTTATTTTAAACTTACTTTTAATTTAGATATTTAAGTGTTATTAAATATAACTAAAATGATAAAAACACATTTAATATTTTTTCTCATATTAATTTTTATTTAAATAATCAATATTTGGAATATTATATAAATCTTATACTATTTATTTTCCTTCATCCTCGTGTGTTAGATATGACTCTTAGAGTCATGTATGTTAATTATCGAGAACACAGCCAACTACATACAACACATCACCAATGCATCTTCTTCATTATTCATGTATTAAATATGAGTCATCTCAGACATACATGTCATGTGACAATGAATATAGAAATACAGAGTGTAAATTCTAACTCCTATTTTATTTATGTGTTATCTATTTTCTATCAAATTACTAATCTTGTTTTCGGTAATCGCATTAATTTTTACAAGGTTCCATTGTTTTATGGACAAAGTATAAATTTCATTAGTTATCACTTTGAACTCAAACAAGGAACATCATCAATTAATTACTTTTTGGTCTCTCATTTGTTATATATTCTTTTGTATTTTATTCTTTTCATTTATTTATTCTTTTTGCACACATGGGTAAAAATAAAAAAATAAAAAACACTTATGTGAACATGATTTCATAATCCCTTCTTAAAAACAAACTGCATACATAAATTGTAATTGTAATATATTTTTTATTAGTATGATATATTGCATAAATTTACTTTTTTTTTTCACTGTTTTGATAATACATATTAATTTAATCTTTTTTACTATTACAAATATTTTAAACATAAACTAATCATTATCATTCTGTGATACTCTTTGAGAAAAGAATCATTATGCAATATTAATTTAAAAACATTATACCCAAAAGCATTTAGATGAGATGCCACGAATCTCTTATAAGGTTTTGGGTTCGAATAACATCGTTTAAAACTTGAGGGATTAATCTATGCAGTTGCGCGGAAAAAAAATCACTATAGTATATGTTATATTTTGCATAAAATTAATTATTTTACCTTGTCTTTACGATATTAATAGAATTTTTTACAATTATAGTTTAGATCTCTAAAGATCGATCCAGGACCATAACACATAATAAGTAATTCAAAATGAACCGAAATACATTTAATTTAATTTTATCTTTAGTTAAGATGTTGTGTTACTCTAATTTTAAACTCGTAACCAATATCTATTTATAGACATTACTACCAAAATTAATGCTTTAAGTGTGAAATTGATCTATGTGGGGTGGTCGTCTATCCAAACTATGTTTATTTACAAGGCCACCACTGAAGAAATGTGAAAGAGATTAAAATCATGTGCGTCCAGTTAGATTTTCTTTCTCAAAAACATATAATTCAAATGTGACCCGAAAATCATCGTGGATCCTACTAAAAATGTTATGATGAAATCAACCTGAACCATGGTTGAAGGTGGAATTTGATACGTTTGTAGAGGTTAACCCAAACCACTAAATTTTACGGGTCTACTTAACTTAACATTTAAATCATTTAGTCAAGAGTTTTAAAGAATAAAAGAAGAGCTCTTAGGTGTACACCCATACTTGGCATACACACATTAACCTCCACACACACCAAAATGCGACACGTGGCCTCATTTTACTGTGTGATTTTTTTTTTTTTTTTAAAAAAAAAAACAGTCCTTTCTCTTCCTCCATCCTCTCCTCCACCGACCACCACCTCCGCCCACACTCACTCGCCACTGCCGTCGTCACCACAAACGTCACCGCCATCGTTACCCTTAAAACGCACCCAGAAACGGCGACCCTGCAAAGAGAACCCATAACCCAATACAACCACCATCCTCACCCTCAAAACCGCAACCGTGTCGGAAAAATAAAACGGACCCAAATCACCACCGCCGTTCTCAACTCCTTCATCCTTTTTCTCCTCCCTATCGCCGTTCACAACACCTCATAATAACGCCGCCACCGTCTTTAACCTCAGATCTCACCCCACCACCGCCGTTTTACCTTCATATCTCACAATCTCCACCAGTCCCGTCGCCGAGCTAACCACAACCGTTGTTTTCGCCGTCATCAAAACTCACTACGACAGAACAGGACGCAAAGGGTTAGAACACAGAGAGGAGGAAGAGAATTGTGTGGTTGTGAGTAAAACTACCAAACTACCCCTAGCATATAAAATTACCACAATCTACCCCTGCCACATCGGTACAAAGTGTGTACACAAATGGTGGTCTATGTATCTTTTTCCATAAAAGAATGGATTGATTTTCAACAAATTAAACGAGTTTGTAATATGTAGTTCTAAAATAAAATGAGTCAATATTATTTCTTTATTTTCTCTTCTTCTTCTTCTTTTTTTTTTTTTTTTTGCTTATTTATTGATGTTGATATTAACTTGGTAAGGTAAGGTGATATTTGTAGAAACCGTTTAGTTTTTTAAACAACACTTTTTTTACTTTTTTTATTAGTCAAAAACAATAGAACGAGAGAAAGAGTAAGAACAATATAAATATGAGAAAGAAAGTAATCTCAATGATTATACAAATATCATTTCTCATTTTATACGTAAATTTTAGGTGTTTGATTTGCATTATGTTAGTGTTTGATTTCTCATTTTTTTTCCTGGTATTGATGTTATTGCAATGTAATGTGTTAATGCTGCTGTTATCTTTCATTTTCTCGGTATTGATGTTATTGCAGTGATGTCTCTTTGATGAAATGTGGCTTGTGAGGTAGAGAAACATTAAACACTGTATAACCACGAGTGAGGAAGTGTCCTTGAGCCATAGAGAGAAAAGTTCGGCTACTCCATTTTTTAAGCCATACAAATGCTTTATATCAGTGGATAAACTGGAACAAACCAATCTAAACAGATGTTATTGGGGGATCGAACCAAACTCTTCCACTTGTGTGTGTAAGTTTCTAATGGTTATTGACATTTTATCTATCTAAAAAATAATAATAATAGTAAAACCCCTGCAATAATCAGCATCGTGAAGTATTCATGCTTTTAGATGCATGCGTACACTACAAAAAGAAGTCTATTATTGTTACTTTTCTGTGGTCCTGGAGGGCTATAGAAGGAGTTAGAGTAATATTTTGGGCATAATTCGTATTTAATACTACCATTCTTTTTCAAATTGAAAAACAATTTTCAGTTTTGATGAAAAAAACTAATTACATTGATATCAAATGAAGCTATTAGATAAAACATTATTGAGAAATAATTTTGTCTTCTATGTGATCCTACTCAACACAAAGGTTGTGAAACCGAGTTTATACAACAACACAAAAAACTTTAAGACCAAAATATATCACCTATATAAAATGTTGGGAGTAGAAATTCGTTAATATTTTATTCCATCCAGCTCTATCATTTTAGTTTTGCTTTACAGACTGTGTGCCAACAGGATTTTTTGAAAGATTTGTGTTCAGTGTGATTTTTAGGAGCGGGTGCACCTAGGGACAAAAGTGTGTAGATTTTCATCCCTACTCAAGTATGGTCCAAAATTGGCAGGCTTGGTGGGCAAGAGATTGGGAAGTTTAAGTATGGAATCTAATGAAATAATGGATTAGCTTGCCAACTATGTTCATACCCTACATGTGGGTATTCATTAACATTAGAGGAAACATTAGAGTATTCCTGGTGGGTGCTCACTTTTAAACAATGCAACACTTGTTGGGTTGATCTCTGCATATAGGAATGTCGATTTGTGCTCGTAAGTGGGGATGTGCGGGAATGGGGAAGGGGGAGAATACTCCCAGAGGCGAGGAATGGGAACGGAGTTGGGGAGCATTTTGGATGGCAAGGACGGGGAGCTGAAGAGTACTGGGGTCTCCCGCCCCGTTGACATTCCTATCCCCATATAATTTAGTTCTCGTTTAAAAATAATCAAAATTCATCTTAAGAAATGAATTGTTGATGAGCCAAGGGCAACCAAAATTCATGAATGTGCATTTTGAGAAACTTTGTACAATGTTCAATTATATAACCAATTGCTAAACCATCATGGTGAATCAGCCACCTTGATTTCCACTCAAAATTTTCTTTGTTCCTACTTTTAACTTTTGTTCCTTTTTCTATTCTTCGGGTTGTGTATCCAAATAACCTTTCTTCCTAACCAATATTACAGGGGGAAAAGATAGAAAAGATAGAAATCTACAAGTCTCTCTTAGTTGCCCTCACGAGCATCTCTTCCAGCACCTTTGCGGTTCAAGTACCGAATGACAGCATCCTCAACCCTGAAAATGTTACAAATAATAACACAAATAAGGTAAAGAATATAAAATCACTTTAGTATATCTTTGGCCCTATGTTATATCAAATAAGGAGTGGGAAAAAAGATACATCCATACAACTTACAAGACATCCATTTTCTAACTATACAATGTCACAAGGAATAGGGGCAAGAAATGTCAAGATATTGGGAGATTCACAACTGGTAATTCAATCTCATGCAACCACGTCAGATTCAACACTTACAGTTTCAGAAATAATTTATGCATCATTTCAGAGTGAAAACAGAACTCGGTAGATGCCTACCATGTTGTATTATAATTTCCTAATAGTCGCTACTTAAGTATTGACACTGACAAATAAAAATCTGAGAGCAAAGCTTTTTTTATGAAATGTGATATTGTGCATAGTTGCATAAGTGTCCAGCATAGGTGCTGCTTCTTATTTGATGAATATGATTCATAGGATGCCAATATATTCAAGACTTCAACCCCCAAGTTTACCAAATAAATAACATTCAGGTCACAACCAAACAAGAAGTTATTAAGCACACATGCCGCTAAACAAAAAGAAAAAAGGTAAAGCATCGACATAAATCTTACCATGGTTGATTATAAAATTCAGGACACTGCTCCTTTTCAGAATTACGGCCGGCATCCCCAGCAACAAGTTTTGGACCCTTGCTCTGAGAAGCAATTGTAGCATTGATAAACTCTGCTGGAGACTGACTAAAGCTAAGAAAGAAAGCACGTCTTCTACGATGCTCTTGGATCTTCTTTAGGTTAGCGGAAATCATCTCATCTTGAGTTTCAATCTCTTTGTTACTCTCAATGCTGTTGCTAGCCAAGAATGCAGACATTTCTTTCTGCATTGGAATAGGCATGTCAACCTGTACATCGTAGCATGCAGTTCCAGATGGGCAGTCTCCAGAAAGCTTGATGTTATGCTCCAAATATATAGGCTTTGGTTGTGACAAATGCTCTAACAACTTCTGAGCAGCCGTGGTGAATCCCATCTTCTCTTCCCCGAAAACCCTTTGGAGGTAAGGATCACAGATGAAGAATGAAGGTTCATCGGCACATTGTAGCTTCCTGGACTTCACATAATGCCAAAGAGCAGCTATTATTCTCGGGCGAGTCTCGACCTCAACCCCTAAGAGTCTAGACAATGGTGCTGAGACCATGAACTTCTCAGGTGAATATTTCAAATCTAATTTGATAACTGCAGTGAATTCTTTGTCTCCTTTTCTCTTAACCTCAAAGCCATCCTGTTGTTTAGGCGAATGAGCACTATCCCACACAATAATGTGATTTTCAGGATAAAGGTTCTGATCCAAGCATATAGTAATTTTCTTGAAAAAATCAGAAAACTTTGTGTCAGAAGGACTTGATCTCTGCAAAATTCCAGACAAAAGATCGTTCCCATCTTCCAATACCCTTCCAATTATCTTCAAAGACCAAGAAGATTCCTCAACAGTTTTATCCTCCTCAGAGTCAGTTTTTGTGTGCTTCGAGAACGTATTAAACACATAAACTCTCAGAGTTTTCTGAACATGGGGGGGACTTCTAATAGCCTCCTGCATACCAAGCTTTCTCTTAGCCAATGCAGCATCCATCTGAGCCTCAAAATCAAGCAATTGAGTATAAAGAGCAGACTCAGGCAGAATCGTAGCCACTTTCTCCAACATCTGCTTCTCCGGTAACTCTCTCATCCTTCGCCGAGAAGCAGGAGTCAATTCCATTGTCTTATCCGGCACATTTTGGTTCGCACCAGACGAACCTGGAGTCCGCAACAAGTTCCTTTGAGTTCCTGCTCGCTTGGAGCCACCGGTAGCCGGAGTCGATACAACATTAGTATTGGTATTGGCATTATGCAATGGAGTAACAGGTTGAGTTTGTGATGATTGTAAAGAAGCAAGTGCTGCCTGAGACTGCAACTGTGCATAGTGAGCTTGTGCAAAACCCTGAGGATGTAATTGTGGTTCTGAAAACTGAAATTGACCATGGAATTGGGTTTGAGGGTGTGATCTAGAGACAAGATGGTTCCATTGTTGTTGTTGAGACTGTGGTGATATTCCAAAAGGACCAAACAATGATGATGATGATGCAGATGCACCAAAATTTTTTGCTTGATTGTTGTTCATTCTTATTGCACCTTCTATAATCTAAACAAAAATCTTAATCTCATTAATTCACAATCAAACACACTAAAAATGAACTTAAATTAAAGTATAGTAAAGAATGGTCCTTCACAATTTTCGTACGGGTCAATTTAGTCCCTGACAAAAATAAAACTAAAATGACATTATTTATAACGGGGACAAATTAGTCTAACAAAGGGACTAATTTGTCATCGGTATGAAAATGTCATTACTATTAGGGTTTATTTTTGTCAAGGACTAAATTGACCTGCATGAAAAATTGCGAACGACCAAAATGGGTCTTCACTCTGAATCAAATAAGATTAAGAACAACATTTGTGACAGAACAAAAAAACCTAAGAATGTTTATAGAATGAAAAAAACCTAATATTGAAAATGCTACAATGCATGTGCGAGATGAAAATGAAACCCGCCAAAAGTGAATTTAATTTGATAAAAAATATTTAAGGAATTTATTTTGTGATTATAATAAGAGAAGAGATTGGTGAAGATAAAGAAAAGAGAGGGATGGATATTCTTACAGTTTCACAGAAATCGAAATTAGAAGAAGCTGAACGAATCTCTGAGCGTGTCTTTCGGTTTCGTGTTTCTCCTCGTTTTACATTCCTTATACCCCACACACTCTCACACACGCTGAAATATTTTTGGGACACAGCTGTTTGGTAAAAATAGCCGATGACTTATAAGCTAGTTTATGGTTGATAGCTGATAAGTTAATTAAAGTATTTGGTAAAAATAGCAGTTCTACTAGTTGATAAATATAAAATGACATAAAAGGTATTCTTAATTAAAAGGAAGTGTAAAATGACATAAAATTTCATAATTTAATTTAATTTATTTTTAAAAGGAAGTAATTTAAATTTATTAGTCTACTATATCTATGTTATAAATTAAATTTTATTCACTAAAATTTTATTTTATATTTAGGTTCATTTAAATATTTATACTTTATAGAAAAATTAAACAAGGTACTTTAATGCATAGTTTTGAAAATCGGATCGGTCGGTCGAATCGGTCCGACCGTAAACCGGTGAGGTAACCGGTGAGGTTCACACATTGTATCGGTGATGCAATCAAATAGTTGCGAACCGGCATGAACCGGACAAACTTGAATAAAACCGGTGAACCGGCGGTTTAATGAGCTGATCGGGTTACAGATTTTTTTTAATTAACAATTATTTTATATATCAAAAATAGGGTTGAAAATGAGTCAAGTCGAACCGAACTTGTCTGAGCTCGACTCGACTCAATAAGAAATGGTTCAGCTCCAAACTCGACTCGAGTTCGACACGAACCTTTTTTTTAGCTCGAATTCGGCTCGTTTAAAGTTCACGAACAGCTCGATTCGACTTGATAGGTTCATTAGCTCAATTCAAATAATTCTAAGGTCATTTTAAAATAAAATAAAAAGAGAGAATAATTAGATCCACAATTTTTTTTTTAAAGACAAGTCCATTGAAATCGATTAAATTCAAACAATTTCATAGATAAAATCACAAAAAATATAACTGTATACAAAGTTGCAGAGACAATAATTATTTTAATGGGCAAAAAAAAATCCCATAAACAATTATTATTTGGTTTCAAAACCACTTGAATGGAATAATAATAGCACCAACAATTAGCTATATTAATTGGTTTCAAAACCACTTGAATGGAATAATAATAATAGCACCAACAATTATTAATTTTAGCACTACATGTCCATTCCCATTTACTTGGCAGTTTCAGGCTTTGTTTTCTATACGAGTCTGCTTTCTTCGTATGTGAAAACTTTCGATGTGGGACTTCATTGATTGTACTCAGTAACTTATTTCAAAGCTTAAACTAATAAGATATCACATTTAAGGTTTCTCACTTCCTCTACTCATAAAGCTTCTTGTATTAACACAAAGTTTTAATATTAATAATATAAACATAGAAATAACATATACTTCTTCCGTCCCTATATATAAGCACCCTTTCATTAGAGGCAAATGGTGTTTACATATAGGGACGGAGGGAGTATAACTTAATGTGTATATATTCCTTCAACCAAAAAAAAAAACTTAATGTGTGTGTATATATTGAGCCAACTCATGAACTAAACGAGTCGAACTATATATAACTCAAGTTCAGCTCATTTGGTTCACAAATCAAATTCAACGAGTTCATTGTCAAGTCAAACTCCGAACTATATTCGAATTGATTCGGTTCATTACATTGAAAACTGGCACAACATGGGAACGAACAGGAGATCAGGCTGTCTCCAACTTATCAAAGGCAATGAGAACCAGTGCGCTCCTGCTGTTTGTTGTGATAACTTTTTGATTCATATTGATTATATATTCACATTTTAACCTGTATCTTGCCATTTTTTTTCTTCATAATTTGTATTTTGTCATTTTTTTTTGCATAACTTGTATTTTATCTTTCTTAAAAAAAACAAAAGAAAAATGTATTCTCTTTTTATTTTTTATTTTAACTTCATAATATATTGTATAAGTAAACGTTTCTATTTTTTTTAAAGTGTTTCAAATTTACTATACTCATAATATATATATATATATATATATATATATATATATATATATATATAAGAATTAATTTATGTGTTTGATCATATAGTAACATCAAAGTAGATGGACTTAAATTTAAAGAACAAATTTGAAAAATTATCTTAATTTATCTGGTGATTTTTTCAAACATTTATTAGTGTTATTTTTTTTTGTATAGCCTGAGTCATCTTATTTAATATAAAGATAAAAAAAATTATGAAGACCGGATGATAACCGAGTCATCCAATTATTTCATGTGGTTCGACCAATGACTCAATGACGACCTAATACCCCTTCTGAGTCGATGACCGAGCCGAGTTTTAAAATTATGCTTTAATGTATTATTATTGTTATATTAGGAGGTGTATTATATTGATTTTTTTTTTTTTGAAAGAGGTGTATTTTTATTTTTTTTAAAAACTACAACGGAAGTTATATATGGAAGAAAAAAAAAACAAGGCGTAAGGCAAATAATTTTTATGAAAGGCAATTAGATAGCAGTGAACAATTTAAAAAAAAAATTCATTAACGAGGCATATTTATTACTGATTGTATGCTAGTTTAAATTATAATAAATGGTAAAGGGTAAAAATGGATTTTAGATAAAATAATAAGGGTACAATAGGAAGAAAAAATGATAAGTTATAAGTTCAAACGCTATTTGGAATAGCGTCTGAAAAATAGCTTATAAGCTTGTGAAATAAGCTATAAGCTCGTGGTGAAAAGACATTACCAAACAGAGCTTTTTTTATCAAACGAGCTTATAAGCTCGTTTGGTGGCCTTATCAAATAGACCCATATTATATTTTTTTGGGTTAATGGTGCTTTACCCCCTGTAATATAGGTCATTTTTTGTTTCCTCCTGCAAAAAAAAAAAATTTATTTACCCCCTGTAAAATTTTTTTTTTTTGGAATGCCTCCCTAATAGGTCATAAAAAAACGACTTTATTTTTTTTTCAGAATTTTTTCGTTTTTTTATGATCTATTAGGGGGTATTCCAAAAAAAAAAATTTACAAGGGGGAAAACCAAAAATAACCTATATTACAGGGGGTAAAGCACCATTAACCCTATTTCTTTTGTTTTTAATCTTGGTAAAAACAAGATTTCCATTTTTTTATTCTTGCAAAAAATACTATTGTTTTCTTTCAATTCTTGCTGATTTGTTTTGGACATTTAAAAAAAAAAAAAAACTCATTTTTGTCATATTTGTTGGGTTATGTTGACTTGTATCATTAGAGGTGGTATTAAAACTAGGGTTAAATATGTTTTTGGTCCCTATAAATATTTCAATTTTTTGTTTTAATCCCTCCAAAATTTTCCTTCAATGTTTAGTCCCGATAAAATTTTCAATCATTACTTTTTGTCCCTATTTTAAAGTAAATTTTTGTATTTTTCAATGAAATTGTGCAGAAATTTATGGAATATTGTAAAAATCACTCCCCAAAAAAATTAGAATTTTTTTAACAAAACAAGAATTAAATATGAATTTTTTCCGCCAAAAATATAAAAATTCATATTTTGGTAAAAAATTATAATTTTTTTTGGGAGAGATGCTTATAATATTATACATTTTTCTGCAAAATTTTATTTAAAAATATGAATTCTACATATGAGTTTTAAACGAGAGACCAAAAGTAAAGATTGAAAATTTTATAGGGACTAAAAGTTGAAGGAAATTTTTAGAGAGACTAAAATGAAAAATTGGTATATTTATAGGGACCAAAACATATTTAACTCTTAAAATTATAAGTATCAGTTATATCATATATTCGTTCTAGAATGCATAATATTGAATTGAATGAGCTTTAACCAAAAGTTGTTGAATGCTACTTCAAAAAACTACTTCTCCGCAATTTATTTCACAAGCACCTCTCTTCAACTCACGCTGACAATCTTTTCTTTTATTTTTTAATATTATATTTCAATTTGTTTTTTTCTTCTATTTTATTTTATTTTATTTTTTTGAACCGGTCTATATAATTTTTTTTAAGGATGGTCCATTTAATTTTATTATCTTTTTATCATTTATATATTTAATTTCAATATCGTTCAATTATCACAACCTACCAAATATTTTTATTCCCTTTCTTCAACCTTACAAATATAAACACACATTAGCGTTTAGAGTAATACTCTATGTCTATATGTCTGTTTTTTTGTTACGATAATGCGTATAATTTGTTTAGTGTTGTGTAATGTGTATAATTATTTTTATAAAATTTTGATTTTAATTAAAAGTAAAAGTATAGATGCCTAAAAAAAATTATACTTATTTTACACATTTATATTGTAAAAAACTATGCCTATTTTTTTCTTTTCAAAAAAACTAAACATATTTTTTTCAATGACTCCAACAGTCTAACAAATATAATATCATATAATATAAGTTATGGGAGTGTGCTCCTCCTCTAGGTCTCAGGTTCGATTCTCTTTGGTGTCAATTTGGGTGTGCTAATTTAGCTTATTAAAAAAAAAAATATCATATAATATAAATTCTTATCTTTTTAAATGACACAAAAAATATGGTATTTTTATAACAAAATTTGCTATACAGTACAATCGAAAAAGAAAAAACAATTATTCAAAGTTTCGTAAAATATTTTGCCAAACAACTTTTAACTTAAAAATAACTTTATAACTAAAAAAAATAAAGAAACCAAACAGTTTTAGCTTTTTTCTTAAAAACTTTATTTTAACTTTGTTTTAAAGTAACTTTTAGACCGGAAAAAAATCTGATCAAACGGTACCTTAGTTAATCACACTACATTAGTCATTTTAGTGAACTCTACCAAAAAATTTAGACAAATACTAATGAATACAATCATGAAATAATAAAATTAAAATAAGAATTGCATCATCATCTTAGAACTCAACTAAAAATTATGTCATTCGTTGTCACTTAAACACGATTGAATATTCATCTTACTGTTGAGAAAAAATGCATCGTAATTGCAGATTAATTTCTCATTAGGAGGTATGATCCAAACTATCTCCAGAGTTTTAATGTTGTTTGCGCGCGG
Source organism: Medicago truncatula (assembly GCF_003473485.1). Classification (NCBI taxonomy): domain Eukaryota; kingdom Viridiplantae; phylum Streptophyta; class Magnoliopsida; order Fabales; family Fabaceae; genus Medicago; species Medicago truncatula. The sequence goes on from NC_053044.1 coordinate 37,388,052, forward strand.
ACGAACAACTTGCACAGGCAATCTACCATTTTTGAAAAAAACAAATAGTGTGCGTACAAACGTCAATCTCGTATTCAACATTGATCTCCCGTAATTTAATATTATGACTTTTCCATATGCTTTGTAAAATAGAAACTCGTATGTTGCGTAGTAAATTGAACAATTAATTAATTGATATGCCCATAAGTGCACACGTTTATGGTCATAATAAAATATCAACCACGTAGACATGTACTTATCCATGTAATTTTTTTTCTAAGGCTTTGGAAGTTTGAAAGGGAATGAAAGGTTTTGAAGGGTGCAAAATATGAGGAAAAATAGAGAAATTTTTCAAATTTTATAAAAGAGTAGGTTTTTAGATAATGATAAATTAATGCATATGATTATTTTATTTTTAATTTTAAAAATATTATAACAACATAGATTAAATTTGAAGAATTCTTATCACTACAAGGAACATTGCCTTTTGCCAGGGGCAAAATCCCTGTCAAAAGGACAAAATCCCTGGCAAACGGGACATTTGTGAGGGAAAAAACGAGGGGCAGATGGCCTGGCAAAAGCGCTCATCGCAAACACTTTGCCAGGGGCTACACCCCTGGCAGAAAAACGAGGGGTTGAACCCCTGGCAAATCGCGCCACTTTCTCCCTGGCTGAACCCCTGGCATGGTCCGTCACTTTTGTCTGCAGACTGCACCTCTGACCCTGACTGACTGACGGCTTGACTGACGGCTCTGACCGAAGTGACAACTGATTTCAGCAAAAAACGAGGGACATGCGAGGGGTTTAACCCCTGGCAAATGTCCTTATTTTTTTTAAAAAAATATTATTTTATGAAAACGAATTTTTTTAATTAATTAATAAAATATATTTAAATTAATTTAAAAATCGATTTTTTTTAATTAAAAAATATATATTTAAAAAAATTAATTTTTTTTAAAACACAATTAAATGCATATAAATAAAGTTTAATCACACAAACACTAATAAGTCTAATTAAAATGCATGAAATAGAAAGTGTACTTAATAATATTACAAACCGTGCAGGAAAATAAATATTGTGCCAGGAAGTATGGAAAACCTCCCAAAATCATACAAACCATAACATAATAGTAAAGAAAACACACAACAAGCATCATAAGCATCAATCATCCATCTCGAGGTCGTCGACATCATCATCCTCTTCGCCCTCACCATACACTTCATAGGGGTCTTCCGCATCATCATCACACACTAGAGGAGCCCTCACACTCTCTCGGCTTCCACTATGCTGCCCACCACCTTGCTCATTCATATTCCAGCCTTGCTCTTGCCTAAATGTGTCCAACTGAGAGTCTAGGAATTCTCGTTGCTTCCTAACCACCTCATGGATCAGCTCCTGTTGGGTTTGCATATGGGCAGCAAGCTGTTCTTGAGTCAACCTAGTGATCAGATCCCGGATTTCTGGAGTGAGCTCAGGTTGCCGAGAAGAACCCTCCCCAGCATTAAGGGTCAACTTTAGAGTGGTAGCAACACCCTTGCGGTAGTTTCCAGCTAAGTTTCCTGCACCGTACAATCGCCCCTTCTTCTTCTCACCAGCAACTTTCGTCCATGCACGAAGTGTGAGAGCTTCATCAACAGAGCATCCACGGGAGAGCGCCTCTGATAGCTGACGATCATACTCCTCCTAAAATAAATAAGAATAAAATAGTTAAAGATAAATAAACATTAACATAAAATTATAACCACTAATTAATAAAATTAATTAAAATACACTTATGTAACAATTACCTGGCATATCTTGGAGCGATCATCAACATACTGGCCTGATCGATATGTGTGGGTCTTCTTGTGGAGCTCATTTATGTATGGCTCCCTACCTAGCTTCTTTGCCTAATTGACAAGAAACACAATTATTGAGTAGTTAGTAAAACATTAAACTATATTTAACCACAAAATATTTAAAAACATACATTCTATAAAATTAATTAACAGAGTTATTATTTTTAATTACCAGTCGACGGGCATGCTCTGCTGTGCTTATGCAGCCTCCCGTGTGGATGCATCCCCCTTTCTCTGATGCTCTGTTCTTCTTTGCCTTCTCTGATTTCGTCTTAAACTCTGGACTCCCCCAATAGTCCACCAACTGCCTCATAAGTGGCTCCCCGATCCAGTAGGGCCTCTTTCCAGCAGTCTCGTGACGAAGTCGGACATGTCGCAACATGTCGGAGAGGCGGGCAGAAGCTCTAATGTGAAAGTTCCTCCTTATCTGAGCATAGTACTTGGGGTTCCAGGCACACTTCATCTGCATATTTGTTAACATATTTTAGGAAATTAGTAAATTATAACATATGTGCAGATAAGTTAAAATATATTATGATATGTATTAATGTTACCTCAAAAAGACCAAACCATGCATCCTTTTCATCATCTGGGATATCACCATAAGTCTTCCAAAATCCATGATACCTTCCCTGGATGATGTCTCTAATGGCACTGGCGGCTGGCTTGCAGGGCATGAAACTACAAACAATGAAAACTCATATAGTTAAACATTACATAAATTTATAACAATATACATATTGAACAAAAATACATAAAGACTTACGAGTTCCCGCTAGGCACAATGATGTAACGCTCTTGTTCATCTTGCGGATAATCTGCCATCTCCTCATCATCATCATCAGCACCCTGTTGGGGTTGGGATTGGGGTTGGGGTTGGGGCGGGGGTTGTTGATGTTGGGGTGGTGGGGGTTGTTGATGTTGAGGGATCATAAAGCCGGTCTGCCCATGAGGTAATGATGGTGGAGGAGGCAACTGGTAACCTGTAGGGAGGATAAAACCAACAGGTGCAACAACACCAGACCCTCCAGCGGGTGCACAGGCACTAGCTTGGGATGACCCAGTCGATCCTTGGCTAGAAGAAGAGGGTGGTCTGGGAAAGGGAGTCAGTGTGGCAAGTGTGGCTGGATCCGCAATGTGTGTTGTGAACCGCCTCCTGGTGTCCTTGCTCTTGCCTTTCTCTTTTTGTTTCGGAGGCATTGTGAATCTGTTAAATAACAAAAAAAGTTATATTGTAAAGGACTCAAATATATATACATCATTAAACAAGCGATATCTTCATTCAAACACAAATGTATTCAAGATTACAATAAATTCAAATTCAATCATTACAAGGGTGGATAACAATATACTTCAAGTGTTGTTATCAGATGCATAGTTATATTCATCTACATCACCATCATCAACTTGATTGTCTTGGTGGTCCCCTTCATTATTATCATCAACAACGTCTTCATTCTCATCTTCAACTTCATTACGCATCTCCAAAATAGAAGGATCAACCTGATCCCCTTCAACCTGAGAGTCTTGCCAACTTGTAACTTGATCTACTTCAATTATCTCATTTACATGTGTCATATCATCGGCTTGGTAAGCAACTTCTTCGTTTCGTTCTTCAGTCTCGATGCGGCCCCTCGGTTTTGTTTTGATTGCAACAGACCAACCCCGTTTGCGTGGTAGAGTTGGGGGATAAGGAACATAGTACACTTGCCTAACATTATGTGCCATGATAAACGGGTCATATTCTTTATATTTTTTGTCGACTCGAATGTCAACAGTGTTGCATAATTTATTAATTTTAGTCCATCTAGGCGAGGGATCAAACCAGTCACAATAAAACAACACCACTTTATTGTCATTATATGAAAGCTCATAAATGTGTTTGATCACGCCATAGAAATCATCTTCACCTCCATCTGTAACTCCTTTTACATAAACACCACTATTAATAGTCTTTTTGCCTTCCGTCCAAGAGTGGGTATGAAATTTATATCCATTCACGAAGTAGGTGTGAAATTCATTGGCACATTGTAAAGGACCCTGAGATAATTGCCGTAAACGGATGACTTCATCAGTTGGCTCGGCATTATACACTCTTTGTTTAAACCAAGCTGGAAAATATTCATGTATCGAACCAACTGTCGATCCTTCACCAAACTCCGCATAAAAAGCAATAAATTCCCTAAAAAACAATAAATTCAATACGAAGTTGTTAACCGCGTTAAAACTTATTGTTGTATGAACTAGTAAAAATGGGTAGGAATAGATTTACTTACTCAAGGTATGGTTTAACTTCCGCACAATTAATCAAAACATGAACATGAGCAGACCGCATCTCTTTCTGATCTACCATCCAATATTGAAGCACCTTGCCCGCGTGTCGACCATCAAGATTGAATACGGATAAGGTTGATGGATCCCGTAAATCGTTAACCTGAACTTCATTTCTTGTATTTGATGGAGTAAGTAGACGATCAACGAAATAATGGCCGATAAAGTATGTGGTTTCCTTGGCGGTGTAAATAGCAACAATTGATCCTTCCACTTTGGCCAGATTTTTAACTGCTCGTTTTGAGTCACCCATGAATCTTTCAAAAGGGTACATCCACCTATATTGAACAGGTCCGCCAAGTATAGCTTCATATGCCAGATGCACAGGAAGATGTTCCATAGAGTCAAAGAAACCTGGTGGAAAAATTTGCTCCAACTGACAGATAATGATTGGCATATTCTTCTCCATTTTCTCAAGTTCATCAACTCTCAAGGTTGAAGCGCACAAATTTTTAAAAAATTGACTAATCTCAATAAGTGGATCTAGCACATGTTTGGGCAATGAACTAAATGCAATTGGGATAAAGTTCTCCATGAAAATGTGAGAGTCATGACTTTTCATCCCATGCAACCTTCCCGTGTTGACATCGGCACACCTGCCTATGTTAGAAGAATATCCATCGGGCATTCTCAAATCCTTCAACCATTGACACACTAATTTCGCTTCTTGGGCAGATAGGTTGTAGTTGGCTTTCGGTTTCAACAATTTCCCATTCGGTTGAGGTTTCAACTCCAAATCCTTTCTCTTGCAATATATTTGTAAGTCTTTTCTAGCCTTCTCATTGTCTTTTGTTTTGCCTTTGACATCCATCACTGTGTTAAATATGTTGTCAAAGACATTCTTCTCAATGTGCATTACATCAAGATTATGTCTGAGCAAGTTATCTTTCCAATATGGGAGGTCCCAAAATATACTCCTTTTAGTCCAGTGGTGGTCTACTCCGTATCTTGGTATTGGGACAGCTCGACCATAATCAGTGACTTTTGGATAATCACAAACTCTTGTCCACACTTCTTCTGATGTAATCTTAGGTGGAGGACCAACAAAAACTCTCTCATCCTTCTTGAAACCATTCTTAAGTCTTCTAAACGGGTGATTATGAGGCAAGAACGGACGATGACAGTCAAACCACGAACTCTTCCCTCCACTTTCCAAAGTAAATGCCTTTGTATTTTCCATACAATGTGGACATGCAAATCTACCATGAGTACTCCAACCGGACAACATGCCATAAGCGGGAAAATCATTAATTGTCCACATCAAAGCTGCTCTCAACTTGAAATTTTGTTTTCTAGAAATATCATATGTCAATTCTCCAACCCACAACCTCTTCAAATCATCAATTAACGGTTGTAGAAACACGTCTATGCCTGCTTTAGGGTTATCTGGTCCTGGTACAATACAACTCAAAAACAAGTATGGTTTTGTCATGCACATTTCAGGAGGGAGATTATACGGGGTTACAATGATTGGCCAACAAGAATATGGTTTTGCCGAGGATTGGACATATGGCTGAAAACCGTCAGAGCATAATCCAAGTCTCACATTCCGTGGATCTGCTGCAAAATCAGGATGTACTCGATCAAAGTGTTTCCACGCTTCACCGTCAGAAGGATGTCGCATCACTCCGGAAATTCCATTTGAATGATGCCACGTCATTTGACTAGCAGTTTTCATCGATGCAAATAGTCTTTGTAATCTTGGTATTATCGGCAAGTAAAACATTGACTTAACCGCAACTCGTTTCTGCTTGCTAATACCGTACCTCGGGCTTTGACAAAATTTACATTCCTCCAATGGTCCATCATTTATCCCAAACTCATTGTCATAGAACAACATGCATCCATTTCTACAACAATCAATCTTTTTAACTGATAATCCCAACTTCATCACCAACCTCTTCGCAGCATGATAATTCATTGGCAGATTATCTTTGAACGGAGTAACGGCCTTCAACATCTTCGTAATATCATCCATACCATCATCAGGATTAAGATAGTTCGACTTATGAGATAAAAGCCACACACACATAGATAGCTTAGAGTGCGAAGACCCTTCATACAAAGGTGTATTACTTTCACTCAACAATCGGTAAAATCTTTGCGCCTTCTCATTCGGGGGTTGTTCCTCTTCATCATCTTCAACATCTTCACCGTAAGACAATTCCACCCCTAAAGCGTCCGCAACCATATCATCCATCATGTTGAATTGATCTGTGTTGACATCTTCATTGTATTCCACATTTGTTTCCACATTTGTTCCACCATGGCTAGTAGAAGCTTGTGCATTGACCCCTGCCCCAAAATTCTGAAACATTTCACCATTATATGTCCAAACCCAATAATTAGGCATAAAACCAACTTTTTTTAGGTGTTTCTTCACATCTCCAGGATCGGTAATTATATGTCTGCACCTACATTTTAGACACGGACATCTAATTCCTCCCTCATCTCTACAGATTTCTTGCTCCCATGCCCATGAAATAAATCCGTCAACTCCTTCGACAAATTGCGGTTTTAGTCCAGTTCTTCCCGGAAACGTCCTATCGTACATCCAACGACGATAATATTCATAATACTCCATCTTCTACACGTTCCGCAACTTCATTGACGTATTCCACGTCAAAAATAAATTATTACTCAACGGAGATAACTAACATTATGCGGAAAAAAAATCCCGCTCAAACAATAAAATATAAGTTTACGCGCAAACAAATTAAATTTTTATCTCGCAAATTAAACATATAATAATTAATTAGTAAATAATTGTAACATAGTTTTAATTTTCATCGATAAACAACTTTCTTGTACTATACTATTTTTGAGTCCCTCCTTTTTAAACAATATCCATTATTATATTATATTGTTTTATTTTATAAAAATAATAATTATAACATTTTAGACACGGAAATCAAACATATTTTAATTTATTAAAAAAAATTAGATTTTTTAACAAAGTTTTAATTTAAAAAAAAAAACTGATTTTTAATACACTATTTTAATAAATTGTTTTCCAACAATAGAAATTTTTAGTATAGTATTTTTTATGAAGCATTTTTATTTTCCAACGCTTTGATTAGTTTTAATTTATTAAAATAATAATTATAATTTAAATATAGCAACAGATTTTTAAATATAAAAACAGATTTTAATTTATTAAAAAACAGCATTATGTTTAAAAATCTGTTTTTATATTTAAATTATATTTATGTTATAATTTAGAAACTAGTTTTAATATGGCATTAACTAAACTAAAATATATTTATAAAAACTAGTTATTATAAAATTTAAAAATAAATAAATTTTTAATAACAGATTTAGTTTAAAACAAACAATTTAACTACAGCATGCATATATTTTTTTTAACATTCTACTACAACATGCATATATTTCATTTTATCACAAAAAAAAAAAAAAAACAGCATGCAAATCTTTCATTTAATTAATCACAATAAATTAAAACAACATGCATATATTATTTCATTTGATCACAAAAAATAAAATATGCATATATATATATAATTCATTTTATCACAACAAAAACATGCATTTCATTTTATCACAATAAAAAATGGATATATTTTAAAAATTGCCAACATTGATGCATAATAATATTAACAAACAAAAATAAAATTATCATGATATAATTTTTTTTTCTTCAGATTTTCGGAAAAAAAAAATACTTTATCAAACAATTAGCATATTTTACATACAACACATCATCAACATGTATATCAGTTATAGTGTTATGAGAAAAAAATATCACTAACATGTTGAAGCTTTCCAATAGAAATCTGCAATGCAATCCAAAAACAGCAAGAGTTGGAGCAAAACCTAACACCAGGAGGCGGATAAATAACACAGCTGCAAATAACAAACAAAATAAATAACATTAATAAGTAGTAAAATTTAACATCATGATAAAACATATAACAAATAAATAATTTTTTTACCAAATAATAGAAGATTGAAGAATGTTTTGTATGAAGGTATTGTGTTTTAAGAGAAGGAGAAAGTTTCTAAGAGATTTGCACATGATCAAACCGGTGCTACCCTTATATAGGAAAGGGAAAAAACCAGGGCCTTTGCCACGGACACGTCCCTCGGAAAAATCGGTCAAATCCTAGCTTAGGTAGGCGCAGAAGTAGGCGCAGAACGTGTTGATATTTGCGACGGAAACTAGCAAAATCCGAGGGGTTCCGCCCCTGGCAGGCCGGCAGCGCTCAGCTTTTGGCAGGCCCTTGTCAACTCAGCTGGGAAAACGCAGGGATTCCTTTGGTTTTCGCAAACCGAGGGGCTGTTCCCTGGCTTTTTCCGTCGGTTTTTGCTGACAAGCACAGATTCCCACAGATTTTCAAATTTCAAACTGGCGCCTTATCAAAACCGAGGGATTTTTGTCAAAAAGCGAGGGGCAAATCCCTGTCTTTTGTGCCACCGGTTTTCCTTGGTATTTTCCCTGGCAAATTTGCCAGGGGTTTCAAACCCTTGTCAAAATCCCTGGCAAAGGGTCATTATTCTTGTAGTGTATTAACTCTCCAAAACCCCCCAAAACCCTCCTCCAATACAACTTTTTAGTTTCCCCAAATGAGGAGGGTTTTGTATTATGAAGAAAAGTTAATCCCCCAAAGCCCTCCTTCCCATTTTCCTCTATTTCTTCCACTTGCTCATTCCTTTTTTCCAAACCTTCCCCTCCAAACTCGCAAACAAAGTCTAAGTGTTTATGTAGATTGGTTTTGATTGGTTGAGATGTGATGTTTATTTGATTTTGAAAAATATGCAATTGATAAAGTTGCCTTAAAATTATTGGAGTTCATCACAGCAATGAACAATTCCAAGTTTCAATTTTTTCAGTGTTATGGGAAATCATTATGTAAGGATAACGTGTTGAAATTTGAGGTTTAACTCATCATTAAAAAACTGACTTGTAAGGTGGGGAGTGTCTCCTCTTAATAAACTCTTATTAAGCGTCCTACCTAACTGATTTGGGACTAAATCCACCCCCTCAAAGTCAAGCCAGCACAAGGCAACTAGAGGCAGATCGCAATAAAGGTGGGATTACCAACACATCCCCTCACACTTGGGGGAGGATTTCCAACACACTCCCTCGCACTCAGATCCAACGGGCATGAAGCGTGGCAATGCGGAATCCCGACAACGGTGGATCTTGGATAGGATCTGATACCATGTTGAAATTTGGGGTCTAACTCATCCTTACAAAACCGACTTGCAAGGTGAGGATTGCCTCATTTATAAACTCTTATCAAGAGTTTTAGTTATCTGATGTGGGACTTGGATTTTTTTCAATGCACCCCCTCACACCCAACACTCTTTGGGCTTGGTACGCGAATAGGTAGGTGGCCCTTGAATTCGACAAGCTCTAATACCATGTTGAAATTTGGGAGCCTAACTCATCCTTACAAAACCGGCTTGTAAGGCGAGGAGTGCATCCTCTTTATAAACTCTTACCAAACGTCTTATCCAACTTATGTGAGATTAAATTCACCCCCTCAAAGTCAAGCCAACACAAGGCAACTAGAGGCAGATCGCAATAAAGGTGGGATTACCAACGCATCCCCTCACACTTGAGGCGGGATAATTTCCAACATAACGTAACTCTAAAGTATCTTTTGTGCTCTTTCAAAAAACAAATGGTGTATTTTACCAACATAGTCTTATATTTTTATGTGTGTTATGTTGCTATGACCCATGAAACCTTATTACTAGGGTTGGGAATAGGCCAGGCCAGGCCAGGCTTTGATAGGCCGGAGACGGAAGACAATGATATTTTTTTTTTCTTCTTTTTAATAGTCAATGACTACTCAGATGGTGTTTGACCCCAAACAAGGATGTGTGGGTATAACTGGCGGTTCAAAAATTATTCTTTGCTTTTGTGCATGTTTTCTTTCGTAAAATTTAGCATTTTTCTAACATTAAATATACAAAAATTAAGAAAGTTTATTTATATTTTTATCAAAAATTAAGAATTTTTTTAATATTAAATTTGTTGATAATTAACTTCAAGGTTTGTTCTAACAGTAAAAAAATTAAGGTTTTGGATTTGGAGATTCTGGATTTAAGGTTCATTAAGAGAGGTAAATATAAACTTATTTTATAAATATGACCCTTGAGTATTAAAGGTGTCTGCAATTTTAACTTTTAAGGTGAAAAGTCATTTGATCCAAAATAAAGTTCACACGCGGTTTTGTTTAGTTTGGATGACTATTATAAAAGGTCTTTAAGATATACCCATTAAAAACAAAATGACATATACTGAGCATAGTAGATACTGCATGAATGTCATGCACATAATTCATAGCTTGCATCTTAAATTGTTGAGACGTGTGAATTCACCATAGCTCACATGCAGCCAAAACTAGTGGTAAACAACACGGTAGTCAAATTAGAATATGTATTATGTATCGTTCGACAACTTTTTGAATCGTGTATCTTATTGTATCGTGTATCATAAGATACATTAGCAAAAAAATATTTAAAATATCATATACAAACTCTAAAATACTTCAAATATCATATACTAACTTCAATATACTTAAAAATTCAACTCAAAAACGAAAATAAACAACATAAATCACCCTTAATTCAATCAAAATCAAACATAACTCTGATATGAGTATAATATTTTAGATTATTATCATATTTACCAACATGGTATTTTGGGATAAAGAGTGAGATACGTATCTGCGAATGGTGTTTTTCGTTTTGTATGTATCATAAGATATAGAAGTGTTTTGGAATACAAAGTAAGATACGTATCGATGAATGATGTTTTTGTATTGAATTGAGATATGAAAATGATGTTTGACATTGATGCACTAAAATACCACAAACAATGTCGTTGAATAAGACTTTTACGTTTTTTATGACTTTCCGTTTATCAATCTTTAATTAATTAATGATGTAGATAAATAGCATTAGTATGATTAAATTAACATAGTCTTAAAAAAAATACGTGTGTGTATATATGTAATAAACGGGAGAAAAGAGAAGAAGAGACAACATAAAGTCCTTTTACTTTCTTTGTCTTGAAATGTGTACGTGTTTATGTTTTAATTTGTCGTATTTGATTTTGTTTTGCAATATATTTATAGTTATGATTAAACCTCATGCTGATTTAAAAATAAACATTATTGAACCCGACGTTGTTAATCCAACGGTGTATGATGTAGAGCTGTCAAAACGGGCCGGCCCGTATGGGCCGGTCCGTTTAGCCCGAATAAATATAGGGCTTAGGCCTAAAATATTGAGCCCGAATTTTAATAGGACTTTTTAGCCCGGCCCTTAAAAGTCCGGTACCCGTTAGGGCTAGTCCGAATGGGCCGCGGGTAGCCCGTTAGCCGCATAACAAAAAAAAATCTATAAATTATATATATTTTTCAAATAATTATTTACTTAGTTGATTATCAAAGTGAAAAACAAAAGTGAAAATTCAATGAATTAACACAAATATAAATGTAATATAAAATTATATTTATTCATTTCGTTATTTATAGTTTTAAAGATCGAATATATAAATATCTATAACCATAACATATCTAATTTATTTAAAATCATTTTCATCGTAGTTTTAGTTTACGACGTTTGTACGAAAATGATTACAATTTACTTTTGTGCTAGACATTATTTAAACATATTAAAAATATTATTTATAAAAAAATTATAGCAGTGTTTTATAGTACTTTTTTAAAATAAAAAAAATATATAATTTTTAATACGGGCCGGCTCGTTTAGCCCGCGGCCCGTGTAGGGCCGGGCTCGGGTAGTATATTTCAAGCCCGTTTTGTCAACCGGGCTTTTTGGCCTGGCCCGCTAGGGCCAGCCCGTTTAGGGCCGGGCCGCCCGTTTTGACAGCTCTAGTATGATGTGTGAGAAATAAATTTTTACCCAAAGAAGACAAATAACGTTCTATATGATTTGATCAACTTGGCTCGTTGTGGAGCAACAAATGCAGTATTTATTATAATTATAGACATATCTGAATGGTAATGAACAAAGAAAACCATTTTTTATATTGGGTTGAGAATTGTGTGGTGTGTTTAAAGGAACCAAAAATAACTTAAAATGAGAAGACACGAGATCAAAAAAATGTTAATGTCCATCTAGGTTGAGGGGTCATTATTTTAAATCTTGAATGTAGACTTAATGCTGCGTTTGGATTACACAACCATTAGATGACGTCAAATTTAGAAAGTCATATTCTTGTTAGTCATTTAGACGAGAAAAAGAATGAGCTTATTGTTGAGATGACAAAGATTACGGTGCAATAAATATTATGGTGACTTTGAAAGATATAAAAAAATGCAACGACAATAAAAACAACTTTACAATGCGTGACAGAGATACAAAAACTTCATTAAGACTTCAAGATAAAAAATACAGCATTCGTTGATATATATGTTTGGATAATGACATATGTTTACAAATTTAAAATTGTGGATGAGTCTACAACTGCTAAACATATTTCTCAGACGCATCTCGAATTGGTCAAATTGTTTAATACATTTAATATTATTTTGTTGATGGATTTCGCCTATAAAATCAATTAATACAAAATGTCCTTGTTTGAGATGGTTGTTGTCATCTCAGCATAAATAAAGATTTTAAACGGTTTGATACAATTCAAATCTTTATTTATGTGCTTTCTAATACTGTCACCTATCATTTGTAATTTTGTCTAGTGAATGTTGCAAAAATGTCTTTTTGCTCGAACTCATCTTTGTTAAAGGAGTGTAGCTCTAATTGTCCGACGTTAATTACGAATCTCAGCTAGAAACAATTTGACATCATTCACGGTATGTCCGAGATCAATATCACTTTATAAGAAACCTGAATTTTGGGATTCAAGAGAACCAATTATATCTACATGTGATTTAACATAATTTTCTTTTTTTAAGTGTGCAATTATGTTGTCTCACCGTTGTCACTGTTTTTGGTTTATGCTAACTGGTGGACGAAATTGGCAAGTGCACCAAATTGTAACAAGTAATAAAGTAGTAAATTTATCGTTCTCTATATGGATTGTCGTTTAACTTAGCAATTAGTAAAACCCGTTTCAAAATATGAAAGTAAAAGTTAAATGAATAGAGCTGTGAGGTTTAATTGTCTTGCCCAATGCAATATTAGGTTGTGATTTAAATTATTAACGGTGATTAGGGAATCCTTGAATCCCTCATTCGTCTTTGTTGGAATTAACTTAAGAAACAAACAACTATGTGGTGTGTCTACCCATGATTTACTGAAACATAAGGTTTAAAAACTCATACAAAGTTTCTCACATCAACGTATATTCTGAATTAACCTGTGTTATATTATAGCGTTGTCCAAAGAAGAGAGTAGATGACGTTAGGTTTCAAACTTGAATTTCATTAACACAATTGTGAAATAAGTAATTAAAACAGGCATACATGGATAAATAATTTCGCGTTGTCAATCCTAATAATTTTCACTTACGAATCAATTTTCAAGATTACGATACATGGATCTCTTTTGAAAAAAGCATTAAGAACAAACAAAAACTAATTTAAATAGAACACAAGAAAAGCAAAACTGAATGAAAACTTTATTAATAGATTCGAACAAATAAGAAGGGTTCATCTTGAAAGCCTAATCAAGAGGTTTAGTTGCTCGTGGCAACAAACATTGTAACAAAACATTATAAAAACATACCCTAAAAAGAACAAGAGGAGGAAGAAATTTTGTCATGAAACTCTGATGTTTGACCTTTGCCTTGAACCATCAACTTTTTGAATGAAAAATAATGAGCGCAAAAGTCTTTATTTTTTGGAAATGATTACTTAGGGTTTTAAAAAAAGAAAACTGGGCCTTTTTTGTACCAATCCAGCTTGGAAAACAAACTACAGGCAATTTCTACCCGCAGTCGTGCGCAATATACGCAAATGGCGCTCGAGGTATCTCCTGAGGTGCGAAATATAACATTTTCCTCCCGTTTTCGATCGTTCTTCCGTATGGAAACTCATAAGAGCCTGAAATGAATTTTCCTTACTTTGAATTATCTTCAAAATTCTTCTTAAAACCATTGAATTCAACCTTCATATCCTTGATCCTTCACGTGATGTCTTGATTCGTCGATTTACATGATTTCTCACTACAAAACACTCAAAACATAGAGTTGCATGATTTGGGATAACGTGAATTACAACGACTCGAGTAAAAACAATACAATATGTTCCTCAAACCGTTGACAACTCCTATAACTCTCATCTTATTTGTCTTGAAATGCAAAGAAAAGTACTAAAAACATAGTAAAAAGTGGCATGTGATGCTCTGTCATCACTACCATAGAGTCGTTAGTACGGTATGAAGCTACATTAAGGGGATGAAACTGTAAAAGAAACTACGTCAATTACCATGTGCTTTTGTCTTCCTTCTGCATTGCAATCAACCAATGACATGTTTGTAACTCCATAATCTATAGCAGAGTACGTTTCTATAGTCAGGTGGATTAAACTACCTCCCAATATGTTGAAATGTAATGACTATGTTGCCTTTAATGACGATTGTGTTGCCTATGACAACTGTCTCCACTATGAATATCTGTTTTTATCCAAGCTAAAATTTTCAAGATCCATAGTAGCTTCAACATTCTCAAGGGAAATACCTACATATTATAGCTTTCCATTCAATTGATACAGGAATGTGGTGTTGATAATGTTACTTCTACGCTAGAATAAAAAATGGCGGTGGGTCGTTTTCATGCTCTTACAAAGGTGGTTTGAGGATAATTTAAGGTGTAAGGTAGGTAGTGATGCAAAGAACTGTTTTAATAGACCATTTTAAGAGGTTGCTTGACTTGTCTGATAAGCCTTGAATGACAGTGTTATTATTTTAAGCAAGTTTAATTGATTTAATTTGTATGCCAAACCATATTTTTTCCCTTGTGAAAAAAAACCACTAACATATATTTTAAAAATAAAATAAAATAAAAAATGGAAGAAGCAACTAAACCAAGCATTACGCCGAAAGAAAACATTGGATAGCTCGGAACCGAACAACCGAAGGACCTGGATCTAGAGCATAAATATTCGGCGCATTATAATACACCTGGCTAAACTACGCTCCCAACTTGTCCCAATCACTGGCCGCAACACTAACATACACCGTCGCCTAAAGTGCTACACTCTACACCAAACCAAACCATCATGCTCCAACTCCCAACCAGACAATTCAAAAAGACGAAATAATTATAAAGAAAATAATTTAATTAATTAATTAATATTAGTATATAATCGCAAAAATTAGTGTAAAATCATTTCTTTCGATATCTCTTCACTCTTTTCTTCATTTCTCTTTTCTCTTCTCTTTCTCTGTGTTTATCGTTGAAGCCAAAGAAGAAGAAGCTATGGTTTCAACGAGACGCAACAGTGGTGGATCTTTCCCCAACAACAACAACAACTCCGGTAAACGACCTTCATCTTCTTCCGATGACAAACCTCCTTCTTCTCCTTCATCTAAACGCCAAAAGGTTTTTCCTCAATCCGTTACGTTTTTCTCTCTCTCATCTTTCTTCGATTTGATTTCTTAATTTTGATTTTCATTCTTTCTCAGCCTGATAATGGCGCTGCTTCATCGGAGAAACCGCCGGAAAATTCAAATCCAGAACCGTCTGCCGATCCCGGAAAATGTGCTCAACCTGATGCTCAGATCGATGAACCTGTAGCAGCTGCTGATGATGACAAAGCCGATACAACTCCGCCAATTGCTGATGGTTCGTTATAAATCCTGCTCTGTTTAATTTTATTTTTTTATTTATAAATTGAATTGAATTGTTTTTCATGTGAAAAGCTTCTACGCCGACTCTGGTAGCTGATAAACCCAGAGCTTCGTTTTCTTCGTGGAGTTTATATCAGAAGCAAAACCCGAACCTCGAGTCTTCAGCTCCGTGGTGCCGGCTTTTGTCACAGTCTGCTCAGGTGAATTAGTTCAATAATTTTCAGATTTTGTCAAAATGAATTCTTTTCTGTGTTTAAATTTGTTTAATGTATTTGATTACTGCAGCATCCGAATGTTTCCATTTGCATACCGAATTTCACTATTGGCTCGAGTAGAAATTGCAACTTTCATTTGAAGGATCATACGATAAGTGGAAATTTATGCAAGATCAAACATACACAGGTATATTTTAGGACTAATGTAAGATAATGCGATGGGTTTTTTCAGTGTGTGATATGGTTATGGTCAGGTTTTTCAAGTGCTGTCAATGGTGAATTGCAGATAATGGCGGGTTATTTGGATTTTGCTATGTTACAGTGTTATAGCAATGCTATAGCCACTAACTGATAACAATTTAGGGCGCATGTGTTCTAGACTTTTACAGACAAAATTATAATTTTTATAAAAAAATTACTTCTGTCTATTTTTTCAGAAACTGTTAGTTTAGGTTTTTTTAAAAAACCATTTTTGATTCGAAAACGAAAAAGCTAGTAGGATTAGCTTTTCCCAAAATTCATTTTTTTTTATTTTGCAAAAATAAGGAGGTAGCAAATGAACTAGTTTTGAAAAAACTGATTTTTATAGATAGCAAAACAAATAGAAATAACTTCTGATTTTTTTTAACACAAAATCTACTCTTTTTAAAGTTGAAACAAACACATCCTAAATTGCATATTGCAGAAACATAGCGGTTTGTTAAAATTTTGTTAGGCTATAGCGTAATTGCGCCACTATAGCTGGTGTATTTGACAACATTAGGCTTCTCCGAGCACACACCTCAGAAAGAATATTGGATTATTTTTTCTGGTTACTGTTTCATACATGGTTCTAGGCCCTATAAATTCCACATTGGAGGTGTGTGCTTGGTTGGTTGCCTTCTTCCCTTTTTTCCTTGTTTGAGGTGAATATCTTAGATATGTATGTGCAGTATGATTACTATTGTTTCTCGAAATGATCAGCGCGAGGGAAGTGACGTGGCTGTGCTAGAGAGTACGGGTAGCAAAGGATCTGTGATAGTTAATGGGACACTTGTCAAGAAGAGTACCTGCTGCACGCTTAACTCAGGCGATGAGGTGGTTTTCGGCTTGCATGGAAATCATTCTTACGTATCCTTTTATTTATTGATTTTTCATTTCAATATCGTTTGTTCATCCTTTCTGTTATTTTTTAAATGGGAATTATCATTGTCAAGTAATTACATCTACTTTTGTCTCTCTCTCTCTCTCTCTTCCAAGGTTTTCCTTGATTTATATTAATCTAGATTTTCCAGCAAGTAAACACCGAGGTTGCAGTTAAGGGTGCAGAAGTTCAGAGTGGCATTGGTAAATTTATGCAGCTTGAAAGGAGAAGCGGAGACCCTTCAGCCGTGGCTGGGGCTTCTATCTTGGCATCTCTTTCTAATCTCAGACAGGATCTTACAAGATGGAAGTCTCCATCTCAAACTGCCAGTAAACCTCACCAGGGTGCTGATGTTTCTATTCATACTGTTCTCCCTGATGGTACAGAAATTGAGCTTGATGGCCTGGGCAACTCAACTCCAAGCATGGGAACTGATAAAGCTGCCGATGCTGAGGCTAGCAACAAGAACACTCCTATGGATTGCGATCCAGAGGATGCGGGCGCAGAGCCAGGCAATGTAAAATACTCTGGGGTGAATGATTTGCTAAGGCCTTTCTTCAGGATTCTAGCTGGATCTACTACTTGTAAACTAAAATTGAGCAAAAGTATCTGTAAACAGGTATTGGAAGAAAGAAATGGGGCGGAGGACACACAAGCTGCATCGACTTCGGGTACATCTGTGCGCTGTGCAGTTTTTAAAGAAGATGCTCATGCTGCAATACTGGATGGAAAAGAACAAGAGGTGTCCTTTGACAACTTCCCATACTATTTAAGGTATAACTAGTCCATGCCTCTGACTTTCATGGAGTTTCCGGCTTTGTTTTGACATTGTATATATTTGCTTGAATTTCTAATTGTCATTTTTTGTTATCCCTATCAATGTTGTGTATTTTATGTTTTTTAATTTTCTTTTCCATTCAAAAAATAATTTCTATTTTCCAATTCATGTTCATTTGTTTATTTTTCGTATCAAATAATGCAATGCAAAATTAATTTTATTTCACAATGCATTCTCTAGAATGTAAAAAAATGTGCTGAATGGAATAAGTCACCTTTATGCAACAACAAGAAGGTGTGCTTCGGCACACCAGTTAGAGTTGTTGCCTTGCTACTAGAAGGTCATAATTCTGAGTTTTGAAATTAGGCTGTTATAAATGCATGCTGTGCTAGGGCCATTTATACTAGGCCCATAGTGAGTCGCATCTTTCCTTGGACCTCACCATGGTTGGAACTTTATGGTACCACCAGATTTTGGAACTATGTTGCCATCTAATTTAGTGTATTAGTTTTAAATAATTAAGTCCAATAATTTTTATAAACAATAGCATATGATATCAAATATCAAATAGTAATTTAGTTTATACGATTTAAATTTCTAGTGAGTGTATTTTGACCATTGTAGTACTTTGATCTTAATTATTTTATATAACCTTGAGACAAAGTGATATGAAATTTAAGTCAGATATGGCAATGACAACTATAACAACATAAGCCTTTTAGTAGTAGGTGTAGTCAGATGCATGGATTAAACGACATCATTTTGTATACAGCTAATCAATTTTTCTGTTCAATTCTTACCCAACCTTATTTTCCTTCCCCTTCCAAACATATGTTTCTCCCCCTTCCAAACTTATGTTTCTCATTTTAAAGTCAGCAATTAATCACCCTTGAAAAGGCCTTCAGAGGAAACGTTTTTGTTGGGTACAACCTGGCTGACTATTCTCTCATCAACCCAAAAACTTGCTTCCTTCTGGTTTGTTTTCTGCCAATGCCTGTTTCTAGGACTTGGCAGTGGCTTATCATTGTCTTTTGATTTTGAACAAGATCTTTTATGTAGTCACAGTTGTGTTGCTAGTGTTTCAAGCTCATGTAACTAATGTGTGTTGCTACAAATTAAAACCATTATTTTAGAAGTATTCATTGAAGTTTCTGAGACATTTTTAAAGAAAGCTTATTACTATTCTGTATTTGCATGATTTAATTGAGCCCATGCATATTGGTTGATGTCATTCTTATTTAACTCAGTTGCCGATTATCTTTTTGCAGTGAGAATACAAAAAATGTCCTGATTGCAGCTTGCTTTATACACCTGAAGCATAAAGAACATGCAAAGTACACCGCAGATCTTCCCACCGTAAACCCTCGTATTCTACTCTCAGGACCTGCAGGTTTGTGGTTATTTGCACAATTGCTCTTCTGTCTCACTCTCACCCTCTCTCTCTCTCTCTCTCTCTCTCTCTCTCTCTCTCTCTCTCTCAATATACACAATTTCATTTTAGTTTTTTTCTCCCTTTATCATTAATTCATTTTCCCACTCAATTCTGTACCTTTTTTTGCAGGGTCAGAAATATATTCGGAGATGCTTGTAAAAGCACTTGCGAAATACTTTGGTGCTAAATTGCTTATATTTGATAGTCAATTGCTTTTGGGTGTAAGATTAAGTTTCTCCGTTGGTCTGATATTTGGATTAATCCTTGCATACCTTTTTCATCTGCGTCTTCAAGTATTCTTTTTACTAATATAATTCTAACAATGAATCTTCATTCGTTGCGTGTTGACAGGGTTTATCTTCTAAGGAAGCTGAGCTGCTCAAAGATGGGTTTAATGCTGAGAAATCTTGCAGCTGCCCCAAACAAAGTCCTACAGCCACAGACATGGCTAAGAGCACGGATCCACCAGCTAGTGAAACAGACACACCTAGCTCTTCAAATGTTCCTACTCCACTTGGCCTTGAATCTCAAGCTAAGTTGGAAACTGATAGTGTACCATCTACGTCTGGGACAGCTAAAAATTGCTTGTTTAAACTAGGTATCTGCTCTTCTGTTTTTATCACATCTTAGGAAGCATTAGTTTTATCCGAAAGTACTTACATTTTACATGAAATAATCTTGCAGGCGACCGGGTTAAATATAGTTCATCTTCTGCTTGTTTGTATCAGACATCTTCTTCAAGGTACAAGTTTGTCGTAAATTGTTCTGAATCGGTCTCTATTTTTCATTGAACATGCATTGTTGTCCATATCTCTGCAATTATCAGATGGTATAGGCCTAGTTTGGACTTGTGAGAGCTATTCAAGTAAAAAAGATATTGATTCTTAATTTACAGAAAAGCCTTTATAAGTTTATGGGAGCTTATGGAGAAGATAAATTAGAAAACTTGTAAAAACTGAGGTGCAGAAGTTAATTTCAACTTACGAA
The DNA here is from genome assembly GCF_003473485.1 of Medicago truncatula. Classification (NCBI taxonomy): domain Eukaryota; kingdom Viridiplantae; phylum Streptophyta; class Magnoliopsida; order Fabales; family Fabaceae; genus Medicago; species Medicago truncatula. The sequence continues at coordinate 37,408,484 of NC_053044.1, forward strand.
ATTATTATTTAGATGACCTAGTTAGTACTACTAATGTTGTCAAGCATGTAAGTTGAACTACGATCGGGAGGAGGATAAAAGAATGTAACTCGGAGGATTTTATCATGGATTGTAAGATCCTACCTAAACAACAACATTATAATATTGTGGTTGCATTTACATTTTTATTTATTGCTTATTATTATTTAGTTTATCATATTATTTTGTTATACTTCAACCATTATTTTAAATAACCGAGAGGGGTCATACGGCCCAATTCTGTCTTCCTCACAAACAAAATAATCTATAGAAAATTAAATAAAAATATGATGGGCCTGCTGGCTTAGGATCTCTTCTCTTCAGAAGGAAACCCTAGATGCACATTGACTTGTGCTGTACCAGAGAGACGGTGAGGAGAGACAGGGCACTGTGTTTAGATCTTAGGTCTCACAAGTCACAACAGTGATCAGAGTGGCGCTTGGTCTATGGCTTTGCAGAAATGGCAGCTAGCATAGAAAGGGAGAGAGAGGCCGTACTCGCACAATAAAATGGGTTGCTAAAACTTGCTCCGTAAAATGTCTTTGCCAAGTTCGGAATGATGTAGAGATCCTACAATTCTGCAATCTAGTGCGATGATCAGTTTCAAGTCTGTCCCCTTCAGGCTTAGAGTCGTGCAACCCTACGTCCCAACACGCAATTTGACAACACTGGTTATTACAAAGTAGCTCGTAGTAGTGTCGTGGTGGAACTTCTTTTCACTAAAACTGAGGAGTCATAGCACATTTCCCTAAAAAATGGTTATGCCACAACAATCCAATTTGGAGGCTTTAACGAATAGAGACCCAATTTGAAATTTTGAATTAGCTTCTGACTTGTATTAGAAGTTACCTTAATTTTTTTAAGTGCTTATCATACAAATATCTTTGTATAAGCAATTTTCACAATTGAAGAGGAAATTGGGAGAAACTCTAAGCTTTCTACAAGTTTCTTCTACAAGCTATTATGATCTTATGAAAATTCAGGGAGAACAGTTTATAAGCTGTTTCAATAAGCTCTTCCAAACACGTATGCGAGTGCTATGTCAAAATATGAGCTCAAATACACTCTTCCAAAACCCCCTTATGAGTAAACTATACAACTTCTGGTGATCCAGTAGTTATGCTGGGAAAGGGGGTTTCGTTAACACTTTGTTTGAGGGGAAATGTGTCAGGAAATAAGATAGGAGGGAAAAGAATTAGAAGTAACGTGTAAGAAACATGGATATTAAATCTTGTATAGTGGTGCAGTGCAGAGCAATCTTACCGGCTGCCCCTAAACTATTGCCATGCCACCATGGTATGGTGGCATGGCTGTTTAGACGGATGACTTCTATGTTGAGGAGCAATGAAACACACACACACACACAAAATTAAAGAAATCCTATCATAATCATAAGTTATTGTCTTCAGTTAAACACACTAGTTACTAACAATGAAGGTCAACAAGCATAAAGAGAAAACACAGAACATTGACTTATCTGAAAGTAAATAATTAAAAGAGTCTTCTTTGAATACACAACGATGTGAATGAAGTAGAGATCAAAGAGAGTTGTGATGTGATATGTGAAATGAGGCTTGGTTTGAAACAAAAGTCGACTGCTGTCTATCATTCTATAATGCCACCGTAGAGATGGTTCAGTGTTTAGAAAGGGAGGTCAGTCTTCGCTGTGCTATATGGTCTACTCTCAAATAAGGAGTGCTAAAGAAATGCAGCTATAGCCACAAATCAGAAAAACACCCCAACATATGACTTCAATAACGTGCAGACAGGCTGTGTAAAAATGAAATTTTCCTTGTGAAGAATAGTGGCTGCAAGGGCCGTGCTTTCTTGGGACAATGGCTGTGACTTCTGCTTCTTGCAAATGCTCAATGACAGCGAAACTTTTGTATAGGAAAGTTGCGATTAAAATTTAATTTCCTTCTCGTTTTGTTGGCTGTCGTACGCATGAAAGGCAAGAAAATGGATTAGAAAACTTTTGTATTCATCCATATTAACTTGGGCTAAAATGATATTTCTAGATTGTGTAGTTTAGAATACTATAGTTGTTTATTTATTTCGCCTTCATTGAATTTCTCTCCTTTTTTAGCAGAATCAATGTAGGTCCCATATTCTTCTCTGTTTAGTTCCTCCATAATATTCTGTTTCGTAACTTCAATTTTTCCCACATTTGCCACCCATACGACACAAGTGCATTTGCTTTTTATTTTTTATTTATAATTTTGCTTAGCAATTGCATGTACAGGGGTCCATCTAATGGAAGTCGGGGGAAGGTTGTCTTAATTTTCGATGATAATCCCTTGTCAAAAATTGGTGTAAGATTTGATAAACCTATACCTGATGGGGTTGATCTTGGAAGTGCCTGTGAGGCGGGTCAAGGATTTTTCTGCAACAGTAATGCCCTACCCATCTAATTAACTATATTTTTAGTTACTATATATTCATTGAGCATTATCTTGGTCCTAGATCTTGAAGTTGTCCTTTTCTCTTTTCAGTCACTGATCTTCGATTGGAAAACAGCGGCATTGACGAACTCGACAAATCGCTTATTAATACGTTGTTTGAGGTTGCCTTTTACCCTGATTTTATAAATACCTCTTATAACATCATTGTATTGTGCTTTAATCTTACAATAATACATCTTTGTTTCAGGTTGTAACTAGTGAGAGTAGAGATTCCCCTTTCATTTTGTTCATGAAAGAAGCAGAAAAGTCAATAGTAGGAAATGGAGATCCATATTCATTTAAAAGTAAGCTTGAAAAGCTTCCCGATAATGTGGTGGTAATAGGTTCACACACTCACTCCGACAGTCGAAAGGAGAAGGTAATAATTATGCTTTAAGGGTAACTATTTTGTAATGCTAAAATGTGGTTTGCGTTGAGGCATTGGAAGCTTATATATAGACACACACACACACACACACAAGTGCACAAAAAGATTTAACAACCGATAATCTGAATAATGTTTAGGTACATGAAAACTTACGAAAGAAAGAATTATTCAGAGTCCAAAAATCTGTACTTTTTAGTTAGTGTAGACTACAACTGGTTTTATTTTATTAATTTAGAAACCAAGGAAGTAGATGTCTGTAATAGTTGAAGTGAGATACTAAACGGACATCCTAAATATACGGTCCTTTGGGTTTCCATTTCATCTTTGGTGTAAATGAATGTGCATAAGCAAATGTTTTGCTGATATATAGCTATTTTTCTTTGCAGTCACATGCTGGGGGTTTGCTTTTTACAAAGTTTGGCAGCAACCAGACTGCCCTTCTTGACTTGGCTTTCCCGGTAAGAACTATATGTCCTTAATCAGTTCAATCTTTTATTGGGATGATGAGGCAGGAATTACTTGTATATGCTTGTCTTCTGTTTGTCTTCTTGCATGGAGCCAAGCAAAAGTTCTTTCTGGCTTTCTCAGCTATAATAACATTACATCTCGTTTTGTTTTTCCAGGATAGTTTCGGAAGATTACATGACAGGGGTAAAGAAGTCCCAAAACCAAACAAAACTTTGACTAAGCTATTTCCAAATAAAGTAACAATTCACATGCCACAGGTTTGTACAATGAATTGCATGTTATCACTTTTTTACTCTCTGTCCTTGTAAAATTATAAAACGATTATTCCACTAGTTTAAGCTGTTGGGTTAAAATTAGGAAGTACACGAATGCTTTATTTTTAACGAGTCCCCTCATAGCTTGGCCTGAAGCATTGGTAATGCTCGAGCTGATTGTTGGTGAAATGTCACATTGATTCCATATATGAGGGCCACACTACAAGGATTGAACTCACCAGTCATGAGCACTAATAAAAGCTTTTATTATATCAAGGTTGTTTTTTACATCTTCCCTTTTATAGGATGAGGCACTTCTAGCATCATGGAAACAACAACTTGATCGAGATGTGGAGACTCTTAAAATCAAAGGAAATTTGCACCATTTGCGCACCGTAAGTAACTTTGTGATATTTGCAATTTGATTCGAATATTCATTTTTTCATAACTTATACCTCATATTAGTCTACAAACATTGCTTTGGCTGACATATGGCACTTCTTAACAGCCATTTTCATTATGCACCTTCGAACTAGGAATTCCAGTAATGCATATATTCTTTGAACTTGTTCTGAAATATCCAAGGCAAATTTGTTTTTACGTTGCTTCCAAATAGAGTGCATGCAACAAAAAATACTTAAAATACAATTTCTAATTTTAAATTTGTCATTATTTTCGTTTAAATCAGTGCTAGATAATGGTGTCTTCACTGAAATATCTTGTGCATCTCACTACATGTTAAGTGAAGCCTGTTATTGCTATATCCTGAATCCGTTTTGTTATGGCAAAAACTTGAAGGGTTTTAGTTTGACTAGTGGTTTAAAAAATGTTAAGTTTCTAAGATTTTCTCTGGGTACTGGAAATGTGTAATCATGGCCATGTAAAATGTAGTATGCCATGTATTCTAACTGTTTTCCTTGGTACAATATTTAGATTTTTGAGACAAAATAGGTACTGGAATTGTAGTTTTTCTACAGGAATTGTGCATTACATGTTTTACTGGTGTTTTTTTTTTCTTTTCGTTCTCTGTTATTTTTCATCCAAATCTTCTTGATCTCAAGCTGCCCAAGTTATGGACTTGTAGTGGGGTGCAGGCCTGACAAAAAAAAATCCATAGGAAAAATAAGAAAAATAGTAGTATGAATAGTTGCAGGAGTTTTGTTTGACTCAAGTCTGGGTGTACTGCTCAATGCTCATGATGACAATATAACCCTCTGTAGTCAATACCTTATCTGTTTTAGAAATTATTGGAGGTTCTCATGTGCAACTAGTACATGACTCATACTGTGATGTAAGCTATCAATGTTTGAAACAGGATGCACCTTAAAAACAAGAAGCTAGAAAAACTATTGTTTCATATGCTATTTTAGTCGGCGTCATTAATTGCTTTTTGTCAGTTATCATTCTGTTTCGTTATCTTTTTGTTCATTTATTTCATTGCGTTCTAACTTCAATGATTCCACATTCCATTTCGACCATGTTTAATTTGTACTCCATTCACCTGTTTCATGGTTTATAAATTATAGGTTTTAAGCCGTAGTGGGATGGAATCTGACGGACTCGAGAGCTTGTGTGTCAAGGACCTGACACTTACAAATGAAAGTATGTTTTACCATGAGTACTCAAGGATTTGCTGCTCAGTTCTCTCTGCTATATCATTTTTGCTATATTGCAGATTCAGAGAAGATTCTTGGTTGGGCTTTAAGCCACCATTTGATGCAGAATCCTGAAGCTGACGCAGATGCAAAGCTTGTGTTGTCTAGTGAGAGGTAAATATTAGCTTGTACTGCCTTGTGCTTGATATTTCATGTGACTGAAAGGTCATGGGTTCAAGTCCTGGAAATAGCCTCTTGTGTAAAAACAGGGTAAGGCTGTGTACAATACACCATAATGGTGGGACCCCTTCCTGGACCCTGCATATGCGAGAGCTTTAGTGGGTTGCTCTTTTTTTTTACTGCCGCGTGCTTGATATTTCAAATATTATTTAACCTAATTTTGTTATACTAATTAATTATTCTTTCAATACAAAATGTTTATTCTACCAGCATCCAGTATGGAATTGGGATCTTTCAGGCTATCCAGAATGAGTCGAAGAGCCTAAAGAAGTCTCTTAAGGTAATTGTTGTGAAGTTTTGCCGCTTTGATTGTTTGCTTGACCCGGCTTCTTTGATTTTTGGAAATAGTATCTTTTGTTAGTTTGTTACAACCCAGTACTATTGATTGCGGATCCACCATAAAACGCCACGGCGCTGCCATCCTTCTTAACCAGGCCGTGGCTGTGGTAAAAAAATCTGCCACTGCAATCAGCCATGGCCAATATTTAACATGACAGTTACCGCTTGTTGCTTTGAAGTAATTCTATTGAATTTCTTTTACGAACTTATTTCAGAAATGCTGTATTTTGAACCATCCTGCTTCTGTTTTTTGAAATCAGGACGTTGTAACAGAAAACGAGTTTGAAAAGAGGCTTCTGGGTGATGTTATTCCACCTAACGACATTGGTGTTACTTTTGATGATATTGGAGCTCTTGAAAATGTCAAGGATACACTGAAGGAATTGGTGATGCTTCCTTTACAGAGGCCCGAGCTTTTCTGCAAGGGGCAGTTAACCAAGGTTTTTTTCTACAGATTGACCTACATTGTACTGTTTTACTGCTATGTGTTGTTTAACAGTTCAAGTCAGATATTGTTATTATTGTTCTTTCCCCTTCCTTCTCTTTTACTATTATTATTCTGTTGAGTTTATAATGCTTTTGAGGGGAAGTTGTGTTTCTGAGTGGGGAATACAAACAGAAATGCGATAAATTTGAGCTAAATTGCAATACCTTTTTATTTGTAGTCTGTGGTTGTGTTTGATTTGCTGAAAATTAAAGGAACTACAACACATATTTCTTGTTCTACGTTTGGTTCTAAAATTGCCATGGTACAAAACAAAATACAAATTGCCATGGTACAAAACAAAATACGCATTTGCAATATACAATTGGTTCTGAAAGCTGGTTTATGTAGCAAAAAAATTAATCCAAAAAATTTCAATAAATCTTTTTCATTTTGGGGACATCCTAGTTTTACAAATCTTATGCCATGTGGGGTAAAGTCCATTGCAGGTCTATATATAGGCAGTAGAACAACATATTACAATATACTGTCATACAAAGGCTTTTATATCACTAGGTAGTTCTTGTGCTTGCAGCAACTCTCTAATTGCAGCTTCAATGCTACTGTTCATTTTGATTCATCAAGGTCATACTCCCCTCTTCAAAATGTTGCTCATTTAACTGTGTGAATTACGTATTGTGCAGCCATGCAAGGGTATTCTATTATTTGGTCCCCCAGGAACAGGTAAGACAATGCTTGCCAAGGCAGTTGCTACCGACGCCGGTGCAAACTTCATCAATATTTCGATGTCAAGCATCACATCTAAGGTTAGATTCGCTTCACTGTGTTTATTTTGTTCTCTTTTTTATCAGTTCTTTGTTCATCTTGACTAGTGTTCTCCACATTTTTCTTCAGTGGTTTGGTGAGGGTGAAAAATACGTCAAAGCTGTTTTCTCCCTGGCAAGTAAAATAGCTCCCAGTGTGATATTCGTGGATGAAGTAAGTTTTATAATAGAATGTTGGATTGTATTAATTCATCACTTGAAATATAGATCACAGTGTAAACTTGTATGGTTTCTTGTATAGGTTGATAGCATGTTGGGGCGGAGGGAAAATCCAGGGGAGCACGAGGCCATGCGAAAGATGAAAAATGAATTCATGGTGAACTGGGATGGCTTACGTACAAAGGATACTGAACGAGTTATTGTGCTTGCAGCCACCAATAGACCTTATGACCTTGATGAGGCTGTCATACGAAGGCTACCTCGGAGGTGAGTTCATTCACATTTCAGTTTGATCTTTTTCCTTTGTTTTTTTTTTGGGAGAGACGTTGAAGTTTTCTTGGTCTTCAATCTTATGCAGATTAATGGTAAATTTACCAGATGCTCCAAATAGAGCAAAGATATTGAAAGTTATACTCGCAAAAGAGGACTTATCTTCTGATGTTGATCTGGGTGCAATTGCAAATATGACTGACGGTTACTCTGGAAGTGATCTTAAGGTAATGAGTGTTCTATTTCCTTTTTCTCTATACTTTTTTAATATAAGGTTATTGATTCCTTCCTGCTCGCTCTTCTATTGCAGAACTTGTGTGTAACTGCTGCACACCGTCCTATTAAAGAGATATTGGAAAAGGAAAAAAAGGTACAGTTCTTTATGATGGTGTATTAGCAGTATGCTAGGTTCTCTGAGCTTGTCATTTTTCTTGACTGTAAATTATCAGCTAGAATGATCTTTGTTTGAATAAATAATCCTTAAGTCATTGCTGGATGAATCATTCATAGTGTTGTAACAAGTTTGATGTGTGACAGGAACTTGCTGCTGCTGTAGCAGAAGGTAGACCTGCACCAGCACTGCGTGGAAGTGATGATATCCGATCTTTAAACATGGAAGATTTTAAACATGCTCACCAACAGGTGTGACAGAATTTTATTTTTACAAACTCCCTCTAGCCCTTTAGAACTGCAAAACAAAATTAACTTTAAATGTCATATTGAATCAGGTATGTGCAAGTGTTTCCTCTGAATCAGTAAATATGACAGAGCTTGTACAGTGGAATGAACTCTATGGTGAAGGTGGTTCAAGAGTTAAGAAAGCACTAAGCTATTTTATGTGAGTTTTTCCTTTGTACAAAATGTCCCCCTCCCCCAATCACTGCCTCCTCCAGAAGCATGCGTATTTGTAGTTTTGCTCGTCTGTTGAGACTTGCAAGGCTTGCTGCTGAGCAATTTCGTTTGTAAAAGGAAATATAGGTTTTTTAAGTTATTTTTTGTTACCTGTGGGATGGTGGGTTTTGAAAGGAGCAGAGCTATGGTGAAATTTGACAAGGCTCTGCTTTTTTTTTATTTTGTTCCTCATCCCCTGGCTACCAATGCAGAAGATGTGTTGAAAGTATTAAGTTATAAGTGTCGCACTAGAAAAGGAAGAGTCACATGACCCTGTGAAAATATTTATTGTTCACTCCTAATGGAATTTGCTGAAACAATAAGCATTTAGATCATCACCTTTTTTTTCTTTTTTCGTTTTATGCATGTATATATAACTACTTGATCGAGCTCCCTTTAGTTGCTTTATGCAAATTGCTGACGTTTCAAGATGTGAAAAAATCACATCAAATGAATGGAGAAAGCTGGCTGTATGAGTTTAAGTTTAATTTCTCTCTGATCCAATTGAGAATTTCGAAAAAGTTTTAATAGGAGATGTATTATCGGTGTAAATTTTAGTTTTACACCACATCCGGTGAAAACTATCATATTGTCACGTAACAATAAAGATATTGGCACAATACTTGATCCTCTTTGGAAGATAATGTGAAATTAGTTTATTCCTACAATGTAGCCTCCTTTTCCCATTTTGAAATAAGTTCATGAAGTAAATGTTTTTTTTTACTGATGAACTAAATGTTTGCAATTGCACCCCTTGATTTTTTAATAAAATTTGATCTCTGAATTTGTTAAATATAATTATGAACTAAAAGTTTGCAATTGCATCCCTTGATTTTTTAATAAAATTTGATCTCTGAAATAATTATAGTTTTTTTTTTTTTTAAGGAAATTATAGTTCAAAATGATATTTGGTTCAACAAAGCAATTATAATATTCAAAAATAATTATAGTTTGTTTTTTTTAAGGAAATTATAGTTAATGAATTTGAATATAGTTTAGTTACGAACTTTTTAATTCAACGAATTATTTAAAAATCTCTAAATTCAATGATTTATTTAAAAATCTCTAAATAATTTAGAGACCTCAAAGAATAATTCAAATCGTCAAGCAGAAGACATGAATGAAACAAGCAGGAAAAAAACATAAAATTCGCTCCTGAATCAGTTAAGCCAAAATGTTATCAGGAGATGATTTAGCAATGTATGTTACTGGGTGCTGACAAATCTTTTGTCCTCTCGTCCTGTTCTCTTTTGAATTAATTTCAAACTTAGCTATACGTTTTTCCAGTGAACTTGCTCAGTTGCTATGAACAATATATATAATATATGCAAGGTCCGGGGTTTAAACTCTGACCACCACAAAAAAAAAAACATTTTGGGGGCAAGGAAAGGACGCAGATAAGAGACATTAACCCCTTGAATAATCTACTTGGAGGGTATTAGTTTTAATCGATCTCAGTTACCTACATGTAATCTTCTTAATTCATTGAACATTATGTGAGACAAGCAGTCAATAGTCGAAATGTCAACTCCTTGAATGAACCTTGTTTAAAAAGGGGTTAATTTTAAATTGATCCGGATTATCTTGAGGATATTATTTTTTACAAAGCATGTGGACGATGGTTTAAAAAATAAAGTTGAAATGTGCCAATATTTAGCACATTCTTTTGTCTTTTGACCCTCTTCCTAAAATGAAAGAGAGTGTATAACACGTATTCTTTCACTTATTTTGGGGATTTATTTATTTTTTACATTTTTTAAAGTAATTTTGTATCTTTTTGGTGAGGAATTTACCATAATTTAGTTCAGAAACTATATAAAATATGTCAGTTTAGTCTCTACTATTAAAAGCTTATGAACAAATTTGATGGATTTTATATAATTAAGGAATAAAATTGACAGACTAGAGACTAAATTGAAGATTTATTCTAAATGTTTACCTATATAATTTTCAACTATTTTTAAACCTATAGATTTTTAAAAAATTCGATCTCCACAAACTATTTTCTTTCTTCCACATGTAGTCCCTTTTACTCTCTATAGTAAAGACACTTTTACTCTCCATGTTTTCCATTACTCTTACTTTTTTAGCAAAAGCAATTCCATTACTCTCCTTATTGAGTAACAAGTAAGAACTGTTTTGTTTTTGAAAAGAAAAACAAACACATGTACTCATACAGATTAAGAAATTACAAAGCATAAAAGAAGTTTGTTTATACACAGAAATTTTATTAATTTGTTTTGTATGTAAATAAATCAATAAAATCAACTCATCTACTCTACAGAAGATATTTACACATAAACGAATCAAAAGATAACATATCACTGCATCATTGTTATGAATTCATCAAAGCTAAGCAAACCATCCCCATCCAAATCAAAATGTTTAATCATAGCTTTACATTCATCAATAGACTTAGACTCACCCATCTTCTTAAGCATCCTCTTCAAACTCTTTGGTGTTATAAAACCACACTTCTCACTATCATACATCTCAAATGCTTCTCTCAAATCCTTCAACTTTTGTTCCTCTCCACCTTCTTCCATCAAAGCAATTAATTCCTCCAAACTCAAATAACCATCACCATCTGAATCCATTGCTTCAATAGCCATTTCAGCTTCTTTCAATAAAATCTCTTCTCCCATTATTCTTAGCCTTTGTCTTAGCTCTGCTGGTGAAACCTTTCCATCACCATCTTCGTCAAAATATCTAAGAACATGCTCGAATCCCGCATTCTTCATCTCTTATAATCCCTGAAGAGACCAATCTCCCGAGTTGGACCTGAAGAGACTAATCTCCCGAACCGAATAGAATTAGGATGACTGACAAAGTTCTACTCAAGAGTTTATAACTGAAGTTGTATATGCAAATGATCAAAGTGTAAGATAGATATAATATGTATTATGAATATTTTTGGCTAAGGGTATCAAATATGAAATATGAATTATCAAGTTGTTTTTGATGTTAAAAATATGAATCTAGCTTCCTGTATATATATAGATACGGTTTGATGTCGGTTTGTTGTATACTAGCGTGTTGTAGTTGGGTTGAAGATGAAGTTACTAGATAAATAAATAAATACGAAGTTGCCAGGAATGTTCCGAATGATGTACGTTTTAATGTAAATTGGCTTATGGAGGCCACGCAATATATGTAATGTGTCACGCTATTAAGTCAATAAATAACTGTAACTTGTTATTGCATCCGTGTGGGAAAAGTGACGACAAGATTGGAATCGTGACCCTATAATAGTTCAACCGTGTTCCTTAATTTGCCGTACTAGTTTATTAAATTCAATGACAAAAACAACCTATGTTATAGAGTTAGGTACCGTTTGGCCAGATTTTTTTCGGTCTAAAAACTACTCTAAAACAAAGTTAAAATAAAGCTCTTTAAGAAAAAGACTAAAGCTGTTTGGTTTCTTTATTTTTTTTAGTTCTAAAGTTATTTTTGAGTTAAAAGCTGTTTGACAAAATATTGTATAAAACTTTGAATTTATTATTTTTTGGTGGTGTCTGGGGTTCGAACTCGGGACCTTGCATATATTTATGCATTGTCTATAAATAAAAAAAACTTTGAATTCATTATGAATTAACATAATAAATAAAAAAATGTCTAAAATATTTTTTGAAGGGAAAAAATGTTTAAAATATAAAAGATATATTTTTACCAATACTATATTTACTCAATGACGTTTATTTTGTGTAACATGAGTACAAATTTGTACAATATCTTTTCCAATTATACTTTATAACAAATTTTGTTATAAGAATACCATATTTTTAGTGTTGGTCAAAAAGATAAGAATTTATATTATATAATATTATATTTGTTACATTGCTGGTGTCATTGAAAAAGATATGTTTAATTTTTTTAATAAGAAAAAGATATGCGTAGTTTGTTACAATACAAATGTGTAAATTATATATAAGTATAATTTTTTTAGGCAACTACACTTGTACTTTTAATTAAAATCAAAATTTTATAAAAATAATTATACGCATTACACAACACTAACAAAAATTATACGCATTAGCATAACAAAAAAAAAAACAGAAAGAGGAACATAAAATATTACTCTAAACGCTAACCTGTGTGTATTTCCGTGGTTGAAGAAAGGGAATAAAAATATTCGGTGTCATTCATTGACAGCGTGAATACAAATATTTGCGAGGTTGTGATGATCAAATGATATTGAAATTAATATATAAGTGATAAAAAGATAATAAAATTCCTTAAAAAAATAGATAATAAACTTAAATGGAACCTCATTAAAAAATTAAATGGACCGGTTAAAAAAATAAAAAAAAATAAAATGGAAGAAAAAAGCATATTGAAAAAATAAGGCTTAATTGCACTTTTGGACCCCTAACTAATTTAAATACAAAACAGCCCTCTATGTTTTGATTCTTTGGCAGTTTTGGACCCCCAGTCCATTGTTGACTCGGTCAACGCTGACGTGGCACCCTAAGTGAGGTGCCACGTGTCAAATTTTTTATGTTTTTTTTGCCTTGGGAGTCCAAAACTGCTAAAAAATCAAAACATAGGGGGCTGTTTTGTATTTAAATTAGTTAGGGGTCTATAACCGCAACTTTTGGAAAGATAGGGGGCCAAAATTGCAATTAAGCCAAAAAATAAAACAAAAGGTTGCCGGCGGGAGTTGAAGAGAGGTGCTTGTGAAATAAATTGGGGAGAAATAGTTTTTTGAAGTAGCATTCAACAACTTTTGGTTAAAGCTCATTCCATTCAATTTTATGCATTCTAAAAAAAGTACTTTTTTTCGAAGGTACTTTATTGATATTGTGTTTGGCCTAACTTCTCCTTAAAAACGTAAAAGCTGAAAAAAAAAAGCCAGGCCAAACGGTACCTTAGTCATACTTAAACATAAACATAAATGAAATGTGCTTTGGCACGTTGACATAAATGAAGCAAAATAAATGAAAAAAAAAATTTAGTCAAATCATTCAGTTATTTTTTCTTTTAATTTTTTTTTATTCAAGTGCATGTGTCTAACTACTTTTCGTTTGTCACTATACTAGAATTTTTTTATGTTAAAATGAATTTGATTATTTATAAGAAGGAAAATTCTTAATTAGGCATTTGAATACTAGGTTTGAGCACACATACATCATTAAGAAAATGTAGATAGAAAAAAAAATTAAATAGTATATATTTTTTAAAATAATTAAATTAAATATATTTTTGTGTGTGGCTGTCTAAATTATGTGTCTAAAAGCTTGTGTCCAAGCAAATCTTTCTCTCATAAGATAACTTGCTCGTTAATTAACACCATATTATAATGATTGAATTTGTATTAAGTGAATCCTACGGGCTACGACATCGATGTTCATAGGACAGGAATTCTTTGTTGGAATTTTATTTGATAACTAAATTCATATATTTAAATTATAACGTATATTTACATATGCAATTCATAAAAAACGTTACACCTTAAGGATTACTAGAAGAGTAAATATAAGACCATCTCCAATGGTCTATTTAATCTGCCATTCAATAGCATTTTTATCTCCAATGATGTGTTTAACAAGTGTTGAATGGGGGAATAGAAGAGAGAGAAGATGAATCCATTCAACTCCATTTAATCCTGCCACGCATGCCACGTGGCGCTTCAAAATTGGTCAAAAACGGGCGCGTGCAACACACGCGCCGACAGGGCGCGTGAGCGGTCAGAGGTTCGGAGTGAGAAACGGTTTTTGGATAGATAAGGACACGTGGCGCGTTCTAATTGGTTGTCCGAATTCTTATCATTTTAATAATTGTACCTCAATTATTTCGTTGTAAATTAATTTTAAAAAAAATACCAAAATTCATGATTTTTTTTCCTCTATAAATAGAGACTTGGATCATTTGATTTGGACACAGAAAAAAAACCAAGTTTTTCACTATCTTCATACCATCCCCAATGGTTTTTACCATTCAACACCACTTTTTCAATTCCCAACACTCCACATCATTTTCTCTCTCTTATTCAACACTCAATCAACTTTTACCCTCTCCAATGGTTTTCATTCAACACTCTACCCCACCACTTTTTATTTTTTATTCTTATTTAATTTTTATTTTTATAATTACATAAAATTATCGATTATAATTAAATTAAAATAATACAATTAACTATTTATTTTTTAGTATTTTTGAAGAAAAAAAAATTGTAAAATAATTTATTTTTATTTTCTTAATTTAAAATGCAAGTACAACAAACTAAACACGCGGCACACAAATAACTTAAAATGCAATACAACAAACTAAGCATACAACACACAAGTAATTTATTTAGTACGATACAAATCATCTTCAATCACGATACATTCCAAACTTTGTCCATATGTGTTTCACTAGATGCTCTTTTTTCCGGTCATCAAGATGCTCTTCAGAACTTAACTTTAGATACATTTTCATTTTCTTCAATCTGTTTTTCTCCTGTTGCACCTTGGTGTACTCTTTCAAATGTTCAATCTCTTGCTCCTTGATTTCTTTGAATTGAACCCACTCCTTTTCCACCTCCTCCAAGCCAGCAACGTCCTTACTTTTCTTTATACCTTTTTTTTTAGCTGCCTCCCTACCCATTGGACGAGCACTAGATCCTACAGAGTCCTTGTGAGATCTCTTAGATCTACTACTTCCTGACCCAACATTTCCTCCCATCTAACTACCATAACGTGGTTGATCACGGAGAGCGTGTCATTCTTCATTTAAAGTAAATTGAATATTCTTCCCACATGCAAATAATTCCTGCGCTTTTGTCAAAACATCATCTTCCGACCAACCGCTTCCTTGCAAACGCTTAGCGCTTTCATAAGCACCAATCCATTTATTTATTATTTTGCTCATATAATTAAAACGGTTTCGGCATGCAACTAGATCGCGGGGAGAATCGAATGAGCAATACTCATTACAATACTCAACAATTTTACCCTAATATGTTTCTCCTCTCTGGTTTCTCCCGACAACACTGTTTGTTCCATATTTAATCCATGCACTAATTAGAACCAAATTTTGTTGAGTGTTCCATGCTGGTTCCTTACTTCTCTTGCTCTTAGGAGTTGAATCTTCTGGAGTGACTTCATTAGCAACTGCCATGCCACCAGGAGTTATTTGTGTTGAAAATTCAGGATATTGAGTTGCACCAACTAGGAAAATTTTCATTCTCCATTGGCATATAACCATTAAACGGGGGTGTTTGAGATGAATATCTCATCATAGATCCATAATATGGATGAAAGTTTGGAACAGAGGATGACTGGTTGAAATTTGGTGGAAAACCAAAATTAGGTACGTTTTGATGTATGTTTTGAGGACGTTGGTTGAAAAATTGATTTGGATTTGGATAATTGTTGGGATTTTCGTAGTTATATGGGTAATTAGAAAATTTTTGGGTGTTGAAATGGTTATTATTGGGATCCATTTCACAAAAAATAAGATTAAAACTTCACTTAGTTTGCTAATAGAAAGATAATAATAAGAGGATGATAACTCTTATTGCTGTCTAGAGGTAGGTTTCTGTACACAATTAACTGTCTAATAGGGTAATATTGAGAGTAAAGACCTCTCATTGAAGCTTAATAGAATTGTCGAATTCATCACGATCTATTTAAAAACAGAGACCCAATCAAATAATTCATCAATCAAAAGCCGCTCTTCGGGATCATTTTGATTGGTTGAAAGAACTTAAAGATAATGTTGTTTTAGAGGGAATGATATACTCGTTGGTACCATATTCAAAATAATAATGCACTGTTTACATTAATGCTTAATAACCATAAAATACAATTTATATTAAAAATAATTTTTAGTTGATCATTATCAATATATATTTGATTAATTAAATAACTAATCCAACATTTCAATGTGAATAATTCATTTTAGAGATTAAAAAGGAGAAACTTTTTCCTTAAAAAAAAAGAGAAACTTTTGATCAACAAATCAATGATTAATATTTAAAATATCAAATCCTAGATTTCTTTTGTACTTTACAAGGGTCACATTTATTCATTTTTATGGAAAAAAATAAACGATGTTCATTCATTTAAATTGATACAACAATACAATATAAATTCAAAGTCATTAAAAATAAAAAATGATGAATTTATGAACAAATACACAAAATCCATGTTAATAGTATAAAATGACAAAATACATATGCATACAAATATAATTATATTCAAGTATCCAGAATACTCATGTCTTCGACGTTGAGGATATCAAAGTCATTAATTTAATATGCACTTGATCAAAACTTATCCGTTCAACCAAAATCAAATAAACACCGCACTAAGACAAAAAAAAACCGCATAAAGACAGAAAATCAAAACAAACAGAGTAGCAATAAAATAAAGAAATCACAAAACAAACGAAAGAAAGCTGAAAATACGTGAAAATCACTTATTTTACTAAAAGAAAAAAAAACAATTAGGGGGAGATGATTATGGTTCAAAATTAACCCTAATGCACGTCAAATAAAAAAAAAATGGTGAGAACAAGGGTTGGGGGGAAGAATAGAAGAGAGAGAAAGAGGTCTGCTTTCGTTCTTGTTGATAACAATGACTTCAAGTATACAACAGTGCACTAGGGATCATAATATAATGACTTCAAGTCCAAGACTATTACAATATGGTCACATTAGAATCTTTGTTGCGGTGTTGAAAATAGTGTTATAGTAGTAACGACTCTAACAAAGATCAAATAGTATCACACTGAATATTGATACTTGTTTCATTCATTCAGGATTCAAATATTGTTTCTTCAAGTTGTTGGAATAACCTCTCCCACTAGACCTAATCTTGTTGATAAAATGAGTTGAGTTTACTAAAAATAAAATGAGTTTATATATTATGCATTGTCTTTACCAACTGAGTTAATAGAGATTTTAAACTATGGCAAATAATTTAATAACAAATATGTAGTATTTATAAAAGGCATGTATCAAAAAATCATTTGTGTCGAAAAGAACTTTATATTCTGCATTAAAAATATAAATATAAAATTAGAGATTTCAACTTATGACACATGAACTATATTTGTATGTAACAAAAAATCAATTAAATCAACCCAGCTACTCTATAGAGAATGTTACACAGAAATGAATCAAAACATATATAACATCATCACTGCATCATTGTTATGAATTCATCAAAGCTAAGCAAACCATCCCCATCCAAATCAAAATGTTTAATCATAGCTTTACATTCATCAATAGACTTAGACTCACCCATCTTCTTAAGCATCCTCTTCAAACTCTTTGGTGTTATAAAACCACACTTCTCACTATCATACATCTCAAATGCTTCTCTCAAATCCTTCAACTTTTGTTCCTCTCCACCTTCTTCCATCAAAGCAATTAATTCCTCCAAACTCAAATAACCATCACCATCTGAATCCATTGCTTCAATAGCCATTTCAGCTTCTTTCAATAAAATCTCTTCTCCCATTATTCTTAGCCTTTGTCTTAGCTCTGCTGGTGAAACCTTTCCATCACCATCTTCGTCAAAATATCTAAGAACATGCTCGAATCCCGCGTTCTTCATCATCTCTCACTATATAGTAGGATTGTTTTTGAGCTTATGAAAATCAAATATCGTTCTAACGCAGATGCAAAGATTAATCACTCGAACCGGATAAACTAGTGTATTGAAGGACAAAGGTCTCTTCAAGAGTTTATAAACTTATATATGCAAATAACAAAAGTGTAATAATATTATGAATTTTCTTTTGCTAGGGTGTATCAAGTACGAATTATCAAGTGGCTTTGTGAGGGGTGTTGTTAATAAAATATGAATCTAGCTTCTTATATATAGTTTGGTTTTGATGTCGGTTTTGTATAGTGGCGTGTGCCGGTTGCGTTGAAGAAGGGAGTAACTGGGATAAATAAAACTCCTACACACTAATAAGAAGTTGCTTGGAATGTTCCGTTCCAAATTAAAATAGCATATGGATGCCACGGAATATATGTTAGGTGTCACGATATTAATTAATTAGGTCGACCAATAATGGAAACTGTTAACTGATTTTGCATCCGTGTTGGAAAAGTTGTGACAAAATTAGGCTTGCGGCCAAATAAGAGTCTAACGCGTGTTCCTTAATTTGCCGTACTAAAGAATGTTTAACTTTATAAAAATAAAAAAGTTAAAATTTTCTATGTCTGACCTCCTTAACCATGTACTGTTTGAAATGATATTTGAACAACCATTTTTTATAATTTTTGTGACAACTTTCTCTCTCATATTCACATTATCTTTTTACTTTCTCTCTCTCTATTGCTTTGGTTTTTGTGTCACTACTTCATTTCCTTTGAATAATTTTGGTTGTCACAAAAGTTGTCACATATATGGATGTTCAAATAACACAACTCTTTAGCAAAACCCATAAAAATAAAAATAAAACTAACTAACGATCTTCATCTTCGAGACTTGGACCCTAGTATGATTTGAGATTATTTAAATATGAGTTTGATCTTTTATGCGTTTTCTTTATCTACAATTTTGAACACTTTCACATAACATGACCGGACAATGATCCGATAATTCTTTATCCAAGATACCATTGCTTACATGTTGGCCAATATTTTATCATCCATCTCTGAAATTAGAAAACTGTCAATCTTGCTCATAACTGAACCTCCTAATCTGGACCAAGTAAATCTTCTACCGTGTGATGATGAAGTCATCAAACTCACTCTACCATTGCTTTCCTTCCAATACTTTCACACCATGTTCTTTCTGACTCATCCCTTATTGCATTCAAATCCCCTAACACACACGCCGTCTTTCATCTCTCTTCGCCATAATCAAAGCTTTTAGACCCATCCACAGTTCATCCTGGTGGCATACACATTTAAAATGTTGACTTTCTTCTTCCTTTCACCCCACTCTCCTTCCAACCTGAACAGAGAAAACACTACTATCCCAAATACCTAATACTAGTAAATATTAGTTTGTTGTATTAATTGAAAAAGATTCCATAAAAAAATATCAAGCAAGTCTACAATGAACGTCACAAATTCAAAAAGGCAAAAAGGGGTGACTTGACGGAGATGCAATATCTAATCTCAAAGTTGAAAGAGAATGGATATGTTCATTACGTAAGAGAAAAACCGGAAAGTCAAACCGTTCAAGACATATTTTGGACTCATCCAACATCGGTAAAGTCGTTTAACACTTTCTCGACTGTTTTGATAATGGATTCCACGTACAAAACCAACTTGTATAGAATGCCATTGTTTGAAATAGTTGGAGTCACCTCAACCTATTTGACATATTCGGTTGGTTTTGCATTTATGACGTCATAGAAGGATGATAACTTTACTTGGGCTTTGCAAATGTTGCTTAAACTTCTTGAACCAAATAGTGATATGCCTAAGGTGGTAGTGACCGACAGGGACCCGAGAATGATGAAAGTCGTAGCAAATGTTCTCCTCGATAGTAGTGCAATACTTTGTTATTTCCATGTTGGCAAAAATGTTAGATCAAGAATCATCACCGATTGCAAAGTTTGTGGTGGATGGGCAAAAGAAGATTGTCGACGATGAAAGTCATAGTAAGTTAGTTGATACCATATTTGATGCATGTGAAAAATTGGTTGAATCTCCTACTCAAGAGTTATATGCGGGTAATCTAGTGGAATTCCAAAATGCTTGTAAGGATCATCCAAAGTTTCTTGAATATGTTGAAACTACCATTTTGAAGCCTTTTAAGGAAAAACTAGTGAGGGCATGGACGGACCTTATGTTACATCTTGGGTGTAGGACCACAAATAGAGTTGAAGGAGCTCATGGTGTGGTGGAGGAATGTTTGTCCACCTCCAAAGGTGATTTGGGTACTTGTTGGCATAAAATAGATGAGATGTTGGCAAACCAATTTGTGGAAATACAATCATCATTTGGTAGGAGCGTTACGGTCTTGGAACATAGGTACAAAGATGTCACTTTGTACTCCGGGTTGGGGGGTCACATGTCTAGACAAGCCATGAACTTTATTTTTGTTGAAGAAGCGCGTGCTAGGAAAACCTTGTGCATCGAGAAGAAAACTTGCGGTTGTGTTCAAAGGACATTGTATGGCCTACCTTGTGCATGCTTCATTGCTATAAATTGTATATGGGTGAAGAAGAAAGTAATGAAGATTTGTTTCGGTCGCGGAGGAGTGGCGTGGTATCCAAGAACATCTCGAAAGAGTTCCGTTCCAAATGAAACTAGAAATCAAAAAGGGTACGTGGTTGTTAGCGTTTCCAGAGACCACAATGTTGTCACCACCTCCAAAAAAGGTGCCAACCAAAGGAGCTCCAAAAAAAATCAAAACTACACGTAGGATCCCATCTAAGTGGGAGACTTGATTCTCAACATCCGAAAAATCAATCTTCACAACCTAAAAGAACAGGTGCTCGCATTGGCATTTCTCCGGTTCCAGTTCCTAAGCCTAGCTTGGTTTCAAGAAATTATGATCCATCGAATCCTATGTATTACATGCCAAAATTCATGAGACCATACATTGAGGGAATTGTGGATGTTATTGGTGAAGAACATTGCGGGTTTAGGGCTATTGCCGAACGTGTGGGTTTGACGGAAGAAATTCATGTTATGGTGCGGAGAGCACTTATTAAAGAGTTTAAAGAGCATAGGAACAAATACATCGATGTATATGTGAGCGTGGACCGTTACAAGTACATTTTCGTTGGATTGCATCCTCCCAAAAATCCTAGTAGCTTTGCACCTCCTGACAAATGGTTGACATTGTCGGATATGGGACAAATCGTTGCATCTTGTTACAATTGGCTGGTGGTGGAGATGACTACCCTTGATATTGGAGTCTCCGAGACTTTTTTCCCACTTAGAGGCGCGCCTCCGGTTAATCCGAAAAGCAACATGATTTGTCTTGGTTTAATCCCAAATCATTTTGTCATTCTTTCGTTGAAAGATGGTTGTCCACTACCTCCATCATCCAAGGAATGGAGAAATCATAGGAGCGATGAGGCAAAAACATGAGATTATGAATTCTTGGATCAACGCGATCGTTTCCGAGCACTCATGGAGATTGAGGACAAAGAGAGACCGGTTCCACCAAAAAAACCAACAAATGAAGACAATCCAACTATGTTTGATGACATTCCGGTTAAAGGAAACGAAGAATTTGAAGATGTTCTAGAACATTTAGATGATTTGCTTTTGTTAGATGAAATATGACACTTTTTGGTCGGTGTAATCCGTTTTTTGGTAGATACGCGCCGACGTGTTTTTTGGGATATATAATGTAATGACCAATTTTTTTGGGATATATATATATATATATATATATATATATATATATATATATATATATATTTGAGTTTCACATTTATTAGTAATTAATGTACATTACGTGTAATGTGTTGCATAATTTGGAAAATTTGACGAATTTCAAACAATTGTGAAACGTTAACACATTATCGATTTTGTGTAATGTTACCGAATAATTGATAACCTATGAAATGTTGATGTTTGTGATTGCTGGATGTTGTTGTTTCGGTTTGATTTTCTCCGGAATTGCCGTTTGAAATTATAGGTAAAACATGACAAATTTCCTAGGCTAAACCAGTGCAGACTGCACTGGTTCTGTTAACTGGTGTGAACGGCAGTTAACTGCCACTGGGTTCCAACGGTTGTTAACTGTCGGCGCTTAGGCTAACGGCTGTTAACTGCCGTTGGGGGCAATTATGTAAATTACTTGTGTCAATAGGAAGTTTCCTATGTCACAAAAGCAATTTTCTAAGATAATATCAATCGATCATTGAAACGTGTCATACATAAAAACAAAACCATTTTCTTCGTATAGACTTGTCATGTCTTGAGCAATCAATTTGTTTTACAACGTGCTCAAGTAATAAAATTATACTCTCGCCGATCCTATTTATAAGAGAAACTTGGGTCAACAAAAGTTGATGTATCTAGTTAAAAATTCAGTCCAAATACATTAACTTTTGTTGACCTAACTTTCTTTTATAAATAGGATCGGAAGGAGTATGAATTATAATAATCAACGGATAAGCTTAATATTACTTATCATTGATGATTCTGACCTTTTCATCCAGCGGTATCATGGTTCGGATGAAAAGATTTGGTCTCTCTGGTTTTTGGGTGTGGGTTGTTCAATTTACTTTTGCTATGTTTATTCTTCATCTATGAAAGAAGGACAAAAATAATATATTACTGGAAATCATTTTGATTTATAGATGAATCCCATTTATTTATGTCATGTTTATTTTTCTCATAAATAAACCATAAATGAAACAAAGTAAATAGAGCAAATCCACACTCTCATTTTCTAATGTACATTTGTTCGTAGGTGATACCATATTGTGTGGAGTTGTTACCTAAAATAGAAGAGTTTAACGAAATCTCAAAGGAGGATCCGTGGATTCTTTTTAGTTCTAGTTCTAGCAATGGAGGATCGTGTTTTGGCTGATCTAGTAGGTGGTTGCTGCATATTAAATAAGCTTAATTGCACTTTTGGCCCCTTATGTTTTAAGAAGTTTCGATTTTGATCCCCTAACTAATTAAAATACAAAACAGCCCCCTATGTGTTGGATCTTTGGCAGTTTTGGCCCCCTTAAAATACAAAATAGCTCCCTATTTATTGGATCTTTGGCAGTTTTGGCCCCCTAGACCAATTTTGACTCGGTCAACGCTGACGTGGCACTTCAAAGCCGCCATGTGTGCATTGTTTTAATTAAAAATAAATGGAAAAACAACAAATAATTAAAATAAAATAAAAATAACTGAGCAATTTTTCACTTATTCAAGAATTGATTCAAGAATAGATATTCATACTATTAAAGATTATTCAGATATTCTTGCATTATTCATGTTGACACTGATAATATTGCATTTATAACTGCAAATTAACAAATAACTGAGCAGTTTATAATAAATATACAGATAGGAAACGACAGAGTAAGGGAGGAAAAAAAAGAATTTATATGATAAATATATCAGGCGATTGGATTCTTATTCAAGTTATGTATAATCAACATGCAACTAATATAGCTGCCTTGTTTTGTGCCCTTTATATATGTCAAAGTGCATGTGATATGCTCTTTTTTCTTTTGATAAAAACAAAACTTTCGTTTCGTTCAATAAAACATTTTTTCATTATCGTGCTTGAATTGAGCTACTCATCCTTTTTCCATGTTTCTGTCAATGGAGCAGGTTTTTGAATCAGGTTCTTTAATTTATATGTGGCTTTTTTTATTTTTTTTTAATTAAAACAATGCACACGTGGCGCCTTTGAAGTGCCACGTCAGCGTTGACCGAGTCAAAATTGGTATAGGGGGCCAAAACTGTTAAAGATCCAATACATTGGGGCTGTTTTGTATTTTAATTAGTTAGGAGGCCAAAACTGCCAAAGATCCAATACTTAGGCTTTGTTTGGGAGTTTGGAGGGAAAGGAAAGGAAAGGCTTTGAGGGGTGCAAAATATGAGGAAAAATAGAGAAATCTTTTAAAAAATTTAAAAGAGTAGTTTGTTAGAGAATAATAAATTAATGCATATGATTACTTTTTTTTTAATTTTAAAAACATTATAACAACATAAATTAAATTTGAAGAATTCTTATTAACCCTCCAAAACCCCCCAAAACCCTCCTCCAATACAATTTTTTAGTTCCTCCAAATGAGGAGGGTTTTGTATTATGAAGAAAAGTTAACCCCCAAAGCCCTCCTCTCCCATTTTCCTCTATTTCTTCCACTTACTTATTCCTTTTTTCCCAAGCCTTCCCCTCCAAACTCGCAAACAAAGCTTTAGGGGGCTGTTTTGTATTTTAATTAGTTAGGGGTTCAAAATCGCAACTTCTTGAAACATAGAGGGCCAAAAGTGCAATTAAGCCTATTAAATATACTTGGGTAAGGGTGCAATTGTGGCTCACTGCTCCCTAATAACAACAATTTCCTCTTATATATAAAATTGAACATGTCAACCAACGATTAGGTGCAATAGCTTAAACCCTTGAATCATATTCAGGATTCAAAGAGAACGGGGGAAAAGCTGCGTCTATTAAGAGAGAAATTGAAACCTGACTAACATTTTACATTCTCAAAGAATTATCCTACAACTACTGATTGTG
The DNA here is from genome assembly GCF_003473485.1 of Medicago truncatula. Taxonomy (NCBI): domain Eukaryota; kingdom Viridiplantae; phylum Streptophyta; class Magnoliopsida; order Fabales; family Fabaceae; genus Medicago; species Medicago truncatula. The sequence continues at coordinate 37,432,922 of NC_053044.1, forward strand.
GAGATACCTTGAGTCTAGTCTCACAATAAAAAATAAATAAATCTCCCAGCAATGGAACTTTAAAATTGATAAGATAAAAAAAAATTAAAATTTAAAAAATAAATCCACGCAGTTTTTACACAATCATATGACAGATAGGTATGTGTGAAATGGCTACATGATGGTGATGGTTGCAGATTTGACTACATGAATTCTACGAAAAAGGGTTATCAATGACTCATCTCTAGTGCTAACTTGAGAGTTGATACAATGGTTGGTGCTCTAGATAGAATGAAATGGTTGGCAGTTCGGCTTGATTATGCCCACCCTATCAAAAATTAGTCTGCAGTTTGGCATCGTAATGAACCATAATACCCTCTCGTTAGTTTCTTATTTGTCTGTGATATGGAATTTGAATAAAATTGGTTTATTCAAATCAGAAGTGGTCTCAGCTGTTTGTATAGCATTCAACACTAACATAATTTTGCAGAATTAAAAAAAAAAAAAAAAAAAAAAAACCTGTTTGGGAAAGAAAAAAACCACCTGGCCTAAAAATCTAAAGCAAACAGAGCGGAGAATGTTCTAATATAAGTTTGACCTGAAAATTAGATTAGTTTTTTTTAAGGTTAACATGAAAACTTCTTGTTATCGCTTCTCTTAAAACCTGAATTTGGACAAACAATTCTACATCAAACGTTCTTTTCCCATTCAAACTATTCAACATTACACATAGCTACTTGATCTGAAAACTTGACACAACCTTAGAGCATAGCTAGCAGCACTTGTGTAAACATAGAACTGGCGACAGTTTTGAATATAAATCATGTCCATGCAATTGATTCAAAATACGCAGACAAGTATAAGAAACTCAAGATATCCATGAGTTATTGAATCAGGGTCCAGCTGCCTCAACCATTTCTTGCTCCACGGTGCTTGGGGTAACTGGGTTGTAATGGTAGTGAAGTTCACCAACATCATCACCAGACAATTTCTTCCATCCAGTTGGTCCCACATAGTAAACTGAAATCATATAAATGAATATCCAAGTTAGTGACAATAATTTCATGCCTTACAGGTTTATAGCAATAAAATGTGTGTATAGCTGCCGCAAAAGGCTGACCTAGTTAGAGGCAACAATAATAATAATATTCCTATAGTATTTCATCTTAAAGAGTTAGTTTAGCAAACCATGAACTATTTTCAAGTAAGTGCAGATAGTACAACAGTTATCATGTTTGGGATGGCAGTAGAGTTGAAACTTGCTACCGTACTCATTCTAACAAAAAGTGAGGGTACAGTAGCGGTAAGAAGTTGAAATACTCTAGGGCCCCGTTTGGATTGAGCTTATGAAAAATAGCTTATGCAAATAAATGAGCTTTTATATTAATTCATAAGTTCTCATTAACGAAAATTTTATCTACATAAGTTGGTTTTTCATAAATTACCTTAACTAATAATAAATAAAAGCTTATTTATTTGCATAAGCTATTTTGCATAAGCTCAAAATAAGCTCAATCCAAACGGGCCCTAGGAGTACATGTTATATATCTTGTTAATGTAATCATAATAAAAAACATGTGGGAGGATGTTAACAATCCCTTATATATGTGTGTGAATGCTGGAAAGCTGGTCAATAGGGGAGAAGGGTAGAATACCGCTAGCAACTCCACCACTGGCTCCATCACGAAATGTTGCATGATAAATTGCCCGTCGAGCCAGTTCCGAAGCTTCCTCAACTGACATGTCATATTTGTACCTAGTGTGATAAAGAAATTGTAAATTGTTGACAGGATTCGACACAAGAATTACTGATGATAAGTAAATAGAAGTTTAGCTAACCCGCTGTCCAGTACACCATAAGCATATGGCGAACCAGATCCTACAGAGAATCTATTGCCTTTTAGTCTTCCTCCTTCACTATCAACATAATATAGACCAGGACCCTAAAAAAAATATTCAATCATTGTAAGCCAAAATATTACTATTAGAGCAAAAAGGCATTTACAGGTTGACATGTGAATTACCGTCTCATCCCATCCAGCAATCATGGTACCAACAGATAATCCCATTCCACGGTAAGAGTATAAAATGTTCGCAAGTAACTTAGAGGCTCCTGTGACTGAAATTCTTCTTTTATTTGCCAATTCATGCAAGCGACACTGCAGATAATATGAACCACATCAGAAAAGCCATTTGTAACCTCAAATAAAAAAGGACCGAAATGACATAGTGTAGAACAAATAGTTATTTTAGTCCATAAGAACAAACTCATTCAATTAATCCATTACCATCTACAAGGATTCAAAATTGAAGGATCGAAAAACCATAATAATCAGGCATACACGAAGGTCTAGTAAGTCAGCTAATTGATAAAAAAAAAAAAAAAAAAGAAGTTGGAATCAAAATGGAAGACAAAGACAAAAGTTTATATACAGGGAAAAAAAGACATGAAGCAACCAGTGTAGTTAAATAGCGGCTATAGTGGTGCTATAGTGCTATTGCATAACAGAATTTGAACAAAACACTATTGTTCAGAGATACACCATTCAGTAAAAAATATTTTGAAATAGAGGCTATAGAACTATAGCATATAGCATAGCAGAATTTGAACACAACGCTAATTTCCACGATTTAAAACACTGGAAGGAACCCATAAAAAACAATAACAAACATAAATGAAACAGATAAAAAATTGACATTTAAATTTTGACACCAACCACAATAAAAGCTACTGTCCAATAGTTTTGGCACGCACTGTATCTCAATTAAGGATTAGTTTGTCCTAAACAGACCCACAATAGCAAACAATATACCGTGTATCGTATGCATATAAAAATGGGTCAATCTGAATCGAATATCAGTTAACCATGAGTGAGTGGACCTTAATATTAAGCCTAATATATTCAAAATATACCCATTCGAAACAAATGACATAACAACCAAGTCTTAGTGTATCAAGTCTAAAGGTTATTCACGGACAAATAATGAAAGCATCCACAATATTGTGTGAGTAAGCTTGGATTAATGTGGCCTCCATTGGGGTTTGCGAAACATACAACTTAATTCCTATCAATTTCAATAGTTCCCAAGCCATACATAATTGATTTTCATACCATTAACATTCCCATCATTTACACGACCTTCTCGAAAATATGGCATATATTTAGCTTCTACCTCCCCACTGTCCTAACCCTGTCCACTTTTTTCACTCCTTAATTGATTCCTAAACACAGGCTAAGCTGCGGTCTAGAGACAGATAATTTTCAGCCATTGAGTATAAACATGGTACAAACTGGAAGCAAATTTTCATTACTAGCAACAACACAATAATTGCTGTGAAATAGTCAAGGGAACTAGACTTAATATGAAACCAGCATGCAGCAGGAACTTAACGAAGATACTAAGCTGAAATATAACAGAACAGAGAAAGGTAAGCATAGAGGATAGAAGGTAGGCAAGATTACCTTGATGCCGAGATTCCTATGCCAAAATTGGCAATCAGCAGCACCTCCAGCCATAGTTCCAAGCATGTACGGATTAATTTCAATAATTTTCTTCACAGACTGTGATGCTATAAGCAACAACAACAAAAAAAACATTGTTTAATTAGAAGCAAGTAACATAAAAACCCTACCAATACCAAAGAGAAGAAAAAGTTGATAAATACTCACATATATATCCTCCCATACTAGCACGAGAATCAGCAGCTACCATAACACCCTCCTTGAATATAAAAGCAAGAGTTGTAGTACCCTTCGCGGGTTTCACCATCTGAATAGTTTCTTTAACAAACCCATCGAACTACCAAAATCCCAAAACTCAATTATTCAGATAAACCCTTCAAGTATCAACCTTTTTCTACAACCTACTCCTTATTCATTTCCAATTTTACAAAAAACATAAACCCTAAAACAAATTCTTCTGATTTTCAGAACCGTCAAATTAAAAACATTGGGCAAACAAAAAGTATTGAAGCCATCGAAACCTTCAAGCATCAACCTCTAAATATAGTTTGTAGTGATTTTTTGCGATGATCTCAAAATTGAAAAGATTGGGATTGAAAAAAGTACTTACATCGTTGGAATTGGGAAGCTGGAACGATGGGGGTGCAGAGATTTCTCCAGCAACGTTGATTCCATGTGAAATCAAAGATGGGAACGATTCGAGAGCAGTGGTATCAAGCATTGTTTCAGATTATCGATTGTGGTGTTAGATCTCGGTTGTTTGAAGCAAATATAAGGGAGGTTAAAAGAAAGAACTTATATTTGTTGTTGTTGTTGTCTTGAGGGAAAAGAAAAGGTATTATTTCTCTTGGGCTGGGTTTAAGCATATAAGCCCAATCACAATATACACCTCCTTACTATTGAATCTTATAACATAAAAAATGTTTAGATAAAATCATAATTTTATATATCAAAAATAAAAATAAAAATAAGAAAGTTTTTCTTTAAAACTTTGTGCCTATTTGTTTAGATTTTTAAAATATTTTTTATGTTCTAGTTATTTTTGTGTTTATGTTTTTGGTATTTTTATTCTTTTTGAGTAATCAATGATTTTTTTATGTTTTTTTTAAAAAATAATTTTACTTTTTTTTAAGAATAAAAAATAATTTTAAAGTATAACAGTCTTTTTTTATTAAATAAGAAAATAAGAGTATTTTTTACACCTATGTCAAAGAGACACATGACATTTAAAAAGAGACAATTGCAGTCTAATTGGCTCGAGAGATTAGTCTACATAATTGTGCGCATAAGATATTTGTTCACACAAAAGAAAATCATTAAGACTTTAATGAAAAAAATCCAGTAAAACTTGTAGGTTTAATTGCACTTTTGACCTCCCAAATTTTATAATTGTACAATGTTAGACCTCAAGTTTAAAATGAACAATTTTGACCCTCAACTTTACCTCATTTTGCTTCATTGGTCCCTCATGCACATTTTGACCAATTTTGGCATGACTGTCGCATCTTCATACACTCTTCTTTTCTCTTACACTCCCATCTTCTCTCTTACTCTTACATTTACGGTAAACTGATAAAGCTTTATCTGCACTTGTCAGTGTTACTGTTTGGTGCATTTGCGGACTACTGTATTGCAAAAACTCATGTCTGTAGCTATGAAATTCCTTCCAAACACAACAATTAACCCCCAAGAAAACAAAAATGAAAAAATTCACAAGTTATCAAAACTGTTTTTGGAAAAAAGATACACAGTACATTGTTAATAAATAGTTTTCATCCCTACAAAGATATAGTTTTTGCTTTTAAACATCGTAAATTTTGTTTTGAGTTGGAGAACACAAGGAAAACTTGTGTGGTCATATTGTCATTGCCAGTATTCATTATAAACAAAAACAATTTTTTTGTTCTAATTTTATGACTAAATTTTCCTAACGTGAGAATAAGAGAGAAGACGGGAATGTGAAAGTGAAAACAAATGGAGGTTTGATTTGGAGGTGGATGGAGGAAGAAGAAGGACGATTGGATGGAGTGATTTCCTTATTTTTCACGTCAGCGTCTGCGAACATATGAAGATATCAATTCATTAAAAATAGCTAAATCATATTTTTTGTCAAAATTGGTCGGAATGTGCATGTGGAACTATAGTGATTGCAAAATGGGGTAAACTTGAGGGATCAAAACCACTCATTTTAAACGGAGGTCAAAATTGCACAATTATGAAAACAAAGAGGTAAAAAAACACAATTAAGCCATATTTAAAAGTGCAATTTAAAACAGAAAGTAAGAGGAAACAAAAAAATGTTCTAAACTAGTGTAACGCCTCGTGTCAAGCACGAGATACATTTTATTTAAAATGTTTTAACAAGGTTTGCACATAAATAAGTTTTTTAGATATTATTTGACTTTTTTAGTTTGATTTGATTCAGAATTTTGATATTATGTAGTACTTTATCTTCGTATTTAAAATTGAAACAGAGTTCGCAGGGACATGCCAACTCTGCTTAAAATAGTGAGAAAAAGTACAACTATGCTTAAAATATAAAAATACTATAAATTACTATATTCTTAAAAATATATCTAATTAATAAGAGGTATGATTACCTCTGTTATAATCTACCATTATGGCTCTGCCATCTCTTTAGAAATCTTCTGCCACCTCACCTTTTTTTCGAAACCTTCATCACTTACGATGTACCAACATGCAACGATGGTGCGATGAGTGGCGTCGTCCCCCCGCACCACCCTTTTTTCGGTTCCCACAACAATTCGTGTTGTTGGTTTCCGATTCAACCAGTACCGCATCTGCTACGGGTGGTGGTTGTTGAGTTGTTGGTATTCATAAATTGTTGGTTGTCACCGGCGATCTTGTTTGGTTCTGTGTGTTGGCTTCTCAATGGCAGAACCCCGCGTTGGTTTGGTTGAAACCCGAAAGGGTCCGTTCTTTATCCTCTATTTTGCCACCGTTTTAGACCTTTTTCGCCGCCGTGTGGATTGGTTATGGTGGGTCATTCGAATCCGCCGTCTCCTCCCTTTCTTTGGAGGTGGTTGCGGTTCTATGTTGGGCCAGAAATGACTATTAATTTGATGTTGATCATAGCAGTAAACAGTTAGTGCGTGTGGATTTTTTAATTACCGTGTTGGCGGTTGAATCTACTCCCCACTCTCAAGAATATGTATGTGTTTCGTATCCCATTAATCCTTGATTGACATGAGACTGTGTGGACTTGAAAGAGTTGTTAATGCTTGTTGCCGTTATTGCAGGGAGTTGATGACACGTGATCCGATTTTGTGTTGAAGATCGATCAATTCGCCAAATTATAGACCCGTTTTGCCCTCACAAACGTCTATCGTTAATGGTATTCGTTTGTTAGAATTAATTAGGGTGGATCCACTTGGATTGACTAGTCAAATTTTTTGTCCTCCCAAATTTCGTATAATTTTTTTCTTTTTTTAATAATATATATGAGCAACTGACAATCGATTAAAGTAGGGTACCAACTTAATTGAGATTATTCTTTTTGCTCTTGTCTTATAAAAATATAATAAAAAATCTACCACTTTGAATAAAACTATTACTTTTTTTATTTAATCACAATACTCTCTCGGATTTCAATTATAAAAAAAATATCAAAGTTAAAAAATTTACTTATATGCAATTAGTTTTCTCGAATGTTTCTAAAAAAAGTTAAATTTATGAAAAGTACCATCTATTGGAACTTGTTTCATGAGAATAAAAAAATATTAAAAATAAAACTTACATGAGTTAAAATGTATATTAAGATAAATAACATTAAATAGAGTCAAAGTAAGTTATATATATTTTTTTAATTTAAGATAATATAAGGTAGTTGTTTATTTTTTATATCTAACATTGGAGAGAATCCCTAAAAAAATATTGGAGAGAGTATTTCTCTCGGAAGCAAATTATCTTTAGTGAGAAAAATTTGAGAAAACAATTTTATTTAATCTTCACTCTTCATTTTTTTTTAATTAGAGATCAAGGTCACAAATTAAAACAATCTAACCTAATTTGGTTATGTTTTAGTGTAGTTATGATTTCGAATTCATCATTTCCCCTTTTTTTCAAGCAAACACTTCCTCCTTCTTAATGTTCCTAACCAAAATCCACAAACTAAAACCTCCATCAAACATGGGAAGAAAAAGGTAGGAGATCTATGTCAACGCAACTAAAAATAAATGTAATTGTTTTACCAATTATTAGAAAATGTATTTACTAAAAGGATTGTGGAAAAATATCTCCTTCATCAAAATAAACATACATTTTTTTTAGTTCTTTTTGTCTCCATAATTTAACGGTTGAATTTGATCTTAGTTGATTGAAAAAAAATTTGTAACATCGTTTTCCAATCTCTAAAGAAACAAATAAAATGGTTCAAGTAAATGAATAAATATGTATGTTTTAATGGTATTAAATAATCAAGTTGATAGTTATAAATACTTACCTAGGAACAACTTAACTTTTGCCAAAAAAATTGTCAGATTCGTCTTTTTAAATTTACCGGAAGATAGAAAAAAGAGTACGTTCAAACTGATATCTCTTAAAAATTAATTGACAAATAATTAAAATAATAATTAAATATCATAATCTATTATATATTAAAAATAAAAACAAATCGATTAAACCCATTCGAATTCAATTCAATGTTCTTGTAATGTATCTTTGTATTCTCCTTCAATATCCGCCACAATTGATTTAATTTCTTTCATTCTTCAAGGCTTACTTAAGTAAAAATTATTTTATTGAATCCTTATTATTTTTAGTGTGGAGAGAGTGCGGAAGCTAGGAAAGTCAATTGGATTAAGTGAGATAAGGTCTGTCATGGTTCATATAGTTGTTGCTTGAGGGTTCGTATGATGCAGAATTTTAACTTATCTTTGTTACGTGAATAGTTTTGGAGGCTAATATGGATCAATGAGTTTGCATTTTAAAGTTTTAGCTTCTTAGAATAGGTTGGGTGAGTTCATGTGAAGAGTGGGGACAATTAGGCATATGTGTGGTAAAATTACTTCCATGGTGTTAAAATAGGGGTGGAGATGGGGATTAGAAATTGGTTTGATGACAACTTGATGATAGTGGAGAGAATGAGAAAAATACTCCTTTTTTTGCAATGATTCGTGGTTGTATAGTGGTCCTTTGTGTGACATATTTAGAAGAACTTTTGAGTTATATCAAAATAACTCTATGCCATTTAAGGAGATACGTAGGTTAGGGTTGGATGGGGTGGAGACGATGTCATAAAAAATTTCTTGGAATGAGGTGCATGGGATATATTGCTATTTGTTGGACACAATTATTTTTAAGGGTAGCGTTTTTGATAAGTTTCTTTAAAGTTGATCATGGTGAAAGGTACCATGACAAAGGGGTATATCATCTAGTTGCAAGTGGAGCATGATCAACCTATGACTCTAAAAAAATCTCATTATGAACAAAGTAGCTCCTCTAAATGTCTCTCTCTTTTCGTGGAGGCTCTTGAATATCTGAATTCTAATAAGTGGCAACTTAGCTTGATGGAGTAGTTAAAATATGGACTTATTTTTATGTCCTGGCAGATGTGAAAATGAGGAGAATTATCTTTTTTATTTTTAGTGTGAATTCTATAGTAGCATATGACATAATACTCTAAAGTGGTTGGAATTATTGTGTTCTTCCAATTAATTATTGTGATGGTACTCTTCATTTCAGTGGTTCTCAATTGTTCCAAAAAAAGTTCGTTTTAGTTTTTAGTTGATTTTGCTTACTTGCATTTGGATTATTTGGAAAGACAAAAATTCTTACATTTTTGTCACAAGAACCAGTTTATGGTGTTGTTAGATAAATTTACATTTCTTGTTTACTGGATACAAAATGCTAAGAAATCATGTATGTATTTTGAGTTGAAATGTTGGTGGAATAATCTTTCTACTTGTCTTGGTTATTCTACCTCATGATTTGGTTCTTTTGTATCTATGCATGTTGAACTTTGTATTTTCCTTTATTGGGCAAATCTTGTGCTTGAAGGGTTTTTAACATAATTGATTTGAGGTCTTCATACAAACAAAATCCACCCAGTCAAGACACCAACTACATCAATATATAATTTATTTCATGTTGTTAGAAAGAGATAGGGGTTTGAAATTAGTTTGATGATAAAAATATGATTTAAATTACATTTCATGTCGTAAGAATTATTGAAAACATCATATGCAGTGTAAACGAATACATGTTTGTAGGTACCAAAGAAAATTTAGATATTTTGACTTCTGTGTTAATTGTAAAATTCAGCTTGTATTCGTTGTGTGATGGTCTATACGAACCATTGTTGCAAGCAAATTCAAATGAGAAAACCGTGAACACCATTCCCTCTTGGTGTTGCTCCTTGAACTTGTAGATCAATGTTCCTTGTACAAACACACCTATTCGATCACTCTAGATAACAAAGATTAAAACACTATACTTTAAACAAAAAAACAAAAAACAAAAACGGTATGAAAAAAGTATCTTTCGATCCATCAAAACCAACTCCTTAGAAAATGGTAGTTTTTTATTTCTGTAGTCTTGAAGAACCCTCACAACCAATGTCCACGATTATTTTCTTGTCGAAAATTCAGAGATGAAGTAGTGTTTCGTAGACATTTTTCTTTGCAATAGAAAAAATTACAAAAATTACTTAGAATAGATATCAGAGAACCAGAGAACAGAAAAAGAAGAACTATATTTTGTGATTGTTGTGTACTCGTACCCAAAAGCGCTACTATTTGTATAGAAAAATAGTACTATAACGGTTAATATCTATTAATTATTAATTTGACCGTTTTAAAATTAATATTATCAACTTATTTAATATTATAAAATGTGCATTTAACTATTAGATTATATTTCATGTAACCTACAAAAAAATTAACTTCATAACATTTGAAATTTAATAATATCTTATTAATATTAAGTAATATAATTTTGTAACGAATAAAAATTAATTATATAACCTTAAAACTAATTACTACAATTAAATTTTTAATTAGTAGGTTACTGTCATACTATAACGGACCAAAATTCAAAATATAATTTATTCAAGTTATTTATTATAATTTTGTAACCTACCAAATTTTTAATGTACCATATAAATTTTAATCGAACCAATTATTATATTAATAATTATTTGATTGTAACCAACTATGTATTTTATGTACAATTTAATGATTAATAAAAAATGATTTTTAATAATAATTATAATTAATAAGCTTGTATTAAAAATTAGGAGAAATTTTTGGAACAAATGCCAAGTAGGATTATGATGATGTGGACATCTTTAGAGGAGAGGATTTTGGAATAGGCTATTTCTAAAAACTCTAAATTGTTAGTATATATCAATATATAATTTATTTCATGTTGCTAGAAAGGTATGGAGGTTTGAAATTAGTTTGATGATAAAAATATGATTCAAGTTATATTTCATGTCGTAAGAATTATTGAAAACATCATATGCAGTGTAAACGAATACATGTTTGTAGGGATTAAAGAAAATTTAGATATTTTGACTTTTGTGTTAATTGTAAAATTCAGTTTGTATTTGTGATGGTCTATACGAACCACTATTGCAAGCAAAATCAAATGAGGAAACCGTGAACATCATTCCCTCTTGGTGTTGCTCCTTGAACTTGTAAATCAATGTTCTTTGTATAAACGCACCTATTCAATCACCCTAGATAACAAAGATTAAAACATTATACTTTAAACAAAAAAATACAAAAAAAAAAAAAAAAAAAAAAAAACGGTATGAAAAAAGTACATTTCGATCCATTAGAACCAACTCCTTAGAAAATGATAGTTTTTTTATTTCTGTAGTCTTGAACAAACCAAGCACGAACAACCCTCACAACCAATGTCCACGATTATTTTCTTGGCGAAACATTAGAGATGAAGTAGTGTTTCGTAGACATTTTTCTTTGCAATAGAAAAAATTACAGAAATTACTTAGAATAGATATCAAAGAACTAGAGAACAGAAAAAAAAGAACTATATTTTGTGATTGTTGTGTACTCGTACTCAAGAGCTCTACTATTTATATAGAAAAATAGTACCATAACGGTTAATATCTATTAATTATTAATTTGACCGTGTTAAAATTAATATTATCAACGTATTTAATATTATAAAATGTGCATTTAACGATTAAATTATATTTCATGTAACATACAAAAAAATTAACTTCATAACATTTGAAATTTAATAGCATCTTATTAATATTAAGTAATATAATTTTGTAACCAACAAAATTTAATTATATAACCTTAAAAACTAATTACTACAATTAAATTTTTAATTAGTAGGTTACTGTTATAGTGTAACGGACCAAAATTCAAAATATAATTTATTCAACTTAGTTATTATAATTTTGTAACCTACCAAATTTTTAATGTACATATAAATGTCAATTGAATAATAATTATATTAATAATCATTTGATTCTAACGTATAAATTTTTAATGTAACATATAAATTTTAATCGAAACAATTATTATATTAATAATTATTTGATTGTAACCAACTATGTATTTTATGTACAATTTAATGATTAATAAAAAACGGTTTTTAATAATAATTATAATTATTAAGCTTGTATTAAAAATTAGGAGAAATTTTTGGAACAAATGCCAAGTAAGATTATGATGATGTGAACATCTTTAGAGGAGAGGATTTTGAAATAGGCTATTTCTAAAAACTCTAAATTGTTAGTATAAAGATTTATCCCCGTTAGTGTTCTAAGTATATTTTTGGTACATTAAACTAACAAATGAACAAGCAAATCAAGCTATCATCAAGGGCAAGTAATATCAAGATTTTCCTATGACTATCAATGTTGTATGTCACCAGAACGCAGAAGACATTTACACATTTATGGCACCCAAAACGTGCCACTAACAAAATTAATAAAATTGATTGCAGATTATGACATACATATTAGACAAAAGAAACAAAAATATTGGGGCGTGTATTGGATGTGAAGTAAACTCATCCCCCTCTAAAACCCATATACGCTTTCCCTTGATAGCTTAGCTTGGGTTAGAATCAAAGCCAGTCCCTTTTATGCTGCCTATTCCCTTGGCCCTAAAAAAATTATGGATATTAAATACCAATGGTCCATGTTACTAGAACCATGTAATTGATGGATTATCTTCTTGGTCACCTAGCTCAGACTTGTGGTCATTCTAAATGCAGAAAGCTCACCAAAATATTTCTTATTCTGCCCACCACATTTCCAATCAATTTGTTGCCGGTGTTTCATCACTAGACAATATCCTTTCCATGTCCTCAAGATATTGCCAATTTTTTCTGCTATCTTTCCCATTCTTGATCTCCTGATTAGAATACAAAATAAGTTATTGTTGAAATAGTGGCAATGTCAGACAATTGTATTTATTATCATTTCCTACACTTGTACTAAAGCTGAATATAATCCCTCTTATTATAGATAATAACGAGATATACATGGTCTAAAATGCTTTCATTCATAGTATGAGATTATCCTAACTTTCTCTACATTAAAATGTGTAGTTAACATCGAGAAAGACAGAGTTGAACGGAAGACTCATGTTTCTTCTTTGTGTAAAACAAAGTGGGGTAAAATTAAAAGAAGTTGCCAGCAATGATAAAAGGGTATGTACTACCTATGGCATGCAATTGATATTGCTTATCACAATAGAAAGAACTTATAAATGATATATTCATCCTAGCTGTGTGAAGCAATTGAAGGGAGGATTAGGGATAGCCTCACACCACCATGTAAGCAGCAGTTTCACACCGAAAAAGATGCAAGAAAACCTCTTGAAAAAAGAAAGTCTTTCCTAATCTTACACAAGAAAAGCAACGTAAATCGGTGTACATTATTATGGGAATTTTTCAAAAGTTCATATATATATAACAGAAATGAGAGACAGTGACAATCAGAACAAGAGTTTAATTTTCTTTCACATGTGAACTGATATAGAAGTTTCCTCGAGTTCAATTTAGTACGAGGGAGAAAATTTCATGGATTGGTTTTCAGTACAATTTTATGAACAAAACCCATCCATCATTTTTTACGGTTTTACCTTTGTACCTCCCAAACTGATCATTAAACATAAAAACCAGTATGCTTAGAATTACTATTTAAGTGATAGCATGGTGTTCTTTATAATCTTAACAGCAAGTTGCTTATACGAAACGAACCTCATATTTAAGTGCCAAAGATGTCCACAAAGATTTGCATTGTCCAGGACTTCTGCTGATCCCATCAGCCAACAAGCTCTGAGATATCTCTTCCCAGAGAGCCATCCTTCCTTTCACAACTTTAAATCTGTCACGGAGGTCACTTCGCAAATCAATTAGCTTCTTAACTTCCTCAGTTTTCCATTTATTTTTCTTTTCTGATTTTGAAGACTCTGGCTCAGAATCAGACATTTCTTCAGACTTGGCTTCATCTATGTCTTCAGAATCATCTTGCTTTGTATTTGACTTATGCTCCTTTCGTGAAACATAACCATTGTTTGCTTTGATTGATTTCTCAACTGATGATGCAATGAATGGCTTCCAAAATTCATCCGATTCCCCTGAATCAGATAAATCGCCTTCAGCTGCAGTTGTAATGGTCTCTATCTCAACTAATAGTCCTTCTATATCAATGCCATCATCTGCACTAATTAATAGAACATGTCTGAGAATAAACATAAAAGATCAAGTCATAAAAAAATTACACCAAAAAAATTTGGTGTAAATAAGGTATTGAAGGAATAGTTCATATTTTCAATTACTAAATACACTGTAGTTAGGCAAAATTTATTTGTTAGTTTTGAGAACATATGAATCCACCGTCTCAAGATTTACACCCAAAGTGAGACTTCTTAGCTTCATAGTAATCAAAACTTATTTGGAGAATTGAAGTGACCTTCAACATTGCATTGTTTTGTGAAGATAAATGCTAGAGTGAAAACCATAGTTAGATCGGTTCACACATAAAAAGCTTCCTTTGAGTTTCACAAAAAATAGACCAGCTGAATGCAGGAACCTGAGTGTCGCATACTCGCATGCCAATAACAGTAGCATTCTACTAGTTTCTTTTTAGTTTTCAAAAAAAATATTCTTAGAGAACTCATGTTAATGTCAGTATGATTATGATAAGATAGGTGCAGAGCCTGAATGTTTCCTTCCACTCTGCTTTTACCATGGATATATGGGATCGTTGGTCAGTTTTGCCATTTATACAGGTAAGAAAATGGATTCAAAAGAATCGAACAAACACTTTACATCACATATTTAATAAATTGAAAATACAACCACAAAAGCGAACCAACCAGATCCCAGCAGTTGACAGTTCAATATGTATTTCTCAAACATACAATGATGTTACCTCTTATTTGCAGTGCGGTGGACTGGTTTTCCTTTCTATGTTCATCCACTGATCTTCTAAATGTTGATATTCCAGGACCAACTTGGGATTTGCCAGACAATTTTGTGTTTATCTCATCAGCAAAAACAGCTCCAGGATTTTCTATGGCAATGGCAATTACTTCAGGCCGTTTACCACTGTACTTCCTCACCATCTTCCTCAACACCTCTGACACAGTTCTTTCCATGTGAGGCAGTGGACTTTTGACAGGACAACTAGAAAGAGCTGCATGAGCAGCTTTATACAGTGCATCTAACAGCTTCCCTTTGTCCAGCCATAGACATCTTGTGGTAATTCTTATCTTCCCTTTTAAGGTGTTTCCAGCCAAACTTTCTAAATTTTTAGGGCGAAATATTTCCATGCTGTAAAAGATAAATATTAGGACACACTAAACATCTTATACTTCTCTTTGACTTACGATAAAAACTGAAAAATTTACCTAACCACGATGATGCCATCTAATGCAATTCTCATTCTTTCATCAAGGAAGAGTTCACCGGATGTACCGAATGCTTTGTCACCATCACTATATTTCAACTGCATGAGAAAAGGAAACCCAAAAAAATCACATAGCTTATTAGATACTTTCTAAAAGGGGCCAAAGAGCATACTCAGGGCCACTAACCTGTAAATTTTCTTTTCCAAGGGAAATGAAACCATTAGAAAGAACCCTTCTATTTCTCAAGTGTGAAACACCAAGCATCTCTCCATTCTTAATAACCTGGTGCATAAAGATCATCAGTCAATTTCAACATGTTATGTAAGAACTCACATTAAATACATCTCTATCACAAGATCTGCTTGGGAGGAAATGGCTCACAGCAGTATGCCGAATGCCAGTTGATTTTCCAAGTGATTCATGCTCCTTCAGGAACAAGTATTCTCCATGTACAGGAAGAAAATGTTGCGGCTTCACAATTCTAAGTACTTCCTCCTGCAAAAATATAGATTTTATTTACTTCTTAGTAACATGTCATGTTAAAAAAAAATAGAAATCGTACGAAAAGACACATCACATGAATGATTGTACTGAAAAGGCATCAAAAGAAAGAAACTAGTTTGAAAAGGCTTGATCATTCATGCATGCAATTTCTAAAAATCTCGCTATCTGGATATTTAACCACGAAGATAGACAATCACCTCATTTTTCTTACCCAAATACTAAGGAGAACAGGGAAAACATTGAAAGGTAAAATTAAGATGTAACAATGTCCAGTTTCTTTCAAAATAGTTTTTAAACTATCCTTGGTTAGCAGAGTTATAATAATAATTTGGTAATTGTTGTATATCTTCAAAAAAAATGAATAGACAAGGATAAGCAAATAAAAAATATCGATACGTAAACTAAAAGGAGGAACAAAGAAACGTTGTCATTCAATAAAAAAACTTACCAATTCTCCACGATATGCATGTCCAGATGTGTGCAAGTTTTCATTTCTCCCCATAACTATTGTTGATCCAATCTCTGATATGCGATTCATCATTTCCATCACACGGGACTCATTACCAGGGATAACCTGACAAATTGATTTTAAATCAGAGAACAAATAAAAAACACAAACTAGTTTGTGGATAAAAAAATATAAGGTGTTGCTAGAAAGGATTGGAAGTTAGAATAGCAGGTTGTAATTTCATAATAGGTTTTTTGCTTATACTACCCATATTAAGCTTCAAGATAAAGTTAATACCAAACAGATAATGCAGTATTTTACCATACCTTAGCTGAATACAAAACAATATCTTCCTTTGTAAGTTTGAAAGCATGGCTACTTCCAAAAGATGCAAGATTTAAGGCAGCACGTGGCTCTGCCTGACACAATAGCAAATATTTTTGGTCATATGCCTTGTATTCCAATGTTCATATTTCATGAAATTAGGCAGTATTTTAAGGATAGTGTAAGTAACTTACTTGAGAGCCAGTTGTTACAATAAGCAGATCCTTAGGTGCATAAGCATCAATATCCTCTGCTTTCACCTGTGTAAAATTAGAGACAATGAGATGCAGGGCAACAGACATAAGACGTACACACGCAATTATAAATATAATAAAGCTGAATAGGTTCTATTATTATAAATATAAATCACAAATGGTGCACAGATAATGAATTGTATCTAACTAGCATGAAGACAAAACAGATGCATAAAAATTAGACAAATAGTTATTCCCTCGAAAGCTGTTAAAGTAGGGAGTAAATACTGCCTGAAAATTCTACCAAAGATGTAAAGACTGAAATATGGCAAGAAATCACTTGATCATAAAGTGCCAAGAATAATACTATTTATAATCAAAACAGACCATCTAACATGGAAGTTTAGTCTTAAAAGTAGATGGTTATACTGAAAGATGATTTTTGAATGAAATAATAAAGGGAGGCAGGCCGATTAGTCACAGATAATGACAGCATACTGTATTTAAAGGACCATAATGAACCTCTTGAAATCAGTGTAGTCAAAGGCACTGAAGTCATATATGTCAAAAAGGGCTCCCAAAGTTAAAATACATCGGAAAATTCATGTGGTGATTTATCAACTTGCAATGAATTTCCTCCAACAACAAATTAATAAATCAATACGATTACAGTATTCTGTCCAACTTCTGAAAAACCATAACCAGTGACTTGCCTGTTGGTGTGAGCTGTCCTTTACAAGATTGTAGGAGATATTTTAGGAGATATAGTTAGTAATTATTAATTACTCCGTTTTTGGTTATATTAGAAATATTGTTTTACATGTATATATAACCTATTCCTCTTCTGTAACATGTACTGAAAAAAAGGAATGAGAAATACTGATATATCAGTTTGACATTGCCTACATGCACTGCATTTCTGCTAAAAACCTAGTAAATGAAAAAGCAGATCAGCACTAGACTTCAGCATGACTGTATGGTCCATGTGTTGGGATGGGGGGTAGAAATTTAAAAATTAGGTCCAGTCACCAAGTGCATCAAATTAGGAAGAATTCTAGAGAAAATTCTCAAAGATTTTATTACCAGAGTGGATGGGTCAAATGGAGCCTTTCCATCCTTCCAAGCTGCTTCTAAGTATGTCCTTAAGGACATGCCAACAAATACCTGATATAATAATCATACAACTATAGTCTCTTAGCATTTTGTCATTCTAAACAAGAAAACCATTATCAATTGCAGAAAAGAATACTAGCTAGTGGGAACATTACCAACTTTCTCCCAGTTAAATCAGCAGCCGCTTTGACACTTCCAATCCGATGTAGATTTGATGCAAACTGGGTTGTAATAACCCTTCCTTTTGAAGCTGAAATATGCCTCAATAATGAATCTGCCACAACTGATTCACTGGTTGTCCTTCCAGGTGAGAGCACATTTGTTGAATCACTCATCATCTGAAAAGCAATATCCAAAGCCATGTTTGCTTGTGATTAACATTTAAGATAAGAGGGGACATGCACATTGAAAAGAATACCCACTAACCAAAGTAGAGATTACATATTTAAAATATTTATAGCAAAAGAAAAATAATGCATTGAAATTTTGAAGAAGTGGGAACATGTCCTTTGAGCAGTTCTACCAGCACTGCTACTGACCATGAAAGCCATATTCAGCTTAACAGGGACTATTTGAGTACTGCTCAGAGAGCACCACCACAATTGAAAATATTTATATAAACTCAAGGAAACTTATAGTAGCCTGGGAAACCCTCATGCTCTTCAAATTGCATTAAGTTTATCTCTTTCTTAACATTAAACCCAACGATATAAGCTAAAGATATATTATTTAAACCAGTAATTAGTAGCAAAGATCCAGTTGACTTACCAATGTTACTCCTTCTTTAGAGAGTTCCTCTAAACCCTCCCGATCAAAAACTTTCCCGTCAAGTGGTGTCTCGTCAATCTGATGAATCAACCTTTTCAGCAACAGGAGATTCAAGGTAAATGAAAGGTACAATACACTGAGAATTAAAAGTAAAATTCTAACCTTCCAATCCCCAGTGTGAAGAATAGTCCCATCAGAACAACGAAGAACTAGTCCACAACAGTCGGGAATAGAGTGAGTCACCCTGATTGGTTCTATTTCAAATGGCCCAGCGACAAACTTGTTCTTTGTTCTAAATATTTTGAGTCTAGATGGAAGGAAAATACCATGCTCCTTCAAACGTTTTTTTATAAGCTGTTAAAAAGAAAAAGTATCACCTTCTCTGTACTGCAATGGACAAAATAAACAATGCAAAGAACAGATATTTTATGACAAAATTATGCAAACAAATTTTTAGTTATAATAGATATCTATTACAGTGACGAAAACTGAAGAACGCGAGAGTTATTCAGCTTCAAGATATGTGGATACTGACATCTATCATTAAACCAATTCAAAAACTAGCATTTATAGAAATAAATTTTCTTGCCGAATACCTCCATTGTAAAGGAAGATGCAAAAATTGGTGTATTGGAATCCAATGCTGGGATGACCTGATGAACCAGGATAAGTTATGTTAAGAACCAACATAAATAAAGGACAAATTGCATTGCTATGAATAATCTATTATAGTAAAATTGTAAGGAAAATGAAGTATTAGAAGGAAGGTAAAAGAAATATATATTCAAGTAAAAGAATAATAACTCATTAAACTTTAAGTGAATAAAGTTACATACAAAGACAATAAGGACTGAATCAAGCCTATTATGCAGCAGCCTCTTTGAAATAACTTTGTGACTTGCGAGGCCCACAATTGTTTCATATATAATTGGTATAAATTATTTATGAACCACATTTCAAACAAAAGTCTCCAACTTAGATGGAATCTTAACCTCTGGAAAATACCCATAAAACACCAAACTTTGAAACATCTGAATTTCAAATCAGAAAAAGAAATGAAGATAGGAATCATTTGCAAATGAAAGTAATTTGAAAGTACATAGTAGTCCCAAGTCCCAACCAAAGAGTCCTATGTCTAAAACATGTGGCACCTCCCGAGCCACCAATTGCAGAATTAAGTTATTTGATGGTTGCAATTCAGTAAATGTAAATCTAATTCAGAGCTCATTATAATTTATTATGATACAACGCATCAAACATGAGCATTATAATTTGAAATATCACTTCACTAATAGTGTTAACAAAAGTTTTATTTTCTTTTTAATCATTAATAAGTCAAGCCAGCAATCCAATAGAGAAGGAAGCATTACCCAGGGCAACGCACCAATATGATCTTCATGACCATGTGTTATAACAAGCGCTTCAATTTTGTGGCTCCATTTTCTTATAAACGTTGTATCAGGTATAATCTTTTGTACTCCGAGGTCATCATAGCTGAAAAACCACACCGCATACATCCCAAAATTACTCAACCAAATAGAAGCAAAAGAAATCGCACAGAAAACAACAACTTGACAACGACTTTGGGCTTGTTCGGATTGACATATTTGAGCTTATCTACTGACTTAAACACATGTGAGACTGTTTAGGAGACCTTATGGAAATAGCATATGACATGCCCATAAGTTATTTTCAGCTTTTTTTCCATAAGCTCTTCAAGATAGCTTATGAAAACATCTTATAGCTTTTATATGAAAACAGTTTGACTTTATTTTACCTTTTGTTATAAAAAATAACTTGTACAAAAACACCTATACAATACGTGTTTATGCTATAAGCGCTTAATTAAGCTGTTTATCCAGACGGGCTTTTGTATGTCTTAAACTTCTGACGGAATGTTCATAAAGCCTAGCTCAACTAGTAATGTCGATATTGTTAGGCTGAACACCTTCACCCGTGTTTGAACCCAGGACTTCACAGTTATGTGTGTGAGTTTCAGGTGGTGTCTGTCACTTTGTCTCCAGACCAGAAAAGGATAAATTTATGACGCAAACATAAAGACTTACCAAAAACCTTTAATTTGTAGCTTATTCATAAACACTTATATGATAGGGGCTTATGCTTAAACATACAAGGCGATGAAAAGAACTTACTCAGGAAACATGATACCAGCATCAATGAGGATATAACGGTCATGATTCCCAACGAGCATACAGTTCATTCCAATTTCACCTAAACCACCAATAGGAAGAACACGTAAAGGTGGTCCGTCATTTCCTTCATAAAATTGCTCCATCCTACGTTGAACAGAATCTTCCATACTTTTTCTTGGACCTTCAATTCTTCTCCTTCTTTTTTGTGGTACCCTAGAAGTAGATCCATCATTTCCTACTCGTGCATAAAAAATAACCTCCAATTACATATTTCCATTACATTATGATAACAATATCTAGCATATATATAGTATATAGTAATTGCATGAAATACAGTAAATGGGAAAAGGTGTGAGGTTGTTGTTATGACTACCTGAGGCTGAGAGTGCTGAAGCTGAAACGGAGAGTCTGGTTGGTTTAGAGCGGAGGGAGAGGAGGGAGTGAGGAAGTGGAGGGAGGGAGGTGAGAGTAGCCATTTTTGTAAGAAAAGAGAAAACCCTAACTATGCTATGCTATGCTATGCTTAAGTGGAACTAGATAGTTGATAGCGGGAAATGGAGATTTTGTTCATTCAGTGGATTGGTTTTGGTTGAGTTCGGCTTCATAAATATCTTCCTTATCGATTTCTTTCTGCAGCATTACGACATTTAATTCGAACGTGTCTACCACACGTGTGGATGTTGCTACTAAACCCCTTCTTAGTTCTTTCACTTCATTCATTTTCTTTGTACACAGTTGCGTCACGACTCCTTATATCTTCGGATTAAGATTGAATGAGATCAAGGTGCATTACTACTGCATTTCATTGTTTTTTATTTTTAGGGATACAGCATTTCATTGTTAAAAAATAAACTAATGACACCTTCGCTTCGCTTATACCGTGTTTGATTTTAAAGTTGCGTGAAACTATTTAGGGATAATATAAGAGTTTTTCTACTTGCACCCTAGTTAATCATGGTTGCATCCCAAAATGACAAGATTACCCTTTCATAAAATTTGATTTTCAAAAAGTCTATTCCTTCTTTTTTGGTTACACCCCAAAACCATAATTCTTCAATCGATCGATTGTGTTCTGCGAAGATTTTCAAAACCATACTTTCTCACATCCATTCATGATTTCAAAGAAAATTCGAAGCAAATCAGGTTAGCAAGTGTTGTTCTTCAATCGATTGTGTTTTTCTTGTTATGGGTTCTCAGTTCTGATTTTGTGTTTTCCTTGTTCTGCGATTCACAGTTCTGCGATTTTGTAAACTCAGTTTAAGTAGGTTCATGTAAACTCAATTTAAGTAGGTTCATGTAAACTCAGTTTAAGTATGTTCATGTAAACTCAGTTTAAGTATGTTAATGTTAACTCAGTTTAAGTAGGTTCATGTAAACTCAGTTTAAGTAGGTTCATTACATGAACCTACTTAAACTGAGTTTAAGTTAACCTTGCCAATGTAAATTAAAACCGTAATGGTACAGTGCATCAGTGCAGTTGAAGGAAAAAAATTGAAACTAGCAAATAGAAGAAGAAATTCACTTACTTATATCCAATTGAGTATGGATGGAAAATATTTTGATTCACTCTTTAATTTTCATGGAGATTGATATTGAACATCAAATTGTTTGATCAATCGCTTTGTGGGGTGAAAGAGGGTGAAACTCACTGACAATGAATAAAATTAGGGTTTTAAGAAAATTTATATAAAAGGGCAATTTTGGTATTATAATTTTTTTTTAAGAAAATTTGGGTGTAACCAGAAAAACATGGGGTGTAAATAGAAAAACTCATAATATAAGAGACAAAAAAACTTTTAGTCCTCCTTAAAACACACCAAAAAAATTTTTTTGTCATAAGTGTAAGACAGGTAAAATATCAAAATAGCATTTTGTTTACTTAAATATTATATAAGATAAAAAAGGGTACCCTACATAAACTCATGTTATGTATTTTGTTAATGGAAAATGTTAACTTGTGCCCTTAAGGCACAAGATAAGGATCTTATAATAGAAATAAACAATAAATATTGTATTAAAAATATAACTTTTTAAGTTTTTAAGGTTATGAATGCACAATTTCCAATGTTAAATTTCTTTATTTTGTTTCTTATCTTGTGCCTTTAAAGCACAAGTTAACAAGACCCTTCTTTAAAATATGGATTTTCAGACATACGGAAACTAAATTACATACATGTACAAAGAGAAATCGTTACATTAGATAAGTATATTGGTGGGGTTTAGCATGGGAAAGGGAACTTGTTTCCCACCATGGGAAAATATTTTTTGACCATTAGATCAATTGAAGAACATAATCTAATAGTAGACTATCAACGCTAGATTTTTCACACTATCTCTCACCATCATTCTCTCTCTTCCATCCCCACTCACCCACCACAAGAAAACAGCATCAAACCCACCATTGTCCTTCCCCATTCCCGTTGAGGCCAATGTGGATCTTTCTTCTTCCATCGTCCATTAACTGACATCGTTTATTTTTAATTAGTCCATATTTTTGTTCATCGCAGATTTTGATGGGTGAATCTCTATTCCTTTTTTTTCGATTGTTTGGATGAATCTATTTCTCCTTGAGAAAGGTTTTGAATAGGAATCTTGTGTGAATTAACAAGATATTATTCAACTGATAAAAAAAGCTTCTCTTTTCTTAAATAATGTCATATTTAATCTTTTTTTTTTTTTTGTAAGGAATATTTAATCTTCTAAACACCCGTACTTTTCTTTTTGACTAAATTAAACACGGCCGTATTTATTTTATGCAAAAGAACTAATCTGACAGACAAACCAAAAAAAATAAATTTCACCATTTTTGTCTTTTCATAAACTATTTTACTGACAATAAATTAGAGATCTAACATGTTGCATTAACGTAAATTAGAGATCTAACATGTTGCATTAACGTTAATGCATTGGCTATTTCCTGATACAACATCAAAGCACTACAAACAACAAACACAACATACAATCTGATCAGAAATTTGGCACTGCAACCATTAAATACAAGGATAGTCCAAGTTTGTTTTTTCTGCAGATTTTCCACACATAACGATCAACATTTTTGGATTGATTTGGTGTGTAGTGGAAACCATACTGTCTCCATTTCCTGAGTTCTATCCATGTAATTCTCATGTGAGATTGGCGTGTGTTGAAAACCAGGGTAATCCTGTTGGAGAACACTGTTTTGCTTCTGAGACTGGAACAATTGGACCCAGAAAGATGCGCCACAAATCAAGTATTATTGTGACCAGCATTGCAGCACCCAAAGCATCAACAGCCACTCTTGGCAAGTCCCATTTGTCGCCAGGCTTCTCATCAATCCTGCACATTCACATGAATAAACCATCAATACGATTAGTACAATGCTGACACATTTCCGTGTTTTTCGTGTATGCAACTACTAGAAACACAGAATGAGGCAACTCCAATACTGCTAGTCAAAAACTTACCTTAGAAACATTGGGAAGCTCACGATAAAGTAGATTGCGTAAAACAATGATCCAACTTTGTACATAGATTCTCGATCCACAAATTCATAATAAGGGAACTGCATATATCCAATACATAACAATAACATTATTCTCAAAAATGTACATTACACGTTGAAGGTCAAAGGCAATGATAAGTAAATGTGTAGCAACACTGGCATATATTGCTTTACCAAACTAACAAATTGTTGGCCAAAAGAGTGATTGAGAAAATTTCTCAAATAGAAGAAATGGAGAAAATACATCATCCAAGGGATAAAAATAATCCACGCAAAGAAAAAACTAACAATTAACCTTGAGCATCTAGAATTAAGTAACTAATATTAAGCACCTAGCAAAATCAAATTTTAAGCATCAACCTTAAGCATAAAGGTACTTCTGTGCTACTCTGACATAGTTTGAATATTGACTCATCAAAAACAAGATATCATTTTGATACAAGAAAATATACGAAGATAGGAAATTTCTGAAGGAATATCAAAATATTCACTTGAAGGTAGGTTCAATCAAAAGAAAAAAGGGAGAAATGTTTAAGATGGTTTAACTAAATACGTCAAAGAATTAGAGGCTCCATAGCACAAAAGAAGCAAGAGAATTTAGACAGCTGATGTTTTGCCAAAAAATATAAAAAAGGGGGAAACAAATTAAGACAAATGAATGAACACACTAATTGAAAAAATAAACCAATGTAAAAAGCTAAATACTGAGTGAGATCCTCGATCTAGAATAGCCAAATCAATGTGTATGGATTCCAAAAAATGTCTTTACACATGTCTAAACTCAAATGAGTGTAGGCTGATATATGAAAATTATGGAACCTAAAAAATATTACAATCAACAGTAATATCAATAATTCATTAGTGATGACTAAACAAAGCATCTTGAGCTATCAAAAGACAATGTTGTTGTTTATTTACGTAGCTAATCATACATAATAAAAGACTTTTATTGATGTTGCTGCTGCAACAAAAGACAAGTACAAATTTATAACAAATATGACAGACTGTATCATAGCAATTCAATTTCAAATAATTTACGAAGGGAAACCAGGGTAGACTTGAAGATAGGAAGTTTTCAATTAAAAGAAAACAGTGTGAGATAATCATATAACAAAGTTGCAGAATTGGAGGAACCTAACTGCGAAAATAGCAATAAAAATTTACGTATCAAAGCAGATTCCTTGAAATGTACACATTTAAAAACAAAATGTTAGATAAACTTGAATAACAAACAACAAGGCATATTTAAATACTTTGAGACCTCAAAACTATAGATTGCAGTCCATGAGTCATTCAAGAAAAAAAGATTGCAATCCATGAATATATCCAAAAATGCATGACCAAACAAAGATCATAATAATAAAAACCAGCAGAATGGTTCGTTACCACATACATTGGAAATGGCTAATGTCTCCAGGTATGCTATAAAATAAGCAAGGGCAAGAATCCATGCAGCTTCAGCAGCCCACCGAATTTTTTCTGGCGTATCAGCAAGAAAATGCCGTAATCGGCGCAGTGTCATGTTCGATGCAACATGATAAAAGAGGAAGCAAACATGAGTGAGCAGGAATGTTGTGTGTGGTACCTGCCACCAACAAATAGAGCAAATCAATGAAGAGTATGAAGCCTCACTAAGAGGTAACTAATAGGTCCTCGGCTTACATTGTTCATTTTCCATGAAGGAAAGGTATAAGATGCACCCAGAACTGTGAAAAAGTAATGAGTCCAGAAATAATTCCCAACATAACTGAAGATTATTATCCATAGACTGGCCTGTCAGCAGCACATACATGTACATGTTAGGTTGTGGAGACCAGCAGAATTAAATAAATATGTATATGTAGACTACCACAATGAATCCATAATTAGGAGTCTTAGGTAGTAAGTAGCTAAGTGTCATTCCTTTATCATAATATCAAAAAAATAGCAATAACAATACAGCTAAGCATTAAAATCTATTTTAGGATATAGAACTAAATCTGAAGGTAGATGAAAGGAAACTACAATACAAAGCCCTCGATCAATTACAATCCAAGTCATATCCCATTTTCTAGTTGGAGGGGTTAGCTTGAGCTTCCTTTCTGTTTTGGATCTTGACTTGAGGAGTAAGACACAAGAAGGTAAGTCCTACAGGCTTCCTGACAGCGAAGAATCATATTGCTTTCCATAAAGAATGCCTCAAATGGATAAACTCACGCAATTCATATGGTCGGGCCTTTTCTTATGTTTATTTTCTTGCATTAACATGATTGAAAAGGGGGTTTCAATTTGAAACATGCTTTTCGCTTTATTATTAGGGATTGAAGTAGTTTTATTAACTTATTTAGATTAAGAACCGAATACAAGATGAATGACACCAATATAATGTAAAATGTGTACACCACTTGTCACAGTTTCAAATACTTTAATGGACAGTCTTGGTAATAAGGAAAGAGAAATGATATTTATACAACCATTCTTGTACAACTTTTGTACAATTTTATCTCTCATACTCACATTATCTTCTTATTTTTTCTCTTTCTTTTTCTCTCTCCATTGTTTTTAACCAATGAGAAGAGAGAACAACAAGGTTGTCTCAAAAATTGTACCAAAATAGTTGTTCAAATATCATTACTCATAAGGAAAATAGAATTTGAGGGAATTAAATCTTACAAGCAATCCCCTTGGCGACTAGTCTGAGACTAGGAGAGGTAACAGCTGAGCTGGGCACAGCCAGTAAGGGCTAGTTCTATTATGCCTAAGAAAATTATTTTTTGAAAAATAGACCAGTAAATATTAAATAATCATAATAACAAGTAGTGTCAAAGACATAGCAAATACACGGAATAACCCTCCAATGACATTGAATCATAAATGAAGGTGCCCACTACAATAAAAACACTTACCTTTACCCAATAACGGTCCTGCCAAGATATGCCTTTATCAGCCTGCAAAATTTGATATATCATTAAAAACGAATTGACACCATTCTCAGCCCACACTGACAAGATCAGCAGGAAAAGAAGAAGATAAACTATTTTTTGGTATAAATAAAAAAACTGCAATAACTCATCAGTCCTTGTTATCAAGTACACCATGAATATCAGCATAAAAAGTGGGCCAGCCCAGAAGAATCAACATTCAAGTACTGTAAGTTGAGGCTTCATAATTATTACCGAAAATTGCTATAGCATAAATGTAATAGGGTATAAAGTCACACAAACTTAATGCAAAAAAAGGCCATCGGGGTTGGTTTATTTGAGTTTATCTAGTAGCATAAGCACCTGTGGAAACAACTTACATATAACATGTCCATAACCTTTTTTCAGCTTATTTTCACAAGTTCTCCAAAATAGCTTATAAAAACACAAGGCATACATAAGCGCTTATCGGTATAAGCTACAAATAAGCTTTGTTTTTGTTTTTTTACCTTACCAACGAACAGCATGGGAATGAGGAAAGCAGGAACTGCTGAGATTAACCCAAGAAGTAAATACTCCAATTCAGTAAAATTCTGTCAAGTAAAGTAAAACAGTGTTATATTCTGGTAACAAAAAAACATGATTAAAAAAAATAAAATAGTTTGTAATTAGAGGTAAAGGAGAAAAACCTCGTAAAGCTTGTAAGGAACAACAATGCCAAGAGAAAGAGAAAGCCAAAAAGGAGTGTAGAGAAGAAAGAAGAGTTCGCCCCATCTTTTACTGAGATTTGGTGCAAACCACAAGCTAGGAGTTGGTGAAGCTGAAGAAGAAGATGAAATTTCCAATACAGAAACACAGAATAGAGATTTAGAAAATAATATTGATGATACCATAGTGAGATAAGATGATGATTTATTATTATTGATGAATTTGGAGATTAGAGAGAAATGAAATTGTAGTTACCGCCCATTTCGGAGAACCGATCGATCTGATCTGATGATGAGATGAGATGAGATAGCTCCTGAATTTAATGTAATGACTTTCTCTTTCATTTGACTCTTCAAGTATCCTTCATCACTCACTTCACTCACTCGTGTCGTATTCATATGTTAATAATATGGACCACATACTCCATCCGTCTCAAATTATAAGTTAAAAAAAAAAAACTCACACTTATTAACAAAACTAAAATATAAAAATTTGGAGTATAGTTTTTTTGTGTTTTCTTTAAAAAAAGTTTTATAGAAAGACGTCAAAATAATTTTCAGTGGCTATTGATTGGTGACATTTACCATGGGTAGGTTTAGTCCTTTCCCACCATCGGAAACGTGAATGTGAACCATTAATATATTAATAAAAATATTGAATGGTTGAGATTGTCCACTTGGAATTTATTGGTGACGTTTTGTTTTTAAAATTTTACAAAAAATTTGACCCCACATTACAAGGTTTAATGATATTTTATTTTATGGGCTATTGGCACAATAATAGACAATGGGCCTATTTTAAAACGAAAATCACCAAGGCCCAACCAAAACATTCTATTGGAACCCCTGCGTACATATTTCTGACTCCGCAAAAAACCAAAATATTAAGTATTATTTGGTTAAATAAATTTGGTAAAATAATTTTGACCTCCTGAACCATGTTCTCATAACTTAAAGCATCGATAAAATAATGTTTTTTTTTTATTTTATTAAAAAATATGAATTATACATATGAGTTTATTTGAAAAGAGGTATCAAAAATGACGACGAAAAAATTTTAGAAAATTGAAAAAAAATTAGAGGGATTAAAACAAAAAAATTTGTATATTTATATAAACAAAAAATCATATTTAACCCTGTTTTAAAATATGGTTATATAACCTACAACCAGGGACGTATTAGCGTAATAAAGTAATTCAGTCAAGAGGCACACATCATATCAAAATAAAATTACGAACTACTAGTATACACCAACATGCTACTAATTGATGCCAAAGGCACACATAATATCAGAGAATAAACGCATCTCCACCATCATCACTAATAATCAGAATAAATGACATTAAATGACAAAAATTAGCTAGAAGTTTCACAATTTATTTTTGAATGTGGGGTGTAGTTCACAGTTTAGTACTATAATAATTTATTAATGATTTTTTGGCTGAATTACAATACCAAACAAAGCCAATGCAGCATGTTTGACCTGCAGCTGCAGGTAAAAAAACCACTTTTCCCATAGTGGAAAAGGATTGGATCTTCCCATGGTAAATGCCACTCTATTGGTTATGGAAAAAATGAAAGAGAAAGAAAATTTAATGTAATTTGCATTTAATTTTATGAGAATAAACAAAAATCTTTCTTAAAAAATAGATTTTTTCAAAAAACAAGATTAAATATGAAAAAAGTTTGTCTTTTTTGCTTATATTTTGAGACAAAGAAAATGAGATTTTTTTGCTTATATTATAGGACGGATGGAGTACATCATTAAATGAATGAACCTAAAAAATCAATTTTGATTATATTTAAAAGCTGATAGAGTACTAGTAGTAGTTAGATAAGTGAACAAAAAAAAAATTACAAATGTTACATGCGATTTTTGTTGTCAATATTTGTGATCATTAAACTCAGCATTTTGACACCCTAAAGCCTTTGAAACGCATCGTTTTAATTCAAGCAGCAACTTAACGGCCACATCAACATCAGTTAAATGGAGACTGACAATAGGGATAATGGTGAAATAATTTATCAACTAAAAGAACCTATTTGAAACTTAAAGGACTAACATTTTGCTAACAAACTCACGGTATTGCATATCCATGTTAATAGCGTAAGACGATTTATATAAATACGACTATATTTAAGTTCATGGAATATTTATGTCATTGGATTGCAACATTAACGACATCAAATTTATTGGTTGGGTCTGCACTTGTTAAAAGTTAATATTTCAACTTGAATCAAAAGAATATCGCACTAAAACATGAAATAAAAAACACACTACACAAAAACATGAAATCAAAACAAACACGGTCATTCAAAGACAACGAAATTACAAGAATAAACAAAAGAATACCGAAAATATGTGCAAATCACTTGTTTAACTAAATAAAAAGAATAAACAGTTTGGAAAAAATCAATTAATATTTTTGGTTATTAATTCTTCCTTCTCAAATTTTAACTTGTTTTTGGGAAGAAAAAAAGTCTCAAAACATAAATCGTTTTACAATACTAATGAAACATTAATGTTATTTTTATTCTACTGTAACGTTAACTAGTGATGCTATTGACAACGAGCAATATTATCCTGAACGTGTAACGAATGAAGTGCAAGCGTTGGATCTTGTGATTAGCGGAAAGAGAAAAAAAAGTTGGTGAAAGTAAAAATGAAGGTGCGCTGCAGTAATTATGTGTCTGTCGTGAATATTTTGTGGATTTTTTTCGCCTGAAGTAGCATTAGTTTAACTATTTATTATTATATCTTCTTTTAACTATTAATTTATCTTTCCAATATCGTTAATGAACGATAATTTTGTAAAATAACTCATAATTTTTATTTCTCACATACAATTAATTATATTTTTTAATCTATATAAAATGGTTAAAGCGATTTATAATTTGAAACGGATCAAATATTGTTGAGAGAAAAACGGATAAAAAAGATTATAAACGATTAAAGGTAAAGTAGTATAGAAAAGAAAAAAATAAATAAAACATATTCCCTTCATGTTTTATGATATGTCACTTTGGGAAAAAATAATGTGTTTTATTCTTAATTATAAATCAATTTACAATATTAATAAAACAATAATGTTTATCGATAAAAAAAAAAACATTAATATTTCTTTTCCTATCTTTTACTAGTTGTTATCATCTTTGAATAAGTAAGATAATTTTGCAAAGTTATTCATAATTTATTTGCAGAATTAACTTGTACATTTTTTAATGACGAATGATATTTTGACATTTAATTTTCAACAATTTTTAGTGACAACACTTTTCCTCTCTTTTTATTGGATAATAACAATAGAGAGAGAAAAATGAAGAGAAAGAATAAAAAAACAATGAGAGTATGAAAAAGAGGATTGTCATAAAAGTTGTTACAAAATGGATGTTCAAATATCATTTCTCTTTTTTAATATGTCTGAAACCATAACACAATAACATATATTACCTCCGTCCCTAATTATAAGACCATTTTGAGAAAAGAATCATTTGTTATTTCCAACTACATTAATTATTTCTTTACATACATGCCCATATTTATTATACATCTTTTTCTTCAATCAGCCATAAATAACATGTTGAAAACATAAATCATCCATCTCAAAGGATAAAATTATAAAAGCAATAGTAACTACAAACATATTTAATACAAATATCAACTATCTTAATTTCTGTTATTTTTTTAAAAGGGTCCTATAATTCGGGATGGAGGTAGTAATAAAAAACTGAGAAATAGTAATAAAATGTATCGATTGTCTTGTCAATTGAAAAAGAACATTGGCATTTTAATGCTTGTCTTGATTTTGTATAATCATCGTAGTAACCATCATTGATATGTAATGTCTATAAACAAGAAAATGTCGTATACGGATTTGCAATGTGAGCAAGAAAAATTAAAGAAAATAAACAAACATGTTTTCTTAAAGAAAAAAGAATATCGAGCAATTTTGGTAATATTATCGGTGGTGGTTTGTTGAATTAGTACTCAAGTTTAGGAGAGTTGATTTATTTGATCGGTATTGTTAACCGGACACTGATTAAGAAAACAAATATAGTAATATGACATTAAAATTTGTACGGTCAACTCATTAAATATCTAAAAAATATTATTTTTAATTTAAATTTTCTTTTTACTTCTGATTTTCATAACCAATATCCCGAAGCACCGGCTAACATAACTCTTAATTTATTTATTTTTGGTGGTGTGAGTTGATTTATTTTAGGACAGCGAGAAAGCACGTTGTTGCACCGTCGACTTAGAACACTGCAAAAATATCTTAAAGAAAGTGATATAATTTTTGGCTCAATCCAATATTTTATGAATTTAGATTAGACGATCTTCTTTCATTTTTCTCACGATCTACTACCTCCTAACTCTTTGTCTTTCTCCTAATCCCATTCTCTCGTCTTGATAAAATCATTTTATAATAAAGAGAGTGTGAGATTAAGATATAAAGACACTGAGAAAAAAAATGGAAGGAAATGATCTAGTATGATTCATGCGACAAAACAATTGTTTGTGTTTTTCTTGACAAAATAAAATATATTCATTCATTCAAATTGAAAAGGTACATCGATAAAATGCAAATTCGTTAAAAACAAAAAGGATGAATCTGTAAACAGACTCACAACATCCATGTTAATAACATAAAACGGCAAAGTACAAATGCCTACACATATAACTATATTTAAATTTCCAGAATAACCATATTTCCGGATCTGCAACGTGGATGACACCAAAGTCATTGATTGGATCTGCACTGAATCGAAACTGATCTAACAAACTGAAGCGATCAAATACCTGAGAGAAACAAGACAAACAAACAACGTCGCACAAAGACGACGAACAACCAACGTCGCACGAAGACGATGAAATCACAAAATAAAACAAAATAGATGTAAAAATCACTTATTTCAATAAAAGGGAAATAGAAAAAACGAGTTAAAGGGATTTTGGGTCAAAAATTGACCTTAAATCACCATTTTTTTGTGGATGAAGGAGGAGAAACTAGAATTTTTGTGACGGCTCACAAGAAAGAAAGGAAAGAGATGCCTAATCATAAAAATAAAAATAAAAACAATTGTTTGTGTTAGTATTCAGATTTCACAACTTTAAACGTTAGTATTAAAATATCTCTAATTTCTTTTCAATTTTTCAACATCCACGCACCTTTGTCTTCCTCTCTCCTTTCTTCATCTTTTTCTTCCTTTGTCTTCCTTCCTCTCCCTTTCGGTTATCTCTCTCCCCCTCTCATTTTTTAATACAAATAATTTTCTCATATGAATAATTTGTGTTCTATTTTTTCCGCATTTATTTGTGTTCTTATGTTCTATATTTTTTCAACGTGGTAAAGATATGTATGTAAATTGAATTCACCTATACTATGTGAAATGAGTTCACAAGAAACAAACATGAATTTAGTGTACAACGTTCAATTTATATAAGCTAAAAAATTTCAAAACAAATAGTAATATACGTTAATTTAAAGAAAGAGTAAATTACACTCTCCTTCTCTCAAATATGTTTGAATTACACTCCATTTCCCTCTTATGTTAAAATATATATCCCCTCCTTTGAAAAGTAAAATTTATACTCTCCTCCCCTATAAGATGTTTGAATTACAACCCCCTCCCTTAATAATTAAATATGGACTAGACTTTAATTTGTTTTAACATAAATAAATATTTGTATAATATATGGGCTTTGGCCCTCTTTTGTACCAAAAATAAATAAATAAAAATTGTATAATATATATTAATTTTGAATCACCATTTAAAAAATATAATTTCGTTTCTTTATAATCTAAATGTAAATGACAATTAAATTTAAATATTTTGTTATTAATTTTATAATTTAGATTATAAAACTCGCCTTTAAATAACCATATTTAATCGACTTTAGTAATTTTTCACATATTTTAATTTTATTTTGGGTTGTTTTATATTTTATAACAGGGTTTAAAATTGTATGTTAATGAAATTGTGAATAAAAAAATAGAGAAAGATATATATTCAAAATTTGATTATATTAAAATGAACTTGCAATGCTATTTTTCTTTGAAGTGTGTTTGATTATTTTTTTGTTAGATCTAAGAAACAAAAATAAATTATTGAAGGACTAAAGCGTAGATTTTAACATAAGAATGGAGATAAATGTAAATCAAACTTCTCTCAAGGAAGGAGAGTGAAATATTTTCTAATATGTTTTGAATAAAATGGGAGGGAAATATATATTTTAACATAAAAGAGGAGGAGAGTATAATTCAAACATCTTTAAGAAGAGATGAGTGTAATTTACTCTTAAAGAAATTAATTCATATATATTTTGTTTTATAGTTTATTTACAAAAACTACACACATATATATACATGTATATCATACAATTTATAATAACTCAACTTTAAATCAAGTACTTGCAGATCAAATTATGGTGACTAATTTAACTTGTAAATTAAAGTATTTGAACTAATTCACGTGAATTTATGTGAATTGAGTTCACACGCTTATATAAAATTGAGTTTACATAGTGTTACCTGCGAATTTTGAGTAAATATTTTTTAGTATGTCAAAAGTGTTTTACAAATGTGTGCTCCATAAATTTATATTGCTTTCCTACTCTTAATGAGGATAAAGTCCTCGCAGTCTTCCTCAAAGCCCAACATTCAAAGCAATATTTTTCTGTTTTAGATGCAAAGAGTTTAAAGAAAATTTCATTAATTAACATGAAGAAACTCGAAGTCGGTCATTCAGTCTTTTATAGTTTAAATTTTTTAAACTTCTCAAAAATACCATGTTTAAAGGAGTTAATATCTTCTCCATTTAATCTCTTATCCATTTATTCTATTTAGAGAGATATATATACAATAAATCTTAAAAATAATTAATGATAGTGAGACTTATTTAATGATAGGATTCACCATTTATTTTTTGTGTCTATCTCTTTTCTAATTGTAATCTCCATTTATTTTAATAAATCGAGAGGATCTCTCAACTCTGTTTAAAGTGTATAAAGAAAGTCTTTGAATGAGTCGATAAGGAAAGTTCCTTAACAAGAATAAATTTTAACAAGAATGCTAGCCAATTGTCTCTGCCACAGGCCCAAGACTGATTGCATTTGTTTATGTCTTGATGACTCTCCCATCTTGTGCTTAGCTAGCCAATCGTATATTCGCGCACTTCAGTTACCTTTTCTATATTTTTTGTCTTTGTCGCAAGCTTCAACAGCGGTCCATGTCTTGGTCACATAAGCAATCTAAATTGCTTTAGAGATTGACGTTTCATTTTCTATAACATAATGAGATGGTCGGGATTGTTTTATATTTCAATTAAGTTGGGTAATTTTTTTATTGAGTAAATAGTCAATTTCCCCCCTGAAATTATAAGTTTCGTCAATTTTTTTTTTTTAAACAAGCTAAAATGAGATATATATTAACAACAAAAAATCTTGCTCTCTAGCACAAGGAGTGCATTAAGAAGCAAAATAAAGTTTACAACAAAATAACAACCTGTCCGAAACTAAAATAGAAGTGAAAAAGAAACCTCAGCCTATCCCTAAACAAACAAGGGGATGCTGCCACCATAAATGATAACAAAAGGAAAGCACACATTTTTAGCTTTCAACCAACGAAGAGAATACATCTTAACCTTTTCCAAAAGCTGCACCATCGTATTGGCTTTGTTCTCAAAGAGTCTATGATTTCTTTCATTCCAAATTACCCAGATGCAACAGAGCCAAATCAAATGTAGAAAAGATCGACGAGGAGCATAGCCACCTGAAGAGTAAATAAATTGCTGGAAATGATCCGTAACCTGATGAAGATCCACTGAATAAACACCAATCCAGGACTTTACAAGCTTCCAAAGATTACCAAAAAAATTACAATGAATTATTAAGTGATCTAATGTTTCTTGTTGACCACAAACTGAATCACACAGCTGATTTTCAAAAGAAATAACACCTCGACGCACCAAGTTGTCCTTTGTCGGCCATCTATTGCGGATGAGACGCCAAACGCAAATAGAAACTTTTAAAGGAACATTTTTGTGCCATGGTGCATTCGAAGCTACATCATCATCCTGTATCTCCTGCCTCATAAGCATTTGATACGCTCCACGAACCGTGAAACCAACTATTGTGTCCGGTCGCCAAAGGCACGCATCTGTCTCAGATTCCTGCAAAGTAACGTTAGACAACAAATTCCTAATCTCCACCACTAATTCCTCCTCCCAGGCAAACAATCTACGTCTCCACCTCCAAGCCTCCCCATTCTCTCCCCAACCTAAGGCATGCATGGCCCCCACTGTCAAATCCTGGTGAACTGATAAATCAAATAGTCTCCTAAACCTCTCCATCAGCGACTCATTCCCCACCCAAACATCGGACCAAATTAACAAAACTTCAATTACCCCCCTGAAATTGCATAACGTTGATCAATTTACCCCCTCCGTCAAATTTTTCTGTTAACTGTTTACGGTTATGATCAAATACCCCCCCTGAAATTTTGCACTTATGTGCAAAATGTCCCCTAAACTTGAAAATATATATATTTTTTTTATCCTTGACTCAAAAGATATTAAAGGCAAACAAATTAACAATTATTAATCATATAAATATGTATGAAATGTATGTTTATGCAGCTATTGGTCATATAAATCTTTATGGAATGTATGTTACTCTCATGTGTTTTAAATATATACATATATAGAAGACTTTTTTTTACACAAGTTGATAATTATGTTAGAGTATGCAGTCATAAAGTACACAAGTCTTTGATAATTGTGTGTCCATATGTTAATTAATATCTGCAGAAGGAAGAATAAACAAGACTTATTGATAAATATGAAATATGAATGAAAAGGCTACACATGACAAAACCATGATTTCCTTGGCATATATTCATTTATTTTCTTGTGAATAGAATTTTTATGACAATAGGTACAATATACTACTTGAAGAACTAAATGTATGATTTTTGGAAAGAAAAAAAATCTAAATTTTTAAGTTTAAGGGGCATTTTGCACATAAGTGCAAAATTTCAGGGGGTATTTGATCATAACCGTAAACAGTTAACAAAAAAATTTGACGGAGGGGTAAATTGATCAACGTTATGCAATTTCAGGGGGGTAATTGAAGTTTTTTTAATTTTGGGGGGGTAATTGACGAAACTTACAATTTCAGGGGAGAAATTGACTATTTACTCTTTTTGTATTTCAATTGAGAACAAAAATGTAACCATATAGACCTCTTAGAAAAAGATTGTTGTCATCAAATATAAATTATTGTTATAGATTTCAATCGATGAAAAAAAAACAAAAGCGTACGCTGCGTTTGACCGACGAATTAAAAGAGAATTGTCTTTGATATGTGATTAGTCAAGTTGAAACTGATCTTGTGACAAGCCCATCAATATAAAGGGCAAATGCCATTATGTATTCTTACATATTACCACATGCATATGTCCCTCCTAGTATGAGAACCAAACTTTTAGGCCCTTTATCTCTAAGGCTTTCTGTATGAAGGGGAAGGAATGAGAGGATTTTGGGGGGTTGGAAATATATAGAAAAATGGATAAAAAATTCACATTTTTTGAAAGAACAGTTTTTTAGAGAATAATAAACTAATACTTGTGATAAATATACTTTTAATTTTAAGAATATTATAACAACATAGATTGAATTTGAAAAATTCATATAAACCCTCCCCCACTACAATTTTTAAGTTCCCCCAAATGAGGAAGATTCTTTATTATGAGTAAAAAATTAACCTCCAAAGTCCTCTCCTCCCAATGTCTTCTATTTCTTCCACTTGCTCCTTCCTTTTTTTCAAAACCCTCCCCTCCAAACTTCCAATAAAAGCCTAAGAGGTGCAGGGATTCAGGTACACCATAAAGGGACTAGTAATGAAGGCTATGTGCATGGTAGAGCTGTCAAAATGGGCCGGCCCGAAAGCCCAAATAAAATGTAGGGCTTGGGCCTAATAATTGGAGCCCGAATTTTTCCAGGGCTTTTTAGCCCGGCCCGGAAAAGCCCGGAGCCCGTTTGGGCCACGGGCAGCTCGCAAAAAATTAAGAGTGGGTCATTTTTGGTATGGTGTCTGCTGGGCCTGGACTGGACAACCCAATATTAGGGATCCGGCCCAAATTGAAATAACCCTAATACACTCACGTGACATCAGTCTCACACACGGTCACACTCTTTTCTTCTCCACGCGATTCACATTCCACGATTCGTAATTTCGTATCATCAAGCAAGCTCACGCGATTCCGATTCCGCGATTCGTATCATCAAGCTCACGCGATTCCGATTATGGAAGCTGAAATCACACAGGTTCGTCTTAATCCTTTCTTCGTTTTCTTCGTTTCCTCCTTTCTTCATTCCTCATCGTTTTCTTGGTTTCTAATTCAGGCTCAGCAACTCTGTTTCTAATTCAGGCTCAACACCTCTATTTCTTCTTCTTCTTCTTCATCGTTTTCCAGGTTCGTTTCTTCTTCTTCTTCGTTTATCTGTTAAAATGTGAAATTAGGGTTTGAATAGGTTAAATTTGGGATTTTTTAATGAATTGTTCTATTCTTCTTCGTTTATCTGTTAAAATGTGAAATTTGAGATTTTTTAATGAATTTGGGCCTCTGCTGAAAATGATGAGGAGGCAGAGTTTAATCGATTCTATGTTAGCTTAGCAGAAGCAAATTTAAATGGTGTTTCTATTCTACTTGATTTGATAATAAGTTTATTGAGTGGATGGTTCCATGAACATAAATGACTAGACTATAGAGTGCATGATTGGAAACCTGAAGAGAGTAGTTGGTTATATTGGCGATGCATATATACATTACCCTCTAAAGTGTTGGTGTATTGAGGAACTATGTTTTAATGAATTTGGGCCGGTACTGATGTGATGGTAGTCTGTTCTAAATGAATTGTTCTATTTTGTTTTGCGCACATAGTCTGTTCTATTCTCAATGAATTTCCCTAGCTAGAACTTCTAAATGAATTTACTATTTATGTAATCTTTAATGATTGATTTTCTGTTTTGGCATATAATTATGTAGGAATTACAATCTGTTTGTGCTTCAAATATGAGGGATAGTGATATTGATGGTAGTGGAAGTCATCAAAATATGTGCGTTGATGGGGAAATTGAGAGCCAAGCTAGGGAAATTCCACTGGTACCACCAATTGATCAAAATACACAAGAAGTGTCTTCTGATCCAAAGGATAAGAAGCGTAAGGGCAAGGCTAAGGCTAAGGACAAGGCTACGGGCAAGGTCAAGAGCAAGGGTAAAGCCCTAACATCTGACGTGTGGCTATATCTTGTGAAAGTTGGTATTGTAGATGGAGTAGAGAAATATAGATGCAAGGCGTGTCACAAATTATTGACTTGTGAATCAGGAAGCGGAACTAGTCATTTAAAGCGTCATGTACTTAGTTGTAGTAAGACTATCAAAAATCATGATGTGGGTGAAATGGTGATTGATGCTGAAGGAAAATTGAGAAAGAAAAAGTTTGACCCTATTGCTAATCGAGAAATTTTAGCTAGAATCATGATTGCACATGGTGCATCATTTAATATGGTTGAGTGGAGGGTGTTTAGAGAATACCAAAAGTTTTTGAATGATGATTGTGTTTTTGTTAGTAGAAATACTATAGCCAAAGAGATTTTGAATGTTTATCGTGATGGGAAACAAAAGCTGAAATCACAGTTAGCTATGGTGGAGGAACTCGAATTACGTCACCTTCATATGATGTAAGTTCATACATTCTTTCTTTATTTTATTCTTTTATTAATTATTTGGTTTTGTTTGTATGAATATTTTGTAACTTGGTTAGGTTGGATGATTTGTAGGAATTTGAAGAATATGAAAGCCAATCAAGTAATAACATCGGAAAATCAGAACTTGATACTTATTTAGATGAGTTGCGGATGCCTCTATCTTCAGAATTTGATGTCTTAGCTTTTTGGAAGGAAAGAAGTCGTAGAAGTCCAAATCTTGCAAGGATGGTTTGCGATATATTGAGTATTCCAATAACAACGGTGGCATCAGAATCTGCGTTTAGTATTGGCGCCCGAGTTGTGAATAGGTATATAAGTTCAATGAAAGATGATTCTGTTCAGGCTCTCTTGTGCGCACGTAACTGGTTACATGGTTTTGAAGGTATGGTTTTTATAGTTCTATCATTTTTACAATTGTTTTATAGTTTATATTATTGTCGATAGAACTGACTGAAATGAGTTTGATGTGAAACTCATGAATGAAAAGTAACTGAACCTATTGCAGAAACTGATATTTGTGAATCAAAACTTATATGACAATTTAGTTTATGAATCAAAACATTTCAAAGAACAAGGAATGTGTGAATTCATACAGTCATACACAAGGACCGAGAATTCATTTGATCCACATGCATAGTGCTAGAATGAGCCATTTGAGCCTAGATGAAAGAAAACATCTGCTCATTTTGCTGTTGCTTTAAATCTTGAATGCTAGATTAGATAGTTAGTATGCAATATTCTTGGACTTTCATGATTGATTTTTGTTCAATGGTTATTCTCACACTAATTGATTTATTTTTAGTTATCAATACTGAAGTGATTTTTTAATCTCTATATTTAACAATCAAATTTTGTAATTTGTAGAATTATATGATGACAACAATGATGTTCAAGAAGATGAAACTCATGGAAGTGGACAAACATCAAATAATACTGTGGATGTTGTGAACCTTGAAGAAGATTAAGTGACTTTGTTGGGAGTGACTTTTTGGATTAAAACTTTTGTTATGTTATTACTTATTCTGGATAATTAGTATTTTGAATTTAGAATCTTTATTCTGGATAATTGGTGACTTATGTTAATGTTGGATCAATCTTAATTTATCTTTTGTTCACTATTAGTCTATTTGTGTATATTTAAGTTATTATAATTTATGTTCAATCCTTAAAGAATGGGAAGGAAAAAAAAAAAACAGATACGGGCCTGGGCTGGCCCGTTAGCTTGGTATATTTATGTATGTTCAGTACTAAAAAAATGGAAAAGGGAAGAAAAAAATACGGGCCAGGGCTGGCCCGTTAGTCCGGGAGCCCGTATAGGGCCGGGCTCGGGCTCTATTTTTGCAGCCCATATTAAAACCGGGCTTTTTAGCCCGGCCCTTAAAAGCCCTTGGCCCGACCGGACTGAACCTAAACGGGACGGACCGCCCGTTTTGACAGCTCTTGTGCATGGATTCATGGAAATTCATGTTTTTTTCCATGTTACTAACGCCATGTTGCAGACTTTCACATCAAATGAATGATAACAACCATGAAATGATGAATATATAATTTTCAAGGAAATGACCATGATTGT
This sequence comes from Medicago truncatula, assembly GCF_003473485.1. Lineage (NCBI taxonomy): Eukaryota > Viridiplantae > Streptophyta > Magnoliopsida > Fabales > Fabaceae > Medicago > Medicago truncatula. The sequence continues at coordinate 37,474,164 of NC_053044.1, forward strand.
TAATCCAATGATTGAAAATACTATTACCTCGCATCAGGTATTGACCAAACAAATGAGTTGAATAACATAAGTACTTAGAGCTTCAAGAAAACGGGGTTAATGTGAAAGTCATCAAGAAAAATCAATTACATAACCTGTTCAAATACCATGAATTGATCCTCAAAATGTAACCACAATCAATAGGAGCCATAATGCAGACAGTGTGATCCATCAAATTTTTTTTTTAAAAAAAAAACATGGGGCACCAAGTCGAAAATACGGTAGAAAGGACCATAAATAGACGGGTAGCACTTGGGTGACATTGGCCAATTACAATGCCTGTGTTTCTCTGTAAAAATGGCAGCGCAAGGTGTTGAACCTGCATCTCTTAGATTGCAATGCAATCCCTTTACCCACTGCGTCGTGTAGATCTTTAATTTCTATCTTGCTTCTTATCAATTATATATAATAACTGAACAATTTTTTTTTAAAGGGAACCAAACACTCTTTTTTATTTTAAGGAACCAAGCACACTCTTATCATTTAAATATTATTGTCCGACATCTCAAATATTTTAATAAACATTTTTTTTTACAATATTTTTTTTTGAAAGAATTTTTTTATTTTACTATATTTATTTGAATATGTATTACTCTCTTCGTCCATATATTTAAACATCCATTTGATTTTATTTTTGTCCTTAAATGTAAACCTTTTTTAAATTACAACACTCATTAATTATTTTAGTTTCTAAAGTCACCGATTCAATCCGATTAAATAACTATATAAATTTAATCTAAGAACCGAGTTATCTAACCGAGTCATTCGAGTGGTTTCGATTCAGTCATGCGGTTCGACCAATGACTCAGTGATTCAACCATTGACTCATTGATCCAGTAACCCCACCGAGTCAATGACCAAGTCGAGTTTTAAAACTATGGATAAACATAGTTTCAATATAGAATATGCAAACTGACCCTAATTTACATCTATATTCCCGAATGTTGTTCTACAAATGCAATTGACTCAAGGATATAAAATTCCTAAATTAACTCGTGAGTTCAGGGAATCCATAGTAGAATATGTGACTAGGTACCAAATATAGTTTGGTTCAAAAGAGGAGAGGGGAGAGATTTTAATAAAAAATGTGCTTGATTCATAAGGGAAGAGCTAGATTTTAAAATTAATTTACTGTTTTACCTTTAAATTTAGTTAAATAAACGAAGATGTTTGTTTTTACGATTTCATAGACTGGCAAAAAGTTGTCACAAGGATAATATAACTTAATAATAATAAAAGTTGTTACAATGATAATATAATATAATAATAATAATAATAATAAAAGTTCTTAATGATAATATAACCTAATAATAATAAAAGTTGTTATAAGAATAATATAACATAACAATAATCATAATAAAAATTGTTATAAGGAGAATTTTGGTAATGCAATAAAATTTTGAAGAGATATCTCTCGTCCCCTCCGACGGACTTCAATTTGGGGGAAATAAAAAGCGAGTCTTGAAGGGATTTTACTCCTCCCTTCCCTCCTAAAAATTGAACTAAACACATCAAATTAAAAATATTTTCTTTCCTCCTCTCTTCTTCTTTTTAACACTCTCGAACCAAACACACATTAAATGCCACCTATTTAATGCAATAATATGAAAATCATGTGAGTGAAAAAGAAAAACCACGAGGAATAGCCATGCCCCGCATATCACCTGATTACAAGCAAGTAGTGGTGCTCAAAACGACAAATGAATTTGCACGGCAAATGAATTTGCCCAATACAGCTCATCCAAGAGTGTACGTGTGTATATATATTGGTGCAATCATCCAAGAGTATATTATTGGGGAATGAATAAATATATGCATGTAAGGATATGGTGGGGTATGAGCGGTCCAAAAAAAAATAGTGTTAAATTTAAAGTTTTGGGATAAAAAGTGGTTCGAACCCCGATCATGCATATAACAATGTATGTCTCTGTTAATCAAACTATGCTCATGGGATAATGTAGTCATGTAGAAAATGCTTTTTATTATGCTTTTCCACGAGGATGTCACGATGATATTAATATTAATACTTACAAATAAGATTGAATTATGGATCTTAAGGAAAATGACGTGATCAAATATAAACAGAAAAAATTGAGTATATCTCCATGTCAATATTTTTTACGGGAAATGTAATTATTGTTTTTGGCAGAATATAAGTCATTTTTAATAATGTATAGAAGATGTAGAACAATTCAATTGATTTGATCTAAATGATTAAAGAAGTTGATATGTTAACAGTCTAAGGTAACCTCTATCCCGCACACAAATATAATTTATAGAAGAAACGAGAAATATTATCGAAATTCACACACACAACCTTTTCAATACTTTATTTTATGTCTATATCTCTTTTCCATCACATTACCGATATATGTATCGTACATTTTCTCCTTTTTTTCTCTCTCTCATGTCTCAAGGTATTATTCGGGTGCATGGGTTTTTATGAAATATTAGTTGGGTGCATGGATTTTAATTAAATTACATGCTAATATCTAAATAAAAATGTTGAGTTTATTTGATTTAAATTTAGATTATATACATTTGACTTTATGGTTATATATCTATTTGATTAGGCTTAAATAGGTATTTCGTCCTGCAAATATAGACCTTTTGAATTTTCGTACCTTAAGTTACTAATCCTTCCAATCTGCCACTGCAAATATTAATTATTTGAAAAATGGTCCTAATTACATCTGATTAGTAACTTCAGGACGAAAATTCAAATGACCTATATTTGCAGGGACGAAAAACCTATTTAAGCCAACCACTTCGCCCAATCATCACTTGCCACATGGGCACCACGTCGCTAACGACAACCCATCTTAGCAAAAAAAAAAAAAACTAATTAGGACCAAAAGTCAAATGATTAATATCTGTAGTGACAAATTGGAAGGATTACTAACTTCATGGACGAAAATTCAAATGATATATATTTGCATCTACGAAAGACATATTTAAGTCATTTGATTATCATATGAATAATGCACATATCAAAATAAGGTTACTAATGTGGAAGAGATGAAGAACTAGGTTTGAATCGTTCACTAAGTCTATGTTTAGTTACCCGATGAAAACCGTCTAATGCGCGTTCTGTCTGATAAAAACAATTTCAACGTCTTTGGTTCTCCACCAACACTCAACCGCCGTCGTACATTTGCATTTTCAGAATCGATTTTATAGAAGATGCACTCCCTAACTTCTTGGAATCGAGTCTCTCTGCCGTGATAGTAGACAGCCCCCATTTGTCTCTTTTACCTTTGAATTTTATCACTTTCTTTTACATTCCTTTTTATATTTGACAAATCCTCCAATTACATGAGAAATCCAGTGATTGTTGTATGTGTTACTTTTGTTGCTGCAAAGTTTTTATTTTTTTTATTTTAAAGTTATCCAAACATAAATCACGTTTCATTCAACAAACTTTTAATCAAAATCAATTTTGTAAAATCAATTCAATGAAAATCAATTCACAACCAAACATACACTAAAATGAGTTACAAAACAAATTAAAGTGTAGAAAGCACCGATCACAAATGAGACAAGAGATGACAGCAAAGAAAAGGACAGTTGCATTACATAATTATTATAACCTGACAGAAACAGAAACAGTATGCACGAGAAGAGAAACAGTAGCATCTCAAGAGGGTCCAAACAACCATAATAAAAAGGTGGTGAGTGAGTGACTGAAAATATACAGCAAAAACTAATATGGCGCAGTTGAATGCAATTCTTACATACTCATCCCCAGCTATTGCTCCTACCAAACATGCAAAAGGTATTATATATACTTCACATTTTCCTAGCTCTATCTATGATCTTTTTTTGTGTGCAAATATTTCATCTTGCAGATTATACAAAAACAGTTGACATTTTTGAGAACTGTGGTTGAACCAATTTTGGTATCTGCACCCTCCTAACTGTTGTTTACTATGTTTTATGATTGTAGAGCACCTGCTGCATCACCGGTTCTGCCAGGCAAAGCCTTCTTCATTAAGAGAGGTGCCCTTAAAAATTCACAAACATGCATGCATGGATGCATTTAGATCCACTGTTTGAACTTTAGTATTTTTCTTTCTTGTGATATGCATGTGTTTTTTGTGGATATTTTATTTGTCTGATGGTTCTTTCTTTTGCATGTTTTGGAATTTTGTACTTTTACATAGTTGAGTCCAAGAAGAAGTTTTGGTGCTGCAAGTAAACCTCAAGGTGAGATTGTTTGGCTAAACAACATGATTGACATATGTATTTATGAAGCACCAGCACATACACTGGACACGACACTAACACATAGACGCCAATAATAATTTGAGAAAATTGAAGTGCTTAAATGTAAACCATGGGTCAGTGTCATACACCAGAATCCAGATATGTTCAGTGTTATCTGATAATTGAGTTTTAAGTTTAATGTCTCTAACAGTGAAGTTTTATTGAAATGCAGTTATAAAAGCTGTGCTATATAAAGACGTAGAAATTTCTGAGACCAAGAAGGTTGCTGGACTAAAAGGTAAATTGAATAAGGTTGTTCTGGCTTATAGTGGTGGCTTAGACACATCGGTTGTTGTCCCCTGGCTGAGGTATATAAATATTATTTTATTTTGTTTTGTTCCTTTTCAAATTCTCACAATTTAGATTTCTATTTAATTTAACAATATTTGATGTTTATTTATATTTCAGAGAGAACTATGGCTGTGATGTTGTTTGCTTCACTGCTGATCTAGGCCAAGTATGTTCTAATCTGTACATAAATATGATAAATAGTCTCTAATGTATATAAAATCCTTCAATTTAGTCCCTGCTATTAAGATTCAGATGTCAAAGACTAAATTGCAGGATTTCATACACTTTAGAAACTGAATTGACTGATGTCATTTACTTTAATTGCTGCATGCTTGATTAACAAATGCAAATTTTCTTAGGGGGCAAGTGAATTGGAAGGTTTAGAAGAGAAGGCAAAAGCCAGCGGAGCTTCTCAGTTAGTCGTGAAGGATTTGAAGGAGGAATTTGTTAGGGATTATGTATTCCCTTGCCTGCGTGCCGGTGCAATTTATGAGAGGAAGTATTTGCTTGGAACTGCAATAGCTCGCCCTGTAATTGCAAAGGTACAATTCTGCTTTGGTTCTTAGCTTGCTAAGTTAATTAAAAGCAGTAATGTCAACCCTTATGCTTTTAGATTGATTTTTTTTTTGCATTAAATCTCTATTCATGAAGCTATTTTTTTTAGTTGTTCGGAGTTGGCCCAAGGGTACTGACACTTGCTATGAGCCTCTAACCCACTCCGCTCAACTCCTACATAGCTCACCTCCGTTAAGAGTCTCATATTGGAGGAGATCTAGTCTGAAAAAGTGTTGTGAGAGACATCTCTCACCTTATAAGTCGATTTTGTAGGGTTGTCGTTCATGTTCCAGACAGGGACCCAACCCATCTGCTAAGATGGTATCAGAATATTTCCAACATCTGTTGTTGGCCTGCCCAAATAGTTCACACTCCAATGAAATTTTTCCTTAATTGCAGCCCCAGCCAGTTTTGTAAGGTTGAGTCAGACCCAACTCAAATTCTAAGAACCTCCGTTTTGATATCTATAAAAATTGTACATAGAAGATACTATCTCATAATTTGTTCACTCTAAGGCCTCACCTAACTTTAGATCTTACCTTCCCTTAGGCGGCTAGCCCTGTGTTACCTCTCAGTATCACTTTCATATTTTACAAGAATCATAATGACAATCATTATGTTCACTCTTCTGCTAATGACACGTTCCGAATTTCACATGTCTATTCTCTTCCGTTTGTTCTCAACATTTGTGCAACCTTCTATCTAGTATTGATGTCTACTGACTTGATAGGCTATGGTGGATATTGCCAATGAAGTTGGAGCTGATGCTGTCTCGCATGGTTGTACAGGGAAAGGAAATGATCAGGCATGTATTATTTACAATTAGGCTCACACACCAATTAATCATGCCAATTATTTTCTTCTAACGTGTTCGATTTATGATTCTTAAGGTTCGATTTGAACTCTCCTTTTTTGCTCTGAATCCCAAGTTAAATGTCGTGGCTCCATGGAGGGAGTGGGATATTACAGGGAGAGAAGATGCTATTGAGTATGCTAAGAAGCATGATGTACCGGTTCCTGTAACCAAAAAATCCATATATAGCAGGGATAGGAACCTTTGGCACATAACTCATGAGGTAGGTTTTCAAGTTATCTTAATTGCAGCTCTCAATCTAATTGAAAGTAACCAATACTATGTTTTATGATTTGTTGTCACGACATTTTTTTTCTTCCCTCATTTAAGATTTCGTTCAAAAGTGAAGACATTTTCTCTTATACGCTTCCAATTTGTGACAATGAAGGGTGATGTTTTGGAAGATCCAGCAAATGAACCTAAAAAGGATATGTACATGTTGACTGTAGACCCAGAGGATGCTCCAAACGAGCCAGAGTAAGCATGTTGTAAATGACTTTATTTATAACCATATTTTTTAAAAAGGCCCATAAGTTATGGGCCATTGAGGCATCATTATTCGTTAGTTATATTTGAATGTGATTATCAAGGATCGCAACATGGCTGCAACCAGCCTTAACCGTAACAGGACCACGATTAAGGCTGCATCAGCCACATTTGACCATGCTTCTTAGTGATATCAAAGATAGTGACGCGGCCACAACCATTAATGCAAATTAAAACATTCATTATATCCAGAATTAGCTCTCGTTTAGTTTCACTACTTACTTGGAAAGTGTGTCGCAGATATGTGGAGATTGGATTTGAGTTAGGCATTCCAGTATCGCTGAACGGGAAGAGGCTTTCTCCAGGAAATTTGGTTGCTGAGCTGAATGAGATAGGTGGAAGGCATGGAATAGGCCGTGTCGACTTGGTTGAAGACCGCATTGTAGGCATGAAGAGCCGAGGAGTTTACGAAACTCCAGGTGGCACCATTCTCTTCACTGCAGCAAGAGACTTAGAGACTTTGACTCTTGATCGTGAAACACTTCAGCTTAAAGACTCATTAGCACTTAAATATGCAGAGTTAGTGTATGCTGGAAGATGGTTTGATCCACTTCGCGAATCGATGGATTCATTCATGGAGAAGATCTCACAGACTACAACAGGTTCAGTGAGTTTGAAACTGTATAAAGGTAGTGCTTCTGTGACGGGTCGGAAGAGTCCTTATAGTTTATATAGGGAAGATATTTCTTCATTTGAGAGTGGGGAGATATATAATCATGCTGATGCTGTTGGGTTTATAAAGCTTTATGGTCTTCCAATGAGGATCAGAGCCATGATGGAACAAGGCATTTAAATGTTACTTTGTTTGGACTATTATGTGTGTGTGTGTCTTGCTTGTTCTTGACAATGTTTGTGGAACTTTTATTATTGTGGGAAATAAATGACGTGAAGTGATTGGCATGTGCTTAGAGAAGCAAACTTGATTCGAATAAAGCTATTTGTTTGGCAAAACTGCATCATGAATCCTTTATTACCATTTTTCATGTCGAGTTAGTCATTTATGTTTAAAAATGTTTAAGAATGTCAATATTTTGGACCAAACTTCACTTTTCATCCTACGCTATCAAAAGCCTTACGTGGCCATTCAAAAAGATAAATTACATTTTCGATTCATCAAGAAAACATCTAAATTACATCATAGTGAGTGTTATAATATCCAATCCATCAAAATTAACACATCTTTTTTAGTTTTTATCTAAGGTTGTGATTTTCTTGTCAAAGATGGTGTACATAATTGTGGTGCTGAGTGATGAAACATTTGTTATAGTAAATCACTCATTGATTATGTACACAAATTTGTAATAGAAGTGGATTAAGAAAGAAAGTTGGATCAATGGATTGAACATTTTTAAAGATAAATGATTAATTTGACAAAACAAAAAAGATAAAAATTTGCAGTTTTACCAATCATATAATTATTTCCACTCAATCAATTCAGATTCACGCTCAATCAATTCAAAGTGCAAAGTGATTAGGTTATAAAAATAAGAATGCAAAGTGGCCAGGGCCCAGGGGGCATTAATTTGTTAAACAAGTGTAGTGCTCAGAGAGGACTTTAAGCAATTTTGTAACAATAATACTATATACTGTGATAGTTATTACTCCCTCCGTCAAATAATAACTGAGCCATTTGCACAAAAAAATGTCCAAAAATAACTGAGTCATTTCACTTTTCAATACAATATTAAATATTTTTTTCCCTTTATAACTCTAATTAATACCACTTTCATCATTCTCAGTTCAATATATTCCACTTTACATTTATGATAGTGGAGAATGCACCAATACTTAACAAGTGCACTTAAAATTATTTTTCTCTCTCCTTCATTTATACATTTTTCTTGATACGTGTGAAATGAGCTTTTGCCTCGGTTAATCCGGGATGGAGGGAGTATATAACATATAATGTGTTCTATATAGTATATAGATATGCTATACTAATCAAAATGCTTGATAGATGAAAATTGACAGAATTGGAGCATGCAGTCAAGTACATTCCTACCCTTTAAGTATTTCAAAAGATGAAACATTGAAACAGTTGACATCTTTTGAAGCAGGTTGAAGCAAAACATTATAAATGACTGTTAGTGATAGTGAGAGTATCAAACTCCATGATCCCCATCAGCAGTTGTCTGGACTTGAGAAGCATACTGCAAGTTCCAAAGGACATCCTCAATCGATGGCCGACTCCACGACTTGGTAGATATACACTTGTTAGTTATAGAAATCACAATAGATAGAGATTCTTTGCAGCAAGTAGCTTGCAGAACTTGGTCCAATATTTGAAGGAAGCCTGTAAATTGGAGTATGCTGAATTAACTATCTTAGCGAGTTTAGCAGGATAGTTATGAGAACAATTTATATCTTATATATAAAAACAGTTTAACCGCATTCTACCTATGATTATAAAACAACTTATAGATAAGTGTTTATGATAAACCTATAGTCAATAAGCAATTAATTAAGCTGATTACTCATACACACCCTAAAAAAGTGAATTGAGCTAACTTGCAAACTTGTTTTTTCTGTAATTGGAAGGTTATATGATCAAGTAATCAGAACATGTTTTTATGTATATATACCGTTGCATTCAGTACAGATGCTTCTCTTTTAGCAATGGAAGGTCCAACAAGTACCTCAAGTAATATGAATCCGAAGCTATAAATATCATCCTCTAGCTTTTTCATTTGCCTGAAATCACCTTAAAATCTGAAATGTTTCAATGTGTTTTGGAGGTTTTTATGGGATATTTATGTTGTTTGGATTCTATAAAGTGCACGAGAAGCGGTCAAATATTTAAAGTAAAGATCATTTGGATACCAATATAGTTTGGCTTCTACTTAGATGATTAGCATTTTAACCATTTGGTGGAGGGTTTAATCTTTGACCAATGCATAAGAAAAATCAATTATTGAAAGATGTCAATCTCTTAAATAGATCTTAATTATCTCAAAAGTATTAGTCTTCACGGTTGCTTTTTTTCCCGATTTTATTTTATGTTATAAAACGTCAGTATTATACGGCTTTTATACTTAGGGGGTGTATTGGATTAAGATTTTAAAGGACAATTTTTGTTTAAAAAAGTCTTGAGAATTTTAAAAGACTTTGCAAAATTTTGATGACTTTGATGATTTTAAAAGACTATTAAGGATTTCAATGGATTTAATTCATAAGATTTTAAAGGATTTGAAATGATTTTATGTATTTCAAGAGATTTCAACAGATTTTATGAATTTTAAGAAATAATTGAAAAAAATATCATAACACACTCTCTTTCACAAAATCTCAATAAAGACTCTTTTATTTATTTGATTTTATTTTTTACAGGAGAGCTAGAGCTACAAAATCTCAATAAAGTCTCTTTTATTTATTTTATTTTATTTATTACGGGAGAGCTAGAGCTAGAGAGAAAGAGAGTGAAGGAATCAGAGAGAGAGAGAGAGAGAGAAGTTTTTTACGGGAGAGCTAGGGAGAGAGGGAGAGAGAAGGAAGGGGAGAGAGAGAGAGAGGAGAGGAAAAGAGAGAGTAAGAGAGAAGGGATGAGAGAGAGGGAGATATACTAAAATCCTAAAAGAAAAAACAATTCTAAGAAGTAAGAAATCTCATGTTTTTATAAAAGACTTTTTCATGCTAAAATTTCACTAGAAAATCCCTCAAAATCCATCAAAATCTGATTTATTAAACAATCCTTCGAAATTTGAATGATTTTGAATACCACTGGATTTTTTTTAAGTGATTAAGAGTCTTGATTGAATACCACAAGACTTTTTTTAAATGACAAAGAATCTTGATTGAATACTTTTTCATGATAAAAAAGTCTTTCAAAATCCCTTAGAATCATGATCCAATACACCCCTTACTTCATTTGTTAAAAAAAAAAAGTGCATATCGCCTCAGCCTCTCCCTCTCCCCCTCCCTCTCGCAGCTATAGACATCGTTAAGCTTTGATAGGAAGAGGCATTCCAGTCTATCAAATGTCGATTCATTCACAATAATAATAATAATAATAATAGTAATATCAATGTTGATGATATCGTTTCCTCATTCCATCACATGCTCCAAATTTCTCCAACCCCGCCCATTCTCCAATTTAACCACATTTTAGCTTCCCTTGTTAAGATCAACCATTACCCTACCGCTATTTCTCTTTTTCGTCAATTAGAATTCAATGGAATTAAACCATCTATCGTCACTCTCACTATTTTGATGAATTGTTACTGCCACACCGGCGGAATAACTTTTCTCTTTTCAATACTCACCAAAATTCTCAAGATGGGTTACGAGCCCAATTCCATAACATTCACTACCCTTATCAAAGGCATGTGTCTTAACGGTCAAGCTTACGAGGCTCTACTTTTCCACGACCATGTGGTTGCACATGGATTTAAGCTGGACCAAGTTAGTTACGCTATCCTGATGAATGGGTTATGTAAAATGGGAGAAACAAGAGCAGCTATGCAAATGCTGAGAAAAACATGGGTTAACGCTGACGTGGTAATGTATAGCACAATCATTGATAGTTTGTGTAAAGGAAAATTTGTAACCGATGCTTATAGGTTATATTCTGAAATGATTGCCAAGGGGATTTTTCCAAATGTTTATACTTTTAGCATACTAGTTGACGCACTATGCAAGGATCGAAAGGGGAAACAAGCTATGAATTTGTTGGCTATGATGATGAAAAAAGGTGTAAAACCGAATGTTGTTACTTATGGTGCTATAATGGATGGATATTGCTTAGTTAATCAAGTGAACAAGGCTTTAAATATATTCAATGTGATGGTCCAGGAGGGAGTGGAGCCGAATGTTTGGTGCTACAATATCATTATTAATGGATTGTGCAAGAAAAAAAGGGTGGATGAAGCCATGAATCTCTTTAAAGAGATGCATTGGAAAAAGATTAATCCTGATGTGGTAACTTACAATATCCTTATTGATGGTTTGTGCAAATTAGGGAAAATCTCAACTTCTTTGGAGCTTGTTGATGAGATGCGTAGTATAGGGAAAACGGTCGATATAATCACTTATAATTCTTTATTGCATGCTTTATGCAAAAATCATCATCTCGACCAGGCAATTACATTGGTTAAGGAAATTAAAGACCAAGGTATTCAGCCAAATGTTTGCACATATACTACACTAATTGATGGACTATGCAAAGATGGAAGACTTGAGGATGCATATGTGATTTTTCAGGAGATTTTAACTGAAGGCTATCATATAACTGTTTGGACGTATAATGTTATGATAAATGGGCTTTGTAAGAAGGGTTTGTTTGATGAAGCACTTGCCTTGTTATCAAGAATGGAAGACAATGCTTGCATTCCTGATGCTGTAAGTTATGAAACAATTATTTATGCTCTCTCTGAAAAAGGTGAGACAGTTAAGACAAATAAACTTCTATGTGCAATGATTGTGAGAGGTCTTTCTAAAAGATTAAAAAAAAAAGTTAAGCTGTTGTTTAGTAACTAATTGTTATTTTAGATTCATTTTAATATTGTATAAAAGAAATATAAGTTGAGGGACTCCAAGGTGTCTTAAATTATATGTTCTCGTTCGTTATTACATTCATTCTGTAACTACTTTTTAAATTGCACAAGTTAACTTATGCAGTTTTTACATACTTTTTTAGCTCCATAGATTAGTAGATCCTCACCTCTTTCTATAGTGAAGTGTTGGCTTGTCAGGTTAGCAAGAATTAAGCACACAAGATACACAGAGGAAATAGAAACTTTGGGGATTACTATTTTCAATGAATTTGGGTTTGTATGTTTATGTCCAAATTATATGTAGTGGCATATATTGTTAGATGAAATCTGTGTATGTTTCACATACAATCTGTACTTTCTATAAAAACATTATGAAAAAGAACCAGAATTATAAGATGGCAGCACGTGACCTTAATTTCAATTGCAAGGGAAGGGAAGGACAGAGACAATTACAGATACATGTGTCAACTCGTATAGTTCAAGTTTCATTGTCATTACAATAGATTTTTAACAAATTATCAATTGCCGTTCTTGTCAAAATTGTTGGTTATAATTTAGTCTAATTCTGTTAATGATGTTTTTTTTACGTTTAGCATGACAACTATTGCCGATCTTAATGACAAGTGGGCTGCATATGCGAGTCTGGAGGATGGAATGATACACCCAATTTTTTTAATGTTGCTTAAATGTTTATCAAGCAATTAGGGATCTAAGAGTTTAAGCCTTTTCATTTGTTTTAATTTTGGTTATTAATAAGGGGTAACAAATCATTTCTGCTATTAGGCTCACACACCAATTAATCATGCCAATTATTTTTTTCTACCGTGTTACATATAATTATTTATAATTGTTAAGGTTCAGTTTGAGCTCTCCTTTTTTGCTCTGAATCCCAAGTTAAATGTTCTGGCTCCATGGAGGGAGTGGATATTACAGGGAGAGAAGATGCTATTGAGTATGCCAAGAAGCATAACGTTCCGATTCCTATAACCAAAAAATCCATATATAGTAGGGATAGGAACCTTTGGCACATAAATCATGTCTCATGAGGTAAGTTTTCAAGTTATCTTAATTGTAGACTGGTAGTCCGGAAGCTAGTTGATGATAACAAATACTATGTTTTATGATTTGTTGTCACGGCATACTTATTTCTAATGTAAGATCACATTCAAAAGTGAAGACATTTTCTCTTATAAATTTCCGATTTGTGACAATGAAGGGTGATGTTTTGGAAGATTCAGCAAATGAACCAAAAAAGGATATCTACATGTTGACTGTAGACCCAGAGGACGCTCCAAATCAACCAGACTAAGCATGTTGTTAACAGCAAAACCTCCTTTACTTATCTTGTTTGAATTATTTTGTTAACAATGTTATTTATCGCCTTATTTTATTAAAAATTTTGTAACCACGTGATTAGTAGCAACATGGTTTTTATTGTCTATTACGACCACAATACGGCAGCAACTGAAATTTCATCAATCGTATTTGAGCATGATTATTAAGGATACCAACATGGATGCAACCAAGGTTTTAAAAAGGTCTGTGATCTAGGCTGTGACATCATGATTTTTGATGTTGCTGCAATTGTAACAGGATTGCAATTAAGCCTGCGTCAGCCGCATTTGACTGTGAGTCTTAGTGATATCAAGGATCACATTCGCAGCACAACCACAACCATTACTGCAATTTAAAACATTAGTTATTGCTTTAACTGTTTCCCGTTTACTTTCACTACTCGGAAAATCTGTTGCAGATATGTGGAGATAGGATTTGAGTCAGGCATTCCAGTGACAGTGAACGGGAAGAGGCTATCCCCAGGAAATTTGGTTGCTGAGCTTAATGAGATAGGTGGAAGGCATGGAATAGGCTGTGTCGATATAGTTGAAAACCACATTGTAGGCCTGAAGAGCCGAGGAGTTTATGAAACTCCAGGTGGCACCATTTTCTTCACCGCAGCAAGAGACTTAGAGAGTTTAACACTCGATCGTGAAACACTTCAGCTTAAAGACTCGTTAGCAATTAAGTATGCAGAGTTAGTGTATGCTGGAAGGTGGTTCGATCCTCTTCGTGAGTCAATGGATGCATTCATGGAAAAGATCTCAGAGATTACAACAGGTTCAGTGAGTTTGAAACTGTATAAAGGCAGTGCTTCTGTGACGGGTCGGAAGAGTCCTTCTGTTAATTAAAAATCTTTGTTCATTCAAAAAGGTAAACGGCATCTTTGATTTATCGAGATAAAATCTAAATTGCATTATTATAATTGATACAATATTTAAACCATAAGTTAACATGATTTTTCTTTGTTTTCATCGATGATTGTGATCTTTGGTGTCAACGATGGTATAATTATGGTGTTGAGTAGTGAAATATTCTTGATAGTATATTGTTAAATGATCATGCATAAAAATTTGTAACATAAGTTGACTAAGAATGAAAGTTCGTTCGACCATGTAAGCAATTTTTAAGATAAAAAGATAAAAACTCCTTTAAAACTGTAAAGGACCTTGGTGCAATTTTGCCACTAACTTGAGTATTGCTACTCAATCATTTCAGATTCATACTCAATGAATTCATAGTGCAAAGTGGTCAGGGTGCATAAATTTGTTAACGAACTCTAGAGTTCACAGAGGACTACAAGTAATTTTATAATGATAATTCTATGAGTAATATATAGTATATAATACATAATGTATACAATACTATACTATATACTTTACAAATCAAAATGCTTGGTTGATGAAAGTTGACCGAACTGGAGCATACAGCCAATACATTCTTACCCTTTTAAGTATTTCAAAATATGAAACACCGAAACAGTTGACATGTTTTGAAGCAGGTTGAAGCAAAAAACTCAGAACTGACTCTGTCGCTGATGTAGTGGGAGTATCAAATCCTGTGATCCCCGTCAGCTGTTGTTCTGGACTTGAGAAGCATACTGCAAGTTCCAAAGGACATCCTCGATCGAAGGTCGACTCCACGACTCGGTAGATATACACTTGTTTGTTATAGAAATCACAATAGATAGAGATTCTTTGCAGCAAGTAGCTTGCACAACTGGGTCCACTATTTGTTTCCACTCATCTTGACTACTGAAGGAAGCCTGTAAATTGGAGTATGCTGAATTAACTATCTTAGCAGGTATATATAAAGCACTTATTTAAATGTTTGGGAACTTATATTAATAAGCTTATCAAGATAGCTTATGAAAACAATTTGTATCTTGTATACAACAATTTTAACCACACTCTCCGTATGATTATAGAAGTAACTTATACATAAGTGGTTATATAATAAACCCTTAAAAAGTGATAATTGTGCTAACTTGCGAAATCATTTTTTTGTAATTGGAAGATTATATGTATCAAGTAATCTGAACATGTTTTATGCATACCATTGCATTTAGCACAGCTGCTTCTCTTTTAGCAAACATTGAAGGTCCAACAAGTGCCTCAAGTATTATGAATCCAAAGCTATAAATATCATCCTCTAGCTTTTTCATTTGCCTGAAATCACACATGTTGAGGATCTTAAGGAATGATTCACATTAACTTATCAACTACATTTGTTTTAACAAGAATGTTGACAAATAGATATTTTATCTAGAAAAATTCCTTGAGTAATAAATTGAAAGAAGAAGAAACAAAACCATATCATCTATATGAGAATCCTCACCATGAATTAGGGCTTTCTCCTATGACCTACAAACCAAAAGACAAATCATAAATACAGATTCGGTAAAAAAAAACAACCATAAACACGGATGAAGATAGACAAGGTACTACAAGCACAAACAAAGACACAGACGTTACACCAACATTGACACGTCAACACTGATAATAATTTGAATATAACCACGTGTGTCGTGTCGGTGTCGGAAACTGGACAATCTTTCAATCTGAAGTGTCGGTGCTACATGCAAGACCACCAATATAGTGAAAAGCTGGACAAAAAAGAGAGGAAGAAAGCATACCCCACTTGCATCAGTTTCTTCTGAGACAATGGACAATCCATAGTCACTCAACTTTGCCATCCAATTTTCATTAAACAAAATATTGTTGGTCTTAAGTCTATTTCTGAAGAAACCAGGTATCATTCCAGTGTGTAAGAAGTGAATAGCCTTAGCAACACTAATTAAAACTGACAATCTCTCTGACCAATTGAAAATCTTGCCACAACTATCTCCTGCACATACAGTATAAACACACTTAAGTATAATGCACAATACAATAAACAGTTTCAAAAACTAAAGGATTTTGAAGCCTCCACAACACGTGATCACGGACTGAATTTGTTCATATTTTCTCACAATACCTAGCAATGTAACTTGACTGCAGCTGCAATTTAAAACATTGAAAGAAACAGTATACATTCATAATTTACCTGAGAGATAGGTTTGGAAATTCCCATTTGATACACATTCATAAATGAGAAAGACCTTTGAATCGTTACGCTCTCCTAAAATACCATCAATGCAGTGTCCCAATAGGGATATCAAATGCGTGTGGCGGAGCTTTGCAAGCAAATCCAGCCTCAGTTTGAAATTCCGAATTGAGTACTTTTTTGATAAAGGTATGCACCTTATTACAACAGGTATCCCATTCTCCAGTTTTCCTTTGTAAAGCTGCAATATCAGTTGAGAAATTTTCATTAGCATCAGTTTTTTTTTTTCATGAGTAGTATGAAAAGTTTAGTGTTTTTAAATCGCGGTCGTGGCAGATATAACATCAAGCGCAGTGGCATTAGAGACATCAAAAAATATTAACGTTGTGGTCTAGATTGTTTGTTTATCAAACATTAAACTTAATCACATTCATTTTTCTTTAGAAAATAGCGCTGTTTTAAATTTGGATACTACCTCATTCCAAAAAAATTAAAAATTGGATACTACCTTCCCATATATATTTTCACCAAGAAAAGTAGAATTGTCAAAGTTATTTGTTGCTTCCATAAGCTCCTCCAACGAATATGATCGACACGATGGAAGGTCTTCTCTGCCTAACTTTGCAGCTTCGGAAACATATCCTGAAAGTATTAACAAAAAAAAAAAAAAAAACTTCAGTCAATATTCAAGTCCTTCAATTTAACACACATGCCTAGTAGCGTACCTTCAATGTCAAATTGTTTTACAATGACAACCAATAACAACATGTTAAGACAACAAACAAAACATAATTATTTTTAATTTAAAAACTGTCAAATATGATGTGGCAAATTGAAGAGTTGCAATTGTGTGACAGTGTAAAATAACTTTACACGGATGGTGCATAACATAAACGAAAACAACATACTTGCATTTGCAATAAGCTCACATGAGAACCCTGCTGAGTAGCTATCTTGAACTGATTTATGCAATAGGTGCTGCTCTGCAATCCCTCTAGAGTAATACCTCTTACATATAACAACGATGCATAAACCAAAAAGGACAATGATAACAAGAATTCCAACAATGACACCAACAAAAATTCCAACTCGGTTCGATTTCTTCTTATCAGGAGCTTCTGCGCAATAAGATACTGCATGCTGATGCTGCAAAGTACCAGATAAACAGTTTCCATCACTCTCCACAGCTCTATTTTCTGACACATTGCTTAGAGAATAAGGCAAGGCTCCAATTAGCCTATTATTTGATATGTCAACAAAACTAAGATTGCGGCCACATCTAAGAGAATTTTGAAGTGTTCCACTCAGCATGTTGGATCCCAAATTCAAGTAAATAATGTTAGGCAAAGAAAAAAGTTCAGAAGGAGTAGCTCCTGTGAGTGTATTGAAGGAAATATCAAGGTGCTGAAGACTATTTAGTTGACCATAGCTTTTTGGAATTTGACCTGAGAAGGAATTCCGGTTGAGGAAAAGCGATATCAACCCTTTAGGCAATGCAGGTAAATCAGAATCTAACTCATTTTCTCTTAAATCTAAGTGTTCCAAACTACTCAAACCAGTAAAGTCTTGTAAGCTTCCGGATATCTGATTTCTTGACATGTCAATGTTAGTCAAAGTTGTGATACTAAGGATTGAAAATGGAAATGGACCCTTCAACTTATTGTTCTTCAAACTAAAAACTGTGAGATTACTTGATGAATCAAACAAGTTTGGGATAGTACCATTGAAGAAGTTATCACCTAACATAAGAATTTGAAGGCTGACCATAGTAGAAATTTTTGGAGGGATTGATCCATAAAGATAATTAGAACTCAAATCCAATTGTTCAAGTGAAAATAATCTATGAATTCTATCAGGAAATGGTCCCCAAATTCCCAAAGAAACAAGATGAAGAACTCTCAAGCTAGTTAACCTTGCAAGAGTTGCAACAAATGAGTCCATTGAGAAGCTTTGTGATAGTGTTTGATTTGGAATAGCAAAACCATCAAAACCTCTACCCTTGTTTGGCTTATCACCAAAGATAGAAAGCTCTATGACAAAATTGTCCTTGCATGAGACTTTGACTTGTGTTGAAGGGATAAAGCAAAGTTCTGTCCTACGATCTTTCCATATTTCTAACTGTGTTGGATATTCTAAGTGTTTTTGTAACTGCAGAAGAACTTGTATCTGAGAGGATTGTAACTGAGCAATGCAACTTCCCACATAAAAGACATACCAAACATAACAGAACAGCAAAACCAAGTCATAAAACCCCATCACAAACTTTTATTGGAAGTGCTTCAAAGAGGAGCAATAGTAACTAGCACATGTAAAGAATCCCAATGGAAAACATCTCCTAAATAAATGAAAAGGAGGCACCATTAAAGTAGTTGAAAACTAGAAACTAACACCAAACAACAAAAATAACAATAATCACTTCTTATTTTACTAAGTGAGATCGACTACATGTATCAGAAGATACCATAAAGTTCTATTGTAAATTATATCCACGGAAAAATCATTGACCTCAAAGTCATTCTTAATAGTTTTTGGCTTTTCTACCAATTGGAATACTTATTATCTCATCTACTATCTTTACTACATAATCTATAGGTTTGCTCGACACGTGTCTAGAGCCCTAGACTGCCTAAGTTGAGATTCAACATTTTTTTCAATACAGTATAATATGAGGATGATTTGCATGGAAACTAAAATTGTATACCTCATTTTGTATTGTTCGCAAGAGGGTAGTTGTGCAAACATTAATGCATGTTGATAGGAGTACTTAAAAAACAATTGAAGTGTTGAAAAAAAATGACACACCCAAGATGAATATTGTTGGCTATAAATGAAGGAAAATAAGTGTACTACACCTCAGAATCCAAGATATATGAAAAGAAAGATCAAGTTTGGTGTAGCCTATGCTCGGAATCCAATACATGAAAAGTGGGGTATACCTGAATTTAATGCATTTACTACTTCCACATGGTGCTCTTTCTTCTGAAAGCAGCAATAATGAAGGGTGGCCTAAGACTAAGTCCTTTCCTTCTGAAAGAAAAGTTATGAGGGAATTGTACAGTTATGATTATGAATATGATTCTTATGAACAAAAGAACCAAAACCAAGCATAAAAAAAGTAATGTGCTTTCCTTACTTTGGATGCTATTTATTTCAGGTCATGTTCAAGTATACATCAGATAGATAATTTTCAACTGGGGTGGTTTCAGATTCAAATCTTTACAAAGAATGCTTCTCTGCTTCAGTTAAGAAAATGGATATTGATGAAAAATTAATATAGTTATTTTAGGTAACAATTCTCAACCAAAAATAAAAATGGAATATAAGTTGTGAAGCACAGAAGACAAAGTAATACAAACATATGAGTGATGGGCCATGCTGGTGTGTTTCTGATATGAATCTAACAAGCTATGAGGTGCAATATGGTGGTCCCACA
Organism: Medicago truncatula; assembly: GCF_003473485.1. Classification (NCBI taxonomy): domain Eukaryota; kingdom Viridiplantae; phylum Streptophyta; class Magnoliopsida; order Fabales; family Fabaceae; genus Medicago; species Medicago truncatula. The sequence continues at coordinate 37,494,016 of NC_053044.1, forward strand.
ATGAATGTCTACATCTATCTATCCTTCAATTTTCACTTTCTCATTTTTGCATTACTTGAGTGATGGGTCATTGAAAGTATTTAGACTTGAGATTAAGACTTGTGTGTTTTAATAGCTAATGAAAACTTCATGTTGCCAAATATGTGTTGTGTTCCTCCTATCTATCTATCTTAGTCCTTCATTTGGCTTTTGATTATTTGAGAGAGTGAGCTTTCTTAATTCTTGTTTCTAACTTTGAGAAAAGGACAGAAGTTGATTAGAGTCACATTTTGGTCCCTAATTTAATCCATAACTAGTAAGTAAATTAATAAGTAGTTTGCATATGTACAACTGCATTGATGTTCTTAAATATATGTAAATTTTAGGGATCAATTAAATAGAAAACATATAAAATAAAAGCAAATTCAAAAAATAAAAAATGATTGGAAAATTTAACAAGTTGCGTTGTAAATGAGTAACACTATACATTGGACACTAGGGAGTTGGACAACTCAACTGGTTTTGAGTTGTTTAATTATACTTGATTAATTCTTTAAATTTTGTTTGTCCCTTGTAGGTTTTTAAGTTTTATTACGTGTAGACTTTATCCTTTTTAACATATTCTATTACAAAAATACATAGATATTTGTTACGTTACTAATGTGACAAAAACGAAGTTGACCATTACTTATCATTCGTCACCCATTTTCATTTCTTCCTTGTACCTCTTGCCCATTTTAAATATAAAGATCGTGCGAGAGAAAAGTTAAATTGGTTTCCACTAAAATGGGCAAGAGTTACGCATAAGAGATGAAAAAGTGACCACGTCAATAACATACCAACTCACGCGTGTATTTTTGTAATGTAATTGATGTCCTAGAGACATTGGTTGGTTAGCATTTCCCATTTATAATATATGTGTAAAAAATAATAATGTGGTACACATAATGAGATTTTAAAAAGACATGAAAAAAGAAAAAAAAAAAAGCTAAACACGCTGAATATAAAAAAGAAAAAGCTTCTTTAAGATGTGAAAAGAGATGAAAAAGAAGTGAAGAAAAAGAAAGAAAGAATTCAAGTGGTAAAGAAAGTGTTGTCATTATCCTTATCAAACCACTAATAGGAGAGCACTAGCATGGCACAGTCATAAAAATGTTTTTCTATGTTAAGATAACAAACCAATGTGGTAAATTGCATGGGCAGATATTGACAACAATAATCATACATACTTTGTCCTTGGAACTTGGGTTGGCAGCTTATCATGCCAATACAATGACAGCCTGTCACTGCATATTAGAAGCACACAATGCTTATTTTCCTATGGCCTCCACATGCATCTTCTTGGGGATGAATGAACTCTATTTGGGTGATTTCATGGCAAGCATGATGTACTCATCTCTTCTGTCCCAATCGTAAAAGTTGAAATTTTAATATCATTATGATTATGATCGATAGGTTGAATAAATAAATAAGGATTGAAGGTTGCCATGATTTATTCATCTCTTCTGTGCAAATGCACACTTGGACAAAACAAAATTTTATTGTTCATAGTACACAGTAACTTTTTGGAATGGAATGATACCGCGCATACTTTTTAACACATATTTTTCAACGCGTTCATTTTGATTGGTTAAAACTTATTACATCAAAATGAATTCGTGATTTGATAGGATTAATATGAATTTTAATCACTTGATTTGGATTTGCATAAATTAAATTTAACCCATATTTATCAACAACTTTTAACACAATTTGGATGGTTAAAAATCAATATTTATTTATATTTTCACTTTAGCACAAACTCTAGAGTACAGCTAGGAGTGAGAATCTTGTCAAAAAAAACTAGGAGTGAGAATAGGCCAGATTGATCGACAAAGATCTACTACATCGAAACCTCGTATCATTTTTTTTTAATAATAGAGAAGACTATGAATTTTCATAAGTTTATTTAGCTAAAAAAGTCATGCTACAAATCATAAAAAAGTCTTTTAGATTTGCAATATTTACTTAAGTAAATATGAATACTATTTATTATTATTATTATTATTATTATTATATTATATTTTGTACTTTTGATTAAATTATAAATTTGTTAAATTTTTCGATGATTTAAGTTTATTAGTCTATAGTATTATAAATTATAATTGAAATATGATATCATATATAGTAAAATTCTCTAAAATGTCATGTTAAATATTAAAAGGGAGTTTGATATCATTGGTTTATTAGTTTGTTAACTTATTTAAACATTGATCATATTACTTATTTAAATAAATTAATATCAAATAAAATATTAAACAAACTAACAAGTCGTATCAATCTTTTTTCTTAAAAAAAGGTCATATTAGACTTTCAAAAGGTTTGGCTCATAAAAATTAAGTTTATGACATGAAATATTTATGCTTTAAACTTTTTGACATACCAGATTTAGATCTCGTAAAGTTTAACTCGACCTAACTTATTTCCACCACTAAATAAGACAACTTTGAAAAGAAAAGAAATAACAAGATTTAGTGCATTATTGTAGGAGGGGTGGAGTGGGGGCAGTGGCGTTGTCAGGACCCTGGGTCAGGGGGTTCAAACCTTTGTAATATAATTAATAATTATAATAATATATTAAAAAATAATACATTCGAAAAATTACATTGTACTAAATTTAAGTTGTACTAAAAAATTTGCAAAGATATTCTACAATTGTCATCTAAGCAATTTTATGTTATGAATGTGTGGAATAATCAATTTTTTTTTATCAAATTTATCAAACACGTCTCTATCAATATAAGTAATGAGACAATCTTTATCTATTCATCCTTAATTTGACTATGAATAGAAATTGTTTTATAATACTAATAAAATATAAAATTTTACTTTTCCTATTAACATATATAAAATTAATTATCTTTTAAATTTATGTATAATTGTCAATATGATTTATGTAATTTATGATGGATGGAGGGTTAAATTTTAGGTGCAAAAGTAGTACTAACAACTCACGTTAGTTAAGCAAGCAAAAAGCTAGGTAGGTGCAGGAAAAAGCTTTGAACTCAATAGAAAATGTTTAATGTCAGCCTTAAATAAATTGAAAGAGTCAATAGATATGTACACTACACCATGTTATTGGACAGTATGCTCCAACGTGTGCAACTTTACCGTTACAAAGAGAGAGTTGGTGCAAGCCTTATATTTAAGGGGGTTCAACATGGAAGAAACCCAAAATAATAGGAGTAAATTAAAGGGTTGAGGGGGTTCAGCTGCATCTGGCTCCGCCCCTGAGTGGGGGTATAAAGGTTGAAGAATTTGGCAACCAAAGTGGTTATAAAATTGGACCAAATATTTTTTTGTACAAAATTGGACAAACTTTAATAACATAATTACTTTTTCCACCTTCTCACACGCCCTAATTTTTTTTACATAAATGTTTATGGGGTTTCGGACTATATAATCTGAATACAGTTTGAATGTGTTTGAATTATATAATCAGAAATATGCTTATACATAAGCGGCAATCAGAATCTTTTTCATTTCAGCCGTTGCGAATTTCACTTTTAAAAATAACAAAAAACAAAGTAAGAAATCAAATAAATCTAATGAAAAAAAAATTGGATTTTTATGAGAATACGAAAAAAAATTAAAAATGAAAAATGAGTATAAATGATGGAATTTTGGATTTTGGGGGGCGGAGTCACGTAAGAAGTCCCTTCTACGAAAGTCTTGATCCATGATTTTTTTTTTCTAGCAAAATTTTTGAGCGATCTGATAAAGTAGCCCAAAATCCATATTTTTTACTAATAGCAGATAACAATGATCTAAAACAAAAGGATAAGAGTTAGAAAAATTAATATGATCCTTAAACTAGCTATCCATGTTACAAACAGACTCAAAATTTATGTTGATACAATTCGGATTATATAATCCGAATTGTTTTTTCCCATGAATAAGGATGTTTATGAGGTGTACGAATTCTATAATCTGGAAAAAGAAAAAGAAAAAAAAAAGGACACACCCTATTTTTTTAAGTTTTCAGATTATAAAACTCGAATTGGTGAAAAAACTCATTTTTCCATCCGATAACAAAGGAAAATCTTAATTCATAATATAAAATCCGAAAGCCACATAGACATTTTCATAAAAATTATGGCACGCGGAAAATTGATAGGGTGAGAAAAGTAATAGTCCTTTAATAATGGACTCAAATGCATTAGGGCCGTTTGAAATTTATACAATGTGGCCACTTTTCCACATTATTTTGCTAAGATGAAATTTTTTAGTGAAGTTTGCTATGATGAAATAAAGAGTTTAATTGTGGTAGGTTGACGGTCTAAAACTGTTTTGTACACACAATCAATTAAAACACAAGTAATTGCCACGTCAACTGTTTTAAAAACAATTAAACTAAATTAAAATTAATAAAAAGAAATAGATAATAATCGTGATACGCATATGTTTACTACCTTCCACCATCTCTCTATCATATTCTTCTCCCAAGAACTCTGCTATATTGTTTTCCCCTAACACAAACTCAAGTGCAGTTTTTCGAAAGAAAACAAAATACATAGATAAATCCATGCTCTGTAATGGAAGATTGAACATTTTTATGGAAAGAAAAAAAAGTTGCTTACTTCGCAGAAAGGTTCTTGTGCCCTATCAATAGTCTTTTAATTTCTTTGTGCTGCCTTCTTCCTTCTATCAGTTGAAGTTTCATTGGCGCTCCTAAAAATGACATCGGGTAAAAATTTGATTGATTATTTTGCTAAGATGAATATTTTTGGTGAAGTTTGCTATGATGAAATAAATGGTATGCTTGGTAGAAAAGATATGATATTGAGCTAGATAATAATAGGATACGGTAAAGATAAAATTACACTGATATTATTAAATATTTGATGTACATATTATTAGAATCAATTATGTTTATTGTATATTTATTAGACATTATTGTATATTCATTAGGTATTCATTAGTTTCTATATCAGAATCAGAAACAATTATATATCTATCACAATTGTATATTCATTTTTCTTTGCAGATTTGTCATCATTCCTTTGGCATGATCGTTTGGGTCATCCGGGAGAAAATGTTTTAAATTCTCTTAGGCAAAATAAGTTGATTGAATGTAATAACTCTAGAAAATTACATTCTCATATTTGTCATTCATGTCCTCTTGGTAAACATGTTAAATTGTCTTTCATGAATTCTCATAATAGAAGTTTGTTGCCATTTGATATTTTACATAGTGATGTATGGACCTCTCCTATTTTAAGTTCAGTTGGTCACAAATATTATGTTCTTTTCTTGGATAATTATTCAAATTTTTTGTGGACTTTTCCAATGTCACATAAATCCCAAGTTTATCCAATTTTTGAAAAACTAAGAGCACACATCAACACACAATTTCAAAGAGAAATTAAAACAATTCAATGTGACAACGGCGGTGAATATGTCAATAGTAATTTTCAAAAAATGTGTGAAGCTAATGGAATTGTTTTTCGTTTGTCTTGTCCTTACACATCTTCTCAAAATGGTAAATCTGAACGAAAAATACGGTCCATTAACAATATTATTCGAACTTTATTAATTCACGCGTCATTACCATCTTCATTTTGGCACCATGCTTTAGAAATGGCAACATATCTCATGAATATTTTACCAAGCAAAACTATTGATTTTGAGTCACCTCTTAAAATGTTGTATCACAAAGATCCTTCTTACAATCACTTACGAGTGTTTGGTTGTTTATGTTTTCCTCTCTTTCCTTCATCAAAAATACACAAACTTCAACCTCGTTCCACAAAATGTGTGTTTCTTGCGTATCCGTCAAATCATCGAGGCTATAAATGTTTAGATTTATTGTCAAATAAAATTATTATTTGTCGTCATGTCTTATTTGATGAAAATACTTTCCCATATGCAAAGCTGCACATTCCTCAACCTAATACATACACTTTCCTAGACAATGAGTTGTCCCCTTATATTATACAACATCTAATGGACCAAACCCAAACTAGCCCACCTGATCCTCAACTGGCTCATCAGCCAAACCAAATCACTTCTCCTTGTCCAAACTCACCAAATATCACCTCACCTCCACAATCTAACCCCACTAGTCCCATCCAACAAAATCTTCCTCCCATATTTCAACCAACTTTACAAGCTAACACAAAACCTATCACTAGGAGTCAACATGGGATTTTTAAACCAAACCAAAAATATTATGGTTTGCACACCCATGTTACAAAATCCCCTCTACCTAGGAACCCTGTGTCTACACTTAAAGACCCAAATTGGAAAATGGTCATGGATGATGAATATAATGCTCTAATTAAAAATAGGACGTGGGACCTAGTACCTCGACCACCTGATGTTAATGTTATTCGGTCCATGTGGATTTTTAGACATAAAGAAAAATCTGACGGTACTTTTGAGAGGCATAAAGCCCGACTTGTAGGTGATGGTGCAGGTCAACAGGTTGGCATTGACTATGGAGAAACTTTTAGCCCAGTTGTAAAACCAGCTACTATTCGCACAGTTCTCAGCATTGCTACATCCAGATCTTGGCAAATTCATCAGTTGGATGTCAAGAATGCTTTTCTTCATGGTGAATTGAAAGAAACAGTGTACATGCACCAACCTTTGGGATTTAAAGATCCTGAAAACCCCCATCATGTATGCCTTCTTCGCAAATCACTCTATGGGCTTAAACAAGCTCCTCGAGCTTGGTGTAAGCGATTTGCCGACTACGTGTCATCTATTGGTTTTTCTCAAAGCAAATGTGATCACTCTCTTTTCATGTACAAGAAAAACACTCATATGGCATATATTTTACTCTAGGTTGATGATATTATTCTCGCCACGTCCTCAGATGATTTGCGACAATCTATCATCTCACTACTCAGTTCTGAATTCGCTATGAAAGATTTGGGACCCTTAAGTTACTTCTTGGGAATTGCAGTCACTCGTCACCAACAAGGGTTGTTTCTCTCACAAAAGAAGTATGCTGAAGAAATTCTTGCACGTGCTGGAATGTCCTCTTGTAAGCCGTGTCTAACCCCAGTTGATACGAAACGGAAAATGAGTGCCACAACTAGTAATCCATGTAAGGATCCATCTCTCTATCGTAGTCTGGCAGGAGCTCTTCAATATCTCACCTTCACTCGTCCTGATATCTCCTATGCAGTACAACAAATATGTCTCTTTATGCATAATCTGATGGAAGACCACATGAATGCTCTTCGACGTATCTTGCGCTACATTCAAGGCACAAGCCAATATGGTTTGCATCTTTATCATTCATCCACTACTTCCTTAATTTCATATACAAATGCTGATTGAGGTGGGTGCCCCGACACCAGACGGTCTACTTCTGGATACTGTGTCTTTCTTGGAGATAACCTGATATCTTGGTCATCTAAACGGCAGCCCACCTTATCCCGATCTAGTGCCGAAGCCGAATACTGTGGAGTTGCCAATATGGTCTCTGAATCATGTTGGCTACACAATCTTCTCCTTGAATTACAGTGTTCTATTCACAAAGCAACCATGGTTTATTGTGATAATGTCAGTGCAATTTATCTCTCTGGTAACCCGGTCCAACATCAAAGAACAAAACATATTGAGATGGATATTCATTTTGTTCGCGAAAAGGTGTCTCGTGGCCAAGTCCGAGTTCTGCACGTACCATCACGATATCAAATTGCAGACGTTTTCACAAAAGGTCTTCCCTTGATATTATTCCAAGATTTCCGTGACAGCCTCAGCATTCGTCCACCTCCCGCTTCGACTGCGGGGGAGTATTAGAATCAATTATGTTTATTGTATATTCATTAGGCATTACTATTAGAATCAATTATGTTTATTGTATATTGATTAAGCATTCATTAGTTTCTATATCAGAATCAGAAACAATTGTATATCTATCACAATTCTCATCAATAATAATCAGGGGTATGCCTAATGAATATACAATAAACATAATTGATTCTAATACATATGATAATAAATCGGATAATATTATATTATCATATTTTCCTATACGACATGATATATATATTATGTTTAAATAATAAATTAGTATCTCTCCAAAAAAAAAAAATTAGTCATATGAAACACTACCATATATATATTTTCTTCCTGCTTTCAAAAAAATAAATAAACAAATATATATGTATATATGTATATTCTTAAATTACAAATAATACTAAAATAACTAAATAAACAATTTAATTTTTTTAATATTAGTAAATAAACAATTGTATTACATATGTTAGATAAACTAAAGGCTTAATTGATCTGCCGGTCCCTTAACTTATTTCTTTTATTCAATTTGGTCCCATAAATCTTAACTGTCGCAAACACATCCCTTAACTCACCTTTTGTTAATCAATGTGATCCCCTCAAAAAGGAGATCGTTGGATAAGGGAAATCTACCAGATCTTATGGTGTATCACACCCACCTGATTGACTTACTTTCTTCATCTTCTTCATTCTTCATCATCTTCATTCAACCTTCATCAATCATCATAAAATAAAATAAAAAATCATTCTTCTGCGCTTCAAAACACCTGACACTTTTTTTTCTTCATATTCACAGTCAAATTCCAAAACGCACAACATCGCAATATATAACTTAGAGCTCAACTTTTGGGATGATTTTTCAATACCCATCAAAAGAATCGTGATTTCTCAAAACCGGATACCTAAATTCAAACCCAGAAAACCAAAATAAGAAATCTAAATCCAAATTGGAATGAATCTGAAAAGGAAAAAAAATGAATCGCAACAGAAAATGGATTTGATATGAAGGGATCCAGGAATGAAGAAGACGAAGGTGAACAAAACTTAGAGTTTAGATTTCTTAATTAAATTGAAAATATGGGTTTGATTTTCAAGAATTTGTTTATAAGAAAGAAGGAAGAAATTCATCATATCTGCGAATGCGTTACTGCTAGTTGGGGTTTTTGAGATCGCCGTCGACGCCGACGAAGATAGCCATGGGTCACTCATTTGAAACTCTCACCCCAAGACCTATGGTCCTGGTTCTCGCAATTGCGGTGTGTGTGGAAACTCTCATGGATTGATTAAAAACATCCAAGCTGCAAAACGATGCCAGGATGATTTTAGTTATTGAAGAACTTATAATTTTGTTCAGGCAATTATCAAACCTAAGTTGTTAGACTAAAAACATATTTAGTTCCTACTTGGTTGTGGAGTTATTTTTTTTCTCTTTATCCATCACTATAATTATAAATTGATTATATGATTTTTGATGGAGTTGAAATGATGAGTTTTTTAAAGAGAAAAAGTGGATGGATTTTTCTAAGTTTTGATTGAGTTTTTGTATGAAGATGATATAGAACAAATGAAGAGCAGAAAAATTTGTGCAGTGATTTATTAAAAAAAAAAAAAGGAGTGTTATTTTATTTTACGAAGATGATGAAGGTTGAATGAAGATGATGAAGATGAAGAAAGTAAATCAATCAGGTGTTGGTGATACACCATAAGATCTGGTAGACTTCCCTAATTGAACGATCTCCTTTTTGAGGGGATCACATTGATTAACGAAAGATGAGTTAAAGGATGTGTTTGCGACATTTATGACTTATGGGACCAAATTGAATAAAAGAAATAACTTAAGGGACCGACAAATCAATTAAGCCTAAACTAAATAAAGATACCACATATGTGTTATCTTAAATGAAATTTTTCTATGACATAATTGATAAGACTTTAAAATTTCATTAGTACAATAATTCAACTATTTATAATTTATTAAATTAATAAAAGAATAAATATTTTTTATTTTGAAAAATATATTTATTCTTTATTAATTTATCTATGTTGTCGAATTAAAGATGTAATTGTCAAACCATAAACTGTGACAATGTCTGAACAAAGTTAGTTGTACAAATTGTGAGTCGTTGGATAAATAAAGCTCATGCTTCTTTTTTATTTATATTCACATATCTTGTAGCATTTGATGGCTCAATTTTAAATATCACCGAGTCCATCTAACTACATGTTTGGATTGTCGATGAGTTTGACAAAATCACGATGCATCGTTATAATTTTGAATAAACTACATTTTAAAACTTCAACAAAATCATGGTGTCACCAAACTCACTATCAATCCACACATTCACTGAGAAGCAATAACGAGTTAAGAAAAGCTAGAATCTATGGATAATTTATTTTCACCAGATATCTGCATTTTAGAACATACCTGCTTCGCAACATAGTCCATGACCTGAGCTGCAGTGATGTTGCTTCCTGGCTTTCTTACCACAAAAGCCATTGGAATTTGCCGTACATCTTCATCAGGATACCTGGTCCCCAAAAGATTAGTCGTAGATTTAATGAACCTTCTTAATATTAGACAGGCATGTACTATGCTAAATAACAATATACATTAAATAACAATTTAACACAAAAGATAACAAATGAATTGAAAACAACTTCTGATTTGCTTTTGAACACACACATACTGAGACGAATGATTGATTAAAGCAGTAGATACATACGGGACTACTGCAGCATCAGCAATTTCAGGATTGGTATGAAGTATGTGCTCTAATTCAGCTGGGGGAACCTGAAAAAAAGCAAGGAAATGTAAATATAGAAAATGATATCTTCAAAAATATTTGTCCCTTCACAATGCATCGCCTGATAAGCTTTGTATTAGATCAATTCCTTTAGTCTATCGTAACAGTGTGATTCTTGATGAGTATTGATTTCCAAACCTTTCTTGCACTGATACAACAATGTTCTTAAAAAAAGTTCCATATTAATAGACTAAACAAGTAAACAAATGGAATATCAATTAATTAATTGGCACAAACTTTTCTAGAAATGATACAGAATAAATTAAATACTAATAAGTAAACAACTTACTTTCCTTCAAAAAAAAAAGTAAACAACTTACTTGTATATAAAATATTAAAATTGAAATTATCAGAGAAAGTCTTGGCCACAACAAATATCAACAATGATGTTTGTAGATCAACGGCTGCTATGAGGATAGAGGAGGTTTTGAGACTATTGATTCTGAAAACTGCTTTCGCGGGGCTGTGGCATTAAGTTTATTTTAATAATTTATTTACTTTCAAATTTTAAATATAATTGAGAATCAGTGGATTGGATACAATGATTCTTTAATTTAACACATGTTCGTCACATTATATAGCAGCACTGATTTTAAATAGGCAATGACACGTGATAGATTTTGATTGGGGACAAAGGCATGTGCTTTGACGCCAAGGCACTGCAGTGCCCATGTTCTATAAGGTATCTTGAACAGAAACTGAAAATGCCTGTATTATATGTCTGAACTCATTCAAGTTCAATGGCCAATACTAACCCCACTCTAACACAGTCACACTCCAATAACACCATCGATCTAAACACCGGTTACTGTTCTCTTTCTAGAACCTTCCATAGCCTCCGTCCAATCGCCCCTCTTCCTCCACCCTCCCAACCTCTCTCCCTCACCGAATATGCACTCTCTCTCCTCTCCACCACCACTGCCGTGTCCAACAACACCACCGCCCTCATCGACGCCACCACCGACCACCATCTCACTTACCCAACCTTCCTCCGCCAAATCAAATCCCTCTCTTCATTCCTCCAATCACACACTACTCTATCCAAAGGCCACGTCGCTCTCATCCTCATCCCTTCTTCCATACATGTCCCCGTACTCTATTTCTCCCTCCTCTCCCTCGGCGTCACCATCGCTCCTGCCAATCCACTCTCTTCACCTTCAGAGTTATCTCATCTCGTTCATCTCATCAATCCCGTCATCGCATTCTCCACCTCCTCAACTGCAACAAAAATCCCTAAACTACCCCTCGGCACAGTCATCTTTGATTCTCCTTCTTTTCTTTCCGTGCTCAATTCCACCATTGATACTGATACCGAACTTCGCCCTGTTGAAACAAGTCAATCAGACACAGCAGCTATCCTCTTCTCATCCGGAACAACCGGACGAGTCAAAGGAGTATTATTAACTCATCGTAACTTCATCGCTTTAATTGGAGGATTTTGTTTCCTAAGGCACGGGATTGAAGATCATGAACCGCATCGGGTGTCGTTTTTTCCGCTTCCGCTTTTTCATGTAATTGGATTTTTTATGATGGTGAGAACTATGGCTATGGGGGAGACGTTGGTGTTGATGCAGAGGTTTGACTTTGGAGGGATGTTGAAGGCGGTTGAGAAGTATAGGATTACACATATGCCAGTTTCGCCGCCGTTGATTACGGCCTTTACTAAGTCGGAGTTGGTGAAGAAATACGATGTTAGTTCGATTCGATCGTTAGGATGCGGTGGTGCGCCGCTAGCAAAGGAGGTTGCGGAGAGTTTCAAAGCTAAATTCCCCAATATGGAAATTGTGCAGGTTACAATTACCTCTTTATCTTATCATTACTGTTATTGTTGTTATTCTTAGAAAATGAGATATGCATGCATAATTTCAGTATAATAAAATAAAGGTTAAAGTACACTTTCCCCCCTTAAAATTAATTTTTAAATTAAATAAATTAAAAAATTAGAAGAAAAAAAAAATCCAAAACTCTTTTTCATGTTCATATCTATCTTCATCTCTTCCAATCTAACCCAAACAAACAAAAATTACTGATACTAGTGGTTCTACTATTTTAATTTAGGTTGTTAATTTTTTGGATTTTGAATTGAGTCGGTTGGTAATTTTTGTTTGTTTGGGTTGGATTGGAAGAGATGAAGATAGACTTGAACATGAAGAAGAGTTTTGGGTTTTTTTTCTTCTGATTTTTTAATTCTTTTTTAAATTTATTTAATTTAAAAATTGATTTTTTGGTTTTTAAATATTTTAATTAATTAATTACACACGTGGCCTGTCACGTAGGCGTTGAATAAATCAAAATTGACCAAAAGGACCAAAGATGCAAATGAGCTAAATTTTAGGGGACCAAAATTGTAGTGTTTGTACCTAGGGGGTCAAAATTGCAAGTTTTTGAAAGTTAAGGGGAAAAATGTACTTTACCCTAAAATCAATGAAAATCAATTTTAATAGTAATAGTTTTCTTTCTTGACGGTGTTGTCTGTTGTCAACTTGTCATTGGATATAGTAACGTTTTGGTCAAATACATCTAAAGGTCCTTTAAGTTTTTCGTTTTTTTCAAAGTGGTCCTTTAAGTTTTCAAAAGTCCCAAACAAGTCATTTTAGAGGATGATGATGATGATTCAGATGATAGCAACAAAAAGCATTATCCACCATTTGACATGCCTAAAAATATGGCTGATTTTAAGTGGGTGTTAGGAGTCAGATTTGGTACCAACAGTGAGTTCAAGTAAGCAATTATCAACTATGCTATCTACAATGCGAGACTAAAAGGACTTGTTTGAGACTTTTGAAACTTAAGGACCACTTTAGAAAAAACGAAAAACTTAAAGGACCTTAGATGTATTTGACCTAACGTTTTTCACAAACAATAAAGAATCTTGTACTAGTATTGACTTTCAACGTGGCTCATATCATGCCTTAATTTAAGTTTGGCTTAAGTGCAGTTTTACCCCTACTATTTTGATTGAATTTGGATTTTGCTCCCCCCCTATTTTAAAACTCGGAATTTTACCACCCTGTTTCATGTTTTTCAGGATTTTGCCCCCTCCCCCTGCTTTATCCACATAATTAATTATTTATATTAATTTTTTTAATGAAAAAATAAAAATAAAACCAGAAAAATACTAAAAAAAATGAATAAAAAATACTAGAAAAAAAAATGCATAAAACTAGTATGATCTCTAAAAATAAAATAAAAAACTAGTATGAAAATAGCAAATATTTAGAGGTGCAACTACTTTTTTCATGTATTTTTAATTGAATTTTCGTTGTTTTTCTATTTTTTTGTTTTTTTATCTTTGCCTTCTCTTGTTTTTTTTTTTGACCGAATTAATATTTTCTAATCGTTTCTTTATTTTTCTAATATTTTTTGGTTCTTTATTTTAAAATAGAGGGCAAAATCCTGAAAAACGTAAAACAGAGGGGGTAAAATTCCGAGTTTTAAAATTAGGGGGGCAAAATCCAGATTCAATCAAAATAGAGGAGGTAAAATTTCGAGTTTTAAAATAGAGGAGGCAAAATCCAAATTCAATCAAAATAGGGGGATAAAACTGCATTTAAGCCTTTAAGTTTCATTTGGGAAGGATAAACGTCTTGAGTTTTTCTTTTTAATTTTTTGGACGAAAAGTCTTGAGTTTTTATTATCATCACTATTTTTCAATAATGACTTAGAAGTATTATCACTAGGTTGAAAATAAACTTTGTATAATCAATGATGAGTTACGTATAAAATGAACATGTGAAAATATTGGTTTAAAATGGACCAGTTTTTTGTACCATTGAATCATATGAACCCACCAAACTTTATTATGGTCATTAAACATTAAATTTCACACATATAACCTATCACTCTCATTTACTCTCTCTATTCCTTATCTTCCAGATTTCCAGAGAGGCAGCAGTAAAGCCTCATGAGTTTATTATTTTAATTATTTTAGAGTTGATGGGTTCGAATATCACGATTTTAAAAGTCTAACGTTAATTAATCAAATAGTAATAAACAAGATTAGATAAAATAATTATAAAAAAAAACTCATAGACCGTGAAATTTTAATTACCCTCTCAATACTCACAACACAAGTGACAAACTCAAGGTTGTGCTACCATAGAGGGTTATATCTCTGTTTTCTATGGCTTTGTGTTATCATTTTGGCACATGCTTGGTAATATGGTAAGCTTTTTTTGAGTTTTGAATTTTCTCACTCTAAAAGAAAAAGATGAAACTTGCTTTAGCCTTGCAAATGGCGTTTCTATAATATAGAGAAGTAGTGGCAGGGATTGGGAGCTTGGGTCAGCCATCTGCAGTAGAAAATTAGAATATGATATGATTTTGGGTTTTTTGGGAGTTGAGAATGTGAATGGAGCGAGCTCTTTGTAGTTCTTACAATTTGATGATCAGTATTTAGCATTGAAACACTTTGAAAGAGAAAGAGAAAGCTTGCAATGATAGAGAGATGAAGTTGATGGATTGTATTTGATGCAGATTTAATCTAATGGTTGAAAAAAAATTAGTCCATATTAGACCAAAGAGCAATGATATTTGTACATCCATTCCATGACAACTTTAGTGACAACTTTGTTTTTCTCTCTTCTTATTGGTCAAAAACAATAGAGAGAGAAAAAGGAAGAGAGAGGATAAGACCATCATGTAAGTATGAGAAAGAAAGTTGGACAAAAGTTGTCACAAATTGATTGTACAAATATCATTTCTCTAGACCAAATCCCCAAAGATCCAAGCTAAATGGCACCTCAATGATGATTGACTGGATTCTCCCGATGATAAGTGAATGGAAGATTTTGATTAGACTACTTTGCCTCATGTGAAAAAATCAAAAGGAGGGGATCCTGTTCTCTTGGTTTAACGTAACTAATATAATAAGGATGCCATGAGTTTAATTCATCCAATAACAATTACTACCTCCGTCCTTAAATTTAGGAGCATTTTGCCAAAATTACAGAGATTAAAAAAGTTGGTTGTAGTATTAAATTTGTATATAATTATTATTGTTTTTACAATTTTATCCTTAAGAGATAGAGTTAATTTATGTTTTCAACATAATATTTATTGTTGATTGAAGAAAAAGATGCAAAATAAATAAGGGTATGTTAGTAAAGAAATAATTGATGTACTTGAAAATACCAAAGGAGTCTTATAAAAAGAGACAATTTTTTTTTAAAAGAGTCTTATAAATAGGGACGGAGGTACTACTTAATACTACAATTTCAAAAAATCACAATGGATTATTTATACTTTATTGTCCACTAAATTGCATCGTACCACTGAGTCATAATTCAATTGTTAAATGCTAAAGTCGTTAGGTTGAATATTCAGAGTGTCGTAGATTAGAACTTACTCCCTCCGGTCTCAAATGTAGGGTAAAAAACAAAAAAAAATTGTAGTCTCAAATGTAAGAAAAAGTATAGTAAAAATAACCTAATAAATGTTACTATTCCAATTTTACCCCATCTCCATGAGTTCAAGAGTCACTTTCATTAATTATTACTAAAACATGACAAGGGCAAAATTGAAAAGTTGTACTTTTTTAACATGACTTCAATGTAATCAATTCATTTTCTTAAGTGGTGTGTTTTTTTTTTCCCAACATTTGAGACCGGAGGGAGTAAAATCTTTCATTTATGTGAGTTTGAGTGGTATTTACCACTCCTCCGGTATATAATACTCCATCCGTCCTAAAATATAAGCAAAAAAATCTCATTTTCTTTGTCTCAAAATATAAGCAAAAAAAACCATTTTTTATGCTATTTTTATGTTTTTTCAAACAAATCATCTTTTCCAATGAGAATTTGTTCTCCTTTTTATTTTCTCTATAATTTTTAACCAATGAGAATTATTTTTACATCTTTCCATAAAACTTATTTCAAGGAGAACACAAAAAATTATACCTCAAATCACTAAGTATTAGTTTTCTTAATAAGTGTGAATTAGTGTTTTTTGCTTATAAATTAGGACGAAGGGAGTAAAGTTGAATAAAGATTCATTTCAATCTGGTATAATTTTCTTGCAAACCAACTCATTCTCCGATAACCATATGTCCTAGCTCAATCAAATATATTCTTTTATTTGTTTGTTTTTTTATTGATGTATTGTTTACTTATAGGGATATGGTCTGACTGAAAGTGGAGGAGCGGTAGCAAGAATGATAGGTTATGATGAAGCTAAGCGCCACGGTTCTGTGGGTCGACTAGCAGAAAATATGGAAGCCAAGATAGTTGACCCTGTTACTGTTGAGGCATTATCTCCTGGTTATAAAGGGGAGCTTTGGTTGCGAGGACCAACAATCATGAAAGGTGATTAATAAACTTCTCCATATTTATGGGAACCATTGCATTTGCATAATGTTAGGCAGTGAAAATGTGCACTAAAACCAAAGATTTGCTATGTTCATGAAGTTGTAAAATGGAATTATAGATAGAGTTGTGAAAGTTGCAAGTAAGCTGACAACGAGTTAAATAATGATAATATTAGTGGACAGATTCATGTATTCAATGAATAAGTCTATCACTTTAGTTCATTAATTAGAGTTCATCTCTGTTCACTCCTTGTCACCCATCTATTACATACGATTGCTAACAAGATATACCAATTTTTTTGTTAAGCTGTATATACAACTTCCAAGTTGAGTGATGTTTTTGACCAAATGTAGTTCATATAGCTTGAGATATATAATTGTGTCTGTTTATTATGGTGCCAGTGCAGGTTATGTAGGAGATGACAAGGCGACTGTTGAGACGTTGGATTCAGAGGGATGGCTGAAGACTGGAGATCTTTGTTATTTTGACTCAGATGGTTATCTGTTCATTGTAGATAGACTGAAGGAATTGATCAAATACAAAGCTTATCAGGTGATGCATTGTGAAGTGGACATATATTTTTGAAGATATCATTTGCTATATATTTACATTTCCTTGCTTTTTTTCAGGTTCCCCCAGCTGAATTAGAGCACATACTTCATACCAATCCTGAAATTGCTGATGCTGCAGTAGTCCCGTATGTATCTACTGCTTTAATCAATCAATCGTCTTTGTGCGTGTGTGTTCGAAAGCAAATCAGAAGTTATTTTCAATTCATTTCAATGCTTTTGTTATCTTTTGTGTTAAATTGTTATTTAATGTATATTGTTATTTAGCATAGTACATGCCTGTCTAATATTAAGAAGGTTCATTAAATCTACGACTACTCTTTTGGGGACCAGGTATCCTGATGAAGATGCAGGGCAAATTCCAATGGCTTTTGTGGTAAGAAAGCCGGGAAGCAACATCACTGCAGCTCAGGTCATGGACTATGTTGCGAAGCAGGTGTGTTCTAAAATGCAGATATGTGGTGAAAATGAATTATCCATCGATTCTCGCTTTTCTTAACTTGTTATTGCTTCTTAGTGAATGTGAGGATTGATTGTGAGCTTGGTGACATCATGATTTTGTTGCAGTTTTAGAATGTAGTTTATCCAAAATCATAGCGGTGCATCGTGATTTTGTCAAACTTATCGACAATCCAAATATGTAGTTAGATGAACTCGGTGATATTTGAAATTGAACCATCAAATGCTATAAGATATATGAATATAAATAAAAAAGAAGCATGAGCTTTATTTACCCTCTCCATGGCTCAAAATTTGTACAACTGACTTTGTCTAGACATTGTCACAGTTTATAATTTTACTCTTGTCATGTTTTAATTATGTTCATTATTTTTGCAGGTGACACCGTACAAGAAGATACGACGTGTTTCTTTTATCAACTCTATTCCAAAATCTCCAGCTGGCAAAATTTTAAGAAGGGAATTAGTTGATATTGCTCTAACTAGTGGTTCATCTAAATTGTGATTAATTAAGATAACGATAGAGTCAGAGTTGCACTTGATGCGGTGCGACATTTTCCATAATGTTATAATCCTATTCTAACATGGATAGGGGTTAGAATTTGATCTTACTTAAAATATTAGATGAGATATGGTATCATTCTCATTTGTATAACTGTTCTTTATTAATGGATCAATTTACAGTTAGCTCTCCCATAAGGTCCAAAAATAATAACATAGTCTGATTCGACTTTATGTAGAAGCAGAAGTAGTTTTTGGTGGTAGATCCTAGATGCGTAGGGTCTTATACTTACGGTCTTTAATGGCTAGTGATAATGAAAAATTGCATGTGTTGTGTTGTGTTAGCACAAAATACATGTTTATTGGACATTTAGAATTGTGTGGCGTTTTTTTTAATCCAGTCTAATTTTTTGGTAAAATAATCACCCATAAATCTTCAACTCCGTCAACAAACCCATAAAAATACTCATAACTCACATTATTTTTTATACTCTCATGAACAAAAGATACAATACTTATTATTTTTTTTCTTCCCTCATCTTCTCTCATGTTCAAATTTATTTTTTCGCATTTGTTTTTTTCTTCTAATTTCCTTTCTCTTTTTCCATGACTGAAAGGAACTTGAACATCCTTATATAAAACCGTCACCAACCAACCTTTTTCAACATGTTGTGCCTTCGTTTTAAATTATTTGGATAGAAGAATATATTTTGAGCAACATATAATATATTTGGATAAAATAATATATTTTGGGCAACATATAAGTAAGATGACTAATATATCTAATGTCATAAAAAAAATCTAATGTCATAAGATTTTGTGTGTTTTGTCTTAATATAATATTGTAATCATACTCAATTTAGGATCCCCTAAAGTCTTAGAGTTAAGATGGACTTTTTTGTTAGTTTTTGCATGTAGGCATGGCAATGGGGCGGAGTGGGGACGGATTTTACCTTCTCCGTCCCCATACCTGATTCTCATATACTTACCCGTTACCCTATTCATATCCAACGGGGATGAGAAATTGAATCTCAGCCCCGTCCCCGACGGGTTCGGGTATCCCCGCCCCATCCCCGTATCGAATAATTTTTTTTAATAAAAAATAGAAGTTTTTTTGCATCCTCAAGAACAACGTTGTAAAACATTATCCAACAATATGCTCCCTTTAACATTTGATAGATGGAATGATTTAGTTGATCCTTTAAATATCAATGGTAATTTTTATTAACATGACAATTATCAAACAAAATAACATGACATATCAACATAAAATAATTTTTTACATTTGGGACGGGTATGGGTATGAGTTCGGGGTGGAAACCTATATACTCGTTACCCGTCCCATACCTGTGTTTTGAAATCGGGGAAAACCCATACCCATATCCAAACCCAGTCAAAACGGGAAAAAACCGTCAAATTGGTTTTGGTTCGGGAGGGTAACCGCGGGTATGGGTTTTGTTGCCATGCATGACATTTGTTTAATTTTTATGTTATTTGTTGTTATTGGATGTCATTCGTTTTCATCTTCCTTTTTTTTTATTCAACCTCCATTCTTTCAAACTCTTTCAATATGGTCTTTGGTAAAATATAAAAATAAAAAAAGAAAATGTGTTCAGCTGAGTTAGACAAAAAACATGTTTATTATATATTTTAAAATGATGTGACTTTTTTTAATTAAGTTTAATTTTTTGTTAAAATAATTACCTCAAAATCTACAAATCCTTCAACAAAATCGCAAAATTACGAATCACTCATTCTAATCCCTATACTCTTATGGTCAAAACACTTTATTTATTTATTTTCCTTACCGTTTCTCTCTTGTTTAAATTCATTTTTCACCTTTCATATTTTCTAAGATAAGTATATGTAAAGTAATCTTATAAGCATCTTTGGGTGTGTTTGGTTTGCAAAACAGTAAGTACTGGACAGAACAGTACAACACAAGGCAGAACAGCACAGGACAAATTTTTTATGGTATTGAGTAATTTTTTGTTTTATACGATTTTTGAGGGACAAAATGCTATTTTGGTATTTTAGACAACTTGTACGTGGGACAAAAAATTGTGTTGTGGTTTGGTGAGGGACAAAAATATGAGTTTTTGTCATGTCCCTTGCCTCCAGTTTGTCCTATACCTGAAACAGTTTTACAAATCAAACACTGAACAAATAGAGTTGTTCTGTCCTGTCCTTCATTTTTTAGCAAATATGCGGAGTATCTTATATATATCTGATAAAATATATTTTAAAAATTAAAATAATTAACTTCAATACTTTGTCAGTACGTATCTGCGAGTATCCATAAAGTATCGGTAGTACGTCATCATTTTACGAGTATCCATAAAGTATCGATACCTGATACGAGTACGTCACCATTTTAAAGTATTCGGACTTCATAGTTTATAACTTTATGTGAATGCCAATATATGTCAAAATATAGGTGGTAACCATCAATGGTATACAAATGTTTTTTTTTTTAAAAAAAAAAAAAAAAAGACTATAAAGAATTAAATTAAATATTTCTCTCAATCAGTCGGCCTTATTATAATAGAAAATTGATTAAAAAACTTACCAAAAAAAAAAAGAAAAAATTAACATATTTAACAGTCAACATCATGACATAATCGTGTGTTCTATAACGTATCTTGAACAGAAAGGGCGTGTATGTATCTGTGAACTCTGAACTCATTCAAGTTCAACCACTAGCTCAATGGCCAATACCAACCACACTCTAATGCAGTCACAATCCACCACCATCGACCCAAACACCGGTTACTGTTCTCATTCTAGAACCTTCCACAGCCTCCGTCCAATCGCCCCTCTCCCTCCACCCTCAGAACCTCTCTCCCTAACCGACTATGCACTCTCTCTCCTCTCAACTACCACTGCCGTCTCCAACAACACCACCGCCCTCATCGACGCCGCTACCGATCACCACCTCACTTATCCCACCTTCCTCCGCCAAATCAAATCTCTATCTTCATTCCTTCAATCCCACACTACTCTCTCCAAAGGCCACGTTGCTCTCATCCTCATCCCTTCTTCCATACACGTCCCCGTACTCTATTTCTCCCTCCTCTCCCTCGGCGTCACCATCGCTCCTGCTAACCCACTCTCCTCCCCGTCAGAGTTATCTCATCTCGTTCATCTCATCAATCCCGTCATCGCATTCTCCACTTCCTCAACCGCAACAAAAATCCCTAAACTACCCCTAGGCACTGTCATAACTGATTCTCCTTCTTTTCTTTCCGTGATCAATTCCACCACTGATACTCATACTGAACTTCGCCCGGTTGTAACAAGTCAATCAGATACAGCAGCAATCCTCTTCTCATCCGGAACAACGGGACGAGTCAAAGGAGTATTATTAACTCACGGTAACTTCATAGCTTTAATCGGAGGATTCTGTTTCATGAAGCACGCTTATGATGACGGTATTGAAGATGAACCGCATCCGGTGTCGTTGTTTCCGCTTCCGCTATTTCATGTGTTTGGGTTTTTTATGATGGTGAGAGCTTTGGCAATGGGGGAGACGTTGGTATTGATGCAGAGGTTTGATTTTGAAGGGATGTTGAAGGCGGTTGAAAAGTATAGGATTACGTATATGCCAGTGTCGCCGCCGTTGATTACGGCGTTTACTAAGTCGGAGTTGGTGAAGAAGTATGATATTAGTTCGATTCGGTTGCTTGGGAGCGGTGGTGCGCCGCTTGGGAAGGAGGTTGCGGAGAGCTTCAAAGCTAAATTCCCCAATGTGGAAATTGTGCAGGTTTCAACTTACAACCACCCACTTCTGTATTTTAATTATCATTATTATTATTATTACTATTACTATTGTTGCCTTGAGAGTGTCCTTGTCTATATGATCTTTCTATTGCGATAACGTGTATAGACTGGGAACATTAGTTTTATCACTCTTAATTAAACTTATTTTGATCGTAAATCAAAAGTATATGTATAGATATCTTATACTTTTTGTATTGTAACAAATTACAACTATCTTTTTGAACGACATCAACCATATAACATTCTTACATGTAAATTTGTTTAAAGGTATAATGAAAAGACAGTCAAAATATTTTCTTTATATATAAGTATAGATTATGAGAAAATGAGATATGCTTATTTGAGTATAATAGAATCAATGAAAATCGATTTTAATAGTAGTTGTTTTCTTTTCCTTCTTTTTCTTTACACGGTTGTCTGTTGTCATTGCCTCATTGGATGCATATAGTGACGTTCAATAAAGAATTTTGGACATAGTATTGACTTTCAACGTTGCTCATGTCATACCTTAATTTAAGTTTCATTTGGGGAGGATAAAAGTCTTTTTCTTTTTATTTTTTTAGAGAAGTCTTGAGTTTTTATTATCACTCTTTTTAAATAATAATGAGTTATAAATATTATCACTAGGTTGAAAATAAACTTTGTATAATCAATGAGGATTGATGGAATTCTCTCAAGTGACCAGATTATCCAGTTAAATCCGAGCTAGTACTCATTTTCTATTAATGCCTGTGGGACTCTCCAATAAGAAGTGAATGGACGGTTTTGATTTAGACTGCATTGCCTCGTGTGAAAAAATCACAAAAGGGGATCATATTTCTATTAAGTGACTAACATAACGAGGGATAGCACTTGTGTACCATTATGTTATATAACATTAGCCAATTAAGGTGTGATATGTGACACACACTTTAAAAAACATATATCAAATAAAACATTTATAAAGTAACATTAGTATGTGGCACACTCTTATTGATCAATGTTATATAACATTGGTACCTTAATGGTAAACAAGTGGTGTCACATAATGAGGATGCCATGACTTAATACTAAAATTGGGCCCACCACCATAACTTTTGTTCTTTTAGGCTTACTAAAATTGTCCTGATCCCCCAAAAAACAATTGTCACCGACACATTCTTTTAAATATACAAATTATGTATGAGTTTAACTTGTTTGCCTATTAGAATTAGAGTATATTTACTAATTTTACACATGCAGCTTATTAGCTAGATAAATGTAGAGATGTTTTCCTTCAAAAAAAAAATGTAGAGATATTTTAAAAGCTTATTCAAAGTGGAGTAGTGGTGAAATTTTAATACTTATTTTATAGTCATTTGATTAAATTATTGTTGTGCCAATTGAATAAATAATTAAGAAGTCTAACCACATGTCCTAGCTCAAGTGGCAAATACCGAAATTGTTTGGCTGGATATCCGTGGTTTCTCGGGTTCGAACCCGAGACCTCCAATTTATGTGTGTGAGTTACACGTGGTATTTATCTCTGTTTACAAGAAGCCTCACTCTTTTTTTTTCTTTCTTTCTCCTATCCTATTATAGAAGCATTGGAATTTTGTGTTTGTTTGATTCAAATATATATAGAACATGTGCTTTTTAATATAATTATAGAACATATAATATGAAAAAGAGATGTATTTTTGTTTGAATAAAAGATGTGTGGAATAAAGATGGCAGAATTAAATATATCCTTTTGTTTGTTTGTTTTTTATTGATGTACTGTTACTTTTAGGGATATGGTCTGACTGAAAGTGGAGGAGGGGCAGCAAGAATGATAGGTTTTGATGAAGCTAAGCGCCACGGTTCTGTGGGTCGACTAGCAGAAAATATGGAAGCTAAGATAGTTGACCCTGTTACTGGAGAGGCATTATCTCCTGGCCAGAAAGGGGAGCTTTGGTTGCGAGGACCAACAATCATGAAAGGTGATTAATAAACCTCTCCATTTATGCGAACCATTGCATTTGCATAATGTTAGGCAGTGAAAATGTGCACTAAAAACTAAAGATTTGCTATGTTCATGAAGTTGTAAAATGCAATTATAGATAGAGTTGTGAAAGTTGCAAATAGGCTGACAATGAGTTAAGTAAAGATAATATTAGTGGACAGATTCATGTATTCAATGAATATGTCTCTCACTTTAGTTCATTGATTGGAGTTCATCTCTGTTCGCTCCTTGTTGCCTATCTATTACATATGATTGCTAACAAGATATACCAATTTTTTTGTTAAGCTGTACATACAAGTTAAGTGATGTTTTTGACCAAATATAGCTTGAGATATCTAATTGTTTCTGTTTATTATGGTGCCAGTGCAGGTTATGTAGGAGATGACAAGGCGACTGTTGAGACATTGGATTCAGAGGGATGGCTGAAGACCGGAGATCTTTGTTATTTTGACTCAGATGGTTATCTGTTCATTGTAGATAGACTGAAGGAATTGATCAAATACAAAGCTTATCAGGTGATGCATTGTGAAGTGGACAGATATTTTTGAAGATACCATTTGCTATCGCCTATCTTTACATTTCCTTGCTATTTTTCAGGTTCCCCCAGCTGAATTAGAGCACATACTTCATACCAATCCTGAAATTGCTGATGCTGCAGTAGTCCCGTATGTATCTACTGCTTTAATCAATCATTCGTCTGTGTGTGTGTGTTCAAAAGCAAATCAGAAGTTGTTTTCAATTCATTTCAATGCTTTTCTAAATTATAGTTCGTGTGGAAGTCATAGGAATACTTTTTATTTTTTGTTATCTTTTGTGTTAAATTGTTATTTAATGTATATTGGCCCAGAAGGTGTTGATGTAATTCATTTGCTTTAACATAGTACATGACCGTTTAATAAGAAGGTTCACTAAATCTACTACTAATCTTTTGGGGACCAGGTATCCTGATGAAGATGCAGGGCAAATTCCAATGGCTTTTGTGGTAAGAAAGCCGGGAAGCAACATCACTGCAGCTCAGGTCATGGACTATGTTGCGAAGCAGGTGTGTTCTAAAATGCAGATATGTGGTGAAATTGAATTATCCATCGATTCTCGCTTTTCTTAACTCTTGTTATTGCTTCTTAGTGAATGTGAGGATTGATTGTGAGCTTGATGACATCATGATTTTGTTGCAGTTTTAGAATGTAGTTTATCCAAAATCATAGCGGTGCATCGTGATTTTGTCAAACTTATCGACAATCCAAACATGTAGTTAGATGAACTCGTTGATATTTGAAATTGAACCATCAAATGCTATAAGATACGTGAATATAAATAAAAAAGAAGCATGAGCTTTATTTACCCTCTCCATGGCTCAAAATTTGTACAACTGACTTTGTCTAGACATTGTCACAGTTTATAATTTTACTCTTGTCATGTTTTAATTATGTTCATTATTTTTGCAGGTGACACCGTACAAGAAGATACGACGTGTTTCTTTTATCAACTCTATTCCAAAATCTCCAGCTGGCAAAATTTTAAGAAGGGAATTAGTTGATATTGCTCTAACTAGTGGTTCATCTAAATTGTGATTAATTAAGATAACGATAGAGTCAGAGCTGCACTTGATGCGTGCAACATTTTCCATATTGTTATACTCCTATATGATACTTCACCAATATATGTAATCATTTACTCATTAAAAGGTATTGTGTTTTTTTGAGAGAAGGTATTTTGTGCTTGTTAGTAATTAGTGGTCTAATTTGCACAAACCTTTATCAGCTATTCTTTTGGCTGTACATATATAGCAATGTTCTATAAGCTATTATTTCCTGTAAAATACTAGTTTTTTTTTTTTGTAATATAAGCTTTATTTTTTCTTTTTCTGAAGAGGTGTGGGTAGAAAGAAGATGGTTTCTCTTTATAAGCCATTGTGTTACTCAAAGCAGACAAAATAGCCAATTAAAGATAGCTTCTGATTGACTATTTTCCAGAAGAAAAAAGAAGTAAAAGATACATTATCCAATAGAAAACGAGGGGCTTCAGAACAACTCATGATCTAAAGAGTGCATGAGTTTTTAGAAGGAAGGCATGTCATTGTTATTGGGAGAAGAGAAGCAAATAAATAAAGTTGCTAATATCCTTTCATTCTCAAAGATAGCTCAACTTGTTACTTGTGATCATAAAAAAAAATGATATAGTTTACATTTACATAGCTAAACCAAACTAATCTTCTTCCCATTTTTTGGGATTGGAGAAGAAATGGGAAGAAGGTGGAAAATTAAGAGCAATGAGAATATCAACATTAGAGATTTAGCTAGAAACATGAAACTGAAATTTGAAGAAATTTGAATCACCCACAAAAAAAAATTGAGGAAAATGAAACCAACACAACTAAAGTAACGTAAGTAAAGTTAGTGTGTGTTTGGGATGGTGTTGCTTTTTTCAAAATTGCATTTAGAAATTCCGTTAACGTGGAAACTTGGGTTTTCACCTTCACATTTCCATGGTAGATTTGGTTAGAAACACATGTTTGATTAGAAGATCAAAACAAAACAAAAAATAGTTATGAAATTTAAGTGAAATCAAAGAACAAATTAAAGGATAGAATGTGCAATTTAGCTTAGTTCACAAATCAAAGCTAAAATTGTCGAAATAGTTAGATAGAACGCTGTTATATGTTTGTGTTTCATTTATGGATGATTCATAAGTTGCAAATTTTTGCTATATTTAACTAATTTTTTAATAAATAAATGACAATTATTATTAGAAACACACATATAAATGAAGCAACGAAGTTTAATCCCTAATCACTACATCCAACCTAATAATTTCGACATTTTTGAATTGTTGTTGAAATTGTGTGAGCAGCTTGTGTAAGGTTGAGGGTTCGAATCCGTAAAAAAAAAAAACATAAAAATTGATTGAGTTAATGAAACAGTTCTAGAACGCACTGTAACGTGAATCCGAAAAACATGGCGAAGGAAGAAAGCACCCACACCGTCGTCTCTGATCTAATCAACTTCCTCAACGCATCTCCAACCGCTTTCCACGCCGTCGGTAATAACCATCTCCTCTCTTCTCTTCTCTTCTCTCCCAATTCACAACTCCTTATTCACTCACCGTTTCTCTTTTCAGACGATGCCAAGAAGCGGTTACAATCCGCAGGGTACCATCAAATCTCTGAGAAGGAAACTTGGGAACTGAAAGCTGGCCATAAATACTTCTTCACCAGAAACCATTCCACTATCGTAGCTTTCGCCATCGGCAAAAGGTTCAATCCTTCGCTGTTTATTTTAATGGAAATTGTTGATTAATGCAATGTTTTTCATTTTTTGAATTTCATTATCAGATTTGTTGGTGGAAATGGATTTCACATAGTTGGTGCACATACCGATAGTCCTTGCTTGAAACTGAAGCCAGTGTCGAAGGTAATTAATTCATTGTTTGATTAATTTTGATTCATGGATATTTGATTAGTTTAAGGGTTGTATTAACTTAGTCTCACATTATCGATACTCTAAAATGATTACCGGAAACCTGAATTGCAAAATGTTACAATATCAACAGAGGGATGAATTTGATTAATATTTTGCAATTTTAGGGATCATTCTAGAATTATTGGCAACGTGAGGAGCTAGATTGGCATAGGGCCTGTTTGGATAAACAACTTATTTTCAGCTTATAGAACAGGCGCTTATCATGATAAGCACTTATGCTTATAGCTTAGCTTACACATGCTATAAGCTGTTTTTACAAGCTATAAGCCTGTGAAAACTGTCCTAAGCTGTTTTCATAAGTTCTCCTAAAGAGTCTCACAAAACGTGTGCCAGTAGATACAAATTTTTAATTAGTCGATGGTTATTTGATTAGTGAGGGAGGTTTACTTTGGTTTGTTTATGCAGGTGGTTAAGGGTGGAATATTGGAGGTTGGTGTTCAAACATATGGAGGAGGTTTATGGCACACATGGTTCGATCGTGATTTGACTGTTGCTGGGAGGGTTATCTTGAAAAAAGAAAATGCAGGTTCTGTTTCATATTCACATCGCCTTGTTAGAATTGAGGAACCTATAATGCGTGTCCCCACTTTGGCTATTCACTTAGACAGGTTTTTGTTGCTATTAACAACATGTGCATTGTCTCCTTGTTTTGCTTGATTGATTTATCATTATCAATTTATTCTGGTGTTTTATCCTTCGGTTGACTCTTTGCAGAGGTGTTAATGATGGATTCAAAGTAAACACACAGACTCATCTTCTTCCCATCCTGGCAACATCTCTAAAGGTAATCCTGCATTTCCAGTTGATTCGAGCTTCTTAGCTGTTTGCGGAATATCCGATAGAAGTTATTTTTATTATTATGATTGTCACAGTGGTGAGTAATGTCTGGGTTAATCTATCAAGTCATATATCAAATGCTTAGTCCGTTTTCATTTTTTACCTTAAAGACAAGTTATAGGAGCTATTATTCATGCGATTGCACGAGGTTAGACAGCTCAAATATTGGCTAAATATGTAGATCATCACATGAGAATCTCAACATTCAAATGTGGTTTGACCTTCTATTACTATGCAATGTTGCTAGTTAGGACTTGGTATCTCTTTAGTGTATTGAATCGTTGATGCAATCCTTTTGGGCGGGAATACATAGAAATTTTGTCTACGTAGTTAATTTAAAAAAAATAGTAAAGCTCCCACAGACACAGTGCTTGCTCAGATTCACAGTGTTCCTTTTTAATGGTTTGAATTTAGCTTTTATAAATCATTGAACTTTGTTATGCAGGCAGAGGTTAATAAAGTGTCCTCTGAAAACAGTTCAGTTGAAAGTGGGAAGAAAGAAAATGATAAAACAGGCTCTAGCAATGCGAAGCACCACCCTATACTTTTACAGGTTAGCAAACTCTGAAACTTGCAATGCCTTCATGATACTTTTATTGCATTTCAATTATTATTTTCTCTGGGATGAAGTGTTAACACTTTCAAATGTGGTTTTAAATTAAATTAATGTGAGCCTAAGCATGTATACATGACAATTATTAGTCTAATTTATTTTTACTGATTGTCCTCTTTCCTATTCTTCCCAGTTGCTTGCAAGTAAGCTTGAGTGTGAACCAGATGAAATTTATGATTTTGAATTGCAAGCATGTGATACACAACCAAGCATAGTTGCTGGAGCTGCCAAGGAGTTTGTATTTTCAGGACGGCTTGATAACCTCTGCATGTCATTTTGCTCATTGAAGGTTTGAATTTCATTGAGATTGTTTCTTCTATTCAAGATGCAAATGCATGTTTGTAGATATGAACTATGAAATTTAACCTTGACTTTGAAGTGGTATACTTTGAAGTGTACCACTCTAGATGCATTTTGGACTTCTTCATTTATAATATGAGGGCTAAAGAAATTTAAAACATCATGATGTGTGCTTTAATGAATTCTGGGTCAAATTCCGTCTTCTTTCAGTCGACGAACTTTCGAAATGATGGATCATTTAATCCAAGTCAAATGGTTTTGTTATCTATTCCTTTATTGCAGTATCTATTGATGTAGTAAGGGCAATGCGAGATCAATAATGTTTTCGGTAATATTATACTGGATCCGATCTCAATTAAATGAGGTTTTTGTTGTGTATTCTTTTAGATTTAGATACCAATGTCAGTGTGATACCAATGCCTACATGATGATCTAAGAAAATTTTAAATTGAAAATTACGAAATAACACAAATCTTTACACATTGTCCACTCTTCCTCACTCTTCTTCCCTTTTATTCCTTACAAATCATAACATAATTTGCCTCCCTTATTTCCTTTATTCCCTCACTGGCCTGGAAGTTCGTTACCAATCATGCCCTCCCCTCTGTGCATTAGGGACCTTGATCCCCTGTATCCCTTCCTTGTAGTCACCTAAATGCTAAGGGCTTCCTAACGATACTTTTCCTTGAAGATTTTTGACAAGGAGGAATATTGGGAATTGTCTCCCATGTTCTCTCTCACTCTGTCTCCCCTCCCTTTACATTATGCTTAGACATGTTTTGCTTACAGACCTGATGAATAATTTCTATGTGAATTCATAAGCGGTTCTTACTATAGAGATAAGGATCTTTTGAGTGAGAACTCTTTTTGTGAATGTGTCATTCTGGTTGTATAGCTTGAGTCCTACACCCTCCGGTCACTATTTTAAGCAAAAATGCACTTTTTAAGTTCATTGAATAAGTGATGTATGTGGTCTGACCAGAGTGTGCATTTATAAAAATAAACTAGGGTAGTCAGATTACCATATTAAATGAGGTTTTTTCCCATATTACCAGAGTCCACCTGTAACACTAAGTATGCCTGATATACAGAAAAATATTAACTTCCCTCTCATTCCCGGCCCATACCACCCATTTTCCTTATGAATCAGAGCCTCTCGATCTCTTTTTGTCTCTTCACAAGTTCTCCCCACTTTTTGCTAGGGTAGTCAAATATTCGAATGGAAGTAGTATTTACAAGGCAGAAGTCTGATCAAGATGTGATTGTGCATTTTAAATTAACAATATTTTTAATTTTTTTTCTTTAAAAACAAATTTTTTTTTCTCAAATGAGAGGGAACTAGGATGACTATTTTGAAGTTCAGTTTACTTCAATATTGGGCTTTAGATTTCCTTTTTGTTATTTTTTATGCAGATGTTTATGTGCAAGTATATTTTGATTTTGACAACCATGTCTGGAATTTAGAATGTGCTTCTGTACGATGTGTAAAGTTCTCATGTAAAGTAATAATTTTTTTTACCATAATATGCTGACACCTTGGTTTCACTTTCAGGCATTAATAGATGCTACATCCTCTGACAGCAGTCTTGAGGAAGAGCCTGGTGTTAGTATGGTGGCTTTGTTTGACCATGAAGAATGTGGATCTAACTCTGCTCAAGGAGCTGGCTCTCCTGTCGTGCTAGATGCTATCTCTAGGATCACAGAATCCTTCAGCCCAAATTCCAAGGTATATATAATTTTTCGTTTTGTTGTTTTCCCTTTTTTATTCTCATGGACTTCCATATATGACTTAGTGTGGCTAAAAAACTAAATGGTTGTCTATTTTTCGTTCCACTGTGGACTTGCATTACACATGTAGAGTACCTTTATCACACAATGGGGTATATTATAAACCTCATCTTTTTTGTTCAAAGAACCATTCTGAAATCCTAGAATTTACACCTGAGTTCCAAAAACACACTAAAAATTGGTAAATATCATAAATACTGTATATACAATAATTTCATGTCTAAATTGCAGAAAATTAATAAGACGCAATGATATATGTATTCTAACCCTTAGTAGTAAAGCAGGTTGTGAGTGCTATGTGCGTAAACTAGGATAATAAGTTGAAATGCAACGTATTTTGATTGTGACCAGTTAAAACTAAAGCTTTGGAAAACGCTATTTACTCTCTTAATCGGTCTTCTCATTGTTAGTTTGAAGTTTGAACTACACATTAACAGTCCGAATGTTTCTGAATCTTAAACGGGTTCAATGGGGTAAAGTACATGTTTCTGAAACATTAGTGCAGCAATATCAAAGGTTTTAATATTTTGCACTCAATTTACAGCACCATTCTACAAGATAGTGTTCCAGATATTTAAATGGTGGAAAGTGGAATAACTGCATTCTAATTATGCTTTTCAGTTATCTAATTAGTTTTCTTCATGGTGATTTTGTTTAGCTTCTTGAGAAAGCAGTGCAAAGAAGCTTCCTTGTATCTGCTGACATGGCACATGCACTACACCCGAATTACATGGTAAGTCTTCTTGCATGCCTTGATTTACTGTTGCCAATAATTCAAACTACTGCTGCTTATGGAAATTTTGACCTAATTTCTTGCAGGACAGGCATGAAGAAAACCATCAGCCTAAACTACATGGAGGACTTGTTATCAAGCAAAATGCAAACCAACGCTATGCCACCAATGCTGTCACATCCTTCATTTTCAGAGAGATAGCATCAAAACATAACCTTCCTGTTCAGGTCAGTTTAATGAAAAGTTTTATCATCATCTCTTTTCTTCCTCTCTGATTGGAACAAACTTTGTAGGAAGATATACAATCATGGACAAAAGTCTTCTCCATTTTAATTTTGGTAGTATTTCAAGGAGCAAAATTGTTACCTGTTTACAAAAAAATAAAAAATAAACTGAACGATTGGAATAATGTTAGCATTGTATGAGATAATGAATAATAATGTGGTATGTTGATGTAGGACTTTGTGGTGCGCAATGACATGGCCTGTGGTTCAACAATAGGTCCTATCCTTGCGAGTGGCATTGGTATTCGAACTGTTGACGTAGGTGCGCCGCAGTTGTCAATGCATAGCATCCGAGAAATGTGCGCTGTTGATGATGTGAAGTATTCATATGAACATTTCAAGGCCTTTTTTAAGGAATTCTCTCATCTAGATGCTAATATAGTCGTGGACATCTAGGTTATTCTTCCCTGAAGATTTTCCCGTCAATCCTCTGCTCTAGATTCCCTTGCTGAATGGGTTAGGATTTGAAATGATGTTTCTTCTAAGTTATAACGCTGATGTTAGCATGGAAAAGTTTGAAATAATATTTCACTTGAGAATGCAATATTTGGGACTACTTTGACTGTGCTTGCTGTTTTTTACTTGAATAGTTCACAATTATACTTCCAGTGTAGACCTATTCAGATGAGAAATGGATATTTCAGAGTAGGGGTTCAAATAAAGTAGTAATATTTTCAAGCAGCATGTAATCCATAAATTGCAGGACGCTGCTGTTACTTGATGCTGCAGCTGTAACATATATAATCTGTGTGCAGATATGGAGTATTCATTCAGTTTAGGGGCCATTGGATTTGCCTACAATTAAAGCAAATATGGAATAGATGAAAAATGAGGGATCAGTGGATTGAAGGGGATGCTTAAACTTTGTTTCAGGTTTCAGCAATAGTTGCCATTCATACATCATGTTTGGATGATAGATTATAAATTTTAAGTTCATGGCACAATCCATTTGAAGAGTATATTTTACTTTATTATCACTGAACAACGTTTTTTTATTTGTTCAAATACATTTGAGAGGTGCTAGCGACACACGCGTGTATAGCTATGCCACGTAACCCTTTTTGGTAACAAATAAACAGGCGACGGTATATGTTTCCTCCACGCACTTATCCTCTCTCGAAACACATTGAAATCTCTATCAAAACAAAAATTGAAATCACCTGCAATCACATCCCTCCCTCAGCCTTGTTCACCGCTGGTCACAACCAAGCTCTCCCCCCACTCCTGTAAGCCACCACATCACCTGACCATTACATGACCCAAACTTTCCTGTACGTGAAGGTCTACACATCTATTAAGATTTATCCAATATAACAGCCCTTAGAAGTTAGATAACAAATTAGAACTTGATCTAGCAATGCTGCCAAATATTAACAACACACAAAATTCCACTTACCACACACACACACACCATCGTTTTGCAAGAATCAAAGCCCTAATCTCGACCAAGGAAAATGAAGGAACCAGTTTCAGGAAACTTAATTTTCTGTAAATGTCCTTAAAATATGGTGTTTTTTGTTGTTGTTGTTGTTTTTTTTTTTAAAGGCACCCTCAAAATATGTACTGGTTGATACAGTTATTAAAGGAATGGGGAATTACATTGCAAGAGTTGCTAGAATTGTATCCAGTATGAACTTCTGGATCGCTTACAGGCTTAAGAAAAAGATGTTCAGCTTTTAGAGTTTCATACATGTGAATGTCTGAAGAGGCGGGATATTAAAAATGTGTGCATTTAGACTTTTTAGTCATTAATTCTTTTTTTTATTAAATTTTTAGTCATTTATTTAACACTAATGATGAAGATGATTCAAACATTTTATTATTAAAAAAATAAAAATATTCATGTATGTTATACTACTCACATAACTCTATTAGGTGAGTTAATTCTCGAATGTTATACTACTCGCATAACTCTATTAGGTGAGTTAATTGGTTTTCTTCCTTTTCATATAGCTAATGAAGAAACCCACACACACTAAATATAAAGAAGAGAGATATTGTATATTCAAACTCGCACTCCAACATATTAAATGTTTATGCAATCTTTTTACCATATGAATTATACCTGCCAAACAAGTTAGTCAGTTGTTCTTTTCAAAAACAACAAAAAAACAATCAACTTTATAATTTAAAATATATAAAAAAAGTAATGAGCGCAAAAAGATTTCTTAGCCAATTTAATCCTTGTTGTTATGTGCTTTTATATAAATTTTTGCTATTGTATTTTTTTCCTATGAATTTGACATTTTTTTAACAAACATATATTCAATCTCCATTTCATTGTGTAACCGAAATATAAAAAAAATATAAAAAAATCCATTTCATTGGTAACTTTTTCAACGCTAACAATAGCATTAGCCAAAAATTGAGAAACACAAAAGTGAACAAACTAACAACGGAGGAACAAGTATTTTCAATATTTTGCCAGTTATCATTGTAGAATAAAGAGGACCACAAAGTTTAACTTTCCCAAAATTTGGCATCTCAAACACCTGCAGGAAAAAAAATCAAACCAAGTTAAAATACAGACAGCTTCATAAAGTCTTAAGATTCTGTTAATGAATTGTCTAGGAACATTACCTTCTGGTTGCCTTCAGCCTTCATTTATTAAAGATGTTAATTGTTGACGAAATGTTGGAATTTTGTCTGCCTCAACAGTCATGATTAATCCCATTGACCTGTAATTCTTCAGCTGTAACAAAAAAAAAAACTGTATAGTTCAGAATAATTGATGATGAGATTACAACACCATTCTACATTCTACAAATCAAATAATATAGCTGAAATAGATTTCTTTGCCTTCCATATTAATAATTTTAAATTTCTAAGTCCTGTTCCTATCTCTTTTTGTAGGTTAAAGCACTGCACTTCAAATTGAAAAACCAGAGAAAATACAAGAGCCGGAGTTCATATCTAATATTTAATGGAACCGACTCTTTCATATTTGTTCATTAAAACTGAAATCAACCAAATTAACGGTAACAAACCCTGAAGTGATTCTAAGGCAGTGGAGAGATATGAGCTAATCAAACATGTCCCATGGTACTAAAAATATAACTTTATTCAGTGACGGAGTCTGTATCGGAGGTGGAGTCGGAGGAGGCTCCATGGATTAAAGGCTAATAACATGAAAAATTCTAAGAATGATTCATAACTAACTTTGTGGTTTGTGAATATTCTGTTTTCACGGATTCTCGATGGAGATGATTACATCTTTATAAAAAGCTGCTAATCCTGCATCATGTGCAGGTTATCAGTAATCGTTTCTAATCATGTGCACAGGTTAGTTTAAGTTTTAACTAACCTACAGCTGTCACTAACAGCTAGTACTTAACCGACGTATAACTACTGCGTAGTTAACCTATTAACACTTTTCTTATAAGTTATAACAACCAAAGTAAAACAGACAATCATTCAACAGACAAATTTAATAAAATTTGTTGAGAAGAAACTAAAATTTATTAAAGCTGTCAATTTGTAGAAAAGAAAACTTATTAAAAATTTATACACTAAATTCCATTTATATAAACACTGCAACCCACAAATAGATCACAAGGCAAAGATCAGAAGAAGTAAACAAATATAGTGCTTATTTATTTCTCAAACCAACGGAGGTCTATCTATGTATTTCAACAAGTTACTTCCATAAATTAACTAAAAAAGAGTAACTTTCAGCAGGTTAATAGAAACATCATGATAATGGTCTTTTGAGATGTAAGAATCATATAACTTGCCTCATGAGGTGCAGGCTGCTGAGTGCGTAGAGGAAAACAGAAGGACCACGAACTTAACTGGAAATTATTTTGGACAATAATCAGTACTCAGATACAAAATAGTTCAAAATGATGGCACCAGGATACTAACGATACCTCGTGAAAAATTTCATCCTCTGGCTTTACGTATACTATTTCCTCTTCTCTATCATCGCTCCGTTTTCTTTTCTGTTGCTCTGCATTCTTGTGCTATATTTGTACAACCAGAAATGAAATAAAACATTACAAAACAAGTGGAGCAGAAGAAAATGATGTTAACCATAAAAGCTCAAAATAGCAATAAGAGGACAATAAATAGGAAGGAGATACTGCAAAAGAATAATACCTTGTAAATTTTACTAAGTATTATATAATGCTTAAACTGGAAGGAATTCCGGAGGTCCTCTGTTGGCTGTTAAGTGCGCAACATAACAACATAAGTTTCAAAGTGAAAATTAGTCCACCAGCTGTCAAACAGAAAAACATTTTAACACCCTCACCCATCTGATGCTATCGATGTCTCACCTCATCTTCTGTGGCCCATGACACTTCATTAAAAAGAGAATCATAAAGATGTGGTAAAAGTTGGGGAGGAAGGTTCACCACACGTTGTGATACCAGAAGACCTACATTATGTGCTCGTTCCCCCAAAAGTAATCTCAACTGATCACCAACGCCCTTCTCTTGGCTTGCTTTAAGGA
Source organism: Medicago truncatula (assembly GCF_003473485.1). Lineage (NCBI taxonomy): Eukaryota > Viridiplantae > Streptophyta > Magnoliopsida > Fabales > Fabaceae > Medicago > Medicago truncatula. The sequence goes on from NC_053044.1 coordinate 37,530,653, forward strand.
GGAGAAATTCCTTGAGTTTCATAATACATCTTTGCTCCTAGAAAAATTATTAGGCTCAATTTAGATTAGCGGAGTTTCTCAAATAAAAGATGTATTTGGATCCAAACTTACAAATAAAATATAACTTTATAAATTTAAATGTGTTAATAGATAAGTTAGATGACAGAGCTTCTAAAAAAGTGAGGGGTAGATGTTAATTTTAGCTTATGAATGAACTAGTTCTTAGTTAAGTTCTTATGACTGTTGAGATGTTAAACCAGTCAGTCATAAACAAAATTTTGAAATTACTGCGAGCCACCATTCAATGAACCAAAAACATTAAAGAAACATTGGAGATTGAAATAAGCATGAAATGATTAAGATTCAATTTCCACACAAATTCCTTTTTTCTTGATTACCAAACTACACATATGATTACTATTTTGGTGAGGAAACTTTCTGCAACAAATGGCTAACTAGTAAAAAAGCACAACGGTAAAATGGATATAAAAACTGAACAATTTTTTCCGAAAGAAAAAATCAATTTTCTTTGTATTTAAAATGAGATACCCACCAAAGATAAAGAGGAATAAACAAATAAGAAGAAAAGTAAGTCAAGGTGATCACACAGTAAACGCGACAATTATATATTACATTCAAGGCACCAAAAAAGTAAAGGAAAAAGAGGCAAAAACATCATATGTGATACCATGTGACTTACCCTATACCTCCATAAATTAAGAGCGGTAGCAAGAGCGAAAACTCCTTCGTCCTCATCATCCTCTACCTTCACAACAGTCCCTACAGTAGTCTGTTCCAAAATCAAGTCTGCAAAGCCACTCAAATCCCATTCTTCGACATCAAGGTAAGTTTGCAGCAAGGTCTTAACTCCATGGAAATCGTTGGGTTTAGGATCAAAAAAGGCAAAATCTGCTTGGACAACTCCCTTGAACAACAGAGACATTATATCAATCAATTTTGCTTGTTCAACGATACGATCTTGAAATTTAAACTTTTCAAATTATAATAACAAGCAATCACGGAAATTAAATTATAGCATAAGAGGTTTTACATCAAACTCCCCATCAGATGACTCGGACCCTTCTGGTCTCTCTTCCAAAGTGTGCTTGCTGGAGCCATTGCCTAAGAAGTGGGTCAGAAATAGGCATGCAAAGTGTAAATCATAAAAGGCACTTAAAAACATGAGTTCATCAACATTTAAATTATAAAAGGGAAAAAGGTGTCTTACTAGTAGAGGAACGGGTGGGTTTCTCAGAGGATTCAATGGATTTGGAACGACGGTTTGGCTTAGAAACGGAGGCCATACGAGCAAGAGCGCGGGCAAAAGGGGAGAATGTAACGGGCCAAGATTTGGGTCGTTGCTTCCTTCTTGGCTTTCGAGGCATTTCGAAAACACTGAAAAGCTGTATTCTTAAGCACTAAGAAAATATTTTGGCCTAATACTTGCCGCAGGTTTTTTTATGTCTTTCGTAACTGATTGACCTGTTTTTTAAAAAAGTAATTGAGGAAGGGGAAATTTATATTTATTAAGGTGACACTATTGACTATTTTACAATCGGCCCGAGTAGATTTGAACTTCGTAAGGTTAAGCCCTAAAACAAGTAACCACTAAACTTGCACCTATGCTATTTCACACAAAAGCTTTTAAATACGACATTGGGACCGTCTCATAGGTCAATAGGCTAAGGGGTAAGGGACTTAAAACAACACTACAAATTTTGATTAACACAGGATATGTTAAATAATAATAGAATAATTTTCCTTCTTAAAAAAGCTGCAAATGCAAAATAATAGGTTTGTGTCACTGCTGCTAGGGTACCGCAGATAAAATCAATAAGGAAATATAAATATAATCAATAGACACGTTTAAAAATTATGAAAATATTGTCAACCATTGTAGCACGGACACTTGATATCGAAATGACAATGACACTTGTGGTTACATTCAATTATGTAATTTTCGTAAATTACTGTTAGTGCCAGTGGAGTCGATGCTTCACGGCTGTCCACGTTAGGGAACATATTAAGTGATGGAAATCCCTAATGTTTATTTCATCCCTAACTTTACCATTTAGTTTGATAATAAATTGATCATAACTAACAACTTAACAACTCTTAAACCATCCAGATTTCCAACTTTACCAATAACTTTACATGAAGGTATAGTGCATTTTGAAACTAGTATGTATGTTATTAGGTAGAATCAGTTGAGTTTGCAGAACCAGTGAGTGACTCAGTCAGGAGCACCGTGAAAGTTAGATTATGATAAACGGAGAAAACAGATGAAAGGAAATACCTGCGGTGAGGTGGACGAACGACGGTTTCGTGACGGCGGGACTGACTGTGAGGGTTCTCTTTGGTGTGCAAAAATCAGAGTTTCGTGAAAGAAGTTTTGAATAGTCTTTTGGGGAAGTATCGTTCTGCTAGCTGCACCCCCATCAAATTTGGAGAATTGCTGTTCCCACATATAGTATGGCTGTGCCACACGAGTAAAATACCAAAATGCCCTTCGGCAGTTAACTGCCGAAGTTTTGAGTGAACCGGCGGCAGCAAACTACCGAGGAAAACTGATCATAACCAGAACGCAGAAACTCAGTTTTCTTCATTCTTCTTCAAACTTCTTCCAAACCATCCAACTTCTCCAAATTCGTTTTTTCAGCAAAATCAAGTGCATCATCTTCATTTAAACACAAGTAAGTATATTGACTCATTTTTAATCATAATGTTAGTTTGGGTAGGTATTTTTTTTTAAAAAATGGTAGTTTTCATGTGGTTAGGGTTAATGTATGAATTGAATTTTTGATGAGTGCATGTAGTTTATAATTGAATGTAGTTGGTTTAATTGATGATTGAATGATGTTAGGGTATAATGTGGTTTTGATTGGTGGCAAAATAACACATTTTGAGTATTTTGATACTTTGCACACAAAGTGTTTGATAAAATGTGTCAATGACAATTTTATTGATTATTTAGTTAGTTTAGGTATTGGATACGATCTTGATTGTAATTCGAAAACGTGTATGTTGAATTAAGTTGAATGCATATTGAAAAAGTGTATATTGAATTAGGTTGAATGTGTATATTGAATTATGTTTAGTGTAGGTTGAATGTGTATGATAATGCATTTGATTTTTTGCGTTTGAATGTTAATGATAATGTGTATGATAATGTTTAGGTTCAATCAATGTCTTTATTTTGGTAAAGTGGTTTAATGTGAAAGCGGTTATGTTTAGGTTATGTTTAGGTTGAATGTGAAAGTGTAGGTTTTGTTTAGGTTTACTGTTTGTTGATAAAGTGGTTGAATGATATTAATTTTTATTTTTTATTTTTTGTAGATATGGCCGATCAGGACCCCATTAATCCATCGAGGATGATTGGTGGTAGGCGTGCCATGACTCAGAGCCACCGCAGGGAGAGACAGAGTGCCCACATCCCAAAGAGGGGTAGAGGTCGGAGGGGAGATGGCTCAGGAAGCTCTCAGGCTACACAGCCTGAGGAGTCACAGGTTGTTGACCCGTCACAGCCTGTTGACCAGACTGCGGTGGAGTACCTGAACTATCAGGATCAGGTACATCATGATGTGACGGACGGTGGATATGACCAGGATCATATACCACATGAGCAGGATGCAGGAGACGAGGATGACATTGCAGCAGCTGCTGCACCGGAGGTGTTACCTACGGACCCTCCCTTTCCTGGTGGATCGGCTGACTTGTCCTTGCTCCACTCTTATGCCGGTCATGTGGCGTTGTCACTCTGGTATAATTCAAATAATGTAAGTGTATTTTTTTTAATTGTTTTTTCTTTATGTTAAAATATTTTCTTTAATTTAAATGTGTGTTTGTTTAATTATTATATCCACTTTTATATGTGTTTTTTTTAATTGGTTTTTCTTTATGTTAAAATATTTTCTTTAAATGTGTGTTTGTTTTTATTATTATATCCACCTCTATATGTGTTTTTTTTAATTCTTTTTCTTTATGTTTAATTATTTTCTTTAAATGTGTGTTTATTTTAATTATTATATACACTGTTATATGTTTATTTTTTTAATTCTATTTTTTATGTTTAATTGTTTTGTTTATATGTGTTTTTAATTATTATATACACTGTTATACATTGTTATGTGTTTTTATGTTTAATTATTATATCCATATTTTTTTTTCTATTATTTCAGGTTCGTAAGACCCGCGTGCTTAAACCGATTAATCATGGGGCGAAGATTCTCACTCTCGGACGCCCTAACGGGAATGAGAATTGGTTTTGGGATGCGCTTCAGCAGAGCGGGCTACATGACTTGGTCTACTTGGGGTACTCCACCGTGCCTCATGCCCTGCTGCTTACTTTATGCGAGAGGTGGCATCCGGAGACCAGCACCTTCCACATGCCGATGGGGGAGATGACTGTGACATTGGATGATGTCGCATGTCTCATGCATCTTCCTATTGAGGGGCGGATGTTGGCCCATGGGAAGAAGATGCCCAAGCATGAGGGAGCGGCACTGCTGATGACGTATCTTGGTGTGGCCCAGCATGAGGCTGAGAAGATCTGCAACCAGGAGTACGGTGGGTACATTAGCTACCCCAGGCTGAGGGACTTCTATACCTCGTACCTTGGTAGGGCCAACGTATTGGCGGGTACGGAGGATCCTGAGGAGGTTGAGGAGCTGGAGAGGGTCAGGACGTACTGCGTCCGGTGTTACCTTCTGTACTTGGTTGGATGCTTGTTGTTTGGCGATAGAAGCAACAAGCGCATCGAGCTGATATATTTGACGACCATGGCGGACGGCTACGCAGGGATGCGTAATTATTCCTGGGGAGCTATGACCCTCGCCTACCTATACGGCGAGTTGGCGGATGCATGTAGGCCTGGACACAGAGCGCTTGGGGGGAGCGTGACACTGCTCACTGTAAGAAAACTGAAATTTTATATTTATGTTAACTTTATTTTTTTGTGAACTTTTAATTTTTTGTTATATTTTTCCGTGCGTAATAATTTATAAATGTTATTTGTTTGGTTTGTGCAGGCATGGTTTTTGGCGCATTTTCCAGGGTTTTTCAGTGTTGATCTCAACACTGACTACCTGGAAAACTATCCGGTTGCAGCGAGGTGGAAGCTCCAGAAGGGTCATGGGGAGGGGATCACGTATCGGTCACTGCTCGATCGTATACAGTTAGATGATGTATGTTGGAGACCGTACGAGGAGCACATAGAGATCCAGGACTTCGAGGAGGTTTTCTGGTATTCTGGATGGATTATGTGCGGCGTCCATAGGGTGTACCGTCACTTGCCCGAGAGGGTTTTGAGGCAGTACGGATACGTGCAGACCATCCCCAGACATCCGACTGATGTTAGGGACCTCCCCCCGCCTTCCATTGTGCAGATGTTCATCGATTTTCGCACTCACACGCTTAAGGCGGTAGCTTGGGGTGAGCAGGCAGGAGAGGATACATGGCGGGTGGCGGATGGCTATGTCCTGTGGTACACTAGGGTGTCTCACCCTCAGATCTTGCCACCTATTCCAGGAGATCTTCCGAGGCCTGCAAATGAAGAGCAGATCATTGCAGAGCAGTGGCAGCGGTATGAGGCGAGAAGCTCGCCTGACACCTATGACATGGTTAGTGGCGCTGTTGCCTACGCTGATGCGCAGTTAGGCCAGGAGGAGGTCATGAGCATGACCCCTCAGCAGTGGTATGAGGCCATGACCCATATGAGGGAGCAGATCGCGCCGATTTTGACCAGGAGGAGAGCCCAGAGGCCGAGGAGGAGGCACCATCATCAGGATCAGGACCAGTAGTACTATTTTCCTTTTTTAGGATTTATTTTTTAGTTTTAGTCTTTTGATGACATTGAGTTATGTATATATGTATATTTGTATATTTGTATATTTCTACTTTGATGACATTATTTTTAATTTCATGGGTTTTTTTTACTTTGTTTAATGTGCAAATATAGGTTGCTTTATGAACATAAAACATAAAAATAAGTTGAGAGTAGGAAAAATAGGGACGAGAGAGAACTTGAAAGAACTTGACAGAATATAATATAAGTGTCCCGTTGATTTGCTCGCAATTCGTGAAAGAAGAATTGGCGAAGATTTGAGAGAACTTGAGAACTTTGTGAAGTATGTTCAGTTTTCCTCGGCAGGTAACTACCGAGGTTTTCTACGACAGTTTTCTTCGGCAGTTAACTGCCGAAATTTGCTCAAATCCGGCTGCAGTTAACTGCCGAGGAAAACCTCGGTAGTTAACTGCCGAGGAACTTCTGCACTACAAAATCTGGCAGAATCTCCTCTCATCCATTATTGATCTTATCTTCCAAAATTTCTTCAAATGTCTCTCAAATTCTCTCTAACAAACACAACCAAATCCAACAAACTTTATTCAACAAAATCACAAGTAAGTAATTATAATGCTATTAACTTACATTTTAGTTGTTATAAATGTTATTATTTTTTAGTTTTTGAGTACATTTATTATTTTTTAGTAGATTTACATGTTATAATTAAATTTTAGGGTATATGTTAGTTGATTAATGTTGTTAAAATATTTGCATGATGTTTATGTTATATGATATAAATTTTTTTATTTTAGTAAGAGTATATGATTTATAATTTTAGGGTTATTTTTATGAATTTTAGAGTGTATGTATAATGTGTTTTTGATTGATTGTTTTTAGTTTCTTATTGTGTAGATTTAAAACAACGGCGGGGTGGATCGACGTTCATGCGCAATTCAACGGCGGAGAACCTCAGAGGTTGAAGGTTCGGTGCCTTGGTGTAACATTAAGAGGTCTCAAGGATACACTGACTGAATTCAACCAAGGAGTCAACCCCAGAGACACAAGGATGGTGGAACACATTTGGTATAAACGTTCAACACTCGACGAGGGGAGAGTATCATTCAGTTGGGTGGAATTAACGAACGACGAAAACGTGACGACCATGTTTTGGGAGCACAGCATGTTCCAGTGGATCGATATGCGGGTGAAGTTGCTTAGATCAACTGAAGATATCATCAAAAGTTTGATTCCGCCACAAGATCGTCATTAGTTAGGGTAAGGTGCATTCCAACTACAACAATTGTATTCCTTTGAATGAGGTAATTCAAACTTGTCAAACAACAGGACTCAAGCATTTCGCAAGCGCCTCATGTTTCTCCTTTGAAAATATTAAATTTTTGTTATGCTGGTTTAGATGAAGGTATTAAGTGTCAAGGATTGAACCTCAATTCGGTGGCACTTGAGTACCATCATCTAAAGCAAGCCTCACAAAAATTTATTATTTTCAAAGGGAAAACATGAGGTGTTTGGCGAAATGCTTGAGTCCTGTTGTTTTGCAGGTTTGAATTTATCCCATTCAAAGGTAACACAATTGTTGTGGTTGGAATGCACATTCCAACTGCAACAATTGTCTTACCCTGGATGGGGCAATTCAAACTTGTTAATCGGCAGGACTCCAGTATTCGATGAGCATCTTGGACAATGGTATTCAAGTGTCAAGGAATGCACCTCATTCTTTTGACACTTGAATACCATCGTTCAAGATGCTTATCGAATACTGGAGTCCTGCTGCTTAGCAAGTTTGAATTTGCCCCATTCAGTGGTAAGATGATTGTTGAAGCTGGAAGGTAAATTTCGGAATGTAATGTAAAATGCAATGTAATGTGATAACATATATTTTGTTTTGAATGGAACAATAATTATCTTATTTTGTTTTCAAATTTATTTATTCCAAATACAATTTTATTCTAAATACCATAATGTTAAACAAAATGTGTGCGACACAAAAATAAAACATAAAAAATCCAAAACAATTAGGCATTAAAAGCCATTACATTCATTCTTCCTCGTCACACAAATCAATCGGCTTGTCCGCTACAGTCCCTGTGGTACCTTGTTTTGGTTGAGGACCGAAATAACATGTCCTCCCGCTCCTCCTCAACCTCGAGTGATTGTACACCGGCACCTTCGAACCCTTCTTTTTTTCGGAACCATCGCAAACAATTCCATGCCATGTCATAGGTGACTTTTCTTTTTTCGTCTCATCATCGTGAACGTTACCCTGATTCTGATTCTGAGACATATCTACATTTAAAAAAATATGGCGATCAATTCAACCTACACTAACCTAAACTATCCTAACAATTCTAACCATTCTAACCTAAACTATCCTAACATATCATAAAATCAACAAATCAATATAATCGAACCTATATAATCAAAATTTAACAAAAAATAACATACAATTCGACCACAAAGCAACTATTGCATAGGATTCAAAAAACTTACTTGTTTTTGTGATTAAAATTGGCTTCTAATGGCTTCAAATGACTCAAAATCGCACCTTCAAAAATTAAAAACGCAACAATGAAGTTTTGGAAACTCCTATGAAGTTCTGATCTTATAACATTCTCCTCGGTAGTTAACTACCGAGGTTTTCCTCGGCACTTAACTGCCGCCGGTGTCCTAAAAACTTCGGCAGTTAACTGCTGCCGGTTCCTAAAAACCTCGGTAGCAAACTGCCGAGGGGCATTTTGGTATTTTACTCGTGTGGCACAGCCAAACTATATGTGGGAACAGCAATTCTCTCAAATTTGTTCCATATCTTTGTCTACGATTTTAGCTATTTCTTTTGTTTATCTTTTTTTTTGGTAGTGAGCTATTTCTTTTGCTAATAATAAAATGTCTTTTTTATCATTAAAAAAAAAAAACTTTTGAGTTGCCGCGGTCAACATAGCGCAATTGACATGACAATGCATTGTTATATATGGGGTTGCGGGTTGGGGTTCGAGCCCCATACATCTCATTTATCCACCTTGAAAAGCTACTTATAGCTCAATTGACATGACGGTGCATTGTTATATACCGGGGTTGAGGTTTGAAACCCGAACACCTCGCTTATTCACCTTGAAAAATGAATTTTAATCCCTAAACTACTTATAACTCAATTGACATGACAATGCATTGTTATATATGAGGTTCGAACCCAAACACCCCGCTTGTTCACCTTTAAAGGTGAATTATAGCCTCTAAACTACTTGACAAAAAAATAAATTGATTTTTCAACACTTCTGACAGAAATCCAAGATCGCAATATTGGAAAAGTTAGAGGGTCAAAAGTGCTGAAAAACCAAAACATTTTACAAAATCAAACATTTTATAAAGGTTTGTTGATAGAGTATGAATTTTATCGAGATTCGGCAGAATGCCCTAAGTTGTGATTCTCATTGTTGGTATATGGTAAAATTTGAAAGCTATAAATGTTTGGTGTTTTGGAAAAGAGCTTTTGCAAGATTTTATTGCGACTTCAAAGATTATAAAGTTGTTCCTTCATCTTGATACCTGCTTTTCAGGCCATGTTTACGTCTCTCAAATTCCTCGTAGCATGACTTGGCATCCCTCTTCCTTGAATTGCACAATTTTGAATAATAGAATTATATTGCATAAGACAATATAAGTATTTATAGACAAAACTCTTCATATTGGTCAAACAACAAATTCTAAAGTGTTTGGCTTTGGTAGGCTATTTGCGCAACTTTTCCTCGTTGGGAGGATATGCGACGCCCCACATTCGATTGAGTGTTTTCAACGTTGTGACATGATTGTTAGAAAGGCTCAATGTGCACGACCTTCCTTTTTCGAAGGAGTGTGCAACCTTCCTTTAAACATGTGTCTTTGACCATCGCTTTTTTCGATTAGTTGCACTATAAACATGGAGCATGAATTGAGTGTCTCATTATCTAATTATACCGAGTTTTGTCCAAGTATGATGTCTACAAGAGTCACATACTCTTGAATATACTTAAGAAAGAATCAGTTGATCCTTGTTCAGCTGCAATAATGGTTGCCTAATCTTCTATTGCCTCGGGGGAAAACCATGTATTCTTAAATCGCATATTTGCCAATTTTGGCTAACATGATAATTATTTTTGGTGCTGACACTAATGGAAAAAGAATTTAGTCGAGGTATCAGATGAAGCTGATGGGACAAAACCGCAAGTGCACGGTCTTACCGAAGTAGTAATAAAAGTGTATCGTTCCGACATGGAGTTATGAATTCAATTAACTTTAAATAATGATTAGATTGAAGGTTTAGAAGGTATAAAGTTGTATTTTTGTTTAAAAGAAAATAACAGTAATAATAAAAGAGGTGTCTTGGGGTTATTGGTTCGTCATAATGACAAACCCTTCACAAACCAAACTATTAAACCTAGAACTTTATGTTAGACCTAACTTCTAAAGACAAGTTTATCTTATGTCCTCTAGCAATCAAGCCTATTTTGCTAACTCGATAACTATTGGATTTTGGTTCCTCTAGCAACCAAGTCTATTTCGTTGACTTGATTATTATTAGTTCTCCTGAAGATCGAAGCTTATATGTTTCAAAGATTGCAAAGACTATTTCGCTGCCTTTACAACCCTTGTCTAAATTCACTTGTTCGAATATCAAAGCTCCACTTTCGTTTTATGAATTGATATTTGAGATGATGGATTAACAAGTATCAAACCCTCCACTTTCGTTTCCACAGTCTGATAATGGTTAATTCATGTTAAAACGGTGAATTTAGATTAGAGATTAGGGTTACATAAGATTTAGGGTTAATAGCTTGATTTGATTAGGATTATGTCATTAGACTTATCCAACAATCCCAAGACAAGAGAAGTCTACTCACTAACGTTCATTGTAGACATAGAGAAGAAGAAGAAGAAGAACATAAAATAAAGGTTGAACTTTGATTCAAAGAAACAATTGTCACTTATTATTTCCAAGAACAGAAGATGAATTGTTGTGATAGCTAGCTACTCTATTTATAGTCTTATGTCGACTTAAAATCTAAGCAACTAATCACTAGAATGTTCCACAAGAAACTAATAGGTAGCTTGTCTTTAAAGCAAAAGCATCAAAAGATAAATTGGGGGCGTGTCAAGCTTCTTTGGTTAGCTTCATATTTTTGTATCAAATCTTCATATTTTGGTGAAGGATCTTCAAATTCTTTGCACAAGATATTTTTGTATGAGATCTTCATATTTTTGGCATGAATCAGCTCCAATTCTCATTTCCTTTTCTCCAAGACTCCATCTTTCAAATATTTGTTCCTAAAATAAAATAACTTGCAATTGAAGTAAAATAGTTCTAGAAGGAAATAAAAACATATTAAATCTAAATAAAATAAACTTAAATATTAATTAAAAGACACTAAGTAAATGACTCATTAATGACTCATCAGAAGCCTTCAACTGTAGATTCTTTTTTTCTTCAAGTGATTGAAGTTGAGGGATGAACTTTATCTCTCAATTGCGGGTTCATTGATTACTCTTGCAGGACGTTATGTACATTCGTCGGATTTTTTTTGCTACTATAAAATTCATAAAAAAAATATAGATAAAGATATATTGGTAGAGAGATAAAAATAGCAAAAATGGTTGTGTGTTGATTAGATGTGTCATCTACAATGTTTAGAACAAGTATTTATAGGCAGAAACTATCTCTACTGGCCAAATGATGTGGCTTACACACTACAATAATTTTTAACATTCCGCCATTATTAATGCACAAAATCCATTAGTAATGTACATTACTAACAGATTAGTCAATAAATATTAAATCAATACAAATATTAAAATTAATATATTTATTTTATTGAAAAATAAATAGACATTTACCTTCAATACAAAAATGGTATAGAGAGAACTTGAAGTAGATAAATGTTGGAGAAAATTATTTAGAGAAAAGTTAGAGAAAATTGTTTAATTAGAGAGAAGTTGGAGAATTTTTAGAAATAGAATGAAAGTGAGAAATGAGAGTTGTTGTGAATGGAAATAGAACGAAGGTTCATATATATAGAAGAAGAAAAATCCAACGGCCCGCTACATTACTAGCGGATTAGTCATCACTATTGACGGATTCATTTTGTAGTGCAACGACTATATTGATTGTTACACGTTAGTGGCAGATTTCTTTGACTATTGGCAGATTCGTAAACTATCAACACGGTAGTGCCAAATTCAAATCTCCCACTAACTGTAAAGGGGCAACAATTTGTTGACATGGATATTTAGTTCACAGCTCTCCCGAACGTGCTTGTTATCTCGTTGTCCTCTGTGGTTAATGGCGCTATAAACACGAAGTGTGGGTTTTGTGCCTCGTTTTCCATTTCTACTGAGCTTTAACTCATTTTGGGATTGTTCATACCTAAGCTCTTAGTGAGTAGTCTTGAGATAGAATTCACTCTCCACCGCTTGGCTGTCTTAGCCTTCGTCTAACTTTTTTCGGTTGCGAGGTTCCTCGTTTAGACCTTAATCTTCTATTTATCGACGTCAGCTATCATGATAATTATTTTCATGAATAATTAAAGAGATGGAAACAATTTCTTTAAAACCAAGAAAAAATTATATACACTTTTAACAAAATCATCAAAACAAAACTTCCAAGATTAAAGCTTAGAGGACATCATATGATTCATATCAGTACATCATACCCCAACAAACAAGTTGCTAGAGAGAATGTAAGTAGTAGTTCCCTTTATTCTTTGTTTTCAAAGCCGACAAAGGAGGCAAAAAGTAGGTATGTGGCGTTATTCTAGAAGAGAAAAACTAACTTGCTTTAAAAGTTATACAAGGATCGTGGTATAAAATCCATGAGTTGGAGACCTTCTATTGGATCGTTGCGTCGTACGACAAGCAAATCCTGCCCTAACTTATTTTGGAGGCGAGTAGAAGATTTTGCTTGATTACTTTCCATTTTCAACTTTGTAGCTGCCAATATTCGGACCCCCACATGCGAGGGAACATGATAATCGGTGGACATTTTTGGAACGGATTGGTACTCCTCCCTGCGTCTTTATATCTAAGCACCTATTTGATTTTATTTTTTTCTCTAAATGTATACCCCTTTTTAAATTACTAGATATATTTATTATTTTTTTCTAAACATACCCATAATTAATATCATTATCTTATCTTGAAATACGAAAAGTCAAAGTTAATATACATAAAAAAATGACAATTTCATAATATTAACACACAAAACAGACATATTAATTACATTGACAATTTTTTTTAAGAAATGTGAAAAAGGCAATAGGGACGGAGGTGTAAGTTGAGATTGTAACTTGTGAAAATGACAATTTCGTAATATTAACACACAAAACAGTCATACATTTGTTATTCTTCAACTACGTTGTTATAAAGTTTCTTGCCATTGTTGGTGAGAATTATTGTTTGAGATAGTGGGGGTGCTATCTTGTGATTGTTGTAAAAGGTTCTTTGATTCGGAAAGATTCAAAGTCTACTATAACAAATGGACTTATTGCTCATAAAACTTTTTAATAAATGTTAAAGTGTAGGCAAAGTTTTCCAAACAATTTGAATGAAAGTTTGAAAGCAAGTGATATTGAAAATGTTAACTGAGACAATGAAAGTTTTTGAGACGATGTTATTTTTCAAAAAAGAATTATCAATGAAGAGAAACATATTTGAAAAGACACCTATTCGTAAAAGTGAGTCTGAAAATATTTAAGAAAATAACTAGCCGTAGCAATATAAAATGAAGTAGCCGTTGGACATTTAGCAATTGAATACATATAGACCAATCAGGCAAAATGTAATCCTTTTATGAAACAAAGTCATTCAATTCCAATGATATAAAAACTTCATTTGATTCCAACGGTACAGATTAATTGACAACGGATAGAAAAGTTTAATGGATGCAAAACTGATTTTTCAATATATAATTAAGTCTAAAAACAAAGAGAATCATGTCAGATATATTTTTAATTAAAAAAATATTTATGTAATTTTCCAAAAATAATTATGGCTTTTCATACAAAAACATTTTAATGCAAAATCACATTTAAATGAAAATCAATGAGTGCATGATTTATTTTAACGAGAGCTTTAGGCATTGCTTCATATGAGGACTTAGAAAAAGTTTTGTAATTATTTTCTGAGCATTATGAGTTGTTCCATAAGTTAAGAATGATAAATCAAAATATAAGGACCATACTTACAAAAATATAACTATGAAGCCTAAATCTCATTTCTTCATTCTTCAACTTGAGCCTCCATAATTTTTCTTCTTTTATGATGTGAGTTTATTATCATCAAAACTCAACCAAATCTAAGAAGGAAAACTTCTTCACAGGAGGGAGTATTTCTTTTAGTGAAAGGTAAGCTGCACATTCACATGGCTTGGTCAAATAAAGTACTACTGGTAAACAATGAATACATGTATGTTTTGACGGAATGATAAATTCGCTCCTACCTACTAGAAAATACTTAATGTAAGACTAATTTATTTAATGTATATTAAAAAGATATAGTGGTAAATTTTTCAATTATGTGTATTATTCAGTTCGTCTCTAATTATAAACAGGAGTTAATTAAAAAGTTTGATGTATTATTCACTTTGTCTCTATTTACTCACTTTGTTTTTAAAATTTACTTTATTTACAATAGCGATCGAAGAGAGTATCATAAAAACATCTTCAATTGTGCAACACAACATTGATATATCTTAAATAAGATCAAGACATTATCTTTGAAGTGCCTCGCACATTTTTGCTCAAATTATAACTCTTAAAAACTTATACTGAATCTCGTAATTTTAACTCACATATTAAATTTTATTTATATTAATTTGATCACAACTTTAAGCAAGTAAATTTATTCATGACATTAAGTCTCACCAAAGTAACGTTACTTCAGGTAGTAATGACGTTGCCACTCTGACATACTCAAATCAAAGATCAAACAAAAAATTGGATTTTCTTTATCGTACGATGGCCGATGAAATAACTGGAGTTGCTTTTTGTTTTAGCGTATATGTTAGCATAGTCATTTATTAATATTTATTGAAAAGAAAAACTAGATAGAAATTTTCCCTACATGCAGGTTCCTAATTTGAAACTCATCATATAGTTTCTTTTTATATATATAATAATTGAGGAGTGTTGTTTGAACAACCATTTGATTGACAACTTTTAGGACAACTATAATTTATAAAGAAAAAGTTGGTAATTGCACGAAAAACAAAGCAATAGAAAGATAAAGTAAAAAGTAACGTGAGTATGAGAGAGAAAGTTGTCACAAAAGTTATCATAAAATGGATGTTCAAATATCATTTCTCATAATAATTAGAGTTTGATTGAGAACAGATATTTTGTTGGTACAATTCATTCAAAATTTAAATTTATTTTAAACTAAATTGATATCGCTTTGCAATTTTAAAAACATAAGTATACATTTTTTTTGAAGTAAAAACTTAAACATACATAACAATTGTTCTTTACACTTGTCATATTTTGACAATATTGCAATATTCACTATGAGTAAAAAAATTATAATTCATAGAGAGAGAGCATTTATACAATATTTATGATAAACTAGTATTAATATTCACCATTACACCAATTTAAGTCGATTAATTTAACTTCTTCAAAAAAATATAATCTCTTCAAAGAAAAAAAATTTTAAAATTGTAACAATAAAAAGGACATATCAAACAACTCAGTGATTAACTAATTATGTTCAAGTGATTAATCAACTAAGCTCTAAGAAAAAATAGTTTTTATTTTTTGGTGCAAAAAGAAAAAATAGAGTTAATTAAAAAGAAAAGTCCGACCAAACTCGTGTTTCCTTTTCACATCGTTCCCTTTGCGCCACGTAGCCCTGTCGCACGTGTATATCTCACTGCTCTATAAAGCAACCATCTCTTCTCCCTTGCACCACCATTCCTTTTAAATTATTCTTTTTCTCTAACCTCTCTTCGTTGAATTTCTCTATCTTTAGTAAAAACTGTTATCTCTTCACACAACATCATGGAAGTTAGCTGAGACTCTTGTATAGCTAGCTAGCTTTCGAAAATGTCCAAAGTGGACAGAATCATGTTAAGGTTTCGTCCCATCGCCCCTAAGCCATGCACCGTCTCCGACGTCGATGCTTTTTCAAAACCCGACGGATCTAGAAAAAACCGTGCAAAAGATAACACCGTCAACAAACGGTGTAACCGTCGGAGGAAAACTGTGCCTTCACCGACGGTGGTGACTCTCCCGCTTCTTCCCGAGACTCCAGATCCTAAAGTTCCTCTACTTCCTTCCTCAGCCAAAAACACAAACAAACCGGTGTGTATGAGCTTCGAGAATCACGGCCACACTACCACGTCGGAGAAGGTGGATCTTACAGCGGTAGGGTTAGGAGGATCAGTAGTAACAGTTGAGTGTGTAACCGACACGTGGCAGCATGGTGATGAAGGGTGGGAGTGGTTGATGAAGAGTAGAGACGACGAGGAGAGGAAAGTGAAACTAGAGAAGGACGCGTGTCCTGGATTTATATCGGACGGTTATGGGAGAGTGACGTGGAGGAATAGTGCATACAGGGAAATGGTGGGAGAAGGGCAAGTTTGGTTGGTTAGGGTACCGGACAGTGAAAGTGGATTCACGTGCAGGGTGAGAGTACAGTACGCGTATGGGAAAGAGAGAAGAGTTCCGTGTGATGCGTGGAGATTGGACTGTGGTGGTTTTGCATGGAGATTAGATGTTACTGCTGCTCTTGCCTTGAGTTGTTTCCCTTTCTAAATTCATGGTAAAAAAAATCATGTCTATGATCTATACTTAATCAAAACAAGGCTCCTAGTTACTACTGTTGATAACTGTCAATATTATCTCTGAGATGAGACTGACAACTAGCTTGCTTAATTTGATCATTAACTATGTATTAATTGAGTAGGAAATTAGGCTAGCTACTTTAGATGCATCAATTTGTATATTATCGTGGGTGTAATAATGTAATTGATAATCCTTATTTTAAATCCTTTCTTCTTCTGATATTATGTGGCGCAGGTAATTTAAAAATAATGTCTCTCTCTGGCTCATAAAGTAGAGTATTGGCACCTCTTCAAAAAAAAAAAAAAAAGGAGAGCATTGACATTACCAGTACTCCCTACGTTTTAAAATGAGTGTCACTTTAGTCAAAAAAAATTTGTTTTAAAATGAATGTCATTTTACATTTTCAATACAACTTTAATTTTTTTCTTTCAACTTTACCCTCTCCAACTTTTCTCTCGCACAATTTTCAATGCAACTTTAATTGTCTTTTTCTTATAAAGTAAGGGTAGTTTAGTAAAAACTTTATATCCAATTATTATTTCATTCCATTTCTTAATCTGTGTGCCAAAGCCTAAAGCGACACTAATAAAGGGAATGAGTAATAGAGAAGAGATTAATGGGAAATAATTGAATGTATTAAAATATGTAGCATTGTTTGTGGGATAACATGTTTTGGGATAACACTTGTGTCAATTGTGTGAAGAGTTGGATGACATTGGTGATATTGGTCAATCATAATGTTTGTGTTTTTCTCTCTTTCATAAGTATTGTGATATTGTGATTGACAAATATCATCCTAACTCTATGTCAAAGAAGTGCCATATTTTGGTTTAGTTAACAGGGAAATGGGTGGGGATGTGGAGGAGAAGGATTGGGTTGAAAGGGTAAGCTAGCTATCTATCTGTAATAGTAGTTTAACACAGTTGCGTGTGGATGTCATTAAATTTGGTTGGTTGATAATGGGGTGAGTGTGAGTGAATGAAGAGATAGTAATAGTTTAGCTTTATTAATTAATTGAGCATTAACCAAAGTCCTTGGAAGTTGCTGATTGCACCACGTCGCTGCATCTTAGCACATCATGCATACTTTAATCTTTTTTTCCTTGTCGGTATATAGGGTATTTTTTCATGATCACAAGACCAAATAAATAGTCTTTAGACACATTGATATGAAGAAATTATTTTCAAAATATTTAATTACTGTATTTTTTTTATCAATTTTCTTTTTATCATTAAAAAAAGGAAAATGCTAAAGAGTGTCCTTGGTGCATTGGTTAAGAAGATAAAAAATAAAAATATTGTATTGAAAAATGGTGAAAAGTGATGAATTTAACTTTTTAAAAGTTAAAATATTGTTGAATTCAATGCAAACAAACTACTTTTAATTTCCTTAACAAGTGCCATTAGGACATTGGTTAGAAAAACCCTTAAAAAAAATACTTGTCTATGTTTATGTGACCAAACACTATTTGTTTGGTCTTGTGACCATGTTAGAATTTCTCCGGTATATGGTATCAGGTTTCTCTTTCATCATGCACATAGTGTGCATGTGTGTATCATCTCATCTATTAGTACGGAAAAATTTAACCCTAATTTTCATCGGTAATTAACTATCATCGATTAAAATTTATAGGCAATTGACTACCGATTAGGTTATTTTAATATTTTTGTAGTGTTTTCCATACTCATTTCATATGGACACAACAATTTTCTTGGTACAGCCGGAGAGTAAGCCCAGTCCCACAAGGGGAAACTTGCTCTACCGATTATTTTTATTTTTTTTTATTTTTATAAAGATGATGGCTTTTGGATTGCACGGTGGTGGTTAATTATGTAAATTTTAGGATTAATAGACATTTACCCTCTGTAATATAGGTCACTTTTTGTTTTCCTCTCTGTAAATTTTTTTTCTTCAGATTTCGTCCTTGTATTTTTTGTTTTGTTTTAGAATACCGTCTAGGCCAGCTGACTGTGCATTTTTGCTGATGTGGCATGCTGCATCACAATTTTATGATGACGTGGCATGCTGACTGTATAATTAATTTTTTTTATTAGGTACACGTATTTGTGATTTTTTAAAATAAAAATAAAAAAATTCTTAAAAAATAGTTAAAAAAATAATATAATGAAAAAAAATAAAAAAAATACAGAAAAATTTAAAAGTTATGGAAAATTAATAAAAATAAAAATAAAAGATTAAAAAAATAATTAAAAAATGATTACAAAAATCTGGTAAAATTAATAAAAAAATTGTGTAAAAGATTAATATATATTGATTTTTTTTTCCAGAATATCATATTTAAAAAACCAAAATTTTAGAAAAAAGATTAATCATATTTAAAAACACTAATTTTTGAAAAAAAAATAAAACTTCTTACTTTTGAAAAAAAAAATATGAATTTTCTCCATTTTTCAAGAATTTTATAATTTTTCTGATATTGAAAAAAATATGGAAATATGATTTTTTTAAATATATTAATTTTTAGAAAATTTCGATATATATTTATCTTTTCCAGATTTTTTTCAAATATTTCCTGATTTTTTTAATCATTTTTTTATTTTTATTAATTTGTCTAAAAAAATTTCAAAACATTTCCGTAATTTTTTTTATTTTTTCCTAGAATTATTTAAGACTTTTTCTTATTTTTATTTAAAAAAAATCATAAATGCCACATGTACCTAATAAAAAATATTAAAATTTATACTATCAGCGTGCCACATCATCCGTTAAAGGTGACACAACTTACCACATCAGCAAAAATGCACAGTCAGCAGGTCTAGGGGGTATTCTAAAACAAAAACAAAAAATTACAAGGACGAAATCTGACAAAAAAATTTTACAGGGGGAAAAACCAAAAGTGACCTATATTACAGGGGATAAAGGTCAATTAACCCTAAATTTTAAATCTATTACTCCCTCTTGTAAAAAATAAAATGTGACGTTTTTGTCATCACAAATCTTTTTGTACTTTTTTTTATACTTAATGGTTTTATGTCCATATTTTTTTGAAGAAGTTAAACTAACATCCTCAAATTGGCACCAGAGAGAATTGAACCTGAGACCTTGAGGAGGAGAGCACACTCCCAAATTTCAAGCCAATATCACTGGGCCAACCCAAGTGGGTTTTTTTTATGTCCATATTAATGTTAAGATTTTCACCCTTTTATGTTCAGATATGTTTATGTTATGTTAATCTATTATGTTCAAACTTTATATGTTAATATTATGTTAAAAAAATGTCAAAAATGTGCCATCAATTTATCCATTAAGGAAATAAAAACAACAATAAAAATTGTGAGGATGAAAATATCATGTTTTATTTTTTAGGGATTAAAATCAAACCTCGCTATGTTTTTATGGACCAAAAACTTACTTAAGCCTTAAAAAATAAGTATAAGTATACTTGTTTGCTTTGGCGGTCTCCCACCCAAACATGTCAAGCTTTCGCGTATTAGCGTATGTTTGGTTGTGCAGTAGGGAGAATTGGTCTTGAGGTAATTGATTCTCTATAATTGATTTTGGTTGAAAGTAATACTGACTAAAGGTGGTTTGTGTTTGGATACCTTCGTTTGAGGTTGAATCAATTCTAAAATAAAAAACATAAATCTTAACTTAACGTAAAATCGATTCGGGAGGCAAAATCAATTCTGACCGACAACAACCAAACATGCCATAATCAATTTTGCTCCTCCAATATCAATTATGGCCCCTCTAGAAGCTGTGTGCATTATTCATTATTATCACAAATACAAAATGAAATACATTGAATTATAAACAATGTAAACAATACGGATTAAATAGTACAATTGAAAAAAAATGGTAATTAATATTGCATTAAAAAATAAAATATTTCATTTGTCTCAATTTAATTAACGGTCATTTTTAAATTGTGTCCGGTACTTAAAATAATGATTATTTTCAATAATAAAATCAATACCCACTTAATCCGAAATTATAAGTCTTTTTGAAAAAAAAATTATCTGTGTTATAAGTTATTTTACGATATCAATGAATCGTTAATGTTATTTTTTTAATTATATCCTAAATTATTTCTTACTCTCTCATCTTTTAATTATTTAGTTTATCTTTTGCATACCTTTAATGAAAGATAATTTTGCAAACTAACTCGTAATTTCCATTTACCAAACAAAATCAATTACTATAATTTTGTAAAATAATTTTGTGTGATTTGAGACGTCTGTGTTATCATTTACTGAAACACAACACCCTTATTAATTGTTAGTAGGTTACATCTTCCAGTCACTAATATAAGCAAAAATTTGTTTTTTAAATTTATTCATTAGTTTGAAATCAAACTTTTGCTTAAACTGAGATTTCTAAAGATTCCTAGTACGGAAAAGGAATCTTGCAGACAGAAATCAGTTAAGTACTATTGTGTTCATGCCACAAAGAGTATGAGACCCACTACACTATCACAAGCTATTGCTTTCAAACATGGCATGCTCGTGGCTTCCATATTAGATGATAGAACAAAATGTTATTCCAGCAACCTTTTTCTCACGACAACTTGTTAGACAAACAAATTATACAGATAAACTTAGGTAGTGATATAAAAATCAAAGTAATAGAGAAAGAAAGTAGAAAAATAATGTGAGTATGAGAGATAAAGTTGTTACAAAAGTTATTAAAAATGGTTGTTCATTTCTCTAGATAATATTAGTTTGAAGTCCATATCCTTTTTTCCTTCGGCTCCTAGCCATTACAATTTTCTTTTTCCTCTCTCAAAAGCATATAAACTAAACTCACAAGTGCTCAAAAATGAAAAATTGCAGTTCAAAGGTATACATATCAAATGTTTAGTACATACAAATATCATCTTTACTTACACGACTTAATTTTTTTGACCGATTAATTCAAAAGGTCAAATCTCACTGTTCATTTGTGATGGTCGTATTTAAACCACAAACAAAACTCTCAATGTAATAGCGCATTGAAATTGTCATCAAGATGAATCGAATCGGAGACCTTAAGAAGAACACACTCAAATGTTTCAAGACAACACCACTAAACCAACTTAAGTGAATTTTCTTCTCATTCTTATAATCTATATTTCTCATAATATTTATAATAAAGAGAGTAAATGAAGAATAGTTTTTTGATTTTATGTGATTGACATGAGTTGGTTGAGGTTGAACAATTGCCGTTACGATTAATGTTAGAGGATGATATAAGTACTCTTGTGTTTTAGGATAAAAGATTCGTTATGAACACGCTTCAACAATGCTCGACTCAGATGACCGTTACTAACTGTTTTTTTTTTTTATTTTAGGAAAAAATAATTTATTTAATATTTTTCATGATTTGCTGTAAAAAAATATTTTGATTTTTTTTTAGGGAAAAATATTTTGATTTTGTTCCCACATGGAGCAAGTGGGAAGAAAGCAATAGTGACCGTGCGATTAGGATGGATGTACAAAAACGCGTTGTCGTTTGAGCCGTTTGATATTATAAAAGGAGGGAAATGAATTGAAAAGGATGCACCAAAAAAAACTCTCTTTCTTTCTCTCTCTATAATTTATTAATTCATTTTATTATTTTATTATTTAACTACGCGAAGGAGCGAGCGATCTCTGTCACAGAAGAGAACGATGGTGATGCTTAGGGTTTCATGATTCACATTGCGTTTGCGTGTTCCTTCTAGAATTCAATTCAGGTTTTCAATTGGATTTCTACTTAGGGTTTCGCGCTTTTTTTCTTTTCCTTCGATCTTCAATTTTCTTTCGAGATCTAGGGTTTATGCTTCCATTCCTCTCATTTTTATCCAATTTTCGCTAATTCATGAAACCCTTTACCCTCTCTTTTAATTGCTTCATTTTCGATTTGCAATAAGAATAAAGTTGCGAACCGATTGATTTCTTACTTGGGTGTTCGCATTTTGAGGAATTATTCATTGTTGTTTGGATTCATTTACTCAAATGTGTTAGGAAATGCTATTGGGTATTCAGTGATGAATGTAATTGCACCTGGGAAGAAGGTAGAAAGAAGAGTGCTGTTAATTGCTCAATAAAGTTTAGATTTTTTTGGTTTAGGGAGAAAATTGTTATCGAATAAAACTGAAATTGGCCAATTGGGTATGAGACAAGTGCACCCATCGCTGGGTTTTATCATTTTTTGCGTTAAAATTTGGAGGATAAGACTTGATTCCTGCTTCTGAGAATTTTGGTTTTTGCTTAGATTGTTGTGTCGTAGCTGATATGTGCAGTTGTTGGAATTTCATCTTATGGCACCAACTGTTCCCATAGATTTTGCTGGACAAAAGGAATCCAGAAAGTACTCTCAATCACAAATTATGGGGAAATCGAGAAAATATTCCAAAGGTTATGCTACTGGTTTTGTTCCTGAGTTTCGTCATGTGGTAGAGACTATGGGTGAGTCGGATGGGTTGGGTAGCTCGGGAAGGATTGACATGGAGCCGACTGCATCGGCGGATTCCTATGCACCGAACAGGAAACAACTTGGGTTGAAAGGTGATGACGGTTATGGTAGTTTTGACATTCCGTTTCAACTATACTCATTGTCTAAAATGTCGGCTATGGAGAGAAAGAATTTGAAATCGAGGTTGATTTGGGAACTTGAACAAGTGAGAAAACTTCAGAAGAAAATTGACAGTATGAATTCGAACATTGTTGGATTATCTCCGTCGAGTGACATAAGGAGCTGCAGTGTGGGACAGAAAAGGCCTCAGCTGGAGAGCCAACACAGTATACTGCAAGCATCGGTGCCACATGGTAAGAAAAGACCCCTGCCAGGGCGTAGTGGTCCCAAGACAAAAAAAAGTATGTCTGGACGTTTTGAATATCCAAAAACTGCTGCACCAATGGCTTCATATGCTACATTAATGAAACAGTGTGAGAACTTACTTAACCGTTTGATGTCTCATCAATTTGGTTGGGTTTTTAATGAACCAGTCGATGTTGTTAAATTGAACATTCCGGATTATTTCAATGTCATCAAACATCCAATGGATTTGGGTACTGTGAAGAGTAGGATAACATCTGGTAAATATTCAAATCCCATGGATTTTGCTGATGATGTGAGGCTGACTTTCAAAAACGCAATGACTTATAATCCACCTGGCAATGATGTGCACGGCATAGCATTGGCACTTAGTAAAGCCTTTGAAAAAGGATGGAAGTCCATCGAGAAGAAAATTCCTGTCATTGATCATCGTGTCCCATCTGAGCCTTCAAACCCTACTTATGTAGAAACTGTAATTTCTGACCCAATTCCCCCCACAAAAAAGAAGAAAATGACACCAAACGACACTTTTACCAAGCCAGAACCTGCTGAAAGAATTATGACTGACATGGAGAAGCAGAAATTGAGTCAACAGTTGGAGGATATGCTTGGAGACTTGCCTGATTCCATTCTGGATTTCTTGAAAGAGCAAAGTCGCATCGCAGGAGGGCAAACAAACGATGATGAAATTGAGGTTGATATTGATGCTCTTAGTGATGATACCCTGTTCAAATTACGTAAGCTTCTTGATGATTATTTGCTGGAGAAGCAACAATTTCAGCCAAAAGCTGGACAGTGTGAAACAGAGGTCTCTCTCTCTCTCTCTCTCTCTCTCTCTCTCTCTCTCTCTCTCTCTCTGTGTGTGTGTGTGTGTGTATGTAGCCAACCCCACGTAGTGGAATAAGGCTTGGTTGTTGTTGTTGTAATTGTTGAAATTTGACATTTAAAATTTTTACATGGAATGTGTTACAGTGTAAGCACATCCTCACTTGTATATGTGTGTTTAAATGCTGTAAACTATCATTTTATGCAGGTCTGTGCGTAAATCATATATTTTCTGTATCTCATCTGACTTAATTTTTGCTTGATTTTCGTGCAGCTTCTTAATGAATCAGGGTTTAGCAATTCATCAATGCAACCTTCTAAAGGTAAATTGTGTACTTTCTTTTCTCTTCTTTTCGCTTTGCAAGTGATTTTGCATCCCTTTGGTACAAGTGTCAACATTAATTGACTCTAACTGTGATCCTTTATTTTCACTGCAAATGCCAGGCAATGAACTGGTTGAGGAGGACGTGGACATCGTTGGTGGAAACGATCCGCCTAATTCAAATTATCCTCCACTAGAAATCGAAAAAGATGGAGTCAACAGAAACAGTAAATGCAGTAGTTCAAGCAGCTCTAGTAGTGAATCTGGCTCATCATCCAGTGGTTCGTGTTAGTGCATACTTTTGATATGTTTCCTATTCCAGGATATGCTTATAGTCTTCTAATTGCAGTGTGTATACCCAGAACTCCATTTTTATTTCTTTTGGATGTGGTTTCCCTTGCTGTCGTACAAACCAAATCTCTATGAATTTTCAAGTCCTTAAACTATTTTACTTTTTTTTTTCCCAGCTCCTAATCAATAGTTTAGGTATAATTCATTTATGTAATAATTTTGGTCTTTGGACTGTTTCATCAACCAGATGTTTCAGTGTCAATTTTGTTTGCCTTGTTAATGATATTCCTCTCACTCAACTATCTCATTAACAAAGCGGTATGGTGTAAAGTGGTTGCCAGTAGGAACTTGTATATTTTTCATGTCTGAATATTTCATCCGTTGTTGTTTGTGTTTGACCTCAGTTGCAGCTAGTTTAGTCTTTTGTTTTAAATTTTAGTTTCTTTCAGACATCACATCTGGACAGCAGTGTAATTAATATGCTAGAAGTGTATACTCAATAAGTTGTTGGTTTGTTGGTTAATTTTAATGTAATGTGGTGTAAAAAACAAGATGAACATAGTTTTTTTTTCCAGTATTTCGCTTATAAATTCAGTAGCTATTGTCGATTTTCTACTTGCTTGGTTTATGATGTTTGAAAAACCAGACGCTTGTCAATTTTAATGAATTTTTCTGTATGCTGGAATCTTTTATCTGACTGTTGCAATTGTGGCACAACAGATTCAGATTCAAGTAGTTCATCTGGTAGTGAGTTAGATACTGCTAAAGCGTCAGAACCTCTTAGTTCTAAGGTGATTGGGGTACATACAGTATCAAAAATAATGTTATTCATAGAATGCAATTTTCATATGCTTTGACCATTTTCTTTGTTAAAAAACCGCTATGAATTGCAGGAAAATGTGGGACCTGGCTTGACTTACGATCAAAACAGGGGGGATCCTAGTAATCCTGAAACTGGAAATGGTTGGTCCCAAACTTATGGGCTTTCGTAACCATGTGCATATTATAGTTTCTTGGCATGTTTTTTGATGAGGATCTGCCCGCCTTTATTGCTTTCTTGCTCATTCTCTCTTTCTTGTATAGATTCAACTAACCTGGGTATCCAGGCTGACCAGAGTTTGCAGACTAAGCCAGATACTATTGAATCAGAGAGCCACCTAGATGGTAAGCTTGAAAAATGCAGAAATATGTCTGCTATTAGTTTTTGAGCATGATCTCACACTTCATGCTGTAATATTTTAGGGGAGGGTGTTGCGTCTAAGAGGCAAGTCTCTCCTGAAAAGCTCTACCGTCAAGCTTTACTAAGGAGCCGGTTTGCTGACACCATACTGAAAGCTCAAGAGAAAGCCCTTGAAAAGGTTTGTTAAGGGGGGGTAATATGGTAGTTGAGGTTTTAATTTGTTGCAGCAATAGACTAGGCTGTGTTTTTTAAACATCAAAATTTGAGAAACACAATACATTTGAAAAACATCAAAGTTTTAAGTGTTCAGTTTTTGTCTCCGTTCATCAGTAGGGAATTTCTATTATTGCTAAAGTAGTAAATCTGGTAATTGCTAATTTACCATCATTGCTGCCTTTCATGAAAGTTCTGTCATTATACAAGTTTTATATGAAAGTTTGTGTTTCAATTCCAACTTGATCTCAGGATGAAAAACGTGACCCTGAAAAGCTTAGGATTGAGCGAGAAGAACTTGAGAGGAGGCAGAAGGAAGGTTTGTTTTTTTTTCTTTTTTTCCTTTTTACCTTGTATTTATTTTTCTTCCTTTCTGAATGGTTAGATGTCGGTCTTCAATAGAATACTGCTTCTGTTTTTAATGAATTGTCTGATTGCTAATTGTTTTTGTGTGTATCAGAGAAAGCTCGATTGCAAGCAGAGGCAAAAGCTGCAGAAGAGGCCCGGAGGAAAGCTGAAGCAGAAGCTGCAGCTGAAGCCAAAAGGAAGAGGGAGCTGGAGAGAGAAGCAGCCCGGCAGGCTTTGCAAAATGTAAGCTGGATAGATATACATCCATATATAAATTCAGCTTCCTGGTATGTTTCACTGAACATCTCTGTTCGCAGATGGAGAAAACCGTTGAAATCAACGAGAGCTGTCAATTTTTGGAAGATCTAGAAATGTTGAGTGCTGTACATGATGAAAAGACACCAAGTTTCAAAGAGGAGGCAAGCCCAGATGATCATCAAAATGGATTTGGTGGGATCAAGCTGCAGGGAAATCCCTTAGAGCAGTTAGGATTGTACATGAAGGTTGATGACGAGGATGAGGAGGAGGAACTGCCTCAGAGTGCTGCAGAGCCATCAAAAGATGTAGAAGAAGGAGAAATTGATTGATGTTACCCCCCATTAATTGTTGAATCATTTGAACAAATATATATAAAGTGGTTCTGAGCAGTAGTTGCTGGATTTAGTGACGCTGCTATGGATCGTGGAGTTTAATCAATATTTGTATGGTCGGATACTGGCTCCACTCTTTAAGAAGTTTGAGGACGGGGTCGTAAAAACATAGAAAAAGGGAATGAAGTTTGGATTTGGTTTTCTCCTTTCCGATTGAATTTGATTTTAACAGGACTTGCCCAATTTTGTCTGTAAAAATGAACTCATTAGCAACGAGTTCTGCACCTGATCTTGAGTAGTTAACTTCACTCACATTGTAAAATATTTTAGATCTTAAGTAGAAATTTATTCTTTCTATTTTTTCTTCTTCTTTGAATGCCTCAGAATCTGATGTGAAGATTTCTTTTACTTCGTTATTATTTCCCCAATGAATTGATGAGAAATGATTTCAACAAGACAGATATACTGCATAGCAAGTTAAAGTGAAATTTTACCCCTCATAGCGAGTAGATAAAATTGTTTCGGCCGTGATTTAATGATTTGGACACGCAAACATTTCATGATTTTCTTGACATGCTATTTGTTTTTTAGTTTTTTAAAAAATCAAACCAATAATTGTTTTAGGAAACAGTTTCATTTGTTTTTTTCTTTTCCGAGACAGATAATATGAAATTATTTCATAAACAACACAAATAAACTAAATTACCATAGTGTTTCTACACTGCAAAATTTATGCACATTTCTCATCCTAACTGTACACATTTTACTCAATAATGCTTAATAGCATCAGTCCTCAAACACACCTTCATCTGACAATCTAGAAGTCTCAGTCCCGTTAACATGAATTTGATCCGAGGCATTAGTACCAAGACTGCTCAGAATGCTGAAGTCAAAGTCATCGTCGTCATCATCATCCTCCTCTTCTTCTTCGGCAGCTTCACCTTGCTTTGAATACTCGTCAACTTCTTTTGGCTGATGTTTTACGCTATCTTCGTACGGCATTTCACACCAAACAGTACCCTTGCCCACAATTGATTTGTTATGGGTATCTGTCATCCTCTCTTTCCTGCTCTTTTCTGAATTCTTGGGTTCCCCCCAATAGTCATAACGATACAGAGGACTTTCAGGATCATACTGGTCTTTACCGAAAAAACTAGCATCAACATACCTTCCTGGCTCTTCCAATGGCAGACCAAGAGTTTTACGACTGTGAAAAGGGAAAAAATTTAGTAAAAATCAACGCATCATAACAGGAAATGAGGATGATAAACATTAACATAACGGTACCAGCTGATGTCTCTAATCAATGCTTCTCTTTCTTCAAATGATCTACGCCAATGCATGAAATCATATTCATCCATCTCAATATTGCGCTTCAATGTAGCGATTTTGTAGTCCTCACCTCTATCCTTTGCTTCCTTCCATAGTTTCTTATGGAGCTGTATCACCAAAGGTTGTCTCAGATTTATGAAAGAGAACAACACAGCTATTTTCCTTGTATTAAACTGAAGTCTTAAACAGCAGATTGACTGGTCAAGGAACTTTTGTGCAATTCAAGAAAATATCGATAACAAGACAAAAGGTTGAGTTGAAAAGAAAATTATCAAACAATCATAGGGCTCTATTTTTGAGAAGTACATTTCTTAAAAGTTGTTACTAAGATTTTGGAAAACAGAAAAGTATTTCTATCAAAATATAAAAGGAAAAGTTGACCTCACGCTCAGCAAGTGCAGCCTCTAAGTCCAGCTCTTTAACACTTGTTTTCTGCCAAAGTTAAAAACAATATGTAAATTAATAAGTAACCAAGTGTATGTAAGTTCAGTGTGTATAAGTTGGTTGGGAAGAAAAAACCAAATTATTTTTTCAGTGCATTATTATTTGTGTATTTTTCTTTCCTAACCAGCAGCAAATAGGTTAATATTTTGTAACCTACTCTGCCTTTGAACTCAATCCTTGTATGAATTCACAATCACATGAGAAAGATTATCCCTTAATAAAATTACACGCCATCAGAGCTTTGTCTCTGATCCACAGACTGTCCTCCAATGATAAAAATACACTGAGACTGGAGTAACCAAGACTCCTCAACAATCTCTACCACAGTAAGGACTTCTTGGTCAGTGTTTCTGCATGCAGTCTTAAGGGGAAAAAGGCCATCAATATATCAATGTGGATGGCCCTATACTTGTAACTGATTTGGCCCAATTCGGGTCTTTGTTTATCAATATATTTGAGGTATTACAGAAACAGGCATTTAGAAGAGCTTATTTAGAACTTGTTTGAGTTTATCTCATGATATATGGACTTACATTAGTGTTTAGGTACATTGGTAAAAATAATATCAATTAATTTATGATAAGTTCACAAACTCAAACAAGTTCTAATGTAAACTCAATAGAAAAGTTTATGTATAAGTGTTCAACTAAACTCCCTAGAACAACTTATTTAAGGAGCGTTGGTCCTTCAAATCAAATGTGTCCTTGATTTCTAATTCAAAACAACTTTACTTTTGATATTTTTATATACTACATAGAATACATATATTATAGGGGATTTTCATGAACTGCTTAATTATAGGGGATTTTCATGAACTGCTTAACATAGACTCTCTCCAGAAAGGAATATAAGCAAACATTCATCAATATAAGCATATTAAGAAAAACAGTTAATCACATTTAATTTACGCAATCTCAATAAAAAAATTAAGTCAATTGCCCATGTTACCTTCCATGACCAAGAAATTAATTCATTTAAATACAAAATGCTAAACTAAATGACGGGTATTTTAGAGATATTATCATTACATATGAGAGAAGTAGTTAATTTTGCTTATAATTCACTCCAAAAAATAATTTTTGCTTATAATTCATTCCAGAGTAGATAATTTCAATATAGCAGCCATCTGCTATGTGGTATCCCACTATGCTTGGAATTGAAAACTATATGCAAAATACCTCCTTTTGTCCTTTAAGTTTGACAAAAATACCAGGTTAGTGCTTTAAGTTTTTTAAGTTTCAAATAGGTCCTTAAGTTTTTTTAAGTTTCAAATAGGTCATTTAAGTTGTTAATTTAATGTATCTATTTGAAGTTTTTTAAGTTTTTAAGTTTCAAATAGATCCTTAAAAGGGTAATAAGGACCTCTTTGAAATTTAAAAAACATAAAGGACTAACCCGGTACTTTTGTCTAACTTAAAGGACTAAAAAGATATTTGGCCAGAACTATAATAACATTTGAAATATCCAATTTAGATCTGGTTTAAAGTTCATTGCTTTTTTTGTTGAAAGGAAAATGTTAATAGTTAGTTTGTTAGATTAATATTTACTCCTCCGTCTAGGTTTGAACCCACGACCTCCAACTCCGTTCCTAAGTCGTACAAGATTAGTTACTATTTCCTAACTTTCTATGAGTTAACACGAATAATTGAACAATAACTATTTCTTATCCAGAACAACAATAAGAATAGAACTCACCATAGTTATTTTTGGCACTAATGCATTTTTATAAGGAACTTTTGTCTGCTGTACTGATTTTTCTTCATCAAAATCATCTTCGTCAACCAAGTCTGATAGCTTTTTGCCTTTATATTTATCAGGATTAATATCCATATCATTCAAAATCATTTGCTCAGCTACATTAATCTGCCACAACTGCAAAAAAAAAAAAGTATTCTTGTGATGGACAAGTGAAAATTATCCAATCATCGATTTCAGGAAAGAAAAGAGAAAAATACAGAAAAGAAAGAACATATCACATATGCAAGAAATAGAATGCTTCACTTCCGTCAGGCCTAAGCTTCCTAGAATTCCAACAGATTCTGTCCCTTTCGCTTCCATTCCCTCCCTCATCTATGCACCCTTCACGATTGATTGGCAGCCACCTCCTCATTCTGTTAGGTTCCTTTCTAACAGACTCCCCACCTCAATTGTGATCATGCCCTTATCATTACTACCCCTCTTAATTCTATTTCTTAGTGTAATCCCCTCTACTTTCTTTGGTACATCTGAACAGGGCCCTAAATAATCCCAGTAACAGGGTGCCGAGTAGAATCATTATAAATTGTAAGGCAAAGTATGGAAAGTAACACAATGAAAGAGGTTCATGTTCTCGTCACATATCTTTAAGTTTCAAGTGATATTTTACCAGCACACCAAATTTCATTCGTCATGAAACTAGTAAACTGGAACACAGCAAAGGTTACTGTGTAAAATTATTGTTACAAAATAAGTGTTGCAACTCAAGTGACTGCCTGATCCCATAACGGGGCCACCCTGATTTCACATTAGCCTACCCTTGCATCTCCAAGACAAAGTTCTACGAGAAAAAAATGTTACCACAATACTCGGACATAAAATATAAATGTGACTGAAGACTACACGCTTGTAACAGATGCCAATAGGTCTAACCAAGAACTTGTGAAAGACAAGCATTCTATTTTCATAGTGATGTAGTTAAAGAGTGATGTAGTTAAAGGAAGAGAAACTGCAATTGCATCATACCTAACAGTACAGATTACTTCGTATTTTATAAAGTCAATCTACCAGTCCATATTATAATTGCATTGCCAAGTTATAGTAAGTATGTTATGTGCATATTGAGTATAGGTGGTGGATCAATTATGTATAAAAATATAAAAAAAAAAACTATAAAACAGACAAGTTTTTCTACAAAATCAAAAGAATTAAAGTATTTTAAACTACAACCAGAGCAGTTATACTGATTTTAGTCAGGAAATAATGGACAAAGCTAGTAAAAAGCGGCCAATTTATTTGGGATCCATATTATCACACAATATTATGCACTTAAGAGTCAAAATCAACAAAGGACGGCTTGATTACCACAAAGCTAATTCAGCATCTGAAGCTTTAGCTATATGAGCTAGTCATGCTATGGAATTATCAGAGTGGAGCAGTCGGTTATAAACACGACCCTTTATCTTCTATGGCCGGAGTTGCCCAGGAACATTGTTACCATAATGACTGAATCACATAAGTAAGCACCTCAATCTATTCTATTAGTTTTGTGGCCTCGTATTTTTTACAATGGCACTGAGTTGACCAGTACCAAAATAAGGTTGATGAGATCAGCTTTAGCATTTAAATGAGAGAGTTTATGTTAATATATGCAACAATCGATCCTAGTGACAAAAAAATAGCATATATGCTAATTTTGTAACTAACGCACATGTTTGTACTTCTTTATTAGAATGGTAGTTATTTCGTAAGTCCCATTGTTTGTGCAAGATCCAACTGAACATCAACACAGACAGACACAGGTTCATATGAAACCTTTAGAATGTTCGTTCTTATTTGGCTTCACATTTATGCAGGTGTAAATAGGATCTTGAATGGGGTCCATAACCACACTAAGGGTGAGGGTGGAAACAGGTTATAAACAAAACAGCCTATGCACACACAAGGGATTTGGAACCACTGTGTGCTTGTATAAGAGAAAGTTACCATAACCTAGAACCAGCATTGATGTCTATTGTTCCTTGTGAAAGTCCATCAGAACATACCTTTTCAACATATGGGTGATTAGAAAATAGAGGTTCTTCCTCTGGCTTGTCTCCTGGATCTTTTCTAGGAATAGGAGGCCTTCCACAGTCACGCTGCAAATTTTAAAATATCAATTAGAAAAAATACGATCATAATAATGCATAACTTTGATATCAAGACATATCTGACAGCATGGATATACATTTGAACTTTTACTCGTTAAAAACAAAAGCATGGATTACATCACAGCAAAGTTACAGTACAAAGAGCTTCAGAGTTTGATCAATGCAAAAAAAAAAAAAAAATCATCTGCAAAAAGATTGAGGTGGTTTAGGGAAAGGTGCAAACCCGCAATTCATCTGGATTAGTATCTTCGTCACGGTGAAATATTGGTGGGAAGTCAAATCTGTTAAAGCTGAAGTATGAAAATGAAAAATATGTTAAAATTATCAATTGTAATCAAATTAATAAAGTTAGAACTATGTATTATGAAGCGCTGTTTATAGAAGGTTGAACATCACAAACACATAATCGTACATCAGATGATCTATATTTGGATCCACAAAACGAAGTTCGATCGGGAACCGGAAGCGATAAGGATCTCGCTTTGCCTACAAAGTAAAAATGTGAATGAGTTAATAAGTAGAGTAAACATTCATTACAAGAAAACCACTTATGGCCAAACAAGGATATAATTGAACTATGTATATATTATAGAATCAGTAATATAGCCTTGTGTGTCCTACCAAAATTGCCTATAAAAAAATGCAAAAAAGCTTAAAGTAAGGATACACAAGAAACAATTTCAGTCACACGCAACCAATGACATGGTTAAATGGTGAATTATAGTGGAAAGTTGAAACAAGGGTAGACCTTTCTTAGTACCAAAAATGGATGAATAAAAGAAAGAGGCATCAAACACCGAGGCCAGAGGTTAAACATATCGCCCCCTTCCCTTTGGAATGGGGTGAGCAATAAACTGGAAAATTGGATACCTGATGTGGGGATACCAACAGAAACTAAGGACAGTGCTTCTGATGGGTAAGTGGGAGCTTGCCCCAGTTGTTGCACACAAGAGAGAGAAAATTCACCTTGTATAATACAATTTGAGCTAGAGTTCCTATTTCAAAACGTGAACATAACAACATGAAGAAAAATGCAGCACCAACTAGTTTCCTATCGATGGGTAAAAAAACTACAATTTGGCAGGTAACAGTACAGTTAAAGGCACCATCACTGTATTATCAAGTATATAAGGTAAGTATTAAGTGACAAGTATGGAATATTCTCAACTAGTGACCGAAATACTCACCGTAATTTCAACAATGACTGTCATACCCACTTTTATGTGATGGCGAATCCAAAACCAATCATTGTTCTTTATAGGAACCCACCTAGAACACGTTACAGTAGATGAATATTCCAGAAGAAAACTTGCATAAAAGTAAAAGCTAAAACAGTGGCACTGAACAAGATAACAATGGTACAGAAGTAAAGTCTATAAGTTACTCGTGATAACAGTATGAAGTACTGCTGGTACACAGCAGCAGCAAACAAAAGAAAATATGCAATAACCCATGGCAGCATATAAAGAGAAAACAATGTCTCCTAGTCAAAGATCAAAGAAAGAGAAAACAATCTCAGTGTTGAATAATTTTCAGTAAACTGGGCTACCACATGATACAAAAGAGACAGTATGATTTCCCTGT
The DNA here is from genome assembly GCF_003473485.1 of Medicago truncatula. NCBI lineage: Eukaryota > Viridiplantae > Streptophyta > Magnoliopsida > Fabales > Fabaceae > Medicago > Medicago truncatula. Next base: position 37,564,991 of record NC_053044.1, read on the forward strand.
AGCTCTAGTCTGTAAACAACCAGTACTTTTTTTTCTAACAAAAAAATGCATCCAAAGTCTAGAGATTTAACAAGTCTCAGGTGTGTTTCTCTAGGTACTTGTTTTGTTTCTGCCATGGCTTTGGATATAATGAAGCATTTCAGTGCTGGTACAAATGCTTGTGAAGATGCTTTTCCCAATTTATTTTTGCACCACATGATATTGATTAAACATTCTAAAGTTATAGATATAGTTATTAATTTAGCAAGAATATCATTGTGGAAGCAACTCAATATTACTTACTCCAGCATCCAAAACAATGAGGAAATGAACACCCAATACAGAAAAAGTTAAGGGAACACTTAAAAGATGGACAGAGGGATTGGTATGTACCCATCGTATACTCCGCCAATGTCAACAAATGCCCCTTGATAGAGATGCAAAGTTGTCACCTTCCCCACACAAATCTGCAATGAAAAATTATCATGTAAGCATTTATGAAAACTTGAATCTCAATCCTACATATTTATTTATTAAAAATTATGATACAGAAAAAGACTGATTTTAACTATACGAATGAAATGAAGCCAAACAAAAATAGGATCATCTATTGGACTACATATACAGTTGTCCAATTAGAGACATCATGATTGATCAAACCAAAAAGAAAGAAAAAAGGAAAAAAAAAACTGTGACAACGTGATGCTGCCATTAAAGGGTAAATTCAGTTATTCATAGTTTTCTTAAACAAAATTTCCAGTCAGCAATTTAAAAATGTAATATGCACGTTGTCATAACTGAAAAGATCACTGTACATGCCTATTGAAGACTAGCCTAGTCCCACCATATGAAATCAGTTTCTTCCAAGCAGCAGAAAATGATAGAATGCAATGCTTGCCCGTGCGTATAAAATTATAATAGCAGTAATTCGAAACAACCAGGTGAATATGAAAACACACTAATACCATAGGAAATCTTAAGAACACGATACTGATAAAAAGTAAAGCATCGACTTTATAGACAACAACAATACAATATAATCCATAATGAGTATGAACTAAGAATTGTGAAATAGCTTACTTGGCCAGGATAATAGAACGGTAGCTCGTACTGCAAAAACCATTTAAAAAAACAGTTAGCCCCAGAACAAGTTTGCTTTCTCACATTCCAAATACATACAAACATAAAAAAAGAATCGTGAATTCATCATATCCTACCATGCCATCCTTGTAATCCTTGCCTCTTTTCCTCCTACCAGGGTGATAATCTTGGTCTAACTGTAGCATTCACATCACAATTAGCATTAGCAATTAGCAATCAACATAAACCAAATCAAAAAACTATGAATGCACATTGTAATAATTTAAACAAGTATGAAATGAAATTGAAGAAACCTTATAGGATTCCTCTTCCAATAAATCCTTATTAGCTTCCAACCATTCATTGTACTGTTTCAAAAACACCTTATACCTATCCAAACACACATCATCAGTTTCAGTTCTAACACCATTTTCAATATCCTCCAACCTCACCCTCTTTGCCTCCATCTTATGCGCTTCACGAATAAACGCGAGCTCTTCACGATCCACCTCCCACCCTCTCGGCGGCCAATCCCTCGGCGGCACCAACTTCACCACCAACGGTCCTGCCCACTTAGTCTCCAACTCCTCCGGAACATCTTCCTTAATCTCAAATTGCTTCGCCAAATATTCCTCTTCTGTCACTCCCATTTCCTCAATCTTCTTCTTCCTATACCTAGGGTTCAACATTCTAAAAGCTTCAATCGACTCCGGTGAACTGAGAGGAACTTCTTCACCTTCGTTGAGACTCGTCCGCGCGAATTTGGCTTCAGGAGTGAGAATCTCTTCCCATGGAGCCCAGCCACGTTCGATCCAGTTGCGTCGTCGTGCTTCGTCTTCGGATTCTTTGGTTTTAGGGCCGAAGGTTTGGAGGAAGGTTTCGTCGACGGGGAATTCATCGGAGGTGAAGGATTTAGCAACGGTGGTGAGGGGTGGTTTGCGGTGGAGTAGAGGTGGTGGATGGCCGTGAAATAAAGGAGAGGGTTTAAGGTTTAAGGGTTTAGGGAAAGTGAAGAGATAAGAATTGGGGAAGACTTGCATTGCTACACTTCACCACCTTGCTTCACAAAACTAACATTGAGCGGATAGATAAAGTTCAAACATTTAATGAGGCAACTGCCCTTGCCTAATATAAATATGTAAGAGATAACTACATGCTCCATTTGTTAAATTTTCGATATTCATCATTTAGTTTTTAATGGAGCGATGAACCAGTCTTTTATGTCATTCATTTGTAATAAGTTGATCATTTAAGTTTTTTCGTACCATTTAGATCTTTAAATTATTTAATTTTAACAATTTAATAAAATTTTGATTGTAGAAAAGTAAGTTATTTGGTGTTTAAAAGTTACGATTAAATAATTTAAAAGATCTAAAATGTGTGAAAAAACGTAAAGACTAACTTGCTACAATTAAATAACTAAAAGATGTAAGTGGTACAAAAAAAGACTTAAAAACCCAACTTGTTATAATTAAATAACTTAAAGAATCTCTAGTGTACTTTAGCTTTCAATTTAATCATCTCACACATACGTCTCGATTATAAAAAAATTAACTTTTTTGATTCATTTAATAACTAATTTATAATTTTAATGATTGCCCCTAGAGTGCTCTTTGAGACCTTTAAATAGTAACTTTGTTCAAAAATTTAATCGATGCATTGAAAATTGAAATATTTGATTTTTTTTGTGAATATTTTTTTCTTTTGAAATCCCTAAAGAGCGCCAATACATTACTACTCCCTCCGGTCCTATTTATAAGAGAATTTTGGGTCAACAAAAGTTGATGTATCTTGTTAAAAATTCAGTCCAAATACATTCACTTTTGTTGACCTAAATTTCTCTTATAAATAGGACCGGAGGTAGTATTAGAGACTAATACATTAGTTATTGAACGAATCTAATTTTTTTGTCATGTAAGCACAACTCAGTTGGTAGCTACAAAGACAATATTATGCAGGGGCCAAGGTTCACCAAACTCTCTACTTCTTCACCTTTAAAAAGTGTGAGCTCCGACCACTAGGCTACTTAACAAAAAAAATAATAACTTTTTCTTATAATTGAGATTGGAACGGGTATTCAAAAAACGTAAGAATAGTTTTAAGTATTCTTATCAAGTATTAGTATTGCATTGTAAAATAGATCATTCATTTGAGATAATTTTTTTACAAATATGTCACTCGTAGTGGGTCGGAAAGCGTAATTAATACAAATATGTGTGATGTGCTAAATTAATTTTTTTGGTCATGCTATTTTGAAAATCTCAAAAACCTCTTGAATGGTGAGCACAGTTTTTGTGTGTTAAGCATCCGATTTTTAGGAAAAGGAGACTCAAGTTCTTCCAAATGATTTATCTTAAATAAAGCTCATTAACCAATCATGTGAACACAATTTAAATAAATTTGATTTTACTCTATTTTATTTTTCATTTATGACATAGATAAACACAAGCAATGGTTTTTTTTAAGGATCCACTAAATAAAATAAATCTTGAGTTGACATCCTCTCGATCTTAAAATAAATGGACAATTTTAATTTCAAAACTACTTAATTTGCTTCAAAATTATATGAATGGACAACATTTATTTTATGAAATAGAGAGATTCCAACAATCCTACTAATGCATCTCGTGTCAACATTTATTGACAATGAATGAAGAAAAATAAATTTACAATAAATAATTAGGCGCCACAACTCAAGAATTATCCTCTATATGTAACTATTCTCCATCCCATTTTAACCCAAACTTTTGTTTATTTTACACATATTAAGAAAAAGTGTATAAGTATTAGTACATTCCTTCTTACCATAAATGTAAAGTATAATATATTAAATTGAGAATGATAAAAGTAGTATTAATTAAATTTATAATTGGTAAAATGTAATTATTATTGTTTTGAAAAGTAAAATGAATCAATTTTTCTGGAACAATATTTTTTTGCGAATGATTAACTTATGACGGGACGGAGGAAGTACCGATTAATGACAATTTCGATGTCTAAAGTTCAATAGCTACCACAAGTGACATATAATCTGACCACTTAATCATTTGGTCAAAAGTTTGATTCGGATGTCCAAAGGATACTTCGTTTACCAAAACAAAAACAAAAGAAGAACTAACTTCTAATAGACTTAAATCCATCTTTGACCTTCTAACTACACATGTTTTTTTTTTTTTTTTATAAAACTCGGTATACGATCCAAAAATCGCTATTATCTTGATGGATCTAAGTCAAATTTGCATTCAAAGAATCTAACAAAACAAAATATGATGGTTCCACGTTTTCTACTTCAATCCATCCCCAAATCAGTAACGTTGAACCTCGTATTATTCCAAACAGGAATATCAGTTTGTCCTACGGCGCCAAATTAAGTAGCTCATGTGCTATTTCATATAATGTGATTCTTTTTTAATGAGAAGATACACTTTTTTTTTTTGTTGTTGAAGGAATGAGAAGATACACTTATACATTGAAGTTTGGATGCTACATCTACAAATTTTGCCGGATTAGTATATGTTTGAGAATAATGGGGAGACTACCAAATTGGAAAAGGGGAGAGTTTGGACACTAAAATCACATTGAAAAGAAATACGGAACTAAAGCCATACAATCGTGATATTTAGAGGACCAAAATGAACTTAAGCCCTTCTAATAATACTGCAAAGGTTTGTATCCATTTGCCATCTGCATTTTGAAATAATTTATCTTTCACTAATATGATACAAAATACGTGAGGTTATAAGTAGCCAGGGGAATAGGGAATGCAATCAATTAATGAAACATTAACTCCTAAATGATTATAAATGGAAAAATATCATCCTTATGATACAGATAATAACAAACTAGCAAAGAATAACCATCTATGCAAAGGAAATGATTCCTCTTCCTCTGGCAAATTTGACAGAGACTAACATTCCATGATGATGTTTAGCAAAAACTACAAGTGGGGACATCATCATCATGGCATGCTAACCAAATGAGAATTTAGCTTTATTTGTGTACCATTTTCAAGATTAGAATTTAGCTTCATTTGTGTAGGTTTTCATTAACATTTTTCAGCCAAATGCCAAGTTAAAAGACAACGTCAGAAAAATTGGGAGCAAGGACTGCAGAGTGAGCACATTATCTTCAATCAAATCCTTGACCGTAAACTTTAACATCATGGATGTCAACATATGGAACTTGGCAACAAAGAGGGATAAACTTTATCTAATCATTATACCAAAATCAAAGATCACCAGCTCCCACCGGAATCTCTGAGAATAATCTTGGCCTTAGTAACAAAGTTCCAAACTATGGAACCTGAAATCTTATACCTTGACAGTAAGTAGTTTGTGGTTCCCACACCAGGTTTCCAAGCATAGTAATGTTGACTTTTGTAGTCATTCTCACACCTAAGCCGCAATTTTTTTCTAGCCAAATTTATATCACATTCCAGCATACTTGTAGAGCAAAACAAAATCTTTGAAACACAGAAACAAAGCATGTAAATCTCAATAACTCATGAAATTCCCCTGCTATCCATCATATTTGAATTTAGTATTGATTTATGCTCATTGCCCAAATGAATTCGCTCATTTCCAAAGTAAATGATCAAAATGCTCCTACGCATGTTAACATGCGCTGGTACAAATTATAACATAACTTAAGATAAGTAGCGTGACTTAACATGCGCTAGTGTTATTTGTGAGTTATTTGTTGAATGCTTAGCGCAAGTTAACATGCACTAGTGTATTGTGAAACGTGAGTTAACTCACGTTGCCATTTGCACTAGCGTGAGCAGTGGCGGAGCTAGGAAATTTATGGAGTCCGGGAAAAAAATTAATCGTAAATTCACATGTGACATAATATATAAACAGTCATAAATCAAAAAAAAATTATTTTTTATTTTTTTTCCTAAAAAAAATCGAAAAAAAGAGGTTTATCATTTTGTCAACAAAAGTGCAATTTAAAATAGGGTTATTAATTGAAATTGACCACGTAATATACTTGAACTCTGAAAATTGACCCTGTAATTAAATAACATGTATTCTGACCATGTAATTCGAGATTTTTATTATTTATAACCTGTAATATACGTGAAGTCCAAAAAAGCAACCGAGAGATTGAATTTTTTCATGATTTCCTAGAGGCGAGTTAAGAACGTTAAAATATGGCTTTAACAAAAAAATTATAAATTTTCGACAAACGACAAATTAATTATGAATTTTTAAAGTGTCAAAAGCTCAAAAAACAAAACAACAGAAATCTCGATCTATAAATCAAATTTTGAGCTCATTATTTGCAAAGACATCTATAAAAATACATAAAAAGGATATGTAAAGTTTCATAGCATTTCGAAGTCGTTTAAATTTATTTTGATTTTTCAACTGAAACGTGCAAAATTGAAATTTTGTTCCGCGTAAGCGTGTACTCAGAAGCAAATTTAGTTCCCTAATTTTGTAGGCATGACTAGAACATGATAAGAACCTTCACAATGAAATTTTGTAATTTTTAAACGAGATATAAATTAATTATAAATTGTTTAAGAAATTCATAATTATGAGGGAATAAAAATTCATAATTAATTTCTCCCTAGTCGAAGAAATTTAATTTTGTGTAAAGCTATATTTTAACGTGCTAAACATGTATGAAAAAAATAGTGAAAAAATTCAACTTGTTGGTCACATTTTTAGACTACACGTATATTATAGGGTGGTCAAAATTAAATAAGAAGAAATTCAAGTTACAATGCTAGAATATATGTTTTATATTTTATTGGGTCATTTTTCAAACATAAAGTATATTACCGGGTAAATTTGAACAATTAACCTGTTAAAAAATAAGAGAGATGAACCCATCAATAGTGTGCTAAATAAAATTCCAAGACCTATTTGCGTGTGATAATTTTCATATTGCCCAAATTTTTCTTTTTGTAAATGTGTTAATGGACTTTTTGGTTGAATTTAATGTGCAAAAATTATCGATCGAGTCCGGGCGACCGCCCGGGGTCGCCATACGGTAGAACCGCCACTGAGCGTGAGTTAACTCACGTTCATAGCAGACAACAAAAACGGCAATAAATGCAAGGCAATAACAGAACTGAAACTTGAAAAGTGTAGAATGACCCATAATCACGTCACATTCATAACTTAACCGAATTACGCCAGTTTAACAAGATTATCGGATAATACGACATAATCGATCCAAATTACTCAAAAACATCGTTTTTCTCACAATCACGTAATCACACATAAACGATCCAAACGGTCCAAATTTCACAAATTCGCCGGTAATTACCCGTAATAATTTAAACACACTTAATGACACGTAAACGATCCAAAATAGTTCATTTCATATATTTATATAATATTAGTTACGTATTGGCCATAAATATCAAAATTACACAACCGACCACCAAAAAATATGTCGGGGTGTAATACCACCAAAAAATATGACGAAACCGACCCAAAAATGTCATAACCTATCTAACTAAACTAGTGATAGTGCATATTCTTCGTCTTCATCCATGACTTCGATCTCTTGCTTTGGCTTTTCCGGAGTATCCAAATTAGTAGGATTGTGCTCATTTGTTGGTTTCTTAAGAGGCAAAACGGTTTCCTCAACATATTCAACAAACAATGGAAACAGTCCGCATACCTCATCTTTGAATATCAACCATGCAATTGCAAATGAATCCTCCATAGGAGAGTTAACCACATCTCTCCAAGCCCTCACTATTTTCTTAACAAGCTCACAATGCTTGTCATCATCCGCTTCCTTCGCATCTTTGTCAACAACTTTTCCTTTTTCTTTTCCTTGGCATTGACTCTACAATATGTGATGCACCTACCTTTGACATTTTTCCCAATATGAAAGTAGCAAAGTACATGGTCTGTTTTAGGGAGAACTTCGGCAACGACTTTCATCAAAGCGGGGTCCCTATCGGTGTCAATCACCTTAGGCATGTTGTTTTTTGAGGTCAAAAGACCAACCAACATCTCAAGTGTCTATATGAAGTTATTCTCTCTTTCAAAGGAAAGAAAGGCAAACGCAATCGAATAGGCCAATTTGGTAGAGGTGACACCAACAATCTCAAATAAAGGCATTCAGTAGGTATTGGTTTTGTAGGTGGAGTCCATGACCAAAACGGTGGGAAAAGTGTTGAGCATATCAATTAATTTTGGGTGAGCAAATAATAAATCTTCAAGTGTGGTTTCCTCGCTATTAGCTCTTGTGAAGTAGACATATCGATACTTCTCCAACTTAATCAAGTATTGCAACTCGGTCTTGTCATCTCTTTGCCCCTTGCGCCATCTAGTTCGTGCATTATACACTTGCTTGATGAGTGTCACACTTTCTTTGTTTTTTCCTTCAAATCCGTGAGAATATTCCTAGGCTTTGCCAAGCTCTTTGTCATGTCGATAACTCTTTGCTTCTCCTCCCCTCTTAGTCGACCCGCAAGAAGGTGGCCGGATAAATTTGGCGCCAAGTCATGGTTGTGAACTCCACAAAGCATTGCAATCCACTATTCTTGTGTTTTTTTTTTCAAAGAAACATTTCAATCTAAACGGACAATTACACTTCCTTGTGCCCATGCCTTCAAGCTTCGGTTTCTTCCTCGTCTTAGGTGGCTTGTATTCACCACTCCTCTCACATTGCATCGTCATGTATGGCACTATAGTACTAGATTTATCTATAGAAATAGTAAATCCCACCCTACCCGCTTGTCGACGAACCCAACCAAGTAATTCATCTCGATCTTTCCATCTTTCATTTGTTGTAAAAAATGACCCGGTGTTTACTTGAATAACACGAACACCGGCAGGTATCGGTTTAGGCTTCTCTTCAAAGTTACCGGTAGGTACCGGTTTTGCTTGGTTGTGAACAATGTGAGCTTCAACTTGAAAAGGAATTTTCACTTTAAACTTCACATCATTGGTTGGTTTGCCTTCGCCGGAAGCTTTGTATTTGCCCGGTTCGGCTCAACGCCATCCTCCGCCACATTTTCAACCATGTCACTCAATGTCTATTCAATAAAAAACAAAGAAAAAAAATAAATAATTGACTTGTGCAGCAAGCAAAGTAAATAAAAAAGTGGCACAAAATTTCAATTTCAAATTCTGGGCTACTGTCAGTAGCGTGAGTTAACTCACGCTAGTACTATCTACCTACACAATTTAAGTCATGTTGCCCTTACAACTAGCGTGAGTTAACTCACGCTGAGCCCTACGCCTACTGAAATGAAAAACGAAACTACCAGCAAAACCAGCAAAAATGAAAAAGTTTTGACGGTACATTATCCGTTCTTTGATGCTTAATAAGCGTGTAGAAACTTATTTCCTGACGATTTGCAATGATTTGGAATGAAGATTTTTACCCAAAATTTCGCACTTTTGGGGTTTTTGGAGGTGGAGGGAAAGAAAAAATGGAGCTTTGTGGTTGTCTGTTGGGTTTTGAGCGAAAATAGTACTTAACGCAAGTTAACATGCGCTACGTGACTTAACTCACGCTGCGTGACTTAAGTTACGTTCTCCTTATAACTAGCGCATGTTAACTCACGCTACGCAAGTTAACATGCGTAGGGGCATTTTCGACTTTTACTTTGGGAATGAGCGATACTGTTTGGAAATGAGCAGAATTCTTTAGTACTTTCAAACAGAAAATTAAGTCATGCACAAACCCCACTATGCAGCATGCAAACAACATCTCACATACCAAAGTACATAGATAAAACCAAATTTAAGGTCGTCTGGCTAGGGCCACCTAGGATCCTTAAATACTTCCTTTTTAACTTTGTGCATATTTATACTTCATTTCAAAGATCGGTCCCTTAAATTTATTTATTCAGTTTCTTCCTCCCTACTATTTTCTAAACTTGAAATTGAAGGGAAAAGAAAAGAGAATTTCCTTCCAACGTCATCCTTGCACGACCGCTGCAAACAAGAATCCTCCTCTTGTGTATACATGTGTGAGCAAGGAATACAAAAAATGGTTAAAAAGTAGCAGAATTAAATCATCGCAGAATGATTCTTACAAAAATAATCAACCAAGATGATTAACTGCCAAAGTATAGATCTCAATGGATGCATAATGGATGCATCCATTGAGATCTATACTTAACCTAGTGCACAATGGATGCATAAGACCAAATATAGATCTCAAGTTAACAACCAAAGTATTTAAACTCAAGTTAAATTTACTTTTTTTTCAGAGCTTCCACATATCACATTTTATCATAAATTTTACATTAAGAAGCTTCTACACATTTCCTATTGATAAATCAGTTATTTCATCCTTATGTATATTCCTAACATAAAGTTAAGGGTATGGGCCAAGGGGTATTACAGTCATTAATTCTCATGGAATCCACAGGCAGTCAGGTACAATACTCCGTGTATATTAAAACACAATGAAATTGACAAACCAACAATTCATGACTTTGTAGCTGCAGTTTTGGAACCCAATATGATAAGGTTGATTAGTAGAGTGCCTAAGTAATAGGAATATTCTAATTAAACACCTCATATTGTGTCCTAACATGCAGGCTCTTTTCATGGTCTCTATTCCATTTGGATTGGGTTCCAATTCTCAAACTCATCACAAAAAACAACAATATCACAAACGAGAACAATATTTATACACACTAAAATAGCAACAGAACGCTACGCTTAAGACAAACAATAAATATACCGAAATGCACTTTCAATTGGTTTCTTCTACTCCATACATCTACAGAAAAAGCAACAAAAACCGCAAATTTAACATAGATAAATATTAAGAAAACTTGTTTCCAGTCCCCACATTCACTTCATCAACCTTGATTTTATGGTTTTCTCTCTTTACGAACTTTCCAGTACCTATTTTGTTTCCCAGTTCTCAATCCTACTACCAAAGCATCAATTTTACAGTGAATCTAAAAGGACAACAAATTAATCGATTGCAATATTTTCACCCCAACAGCAAAATTAGGAATTAGGAAATATGAATAAATGAGAATACTTCCAAATTGCAAGATTTTCAAATTGCTGCAACATATATATATATATATATATATATATATATATATATATATATATATATATATATATATCTATAAAACGTTTTAAATATTATCACTTCAGCCTTTGAAGAACTTCATCAACTCCAAAAGCTAAGAGTATATTTTATCCCTCAAGACTAACATTAGATGGCTAGTCACTTAAACTATAAAGACCCTCATCCTATTGACCGACTTGTAGGCTCAAAAAGAACAGTCTAGACTTTCACTCCTTCGATAGGGTCTGTCAAATATACCTCAACTCCAAAAGCTAAGAGTGTGTTTGGATGGAGAAATGTTTTGAGGGAATGTATTGTTTTGAGGGAATTCAAATACTTTGGGGTGAATTCCATTGTTTGGATAATAATTTGAAGCATTTTCAAAATGATGGAAATTTATGAAGTATTTTGTTCAAATTAAATTTAGAGAATTTCAAATGACACCTAAAAACTAAGAATTTCAAATTTCTTCATTATTGTTATTTTTCATATTTTGCATTTTGGTCCTCAATTTTTCCAAAAATTTCAAATTGACCCCAATAAATTTCAAAAAAATTGCAAATTGGTCCCTCAAAATTTTCAAAGATTATAATTTGACCCCTCAATTTTTTGAAATTTACATTTTGACCCCTAATTTCAATTTTCAAATTTGGCCCAAAAAATTTAATATTTATAAAAGTTGCCCAAAAATGATGACAATGATTTTTTTTTTTTATTACTTCATCCAAACAAAAAAATTGAGAAATGAAAGTAATTTAATTGAATCATTTAAATTGCCTAGAATTCTAAATTCTTTAAAATTTCTCAATTACATCATCCAAACACACTCTAAGAGTATATTTTATCCCTCAAGACTAACATTAGATGGCTAGTCACTTAAACTATAAAGACCCTCATCCTACTGACCGACTTGTAGGCTCAAAAAGAACAGTCTAGACTTTCATTGAGACAGAAAAGTGCAACGAGTACCATCCCTTACATCATGTTACACAATTTAAGCTCATATTCCCATCTTCTAATGGCAATTCACATTCACAGTATAGAGTTACATTTGGGATCATAAAAGTCCAAAGTAAATTCATCGAGCAAATAATATTCATAATTCTTGGGTCATCCAGGCATCCAAACACTTGCAACATTTTTGAAACAAATCATATCCATTAATTCTTTTTGGGTCATTGAGGCATTATGAATGAATAAAAATTCATATCAACATATCACATTTAAGGCATCATCCAACATTTACATTATGAGTAAAGTGTTCATAATGTTTGCTTTAGGGTCATCGAGGCATCCAAACACTTGCAACATTTATGGACAAATATTATCCATAAATTCCTTTCGGGTCATCGAGGCATCATAATAGTTTAAAAATTTAGACTTATATATCATATATGGGTGATATATGATATCATCCAACTTCTAGAAAGTTTAAATGTTTGCTTTAGTGTTCATAGTCTAGAATTGCACTCAAGATTATAATATCACTAAGGCATCCCAACATTTATAAAATGTAGTTTTCTTTAAAATCACAGAGGCATCCCAGAAAAATAATATTCATCGTTTCCAACCATTGAACTTAGGATTATATCATCCCTATTTCAAATTACAATTTTTTTTTTTGAATGGATCAAATTACAAAAATTGATTTCAACTCACAAGCAAATCACAGTACAGAATTCCAGTCAGGTCATAATTTTTTTTTTTTTTAAGGAGAAGCAGTCAGGTCATAAAAGATATCATCCAACTTCTACATCATTAAAATAGTGTCCATTATATTTTCTTCAAAGTTGTCAAGGCACGCCGACTGTTTCAAAATCTAGGCTCATAAACTGAAAAAAATTCATCTAGCAGCGTTTCACTATTTTATAGGGGTTCCTTTGTAACTTGTTAAGGAAGAAGGTTGAATGTTCTGAATATTCAAGAATTAGAAACTGGCTAGCCTAACAACAAAATTCCCAACATGCATCAATTATTATAAAACCAGACGGGTTTGTGAAAATTCCCTTACCTTGGCTAACAAATAAATTGTCTTTTAAATCATCAACACTAAAATGTCTCCGGACAGAAACAGAGTTTATTGAATAATTCCAGTAAATACCAATTTCACAGTAAAAAAAAATCAAGAATGAAAACATGAAAATCAAGATAGCGTTAGAAATGTACCATTGAATCTGAGAATTCAAATTATTGACATCACATTTACACTATGATTAAAGTGTTCAAAATAATTTACTGGAAATTTATGGGACAAGTAATATCCATCAATTCCTTTTGGGTCGTCGAGACATCATAATAATTTCAAAACTCATGCACATATATAATATAGGTCATCGAGGCGTCCAACACTTGCAACATTTATGGGACAAATAATATTCATCAATTCTTTCGGGTCATCGAGGAATCATAATAATTTCAAAACTCAGGCTCATATATATCATATCTGAGTGACAATTCATAGTCTAGAATTGCATTCAAGATCGTAAAATCACCGAGGCATCCAAAATTTACAAAATGTTGTTTTCTTTAAAATAACCGATGCATCCCAACATTTACAGCTCATATATCATATAAGAGTGACAATTCATAGTTTTGAATTAAAATCACCGAGGCATCCCAACGTTTACAAAATGTAGTTTTCTTTAAAATCACTAAGCCATCCAAACATTTACAAAATTTAATAGGACAAATAATATCCATCAATTCTTTTCGGGTCATCGAGGCATCATAAAAATTTCAAAACTCAGGCTCATATATCATATTTGAGTGACAATTCATAGTCTAGAATTGCACTCAAGATCATAAAATCACCGAGGCAACCATAGTTTACAAAATGTTTTTTTCTTTAAAATAACCGAGGCATCCCAACATTTACGGCTCATATATCATATTTGAGTGACAATTCATAGTTTAGAATTGCACGCAAGATCATAAAATCACCGAGGCATCCCAACGTTTACAAAATGTTGTTTTCTTTAAAATAACCGAGACATCCCAACATTTACGGCTCATATATATCATATCTGAGTGACAATTCATAGTTTAGAATTGCACGCAAGATCATAAAATCACCGAGGCATCCCAACGTTTACAAAATGTAGTTTTCTTTAAAGTCACCGAGGCATACAAACATTTACAAAATTTAATAGGACAAATAATATCCGTCAATTCTTTTCGGGTCATCAAGGCATCATAATAATTTCAAAACCCAGGCTCATATATCATATCTGAGTAACAATTCATAGTCTAGAATTGCACTCGATCATAAAATCACCGAGGCATCACAAATTTACAAAAGTTGTTTTATTTAAAATAACCGAGGCATCCCAACATTTACAGCACATATATCATATCTGAGTGACAATTCATAGTTTAGAATTGCACGCAAGATCATAAAATCACCGAGGCATCCCAACGTTTACAAAATGTAGTTTTCTTTAAAGTCACCAAGGCATACAAACATTTACAAAATTTAATAGGACAAATAATATCCGTCAATTCTTTTCGGGTCATCAAGGCATCATAATAATTTCAAAACTCTGGCTCATATATCATATCTGAGTGACAATTCATAGTTTAGAATTGCACCCAAGATCATAAAATCACTGAGGCATCCCAACGTTTACAAAATGTAGTTTTCTTTAAAATCACTTAGGCATCCAAACATCTACAAAAATTTAATATGACAAATAATATCCGTCAATTCTTTGTGGGTCATCAAGGCATCATAATAATTTCAAAACTCAGGCTCATATATCATATATGAGTGACAAATAATAGTCTAGAATTGCACTCAAGATGATAAAATCACGGAGGCATCCAAAGTTTACAAAACGTAGTTTTGTTTAAAAGAACCGAGTCATCCCAACATTTATAGCTCATATATCATATCTGAGTGAGAATTAATAGTTTAAAAATGAACTCAAGATCATAAAATCACCGAGGCATCCAAAGTTTACAATATGTAGTTTTCTTTAAAATCACCGAGGCATCCAAACGTTTGCAAAATTTAATAGGACAAATAATATCCTTCAATTCTTTTCGGGTCATCGAGGCATCATAATAATTTCAAAACTCTGGCTCATATATCATATCTGGGTGACAATTCATAGTCTAGAATTGCATTCAAGATCATAAAATCACCGAGGCATCCAAAGTTTACAATATGTTGTTTTCTTTAAAATAACCGAGGCATCCCAACATTTACAGCTCATATATCATATATGAGTGACAATTCATAGTTTAGAATTGCACCAAGATCATAAAATCACTGAGGCATCCCAACGATTACAAAATGTAGTTTTCTTTAAAATCACCGAGGCATCCAAACATTTACAAAAATTTAATAGGACAAATAATATCCGTCAATTCTTTGTGGGTCATCAAGGCATCATAATAATTTCAAAACTCAGGCTCATATATCATATATGAGTGACAATTCATAGTCTAGAATTGCACTCAAGATGAGAAAATCACGGAGGCATCCAAAGTTTACAAAACGTAGTTTTCTTTAAAAGAACCGAGAAATCCCAACATTTACAGCTCATATATCATATCTGAGTGAGAATTAATAGTTTAAAAATGAACTCAAGATCATAAAATCACCGAGGCATCCAAAGTTTACAATATGTAGTTTTCTTTAAAATCACCGAGGCATCCAATCATTTACAAAATTTAATATGACAAATAATATCCGTCAATTTTTTTCGGGTCATCAAGGCATCATAATAATTTCAAAACTCTGGCTCATATATCATATTTGAGTGACAATTCATAGTTTAGAATTGCACCCAAGATCATAAAATCACTGAGGCATCCCAACGTTTACAAAATGTAGTTTTCTTTAAAATCACTGAGGCATCCAAACATTTACAAAATTTAATAGGACAAATAATATCCGTCAATTCTTTTCGGGTCATCGAGGCATCATAATAATTTCAAAACTCAGTCTCATATATCATATCTAGGTGACAATTCATAGTCTAGAATTGCACTCAAGATCATAAAATCACTGAGGCATCCAAAGTTTACATTATATTGTTTTCTTTAAAATAACCGAGGCATCCCAACATTTACAGCTCATATATCATATATCTGAGTGAAAATTCTTAGTTTAGAATTGTACTAAAGATCATAAAACCACTGAGGGATCCTAACGTTTACAAAATGTAGTTTCTTTAAAATCACCAAGGCATCCAAATACAAAATTTAATAGGACAAATAATATCCGTCAATTCTTTTCGGGTCATCAAGGAATCATAATAATTTCAAAACTCAGGCTCATATATCATATCTGAGTGACAATTCATAGTCTAGAATTGCACTCAATATCATAAAATCACCGAGGCATCCAAATGTTGTTTTCTTTAAAATAACCGAGGCATCCCAACATTTACAGCTCATATATCATATATGAGTGACAATTCATAGTTTTGAACTGCACTAAAGATCATAAAATCACCGAGGCATCCCAACGTTTACAAAATGTCTCTTCAAAATCACCGAGGCATCCAAACATTTACAAAATTTAATACGACAAATAATATCCTTCAATTCTTTTCGGGTCATCGAGGCATCATAATAATTTCAAAACTCTGGCTCATATATCATATCTGAGTGACAATTCATAGTCTAGAATTGCACTCAAGATCATAAAATCACCGAGACATCCAAAGTTTACAAAATGTTGTTTTCTTTAAAATAACCGAGGCATCCCAACATTTACAGCTCATATATCATATCTGAGTGACAATTCATAGTTTAGAATTGCACCCAAGATCAAAAACTCACAGAGGCATCCCAACGTTAACAAAATGTAGTTTTCTTTAAAATCACGGAGGCATCCAAACATTTACAAAATTTAATATGACAAATAATATCCGTCAATTCTTTTCGGGTCATCGAGGCATCATAATAATTTCAAAACTCAGGCTTGTGACAATTCATAGTCTAGAATTGCACTCAAGATCATAAAATCACAAAGGCATCCCAAATTTACAAAAATTGTTTTCTTTAAAATAATTGAGGTATCCCAACATTTACAGCTTATATAACATATCTGAGTGACAATTCATAGTTTAGAATTGCACCCAAGATCATAAAATCACCGAGGCATCCCAATGTTTACAAAATGTAGTTTTCTATAAAATCACCGAGACATCCAAACATTTACAAAATTTAATAGGACAAATAATATCCTTCAATTCTTTTCGGATCATCGAGACATCATAATAATATCAAAACTCTGACTCATATATCATATCTGAGTGACAATACATAGTCTAGAATTGCACTCAAGCTCAAAAAATCACCGAGACATCAAAATTTTACAAAATATAGTTTGCATTAAAATAACCGAAGCATCCCAACATTTACAGTCTCATAATATCTGAGTGACAATACATAGTCTAGAATTGCACTCAAGATCATAAAATCACCGAGTCATCCCAATGTTTACAAATTGTAATTTTCTTTAAAATCACCGAGGCATCCAAACATTAACAAAATTTAATAGGACAAATAATATCCGTCAATTCTTTTCGGGTCATCAAGGCATCATAAGAATTTCAAAACTCAGACTCATATATTATATCTGAGTGACAATTCATAGTCTAGAATTGAACTCAAGATCATAAAATCACTGAGGCATCCAAAGTTTACAAAATATAGTTTTCATTAAAATAACCGAGGCATCCCAACATTTACAGCTTATATATCATATCTGAGTGACAATTCATAGTTTAGAATTGCACTAAAGATCATAAAATCACCTAGTCATCCCAACGTTTACAAAATGTAGTTTTCTTCAAAATCACCGAAGAATCCAAACATTTACAAAATTTAATAGGACAAATAATATCCGTCAATTCTTTTCGGGTCATCGAGGCATCATAATAATTTCAAAACTCAGGCTCATACATCATATTTTCAAAACTCAGGCTCATACATCATATTTGAGTGACAATTCATAGTCTAGAATTGCACTCAAGATCATAAAATCACCGAGGCATCCAAAGTTTACAAAATGTTGTTTTCTTTAAAATAACCGAGGCATCCCAACATTTCTGAGTGACAATTTAGAATTGCACTCAAGATCATAAAATCACCGAGGCATCCCAACGTTTACAAAATGTAGTTTTCTTTAAAATCACTGAGGCATCCAAACATTTACAAAATTTAATACGATAGATAATTTCCGTCAATTCTTTTCGGGTCATCGAGGCATCATAATAATTTCAAAACTCAGTCTCATATATCATATCTGAGTGACAATACATAGTCTAGAATTGCACTCAAGATCATAAAATCACCGAGGCATCCCAATGTTTACAAATTGTAATTTTCTTTAAAATCACCGAGGCATCCAAACATTAACAAAATTTAATAGGACAAATAATATCCGTCAATTCTTTTCGGGTCATCAAGACATCATAATAATTTCAAAACTCTTGCTCATATATCATATCTGAGTGACAATTCATAGTTTAGAATTGCACTCAAGATCATAAAATCACCGAGGCATCCAAAGTTTACAATATGTTGTTTTCTTTAAAATAATCGAGGCATCCCAACATTTACAGATCATATATCATATCTGAGTGACAATTCATAGTTTAGAATTGCACTCAAGATCATAAAATCACCGAGGCATGCCAATGTTTACAAAATGTACATTTACAAAATTTAATGGGACAAAAAATATCCGTCAATTCTTTTCGGGTCATCAAGACATCATAATAATTTCAAAACTAAGGCTCATATTTCTTATATGAGTGACAACTTATAGTCTAGAATTGCACTCAAGATCATAAAATCACCGAGGCATCCAAAGTTTACAAAATGTTGTTTTCTTTAAAATAACCGATGCATCCCAACATTTACCGCTCATATATCATATCTGAGTGACAATTCATAGTTTAGAATTGCACTCAAGATCATAAAATCACCGAGGCATCCAAAGTTTACAAAATATAGTTTTCATTAAAATAACTGAGGCATCCCAACATTTACAGCTCAGCGACAATTCATATTCTAGAATTGCACTCAGCATTATAAAATAACCGAGGCAACCCAATGTTTACAAAATGTAGTTTTCTTTAAAATCACCGAGGCATGCCAACATTTACAAAATTTAAGGAGCAAAAATAATATGCATCGTTTTCTACCATTGGACTTAGATTATATCATCCCTTTTCAAATTACAAAAATTGATTTCAACTCATAGAGGCAATCACAGTATAGAATTCAATTCAGGTCATAAAAGATATCATCCAACTTCTACATTATGAATAGTGTTCATGATCACCCTAACCCAATACATTATGAAAATTACAAAAATTGATTTCAACTCATAGAGGCAATCACAGTATAGAATTCAATTCAGGTCATAAAAGATATCATCCAACTTCTACATTATGAATAGTGTTCATGATCACCCTAACCCAATACATTATGGAAAAAAAAACGATCTTGCAGCGTTTCACACATCTATAGGGTTTGTATATAACCTGTTTAAATTTTGATTTACAAAATTGTATAGGGTTGTTGTTGTTAAAGCAGAAGATTGAAGGTTGTTGTTAAAGCAGAAGATTGAAGGTTGTTGAATAAAGAATGAGAGAATGGCTGAGCTTAACAACAAAATTTCCAACATGTACCAACTGTATAGGGTTTATGAATATTCAAAAATCAAGATAAAGTTAGAAATTTACCGTTGAAGATGAAAGGGACAGAACAGAGCGTCATCGTCAATTTCTTGAAGATAAAAGAATCCAGCAATGAGACCAACGAAAGCACCAACGAATCGTAACCCTCGAATAGGAACGGTATTGATTTTCATGTTTTGTTCGTTGAATTATTTCTACAACAGATCAAAAGCGTGTTTGGTATTTATAGGTTTTTCTCTTGGGCTTTTGATTTTAATGGCATGTTGAACCCTAATTCTAAATATTATTATTTCTTACTTTTATATATACACCCGTTTCTTTTTGTTTTAGCGTAAGTAATTACTTAACTTTTTTTTTTTTTTTTTTTTTTGTGTTCGACTTAACTATGTTTTTAGTTTTTTTTTTTTTGAAGGATGTTTTTACTTTCTATTTATTATTATACTAGTTTATATAAATGATATCTCTATGCTACATACTAAGTTGATCTAATGAAAAAAGGCACAAACTAAGTTTTCGTCAAAGATGGTACAAAACTAATTTTTATAAAAAAAAAAAGTGATAAGAGTTTATTCTAAGGTTTTTTAATTATTTATAAAAAAAAGTGATAAAAGTTTATTCTATGTTTTTTTAACTAAAAAAAATAACTTTGATAAAATAATTGATCTAATTTATTTATTCTAACTAGTAATAGTTTATCAAGTTATTCACTATTCAATGTATATAAGTTGAAAGTGTCTTGATTTGTAAGGATAATGTATCACAATATAAATGAAACGGGGTTTGAACTTTTAATTTCTCACTTATTCAACTTTAAGGGTAAGTATATAGCCACTATGCAATCATTTGAGAGAGAAAACATTTTCTAATAAAAATATAGTAGTAATTTTAATTATGTAAGTAGATGAAAGAAAATTATTAACATAATTTTGACAAACAGAAATTAGCTTGTACTCGATATAAAGATCTTTAAAAACTAATCTCTAGATTATTCTATTATACCGATAATACATCTTAAACCAACATATTGGTGTCCAACTATGAAACGTGAGAAAAATGCTAACATGATATGTATTTTTTTGACAAGATAGTAATCATCTAATTTTTTTACTGGAATAATCGACTAAATAGAGAGCTGAAAATTTGTAAGATCATTGCTGTCCGTTTTAAAATGTTCTAATGCGAGCATATATTGTAAGACAAAATAAAAGCTCTTCATAAATTGTAAAATTGAGTATTCGCGATTTCAGCAATTGATAATGTACTGGCCAATTCATATGTTAAAACATGAGTCTTAAAAAAAAAAAAACAAGAAGTCATTTTTCTCCATATTTCTCAGAAAATTTAAAATAACAACAAATAATTGAAAAGATAATAGATAAGAGAAAAGGGATTGTTGTAATAAAACATGGCAAAGTACGTTCTTAACTAGCTACATAACTATTCCATGTCCAGTAGCAAGTCATGGTCCTGAAATAGTTGTATGAATGTATGTGTTTGTTTCCACGGTGAGGCAATTGCAAACGTGGAAATGGATGTGAACGTGCGTTTTCCTTCATTGGACGTGGATCCAAACATATACTCAACTATTGCAGGCAATTCAAAAATCCATCATACTGAACCAATATGAGAAAAGGCTATCACATATGATGTTTGTCATTTATTATCAGCATAGTCGCCTCAAAAAAATATGGTAACATAGCTAGACTAATTACAATTATCTGTACACTAAAACATACTTATGTTACATAATAGGAGACAGCCCGAGTTAATTCTTTGTTGTTGCTTCCATCTCTCAGTCAGAAAATCTTCATTGCTTTTGACTTTGAGATACTCATCTATGTCAAATCTCAATCCTTTTGATTTAGCTGAGAATGACTCGTCTGGATTGCTATAAACTTTTCCAAGCTTACTGAATACATCCTTTCCAACATACTCCTTAAGGTAATCAGGGCTCCAGCTTCCACGACCGCTGATAGAATGGTTGCTTTGATCTTTCAAATTTTCCTATGACATTAATGAATTTCAATAATTCAGGTCACAAAAACAAAGAAAATTAAAACCTACATATAGTAAAATACTGGACAACAACTATTGGTATTCTTCAAAGTTTTTTGTATGTCAATGACAAAATTATAGAGTTTCTGCATCGTATATCAACAGATGTAGAAGGTTTATGACTATGATTATACATTTTTTTGAAGAGGGACTACGATTATACATTAAATTGCAATTTCCCTAGGCTTGTGCTTATTTAGCAGTCAATACAAAAAGTGTGCATGTGAAGAGTTGATGTGTAGATATCTTAATATTAGTATTCAAATGGTCATGTCACTGCCATGAATGATCTAAATGAGATCTCAAACACAGTTCATTTGAAAACAAATTAATAGGTCAGTGATAACCTGAGTGGAACTTGCAGCAGTATTCGGAGTTGATGTCAAAAGCGCCTTGTTCAGAGTTGCCATAGGAGTAGTATCGTTATTTGTTTCCCATTGCAACCATGGTAACGTAATTCCATCCATCAAAACAGGTAGAGATCTAGGCAATGGTGGACTGCTGAAAGTTTCTGGTTTTATCAGTCCTCCAATGGATGAGCTTGTGTCACTCCTTTCTCCATCAAGTGATGAAATGTCTGTATCTTCAACATTTGAAATAAAATCTTCAATATATCTCTCAGCCTCCTCAGTCAACCGCATAGACATTCTGCCTCTGTCATTACTTTTCTGGAAAATAAAATAAAATGAAAACACTGCTTAAATAAGAAAAATAACGCATAATCTTTTCCTTTTTCTTCACAATTAAAGACATGGTTTTATTCAAATTCAAATTACAAGGAAACTTTTGTCAAAATGTTGAACACAATAGAGGCATGCACCTTCCGGGCTCTTGGCGGTTCTGGTAAAGAATTGCTCTTTTTAGCGGGACTTGAATTGCTCTTTTTAGCAGGACTCAATTCATTAACGATCTTGGAAAGTTCTCTGCCTCGCTGCTCCTCAAACACAATTTCAGCTAACAAATCTTGTTTTCGTTTCTCTGACTGTAATTTTAAACAAAAAATAAATAAATGCTTTTGTTAGGCTACCTGCAGTTTTACACAAAAAACCCCTTGGACTAAATAAAATCAAGAAGAGGCTTATTAGAACATTTTGCAATTAATATCACCATTGCTCAGAATTTCAAACTACTCTGTTTTTTTTATTAAAAAAATGCAAATGTTAAAGACATAATTACATTTTCTTAAAAAATAGCTATTAATTTCTAATACCTGTTCCAATTCAGATTCATAGCTCCTTCTGACCGAAGAAGCAACCTGAATAGAATCTGAATTATCTGATGGCAACCGATTACCTGAGGATAAAGGGGACGCCCTTGAATTCACCGCCGCCTTAAAAGTGAAAGTTTCGTTAGAATGTAGGAAAAAATTCGGTGCATAAGATTATTGTGTGCTCGAAAGAGAACATACAAACCAACATATTTATATAAAACTAATTCACATTTCACATACATCAGTTTCCATATGCCTCAATTCTTTCCGCATTGCTTTGTGCAATCCATTAGCCATGTCAACAAGTCCAACCTGAAGAATTTTTAAAACAAGAAGAATATTAGAAGTGAAATTCATAAAATTCAGCCGCTACTTGCACAGAGGTAATTCAGCAACCTTCTTTTGCGCATGAACTGCTCGTAGTTTCTCGCTTCCACTTTTTTTGAAGTGAACACCAGCTCCTTCATCGTCAGTAAGAACTGAAGAATGACTCTGAAATTCATAGACACAATCACAGGTTAACAAAAATACAATGTGCTATGATAAAGTGAGAAAATTTAACTAGACAGCACAGGCATCATTGTCAAAAAAAAAAAAATAGATAGCATGTTGCACTTTCACCTATCTTTTTTTATTCTTTTGCATCTTCTCGACATTAAAAATTACTGCTACAAGATTCGACGGTGAGACAAACAAATATCAATTTAACAACAAAATTCACACTTACAGAGTAGCCATCATATGATCTCAAATCCTTTTGACTAAGGGACTTTTTCAGCGTGTGTCTTTGATCTGAAGCAACTGGCTTTTGCATTAGCTTGCTCCCAATATCATTATTTGTTGGATTTGCCCGACTTTTAGAATTTTGAGAACGATCCAAGTCACTCTGTATCATGCAAGATATGCACACACATAAATAAATCATACTACTTTATAATTGAATGTGCTTAATGGAACCGTAACAAATTAAGTTGAAGGTAAAACACTCAAATGGTGAGGGTGATGGTATGCTAAAGTGTGAACAAAACTGTCTGGTTGGGATTTGATCCAAAACCAACTAGTCTCATTGAATCCCAGTAGCTATCTTCAAAAGAAATTGTGTCTTTGTTTGTCGCTACCAATATTATATTCTGTGATTCGTTGACAAGATGGAATTCGGTCCAAACCCATTTTCTCAAGAGTGATACTTGCAACATACCGTGTAAAATGCAGGCAGTTACCACAAATTTATGTCGGCCGTATTCTCTGTTTAGAGGGACATATTTCCTAAGTGGTGGAAAACACATAGATTTCACCCCAATGATAGAGAGACACTGAGCATGTGTTGCTAACATTACTCTTTTCCAATTATTAGAAAGAACAAAAATGTTCACTCTATCACCAGGTCCTACTGGCCCAGCTGAATCCAGCACATCAATAAAACTAAATCCAGCTCAGCCACTTAGTTAGATGCTTGTGGTTAATTAGCTTTGCTGTTATGCTTAATATTGTGCCTCTCGTTTTATATTTTTGAATGAGAGACACTTAGTTTGTATACTTATTACTTCAGAACTATTATATCATTCTACTTCATTTTCAATGCAACATTGAACTCTCTCCTCTCTCCTTCTAATCATTCATCCTTTGAAGTAAGCTTTGATTGAAAAATTAAATTAAAATAGATTAATTTCATCAACCAAAATGTAATTATTGCCTTGTTTTGAAGCAAATAAGAGGTGAGTCCTAACATAAATGTAACGGAAAATCACTTGTTTAATTTATTTATCCACCTAATTCAAACAGACAAATAGAATACACGTTGAATTTTGACCGTATCCCTCTTACAACAAATTCAAAATAACCTCAAACGCAGTAATCAAAATTCCCTCGAAAAAAAAGAAAAAAAAAATTCAAAATTCAAAATCAAAATCAAACACAATAATTCAAATGATGAAAGTTTTAGTTGTTACCTCAGAATCACTAATTTGGCACCTAACCACTGAAAGTGATCTTCTTCTTCTCGAACTTGCATCGGAGGTTGTTTTTCCACCACCGCCAATACTGTTCCGTCTATCATCTCCAACACCGGAGCTCCTCCTCGAAACAGACCTCCCTCTTCTCAACGATGAGGCAGGAGTAGACTCTGATTCAGAGCTTTTAGAATCAACTGGTCCGCGATTCGCGGATTCAAAAAACTCAATAGCGAGATCGTCGAGACTGATCTCCGGGAAGCCGGAGCCTCTGACAGTGTTGACGAATTTCCCTCTAGGCGCAGTGCGGTCAGAGTCACTGTCACGAGAGGAAAGAGGGCGAGCTGGTCGACTGAGGCTACGAGAGCGGCGATGGTGGGAGGATGAAGAGGAAGTAGAGTCGTCGGCGGAGTTAGCTCCGACGGGGATTCTCTTGGTGGTGGATTTGAATGCTGCGGTGGCCATTGTTGGAAGTGAAATATTAGGGGTTGGTTGAGAGTAATGAAAATTGAAAATTAGAAGGGATCAATTATTTGTGTGTTTGAATTCATTGATTTCACGTGAAGAAATTATAGAAAAGAAGGGTGAGCTGAGCTGGGTGTGTGTTGTTGTTGAATGAGTTCAGAAAGAGAAGAGAAGTAATTAACGGGGGGAAACAAATATTAGCGGAGATATCGACATATGCGTTAAACATTTTGATTTTAATAACGTTACCTTACCTGTATTAAACCCAATTAAGCTTAATTCATCAATTTTCGATTTTCTGTTTTTGTCTCAAACACACAAAGTAATTCAATTCATTTCACCCTATTATATCTTTCTTTCTTTTCTATCTTAGCCCTTTCAATTAAATTGGATGGAAAACTATTTTAAAGATTAGACAAGTTACATAATAAAAATGTCAAAAATTACATTTTTATTCATTAAACTATGATACAACTTTTGTGTAAAGTACAAGTGTTTAAATATCAAAATAACATTTTATCTATCAAATATCATATAAGACAAACATAATTATTCAATATCATACGAGTTTGTCATATATTCCTTTGTCTTATAACGTTATGTCCATTATTTATTTTTTATCCGATCAAACACACCCTAAAAAAGGTTCTAACAGGTATTCATTAATATTTATTTTTAAAATTGCCAGAGAAAAGCTTTTGTTTTTGTTATGTGCAATACTTCATCATTTTTTTTAGGAACTTTATAAATTTATTTGCACAAAAATAAAAATATTCTATATCACAATTTAGTAATATTGTAATGCACGACCATATGCATAAAGACAAACTCTCTGTCACACATCCCAACAAGAAAAAACTCTCTCTCGCACTCTTAACTATTGGGTCACATATTTATAAGTATTTTTTTTGAATGGTTTTATCTTATATTCTTATGCGTGTAACTGTCGAAATCAATCTCTTCAATTGGATAAGAACACAATTGATATCAAAACTCTCCTTCAAATAATATTGCATTACGGTGACTCGATTTTAACTTAACATTTATGGTTAAGCTTGTATATATCATTTGTCAATTATTCGTAAGTATATAATTATTGATTTAATGACTAGAGTACAATTTTTTTTAGTAAAAAAAATATTGAAATGTTTTAAGATTTATGCAGTAACTAAATTAAGAAAATATATAAATACAGGTCTTTACGGGAAAAAACGGCATTAATAATTAGGAGATTATTTCTTAATTAAAAATAATATTTATTGAGAAAGTAAAAATCCTTTTCATCCGTCCCCGTGAGCTTTGCTCAGTTGGTAGGGACAAATGCATTTTATATGCAGGGGCTGGGGTTCGAACCCCGGACACCTCATTTCTCCACATTTAAAAAATGTGTGAGCTCCAACCACTAGATTATCTGACAAAAAAAAAAAAAAAAAGTCATTTTCATCCAACAAAGGTTTAATTTCACGAAAATATGCTGAGGTTGGACCCAAACAGACTTTGTAAGGACTAAGCATGTCTTGTTTAAAAATATTCTCGCATGTAGCCTCTCATAGTCTTATAACCATGAAATGTTATTTTACATAACCGTGTTTTTGAAAATAAGGATGGAGTAAAAAAATTCCTAGCATAAAAATTATTACCAGGAATTTCTTATTTCCACCTAGGCAGGAATACGATCCCCCCTTAACGAGCTCGGGAACATTTCATTCCCATCGATTTTGTATGTGCAACCGTCAACCTCTCCACTACTTAACCATGTTTGCTTTTATTTTTATTTTTTTTGTCAAGTAACCTAGTGGCTAGAGCTCACACAGTTTAATTGTGGAGAAGTGGGGTGTCCGGGGTTCGAACCCCGGCCCCTGCATATAATATGCAATATCCCTACCAACTGAACTAAGCTCACGGGGATTGCTTTTATTTACACGATGGACTAAATTTTGTGTGACACAATACATGTAATTGATGTATTAATTTAAAATAGAATAGGATTAATTATTTATATAAATTTAAAATAAATTAAAAAGTTCCTGAGAGTTTAAAATATCAACCAAACACATTTTTTTACAAAAGTCTGCGAATAAAATTCCTGTGATCCTACTTCTGGGAATTAATTTCCTGAGAAATAATAATTTGTAATACGGCAAACAAACGCTCCCTATAACTTTTAAGCCCTCATTGATTAAAAAAAAGAGGAATGATATTTATATAATCAATTTTAAACAATTTTTGTGACAACTACTTTTTCTCTCTTTTTAATGAACAAAAACAATAAAGAGAAATAAGAAGAGAAATAATAAAAACATATGTGAAAATATGATAGAGTTGTTTCAAAAGTTGTCAAAAAGTAATTCTTCAAATATCATTTTTCTAAAAAAAATAACTCCTTAAGTTTACTTTGATTTGGTTTTTGAACGATGTACACTTTTGTTTCAAACAATTGAGAATAGTGTAATGTTAGTAATATCAAAACATTTTCACACGAATGTTTCACGACCTTGTTTTTACACAATATTTTTTCTTAAATTATAACACCACTTTCTTTGTTTTCCGGCTAGACAGAAAGGTAATTTGTTGATTGCAATTTGCAACCTGAATAGGACGATTTCCATCCCGACAAATAGCAATGGTTTTTTTTTATTTTTATAAAAGTAAACAATATTCATTCGTTCAAATTGATAGAGTATATCGATATAATACAAATTTATATTCGCTAAAAATAAAGAGGATGAATTGTGAACAAATTCACAACATCCATGTTAATAGCACAAAACGGCAAAGTATTTATGACTACAAATATGACTATATCCAAGTCTCCGGAATACTCATTTCTCCGTATCTGCAACGTTGACGACGCTGAAGTCATTGTCATTGATCGGATCTGCACTTGCTCAATCTAATCTTTCGACCTGAATCAAATAAACACCGCACTAAAACGGGAAATCAAACAAACAGAGTCATTCAAGGACGACGAAATCACAAAAACAAACGAAAGAAAACAGAAAATATGTGAAATCACTTATTCAATTAAGATGAATAAAGACAAATAGCAATGCTCTTAAGAATATTGCCGAGTATGCAACCATCCTCATGAATATCTCTCAACATTTAAAAGACTTCATCTGAAGACTAACATTGCTTAGGTAAAACTGGTAAAAAGAATAATTGCGGGATTAGGTAAAATGGTTGAAATGTAGGGATGCCTATTTGGTCTCCGGTTTCTCCCAAGTCCTAACAATATAAAAATAAATATTCGTAGTTTTGTTTGTACCTAACTAATTTAACAATAAAATGAACTCATTCATTTTCAAGTACGCTTTGAAACTATTTAAGAAATCTTTTTTTTTTTTATTACAAGGCTAAAATTTTAAGAAATCTCTTTTGAATTGCCATGATGAAATAGATAAGGGAAGATGAAGAAAAATAAAAATAAAGTTAGGTGATGATGGTTTATTAGATTCATTAAAGACTATTATGATAGTATATCAATGGACTAATATCACAATATTAATAAGGGGCATGTTAATCGGTGTTCCTGGAGCACTGGTTAAGGTAAAAAAATAAAAAATAAAATTGAAAAATACACTTTATTGACTTTTAAGGGATTGACAATAATTTCTAACGCACTACATACTATATTTGCTTCTTAACCGATGCATGGGGCACTGTTGAACATTTTCCTATTAATAAAATATTTTTTTAAGAAACTAAATTAACCCACTTAAATTATTGACACAGAGAGAATCGAACCTCAGACCTTGATAAGGAGCATACTACCAGATTCTAAGTTAATACCATTGGGTCAACCCAAGTGGGTTTATTAATAAAATATTTTAACGTTAATGTTAGAAACTATTTTAATTAAGGCTTCATTACACTTTTTGTTCTACCATTTTGACCAACTCACGAAAATGGTTCTATCTTTTTTAAATTGAACAAAATCGTCATTAAACTATATGTTTTTTGCAGTTTTAGTCATATCTCCTATTTCCAGCTCCAGAAACGCACAAAAATGACATTTTTAGTCCAACCACCTATGCTCAACCATGAAATAAACAAAGAATAAAACATGTGGGTACAAGGAATCTACTTTGTTCGGCACACTAACCAAGAAAAACCCTAATTTCCGAGACATGTTACATGCCTGAAACATGTCTTAGAAATTAGGGTTTTTCTTGGTTAGTGTGCCGAACAAAGTAGATTCCTTGTACCCACATGTTTTATTCTTTGTTTATTTCATGGTTGAGCATAGGTGGTTGGACTAAAACTGTCATTTCTGTGCGTTTCTGAAGTTGGAAATAAGGAGATGGGACTAAAACTGCAAAAAAAACATATAGTTTAGGGACGATTTTGTTCGATTTAAAAGAGGGAGGACCAACTTCGTAAGTTGGTCAAAATGCAAGGACCAAAAGTGTAATCAAATCTTTGATTAATGCATACCTAGAGACAATTTTAAAATGACCGTTTGTCTCTGTGTTTTATAGTACTATCATTTACTATAGGGATAATGATCATTTTAGTCTCTAAATATGTAAGAAGTAGTCATAATAATCGTTCAGTGTATCAAAATTTCAAAATAGTTTTTGATTATGCAATAGTCCTTGATGTTGAATAGTTCTTTAATCTTGACAATAACTCCTCTGACAATAAGTACTCCTTCCGTCTCAAATTATAAGCAAAAAATTCTCATTTTCTTTGCCCAAAATATAAACAAAAAAGATCAACTTTTATGTTATTTCAAAAAAATCATCTTTTCAAAAGTAAAATTAAATTAAATGTAAATTGCATTGAATTTGTTCTGCTTTCTATTCTCTTCATAATCATTAACCAATAAGAATTGTTTTTACATCTTTCCATAAAACTTATTACAAGAATAAAACAAAAAACTATACCTTAAACTACTATGTTTTTGTTTTCTTAATAAGGGAGTAAGCATTTATATCGATTGATATGTCAAAAAAAATGTATATTGAAAAATTGATAGGATAATTATTAACGAAATACGATAGACTATTTTGATTAAGGAAGTGCACAGTGAAAAACTATTTTCAAATTTCGATGTATGATTTTTTTTTTTTGTCAAAAAAAAAAAAAAGAGTATATATATTAGAACAAGCTATTTTCCCTTGTGGTAATGTGAGAAGCAAATTGATTGGAGTGGCAGAAGAGCACTGAACTCAACATTCCAAAACACCATAGAATTTCGTCACAGCAGAAATCCACCGAGATTCTCCAGTCGGTCGCTCAAGTAACGCGATTCTCAACACAGTAAGCCTTCACCTTTAAATTTTACTTCATATTCCATTGCTGTTTGTGTCATGATGATGATGCTAGTTTCTCACGCTACTTACTTTTTCTGCCTTCAATCTCATGTGTAATTTATAGGGTTCTCTGATTCTCTAGCATTTTATTCCTTTTGATGAAAATAGTGGAGGAGGTGGACAAAAAAAAGTAAATCTTTGAAGCAACACGATGATAGACGTGTGATAGAACACATGATTAAAATACAAATAGTAGTATACTATTTTTTATTATAATTTATTTTTTCCTAAGCATGTTTTTACAACAACAATGGTAGTAATTCACTTGGAAAATATTTTTTAAAATGTTTTATGTCAACGTACCTGCACCTTAATTTTTTAAAATTTGATGTATTTCGTACCGGGTACCTACACGCACCTATGAGTCATTGCTCATAAGTGTTTATTGAGAAGCTATTTCAAACTGGGCATTGATATTGTTGATTATGCCTGTCATTGTTCCTATCAGTGGACTTTAGGAATCAGGAAAGAGAAACCAGCTCAGGATGTGTGTCCAATATTGTTTATTCCCGTCAAAGAAAGAAGAAAATCGAGACCACAAGAGAGGTGATAGAAATTGGCCCTAAAGGTTAGTTTTTTCTTTTTTTTTATCCTCATACATGATACACTCTTGCCTTCGTTTATTCAATTTACGGGAGATTCCATTGTTGTTTGTGTGAAAATAATAGCTTTGTTGCATATATAATAGTATAAACCTACTTTTTGTGCCTTATATAGAATTTTTACACAACACAGAAATTTGCTTTCTGTGTAAAAAAAGTAAATCAAGCTGTGTCCCCGTATTTATATCTGCAATTTATTCAAAACACTGATATTGCGTCTACAAACATCATAGGTCTAATTTGTGAATTGTAATTTGTGTTTGCTATTAACATAGAAAGCTTCCCAATTAAAGTAAGTTTACGGTTTTCCACTTGCAAAAAATAGTTATAAGATTATAGGTGTTTATGTAAAGTTAATTGAGAGAGCTTGTGAAAAAGTAGCAATGCATGAACTGATTTCAACTTATGCTACAAGCTATTGTTTAAAAAACTAATAGTTATTATAAGATTCTTGAGTTTTGCTTTTTCCACAGTGTTTTTTGAGAAGTTCAATAAAATCTGGATATTGATATCTATTGGTAGCCAATCAGAGAAGTTGATTATGTCTGTCACTGTTCTTATCAGTCGATTTTGCGAATCAGGAAGGAGAAATTGACTCAAGACATGGAACCAAGATTGCTGCTGATGCTCATCACAAAAACAAAACCAAGACTGTAAAAGATGTGACAGGAAGTGTTAGTTCGATTTTTTCATTCCCCGTTCCTCGGGGACCGCGAACAAAAATCAAGAGAAAATTCAAAGGCAACAAAACTCTTGCTAGATCCAAGGAAGAGCTAAACAGTGAAGTCTTTGATAATTACTTAGCGTGAGTTACATTAATGATTCACAGTTCAATGATTTGTGATGGAAAAGGAGCAACATCAAAATCATGTGTTTGTTTCTAAATATAAATGTTATTTATCTGACAGGAAAGTATGGGAGAGTTTCTCAGAAGATAGGAAGAGGTCGTTTGCATACATGGACGGCTTATGGTTTAGCCTTTACAGGGGTGCTTCGTACAAAGATAAGGTGCTGAGTTGGATTGATAAAAAAAACATTTTCACAAAGGCATATGTTTTTGTTCCTATAGTCTTATGGTAAACACGTTCAATTCCCTTTATTGATTAAATATTCAATTCCCTTTAATAACAAGAACCATTTTATTTGTTAAATGTCAATCTTATCCTTTGAAATCACAATTTTGTAGGGGTCATTGGAACCTTCTGATCTTCTGCCATTTTGATGAGAACTTGCAATCCGCTACTGGATCACGTTGTATGTTGTTGCTGGATTCTCTTGAAAAGATCGGTCCAAGGCGGCTTGAACCGGACATAAGAAAGTGTGCTTTGTTCAACTATATTTACTTATTTTGATCAGACATTTTTGCCCTGTCAGAGCATTTGCAATTTACCAGCTTTTATCTTCATTTTCAGATTTGTACAAGACATTTATAAAGTCGGGAACAGGCCAGAGACCAAGGATCTTATATCTCGAATTCCACTTTTAGTGCCCAAGGTAATAACGATCCCTTTTACAATTTTCATGCCCAATGTAATCAAATCACCAATGGTTAAAAGAAAACCAATCTATATTGCAGGTGCCACAACAAAAAGACGACACTGATTGTGGGAACTTTGTCCTCTATTTCATTAAATTGTTTTTGGAATTCGCACCTGAGAATTTTAGCATGGAGGGGTACCCTTACTTTGTAAGTTTTCTCTTTAGCCGTTCTTGAAAATTATTAATCAAATCGCACATTATGATTTAGTTTTGTTTGGCATTGGAATGATGCAGATGAAAAAAGACTGGTTTACCTTCGAAGACCTGGATAGGTTTTGTGAGAATTTGGTTCGTTGAACTGGATATCCCCAACATACTTCACTGTTGATTATTTTATTTTACATACATGGTAAGGGGGAATTTGTTCATATAGAAGGCAGACATATCCAGTTGATTTGTCCTGAAGAGAGGACAACTATCATAAGTATGTAATTCAACTTTATGGGAATTTCATTAGAGCGGATGAAATTTGATGTTTACAGTAGTAATTGCTAGTTGGTTTATAATGATGCAGTTTTTTTTTGTTTTTAACTCGGCTATAATGATGCAGTTGTTGACACTATTATGTTGTGTTCAGATTGATAGAAGCAGTATTTTCAGCTCTATGATATAAATTAACACATCGCACATGTGTGTTCATTGACGATATCATGAAATCAGAATGAGTTTTAACACTGAAAATTATTTGTTACCATGTAAGATGCTTCACCGAGTTTAAGATCATACATGTATCCGTGCACAAAAATCCAAAAACCTATTCTGTGATTTGGAAATTTAGTCGCATAATTCACAATGAAGTTTGAAATATAAATAAGAAAATGTATGCGACAAACAAGTATCACATGTCTTGATTTTTCATGAACTTCATTCTATTATATTATTTTCCAAAGAAATTTTGGATTTCACTAACGCATTGCCTAGCAAGCATAATACAGATTCACTATGCCACATATTGGTGATATATATGACAATTATGAAAGGAGAAAGTTTGAGGTTGGTGATTGCTTCACAACATTACATGCACAACTAAAAAGTAAAAACAATACACAGAAAAGGGGGATTTTAGAATACTCAATTTTGAATGTACTGGACTTTAATAAATTCAAATCTGAGTTCTTAAGATTCCTTTTTTTCTTAAATAAAAATAAAAAAAGTCAGAAAGATTTTAGAATCGAGGTCATTTAAAAAAATATGACAATTTGAATTTTTTGGAATACCAGAAAACTCAAAATTGTAGTTCTCCAAAAAATTATTGCCAGCATTGTTTAATGATTGACATAAGATAGATGCTTCTTGGTATGTTCTAAAATAAAAAAGAACATTCCGAGGACACCCAAATCCAAGAAATATAAATTAAGTTGATAAAATGTAAAATTTATTTTGATTGTCATCAAACAAACAAACATTATAAGTGAGACCAAGTTTTTTTAATAAAAATAATACGTGAGACCAAGTTGACTTTTTTTTATATTTGACAAATTATATCAATCAACACAAAAAGCACGGTATCAAACAAGAAATGAAAAATGAAAAACACCTTAAATTAAATAGCAAAAACGTAAGAATGTAATATTAAATTTCGAATGAATTTAGGATAACTATACGAGCATTGGTGTCATATCAATTGTTAAATCTAGATACCTAAAATATACAAATTTCAAAGAAAATAACAAAAAAGGCCTGGATTAAAAGTTAAACAAACAAGGAAATCGAGTAGCAAATAGATGTTCAGCACAATTTCATATTCATATTCTGGACTAAACAAATGAATCCATTCAGAATAGCCAGTAGGATCACTAATTCCCATTTAAGTAGGGAACTTTAATGGTCATTTTGGATGCATCAGAACGAAGAGTAGGGCTTGCCCTGGATGAACTGGCTGATTCCAGAGCTCGGGAGGTTTGAAGAGCCATCTCAGCATGGAGTTGTAAACACGTCATAGCCATCTACAGTGAAACAAAAAAAAATGTAAAATATTTATCCATCCTATCATGATATACATTTAAGTTGCTATAGCTATATTTGTAACTTTGCCACAATTGAATAATTGTAGACCAGTGCAGAAAAAATTAAACCTTTTTGATGACCAAAGTACAAGCAGAGATAATTGAAAAGCTTGTAAGAAAAGATAGAATAGATTCTAAGCTTCAAATTTCCTTTACTTACCGTATAGCATTCTTTATCTGTGTCTGAATCAGCTACATCGAGGGCCCATGTGCGAATCCAT
This sequence comes from Medicago truncatula, assembly GCF_003473485.1. Taxonomy (NCBI): domain Eukaryota; kingdom Viridiplantae; phylum Streptophyta; class Magnoliopsida; order Fabales; family Fabaceae; genus Medicago; species Medicago truncatula. The sequence continues at coordinate 37,600,095 of NC_053044.1, forward strand.
TCAAGGCCATTGGAAAGTTCAACATTTCCTTCCAGTAAAGCAGATGATACGTAGGCAGGATGAAGGGCAACCAATGTGCATGCAGCTGCAAAAAGGACAGCTTTTCTCACATATGCTTCCTGGTGATGGCATACCTCTCTGCATGAGTTAAAGTGCAAAGTGAGATGTTTTACTGCATTAGTACACTAGCCACAAAAATGAAGTACCAACAGGAAATATAGACACAAATAATCAATACAACACCAACCTATCAATTTTATCAACACATATTTAGACACACTTGTAAGGGTGATAGTAAGATTTTAGAATATGTCAGTCCTCATAGGGCTTTCAGTTAAATAGACAACTAATGCCTCAACCAATACCTGGATCTTAACATATCCAGAAGGGAAGGAGCCAGCACAGACGCTTCTGGATGCATGGCTGCAGATTTCATACAAACCCCAAGCATATAAATGAGTTTCCCCAAGACAATAAAATCCCTGCCAAGCAAGTCAACACCATGTCTTTTTTTATCATAACCCTCCATGGCAGGAAGCATGAATGCAGCAGCATACATGGGAAACTTGTTATGAGAACACTCCATCAGGTTTTGTTCAGAAGAAGGCGATCTCAGGCTCCAACGGCGTGTTTTCCCTTTCTTCACCTGATTAGGTTTCGAGTGAAGTTCCCTCTCGTAGCTGTTTGACCAATTCAAAAAAGTTCCAGTACCTGAAATCTCTTTCCAGGAACTAGCTCCAGGAGTCCCTGAGCTGCTAGGCAAGAACCAAGGTCGGGTATCTGAAACAACTGATACAAAAGAACCTGTATCGCGTTTGGGTTTCATAATTTTTGAATCAGCAAGCTCCTGAGCTGCTTCTGTCATGACATCCAGTATCATTATTCGTTGACTAATATCTACATTAGGTGAATACAAAAGATTGTGCAGTGTGTCGAGTGATTCAAATGGGCTCATGACTGCCAAGGCAATTAATGCCCTTTGCCTTTTGTCTTCTGTTGATTCTTCTTCTCCATCTAAAGCTATATCACAGCAACGAACCTGAATAAGAGCTCTGGTAAGATCCCTTGCTGCATGTTTTAGTTCATCTGGGGATGCTCTTATGAGCTTTTCAGCCACATCAAGAGCTCTTTCCACCTGCAATAAAAATAAAATAAAAAATAAAAAATATTACAAACCATCAAACTTTCAGCAAAAAAGCAGGATGTCAAGAAACTTGTGCCAAACGTGAGAATGTATTAGGTCGGTCAGGACTACAAATAGGTTTTTCAATAGCTCAGTCTAAACCAGAATATATATAATACTTAATAATGCAGCAATTGTTGAAAATTTAGATAATAGCACATTAAACTTTTACCACGGTACAACAAATTGCATTTAGTGTAGGTAAGGCAGATAATCAAAATGCAACTAAAAGGTGCTCTGAGAGGAAAAGACAAACCCCATCAGCATCGTCCGATTTTCTAAGAGCCGCAACTACATCAGATAACTGTGAAATTGTTTTTTTCAAATCCGAGTCATCATCTGACAAATCATACGGCTGTAAAGATGAATCATCTGAGGAACATGAGTTCTCACTTGCACTATCATCAATATCCTCATCATTAATATCTAATTCAAGATTCAGTGATGCTGGATCAACAATTTCATCAGGATCAAGCACGTTAAAGTCCAATAACTTCTTTTTATCCTTCACACTAATGCCTTTCTCTTTACTGGAAAGGGAATCAGAGCCCCCCTCTGAACCGGAAACTGTAGATATCTGTATTTCCTCAACATCTTTTTTTCTAGAATTTGAAGCAGTAAGTGTCCGTTTCTTGGGGTCAGTGAATCCAAATGCCCAATCTATTGTTTCCCCATTGCAGCTATCATCAAGGTACAAAGGATTTTTTGGATCAATAATTTTAGACAACACCAAAGCAATATTACTAGCCATTTTTCGAACTAACTGATTAGGACTCTCCAACCTACCTGAAACAATCACAAAATGAGATTATGAGTGCTGACTGCTGACTGCTGATCTGCAAGAAGGGGTAACGAACTACGGGTAATCAGATTTATAAAACTACCGAGAGGGAGTGAAATGAATATAAAGATTGACCCCTCAATGAAAAAGGAATTCATCAAAGTAGTCACATTCTTAATACAAATCATTCCATCTTGTTTTACAATATGATATTTTGCTGGTGAATGTATAAGCCAATGACAACAATCCAGAGGTATGGCTTGTTAGATAATATGTTCACATGGAAATTATATTAATAAAAATATATATAGTTAAAAAGAGAAGAGTACAATGGGAAAATATTCCTGGCAATTTAATGAACTTGTTAGATTTTTATTGGAATTTACCATGGGGTACTAGTGAAACCCCTTGAGAAACCAAGGATACTGAGAAAAGGTCCTTAATCCGAAGCATAGAATTCTATATAATTCAACTTCACTTATATTATACAGTGAAAAATTGCTAATTGGGTAGTAGGAATTGTAAGTTAGGGAGCAAAAACCATCATAGGTCATATGCTTTAAAGAATAACCTATTTTGATAGATCTGACATATTAGAGTCAACTGAAAGCAAGACCATAGGAAATAATGCAGCAAAGTTCAAGCGGAACAATTTCTCTATCTGGAAGGCCCCGATGCTTAAGTAGTTTTCTAAAACAGGACGAAAAGGGCATTTGTAAGAGCTTATTTGGGCTTATTTTATTTGTAAGTGTATGAAAATACTTATAAAACTAGTTTATATATACCCGTAAGTTGTTAAACCTATTTTTATAACTCCATGACAACATATAGAAATAGCTTAAACTAAGCCTATGAAAACATCACTCATTTTTTTATTGTATTTGTAGAAACAACTTATGCATAAGCTTTTATGCAATGATTCCTTATTGAATGAGCGCCTAATTTAAGTTATCTACACAAACACTCTTAGACAATAGTTCCTATCCCACAAAGTCCTTCTTGCGATCCTTATTATCAAAGACACCCATAATCAAGTAAGTGATATTTACAGCTAACTCCTTGAAGAATCGAATGCATGGCATCCTTCATCCCATCCAATTCCTTCTTAGACATTGTCTCTAGCGAAAGGCCAAGAGCAGCAGTTATATCTGACATAAATATAGGAAGACCAAATATATGTATCATAGTAATAAAGATGGCATCAGTCTAGAGAATACTAAGTAGAGGAAAGCATGTAAGATTGTTATGGTCATAATGCAGCAATGAACATCAAATTGGAAGGGGGTTACTTGGGTGAGCCATGGCATGACAGTAAAGTAGGCTTTTGACTTGACGATCATGGGCTGGAGGTGTAGAAATAGCCTTTCGACTTACACAGGAAAGGCTACATACATTTGACCCCCCCTTCCACACCCCACAATGATGGTGCCTCATGCACTGGGCCATCCTTTTAATTTAAATTCACATCAGGAAATTACGTATCCTTCGATTCCCACATGTTTTTTCAGTATACCAGAATGATGAAAAAGGATACAAGCTTGTTGCTCAATAGGTGCTGTTTGCACAAATTCTTTCTTAGACCATGTTGCCAGTAGACGTTGGACTATCTTCAAAAGACCAGGACGATTATGTCCTGATATAGACGTACTGGGCGGGCATTCACGGACAGCAAACTGAAGGATCCATTTCAGGCAACTAACAGGGAATACCTTCCAGAGCAGGAACTTGTCAATAAACATGGACCTGGGAGAAGCCATAAAATAATGCAAGTTAGAGAGGCATAAGCATATACACATCAACACTGGTGTATGACATATCATTACAACTCAATATATAAAAATAAAAAAAATAAAAAAGAGGAATAAACTGCCCATGATGGGGCTGTCCTCCTATATAATCTAAGATGTGAGTATCATAGTGCAACGGCCTAATGACAACAACAATATCCAAGTTAAATAGATTAGTTTCATGGACGAGCACAGAACATTGTTATCATTGGCAACATGATTTTTTTGGCAGGTTTCCTAGATGGGCAGACCCATCTCTTACATTTTTCTAGACCTTTAAATAACAAATGTATTGATACACAAACAAGAGATTATCAAAATATTAAATAGATTAGTTTCATTCAAGTCTGGTGAATATTAGTTCACTTTAAATGTTTCTATTACATAGTAATGCAGCACTGCAGCCCGATGAGTACTGTCCTCTATCAATTTTACATGCCAAGGACATCAAACAAGAAGCTACACCTTCATCACGCACTTTTTGAAGGATATGTACCATGGTATTCAGAACACAAGTCGTTCTTATTATACATCACTGTAAGATTCATACATTGTAGTATGTTCAGATTGCAGGAAGAAAAACGGGGAAACGGTTGTGGGAGGAAAGATAATTAATTGCCAGTGAAGATGAACTCTGCTGTGCTTGTGGTAACTTAAAAAATTTTAATTCATGTTTTTCCCACTAATTCTCTTTCCACGCAACAAAGTTTTGTAAGTTTTCTTCCCCGCAATCCAAATAGAGGATTATTTCAAGATGACCTGTGATTAAAGGAAAAACTAATATTTCCACTCACCTGACAGAAGCCTGAAGCTTGATAGTTCTATGGAAAAACAGCCAAAGGACCCAATATGCTTGAACATCATTTGCTTGTTGACTTGCTAGCTCATGCAAAATCTGCTCAGAGATTTTTTCCATGGTATAAGGATCCCTGATTGATTCCATCATGCTCAACCAAAACATGGCTTCTGGTTTTGACTCAAGCACTTCCTCATTAATAGAATTGTTACTTGATGATAAGCAGCTGTTGACGAGCCTTAGAACTCGAGGTACTAACTCACTTGATAGAAGATCTACAAGAAAATAGATTTGATCAGGAAACAACAATGGCATAGGATAATGAGAGTTATCACTGCTGATCACCGACTCTAGCTTTTACAAAATCACGGTGGCTCCGTGATTTCGGCTAAGTCACCGTGATATCAAACATGAACAGCCTAATGCCACCGTGGTCACAACTCTGTAGCTTTATTATATTATAAATTAATCATAGGATACGAGTAAAAAGACAACCTAATGCTTCCTGTTTCCAAACCAGTGTTCTATATACAGTGAGAGATAGGAGATCCCTGTTCCAACAGAGAAGTCATAAATCTATTAAACACAATTACCTAATCGACTCTGTCTTGAGGATTTTGGGACCTAATTAATTTTTTTTAAAAACATTGTATGTTTTCATTTCTGATTTTCAATTTTAATTATAAAAATGACATCTTGCCTTTGCTATTTGTATTTTAAGTTTTGCAAACAAAACAATGAAAGCTGTTTTCACTTTTTGGTGTACAAAATTTTGAATTAGAAAACAAAGTGAAAACAAGGTGACATTTTTGTAATTAAAATTGAAACCAGTAAACAGAAATAAAAAACAGAAAACAAACATGTCCGTATTTGTTATGAACAATCTAAAGATCATGTGTTGCTTAAAATATTTTGTTGATCCAAGAATCAGAAATCAAGCATGAGTTCTACACTCTTAAAGTAGCACAGAAAACAATTAATATATTCTTCTTTCAAAACCTCTGCACCCAACTTCCAAGAACCATCTAGAAGAGCTGAGGGATTCACATCAGTGTGAAATTATTTACCAAAGATTAATTAAGACTGGAGAGTTGTTTGTTAACTTAGTTTTACATATAAGTCTATGTTCGCCGCTAACTTGTTGGCCAGAACTTGGGAGGTCGCTTTAGGTTCCTTAACCAACCGACATCACACTATGTCTAAGGAAACGAGATATGACCTCCAAGTAGTATCTTTAATATTCAGGTGAATATTCGTGATGTTAAACGCTTTAATAGGTTACAAACTTATAGTGGTCCACAACCATTTGCCATGCACTTATTGCATAATATTCAAAAACTTTAAAAACTTGGCCCTGGTCTCAATTTGACACTGATTCACTAAGATTCAGTCTACTTGTGTCATACAGCTCACAAACAATAGTTGCAAATAAGAAACTAAAACGCCTTGAGAAAACTATTACATGTGAGTATGTGACATTTACTTCTTCCACAAACTATTAGCCGAGGACGAGTGACAGAAGGTCCTTTTTTGTTTCCTTCACTGTATACAATAATTCTAACATACTGATTGGTACTTCGAACTTATTTTATATGTACGGAATTTGGTTAACAGAAGATACCATTTACATGAAGGAAATCCAATCTATTTCACAGACGGTAGTTAATTCAAAGCAGTTTAATAATACTAGCTAATTTATGTGGTTAGAAAACCTGTTTCAGTGTCTGAAATTTTCTAGTTACCAGCAGAACCACGGCGACAGATGCGAGAAAACATTTCCCCAATAAACAATAGTGCGCCATTTTTGTCCATTTCATCTGAGGTTTCTATCTTTTCTATCAAAATCACTTCTCTTTCTTCTTCAAGGGAGAGTACTTGGGCAATAATCTGCCTGAAGAATAAACTGAAAATACTGGTGAAGAAAAAACGGGGAGTTTGTATGGAGGAACTCAGTAATATAATAATATAAACTAGATAAATCCTCCCAAGAACATATTAAATCAATGAAAACTGCAAAACCATGTCAATATATGGAACCAATAAACTATCAAAAGGGAGCAAAAGGATACTGTGATGACAATGAAGTTGGGGAGTTCATTCTAGCTTTGTCAGGAATAGATGCAACAATCTGTGCCATTCTAGATATATCTGGTTTCATCTGTTCATCGGTAAAACCTTTCGATTTAGAAAGACCACCAAACTCTCTTGCTATCTGGAGCACTCCATTATTTTCAAGCAGGCACAGTACAAGCAATCTGTCATTAATATTAAAATCTAATAAAGTTATTCTCAATGTCAAGTGAATTTGGACAGTAAAATCGGAACGTATTAAGTGCATGCATGTTGATAACCAGCATTAGAGTAAAAAAGATTTAAAGGCAGATAAAACTGAGTTTGAAGGATAGTACAATATGAACACTCATATCATACCTTTCGGAATTTGAGATGACAACATTAATGTCAAGATCATCACTCCTATTCTGCTTGAGAAAAGGAACCAATATCTGTAACACCTCTGTGATGAATCCGCGAACAAAGAAAACATCATAAACATATTTCTGAGCTGAGAAGGGGAAACAAGCCAGCCAGTTGGAGGCAACATCTGCAGGGAGTTGCATTCCATGTGAGAAAAGCAGGGAAAGCAAAATGCAATATTAATTTTTGAGCAAATAATTTCAAAAGGAAAAAGCAATAGGGGCTAACTCCACACTCGAAAATGGAGCCCTCGAATTTTGCAAGCATGAGGACTACAGTATCAAACCATACTTATACTCACAATAAAACTGTTGTGTTCTGTAAGCAGGGAAAGCAAAATGCAATATTAATTTTTGAGCAAATAATTTCAAAAGGAAAAAGCAATAGGGGCTAACTCCACACTCGAAAATGGAGCCCTCGAATTTTGCAAGCATGAGGACTACAGTATCAAACCATACTTATACTCACAATAAAACTGTTGTGTTCTGTAATTAGGATTTTAATAATTTTTTAATTCGTTTAAATTATTCTATTTGTAACATTTTATAGTTAGGAATCAGCAGAACTTTAGGACCTAACTCAATTCTGCAAAACCAGTTTGTGAGGCGAGAATTGTTCAATATTATTAACACTTAGGACTAAACCCATCCACCCTGTCAACCCAGTGCATTAATGATGTTGTACTGTACCACTGCAATAACGGCAGACAAAGTAAAGCGATAACAGACCACGGATAGCCGAAACTAAAATGTATTTCCAACAGGCATTTTTTGATATTTTTTACAAGTGTGTCACGTGTTATACTTTCGACCAATGTTTTTCATCATTAATATCAGTATTATAACAGCATTCAGATTTTGCAATTTTGTTACAAATTTCAGAAAACATATTCAATCAAACTAAAACTCATGTAATAATTTGTCAGCATTTGCTACCGAAGCAGATATAAACCACCCAAAATACATTTTCATCCTCGTCAAATAAATTACTATAAAGAAGAAGAAAAGGAAAAAAAAATTACCAAGTAACAAGAACCTAGCAAGCGTAGAAAAAGCAGGTCCTTGATAAAAGACACGCCACCAATCATCTCGTTCCTTTGAAGAAGGAACCTTTACAGTTAAAATCTGAACAAAGCAGCAGAAGAAACATGAAATTATGAAGCCGTAGATAATTAAATAAGGCTCTGTTTGGATAAACAACTTAAATTACAACTTATAGCATAAGCGTTGATCATGATAAGCTCTTACTTAAAACAAAAAATAATGAAGTGCGAACACAAACCTGTTCTCTGTAATCGTGACCTACGCTGCCTGCAAAATTGAAGACATTGGTATTATGAAAAATAAAAATAAAAAAATAAAATGAAATTGTTGAGTCCTAGGGTTAAAAAAGCGCGAACCTGAGAGAAGATTAGGGTCGAGTGGGAAAAGAAGAGTGGCGATGGAGTGAAGTGAAGAAATGACATGATCAACGTGCTTGGCGTTCTTTATAGCTGATATTACTTCTGCAACTTTGCTAACTACTCTAGCTTCCAATTCTTTCTTCTCCATTGTTTCAGGTTCAATCGCCTTATATGTTTCAGCCAGGATAAAAGTGATAAGTGACAAAATTGCGTGATTTGACTTACATGTACTTACTTTACTTAGCCATGCCAATGGGGCGGGGTGAGGACGGAAATTACATTCCCTGCTCCATAGCTGATTCTCGTATACTTATCCATTACCATTCTCATATCTAACGGGATGAGAAATTGAATTTCATCCCCGTCCCTGCCCCGTCTCATCCTCGTCCGCATTGAATAACTTTTTTAAATAAAAAATAGAAGTTTTTTTGCAACCCTTACAGAAATGTTGTAATGCATTATCCAACAATATGCTCACTTTAACATTTGTTAGACCGATTGATTTAGTTGCTCATTTCAATATCAATGTTAGTTTTTATAACACGACAATTATCAAACAAAATAATGGCATATCAACACAAAGTAGTTTTCTGCATTTGGGACGGATTTGGGTATGGGTTCGGGGTGGGTACCTATATACCTGTTATCCGTCTCATACCCGTGTTTTAAAATCGGGAAAAACTCAAACTCATACCCAAACCCAATCAAAATGGGGAAAACCCGTCAAATTAGATTTGGTTCGGGTGGTTAACCACATGGATGGGTTTTGTTGCTTGTTAGCTTGCTTGGTTATAAACCTTGAAATAAAGCCCTCGATTTTATGTAAAAATGAGAAAGCTGGATCATAGTTGGGTTTTTATTTTTTTATATCTTCTTATATATTAAAGTTAACAAGTAAGCCCTAATTTTAACCTAAACCCTATTGCATAATTTTACTGTTTTAACCCTAATGTTCACACATAATCTCCTATTTTCATGAACAATCTTCTTATATATTAAAGTTAACATGTAAGCCCTAATTTAAACCTAAACCCTATTGCATAATTTTACTGTTTTAACCCTAATGTTCACACCTAATCTTCTATTTTCATGAACAATCCTAATGCTCTCTCCTAATCTTCTTATTATACATTAAAGTTAACAAGTAAGCCCTAATTTTAACCTAAACCCTATTGCATAATTTTACTGTTTTAACTCTAATGTTCACACCTAATCTCCTATTTTCATGAACAATCCTAATGCTCTCTCCTAATCTTCTTATCTTCTTATATATTAAAGTTAACAAGTAAAGCCCTAATTTTAACCTAAACCCTATTGCATAATTTTACTGTTTTAACCCTAATGTTCACACATAATCTCCTATTTTCATGAACAATCTTCTTATATATTAAAGTTAACATGTAAGCCCTAATTTAAACCTAAACTCTATTGCATAATTTTACTGTTTTAACCCTAATGTTCACACCTAATCTCCTATTTTCATGAACAATCCTAATGCTCTCTCCTAATCTTCTTATCTTCTTATATATTAAAGTTAACAAGTAAAGCCCTAATTTTAACCTAAACCCTATTGCATAATTTTACTGTTTTAACCCTAATGTTCACACCTAATCTCCTATTTTCATGAACAATCCTATTGCTCTCACCTAATCTTCTTATATATTAAAGGTAACCCGTAAGCCCTAATTTTAACCTAAATCCTATTGCATAATTTTACCGTTTTAACCCTAATGCTCACACCTAATCTTATATTTTCATGAACAACCCTAATGCTCACACTTAATCTCATATTTTCATGAGCCCTAATTTTAACCTAAACCCTGTTGCATAATTTTACCATTTTAACCCTAATGCTCGCACCTAATCTTATATTTTCATGAACAACCCTAATGCTCACACCTAATCTCATATTTTCATGAGCCCTAATTTTAACCTAAACCCTGTTGCATAATTTTACCGTTTTAACCCTAATGCTCACACCTAATCTTCTATTTTCATGAACAACGCTAATGCTCACACCTAATCTCCTATTTTCATGAACAAAGCAAATCGGCATCGCTTTATTTCCCCTATTTCTTCAAAACAAATCGCCCTATTTCTTCAACAAAACAAATCGCCCTATTGGAATAAAAGGGTTTTGAAAGATTATAGCAACATTTTTTTTGTTAATATTACACTTTTCATCCAAATTAGAACTGAACTCTCTTTGTTAAATATTTACCACAAATGCACCTGAATCTTGTAATCTATATAAACAGGTGGAAGAAACATTTCAACAAACAGTTAAAGGGTATCATTTACGGTAAAGGCCAAATATTCGATAAAAGGAAAATTATTTAAATAAAACATTTTACATGTTGAGGTTAAGAATGAACTATTTTTAGGTACATAATATAACATTAACATATAATTTTTACAAAAGAATGAAGTAACATTTTTTCAAAAAAAAGAAGAAAAATATGAAGTAACATACCAATAATATAATATTGACATATAATTTTAACAAAAGAATGAAGTAACACACGATTGATAAAAATTAATATTTTTTTGGTGAATAAGCGTGGTGTCTGAGGTTCGAATTCCAACATCTGCATATATTTGGGACCACGTATTTCATTCTCTTTGATATGCATTGAGATTTGTTTTTGTCTACTATATCTACAATGTATATGACCCGTGCGGCAGCACGGGTGGAAAGTCTAGTACATATAATTGAGATTTATTGTATTATTACCATTTTTGTTAGGGTTGGGCAAAAATAACTAAAAACCATTCTGAATCGATTAACCGAACTGAACCATATTAAAATTAACCGAACAATTATATTGGTCATCCAACCGAACCATTATTTTAAAGACAGTTCACTAACCGAACCGTTGTTATCCGCAGTTAATTGTTATGAACCGAACCGAACCATTACAACTTAATTAATTTGGAAACATAAATTCAACTAAAGAAAAATAAAAATGCAGATCATATATAAGCTATAAACATGAATTACGAATATTTTAAATTCTAAAACACAACATGCCATTGAAAATAAATCAAATACACAAATTTAAATTTGGTTAATCAATTATGCGCGATCCAAATGTAGAGATTGCAGAAACTAAAATTAAAAAACTAACTAAATATTAATTAATCAAGAAAATCTTGATTAACAATCTTAATTATTGATTCTCGATTCTTTCTTCGTTTTTGACCAAAAAGCAAAACAGTGCATAATCACGATTACTATAAACACAGTGATAATTGATCACTAAGAAATAATTAAGCATTATCATAAATAATCGATTATGAAAAGAGAACATGAAGAAGAAACACAAGAACGAGAAGGAGAAGTAGAAGAACCGATGCTAACAAACTGTTTTTCAGAAGAAACAGAACATGCTTACTCATAAAATATTTGCAATTACATTAAAAAAGTACGATAAAACAATTAAAGTCGTAAAAGGACAAAAAATTGAAAATATTGATTTTGGTTCGGTTAATAGGTAAGCAGATGGTTAACCAAACCATAACTTTGGTTGAGTTCGGATAGTTCCAAATCTTAAACGGTTTGGTTCAGTTTTTCTAAACCATTTCAACAATTCGGTTCGGTTCAGTTCAATATTTATGGTTAACCGAACCATGCCCACCCCTAATTTTTGTCATACATTTTAGGTGGTATTTAAATATTAGAAGAATGGAGGATCCAAAGCAAAAAAATTGGATAATTAGGCTTAGCGTTGGATTTTGGATTAACAAATTTAGAACATCTACCGCGTTAATTTAATTTTAGACGGGTTGACTATTCAATTTACAATTGCTCTAGAGTAAAGATCAAATGCAATTCATTGAGTTGATGTTTTTTATTTTGTATCTTTTTGAATTTATGAGTTCCAGAATATGAGAGAGAGTTGAAGATGGGGAAGATCAAATCGTCGTCTTCAACGTTGAATGGATTTCCTTCTTGTTATGTATTGTAAGGTTATGTATAACCAATGGTTAGATATAAATTTTACTTCACCATGTCAATGTTTCTATTCCCGCACATGATCTTTTTTTGACGAGCAATCATAAATTGATCTTTCGATTTAGTGTGTGTTTGGATATGATTTTGAAACCACATCACGTTAAAATATCACTTTCCAATGCACTCCAATCCTCAAAATTGTGAAGCTGGGTTTTGAAGCTTTAGCGTTGCCGTGATTTGCTGCTGTGCTTTTCTCAATTCTACCGTGCTACCAAACAGGCCATTAGCAAGTGCTATATATAGACTTTTTGTCCGAGAGACATGAAATACGAGTATTTGTAGATACTAGTTGAGAGGCATCATGGTATATTTACAATCGCAAACCACTTTCAAAACTTAATGTTATTTCATTTTAGTCTCATAACTCAAAAAATCAACACTTTGGTCCTCAACTTTTTCTCCGTTATTCAACTTGGTCCCCTCCGTTAGTTTTTCAATGTCTAAATTTTTTGAGATTAAAAATGCATTCTCTCTTCATATTTTGAGATTAAAAAGACATTTTCTCTTCATATTTTGATTTGGGAATGAATCATCACCACTGCAATAAATTCAGTTGTGGGGATGATTTCTAACTCGCATCCTTATAAAAAATGGACACTATTTCATAAATATAATAAGATAAAGGATTATGCGAACAAACATCGTAAGAGTGTTTGTCAAAGATTCAAAACAGAAAATGATATATAAATCTTTTGTAAAAAAAATTTCTTCTTGGAACTTCCATAAAAAAAAGGAGTAAAAATAAGATTAAACCTAAAATTTAATTATAAAAAAAATTGACATAACATCAAATAATTTGATAATGAACTTGTCAAACTAAACTGCAAAGAGCAACAATAAATAAATAAATAATAAATCATCTAAGGGCACTTATAATACTCTTTTCAGCGAACACTTAGCATTATGCACCCACAATGCTAAAATCAACATTCACACCCATTTTTTGTGCACTAGCGCCCAAACCAAAACCATCAACCCGCGTAATCACAAATACTTTTTCAAACAGCACATCAACTGTTCGACAAAACTCCTCACTCAAAAACAACCCAACCATCACCCCTTCTTCAGCTTACATTCACCTCCCTTTCTGTCGTAAACGCTGCCACTACTGCGACTTCCCCATCGTCGCTCTCGGCTCCGCTTCAACACAGACACACGACGACCCGCGTGTCATAAACTACATTCAATGGCTCTGCAGAGAAATCAATGCAACTAAAATAGAAGATGAACTTGATTCTGCAAAGACGCCGCTTAAGACGGTGTTTTTCGGTGGTGGGACGCCGTCTCTGGTTCCTCCAAGTATGGTTGGAACGGTTTTAGAGACGCTGAAGATGAAATTTGGGGTGAGTGAAAGTGCTGAAATTTCGATGGAAATGGACCCGGGTACGTTTGATTATAAGAAGATGGAAGAGATGATGTTGTTGGGAGTTAACAGAGTTTCTTTAGGAGTTCAAGCATTTCAGGAGAAGCTGTTGAAGAGTTGTGGGAGGGCACATGGTTTGGAAGAGGTTCATGAGGCTATTGATATTGTTAAAAAGTGTGGGGTTGAGAATTGGAGTATTGATCTTATTGCTTCATTGCCTCATCAGACTAGTGAAATGTGGGAGGAAAGTTTAAGGCTCGCCATTGAGGCACGGCCAACTCATGTTTCTGTTTATGATCTGCAAATTGAACAAGGCACAAAATTTGGAAGGCTGTAAGTGGCGCCCATATTCTACACTAGCGACTAAAACACCGATTTCGCGCCTAAACTTACACCCTTTTTCCTATTTTGTCACTCGAGTAAATAAAAATAATAAGTAATCTTCCTAATAGGACGAATGTGACAAAACGCTAAAGACTACTTACTATTACCACTTATTATTTGTATTTACTTAAGCGACAAGACGGAAAAAGTGTGTAACTTTATCGATGAAATTGGTGGTTTACTCTTACACTAGCAGCATTGGTAGTTTTTTGGTTTAGTTTTTAAGGTTTATTATAACGATGATGATTTGGAAGCTGAAGATGAAAATGTTAACAGGTATTCACCAGGAGAATTTCCATTGCCTTCTGAGACACAATCCGCTGATTTTTATACGATGGCTTCAAGGATGCTTCGTGATGCCAATTATAGTCATTACGAAATCAGCAGCTACTGCAAGAGTGGTTATGAGTGTAGACACAACTTTACCTATTGGAAGTACAAGCCTTTCTATGCCTTTGGCCTCGGCTCTACTAGTTTTATTGGTGGTTTGAGGTTTTCAAGACCCAGGAAGGTGAATGAGTACATGAAATTTGTGGAAAATCTGGAAAATGGATCAGTAAATAGCTCAATTGATGACAACATTAATAGCAAGGACAAAGCATTGGATGTTGTGATGCTGTCCTTGAGAACAGCAAGAGGTCTAGACTTGAAGCATTTCCAAGAATCATTTGGCAGCTCTCTGGTTCTCTCTCTGGTTGAGGTTTATAAACCTTATGTTGAGAGTGGGCATGTGGTTTTCTTGGACGAGCAAAGGAGAGCTGTTAGAATAGACGACATCAACAATTCTCTTTTGGACGAAACTGATTTAGAAAGGAGAGTGGCCTACATGAGGCTAAGTGATCCAAATGGTTTCCTTTTATCAAATGAGTTAATAGCCCTTGCTTTTGGGGTTATTGACTCTTGGAAGGATTATCCTTCTGCACTCCAAGAAGCTACCTGAAAACACAATTGTCTATCTGTTAATTTAATACGTTACACAAGTTACAGATGATGTTTTATATTTTTTTTTTCAACACTCTGCATTCTGTGAATTGCAGAAAAGGCTATCAAAAGTTTATTTTATCTTTTCAGTTGATTAACTTTTGTAGTTCATCATATTTGTTAGCATTTGTTAAGAGATTGCAACTGTGTCCCTAACTTATAAGTCCTCACTGGTGTAGATTATTTTTGTTTCTGTTGACTACTGTAGCTAAGACGTGGCAACTTTGTTCTTTATGTTGTAGAATATTGATCATTCTTCCTGATTTTTTTTATACTTCTTGTTTAACACACTTTGAGGTTAGTTGCATTACTCTTCTTATCATTGAGAGCCACATACTTGAGATGCTAGCTCAGTGATAAGAGCTTAGCCTTGTAGCATCAAGGCACAAAGTTCGAATCCCCTCGACGACGGTTGTAAAATGGTCATCAGTGCCACTTAAACTAATAAAATTTTCCCCTTCCCTTCCCCATTTTTTTAAAAAAAAAAGAGAGCCTTAAACATTTTAATATTTTCCCTATCTCTCATCAAAACCGAACTTTCTCATTGATATATAGATGGCGTGTCCACTCCAACATATCTGTGATTATGTGAATTTTCTTGTTATTTCTATCTTCAGGAACATGTTTGTGCTATCCTCTCTCTCCCTCTCTCTACATATATATATATATATATATATATATATATATATATATGTGTGTGTGTGTGTGTGTTAAGGTCTGAGTCTTGTAAATTAAAAAAGGGTGTGGGGACTGGGGAGAGCTTTGTCTCCACTACGGGTTCATCTGACTCGACCTATTTTTTGTGTATGCTAATTTGGTCGCTCTTTATAACTGTATTAAATTGGTACGTGAAGTGATTCGCTACTACAATAAAATTTTCACATTCTAATAGCTATTTCTATTTTTTGCATGAGCATAGAATTAAACAAGTGTTTTCGTCCAATGATGCAAGCAAAGAGAAACAGATTAGGTGAAGAGAAGTTTGCTCTGAAGATGATAAAGGAAAAGATTCATCAATGTTGTCATTTCCTTACCCGATGATTCATCAAGTGTTTTGTTACTTTTACGTTGTGTGGTTGATAGGATATGCTATATGGTTGTGTTGATTATTGCAATGTTTGAATGTTGTTTAAAATAATAACAATTATCCCGATTAGAGAAGGGACATGTGTCCTTAGAAAGTGAGGAAGCCTGGAAATTTTCTGAATAACTTTCTTGGTAAAGTAGATTAATAGCTAGAAAATAAGGAATATAGATATAGTATTTTTAGTTTGATGCAAGATTTTTGTTTAGAATATTTTTGTCTATATTCAATGAATATAGCGCAATTGACCAATTTAATTTGGAAGTTTTAGACCTTTAGAAGAAGACTCTCACAATCCTCAACTTCCTTAGTAGAGAAGAGGGAAAGCAGGTCACAAGCCCATAAAATTTGGTGAAGTATGCAAAATTTATAGAGCAATGCTACTTTGAACTATCTGTCACTCATATTCATCCTGAGACACGAAACTTTGCTAACGGCTAAGAATGCAGGATCCTGGCCATACTAGAATATAGAAACCTTCTTTAATTTGTCATGTAGTTGATTGTTATGGCATTTTCTCAAACTGAAGTGTTGTTTTGTGGTTTAATTGCAATTTATTGATGTGGTTTGAATCCGTATTCAGAAGCTAATTTGTTTTTTCATAATTATGTCATGAAATTCTATTTCCACCTCTCTATCATTGCATGTTATCGAACCGTTTAGATTTCACATCTAGATGCTCTTCACATGTGAGAGTTAAAGGAATATTTTCAAACCATTTACCATTAGAGACTGATCACTAGGCCAACCGCAAATGGGTTATCTACTGCCTTTCTTGATTGTGTCTTGTTGTCTTTTTGCCTACAAAAGCACCTCCGAGCTTCAATTAGTATTTTTCTTTATTTGACTGCTTTCTTCATTGTTTCTTGTTGGACGTGAAGCCAGGTGAATCCTTGAGGGATTTCTATATGCTTACAAATAATTGGGAAATGGCAGCCCATGAACATACTCAGCACACTGGAAAAGTAGGTTATCTCTTTTCTTTTTTTCTTTTGCTTTATTATGTGTAGTAGTTTGACTAATTTCCTCCTTTCCTATATTTCTTTTGCTGCATATTATCTTTTACTTAAAAATCAGTAACACTATTAAATCTTCTTGTTATGTATTTTGGAGGAACAGAGAAAGAATCCAGTTGGTTTTTCTGTTTTCCTCGTCTCAAATTGACCAAGTCCTTGTTAAAAAAATTACAAAAGGTTGGTCTGATCTGCATACAAGTAAGTAATATTTAATGGAGACTATATAACCCTGGACTCCGATCTTTTTGCAAACTGAAATGATGAATTTTAAAATCCTCTTCTTCAGACCCTTAGCCATGACTAATCCGCTAATCATTCTTATTTGCTTCTCCCATTAAATTATTTGTTCAGATGCTTGTTTTAGGAGTCCCTAGTGTCTTGTCAATACATAACGTCAAGAACTAATGAGATGGAGATTTGTATACTTTAGGGACAGCTTATTATTTTTATATACTTTAGAGACTAAGTCGGAGACAAAGTGTTACTCGAGCGACTAACTTGAAGGTTTATTCTTATTATTGTTGAGTACTTTAAATATTTTTAACGTTAAATTAAATATTTCTCAACAAATTATTACACTTTTTATTCAAATCGTGTATTTTATTTATATATTGATATTTTGAAATTTTATGTATTGATGGTGTGGTTATCATACAGATGGAAGCTTAGAATTGAATGATATGTTGGAACACTAGTGTATAATGGAAAAAAAACTTGGAGTATACTAGTTGATTTGTGGAGCCTTTGGAATGTAAACACAAGGATGGAGAAACTAGTGTAAAGTGTGAATTGAAAATTTTATGTCCCACATTGGGTAGATCACACACTCTAGTAGTGTTTATATATGTGGGATATCACTTCCAAGAGTGTGCCTTTGGGGTACACACTTTTGTGAACGGAGTGAGCGCTTGCCAAAAATTATATATAAGACAATGACGATGCCGCCAACCGGGCTTGGGCTTGTCGTTGTCGTATAAAGAAATAAATTTTTTTTTGGTGCTCAGAAAAATGAAAAAATAATAATTTTTTTTTTTTTTGCTCCGAGATTCCCGCACACGGAGACCAAGTCTCACACGTTTTCCACACGCGCAAGCTTCAGCTCCACGTTTCCACGTCGTGGGTTACCGTTGCTGGGTCGTGGGCTAACGTTGGCGGGTCGCGAACCGGGTCGGCGGAGAAAACGAGGTGAAATCCCCTCTATAAATAGAGAGGTCGGGATTTGCATTCTTCACTCCAAAACTGAGAATCGAATCCTCTTCTCTGGTTTTCTCCCCTTCTCATCTCCCTCGGTTTGTGTTGACGAACCGTTCTTTTCTTCATCCTTCTTTGGTTTCTCGAGTGGTCTACGTACCATATTAGAGTGGTTTTTCGAAACCATATTGAGGTGTTATTCTCGAGCGATTTCTGGTGGTGCAGCCTTTAATCGTACAGATAGAATCTGGGCTGTTTTATCCTGGAGACGGCGCGGTTGCTAGTCTACCTTGCACAATTTAGGTAGTGCCGCGAAACGTCTTAAAGAAAGCGACCTGGTCGTGACTCAGCCCGGTAATAGTTTCAAAGCTCTGTCGTAATTTTAAATTCCAAAGCAACATGATGTCATGAGCCTGTTTGTGTGTTAATTTCAAGTTTTCAATTAAACAGAAGGACTGTGTAGTGAAATATTTGTAGTTATGGACTAAATCAAAAGGTTCGTAAGTTATGGTGCCAATATGCAAAATGGTCAAACTTCAAGACGGTTGTATGTATTTCCCCCCTATTTGATTTGTAAATTGGTTAAGTTTTTACTACTTTGTTTGTGTATGCATTTATTTACTTACCTCTTCACCTGATGGGAAAATGCTTTAGTTGGCGGCAGTCGTGAAAGCGGTATATGCCTTTGTTGACATTATAATGCAATGAATATATGTTGCTCAAATTTGGTTGAAGTGTTGAACTTTGGTATCATCATGAAACGTGCCCGTAAATTTGTTTCCCTTTGCTTTTGTTTTTACCTGAAATAAAGCTTCTGATGCCTTAGTTAGGGTAATGTTTTGAAAATTCTGTTCACAAGAACAATATTTTGGAGTGAGGGTTTTCCTAGAGGAGGTTCCAGGCATTCATTGAGTTCATTCACCTGTACCAATAATCCATTTATGCAGGCGGTACAAATTCCAATCCATTACTTTTTAGTTTTAGCTGATTTTGCTTACTTGGTTTGTGCTATCATGACAGATTTTGCAAGATAAATTTTTTCATAATGCACATTTTTGTCAGTTGTGGGTTCCTTGAAATCGGAACTTATTAAATATTTTAGTCAATTATGGAAATGCACAGAAAAACCTCTGAAAGGACTAATGATTTGGTTATTTGGGGTGGAAAATTGGGAGGGGATGTATTGTGAAGGGTGAATAATCACTCATTCTATAGAGGTCAAATTTTGTGGGGTGAAATCTAAATGAGTTGTATTCTACTATCAATTGCTTGACCTAAGTTGTACCAAGAAAGTTTAAAGGATATAAAAATAAACACTGATGATTGTGGTGAAATTCTTATGGTAATAGGTACTCTGCAAGGATGGTTTTGATTTTGCGGAAGCTCTATTCTTGACGAGGTAATGTTTTTCGTGATCACATCATTACCTAAAATTGGCAGCTGAAACCCATTAACATCATTACTGTTATATTTTCTAATTATAACTCATTTCTTTGGTCCCTGCAGATGGCTTTATTATAAACTGAGCAGAAAGTTGAAGAGGATGAGGAGCCTGAAACTACTGCCAATAAAAGAGACAGAAGAAAATTAGAAATTGACAATTTTATTTACTTCAAGGCTAGGGTGCCACAAAGAATGATGTAATATTCAATTTTGGTTTAATGTGATGTCATTATTTGGAGAGGTGGTGTTAAGAACTTTATGCACACATTTTGCATAAATGATCACCTTGTAAATTATATAATCAATGCAAATATGCTTGCGCACAAAAATCAGTTGCACCATTGACTTGTTTGTTCTACATGTTTAGTGTATATAGTATTTGCCTATGGTTGGAGATGAAATTGAGTATTGGCTGTTGTATGTTGTATTTCCTTATCTATCTATCATGAAGCCATTATTGGAACCGAGCCTCATTCAGAATTGGCTGATGATAAAATGTAGTTTTTTTTACAAATGATGATAAAATATTTATAGATTGCTTTATTGAAACTTGAAGAATGTATATTAAAAGGTGAGAATGTATGATAGTGTATATACTACTATAATTTACTGATAGTGATTATTATTATTATTATAAACCTTTTCAAAATATTAGTTATATTTTAAGGGAAAATCATTGGTTTTTTTTTTTTTTGGTACAAGAAAATCATTGGTTTTAATAACATTACGAGATTATTCCTCTCAAAACAAAAAAAAAAACATTACGAGATTATTTATTATTTAATTGTATGGAACCTTTATTATGTTTGGATGGATGGAAGGAGTAAAATGAAATGAATGAACAATCAATTTCGTCTTTAAATTATTACTCTCTCACCAATCTTCAACTATTAAAATCAACTAAAATGCTATTAAACTATATCATCATTCATTAGTTTGGTTCTAAACAAGTTAACCGATGAACCAAATTGATGGATAATTGTTGGATTTAATAGTAAAATGAATGGAATCATTCTTCTAAATTTGAGGAGGATAAAATTATCTTTTTTATTAGAAAAAATGTTAACTTAAGATATCAAAATAATTAAATTGAAATTTTTATTCAAATGGTCAACATTGGTGGAAGCAATAAACACCCCATTCATAAAATTATACTATATTAAAAAACTACTTTTCTGTAAAATCAAAAACAAACATGCATAAATGTTGTATAGTTAGCAATGCACTACCTCTCCACTTGCATACACAAAAAGAAGAGCCTAACAAACCATTACTTTCTATTACATTAATACAGTAGTAATAGTATTTCCTAATCTTTCTCAAATGATGCCAAAATATAAAGCTCTCTCAATGGTATTCTTTAGCATATGGTATCTCAAACTCTCAAAAGATGAACCAATTGCAGTCTATACACTCTCCAAAGGTCAAGGGACCATACTCAAATATTATATAAACAAATATACCAATACCTATGTGTAAAAGATAGAATGAATAACATCAATTTGTTCACGCATGCAAGTATTACAATTTTATATTCATGCCTTTGACCTTTAAACTTTAAAGTTCAAAGCTGATTACATTTAGGAATATTATTTGAAAACCCAAAACGGATATTTTTGTTAGGGCTGCAGGCCGGCGTGGCTGGCCTATGTTGTGTTCTGCCTCCATTAGTGGCCTAAGTCAGGGTCTTAAGATAGAACAGAATTAAAGGTAAAATTTACTAGATTACACATTCATTCTTCTTGTAAAAATATTAAAGCTTACACATTCTTGAAACTACGTAAATAGTGCAATTGGAATATCACAAGTAACGAGAAAGGAGGACAGCTTTTGAACAAAAATTACATAATCACTCAGAAGAAAAATATTCTTGCTTTGGAAAAATATATACATCTGAATTGAGGTGGCATCTAGCATGCCAAAATGCATATTTTTGTGTATGATGCAAAAAACTTATTTTATCTGTACCAGCAGGTTATCCGGTCATATAAAAAATATTACATATATCTCACAATTATTTGTTGGTGGCGTTTACAATGCACAACTATTAAATTTGTGCATGATGCACAAGTATGCCTATTTGTTTCTTACAGCAATTCTGTACCGTTGATATATTAATATTATATATTAAAGGCTGAGATGTTTTACCTGCTACTTTCAGATGACTTTTTGCTGAAAAACTTGAAACAAAAAATGTAACCCCACCATTTCATTAAATAACATTATTTCATTTATCTTTTTTTAATAGTAGGCATTGGGCTCTTCTTTATATAGTATGATGGGCTATTCATTTGGAACCCATATTCCATATTTATGTAATGATTATTTGTTAGATTAAAAGTTAAAAAAGTTATGTGTAATAACTGTGTGATTTTTTCCTGTGATTTTTTTTTAAACAACTGTGTGATATTATTTTGAATAAGATGAAATGCAATTTGGTTAATAAAAATAACATGAATAAATTGGTCGAATTATAATTATGATTATTTAAAAAGGATTGATCAAAGTTTCATTAATTTATCGAAGGTTCTTTAAAAAAAATTGTGTTTATTGGAGGTTAATAAAAAGGAAAATTCTATAGTGAAGTCACGAAAATGACTTTTTTGGTGAAATTAACACTATAGTATCAAAAATGTTGTGAGTAACACCCCACTGTTTGTACAATGACATCAAAAGTTCAGTCCCCATAATATCATCAATTCATCAGACTAATAAGAATACACTTAATATAATTTTATCCTACCTTGTTTTAAGTGTAACACCCCACAAAGTGTAACACTTAAGACTATCACATAATATCATCAATTTTGTTTGCATGTTAAAGATGCCAACGATAAAATAGTACCTGTAAGTCCAAGATGTTGCAAGCATTACTAGATGAATTACTAGTAATCATGAATCGGTAATCAACAATTTAAAAATGAATCAAATATGAAGCTCCCTAAAAATGAATCATTAAGATTAAAATTAACTTTTTCAAAAAAGTCAGTTTCCTAACTGCACCTTAGAAGCTCCTTAAAAAAAAACGTTTTGGATGGGAATTAGCGCACCTAACAAATATGAAGGTGGAGATTATGATTTATGCAGTAAAAAATGTCGGTTTAAAAATTGTAAGATGAACATAGTAAAAGTTGTTGTTTCATCCTTTAGATACATCAACTTTTATTTTTAGTCTCTTAAAAAATTCCATTTAAACTTAGTTCTTTCAAAGTTTGAAGATTTTTGTCAAAGAGATTAAATATTAAAAAAAAAGCCTAAAACATATTTAATCCAAAATATACTATCAAGCAACGAATGACTTAGTGTAATATTCTCAGGCTAAGATTAAGTACTCCCTAAGTTACAACTTGCTGCTAACTTTATTACGGAAATTAAAAATTAAGACTGAGTTTTTTTTTTGACAAAATTAAGATTGAGTTAATAACAAATAAAAAATTCATTTTTGTCAAAAAATAAAATAAAAGTTTCATTTGTCAGAAAATAAATAAATAACACATTCATACATTTAATTATTGCTTTTATTACTATATCGTTATTTTTTTATACGTACGCATCCTGTTAAGGTTTGCCCATTGATTTAGTTAGTAATTAGTATAATAGTTTAGGGGAGGTGTAGATTAGATTTCAGAAAAACAAAAGGTGTTATAGTTAAATTGTTAATACTATTAAATATTAGCTTTTTGTGCCCATTGAAAAAAACAAACAGCACAACAGTAACAAGTTTGGATGGACAGCTGGAGGTAAAAAGTGAATTTTGGTATGGTGCACAAATTTAACATTTGTGCATGCTAAATGCCACCACCCTGAATTGATAATTGTACTAGTAACTTAAAATACTTGTGTCTTTTTCACATATTTTTCATACATATTAGATCCGGATGCAGTTTTCGATTTTTTTTTTCATGTGAGATAAATAGGATAAGAGAATGGTGAGATATTCAAATACAATGTCTATCTTTTTACCACTAGATCAAATCCTTTGAAGTTAATTATTTTTGCATTTTAATTATGTGCAATATCACTCATGTAATATTCATTAAAAAATATCACTCACAATTATATATTAATTATAAAATACATGTATACAAATATATTTCACATGTATTAAAAGCATATTTCTTTTTATTATCATTGCATACTGTATTTTTATCAGGAATTTATTCTCTTTATATCTTTTTTTCGTCAGAATTTGAAATTATTCTCTTATAAGAAACAAATATCATAGACTTGGTTAGGCTAATTAATGATCAAAGCATCTACTAAGCTACACTTAGTTCATTTTTAGTGGCTAATTGTTGATATTAATCTTCTTAATAGACCTTAATTTTGCATGAGCATACTATAAGTCTCTGTATAAGAAGACTAGTCTTTTTTTGTTTTAACCCTCTAATTTTGAGGACAAATCGATAAGAATAATTCAAAGTTCAGTAAATAAAGTATGACCAATAATTATTTGAGTTAGGATTCAAACTCAATACCACTTGGTTGATACTCATAAAAGTATTATAAGAAAGTAGTCATACAAGATTATCATGGTGTGAGTAAACTAAGTTATTCGTGAACTATAAGCTTGATTTGTTAAATTATTTGTTTAATTAAACAAACAAGTCGATGCTTATGATATGAGTTAATTAATTAAACTATTGAAGTGAAAGGCTTACATAATATTTTTTTGATGAAACATACCTTTGTTTAGGCATACTTAAGTGAAAGCATTACATACTGATATTAAACGTTAACTTATCTTAAATAGATCCTGCGGGTTCTTTGTTATGTTTAGGATGGGGTAAGCGGAAACTATCAAACATCTATTATTGGAGTGTGACTTTTATAAGAATGTTAGGCATTAGGTTCTTTGGTGGCGTACATATATTTAGGAATGAAATTTGTGTTTGTTTTCGGGCGATATCCTTTTGGCTTGCATTTAGGTCATTTGACGTAATTACTTGAGCGTATCAAACTTCATTCTTAACGGTGGTTGAAGACTAATAAACTAGATCATTGTTTTATTTTTATTTTCATTCTTGTGGTTGAATACTATGTAACGATGGTTTGGTCTTTAGTTCCATTTTTACAATGCAACTTGCTACTTTGTATTTGTTATTTTCTCTTTTAGGCACATCTCGTGCGTAAAAGTTTTTTAATAAATTTATCTTTTGACTTCTTAAAAAACAAATCTATATAGATTTCTACTATTGTTATACTACTGGAGTGAATACATCTTTTGTTTAAGAAGGAGACTATTCTACTAATAAACCAACGATAAAGAGTGAATAACATTTCCTGACCAAAAAAAAAAAGTGAATAACATTTGAAGCATCCGCTTGCCTATTCTACCAACAAAATACAATCTAACACACACTTTCATATTAATTAAAACTTATATGGATATGATCAAATCATGTGTATCCCACATAGAATTTGTGAGACTCATGAATTATCACCACTATTTTTTTTAGAACATCAAAAGTAAAATTTATTAGATAACAATGAGAGAAGTACAAGTAGCACTCAACTCAATAGTCCGAAATAAGTACGAGGGGTACTTGACCCATCCAAAAAAACCACCCCTAAGTTACATATTAAGACATAGGAGATGATTCAAACCCAACCTCCCCCTTTCCTAGTAATAAACCACCTCCAAGATGTTAATTAAATCTCAACTACGATTTGTTCCACCTTCGGAGACTTTGAGGAAATGATGATCTCATATCTCGCTTCCCAAATCTTTCATATTGTGTCAAATTAGTGTTAGCCCTTTCATGTGATTCTTATATGGAGAATAGCTAGAAAGGTAGTCAAGAAGGGTGGGTACCAATAAAAGATAGTGTATTAGAGAGTATGTTGTTGACATTATTTATATTACATCTGGGTCGGCTCAAAAGTAAGACGACGAGTATGTTGTTGATATTATTTATAATTAAAATTACATCTGGGTCGGCTCAAAAGTAAGGCGACGAGTATGTTGTTGATATTATTTATAATTAAAATTACATCTGGGTCGGCTCAAAAGTAAGGCGACGAGTATGTTATTGACATTATTTATAATTAAAATTAAATCTGGGTCAGCTCAAAAGTAAGGCGACTAAAGCCCTTGATTTAGATCCACCGACAAAAAAAAGTCATTAAATTTTATAAACAGAATGACATTGCATGTGGTAAAAGATTTACAATATATTAAAACTGTATCAGACCTCACTGTTCAAAGTTATTAAAAAAAAATTTAGTTAGAAAATGAATTTGTCAAGCTAAACTTAAGTTTAAGGACCCATGATTTAATTAGCTTAACTCACTTGCAGTACTAGTCATTTCTAATAGTGCTTTCAGAAAGGTAGTAACACTTGAGTAGTTAACACCCTTTAATAACTTTCTCCTAGATGCATATTTTACAAAATTGATCTTCTCCATGGTTTTTTATGAAAACTGGAAACCGTTATAAATGTAGTTAAAGTGCATCAAGATTGTCCTGTGAGCATAGCTCAGTTGGTAGAACAATGCATTATTATATGTAGGGGTTGGGGTTCGAACTCTGGCCACCCACTTTTCACCTTGTAAGATGAATTCTAGCCACTACTAGACTACCAGACAAAAAAACAAAAAAGTGTATCAAGATTAACCTCTGTAAAAATTACGTTAATATATTCCTTAAAAAAAACGTTAATATATATATATATATATATATATATATATATATATATATATATATATATATATATATATATGTGTGTGTGTGTGTGTGTGTGGATTTTTTAGGTAATTATTGTTTAAAAATCAAATATTTTTTTGGATAAGCATAATCATATTTTTGTTTTTTGGTTAAGAAGCATAATCATATTTTATTGTTAAAACAAAAGTTTCAATTTGCTTCACAATTATTAAAATAAGTTCAAAGAGATATACACACACAAGATTTTCCACACGCGGACTGCAAAAAAGAAAGATTATTTGATCTCTTATAGATTTTGATTTTGGATTTTTCAAGCTAATTTGTTGTCTTGCCTTGGCTTACTGCTTTGTAATGAATATTCTGTCATATTTCTTGCTTTAAAAAATTATGTGATATTAATTTTAAATTTTTATCGTGTACCATACACAGCACTAAATATTATATTATATTGTAATATTATAGACCAAATAGAATGTGGATATATATTGTTGTTAGGATTCTTGCAATCAAATCTTTATTGGTCCTTTACTATTGTTTTCATTTTACATTTGTTTTCTTTCTTTATTATCATCAATTAATTTGTTAATGACTTTATCATCTCAAAATTATAAAAAAAACTTCTAAAATAAGTATCATCGTACGAGACAAATATTATTGTTCTCTTGTTGTACGACTCACTTGTGCATCACATGGGTGCATTATTTAGTAACGATAAATCATAAACAAATTCCCATCTAAAAAGAAATAAATCAGAAACAAATGACTAATGTTATATCATAACAAATTTAAAATAAAAATAATTGTTTTAAAAGTTGTGCATTCAACTTTATTCAATTTTTTAAAATCAAAATTTTGTTAGTAGTTTCTACTTTTTGATTTCTGAACTTGTACCTTTGAGCCACAAAATACCAAAACACTATACGAATGGATTAAAATTTCAAACTTAAAAATTGATTGCATCATGTTTTCAATCATGCCTTCGTAACCTTCATCGTGGTCTTGCATGTGACATATATAAATTATTTGTCATAATGCTGTCAATAACTAATCCAAACACTTCCCTTCAAAAAAAAAAAAAAAAAAAAACTAATCCAAACACTTGACAAAAAAAATAATCCAAACAGCATCTTCAATAGGAGTGTCATAGAAGGTTTCAATGTTAATCACTAGAGGAACTTGACGTAACAAAGCGGGTAGCATAAAAAATTTAAAATTGCTTGAATATCGTAAATAAGATATGATATGATAACATCAAAATTAATCAAATATTTTTGTTTGAGACAACATTGAGCAGAAATAAAAAAAAATGTGTAAGTATTATGTGGCATTGTGGACTGCCCGTTAATAGTGTATGAATTCAAAATGATGAGTTCTTTGAAAATCGACCATTGCAGAAAATGCTCTAATTAAGTGTAATATTTGTACAGAATAGTCATGTTAAAATCGAATGTTTGATTTCCACACAAACAAACTAACATTACATGTGCTAACAAGAATAGGAGTGACCAATGCAATAAACGATAAAAAAAATATTTTCATATAGCCAAATAAGCATGGTTATCATCATCCAGGATCGTAAAAGAAACTAAAAGATGATAATAAATTAATAACAACGTGGTCAAATAAGGAAAAAATAAATAAACATTACACTATAACAGACCAGAACCAACGAACAAAGAATGTGAAAAAATATCACTCTAGAAAACTTTGACTGCTAATAAATGCTAAATAATAAATATATTGCTTCCTTATATTTTTATTCGTGAATTAATTAATAGAAAAGCAAGTACTAGTGCTAGTTGGTAATCTCTCTCTCTCGTTGTTTGTAACAACAGAACAAAACCATATAAATAAGTAGTGAGGTAGTCAAGGCAAGGCATATTCACCAACCTTTTTCATTTTCAAACCTTCCAATTCCACTCTCTTCTTTCTTCTTAGTATATTCACTTACTCCCACTATTTCCATTTCTCTCTATTCTACACATAAAAAACAAACATCTTCGATATCACTTCATTCCTTCTTCTCCTTATCATATATCATATAGTTATATATCATTCTCATCACACTCCACATAATTAATATAGGAGAAATATGGGAGGAGGAAAAGCATGTGGTGTTTTTTCAAGGCTAAAAAACACATGTACTCAAATGGAAAAATCCATAAACAACTCCGTTGCAAACAGCTTCATAGGAACCTACTTCAAGTTACAACAAAGAAAAACATGTTTCACTAAAGAACTACGTGCCGCAACAGCCACTTTTCTAACCATGGCTTACATCATAACCGTCAACGCAACCATCCTAACTGCCTCAGGCGGAACCTGCTCCGTTGCAGACTGTTCGCCTCCAGCAACACCAAATTGCACACTGAAGCCTAATGCTGGCTATGAAGCTTGTCTGGCCAAAACAAAAAATGACTTGGTGGTTGCAACTTCTGTAACTGCTATGGTTTCTTCTGTTGCAATGGGATTTTTAGCTAACCTTCCTTTAGGTCTTGCTCCAGGTATGGGGCCTAATGCTTATTTAGCTTTTAACCTTGTTGGTTATCATGGAAGTGGCTCAATCTCATATCAAACTTCAATGGCTATTGTTCTTGTTGAAGGCTGTGCTTTTCTTTTAGCTTCTGCTTTTGGTTTAAGAGGTAAACTTGCTAAGCTTATACCAAAATCTGTTAGGCTTGCTTGTGCTGCTGGTATTGGGCTTTTTATTGCTTTTGTGGGCCTTCAAGTTAACCAAGGTGTTGGGCTTATTGGGCCTGATCCGGCTAATTTGGTTACGATGACGGCCTGTAAAAGTATCGACCCGGAAACTGGGGCTTGTTTGGGTGGTAAGTTGCAAAGCCCAAAGTTCTGGCTTGGAGCTTTTGGTTTTCTTATCACAAGTTATGGTTTAATGAAGAATATTAAAGGTAGTATGATTTATGGTATTCTTTTTGTGACATTTGTGTCTTGGTTTAGACACACTGAAGTTACTTATTTTCCTGATACACCACTTGGTGATGGGAATTTTAGTTATTTCAAGCAAATTGTTGATTTTCATAAGATTGAATCAACTGCATGGGTTTTTAGCTTTGGTGATTTTAATAAAAGGGAAGTTTGGGAGGCATTGGCTACTTTGTTTTATGTCGATGTAATTGCTATGACTGGTATAATGTATACTATGGCCGAGATTGGTGAGTTTGTCGATGAAGAAGGAAGCTTTGAAGGTGAATATATGGCATATATTGTTGATGCAGCTGGTACTATTGTAGGGTCAGCCTTAGGTGTTACAACAACTGCAACATTTGTGGAATCGTCAGCTGGGATGAGAGAAGGTGGTAGGACAGGATTAACGGCTGTGATCATCGGGTTGTTTTTCTTTTTGTCATTGTTTTTCACTCCTTTGTTGTCAAGTGTTCCTCCATGGGCTATAGGTCCTTCACTAGTGATGGTTGGGGTAATGATGATGAAAGTTGTGAAGGATATTGACTGGACTAATATAAAGGAAGCAGTTCCTGCTTTTGCTATAATGATTTTAATGCCTCTAACTTATTCCATAGCAAATGGTATTGTTGCTGGTATTGGTCTTTATGTTGCTCTTAGTCTTTTTGACTATGCTGCAAGCATCATAAATTGGTTGGGGAAAATGAGGAGAAGGATGATCAAGGAGCATAATCAAGTGTCGGCCACTGCAACAACAGGTGTTGACTCAAACTCAATAGTGGAAATCATTTGAAATGCTCTGGTTGGTTTGGTTGTCAATTTTTGACTTTTAGGGTATTGGTAAGATCTTGCTTGTAGATTTTTGCTGCTAAATGTATAGGCTACTAGTTATAAGACCTATGCAGACACAAGATAAATTGCATTCACAACAGTATTAGTAGTAGCAGTTATGGTGGTTTTGTATATTTTATTTATGTTGTAGTGAACATTGTTATGCTGTGCCCCTCCAAGTTGTTACCAGTTATATTATAGGCTTATAATGGCAGCTCATTTGATCTCTAAAAACAATTCAAAGATTGTATCACCTACAAATATAATTACTACCTTGTATAAAATACCTTGTAAAAAATATTGTTAATGTTAATATTTCAGAAACACAAAAATAGAGACCAAGTAAAAAGTAGCATCTTATAATTGTCTTCTATTCAATGGCAGACAAGGACCACAAGGAAATCTGTGGATGTTGACATGAAAAATGATCTTCAATTGAAAAACAAAACCAAAGTAATGATAGGATAATAACAAGAGTAATATAATTTAAGAACAGTGCTCAGGTTTTCGTTGATACAAAACTATTATAGTACACAAGGCAGAGAGGTAGCAAAAGAACGCCTAAACATCGCAGCACATGACTCGACTAACATCACTTGTGGTGAATATCTACAGCAACGATACATTTAGACTTGTCCTCAACCCGAAAATCACACGCATCACCTGATTTAATATTATTTGCTATTCGAAAATCTGGCCATCCACTTGTCAACGAAGTTTGTTCAAGGCAAAGGACCGGCCACAATCTCTCCAGTGCATCCTTAAGTATCACCACCATCCTCTTTGAACGCAATCCAGCGCGAGATAGTGGCAAGCATTCTGACAATTTCTGCGGTACATGCAAGTTCAAATGGTCAAAACTCAAAACGGATATAGATAGAAGAATGAGAAACCACGGGCCATTTAAAATTACAACCTAAATGAGTAGTGATAAATTTTAGCATTCAATCAGATGGAGAATGACAAGCTTTCAAAATAGAAAGGAAAAACAAAATAAAGTGCTGGGCTAGATACAACCATAAACCCTGCTCCTACAATCCCAGTTTGTAAGGCAAAATCAATTTATAACATAAATAAACTACAAAACAATAACAATGTATATAACACAAGCGCAAATAGGTATGTTAATTTCATACAAGATGACTGTTATCAGCGAGCACCACACAGGTCACAGTTTCATCTTCATTATACTCTTTCTTAATAATAATCTCTGGCGGCCCTGCAATCAAAAGGTTAATGTAAGCGCGTACAATTGCATGAAGCCACATGTAATAATAATGATAAACATACCTGTTGCATTCAATTTTTCATTGCAAATGAACAAATTGGGAGTCATTTCCATTGGCATTTTCTTCTTTACACCTGAAATTATAACTGAGATGATTACTTCGGGGGAATCAAGAGGCTCCTCTAACAAAAAAAAAAAACATGTCGACCAAAAAGGCGCACCAAGGTGACTTTGATCATCTGAGAGATTGGACATTTCATTGAACCTCTGTCTGGTGTTCTGAAAACCACAAATATCAATATGCAAAACATGTTAGCAACTTAGCATTTGATCAGATGGAAAATAACAAGCATTCAAAAATCATTGAACTAGCTCTACGCATTTGCAACCATAATCTTGCTACCAAAAACCCAGTTTGTGAGGCAAAATCAATTAATTGTATAAACTATATAATAATGTATAAACAAGCTCAAAGAGGGACGGTTAATTTAATAGTCATTATGAGTGAGCACCTCACAGGAGATAGTGGCTGCAGTTTCAAAGTGACTTTTAATATCTTGATTAATCTCTCCCTTAATAACATTTGGCTTTGGCAACTCTACAATCGAACAGAGTTATCCGTGAGACAGAATCCAGTATTAACGATTACAGGGACCAATTTTTAAACGACCCCTAATTGCAAGGATCAAATACATATTTAAGCCATATATATATATATATATAAACTCAAAAGCCTCACCAATGTGCATTTGCGCATCTAGATCATTTGTCATCTCATCGAGCAACTCTACAGATATCGGCCCTATAGGAAATCATAACAAATTATAAGAAAATAAACCAAGAAGCCAAGAGCCCTGTATTGGTGTGTGAAACAAACCAAGTTGTACAAAATTTATCTGAGTCATCAACAAAAAGAAAAAGAAGCTATTCTGTGAATTGTCATACCGAAGCCTTCAGAAAACTGGCACTCTAGAATTTCCTTTTTGAACATTGTTGAGATAACTAGAGTTAGTTAAGGTAGTTAGAGTTGGTTAAATGTTAGTTAGAGAGAGCTATAGTTAGTTACAAGTAGTTAGGGTAATTGAGTTCTATAAAAGGACCAACCATGTACTCATTCATGCAATCTTTTTCAATCTAATTCAATATGAATTACAAGGATTATTCCTTTGTTTCTACCTCTAATGCCTACTTCTCCTATGAACTTCACCTTCATCTCTTTGATCCTATTGTTTCTGATAAACATGATGGATCTGCCCTCTTTATTTTCTTCAAGTTTCAAAGTAGACGTCTTGTCATATGTGTTTTTTTCTGATTCACCTAGAAAATTATTTTTTCGAAAACTTTCAAGTTCAAATGTATCTGAGTCATGATTTACTTTGGATATCACCGCCTGATCACTTCCTAAAAACGAGCCAATGTAATGAAAATAATAAATTACCAATTTTAGGAAATCTTCACACATATTACAAGAAATAAACCATGATGCCGGAAGCTCTACAAATGTGTGAAACAAACAAAGTTGTGAAATATTTATCTAATCCCTTTACAAAACAAAATCAAAGTTATTGTTATTCTGTAATTATCTTACCTAAGCTCACGCCAAGCTGGCACTCCTGAACTTCTCCATTGGAAATAATCGATCTGTTCTCGCTATTATCTCGATTCAACTCTCCCTTAACAACCTTTGGCCGCTCTGCAATTGAACATATTCACCGGTGAGACAGAATCCTGTAATATAAATACAGACCAATGGATGCAGCCACAAACAATGGTAGCAAGAAACATAAAAGTAAACATATGATATGCTGCATGCAATTTATCATTGAAGCTGTGAATTTTGGGAGTCATTTTCCTAGGCACTTCAAGAGAATCAAGTGGCTCTGTGGGATATATATATATATATATATATATATATATATATATATATATATATATATATATATAAACTGAAAAGACGCACCAATATGAATTTGAGAATCAAGTGGCTCTGTGGACGTAATGGATTCTCCCTCTAATATAGGGCTCTGTGGCTCTGTGGACGCACCAAATGCACATGAAACATGATTTCCTTTAAATATCGCGGCTTGATCACTTCCTAAAAATGAGCCAATGTAATGAAAAAATAATAAAAAACCAACTGTAGGAAATCATCACACGTATTACAAGAAATTGGCTATCTTGAACTATCTTTAACAAACTTATCCCATTACAAAACAAAAACAAAGTTATTGTATAAATTATGGTACCTAAACTCTCGGTGACTTGGCTATCTTGAACTTGACTCCAAAAAAAATCTTTTCTATCCAACAATCCAAATTTAGAAGCGTATGAGGTATCCCCTGAGCCCAACACTTCTTCAAACATAGGATCATTGTTAAAAATGGCAGCATCATTTAGATATACATGGTTTCTTATGTATGATGTGTCTTCTGATGTGCGCGGACATTTGACGCTTCTATCCACATTAACATTTTCTGAAACAACTTCTACGCTATTTGGTGTTCCTCCTGCATCAAGTGAGCCACTGCTGCATCTACTTCTCTTTTTCCTCTTTCTTTTGTCAGAAAAATCAATCCTTTCACACATAGACTGGTCATAGATCTTGACATCAAAGTTATACTTGTTAATGCAGTTGAATACAAGCAAATCTCCAATTTCAAGCTTGTGAGCCGATGAGAAATCATCCCATCCTTTCTTAAAAGCAAAAGAACCATCAACTTCTGATACTGTTATAGCCCATCTCTTACCGGTTGAATCCTCAAGATTGATTTTCTGATCAACCAACAATGACATAGTAGGATTTAACTTAGAAGGAAGATCCTGCAGTCAGTTTAAAAAGATGTTAAAAATATGCAGCATCATCATAAATACAAACTCAAAAACAGATTCACATTTTGCAAGAAGATCTGTAACATGCATGTTCTTAACATTTTGTTTCAACACTGAAAAGGAAAGTAAATTATTGAGGAAGATGTTGAAGTACCAAAACTTGGAAATCTCGTTGATAAAGCATGAGGTTGTAGAAAGAGTTGGGCGAGGTAGATTTTGTTCGTTGAAAGTGATCAAAGAATCTACAGTGGTGAGTACAAGAACTACACACTTTTACTTGTTGATTGCGAACCATTGCACTGTTCTTATTCTCTCTCGGCGCTCTGAATGGAAGAAGAATGAAAAGGAAAACCCTAGGATGGAGAAAGTGTTGAATATAACCTTTTCTGATTTTGGGACAAAGAATGTTCAATATAGCTTCACAAGTTGAATATAAAAATGTTGATATGTCGTACATATTTATTTATTGTGTTTGGAGTTGTGAGTTCAGAGATTGGTTTCTTGGTTTGCACGTTTTATGACAGAAAGGCTGTATGCTATGCTATGACACATAGGTTCACTTCACTGTTTGGTCTGATCACTGTTGTGACGTGTACAAAAAAGTCTAGATCTGTGTCTGGCCGGATAAGACAGCACGGCAAATATAGATAGTATTTGGAATAATAAATAGGGCAGTGATATTTTGACAACCATTTTAATAACTTTA
Organism: Medicago truncatula; assembly: GCF_003473485.1. Taxonomy (NCBI): domain Eukaryota; kingdom Viridiplantae; phylum Streptophyta; class Magnoliopsida; order Fabales; family Fabaceae; genus Medicago; species Medicago truncatula. Next base: position 37,635,179 of record NC_053044.1, read on the forward strand.
TTGTTATCTCTTTTTATTGGTCAAAAATAATAGAGAGAAACAAATGTAGAGATAAAATAAAAACATAACGTGAGTATGAAAGAGAAAGATATAAAAAATTATACTAAAATAGTTGTACAAATATCATTTCTCTAATAATTGAGTCTGATGCCTTATACATTAGTTAAGGAAATAAAAAAGAAAATATTTGTATTGAAAACATCATTTTTTACACTTTTTAAACTTTGATTACAAGAATTTCAAGATATTCATACTATATTTGATTTTCTTAAACAATGCTCCAGGGGCACTTGTTAATATTTTCCTAATTTATTTTTATGGTAACCGGCAATCACGATAATTTTTGAATATATTTGAAATTCTAAACTAGTCTTGCTACAATCTTTTAATTAAATAGGCATTGTTAACTAGTGCGCCCCTAAACCCTATTAAGAAATTTACTAATATAAATTTTGTGTTGGAAATATAAGATGTTATTTTTGATCAAGTAATAATTATACAATTTGTTCATAAAATTTACTAGTTTTGGATGCTTAATCAATGCTCTTGGAACACCGGTTAACATTCTCTTAATTAAATTAGTCAATCAAGTTAAAATGTTTGTTGTGTTAGTGCTATCATATCAGTTGCTTAATACATTTATTTACCGAGCAAATGGTTATTTCATATTGACTCTGCCCCTCGCTGTTAAAAAGTCTCTGACTCAATATTAAATATAAAATAATCCTTTAATGTGCAATTTCGTTATCAGTTTAATCTCTGACGTTAAAATTTTATGTTCAATGATGAGGTGGTAAATATTTTGAGCTCACAAGAGGTATGAGGTATCACATGGATTAAAATAAAAGTATAAAATGGTCATTTTAATCCTTGAATCGAAAATCAATATCCTTAAATTCTGAAATAACGCAATGTCGGTAATATCTAGGCAAAAGCTTTGATTGATTAGTAAAAATTCACATAAACTCAGGTTTACAACGAAAAAGAATGACGATTAGATTGTTTTTTATACTCAACTCGGTGTTTGAATGAAAAATGTAAGTTTTGGTATTATTTATTTTAAAATAAACTAATTTATTTATTTATTTTTTAAAACATGTAATTTAAATATTTTTTTTTTTTTAGGGAATGTAATTTAAATATTTGTTAGAGTAAATTAACACATTTCAATAATACTTGTATTATATGAATTGAATCTTAGTGATAATGTTTTTAATGTTCATTGATTATACCCACTATGAACGATCAAATTGAAGAAATTTGATTGAATTGGAATATTAATACTGGATTGTGATTTCACACTGTAAACTTGTCAATGTCAATAATATTAAATAGTAGTAGCAAGTTATTTTTAGGGATTTCAATAGTATCACTTTATCATATATAATTTTGAATGATTGTTGTTTGTGAATTCTATAAATGATTAATAAGGCTAAAAAATTGAAAGATGAAATGTAGTAAATATGTTCATGAACCAGTAATGCATATCATTTTATTTTTCGCGCATTGCTTTCTATCGATTTTATATTGTTTATTTTTTGTGGAACCTAAACAAAAGACCATTCAAAAAAGCACCAAGGTCATCTGGTTTGGTTAATCATTGAGCAAGAAATATTACTCACAAGTTACAACTGAAGACGAGTGATATGTTTGACATGATCATCTTGTTTTGACCATAACTAACTGAATACTTGTTTGATTAACTTGAAACTTAAACATAATAAAATAGAAAATATGTACTTTGTTATACTTTTATTCCGGTACATTTGGTTAAAAATCGAATTCTATATGCATGTTTCAAATTGCATATTGATACTTTTTAATTTTTTGAAGGAAAGTTACTTAATGATATTGTCTATATGAAAACAAAAAAATTATTATTGTTGCACTAAATTTAGTCCAAGCTTTTGTATAAATATTAAATTATGTTGATCTCTATGGGATGTTTGTTTGGGAGATAAAAAATATATTCCTGGGAATAATGGCATTAAATACGATATTCCTATGTTTGGTAGAAGGGAACAAAAATAATATACCTAGGAATAAATGATTCCCAGGAATCTTATTAACCCATTGACTCTATTTTTATTCCTGGGGTTGGGGGGCTGGAATCTTCAATTCCTGGAAATGAAATCTCCACATTTATGGTGAAAATTGAAAACCCACCCATATCCCTATTTTACCCCACTTTTTCCCTCCTAATTTTTCCCACTCATTTTCCAAATTAATAGAAACCCACATACATATATAAACCCCTCTTTGCTCTCTCTTTTCACTAATGTGAATCCAGATCCATCCATAACAGGTTGTGTCTTGTTTTGTTTTTGCGTTTTTTTTTTAATTTCTCTATATTTATTCTTTTTTTTTTTTTTAAAGGTTTTTGTCCTAGAAGGACCGACTTTTCATCTATATCTCCCCTATTTGGCTTTGGAATTTGCTCTACTTTGGAAGGTAACCATTTTCCAGATTTGATGATTTTTTTTTTGTGTTATTCTGTGATGTATTATACTACTTGTTGTGTTGTCCGTCCATTTTCTGGGTTACTTGCTATTAGGTGTTAGAGGTAAATGCTACTGTGCGTTTGTTTCTTTCTGTGATGGAATTTTAATGTCTTTGAGGTAGAAGTAGACACCATATTGTTGCCTCATAGATTTGAAAAGTCATGTGGCTTGCTGTTTTTATTTTCTTAGATTGCAATTACATTGTTTCTTGTGTGGGATGCTTATGTATGCAAGCTTAATCTTGTGATATTGTAGAGGGAGTATTAGGTGTTGTGTTTATTGTACAGGTTCTAGCAGAGGTTTTGATTTCATTCAAACTTTAGTGTATTATGTTTTACTCATTTAGCTAGAGCGTATTATTGAATTAACTTTTTTTTTTTTTTAAAAAAATGTCTAAACAGTGTAAAGATATTTTCAGCAAATGCATAATTTAAGTTTTGATCATGGCTCATTTGATGGAAGCATGTGAAAGAAAGAAAAGGATTATAACAATATTGATCATGCATTTGGAGATGTTGAATTTATTTACTTTGATGACAATGATGTTATGCTATTTTGCTCTAAGTAATCGTTTGAAAAAGCGAAAAAGGAAATGGGATTGTTATGAAAGGAGTTTAGTAAGAGAAGTGCATTTTCAAAGAATTACTTACACAAGTGATGTGGCTTGTATTGAGAATACGAGGATGGATAGGCCCACGTTCCATAAATTGTGCGAAATGTTGAAAGGTATTGGTGGACTAGTTCCTACTCGACATATGTGTGTTGAGGAGTTAGTGGCTATGTTTTTACACATATTGGCTCACCATGTTAAGAATAGAATGATTAGAAGACAATTTGTTAGATCTGGCGAAACGATTAGTAGGCATTTCATGAGTGTATTACTAGCTCTAGTGAAGTGTCACAAGGAGTTGTTAAAACAACCCCAACCAATTCTAGAGAACAATACCGATGAAAGATGGAAATACTTCAAGGTATAAAACGAAAGCCCATTATTAAATTTTTCTAATTAGAATGAGTTTTAATATTCCATTAAAAGTAGTAACATTCGTAATTATACCATTATATAGAATTGTTTAGGAGCTCTTGATGGCACTTACATCAAGGTCAATGTGCCCGAAGCTGACGAAACTAGATTCAGAACAAGGAAGGGTGAGATAGCAACAAACGTGTTGGGTGTATGCTCACCAGATATGCAATTTATATATGTGTTGCCTGGGTGGGAAGGTTCAGCTGCTGATTCTAGAGTCCTCAGAAATGCTATTTCTCGAACAAAGGGGTTAAGGGTTCCTCAAGGTATACACAACATAAATTCATGTTAATATAGAACATGTCTTACATATTTATAGGAAAATAATTTTAATTTTATTTGTGATAGGGTATTATTATTTATGTGATGCTGGCTATATGAATGGAGAAGGTTTTCTTACTCCTTATAGAGGTCAAAGGTATCACCTCAGTGAGTGGAGGAATGGCTTACAACCGGCTACACCTAAAGAGTTTTTTAATATGAAACATTCATCAGCTAGAAATGTAATAGAAAGATGTTTTGGACTGTTGAAAGGACGTTGGGCTATATTGAGAGAGAAGTCTTTCTATCCTCTGAAAACTCAAATAAGAATTATAACCGCTTGTTGTCTTCTACATAACCATATTCGGAAAGAAATGGCACGAGACCCTTTGGAAAGGGATTTAGGAGATGTTGAGTCCTCTAATGAGTTCATGTCCGGTGACATGATAACGGTTGTGGAGCCAAGTAATGCATGGAGTCAGTGGAGAGATAATTTAGCATTGGAAAACTTTAATAGATGGAGAGGGGGAAACCATAGATAAATTTCATGTTTGTTATTTGTCATTTTTAATTTCGTATGTTATTTTCTTTGCAATTGTAAGCATCAAATAATTTATATTGCTTGCATTCTTCATATATAATGGAAGGTTTGTATGTTGGTTCTGCTGTGACTTCATGAGTATCGCTAGTTGAGAAGGATCTGTTTTGTTGGTTTGGTTGCTAGAATGTTGTCTTATTTCATGTGTTAGACAATTTGGAGAGAGTATTATATGTTTGTTCTGTGATGGTGCAATTTGCTTGCACTATAGCTACTTTTTTTACAATTAAAAGCTACATATTCTAATTTTAACGTGCATAATTATTGAGTTTTGATAGATGAATGAATAATCTGAAAATCAAAATGCAAAAGGCACAAAGCGTCAATGGACTACAGAAGAAGATGCGGTATTAGTCCAAGGTTTATTGCAGTTAGTGGACGACGGGTGGAAGGCTGATGCAGGCACATTTAAACCAGGGTATACTAAAGTACTAGAGAGATATCTCTTGAAAAAAATTTCAGACTGCACATTAAAAGCTAATCCTCACATTGAATCAAGAGTGAAACGTCTGAAATTACATTATTCAGCAATCAGAGATATGTTGGGTCCAAGTGCAAGTGGTTTTGGATGGAATGATACTACGAAGACGATTGTAGTAGAGAAGGAAGTTTACAGACAATGGTGCAAGGTGACATACCATTTTATATTAAAACATTGAATAATATATCTTAATTTATGTTTTTCAACATTTAATTTATACTTCAAAAATGTTTTACTTTAATGCAGTCCCATCCTAATGCAACTGGCTTGTTTGGAAAACCATTTCCTCACTATGAGAGATTGCATATTGTATTTGGAAAAGATAAAGCATGTGGTGATACATCTGAAGATCCAGCAGATCATGCTTATAACATAGTGAAAGAATTTTTTCCATCATCACCAAGGAATGAATTTGACATTGATTTGAATCTAGGTGAAGAGAACTTTGAATCACAAATATCTGAAACAGCTACCTATAATACTACTCAAGTACCAAGTCAAGTAAATCAATCACAACGTGACGTTACATCAAATAGGAGTGGAAAGCGTGCAGCTAAAAGGGCTAAGCATACTGATGATGTTTCTGATAGTTTATTATCTTCATTGAATAAGTTAGGTGAGTTTTATGCTGGAAGCGTGGAGAATATTAAACAACTCACGTCTTGTTTTATGCACGAGAAGCTCACAGCTGATAGGAGGAACCAAGTTGTCTCTCTTTTAAAAGAAATAGAAGGATTGTCCGCTGTTGATGTGGTAAGGGCTGGTATGGTTATCACTAAAGACAATAACCTTTGTGACTACTTTTTCACTATGGATACTCCTGAACTTAAGAAGGAATTTGTGCACATTGTTTTAAAAAACAATGGTTCTGAGTAGAACTCAGATTGTTCAATGTTTTTTGAATTTAATAAAAAAACTCATGCAGATATTTTCTTTATTTGCCTTATTATTTAGTTTCAATCGTTATTATGATCTTTATTGATTTTGTAATGATACCTCAATTATACTTTTAATATATTTATCGGAGGATGTTTGAGGAGCTTTAGTGCAACACATATGTTGTTTCTTTGTGTATAAGAGTGGTTTATACATATTTTTATTCTGTATTTTCGATCCTGCATTGAATTGTTATCTTCCTGCAGTTTTGCAACTGTGCTATGCGTCGTTATGTTTCTGGTTTTAATTTCTGCTGAGTCCTAATTCTTCTACTGGAGTTTTAGCTTAGTAGAGTTTGATAGTGACTAAATTTAGCTTGGTTACTCTCCAACGATATTTAGATTTTAAGCTGATTTTGTTTTTTCATCTCTTACTAGTGCTAGATATATGCAATACTAGTAAAAGTGTGGTGAGTTGTAATGGCGTACAACAACTTGAAACAGGGTACTCTTGTTATGTATTAAAAAATAAGTATATACCCTGACCAATACCTTTGTTGACTCACATAATTTACTTTCCTTGATAAAAAAAACATGAAAAATATTATTTTTCATCTATTGAATGTAAAAGGGTATTTTAATAATTTTGACATTTATTCCTGGGATTATACATTTTAAACCAAACATATTTTTAGTATTCCTAGGAATTTAGAAAGAAAGTTCCAAGGAATTCAAATTGGTAACCAAACACTTTTTTAAAATATTCCTAGGAATATAATTCCAAGGAATATATTCCTGGGAAAGTTATTCCAGGGAATAATTTTTGCATCCGTGAAACAAACACCCATTCTATGTCATTGAAACTTAAATTTGATTTTCTTGAATGTGGAAAGAATGGATACTTATTTGTTTTGATTACGAATTAAAAGATAAAATACTCAAAAACTTATATATAAGTTACAACAAGAAATATGTAAATTGATTTGTACTTTTTATGCATTCGTGCGTTTTTTTTAATTTCAAATATAGATAGTGAAATTCTTTAAGAGTTGATATAAAATTGATGGTTTAACAACTCTATGACATATTTCTTTCAACAACTAAAAAACTATGGCATATTTAATTGTCCATAAATCATCAGCATCGTTGCCATGCAAAATGAGATAGTTATTTTACATAAATCATTACTACCACTTTTGATTGTGTGTAGAAAAGTTGACAAAAGTATGAATGATTTTCTTCACATTTTAAAACGTTGTATAAATTTTCTTCTTGCATCTAACTAAAAACTAACTAAAAATTAGTTTTTAGTTAAAGTAAACAATTTTAAACTTGATGGTTATATTCCACATTGCAATCTTTTGTGGGTTGGATGGTTGTGCAATATCTTTTGTTGGTAGTTGATTGGTTACAATAATTTTTATAACCAGTGTGTTAAATTATCATCATGAAATCGAACGTGGGTGTTTACACAAGGCAGGAACACTTGTTATTGTGTCTTATATAAAAAAAATATATATATATATATATATATCGTTTACGGTTTACCCTTATTCTCCAACAAAATGCGTTTTATGAGTAGAGACTTTCTTATTTCCCATGAATGAATAAGCTGCGGTAAATTTTCAAGACTCAACGGCGAGGTTTTTTTTACAAGTTTGGCCTTGAAGCTTAATCCTTTTTTTTAGTACACATATTTTATAATTTAATCTTAGATTGATTGGATCGTCTAAAAATGAAGGAAATGGTCTTCAAAGTTGTGCATGTAAGAAATTAATATTCATTATTGGGTAACCTGTTACAATGAAACACTGCTGATTAGAGTTTTTTTTCGCTGATTTCGCAATTGTACTATAAAGTGTTTTATGATAAATTTGCTCAAACGATGTTTGAACGACATTAATTGTAAACCTGCTGGTGAGACATCACTCATAAACCTACTAGTGGTTTATTTTGATTTATATGAAAACTGGTTTAAGTTTTAGATTTTTTATATTTAGTTGTTTGCATTCTTAGATTTTTCTCGAGATATGTACAAACAGAAGAGTAGCTTTGGAAATTATTAGTCGTAAATCCATATAGTTTAAATAAGTTTATTATTATCTGGTATACTATGATAGTAATAGTTGTCAAAATGAATGAGTTATAGCATATAATTATTTGACTAAAACATCAAGGCAAATTGGTTTTGGATTTTTATATGACCACGACATGTGCTTCACGATTCAGTTCATGAGTAGAATTTCGTTTGATATACCATTGTTGTTGCATGACAGTGTCTACAATTATCCAAATGACACTGTTCCTACGTCTGCGTGTTCTAGTTACTGCATGCATTTTCATGATATATTGAATGTTTTTCTTTTTACTTGTAATTGTACGTGGATTAGACACAATCTTGTTGACATTTATAAAACAATGACACACACGCACGCATACACAAAACCAGTGGTGGAGCCAAAAAAATTATAGATCCTGGACATTTTTCTGGCTTTTGTTGTGTTGTGCGCGCGTAATGGAAAAATATTAGAGTTTGCCCATTTTATTAGTTTTTTAAGTGGGTTAATTAACTATTGGGTTGGGCCTAGTGTAAAGAAAATATCGATTGAGCCCGGACGAGTGCCCGGGGCCGTCGAGTGGTGTCTCCGCCACTGAACAAAACCAACACAAACACATAGACACGTGTCTCAGTGCCTAATGAGTATCATACACGAAAACAGGTCAGACACTTGTACACACCTGCAACTTAAACGAGGCTTACTTCTTCTTTTTTTTTCTTCCAGGATGTCTGCTACGTAGATGTCAGCATTAGGCATGACAATGGGGCGGGGTGGGGACGGGTTTTACCTTCCCCGTCCCCGTACCCGATTCACATATACTTACCCGTTACCCTACCCATACCCCACGGGGATGAGAAATTGAATCTCATCCCCGTCCCCGACGGGTTCGGGTATCCCCGCCTCATCCCCATCCCCTATCGATTAATTTTTTTTAATAAAAAATAGAAGTGATCTTTTGCATCCCTAAGAGCAACGTTGTAATATATTATCCAACAATATGTTCACTTTAATATTTGTTAGACATAATGATTTAGTTGATCCTTTAAATATCAATGGTAGTTTTTATTAACATGACAATTATCAAACAAAATAACATATCAACATAAAGTAATTTTTTTACATTTGGGACGGGTATGGGTATGGGTTCGGGGTGGGTACCTATATTCTTGTTACCCGTTTCATACCCATGTTTTGAAATCGGGGAAAACACATACCCATATCCAAACCCAGTCAAAACGGGGAAAATCCGTCAAATTGTTGCCATGCCTAATCAGCATTGAGCCACCCCTTCTATCTAGCAAGATAGTTTGTTATATTACCTGCTTTAAGGTGTGTAGTTTTCTTTCAACATTAGATATTGTTGGTACTTTTTTTTTTTTTGGTTACAAAGCAAATTAGAGAACAGAAAAACAGGAAAAGAAAGAAAGAAGAAAACATTAGCGCCTAATGAAAATAGAACCTATCTCATCTGTTCTCAACAGAGGGATAAGTAATTCCGGAGGCGAAGAATGAACCGTGAAAGCAACATCAGTCGAAGCTCCAAATTTGGCCATATAATCCGCGCATTGGTTACCTTCTCTAAGCGAATGTTCAAGTGAGAAATTTCTAGAGCTCAGAAGGTCTTTGATGTTTTGAATGATAACCGCGTAAACATGGTACCGACAGGTATCTTGCTTGATGAGATTGACGGTGAGGAGAGAATCTGAATAGCAAGCCACTTCCTCAAAATTTAAGTTGATTGCTAACCTTAATCCTTGATAAAGGGCCATAAGTTCCGCGAACAGAATGTCCGAAGGGCTGTTTATAAAACCTGAAAAGCCTGATATGTAGGTGCCGGAATGGTTGCGCAATACTCCACCAAAACCTGTTCGAACTGGGTCTCCGATGCAACTGCCATCGACGTTCAAAATTGTACCAACGTGATTGTTGTTATTCCAACGAATAAGCCTGGTAGTGGTAGTGGCACTGACAGAGTTCAGCAAGCAAGAACTGATGACGTTGGCAGAATTGATGATATTGAAGCTGACACAGGTAGGAGACAAAGTTTCGTTATTAAAACACATTTGATTACGGTGCCTCCATATCCACCACAAACCCGAAAGAAAAATTGTCGAACGAGAGCCATTTGCTCCCTCCTTTAACCAATCAGTCACCGATAAAGGGGTGAAGAAAGTCTGAGAGGAGAAGCCAACTTGCTGCCAAATATTCTTGGAAAATCGACAGTCCCGCACACAATGGAGGAAAGATTCTTCATGTTCACCGCATCTGAAACATGTTGCGGAATTAACAATGTTCCTGTGGTTCAACAATGTTAATGTGGGGGCTGCATTATGACAAGCAAGCCAAAGCAGAAACTTAAATTTTTCAGGGACTTTTAATTTCCAAATCCAGTTCCAAGGAGCATTAGCAAGGTTGTCAGATTCAAGATGTGATAGTAACCAGTGGTAGCCACTTTTTGAGGAGCAGACGCCAGATTTATTATGAAACCAAATGTAAGAATCATCAATTAAAGGATTGAAACTTAAATGAGTGTTGTTGATGGCTTCAGATAAGTCAGTAGGGAGGATTGTATAGAGAGCTTGAGTGTGAGGATCCACATTAGAGATGATATCCTTCACAGTAAGATGAATATCATGAATGTCTACATAGGGGACTTGAGTACCAAGAATGCCAAGAGGACTCCAATTGCTATACCAAAAGGATGAATTACCCGAGCCTGCTCTCCAAGTATAGCCATTTTTTAGGACATTTTTTGCTCGGATTATAGAGGACCAGGTTGGTGAATTTTTTCGGTGAGGTGCTGCATTGAAAAGAAATTGTGGACCACTTGAATAAATGCTAGAGAGAAGATTCACCCACAGTTTATTAGTATTTTGCACCATATTCCAAACAAGCTTCCCTAGGAGGCATGTGTTAGCTTCTCTAGCTGCTTTAATGCCTAGACCCCCCAACTGTTTAGGCCTCGCAATTTTCTTCCAATTCACTAAATGGACACCTTTGTTGTGTTGGCCTCTCCAAATGAAGTTCCTAGCGGTTTGATCGATGCTTTCACAAATATTTTGACACAGATATTGTTGGTACTTTTAACTTATGCGGTTACATCTATAATTATAATCAATCAATTATTGCTAATTAAGCCTTTTGTAGAATTTTTTTTTTTTTACTTTTTTGATTGGTGTTGTTTTGAACATCTAGGTTAATATATCACTTGAACTTTATGTTTTATTTGGTTGATGCTTGATTGAAATGCTCGTGTTAATTTTTTAGATTGAGCCTGTTGTGAATTTTTTTTAGATATTAATATTACTACTTGAAAGCATTGTTGTTTTGTATAAGCATGGTTTCAAGCCAAAGTATTGGTGTTGGGATTCACATAGGGAGAATTCTTTAAGCTCATGTAATAGAAATATAAATAACATGAATAAAGCCTAAACGTAGTTCTTGAAGGACGTGTACACTTGATATATTGAAGGACCTGCACAGAGCCTAAACGCAGTTGTATTATCTCCATTGTGCATAGAGCCCGGTTGTTTTTCTAGTTTTTTCTTATCCTATAATGCTTAGCTATTTGCATCGTTTTGAGTTGTTTATCGTCAATGCTTGCGAAGCGAGTATGTTTGGAGCCTCGACCTTGTGAAAAAGATGACATCAGACGAGAAGGAACGGTGAAAGAAGAATTGCAGGTAATAATAAAAAGATTAATGCTCTCAATCTGCAAAATGAGTGCCCTGCTGGTGTGCACTTGAGCGTGTATGTGTTTGTCACGTGTTCGAGCACGTCATCTTTTGAACAAAGTATTATTCAAATTTATGATGAACAATTTAGACATGTTATTTTGTGATATATTGTGCCAGAACATTGAGCACATATATGAATCTAGTTTGTATATCTTTGTTTCAAACAATGAGCATTGTTTACTCTTTAATTATTATTATTATTATTATTTTTTATTTGAATCTAGTATGTATTATTGAATATAAATTTTAAGAATTTGCATTTAAAGCAAATTAAATTATTAGTTATGTGGCAGTTCTCTCGCAAATAAGCTCATAATTTTGTTTCAAAATGTTGAGCATTAAAATTTAAAAGTCATCACTGAATATAAGGGTTAGCTTAATTCTGTCTGAAAATTGTGGAAAAATTTAACTTAAATATGTCCGAAAATCGTATGAAGTCTTAACCGAATTCCGTCTGAATTGCGTAGGAAATTTTAACTTAATTTTGTAACATCCTATATTTTTGGTCCAAACATTTCAAAAACAAATAAGAAAAATACTGCTTTTTTTTTTTCTTTTCCAAAAACAAATTACTAATAAATTCCAAATTTCGTAGAATAATTTTATTTCCAAGTACTAGTTTATTCACTTTCAAAAAGAACAATAGTGAAACTAGTCTAAAGTTCCTAGTGGAAGCTAACTCGCTTCCGCATTTCCAAATGTACTAAATAATTCAAAATAACAACTAAAGAAACATAAAATTCTTATTTTAAAGTAGATGACAAAAACCCATAGTGTTTTTTCCATTCGCGGACAAGCATCAACCATCAATCTTATGCATCTCCTTGAGTACCTAAAATGTTGGTGTAAGGGGTCAGCTTCCATAAACCACAATCCATACAAATTAAACCAACATATGGTTAAGTTAATTTAGTTCATATGCAATATTATGCATGCTCCTGAAATCACATGAACCGGATATAAACCGCCACTAAGGCAAACATATTATTTAACCCGCCACTAAGGCACACACAATTTTTAACCGCCACTAAGGCAAACATAGTTTATTTAATCCGCCACTAAAGCACACAATCTCTTTTTAACCGTCACTAAGGCAAACATAGTTTATTTAATCGGCCACTAAAGCACACAATCTCTTTTTAACCGTCACTAAGGCAAACATAGTTTATTTACTCCGCCACTAAAGCACACATTCTCTTTTTATCCGCCACTAATTAAGGCAATCATAGTATACAATCATATTAAAATCATAACTTTAATCCCACACACCATAAAGTTCAACAATCTGATGAACACAGTAGTAGAGATGAAACTAGCATCATATAATTCTTAAAACATAAGTAAGTAATGGAATTAGGACTTAAGCTCATATATGCTATATGTATCCTACTGCTAGTACGTGTGTAACATCCCGTTTTCCCAACATAAAAATTTCGCATAAATAATCAGAGTCTTTCAACATAAACGGAATGTCACATTCTTTTCTTAAAATCATAAACTGAATAAATAATTATTTATCCTTTAAAATTCAAATACAAGATCTTTAATACTTCGCAGCGGAATTTATTTCAATAACTAAAACAGTCTTTGGCACGAAGGCCTCTTCATAAATGTCTCATAAAAATCCAATCTAAAAACATAGTCATAAATCTTCAAAAACAATACGTAAGGAATAGAAAAGCAATAACAAAGTTCTCATCCCGTTACGTATCAGAGCACCTAAGACACACGAGAAGGAAAAGCTCACACGACATCAACTATTCTTGGTTACCTGTTAGTTACCCATGGTGGGCAAACAGAAGGGGTGAGATTTCACAAATAATAATATTAAGCATATAATTCATCAATTACATTTAACAACATAAGCATCATCAATCATAGTTTAACAACTCATAGACAACATCATGTAATCATCATAGATAATAATATATCATAATTCACTTCTTTAATAGTTCATATAAAGAATCACAGCTTTAAACAATTTCATGATTTAACAACTTAACAACTCGACAACTTGACAACTTAACCTCTTGACTATGCAACTTAATCTTCTAATCATGCATGTGGTACCAATCTTTGAGCGTAAATAGGCTCCAGGGCATCAAGCCCTCAACTTTATTTGAGCGTAAAAAGGCTCCCAGGGCATCAAGCCCTCAACTTAATTGAGCAAAGGCTCCAAGGCATCAAGCCCCTAACAATGAAATGCTAATGCATGGACTCGACCTCGTAATATCTTAAATCGACAACCTCTTATATAATCCAATAATTTGGAACTTCATCATCTTAATCAACTTAGACCGACTCATGCAGCTTAGTTAAATAACAACAGCAACACAACAGTATACAAAAACAGCATGACATAATAATATCAAATGCAAGTCAACAACGTCTCAATTATTCACATATAATTCAAGTAATGCATATACAATTACATCACAATATAACAACATCAAATAATAATCAACATCTTAAAACATCATATATACATATAACACTTCATCAATCATGGACAATATCGTATTCACAACATATACATTCATATACTAATTCATCAATCATATTCAATTATTCACTGTGACCTACGTGCAGTAATTTGACTATAACTCAAGTTCTATAAATCATTTTGAAGTCAAACCAACGGCATTAGAAAGCTAACATTTATACCTACAACTTTCGTGTTTACACCTAAGACCAATTCTATACCAATCAATACCAGTTTTCATTTCAAATTCGGACAAAGTTTTGCTGAAATTCATAAAAATTCACTAAGACCTCCTTGGAGTATTTTCATCATAACTCCTAAACCAAAACTCATTTTTACGCCACACCAATTATCTACAACTTTCATGTTTACACCAAAGGCTAATTCAAAACATAAACGTGTGAACAAGACGCAAGAATATGAAACATGACATGCTGTCAGAGAGCAACTCGGGAAAAACACACTTTTCACCCCAAAATCCCAATTTTAACTTCCCTATGCCCAAATTTGATCCCAAAGTTTGTCTAAACATTTATATAAATCAAAAGAGACTCAAAACCATATAAAACTTGACCAAAAACATTATTTTAGAAAATCATCAATTAATCACTTTTAACCCTAATTCCCAAATTCTCAAAAACTAAAACCTACAACATGTTAAATCCAATTTTTAGAATCAATGACTTAAGATTATTGAATGTTTGTCTCACCCTTACCTTATAGATGAAAATCGCAGCACTCCTAGGTCTTCCCCCTCCTCTCGGCTTTTTCTCCCTTTTCTCCAAAATTGATCGTACGTTATGTTTTTTCTAAACTAGGTTTCTCCTATTTATAACTCTTTTTCTATTTTATCTTATTTCTCTTTCTCCCCCAAAACTCTCTAAAATCTCATAACAAACTCTCAACTCAATCTTATTTCTATTTTCAAATCTTAATCTATTAAATAACAACATAAGCCACTTAATAAATCACATAATCAAATAAATATATTTTAAACTCTTCTTAATAAATTTTAGACTCAATTAAATAATTAAATAAATCAAATAATTCAAAGAGGGCGTTACAACGTGCATGATAATAAATATAGGCCAAAATCATGAAGCCATAAACTTGTGCACTAGAACACAACTACCTCAAAAATAGGACTGCTATATCAATTATATCAGTGAATAAATCCGTGGCTTAACAGTCAAACACAACAAGGGAAATTAAGGTTTTATTTAGAGGCATATGATAGACAACTATTCAGACTTTACTATTTTTTCTTCTTCTTGTTTTTTTTTTTTGAACCGCTAATTATATTCAAGAAAGTGAACAAACAGCCCAACAGGAAGTGGAAAGAACTCGAGATTTCAAGGGACATAAAGGCATCCCACGCATGCACCTAAACAAACACCTGCATTGCCAAAGAAAACAGACCACAACAGTAGGAATTACAGCATAACAGCACCACAGACAATTAAACTAACACTGCAGAAACAATAGAGATTAAACCGCCCCTAAGAATCCAAAACCCCAACCTCAACAAGACTAGCATTCTATAGGATTCCAACACCACTCATAACTTACTAATTAAATTTATAGTTAAATTTCTTCTCTCTTTAAACGATTATGAATCACAATTTCTACTTTATAATACCTAACCATTAGTCTAATATGATTAGTATGGGGAAATACCCTTACCTCTAAGTGCTTTCCTTATGTGTTTTTATTTTGTGGAGATTCTACAGCCAACTCCACGAAATTGGGCACGGTGAAGTGAGTTGTTTATGAAGCTTCCCAGAAGGTGAATATTCTTCAAATAAAAGAGTCTATTATTAGAACATAATTGAATTGAAATTATGGCAGGAAAGGTAGTGGAGTTATTCTTACCTCAAACTTGCACTAGGATAGGGTCTATGAATGAGAGAGTTTGATACTGATGCAGAAGTGACGTGAAGTTAGTGTGTTGGATTAAGAGTATAAAAGGAAGGAAGTTGAGAAGATTAAGGAGGAGATCGTGTGAGTGAGTGCAAGCTCTAACCGACTTAACCATTGAACTGGGTTGGACAGATTAGGTCTTGGAGGTGTGTATGCTAATAACTTGATGCAAAAGCTAAGGATGACTAAGTCTACCCATAACCGATTTTTCCCACATGTTTTATATTTTCCTCAAAACTTCTCTACTAATAATAACAAATCTCAATTTACTTACTCATTAATCTCATGGCTCAATGCACCCACACACCACGTTCCTCTTTCTTATTTTATTTTTCTCTCCTTTGCAATTAACTCACCAACAAAACTATATATATTTAATCACCATTCTTACTATTATGATAATAGTAATAAATAATAATCTAACTACCAAGCTATTGCATTAAAAAACGATATATAACTCAATAAGCAATATCATGGATACAATTTACCAAGCCAAGGACATTAGGATATATAAGTATTAGATTATTCTAGGCATACCAATTTATTACATTATACATATAACGAGATGAATAAATAAGAAAAATTAAACTAAAAGTTAAAAAAATAATAATATAAAAAAATAGGTATTACAAATTCCGTCCGAAATCCGTAGGAAATTAAGCTTACTTTCGTCCGAAATTCATTTGAATTTCAGTGCAATATCCCACAAACTTAAATTTCAAAGTTTGCGTGAAAACCGTGCAAATTTCGTTTGAAATATATTTCGGACGGAATTTGGAACGAAACTATTATTTGCGACGCGCGTTTTTCGGACAACGCCGTGTCTGTTCGAATTTTGTGGAAAATGTTTGTAAATTTTGTCCCAAAACCGTTCAAAATTCTGTTCGAAAATGACCTTGTTTAGTAAAACTAGTATAAATTTCTCTTTATTTTGTTATTGTGTAGGTGGTTTGAACATCCATACATCAATATGAGTGGCCATTGCCTCGTGTATATATTTATATATTGAGTGTTGATACGTGAACCACCTTAGGTGGACGTACCACTCCCCTACCACCCTTATTTGGCAATTATAACAATAAAAAATTCTACCTAATACATGTCATTCCAAAAAGAAAGGAAAAAAAGAAAAGAAAAATGAATGGAATGTTCTCTCTTCTCCAGTTACGTCTCTCTCTCTCTCTCTCTCTTCAACCCCTGTTCCATTTTATCCACCTCATCGGAGAGAAGATTTCATCCATCATTTTCGTCGACGTCCCACTTGATCTGTCTCATTCCAGCCACCGTCGCCTCACAGTCACCGTTGTGTCATCGTCTCATAGTCCTCGTCGCCTCCTTGTTCCCTCACTCTCACCGTTGGAAACATCTTAGACACAATTTAGCTGTCGGTTACTCAATCTTTTCATCGGAAATCGAATATCTTTGTTGAAGGTGAGGTTTATCTCAAATTTTTCATTCCATTTTGTGTTGAGACTTTGTATTTAGGGTTTGTGTATTTTGAAGTTTGTTCTCAAAAAATGGGTAAACCCTTTGGATAACAAAATTAGTTTGGATATTGGTAAACATGGTTCTGTAATTATAAGATGTGAAATCTGTAAATTCTGTTTTTAACCATACTATGATTTTTAAATTTGTTTGGATATTGGTAAACATGGTTATGTGATTATAGGATGTGAAATATGTAAATTCTATTTTGACCACATTTTGATTTTGAAATTTGTTGTTAAAGCCTTAATCCAAACCTGGGAAATTTCTGCTAAGTTTGTTTTTGATACATAATTGTGTTTTCCCTTTCTTTTTGGTTTTTCCATTTACTTTTTTCTTTTCTCATGTAGGTTTGCTTGTACTTTTAATTTTTAGTGGTTTCTGATTAAGGCAAGATGGATGTCAGAAGACTTTTGTTATTGTTCATATTCCTAAAACTCTAGATGCATTGAGGAGAGTAAGGTCATTGATGGATCCTTCAACAAATGGCATAAACAAGCTCTCTCCTTTGATTGATAATGTGCATTGGGAAAATGAAATTGCTCTGAGGTTCCTTAATACTACTTATGGATGTGATTTTGATGATAGTGGTTGCAAAAGGTCAAAAGATTTAGATTTTAAAGGAAATAGAAAGAATAGCAGTACTAGAAACTTTGAAATGAACCGCCAGATGCTGAACTATTGTGAGGAACGACAACAAGATGATTAACTGATAGTTTACTCTAATCCTAAATAAATCACCAAAGAAAAGTTGTTGTAGCAACCATGAAGCCATATGATTGAATTTGGCTTCCATCAACCCTTCTAGCAAGCATATGAAGGATGAAGAATCATGTTATTTATCAATTGGTTCAGTGTTGAAGAAAGTGTTAGAGGAGAGTGTAGTGAAATGCCAATATTTGTGGATTACCTCTAAACTCTAGTTTCTTTGTCTATGTATGAACACATGATAGATTAATCCATTTTTATCGGTCAATCTTTTAACAAAATTAATAATTGTGCTTGATTTATGAATTTGTTATTCTTGTTGACATATTTATTAGCTTCTAAATTGTGTCACAAAAGAACTTGTGAAAATCATGGTATTTATGTGTTGTGACACTATGCAAATGTAAAAATATGATATTTAGTCATGTCACTCATGTGTTAATAATAAAAGAAACCTGAATGTGACTACATTTTTTAAGGTGCGTGACCACTATTTTTTCAGAAATTAGAACTTGTTCGTCTTTAGGCGTGATAAACTCGCAGATTGTAAAAGAAGTTATTTATGGTTGGAAAAACTTTTAGTGCAGCGATCAAATTAGATTATGTGCCCGATTCGCCTAAAACAGAATTATTTATACATGGGAAAGATAAACTAGCCAAATATATGGTCTGTGTGACCACATTTTATAAGGTGCGTGACCACTATTTTTTCAGAAATTAGAACTTGTCCGTCTTTAGGCGTGATAAACTCGCAGATTGTAAAAGTAGTTATTCATGGTTGGAAAGACTTTTAGTGCAGTGACCAAATTAGATTATGTGTTCGATTCGCCTAAAACGAGATTATTTATACCTGGAAAAGATAAACTAGTCAAATATATGGTTTGTGTGACCATATTTTTACAGGTGCGTGACCACTATTGTTTCATAAATTATGACTTGTCCGTCTTTAGGCGTGATAAACTCGCAGATTGTAAAAGAAGTTATCTATAGAAGTTATTTATGACTTGACGCTGCACTACTAAGATTACCCGTTAAATCTTCGTAAACAGCAATACCCTGATTATATGCACTAAGAGCGTCTAAATCATCAACGAGATTAAAGAAAACTTTTTTAAATTAACATCCTTGTGTGATTTCAAAAAATATAAGAGACACAAGGCGAATAGGATGCAAACTCTACAAAAATCATCTATGTTGTCCCCTTCTTGAAGGACCCCCATCTTTGAATGTACACTATTAATATCAATAACTTCGTTCATGTCAAACAATGTTCGAACATGACTATCCCTATCAATCGATTCCGACAAAGATTCTCCTACAAAGAGATGACGGTCGGAGATCGGAGACTGGAGGAGATGGCGACGACAGAGAGAGATATTTGAAATGTGTAACAAAGGTGTAACCACATTTTAGTTTTATGACCAATTGTCTCTTTCTCACCATTTCTCCATGTGATTATATTAAAAGGAATGTTTTTATGGGACACGCTTGTGATTTTTTAGTGATGATAATAAAGTGAGGTGAATGATTTTCATTAGTTTATAACTTTTCCTTTGTCAATTTTATTTTCTTTCTCAAAAGCTACATCAAGTAGCGTTTGTGTATTTTTTTTTTTAACATTTTATTCAATATTTAACCTTTATTTTATTTTAAACAATTTTCAACTAAAGAAAAACTGCTCACATTATATTTTTGTTTAAAAAAACAACTATATCTTTTTTATTTTTCATTCGAGTGGGTTAAACACTTTCTTTTTTCCTTTTATACATAAAATCATCCTGCTTTCTCTACAGAGTTGATATATTATTTTAAATAAAACTATCCACAAAAAGAAATAAAAAGATAACATCAATGTTAAAAATTTTAAGTAAACAAAAAATCTCAATTTAATTCCTATATTACATTTATTTATTATTTTAAAGATTGAAATGAAAACAAAAAAACACGCGATCGTGTTCAAAATAGATAACTGCAGTATCGTTCAATTCCATCTTTCCATTTCTTTTAATTTTGTTGTCTAAAAAGGACAAAGGCAAAAGCGAAAGAAAAAAGCCAGCAAAAAAACACAACTACAATCAGCTACCTTTGGCATTACCATCGATCTGCGTTTCTTCTTCAGAGAATCTTACTCCTTAAGTACTCTCTAAGACTCTAACAACGGAAAACTTTTTCTTCTAATTAAAACCGCATTCACACTCATCGCACACATCACCACAAAACTGTAACCGTCTTCGTGAAAACCACGCGCTTCTAGGTCTCCCGATTCGTTCCGGCGCCATGGTTCGGCCTCCGCCGCGCGATAACTGGGAGAAGCTCGTTCGTGCGACGTTGAAAAGGGAGCAGCTAAGAAATGCCGGTCAAGGACATGCTAGACACGCCAGTGGAATCGCTGGCGCTGTTCCGCCGTCGCTCGCGCAAACGACGAACGTTGATTTGATTCTACAAGCTGCAGATGATATTCAATCGGAGGATCCCAACGTCGCAAGGATCTGTAAGCTTTGAATTCATAATTCATTTCCGAAATTTAACTATGCGTAACAAATGCAGTAGTTGATGAAGTTGTTTTTGAATATTAGATCTATATAGTGTTACAGTGACTTGCGTTTGAAATGTTTGTTCAATTTGTATATTTAAATTGCTATAGATATTACTCATAACTAAATTTATGCGCTAGAAATCTCAAGGTATCATAATTTGATTGCATGCTTATATAATAAATAATAAATTTAGTATGTGTCAACTGTGAGTAAGTTCATAGTGTTTGTCTGTTCTATTTGTATGAATACGACCTTATACTTTCAACCTTCAGTGTGTGAGCAGGCTTATAGTATGGCTCAAAATCTTGATCCCAAAAGTGATGGTAGAGGAGTTCTTCAATTCAAGACCGGTTTAATGTCTGTTATTAAGGTAATTGTAGCGAGTTTTTAGGATTACATTGCAAAAGGTTTAGGAAATCTTTTCCGTGATTTGATTATTTATTTATTTTTTTCATGTGAATTTTAAGGGCTTAACAGCTCACCTGCTAACGATTTTCATTTAACTGTATTCTATAGCAAAAACTTGCTAAAGAGGGAGGGGTTCGAATTGATCGCAATCGTGATATTGAAAACCTGTGGGAGTTTTATCAACGGTACAAGCGACAACATAGAGTTGATGACATTCAGAGAGAAGAACAGAGAATGCAAGAGTCTGGAACTTTTAGCTCTACACTGGGAGAGTATGTCCAACTTATGAATTTTTAGCTAATTAAACTTTCCAATGACGTAATTTATTTCTTGAGTGAAATTAGAAGGTTGTCGTGATCCTACTAGAGAAATGGACTAAAAAAAAGCTTATAAAGGGTAGACAATCCTCAGCATTTAAGCCAGTTTGTCGGGGACGACTTAGACTCAAACCTAGGATGATATTATAACCTGATAAATGTGTTTTTTTTACCCATCAGTAAAGGTACAAACTAAAATGTTGCGTCCTAGGCATGATGATGTGTTGTTATTATTTGATTAAGATAACAGTTGCCCATGCTCGTAAATTCTAGTTCCGGATGTGAGGAGTGTGTCCAGATCCCACATAGACTAGAGATATGGCCAAAGCAGTCTTTATTAGCCTCGACTCGAGCAAACCTCACAGTTTGAGTTAGGTCCAAACCCAAATTCTAAGTGGTTATTTATTCTTTTATTCTTGACTAAAATGTTGATGCATATTTTAAATTACGACTCTGAATTATTTTTCTGCATGGTTAAAATTATCAACTTGTTTCATAGGATATGCTTTTTTATGTTCATGAAAATTCAATGTTTGGTCTATGTATGTTGATCAAAATTTATCACAGTGAAAATAAATATGAAAGCCTTTGTTTGATAGCTTCCTTAATAAGTTCTTGAAATATTCTTTTTCCTCCTTGGTTGCTAAAGTTGATATGAGGTCAGCTTTTAGCCTTTCATTTTTCGCACAGGTAATTACAACGTAGTAAGTTTCTTGTGACTAATAAATCACAGCGCGCAACACATAAACATATGTTTATTTGCAAAATGATAAGCTAATAGTGATACATGGTTCCGAAGCTGGAAGATGAACTGTCCATTTACTTTCCGTACGTTATATATGTTAATGATAATATGCTATCATGATGTGCAAGGTAGTGAAATCATTGTTTGTTGTCTTAAAAATGAAGAAAGACTCTCATTTATATTTCCATTTTATGTTGAATATAACTATTGGAATATCTTATCTAGATTATGCTTTACTATGGTCTAATTTTTGTTCATTGATTTGTTCTTCTAGGTTAGAACTCCGATCCTCCGAAATGAAAAAGATAATTTCCACGCTACGTGCCTTAGTGGAGGTCATGGAGGCACTCAGCAAGGATGCAGATCCCAGTGGAGTTGGTGGTCTCATAACAGAGGAGGTACTCCTTTACATAATTTTAAGATGTTTATCATTAAGCAAATTAACTTTGCTGATTATTCGTAGTCTGCAGTCCGGTTTTCAATTGTTCAAGATAGTGTTTTAAACTTTAACAATTAAATTTATTATTGATAAGGAATTGGTATGTGTTTCGAAATTTTTTGCCACTCAGTTTTTTGGGACATTGAGAAATAAAATTCTTTTGACTATCTGTTGTCGTTATTCGACTCTTGAAAGTTTTATTACATGAACTCGGCAAACTTCTAACAATACTTACTTTAACAAACTGATTGTACAAATAACTTTTCATCTGTCTTATATGTTTTATTAGTTGAGAAAACTAAACAAGTCAAGTGCGACATTATCCGGTGAATTGACGCCTTACAATATTGTTCCGCTAGAAGCGCCATCGTTAACCAATCCTATCAGAATTTTCCCAGAAGTAAGTTGAATCCTTCAGAATACTTGTGGTATCTCCTCCCCCCTCTTTCTTTTTCAGTGACCTTTCTTTGATATGTTTTTGTTTTTGATAATCACTTAAATGGTGAAGTTATAAACATTGAAAGATCCATTTATGTTTGTTTGCATGATTTCTGTAATGTCATCCTGGATTTACGTGCTATGCATGGTAGTTTCTTTGACTTGTGAGGTTTATTCATAATCTCAGGTTAAAGGGGCAATTTCTTCAATCAGATATACTGAACAATTCCCTAGACTTCCTGCTGGATTTAAAGTATCTGGAAAACGGGATGCAGACATGTTCGATCTTTTGGAATTCGTGTTTGGTTTTCAGGTTTGTAATGGTTGTAAATTTTTCCATTGTTGCTGTATACCATGGCTAATCCGGTTGTAATTAAACCTCTCTTCATAGGTTCCTGCTTGGTTCATCTCTTTAATTTTTATTATCAAGATTGATATGTGGTTCCAAATATTAACAATATGTCACCATTTACTACTAACAAGGAACAATGCAAGGGCATTTTGTATTACTAAAACAACAACTTCCACCTGCTTCAATGATGTCAAATTCTTCTCCATTGATAAAGAACATCTATTTTCAGACTTATACATTTCTAGTTTTCACAATTTTCTGTTTTTTAGGAATGGACAAATTTTAGGTCCACCCATTTTTTAAGTATCCCCTGTAGTTCTTATTGTAATTGCTTTGTTACCATTATGATGGAGATTGTCTCCCCTTTTTCTAGTTCCCCCAGTTATACTTCTATCTTGTATCTTGTAATCTGCTACATCAAGGAAGGTTCTAAGGTTCTTTTTGGTTTGATGTTTAGCATAACAGACCTATCTTACTGTTAGGATATATATGTATGTTCGTATGTATTACATTTTTTATTTTGAAAGCTTGCTTAGCAAGCCCTCTATCTCTATTTCTTCACTGCGGTAATAAGAACTTCTGATTGATCCATACTCATGGCCTGGCTGAACCCTAATATTTTCCTGAATCAAACACCATTTCGTTATTATTGTACCAAGTTCTGGTCACCATGAACCAGCTGCATTTCTTTCTGACCGCCAATGACACAGTTCCAATACCGATAAACCCAGAGTATGGATCAAATTTACATCATACAAATCTCTAGGTGAAGTAAGACCCTTTTCCCCCTGCCAATTCTGCGGTTAATCTGCCCTCATTAATTATGTTTAATGGTACATTAGATTTTATCATGCACGTTTTATAGTTATAATTATGAATAAATAAGATTATCCTTGAAGTATGAGTCTTATAGGTGTAGATGTTTTGGTTCCAACCATGTTTAATATCTGTCATTGGTAATCATAGTTTTCTTTTATGCAGAAAGATAATGTAAGGAACCAGCGTGAAAATGTTGTTCTGATAATAGCAAATACGCAGTCGCGACTTGGCATACCTGCTGAAGCTGATCCGGTGAGTCAGTTTTAAGTTTCTAATTAATTGCGGCTTCATGATCTGCTATTTATCTTTCAAGTTTGTAAGCGTGCTATGTTCCTTGATTTTCTGTGTTCACAGAATTTTCGATTATTTTGAATATACGTTGATATCATACTTTCTGGTTTTCTGTGAGGGTTGTTTTAAAACTTATGCGTGAAATTATATAAGAGTTCAATACCATTTTTTTGTTCAAGTAGAAAGTAGTGATCTAGAAGTTGGCTTTCTAAGGATATAATTTTGTTCTTCAATGTTGTACATCTTAAATAGATTTTCAAATTTTCTGCATCTTTATATTCATTGATTCCTTTGATTGTTTGTGCAAGGATTTGATTTTCAATGTATGGGCAAGAGTGCATGACTAGTGTTATGCTTGCTTATGGCTATTTTGTTTTCTGAAGAGAAGGTTAAATTTGTGCAAGGATTTGATTTTCAATGTATGGGCAAGAGTGCATGACTAGTGTTATGCTTGCTTATGGCTATTTTGTTTTCTGAAGAGAAGGTTAAATTTGTTGATAGGATCAGAGAGCTTCATACATTTAAATTGTTTGTTTTATGATGCATAGAAGAGTTCTAGTTTTACTCTGAAGTTGGAAATTACTAAATGGTGTGAAATTTTGTCGCCCATTTGGTATGTGTTTGTTATATGTGAAGAGAAGGTTAAGTTTTAAAACAATTGTTTATTCACCCTTTGAGCTCTTCTTTAAAAGCTCACTTTAGTACGTGTTAAGAGTGAAAACGGGTTTGTAGAATGTTATTTTTTTTAACACAGCTAATCTAACTATATGTGTGATCAGTACATGAATGCAGTAACTTAAAAATTATATTTTATATCAAAGACTGGTAGGATAGGAACCTCCTTTTCTCTAGCAGAAAATGGGAATTTAACCTAGAAAAGACAGAAATGATAAAGAACAGGAAAATCGGACAATGACTGCCAGTAAGCTAGCTCTTTTATGGGTTAACTTCCTCTCAAAGTTTCCCGAACTGAATTATTATTACTTCCATTCCTCTGTATCTTTTCTTTTTATCATATTCCTAACTGAACTGCCCTCTGTGCCTTACCTGCCTTTGACCACGTTGTTACCTGTTACAACGTTGACCCACATAATACGTATCCCACTTGATTTATGCTTTTTGAAAGAAAATTAATTTTGTGGCTTTTCTGTTATGTCTGATGGAATATACAGAAAATTGATGAGAAAACAATCAATGAAGTTTTCAAGAAGGTGCTAGATAACTATATCAAGTGGTGCAGATATTTGCGAATTCGTGTTGCTTGGAATAGGTCATTACTTGAACCGTCTCTTGCTTTGAACTAGTTTTCTCTGAGTTTGCTTGATAGGGTTTTTTCCCCCTGCAGTTTCGAGGCAATTAATCGTGATAGGAAGCTCATTTTGGTTTCTTTGTATTTTCTTATTTGGGGTGAAGCTGCAAATGTCCGATTTCTCCCCGAGTGCATTTGCTATATATTTCACCATGTAAGTCTTTTATGGTGCTCTTTGACTTTTGGGTTATGTTTGCCTTTCTTAGCGTTGTTTCTTCAAATAATCGAGATTAACTTTTATACCTCATTATTTATTCTACACGTACCATTTTACAGGGATTCAATACATTTTTTGTTTGGTGGGGGGAGGCTTTGTGTTTAGATTACTCTATTTTGCTTTCAGAAACGCTATAAATCAAAATGGTCCAGACTCCAGAGATTCACTTTTTTTCCTTTCATAAAATGGTTGTCTTGCCTTAAGTATACACTATACAGAGATAACTCCCATTCCCTCTGTTTGGATGGGGGTTTCAAATTGCCTTAGCGATTAGTTGCCGGAATTTAGTCACCTTTGTCATTCAATTGGAACAAATATAAAATGATTATAGATTTTTATATTTCACTAGTATTGAGCATGGAAAAGTATTAACCTCTAATTGTTTAGGGTACCAGTACTCTCGCATAAGGAAAGCATCTTAATATTAACCTGCCTGTTTTGAAGATTAACTTGCATCTTAATATTTGGATTGTTCTGGTCAAATTTTATTTTAACTTGCAAATACATTTTGCTGGTATCTTGTAGCTGTTTGTATACTTTAAATTCAAAATGTTAGACACAAAAGTTGTAACTGAATTTTTAATAAAAACATTTGTTATTCTTTTTCAGTTGATAGAACAAAGAAAGTACTATGTGATTTTGTGCTTTGAATATTACTTAGGTTATGTCCCTTTTCATAATATTAAATATTTGACTTGTATGAAGCTTATAGTCTGGGTTGGATCCAGTCACCATAGTATTATGGATAAAGGTTCTGTAAACATTAAGTCACTATTTATATAGTTTTTTTCCTTAAAAAGTTGAGGGAGAGTGAGTGGCCCACACTCCTGCTTGAACCCACCCTGCGAGAATTAGTTGTTTCAAGTCACTTTTAAAGAATGCTAAAATTTCCTCTCTTATTGGGTTCTTTAGATGGCAAAAGAACTGGATGCTATTTTGGATCGTGGAGAAGCTGAAGCCGCAGCAAGCTGCTTAACTGAAGAAGGTTCTGCAAAGTTCCTAGAGAAAGTAATTTGTCCTATATATGAAACGCTAGCGGATGTGAGTTGCTTTATTAATCCTCAGTACAATGCAGTCATATACTTGATTTTTGTTATGCGTGAATATTCTTTTAATTGGTTTCACATTTTTTTTGTTTGTATGAGTGCGTACATCTGTCGCATAATTATTCACCTTTTGTGATGGGTAAAATGCCACAACCTGAAGCAACACCTAGTTAAGTGAGGGGCTAAAACAAAACGATTACTGGATCCAGTGGCTTTGAAAATCTTAGGTTTAAGAGTCTTATCATAATTTTAGTAGATTGATGAGAATTGGGTTTTTAATAGTTATACTATAGTACTATTTTAGTACTTGACCCTATCACCCTGATCGGTAGTATAAATAGGTGTTGCTACTAGTGCATTGTATTGTAAGTCGTAGCAATCAATAATCTATTTCGATACTAAATTTGACTTGAGTTGAGTTTTAGGAATGTGATATTGACTTCAATTTAATTATATAATTACCGATTGTTTAAAATATGAATCTATATATGAATATAACTTAAGTTAGAAATATTATTGATTATAATTGAAATAGTATTGATAATGTTAGTTCAGAAAAGAGTACTTCATACCTTTAAAAAAACTACTTACCTTGTGAATGACACCTTTCTAAGAATTGAAGATACATGTGGTGAGAAGGTTTACATGCATTCAACAAAGAATATCACTTACCTCTTAAATGACACCTTTCTAAGAATTGAGTATAAATACAACGACAAGGTTTACGAGACAAACAATCTGAGTACTACGAGTGTACTTCATCTATATATATATATATTAAAGTTGGTTAACTAACTCAATTAGTTGCACTGTAACATTACGAGACCTGAAAACCCATATCAGCAAATAGATGATACATCCTAAAAAGCATACTCCTGCTCAAGAAAGCATGTATGTGACATGGAACAGACAGCTTTATGATATTTTGAATCGAGGAAAACAGCTAAATTTAAAAAATTATAAGGCACAACATGGTTATGATTCAATACGCAAAAGCCTGACTAGCCTGCCTATCATGCACATCTCTTGCCCAATCAACACCTTAATACCCAATTATATCAGTGTTGCCTTTATCAGTAAAAGCAAGCCCTTTCCAGGCGATCCTTTGAATCAACATCTGAATTCAAACATCTGCATTCCAATGGCTATCGCAATCGGAATCGAGGAACTGACTTACTACACTGAATGGTAAAGGATGTCTGGTCTAGTCATCGTGAGATTATTCAATTTTCCCACAAGTCTTTTTTATCTGTCTGGATTAGGATAGATGTCTCCTGATTAGGAAGAAGCTTTCATTAGGACCCACTGAAATGTTGATTGGTTTGCAATCTATAAGGCTCGATACCCTCATAGCCATCAGAATGTCATCACATAAATCACCAAGTAGATATATTTATCTGATGACACACATTTAGTAAAAATGGAGCGTCTTCCTTGAAACGAATCATTCCAAATTGCTGCAAGACTTCGCTAAATCTTCTAAACCATGCCCAATGTGATTGTTTCTAGCCATACAAAAACTTATGCATCTTACATCTAGATTACACCCCCTCAACCAACAAATTCAGGAGGTTGCTCCTTACAAATCTCCTCCAAGTCACCATGTTAGCATGCATTTTTGATATCCAAATCCAACTGAAATAGAGGCCAATGCTTAATATGGCAGTTGTAGCTAAACATAGTCGAACATGTGACATAATCCCCAACTGGAGAATAATTTTCACTATAATCACGACCATGGACTGAAGTATACCTCTTTGCCACTGGATGCGCTTTCAATCGATCTACCTATCCATTAGGGCCCACATTAACTTTTAAACACCTATCTGAAACCAATGACGGAATTCCCAGAAGGAAGTGGAACAAGTTCCAAAGTATATGTCATCAATTATGGCTTGTCTCCACGCTAACAGTCTTATGAATAGAAATAGATGAAAATGTAGACACAAAAGCTCAATTGGGGGGGGGATAAACAAGGCTATGACAAGAAAGTATAAATATGATTGGGGTTAAGGGATTCACCTTTGCGGATGACAATAGGCAAACCAGCAGACACAGTTGGAGCTGGAGGAGAGGTGGAAACACGTGGAACAAGAGCTGAAGCGCGTGGATCAAACTGTCGCTCAAAGGCGATGCCATACTGGTTCTCGAAGGCGGTGGAGACTCAACTGATGATGAAGACGAGAAAGTATAAATATGATTGGGGTTAAGGGATTCACCTTTGCGGATGACAATAGGCAAACCAGCAGACACAGTTGGAGCTGGAGGAGAGGTGGAAACACTTGGAACAAGAGCTGAAGCGCGTGGATCAAACTGTCGCTCAAAGGCGATGCCATACTGGTTCTCGAAGGCGGTGGAGACTCAACTGATGATGAAGACACATGGCAATGGTACCTCTGAAGGAACCAAAGATAGAAAATTGAGCTCGATTCAATTGGCTTGGGCCTAAATCAACCCCACAAAAATATATCACTGATTTGCTCAGGGAGACATGAAAGTTAGCTTGTAAACCATTAAGCACTCCAATAGATTAGTGTGTGAAATTGGGAAATGCAGATGAATGTGCAGAAGTGGATAAAGAGATGTATCAACGATTGGTTGGAAAATTGATCTATCTGTCTCACACAAGACTAGACATTGCATTAGCTGTTAGTTTGGTCAGTCAATTTATGCATAACCCAAGAGAACAAAACACATTGAGGTGGATATGCATTTTATCAAAGAAAAGCTTGACTCCGGTTTGATTTGTACTCCGTACGTAACTTCGCAAAGGCAACTTGTGGACATTCTCACTAAAGGATTGTGCAGCCAAACATTTGAAGGAATAGTATCCAAGCTGGGAATGGAGAATACCTATTCACCAGCTTGAGGGGGAGTGTTGGAAACAAAAAACTACCAATGTTTCACTTTCCTAGACCTCTTTAATGCCCCACTTCTCAATTAGTTTAAATTCATTGTATAGCAAGTAGAACAAGTTCAATGTATCTTAGGAAGTAGTGCTAGCTTAAATGTTCCCTTGTAAATTGCACCTTTCATTTACTATCACCGTAGATGCCATGTATATAAATCAAGCAAGCATGTTGTTGAGTGCTATGCAATTCAAGCACATTCAGGAAATTTGTCTCTATTTTTCACATCTTTGGTTTTCATTCAATGTACACATGCTTACGTGCTGCCCGGACCCCTAAAAAATGCAGGAAGCTCATTATAAAAATGGAAAAGCTGCACATTCAGCTTGGAGGAATTATGATGACTTCAATGAATACTTTTGGTTAGCAGCTGTCATGACATGTAACATTTTTTACTAGTAGGCAATTTTCCATTCTAATTTGCGGTTATGTGTAGGTCGCCTGCTTGTTTTGAATTAGGCTGGCCAATGAGGACTGAATCGCCGTTCTTACGTAAGCCGAAAAAATCGAAAAGGGTTAGTTCTGATGCTTTCTTTCTCATTTTATAAATTTTATGTTGTTATTTTGACATTTTTTTCTATACGAATATGGCGTTAATACAATTCTTTTTCTTACACTTGCGCTGTTATTTCTGAAGCCATCGCGATTGCGTATAGTAGGTTGTATTCGATAATTTTGTAGTTGTTCTACTTCCAAAGATGGATGTTTTTTTGAATGGACCATTTTGAATTTTTTTCGTCCAGCATTCAAGATTTTAAGTAATTTAAAATTAATTTGTCTGTATTATGATTGCCGTTTGTTTTGTTAATAGATGGGTAATTTTACTTCCCTTTCAGTTGGAGAGAGAACAACAGATTAAATAAAATGCATTTTAAATTAATTTAATTTAATTTCATTTGATTTATCAGTCTTTTTCCAACTGAAACTGTCAAGTAACTAGAAAGGATCGACGCCCATGAAACAGGGTCATCGAGTTCTGTCCCCATTTTTACTAAAGGAGCAATTTATATTTTTTTTTCTTTTTCTGTACTTGGTGACGGAAGATTCTTCCCTTAGCTTGTAATACCGGTAGTTTATGGAAGGCTTATCACCAATTTATTTTTATTTTATTTGATGTTTTGTTTGGTGGTCAATTTTGTTTTGGAGAATATATATTCTTATAAAAATTGGCATTGATGGATCGATTGAATTGAAACACTTCCTTTGAAGATTTTTTTGGTAATAACATTGTATTTCGAGAGTCTGAGTAGTTTGGCCGAAGGTGATTTATGGGTTGAGGTTATGGTGACTGTTTTTTTACTTGATCAGAAATGATTGTTCAATTAATTTTTCTTGCTTGTATTTTGAACATGTGATTGGCAGACTGGTAAAAGCAGTTTTGTTGAACATAGAACGTTTCTTCACTTATATCGAAGCTTCCATCGTCTCTGGATATTCTTGGCATTAATGTTTCAGGTTACCTTTTTCATCCTGATATTTAAACTGAAGTCTGAACTGTAATTAGTGATGAATTCTTGCATAAAGTATGTGTACTCCTGCTTCTCACAGGCTTTGACAATTATTGCTTTCAACAAGGGGAGTATCAACCTGGACACTTTTAAAACAGTACTTAGCATCGGGCCATCATTTGCAATTATGAATTTCATTAAGAGTAAGATATTTGTGTTTTCTGCTGTTTTTGTTTTAGTGAATTGCAAGTAATCCTCAAAATACTATTTTTATGATGAATAGGTTGCTTGGATGTGTTGCTCACATTTGGGTCATACACAACTGCAAGGGGCATGGCCGTGTCAAGGCTAGTGATAAGGTTTTTTTGGGGTGGCTTGACTTCTGCGTCTGTAACATATCTTTACGTGTGAGTTTCTGATTTTCCCCTGGCTATTTTATTAGGTAATTAACAGTGTTGTTGCGAGTTTAACTTAAAAGTGGGTTGCCGTGGTCCTTATCAAATTGATGTGTTAAAGCGATGCATTCACATCAATGAGGTGATGCAGATGTTTTAAAAATAATTTTTTTTTGAAGGATTTAAAAATAATTATAATGATTTATAATTTCATATGATGACTAATCACAACCAATATATGGATTAGATACAAATTATGCCTCAACAGTTCTTTGACAATGTCAAGTAAATCAAATTGGCAATCCTAAAAACATAAATATATAACATACCAACTGAGACACATGGTAGAAAATAAAGTCATATAGTGTGAAAATTAGTAGCTTCAGTCGAGAATATTAGTATGGCATGAAATTACAGGGTAAGGGCGTTTAGCTTCTAGACTGCAAGTTGTGTATGACTGTTTACTTCAGATCATATTCTCAGGGTTTCTTCTTGGATTCCCTGGTCATTAAGTTTATGAGGTATAGTGGGCTGAAATTGCACATTATATCAATACCAGTTGGCTACTGAGCATTTTAAATAAATTGGCCGAAAAGCATAACATGACCACTGACCAAAGGAGCCAACAATACCCTGATGTGGCCAAAAACTACTGTGCAGGCAGGCCATCTGGGTCATTAAGGCTGTTTCATGCCCTACCTCAGCTCCTAGGTTGGCAAATCTGCCAATTTTGACTACACTGGCAATTAGGGTTGCATCTTAACTACCTGAGTATTAACAGTATTTATGCTACAATTGCAGGAAGGTTTTACAGGAAAGGCATAATAATAACTCTGACAATTCATTCTATTTCCGGATTTACCTGCTTGTACTGGGCGTTTATGCAGCTATACGCCTATTCTTTGCGTTGCTGCTCAAACTTCCAGCTTGTCATAAACTTTCTGATATGTCTGATCAATCATTTTTTCAGTTTTTCAAGTGGATATATCAAGTGAGTTATTTTTTTCTTTCTAATTATACCTGCCAAGATTATTTTCAGGTTATTTTTGTATGTTATGACTCAGTTGCTTTCTCAATGAAATAATTCAGGAACGGTACTATGTTGGACGTGGTCTTTATGAGAAAATGAGTGACTACTGCAGGTGGGTTGTGTGCGGAAAAGCAAATCTTTCATTCACATATAGGATGAGACACCTATTCGCTTATATTATTATTTTTTTATTTTTTTTTTGGTTTCAACTTGAACCATTTATCCTGGAGCGACTGCAATTAGAAGGGGAAATTGTGCAGAGCCACCTTTTGAACATAATGTCTTTTGCACAGTCACCTTCAAGTTTAATATTGTTTCAGTTTTTCTCTGAACTTTAGTTATTGTTATCATAAGCCTTTATGTTAGTTTAGAGCTAGCTTACTATTGGGAAACAGATCTTAATATTTTATTCTTATATAATTTAAATCATTGATTCATGTTTTTAACTTAAAATTGATATATTATTGTTTTTTATTCTTACGTTGAAATGATAAAATAGAAAAACCACAAACTTCAAACTGTCTCAGGTTGTCTTACTTATTGAGGTCCCCCACATTAACAGTAATATCTATCAATAATATCTTTTGAGCTCCCCCACAAATTAGTCAATATACTTTTCTCTATAATGATGCTTTTTTGCATGATAATAACCTTTTTATAAAACAAATGGTGGAGTTTAATGACTGACTGAATCAGTGATTGATTGAATGAAGATAACGTTCGAAAGTGCAACAAGGCTTTATACAATTTTCCTAAAACGAGGAAACTTATGAACTGCATCATCGTTTTACTCTGTTTATCTTGAAGAAAAAAAATAAATCTTCTGGCAATGTTTATTTCAACTTGCATTTGTAAACTACCGTCCTTGAGGCATGTCAATTGTGCATCGTTTAATTGTCACTATTAGCAATGCCGATGATCCATGTAGGTTTGTTTCCTTATTGGTTATATTTGCCTTGTTGTCAGCAGTGCTACTCTGTGACATGGGTTTTTCACTTTTCATTTTCATATTTTTGTTGTTTTCTGCAGGTATGTGGTCTACTGGTTGATTGTACTTGCCTGCAAATTCACTTTTGCATACTTTCTTCAGGCAAGTAGTTGCTTTTTATCTCTTTTCTGTGCGTGTAAATTTGTCGATCTATAGTACCATATAGATATTGTACGTAAATTTTTTGAAATCACAGTTTTCTGTGTTATTTTGTTCCTAATTCCTGATTTCTAATATTGCAGATAAAACCTCTCGTTCAACCTACCAATATCATAAGGGGTCTTCCATCTTTGACGTACTCCTGGCATGATTTCATCTCAAAGAGTAAGCATACACTGTTATTATTTAATGTTGTTTGATGGTTCAATTTTTAAGCCCCATGTATATTCTACCATTTTTCCTGATACCATGTCAAACAATGAAGGAAATAATGAAAATTGGAGACGTTGAATGAATATCATTTATTTATACTACCTGTTGGAATTATATTTTGCATGTTGAAAGGCATACTGTTACCTTAATCATCATAATTATCAGATGCTATATGACATATCGTTACTCTATTTACATTTTATCAAAGGAAACTAGGAAATGTGAAAAACAATACATGTCATCCTAATTATTTACTGAAAACACGCAGCCCCTTAACCACGTGAGAAACTTTCCAACAATTCGCAAATTATGTGGTTCTTATATATTTGATGTTTATATTGCTTAAAGATAAAGATTTTTTTTGGGTTAATTGCACCTTTGGTCCCCATGTTTTATAAACTCATGAAAATAGTCCCCTTTTTTTAAAAGTCCAACTTTTTGGCCCCTCGATTTTCACATTTGTTGCAATTTTGGTCCCAATTCATATCTTTTGCACCAAAAGTAGTCATTTTTGGTGCCAAAAAGTGAATTTTTGTCCCAAAAGTGATATGTTCTCAACAAATATGAAAATCGGGGCCCAAAAAGTTTGATTAGTCAAGGGGGGGGACTGTTTATGTGAGTGATAAAATAAGGGGACCTAGAGTGCAATGACACCTATTTTTTAGTCCCAGACTCCCCCCCCCCCCCCCCCCCCCCCTCCTCTCTCTACTTCATAGGGTGAATACATTATGAAGTTGTGTTTACTTTGTTGCTGATATTAGGATTTGGGTTTTGCAGATAATAACAATGCCTTGACTATAGTTAGCTTGTGGGCTCCTGTTGTGGCTGTGAGTATTCTACAATTCCACTTTTTGTTTTGTTAATTTTAGAAAACCGTTGTTTGGTCATGCATTCATGCAATTTTCTTGTTAATGTTTACGGAGGAATACAGTGAACTAAAAGCTAGTTAGTGGTAATCAGCATTTGTTTGCACCACACAGTTGATTGGAGGAGTTAGTTACAAAACAACCCCATAATGATTGTCATGAATTTAGTCGAACGATAGGTCACCATTTTGTTCTCCTTAAACTTCGTTCCTCTAGGTTTTGGATTATCCTTCATTTCGTCATACTCCTTACCATGTATTTATTGTCTAGCCCACCCATGCACATATTGCCTTAGAGGGAGTGTATTATCTTTAAACCAATGAGTTACTCGAAAATATTTCGTTGGGGAGAATGAAAACACCTGCATATGTTGAAATCTGGAAAATCAATAAATTGGAGGATATGACACGGAGCTCTCAGTAGCTGTAATACTTCCAAGTTTCAACGGAAGGCGAAGTACTATCTCTGCAGTGCACGTGATATTATATGTGAATTGGCATTTCCCTATAACATGTTGGGTTGTGGAGAATGGAACAGTTGCTGAGTTAAACATCATTCATTCTTATGTTAAATGCACGCAATATAATTTTACATATATTTTATATCTTGTAAGTTTACCTTTATTTAAAATAAACAGTTCACAATTATAAAATACAGTATACCAAGCACACTTCTAACAACTATAATTGTTTTGGTAATAATTTTCTTCTTGTTTTCACTTATACTTGGCAATCTTTTCTAATGCCTGTACATTCTACAGATTTATCTCATGGATCTCCACATCTGGTATACTGTAATGTCAGCTATCGTCGGTGGTGTAATTGGTGCACGGGCTCGTCTAGGCGAGGTATTTTGGTTCCAATGTGGTAACCTTTTGGACTCTGTTCTCTGTTGCTTCATTTATTTCAATTGTTAATCAAAAGTAAAGTATTTGAGTTTGATATGTCCTAAAAAGGAGGGCTTAAAAAAAAAGGCTGATAAAGTACGACAAAGAGGGGAGGGTGGTAAGAGAGAGAATATATTTTTTAAGTAGGATAAAAATGATTTGGGTAGCTAAATTTTGGTTCTTGTGCTGTCCTTCATTGAAATGGTGAAGCTTTGTTCTTTTACTTTTGAGTGAAATTTAATATTTTATTTGGTGAGTTTTGAAAGAAGGTTTAAAAATTAAAATGATTTTATCAATTCAATTTGTTTATGTTTTGCTTAGAAAATAAGAATTTGGTAGTTTGAAATAAGAAGATAAAACAATGGGACATGAGCGTAATAATTTAAAAAGAGGGTT
Organism: Medicago truncatula; assembly: GCF_003473485.1. Classification (NCBI taxonomy): domain Eukaryota; kingdom Viridiplantae; phylum Streptophyta; class Magnoliopsida; order Fabales; family Fabaceae; genus Medicago; species Medicago truncatula. Next base: position 37,671,522 of record NC_053044.1, read on the forward strand.
ATTTTTTTTCTTGGACCAAAATCATACATTACCTATGGTAGAGGGAAAATTTAAAACTAAGGCTTTCTCGCCCCCCTTTATGTTTTGAGAGTTCTAGAGGTCTGCCTCTGCTTAGGGAACTAGTATAAAATTCCGCATTTATTTTCCTGAAGAAATCCTTGTTACTGTGTCTGATCTGTTTTTTCCATGGTTGTCTCATTTCGTGTATGAATTGCTTCTTGTTAATAATTTCCAACAGATACGTTCAATTGAAATGGTGCATAAACGTTTTGAGAGTTTCCCAGGGGCATTTGTTAAAAATTTGGTCTCTCCGCAAGCAAAAAGGTGGGTTTTTTAGGATATAGCTGTTTGAACTGATATATTTCTATACGGCAAGCTGTACTTATATTACTTTTCTGTAGATTCTTAATTTTTTTATATTATATGGCTTGGTGGGACATCATTTAAGTTGGTGCAAAAAGGATATGAAATTTTCTTAATGCAGTCCGGTTGCTAGAAATTTCGAGCCAAAACTTGTTGGTTTGGTGAATACTCCATCCGTTTCCAAACGACTGTGATTTTAGAATTTTAAAAAAATAATTAAATTGTCGGCCGTTTCATGTTTTTGAGTAAAACAATAATTATTTTGTTTTCTAATTTTCCCCCTAAATTACTACTGTGTTTATTACTCCAATTTATTATACTCCGCTATCCATTTACGAAAATGATTAATACCCTATGTCTGGTATTTTTTTGTAAAATTTTTACACCCTTTTTATTTTGTTGTGACCATATACGATGCATTGTCTTACTGTTTGATTTATTTGAAGTTCACTTTTAGGTTTTTATCTAATGTATTTTCATGATAAATTCGATCTTGTTTGTGCTCTTTCAGGATTCCCAATCCAGACAATGGACAATCAACTGAGGTGATCATCATTAATATCATTATGATTGCTGTTGTTACCGGTACTACGAGGGAGGGTCATGTCATGGGTTGGACTCACGTGTGTTACAGGGGCACATGCACCGATGCAGCCTCTCAAATTTTAAAATTTCCACACACTACCCTTTTTTTTTTTGTATTTTTACCCACTAAATATGAGACTTTGCACCCATCGTACAAGTCCCAACCCTCTATCTCATGCCTCTTGGCACACACTCACTGCCCAAGGCCATGGTTATAGTTAGTAGCTTTTGAAGTCTAATTAACTTTTGTCTCTTCTGAAGGTAACTTAAGTGACAGTAGGATAAAACTTTTGAATTGCGTGTTGATAATTCAAGCTCACGCATAATAAGCGGTGTCTGAAATCGTCCATTTTTTTTTGGGATATCGGTATAATTGTGATGCTGCAATCAACCTTAAGTTGTGCAATTTAGACTATAATATATAATCAGAAATGATATTTTGACATACTCATTTGACAACAAAACCCGACAACATTTTTGGTGGTTAATGCCATTCAAATATGGGGTTAATTACGTTTAATGGATGATTAATGAATATAACGTGATACAACTACTTGAATGTGAATATTTCTCTTCATTGATGATGGTTTAAACAACTATTTATTATATACATGAGTGATATTTAATACTTTTATTTTATTATTTTAAAATTTAATGATTTTAATATTTATGTTTTTGTTTTTATATGTAAAATAATTATTAATTTCCTTGACAATAATTAATTGAAGTTAAGTAATTTTCCCCCACTAATCGAAGGTCCTCCATATGCCATTGAATATGTTTGAGCAAGTTGAACTTATTTGGTTCTTGTTACCAATTGTTTTAGTTGGTTCAGAACCTGTAGTTCTGTGCAATTCTACATTATGATAATATTTTCTTCACATTTATTCGTTTTTGTTGAGCAAGGTGATCAGCATGAAGAGAATAAAAACATTTATTCTTTGTTGAAAATTTGTTGATTTATACCACCATATAGAAACCTCTCATAGAAGTTTGTACCGGAAAGGAGGCTGACTTTGAGTTTAGGAATTCTCAAATAGGGGTATTAGTTGGTGTCATTGTGAAACACACATGTGTGATGAAACTGACATTTAAATTTCAATTAGTCTGTGAGTCAAATAAAATTGTACAGTCAAATTTGAAGCGAGTAATGCGCTTACTGAACTCAAAGTGTGGATTTTGTTTAAATTTCATATTTACAATAGTTATTGAAAGTGTGACTATGTCAATTTTAATTGCTGGTGTCAGTGGAACTTAAATATTTGCTTGTGTACAAGTCAAAGTTATGTGATTGATAATAATATGACATTTTGAAGTTATTTGCCTACCTCACCTAGTGGAGATATGCTGTGTTTGCCATTATTGTCGTCTTATTCATGTACCATTCTTTTGTGTGGAATATGTCGCATGCAGTATGGGTAAATGAATGTATTTATTCTGGTACAGGATTCTCAGGATATGAAAAAAGCATATGCTGCCATGTTTGCTCCATTTTGGAATGAGATAATCAAAAGCCTGCGGGAGGAAGATTTTATTAGCAATAGGTTAGTAGAAGGAAACTTGCTGGTTGACAATGTTTCAAAAATCTTTTTTTTTTATTAATGTTTCAAAAATCTTGTGCACTGAAACTTGAAGGGTTTGCATCATTCAACCAATTTCTTTTCTGTTTCTTTTCTTATGTTGTAAAGGAGTCAACAAAACTTCTGTGTGCAACAAAAACTTATGCAAATTGACTTGGTGGATTATGCTGTATATTTTTGTACCAGGCTTTACATATTTTGACCTCTTGAATATTTTTTCTTTCAGGGAAATGGACCTACTTTCTATTCCTAGCAATGCAGGAAGTCTGAGATTAGTTCAATGGCCTTTGTTTCTTCTAAGCAGTAAGGTGGAACTGCTGTGCTATATGAATAACTTGGAATGGATTTTAAAGAGTTTTCTTTAGTTTTCTGGGACTCCATATGCTTTCTAACTTGATATGTTTCTTTTTCAGATCCTGTTGGCGGTAGATTTGGCTTTGGACTGCAAAGATACACAGGCAGATCTGTGGAGCAGGATCTGTAGGGATGAATATATGGCTTATGCAGTAAAGGAGTGCTACTGCAGTATCGAAAAAATATTATATTCCTTAGTTGATGATAGGGAAGGAAGACTTTGGTATAAACTTTACTGCTCTATGTTCTATACTTTTGTGTTTCATTTTTTGAGTTAAACAAAGGCTATATGTTTATTAAACCCATCAACTATGAAGCACGGACACTCCTCGGATTAGGCGTGTCCCGGTGTCGGACACATGTCTTGTCCGACATGGACACGACACCGACACTTGTAATTACACTGAATTGTGTGATTTTTTGAAATTATTAGCCGTGTCGGCGTGTCACTGTCGTGTCCGGTGTATATCCGTGCTTCATAGCCCATCAACAATGCTAAGGAATGTCAAGGGATTTACTGATTGTAGATTTTAAAGCTATTGAGAGTTGTTAAATGATAAGAAAATATAACCTAAACATGTTGTCAGAGCCTGGGGTGTTCAAAACGAACCAACCCAATATAAAAACCGCAAACCGAACCAACCGAAACTGAAACCCGCAAAACTGCATTTGGTTCGGATGCATTCAGATCATTTTTTGACTCAACCGCATGGTTCGGTTTGGTTTGCACTTTTTATTTTACCAACCAAACCGCTACATAAGAGAGACACTAATTAAACTGCTGTCACCGAGCCAAATGTGTTCAAATATACATGGTTAATTGAATTATACATGGTTTACAGGTTTTCAATATAGATGATATTTATTAACCATAATGTGTTCAAATATACACATGAAAGTCGTGGTTAATAACAATCAAATTGTGGTTAATTGTATTATGTGAATGATGAGTTTTAAAACCCTGCTCTATTCATTAATCATGTACTAAACCTAATTAACAATGTTTTTTGAATAGCATTAAACCATTCAAATTGTTGTTGAATTTCGTTGTCTGATTTTGTGTTAAAATAATACACCTCTGATTCAATGATGTGTTGTGATCTAATCCTATTTATTGAAGTGTTTTCAATTATCTTAATGGAACTTTCAATTATCTGTTTTGAATGTTAAATTGAAGTGTTTTGCTTATTTCATCAGTCATTGCATTAATTTTGGTTCAGTGACAAATGCATGCTTGATGAAAGATTGTGAATATTCTCTTTGACAGGGTGGATAGAATTTTTAAAGAGATCAATAACAGTATATTAGAGGGTTCACTTGTTATAACCTTGTCTCTCAAGAAGCTTCCACTTGTTTTGTCTAGACTTACGGCATTGACTGGACTCCTGGTAATTCTTCTGTTGACTATTTTGTATTATGAAATATGATTTTATATATACTGTTTCATGTTTTCTCTGATCTCCATCTTTTTTTTGTTGGTAGTTTTCTTTATCTTATAATCAAGGTTTAGAAACACTCCACTATTAACATAGAAATAACTTGATAAATTATGTAGAAAATCATCATTAGGGTATTCCTGCTATAATATTTGGTACAAATGATATATTAACCACACCTCACTCCTCAGTGTCAGACTCGAAATGATCCTGCACTTGTAAAAGGTGCTGCAAAAGCTGTTTATGAGCTGTATGATGTTGTTACTCATGACCTGGTGTCCTCGGATTTAAGGTACATGGTTGCATAAGTGAAATTACTTGACCGTTTTATAGACTACTATTTTTTCGTAATATTCTTCATTCGTTTTTTTATTTATTTTTTATTTCCAGGGAGAATCTTGATACATGGAACGTTTTGGCAAGGGCTAGGGAAGAGGGCCGCCTTTTTTCTAGGATACAATGGCCTAATGATCCTGAAATTGTAAGTGCCTAATATTTTTATACAGGTCATCATTATTTTTAGTGTTTATACATATACAATAATTGTTCATGTTTGTTGTAGAAAGAGCTTGTGAAGCGGTTGCATCTTCTGCTTACTGTAAAGGACTCTGCTGCTAATGTTCCAAAAAATCTAGAAGCCAGGAGAAGACTCGAGTTTTTCTCAAATTCATTATTTATGGATATGCCTTCAGCAAAACCTGTCAGTGAAACATTGCCATTCAGGTATATGAGGGCATATGCATATACTTTATTGTGTTAACTCTCTCTGTCTGTTTAAATATTAACATCTGTCACTTGTGTTTTATTTGTTAGTGTTTTCACTCCATACTATAGTGAAACTGTGCTTTATAGTACATCTGAATTGCAAAAGGAGAATGAGGATGGAATATCTACTCTATTCTATCTTCAAAAGATATTTCCAGGTATTATTTCTTTTCTCTTTGATCCCCTTTTACAATATTTATATAATTCTTTCAGTTGTAACAGTTAGTGTTAGTTGAATTTCCTCTAATTTTTTGTATGCATTATTTAAATATTGTACTCTATCACTGAAAGAATCAACAATACAATCATTTCATTCGTCACAGAATTGAACTTTGCTCTCTTCACTCAGAAAAACACTACTACAATGTTATATTTCTCAGATGTTGACTGAATGCAGGCTGTTTCTGTCCTTGTTGTATTTAATTTTGGCTCTTCAATTTTTTATCCATTAATCGTTACGTCTTGAGACATAATTTTTTACCCTATTGTGTTCCCTTTCCCCATTAGCCAATTTTAGAGCAAAAAAAAGTAAAATAAAAGCAAGAGGGGAAATAAATTTGTCTTGCTAATTCATCTGTCAAGATGGAACTGTGTGAAAAGCTATAGCTGTTTGTTAATCTTCATTATGGAATGGATTTTGTTCTACGATCCTTGCTGTTTCGGGGTTGAAATTGAACAATTGTATTTTGCAGATGAATGGGACAACTTTCTTGAAAGAATTGGGAGGCGTTCGTCTACTGAGGATGCAGAACTTCAAGAAAATTCTAGCGACTCTTTGGAACTTCGTTTTTGGGTGTCTTATCGAGGGCAGACTCTGGCTAGAACAGGTTATAAATTCTTGGCAAATCCTATTTGTCTGAGTTTATGTTTCCACTTGACACGAGTTGTTGCGTAAATAGTGTATTTCCAGTAGTTTTGGTTTCTTCCCTGAACACTGTGCTGATGTTTCTTCAATTCGTTTCTCTTTGAATTTGCAGTGCGTGGTATGATGTATTACAGGAGAGCTTTGATGCTGCAAAGCTATATGGAGAGCAGATCACTGGGAGGTAGTTAAATAAAAAAAATTGTGCTGCACTATGATCTCTATTTTTTTTGTTCCATTTAAGCTTGGCATGTATATTTGCTGACATCTGCTGTATCAATAGTGGACAGTTATTCTCGGAACAACTTCATTTCAAGTCAAGGTTTTGAATCATCACGTGAATCACGAGCACAAGCAGATTTGAAGTTTACTTATGTTGTGTCATGCCAAATTTATGGTCAACAAAAGCAGCGAAAGGCACCAGAAGCTGCTGATATTGCTTTGTTGTTGCAGAGGTATCAAAATCGTGTGCTCATATTTTCCCAAGCACTTTTAGTTTCAAGAATGACATTATGATTATGTAATTTATATGGGCATCTGTGTGATAGTAGCCTTGAATGTGTGATAGTCAAGCATTACTACTGTGAGGATAGATCATTAGTTCTATAAGCTTTCACTTGTATTCTGTTTTCTATATTCTAGCGCTTGCCAGCTATGTGTAACTAACTGAAGATAAGAACACGGTATATATAAACTGGTGCTACTTCTTATCAATGTAACAATTCACTTTTCTACAAACCAGTACAATAACTTTTGCTCTCTCCTCTCTCTTCTTTTCACTCTAATAACTACTTTCCTAATGTTTGTAGTGTGCTTTATATGCCACCTAATGTCAAAATATCAATTGCATATTTGAAATTTCAGGGTATCTATCTTCTTTTTCTTGTTTTTATTTGTTAGTGTATTGCATATTTTGCTGTATCTTTTCTATTGTGATATTTTTGCATGTGCCATAATTGCATCAGAGTTGTCCAAAACCGTTGCATAGTCAGTTGCAGTTCTATTGGGAATCTAAAACCTCATCAATAACCTTTCATAGTGGAGCGCATTCGATAAACTCCTTTTTTTTTAGGAAATCATTTCCTATCAGTATCCATCTTGTGGTGTTCACTGCAAACATTGTGGTTGTTACTTTGTTTGTTTTAAAAATTTTGTGATGTAAATTCTGTTATAACTTGAGAGGGTGTTGAAGCCATCTCATCCGTGGCATTTTAGATTACAAAATGTGACTCTGATACATATTTTAAAGTGAAGCCCCTATTGCTGAATTATCTCAATCAAATTTTATTTCATGGTTTTATCTGCCTTTAGAAAGCATAATTTCTTTGTTATTGTTTGATTTTTTAAAAATATTCTAACTGACATCAAATTTTTGTCTTTGTTATCAGGAATGAGGGTCTCCGAGTTGCTTTTATTCATGTTGATGAAAGTACAACTGATTCAACCACCCCACGGGTGTTTTACTCAAAGCTTGTCAAAGCCGATATAAACGGAAAGGATCAGGTAGTAAAAAGCTTCTACTAATGCCATTTTTCACTCATCATGCATTCACTTGCTAGTGGCATTACTATGTGTTTTTTATGTTATATGTTTGCGTCACGGTCTATGAAGCACGGACATCGACACAGATAATAATTTGAGAAAATGACATATTTCAGTGTAATCGTAGGTGTCGTGTGCTTCATAGGTCATGGTTTAAAATATTTGTTGAACTTGTGCAACTCCTCATTTGGCTTGGATGATGCACTAATTTTTTTTTCCCATTTATAAGATTAGCATATTAATAATATTGGTAACTACTTTTATGCCTAAAATTTGATGAATTTGTCTGCATTTTTTTAGAATATGAGAGAGATCTAAAGTTTCATTCTATGAATATTCTGTGAATTGATTTTCCTCAACGGTAACAGAAAAGAGTACAGCAGTGTATATAGTTTTCTAATCCTACACTTCCTAAGGGGTTAAGGCACACCCCTTGTTGTAACTAACTCTGACAGAGTTTCCAGCTAGCATAGATTCTGAATAACAAACGGAAGAAAGAATAACTTAGAGCAGAAATTAAATTAAAGAATATCCATGCACATAAACGACAAATGCAACTCACAGATATATAAGGATTTGGATAGAGCCAACTCCTTAGGGCTGTGTTTCGGAACCATTGGTTTAGACTTGTACTAAGGTAATAACCGGATGTAGTGCGAGACGAGAAAAGAGAATTATTACAGTTATGTGTTGACTCACACCAAAATTGAGAACCCATGGGTTACAGGAAGCTGACTGAGATATGCAGGCAAATGAATTACCAGTTTGTACAATCAAAATAGCAGATACGGAGAAGCTGACAATACTCTACCCACCGTAGAAAATCTTCGTGAGTAGCCAGAGAACCATAGGGGCTTGGGGAGGATCAGTGTACTGATGTGTAGGACGACCATGTACTTTCCAATATCGATCAATAGTATGTCATACAATACAATGATGATAACGCTCACACTTAGGATGAGGTTTGCAGGTGGATGGCTGTCCTTTAGATTTAAAAACAACCATAATCAGTAAGCAAAAGACCACAGACGGTGCTTTGGAACTGTTAGAGAAAATGCGTCCGAACGCGTGTAACCGTGGCTTGAAAAGATCCGGAACCAAAAGAGGAAGGCAAAGTCTAACGAAGAAAGATTAGGCCTGAAACGATGTAAGACACACCGTCATGTAAATTTCTGATCGAGAGAAAATGAAAGAGAGAAACGAGTGTCCCTGAATTGTGCAATTGTTCTTATGAGCTTTAAGTTCATCAACTCCAAGTTATAGTATATACAGAAGTCCCGAGACTCAGTAACTGACTGCTAACTACCCCTAACAGAGTACATAACAGTAGTTTGAATCCTATATATACAAGAGAAAGTACATAAGCTCAGCAATATCCTATTCATCAGACACTACAAAACCAAAACATACATGAACTCGTTTAACACTTGAATGATCCTGGCTTGTTGGAAAAAGAAAACACTTGAATGATCCTACACAAAAATCTCCTTTGAGATTACTGAAGTTAGTTTAAATCCTAGATAAAAGAATTTTCACCACGCTTTGTATCCATGCACTTTTGTTATAATTTAAGATAATTTAGGTCCTGTTTTGTTTAAGAAATCATTTTCGGTTTGCATTTGTTCTGTTTCTAAACATTTGTCCAAGAAAACTGTGAAAGTAGTCACCTAGAACAATTATTGTTTGTTGTTTATAACCTCTCTTTGGCATACTACGCATGATTATTTCTAGGGCTTTTACCTCTAACTCACTGATATGCATCCTTTTTTTTTAAAATAATTTTTGTGTTCACTTTTTCTCCTCCTTTAGTTACTTTGATTAAGATACATTATCTTAATAAAAAAAAAAATTTATTCAAAGAGATTTATTGTTGATTGTTTGCTTACCTCTTAGGCCTCGATGTCTCGATTCCTTTTTTTAGTCTAAGTTATACAAGTATGTTATTAATTTATTTCTTGATATTAGCGTATGTGTAGCAAATGTCTTGTAATTCCTAAACTCTTTCTTTCATCTTGCTTTATATTTTAAGTTGCAATGCTGTCTTTTGTTCTTGGATTGGATGCTTTGTAAATCATTATTGAAATATAAATCATTGTGCTATTTTGGGACATTATATTCTTACTTTTAGGATTACTAAGTTGTCATAAAAACATTGTTGATCAATTACACTTTTTTCCCTTAAATGTTGTGTTCTTTTCCTTGACGTGATCTTTATGCCTTTCTTGCACAAAAGGAAATATATTCTATCAAACTTCCTGGGGATCCAAAGCTTGGTGAAGGAAAGCCTGAGAACCAAAATCATGCGATAATATTCACCCGTGGTGATGCACTTCAAACTATTGATATGAATCAGGTCAGGACATTGTCTCATGGATATTTGCTCATTCTGTCTCTTCAACATTTATGTATTTTCATTTTTATATTTTTAATTTTCAAGTTGGCCTGCCCCACACCGTTTTTAGCGGGCTGTGTCTAAACAGGGCAGGCCGGCTGCATTGACATCCCTATATAGTACTGCAACAATGAACATATTAAAACTATTATTAGAGTTTCACATTGAGTAGAGATGTGGCCTATGTAGTGCTTAAAAGGCTTATCCTGCATCTGTTTTAAGGTCAAGATCTTTGTTATTGAGCCCACATTTGTCCATGCTCCAAATGTTCAGTCCTGTGCTTGAGGGGTGGTGTTGAGATCTCTGTTATTCCACCAGCATCACCCCACTCTTCATATATCGAGTCCTGAGCTCGAGGAGTGTGTTGAGAGACACAAATGACTAGATATATGGCCTAGGTAGTGCTTATAAGACTTGGGTAGTCCTCACTGTACAAGTTGGTTTTGGGGGGTTGTGTTGGGCCCCATAGCCGAAGTCTAGAAATAGAAATATCAATGAAAGAAAAGAAGGTTTTCTCAATCCTAGTCTGTCATGTTATGAATATGTTTCGCTATGCCTTCTCTCTTTATCTGTTTTAATATTGCACTGTTGCATCTTGTGATAGCTGGGGTTTCCACCGTAAATTACAAAAGCTTAATTAACTATGTAAGATCTGGTTATGTTTTTTCATATTCAAGCTTTATGCAATCATGATGTTGAACAAGTTACTAAATTATGAGGTGCCCATGGATAATTAAAAGTTGAAACCTTTTCACAATTACTTTTATTTGAATCTAGTACTTCTATTTACTACTTTTATTTGAATCTAGTACTTCTATTTATTCAGACCAAAATAGATGGTTTAGTTAGTCACTTTCACATTATATGTTGCAGTCACGCTCTTTAGCAGATTATATCTTATTGTACTTCACCCAAATTCTCTATTTTTGCTTTTATATGCAAATATTACTTCTCCTGTTGTATAATCTTAGGATTTAGTTGAGTCCTAACTCAATCCTAAAAGCTATCTGAAGAGACGAGATTTATTTAAGCCTTATAAAGACTACTTTGGTCATATATCTCATGAATGTGGCATCTCAAAACACAGTCCTCACGCCATACGTTTGAAACTGAAGCATGGACAAAAACAGGTGGCCCAATAACAGATCTAGGGAAGGCTTTGTTATCTTTTAGAAATGAGAATCTTACAACCCTCTGAAGGACTACTTGGCCATATCTCTAGTAAATGCAGTTTCTCAGGCATCACTTACTGATCTTGGATAATATTTGGTTTGCTAGTCTATGTTAGGTGTTCGGGACTAATGATATTTAATGGATAATAAATATTTCGTATTCCATCAAATATATGTTTGTAAATGAAATAGTAACTGCAAACAGTTTTACTAGACATATTTATTGGATACATTTTGTTTTCCAGGACAATTATCTTGAGGAGGCAATGAAAATGAGAAATCTTCTTGAGGAGTTTCATGCGAAACACGGCCTTCGCCCTCCGAGCATTCTTGGAGTCAGGGAACATGTTTTTACTGGAAGGTATGGCATTCACCCTTTATAAATTCAATAAATGAAGTTACAGTATTGGGATTTAGCTCCCCCTCATTCGCTTACGTATTGCATGCTGATACTTCTGCAGTGTCTCATCCTTGGCTTGGTTCATGTCCAATCAAGAAACTAGCTTTGTAACCTTGGCCCAACGCGTTTTAGCAAATCCTCTGAAGTAAGTTGTGTTTTTTTTTTGTGTTTAGTGCCGATGGTGTGTACATTTAAACAATAATTGAAGTGATTGGTTAAGTCATAAATTTGTTTGTTTTATTATTTTTACTACACCCTCTAATCTTACGATGGTGCTGGTCTATCAGCAAACATGTTTCATGGGTGATTATTTTTGTGTCAATTGACGTGTGTGCTGATTCCACTGGGTGGGAAAAAGCTATATCGGCAAGCCTCAAACACTTTCAATACGTGTTTGATTTATTTTCAGAAATCCAATTTATATTTGACTATTCAAAGCCGACATAAGTAAAGATAACATTAATATACCAACAGGGATTGGGTCTAGTGGAAGGGGCTACGCTCCCACAAAGTGGCGAACCACGGTTCAAATCCCGAATGGAACGAGTATCCATATTTAGTGCCTAACATGCCTCAAATAGAATTCCCTTCAATCTTAGATTAAAAAGATTTTAGAGCTTTATCTAGATGATTTCAATTGACGTGTGTGCTGATTCCACTGGGTGGGAAAAAGCTATATCGGCAAGCCTCAAACACTTTCAATACGTGTTTGATTTATTTTCAGAAATCCAATTTATATTTGACTATTCAAAGCCGACATAAGTAAAGATAACATTAATATACCAACAGGGATTGGGTCTAGTGGAAGGGGCTACACTCCCACAAAGTGGCGAACCACGGTTCAAATCCCGAATGGAACGAGTATCCATATTTAGTGCCTAACATGCCTCAAATAGAATTCCCTTCAATCTTAGATTAAAAAGATTTTAGAGCTTTATCTAGATGATTTCAAATGGAGTCTTTAGCTTTCTAGCAACTATAATATCTGTTACATATAGACCCCGGATCTAGATGCTCGACATGGTACTTGAAAATATCTATAGATGAACAAGAGAGAATACAGTTTGGTTGAGGTGCTCAAACATACACATGTCCTGCATCATTTTATCATACTGTAGGTATCTTGAATTATAAAATAAATCACACAAGAGGTTCATTTTAAATCTTTGATGATTGTTCTGTAAGAAAATTTGCATTACTATTTATTTTTTGTTTTAGAAATTCTAGACAACATTTATTAATATTTTGTCAATTGTACCCTTATTCTCACGTGAATAAATGCACATAATTAACGAGAGAGAGAGAGAGAGAGAGAGAGAATTTTTAATAATAGATAATTGAATATACGGACTTTAATTGAATTTCTTAATTTGTAGGTTACTTAATCGTGTGTTACTTAATCTTGAAACTTGATCCGTTTTTAATTTTATACTCTTGCAGACAATGCTAATTAGAGCTTTTATTAATTTGGATTGTCATACTTACCGACATTTTGTTTGTTGGGAAAAAATCTTGCAGAGTTCGCATGCACTATGGGCACCCAGATGTATTTGACAGAATATTTCACATAACTCGTGGAGGGATTAGTAAAGCTTCACGTGTTATTAATATTAGTGAAGATATATATGCTGGTGAGTAAAGAATCGTCTCTGTAATCCATATTTATTTATGGATATTTTCTTGCTGGTTAGTTGTACAGCAGAATAAATAGTGTAACCAAGAGTATTAATCTGCAGTTTTTAGCTGGCAGCAGTTAGTACAGCTTTCAAATACTCCCTCCGTCCCAAATTATAAGCAAAAAAAAGCCCACTTTCTTTGTCCCAGATTATAAGCAAAAAAGACCAACTTTTATCATTTTTAATTATGTTGTTTCAAAAAATTATCTTTTCCAAAGGAAAATTAAATGCAAAGTGCATTCAGTTTGCTCTCTCTTTCATTTTCTCAATAACCAATAACCAATGAAAATTGTTTTTACATCTTCCTATAAAACTTATTTCATGGGTAAGACAAGAAACTATGTTGCAAACTACTATGTTTTAGTTTTCTTAATAAGTGTGATTTTTTTTTTTTGCTTATAATATGGGACGGAGGGAGTAGTTCTTAGTTAAGCCTTTCTGACAAGAATGTGGTGTAAGATAGAAAATGACTGATCATTATACTATTTTCAGGAGATAGATTTTATAAACCACATCGTCTAAAATTTGTACTATAAAATTCACTAGGATTGGGGCTTGTCTATTCTCGCCATCTGTCTAGGACCATGATTGTGCAATTTTTTACGATTAATCTTGTGAAATTGAGAAATAAATACATTGTGCAGGCTTCAACTCTACGTTGCGGCTTGGAAATGTCACACACCATGAATACATTCAGGTTGACTATTCAACTACACCATGGATACTTTCTTGTTTAAGCTCCATGTAATTTTTCAGTTGTTAATTGCTTTTACTTTCTTTAGGTTGGAAAAGGAAGGGATGTTGGTTTAAACCAGATTGCCCTCTTTGAAGGGAAAGTAGCAGGTGGTAATGGAGAGCAAGTGCTTAGCAGGGATATTTACAGGCTTGGACAACTGTTTGATTTCTTTAGAATGCTTTCTTTCTACTTCACGACTGTTGGTTATTATGTTTGTACCATGGTATAGTTCTTAAGCTCTCATTTCTTTCTTGGAAAACGTGGTGATGTTGACCATTTTTAGTTGTCCATTAACCTTTTCTTATTTCTTACAATGCAGATGACAGTCCTCACCGTATATATATTCCTATATGGAAGAGCATATCTGGTAAATTGTTTTGTTTGATTATCTGCTATGTTTCACCACTTTTTTCTGACTCTGAGTGGACTATTGTTTTCTTATTGTAGCTTATTTACAAAGGATATAATATCTTCCTAGTTATTGTAGTTATTCTTTCCTTTTACAACAATTTTTTGTTCAGCCCTCAATTAGAACTTTAGGAAGTTGAATTGAAACTACATTGGAGAGTGTTATTAATTTCCGTTTCTCCCTTGATAAGTAATGCTCAAGATTTTTAACATGTATTACTTTAAGCATGCACTGGCTTGTATGATAGGGGTCTTATTGCAAATATGGGACATTTCTCATTTAGTCACATTGTCAGTTTCATGAAACGTGATAGTTAGGTGACTAGTTTTTTTTTTTTCCATTGGGTTTACATATTGTATCCAGAGTCGTGTTGCATGCATGATTTCTAAAGGAAAATATTTTTGTTGAAAAATTCAGATATTTCCAAATCCATATTCTTTGGACTTTCATGATCTTGGTACCATTTTTTTGATGATCTGCTTTCTCTCAGGCGTTTTCTGGTCTTGATGAAGCTGTCTCAGAAAAGGCAAAACTATTGGGTAACACAGCACTTGATGCAGCCTTGAATGCACAATTTTTGGTGCAGATTGGTGTTTTTACTGCAGTACCAATGATAATGGGTTTTATACTTGAGTTAGGATTGCTGAAGGTTAGTCCATGTTGTCAGAGGCATTTTTTTTTTTTTTAATTAATCTCCGAATCTTGATTGGTTTCTCACTTTAATTGGTTTTGTTTTATTAGTATTAATACTACCAGAAAGACGGACACTAATGTGCCCGTCTGTTCGCTTTTCTATTATGCTTAATTGTATATCCATTTTACTGCATTTGGTTACTTATAACTTTTCAGGCTTATACCACAATCATATATAATTTTGGCAATTAAGATCAAAATAAGCTCCCTTTTACAGGGCCTGATATTGTTACTATTATAGTGGGTTGTTCATATAGTAGTGGATTTAACTGGTTTCTTTAATTAAAAGATTTAAAAAATATTATTAAAAGAATTTTTTTTATAAATACAATAGTTTAAATGAAGGTTGTGCTTAGAAGAAATAGTATTACACTAAAACTAAGTATTCCCTTTATATATAGGTATAGATAAAAATAAGAATATTAAATGTTAAGGTATTGCAAAACATTATTACCTACCCAGGAAGCCTGGATAGTTAAAAGATGCTAAAGTATCTATTTGGCCCATATTTGATACAGCTATGCATATGATATGTCCAAATATGTATTCATCATTTATTTACTTTTTTTTTTTTCAAGAAAAAATATCGGATACAGTTTTGACATGGCTTCATTATTCCTAAATATGTTTGGATATGGCTAGAATGCCAGCCAAACATCAAAACCATAACACAATAAGAACATCATTAAAATAATAAAACTTGACAAAGAAGATGGTGAGAGAAGAATAATGCGATGCTACGGGAAGGACGAAGGTGCACAAGAAGAATAAATGAAGAAATCGTGGAGAAAGATGAGACGGAAGAAAAAAACGAAGATGACGGAAGAAGAAAACGCGGCCAGGAAGAAAAAATTGACAGGCGGTAGCTAGCTTTTTTTGTACGTTGTTAATATTGTTTATGGGGAGGTTCGGGTTGTCTAATAAGCTGCGTCCTGGGCTTGTTTAATAAGTCCATTTGTTGCTTTCTCCAAACCAATAACAATTTAAATGTTTAAAATTTGCGCTTATAATAAAGAAATTTAAAAAATGCAACAAAAAAAAAAAAAAAACTCAATTGCGGTTTACAACTTAGTATCATGGAGTAAAATGGAAATACAGTACCACTGCGCCACAATGTTTCTTATGCTAGATGGGATTACTTTTGTAGTTAAAAGCAAAAAAAAGTGATTCCTTATTCATAAAAAAAAAAAAGAATCAGTTCTGGATCTATGTAAGCTTTTTTTTAGACAAAAAATTTTTGTTTAATATATTTATCCGTACCCATATCCTGAATTTTAAAATTTTCCTACATGTATAAATTATATTCAGTTTCGTACTTTCACCCATCCTTCCTTTTTTCTTTCCTCCTTAATCCCAATCCTATATCTTCAACCTAGATATTCAGTTCTTTGTGGCCTTAAATATTGTCTATATTCTGTGAAAATGTTTGCAGGCTGTTTTCAGTTTCATCACAATGCAACTTCAGTTGTGTTCTGTCTTCTTCACATTCTCTTTGGGAACTAAAACTCATTATTTTGGGCGTACTGTTCTCCACGGAGGTGCCAAAGTATGTCTATTTTATTATTTTATTTTTTTTGAAGGAATTATTATTAGTATTATTATTATTATTATTATGTTCTGCTAAAAAAAACCTTTAATATGTTTGACGTTTCACCATAGTACCGAGCAACTGGTAGAGGGTTCGTTGTCCGTCACATAAAATTTGCTGAAAATTATAGACTATATTCTCGAAGCCACTTCGTCAAAGCGTGAGTCAAATTTATAGTTTATTTATAATTTATTTTATTTTTGTTTTGGCTAATGTTGAAAGAAATCCAGTTACATTGATGATATTATATCTGTGTAATGCAACAGGCTTGAAGTCGCCCTGCTTCTTATAGTTTACATTGCGTATGGATTTGCACAGGGAGGTGCTGTGACATATGTTTTGCTAACTCTTAGCAGTTGGTTCCTTGTCATTTCTTGGCTTTTTGCACCATACATTTTCAACCCTTCTGGTTTCGAGTGGCAAAAGTAAGTTGCTCGGTGTTTTAATTACTTGGTGCTATAAATAATGTAAATACGGTAATTAATTATAGTTGTTCAGTCACACAGAAATATACTTAATAATAAGGTAACATTAATTTTTTATCTATTGTGATTCAATATTTTAGAACAAGGTAGGCTTTGAGCTAGTTTATTTATGGGTATTAAATTAAATGGACAACAGGGGACGAAGCTCAAAGTCCAAAATAAGTTTGTGCAGGGGACACTAGTTTGGCCAAATGCCTTGACATTTGGTTTTCGATCCATTAGTAAATTTGATCCATTTTTCATTGTTTTGAGAGATGTTGAATTCATTATAACTTATTTTATGTGAGCAAGTGTGTAAGTTTATGATGAATTCTCACACAGGACTGTGGAAGATTTTGATGATTGGACAAGTTGGCTCCTTTACAAAGGAGGAGTAGGAGTGAAAGGAGAAAATAGTTGGGAGTCTTGGTGGCTGGAAGAACAGGTAACATTAATGTTTCACTTGATTGTTTGTGTAATTTTCTGGTCAAGATACATCATTGCTCTTTTTTGCTGTTAACCCTCCGGTTCCTTGGGGAAGGGGCCCTAGTGATCCAGAGTTCGGCCGGGAGGTAAGTAAATCCTGGCCAAGAATTGTTCCACACAGGAATCGAATCGAGTTCTCCCAAACGATTCGTCCTTTGGTGGAGCTCATTAACTACTTGAGCCCCGATCACTTGGTTTTTATCAATAATATTCCAATCTAAAAATCCCATAACTTCAACAACATGGACCCGTTTAGTTTTTGACTTTTGATAACTATAGGTGTGAACCCAAGGTATGCTTGTGCTCATATAGGTGTGAACCCAAGGTATACTTGAGCTCATATACTTTTATCTTGGTTACAGAGGTGCTTACGAAACATATCCAAGAAACCGTGCATCCTTTTTTTGATGGATATAGTCACACATTTTATAAATAACAAAAACTAAATACTAATAACCCAATCAACATCTATATTCTATAGCCTTCATATTGATGCTTCCTCTATTAGTATCTAATGACAATTACTCTTTCTGTAGATGCATATCCAAACTTTGAGGGGTCGTATCTTTGAGACGATTTTGAGTGCAAGGTTCTTCTTGTTTCAATATGGTGTTGTGTATAAGCTACATCTTACTGGAGATGATACATCACTTGCGGTAAACATTTCGTCTCGCTCTATGTATTTGATACTTATCATGTATAGTCCTAACAAAAAAACATAATACAAAATTACTGCTTTGGCTCTGTAAATTATACATCATACTCGTGTGAAATGGCTTGGGGCTTCTTTAATATTTCATTAACACAGTACATACTCAATTCTTTAGTTTATAGGTTCTGACTATTTTCTGTTCTGTAGATATATGGATTCTCGTGGGTTGTATTGGTTGGATTTGTCTTGATATTTAAGGTTTGATTTTTTCCTGATAATTTTATATATTTTTTTTGTATTTTCTCTTTTATGTAAAGCATTTTTTCCGTTTATTTACTTCCATCATCAGCTATCTTAATTATTTTTCCCCTTTAAGCTTTTTGACACCACCTGTTCATTAGGTTTATGATATTTCTTTGCTTTGCAGATCTTTACTTACAGCCCAAAAAAATCGGCCGATTTTCAGCTTGTGTTAAGATTTTTACAGGGAGTTGTATCTATAGGCCTTGTTGCAGCTGTGTGTCTTGTTGTTGCTTTTACTCCACTTTCAATACCTGACCTTTTCGCGAGCATCCTTGCTTTTATCCCTACTGGATGGGGAATATTATCTGTAAGTTTGACATTTCGTTTATTTTTGCGCGGGTTTTCTCGATTTGAATCTATCTGGAGATCATGTCAGACAGCATGTAGCACATAGCAAATAATCATCAGCAAGCAAGTTTCCTAGTTTTTTTGGAACCTCTGAATCACGGTCTGTTGAGAATTGTCCTGCATTATATACCAGTTCATTTGTCAAGGAAAATAAGTGTGCACCATAGAAATTTCCTTCGGCAATACATTATTTATAGAGCCTTTTGATAAAGTATGTTGCTCTAAGGGATGGTATTATCATATCTTCCCGGTTAACTTAGAGAATAAAAATGCTATGGCTATAATGACTTGTTTTCTAGATGTCTAAAAAGATAAAATAAGTTGATAAATTATACATACTCTTTAATATTTGGATTGGCCTTAACTCTACCCGACAAAACCGGTTTTTAAAGTGAGGAAGGCCTCTCACTTATAAACATATTTTCAAGTCATATCTCATCTGATATGAGACTGTCAAAACATCCCCCCACACCTAGGACTCCACGTGCGTTATCGAGTTGGTTGATAGACACTCTTTAGACCATATCTCTTTCAACATGGGGCTCTCAACGAGTATATGTAGAATCATTGTACTGTTTCTGCCATTTGTCTGAATAGAGTTGGTTTATGTAAAACCAACTCTTTTTATTGAATGTCAATGCTGGCACTTGAAATTACCACTTGGATCATTTTATATAATTTTGTACTCTTTTGCAGTTGGCAATTACATGGAAGGGTATTATGAAGAGTCTTGGCCTCTGGGAATCTGTCCGTGAGTTTGCTAGAATGTATGATGCTGGAATGGGTATGATTATTTTTTCACCAATAGCATTTTTATCATGGTTTCCGTTCATTTCCACTTTCCAGTCTCGGCTTCTATTTAATCAAGCCTTCAGCCGTGGTCTTGAAATCTCCCTCATCCTTTCTGGAAACAAAGCTAACGTTGAGACATAAATCTCCCTCTTGTAAATGAGGTGTATATTTTTTGTAGTATAGTGCTAACGTGCTTGTACATTTAATGTAAAAGAGAAACAAAGATTCTTTTTTTTAAATAGGTATGTTGGTTTCGCATGGCTTAGCAGTTCAGTTCCGCCATTTTGTATTTTGTATTGATTATATTGTGGTCATGGTTACCTTCAACGATAGTGATACATGCGAGTCATACCCTCGATTCAATACAACTTTTGTATATCTATATTTAACATTTTTTTATACAAATGTTGCCTAAACTTATTTATTTAATTATAATCATCTTGAATCTAAACAAATAAATCATCTTGAATCTCAAATTTTATGATTTTTTTTTTTTTGTATTCAATAAAATGGACATAAATTTCATCTTGAATCTAAAAAATAAATCATCTTGAATCTCAAATTTTATGTTGTATTGAAGTAACTGCTGATGTTTTAAATGTAATTTTGTATTAATTTTGATTTTGTAATTATATTTGTTTTTTTAAGAGGGTAATTTTATGTTTTTTTTATTAAATATATAATTATGAGTTAAATCGAAACAATATATTTTTAGATGGTTTTTTACTTCAACAAAATTGTCACAGGGATAGCCAAGTGAGATCTTGCTTATAATACTTAAGTTCAGTTTCTTTTGGACACAAAATTTAGTATAAGTATTAACTTTATGTAAAAGCAATTTATTCCCTTTTAATCGAATTCAAATTTGAAAAGTTAGAACGAATTAAAAATAATCAAACTCTTTTTTGAGAGGAAAAATGATCAAACTTGGAAATCACATTTGTGAAAGAATAATTTGTTATAACGATTACATGTATCCAAGTGTGACAGGTCCTTATGCGTTCAAGCATGAATCCAATTTGTTATATAAACTCTTTTTGTAGGTTTAAAATGTTGCATACAATTTAAGAATTTTACTAATATACTGTAATAGTACTCAATTGAATTGGATCCCCCGATTGAATTTTGCATTTTGCAGATTATGTAAGCCTTGTTCTTTAAAACAGTGAATTTTCATCATACTTCAATGTGATAAAAATAATATTTTGTCAAAAAAAATAAATAATAATTTGTTCTTATAATGCAAGTTCCTCCATAGGAGATGATTTAAATCTTTTTAGTTTGTTCCCAACAATCAATTGGTTCAGGTGGAGATTTGGGTCCCTTAAACAAATGGTAGATGATTTGATCCATGACTCTAGCATATGGAAAGAATATGGAGAACTTCGACGAAGATTAGTCACGGCTAAACGGATGTGAAGCTTCATGACAAAAATATTGTAGCCCATAAAAAAAAAAACAAATTAACGTTCTAGCGGTGTTACTTCACCTTTTAATGCCTGTACCGATTATTGCTTGAAATAAGAGGAACATCCAAACGTTGTACCTTTAAAACCAATTAGGTTAGAAGGTGTGACTGTAAGTTAACATATGCACGTTCATTACTTGAAATAAGAGGAACATGGTATCTAGGCATTAATCGTATGATCTTGGCTATTTAAGTTTATGGTATCTATATGGTCTGGACTTACTAAGAAAATTTAGTTGGATCTCTGTACTTGTTTATATGTTTATCTTTTGTCACCGTTCTTTGTTATGTTTATTCGATTTTATTTTTCTCAATCTGTACTTGAATCTAACACTGAATTTGAAAAGCTGAAAAAGAAATTAAAATTCATAGCCACCCCTTACTGAAAAACTGAGATATATACCTTGCTTGACAAACTGCAGTTTTCAGTTGGGTGATTAGCCTATTACACATTTTAAAACCTACCAAGAGTACATAAGGATATCAAACTCCTGGGATATTGGTCTCATACCAAAGTATAAATTCTCTCCATTTTTCAAAAGAAATTGAAAGACATTTTCTTTTTGGTAAAGAAAATAAAAGACTTTATCACTGTAGTTTAAGATTTATAAAGACACGTTTTAAGAACTTGTGGCAAAATTAGACTTTCATGTATCCATGACAATGATAATAAAACTAATCATTTTGAGAAACAAAGATGATACCTACTCCTTATACCATTTGTTCCGTAAGTTTGATATCAGTGCTTCAAGGAAGTTTGGAGGTTTAAGATCCCTCTTTTGCAACAGTGCTATAGCTATTGACTTGGTGGTTTTCGTTGACTATAGCTACAGTGCTATAAGCTTAAGCAACTTAAGTAAAAGAAATATCGCTGCGAGGATTAGAGTACAGGTGCCTCATAGGATACCTAAGTGTTGTGTCTTGTGTAAAGCATGCTATTACTATTATGGTCGATCAAATATTGGTTATGGGTTTTATATGTTGTCTAGTGACTTTTATTACAATTATGCTATTACCTTAAATTCAATTGTTTTTATTTATTTTTTATTTTAAAAAATCTACCGGTGAAACTCACACAAAACACAAAGAAGTAGAAGTTACAAATATGAACCTGCACCCTATCATATCAAATTTTCCTACGATCCTTTATCATCCTACTTTGTAGGTACGGGACACTTTTTTTTTTTTTTTGAACAAACTTACGGGTCACTTAAAATCAATAGTTTTAATAATTTGTCTGTAGGAATTGAAATGGATGCGGAAAAAAAATCATATATTTCATTAATATCAAGGATGATACTTATTTCGTGTTCAGTAAGTCATGTATAACTTGTTTAGTTTACTTGAAACAAACACAGCTGATTTTTTTAAAAATCTCTTAACAGGCTACAAATTTGACCATTGATTGAGCAGTTCTTTTGTCGCAACTAAAGTTCAACATTTCATTGGCAACCATAATACATAAACAAGAAAATACATATTCACAAAAATTTCACACCAGCACAACTATAATCCAATACTAATCCAAGAGAGGTAACAAACCGGAACCAACAGATAATCTACAACTGCTGAGGTGATATGTCTTGATATATATTATATATAGCTATTCCGCAAAAAGCTTGTGCCACATCAGGCATAACCAGTGAAGTTAAATAAAGTAATCATGTTAAAGATGAAAATCACAAAATATGGATGGTATACATGCTCAAAACCATAAGATCCTTGATAGAAAATGTTTTAATCCTCAAAGCTATCAAATTGTTGCATCACTAGCTCCTGCACTTCCAGCCTCCTCAATACTAGCCGAGTTTGTGTGAGAGGATTGTTGATAACGTCCAGGCATAGTTGGGGGCGGTAGGTTTATCGGGTGGTCATACTTACAAGCTGGTCCAAATTTGCAAATTCCATACCGGCTGTAATGAGTGCACACATTCTGGCCCTGAATTTCACGAGATATTAAATGTTAGATCAAAGAAACTGGTAACATGTACATTAGGGTTTTTGGATCAGTTTCGTACATTAGGGCTGAGTTTTTTTTT
The DNA here is from genome assembly GCF_003473485.1 of Medicago truncatula. NCBI lineage: Eukaryota > Viridiplantae > Streptophyta > Magnoliopsida > Fabales > Fabaceae > Medicago > Medicago truncatula. Next base: position 37,694,627 of record NC_053044.1, read on the forward strand.
TGGTATATAATCATCGGTGAATTGGGGGGAGGGAGTAAAAGATATCAGAGTCATATAACTTACAGGTCTCAAAGGCAGACCCTTGTCACTTAGGTTGCATGGAGGTAATTTTGTAATCCGATTCTTTGGATGATGAAATTTGCAATGGGATTTAAATTTGCAATCCCCAGTTTTTAAGAAGAAACTGCATTCGGGTTCGCCAGGTCTTTCTGGAAACTCTTCAACTGGTGTATGCTTATGACGGTGCATATAAGCATTCATTTCCATAGCTGGGTTGTTCACGGCATATGGTGAAGGTGGATGCATACTCCTCTCAGATAAATAGAAAGGTGCCTGTACAAAATACAAATTGGTCAAATTGCTGGAAAATGGCAAGGAAGAGAGGCCTGCCTCATAAGAATAATTAACTGACGGAAAGGAAGAGAGGCCTGCCTCATAAGAATGGCATGCAACAAAACAACAAATAATAGAGAGGTGTAGGAAATGAGCATGAAATTGAAAACATTATATGTTACACATCAAATTATCACTTGGATATTTCTAGCAAATGCCTTAAGTATATTACTTGCATTTAACGACTTATATGAAATGTAATTGATTACTTAAGAAATGTTTCTACTTTGAAGTTTTCATTTAAACTTCCAATTGTTGTTTCCTTCACCACTACCCTAAGGGCAATTACTAACAAATTCTTGTTACTAATCTATTTTACTTCTGAGCATGCATCCAAAGGTAATTAATCTGAAATGATGTGGTTGTGCAATAGAATGGATGTATATACTGGATCCACAAAAGAGAGCCTAAACAGAGAGAAAGAAAAAAAAGAGATCCTAAAAAGAGAGAGAAAAAAGTTTGACTTTTAAGTAACTGATGGGGAATATGTAAATCGCAATACTTAATACTCCCTCCGTTTCAAAATATAAGCAAATTTTACTTTTTAGGTTCATTCAATTAATGATGCATGTGATTCATAATATGGACCACATACATCATTAATTAAATGAATCTAAGAAGTAAAATTTGCTTATATTAAGAAACAGAGGGAGTACCTTACAGATCATGCCATAACTCAGTATTAACTATACAAACACACATTAAACTGAGCATTATTGACAACTGTGGACTAGGCCACAGGAAACATTGACATTGTATGATAGAAAATTGGCAAGTGATAAGTCATCATGTACCGATGGTATAAAAAAATGTACATTGTTACATAGTTATTAGCATCAAGTCTATCGATTTTACCTGATATCCATTCCAGTCAGAACTTCGGGGAGAAGCCCCTGGAGTCGGTGAAATTATGATTGGCACAAAAGGAGCAGTTTCATTGAATTTTCTGGTAGAAGACCATGGGGGTGTAGATGATTGTGACACGTCTTGCAATGAAGTAGTACTTCCATTACCATATCCTGCAGTGGAGTCATACCCTCCAACAGATGTAGGATCGGGATGATTAAACTTGCAGTTTGCTCCAAACTTACAAGAACCGGTGCGCATGTAATAAGGGCATTCTTTCTCACCCTAAAATGAAAAACAACACGGCTAAAATTTCAGGACAGGTATTCCAACAGCAGAAAAAGATAGCTGATAATGTACGCAAACAAACTTTCAGCATAGCTTGCTAAGTAAGGAAAAAAGCTTATACCAAACGAATAGGTAGGCCAAGGAAGTTAAGCTCTAAAACTTGATCTGCTGAAAATTTTCCTCTGGTGTGATCAAATTTACAATCCTTTCCAAACTTACAACCCCCAGATCTTGAATAATACTGTCATATCATAACATTTGGAAACAGAAAAAAAAATGTTATAATCTAAATAATAGCAGGACAAGTTTAAGAAATGGCTCAGGAAAGAGGATAAACATACACATCGTATCCAAGCATGCTACGTCTAAAAATTGTTCAAGAGATCCAACATTTTTCAATATAACAAAGCTAGGCCAGGATACAACAAAAGTTTTTTTCCCATTATGCCAGCAGTAATTGATCAAATAATTCTAGCATAAATAATTTTTCTAATATAATTTACTCGGTCAAAATCAAGCATAGGTAGTGTTGTCAATCACGGAAAATAGTGGTTTTTTAAAATTCTGTTACGCTACATTGCTACAGTGCCGCTATAGTCTCTATTTGACAACACTTTGTACTGATAGTGTATCATGAAAGAATAGTGATTCGTTCAAATTCCACTATGCTATAACATTCGCTGTATGACAATACTGAGCAAGGAATGAAGAATATAAAATACATGTACACCTCCTAGAGTTAACCTTGCACAATTTCCCATGGAAAATCCCATGGGCAGGGGAATTTGCATTTTAATAACTATATGCAATCGACGCACAAGCCATAGTCAAGGCATTATTAAATCTAAAGTTTTCAACAGAATATAACACCATAATTTTGAAAATACCTTGCATTCTGTCTGGCTTGATCTTTCCTCCAATTCATCTCTTTCTCCTGCCCTCTCTCTAAAAACCTACATTTAGTTTTAAATAAAAGTCAATTAAATCATGAAAACACGGAAGCAGCTTTTAAGAAGTGAACATGTTTGCATAAGTGAAATTTATGCTTCTCTTTCAATACTTAATAATACATAAATGAAGGCATTAGTATTAAACATTCAATGCAACCACACATAACATAATAATAATAATGAGTAAGAGTGTACTAGAAAGAGGAACATAAGAGAGTGATACCTGGTTTCTTCTCCCAAGAGGGTGATTAAACTTGCAATTGAATCCAAATTTGCAAGTTCCAGTCTTGAGATAAAAAGAACAGTCTTCAGCTTCAGGCCTCAATGGATACTGTTCAGCTCCACCATTGCTTCTTTCATCAACATCTCCACTCACCTCATTCTCAATCCAATCACTCACCTCATTATCATCATTCCAACCATCATAATCACCATTCCAACCATCATCATCATCAACATCAACTTGATGAAACCCTTGTCCCTTCTCAGATACTGTGGCAGATGTTTCATCATCAACTTCAAAGTTTGAACCTTTATCATCAATTCCACCAACTTCATCAACATCAGTACTAACCTTCTCATTCACATTCTCATCATCATCATGACACCCTTGTCCCTTATCAGATTCTAGAACAGCAACTTCATGACCAACTTCAAAGTTTGAACCTTTTTCCTCAATTACATCCTCATCTTTCAAATCCAACTTGTTCTGAAGCTCATCATCAAGCTGGGCCAATTGATTGAGATCTGATGGTTCAGGAGGATGATGGTTGGAAACAGGGGAAATATGTTGAACATGAGAAGAAATCAAATGTGATTGAGATTGTTGAGACGGTTCCATTGGTGATGGAATCCCTCCACATTTCAAAAAGAAACCCTAATAGTTGAAATTTGATAGATTTTTGAAATGAAAGAAAGAACAAGAACAAGTGTGAAATCAAACTTGTGTTACATAACATACATTGTAGTTGGTTTGGTTGTACTAATTTTATGTTTAATTAATTAATGTGATGATGTGGATTGTTGTGATGGCATGGCAGGGTGCTACGTGTGTTTATACGATGTAAAGTTTATGTAGCCGTATACCACCGCCGTTCACCTTCAACATTTGGAGTGTCGATAATTAAATTGAGAAATGATATTTGTACAATTATTTTGATACAACTTTTATATAATTTTCTCTTTCATATTCATATTATGTTTTTATTCTCTCTCTTCATTTTTCTCTCTCTATTGTTTTTAATCAATGAGAAGAGAGAAAAACAAAGTTGTCTCAAAAATTGTATTAAAATAATTGTCAAAATATCACTACTCAATTAAATTTCATCAACTTTATTTTGATTAAAATATGTCTGAATATACATTTGTTTAAAGTGAATACATTCATTTATCCGAACTACTCACTTTTAAAATTGAAAATTGTTGTTGACACATATGAGAAGGCTGAGAAATACTAGTAAAAGATGTAAATGCCCATGCAGCAGTTAATTGTCGAGGAATTTAAAAACCAATTGCAGTTAACTGCCGAGGAAAACTTCGACAGTTAATTACCGAACCGGACTTCTACGGTTAACTGCCACAAAAATTGAACATTAATTACATGTTTAATTGATTTAATTGTAACAATAAATTGAAATAACAAAATAATAAACTCAATTAATACATTTAATTTGAAAAGTCTAATTGTAACTGCTACGGTACATTTTTATAAGTTTTTAATGTTGTCTTTCTTTTTTAAAGAAAAGTTTTGAATAATATATAATTGTATCATAAATTGAAATAACAAAATAATAAATTCAATTAATATATTTAATTTGAAAAATCTAATTGTGACTACCACGGTACATTTTTAAAATTAATTTTGAATAATATTTTTCTTTTTTGAAAGAAAAGTTTGAATAATGTTTAATTGTAACATAAATTGAAATAACAAAATAATAAATTCAATTAATATATTTAATTTCAAAAGTCAAAAATTTTAGTTATATATTTATACGAAGTAAATTACAAAAAAAAAATATAAAATCCAAGAAGATCATTACCTATCAATGTCTTTATTACTCATATTAGCAAAAATAAAATGTCATTAATACTGCATTTTTGTAAACAAAAGAAAATGAATGAGTTGTAGTCAACGTCTTTAAAACTAATTCATCTCATTATTTTCGGTAATTAAATCAATTAAAAATGCAAAGGTTATAACAAAAAATACACCACCAAAAACAAAAGTAACCGTTCCACAAAAATCAATCATTCATTAATGTAAATTATTGCATTTTCCCTTTATATTAATAAACGTGAATAGCCTTTAAACACAATTAATTTGGCAGTCACAATTTCCTCGGCAGTTAACTATCGCAGGGGCATTTACGTCTTTTACTGGTGTTTCTAAGCCTTCTCATATGTGTCAACATCAATTTTCTTTAAAATTTAGTGTAAATTTGGTCAAAAAAAAAGTTTATTAAGTAAATAGTTATTTTTATCCTTGAATATGTAACGAGTAACAACGAGTTTTTTAATGTATAAAAAATTTTAAAATAGTTTTTGATCGTGAACTTCATTAGTCAAACTTGTTTATTTATTTTTGGATTTATTTGAAGAGAAATGATTTCAAGGTCCAAAAATTATCTAATTTCTAATTGTTTTTATTTAATTTTTTTTGTTGAGTTTTGTTAATTTTTAATGAATGATGTTAATCTCTATCTCTATCTCTATCTCTATCTCTATCTCTATCTCTATATACATGTATTCTAAATTACACTTTGCTTACATGTCATCTCACAAATGCCCCCTTTTCTAACTTATATTCTATAAGCATTCACCATGTGGCTCTCTCTTTTCTTTCTTTTTTCCTTTTTTCATTTATTTACTAAATGTTTACATATATTCATTCTTATATTTATTATGTAACTTTTGTAACTTCCCTCCCACTATCCATTCTTATTCTTACGTCTATTCTACTACATGTAGCTCTTTTCTTCTTCAATTTTTTCATCTACCAGTTACAAATTTATTGACTATAATTTATTATATAACGTCCATTTAATTTGAGGAAAATAGTGCTAACTCATTCCTTTAAAAAAAAAATAGTATAAAAAGGTGAAGAGATGGATCCCTTTTTACTGTGTAACCTTTTCAGAGTTCAACCTTTTAAAATTCTTCATAGCCTTCCAATTCAACAATAGTATAAAAAAGTCGGATGAGTTAAAATATATATGTGCCTTATATACAACCTTTGTGTATTTAGGCGTGTGAAATTTCAGTCGGAGAGTATTATATTTATTGTATAAGAAGAAGAATGTATTTATCTCAAACATTTGTGGTCTCATCGTAAACTTTTTTTCTCTTCAAATTCAACAGGTGAGACAATTGCAGTGCATAGTTTATATTTTTAATTTTAGAACCCAGCTGTTCATACTTGATACAAAAATGTTGCCTTTGCTTCCAATATCTTTCTCCTATGTGGTGTAATTAGTATTTTATATATTGTGTATTTTATATGTTGACTAAAAATCTATTCATAATATACTAGATAAAAAATCGCACACAAAAACTTTGTGAATATAGACAATATACTAGATAAAAAAACTATTCATAATATAAACATGAGGCTCATTTGTTTCTCTAGAAACAAGTGTCAAGGTTGATTTTTATTTATGTCCACCACCTCTGCACGGTTTATGATATGATAATATCATGAAAGCATGCTTGAGTATATTATTAATGGCCAACACAATTAGTGAAATCGGAGCTTGATTTTGTATCTACTGATTAGTATTTAAATTTTTTACTACCATTACCTACCTGCTACTATGGGAAAGAATTCAATTCGTCCATGTATGAAAGAAGACACTGCACGAACATGAAGGACAAAAGATATACCATCAAAACGACACATGGTAGCGTACCTAAAGAATGTAGTAATATATGTTTATGGTTGATTTATAAAAAAGATGTAAAGGTTAATTATTTTTTTATCCTGCCCAAATAATTTGATACAAAAATTATTTGGATTCCACAAAAATAAATTACATGGGATAACAGGAGAAAGCTTAATGACTTTGATAATGCCTTTAAATGAAAAATTAGATGGTGCTTGAATACGAATAAGTGTTGCTATAGCTTACTATGTCAATCAATGTTTATATAAATTATTATTTAGATAAAACTAAGATTCATATAACAAGCTAAGAATGTGTAGCTGGTATATGAATCGAATAAGACATGATTTCTTAGGTTACATGTTTTAAAAATAAAATAGCTATAAAAACGATGATATATAAAGATCTAAATTCGAATTCAGAATCTCTAATTTTTCTTAGCCAACATTACTTCTATAACATACGAACTCTAAATTATTATTATATTTTAGTCAACATGTATTCTCTTTAATTGAGTGGTACGAGCATGACTTCATAACCTGAATAAATATGGTTTAAATTCATGAGACTATTTAAAATATTGTCAGTGTCATTGTTATCAAAATTATAGTTCCAGTGTTCCCCTATAGTTTAAAAATAATCTATACATTCACAAAAACAAACCAACATTCTTTTTTGTCTCTTGGATCCTTAGATCTGTCTTTAGTTAGTATTTTTATTCCTTTGTTAATTTAGTCTATAAAATTTATAAGTTTTTTAGGATGTGTTTGTAAATTTGTATCCATTTTTTTTGGTGTATCCATTTGAAACAGTCATAAAAATTAAGTAGATAGATATCATATGCTTTAATTTCTTTTTAAAAAACTATCCTTTTTTTTTTTCAATATAGCAAATATTCGACAATTTCAATAGTATTTTTTTAAAAGAAAATGCAAACGAGTGTTTTTAAAGTATGTGTTAAAAAGTCTAAAGAATTTTTTTTTTTGAAAATGATGCTTTCAACACATTAAACGTTTAAAAAGTAACAATTTTTACATGAAATTTATAGATTATTTCTAATTTTAAATCATTGACGAAGCCCTTTTTTAAAATAAAAAATTAATTCAATATTATACAAATATTATGGTCAAACCCGTGCAACGCACGGGTTATATACCTAGTATTTTAGTATTTTGATGTACTAGTATCCACGAGTGCTAAAGCCACAAGGACGCCGTGTCACTAAAACTCGCTTTTTTTTTTTTTTTCAATACTAAAATAATTTTTTTTTTCTAAAACAAAATGAAATTAAAATAGTATTTAGAGAGTGTGTTGTGTGTGTATGTTTAACACTCATCTCTATTTTCTCTAAAAAAAAATACATTCATTTCTACTCTCTCTGTTTCCATTTTTTTATCATTGTTTTAATCCAACAATTGAGATATACAATAAAAATAAATGTTTTGTCAATCATTTTTTAATTCCATGCATTGTCCATACCAACTGATTTAAGCTTACGATGACAGATCTTACTCTATTTCTAAAAGTACATACATTAAGTTTTTGAATTTTGTTTTTTTAAAAAAATACTTTTTTTTCTTTTGCATATCCGGTGATAATATTTTAAATTTTAAAATTTGGATTGACATTTATGGATTGGCCTTATACCTATAGTTTTCAAGGGAAATGGGATGTCATAATCTAAAATTTAGTTGAAAGTAGGTAAAAACTATGAATGATTGTCGCAGCCAAAAGATCGAATTTGAATTTTTCTGATTGAAAATTTAATCTAAGATAATTTTACTTTTAGTTTAGAAATTTAGGATCCCAACTAGGTCTAACCTGTTTAGGCGCGGTGTCCCCCTTCCAGAGAGAGATTTTGGGTGTGTCTCATGTGCTGCACCATCTGAGTCCACGTCGCATCTTTTTCTTTCCTATCCTACTGTCCTTCCGGTTTGGTATCAGGTAGTTAGGTGGTTAGGTTGGGAGTTTGTGATCCCCCTTGGTCTTGCACGGCAATTCCACGCCTTTACGAGCTTAGGAGGGGGAACAGAGTTAGATTAGGTCTATTTCTAGTTTGCCATGATGTTATATGGACCATTTGGACGTCCCAAAACGACCTTATTTTCTCTGGTGGCGCTCTCCGTGAGGAACCTGTTGTGGATAGAGTGAAACTCTTAGCTTGGAAGTGGTTCATGGCTAAGTGCCATGCTAGTTCATGCACTTATCACGAGTGTGAGGTGCAGCCCGTCCTGTGTTGGCACCGATAGGGTTTTGGTGGTGGCTTTCCTTGGATCGCTTGGGGGTTTGGGTGGGGGCTTCTGTCTCCTCCCTTCTGTCCAGCTTTTGGGGTTGTTTCTCTACTTTTTTGTTTCTGATCCGGCATGTGTTTTGGCGGGTGGTTGTTGCTTTCTTTGTCTTTTTTTTTTGGTACGGTGTGGGTGTGGCCCTTGGGGTTTGTCCGGGGGGTTAGTTTTTTGGTGCTTTTCGGGAGCAATGTCGGATGACTCCTTAGGTGTATCTGTACAGTTTGTATATATATATATATATATATATATATATATATATATATATATATATATATATATATATATATATATATATATATATATTTGCCATTAAAAAAGTTAGAAATATAGGCTTTACTAATTTTAAATTTAAAAAAAATCAGTATTAGATAAATCATTATGTGTGCTTTATGTCATTTTTAGTTCAATATATTCTTCATAATTCATGTTATTTTAACGGTCAATGTTAGTTGTTAGTTTTTGTTAGAAAGTTTGCGGGTGGAATTTTTTTTTTGAAGAAGTTAAATTAACCCACCTAACCGGGAAAATCAAACCTGAAACCTCAAAGAGGAGCTTTGCGGGTGGAAATTGAAACCAACATCTTGTATCTCTAAATCTTTAAGTCCCACTATGACCAAAACATCTTATATTTCTCATGTTTCATACGTATATTAAAGATTATTTGTTACAACTACTTCAAACTGATATGTATCATGTAATAAAAAAAAAACCTGATATGTATCCTTCTTCATGCATTAAAGATTTATCTTGAAATATTACATGTCATGTGAAAATAAATATTATATATGTTAAAATTTCAAAAGAAAAAAGAGAATGAGAAGTAAAAAAAAAAGACGGTCAGAATCTAATTTATATAAGAAAATGCTAACTTATGTTTTTAGGATATAAGTTAAGAAAACAAATGTAAAAGTTTTTTTTAAAAATTATGTATTCAATGTCCTACAAGTTACAAAAGTTACATTTTCAAAATTATTTTTTATTTTCATTTTAAACTCTTTCACTTCTGCCTTTAAAGCACAAGTTAGCACGACCCTTTATATAAATAGGATTATCCCCTCTTTGTCGTGGTCAATTTAGCAATGTTCACAATATAAGTGAAAATGACCATCGATAGTTAAAAAAAATAAATTAAGTAGTGGTGGGTGAAACATGTTAAGATGTGTTTTTAACTAGTTTTTACACTTGTGTAATGCACGAGGAGAAATATGCATTTATATGATACATATACAAAAATAATTATTGGTTTATATTTGGAAAATTACAAAAACATTTGAACATTGAACCAGGACATAGTCGAATATTTTTACAAGCAGAATTTGAGTAGTACCACAATTTTCGTTGTGTTTTTTTTTTGTCAGTATGCTTATTGAGCATTTAATGGTGAACACTAAAATTAATTCCAACAGTTAATAATTTCCATCTATATTGATTCACTAGTTAAATAGTTCCAATATTATACAACAAAGAAATAATAAACATTAAAAATAAAAATATTCTTCAAAATGATCCCCGTTGTTTTGAAAAAGATAGCATTGAAAGTAAAATGGGAAGCACAAAAAGGTTGGTGCTTAACACAAGTCTGAAGTCCCACAACGAAAGGTTGAAGAATTCTATTCCTTTTAAAAGGAACTTTTTTTAACATGCTTTAGTGAAAATGAGCTTACAACATAATATTAGCGCACAACTATTTTATTCTATCAACATAATGGCGTTTTCAATAAACCAAAAAAAAAACATTGATTCATTAGTGAAAATTATGAACTGGGGAATGCATTGCAATAATATCATCACAATTCACAAAAAGTAAAAGCTGGAATAGCATTTGCATGCAATGTGATATGAACAGGTTGAGAATTAAGCATTTGCTTTAATTGTAATGAAACAATGGGTTGAAGACCCAAAGCAAACAGAATTAATAGTTTTTACAAATGACAATTGCAGACATATCCTAAAATGTTAGTCCTAGCTTTGGTCAATTAAGCAATGGAATCATAAATTCTAAAAACATGTTAAGTAACAACAACATCTATTGCACTTTCTATTGACGAATCTTCTTCGCTAAATGACCAGTCTTTCGCTTATGACGACTGAAATCAGACACAAATCTGAATGTTTGACCACAACCTGGCTCGGCACATGCATAAGGTCGTGCACCGGTGTGAACTCGAATATGCTCGGTTCGAGCCCATGCCCACTTGAAAGACATCTTGCAACCCTTCCAGGGGCACTTCAGAGGACGGTCATCTTCATGAACTCGCCGGTGCTGCACCAGATATTTGTGCGAGAAAAACTTTTTTCCGCAACCTTTTACTGGACAGATGTTTCTCTTATGATGCACCAACTCGTCTTTTGACTCAAAACTCATGGTGCATCCCTCAATGTCACACTGATATTCTGCTTCCTCGTCCTCTGATTTGGGATTGCAAGCTGAAACCTTTGCAGCTGCAACACCATTTGCCCTTTTCCTTTTGGTTTCCCTGTCTTTTGATTTTACTTCAGACTCCTGAGCTTTTAAGACTCTCTTTCTAAGGCGTGTACTAGGTCCACCTTCTTCGTCCTCTTCCATATCTATACTAGGCTCTCTGGAGTTGTCAGAAAGATTACTCCGCAAATGAGACGGCTGCTTTACTTGCTTGGCATTCTTCTGAGCTCCTCGTTTCACTGGCTGAGGTGTCTGGTTTTTCATTTGGAGAGTTTTGGATTGTTTCATCTGTTTAAGTGTCTTTCGTTTGGATTGTTTACTTGGAAGAGTTCTCTTGCGCTGCTGAAGAGAATCATCTTCCATTTCGTTATCTAAAATCATATGATCTTCATCCTTGCATTTAGCTTTCTTCCTTTTAGGGTTTCTATGCAGCAGATGAGCATTATTGTCAGCTGAGTCATCGATATCTTCCTCATCAGTCTGTTTAATGTGCCTGCTCCTAGGATTTTTTCTCTGCTGCTTCTGAAAGTGATCATCCAGTTGATCATCAGACATTTCATTTTTCACTCTATCAATGCCTTTGTTCTTCCTTCTAGAAATACCTGTTTTATGCCTTTGATAGGAAACCTCCAATTGGTCGTCAGACATTACATCTTCCTCTGCTACACATTTGGCTTGCCTGACTTTAACTGCCCTTCTTTGGTACTTGCGACGATAGACATTTGTTTGATCGTCTGACACAGCATCCTCATTGGCAAGGTTTCTGGCTTTCCTACTTTTAGGATTACCCCGTTGCTGCTTCAGCTTGTTCAGCTCCAGTTGGTCATCTGATATCACTGAATCTTTTTCAGCAAGGTATTTGCCTTGCCAGCTTTTAGCAATTCTCTTTTTCTGCTTCTGACAACCACTCTCCATTTGGTCATCAGAAATTGCATCTTCACCAATATAGTCGGCATGCTTGCTTCTGGAAGTCTTTCTGTGCAACGGAAGAGAACCAACATCCAAAGAATCCTCTGAAACCGAATCTCTCTCTGTACCTTCATCTTGATTACTTCTAAGTTCTTCCATCTGATGACAATCAGAATCATAGTCCTCTGCATCATCTGAAACCACTTCATTGCCAGCAAATTTAGCTTTTTTGACATTAAAACTCCATCTATTTTGCATGTAATCATCATCAATCGAATCATCAGAAACTACATCACTTTCAGTGCAATTGGTTTGTTTGCTTATAGGTTTTCTATGATGATATGGAGAACAATTCCTCTGCAAAGCTGCACCATCTTTCTCAACACCCTTAGCTTGCTTGCTTCTAAGAAACCTTCTTGGCCGAGGACTGGGTTCATCTTCAGCAGAATTATCCAAAACCACATCCTTATCATCAAAATTTCCCTTCCTGATTCGCCGTCTACTCTCTGAGGTTGTTTTCCTTTTCCTACCTGATTTTGTGATAGCCGTTGCAGTTTTGGGGGTACTTCCCGATCTCTCAATTTTCACATCAGGCAATACCAATCCACGTAAACTTCTCTCATCCTCAACATATTCAGAATCCCTTATTGCTAAAAGGGGATGGACCTGATTAGACATCCAAACTTTACCACACCATTTGCCAGCAACAACCTTTTTCTGCTTGTCAGCCCTTCTCTGATAAACCTTTGGTTCTATCGGTGAGCTTGCTGGAGAGCTACGACCGAATGCATAATATATAACGGAATTGTAAGGCATCTGCTTGCTATAAAGGGGAGAGCGGCTAAGACTTGCACTATAAAAGAGATTTATTCCTAGCTTTACAGTCCAGTCCCCATTCCCGAGACTCGCTTCCTCACTATCCAGAGCTGACTGGATCCTTTTCTCATCCTCCTTGGTGCCATGCCTGTAGGCAATATTCTTCCACGTGCAATCAATCCCCAAATCTTCTGCCACCAACTGTGCTTCAGCCTCTATCTTGGGATAATCTGAGCATGTAAATAAGTAATGAATGATTTGCAAAAAGGAAAACCAATAAACTGTAAAAGCAACTACACAATATAAACACATGTAAAATAACCTGAACCCTATGAGATGAAGATAAAGTTAATCAGTAGCAAAGAGGTATAACATACACCACCAACTATTATTGAGCCATGAAACTAACTGAAAAATACTTTTTCAAATCAGAAAGATGCATCCTAGTTAGTATAACTTATCATAGCTAAAAAAGTTCCCCGAGGCTGAAATATGAGAACTAGTGATGAGTCAGTTTCCTACATTGTCCATCACATAAATAAAAATCACACAAAGCCTTTGCAAAGGTCTGCAACTTGAAAAAAAGGTAAAAAAAAAAAAGGAGCAACTGCTTAAAATAAAATATAAAAAAAATAAAATAAGATCCATGATTTTATAGCAGGACCCTATAAAAAACTGTGCTTACAAATAATAATTGTCTATTTTTGGTTCCTTAGGACACTGGTTAAAATAAAAAGTACCATTTTAGATTGATCCTTACTCAAAAGAAATTGATTAGATAAGGAAACTTTACAGTCTTCCTTATTCGAGAAAAGCTATATCATTCTATGCAATGAGGTGCATAGAATAAAGGAAAAGAAAAAAGAAAGACAAATGAACGACCATGAGAATAATAATAAATAAATGTTTACTTTTTAATCTGTAGATAATGTACAGAAATTTTACCGTCATTGAATCGTATGATGCCACCTATTTACAGAAGAGTTGAAATCTTTTACTAGAAGTGAAAAAAAAGCGGCAAAAAGCAAAGGAATAGAGTTGTTTTGCAAAATGAATAGTAAATCAATCAACCCTCAGACCTGGATGACATAAGAGCAATATGTGGGCTCCACCTATTGGGCGTAGTTGCTGCTCTGCTTCTACAGCATGCTCTAGACAGAATACATGCATTCTAGACGACTCTTCATCGCATTGTGGTACCAGTAAAACATTTTTATGATTTACAGGAACAATTGCCTCGATTGACAATGACTTCTCAGCGTCATTAGTATCACGGGAACTATATGTTGTGGAATAAGGCATTGCCCTTGTATTTTCAAATGCAGCCCCTGAAGTGATTTTATAATCCTGTTCCTCAAAAGATTGATCCCGAGGATGATGACTCAAATTACACTCATTTCTGTGTGCTTCGTAGCTGGCACTCTCTGAAAGGGTATCATCTTTATCAAGTATTGTCATGGGATTATCATTGGAATCACAAAAATTAGAAGGCAAACTTTCTGATGTAAAGTTTATTGCATTTGATTCATGGCCGTCAACTGCATCTTCCTCAGAGTCAGAAGAACTTCCATATGCTGAAGCCAATAATGCAAGAGCTGTAGCTGCTGTATTGCCATTTTCTCCTTCGGAATGTAAGGCCTCTTCTTGGGCATTTTTCTTTGTCCACCCTGCGTTATAAAACAAAATGGATCAGTACTTTTACCTAGACCGTTGCCAAGGAAAATCAGAGCTAAAAATTTATAGTTGTTAACTTTTGAGAGAGATGGCAAATATGATGTAAAAGGCATTTGGTTGCTTAAATACCTAAGTTGTGTTTTCATATGTACACCAAAGGGCATCAGTGCATGTTCCTGTTCTATTATTATCCCAACTAAAATCCTAGCGTATCATTATGACATTTGGTACTATGTAACAAATGACCAGTTCATGACACCTGTGACAGGACAACTCAAATCTTCTTCAGCCATCACAAAAGGCAAGATAATCTTCTAGTCTTCCGGAGTTTAGGATTTGAATTGCAACCAATTAACACAACCATCTCAGGGGTTTGCATAAGCCCAAAAGAAAACAAACCAACCTTCAGACCCCATGTAAGTCCGAATGCATAATAAGTGAAAAGAGTAACGTCCAAATGCATAACTAGTTTATGTACAATTGGTTTTTCCCAAAAGGAAGTATTTAAAAAGGAATAGGAAGAACGACAAGGATAACTATTTCAAAACATAACAAAGATGCAAATAAAAAATATCTTGGCAACAAACAAGGAAGGGAGCCAAACAGGATAGCCTAAGTCATGCGCACGCAGAGACATGGAAGAACCAGCATGCGCAACAACTGTGTTTCTGCTCTACAGTAGGAAAAAATCAGGACAGATTGGCCACACAAGTCAGGTATTACATATAGAACACTGACCAAATAAATAAACTGAAGACATAGTTCCTAATGAGCATATGAAACAGGCCCCAAAAACACCTATAATGTGTAGTCATTATTGATCATAACTGAAGAAACACCCATAAACCAATTTTGATAAAATATTATACAAAACATTAGAAATGTAATTTGTAAAACTTGCCTGCATACATATTTGGCTCGGGAATATGTGCATCTTCATGGGGGGCAGTATATTTATTGCTACCAGGTAATCCAGAGGCAGCAACCCAATCATTAAAGAAGCTGCAATCAGCAGACATAAGATACCTAGCTGCTGGTTCTCTAGGCTGTACAATAGCAACACAGGAAAAGTTTAATAGTCCACACGTGACACACGAAAACAGTCTCTGCTCTGACAATCCATCTCCTTGACTAGTCTCACTTTCACTGTCTCTTTGAAGTTGCTTAGAACTTGAAGGGGATTTGTTACCATTTGCATCCAACGAGGGAATCCCCTTCCCTTCGGACAACAGAGTAAGTTCATCATTCACAGAACATAAGTTTTTTTCTTGGGCAATTCCGCGATTCCTGTCGAATACCAGATCATCAGAAACAAAACCTTTTGATGAACTCAGTCCCTCAGAATTGCATACATCAAAGGAAAATCCAGGGTTCACTTTTGGTGGCCGGCATCCAACACGTAATTTTGAGCAACTAGAGATGTCAACTGAGTTGCGAGGAAGAAGTACTACAGAAGACTCATTTCCGAGGACATGAAGCAGATCATTGTTTTGTAACACATCCTGGACAAATAGTTCTTTAATTACAGCTTCTCCTTCACCCTTCTTCTTATCTTTAAGTCGAGAACTCCGAGGTGCCGCACTGATTCCCCCAGGGATTCTGTATGGAAAGAACAAGGATATTCACACAAAACATATATTATTATAGCTATATGGTCTTTAAAATAATTGTATTTGTGCGAATATCACATTATATTAAGACACGCACATGTTTATGTATCATCTAGAATGATTCATCCAGAGATTTTAAAATTGGAGAATTACATCTTGAAACTCCATTGAGTAAATAATGGCGGCACTCTTATAGCAATTACAAAAGGCTAGAAAAGGGAAAGACAAACCTAGAACACAAAGCTAAGGCAAGGTCATAAAGTAACTGTAAATGTGAAACCATGGGAGAATAGTTTATTGAAGCCCTCCGAATAGCAGCATCTTTAGCAACTCTCAACCACTCGGGTGTTGCAATGTTTGCCGCCTCTGCACAATTAAAACCTACACAATATACATCCAGAGCATTGGAAGCATTCAACAATTAGCATAAACAGTATTCACAAGGTTAACTCACCTCCCTCTCAGAGAGAGAGATGCAGAGAGACGTTGAACCTATATGTAACATTCTTAAATTGTCAAATATCTTACCATGACTGAACCCCGTGTGATAGGCTCTTGGAAATGTCACAACAAATTCCCCAGCATTTTGCACTAACCTGATTCAAAGCAATTGAAATTTAAAGTATAGATGCGCATATAAAGTATAAACCACCATACATGATCACTGAAAAAATGGCGTCTAATGATTGCTATCATGATTACCAAAATCCATAATTACAATACTAAAACATATAATAAGAGATAAACGAGGGTAACAATTACTAGGACGAGGACAAAATATTCTTTTCAAAAGGAAAAAGAATTCTCCAGAAAAACTAAAGGGAGAATAGAGGGAAGGGAACCAAGCATGAAGCGGGCAGCTAGGCTTTCCCATCTCTCAGCATATCAGAAATGGGAACTGCCTGTGAAGAGTCCCACATTCGATGAGAGATGGCCAGAACATATGTTTATAAGTGGGGGCTATCATCCTCACCTTACAAGTTGGTTTTGTAAAGTTTAGTTAGGTTTACGCTATCGGATCACGCTCCAGATGTTCAGTTCTGGGCATAAGGTGTGTGTGTGTAAAGTGTCCTACATTGGACAAGAGATGGCCTGAACATATGTTTATAAATGGGGGAAATCTTCACCTCACAAGCAGGTTTTGTAAAGTTGATTTAGGCCCAACCCAAAACAAAAATAGTGGAGCGCTGTATACGAATACAATCCTATGCCAAAGAAAATATATAAAAATAAAAAATAAAAATAAAAACCTTAAAGATTAGGTTATTCCACTCTCACTGAATGCACCAGACAACTGCATAAACTAAACACTGCCACACAATTATAGATTCCTTGTTTCTAGCAAAAACCTCAAAACTAACAAGCTGCTTCCTAGTACCAATTGAAGGACCACTAAATAAATGGTTTCAAAGGGAAGTAACGAAACAACAATTGAACAATTAAAACAAATTATTCAAAACATAAATAGACGTAGTATCAATGAATTCTAACATCTAATTAGTTACAACAAAAACTAGTTAAATGTTTTGAGAACTAGGGATACATTTCTAGTAAGATACTAAGATTGTATTTGCCATTGCTGAACTTCAATAGCATTAAAGTTGAAATTGATTTTTGTTGGACAAAATAAAGCAGTATTCCAAAGTAACCCACAAGCCACAGTAAAAATGACAGTGTAAGCAGCAACTGACGCTAGATATTTATCCAGAGGATTTACCAAATATGAGCATCACAAAATATAGCATGACATTCATTAAAAATTAGTACCTGCAGCATGGAACACCTGCGCTAATAAACACTTCTGGTGACATCACTGTGGTCTTCTCACCAAGAATAGAAAATGTAACTGTTCAGAAGAGACAAGAACCTGATAAGGCATGTAACATGTGCATCCAAATATAAACACAGAGTGCGGTGTCAATGTATCATCCTTTTCACATATTGAAATTACTACCAGTTCCTCTCAATAATGTGAGATAGGACGAACCAATATTCCTCATTGATTGAAAAATAAAACACAATACATCAACAGTAAAGAATTGAAGATAATAACAATGAAGATAGCCTGGACAGAACACAAAACCAACGGATGTGATGATTATAGTAAGGCGTTGTATTTGTAGAGGGAAAATGGAAGAGACAGGGGTGCATGTTCAAATGAGGGTAGACTTCTAAACCCCGTCTAGTAAGATTTCATTAAATTAAAACTGTGTGCAATCATTAGACCCATTCACTGCCTACTGTAAGAGTACACTGTATGTATGGTAGAGTGTAGACTACACCTGGAGTAGCTGCACTCCTATGTGACTAACTGTAACTAACAAGACATAGTTACAGTTGCATCTTACTTACTATAGGATAGCAATAGTTTAGCATGGCCATGTAACTAACCTCTTGGAGTTAGTTACAGGTAGTTAAAGCTTTAGCAATCTATAAATAGGATCAATGCACATTGTAATCATTTCGAGAATCCATAAATCAATGATTGATGAGCACGAAGTGTTCTTAGAGTTTTCTCAACGATTCATGAACAGCAAGTTCAGCTTCTAAAACCTACTAAGGTTAAAGCAATGAACTGCGATCCTAAAATAAACAATATGAACCCTAATTTTGTCATCTTTTCTTATTAAAATAACAATTTTACTCACTTCTAACAGGCTGAGATTAAAACAGAGATAAAAAAACTGAAAACATAAACTTTTTCGCTAGTGAATTTGGTTTTAACAATCATGCCTTGCCTTAATCTAAAACTCAGGATTGTCGGAAGATGACAGAAGCCATGCATGCAGAGAGAGTGAAACAAACTATCTGGTAATGTACTAGTCAAAAGATTAAAAGGTTGCAGAAAAACATACACTAAGAATGGTTCTATATGAATTTTTACAACTTTAGCCAAACAACAAAAAAATTAGATTTTTATACAAAACAAAGCTACTCTGTATTTCTCTCAAAGAATCCATATCAATCCCCAAATAATTAACAGAAACAGAACATCATAAAACTAATAATGCAGGCAGATAGATAAACATAAAACCACATATAATCATCCTATTACAAAAGTAAGAGTGAAACTAACCAAGAGGGTTGATCTCTCCACCATATCCATGAACTCTAACAACATCTTCAAAAGCAACAGCAGCATCTCTAGGAACACCATACCAAGTCTTAGAAGCACCCATATGAAGATAATTCAAGCTATGCAAATCATGATCCTCCACATGCCAAGCAAACCAACTAAAAAGCATAGCAAGATAAACCATGGGCGAAGTAACTCCGGGTATCTCCTCCTTCATAAACCTCAACAAAGACCCTTTGGCCCTTGAAACCCTCCTCATATTCCAAGTACTATTAGCAACTGAAGAAAACGGTTTATTATTATTCTCCACCGTGTCCGCGAAAGCAGAACCCGGCATATCATTAGCATACTCAACAGAAAACGGTTTATCCACCGTAGCTTTCCAGAACAATGTCTCTATTTCAAGAGCACTGTTACTGTTTTTCTTCTTCTTGTTCATGTAACTTCTTTCGAACCATTTTGCTTTGGCTTCAAACTCAGAGAAAGTGTAGTGGTCCCCACTCTGCCAAACGGGTCGTTTAACGGGTCGGGGTTTACGGGGACAGAACCCGATCTGTTGTTGACGGGTGGTGAATGTGGAGTTAGGGAATGAACGGTTTAGGTTAGAGATGGTGGTTTTTTTGGAAGAAGGTGGAAAAGGAGGGATAATTTTGCAGATTCCGAATTTGGAAGCTTCGTTTTCGATCTTGAAAATGTATGCGATTGGATCTTCGAATTCAGCTGGAGTGGGTCGGTATTCGGGAGCTACTGGCATGGATTTTAACCATGGGAATACGTCGCCGTTTGATTCAGCCATGGTTGTTCTGTGCTGTGATTGTTGAAGATGATGTTTCACATTTATGGTGTTGTTGAGATTCTATGACTCTGTTATTTTGTTTGTGATGTTTTTGCTCTGTTTTTTGCTTACAGAGGAAATGAAATGAAATGAAAAGGGTAAAAATCAATAAAGGCTAGTGAGCAGAGTGGTGTGAGTTGTTTTACGGACTGTGTCTGTGGATTTTAGGAGCCGTGTTTTATGCCACTGTTTTCTCTGTTTATTTACACAAACTACCATTTTCTTTTCTCTTTCCTTTTTTATGTCATAATAATAATGGGAGAATTCCTTTTTCTTTTTTGGTAAAAAAGTGGGAGAATTCTTAGTTTTGGGGTTTGACTAAATATTGAAACAATTAATTTATATTTATATTTAGTTTAAAATAATTATATGTAAACAATAAATTTTTGCTAAATTATTGGATGAAATACAATGTTCACCCTATTTTAGAAAGGTGTGTTAAAACTTCATGAGAGGAGTTGGTATTCACCTCATAAAGTCGGTTATATAAGCTTGTGTTAGACTCAGCCACAAACGATTTTGTAAATTATTTGTAATATATTTTTTATTTTGAGGAGAATCATTTATAATTGGTGTGATTAAAACAAAGAGAGAAAGGTAATTTAAAAATGTCTCCATGAGCTTAGCTCATTTGGTAAGGGATAATGCACAATATGTGCAGGGGCTAGATTCAAACCCCGGACGACACCTCACTTATTCACCTTTAAGGTGAATTTCTCCGGCCATTAGACTACATGACAAAAAAAATTAAAAATAATGTGACAGCAATTACAAATTATGTATAAATAAGGTGTATGCCATCAACTTTTATGTTCGTTTAACATTTGTCTATAATTTAATATTTATTCATCTTTCCTTGTGGTGTTTTGTATTTTTGAAGATTAAAAGATAGTTGAATAATTTAATGATTAAAAATTCATCTTTTTAAAAATAATAAATGAGGTGTCTTCGCTTCGAACTCTAACCTTTGTATATATTATACAACGTCTTTATCAAATATTAAATTAATTTCAAAGGGGACTTAAAGATAAAAAAAAAAGTTATTTGATATCATATAATTTTTATACTTTTTGGCTTTGACAACTAGGTTTTGGCCAAACAATTTATTTGGTCCAATCAAATCTTAGCAATATGGGATATGCACTCTCCATAAGATATGATTTAAGTTGCATCAAGTCATTAATTAAGGTCACAAGATATATTCTCTCCTTAAAAAAATATAAATAAAAAATTAATTAAGTTTTTGGTCCCTATAAATATCTGCAGTTTTTTTTTAGTCCCTATAAAAATAAATCACACTTTTTAGTCCCTACAAAATTTTCCGTTAGTGTTTTTAGTCCCTTTTAAATTAAAATTTGTTTAATTATGCTTAAAATTTTAAATTTTTTAATGATTTTTTACATACTTGTTTAAAACATTATAAAAGGTTCCGCCACAATAAATTGGTTCAAAATTTTATTTTTAGGTCCAAATTTTTGTTAGTTTTATCTTGAATTTTTGGCGTTTTAAAAAAATTATATTTAATTCATTACATGTTAAAAAATTCTAATTTTTTTATAAAAGAGATTATTATAATGTTCTTAACATGTATGTTAAAAATAATTTAAAAATATAAAAGTTTAAGTATAATTAAACAAATTTCAATTTAATAGGGACCAACACATACTTTTAGTCCTTGTAAAATAAAAATTTGCTCAATTGTGCTTAAACTTTTAAATTTATAACATATTTTTCACATACTTACTTAGAATATCATACAAAGTTCCTCCGCAAAAAAGTAACTTAAAATTCTATTATTATGTCCAAATTTTCATTAATATAATCTTGAAAATTTGGCTTTTAGAAAAATTCATATTTAATTCATTGCATGTTAAAAAACTAAAAAAAATTATAAAAGAATGTTTTACGATGTTTTGAACATGTATGTAAAAAATCTTTTAAAAATTTAGAAGTTTAAGCATAATTAAACAAATTTTAATTTAGCAGGGACTAAAAACACTAACAGAAAATTTTGTAGGGACTAAAAAGTATGATTTATTTTTATAGGAACTAAAAACAAAACTACAAATATTTATAGGGACCAAAAACTTAACTAACCCTAAATAAAAAATCTTCATAAAAAATTATAAAAATATCAAATGTATCTGTTCAGATTTAAAACCAAAAACATTTGACTTTTAAAATATTTTGCTTAAATGTTAGTGTTGTAATTGGAGTGAAGGTAAATAGTTTAAAAAGAACATGAAACAAAACGTACATCAATATTAGATATGGTGAAAAACTCAAGAAATTAAGGTTTAAATTTTTTTATATTAAAAATCTTTTTCAAGTACCAAGTTTAAAAATCATACAAAAATTTGTTGGGTCATGCTAACCGGCACCGAAATACTCATTAAAGATACTAAAAAAAATTATAAATTGAAAAAGATATTTTTGTTTTGACTTTTATGAATTGACTATACAATTTTCAATGCAATAACTATTATATAACATTTTTTTACTATCCTTAACTAGTGTCTGGGGCAAACATTTCCTAAATTTACTAATTTTCTATTCAACTTGATTATTTTTCATAGATTCCCTCTGTTCGAATTTATTTTTGGTGTTCATTTGAAAGAACGAATCTTGTTAAAATCACACAAGTATCCTTTTACACAGAACATCAAACCAATCTAACCTACATTTGGTGGTGTTGTTCATTAAAACAAGAATTCTGGTCTTCTCCCAACAAAAATTGTTCGCAATATCCTTACGTGAGTTAACTCACGCAAAAGTTAAACATAAAAATACCTTTAGATGAGTTAACTCACGCATATGTTAAACATAAAATAACTCACGCAAGAATATTTTTGAAAATTTGGTTGGGAATGAGCAAAACGTGTTGATAGAAGAGCATAATTCTTAAAACAAAAGTTATAATGTTTTGCAAACGTGCCCTTTTTCCGCCGCTTGAATTGAACATTGCGATTATCCTATTTTTACCCCCAACAAAGTTTATAATGTTTTGAGATAAATCCGATCCGTATCGGTGCTGTTTTTATTTTACGGAATCGGTACTCATAAGCTGACGACAATGGTCCCTATATATTATCAGTCACTTCTTCAGGGGAGTCAATGTGCTATAGACCCCACCAAATGTTGACACGTCAGAATGGTGGGTCTCTGTAATGTGAAACATGTGTCTTTATTTCATTGGCAGATTCATGGACTAATTACTTACCGTGGGGCCCTGCAAGTTCTGCCTGCATGAATGAAATAACTAAATTCTGCGGATGAAAATGTCATGCTACAATGCAACCAAATTACTACCAGCATCAATGCATTGTATAGTACACTCTCATCACATGCTCACACAAAATCAAGTACACTCCCATCACAATCATCAACCTTTTTTTGTATGTGTATGGTTAGTTAATTAAGTACTCGTCCTCGATTAATCTTTTCGATTTGTGGAAATTCAATAGTGAAACACAATGAATGAACACATGATAACATCAATGATCAACCATTCAACCTGGGCTGTTCATGGGTTCAAAAGACCCTTTTAACCCGATAATCCAAAATTTACTTGTAAAGTCAATCTTTTCGTAAACAAAATAAGTTTGAGTCAGTGGTTTAATTTGGATAACAAGTATATAATTTCAAGGGTTTTGCTGACAACCAGTGTCCTCAGGACAATGGTTAAGGAAACTATAAATAAAAAATTTGTCTTAAAAATATAAATTTTGACTTTTGATTAAATAATAATTTCATCACTTTTTATAAAAAGTTACTCGTTTTAATTGCTTAACCAATACCTTAAGGGCACTGTTTGGCATTCTCCTAATTTCAAATTTGTAAATTTGCAAACCTGTTTCATTAAAAATCAATTTCAAAATTTTATATATTGATTAAAAAATATTTTAACTAAATCTAAGTGATAGAATTTTCATGAATAAAAAGTGAGTTAATCATATATATGTTTTTGATTTTTTGAAAAAAAAAATAGATATTTCTTGATCTATGACCCAAAGCAACTCATTTATTATGTATTGGATTGGTTCAGATTTGACAGGAAAAATTATACAAGTAGCTTAATACGATATCATCATTAATATAAATTATACAAGAGCAAAATATGTATGGATTATAATAATACAACTTAGCATTGTAGGGACCATTGAAGAGGGTTCCTTGAAAAAAGACCATTGAAGAGGCTATTAAACCAACAATCCTATTCAAATGAAAATCAATTTCTAGACCATTTTAGACCATTGATAATTTTCGATTTGATAACAGAATAAAAGATGACCAGTCAAAAGAAGAAAATAGAATACAAGATTTGTTTAGAAATTACAATTTAGCTCACATAATCACCTAATTGACATGGTTCAACAGTCAGATGATGAAATCACTTTATTTTTGGATTAAAATTCACATTTTACTATACAGAAAAACTGCATGTCAAGTAGGTCCTATGCAAAATAAATGCTAGAGCTCTTAAGGTGTAAAAACAGACGCAAAAAAATCATAGTGACTGGTGACAGAAGAAAATTAGCCCGACTTCATGTAAGTTAGAATTCATGCAGGCTACCACAAACACCACATCATTTCAATTTGATATAACGATGGAATTGATAACTCTAAATACTTATTTTGTTTTACTTCTAATCCTGACTGAGTGAATAGCATTTACTGCAATGGAAGTAATGTGAGTGTTGGAGGCAGTGCCTCAGTCCGCAGGGAAATTTTTTAGTCCTCTCATAGCTGAACACTCAGTTCACCAGTCATACTAAGTTACCAACTCCTTCAAATAAAATGTGTTTTTCTTTTGATTTTTCATAAAAAATAAAAGTGCAAGGGAGAAAACTAGGCATAAATGTTAGGCATAATATGTGCTACAAAAGAATTTGAAGTTTATGGGAAAATTCCCATAACAATGACCATTTCTGCAGGCAGCTAGTCCATGCAAGAGAAACAGTATGAAATAGCTTCTCAGTTCTCGTTAACGAAACAGTAAGCATCTAGACAATAGAGACATTAATAAGATGGTGAGAATAGACAATGGCTTTGTAACATAACCAGCTAAGTACTTATATTGGATCCTCATTTTGAGGGTTGGAACTAGGAGAGAGCTCCAAAGTAACTGGACAATGATCACTTCCATAGAAACCTGCGGAGACAATAACAAGGTCATACTTCTGAAACATAAGCTAATGAAAAGTTATTGAAAATGATAATAACAATGGAGAGATATGCACAAGAAACCCATGCATATGAAAATGACAGCAAAGCCTAATTTTTGGGGTAGCCATTAAACAGGTTAGATACAACCCAACAACACCAATTACCACAAAGTTGCACGCTGGATTCAGTTTTTTAACTTAGATAAGCTAAAGGAGGAACCATATATATAAAACGAATATCAAATTTTGTTGAGTAAGCAACCAGTATCATCACAAGAAAAGAAATTTACCTTGTAACTCTATCCCTTTTCCATGCATTTCACATGCAGCAATCTTTTCTTTAATTTTTTCTGAAACTATGAAATAGTCTATTCTCATCCGTTTTCCGCGGTACCTTCAAAGAAAACACTCAAAAATCAAGAAGCCAAAACCTCAATTAAATTTTTCAATTACAGATTCTTACTCTTTGTTTTTTTAACCTATTGCTGGGTCTTACTTAAATCAGCAGCTAAATTTGCAACTCACCAGGAAGAAGTGTGAAAGAAAAATGGTTTAGATAAAAAACCAAAAACATAATTTAAACTAGCGTTCAGACGGACACTCTGTGCCCGCATGTCTGATCTTTTATTGCGTTAATACGTATAAATTACGAAAATTAGTTTTATGAAATTTTGGTTAACATTATTCTGGTTTTGATTAAAATTATAGGCATGGATATTTTTCACTTTCATACTATAACAAACTATATTTATCTTTTTCAATGAGAGCAAATATAATATAAATTCTTATCTTTTTGAATGACACCAAAAAAGTCATCCGAAAACCACGTGTTCTCTTTATATATAGTATAGATTCATCGAAGATTTTGTTTACATATATTACATTTGCAATAAAATATACATATAATATTCAATTGACCGTCGGGAATGGCAACAAGGTTCATTACTTTTGAATTTTACAATACTCCATAAACAAATGATCAACTTTTGTTTGTACTATGAATGAGGGAGATTGATTTTACTAAAAAAGAAAAATGAGGGAGACTGAAAGTTCCTATTATGGATTCATAGTGCCTTCTCAAATATTATTCATGTATATTGTATTGTTATATTTTGATATATCATGAGTAACAGTAGTAGTACACAATTTTGATCAATGTCTAATATGATCATGTTTTGATTAAATCTTAAATGATGATGTTACTGCTCATTAATTATAACAAAATATATGTACTTCCTGCTATCGTGCATGCTATATACGATTTTCTCCCCGTGTGTTGCACAAGTTCACGATACTAGTTCCTTATATTTGCAACTCACCACACATTTTAACAGTCATTACAGAGGAAGCCTTCCTTTCTAGGCGTAAAAGGAAGAAGTGCAAAAAAAATGGTATAGACAAAAACCAAAAGCATGATTTGAATTCTTCAAAGTGCATTGCCTCAACATATAGTTAACACTATTGTACAGTCAATCCTTATGGTATAAAGATCAATAAAATAAATTTCTTACCTCCCTATTGGGTTTCCAGACCATGAGAAGCCCTGCTCCATGTCCTTATCCTTGTGCAGAAATCTGTAGGCATCTACCAGCTTCCCCCTAAAGCACACTCCGTGATATCAGTTATCTAGACTTAAAAATAAACGAATAAGTAATTCAAAGATAAAGGTAAAAGGAAATGATGGGTAAACCTTACAGTCAGAAAGGAAAAAAAAAAAAGATTCAATAATGGTGGAAGATAACTTTTTTATTAGTTCAGTTGTCTTTGTCTTCAGTTGCAATAATACTCAGAAAATACATACTTCATAATCTTTTCCATGACCTCAGAAGATTAATATCTATAGAACAAATGTGAACCCACCAAGAAGAATCTCCTTCCAAAAAGGACACGCCCTGTCCAAAACTGAGCCACTGCTGATTTCCCCAAAGGTAACAAATCAAACTGAATATCCCTTGTGTGATCCCCGCCAACTTTTTAAGCAAAGCCCATGCCCTTACTACCATAACCACCTACCTAATTCTATAAGTACTGCATAATTAATTAAGTAACTTCAAGATTCCTGTCAAAATGAAAGGTCCAAATTCTACTAGTATTCCTATACTTTATGTAGACACCACTCTTTTTCTGTTTCTTTTTCTTTGAAAGATGCCATTAAACAACGTGCTACTTTCTACCTCTTCTTACCCATCATGCAAGTCCAATCCCCTATCTCTCTATCTAACTTAAGCTTAGGATCATCATATCGGAAATCTCATGGCAGCCTTGGTGTCATAAATCATTATAAGAAAACAAACAATTTAACACCCCTTTTAATGAAGCAAGGTCAACAGGAGTAACTTAACGTCAAAAATTAAAACTAAAGAGCATCTTATTTCAACGGACACAACTGTTAGCAAACTATAGGTGGTTCAAACACAGATATCGGAAAGAAAAAGAGACTGTTTAAAATCACTTTTAAAATGAAATTTAATTAAAAATCAGATACTACAAATTGTACAGAATGCTATATATAAAACACACTTCCTAAACCTTAACATATTACAATACAGTAGACATTAATCTCTCCTGACAATCTATCTCTTCATCAAGTTAGATAAACTGCAGGGAAAAAAAATTCCCGCTTTGTGGTTGTTATTGGATTCCTAACCAATCCAAGCATATGATAGCAAGTTCAAGAATGAGGTTTGGCCATGTTATTGCTATAAGTAACATAAATCAATGAACCAAAAATAATAATGAATGACTCACTCTCTTAAGATGGTACCAAATCGTGCTCTTTCAGCCAAGGTAAATCCAGGTTGCCCATAATCCTGCATAAATCCATATCATTGGATATTTAATAACTATGTGGAAGGTATATTACACTACTTGATCTGAATTGTTAGAGATATTAATCCTTTCTTGGGCCTCTGCCTAACAATTTAAGCTAATGAGAGTTGGTACTTGAAAAAGAAATCGACGTGTCCATAAACAAGTATTTAATGTTTCAATCCTTGCAGCCACCATTCACAAGCGTGGGGATGTTGAAGTCTCAAAGATAATAAAACTATTCTTGGCCTCTACCTAATAGCTTAAGCCATTGTGAGATAAATCAAATGAATTTAAAAAAGATGAATCTATTTTAGAGGAATCTTCAAGAGTAAGTAAATTGACCAGACCTCTTTATTTGGAGGAACATAACCATTGAGTTTTGCTGTACTGAAAAACTCTGGTTGACTCACATCGATCTCTTCATGACTGCACAAGATGGATATATCAGAGTTAAAAGGATGAAATTACTCATCTCTATGAGTTTTTAAAGTTCACAACAACTATAAATGCTTTCGAACTAGGTAAAAATAATTCTAAAAGCTAATAAGAAGCAATGCAGCCTCAAGGACTTAGTTTCATATAATGCATATAGATGCATCAAATTAAAATAGAATATAAATCTTAGTGGTCCTCTCAAACTTTCGGATTTCAGTTTTCTTGATGGCACAGCTAGTAACAAACTAGATGCATCCAACAGTTGAACAAGCTCATATCTAGAACTTCATAGCTGGAATTTATTTAATGACAAAAGAATGGATAAATAAAAGTAAGATGCCAAACAAATAGGACGGAACCACCAAAACCAAAAGAAAAATAAAGATTAGCCACCTGACATTCAGATCCCCACACCATATCAAAGGCTTGTCTGAATTTTGGTTAACAAATTCCAGGATTCTTTTATCCCATTTTCTTCTCCTTTGAAATGAGTTTGGCTCCTCTTTCCACCCATTATTTGGTACATATGTATTCAATAAACGAAGTGTTTCAAATTCAACTAAGATTACTCGGCCATCTGGTTCATGCTTTGAAGCTAAAAACAAAAACAAGAATGAGGATCCATCAGCAGTAAACCAAACATTGAATATAATCAAATGCAAATATGTTAAAAAAATATTATTTCAGCAACAATATCTAAGCCGCATGCCTTTAGGACATGTAAAATTAATTTAAAAAGTTAAACTGCAATTTTGAATAGATGTATAATAAATTTGTAATGGAAAAAAAGTTTCAACAACCAAAACATTGTAAAATTATATTTAGGAAAATTCTGAATACTCCTCGAGGCAAATCTTTTCTACAATAAGATTGTGATTCTTTTAAAGTCACACATGAGTATGCTCAAACCGTCGAGGAGTATAAATTAAGATCAATAGTTTATTCTCATCAGTAAAAAATATCATTAATATCTTTTTTTTTTGAAGGAATATCATTAATACATTTATTTACATTTACCAAAATAAAACATCTAATGCCATAAATACAAAAACAAAAATCTGTGAAGTAGAATACCTATTTTATCAAGATTGAAAACAACACTTTTGGGCTTGAAACATTTTTTCACAAATAGTGCTGTCCCTGCATACTTTGATTCTGCAAGAGACCACCAGACATGATAGTTCCCAAACGGTGGATTTGAAAGTGCACGCATCAATATCTGTATGTTTGAACAAACATTGGTTCTAAAATATTAGAGAGGTATATGATGATTTTATCAATTTAGCAATAATATTGTTTAGTTCACTTTTCGGTGTTGAAGTGATTTCAATGCATGTTAGAGATGCCATAAAGCCATTCACAAACCTTCACCTAATAATAGCTAAGTTTTTTTTTTTTTTTAAAGAATTGGCTATTGACATGGTATCAAGGTTCATAATTAGCAAATAATTAGTAAATACAAGATAACAATTAGCAAATAATAACAAAAATGGGCATATGCAATGCACCTCTACATTTCAAGTTCAAAAAGCTCTTGTGAGGGGGGATGTGTGCAAGATACAACAAAACCAATCATGCGTTATCACGTAATAGTTAAAGATTTAATTGAGCTGGTCACTGATCACCATACCATAACATAAAGACTGAGTGAAGTGATTGAAACACCAAAAACAGAACTTTGGGTGCCAAAGACAGATAGATATTTACAAAGTCTAATGTAAACTCAATTTATAAGCTTTTATGTCATCAAACAAAATCATTGTAACCTCAGTTTCTCAGTGAATGTTACCATCATATCTCTGACCTAAGCCGTAAACACCTAGCATATAGTTGCTTATGCATTAGTAATTTCTATTACAAAAGATAAAATAAAGTTAAAATGTTTTTCTATAAGTTATAAGCTACTTTAAGTAACTGTCATGGAGAACTTATGGATGTGTCATAAGTTATTTCCATAAGCTTTTCAAAAGTGCGTAAACCAATAGATAAGCTCAAATAAGTCAATTTAAACATGTCTAAGAGCTTGTTTGTATTGACTTATTCGAGCTTATCTACTAACATAAGTTTTGCGTGACCGTTTGAGAGAACTTATGAATACAGCTTATGACATTATTGTCATAAGCTGTTATCAGGTCATTTGCACAAGTTCTCCAAGATAGCTTAGATGAAAAAAAAATTAACTTTATTTTATATTTTGCTATGGAAATAGCTTCTACATAAGTGCTTATCATGATAAGCACATGTACTATAAGCTACAAATAAGTTGTTTATCCAAACAAGGCCTAAATAGGAGTAACCTCGCGTATTCTAGTTCTAGCTTAAATATTCTTGATTAACCATAATTAGTTATTTAACAATTTATCTACCATGCAACAAAACCATATCTATTTAATGGATTATACCATTACACTTGGTCAAATTAAAATTAAGAAACAGTATAAGCATTGAAATGAAGATTATGAAAATGTGGTTTGTTTGTTACCCTTTTTTCTTCCCTAGCAGCGTTAGTATCATCTTTAACTTCAGCTTGATTTTTAGGAGCGGATTTGGAATTGGAAGAAGAAGAAGAAGCAGCGGGCATACGAACTTCTTGAATGGCGATAACGTCGGGATCGAAGGTGGTGATGAAGTTGCTGAATTCTGACCAGTTGTTCTTCACGCGAAGGAGTAAACTGTTGGCGTTCCATGTCATGAATTTCAATGGCTCCTTCTTCGTTGCTTCTTCTTCGTTTTCGTCTTGTTTTTTTTCTTCTTCATTTTCGTTTTCTTTGGGTTTCTTTGAACATTTCTCTGAATCTTTCTCTATTACTTTGAAAAACCGTTTCATTGTTCTTCACAAACCTATCGAAAACGCTTTGCTTTGCTTCTTCTTCTTCAGCACACTCACACTGTGCTTTCTTTCTCACACTCGAAATGTTTTATTTCTCGTTACAAATTATTAAAAGAAAGTAAATTAATTTAGATTCTTTAAAAAAAATGAAATTAGGTCCAGTCAAAATTAATTGTTTTGTTCCGTGAGCTTAACTCATATGGTTAGCATATTATATTACAGTGACATGGTTTGAATTCCGACACTCTACTTCTCTACATTTCAAATGTGTGAGTTTTAACCAATAAACTACTTGATAAAAAAAATTGCCAACCAATAGACTATAAGATTATTTTGTTTCAAAAAACAATACAGAAGATTCATCATTTGAAGATAAATAAAACTTGATTTAAATATAACGTTGCTCGTTCTTAAGGGTGAAAATAGGTCAGACCGACTAAAAACCTTATATTTAACTCACATGTTTTGACAAGTTAGACTTTGACCTTGCAAAGTCTAACTTTACAAAGTTTATTCCCACACTCCTATTCACTAAGTTGTACTGTGAATCTCTTAAAAAAATATATATGTTTTGGTTCTGTTTATTAAGATTTTTGTTCCATTTTAATCTCTTGCAAGGAAAAACTCATTTAGCTTTTTTCATTTCATTTTGATCTTTTAAGTTATGGTTAATGTTAGACACTTCAATTCTTTTGTCAATTTTCCATTTGAACATGTCAAATATTTCATATATGACAATACATTTTGGTGATTATACATTTTATTCATCAAGAAGAAGAGAATTAAAACATAAGAAATATTTGACGGATTCAAACATAAATTTACATAATTGTATTTGAAAAGTGTTTTAAATTATTATGTAATATTAGTATTTGATTGACTTCTAATATTTCCAAATTCTTCCCTCAATTTTTTTCTTAATTGCTTAATTATTGTCTAAGCAAAATTATATTAAAAGAAAATAAAGGTAACCAGATATACCGTGTTCGAATTCAGCTATGTAAATGCAATAAGGTTAAACATTTTGAAGAAGAGTTTCACCACCCAGTGTGGTCATATTTAGTTCTAAGAATTAACTCTGTGGTATGAACTTATATTTGTTATTTAAAAACATCTGCTGAAGAGATTTATTTCCGAAATGAATCAGGTTTTACTATTCTCCCAATCATGAGTCTGACCCCATTTTTAATCGATGTTAAAACTTGGTCATAGGCTTTTTATTTATAAGAAAGAGATTGAGGCTCTTGACATTTTTAATCATCAAAGGGTTAACAAGAAAAATACAATTAAACATAAATGAAGCTTAACAAGAAATAAGCTTCTTTACACAACCAATATAAACATTGATCTTTTCATCAAAGGAGGAATTGAGCACTGGTAGAAAATATCAGCGAAGGAGACCCTGATCACTTCACAGTTTGCTAGCTGACATATTGCTTCTCAAGAAGGCTACCACAAAATGCCAAATCAAATCTCTCCTCAGGAGGATCACCAATGAAGTCAAATACAGCATCTGCATTTAAGAAATCTTCATCTGCTGTATACCTGCATAATGCATTTGAGATCAAGAAAAAGTCAAATAAAAAGTAACCACATGTCCACCAAACAAACCATTTACATATAAGAATGAAATCACATTGAAGGAGTTAGTAGGAGATCCCGAATTCAATACCAATAACTAACATAACTACTAACTTACTATCATCTCTGCCTATAAATAAAAACATAGAGCTGCTTTCCATTTCGTAAATAGAAATATACCCGCTCTTTGTTACTATACACTTCATCCCAGCTGCTTTAGCAGCTGCTAGACCTATAGCACTGTCCTCGACCACGACACATCTGTAAATAACAATATTTCACGTTCAAAAGTTGCACGCTCCATACAGTTCAAAAACAAATAACTAGTAACTAGTAATAACTTGCTCTAAAATTTTGGTTCAAATAAACGCCATACAATTCTACAGTTGGTGGATAGGTTTGATACAACATTTGATTTTATGATGGATACATTTGGCATATAATTGTTTTGAACCATTAACTTTTCCAATGTCCTGTGCAATTTAAAGAGTTTGACTTTTCATGATTAGTATTCCATGTACTAGTTAGGCATGACTATTATGAGATACCTCGAAGGTTCAACACCGAGAGTGCTTGCAGCTAGTATATAGATGGCCTGTCACAAAGAGCATAACACAGTTAGCCACATAGATCATACCATACTGAACATTCAATCATATAGTAAAAATGGCTCCATTGTTTAACTGTAGTATGTAAAATGTGACTGCATATAAACTTAGATTGTGTCCTGAAAATCTAAAAAATTAGCATTGCAACGATGAAAATCTTACTGGATCAGGCTTTTTTCGGGGAACCACGTCTCCTGCAAATATCTGGATTTTTGCTGCTCGCTCAGGTCCCAGTAAACATGATACTATTGCAGAGACCTGAAATCAACTCATGAGATGGAATACAGATAAATGCAGAACCGATATTGCAGTTATGAATAAATTACACAGCATTGTCAACAAACATGTAACTAATAGGAATTGATTCTAAACAATGAGCCATTTTTCCCTATAGTTGGAAAAATTCATTTAAGGAAATTGTGTAAGTGATTATACATACCGCCTTCTCATTGGAAGTGCTGCAAACTGCAACATTGACTCCTTGAGTTAAAGCCTGATCAACAAGCCTGTATGTTTGATAGAAAGAAACAGATAATAAGATAAGGCAGAGAGTTCATGTCTGGATATAAAAGAAACAGCTCTTTTTAATTAGGCTAAAATATGGTTTTAGTCCCTGCAAATATGTCTCGTTTTGGTTTTAGTCCTTGGTAAAAAAAAAAATTGTTTTTGGTCCCTGCAAAATTTTTTGTTTTTGAAAATAGTCCCTGACTCCACTTTTGAGATGATTTGCATACGTGGCACATTATAACTGAACCAATTTTGTAGTTTTTTATCCCTGCAAAATATTTTGTTTTTAAAAAAGGTCCCTGCAAAATTTTTTGTTTTTGAAAATAGTCCCAATTTTTTTTTTTTACCAAGGACTAAAACCAAAACGAAGCATATTTGCGGGGACTAAAACCATATTTTAGCCTTTTAATTAATGTTGCAACACAAAACATGAAAATTAGATCGAAAATCAAAACAACATGATGTTGTAAACAATATCAACCTATTATCCTACTAAGGGATATTTCCATATGTTATAAACCAACTACTTAGTAGGTAATTAACTTTTCTAGAGTTTTAACTTTTGAATGTTAACTAAAATTGGTAAGTATCAACTTCCCCTAGCTGTTTCGAAACTAAATTAATTCATGACGAATAGAATCGAAAACTCAAGCTATTAGGTGACACCCAATAAATGAATTTATTTACATGTTTAACAAAAAATATTATAAATAATGAGTATGGATATACAGATAGATAGTAACCAACTTTGCAACACCTGGGCGAAGAGGCAACAATTTTTTCTCCACAAGTTCCATGAATAGTTCTGTCTTCCGCTTGTGAAGCGAAGCTATGAAATCTTTCCTTTCTTGTTCACCTGTTGGGGCATTCGCAGGCCAACCTGTCTTGTTAAAGTACGCCGTCATCCTACAAAAAAACACATCAATTATAGCTTCAAGTTCAAAACAAAAAAATATTGTACAAGTATTTGAATTACTACTCACCTTTCTTTTCCACCTCCAATTTTGAGCAACTCACCGTACAATTCCACGTCCCATGTAACGCCTAGTTCTTTCTGCACAACTCAACAACACATTCAAGTGTTATTGCTAAAGCATCTCAGTTAGTGTACTACTTTCGATTGCATACTAGTTCCAAGGCGTAGGTGGCTGAGGTAGGATGAAGACATTCTAGTTCTAGGATTCAAACCTGATTACTAAGGTTAGATGTAAAAGTTAGTTACACAAGTTAGTTGTTCTAATCGGCTATATAAGTCTTATTGTACACGCTAGTTGTTCTATACTTTTATCTTATCAATGACTTCTATTAAGAATAGTTATAACCATAATAAGAAGTAATATTTACTTGTGAAAAAAGAAAGATTAAAAAGCAGGAGGCACCTCTTGGAAAGTATCATTGAAAGAAATGCGGTGACCATCTTTTTCAGTATCTACAAGGACTCCATCACAGTCAAAAAGAAGAGCTGAGGGAAGCGTGGAAGATGCTGAAGCCGAGGCTGAGCAACTCAACCTACGTCTTCTGGTTGTTGAAGTTGATATCTTAAGAGCTTTGACAGTGAAAGAGGATGGTGAAGTACTGTGTTGTTCATGCTCCTTCTTGTTGTGTTTAAGGAGGCTAATAAGTGTTGTTGTTTTTGGTTGATGAGTTCGATTCAACAATGAAGCAGATGAAATGGAGATGATGCTATTTGCTGATGCCATGGCCATTGCCTTAGCTTTTCCTTGCAAACCAAATCATCACACACATTTCAATTACTACTTATCTGCTTCCTATGGAGTGGGACCGTTAATTGTGGTTTTCAACTTCCAACACAGGTTCTTTTTGATTAGGTACTGTTGTCTTTCTTGCTCTCCACGTGGCATTACTATATGCACCTCACATTTCCTTCCCACACACACCCACTCCCTTTTTTATTTCATAAAAATATTAATAAATTATTAAATTTTTAAATGGTTATTAGTTCTCCATGACTAATTCTTATAATAAATGATATTATACATCAGAATCATCATCAAGTTAAACATTAATTTATAAATATATCCATTGACGTATAGTATGATATTTTAAAGAGGTGTGATTTTAAATATGAAAAATGTTAAAAAAATGTCCTTAAAACATTGTTTAAAGAATCAAAAGGGTTAACTTTTCTACGGAAAAGTGCAACTTCGATGCTATGTCAAATGAGCAGATATGTTCAATGGTGCACAGTTTTCCATTGACAACGTGTGTTTGAGACTCAATCATGGAAGTCCTAAGCAGACAGCATGATTAACACACAAATATCAAGCATGCAGTCCCCTGGTTTGTTGTTTGTTTTTACTTCCTTTTAATTTTCATATAATTTATTAGTTCAAAGAACTCGCAATCAACTAAACAGTATACTATATAATTACATAGCCTGAAATGAACTCAAAAAAGAAAAATAAAACTATATACCCAATTGCTCATTTTCAAAGCACGTAAAGATACAACAGGCCCGTTCCTCTTTGATTTCAAACTATATACTCAATTGCTAATTTTCAAAGATACAAGTTCATTCCTCTCTGATTTGATTATTCTAAATGAAGGAACGGCAGAAGAAAGGAACAACATACAATATCATTCTTTAAGAGTACATGAGGAAAGGTCTTTGCATATCTTCGACATTGTGGCAACCTTAATCAAGTTAGACTTGGCTGCATCCAGCATTGAATCTGATTGGAGTGCTTTCTCAAAACAATGCTTGGCCTCTTCTAACAGACCCTCTGCAATAAAAACAAGACCCAGATTGTTGAATGCAGGAGCATATCCAGGTTGAAGTTCAAGTGACTTTGTAAACATAGCCTTTGCAAGTTCATATTTTTTCTGCTGGCGATAGAGAATTCCCATATTGGATAGTATAGCATGTGCTTCTTGTTTTGTTGCCAAAGACAAAGCCCATTTGTATACTTCTTCAGCTTGTGATTGTTCTTCTGATAGTTGAAGCGAGACACCTATTCATACATTTTTAAGACATGCAAGAGGGAGTCAAAATGCCGGACTAAAGTTGGCACTTGACAATAAGGCATCGAATATCGTACTTGAGAAGATAGATATTCCCATTACAGCCAAGAGATAGAGAAAAGAAGCAAATACCGAGGTTAGACCATGCATAGCTGCAACCCTTGTCACAGGCAACAGCAGCTTTGAGGTATTTTTGTGATGTTTTGAATTCCCTAGCACAAAGACTGTGAAGGCCAAGTTGGTGCCACTGAACTGCATCATCTGGATCTTCCGCTATGGCCTAGTAGAAAAAGAATGATACACCAAACAACGATGTGAGATAGTAAATCCAACAGAGACACCAAACATTTAACATCAGACAAGCTGCATAAATGCGTAAATTAGCAAGTGTATACTTAGGATAAGGCACAGAAATTTTCCACCTGCACCTCAACCTGGGGACATACCTATAAGAAAGCAATAAATTACCTGCTTTAGACTGGAAACAGCACATTCTTCAATTTCCTTCAGCCCATCCTGTTCACTTTCGTATGCTGCTGATATCTCATGCTGAGCCTTGTGGACCATTGCAAGCCCGGCCCATGCTATTGGAAGCTCAACCAGGGATGAATCACCATCTCTTATTATGGAAGCCATCTCATTTCCAGCAGATGAAAGCAATTCACTAGGATCTTGAGATCTTTCTGCCTCCTTTATTCGATGGCTTGCTACAGCATATCGAGTAGACATGCAATTAGGTTCCAGTTTTGCTGCCTGGCAACAAAAGGAAGGAAAAAAAGAAACAGTAAATCACAATCTAAATTGGCCAAAACATCCTCAGAAGATGGCTTAATAAAAACAAGGGAGAAACTATAAGTGACACTAACACTAGCCAAAATGTAATACACGTAAAATCAATGAGTAACTCCAGCTATCTTTAATCATGGAAAAAAATGCCAAAAAAAATGATCCGCGAGTATTTGTTTCAAGAGAATCCAAGGCCAAAACATTTCCGCCAAGAACAAGGACCAGGAAACCAATGAACAGCCTCAATAAATACGCTATAAATGACTGTAGCAAGGGGCCATGAGCACCTTCTCCAAGCACTTGCTGGAAATCCGATGATTCCCAGTAATAGAAAATGCATAGGCAAGATTTGCCCAAATATGGGCTGATTTTCCATCTGCTTTAATTGCAGCTAACAAACATTCCTTAGCAACATTAGCAGCCATAGATTGCTCTGCCGAAGCACCTTCTGCAGCATTTGCACCAGCACCTGGAATTGAAAAATCCAAATGACAAAATCAAAACCATATTACAAAAATTTCTTCAATATCTAGATAATCATATTAAAGGACAAATCAATGTAATATATTATGAGAGCATAGATCATATCAGTATAGTACCTGCTACAACTGAAGCATTTTTACACAAAAGGAGAGCAGCATAATTGACCAAAGCTGCAGGATGGTTTTGATCTTTTAGTATCAACTCTTGGAAACACTTCGCAGATAATTCCAAATCTCCTCTGAAGGAAATTTAGTTAGTAACAGTACTGAGGAAAGACAAATGGAATAAAAATTCATAAAACTCTTTTCAATTAAAGCCACAAAAATATCCGTATTTCTCAAACAATTCAATGCAATAGTATTACACAGAAAAAGGGTTTGAATATTTCTTAGAACAGGATAGCAAGAGAACTCTATTATAAAAACAACCACATTAGCATATGTGTGGTAGTTTTCATTCTAAATTTCTCGCCCAGTGTTATCGACCGGGGTCCACGGCAGATGTAAAAAAATCTGCCACTGCAATCCACCATGGCTGATATTTGAAAACACTGTTCCCGCCTAACCAAAAGCATCTGCTGTATGGCGCATTGCGGGTGTACTGAAGATAAACTTTTCGCTAAAAATGAAAGACATTATCACCACATGTCACATGGGAATGAATCTCACATATGTTACAAAGTAAAGGGTGCAACTTAACTTGAAGAGTTAAATAAAATACAAAACATCCCAAGTATATCACTTTACTTATTTTATATATAAAAAAGAGGAAATTACCATTTGAACTTACATTTGAAGGTAAGCTATCCCAAGATTACCAAGGCAATCATAGTTCTCTGGTGAAATGGCCAACAAGGATGACAAAACTGAGATAGCACTCTACACCAGGGTTTGAAGTTTACATTGGTTCAGGAAATGGAAAAGAAAAATGTAGTCACATCAATTACTGAAACATCATACATGCCGCGAGAGCTTTAAAGTGTGCAGAAAAGAGAAAACATGGTGCCTGTACCTGCACACGGCCAGTTTTAAGAAGGATAAAACCCAGTGTATTCCATACAGCTGCCTGCCTGATATCCGATTGCGTTGATTCTTTCAGTTTAGAAATAATTTCCTCCAGTTCGTGAGGTTCAAGTTCTTGGTCTGAACTATTTTCTGATGAACTTTCTATTATCAGGCACTATAAGGATGATAAGAACATGTCAATGAACAGAAAGACTATAATAAATGATCTATCAAATTAAGATTATCGCACCTGTGCATGGTGAATTTGAACTAAAGCAAGGAACTCTGCCCTATCAATCTCAACCTCTGGCCTGAGTAATATCTCTTCTGCCTTCTCATAAGCCAATATAGCCTGACAAATTTAATGACCTAATGAGTAACCTGTATGTAGACTAGGAACTGTAACAGGTAAATTTGGAAAAACTACCTTTTGAGGTTGGTTTAATCTTTGGTACATCAAGCCAAGTATAAAATGAGCATGAGCATTTTTGGGCATCTTCCTTGCAACATGAACCAATCCCTACAATCATACCTAGTTTTATCATTGACTAACCAAAAACAACAACACTGGCAATATTCGTAAAAATAAATTACCACTATGTCAAGATTACGTCTTGCTAACTGACTAACTAGTTTTAGGTAGGAATTAGTAAAGATAGCTATCTGACTATCTGGAATCCTTAGGCACATTAGACTGATTGATTAATAGAGTTTAAGAGTGGGATGATTTAAATTAAAGAAAAATATATTTGATGATTCCAAATTAAACTCACAGTCTTCATGCTGCTAACTTTTTCTTCCCTTGCTGAAGGAGCCCCTTGAACATGTTGATCACCATCCGCATCAGCTCCACAGTCAATAGAAGAATCCGTCTTGCTAGGTTTGGAACGGCATTTCCCCAATTTGTTCAACAATTTACCTTCACCTTCGTTGCTATTGGTGTCTTTGGACAACAAACTCTTATCTTGACTGTTTTCATCATTTATCAACCTATATGTTAATTCAAAAATCAATAAATCAATAAATGACAAAAACCAACAAAAAGATATTCAGAATTAATGCAAAA
This sequence comes from Medicago truncatula, assembly GCF_003473485.1. NCBI lineage: Eukaryota > Viridiplantae > Streptophyta > Magnoliopsida > Fabales > Fabaceae > Medicago > Medicago truncatula. Next base: position 37,734,873 of record NC_053044.1, read on the forward strand.
TTCATATTGCAATAAGTCAAGATTTTTTTAAGAAAATCTTGCTGTCAATTGAATGGACAATAATCAATAACATGCATAAATGTTATATTCACATTTGCAAAATGAAATACAATGATATACTATAGCACATTTACAAAGGAATGATTCAGTTTTACAACTACAAGCTTGTCGGCCGTTTCTCTTTCATAACTTTCCGAAAAATATATCACTTGAAATCCATTACAATGTTTGACTTGGTTGCGAGGTCCAATATCTTCAATGAAATTACAAAATTATAGACCCAAATACTCGTTAAACACAGTGTTGTCAATTGTGGATAGTGGAAAATAGAGGATTGTTAAAATTTCCCTACGCAGTAGTGCTAAAGCTTCGCCATAGCTGATATTTGACAACATTTTGTATTAAACAACGTATCGCAGAATAAAAGCAATTTGTCCAAGTTTCGTTATGCTATAGTCAAGGTTTTAAATAACAGTCGAGGTCGCATTAAGGAATTTGCGATTTATGCTATTACGGACGATGAGTTATAGATTGTGATCGTCACGATGTGAAATAATCACGCCATTGCGCAATTTTTTTTAAAATTATTTGTACAATATAATGTATAATAACTTGATTTCTCGTTTTTCATAATTCATAACTGTAACTCTTTGCAAAATTTTATAATGAATTTATTTCTTCTAAAATGTGATTTTTATCCATAAAAACGGGTTTCTCGGTCTATTTTTTGGGAATGACAGCTGTAACGTTGTTTCATGGCGGTGCAACGGCGTTTTTGTTGCGGCCATTTTCACGGTAATGGACCATTTTTAAAACCTTGGCTATAGCAGTTATTTAACAACACTGCTTCCACATCCATTTTTGAAAGATAGTTTGTCGTTAAACCATGTAACACTACACCTAAGGTTGAAGACTTATCTGACCCTCGTACCACATTGACATATGTGTTTACATGGGTGTGTTTGTTTTTGCTTAAAAAAAAAAAAGATTTTGTTTTAAAACAATCTATAGATTTTTGAGAAAAGCTGAACCTAATTTCCGTTTGTTTACTATCATAAAAATCATTTTTTTAAGATATGATCCTCTTACACTTAAGTAAAAAATAGATTTTGAGAAAGCTACATGGAATAGCTTTTCATTTTGAGGTTAAAAATGATTTTTTTTAAAATTTGAAACAAAACCCTCTTTAAATAAAAGAAGTTATTTGTTGGTAAAAAAAAAAAAAATCCAAAACAAACGGGCCCTCGATCACTTCCATTTTCTCAAATTATTAGGAGAGTATACGTGTGAGTATCGATTTCCGTGCATCATAGTTAGTAAGCCAGCAATTATGTTAGTTAGTGTTACTACAGGCTTGCCTAGTTCATATTTCTGAGCACAATGTATTTGCACAAGCTCTAGTTTATAAATGAAGTTGAATTCATTGTTTCAGTTCTAATTAATCAGAAGTCTAAGTTCAAATTGTTATCTAAGGACGAAAAAATGAAAAAGTAAATAAATAAATTTAAAAAAAATAAGATACCTGGTGATTTCAGTATGTGGTGGAAGTGGAGGAGGAAGAAGTGAAGAAGAATGATTATTGTCGTCTTCGTCGTCATCGGCTTCAGGGGGATCGATGTTGAGGTCAGCCAAAACAGCGAATTGTTTTCTCTTCATCCCTATCCCTGACGACCTCTCTTCTGAACCCAACTTCTCAGCCATTTCAACTCGAGTCAGTTAGGTTTCGCATTATATGTACTTTTTTATGCAGGGATGAGGGACCCTCATTCTTGTTTTTTTATTTTTATTTTATTTTTATTTTTATAATTGAATAATAACATGTAAAACTATTATTTTTATTTTTATTTAAGAAATGTAAAACTGTTATTATTATTATTAACACATTTTTTCAAAACAACATGTTCATGCCTATAAATCATTATTTTTAATTATTAGTTAGTTATAATCTTGGTGGTTTTTTTTATACACCTTTTGTTTCAAATTATATGATATTTTTGACATTTCACACTTATTAAAAAATTAATTAATTTTGTATGAGAAGGAGATGCGTTGTTTTACAAAATTATGCTTAATAAATAGAATGGAAAAGTTAAAATGAAAGAATAGAGTGTAATAAATAGTATGAAAAAGTTAAAACAGCTTATAATTTAGGATGAAGAGAGTATTGATTAAGGAGAATAATTTATCAACTCATTCAATAAAATATTAAATATAATTAATGTTAGTTTGTATTATAGGGTTTCTTTAGAATTTTGTATTTTAGCTGGAAACATCAGAATATTATAGCTTTTTTATATTGGAATGAAAGAGAGAGAGAAAAGGAAAACAAGGGATGACACAAGAAAGAGCCTCTCCTTCCTTAGGTTAGAATTGAGAAATAAAATAATATTAGCAAGAATGACATCTAAAAAATGTAAAGAAAAATTTCTGTCATGTCCTCTTAGAGTAAATGCATCATTGCAAGTGTTCATTTTTTGATATATTTGGACCATCAGAATGGTCTAATATGTGAAGTAGATAAGAGAGATTACCTCTTTTAAAAGAAATTAGATATAATAGAAGAACAACATGAATGGCACATGTCTCAACAATGTCATGAGTTAGACGTATTTTCTAGCTATTGAATTCCTAAAGTAATGTTACATGATTCAGCAGCAAGAATATTAACCGTGCCAAGCTTACACACAAAACCCTTCATAAATTATAGTTGTTTAATCTTTGATTAAATTAAATTAAATTTATTTTGGTATATTTGGTTTCTAAATTAATAAGTAAAGAGTATTTGTCGACTTTTGTATTTTAGAGAAGGCTGTTTCACAAGAAAAAACACATCTAAGATTTTAGTTCATTGTCTAAAAGCAATATTATAATTTTCCTACATTTTATCATTAAAAAAATTATTCGCTATTATGAATATTAAAATTTAAAAGAAATTAAATTTTAAATCATTAAGGAATATTTAGTTGATTAACTACTTAAAATTCACAAACACTTTTAATAAATAATATTCAGTAATTCTAATTTTTTAAAAAGACCAAATATAGTAGTATATGTCAAATTGACACATGTACCATACCCAAAGATTGTTTGAGATTTAGAGAGAAAAAAAAAAATGGAACTACTTCTATTTGTTTACTACTCAAAAAAACCACTTTTGAAAAATAAAATTATTTTGAAGAAAGCTAACTAGTTTATTCGTTACCTCCTTGTTTTGAAAAAAGTTAATCTTAATAACTTTTTGAGTCAAAATTGATATTTTTAAAAATCCGAAACAAACGCTTCAAAACGATTAAAGTGATTTTTTTTTTTTTTTTATAAAACAAAAAATCTTAAACACACCTTGAAAAGTATAAATAATGAAAATGGAGTATATCCCACCTTTCCCATGTTCGAAATGCCCTTTGCCTAGGATTTTGCCCAGGTGCCTCGACACAGGTATGGCCGATAATTTTAGTTAAGAGTCAAAGCAAGTCAATTACAGAACATCACTAACCCAAAAGCAAGGGAGTGAATTAAAAGAACCATTTATTCCCAATCACATGTAACTAACAAAAGTCTTCTATTGCGAGAAATTGGGAGTTAGTTCCACCATTGTATCCCAGTAATCATACCATGTTGGGCCTCTGTGGCAGCAGTAGATTATAAAACTTGTCGTGCAAGAAGAAATTCTTTCCTTTGCTGTCAACGGCTTTTTTCCACCCAACCCAGCCCCCATTGATTATTTTCTTCAAATCATCTGTACCCGTATAGTGTGGATCAAGTATTAAAAATGCACAATCTCCACTGGCATCATTGTAATCCACTCCCAATAGTGTATATGCAAGGACACCACCACCTGCATTTAGAATCCAAAGCATCATCACTATATACCACAGAATTTCAAGTGACCTCATATTGGGAGACGGCAAATAAATGGCAGAAATTAATATAGCATTTACTAACCAATCATAACAGGTGTACTTTGAGTCTCAAAGTGCAATGCTAATTCTCGACATTTTTCCGGAAGCTCAGCTCCGGATCTAACATTGATGACTTTGCAAGTAACCTGTTTTGGAAAGAAAGCAAAATCCCAGTCAAGTCATTAAGAACCCAATTGTGCTCAGAAGCAACATAAATTTCATTTTTCATGCACCCATATTTGAATCAGATCAAGTATCCAGAATATAGCCTCTTTCGGAGTGGGAGGCTCAACGTATCTTGATTCTAGGCTTCTAGCCAGAGAACTACACAAGCACAATATCCAGTTGGCCCAAAAACCCAACTATAATATAAATGTTACTATCTACAAATCTACACTTTAATATCGATATAGTATAGGTTAATGAGATTGTTAAGTAAGCTTTGTAACATTAGCTCAACAGCTCGTATTGTTAAAATAGTTAGCCGTAAGTTATGCCAGCTGTGCCAGTTTGTTGGCAGCAGTGTTAAAATAGTAAGCCGTTAGTTATGCCAGCTGTGCCATTTTGTTAGCAGCAGTTACTAAACTGCCTTAACACCCAGTACAATAAATACTGGTCCCTGCTTCAGAGATTCAGAACGTCAATATTTCACAAACACAAACTTCAGATTCATCACATCCACAGTTTCTCTCTAAATTCTTTCGCTCTTTTACTATCACGAAAACATAAACAAATATTAAAATGAACAGAATACTTACACCCAGAAGTTTGTCCAAAACAAAGCTCAACTCAATTGCACCAATCCAGTCTCGTGACCCAATAAAGGAAGGATCTTTATCTCCAATCTCGACAAGTGCCTGCTGTATTTCTCTGAGAAATTTGTATGTTTGTCAGGCTGAAACTAAATCATATACATGAAAATGACAAGCAAAATTTTGTTTTATAGAAGTAAACATCAGCCAGACTGAATGATTGAATTATTTATTCCATTCAAATAAAAAACAAACAACTATTTAGAAGACCAATTTAATAATCCATTGCACATCGGAAAAATCAAATCACAGCAATATTTTAAAACCTGATGACAACTCAGATATGAATTAAGAAATTATATCTCCTAGTAAAACAGAATCCATCATTAGATGAGGTAAACTATAAATACCTATGAGAAGGAACTTCTATAGACGAGTAGTTTTGGAGTCTGAACCATGAAATGATAGTCTGGAGAGAGCGATAAGCACATCCCCATCCCTAGAAAACAGATATAAATAATTAATTCCTGATACTGCAAGAAAACTGAGCCATTTTGTTTTAAGATATGTGCTTGACACCACAACGGGTAAACCACAAGAACCTAACAGATGAAACGAAAAGAAAATCCAAACAAGAGATGGGATTTGTTAAGCGATAGAACTTAGAAGGTCAAAAAGTTAATATCTAGTAATAGTAAGGATTGAGGACAACGTATAACGAAGCTTCAATTGAAAGCGAATAAAAAGTCTCATTTTTTAATTCGCTTTCAAGACTAACAACTCATCCCAGAAGTAATAGTAAGGAATGAGAACAACATATAAAGAGGCATAAATTGAAAGCGAATAAAAAGCCTAATTTTTTTATATTGGGCCTAACTCATCCTTACAAAACCGACTTGTAAGGTGAGGGTTGTCCAAGCTTTATTAAAACTACACAATCAATATCTCTAAGCAATGTGGGACGAAATTCACCCCTTCAAACCTAACACAATTAAGGTGTTGGAGGCTGCAATGAAGGCAACCCAAATGTCGCAATTAGGCGGCTAGGAGCTGACCGCAATTAAGGCGGAATTTCCAACAAAAAGTAATTAGTCTGAATTTGATGCCCTGAAACCGGTTTTAAGTGCAAAATAAAATCATTGAGGTTTATTTTAAATAATTTATAATGTATTTGCAAATGGTCAAACATCAGCTTGATAAAAGTGGCCTGGAGGAAGCCCTGGAAAAATGCCCACCAAAGTTCCTTTCTAAGGGAGGTTCCATTATATTTCTGGTATTTTAAAGCCGGAATGATAGCCCAATCCTAAAGGGCATTGAAATATTTTATAAAGCAGTGTAAAACAAATTAAAAATTAATCTTATTTAGTGAAGCTCATATGAGCAACAGTAGACGGGATAGAATATTTTTTATTATTAAAATAGCAGAAAGGATTTGGCAACTCAAGGAAAGACAAAAAAGGACATGTTTATGACACGATCTTCGTTCATGCAGTTCAGCCAATGGGGCCTACCTCCGCGACAATAGACAGCTATAGTTACATATATTTCTTTGATGAATTAGGGCTTCAGTGTTACAAGCCTTATATATAGTACTACGATTCAGATTACAACAATACCCCTGAACCATGCCATGGGAGCTATTGCCCCTGCACCCCCAGTTTCCCCCCAACTACAATTGGGCCTAACACGTTTGAGCCAAACGCAAAGGGCAGGGACAGCGGAAGCTTCACAACGCTCCACTAGCTCAGCTCCGTCTCCGCCCCTTGCCCTCTTTTGTGTCTATATATGAGTCATACTCAACAATCATTGTTGTTGTTATACACTAAAACCACACTCTTGATTGACTAGCCTGATTTTATTTTGTATTAAAAATTTTACAGACAAATCAGATGGAATAGTTTAAAAGATTAGATAAAAAGAATAACAATTAGTATTGCAAATTTGCAATTTTAGTCATTTTAACAACTTAAATGACTTTTTCGGTAATCAAACAGTAAACTGCAATCGCTGAAATAAGACCGTGTTCTTGATAATTTAAAACTACTTATCAATAAGACAGTAGCAACTATGGTGTGTTTGTGTTTGAATTTAAAATATCCACCACTAGGACATTTTGATCAAAGCTAAAAAAACATAGTTTCAAGAACATGTAACAACTGTTACGAAGCAGAAGAATTGCAATTACCGAATCGTTGAAACCATCCTGAAGGTAATGATGGTATTCATAGGAACCTTGAACAAGGGAAACAGCTCCCCCAATAACTGCATAAACCATGACACCTTAAATGTGGCGATGAGACAAAGAAGAATTACATCAAGAACAAGCAAAGGCCATAACGGTAACTAACCCCCACTGCTTGGAATCCCAGTGTGTACATCTCTTAGCAAAGCTGAACCTAACATTGCCACCAAGTATTAAAAAGTTTGTACATAGGATATACAAACTTTGAAGGGCATGGTATTGGAAAATACAAATACAAAATGGAAAGAGGCAAATGCAATTGTGATTTTTAGCCCTTATATGAACTTCCAATCGAGATGTGCGTACTACCTTTCTGATGAGAGACAGTACCGCTGTTTTTCAATTTTGAAAAATCCAAGGCATTAGCAATTCTTAGAAGGGGGCGATCATAAGGTAGCCCCAACCTTGAGTGCAAGGATCTCCTAAATTCAACTACAGAAAGAATGAAGAATTTATAAATTACGACATATGCTGAGATCATAAATGATACAGAAGAGTGGAAAGCCCTACAGATTCAATACATATGTTCCCGTCTGAAATTTAGCAACGGTGAATAGTATACAAGGTAAAAGAAGAATCTTATCCATGACCTATGCAAAAGTTCAACAGCATACCTTGCTTCATTTCTGTCTCCCCAAAACTCAGCTCATAGAAAACAGTTATTGGATGCAGAACCCCAGGAGGACTAAAGTGGTAAGGTTTTAGCTGACAATTGTACTAATTGTTAGTCAATCAAAAGAACAATAAGCATTGAATACATGTGTCAGTATAAATCTTCACTTTGAAACTTTATACATTAATGAAACATAAATGATTAAAAAAACAAATAAAACAGAAAGTATTGTATACTGTTCACACAAATAAAAGCATTTTAAATAATTTCACCTAGTCGATTACAAATAATAATCATCAGGGTGATTTGTAAAATAAAGGATAATTATTTCCCCCACATCTTAATTTTATTACGAGATAATGAGTAGAAAAGTAGGTTCAGATAAAATTTGGAGCATTAGCATCTCACAACATGCATATATCTTTGTAATCGCACATTCATAAGGCCTGATTCATATTACCCATCAAAGAAGGCAGAAACAGGTCTAATTCTTTAAATCAATTAAGCTTGAATTGAACTATTCTACAAGTATAAGACAGATCTCCAAATGGAAAGTGCCACTTCATCTGTGAACTATTAGTCATCATGGTGCATGTATTACAGCTCGCATCAAATGGACAGTGTCGCTTTATCTGTGAACTATTTTACATGCTTGAGAAATAATATATAGATATGGAATTCTGTATTTGCAAGACAAATACCAAAAATCCAACTGAAATTGTGCAATGATTGGATAAAAGAATGCCAAAAAATAACAAAACATCCATTAACTAGAGGAAAATGATACTGTGACTTGGAATCATGGTGGAACATTAGAACCATGGAAAACTTATGTAAGTAGAAAGATTAACTCATTGGCTCACCTGAGGATGTTTTGCCAAAAGGCTAGGCAACATAAATTTCTGCAGGATATTTAACTGGTCAATTAAGCCAGGGATGATTAAACATGAAACAGCATGTCTCAGTGGAAGATCCCTGGAAGCATAGCAGAGTACATCTAGCTTAATATCCTTAACAATGAGTCTGGCTTCTTCCATGACTGCAATCAATAAATCAATCTCAATTAAGAATACTATAAACGCAAAAATTAAAGTAATTCAACACCGAGTATGACCCTCAAATCCTGACCTGGAAAATATTCTGCAGTAGGCGCAGCAGATGCTGATGATGGCCCTAAGCTATTAAATAGAACACTCACTTGGATAGTATCTGCATTCTAAGCAAAGTAAATTTTCACAAAATGGACGATAAGTCGATAATCGTCATTTGACTATTCACAAAGGATCAAGAAAGAAAAAAAAGACCGAGATATAAACGAAATCAAAATAATATAAGATAATATAGCAAAAATTTGATCCATGTAGCCGACCCCATTTAGTGGGACAGGGCTTGGTTGTTGCTGTAATATAGCAAAAACTAAACAGTTAAAAAGAAAACAGGGGGAAGATAAAAATTAAAAAGAATACCATAATGTTTTATGTTACCTCTATGGAAAAAGCGGTTTTACTGTAGATGGAAAAGTATGAACAAGATAGTGAGCTTGCATCATAGCCCGCATCACCCTCAACCAAATGCTTGGTTTTGGAGAAGTCTGTGTGAAAGTCTAATTGTACACCTCGAACTATGGAAGGTGGAGGTTGATCCGAAGAGGTTTTGCTCAATGTTTCTAACATGTACACAGCCTGAGGGTCTTTTAACTTGGCAATAACAGCTTCAGTTGCCTGCTTATATGCTTTCTCAACATCTGTGGAACAAAATTTGTCCAGAGTTTACTGCATTTAGAACATAGTGAAACATGCATCTTAGATGATTCACTGACATCCAGATATTATCCTGTGCAGCTAAACACTAAGATGTACCCAGCTTATTTAACATTGAAATCAAATACATGAATTTCATCTAATTGACTGCAAAAAATACATGTCAAGTTCAAAATTTGTTCCCCTCAAAAAAAATAAAGTTCTAAATTTGTATGCAGTGCACTCAGATTCCATGCACTTACAAAAGCACGCATTCACTGCAGCCAACACGTCGGAACCATCGGAAGAAGATACGGCGACTTCTCAAATTAGATTCAAAACAATAACTCAAAATGTCAACTGCTTGATCTTCATCTCACAGTTTCGACAAATGACGGTGTGTTTTTGTGACTGCATGGAATTAATTTCCCTTAGTATACAGGCAACTATCCTTCATGACCCAATTTTTTTTTGTCTACCTCATATGTAGTATTTATATATCATCTTGAACTGAAATTAAAGTTCTCTCAGCGAGAGCTTTCAGTGCAACTCACTGCTACTTGAGGTTTGTGGTCAACAACTACTATTAACCAAGGTACTATTCAGTCAATATAAGAGATACTAGAGGGAACTTGAACTTAGACTCTGTTTGGAATGACTTATTTGAGCTCACTACTACTGCCATAAGCATTTCCAAAACTGTTTGGAAAAGCTTATGAAAACAGTTTATGACATATCCATAAGCTACTTTCAGCTTATTTACATAAGTTCTCCAGAATAGCTTATGAAAATAGTTTATAGCTAATATAAAAAACAGTTTGACTTTATTTTATCATTTGCTACAGAAATAGCTTATACTATATATATCAGCACTTATATGATAAGCGCTTATGCACTCAATTAAGTTGTTTATCCAAACGGTCAATACAATAAATATTATAACTAGAATGGAACTTGACCTAGTATCCTTCCCAATCACTACTTCAACACTTCAACGTATCACAAATCCTAATCTCTATTTTTTTTGAACTATAGAACAGTCATAAAATGAATGTAAACATTAACTTAACTTAATTGCAATGTGTGTAAACCTACATACCCAATTCTAATTAACATTTGGAGATTACAAAAAAAAAAAAAACGAAAATCAAACAAAAACATTGCCACATTGCATCATTGATTACGTTTCAAGAAAACACTTACCAGTTGGATTTTTGAGAGGATAATAGATTGGCAACTTTATCGGAAGCTCACAACGAAGCAAGCAACCATTCTCCCACACAAACTTCTCTGGATTCTCTTCCTGTATAACCGAAGAAACACGTTCAATTCCGCTGCTCACATTTCCAGTCTCACACACAAAAAACCGAACCTCACCAGAATCCAAACTTTCAACACCTCCAATCAACAGTTGATCTTCCCCCATTCCTTCACCATACATAAGCTTCCTCAATTCACGAGTAGCATCAATTGCGGCACGAGCACTGGTATCGTCGCCGGAAGCAAGGGCTCCGATTAGCTCAAAGCCTTTGGGAATTAAAGTTTTAAGATCGTTTGATTCTTTGTGGAGATCGGGAGAAGAGGAGGAGGGGGTGGTGTTGATGCATCGGAGGATGGAGACGATGGTGAGTGGTGGTAAGAATGGGGATCCGATTAGCCAGCAATGAATTCCCGGGTCGGATCCTTTGTGGAGATGGCTTGGGCGGCAGAGTAGTCGAACGATGCGGTTGCTATCGTCGTCCGCCATTGGAATTCTGTGATTGATTACACCTTTGCTCTTTCAGTTCAATTCAACAGGTAACGATGGACTCACACTGAAACAGTTTCTTTTTTACCATTCAGACCTTTTTACGTCATTTTTTCAATAACATTTTTATCCTGCCATTTATAATTACATCTTTATACTCTCTCGTCTTACAATATTAATCGTTTAAACACACAAATTAAGAAATGCAATAAAATATTAATTTTACTAAACTAACCTCACTATCTTTTTTTATTAAAGTCACATTTACAAGTAAGTTTCTTGAAAAGATTAAAAGTCACATTAGTTGCCAACTTTTCATGCTTACCTGCGCCAATTATTTCATCTGCCAATACTTGAAAGACTCACTTGGTGCTTAGCGTTAATTGTAATTTCACACATGGCTCAAGACGGCTTTTTTCAAAAATAAGCATGTGCAGTTACACAGGGGCAAAACTGGAAAAACTTGCTTAATTCCACATTGAAATTACAAAGCGCCAATAATTCTGCTAGTTATTTTTTTTTAAACGTCAATTTTTAAGAGACGGAGGGAGTATCAAATGACTTAAGTATATAAATGTATTAACCACTAAAATTACATCGTTATATCAAACATACATTTAGTTGTAACAAAAAAAAAACATACATTTAGTTAATCACTAGAGATAAGTCATTAAGAATTAGGATTCTCTCCATTTAATCATTTAACTAAAAAAAAATTTCTTTGATAAATTAAAAACACAATGATATTAAAGAGAATAGAAGGTGTCCCAACTAGACTCTAATCATCAAATAAATGACTTGAGCGGTGATTGGTGGTTGTCGCGGTGATGGTCGGAGTAGTGGTTATAGTGTTGTTTCATGGTGGTCAAAGATGGTTAGAGTGGTGTTCCACGATAATTGAGTTGTGCTTAGAGTGGTTATGGGTGGTGATGGCCAACCAAAATTGGAGTGGCGGTCGACAATAGTTAGAGTAACAGTCGACGAACAAGTAACCGCATTAGAGTGGTGGTCAACAAACAACCGGACACAACAGCCAATGATGGGTCAAAGTGTTGGTGTCCCACAATGGTCGAAATAGTAACTAATGGGGGTCGGAATAGTGACTAATAGTGTTCAAAATGGTGGTTGATGGTGGTCAATTACAATTGATAGTAGTCTACTAAAATTGACATTAGGAGAATGAAACTGAAATATTAAAATGAACACACTTCAAGATCTCAAGGCAACACCATTAGAGTAGGTTAAAAGGAAGTAATTGTTGAAGTAGAGAGCAAGGCTTAAAGTTAGGATCCAACCTCTCAAGATATTGAAGGAAGACTTCAATTTACGATAGTTACATAAATTCAAGTCAGAAAATGAGTATAACCAATACAACCACCACAACTTATGCAAGGTCACTATCCTCCCTAGTAGGGGACAAGACAAATTATCTTTTTAATAATACAAGTTTTGTACCAAAAAAGAAAAACAATTATTCTTGCTCCAAGTCAGGCAGGAAGCACGTTCATCCGTATACACCAACCAGACAGGCAGTTACAATGTTGTTCATGAAATGTACTCCAAAAAAAAAAATTGTCCATGAAATAAGTGCTATTGACCTGTGGTCCAATAATGCTTGACCTTGCAAGTAGATTAACACACTAAGATGAATCCTAGTTGCTTAATAAATTTTCAAAATTTGATATCAATCTCCATGTTTTTGTATCAAACACTTGAATGCAAAGTGAATTGATTCTATCCTATTATAATAGGTTGTCACTAAATAATAACTGAAGCATCATCAATAATTTTAATAATGCAAACAGTAGCAGTAAGGTGCACAAAAAATCAACAACATATTCTCAATTAGCACAGGTATATGTGTGTCTCAGAACATGCACAACTCCAGTAGAAAGAAAAAATAATCTTTCTATGGTTAGATGCCCTGAAAAGACAAGTTGGAGGAATATGAAGAACGGAACTTCTTTTGAAACCAGAGAGATTGAGGAAAACAGTTAGACCGATTATCTGAATTGGGGAGTGATGGAACTAAATGTACACCATTGTGTCCCTCTTCCTTGGAAGAATCAACTCCAGAACAAGATGCTCCCATAATCTCATGCATAGACGTGTTCAAAAATATTTCTCGTGAGCTGAGCAAGTTCCCTTCACAACTCCTCAGACTCGATACAGGATCCGTTTCGTTATAAGAATTTTGTGGCGGAATCTGAGATCCACAGTAGGAGGAAGAACAAGATAGTGTTTTATTCTTCATAATGGGATTTTCAGAGGTGTAATCAGCATAGTCTATTTCACTTTCTTGTTCATTGGATGTCTGTTGTATTCTGCGCGAACAGCTAAAGATGTTGAAAGATGACCTCTTTGGTGAATTAGAAGTACTGAGAGGAACATCAATGATCCTCAACTCAATGTTGCAACCCAACAAGCACTGCAAGGAACTTGCTATCAATTTCCATGATTTCTCAGCCTTGGATACATGGTGGCGACGACCGAACTCCAACTCCACAATAGCAAGAGCTGAAAAGTATAGCATTAGTACCAACAATTCAAACTACAGAATAGATACTTCATGTTGCTAGAAAAGAAATCGGTTTAGACAATAACAAGCAAAGTGATTTTTTATTAAAAATATTAAACAATCCGGTCCAATATAACAGCAAAAAGTGATTATACAATATGATGCAATAACTTTAAATTAAAAAATATGATGCAATAACTGTAAATTAAAATTAATGGAAAATGAGTAGCAGGACAAAAATAACATAAAGAGGAAGAAATTACAAGATGTAGATTGATCAACAAGAAGTGAAGACAACTTTCCCTTCCTCCTGAGAAAAGTTTTGAGTTTACTAGATTGACATATCCCGGTAGCTTTATACCATATGGCATCCAGTGTTCCTTCGTGATCCTCCTGCGCCACTAGTCTAAATGATTTGTTTTCACAACTACCTGCATCAAAATGTTCCATGTTCTTCCCTGTATGTGATGCATTCAAGAAATCACCGTCCACGTCCATTTAAGGAATAAGGGGAAAAAAGTAATAATTTAAGGAAAAATAATAACCAAGCTCATCTCCATTGCATGCACCTCCCAGAGACAACTTGTTACCATCTGCATCTGTGGAAGGATAATCAGCAGAGCTTAACTGTAGTAGAGCTACAGTGAACCATGTTGATTGATTTTTCGAAATTCTTAACTGTTTCTCGGCTTCAGTAAATATTCTCAATGCATGGCTTAGTTTCCGAAGGTCTGCTTTCGCTATGGTAGAGAAAATAACCGGTCAGAAACAGACGTAAGATAGAAACTAAATAGAGTATAGACAGCGAAACAACACTCATGGACTGCAGAAATATTAAACAGACTGTTTATTCAGTTAAAGCTAAACAGAATATGCTAAATTATCATTTAAGCACTTACAAGTATATCTAGCTAAACAGAATATGCTAAATTATCATTTAAGCACTTACAAGTATATCTACTAGAATATTTACTTCTGACTTCATCACCACCATTTTCATGATTCCCAGCAAGGATGTCCATTATGAGATTCACCAACTGTGACACAAGTTGCAAAGGATCGATCCTTGATCTCATCAGCTCGCGAGCTCTTATAACAGTATTTGATGTGTCAGGTGACAAAGCCAGATCAAGCAAATCAAGCAATTCATCGTCTGAAACAATCCCAGTCTGCATAACAACAAAGGACAAGGTTGATCACTAGGAAAAAATTAAAAAAGTTTTGAGGAACAAGTATGGAACTAAAGCACTATACTTACAAGCTCATAAACTAAGGAAATTTTGATCTTTTTACCAAGCAAACTGAGTTGATCAAGCATAATTTCTGCATCCCTGACAGAACCACAGGATCTTGCAGCAATAAGGTCTAAAGCAGCCTGTTCAAAATCAAGACCTTCTTCTGTACAAATTTTTTCTAATTTGCAAGCAATGTTAGCATCTTGAACCTTCGGAAAGTAATACTTCTGAGCCCGGGAAACTGCACTTTGTGGAAGCTTATCCAAATCTGTAGTTATCATCACAAAAACTGCATGTTGAGAAATGTTATCTTGGTTATTTGAAAGGCACGCCCATGTCTCGGGGTTCAATAACTGGCACTCGTCAATAATGAAAACCTTAAAACGAGAGGAAACAGGAGGTGTACACGCATTCTTAACAAGGGATTTAACCTGGTCTGTGTGATTGATTCTCACAGAATCCACTTCCTTAACATCTTTACTTCTTCCAGAAAAGAATAAAACACATTCTCTACACAGGCCACATGGTCTTTGCTTCTTATTAGAGATGCAATTCAGTGCACAAGCAAATATCTTTGAGGCAGAGGTCTTGCCGGTACCACGTGGACCATGGAAGAGATAAAATGATGTTATCCTTCTACTAGAGAGTGCAGCCAAAAGAGACCTAACTACCATATCTTGTCCCACCAAATCATCAAATGATAGAGGTCTGAATTTCATAGATAACATTCTAGGAGTTTCCAAATTTGGACTACTTTCGCCGCCATTGTCTCTCACATTTCTATGTCCATGAAGATCCGTGTCATCAACGCAGTTCAATATCAAGGAACGGTCTTCTTTCTCAAAACAAAGATTTGATTCTCTAAACCTAGGAGAATTTGACAGGCAACAGTTTTTTCCACATCCATTTTCCCTATTATCTAGAACACCAAAATCTTTATTTACAAGTGCCAACGAACCTTGGGGTGATAAAGCATTGCGAACACAAGGGCACGGAGTGCTCAAATTGCTAGCAATATCTCCCACCACATCAGATGGTTTAACTTGATTCTTGCGTAGAAGTTTTCTAGCTGGCTTAGCGTGATCCATTCTCCCTAATTTAGACGATCTTCCAATTTCTCGATAGTACAGCCCCCCATCCTTGAAATCATTAATATCCAATCCTTTACCACCATGGTTGCTACCACAGCTTTCACTAGGTGATTTATTTCCATAAACACTTCGTCGATTCGGTCTTGAATTCAACAGTCCATGACTCAATTCCAAACTGGTAGCATCCAGCTCTCTTCCCCCTTTAAATCCTAAATGCCTTGAACTAGCAAGGTTATCATCAGAATCAAAAGCATCTGGAAACATCAAAGAACCATTGCCAGTACTGTTTTCCCAATGTAAGTTGTCAATCAAAGGAGAATGATTGGTCACAGAATTAGTTGATGGATCCTTCAATGACCTGACTCTCCTCAATGCTACAAGAGCCTTAGAAATCGGTAAATCGACAGAATGCCGCCGTCCATCCATCATCATTATATTACACTCCTATAATCAGACTCCACTGAAAACAGTTAAAACCTCAACCTAGAAGAGAAGTATAACATGAACACAACATAATGGGAAAACCAAAACACACAAAGAGCCAAACAGTGTTTAAACTTGCACTTCAAAACAAAAATGGTTGGAGGCATAAAACAAAACAACAAAGCATCAAAATCACATTCATTTAAACCTATAATACACATTATTCCAAAAAAAAGCATACAAATGCAATGCAACATGGTCAATTTCAAACCAAATGCTAAAAAAAAAAATGTGTACGTGATACTTAAAGTTTCTAGTGATATGGAAATAAAATTACATGAATGATTTGATAGCTATATAAGTTAGAAATGTAACTTGATTCTTACTGAACAAGAGTAGAAAATGAAGTACCTTAGGTCCCTAACAAGAGTGAAGAACAGAGAGAGCAATCCAATGAGTGAGTAATCCAACTGAAGCAACAAGTTTTCTTCTCTCCTATATAGAGCAAAGCAAACCATGTGGTAGCTATTCTGTTTCCATTGACATTTGATTTAACATTATTATAAAAAAAATATTAACTTAAGGATTAAAATAAACAAAATGAATAAAAATAGTATAGTAAGAGAGATTCCGGAGAATAAAATATTGTTTGACAAAGTTTGAAAAAAAGGGAAAAAGACACGGAAAGGTGGTAATAGAAAAGAGCAAAATCTGTTGGGAAAATGAGAAGAAATATATAAAACAGGTTAGCGTAGAAAGCGGGTGTTGAAATGAATGAACAAGCGTGTGAAACTAGCAAGGAACTAACGGGTAAGAACTGAAGAGGAGTGTTATTGTTTAAGTGGCAAAATAGTAAATGTAACAATAAATGCAATGGGGTGTTAGACACGCCATGGCTTGTGAATGGAGCCAAAATGAGTTAAGGGAACATAACATAATTACATAACTTTGAGTTTGATTTGATGATTAGTGTTGTGGCGTGAGGAAGAGTCTCTATGTGACAGGTTTGGTTTGGTTGGTGGGGGTGAGTGAGGGAGAAGCGTTTGTCTTGTCTTGGCTGGTCTCTATGTGTAATATGAGATTCAGTTGAATGGTAAATAAAGTTTATTTACTCGAAATTAAGCTCAGGGTTTTTTTTAAATGATTTGTCTTTACGAAACTCATTAACCATTTGAATTCAGATGAATCTTTTATAACAAATGAGGGGTTTTCTGTCATTTTGGCTGGGAGATGTGACGGTTAATTTAGTTGATGGGGGGGGGGGGAAGAAAAGTTGTGACTATGACTGCGGTCGGGTTCTGCAGTGTGTGGGCAAATTGTCCACTTTCCAGTACTAGCAGTACTGTTACTGTTAGCTCTCCATGTTCCACTTTCCAATGCTACTTTATGTTCTTTATCAAGACAAGATACTAACTTCATCTAACCTACACTGAACATGCACTTCTTTTTAAACCAAAAAAAGTATGGTAGTAGCTCTGCAGCAAGTAATTGAGGGGCACATCCACGGATAAAGAGAAATATCTTATCGGACAACAAAAAAATGCACAGAGAATAGTTGGTGTTGACATTAAACCCAATAAGATGGTAAAAATATTTCTCCATTGTCCATTGTAAGCAAATTTTAACTTTTTAAGTTTATTTAATTAACGATACATGTGATCTGTATTATACATCAGATACATTATTAATTGAATGAATTTAAAAAATTATAAATTGTTTATAATTGATAACGAATGGAGTACAATGTAAGTATAGAAGAAAAAGAATTGTTTATAAAGTTTTTTGTTGGAAGAGTTGTTTAGAAAGTTGTTATCAAATATTTCTACAAATTTTATTTCTCTAAATAAAAATTAACCATGTTATTTAAGAAAAATGTTATTTGAATAACTATTTTATGACAATTTTATTATAATTTTATCTCTCATACTCGCATTGTGTTTTTATTTTCTCTTTATGTTGCTTTGGTTTTTGTGTCAACACTCGTATTTGTTGTATGAAGAAGGCTAGCAACACTGACTTTTGAACACTCTTTCTGGCACTAACTTTTAACTTTTTAATTGGATGAAAGCAATACATGTCCCGCTACTTTGTGTTGGTTTTATTTCTAAAAGAGTGAGTATTAGAGAGTGTCTAAAAGAGACTATTACTAGCACTATGTTTGTATATTTAGGTTGTACCACAAATTGTCAATAATAGTTGTTCAAATAACATTACTCATTGTTACCATTTAATCTATTTCTCTTTTATTTTTTTGTATTTGATTGGTGTGCTCAAATATTCTTCATTTTTACGTAAACAATATGATATCGAGATGGGTATTGACCTATTTATCTTTTGTTTTTTTTTAAATTTCGCGAGAGTATTTATAAAATTTTACAATTTTAGGGTTTTTGCCTATTTATTTGAAAGTACTCCCTCCGTCCCTTAATAAGTGATACAGTTGATCCAATTACGCATACCAATGCGTAATTTTGAGTTTAAATATCTTGAATAATATATTGGAAAAAATTATGAAAATTTGATATTTTGAAAATACTCATCGAGACGAATCTAACGACATCTTATATGATATTATTTATCTTTGTATATTAGTAGAAAAATATGGTCAAAGTAAGTTAGGTCAAAATTGCACATTTTTAAACAGGTCATTTATTGCGGGACGGAGGGAGTATAAAATTGTAATATATGGAGTTTGGGTTTGACCAATTTAGAGCAAATAGTCACTTTGGCCCCTGACTCTGCACCTCGCTGTCACAGAGGTCCTTGATTCAGGATTAAATACAAATAAGTCTCTGACTCTACACTTCCATTATCACTTTAATCCCTGACATTAAAAAAATATGTTAAGGGATGATGTGACGCATATAAGATGTCACAAGAATCAAAGTAAAAGTAGAAAATGGTCACTTTATAGACATTATAGTGAATTGTGAGAACCACAAATTTTGTTCTAGAATGAGGTACGAGCACCATTAATCACAAACACTATAATGTCATAGCATAGCCCGCGGCTCCAACCATAGGCAATAGTACTAGTAGAACAGTTATATGATACTACCAACCAACTACTATCATTATTTATCAGTACTAACTTTGCTTTGGACTATGGTATTGTAAGAGAATTAAATATTTAATGGGATTATTAGGAAGGATAGATTAAGCCACGGTCCTACTTTGGATATGCAGTGGTTGTACCATTAATGAATGTTACCTTTTGCATAATCCACTCTACTTTCTTCTTCTAATCTTTTTCATGCTAACTTCGTGTCCTTCATCATACCTCAGCAAGAAATTGGTTTCTCATTTATTTTGACACTAATTTAGCCAAACATCGCAGGATACGGCTCTTCATTTTAGGAAACTATGGTTGCCAACAAAAATGTGATTTTATTAAACGAAATACAGTTATGAGTAAGACAATAATTTTGTGTGGTCACCTTGCCAGCAGAGATTTTTCCAATTTCCATGACTATTCATTCAACTAATTCACTATCTGACATTTTCATTCCAAAACAAGTAGCATTGGTTAATTTGCTATTTCCCCCGGCCCAAACTATACACGTGATGCAAGAACATTTCATTTTCCACCAAATTAATAGTGCTATTTGTTGTGGGCATGTGGCCCTATGTTGTTCCAGAAAAATAATACAAGCTACTTCTTGTTGCGGCTGCGGCTGCTATCTAGCCTTTGTTTACTTTGGTTTGCATTTCTACTTCGAGTATAATTTGGGTTGTTGCATGCTATTATTTACTAGTGTATATTAGCTCAGCTTTCTATTTCATGAACCTTGATTATACTGCTAAACATTGCTTGTTGCTTGTGCTCTATGTCTTGGTGGGTGTATTCTCTCAATTGGAAAAAAAAACAATTGAGGGAATAATGTGGAAATTAAAATTGATAGATTTGTCGGAGATATTCAAGATTACAACTTTGGAACATCTTTATAGTGGACTATACGTTGAATGACTTTGTTTATGTAGAATAGAAACGATCACAAGAAGGTTGGATTAAACTTAAAAACGATGGTGCACGCAAAGAGAGGGGTCACAACTTCAGTTGTGGCAGTCTTATTCGTGATTCAGATGGTAAATGGATTAAATGTTACACTAAAAAGATTGAAGCTTGTGATGTCTTACATGCTGAGATGTGGGAGTTGTATTTGTGTATAGGAGAAATGTTATTGACAAACTCTCTAACACACTCTCTACCATTGGTCCACATCATCATTATTTTAGAACAATTTGTAGGGTAATCGGTTCTGCAGGTTTAGAAAACACATATTCTTTTATGCAAAATAAATAAATAAATAACTTCTAACGGGTTCTTTGAATTTCTCTCTGCAACTTCCTGCCATCTGCGACTTTGTATTTATCCTTGATTTCTTCCTCTGTCTCAAGCCTTTTGTCAAAATTACGGGAATTAAGAAAGTCGGTAGTAGTATTAAATTTGTATATAATTACTATTGTTTTTACAATTTTATTCTTAAGAGAGAGATGAATAATTAGTTTATGTTTTCAACATAGTATTTATTGTCGATTGAAGAAAAAGATGCAAAATAAATAAAGGTATGTTAGTAAAGAAATAATTAATGTAATTGAAAATATCAAAGAGATCTTAAAAAAAAATTACTTTAGGTTATAAAATTTACTTTTTAATATTTCAATACGTGGAATACACAACTTTTAAGATAAAACTTTCACTTTTAACTTCTTATCACGTGCCCTAAGGACACTTGTCAACATTTCCCTTAAAATAATGGCAAATTCAAAGTTTTTTCTTTTTAAAGGAATGCAAATTCAAGTTATAATTATATTTATTGGGTGATGATTGTTAAGATCCATAAATTCACAAAATAAATGTCACCTAGTTGCCGATTAGTATCAATCGAAAGACCAGAACTCATACTGTACAATTTTAATGTAGTACAAAATATATGCATCCACTCCATTAAAAAAATAAAATAAAATTCGTGTCTTTATTTTTTGGGTTAATTAAGTTTTTGGTCCCTATAAATATCTGCAATTTTGTTTTTAGTTTCTATAAAAATAAATCATACTTTTAGTCCTTACAAAATTTTTGTTGGTGTTTTTAGTCCCTATAAAAATTTCCGTCAGCATTTTTAGTCCCTATAAAAAATTTCCATCAACATTTTTAGTCCCTAAAATGCTTAAGGAAAATGTCATAGGGGCTAAAAAATGTGATTTTATTTTGTATGGACTAAAAACAAAACTGTGAATATTTATTGGTACTAAAAACTTAATTAACCCTTGTTTTTTAAATTCAACACAAACATATTCAAAACGTAGTCGGAGATACGTGAAGGCGTTGTTGAAATTACTACCTCCGTTCCTTTTTAATCGTCACATTTTGACATTTTACACAAACCAAGACAATCAACAATTGATACTACTTTTGATGCAATAAGTTATACTTTTACTATAATGACCTTATTCATTTAATATCTCATTTCATATATTTCTCGCAGCAATAAATAACTAAGGACAATATTGATAAAACAACATTTAATGTTGCATTGAACTTTGAAAATGACAGTTAAATAGAAACAAAAATTTTCTCCAAAAGTGACACTTAAAGAAGAACAGAGGGAGTAATAAACCGGAGACAGTTAGGGAGTAGAGGGGGGGCACTGTGCAAAATGCTTGAGGCATGTTTCAAAGTTCAAACCAGTAGAACCTGTTGCCAATTACATGTTTTAAAGTGTGTTAGAGAGTTTGTATATAGGCAAGTTTTAGCATGGGCAAATTGTCAAATTTCCCCATCTTAGATCAATTTTGTTTTACTTGTAATGAGTTGTACTCCCTATTCTTTTATATTTCAATTTGTACCCCTGACTCAAAATTATAATTTGAACCTAATTAATTTGTTTATTTCTTTATCGGAGGGAGATACAATATTTTTTTAACACTCCTTCTAACCTTTTCCAGCCCCATTCTCAATAAAAAAAAAAAAAACTTAACATAAAAATATAGATCAAATAATGTGACTATCATTTTCATACTTCAGATTTTATTTCCTTAATCTCCTCAAATAAGAAAAGATTTCAATTAAGGTCATCATTAATAATACTAAATTTACCTTGTTTTTGAAATAAAAAACTATAAAAATAAAATCAAGAAGTTCAAGGCAAATTCTACCACATGCCAAAGGAAATGAACAAGTTCAATTATATTCCTGAAAAACACAAGTAATTAAAAAAATTAATTCTAAAATATATCATGTTTACGTCAAACAACAACTCAAATAAATGATATCAATATAAAAATTTATAATAAACAAAGTGAATAGAGAGTTATTAGTTTGAGTTAACCGTTAAAGAAGTTAGTGATTCTGACTTCAAACCGAACGAATGAGGAAATATTAATTTAAATACTAACATTTATCGAGTTTTTCTAAATAATAAAGAAAATAAAATATTGATTTTGATAAAAAAAATAATAATAATTTGGTAATGGAAAGTAAAACAACACTGTTTTAAACATGTTCGAAATTTATACATATATCAAACTTAGATGATTTGTACAATTTCAAATAATGGTACATCAGTTTTTTAAAATTAAAATCCATCCAAGTTTAAGGTAAACATTTAAGAGCAATCTTATCTATTGATCTCTATTAACATTAAATCAATAGCCCTTGTTAAATTGATCAAAGATGGAGAAATATGCCAATTTTCCCATACTAAACGTTGCCTTTGTATATAGCATTTCTCTTGTATAGACATGGTTTGGAGGAGTATTTTGTTCATCTTTTAGTTGAAACTGAATGTAACTCTAAAATATTGATCTTTCTTAAAAAAAAATTTAAAATATTGATCATCGTGATTTCTGACAATTTGAAACACATGTACCTTTAAAGAAATGTAAAGAAATACATTATGAATCATCACTCCTTACAAAATGTAATTCATACCAAATAATGTTTTGACAATTTTATATATGCATTATACATTCTTGCACATATCTATAATATGTTGTAATATATAATAATTATTAAAATATAAGCCAGTTAGACACAAAAGCAATAATGCAGGAAAAAATATAAATCTTTCATTACCAAATAGTATTAAATATATGCGTTAATTTCACATAAATTAGAAGAAAAAAAATTGTGAATTATATATCTTTTAACAATTCTTCATTTCCAAGACTGAATTAAAATTTTATTAACTTTTTCAACAATTGTTTTTTAAGAACTTTAATATATACTCCGTGTGTGTATATATATATATATATATATATATATATATATATAATTAACAGTTATACTTTTCAAACTATTTAATAATTTCTCTCTTTCTTTCAAAAAAAAAAAAATATTTCTCGATAGAAAACATCTGAATGTATAAAAAAATAGTTATTCTTGAATAGAAATCAATACCATGTACTATATTTTTTGTCAAAAAAAATACCATGTACTATATTTATTCACAAATAATTAATGTTCTAAATCAATATTGAATTTATAATTTTCTCTAAAATCCAAATTTTACATATATTATGTATTGTTCCTACCAACTGAGCAAGCTCACGAGAACCTCTAAAATATTAACTTAAAATATAGTGATTGATTCTCGCTAATATTATAATATTCCAATATTTTTTTAATTTATTGTTGTGGTAAATTTAATTATAAATATTAGTGCTCTGTATTTTTTCACATGGTGTGATTTTTTCCATAACTATTTTCACATAATGCTCTATATTATTTTAGGCAACAAAAAAAAATTGGTACAAACTTATTTAGAGAATCTATTCAAACACATCAAAATATTGGAAAATGTTAACTTGTGCTCTTGGGCCACAAGTTTAAAGACTAAACATAGAAATTTTTTCTTGAGAATTGTACATTCATTGTATTAAAAGTTGAAAATTTTATATTTTCAATGCAAAAGTTATCTTTTGCATTGTGTAATAAGGGTACAAGTTAAGATGATCCAAAAATATTTTATTATATGTTAAAATTTGATCTACTTTTGCATTTCTACAATTTTATTTTATTATTTTTACAAATTGAGTCAAACTACAATCCGAGTCCCAACAAACCGTTCCAGGTTTGACACATGTTACCGTAGCAGCTTATTGTTCCAATAAAAAGGTGAAACAATTGACTTTTTTGCAGCTTATTGTTCCAATAAAAAGGTGAAATAATTGACTTTTTTGATTTATTTTGTAAATGGTGTATCTAGTAAGTATATATTTATAACGAAATATATTAATTATTCAATGAATCTAAAAAGTCAAATGTTTTTTATAATAAGGACTAGAGAAAGTATTTAATTAATGTAGTTATTGATTTAAAAATTTAAATATCAATAAAAAAAATATATGATCATTATTTTCTTCTAATGCATTAAATTGATCTTTTCATGATTTTTTACATGTTTGACTTTCAACTAGCTACTAACTCACAAGTCAAAATATTTTCTTCTAATAAGTTCAAACTTATCTCTACATAATTAAATACATCGAAAACAAGCAATTGCATTTGTCCACCAATTAGAAGACTCTCTTAACTCATCTTCCTCTTCCTCTACTCTAGCATTCCGAATTACCTCATCTCTCCTTGTCCTTAGCAATTGTAAGGAAGACATGGCCATGGTTGATGCTACTTTCCCCACTATTAGTTTCCACCTCGTAGCACCTTCCTTGTTCTCTTTCTCAGCTATCAATTGATATTTCCTGTCACATTTCCGTAAATATAGCTTTGTTAACAAAATACCCTAAATGAAAACTAGCAACTACAGGAATTAAGAATCAAATGTTTGGCATGCATGCGTGCTCACGATAATGAAGACAGATGCAATAACAATATAATGTATAAACACTTTATCCAAAATAATAACGATTAATAACAATACTTAGCACAAAAAATGTATAAATAAAATATATGGCAAAGACCAACTGTAATTGTTTTTCCTTTTTCTTATATGAAAAAAATGCATAATTTTATTTATTATTTCGCATACTTGCAAAGAGGAACCTTGCATGCTTCTTGGTTAATGCAGATGCAGGAGTGAAGTCTAAATAATTTCCACATAGACTTACAACTCCTACACCCTCTCTCGAGTCTCCTATCACATGTGGTAAAGTGTTTGATCAACCCCTGCAAAGCTTGACATGTGGAGAATTTAGTACACGGCCTCCCCGTAATCTCCACATCATATGATGCCACGTTGGTGCAACCTTCTGTACATATATGTTTCAAACATTGTACAGCTTCACTTAATTGCACAAACAACTTTTGTTCTTCCCTATGTTTCTCTCCTCTCTTCTTCCTCTGTTTCACCCAATCACCAACTTATTAAAAAAATATAAATAAATCATAATTACTGAATTTTAATAAAATGATTATTATTTACCGATTCTTGTTCTTTGTTGAGACGGATAAGGTCAACTTCGAGACAAGGGTCATGTTTATGCAATAATTTCCACCCCTCTGTTTCTTTCACCGCTTCAAAATTATTGGTAACTAACTTGACACACTTGAAGTAGAGATTTGGTGCATCACAAAGCTTAGCCAAGTGCAACACGTCCACCACATTCCCTGTGGTCATGAATTGGATCAAGTCAACAGTGCACCTTTGCTTTAATTTGGGCATTGAAAAGACGTGCGAGAGTACGAGGAGGTGTATTCCGTAATTTTTCATATTCTCCCTACTGCACCTGCATAGTCCCAATCAATTCTTAGGGTCACCGTTGTCTTTTTTTCTCAAGTGGGTAAGTGGGAAAAAAGTATAATACTATTCTCTTTGTTCTAAATATGACAGAAATTTGATGTATTTAGACCAAAATATTTGTTGATTCAATTTTCTTTTCTATATAAAAATGAGTAGTTATTTAATTTCACTATTACTGACCTGGAGGTGTAGATGAAATGTACAAAGGCGATGACGGCATTGGTTGGAACACCACATATTTTAATGTTACTTTTGGACGTTACCATTTCTTTTAGAACTGGGGACGCTGAAGCCTTTGAGATCAATTTTAAAACGAAAAAATCATAATTAATTAATTGACGATAAAAAAATATAGTGATTGAAAATGAATGGAGACATGAAGGAAAATAGAAGAGTACCAGAACGGCTGTGTGCACTGGAAAGGGTATTATGGCATTGGGAGTATGGATATAAATGTAAGTTTTGGGGGAAAAGCGGGTGGGGGAGACAGTGGGAGAAAATAGAGCAGCCATTGGTTGAGTTGAGAGTGAGAAAGAGGTGTCAGTGTTGGAAATGAGTGACATGGATGACAATTATTTATAAGAGTAGTGATATTTGAAGATATCTATTTGAAACAACTTTTGATACAATCTCTTTTTTCTCTCTTTTCATTGGTCAAAAATAATGGAGAGAGAAAAATAAAGAGAGGGAGAATAAGAATATAACGTGAGTATGTGAGAGAAAGTTATCAAAAAGTTGTTACAAAGTGGTTGTACAAATATCATTTCTCTATTTATACATGGATGATGAAGTATGGAACACGTGAAAAGTATACGATGAATGCATGTTAAATCCATTTGTCCCAAACTTGATTCTCAAATGTATCTCAACCATCTGATCTAAATCAATTGTTGAGATCGTTCAAAATTAATGTAATAGTTGTGTGATTTAAACCGTATGATGTGAAATTAATGATTTCAATTCATTATTACGTGTAACCCCACGGAACTTCTCCTATAGACAAATTGTGTCTCCCAAAGAGAATTGTAGAAGTGGACATACTTAAAGTCTCTTTTTATTTATATTACTTTATCCGTTTCAAAATAATTTTTATCATATGTTTATCAATGTAGCATATATCTTGTTGACTTTTTTTATGCCTCGCTTATAGATAGTTAAAGATAATTTTGACCAACAAATTATTAATATTAATTTAACGTTTAAAATGAAAAAAAGTCAAAAAAACGGATACATAAAAGAAAACGGAGGGCTTATCTAAGACACGTTTTGTATGTAGGTGCGCACACAGTTCATGAAACAAATCATTATATTACTTTTTCATGATGACGTTTCAAACCATGGTACTCATGCGCTACATCCCAATATTTAAATACTTTTAGTTGACTTTAATTTTATAATCAGATCGTCGTATAAAGAATAAGAGAGATTTATCAATTAATACTTTTAGAAACTTCATGCACCTATGCAATCTCATTCCCTGATGTGATCCTTGTTATAAGTTCATATATGAAGTATCGCATTGTATTTATCGGAATCATGGTGGCTCAGTGTAATTTTGAAGAGAAAAAAAATTGACAACTAAAAGGGAATGAAAGAAGTATTTAAGGAATGGGCAATACTTAGGTGCCATAGTTTTTTGGTGTTATTGGTGACATAGGTTCATTTTAGAGATAACACTAAACTTACCTCTAAAAAGACTAATGGGTCAATAGATATCATCAGTTTTGTGTTAATGTTTTTGTTTAGTTTACTGTCTGAATGTAACTATTAGTTTAATGCTGCAAGCCTAAAATATCAGACCCAATCATCCAATGGGTCATCAAATATCAAGGTTAAAAAAAAAATAAGACAAAAAGGCTCGTATGATAAGTCAAGACAAGGTCCATCGAGGTAAGCATCAAGATAGGACACATGGCTTGATAAAGGAACCAACCTCCTAAACGACCTTGTTAGCAATGCCATCTCAAGTGATGTGTAAGACAGGATAACGACCTCAACAACATATATAATAAGAGCCACCTTGTATATAAACATAGGACCTACACACTCTGCTGCCTCAAAGCGTGACCAACATTTGCATATCTACCTATTCGTTCCTAACTACACAGGCTTCACCCAAACCGGATTGTACTTCCATCTACCTCGGGTTCCGTTACACTGACCATATCCTCATATTATCTTATATGCCCCAGTCGTTAGTACTTATAAGGGACTCACTTAAACCGATATATGTTCTCGCATATATGGGGTGTTAGTTACTCCTATATTCACAAGCTTGATTAAACGTAAGGAGAGAATACAACAATCATGATAAGTGCCAAAATTATGTTAATTTTCATAACACTTGTTAACTTGTTTTTGAATGTAATATTTATGCAAGTAAGTTACTATTACCTAGTTTCCATCACATTTAGTAGGTTTCTAATTTGATTTTCAAAGCAACAAAGAATCTGAGTACAAGTCAATTCATTGGGAGAGCCACGACAAATTTGATGCGAGAAAAGTCAGAAAAGTTCAAGTTTTTATGGGCTAGAATATTTTCTAGGCAAGTAGGAGTGAGCTGAAAGCGAGGAGTTCCAGGGAGGAAGCAAGAGCATATTAACTAACGAGCAACATTTCACCTAGCAAAGACTGGTTGACATTTTCCTCCATCTGAAGAAACCTGGATTCGTTGATCGAGCAAGAAATCATCAAATGAAACTGCACTAATTTTCTGTCACTTATAAATAGACTTGTAAATAAGAATTATTTATCATTGTACACATACCTAAGCTCCCTTTAGAGGGAGAAACATAAGGAGAAGTTGTTCTTCACCATTGGAAGCCATTTGGAGCTTGGATTCAAGCTTTTAGATGTTCTTCCTTCTCCAATCTTCATATTTGTATTAGTTACTTTATCAGGAATATGTTTTGTTAGATAGGAACACAATGTAATACTCTTGATCGAGTGATTATATATAATCTGTTATTCTTATGTCTTTGGTTTTTAATTATGTTCTTAATGCTTTTTCTGACGTGTAATTTGAAAATAAATTTTTTATTTAGAAAGTGCAAGACATCAACTTTTCATCTAAGGAATTTGAATTAAATCACGTGTATATACTAATGCTTAGACATATGGTTAGGTTTGCATTTACATACACTGCTAGGTCATATGTCATTGAATCAATTGAATATTTTTCTTGGCAGCAAAAGCCAAACGATACAATATGGATTTTATGTCATTTTCCAGATATAGAAACATACAATGAGGGACATGTAGATATATAATTGAATCATAAAAAGTATATAATTGGCCAAGAGGATACATTGAATGAATAAATGACGATATCTGATCTCAACACAAGTTTTTACCCGTATTTAGAACTATTTTCATAAATTGTTTCTAAAGTAACATTTTACAACCATTGATTTAGAACAGTGAAAAAATTGAACGGTCAAAGTTATGTCACAATCTTTGTAGGTTCAATATTTATTTTTGATAAAAAAAAATCAGAAAGCTCAAAGTTATATCGCAACCTTTGTAGGTCTAAGATTTTTTTTTTTTTTTTTTTTTTTTTTTATAAAAAAAACCAGCATACTTACTGGTGTGTTTTTGGGGAACACTTTATGTGATTTAGGGGCAAGCATCAACATGATGACAATTGAAATATTTGAAAAGATCGAAGGACTAGAGATGGTACCAGCTGAAAAGCTAGTGAGGGTAGCTGATAGAGCTGAAGAAGAATCAGAGAGAGTAGTGTTTAATGTGCAGGCTGCTCAGGACCGTCCCTGTGAAATTGGAGGCCCGACTCTCTTAATAAAAATAGGCCCCTAAAATATACAATTTAAAAAAATAAAAAAAAACTTATCATGTTTTATTTTATTCTATTTTATTAAAGAATAATTGTAATGTTTGTTGTTAAAACTTTTCGATTTATACAACAAGTACATGCCAAAAATTACATGTAATCTAAGAATAAGTAATATTATACTTTTACTTGTAAGTAAGTAATTAGAAGTAGAAGAAGAAGAAGAAAATATTGATGAAATATAGACCTCAAAGAAAACAAAGAAGTTATGATATAGGATGAAGTCATGTGGTTAACGTATGTTGATCTAAGTGGAATCAAGCTGATGGAGTATCATGTAGGAGAAGAGGAACCTCCTCCAAAGAGGTTCAAGTTCTGAAAACAACACTCATACATATTCATCAGGCTTGGGGCGCTAAACACGCGCGGAATAGGAGGCAACCTATTTCGTCAAGCTAATGACTCAAAAGTAGCGTTGAATAGGAGGCAGCCTATTGACCGTCGGGACTCAGATGTTAAAGAAGCGCTGAATGGGAGGCAACCCATTATATTTATTTTTTGCTAAGCTGAGATGATCTAACTAATTAATTTCTTTTCTTTTTCTATTGCTTATCTTTCAAGTATTATCTAATAAAATTTTATTTCTTTTGCATTACATTTACAACCTTTCCTTTTATGCTTAAATTTGTTTTAGTCTTAGGTATTCATTGCTAGTTTATCCATACATTCAAGAGCACAATTTCCTTCTTCCGCCAAATGAGGTAGATTTTTGGGACTTGCTAATAAATGTACTTATAAGATCACCATCTCTTTTCTGAATAGCATAACCGGTGAGATTCAGAGCCAAATATTTCCATATCCATTCTAGGTTGTTAGATACTTAAAAACTTCCAATTTATATCATGAGTGTTCCATATGAATGCTATTTTTGCTTGAATTTGCGGTCATTCTTTACGGACGATTGATTAGGTTATTATACACACATGACAATTTTTTTGGGACCTTGAACCTTTCAAGCCACCCTTTTATATTCTTATTATCCTTTGTGAAACCACTTTGAGCCTCCAGACGAAAATTTTCTTTCTTTATTAGTGACGAATCATGTCACAGTCCTCTACACTTTAAATGCACTCTGTTCGATTTCACTTGGAGTTAGATAGGTATTATTATGATTGCACATGCTTTGACACTAAGTAGCAACATTATAATGTTTGAGGCGGGGTAACAGTAGAATAAATTTGTCACAAAAGAAAAAAAATAGATAAAAATCAAGAGCCAAAAAAATGGTCTCTTAAAAAAAAAAGTTTAAGTCAAAAATAAAAAGACAAATAGTTCTACTGTTTTATCCATCTTGTTTGAATCAAGGAAGAAAGGATGATAGTGTATTAATGTTTAGTAGGAATCCCTAGGTTAGTGAACTAACTCTAAGTTCTTTTGCTACCCTACTTTCCCAAAATATATCCCCCCTTGACCTAAGCCAAGTTATAACCCTCAATGTCCTCTAAGTGTTTAAATAATCTGATTTTGACTGTCTGTTTAGAATTGTTTCAAATTTATAGCAAGGTACATTCATGTGATGTCTGGAGTGGGCAAATGTCGTGACCTATCTTACTAGCTTTAGCAGATACATACATGTATCATGGAAAAGAGTATGACTGAGAATATATGTTACTTTTACCAAGCCAGACCCGCTTGAATGTACTGTGGTAAGTTAGTTGTTGCTCTACTGTAAATGCGATGAATGATGTCCCAAGCACAACTCCCAGAAATATATGTTTTTCCTGAAAAATGCAAAGAATAAAATGCTTTTCTTTCGTTACTTGAGGACAAGCAACAATTTAAGCTTGAGGCTGTGATGACAGGTCATTTTACGTTATTCTTAGCATATTTTTCAGTCATTTTCAGTAGGTTTTAGCAGCAAAAAGGAGGAGTATTATAACGATTGCCTATGATTTTGGGACTTTTGTAATATTTTCTATATTTTGAGTCTGTAATTCTAGTTTTCCCAAAACACAACAATTTTAAGGGGGTTTTTGAAGTAATTCACGAAAAAATCATGCAAATCGGCAAATCAATAACATATGAAGAATTGTCAAGACTGTGGGAAGACCAAGAATGAAGAGTCAAGAGGCCTCAGGAGACTTTACAGTGGGAGGAATTCTGTTCCCAAGTTCCGAGACAAGTTATTTGAAGACGAAGACCTAAAAACAACGAAAATCGGAAAAACCGGGCCAAGGAAGTAAAACCATTCCCATTGAGCACATGCCATGCGACTTGGGCATGTCAAAGCTTAACCATGCGCCTTGGGATGCCGATCTCATCAATCTCATGAATATTTAGTTTTAAAAAAATACCATTAAAATAGATTGGATGTTGAATTGTGGTACACGATGTGTTAAGTTTAGATTCAAAAGGTTTATGTTTAAAAAAATATGCTAACTAATGCTTGATTCAAGTGAAGGATAAACATTCTTCAAAAAAAAAAAAAGTGAAGGATAAACATAAAAAAAATTAACCATGAAATAATTCTTTGGTATGATAATATAGTACATGACATCTCATTGAGAAGAAGATGAGTCTCTTTTAGGAAACAAGATCATTTTTAGGAAAGAAAAATATTGAATGTCCACATTATGATTTTATTGAATAGAATATGGCCTTTGGATTAAGAGTAGTGAACGTTTGAGATTTGGTGTCAACCGATCCTAACTCATATATATAACTTGCTAAAATACTTCAACGTAAAAATTAGTAGGTGTGTTCTAGCAAATCCAAAACTTAAAACATTGAGGTTTGTAAACAAAAAAATGAAAATAAAACATAAAGGTAAAAAAATCTGAATAAACTAATCTATATATATATATATATATATATATATATATATATATATATATATATATATATATATATATATATATATATATATATGGATTTTCTAGAACACACCCACTAGTTTTTATGTGGAGTGTTTTAGCAAGTTGTAATACCTTGAGGTGTATGTTGTTATAACACATATTTTTAAAAATAAGTGGGTGTATGTTAGCAACTCCTATAGACGTTTGTAGAATACACCCACTTATTTTTTAGAAGGAGTATTTTAGCAAACGATAACTAAAAAAATGGTTAAATACACTCTAAGGTGTAGTTTGCTAAAACATTCATACATAAAAACTAATGTTCTAGCAAATCTTTTAAGTTTTTATCATACTTTAATAATTTCTAGTATATGTTTATTTACTTCTAAAGGTATTGCGATCAACTTTTGAGAATACAAGAATGTTAAAAATCATCAAATGAGAGCATTACCTTTTATGTGGTCATGCCACAATAACCATTAAATCATAAAAAAAAGATTGGACTTCATTATATCATATATATCTTAAGAGTTGTTTGATGGACAATAATTAGATAATTATATCATATCATATCTCAATCTAATGTGATTATACAATATAATATGATAAGTTAATACTGGAATTTATCGTGTCCTACCTTTGTAGTTATAATTCTCATCTTAAATATGATTTGAGTTGGAAACCAACATGGCAAGATAAGAAAATGAATTACTGAAATTTGATAGTTAAGATAATAATTCAAATATTGATATGATAGTAATAGTGAAGGATATAATTCATATTCCACCTTGTTTCTTAATAAGCTAGTTCAAAGATCGGTTTGTGTCAGTGTACAATTTTTGTTTAAGGTTGAAGGGGAAGTATGAAGTTGTGGTGATTTTGATGGAGGGAGGAAGTTCAATAACAAAAGGCCCAGCTATGCTTGGAGAAGCATACACTATGCAAAATGGGTGATTACTGAAGGATCAAGGATGCCTAGTTATATTTTTTTAAACGATCGCTAAAAGTTGGAAAGTAAGGAGGATTTTGGAGAAGCATACTATTAGTTTCAACCAATTTTTTTAAAAGATCACATATTTGTTTTTTACGATCAAGCATCCCTAATCTAGTTGGGCAAAACTCACTTAGATAAAACTTTACAAATATAATCAGTTTCACTTTATTAAAACTAGAGAATAATGAGGTCCTCACGTCGATAGCGAGAGCAATATATTGCTGAAAGTATAGAAGAGTGATATAAAAAGAAAAAACTTTCTCAAAACAAAAGGAAAAAAAAGTAGGAAATAAACAAAAGGAATTTTATCCTGTGTATTTTTAAGAAACCAAAATTAAAATTAAAAATAAAATATTGAAAATTGTGTATTTTTTATTTTGAAAGCTTTAAATTTTATCTTATTTATTTTAGAGAGGTGATAGGTAAACATCCCCATGTGGCAAACCCCTCTATACATCCCTATGTGGCAAATATTTTGCATTAATAAATAATAAATGTTAATATTTGATATTACTAAATGGGAAATTCTTTGTTACCCATCTCACTATGGTGGGTATTTGTACCCATGACATTTTAAGTCGGTTAAAATGTTAACTGACGTCATAAGATTTTTTTTTTTTTTAGAAACGAGATTTTCTTTGACACCAGAGTTTTAGCAGAGTGCGGAAGACTTTTTCTATAGAAAAAATTTAAATTCTTTTGTCCAGTTTTTCGAGTTGTAGAGACAACTTGAGCTTTGTAATTTATTTATCTCTTTTTGTTCTGAGATTTCAAGTTATCTCTACAACTCGAAAAACTAAACAAAAGAATTTAAATTTGTTTATAGAAAAAGTCTTCCGCACTCTGCTAAAACTCTGGTATCAGAGAAAACCTTGTTCCTAAATTAAAAAAATCTTATGACGTCAGTTAACATTTTAACTGACTTAAAAGGTCATGGGTACACAAGTTTTCACCTTAATAAATAATAAATGTTCCATTTGAGAATTAAAAAAAAAATGAAAAGGAAAAAATGTCTCAGTTCTTCCCTCATGCTCTCTCTTCCGCCAAACAGTCCCCTCTCTCCTCCACCACCGCCACCAGCCCACTTCCGTTCCCGGTGATGGCAGCGGCGGCTACCAAATCCCCACTGTTTTCATCTCTCTCATCCCTGTTCCCTCTCGTCCTCCCCCTCTCAGATCTACCGCCTCCCCCGTCGTCGGCCCTCACGTGTTATCGGCAACGGCGACGACTCCATCTTCTCCGTTTCACTCCAGCCTATCTGTCACTGCCTCCTGCTCGTCCCCTCTGTCCTCCTATTATCACCGCCCTCCCACCACCACTACGAGCATTTCAGATCTGACCAACACAGACTCGTCTCCTCCGTCATTCACGCATCCCGCCACCACAATGCATAAACACTCAGATCCCCACGGCGTCGACGGCAGCAGTAAGGCTAGAAAGAGAAGAGGAAGAGGAGAAGGTGGATTTGTGTGTTTGTGAATAGAGAAGAGAGATGAGTATGTTAGAAGAGAGGGGCATGTGAAATCTCATTTTTACCCTTAACTTTTTAACAATACTACAAAATTGCCATCCACATGGGCATGTGTATAAAAGAGGTGTAGAAAAGGGTGTGTCTATGAATCATTTCCCTTTATTTTATTATAACAAAAAAATATCTTATTTATTTTATGGTGGCAACTAGGCTATCCATGAAAGAATGATGGGTAATTTACCCCAACCAATACACATTAGCCACATAAGCACATATTCATGAACTATCTTGACCCCACAAATAAATTGCTCATTTTCATTGGTTGGTGGGTAAATTACCCACCATTCTTCAAAGGTAATTTAGAAAAAACCTTATTTTATTGATTAATTTTTCTTAAGTTCTTAATTACCCTTAAAACACAAGTTAGCATGAGCCGAGATTCGACGCCAAACGCACAAGACACTCACACAACCCCTTTCTGTTGGAACTTCCGTTTCATTAGAAGTTTTCAGTTTCTTGGCTGAAAAGTGAAATCAAAGAAGAAGAAGAACAATGCAACAAAGAAAATCACCGTTGGGAAGACCTTCAGGGACCGACGGTTCTGATTATTCCTACCGTATGGTCGTTGATTCAAGTCAGTTCTTCCATTCTCCAAAACCCCTAATTAATCCATTTTTTCTATCAAATTTTCCTTAATTCGTTTTTATCTTTTGTTAATTAGGGTATCAACTTGTTGCAAAGGGGAAGAAACGTCTCTCTGTGTTATTTACCATCGAGGTACCATTGATTTTTTATTTAATTTTTCTTTTAAATTATTGGGTTAGACTCCGACAATGTGGCGAAACAATGTCTGTATCCTGGATGGGAGAGATATCCACATATAGTGTCCGACGGGATTACCTCCGACAGAAGGAAAA
Source organism: Medicago truncatula (assembly GCF_003473485.1). Taxonomy (NCBI): domain Eukaryota; kingdom Viridiplantae; phylum Streptophyta; class Magnoliopsida; order Fabales; family Fabaceae; genus Medicago; species Medicago truncatula. The sequence continues at coordinate 37,770,857 of NC_053044.1, forward strand.
AAAAAAAAAAACTCTACTTGATTTCTGATAAAATACATGGAGACATACTTGGTCCCTAAGAAATGAATAATATATATTTGGTCATTAAGAATCTTAAATTACAGGGACAAAGTGTTGGACAGTAAACGAGGATATTGCTTTGGATGTTATATTATTTTTAAGATTAAAAATACAGTAATCACATGCATTAATTTATCATTATCTAAAAAACCAATCTTTTAATTTTTTTGAAAGATTTCTCCATTTTCCCTCATATTTTCCACCCCTCAAAGCCTTCCCTTCCCCACCCCTCCAAACTCACAAACAAAGCCTAAAAGTTATCTTTAAAAATTATGATAGTTTGATCCTTATTTGAGATTCTTAAGGACCAAATTGATATTTTTTACATTTTTCAGGAACCAAACAGGTCTCTGTATTTTTTCCGAGATCATTTTCAGTATTTAGTGTTATTTATTACATTAGCCTGTTATTAGACAGTGTTAAGTACTTCTAGCGGATGTTACTGGGCTGGACAGGACAGGTCTTTATTGGTTCATTAGGTTCCTTCCCTTTCAAGAAAACATGTAAAAACTTATTAATTGGTTTTGTCTTTTTCTTGTGCTACAACAACTATACAATACATGTTTATTTTCTTGCATTCGAATATACTTGACATCTTTGCGAAGACAAGATAGTACTAATTGGATTAAATCAAATACTTGTTGGTTGGTTATATTCAACGAATAATGGTTACAAGTTATTATAAAAAGTTCAATATGGTTTAACTATTTGGTGCTGCTCCTCAAGCTACATTTAACTGCATATAACGAATTGTCGTACTAAGGGAGTTTCGGTGGCCAGCTAGAAGTAGTTTTGTGTTATAATATTCTTGATTTTGTAAATGTTGTAGTCTCTTTGTTTGTTTGATGTTCATAGTAATGCAATAATGTTATTTTTAGCTTTTAGAATTTATGACGGCAAAGACTGAATCTGTATACTGTATCTGCTGCCATCTTTATTTTTATCTGATATGGATTTGAAATTTTAAATTGTGAATGCAGGCTTTGTTTCTGTTAACAGGAGTGATATTTGCATTTTTACCAGGAACAAAAGAGGATACACCAAATAGAGTTGCCATTTCTTCTGTTATTGCTAGTGTTGTTTTGCTGATCATTGCCGATATAGGTTGCTAAACCTGGAAATTTATTATTTTTTGAGTTTTTTTTATATGATTCTTTAAATTGAGCTATCTCTGCCAATATTGTGAAAGGTAGAAGACGAAGCCGGTCGAGTTTATTGAGATTATATGCCGTTCTATCTTCCCTAGCATTGCTTCTCTTCACTGCTACTCTTGCTAACCGGTATTCCCTGCTGAAGGTAAATATGTCAATAATTCACTGAAGATTTATAAGAAAATGCTTTATAAACTTTCAGTAGAAACATGACTAAGAAAGCATCTGAAACAATTTTTCAGTATGATTTTTGAAGTCATGAACAAATGAGGTTTTATGATTGTTTTTTTTTTTTGCTGCATTAGAATTCTTATTCTTATTCTTATTCTTATTCTTATTTAATATTAATCATGTTTCACCTTGCTATGTTTCTTCACCCTCTCACGTGAGATCTCTTGGTTGGAAGTTCCTACTTCGACCATGAGGTACTCGGTTCGATCCCAGTGAAGGGTGTGTACTATTCTTGTAAAGATACCTTGCTATGTATCTATTTTTTCCTTCTTTGGTAGCATGCTCCTTTGCCTCTTAGCTTATTCTAGTTCTCTTCCAGTGTAAAAATAAAAAGTGTTTGATACTCCCTCCTTTCAGTAAAGCTTCCTTTTACAGGATATGCGAGATCAATCATAGAAGTGTTTTTTTGTTTTGTTTTTCTCTTTATACTTTTACCATGCCTTCTACTCTCTAAAGTGTTCCTTGCATTTCAAACAACCCAAATCCCACAACAACAAAGCTGATATAAACGTGCAATCAGCGTAGCTGCTGACCTCAAAGCACTATAGTGGGATAGTGCAAAACGGGAAAATCGCTCACTTTTTTATGCATATTAAATAATTAATATTATATATACAAATGCTGAAAAATTAAAAGATTAATCAAAATTAATGAAGCGAGTGAGCTTAAACATGCAAACCCGAAAAAATGGATATTAAAACAAGTTTTTTTATAAGCATTTAGCAGCCAGTCGCGATCGCAAATGACGACGATTTGGGCCTCTATAGTGGACACATACAGCTGCCACAGCAAACGCTCAACTACAAACTTCCAGTAGCGGCCATTGACCATTCACTATAGCGTATTGTTCGCAACATGTCAAAACCTGTGGTCAAACCATTAACATTTTCATGCCCTCATTACTATACAGGCATATACTACAGCAGATGCAATTCATTAGTGTACTGATGTACTCGCCTGTAATATGATTAGATTAGACCTGTTCATGGTTTAGTTTTCCTCATAAACCAAACCGAACCAAACTGTCAAAAAGGTTCAGTAAAACCGAACTGAACCATTAATTTGTTCCAAACCGAACTGTGTTTACGGTTGGGTGCACCAGATTCTGTTTTTCCAAACTGAACTGTTGCATCTTTGAAACCTTTCTGAACCGAATAAACTGTCAACCTTTAGAAAAAAATATGGCAAATCTAGTTCCTGGGGGCTGTTACAGTATTTACAGAAAAATAAAAAAAATGGAAAATCTAATGCAGCACATGGGTGATGGAAAGTAATGCAATTTGAAGAAACAAAGAAATGTAGAAACGAGTTCAACGAAAAAACGAAGATGCAGAAATTAGTTCAACGAAGAAATTAAGATGGAAAAACGAGTTCAACAAAGAAACGAAGATGCAAAAACAAGTTCAACAAAGACGCTTAAACGAAGTATCAGTTAATAGTAGAAACGCGTAAGCGGGATCTGAAATTTGTAAATGGTGTGGTTGCAGAAACGAGTTCCCAAATGAAATGGAGGTGCAGTTGCAAAAACGAGTTGGTGACTTGATGAATGAGTTTGTGGTGCTTTTGCAGAACTTTGTAAATGTAGTGCAATTGCGGAACTTCGTAAATGGAGGCTGATTTTATAACTTGATTTAGGGTTCAAACTTGATGACGGGTCACACAATTTAGAAATGAGTTCTTAACTTGGAGAATGATTCCTGAAGATGATTGTGAAGAGTAGATGGTTCATACCATTTAGGACTCTTGAAAATGAGAAATATGATTAGTAATGTGATTTAGTTTTGAAAATGAACTGTTGATGAAAGTTGAAAATAATTTAGTGTTATGCAGTTCAAGTACTGTTATTTGGGTTCAGTTCAGGTTAGCGAACTGTGTTCGAAACATAGGTTCGGTTCATCACTCACGGAAATGGTTCAGTTAATTTTAGTACAGTTTGATTAACTTTTGCGGTTTGGTTCACTTTTTAAGTTTTTTGAACAGTTCTAGCTATCCGAAACTATATGTCTTCATTGTAGTTCAGCTACAACATATGCATTGCTACATAAGTTTATTGTTGATAGTTCATTGTTTCCTCAGAAATGCCCTTATGATTGTATGGAATCTCTTCTGTAGGTTATCCAATATTTTAGTAATCGAGGAACAAGCAGTTTTGATGTCGATTTTCCTAGTCTTCAAACTGGTAATGATTTCTTTCAAATTCTAAATATTTTGTTCATGTACAAATTAGTGTCGTAACATTTCTGTAATAACTCGACTTTATGTCGTACAGGTTTGTTGGTATATATTCTCACTTTTTCGCTGTTCAAGATCAGTACCATCAAAGCAGTTGTATTCCTTCTTTTTAACATGACGCCTCCCAAGAAAGCCTCTTAGCCTCATGGATTTCCTTTCCCCTGGATGTGTATGAATCTATCTTCTTTGAGTGATTGAGGGAATCTGACTTAAGCTCATGTGATTGAGGGACTCTGACTTAAGTTTGTGGATTTCACTGCAAATCGTTTTGAAGACATTTTTTTTTTAAATGCAAATTTTTGTTTTTTGTATTTGAGTTATCAGCAAAGTCCAGAGCTCCTATTGAACTGTTACATCATATAAACACAAACTGTTGTTGTAGGCTTGTATTGAACTAGTGATGATATTTATTATGGTATGTTTGGATAGAGTTTCGGAGGGGAAAATTTCTTTTCTCTTTTAAATTACGACACTATCAAATGTTTTTTAAATTATTTAAATGTGATTGAAGCATTATATGATCATTAATCATGTTGTTCTTTGAAGTTTTTAAAATATTAAATATATTATAAAATATAATAGACTTATCCCTCGAAAACCCTAGCCTTCAAAAACCCCTCCCAAACAAAGCCTTAGACATTGAGCCATCCCTTTCTCTCCTACTTCGTTCTCAACTAACCAAAAAGACTAATCTCTAATGTTGAATATATTTGTGCATTTACTTCCCATTTATGTAAAATTTCTCATGTTTGTCCTTATTGATCTGTAATATGTAACAATATGGGTGAGATAAAATATTAGAAAAAATAACTTTCTTCGAGAGACCAACTTAGGAAGAGCTGAGTTTTATTTTGGTGCAACACCTTAATCATAACATCTCAATCATGAAAAACAGTTAGCCTGTTGATTGAATACGAAGAAAAAGTGTCTGGTTTAATAAAAAATAGGATTTGGCAGCGTATTCATTCTTGGAAGAATAGAAGTTTGTCAATGGTAGGTAGGTAGATAAATACTTGATTAAATCTGCCACTCAAGCTATTCCAACTTATTGTATGACTATGCATCTTATTCCTCGATATTTAGGGGATGACATTGAAAACATGCTTAACTCGTTTTGGTGGGGTGAAAAATGAAATGAATCAAAATAAATACTGTCCCCCATGATTTTTATCAGATTTTACTATGTATCACTTTAATATTTTCAGGGTGTTGTTGGCGAGTGTCCTTAGGGCACTCTTTAAGGCTTCCCAATTAAAAAATATATTCTTTAAAAAAGTTTAACACTTCAACTTCCATTAAATGCACAAATTTTTATAAAAATTTACTATTTAAAGTTATTAAAGAGTACCCTTAGAGCACTCGTTAACATTTCCCATATTTTTATTAAATTCTACTATGTATCTCTTCAATAATTATGAATAAAATGAGTTGATATACTTTCTTCAACAAAAAAAAAAAGTGGAATCGACTTACAAAATTTATAAAGATGAGTTAAGTCCATCCCAAATAACAACAAGACTATCACACATGCTTTAAGTTTTAACAAATAACAACAATGCCACATAACCATACAATTATATACTTGTGTCACTGTCCCATTTGAAATACCTCCTATCCTAACTAAGTTTTTGTCAAACCTCCTCATAATCACACTTCTTTTTTTGGTTCAAGCCTAAACAAGGCACCATTCAAGGATACCCTACTTGATATATACCATAAACGAATACACTAAGGCAAAAATATCAATTTATATAACCTAGTCCCGCTTCTTCCTTTCCAAATGTGAAACTTTGTCAAAGAAACCTTCACACATAATAACTACTATCACATCAAGTACCACCATAAAAAGAAGATCCACTACCCATATGCTTTTTTTTATCTTTTTTCACCCTTCCGCCTAATTTTGTCTAGTTAAGTGCTCAGTGGCCTCATCACCTAACTTTACCACCCTATTCAATTACACACGAAAAGAAAGGTTATTGGTAAAATCGACCACCAGGGACCAGTGTCTATTTTTTAATCTAGCTGATAGAGAAGTATGCCTATTTTTAATCATATACTAACTAACCAACCATTGTGGTTTTATATTGTTATTCATCTTAATTTACCTCTTCTGATAGGAAATAGCAACATTCAAATGCGAAATATATTGGCTGATTGGCTGATTCTGTAGTAAAAATATAATTGGTGATGGTGACATCAAAATTGTAATTGATCATAAATATAATGCAGTTAGTTAAGTTAAGTGGCCTTCTACTCAGATTGTACCTTCTTTTGTCCAGTTATAACAGTTACTTGGGTAGTTGAGCTTGATCACTAGTATGAACAAGATTGATGGGATTGCATGGTTTTCTTTGTTTTTGATTGGAATTTTCTATGATTGTGCAGGTACGTGTCTTTACTTTATTTGGTTCGATGTCCTAGTCAAACAATATATTAATTTGTGTCTCTGCATGTGTCGGTCTCTCATGATAAAGAAAGAAACAAAAGAAGAACATGCGTGGGGATATAACGGTAGGAGAAATACTTCTATTTATGTAAAAAAAAATTATTGTTGAATTGTTTTCTATTGTAAGTTTCTAAAGAAATTATATCCGGGATTGTAACTACATAAGTTTTCCTCGAAATCAGATTCATTGCAGCTACAATTTTCTCGCTTTTACGCAGTTAAGATATTAATGACCGTTCAATCTTTATCAGACAATCTAGAAAAAATATATTTAGTTGTTAGTTTATAATTCTAAAATATCAAACTTTAAGGAGAATCGTCTGATCTTGATCGAACGATCACATAAGAATGATTGTGTGATTGCATATGTGTCATCTTATTGACTACCGATCATGATCTATGTTCTTAATGATGGTAGAGTGATAAAGATTTGTAAAATTGAATTTCTCATGCGAACATAAAATTAACCAGAATGGTTTAAAAAAGAACAAGCTTAAATATATATAATTTTTTAAAATTATATTATATTACAAAAATAATAAATATATATCAACACTTGGGCACTTGTTTTTCTCTTGAATTGATCTGTTTTCTAAGAGTGACAAGTGGAGGTTGAAATCATAAGCAAACTAAAAAGAAAAATAAAAAGACAAACAACAGAAAAAATCTAAAAATATATATAATTAAGAAAAAAGAAAAAGGAGAGGTGAAGGAAAAGTAAATTTAAAGGTACTAGAGATAGAGCACATATATAATAATCTAGGTCTTTTAAATACTTTTTTGTCCCAATTAATATAGCCTCTCCTCCTTTTTTGCAATGGTAGCTAGCTTGAATGGTCCTTATCATGCAAGTAGCTAGCAAGGAGAACCTTTCTTACAATTAAGTGTTCCAGCACCAATTGTAATGGAACCAACAATAGAAGATGGTCTTGCACTTAAGCTTGAAGCTCTTGCATAGCTAGATGATGCTCCACCACCTGATTTAGTGAAAAATGCACCATTTACCATTAAGTCTCCTTCTGACCTCCAATTCCAATGCTTCCATTCACTCTCTGCTGCATCTTCATACTTTGTCACCTCTTTGCTGAATCTGTTATTAGGTGCAACAAATCTGTTTCCTTGACTGTTAATGGTTGGATTTGCACTTCCTCCAATAGCATACATTTCCCAGTGAGTGTAGTCATTGTTCACCACATGGAAATATCCAAGCCTACACCTGTAAAAAAAAATTCATAAATTCTTTTAGATTCTGCTAACGAGTGCCCTTACTTGTTAAACAATTTAAAAGTAGAAATTTTATATTGAAAATAACATTTTTTTTAACTTTTAAAGTATCGATAACACAAGTTCGAATAAATAATTACTATATTTGCTTTTTTGACAAATACCTTAAATTACTATTACGACACTTGTTAGCATTTTTCTATACTTTTAATTTCACTTAGAGCAATAATATTGGTCCCACAAACTAACTAATAGACAATTAATCAAGTGAATTGACAAAAAGTGACACATTTAGCCCCACATAGATTTTGTGCATCTTTCAATTAGCATGAGTTTGCCGCAATTAGGGTATGTCACTAAAGTTGCAATAAAATTTTCAACAAAATTAAGTGATTTCGTCAAATTAACCATCACTCAAAAAATATGTTGTCATTTTCACTTTCCCTTATGAAATTGCATGTTAATATTTTGGAGAGCTTAATGAATATAATCAATTTTATTACCTTGGCATTCTTTGAACGAGTCCTTCACCAAAGTGGTTAAAAGCAATTGTGACTTGCATGTTCTTATCATGAGTATAAGAGTCGCTATGACCTAACAACATGACCTTATCATGGTGTGTCATGTAATTGTTAGAGATCGTTATAGCGGTAGAACCATAAATAGCATCAATCAAACCATCTTCACAATTAGACAAAGAACAATGATCAACCCAAACATGACTTCCACCAAAGATAGACACTCCATCACCGTCCGATATAGTCCTCCACCCGAAATGTCGTGGGGAGTCCCTCACCATAGCATTCCCACCTTGTTTACAATCATGTATATGTATCCCATGGATAATAATGTTTGTGACATATTGTATAGTAATGCATGGACCACCAGCAATGTGCACACTAGCTCCTCTACCATCAATTGTTTTGAAAGAGTTCATTATTAACTCTTCTTTTAATTTGATCACCATGTCTCTGGCAAAAATTATCCATAACGGTTCCACTTGGATCACGGCGTGGCGGAGTGTTCCAGGCTTTGGGGTCACCGGATTGTCATCGCTCGCATCGGTTACAACGTAAATCTTACCGTTCTTTCCACCAATGGCATTCTTGCCGAACCCAATTGCACAATCTGCTAGCCTTTGCCTATTCTTTTCCCAATTGGAGTCACACCTCCAGCAATCATCTATTGGGTTTCCACTCCCACAGGATAGGTAACCTAAATTCCTCCTAGCTGAAGAGGCATTGATTTTCCTACAATATAAACCAAATTTATATAGGTGTGCCAACATTAATTAATTGCATACAAAAAGTCTAATGCAAGCCATGTTGTGTAAGTTGGGTGTGTCAAATGTGAGTAAGAGTTCCACGTGGGATGGAAAAGTGGATATTGTGCAAGATATAAGTAAGAGATCCATATACGTAATATTGTCTATAAGATCTTGAGTGTATAGACTCAGTATCCAATTGTATATGTTTGGTTTATCTTAGCACAATGTGACCGGCTCCCTCACCTAACATTTCTAACATATGGTTGTAAAATTAGAGTTGAATTATAATTTATTTTACTCTAAATTTTATTAAATATATATATATTATAGTGAACATGACTCTGAAGCATCTAGTAAGATGTGATTGTATGTTTGTATAACTTTTTACAATTATAGTGCACATATAATGGATGATCATCACACTACTGAAAATGCACACATAATGTAAGTCTCTAGCATATATATATATATATGGATTAGTGGTGTTTGTTTGATTAATTACCTGTTTACCTCTTGGACTACCAATTCAGGATTTTGAACAAGTGAAGAGGAAATGAGGGTAGGCATGAAAAAAGAGAAGAACAATAAAACCAAAGAGAAAGGTGTGTTTGTCATGTTGGACAGGCTTTCTATAGAGAAAATGAAAGAAGGAGGTGAGAAGTAGTGTAAGTAAGAGGGGGTGTATATAAAGAGATTTTAAGGCGAGCTAAATAGCGTGATTAAACTAAACATGTGGGACCCAAATGCTTCCTGATTTCCGGTTTCACGGGTTACTTTCTTGGTGGTTTAGTTTTGGCCGTTAAGGGAGGCCTAAATGATGGTGGGAAGATTAAAACAGACAAAACAAATATCATAAAATATATAGGATATACAGTGAAACCATGTTACCTTCTTCATTAACTAGGAATTAAATTAATGAATTTAATTTGTATACATTCTTTTTCTAGAAAAATAAAATTTAGAATAGGGGGATGATGTCCTGTCTAAGACAACAAAAACATTTATACGTAGAATATTTCCTCCGATAGCAGTGCTTGAGTTTGAGATCTCTAAATCCAAAACAAAACATATCTTTATAACAATAGACCAAACTCCTCGAGTTATTTACTTATGGGGTGTATTGGATTGGGATTTCAAAAGATTATTTTGGCAAATAAAATCCTGCAGATTTTAAAAGACTTTGTGTGATTGTATTGATTTTATGGGATTTTAAAAGACTTTTTTAAAATGATTTTTTACAATCAGAATTTTTAACACAAGATTTTAATGGATTTATAACACAGATTTGTAAAGATTTCAATAGACTTTACGAAAAATTCAAAATTACAAGAGGGAATTAAAAAAATTATAAACTTAAAATATGAAATTGACTAATAATAATTATAATAATAACAAGTTACTACTATCAATATTTTTTACTCAAAATAAACATAAAATAAAAATATTAATATTACTAATAATAATAACAAAACGTTACAAAGTAATGTATGGTATACAGACAGGGCCGTCCTTAAGAATTCGGAGGCTCGGCTCTGGGAATGAAAAGAAGTCAGTGATAAAATCAAAACGTATTTTTTTTTAAAAAAACAATGTTCTATTTATATTTTTTAAAAGATAAATATAAGGTGCCGTATATATGCGGTACACCCAAAGGTGAAAATGACTACCGTATATATGAGGAACCCCCACCTAACACCAAAAACAAGAGGACCTAATTCTAATAGGCCTAAAAGGCTAAAACAAGGGGACATAAAATGGTTGGGGGTATTAAAAAAAAAAATTGGAGGGCAGTAGTACTAGTGGATATTAAAAAAAAAAATTGAGGCCCATGCCTGAGGGAGGCCCAACTCTGTTGAGCTGTTTGCACCCCCTCAGGGTCGGGCCTGTATACAGAGAACAACAAAACACTATGATAAATTAGAAGAAAAAAAATTGACTTACAAAAACATAAAACTTAAAAATCTGTAACGTTTACAAGAAAAAAGCTTGTAAATAATCATGGTGAAAAGGGAATAACAGTAGAATAATCATGGTGAAAAGGGAGACCGTGTGTCAGATGGTGGACATGATGCTTCCTATTGGTGGCGTTTTATCGCTGCTCTTCGTAGGGAGGGGTGGTTTAGTAATCATGTCAGTCGGGTGGTGGGAGATGGTAAATCAACATTGTTTTGGTCAGATGTTTGGGTTGGTGGAGTTGCTTTTAGGGACAGGTTTAGCAGACTGTTTGACTTGTCGTTGTATAAAGAGGTGTTTGTGCTTGTTATGAGTCAGTTGGGGTGGGGGGAGGGTGGAGAGGCGTGGAGGTGGAGGCGGGGGCTGTTTGTGTGGGAGAAGGAGCTGTTGGGGGAACTCTGTTTATTACTTCATAATGTGAATTTGCAGGTTGATAAAGAGGACAAGTGGTTGGGGCGTTTGGAATCGAGTACTGTTTTTACTGTTAGGAGCGCTTATAAACTGCTGGTTAATCAGAATAACACGTTCACAACAGTTTCTCCGAAGGATCTTTGGCACAAAGATATTCCTCTTAAGGTCGTTCTTTTTGCTTGGCGCCTGATTCATGACAGGTTGCCGACTAAAGATAACTTGCTTCGTCGTAGAATTATAGGTCCAGATGATGGCTGGTGTGTGGGTGGTTGTGGTATGTTTGAAACTTCCCCTCGTCTATTTTTACATTGTCAATTCTTTGGAAAAATTTGGCACTTTATTCATCTTTGGTTGGGGGTCTGCTCGGTCATCCCTAATTTGCCAACGGATTACCTCAACCAGTTTGGCTTTGTTGGTGGCTTTTGTTCCAAGAGGCGGTTGTCTATTATGCAGTTGATTTGGTATGTGACGGTGTGGGAAATTTGGAAGGAAAGAAATAACATGATTTTTAAAGGAAAAGAATGTTCAACATATCAGATTGTCGACAAAATTAAGTCTCTTAATTTTGCGTGGTTGAAGGCGAAAATTCCAAATCTCTCTTTCAACTACCATGTTTGGTGGCTTAGTCCGTTCAATATGTTGGGCATTGGTTAATGCTTTTTCTTTCTCTGTAATTTTATTTTTGTTTGTCTTTTCTTTTCCTTTGTTCATATGATTGTGACTTTGTTCTTCCTAGCACACCTTCAAAAAAAAAAAAAAAAAACAGTAGAATAATAGTCATGAGGGCATATGAATAATAACAAGAAAAAGGTATAAGTGTGGTATGAGACAAAAACAAAACAAATATTATGGGAGTCTTTAAAAGTCTCAAGATATTTGTGAGATTGTTGAATGAGCATCTTATGTGTATTTTTAGTTAAAAAATCTCACAAAATCCACTCCATAAAAGAATCCTTTAAAATCTATATACTTTTGAATACAAACGGACATTTTTTAAGTCAGCCAAAATCTCATTTGAATACCACCGAATTTCGTTGCCCTGAATAAAAAGTCATGATTGAATACCACAAAATTTATTAAAATTCAATAAAAATCTTGATTGAATACTACAAGATTTTTTTATTTTTAAAAAATCTTTTAAAATTCCATGATATCCCAATTCAATACACCCTCCTTAATATATGTTGTCAAAGTTTTACACTATTCAAAAATAATATTAATCAATCAAAAGAATAACTTTAATAATAGTTATATAATCGAACTTTTTTAATACTCTAATAATTATGATTTATTGATAGTGCAAAACATCTTTAGTGCGTACAATTTAAATCTTAAATTAAAATAATGTTTGGATGTATGGGTGCACATGCACATATTGTGCGTGCATGTGTGTATACATACACACATATATAGATATATACACGTACGTATGTATATACATATGTGTATACACATACATACATATGTGTATATATGTATGCATACATACGTACAAAGACTAATGTGTAAAGAAAGTCATACAAATTTACAACTATGGGAGATTAGTTAATTAGGTTGCCCAAATATCAATATTTTTGTCATTAAAAAAGAGTTTTACCGAACATTGTTTTCATATTGCCATTGATGCAAAGTATTTATTGACTTTGTTAATATTAGATGCGAGAATGACTTATTAGATGTATCATAAGTCTATTTGTAAGGTATGATATGACTTTTTGTAAAAGTCTAATGAAGTCTAAAATGTTTGTTTGAAAAGCATGCATGCTTCACTATTTTTTTAACGAAATCCTACACCATGAGTTATGTGGGGTAAACACTTTCGTAAATCGACTAACAAACTAATAATGAATGGAATGATAAAAGTCAATAAAATCAAGTTTTATTTTGAGATAGAACATGACTGTTTAGAGAATCTAACTTTAAATTACATCATATTTTAAATTTTATTTTATAAAATATTTTTAAACATGTCAAAAATTAATGTAGATTATTATGTTTAAATTACATTGGCAAATTGGTGACTTTATACACTATACAATTTAATATAATAACAGTAATAAAAATATTATTTATTTATTTAAGGAAACCAGTCAGATAAATTTGAAAGGTTTTTTCATTAGTAAGTAGCCTAACTTTTTAGCTTTATAAATTTCTAAAAAAAAAAAGGACTTCTCTGTTTTTAAAAATAAAAATAAAAATCTAACATGGCTTGGAGCTGACGTGAGCTAGGAGACCATAATTTCTTATCAGTCGATCTGATCTATTTTCAACCCTGTACATGACCAATGATGAGAATAATGAAACCATTCAAGAATGTGTAATGGATGGCAGTAGCCTCCGCTAGCCAGGCATCGTGCACTTAATGAACTCTTCCTCCACCACCCATTTTGATATATATTTCATCAGTTTATTTTTAGTTGGGGTAATAGTCATTTTTGTTCCTGAAGGTGTAATGAGTAGTTGCAATAGTCCTTAATGTATCAAAATTAAAAAACGGCCATTGATTATGCATTATGTTAGATAAAATAGGCACTTACAATAAAATACTTCGTTAATATTGTCATATTAATCAACCCAATTTGGTTCGTCTGATGGTGCTAACTCGAGACCTTCAACATACCTACTTATTGACATATAAGTCTCTATAAATATTTTACTTAGTGTCATATCAATCCCTATAAGTCAGACTATTTTGACTAACAAAGTGCACAATCATATACTATTTTAAGATTTTGATACACTGAGATATTGTTGTAGTTACTCGTTACACATTTAAGGATCAAAATGACTATTATCCCATTTTAATTATTATTTTAAGGTTTCACTCTTTGTGGTGGTTAAAGGCTAATAATGCCTTGTTTGTGCATGGCACTCAGATATGGTGGTCGAACCCTATCTTATGTTTGGGTATCGACTGACTGAACTTGTGTAAATATTTTTTGTCTGTTCTCTTTATGGGGTGACCCTTTAGTACATCTTGTGTTGAAGTTGTTTTACCGTCGTTGTTAATATAATCCATTTTTATTTCTTCAAAAAAAAAAAATTTAAGGTTTTTTTTTGTTGTCGAGAAATTGTCATTTTAAGCTTATTTACACATATTAAAAAAACTAATAAATTTTATCATATTTGATGAAAATATTTGTCTTTTTTCTGTAATAACTTTAATAATTTGCTATCTTATCTTATTTTATACATTTCTCCTTTTACGATAAACACTTGAGGACTTTTTTGACAAAACAATAATCAATCCAGGGTCCCTTAGAAAAAATAAAAAAATTTCAATCCAGGGTGTTACATGAACTTTAAAAATAACATATAAAAATAGGAACAAATTTTTTTGCTTAAAAACCAACCGGTAAAAAGGAACTGAGAGAGTTCTTAAATCCTACATCAACTGATAAAAAAAACGAAATTGTTAACTCAAACTTTATGATTGGAGTTTAAACCTTAGATCCTCTATTTAAATGTGTGAATTTTCAACTATTATTGTCTTTTTATCTATTGAAAAAGGAAAAAGGAACCGAGGAAACACTTGTGCTAGCTCTTCATATTTTGATCTGGATTGAGATGTCTATTGACATTGTTAGAAATTAAAGCTTTTATGTAAAAATAGAAGAAGAAAGAAATAAAGCTTTACCAAGTGGGAAATATTGACTTATTGGCTTAAATGGGTCCATATCTTATTTTAATCCAAGATGAATCTTCTTAAAATAACTAGTTTTGATTTTTTAAATTTGATAAAAAAAAATGTAGAAAGAAAAATGTATATATGGCAATTTAGAGAGAAAATGTATAGATGGAATTTTTACTAAGTTTTAATTTTTTTTATAAGCAAATGTGAATATATTACTACTGAATTAGTTGCTTATGTTATGTAAAAAAAAAAGTTGCTTATGTTAATTTGAATTCAAAACCTCATAATTAATACTTTTGTGTGTTACTTTAAAAAAACCCATATTTCTCTGATCAATTAAATATATAATGTCTTGAATCAAAACCGCATAAACACGAAATTTTAAGGAGGTATCTTTGATGAAGTTGATATATGTAAAGAATCATAACAGCAAAATAGGTTGGTAATACCCATATCTTTAGTTAGCAAGACACCATGATAGAATGCATATAACTCGTCATACATAATGTCAGAAGAATTTAAAATGTAGTCAGAAAATCCTGACAAGTTGAAACCTGCATCATTTCTTAAAATTCCACCATAGCCAGCTCTTGTTTGGGAGTCAAGACAATTGCCATCAACATTTGAGAATGACACCTGAGTGGTTTGCGTTGTTCCCCTTGATAGATATAGTTTATGGGCGCTGTGTTAGTGTATGTAGTGTAACAAGAGTTTAGAGTATGTATCATGCCATGAATGTTGAGAGAAAGACAGATAGTGGATCAATTTTCATTGCCTAAACACGTCATGTTTATGTTTCTCCATGTCTACCAAATCGTAGAAGCAAAGAGGAAAGAGAGAGGCCCAATGGAGCCAACTTTGAGCAAATCATGAGTCGCTTCATTCGAGAAGAAATGTAGTTGATTGAAACCGACATGCTGCCATAAATTTCGAGAATGGTTACAATCTCGAACACAATGAAGAAAAGTCTCATTTTGAAGGTCGCACCTTGTACATATATATTGTAGATTGAGCCATCATTCTGTTGTTGAGCAAGGAAAGAGTAGGCGCCGAGTCAAGCCAACCAAAAGAGGAATTTAATATTTTCTGAAAACCGAAGCTTCCAAATTCAAGTCCAAGAAAGAGGAGAATTAGGAATGTCGACGTGTTCCATGTGAGAAATCAACCAAGAATACTCACTTTTAATTGTGTAAGTGTCGTTTATGTTATGATTCTAGATGAAAGTATCTTCTAAGGAGGCATTGGACTTGATGTTCGTATGTGTGTGTATGTGTAGACACACACACATGCTAAAGTGCACTCCTCCTAAGTTTGAAAAAAGTTGCGATTTTGGTCCCCTATGAAAAAAAAATGAAAATTTTACCCCTTAATTTTACAAAATGTTGAAAAGCTACTGAGAAGACGTCACGTGTTCCAAAACAGGGAGCCAAAATTGCAACTTTTTTGAAAGATAAAGAGTTAAGAGAGCTTATTTCCCTAAAGATAAAGGGTCAAAAGAGCATATTTCCATAAAGTTAGAGGGTCAAAAGAGCATATTTCCCTAAAGATAAAGGACAAAATTTTCATTTTTTTAATAGGGGGTCGAAATTGCAAAATTTTGAAACTTAGGAAGGAAAAGTGCACTTTATGCTTTTATTTTACTTCAAGAATTTGTATGGATTATGAAAGAATCATGAATTTCTACGAATTATGTATGATTTATGAAATTTTGAATGGATTATATATGGATATTTAAAAGTTGAAGTTTTTTGGTAATTAAAAAAATATTATTCATTGCACCAAAAAATAAATAAATTAAAAAATTCATGGGTACCAATGAATACCCATGGATACCACAGTATCCGTGGGTACCCACGAGGGTACGGGGCGAGCACGGGTATCATATTTATTCAACGGGGCGGAGACGGATATCATACCGTCTGTACCCGTGGGTACCCATAGATACCCTTATCGAGTTGATTGTCGGTTCGAGTTTTAAAACTATGATTTAATTCAATAAAGTGATATAGAAAAATGCTATTGAAAAACATAAAGTGACATTTTGTTTTTGTACCAAAAAAAAAAAAAAACATAAAGTGACATCAATACGGGACATTTATACCATTGTGTTTTTGCCACTTTCTCTTTCTTAACATAGAGGAGAATTTTTGGAACACAAGTTGTATCATTAATCAATTTCACTATTTAGCTAACCACATAAATGTACGTTGTTAACCACTTTTTAACAAATAGCTCATTAACCACAAAATGCAAAGTATTAATCTCTTATTTTACATAAATCTACATATATACTTTAGTCATTTTTTAGCAAAGGCGAGATTACTGTATTTCATTCATAATAAGAGAGTACATAGTAGTTTATTAAAAAAATAGAGTAAATAATAGTAGATACATCATAGAAAACAAAGGGGTGAAGATGAGATAAGGCGGCTCTAACAATAATATGAGCAAACCTTATTTACTTGCCTCCTAACAAACGACATCATAAAGTCGTGATTACTTGACAAAATATTTTTACACCGAATCACAAAGTCTTCAAATTCATTGAGGAGAGTAGTAGTAGTGTAGAGTGCATTCACTAAAGATCTACTGTCAGTTTCAAAGATAACATCATGCATACCATTGAAAACTGCCATCTTCATTTCTTCTAGCCATCCAATGGTTTCCACTTCAAGAACAGTAGCGGAAATTTGCAAGTAATATGATTTTCCAAGTAAAAACTGTCTTAGTGAATCTCTAAAGCACATACCATATCCTAAGATAGAATGTTGTTGAAAATAGAAGCCTCCATGTTGCACTTGATCGTATCATTTAGAGGTTTCGTCCATGAGAGCTCCACTTGCGGCCTCCACGTCCCCCTTTTGCATGCAGCTCCACTCGCGGTGAACATCATTTTTATTGTTAGTGACTTACATTTTTATGGTAAATGAAGTAATCAAAATGATTGAATTTATGTTAAAAAGTGGTTAACAACATTCATTTTGTTATTAATATATATTTGAAATTAGTTAATGACACAATTCAAATTTGATGTTATAAAAATCCTCCTCTATATTAATTTTATTTATTTATTAAAAAGCATTGTTCATCATATAAATACAACACTGCATGTGTCCTGTGAAATAAAATCTCAAGTGAAACGAAATACAACCTCGGGTGAAATAAGTTCACACCAAATCAAAATTACAGTAGAATTATAACAAAATAGTTATACATGTATCAATCAATCAAAACATGTATTAGTAGCATCTCACATTAATTTTTTTTAATATCATCTTAAAAAAAAAATTGAGTATCATCTTCTTTACAATTTTTTGCTGCAAAATCAATAATAATTTTTTTATAATCAATATTATTAAAAAATTATTTTCAATTAAAATTGAAGGCAAAATTATTTAATCTATTTTGTGGTATTGTAAATTGTAAATATGATGATTTTTTTAAAAATTTTAAGTTATGCAAGCATAATGAATCCTAAAAGACTCCTTAGAATATTTCTTTATCAAAATTTAATATTTTTGAGTAAACAAACATTCCATTTCATTTACAATCATATCAACTCCACCAATACCATTTGCAAAATCAAATTCTCTCTATTTTTAAAGTGATTAATCAAACCTTTACTATTGTATATCCACATCAATATGCATGATTCAGATTTTATAGCGACTTATCTACATACATGTGACCACATCGTGGTCCTCGTCATCAAATTATGAAGATTATGACAATGATGACATTAATGAGTATTGATTCTATTGCATTTGGATTTTATAGCGACTAATTATCTATATACTTGTGACCACATCGTGTCTAAAATTTTCGTATGACTCAGATAATTAGTCGCTATGTTTACATTTTATTATGACTCAGTAATTTATTTATTACTGCAATTTATTTATGACCAAGTTTTGTTAACTTACATAACTTAAAAGATAAATTGACCAATTTTAAAGTTAAGGGATCAAACTGAACTTTAAAATATGCTAAGGATCAAAGTTAAATTAAATTTTTAAAATAAGTTAAGTGACCAACATTAATTATAGCAAAAAACTAATATAGATTTTAACATTATAATTTGGAGAAGGAAAAAAATGATTATTTTGGTAAAAAATAAGAGAGAAATATTATATATAACAAATTTTTTTTTTTTTTTGTGAAGAATATAACAAAATGATATTAGAATCATTAAATTTTTTCAAAATATAAATGGATTAGTAACTAATTGGAGCTTCTTTTCCTATAAAAAAAATAAAAAAATAAAAAAAATTGGAGCCTTTTAATCATAGAATAATATCATATATGTAAATTTAGTTGCGATATTTCTGCTACATAAAATATTAGAAATTCAATAAAAATTTAAATAAAATATTGGGTTTAGGGTTTAGTAAACTTTTTTCTTATTTCTTTTTTGACAGATTTTAAATATTTAATATAGCTAACTATGCATAATCCTCATTGATAATAAGAACATGCACCGCCACCAATGAGTAATAATCAAGACATGGATAACCTCATGGCTTTTCTATGTGCTATATAGGAGGATATTTCATTTCGTTTCCTTCACCATGTTTTCCTGCTGTTACCCATTTAATTATCTAATAGACTAGCTTGCATATATAAAGAAAAAAAAAAATCATCATACTACTATTTTTATATAGTGTTTTGCTTCAACTTTAAGTCATTAGCTAGTGGAAATCTATAATTAAGAAAGGGACGCCAATAATAAGGACACTAATAGAGACAAACTTCCATCTCGATCGCTAGATTATTGCATGTTGGATCAATGATATTATCTGGATTTCATGGGGTCTCAAAACAAATGATTTTAGCTCGTTGATCTCTCTTTCCCGACAAGTGTCTTATTGGACCAGATCTTCCCTGAAAGTCCAACATGTCAATTTTGCTGGATTTAAAAGAAGGGTCATGCTAACCGGTGTTTTCGAGAAACTGATTAAAGATGTTGAAATATTTTATTATTTTATTATTTTTCGATATCATTACGTGGGCAAACATCATAATAATAATTATATTAACTATTTATCAATTGTGAGAATTAATTGATTAGTAATTGAATTAAGTAATAAGACTATTAAATTTTTAATTGGATAATTAATTAAATATTTAATTAATTGATATGAACTCAAGTAGAAAACAATGAAATATGTGATTATTTAGATGATGACTAAAATTATTAAAAGAATTCCGCAAAAATTTCTGAATTATCTAGGTATCAATTATGAGTGGATGGATGTCTCGATGATCCATTAACAAAATAATGGAAAACCTTAATGGTAAAACTCTCTCATCTCCTCGTATGAAGAGAACTTGAGGCATGAAAGTACCGGTTGAAGAATAACCAAATAAGTCGCCGCTAACCCGTTCTTGTGTTTTCATAACAAATCACCTCCTCTGTGTTTCTGACTGTTGCTGTTGAGAGGGTTGCCATGAAAGCTTAATTCAGGTATTCCTAATACCCTAATTCTTAATATCCTTTATAAATCAAATATGTCGTAGATCCGATCATAATCATGTTCAATGTTTTGTTTGCTTCCGCTAAAGATAAATCTATCATATTTAAGACCCAAATTCCCAACAAAAGGATACAAAAAACGGAAGTTATTACTAAAAAAGAAACTTTGTTGACTTTTTATGAATTGATTACACAACTTTCAATGTAATAACTACTGTATAATTTCATTTTTTATTATCCTTAACCAGTGCCTTGGAGACATCGGTTAACATTTCCCTTAAAAGATAGAGTGCGGTTTGTTTGTAGATATTTTCAAAGGATTATCAACACGTATTCTTGAAAATTGAAAGTTAAGAAGAAAAAAAATTAACGTAGGATCTATGTATAAGAAATGGAAGCCTTTGGCTCCACTAAGATTTCAATAATATACTCCATCTGTTTCAAAATATAAGTAAATTTTATTTTATAGGTTCATTTAATTAATGATGTATCTGGTTCATATCATAAAATTTAAAAAATAAAATTTACTTATATTTTGAGACGAAGGAGTATTTCATTGCAATTAGGAATCTCGACCATTCTTTTTCTTCCGCTTGAATTTTGTTTCAATGGTCGAAAGCGGAAGTTTGTTAGTTCTTAACTTGAGTGGTTGCCTAGCATATGCTCAAATTCAATACTTAGATCGATATATAAGATGCTAGACATTTGTTAATAGACTAAAAAAAAATTATCTTAAAAATTGTGTATTTGACTTATAGAAATACCAAAAAGTAATTTTTTTCTACATAAAATTTAACAATTTTTTCCTTTTTTTGAATCCTTAACTAATACCCTTATCATAACCATATTAATGACGTGATAGTATGATAAGAGAGATATTGGATGAATGTATGAAATTTAGAGTTGTTTATTTATCATTGTTGTATAGAGTCAACCACATGCATATTTTTTTTAATTCTATACAAATATGATAAATAAACAAACAACTCTAAATTTCATACACTCATCCAACATCTCTCTTATCATACTATCACGTCATTAATATATTTTTCCTCTTTGTTTCAAGCTGTAAACACCCACATGTGTGTAGTACACAAAACATTTCCAATTCCGGAAATGGTGGGACTAAAAGTATTTAATGAGAAAATCCAAGGGAGACAAGGATATGATTAGGAATGAATTCCGTGGTATTAAGTATAGGAGAAGGCACTGAAAATTTTCCACGCTTGAATTTGACAAATCATAGTGTGACCACCCACTACAAACCAAATACGTACCAATCACCTACTACAAACAAATTCCACACATCACAAGCAGAATGATCAATTAAAACACCCTCCAATTTTCAACATCACTTTATTTAATGTTTTTGCCAATATTAAATTTTTCCAACCATAAAATTCACCTTAATTTCACAATGAAAAATGAACCATATTCCATCCTGCTAGGGCAAAATCACGATGACAAGTACAAAACCGTGTTTCACAAGTAATAACCATTTTCTTCAAAATTTGCGACTCACACATGTGTTGGCTGTTGCCATTAAATTAAGATATCATGTACTATGTCACACGATTTATCTCCCAAGCAAAAAATATTATAACAGAATTGAAACCAGTATTTAATGCATTCCTTCTTAATTAAACTCTCATATAACTTGATTTCGTTGCACATGCAGGAAAGAATGGGTGTTACTAGCTCCTCCGTCTCAATTTAATTGTTACATTTGAACTATATGCGTTTTTGAGAAATCGATTAGTTTGGTTGTTTTTAACGTTAAAACTAATATCATTCACTAAAACACTCTTAGTCAAGGGAGTGAAATTCAATAAATAACAATATATGTGTGGAAAATATAATAAATGTTTGCATTGATATTCTAATATAACAACTATTTTGAGATAAAAAAATGCAACTGTAACAATTTTTATTTTAAGAGAGAGGAAGTAGCATATATTTTACATCTTTCATTAATGAGAAAGGATTGGTAGTAACATTTTTTGTTTGTTTGTAGATCGATGACGTGACAAACATCACATAAAATCCAAACACACAATCACAAGGTCTTGGGTTTAAATTGGGTGAGATATTGTGAGAGAAACATCCAAAATATAAAATGTTTGACTATTGTAGAGACCTTTAACCGAAATGATGTAATGGTTGACTATTGAAGCAATGTAACCATTGTGTCTATTTATGAAGAAACTCTTCTAAATGGTTTTTTCTCTTCACCTAAAGGACATGCTCCAAATAGTGGAGTTGGATGTTGACTTCAAGCGTGAAACTTGTGTATTTGGATGGAGAGCATCGACATGCTCCAAAGAGAATGTGATTGCTTAGTTGATTGGTATGAAATATCCCACCTTCTTTGTTGACCCTTTTTTATTAACCTTTTTTGGAGGTGGACACACGTAGGTTGTTTCCGGTAAAACAAACTGTCAAAACCGTGCTTTGATATGCATATTTATATTGTAATCAACAACTGTAAATCATGTCTGCAATGTATAATCATATTTTAGGATCATGGTAAAAACATGGGTATGCATTATGTTATATTATTGGGGCCTTTCAAATTATATAATCCAAACAAATCTAGCGCATTTCAAATTATAAATTTGGCCTTAGCAAGATTGTAATCCTCGAACCACAACATCTTCCAATAAATGTGAATTTCATCCAAACAAATGGGCGCATTGAGCTTTATCTTCTTGGCAATTGTACTTGCATACGAAAATCTACATGTTACCCTAATTACTTGAATTTATCCTTACCACAAGTCAATGCTTGATCTACCTTGTCTTCAATAAAATGCAATGTGTTCCTTGATATGTTTCTAACCAACTTTAACCACAACACATTTACTTTGAATTGGTGTTCCATTTAAATTATGTTCATATGAAACGAGGATTGTATCTGAGTATGCCACAACTTTATCATGTTGTTAATGGAAGCCCACTTTTTACATATGCCAGCCATACTATTACCCATATGCTTTTTCAATCAAGTGTGACACAGTTAGTCTAAAACCTTACAACTTTCTCCATTACTAGTCCGAAAATAGTAGTTACCACGTATTCCAATTTTTTTGGAAAGTTTATGCAGTTGCATACAATTTTGAACAAACGACAATCATCAACATACACTTACTCTGTATCAGATTGCACTATAGCTTCCCATGCATCCATGACTGTCTTTCGTACATCTTTAGATTTGATCTCTTTCCCATCTTTCAATTTAAGATCCTTATCTTTGCAATCTATCATACATTTTGCTCAGACATTTTTGTAAATGTGATTCTGACACAACATAACAATTCACTTTAGGAAAACTGTTTAAACAACATTCATCAAAGCAATGGCCCGATTAGTGACAATATTTTGTAAGAAAAGTGCAAAAATGCTAAAGAAAGGGCACCAAAATGAAAGGAGGGTCAAAATTGAAATTTATGAAGAAATATCCAAATAGAGTTGGGCCACAATCTCAATTGGGTTTTCCTCTAACCAGGTGCTATTTAAACCTTTATCACCATTAACATCTTCCATATTGTTCTTTCTTTCAAAAAAAATAATCTTCCATATTGTACTTTTTTTTGGGTACAATAATATTTTTTTTGGTAACATCTTTATTAACATTTAATTTCTTTCATATTGTATTTTTCCGAATAAAAAATATATACATACAGACACATTTATAGAAAAAGATAATGTTTTTTTGGTTAAATAAAAAATAGATAAATATATTCTGTAATATTTTTATTGATTTTTTTAATGAAAATCTCAATTGTTAAAAAAATTCCCAAATTAAATTTTTTTAAGGGAAAAAAATCTCCAAATTTAATGTTTATTTGCAATTATCTTCTTATATCTTATTTTCAATTTCTTGGCTCATTGTCCCCTATATAAAGAGGTTACCAATATTTAATTTAATAAATCATACTTTGAAGAAAAGGAAAATAAAAAATAAAAAAACAAAAAAAGTTTATTCTCATGGCTTTGTCAAGTGTCAAGAAAGAAATCAACGAGACAGCCATTATAAGCCTTGTAGAGGCTCTACCAGACGAGTTATTGGCAAATATAGTGGGAAAGGTTGCAACTTTCTCAATGGCTGATTTATTCAAAACCACATTGAGTTGCAAAGATTTTTGTAAAGCTTTAGAAGATCCTCATGTTTATCAACATGCAGCACTAGATAAATTTGCATTGATTCCACTTGCATGGTTCACCAGTGAAAAGGAAACCATGTTCTTGAGTCGTTGTAGGGAAATGGGTAATTTGGAGATTATTTACCGTGAAGGAATGGTGCAATATTTTAGCACTTTGATGGTGAATTTAGGTTTTGACAATCTGAAAAATGCTGCATTAGGGGGTCATCATGAAGCTAAATATGTATATTCTATGCTTTTGATGGCTAATGCTGAAAATGGAGAAGAAAGAAAATTAGGGTTTGATCTCTTTGGTGAACTGAAAAATTCATCGTGCATTAGTCTTGTGAGTTGCAGGAAGAGAGTGCAGTCATTTATTAAAAGCATGTGGTTGAGAAATTCGGTGGTGGTTCAAAATCAAGAATTGTCTTTGTGTTGTTCTAGCACATGTCAGAGCGGTGGTGGGACAGAAAAGGTGGTGAAAAAACATTCACTATGGAGGCAAATTGATGAATTTGATAATGATGTTAGTTTTTCATGCAAATATTGCGACGGGAATCATGAATTGGGTTTATTTTGTAAGTTGTTTCAAGTCTAATTAATATTCTTGGTTAAAGTTGTTTTCTGTTCCTCAATTTTTGATTCAATATTAACATTGTAGAACCTCAAAAAATGAAGTTTAGTTATTATTCTTGGTTCAACTTGTTTTTATTTATGTTTAGTTGTTATTTCCCTCCAAAAAAGTTGTTATTCTTCCTTTGTGTTTCTACAAATAAGAATGAAACCAATTTCATGGCTCATGCAACTTTACTTCATAATAACTAAATCCTTCTATATATTTTTTTTATACTGCATGTATATTTATTTATATGAAAGTATCGTAGATTGGTCATAGATTTTTTTGGGGTTTAAAGCTTAATATTTTATTTATTTAAGAAAAATGCTGGTTGAAAACAAATTAGGGAAAGCAAGATTAGAACGATTTTGAAGCACACAATTGCAAGAGAGAATAGGAAGTTGACAGAGAAATGAGAAGCAGCACAATGAAGAAAATGCCATACATATAAAGAGAGTGCCTTAACGGCTTAACGGGTTGCACTTCGGTGACTTTGAGTTCGGTGACTTTTGCTTCTATCTCTTCCTAACAAATAAGCCTCTCTCATCAAAATAATATATTTTAATCACTCATCTATCATTCTCTCTCATCTAAAATACTCTAAAGCCATCAAAATCACCGAACTCAATGTCACTGAAATGCTACTCCAGCTTAACCACCGGAACGGGGTACCACTTCGTCCAAAGGATAATGAAACATCGACTTAAATATTTTGGAGTGACACACAAGAGAAGCCTAAGGCTTTGTTTGGGAGTTTGGAGGGGGAGGGGAGGGGAGGGTTTTGGAAAAAGGAAGGAGCAAGTGGAAGAAATAGAAGACATTGGGAGGAGAGGGCTTTGGAGGTTAATTTTTTACTCATGATAAAAAATCCCCCTCATTTAGGGGCAGTGGCGTTGCCAGGACCCTAGAGCAGGGGGTTCAATTTTTTAACTTCGATAAATAAATTTCATTTCATTAATCAAGGTCCAAACGCACATAGTAAGCAACTCTATACCCACCACATATCAAGGGTTGCAGAGAACTCACTCAATCATGTGTTCAAAGTAAGGATAAAAACAATGCAATAAAAGCTTATTCGAGGATTAAGTCCAAAACGAACACCTGATGGGCAAGCGAGGCGAAATATAATATAGGCCAAGACAACAAAAAAGTAGACAAAAGAGGATTAGCCGTTTATCCATAAAATAGAGTGAGTTGAAAGTGTAAATAAAGGTTGAGGGTATGCAATAAAAAAAACTAAGGGGGTTCATAGTGCAAAAAAATTGGATTATTGGTGTATTTTTCAAAAGTTGAGAGGATGCATGTGCATCCCCTGACTTGTACGTGGCTCCGCCACTGTTTAGGGGAACTCAAAAATTGTATTGGGGGAGGGTTTTGGAGGGTTTATATGAATTTTTCAAATTCAATCTATGTTGTTATAATATTCTTAAAATTAAAGTATATTAATCATAAATATTAGTTTATCATTCTATAAAAAACTGTTATTTCAAAAAATCTGAATTTTTTGTCAATTTTTCTATATATTTCCAACCCCCCAAAACCCTCCACTCCCTTCCCCTCCATACTCCCAAAAGAGAGCCTAAATATTTATAACATTACTGCATTGTTTAGCTTAAGACTCACCTAAAAGAGGCCTAAAATGCAGGTGTTTTGCTAGGAAGGCCATGCAAAGGAATATAGCTCGGATAAATCTACACCGATCTTACAATTTCAACATCATGATAACTCATGAGGATAAAAAGAACCTAAACTCAGTTCCATTATCAACAACATATAGGGCTCAAGCATTTACCTTTACATGCATCATGCATGAGGAGTTGTGGACCGACATACACTTGAATCATATACTCGACCCTTAATATATTAGAACCATAGGCCTATATCACTAAATACTACATTCTTTTAAACAATGGATAAAAATGTTTTTTATATTGCAATAATTGTAACCCCTAAAATTATATTTTGATGTCTCTTTAAATACCCTCTAGTTTTTCAAATATAATAATTTAAAAAAATAACTATTGTTAATTATTAAAACATCTTGTGCAAAACTTTGCTTTAAAACATTGGTCTGATCGGGCCAAGGTCCGGTTTGTTTGTGTTTATGGTAAATAAAGGATGGATCTAGGGTGTTGCCTTTACAATATGAGCAATGTTATTTGAACAATCCTTTCTTGTGACAACTTATTGGACAACCAAATTATACAAAGAAATTTAGGTAGTGATACAAAAACCAAAGCAATAGAAAGAGAAAGTAGAAGAACAATGTGAGTATGAAAGAGAAAGTTGTCATAAAAATTGTCAAAAAATTGTTGTTTAAATATCATTTCTCTTACAATATATATAGATAGATGGGAGATATTGACTGATTCCACGTTGTGGCCCATATCTTGACCACTTAACTCCGACAACCTGTACCATGATGGCTCTCTATCTATGAAGCACATAAATTTATTGGATTAGGCGTGTCTCAGTATCGAAGACGTGTCGTGTCCGACACCGACACGACACTTATAATTACACTGAAATATGTGATTTTCTCAAATTATTAGCGGTGTCAGCGTGTTCGTGTCTGTGTCATGTCCGGTGTTCGTGTCCGTATCCATGCTTCATAGCTCTCTATCCTAATCGGGCATTGATATGTTTGACTGATTATAAATGCACGCGCGAGCTAGTACATCGTGTGACTTTTTCTTACTTCAATCATACTTCCTCCGGTCCTAAATGTAAGAGAAGATTCATTTTTTAGGTTCATTGAATAAATGATATATTTAGTTTATATTATAGTCCAAATTCATTAATAATTTAATGAACCTAAAAAAAAGATTCTTCTTTTATATTTAGGACCGGAGGGAGTATTCACTTATAAAAATAAAATAGAAAAAAAAAAACCTTTTTCATATAACGAAAGAAAATATGTCAAAAACTTGATGTGATTTGCTCGAGTAGTCCTTTGGATTTATGTGTCAAAGAGAAGTTATGCTACATATTGACCTCACACACAAGGTTAGATAGATAATTAATAATAGAGAAACTTTGCCCCTTAGTTTTTTCAACCGTAATTTTATTCGCTTCAAGTGATTAACACCGAAGAGGAACTTTGCCCCTCAGTTTTAGTTTGCCTAACTTCTCGAGTTGCGTGTTAGGTATAACTATTTTTGGGTTTGAGGTACACCAAGAAATACATAAATAAAAGCAAAAAGATACAAGGATAAAATTGCAAAAATAAGTTTGTTTGGATGTTAATTACAATGTATGAACATAATATTTAGTGTGGCTATTATCTATTAGCCAAACAATATGACCTACATTGCTTAACATCTATTTGGCTAATTTTCGTGGGTTTGCATAATAGCTCCCTTTGTAGCGGGATTGTGGTGCCCCACGTTCATCTTCTGTGTCCTCTCTTTGGCATGATTTGTTTGACAATGTCCCTTTCTGCAAAGGTCCATATTATATCTTGTCTTCCCCCTCAAACTTCAAAACAATTATTAGTGTTGAGAGCAAAGCTCGTAGGTTTCACGTCATTGTCCAATCCCATTATGTTTTTTACTCAATTTTTGGCCCTTAACGACACATATATTAAGTTGGTGGCCTAGAGAAAGAATCATTTTCCTAGCTTGATTGCCCTAGCATCGTTTATCCTTTACTCAACTAAGGAGCCTCCTCACCTGATTGATTGCTCAATCACATATTTTTTTCGACTAATAAGATAATTATTTTTTGGTGTAAACAATTACATTCTTTAATGCATAAATAGAGTGCATGTGCATCTAACCAATTGGTTGGTGGTTTTGTAAAATTTGGTCTTAATCTCCGCTCTGATTTTAGTATTGTTAAATGTTAAAGTATGTTCCAAGTTTAGGTTTTTTTGGAGTTTTTTTTTTTTTGTTCTTTTTTGTTTGTGGGGCTTGCCCCTTTATTTAAAGAAAGTCAAATATTTATACGTTAATTTTTGCCCCTAATAAATAATCATTTTGAAAAAGAAAAATTATATTTACTTGTTATATCATTTCGTCAGAAAATGAAGATAAAAATTCAAATTTGTTCAATTTTTTTATGAAGTTAAATTAATCAACTGAAATTGACATCAGAAATAATCGAATGTAAACGTTGAGATGAACTCAAATCTTTTTCATATAATGTTATTTATAACAATATTTTTTTGGAGTTTTTTATAACAATGTATTAGAAAATATTCAACATCGTTATTCAATGACCAATCTTTGTTGAAAAAAATCTTTTAAACACATACGATGAATTCTCTAAAGTTAAATCAAAGTTTTCTTTGTATGTAAAAGTTATAGATCAAATTTCTAACCACCACTTATTCAAAGTGTCCGGGTTTTTTTTACAACTATTGTATCAATACAATTTACTTAGAATCTTTTTGTATATTGTAACAAAAAAAAAAAGAATCTTATCGTATTGATACCACTTATTAAAGTTGGTCTACAAAATGATACTCCCTCCATATTTTTTTAGGGGATACTCTTCTGTATTTTATTTTATGTTAGTTTGGAGAAAATTTGTGACAAATTATAAATAATTTTATAATACTAATAAAATATTGATGTTATTTTTTTTATCATACCGTTTATTAATTGTTCATATGACACAATAAAAGAGAAATTGTGTAAGCCAAATGTTCAAACTTTTTTTATTTGGTTTAACCGCTATTATTGGTATTATTATTATTTTATTAATTAATAATTTTTTGAGAGATTTTATTTATTTATTTGATGAATGAGAGATTTTTAACTATTTGTGCAATTTTTTACAAAATGTATCATCTAAATATGGTGAAAGTAGAAGGATGAATGACATTTATAATTTTCCCTTGCATCTCTAAAGTCCAAAATAGATCGGTAAACTATTGATAGCCTCAAAAGAATGTGAAAATGAACCCAACCAATATTATAAGCATAATTCATTTTTATGTTTCTTTACCGGTCAAAGAAAACGGTTATGGCTAGAAATAATTAAATTCAATTTCTATATAGTTAACACCTCAGCGTCACAAACTAACTACTACAATGGCTACAAGTGAAGGCGGAAACGGGAACCACAACACTGCCTTTGACCCGGATTTGGATATTCCGGATAACCCGGATGACGAGTTTGCTGAGTTTGGTGCGGGTTGTTTCTGGGGTGTGGAGCTTGCTTTTCAGCGAGTTCCGGGAGTGGTGAAGACTGAGGTCGGATATACACAGGGTCATACACCGGATCCTAATTACAAACTGGTTTGTACTGGAACTACCAATCATGTGGAAGTTGTTCGGGTTCAGTTTGACCCGAAACTGTGTCCTTACACGAATCTATTGGATCTGTTTTGGTCACGACATGACCCCACTACCCTGAATCGTCAGGTATTCAATTATCTTAGATATTATTAATTTGGTTTAGTTGAAAATTCAGTTTATATAATATGTGTATTGTTAGGGAGGTGATGTAGGTGCACAATATAGATCAGGAATATATTACTACAATGAAACACAGTCTCGTTTAGCCCAAGAATCAAAAGAAGCTAAACAATTGGAACATAAGGACAAGATTGTAACTGAAATTCTTCCAGCAAAGAGGTTTTATAGAGCTGAGGAATATCATCAGCAGTATTTGGAAAAGGGTGGAGGCAAAGGCCGAGGTCACGGTCAGTCTGCTCAAAAGGGCTGTAATCATCCCATAAGGTGCTATGGATGATCATCTATTTTGTTTTTATATTTTGCTGGTTAAGGATTGAAAATTTTATATTTTGAATAAATGACAACGATTTATAGTCATTGTTTGCATGAATGAGGGAAGTTACATGATAAATTGCTAACAGTTAAATCAAATTGAAACATTTATTTCTTTTTGAAATACAAGCATAACTATCCAAACCATACATTGCCATCAAATCTAAGATTCAAATATTTAAAGTTCATAAGGTAATGATGTAATTTTCAACACATACTAGAAAACAACATCAAACATTGATGAAAGCTAAATTTTGATGTAAAACATTCAAAGCTCATCCTTGGTAGATGATAAAGGTCCTGCTGGATTTTTGGAGGAGTTTTTAACTGGGTAGGAAGCTTCCATAGCTATGCCACAAAGTCCTTCCTTGTTAGATACATTCCTTTTCATTCTTATGTAACCTTGTTCACCCCATTCCGCTCCCCATGAGTTCCTCACAATCCAATAATTAGTTCCATCAACTGTTGTTCCATATCCTACTATCGCTACACCGTGATTTAGCTCTTTACCACAATCGCCAGTAAATACTCCCTGTAATAGGTGTTTACAAAATTAAGATACACATTAGTTTCAAAATTGAATGCTAATAATAGCATATTTCTTCCATCTCTTTTTTTATTTTTTTTATTTTGAAGGTTTAGATTTCACTATTCTCTTGTGTTAATAGAGAGGATTCATTCTCATATTTACCTCTGAGTAAAACTGGAAATCAGATCCTCCGGCATCTATGGCTACGGATACAGGTTGGTTGGCAACAGCTTTGAGCAAAGCATCTTCATCATTAGCCGGAACAGTCTCATGACCATCAATCGACACTGCTGGGACATTTTCCTGCAACATGAATCATTTTTGAATCTTAGGTTCCTAAAGTTGCATGTCAATTATATTAAAAAATTTCAATAGAAGTTTAGCATCGCTTACTCACTTTTGTTGCATCACATGATCCGTCATTTGCTGTGTAAGGGTAATAGCTTTCTGTTGTTATGCCACCTTTTTGCTTGATGTACTCAAAAGCATATTCCATTAGCCCACCATTGCATCCTTGATTTTCTTGATTGTCACAATCTATAAGCTCTTGTTCAGACAAAGGCACTAGCCTATTTGTCTTTATTTGGTTGATGCCTTCAACAGCTACAACAGTTGAAAAAGCCCAGCAACTACCTATACAAGACATTAATCACAAACAACAATGTTATAAAAAGCTATGTTGCAGAATAGTGGAAAAATATAATATATGACCTAGGTTAAGCTCAAGGAATATGATTAATAATGTCTGGTATAACTATTTGAAAATGGATTGACCTGCAGTCACAAATCATATGTATTTACGTACTCGGAAACTCATGAATTAAATGTATAAATATTTAAAAAGTTTGCTCGTAATACAAGTCATCCGATCTTTGATCAGATGGTGTCAAACTGTTGACTGTGTAAATGCAAGGGGATGGTAAAGAATCTAAATAGTAACTTTTTTATCTTACCACATTGGCCTTGATCCTTGACATCAGTGACAGCACCTTTCTTTCTCCAATCAACAGAAGCAGGAGCTTTGGTAAAATTCTCATACATGAATGTTCCACTTACACGTGGCGTGCCTCGGAACATTCTGTGGTGATTAACCTTTGATCCAGCATAGGTAGTCTTAAATTCATGGTTGGTCATGTCGGCAAACTTGTTAAGTTTCAACTTGTAAGGCTTATCCATTTTGTTAGTGTTGTGGACATGCATCACATTTGATTTGAACACGTTAAAGCGCTTTTGTTTCTCGTTGAGGTTCCGAGAAACCGTGTGATGACTCCTCCATCTCTCGTATAAGTCCCACAAGCTTTCGTCGGAGGACACATCTTTGTCGTGGAAATCAAAGCTCTCGGATACTACAAGAACCAAAGCAATGGACAGAACAATCAACAATAGTTTCTTAGTTGTCATGTTTATTTGTTTGGAAGCAATTCACTTGTTTTTAATGTATTAATTGAATGAAAGTTGGATGGAAAGGGAAAGAGCAAGGGATGGTTTATATAGAGGATTGGAGAATGGAAACACTAAAAAATATGAGGAAGGTAAAGGTTTCTTAAGGGGATGAACAATGCACAATGATGGAGATGATAAAATAGGATAAGTTTGTGTTGTTCAAGTATGGAAGCAAAGGATTCAATGAGTGGAAATGGAAATTTGAGAGATTTATATTTTGTATTTTAATGTGAGTTGATAAGTGATAACTGTGTCATTTTGTTTCTGTGGCATGCTTTCTGTTATTGTATGCTTCAAGAATCATCTTTCTTTTGCATGCTTATTACGCTATTGCATTAAGGAGTAACATGGTGAAGGGGTGGTGAATGTGAAATGTGGTTGCGTTCAGTTTTGAGCCACTTTGTGCTGCAAATAATGTAGTGGAACTGTTGTTTTTATCTATACTATAACAAAGACACAAAATTGAAAGTGGTGTGGCACCACGCACAAAAAGTGCATCAAATCTATTTTCTTTTTTTAATATTGAAACTTATCATTCCATGTTTAGATAGAAGTTTATGAGGTAAGAGTTTTTGTCTTCAAGTATAAGTTTAATTTTTTTCAGTTACAAAATATAAGTTTAATTAGAAGTAAGCAAAAGTAGTTTTTGCGTTTGATTAAAAAATAAATTACGGAAAGTTTTTGCGTTAAATATGACACAAGTGGTAGATGTTTGGATTTCTTAACTACTTGTGGGAGTTTGGTCGGTGTGTATGAAAAATCTTATGTTGGAAGAAATAAGTTCATTAATGAATATCAGTTATCTCATAAATTAGTCTTCACAGTTACGGGCATGATATAATGTTTTGATTAAATGTATACTAAATTTTGAATGGAACTGTTTTTAGAGGAAAAAAAACTCATACACAAGATAATTTATTTTGAATTCAATATGTAATTGATTTTAGAAAATCATCCAAACAACGTTTTTGGTGATAATAACCGATAAGGGTAAACTGATCTCACTTATTGAACATTTAATTTTGGCTTATGTAAAACATACGACACATTTACTAGTTTATTACCTTATGTACATACACCCCTTATGTTTTTCCAAACTTAATTCAATCTACATAAATGTGTTTTTTCAGAAATAATTGTATTAATTGAGCAGAACAGAAGTGGGTGAGCTATATAATTTGAGTTGGCAAAGCCGCAAAGGCCTAGAATTTGCTAACATATTGTTTCTCAATTTGGCAAGGAAAGATGCCATTTATTATTATTATTCAGTAGCTATTATTTGACTCTAGAGTCCAACGTGACGTTCTTGCTTGTTTTAAAGGATTTCCATGGCGTAATGTTTTGGGTACCATCCATTAATTATTATTATTATTTAAAAAAAAAAAATTGTTTCTTGTTGCCTTTTGGCTGAAGTATTGTCATTCTATCTCTTATGTTTTCATGAGAACAATGAGTTACGTTGCGTACCTTCCTTGCATTCTTATGAATCACCAATTAATAGGTCGAATCAGGATATTACAAAATAATCTAAAAATTTAAAACTGTAAATTTTATACTTAAATAATGAATGATCAATTGCTAAAATTATGAACAAAAACAAATGTATATGTGATTATTCATTTGATTACATCTTATAAGCTTTCTTGAAGGAAAAAAATCAGGCGTTTTCAAAAACATTTTCTTCGAATCTTCCTAATTTCCTTACAAGATATTTCAAGTTATCTGTCTCACATGTTACATCTGAAGATAGGTCATTCAAAAACAGGAAGGGGATAAATTAGTCTTCACATGGACCTTCATGAATTTTGACTGTACAAAATCGATGATATGGCAGGGAGTAAGTCGAAATTTGCTCAAATTAACAGGGGAGAAAACCGGAAATGACTTATATTACAGGTGGGTAAAACACTATTAACCCTAACCTTTGTCAGTAAGCCACGTCAATAGCCCCCAAAAAGAAAAGCTAGTAATGTTTGTTTGCTCAGAAACCTATTTCAGAGACCTCACAAAGCACTAGGGTTTGAACATTGAAGGCAGATTTATTAGATGCAATGGAGATAAAAATCACACTTAAAGTTTTGTCTAAATGCAACAACATTAGGAATTTTGGAATTTAAAGAATTTCAAATCTGTCACAGAACATAGAGAGAAAAGAGAGGAAAATTGAATGGTTTTGTCAAGATATTATGATGGAACTTGATTGAGAGAAATAACCAATGTTCATCTTTTTTTGTGTATTTTCATCCATCACCCATGTGGATTGACAATAAATTTCACATTTTGGTGAGAACTAATTTCCATATTCCCCCCATGCTCACTTAACAATATTTTACTTAAGGATAAAACGAAGAAGAGTTAACAATGCAATTACAAAAGATATTTGCACATAGCATGTGTGGTGATGTATGCAGAAGAGAAGTTACAATAAAACAAAGGACTAATCCAATGACACAGGAAGAGTAAAAGTAAAAGATAATCCAATGTATTAATCCTCATCCATTTTTACATTAATTACAGTATGAGACTTGATTTAACAAATTTTTCCATTTAGAGACTAGTGGATCATAAACTTTTCATTGCAGTTGATTTACTAGAGGGTAGCAGTAGCACAACTGTTTTTCTGTTAAAAATGAATATCTAAATTGGTCCTAATTTAAAGTGTAACTATTTACTGAAGTAAATCATTCATTAAATCTGAACCTGAGCAAATGAGCATCACCGTACTTTCTCCAAACCAGCTAGTATATTCAAAGAAAAAGAGCTTCCTTAGGTCCAGATACAAACAACTCCATTCTTGTCAGCTGAAGCTAAGGGTCTTCCGAGGCCACTCCATGTACAACAAAGGATAGAAGAAGTATGTTCCTTCAGAGTACCGACTATATCAGCTTTAGATGCTGACCAAACATAGACAGATCCATCTGATGATCCGGCAGCAACATTTTTATCATCCGGGCTAATACACGAGCGACTCCAATTGGAGGCCACTCTATTTCCGGCGGCTTTCAGTGTGCCACTAACTTCTAGAGATCGCATGTCAAACAAATTGTGCAAATTGTCCCTTCCACTGGTTAGTACAACATTTCCATTTCGAGAAAGAGATATTGATGTGACAGCAAGTGAGTGTGCTGCAACCTCGCTGAGTAGTTTTCCGCTTTTAATATCCCATAGTCGAAGATTTCCGTCAACATGTCCAGAAAGTATGGTCTGTCCATCCGTGCTGAAGGAAAGAGCATTGCAGTTGCTGTGGAAAATGATTGTGTTAATGCAATAGCCTTTAAGCAAGTCCCAAACTTTTATAGTGCCGTCGTAAGCTGAACTGACGACGTGACGGCTGGAAACCTTGCTGACGTCAACGGCACAGACTTTATCCGTGTGGCCAGTAAGGGTATGATGGACACGACCCAAGTTGAGATCCCATGCATACAAGTTGTTTGAGCTGCTAGCAGCAATAACAGATCTATTATCGTTGGTGATTGCGAGATCTAATACAGAGCCAAGGCAGCCATGAAGATTGGAAATTAAGGATCCTGAATCGGTATCCCACACTTTAACTGCTCGATCCTGTCCCCCGGTTATCAATTTATTAGAATTACACTCAAACAATATGGCAGCACAACCACCTTCGTGTGCTTGGAGCCTGTGTTTACATGTGGATGGGACAATTGACTGCAAAATGACATCGGCGTATTCTTCACCTTGGCGAACTATGCCATCTATCTGCTGTCTTGCAAGTTTTTCTAAACCACTGGCCTTTAGCTGCTTGATCATGTCATCATACAGTTGGTTTGCCTAAATTGATGGGAAATATATTAGTTAAAGCAGACCAATGAAACATTGAGAATCCATGCAGCTAATTATTAGATTTAAAAATATCAGTGTAATTTGTGAGGGTGCTACATGTAAAAAAAACTTGGATTACTTTGCAACAGTCACAAGATCATTTGACTCTGCATACAATCCAAATTTCACGCAATCAGAAAACAAGCTCGAAACTTGATGCAGTAGTGGTAGTAAAATGTAGCATAGTCAGGTAACTGACATCTACACCGAAGACGGTGACACCAATAGCAGATAGGAAGCAAGTGAACTAACTAAATTGTAATCTTATTATTAGCTGCTTTAACTTCATTACATGCCCTAGCCTAATTCATTCTCATATATTAAGTTTGTACAAATGACTGCTTTATTTCAAATGTTCATATGGTGAATGTACATATATTATACCTCATTTAGTTGTTCAGCATTCTTCATTTTTTCTAACATCATGCGATCCACCAATGTCTTATGTTCAATTTCAGCACTCTTGGCTCTAATAGTCATTTCCTCCAATTGTGTTTTAAGCTCTGTATTCTCACTTAGAATGATTTCATGAGCATTAATTTTGTCTTCTAAGTCCTTTTTCATTTGCTTGCACTCATCCCTGTAAATTTCAAGTCCCTCTATAAGTAAAATGCAGTAACTTCAAAGAAATAAAGGCACCTAACTTTTGGAATTAAAAACATAAAAAGGAAAATAAGCAACCTCATTGAAGTCAACTCTTTTTGCAAATCATCAACTGCAGTTTCTTTCTCTTGAATCACAGATTTCAAAGTTCTAGATTCAGCTATTTCCACAACAAGCTGCTCAGATACTCGGGATTGAGCTTTGTAGCATTGCTGAAGTTCCATTTCCAGACTCTCTGCTTTCTCTTTCCATTCAGAGGCCTATAATGACACAAATACAACATTTAACTCGGTAAAAGCATTCCAATATTTAGATACAGATTGTGATCCAAGTAACAACAATAACACTGACAATAAGCAGCATCCGCAACTATTAATACACTTGCCAATTTTTTGTTTCCAAGAACAGTATACCCTTATCTGGGCTTGAACCGAGTACCTCACGATTGGAGTATAAATATCCAACCAAGAGATCTCACATGAGCGGTTATACGCTTACCAATTTGCAATAAGAAACATGTAACAACGACAATTAGGCTATGTTTTGATAAACGGCTCAATTAAGTGACTATAGCATAAGCGCTTATGGTATCAGTGCTCAAGTATAAGCTATTTCTATAACAAAATATAAAATAAAGTCAAATTTTGATCAATTTCAAAAAAAAAAAAAAAAAACTCTAAAACAAAGCACATAAAAGATACCTGAGAAACAATAGGTCTAGAAAGAGCAGCAAAAGCAGCAGCATGAGCTCCTTCTTCGTTCAAATGCCGCTTTCTCAGAGCCCTGAAAGCATGCTTGATAGCTTGATTTGCAATTTCTTCCTTCGCCATGCAACACAAACCAATCCAATCACCAAACCGCCAAATTCACCTGTTTGATTGCCAAGAAAATGAAAATCAAAGGGTGCCCAGAATTTTAACAGCGTTAAAGATTGAAACTTTGAATAAAAAATTGACCTTTATGACAGTTTGGAATTTTGGTATTTGCTGTTAATGATTCTTCATGCTTTGACCAAAACGATAATTACCACAATTTACATAAGATGAGGAAGTGGAATTCAGTATGAAACTTTAGGATCTGTAAGCTTTAAAGAAATGTTAGAATTTGCATTAACTTCAATTTCACGTCAGTGACATTTCCAAACTCCGATGAATGAAAGCTTAACTGTATTTTTGGCCTTCACATGTTTTTTTTTTTTTTTAACAATTTTACCGTTATATTTTTTCATTTGTGATTTGTTGCTCCTTTTCCCCATTTTCTCTAAAATTTTGGTATGGGACATTATTTGTTCCATTTTGGTTAGTCCAGTTAGTTTGAGACCTTAAAATGTGTCTCTTTTATCAATTTCGTTGAGATAGTTTGATTTCTTCAAACAAAAAAATATATCAAAAATCAATTTAGATGCTAACAAAATTCTTTATTAAAGTTTTGAAGTTGAGATATTTAGACGTTTTAAATGTTTAATTATAAAAAAATCACCCTGACAAAAGTTGAGTGTCACGTCAAGAATTGTTTTTTTTTTTTTATGTGTAAATTTTGGAGAAATTAAGAGGGAATTACTAAATCAGAAATGGAGAAAACATAAAGGGTTAAAACTGCTATAAAAATATAGAAATTCAAAATCTTAGAATGGCAATACTTGAACGGTCAAATTATGAAAATTATATCATCAAAACTGTGTTGTTTGGTCATTTTTTTCCTCACAAGCTTATAGAATTTTTTTTACTAATTTATGGTGTTTCTTTTTAAAAGTTACTTCAAGTAACTTTTGAGCTTAAAGCTTATAATTTATAGCATGTCAATTTTGCTCTTGGTTTTGACCCTATTATCTTAATTGAAAAATTAAATATTAATTAAAAGTATATTTTTATATCGTTTTAAATTTATTAACTAATTAAACTACTAATTTAATTAAGGCTAAAGTGTATTTTTCACCCCTTAAGTTTTGAAAAGTGCAGTTTAGCCTTTAATCAAACATTATAACTTTAGTCATTTATCTTTCTCCGCAACAGCTATCTTATTTGATATAAATTCATGTTATCAACTAACTGTTATCCGCTATTTTTTTATCAAACTGACTATATAAATTATTCACTATCAGCTAATTCATTAGCTATAATTTGATCCATTGTCATGTATGTATATATATGTGTGTTTTTTTTTTTTATAAAAATCAATGTTATGTGCTTTGTCTGCACCCACACATAATAAAAAAGTTTATTTACTCGGGTCAAGCAGAGGTTGTTAGGGTGCATGATGTGTGAGTGTTGCAGAACCATGTAAAACCAAGTTTATATTCTGATTTTTTTATTAAGAAAAACTAATAATTTCATCTAAGATTAAGGATTCAGCACATGTTGGAATAAAAGAAAACATTGAGAACATGAATTACAAATGACAACATTAGCTAATGAATGATTTAACCATGTTAGTGTTTATTCTAAATATATACTCGATAAGAGAGTTGTAATTTGTAACAGAAAGAAAACAATAACATATGAAACATTCTAATATCGGTCCGGTGATTGAGATTCTGTAAAGCATTTTAAGTGTAAACAATATGGATCAATGATTTTGATTAAATGCAGTCAAAGTACACCAAAGTCATTGTCGTCAGCATATTCTGATAATTGGATTAAAGATCTAACCAATAGCCAGTCATCACACAGAAGGATTCCTTTTTAAATTTTATTCATTTATTTTTTATCACAAAATTGGAAGGTTGGTCAAACTGTAAAGATATGAAATGAAAAGATCAAAGTCTTTGTGCATGTCAGATGAAGATTGCTGCATTAAAAGATTAACGAACTGACATTGGATTTTAGAGTCTATCATAGATAACTGAGTTTAGTTAAAGACCATCGAAAGAAGTTTTATGTTGAAACTTACCCTTTGTAAGTTTTTGAATAATTGACTACACAACTTCGAATGCAATACTACTGCTATAAATAAGTCAAAGTTTTTGAGTCTTGCTTGTGTTTTTTCTTTCTTCTAATCGATCCAAGGATGTGAAGAGAACATAATGAACTGTGTTGCTTCCAATACTCATCATTACAAGAAAGCAAGAGTGGTGCACTTTGTGGAAGCTATACCAAAGTCACCTTCTGTTCTGAATCATAGAGAAGATGGTGGAAAAGATGAAGAAAAATTCCCAAACAAAGTCCAACACTTTCTAAAATCACTAGCAAAAAATGTAATGTGATTTTGATGGCTCATATTTCACCATCTAGTATCAGTGTTGCACAACTGCTTGGTGATGACTGATTTGACTCTTTTTTTTGTTTTGCTAATAACATGTTGAAATTAGTGTTTGAGAACAAAATTTGATAATTATATTTGTGCTCTTGATAACTACTATAACTGAAGCAAGGTTAGACTCGCATCAATTGAAAATTAAAAAACTAAGAATATCTAGTCCCCCAACATATCCAAATCAAATGTTACAATGCAATGGAAGTATGAAACTAATACAAGGTTAGAGTCACATCAATCGAAAATAATATTAATAATGGAAAACTAAGAATATCGTGTTCTGCAACATATCCGAAATGTAATAATACAATGGAAGTATGAAACTGCAATAGCAACATATGCATTCTGCAAACCATAAGTTAAACACCCAGTGTAAATAACTGTGTCTGTCGTATCTTTGTACTTTTTCCCCTCCCGCCTAGCAAACCCAGTTCCAATATTACAGATGCTTCAAGAAGCTCAACTAGCTCGAATTCTATCCAGCCAGTCGATGCTCTTCCGCGGTCTCTCAAACTGAACATCGACACTTCTTCTGGATTTCTCTTGGAATTCAATGCTTCTAGATTTGTCATTGTACTCTACGCTTCTTCTTGACCGCTCCGTCTGGTCAAATTGGACTCTTAACTTCTCTAATTTCTCAGGATTGTTGAATTTGAATTCATGATATTTCAGTTTTTCTGACTTATCAGTACTTCTTGGTGGTTTGTCTCTGTGATCTGTGCTCTTCCTTGGCTTTTCTGAGCAATCAGTACTTCCTCTGGATTGTTCAACCCTATCCACACTTCTTCTAAAACTCAGTCTTTGGGATGGTGACTTTTCTACCGTTGATATGAATTTTCTTAGATGTCTAAGGTATTCTGGATAGAGCTCCAAGTTACAGTGGTTTCCATCTTTGAGCCATAAAGGTTCATATTTCTGTTGGCATAGCTCCCATAAATGCTTTCCATGAGAGCAATCAACAACCTCATCAGCAGTTCCCTGGAGAAAATGCAAGAATGATGCCAAATTAGTGAACCAATATGAAATGCTCTGTACCCAAAAAACAACCTAGAGAAAAGCAATATTTGCTGAGTTACATAATTCACAAGAATACAACTGAGGAAGTTTATATTGGAAAAATTAGACATAGAATTAAGATTAAATAATAAATTCAGAATAGATATCAACACAAATAAATTGACTCTAAATAAAACGAATTGAGTATAAGAAACTTATCGATCTTAATGAGTGAGGCATGTGGGCTTAAGAGTATTTTGCCGCCACGGATTAGTTATCCGGTGCAAGAGTATTAGCTGTGAGGCCAACTGCTCCGGATGACTAATCCATGGCGGCAAAATACTCTTAAGCCCAATGCTCTTTGCACGCCTCAGTAAGATCGATAAGTTTCTCATACTAAATTCATTTTATTTAGAGTCAATTTATCTGTGTTAATATTTATTCTGAATTTATTATTTAATGATAATTATATGTCTAATTTTTCCAACAATCTTAAAAGTATTGACAGAATTATTATTATAAAGAATACATAATACTTGTTATTAATTCTTATTTCAGAATTCTTTATACTGTTGAATGAGAATTTATGAGCACTAACCCGTTGGGACTATTTTGATGAAAAACTACGAGGGATGCACCAGGAGTTTAATTAAAGAAATTGATTTTATATATAATGGAGGTTAACTTTCTGAAAGCCATATGTTTACTCTTATATCTAATTATGTTTTATCTTGGTGAATTGGAGGATGCTTGTCAAATCTAATTTTTCCAACAGTTTAATCAGCAACAAAGGCTGTTTCTTTTCAACTTTGATGCTGTAAAACCAGCCACAATCAACAGGTTCCCACTTGTGAAAACTAGCTTATTTAAGAAAAATGACGTTCTATATTTATCAACCTTAAAATCAGCATTTCTCTTGCAGAAATATGCAATGAAAATCAGCATTTCTCCTGCAGAAATATGCAATGAAAATTATGAAAATTATCAACCTTATCATAATTTTCATTGCATATTTCTGCAGGAGAAATGCTGATTTTAAACAACAATGTGCAGGTTGCTTGTATAGAAGAGATTATATTTATCAGTATGAACACTAAGCTAGCGTACTGAGTAAGCACCAAATTAAAGACCACAACCATTATCAAATCAGTTAATTGGATACCATTACATGCTGACAGCAACAACATAAATTACAGTGACAAAATATTAGACGGTGGAAAATCGAACAAAATAAACATGAAATACTTACATGA
This sequence comes from Medicago truncatula, assembly GCF_003473485.1. Lineage (NCBI taxonomy): Eukaryota > Viridiplantae > Streptophyta > Magnoliopsida > Fabales > Fabaceae > Medicago > Medicago truncatula. Next base: position 37,813,350 of record NC_053044.1, read on the forward strand.
ATCACTAGCACTGGACACTTCACCAACGGAATTTTATCAATGTTCTACACCACAACACAGAATGAAATTCAGTTACATAATACATGATTCTCAAAGCAAAGGACATCAAATACATAGGATGGTGAAAAATCTAACCTTATAGATGTCAAACCAGTATGTCCTTTTCACCGGATACATCACTCTCAACCCCGATAGTATAGGACTATGGAGAACAACAGCCCTCAGTCGGGGTAATCGAGCAGCAAGATCCAAAGTAGGACCACTCCCAACAGATTGACCATAAAGGATTATATCTTCCTGCTTAGCACCATAGTTCTCTTCGAGACACTTATATACAGCTTCAATGTCAGCATACGTATTATGCTCACTTGGCTGTGAAAATATCCGTTTTTCATTATGCTTCTCCTTGCTAAGAACAAAAGAATGAAATAAACCAGAAAGAAGCATATAAGGCAGTTACCTTCCCTGACGACTGTCCATAGCCAGAGTAATCGTATCTGCATGCATAGAAACAAGATGCTTGAAAACATAATTAACATACACCATATAATTTTTTATAACAAACACAACACAACAGATATATGATAAGCAAGCAACCTATTTTAAAGGGGTCTTTAGGGTATGTTTGGATGAGGGTTTTGGAGGAGAGGGGAGGACTTTTCTTTATTAAATTAAGGACACTGTAAAATGTTTTCAAAAATAAATTGAGTGTAATTAGAGTATTGTACGGATCATTTATCATGTTTTTTCAAGAAAAAATATCAAATATATTTCAAAATACAGATTATCCCTCCAAAGCCCTCCCATCCAAAACTCAACTCCCAAGCATACCCTTAGATTGATTCTAAAAGGTGAGGATCTAACGAGTACGGTCTCCAACATTACTCTTACTCGTGAACTCCCTTATCTGTGCCTCAATACACTATTTTTTGCATGTTAAAGTTTCTTTTACCATCCTTTCAAAAAAAAGTTTCTTTTACCATATGAAAGTAACATTCAAGAGAAAAAATAAGACTCAAATTAAAGGCAGAATGTGAATATGTGAACTCTGCATGTTTGGATGTGCATCCTCGGTATATCAAGAATCCAAAGTGTTAGTAATACTTAGTACGGAAACAAAGTTTACAGTTTCATCTGTTATTGAGTTATTGGGCATCTAAGGTGTAACCGCAAGCCCTAAATTGAATGTAACCGCTCACAAAGCATGGAATTAAAGAAAATGGTTTGATGGAGCTATTTGTGAAGTTTAGAAGCTAGCAATTCAACTACACTAACCGATTTAAATATTATTCCTAGCAGCACAAAGATCAGCAAATATTAAGGCTAAAACTTAAGTTTTGGTCACACTGCAGACCATGAACCATATGCACTTCCTGCAGAACGAAAAAACGCACCATTGAGCTTAACTAATGTCACAAATCAATTTCTGAATGAAACTGACCATCTAATTACCAACTTTATGGTCTTTTACAGTTTTCCTTATTATGTAGTAAATGTACTTAACTCATGCTTTCTAAAATTTCAGTTAAAGAAAAAATGAAAACCTATCTAAAATCTGAAAATGAGAACAAAAGAAAAGGAGCTATGATGTGTTGCATTGAAATTGAAACCTCCCAAGTCCTGTAGGTAAATGGCCATTTCATTCATATCCCTTAAATCCCTACAGTAAATTTTTCAGATCTAACCAACATCCAAGCCTTATCCCACTAAGTTCGGGGTTTGCTAGAGTAAACTTTTCGGATAATCAGCTAAATTCCAACATCACAATCAGCACATTAAAATACGAAAACGATGGAATTTAGCTAAATTCCAATATCTCTCAATCACCACATTCTAATACATCGATCTCATTAAAACACGAAAACGATGGAACACTAATTCGACACTGCCACCTTAAAATCCTTATCTTCTAACCACATAAGAACCACAAAAATTAAAATTAAAATATAATACATGACTCACCCTTCATATCATAAACTAATGAGGACCAAAAAGTCCCCATCTTTGACTAAATCAAACCTAACTAACAACTAAACAAGTGAATTATTTACCCTAAAAAACACATCAAAATCAAATCCATAAAACAATTAACCTAGTCACTACAATCAAGCTTCTTTAAACAAGTAAATTACCAGGACTGAGTCAACTCAACTCAACACAAAATCAGCAAACAAATTCAACTAAAAAGCAAAAAAAAGAAAAGAAAAAAAAACCATTTGATAATTCAGTTACAAAACTAGAAAAGCGTTACAAAAATTGAAATTTAAAGAAAAAAGATTGAAAATTGAAGAAAATACGGACCCAATGAGATTAACCCGCAGGTGAATACTAAGCTCCACAAAAAGCTCATACATCTGACCAATATCAGCAGCATTTCCATGAGAGTACAGCACAGTGGTTTTCGCCATTGGATGACGAACATACATAGCAACGATCTCAATTCCACGTCGATTAGGAAATTTCAAAACTTCAACATTTTCACGGTGTGGGAATGGTTCCATCAACAATAAACCTGTTGCTTCTTCTTTGATGAGTTTGTATGATGGTGGGTTTGGTGGAAAGAATGCTAATTTCGCTGCCATTGATGACGTCACTCCTCCCATTGCTTACGTACTTCTTCTTCTTCCTCTTCTTCACATTCCTTTTTCTTGTCTTTGTGAAGTGAAACTGAACTGAACTTTCTCTCAGGGTTTTATTTATTTTTTATTTTATATTGTATTCTTATTTTATTTTTTGGTTATTTTTCTATTGAGTTTATTACACACTCCTTTTTTCTGTATTTCATTCATTCATTCACACCTATTAATTAGTTGTCTCTTTCTCTATTACACGTGTTGTCCTTCTGTCCAGAAATTTCTCTCATCCTGTGCTACATGTTTTTTTGTAATTAATAATAATTAATACTATTTAATCCAATAATTATTCAGAATTTCAAAGAATATATTGGATTAAAAGCTTTTTAATTTTTGTTTTCCATAATGTTAGAAGTATTGTAGTTGAATCCAAAAAAAATTTGACTGGACTTACTCCCACAATGTAAAAAATACATTTTTTTTTTGGTGCCGAACATTGCATATATTATGCATTGTCCATACCAACTGAATTAAGTTCACGAGAACAAAATATATATATCTTAAATAAACGGAAAATATGTCAAATTAACATGTTTTTATATCTTCAATCTTACTTTAATCATCTTATTTTAATTTTATCTCAAAATTTCTATTATGTGCATTACTCATAACTTTAATATTTCACTGTATTTTTTTTGATAGAATTGTGTTTTTTTATTGTTGGAATCATATTTTACTTTGTATCGGGAGTCCTTGTCAACAAATTTTTTTTGGTGTATTTCGAATACTGATTTGTTAAATAGCTAGTATGTGGACTCATGTCAAGTACGAGTTAGAATTTCTTCATACTTGAGAGCAATAATATGTTGTGATTTATCAAGTGTAGATTACGGTCTAACATTGAATAGAACATTGAAAGTCGAATAACATATAAATGCGAAAACTCTTACGTTTGTGTGGTTACTCTTTGTCCAACGAGTCGACCCACATCAATGTTGACTTCTTTAGAAGGTCTGACGGTGGTATCATAACCTGATTCAACTTTGTGGGAAGGTGGCATTGGTTCATGATAGTGGAATCGTATTTTACTATGTATTGGGAGTCCTTGTCAATAAAAAATTGTATATTTGGAATACTTTTTTTTTGTTGACAAAAGTGTATTTGGAATACTGATTTGTTAAATAATTAATATTAGAGAAATGATATTAAGGTTTTGCTTTTAACAATTTTCCTATTTTCATTTTTTACTTCAAAAACTAAATAATACACAATTAAATTTCTTATTATCTTAAAAGAAAATATTTAATATTTGTATCATAGATAACTGTATGTGTCAGGATAAGCAATTGTACAAAAATAAAATAGTGTTAGCATTGGCTGTTTTAGCAATCCAAAACAAAATTGGAAATTGGTATGATTAGGGTGGAGTTAAATAAAATAAACGAGTGGAGTGCAGAGAGGCAAAGAAAAATGAGTAAAAAGAAGAAGCAAAGGTTGAGTAAAAAACACATAAAAGTACAAGAGTATGAATTAGTTAAATGATTTCTTGGAGCAATAACAGGTTGTCCCATGTTGATGTCAACAAGTTCAGGCCTGCATGCTTCATCACCATGATTTCCCTCTCAAAGCCATACACCCTTTCGGTATCGTGTTTTTGGGCAATGGGACCTTACCTTACAAACAATGACATATTTGTAGGGAATGTCCTATGTATATATCTTTCCAATGTCATGTTACTTAACAAATAATTCATCATCATAGAACTTTCTCTCTCTTTTATTTTATTAAATTCAGAACTTGGAAGGATCCTTGTAGGGGAATATTTGAACATGGTTCCTTGTTTAGGGTAATTATAAGTCCCATCAACGGCTCCAATTGTCTTGAGCCACATAATCTAAGCCAGAAGTTCAAGATTGGGGTCCATTTTGCTTGGATACAATAGTAGTATTTGTTTCATTATCCATGCTATCAACTTGGGGTTCAACCATAGAGACATACACCCTCTGATCATTATTATTATAAGTAAAATTTTGTATTTTATATTTATTTAATTAATGATGTATATGATTTTGATTATAAATCATATACATCATTTAATGAATGAATCTAAAATGTTAATTTTTGTTTATAATAATGATCGGAGGGAGGGTGTACCCGACAAAGAATTGAGTGTTGGTTTATCTTTTGGGAAAATGTTATTACGATAAAAAAAAATTAATAAAAAAATAATTTAATATTTTGAAGAAAAAGGTTTTTTATTCATATATGACCAAACATTGTTCATTCATGTTTGTGTTCATACCAGAATGTTTATATCTTTTAGCTCTATTTAAGTCGTTCGAAGAAAAAAAATCAAATACATATTGATTTATATCTCTAGTCTTTAATTAATATATGATAAAAATTACAAAAACCAAAAACTTATTTAATGTTAAAAACATAAATTTTATGAGATTTATGTAGGATTTCACTCTCATTAAAGATTGGCCATGGCTATGGATTGTATTTTTTTTAGAGAGAATGATTTGTATTTTCATTGTGTTGATTCTGAAAATGGGTAATCCTAAAAAACATAATGACTTGAAGTCTATCTCTTTGATTAGCTGTGTATATAAAGTGTTAGTTAAAGTGTTGGTAAATAGACGAAAATGGGTCATGTTATTTCGGAATTTCAATTTGTATTTGTTAAATGTAGATAAATTTTGGATGGTGTTGTCATTGCTAATGGGGTTATAGATAAAGTTAAGAAGAGAAAGAAATAACATATTTTATTTAAAGTTGATTTTGCAAAAGCTTATAATTTAGTCTATTAGAGATACTTGGATTCAATGATGAAGAGCAATAACATCTAGTGTTGAAGATGGAACTTGGTGTGTGTTAATTGAGTTCATCTTTGTTCCATTTAGGTTTGCTCCATTTACTCCGTTTACCATAATAGATGTGTGACATGTGGTAAAATAGAAAATCAAAGGCTGAGATTAAAAGTGTTAGAAAAAACACCTGTTTTATCAAAAACAAGGCTACGCGCGTTTCTCTATCAGATCATGCACGCTCTTCTTCTTCCTCTCACCACATCACTTCACGGCTTCTCTCTCTCCTCCGCCTCCTCCCAACCTAACTTCGCCGTCCTCCGTCTCGTCGTCGAACCCTCCATCTCCGATCAGATCCAGCAAGCCGCCGCCGTCAACTTCAAAAATGGCCTTTGTCTTCAATGGTATTCTCAGTACCGCGAATTCAATTTTTAAGAAATTTCGTTTTCAGTATAAAACTTATTATTTACCGCTTGATTTGAAATATTGTTTGGATAATTTTGCTACTCCTTTGCTTGAGATATTTCTCAAAATTAGAGGGTGAAATTAAATGATGATGAGATCTGAAGAGAGAGTTATGGATGACGTTACCACCACAATGATAAGCAGCAACCTACGAAGATTGAGTTTGATAATTAATGATAGAAATGGAAAATGAAATAATAAAAAGAGTGATGAAAGTCTGATCCGTTCTTTGCCGGAGAAGTAACCCTGGATAGATATGAGAGAGAAACGTGTGTAGCTTGTTTTTGATAAAACAAGTGCTCTTTCCAACACTTTTAATTTATCACAGCTCTTGGTTTTCTATTTTGTCACATGTCACACATCCATGATAGTAAATGGAGTAAATTGAGCAAAAATAAATGAAGCAAAGATGGACTCGTGTTAGTTAAGTCAATGTAGTGAACAACTTTTGAGACTGTTTGTTAATGGAGGAAAATTACATTAAAAAGGACTAAAAGCTACACTAGACTATTCTTATAACAAACTAATTTCTTCATTCATTCCATTTCATAATGATCACAATGACCAATCACTTATTTGAGTTCATCTTTGCTCCATTTAGGCGTGCTCAATTTATCCCATTCCAAGACATAGATGTATGTCATGTGGCAAAAACAAATTCAAGGGTTGAGATTAAAATGTTAAAATAGAGAATGATCCATGGGATTCTTCTTCCTTCCTCAAATTAACTCCATCGCTACCTTTCTCTCGCTGCCCCTTACCTTCCATCCCAACCATTCTCTCGCTGCCCCTTACCTTCCATCCCAACCACCAGAGATCAGTTGCTGGAAAAAAAAATATACCAGAAAGAGAACCCAATGTTTTAAGAACAAATCAACATCATGGTTTTCCAATTATTTATTTTTTCTGTTTTTTCTTCTGTTTTCATTTTCTGGAATTTATTTCCCTTTTTATCAATTTAGGCCAATTCATTCCAAGTGAAGAGAGTTCCAATTCAACAAAAATTCCAATTAATTTCATTCTGATCCATTCAAATTTATCAATTTCACAGTGAGAGGTTGGTTGTTTTCATTCACCCAAATTTCAAAACTAGATTACGACAGAGAAGAAAAGGGGAAGATGGGGAAGAGAGTCATGCTGGGCGGGAGGAAAGGGGGCGCCGGTGATGGTGACGGTGATAGTGACAGTGCCGGCGAGGAGAAGGACAGGGGCAGCTATGATCATAGAGAGGAAGATGGAAGGGTACGTTACACAGAGAAAGAGAAGAGTGTTTTTTGTTTTTACTAAATAAAGTATAATTTTTTACTATTTAATCTCAACCCTTGAATTTGTCTTTGCCACATGTCATACATCTATGCCTTGGAATGGGATCAATTGAGCACACCTAAATGGAGCAAAGATGAACTCCACTTATTTATAGCATTGACATTCTAACAACTTAATCAATGACTCACAATCACTATGATAGATTTCTCTAGATCATTCTATAAAACTATGACTCACCTCTAAAATATCTAATACAACTAATTCATCATAATCTTTACCTATTTGAACTTTTCTATTATATTTGACCTATTTTGGGTCATTACAGTCAATGTCCAAAGAGTCCTGCTCAATAATTTTCTCTTAATGTAGAATCATCATCTTTCTCCTTCTCCATTTTTAATAGTTATTGAGAGCCTTAACTCTGTTAAAGTGGTTGTAAAAGGTGGTAGATTCTTGGGCGTTCCTGTTGGTGTAGAGAGCAAGTTTAGAGTGTATTATCACCTTTAGTTTGCTAATGATCATGATACTTTGATTTCAAGTAAAAATGTTGGGCTAATATCAAAGCTATTAAGGTGGTATTGTTGTTACATTTTAAAATGATCTCAGACCAAAAATAAATTTCCGTGTGTTTCACAATATACAAAGAAAAAAATTGAAGAAATTTGTAATACTTGTTAGTATTTTTGTTCATAAATAATACTTGTACAAGAATAATAAAATTTAGGGTTAAATATGTTTTTGTTCCTTATAAATATACAAACTTTTCGTTTTAATTCCTCCAAAATTTTCTTTCAACTTTTAATCCCTATAAAACTTTCAATCACTACTTTTGGTCTCTCTTTTAAAGTAAACTCATATGTAAAATTTATATTTTAAATAAAAAAATTTAGAAAAATTCTTAATATTATAAGAATAGCTCCCTAAAAAAATTAATTTTTTTTAACAAAACTTGAATTTAATATGAATTTTTACATTTTTTATGGTTAAAAGTTCATATTAAATTTGTGTTTTGTTAAAAAATTCTAACTTTTTTGTGTTTTTTTTTACAATATTCTACACATTTCTGCACAATTTCATTAAAAAAATATAAAAAATAACTTAAAAATAGGGACTGAAAATTTTATAGAGACTAAAAGTTGAAGGAAAATTTTAAAAGAAATAAAACGAAAAGATGGTATATTTATAGAGACTAAAAACATATTTAACTCTAAAATTTATAATTTCGGGTATCTGACGACAGCCGGTCCACATAACTGGATTAACTTCTTTTAAAAAAAAATAAAAAATCAACATTCAAACAAAGGTGAATGAATTTTCAACATTATTTTACAGTTATTTTTTAGTTCAGACAATTAATTTTTAAAAGCCAGTGCAAAGCCTGTTGGCGTACGTACGAGTGTGGTCACAAAAACACACGAGTCCCTTGTCCATCTCTTTCAAGTTGCAAATTGCAATATTATCAACAAAAAAAAACTGAAATAGTCTGTCTAAATGTTTGGTTCCACTTCTACATAAGGCAAAATTGATTATGAAGATGAAAAATTAATTCTAACATATTTGATTGCTTTTAAGTAAAATTGATTTTATCTTTAGAATTAATTACCTCTGAAGTTAAGATTTAAGATTTGTAGTTTTTTATCAATTGATTTTTAGACATAAAGTTAAAATTCAATTCACTTTTATATAAATGTATTCAAACACAAATTACTTTATCTTCAACTTATTGGAAATAAAAGTTGGGCTAATGTGCGGGCGCTGAGGGCTGGTCTTGTTTTGTTTGAAGCTATGTTGGGATTGAAAGTAAACTTTCATAAGAGTTCTCTGGTAGGGGTTAATATTAATGATTCGTGGTTGTCAGAAGCGGCTTCTGTGTTGGGTTGCAAAGTAGGTAAAATCCCGTTTCTCTATTTGGGGCTCTCGATTGGGTGTGATCCGCGTCGACTTTTGTTTTGGGAACCTGTTGTGAATCGTATTAAATCTAGATTGTCTGGTTGGCAAAGTCGGTTCCTTTCTTTCGGTGGTCGTTTGATTCTACTAAAGTCTGTCCTGACTGCTCTACCTGTCTATGCACTTTCCTTTTTTAAAGCTCCGTCAGGTATAATCTCTTCCATTGAATCTTTGTTTAATAAATTTTTTTGGGGAGGGGGTGAGAAAAAAAGAAAAATATCTTGGGTTAGATGGGATACTTTGAGTATGAGGAAGGAGTATGGAGGGTTGGGGGTTACGAGGTTGAGAGAGTTTAACATTGCTTTGTTGGGTAAATGGTGTTGGCGGTTGTTATTGGAGAGGGAGGCTTTGTGGAGAAAGGTGTTAGTGGCTAGGTATGGTGTGGCGGATGGAGGTTTGGAGGATGGGGGCGGGAGTTGTTCTTCGTGGTGGAGGGAGATAGTGAGGATTAGAGATGGGATAGGTGAGGGTGGAGAGGGATGGTTTGGGACGTGTGTTAGGAGGAGGGTGGGAGATGGTGCAGACTCAGATTTTTGGCGTGATCGTTGGTGTGGAAATGTTCCACTGTGTGTCCGGTTTAGGCGCCTTTTTGACTTGAATGTTATCAAATCAATCTCAGTTAGGAATATGTTCTTGTTGGGGGTGGACATGGGTGGGGAGGCGTTGCGGTGGCGTAGGCGGTTGTGGGCTTGGGAGGAGGAGTTGGTAGAGGAGTGTAGGGTTTTATTACTAACAGTTTCTTTGCAGGAATCAGTGTCAGACAGATGGCTTTGGTTACCTAATCAGGATGGTGGGTATTATGTACGTGGAGCCTATGACATGCTGACATCACAGGAGCAGCCCCAGTTACATCATAATATGGAGTTAATTTGGCATAAACAGGTTCCTCTCAAAGTATCTATCCTTGCTTGGCAACTTCTGAGAGATCGATTACCTACAAAAAATAATTTGGCAAACCGTGGCATTTTACCTTTGGAGGCGCGGTTGTGTGTTTCTGGATGTGGGAACGTTGAAGATGTTAATCATTTGTTTTTGTCTTGTGTAACTTTTAGTGCATTATGGCCAATGGTGCGGGCATGGCTAGGAGTGGTAGGGGTCGACTCTCAATCAACTTCAAATCATTTTTTGCAATTTATTAATTACGCAGGTTGTTCGAGAGGGCGACGGTCTTTCTTCCACTTGATTTGGTTGCTTTGTGTTTCGGTGTTGTGGAATGAAAGGAATGATAGGATTTTTAGAAATAGACAAAGTATTTTGCCACAAATGCTAGATAAAGTGAAATCAACTTCTTTGTGGTGGTTAAAGGCTAACAATGTTGTATTTAGTTTTGGTACTCATCAGTGGTGGTCGAGCCCGCTTTTATGTCTGGGTATTGACTGATTTGGTTGTAATTTTGTTTGGACCTTGACATTTTCGTGATTGTTTGGCACGCCTTGTGCGGTAACAATTACGGTGTCCGTGTTAATATATCTCATTTTTGCTTGTTCAAAAAAAACTTTATCTTCAACTTACTTTTAATCATAATTAATTCTCTTAAAATCAAATTTTTCTCACCACATAACCAAACATACGCTATAACATGGTTATAACCCTGAAAAACACTGTTTTGCAACCCACAAATATCCATGTCTCATGTGCAAGGTTGGTACTTTCACCTTACATATGTTAATAAAATTCTTTTTTTTTTTCTTTTCAAAATTGTGCAATTTATCTTTAACTTAATTTCAAGTAACACTTCGATTTAATCTTTTATGTTATAAAATGTCAATATCATATCATTTTTATGGAATTTTTCAATGAAATCTGGATTTATAGGTTTGTATGATGAAGAGTTGAGTTTGTTTATGAGTTTGATGAGTTTTATTGAGTTTTTGATTTTTTTTTATATAAAAAAGGATAACAATTTTCATATTTTATAACATACATGATTAAGTCGGATAGAAAATATAAACAATGAAAGTGTCACCTGAAATTAAGTTAATATGTAAATTGTGTAATTTCATCTTATGTTTTTATGACTATATTTATATAATTTTTAATATGGAAATACTAATGAGTGTATCAATGACATTCTTTAATCCTCGTGAGTTTAGCTTAGTTGATATAGATAATACATAATATATGTCAGATCCGTGTTCGAATCTCAGACACCACCAACGACATTCTTTAAACATCTAAAATAGTAAATTAATGATCTTAAAACTTTGGAAATTGTGTATTCAATGTATTTTTTTTTTTAAGAATGTATTCAATGTACTAGAAATTGAATTATTTGACTTTTTAGTAAATAATTTTCGAATTGCGAGTTCTTAGAGAGTGTTCTTATGATACTCGTTAGAAGAACCCTTTTTAATAGTCATCTTTCAATTTTCTATTTAGTTTTTCAAATTTTCTCCACTTTTTCATCCATTTTCCTTAATAGTTTACTATATATGTAAATATATTTTTATTAAATATAAATATTTATGATATATTTTGTCAAAAAAATTATTTATGATTATTTAATGATTGTATAATACATTCCTCCAAGTAAAAATTTGAATTTTACAAAAAATGGGAGGTATTCATTTATTTATTAAAAGGAGGGGGTGATATGACTATGCGTAGGGTATCAAAAATATTTTGGTCCTTTAATCCTCTCGAGTTAGCTTTACTGATTGACCCAAAAAGAAAAACTAAGAAAAGCATATGTCATCAGGGCAAGATGAGCCTCTCTTACTTTCAAATTTTAGAACTATGAATTTTAAACCTTTAAAGTTGGTTGATAGACACTTCATTTTTGTTATTTGATCAGGTCGTAACTTCCAATCAACAATTTTTGTGTGTAAAATCTGATTCGAAACATACTCTCAATAAGTTTTTTTTTCCAACCAAAAACAAATACTGTAAGAAATACAATATGATATCAATCTACTATCTTTTAAGTTTCAATTACATTTTAAAACTACGGGATCTTTAAATCATAAAGTTGATCATACACCTCATTTTTACTATCTGATCAGGTTGTAACTCTCGATCAATAATTTTTCTGGGTAAAATCTAATTGAAACGTAATTTCCAATCAGTTTTTGTCAAACCAAATTACCAATTTTCAGGTGCTTATTAAGCCACCATCATAAAACTTTCTTCCAAAATCCATTATAAGACATACAATATGATATCAATCAACTCTCTTTCAAGTTTCAATTCCACAAAAGTTACAAAGCTCTGATCGTAAATAAAATTTACAAGCTTGCATAGCTAATTACACTAATCCAACAATTAAACCATATAAGGTAAATCAATACACTCAACAACAACAACAAAAAATATACAATGTAAGCTAAAAAAACAAAATCTAATGGATATATATTGTCAAAGAAAAGAGCATGTGATTGAATTGTTTCATTCGATGGATCACAAAACAAATACAAAAAAAAAAACCTTCAATTGGTAGATCAATATAACAATCGGTATATCACCATTTCAATTGTTCAATAGCAGTTCCAACTTGAAAGATTGAATATTTTTTATTTTTTTGGTACAAACCAATTTGAAGCATTGAATCTAAAGGATAATAATAAAATTAACAATGACCAACAACATAGATCTATTTATTCATGAAACCCAGTTTGAATCATTAACCATATATGTGAATCAATCTATAACAATCTAAGGCCTAGGCAAAGATGAAGGTGATTTAGGGTGCAACTTCTTTCTAACAATAGCACAAGATCTACCATCAATTAGTTTAATAAAATCGTTAACTCTGAAGGCACCTTTAATGTAATGCTCAATCTTTTGATCATTATCACCAAAGACGTTACAAAGGGCACCTAAGTAACTCCATGGCAATTTCCCTGTTACCCTCACAGAATGTCCCACGGCACGAAAAGCGTCCTTACAAACAACGCGATTCAAATCAAATTTCGTTCCATGTCCAAGTGCCGCACGCGGTGCTGGTGGAGGTGGATTCAGTTTCAACCTTAAACAATGTTCTATGGTGCTGGCTTTGGCAGGGACACATGTTATCATGGCCAAAACAAACATCACGACAATGATTTTCGGTGAAAAAAACATTGAAGGTGACATCGTTAATGTGTAGGTTTATTTTTATGTAAATGAAACAAGATCTTTATGAAAGGATTTGGATCTGTAGCTTCATCTATTTTTCTTTTGGAAAATTGTGTTTGTTATGTGTGATGTTTGCATATTTATAGAATGAATTTCTCACGTTTTCTTATTGTGGGGGTTATATTGTTCCTAATCTATTGGTAACGTATTTTTGTGTCTCCTATCTCACTCTCCTACTCACAAAATAAAGTATCTCACAATTCAGGAACGTTAGGCTAAGGCTAAACCGCTCTTCCCTTCTCCCGTTTTTTTTTTTTTTTTTTTTTTTAACTTGTTATCAATATTTTCTTGGGTTAATAGCAGTTTTAGCCTCCTAACTTTCTAAAAGTTACGATTTTAGTCCCTTAAAAAAAGTATAAAACCGCCCCCTAAGTTTTGTACTTGTGCCAGTTTTTGCCCCAAGGCAAAAACATAATAAATAAAAACTTAAGAGACGGTTTTGTAGTTTTTTTTCTTCTTAGGGGGTCAAAACTGCTATCAAACCTACTTTCTTTAAATAGGAGGTTTCGGTTTGAGCCCTCATCTTTATGAGTGATGTTTGAACCCAGTCATGACGTTTGATATAACAATTTTGGTATTTTATCGGTTGAGCTAAAACTTATGAACTAAATTTAAGTTTTTCTACTTTTCAATTGTAGGATGATCATCGCGTCACTTAAGAAAAATCATTCGAAAAACCATGTTGATCATATCCAAACGTAAGAATATCAATAAACCTTTTGAAGTCGTTTATTATTGAAGTTGTTCAAGATACTTTTCTTTAGGTTTTTATGAGCAAAGGCAGTTTCTTTAGGTTCTAGAATATATTTCTTAGTTTAACTCTCATATTGTTTCTTTTAGAGGAGAGTAACTCTTATCTTATTAATTGGTATTAAAAATAAAAATTGCATTTGACTAAAAGCATTTGCAAACCAATGAAAAAAACACACACAAAACTGAATACTGATTTTATTTTTTTTTAATTGTTGGGATGAGAATGGATTTTTGGACTTTTAAAAAAAAAAAATGGGCTGTATTTATAAACCTTAATATTTTGTTTATTTTATTGATATGAGATTTTGTATCTTTAAAAAAAATAATGGGGAAGAGAAAATTGTATTGACAACTCTTAGACCTTCCTTCAAAAAAAACTCTTAGACATATGAGTGTATTAATATAATATTTTTTGGTTTATATTTTTTTTAAGTAGTCTATTGATTAGAAATTCACTTCTTCTTTGTACCCAAAAAAAGAAGAAAAGAAATTCACTTCTTAAGGTGAAGAGGAGTATCTAAGGTTTGAACACTGACCTCTGCATACTGCTTAATTTAACTTAGGGTTAATTGTTCAACTTGACCTTATAGTATACAATTAGTCTAAAATATGACCCACTAAAAAAATATTGATCCTAACCTACAATTTAAAATTCTTCTTATTTTTGCCCTCCTTATAAGGTCCAGAAAAATGACATGAATTTTTTCATGATTTTTTGCATGAATATTTAGGATGTTAAATATGGTTTTCGACAAAAGACAGATTAATTATGAGTTTTTAAAGTGTCAAAAACTCAAAAATCAAAACAACGGAAATCTCAACCTAAAAATTGAATTTTGAACTGATTGTTTTCTGAGACATATATAAAAATACATAGAAAAGATCTAAAGAGTTTTTTTTGGTTACAGATCTAAAGAGTTTCATAGTATTATAAAACAGCCTCAATTAATTTTTATTTTTTGACCTAAATGTGAAAAATTACAATTTTTCCAAGTAAGCATATATTTATTGGTCAAATTTTGTTCCCTAATTTTGTCCGCATGTTTATAACATCATAAGAATCTCTACCATACAATTTTGAGGTTTTTAAACGATGGATGAATAAATTATGAATTTTTGTTTCCAATAATTATGAATTTCTTAAACAATTCATGATTAATACCCCATCACTTTGGTTGCTTTTCAGTTCGTTACGCTATTAGTTAGTTTGATTTATTCTCATAGTTAATTTGTAACAAGTTTAAAGCTTAGTAAGCTTTAGCTTGAGGGGTAGCTTTAAAAGTTTATATTAGTGAGCATGTTCCCAATTTTTTGTTTGACAAACTCTTATTGATCACAAGTTTGAGGGAGGTGTTAAATAATAAAGTTATTGGGCTGAAGCCAGTGACGTTTTACATTTCTAATTTAGTAGTCCTTTAGGTTTTATTATATATATTGTCTCGTAATCTTTTGACTTATTGAAAACCCTAGCCGTCTCTTCCTTATTTCTCTAAAACTCCAAACACAAATAATCTATTAAACTTGTGACAGATGAATATCACCAAAGATGTTACAACTTACAAGGGAACCTAAGTATGTGATGGTGGTGGAGGTGGATTCAGTTCCAGACTCAACACCGCTCTATAATGTTTGTTTTGGTAGAGATGCATGTCATCATGGCCGAAACAAACACCACAACAATGATTTTACGTGAAAAATACATCGAAGGTGACATTGCTATCTCATGATTAATGTTTGTGCAATTTTAATGTTTGTGCAATTTGGATGATTAAGTAGATGATGCAAAAGGGAGTTGTTGGATATAAGATTTAAGTATTAAAAAAAAGTTTGCTTAAAATTTTTCCACATCATGTATTTGTAAAAATATTTGATTTATTTAAAACATTAGTTTAACAACTATGTAAATAAAATGAATTTATAAGTTTTACGTATACATGTTAATTACCTCTGAAATCAAAGCAACACTCCCCATAAATCTTTTTCGAAAACTCTTTAACATGTCTTCTACTAGTGTATCCGTTGTCAACATGAATTTTTAAATATATGTATTTTAAACCACACTAAGCTTATTTTGAACTTGTAAATTCTACATAAAAAAATATTTATCATAATTAGTTTACCGATAATGTGAAAGGAAGAAACTAATATTTAGGATAATATGGTGATTCCAATCTCTCATCGAAAGTCAACATGTAAGCAGCCAAATCAATTATATGAAACAGTTTGAAGAGAAATTATTATCTTAACATTTACCGTTAGTGATTTAAGTATCAATTCAATGTTGATACAAATTGGTTTATATATCTTGGTCAATCATTTCTTAGGGCTTCAAACATTGTAGGAACCCCTTGTTCCTTGAGTATATCACATATGCGTGCTAACCATGATCTTACTCATACACTAACTAACATTAATCATATAATTTAAAGTACAACTAATTAAATAACATGAAATTTATAAAAAGAAATTCAAAATAAAATATATTTTTTTTGCTAAAATTACTAGTAAAGACACAAATATGTCCTTTGAAACTTTTGAGGATGTTATGAACAGAAACCACTAACAATTTGTTTATCCCTTCACTGAATGAACAAAATGTGATGGAGCTTATTGGTTGTGAGAGGGATTGAAAATAGAAAATCACCCATCATTGATCAAAGTTTGGATTACATATCATGATTACTTAATTTGGAGATTCCATCCATACAATTAGTGTGTAACACATTTCATTATCATTTTTGAAAGGACTAATAAATAACATTGATAAGTTCTCTGCTTTCCACATTGGAATCCACGCAGGATTAGCATATGATTCATGTTGCCCCAAATCAATCGTATAGTATTTTGAATTATTCACTTTAAAGCATAAACTCTATTTAAGAGATAGACTAATAATGCTATTGAAAGAAAAATGTCATATGGACTAATGATATGTTTCTTGTAATTATTAACTAATGGTGATTAAACATAGAATTTCCAAGCTCCTGATAAATTTGTTTTTATTTTGTAATAATTTCCACATGACAATAAGAAAGAAAAAGATAAGGGCAATCAGAATCCTCTGGATGCAAAAATGTTTTCTCCAAAAACTCTTAAATTACAGCATCTTCTTAACTCTTGTACTATCAATCAATAAATGAAATGTCTATTATTTCTGAGGTAGCCTAGTAAATACAAGGAAGCTCACTTGTAAACTTTTCAAAGGATGACTAAGGCAAATGAGTAACACATTTGTCCTTGCTTCAAGACTATAAATGTGTTGACTGTTGACTTTGCATATACATTGTATAGAATAATAATAATGAGTGAGAACAGAGAGGAAGAAAATGTACAAACCAAAAGAAAAAAAAGGGAGAAAGTGAGAGATGTGAGAAAAGAAGATAGGGAAAAAGAAATGTGTAAAGGAATTATAAACAAAAAGAACTAGAAATATTTGGTATTGTATTTTATATGGTTTTAACTATTGATACAGATTCTTAATGGATAATATTCTTCTGATTGGATTATGCATATTCACCCTTCTCTCCAAAAATTAAAGCTTAGCAATGAAATCAAGTGCTGCCTTTTCATTTCATAATTAATGAAATGCTTATCAATAACAATACTAAGAATGAAATTATGGTTACAACATAGGTGGATTTTATTTTCTTGATCAATACAGAAACATATTGCAACCAGATAGTTACAGATTCAATTAAACATAAATCATCACAACGCTGAAAATTTCTCTCTATCTTACTTTTTCTTGTCTTGAAATTCAGCATGTTGTAATGAATGCAACACTATTATAATGGTTTTTTTAACCTTTAACAACACCTATCATTTGGTAATACATTGATACTACTGAACAGACACTTAATCACACATTTTATTTCATATATTCATCAAATTGACTAGTGCTTGATTTGGTACAACATAATCCTAACATTCTTAGCATCAGGCCTCTCCTTAGGATTATCCATGGTGCAAAAGGAAGCAATCTTCAAAACCAAAAGCATTTGTTCCTCAAAACCATTACCTAAGAGCCTTGCATCAATTGCTTCCTTAGGATTTTCCGAAGTCATCACATTTCTCATCCACTTGACCAAACTCATCTCATCTGTGTTCGTAAAGAAATCATCAGAAGGAAGCTTTCCAATCACCAAGACACCAAGCATAACACCAAAGCTATATATGTCACACTTGTCATTGAATTTGAGTATCTGATGATACTCAGGTGCGATATATCCCACCGTACCAGCCACGTTCGAAGTGGTGATATGCGTCTGTGCATCAGGCATAGCTTTTGCAAGACCAAAATCCGCAATCCTAGCTTCCATTTCATCATCAAGAAGAACGTTTGCAGGCTTGAGATCTCGATGAATTATACGCGGACTATGGCTTGTATGAAGGTATTCAAGACCAGCCGCAATACCAAGTGCAATCTTATGCCTTGCCAACCAATCCAACTCTGCTTCACCTCTTTCAACTTTGTGCAACATATCCTGCAAACTTCCATTCTTCATGAACTCGTACACAAGATAATGACAATCAGGTCTAGAAATATGAGCCAACAACGGCAAAAGGTTACGATGACGAATCTGACCGACTGTGTCAATCTCCGACTTAATTTGTCGCATCTTCTTATGCAAAAGCTTACTATCTTCTTCAGCCAACTCAGCTGCATCCTTCGGTGGCTGAATAATCTTCTTAATGGCAATCATTTTTCCATTACTTCCTGGTAATTCAGCTTTGTAAACCTCACCACATCCACCTTGTCCAATTTTTTCCAACGAAGCTAAACCATCTTCTTTCTCCAAGAAAGCTAAATCCTCAGCTTTCTTAATCAAAGAACTATAAATTGCAGGTCCAGAACCCTTTCCTTTTCCTTTGATCAAAATCAAAGCCAATTTAAACAGCAAAGAAAACACAAAACCAGAAAGTATCCCAGCAAATGCTCCAGCAACAAACCCAAGAATCCATCCAGCTAGCTTCCTCCTACTCTTCTTATGTTTGTGGAGAGGAGCAGCTGGAGCAGGAGCTGGAGCAGCTCCTGGGGAATGACTCCTATGAGGCCTTGTTTGACTTGAATTATTAGTCTCAGCAAGAATATAGCGTTTGGGAGCAGTATTATCAGTATCTTCATATCCAAGAAGCTTCTGATTCAATGGCACGCCTTCAAGGAACCGGTTACCGGAGAAGTTAAAGTGTCTAAGATTGCGAAAAGAACGAACCGAAACTGGAACTCTTCCTGTGAAGTGATTGTCTGCAACAGAAAGAGTTTCCAGATTGGGAAAATACCTAAGGAAATTCAAGTTTCCAGAAAGTTTATTTCCAGAGATATCAAGAAAGCGAAGACGAATGAGAGAAGAGAATTCAGAAGGAACTTCACCAGAGAAAAGATTATTAGCAAGGTTCAGAAACTCAAGCTTTCTGCAGTCAACTATAGAGGTTGGTATTTGGTCAACGAGTTTGTTGTCTGAAAGAGAGATTTCTTTCAGCTCTGTGAGTTTTCCAATGGTTGGTGAAAGTATGCCACTGAGTTTTCTTGATTTGAAAACAAGTTTTGTTACTCTGAGTGCATAGCTTTCATTGTTGGTGAGTCTTCTCTCACAGAACACACCTTCCTTGTTACATAGGTTGTTTGTAGTAGTATCAAGGTTGAGTCCTAGGTTGTTTTGTAGAGTTGAAAGAGCTTTTGTGTCTGAAGGGTGAAGGGTGAGTTTAGCATGGATTGAGAAAAGAAGGGACAAAAATGATAAGAGTAAGAGGTGATTGTGGATGTTGTTGTTCTTAGCCATTGAGGCCAAGTTTGTGTTCTGTTTTGAAACAGGAACTGGAAATGAAATATCTCTCTCTCTATTGAATCTTTGTTCTTTGATGATAGTTTCACTTGTTTTCTTTATTTTTTATAGCCATAAAACGTGTGGACTACTCACAGACTTTTTACTTGGTCTTTGCTTTGAATTTTTCTACACCATTTTAGGGGTCTTCAGTTTACTCTCTATGTCATTTTCTTGTTTCAGTAACAAAATATTGGAAATTGTTTGTGATCTTCATAATCAACTTTGATAGAAGGAAGAATATGTGGTTTTTAATTTTAATTTTTAATCAAAATTGTTGGTCTCCAAATCTTAAACAGAAATTAAATATACAATATAACTAAAAAAATCTCAATGAGTTATGAGTAGATGTTGAGTGCAGTTGAATAAGCTCTTACAGCGTGACGAATCAATGTTTAAATTTTGATTTAGAGAAGTATCCATATTTAATGTATGTCACATCTCGAATATGATTACCTCTGAAATTTGGTGGGTCCTATTTTTAGTGGGATCAACATTTGGTGGGACCCACCAATATCATTTTATTTTTCTCTACATCTCTATGAATTTTGAGAACAATATATGATCTTGAGGCTAGGCTTCGTAAGATTCATGAATTAGCCTTTGCAAGATCCAATTTATCTTGATAAAAAAAATTAATGGATAAATCTAACCTGTCACATATCTTATTCTTTTTATTTTTAGGATTGAGTCCGACCTTTATAAAAAATTTGTACGACTTGTAAATTTACTTAAATTTTTAATTAATTATTACCATATAATACCTATATCCAACAAAACTCTAGAATGCATCATAATTTTCAAAATCAAAATTAAATGGTAAAAATGCAGTGTATAAACATGGTGTATGAGATGACTATGTATATATATATCGCCAATGAATAGATTTTATTTTTAATGGCCTGAAGGGTCTAAGCCCCTACACAAAATGAATGGATGGTTGATAGTAAAGGAAATTAAAAATCTGATATTAGCGAGAGGCAGCAAAATATGAAGAAGAAAAAAACAAGAAAACAATAAATATTTAAATGAAAATTTCATATTATGAGAGTATGAAGTATGGCCAAAACTAACACCATCAAGAAAGGAATACAACTTTTATTGTACAATGAACACGGCAAAGACTTTCCAAACAAACTTAGTTCATCGATCAACAATAATATTTATGTATCTCGTATTTCCTTACATTTATTTTAGTTTTATCTCTTTTTTCATATCATATTATATATTATTATATGGCACTCTTGTATTTTCCTCTCAAAATGTATACAACTAAAATACTAATGGAGGGTATCCAAACATTTTCCTTCTTCGAATATGCAAAGTCTATTGAGTATTATAGTTTTTTTTTCTCCTTCCAATAAATTAAATGTACTCAGATTTTTCTTTTACTTTGTGTTGTTTCTGAATGGAAACTTCATGGATCCCACCCAAATTACTAAAGTCTAACATGTATTAATCGAACCCTCCTTCATACAAGTAATTTCTATGAGTCAAGTCAACCAACGAAGTCAACAAGTCGTTGTTGAAGATTGCTGGATGGTGGGGTAGGGTTGGCCCATAACTTTGCCGTTTTTCTTAAATTAATTAGAAAAGGACCATTTGTCCCTTTTTTTTCTTTTCTTTTCTTTTCTTTTTCTATTTATCGCAGATTCGCACTCATTCACATGAATTATTCGAATAATGATGGATAATAAAGAAAATAAGTTCATTAATTCAATTATTATTCTACATTTGCTACGAGTTTTATTTCATCCGTCTCAAAATATGTGTTGCTTTCAATTATTATTATTATTATTATATCTTTTTTCAATTCTTTAATTTATCTTTCTCATACTATTTATTAAAGACAATTTTATAAAACAATTTAATATCTCTTTCTCATACAAAATCAATTGCATTATTTACATGATATAATTTGGGACCTAAGAGATGTTATTTTATCTATAGTATGTGTGAAAGTGAGAAATGTTAGTTTTTTTTTTAGAATGTGAAAGAAAGTTGTTAAACTCACAAGTTAACTCTTAAATTCTTACAGGTTTACAGTTTTAGGTATGAAAACAAGTTTTTTTTTTGTCAGGTAGCCTAGTGGCTAGAATTCACCTTATAAGGTGAATAAGTGGGGTGTCCGGGGTTAAACTCCGGCACCTGCATATAATAATGCATTGTCCTATCAACTGAGCTATGCTACAAGTTAATTCCCATGTAAATTATATTTTTAATAAACTTTTATGAATTAACGAAAACTTTGATAAAATTGGTAAATTCTATTTTACTAGTGGTTTATGAAGAAGTTATAATTTTGCATCAGTAAGTTCTATATTTCTGTTTAAAGGTTATTGCAAAACAAATCTTTTGTAAAAGATAAACTTTCAAGCCGTGAAGAAACATATCCAAAGTTATGATATATTAGTGTTGTGAATTACTTAAACTTCTCAACATTTATTTGTAGAGTGTGAATTTTTTTAGTAATGTTTGAAATATAGTTTTTTGATTGGTTGGGGTGTTAGTAGTGCAATTGCAAATAGGAAGTTGGAACATTTCTTTCTTTCTTTTGGTGGTTTATGTTTTTCTAGGAACGTGCATTGAAGAATTTCAACTTAAATTTTGTCACCAACCATATGACGAACCATCTCAATGTGTTTTGTGTTGGTGAAAAAAGAGTCATTGTGCTTCACATGTTTTTTTGATCAAGTGCATGTGATATTAGGCTTCGGATGATGAGCGAGATAGTTTTTTTTCCATGATATATTAAGGATGTACTAAGGAAAAAGCAAAAAAAAAAAAAAAAGTATAATATAAGGACTAAATTGGATTTTCCAAATTTTCTGAGAGATTCAAATGAGTTTTAATTCTAAATAAAAATATATATATTTGGGAGGCGTCGGAGAACATGAAATAGTCGCCGTACTATTTCTCTTTGAGAAATATCTTAAGTTGGACCTTTTTGTACCTTTTCTTTTTGTGCAATTTCACATTTCTCTCTCTTTTTCTTTTTTTTGTTTTGTCTTGTGACCAAATTCATCATTTCCTTCTAAATTGTTTTGATCAAATAAATTTAAATGAAAATAATAAATAGAAAAAGTGTAAAAAACAATACACTTTAGATTTATTTTGTAAATTCCATACTTTACTCACACTCTGTTCCCATTGATCCTTTCCTTCTTTGCCCAATATCCTTGGCTTTCTTTGTTCCTCTTTTTCTTTCTAATTGTTACTGCCTTATTTTCGTTACTACTTGTATAAATTAAAAAGAAGTAAGCAGATGATAAAAAACAAGAATACAAAAACAAAACAAAATAAAGGTACTTACTACACAAAATGACTTAAAAACATTATTTTATTGTAATGTCAAAGTTCTACAATTAGCACACTTTATTAGCAAGCTGAAAACAAATGGTGCTTCAAGACCTTAACAGCTTGCCAGCTAGTAAACATAAACATTTATCCCCACCTTACATAAATACATATATTTCACAAAAGATGTAACTTAATTAAGACCCTATAAATATAACATAATTAACTCTCAAACCAACATTATTCAAACCTAAATGAATATATGAAGCAGTAATAATAATGATAGTATGTAACACGAGACATTTGAATTCTCTACAGTCAGTGAATGCACGCATTCATGCAGTCAACACATCGATGGTCGTTAGATTATGATATTGAGCTTGAAATTTGAATTGTCCGTTCTTAACTCAACAACCACTGATGCGCTGATTGTGTGAATGCTTACAATTGGTGACTGCAGGGAATCAAGATTCGATAGGACATTTGTCTCACTCCACACAGCAACGATACATGAAATATTTCTCCATTTGACGACCACATTCAGCACAAACAACTTTCTGAGGTATTCCACCAGTACTCCCAGGAAGAATAAGCCTATTACAATGATGTGGTTGCTGAATTTCCTTAATATAATCATTCAATGCTGGAACCCAACCATCTTGTTCAATCCTATGTTTCCATTTATCAAAATCTCTCAAACTTGTTAAAGCAGTGTCACCTTTAGCCCTAGCCATTTCAGATGGTCCTCTACAGAATATTGCCCAACCTCGATCACTACCGTCGAAGCTTAGCACTGTCATCACTTCACTCATGATCTTGTCATTTTCAACTGTCCTACCATGTTGTAGTTTTGAGTACAACATGCTCTCAAGTCTTGCCCAAAAGAACCAAATTGATGTCACGTTTGGAAAAAAGTAACTGAATTTCTTGTTGTTGAAGGTAGTGATCATTCTCTGCATTCTCTCTTTTGCATTGCTTTTTCCTACATAGACCATCTCTAACTCGAAGTTGCTAGTTCTTGCTACATTCATTGCTGTTTTTGTGAATGTTTCTATCCACTCTAGATCTTCGCCTCCATATAGACATATGATTTTTCCTTCTGTCATCTACAACAAGGACAAGAGAAAGTATAAATGTTTTATCAGCATTCTTAAATGTGACACTTAATATGAAATAGGAGTATTATAATGTTACATACCCAGTCCAAAAGTGCAGGATCAATGCCATCAACAAGCAACTCGAGGCTCCAAATCTCTTGCTTCCACAAGGATTCTTCTTTCTCACTTGTGAATGGAAATGCCAAATTTCCCCAAATCCATATCATGTGAAGAGCATTTTGGGAGGACAACCTTCCTTGTGGATCAAGAGCTACTAGAATAGCTCTCTTTGTGTAATTCCACACTTCTTTGATATACTTAATCACTGATGGTTCAATAATGAAAGGGTCGCGAACACTGTGCCACGGCATTGTTGATTGAAGATACTCAAACTTTTGCTTATTCACTTCATTCCATGTTGCTTTGTCCACAACTGGAATCCATACCATCTCATAGTGCGTCTCGCCCCTAGATCTTGCATCTTTGTATAAATTATCAAGTATCATAATCTCTTCTAGTGAAAGATCAAGATCTGATATCAGAAGTAACACATGTTTCCTCCTTAGTACTTCAAGACTAACCTGTTTGTCATGTGTATAAGTCAAGATTTTTTAATTAAACCATGCTGTAGAATATAATAATTAAGTCTCACAAACAAAAGGGACTAATTAATTGTTACTATAATCTAAAAACAAACCCTTAATTTTGTAGTTCCATCTATAAGCGGGGGAATATCGTCCTTTGCATAAATCAAGGCTCTCAGAATTTTCATGTTGTCTACATGAACCGTCTCGAAAAGATGTACCAGATAGAGAAATGCCTCAATATGCTTCTTTTCATCTGTACCAGAGTAAGGATGCAATTGTTAAATTATATTTTGATACAAAGTTTTAATTTCTTGTTGAGAATAAAATTTTGCAATAAGTGGTGAAGAAGACTCAAATTCAGAAGACTGTCCAAATTATGTTTTCAATAATGAACTCACCTATAGATTGGTAGCAAAGAGCAAGTTGGTTCTTGAGATGCTCATATATACTAGTGACTTTGTGAGCAAGACTAGATAACTCCCATGCTTCTGAGGCTGATGAAATAGCCCTGCAAAAAGAAGGGTCATCATAGTCATTACCTTAATTATCATTTCAAAAAAATGATTGATTTGATTCAAGTGATGAAAATGTAATATTTATATCATATGCTAATTAGCAAGCTTACTCATTTCTCATCCCTATGAGACTTGCAATTTGTGAAGCACAAGCCACAATACTTCTGATGACCCAATAGGTAGCAATAGGAATATGAGCACTTGCAACAGACATAGGAGGAGCATCTTCTGAAATATATTCAGATGGTAAATCCTTGAATTCAACAATGCACATGGTAACATCAAGTGCAGCCTTCACAAGCTTATTGAGTGCATCAAATTGTGGTCTCAATGAAACAGAATTCTCTACAATGTCAGGTAGTTGCTTAAGGAGAGCCACAGATTTTGCAAGTGTGTTTGAAACACTTGATTGAGCAACAAGCCAAAACTCTCCAAAAATAACAGCAAATGCTGCTAAGGTTAACACAACTTTTGCATGCCATGGGTAGCTAGATAGGTAATTCAGTAACACCATTGTTGACGCATGTGCATCTCCACCTCCAGAGCATTTGCAAGATAGCTGCCAATATAATTTTCCAATTGATCATTTTCATTTTAGGCTTTAGAGACCGAAATTTCGACAAAAATGACACATGACACCTTTTATACATTCACAAGAATCATTTGCTCAAATAAATATAGTTCAATGATTTGATCAAGTTATCAAATAAATGAGATATATTAGTAATTAATATGGTATCAGAATAAAAAATTTCCAGTGCATTCTTTCTGAAAGCTAAAGAAAGACAAAACTACAAGCTGTAACAATCATAACTCATAAGTATTTGTAGTACTAAAAGCAAAATTAAGCTAAGTGTGTTTTTTAATCACATATTAATGCTCGTTTTTTGTACGATGTAATGTAAAGCTGTCCTTGGAATCAAAGATAAGTATATTATATCAAAAGTTAAGTTAAGAGAGGAAAAGAATCATTCTTTATACTCCTTTTACAAGAGTGACATATTTTTGTGTGTTGTTTAGGAACACACTTTATCCTAAACAACAGTAATAACTATTTATAAAAAAATAAAAAATAAAAAAAACAGTAATAACTAATAAATATTAAATAATAACGAACTTTCATAAAAGTTAAGAGATTAACAATATAAAACCAACCTCACACGAAATTTTGTTAATGATAAAAGCCAGCGCATCAAGCATGTCAAATTCAGCCAAAGCAGCAGAAGTTTCCAATGTATCTTGCTCATGTTTAACCTGCCAAATGGAACATAAAAAACCATAATCATATTTATAGTACTAGAAAAACTATCTAAATAAACTAGTTAAAAACAAATGGCACGTGAGAGTGGTTAAAGAGATTCAGCTAAGGTCATATCGATCGTGAGAGTGCCGAGTTTGAACTCTGACAGAAACAATCATTGGTCAAACTTTACTTAGCCCTCGGCTGAACTCCTAGGAGGATTAAGACCAAATGACACATGCATGCATGCAAAGAAGCTAGAAATCAAGAGTACTAAGAACATTGAATTAAACAAACAAACAAGTGCATGAATTATAATGTCTCGATTAATTAATTAATTACATGTTCATGACCCTCAACACTTCGAGCAATGATTTGAATCAAGATTTCATCAACAATTTGGATAAGTGGTTTGACATCGATTTCACGACCATCAGGAGCATGAGTGGCCTGAACTTGTTTCGTCATGGCACTATCATCAGAAGTAGAGAACATACGTCTCTCCTTCTTTAGCTGCATTCTGTTAGAAGCAGCTGATAACTGGCGAGGATTAGCACTAGCCATGTTACTGAAAAGGCAAAAACAAACACAACAGGGAAAATATTGTTTGGTTTGAGCATAAATGGTTCAAATGTAGAGCTTATATAATGAGAGAAAGTGGAATAAAGGGTTACTGAACAGCTACCTTGCTTGTAAGAGGGTATAAAACAAAAGCTAAAGTAATCGTCCTATCCCATTAGGATAAGAAAGAATGAAGTGAACAAGGCTTAGGAATGGTGGATCCTGCAGCTTCTCATTTACTTCACACACATATAAATAATATATGTATACAAAAAAGTTAACAGTTTGTTTTATTTTTCCAATCATTGATATAAATAAATAAATATTATAGCATAAACCAATGTTTTCTATACAAGTAAGTTAACAGTTTGTGCTTTATGACATCATCAGAGAAATTACATCAGCATGCCATTTGTTTTGATAATCATCAATTAGAGCGTACATGCATTGAGTTTTCTTAAGGTACCTTGAGTGTTAAAACTCATATTTTAAAGAATGTGTTAACTGACTTAAGGTACCTTGAGTGAAATAAGACAATTTATGAATTGTATTAAAATTTTAGAGCGTACATTGAGTTTATGTAGGCTACATAAACTGAGTTTATGTAAGTTATGTAAACTGAGTTTGCAAACCAACTTTACGTGAATTAAGATGACTTGATACGTAAACCAAGTCCATATAACTTAAGTAAATTGAGTTCATGTGGAGATGAACGGTTCTAAGTGGGAATGACTCCGTTCTAGGTTTATGAAGGGTTTTGGATAGAATTGAAAATTTAATTACATTTTAGGGGTATATTTGTCATTCCATAGTGTAACACGATCTTTTAGGGGCGTTATTAGAAATAAAATAAAAAACAAGGGTTTGATCTACACCTCATATGAGAGTATACATCTTCAGAGAGAAAGATATAAAAGAGTTGTGATAAATGTGATAGGGTAGTGATGAGATAAGATGAGATAAACAGAAATAAAAGGTGTTGGATGAATCCAGGAAATGCAAGGTTTTATAATGGTTGATTACAATATTATACACAACCATTTAAAAATTGACTATATTTATGAAATTAAATGAGTTTTTTTCTGCTAAAAAAAGGAGGGAGTATTTTATATCAATATTTTAATATGATCACGTCTCTGGTACACTAGGACATATGTCTTGTTCCATGAACAATGTTGTTTTTATATTTTGATCAATAAATTTTATTATTAGATTAAATAAAATTTAATGATGCAAAATAAGTTTGCATAGTAGTATATAAATAAATTAGGATGTGTTTGATTTGCTAAATAATAAAGGAAAAGACAATTCAAGTTATAAAATGATTGATTTGTAAAACTGTTTCAGGGACATGACAAACTAGAGGAAATAGACACGACAAAAACAAAAATTATTGTCCCTCATCAAACCACAACACAACTTTTTGTCGCACATACAAGTTGTCTAAAATATCAAAATAACATTTTATCCACAAAAAATCGTACAAGACCATAAATTATTCAATACTATAAAAATTCGTCATATGTTGTTCTGCCTTATATTGTTCTATCCAGTACTTACTGTTTTGCATATCAAACGCATCCTAAATAAATTGGGTGGCTACCTAGCATGGATTTTTTATATTGAATCCTACCATGGATATGTTTCTATTCTCCAATTTAAAGTTGTTAAATCAAAAGGAAAAAGGAAAGTATAGATGTGATAACTTATTCAATTATAAAGTATGGATGTGATAACTTATTCGTATAGTATAGGTTGTGTAGCTTCTAGCTGTATATATCTAATTAAAATCAGGTGTTGCCTAAGGACGTTGTTTTAAGGTTTTTATATAAGATAATTATTTATTAAAAATTAAGTAAATGTCTTTAAATGTAATGCAAACACGATTTCAAATCGTGTTCAACAAGGTTAAAAGCATGACTGAGAAGAAGAAAACATAGAAGAAAAAAGTTGACTTGAGCCTAACTACCACATTTGCAACACTATCATTCGTTTCACTTATTACCATGATTCATCATTCATAATAACATAACCAGTATGTTTTCATGTTTGCTTCTTTACAGTGATGGTGTTCCCTTTTTTTTTTTGTTGAACAAAAGGGATTAAAATCCCAAAAAAAAAACTAAAAACCTCTAGAAAAGAAGGTACTAGCACTATCGGCTAGCAAAGTAGGTTGAAATAAATCAATCAATCTTCGCCAAAGCGTCGATAACTTGATTAGCCTCTCTAAACACAAGAAAATTTCACAGACTTCATGTGTGTTGCGATGACTCTAATATTTTGCAACAAACCATGCAAAGAATGAACAATAGAACAACCACCGGTCATAAATTTAATTGTGGCTAATGAATCGTTCAATCAAAATACATGGGAAACCTCTACCATAAGCAATTTGAAGATCTTGGAAGATAGCACATAATTCTGCAATGGTAATAACAAGCACCAAGATTACGGTTCCTCTTGCTCTAGCTTTACATTAATATGAATAATGCAGATGAATAGAAACATAATGGAATGTTTGCGAAAACAAGGCAAGAGGAAGGTGACCTTTTCTTGTGGTCTCATTTTTAACTTTTTGTGCCATTTAAAGAGTACCAGAAACTAAAGATATGTAATTCATAACCCTTTAAAAAATATATTAAATATATTTTTGGTCTGTCAAAAAAGTTGCATACAACAGCATTACGTACCTAATGAAAACATATAAAAGAAGATAAAATAAATATTGTTACTGCCCTGAATTGTGCTTCTTTCAATGGAAAAAGATTCAAAATTTTCCCCTTATTCAGAATCAGGGTCTCCATCCACAATATCAGGAAAAGGATCATCATCGTCATCCACGGAATTGCCGTAATCTAACTTAAATGCAAATTGCTGAAGCATATTAGTGTCTGATGACTGTGCTGAACTTCTGCTCTGTGAAGCTAATTCCACATGTTTAGCTTCATTATGAGCTATAGCACTGTCTGAAACAATCCTCTCCGCCTCTGTAATAGTAGCTGCATCACCACGAATGTCAATGACGGCCGGATTGCTTGTCGTGCAAGTGGCAGGTTCTTGAAAATGCGTGACAGATTCTCCAGGATTATCTGACTTGGATACAGTTTCATTCTCGACAGTTCTCATCTCAACATCTGCACATGTGGTAGTCTCAGTTACCATCTCACTCCTTTCTTGGATATCGGCGCTAGAAGGCAGGGGTGTCGCCATTTCAGAAGACTTTTTGGCGTCTTTCATGTTTTCCTTCCATAGCCCACCCATATCATCGTCACCATTTGCCAAATAGTCAGCAAACATATTATTAACACCGTCGGGAGGTTCTGTTTGATGCAAACCAAATGGAGTAGTGTGGTTCCGGCTAACACATTCATCTCGGAAATTGAAGTGAACTTCATCATAAGTATTGTTGTTTGGAGGGACATAATCAACCAGCGGAAGTGCCCTGGGATGTATAAGCACTTCCAAGGTTAACATAGCATGGGCACAGAACTCAGCAAGCTTTGTTCCAGTTTGTTGTTTTCCTGCAATGACATGAATTTCATGTTGTTGTTCAAGCAAATAGGGAGGAAACCAAATATAATTTCATAAGATTTGTAGGTATGAGCATGAAGAAGGTTAAAATGCTATATTTTATTTGATAACTCTATTCAATAATAAAACTGAAAAGAAGAAACTTATATTAAAAGAATCTAATTTATTTATGTTGCTTAAAACATTCATTCTCAAATAAAAACCTTTAAACATAGATAGAGATAAAAATTTGGTATATTAGTCCAAATTTGGTCATTGGTTCAAGTTGCACAATTTATCACCCTTTCAGTCACAAAGTATCTTGCTGCAGTGTAACCAAACTCTCGAAGTCATAGCTTCTCTCTAAATGTGAGGTAACACAGTGATTATATGGATTTCCAAACACGGCGATATTGTATTTTTGCTGGTGGTAATTAGGCAATGCCATCATGAAAAAGGAAAAGCAAAACGCAGTTGCTAGATCTAATGTAGAGGCTTAATATCGGGCAATAACAATGGGTACAACGATTGTGTCATGAATCAAAATTTGGAAATGTTGATTGTACTAAGCTATACTGTGATAATAGTGTGGCCAAACATATCAACTCGAGTTTAGTCTTCCATAAGAGGGCCAAACATATAGAAAATAACATATAGAAGTTATTTTCAAGCCAAATTGCTATCAAGTTTACCCTAGTGAGCAGCTTGCAGATAACCTTACAAACCCTCTTTGGGATCCTTATAACCACTTTATCAATAACAAGTTCAATGCATATGATTGGTATATACTCCAATTTGATAGAATGTTATGTGAAGGGTCACATATTAAGGGGCTGTATATTGGCTGTCCATTTTCCTTATAACCATAATTAGGAATTTTATTTGCACTGCAGTTTCCTAAGAGGTCACTTGGTTGTAAGATTAACCTTGCACCTTGTGAAACTTGGTTCGAGACTGCATGGAGGAAATGGAAGAGGAACCAAAATTTGCATAAAACCATTTTCGAGTTTTTCCTAACTTGTTTAACTTTTTTTTGATAAGCCCTAACTTATTGAACTTAAAAGATTGTAACTCATGTTATTTATACAATCATAATGAAGATTTTCTGAACAATTCAGAACTTTTGTTTAAGTCCAGAAAAACATGACAACAAATAAAAAATATATACAAATAAATGTTTAATTATTGATTCCAAAAATACAGCCCTTAAACAAGTTTACTTTCCAACAATCTCGGCACCAATTGTGAACACTATTAAAAGTTAAAACTCTACCCGTCTTGTAACAATACTCATAATAACTATCATCAAATCTTGCATGCATGAAACCCGATATATTACTACTCCTAAAGTAATCATCAATAGGGACAGAAATATCAACAGGAAAAAATAAGGTCATATTGAATCATAGAAGTACCTCTACGGAAAAGTTCAAGGCCCTGTGATAAATATGGGGGCCGCGGCACAGAAAGAAAAGACGCCAAAAGAGCACGCAATGCAGCAAGCTGCAAATCTGCGGCAGTTGCAGTAAGTTCCTTTTTCTGAAACACATTTATTTCTTCACTAGATGAACCTTCTCTGAGAGAATCCATTGCTATGACTATCAAAAGACTATCAACTTTGGATCTCCACTGTTCTGATTTTAAAGCACCAGCCTGTAAAAAAAAAAAAAACTATTATGCAGGCCCTTGAAAATTGAGAACAAAACTACGATCTCCACTATCAAGAGTCATTCGATGTACCCTTAAAATTAAAGAGAATTCCATGGAGTTTCGGGAGAATTTCCTCTTCAAACACATCAGATAGATATTAAGGGGATAAAAAACTTGCTACAGAGGTAAAGAAAAATGGAAATGCTGACAGCGCTATAATATTTGACCAGTGTTAGAATATAAGACATCTTCTCAGTCATGCACTTTCATGCACCGTCTCAGTAAGACATCTTCTCCGGTGCGTGAGCTACACGCGCCGCCTTACCAGCCTCCATTTGCAACTCCACTTATCCTGTTGTGATCGTCTACCTTGTTGAGAACAACCATCTTTCCCTCATTTTTTGGTTTTTGGTATGTTACTTTGCTTAACCTGTTAAGCTAGACATTGGTTGCCTTAGATTTTATACAGAGACTCAAGAATATTAAACGCCTGAAATTATTTATTGAGGGGATAGAATAGTATTTTGGCTTCTTGTTGATGCTATACTTATGGCTGCTTCAAGGAGATTGCTATCTAGGATATGCAACTTATATTAGGCTCACTGCATGCTTTTTTGTTTTGGCAACTATCTTTGGTATATAGTTTCTTGCTTGGAGGATACCTTGTTCTTCAACAGCTTCTAGTCATTAATTTCTCACCAATAATTTGTTTCCTTTATATATTCCTTTAAAAATAAGTAAAAGAACTGTTTGGGCAAATAAAAATGTATCTTGTTATGCAATGTCCAAAACTGTAGCTCACCGAGATAGCAATGTCCCAATCTCCTTTGACAAAAAATACGATGAGTTGATGACATTATAATTTACTAAATTTGTGAATATTGTGACACTTAAAATAAGAAAATAAGCAAGCACAACATTTATCGTTTTTATTTATCCTTACTGTAAGAAAAATAGGATGGTTATTGTGTTAGCTTCTTATAACGTTATACGCTATTTGTTTCACACATCTTTTGCATAAAAATATCAGTACAAAAAAACCATCCGACTGGCGTTTGTATCACAGTTATTCAATCTTTACTTAAATGGATTCCTCATCTTTTTCCATCAAACCTTATAATTACAACAAAACTATGAACGAGAATAGTCATTAAAGGTAGGGAAAGGTTTGTGAAGGGAAAAAAAAGTTATTTCAAACAAAAGATACATACCACGGTAATAAGAGCCTCTAATGTCTCAAGTGCAGCTACCCTCAGAGAAATTGGAGCAACGGTACATTTCTTTGGAACTTCCACTCCTAAACCACCACCTGCATCATATTCCTGAAGAGAACCAGTTGTGCTGCTGTGCTTCCTTTTTTTACTACTTGCCGGTAGCGGTGCTACAGTGGAGGCATCAGTATTAGAACCATTCGACATGCCTCCATTCTTCTTCTCTATGGTACTCAAATCAGCAATAGCATTATTGACAACTTCCTTCGACAGGCATAAAGCCATTCCTGTTCGATATAATTAATAAGTAAAAGTCATGATGTATGGTTCAAATTATATAGCTTAGTCAAACAGCTAGGAAGAGGAAACAAACAAATTCAGGGCATAAAAAAAGTGGAGGCAAAAAAAGAAAGAACCATCAAGGCAGTTTGTAAATAGAGTTGTCGAAACGGTCCGTGGGGAAATATTAACTATAAATACTGTTGTAATTTTGGGGCATAACTCATCCTTACAAAACCGGCTTGTAAGGTGAGGAGTGCTTCCTCTTTATAAACTCTGATCAAGCTTCCAATCTAACCGATGTGGGACTAAATCCACCCCCTCAAAGACAAGCCAACATAAGGCAACTTGGGGCAGATCGCATCACAATTTTAAGGGTGGAATTACCAACCCACCCCTCACATTCGGGGTGGGATTTCCAACGCACCTGAGGTGGAATTACCAACCCACCCCTTCATATTCAGGGCGGGATTTCCAACAAATACACTACATGAAATCAGATGTAGGATGATGAGAAAAGAGAAAAATATATGGAAATTAAACAAAATACACTTTTAGCCTCATTCATTTATCTTCCCTTCCTCCTCTTTCTCTACCTGTATATTTTCCGTTTCTTTTTGATAGAAAATAAAAGCAAAACTGCGAAAGGATTATAGGTAAAAACATTTACTTATATACAAATTAAACTTTAAATTCCCCGAAATAACCCCATCTAAAAGATCTCTTTTTAAGGGTGTTTTGGGTTTTCGAGGGTCCCTTCCCTAGTGCGGGAAATAGCACCACTATTTGAATGTGATTGGGGCTGCCAAAGGACACTCCCTTAATTCACAACGATAAGGCTAGAGAATAGCGGTCAGCCGCTGCTATTGGTAAACTATGAGCAGAAAGGAAATTCTAAGAGATTTCACATACCAACACCCATGGATATGAGCAAAATTTTTGCAATGGAATATATCTTAATCCTTAATTCTGACAGCGCACATGTCTTGAAGTACTTTGTGATGAAACGTACAATAGAGGCAGCATGCGGTAATAGTTGACTGCAATGCAAATATGGGCAATGATTACAATTCTACTTTCATTCAAGAAATAAATACATAAAACATATATCAGAGGAAACATGGAAATCATGCATGGGAGCAGGATTGAAACACCATAAGAGTACAAGGTCAGCGTTTAGATGATTCATAGGATGAATGCTATCTATTGTGGATCCCGGAAAATAGCAGATGGTTCAAATTTGGATTCACTACAATGCTATGGTACTCCAATTTGACAACAGTGTACTAAATAGTATTTCACGGAACAATAGCAATTTGTTCAAATTCCGCTACGCTGTAGCGCTGTTATAGCCTATATTTGATAACACGAGAAAGTACATAGAAAAATCATAATAATTAAAACAGGAATTAGCAAATGTCATTAAAGTAAAGACTAAACACACTAATTTACAACATCAAGGATCCAAAAACTTGAAAATTAATTTTACAAAAACCCCTTTTGCCATTTCTTTCTCTTTCATTTTAGCCTATTTTTCTTGTGAAAGGAAGGGGTATGGATAACACGCAGCCATACCTGCCTGTCGCCTTTATAATAGCTGCAAGCAATTCCAGGCTACACATATGCAAAACTGGAAGTTCTGAACAAACGTTCTCTTGCTGTCTGCCGGTCATGAATGGCAATGACATTTCTGGCAAAGCGCCATTTACCATCAGAATTCTCTCGACAAGGACCAATAATAGGCGCACAGGTACATTAACCTAACAATTAAATTACATTACTTATCATCATCATTAAACCACAGAACTCGCTGAAGGAACATGCGTAGGATAAATTAAGCAGTACCTTAACTGGATATGTATTCGTGAGAAGCATGCAACATCCAGACATGAGTAAAGAAACATTAGATGTTCGTGATTGTTTAGACCTCTTTTTTGTGTTAGTACTAGGTTCTTCTGTTGATACATCGCATCCTAAAGGTGGTGGAGGTTGTTTCCCAGGCAGAATTAACAACCCATTGAACTCCTTACGAATGGTTTCTGCAATGCTTAGAAAAAGATGGTCACGGCCTACTTTTCAAGAGTGGCTTTTATGAAACACATAGCACCAACATCTACATACCTTCTTCTAGACCTTGAAATGTCAAATTTAATTGATCATTTATTAAAATCAAAATTTTCTGCATCATCACAGACCAGCTTTCTTCATCTCCTTTTGATTTTGGAAGTAGCGCTAGGCAATGTGCAAGTTTCTGGATGTACAATATAAACAAGAGGAAAAGAAACTCGTTATTGAGTGCTCACAGCATTATTGGATATCTACTAATGCAACTCACTAAAAACTATCAAATGCTGAAACCGACATTAAAGCCAAAAGTTTATACTCCCCGAATATTTTTCTTTAACTTCAGATTTTCTGAGAAAAACATCACAGAACAAAGAGAATTGGGAACAAGAATTTAAAAATAACAGATTACAAATCAAATTAACACACATAATTTTCAATTTAACGATGTACTAATATATCACTCTTCGGATCTTGCAAAAGACCCTTTTTGCCCCCTTCATCGACTCTTAAGCGATCATCGCAATAAACCATACATACCCTAGAAAAGGCTCCTAAAATTTGATGGGTTAAATATGTTTTTAGTCCTTACAAAATCATGAGTTTTTAAGTTTAGTCCATATAAAATTTTAATGGTAATTTTATTCCTCCAAAATATTATAGTTTGTAAAAATGGTCCCTGTTTTGAAAACTTTTTACAAAAAATGGATAATTTTAGTCCTTCAAAAAAGTCCCTATAAAATGTAAATAGGAATTAAAAGTGAATAAAATTTTTGTAGGGACTAAACTTGAAAGCTTGTAATTTTTATAGGGACTAAAAACATATTTAACCCAAATTTGATAGTCACATTACCTTCATCATATCATGACTGCATCCTCCAGACACAAGTTTAACTGCAATAGCAGATTCAACCTGCATAAATTCAAAACACTCGTCAAAATCTTGAATACAGCACCAACGAAACTATTGTGCTTTCCTACACATTTTCATCATAAAAGCAACGGGAAAAACTGGTATAGTTTACATGCAACCACATCATGCCCTTTGTTTTTTAATCATGCAGGTCATATTGCCCCACCGAAGAGTCTTGAACTCAAATAAGTAAACCGTATCAATGCATGTGCATATGCAAATACATGCTGCAAAAACAGCAATGTCTCAAAAATATTCAAAATGTGCATCCCTTTTACTTGTGCTTTGTATGATTCTTTTAATTAAAGGGTAAACACAGAAGAGCTCTCCAAGTCCTGTAGGGTAACTAGAGTGTTCATTATGGCCTCATGTAATACAAAGTTTGTATAGTTTAGATTGGAAGGCACTGTAATGCCAACCCTGCAATTACTACAACTCGTGATAGTCCAGAAGTTTATTTCCATCTACAAAATGACGACTCTATTATATCACTGGCGTTTTTATTAAATTCGGGTGAGAGCACTTGGCAAAATTTTGGAGAGGATATTTGGGTGGTGAATGTTTCTTCCATAAAGGCATTTCCTCAACCCAACAGTATCTCTTAATTGTATCATTCACCCATTAAATTAACTTTTTATAAAATTTAGAGTCCTTTACAAATTGGTATGTTCACATTCATAAAAAATAAAATAAAAATAAAAAAAATAAAAAAAAACTTATGTGTTGGGAAAGCTGGCAAAATTGTATTCGCTCTTAATTTGAATCCACTTCTACTGTTATCTATCAGTTCAGATAGGATAGATTGGATTTCAGATTCTCTTGACGTGTAAAAAAGGCTCTTCTTGAGAAAATCATTGGGAATTCCGAAGTTCCCTCAAAGTTCAAGCTTTTTGCTCAAACAAGGATCTATAGATACAAATATATTGTCAGTGGTTTTGTTAGCCACTTAGCCCTTTATGCTCTTTCTACAGAAATGTGTTCTAAAGCAGTTTAATTTCAGAAACATTACTGCACTTACTTTCGCATTACAAGGAAATTACTTTCCTAAAGAACAATCATTCTGGAGTCCTGGTGAACAATATTGCATCCTGCTTTAAGCAGTTTTTTATGGTTTCGCTGCAATTTTTATAGAAAAAAGGAATGCCAAAATGTTTGGCCTTCAGAACACAGTTTAAGGGTATGACTAATGTCTTCATCCCTAAGTTTGCTATGGGATAGGATATCTTTATGCCTTCGCTTTGGTGTTATATCCGTTGCAGTTTCAAGGGAGGTACCACTTCTAAAAGACATCTAATCTACTAAA
This sequence comes from Medicago truncatula, assembly GCF_003473485.1. Taxonomy (NCBI): domain Eukaryota; kingdom Viridiplantae; phylum Streptophyta; class Magnoliopsida; order Fabales; family Fabaceae; genus Medicago; species Medicago truncatula. Next base: position 37,851,326 of record NC_053044.1, read on the forward strand.
ATTTATTTTCTATCAAAAACAAAACCATCTTAATGTCAAACAGGCGCTCACAATGGTTGTACCTCATGTTAATTGATATGCTATCTGGGATGTGTTGCATCAAGGTGAATGAATGCCTAGGTAGATTTTAGTGGATAATCAGATAAGTTATACAGATATTATTCCAGTTCACCATAAAGGAATGCTCAAGCTCTGAATGAGATGTTATCAAAATCAAAATTACAATTAAGTTCTTGTTCTGGTTAAATAAGTATAAAAGTAAGTTGTGGACATCATACAAGAAAATGGGAATGAAGCATGTAACGAATATTCTTCTTGTTCTAATTATACATACATGAATTAAGCATGTAAGAAATCTTGCGACTAGGGAAGGAGAAGCATACACTATCATAATGACGCTGAATAGAAAATGGGAATGAAGTTATCAAGGTACATATTACATGAACTCCAGCTTCCTGCATACACCATAATTAATGAATAAAACTCGTAAACAAATAAAGATAATTTATGTCCAAATAAATAGCACGTATATGATGATTGACAAAGAAAGTAGGGTCTATCATCAAAAGCAAGCAAAGAAATTAAAATATCATATATATAAAGATTTGTCTGCATTCAGCAAGCATGGGCCAAATAATAAACTTTTTATCTTTCACTTATGCTAAGTTTAGCACAATATATTTCATCTTTTAGCATATACAAGTGCATGGTCGGAGAAGAATACAACAATGAGTCGAAGAAATAATATTTTGCATACTTACATGTGAAATTGGTTGCATACTTACAATAGTGTTTGTATATGCGTTCTGTTTATGTTGCTAACTAGGCATTATATGATAAAGCAATGATTACATATATGATCTATCAACATATGTTTTACATCAATGTTTAAATGCAACTCTAAGCACAACTACATATACTTCAAAACAAGAATTTCTCCTTCAACAAATTTACAGGAATATAGAGTTTATCACTTTTGCTTTCGACATGAAAATATTATGTAACCACTAAAAATATAAATATACCCCCATCCATTGTACTATGATGGAAGCTTTTTCATTGTCTATGTTGAATAGAAGCTAAAATTTCAATAATGCTTGAAATAACTTACCCATACTGCGTCTGAGTTGTCATCGTGTAACATCTTTAGAACAGGCTGAACAACTTTTACAGCAGAGGCAGACCCATCTTTCTTGAACTTTGGAAATCCACTTAACCTAGCATTCATAAAAGAAATTTAATACAGGTAGCTTCCAGCTGATTCGATGAAGGCAGAACTTACCAGCAACAGTACTAGAAAATGGGCCAACAGGCTATACTAATTTGACTTGTAATACAAACAACTGAGAGAAAATGCTCAAGAAAATCAGTATTGGACTTACTCTAGCTTTAAGACTAAATGTATCACTATAGTAATGTTTTTTCAAAGAGACCCTGTGATCTATTTATAGTTCAAAATTAGGACCCATCGTTTGTAAATAGTTAATGGAATATCACTGATTTACATTTCAAGATTATCAAATATTCTTTGACAGGTAATTTAATCTTATTGTTCACAAAGCATACACACTGCTCTTAAGCAGCACCAACCATGGGTATAATACATATTCCAATAATTGAATCAACCAATAGGACTTCCTTTTAGTAAGAAAAGAAATATCTAACCTTGTAAGTAGATCAGATATGGAAGCACAAGCAGCCACCCTCACTAAATGAGATTCTGCCGGTGACTGTAATATATAAAGATTACGGAACACATCACGATTGCGTAAAATTTAAGATTTTATTTCAGCAATTTGAACATTGATTTTCAAAGATCTAAAGAAAGAAATAAGGGACGTCTGTGTTGGAGTGCACATGATGTCTAAATCATTCAACTAGGGAGATACAACGCATACGATATCCATTAGATAAAGTGAGATAAGAAATTATCAATTTTATAGTATCAAACTTGGTTTATGCGTCAATTTTAGAGTAACAAGGTAATACTACTCATCTTTAAGTTTATCTACCCGCATAAAGTCTTAAAATTTGAGTTGGGTGTAACTCAACCCTGCAAAAGCGACTTATATTGTGAGGGATGCCTCCTACTTATAAACGCATTTACAGGCTATATCTCACATTTTCAGGCTATATCTCAATTCTCATCCAATGTGGGACACTTGACACACACCCCTCACAAAAGGACCGGAGTGTGACTCAGGTGGGCCAATTGCAGAGCGGCGCTATACCGCTATTGTGTAGCGGAATTTGGACAGACCACTGTTGTTTTGCAATGCACTATTTAGTACAAAATGTTGTCAAATAGCCGCTGTAATGGCGCTGTAGCACTACTGTGTAGCAGATTTTTAACAATCTGCTATTTTCCGCTATCTGTGATTGACATCATTGGTTGTGATATCAATACCATCTTAAAATTTTGGTTGAGACTAACTCAACCCTACAAGACCGCACTAAACATTTTAAGGCCATACTGACTCTCAACACAAAGGATGTTATAAACTTGCACTAAACAATAGTTGATATATTCCCAAAAGGAAGAATAAAAGAAAGCCAGCAAGAGAATTATGTGCAGCCACGGAAAAGAACAACTGATTACCTGTAGACAAGTTAGCAACTTCTGGAACCACACAGTGTAAGATTCTTCAAAACGATCAGAACTGCACTCTTCACAAGTTACCCCTAGCAAGGATATTCCTGCCCAACGTTTATCAGGCTGGGGAAAAACAAGGAAAATCCGGCCATTTCAATTAATTGATTAGTCAACTCAGACTGAATAACCACAAAAAAAAAAAAAAAAACTTCAAGACTAATCGCTTCATATTAAAAATAAAAAAATAAAAACTCAAATACCGTTTGTGACAAATAAACTAGAACAAAATTGATTTTCACCCAGAAGTCAAAAATGAAAAATAAAAAGCTTTTTGGAATTTGGATAAACAACTTATTTAACTGCTTATCATAAAATTGCTGATAAGCTATTTCTATAACTACATATAAAATAACGTACAATTGTTTTCATATAAGCTATTTTCATAAGCTATCTCGGAGAGTTTGTGGAAATAAGACGAAACTGTTTATAAACATGCCATAGGCTCTACTTGGCAATGCAAGATTTTGAGCTTATAGCTTATAAGCTCGTATGACAAAAACTCTTTTGGTAACATTTTTTCCTTCTGAGTTTATAACTTATTTTGATAAGCTAACTCAATTAATGTATAGCTTAACATTTTTTCTATCAATTCTACCCTTGTCATCTTACTTGAAAAAAATTAATACTAATTAAACATATATTATTTCATACTTATAAGTTAATTCAATACTAACTTCACCAAACACTACAAATTCAGCTAGCTAGCTAGCTTATAAGCTATTCGCTGTGAAAAATAAAACCCAGTAACAGAAGCATGTATGTTGAATATCCAAAAAGTATAGTAGTGAAAAGTAATAAAATTTACCTCATGGGAAGAAATAAGGAGCAAAAGACGGTCGACCCATGAAGTAAAAGATGATTTCAAAGATTTAATTAGTTTAGGGTCCAACGATTCGGTTACGGAGTCGGATAAAAGAGAGTGTGTTTTGATCAAAGAGACAACTTTGGAGAGTTCAGAAGGGTTGGAAAAGGGATGATCCGCGCTAGGGAGGTGTTCTCTGATGATAGTGTTGAGCAAGCGTGGTTTCAGTGCAACGTCGTACATGTCTTTGAAGTGCTCAAAGGCTGCCATTGGAAGGGACGGAGAGAGGTGGAGCAACGGTGATCGGAGTGGAGATGGCCGGCGAGCGGCGGCGTTGTGGCGGGAAGTTTTGTGCTGCTTATGTCGTTGTGGGTTTTGGGTTTTAGGTTTTGAGTTTGTTAATAACACAACTAATGGAAAATATTTGATTTTTTTTTTTTAAGGAATGTCTAAGTTAATCATTAAAAAGTGTAAGTTACTATGGAATTTGGTTGGGATGTAAGTAAAATTTGTCCAATAATTATTTCATGTGGAATTGAATTTGAACAATCTGTCTAATAATTTGTCCAACTTATTTGGTTAAATTAATTATTATTTACTCCCTCCAGTCATTATTATATTATAAGTAAAAAATTATTTTTTATGTTCATTGAAGATGTGATTTTTTGCTTTTTCAATTAATATAAATCACATACATCATTTATCGAATTAATCTAAAAAATAATTTTTTGCTTATAATAGTGATCGGAAGAGTATGTGATTAGGATAAAAATGTTATTCTAAAAAAATATGGTTAATAAATAGAAAATGATCAATCACCTCCGAATATTGTAACTTTGTGCAATTATCTCTCCTCAAAGTTACGTAACATCAAAAAAGCTCTTATTTTGTCAAACATTTGTTAATTTACCTCATTCATCCATTACCGTTGTTTGGTTGTATGATGTGAATGTTATCTGTCTACATGACATTGTCGGGTACGCATAAAGGAATTGTCACGTCGCCACGGGTGGCAATTTGATCCACCAAATCTATAACCATCCAATCCATTCACTACAAAATTTGGTTCAAGTGCTCATAACTAATAGGTACCAATAATTTCTTCCTCGGATGAGAGTCCTTGTTAGGTAAATAACAAGTAAAATTCCTCTCTATTTGTTTATAATAAATGGATATTGTCATTTGATGAGAGATTGATACATAAAAGTATGTAGTAGGTCTGTATTTGAGGTTGGTCGAGTAGGGCGACAGTCCTAAGCCTAATAAAATAACTACGAAATTTGGGTCCCAACTAAAAAATTAGGGGTTCATTAGGCCCAAAAAAAAATTAACTGTATCTGCTGAAAGAAGTTTTTCGATGTTAAAACTATTGAAAAACTACTAAGATCGTCAATATCAGAAGAAAAGTTGAATGATCTAGCCATTTTTTATATTGAAAAGGATATGATAGAATATATCGACGTAGACACAATTATTAGTGACTTTGTATCTATAAATGATCGTATGAATTATTTTGTAGGATCGTTTGAATACTAAATAAAAAATTCAATATTTTTGGTACGAAGCTTGCTGTATTTGTTAGATAATTTCTTAAAGCAGTAAAAACTTTCTTCTTCAAGCAAACTATTTTCATACTTTAGAAATTTAATTTTTTATATACTCATTATTTAAGACCCAAAATCCAAATTATAGGTTCATCCTAGATATAGGTGGAAATGGACTAGGCCGGATCCGGCTTTGTAAGACCTAACCCTGCCCTACTTCAAAAATTATAGGTCTGAGTCTGACCTATTATCCGTCATAGGCTTATTTTCAAGGCCTGACCTTTTTAAATGTCTGATAAAGCTTGAAAGCCTATTTAAAAGCATATTTTACACTATAGCCTAGCAAGTAGCAACATCTATAAGCCTACCACTAAATAGACCAAAACTTATGAAGACCTAAAACATACAAATATAACTTCTACTAAATAACAAATACTTACTAATGGCTAATCACACCAATATACTTGCTACTAAATAGTGAAATCATATGAAAGCTTGAGTTTAGAAAGAAAAAAAAAAACATCAACATTATCAATAACGAAGGTATATTATATATAAAAAGTTTAATAGGCCGGCTCGACATGCTTAATAGGCTTTTTCGTAAGCCTTAGCCTAGCCTATTTAAGTAAATAGGCTTTATAAAAAGCTAGAGTCTGACCTTTTTATTAGAATTATGTTCTTCTCCCAACACGTGTTGCTCATTCCCAACCAAAGTTACGAAAATGTCCCATGTGAGTTAACTCACGTTATTGTTCATTATGGATGACTTAACTCACGCAACGTGAGTTAACTCACTCTAGTGTTAATCTCTGCGTGAGTTAATTCACGCATGAATATTTTCAGAAGTTTGGTTGGGAGCGAACAATTTTTGTTGGAAGAAGAGCGTGATTCTATTTATTAAACGAGTTGGGCCGAGTTAAACTTTAAATACGCTAGGCCGTAGGGACTTGTCTGACGGCTTGACCTGTTCCCACCTTTAATCCTAGACCACTAAAATTTTAGAAACGGGCTTAAATCATATCAATAAGTGACCCACTATTATTAATTATTTATGTTTTTTTCTATAAACTTTCTTGTATCTTTATTTTCTCAAATAGATGAAATGGAGAAAGTTATAAACAGAGAGAATCTAAGTCGAATATAACTTTTGTGGGAATTATTCTTCCATAGTCACAAACACAAATAAATAGTGTTTAGTCACATACACATAAAAATATCATTTCTTGAAATACTAAATCATTTCATTATCAATTTCTTTTTCATTATTAAAAAAAAAAATCATGTAATGTGTGTCTGCCTAAACACTATACATTTGTGACTATAAAAGAATTTCTCCAATTGTGGAAGATGTTCTAAAAAAAAAAGAAGGGAAATGGTTGACACGTGTATACGGTATATTGATGATGATTGGAAAGAAGATTGTGGAAAGTGTGAGAAAGAGAAAGGTAGCAATGAACCCTGTAGTGTTGGCATATGATTCCTTCCGCGTGTCTTGTTATGCAACCACAACACGCACTTCTTGTCAGCACCACCACCGTCCTGTTTCTCTATCTGTATTCCAATTCCAAAACCCTAATTTCCTCACGGGGAACACTATCTTCCTTAAGATGCAGGTAATTAACTAATTTTACCTTTTTCCTCCTATTTCTCATTCGTTCCATTCCATTGCACATTTCTAATTTCTCTCTTCTTCTAAGGGTATATAACATTAATTAGATATTGAAACATTATGGAAGGAATAAATATAAAAAAATGTATGCATTCATGGTTTTGCTACAATAAATACAGAGATTCTGCTCAGTGAGTGGCATAAGTAAGAACAAAGCAATGGTGGAGAGTTTGCAGCATTTTGGAGTAATCACATCAAGTAAGGTGTCTCAAGTAATGGAGACTGTTGATAGAGCTTTGTTTGTCCCCACTGGATCATCACCCTATGATGACAGCCCCATGGCCATAGGCTACAATGCCACCATATCTGCACCTCACATGCATGCTACCTGCCTTCACTTGCTCGAAGACAATTTGCAACCTGGGATGCACGCCCTCGACATTGGCTCTGGTATATAATGCTGCTTAGTCAATGGACCTATTTATTATTATTTATTGCTTTTCTAGATTATAATATATTCAAATAGCTTAGTCAATGGAGTAATCATCAAGGTACTGACTTAATGTCGTATGTTGATGAGAAGGATGAGTGGAAAAGACGGGATATTATTGCCCGAAAACTAGATTGCATACAATGTGGATTAAGACTTAAGAGCTCTAGACTTCAACCTTCATCTTTGGATGAGTTATATAGTCAGAGCATGATACTGTGAAGATGTGATGATAACATACCATGAATGTGTTTGTTGAAAGGCAATTAGAATCAAGGTTCTCCTATTAATTTGCGTAATCCCAATTCAGGGTGGATATTTGTTGCTTTGAAGATGTGATATGGAACGGCCAATGTGCTATATCAGAGCAGTTTTATCTTTGTTTTTGCTTTTCAGCTTTTTCTTATCATTGTTCTTTGCCTGCGGTGTTTATAATTTCCACCATTTTTTACCGTTTTTGCAGGAACGGGGTATCTGACTGCGTGCTTTGCATTGATGGTTGGACCCCAAGGATGTGCTGTTGGCGTGGAGCATATTCCCGAATTGGTTTCCCTTGCAAAAGAAAACATTCAGAAAAGTGCCGCAGCTACACAATTTAAAGATGGTTCCCTTTCTGTTCATGTTGGTGGTATGATTTCGAAAATTTCATGAATCTGAAAGAATGAAGCTTTTCATCTTAGCATTGCAATCAAATCTAGTTGACTATGAAAGTTGAATCTAGTCCTTGTTCCAGGTATAAGGGATGAAGACATAATGCAAATGATTAAATAATTCGAATTCTAATTCTGCGAGTCCTCAGAATAAACAAAGGAAATCTAACTTATTTGTCAAAATCTATGATTTATTTTCTTGAGGCGGTTGAGTCCCACTAAAACGGAAAATAGGGAAAATAGAGATGATCCGAAAGTATTGTTCTTGTTATGATTATCTGGGATCTTTTAGTGTGGCACTATAATCATGACAATTAAATCTAGTGGATTCACTAATCTATGGTTGCATTATTAAACAAGATTATATTAATCTTTGTTGAGGAGTTAAATCGTACCCATTTAAAGTTTTGAATTAGTGTTTGTACCAAAAAAAAATGATGAAATTTCAAATATTTGATTAATTGTTATACTTACAGATGGAAGGGAAGGTTGGCCAGAATTTGCTCCATATGATGCCATTCACGTTGGAGCGGCAGCACCAGAAATTCCCCAACCGCTCATCGACCAGTTGAAGCCTGGTGGGAGAATGGTGATTCCTGTAGGCAACATATTTCAAGATTTGAAAGTGGTGGATAGGAATTCTGATGGTTCTATCAGCGTGCGGACTGAGACCTCCGTTCGTTATGTGCCTCTCACTAGTCGAGAAGCTCAACTCCGCGGCTACTAAGAGGAATCTGAAATCCTGAATTTTGGAAGGTTAATGCCTCAGGTGTCAGTTTGGAACTTGAATGCACACACTTGGAATTTGTATAGCTAATGTTTCATGAATTTTGGAAGGGTTAAGTTATACAGATGTCTATAAATGGTTGGAACTTGGATGTAAGCACATGCTGTTAGGATTTGTATAGTAAAATGTTTGTGTTCTTCTAACAAGTTAGATTCATGTAAATCACTTGCAGCAATAATCATTTTGATATAATATATGGAATATATGAAACTTGTCTTCTGTTTTTATGTTTTTTATGTTGTTTTATGCTCTACACAATTTTAGATTTTATTACTTCTGCGAACTTTTTTTTAAATTTTTTTTATTGAAATTTGTGTGAACAACTTAGTTTTTGGTGATAATTGAGTTAGTATTGAATACTATTTTCTACCTCTATGGTATGTTAATCCATATCCAATTGGTAAGGGTTCATCTCAGATTTTACAAGGACCAAAATTCAAATATCGTTGTCGATATAATGTCCATGTTGATGTCAAGACTCAACTTATCTAAATTATATTGTATTAATAGAATTATTTTTTGCAACTTCAATGAACAAACCTATTCTCTGTAAAAATTCAATTTATTAGTGTTGTTTTGAGATGATCCTTATTCTAGATTCTTTTAAACCAAAAGAAAGATCTATAAGTTAGTTTGGTCGTAAATAATTAGGATCTATATTACATACATATTCAGTAAATTGCTAATAAAATTCTAAACTATATGAAGTAAAATCACATCGATGATTAGCATCTAGATTTGGCCTAATTACTTGTATGTAATGCAGTCCGTGGTTAGAATGTCACATGTGAGACATCTGTAGTCAATATGTTTGTGTTTGTGTTTGTCATAGCTCTTATGAAGAAAAGTAATGCAAAGAGTAATCAATACACCATTGTCTTCCGATGAAGAAGAAGAAAGAATTATGATGATGGGTGCTGCATGTACGGTGATGTCAGAAGAAGAACTCATTCACAAATCTCGCTTGTCTTGCTCTGGTATTTGTTTTTCTCTCCCTCTTGCTACTTCACTTTTTTTGTTTCCATCTTCCCTTTGAGCTTGAAATATGGCTTTTCTTATCCCTATGCTTTTTCAGTTTCTGCTTTTCCCCTAGGCCAGGGAAACAAAACAAAACAAAACCTTTTGGCTTACATTTTGCAATAATTTGTATAAACTATTGAGTAAATTGGTTTAGTTCATTAGACAATGTTTAGCCCAAGAAAGCCAAAATTCAGGGTCTTTGAAGTTATTATTATTTGTCTGCTCTGCTACTCAAATTTGCATAAACTTAAGTGTAAATTCGACCAATGAATGTGTTCCAAGTGTTCTTCATCTGTACAAGTAACCGTTGCCTTTGAAGTCAGTACTATTTCACAAAGGCGTTCTTGGCTTCAAGACTAATCACAATTTCTTAGCTTTTTTTAATCACATTGTTCATTTTATGGAAAATTAGAATTTTAATAGAATAATTAATAATTGTTTTCCATTTGTGCTTATCACAATCTACACACACCCTCACTCAAGAGTTTTTTTTATATAACCCAATAAATGAAAAAAAACTCTCATGCCTCGTCGTTTGACAAAAGGTTGCGTGAGTGATTGTTGAGTGAGTGACAATGACAAACTGCACAGAGGAAAATAACATGAGAGCTTCATCATCAACAGCACCAACTGAGGTGCCACAAAGTTCTGATTTTGACAATTTGGCTTCAATGAAGCCTGAACTCTCTGATATCGATGAACACATGAGGTCATTGAGAAGGATCCAAATTCGTAGCCCAAGAAAATATGTTATTGGCAATAAGTTTGATGCTGACAGTTCTTCTGGGGATGAAAAAGGTTGTTTTTTATTTAAATTGATTCTGATATCTTTATGTGTATGAAAAAATGTTCTTTTGTTTAATAGTGGCATTACAAAAATTAAAAATAAATGTTGATACATTAGAATTGAAGCCAGATTAATAAGTTATGTTTGATCTATATATTTTATTGTGCTTGGATGTGTTTTGCTGACTAGATTTGATCATATGTCAAGTCTTTAATTTAGCTCTGGATTTTCTGAGTATTGATTGAATGATCCATGAAGGTGTGTTGTATATTTGGATGGTAGACAAAGGTAAAAAAGGGTGGTGAAAAATTAAAGCCTCTAAACCAAGCCTTTTCAATTTTTTTGCAAAAACAAAATTTTCCCCCTAATGTAGAGAATTTAGATGATTTCAATTTTGTGCATCTGTATCAGTGCAAGACATACAATTAATTAAGTTATTTATTTATTCAACTTCTCTTTTATTTTGAGATGTACTTTGTATGTCATGCAAAATGAAGTTCTTGTGGTAGAAATAACTTGCTGATGTTGATCCATTTTGAACCGAACAAAAGGTACTTCAGTCTTTAATCCAATTGATCTGGATGGTGATTCTCCACCAATTGTAAAGTGTCCTGGATGTGATTATGACATCAAAGTGTCTCCATTATGCAACTATCCGGAAGATCCAACATAGAACTCACGTACTATGGTATGACCTCCTGTATTTTATAATTTATGTTCAGAAAAACTTACTGGTAAAGTATATCCGTTTCTTTAAGATTTGGTTTGATAGATTTGATAACTGGACTAATGACTTTGTTTTATAAATGAATGTCTTTGCTTTTGTCTTGAAATTGAACAAAATTTTGATATAGCTGCCTGGTATAGTGCACTGTCCTGATCTTAATAAAAAGACGAGCATGAGGCAACCATTATAGTCAAAAACTAAAGAAAAAAAAATGAAATAAGACATTTGTAAACATTTGATCCTGGTATAACATTTGTTGCTGGTATAGTCTTAGTTATAATAATTGAAATTTGATATCTGAATGGCTGTTTCACTCTTCCTATCAGATTTGTCCAATGTGTGATGAAAATTTAGAGAGTTCAATGTTCCCAATCTTGCCAAAGGTATTAGTTACTTGTCTTGTCACTTATGCACTTTAATTATAACATAGCTTAGTTTCACCGTAGCAGTATTTGATTCTTCTTATTTTCAGCCCATTTCGAACCCGTGGAGAATGGATGTCTCCATTGATGAATGGGAATTGTATGACAATATAAATCCTTCCTGTGGAAAAACCAAACACAATCCAACTTCTGATTCACATTTGTCACTATCTCGGGACAATGTATATGTTCCAAGCTCCAACGAGTTTTTCTCAGATGAAGATACCATCAGTGATGCCTCAGACGTTACTGATGCAAATGATATTCTCATTCGAAAAAGGTATGATCCTGCTTTTGGATAATTTATAAATATCAATTGTACTCATGAGTGAAAATGTCTATCTGAAATTAAGATCATTGTAAATTATTCATTGTTCTCTACATTTAATAAAAATATTGCTTCTTGTGGTATGGAAAATTATGCACCTGATGGTGTTACCATGGATTTCCAAATTATTGTACTTTACAGTACATTTCTCAGTTATCTGCGGATCTACAGGATATCACTGAGAGTTTATTCTGTGGCAGATTATCATGATGAGAGATTAAATATAAGAAACAAGACAGTTATTATATTGCCGCTTTTTGGATTTTTATATCTCTAATATTTTTTTCCGTTTTAAGGTTACTTTAAAAATACGGGAGGTGTGTGTATATGATATCATATTCTCGGCAATTTAAAAGGATCACGTAACAAGAGATTTACTCAATAATCCATCGTTATTGTCTTTCTGAATATGAAAACTCTCATTCCAAACCATGAATAAATTTTTATTGCTAAAATTACTTGACTGTTAATGTGGTGTGACAGTGGTTATTATATTCCTGTGATATGGTTTACAATTACATATAGTTTTTCTCTTTGACTATGCTTATTCAATTACTTGCAAAATGTGGAGCAATATCTAACCTGCAGTATATTTCATACATTTATGTATTAAATATCTAGTGCATTGATTTTTGACTTTGCTTTAGTGTTGTTTTCAAATTAGTTGTTGAAATAAGGTTTTATGAAAAGTATCTTCCTAAACACGCCCGCCCAATGCTGAAATTGTGGTGATGGTTTTATGTTTGCAGGGCTGAAGATCCTCTTTGGCAAAATAAATAGAGTTTTGCAAGTTCCATAGAGATAGACACTAAAAATAGATGGTGGGTCCTACCACTAAGTGGGTCCCACCATCATTAATTATATTTTACTTTTTTCAAGATTTTTTGTCTCTTTATCTCTCCAAATTGAAGAAATGGAGAAACACATAAATGGAGATAAAGACACATAAAATTTGTTAGGATCCTCTCCATCAATGTGTTTCTTCATTTTTTCAATTTGGAGAGATAAAGACACATAAAATCTTGAAAAAAGTAAAATATAATTAATGATGGTGGGACCTAATTAGTGGTAGGACCCACCATCTATTTTTTGTGTCTATCTCTCTCCAACTTGCAAAACACAATTTATTTTGCCAAATGGAGAGAATCTTCACCCAGTCCGAATATGCTCCATTTACCATCGGTTCCATTTATCCAATTTAGAATCTTGGATGAATGACATGTGGCAAAAAATGATTCAATGGTTTAGATTAAAAATAAATAAAACATCAATTTTTTTAATTAAAAAAAAAAAGTAGAGATCAAAAACGCCCTTCTCTTCTCTTCTCTTCTCTGGTGGTATCACAGTTGCCATGCCTCCCTCCAATGAAGTTTTCTCTGATCCGATACTATGACCACAAATCCCACACACTTCACCTTCTTCAACCTTGTGATAGTGCCCACATACTCCACAAGGTTTTCCCTCTCTCTTTTCCTCATTATCAATCCGACCCAGATGAAGAAACAACGAGTTTGAATCAAATCAATGTTAAAAATCAAACCTTTTCACGATTTAAGAATGACCCAGATGAAAAAAAATTGATTTTTAGAAGATTAAAGAAAAGGGTTTTGAAGAGGATCAAGAAAGAGGTGAATTTTTTTTTTTGGCTTTCACACCGGTTTCCGACCCACCAAAGAAGGGCGACTAATCCGACTTATGCGTTGAGGCATGCGCACTGACCAAGTGTTGTTTCCCCTGATACGTCCTTGGAGGAGCTCCTTGTCACTGAAGCCCAAACAACTTGGTTGAAAGAGGTGAAATTTATTGGAGTAGGGTTTTGAAGAGGATCAAGAAAGAGGTGAAATTTAATGGAGGCTGTTTTGTTGTTTTTATGTTGTGTTGTCAATCGTCAATGAAATTATAATGATTTTAATTAATTGATAATGAGGTAGAGAGAAGAGAAAGAGGAAGCGTGTTTGATCTCTTATTTTATTTATTTTTATTAAAAAATTGATGTTTTGTTTATTTTTAATCTGAACCATTGAATATTTTTTTCCACGTGTCATTCATCTAAGACTTTAGATGGGGTAAATGGAGCATACCCGGATTCCTATTTTGTGGTCATGTGTTACTAAACGATTTAGTGACATTTATATATAAGTTTATGTTTTATATTTCTTTAATATCAGTATGATTTGCATACTTTCATGGCAATGTTTTGAAATTTAAATTGGAAATCAAATCGACAAGACTTCTTGGTTATGATTCGATAACTACATCAGATATCCTTACAAGGATCGAAGACAGGCCTTGTGGTCTTACCGGGAAAACAAGGATACCAAATTTGGTTTTGGTTATTTTAAATGTTGCAACAGGGTGGTATTATGTGAGCTTGTGCATTTGTACAAGTTTTTCTACTGTTTTTTTATTTTGAGAAGTACTTTGTATGGCATGCAAAATGGAGTTCTAGTGTTAGAAAAAACTTGAAAACTTGCTGATGCTGATCCATTTTGAACCTAACAATAGATATTTTAGTCGTTAATCCAGTTGATCTGAATGGTGATTTTTCATCGGTTATAAAGCGTCCTGGATGCGATTTTGACATAGAAGTGTCTGACATACAACTCGTATACGTCATGACCTCCTCCATTTTATAATTTATGTTCAGCAAAGCTTACGGATAAAGTATTTTCCATTTTTGTTAGATTTGATTTGGTAGATTTGATAACTGGACTAATGACTTTGTTTCTTTTTTATAAATGGATGTCTTTGCTTAGCTTCTAATGAAATTGAACAAAAGTTTTATCTATCTACTCGATATAGTGCACTGTCCTGAATAAAACAAGCATTTTAGTCAAAAACTAAGAAAATAAAATAATACATTTTTCAACATTTAACACACGTATTTAGTTATAATTGAAATTTGGTATCTGAATGACTGCTTTACTGTCCTGTTTGTGAACAATTCATCCTTGCCAAGCCTGCGAAAAGTGTTTGTGATTTATGTTCTTTGATTGTAAAATAGCTCAGTTTCTGCGTCGGAATATTTGATTCTTATCTAACTCGATTCTATGTATTGATATAACGATATATCATAGCCAACTTCGTCCACTTGGAAGTTGGAACCTACGACATTGCGAGTGTTGATTGGATATTGCATGACAAGAAACATGCCTTTTGGGGAAACAATAAGCATGAACCATCTTTTAATTCACTACTGTCGCCATCTGGAGACAATGTATATGTTCCAAGTTCTAGTGATCTTTTTTTAAGATGAAGATACCATTAGCCGTGCCTCCGACCTCACCCTTGCTAAGGACATTTCCCTTGGAAAAAGGTATGACCATGTTCTTGGATATCTTATAAATATCAACTATACTCATGAGTGAAAATTTCTATCTTAATTTAATATCATTGTAACTGATTCATTGTTTTCCATATTTAATAAACCGACTCTGGCCCTTCGATCAAACTATCTTCTCTCCACATGCTCATTTTTAAAACCAATTATATTTAACCATAACAAGAGAGCTTATTACATATTCATGATTATTTTACCCTATCATTATAATCAAACCATAAAGTTGATATAGGTTTAACTAATACATGATTACTTAAGATCAACATAAAAGGAAGACTCAAGGACAGTAACAACACAAATTATAGGTTTAAGCTAGAGGTGCGATGTTGTTGTAAACAAGATGTCTTGCTTTGTGAATTGGAATGAGTCCCACTGTAATGTTTAGTTAGTGGAGAAATTTTGTTCTGCCAAAGGGATTGAGCTGCGAAGTAGGCTTAGAGCAATAAAGCAAGATTTTGCATATTCGTGTTTTTTTTCTTCTTCTTGGAATCATTTCGCTATATTAAGCATTATCCTTTTGAATATAAAAACCTTCATTCCAAACCTTGAATGAATTTTTATTGCTTGAAAGAATTAATATTCATGTGATATGGTTTATAATTACATTCTGTCGAGAAGTAAATCTACATTTTTTTTTTTTATGAATCAAAAGTGAAGGAAGGCATCAAATAACTTGACATCTCAACTAGGTTGGGACCCCAAAGCTACCCCCATCCTCCACCATCATCATGCTCAAAAAATTTATTAAAAAAGGGAAAAACTATACAAGAGGGGGGACTAGACCAAAATCCTAAAAAAAACAGGAAACAAAAAGCCAAAAACAAAGCAAGAGACCTAAGGATAACGGAAAATCCGTACATGTCTCTAACAAAATCATCTCTAATAAACAATGGGGAAGCCTCCCACCAAAAACAACATCCCTGTGACCATGATGCGCAAGCTTATCCGCACAACAATTCCCTTCGGAGAAAATATGAGATGAAAGTGGAAATGTCGCCTTGATTACCATTATGGCACCTATTGCGAAGAGCAAACAGAACTAACGTAGGATTCCAATACTATCTATGAATATTAGAGTAAGGGACCATTGGTTCAGCCACAAACATCAACAACGGCCTATGATTAAAGAAAAAATCTTTCAAGGGAATACGGGAATCCGAATTACCAATACCTTGGATGTTCCAGTAAAGAATCTTCTTTGAGGATTATTTGGAAGATCACCCTTAGACCGGGGAGTTTCTTTTTCTGTTTCTTTGACAAATAAGTAATGAAAGGCGTGTTATCATCATCATTTTGCTAAACCAAAATGTGACGCACCAAATTCAAAGGGCAAAAGTCATTACTCTTTCCCACAACCACTTGTGTTTCCGGGACGGAGGCCGATGAATGAGTGCTACCAATGGAATTGTTTGTCAATGGTGTGGCCATAATTTGTTCCAAGATAGGTCTATTTTGATCATTAACCAACTCAGCGGAATCCCTTGGTGTTCTAACAATCTCATCCGTGACATTTTGTAAGGCAGAATGGAACGAATTTCCTTGTGCCAAGTGCTGCTGTCTGTGCGTGATTTCATGCTTAACAATAGGAGTTTTCTCCATATTCTGGACCTCCAAAACCTGGACAGCTGGGGGATGTTGTGCCGGGATTGCTTCATCTGTTTCCTGCTGTGCAAGTTCGGTCCCCTCTCTATAAGCTTGAGGCTGTTGTACATTCTTTTTCTCTTTGATGCTTATTTAATTACTTGCAAAATGTGGAGCAATATCTAACCTGTAGCACATTCCATACATTTATGTATTAAACATCTGGTGCATTGAATTTTGGGTATGCTGTAGTATTTTTTCAAATTAGTTATTGAAATAAGGTTATGAAAAATATCTTCCTTCACACACCCAATGCTGAGGATCATGACATAGTATATCTTATAGCTGAAGTCACGGAGCAGTTGCAATAACTTTTCCTGGCGAATCCAATGGAGGTCAAGAAATAGATCGAGTCTCATTGAGCTAGACTTTTTGTTAGAGGGGTCACAGCGGCAGAAAATCGTATCGATATCTTGTGTAGAATTGTTAAAACTTGTTTGTTTCAGCAATCACAATAATGAACCAGGTGAAAATTTGCCAATTATAAATAGCTCCATTGATTTCAATGTTATATTAATCTGTTTTCCCATTTGTTGTTGTGATTTTTCATCTAATATTTTGAATAACCAAGAAAATTAACGCTGTTTGGTAAGGTAACCGGATAGTTAACAAAAAGTTAGTAATGTAACCTTGAAATTCTTTAGATAAATGAAATAGTGAATTTGGTCCCATATCAAAAACACTGAATTTACAATTTAGTTTAGTCCTCTAGGAAAAAACAATCTTCTAGTTCTTACAAAAAAATCAAGACAAATTAGTCATTTTCTCAGTATTCTTGCACAACTAGGTTTTTTGACATTGTTGAACTCTGACAAGGCTGATGACGCTCCACTTGTCATGTGGTTGATGTATTTAGTCCAAATTTTGCTCCAATTACATAAATTTTATTTGATCTTTTTTTACTTATATTTTAGAACGGGGAGTAGGATCTATGTAATTTTTTTTACGTTATGTAAATTCAGTATTACATGTCCTCAAAAAAGGAAAAAACAGTATCGGTAGTTTCTTAGGATTGATTCTCCTTACGGGCTTAGAAACATGACAACCATGTTAAGTCTTGCCGGAAAGAATTTTGTCATTGAGTGCATTATTTCGATATAACCTTTGAAAAACAATTATTAAATTACTATTTTCTATTGTCAAACAAAGCACAAGAGTCGTCAAATAAAACACATTTATATGACATAAAATAAGTCATTTATCCAAATTAAGTACTGTAGAACATGAAAGAAAATTTAATGGTCCGAGTTTTATAGACTTCTAAAACTAAACAACAGTAAAATGGATAAACCTAGCATGAAACCGGCTACTCCAGAAGAAAATTATATAATAATTGAGATCCTCAGCTATTAAAACATAAATAACTCTAGCAGTTGATATAGGCGAGTACTTGACGAGCTACTCAAAAGGAGCCGCGTCTGGGCCTGTCTTCGGCAACGCTGACTCTTATTGTCCTACCCTCCAAACTCTGCAATAAAAGCACATATCAGAAAATGATCTAAAAACATACTGTGCAAGTAATCCATAATTCAATTTTAGTGTATTATTTCACCCATTCAACATGAGCCCATAATAATCATATTCCCTTCAATTTCAAGAACATGTCATTATCAATGCATCTAACCACTGATAATTTAGCAATGTACTGAAGTTTATACCTGACCATCAAGAGCAGCAATGGCATCATTCATTTCAGTTTCATCAGACATTGTGACAAAGCCAAAGCCACGTGATCGACCAGTCTCTCTATCATAGACTACTCGAGCACTCACAATCTTGCCATGTTCACTGAAAACTTGCTCGAGCCTACTGTTATCAACTTCCCATGCCAAGTTAGCAACATAAATTCTTAGGACAGGTTCAAAAGTACGAGGTGCACGCTCAGTACGCTCAGGCCGAGATCCTTTAGGAGAAGCCTTGTTAACAACCAATGATCTTCCATTGTAATCCTGTCATAACAAAAATGTATAAGAACCAAAAACACACTATAAAAGCAATTTGAAATAGAACACGCCAATGACGATAATAAAACATGTACTTTGCGGTTTGAGCGTAATAAACATTGACTATTATAAAAGAAAGATGCACAAAACTTAGAAACTTCAATGCACATGCAAAAAAGTTTCCATATAAATAAGAAATCTAACAAGAATAAAATGGCTTTGTTTTAAGTATGTGGTTAAAAATTAAATATTACAATTTAGTCGTATGGACTGGGGTCTCAATGGTATGATGCAACAACATACTTTGTATGAAGCACTGGAATGTCATTATCAAGCCTAAACCACCTCATATAATTTTCCAACTCGGAGATTGCAACTATATAGTATGCGTTCTAAGGGGATTTACTTAACGAGATAAAATGAAAGACACATGAGAAGTATTACAGGTCCAAGAAAGCAAGAAAAATGAATTGTTAATAAGTTCATTTCGTCTATTTGTTCAAGATGGAAAATTCCATATTTCATTCAAGATTTAAAGAACTCAAGATAGGATTAGGAACCAGCACCAAAATTCAAAATGGTTGTCACATTGGTGCTTAGACAACACTATGCAGTACCTACTGTTCATAGTAATGGTGTGTCTAGTGTCCAACATGTGTCGGTGTTCAACAATGCCACATGTTATTCCATTCAATTTTGTCAAATTATTAGTAGTTTCAACATGTCAGTGTTAGTGTCATGTCTCCGTGTTTGTGCTTCATAGCTCAAACGATTAGTCATGCTGAAACTTTGAAAAGTTGAATACTTGTCAAACTAGTATTGACTAGCTTGCATTGCATCTTTTCTTTTCTTTTCCTTTCTTTTCAGTTTCAATTAATAAACTTTGTAGTTTACATTGATATGTAATGCATACCACAATAATTGGACAAACACTCTAATCTAAAAAAACAAAGTGTTATAGAAACATTGACATTTCTACTATAATGTAGAATTTGTGTTATAAACTTCACTTGGACTTACATAGCCGTTAAACTTCTCGACAGCAGACTCGGCTTCTTCAACGGTACTCATAGTTACAAAGCCAAAACCACGACTCAGGTCAGTTTGTCTGTTATAAATAACCTAAAACAAAAAATAACAAGAGCCTTAATTCAATTTGATTTCACCACAAATTCAATTAACAAATTGAAAAGCATGTGTTACCTCAGCAATCTCAACGGTTCCGGCTTGTCCAAAAAGCATGGCCAATTTCTCACTATCAACATCAAAAGGAAAATTTCCAACAAACAATTTTGCGTCCTCCGGTGGTTCAACAAAATAACCTTCAGCAGAATCATCAGCGCCGGTTTCAGTTTCAGCAGCGTCAGCAGTGGGCTCCCAATCGAGACTCAATCCAGCTTCTTCGTCTAGAGAAGTGGTGAGTGTGTCGCCTTCTTGAGCAACGAATAAGGGAGAGGGAGAGATTGAGATTGAGCGGTTGGTTTTGAGGGAGAGATGGAGATTGAGGGATTTGGAGGGAAGGGAAAAGAAGGTAGGTTTGGATTTGGATTGGGATGAGAGGAGGCAGGATTCGGCCATGGTTAGGGATTTGAAGAGTGGAGTGGTGGAAGTGATAGACATGGTGGTGGTGGTGATGACGATGATAGAAGTGTGAAGGAAGAAGGGTTTAGAAGGAGAAAAATGAGGATAAGGGGGTTATATACTATTTCGATGGGTTTTGTGACGAAAATTTCCCAAACAAAATTAATACTCCCTCCGGTTCTATTTATAAGAAAAAAATTTGTCAACAAAAATTGATGTATCTAGTTAATAGCTGTTTTACCCTTCTATAAGAATAAAATTTCCAATAAAATTTATGTGTTCATTATAAAAGAAAAAATTCTTGAATTAAAATTATATAGTTGTATTATCATTGAGTAATGTACTCCAATATGCCACGAAATATTTTCATTTGTCTTTGATGCTGTAGTGTACTGGTTAGCATTATGGGACATGAATGTTGGTGTGTGCGTGGGTTCAACCAACGACACTCATAGTTCTATCCCCTCGTATACTTGTGCATTGATATAGTAAAAAAACAAACTATATGCCACAAATAATAGCTTTCACTTCACTTTTATCTTTGATAGACAACATGTGATCAATGGCCAATAAATAGGATTTGAAAATTTTGGATTCTAAAAAAGTATTCAATAAAGTGAGAAAATCAAAATTTTATATCGTGGTCATTCATAATTTGTTATGCATATGCATATAATATCAATAATTTATGTATTAACTATTGTTATCATTCACTTTGAAGGAGCCGCCAAATCCTACGATAAATAAATATTTCTCCGCTACTTGTTTATAATCTTGGTAATAATTTTCCTTTTTAATACATTTTAAAAAGAATGAATCTTTGAATTTTTTTTTTATTTGGCTCAACCTTTAGAATGACAACGTGTCACATCATTATTGTCAATACAAAAACATGTTGAGTAATTCTGAGCATCAAAATTGAACAAATTCTTTTCCTTTTTGGTACAATGAAAAATTCTTTGTATGCTTACTACAGGAGTTAGGTAATTAGAAAAGAACACTAAACAAGAATCGACTTTGCTTTGGACTTAACACAGCTACCTCAGAATACAAATTCTATGTCCCTTGAGTTGCCTTCACCATCAAGTTTAATGATCACTAATCCATCTTCAGAGTTGTAGGAAAACTCCTCCTCTTTCATATCCACCAAGCAACGTTTCGGCCTAACATTGGAGTACGCTCCAAATCGGCCACATCCTCTACCTTTGATGTTTACTATTGTGCAATTTGCAGCATCCCTTATGCAGGACAACTCTTCTACAGCTCCTCCTGAATTGTACATGTCAAGCAATCCAATTGGTGCAAATTGCACATCATGACCAAATACCTGTTTATACAAATATTTACATTTTATAGCATTATTAGACTTGGTAAATAATCAAAGATGTTTTTTCATAAAATGTACTGTATAACAATGTGACACTAACCCTGATTGGAGATACTGTATATACTTCACATTGAAGAGTCTCCAAGGACACTTCTAGTTTTCCTTTACTCGGTAGCTTGGAAAGCAAGCCTGCAAAATAGTACAGTTTGTAAGCATGTTGGATGTGTGAGGTTCAAAATGGCTTAGACATTACTTAAGCCCTTATACATTTCAGTGCTTATGTATTAAAATAAGTCAAACTGTTCCGTATAAGTTATAAGTTCTTTTCATAAGCTATCCTGAAAAGCTTAAGAAAATAAGATGAAAACAACTTATAGACATATCATAATCTGTTTCCATAAGCTATCTCAAACAGACTTAAAAGTGTTTATATAAGTAGATAAATTTAAATAAGTTAATCCAGACATGCCCTAAGTTTAAACTTCAAACCTGCGTTGAAGGCATATAGTATGCAGTCTCCATTCCAATTTTCACCAGCAACCTCTTCAAGAAACTCAACATCGAGTGGTTTAACTTTTCCTGAAATGGTTAAGTGTGTCGGTGGTGTGGCTTCGGATGGTTTCATTGGCCAGCTTCCTGCTCCTTGGCAATTAAAGACGCCTATCACCCCAGTCAGCTTATTCAAGTTCCAAATTTTCAGCAGACTGTAAAGAATCGATAATAATATCGCTATTCAGTGAGAATGAAAATTGATCAGAAAAATGGCCATTTAGAGACAAATAGTTACAATTTAACTTACCTTTTACCATCCATTACTGGATCTTGAAACAAACAATCTCGAGTAGGACGGCCAGCATAAAGAGCTCTCAATACTGATCCATTAGGCAGTACTAGCTTCTTCAAGATATCAAAATCATGATTGCCAGGCTTATCACTGTAATGCATCAAATTTGATGATTATAAGTTTTTCTTCAATTAATACAATTAAAAAATATTTTTTTGCAGGGAAACAAGTGAGATTAAGAATTCTATCAGATTTGGTGCATTACCTAACATATACTGCACAACCACCTATTGCTCTTGCTGCAGCGTGGAACTCAGCCGTCTTGTGCTTGCTCTACGAAAGAAATATTTCACAGTCAATATGAAGCTACTAGACTCATCAACATTTTCAGACATGAAATGTTTAGAAAAGTAATTATATTACTTGGAACATGTCCCAGTCTGGCACAAATATCTCTCCCAGAAGAAGACTGTTAAAAGCTACCGACGCAACATGTAAGGTTTGAAATGTTGGTTCCCTTGGCATGAAATCCTCAGATGCTCTTGCTGCTGCACTCTTCTTTGAACTAACAATTGAGAGTAATGAAAAAAGGATGACTCGTCAGAAAAAGGAATATGAAGAAAATTTAAGATTCTATTAGCTTAACACTAGTGAGGATGTAAACCTGTAAATTGAATCAGAGTTGTGACACATGCAACAAATGAGGTTATTGTGCTCAAAGTTCCTTGCTATTGATGTCTCTAATGCTTCTTGATGCCGTTTTGTTAATGAAACACGTCCACCGTACCCTGAACCTAATGTTTCTATCAAATTTTGGACATCTACTTTGACTCCATCGACGCCACAGCTAGCAAGATAACTGTGATAGTCATTGTAAAAGTCGTAAAATTTTGATGGATCTATCATTCCCACTCCATATTTTTCCAAGCTGTCCATGGCTATATCTCTAAGGTTCCCTGTGGTACTAGCTGACTGAATTGGATATACAAGCTTCGGATTATATTTTTTCATCGCGTTTGAAGACGGGAGTACTCCTCCCCAATAACCAGCTAAAGCATGCCACATGTAAACGTATCTGCAGAACGAAGAATCATGCTCATTGTCAGTTTTTAAGTTAATGAGAATCATGGGATGGAAGTTCAATAGGCTTCCTATTGGGATTAGATATCTTACTTTACACTCAAATTCTGTTTGATAGAGTGAACAAAATCATGGAGGTTGTTGCAAGAATTGTTGGAGCCTGCACTTCTGAACTTTACATTTTCCTTAATGTCTATTAGCCTTGTTGCAAACCTAATAAATAGTAAAAGATGTCGGCAGAGGACTAAGAAATTGAAGGGAAAAAATGTGATCTCAATTGTAATGAGAGACTTACTGGGTTCCTTCAACTATTGGTTCACCTTCTTTGAAAAATTCATTGTGCGTCTCTTGCCATCCATCATCAACGATGATAAACTTTGGTGTAAAACCTCCACTTGAGAGACTGTAAAATTTAATAGAAAACAAAATCAACATCAAAGTTTTGAAATTTGCAGGCTTATCACATAGGTACAGTTACATGAAAATGCACATTATAGTACTAGTACTACGTACCTTTGAATGCCCTCTTTTATTCCTTGTGGATTTACTTGAGTGTAGAATGCATCCCAAGTGCACCATCCAAACAAATCAAGATGTACAGGAATTTCCTTGTTTTCAAGATGACAGAAAGTTCCTTTGTGTTTCTCTAATATCCTATGTCATTAGAAATGAAAATGGATATGAAATATGTGCTTAACTCTAATAAACCTTGTAAAGAGTAAGAAGATTCTAGAACAAGGAAACATACTTGATAGAATCTTTGATTAGCTCAAATGGATTGTCCCCTGAATTTACAAATACTGCCTCAAGTGATTGAGAAGTTTGAACATAGGCATCTCCTAAAGCATTCAAAAATCAAAGTTCATATCACTAAAATGTTAAATATTTTTCTGTCTTTCTTTTAACACATGAAACAAAGCATGCATTGAAAAAGAAAAATGAACTAACTAACCACTTTCAACGCAGAATTGGAGCTCGTTTAACGCGGTTCCTTGCAAAGTTGCGCGAAACGCTCCATCCAACACAGGCAAGAAGAGAATATAGGAAGTGTTCTCTTCTTCTGTCTCTTCAGAATCAGAAGAAAATTCTGTCTCAAGAGCAGACTCTTCTCTTGCTTCCACTAGAAGCAATTGAGTTTCCATTGGAACATCGCTTGCGGATTTCCCAACACGTGGTATCATCCACCATATTTTGACTCTAAATAAAGATAGCAACCTATATCCCCTGCATAATTTTAAATACACAAAAAAAAAATCAAGTTTCTATAAACAATCTCATTGAATTAGATAATCGATACAGCTGTTTTATGTTGCTTGTTCATGAAAAAGAAATAATATACCAAGGATTTAATTTGTAGACATCATTAGTAAATATTCTATATACAATCATATTCATTAGTAGCTAACTTATCCGCTATCGGCTAGTTTATATAAGAAAAGAGAAGGGATGAGACTCACCGGAGAGTGCCGAGGGTGAAGACATGACGGGAACTAGGAATAGGAGAAGTTGCACCTAAAAAAGCAGAACCTGATGAAACAGGTGAAACAACAATGTTTTGAGGGAC
This sequence comes from Medicago truncatula, assembly GCF_003473485.1. NCBI lineage: Eukaryota > Viridiplantae > Streptophyta > Magnoliopsida > Fabales > Fabaceae > Medicago > Medicago truncatula. The sequence continues at coordinate 37,876,405 of NC_053044.1, forward strand.
ATGTGTGAGAATCACGTTGCCCCTCACCATAAGGCACTCGTCCTTCACTTTAGGTACAACCGAAATAGTCATGTTTGTAGACAATGAATGAACAAAGTTTAGAGAAGTAACACAAAAATGAAGTTGAGAATGTTAAAGGATAGTTGAATTTGTTAGGTAAGTTGATGTATGATGAATTGTATAATTTGAGCTGGGGTGGAAGAAGGTTTCTTAATTTATAGGGAGGTGACAATATTTTACTCTTCATAGATACTACCAACGTTTTTCTTTTTTATTTGTTAAGAATTTTGTGTTGACTCAAAATTTTGTTGGAGCATGCAAGTGGTGGACCAACAACTGGTGATGGTTGTATCATTTGAGGGAAACAGCAAACAGGTATATTGATTAAAGGGTTTTGAAAAGTGTCTAGAATTAGGATAAGGTTACGTTAATCCTTTTCTTTATAATAAAAATACACAAAAATACATGGATATATATCCAAAAGTATATGCTAGAGAATAGTAGCAGGTATTAGAAAGTGAAAAGGAACAAAATCAGGACTAAAATGCTAGAGTAAAGTTGCATTTACATATGCGGTGCCATGTCAAGAATGACTCAGCTTACACAAAATTTTATCATGTTAGGTAGACTTTTCAGCCAATCACATTACTATAGTATTACGTATTCTCACATGTTTCATAAGTTTAGGATATTTATTTGTTTAGAAAAAAGACTTTATAATAATTTTAAGATTTTTTTTTTAAATATTGTTAGTTTAAAAGTACTACAAAATACAAATAGTTATATAAAGAAAAGGTACAAAGAGAAATCAGTAGTTATTGGTGTATTCTTTTCTTTCTTTCTTGTGTGATATACGAAGTGACAAACATCATATAAAATTTACATGCACAATTTCATTGTTTTATGTTTGAACTCGGATAAATGTGTTCGGTCTAACAATATGAACATATACTAAAATATTGGTTGAGTGGTACGTTTTATCTTCTCGTTTAGTTTGCACTTATTGATTCCTGCATCAAATATTGAATAAAATAACAAGTTTAAATGTCGTTTTGACTCAAGTTTCAAAATTACTTGATTTTGGTCCTCAAATTTCATTTGCTCGATTGAAACGTGGGGGAAAAACTAATCAATTGTGAACTTGAGGCCAAAATTACAATTAAGCCAACATGTTTATTTGGTAGGAATTAGATTACCTTTAAATAATTGTGTGTAATTTATCCAACAAGCAATGAAAATTAGCCACATGGATAAATTTGTAAGTGGTGTAAAAGTTAGTTTGTGGCTAATTTACTTGCATACTAATTTTTATTGGTTGTTGGGTAAATTACAAATGATTCTTCGAAATTGGATCCTCTTCTGTCTTATTTGTGCAGTCATCTCCTTCTCTGATCCAATGGTTGATTGACTCATAGTTGAACAAAAAAACAACACCTAAGAGAGAGAAAAGTGAATTAATGGCTTAGATTATGACAAAACAAACAACATAAGAGAAATGGTTGGAGAGAATCCAAATCCCAATTCTTCATAGATAATCTATAAAAAATAAAAAAAACTACATTATTTTACTAAAGTTATTGAATTCCCTTGTTCATTTACAAGACTAAATTTGTAAAAACTACAACTCGGATATTTGTTTAATTATCAGCTGAAACTTAAGTCGCAGTCAACCAATGACTTGTAAAATTTAAGTTTAATAATTGTTCTGACTATATCAAGATCCATCTAAGCAGTATACACTATTCCATTAGCATTCATGTGTATCACCCTTTGCCAAATGATGAAGATAAGACGGTGATCCTTTGATCATGGAAGAAATCTCTCAATGACAGTTTTCCCTCCAAAGCTTCTAAAAGGCTCCACTATATAAGAACCTTGGCACTTAGCAGAAAGGTATGCATCATTCTATACAGCTCTCACTCGTGTCAATCTTCCGCTGACTTGAGCGCCAAAGTGTTTGCTTGTATAACACCTCTCATTGATGACGTCCATAGTTGTCTTCTTTCGCACTTCCACCACTCTAGCAATTGCTTGAGATCCATCTCAAGTCAACAAATGTTTATATATTTTGCGCTTGATTTGTGATGTATACAAGTTAATTATTAACAAATATACCATTCACGTCGAGGGTTTGCGAAGAAACTTCTGGATTTTGGTCAGAGGACTACATTTTCATTGATTTTGAAATAGTAAGGCTATAAACAAAAGAAAACTTCCACTTTAAATGAGCTTCATTCAAGTAGAAACATGAAGTATAAGCTTATCAAACAATTTCATTTTGTATATGTGAAAACCACTACAGCATACCCCACTCTTATAATTTTTTTATCAGATATACTAATTTCAAAGCCAAATGGAAATGCATATAATTAACTAGTATCAACTATGACTATAACTATATAGCTTTCTTTCATTACTTTTGATATATTTTTTCATATAAAGAAAGCCTAGGCATGTGCAAACTGAATCCACTGAGACATGCTTGGAATACCTCCATTCACAACTGTGAACAAGTAATAACCAGAAGGAGCAACAACAGATGATGGTGGAGCTTCCAATACTGCATTCACCCATCCCTCACTACTTCTCACCATTCTCTTGCATCTCAGGTTCAACATCCTCTGATTCATTGAAAAAGAATGAGTAGTAAACGGTGGCGAATAAACGCTAAACTTCACTTCATCACTTGGCCTCCTCCCCAACAAAAACCTCACCCTAAACTCTTTGCCATACCCAATTGCATGATTTTCTATGGTCAAGTTACTTGGCCTCCAAGCATGATACCTTTTTTCCATGTAATGTGGAACAAATGCTTGAAGTCTCAATTCAGTTGGATATGCCACATTGTTAAAGGTGTATCTCCCATGTGGGTTACCACCAGCAACTAATACTCTCCCATCAGGAAGAAGAGTTGCCGATGAATGATACATTCTTGCTATCATTGTTCTCTTAAGGACACTGAACCTTTTCCCTAGTCTTTTATTTGGACTATAAAGATAAGGCTCACGTGAAGCATTTCTAGCATTGTCATATCCTGCACAACCATGTTTAGCACCATTTATAATCAAGATGTTCCCTGTAGGTAGAATCAACATGTCATGTAAGAAACGCGGTTTCGGCATGTAATCCATTTCCCAACTGTGCTTATTCCCAGTGATCACCATTCTCCCACAAGATCTTAAACCTTCAACGAATCTTTGACTTCTAGCAGCTCTGAGTGCTCCTGTAGCTGAACCTCCACATACCATAACTTCAACTTTCTGAAACTTGTCTTTATGGTCTAATGGGAGTAACACTGATGAGCCGGAGCTCGGGTAGTTTCTTGACCCATTTCCTGGAATCCGAGGGAATGTCTTGATTACTTTGTTGCGTCTCAAGTTGAGTAAGATGGAATCGCGGTTGGCGAAAATGAACAAGTTTCCATCTGATGAAAGGTGAGTGAATGGATAAAGGTTGTTCCCTTCAGAGTTTCTGTCATTGGTTTGGTGCAGAAACGGAAGATCAAAAGCTTTTTCATTAGGACTATGTTTTGGAACAAATTCATATGTGAAAACTCCTCTTCCACCAACAAGAACAACTCTGTCATGTTCTGGTAGAATCTGACTAGAAGCATACCACCTTTCATCAGATAAAGATTTCCTTGATTGTATCCAATCACACTGGTGATTATTCCCACAAGGTCTATAGAATCTAACCCTTTTGGCACCTTGATGATAACCTCCTGTTTGTAGAAGTGTTCCATTGCTTAGGAAAGAGCCAGAGGAACACCAAGGATCAGTGTCAAGTCTCAAAGGTCTTATTCTATTGGCACTGATATCATACTCTACTGAATGAGCATAACAAGTTGAATCGGTTAAATCATGCTGGTTTGTTGTACACCTGGTGCCGTTGTTGAAGCGTTTGCGAAGTTTGTAACGAGATTGTCCTGCACCAGTTTGATCAAACATGATGACAGTATTTTTGTAGGTTAAGGCCATATGCATGCCAACTACGCCTGTGTTGTTGAGAAGCAGTTGCCATTGTCCTTCTCTACCTTGGAAGGGTATTTTTTGATTGGCACCATTGCTTAGTCCAACACAAACCAAGAAGAATAGGATAATAATCATGATTTTAGTGTATGACAGGATCATGTTTTTCACTATGAACATGTTTTACTACTTGGATGGTTGTAAGATTCCAAATAGGAGGGTCCTTTTGTAGGACAACATTTTTACTTGGAACCGAGTTAATAGTAGTCATGCACTTGAAAGGGTGCAATCAATTTGGCAAAACTTCAGTTCAGCCAGCTAGCCTCATCATAAAATGTGCTATTAAAATATTCATGGTAATCTTGTTGTGAGATCATATAATAATATTTGAAATTTCTGTGCTGTGAGATCCAATTCAGTCGGGCTCATGCAAGAATGCACTCAGTTTGCAAAACAATATTCATAGTTGCACTATAGACCCCTCATGTTTGCTCAAAAGTTCCTCAATTTAATTTAATTTGGCCTAAAGGTAAATAAAATCAAGTCAGAAAGCATCCCATAACCTGAAATTTGATACCAATTAAATTTTTATAATTTCTCAATTCCCCCTTCGTGTTATAGTTATAGTGTATTTTGAAAGATTTGAACAAGGTGTTAGATTAGAATTTGCTTTTTTGTTTGTTGAGATAATTTGGTATTCTATGACTAAAAACAAAAGAAATTAATGGTATAGTTTTTGAAAGGAAAATTAATGAGATTTTCTAAATTCTTTTATTGATGGTGTGAATTTAAATGACTTAGGAATGGGATATATAATAATTTGAAATGTTTTTCATATATTTATATTTTAAAAAATCATTTAGAACCTCCTTGTCAAAATTGATATCCAAACCACTCAAGAAGATTGAACCAAATTGAAGTTTAGAACAAGACTGGTTGCCTCATAAAATAAGAAAAGCTAATAGATTTTTCTCTTCAAAACCAATCTAATCCAATTCACAAACACTGTAATAGATTCATAAAACATCAAGAAGCGTGGAAAATTATATTGATGGATTTCCACAAAATAAATAGTAGTAGTATATATTAATAAAATGTTGAACTAACACTAATATAAAATGCGCTTAGAGCATGGACTTGAGAATGTAATGCCCAAAATATTTACATCAGGGGAGCTAGTAAAGCAAACCTCCTCCCTGGTAATCAAGAAACTTGCAGAAAACTAGGTTCCATACCTCAACACAAAAAATCATGCACAAGTTTTCAGAGGTATATAATCTAATAAAGTTTTATTCTAGTATTAATGCTACTCCTGCAAATGGGGCATAACTGAAGATCCTGTCCACACTCGCAGCATGTCTGCAAATCAATAAAAAAGACTCACATAATTAATCGACATTCAATCATCTAAAATGTATGCGAGAACAAGTGAAGTGGCTGGTTTCCTAACCTGATGTCCGCACCCAAAGGCCATGTCCTTCGGATTAGTGAGGCAAATGGGACAAAACTGCAGGGATGACAAAACAAAATAGTTAATAGATTTTTAATTTGCATTAAACAAAAATCATTTATGATAAAGTAAACTTTGCAGTGATTTGGTGTCACTTTGATCCACAAACAGACTTCTACATGAGGATCAAGAATGAAAAAAGAGAAGTAGAAATGCTACTGCAATAGTACAATGTAGACAGATAAACCAAAAGCAAGAGAAAACAAAATTGAAGCACCTGATTATCAGACGCAGAACTTGTGTGGGGGTTCGTGGTAACACCGTGTTTCTGAGATGGTGCACTGGGGCGAAAACTGTTTTGACTGGAAGCTTTTGGGGGGTTGAAAGATGGTGCGCCATATTGAGGTGGCGGTAGAGGAATCCTGTGTATATCATTCCTTCTACTACGATTGCTGTTTGAAAATTAAAAAAAAATGTCAACTTAAATGGCTTCATCATGCGCAGATGCTATATTCAAATCCCCAATACAATAAAGCCTACAAAGAAAAGATTCAACATTGTTACCCCAATATACTAAGTTCTAGTGTTGCCTTGTACTGGTCAGGTATTTCCATTAAGGCGGAAAGTGCAAACTCAGCTTCCTTTCTAGACCGATCCATGTTCTTCGACATTATTTCCGTGAAATTCACAAACTGCAGAAGACAAAGCAAATACAGAAAAGAAAAATCAAGTTTAGCCTTTGTTGAAAATATATTATGACCATTGTATTTATTGTATAGGAATATCATATCAAGTAAATAGGGATAGTTTCTCATATATTTCTTTTTGTATTTACTGCCTTGAGCCTATATAAAATCGAGTCATTGACTACTGTATAGTTCCACACGGTTTCACCATATGCCTCTCATTTTCTCTCTAATCCCACAGCATTATTACAAGTGTCAACAGCATATGCTTTGCAGAAACAACAAAACCGACAACTTCTATGAATAGGAGATACATACCTGAAAATTATCAAATGCTCGTGCAGGAATGTTATCGTCAAACTGTTTCATCATGTCCCATGGCCCATCTCCAACTCCGACTAATACGATTGATAGGGGATATTCACTGGCAGTAAACACAATTTTTTGTAACAGAAGTAAGCACATTATTGTAGCAAAGGTAAAGAATAAAGGACCACAGGCAGATAATTACCTAGCTTTCACAATAGCTTCTACAGTTTTCTTTTCTTGTGCACTCAATTGCCCATGATCAACGTCAACACTTCTTGTCACCTGCGAAAAGTTGACAATCTTCAACATCAATCTATTTTTCATACTTATTCTCTAATTGCTAATTGACAGCCAACGACAAGCACAGCCACACCATGACAGAATGCTGTTTAGCTAATGCTATCTCTTAAGTTTCTTGATAGTTCCATACAAAAACTAGGGCTAATTCTTACTTTGATTTCAATGTGATTTAGCAGCCACATTGACCATTTAACTTAAGCCTTCAAAGTAAATATTATTATTATGTAATATGGATAAGTGTTGAGGAATTCGGTATTGAAGGATGGCCTTAATTTCAGCATCAACAATCTCAACCTTTTACCCCTTGAAAGAAAATAAATTCTTCAAAAATATTCATGTACAAGCTACTTAAAACACTTCCATTATTTGATTTCAATACACATTCATTTAAATAACATCAAAAACTCTTTTCCCCACCTGCCCATCTGCTATGATCAATAAAACATGGTATTGGCCTTCACTTTGCTCAACAATGGTGATTGCCATCTCAATGATTGGGGCAAATGATGTAGGTCCTACAATAAATTAGGGACGATAAACAGCATAAGCAAAAGGTTCAAAGAAATACATAAAGAAAGATATGAAGTTTGGCCATGTTCAAATACCTGCAAGCCTTAATTGAGGGACCAATTCCCTATACCGTGACAGCACTTCTTCAAATCCATGACAAAATCTATCCTCAGCATTAAAACTAAAAACTTCCTGGTCATGTGTTGATGCTGCCAATGTAAACCAACACACAATATAACTCAGCCGGATATTAGATTAGATTCTAACGAACAAATGTAATTGACAGCAATGTATCTCATTTACCATCTCCAAATCCAAAACAGGGAATCAAGTTATCCTCATCAAAGGACGACAGTGTTTTCCCGATGATAGATATAGCTTGTTCGTATGGATTTGGTTCATGCCCAATGTCATGCAGGCATCTCCTTTGAAACGACCTTGCACCTAATAATACAAAGGAAAGTCATGCATGTTGACAATGACACAAATAAAAAAAGGAGAAAATAAAGAAGATAACTCGAATGAAGCAAAACCTGTCCATTCATTGCTCTTTGTAAAATCAATACCAACAATGAGATTAGAAGACTCTAGGCCAGCACTCGCTAGAGCCTCAGTTACCTTTCAATATGGAAAAGAAAAATACTTCAGAATGTCACAAAAACAAATGAATATAATCACCAGTGTAGAGCCAAAAGTCGGCACGTTGATCAGACATTTACATCCTCCAAATGCAGAAACACCGTGAAACTAATGGTTGCTCAACATGAAAATTTGGACAAATAGATGATCATGTGTCAAGAGAAATGTATAAAACATGCAGCAAACACTAATAGACTACAGTATATTCAATTCATCACCCTCTTTATAATGATAATGCCAAGATAACAATTAAAAGAATTAAGTACATGATCCAGAAAAGAAAATGTTTCCACAGCTTCTAAAATTCATGCAGTCTTCTTTAAAAGGATTTGAGCAATGAATGGAAATAGCAAGTAGTATGTATTTTTTTTCCGTAACATAACAAGTATGTATAATTAAACTCGAAGCACCAAATAGTTCCGAATGACTCAACACCTGAACACTGTTGTTTGTCAAACTTAAGAGCTTAAAGTCAAAAAAAGGGACCTATTTGAATAATTAGGGATAGTTACCTGATCCAAGCTATTATAATCATCACCTATTTTTGTAAACTTCTTGTCTGACTTCTTGCTTTGTTGAGAAGCATGACCAACACCACCATAGCTTTGAGCTGGAGGTGGAACCCCATAATTATAGCCATGATCTTGAGTTTGTTGTGGCAAATAAGGTGATTGATATTGAGGAAACAAAGGATTTGACCTTGAGGATGAAGAACGTTGCCTAGAGCCCCTACGTTTTGAATGTGATCCACCCATGATTTCTTTATCCTAAGAGAAATTCAATAGCCCAATTCAAGCATTCAAATCAAATCTCTAAGAACTTAACTACATTATGTTCAAGTCACATTCTTGTTGCAAAATAAAATAAACAACTAATTTACTTTACTTACATAAAATTCAGAAAAAGACAAATAAAAAAATAAAAAAAATGCATGTTAATCGACTGACATCACATTGGTTTCATCAATTCAACAACCCAGGCCATTGTTCTTTCTTCTTTAAGAAAAAGAAAATCTTTAACAGAGATAAATGTTAAAACACACATGAATTCATTATCCTACAGAAATTGAGCAGCCCAATTTAAGAATTAAAGTTCACTATAATAAAGTGACATTATTTTGTTAATCCATTGACATTGGTTTGAATTGAAGAACATGGGCCATTGTAATTATTGTTGTTTAACAGAGAAGTACAAAAAAGGAAAGTATTGAATCTTGAAAATACCTTGAAGAAGATGTGTGAATGGAAGTAACAGCAATGGATTTGATAAACGGTGGGTAAAGAAAAGAAGGTTGCTTCCACGAACTTTCTTTCTATCTTTTGTGGTTTTATTCACCCACTTTTTGACCAAGAGTTTAAACAATAGTGTTATCGTACAGTACTAGGTTTATAGTTATAGAGATGAAAATCGAGGACGGAGCCGCATGAAAGTCAAACACAAAAGTTACCACATTGCTAAACCGATTGATTGATTGGATCGTAAATCATTTTTTTACTGCCCAGTTTGTTGTATCATCATTTTATTAAAAATAATATTCATATACATTTTTATATTTGTAGTATAAATTAAATTAGTCTTTGATTTATCATAAACGAGAAACGGTCCTAATATAAAAATGGAAGAAAACAATTTGGTTATTTTTTATGGGGGAGAAAATTGTATCATCAATTCATCACTCTTTTTTATGTGAAAAGGAATTCTACAAGAGAAAAAATATATATTTTTATACAAAATCCATTGGAACACCACTTGTAAATTTACTCATGCTGATAATTTTTTTATTGGATGTTGAATCAATGTATTATTATAGAAAAGTGATAAAATGATTCCATGCCAAGTGTGTTACTCAAAAAGCTTTTGATGAATATAATGTATTACATTATCTATTTTGAAATATAATATATTTTGTTCTCTTATTATAATATATATCTCCATGTTATCGAAAAGTTGCACAAAATCAACTTTTTGAACAAAAAAGCCACTTTTGTTGTTCTAAAAGAGTTGTTACTTTATCTTCTGTTACATTTAAATTTTATGTTAATTTTAAGTAAGATCAGTAGATAATTCAGTGAGTTTATAGTAGCTATATTTGCCAATTTCGTGTCTATTTACCAAGAAATAATAATTAGTAGATAAGAGTAAACATTCCTTAAAAAAAAAAAAAAAAAAAGAGTAACACGCAAAAACCATGTATTCCATCATTTTTTAACGGGTTTAATTTTTTTTTAATGTGTTTGGATGAGGTAATTGGAAAATTTTAAAGAGTTTAAAATTCTAGGCAATTTAAATGATTCAATTAAATTCTTTTCATTTCTCAATACTTTTGTTTGGGTAGAGTAATAAAAAATTTCAATGTCATCATTTTTGGGGAACTTTAATAAATTTTAATTTTTTTTGGCCAAATTTGAAAATTGAAATTAGGTGTCATTTGAGGATCAAAATGCAAAATTTAAAAGATTATAACAGTGAAGAATTTTTAAATTCTTACCTTTTAGGTGTCATTTGAAATTCTCTAAATTTAACTTGAACAAAATACTTCATAAATTCCCATCATTTTGAATCTTCAAATTATCATCCAAAGAATGAAATTTACCTCAAAGTATTTGAATTCCCTTGTAATATTACATTCCCTCAAAAATATTGCCTCATCCAAACACACTAGGCTTAAGTCCTTCCAAAAATTTTCGTTCATGAAATTAGTCCATACTTTTTAATCAATTCATGTGTAACCTTCATATTTTTTAATGAAATTTTTCAGAATTTGGTAGAAAATTATGACAATATTTAAAAAAAATATATATTTTTTAACACAGCATGAATTTAATATGAATTTTTTAGCACCAAAAACATAAAAATTCGTCTTAATTCATGTTTTGTTAAAAAATTCTAATTTTTTTAGGAGAGATTGTCATAATATTATACATTTTCTGGAAAATTTCATTGAAAAATATAAATGTTAGACATGAGTTGAATAATAGGTGGAAAATTTTAAAGGGACCAAAAACCTAAAAAATATTTTAGAAGAACAAAAATCATATATTCTTATTTAACCTTTTTTAATTGGATTGGTTTCATTCTCTTTTTTTTTTATTTAAAAGTTCAATGAACATGAAACAAACCAATTTGTAGTTCACTTTGATTTAATACGAGCACAACATTTTTATTAAGAGCATAGCATCAAAACCACAAAACAAACAAACAATACTTGTTCGGATTATCAAGTTATATTTATCTCTCTTTAAAATTTAGAGAGAAGATCAAAAGAGAGAAAAAATAAAAAAAATCAATAGGGAGAAGATCAAAAGCAAGATAGACACAAATTAAAGAATGGATGAGAAAGATAAAATGAGAGAATTCAATTCGCATTGCACATACTAATTACTATAAGTTTACTAAGACTGTATTTCATTTTTTTATTGTTTAATGAAGGTACAGAGATTTTTATAAATTTTAATTAAATGATTTTATGTTTTGTCAAGTAAATAATTTTACCAATTTTTGCAAATTTATGTAAGTTGAAAATTTAAAGGTATTTTGATGTATTACTTTTGAATTCATTCCATCTTAAAAAAATATGAAGTTGTTTCATAAGCAATTGAATCAACCGATCCAAACTAAGTAGGATATTATTGGTTACTTTTTATTTGATTCTAATTCTAGAAAATATTAAAAACGAACCAATGTAAATTTGGTTGGTTTAGACAATTTTTTTTATTGAAAACCGAATTGTTACACCTACTAATAAAAGTGTGGATAATATATCCAGAAGTCCTAGTTCAACTGGCAAAATGCCGAAATTGTTAGGCCGGATGTCATAACCGGGGTTCGAACCCCGATACCTCCACTTGTGTGTGTGAGTTTATAATGGCTTTGCCATTTCGTCTATCTACCCAAAAAAAGTGTGGATAATATTTTTCTTTTTATTTTTAACTAACTTGTTTTTTTAGGAGGTTAATTAACATATCGAAATGCAGAAATAGGTTAATTTATTCTTTCAACAAGAAAAAAGTTCTCTGAGCTATATACGAAAAAGCCATAACTTATATTGAATTCCTAATACGAGAATGGTGTTAAAACTTGAGTAGGTGTGCAATTTTATGATAATTTTCTGGTTTGGTTGAATACCATGGGCGAAATTGCATGTTTTGGACTTGTCGGTCTATATTGAATTTGATTATTTGATGATGAGTTGTTTGAGTGATTGGTCACGTACGGGATAACTTTTTCATTCATTGATTGATACATTGTTGTGTTATTCCATGTTTGGTTTGCTGCAATGAGATGTGATTTCGGTATATTTGGTTATTATCTTGTAGGATCAAAATTGATTTTGTTTAAATTTTTTAAGCAAAATATAAAATTATTAGAATAAAGAAGGATGATACAAAACATTAAGAACATGGGTCTCACACAATTAGACAACGTAATACAAATCAAACTACACCAAATATGTTAAGTAGTCAATTGAAAGAGATATTGAAAACAACGATCACAACACGGATAATAAAAAGTATCGTTATATTTGAGGGTTACAAGATAGTTTGAAATAATCAAACACTTACCTTGTGAATAGTCCAACAAACTTAACATATGAATGTGAAACCAAACTATAAAAAAATGTGGCACGTAAACTATGAGTTTGAACGACTAGAATGATAGCCTCGTAACGTAAACTCAAGCTCCGATCTTGAAACAAAATACCAAAACAAACCAAAGAAAATATTGAGGCAGAACGAAGCAAACTCGTCGAGCTAGATCTAGAACCAAGGAGAATTTGCACACATACAGGTCAAAGGACACAAACACACACTACGACGACATCGTCGACTGTTTGAAAAAGAACCGACCACCACAACCACCTTAAAACCCATAACGGGAGATGAGGGTGACCTAAGTTGTTTTTGTAACAATTCCAACTCGGATTTCACTGGACGAGCCACTAGCCGTCAACACCCAAGCCACTAGACGACGAAACAGAGGCGGATGATTGGAGAATGCAAAAAGTGATCCTACCCATGCAAATGAGATGGATCGATGGTGTGTCGCAAATAGCTACCCAAATCAAAAAGTACAAAGAAACAATAAAGCAAATCAGAACATTCTAAAGACAACCAAAACGTTCAAATGTTATGAATAATGAACTATATCCTAAAGAAAGATATTTTTCATGTAAGTAAAGTGCCAAAAATCCAGTATGGGCCTCCCTTCATTTATTGGGAAAAGTTAAATTACATGGGATTCTCAATATCAAAGGAACATTTAAAGGTGAATATTTGAAGGGTCATAAGCAAGAAAAGTCATCTAGAATGATCTACATAATATCAACCAGATTGATAAGAAGAAACAAGGTACAAACAGTACAATGATGTGACATTAATATGTGTTTTCAAAAGCCGTCACATTTAAACAATTGTCTTCACAAACTAGTGCACAAGAACACCATGAACGAAGAAAACATCATGGACCAAAGAGAACGATCAAGTCAACATCAACTACTTTCTTCGTTGCTAAAAGAGAATGGCTATAAACTTTGCATGTACCTCAGAGTATGTCTAGCAACTTTTTTGAGTTTAAAACTGATCACCAAGCTTTTCATCATTTATAATTACAGGAAAGTTTGAAAATCAAAGTAAAAGTTCAATCTAAATTGAATAATCAACTTGTTCTAAATAGCTCAAGTCATAAACTCTTCAAACCAACAAGCTACAACTCCCTGCATTATATATGTCCATCACCTATATTATGAGTTTGTTGTAAATGTCAAACACAAGTTGAGAAACCTTTGAAGTTAAAAGTTTCATCTTTAATCATAATCCACTTTTAAGTTCAAATATCACAACCTATTCATCTTTATCATACTCAAACTCTTAACATATTTGTGCGCCACATATTCTGAGTGTGTTCATATCATTATATACTTAAAACATAAATTGAGTGTAAATTAGATCTCAAACACCATCATACTAGTTGTAATTTTCTAAAGTCTATCTTTTATGTTAGATTGATATACATTGTATAAAAATCCTTTATAGGATGAAAAATCATTGTAAAAATCCTTTCCTAGTTGGAAGGTTAGTGCAAAAATCCTATATAGGTTGAAAAGTGGAAGATTGTACTTGATCATAGAGTGATCAACAGAATAATTTGAAGCAGGACGAGAGAGAACGTTCTAGATATACGCGTTATAGTGAAAGTCTCACAGTTGTGAGGACCAAACTAATTTAGATGAGGTGAACTGGTACACTTATGTGCGTGTTCTCTCTAACTTTACCCCTTATTTTGGGCATACGATTCACACCACATTTACACTTAAATATTTTTTTTATTGAAGAACATTTATGTACTAAATGTAAATAGTTATAATTTTATTTTAATGTAAATAATAAGTGAAGAATTCGAAGTTGGTAACAATTGTCTAAATGATAATTTTACTTAAATTTTTGAGAAATATTTTTGACGTCACCCAAGGATTTAAAATTGTAATGAAGTGAGAGATAAGGGTAAGGTATAAGAATAGTTTAGAGAATCTAGATTCGAAAAATTCCTCATCTTGTTTCTTCGTTTCCTATAATCTTATTATTATGGAAGCACTTTCTCTTCCCACAATCAGTGTTACCAATTCGAACAGCAACACCTACATTTCTCTAAGTGCTGCTACTAATTATGCCTCACTCTCTTCCTTACAGCACCGTCCTTCTTCCTCAACCAAACACTTCACTATGGTTGGTATTTCTTCTTTTGTTATTAGTTGCTATATGTGAATAAAAAAATGATATTTGTTGCATTTACTTTGCAGAAGAAGAGTGTTGTTCTTGTAAAAGCTGAGAATGAAGAAGATTTTGAACTGAAGCAAGTCAGGGATATGGCTGCTGCCAGAAAGAGATGGGAAGCTCTGGTTGGTATTTCACCTTTTTAATTCAATTTCATTTCGTATCATGATTGTTTATGTATGCTATAAGAAGATGTGTGACTCTTGTAGTGAACCGTTGTGGTATGGTATGATATATAGAAAATGAAATGCTAGCTAGGGATGATGCATTTCCGGAAATAATTCTTTTTGCATTTTAATTGTTTTCTAAATAATGTACACAATTGTTTACTTCAAGAGTCTATCATCTCTTCGTTAGCAAATCAAATTTTAGAAAATGAAATTAGGCCTAAACTTTAGTTGAATTGAATTTCTTATTCTAGCTATTTGTTTTTGATAGACATTTTTATAGAAAAAATGTTAGTAATTAGTGGCTACGTTACTATCTGGGATCAAACCCGGGACTTCTTGCTTAAAACTCTTTCAATGCCCCTTAACTCCTCAACTGAGCTACCTACCCGGGACTCTTTAATAAACTGAGGATGCTATCTTTTATATGATTTCCCCTTTCATACTGCAGTTTTCATTCACTCTTAGTTCTCAGGATTTTAATGGGGTTTCTGCTTGTTTGTTTTGTAGCTCAGGGATGAAAAAATTAAGGTTCTTACCCCAAGGGAAGCTGGGTATGCAGTACAGCTTTCAAACAAGCCCCTTCTTGATGTTCGCCCCTCAAATGAACACAACAAGGTTTCTCCTTTGATGCAGCTCTTGCTTATGTTTACTTTGGCCAATATATTTACCTTGACCAATATATTAAACTTGCACTTGCACTTATAATTTAGTTATTTACCTTCCCTCAAAAAAAAAAAAAGTTATTTACCTCTAGTAGGAGGGGATAAGGAAAGGAACTTGACATGTTAAACATGTTATTGTTATGGTCAGGCATTTATGAAGTTAATTATCACGAGTAATTGACCTTGGCAGTAACTGTTGAAAGTGTTATATTGACATTTTCTTGTACATTTGATTCTATTAAACTTTCACAATTGTAGCCCTTACTGAAAATTAGTAATTTGCTCTTTTGCTTTCGTTTTTTCAAAAACAATCCACACATTATTGTTGTGATCTTTGAGTGCTCTTCTTGCATTTTTTTGAAGGCATGGGTGAAAGGTTCAACTTGGATTCCAATATTCAATGTCGATGATGGTCTAGATGTTGGAACCATTCCCAGAAAAATCACAAATTTCGCTATGGGTATTAAAAGATTTGTGCTGGCTCTAACATTACTCATGTGCAATGAATCTCTAAATTTCATTGGAAATCTATAACATTTGACTTGATTTTGTGAACAGGAGGTTGGTGGAGTGGCATGCCTACACTCTCTTTTGACAAGTATCATAGACTATCATTACTCTTGTTCTTCTCACTCATTCTCCGTGCACTCCAATTTTACTATTTATTTCTTTACTCTCTTCAACAGCTTGTTCTTACCCAAAGTTGCGGAGAAGTTCCCCAAAGATGCAGAACTAATTGTTGCATGCCAGAAGGGACTGAGGTGAGCTCTGCACAATCAGTAGGTTGCATACTGATTTGAGTTGCTTTTAATTGTAATCTTCCATTTTCTTAAAATGCATTTGATAGTTGGTACAGTACACGGTACAGTACACCACCTTGTGTTTTAAATCACATTTCATTTTTTAAATCTTTGGTTCAATCAAATTATGGTGGGTGATCCATCTAATCATTTAACAAGTGTCTGTCAAACAAACAATGTAAACCTCGTGTTGTTCTGAACCTGATTTTTCGTCAGATCACTAGCTGCTTGTGAACTGCTATATAATGCTGGCTACACCAACCTGTTTTGGGTTCAAGGAGGCTTTGATGCTGCCGAAGAAGAGGCATGTTTTCCCATTTCAATTTTCTGAATTTCTATTGTGCTGTACTCTGATTAAATTTAGGAAAATAAACTAACTTCTCTGGTGAGCTTAATCCTTTTGGTCTGTTGTGGAGCAGGATCTTGTCGTGGAGGGTTCAGCGCCTCTTAAGTTTGCTGGAATTGGTGGTGTTTCGGAATTCCTCGGGTAGCTATCTAATCTCACCTCTAACCTTACTTCTAATGCTACAATATCATGATGAATTTTAATTTGGCTTGTTAGTTTAAGATCTCTCTAATGGATAACATAATATATATTTTTTGAAAGAACATAAATTATTTTGTAATTTATATTGTTTGCAATGTTTTCCATGAATTCATACCACACTAGAACCTTATACTTCTTACAAGTTTAATTGGTTGGTAACACTGATATAAAATCTATGTTCAAAATTACTTTATCATTGTTTGGGGCATGACATAGAGCACAGGCAGAATTTAAAGTTGATGCATGTTGAAGACCCACCGTGATTTTTTTTTTGTATGCTGGTTTCTCTTGATTTTTATAAACAATTTCAATGACAAAAGGGAGGTTTGATGTTAATAACTGTCAATTTCGGAATTGATTTATGGACAGTCTATTGGCATTGATTTATATGTAGTCCTGCCAAAAGATGAAACCACATGCTACTTTACTAATCAATTTTGAGATCGGTTGTCAACTTATCATTATAAGCATACAAGTAACTTAACTACAATTTTTGTTGTGAAGATAGAGTTCTGGAAGATTTCATTGAGAAATGACATAAGAACCATGTGTTATGTATTCATGATAAACGATCATAAGTAAATTCTTGCTGACAATAGTAGCACAAAAATTGTATAAACTAGTTTTCTTGTTAAATCACATAACAAGAAATTTAATATTAAGAGAATATTATACAGATTTGAGGTGTGATTCATCACCTATTTGACGACAACTTTTCTGCATGTAGAAGAATGTTCATAGCTTGTTGGGCATAGTAATTGCATAGACTTAATTGCATTATACATGTATATCCTTTTGCTTACGATATGCAGGCTTCAAATGATACTTGATACAATCTTAAAAATCCGAACAATTTTTAAATTTTGGTAAATTTCTGACTGCAATATTATTTCCAGTTGGACTGATCAACAAAGAGCTGCTGCAGCCAAGGAAGGTTGGGGATACAGATTAGTGTTTTCGGCACGCCTGGTGATTCATCTATTGTATGCTTTAATTTGTGAATTTTAATTTCTCAATTTTGACATCACAAATTTGAATGGTTCTTGCGTAGATTGGAGTATTTTTTGTTGCCGATGCATTATTTATCGGCGCTCAGCAAATTGGACGCTATCTTCAGGAGATTAGGACTCATTGAGATACTATGGTTACATTTGAGTTATTGATTAATCCTGGTGTAGACAATGTTCCTTGATGTGGATGAGAAAATAGAGACAACGAGCTGAGGAACTCAATTTTGAATGCCGACCCTTGTCAGAGGCTTATTGCCCATGGTTTAGTTAGATTTATAAGCACGTGCTTTCTGAAATTTATTTCATAATGGAATCATAAATCCAAGTTTAGATGCGCTGTGGTTCTAGTTTAGGTTTCTTCCATGTGCTATGCACCAATAGTGTTTTTTGGCCAAAGTCTTGTATGTGATAATACTGCTTCGTGAATGTTAATATTTTGGCACATGCATGTATTGTAGACGTTGATATAGTAGATGAATTGTTGATATAGTAGATGATTTCCGAACCGTGATTATATTGTTGCATAACAGAAACCCTCTTACTTCTATATATGTGTATGTTTGTGTGTGATCATATCTGTTTAGAATTTCTTCTCTCCTTGTGAAATTAGGCTGTTTTAGGTTGATGA
Organism: Medicago truncatula; assembly: GCF_003473485.1. Classification (NCBI taxonomy): domain Eukaryota; kingdom Viridiplantae; phylum Streptophyta; class Magnoliopsida; order Fabales; family Fabaceae; genus Medicago; species Medicago truncatula. The sequence goes on from NC_053044.1 coordinate 37,894,854, forward strand.
TCGTTTCTGAAAAGGAGAAGACATTTTGTAAGCCTCTAAGCATCAAAGGATGTATGATGGCATTTCAGTTTTGTTATTTTTGCTACCTTTCCATGATTGTAAAATCAAGATGAAGAAAACAAAATGGTTGTCAAATTGCAGATGCTGCTCAATTCCTTGTTCTTCCTCTGTCCCTTACTCGAGCTGATTGTTGTACATCATAAACAATTTTTGGAAACACATAGACTGCAGGTGTTACTTACTTCTAAAAATAGTTTCTGTTAACTAATTTTCAGAGTCCCTTCCAAAATATTTTGATTTTAATTTCTTTTATGAATCCCTCTGGTTTATGGACGTGACATTGTAAACATTTTTTTTTCTTTCTATTTTCCCGAAGCGCTAAAAATAGCTGAGTTGATAAATGAAAGAAGAAAACACCACACAAACCATGGTCATCCAACTTATATGATGTTTTAATCTTTGACGAGAAAATCAAAACTTGATATTAGTTTACACATATGCATCAATAAAAAGCAAATCCAGAATTCACATGATTTTTCTGTTGTATCATGTTCATGAGTCTTCATAGAACGTATACGGCTTCGCAACAACAAGAAGATTTTCTCTCCTGTGCATTGAGATGCCAAAAACTTCAGTGAGATCCAAGTCTTTTGCTGTAATACAAGGAGGAAGCTCCCAATCAAAGCTATAGAGGAGTTGAGCTAGAGCAAGCTCAACAACTGCAATGGCAAATGTAATAGCCGGACAACCTCTTCTGCCTGCTCCAAAAGGTATGAGCTCAAAATCCTGCCCCTTATAATCAATATTACTTTCTAAAAATCTTTCTGGTTTAAATGCAGTCGGATCCTCCCAACTTTCCGGATTCCTACCAATTGCCCAAGCATTGACAAAAATTCTTGTTTTAGCTGGAATTTTGTACCCTTCTAAGATAATATCTTCCATGGATTCTCTAGGGACTAATACTGGTACTGCAGGGTGCAGCCGAAATATCTCTTTAATTACAGCCTTCATGTACTGCAGTTGATGCAAATCACTCTCTGCAACAACTCTTCTTTCTCGCAGGACGCTACGCACTTCCTTTTGTGCTTTTTCCATTACATGAGGATTCATTAGCAGCTCTGTCACTGCCCAATCAAGGGTAATAAATGTTGTATCAGTTCCAGCAGCAAACATATCCTGCAAAAAAAAAAGGGAGAGAAACAAAGAAGTATTGTCAAAATGTCATTAGTCAATTCAGCAAAGTGAATAATATCTCATGCCTTATCCACTTTCAACACACTGAGAGATAAACCACTACATGGTTATTAAGGCTTCATCACTTACCAGGATTATTGCCTTGATATTATCAATGGTAAGAGGCATCTCGCCCGAGTCATTCTCTTGTACCTCAAGTAAAATATCTACAAGGTCCTTATGCTCCTTTATTTTGTTGCAAGCCTTGTGTTCACTCACTATCTGATCAATGAGTTGATCAAATTTTCTTGAAGTGTCTTGGAGTCTTGCTTTCATACCTGTCAAGCTGTGTATGAAATCGAAAGAAGGAAAAAAATCACCAACGCTGAATCCTCCAAGGAGTTCCTGGTACTCATCAAGCATCTTTTGAAAACCATATTTTTTACTCTCTCCTCCTTCTGTAAAGTCCCTTCCAAATGCTACACGGCAAACAACATTATTTGCATAAAGTCCCAATATCTTGGACAAATTGATAGCTCCTGGATAAGACCCTGCAACCCTTTCAACTAAACTAGCAACTTCTTCTTCTCTAACAACACTGTATGAGTTTACCCTTTTGGCACTTAGAAGCTCAAGTATGCAAATTTTTCTCACATGCCTCCAGTAAGCACTGTAAGGAGCGAAAGCGATGTCTGTACAATTGTAAAAGAGGTACTTAGCTGAAAACAGTTGCGGTCGGCTTGCGAGTGCAAGGTCATGTGTTTTCAACACCTCCTTTGCTAGTCTAGCTGATGAAACAACCACTGTTGGGATTTCTCCAAGTTGTAAGAAAATTATGGGTCCATATTTATCTGCAAGGCCTTGTAAACATATATGGGGCATGGTGCCAAGCTGGTGGAGATTGCCAATGAAAGGTATTGTTGGAGGACCAGGAGGTAGATTGGAACTTCTCTTTCTAGAATTGTTTATGAAAAGTTTCATCAATAGAGCTATGAAAATGAATACACAGAGGAAGAATGGTTTGTAGCTTTCCATGAGCCATTGGAACATAGCCATTTGATAGAATGAGGGAGTGTAGTTTGCAAAGTGCTACAAGATGTGGTGCAGCTATGTTAAGATTTAACCTTATCATACTGTATTTTTTTAGGGGAAAAAAACCTTATCATGTTGCATGGTTCCATGCAAAAGTGTGACCACCTGTAGAGGAAACCAGATTCACTACATTAAAAGAAAATATCTCTTCACTGACCTAGATCAGTCGGCTCACACTCACATTATACTTTCTCCGAATCATCTTTGCATAATATACACAATTAATTTGAGATCAGACGATTAAGATTAATTATTGTGTAACACATTTTTTTAAGAAGATTTTTTTTTTTCTTTGTCAAGCAGCCTAATGGCTAGAATTCATCATTTTCAAGATGAATAAGTGGGGTGTCTGGGGTTCGAACCCCAACCCCTGCATATAATAATGCATGTCCCTGCCAACTGAGTCAAGCTCAAAGGGACTTTTTTAAGAAGTTAAACTAGCTTAATTGTGTAACACATTTAATGCGTGGAATTTGAATTCACATTTAATGCGTGGAATTTGAATTTTCATTAAGATAGTTGCAACCGATAATCACCTTATATTTAGTACCACTATCGTTACTGAAAACGTCCATAGAAGTAATTTGCTTTCTAATACCTTATTTGCAATGGAAAAAAACACATTTTTGCAATGAATATTTGTTCACAAGTATTTTATTTGTGTTGTTTTTGTCAACAGAAATTCCTGTGGTTGTGGTATCTATTGACAATTGTTAGTGTAAAAAGTGTTTACTCAGTCAAATAATCACAACCATTGCTACAATTTTAGAAATAAAAAACGATTTATAACGCTCTAAAACGTCTTTATATGAATCAAAATCTGTTTTGTGCAACAAAAAAAAAGTTGTTTAGGTAAAAAGTTTCATCTAGTTTTATAAATTTGAGGTCGGAACATTGACACCCTAGGTAGGGGTTGAATCTATGGCTGATAAGTCTTTTAGCCCCTTAACCTCGATTGAGAGCTATGGTTCCGATACACCAGAAAACTCTACATTTTTTAAAAATGGAGACAAAATTTAGTTTATAAACAACACTTATACTTTTCAATCCAATGAGTTGTCTTTTCTAAAGGATAAAATTGTGAGGGTTCGCACTAGATTCAAATTTGATAATATCTCAAAAATGCAATGTTTTGGACTCATACTGGAAACAATATATATCATGCATATTTGAACGCAGTCATAAATAGAAGTTGAATATGTTTTTCTTCTTTTGAGAGAACCTTTTACATGTTAATGATATATAAAATGGAAAATAATTGTGCTCTTAAGACAAATTAATGATTCAAAAGTGGAAATAATTTGTTGTAATCAATGCATTTAAATTTAATTGTTTACTTTTAATTAATTAAGTGGACAAATTTAAGAGAATGTTTCTACTTTTGAGTTGTTTAACATGTGCCCTTTGGACACAAGTTAACATGACCCATAACCCCAGCCACAAAAAAAAAAAAAAAAGTTTCTTTTGAAAGTTTCTATGTTGTTGTTGTAAAGTTTCTTCAGGAAATTTCAATGTGTTTAATACACAATTTATAAGAAATTTTTTATCCTTAATTTCAAAACAAGTGCCCTGATAGCATTTCCTTGTAAAATTATGGTTAATTATCTTTGGTTGATAATTAATAAATTAAAATATTTTTATTATATTTGTTAACGAATTACATAATTAACTGCATATTTTAATTTTTGTAAACCGTAAATTTTTTTTATCAAAGTTTCATATCAAAATTTTCCGTTAAAATAACATAATTTTTTCACCAATTATGATTTAAAAGCACACGCAATTATTGATCAAAAAGAAGAAAAAAAGTAGCTCACGTAAACCATGGTTAAAGCAAGGACCATCCTTAACCACACCACATAGTTAACACCACAACCAAATCAACCAATCACAAAGCAACCTACCAAGACACGTGTACGGTCAAATCTTCTCGAAACCGCCTCAATCGTTCTTAGAAAATTAGGGTTCACTGTAACCAACGAAACCTTATCATCGTTATTTCCCCTGAAACTCACCGTTTCGTTCATCGTTCTTACAACAAATTCCTCTGATTTTTCTTCCGTACAATCATGGAGATGGAACGCATGGCTGAATTCTCTCGCAATTACATGGATCGCCCACCGAGAAAGAGAGCGCGATTGGGTTGGGACATCCCTGAAACCCCTAAGGTAACCTAATTTTTCATCCTGAAAATTCAGATCTCGTGTTTTTTAAGGTTGTTTTATGTCTATTGTTGTAGATCTGGTGAATTTTTTGTATATTAAGTTTGTTTGGTTCATGTAACGTTAATCCAGCTAGTACTAACAATTCTGTATATTGTTTGATTGAAATTTTCGTTTTTTTTTGTTAACGTTTTTTCTTTTATAATTTATGATTTGACCTAATTATTTTTAATTATATAATTTTTTTTAAAAATAATGATGTCATTTTGAACGAAAAGTTTTGATAATTTATGTCTGTTCTGATGAAATTGTATGTTTATACGTGTATTTTTTGCATTACTTGCTGACTCTGTAGTATTGCACTTTTGATCGAAGGTGTGTCTGGTGTCCAATACATGTGGGTGTCCAGAATGACATTACATGTGATTACATTGAATTATGTCATTTTCTCGAAGTATTATCGGTGTTGACGTGTCTTGTGTTGTATCTGTGTCGGTGCTTCATAGCTCATGGAAGTTTAATTAATGATTTTTTATTTGTAGGTTTAAATATGTGGTTTTGTTTTTAGTCCTTTTAAGAGTTTTTGTTTAGATTTAGTTGCTGCAAATTCAAAAGTTGTTGCATTTAGTCTCTGACGTCATACATGGCATCGTTAATATTGGGCTGGCATGATTATATTGGGTTACATATGACGTCAGAGACTAAAACTAACAACTTGTGACTTTGCAGATCCGAAACTAAACAAAAAAACTTGCATGATTAAAACCAATACTCTAATTGCAGAGACTAAAATTATATTTTAACCTTATTTTTATTTTCATTACCTTGTCATGATGATTTTAAATGGGGACAAGTACTTAAGTTTAAAAATCATGATGGTGGGATGTGACATTGTTTCTGTTAACTTGTGTTTTAAGTGGTACATGTATGGATGGCTGTGTGTAGGCTCAGGTAGGATTGTTTTGTGGACAAGAGGTTGAGAATATTTCAAGCTATGCTCCTTCAGAACATAATATCACTAGTTCTCTGTTTAAGGGAGTTGCTCGAAATGGTTCTCCCCCATGGCGAGATGACGACAAAGATGGCCATTACATGTTTGAGCTTGGAGATAATTTAACTTCTCGCTGTAATTACACTTTACCATCATTAATTAAAAAGTTTACATTCATACTCAACATGTTTAAAATTAAAATAAAGCTGTCATTTAACTGAAAGTTTCAGCTCATAGATTCCTTAAACTTTCAAACACGGACTTAAGTACTTGTTACACCCTAGGTAATCCTGTTTCAGGTTTAGGAAGCATTTAATATATTAATAATATGTACATGTTTCAAGATGTAGAATCATTTTGAACTTTGGATGTTCTAAAATGGATTTTGGAGTTTTTGTTGGCTTGGCTTATATTGTTTATACCCGATTTTATATGATTACAGATAGAGTCCACGGAAAAATGGGTGAAGGAACATTTGGACAGGTTTTGGAGTGCTGGGACAGAGAAAGGAAGGAGATGGTTGCCATTAAAGTTGTTCGTGCGATAAAGAAGTATCGAGAGGCAGCCATGATTGAAATTGAAATGCTGCAGCAACTTGGGAAACATGATAAAGGTGGCAATCGGTAAGTATGTTGAGCTTTAATTGCTATTTATATTCTAAGACAATGCAACATCTTTTATTCCATTGCGTCGGTTAAATGGGTTTATTCCTTGCAGTTGTGTGCAAATACGGAACTGGTTTGACTATCGTAATCATATCTGTATTGTAAGTATTTGATTGATTTGTGTGGATTGATTTCCCCAATATACCTAATTTGGGGGTTAAGACGTGGGTGAATTCAAATGATTGCAACAGGTGTTTGAGAAACTTGGACCAAGCTTATACGATTTTCTTCGGAAAAACAATTATCGTTCATTTCCCATTGATCTTGTTCGCGAGATTGGAAGACAACTATTGGAATGTGTTGCATGTGTGTAGTTTATTCTTGAACAACTTTTTTGGAACAATTATTGTAGCACTTCATCATATGTGTAACATATCTATCTGTTGTTTATTGTCAATGAAAGGTGGTTTTCTAATGGTGTTTTATTTTTCTAAAAATTGCAGTCATGCATGACTTACACATGATCCATACTGATCTGAAGCCTGAAAACATTCTTCTGGTTTCATCAGAGTATCTTAAAATCCCCGACTACAAGGTACTTTTGTTGTGTATGAACCTGTTTTATTTTCTCATAGGTTTAGTTATTTTAGACATAATCATACTAGGTGAGGCGTGTTCAATGCTGATGTTTAGAGAAAACTTTTATTTTTGTTTGATGCATAAGACTTATCGTTTAAATGTTTCTTAGCTATAGCATCTATGATGGGATGCTAGCTTAAATAAAGTTTCCAAGTGAATTCTTGGTATAATATCTGACATTCATTGTTGGTAATCAACAGAGTTCATCCAGAGCACCGTGCTCCTTTTACAAAAGAGTGCCCAAGTCAAGTGCCATAAAAGTTATTGATTTTGGAAGCACTACTTATGAACGAGAAAACCAGAATTACATTGTATCAACACGTCATTATAGGGCACCTGAAGTTATCCTTGGTATGTATGCAAAATGCTGTTTCTTGTAGTTAATGTTACTCATGATTAATGCTGTATCTTTTTAAATCATGGCGCTATTGATACGCCAGCTAAATAGTTGATTTTTGTAATGGTTTTTTAGGACTTGGGTGGAGCTATCCATGCGATGTTTGGAGTGTGGGTTGTATATTAGTCGAATTATGCACTGTAAGTTTGGCTCTGTATACTTCTGAAAATGTCAGTCAGTTTTTTGTTTTGTTAGTATTGTGTTTAAATTGGCTTGTATGCTTCTACTTCAGGGTGAAGCTCTGTTTCAGACTCACGAAAATTTAGAGCATCTTGCCATGATGGAGAGGGTGCTTGGTCTTTTACCACAGCAGTTGTTGAAGAGAGTTGAGTAAGTAATTTACCGTGGCAAATTTCTATGATTGTCACTGGTTACTTCACACGGAGAAGTATCTCCCCCTTCTTTGAAATAACCAGTGTTTCTTTTTCATGTTATGATTAGCCGACATGCTGAGAAGTATGTCCGAAGGGGGAGATTGGACTGGCCAGAGGGTGCAAATTCCAGGGAGAGTATTAAAGCTGTAATGAAGCTTCCTCGACTGCAGGTTTGTTTTCAAGTTTGGTCATGCAAATGTTAATATTCAGTTCTTCAAAACAGTGATGGTAAATAGTTCATGCTGAGCTTCTCTAACTCCTAATTTTTCTATTATAATTGCAGAACCTTATAATGCAGCATGTTGATCATTCTGCTGGAGATCTTATACATCTTTTACAGGGGCTACTTAGATATGACCCATTTGAAAGAGTTACAGCTAGAGATGCTCTGAGACATCCATTCTTTATGAGAGATCACCTTAGGAGATGATTAGCCATTTTTAGAGGCCTATTGTCTAAGTTGAATCTGTCAAAAGTGCAAATGCGTGTAAGGAGAAGGAAAGCTTGTAAATAAATATTTATATTATCAGCTTGTCTGATAAGTGAAGATGATTATACAACAGCACCTTCCCCTCCAAACCTCTATGACCCAATCCTTATTTATTTTAAAATTTAATGAACATGTATTTTTACAAACGACAGCCGAGTGGAATGTATAGAACAAATGTGGAATGTTTTGAATACATTATCCATAGATACTCAGCTGCATGTATTACCCATGGAAGTTTGAAACCGTATGTATTTCATGTAACTTCCACAATTTTAGTTGCTTTTTAATGGTGTTACCAGAACTAAAAATAGGCCATTAACAGTTAAAATTAAGAACAACAAAGGGATTATTCTTGGAGCAAATCAATTAGATGACAATCTCCTTTAAATTTACTAAATTGATTATATACAAAGGGCAATACCATACCTAGTATAAGTATAAATTATCATACATACACGTGACTTTTAAAGAAAGTCGTTAGTTTGAAAGAGTTGGTGTTTTGCAATATTGCTCCATTGACTAATGAGTTCCTACTAATGAATTTTCAACAATGTCGATATATACACGGACATGATCAAAAGACACCACGTATCTACTCACTCTTATAATGAGGTTTCATCTCCAAGTTCAAATCCAATCATATAAGATGAATAAACAAATGTTAAATATGAATATCTCTGAATAGAGAAATCAAATGTCGAGACCAGTCATTTCTCTGATAGCTGCCCTTAACGACCCATGTCTCTAAAGATTTATGTGGTTTATAGACCACATACATCATTAAATGAATGAATCTAAAAAATAAATTTTGCTTATATTTTGAAACGGAGGGAGTAACAATTATACCCTTCAACAAATTTTCCGATATCAATATTTATTTTTGGTGTCATTCAAAAAGATAATAATTTATATTATTATTGTTATACTATTTGTGTCACTGAAATAAATAAACATGATTTATTTGATTTGTTATACTTTGAAAGTTACAAACATCTATATTTATAATTTTAATTAAAATCAAAATTTTATTATAATAAAAAAAGAAAAACCGTTCATAATTTACAAATATTACCGCAATAAAAAGAGCATAAAGACTAGTGTCCGTCCTTACACTAGTATGATATAAGGTTACGACCAAATTTGAAAAAATATGTAATCAAGAAACACACATTTTCTATGAAAAATCAAACGACTCAAGAAAGCATGGCGTTTCTGCAGCCACCAGTTCTAAAGCAAATGTTGTATGAGAAAATTTCAACACAATACTTAACCATTATCTTCTGCTTCACTAGCCTTGTGTTTGTGCTTAAATTGATAAGAAGAAATAAACAAAATTTGCCTCCTTCACCACCAAAGCTACCAATAATTGGCAATCTTCACCAACTTGGCACACTACCACACCAATCCTTCCATGCACTCCAGCCATTGTTGTTTCATCAGTACAAGTGGCCAAAGAAATATTCAAAAACCATGATGTTGTTTTCTCCAACAAACCGCCGAACACGGCTGCAAATATCATTCTCTATGGATGCACAGACGTCGCTTTAGCACCCTATGGAGAAGAGTGGAGACAGAGAAGGAAGATTTGTGTTGTTGAACTTCTGAGCATGAAAAGGATGCAATCTTTTCAGTCCATAAGAGAAGAAGTAGCAGAAATTGTTAATACTTTAAAGGAAGCATGTGCAAGTAAAGAGTCTTCTATAGTGAATCTGAGCGAGATGCTGATTGCAGCCTCAAATAACATAGTTTCAAGGTGTGTTCTTGGACAAAAGTATGATACACCAGTTGGTAGTGGTAGCTTTGGAGAGTTAGGAAGGAAGATGATGAAACAATTAGCAGCTTTCAGTGTTGGAGATTTCTTTCCTTCATTGGGTTGGATTGACATTCTTACAGGCCAAATATCTGAATTTAAGGCCACTTTCTGTGCATTAGATTCTTTCTTTGATCAGGTGATTGCAGATCACAAGAGAATGAAGAAGAGTGAAGATGGCCAATCAGACAAGAAGGACTTTGTGGAGATACTACTTCAAGTTCAAGATGGTGCAAAGTATGATTTTCCACTCACAAATGATAACATCAAAGCAATCCTAATGGTATGCTTCTTCCTCTATTTTTTTCCTTCCTATTTCTTAGCAGATATCACATCACTCTTAAGAATCTAGGTTGAGCATAATTCGGACCTAATTCCACTTCACAAAATCGGTTTGTAAGTTGAGAGTAAATTTCCTAACTTTTACTTATTACCACTATTTAGGCATATCACTATCAAATTTCGCCTGTTGGATTCAATTTATTTGAGCTTGTGTACTAGCATAAAAACTTGTGTGACTGAGTGAGCTTATGAAAACAATCTATGTCATGCGCATAAGTTGTTTTCAGCTTATTTTCATAAACTCTCCATGATAGTTTATGAAAATAGTTCGTACGGAAACAATTTAACTTAATTTTACCACTTGTCATAAAAATAGTTTACGCATAAATGTGATAAGCGTTTATGCGATAAACACTGAAATGAGTGTTTATTCAAACTAGACATAGTCGCGCACGCCCAACTTAAAACAAGAGCATAAAGAATTTCCATTTTCACAATTTCAGGACATGTTTGCTGGAGGAGGTGATACTTCTTCAACACTTCTCGAGTGGACATTTGCTGAGCTCATGAGGCATAAAAACATCATGAAGAAATCCAAGAAGAAATAAGAAAAGTTGTGGGGTATAAATCAAAAGTGGATGAAAATGATCTGAATCAAATGAACTACATGAAGTGTGTAGTCAAAGAATCTATGAGATTACATCCACCTGCACCTCTTTTGATACCTAGAGAAACTTTATCCGATGTGAGAGTAAAAGGGTTTGATATTCCATCCAAAACAAGAGTGTCTGTGAATGCATGGACAATTCAGAGGGATCCTGAATTTTGGAACAAGCCAGACGAGTTCATTCCTGAAAGATTTGAAGAACAGCCAGAAATTGATTTGCAATACATTCCATTTGGTGCTGGGAGAAGAGGATGTCCTGGAATTTCATTTGGACTTGGTTCTACTGAGCTTTTGCTTGCTAATCTTCTCTATATGCAAGATATAGACATGAGTGAGATTCATGGGCTCACTGTTAGCAAGAAAGTACCACTTCATCTTGAACCTACACTACACTCATTCCATGAATGATGTTTCACCTTTATTTTCCTATATTCTTTTAAGAACACTATTGTCTTTTTTCTTTTTTCCTTTTTGGTAGATTGCATAGCTTATATCTGGTATGGTAATTTAGTAAAATAGAAGAGTAAAGTGCAGAAATTATACTTCCTGCTAGCTAGTTTGATAGTGTACTCTATGGAGGTCAATCTCTCCCGTTGTATACGTGCAAAGAAAATCAAATTAAATAATTAAATACTCGATTAGGAATTTTATTTCAAGTCTTGGTCATATTAGTCTTCCCTATTTGAATCGTGCTATGATCTCTTGGTTTTGCCATTGGATTTGTGTTTTGTCCTTGTAGAAAGATATACTCGATAGATACTTTGTTAGAGAGATATTAAAATATTTTATCAAGAAATATTCTTTGTTGAAACTATATTGTCTGACAAAAACAGTGTTTATACATTTAGAAAAACTGTAAAAATGAAACATGTTACCGCGTGTATATGCAGATATTTGAGAAATCTGCCGAAACACCGATTTAAAACTGCACTTCTACATCTTATTCTCCTTTTTCTTGTAGAGTGTATCACATTATTCTGATTTAAAAAGGGCACATACTCCATTGCCAATTCTAATCCTTTTCAAATATGCCGCTCTATTTGGTATTATATGGGTCTGAATCTCATCAGAAGAATTGCGCCACCAACTGCCACCTAAATGCAACACGTATATCCCTTTTTTCTGTAGATTCTTATGGTACGAGGTTAATTTCTCAGTATTTATACACACATGCATAACGAACCAACATCATATACATCAAAGAAAATACATAAACATAAGTATTTTGTATCAATCAACATGTTGGAAGGAAGAATGTTTCAAAATCTACCATATTCATTTCTAAAAAAAGTACCACACGATCTAAATGCCACCCTTTTCACGTTTCTTTCGTTCTTCATCAGCATGTTGCTGGTGTTCAAGTTCAAAGTTAGAAGAAACAAATTAAATCTACCTCCATCCCCACCTAGATTGCCAATAATTGGCAACTACCTTCAACTAGGAACACTCCCTCATCGATCTTTTCAATCCCTCTCACAAAAGTATGGTCCTCTAATCATGTTGCACCTTGGTCAGCTTCCTGTGTTGGTGGTTTCCTCAGTACATATGGCTAAGGAAGTTATGCAAACACATGACACTGTTTTTGCGAGCCGACCATGCATGACATCAACAAAAAACTTACTCTATGGATGTAAGGACATTGCGTTTGCATCTTATGGTGATACATGGAGACAGAAGAGGAAACTGTGTGTGATTGAATTGTTGAGTCAGAAAAGGGTGCAATCAATACAGTTTATTAGAGAAGAGGAAGCTGCATCATTGGTTGATAAGATACGTAAAGCTATGAGTTTGAGTAATGGTTGTTACGGTGTGAACCTTGGCGAGATGTTGCTAGAAACTGCAAACAACATAATCTGTAGGTGTATATTTGGAAGGAAGTATGATGGTGATGGTTGCAGATTTGGAGAACTTGGCAGGAGGATAATGGCTCAAGTTTTAGATCTTAGTATAGGAGATTTGTTTCCTTTGTTGGGTTGGGTTGATGTTCTCACTGGCCAAATTAAAAATTTTAAGGCCACTTTTGAAGAAATGAATGATTTCTTTGATAGTGTAATTGTCGAGCATAAGATGGCTACGAGGGACCCCAACAAGAAAGATTTCCTCGACATTCTCCTTCAACTTCAGGATGATGGTCGTTCAGAGTTAGACCTCACACAGAATGACTTAAAAGCACTGTTAATGGTTTTTCTTCTATCCCTTTCTCATCATAGAAAAATAAATCCAGTGACAATTTATATCCAAATATTTGCAACCGCGATTATGACTATTTTATGTTTCCATAATTTCAGGACATGTTTTTAGCAGGAAGTGACACAACTTCAACTACAGTAGAATGGGCTATGGCAGAGCTTGTAAAAAATCCAGCCATAATGAAGAAAGCACAGGAGGAGGTAAGGAGAATTGTAGGGAATAAATCAAAAATAGAGGATAGTGATGTCAATCAAATGGAGTACATGATATGTGTAATTAAAGAAACTTTGAGGATGCATCCAGCTGCTCCTCTTTTGGCTCCTAGAAAAACAACATCTAGTGTTAAACTCGGTGGGTATGATATTCCTGATAAAACAATGGTATATGTCAACACATGGGCAATCCATAGGGACCCTGAATTTTGGGAAATGCCAGAAGAGTTTCTACCTGAGAGATTTGAAAACAACAAAGTTGATTTCAATGGTCAAAACTTTCAATTTATCCCGTTCGGTTCTGGGAGAAGAAAATGCCCTGGTATGGCGTTTGGGCTTGCTTCCACCGAGTATATGCTTGCTAATCTTTTGTATTGGTTTGATTGGAAGCTAGCTCCAAATGGCGAATCTCTTCAAGACATAGACATGACTGAGAAATTTGGGATCACAGTCAACAAGAAAGTTCCTCTGTGTCTCCAACCAATAGCATACAATAATTTCGAAGAATAATTACACATTTCTTTTTGTACTTGTTTCTTTATAATAAAAAATAGGAGAGAAAATAAAGGCGCTCATCTTTGCTTATTTTGATTTTTGCTTTATGCAAACTTGTAGTGAACAAGTTTTATGCAAATAAATTTCAAAAAAGTGGTTGGTGACTTACACAGTCAAGCAAGCAAGTTGGGCTGTCTCAAGCTTCTTCTCTCTTCTCTGCTTTCTTTCTCCATTAAATCGGATTTTATGCAATTCTGTCTTTCTTGGAACCTGTTGTAAAACACAACTTGCATGGCAAATTTGACTTGGGAGCAACAAGTCTTTAAGGAATAATGGGAAGTAAATTTGTCTTACAAAAACAAAAATATGATGTGGTTTTTTCAAATTTTAATTAGACTGGGAAGGGGAGGCTTGATTACAACCCATGACAATGACAACTATGTAGCCTATAACTTTCTATACTTATTCTGTCAAAAAAAAAAACTTATCATCAACCTATATCTTGCTATCAAAATTGGAAGGAGAAACCATCTTCAGGCTTGCCTTCATGTATATCAACAGACTGATAAAGTTGTTCTCATATGTGCCATTCGCCAATGATAATCCAAGAGTCATGGCATTTCAGATAAGTTTCCATGTTTGTAAGTGTTCTTCAGGCCCATGTTTGTAAGTGTTCTTCGGGCACATGCGTAGGACTCCTTGGGCAGCAAAGCTTACTAACTCAAGAACTCAATATCTGACCTCCTAAACTAATCTGCATGAAGGTGGTGCTTCCTCCTTCGGCAGCGATTGATATACCAAGTGGCATGTTTCTGTAGGCCCATGCCCATGAGAACCTTGAGGCTTGTGAGCATAACATAGGTCATTGCTAAAAAAAGCATAATCCAGAAAATTCTCCATGGAAGAGGATTTTGAGGAAGGTTTGCACCATATACTGGGGTTAGCACTCGAATAACCTAAGAACAAGTAATAAAAGGAAAAAGAATATACAGACATTAAATCAGATGCCAAAAAACCAGAAAAATTAAATGAGCATATGAAACTCATTAATGCTTACCACACACGCGGGAGCAAGGGGGACAAAGGTTAGGTTTTTCTTGACACCTTCGGTTTGCAAATTTAGAGTCTGCATAAAGTGAAACTTCAAGGTTAGGTTCATATTCTTAACACAGTGAAAATTCAAAATACAGTGAAAATTCTAGTCATGATATAAAGACCCAGAATTCTAGTCAAACCAACAGCACCTTTCTCAGGTGTCCACTAAATGCCATATTTTTGTTTTGAGACTACACATGTGGGAACTAAAGCGTAATATTCCAAATAAAAAAAATTGCTACATAGTAACAGAAATTCATTTTTTAACATTATGGAAATAAACTATATGGGCGGGGGATGACTCAAAATAAAGTCAAACACAAAGAGACTTGAATGAATTAAGAAAAAAGGACATTTTATCAAATATAAAAAGCTGGTCAATGAAGATTATTGTGGCAAATAATTCCAAAAGGCATTTGAAATAGATTTGTGGAAGATCTTGGTACATTCAGGTGTGTTGCTCAAAAACCCCAAAAGGTTATCAGCTCAGCTCTAAGTAGCAATTTGAATGAAGATACCACATTTTCCTATCAAGTGGTTCCAGCTGTCTATACCTTTCAAAACAACTAATCATACTGCATTCATAATATCTACATAAATCAAATGAAATACCTGTTTACACAGGTCTTCAAGAAACTCAGAATATGCAATGGGCTTAATGTCATTGAATTTAGCAATGAACGAATGCTTGATAATATCAATAACCATTTCACATACATACACCAAGAGAATATTCTGCACCAAATAAAATATATGTCAGGAGCAAGACTAGGGCAAGAAGAGAAATTGATTCAATGTAACAAACTAAACTTCAATAAATTGTAGGAGCTAAAATATTTCCAAATCTTACAGTAAGAAAGCTTTCAAACCAGGGGCCTTCTGCCTCAAGAATATTCTGAGCCAAAACGAATAAGATAAATGCTGAAATGTGAAACCTCTCAACAGAATCTGCTTGCCACCAAAAGAAATTGGAGAAAATAAAAAAAATGAACAAGTTATTACGAGACAAAATAAAAAACAAAACTTATATTAAATGACAAACACAGAAAAAATATCCTATTAAAACACTTGGTCATTTAGCCCATTTCAACAAAAAAATTGAATTTGTGTGTGTGAATTTAATATTAGAAGCACTTTCACTGAACAAAGAAGTCTACACCATCAGAATGTTTGCAAGTAATCTAAAATGCCATTCATTTCATTTGTCTCTTCCTCGACATAAGGAAGACAAATAAACTCTGCATAAGCATGTTTGGTACGACGGAAAGGCAAACTCAATTTGAATTTTTGGTTATGTGAAAGACAATCCCAATCCTCAAGTGGCTGGGTGTAAATTAATGCTTTTCCTTATTAATCCTCATTATTTATAGTAATTCCATGACTGATGGACATAAAAATTATATAGAATGAAATGCAATAACATTCCCAAGTGTCCATATATTGGAATAAAACTGTCAAATAAAAAGGGCAGCCATGTGCACTAAAGCTCCCACATACGCAAGGTCCGGGAAGGGGTCCCACCATTTTGGTGTATGGTACGCAGCCTTACCCTGTTTTTTACACAAGAGGCTGTTTCCAGGACTTGAACCCGTGACCTTTCAGTCACGTGACAACAACTTTACTGTTGCGCCAAGGCCCCCCTTTATTGGAACAAAACTGTCATTCCATTAAAAGACTTTGCACTCCCTTTCTGATTCTGCAAAAGTATACTTCGTTTCAAACATGAATTATACAATGAAAATAAAAGGAGTCAAACAACTTAAAGCAAAAAAAATTCCTGATACTAAAAGGCACAGGAGCGAAGGTGCCAAAGAAGGCAAAAGCAAAGTCCAGGCACTACTCATTAGACTCAAATAACAGGATTCAAAAGAAAAACACGCAAGTTTGGTGTACAAACATGAAAGTAACTTCACTTCGCCGGTATCAAATAGTAATATGAATGAGGCCGTAACAAATCACAGAAGCTGTTTTCCATGTTTGAAAGTATTAAGCTGAAATCAAAGAACACAAACTATAGTAAGAAAAATAACTTACCAAAGTAAACCAAACTTTGAACATTATCCTTGCTGTATCGTTTAAACACGTTGCTTTTAATCTCAGCAAAATTATTTGACACCAGCAAAGCTAACAATGCATTGTTGTGGGCAACAATACATGTTGATAAAGTGATTGCCTGAGCTAATAAGATAAAAGAATGAACAAGTAAGACTGGTTAAGGAACCAAATCACTGACCCTGGAGTTCTTCTGTTTTTACATAAGAAAATAGTTATCCAAACAACTGGGGAGAAAAATCATCCCAATGGGAAAGGATATTTGAAGCTACCACAGCTAAAGCTTGGTCACAAACAAATCTCCAAAGCCAGAATCTCATATTTTCTGGGGGGCAACTTGCAAGTCCTTCAGCAGAATGAAATGATGTTTGCAACACATCCCCATTAAAACTTTGACATAATTTATCAAATATCTGCAAGCGTTTCAATTATCAGCTACAAGCATACAATATAAGTCTCATTATGGATATTATGGGATATTATGATTGTTGAGACCTATGAAATTAACAGAAAGTGGGTAACCAAAGTAAAATCTCTAGCTGCATAGATTACAATTTCAGTACTTGTGAACTGAACTGTTTAAACACCAAAAGGCCACTGAATACACATATGGATGTTACAGAAAACTACCTCAAGATTATTTATATCATCCATTAATCCCACTCATGGAGTTAAATTACCCTTCGGGTTTGGGTTTGTCTCAAATCCTAAGGCAATACGAATCAGCCTTTTCTTTCTGCCACTAATTCAGGTTTACTACTTTATAGTTTATATGATCAAAACTGACAAGGCTACGGCATAAAATGGGTGGGATGACAAACTAAACAAGCAGGAGATGTATATTGTTACTAATAATGATTTTCGGATACAGCAAATTTTGATCTTATCAAATGTCAGAGTTTCATGATTTATATGTAAATTTAAAATTTGGTTGCATACACTGGCAAAACCCCTTTGTCACTCGAAGATCTTGCTGACATAAACTCAATAACATTAATATACATTGTGGATTTGTGGTTAAATTTTGCAATGTGGAGAACTAATAATCCCATAATTAGGGTTGGGAAGAGGTCAGGCCGGCCTACAGGGGCCTATGGCCTGGCCTGTTTATTAAAAAGGCTAGGCTTAGGCTTTTTAAAAAGCCTATTTAAGTAAATAGGCCAGGCTTAGGCTATCAAAAAAAGCCTATGAAGCCTAATGGGCCGGCCTTTTTATGCATGTTAGGCTTCATAGTGGACTTTTTAAATAGGCTTTAAAACTTTATAGTGAAATAGGCTTTTAAGGCCTTATAGTAGTGATAGACAAGTCTTACACTGAAATAGGCTTTGAGGCTTATTAAGCCTATTTAAAAGTAGATAAAATGGAATGTTTAATGACTTTAATAGTAAGTAGGCCTGTAAATAGGCTTTCAGGCCAGGCCAGACTTTTAAATAGGCCAGGCCAGGCCAAAAAAATAGGCCTGTGAAAGGCCATAGGCCAGGCTCAGGCCTGCATATTTTTTCGTAGGCCAGGCTCGGGCCTATCAAAGCCTGGCCTGGCCTATTCCCAACCCTACCCATAATCAAGATTAACAAATTAATCGATGCTCACCTCTAAAACATTGTAGACCACATATAATTTTATCGTTCCTTGACCACGGATCATATGATATATTAAGCTGATATCTGAGGAAGCAAGTATGAAAGAGGGAATAGAACAGAATTAGTATAACATGGAACCCGGTCAATACTAAAAAGAATGATATAACATATAATCGGAGGAGTAGAGAATCACTGTACCTGTTCTCTGCAAAAGAATAACTCCAAAGCTCATAATAATAAAACAACCCAAATCTGACAATTCCATTGTAGAGAGCCTCTTGAACTGTCTGTCACAAGCATGATTAGGTCATATATATTGTAACACAGAAAACCATGATAGACTATCACAAATTTTAGTAACAGAATACTAACTGGACAGGTTAAGGGAATATACAAATCAAAGCATGAGAACATGTATTAATGAGAGACTTATCAGATAAAAGAGAATCATTAACTAACTCGGTCTGTATATAAATTAATAGCTATTTTTTTTTTTTTGGGAGAGAGTTAACAGCTAAATCTGTATCATATAGATTGAACTAACAGCCTAATTTGTGACGGCATGTTCAAGAAAAACCACTTTGTTACATCGTTGCAAGATTTACCATGATATCTAAAGCACTAGTAAGATTGTACTCGATGAACACATCTTAAATGCAAGTCTAAATTAAAGAAACTGATGCTGTGAGATTCATGTATAACCTAAATCCTCATATTATGCCCAACTAGCATTTTAGTACAAGGAAAGAAAAGTTAAGAAAGGAGAAAACCTTGTCTTTAGAAGCCTCCAAATGGTCATCAAGATCCTCGTTGGCATAATAGTTAATAATGAAAGAAATGAATCGAAGCAGACAAAGAAGCCAACATCTATAAGCTGCAATTGCATTTCAACTTTAAGATACCAAAATACAGAATGTCTTGATAGAAATATGAAAATATAAGTTAGCTATTATGCATTAAGTGGAAGGTTTGCGTTTTACTTCTTTTCCCTTAAACATCTGATTCTGAATTTATTTTGATTATTGTGGAGGAAAAGTACAGGAAACTAAACAAAGAGAAGATGTCCATAGATGATATAACAGGAATATAACCAGAAATGATTTATATTTATTTTTCCTTTTATTTGAGAAAAAGAAATGTACCAATTCACATCTCCATGGCAAGCGGAAGATAGTATCGTAAACTTTCTCTCGTTCAATTTCATTGCCGAGAGTAGTTGTGCTTCGTAAAGAATTTCCGTTGTACATTTCCTCCAAGAAATATGCTACAGGAGACTTATCTACTTTGAACACATCTGACATCAAAACATACCACAAATTTAATTGAGCCAAAATGCACGCACGACATGAGTAAAATTAAATGACAAGATAAGAGAATTGAGCAATAAAAATTGCTTCGCATAAAGAAATCACATAGACAATTTTACTAGTGTTGATTTATAAATGAGCTGCTGGAACATAATCAGAAAACAAGAAAAGGATTTTATCCATATCAAAACCGCCCATTGCATTGCCATTCCAGCCATACTTTCATTTTCGACCAAGCCTGTGTGTAATTTTGTAATACTATCGTTGGATTACCAACTACTAAGCATATGCATTATAAAAACGTATGCAAAGCTAGAATTATAGTAGCTTGTTGGAAGCAGGCATGAACTAGAACACCAAAAGAAAAAACAGACATGCAAACTACGAAGAATTTGGATTCAGTATGAACTTAAACATAATTGAAGTGGCATTGCAAATAACAATCAGTTTAATCACGTACCGAATTATAGGTTGAAATTTCCTAACATAAGATAATTTCCGATTAATAGTTAGTTAGTTACTGACAAGTACTGACAATGTTGCATGCAAAGCAGAGCAAAGAGAATTGAGTACTCACAATTAGGATCTTCTTCCATAATCCGCTTCCAATCCACAGATTCAATGGTTTCCGCTTTCGTAAGAACACTCCTTTCCCTTTCCGACTCGATTTTGGTAGGTTTCTCCATGGGACTCATTTGCTTGACACAATCCTCCTTCTCCTTTCCAATACTATTGTCATCACCAATCAGCGAAGCAACTAAATCCTCAGAACTTCCACCATTGACATTCCTCTGCCTCAATTCACCGAAATTAAACCCTTCCACAGAACAACGAACATTCGTCGGAAACGTAGAACAGACACTCGGTTCACTCAATTCCTCACACACAACGCTTCCTCCTGTACCGGAGTATCTCATCGCATCAAGCTCGAAACCGAAACCGTTACCGTTACATACTATTCCGTTTTGGATCGGCGATTTAGTTTCCCGGTGTGGATCAACGGAATTGGCGACGGGATCGAGAAGCTTCTTTTTTCTTCTATGTTTACGCTTTTTGCGATCGGGATCGGATTTGGAACGGTGGAGGAGAGATTCTTGTTCTTCGAATGATGGAGTGCGGCGGAGAACCTCGAAGGAGAGTTTTGTGTTACCGGTTCTCAACGCCATGGGCAATGGGAAATTGAGAAAGTAGTGAAGAATTGAATTATTATTGGTGATTGCTTCGTCTTATTAGATTGTGTGACGAGAAAGGGAACGAGTCCAGCTATCATTCGCGCTCTCCCATCCTACTGTTTTTTTCCCCGACATCACTTATCACTATCACTGTTATTTATGCATGTAGTACTTTTTTCTTTCTTTCACGGTGAACTATTTTATCATTTTAAAAACAAAACAAAAAATAGAATTTCGCATTAATTAAAATAAAATAAGTTAAGGTTAATAATAAAGTTGAACTAGTATTTGTGATTTTATCACCATGCTAATTTTCTTATTTTCTATAATCCAGGAAAGTAAAATTATAAAAAATTAATATTAATTTCATTTTTATTTGAAGGGTAGTTTTGTCATTTAAGATAAGTCTGGTTTAAAAGTCGAATTATTCTACCCAAAAATCAAATTTGAGTTTTTTTTTTCTTTCTTTCAAACGATTAGTCATATGATGAATCTTATTAACCACTTGAGTTGAGCTCAATCATTTAATCAAATCATTCTTTTTTTTTGGTTGAACACATAAGTGAATAATATGTATGTGTCTTTACTAACATTTTCAAAACCGTGATGCATGTTATGGCCCCTTGAGTTATTGAACCCAACTCACCTATTTTTTATTATTTAAAAATTAAAAATAAAGCACATGTAAATGAGTTACAAAATTGAAACGAAAAAATCGAAGTGTATGGTTGAATAGCTCGATTGATAAGTGTTTTGGAGGGGAGTGAGTATTTTCATTTTTATGTGTTTTGTTAAAAAATTTAAGAAAAAGGAGGGAGGAAGAAGGTAATAATTTTATTACATTGACAAAACTACCCTCCATTTTATATTAAAATCCAAAATCATCCTCATTAAATTTTAAGTTATTCAAGTATGAGAAAAACTAACATATGATAATTAACATGTAACATTTCCTCTTCAAAAAATTAACATGTAAATCTTTTTTTTTGAGAGATAACATGTAACATTTGATTTTTTCTTTTAAAGAACATGTAACATTTGATAGTTACAATTAATTAAAAGATAAGTGTTTTTTGAACAACTTAAATATAAAAAGAAATATGAGTGAAGACACAAAAAACAAACCAATAGAGAGAATAGTAAAAATATAAAGTGAATATTTGATAAAAAGTTGCAACCAATAAAATCAGCTAGCACGAGTGGTGTACGAGGAGACGGAATGAATCCAATCAATTAAAGTCTTAAACTAACTTTCTTCTGATAATCATGATCGTGTTAAATTAGCGTTGGAGTGGGTAACAATAACATGTATGTATGTATGGCAGGAGAAGACTCGGGTTTTAAAGAATAGGTTAGACGGCTCTGAATGAATCAAATCAAGTTCTCCTTACTTAACAAACAACCCCCCAATCCCTCACTCATTCCCGTTTGTTTCATAATCATCAATACTCCTAACTCACTCACACCGGTATGTCTTTCTATGCTTCTCTTTTCCCTATTCTCAAACCAATTTTTCTGTTCCTTTTTCAATTCACTTGTCTCTACTCTAATCAGATTATAGCTTGAAATTCAATAACTCAATCTTCAGCTCATTATTTTCTCCTACCTAGCTCAAAATTGTACTTCAAACAGTTACACTTCAACTGTTCTAAATTGTGACTCTCAATGATGGATGATTCTATATCGTCGTGTTTTTTGCGTTGTTTTAGACCTTTGGTTTAGATAGCTCAGTGTTGTTAAATAGCATAGCAAAAATTGAACTAATCCCTATTATTCCTCAATATACTATTTAGATCATAAGACAGTCGCTTAGAAAACAAGATTGTTACAATTTAGAACAGTTGAAGTGTAACTGTTACAATTCCCTTGAAGTATAATTTTATCAAACTACTATTTTCTGCAATCTACGGTATATAACACTGAGATAGCTCGCTCAGTTATGGGATGTATACAAGAAATATAATTTATTCTTTTTAATTAAACCTCTGTCTGTGTGTGCTAATGATACCATTGATACGTAGATAAAACAAAATTTATGATGACATACGACGTATAATCCAAGGTAAAGATTTATCAACCATTGTTTAATGGTGATTTCTTTATCTTTAAATTGAACAACATATCTATGTTTTCATCATCTTAGTCTTTCACCGTTGCTCTTCATCCATCTTCCCCAGAACACATAGTAAGCTCCTAAATTCACCCCCAACCCCCCTAAGTAATGTCTTACTTGCAGCCATACAGGAAAAGTATTTTAAAAAACAAGTGCTGTCCTTAACAGGTTCATCCCCTCACCCCCCAAAAAATATCCTTATTCTTAATTTCACTAATTACCAATGTTATGTTTATTAATTCTTAAAAACTTATTCTGTAGTATATCAAAGTTATATCTGTTACCTATGTTTAAATTTTATTTGTACAAATTGGAAAAACATGCGGAACCGGAATGGAAATTACATTTGGCTAACTCAGATCAATGGACTTATGTTATCCCCAAGTAGGCTCTTATGCAGTAAAGGGAAACTACTTTCTGATAAGAAAATGCTAGATAGTTCAAATAGAAGCCAAGTTAGCTACCCTATAGTTAGTTTGTTCAGTGTATAATTTGTTTCTTAATCTGTAACCATCTCTGGATGTTTGCTTAGAGGTTGAGAATGAATTGATTGGTTCCTGTTAGTTTTTTTTTAGACTGGGCCTGGGAAGTACTACTTTTTTGACATGATAGATGTTATATGTATGGCAGGTGCTCATAGAGAGACGCCATGGTGTCTGTCGCTGGGGTTGCTACTACACAGCCTCTTTTTTCTTTTGGATTGATTTCAGACGTCCAATACGCTGACATTCCTGATGGCCGCTCATTCCTTGGTGTTCCGCGGTATTATAGGCATAGTATTCTTGTGCTGCAGAGAGCAGTGAAAGAATGGAATTCTCATCAGAAGCATAAGTTTGTGATTAATTTAGGAGATATTGTTGATGGGTTTTGTCCCAAAGATCAATCTATTAATGCTGTAAAGAAAGTTGTGGATGAATTTGAAATGTTCAGGGGACCTGTGTATAATATGATTGGCAATCACTGTCTTTACAATCTTCCTCGAAGCACATTACTTCCATTATTAAAGATCCCAACCCTTGATGGTTGTGCTTACTATGACTTCTCACCAGTGCCAGAATATAGATTTGTAGTTCTGGATAGCTATGACATCAGTGCCATTGGTTGGCCTCAGGATCATCCAAAAACATTGGAGGCCTTGAAATTGCTTAGGGAGAAGAATCCAAATGAAGATAAGAATAGTCCAAATAATTTAAAGGGGCTTGAAAGAAGGTTTCTTATGTTTAACGGAGGTGTTGGAAAGGAACAGATGGAATGGTTGGATGGTATTCTCCAGGATGCAACCAAATTGAAACAGAAAGTGGTTGTCACATGCCATCTGCCTCTAGATCCTTGTGCAACATCCGAGGAGGCGCTACTGTGGAATTGTGATGAAGTGATGAATTTGATACACAGATACAGTTGTGTTAAAGCCGTTCTTGCTGGACACGATCATAAAGGTGGGTATTCCATTGATTCTCATGGGGTACACCATAGAGTTCTTGAAGCTGCTCTTGAATGTCCTCCGGGCACAGATGCATTTGGAAGCGTTTATGTCTATGATGACAGGATATCACTTGTAGGAACTGATAGAATGGCAAATACCGACATGCATTTTGATCATCAATAACTTCAATTTGTATGACATGATGTTTAGAACACGCACATTCTTTAATCAATAATTTATAGAGTATACCTATGGTCTCGTTAGAGTACTGCCCAAGTTGGAATAACGCGGTTGTAACTGGTACCGCTAACTGGCAAGTTCTTGAATCAACATGCTCCTTCCTTTTGAGAGAGGAAAGAATGCAACATACAGCATTATTGGGGTTGTTACTGTGCTTATGTGATTTGTTAATCGGTGTTATAAAACTGTTGTGAAATTTTACTTAATCGCTTGGCATACCTTTCAGAGAAAACCTTGTTGTGATTATGTAACTGTTGTTGTGTATTATTAGAGTTATTTGCATATTTTTATCACTTTCATACTGAATTACAGCTTATTCGACTGCTTTCTATTTACTTCAGACCTTTTCACTTTACTTTACGGCAAGCGCTGCAGGGAATCATCTATAAAATTCAAACAATGATAAATTTTAATGCAAGTAGGGAAAAGCTAGAGATATGCTTTATAGGTGAAGAGAAAATACAGATTCTTGGAAACTTATAGTGAAGCTACTTAGAATGGTGAGATAATTAATATCCACGAATTGAACTCATTTTCCTCTCCTATAAGTTGGAAGATTTTTGAAGAGTTAAAGTGTCTTAGACCTTGGATGATCATTTCGAAAGTTGATATATATCAATATTTGTATATAGTTTTTGATCGTGTTGGTCAATATCGGTATATGAATGTTGAGATCATAGCTGTGGCAGGGAACACACTCAATCAAGGTTATTGAAGTGGAGTTGCTAAGTCTACAAGCGGAGGCACTTAGTCTTGTGATGGTTTGAAGTTCAGAAATTTTAATTGAGGGAAGATATGTTGGAACTTCAAGAGGTACTTCCTCCATCTTAATCTTTGGTCCTTTTAACTAGTATTAGTTTTGTCTCAACACTTTGGTTCTTTTAGGAAATCAAGATACAATTAATGATGTTTTTTTATTTGGACTACCTCTTACAAAAACCAAAAGCACACATTAAATGAATGTTGTTAATTAAGGTCTAAACTTATCAAATTTTATTACTTCTTAATATTTGAGTTCAAACCTTAAATGCCCAAAGATTAAGTACAAAGGGAGTACATTCTAAGAGATGGATGAATATATCTTTACACTTGAAAATCTCACGATCACGGGTTGCACTTGGGGTGAACTCATGAATAGTTGAAGCATTTCCATTCTTGGTTAATCATGTGAAAGTTTATGCATCCCCAATCATGTTGAGAGGAGGATGTGGATGATCATTTGATATGTGAGTGGTTATGTTTCTTTATAATTTTAATTTTTGAGTGAGTGTTGTAGGGTTATTCACTTATTGAGTCGGTTTTATAAATTCTTGTAATCTTATGAGTGAACACAATGGTACCTATGAGATTTGGTTGAGTATGTATCTTTCATCCAATCGTTCAATGTCATGTCATATTTTTATATTAATTTATATTAAAATAAATTTAAATGTTAAACAAATTTTGTCTAGGGTACCGACCCAACTAAACTCCAAGTAACTAAGAATTTAAGTTATGTTGAGGTGTTTCCGTAAATGTAGGTAATTATATAGAACCGTATAAAAGAACCACACCGGCAAACATATTTTGTTTAAGGAAAATACTGTTTATAGCAACTACCTCCCTTGTATTCCGGCCAAACACACATGTTATTGGTTAATTGCTTTTCGCTTTCCCTTCGGGACAATTTCCGTCGGGATAAATAGCACTGCTGTTTGTTTAAAATTTATGAAGTAAAAAGGATTAAACTCATTGAAATTGGGCAGCCAAACCATATTTTATTTTATTTTATTTTATCAGATAACAGTAATAAATTGATAATCTAATTAACCGAAACAGAACAATGTGAATTAATACCCGTAGTGCATATAGACAAAATAATTTCATTATCAAATTAACAAAAATGCAGACACTATTGTCAGTTTTCCTAACTATCAAACCAAACTTCCTTAATTTTCTATATAATATATCCAAAACTGTTGATATTTTTTCTCGTGATCCTAATTTCTACATCATCACCAAACACTCGTCCTCACTTCCCGGGACACCAACTCTCATTCACATGCATGAACTTTATATTATATGGCCAAATACAGACATTCAGTTCAGTAATCTCTTGTCTATATAATTTCTGTTACATAATTATATCTACTATATACTATTATAATATAATTAGACAACATACACCTCTGGTTGATACAAATATAGCTCAGTTTTCAACATTAGATCAAAATAGTAAAGAGTAGTATTATTTTTCAAAGGAGTAGATAACAGATGTAGACAGAGATGCCTCTGGACAAAGAATTATTGTTGGCCACGTGGTTTGTAACTCAATTACTTCCGTCCATCATGTACATTTGTTTCTCCAATCCCAGCTGTTGCTAACTCCTATATACCTTTTTGGCCCCACACCCCACTTAATTGTTTAACAGAATCACGGTGTCATCATAATTTTATCAAAAACTATAAAACAAAATTATAATGTTATCGTGATTTTGTCAAATTCACCATTCGGATGAGATATATGATATGATACATACTTTTCATTCAACCTTCCAAGCATATAGAAACAAGCAATACTCTGATGAGGATGATAATGAATCACTGACACTACGGCCCTCCACTGAATCACAAGTACTACTCCTTGTCTCATTTGATAATGGAGTAGTGGAAGAAGATGAACATGACAAAGATGGTGAAAATAAAGAAAATGGTGACATAGAATGACATGTAAAAACAGGCTTAAAAATGAACAAAGCATGTTTTAAACCAGGACTAAATAACCAATCATGAACATCCCAATATACCTCAACTCTCATTTTGTTGAGATGAATCAATTCATTCCCTCTAAATTTCCATTGCAAGTGCTTCACATGAACCACCAAATGCCCATCAAATCTTATCTCCATTTCTGGTTGAACTTGAACACCACCACCAATCATCACAGAATCTCCATCTCCAACAACATTATTACCACTATTACTTCCTTTGTTCTTACACTTTATAGAAATCTCATGACACCTACCTTTCTCATGAAACTTAGCTTTAGTTGAAAACTTCCTCTTACCAAATATGTGTTCCTTTTTGGAAACAAGAATTGGATCAATGAGTGATGGTCTACATCCAGTTCTTCTGTAAGCTTCTTTCTTTAGATCACCAAGAAGTAACACAACCTCTTGATCACAAACCACTGCTACATAGTACTCTGAAGTTGGTTCTGTTTCACCATTGAATTTTGCAGATTTAAGGTCCCAAAAGACATCAACTGCTTTTCCATCTACCGTGAACCGTTTTGAACCTTGTTTCCTCCAAAAGTACCATGGCTTTAGCTCAACCTTGCAGCTATATTGAGTTTCCTTTTCAGGGTTTTCCACTGTTACTGATAAGCCATGAAGCATCAAGTTTTTGCACCATGTGATTGTGATCAAACGGCAGTGACCAGCTAACTTTGTTCTGTATACTGACATGTAAACGGTTTTACCTGAACGTATCACAGCTCCATGATGATGATGATCATCACTTGCAGAAGAGAAACATGCAGGAATTCCAATTGAGTCTTGCATTGTTGTTGATGATGAGTTTATTGGAGAGAAAAAAAAGTGAGAAGATGAAAAGGATATGAACAGATTGGAGTGAGAGGGAATTTAACATGAATTTAAGGAGTAGGAGATGAGAGAAGAAATTTTATTTATTTAATAGATAAATAAATTTAGGTGAGTTGGGCTCATTAGAGTCCGGACATGTCTCAAAGCTCAAAAAAACGTGTTGACAAAAATACTTGTAGATTACACCAACAAAGTCTTCATGTCAGCGGTGAAAGTTGAACTCACTCTCTTACGAGGTATATAAATCAACTTTTTATCAACCATATAAAATTTGTTGGTGTTAGAAGAGATCTTAGTGACAAGCTGTATGAAAGGTATGCCAGAGTGTTATTGAAAGCATTATTAATGGGATTTGAAAAGGGAAATAAATATGCATTTCCAAACTGGCATATGGACTGGCAATGACTGAGAGTTACAGAAGAACAACCCTTTTAATTTTTTAATATTATACACACCTGTCTATAATCTCTTACCTGTCACCTCTTTTAGTTATTATTATTAGTAGTATATAGTATTATATTTTGGTTTAGTTTAACATTTAACTTGAAAAACTGGTTTTTTCGGATCCAAGGTGGTTTTGATTGACTATATTCAAAAGTGCATATTTCTAGGTATGGTAATGTAGGGAGGCCATTTTTCATCATATTTGGTGTATGGATGTTTAAAAACTAAGGACAAATAGCATTTTAATTAACAAATTGTTATTATATGGATTGTTTCGTATAGTCCACGGTGGAGTGAAGCTTAAAATATGACTTAAAATTTTAATAAAGACTAGGTACCGTTTGACCAGATTTTTTTCCGGTCTAAAAGCTACTTTAAAACAAAGTTTAAATAAAGTCCTTTAAGAAAAAAGTTAAAGCTGTTTGTTTTTTTTATTTTTTTTTTATTCTAAAGTTATTTTTAAGTTAAAAGTTATTTGACAAAGGAAAAAGCTTTTTGGTACAGGAATTGCAGCAACGAAAAACAACGGACATTATATAAGCCGTAGGATATATTTTAGATTGTAAAACATTTCAACTTTTATTTGTTTTAAAAATATAACAACACCGTCTGCATGCATTGTATCACTCCCGTACTGTAGATTTTCCGTACTATATAGCGTTTCTCTTGACAAAATATTGTACAAAACTTTTAATTTATTATTTTTTTAGTGGTGTTCGTGGTTCGAACCCGCGACCTTGTATATATTTATGCATTGTTTATATCAACTAAGCTTAGCTAGATAATAATTTGTTTTTTCTTTTCCAACAATTATACTGTATAACAAATTTTGTTATAAGAATACCATAATTTTGGGTGTCATCTAAAAATATAAGAATTTATATTATATGATATTATATTTGTTACATTGTTAGTGTCATTGAAAAAGATATGTTTAGTTTTTTAATAAGAAAAAGACATGCATAGTTTGTTACAATATAAATGTGTAAAATATATATAAGCATAATTTTTTTAGGCATCTATACTTGTACTTTTAATTAAAATTAAAATTTTATAAAAATAATAATTATACGCATTACTAATCTGGCTATTGTGTGTCTGGATGGTTTGGAATGCGCGTAATAATAGAATATTCAATAATAACCATACCACCTTAGAACAAATTGTAGAAAAGGTTAAATATCATTCGTTGTGGTGGCTTAAGGCTAATAATGTCAAGTTTGTGCACGACACTCAGATGTGGTGGTCGAACCCTTTGTTATGTTTGGGTATCGACTGACTGTAGTTTTGTAAATATTGTATGACTGTTACATTTTAGGGGTGGCCCTTTGGTACATCTTGTAGTGAAGCGGATTCACTGCCGGTGTTAATATATTTTATTTTGATGTCTTAAAAAAAAAAATTATACACATTACGGAACACTAAAAAAAACTATACACATTAGCGTAAAAAAAAAAAAAAACAGTCATACGGACATAAAATATTACTCTAAACGCTAATGTGTGTGTGTATATTTGTGAGATTGAAGAAAGAGAATAAAAATATTTGGTGTCATTCAATGACAGCATGAATAAAAATATTTGTGAGGTTGTGATAATTAAACGATATTAAAGTTAAATATATAAATGATAAAAAGATAATAAAATTCCTTCAAAAATAGATAATAAAATTAAATTGATCCTCCTTTAAAAAATTATATGGACTGGTTAAAAAAAAAATTAGATGGAAGAAAAAAACAAATTGAAATATAATATTAAAAAAAAAAAAAAAGGTTGTCTGCGTTAGTTGAAGAGAGGTGCTTGTGAAATAAATTACGGATAAGTAATTTTTTGAAGCAGCATTCAACAACTTTTGGTTAAAGCTCATTCCATTTAATTTTATGCATTCTAAAAAAAAATACTTTTTTTCGAAGGTACATTATTGATATTGCGTTTGGCTTAACTTCTCCTTAAAAATGTAGAGAAGCTGAAAAAAAAAAAAATCGGGCCAACGGTATTTATACTTTTAAGTAGAAGTTCACGGTCTAAATTATAGGATTGTTTACCTAATAGACCTAGCTCTTAATTGATTTGTGATATAGTTGTGGACTAATCTATGTTATTAAGGCTCTGTTTGGTAAAAAGAAGCTATAAGCTAGCTGATAGCTGATAAGCTAGCTGATAGCTGAAAAGCTAGCTGATAGCTGGTAGCTGATAGCTGATAGCTTATAGCTGAAAAGCTTGCTTATTAAAAATAATGTGTTTGGTAAAATTAGCTGTTGAAGTGGCTGATAAATATAAAATGACATAAAAGGACATATTTTTTTTTTAATATACATTAGACACACACATTTTTTTTGTAATGTATTTATTTTTTAATATTTTTAATTATAGTTAAATATGTTTTTGGTCCCTATAAATATTCAAACTTTTGGTCTTAGTCTCCATAAAAAAATTCTTGACCTTTAATCCTAAAAAAAAATTCACTAACAATTTTGATCTCTGCTTAATGAGTCCCAAAAATAAGAGAAATGTGGAAACAAAATGCGAGGTAGAATATATAAAAAATAGGCTAGTTATTTTTTGTGTGGTGTACGACAGGTTAGTTATAACAAAATATAAAGCATTTCCATAAAAAAATATTATATATATATATATATATATATATATATATATATATATAAAGTGCTTCTTAAAAAAATGGCATTTTATTTAAGGGAAAAAATGGGGCGGTTATAAAGATGAACATGGGTACTTGTTTAATTAAAAAATAATTAATTAAATTAATAGGGTTAAAGTTGGAAGAAAATATAAAAAGCTACCAGCTATAAGCTAAAAAGCTACTTGAAATAGCTTTTCAAAAAACGCTATAAGCTCATGAAAAAAGCTTGTTACCAAACACGTCACGTTTTCTTCTAACGAGCTTATAAGCTAATCCAACAAGCTATAAGCTAGCTTTTTTGTGTTACCAAACACACCCTAAGTGTGAAGGTTCTGTTCTAATGTTCGAACCACTGCTCAAACTTTCCACCGCTTATAATAACTTTAGTTTTATTCCATTTGTGAAACTTTTTAATTTTCAACATATACTTTTTTGTTTTTGTAAAACTATTCTATGGAGTTTTATTGAATATATAATCACCATCCTAATGCCATATCATTTTTTATATCTAATTGTTTTAAAAATTAAATTAAAATTTTAAGTTTAAGTAATTTTATTTACCTATATTCAACAAAACTTTAAGGTACCAAAAAAATTTCATATTTTTCTTCTTCTTATTTTTTGTTGAAATGACATTGATCGAGTAGGCATCTTAATTGTGAGGACAAGTAATACCTTAAGCCTCTAATTATGAAGAGTGGTCTTGGTTATTGTTAATCTACTGTATTTCCTAAGGAAATATATAGTAGATAAAACCTTGGAATATACTTTTAATGCTTGGAAATCTACTATATTCCCTAAGGTTTTATCCAATTTATAAGATTTTACGTCAAAGAAAGGTAGATGAGATGAAAGGAATCCATCAACATCTTTACAATTGCATATATATGGACTAACTCAGCATTTAGCCTAAAGACAAAGAGTCCTTGTCTGTAATCAGCAACCCTCAAATTGGGAAGAAAAATGCTAGGGAAATTTTTGAATTTATTTGATTCTAGTGATTGAATTTGATCATTGCCCTAGCTGAGGAAATGTAACAAACAGAAGATCCATAACAGTCCACGTGCAATAGGATAACGTTCCAACTGCTTAAGAGCTAAGACATGCACACTCGACCACACCCACATAATAAGTTAAAATAAAAAGCAAAAAAGAAAAGTAAACATAACAAGAAAAGTAAGTAGTGTTTGGGTAACAGGCCTAGCATATTTCTTCTTAGAATTCTGCTCTTCATCAAGCACATTTTGCTCGCGTCCTGCAGCCGTTCCAAATTTACCCTTACGCTAGTTAACTCACGCAAGTGTAAATGTATGCGCTAGTTAACTAACGATGCGCAAGTGTAAAACACTGTGTGAGTTAACTCACACAGACATTAACACATGCGTGATGTGCATACAACCAGAAGAGGCAGGAACCTCTATTATTTTTTGCAATCCTTCTTTCATACATTCATTCAAGCAAACATTTTTCATCATTCATTCAAGCATTAAGTCATAAGTATATTACGAAAAATAACGGAATAAAACAACAGAATAAAATAACGAATAGTGTGATAAAAACGCTAAAAAGCGCAAGTGTTACAGGATTACAACCAAATCCAACAAAATGTCAAACAAAAAAAACTACACAAGTCATAAAAGCTACACAAGTCATACTGATCCATCCCGTGGACTCCTAATCCTCCTCCGCGGAGCCGGCACCTGCTCCAGCATGCTCCACTCAGACTGTATGCTCTGCATCAAGCGCATAACCTCCTCTGGATTATGAAACACAGCAGGATGTCCCATTGCACCGTCCACTCTGGCTCTGATGTTGCTGATGATCTGGTATGGGTCTGGAGGATGTCTAGCCCACTGCTGCTTAACAATAACCTCATCATAAGGAGGGACAGGATGAGGAGGGCCAG
This sequence comes from Medicago truncatula, assembly GCF_003473485.1. Taxonomy (NCBI): domain Eukaryota; kingdom Viridiplantae; phylum Streptophyta; class Magnoliopsida; order Fabales; family Fabaceae; genus Medicago; species Medicago truncatula. The sequence continues at coordinate 37,927,989 of NC_053044.1, forward strand.
CAGCTGCATAGTCAGGAATGGGCGCAGGGAGGTTCACAATAGGATGTGATACTCTAATGAATCATCTCATGTACCCCCTAGTATGAGACCACAGATGGTTATCCGGAACCGGATGACCCCTATCCTGATGGCTGAGGACATGTAGAGCAAACTCCGTGAAGACCTGGCCACGTCATCCGCCGCAATAAGCTCAATGTCAGTAGGAGCCCTGGGAATAGTCTGTACATACCCGTACTGCCTAAGAACCCGCTCTGGAAATTGACGGACCATCCTGCCACTACCGACCATGATCCATCCGGAGTACCAGCATATGTCCTGAAAGGGCGTGATGTGTCGTCGTCTCTCGTACGGCCTCCAGGTGACATGTGAATGGTCCAACGAATCGATGACAGCTCTGTAGTATCCAGGATTAGAAAAGCCCCTTGGAGGTTTCCATTGACTCACAAGAGGGGAAACAGCAGGGTCGTAGGCATCATCATCAATCCTCGGAATGATGTTCGAGAAGTGCGCCAAAGTCCATCCTTGCAAACACAAAGAAACAAATATTTATATCACCGCAAGAATTATACAAACAACTAAACATTTACAATCCAATAAGTAAAAAAGAAGGAAAAACAAATATTACCACAAGCAATGTCATGTAACCACCACAGGAGGCCACAGATGAGTCGGAGGTAAGAGATAGCTGCTCATATAGGAAAGCAAGTATCATCCCACCCCATGACCAGCTGTCCAACTCGTCCATATCTTGCAGAGCAAGCAGCCAAAGAAGATTGATGTTTTTGCTGTTCTTCTTGGAAAAAATGGTCCAGTCAAGCAAGAGCAACATAAATGCATTAATGCAGGCCAGCCTAACTTCAGCTCGCTCGTCTTGCTCCTCCTGTGTATCAGTCACAAGCAGCTGGTTACACCTATTCAAGAGCTCCTCGTAGCGCCTCTTCAGTACATCAAAACTGACGTGAGCAACACCCTTGTTTTGTCATCTCCTTAGCGGCAGCTGTAACAGCTCGATTTTTAGCTAGATTTATTTTAATTTATTTTATTATGTGTTTTATGTGTTTGTGTGTGATTATTCATCATTGGGTGCATTTTCATGGTTTCTGTGTCAGAAGGGTATTTTAGTCATTTTGGACGTAGGGGTATTTTGGTCATTTTGTGAGAACGGGTAAATTATAAGTTTTGGTGAGAATTACTTTTAGTGATTAGTGAGAACCGATGTTTTACTAAGTTACTAGAGTAAAATTAAGATTTTACCGTTTAGTGACCGTTAGTGATATTTTACCGTTATTAGTGAATTACCGGTTAGAGTGTAGAAACATTTGAGATGTGAATAGAAATGAGTTAAGTCCATTAAGTTGAGGATTAGGCCCAATTGTGAGACACACTATATAAACCTACACTTATGAGAAATTTCCTCACACTTTCATTTCACTAAGATATTTTTGAGAGAATAGAGAGAGAAAGTGGGAGCAAGAGGAGAAAAGGATTAGAGAGAAGAGAACTTGAAGAATCAAGGGTTGGGAGAAGAGCTAGGAGCAAAATTGAAGCCTATGCTAGAGAGATTAACCTACTAAGGTAAGGAGATTAGAATTCATCATAATCACTTATTGTAATTTTCAATTATTTGTATGAAAAGTGTTTAATTGGATGAATTGATTAATTGTTCATAAGTGATGAAATTCGTGCTCTAATTATGATGTCATGTTTATGAGGTATGAAGTTATGGATAAATGAATTGTTGTTGGTTGAATTACATGTTCAAAGTATGTAAAATGGGTATGTGTTTAAAATATGCTCAATTGGTGAATTATGCATTGTTGTTGATGAATTATGATAAGTTTCATGATCCTTAAACATGTTTAACTACTGTTAATTCCCTAAAACCTAATGGAACAATGATTAGCTTGCCTAGACTTGAAATTCTTTATTTGAGTCTTAACTTGGGAATTTTTTGGAATTTCAAACTTTTGTCGAAAATAAACTTTTGCAAACATTGGGATTTATAAGTTGAACCTACAGCTCATATAGACTTAGGTATAACTTGTAAGAGTGGTCAAACATCTTAATCACGTCAAAAGTGATATTTCGGGTGGGAATGTAAAAGATTGTAAAAATGAGATTTTGGTGTGAACTTAAGTTATTCTCGGGTTAATGACTAATGATCCGGAGGTGGCTTAAATTCATGAATACATTGTCGATTAAGATTGTTTGAAGGTTTTCAACTTGTCTATGTTGTTTTTTCTTGGGACTTATCATAGGAGGGCGTAATGCTTGTTTCTCCCTCCGTGCAGTACCAGTAGGGGCAGGCCTCCCTGCCCTAAGTCTGTCACTCCTATCCTGAGACGGCTCAGGCGGTCTCTAAGACGTATTCCTCCGAGGCATATATACACAAAATTTAACATAACACAAATTCATTGACACATTTTCACACGCACATTGTGTCATTTCCAACAATTCAACAACAACACTAAAATTCCAACAATGTCATTTCAATCCGTAAACTACCACATTGCAGTCAAACATATTATAATCAAAATTAACAAACCATATCTAACTAATTTGATAATTCACAATCCAAAAAACAAAAATAATTACCATAGAGACATTTTACCAAACACATAGTGTGCAATTTTCAAACAACTAGGTAATCTAACAATTTGTAAACCCTAAACTACCACATTGTACTCTAAACAACTTCTAAACAACAATTTCTAAGTTAATTCATCACTAACAATCATCAAAACTAATATGCAAGCAAAATTTTAAAACCTAAAAATGTTATATTTCTTCAAAAAAACTAAAATTTCTACAAGTTAAATGCAATGAAGTAGGATAATCATCACTTACTTGATATTGTAGGAGTTTTTGGCTTTGAATGGCGCAAGAATGGTGAAAATCGCACTTGGAGGGGAAAATTTTGTGTTTGGAGAAGTTGGAAAAATGAGAAGTTGGAAAAACGACTTAAGTAACTGCTGCGTGAGTTAACTCACGCTACGCTACTTAAGTGGCGCACAAAATACAACGTGCACAAGTTAAGACACGCTGCATGACTTAACTTGCGCAGGGGTAATTTAGGCAACGCTGCAAGGCGCGAACGAAAAGTGCTGAATGAAGAGCAGCATTCTTCTTCTTAAACTTTGATATCAAATTCAACGATCTATTAATTCGGGGACAAATCTCTCTATCCATTAGTGGAAAATCCATTTAAAAGTGGCACAAAACTCTATATGAATTAACTCACATAAGTTTGCACTAAATAGATTCGAATAAGAGACATTAAGAGGAGTATGCTATAATGTCATCAAGATGCATGCATTTTTGTTTGAGTAATGAATGCATTAGTAAAAAGAAAAAATTGAATTATAAACTTCAAAGTTCTCTATGTTGTATGTCTTAATCAGGGATGTAAATGAAGCGAGCGGGTGTGGAGGCGAGGGAGTACTTTCCCGTATGAATGGTCTAAGGGTTAAGCAAGTCAAGTAAGGACTTCAGGCCTCAAAATTTGGAATAAAAAAAAGGCCTCAAGAAAATTTAATTTGGTTATAAAAATATATATTATGGAAAATAAATTATTCACTCTTGATCATGGGTTCAACTTGTCGACACCAATTTTTTTTTCTTTTTAAGTTATTTTAAAAGGCCACATTAATATTTTCTTTTTTTTGATTTAAGCCTTCATGGGTCAACTCTTCGACACCACAAAATTATTTTTTAAAAGATTATTTTAAAAGGACTCATTATTTTTATTGTTTATTATTTTTATAGTTTTCGATATCGTAATGTGTTTTGAAACCGATGTTGGAATATATTCCATGGCCATGGTAATAGAAATTAATTTGTTTTTCAGCCATACAAATTACATATTATTCTGACATAAAAAAATGATTTTTCTTTATAAAACTAACCAAAACATGGCTTGCACATTCAACAAATTTATTGACCTCTTTCTACAAAGTTTTTTTTTTTGTTGAACAAATCAAACCTCTTTCTACAAAGTTGATACATCATTAAACTCATTATCACATATGTGTAGTGTAGATGATCCTACAACTAAGTTCAACGTCATTTAAAATCAATGGGCTAAGAAAATGGATCAAGCACATTCGAGATTTATAAAGTATAAATATTTTATGGGCTAAATAAGTTTTTGGTCCCTATAAAAAAAAAGTTTTTGGTCCCTATAAATATAATTGATTTCTTTTTTAGTCTTCATAAAAAAGTACATGTTTTGGTCCCTGTAAAAATTTTCAATATGTAGTTTTAGTCCGAGTTAAATTAAAATTTGTTTAATTATGCTTAAAATTGTCAACTTTTGAATGATTTTTTCACAGACTTGTTTAAAATATTATAAAAAGTTTATCCGCACACTCCTCAAAGTCTCCGGTTCAAATCTCCCAGTGTCAATTTGAGTAGGCTAGTTTACCTTCTTAAAAAATAAAAATTTATCACCACAAAATAAGCTTAAAATTTAATTTTTAGGTACAAATTCTTATTAATTTTATCTTAAAATTTTGACGTTTTAAAAAAATTCATATTTAATTCATTACATGTTAAAAAAATTATATTTTTTATAAAGGCGTTTCTTATAATGTTTTTAATATGTCAGTAAAAAATAATTCAAATATTTAAAAGTTTTTATCATAATTAAATAGAACTTTTGAACAAAACATGAATAACATATGAATTTTTAAGCGTAAAAAACATACAAATTCATATTTAATTTAAGTTTTGTTAAAAAAGTTCTAATTTTTTAGAGAGATTGATTTTTTGATAGTGGCCGGGGTTTGAACCCCGGACCTTACATATTTTATGCATTGTCCCAACTAACTGAGCTAAGCTCACGATATTTTGAGAGAGATTCTTATACTATTCAAAACATTCTCGCAAAATTTTATTCCAAAATATGAAATCTATACACGAGTTGACTTAAAAACATTGACCAAAATAATATACTTGAATTTTGTTGAGATATTATTCATGACAAATAAAATATCAATTTTAAAAAATAGAAAACAATAATAAAATTTAAAAATAAAGGTGAAAGTGACGTGTGACATAAAACCTTACGCATCAATATTTTAATTGCCATTTTAATATTTTTGTTTTTTGTCTCAAAATAATTGACTCTAAATACTAAACAATATTTATTATTTTTTTCATCAACAAATCTTTATTTATTGAATTTCAGCTCACTTAAATTATTCAACTAACTACAATTAATACTTAAAAATCATTCTATTCTATTCTAAACATACAAATAAAATGACTTGTACAATGTAGTAAGAAACAAGACACATATAGTTAGTACCACCAGTACTCATTAATTTCTCCGCCCGATTTCTACATACAAAGCTCCCATCATTTCCATTCTTCTCATCCAATGGCGACCCTTTTCCAAGCATTGGGAGCAGCTCTTACCCCTTTCTCTCCATCCACTTCATTTCAATCCAAAGGTTTGTTTTTTCTGCAATTTATCGCTCTTATTTTTGGATAAACTACTTTTTGATGTTGGGTTTCTCTTATAAGTAAATGGGGTTCTTGTATATTCCACGAAAGGTTTTTTATTTTGCTTTTAGTATTATTGACCATAGATGTTGTTTGTTTCATTTTGTAACTGATTTCAGAGAGGAAATGTAGCAGCATTTTTGTTGTCAGATCATCTGATGCAAAGGTGAATCAGGTGGTTTTGAAGTCAGGAGGAGCAACTCGTAAGGCTGGTCAATTGTTGATTCCTAATGCAGTTGCTGTAAGTTATCTCATCACTCTCACTCCATTCCACATTTATTTGAATTGCATGGTGTAATCACGTTTGAATGAAAATTGTGCTTTTTGTTTGTTTATAGACACAGGGAAGCAGTTCCGTGGCTTCTGCGGCATCAAAACCTGGGTATATCTTCTCCTACAATCACTTTTTGTTTTTTGTTTCTTAGGTTTACGCTTTTGCTCATTGGTTGATTCAACTCTATGTTGTTAGAATGTATACTGATATTTCTGTTACCCTTTTCTTCCTAGAATTAAATAAAATCTAATATATTCGATTGGGAGTGGAATTGACTACTTTTTTTAAAATCTACATGGCTTGCACAATTTGCATTTTCATTTCAATTAAGAATATGATTGTAGTGCATGCTTGGTTTGGTATAGATGAAAGCTAAGCCTTGAGAAGAAGGGAAGGCCAAAACAGTGAAGCGTAGCCTAAACTTCCTTACCTTCTTAGGGGTAAAGAATGTGGGAGAACTGTATACTGTTTCATCCCTGTACAATCACATTTTACTCTCTGATAAATCAGATGGGATTAGTTCCAGGATGTAGTTGTAATGTAATTAGTCAATTTAGTTTATCTTTGGCTTGTTTATCAATGTTTCCTCAAAGTATGGAACGGTGTTGTCCAATTTTTTTTTCCTTTTCTATTTTATTTTGTGATGAACTAGATGATATTCCCATCTGAAAACAACAATAATTCTCTGAATCGAAGAACAAACATGTTCTATACAATAGATTATATATACCTTTCTATGTATGCCATACTAACACAAGCTAAATCCATTTGATTCCCATGTGTTAGAAATATTTGGAGGATATCTTAATTTAGAAAATATAATGAAATATGGAAACAACTCGTATTTGTTAGAAATATCTAGAGGATACATTAAATTATTCTTATACACAATAATGATATTATGAGGTTAATGATATTTCCTACGTGTTGTATTTTGTAAAATGTTAGATCTAAAACCCTTCACCTGCTTTCATCAAACAACTTGAGCTCTTGTGGTAATTCATGACATGGTATTCGATCATCTGTGAGTGTGACTAAGTGGCCATGCTTTCAGTCTTCTAAATAAATGTTAAATTTAGTGCAAGTTAGGTGGGTGGCTTGTGCATAATCCATGTTTCATGAGCAAAGGGGTCTTGCTTGAGGTGGTATATTAGATATAACACCATTTGTGTGCTTTTTTTACCCATCAGCATAAACTTTCGGAGTAGTTGGTTCATGACTATTCAGTGCTGGCCTTTTTTTTCCCCACTTAATGCTTGCATTGATTGGTTGAAGTTGGTAAAACCTGTGTTGGCATTGTTTTTTTTATTGGTTGCATTAATTGAGTAGTTATGACCAGTAACAATGGCATTCATCAGATGTGCATTTTGTTTTCAGGCATGAACTTCTCCTTTTTGAAGCCCTGCGTGAAGGTTTGGAAGAAGAAATGGAAAGGGATCCTTGTGTTTGTGTCATGGGCGAAGATGTAGGCCATTACGGAGGATCTTACAAGGTGACTAGAAACCTAGCTGAAAAGTTTGGTGACCTCAGAGTATTGGACACCCCTATCGCTGAGAATGCCTTCACTGGAATGGGCATTGGAGCTGCCATGACTGGTCTGAGGCCAATCATTGAGGGCATGAATATGGGATTTCTACTTCTGGCATTTAACCAAATCTCTAACAATTGTGGAATGTTGCATTACACGTCCGGAGGTCAGTTTAAAATACCAGTTGTCATTCGTGGGCCTGGTGGAGTTGGTCGGCAACTTGGAGCAGAACACTCACAGCGTTTGGAGTCATATTTTCAATCAATCCCTGGTATTCAGATGGTGGCTTGTTCAACACCTTACAACGCCAAGGGCTTGATGAAAGCTGCAATTCGAAGTGACAACCCTGTGATACTTTTCGAGCATGTTTTGCTTTATAACCTCAAGGAAAGAATTCCAGATGAAGAGTATGTATTGTCACTTGAAGAAGCTGAGATGGTTAGGCCTGGTGAGCATGTCACAATATTAACTTATTCGAGGATGAGGTATCATGTCATGCAAGCTGCCAAGACATTAGTGAACAAGGGGTATGACCCTGAAGTAATTGACATCAGGTCTTTGAAACCATTTGATCTTCACACAATTGGGAATTCAATAAAGAAGACGCATCGGGTTCTCATAGTGGAGGAGTGCATGCGGACGGGTGGAATTGGCGCTAGTCTGACTGCTGCCATTACTGAAAATTTCCATGACTATTTGGATGCTCCTATCATATGCTTATCCTCTCAAGATGTGCCGACCCCATATGCCGGAACATTGGAGGAATGGACAGTGGTCCAACCTGCTCAAATTGTGACTGCAGTTGAGCAGCTATGCCAATGATTACTGCGAAAACACGCTTAATTGGGATTTTTTTTTGGTCAATCTATTGTGTTTGTTAAATTAAACTAGAATATTCATCATGATATTGGTATTTCCTTCCTTTTCTTTCACTTCTGAAGTCTAAACCACCACAACCTTATACCGGTGTTTAATTTATGATATGGTTTGCATTTTTTTAGATTCGGGTGAGCCCTAGAACTGGGAAATAAGTTATAGGCCTTTTTTCGTTTTAGTTCACTTGTATTGTATTTTATGGAGATAATAATGAGAAAAGGAGAAGTTCCATTCCTATAAAAATATTAGAGAAAATGATGATTGTATATTTTAATTGTGGGATTGTGCAATTACAGAATATTCACCTGCACAACATAATCCAACAACGGCTTAAATTTGAATGCTCTCGTGATGCTTATTCCTGGTTGTTAATATTGATGGTAATCATACTGGAATTCAGTAGCAGCTATCAGTCCAACAGCAATTTCAAAATAAATAAAAAAACATTAGATCGACATCTAATACAAACGTGGTACCATACTAATGAATCAATTTTCAATTTGATAAGCCATTAGATTCAACAAAGTTGAACCATGCTAATGAATCAATTCTTGATGTTTTTACTTTTTCTTTCCTCTTGTGGTATAAAATTATAATATCCATACGAAATATGAACACAAACTCATAACCAGTAACTGAGGGCAAAGCAAAATGTTTTTTTAGTTTTGTTGATAAGCAGTGAAATTAGATAGCTAACAGGATATTTTGGGAGTTGGCTTATTACATGTGCCAAGTAATTCTCAATACTCGACAATTAGCCCAACCCTGATAAGGTTTTGAACTCGTGTAGCATTGAATGAATGTAAAGGTCATCAAATTTGATTAGTTTCTTCAAACAAATCAACCAGTTGTAGTAAGAAGCCTCCTTGAACTGCTACCATGTCACTGGTTGTCTGTTTTTGGAAAATCTCATTGAAATACCTGGCATGGCAATGATAGTGTTAACATAGGGGAGCAATTTTACACACCCCACATTTCTAAAAAACATGATTTAGAAGTGCACATTTGGACAAGCACAAACATTTGTATTCTTTTTTTATGTATACTTCCGGTCATTGGGAAAAGTTACTTCCTAATATAGTCAATTGTCCATCAGGTTAGGCACGGCAATGTAATTTTAAGAGTAAATTTGGACAATTGACAGGAAGTAACTGTGATATTTTCTCTTGTAAAGTAACTGCTGTAACAAGAGCAGTTAGAGCCGGTTAACAAACTAGACTTTTACCCAAAACAGAAAGTTGACTAAAATTGCATAAGTAGACTAAGCCAAACTCAACAATTCTCCAGTTAAATCAGTAACTTATTAACTTCCAATATCAGTGGCTGCAGCCCCAAAGGGCTTACTCTCCTTTAAACTGAATCATGTCCAAGTGGTGAAAGAATTTACTGCTAGGCAGCACCTTTTTTTATTTTTTTTTTATCATATCAGCACAATTATGATCCGTTGAGACTTGCTTCGCAATCACTTACCCTTGAGCCAGCACCTCTCTAACAAAATGTGACTTGATTCCTTGAAAGATGAATTGCGCTTTGATTATCACAATGGAGTCATAACCATATCACGCGACTTCAGTTCCTTCAAGCCAAAGAGCTTACTCTACAAGAATGTTCTGGATTTCCGGCAAAACTTTTTGGCGGTCTTGTGGCCAACTGAAATTTCCGGCAGCCAGAAATTACATTATACAAAATCTGGTTTTAAAATGCAATTGATATAGAAATGAATAGAATTATGTTACAAAGCAAGGCTATGCAACAAACTACTTATAGCCAAAATCAACTAACAAACAGCTGTAATAGAAGCAGTTACCTAAAGCAGAATATTGACTAAAATTTCGTAAGTTGAGAGTCAAACTCAACATCATGTTATTAATCATTGTATTTTACTCACCTTAGGAAGATGGATTTGATAAATAATGTGAGCGGAGTATGAAGCAATTGCAAAGCGAAAATTGGCAAAGTTGGTTTATGAACTAGTCATTGACTAATGACTACTACGAATCAGGGGCAGAAGTTCAGCGGACTTTGCAAGATAACCGAAATGCATTCTTAAGAATTCTGTAATCTACACACTTTTTTTATTTGATTTTCATTTTCCCTTTAACCTTCTACCTTGTGCGTTCTGTTGAATCGATACCCTTATTTCAATATATATTTTTACTGAAAGTAAGTTCAGGCCGCCAATTCTTATGGACGTAAGCAAGATAGATTTGACGACAACTGTACTAGGCTAAAAAATATGACTTCCTATCATGATTGCTCCAACTGCAATGCAAAAGATGGCTCATCCTGAAGGCATGTCATTAAAATCATTGGTCTATATTACATTGATTAAGATATTGTCATTGTTTCCCGTACAGATCATATACAACAAAACCGTACATTCTCATGTTAGTAAAATCTTGTTCTTAATCTACTGGTTACATAGTTAGTTGACATGTTCCAAAATCTGCAAATATGCATCTGCAATCAGTATAAATCATATTAAATTCTTCCTATTCTTAGTTAGATTTTAAACCATAAATGCTTATACTTATGAATTAGTAAGACCTTTGATTTCTAGTTTTACCCTAATTTTAGTTTTTCTGTTCATAGGTTAATATTTTTGTGGATCTCTCTCAAATTTTGTTTATTTTGATTTTGATTTGTTTATCACTATTTCTTCAATATCATATGATCTGTTTTTCTTATCCTAAAATCAACCATATAATATTATTTTTCTCACTTAACAAATTATACACTTTAAACTAAATTAATTTTAAAACTGAGAGTTCAAACCTCATTTTTGACATTGAGTTTATAATATGGATCACTTTGTACCATCTAAAGAGTCTTAATATCGTTGTATTCTTATAGCTGAATTCAAACTCGCAACGACTTATTAAGTTAAAAGAGAACTAAAACTTCTCTCTTCAAAGCAATAGGAAAATTATTTAAATTATATTAGTAAAACTTTTCAATCCAATAACATTTATTATAGTTAATTTTATATATTTAATTTCATCAATCTGCTCTCTAAGTTCTTCAATAATTAGAAGAGTAATGCATTGTTTTGAGTATTGCATATGGATAAGCACCATGAAACATGGACAAACATGTTGCATTCTCTCAAAACTCAGTGTAAAAACACTTGAACGATGTAGCATGAAACGTAGTACCAATACTCAACAAGTGTAATTAACACCACCATAGAAAATCATGAATTATACATGAAAAATTAATAACAGTAATAGAAAGACAATAATTGTAAGCTATATCTAACCTTGATAATAATACAATCTTCCAAATCGCCAAATTTGCTCATATATTATTACACTCCAATTTCTTCGATAAAAAAATTTCATAAAATATATGTTAATAAATATATAAATGTTGATCTCATCTTAAATCATAACAACCATATTTTCAGCTGCTTTAAAAGGAAATAAATATATATAAATATATTTGACTATATACTATGGATTAAGATAGAAGAATGGTTGTTGAACTGTTTGAGGTTGTAAAAGCTCTAATCATGGTGATTTTTTTATTTTTTATTTCTTGCATTCACATAAAAAATATTGTTCAGATTGTCCAACTGCATGCAAGTCATGCACCCAATTGTTACTAGTTACATCGATAAACGACCACACACTTCGACTTCACTAGCTTGACAAAGGGGGTATCCAATTTGTTTTAGCCAAGATAAAATTGTCAAACTCGTCTAGAATGCACAACCTAACTCCAAACCATCTTGCAACTCAGCTTTTTGTCTGTTGGCAATCATCATCTTAGCTCTCATTACAATTTGAATTGAGCTTTCAATAATATTATCCTAAACACACTGGTTTTTAGATTTCCAAAATATTCACCACAAACAAAGCTACTACACTCTCAGGTGATGGTTAGGTTATTGTAGAATAGCAAAATACTTGTACATAAAATTTTGATGTCAGATATTTTTTAGTAGTCAACAAGATAATATCTCATGACATACAATATAATCGCTTGAAGCACGAACATCATCAAAACTCATTTTTTCTTGTCTTCTTTGACAAATATTTGCTGCGCCTCCATGTGTTTATTTTCCTTCACACTAACTTTTTTTTATTGGTTTGTACACAAAATGGAAACTCATACACACAATTGCGAGATCCAAATTCAAACTTAGGTAAAAGTTTCCAACCAACAATATCGACATCGCGAATTGAACTGAATTTTATAGACAATCGTTAATGAAAGATCTAGATATTTGCAAATACATTGACTACCTTAAAAAAAAAGCTTTAATGGTAGGTCAGCCCTTAAAAAAGCTTTATGTAAACTTCTTTTATTTCTTACAATTTTTTTAATCTCTAATTCTCTATCAAAAACTATCTCTATGATGTAATGTAGTATTAAATTGAGTACGGAATTTGAAACTTAGAAGAGAAGTACAAAGTCCATTCTTCAAAAAAATGAAAAAGTACAAAGTCCAAACCTACAAAATTGAACATGATACACAATTCGGGGAAAATTAAAACCCAATCCAAGCCAGCTAGCCTAAGTATCAGGCCTCTTAATACTATTTTTAACTGAATATCAATATTAGTAAAACAATATTCGAAAAAAAAAAATACTTTATGAAGTTTCCATTTATGAAAAACATAGACGTAAGTGATAGAGAGTTCGATTTACTTCTTCATTTTATCAATCTTTCATTTACCTACCTATACACGTTGAAGATTAATTAAACCTATTTTATTTAATGGATTCAATCTAAATTGAGATCGAAAAATGATATAACATTTAATAATAAATATACTAAGGTTCAAACCAACACCATAAGATCAATCTAAATGTGTTTACTAATGAATTATAGTAATTTTTCATTACCAACTTAACTAAACTCATAAACAATAAAGTGTTTAAAATATCAAAATAACAACCAAACATCAAATAAATAAATAAAAAATCTTCGAAACCATAATTTTTTTTACTACGAGTGTTGATTTGTTTTATCTTATGTTTTTCCGTACTTTAATTCGAGAAACATTAATTTTCAAACAATAAACACGTGACGTGAGTGTAGTTGCGTCTCGTGTCACCAACACTGTACCTTCCTTAGTTTGAAGCAAAAGAAGAAAGCGACGAGAAACGGAAGCGTTATTTCAGGTATAGCAACGTAAAATATTTGACCCAATCCATCACAACCACTTCCGTTCAGCTAGGGTTCTCACCAATGCCACCGGATTCCTCCGAGCAAGACGATGATCCCGATACCGAATTCGTCGAAATTGATCCCACCGCTCGTTATGGTCGGGTCAGTCTCTTCTCTTCCATTCCGATCCTCAATTTGTTAATGCATTCTCTTTTTCAATTTTCATTTCCTTTTTTTTTGTTATCTATTGTCAAATTGAAGAAATGTTTCTATTGATCTGATCCAAAACTAACCATATCTTGTGTTTCTGATTCTGTTTGCTCTATTTTACAGTACAAGGAAATTTTAGGGAAGGGGGCTTTCAAAAAAGTGTATCCTTTTTTTTTTTTTTTTTTTTTGTGAATTTTTCATTTTTTATGCTCAATTGATAAGTGTTAATATGAATAGATTTGTTTTTGGGATGAAATGAAACATTTTTGTGGATGATTTGTTATTCCTTGATAGTAATTTGGAAATGTAGATATAGAGCTTTTGATGAGTTAGAAGGAATTGAAGTGGCTTGGAATCAGGTTAAGGTGTCTGATTTATTGCGAAATTCTGAAGATTTGGAGCGTCTTTATTCTGAAGTTCATTTGCTCAAGACTTTGAAGCACAAGAATATTATTAAATTTTATAATTCATGGGTTGATACCAAAAATGAGAATATTAATTTCATTACTGAAATTTTCACATCCGGAACTTTGCGCCAGTGAGTGTCTTTTGGCTCGTTGTTATGTTCATGTATCTGTTTTATTTGTAAGCTTTTGAGTTCTAAGTTTAGCTTTCTTAATTTAGATACCGGAAGAAACATAAGCATGTTGATTTGAGAGCGTTGAAGAAATGGTCTAGGCAAATTTTGGAGGGCCTTTCATATCTTCATAGTCATAATCCACCGGTTATTCATCGAGACCTTAAGTGTGACAATATTTTTGTCAATGGGAATCAAGGGGAGGTGAAAATTGGTGATTTAGGATTGGCAGCTATTCTTCAACAGGCCACTTCAGCTCACAGTGTTATAGGTAACAGTTTTCTGTGAAATCATTACATATGTTATTGTTTTCTTACGTGTACTACTGTGAAAATATTGTTACTGAAAATATATGTAATTCGCTCACGATCCCAGGTACACCGGAGTTTATGGCCCCAGAACTTTACGAAGAGGAGTACAACGAGCTTGTTGACATATATGCTTTTGGCATGTGCTTGCTAGAGTTGGTAACTGTTGAGTACCCGTATGTTGAATGTACCAATGCTGCACAAATATACAAGAAAGTGATATCTGTAAGTGCATTGATTTCAAAATGTTGTGACATATTACTTGTGGTGTGATAGAGCACTTGTTTTAGAATTATTAACTCCAATCTCAATTGAAATGTATATAGCATTCAATATGAAAGTCATGTAAATTTCCAAAGACTGAGGTTTCCTGGAACCCTTTGGAATTTGGATAGTACATCAATTTAAGCATCAACTTGATAAAATCATTTCTGATGTACAACCGTATGTAAGATGTAACATTGTGACATTTACTTTATTTGAATCATTTTGAACTATTGCTTGTTACTGAAAGTCATTTGAATCAATTTAAGCATCAACTTGATAAAATCACTTTTGACCTATTGCTTGTTTTACGAGTCAGCTAGTCAGATATTGAGTTATCAATAACAGTATTGGAGACTTCACGAACCCGGGCAGATGTTAAATATTACAGGAATTTCTTCTAATTGGGTTGTTTTGTCAAGAAAAAATTGGTGAATTTGCAGGACAAACTTAAAATAACAAAATAAAAATCCTATAATGTCTGAATTGGAATTTTTTCTTCTTCTCTACTTGGTGCACATGAACTCTAATTAGGTTCTATCTTCTTTATAAGAATCATCTTAAGTCTCAGTGTTCCTTATGTATGAAATTGCTTGAGATATGATTAGTGTTTTTAAGGGGACTTGTGAAAAGGCTTGATTATGACCTTTTAGATTGTAAATCTTACTGAAAAGATGTCCTTATGGAAAATTTTAAATGCAAAACTTTGAAAAATATGTTTTGCTTTACTGTTTTACTGATATGCTGTGCTGTGATCAAATAACTGTTTAGAAATCCTTGTTCAATGGCCTTTCATGGTGTTTCTAGGTCTGTTATAGTTTTTCTAAACAAGGTTTTGTTTTTCATTTTACGTTTTAGGCAACAATTATCCAATATATTATTTTAACTTTTATTGCTTTTGTTTTGCCATTTTTTGTTCAAATATTTGTAAATAGGAAAGAAAGTGAAAAAAGAAGTCATTTAGGTAGTAGTAATGAATGAAAACAGAAACGAAAATGAAAACAATGTCTAGAACCAAATATATCCTCATTGTCTTCTATCATTGTGGTTATGTAGTTATTAGTGAAAATAGAAACGAAAATGAAAACAATTTCTAGAACTACATACACATAGGTCCCTATCGTCTTCTATCATTGTCATGATTATATAACTTTTTTCTTTTTCTGATAGGGAATAAAGCCAGCATCATTGGCAAAAGTAAATGATCCTGAAGTTAAAGCATTTATAGAGAAGTGTACTGCTCATGTATCGGAACGGTTGCCTGCAAAGGCTCTCTTGATGGATCCCTTCCTTCAGTCAGATTGGGATGGTGACAGCGTCGGTCGATCTTCGAGATCTAGAACCCAGCATTCAGGCAAATATACTTAACTTATAAAGCTCCAAATGATCGATCTACTTTTGTTTACCATCCAATGTATCAAATGCAGGAAATAACTTCGATAATCAATCCATTGGAAAAAGTGCCAACGATAATTCTGCTGAGACAGGTAGGGAATTCACAGTGGAAGGCCAGAGAAGAGATGTTAATACAATATTTTTAAAACTGAGAATTGCAGATTCCTCAGGTATTCTTAGTTTTTTTTTTTTTTTCTTTTCAAAGAAAGAGAGCATCTATTTGCTTTTTCATGGTTCTGATGTTCAGTTGCTTGCAGGCCATATTCGAAATATCCACTTCCCTTTCGATATTGAAGCAGACACTTCAATATCTGTTGCCAGTGAAATGGTTGAGGAGTTGGAGCTTACTGATCAAGATGTTTCGACTATTGCTATGACGATTGACTCCGAAATTCGATACCACATTCCTAATTGGAATCCCAGTGAAACTCTTGACAATAGTTCTTGTCAAGAGTCAGGTCATACCCTTGAAACTATGCCCGAGGCTTCTCCTATGGGAAATGAATCTCCTGGCAGTCTTGCTTTGGAAATATTACCTTCAGGTCGTAAATACTGGTCAGACTCACCCAAGGGGGTTGGTGGAAACTCTCCATGTCTGCACGCTGCTTCAAACTTGTCTTATGAAGGGGATGTGATTGCTGAGGAAGGCAGCCTCTTTGCAAATAGCGTGGGGAAGGAATGTGATGGGACTGCTGATTCCCCTTTCAACGAAAAAAGTATTACATCAGACTGTTCTGAAGCAACCGGTGGAATGTCCTCTCAAGAAGAAATATCTGCAAGTTTGAAAGATTCTGAAACAGAAGACATCAATAAAATAGCAACAAAGCTGGAAACTTTGTTGGTTATGCAACGAGATGAGTTAGACGAACTGAAGAGGAAGCACAAATTAGCTGTCTCGGATTTTTTGAATGAATTTTCTCCAGAAATTTCCTTACAGGTTCTAAATATGTGCAACCTGCAGATGCCTGATGGTGAAATGTAGGGTGAGCTTTCCCTTTCCTTATCTAAATACCCATTTTTTGGGGGTTGTGGTTATTAGGACACTTAGAAGTTGTGAAATTGTGAAGTTGAAATCTTTAATGTATGTTGCTTGGATCAAATTGTGTACTCTTCATATTTTGGGTTTGTGATTGCTTAAGAGACGGATTTGTTTTTATTAAAATGTTCTTCAAATGATGTTAGGAGGAAATGTAGCCAAGTCATAACTTTGGATCATCTTTGCAGGAAGATTTTGGCTGAGTGAAGGCTTAGTGTACTCTCGAGCTTGGATGCTGTTGGTGTATTTATGAATGAAGCGTGGAGTGAAATGATAGGTAATTGTAAAGACCAGATCATATCAATTTCATTTCCGAAAAAATCTGTACATAGTTTGGTACAAGTTATTAAACTATAGGAAGTGTATACTTGTACATATTAAGTTTACATGGAGCTCTTCCCAGCTAGGAGTTCACAGTTGGTGGAGTTGAGGGCTTTGAGATCAACTATTTGACCCGGTTCTCTTTGCGGATTATTTTAATTTATTATCATGTCAAAGTATTCTCATAATTTTGGCATCATAGACTTAATTTGGTGGAAGTTTGTACTTTGTGAACATAATTTTCAATTATTTTAATTTTATAAAATTAATTATATATTTTTTTTTTGAACAAGTAAAATTAGTTGTAGTTAAAACGTAGTTTGAGCGAAATATTTAAAATGTGCATATTAAGATCAAGTTTATAGACTATTATTATTTTTTGAAATTAGTAATTAAAGATTTGGGACTCTTTGTTTTTGATAACCATGTTATTATAGGACTATATAACACACGATTGTTTTGAATAAAAATATAAATTATAGGATTATACTAAATAAAAGGATCAAAGTTTGTTCCTTGTTGATGAGTTTATGTGAAGGGTGTGGCCATTTAATGAGTTTCTTGTAAGAAAAAAGGGGGTGGAACATTCATTCAGTTCGTGTGTGTGTGTGGTGATTGTGGCTTCAGAATTACCTTCGCAAAATAACATGTACCTCGTTAAGCCCTGGATATGCGGGAATTGTGTTCCAATTCGATTCATCATTGAATTCTTAATTAATTCGGTCTAGATAATAAGTAAGGTCTTCATTTATTTGAAGCTAAGTAAGGTCTAGATGTAACATTTTGATTTTTTTGGTCAAGAGATGTAACATTATTTGAAGCTAAGTAACTAGAGCAAGAATTGAGTTCTTTTTGTGGTGGATTTGACTTCCAACAAGTCTCCTTACTGTGGAGACATTAGTTGAATACATGTCACAATCAAGTCTCCGTGGAGCTTCTCTAATCTTAAAATGTTTATTTAAGGGAACACCCCAAATAATTTGAGCAAAAAGGAGTAAAATATGTGGTTGTCAAAACAAAGTAAAGAAGAGTAAATTTTAATTTGGATTGTCATTGGGTCGTTTGGAATGAGAAGAACTCGAGAATTTTCAACAACAACGTGTCTTTTAAGGATTAATTTTTCGATAATATTAAACTTCATTCTTGGTGGTGGTTAAAGACACCTAAATCGAGCTTCATTTTTTATTTTTATTATTGGTGGTCTATGCCGTCTCTTTGTATATGTTACACCATTTTATAATTGTGGTTTCAGTCTTTACCGTGTTTGTTATTTTTACGTTATACACAGTTTTTCCGTTAGGCACTTCTTATGCTTAATTGGTTTGGTTTTTAATATATTTTGCATTTAACATTAAAAAAAATGGGATTGTCATTGGATTTTCCCATTAAAACAAAAACAGATTTTAAAAAAAACGCTAGAAAATTCATTATTTATTAACATCAGCTTACAAAAAAGGGTATTTTAAAATGGAGCCAATAATACATTGTATTGTCATGTATGCTGGTTTATAATCATGTTTTAAAAATAACAATTAAATCCTCCATTCTTATTAGACGTCGATGTAAAACTACTTTTACACGTAGTGCACATGTTTTTTTTTTTTTCTCTCTTTAAAATTAATTGTATAACATATGAAGATGATGATTTTTCATTGAATTGAATGTAAGTGTAAAATTTTCTTACGTTGACGACATATGTACTTAAACCAAAAGAGAAATGATATTTGAATAACCACTTTTTGACAACTTTTGTGATAACTTTCTCTCTCATACTCATATTATCTTTTTACTTTCTCTCTCTATTGCTTTAATTTTTGTGCCAATACCTAAATTTCTTTGTATAATTTAGTTGTCTAAAAGATTGTCACAAGAAATAATTGTTCAAATATCATTGCTCAAACCAAAAATAGGTAAAAAACAAAGTTTGGAAATAGCTCCTAAATTTTTTTTAAAAATACAGATGCTTATTTTAAATTTAACCGAATTATATCCCCACAATAATATCTTTTGTATACATAAGCTACGTAACAATATGCGACAGAAATAATTGTTGTTTTCAAAGATGTAACTTGACGGTATGAGTTTAAACATTAAGTGTATGTATGGTTTTATGTTGACAAAAATTGTTTTTGAGTGAATTAGATTATGTAAAATTGATTTTGCTTAAAAATGAGTTGAAGTAAAGTAGTTTATGTTTGGACACATTTATTTAAAATTGATTTGAATAATAAGTTTGAGTGTTCCTTAAAAAAAAGTTTTAGCGTTAAAATTAAAAGCTTGAAGTAAAATCAATTCTTAAGGAAAAACAGTACTATTGAAAAACAACCAAACATAACCTAGTCAATTCTAAACTTCTAGAATCAATTTTAACTTATCTAAAAGTAAAATGGATCATTTACTATAATGATGCTCAATATAATATCAAAACCAACGAGTTACGACTCATGCAAACAAATTAACTTAAGAAATGTATTAGGAAAACACATAATATCATTACAATCAAATCTCCTTAAAAAAAACATTATAATCAAATAACAAAATTAATTTTGTATCTTTACACGATATAGACAAAATTCAAATAAATTAATTTTAAAATTAATAAATACTTTAAAAGTATAAAGCCTAGAAAGATCTTATAACAATGATAAATACAGTCAGATAATAAATACTTTAGGGATATTGCATAACGTTTAAAATGTGTAAGCTTTAACCACTAACCCACATTATGTTACTTAAAAAAAAAAACACAAAACCTAAAAAAAAAAAAAAAAAAAAACAGCAATAATAAACAAAAAAGAATGAATTAATTATGATTATGAATAAGCATACTACTACTACTACTACTGGGTGCACCGCGGCGCGTCACTCCAAAAGTGAGAGGATAACAATTTTCATTTCGATAAGAAGAGGTTCTCATTTCTTCTTCATCCACACAATACAAATTCCTCCCTCATCTCTACTTCTATTCATTCCAAAACCAAAAGAGAGGATAACAAAACAAATCCTCTTCTCTTCACTCTCAATTCAACTATGGCAATTTCAATTTCTTCTTCTTCTTCCACCAAACTCAAACTCTCATCACCCTACCCACCACACACTCACACCTTCACCACTTCCTCTTCCGCTTCCATTTCCAACCCCTCCACCACTCATCGTCCCAAACTAACCCTAACTCACCTCTCCTCCTCCTTCCTCAACCCCTCCACAATCCTCCACCTCACCCCTTCCTCCAAACCCACCCCCACTCGCTCCTCCCCTTTCACCGTCCGTGCCGCCCGTGGCAAATTCGAGCGCAAAAAGCCTCATCTCAACATTGGAACCATCGGCCATGTCGACCATGGCAAAACCACTTTAACCGCTGCTCTTACTATGGCTCTCGCTTCTCTAGGTAACAGCGCCCCTAAAAAATACGATGAAATTGACGCTGCTCCTGAAGAACGTGCTCGTGGTATTACAATTAATACTGCTACTGTTGAATATGAGACTGAAACTCGTCATTATGCTCATGTTGATTGTCCCGGTCACGCTGATTATGTCAAGAATATGATTACCGGTGCTGCTCAGATGGACGGCGCTATTCTTGTTGTCTCCGGTGCCGATGGTCCTATGCCTCAAACCAAAGAACACATCCTTCTCGCCAAGCAGGTAATTATCTTATCTCAATCTACTTATTTATTATATTATTATTAGACTATTAATACTAACAATTTTAGTTAGGATTATAACTAGTGAAGATTTAATGCAATGTTACACTATTGTTTAATTTCTGGAAGATTTATTGATAGATGTCTAGTTTGTATATAAATTTTGATGATTATTGTTTTTCAATGGTTGGTTTTAACTGTTGAAATGTATGTTTTTTGATTGCTTGGTATCTTAGGTTGGTGTTCCGAGTGTGGTTGTTTTCTTGAACAAGCAGGACCAAGTGGATGATGAGGAGCTTCTTGAACTTGTTGAGCTTGAAGTTCGGGAGCTTCTATCGTCTTACGAGTTTCCTGGAGATGACATTCCGATTGTTTCTGGTTCAGCGCTATTGGCGTTGGAAGCGTTAGTGGCGAACCCTACTATTAAACGTGGTGATAATGAGTGGGTGGATAAGATTTATAAACTTATGGATGAAGTTGACAACTATATACCAATCCCTCAAAGACAAACGGAACTCCCCTTTTTGCTAGCTATTGAGGATGTGTTTTCAATCACTGGTCGTGGAACAGTTGCCACCGGAAGAATTGAAAGGGGGCTTGTTAAGGTTGGTGATGTAGTTGACCTTGTTGGTTTGAGGGAAACGAGGAGCACTACAGTGACGGGAGTGGAAATGTTTCAGAAGATTTTGGACGATGCTATGGCTGGTGATAATGTGGGTTTGTTGCTGAGAGGTGTTCAGAAGATTGATATTCAAAGAGGGATGGTTTTGGCTAAGCCTGGAACTATTACTCCTCACTCTAAGTTTGAATGTATTGTGTATGTTTTGAAGAAGGAAGAAGGTGGAAGACATTCACCTTTCTTTGCTGGTTATAGGCCTCAGTTTTACATGAGAACTACAGATGTTACCGGAAAAGTTACATCTATCATGAATGACAAGGATGAGGAGTCGAAGATGGTGATGCCCGGTGATCGTGTTAAGATGGTGGTTGAACTCATTGTCCCTGTGGCTATTGAACAAGGAATGAGGTTTGCTATTAGAGAAGGAGGGAAGACCGTTGGAGCTGGTGTTATCGGAGCTATCATTGAGTGAATGAAGATTACTATCCAGTTGCTGCATCATCACTCTTCAAATGGAGTTTCTTTTTATTTATTTATTTTTGATGCAATCAATTAATTGACTTTTGCCCTTCATACAACTTGTCTGCGGTAATTTTATAGGGTTAAATTTAACTTTCGGATTGTCTTTAGTCGAATTGGATACTATTTTTCCATCGGGATGTTTTGTAAGTTGTTGTTGTTACCTGCTTATACTTGTTTGTTCTCTTATTGTTGAGTTCCTTAAATTGCATCAATGATGAGATTGTGTTGAGGGATCAACTGTTACAGTTTTACCCTTCATTAGATATAGTTGAATGTCACTCTAATTTGTGGTCACTTGCTTGTGCCTGTGTATTCTTGCAATCATGAGATGGATTACTTTTGGCCTCTTTTGGTCCTGGTCTTTCAGATATGCTTTGTCTCTTCCATCTCTTTTTGACAAATGAAGTTTTCTATCTTGGTTAACAAAATGGAGAAAGAGAGAGAGCAGTAAAGAAACCAAGAGAAGCGGTTAATATAATGAAAATCAAGTTTGATTAGTTTTTTTTTAATAGTGGATGTGGAGGATCTAAGTTGCTAGATTTCAGCAGTTTTGATCATGGTTTTATTATAGCTGCTCATAAAAGAGTGTTTACTTTCTTCTTTGAAAAGGGAAAGTGCGTTTACTTAATACGGCTATTAAGGTGGTACCTTTTTTTTTTGGCTTTCGCACCGGTTTCTGACCCTAATCCGGCTCGTGCGTGGAGGCATGCACACTGGCCAAACGTTGTTCTCCGTGATCCACATTTCATACACATGCACCAAGAATTGTTAATTTAATGAAGACTTCTGTCAAATATTTTTTAATGAAGATGCAACACAAGATATAGTTTTACACCGTCATCTAATGTAAACAGTAAACATAATCACTTTTTAAAATAACAACCTAATACTCATGTATTATTGGACATAAGTGTAAAACTATTTTACACTATCTTCCCTTTTCTTGATCATTATTTGAGTGTTTTGTGTTTTCGAAGTAAAACTAGTCTTGTTCCTAAAATGGATTCAAATCACTTAGTGCCCGGTCTATGTAGATGAAGTGAAAAACACCACTTAAAACTTACACACAACTATGAGGTTCTATGTTCGTATTCGGGTGAAAGTGTATGGTCTAACAATATCGGCATTGTCACCTTATGACAATCAAAATTAGTTTTGTTTCTAAAATGATTGAAATCCTTTTTAATCAAAATTAGTTTTCGACACCATAAAATAAAAAACGATGGTTTGTTTGAGGTTATAGTAATGTATTAGTACTAATTTTCGTATCTTGCAATAAATGAAAACATCAGGTTTGCCAATTCAATTTTTAGCCCCACTTTTATTTCATGGCTGAATAAGTTGTGGACAGAGTAGTAACAAAAAGTGTGCCATTTTGATAATGTTTCTTGCCAAAGAAAGTGAACCAACAAAGTTGAAATATTTTTGGTTATTTTCCCGTTTCTATATAACAAAACCACCGTTTCTTATAAAATCATGCTAATAGAGACGGAATAAACTGTTAACTTGTCCATGACCTTGTAATCTCTTAATGAGCATTGTTGCATTTCAACCCTGTTACAACATTTAGAAAAAATCAAAACCAAACATGGCAAGCTACGTTCGACCTAGAAGACCTCAAGTTGTGTTTTCGATCCTTGTTAAGATAGCTGGTTTGGCTCCAGTCAAATCATCAAATAGGTTGGTTATCGAATCATGACTACGAAGTCTCTCTGATTCGATTTCCAATTCAAATTTTGAAATATTCCCATGAAAATATGTATATCACAACATGGTGATAAGATAATAAAGAAATGTCACTAAATTATTCAGTAACCACATTGCCACAAAGCCAACCATCCAATTTTCTAGCTATCCAATATGCTAAAGATATGTTGTTATCCTATATTAATAATTCATGCACCATAATAAAACTCGATGCTTGATGTTACAAGCATCAAGGCTATCTGAAGATATAACTAAGTTGTTCCTCGCTACGACTATATATCAAATTTCATTAATCTAAGAATAATGCTGAAATGAGAAGCTCCTGTGCAAATGCAGCCCTGTCACTTCTCTCTTGAACATGTTCATCGCTGGTATCAGGTGCATCTTTCTCAAAGCTGCAAATAGAAAACCATCAGTAAAATTTTGACAAAAACTAAGGCATACCTTAATAATGTGTATAAAGAACTTAAACTACAATCAACAAATATTTAATACATAAATGTTTGGAATGTACTACATACATGGTACCACTTCAAAATATATTCAGAGACGAAAAATATAGATTTACTTCTCGAGAGAATGTGATTGTGAACCATATATCAAAGGAAGATATTGAACAAAGTCAAGTAATTCTGGCGATAAAAGGGGGTGTCACACAACTCTACAAAACTCAAGGTTTGCAATAACAGTTTTCATATTTAGAAAGACAATAATGATAAGTTACTGAGTAAACCTCTCGCTACATTATCCTTTAAACTGTCAATATAGTAAGTATAATAATTGTAGGTTACTGCAAAGCTAGATTTAGAGAAACCATCTGAATTGCATCTCAAGTCAATAAATACAAGCTATTTAAGTGGGTGTAGTACATTTATGTATCGGCATACATTATGAGGCTCCTTTAATCAAATTTAAGATATAATTTCGGAAGAACTAATTAGAGAGAACATCAGAATGATATTATATTATCATCTACTCACACCTCCTGTATCTTCGAAAAAAACCTTACAACAGAAAGAATATTAGAGAAATAAAAATGCGAAGAGCGGGAATATATAATCGTCTTCTCTGTTAAATTCAGATAGAAATTTTCTATCGTGAGTATAGTTGATATTTATAACATATCCAAGAACAACATCATACCTTTTTCCGTTGGAAATGCCTTTTTCAACAGGAACGTCTGAAGCATTACTGATGGTATCTTCATCTGAGAAAAAATCATCAAAGCTTGGAACATATGCATTGTCCTGAGATGGAACATCTGCATTAGTGATGGTATCTCTCTTGTCATGCAATTCCCAATCAACATTGGAGTTTTCCCACGGCTTCCAAATGCCCTATGTAGAAAGCATACATTGTAATATCACCATAATGAATTGATTTAGATAAGAATTAAATACTATGCGAAAATGAGCTATGTTACAATTAAAGCACATACATCACAAGATAAGCAACAGATACCTTTGGCACGGCTGGGAAGCTTGAACTCTGCATATTTCTGATTGCCTCCTCCCCTAAATTTTCATGGCACACAGGACAAATCTGATATATGAACAGTGAAGCAGTCATTCAGATATCAAATTTCAATGTCTTATTTCATTTTATTCCTTAGTTTTTTATTAAAATGGTTGCTTCATGCTCATCTTTTTATTAAGATCAGGACAAGTGCACTACATCAAGCTGATACAGAAATTTTATGTTCAATTTCATTAGCAGGTAAGCAAGGACATCATTTTATAAAAACGAAAAAAATACTTTATCAACAAGTTTTTCTGAACATAAATTATAAAATGCAGGATATCATACCATAGTATATGAGACGTATGTCTGATCTTCTGAACAGTCAAGCAGTGCGGAAACTTCGATGTCAAAATTGCATTTAGGACATTTTTTAGCTGATGGAGAATAACCATCAAGATCAATGGGATTGAAGATTGTATCACCTTCTGTTAGGTTCAAAATGGAACATCATAAGCAAGTTTTTTCTATCAAAATAACTCCATTTTGCATGACATACACTGATACAGATGCACAAGCTCGCAAACTACCAACAAGCAACAAAAATTAATGGTGCTAAAGCTGAGAAATAAGTTGTTTTTGCAATTAGGGGAAAATATGTGTGAATGAAATCATAAAAAAAAATTCTCTTAATTAGGGGAAAATTTGTTTTTGCAGCTCTTTTTTTAAAAAGGATTACGTTTAGAGGTGTAATCGATGATAATCCCCATCAGTTTAGAAAATTTCACAACAATGACAAGATTCAAATTTTCACCTCCCTTTTCCTCCTTTCTCTACCATCCAAATTTACAACAAATCTTCATGGCATATGAAATCAACACTCAGCAAGACAATGAAATTCATCACCTAAACTAAAGACTTGACATATGATGTATCAATCAATTCTATTCAGCAAAATATCCAATGTTCGGTTAAGAGATAGCACAATAACATTCATAGATCAAACATAACCTATTAATTCTGTAAGGTACCAACATATTTATTTTTTCCTACTTATGTTATGCTACTGTTAAGCAAAAGAACTCATTTTTTCACACACACAGATTACTAAAATCAAATTAAAGAAAAACAACCTTTTTCTTCCTCCGAAGTACTCTTATCATCAACCTGATTCCCAATAAAGTTGTCTTCTTGGCCAGGACGAGTTCTGATCATTGGTATGGACTTTAAGCGTTCAATGATCTCAGAAGGATCAAACTCCATTGAAGCCAGATTGTTGAAAGGAGGAAAACTTAGAGGCAATTCTGTAGGAGTTGATGAAGAAGAGCTCACAATGTTTTTGTTTTCAACCGTCATTGTCACTCACCACTCAATTACTCAACTGAAAAACTTTTTCGATGGTTTACGAGGTACTACTTATTTATATACAACAATGAATTGTGATAAGCACAAATGGAAAACAATTATTGTAATAAATTATAATTTTATATAAACTGAGGATTGTGAATAAAATAAGCTAAGAAATTGTGATGCCAAGAAGGTCTTTGTGAAATAGTACTAACTTCAATGGAAACGGTTGGTTGTACAAATGAATGACACTTGAAACACATTCATTGGTCAAATAATATTTTGAAAATTGATTGAGTTGAGACAAATGATAATAAAGAATTTTGGCATCATTGGGCTAAAGCAGAAACTGAAAAAGTAGAGGGAGAAGAAAAAGCATTTGAGAAAACATAGAGAAAGTAATAAGGAGAGAGAAGCAAATGTAGCATAGTGGAAGCACTGAAGTGCATGTCTATAGTCTGTTAAGTGATTGAATTCTTCTTCTGAAGAAGAGAGGAGTTCATCACCATGCACCACTTCTTCTTCTCAACTGGAAAAAAAATCATAGGCATTGTCTCTAAAGAGAAAATGAGAGAGTTGACTGTAGATGAAGTTTTGCATAATCACAAACGCTTAATTGCATGATTTGAACAAACACAAAAATACATTTTTTAAAAAAAAAATTATTTTTAGAATATATATTATTTTATTCTTTTTTCTTTCTAACTTTTCTCAAGTTAGTGAATGTGTCCAAATACTTTTGACCAACAATATATTTTTTTTGCTAGTATAATATGTAAAGTGAATATATTTTTAGAATAGTACTATGAGTTTTTGCTATTATCAAATAATCGAGTTTTTAAAATAATTAAAACCATTGCCATATTTTTTGAAGTCATAATTAAAAGGTAAAGATGAAAGAAAAAAAATGAGAGAGAGAGAGAGAGAAATATAATAGACATGCACGTCTACAACAATAATAAAATAATAATAGTTTGTATTAATCAATTCTTTAAAAAATAATTTTGAATAATTTTACCTTTTTAAGTAATAAATAATCTAATCAAAAGATATTTTTTTGACTAAAAAAACGTTAATTTAATAAACTATTTTTACTGAATAAATTAATATCCTTTTTTCAATGGCAAATTTGGAAAAATAATACCCTACCTTCCTCTCAAGTCTCGACCTGTTTCATTATAGGAGCGACAACAGAAGCCAAACTCGAGGGTGTGCGGTAGGCGCGACAATAGAAGCCTCCATTTTGTAAGAGGCACCAATTTCTTTTCTTAATAGGCATCGTTAATATTGCATCTAATGAGAGAAATTTTTCAAATTGGGAATTGTTTAAATCTTATTTTCACAAACGCACGAAATCGTTGCAAGTAATAAATTAAATCGGTAATATCAAGCGTCAAACTTGAAGCTTGCTTTTACTGTCAAATTGTATTTGTCACTTAATTGAACAAAAAGGTTCCGGTTTAGTTGCAAAAACAATTTTAACAATTAAACTTGGTTGAAAATTAATGAGTGAAAATGTTACGAATGAGTTTCACTAGACTCTCTTATGTCGATGGATATTTTCAGAATATAAGTTTTTTATTTATAATTTTTAATAATAGATAATTAAAGATAATAAAGATTAAAAATGTGTATTTACATGTGTGAAACAATCAACAAGATCCAATAATACCATCTTTAGTAGAAGGTGGATGAATTTGTCCTATAAAGTCAAAAGGTCATGACTTCACAATGGCATGTAACTCCATCGGCTGAAACATTTTGAATGTGTCCGTGTCTTTGACACTCTTCTTCGCTTGATTTGGCAAAAAGAATACAAGCCTTCGCGTAAAACATGGAAGGGAGAAGATGGAAAAAAATGTGTGTGGTGCATCATATAATTAACTTATCCATTTTAGAGTAATTGACCACTTGAAACATAAAATTTAGAGTAATTGACCAGTTGAAACATAAAATAGTTTGATCATTATTCTAGTGTTCTTATGTTTTTTATTTTATAGTAAAACAGCTAGTTTTATTTAATTTCCAAAAAGGATTCAAATAATTTCCAATCAATTTTCTTTTAACCCTCAGGTTCTTAAGAGAAAGAACTCTAATAATCCGGAGTTCATCATGGTGAAGATCATTGACTAATTGAATCCAATTGCTTGGTTACATCTGATCAAAATTTTGTTTCTAAAATGATTGAAAGCCCTCTTAATAAAGAATGACAGTTTGTTTGGCGTTTTTTTGTTTTGTTTTGGGTCAAAGCAATGAAAATAAAATGCAAACCAGGATTAAAGCATGAACCTGTTTACAAAAGAGAGAAAGGAAGCCAAAGGCTATCCTATAACAACAAAAAGTGTAGCCTGCTATGAAAGCATAGAGCTGCACATGCCCCTAAAGAAATCTAATTAGATATAGCATCTGTTATGCAAAATAGATGAGTATCAAAATTTCCTAATCCTCTAATCACCATATTTGGGATTGCTTTTGATAACATCATGTTTGGATCTTGTATTCACAGTATGAGAGTCAGTCTCAGTAAGATCTGTAGAGATTTTGTGTTTTGATTTGGTGCCAGAAAGTGCTTTGGGACTCTTGGGCTTTCTAGGTCTCCCTCTCTTGCCCTTTTTAACAGTTTTTGTAGTTTGTGATAAGTATTTGTTCACTTAAGGAGAAAGAGTAAAAAAGACTGCTGCTGCTCAGTTTGTTTGGCGTTGAAGTGTCACATTATGATAATATTTCTAACCAAAGAAAGTGAAACAACCAAATTGAATTTTCATGCCAGCTAGTTTTTGGTTATTTTCCAATTTCTATAATGGTTTCTTTCTTGTCAAAATCAAAATCATAGTTTCTTATAAAATTGATTATTCTTAATACTAGTTGACGGAATTAATTCCTGTTACCTTGTAATAACTCAATGAGCATTGTTCCTCACCATTTCCATCTCAACCTGTTGCAACACTGGAAAATTGAAAAGTCGGTGTATGTACTTGCATACACTGTGTGAATCCCTTGATCAAATTTAAGATATAATTTTGGAAGAACAAGTTAGGGAGAATAAAAGAATGATATCATATAATCATCTACACAAACCTCCTGTATCTTTCAAAGTAACCTTAAAATGGAAAGAATATTAGAGAAATAAAAAACCGAAGAGCGGGAACATAAACGTCGTGTTTCTTATATGTAATGTCATAATAAATAGAATTTAGACACTATTGATAATCTCCCACTGAATAAAACTCAGTGATATCATGTAGATCCACAAATAGTTGAGAAATGTAATATAAAGTACAATAATCTGGAAATCTATGGTAACACCATTAGGTATATGATTTTCCATACCACAAGAAACAATATTTTTATTAAATGTAGAGAACAATGAATGAGTAACAACGATATTAAATTCAGATAGGCATTTTCCCTCATGAGCATAGTTGATATTTATAACATATCCAAGAACAGGATCATACTTTTCTCCAATGGAAATGCCTTTTGCAACGGTATCGTCTGAGGCATTTTACCTGGCATACAAAGTAGCTCTTAAAATAAAAGAGCAGTACAGTTAAATAAATATGTCTTACACTGATACATACAGATGCACAAACTCACAAATTACCAAGAAAAAAATGGTGCAAAAGCCCTCTTCCTTTCTCTAAATTTGGGGAAAATTTGTTTTACAATTTTTTGCTTAAAAGGGTAAGGTTTAGAGGCTTTAATGATATTCCCCATCAGTTTGTAGGGTGACTCTAAAGTCCTTAAAATAAAAGGAAGCGGGCTTGTAGTATAAGCCACTTATAGCCATCATAATAGGGAAGTCTCTTTCCCAAGTATGAATCATGATACAACTTACTACTCACAAACTGCTCCATACTTGCACAATTCACACCTCTAGAAGTCGCTTCTGGAGTAACGGTTACCTACGCGACCAAGAGCAGTAAGTATAATTAAAAGGATAAAGAGTAATTATACAAATCATTCAAAGTGGAACTTACATCATACTGATGAAGGTCCTTCCTTTTAAGGTAACTCGGGAAAAAAATGGTTTGCCATAACAACACATATCTTGCCATAGCTCCCCTTTCCGGAGCGAAAGGGAAACGTCGGCGATGATTTACTTTGTGGAGGAGGGGAATGAGTCTCCAGAATGAAATGTCATTTGTCCCAGATCCTGTTCAACTTCAGACACCTCTTGTGGCTGGGAAATGAACTTGCCTCAGATTGGGGAGCAGGTGGAGGAGACACCAAATCTTGATAGGGTGCTGATTGAGTTGAGGTAGCTTGGTACAGCTCTGGTGTTGGTTACCTCTCTGGGCCGCCGTATGAAGAAACTACATCATGGCCACCGCTAACATCTGTACCACCACCGTATCCACCTCGGCCACTACCATATCCACAGTCTCCTTGCTGAGAAGGCCCTCCTCAACCCCAACAACAGTATGGTAGACCACTTGAATATCTAATGATGGGGGTTGAGGAGGGCTTCCCCTTCCTCTTTCTTGATACCCAGTAGGCCTTCCATACTGTTGTTGGGGTTGAGGAGGGTCATCTCAGCAAGGAGACCGTGGATTTGGTGGTGGCCGAGATGGATAAAGTGGTGGTGCAGGTGCTGGAGGTGGCCATGATGTATTTCCTTTGTATGGAGGCCCAGAGAGGTAACCAACCCCAGAGCTGTACCAAGCTACCTCAACTCAATCAGCACCCTATCAACTCAACGTAGCCAAGGTAAACAGATTAAACAACAAATATAAAGTGAAATTATAAAAATCCAACATTAGAAAAGGGAAATCAATGATACACTATGAGTTTCTCAACTTTGTTCTTTTTCTTCATACGAGCATACAACCCTTACAACATATAGATGAAAGAAAGGATCATACCGTTTTGCAATGGAAATGTCTTTTGTAATAACAACGTTTTGATGGAAGAAAGGAGCATAAAACCATTGCTGGTGGTATTTTCTTCATCTGAAACAAAATCATTGGAGCTTGAAAAATACACATCGTCCCTAAATGGTGGAAAAATTGAATCAGAGATTGGTTCATGTTTGTTGTTTCCCCAAGATGCCGTTTTTCCGCAGGTTCCAAATCTGCAATGTATAAATTATTCATCGTTATATCATCATATTGAATTGAGTTAGAAAAGAATCAAATACTACACTGAAACTGATCTATGTTACAATTAATTTACATAGATATTGCAAGATAAGTTAAAGATACCTTTTGCAAGATTGGAAAGCTTGAATTATGCACAATCCTTATTTTTAATTTTGCTCTAAGTTAATTTCTCTACCTGACAGATAGGTTCAAAATGATTTAGTTACAATCAAATTGATTGAACGCTGAAGTGTCTTGCGTTAGGTTCAAAATGAATCATCATCAACAAATTATGACTTGCTCAGGAACTCCTTTTTGCACAAAAAGAGCAGTACGAAAAATAAATAAATAAATTGAAGTCTTATTTATTTGCGTACAAGATAGAAAACATATATTTCCTCTATATTTTCTCTCACTCTCAACACTAGGAGAAACATTACAATATATTTTCTCTTACTCTCAACAAGCTCTAATTGTTGTTGTTGTGTTACTACTTGATCGGATGAATGAAATTGTGCAAATGAACTTTCTATTTATAGGAGAGGTAAACCATAGCTCCATATATGCAACAAGCCACTTGTCTTCTATGCAAAACACCAAGTGTGCAACATGTCACTGGTATCTCATGCATCTTGCAACTTGTCAATGCACGCAACTGTCCACTTTGCCACTTTGCTTTGCATGAAAAATGCTACTTGTGTTACATGCACCATGTACATGTGTCAAGTTACAAAAGTGGCCTTACCAATCATAATATTGGGTTTTGATCATCATCTGGGAAAAGAAAATTTCTTTTTTGACAATGAATACTTCCTATTGACACAAGTAAATGACGCTTTTACCCCCAGCGGCAGTTAACTGCCGTCAGGCTATGCGCCGACAGTTAACAACCGCTGGCTTTCCAGCGGCAGTTAACTACCGTTGTGTTCGTGATATATAAACAGAACAACATAGGAGTTTCCAAAACTTCATTGTTATTGTTACGTATTTTGCTTCCATAGGTGCGAATTTCACAAAGCATAAACCATTCCAAGCCAATTTCAAGCACAAAATCAAGTAAGTTTTTTGAATCCTATTGCATTGCTATTTTGTGATTGATTTGTTAGTTTTTTTTGGTTAAATTGGGATTGTAGAGGTTTATTGATTTTATGATGTTATGATAGTTTAGGTTGTTTGAATTGTTAGGTTTAGGTTAGAATTGTTTAGATTGTTATAATTGTAAAATTGTTATGAAATTATGGTAGAATTTTTAGGATTAGATGAATTGTTGTATAATCGTTGCGATTAGTTTAGGTTTGTTATGAAATTTTGTTGTTATGAATTTGTGATAGAATTGTTACGATTAGTTACGGTATAATTTTTAGGATTAGTTTAGGTTTTGATGAATTATTGTAGAATTCTTACGACTAGGTTTTGATCGCCGATTTGTTTATGTAGATATGTCTCAGAATTAGGGAAACGTTGAGTTGAACAAGAAGAAGGAGGGTGACGACAAGAAGAAAGAAAAATCACCGATGACATGGTACGAAATCACATGTGATGGATCCGTCAAAAAGAAGGATTCGAAGGTGCTGGTGTATAATCATTCGAGGTTGAGGAGGAGCGGGAGGACATGCTATTTTGGTCCTCAGCCAAAAGCAGGTGCCCTAGGGACTGTCGAGGAAAACCCAATTGACTTGTGTGATGAGGAAGATGATTGAATGTAATGAGTTGTAATAGCTAATTGTTTTGGATCTTTTTTTATGTTTTTTTATGGTACATTTTGGTTGACATATTGGTACTTTGAATAAATTTGAGTTTTGAATAATTTCAATTAAAATCGCATCTGAAATAATTTCGATTAAAGTCACGTTTCGAATAATTGCGTATTCGAATAAAAATTAATTAAATCTAACGTGAATTGAACTAATTAAAATTGCATAATGAATAAATAAATTCGAAAAGTGAATAAATAAGATAATTATTGTTCCATTCAAAACAAAATGTATTACGCATATTCAACTGTATATGTTATCACATTACATTCCAGAATGTACCTTCCAACTGCAACAATTATCTTACCCTTGAATGGGGCAAATTCAAACTTGCTAAACAGCAGGACTCCAACATCCGATCAACATCTTGAATGATGGTATTCAAGTGTCAAAAGAATGAGGTGCATTCCTTGACACTTCAATACTAGTATTCAAGATGCTTATCGAATGCTGGATTCCTGCCGTTTAACAAGTTTGAATCACCCCATTCAAAGGAAGACAATTGTTGCAATTGGACGTTTGTACCTTCCAACTACAACAATTGTGTTTCCTTTGAATGGGGTAAATTCAAACTTGTCAAGCAACATGACTCCAATGTTCGACCGACATTCTCATAGTTCCATTGAAAAGATTAAATTCTTGTTAGGTTTTGTTTAAATGACGGTATTCAAGTGTCAAAAGAATGAGGTCCATTCATTGACACTTCAATACATTCATTTAAACCGGCCTAACAAGAACTTAATCTTTTGACAGGAACAATGGGAATGTCGGTCGAACATTGGAGTCATGCCGTTTGGCAAGTTTGAATTACCCCATTCAAAGGAAGACAATTTTTGTAGCTGGAAGGAACATTCATTCGGTACCTAATGACGATCTTCTGGCGGAATAAAACTTTTGATGATATCTTCAGTTGATCTCAGCAACGTCACCCGCATATCGATCCACTGGAACATGTTGTGCTCCCAAAACATGCTCGTCACGTTTTCGTCGTTCGTTAATTCCACCCAAGTGAATGATACTCTCCCCTCGTAGAGCGTTGGACGTTTATACCGAATGTGTTCCACCCTCCTTGTGTCTTTGAGGTTGACTCCTTGGTTGAATTCAGTCAGTTCATCCTTGAGACCTCTTAACGTTACACCAAGGCACCGAATCTTCAACCTCTGAGGTTCTCCGCCGTTGAATTGTGTATGAACGTCGATCCACCCGGCCATTGTTTCAAATCTACAACATAACTATATTAAAAACAAATATTCAAACCCTAAAAAATTTATAAAATTTTTAAAAATATATAAATTCAAGCAATATAACTTCATTATAACAGGTATTCATAATATATGTTAATAGCATTTCAGATCTACAACATAATTATATTAAAAACAAAAATTCAAAATTTAATAATTAAAGAACAACTAAAATTATAAACATATAAACACATATACTAATTAAAATGTATGACAATAGCATAAGTGATAACTTACTTGTGATTTTGTGGAAGAAATTTTGGATGATTTGGTAGAGTTTTTTTAGAGAGAGTGAGTGAAAATTTGAGAGAAAGATGATGAAGGTGATGATGGAGTGAGTGAGTTTCTGGGTTATGGCTACTGACTTGAATATATCACGAACACAACGACATTAAACTACCGCTGGAAAGCTAGCGGTTGTTAACTGCCGGCGCATAGCCTAACGACAGTTAACTGTCGCTGGGAGTAAAAACGTCATTTACTTGTATCAATAAAAAGTATTCTCTGTTAGAAAAGCAATTTTCTTGGGAAAATTCTATTCAACATCTTGGGCTTGGATCACAATTTGAGCCCATATCAAACACAAAGGACTCCTTCTCCCACCCTATTGATTTCTCGCACGCAATTCGTGTTTTTCTTATGGTCTTCACAAAAATATAGTGTTTTTCCTATGTGCAATTCGTCATTGTCACTCAGTCAAACAATCACTCTCTGTGAGTACAACGTGTAAAAAACAGAAAACATTTTTTGGTTTGATGGGTTACGAGGTAGAGGTAGGTACTTACTTAAATAGAACTAAAACATCCAGGATGAAGAACACTTGGAAGACATTCATCGGTCAAATTTATGCTAAATTTTGTGCAAATTAGAGTAATAGACAAATAATAATAACTTCAAAAACCCATAGTTTTGGCATCATTGGGTTGAACATTGTGCATTGAAGTAACCCAAGTTACTACTCAATGTAACCCAAATGCTTTCTTATTTTGATTTCCTTGGCGCGGGGGAAAGTAGAAATTAAAAAATGCATAGTTGAAACATAAAGGGAAGAGGGAAAGAAGAAAATGAAGAATAGAAGGGAAGAAAAGCAACCACCGTAGTTGAGAGAAGGGAAGTGTTTGGAATGAAAACATCAGAGAAGTGGCTGAATTGAATAAGTTGGGATATCCTGTAGATCGACAGATAATTGAGAAATGTACTATAAAGTACAATAATTTGGAAATCTTTGATAACACCATCAGGTGCATAATTTTCCAGACCACAAGAAGCAATATTTTTAATGAATGTAGATAACAGTGAACGAGTTACAATGATATTAACTTCAGATAGACATTTTAACTCATGAGCATATTTGATATTTATAACATATCAAATAGCAGGATCATACCTTTTTCCAATGGAAATGCAATTTGCATCGGTAACGTCTGAGCTGTTACTGATGGTATTTTCATCTAAGAAAAACTCATGAGCTTGGAACATATACATTGTCCCAAATATACATTACTGATGGTATCTTGTCATGCAATGCCCAATCAACATCGGAGACACCGTTTTTCCGCGAGTTTCAAATGCGCCATGTAGAAAGTATACATCGATATATTAACACAACGAATTGAGTTACATAATTAAGAATAAAATTCACCTACCCTGAAAGTGAGCTATGTTACATTTAAATCATATGAATCACAAGATAAGCAGTAGATAGCTTTCGCAAGGTTGGGAAGCTTGAACTCTGCACCATCCTGATTTCCTCCTCCCCGAAATTTTCATGGCACACAGGATAAATCTGATATAGGAGCAGTGAAGCAGTCATTCAGATATCAAATTTAAGTTATAACTACGTATACCTGTGTTAAATGTTTAGAAATGTCCTATTCATTTTTTCAATAGTTATTGACTAAAATGGTTGCTTCATGCTAATCTTTTTATTAGCACTATATCAAGCTGCTATATAATATTTTTATTAAATTTCACATAGTGCAGAAACTTCAATGAGTCCAGTTATCAAATCTATCAAACCAAATCTGAAAAAAAAGGAAAGTACTTTATCAACAAGTTTTTCTGAAC
Source organism: Medicago truncatula (assembly GCF_003473485.1). Taxonomy (NCBI): domain Eukaryota; kingdom Viridiplantae; phylum Streptophyta; class Magnoliopsida; order Fabales; family Fabaceae; genus Medicago; species Medicago truncatula. Next base: position 37,964,839 of record NC_053044.1, read on the forward strand.
ATAAATTATAAAATCCACGAGGTCATACCATTCCATATGAGTCATCTGTCTGATCATCAAATAGGTTGGTTAACGAATCATGACTAAGAAGTCTCTCCGATTCGATTTCCAGTTCAAATATTGAAGCATTTCCATGAAAATATGCATATCACAACATGGTGATAAGAAAGAAATGTAAAACATATAACTTTTAAATAAATAAATGTAGCTAAATTGTTCAGTAACCACATTGCCACAAAATAAAGCCAACCAACCATCCAATTGCTAGCTATCCAATATGCTAAAGATATGCTGTTATCCTATATTAATAATTCATGCACCAGAATAAAACTCAATGCTTGATGTTACAAGCATCAAGGCTATCTGAAGATATAACTAAGTTGTTCCTCGCTACGACTATGTATCAATTCAATTAATCTAAGAATAAAGCTGAAATGAGCAGCTCCTGAGCAAATGTAGCCCTGTCACTTCTCTCTTGAACATCTTGTTCATTGCCGGTATCTGGTGCATCTTTCTCAAAGCTGCAAACAGAAAACCAACGGTAAAAATTTTGAAAAAAAATTAAAGCAGAGTTTAATAATGTGTATAAAGAACTTAAACTACTTCAACAAATATTTAATACATAAATGTTTGGAATTTACTTCATGGTACCACTTCAAAATTCAGATATTACCACATTTACAAGTAATTAAACAAACATATTCAAAGAGACGAAGAATACAGATTTACTTCTCGAGAGAATGTGATTGTGAACCATATCATAGGAAGATATTGAACAAAGTCAAGTAATTCTGGCGATAAAAGGGGGTGCCACACTACTCTACAAAACTCAAGGTTTGGAATAACAGTTTTCATATTCTGAAAGACAATATTTTTTTTTTTTTTTGAATCGGCACATATTATTAAACGTCATCCCCGCAAGACGCAGGGTATGAACGAAACAAGATACAAATGGTGCCCCATATAGACGGTATACCATAACCACCTAAGAACACCCCTGGAGATAAACTCACCAAAACACATCACCACCTAAAACAGACTCCAAAAAACAAGCAATGTAAACACGGTATCCACCACCGCCCATCGTCACTACTCACCCACAAAGAACACCCTTAAAAAAACTCTCATACCCCAACACCTAAGCTGAGTCACATTTCGAAGAGCACCTAACCGAAGGATCATACAGCTATCACAAACCTCGCGACCTCCAATCCACCGAAAGAGCACAACACAAAGCCCAAAAATCAACTTAATTCCAAGATTTGACTCCCGATCTCGAATCAAAAGTGATCGGCCCACCAGACTATAGAAACAAATTAGCAGGGCACCCCTCGCCCCCGGTACACCAGAGAAAAATCAAACCAAGTCAAACAAAAATTGCAGCTAGACCCCGACTCCCGATCTCGAAGCCAAATGAATCGGCCCATCGAAAACCAGCACACGATATGTAAGACAAAAGACAAGGCATGCGAAGTTTAAACAACAAACAAATCCAAAGGAAAAGGCTCAAACAACGTGACACCCACCCTCCAAACTCCGTAAACACCTAAACCACTCAAAAAGCACAAACAAGAGCTAGAGACGACGAACATGGACCCGTGTAACATAGGTTGCTTTTTAAGGAAATCACCCCAACAAACACCCCCCTCCTCACTTAGAACACCAACCACCACCACACAACATCACCCCCGAGAAAGCTCCCTTTCACAAAGCGTTTCGGCACCGGATCCGCGACCACCAATCCAAACCACACCAAGACAACCCCACGTACACCCACGCAAACCGAAACACCACCACCACCAAGAAACAAGCGGCCACACAAACACAAATCTAAATGAAGATGAAACCAAACAGCAAACACGGCCAGCGACGCCGGTCTAGAGCAGAAAACACAACCCCCAGATCGTATACAGGCGGCCGCCTATGACAAGTAGAAGGCGTCCGTTGCCGGTGTAAACAAACAACCATGCCAAAAAACCTCCCACCCCATCACCACCAAACCACACATCAAAACCACCCATCGCACCACCACAACCACCAAACGGACCGGAAAACACAATCGCACCACCAACATCCACCACCCAAAGACTCTGATCAGCACAAAAGAACAACCACCACTACAACAAAACTCCGACAGCAACAAAGCAACTTCATAACCACAACTGTCATGAACAATGAGCTCTATCCGACACGCTGGCGAACAGAAAGGCAGCGACACAAGAAGATCCACACATCTGTACTTAAGGTACCAAACACCAACAAACGCTACCAATAAGTGGAACAGCAGAAAACGGAACTCCAAAACCAAAACACCCAGTTGCCGCCGTTGAGAGGCGGCACCACCTTGAGAAAACCCAAACCTGTTTCACACTTGAATCACCAAAGAGAAGCGATGTTAAGCGACCCCAAGGAAGTTTGGAGGTGATGTCGAGGCGGATCTCGTCGCACCACAGCTAGTTGGGCGGAAACGCGGAGAACAAGCGGCAGAGAACAGTCACCGCCGTGAGGACCCAACACCACCACCATGACAGATGAACAAGGAACCCATCGCAAAAAACCCACCACCCACGACGGACGAACAACACCTCAACAACACGACAATAATGATAAGTTACTTAGTAAACCTCTCGCAACATTATCCTTTAAACTGTCAATATAGTAATTATAATAATAGCAGGTTACTCCATAGCTAGACTTAGATCATGATATTTAGAGAAACCATCTGAATTGCATCTCAAGTCAATAAATACAAGCTATTTAAGTGAGTGTAGTACATTTATGTATCGGCATACATTATGAGACTCCTTTAATCAAATTAAGATATAATTTCGGAAGAACTAATTAGAGAGAACATCAGAATGATATCATATTATCATCTACTCACACCTCCTGTATCTTCCAAAGTAGCCTTAAAACGGAAATAATATTAGAGAAATAAAAATGTGAAGAGCGGGAATATAATGGTCTTGTTTATTATATGTAACGTCTCATCATAAATAGAATGAAGACACTATTGATAATATGTCACTGAATAAACTCTCAGCGATATCTCGTAGATCCACAGATAATTGAGAAATGTACTAAAAAGTCCAATAATTTGGAAATCAATGGTAACACCATCTGGTACATAATTTTCAATACCACAAGAAGCAATAATTTTATTAACTGTAGAGATGAGTTACACTGTTATTAAATTCAGATAGAAATTTTCACTCGTAAGTATAGTTGATATTTATAACATATCCAAGAAAAGGATCATACCTTATTCCGCTGGAAATGCCTTTTTCAACAGCAGCGTCTGAGGCATTACTGATGGTATCGTCATCTGAGAAAAAATCATCGAAGCTTGGAACATATGCATTAGTGATGGTATCTCTCTTGTCATGCAATGCCCAATCAACATTGGAGTTTTCCCGCTGCTTCCAAATTCCCTATGTAGGAAGCATACATTTTTATACCACCATAATGAATTGATTTAGATAAGAATCAAATACTACACTGAAACTGAGCTATGTTACAATTAAAGCACATAAATCACAAGATAAGCAACAGATACCTTTGGCGAGGATGGTAAGCGTGAGTTCTGCACCATCCTGGTTGCATCCTCCCCTAAGCTTTCATCACACAAAGGACAAATCTGATATAGGAACAGTGATGCAGTCACTCAGATATCAAATTTCAATTATAACTAAGTATACTTGCGTTAAATGTTTAAAAATGTCTTATTTCATTTTTTTACTTGGTTTTTGACTAAAATGGTTGCTTCATGCTCATCTTTTTGTTAAGATCAGGACAGTGCACTATATCAAGCTGCTATATAAAATTTTTGTTCAATTTCATTAGAAGCTAAGCAAAGACATCAATTTATAAAAACAAGTTATTAGTTCTGTTATCAAATCTATCAAACCAAATCTAAAAAAATGGAAAATACTTTATCAATAAGTTTTTAGGAACATAAATTATAAAATCCAGGACGTCATACCATAGTATACAAGTCATATGTCTGATCTTCCGAACGGTGACGCAGTGCAGAAACTTCAATGTCAAAAGTGCATGCGGGACATTTTATAGCACATGGAGAATCACTATGAAGATCAATAGGATTGGAAATTGAATCACCTTCTGTTAGGTTTAAAATGGATCAGCATCAGCAACTTATTTCTAGCAAAAGAAGTCCATTTTGCATGACATACACTGATACAGATGCAAAAGCTCACAAAATACCAATAAGCAACAAAAAATAATGATGCTAAATCTGAGAAACATGTTTATGCAATTAGGGGAAAATTTGTGTGATTGAAATCATAAAAAGTTCTCTTCATTCTATTCAGTAAGACAATAGAATTCATCACCTAAATTAAAGACTTGACATATGATCAATTCATTCTATTCAGCAAATTATCCAATGTTCAGTTAAGAGAACAAAACACAATAACATTCATAGATCAAACAGAACCTATTAATTCCGTAAGGAACCAACATATTTTTTTTCTACGTATGTTATGCTACTGTTAAGCAAAATAACTCATTTTTTTTCACACACAGAGATTACAAAAATCAAATTAAAAAAAAAAAAACCTTTTCCATCCTCAGAAGTACTGTCATTATCAACTTGATTCCCGTTAAAATAGTCTTCTCGGCTTGGTAAGAACATGCTTTCGTTAATATCGGAAAGATAAAGCTCGATCGAATCCAGATTGTTAGAAGCAGGAAAACTTTGAGGCAATTCTTCTGTAGTAGTTGGTGAAGAAGAGCTCACAATGTTTTTGTTTTCAATCGTCATTGTCACTCACAACTCACTAACTCAATGTAAAGCTTTTTCTTTAGATGGTTTATGAGGTAGCTACTTATTTATATACAACAAATTCTCTTTGTGAGATTGTGTGTATAAATTGTGATAAGCACAAATGGAAAACAATTATTGTATTAAATTATATTTTCCATAAACTGAATATTGTGATTAAAATAAAGCTAAGAAATTGTGATCATCCTTGAAGCTAAGAAGGTATTTGTGAAATAGTACCCTCTTCAAAGGAAACGGTAAGTTGTACAGATGAATGGCACTTGGAACACATTCATCGGTCAAATAATAATTTCGAAATTTATTGACTTGAGACAAATGATAATAAGGAATTTTGGCTTCATTAGGCTAAACACTGTTCATTGAATTAACCAAAATTAAAAGGTTTTTGTTGTGTTTTTTTTTTTCCTGGCGCGGGAAAAGAAGAAATTGAAAAAGCAGAAAACCGAAAGAAAGTTACTTGTAGAGTGATTGAAGTGAAGAAGAGTGGAAGCTCTGAAGTTATTTGTAGTCATCACCATTCACCATGCACCACCCATCACCACTTCTTCATCGTCTTCTTCTTCATAAAAGTTCTTTTGAAACTTACATTTTAAACTTAAATTTTTGTCCCCAAATATGTAAGAGTAATCTCAGTAGGTGGTATCAAAATTTCAAAATAGTTTTGAGTATTTACTTTATTAGTGAAAATAGTCCCCGTTAAAATAATCTCTCGATACGAACATTAACTATTTCCATATATAGAAATAAATATGTTGAGCGACTAAGATAACAACATTTCCGAATCATTTTAACGTAATGAACTATCTTGATAAACATAGTGCATAATCAAAGATTATTTCAAAATTTCAATACATTGAGAAACTACTGTAACTACTTGTTACACATAGGACTAAATTGAGTAAAAAAAAAAAAAAAACTCATTCGAAGAACTCATTTTGAAACTCACTGGGTAAAAAAAAAAACTCATTCAAAGAACTCATTTTGAAACTCACTCTAAAACCCTTTAAAATTAACTAATTTTCTTCTCCATCTCCGTAGGAAAAAATTTCCCATCAAAACAAGGTAGTCCTTGCTAAGATCCACATTGACATCTATATTCACAACTTTTTATGCTAATTTTTTTTAATTCTTTAAAAATTTGTCTAAAGACAATTGTTAAAATTTTCTTACAAGAAATAATCAAATTTTATAAAATCATATTTAATTGTAAGTATTTGGACAAGAAAAAAAATTAACTATATATTTTTTAAATAATTGAGTGATATATTTTTTGTGGCTATATCTGAATGCGGGTCTAAATACTTTTGACCAAAGCAAGATTTCCTCTCAAACTTTTGTGTTGACTTTTTGTCTTTTAAAAATTATTTAATTTATAATTCTTGTCTATTTTATTTGTCAAATAACTAATTTGTTTTAAATAATTGTATAAAATTTTCTAGTTTCTATTTTTTTTATTATAAATTGTAACTTTTGGTATATGTCACTTTGAAGAACATTAATAACATTATTATATTGATCCTTAAAAAAAACATTATTATATTGATTGGTTCAAAAAAACATTTTTTTTTTTTGGTTCAACAAAAAAAAAACATTATTATATTGATGATAGTCATAGACATTGTCTTTAAAGAGAAAATAAAAAATAAAAGTAGTGGAAAATCAAAAGAGAAAACAAAGGCGGAAATGAGAGAGTTGACGTGATCATATCTAGTCTAGGCTTAGTATAGAAGAAGTCTTGCATAGTCATAAACATTTAATCACATAGTTATATTGATGATAATTATTGAAATTATCTCTAAAGCAAAAGAAGAAAAATAATATAAATTAAAAAGATAAAACAAAGAGGAAAATGAGAGAGTTGGCATGCGATCATATGCTATAGAAGAAGTTTTGCAAAGTAACCAATATTTAATGACATAATTTTAACACACACAAAAATACATATAATTTTTAATTATTTTTAGAATATATTTTTATTCTTTTCTCTTTTCAACTTTTCTCAAGTTAGTGAATTTGTCCAAAGAAAATGTCCAAATACTTTTGACCATCAACTTAACTTTTCCTTTAAACAATTACATTTAGAATATTGTTCTTTTATATTAATTAAATAATTAAAACCATAGCCATAGTAAAGGAAAAGACGAAAGAGAGAGAGAGAGAAATAGACGTGCTAGTCTACAATAATAAAATAATTATTATTTGTATTAATCATTTCTTTTTGAATAATTTTACATTTTTAAGTAATAAATAATATAATAAAAACATATATATTTAATAAACCTTTTTTTACTGACTAAATTAATATCCTCTTTTCAATGGCAACTTTGGAAAAATAATACTCTACCTACCTCTCAAGTCTCGACCCGTTTACAATTGTCTGATTTTCTTCAAATTTGTTTTATTTAGCTATCGGAATTTCAAAACTTTTATTCAATCCATGTTTATTTTTGGACAATTTTTTTTTTTTTTTAGATAGACGAAATGGCAAAGCCATTATAAACTCACACACACAAGTAGAGGTACCGAAGTTCGAACCCCGGTCATGTCATCCGGCCTAACAATTTCGGCAATCACCACCTGAAATTTACAAACAAAACTGAGGTCTCGAGTTCGAACACATATAAAAGTGTTCAACTTAACATTATCGATATTCTCAATTGAAGTATGTATTACTGACATTCAAAATTAGTTGTGAATTCGAACAATAAAATCACACCAACAAATCTTAGATGTGTGGGGCAAAGGAAGGATAATCAATGAGCAAAGTAGTTTCAAGCAACATCAACAACAAACAGACCTAGATCAAAGTGTGAAGTAACACCACGTACATAACCAAAGCAACCAAGATAAGAAGGAAAAGAAAAACAACACACAAATACCGAAGGTGTTTGTGAAGTGTTTCCCAATCCGAAGAACTTCACCGAAAGAAACTTAACTCTAAAGTTCCCTCCTTTAGTTTTCCTAAGATTGATCTCTCCGTTGAAGACACTCAAAAAATTGAAGAATGAAACCTTGTCCAGACACAGACAAATTGCGCTATTATTTCCTGGAATGAGCCACAATTTGAAGGTCGTACATAGTATTGTGAACCTGATACAAAGACCCACCACGATTTTTGCGAACAAAAACCTCCAAATTACTGAACCAAACCGTGCCATGATTTTGAGAACTTCAACATCAATTTTGAGTCAATTTTAAACTGTCACCATAAAATCAAAGATGATAGTTTGTTTTGGGTTGAAGTAATGAATTACTAATTTTTATATCTTCCATTAAATGAAAACATCAAGTTGCCAATTCATTTTATTGCCCCACTTTTATTTCTTGTTTGAATAAAAAGAAGTGTGCCATTTTAATAAGGAAAATGCTAGATATCAAGAATGATTTTATAAGAAAAATTCAAGAATGACATGGCACAATAATCACCTTTAGATTTCAGTCTCATTTATTAATCTTTCATAAAAAAAAGATACATAATACCCACCATCCCATGATTTCCGACCCACCACCCCATGATTTCCGGCCAGGCTGAGATTTTATTGGTTAACATTAATTTCAGGACTATTTCTTGATAAAATCTAAGGGTGATTATTCTACCATATCATTCTTGAAATTTTCTTGAAAAAATCTTTCTTGATATATAGCATTGCTCTTTTAATAATGTTTCTTCTGCCAAAGAAAGTGAAACAACAAAATTGAATATTCATACGAATTGGTGTTTGGTTATTTTGCTGTTACTATCATGGTGGTTTCTTTCTTGTCAAAAACAATACCTTAGTTTGTTATAATAGAAATGGAATATGCATATCAACCCTGTTGCAACATTTAGAAAAAATCAAAACCAAACATGATTTGGCTCCCTGAATATTAACTTAGGGGTGTATTGAATTAGGATTTTACAAGACTATTTTAAAAAAAAAAAAAAAAATCTTTAAGATTTTAAAAGACTGTGTGAGATTGTATTGATTCTGTGAGATTTTAAAAGACTTTTTATGTAAAAGACTTTATACACTCAAGATTTTAAAGGATTTATCACACAGACTTTTAAGGATTTCAAAGGATTTTATGTGATTTTAAAATTTCAAAGGATTCAATAAATTTTAGGGGAAAAAGAACAAACTTACAAGCGTGAATGATAAAAATAATGAACAAATAAATTCTAGCGTTTGAATAAAGAAAAATAAAACCAATAAAAAATTCTTTTACTATTGATTTTCAAACTTTAAGAATTGTATGAATTTTATAAGATTTTAAGGGACTAAAAAACACTCTAACACATTATTCTCAATACACATTTTTTATTTGTTAAAAATGTTATTCCCACAAAATTCAATTGTACATATTTAAAATTATGTCAGCACTTACAAATCTTTCAAAAAAAAATATTGTGTCAGCCATTACAAATCGGTCGAGTTACACGAGTTTACCGAGTGTTAACTCAGTCAAACTCGTTAAACCTTCAAATTTTACCAGAAACCGATTTTACCTCAGAGTTAACACTCGATTTGTGGAACATTGATTACGACATAATATTCTCAATACAATTTTTTATTTTTTTTATGAGATAGAGAGAGGGAGAGAGGGGGGATGAGAGATGAGAGAGAGAGAGAATGGAGAGATAGAGAAAGGAGAGAATAGGGAGGGGGAGGGGAGAGAGAGAGAGAGAGAAATGAGAAGAAAGAGATAGTAACTTTTAAAACAAAAACAATCTCAAGAAATCTCATCTTTTCATGAAAGATTTTTTCTTGTTAAAATTACACTACAAAATCCCACAAAATCCATCAAAATCCAATTTATTAAACAATCCTTCGAAATTTGAATGATTTTGAATACCACAAAACTTTTTTTAAATGATGAAAAGTCTTGATTGAATACCTCAAGACTTTTTTAAAATGACAAAGAGTCTTGATTGAATACCACAAGACTTTTTTTAAATTGCAAAAAGAATACCACAAGACCTTTTAAAATATTGCCATGAAATTATGCATATCACAACAAGGTCAGAATAATGAAATGTAAGACATACACTTAAAAATAAATATCACCAACCAAACATCCAATTTTCTAGCTAAGGATATGTTATTATCCTATATTAAATCATGCACCAGAATAAAACTCAATGCTTGTTTTACAAGCATCAAAGCTATCTGAAGTTATAATTAAGCAGTTCCTCGCGACGACTATATATCAATTCAATTAATCTAAGAATAAAGCTGAAATGAGAAGCTCTTGGGAAAAATGCAGCCTTGTCACTTCTCTCCTGAACATATTGTTCATTGCCAGTTTCCGGTGCATCTTTCTCGAAGCTGCAAATAGAAAACCATAATCAAAATTTTGACAGAAACTAAACCATACCTTAATAACGTGTATAAAGAACTAAAAATTAATTCAACAGATATTCAATACATAATGTTTGAAATGTACTACATATGGTATCACTTCAAAATTCAGATATTGCTTCACGTTTTACAAGTAGTATAATAAACAAATTCAAAGAGACAAAGAATACATATTTACTTCTCAAGAGAATGCGATTGTGAACCATATCACATGAAGATATTAACCACAGTCAAGTAATTCTGGCAATAAAGGGAGTGTCACACAGCTATACAAAATTCAAATTTTGGAATGAAAGTTATCATATTCAGAAAGACAATAATGTTAACCCAACAAAATTCTCTGTATGACTCTGTTTTATGTCAAAAAAATGTACAAATAAAGAAAAAAATTATATGGACATAAAGCTAACCCAACAAAATAAAAAAATTAATAAATAAACAAGAATAAAAAAAGTGAAAAGATAAATAAAAGAGTGTTAATTTATAGAAAAATATTTCTTCATTATTTTTTTAGTTGAAAATATTTCTCAAGAAATAATGGTTGAGAAAAAAATAGTGATAATATACTTTTTACTTCTAGATAAAGATAAATTAAAGATTGTTAATTTATACAAAATATTGCTTTTAAGATTTTTTTTTTATATAAAAATATTTCTAAAGATATTGATCGAGAAAAAAACAGTGGTAATATACTTTTTACTAAAGATAAAGAAAAAAAATGACGTCGGTCAAAATTCGATTGAATTCTTAATTGATTTCACCATTTCATATTTATATATACTTTTGACTAAGGTGTTAGAAGTATTAAATTTTCCCCTAAAAAAGAAGTATTAAGTTTTATAATTACCAAGTTAGTAAAATATTAGTGCATGGTGTCAGTTATCAAATAAAATACAGTGAACGATCGAACCCAAAGCCGGCGTTAAATAAAATCATTAAATTACAATTTCTAGCTTTAGGTTCTCAAATAAAATATTCATACTTACAGAGACTTGCTTAAAGCTCATAAGAGAATGCTTAATCAAATGCCACAAAAGAAAACGTATATCTAAGTTTAGATAGTATTGAGTTCTACTTAATAACCGAAGATCACGCCAAAAAAATACACTTTTTACATAACTCAATACAGTAAACATGAAATAATTTAGACAAAGCAACAAAATGCATCATGCAAGTTGCATAGAAGCCATCGCATCACATTCTTCCTTGGCAAAGCAGCCCCTCATGAAAATGCATACACATTCTGTTTTTTTTCACTAAATCTCAATCCTGAACATTCATTGCCAGTTTCTGATGCATCTTTCTCGAAGCTGCAAACAGAAAACCATCTGCGATATTTTGACGAAAACTAAACCATATACCTTTATAATGTATATAAAGAACTCAGAATTCAGTCAACAAATATCTAATACATCAAAGTTTGGAATTGCTACGTGGTTCCACTTCAAAATTCAGATATTGCTACTGGTTTTATAAGTAATTAACCAAACATATTCAAAGAGACGAATAATACAGATTACATCTTGAGAGAATGTGATTGTGAGCCACACCACAGGAAGATATTAACCAGTCAAGTAATTCTCGCAATAATGGGAGTGTCACACAACTATACAAAGTTTGGAATGAAATTTTCATATTCAGAAAAAGAATAATGATAAATTAATGCGTAAACCTCTTGTATATAATCCTTTGAATTTTCAATTTAGTAATTATGTATCATAGTAGGTTAGTTCAAAGCTAGTCTTAGATCATGAGATTTAGATAAACCATCTGAATTGTATCACAAAATTCAACACATTAATTCATATCATTTAAGTAAGTGTTAGTACATGTGTGCATTGGCATGCATTATGTAACTCCCTTAATCAAAGTTAAGATATAATTTTGGAAAAAAAATTAGGGAGAATGAGAGCAAGATATCATATACACACCTCCTGTATCTTTCAATGTAACCTTAAAACGGAAAGAATATTAGAAAAATGAAAATCCGAAAAAGCAGAACATTTTGGAAATATATGGTAAGTTGGTGACACCATGAGCTACATAATTTTCCATACCACATGAAGAGTTTAGTTCATATTTGTAACAGAACCAAGAAAAAAATGTTTAATTTTTAATCACGTTCTTTTAATGTTGACACTTTGAACTGAGTTCCTCAACTTTATTCTTTTTCTTCATACCAGCATACCGCCATTACATCATATAGATAGAAAAAGGATAAAAAATTGCTGATTTCTACATATGAGAGAAAATGAACGGAGCTTGGATCATACACATTGTCCCTAAATGGTGGCAGAATTGAATCAGACTTGGTTCATGTTTGTTGTTTCCCCAAGAAGCATCTTTCTTGCTATATAATGCCCAATTCGTGAGTTTCAAATCCGCTACGTAGAAATTATACATCGTTATATAAAAATAATGAATTGAGTTAGGTATGAATCAAATACTAACAAAGTACTATACCTGCGTTAAATGTTTAGAAATGTCTTCTTTCAATTTTTCTATAGTTTTTGAATAAATTGGTTGTTTCATGCTCATCTTTTTATTAAGATCAGGACATGTGCACTATATCAATATGATACATAAACGTTTCATTCAATCAATGTTATAAATTATAACAATAACATACTGATCAATCAACCAAGAAAATTAGGAAAAGGAAACAAAACCTAGAAGAAAAAAAATTCAGTGATAAGTTATGCTAAGCATAAACTACAAAATCCAGGAGGTCATAATCGTCTGAGCGGTCCCGGAGCGTGGAAACTTCAATGTTAAAATAAAGAGAAACTTCATTCAGATCAACTTGATCGAGTGTATACTCTTACGTTCAAAATGGATCATCATAAGGAAGTTATTTCTACGACAAGAACTCCATTATACATGGCATACAAAGCAGCTCATAAAATAAAAGAGCAATGCAGTAAAATAAATATGTGTTACACTGATACATAGAGATGCACAAGCTCACAAAATACCAACAAGAAAAAATGGTCCTAAAGCCCAATTCCTTCCCTTAATTTGTGTGATTTAAATCAATATAAATTCTCTAAATTTGGGGAAAATTTGTTTTACAATTATTTTAAAATTGTTAGCTTTAGAAGCTTTAGTGATATGTCCCATCAATTTGGAGGGGGCAGGTTTGTAGTATACAGACACTTATGGCCATCATAATCGGGAAGTCTCTTTCCCAAGTATGAATACAGTCTCATAAGCTGCTCCATAACGACACAATTCACACCTCTAGAAGTCGCTTATGGAGTAATTGTTACCTACACAACCAAGAGAAGAAATACTAGCAATAAGTATAATTAAAAGGATAAACAGTAAGTAATTATACAAATCATTGAAAGTGGAACTTACATCATACCGATGAAGGGTTTTTTAAAGGTAACTCAGAAGAAGAAAAACGGTTTTCCATAACAACACACTTCTTGCCATAGCTGCCCTTTCCAAGAAGAAGGGGAAACCTCGGTAAAGATTTACGTTGTGGAGAAGAGGCATGCGTCTCTTAAGAATGAAATGTCATTTGTCCTAGATTCTATTCAACTTCAGTCACCTCTGGTGGCTGGTAAAATGAACTTGCCTCAGATTGGGGAGAGGTGGAGGAGACACGAAAACTTGATAGGCTGTAGATGGAACTTAGGTTGCTTGATGCAGCTCGGTGCTGGTTACATCAGTCTGCCGCCATATGAAGAAACTACAACATGGACACAGCCAGCACCTGCACCATATTAGTGCTGGAGGTGGCCAAGGCGTAGTTCCTTCATATGGCGGCCCACCAAGGTAACCACCACCTGAGCTGCATCAAGCAACCAAAATTCCATCTGCACCCTAACCAGTTTTTGTGTCTCCTCTACCTGCTCCCCATTCCGAGACAAGTTCATCTACCCACCAGAAGTGTCTGAATTTGAGTAGGATCTAAGGCAAATTCATCGTCCCAACCACCATAACCATCGTTTTCCCCTTCTTGATGTCCAACACCTCTATAGTTTGCTGTTGAGGTGGTGGACTGTTCTGTTGATCATCAGATCTTTTGGCATCATCAAATCGGTCAGTTCTCTTCTTCCTAACCATATTGAAAGGTGCACACACAGAAGACAACAGACTAAATTACTTTATGGTTCATAATCCATTAACAAAAATCAAACACCAGAAACTTAGCCAACGTAAACAGATCAAACAACAAATATAAAATGAAATTATCAAAAACCAACATCTAAAAGTGAAATCAATTTGTACGTGAACTGCATATGAGCATACAATCAATAAAAACTAAGTAATATGAAAAACAACAACATTTAGATGGAAGAAAGGAGCATACAACCATTGTTTATGGTATTTTCTTCATCTGAAACAAAATCATTGGAGCTTGGAAGATACGAATTGTTCCTAAATGGTGAAAATTGAATCAAAGATTGGTTCATGTTTGTTGTTTCCCCAAGATGCGTCTTTCTTGAGATGTAATGCCCAATCAACGTTCGAGATACCGTTTTTCCGCGGGTTCCAAATCCGCTATGTAGAAATTATGCATCATTATATCAACATATTGAATTGAGTTAGATGAGAATCAAATACTATGCTGAAATTGATCTATGTTACAATTAATTTACATAGATATTGCAAGGTAAGTTACAGGTACCTTTTGCAAGATTGGGAAGCTTGAATTCTGAACAATCCTTATATTTAATATTGCTCTAGTTTTATTTCTTTAGCTTTGATGACCGGTAGTTCTTGTATTTCTTTCCCTAGAGGCTTCTAGGTGTTTTTTTTTTTGGAGTTTAACCCATTTTGCTCTCTATATTTATTTGTGCACAAAATAGACAACATATATTTCCTCTCTATGTTTTCTCTCAGTCTGAACACTAGGAGAAATCTTACTATATTTTCTCTCACTTTCAACAAGCTCTCAATGTTTTTGTTGCGTTACTACTTGATGGGATGAATGAAATGGTGGAAATGAACTTGCTATTTATAAGAGAGGTAAACAATGGTTCCTTACATGCAACAAGCCACTTGTCTTCCATGCAAAAAACCAAGTGTACAACATGTCACTTGTATCTCATGTATCTTGCAACTTGTCAATGCATGCAACTGTCCACTTTGCCACTTTTCCTTACATGAAAAATGCAACTTGTCTTACATGCACCATGGACACGTGTCTTGTTACAAAAGTGGCTTTACGAGTTACAATATTGGGATTGGATCATCATTTGAGCAAATTTCATTCATAATCATGGGTTTAAATCACAATTTTAGCCCATAGCATACGCAAAAATATCACGTCTTTCTTATGTGCAATTCGTCATTGTCACTCACTCAACAATCACTCTCTCACGCAACCTAACTTAATTTTTCTCAGACTACAAGGCGTAAAAAAATGAAAAGCTTTTTTTGGTTTGATGGGTTACAAGGTAGGGGTAGCTACTTACATATATAGATATAAAACCTCCTTAACACATTCATTGTTCAAATACACACTAAATTTTGTGCAAATTTGATTAGCAGACAAATACTACAATTACTTCAATGACGCTGAACTTTGGCATCATTAGGTAAAATGGTTTTGTATTGTTTTGTTTTCCTTATTGCGGGGAAGAGCAGAAACTGAAAAAAGTTGAGGGATAAGAAAAGTCATGGTTCAAACTCAAATGGAAGAGGGAAAGAAAAACAACTACCATAGTAGAAGTGATTGTTGTTGTCATCATCGGCCATCTTCACCATTTACCACCCACACATTTGACTACAAATGACGTATATGTGAATTTTAACCACAATATTTTTTTCTTCTTCTCGGCCAAAATATAATGTTGTTCTTGTAAAATAAATTTGGAAAATTAAAAGCCCCTCAGTCTCTTTACAATTGTCACTTTTTCTACAAATTATATTCTTATTTAACTATTGAAATTTCAAGGTTTTTATTTATCATGATTGTTGAGATGTGGCTCAAAAATGAAAATTGAGAAAGTGAAGAATCATGACACGATTTGGCAACCGTGTCACGATTTCGCAATGTCGAGAGATGTTTTGCAGGGTATCCAATCGTGACACGATTTTGGAAAAACGTGACACGATTTTCGGCTTATTGGGCAAGTTTTCAGGATAAGGTTGGTTGTACCTTGGGTCGTACGCACCAAACGTGTCACGATTTTGTCTGGATCTGAACACTATATAAGCACTCCATCACCCATTTTATTGTGAAAGCTTGGTGAATCTCATGGAAACCAAAGGAGAGAACTTTTAGGGTTTTAGATACTAAAGGTTGAGGGTCTTTGGGTGAGGTTCAAAGCTTCAAGATGTGAATCTTGGAGAACCAAAAGAGGGGGCTCTTGTGAAAAGGGTTGGTGCCTTTTGGAGAAGATTCATGGAGTTGAAAAACACATGAGTGGAGAGTCATTTGTGAGCAACTTGGGTGAGTCTTGTGAAACCAAAAGAGAAGATCCTTAGTGAAATCAAAGGCTAAGGGTTGGTTCTCTTTTGGGGGTTAGATTCTAGAGTTGGGAAACAATTGTAAACACCTTGGGAGAGTGAAATTCTGAGTGTGTTATTCATTGGTGAGATTGGGAAAATGGGTAGAAATTAGGGTTGTTCTTTGTGAGCTTGTTGAAGCTAATTTCTTGTAACTCATTTGTATCTCTTTGTAAGAACTCATTGATAGTGGATTGGAGAGATCAATCTCTCCTCCAGAGTAGGTCAAGTTGGACCGAACTGGGTGAACAATCTTTGGTGTGTTTGTTCATTTCTTTCATTGCTTATCTTTATTGCTTTGATTATGATTGTGGTTTTGCTATGCACTTGTTGTTGTTGCTTGTGGTTCATTTTGGTTGTTGGTTGCCATTAATACTTGCTCCACACATTATAGTTTGTATTGGTGTAAAATTTGAGTCCGAATTCACACAATGATGTTATCTACAAACTCAAATTTTTCTCATGACTAATATCTATTAGGAAATTCAGTTGGCCAACTTTAATGCTGTCTCTCCTTTCAATCACTTATTTCATCCATAAGACTTCAATTTGAGACCTTGCTTAAAGGATTTGGATCCAATTTCACTCTGATCATGTTTGAGAATTTCCAAAATATGTACTTAAGTTGTAATCATGGAATAGTTATATATTTTAACGTTTGCAACCTTACCATATTTTGTTGGTTGTGGAGTGGTCTCATCGTCTCACTCTATACCTACATTTTTAGATTTTATTTTTTTATCTATACTATATATAAAGAAAACTACCCCTTTAAGCACACTATTGAGTTGGACTTTTCTTTTCAAAAATACCTTATTTTTAAATACAAATAACACATGTAACAAATATATAACAATAAATTTAATTTAAGAAGAAAACTTTTTTTTTTGACAAGTTTTAAGAAGAAAACTTATACATAGTTCTTTAAGAACTGTTCTTACTGTTGGCTAATTATAAAATAACACGTGAATTACTAATCCATGTCACTAATAGTTTCCGTTAACTCTCTTTTACCTTCGTAACTATAGATCAAACTCACAAAAAACTAGCACAAAACAAAAACTCATGTTACTTTTTTGAGTCGCTTTTAATTGTACATCTGTGTTTCCCTACAAAAAAAAAATGTTGTACATATGTGTTCTTCCCCTCAATACAACCGATAAAGATTGTCAAGTATTTTCATATCCCTTACACAAAAAACATTATTTCTATATTATTTTATTATTTTATTTTATTAATATTATTATTTTATTAATACAAATTACTCTTCTTTTGCCTTTGATCAATTGTAAACAAACGTGAGCAAAAAATAATGGTAAAGATTGGACTTTAAATCCTCTAAAAAAGATTAGTAAAAAACATGAGCAAAAAATATTGTTAAAATTGGACTTTAAATTCTTAAAAAAAGATTAGTAACAATCGTGAGCAAACAATTTTTTTTTTTTAAAAACTCGGTATCAGATCCAAGAATCAACTAATCTGAATGGACCAATCCCACCGCCCACTTGCGGGGGCCCCGTTTAAAGCCAGAGCAAGCTCTGTATGGACTTAGCCCAACGAAATTGGCAGCAGAGGGAATCGAACATGAGACCTCTGGAGGAGCAAACTCCAAGATCCCAAGCCAACCACTAGGCCAACCCCAAATGGGTTTGAGCAAACAATATTGTTTAAGATTGAACTTTAAATCATTTAAAAAAAAAAAAGATTAGAACTCAAAATATTTTAGAAAAAGATTTGTAAGCACTATATTAAACATTAAATATTAATAAGTAGGGTTCTCACAGTTCATATTTCGTTCCCGCATTGTTTAGTTTGTCTCAACTTCTCTCAGCCCTCTGCATCAAAATTCAGAATTAACCTGTAAGTTTTTTTTCTTTTTCTTTCATGTTACAACTAATCAAAGTCGATTAATTTTATGGATTATTTGACTTTGTTGGTTTATAAGTGATTATGATTCAAATTGTTTATGATTAATTTAAAAGATTATTTGACTTTGCTGGTTTATAATTGCTTATACGTGACTTTTTTTTATATAAAGTGAACCATGATTTTTTTTAATTATTAAATAAATCATTATTTTGTTTAAAGTAATGTTTCTTTTATATAACATGTCATTTATGCATTTATGTTATGATGTTACTAATAACAGTAAACACTAAATGATCATTATTGTATCTTTATTTTATATGCAAACAAACTAAAATATGTTGAGTTCATAAATAATTTTGTTATATACCTTGACAATATTTTATTTATAAATCAATATATCAATAATTTCCATTAATATTTTAAAATTTAATCAAAATTATACAAATAATCACATGCGTTAGCGTAATAGAAAGAGCGGACAGATGGGCACGATAGTGCCTGTCTTTCCCCTAGTTTATAATAAATGGAAAGACAAAAAAAAAAAAAAAAAAAAAAAAAAAAAAAAAAAAAAGATCCAGTTTTCACGAATACTCAGTCAGGCTTTTGAAATCTAATTCCATTGTGAAAGAATTTTCATGGTTTCTCTACTATTATCCTTTTTAAGTTGGATTTAATTACATCCAAGTAATCCAGTTTCTTTTAAAAGATCCAGAACATACTTCCGCTTAGTCATAAAAATACCCTCCTTTGATCTGGCTGGCAGACTCAATTCCAAGGAAGTATTTTAGAGGGCCAAGTTCTTTGATTTCCCTTAAGCTTTTGAGCTCCAAGCTATAATCACCTGTTAATATACAATCAAAATAGTAATTTTATTAGTCGCTGAATGTTTATAAAACAGTGTATGATCAGCTTGACTTTGGATGTAACCAAGTCCTTTTACCACGGTTCCAAACCAAGCTCTCGGGGATTGTTTCAAACCATGCAAAGACTTCTTCAATCTACACACTTTATTTCTTCCCAATTTTTCCTCAAATTCAGGGGGAAGACTCGTGAACACTTTGTCACGACCCAAAAACACACATCGTGACCGGCGCACGAACTAGACCATTTTATCCCGGCAAGCCTATTAATCAAACTTGACAAACTTAAGGCCATTGATGACAAATATTCCGGCATCTTCTATGTATAGCATGAGGTCTGGATCTCATCGTGGTCGAACAATAAGTGTATCGGGCTCTCCTCACGCAACAAGCAGTAATGCTAGTTCTGAAATGAGTGTAAACCAAAATGGTCTTTGTTTAGATAGTAGTGAGATAGATGATGAAGTTGGAAGCGAGAGATGTGTTCAGTCTCCTGCCAGTTTTAGGGGGAGGTAAACTTTTCACACTTAGGAAAACCCTGCATATATATTTGATTAGCACCAATGTCCTTATCCTGGATTTCAGCCATAGCGGATTTGCATATGGATCTAACCATGCTTGTATTGATGTAAAGCTTGATGTAATCTCATGTACGACATTGTCTTCTGATTTTAGGTAGTTTGGTTATATGGTGTAACGGTCATGCTCATTTTTGAAACAAGGTGAGGTTTATCCTCTTTATCTGGAAACCATAACCCATTTTTATCATGTATGAGTGCAGGTGCTTAGCAAAATCCCCTAAACTGAATAAAATTTACCAATTAGAAGTTCTCAGTATGAAGGGATGAACTTTTCCACCCCAAAATGACTTTGGATGTAAAAGTATAAAAAAAAAATTGAGTCATGAGAAAGTATATTTCTGGGCAAAATTATACCTCAAGAAGTATACTTTCTGGAACCATGTGTGGTTTATTAATATGGGGTAAGAAAAGTTGCTCTTAACATTTTAATTGTCAATAATATTAAAGACATAAAATAAGTCTTTTAAGAGACCTGTTTATGGTTATTACTTGTCATATATTTTGATATAACTTTTAATTTCTTGTTGAATCTTTTACTAATATATTTTTGAAGCAATGTGAAATATTTTGAGGGAGAATAAGTAAGGAGAAATCTGCACTATGGCTAATTAACCATGCTCTTCGGTTTACTTTTGAGTTAAAGAAACTCATTCGTCAAATTGACTGAGAGAATTAAAATATTTCAGTTTGTACTCTGCACATAATTATAATCAATTCATCAAAACCTTTTGATTCGATAAAAAAACAGCACGAACTAAAGCTCCACATACTTTAGTTCAGTGTTTACGATTTTCAAGTTGGATTCTTTGTCAAATGTGGTTTTTTTCCCCCTTCTTAATTGACAATTTGGTTTGTTATTCAACTTATAATCCGTTGTAAACCAGAATTTGCGACCTTGAGCTGCAACACCAACCTTGATAACTTATGAGTTTAACTGCTCAAAGAAGAATCTGTCAAAAGGAGAAAAAAAAAAAAAACTTCTCAAAGAAGAAAGATGCGGCATAGTCCCTATTAGTAAGTAGCTTGCTCCTAAGCGAGCAAAGCTGGATTTTCTTCATCGGATCAAAACCTTGCATATGAGTTTATTTTTCTTCATTAGAGGAAATGGAATGCAGGGATTTGAACATAAAAGACAGTTTTTACTGTAAACGATGGATGGAGGAAAGGGACGGGAGAGGAGCCCCGACTTTACATGATAATTTATTTAAAGTGAGCATTGAAGAAAGAATGTTTCTATAAAAGATTACCATGATACTGTAATTATTGAATGTCACTAATTAACATAACTATCTGAAGCTACATTTCTGACTTGTTCAGACAAACAAATGGGATATCACACAATCAAGAGCTTCTTTGCATAGGAATTTATTCTTATAGTAAATGGTAATCCACTAATTGTATATCCAATGATTTGATTTGGAGGTATCAGAGATCTTATTTATGAACGAAAGCAGACTCAGCCAAGTCGATGGAGCGAGCAAGACCAGCAGCTTTGTTTTGACATTCTTGGTGCTCATCGGCAGGGTCACTGTCGGCAACAATACCAGCACCAGCTTGAAGGTAAGCAATCCACTCTTGTCGTTTGTTTAGGTCTTTATACGAGTACATTGTATCGTACCTAGTCCCAGTTGGAAATACTATTGTCCTTAGAGCTAGAGCAATGTCCATGTCGCCGGAGAAAGATATATATCCAAATCCTCCGCTATAAGGTCCCCGTCTTGCCACCTCCAATTCATCGATTAACTGCATTGCCCTCACCTGCATTTACCAGTTATCGGGTGAGAATGAAGCCAAAGATTGAAATTGACAGGATAATATGTATCAGGGTCACTGCAAAAGCTTAACATTAGTGTTACATAATGAACAGGCTTTTCAAATTTATGAGGAATTGCATTTGGACTAAAAGGAGTGAAGAAAATTATGAACCTTTGGTGCTCCACTGACAGTTCCAACCGGCAATGCAGCACGAAGGGCGTCCCAGCAGGTCAAATGGTCTTGCAGCTCTCCCGTAACCTTTTAATATATAATAATAAATAACGAATCACATGATAAATATTTTTTGTTGAAACTGAAAATTTCAAGCAATTAAGTATTATCTAGCATTCAGAGTTTATTTAATAAATAAACTATTTTTCTAGGGAGAGGGGTAGATGTTTGCAGCCACAATATAATAGTGACTCAACAGTGCCTAGTGCTGGTAACTTATTTACAATAAATTTTCTGTCAAAACAAAGAAGAGGAAAATACGTACAACAAAAAGCCCCCAGTTTCATAGTGCAATGGATAATATAAATAAATACATATATTTTTCAAGGAACACAGACATCTGCAATGTTACCATTGGATTTTTTTGAAGAATTACATGTATTAATTCAACCAGCAAAGGGAAAATCCAATGAAAATTAGTTTTTCCTAGAAGGATGTAACCAACATAGTTTCCTTTTGCATAAAAAAACTACAATAGAATAGTTTAAAGCATCAATTAACACTAGATAACAAGGAAATGTTCTCACCGTTGAGCTGATGTGCATCACATGGGAATATCGTTCAACATTCATAAGCTTCTCAACCTTAACAGAACCACTTTTTGCAACCTGCAAACAGAACTTTTGTTAGCATAACCATAGCAGATTGAAGTACAGAATATGAACTATCTTGAAAACCACAATTAACAAATAAAAAGAAGTGGACCTAATGTTAGCACTGCTTATCAATTTTTTTTTTTTAATCAAAGCACTATCGAACCCAGTTTTTTTGACCAAAGCAAAGTTAACTATTATCATTAATCAACCAGTGTTCAATACATGAAGGATAAAAATAAAAAATACGGTGACTAGCCCAAGAACAGGCCGCCCTAGCTAAGCTATGAGCAACCATGTTCGCTTGTCTCCTAACAAACTTCACCTCGAAGTTGGAATGTAAAGATAACTGAAAAATAATACTAGGAACAATAGCATAAAATTCCGAATCACCATGGCCCGGAGACGATAGCGCTTGCACTAGAGTAGCTGAGTCGGACTCGAAGACAACCCAGTTATTAGCTTATATTCATTTATGTAACTTTGAATTTTCATAAACTTCAACTCCAATAGAGATTACAGTAAACATAATATAAGAAACAAGACTGGCAACATCTTCTTTAAATAAAAAAATAATAGCACAAACTATTGATAAGATTATAATGTAACATGCTTAACAAATAGGAACATCTATTAAAGTGAAAGTACAAAAAAAACCTTTCCAACATCATTGCGCCCCAAATCAACCAGCATTACATGCTCTGCACATTGCTTTTCATCTTTCAAGAGCTTTGCTGATAAACTTTCATCTTCTTCTGCTGTGTTTCCCCTTTTAGAAGTCCCAGCCAACGGACGATTCACAATCTTATTCTGTTTATAACAAGACCGTCATAACTATTGACTTTTGAATAAATAGTAGAGTAATTTAATAAACCTGATATTTTTCCCATTAAGATTTGTAATAAACATTGAAGTGACCAAGTATGAAGTGACAATTAATTTAAAAATTAAGTCTAACTATGAACAAAAACATACGTTCTTTATACGCGCAAGAATCTCTGGACTTGAAGCAACCAAAATACATCCCCTAGCCTGTATAGAAAAGACATGATCATCAGCGGATGAAAAAGATGAACCGTAACTTTCTCAAATGAAATATTTTTGTGTTGCATAGAAATAAACCTGAAAATAAGTCATATATGGACTTGGATTCACAACTCTCAATGCTCTATAAACTTCAAATGGATCAGCGAAGGTTCTCCTTTCAAATCTCTGACTTAATACAATCTGGAAAATATCTCCTGCTTTAATGTGTTCTTTTGCCTGAAGGACTGCGTCCTTATATGCTTCAGCTGTCATGTTTGATTCCTTTAAAGGTCGACCAAAATGGTGAGTTTGCAAATCCACAGCGCCAGGAGCCAGCCTCGGGCTAGGAAATGACACTAAATTAATTTTGATTCAAAAAACAACTGCATGGTTAGATAGAGCAACATTCAACAGATAACTTACAGCTTGTTATCTTGTAATTTGGCCACTAATTTTTTTAATCTTACTGTTCCATCCACGTAAGCGCTCTCAACCGAGGAGTACTGATCAGTCCTCACCCAAAGAATTACGTATGCTTTCTGTTGGGCAGAACACAAATAAGAAATTGAATCATCAATGAAGTATTGAAGTAATGAATGAGGCCATCATTATCACATATAAAAATAATAATAATGCAACTGAATAATAAATGGATAATTTTGAGACACAAAAATGTTGACTTAATATCCAATGGATTCCGTATCGGTGCTCAGTAAAAATTTCATCTCTGCAGTAGTCATTTCATGATATCTATCTATTACATGACGATTTCATCATTGTTGTCGATGGCGGTCCATGGTGGAGAGCCGAAATCCCTCCATACCGTCCGCTTTTTGGCGCCATCATAGAGGATTATGCTGGAAAGACCTGCAATATCGACCGATATTTACCATTGCGGCGAGCCCAAAAACCGCCACCGATATTTGTCATGGAGCCACCATCGCCGATATTCGATAACACTGGATTATATCATTATATGTCCAAAGATGTAAAGAAAAGGAATTTACAAGAACTAATAATTTGAAACACTTTCCCTTGTTTAATGAACAAAAATCAAGTAAAAAAATGTAATAAAATCATAATAGCATCGTTTAGCTCATAAAGCATCTGAATCGAGTTTTTCTTAAAAAAGACAAGAGTATAAACTGCAGTACAAATCCAAAATGCTGAACTGCACATGCACATCACAAGCAGTATACTAGTAGTAGATACCGAATTTCTGCATACAAAAAACAAGTACCTTCTCCACATGATCAAACACAATCACAGTCTCATAAAGGCTCAGATGGATGTCTGCGAGGTGCCTGTCATCCTTTGGGGCATCTGAAAAAGGTAGCTTTTTCTTTTCCATAGCGAACTGTGTCATAAGAGAAATAACCTGCCCAACCACCTTGAACAACAACGTAAACTAGTTAACGCTCTGTAGATAATATAATAGATGCGAACAAACAAGTTATCAACATTACTCTCTCACACGCGCGCGCGTGCGCTCACACAAGAAGTCGCATAACGACAAATAATGTACTAATGCAGAGTGTCGGATTTGGATGACAAAATCTTAAAAGCCTTTAAAGATTTCAACTTCATTTATTATAGTCATCCGAAAAACCCGAAAAAGACATTAATATCATGTTTTCTTTTGGTTTTCAATAATTATAGTTGCACTTGCTCAAACTGAAAACATCCTAGCCGTAACAATTTTACATTATCATAAAGTTGTTAATCCTTGCGTCAATCATGTGTCATATGTCATCAACCTGTCATCCATGCTTTATAAATAATTGATACAGTTATATCCGTCTGGATATTTATTAATTGAATCTTAATTTGGCATGAGCCCATCTTGGTAAACATGATTTACTATCATCATAGAACTCTTACCACAGAATGCATCTGGAAGTTCGTCACTAAGACATGGTCTCCAATCCTGTGAGATTTTTCTGGGAATCTCCATAGGATCATCAACAATCTCCTCAGTTAACTGACCAGATTCATGATTCATTACTGTAACCTTATTTTCTTTTGCAACAATTTCCATTGCTGGCTGAGCTCCTACAACACTGTAGCGCCCCTGCAATCATTCAAACCCCGGATATATATATATAAACAACCGTAAAATTCAAAACCATGAAACTACCAAAACAAAGCACACTCACCACATTGGAACCTTGAAAATTAGGCTCAGCAGACTCAAAAAGAAAACTTGGAGCTTCCCGGTCATTTTCCGTAACCAAACTCCGGTAAGCAAGAACAGGAGTAAGCTGATCAGAGAATATACACTGATACAGAGGAATCAAGTTTCCATTTTTTGATGCCTCTATAAACTTCTTTCTTTCATGAACCTCTTGAGCTGCAAAAATAATAGACCCTTGTTAAAAAATTCCCTCTTTTTCATTTTTCGATGTAAACTCTAAAATTATTGAAAAGTGAAAATGCATGTTGGGAACCACAATGAGTTTAACAAAATAACGTTGGCACCGTGATTTTGTGCCAAAAACACATCGTGATTCTGCCAAATTCACCGTCAATACAAACATGCTCAAAAAGACTAAAACAAACATTAACTTACCAATGGCTGCAGTTGTCATTGAAGAGGCCTTCAGTTTGACAGGTGAGAGTGAGCTACTACCACCCTTTGAAACGCCGGTAAACATCGCCGGAGTAACACGGCTTCCGGAAGGAAGTATAACACGATGAGAGAAGCTCAGGGATTGCATTGAAGAGGATGATTTTGCAGTAATAGGGGAAATGGGAAGAGTAGCAGAAAGCATCATGATTGTAGCTTCTTCTTGTTCTATAGTTTGTCAAGTTATTCATGCAATTTTGTCCCGAGGTGTCAAGTTTCAATGTACCAGAAACATTTAAAGCTGTCTTTGTTACATTTGTGTCAGGAATTACTTTCTCATTGTTATTACAACTAATATAAAGGTTACAAGGCTATACAGGTAATTACAGTAAATTACAATGGAAACAAATCAATTTTTGATTTATGAACAAACTAATAAATATAATAAGGAGAATTCACAAAAAGGAATATTTATTTTTTTACAGTAAAATATTACATTATGATAAAATAGTATAAAATACATTGTTTTGCCACTTTTTTGTTACATTTTATTTTACCTTTTTTATTTTATTTTTGTTTTAAAGAAAGAAAAAAAAAGTCAAATCTTTTCCATATCTTGATAGTGTGGAGTCATTGAATTTTGAATAAATTTATTAAATGGTTAAATTAAGACTTTTTAGTCTTTTTTGTATTGTACGGGGTCTAATCCCAAATAAGAAAATAACATTACGACCACATTTTCCTTAAAAAAAAAAAAAACATTACGACGACATTAATCGGGAAAAAACATACACCTTTACGATATTGAAATACAATCGACATCTTCTTTGAAGGAGGGCGTTTAAAATATGTGACGCATGCATCACTTTCACATCCGATATTTTTTTTAAGGAACTTTCACATCCGATGTTACCTAGTACATTTGTACATATGTTGGCTTTTCGGAACATATGAATGTTCCGAATCTTACCGTCTAACTTGAGCGCAATTGTCTTATTTTCTTCATAAGATTGATGCTCATCACACCACCATTAGTTTCATGCCTAAAATTCTAAACAACAACCAAACAATCCATCTCAATTTCAATTCTCGCTATACTTTGACGTCATCTTAATGCAAAGATCCTCGTAAATTCGCCATAATTCAACTATATACACAGTAGTGATTTCAAGAAATTTTATAAACCCTTCTATTTGGTCATTTTCATATCTCAACATGCAAAATTAGTCTTTTTTTTATGTTAGCCAAACAGTTTCTAAGGGAAGGTGACCTTGATAGTTTAAAGTTCAATCGAGAAGTAAGTATAGTCCAGTAAGAATATGTTGCTAAAACAATTTAGTCTCCTTATATTCATATAAACATCAAGACATTCACTAGTAATGTGTAATTATTTTCCTTTTAATCGATAATAATATTAGTTAAATGTCTGGTGGATGAAGGCTTACAAATCTAATTATTGTTTCTATTATCATTCTTGTTGGTCTAATCCATCTCTATGTATTGGTTATGCTGTTATGTAATCACGAAACTTGGTTGTTTTTTGTTTTGTATCTTGATACTTTGTTTAGATACTTGTTAGGCACGTCTTTTGTTTGATAGGATTTTTGATATACTGTGTTTTTGGCTTCGTCAAAAAATATATATAGTTATAAATTTTATCAAATTATTTAAAAAAAAACTAGATTGTTTGATTGATAATCAATGATAAAATTGGTATAAAAAAAAAGTTAAGAAAATTGTGAAATTGAAAGAAAAAAATATTAGAACAATATTTAATATCTTTTTATATAAAAATATAAATATTTGAAAATTTTGATTGGTTAATGAAATAAAATGGTGTATATATAACTAGTAAAATTGTAAAAATATAAAGAAAAAAATAGCACTACAAATTTATAGATATAGATACCACCAAAAATGGATTGATCGATCCAAGTTATAAGGTGTACTTAAGTAAGTGGTCATGAGTTCTTGATTCTTATTTATAATTTTTGGGTTAATCAAGTAAAACAGTCCTCCTAAATATATCAACATTTGATTTTAGTCCCTATAAAATATTTTTTAGGCTTTTCGTCCCTCTAAAATTGTTTATTAACTTGTTATGATATGCTTGACTAGTGGTGTGTACTTATTTATACAAATTTGAAAGTGTTGATAACTACATACATTTTCATTTACTACGTGCAAATCTTATAATCATGTTTTTTAACTTTAATTAATTTTTATTCTCTGTATGACTCTTTTTTATGTCAAAAAACAGGTACAAATAAAGGGCAAAAAATATATGGACATAAAGCTAACCCAACAAAATATAAAATTAATAAATAAACAAGAATAAAAAATTGAAAAGATAAATAAAAGAGTGTTAATTTATAGAAAAATATTTCTTCATCATTTTTTTAGTTGAAAATATTTCTCAAGAAATAATGGTCGAGAAAAAAATAGTGATAATATACTTTTTACTTCCAGATAAAGATAAATTAAAGAGTGTTCATTTATATAAAATATTGGTTATTAATTTTTTTATATAAAAACATTTCAGATATTGATCGAGAAAAAAACAGTGGTAATATACTTTTTACTATAGATAAAGGAAAAAAATGTCTCGTGAGCATAGCTCAGTTGGTAGGACAATGCATTATTATATGCAGGAGCCGGGGTTCGAGAACCCTGGACATCCCATTCATTCACCTTATAAGGTGAATTTTAGCCATTAAGCTACCTGACCCAAAAAAAATTATATCGGTCAAAATTTGATTGAATTCTTAATTGATTACTATATTTCATATTTATATGTACTTTTGACTAAGGTGTTAGAAGTATTAAGTTTTATAATTACCAAGTTAGTAAAATATTAGTGCATCGTGTTAGTTATCGTTTTTCTTAAGGCAAACGGGTGCATACAGTGAACCATCAAATTTTTCTGTTAGTGAACATGACGTTTTGCAAATACCCTCCTGAAGTTTTGCACTTATATGCAAAATGCCCCCCGAACTTGAAAATTTTACAGAGGGGGTAAATTGACTAACGTTGTGAAATTTCAGGGGGTAATTGAAGTTTTGTTAATTTCAGGGAGTAATTGACGAAACTTAAAATTTCAGGGGGGTAATTGTCTATTTACTCATTTGAGGTATGGAGTGTGAAACAGAGTTGATAAGCCAATATTGAACCAAGTGATTACAATGTTCCTAAGCATTGCGATTAAGATCTTCAAGATCAGGTGTGGGAATGGAACCATTGATGAATCCAATTTTGTTCTTCGTTCTTAAAGCACGCTTCATGGAATGATTCCACGCATCATAATTGGATCCATCAAGTTGGGAAAACGGTGAGAGAAGAAGGAACTTCGCTCGGATGAACAAAAAATGCAGAATCCTAATCAGGATTTTGCTGTTGATTAGCACGAGGAGCCATGTGTATGTAGAATCAAGAAAAACAAAGCAAGAATAGAGTAAAATCTTTAACAAATTCCAGAAGGAACAAAAAGTGAACGCAGTGCAGAAAATGCAACTGAAAACGATCAAAAAACAAGAGAAAACAAAGATTGAAGATGAATTCAATCAAGCACAAGTGCAGAAAACATGAAGAATCCTGGAAATGGTGGATGATTAACGATGAAGATGAAGAAGGAAAGAGAAATGCAACAAAATCAGTTAGAAAAAGGTTAAGGATCGTAACAACTTTCTCCTTCCAGGAGAAGGAATCTGAAGAAGATGAAAATGTATGTAGAATATGATTTTCTTATTACTTGGAACTGAAGGTACAATGAGTATTTATACAATGGAAGGGAAACACTACATTGGTACTTAATCACTCTAAACTTAATTGCTTGTGATGCAAGTCATTTCCTCTATGTGTGTATTATCCAATAGTTCCACTTCAAAATTCAGATATTACTACATGTTTTATAAGTAATTAAACAAACATATTCAAAGAGAAGAATAATAATACATATTTACTTCTCCAGAGAATGTGATTGTGAACCATATCACAGGAAGATATTAATCAGTTAAGTAATTCTGGCAATAAAGGGAGCGTCACACAACTATACAAAGTTTGGAATGAAATTTTCATATTCAGAAAAACAATAATGATAAATTAATGCGTAAACCTCTTATATAATCCTGTAAATTTTCAAATTAGTAATTATGTATCATAGTAGGTTAGTTCAAAGCTAGTCTTACTTCATGAGATTTAGATAAACCATCTGAATTGTATCACAAAATTCAACACATTCATACCATTTAAATGAGTGTTGGTACATGTGTGCATTGGCATGCATTATGTGACTCCCTTAATCAAAGTTAAGATATAATTTTGAAAAAATAAACTAGCGAGAATGAACAAATAGTGGGAATGCCACAGAACATTATCAAGGTTTGGAATGAAAGTTTTTATATTCAGAAAGAAAATAATGAAAAATTAATGAGTAAATCTCTTGCTACATGTTCCTTTATACTGTCAATATAGTAATATCGTAATTAGAATCATAGTAGGTAAGTGCAAAGCTAGACTTAGATCATGAGATTTAGAGAAACCAACAGAATTGTATCTCAAGTCAACAAATACAGGCTATTAAAGTGAGTATCAGTACATGTGTGTATTTGGCATGCAATATGTGACTCCCTTAATCAAATTTAAGATATAATTTTGCAAGAATTTTTTTTGGGAAAATGAGGGTATGATATCACACATACACCCACCTCTTGTATGTATGTTTCAATGTAACCTTAATAACACACCTCTCGTATCTTTCAATGTAACCTTAAAATGGAAAGAACATTAGATATATGAAAATTCCAAAAAGCAAAATATTTGGAAATCTATGGTAATTAAGTTGCTAACACCATCAGCTGCATAATTTTCCTTACCACATGAAGCAGTTTTAATTTAATGAAGAGAACAATGATATAAATTCAGATAGACTAATGTTAAATTTTTAATCATGTTCCTTTAATGAGTTTAGTTTATATTTATGAGTTCCCCAACTTTGTTCTTTTTATTCATACCAGCATATCACCATTATAACATATAGACTTCAAAGGACCATACCTTTTTGCAATGGATGTGTCGTTTTCAACGACAACATCTGAGGCATTTCTGATTGTATCTTCTTCATCTGAGAGAATATCATTCAAGCTTGGAAGATACACATTGTCCATAAACGCAGGCGAAATTGAATCAGGCATTGGTTCGTGTTTGTTGTGTTCCCAGGAAGCATCTTTCTTATGATGCAATGCCCAATGAATATGTGAGATGCCGTTTTTTTTTCGAGGCTTCCAAATCCACTATGTAGAAAGCATACATCGTTATATCAGCATAATAAATTGGGTTAGATAAGAATCAAATACTTCTACGCAGAAACTGAGCTATTTTACAATTAAAGCACATAAATACCTTTTGTGAGATTGGGAAGCTTGAGTTCTTCACCATCCTGATTGCATCCTCCCCTAAGCTTTCATCACACACAGGACAAATCTGATATAGGAACAGTGAAGCATTCATTTCGATATCAAATTTCAAATATAATCAAGTACAATACCTATGTTAAATATTTAGAAATGTCTTGTTTCAATTTTCCTTAGTTTTTGACTAAGATGGTTACTTCATGCTCATCTTTTTATCAAGATCAGGACAAGTGCACTATATCAAACTGACACAGAAATTTTCTTTTCAATTTCATTAGCAGCTAAGCAAGGACATTCATTTTAACAAATTATAACAATGTCAATAGTCCCATTATCATTCAATCAAGAAATATCGGAAAAGAAAACCAAATCTAACAAAAACCCAAATAAATACTTCAGTAACAAGTTCTGCTAAACATAAATTATAAAACTCAGGAGGTCATGCCATATTATATGCATCATAATCTACCGAACGGTCACGGCTAGTTGAAACTTCAATGTCGAAATCACATACAGGACATTTTACAATCGTTAGATTAACCTCATCCGGATCAACTTGATTTGAAACTGAAGTATCTTCTGTTAGGTTCAAAATAGATCAGAATCCGAATGTTATTTCTAGAACAAGAACTCCAATTTGCATGACATACAAAGTAAGTCTCAAAATTATTAAAAAACCGAAAACGAAATGTCTTACACTGATACATATGCACAAAATCACAGAAAAAGAAAGAAATAAATAAAGAAAGAATACGATGCTAAGAAGAATGTGAGGCTACATTCCTTTTTTTTTAGATTGAAATCATCCAAATTTTCTCCTAATTGAGAGAATTAGGAGAAAATTTGTTTCAACAAAGATTTGAAAAGAGTTTGGTTTAGAGGCTTTCATGATAATCTTAATCAGTTTAAAAAACTCCATAACAAGGATGGGATCATGCATTAAACTGCGAAGTTGAGTAAAATAGTGGAAAGAATGGGATCATGCATTAATCTGGTGGACTTAGTTTCTGCAGATAATATCAATTTCCATCGTAGGCAGAGCAATGATCATGATTCAAGTGCTTTCTCGCCAGAAGGAATACATTGGAAGATGATAATCATAGCAAATTATCTTGCTCTAAATTCTAAAAAGGATGACATTACTGGTAGATGGTGTTTTAGTTATGATGAAGATTCAATTTTTAGGCAGTTAAAGGATGGTCTCTCTTCTGATATTGATGTTGTTTACGTGGGATCTCTGAAGGTTGATGTTGATAAAAGTGAGCAAGATAATGTTTCCCAGTTGTTGGAGGAATTCAATAGCTTCCCTACTTTTATTCCTTCAGAAATCCAGAAAAAGTTTTATGACGGATTCTGCAAGAACTATTTGTGGCCTCTATTTCATTACATGTTTCCTATGTATCAGAGTTACTGCAATGGCTTTGATGAGTCACTTTGGCAGGCTTATGTTTCTACTAACAAGATATTTGCCAATAAAATTATGTCGTGACCGTTTGGCAAATATCTTGTTAGCACAAACATAAGTCTGCCAAAGTTACCCATTGAAGCCACTGCAGTAACTGTGATACATAGGAAACATGTAATGAAATAGAGGCCACAAATAGTTCTTGCAGAATTCGTCATAAAACTTTTTCTAGATTCTGAAGGAATAAAAGTAGGGAAGCAATTGAATTCCTCCAACATCTAGGAAACATTCTCATGCTCACTTTTATCAACATCAATTTTCAGAGATCCCACGTAAACAACATCAATATCATAAGAGAGACCATCCTTTAACTGCCTAAAAATTGAATCTTCATCATAACTAAAGCACCATCTACCAGTAATGTCATCCTTTTTAGAATTTAGAGGAAGATAATTTGCTACGATTATCGTCTTTCGATGTATTCCTTCTGGCGAGAAAGCACTTGAATCATGATCATTTCTCTTTCTACGATGGAAATTGATATAATGTGATAATGTGAGTTTGTATGTGTGCCTGTGTGTGTGTCTGATGTGATAATCACAAATGGAAAACAATTTTTAATTGCCCTATTAAATTCTTATTTTCCGTAAAATGAACATTGTGATTAAAATAAGCCAAGAAATTCTATTAAACCTCCCAAGAAGGCCTTTGCATCATCAAGATAGTACTACTTCAAGAAAAATGGTTACTTGTACAGAGGTTGGACACTTAGAACACATTTCATTGGTCCAATTTACACTTTCTTTTGCATGGAAGACAAATAACAATTGCTTCTAAAAAATGAAGTGAAGAAGGAAGAGGAGGAAAAAACATGTACCATGTGAAAGCCTGTTT
The DNA here is from genome assembly GCF_003473485.1 of Medicago truncatula. Taxonomy (NCBI): domain Eukaryota; kingdom Viridiplantae; phylum Streptophyta; class Magnoliopsida; order Fabales; family Fabaceae; genus Medicago; species Medicago truncatula. Next base: position 37,998,635 of record NC_053044.1, read on the forward strand.
AACGTATCCCTTTGGAAAACTCAATAAGATCAACAATTTACTCATTCCATACGATTGATTCAAAGAAAAGCAGATGGGATACAATGAGATATGCCTTCTATTTAGCTGGAATGCAAAGCTGGTTTATATATGACATGATACAATCATAACTTTTCTCAAGGTGAAGCTTAATAAAGCATTAAGCTTTTGTGTGCAAATGCCTAAAAGAATAAATGGTTTCCTGCAAATCAATAGCAACATTTTCAATAATGCTTTGACCAGGGCTAAAGCTATTTTGATTTTCAGAGATTACGTAAAACAAAATTGAAGTCTTTGAGAAATAGCCTGAGTTCTTTCTCAAAGACTACGTTGTACCAATCTGTTTATCTAATGCCTCACTTACATCAACATAATGACACCAATCAAATGATGTTTAATCCTTGGCACCAAAGAATTCCAATGTCCTTCTGGTGTGTTTCTTAGATGATGTTCAACCGAAGAATTCTGATTACAATTTTCTTTCAATTTCATTAACAGCTAAGCAAGGAGGTTCAATTTTATAAATTATAACAATCTCAACATGCCGGTTATCAATCAATCAAGGAATGTATGAAAAGGAAACAAAATCTAGCAAAAACTTAAAACAATACTTCAGCATAAAGTTCCATTAAGCATAAAATACAAAATCAAGGAGGTCATACCATAGTAATTGCATCATAATCTTTTGAACCGACCCAATGGACGGAAACTTCTAGTCAAAATAGCATACGGGGCATTTTACTAGCGATAGAGAAACTTCATCCAAATAAACATGATTGAACACTGGAGTATCTTTTGTTATGTTCAAAATACATCAGCATCAGCAAGTTATTTCTAGCACAAGAACATTAGCAATTAGTATAAATATAAGGATAAAAAGTAAGAAATTACTACAAATCATTGAAAGTGGAACTTACATCATACTGATGATTGTCTTTTTCAGGTAACTCGACAAAAGAAAAGGTTTGCCATAACAACACACTTCTGGTCATAACTCCCTTTTCCAGGGAGAAGGGGAAACCTTAGTGATGATTTACTTTGTGGAGGAGGGGCGTGACTTCCCTAAGAATGAACTTGCCTCAGATTGGAAGAGGAGACCTGATGGACCCGGTGGGGCCAAAAGATCTGATGGTCAGCAGAAGAATCCACAACCTAAAGAGTAAGTTGAAGTATATGGGGGTGTTGGATGTCAAGGAGGGGGAGGACCTCAAGGAGGTCGAGGCTGGGGTTTGCAGGGTGGATGCGGAAACTATGGCAGTGGATGTGATGGTTTTGGTGGTGGTGGACATGGTGGTTGGAAGATTAACTTTCCTCAGATCTTGTTAAACTTCAGACACTTCATGGTGAATGGGAAGACGAGCTTGCCTAAGATTGGAGAGAAGGTGGAGGAGACACCAAAACTTGATCGGGTGTAGATGGAACTGAGGTAGCTTGGTGCAGCTCGGATGCTGGTTACCTCGGGGGGCTGCCATAGTAATGAACTACGTCATGGCCACTAGCAGCACCTGCACCACCATCATTTCCACGTCTGACACCTTTATATCCACGGTCTCCTTGCTAAGAAGACCCTCCTCAACACCGAGAGTAGTATGCACCATACTGTTGTTGGGGCTGAGGAGGGCCTTCTCAGCAACAAGGTTGTGGATATGAAGGTGGCAGAGGTTTCTACGGTGGTGGCAATGACCATGACATAGATCCTTCATATGGAGGCCCACCGAGGTGACCAGCACCCGAGCTGCACCAAGCTACCTCAGTTCCATCTGCACCCTAATCCAAGGAAAACTCATCTTTCTAGCCACCAGAAGTGTCTGAAGTTGAATAGTATCTGAGGCAAGTTCATCTTCCAATCACCATGTCCACCACCACCAAAGCCATCACATTCATCGCCATAATTTCTGCGTCCAACTTGCGGAGCCCTGCCTCGACCTCCTTGAGGTTCTCCCCCTTATTGATATCCAGCACCCCCGTATACTTCAACTTCTTGTTGAGGCGGTGGACTCCTCTGCTGACCATCATATTTATTCCAAACCATATTGAAAGGTGCACACACACAACACAACAGACTAAATTACTATATAATTCATAAAACATTAACAAAAATCATACACCGGTAACATAGCCAATGTAATCAGAAAGTTCAAGTTCCATTGTTGAAGAAGAATAGCTCACATTTTATTTTGTGCAGTCTTTCATTCTTATTCACTCACAAACAATCACTTTCACAAGCAGACTTTTTCTTATGCAACTAGGCGTGAAAAACTGAAAAGATGTTTTGGTTTGACGGGTTACAATCGAGTAAGAGGTAGCTACAAACCTATATACATAAAAAAACCTCCCAGATGAAGAACACTTGGAACTTGAACAATTTTCACTAAATTTTTTGTCAAATATGGAGTAGCAGACAAATAACACAATTACGTCATTGACACTGAATTTTGGCATTAGGTTAAACAATTTTCAATGAAGTAACCAAACATTTTGGCATCTTTAGGCAAAAGCATTATGCTTCTTGCGGGGAAAATCAGAAACTGAAAAAGCAGAGGGATAAGAAAAGTCATGGTTCAAACTCAAATTGAAAGAAAAACAATTACCATAGTAAAAGTGATTGTTGCTGTCATCATTGGTCATCTTCACCATTTACCACTGACCATCGCTTCATCTACTTATTCTTTTGATTATTCTTTGCACTCTTCTCATACTTACAAAAAATAATTTTATTCTTACAAAATAAATTTGGAAAAATAAAATCCCCTCAGTTTGGAATGAAAGAATTCACATTCAGAAAGACAATATTGATACTGAGTAAAATTCTTTCTACATTACCCTTTAAATTATCAATCAATATAGTAATTATAACAATAGTAGGTTAATGAAAAGCTTAGACTTATATCACAAGATTTAGAGAAACCATCTGAGTTGTATCTCAAGTCAATAAATACAAGCTATTTAAGTGGGTGTATGTACTAGCATACACTATGTGACTCCCTTAATCAAATTTAAGATATAATTTTGGAAGAACAAATTAGGGAGGATAAGAGAATGAAATCATATTATCATCTACGCAAACCTTGTATCTTTCAAAGCAACCTTAAAACAGAAAGAATATTAGAGAAATAAAAAACCGAAGAGCGGGAACATAAATGTCTTGTTTCTTATATGTGATGTCATCATGAATGGAATTTAGACACTAGTGATAATCTCTCACTGAATAAAATCTCCATGATATCATGTAGATCCACAAATAATTGAGAAATGTAATATAAAGTACAATAATTTGGAAATCTATGGTAGCACCATTAGGTACATAATTTTCCATACGACAAGAAACAATATTTTTATTAAATGTAGAGAACAATGAATGAGTAACAATGACATTAAATTCAGATAGACATATCCAAGAATAGGATTATACCTTTTTCCAATGGGAATGCCTTTTGCAATGGTATCATCTGAGGCATTACTGATGGTATCTTCATCTGAGAAAAACTTGTTGGAGCTTGGAACATTTACGGTTGTGCTGAGATGGTGACAAAAGTGAATCCAAAGTTGGTTCATTTGTTGTTTCCCCGAGAAGCATGTTCCTTTTCATGCAATGCCCAATGAACAATGGAGACACCGTTTTTCCGCGTGTTCCAATTGCGCTATGTAGAAAGTACACATCATTATATTAACAAAATGAATTAAGTTACATAAGAATCCAATACTCCTACCCGGAAGCTGAGCTATTTTACAATTAAAACATAAATCACGAGATAAGCAACATATACCTTTTGCAAGCTTGAACTCTACGGCACCCTGATTGCCTCCTCCCCCAAATTTTCATGGCTCACAGGACATATCTGATATAGGGACATTGAAGCAGTCATTCAAATATCAAATTTCAATTATATCTAAGTACTATACCTGTGTTAAATGTTTAGAAATCTTTTATTTCATTTTTCCCTTAGTTTTTAAGATCAACACAGTGCACTATATCAAGCTGCTATATATATATAGGTAAAGACATCAATTTATAAAACCAAGTCAATAAGTTTTTCTGAACATAAATTATAAAAACCAGGAGGTCATGCCATAGTATATGAGTCGTATGTCTGATCTTCCGAACGGTCACGTAGTGCAGAAACTTCAATTACAAAATTGAATGTGAGGCATTTTGTAGCAGATGAAGAATCACCATCAAGATCAATAAGATTGAAGATTGAATTGCCTCCTGTTAGGTTCAAAATAGATCAGAATCAGCAAAATAAGAGCAGTACACCGAGAATAATAAAACTCTATGCATGCATGTCTTACACCGATACAGATGCACAAGCTTACAAAATATCAACAAGCAACAAAAAATAATTGTGCTAAAGTCTTCCTTTCCCTTATTTGTGTGATTTAAATCATTGAAAGTTCTCTAAATTAGAGGAAAATTTGTTTTCGCAATTTTTTTTTAAATAGGTTAGTTTTATAGTCTCTAATGATAATCCTCATCAGGTTAGAGAATTTCACAACAAGAAAAAGGTTTAATTTTTCACCTCCCTTTTCCTCCTTTCTCTACCATCCACATACACAACAAACCATCATTGCATATGCAATCAATACTCAGGAGGACATCCTGATCAATCAATTCTATTCAGAAAAATTCCCAATCTTAAGTTCACAGATCCTATCACACAAAAAATCATAGATCAAACAGCACTTATTAATCTTGTTTAATTTATAAGGTACCAAAAATCACACAAAATCATAGATCAAACAGATAAAAAAAACTCCCCCAATCTTAAGTTCAGAGATCCTATCACACAAAATCATAGATCAAACAAAACTTATTAAGAAAAAGAACACATTTTTTCACACACACAGATCAAACAAAACTTATTAAGAAAAAGAACACAATATTTTTCTTCTTCATAAGTGCTGTCATTAATCAACCTGATTCCCAATAAGATAGTCTTCTCGGCCACGAGATCTGATCCTTCTCAGCAACCTTATGCGTTCATTGAAATCAGATAGTTCAAGATTCATTGAAGCCAAATTTTCAAAATCTGAAGAATCTTGTGGCACCACAGTAGGCACTGGTGTAGAAGAAGTGCCCACAATGTTTTCACTCACAGCACAACTCACTCAACCTTTTTCTCAAACATAAAGGCATAAAAAAAAATGAAAAGTTTTAACATTTGATGAGGTAGCTTATAAACAACAAAAAACCTCCCAATGAGGGTGTGTGTGTAAATTGTGATAAGCAAAAATGGAAAACAATTTTTAATTATTGTATTAATTAAATTCAAATTTTCCATAAACTGAACATTGTGATTAAAATAAGCTAAGAAATTTTTATCACCCTTGAAACCAAGATGGCCTTTGGGATATAATACTCACTTCAAGGGATCGGTTACTTGTACAGATAAAGTACACTTGGAATACATTCATTGGTCAAATTTACAGTAATAATATTTTCAAAATTTGAGTTGCTTGAGACAAATAATCATTGCATACCTTGTTCATTAAACTAACCCAAACTACTACACAATATTGTAATGTAACTCCAAATGATTTTTCTTTTCCCTGGCGTGGGGGAAAAGTAAAAACTGAAAAGGCAGACGGAGAATAAAATCCATGGTTTAAACTTAAAGGGAAAGAAAAAAATGAAGTGAAAAACATGTACCATAGTAATAAAGATTTACTTCTCGAGAGAATGTGATTGTGAACCATACCACAGGAAGATATTAACCAGTTAGGTAATTCCGGCAATAAAGGGATTGTCACACAACTACACAAAGTTTGGAATGAAAGTTTTCATATTCAGAAAAGCAACAACGATAAATATTAATGCGTAAACCTTCTTTACACAATCCTTTAAATTGTCAATTTAGTAATTATATATCATAGTAGGGTGTTCAAAGCTAGTCTTAGATCATAATATTTAGATAAACCATCTGAATTGTATCGCAAAATTTAACATCATTATATATCATAGTAGGCATCTTTCTTGCCATGTAATGTGAAATCATTCGTGAGTTTCAATTCCGTTACGTAGAAATTACTATAGTAAATGTGAAATCATTATGCTAAATGGTTTTGTATTGTTTTGTTTTCCTAATTGCGGTAAAAGCGGAAACTGAAAAAAGAGGGATGAGAAAAGTCATGGTTCAAACTCAAATGGAAGAGGGAAAGAAAAGCAACTACTATAGTAAAAGTGATTGTTGTTGTCATCATCGACCATCTTCACCATTTGACTACAAATTAAATGACGTATACGTGAATTTTAACCACAATTTCTTTTTTCTTCTTCTCAGCCAAAAATTAATGCTGTTCTTATAAAATAAATTTGGAAAATTATAAGCCCCTCAGTCTCTTCACAATTGTCACTTTTTCTAAGAAATTTATTCTTATTTAACTACAGAAATTTCAAGGTTTTTATTTATCATGATGTTATCTACTAACTCAAATTTTTCTAATGACCAACTTTAATGTTGTCTCTCCTTTCAATCACTTATTTCATCCATAAGACTTCAACTTGAGACCTTGCTTAAAGGATTTAGATCCAATTTCACTCAGATCCTGTTTGAGAATTTCCAAAATATGTACTTAAGTTTAAACTTATTATATTTTGTTGGTTGGTGGAGTGGTCTCATCGTTTCACTCTATACCTATAGTGGTTTCAAAAGAATATTGATTTATTGCGTCAAAAAATATATAGATTTATAGTCAAGTTTATGGTAGAACAAAGTATTTGATGAAAAATTGAGTGGAATCAAATCAGCTTGCTTATATAATGGGTGATCTTGTGAGGTGAGAGTCCAATTGATGATAACCAGTAACTTAGTAAGTTTAATTAATTCAAAGTTGGAAGAGAGGTATTAATTAATAAAATCAGTCGCTCAACCGATGCCACACCACATTAACAGTCAAGTAATTCTGGCAATAAAAGGGTGATTTCACACAACTCTACAAAACTTAAGGCTAGGAATGCAAGTTTTCATATGCAGAAAGATCTACTGAGTAAATATCTTGCTACGTGATTGATTAAATTGGTTTAAAGTTTAAGTTCATTATAAATAATCATAGTAGGATAGTGCAAGCTAGACTTAGTTAGAGAAACCATATGAATTGTATCTCCCCAAATGTTTTTTATTTGAGGTTTTGACTATAAAAGACTTGCTAATGAGTAGGATGACTCTTACCAAATCATTCTTTCTAAAAATTGGTTGGTATGCGATGCCTAAATAAAATAGAGAACTGAAAAGAAAAGAAAAACATGAATCGCCTCATTTGTTCTTGACGTTCCACATCCCTTTGGAATAAAGAAGAAGCGTGTGAATCAACTAAATAGTAGGAGATCAATTTCCTTCTAGGGATGAAAAGAGAAAACTATATGCTTAAGTGGACTTTCCTAGAAGTAAAAAATTTGCTCTGTTGTAACCTTTAAAAAGTGATTTTATAGAATTTGTTGAAAAATTGAGTGGAATCAAATCAGCTAATAGTTTATATGACTCCCTTGATCAAAGTTAAGATATAATTTTGAAAAAATAAACTAGCAAGAATGAACAAATAGGAAATATCTCGTTTCAGTCCTGCATAAAATCTGAGAAGCTAATTTCAGTATCTCACACATAAAGAAAAAGTCATTTAGTAACTCAAAAGTTAATATTTTTCTGTTGGTATTGCAACAGAAAGAAAAACGCAATGCCTCTTTTTACAAGCATCGTCAAAACTATCAAAACTATCTGAAGATATAATTAATAAAGCAGTTCCTCGCAAATGCGCCTATCTATTCTACTATTCTAAGGACAAAGTTGACATAAGCAATTCCTGAGAAAAAGTAGCTCTGTTTCTTCTCTCTTGGACATCCAATTCATCCCTGGTATCCATTGCATCTGTCCCAATGCTACAAACATGAAAGAAAAAAAAACTAAAATCAATACAGCAAAACACCAAAATTTCTGTGTTGGTTGTGTATAGGAAGATACTTTTCTTAAACCTTGTTTCAGTAACTAATTTGAAAAAACACTACACCATACCTTATTAATGTGTATAAAGTACTCAAAATCAATGCAGAAAATAGTTAATAGAGAATGTTTGGAATGTATTACAGGTTACCGCTTTAGAATTCAGATATTGCTAGAAATAAATAAACTTGTTCTAAGAGACGAAGAGTATAGACTAAAGATATACTTCTCAAGAGAATATGATTGTGAACTACAATCAAGTAAATCTGGCAAGATAAGGGAGTGCCACAGAACTTTATAAAATTCAAGGTTTGGAATGAAAGTTTTCATATTCAAAAAGAAAATAATGAGAAATTAATGAGTAAACCTCTTGCTACATGATCCTTTAGACTGTCAGTATACTAATATAGTAATTACAATTATAGTAGGTTAGTGCAACCCTAGCCTTAGATCATGAGATTTAGAGAAACAATCAGAATTGTATCTCAAGTCAACAAATACAGGCTATTAAAGTGAGTGTTAGCACATGTGTGTATTGGCATGCATTATGTGACTCCCTTTTATAATTTAAGATATAATTTTGGAAGAAAAAATTTTAGAATAATGAGGGTATGATATCAGACATACACACACCTCTCGTATCTTTCAATGTAACCTTAAAATGGAAAGAATATTAGATAAATGAAAATTTGAAAAGGCAGAATAACTATGGTAAGTTGCTAACACCATTAGCTGCATAATTTTCCTTACCACATGGAGCAATTTTTATTTAATGAAGAGAACAATGATATTAAATTCAGATAGACTAATTCACTTATAAGTTTAGTTTATATTTGCAAATACTGCAAAGGAAAAAATGTTTAATTTTTAATCATGTTCCTTTAATGAGTTTAGTTTATATTTATGAGTTCCCCAACTTTGTTCTTTTTCTTTTTACCAGCGTACCACCATTACAACATATAGACTGCAAAGGATCATACCTTTTTGCAATGGATGTGTCTTCTGCAATGACAACATCTGAGGCATTGCTGATGGTATCTTCTTCATCTGAGAGCATATCATTCAAGCTTGGAAGATACACATTGTCCCTAGACGCTGGCAAAATTGAATCAGGCACTGGTTCATGTTTGTTGGGTTCCCAGGAAGCATCTTTCTTGTCATGCAATTCCCAATGAACATGTGAGACTCCGTTTCTCCGAGGGTTCCAAATCCCCTATGTAGAAAGCATACATCGTTATATCAGCATAATGAATTGGGTTATATAAGAATCAAATACTTCTATGCAGAAACTAAGCAATTTTACAATTAAAGCACATAAATCACAAGATAAGTTACAGATACCTTTTGTGAGATTTGGAAGATTGAGTTCTGCACCATCCTGATTGCATCCTCCCCTAAGCCTTTATTGCACGCAAGACAAATCTGATATAGGAACAGTGAAGCAGTCACTCAGATACCAATTTTCAATTATAACTAAGTACAAAAATGCTTAGAAATGTCTTGTTTCAATTTTCCTTAGTTTTTGACTAAAATGGTTGCTTCATGCTCATCTTTTTATTAAGATCAGAACAAGTGCACTACATCAAGCTGATATAGAAATTTTAAGTACAATACCTATATTAAGCAAGGACATTCATTTTTACAGATTATAACAATATCAATAATCCAGTTATCATTCAATCAAGAAATATCGGAATATGAAACCAAATCCAACAAAAACTCAAAGAAATACTTCAGAAATAAGTTCTGCTAAACATAAGTTATAAAATTCAGGAGGTCATACCGTATTATATGCATCATAATCTACTGAACGGTCACGGCCAATTGAAACTTCAATGTCGGAACCACATGCATGACATTTTACAATCAATAGATTAACCTCATCCGGATCAACTTGATTTAAAACTGAAGTATCTTCTGTTAGGTTCAAATGAATCAGCATCAGAATGTTATTTCTAGAGCAAGAACTCCAATTTGCTTGACATACAAACTACGTCTCAAAATTAATAAAAAAGCGAAGAAAAAATGTCTTACACTGATACATATGCACAAGATCAAAAATACCAACAAGAAAGAAAGAAAGAAAGAAAGAAAGAAAGAAAGAAAGAAAGAAAGAAAGAAAGAAAGAAAGAAAACGATGCTAAAAAGGAGAAAATTTGTTTCAGCAAACATTTGTAAAGGATTTGGTTTGAAGGTTTTCATAATAATCCCATTCAGTTTTAAAAACTCCATAACAACGAAAAGGTTTAATTTTTAACCTCACTTTTCCTTCATCATATCCAAATTAACAACAAACTTTCAGGGTCCATCCAATCCATACTCAGGAGGACATCATTTCTAAGGTAAATTGAAGACTTGACATATAATCAATCTATTCTATAAAATACATCCAAGAAGAACAAAATTGATATATCATACAGAACATAGTAATCACACACATGCATAAATATTATTAAAATCAAATATAAAAAACAACCTTTCTCATCCACCGAAATACTGTGATCGTCAACTTTATTCATCATGCGAATATCAAAAACAGGAATATCTTGTGACACCTCAGTAGGTGTTGTTGAAGATGAAGCTCCAATGTTGTTGTCCTCTGTGCAGTTCGTCATTGTCACTCACTCAACAATCACTCTCTCATGCAACCTTTTCTTCTAAAAGACTGAAAAGCTTATTTGATTTGATGGGTTACGAGGGAGGTAGCTACTTATATTGTGTTTGTATAATATGTATCATGTGATAAGAACAAATGGAAAACGGTTGTTAATTAGACCTCAATTACCCTAACTACTTGTAACTAACTATAGTTCTCTCTAACTAACATTCAAGCAACTCTAACCACCTTAACTAACTCTAGTTATCTCAACAGAAGACAAATAATAATTAATAACTTTAAAAAAAAAAAATTAAGTGATGAAGGAAGAGGAGATTAAAACATGTACCTTAGTGAAAGCCCTGAAGTGCATGTGCATGTTCATGGTGTTAGGTTATAGAGGGAAATGATTTGAATGAATTCTTCTGATGATGATGAATAACAAAATCATCGTTTCTTCTTCTTCTGACAGAAACAGATTGACTTCGGATGACTCACAGAAAATAATGTTATTAATTCTAGCAAATCTTACAAGACTTGCATGATTTTTGAGCAGTCACTTACGTTCTATGATGACATAGATATGCAAACATAAAATTTCACATGTATTAATGCATAATTTTTTAAAATTCATTAAAATTAATTTTTTTTTAAATTATTTATTGAGATAGATCTAACATGTTATATGCAACCATTTATTTTTTAAGAAATCATATATGTCTTTATATATTAGTAGAAAAGTATGATCAAAATATATTATGCGAATAGTCACATAGTCAACTAAAGTCAATTATTTTGGGATTGATGGATAAGATAACCCATGCAGCTATAGCGAAATCACAATCATCCCATCAAAATCAGACATATCACATTTTAAGAATGCAGCTTGACCGCACCTGGATTCACTTCACTCAATTCATTTTCGATAAATTATAGGTTATAAGTCATTAGATGAAAGAAAAAAAAACATTGTTTCATGATTGACATTTGTTTCACGATCGAGCTTATAATTTAGGGTTAATAGTGTTTTTCACCCCTGTAATATAGGTCATTTTCGGTTTTCGTCCCTATAAAATTTTCGTTTGATTTCCATCCTTGTAAAACTTTTTTTTCCGGAAAACACCCCTCCCCCATAAGACTGTGCATATTTGCTGACGTGGTACAATGTGTGGCATGCTGACTGTGCATATATGCTTATGTGGCGTGTTGACTGTATAATTATTTTTATTTTTCTAAGGCTACACGTGGCATTTGTGACTATTTTTTTAAAAAAGTTATAATATAAATTCATTTATATTAATTTAGAAATAAAAATAATTTTAAAAATTTGAAAATAAAAAAATTCAGGAATTTTTTTTTTATTACGAAAAATATTTACCAAATTTTTTATTTAAATTAGAAAATAATTTTTTTCTAAAATTTTAATTTCAAAAATGATTTTATAAAAATCTGAATTTTTTCTAAATTTGTATCCAGATTTTTAAAAATAAAATATTTTCCAGAATTTTGTTTTGTAGAAAAAATTTTAAAACTGTTTTTTTTTGGGAAAAAAATATGAATTTGTTTTTTCTAATTTAACTTTTTTTTATTTTGAAAATTAAACTCCAGAATCTTTAAAAAAAAAAACCGAATATTTTTTCTGATTTTTATAATATTTGAAAGAAAAAAAACTTTTTTTTTCGATTTTTAAAATCTGAATATTTTTCTGATTTTTTTTATTTTTGAAAATTTATTTTCAAATATTTTAAAAAATAAAATCTGATGTAGACAATTAAAAAAATAAAAAGGTCAAGTCAGCGCCACATAGTATGTAGTGGTGTATTGCCTTGGTACACTCTATCGGGATACTTGGATTTTAAAGCATCAGATGGAGTTGGTGTGTGGCCTTGGATTGTGATGTTTATGTATTTATTTCATGAGATTAAAGCATAGAGAAGAAGAAAATGAAAAAAATGAGAAAAGTGATTATTCTATATTGAAGAGTTTGTTACAAGATATTTATAGTTTCTGAATCTCGGACTAACTCCTTAGATGCTACAGCAGGCATTAACTAACTCAACTGTAATGTAACTAGGATAGTCTATGTAGTATACACAATAAGAATGGTGTGGAATAACTTGCAACAAGTTAACTTGCTGCAAAAGTTAACTAGTGCATAGTAAGTTCAACACTATTCTTATTTGAAAGGGGTTTTGATGTGGAATTCCTGAAAGTGTTTGGCTTCTGGTGACCTTTGTAATTGTGTATTTTACTTGATTGTTTGGTCGTCTAGCAAATAATAGTGTAGGCTATTTGCTTCATTAAAGATGAATAGAGTTTGTTTATGTTGAATTAATAATAGTACCCACATAAGAACTTAAAATATTGCCATGAAAATATCCATATCATAACATGATGAAAATAGGCTAAATTGCATTTTTGGTCCCTTAATTATTTAGGTAGTATCGCTTTGGTCCCTTAATTAAAATTCGATTTATTTTGGTCCCTTAACTTCTCTCTGTTACACATTTTGGTCCTTTCCGTTAGTTTTAATTCAAAAATGTTAGATTTTTTTCATCTTCTTCTCCTCTTTTTCATCTTCATATCATCTCCATCAACCTTCAACAACAAGAATCCAAAAAAAATTCCAGAAGAAAACCTAACGCTTTTGAATTAAAACTAACGAAAAGAACCAAAATGTGTAACGGAAAGAAATTAAGAGACCAAAATAAATCGAATTTTAATTAAGGGACCAAAGCGATACTACCTAAATAGTTAAGGGACCAAAAATGCAATTTAAATATTGCCATGAAATGCAAAACATAAACTTAAAATAAATAGCACTAAATTTCTCGGTAACCACATGGCCAACCAGTCATACATTTTGCTAGCTATCCAATATGCTAAAGATGTGCTATATTAGCAGCTCTTAAAATAAAAGAGCAAAAATAAATGTCTTACACTGATACATAAAGATGCACAAGCTCACAAAATACCAACAAGAAAAAAATGGTGCTAAAGCCCAATTCCTTCCCTTTATTTGTGTGACATACATCATTACAAATTCTCTAAATTTGGGGAAATATTGTTTTACAATTATTTTAAAAGGGTTAGGTTTAGAGGCTTCAGTGATTTGCCCCATCAATTTGGAGGGGACGGGCATGTAGTATACAGACACTTATGGCCATCATAATAGGGAAGTCTCTTTCCCAAGTATGAATCATGATACAGCCTCAGAAGTTGTTCCATAACAACACAATTCACACCTCTAGACGTCTCTTCTGGAGTAATTGTTACCTACGCAACCAAGAGCAGAAATACTAGCAATAAGTATAATTAAAAGGATAAACAGTAAGTAATTATACAAATCATTGAAAGTGGAACTTACATCATACTGATGGAGGGTTTTTCAAAGGTAACTCAGAAAGAAAAAATTGGTTTGCCATAACAACACACTTCTTGCCATAGCTCCCCTTTCCAAGGAGAAGAAGAAACCCAAAGTGATGATTTACTTTGTGGAGAAGAGGCATGCGTCTCTTAAGAATGAAATGTCATTTGTCCTAGATCTTGTTCAACTTCAGACACCTCTGGTAGTTGGGAAAATGAACTTGCCTCAGATTGGGGAGAGGTGAAGGAGACACGAAAACTTGATAGGATGTAGATGGAACTGAGGTTGCTTGATGCAGCTCGGTGCTGGTTACATCAGTCTGCCACCATATGAAGAAACTACAACATGGCCACCGCCAGCACCTGCACCATATTGGTGTTGGAGGTGGCCAAGACGTAGTTCCTTCATATGGCGGCCCATCAAGGTAACCACCACCTGAGCTGCATCAAGCAACCTAAGTTTCATCTGCCCCCTAACCAGTTTTCGTGTCTCCTCCACCTGCTCCCCATTCCGAGACAAGTTCATCTACACACCAGAAGTGTTTGAATTTGAATAGGATCTGAGGCAAATTCATCGTCCCAAGATTGGGAAGCTTTATTTTTGTAGCTTTGGTGACCGATAGTTGTATTTCTTTCCCTAGAGGCTTCTAGGTGTTTTTTTTTTTTTTTGTTGGAGTTTAACCCATTTTGCTCTCTATATTTATTTGTGCACAAGATAGAAAACATATGTTTCCTCTCTATATTTTCTCTCAATCTCAACACTAGGAGAAACCTTACTCTATATTTTCTCTCTCTCAACAAGCTCTAAATGTTTTTGTTGAGTTACTACTTGATGGGATGAATGAAATGGTGGAAATGAACTTGCTATTTAAAAGAGAGGTAAAATATAGTTCCTTGCATGCAATAAGCCACTTGTCTTCCATGCAAAACACCAAGTGTACAACATGTCATTTGTATCGCATGCATCTTGCAACTTGTCAATGCATGCAACTGTCCACTTTGCCACTTTGCCTTACATGAAAAATGCAACTTGTCTTACATGCACCTTGGACAGGTGTCCTGTTACAAAAGTGGCTTTACCAGTTACAATATTGAGCTTCGAGCATCATTTGGGAAAATTTCATTCATAATCATGGGCTTAAATCACAGTTTGATCCCATATCATACGCAAAAATATCATGTTTTCTTAGGTGCAATTCGCCATTGTCACTCACACAACAATCACTCCTCACGCAACCTAACTAACTTTTTCCCATACTACAAGGCATACAAAACGGAAAAGATTTTTTTGGTTTGATGGGTTACAAGGTAGAGGTAGCTACTTACATATATAGATAGATATAAAACCTCCCAAACACATTCATTGGTCAAATATACACTAAAGTTTGTGCAAATTTGACTGGTAGACAAATAATACAATTACTTCAGTGACACTTTGGCATCATTAGGCAAACCCAAATACCAACACAAATTTTTGGCATCATTAGGCAAAATGGTTTTGTACTGTTTTGTTTTCCTTATTGCGGGGAAAAGCAGAAACTGAAAAAAGCAGAGGGATAAGAAAAGTCATGGTTCAAACTCAGATGGAAGAGGGAAAGAAAAACCAACTACCTAAGAAACTCTTAATTGTATTTAATGTTTTCAAAAGGTCGTTTAAGAAACTCTTTTAAAGAGTAGTTTCTCTTCTTCACCAAAGGACATGAGTTTTTTTTTTTTGTTTTTATAAATAGAGACACTTTCTAGCAGATATTGTGATGTTGTTACCGAGTTGTGGCAAGAGTTTATCTTATTATCCTACAATGCCTCCACCAGATGCATCTTAAATCTTAATGTACTAAACATTGATATCTGATAAATTGAATTTTGACATGATCAACGATTGTATGTAGGATTTACTTCCACGTTAAGATAAAACATATTTGTGATATGACATTCCATATTCAGCCAACTTAGATGGTGATGCAGTCGATGATGTACAAACTCACGAATTTTGCAACACAACTACTACTTCGGAACTTCGAAAGCACAAGGTGAAATTGGAAGTTGGAGTGTCACTGATTGCCACTTTATTAGAGAAAATATTATTTATAGCATCATTAAAACCTCTTTTGTGATCTCAAATGATCAGTTAACTAGTTAACTGATATCTTAACTAAATCTTTATGGAGACCTCGAATGGATTATGCGAGAATGAACAAAATTTATGGTTAGGAATGCAGGTTTTCATATGCAGAAAGACAGTAATGACAAACTACTAAGTAAATATATTGCTACGTTATCGATTATATTGGTTTAAAGTTTAAATAATCAGAGTAGGATAGTGCAAGCTAGACTTAGTTAGAAAAACCATATGAACAAATAGGAAATATCTCCTTTTAGTCCTACATAAAATCTGAAAAAGCTAATGTAGTATCTCACACATGAAGAAAAAGTCATTTAGTCCCTCAAAAGTGAATAAGCTTGTAATATCATGTCTTCACCACGTTTATATGAACAAAAATATAACCAAGTGAATATTTTTCTGTTGGTATTGCAACAGAAAAAAACGCAATGCCTCTTTTTACATGCATCATCAAAGTTATCTGAAGATATAATTAATAACGCAGTTCCTCGCAAATGCATGCCTATCTATTCAGTTATTCTAAGAAGTCAAAAATTTGATGAAAAGTGCTTTTAAAGTGACTTTCCTACAAGTGAAAAATTTACTCTGCTGTAACCTTTAAAAAGTGCTTTTAAAGAATTTGATGAAAAATTGAGTATTTTATGGTAGAACAAAGTATTTGATGAAAAATTGTGTAGAATCAAATCAGCTAATAGTTTATATGACTCCCTTAATAGGGAAAAGTTTATATGACTCCCTTAATAGGGAAAAGTTTATATTACTCCCTTAATCAAAATTAAGATATAATTTTGAAAAAATAACTAGCAAGAATGAACAAATAGGAAATATCTCGTTTTAGTCCTGCATAAAATCTGAGAAGCTAATTTCAGTATCTCACTCATGAAGAAAAAGTCATTTAGTACCTCAAAAGTGAATATTTTTCTGTTGGTATTGCAACAGAAAAAGAAAAACACAATGCCTCATTTTACAAGCATCATCAAAAGTATCTGAAGATATAATTAATAAAGCAGTTCCTCGCAAATGCGTCTATCTATTCTACTATTCTAAGAACAAAGTTGACATAAGCAATTCCTGAGAAAAAGTAGCTCTCTTTCTTCTCTCTTGGACATCCAATTCATCCCTGGTATCCGTTGCATCTGTCCCAATGCTGCAAACATGAAACCACAATACCAAAAACAGCATACCTTATTAATGTGTATAAAGTACTCAAAATCAATACAACAAATATTTAAAAGAGAATGTTTGGAATGTATTACAGGTTACCACTTTAGAATTCAAATATTTCTACACATTTTACAAGTAATTATAAAAACACGTACTAAGAGACGAAGAGTATAGATATACTTTTCAAGAGAATGTGATTGTGAACCATATCACAGGTAGATATTAACCACAATCAAGTAAATCTGGCAATAGAAGGGTGTGCCAAAGAACTTTACAAAATTCAAGGTTTGGAGTGAAAGTTTTCATATTCAGAAAGAAAATAATGATAAATTAATGCGTAAACCTCTTATTAAATGATCATTTAGACTTAGATCATGATATTTAGAGAAACCATCATAATTGTATCTCAAGTCAACAAATACAGGCTATTAAAGTGAGTAACAGTACATGTGTGTATTGGCATGCATTATGTGACTCCCTTAATCAAATTAAGATATAATTTTGCAAGAATTTTTTTGGGATAATGAGGGTATGATATCAAACATACACATACCTCTCGTATCTTTCAATGTAACCTTAAAATGGAAAGAATATTAGATAAATGAAAATTCGAAAAAGCAGAATATTTGGAAATCTATGGTAAGTTGCTAATTTTCCTTACCACATGAAGCAGTTTTTATTTAATGAAGAGAACAATGATATTAAATTCAGATAGACTAATTCACTTATAAGTTTAGTTTATATTTATAACATATCTAAGAACAAGAGATTTGCAAATACTGCAACGGAAAAAATGTTTAATTTTTAATCATGTGCCTTTAATGAGTTTAGTTTATATTTAGGAGTTCCCCAACTTTGTTCTTTTTATTCATACCAGCATACCACTATTACAACATATAGAATGCAAAGGACAATACCTTTTTGCAATGGATGTGTCGTTTGCAACGACATCATCTGAGGCATTGCTGATGGTATCTTCTTCATCTGAAAGTATATAATTCAAGCTTTGAAGATACACATTCTCCCTAAACGCTGGCGAAATTGAATCAGGCATTTGTTCATGTTTGTTGTGTTCCCTAGAAGCATCTTTCTTGCCATGCACTTCCCAATGAACATTTTGTACGCCGTTTTTTTTCCGAGGTTTCCAAATCCACTATGTAGAAAGCATACATCGTTATATTGGGTTAGATAAGAATCACAAGATAATTTACAGATACCTTCTGTGAGATTGGGAAGCTTGTGTTCTGAACCATCCTGATTGCATCCTCCCCTAAGCTTTCATCACACACAGGACAATTCTGATATAGGAACAGTGTAGCAGTCATTCAGATATCAGGACAAGTGCACTATATCAAGCTGATACATAAATTCTCTGTTCAATTTCATTAGCAGCTAAGCAAGGACATTCATTTTTACAAATTATAACAATGACAATAGTCTAGTTATCATTCAATCATGAAATATCGGAAAATGAAACCAAATCTAACAAAAACCCAAAGAAATACTTCAGTAACAAGTTCTGCTAAACATAAATTATGAAATTCAGGAGGTCATACCATATTATATGCATCATAATCTACTGAACGGTCAGTTGAAACTTCAATGTTGAAATCACATACAGGACATTTTACAATCGGTAGATTAACCTCATCCGGATCGACTTGATTTGAAACTGAAGTATCTTCTGTCGGGTTCAAAATGGATCAGCATCAGAATGTTATTTCTAGAACGAGAACTCCAATTTGCATGACATAAAAAGTACGTCTCAAACTTAATAAAAAACCGAAGAAAAAAATGTCTACACTGATACATATGCACAAGATCACAAAATATCAACAAGAAAGAAAGAAAGAAATCAATGCTAAAAAGAATGTGAGGTTACATCCCTTATTTGTGTGATTGAAATCATTCAAATCCTCTCAATCAGGAGAATTTTTTTTTTAGCAAACATTTGTAAAGGATTTGGTTTAAAGGTTTTCATGATAATCCTATTCAGTTTTAAAAACTCCATAACAAAGAAAATGTTTAATTTTTAACCTCATCCAAATTAAGAACAAAATTTTCCTGAGCTAAGTTTAAGACTTGACATATAATCAATCTCTTCAATAAAATACATCCAAGAAGAATAAAATTGATATATCAGAGAGAACCTAACTTCATTTCTAAGGTACCAACATACAGAAAGAACAGGTTCACACACATAAAGAAAGATTATTAAAATCAAATTAAAAAAAACAACCTTTCTCATCTCCAGAAATACTGTGATCATCAACCTCATTCGTCATACAAATATTTGGTGGACTTGTAATTCTGACCCTTCTTAGAATCCTCATGTCTTCTTCATTGATATTAGAAAGTTCAAGATTCATTGAAGTGAAATTGTCAAAAACAGAAGAATCTTCAGGCACCTCAGTAGGTGTTGTTGAAGATGAACTCAAGTTGTTTTCCTCTGTGCAATTCGTCATTGTCACTCACTCGACAATCTCTCTCTCTCTCGCGCAACCTTTTTCTAAGCCAAAAAGCCGTAGAAAACTGAAAACTGGAAAGCTTCTTATGCATACAAATAAAAAAAGAACGTCCCAATGAGTTTGTGTGTGTGTATAATGTGAAGCCAAGAAAGCCTTTGCATGTCAAGATAGTAATAGTACTGACTTCAAGGAAACGGTTACTTGTACATATGAAAGACACTTGGAACACATTCATTGGTCGAAATGATAATAATAATAATAATAATAATAATAATAATAATAATAATAATAATAATAATAATAATAACTTCAAAAACCCTTAATTTTGGCATCATTGGGCTAAACAATTTTCAATGAAGTAATCCGAGAAAATGAAGTGAAAATGAAGTAGGAAGATGGAGATAAAAACATGTACCGTAGTGAAATCCCAAAAATGCATGTCGATGTTTCTTGAAGAAGAAGAAATCATCGCCAACCATAGTTTCTTCATAAGAGTTGTGTTGATGGTTTCTTTGATTACTCTTTTGCATTCTAACACTCTCTTCTTCTGCCACACACAAACAGATTGACTATGGTTGACTCACACCTGGCATTTTAACCATAATTCGAGGAATGTATGTGTTGCCGTTGTAAATCAAAGATAAAGTTACCCATGCGTAAGTGCATATGTTAATTATTTTCCATTTTTCATTTTTCTTCTTATTTTATTTTATTTCATTTTTTAATATTTTTTTGGTTTCTGCTACATTGAAATTTACATTTTTTAATATCTCAATGTTACATTAAAAATGTAAGTAACGGAAGTTTGAATTTTTATTTTTTTTTAAATGTCAAAATGAAATATATTAATCAAACCGAGCAAGTCTTCCGATGTAAGTTGTGCTAGAAAAGACTTGAAAAGAGTTACAAGACAAAGTCCAACATGAACAAGGAAAACAAAAAAAGAAACAAACTAGGATACATATTGTAAGCAATCACGAGGATTAAACCTCCAACGTATCTCTCAACAAATAAGTACCTGCTTTGAATCTAGCTTTGTTTTTTCTAATAATGATGACATTATGTTATGGCATTTAAGGTTAGGATATCCTAGTTTTTCGTATTTGAAACACTTGTTCCCTAAATTATTTTCTAAGAAGGATCCTACTTTATTTCATTGTGAAACTCGTGAATTTGCTAAACATCATCGTTCATCTTTTTCTACACAACCATATAAGCATTCAAAGCCTTTTGCAGCTATTCACAGTGATGTTTGGGGTCTTAATAAAATAAGCACTTTTTCAAATAAAAAATGGTTTATAACTTTTATTGATGATCATACCAGAATTTATTGGGATTATTTGTTAAAAGAAAAATCAGAAGTTAGACAAACTGTTAAGAACTTCTATAAAATGGTGCAGACCCAATATCAAACAAATGTTGAAGTCTTCAGAAGTGACAATGGTACAGAATATTTTAATATGGTTTTGTCCGATTTTTTCCATAAAAATGGGGTTATTCATCAAAGTTCTTGTGTTAATACACCCCAACAAAATGGAATTGCAGAGAAAAAATAGGCACCTTCTAGAGGTTGCAAGAGCTTTACTCTTTGCTAACAAGGTTCCAAAATATTTATGGTGATGCTGGTTTGACTGCTTCATATTTAATTAATCGTATGCCGTCTAAAGTTTTAGATTTCAAAACCCCTCTTGATATTTTCAAAAAATATTTTCCTCTGACTCGTGTGTCTGCCGAATTACCACTAAAAGTTTTTAGTTGCACTGCTTTTGTTCATGAACATAAACATATCGGCAAACTCGAGCCATCAAATGTGTTTTTATTGGTTACTCTCCAACTCAAAAGGGGTATAAGTGTTTTGACCCAAAAACAAAAAAGGTTTTTGCAAACATGGATGTTACTTTTGTTGAGAATCAATCTTTTTTTTTATAACATTCATCTTGGGAGGGGGGAGGGGGGACTTGAAAGAAGATTCTTTTTTTGAAAATATTATTGCTTTAAGTGATGTAGTGTTGTCACAAAATTATGAGACTAACATTGGTGCACCAAAAGAAAATGCCCAAGAATCGATGGAACTCAATCCGCCTGTGAATGAGGTACCTACGAATTATGGGGCAACATTTTCAAATCAAAACCATAATGAACAAATTCTTGATATCGATAGTAATGAGGAAGAGCCTGAAATGCCACAACAAAATGACTCAAATAAAGAAACACAAATAAGGTTTAATAGAAGTGATCCTATTTGGAAGGGAAATGTCTATGAAAGAAGGGACCATAAAAGGGGAGATGAAGGACCCATTCTCCAGCCCTGCCAAGAATATGAACCAAGAAATGATCCTAATCATCATCCAAATCCTGGTAAGTCTTCTATTCCTAAGTGACGTGGTAAGTCTTCTTCTATTACTACAAGTGATGATCCTGATTTACATATACCTATAGCAATTAGGAAACCGGTTAGATCGTATCCGATGTCTAAATTTGTGTCATACTCAAATTTGTCTTCTTCACTTGATGTGTTTACCTCTCAGTTGTCTGCTGTAGAAATTCCCAAAAATGTACGTGAGACTCTAAAAAATCCAAAGTGGAAGGAAGTTGTTCTAGAGGAGATGAGAGCTCTTGAAAAGAATAAAACTTGGAAAATCATGACTTTACCTACAGGGAAAATTGTCGGTTGTAAGTGGGTCTTTACGGTAAAGTATAACTCTGACAACATAGTTGAAAGATACAAGGCACGCTTGGTTGCTAAAGGATTTACTCATGCATATGGCATAGACTACTCATAGACTTTTGCTCCTGTTGCCATAAGGATTGCCGCTACCAGAACTGCCACCACCAGGGACACCTCCACCAGAACCACTGCTGCCAGTAGTGGTGATGTCGTTGTTGTTGGTGACAATCGGTATGGTGCTGCTACCATTGTTTACCGTTTCTGGTTCTTGAGTTGGACTGCCGCTACCTGTGGTGGTCATAAAAGTTGTTTTCAGCATCAGGTCGGGAATGGTTGTTGTGTCTTGCATGGATTGTGATGAGCCATTAGAGAGGCGAAAAAAATCGTGATTTTGATGGATCGCAAAAGATTAAGACTTGCAGTTAACTATTTGCAAGTTGTTAACCCTAATCGAACCATAAGGCTCATGATACCATCTAGGAAAACATATAAGAAATCATATGAGAGATTAGAAGAATGATTCTTTCTTATTTTATTTCTGCAGTCCAAGACTGTTTATATAGGAAAAGGAATTACAATAAACATAATGACAAATAATGTTTTATCATGACTAATAATGGCATAATATATTCTAATAACGACCAATAATATCATTTGACTTTTCTACAATTGGTAATCAAAATTATTTTAAATAATAATTTTAAATTACATATATTATTTTTATGCAGGGGTATTTTAATCTCCTAAAAAATATGTTTCTTTCTCTTCTTCCACTTTCAATTTTACCAAACGACTAAATAATAATCTCACATTCTATTCACTTTCTTTCTTCTAACATTCTTCCCTGCTTTATTCTCTTTCTATTGTGATCCAAACAAAGCATATGACTTTCTTTTCAACATACTTTATCTTATTTTGTAAAATATATGTAGGTTCCACTTTTTTTTTCCTTTTTGACAAAATGTAGGTTCCAATTTCACTATTTTAAAAATGAGTTCACATAAAAGAGTGAAGGTTGAAAATAAACAGTTAGTACATGGTTTTTCAATATTAAAAACACAATGCATGTATATGTAATCAAAAGGATATATTTGTCAGATTTCTTTTTTGGATTACCATAATATTGGTACAAAGTTTCCACCGTCGTATAGCAGTGACTAGTCTCCGTCAGGGAACCTGTGGGACACGTAAAGTGGATTCTCCTCTCCTATAATTAGATTTTTTCATACGCATGAGTTAGGAATTGAACCCATAACCAGATGCGTAAGGGACACAAGTCCCTTACCACTTAGACCAATCTATATTGTTGGTTATTTGTCAAGTTTCTTACAAATTGAAATTACCCCCTTATCCATTAATTTTACCTAATTGTAACTTTATGAATTGTAAATTTATTAATCAAGTATTTGGATTAACTTAATCTTATCCTTAAACCGAATATTGAGTTTTCAAAAAAAAAATATATATATTGTTAAATAGAACCTAAGTTTAAATCATGTTGAAACAATCGTTCCATCAAATCATGTTATTTAGCTCCCGACTAAACTTAGGATAACCAAGGTCTCATCCCTTCGTAATGAGATGTTTAAAAATATCATCAGTGTATATGAATAATCAATCTCTTTATTGCTTTAATTTTTGTATCAATGTCTACTTTTCTTTGTAAATATATGGTTGTCACATAAATTATCATGTAAATGATTGTTCAAATAACACACTTCTCAGATGAAATGAAAAGAATGGTGCACCATTACAGAGACAGATATCGTATTTACTTTGAAGGCTGTGTCCAAATTGACGATTTAGTTTCCTTCCAGTCATATTATTAAGGTAATAGAAAAGAGAAGAAGAAAAAAAGACGCAAATGATTACAATGATAAAAATGAGCTTTACCATGTTTTTGAGTATATAGTGCATACATGTGTCTTGTAGGTGGTGCCTGCTCAGGATTCAGTAGGCACATTCACAACACCACCATAGTCAACCAATGCTTTTTATGATTAAAGATATAAAAAGTAAAAGAAAAGTGTATACATCCTTTAAACTCATTACTCCAAAGCCAAATTTAGTGCATGACATTGTTGATTAAAAAGAGAGTCAACAACAAGATCATTGTGTCTGATTAACCACCTATACAAAATCTAGATGGCATGATTAAACTGCTTTCAGTTTCACACACTACTCCAGCATGCAGTATATTTTAGATGAATATTGAAATCATATATAAATTCTTCTGCAGAAAATAAATTTGTTACATTGTCTCAATGTGTGATATATCTATCTACAGTTGAAATATCAAGTTTGAATAAGCAATTCCTCATTTAGTTGAAAAAAATTGTTAGTGTTGAACAATATATATACAAGTGAATAGACTCCTACGTTAAATTAAGAATTTGGATGAATATTTACAGTGTTCAAACCACATGTGTGTTTGCTAATGTAATAATCCTTCGCTGTTTTAGGTTTTCATCGTATCACAAACATCTATTATGTACATTAAAGCTTTGAATGTGTAATGTCTTGTACGGCATATGGCACATTGGTTTTGTTTCATATGTTGTGTTCAACGCAATATTTTATTCCATACGGCATATATATGGTATTATTGATTAATGTAATTAATACACAGGAAAGATTGTAACCAAAACAGTAAGGAAGTAAAAGAAGAATCTGCAATTCATAAATCTAAAAATGTTACAAATTAGATACAGCAATAGATAGGCTTACATTCACCTGTTTACACTCACTTAACACAACTATTATTCAGATAATAATTAAAATCTACTCATCTGAAAATTAAGCCTAATATAGTAAAGGTACAAAGTGCAGAAATAAATCTGAATGAAACATGAAACCATATGCATGCATGGCAGCATCACTAGCTGCATATATATAGCATATATGCATGGTTGCACACTCTTCAAATCAAAAACCAAATCAAGAAAAAGAGAGAGCAATTAATTAGTAAAGAAGAAATAATGAAAAATGATATAATTCGGACCAGGAATGCTTAATTCCCCATGGATGGTTTCTAGGCCTTCCACTTCATAATTGGTGTGATTGCCTCAAGCTAGTTTATGGAAATTTTCAGCTCCCATATCAAACTAGGCAAGTACTGCATGCTGCTGCTGATGATGATGATGAGAAAGATGAATATGTGAGTTGTGCAAAGTGAAGGTAGAGAAGATCCATGTTGAGATTGATATGAGAGTATATAGAACAAGACATTCTTCAACTTTAACATAATCATGACTTATTAATTGTTTAACAATTAAAAGTACTATGAATAGAGACAGAGAAGAGAGAAAGAGGTACTCATATAGATAGAGAGATTAATTTGTATATATATGAACATGTAACATGTAAGATATATAGGTATATAAATAAATAAGTAACCAGGCACAATAAAAACAGAAAAGGCAGGGTTGTGATGCACGCATACTGTGTGTGGAGAGAAGCTGGCTAATCTTATATTCCCGCATGCAAAAAATTTCTCTTTAATACAGTGTGGGCACGTTTTCACAAAGATAAAAAGGCAAACAATGAAAGGGATATAGAGAGAGAGAGAGAGAATGAAAGGGTCTTGTGTTGGAGATCCAAGTAATTAAATAAGAAAATTTTTAGATGAACAATTTTGATTTTTGATCTACCATGAAACAATTCTTGAAAATCGTCTGAAATTCTAATGAAAACATTATAGTATTCTCGTCCTCACGAGACGATGAATTAATCATTGTTAGTTGGCAAAAACAACGGAAAACGAATAAGTGTTGTTCAAAACTCGACTCAAATTTGTTTTTCTTGTTTTTATCGAATTAACACCGATCAGATCATCGTCTCAGCCACAAAAATTAAGAGGATCGTGGTCGTCAATCTTCATTAGAATTTTGATTGGTTTTTGAATACCATTCTATTTTAGGCCACTAGATAGTCCACATTAGAATTCACTAACTAAGTATTCTTTTTGTTGGCAACTTGTGTTAAAGGCTGCTCCCTGATCTCCGAATAGGTGTTTGTCTTTTTTGGCTTTTCTTTTCCTTTATCTTTTGGTCGGTTTGTGTCAAAAAAGTATTATAATTTTTTGGAACACTTTGCTTGTAAGTGCTTGCTGTAGCATGCATGTGGGTTTTGTCTGAAACTTAATAAACAAAATATATAAATTTTTACACATACATAGTGATCTGAATCTTGATCTGATCTGATCTTCACCAACCTACTTTGTATGTAGAGAATAGGTGGTGTATGCTTTGTGGGGGAGAATGATGCCTCCCCACATGTCAGTGATACTGATACCTCTCCCATGTATACTTGTAAAATACAAAGGATGAAAAAAGAAAGTCCTTGCACATGGAACATTTTTTAAGGATAATGTTGTAGTTAAATAATTGTATTAAGAATTAATGACATGAGCCAGCCAAGTCAGACAATTATATAGTATGCTTTAATTTGGTGATCCGTATATTAGTTTAGGATCTTGTTGCATACTGAATTAAAGAATGTTCTTTTTGAATTAAGAATGACAATGGAATATTAATGTATCAAAAAAGAAAAAGTGAAAGCTTGTATGTAAGTGGAATCTTGATTAATATATGGATCTTCATGTGCCATAATGAATACTTTGGATTCTGATTATTAGAATCCATCAATTCAGGTAGAATATGATCGCGATTCAACTAAAGGCATCAACTTTAGGAATTTCTAGCTAGCAAAGGTAGATAGGGAGGCCAGACCTTTTTTACCGGAGAAATTAATGAAAATGTGTTCAACATAATGAAGTATCTCTACCATAATTTATAAAGTAGTTGGAGATGTAGTCGTCTTAACAAGAGCGGAAGCAACCTCATTTGTTTGTCTTATAATACACTTACACTAGAGACTAAAAAAATTGAAAACTAAAGCTCTGCAATGATGTTTGATATTTCCAAACTTTGAAATCGCTTGAGGCCAAACCTTGTTAAACAGCTTTTTTTTTACAGAAAAACCTTGTCAAACAACTTGATGTACATCTTTTAATAACATAAAAAAAAAAAAAAAAAAAAAAAAAAATAAAAAAAAATACATCTTTTGATAGAATGAGCAACTTGATGTACTAAAAAAAATGATTTTAATTTTAGATCTAATTTTTTACCATATTTTAGTTGTGAAGTATCACTAATTTCATTAGTTGAATCTTCTCTTTTTCAAATGTATGTTTGTCATCTACAATGCTCAAACTCTTCAAAAGATCTCAACTCAATTATAAGACCAACTAAATGAGGCCAGGGTATTAAATCTATAAAGTTAGACAATTAAATTAGGACATTTACAATAAACCTTTTAAGCTGGATTGGAACCTCTGCAGAAGATCTAAAAATATTTTTATTTTTATTTAATGTTTTAGAATCATATAATCATTGTATTCAGCTTACATTTATTTTAGCAAAACAAGGATTATGCCATCATCTTCTTCTCTCTAGTCCTAGCCAACCACTACACCTTGTTCAGGTCCCGGGTGTCATTTTCATGGGAACGGGTTATCATATCAAAACTTGGCGTGAAAGGCAAAATACAATCTTGAGGCTCCAAATCCAAATTGAAATCCAATAGTGGCTAGGACCAACCACAGAAATGTGGTTCCCTTTTACCTTTTTGATTAGCAAGAGAAGCCAAGTCATGCAACGTTTTCAAAAGAGCATTTAAGCAGTCATTTTAACCTCCGTTGAAATTTTACTGTTTGGATCTGATTAATTCAATTAACAACATCATCACAAATCATTTTCAATATCCAGACCAATGAGGAAAGTAAGGAAAGCTTTCGCCAAACTACTAAAAAATTATATCATAATTTACAACAAATTTTTGTACTTGTAATGCCAGCTGCCATATAATTTGAAATTCACATTGGTTTCAATATTGACTTCTTGCCCCTCTTGAATAAAAGCTAGTTATAACCATAATGCTAAATTTGTGATTACTGGTGGCCTATTCTCTGGTTTATAATGAACCCCATGCATCACCTTCATCAATTCAAGTGCTTTACTGGCAATATGGAATCCAATACATGACCGTCTATACTAATAAAGTATGCAAGTCCTGTTAATACAGATCACCAATTCTGTGAAAATAAGTCCAAGACTCCATGACACTGATCCCATGATTGAGCCTAAACTCGTTTAAGATGCTAAGGTGAACAGTTTTATGACCCAACTTAATCTCCCTGAGATCAAGTGAGTTAGTATTGCTAGCTCCTAGTAACTGTGTATAATAAATACTAGTGTATCACTGCTACATCAATTTATAGCACTAAAATGAAGTGGAAGTAAGCGGTACACTTTTAATTGAACAACTATTAATTGGAACCTTCGCTTACATATTAGTCAGGAAGCTCAGAACGCTCCCTCTTTGCTGTATCTATCATTGTACATAAGAACTTGATAGGGTTGCAATCAAAAGGATTTGCAAGTGCAGCATGTGCCAAAAACGGAAGCTTTCTGAGAGACCTTCCACTCATTCCCTGTGGACACGACACAGATCAAACACGACAGTTATTGAGATATAATGGTCGACCTAAAGATTGTGAGGTTAAAGATCAAGAAGTGTTATCTTTTTTTCCTACCTCGCATGCCTCTGCAGTTTCAACTAGTTTCTTGCACAGTTGCATGAATGTAGTAGCTTCATGAAAATCTGGTGCGTTCATTCTCTGTTTTGCACTAGCGTAATTTGGCAGCATGATATTCTTACAATCCTAACCAAGTCAGCATGATTATCCATTAGATTAACAAACTAAAATATCTGAATCCAAATAAAGATTAGATTATTAATGCCTTTCGTTTTCAAAAAAGATTCCGGGAGAAGATTGAGACCTATCTGTACCTCAAAATTAGTTAATATCCCTGTACGCATAAGTTCCTGCACACAAGACCTTAATATTTCATACCGGGCTTGAAGAGTTGGTGGGCCAACATATGCTTTGATATCAGCTCGATCAACAAAAGCAATATCTGCATGAAATTGATAAAATTGTATGATCTGTGAAATTACATTTCAAATGAAATTTATTGGGGAAGTGGATCATGAAGAAACTATTTTAGGAAGACATTGGAGTGATGTTCCTAACTAGTGGAGAAAGGTTTTTCTTGTGATGTGTTTTAGGTTAAAGTGAGGTTAATTCCAGATACAGGCATATTATTGTTTTAGACTTTAGTCTGATGCTGGCAACAGAAGTCCGTGCTTAATATTTTAGCAATTTGACTTTCATTCAGTGCATTCCCTTTTTTTACGGTCAGTGGGTCACAAAATCCTCATTAAGGGAAGCTAGATCTTTAGTTCTCAAATAAAAATTAGACTGATGTATAATGACAGACAGATCTAACTATCAATATCATCATATTTATAGAACAGAACAGGAGATAACTTACAAGGACATAAGCTGCAAAATTGAATGATGAGAAAGTGTGATATAGGCTTACCGATAGCAGCAGTGATGTTGGATGTTGTTAGAATTATAACATTTGGAGATGATTTTAACTTATCCATCTGAGTTAATAATGCATTGACAACCTGAAATTGAATATTCAGATTGAACCCATATTATAACAGACACCCATAAAGAAGTCATTACTTCTGAACTACATTTTTACATGTTTGTGACTATGTGTAACGATCTATCGCATTTTCAGAAAATCGTGTGGAGGGCAGGGAGTTTACCCGAATAGAATCAGAAGGTTCAGAACCAGACAAAGCAGCTTTTCTGGCAGCAGCAAGACTTTCGACTTCATCTGCAGGATCGCAAACATATATATCTAAGCAGATATATAAAAATATACACATGCAGTAAGTTGATTTTTCTTCAATTATGCCTCACCGATCAAAACAAATACCAGATTGCCTTCTTCCTCTACCATTTCTTGAATCTTTTGGAAAAGTTTTGCTACCTAGAAAATAAAGAAACGCCATTACGCATTGGACACAACAAAACTACAAACTTGGTTTGTGTATAGTATATTGCTTTGTTACAGTTAGCAATTTCACCAATTGACTTATCTCCGCGATTCAACACTTCTTAAATTCCAAAATGGATAGTTAAATGATACTAAGAGATTCTTGGATTATAGTTAAGGGAAATAACATAGTTTATGACTAACGACTCCAAATGGCCATCTAAATGATACACGTAATTTACTAATTAATCATACATTATTTTTCACACACACACATGCCCATCTCAATGCCCATTTGGTATACTTTTTTCTTTCATTATTTTTTGTTGAAATATGTGATAAAACATAGGTTAAGCATCTCAATGAACTAATATTAATTACAAACTGCTGACTGCCAAATCACCCATGCCCTAAAATGTTTCATCCTCTTGTTAGTTGGTAAATGGTAATTATAAACTAAGTCGACCTCCCAGCATAATAATGCTCTAAGAATGTGTTTTCAAGCATAAAGTTGGTAATTCTAATCCATCGTATAAAGGTAGAATGGGCATATGAGCAACCTTAACCAATCCTAATGGTTAAAGATCTGCATCACTACCCAAACTCAAAAGTCATGCCCAAACCATAGGGATAAACAGAAATTTCATATCTCCTGGATGCAATTCTAACTACCAAACAGTGGGTTTTCCTAGCTATTGAGTCAATTCAATCCTTTGATCAAGCTTGATATCAATTTGAAAGCGACAAGGGTAAGTACATAAGTTCTATCCCCCCAGCCCACATAACATGAAGGAAATTTGATTGCCAAGATCACCAATATAATAAACATTGAAGCTAATAAGTAATAAAAGTGTGAATTACAAAAGGCCAATAAGAAATTTACAAAAATGACATAAACCTAAAGTAAAGGCATACATGCATACCAGCTTTCCGCTTTCGGAGAACCATTTACTGAACAAAGAATGTGCATTCACTTCAACAAGCTGAGCCTGTGGGAATCTGAGTGGGAAAAAATGGTAGGTAAATTTGTACTCCCTTCATTTACTTGTTTTCAATGATAAATATGATTAAGAGTATAAATAATAGATCAATTTACCTTGAATTGAATCGAATTGACAGTTTCTGAGCTAATGCTTTACATAAAGACGTCTTTCCAGTCCCAGGGGGTCCATGCAAAAGAATTATGCTGCAAATAATGACAAATCCTAAAATTATCAAGATATGCGAATAGGTAAATCATCTCATCTCACTCATGCTCACTCATGTTCGACTATCATTTTATATAAATGCATAATATATGTAAAGATACAATGTTTTTCAGGAACATATAATCATCAGTAAGTTGTGGTCACAACATATAAGGCAATACAAAAATAAATACATATCTCTAGTACTCACCGGTTCCATGAAACAAGGAATGGGTCAACTGCCTTTTCAGTGAAGAGCAAAGCACTCGCTGCATACCGTAGCAACCTTTGCTTTAGACCAGATTCATATATTAGGCTGCAAAAGCAATGGAAAATAGTGCAGGATAAATTAATTAAAATTTTATCAAGAAAACTATAGTTGAGGGAAAGTCACAAACTACAAAGAAGTAAGAACCTTTCCCACATGCCATCAAATTCTTTTGCAGGAAGAATCCATTCATTGAAGCTAGAAGACTGGCCATCAGAGCTGATATCCTCACACGGTCCTTCTTCGCTAAGCTGTCAAAGCAAAATACAAACAATATTCACAAAGCTCTGAACCACATTAACAGAACAAAGAGATTCTAGACTAAGCAAAGTACAATTAGAGGGAATGTGATATTGATGCATAATGGAACATTGCATGTTACAGCATTAACATATTGTAATATCATATTATCTTCTTTTTTTTCCTTTGTTTGCTATATGCATGTTTCTATTATATCAACTTTTGTTACTTTCTCTTTTCGGTTAGAAACCATTCTAGAAGTTGTGGGTCAGCCAGCACCTTCTACCATGAGCTGATTACAGATTCTGCTTATATGTCGTTGTAATGGGGAAGTTTATTATGGGTTTTATCAACCGATTGAAGCTTATCACCTTTTGGATTTAAAAACACAAAGGAAAAACCATAGGACCATATATGTTCATTGAATATATTAGTCAAGCAAAGATATGACAACTTAGGAGAACTAAGACTGCAACATAATACATTGTCAATGAAATAAAATCAACACTAATCAGTATCACCTGAAAGACATGTACAACAGGCTTGACTTGCCAGAACAAAAGAACGTTATCATTCTGCATCCCTTCACCTATACAAAAAAGAAAAGTAACTAGCATCAGAATGCGGCAATGGATCAATCTATATGTGTCTAGGGAATGCAATTATGTTATTCTTGTATTTTGAACACTACCTATCTTCCATTTTGACATACTAATTGCTAAATCGCTCAATTCAACTCATATAACTCGGCCATTGTTTGGTTACGCAACAGGATTTCCACATTTAGTCAAAATCACGCAAAAAATTCTCATTTAAAGTGAAACTACAATTACTAGCTTCTCGATTTCACGACAAAAGGGTGTCTAGACGTGCGGCAGCCATGAGCAAACGTAAAATCAAACACACATAAGACAGTCTTAATGGAATTTTAGATTGGCGAAAATAAAAATGATACTTTAAAAATCAAATCATTGAGTTCCATATCTTGCCACTCCATAATGATAGCAATAAAATCAACAGTTAACCACCATAGAGACAATTGAAAATAAATAAACAAAAGATAGAGACCTGTATCACAAACGCAAATTCTTTGCACATTATCTGCAAGAAAGGGTTCGTCAAGGGGAACAGGAATCGGTCCACCATTATAGCTCAAACTCCTCTTTTCAAGCATCCTAAAAAAGCAGTTGAATTATCATAAATACACCAAGCAACACAGAACCCGATAGAATAATTAAAATTAGTTGAATTAAAGTCCCGAATTACCCTCACACAAAACTAAAACCACAAAGAAAAATAATTTGTATAAACCCTAGAAACTATAAGAAAATAAAATGAAGAGAAATAGATTATTACCCCTCAACGGCGGAACGAACATCGTGAATGGAAGCTGTGCTGGAAGGTTTTAAGCAAACCTCGACTATAATAAGCAAAATGAAACGAAAATTAGTTGAAAAAATTGGAATAGGAAGATAAGATTAGAGAGAGTGGAAGTACCAGGGACGAGAATTTTATCCTCCGGTGGAAGAGGAGGAGGGGGAGATGGTGGTAGAGGTGAACGTTGGGAAGCTACGGCGCCGTTTTGGTCGGTCGTAGGGTTTTGCTCCGTCTCCATTGGACTAGGAGAACTACTACTCATTTTGATGCAACTGGGTGGGTCTCTGAGAACGAAGGGGGTAAGAAAAGTGGAAAATTGATTTGAATGAGGGTTTTCTTTTAATTTCGGCGGGAAATCAAAATCACAATGCCCATCATTTGACTTATACTGCTAGTTGTACTTTCCGCAATCTGCTTTTTTTTTATCCCACAAGTGCATTTGAATAAGAGAATTGCCGTTGACACATTACCTTTGGCTGAGAAATATTAGTAATTTACCTAAATGTTCTTCGGCAGTTAACTGCTGAATTATGAAACCGGCTGCAGTTAACTGCCGAGGAAAAGTTCGGCAGTAAACTACCGAGGAAAACTGAAAATTTCTGCAGTTAACTGCCGAGGAAACCTCAAATCTGTTTTTTTTTTTTTTTGACAAAAACCATAAATATTCTTTGAGAATATTCCGCGGTCTTTATCATTTTTGATTGATTTTTCTTAATAATTCGTTTTTAATTTTATTGATTTGCCTTCCTTATTTATTTTAATTGTATTACTCCTTTGATCTTCTTTTTTTTTGTTATAACTGCTTTGATCTTCAACAATAGTAAATATTTTATTTCCAAAGAACTTTCACGGAATTTTATTCTTTTATTTCCTTTTTACGGAAATATTCACAATTATTTTAATTGTATTACTCATTTGATCTTCTTCTTTTTTTGCCTATTTTATTTCCAAAGAACTTTCACGGAATTTTCTTCTTTTATTTCCTTTTTCTTTGTTTTAGGCTTAACATTTAAGTCCTCAAAAAACATTTCAATAAGTGTAAAAATTAAGTATTTGAATATTGTTTTGCAAATTACTTAAATAAATAAAAAAATCTTTGTACACAATTATTTTAATG
Source organism: Medicago truncatula (assembly GCF_003473485.1). Lineage (NCBI taxonomy): Eukaryota > Viridiplantae > Streptophyta > Magnoliopsida > Fabales > Fabaceae > Medicago > Medicago truncatula. The sequence goes on from NC_053044.1 coordinate 38,033,079, forward strand.
TAGAAAATATAACAACATATTATACCTTAAAAAAAATCGTTGTGCACAATTATTTTAACAATTTTTTTATTATTATTTGTATTTAAGTAATGTGCAAAACAATATTCAAATGCTTAGTTTTTACACTGATTTAAATGTTATTCTTATTAAGATATATACGCATAAGTATAATACTCCAATTGTTTGAAACGTACCAAAATAATGAGTGAAACATTCAAAATCAATAAATATTATTAAAGACAATTTATGATTTTTGTCAAAAAAAAAAAACAAAGGGTTTGTTATTAATGACAATTTATGGATTTTGTCAAAAAAAAAAAAAAAACAAGTTTGAGGTTTCCTCGGTAGTTAACTGCCGAAGTTTTTCAGTTTTCCTCGGTAGTTTACTGCCGAAGTTTTCCTCGGCAGTTAACTGCAGCCGTATTTCTAAAACTTCGGCAGTTAACTGCCGAGGGACATTTGAGTAATTTACTCATGTGGCACAGCCAAACCAAATGTGGGAACAACAATTCTCTATGAATAATTGAATTATCGTTGAATTAATGTGATTATGAGAAAGTCTCTATGAAAGTATATCACCAATTTCAATTTGTCTTTACCGTGGGACCAAGGTTGAGACTATTCTTCATGTGATTAGAGGCTGTACTTATACAACTTAGTTATGGAAGACTTGTACTTTTTGATTGTATAATTGACTTTTTTTTTTCATTTGATCGTAGGAATTGGGTTTTTTCCAACCTCAACAAGCATTGGAACATAGAGCCAAGACAACTTACTATTTGTTGGTATTTATGTAAGTGGCGGAATAAAATAGTCTTTGAGAAAAAATTTCAAAGATAAGATAATTATAAGTATCACTCAAAAGTTTATTAGTAATATTGAAGATTTTACTCGTAATGATTTTTAGATGGATACTTGGCACACCGAAACAATTTATATTGATTGGAAATGTCTCAAGGAGGATGGGTCAAACTCAATTGTGATGGGGCGTGTAAAGAAAATGGAGATCATTCGGGTTGTGAGTGTCTGCTTTAGGATGCTAATGGCAAATGGATCAAAGGTTTTGTCTGCAAGATTGGTGTTTGTGATGTTCTTCATGCAGAGATGTGTGGTATGTACCTTGGTCTAGAGTTTGCTTGGAGGGACGACATTTCTCTGTAAAGTTGTTTATTGAGATGGTGACAAATAATAGCAAAATGAATGGGACAACCATGTGCTCATTCAACTCAAAATATATTGAATCATAATTGGCGCATTTAGGTTAATCACACTTGAAGAGAAAACAACAGAAGTGTTGATCGTCTAGCCAACTTCAACGTTACCATGGATTCTTGGAATTTTATTCTTTTGGATACCTCTTCTAGTGAGCTCAATAATATCCTCTTTGATGACATATCTGGGCTATTGTGCCTAAAAATGTACTTTTAATTGTTTTATTTTCTCTTTTGGGCTTCGACCATCTCTTGCACATGATAAGAGTATTTTAGTAAAGTTATTATTCCCCCTTTTACATTTATACAATTTTATTAATTATTAATTTGTTCATTAGTTAACTAGGTCATTTAAATGATAAAATGGATAGAGTATTTTAGTCTAGAATTTCTCTAATTACATAATTTTGGTAAATAAAGTTATATTTAATTTAACGCAAACTAAAAATATTGAGAACCCGTTTTTTTATATTTTGGGTATTTTTTTTATTCAATTTTTTGTTTATAAACGTAACGATAGATGCCACTCAAAGTTCACACAAGAGAAAGAAAAAAAATTGGTTTGAACTTATGTTATTTACTTAGATGCCACTCAAAGTTCACACAAGAGAAAGAAAAAAAATTGGTTTGAACTTATGTTATTTACTAACTATTTTGTCATTACCAATCAAACTAAGTTCTATAAACTACTTATTCAATTTTAAGTACTGAATTAAAAATTAAAGAAATGACATATGATCTATAATTAAGTTGGAAAAATGTTAAGGGTCGTTTATATATATATATATATATATATGAGTGGTGTGTTGGTATTAAGTGAAGGAGTGTAGCTTAGTCATATGTTCTCATGGTATGTCTTCCCTTACGTATGAGTTCGTGTGGAGGGATTATGATTGAATGACTTTAGGAAGAAAACGCCGCAATGATTTTCTCTTTATTTCTCTTGTATTACTTTAATATCTCATCATAACTATTATTTTTCTTTCATCTTTCTCACTCATAAAACATACATACTAAATACACCAAAATCGCCATTAATTTTCTTCCATAAAATCATTCAATCTCAATCTATTTGAAAGTGGTTCTTCGCAGTCTAAGAGAAATTGGATCTGGTCTTCAGACCAACCCTCCTTACATATTTTTAAAAACAATTCTCTTAAAAAAAATATTTTAAAAAGATAATATATTGTTCTTACTATCATCATTATTTTTATTCTTTGTATTTTGCACTCGCGCCTCAGTATGGTTTTTCATTTGAAGAGATGAGAGTAACTTAATATAAGTAAGCAGAACACTCTTCTCATAGCAATGTGGCGGTCAAGAGGACCCCAACCAAGCAAATTAAAATAGTATAGATGGATAGACTTGACCAAATAAAATAGCATAGATAGATTACATGCATAAATAAATTATTTTAGTACCAAAAACACATTATATGATATAAGGGGATTTAAATAAGTTTTATTTTTGTTACATGGGATAAGAAAAAGAAACAAAAGAAAAAGAAGTAAAGAAAAACTACGTCCTAATAAGGACACTCCCATAGCATCAGCTAGTAAGGCTGAAGATAGACATGAGAATGGTTGATGTACCATCACATGAGACTCTAAATGATTAGCACCTAATTTTGTAAGTATATATGAGCAAGAGTTTCCTTCTCAAAAAATTTGATGAATGGAAATATCTCACTTCCTTTGACACTAAATGCACTGCATGAAGAGAGTAAGAAAAACAAATCAGTTTCATATAACGAACCTCTCAGCAAAGCTTAATCTTAATCACAAAGGCAAATTGCAATTTTCCCTCAAAATTCCTAACCAATCCACCATATCATGTTTTACCTAGGTTAGTTAAAGCGCTACCATCTACGTTGAAAACCAGTGAATCATTATCACCATGTTGCCGGTATACTTCATGAGTGGGCCTAACTAGTGCGGTTGAAATAATATTGTCGAATGTCAGCTGCGAAACTTGCAATTGCGCATGAACAGCTGAAATTGTAGTTGAGACTATTGATTAAATAAGTTATTTTAACCATATAAGTTACAGGTTCATTTGTTAACTCGATAATAATTTTATAACTGACCTAAAGAGAGTTTTTATGAGAGTGAATGGGAGTACTTTAGACGAAAGGAGAGGGAAAGAGAGAAATCTCCTTGAATATTTAAAAAAAAAAATATTACTGTAGATAATAAGAAAACAATGTTATAGCTTATATATATAATATTTTTAATTAAATTTTATAAAAGTATATTATATAAAGATGAAATTGAAGAAGATTTTTAAACCTCCAAAATCCTTCCTTCAACCTTCCTAATAAGCTTTGTGGATTTGGGATAGAAGGAGTGGTTTGCATACTTAACAAAATCATTTATTTTAATTCAAATCTTATCACCAATTGAGTAATTTTTAAGAGTGTATTTTCTTCGTTAAACTTTTCATTTTGATTTTTCCTCTATTCTCAATGACCACTACCGTTGAAACAAACCATCCCAGTTATTTTATGTTTTAAAAACTCTTTTGTGTGGTCGAGATTTAAGGGATTCTAAAAGAATCCCCGTATTCATATTGGTTTACACAAGTTTCGATCATGTAGAACTTGAATTTTGAACAATGACAGATCTCAACAACAAAAGTTTAAAAAACAAACATTACAATAACTCATGGCTTGTTAATTAATTTAAATACATGTTATTCATATGCTTCATTAATTATTGATACAAGATTTATAACATAATAATAATAATAATAATAATAATAATAATAATAATAATAATAATAATAATAATAATAATAATAATGGCTGACCAAGCAAGAATTTATTTAATACAAACACACCAATGAGCATATGTTAACATAGCCTGCCTAGCAAATTTAGTAGCCAAATATATCACACGACAACATCAACAACAAGCTTACTATGGCCTGAATGTCTTCCATTTGTGCAATTCAAGACCACCTGGTCTGTTCCTTCGTGGATAACTTTGATTGGTTTCAACATCAACGCCCTCTTCAATTTCGTAGATCACTTTATCACCATACCTAACCTCAGGTACTCGTTCATACTCCACCACTTCAACCCTCTCACGAATCACAGGGTTGTGGTGGTGGTGATGGAGGCCAGGGGATCTCTCGATATCATCTTCCTCATAGATAACCCTCTTGTTGAAGGCCATCTCGGCATTTGGGTAGCGAGGGACGTCGGTGAGAATACTTGGCTCCCTTCTGACACCTGAAATGTGGGAGAGGTAGTCCTCGGATCTCAACATGATGTCTTTCTTCTTTGTTTTTAGATAACACTTGCTTAATTACTGCCTCAACCGTGCATGTATTTATATCAACAAATATATATGGCATATGCTATTCGTTATTCTCAATATTATTTAAAGTGATAGTAATAAATTGAATCTAATTCCCTTCATGCACCTGACTACAGCCAACAATTGCTAAAAAGAAGATATGGTGGAGGGAAAAGAGGTTGTGCAAAAACAATGTGGTTCATTGTTCTTTGCATGTTATGTGACCAAATTGGCGCGTCATTTCAATAGAAAAATACCGGTAAATAAGAGACAAATAGATATCATTCCGACAAACATCTATTTATCTCTTGTTAAAAAAAAAATAGATGTTTGTCCGATTGATATATATTGTAAGAGTATAAGTTTAGTTCTGCTACCACCGATGTAATATGTTAATACTTATGTCATTGTTCTTTGAGTTTGAGGCATGTTCTGACCCTAGACAGCCCGGTTAATCAACTAAAGTAAACTTTTATTAGTGGAAGAAAATTATTCCGAAGGTACGGCCATTAAAAATACTCTAATCACAGGGACAGTTCTTTTAACAATTGGCATACGAATTTTGATATAAGGCTTTTTCCTGTTTAAGAACTTTATTTGGATGTTAGGTACAATTATTTGAGTGTGTAATAGAATAGAAGATGATCTTACTTTATTCTCTAAATAAAAATGTCAGTTCATAAAATTCTCTCAAGATGCTACGCGCGTTGCTTTGGACAAATTCTCTCGTGTGCGATTACTATTGCATTGTCGTTCAAGTAGCTATGTATTAATTATATTTAGTTTATTACACATTTTTATAAGTCATTGTTGTTGTTATTTAACGGTGTTTTACATATAAAAAGAATAGAAACACTGATCCATGCTTTTACTAGTTTTTACATAGAGTCCTTATACACATACCTCAATAGGTGGCACTACACCCTTATACCACTTTGGATGACATATTTTATAATTAAAACATGAGTTCAGTCATGCCAATAAAATAAAAACTCAAAAACAAAACAAACAAAAAACTAATTTTATTTTCTATCTCTAAACAAAATCAGATCCGTCTCTCTCTCTCACACCACTGTTCTCGGCCCTCCTCGCCGCCGTCGCCGTTCCCCAGTGTCTCCGTTTCCTCGCCGTTGTTCGACCTCCTTCCACATGCTTGTCATCGCCGTCGTCTCCCTCTTATTGCTGCTCACTCTCTCTTCCTTCACCATCTCTTCTCTCATCGAACACCACCACCGGCCGTCCCAGATCCGACGCCATCACCACCTCCACCGGTTCTCTTCCTTCACCGGTTCCTTCACCAATTCTTTTATGCTCACCGACAGAACCCAACTGAGATCTGAGATCAACATCCCAAAATCACTACTTTATTACTATATCCATCAAAATTAAAATTATTGCAATATATCTCAAATTTTTGTTGTGGTATGAAAGGGTGTATCCAAAAGATTGGTCTACCTATCTTTTCCCTTTTACATATTAGTGTATGAGATATTTAAATCTAAGGAGGGTATGTGCCTCCATGAAAAAAGGTGGATATGTCCTATATGCAAGGACGGAATTACGTATAGTATAGTTGAGGGGTTGTCGCCACCCCAAAAACTAAACTTTTATGACAATATATATGTAGCATCATATATATACTCGTCCACTTTGAGAGAGGGTGCATTTGTTGATCAACAAAATACAATGTTCAAGTGGTAACATGTGTCACGTGAGACATTTATATAAATTTTCCATGTTTTGCCATGTTCCATCATCTTTTCATAATGTTGTTGTTGCTTTCTAGCTTTAAAAATTTGTGTACATTAAATTTGCGTGTTTTAAAGATAGTAGTAGTAGTGATTTTTATTTTTATAGGATAAAAATAAAGCATTTTTTTGACAATATAAAATAAGGCATCGTAATGATAAGTAAAAAAAATATGGAACTACGGAGTTGGATCAATTTGTATTTAACATTTGGATAGTTGGATTAGTGAAAGTGAGTTTTTCTTTTCGATAATAAGGAGTTCTTAAATATAATAATTCATCTCAGAGTTATTCTTGAAGACAGCTAACACAGACTATCGATCATCACATAACTATGAATTTTAGTTAATATTGAATTGGAAGCCTAATGATAGTGCAACGGTATGCTCGTGCCAAAACACATTTGATTGGAAGCCTAATGATATGTTGATGACAAGATATGATGATTAAAGTCCATAAAACTCGAGTTTTGGATTCAATATTTCATATTGCTGATTCTTTCTTTGATAATGATGAATAACAAGAGAATAAATAGTTAAGCTCAAGCTCTAACTGTTATGCCATATCAACAGAGACCCTAACTAATAACTTCGTTACATCAGTTGAGAAATTTAACCACATTAACTAACCCTTGTGATAGCTATAATGATGATTAACGCATTGTTTCATATACATTGATGGATATCCCCACCCAACTTAATTGATGGTTCCTTCGCAGAAAACACCTTGAGTTTGGTAGGTATGGAATCAAAGCAGGGGTAGAGTGGTTTAGTGAATGAGTCTGAAATTTGTAAGACCTAGGAACATGCAACATAACAAGTTGTTTGGCAATTACTCTTTCTTAAACAAAATGGATGTCAAATTCAATGTGCTTTGGGTGAGGGCCGGGCCACAACACTTTAATTATCACAAGGGTTAGGGTAGGCATCAAGGCTCAAAGAGTGTTTACAGAGTTACCTACAAAGGCTCACGGATTTGGTTTACACAAGTTTTTGGCATAAGTTTTGATCGTGCTCACGGATTTGGTTTACACATGTTCATTAATACATGATATAAATATGCTTCATTAATTATTGATACACGATTCATATAACATAATAACGGCTGGCTAAGCAGGAGTTTATTTAATTAATACAAACACACATCGGTGATCATATGTTAAGATATCCTGCCTTGCATGTTAAGTAACCATCAAACAAGCTTATGGCCTGAATGTGTTCCATGAGTGACCATTTGACCTGGTCCTTCGTGGGTAATATTGATTATTGGTCTCAACATCCACGTCCTCTTCGTAGATCACTTGACCACCATAGGGCCTAACCTCAGGTACACGTTCATATTCCACCACTTCAACCCTCTCAACGATCTCAGGGTTGTGGTGGTGGCGTCCATGGCGCGATCCTTCAATCGCGTCTTCCTCGTAGACAACCCTCTTGTTGAAGGCCATCTCACCATTTGGGTAGCGAGAGTAGTCGCTAGGCTCCCTTCGAACTTCTGAAATGTGGGTGTGGTAGTCATTGGATCTCATCATTGTTTCTCTTGTTTGTTTTGTAGATGACTCTTGCTTAATTTCTGCTACAACTATGATATTGAATTGGTAAGTGGGTGTATTTATATCAACCGATATATGTCGACATATATTCTTTATCCTTAGTATTATTCAAAGAGATAATAAATTTTGAATCTAATTCCCTTCATGTACATGACATTTAGCCATCAATAGCTAAAAAGTGGATGCCGTGTGGGAAAAGGAGGGAGTTTGACATTGCATGCAGTTCATTGTTCTTGGCAAGTTTAATGATCAAATTGACGTGTGAATAATTTCAGTAGAAGAATATTGATAAAGAAGCAACAAATGAAGGTTGGTCCGGTCAATAAGAATTAAACTTGTATTTCACAAGAGGCGTAGACTTAGTTCCACTGCAGTCTGCAGCATAATATGTTATTATGTTAGCGTTTTTTGAGCTTGAGATTTGTCTTGACTTTAGCCTATCCATTTAAAAAATCCATGTAAATTTTTATTTATGGAAGAAAAATATTCCGAGGTACGGCTGTTAAAAATACTCAAATTATAGGAGCAATTCTTTTAACAATTGGCATAGGAATTTTTTAATATTAGACTTGTCCTTGTTTAAGAACTTATTTTGAATAGACAGATACAATTATTTGAGAGCATAAAAGAAAAAGATTTTACTTTATTCTCCAAAAATGTCAGTTCATAAAATTCTTTCAAAAATATCATGAGGCTTCTGGAGAATGCAATTCTAGCCATGATCTGCTCATGAAAGAAAGCATTTTATCAGAGTATGGAATTCCAGCCTAATGATCTCCTCATGAGATCTTCATTTGATGAATTGAAATCAGATAACTTCAAAATAATAAAAATAAAAAAATATTGACAGAGTTCAAAATAATAATATGATATATTCAAATCACAACTTCTTATATTGTCGGTCCCAATTAGGTCGAAAGGCAATTACTGTCAACTAATATACACTATATTTTACAGTGGATTTTATTTATTTATTATTTCTTCACTATCAACATGCATTTTATAATTTAGATTTTTTTTTAATATACAACACTAAAATTTAAGTTTATGCTCAACATTACAATACTTCCACATCCGTTCAGGATGAGAAATGTTTTTTGATTTACTCTTAATAGAACAAACAAAAACGAAAATTTTTTGATAAAAAAAATAAAATAAAATTGATTTTTGTTTGGCCCTATATTACAGGAGGAAAATCGAAAATAACATATATTACAAGATAAATCTATTAACCCATAATTTTTATACAAAATCTGACATCAACATCATATATATGTATACAATTTCCAAGATTTATATTAATTTTCTTTCACTATGGAAATGTGGAGACAGATGAAGTAGGTGTGGGGCATACTAAATTACCAATCATACGCCTTTGATAAATTACGACATATATTTGTGACTCTTATTAGATCCAATTGTCGTATGAGCAATCATCAAACATATACATACTTTAATTTTATCCAACCTTTACTTCTAGTATATTAATGAATGCATACAATTTTGCGTGACAAAATGTAGACCAGAAGAAATTTTCAAAAAGTAGCTCATCTCAATCCATGGCCACCATTGCGATATATATTAATGTTGCCTTCGTCTGGTCATTGTTTACCTTGGCTTATTGTAATAATAATGTCTCCAACTGGGAATGAATAACAGAACAAAGAAATGGCTTCTAATCTCATGTGCCCACTATGTATCATAGAACATTTCGACCCGCAAACTTATAGCAGATAAGTTATAGTAGCGTATAAGTTTGTATGACTAAATTAGAGCTCGAATAAGCTAGGTGGAATATACCAAAATAAAGAACTAAATTTTACTAGAATTGTAAGGGTATTATTATTAATCTGAACATTTACCAAGTCATCAAAAAAGGATCCCTCTTTAGACAAGATTCTATGTTACAATTTTTTTAATTGCCATTTTGTACTTAAAAGACCTGTTCACGAGTTAATAACACTGACTGAAACAGCAAAGGAAACCATTAGGCTTGATTTCGTCCTTTACTCTAGGTGTATCACCCGTGTCATCACGTTTCGCCATTAAGGAGCTCGTACCAGGAGACTCTGGCGGCAACAGGGTGTTCTCAGAAGTGAATATTCTTGAAGGAATTGCAGGTGTAGGAGGCGAAACAGTGTAAAGATAATTTAGGAGCATTTGGATTATCTGTGTGAAGTTGGGTCGGGCATTTGCGTCCTCTTGCCAGCATGAAGTAAGGATTACAGCCAATTCCTCGGGAAGATGATCCGCATTCGGCCTTACATTCTAAAAAACCAAAAGACGTGTGTCAACAGTTTCCGATGGCTTTAAAAACAATATTAGATGACAGCATGTAAGAAATAAGCATGATCCTAGATTACCTTAAAGGCTGCAGCATATGCTGCTTGAAGGTTTGACATGCCTTCAAAAGGAACTTTGTTGTGCAAGAGCTCCCAAAACACGATCGCAAAGCTATAAGCATCGACTTTATGGTTATAATGCTTCTTCTCCCCCTGCCTCAGTGTGACAGTACTGTATAACTGCAATTGTGTTCACACAATCAGTTCAAGCTGCTCGTAAATATGAATCATACGACACAAAAAGTAAATCAATTCGGCAATATATATACCTCTGGAGCCATCCAACGGTATGTTCCCGTTTCAGCTGTCATCATCTCAGTTAAAGACTCTTCTCTTGCCAAACCAAAATCTGCTAACTTGACTGTTCCGTGGTCTTCGGTCAATAGCAAATTATCTGTATGAAGGACAAAAGACAATCCTCATATTCATTATTATGTTGATTGATATACACTTGGGTGAGTTCTACATCTAAGAGGAAGCTTCAGTACTGAACAACTAATAGCAAATCATGAATAACAATATTCATATTTTTTTGCTAAATAATGAAGAAATGTTTTCACAAATCTATATGGAAAGTGTTACGATAAGTAACTTTTTTCCATAAGATCAATTATGAATATAGAGACAACATAGTAGTCCCGGTCCAACTATCTATAAAGGACATGTTATATATTATAATCAATCAAAGAGCTAGTTATCTTATAGCGGTCAGTGGAGCACTTGGATCAATTTTAATTATAAAGAAAAGCAAACAGGAGAGAATGAGCATGTTCAAAAGGAAAGAAAGAACAACAAATAAAAGCTTGCAATTTCAAGTAGAAGTTTTGTAATGTGAACTAAACAAAGCAGATAATGATAAATAAAATAGGGATAGATCTTATAATTAGGGACTAGGGAGCATAGTATATGACAAGAAGAAAACCTAACAGTCATCATCATATATTGCACTGTTAAAACTTCAAACTATAATTATTTAGGCCCGACCAAAATGCTAATTCAGTAAATCTTTTTGTATGTGTACGCAAAAACCAACATTTCAACCCCAATAAACACAAACATACAAGAGTAAAGTGTCCTGTTTCATGTTTACTGTGACTGTTTTATAGATCATAGATGAAATTGTTGTAATAAACATTTTAAACCAGTTATCTAACTGAGTTTAAAACACAAACAAATCTGACTCAGTGACATGTATTATGAAATCCATGTGTGGTTGACATTTAATTCTACAAAATGGCAGGCAAGTATGAAGCATGTGACAGGTGGCAACCATGATTTGGAAGATGATATTTTTAAACCACAATAATGTCAATTTTTCTGGACTTAAAATTTTGATAGGGGGAAGATAATTAATCAGTAAATATAATTGCAATTTATTACATTTAAAATAGAAAAAATAAAAGATATATTAGAAAATACACATTGGGCAAGGCCAATTTCTTATAAAATAAAAAGAACAGATTTGAGTATGAGATTATATTGGAGGAGCCATAAAGCGGATACTAGAAAGAGTCAATCTTGTCACAGGAAGGCAACATTGATGTAAAATAGAGAGCATAAAAGCCTACATTTACTTGATCCGACATAAAAAGGATTCTTTTACAGGGGAAAGAAAGCAAGCCAAACCAGACTATTACCAGGTTTAAGATCACGGTGTATGATCCCATGAGAATGCAGGCACTCCATAGCACGTGAAATATCAAGTGCAAAACCAATGGCCACATGTGTATCCAAGCATTTGGGGCGCATGTTAAGCAAATACTTGCGCAGAGTTCCTCCTGATAACAGCTCAGTGACTATCACCATCACTGGCTCCTTGCAGGCACCGATAAACTGTAGACAAAGAGGGGCAATATTTAATGTCTGTCAGCTGTTGTAAACTTGACGCATAACAAGTAGCCCTTGCTTTCATTCAATAACATACACAGCAGACAAAACAAATTCTCACCTTCACCAAGTTCTTATGTTGCACTCTAGACAACATAGCCACCTCCCTTGCAAAACGATCTTCTCTCTTGGCAATCTCTTCAGTAGTTTCTCCTTTATGTACAATTTTAATAGCAACAATCTGGTTTTTATATCTGAAACGAACCCAACAACAAAATAACTTAGATGAGTGACATTACTCCAAACTCAAAAAGTAACAATTCAAAAATAACTATTCAAGTAGGAGTATTAAGGTAGTTTGGATGGAGGAACATAAGGGTTAAACTTGCCCGCTAACATTTCTAACAACTAATTAATTACTCCCTCCGTCCCGCAATAAGTGACCTGTTTGAAAATGTGCATTTTTGACCTAACTTACTTTGACCATATTTTTCTACTAATATACAAAGATAAATAATATCATATAAGATGTCGTTAGATTCGTCTCGATGAGTATTTTCAAAATATCAAATTTTCATAATTTTTTCCAATATATTATTCAAGATATTTAAACTCAAAATTACGCATTGGTATGCATAATTGGGCCAACTGTGTCACTTATTAAGGGACGGAGGGAGTACTAATTAGTAACATTTGTCATTCAAAAAAAAAAACTACACAGATCAGAGAAGCCTAAGTCATTTCCATTAGTGATTATTGCAATTTGCAAGACATGAACATTAAGTTTGATCAAATAGCTGCTATAGCAGAGGTATGGCACTAGCATAGTAAAATTTGAACAACCCACAATTTTCCGTGATCCGCGATTGACAACACTGAGTTCAATTCAAACCAACTATATACTAATATGCAGCCTATGCAATACATACAGCTATAAAGTATGATGCTTTAGAAATCAAACACAAGACAACAAGGTATACACCATTCAATCAAATCAATAATCACAAATCTAGCTGAAAAAACACCCACCGAAAACAACACAATACAATTACTGATTAAGTAAAGATACAAAATTTAACTTAATCAAAAGCAATTTAAGAAACTTACTTTCCCTCATAGACTTTAGCATGAGCTCCTTCACCAATCCTGGGCCCAACATAAAGATGTTTAGGATCAACCAACCATTTAGGGTCTAAATTGAACTCATCAACTGAGTAGAATCTACCACCAGATTCCATTTGTTTATGTAAGATGCTTACAAATCCTACATGAGGGAGGTAAGTGTAGTTGAGAGTGAAATCAGAAGAAGAAAAGAACCCTAGAAAATGGATATGCTGACATGAAACAGAGAAGTAAACTAGACATCCTCTGAAGAGTGGTCTGAAGCTCAGAACCACATCTCAATAAAGTTAGTCAGTCAGGCCCGGAGATCAACACTTACAAAAGATTCATGTTTTAGCATGGAACCCACATGCTAGAGAGAGAGAAACAAGAGAGAAGAAAAAGCCCAAAGCCCAAAAAGATATTTTCAAAATTCATTCATAGGGAAATGAGAAGAATCCCTATAAAGGGAACATGGAAAAGAACCAATCACCATGCGCTCCAGTAAAAAAATACCTATCTCTGATACAAATTTTGTTTTTAACTAAAATATTATGCATCCGTAATTGTCGAGATTAATCGTTGAGATTCGTTTAAAGAGTTTACATCTTCTAAACAATTTTTTTTTTTTTTTTATGCATCAATCATGAACTAAATAGTTAAAGAGTCAAAATGTTTTTTTATATTGCTCGATAGAATGAGCTGAAAATTAAATGTCAAGTCTCTGAAAAGCACATAAGTCAACTTACAATGCTATGTTGTTAAATTGAACATTTTCATCTTAGTTCGAATTTGAAAACTCAGCAAGTATATATATGTAAATTTTATATGGTTGTTGTCACTTAAACTACATACAAAAAAATATAAATGCATGATCTGAAGAATGAATCATGATTTACGAAAAGGATTGAGGTGAGAATATGAGTAATGCATTATTGATTTAATAATTGAGTTAAAAGAGAAAGGAAGAAGATTAGTGGAAGAGAGTAACGTAATGAGAGTGATGAGATAGCAATAAACAAGTGAGACCACATGGAGACTGAACATGACAACATGGGACGACCCGCTACATAAGCAAAAGCAACCCACACGAACGATGGTGGATTTTCGTGAGTTCTTTTTCCAACCAAGGGTCATTAAGATGAAAATTATTATTTATAGTTTAATTTGGGTCCCACATGTGTTGATTTTTCGTTTCATAAGTTTGCATCAATTCCTCATGATAGATCCTCAATTAGTACTAGTAATTAAATAGTTCATTTAATCCTTAAAAAAAAAAAATAGTTCATTTCAAATGGAAAATGAACTTCAATTAGTTTAAGAATAAATAGATCATCTTATAAAAATAAATAAAAAATTGGGAGTATTGACTTGAATAATATGTTATCAAAAATAGTCATTTAGAACGTGCGACGTAAACTTTTATAAAATAACAATGACTAGAATTGTTAACAAAAATTTAGAGATCAAAATTCAAAGGAAAAATTGATAGAGACTAAAAATAAAAGTTGTTATATTTAAAAAGACAAAAAACATATTTAAATTAAAAAAAATTATAATGTTAAAATAGATTATGTTATGACACTTCGTGCTTGTTTGGTTACGTGTTTTGTGGGTACAAACGTGAGTCTGGAGCACTCAAAAACAGTTTTGCTATTTTTGTGGTGTTTGGGTAACTGCAAAAGTGATTCAACAAAACGTGATTAAACCCTTTAAACTCAAGTCTACTAGAAGCCATGAATTGGAGCTTTTGCAGCAACTCAAAAGCAATTTTAGAATTCAACTTTTGGTGGCTGATGTATTTTCGCAAATTACCCATGATATTCTTTTTCATTTTCCTACAAAGTTGTATACAACACAGCCAAAGTGATGAATTTTTTTGTTGCTCAAATTCTTTTCTCGACTGTGTTTCAGCGTTCATGTTGTAACGTCCTATTTCTATTAAAACGATAAAACACGCGAATAATACATATATTCAAGAAATAGACGATACGTCATCAAATAAAATCCAAAACAACATGCATGTATAAAAATCTCAACAGTCGCAACAGATATAAACCATATACTTCAAAGCATACATGCCATGATGTCAAAAATACATCAACATAAAAGTTCTCAAAGTCCCGACAAATGGGTAAATCTCCAACATGAATAAATCCAAACAAATAATCTAGATAATTATATACAGACACCTATATCAGAGCCTATCCTAGACTCTATGAAACTGATACCGGAGATAGCTCCCGATATCCGACCAAGCATCAAGCAACTCACCGAAGCAACTAATCATGCACAACGTCTACCCATCCATACAGAAAGGTGGGCGGTCAAAATCACTGGGGGTAAGTATTACATCAATCATAATCCACATAAACAGTTTAACATGAATAAATCAATTCCAAGTACTTAACATAAACAGTTAATTCAATATGTATATTTACATAACATTTCAAAATAATACAACCAAGTATTCACCAAGTACACTTATCATCAACAAACATCATTCACAAACTTCAACAATTATCATTCACATGCCACAATCAACTCATGTTAATTATGCAATGCGCCTAACTCCGACACCTACATGCATGTGGTACCAAGCACAACAACGTCTAGGCCGTTACCCCATGATGCCAACCGCACATCATATGTAAGAGTACACCTCCTCTTACGCATAATTATGTAAAAGTACACCTCCTTTTACATTTCTCATATGACTCGATATGACAATGATGAGTGGACATAAGCAAAGACCAAATAATGCAACTACTCAACATACAACAACACAATGTAAAAGTACACCTCCATTTACATTGCTCAACTTCAACAACAATTGCATTATCAAGCATTTACATCCACACACTCAACATGTCATTATTCAATTAAGAGTCATCACCAAAGATCATAATTCATTAACATGTATTCATTAGACAACTTCAACTGCATCATATAGTTTCACCACTCCAAATATTTCTCATATTCCAAGTAAGAGAACATACAACATCTTATGATAAATATCATATCAACATATAACAATTCATTCGCACATCTTCATTTAGTCATATAAGGCTAATCACGAAAGATCATAAGATAATTGGCTTAAAAGAATCATTTTCGATAAAATCCACATCAAGTTTGAAAAGAAGGTAACAATATAAAGTTTGAAAACTCTCAAAACAATCTTAATCAATCATGTAGTCATGAGCTTAAGCCACTTACAAACTATTAAACATTAATTTAAAGAATAGCTCAAGTTCGTATGAGAAAACCCAAGTTCACATTTTCCACATTCCCACCCGAAATATCAAGTTTAACATGATTAAGATATTTGACCAACTTTACAAGTCTCACCTAAGTCTACATGAACTGTAGGTTGAACTTGTAATCTCAATTAGTTTGCAAAAGTTCGTTTCGACAAAAATTCGAATTTCCCAAAATATACAAGTTTCAACCCAAAACGGAAAATCCCAAGTTTAAGTAAGCTAAACATGTTTCAGTAGGTTTAGGGGTTCAAACACTGGTTAAACAAGTTGAAAGAATCATTTTACAAAGTTCGGATTGACCCCCTAAAGCCGGAACGAAAAATCAAAGTGGCTGAAACTGGGAAAGTTCGCATAAGCAACCACCTGGTTCGCTTAAGCGAACAAGTTCCAGTAGCTACCAGCAATGTACGCTTACTGGTCGCTTAACGTTTGCTTAAGCGACCACCTGGTTCGCTTAAGCGAACAAGTTCCAGTAGCTACCAATAATGTACGCTTACTGGTCGCTTACCGGTTCACTTAAGCGACCAGGTCCTAGAACTTGCTATGCTGGTTCGCTTACGCGTTCGCTTAAGCGAACAGTCATAGTTCTGCAGAAAAATATTACGGGTTTCAACCTCTTTTCACCCAAAATCCCCAATTTTGATCTCCAAATGCCCAAATGTGTTTCCAGAGTTTGTTTACAGGTCAATACAACTAACAAGGTTCACAAGAACACAACAAACATGAAAACAAATGACATTTGAACATAATTCACCAATTCAACCCATTTTACAAAACCAACAACAACAACTCAATTCTCATCATCAAATTATGATTTATGAACACTCAAGCCATGAATCATCAACAACAATATCACTTAGCAACAACAACATCAATCGAACATGAATCTCATCATAATTCAACAACTACATAACATAATTCAAAATTTAGAGCATAATTCAACATGTAACACATTCACATATTTTGAACATGCAATTTCACCAACAACAATTCAATTATCACCAATTTCATGCATTCAAACATATCATTATAATTAATCACTTACTCAATTAAGCACTTAATCATACAATAATTGAAAAATTACACTAAATGATCATGATTGAATTCTAACCCCCTTACCTTAATTAGCTCAAACTTCACTTTAGCTCCTAGGATCTCTACCAATTCTTGAATCTTCAAGCTACTTCTCCTCTAACCCTTTTTCCTCTTCTCTTGCGCTTTTTCTCTCTACCTCTCTCAAAATATCTTATGTAATGAAAAATGAATGATATTTTCTCTTAAGACAAGGCTTATATAGGCTATTCTTCTAATAGGCTTAACCCTAATGCCTTAGTTGACTTAACACACTCAAACACAATTTTAAAATGTTTCTACACTCTTAACGGTAAAATACTAACAATGGTCACTTAACGGTAAAATACTAACAACTACACTAGTAACTTAATAAAATAATGGTTCTCACTAAAACACTAAAAATAATTCTCACCAAAAATTACGAATTTATCCCTCTAGCACGAAAACTCATGAAATGCACCCAATGATAATTAATCACACTCAAGCACATAAAAACACATAATAAAACAATTAAAAATAAATCTAACAAAAATCGGGTTGTTACACATGTTACCCTGCAAACCTCAACGTTCTCTCTTTCTTTGAGAAGAAGATGAAATTGGATTTGTATTTAATTATTTAAGAAAAAACTGTTTGACAACATTTGTTATTATTTTATTTTTTTTGCTAAAAAGAAAAACATTTGTTATTTTTTTTAAGAGACGAAATTTGTTAATTTATATGTGTAAGAAAATTAATATAATACCTAACTCAAATTAAACTATCAACTTAATCTGCATTTTATTTTAGAAGTTTTACTAATCTACAAATAATTAAATTGATAATGTAATTTGAATAATTTTATAAAATAGAAATGAAATCTAATTTTAAATAGATATTAATACCCATTTTAGTAATTATGCATTCAAAATCAATTTTGGGTCAAACTATCCAACCAACATTAATTTTTAAGAATCAATTCTAAGTCAATGTATCCAAACATAAATCAATTCGCATTCAACTCACTTTTAACCAAAATCAATTTTATCAAACTTAATTCTATCAAAATCAATTTTCTCCACTGCTGAACCAAACACACATTTCACATACATAGTAAAAGGCTATTCCATAAAACAAGAAATAAAGAGTTGTATATGATATACTAAGATAATAGTATGAAAATTGTTAGAAAAACGTATGCTTATAAAAATTAGTGATCAAGAATGATTGGCCGAGTTTGAACAACGTCTGTCAGAATTGATGTGTGAGGTGGTACATGCATATACTCTAACGCTCGAATCAATAAAAGAACAAAGACTGAAATGTATGAAGTGAAAAGAATTGTGTACCTTGCATTGTAGTGAATAAAAGTTTCTATAAGTGTCGAAGACAAACCGTTGTAGAGTGATGGAGAGGTTGTTATGAATGATCGCTGAGAGGCGTTACAAGTCCGAAAGGATTTGAGTTAGAGGAAGTGCTCTTGCATACTGCATTGAGCTTATTGGGACTCACTATCCCACTAAACTATCATTTGTCTATATATCTCATAAATGAACAATAAATTGAGCAAAATCAAACTCTACATCACATGTGATACATTTCTCCTATCTTGTTTTCAAGTTGGACATGGTATATATATATATATATATATATATCATGATAGAATAACTCTCAAATTGATGATACAAGCAGTTCCAATATAGTTAATTAAATCACAACATATTTGAGTTGGTTAGGATATAGTTAAAGTATTTAGGATCCATGTGTTTGATCATCTTCCTTATAGTAGTCTTAATAATGCTATTAAATCAAGCAACACAGTGACTAGAAATTTAATTTTTAAAGATGAATAAGTCGGATGTTTGAAATTTAAACTTCGATCCCTGTATATTACAATACATTGTCTTAAGGGAAAAAACATCTTTTACTCAACAAAAAAAAAAATTAGAATACACATTTCAACCGCCTGATTACTTTTGTTTTTGTTGTTGAATGATTTGCGGTTGTTAGATTAAAATCCGAAGCTTCAACTTTCAAACAAATTTTATTATATTTTTTTAAATCTAAAATCCGAGATTGAAATCAGGAAGCCACCTAATTACTTATGATCTGATTGTCAAAAGCTATGTGATTGTTTGATTAAGATTAAAAGGTTCGATTTTCAAATAGATTTGATTATAATTTTTAGATTTAAAATTTGAGATTGAAACCAAAATCTCAAACTTTTAGATATGTTAATTGGGGGAGTGGTTATGGTGCATAAGGAAATCCTTATGCACCGTGCATAAATCTCATTTGAAATATAATTGCTTCCCTACACCTCCAAGCGAAACCAAACGAAACAATACTACAACCTTGGAAATCATCATTTTAGTTCAATAATGATTTCAGAGTATTGATTTGGTTCAATGACAGTCACAAATGTCCTTATTATAGTATGTTTTGTATAAAATTATGTCAAAACCATTTTGCTGTGAAAATGGTTTATGTGAGTTGTACTCCAAAACCATTAGATGTACTTAATGGTTTCCAGCAGGTGAAAAAAAAACTAAGGACCTAGAGCCATTGGCATCATTCAGTTTTGGACTGACAGAATTGGAGGATGAGAAAAGAAATGGTTTCTGTGAGTTGTACTCCAAAACCATTTTGCTGTGGAAATGGTTTCTGTGCGTTGAACTCACAAACAATTTTGCTGTGGGAATGGTTTCCAGAAATTTTTGCTGTGGGAATGGTTTCAGCAATTCATTTTTTGAGCTTTCACTACAAATCCATCAAACACTTTTCCAGCAACAATCATCAGAATCATAACACACTACAAATTTCGAATTCTTATCTTCTCTTCTATCAATTTCGAATTCTTCTCTTCCGTGTCCTTTTTTTTTCGAATCTTTGAAGCTAGATCTAGGCATATGTGTTTGCTTTTCGAAAATTTTAAAGGTGGATTTGAGTTTAAAAAGAAAATGGATGTCGGATTCTTGAATTTTTTTTTGAAAACGGAGGTTTTTGCTATCTTCGGTGCGGCGCCGCCGCCCTGTTGGGCCGGCAGCCACCGCGCCGGCGCTTGAAGAGGAGGTCGGAGAAGAAACTCTTTTGCAGAGCATCTCTCTCTAAGTTTCAGACTTAGAGAGAGAAAGAGTGTTGGTTTATGACTTTTTTTTGTTTAAAGTTATTTTTATACTGCCTTTTCTTATGTAAATCCAATGGTTGTGAAATGTTTATGCACGGTGCATAAGAAAATGGCTTATGCACCATAACTTTTCCCGTTAATTGGACAGCCACTAACATACGATGCAGGATTGCATGCAGTCAAACCAAAATATGCTACAGTTACTGTAGCACACAGGTTTACCCCATAAGTAATCTCGACTCTTGATTTAAGATTAAACGGTTACGGTCAATTTCATTCGGTTAACCGATGTCGAACATCAATTTAGATTGGACAAATAAAATGTGGTGCAGTTACTGCGTCTAATCTATCTCACATATTATCCCGATCCAAATATCAACCAAGAATCTTTGGTATTAGTTACTTTGATGGCATGTTACAAGCATCTCCCACCATTAGGAAGAAAAAAAAGTTAAGGTACGAATATATACCCCTTCCACTCAAATCGCATGACATTCAAATCACAACGTGACATGTATAATTACTTTTTTCCTAAAAAAAAATGTATTAGCTTTTGTTTATTTAAATCTCAAAAATAAACAAAATAATTCAAAATTCAGACAATTATTGTGAGAGGCATGCCTCTCAATTATACACATTGATTACCAAAACATACCCCAACAAAGGAGGAAGTAGCATGAAGTATTTGCTAAACAGTAAACATAGTATCCGAAAACTACAAATTTCATCGGAAATGCATGCTTGAAAGTTCCTGATAAGAGCTGGACCAACCTCACTTCAAAGCTGCTGATTAAGATAAGCATCTGTGGTGGGAGATTTGGGTGACATAGGAGATCCAACAGCAGTTCCAATATACCCAACTACATTTCCAGAAACATTCTTCAACCAGGAGGTGCTTCTGGTTAACCAGCCACCCTCTCCTTGTTCTTGCATTTCTTGATTGCTTTTTAGTTCTTCCTCTTCCAACATAGCAATCCACCTCTTGGCCATAAAAGTTTTTATGGCTTGGACCCCTTGGTTTACAATCTCCACTGGTGGCAGTTCAAGAGGATTCTGTTCCAAGTTGAGCTTGGTCAAATTATCAAGGCAACCAAATGTATCTGGAAGTGCATGAATCTGATTATTACTGACATCCAATTCCTTGAGATTAGTCAATTCGCCAAATGTCTCTGGAAGTTCTTTAAGATCAGCGAAATTACTGCTCAAGTTGAGAATTTCCAGAGTAGTCAGTCTCCCAAATGCTGCTGGAAGCCCATGTAGCTCATTGACGTGAGCATCCAAATAGCATAACGACTTCAACTCACAAATAGATGAGGGAAGAGATCGAATTTTGTTCAACTGAATCATGAGTTTCTTCAAGTTTGGTAATTCATACCCAATGTTTGTTGGCAAGTATGACAGATCGTTGAAGCTTACATCCAGCTCCACCAATGACCTGATTATACAAATAGAAAAGGGAATCAATCAATTGTGATAAAAACATTTATCATTTGAAGATGTTTCTAGATGACTTGAGCATTTATAATGTTTGGTGTAAGATATGAGATAATGTGTGCAGAAAGAGAACATGGAATTGGTAATTTACAATTTCTGAACACTTAAATTAATCTTAAAAGGCATAAAAACAAATAAAATAAATATGAAACAATGTTGCCATATAAGACTTATAGTTTGAAGAGTTTAAATAAAAAAACAGTTCTTGCACATGCATGAAAAAAATCGCTCCCATTTTCACTATAAAGCAGTTCACATGTCTTTCAAAATACTCAAATGAGGTAAGTCTTAAAACATGTGGATGTCAGTGTCCAAAATAAATTTCTTAGGGATCCCAACCACAAAGGATAGCAATTATTAGGTGATAACGAGTGACGACGATAACAGCATAAAAAATATTCCGCCTTTTATGAATCTATCACATACCTGCACTGACAAATGGCATCAGGAAGGGCAGTAAGCTTGTTTCCAGAAACATTGAGCAATTTCAACTTTTGTAGAAATCCAATTGAATCGGGCAGTGATTCCAAATGATTTGCAGAGAGATTAAGCTCCTCCAGATTTTGCAATCCAACTATTGAGTCAGGAATCACCTAGTGTGTTGAACGAAACATATTAGTACAATATATGTGGAATTACAAGAAAGGCCAACCAACTAAGTAATTCAGTACTACGTTTGATATGAAGTGCCAAGGAAACATAGATATTCAAAATTAAACACAGATAAAAATTGTCATAAGAACTCAGCATCCACCCTCTCTATGGTATAAAGTACGAAAATCAAATTTAATCAGCCCATACATCAACATGTTTTCTAGAAGTTTGAAGACACAAACAGAGCCAAGCAAGACACATTTAATTTTCAAATCAAGCTCAATTCATGTTATGAGCATAACTGATAGTGTGATTAGTCTCATGTAAACAAAACATATCTCTGAAGTGCACAAAAAAATGCATCTATCCACCTCTAGAAGCTCTAACAGCAATTAAATAACAAAAATTTAAAGTAAATTTGTGTGCATAGTGACCTGGTTCATAATTCTCTTCGGTATGAGGTAAGGGTTTGGGATACATACGCAACCATCAAAATATTAGATATGTAGGCGTATACATAGCCAATACACTATTTAGTTCATTCTACATTTTAATATACTAATTGGTACACTATTAATAAAAGCATTTTAATAAAACTATTTAGCGATGGGGTATAGTTCTGGCCATGGTGGATGCTTCACCGGTACCAAGTGATTTTCTCTCCTCCACATCATGATTCAATCTTGTGTGTTGCGATCACAAATGAAAGCCACAATCTATGATTCATTGATATTGTCACAAATGAAGTGTATAGTGGATACTACATCGATTATAATAATCAAATTTTGCTTTCAATTGGTGAGCCATAATCATCAGATTTTTCGTCGGAACGCTAATGACCGTGAATACGATAAACTTACGACACTAATTAAAAGCAAAATTACGAGACCGTGCGTGTATTGACCGGTGAGAGTGAACTCTAGTGGAATCTGTAAGCGACGGGAGTGGTGTGAGTGAAGGGTTGGTGTTATATTAAACCTAATATAATATTTATAAAAAAATATGCAAATACTACTGCGCGCGTGGAGAGTAATCATATACACGCGTCCGTGAAATTTCGTATAGGAAACACTCGTACTATATAGCAGTTCTGTTTTAAAATATTTATGACTATAAACAAATAATTAAATAAAGAAAGAGTATTTAACATTTATTTCAAAAATCACATTCTAACAAAAGTCACGTTAAAAAGGAAAGTCCAATAGTCAGCGAAAGAGATATTAACGTCGCAGCAGGCTCATATGTATTATGCTTGTCTAACATAGAGAGATTGCAAGAACATTAGTTCCACTCATTAGTTTAGTAAACATTGAGAGGTAACTTCATCACTATAATAAAAGCAGGGTAGAATGTGAATGGATGTGCAGTGAGCGAGTGCCATAGTTTAAATCTCAGTTTTTTATTGAGCTATTGTCATGCTCAAATAAACCGGCAACAGTTTTGCCTCTTTTCCGCTTGTTCCTGCGAATTTTCACAAACTAGTTTGCAAAAGAACCGCGAATTAGTTCTAAGGGTACTTGAGTGAATTCTGCAACTATGTTTGTGTGTATTTGAACTTGCTAATCAGTAATCACTGATTTAGGATTTATTTGGACTGACTTGTTGGAGTTTATTTACTATCAAAAGCAACTGTGAGAATGTTTATAAGACCACACGGAAACAGCCTATGACATGTCTATAATAGTCAATGAAAACAATTTATAACTTACATGAAAACACTGTAAGTAAATCAGAAACTATTAGTAGTGAAAAGCACTTTACCGAAAGCAGATTCTTAGAAGCGTCAAGCACAAGCAAACCAGGAATCCTCCCAAAAGCTTCCGGCAACACCTTCAATTTCCGATCCGAAATCTCAATCCTTTCCATTCCTTTCCCATCAGCTTCCTGCAAAATCCCAACAACCACTTCATCCACTTCATCACTACCATCACCCTCTCCTCCAACATCACCGGTATCTCCATCATACATTCTAACCAACTTCTTCTCAGCACTCTTAAGAAGCTTCTCATACGCCTCATGCATCTCATCAAGCTGAATAAGTGATTTCCAAACACGCTTTTCCTTTTCAGCTTCCTCTCTACACTGTTTCTCCTTCTCCGCCAGATGTGCTCTCCATCCATGAACCTCGATCTCCGTCGGCCTCGATAACAGAACAATTCCTTCCAGTTGTCGCGAAAGTTCGGCTTCTATATCAGTTAGTTTGGTTTTGGCGTGGTCGACTTCTTCATGAGTGGGCCGTTCGCCGATAAGTTTGAGAATGGCCCTGGCCTGTTGAACGTCGTCGATGGCACCGGCCATGGCGGCGATTAATTCGGGATCTGCTAGGTTTGGCATTTGGTCGACGATGCGTGGCTGTTCGATGTCGTATAATTCGGTGTCGGAGGTGGTGGCGGTGGGTTTGGTGGTTAAGGATGGGAGACGGGACATGACGTAGGAGAGGATCGGGAAGGTTCCTGGATTAGGATCCATGGCGTTGGGGTTCGGGATTCAGATGAGGGAAGTGATGAATTGGTTGGTATATATAGTAAGAAGAAGATTAGTGTATTCTATTCAGTGCAACTTTGAGACTATCGATCTGTTTTTGTTTGCTGACTGTGACTGTGATCCATTGATTAATTATAGATTAATCAGTTAATTAAGTAATCATGATGATAAGGTGGCCTGGTGGTCACTGCTGCGGCACGGCACGGCACTGGTCGGTCATGCTTATTCACTTAAAAATATGAAACTATAATACTTTTAAGAATTTAATAAAATAAAAAACTCATCTTATATTTATATATTTTTGTATAATATGCATCCACCACGATTGAAACTTCAAAGATGAATCTTAAAGAGACGATAATATATCTCTTCATATAAACTTATATAGAACCAGTAGTTCAGTACTGTTTGTGAATGAACCTTCAGATCAGACTTCGGGGCACTGATATTTGTAGCTATGTGGAACAAGCACAATGGTCAACCATCACATACAAAATCAAGGACCTAAAAGGCAAAGCCATGATCGACTCTACAAATTTGTAAGGACAATATGCAACATAAATTAAAATTACAATACTAGTTATGTCTACTCGGCTCAAACAATAATAAGATTTAAAACAATTAAGTACCAAATATAGCATATTGTATCAAAATGTTTCATCAGAGAAGCAAAACAAGCAGCTCCCACATTATACATGACCAAATCAAATAACAAGTATTAACCCGTATACATTTATCCTTTACACATTCGATTTATGAGACATCAATAAAATCTCTTTCTGCAGTAGTTCAAATATTTCTTCCAGTCGAATTTTAAACTTGGATGTTATGTTCCTATTGATCCTTTTCTGAAACTTAGAGCTCCTAAGCCACATAATGCCAATGTATACATCACACTTGCAAGCACATTCACCAAGAGCCGATTTCTCAATTTCGTACCTAAAATGAATCTGCAAGCAAAAATATTAGACTCTCTTCTATGGAACAATAACAATAACCAACTTTATAACAAATACAATATAAGACTGAGTTTTAAATTTAGCATACACGAAAGTGATCGGAAAATGGAACACCATTGAGGATCATAACTTCATTCACAATCCATCCTTCAGTGTTTGTATTTGGATATTTTTGTTGTGTGCTTGTAACATCAAAAACTGACACATGCCGGTTAAATTGGTACGTAACATGCCTTTCGAGTACATCAGGTTTTACTGGTTCCCAAGGTGTAGTGTCATAGTCCATACAACCGGTTCTTTTCATAATCTTATGCTCTATGTTTCCTCCATCAAAAATTCCCATCATTGATCTTATCTGTGCGAGAATAACAAATCGGAATAAGGAAAGACTTGATGATAATATAATGTATAAAAGAATGATAATTCTTAAAGAAGGTTGTCACAAAAGCAACCAGGTTTAAATGTAAAAGATACGAAAGAAACGCAAACATAGAACACACAATGTTCGATCACGGAATTCACTCAACTGTGTCTACGTCTCCAACTGCAGCTGCAGAGTGGCTTCAGTGCCTTTCTATTATCACTGAAAGCTTAGGGTTTACAAAGTAAAACTCATGTTTAAATAGTAAGATCCGTTTTACAACGTTATCGTTGAACCTTTTGCAACAAAGAAAATGCTATGTTGACTTGCTGAATTCAAGACGTGTCAAACTATGAATTCATGCATTTGTGATATTGAAAGTGTTTAAAAATATAGTTTTCATTCATAGTGGATCAAACTGAAGTCATAACGCATAACTCATTTCCTCAAGAGATTGAAAAGGGTTTTTGACTTGATATTCATATCATAAGGCTTCAAAACTTTGCAAACGTGGGAGTGAATTTTATCTTCATAGTGATTGATGGTTACCTTAATTGGTAGTTCAGCAGAGTAAATCCTGGACATTTTTGCCTCATCTTCTAGGATAGATCCAGAGTCTTCAGGCATTACCAAGACCTCCTGATCTTCATGCTCTTCTGTAATTTGTTCTTTCTGATAGGGGTTCAGTATTCTTGCTCTCCACAATGCCATTATCGTTCTTTTGTAGAAATAAAATGTGTCGTCAGCTGAATTTAAATATATACCATCACGTATGCGTCGATTCACGGTGAGTTTGATAGAATTACGGTGTATCAATGTGATTTTGACAAAAGCTGCACTTTGAAAATTTAACAAAATCACAATGCCACTGTGATTTTATCAAACTCGCCGTGATTCCAAGCATTCACTCGACTGATAAGATTAGAAGTATATGCATGCTGATTTAGAATACCTGGAGGCAGAACCGAATGAAACAAATGACTGAAAATGAAACCTAAGCCTTCCTTCTTCATCTTGCGTCTTGGCACCGTGCCTTGCATCGATACCTCGTCCTCTTCGAAGAATTACGGCCAATGTAGGGCTTCCTAATGATGCTAATGATGGAGGAAGCACTTGAATGTTATCAATATCTTCCCAAAGGAAGAAAAATTTTGTTTTATGTCCAAACAAATTTGCATAAAATCCCAGAACCCTTGCAGAAAGAAATAGCCGACCCTGCATTAGAAAGCATGGTCATTTAGTTTATAAAGTTCATAATGACATTCTAAGAATTCCCCGCTTTGAAGCATTTATATTGTCTGTGCTCAAATTGTGAACCAAATTTAGTACCTGTAAATGCAATTTTCTCTTCAGGGAACATGTGAAATCATTGATTAGAAATTCTTCTGGTGGCAACCCAAACAATTTCTGGAATGTAGAATTCCTTTGAGGTGATGGAAGATTGAACTGCAATAGAACCCTCAATAGTCAGAAACAATAATTAGTTAATTTCTTATTGTTCTATGACTAAGAGTCTATGACATATTCAAATATATTCACATAATCATATATACATGGGGTATGATGAAGATTGTGCTTACCTTTTTTCCTACTTCCTTTTCCTTCTTCTCCAAGTAATCCTTGATAATTGCAACTCCTTTGTTATTGTCCAAGAAAATTCTCAAATGCAATTTCGATTGAGCAGATTGGGCGAGTTTTCCTTCAAGCACGACCCACATGTCTGCCAATTCTGTGGATGTATGCTTTAGGAAATTGATCTCAGCATGTCCAAGTGAAACATCCTGGTCAAATGGACCGTCAAAATCAAAAACTTCCACATACAAAACTGATGGTGGTTCTTCCATAGCATCAAACTCTAATATCTCTGCATATTAGTATATAAAACCAATACAGAATATAAGTAAAGAAACATTCAAATTGAAACAATTTTTTTAGCAATTAAGTGGCAAGTCAGAAGGACAAACCATTCCATTGAGGATCTGATGTCTCAAGCTTGACAGAGCTTGACCTTGTTTGTCCATTACAGGTGAAAACCACATAAGGATCTGACAACCCTGTTGACTCCAATGAGACTAGGTCAACACCCTCAATTAAAGCTACAGTAACAACCCATCCATCACCATGTGCTTTCATGCCATGGTCAGTTCCTATTAGAAGAGAATGAAGTCAAAACTAATCGCCTACATGAATTTACTTGACAAGTATGAAGTGCTGACACAGATACGGATATTAGTTTGCGAAAAGAAAAGTGTCTTGTTGGTGTTAGGCACCGGATACACCTTCAATTTCAATCTGAAAGTGTCGGTGCAACATAGATTTACGGTGATAACAAGTACAATAATAGTAGGTTCAAATAACATGCTTACCCATTTGAAATCTAGCTTGCACAAAATGAGATACCATATGATAAACACGCTCCAACTGGATAACTAAAATTCCACTTGTTACTAGTTCTCCTAAGCTATCTGGCAGTTCGATCCCTCTAAATTCCAATCCCCGAGGTTGACTTGGACCACACCTTAAAATATGCAGCAACACATATAAACACATAAAAAATGTGGAAACTACTGTGAAATTCCAGAAGTATGTAATTGCCTGCCACCAATTCCACTGGCTCTCTGTCTGCAAAGTTGCCAACAAATGTTCTTTGTTTATCAAATCCTCCTTATCTAGCACCTTGAACCTCTGAGCAAGTAGGTTAGCAAACTGATCAAAACTCTCCTTCAAACCTTGTTTAGCCCCATTCTCTATCACACCTTTCATCATTGTGCTTTGTAGGAAAACCATTCCCCACGTTATCACAAGATGTGAGGATTCCTTTACACAAGACACATCTTCGCCAGGCATTATCTTGTAAAGAATTTCGACCCGAAATGAATTCCCATAAGGAACCTCAGGGGTGCATACACTAACAAGTACATCAAATTCATCTTTAGTCGCTCTAATATAGGTTTGTTCCTCAGTGGTATTGAGAGCTTTAACCAATTTTGAAGCAGCTTTTGTATAGTTGACGACTCGAGTCAAACAAGACATATCTTCATCTTTCCAGGACCAAGCCCCTTCTTGCAAATTTGTTGTCCCTTGTTGTTCTGCTAAATCTTTCCTAAACTGTGAATCCGGCACGAAAAGAACTACATTAAGATTGTATGGAGATACTTCATAAATCTTATCTACTAAAATACCACCCTGCAAATTTTCAGGACTTTCTGGTTGGTTATCTCTTGACTGCATTAGTGCAATGCCTTCTTCAAAACTACAAGGGGGTGAATTTTCTTGAACACTATCTTCGTAATCAGACAATGAATTTGATGTTTCTGAACAATCCACGGGTTTTGAGTTTCGTTCTTTCTTATGTAAAATCCTTTCTAAGCGATCAGCGATAGCCTTCAACAAATGTTTGCCTTCACCCATTTTACGATTTTTATGAAAAGATTGATGAGATGAAATGTGAAGACGTTCAGATTCTGTTGAGTCCTTAATTGAAGCAGTTGAGTTTGGAGAATGCTTATGATTCATAAAAGAAACATGGTCCTTATAATGAAGAGAAATTGTAAGGAGAATCTTCCCTGATTATGCACAACACAAGCCATTGAGATAAAAAAAAAAAAAAAAAAAAAAAAAAAAAAAAACTAGATTGGTACGTTGAATTATAGTTCAAGAAATTAAAAACTATGGTTAAACCTTCAGAAAACAGTGTACATAAAGTAAAAATAAATGCTAAATAGTAATGGAAATAAGTTCAATTCAACAGTTAATTCTTGACCTTGATTCATGAATAATGAGGTAAATAAGTCAAGGTTTAGCTAAAAATTGAACTCAGGTAAATGAATGAGTTGAATGCTTAAACTCACGAGCTCGAATGTAAAGGATGCAGAATGCAGCAAAAACTATGTTGAGAAGAGTGTTAGAGGCCAATAAAGGAAAAAAAATTACAGAAAGCATGATTTATATGCACCTACATGTAACAACTATCACATCCTAAGGTAATAAATATAACAAACTATCAAGTAATTGTAACTACCTTAAACAATATTCAACTAATTCTGAAAAATCTATTTTATAACAAACTCAAGATTTGGACACATTATGTTACGCTAATTAGCAAGTATTACTCTGCATATAGTTCAAGTTGTATGCTATTGAAACACTACAAAAAAAAAAAAAAAAAAAAAACTAGGAGCCACTCAACGTTGAAATAATGCTATCTAGCAAAGTTTCATCATTCTACAATTTATAATAGGGAAAATAATCAACTTTTACTAGTATATGTTCTCAATATGATGAAAACTTGCCCAGGAAGCATTTATAATTCATGCCGGGTAGCTCACTAGCTTGAGTGAATGGATTAAATGTGATGATGAGTTAAAGGTCTAGGGGTTTGAATCTTGACGACAGAGAAAATACTAACATAACCATTAAAGTACTGACATTTATTATTCAAAAAAATACTAACATTTGTCATTGAAAACAAAATCAGCATAATATCATATACAAAAACATGATCATCTAATACAAGGAAACAAACCACAAAATTTGTTGAAAAATTTGCCGTTCTTGTTAGAACATTGAAGCTCGAACCAAGTGGGTGGCAATATTTGCTTATTATCCTCAAAACCAACCGAACCAACCGGAATCCGTACCTCACCAACAAAATCCACTACCTTTGATTGATCACTATGATTAACAACATTGACAACAAGCACATCCTCAGCAATATCCTTCACCTTAAAAACAAACTCCTCGTTCCAAATGGGATTGAACGTGTTTTTCAATATCCTTGTCTTGTATTTAAACTTTCCAAGTTTAAGCTTCACACGAGAATTTTTCACGGGTAAGTCTTTGGCTTCTAATACACAGACATATAACTTGTTCAACATAGTTTATAAAGCAAAAGCGGTATGGCATGTTGGATTGGAGAAGAGAAAACGGTGATAATGGGTTTTAGTGTTTTATACACTTCTGTTTTGTTATTAGTGGCAGAAGAATACGTGTAAGTAGAAGAAAATGACACGTGGAGGGTTAGCACATGGACAAAATAGAACGTGGAATTTGGGTAAGTGAAAGCTAGTTTGTCATTACTCTAAGATATCATTTTTGTGACTCATAATATATCATAATGATTTACGTTGTGACTCAACTTTTGCTTAGAAAAAGTTTGTTTTCGTGTAGCTTTGTGTGTTTCTGTTATAGGAAACTTCAAAATTGAAGTATAACGATAGGATGACCTATATATAGGATAAGTATTGCTGCGAGATTTAAGTTATATATATAATAACGGTGTGATTAAAGTAAAAATAAGTTGGCGGTGGGAGATAACTTTTGCAGGCAATGAATGAAACATTCTTTTACCTAGAATACAAGCCAATGCAACGCTCAAAGAGGCAAAAAGCACAGTTACTTGCACTCACACATGAAGAAAACCGCACGAGTTTGAATCTTGCATTCGATCTCTTTTCATTTCCTTATTTTCCTACCTTCATTCTTTAGTAAAAATGGTTCCATCAAACATAATAAAAAGTGTAGATTCTTGACAACAAAAATAATACACACAATTTTTGTTTTTATCAAGAAAAAAAGAATTTTCAATACTTTATAAATATAAATCGGAATATATCAATTCGTTTGCGAGATTGGAAGAACATTTTATTGAAAGAGTTTTTCTAACGATGAGGACTCGGTTGGTGATGAGGACTTGATTCTCTTTTATAAGGGTGTTCTTTTGAGGTGAGTATTGATGACGAGTGTTATGGATGTCGTTTTTTAATGGTTGGTTACTATAAGAACCAAGTTTTAAGGTGATGTTTATTTTGGTGGGTGTTGATTGTAGGACGATTGGTGTTTATTTAGAGTGTTCCGTCTATATATAACACCTTAGTTTGTACTTTTTGTAACAGCGTTTTCTGTTTGTCTTATGCAAAGACCGGATTTTTAACAAAATTTTGCTAATTAAAAAAAAAATGTTCAATTCATAATTCGACATGAATTACTGACACAATAAGTCTTTAATGTAATAACTAATGCATATTCTTTATAAAATTATTTCATATCATTTAAAATTATAATAACTTAATATTATTTATCAAAAAGTTCAACGAAACAAAATTGAATATCTTTTAAAGTGAATATTAAAAACAATAGGATAAAATATAAAAAAATAGTATAAAACTTTTTTTTTGAGAGAAGTATAATACTTTTTTTTGAAACTATTTATAAGTAAAATGACTTTTTTTCTTATAAAATGATATTTCCAAATATCGGTACACATCAATTTATGAATGTAAGATACAAACAATCAATGAGTAATGCACACGAAAAAAGTGTAAAATGCGTTTGCCGGGAGTCGAACCCGGGTCTATTGCTTGGAAGGCAATTATCCTAACCGTTGGACTACAAACGCTTGTTGACATTGTAGCGAAACAAAACTCTCCAAAGTTCTTCCCTTCCGACAAACCCATTATAAAGTTTCTCTATATTTAGTAGGGTTTCTATTATAAAGAAAAATAAACTCCCTAAAATCCTTTCCTTCCAAAAATCTTCATTCTTTCCATTTTTCAAAGCTCTCACCTCAAACTGAGTCTCAACTCTCCAATGACCAAACTTTGGAGGATTATTTGTCATACAATATAAAAGGACAATTTCAAAATTTAGGGGGGGCTGTGACCAATTGAGGGGGCGTAAAAAGAAATAAAAAAAATATCTCTCAGTAAGAAAGCAGATGAACAAACAAGTCCAGACATCAAACGAAACTATTTGAAAAGCGGTTCAGAATTCTCTCAGTCGGTGATTAAAAATGCTACAGTTTCCGGCGTTTATGACACAGTACCAATTATCGACTCGGATTCCGACGTCGTTTTTGCTACCATCTCAATGGCCTCAGCCTCAAAACGAAGAACTCCTTCTCGCCATGGAAGAGTCTGATTTTGAAGAAAAGGTACTCTCCTCTCATCATCTCCATCTAGGTTTTATTCTTTCAAATTCAAAATCACTCGTTATTTAGTTAGCTATGTTAATCAATAAACCATTTCCTGATTGCAATTCGCCATCAACTTTAGCTTATGGTTGAGAATTTCAGATTAAGTGAGGCATTATGTTTATGCTGTTACATATTGCGGCTAAATATGAGTAAACCACCATTTTAGATCTTGAAATTTGCAAGTGTCTTGCAATTTGGGATCTGAATGTAAGAAATATTAAGTGGTTTCCCCTAATTGTTTAACATTAGTTAAAATGATCTCACTCCGTCTAGTAGTTTTGTTAGATGTGATGATGTCATCGTGGCTTGTCCACACATTCAAGTTTAACCACCATTGATCTGGACTTCTTTCATCAGAACCCTGAAACCAATTAGCACTAATGAGGAGTCTACGCACAAAATTTTTAAATTTTTAACTAGTATGAAACTTGCATTTTAGGTTTTTTGCGACGAAGCTTCAAGGCTTACAATTGTAGGATCCAAAGTGGTGGTTTACTCTACTAAATTATTCATATTTAGGAAGATCAAATATGTTTTCCATACAACATGATTCATATATATTATGAATACAATCTCTTCAGAGAAAAACAAATTAGTTTTTTGTTACTTGCTTGAACTTAGCTAAATAAGTTTGATTATTTGAATTGAACTAGTTGTTGAAGGTAGCTACTCATTCACACTTTGATTACTTTAGACTTTAGTTTAGAGTATTTAGGAATGCATGGATATATAAGCAAGGTAGTATGTCCACATTTATATAGAAGTAAGTCTGTTACAGTTGAAATGTTTAGATCAGATAGGAATAAGTGACGATGCTCTTTGAATGTCTTATTTTTTCTTTGCCACATTTTCATCTCTCTCAGTTTTTGCTCAAACCATTGCAGTGCAATGAAATCAGGAAAATGAACAGCAACCTAATTATCATTGGGAAAACCACTAACGAAAATGATAAGGAAGATTTCGACGAGGCTGATGATGATGATCCCGACAATGCAGAAGAGTCTGAGGGTGAAGAATTTGAGCAAGAAACTGGTTGAAGAATCTGCACGTCAATGCTCACTTATATTTTGTTGGTATGCATTATTGAATGACTGTGGCTCGTATAATTTTATCAAGTATCGACTCCTCATTAATATTATACTCTTTGTTACACATGTTATTTGAGGTGTGAGGGAAAAATCATGTTCACAAACTTTGATTGGGATAAATGTTTAAACCCAAGTTCCACTAGTCAACTCAGTGATGTAAAAGTCCAATTAGGTTGAGTTTAAGTAGTATGTGATCGAGTTGATTTGAAGTACGAACAAAATAAAATCATAAAATCTTTATGTAGTCATGTTCAAAAGAAAAAGTTCATGCAATTACTAAATTTATCATACGCAGTAGAACTTCTCTTAATAATAATGTCATGTTAGGTGTGTTTTCAAATAAATGAAATGTTGCAACAATCCAAAAAATAAAAGGCATGTTTTCAAAAAGGAGATGAAACGTTGAATAGCTGTGAAGACTATCTAGAGTTTAACAAAATCTTACATTACGGTTATATGTATGTATATAAATGATTGAGTAAGTAACCCCATGGCTATTTAACTCTAGTCCAGTATTGTTCATAAAAGTAGATACTAACTCGTCTCTGTTTAATGGGACAATTGGGTTTTAGGTTGGATCGTGAACACCCTTTATTTGATCTTGTACTTGATTAAAGTGATAGTTTAAAACAGCGGTATGAGGAAAAGGGTGAAAGGAAAGTAAAATAGTTGAAAATGAGATGTTTTTGTCAGTTACTTGTGTTGTAGGAATCCAACTGTGGATTATAAAAGAAAGGAATCTCACATTGGTTGATTGGAATATAAGAGACAAAGATATGTGTATATACAATGACTTCAAGTTTTGAGTAAAGATAGGGTGCAGATGTCTCTTTATACGCTGTTGGTCCACTAATAATGAGGATCCCCTGCTTCTATGCTCTTCTGGAACTATCCTGAGTTGTTTCAAAGTTGATTGTTCAATTGTCGAGTGTGTCGAATACACAAAGGACTCACACTCGAAGGGAGAGATAGATAATTTCCAAAAATGACTCAATATTCTCGGAGTCTGTGGAATCCAATGACGACGACTCACACTCGACATGAGATGTTCCAAATCCTGGTGTGTAAGTGTTAAAAGAAAGGAGACACGCTAGCTTGTGTGGTGATTAAAGGGTTATATAAATAGAATATTTGAAATTGCTCTTTGATTTGTTCCATTCTCATTTTCTCATATTTGAAATGTTCTTCCTTTTGGGAGCCAACAGCCGTTAGCTGAATGGTGATAAGTGTTTCTTTTTCAAAATAATAATTACTATTCGATGATTATTACAATTGATAATGCCTAATATGTGTGTCACACGTACTGAGATATTTTGTTGATGGAGCTCTTTAGCTTGTGTTTTTTTTTTTTTTTTTTTGTGTTTTTGGATGGGGCTGAAAATGCACTAGACAATAATTACGTAGGGGACAAAATTTATGTGAAGTTCTTTGCGTTGTCTATTTCTCTCTACTCGCAATTCAACATAATTGCATAAATACCATGTATATCTAATAATATCGATAAAACTATTTTCTGATATCAAACTATTAGAATAAGAAAAACAAGATTAAAGAGAAGAAAAGAGAATAGAGAGATTAGAAAGATGATTATATTATTCTCTTAGTATCACTAATTAGGTTACATATAAGCTCTATTTATAGAGAAATACAATGACTTGGGGAATAAGTACAATATGATCCAATAAGCTAACTGAACATTTTTTGAGGACTAAAACAAATCAAACTGACTTTTTTTATCTAAGAAAAAATAACTAGTATGAACTATGAAGCCTGAACACAAATACGGATATCGGATACGATACTTCTACCGATAATAAATTGAGAAAAAACATTATCCAATATGATCGGCGGTGTTGGTGTTTGACACTGAAACACATCTAATTTAAAGAATGTATATGTGCTTAATAGATTTAAATGTCCTTTTAGATTTGAACTTGAAACCTCGAGCAATATTTACACTTCATTATAGCTTAAGTTGTGTAGATATTATGCAAAGTATTATTAACTTGTTGGTATTAAATAATACTTCCTCAGAAGTGAAATATAAACAAAAATGATAGGTGAAAAGTTGACGTACGTGGACTAAATTTTTAACCACGTACGTTGATTTTTCAACTACTACCTTTCTTTATATTTCATTTTGAATTGAGTAATGTTTTTTCTCTTTTTTTTTTCACAAGTAGTCTAGTGGCTAGAGTTCACACAATTTAATTGTGGAGAAGTGGAGTGTCAGGGTTCGAACCCTACATATAAAATTCAATATCCCTATCAACTGAGTTAAGCTCACGGGATCTGATTTTTCTCTTTTTATTTCATCAAAAATAATAGAACCAAAAGATTCAACCCCAACAAAATTTCGACATCCTTGGGGTTTAACGCGTCACTGATGAAAATAAAAAGATATCTTTCTTTCACATGAGACTTAAGATAAGCTCACGAAAGAAGCTTGATGCTCACAATATTATAAATACAAATAGTATATTACAAATCAGAACACTTATTTTAAAAAATATGAAATAAAAAGGTAAATATATATTTGTCGAACACAGGTACACTTGACTGCCTGAGAATGTCTTACAGTGAAAACTAAGGTATATTTAGATTGAAGGTTTAGATGGAAGGAGTTGACTTATTTTTCTCTTTTAAATTATAGACATTATAAAATGTTTTTTAAAACAAATAAAATATCATGTTTAAAATATATTTTAAAATATAAACTTAGCCCTCTAAAGTAAAACTCTCCAAAGCCTCCCTTGTTTGGGAGCTTAAGAGGGGGATGAAAGGGCTTAAGAAAATAAGGAAGGATGAAGTGAAAAGAATAAAGGATTTCAAGTGGTTTGGATAAATTCTCCAAATTTAATATATCTTGTTATAATATTATTAAGATTAAAATATATTGATCATAAGTATTCATATCATTATTTACAAAAATAACCTCTTAAAAAAGTTCTCTATTTTTTCCTTTATTCTCATTCCCAAAACTCTCAAAACATAACCTAAAAGTCTAAAAGTGATTTAACCAATTTTGTTGTATTCCATTCGTATTGTGTGTACCAAAAAGCTTACACCCCCTTTTTTCCTAGAGAATTCTCAACATTATTGTGAACACAAATTTGATAAATTGGATATCAAGCAATTGGTGTTCCATGCAGATACGTTCCTTAGTTGTTTTGTTCAACAAACAAAGTTCGTCGTTAGTGTTCCGTTCCACATGCAATTCTGAATAGCCATCTCCACATAAATTGGATATATTCCTTACCCTTAAAACAACA
The DNA here is from genome assembly GCF_003473485.1 of Medicago truncatula. Lineage (NCBI taxonomy): Eukaryota > Viridiplantae > Streptophyta > Magnoliopsida > Fabales > Fabaceae > Medicago > Medicago truncatula. The sequence goes on from NC_053044.1 coordinate 38,070,827, forward strand.
GCCTCAAGATAAACAATTTCTGCTATCCAAAAAAAAAAAAAAAAACAATTCTGATATCAATTTGACTTGACAAAAACCACCTGTATATCTATGATTTAATTGACATTATTTACAAAAATGTCATATATTTGATTATTTTTTTAAGGAATATATTTGATTATTTTATAATCAATACAAAAATGACATATGTTTGATTATTTTATAATCAAATATTTGAAAAACATATTAAGTTATAAATTAAAAATGGCTTTTCTATTAAAAAAAAGTATTTCATATAAATTTTTTACAGAAAAACTTATCTAAATGTTTTTTTTAATAATTTACGTTGGGTTTCAGTTATTGTGGCTATGATTTTTGTGTCGATCAAGAAAACAACACTTCAACCTTTTAAATATTTTTTAAAAATAAACCACCCCAACTTGAAACTTGAAGATCATTCCAACTTTCTTTCACAAAGTCTTGATAACAATCGAAATCATCCCAATACAAAAGCATCCTACAAGGGTGAGGCCCTAGTCGAGTTGTATGTCACACAACACAATTAGCACATGGCACGTGATCAAAACGACTCTTATTTAAAGCGCGTTGAGAATAATTGATTATCCCACGCATCGCACCAACTGACGAGAAACAAAAATCGATTAGGTCTACTCAAGAGTTGAGCGTCCGAGATTGACTAGGTAAACCTACTACCGTTTAATGACAAATCAATAAAAGTTGTGTTATCAACACAATCATTATAATATTGCATATCCTCCTCCCTTGAGTAATCAACATTTCCTTTTTGTTCCAATCTAATCTAATTGCATTGAAGTCGCATACACGCCAAGTCGACCATTGATCACCTATAAACAAATGATATAATTGATGATGTCTTAAAGCTCTTTTCTCTTCCATATCACAAGGAGCATACATATTGGGTACAGTAAGTTGCTCATTGTTTTCTCTCTTGCAACCTCAATATTATGTCTATCTCTAACCTCGTTTTTTTCCTCATTTTTAAACCCTAAGATCTTCATGTGAAACTTTCCATTGATTTCTTTTTTCAAAAATTAGAGAGTTACTAGAATCCGAAATATGCTTACTTGAGGAGAAGTTTGAACATCTAAATTTCATACTTTTAGTCCTATCACTCCTCAGGGTTTGATTCTTTACCTTGGTCGAAAGCCTTTAAATTACTGCTCACTTCTCACAATGTCCCATTTACACCTTTCTCCCCTCTGACTAAACAAGTATCCGGTCATTTGGCAAGCTCAAATATCCTTCGACTTATTTATTTCCACTTGCTCATGGTTTGGTCATTTTCGGGTATTATCAATATTGATGTCATTTTTTTTTATAACATACTCCAATGGTGGGTTCGGAAGAAATCAATCCCATAAATTTATTTTTACTTTTTTACAAAGATACAAATTTACTCCTTATTTTCTCAACTTTATCGAATCATATATTGTGGCCTGTTTTTTGACAAAGAAAAAAGTGACGACGTTGCCAAAAATATAAAGCGGCCTGTTGAACCCACCAAAAAGCTCCCAAAAATATGCCTTAATAATGTGACGTTGCCATGTAACCAACTGGCCTACTTGCTCCACCAAAGGTTATCTATTTTGCTCACCACATTCATTATTGGTTTTTTTTATAAGATTACTTGCTTTGGTCTTGATGAAAAGTATTTGAAAATTGTTTATAATTATACTATTTTATACAGTTTTGTTCATAATAAAAAAAGTTTTTTGTTCATAATAAAAAAAGTTTAGTGTGTTGAATTCTAGACACTAAGAATCAGAGTAAGTCTCAATAGTAAAAAAGAACATTCATAGATCTTTCTACGGTAGCACAAGTTAAACGCACACTTCTGCAAAACTAAACTACTATCTCCATCTTTAATTATGTGACTCTTTAGCATGTAAGTTTAGTTTTTAACGGTGGTATATTCCTAAATAAATAATTAGTGTAGTTGAAAATGTTAAAAAAACCTTATAAAAATGAACAAAATATTTCTCAAAAGATCTTATAATTAAGGCTAAAATATGGCATTGGTCCCTGCAAATATGTCCAGTTTTGGTTTTAGTCCCTGCAAATTTTTTTTATAGTTTTTAGTCCCTGTAAAATTAATTTTTTTTGGAAATGGTCCCTGTCCCCAATTATGTGATGATTTGTCACTTTTGTGCATATGTGTCATATGATGATTGTGCTTACTTGTCCAGTTGGCATCCACGTGGCAAGACACTCATTTTAAAATCATTTTTAATCATTTTTAATAAAAACAATATTATTTTTTATAATTCAAAAACAATAATTATTTTTTAATTTAAAAATAATAATAAAATAGATACAAAAGGGGAAAAACGTTAGAGTTCCTCCCTTTCTTCTGTCGATCTCAATCGCCATCCTTTCTGCTTCTGCTTCTTCAAAATCAATCGTGTAAGTGTTATTCTTCTATTCATTCGATCCTGTTATGGTTGTTATTCGTCTTGACTGTTTGGTTCATTTCGTTTCCTTTCCATTCGTTTCATTTTTTGGACTGTTGCGGTTTCGTAATCGACGGCTTTGATTTGCAGGTTTGCCTGGGTTTTGGGTTAAGCAACAATCGACGGCTGGGATTGGTTGAGATAGCTGTAAAGTGTAAGTTCACTAAAAAAAAACCTATATTTATGGTTAAAATTTGAAGTAGTTGTGTGTATATATGTGTTTTGTCGTTTTCTTAGTGGGGACCACCATGATTCTGATTTGAATTTTTTTTCTTTCGTGATTTGCATGTGGTAGTATGGCAATTACTGTAGGGTTTCATCATGGGGGGTCTTTTGTAAAGGACTGGATTATCTATTACAATGGTGGTCAAGAGTCAGTAGTAGAGTTTGAAGATGATAAATGGTGTTATTTTGAAGCTTATAGATTAGTGAAAGACTTAGTCAAAGCGTTTAAGTATGGAGATAAATTTAGGATGTGGTGGCAGATTGAAGAAGAAGTAGGTTTTAGAGTGGTTAGGGTGGATGAGGATGCTACTAATATAAAGGAATATGCAACTAGAAAAAAATGCAAGGTTAACATATATGTTGAGCATGATGTGGCTGATGTGGATGGTTTGGTTAGTCTGCCTAATTTTGTTGATGCAGATGAATTGGTTAAAGATATAGGTAATGAAATAGTTGTTGCAGAGGACCTGGCTAAGGATAATGGGAAGTGGAAGGGGAAGGAAAAGGTTGTTGAGTGGGAAGATGATGGAATGGAATCTGTTAATGGAGGGTCAAGTAGTGATGATGATGTTAGGGGTATAATTTTAGATGATAGTGAAGAAGAAAGAGGGCTAGGAAAGGATGATGGTTTTAACTTTAAGTTTTCCCCACCTATGAATGGTACAAATAGAGTGATAATTGAAGGTAATGGGTATAGAGTGAAAAAGAGAGCATGTAAAAGCCCAACCAAAAAGAAGACCCCATCCAAAAAGAAGGCCCCAAACAAAAAGAAGAGTCCAACCAAAAATGATGCAAGAACCAGGGCTGATGGTGCAATGTTGTTGTTAGATGATGTTCAGATTGTGGCTGATTATGTAAGTGATGAGTTGGGTAGTAGTGACCCTGATGATTTTGACACTGAAAAAGCTCCAGAGTATGAGAGGTTTAGAATGGAACATACGCATAAAAAATTTAAGTTCAAGATAGGCATGGAGTTCAGTTCTTTAGAGGAGTTCAAAGATGCTATAAGAGAGTGGACAGTTATCAATGGGTATGAGTGTAAGTTTTTGAAAAACGACAAGAAAAGATGTAGGGTGGTTTGTAAGTCAAACACATACTGTGAGTGGATGGCTTTATGTAGCCAAGTGGGTGAGCAGCACACCTATAGGATTAAAACATTGGGTGGGGACCACACATGTGCAAGGACAGGTGAAAATAGATCTGCTACATCCAAGTGGGTTACAAAAGCTATTGTACCTAAAATGATGTGCACTGAGAGTATGAGAGTCACAGACATCATAACAGATATGAGGACGAATCATGGTGTTGGTATCACCTTTTGGAGGGGTTGGAAGGCAAAGGTGCAAGCAAGAAACATCATTGATGGAGATTCAGCAAAACAATATTCAAACTTATGGAGATATGCAGCTGAAATTAAGAGGGCCTCTGATGCTAACTCAGTGAAAATTAATGTTGTTAGATCTATACCAACCCTCCAACCCAGATTTGGATCTTTTTATTTTTGCTTTGAAGGTTGTAAACAAGGGTTCTTGAATGGTTGTAGACCCTTCATAGGTGTAGATGGATGTCATTTGAAAACACAATATGGCGGGCAACTTCTGATAGCTGTGGGAAGAGATGCTAATGACCAATATTATCCTCTTGCTTTTGGAATTGTTGAAGTTGAGAATACTGAATCATGGAGGTGGTTTTTAACTCTTTTACTAGAGGATATTGGAACTGAGAAGAGATGGGTATTTATATCTGATCAACAAAAGGTAAATATATTAATTCTACATCAATCAATTTGTTTATCTAATAAGATTAATTAACATTTACTAATTTGTTTAGATGTTTTTTTGTCAGGGACTTATGTCTGTCTTTGATGAGATGTTTGAGGTTGTTGAACATAGACTTTGTCTCAGGCACTTGTATGCAAATTTTAAGAAAAAATTTGGAGGAGGGTCAGCAATTAGAGACTTGATGATGGGGGCATCCAAGGCAACTTATTACCAAGCTTGGGAAAAAAAGATGCAACAGTTGAAGGCAATCGATGTACCAGCATGGGAGTGGCTTATGCTTGTGCCTACCAAGCTTTGGTGTAAGCATGCCTTCTCTTTCTATTCTAAGTGTGATGTTTTAATGAACAACTTCTCTGAAGCTTTTAACTCAACAATATTGTGTGCAAGAGATAAGCCTCCAATTACCATGTGTGAGTTTATTAGGACATATTTGATGAATAGGATTGCAACTATTAGGTATAAACTAACTTCATGGCAACAAAAGGTAATGCCAATGCCTAAGAAAAGATTAGATGTTGAGATTGAAAATAGTAGAAGTTGGATTCCTATTTGGAGGATGGATGATGAGTTTGAAGTTAGTAAGCTTTATGAAGGTTTTAAGTACATAGTTGATATTGGAAAGAGAATATGTACTTGTAACTTTTGGCAATTAGTGGGTATTCCCTGTAGGCATGCAATTGCTGCAATGGGTAAAAGGTCTCAAAAACCCGAGGATTATGTGGATGACTGTTATTCAAGAGCAACTTATGAAAAATGTTATAGCTATAGTGTAAGTGCCATTAATGGAGAAGACATGTGGCCAGTTGTTGATGTGGAAGAAATGTTGCCACCAACTTATAAGAGGGGTCCAGGAAGACCAAAAAAATTGAGAAGAAGGGAAGCTGATGAAGAGACAGCTGGTAAATATAAGAGGCAGTGTACTAGATACAGATGCACCAAGTGTCGTGAGGCTGGACATAATCACAGATCATGCAAAAGTACTCAGGTTAACCCAATTGCACAAAAGCGGAAGGTATAATTTGTTTACAATATTTTGTTAGATTTAAGTTTATATTAGACTATGTAATTTATTTACCTAATGATTTGTTATTCAACAGAGGAAACCACCAAGGTCTGTGCCAGATGCACAAAATGCACCTTCTGAGAATGTCCAAGATGTGCAGGATGCACAAAATGAAAATGCACAAGATGCACAAAATGAAACTGCACCTTCTGGTAAGGCACTTGTTGCTAAAAATGCTGCTAAAAACGTGTCTGGTAGAGTTGTGGCTGCTACTAAGGGGTCTGCTAAAGTTATGTCTTCTAAATACAAGCATGTTAAGCCTGCTGCTACTAAGGGTGCAGCTGTTACTAGGCCTGTAGTTGTTAATAAGCCCGCTGCTAAACCTGCTCATAAAGCTTCTCATAAACATGTTGCTGTCATTAAGCCTGGCTACAAGTTTAAGTCTACTACTGATATTTCTTCTACTTCTACTTCTATGTTTGTTACAAGTGCTAATGCTGCTACTTCTATGTTTGTTAACCCTCATTTCAAGGTTCCAGCAAAGGTATGATTAATCTTGCCAATTTAACATGTTTACTTCTAAGTTTATGGTGTGATTAATCTGAATCTAAATCATGTATCTTTTCTTGACAGAAAAAATCTGAAATCATATATGATGTTACTCAGCTTAAAAACAAGGCAAAGACCACCATGTCATGAAAAGGGAGAACTTGTGATGGATCAAGAACAAATTCAAGCTCAAAGGTGCCAATTTACAACCTTAACAACCTTAGAAGGAGTGGAAGAACCTGCTACTTTGGTCCACAACCCAAATTAGGTGCACTAGGGACTCTAGAGACCAACCCAATTGGAATAGATGAGGGAGATGGAGTGCTAAGTCAGGAGAACCATCCATGAAGAACCTGCTACTTTATTTACATATTTTCATCTTAATGTAATGGCTGAAACAATGCCTTTTATTTTGATGTTATGGCTTAAACATTGTCTGCTATTTTGATGTTATGGCTTAAAACATTGCCTTTAAGTTAATGCTACAATGTGTTGGCTCATGCCATTTCTTTTAGTTTTATGTTATGTTAATGCTACAAGGCTTACGTTAATGCTACAATGTTATGGCTACAATGCCTTTTAGTTTAATGTTATGTTAATTCAACACAATCAATATAACAAACAACACAAATTTTTCATTCATTAAACACAAGGTTACATCAGGGTTCATACAACTCTTACTTATAAACATCAATTAAAAATCAACTAACACAGACAACCCACTAATATAATACATACACAGAGAACCAACTAGACCAAACACAATCAACTAACATCAATTCTTAACAAACCAACCAAAGACAATCAAACTAATGAGCATGGTTTTCTTCTTCTCATCCTCGTATCTCGCCTTCCACTTTGCAATTTCCTTCGACTCGAATGCCTTCATCAATGGTTTCACATTTTGTGCAGACTTGTGCTTGGTTTCCATCCGCCGTTGCGACACTTCCAGAACCTTCTCCCTTGATTCGCATAAGTGTTATCAACGTAAATCTTCATTGGCAAACAACATCCACAAGCAGGTAACATAACCGAAAAATGTTCCAACCCGTTTGGTTGAGTTCGAACTGGCCTATGACTCTCTCCCCATTCCTTGAAATCGAATATGACTGTGAACCTCCTCTACTACCCGAATAACCTCTGCTACTGCTCATTGTTGGTTGGCCGTCTGGAAATGCGAAGAAGATGGAAGGAAGGATGTGCGAAGATGACAGTGAACAAAGATGGAAGGATGATTGAAGAAGAACGAAATATTGTATTCGATTTATGCTTCCGAACAGGTTGGATTGAAGATTGAAGATTGAAGGAAGGAAATTGGAGGAGATCGACAGAAGAAAGGGGGAAAATGAGGAACCCTAATGTTACGTTTTTTCCCCCTTTTGTATCTGTTTTATTATTATTTTTTAATTAAAAAATAATTATTGTTTTTGAATTATAAAAAATAATATTGTTTTTATTAAAAATGATTTTAAATGAGTGTCTTGCCACGTGGATGCCAGCTGGACAAGTAAACACAATCATCATGTGACACATATGCACAAAAGTGACAAATCATCACATAATTGGGGACAGGGACCATTTCCAAAAAAAAATTAATTTTACAGGGACTAAAAACTATAAAAAAAATTTGCAGGGACTAAAACCAAAACTGAACATATTTGCAGGGATCAATGTCATATTTTAGCCTATAATTAAAGATGTAGGTGGCACTAACTTTTATCGGAGTTTTTAAACTTAATTTAATTTCGGGTTTGTGATATACTATCTTTTATTTTTTTTGGTGGGTCCGTATTCTTTTTCTCCTTCTTAGCTGGTCGTCACTCTCCACATTAATATGTTAAAGTTTTTTTTGTTGATAAATTATTTATTTATTTTTTTAAGAAATTTATTTAATTTTTGACAAATTGTTGATGATTTTTTTTTTTGCCAAATGTTGATAAATTTATATTAGTCGAGTTATTTTTATATAATATCTATTCAAAGTTCTATATTCCACGACGTCATTAGTACCCCTTCCAATCTTCAAGAAGGTTCAAACATTTTGTCCTCTTCCCAAATCCCACACCTTTACGGTACCGTGTCTCCATCCTCCTATTATTGACCTGCAAATTGGAAGAAAAACAATACACCATTAAATCACGCATTTACGCATAAGGATTAATTCAACAATTATACAAATCAAAAAGAATAATCCCATTTTTCAACAAACGAATAATCTTTGCAAAATAATTCCTCAAAAAAAAATCTTTGCAAAATAAAAAGAATACCAGTTAAACCATATAATCACGTCACGCTAAATGTGAATGAATTGAACGAATCTCACGCAAAAACGAAGACTGACTTTGGCAAACGGAATCTTAACCATCAAAAGCGACACGCATATGACACGTCACAAAAATTATGTCCAAATCAGACGGTGGCTAACGGAAACCTAAATTTCACAAAAAAAAAAAAAAACAAGTCCATGTCCAAAAAAAATAGAACCTCAACCACGTCTGAAAATTTATAAAATTTCACTCAAATTCAACTTTTTTTTGTTCTTCGTTGAATGTTTTTTTTCTCATTCATATACTGATTCAGCTTCGAATTTGGTTCCACGTATTTACTGCAATTATATGTAATTAATTTATAAAATAAAATATGGTCTAAGTCCTTAATGGCAGTAATTATTGAAACGAGGCCCATAATACACAGGCCTTGGGCTTCTCGGGCTTCCCTGTAACTGGCCCATATAGCAACAAGCTTTCGCAGATCCATTCCGAACGCCGCCGATCGAATACCCTACCGGAGCTCTCGGCGAGCGGCTGTGACGTCCGATCCGATACGCCACCGCATACGGTAGCGATTCAGCGGAGGTATGAGGTGATCTGGCCGGAGACAAACTGGCATTTGACGATGAAGATGATAGATCAGGTGAAACTTTCAAACTCGATTTCGGCTGCGAAAGAATTGCTTTGATCTTCAACGGATGAGTTAGTTTCAACGAGGCACGTTCGTATTCGTCGATTATGTTGGTTAAATCTTCATCGTTGGTGATGGAAATCAACGTTTCTAAATCTCCGTTTGGTAATTGACACCGTAAAGTCACAGATGAACCGCACAATTCTTCAAGCTTCACCATCAATTCTGCAAAATATCAACAAAATCGATGAGTATAACGAACGAAGAGAAGAGAGAAATTCGAAAGAGAGAGATGATAATACTCGAAGATGCGAACCTGAGAATGAAATGGAACGATCGACGGCGAGGACTCTGGTGTGACCGCCGACGTAACGGAGTTCACCGTCGGTGGAGCGAAGGCGGATCTTGCCACCGTAGCTATAGAGAATCTTAATAGTGTTTGAGGGTTTAGATTCCATGACAAGTTGTTGTGACTCAGTGAGTTGTGTGGAAAAGTGAAAAGAATATTCGAAGATTCTAGAAAGAAAGAGAGAAAGGGATGAGGAGAGGAGAAGAAGTGTTTTCTTCTGCGTTAGAAGGTTGAGGCTTGAAACTTTGGTATGTGATTTTCGGGTGTATTTATAGGCTGAATTCAGAGCCAAAGGTCTGATTTTTTTTTATTAATTAAATATTTTTACGTAATATTAGATGATTTTTTACGAGACTATTATTAGTTAATTATTTAATATTTTAATTGAGAAAGAAAAAGAGAGGAAGCAAGAATTACACACACACAAAAGAAAGAGCAAGGAAGAAAAAACGTAAAGTGGATACCGACTTGGAATGTTTGTTAAGGTGTTTTTAACTAACCACTGTGCATTCGCCACTTGGACTATATTCCTATATATGCGGATATTCGTTTCTTTTTCGCTTTCCCGGAAGGAATGCCAAATTTTCGTTCAAAATAGTGATAGCCTAGTCAAATACTACTAGTTTATTTAACTTTTAAAAACAACCAAAGATTAATTTTAATACAAATAATTGTTTTACAGTCAGGGGCGGTTCCACCTCTTAGTGAGGGCGTGCACCTACACACCCTAGAATTTTAAAAATTACTGCAATTATATAAGTTAAATTGCACTTGCACATCCTGGATTATATGTCTTGCACCAACACAAGTTTAATCTAAAGATTTTGCATTCAACAAATGCTTTTTGTCTCACCTGACACGGAACAGGCGTTGCACATACAATATTTTTCACTTCTCTACTGTCAGCACTTAGCTTTTGGTTTGTTCAAGATGAATTTAGATTACCTTTTACCCACTATTTTCATTTTACTCAATTATTATCATCTTCTTTTTATACAATGTCCGATATAAAATACTCTTTCCAGTCACATTCATAAACAATGTTTTTTTTTTCTTCAGATTCATTAAATAAGTGATGTATCTGAACTATATTATACTTGAGATACATCGATTATTTAGTGAATAAAAAAATAAAAATTGTTTATACATATGACCAGATGGAGTATTTACTAATTTAATTTAAAAAATTATCATTTTGCTTTTTCAATGTGATATTAATTGTTTTTTCTTATTATAGTTCTAAATTATATTGTCTTCGCTGCTTTTCAATTAGGGAAATGTTAACGAGTGTCTCTGGAACACTCTTTAAGGACCATTAATAGTAAGTTTTTATGAAAATATGTGTAACTAATGTATTGAAATTTGTAACATTTACTTTTTTTAAGGAATATTTTTTATATTTGGGATCTTTAAAGAATATTCCGAAGACACTCGTTAACAAGACCCTTTAAATTATTGTATTTCATTATCAATTTATCACAATACTTATAAGACAAAGGGTCATGCATAACAATATCATGTCCCTTTAAATTTTGTCATCCAAGACAAAAATGTTTGCACCCCGTGATCCAAGGTCCTGGATCCGCCACTATTTACGGTGTAAGATACTCTTAATAAATTAAATAAATTACTAAAATATTCATGTGTGTATTAGAGTTTGGTGTCTTAAAAAAACTCTAATTTACTCATGTGTAGTATATGTCACTCTTCTCTCTTTTTTCTCTCAAGATTCTTTCAAAAATTTATCTTCCTCTCCACTTCTTATGCGACTAGGTTTTTTCTTCTCCTTCGTCTTTTTTTCTCTCTCTTCTTCTCTTAGCATTATTACTTGTTTATGATTTTAGATTTTTTTGGCTTTCTAATTTTAGAGGAATACAAATATTTCAACCCTTTGTTTATAATATCAATCAATTATCAAGAATTTGTATGAATTATGTAATAATCATATGCATTATGGTATGATGAATTTGCTTGGGATTATGCAAGAATCATGATTTTTGTTTAGATTATGGTAAGGATTATGAGATTTGAATGGAATATGTTATGTATGGATCTTTAAAAGTTGAAGTTTGTAGGTAATTAAAAAAGTATTTTTTTTTACAAAAAAAATTAATTCAAAAATTCATGGTACCCGCGAATATCCGTGACTACCTAAATACCCATGAGTTGCCCGTATAGAGATACCCGCACGGGGACGGGCACTGATACCATACCATATTTATCCAACGGGACAAATACGTATATCATTACTATCTGTATTCATGGATACCCATTAACATCCTTAGTTATCAGTAAGATAAATGATATTTGTACAACTTTTGTGACAACTTTCTCTCTCATACTTACATTACATTTTTTATTTTCTCTCTTTATTACTTTGATTTTCGTGTCAATACATACTTTTCTTTGTAAAAACAATGTTGTCTATTTGACTGTCAAACAAATAGATGTTCAAATAACACTACTCTATCAGTAAGGTGGTATGCTCTATCAACAAGGTTAGCAGAAATTGCATTCATGATCTGTAAACTAAATTCATATGTATCAATTTGTTCACCATTGATTAATCTTGATGTTTAAATTATCACAAACAACAATTATACATTTTTTTTTAAGGAACAATTATACATTTGATTACCTCTAAAAAAAATAACAAATGCATTTTATTACAATTCCATTTTATGTTTTATTGTTTTGATCCTTTTTTTTTTTTCATTTACCGTTTTAAAAGGTCGAAAAAGATAAACTTTAAAATAAATAATAATACACGACCATTTATTTTTCAGTAAGAAAAATAAGAAAGTATTGAAGAAAAAACAAATAAAAAAACTATGGAAGCACCTTGAAATGGCTCCACGTGAGCTCAGATTGTGTGGCATAAGGTTCCACGTGCAATCATTTAAGGAATGCACCTCCCACCCACACGGACCACACCTAGGCATGACAATGGGACGGGATGGAACGAGTTTTACCTTTCTCGTTCGCGTACCCTAGTCCCATGTACTTACTCGCTACCTTACCCATATTCAATGGAGGCGAAAAATCGAATCTCGTATTCGTCCTCGACGGGTTCGGATATCTCATCCCCATCCCCGCAGTGGATATTTTCTAAAATAAAAATAAAAACATTTTTCAGCCTTGAGTGAGGGCTATGTTGTAATGCATTATCCAATAAAGAGATGGTGGTGATCGATAACTATAAGGATAAAGAAGAGAGAGGTCGAGAGTGTGAGATATGGAAGGAGAAACAATAGAACTATGATAAGTGAGTGTTATGTGAAAGACCGAGACCCTAATTGTGTAAGTGAAATGATTTAGTTTGAGTTTCTATTAATTCTACATTCATGACGGATTTGGGTATGAGTTCGGGATGGGTACTGATATTCTCGTTACCTGTCTTGTACCCATGTTTTAAAATCGAGGAAAAAACTCAAACTCAAACCCATACCTAAATCCAGTCAAAACGGAAAAAAATCCGTCAAATTGGGTTTGGTTCGGATGAGTATCCGAGTGTATGAGTTTTCTTGTATGGCCACACCTAGTAAGTAACACATGTTCGAAGATTATTGATTCATGCTCACATTGTATTCCTTCAAAAATAAAAGATATTCCAATAATTCCTTAAAAAAACGATATTCAAATAATTATTTGTGACAAAGGGTAATATTTTTTATTGGATAAAAACAAAAGACATGTGGACGAACAAGGAGAATAAGAACACTATACAAGTATAATAATAAAGTTGTTTTAAGGGTTGTTGAAAAATAATTGTATAAATATCATCATTTATCTATATCAAAAGTTAGTACCTTTTCCGTCTCACATTGAACAATTTAGTTGACTCTTTTACATTTGTCAAAACATAATCTTAACTATGAATATATTTCATTATTTTTTCAAAAAAGTATAAAAAAAAAATCTACGGTATACTAAAAAATTTGAGTGTATTGTTACACCAAATCTTTAAATTAATAGTTAAATTAATTATTTTTTTAAGATTTTTTTTATCATTTATGATTCTAATAACTAAATCTAAGTTACCAAAAACATCTAAGATTTTTTTTTGTACTTTTATTACTCGTAATAGATAATATATATTATTTTTAAGGATAAATGTAAAAAAAAAAAAAATTAGTATAACTAATGAAATAATGTTTTTCTAAAATATAAATGTCAACAAGTAACTCTTTATTTCATAAAATGATCGTCAATATATATAATTAGACAGTTAGACTATCCATACACATAAATTTTATGGATGTATCGTAGAAGTTCCCAAAAAATTATATTGAAAAAATATTCATGAGACAAATCTGATATCTTATATACTACCACTTGTTTTTGTATATCAATTAAAAGAAGATGAAATACTCATAAAATTAAGAAGAATTGAGCCATATTCATACAACTCATCATGATTAAATTCCGTGTCATTTACAATAAGCTTAAATATGTAAAAGGTCCCTATAATTGAGGTGTTTTTGCTTTTAGTTCTTGTATCTTTTTTTTTTTTTTTTGTGAAACAGCACTTGGATTCTATTAACTTTTTGGAATTGGTCCCTAACGTAATCTTCCGTTAAAAAAAAGTTGTGTTGTCTAACAGAGGCACACATGTCACTTGTTAAGTTGTCAAGATACGCTTACGTGACATGAGAGACGATAATTGTTGTGATTAGAGGGACTAAAACCAAAAACGGAAATTTACATAGGGATGAAATTAAAAAACATAATCATTGAATTTTGATTAAAAACCAATCTTTCCATCTTCTTAATCTCTGTGTTCTTTCTTCTTTGTATCTTCCCTACCTTATCCTTCATACCTTACGCCTTAAAAGGAAAAACTCATTCCCTTCGAACAATGTCTTCTCATTTCATTTCTCAACCATCATCAATTGAGTTGCCTATATATAGTTGCAATAAAATAACGAGGATGTTCATCTCCAATTCACATGACAATCCTAAAAGAAGATATTGAAAATGTCCAACCTTTCATCTCCAATTCACTTGGGTGTCTAAAGGATCAGCCTCACGAGAAACAAGATGTTGTGAGCCAATAATCACATTGGAAGCTGTCAATATATGATCTATAAAGTGTTGAGGAATAGCAGCATGACCTCCTTTTCCACTTCTTTTTACTTCAAAGAAGCCACTTTATGCGAATATTGGGACAAACCTAGATTCCATCTCACTTATTGGTAATTTCAGATCAATATGTAATTCAAAGATAGCAAAAACATTTTCTAATCCTTCAATATCTTTTGACTTTAATTGCCTCTTATTAACCACTCAAGCCCCAACTAGTTAATTAAGCAAAATAGAACACTAATATAAAATAAAGGAAACAAAAATAAAGAAGCAAACACAAATTAAAGATCTCACTTGTATCTCTTTTTCATGTTGTTTGAGAATCTTTGTAGCACCAAGTAGCATGACAACATGAGCATCACGACCACACTCATGCATCTTTCCAATTATGGACAACCCAATTATGGATTCTCATGAACCTTCTCTGATATTGATCATTCAATCATAAACTTTAGGATTCTTGACAATGTCTAGAAAATTGTTGAATGAGGAATTATGCATTGCTGATGACAAAATTTGTGTTACAAACTTACAGCAAAGACATGTAATATGATGATAAATAAATGGTAACATATGAATTTGAAGTAAGAAGAAGTGATTTGTTTTGGTGAAGCTGAAATTGTTGATAAAGAAGAAAAAATAGAAGGACGAAGAAGGTCTAGTTTTTAAATTTTAAATTTTGATGTTTACGTTTTATCAATTCCATCCCGCTGCAATTTTGTATTTTTGGTTTTAGTCCCTCTAATCACAACACTTACCATCTTTCATGCCACATAAGCGTGTTTTGCCAACTCAGCAAGTGATATGCGTGCCTCTGTTAGCCATCACACCATCTTTTTAACGAAAGTTGATGTTAGGGACCAATTTCAAAAGGTTAACAAGATACAAGGGTTGTTTCGCAACAAAAAAATATGCAGAATTGTTATCAATATCAATTGAGGCTTAGAAGAATTTACCTTTGAAGAAGTATCTCCCTAACCGCACAAATTGTTATCAATATCAATATTCGATTGATTAACAACTAGACTTTTGTCCCGTGCTATGTCTGTTATAAATGAATATCATTATATTCTCTTACAACCAATAATGAATCCGTTATTGACATATGAACCTAAAGGTAATAAAGCATAATTTTGCATGTTAAATATATAGATAGATTTATTATGAACTAATAGTATAAGATGAGAAATGTATCACCAAATTCCAATGTTTCCTAAAGAATAATTCAGAAAAATTAGAACAATATTCGATTGTAATTGAATAATGTCAAACATGTTTCTTCAGCCAACATGAATTATTATGAATTGGTAATATAAGATGAGCAATGTAAGTAGAAAATGGTGCAAAATAGATTCGATAAAAAGAAGTGTATAACAACAGTAGGATAAAAAAAACGGCTTTAGTTTAAGAATACATAAACAAAACAAAAAAAAACTTAAAAAATCAAGAAACCTTTCAAGCAAATTAGCACATCAGCAAAATCTCGATCCTTTGCAAATATAACAAAGTTCTATAAACTCGACATCTTGATCTTTATGTTACAAAGCTTGAAAACAAAAATGATTGTTATCTTATTATCAAAACACATGCATCAAACATTTAATCATTGAGTGGCTCAAGACCAATGAAAAACGTGTGAGTGGGTCAGAGTTTAAATGGTTCAAGACTAACGCAGGAAAACAATAAATTGGAGGGAAATGACTTGATATTCAAAGATAAATTTGTCATTTCGATGTTAGGGCTGCAATTAGAGCTAGGGATTTGGAGTAATCAGACCACCTTTGAGTTATATTAAGTAAGAAGATTAATCATATTTTTCGTGAAATCCGAAGAAAAATAAAAAAGATCAATGCTCTATCAATAGTTCCCTACTCATGTATTTGGCTGAACTGAAGTAGAAAATATAAAGTATCTGATTGGTGGATCGTGGTACCAAACTTTTGTTGTGTTTGCGTTCTTAAATATTTGCTACAGTTTGCAATTCTCGTAAACAAACAATAAACAATTCAATCACTGGTTAGCTTTATTAATAAATTAATTTTTTTGAGCAAAAAATATTTTAATTAATTTGATTATTGGTCTAATAATCAACAATTTTAATGATTTTTCTTTTTTACAAAGGTAAATCTCTTTTCATTAACAACAATAGTTTGAATGAGTGTAAGAATTTGAATGAAAAGTTGAACATAGGCCAAAGAAGTGGTCGTTCTATAGAGAGTATAAGCAACCTTATTTGATTACCTCGGAATAAATTGGACATGCAAGTTTGTGAATAAAGAAGAGAAAGTACTTCTACAATCTCTTATGACAATGTCAAAGTCAGATTCTTCGTTTCTAATACAGTTAAACCTAGCGACTGCTCTATTTTTTTTAAGAAGCTATCAACTACTCTATTGAAATCTAACCCAATTCACATTATTAACATGCAATTCCTCGACCCATTTTAAAGCATATAACAAGCTCATAGCTTCCTCTCCATCTACACTAAACATTGAAAAAAAAAACATTGTGTTTGAGTTAACACAAAGCTACCTTGACCATCACATATAACATACCGATACCGTATTTAGAGGTGTTCAAATCCAAAACGATTCAAATGAAAACCACATACGAATAAAAAATATAGAAGATCGCAAAAAACCAAATATTTTTGGATACGTTTAGATGTTGTTTGTAAAAGCCGCTAGGATCGAATCAAATTTTTGATCACTTTTCAAAACCAAACCAAACCAAACCAACCGCAAAATAACTTTTAATACTTATTTATTCTTTTATTAGTATTATATACTGCATTAAAAAGAGTATTAAAAAATGAATGTGGCTAGTTTTAAATATTATTGCTAGCACTTCTCTTTAATACATTGCTTATTAGTTTTGTTAGGCAGTGTGTTGTATGGAAATTAGGACCTTTGTTACAACATATGCTTGTAGTTATCATGTGCGATCAGTTTGGTGACTGTATTATGATGTATCTTAACTATCTTTTTAAACCTTATACACCTTGTGTTTGGTTTAGAGTCTCTAATAAAATTTATTTGACCTTTAAAAAGAACACTTACTAATTAATTCATGTAGATAAGATAATCTCTCATGCTACTCCTGCGATATAAACTAACTATACACTTGCTCTGAGTGTATCCTTAATGCAAGAATGTACAAGTCAGCTTTACAATTTCACGTTTCATAAATAACCACTAAACAATTTAATCAAGAGAGTCCATTCACCCCACTAACAACATATCTGTAACCAAAAAAAGAAAGAACCACTAATATATTTCCCTAAAAAAAAAACACCACTAACATATCTAGATTGGATTTTAGAGCATTTGAAACTTTCAATTAAGTGTACGTTGTTATTTATGAATTTTTTAGGTACTTTAAAGCATGACCTCATATAAACATTCAACTTGTGTTACCTATAAATATTGAGTATGATGGAAGAGTGGAGCCTCTTGCATCATCAATTCAATCCTCAATCCCCATATATGTCTGCCCACAGTACAAATTATCGTCTTTATCCATTGTAAGGACAAATTCATGTTATATGGAATGCTTATGTAAGGGATCATTGTTAAGTTGCTATCACAATAGGTTCTAACTTCTTATCCGGAAACGTTATCCCAAAAGATTCCAATTTCCTTATCTGAAAATTAAATAAATAGATTTATTTAATGTGGGGAAGGCTACATCTTTGTCCTTTTGTTTTCTTTCGGTAGACTACTGATTCTTATTTTCTTATATCTACAATTTAGGTCCTTGTATTTTTTCAAAAGGACCAAATTACTCTAGCAATCCTTAATTAAGTAACTAATTAGTCTTTTTCAAAAAAGCCCCAAGAGTTTCAGCTTTTGCAGCCTTAGAATTTCCACCTCTTCACACTAAAGATTGATGATGAAACTTGTTATTAATAGATCTAGACTGGCTTGAGCCTTGCACTCCGCTAACTAATACAATACGCATAGAATCATAGAATCATGCGCAATTCATCTGTTATTTGCTTTATGATCCTATACTCTCATTTCATGTGGAGAATATTTGATTTATTTTTTAATCTTAAGAGTAGATGAGATATATTATCCAATGATTATGTAGGTCATATACTCATAGTTATCCATAGAGGTGTTCACTTCAAATTGATTATTTTTTTTAGGGGATTTAAATTGATTAAATTAGAAAACTACAAATCAAAATAAAAAATTGAAACTAGATAAAACCAAATTTATTGAATATTTTGAAATGTTTTTCTATAAAAGCTGCTCAGATAAGATCATATTTTAGATTAAGGTTTGAGAACCAAACACAACCACATATATAAAAAATTTAACCCTTATTTTTTTTTGTAATTAGTATGCTATGTATTAGTGTAGAGAAATGTAGATCGGTAGATCTTAATGTTTTGTTCTGAGATCAGAACATTCTAATATTAAATTATCCAACCCTTAGATATCCATTTAGAGTTAGTTAGACAAGTAGTTTAGTTTTCATAAAAAAAAAAGTAGTTTAGTTATTTAGTTGCTTACAATTACATGTTTAGTTGTATATAGTTTTTATTTTTTAACAGTTGTAAATAGTTGTTTTTGAATTTAGAAAAGTATCTTAAAAGAGATTATACAACTGCAGAGCTTATCGGGTTAACTCACGATTAGAGTGTTCTGTTCAAGATATTTCACGACATTATTTAGAGTTATGCAAGATAGACTATCAACCGATCCGTCTCCATGATAAAATAGCTCAGTTTAAATTGTCGATTACCTACCATAGTGTGGATAATCGTTCGAGTGTCAACACCCTCAATATAGTATAAATACCATTCTAATATGGTATGAATGTCACTCGAAACCAAAGGGGCGGAAGGAGAAGGTGAAGAGAAGAAAGTTTGGTTCAGTCAAGTGGAAAAAAGGGAGGGAGAAGAAAATGATTCGAAGTTGGTGTACCGAATGAAACCTAAAAACTTAATAATTAAGTAAAGTTGTAAATTAAACAACCAACACGGCAGAATAAGTCTAGAGCTAAGTTTTGAACACATGAGCGGATAAGACCGCGGATAAGACCATAGTTTGTTAGATCAGATTTAAACAACACGACTTATATAAACACTTACTGTATGTTCTCTTCTACATGAGACGTTCAATTCATGCAACACTAGAAACTTTTTGTGAACTTTCACTAGTGTTCCAACCATGGTAGTATGTATATATGAGCTCTAAGCTCTCATGGATGTAACTTTCATTTTCATACTTCATCGATAATGAAAATTTGCTTTTCTTTATCTGAAGTTCGTCACGTCACCACTATGTATATTTTTTTTGTTTTTTTGCCAAACGAAATTGCATTCATAATAACTCAAAGCAAAGCACAATGTGTGTCGATTGAAAAAAAAAAGAATTCAACCACCACAACAATATAGTAAAATATATTAGAGACCATATACAAGAAATTAATCTGAATCGCAACCCAGGAAAATCCAGAACTAGCACGTCAATTTCAAGCACCAACCTAATTTTCTTCTGATGTTGAACTGCACTTTTCACATGAGATCCAAGTCTACCCCAAGAAAACAATTTATGCTTTCAGTTAAAAGTATGTATGCAATGATTTACCAGGTATTGTTTTTTATTTGTTAAATATTTTTCATAGTAGTTATTAGATTAATATAATACTGATGAGTTAAATAATTTTTTGTCATAATAAATTTATTAACTTTCGTTCCCACATATTTTTAGTCACCAATTTAGTATTCGTTTTTAAGTATAGTGGCACTTGTCTAACATAAGTCTCATAAATGTATTGTTTTATGAGGTGATATTGTTGAAACCTTAAAGACATCATTAACTAAATAATTCAAAAATTTAACCTTTAGATTACGACTAAATAAGGATTTTGGTCACAAATGTCCTTAGGGTACTCGCTAAAGAATCAAATATGAAAACAATTGATAACTTTTATGTATAAAAAGTTATTTTTTTGATGTTACAATGTGTTGATTACACAAATCCCAAAATAAAATATTTGCTTTAAACTTCTTATCAAATGCCTTAAGCATTTTCCATAAATTAATAAAGATTAAGAGTTAAGTGAGTGCTACAAACTTTTGAAGTGAGAATCAATCGTATGTAATTACTTTACAAACCACTCACCACTCACATTGTTTAAAAACTCATTTAGATTTACCGGATCGTAACTTCTAATCACACAAACTTTATCATGAGTTATGACCCGCATTTTACTTTTTCGATCAAAATGAAACTCTCAATCAGTTTATTTAAGTGGGTAAACAATTTGAGGAACCTATAGATAAATCACCCTAATTATAAGGGTATAAAGTAAAACTTGAAACCTATTACAAAAAATGATAGTTTCTTATCCCACCATATTAGTTTCTCACGCGTCTTACAACATGTCGGATTATATAATTCGAACAATGTAAAAAAAAAAAACACCCTCCTACACTATACAATATTTTGGATTTCATAATCCGAAACAGGTGTGGAGGGTGGGAAAAGAAACTTACTAAAAAACAGGCTACCTGATCTTGAAGTCCACACTAGTTCTTGGGCTAAGCCCATCATTTCTACCAAAATTCTCAAAAAGCCCGTTTGAAAGTCTACTATATAAACAAAAACTGAGAATCCCAAACTCCCAAACCCTAATTTTCTTGGCAGGGGCAAAGCCGCATCCAAAGCAAAAACCTCACGAAGATGACGACCCGCTTCAAGAAGAACAGGAAGAAGAGAGGTCACGTGAGCGCCGGTCACGGTCGTATCGGAAAGCATCGCAAGCATCCCGGAGGTCGTGGTAACGCCGGAGGAATGCACCACCATCGTATCCTCTTCGACAAGTATCATCCAGGTTACTTCGGTAAGGTTGGTATGCGCTACTTTCACAAGCTTCGTAACAAATTCTATAACCCTATTGTCAACATCGACAAGATCGCTTCTCTCATTCCACAAGATGTGAAGGAGAAAGCTTTGAAGGAGAATAAAGCTCCTATGATTGATGTCACTCAGTTTGGATTCTTTAAGCTTCTTGGAAAAGGTGTTTTGCCTCAGAATCAGCCTTTTGTTGTTAAGACTAAGCTGATTTCGAAGATTGCTGAGAAGAAGATCAAGGAAGCTGGTGGTGCTGTTGTTCTTACTGCTTGATTTTTTTTTTTATGGTATTTTGTTTCGAACAAATTAGGGTTGTTAGCCCCTTTTTAATTTTGTTTGTTTTTGTTGTTGACATTGAGATCTATGTTATGCAATATTTTTGGGATTCAAGTTTATTGCGTTTGATTGAGTTAATTTAATTTGCGTTTGATTGATTAGGGTTTTTGTTGAAGCATCATAATAATGTGAAATTGCGTTTTAGGTTAATGAAATGAATATGTGGAAAATTTTGTTTTGTTGTGTGTTGCTGCAATGAGGAGATTAGTTGCACCTGTTTGTTAGAACTTTTGATAACATGTCATAAGTTTATTTCGCTAGACAGCTTATTTTTATAAGATTTTCTATATAGTTTTAAGAAAAACAACTTATACCTTGTACAATATAGTTTTTCACATTGATGCAGTATCTCAATGTTGAGTAGTGTTTGTATGCTGCTATGCAAATGAACCTTGTTACTTTAGAGTATTATAGAAGGGGAGTTTACGCTAAATAATACAAATGAATAACTGATTTGTTTAAATGTTTTTTCCTGAATTTTCTTCTTCATTAATGAGAAGAGGATAGTGTGATTAAAGTGTTTGTAGCCATTGAACTAGAGTGATTGGATTGGGTTAACAATATGTTTCATTGAGTTGAGTGTCTTAACTCAATGAGATGATGTTTTCTATTCCTTTCAACACAGGACTCACTGTCAAGTAGCAAGTCAGTCAACCCCTAACCTTGAATACTGATGATGAAATAGGGGAACTTAGAAACTTACCCATTTATTTTTTATGTAATAAAAGATCAACGTCTTCCAAAATTTCTGATTGCAATTATTTATTACATAAATAAAAGTATATATTTTCGTTGGTTAATGAGGCCTCAAAGGGAAAGCTTGATGTAATGTAATGAATCAATGTTGTTCGTTCTATAGCACCAATAATTTCTTTTTATAATCCAATGTGAATCCATGTAGACTGGTTGCCATGTTAGATAATTTATATGTATCATCACGTTACAGTAACAACTTAGCCGGTATCTTCATTGGTTTGTTCTTGGTCTATAGGTAATGCCTAGAACCCTCCATATAACTAGGATTGAAATCAGCATAGAATGCAGAAGAGAAACGAACATATATGTTGCAAGTCAAACGGACGTACCCCTTAAACTTAAAGCCACAACTTCTAGCTTATTATTAATTGGTATAAAAGGTACAGTTTGTAATTCTTTTTGATTATTAAAATCTAAAGTCGAAAATTGTATAAGAACCAAAAACATGTAGTTTATTTTGGTTTTACTTGAGTGTTAAGATACTCGCAATAAAATCTCACCACTGCTATACACAACATTTCGTGAATTCGCCTGGAACCTCTTCTTTTTAACACATACCTCTTTTTCAAAAATTAACAACTCCATTGACGGAAGCACGCCCAGATTGCTATCATGAACGTAGCCATGGTTTGTTTACAATTTCATACCACCTTCTTATATGTCATATCTACATAAGCAAGGACAGTCATGTTTGTATACAGTTCGATCACAATGAAACACTACAAAGACCCAATTATATGGAAAACAAGGTTGCCTCTAATTTTAAAAAACCTCACCAATGCCACCAACGGTTAAATCGAGTTCCAATCAAATCACATTCCAAACCCAATATCGTCGACATGCTCAGGAAACACACTTGCTATGATGAAGACGATGATAACGAGACTGAGGGGTTGTTTGATCTCAACCTGATAAAGGATCATGTCAGATTTCCACTTGTGGTAGAGGCGTAGAGCTATTATAGTGAGAAAATAAAGCACGGATGAAATATTCTTTTCCGCCATTGGCTTCTTCCATTGCCATTGAAGTGGTCGTGGAAGTAAAGTAATAGATGGAGATCGGGATGATTTTTGTCATGGCATTTAGCATTATTCATAAAATCTTGCATGTTCGGCGAAAAAAAATAGCTTAGCATGTTATTTCTTTGATTTATGATTAGTGACATTAATTATGTTGTAAAAACAACACAAAAAGGGGATAAAAGAAAACCTAAAAGAAACGAAAACAAACTATAATCCTCTTGCATATGGGAACCAAATTAAAGACTTGCACATATATGTTTTTTTTTATGTTAACCTTTTAGTTCTTAGGGTAAAGAGACTCTAGTAATCTAGAGTTGACCAAGAGGTGAGTAAAGCATGCTAAAATAAATATTATTCCATCCAAAATTCTGTCATTTTCAAGTACAATCCCTCTTAGGTGAAAACATAAGTCACTTGATGAGCCTTACGGGTAGAGCTGTCAAAATGGGTCTGGCCCTTCGGTCCTCTATTTTAGTGTGGGCCGGCCTGGGCTGGGCTGCCGGGCTTGCGGGCCGGCCCTTTTATAAAAAATAAATAGTTTATAAATAGTTTTATTAGGTAAGACTGAATTATTTTATTATGTCATATTGAATTTTGTTGTCTTCAAGGTTCACTTTGTGAGTTATGATAAATACTCTACTTTTGTATTGATTATTTTGTGCTATTTATCCTTATGGATGTTGATTTAATAGACATTTTATATATAATTTAACTAAGTTTACGAAGATATGTGATTTATTTAATGTATAATAATTTATGTAATAGGTTTCTATTAGAAAGAATATGTGATATGTAGCTTTATTGTTCATTCCATCGATTTTTTTTTCGAGAAAAACAAAATAATACATTTTAAAATATGAGTTGGGCTGGCTCATCGGTCGTGTAGTCCACTACTAATTGGACTGGGTTCAATTTTAGTAGCCAATGAATCAAGTGGGCCGATCCAGTCAGACCCATTTATATGAGCTGGCCCACCGGACCAAGGCGAGTTGGCCGGACTGGCTCATTTGACAGCTCTACTTACGGGTACCATGATTAACTTCTATGCTCACATTCTGCCGTAATTTGCTTAACTAACTCCAACTAGAACAACAAGGGTGATTTTGAGACGCCCCCCTTTTGGATCATTTTTATAACTTCAGAAGAATATATTTCAACGAGAACTTGGGATAAACCTCTTTCCAGCAAGGGAGCCACATTCAACACTGTTTGTCTAATTGAAGATAGTTAAACAAATTATTACAACATAAGGTGAAACTCGAGACAAGGACCGGAGATAAATCATGTCTTTCGCAAAGGAGTTAAGATAATTTTCATTTATGATCTTTTCTATTTCTTTCAAAAACTTTAAAAAAAAAAAAAGTTAACGATGGTTGGATCCACTTCAACTTCAGCTGATAGAAGATATATAACAACTAATTATGTGATGATTTGTGAATTACACCCAAATGTATCTAGTAGCCAAGGATAATATCACCAACCTTAAATTAAATAGGAGAATATCATAAACTAATGTAACGATTCTCCTATTTAATTTAACTAATAGACCGGTCAAAGGAAAATGATCTATAGACATACACTCAAACTCTTTTACACCTTGGAATATGAAAAAATAAATAGAGAAACCAATGTAACATGTTAATAAGGTGATAACAAAGGAGATAGGTAAAAAATATATGCTGGATGAATTTTCCAAGGTTAAAAGGACATAGAAGTTTAAGCACCCTATGTAAAAAGACCAATCATCATAAAAATAGGATCTAATATAGCACAAGGATGCATTAGTTGTCTGATCTCCTCCGGAACTTTTACCTTCATAGAATAAAATACTGAGAATAAAGTATTCCTTTCGTTCTAAAATAATTAAGTCATTTAATCATTTCATATATATTAAAAAAATGTATGAGTAAAATAGAGAGAGAAAAATAGTTCTAAGTATCCTTGTTAAACATTGGTTCATTCACCATTATCATAAATACAAAGTAAAATATATTTAATCAACAATGATGTAATTAATATAAATTAGAGTGCACACTTGAAAAAACAAAATCTAAATCGGATTGTAGGTGATGGGGTCAATTTTTTTTTTTTGGATGGATACTTGGTTTGATGGTGTTCCGTTTTTTTTAAACTGCAAATATTATTAGGCAGAGCTGACGCAAGAAGCGAACAAAACTCGCACAAGGAGGAGCTACAAAAGGCATCGAATATATGCGGACACCTGAAACATTAAAACACCACAAAGTGTTGCTAAAAATACCCTCCAACCGAGACTGCTACAGACCAAACAAAGCAGAAAAAGAAGCTCCTATTGGCCAACGAACAACAGCGCAGGAAAGCAACACAACAGCCAGCAGAAAAAAAAAGTTTAGCATAGCAGATAAAGAAAAAACCCTCCTAGTAGCTCGGCCGAAACCAAACAACACCCAAACCAAAGGCCACAACAACACACTATCTCGCAAGACACACCTTAGGATCCCAACACCATTCATAAAAAAGACAAGCCAGAATTTTAATGTGCGAAAGAGACCACCGCCAAGACAACACTTTGACCTCCTCCACTAGAGCTAACACGTCAACCTCCTTCGCATTAAAGAGTTTGTCTTTCCTAGCTTTCCAAATAAACCAAATTGTTGAGTGCCATATTAGTCTTAAACCCCTAACAATCTTCTTGCGTGATGCACCCACATTCCAACAAGCCCAATGAGAAAACAAATTATGAGGCGTGATAAACATATTCCCCACCCAATGAAGGAGCTCAATCCACAGTTGTCTTGCTACCGAACAATGCATAAAGAGATGATTTGAACTTTCAACCTCCCTGTCACACAACACACATAACGATGACACATCCGACAGAAGAGCATTCCTTCTTCTAATATTCATTTGAGTTGGAATGTGGTTAAGAATCATCTTCCAATAGAAAGCGACAACCTTAGAGGGGGCCGAGCTTTTCCACAATTGATCAAAAACTCTATGCTCCTCCACACCCCAATTATTCTCCAAAAAATCGAAACCTTCCAACTTGGTGTACATGGACTTAACCATGAACACCCCGTCATCCTCCCGCTTCCACAACCAAACATCATCATCACCATTCCAAACATGACCCTCTAAATCCTCCAAAAGATTGAGTAATAGTTGTTCTTCCCAAACAAAGAAGCGACGACACCAAGAAAAACTCCAATTCCTACCCGTGCCATTCAACACCTAAATATCCGCCACTGTTGCCTCTTGTTGGTTAGACATATTAAATAATCCAGTATATTTGTCACGGAACGAGACCTCTCCCCGCCACATACAATGCCAAAACTCGGTATCTTCACCATTCCCCACCCTTCTTCTATGAGTTATTCGAAAATTGTTTTATGTCTGTTTCTAAGATGTATATGTTAGGTTAGGGTGTGGATGGAGACGTTTGAAAGTGGTGGAATTTTTTTTTGCGTGTGACAAAGAGATGTTAGGGGTAGGGGTGGACATTGTTTAGTCCGAGATGAAAATTGACCGAACCAAACTAAATTGTTTGCTAAATTCAAAAAAACTGAACCAAACTAAACTGTTTGCATTTTGAACCGAACCGAACTGTTTCAAACTGAATCGAGTTGTTATTAGTGGTACCATTGAAAAATTATGAAAAACCATACAAAATCAAATTTTATAACTTTTAAACTGAATCGAACTATTATGAATCGAACCGAACTGTTATGAACTAAACTGTTTTGAACCAAACTGAATTGAACCGAACCGAACTGTTTCCGTTCATTTCTAGAACTGTTAGTAATGGTTCGGTTATTTTTTGTTCAGTTCAGTTTTTTGTTTTCTTTGTCCACTCTAGTTAGAGGAATGTTGTTTATTGCTTCATAATATTGTTTTGTAAGAGATTTTGGTGGATAAATAGAAATGGCTTGTAGATCCCCTCTTAAAGACTATTCGGATAAGGCAACATATTACTTTTTAGAGCAACGATATTTGAACAACTATTTGGTACAATCTATTTGACAACCTTCATTTTCTCTCTTTTCATTGATAAAAAACAATGGAGAGAAAAAAAAGGAAGAGAGAGAGTAAGAATAGAATATGAGTATGAAAGAGAAAATTATCTAAAAATTGTCACAAAGTGGTTGTACAAATATCATTTCTCTACTTTTTAATTGCTCTTGATTTGCCTGTTACCTCTAAAAGTATGTACGCACATTCATTGCAAGTAGTAGTCCGTACTCCCCTCTTTATATTTATGATTGAGAAATGATATTCAAACAATCACTTTTAGACAACTTTTGTGACAACTCTCTCATACACTCATTATACTTTTATTCTCTTCCTTCCTTCTTCTCTCTCTCTTTCTCTCTCTATTATTATTATCCAATAAGAAGGAAGAAAAAAGATTATCCCTAAAAGTTGTTTAAAATTAATTGTCAAAATATCATTCCTCTTTATGATTTTCTATCATATGCTATGTGCTAGTGCTAGATAGTAGATTCACCCCACCTACCTTGTTGTGGTATTTTCCACTTAGTTCTGTCAACTTGGACAAAATGGCAGAAATTCATTTGTAAGTTGTTTGTGACACTAACTCAGAAATGGTTTTTCCCTGAAAAATAAAAATAAAAATCAGAAATGGTTTTTTGTCGGTTCTCCCAAACCACAAGGAACTTTGTTTAGACAAAATGATAAGTGTATTAATTAATAATTAATAAATACAGTATATACCTTCAAGAAAAAGTGTATTAACTTATTCAAGAACAAAGAGAAAAAAAAGTGTATTAATAAAAACAATATATGATCCTTTAAAAAAATACAGTATATGTCGTATATGTCGTTCTTTTTAACATTTACTTTTATCATATCAAACACATCTCATATATTTTATATTATATGTTTTTTGATTGTCAATATTATATATTATTTTAACACATTTGTTTAAAATTATATATCACATTGACACGTCAATCCTACATTATAAATTAAATTGACAACTTCACAATTAATATTTAATAGTTAAAATAAGGCTTGATTGATCTGCTAATGTTGACTTAAAATATTAAAATATATTCATCTCATTGTTTTATATTTGATTCTTTTCGATGTAAATTCTGGATTAGTTTGAATTAAAAAAATAAATTAAAATGATGTTAACAATATAATTGATTTCCCATTGTTGTCATCGTTCATGAAACATCACATCAAAGCGAACCAAGTTTGTCCTTTCAAATTTGCTTATTACTTCTACAAGTACTATTTGTTTGGAGTTTATCAAAACTTTCATAAAAAAGAGTAGATTCTCCTATCAAAATTACCTTCACCTACTTATCGTATTGGATCCTATTGATAAGTACCTCTCCAGTTCCAACAACCCTCCTCTTTTCATTTTATTTTATTTTCATTTCCCATCAAAACACTGTCGTATAGTCACCACTGCCAGTAATATCCACCTCACCCTTATCTCATTCCCCATAACAAATATAATAATAATCCTTCATTATTAGATAAAAAAGTGAAAAGTTACCGCTCCTTATTTTAATCTCTTCCTTCCTATAAAACTATTTATAAAAAGATATTTGTCTTTAAATTTGATTATATACATTTTGACTTTTGTGTGTAAAACGAAACAACGAAACATAAATGATTCAATTAATAAGAAGTTGATTCATCATATTCAATTTCCACACTCAATTTATAAATCTCTCTAATAAGTCGACACCAATAAATTTTAAAGTTGACCTCATCTAAACTTTTTTTACCAATAATTAAAAAGTTAACTTTTAAATGAAAAAGATGAGGTGGTGAAGTGAAAAGGAAGGAAAAAAGAACACTCACACGTGACTTCATTTTTCTATAAATGTGGAGTGAAGAGTCTCTCTCTTTATCGTCTTTAAACTTTGCTTCATCTTCTTTATTCTAGAAATTTCTTTTGTTTCAGTGGTGTTACAGATTTCACGACGACGACGGTTGCGCGGTGGAAGATCGGAAGAAAAAGAAGGTGAGTCGCCGTACCTGCATGTCAGTGTACTGTCTTGATACCTATTGTGGTGCTGGAATCGGCGAAATAGCGAATCCTTTGCAATGGCCTCAGCTTCGCAAAAGACGACGTCATCACCGTCTTCTTCTTGTTGTACCCCTCTCGACTCTTCCCGCTTAGCTGCTGTCTCCGCCGCCCCCGCCGTTGCTCAATCCGATCACGTTGCTTTGATTCGTCCGCTTGATTCGCTTCCTGAACCTTCTAGTACCAATGCTCCCACTTCTAAGGGTATAACCACCTCGCTCCTCATTTCTAACAATTAATTAAATAATTAAATAAACATGATCTAATTTGATTAATAAATAATTTCAAGTTGTTTTGTATATGTTGAAGGATCATAGGTGGCAAACCTGCATGTATTTATCTATATATATGTCTATGTAATCCTCCGGAATGAAATATTAGCAAAAAAAAAAGAGTCCGATAGTCGGATGTGTTTAGTTGAAATTTTGGACCGGATACATTTGAATTTTTAAATCTTTTTGCTTACATCTCTTTTAGAGAGTATTAGTTAGGTTTCGTA
Organism: Medicago truncatula; assembly: GCF_003473485.1. Taxonomy (NCBI): domain Eukaryota; kingdom Viridiplantae; phylum Streptophyta; class Magnoliopsida; order Fabales; family Fabaceae; genus Medicago; species Medicago truncatula. The sequence continues at coordinate 38,100,716 of NC_053044.1, forward strand.
CAAATGAATATTAATCTTACCATGTTTTAATGATATCAACTAGTTTGATCCAAATATTGTTTAGGATATATAATTATGACGTAATTTGATTCATTTAGCCGACCCCACTTAGTGGGATAAAATCTGGTTGCAGTTGTTAAGAGTCCCATATCAGACATGAGTTGGCCTGACAATATGTTTATAAGTGGGGGGCAATCCTCACCTCACAAGTCGGTTTTGTGGGGTTGTGTTAGACCCAACCACAATTTCTAAGAGTAGTTGTTGTATTATTTTATAGTCGGTATTTCATCTATGGCTTTTGAGTTGGATTTTAATATCATTGAACTATGGTATGTTTGTATGGACTTATTTGAGCTTATCTACTGACATAAGTTTTGTACAACTATTTGGGAGAACTTATGAAAACTGCTTATGACATTGTTCATAAGTGGTTTTCAGCTGATTTTCATAAGTTCGCCAAGATAGCTTATGAAAGCAACTTATAACTTGTACAAAAATAATTTAACTTCATTTTATCGTTGCCGTAGAAGCAGCTTATATATCAGAGCTTTATCATGATAAGCGCTTGTGTTATAAGCTGCAGATAAGTTGTTTATCCAAAGAGGTTGCTAGTGATGCTAATTGTCCTTACCCTAGCTAGATATATGATGCTTTTTCTCCCATATAAATGTTGATATATTTGAAATTTAGTATAAAAAAATCTTATCTGGTTGCTGATTACTCCAATATGTTTGCAAGATGCTGGTTTAAATTAGGATGTTGTAAAAATTGTTTTGTATTATATGTTTAGGTAGCAAACCAGATCACTGGAACTGGTGTTGATAAGTTCTTTGCGTCTTTTTTCATTTGTTTTCAAGTTTTTGAGTGTAGGTTCTGTTTGTTTTCATTTGTTTTACAATGTTCTCTGATATTATATTTGCACAGGAATCACGTCAATGACAAGGCCTCAGTCAAGCCATCCTTTGGACCCTCTATCTGCAGCTGAAATTTCTGTGGCAGTGGCAACTGTTAGGGCTGCTGGAGCTACTCCAGAGGTTGTTAGCTATAATATGTATTTCTTTTTGTATGAGATAATATATTTGTACATTTGATAGTTTGGATATTTATTAGAGAATGAAGTTTGTACCGAAGAAGTGATTACATATGATTTGTCTTCTCCTCCCCAATTGTCTTTTATATCTTACAGCTTAGAGATAGTATGCGCTTCATTGAAGTAGTTTTGCTGGAACCAGATAAACATGTTGTTGCACTAGCAGATGCTTATTTTTTTCCACCTTTTCAACCATCATTACTTCCTAGAAGTAAAGGAGGACCTGTAATTCCCACAAAACTTCCTCCAAGATGCGCTAGACTTGTTGTTTACAATAAGAAATCAAATGAGACTACTCTGTGGATTGTTGAGTTATCACAAGTGCATGCAGTAACTCGAGGTGGCCATCATCGAGGAAAAGTAATTTCATCAAATGTTGTTCCTGATGTTCAGCCTCCAATGGTATGTTGGTATCTTCCTTGTGGCTTCTGATTTTATTTTAACCCTAGTGTACAATTTTGTGTTTTTGAAATAACTCAACTCCTGAATGTCATTTCAATTGGTTTTGCACTGAAACTTTTGCACAGACAGACAAACAATTGAAGAGTTTGCAGTATAAATCGAAGCAGTATCTGTAGTTAGACTTAGATGGCTTGCTTTTACTTATGTGTATAGAGTGAGACGAGAGATTTTTATAACATCATTTATTATCAAAGCAGATTAAAATATTGAAATTCAACTACAATTTTTTTGTAGCATTCCTTGCTGTTGAAGATTTCCTTTCCTTCGGCAGTATAAGGATCAAGAGCAGGGGTGGCAAACAAGCCCAAACTGCCGGGTCAGTTTGTTTTCCCTGCTGATTTTGGCGGGTTGGGGTTGTGTGCATAACCTACCAACCCGAAGGGTCAAATTTATTCATTTTTCTTTCTTAATGTTTTGGTGGACCGATCCACCAATCTTTAATGATTTCTGGCATACATGCCCAGGTTAGACTTTTCAACCCACTTTTTTTTGGGCGAGAAGTTTATCCAAATTTTGCTCAATCTATGTTTTCACTACGAGCTTATTCTTTATGTATTTTTTTCTTTCAATCTTACGAAGTGAATAAAGAAAACAACATATTCCCTTTTATCATGAGAGTAAAAGAAAATAATGTTTGGCTCTTCTGATTGGTAAATCTGAAATTGGATATCCAGATTTTGTTATGCAAGATAATCAAAACTGTGGAGCCTTCAAAAGCCGTTATTTCTACTTGTACATTCATTTTACCCACATTTGTTAAGCTGTCATGGTATTAATATGCTACAATACTTAATTCTATTATATTCTCTCTGTTGTTAGGATGCTGAGGAATATGCAGAATGCGAGGCTGTTGTTAAAAGTTTTCCCCCTTTTATAGAGGCTATGAAGAAAAGGGGTATTGAAGACATGGATCTTGTAATGGTTGATCCCTGGTAATTAAAACTGGATGTCCATTGTTTCATAGCTTTCTTGTCTGAAGACATTGCTATTATTTTTCTTTGCATTTTCACTATTAAAACTTTGATCTGTATGACTCTTGCAGGTGTGTCGGTTATCATAGTGAAGCTGATGCTCCTGGTCGAAGACTTGCTAAACCACTCTTATTTTGTCGATCTGAGAGCGACTGCCCTATGGAAAATGGTTATGCCCGCCCAGTTGAGGGCATCTATGTTCTTGTTGATATGCAAAACATGGTGGTGATAGAGTTTGAAGACCGTAAACTTGTTCCTCTGCCTCCAGTTGATCCCTTGAGGAACTATACTCCTGGTGAATCCAGAGGTGGTTCCGATAGAAGTGATGTGAAACCTTTACAAATTATTCAACCTGAAGGTCCAAGCTTTCGTGTCAATGGGTATTATGTTGAATGGCAGAAGGTAGATTTATTATGTTAAATTTCTTATTGATTTGTCTCCTGGAATGTTAAAAGAGTGGATGCATTATGAGTTATAACTATAACTATTAATTACTAAATTTGATACATTCTCTGTTTTTTCTCTGCCAACAGTGGAATTTTCGTATTGGATTCACACCCAAAGAAGGTTTGATTATATATTCTGTTGCATATGTTGATGGTAGTCGAGGGAGAAGGCCTGTGGCTCATAGGCTGAGTTTTGTGGAGATGGTTGTACCCTATGGAGATCCAACTGAACCACATTATAGGAAAAATGCTTTTGATGCCGGCGAGGATGGCTTGGGAAAAAATGCACATTCCCTCAAGAAGGTTTTAGACTTACATATTTGTTCTCTTGTATTTATATTGTTTATCATCTTATTCTTTTTGACTGGATCCCCATTTGTCTAAAGTCAGTTTGTTGTTACAGGGATGTGATTGTTTGGGCTATATCAAATATTTTGATGCTCACTTCACAAATTTCACTGGTGGAGTTGAAACTATCGAAAATTGTGTATGTTTGCATGAAGAGGATCATGGGATTCTCTGGAAGCATCAAGACTGGAGAACTGGCTTAGCAGAAGTCCGGAGGTCCAGAAGACTTTCAGTTTCTTTTGTATGCACAGTGGCCAATTATGAGTACGCATTTTTTTGGCACTTTTATCAGGCAAGTAGGGTGTCATCTTTTCAAGAGATAAATATTCTGAAATCAATGACATTTTGAATTAATCTGGTTTCAGATATGCATAACTTCACCAATATCTAGTCTCTGAACATCCTTTAAATTATTGAGAGACTTTAAATCTATATGCCCCTGTAGTTACTTTATTTTGCTTAAAGATACTGTGAGCATTAAATGAATAGTTTTTGATTTCCTTTTCATGAAGTACTGGTATATTAGTGTTTTCTTTAATTTCTGCAATATTCTTGTTATATGGTATTTAACTCTGTTGAAAATGATGGCACATTGTTCCAGGATGGAAAGATTGAAGCTGAAGTCAAGCTGACTGGAATTCTCAGCTTAGGAGCCTTGATGCCTGGAGAAGTTCGAAAATATGGAACCATGATTGCACCAGGTCTATATGCTCCAGTTCATCAACACTTTTTCGTTGCTCGCATGGACATGTCTGTTGATTCTAGACCTGGTGAAGCTTTGAATCAGGTATCTTGAATTGAATTGCTAAATTTTACTTCTCTAAGTTATGCTATAATGTTGCTTCTATGTCTCTGTTACCAACTTTTCCACTTTATTTTGAACACTGAAATAACTGTGATGGCTATTTTAATTTTGCATATGAACATACTGTGCCCATGCCCAATAAGTATACAGATTGGTTAATGCGTCATAATTATTTCTGAGTGCACATTTTTGCTCTCTCAATATGGTCGGTAGGTTGTGGAGGTCAATATGAAAGTTGAAGAACCTGGTGAGAAAAATATTCACAATAATGCGTTCTATGCCGAAGAGACTTTGCTCAGGTCTGAATTGGAAGCAATGCGTGATTGCAATCCTTTGACTGCTCGACATTGGATTGTAAGTCTTCTCTGATCTTTACAGACAGTTTCTGACTAAAGACTTCTATAATTTAATACTGTCAAACTGTTGAATTCTTGTATACAGTGGTGAGAAAATGTTTTTTATGATCTTTAAAAAAAATTACAATTTCTGTATGGAAGTAAGCACATGTCAGAAACTATGTAGCACCTACACTTTGGATTAAGTGTATGACAGGTGTCCACGACACCATTACATGTGGTTACGTTCAACCCCTCTCAATTTCTTTAATTATTACATGTCATGTCTGATTTCCATGTTAATATCCGTGCTTCATAGATCAAGAATTCCAAATAAATGTCTTTCATACTCATCATTGAAATTTTTGCACTAGATTTTTTCTCCTGGAAGATGCTTACCATGGTTCGGTACCTTGTTTTGGACTTTGCTTTTAACATGGAAGTCTAGAGATTTATAAATTGTGTTATAACTTATAAACCATGGTTCTAACAGATTTTGACTCCTTGAGTTATGTCTTTGATAACAATCCTTTAGGTAAGGAACACAAGAACTGGCAATAGAACTGGACAATTGACAGGCTACAAGCTGGTACCAGGTTCAAACTGCTTACCATTGGCAGGTTCTGAGGCCAAGTTTTTAAGAAGAGCTGCTTTCTTGAAGCATAATGTTTGGGTAACAGCATATTCACGTGATGAAATGTTTCCTGGAGGAGAATTTCCTAATCAAAATCCACGAGTTGGCGAAGGACTAGCTACATGGATTAAGCAAAACCGGTCTTTGGAAGAAACTAATATAGTTCTATGGTCCTTACTCTCTCTCTCTCTCTCACACACACACACACACCAAAAAAAAAAATATATACGTGCTGAATAGCATGCTCAAGATTTTAATATCATGTTTTATAAAATTTGTAATGCAATTAGTAATCTTTTATCATCAAAAACAGTATATTAAATCCTGTATCTCCACAGGGAAATAGCTTATTTTGTGTTGTTTTAGTAATAGAAGTATAGAACCCTTAATAAGTTCCCCAAATTCCGTCTTCTTCTCCCCATTCACTTTATGTTCCCAAAAAATGTTTCTGCGTTTTGCCTTCTCCTGACTAACTGTGCTGTTTTCAGGTATGTATTTGGAATCACACATGTTCCTCGTCTAGAAGACTGGCCTGTTATGCCAGTAGAACACATTGGTTTTATGCTCATGGTAATTACTTGGTTTATTGTTTTCATGGATTTATTCTCAGAACTTTTGATTAATTTGCTGTTTGCTTATTCTTTTGAATTACTTGATATGGTGCTCTGTTGCTCATGCTTTTTAAAATGCTTGAGTGCGAAAAGCCAAGGAGCTTTGAACGGCACTAGAGTATCGAGAATTGTTGAGTTGTCTTTGTTGTTGAGGACAATGTTCAGTAGACCACATCTTTTACTTCAAACGACTACTGATCATAATATGATGAATTTTTTTCATCTGATTTTTTTATCTAAGTTTTTTTTTTTAGGTGATTGAGTTTTGTTATTTTTGTTCATTTTATGTACATCTATAGTTTTTTCAATTATCTGACATGTGAAGCTCCCTTCTTGTGTGCAGCCTCATGGATTCTTCAATTGTTCTCCTGCAGTAGATGTCCCACCTAATTCATGTGAAGTGGAATCTAAAGACAGTGATATCAAGGATAACGGTGCTTCAAAGCCAATTCAGGGCGGGATAGCGTCGAAGCTTTAGGCACTTGCTGAGACGGGAAACGCAAGTTCTATTTTGGCGTCCACTGAAACACCAAGTTGAGCAGATTGTATTTTTAATCTACAATAATAATAAAGCTATGGACTTAAATCTTGATTTTCTAGTTTATGATGGGGTGTTTGCTAGTAATATTCATTAGATTTGTCTTCGTACATGTGAAAGCTCTGCTTAGCCTAAAATAAGTGGTTCATTACATGCTGTGTTATCAAAGATTCAGAAATCACTAAATCTGGCGGTGTTATTGTGTGTGCCTGTTTTTTTTTGCCCTTTCATTTCATTATATATGTGGCTCAAATCTATAATTTTTGTGATAGCATTTGATAGACCGAGAGCATGATAGTGCAGAATATTGGTTTAAAGGAAACGAGTTTTAATTACTAGGAAGATTACTGAACTATCTGGAAAATTTTTAATAGGTCTTTGAACTAAAACAATTTTGTAATTTGTGATTGGATTTCTAAACTTCTAAATAATTTGTAATTAAGTCCCCAAATTAAGGTTTCTATTTGGTCTCTGAGCTTTTATTGATTTTTTTTATTAAGTTCCTCGTTAATTTTTTAAAATTATTTATTTTAATAAATTTTTTAAATTTAAATAATTTGTTTTTGGTTATCTAAATTCAGGTGATTAATCAGAGATTATTACATTAAAAAAAGTAGAGATTATTAAAAAGTTAATGGATGTCATTAAAATATGTTTTGTACATGGATTTAATTATAAAAAATTGACAAATTTAAGAATTTAATTATATATTTTTTAATTCGAGGAATCCATTTAAAATTCTCATAAAATTTAGGGACTCATTTTTGGTGTTAATCCTATGGTTCTCAGCAGAAAGTGACTCCAATTAATCCGGAGTTCGGCTGTACGGTAAATATAGTCTGATCAATAACTGTTTTACATAGGAATTGAACTCAAGTTCTCTTGAACGATTTATCTTTTGATAGAGCTTATTGATCACTTTAACTCAATCATTTGTTTGGACACTTCATTTATTCACCTTAACTCATTTTTTGAGAGAATAATAAAGGAATGAATACTCATGACAATCAATTTTTTTTATTTTGATATCAATAGTAATTGAATTGAAATTTATTTATCTTCTCAAAAAAAAAAAAATCTAATACAATTTTTGAATTTCTGGATTTTGTATTATGAAAAAAATAATTCCTCCATCCAAGCTGACAGACTATCATTTTTTTCATTTCTCTTCCTCATTCCCTTTTCACAACTTTTTCCTCCCCTTTCCTCCTAAACTTCCAAATAGATGTTAAACCATTGGAATGTCTAGATATCTTTTTCAACAAGTATATTCATTTTTTACATTGATCCATTTCATTATTTTTTTAATGTCCAAAGGTGTCAAATTGATTAGTAACACAAATAGATAAAAGTATAACATTGTTTAATATGGAGATTTGGAGTGAGCTCTTTTGGACCAGCATTACCTCCGGATGATTGACCACCAATTACTTTTGGGAACTATTTCATGTTTGTGGCTGACTAACAATGATAGGGTGTTCCAGAATTCTAGTATGATTGTTTAAGCTTCGATTGTGAAGATAAATACTTGGTCGGTACCAAGGCTTGTTGAGACATCAAAGTTTTTGCCATTGATAGTTGGGAAGTACAAAGAATACCCGTCTTTCGTTTGAACCGCTAAAAGGTATGACTCAGTACCAATTGATTTCTCAAATTTTCCTTCATTGAAATCAAGAGTCCTATAAGTTAACTCAGTTATACAAAATAAATACTGACTAAGATTATAAAAGTCACTGACCTTGGGTTGCATTTGTCTGGTCAGGGTTCACCACTTCAATTATTGACAAGTTGGGAAGGTTTCATCAATTGAGAAAGACAGTCCCTCTGTTGACTGACCTACTAATAAGCCGTAGTTAATACCATTTGAGTTCAATTAGTACTTAATTTGTTTGTGTAATTACCATGACAGAATTATGTGACACTATTAAATGGTTGAAGTTAGTTTTCGATTGGGGCTTCAAAAATACTAATATTGAATATGATTCGAAATTAATTTTATATGATGTGTGTCCGACACTAATTAAATGAGTATTTTATCAACTAAATATATATGTGTGTGTGCGCGCGTGCGTGCGTATTGAAAAAGATATTTAATATAGACATTATTTACCAATTGTTAGAGATCATAAAATAACAAAATAATATTGAAATTATAGAAATATAAATTAATTTTTTACTTTTACAAACTTTGATTACACACTACTTTTCTTAATATATATTTAGAACAACCGACATCAAATTAGATTGATAGGAATTTGAAGGCAAAAAGAATTTAAGCATGGTTCAAATAACTAGCATTGAAATCGAACTTGCAACATGAATTATGACTCCTCATTTACATACCACTTGAGCTTCGAGTGAACATGTTTACAAAATTTGATGTACGAAAATATTTTCAAAGACAAAAATATGAAGCCTAATACGGGGAGTACAATATTTGGGGGCCTAAAGTTCTTGCTTTAGTGGCAGCCCCCTTGACCGACCTTGTACCTCATAGATAATAAATTTGGTGTCCGTCCCTGTACCCCTGGACATTAAGCGCTCATACCGTGCTTATTACCCGCATTCTAAAACAAAAAGACAATAAATAAGAAAAAAATATATCACAAGGTAATTAAAATACAATCTAAAATATTTTAAATCAACATATAAATATTACTCATTGTAGTATGCAGCCAATAAAAAAGTCTAAAGTGTAAAAATAAATGTATGTTACAATAAATATCAAAGATTAAAACCTACTTGGATTGATTTGGTGGTTTTGATTTAAGATCTTAGAGTGCGCTTCTCTCCAAAGTCTTAGGTTCGATTCCTCCGAGTACTCATCCCATACATCGTTGGTATTTTTTGTGGATCCACCGAACTTGGGTCAATTACCATTTACCATCCTAGGTGTGAAAAACACATGGCAAGAGATGTCGACAAGGTACATTATTTTTTATGAGAATATATTATTGAGACATTAAGGAATGTTTTATGTACTTTAAAGCTTGGTTGTTTTCTCCTTCAAAAGAAAAGCTTGGTCGTTTTATCTTCTTTCTTAGCCCTCATAATCATATATCATAAATAGAAACGGCAAAACAAACGCAAAAAGTAGTCTGCTTCCTTTGAGTTGTTTAAGAATTATAAGGTCATATAATCACTTTTAAGCTAAAAAAAGCTGTTTTCATTCTGTAATCAACGAGTCACTAAATGTCAAACACAAACGTTTACAAAGTTATTTTGCAATAATTCTAAATCCTAAAGGGAATATATTTTCCTCAATTGCACCCTATATTATCATTGTTAATTACCTTTCTGACTTAGGCTTGTAATTATGTACATGTTTAAGAGGTTTTAATTTGGCCTAATGCTTCATTATTCCCAATGACGGTGAGAATCTATCTTTAACACATTTCATCATTGTCTTTCATTTCTATCATGTCCCTAAGGGAGGGTCCATATATTTACTCTAGAAGCAAATGCTCTAAGGTTAATTCAACGCCTCACTTTAACATTTTATTCAACTATAATCACCACGCATGATTGTTGTCTACCCAATTTCGTTTTTTTAGATTCTTTGATTTGGTGTCAATTGCAAAACAAATCAACTTAGCCATCATTTATGCGATAAACATAATATGAAAGAATAAAAGAGGGAAAAATCTCATTATTGATTCAATGTGTACATGGTGTATTTATACAAAACTCTACGTAAACAGAAATGATAAAAGTCCTAAATGCCCTCTAACTGTCTTGCTTGTTCTGCAAGCTATCACTAATGTTAAGCTTATTTTCCTTTTCTTCTTCTTGTTCTTCATGGTGTAATAAAACATTTAAACAAACTGATATGAAAAAGCGTAAAATAGAACAATACATACATTTCTTGATTAAAGTATGGCTAAATACTTCTTTCTCTTTTGACAAGAAATACGTATTCTTTTGATACCCTTTTTGTTTAATTATTGCAAAGAATGTTACGATTGGTATTGTTTAATTATCAAGAAATACGTAGTAGGAGGCCGTACGTAACACCATTATATCGCGGCATTGACAAAGCTTGAACATTGAGGTGGTGGACATAAATTCAAAATAATAATTATCTTTATCCTTCAGTTGGCCGCCAATGCCATGGGGGGCAAGGGAAAAGGACCTTCACTTACCAAAATAACAATGATTTCCTTTTAAAGTACTTGTATCTTGTTCTTTTATTGTCCTAGCTAGATATTGTTAGATTAGAGTAGAACTTCTCATAAAAGGATCCTATCATATATTCTTGCTTGTTACAAAAAAAAAAAAAAAAAGTATTAAAAGAAATGCAAGAATGCCTACACATCTATTTTTAATTCAGTATTTATTTTACTTTCATTGTATAAAAGTAGTTCAATATTTTTTAAAAGGCCAAAAAGAGATATATATTAATCACCAAAAACAAGTTGATTCAACACAAGAAGTACCGAAAACAACTTGATAAGAAACCAAGTTATAATACAATGAGCAAAGAGACGAAAGTAAAACAAGGAAAGGAAAGGAAGCAAGCTAAGAATCAACAGTTAGATAAGAAATAGGATTAAGTCTCCAAAATTGGTAATCAAAATTAAAGGTGACGTATTTCGACTTCAACCACCAAAAAGACTGGAGCTCCACCCTTTCACATAACGCCTGGAAGTTCTCCTCTTTTCTCTAAAAAATTAATCTATTACGCTCCTTTCAAATTACCCAAACAACGGAAAGCCAAATAATGTTATGAGAGAACCGAACTCTATTGAAAATCCCCCTAGACCACCAAACCAAGTGAGCTGATGGAGAAACCTGCCATGATAACTACAATTTGCAACACAACCCTGGTCATTGTTAGCTAAAACCCGCTTCTGAACTAAATTATCCTTTGTTGGAACCTGATGGAGAAATAGTCACCAAGCAAAAATAGACACTTGAGAGGAACAACCTTTAACCACAAGAACTTAATATTATTCTCATGATTGTTATCTTCCACCGATGTCAAATAATAATAAGCAGAGCTAATAGTATAACAATGAGAAACATGTAAACTCCAAACCCATATATCCCATTGCCTTCTGCAAAATAACTGATGATATACACGCGACACGCTCCCCTAACAACTCCTCCTCCCAAACAAAAAGCCTCATACGCCACTTCCATGTCTCACCATTCACACCCTAACCCAAAGAAAACATATATGTTATTGTTGCCAATTTGTTTTTCGCTAACTCAATCAACTGATTACTTGTAACTTTCAGAGATGTCCCTTCAATCCACATGTTTATCCAAAATAATGTAGAAGTACCATCACCAACCTCACGACTAGTATCATTAATCAACCACCCTTCCTCTACCTGACCAACATCGTCTCTAACATTATTGATAGTCTGCCACCACACACAACCACCTCCTCCACCATAACACAACTGCCCCCTCCTCATCATAACGAGCATTTAAAACCCTATACCATAAACTCCAACGCTCCTCTAAAATCCTCCAAAATCATTTACCCAGTAAAACAAGATTAAACTCCTTCAACCTTCTAACCCTCAAAAATACCACTAATATTTTCTCTTCCCTTTTTTCAAGTTTGCTTCGTTAAGTAGTATACGTTTATTTCTATACCAACAATCAATATGATGCCCGAACATCTCAGTTACCAAAGGTTTGAATCCTCTCCCACAAGCCTCTCTATCCAATAACAAAAAGGTGAGAGAAAATTGCATAAAAAAATAGAGGAGATAACTTCGAGAAAGAGAGTAATTAAAGGAGTGTAAGATAAAAATAATATGTTGTAGAGAATCAAAATCACAATTTTCATGCAACGGATGCTCGTTGGCATATACACATAGTTTGGGGATTTTTTTATTTTTTATTTTAATTTGAAGAAGAAGTTAAACTAAGTTTCTCAAATTGACACCAGAGAAAATCGAACCTGAGACCTTGAGGAGGAGTCAATACCACTAGACCAACCCAAGTGGGTTTAATTTTGAGAAATGTTGAAAGTGTCTCATAGGACACTTGTTAAGTAAATACAATTTAAAAATTTGTTTTGAAAAATAGTGTATTCAATTTAAATCGACTTTTTAAAAGTTTAAAAATTTTAATTTTTAAATTAAAGTTTATATTTTTGTTTTCTTAACTAATGCACTTAAAAATTAGTAGAACACTTGTTAACACAAGTTTTATGTTTGAGTACATACAATTTGCTTGTAAAGGTTACCGTTTTGCTTTCATCAACAAGAAACATAGAAAAAAAAGGTCACATACTCCGTGATTGAGGTCATAGCAACGGTTTAAACTTTAATCATGGTAAATCATGAACCTATTTTTAACACTAAATAATTTTGTTGAGAACTCAAATTGATGATTTTGACTATAGATCACTGCCTTCCCCAACTAGAATCTGGTTTGATTTAATCATTGTGTCTTGGCGGCAGAACCTTTGGGTAATTTGTGGAAAAAAAACGTGTGAGTGTGAACATGTATATGCAGTTGTGGTTTAAGCATCTCCTTTTCATGTCAATATATCTCACATTTCTTTTTAGTAAATGTAAAGTTAATTCATTTCATTCAAAGTTGGAATATCTCACATTTATTTTGAAGAAGAAATATCTCACATTACTTAGCAGCCGCAAAGATTTCATACTTGAACTTAATTTTCTTTTCATACATTATGCGGATTAACAGCTACAGCTACTATCTGGTGGTGATACTTTAATGAATAAAAATGAGTTAATTACATGGTCAAACTATTTTTTTTAATAAGTTACATGGTCAAAATATTAATTCGTTTATAATGCATGCCAATGCTTTTTATTTTTTTATTTTTTTATATTTTTTATTTTTTTATAAGTATCCACTGTCAAATATAAACTATGCACCCTATCAAATAAAATGTGTATTGTCCCTAAAATAATTATAACTTTTCGTTTAATTTATTAAAGTTTGATTCATCAGTAGAATCATTAGTAAGCAAAAAAAAAAAAAAGAATAATTTTTTGCTTGGTGTTACGGAGATTTTGATATCTCTATGCTGGTGCACATGTATCAATTTGCCGCTAACATAAATAATGTTTAGATTTTGTCAAAAATAAATAAAAGTTTAGATCGATGCTTTGGCTTAACCTTCTTCGATCAAACCCACCCTTGATTCTTGATCTTCAAGAATAGGCTTCAAACCTTCAGCTTGAGTCTCATTTGCAAAAACAATGTTATGAACTACATAATCTATTAGTCTCCTTTGAACCCTTAAGTCACTCAACATCTGAGTCTTCTTTAATTCAAGTAATATTTCTGGCTCACCTCAAAATTATAATATATATATATATATATATATATATATATATATATATATATATATACGTGTTCAATCAATCAAGATGCATGTAAAGTCTGATTATGAATTATTCAATTATTAGAGATCAAACTCGGCTACTTATCAAGGTCATCTCTTTAAATAAAGAGAAAATTTACCATATATACATTATACACACACAAATTACATAACCATTTTTGGTGGTGTTCATAAAATTGATAGAAAGTACCATTTGAATGGTGAATCAATTAAAGATTCCACTTTGAATGTTCGTCATCTTCCCATTAAACAAGATGCCATTATGCTCCAACCAAATACACCACATTGTTGTTAGTCAATAAGACGTTATATGCAACAAACACAAATATAAATAGATAATGTTAAGCTCCATGCAAGCTATAAATAAATAAAATAATGTTAAGTACGAAATTATATATAGTGCTGACGACTGTATATGTTGTTATTTTAGAGAGTTTCTTTAACATGAACCTTCCAAAAAAGTTTAAAGATGCCCTTACAAATTTTAGTAAAATAGTGAAATTTTATAATGGAAAATGTTATTTCTCTAGAAAAATAGCATCAAGAATTTTTTAAGAAATTTTAATTGCATGATTTATTTGTTCACTTCCTATTTTTCAGCCACACTTCCTCAAATTGTGGTAAATAGTGCATTGTGATTGGCTGCTCTTTATTCTTGAAGAATTCTTATGTTATTTTTCTAGAGATATAGCATTGCTCTTTTATAATAAATATAAAAAATGAAAGATATATATATATATATATATATATATATATATATATATATATTACATAAAATTCACTAAAAAGTATAATAAATATGTCTACATTTGGACTATTTTTTGGAGGGACATATACTAAATGCATCATATTAATATTATTTGGACACCTGTTTTTGAACCCGTACGTACATGATCATAGAGAAGACCTACCCCTATAGTATATCTCTCTCTTCAATAATGCAGATTTTGAGCAGCCAATTTTAACCTTTTGGAGGGATTTTATTCATAAAAATACATGGTGGTAGCATGGAGCCCGCAAGCAGAATCATAAATAATGAAATGCCAGCAAATTAACACTATATGGATTGGAGAAGATAATCTTCTTATTCTAACCTCTGCCAGCTTCTTCACAAATATCTCTAGCTACCAAATTAAGCCCACCATTCATTTCATTTCATATACATATATTTTATATTTCTGTTCGTGCGTTGAGTGTGATTGTATGTATGTATTCACAAACGCACCGACGTATACATGCAATGTAGGACAATATATATATATATAACAAATGGATCATTGAAAAATTAATAAATAATGGTATATTCTCCAATGTAAAGGGATATTAATATTAACTTCTTTCTCCTTACTTTTTTTCATCATTCACAAAACTTAATTACCACAATAATATTCACTAGATGTTTTTATATATATGTGGATTGGATCATGCATGTAGTATGTTACAGTTTAATACAAAGAGTTTATATAATATATATATTTGTACTAGTAAATAATAATTAATTAAGTAATTAGGCATGTGGAAAAATAAGGATCATAAAAAATTAACTTCATTCTTAATAATATGCAATAGTCCTCATGAAAACAAAACACATCAATATAGGAGAAAATAATCATATGGTGAGGGAAAGAGGGGAATCATCATAATATTCTCTAATCTTTTGCTAGAAATTTCCTATGCTATCAACATCTTACTATATATTTTTCCTACTTTGTTTCACCAACAAGGGAAAAAGTTGAACAAAAAAACAGTTCATAAATGGTGAAATACATCAAAATTAGCTTCAATATTACTTAGATCTTCTGACAGTGACGTTAAAGGATATGTACTGAAATCTATTGAATTATTATGACTCAGCAACTGTCCTTCTTGCCATGAACTTGTCTTGTTGATGAATTCTTCACCTTCCCATGAGATTAATCCACCTGCATTTTCATTAATCATGTTGCTAATTTGATAATAATCACTCATGGTTGAAGTACTATTGCTTGAACTTTCATTCACCAAAGGAGAACTAAATTTTGAAACTGAGTTGTTGATGTTGTCTGAAAATTCTGAACTATTTAGACAAGGCATTGAAGAGAAGAAATAGCTTGAATTGTTTCCAAACTGATTCTGTTCAAATTGTAATAGACTTGGCTGATAATAATTTATCAAACTTGAATTGTAGTATAATGGATCAAAATCCAATGTTGGATTATTCATAAGAAATATTCTTGAAGCTTCTGTTAAAGCTAATCCACCAATATTATAGTGATTAATCAAATCACTCATTAGAAGGGATTCTGAGTAGTCATGTGAGGATTCTAGCATTGTGTGTGTAGCTAGAATTCTTTGAGGTTGAGAGTGAGACAGTGGCATTATCATTGATGGTTTTTCCTTCTCTTCCTTTATAAGAGATTCAATATTATTGATGAAGGGTTTATGTGTAGCTGGATCAATCCCTTGTTTCATTAGTTTCTTCTTCAAACTTGAATTCCAAAAGTTTTTAATCTCATTATCCGTTCTACCTGGTAATTGTGCTGCAATTTGAGCCCACCTGAAACATTTGAAATTATTAATCATTTTTTAAGCATTATGACTTAATATATATATAACCATAACATACTTGAAAATTTAACGACTTCATATATTCTTCAATGTACATAATATATGTTACCTATTTCCAAGTGCTTCATGAAGATTGATAATAAGATCTTCCTCTTGTTTTGAGAACATTCCTCTCTTCAAATCAGGTCTCAGATAGTTGATCCATCTCAATCTACAACTCTTTCCACATCTTTGCAACCCTGCAATTCATACAAAAGTGAGTTGTAAAGGAAAAAAGATAAAGATTTTTTTCTTTTATATGTTGATAACTTGATATGTAAGTATATATTAATATTACCAGCTAGTTTAGGAACTGAACTCCAACATCCGACACCAAACATGGTTATGTAATTGAAAAGCTTCTCATCTTCTTCAGGGGACCATAAACCTTTTCTTAGTTTTTGCTTTAAAGAACAAAAATGGCGACCCATGTTTGTGAGGACAATAGAAAAAAGGACACAAAGGACACTATTTCTTAATTATGGAGAAAGGCTCTGAATAATGAAGTGGTCACTGGCTATATATATAGTGAAATTACCCTTGTGGTTTTGTCATTGAAACTCTTAATTATGAGTTGAAAATATACTAAAGAATAAAGATTGTGTAAAAAACAGAACAACAATAATAGGTTCAATAATAGGTTGACACCCTTAATATGTATACTCATTTGTACTATTATGGAAAATTTAAGTTAATCAAATATATAGTTTCTGTGACCATATTTTTTAAGTTGCGTGACTACTATTTTTTTCGAATTTATTTGGTTAACTAAATGGAAAAATAATGGTTACATGTATTTTAGTTGCGTGACCACATTTTTCCGGGTTTTAAATAGTGTCCTTGCAACTGAAAAAATGTGTCACACAGATCATATAGTTAACTGAAATTTTCTATAATGGTATAAAGGAGTGTCAACCAATCTTTATTAAAAAAAACCATCATTAACAGACCAAAAAGTAACCATCAATCTAGTATCTAATTGTTATAGTAAAGTTACGAGAGGAGAATCCTGTGGAATGTAAAAGCAATCAAGTGGGATTTACGCCAAATCCGGTGATGCTTGAATGGATTGGTTTTTAAGAGATCCTTGTTTCCCTTTCTATAAAAAGAAATTAGAAAATGTAATCCATCAACAAAAAGTGAATAGAAAAAAAAAAAACAATGTAAAGCAGTGTAAGAGTTTAAACGTGCCATGATTTATAGAAAAGTTGTGTTATTTGAACAATTATTTTTATGATAACTTATAAGACAACCATAAATTTACAAAGAAAATAAGATATTTATACAAAAATCAAAGCAGTAAAGAGAGAAAGTAAAAATATAATATGAGTATAAAAAAGAAAGTTATCACAAAAGTTGTCAAAAAATAGTTGTACAAATATATTTCTCTTTAAAGAAAGGGCAATGATATTTGAACAACTATTTATTAACAACTTTCATGACAATCACATTTTTCTCTCTTTTCATTGGTCAAAAACAATGGAGGGAGAAAAAGGAAGAGAGAAAAATATAATGTGAGTATGAGAAATAAAGTTATCTAAAAGTTGTTAAAAAATGGTTGTACAAATATCATTTATCTTATAGAAATGCACTTATTATTTAGGACATGATTTTTTTTTTGGAAGAAAGCTATTTCAACCAAACTAAGGATAACTGATTCATTCTCAAGTATATAGTTCAAGGATCTTTAAGATCAAAAAGCTCGGCAGAACTGGACATATGTGAGTCTTGAAGGTCTCGGTCTAAGTTAAAGTTGTGGAATTGAACAATGAAGCATCAAACACACACTTATTGTTGGCAGTGTCATTAACACACACTTATGCTTTAGAACCAATGGCTAAGATATGAGATACATCATAAGATAGACTATTATATTTTATTTCAAATTAGTTTTTGATAAGCATACATGATATATGATAAGTTAATTGTTTACGGACCCTCTAAATATTTTCTCTCAATAATTTTTAAGTCTGCTCACATGTACCTTCATAATTTTGAATGAGTTTTTGCAGGCATCTTTATAATATCATAATAATCTATCCCAAAGAAAAATATAGATTGTTTTTAACAAAGATGAATTATATATGAATGTTTAAGTGTCAAATACATAAAAAATTCATATTTAATTCATCATTTGTTAAAATATATTAAACTTTTGAAAGAGAGATTTCTACAACGTATTAAACATGAGTGGAAAAAAAAGTCAACTTTAAAGAATGCACATAATTTGATTTAAAAATAAGGACCAAAAACACTAACTAAAAATATTTGAAAAATCATTGTTTGAATAATTTTTTTAGGGAAAGAAAAAACAAAATTTGATATGTTTATAGAGATTTTTTTTTGAAGGAATATGTTTATAGAGATTAAAACTTATTTAAGACAATTCAAAAGAATGGACAAATTTAATTAAAATTTTGCAATTTTGTAAATCATTTTAAAATAATGATACTATATGAAATAAATTGATATAATTTGCAATTTCAATAATAAAGGTGTTAGTCAAAGAAATAGTAAATCATCGATTTAGTCTTTATTCAAGGAATAGATCATCAATTAATTTTATAAAAAGCATTCCTTCCATATTTAGTCTCTAAAATATATAAATATAATTAATTTTCTCTATAATATAAAAAAGCTGTTAATTTAATGTTAGAGACTAATTTTGACTGCATTTATGTATTTTAAAGACTACTTAATTATTATATTTTATATATTTTAGAGACTAAATTGAAAGTATAATCACATATCAAATCAGTTAGTACGTGCCCGATGTGGTTTAAGACATATCACAACGGTTCATTGCCTGATGTAAAAAGTGAATGACGTACAACCTCACCTTTAGTTACATCGGTTGATACCCAATGTGAAATGTCATTTCTTTAGTAGTGATAGTGTTGAATAAGGATCCATTTGACCAGGTTTATAGGGACATGCTGGAAAAACTGACATAGAGAAAATAGAAAAAAAAAACACAATCACAAAACACGAACACAAGAATATAATGCGGAATTCCAAATTGAAGAAAAAACCATGATTGTTATCTAATGATAACTAGAGAATAATACCATATGAAAGTTATTACAACACATACACTACTATCAAACATCCATCGCTCTAGTACATCAACACTCTCCAAAGCAAATACCTATACCTAAATCTTAAAACATTCTATATTATAAGAGAAAAGAAACAAAGTCAGATACAAGTTTAAAGTTTTTTTGCGGCCAAATACCATTTACGGTCCTTTAATTTACATGATTAAAACAAGTTAATCTTTAAGTTTTTTTAGCTACAACTTGGTCCTTCTAGTCATAAAATATATGTACCATTATCCTAATTTCATACCAAAAAGTGTTTATGTGGATGTTTAATGGTAAGTTGATTTGTACAAACTCATTGCTATTATAAAATTAAGGTTAAATTATATTTTTGGTCCCTTAACTATTTAAGTAGTATCGTTTTGGTCCCTTAATTAAAATTCGATTTATTTTGGTCCATTAACTTCTCTCCGTTACACATTTTGGTC
The DNA here is from genome assembly GCF_003473485.1 of Medicago truncatula. Lineage (NCBI taxonomy): Eukaryota > Viridiplantae > Streptophyta > Magnoliopsida > Fabales > Fabaceae > Medicago > Medicago truncatula. The sequence continues at coordinate 38,120,410 of NC_053044.1, forward strand.
CTTTCCGTTAGTTTTAATTCAAAAACGTTAAGTTTTCTTCATTTTCTTCTGGAATTTTTCTGGGATTCTTGTTGTTGAAGGTTGACTATCTCATTCTAAAATCACTCGATTTTGATTGGTCTTTCAGAATTTTGAATTTAAAAATGATAATATGTCATAACTAAAATGATGTTTTATGGCGTTTTTTCAATAATTTCATGATTGTTGATCATTAATCCACATCATCAGATTGTATGACACACCTTTTATATTTACCACATCACCATTTTTGAGTAAAAATTTACGCGAAATGAACCAAAACTGGGCAATAAATTTCATCGTAAATTGTGTAATTAATAGATAGCTTATTTGCAAAATAAATATAGTTTTATTGAGATTAATTGCTATGCACCGACATGATGTATTTTCTTTTTTTACGTTGCGTGACCTAGACGTTATGTATCGAAATTTTAGGTTGTGTGACCTAGACTATCTTATCAAAAATATCTTATCAAAGAGAAATGCTAAGGACAAACTCTCAAACACACTCTTTCAACACACTCCAATAATAGGAAGCCACCTCACCCAATTTTTAATACATTTCAATTTCATATTAGGTTGTCGGTTAATTAAACAAAGGATGGGGATGATGTGTCAACATGTTATTGGAGTGTGTTGAAAGAGTGTGTTTGAGAGTTTGTCCTTAGCATTTCTTACATTGCGGGAACGTTTTAGGTTGTAAACTAAATCTTTTTTGTTTATTTTTCCTCGATATATAAATAAGTTAAACTTTTAGTTGAGAGCGTATGTACGGTCACAACTCACAAAGAAAACATTATTAACAAACGGCGGGAGTGAGAAGAATTTGTGATGGGTAGCGGCGAGTTGGCAGTAGCTGAGAGCGGTGGTGCATCTCTTCCTTCAGTCGGCGCTGATGCAATGAAGCGTCGCGTAACCTACTTCTACGAACCAAGCATCGGTGATTATTACTACGGTCAAGGTCACCCAATGAAACCCCATCGTATCCGCATGGCACACAATCTCATCGTCCACTACTCTCTCCACCGTCGTATGCAAATCAACCTTCCTTTCGCCGCTGCGCCGGAAGATATCTGTCGTTTTCACTCTGATGATTACGTCGAGTTTCTCTCTTCAGTTTCGCCGGAGATCGTTAAGGATAATTCGCATCCTCATAATCGGCTGTTGAAGAGGTTTAATGTTGGTGATGATTGTCCAGTTTTCGATGGACTTTTTCCGTTCTGTCAAGCTTCTGCTGGTGGATCTATTGGTTGTGCTGCTAGGCTCAACCGTGGTGATGCTGATATTGCTATTAATTGGGCTGGTGGATTGCATCATGCTAAGAAAGCTGAAGCTTCTGGATTTTGCTATGTTAATGACATTGTTCTTGGGATTCTCGAGCTTCTCAAAGCTCATAGGGTATTATTTTTTATTTTTTCTGTTTATACCTTGTTAAATGTTTTTTTTTTTGTTTTTTTTGTGATTGTGTTATTTATTTAAGTATGAAAATTATGCTTGTGTGTGTTTTACTCATTCATGGTCTGTGTTTGTGACCTAGATTTGCACTTAAAGACATATGACACAGCGTGAGTCGTGTGACTATATAATTGTGAGTGGGTTAGTCCCTTTGATTGTGAATATATCAAAATATTTGATATATAAGAGATGTGGTTTATATCTAGGGTTTGTTTGAATTGATTTAATCTAAATTTTTTATGTCTGTAAATTTTGTGGACTGTTTGAGAGAAGTTATGAAATTAGGTTATGGTGTTATTGGTTTTTAGCTTATTTTCATTTGTTTTCTAAGATAGTTTATGACAATCTTGGACATGACGGCACGACATGATTATAAAATTGTGACTCATATCTAGTGCCAGTTTTGTATACCTAAGGTTTGTTTGGATTGACTTATTTGATGTTATTTATTGATATATGTTTAGTAAAATTGTTTGTTTGGGAGAACCTATGGAAATAGCTTATAACATTGTTCATAAGCCCTTTTCATAAATTCTCCAGGATATATAGCTTTTGAAAACATCTTATGTGAAAACAATTTGACTTTAATTTTATCTTTTTCTATAGAAATTGCTTATATATAAGCGATTATCATGATAAGTGTCTGCGATATAAGTTGGAATGTGAGACTTCTCCAACATGCATGTTTTCAAACGACACCAACGATCTTCACGTTGGTTGAAAATAACACATTTGCTTTCATTATCGTCACCAACAATCATAGTTTAGAAGAACTATCATACTCGATCATAAAGAGTATATTCACTTAAAGTTAAACCGCTCAGATTTTTCAAAATAGTTATCATACTCCAAAATAAAAAGTATACGTCATTTGAAGTTAAATCACGCTATGAATTTTCACATGTTGAAAAGTCAAGCTAAAAACTTATAGTGCAACTTTCATGTTGGCGGGAGACATAATCACACAACACACTAACATCAATGTCAGTCAATGTTTGTGTACTCATCAAAACCTCGTGCAATCTAGAAGGTATCAACACATCCTTGACTTAAAATTCCTCAAGTCAAAATTGATTCTTAAATCAATTTTAGGGGTGTTCAAAACTGAGTCAACCCAATAAAAAACCTTAAATCGAACCAACCCAATAAAAAACCTTAAACCGAACCAATCCAAACTAAAAACCGTATTTAATTTGGATGTATTCAGACCATTTTTTTTACTCAACACCGCACAGTTCAGTTTGCGGTTTTATTTTACCAATCGACTCAAACCAAAACAAATCACAACACAAGAGAAACACTAATTAAACTTTTGTCACACAGTCTAGTACTCAGTGAAATTCAATTGAAATTTTTATAAATAAAATGTTTTTTCAATTATTTTTTTTGACTAAGACATGTTTTTTCTCTTGTTAAATTTCTACTACGTTTTTTTATTTTATTTTATTTCAACAATGTATTTATGTACTTTAATTTAATTCTTTTTATTTGATACAAATGATGGTCAAATGCCCAAGAGAAAACCAAACAACTAGCTGGACATGCCTAGGCGAACAAGCCCCAAAAATATCATAAAAAAGAAACCTTTGAAGATCGCTAGGTGTATACTCCAATCTAGTAACAACAAAAGAGTCTAAATTAACAAAAGCTAAAGGTCGTCAGCCAATCAGCATAATGGTTTTCCTCCCTCCAAGTGTGACTAAAATGGACACGCCAATCAAAAGCCAATATGTTGCAAATACACCGCACTAACGTTGGAATGACTCTACTAAACTTACAATTACCGGTAACCATGTTAATAAGAGTTTTAGAGTCACTTTCCGTAATAAATTGAAGAATACGTTCTCGCTAGGCCATAGCCAAACCAAGATACATGGCCTATAATTCAGCATGAAGTGTGTCACACACTCTAATCTTCCTAATGTAACCTTTTAACCATATTCCATTAGAGTGGCAAAAAAGGCCACGACAACGTGAATTCTCTCCACCTCCTTTGCAAGCATCGCCACTGTTGAGTTTTATCCGACCTTCAAGGGATTTATCCCATATTATATGAATTGTCTCTTTTATTTGAAGATTGCAATAAGGTGGATGGGTTGAGCAAATATCTATCTCTCCTATAAAGTTTTGAATCACCATGACAAGGTTGTTTGACTGGTGAAAATTGTTTTCAAAGACAACATTGTTTCTCCACGTCCATAAGAACTATCAAGTTATCATGAAAATGGTCTTCTAGCTCTTATTAAAAATTTGGTCCCTGCAATAAAAAGTAAATAAATCAATTATAAAATTAAATGGATCAAGAAAGAGCCATATTTGAGTTGCATAGACACAATTTTGGTGCACATGAATGTTAGTTTCATCTTCCTCTTCCACATCTAGTACAAAGTGGAGATATGCCCATCCCCCACTTGCTTCTATAAAGATGGTAAAGATGCACTCTTGGGACGTGAGAGCCAGATGAAAGTTTGGATATGATGAGATCCTTTCCAGTCCTACATAGATTTCCATTCTCCTTCCAATACATGAACATCTCCACGTTGAACCTATAAGCACTTTAAATGGTAAACCAATGAGTATCAGTGGCTTCCAATCCCGTAACATCAGAGTCATCTGCATCTATTGGGGTTGGTAAAGGAACCACTTGATTCACAATATTTTTTTTACACTAAAAATCAACAATATTATTGAGAAACAATAAAACTCATATCTTTTTGGATATGTGTTATTATACAAATAGGAAAGTATTGGGTCCAATCTTTATTGGGTTCAGACCCGACCCATCTAGCTATATGTTGCGCTGTCTGATTACTAGATCTCCTTATCCATCTAACACTGATCATGTTCATCTTCTTTAACTCTGCATGACTTTCTTTCATCATTTCCCCCCAATATTTCCTGCAGAAATTTCCGGTGTTTAAATTTGAGACAACCATCTGGTTGTCCTATTCAATCACAACCCTACTTAGATTCATCCTTTTTATAAGCTTAACGGCTTCAAAAACTCCATGAGCCTCTGCATCAGTTGCATCTTCCGTAGACATGATCTCCCTAGTCTCTACCACAACGGAGTCCCCGTCCTTGCGACAGAGGATAAGACCTAAACCCCAATGGCCATCACCCAAATAGTGAGCATCCACATTGAGCTTTAGGTCACCCTTCGCCGGAGGAGTCCAACCAGTGTTACGGCAGTTCATCCCAGAGGATTGATGGTCTTTGAATGTTGATGAAGCCTATTCACGAGGTTGTAGTTCGAGATTGCGGTTTGAGCTTTGCGACAAACTTCCATAGCAGGTATGTCCATTCCTTTGAAGATTAAAAGATTTATGGCTTCCCATATGTGATAGATAATCGCTGTTATATGTGTTATGAGTTCAATTTATGTGTTGTGAAGCATGTAATCTAGCCAATTTAGAAAAGTATTGGTATCTGTGTTTTCAAAATTGATAGTTAGATCAGAGTAGAACCACACCCGTTTAACCCAATCGCACTTCATAAAAAGATGGTCTAAGCTTTCAGTAGCCTGGTTGCAACGAGGGCAAACTGGGTCAAGGGTGATGTTATGCTTGAACAAGTTTGCTTTGGTATGGATGCCTCTATGGTTGGTAACTTATCATGCAAAAAACTTAGGTTCCAATCTCCCTCTTGATTCAAAACATCTTGCACATTAAGGGCAATATCAATGAAATTATGGAAAACTAATGGGAGCTCGCTCCTGTTAGGAAGCCACTTATCCAGTCAAAAATTTGTATGTCTTCCATCCCCTAGTTGTCTAAAAACATTGTGTTGGAAATCGTTTTGAACTCCTACTAAAGCTTTCAACAAGGGGGAATCCAAAGGCTGAAAGTTGCAAGAAACCATAAGATCATTATTTCTATCATACTTGCCGATAAGAACTTTGCGCCATAATTCTTAGGTTGGCAATCCATATCCCAGTTCATCAAATGAACTTTACGACCCTAATCATATTTTGAATTCTACTTGCATTTTTGCTTATAAGTTAATGTTAGATATATTTTAAATCATAGAAACTCAATAAAAACTTTTAGAGAATGATAAAATATTAGTCTTTTGCATTTCTTATCGAATAGGTTACTTTTTGGTCCATGTTTTTAATCTAGTCCACGTTGATGGAACATTGTCGGATGAAAGTGTAGTGTTGGATCAAATTTGAAACATTGTTGAGGATAAGTCGTTTTTAACTTAATGTTGGAAACAAAAAGATTGTTTTGTCTTGTAAAAAACCGAATCAACCAAAATCACATTGGTTTGGTTTTAATTTTGAAAGTCAACTAAACCAACCCACATACTTTTTTTATCTTGCGTTTTTCAAATGACTATTAGTCTTAAAACTGAACCAAACCACACTGCGAACATCCTAATCAATTTCCTCTAGCCTAAACATTTTACATCAAACGTAGATCAGAAACCTTTCTTCTCCCTCTCGGTTCTTAATAACCTTTTCTTCGCTTATATGCACACAGCTAAAAGTTTAAATTTATATATAAGATGATGCTATAATCTAAAACGTCTACGTCACATAAAATAGATATTTGAGAAGATATTTTCGATGTAAAATTATAGTCTAAAACGTCTATGTCACACAACGTAGATAAATATCTTCTTTAACATCTACGTAGACGTTTTAGATTATAATTTTACATCGAAAATATCTTCTCAATTATCTACATTGTGTGACGTATACCTTTTAGATTATAGTCTAATTTTATATATAAATTTAAACCTTTAGCTGTGTGCGTTAGGGTTGGGAATAGGCTAGGCCAGGCCAGGCCAGGTCAGGCTTTGATAGGCCTGAGCCTGGCCTACGAAAAAATTTGCAGGCCTGAGCCTGGCCTATGGCCTTTCATAGGCCTATTTTTTTGGTCTGGCCTGGCCTGAAAGCCTATTTACAGGCCTACTTACTATTAAAGTCATCAAACATTCCATTTTATCTACTTTTAAATAGGCTTAATAGGCCTCAAAGCCTATTTCAGTGTAAGACTTGTCTATCACTATAAGGCCTTAAAAACTTATTTCACTATAAAGTTTTAAAGCCTATTTAAAAAGTCACTATGAAGCCTAATATGCATAAACAGGCTGACCTATTAGGCTTCATAGACTTTTTTGATAGCTTAAGCCTGACCTATTTACTTAAATAGACTTTTTAAAAAGTCTAAGCCTAACCTTTTTAATAAACAGACAGACTTAAACTGGCCAGACAATAGGTCCTGTAGGCCGGCCTGGCCTATTCCCAACACTAGTGTGCGTATATGCGAAGTGTCAAGGCACAGAGTTATTAAAAACCGAGAGGGAGAAGAAGGGTTTCTGAAGAAGAATTTCCAATGGGCAGCGGCGAAATGGGTGTAGCTGAGAGCGGTGGCGCATCACTTCCTTCAATCGGCGCCGACGCAATGAAGCGTCGCGTAACCTACTTCTACGAACCAAGCATCGGTGATTATTACTACGGTCAAGGTCACCCAATGAAACCCCATCGTATCCGCATGGCACACAATCTCATCATCCACTACTCTCTCCACCGTCGTATGCAAATTAACCGTCCTTTCGCCGCTGCGCCGGAAGATATCCGCCGGTTTCACTCTGATGATTACGTCGAGTTCCTCTCTTCCGTTTCGCCGGAGATTGTTTCGGATAATTCACACTCTCATTATCGGCAGTTGAAGAGGTTTAACGTAGGTGAGGATTGTCCTGTTTTCGACGGGCTTTTTCCGTTCTGCCAGGCTTCTGCTGGTGGATCTATTGGTGCTGCTGTTAGGCTTAATCGTGGTGACGCTGATATTGCTATTAATTGGGCTGGTGGGTTGCATCATGCTAAGAAAGCTGAAGCTTCTGGGTTTTGTTATGTTAATGACATTGTTCTTGGGATTCTTGAGCTTCTCAAAGTTCATAGGGTATTTTTTTTGTTTATACCTTGTTAAATGTTATTTTTTGTAATTCTGTTAAGTAACTATGAATATTATGCTCATAAGTGTTTTTTTACACATTCATGGTTTGTGTTTGTGCCCTAGATTTGCATTTAGACAGGACTTGAGTCGTGTGTGACTATAAAATTGGGAGTGATTAGTCCCACATTGATATGTCAAAATATTGGATATGCAAGAGTTGTGAGTCTGTGTGAGAGAAGTTATGAAAATAGCTTAAGACGTTGTTAGTTTTCAGATTATTTTCATTTGTTCTCCAAGATAGTTTATGACAATCTTGGACGCGGCATGACTATAAAATTGTGAGTAGTTAGTCCGCGTCGATTATGAATGGCCAAAATGTTGGATATATAAAAGTGGTGACTCATACCTAAGGCCTGTTTCATATACCTAGGGTTTGTTTGGATTGACTTATTTGAGGTTAATTATTGATACACATTTTGTGAGATTGTTTGGGAGAACTTATGAAAACAGCTTATAACATTCATAAGCTATTTTCATAAATTCTCCAAGGTAGCTTTTGAAAACAGCTTATACGAAAACAATTTAACTTTAATTTTATCTTTTTCTATAGAAATAGCTTATATATAAGCGGTTATCATGATAAGTGTCCGTGCTATAAGCGGCAATTCACGTTGTAATTTTATACTAAAAATTTTCCCCCATTAACATTCAAAGGAATTCACGTTGTATTTTTATAAGAAAAATTGTCCCCTATTAACACTCAAAGGAATTTAACACCTCTGTATTTCGTCATTTTCTTGGATTCGATCAAGAGCACTGGATCTATACTAGTTTGATATATAAATATATAAGTAGGTGTATTTAAAGTGGCAGTGAAGTGACCCGCCACATTTCTGATGGACCTATATTTCATTCCTTTTGTCAAACATAAAAACAAAATGGAATTGATACATGCTAGTAATGTTAATGTCAGTTTTCGTTGTTTTGTTGTCTTTATCACATTTTTTTTTTCTCTCTCTTTTTCTGACCTTGTTGTTCACTATGTTATTGGCCAGCGTGTTCTGTATGTTGATATTGATGTCCACCACGGAGATGGCGTTGAGGAGGCATTTTACACTACTGATCGAGTGATGACTGTGTCTTTTCATAAGTTTGGTGATTTCTTCCCTGGAACTGGGCATATTAAAGACACTGGTGTGGGCCCTGGGAAGGACTATGCTCTAAATGTTCCATTGAATGATGGAATGGATGATGAGAATTTCCGTGCTCTGTTTCGTCCCATTATGCAAAAAGTCATGGATGTTTATCAACCTGATGCAGTTGTTCTTCAATGTGGAGCTGATTCTTTGTCCGGTGACAGGTTGGGTTGCTTCAACTTATCTGTGAAGGGTCATGCAGACTGCCTTCGTTTCCTTAGGTCTTTTAATGTTCCTCTAATGGTCTTGGGTGGGGGAGGATACACTGTACGGAATGTTGCTCGCTGTTGGTGTTATGAGGTTCCTTTCTTTCTCAACTTGTGCAGGATTATATGTAATGTATTTTAGTCATGGTCGCCTATTATGTTATTTACTAATTACTGCTTGTCCTTTTCTCTGTTTTAGACAGCCGTAGCAGTAGGAGTGGAGCCTAGTAACAAGTTGCCATATAATGAGTATTATGAATATTTTGGCCCAGACTATACACTTCATGTCGAACCAAACAACATGGAGAACCTAAACACACCCAAGGATATGGAAAAAATCAGGTGATTTATATTAATTTCCTTTTGATTGTATTAGAATTGATCGATAATTCTGTTTTTTAATCATAATTATGAAATTGACTACTTGCCGTAAATAATTATGAATTTGATTACTCATGGTCTATATTTTTATTCCGCTAAGTTACATTCTGATGTTTGACTTTCCAGAATACTATAAATAGTTTCTTTCCATGAACAAGCTGTAGTTCACACCTTGAATGTGGCCCTTTCATTGTTGGAAATTGGAATTGTATTGCTCTAGGTTTTAAAATATCCAAAGGCAGTGATGGAGCTCGATCCACTTCTTTGAGGGAGCCTAAATAGCTAACTCAATTTGAAATTATACACATTAAATTTCTTAATTATATTAAATTTTGTTGTAGCATGCTGGCAAATATGTTTTTGGTAACAAGGCCCATGAGTTGGATTATCGGAAGAGATACTATATCATGTAGAGAAGTGTATTTTCCCTGATAGGGTGTGTAAAATTGCAAAAATTACTCACCCAGGATCGATACCGTGCCCTGGTTGGTATTTAACCACCGGCACTGCGAAAACATGTGCAAATGGAAAATGGTATATAATTCAGTAAAATTTATTTTTTGGGCCTGCCATGGCACCTTTTGTCCCTAACAAGCTCCACCTCTGCGAGAAAAAGTTACCATCGCATGTTATGTCTTATGCATATAGTGCCATGTCTGTGTGTGTTTTAGGGGGTTGGCTATACTGCATAGTGGATAAAATTGTGCAATACCTTTTGTATAACTATGTAGTCAGTAGCGTGATATAGCGGCTGGTGGCCACCATTGGAAGTATGATGTAGCAGACATAGCTCCTGCAATGGTGGCCATGATCGCAGCTGTTTGCAGCTGCTAAATGCTCCTGGAAATAAACCTTTTTTTATAACCGATTTTTTTAATTTGACTTTTTTTAGTATTTACGTAAGACCCTTGATTTTTTGTTCTCATGTATGAGTGTTTCATGAATTTTGAGTATTATTTTAATATTTCAGCACTTATACAGTATTAATTAGTTTTTTAATATCCATAAAAAAGTTAGAATAGCAATCATCCAGTTATGCGCTTCCCCTGAGACATTTTTGAAGTCGGCTGCTTTGTGCCACTATCCAGGAGTGATAACTATATTTTATAGGTTGATCACTGCTACCTGAGTAATAGTCAATTTGGTAGCTGGCTCCTAATCACGGTGGGGACTTGGGGAGCAAGCTATAAATCCTCCCTCCTTGGCTAGTTAATGAGACATTTTAACTCTTTTTCATGCAGTCATGTGTTACTTACTTACTTATGCTTCAATCGAAAATTACTAGGACAGGTAACATTGATTTAAATGGATTATTTTAATTTACTCTCCAGGAACACTTTGCTTGAACAAATTGCCAGACTTCCTCATGCTCCCAGTGCTCCTTTTCAGACAACACCATCAACCGCAGAAGTTCCTGAAGTGGTTTGTACTTCTTAAACTATGCAGTATACTGTCCTTCCATTTTCATCTGGTTTGATTTTAGTTAGTGATTGGGTTCAGGAAGAAGAGGACATGGATATAAGACCAAAACGTCAGTTGTGGAGTGGTGAAGATTATGATTCTGATCCCGATGAAGATGAGAAGGCCAATATAAGGAGCTCAAGTTTAACTTCTCATATGAGGTAATTGTTTATTTTGTTTTATAACTGATTAGTAAAAATGCACTTGGTTTCTCATTCTTTATAGTGTAGAAGTAGGTTAGTAGCGGTAGATGCATAGTTATGGATTTGTCCCTTGGACAGTAATTTTAGGGTGTGTTTGGATTGAGGGTTTAGGAGGGGAGGGCTCACTTTTATTTTTTAAATTACGAACAATGTAAAAGGATTTTTTAAAATAAATTAAGTGTTTTTGAAGTATTATATGATCATTTATCATGTTGTTAATTCAATTTTCTAAATCATTTTATAATGTCCGTAATTTAAAAAAGAAAAGTAAGCCCTCCCCTCCCTTCCCCTCCTAAACCCTCCATCCAAACACACCCTTAGTGTGGTGGATCAAGAAATTTTCTATAGTGGGGGCAGTAAAACAGTCTATACCTTTTTCCCAAATAAATATTATAAACTTTTGCAAAATATATAATCTTATGACAAAAACCTCACAATATCTAAGCTTTTACAAATTACAATTGTTAGACGAGAGGTAAAAAATATTTCACCTTATACGAAACACGCAAGTTTTTATGAAGTTAACATATTTTATTTCTTTTGGCCTGTTATACATTTTTTTTTTTGCTTTGTGGGTGCATTTGCCCCCATATACATAAAATTAACCCGCTACTATGTAGACTGGAGACTACCCTCAAATTTAATGGAAGTTTTGTATAAGTTTTTTTTTTATACCTCTATGCTTAGCCATTGGTGTTAATCAATGTGCAACTTTCTTTATCCAAAGGCAAATGATTGTCAGTGGTTGTCATGTTATTGGATGACTTAATGAAAGACTGAGCTGCCTTGCTTGCTTGAGGGTTAATCCAGTAATGAGGCTTTTGTAAGCCAATACCATGAGCTTGACAACTGTGTTATAAACGCAGAGTGATTATTCATGTTTTTGATTGTTACAGCTAAATTCAATTTTAACAAAAATATAATATTGAAAAGAAAATGTTAAACAAGCGTGTGATAGGGCAAACATATATATTGGATTGGAAGAAGCAACAAGCCTTAATGAATTATGGTGGCAACGTGCATTTAACCTTTAGGAGGGTGTTTGTTTCATGCATTCAAAGCTTATTTCCAGAAATGTTAGGATGAGAATCTTACACTCCCTTTAAGGAGTTAGGAAAGCCAATGAGAGTTGTTTCAGGGTTTTGAAAATTATACTTGCTAGTAAGCACTTTTTATAATATGATTTACTCATTTTTCTCACTTTATTACTTTCATGCTAAATGGCGAGAATCTTACATTTCATGACAATAAAAACATAATCAGTCTTTACTTCTTACTTCCACATCATTTTACCATTTTTATATTTTTAAGTTAAATAAATTTGAAAACATTTATGGAAACTTTAATTATAAACACATTAATTAATAGGAATAACATTCTCAAGATTGTGATTTTAATTCTCGAAATAAAACACTTGCTTTTAAGATTGTTTATTTCAGTGTTGATCGAATAGTTTATTTTTTATCATTTGCAAATGAATTTGATTACCATTTGGTTCCTTTTCTTAAAATCTAAGAAATATACGCTACATGAAACAGGCGCGCAGCAGATATGATGGAAGAAGATAAGCCAGAAGTTAAGCCTGGTGTGCATCCGCCATGCTAATAGTGATAGAACAGAGCTAGTTTTGTAATACAATGTGTTTTGGTTAGTGGGAAGCTCATTAATGTTTGAGCTATGTGTTGCACATTTTCTTCCTTGGTGATAACTGTGTTTTGAAGTTTATGTCTCTTGCTGTAGATGTATACTGTAGGAAGCATTTTACATGGGGATGATGACATTGTGATTTTGGTTTCTAGAAGTTCATCACCCCAAAAATATACTTGGTGCTATAAGTGAATGAGTGAACTCGAGACAGATGGTAATTTCTTGATCTACCATCGTGCATATAGACACAGGGGTGCTTAAACTTTGTTTGAGTTGCTTTTTTGGCTTTTAGTATGCTTGTGTTGTTTGTACCCTGTAGACAAAAAGGTACAGTCCTAAACAATGATTAGAAACTCTCTGGGCTTATATCGACAGATATTATTTTTTGAATATTTCTTCGATTACCTTCACTTTGTTTCTGCTTGTTATTATTAGCTAGCTAAATAATGTTAACTAGTTTGATGGGAAATTTTGGTTCCTAATTGTTATGAGCTAGGATTATGGTGGCAATAGTTATGGTAGTATATTACTCATTTGCACCTATATTTGAAAAACGGATACAATTCAGATTTGTGTGAGTACTTAGTACCACCTTCAGTGTTTGCATCTCAATTTCTCATATCTGTTGGCGATATTTAATGGAAAAACAACACAATGTTTTGTCATATATCTTATGCATCAAATCCTTTTTTAGGTCTCAATAGTTTCTTTGGTAAAAAAAAGGTTTTAACAGCTTTTCTTTTAGTTTTTATGTGTTTTCCCTTCCTTTTGTGATTTGACTCAATTTTATCTACTTTTTTTACAACATAATCTAAAAGTCTTATCTCTAGTTGACCAAGGCACTTAAACCTAGTATCTACTACTTTTATGCGATTGGAGTATCCCAACTCTCTCAAATGTTGTCATTCCTAATCTCATATTGTTTTGTTTGACTCCACGTCAAATGCAACATTTTTATATCTTCTTTGCTTATTTTATTTTCGGTGTTGGTTTTTGTATCATGTAAAACACATGAGAACCCTCGTTGCATTCACCCATATTTTATTTTCGGTGTTGGTTTTTGTATCATGTAAAACACATGAGAACCCTCGTTGCATTCACCCAGTTTGAATTCAATGATCTACATACATATCTTTCAATTTTTTTTTGAAGGATATCTTTCAATTTATTAGCAAGTTTGTAGCATGAATCCAATATATTTAAATTGTGTGATTTGTGAGATATAATCTCCAACTTTTACATCAAAGATATAATTGTTGTCTTTTGCTTAACTTTTGGTTTATATACTTTTGTCTTGCTTCTTTTTAGGTGGAAGTCACATGTTTTTTAAAAACTGGTCTTCATGTGTCTAATACATCTTTTAATTTCTCCTTTGACTCTTCAAATATGATTATATTTTTTCGCAAAAAGCCTGCATACGACCGAAATTTATGTAAAAGATAAGAGCTTAAAATTAACCTTTGGTGCAGTTCTATTGCACAAACTCAATAACTAGAATATTTTTACTAGAATATATTTATTTATTTTGAGTAAACTTTTGTTAATGTTCATCTTTAATGACATTATTTCAACTCAGCCTAATATCACTGGTGATAGAGATCATCATATTTTCATCGACCATGATTTTCCCCTACTCCTAGTGGTGGTATCTTTGGTACTCCATGCCTATCACCCTTAGATTGGTAGTCAAACAGAGGTTGTCAATAAATACTCTTGGTTTAAGTGGCTTTCACTGCTATATAGTGATGCTATATTATTTTCATTCCTCAATCTGGAGCACCCTGTGAAGTTGTTTATGGCCAGGCCATTTCCATTCATTAATTGTGGATAGATCTATCTCTGCCCGAAAACCTGTGATCATACTCTCAATTGGAACCATCTCCCTTGGTTGAAATTCACAATGTTTTTACGTCTCTCAATGAAAAATATAACATGCATGCGATAAAATAATAATATCATCATAAAACGTCGAGGAACAACAAGAGTTTTCTTGGTAAGTAAAAGCGACTGTATGCGTCTTTACATTGTGAAATTGTTTTTTTTTTTTCTTCTTTCAATTTATCTTTAACACTGTCAAAACATTTACCCCCCCACCCCTTCTCTCTCTCTCTCTCTATATATATATATATATATATATAATTGCTAATTTATCGGGGCAAACACTTAATTTTTAGTGAAAAAATAAATTTATCTAAGAATCCCTTCCTCTTTGGATGACGAGCTTAAAAAAAATGCTCAACTCTTTTTAGAGGGAGGTTCTAGTAATAGAGAACATGGGGGATTCAAGTGGTTGAGTTGAGAAAAGTTTTCTATGCCAAAGAGATTTGGTGTGACTTTTCGCAACATACATGCGTCTAATACTGACAATATAGCAATATTTGGTAAATAAGGTTGGAAACTCGTAACTCAACATGATGCTCTAATAAAAATGTTTTTTAAGGATCTCAAGCACCAACTCCATCACAAGCATGATCTTTTAGAATGAATATATTTTATTTTTGTTTTTGTTTTTGTGAAGGCTTGATGTATAAGCATTAATTATGTGATCACTTATTTTGTGAAGGCTTCATGTATAAGCACTTTGTCTAATAATTTTTTTTTTTTTTGTGAAGGTTTGATGTATAAGCACTTATTCTGATGACTAATTTTGTTATGGATCATGATACCATTTTGGCACACTTTTAATATGTCAATTTACTTTTAGTTTGTGTCAAACCATTTTGTGTAACTTCACTTTTAGCTTCTGCAGAAAAATCACAGTTTAATAAGTCATTACAGGTACTCCTATAGGTCATTAGTTTCTGCTGAAAAAATTAGTACTTGAATAAGTCATTAATTTATGTAAATTAAGTCATTATACCAGAAAAAATATGATGCTAAATTAGACTTTTTAAACCAGTAGATTGTGCAATATTATCATGCCCATTGCATTGAAAATTGTTGTTGACACATTTACCTTGGCTGAGAAACACGAGTAATTTACCTAAATATCCTTCGGCAGTTAACTGCCGAGTTTCTTCAAAACCGACTGCAGTTAACTCTCGAGGAAAACCTCGGCAGTTAACTGCCGAAAATCTGTTATAAGAACATAACAGACATAGGAGTTTCCAAACTCCATTGTTACGTTTTTGGTTCTCCTAGGTGCGATTTGGAGCAATTTCAAGCCATTCCAAGCCAATTTCGATCACAAAAACAAGTAAGTTTTTTGAATCCTATGTATTGTTGTTTTGTGGTCGAATTGTTTGTTTGTTTTTTTGTTAAATTTCGATTATATAGCTTTGACGATTTTAGAATTGTTTAGGTTAAAATTGTTAGAATTGTTTAGGTTTAGGTTGTTATGAATTGTTATAGAAGTTTTATTGATTGAATTGTTAGGTTTAGGTTTTGATGATTCGTTGTAGAATTGTTTTGGTTGGTTTTGATGATAGTTTAGGTTTAATTTTTTATTTTATGATTTTATGGCATTGTTGTTTAGATTAGGTATTGATCGCCATTTTTTATAATGTAGATATGTCTCAGAATCAGGGTAACGTTCATGGTGATGAGAAGAACAAAGAAAAATCGCCTATGACATGGCACAAAATTGTTTGTGATGGTTCCGAAAAAAAGAAGGGTTCGAAGGTGCCGGTGTACAATCAATCGAGGTTGAGGAGGAGTGGGAGGACATGCTATTTTGGTCCTCAACCAAAAGAAGGTGCCCTAGGGACTGTAGCGGGCAACCCGATTAACCTTTGTGACGAGGAAGATGTGTAGCGGCTTGTAATGCCTAATTGTGTTGGATCTTTTTTTTTTTTATGTTTTTTTATATGTCGTGCGCATTTTGGTACATTAAACTACATTAAAAATCACGTTTTGAATAATTTCGATTAAAGCCGCGTTTTGAATAATTGCATATTCAAATAAAAAATAATTAAATCTAACGTGAATTCAAATAATTAATATTGCGTACTGAATAAATAAATTCGAAAAGTGAATAAATAAGATAATTATTGTTCCATTTAAAACAACATGTATTATGCATATTCAACTATATATGTTATCACATTACATTACATTACGGAATGTACCTTCCAATAGCAACAATTATCTTACCTCTAAATGGGGTAAATTCAAACTTGCTAAACAGCAGGACTCCAGTATTCGATGCGCATTTTAAATGATGGTATTCAAGTGTCAAAAGAATGAGGTGCATTCGTTGACACTTGAATACCATCATTCAAGATGTTTTTCGAATGTTGGATTCCTGCCGTTTAACAAGTTTGAATTACCCCCATTTAGAGGAAGACAATTGTTGCAGTTGGAAGGTGCATTCATTCTGCACCTACTGAGGATCTTTTGGACGTTTATACCGAACGTTTGTACCTTCCAACTACAACAATTGTGTTACCTTTGAATGGGGTAAATTCAAACTTGTCAAACAACATGACTCCAATGTTTAACCGACATTCCCATAGTTCTATTCAAAAGATTAAATTTTTGTTAGGTTTGGTTTAAATGACGGTATTCAAGTGTCAAAAGAATGAGGTCCATTCATTGACACTTCAATACCTTCATTTAAACCGCCCTAACAAGAATTTAATCTTTCGACAGGAACAATGAGAATGTCGGTCGAACATTGGAGTCGTGTTGTTTAACAAGTTCGAATTACCACATTCAGAGGAAGACAATTGTTGCAGCTAGAAGGTGCATTCATTCGGTACCTAATGACGATCTTCTAGCGTAATCAAACTTTTGATGATATCTTCAGTTGATCTCAGCAACGTCACCCGCATATCAATCCACTGGAACATGTTGTGCTCCCGAAACATGCTCGTCACGTTTTCGTCGTTCGTTAATTCCACCCAAGTGAATGATACTCTCCCCTCGTCGAGCGTTGGACGTTTATACTGAACGTGTTCCACCCTCCTTGTGTCTCGGGGGTTGACTCCTTGGTTGAATTCAGTCAGTTCATCCTTGAGATCTCTTAACGTTACACCAAGACACCGAACATTCAACCTCTGAGGTTCTCCACCATTGAATTGTGCATGAACGTTCATCCACCAGACCATTGTTTCAAATCTACACAATAAGAAATAAAAAACAATCATGAAAAACTCATTCAAACATTTCATCAAACACTTGATGTGCAAATTATACATAAACCCTAAAAATAAAAATAAATAAAAAAACCTAAACTCTAAAAAAAACATAAAAATGCAAAAAGTATAACAAAATTATTCAACTAATATCTACTCTTAAAATAAATCACACACTCTTACATGTAAATATACTTAAAAACTAAAATAAAATATATATATATAAAACACCAAAATAAAAAAAATAAAAAAACCCTAAAATTCTAAATTATAACATAAACATCGTGCAAACATTTTAACAACATTAATCAACTAACATCTACTCTAAAAATGAGTTATAACATGTAAATCTACTCAAACAAAAAAAAAAAAAAACTACTCTAAAACTAAAAAATAAAAATATTTATAACAACAAAAATGTAAGTTAATAACATTATAATTACTTACTTGTGATTTTGTTGGGTTTTTTAGAGAGATTTTGAGAGAGATTTGAATAAAATTTTGTTAGATGAGATGAATAATGGATGAGAGAGCTTCTGCCAGAATTTTGTAGCATAAGATCCTCAGCAATTTACTGCCGAGGTTTTCCTCGGTCGTTAACTGCAGCCGGTTTTGAAGAAACTCGACAGTTAACTGCTGAGGGGTATTTGAGTAAATTACATGTGTTTCTCAGCCAAGGTAAATGTGTCAACAACAATTTTCCATTGCATTTCATTACACCATGGTTATAAAAAAAGATAATATTATTTTAAGTTTAATCTGACGTAGCATTCATGTGTGTACTAAGTTGAGTGTCATATAATCTAAAATTGCGCAACATCAACATCAATTTAAATGTTGGATTCAATTTAAGAAATTGAAAAAATCAAGGGACCAAAATCCATAAATTGATTAAAAGGGAGATTACAATTACAACTAAAAAAAAAAGAAACATTATAGTCCACAACTTTTTTTTGATCAAGCTAGAAATGATATAAAAGCCAAGAGCTGCCTGAACCACATACACAATCAATCCATAAAGGTTCTAGTAAAAGATAAACCTAATCCATCTCTATACAACAAATGAGTAAGAAAAGATGGTGGTGAAGACCACCATTGAGAGGAATTCATGGCAAGACCTTGACCATTCTTTGCCAATGTATCAGCAACCATGTTTCCTTCTCTAAGAACATGAGTAAAGGAACACCTAATTTGTAGGGGTGGGCAAAAAAACCAAAAATTGAACTGAACTGCTATTGAACAGAACTACTATGTAAAAATTACGAACTGATCCATACTTAAAGAGCAGTTATTAACTGAACTGAACCTTTTTGATAAAAAAATCAAAACTAAACTTGAACCAGAAACGTTGATTTGTTCACTGTGTTTCCTTTGTTGAGTTCTTTTACTGTGTTTGTTTGCTAATTTGCTCACTGTCTTTGCTAGTTTGTTTGCCAAATTGAACCAAAATTGCTTTTGGAACTTCTCATTCTTCCCTGAAGTCTTACAATATCGTTGTATACTGACTCAAATAAACATGCTTACAGGGAATCTAAGAATGAGTGAAGGAGGTGGATCTCTATTATTTTTGACAGCAGTTGTACATAAGCACGTGTATGATAACTGCTTATGTTATAAGCACTTCATCCAAACAAGGTCATATTATAAGGTGGAGCTTCATTCGTTCTTACAGTTTATCATACACGTGCGTTGACAGTTATATGGTTCATTTTATTTTGATAGTTATATGGTTCATCATTTCAAAATCAAAACATCGAATCATGATACAATGACTCAAACAATTTGACAGTTATATGGTTCATTTTATTTTGATAGAGCTGAAGCTCCTAAACATCTTTCATTTAATTCTACAAATGGTTCTCATGTTGTGATAACTCTATCATTGACCGTCTTCTTATTTAATGCTAAGAACAATTCATTTTTTATTTTTTTTAAAACAAAACAGTTCACTAGTTTGAAGAATAAGTTCAGTTCGGTTCGAATTCATTCCTTACAATTCGGTTCAGTTGGCACGCAGTTTGGTTCTGAACAAACTTTTCCCATCCCTACTAATTTGTAAACAAAGCTTCATGCAATGGTACCATCTATTAGTCCACAACTGATTACTCAATTGATAAAATATTAAAATTGTTAGAATAAATATGTGATTGGGGTTTGAACTCGACTCATCTATTTTTTTTTCCCTTAGTTTTAATGATTATTTATCTTAAAAAAAGAAACATGATATTTTAAATGAGTAAATAGTCAATTACCCCCTTGAAATTGTAACTTTCGTAAAAAACTCCCCTGAATTTTGCAAAATGTCAAAAATCTCCCTGAAATTGTCAAGCGTCTGTCAATTATCCCCCTCCGTTAATTTCCTCCATCCAACATGCTGATGTGGCCGTTAACTGCCACGTGGCACTGACACATGGTCAGAAAAGTCATGCCACGTCATAGGGGGGGTAATTGACTATATTTATTTATTTTTTTGAAAAAAATCTGATTTTTTTTTCTTTTCATAATTAACATTTGTGCCACCCACTGAACATGCAAATACCCCCCCCTGAAATTAAACATTTATGTGCAAATACCACCCTCAAATTTAAAATTTATGTATCAAATATCCCTTCAAATTTATAACTTATATGCAAACATCCTCTCCAAATGTAAAACTTATATGCAAATTACACCTCGAATCATAAAACTTTAATGGTTAAGTAAAACTTATTCTTAATCTATAATTTACTATATCTCTAACAACAATAAAAAAGAAAAAAAAATCACATCTTTAAAATAAAACAAAGGGGGAGAGGTTATTGGTGCATGAATGGATGGTTGTGTGTAGGCTCAGGTAGAATTGTTTTTTGGCCAAGAGTTTGGGAATATTTCTAGCTATGCTCCTTCAGGGATTCCCACGGAACACACCACTAGTTCTCTATCTGTTAAGGCCTAAGGGTGTTGCTCGAAATGATGACAAATTATTGCCATTACACTTTTGTTGTTAGAGAAAATTTAACTTCCCGCTGTAATTACACTTTGCCATAACTACCAAATTTACCTTCATATATTATATATATGTCTTGGTCAAATCCTTGTTAATTTTTTTTTTTCTGTAGGATCTGCAATTATTTGCTCTCAAAACACAACATTTTAATGCATATGCATCTCTGTTTCCATGTTAGTTTTAAGTTGTTAAATGCAGACTTAAGTTTATGTATTTAAATACATTAATTAGAATGTATGAATATCATCATTGATGACCATTTTTATTTTAAACTTTTGTTGTAGACTTGTTTTCAGCATCATGTAATCAATACATAATTTTTATGGTGTGATTGAAATTGTGATTTTTATAATTGTTTTATTTTATAGATGTGATTTTTTTTCTTTTTTATTGTTATAGATTAAGAATAAGTTTCATTAAAGTTTTATGATTCAAGGTGTAATTTGCATATAAGTTTTACATTTGGAGAGGATGTTTGCATATAAGTTATAAATTTGAAGGGATATTTGCTACATAAATTTTAAATTTGAGGGTGGTATTTGCACATAAATGTTTAATTTCAGGGGGTATTTGCATGTTCAGTGGGTGACACAAATGTTAATTATGAAAAGAAAAAAAAAATCAGATTTTTTCAAAAAAAAAAAAAATATATAGTCAATTACCCCCTATGACGTGGCATGACTTTTCTGACCATGTGTCAGTGCCACGTGGCAGTTAACGGCCACATCAGCATGTTGGATGAAGAAAATTAACGGAGGGGGGTAATTGACAGAAACTTGACAATTTCAGGGGGGTTTTTGACATTTTGCAAAATTCAGGGGGGTTTTTGATAAAAGTTACAATTTCAGGGAGGTAATTGACTATTTACTCTATTTTAAATCTATCTTTTCTTTATTATAAAATCTCATATTTTTTACCTTGCTAGAACAAAACACAATATTTTAACATTTCTCCCTCCCCC
This sequence comes from Medicago truncatula, assembly GCF_003473485.1. NCBI lineage: Eukaryota > Viridiplantae > Streptophyta > Magnoliopsida > Fabales > Fabaceae > Medicago > Medicago truncatula. Next base: position 38,141,902 of record NC_053044.1, read on the forward strand.
TTCCCTCCATTCCATCCAAACCTATATTGTGATTGTTCATGTTGTTGTTTTCACTATCACATAAATCACACACAGAGTTTACGTTGTTACCATAATAATTAATGCTGACTCAGTTTCACTGGCTCCATTCTGAACTCACCAACGTTTGTAAGTCCCTATTACGTGTGAAGCAGTTACATGCTTGTCTTTTGAAAACCCATCTCTCAAAAGACCCTTTTTATGCTACTCAAATCATTAGACTTTATGCATTTAACAATCACATTAACTATGCACACCACGTGTTCGACAAAACTTCCACCCGAAGTGTTTTCCTTTGGAATTCCATGATTCGAGCTTTTGCCAAGGCTCGAAGATTCAGCAACGCAATTTCTTTATTTAGAACCATGCTTGTGGATGATATAAGGCCTGATAATTATACATATGCTTGTGCTATACGTGCGTGCGCTGATAGCTTTGATTTTGGTATGCTAAGAGTTGTTCATGGAAGTGCTGTGTCTGTTGGGTTGGGACTTGACCCTATTTGTTGCAGTGCACTTGTGAGTGCTTATTCAAAACTTGGCGTGGTTCATGAAGCGCGTAGAGTGTTTGACGGGATTGTTGAACCGGATTTAGTTTTGTGGAACTCGTTGATTTCTGCTTATGGGGGTTCTGGAATGTGGGAGATAGGGATTCAGATGTTTAGCTCAATGAGACTTGCTGGGAAGAAGCCTGATGGGTTTACATTGGCTGGGTTGCTTGGAGGTATTGCAGATTCTAGCTTGCTGAGCATTGGACAAGAATTACATGGTTTGAGTCAAAAGAGTGGTCTTGATTCTGATTGTCATGTAGGTAGTTTACTTGTGAGTATGTACTCGAGATGTAAGTGCATAGATTCAGCATATAGAGTCTTTTGCGGTATATTCAATCCTGATTTGGTTACATGGTCTGCTCTAATATCTGGATATTCTCAGTGTGGGGAGTATCAGAAAGCATTGCTCTTTTTCAGGAAATTAAACATGAAGAGCAAGAAACTGGATTCTGTTTTGATTGCCACTGTGTTGGCTTCTATAACTCAGATGGCGAATGTACTACCAGGATGTGAGATACATGGTTATGTTCTTCGGCATGGATTGGAATCAGATGTCAAGGTCTCCTCCGCTCTCATAGACATGTATTCAAAGTGTGGTTTCCTGCACTTGGGGACTTGTGTGTTCAGGATAATGTTAGAACGGAATATAATTTCTTATAATTCAATGATTTTAGCTTATGGCTTGCATGGATGTGCTTCTCAGGCTTTCACGATGTTTGATGAGATGCTGCAGAAAGGATTGGTACCTGATGAAGGAACATTCTCTGCTCTCCTTTCTGCTTGTTGTCATGCTGGCCTGGTCAAAGATGGCCGGGAGTTATTCTGGAGAATGAAAGATGAATTCAACATCAAAGCTAGACCTGAGCACTATGTTTACATGGTGAAGCTTCTTGGCGGTGTTGGAGAGTTAGAAGAGGCCTACAATCTCACTCAGTCCTTACCCAAACCAGTAGACAAGGCCATCCTGGGAGCTTTATTATCATGCTGTGATTCTTATGGGAATTCTGAGTTGGCAGAAACCGTAGCTCAGCAGATTTTCAAAAGTAATCCCGCTGACAATGTTTACAGGGTTATGCTTTCGAATATATATGCTGGCGATGGGAGGTGGGATGATGTGAAGAAGTTGAGGGACAAAATGGTCGGAGGTCAGAAGAAAATGCGTGGAGTTAGCTGGATCGAAGGCAGTTATTATTAATTCTAAAAATGTAGATGCGTGCAACAAAATTGATAGGCCGTAACTGCCGCCAGATATGATGAAGCATCTCAGAAAGGTATTATAATATGAATTTTTTTTAATTTCTTTTCTTCCTCTACATCTTTTGACTTATGGAACTTGCACAATTAGTCTGGAGAATGTCTTGCACCAGAGAGTATTGAGCTCTTATATGTAAAATTACATTATTGGGGAGAATGTCACCTTAAGACCATGTCTGATAGAAAATACATTCAAAATAATATCTTGGATTTTTGTTTATTAGACCAAATTGATTGAATTATCTGTAAGAAAGGAGCTCATAACAGAGTAAAATGTAACCTATACTGTATAGGCCAATACATTAGGCAGTCTAAAAAAATGCTTGAGTTGTATTTATTAAATAGTGTAATAATTACTTATCTTATTTGTTTCATCGTCTCAGCATTTCTTCAAAGTCTTTAACGTTATATCGTATGAATATTATCCAGCTTAAATACAGTCCTTTATTTATATCACACAGATGGCTCATGAATGTATATTCTTTCCTTTTACAAATTATGCCTCTTTGTGAATTAGTATAAAACTACCTGAAAATAAATTCAACTACATTTTCGCTTTCACGGCTAAACTCAGGCCGTGCCTAAGTATTTTCTCATGCTATTCAGAAATAATTTCATTTTCACAGAATTTGAACACCGGCTCCTTTTGGTGCAACTTTAAGTGATTTTTTTTGCTGAACCAATTGGAAACTCCAATAAATAGATCAGGAAACAGAAACCATGTACCAGGTTCTTGCTGATGACTTCAATTCATTCATAGATTGAAAATAGGGGAAATTTCTGCATCATAGATAACTTGTAAGTGCACAATCCTCAGATTAATAATTTATGTTCCAAAGTCCAAATGGCACTCTGGACTTATATGAAATTTGTAATTAATAAAGCCACTCTTTTGATATAAAAGTTTAGGGTCCACAGATTTTGTTCCATTACAAAGTTGGGGAATGCCACAAACAAAAAAGAGGGACGAGAGGGATGTTTAAATTTTGCATAATATGGTACATGCTTTGGAACCTATACTCACTATTTCTAATAACTATTTTGAATATGATGTTTTCAATACAAAATCAAACCTGAATGCTTAAACTGTTTTATTTCCTCATCGGTTTGACTTGTGAATTTTGTAATCATGTACGTAAAATAGATTAGCTGTTCAATCATGAAATCCCAATATACTTGTCCATATTTTACATTTTCTCAAAGAGATAGTATTTATGTTCCAATCACCTAGGGCTGTTTGTTTGTAGTGTCCCTCAAATGATAGTGATCTTCTATCATTTCCCTCAAGATGCCGTCTATTTTAATTGACATCATTGATGATGTATTTGAATACTATGTTGGCTTTTATGAGCAACTATTTTTTTGGGTTCCGCTTTTCTCATATAGTTGTGAATAAGTTAAATATCTGTAATTCAGGCAAAAAAAAAATTATTTGTTTTGTGCTTATATGGAGGAACTGTCACGTCTAATCTACTGGCCTCATACATGCTGCTGAACGAATACCTATTGTCTATTGATAAGTTGTGTTAGGATTTATACAAATTTAGCTCCTTTGTTGCAAGGCTTCAGAGCTCTGTAATCTGTTTAATAAATATGATATATTCATAGATGGTACATGGCAGTGACCCCTGGTTGTTTCCTTCAATATAATGGATTGATATCTTAATCTTTTTTACCTTTCTCAAAGTCATGTCTTGTCTACAATGTTACATTTGGCTTTTTAGGAGACTAATTTTCTATTTTTAATTGCATATGCATGTTTTAGACTTCAATTCGATCATTTATTATACGTTTATGATTCATTTGGGAATATGTTTCAATTTCTTTCTTGCTAAATCATATTGTTCTTTCTTTGCTCTTGGGTTGAATGTCTTTTAGTCTTCAGTGATTCACAAATTTTAATTGATGCTTAAAAATGAATTTTATGTTATTGAATTGTACAGTCTATAGTAGTTTGAATTTGCACGCTAGTAGACAGGAATAAAAGGAAGCCAATAGAAGAGGCAGAATGATAGAGCGATTTGGTGGTTCAGAGGAAAATTATTAGGGTTGGAGTGATTAGTGGTTGTGGGTTCAATCCCTTCGTTAATATTTGTAACAACTAATTGTCATTAAAAAAACACTGCAGTTTCAGGCTTAGAGCAGTTAGATTAGATAGATGGAAAATGTCAATTAAAATTGTTCGGTTGTTAGATGGATAGAGGCTTGCCTTAAATTGGGGGCAGGGGCAGAAGAGGGGATTCTTGTTGAAGTCTGGGGAACAACTGAGAGCAACAATAGGCAAAAGACCTGAACACTGCATTTCCACCCAAAATCTTAAGGCATCGAGTATATGGATCGAGCAACAATAGGCATCGAGTATATGGATCACATCTCTTATATATCTTTGATTTATCTCATTCCTTGTCGATGTGAGATTATTCAATAACAAGCTAAAGATCTGGACCACCAAAAGACCTAGACACCACAGTTCTAATCTCTGTAACATATACCCCCACCCCAATAGAGAGAGGGAAGAAAACTAATGTTTGGGATTGAAAGTGTTGATTAACTTCAATGAAATTTCCCTAATAAACTTTCACATGGATCATTTCATCAATAAGTATATATAACTAACGCAGAAAACAATATTATGTAATCATTTCGTCTCTCTAGATATTAACGTAGCTCTTCAATCTTGCACATTTTCGTTGAATTTGGTTCATATATTTAATTTATTGTGAGTTTATTACATAATTACACTCTTTGAGATAGCTTGCCAAACTTTAATGTCTTTTGTATTTGCTGTATTGGTTTAGTCCCAGAGGAGCTTGAAAGAGACCCGAAATTTGAGGGTTCGAAGTAACGGTGGATGTAGAAATTTCGTCTCGAATTCGTTGCACCTTCAATGAAGCCATCATTTACAGCTGAACATTTGTTTATGCTATTTGGAATGGAATATGAAAATGAGAGAACTTATCCATGAGCTGCATTATTGGTACGATGCTAGTGTGGAATCTAGCTATTTGGATTCTCATGGGAGTTTTGTTTTGGAGCAGCTTTGTTTGAATTGTGAAATATAACAAATTACCCATATCAAGAGACAACAAATCCTAAGTACTTGGGAAACATGTCTTCTAGTATCGTACAGATTCTTTAACTTCTTTCTGATTGTCCCAATGTAATTGAGAAGGTACACCATTAATGAGGCTCAAGGTTTTTCTTTTTGGTTACCATGTTATTGTTATTGGTACAAAGTTTCCACCACCGTTTAACGGTGACTAATCTTTGTCGAGGAACTTGTGGGCTATACAAGAGTCAGGGATCAAACCTGTGACCACTGGCTTAAGGGGTCCAAGTCCCGTACCACTTGAACCAATGCATTGTTGGTTAAGGTTCAAGGTTTTAAATATATTAAACTTTGCTGACCACTATAGAGTATAATTAAATGCTGACCAAAAGTACTTGAGGCAGTAAAACTTCAAAAATTGATTGTCGGTACTTTCTGAACCTTAGATTTTTGGGATGATCATATTTTTGTTCTTGATACCATTATGGTGTAGGTGCCAACTTTGACCAATTATGTTGTATTTCCTTGCCAGAAAACAAGCCAATTTTTTTTCAATTGTCAGAATCTGTAGTTCCTTTTCTAGTCTGAAATACAATTTTTGAACATTTACCCCATTAGTATATTTCGGTAGTAGTAGTAGTAGTATTTTAGGCCCTTTGCTCTGATTAAATCATCTACAACTGAGAAAAACTACACAATATGTAGCTCTTAATCTAATGACCCAGACTTTTTGACCTATTTTTTACATCAATGGCTTTGAAAGTCATTTCATTCATACTTGCTTTCTTATCAGAACTAGTGGAAGAGGTATATTACAAAAACTTCTTATGTGGTCACTCATCTAAACACTAATCTTGTCCAAAGACGCTTAACTGTCATTTCATTCATAGAGTTTTTAGATCATGAATTAGGAGTAATATTATATAAATGATTGGATCCACTTAATAGAATCAAAATACACATGCCTAGAAGTAAAATTGTGAAATATTGCGGTCCATTGAGTGGTTCTACAACAAAAGCAAGAATCCTCTTTTCTCAATATGGGAATCTAATGTGAATGCCACACAACCAAGTGGTCACGTAAAAATGCTAATTCCTTTTAGTAACACCTTTAATAAATCTTTATACTGCTATTATTTTCTGCATAACGTTAAAGTTGTTACGGTTCTAGTCAAGGAAACAGGTTTTCTCTCAGGACATATGATTTTTTCTATACACAATAATGTGTGTCCTGTGACATGTGCACCTTGGCACCCTTTAGATTCTATCATTACAGTCATGCATTTGGACGTTCTAATAAATATTTGCTCTTAATTTTGTTAGCTTGCACTCTGCACGTCTTTATCTCTTTTCTATCACGGACTTGCATTTTTTGCTAGGATCAGGGGCCCCACCAACCAATTCGAAATTTGAAGGAATAGAAGCAGATTAATAGAGTAATGCACATGGTATAATCATAAAATTCTTAGATAGTGGGTGTTTATTATGCGCACTGGAAAATATTTGATGAGTAAATTACTTTTTTAATAGATATATACGTACGAGTATATTTTTTTAACATGACTCAAAATCTTATATGTGAAGATTGTATTGTTTACAAAGATTTGTTAGAAGTTGCGAACGTTAAAGCTGTCTTGTATTTCATTATTCAAAGGGTAAATTGCACTAACTTCTGACATCCCAAAAAGTATGTTTAAATAACACACATATTCATTCTATTTATAAAAATAAAATAAAAAACATTTATAAGTTGGAGAAATTGCACTAATCTTCCCTCAAATTTGTTTAAATGAACGGCGTTGGGTAACTCACTTGGTTGAGTTAAAGGATAAAAGAGTTAAAAATTCATATTTCGAATCTTGACAAGGAAGAAAATACTAACATATTCTATTAAAAAAAAAAAGGAGTGTTCGTTGAAGAGAATATTTCAATTATGACAAGGATGTTGTTTGGTTTTTATATCAAACCCCTGTGCTTGTTTGGTATTAAAACCTCATTTTGTTTGGTTTATTTGGTTGAGGATTTCATGACTCAAGTGAACTGTATTTGGTTTTGAGGATTTCATGACTCTAATCAAAAATTACTTAAATTTTATCCTAAAAAGTGTTCATTTTGAAACTGTTTTATTTGGGATGGTAGTATTATGGGCAGTGAACGTTCCCTACAAGTTTTTGTTCCAAAATAGAAATGTGAACTTGAGAAAATATGAACTTGTTAAATTGTCCTTCTCAATTCTCATCTACCTTTGAATAACTAATTACCTTTCAGGGATTGGTTGGTTCTTAGAATAGCAATAAGAGTACGTATTATTATAATTAGTCTGATGAGTTATCTTTCGGAAAGCAAGATTGTGTAGCCAAAAGTGTATACGTATACGTCCTCTAATCATTTGGTTCATTTTATTTTATTTTATAAATCATTAGGGCCAATTTTAATCATACACAAGACACGGACAATCATTTTATGTAATCACATTCACACCTATGATTGGAACGCACACCGACATGGACTTTGTGTACTCTTCCAAACATTAAATTTGGAACACCAAGCAACAAAATTCGTGGTTGAACTTGACACAATCCCACAAAATAGTAAGGTGAGGATTACTTTACTTATAAACACTTGTTTATGTCATTTCTCAATCAATGTGGGACTTCTTAACATAGTCTCACGCTCTACACTATTTGGTTTGGTGCATGGATATAAATGATGGGTGGTCCGATAGTGGAAACTTAATAGCATGTGGTCCAACGGATCTTGAAGAGGCTCTGATACCATCTTAAAATCGTAGTTGAGCCTAACAAAATTTTATAAAATCGACTTATAAGGTGGAGATTAACCGCACTTGTAAATACTTGTTCATGTCATCTCTCAATTAATGTGAGAACTCTTTTCTTGACTCTACTAATCCACTCATAAAATTAAATATAGAAAATATTTGTATTATTTTAGTAGAGCAACCATACTAAAAAATTGGTTCAATGATGAGGAACCAGGGGATAAGGATACAAGGGAAAAAAAAAATATCAATTTATTTTTGTAAACTTGTATAGTACTTTAAGATCTCATATGATTACAGGTAGAGTATATAGGCCACCCATTGAGCAAATTAAAGTGAACCTTTTTCTTGTTCATTGTTCATGAATACTGAACCAAATAGTATAGAAACACAAAAGAATACAAAAAGAAATTGGATTTTAGTTTTTTAGCAATGAACGCATTACAATCAAGTCTAGAGATATTTTTCACTCGTGTGTACTAAGAAGTTAACACTATTGATGAAAAAAGAGATATTTTTACAACTGTTATAATTACATGTTCCCACGTACGTGCACACTATAGAACTGTTTCCGTAGCATAGAAAATGTTTCTCTATACATAGTAACTAGTACTACATTGAAAATGTTCATCAAGTCTAGAGTCACATAGTTTTCCAAGGAATGTGTATGTATGGAAAATAAGTGTGCACCAACGACATGTCATGTCGTGCAATCTAATGTAGCATGTATCCTCCCACAAAAATTGAATGTCAAATATGATTATGTAACAGGGTTTTCCATGCGAAAATAGTACTTCTTCACTCATGTTGATTGGTGAAATAATTACATATGTTGTTTATGCATTATAGTTTATGAAAAAATTAAACAAATTAAGCATGATTAGTGTGGCACGTTCCCAAATGTAAGAAGATGAAACTAAGATAAACAAGCATGTATATCATGGCAGAGACAAAGATAGAAAAAGAGGGGAATGATATTTATTACATTACTAGTATACTACAAGCATATGGTTGGTTTTGGGTAAAGAATACAATTGAAATAAAGCTACGGCAACAAGCACATCACAAGTCTGAGTAGCACAGTGAAGTGTCAAAATCAAGCTCAAAAAATTGGTCTGATCTCATGGTTAGGTTCTGCACCTGCAACACATGGGGTCCTAACTTCATTCAATTGTGGTTGGGGAAGAATTGGGACTGAAAATCATGATAACTACATGTTGAGAAAGTGATAAGGACCAAGTGCAGCTGTAATGGTAGTCATAGTGGACCACTTTTCTTGTCATTCATTTTTCTCCATCAATGTCTAGGTGAATTTTCTTCTCCGAAGTTTCATTCATCAGAGATAATCTTATTTGAGACAAGTTGAACATTAAATATGGATACATCTGTTAACAAAATTTACTTAAGGATTTTGATAATATGAGTTCTTGGTTCTCTTTTTGAATGTTCTCTACTTTTTCGCTTTATATGAGAAATATAATATATCTCTTTTCTTTCTACTTTCTACCTAGTTAACAGTGGCGGAGCTCTTCATGGATTGGGGTGGGCCACGGCCCATCCGAAAAAATTAACGATCATAGGTCTATTTTACGAGATTTTATATAATTTTGTGTCGGTTTTAGGTTTTGGCTGATCCAAATTTTTGCAAAGTGGTGTAGTGGTCCACCCGAAAAATTTAAATATTCAATTATAGGTCTATTTTGCGAGACTTTAAACTGTTTTCAACGGTTATAGTTTTCCGCAATTTCAAAAAGGGCATACATGATTTTTGTGATGCTTATACTTGTCATGTTAGCGGAGGCTTATAGACATTCGAATTTACATGAGTTTCAAATCTCCCGCATATTGTCATGTCAACTGAAAATTCTCTCAGTTAACAGTTTCAATGTACAATATTTTATTTTATTTTTTTTAATTTATAGTAGTTGTTAAATATGTAATTATTTAAGTATCCACCTAAACTTTTTAGTCAAACTCTGTCATTTCAACTTCGTACTTAATGTTTATTACAACTTTAATTTGTATTTATATATTATAATTAATTTTAGTGGACCACCCTAACTTTATTTTCTGGCTCCACCACTGCTAGTTAATATTTCATCCAGATTTTTGTAACCAACCACTTAAAAGGATAAGAAAAAAACATTATTTATTTTGAATTTCAAAATGAAAATCCATTGACTTTACTTATTATTAGGTCAAACAATCATCGCATTCTACTATCTTTTATTAAAGGGTTAAATATGTTTTTGGTTCCTATAAATATACCAACTTTTCATTTTAGTCCCTCTAAAATTTTCCTTCAACTTTTAGTCCCTATAAAATTTTCAATCTTTACTTTAGGTCCTTCGTTTAAAGTAAACTCATATGTAGAATTCATATTTTTAAATAAAATTTTGCAAAAAAAATATATAATATTATAAGGATCTCTCCCAAAAATATTTAGAATTTTTTACCAAAATATGAATTTTATATTTTTAGCGATAAAAAATTCAAATTTAATTCATGTTTTGTTAAAAAATTCTAACTTTTTTTTGTGAGTGATTTTTACAATATTCCATAAATTTCTGCACAATTTCATTAAAAATACGAAAATTTACTTAAAAACAGGGACCAAAAGTAGTGATTAAAAATTTTATAGGGACTAAAAGTTGAAGAAAATTTTTAGACGGACTAAAACGAAAAATTGGTATATTTATAAAGACCGAAAACATATTTATCCCTTTATTAAAAAACAACGTATTAGTTATAAGAACCATACTAATAGTCTATTAAAATAGAAAAATGATATTTGTATAACCCATTTTTTAGCAACTTTATCTCTCATACTCACATTATATTTTTACTTTATCTATTTATTATTTTGATTTTCGTGTCACTTTTCTTTACAAATCTATAGTTGTCCCATAAGTTATCATATAAAAGGTTATTCAAATAACACACTTCATTAAAATATTCTAATTAACAATTTTCTACTTGATTCATGTGACAACTTGAACAATCAACATCACATCATAACTATACACGATATTTTAAAATTACCAAGTCGTCATATATATATATATATATATTTTATTTTGATTTTCGCATCGGTTTCCAATCCACTAAAGGTGGACGACTAATTCGGCTCATGCATAGAGACATGCGTACTGACCAAACGTTATTCCTCCTGAAAATCGAACCCGATATTCCCCAAGTACGTCCTTGGAAGAGCTCTCTGCCACCGACCAAGTCGTCATATTTAATTTAATTGAAATGATTAGATCAGGTTAGTCATATAAATGTCAAAAATGCTTGATTTTTGTATTTGTTAATTTGAGTTGAATAGAAAACATAAGAAAATTCTCAATTTGTCTCTCTTCAACGATTAAAAAGATAATGGAGCCAAGGTTCACCTTGATTCAAACCATGACTAAGTTCAAAATTCTCTTTTGAACTTTTGTTAAGAATAGACATGAAGCCATTGAAATTGCATCCATTTTCTGCCAAATCGCATTTTGTGTATCATATATACATATATTATTTTTTTTCATTTTGTGTATCATATATATTTAAGATCACTCAAAGTATTTTCAAAATATAATTTAAAAAGTAGGCATTTATCCCTCCTTTGTTGGGTTTTATCTATTATTACATTAACTATTGCCACACCATAAAGTATATACCTAGGTGGGAGGAAAACATTTTGATATCACCTTTCACAAAATTATTTTGAGCAGTGATATTTGAACAACCATTTGAAATAATTTTTGTATTTTTCTTTTTGTACAATTTTTTGTATTTTTTTTAATTGGTCAAAAATAATAAAGAGAGAAAAAGAAAGAGAGATAATAAACATAACTTAAATATGAGAGAGAAAATCATTCAAAAATTATCATAAAATATTTGTATAAATATCATTTCTCAATCATTTTAAATCTTGAGGCAAACAATTTTGGCAAAATTGTATATATGCATCTAATGAGACAAATCGACCTACATTCACCAACAACTTGTGGATGATCCTTCTTTGGGACAATGGCCAAGAAGGAAGCAGCAACAAATTTTGGAAACTTACCATGATCATGAAACTCATTAAAAAATATCAATTAGATATTTTCTTTTTTCTTCATAATATTCCAAATTTTTGATAAAACAAAATTATAGCCATCAAAGCTAGGAATTTTTATTTCCATCACAATTCCAAATTACCTACTCCCTCCGTCCCAAATTGTATGTCACTTTAGAAAAAATATTTGTCCCAAATTATATGTCGCTTTACAATACCAATGAAAAATTAATGTTACTTTTCCTATTATATCCTTAACTATTTATTACTCTCTTTTCTTTCAATTCCTTCATTTATTTTTCCCATATCATTTATTGAGAATAATTTTGTAAAACAATTCATAATATTTCTTTCCCACACAATATTAATTACATTTCTTAATATGTGTGAAATGCTCAAAACGTCATACAATTTGGGACGGAGGGAGTATTTGATTTCTTGATCCGAGAATGGTGTCGTCAAAGCTAAATTATCATCACAGAAAATATGTTGAAAATTTGCACCACTTAGGATTGGTCTACTAGTGATTTTCTCAATGAAATTTTGAGCAAAATGGATTAAATTTCTGATTTAATTTCACCCCTCTTAATTCTATAACTTCAATTTTTCTTTAATTTCAACATCTTCAATTACTCCATTATAACAAATGTTTTGATGCCCTTTATTTCAAAAGAGTTCCAACTGAAAAAGTTTTGTCCCTCAATCAAATATGAGACGTATTAGCCATACCAGATTACGATTTCTTGAAATTGATTATTACAATAGCGGTTTCTTGCTATTTTTATGCTTAAATTACAGAAAATGTTGATAAACTTATCAATTATTACTTTAAAAATCTATATTATTTAATTCATTTATCATTTTTCACTTATGTGTGTCGAAATCAAAGTGAATTAGGATTGTGACCAAACAAGTCTTACTCTTTGACACAAAGTATAATTTCAAGAAACCAATGTTAATCGGCACCCTGGGGCACTGTGTAAGAAATTATAATAGGAAATATTTTATTGGAAATTATGTATTCTATTTTTTAAAAGTTGAAAAATGACTCTTTTCAATGCAAAACATGTATTTTCTTTTTACTTTTAGTTTTTTAACTAGTGCTTTGGGGCACCGATTAGCAAGACCGATTTGTTTATAAATTGTGTGTAATTGTTTGACCAACGACTGAGTTAAAAGATAAGTTTCTTAATTGTTTTGTATTTAATCATATGAGCCTACATTAATTTTTGAAATATTTAAAGATATATTATGAAATAGAATTTAAATAGGAGGTCAATAAGAATGAGGATTATCTAAAATATCATTCTAGGTTTTAAAATAAAATTTAATTTAATTTTTACAACTGAAAATAGAATTCAAAGTCATTGACATATTAAATTGTAAGATATTTAATGATAAATTAAATTATCATTAAAATACCTATTAATTCGTTTATTTAAATTATGATTTTTTTAAAGAATAAAATAAATGTTTATAAGTAAGCTAACAAACTATATCATCCTTTCAAAAAAGTCATTCTCAAATCTAAAGTGAATATTACATTAATCTCCCCTGAGATTTCTTAAAAGCCATTCAAACCTCCTCTAGTTTAGAAAGTACACTCATATCCCCTTGGTTAACTCGCCTAACCATATTTAACAAGACTATGTTCTCCTAATTGCCTTAAAAATTAGAACTCGTGCCCTACAATGTTTCTTTATCACCAAATTACAAAATTACCACGTCAAATAGATAAAACATGACTAAAAACATATAAATATGAAAAATCGTAAGGGGTTTGGATAGCTCAAGTTGTTTGAGTTAAGAAATAAAGAGTTTGAGAGTTTATGTGTCAAATTTAACGTAATGTTATTGTGATTGATGTTATATGTCAAAACCATGTTAAACCAGATGTTATCATATTACTTTGAGTAGACATGGCAACACAACCCGTATCCGCCGGGTCTTATTCGCTCCGCCCCGATTTTAACGGGAAAAAGCCGAATTTACTGGATCCGGATGCAGGTGCGGGAAAACCTGTAGTTTTAATGCGGGGTCGGGGTCGGGGCCGGGGGATACACACATCCGCCCTGCACCCACCCCCGCGCTGCACCTGTATATTATTATCATGAAAGTACTCTTTCCAAAAGACTTTGATAATAATAATTTAAGTAAAAACTGAACTTTTACGAGAAAAAGAAGTTATTTTGTCATTCAAATGTGTTTGTGTCTCTTTTGGCTTATCATTGTCTGGCATAAGTATGTTAGTTAGGCACATCACACTGATTTCATATTCTTCCTTCAAATTTAAGCATATACCAAAACTGCTCAAACACTAAGCACAAATAATTGCCTTGATGAACACAACTCAAATTAAACTTACCTGGCAACTTACATATATGATTACCATGCGTAAATTCACAAATATACTTGAGACAATGGTTTCAGTTTTCACAGGCTGGGATTTCAATATAGTTGATGTAATGGTTTCAATGTTTTCAAAGGGTTAACCGATACTTTAGAATTCCTTTTACTGTGATTTTTTTTGCTACACTTTTCACGGGTGGGGTGGGGGCGAGGCCGGAAAACCCATCCCCATTGGGGCAGGTCTGGGGGTAAAGTTTCTATCCCCGCTGGATTTGGGGCGGGGGCTGGGTACCATGAAACATGGGCGGGTCGGGTATGTTAAAACCCGCCCCTGCCCCGCTCCGTTGCCATATCTAAATTTGAGGTGCTATATTATTTAGATGTGTTCTTTTTAACAGCGCAAAAAGATACTTATAGATAGAATGAAAAAAGTAGAAATAATACTTAACCTTTTAATGGAGAGAGTACTCAACCTATTAAGAAACTCTCTATGACCTAACCAATACTATAAAAAAGTCGATTTGAAAACCAGTCATAATACATATTAGACCCTTTTATTTATTTATCAGGAAACCACCTTCAAGATGTTTATACCAAGTTTCATTCAAAATCTTGTTTCGGGTGCCATATATATTTAAAAATCAAGCTATAATGAAAGACAACTTGTAGCGTATAAAGAGAACTAATTTTGGCTGCTCTCAAACTTTAATTTTTGTTGAACAATTTTGAACCAAATGAGTATGACATGTAATGTAACTGTGGTTGATATCATTTAATTGAACCAAGTGGAAAACAAAAGCCGATTTCATTTAATTCAATCAACCACAGTTAGAAGAAGGCAAAGTAACAAATTCAAAAACCAATCAAAATACATGCAAAGTCCCAATTTTCTCCTAGCTAGAAGCCTCCTCCAAGAAATAACCTTTTATAATCAATTATTTCCAAAATCATTGGATTCTAGTCGAAAAAGATAATATAATTGCTCGCCTCCCAAATTTTCCAGACCGTTGTTTGCCAAATTAACATTAAACCTTTTCCGATGTTTGAAATTAGAAGAGGATGAATATAAATAATCAGAGAGAGTGATAATGTTTCTGAGTAAAATTACACCTATACCCACCAACTTGAAAATATGACACCAAATCGATGCGGCAAAACCATACATACAAAAAAGATGATCTTCCTCTTCTATCATTTCCACACACTAAACACAATCCGCTGACCTTCATCACCACGAATATCCCCTCTTTAATAAAATCATTCGAGTTGGAAATTTATAAAGAAAAAGTTGGCAATAAAAAGTTTATGCTTTAGGTAATAGTCTTGCTAATTATATTTTTAAACAAATTTTTCTATAATAATAGTATATTGTTGGTGTTATTAAAAAAGATAAGAATTTTTGTAATATTTGAAAAAGATAAATATGGTTTGTTGAATTTGTTACATTTAAAAGTTACAAATATCTATACTATAATTTTAAATTATATAAAACATCGTTCGTAATTTACAAGTAATTTTTTTATAAAATATCGTTGATAATCTACACGCGTTAGCGCAATAAAAAGAGCGGAAAGACAGGCACGTTCAGATAATATACATAAAAAAAATATTTTGGGCTGATTTTTTCTCTTCCAAAATTACCATCAACTTTCAATACAAATAGCGCATATAACAAATAGATAAAAATAAATTCAAATATTAAAAAAAATGTAACAAACTCAATCCTTATATGTCCACAATATATCAGTTTTTTTACTTATCCTTTATCCTTTAAGAAAGATAATGGGTGGGAGTGAATTCAAATTTAAAAAAAAAAAATATAATAAACACGATATGAGTATATGTTCGATTTTTATTTTTCTTTATCCTTTAAAAATATATGAGTATATGTCCAGTTTTTTTCCTTTATCCTTTTAAAGTGAAACTTACTACTACCTCGACAGTTGTATAATCTTGAACCCATCTTTTAATTCAATTGTGATAAGTCAAAAGTCATAACTTATTTAATTATCTTATGGTGTATATTTCAACAAGGGTAAAATTGAATAAAAAATATCAAACATTCTAAAAGATCAAATATTTTGAATTAAAGTTGAAGTCCTAAAACATCAAAAGAAACGAAATGGAGCAACTATATATACGAGATCAATACATGAGTTTCGGCTAACATTTTTCTTACTTATTTTACCCTTCATTTATACTATTTTACTTACTATTTTTCTTACCTATTATTCCATTTTTCTTATATTAATGTTATACTATTGTTTTTTAGAGTAAATTACACCCTTCTCCTTTAAAAGAAGCTTGAATTACACTCTTCCCATATTATGTTAAAATATACACTGTCATCCTCTCTTATGCAAAACATATTAGAAAATATTTCACTCCCCACCCCTGAAAGAAGCTTGAATTACATTCCCCACCCCTCTTATGTTAAAATCTACAATTTCCTCCTTAATAGGTTGTTGTTTTTTATTTTTAATTTCTAGTAATTTATAAAAAAAACAAAAAATCAAACAAAATATTTAAATTTAAGCATCATTGACATTTAAATTACAAATAAATGATTTTTTTTCTTGAATGGTGTTTTAAATTTAGCAGATATCGTAAAAATATTTATTTATCTTAAAATAGATTAAATTGTAGTGCATATTTAATTATTAAGGGAGGGGAGGAGATTGTAATTCAAGCATTTCATAGGGGACGAGAGTATAAGTTTTATTTTTCAAGGGACGGAAGTGTATGTTTTAACTTAAGAGGGGAGAAGAGTGTAATTAATTCAAGCTTCTTTTAACGGAGGCGAGTGTAATTTACTCTTTTTTTTTTTTAATAAATTATGTACTGTTAGTGTTATTAAAAAAATAGAATTTATATTATATTTGTTTACGTTATCATTGTTAAAGATACACATAGTATATTGGATTTATTACAATTTAAAAGTCACAAATATTTGTACTTACTCCCTTCGTTCCTTTTTAAGTGTCTTTTTAGGGTGAAATTTTCGTTCCTATTTAACTGTCTTTTTAGTATTTTAAGTGTACGATTTGTCAATTATACCCTTTGTCAATTACTTTTTTTTTTTTGAATAAAACTAATTAATGCTATCTATTTGGAAAACTAAAGTATGTTTTTCTTAAACAAAATTTGTTTTTTGTTATCTTTAAATTTAAACAAAATTGTCTTACAAACAATGGTTTCAAAAAAAGTTAAAATTCTATAAATAAGAAGAGTAGCAATGGTTAAAAATTTCAAGTGCAAAGTAGAAAAACAGATTTGAGAGGAGGAAAATAAAAAACTCCACGAATGTTCAAAAAGAAGAAAAAGTGGAAGACTCGTTGAAATTGCTGATGAAGGGTGAAGAGGGAGCAATAGTTGAAGACTCATTTGACAAGATAAAAGAACAAGAACAAGATGACGATGAAGAAGAAGAAGAAGAAGTTTCATCAATATAATTTTTATATAGGAATTTGTTGGTGTAAAAGATAATAATTGACAACTGTCTGTTACAAAAGAAAGATATCATATTAAATTTATTGAAAAAATAAAGTGTCTGCAAAAAAGTAGAAATTTATTGATGGATTAAAATGAGAGTATAATAGAAAAAAAAATGTGCAAAAATACACATCGCTATTTTAATGTTAATTTTCCAAAAAAACACTTAAAAAAGAACGGATGAAAATAATTTTAAATAAACTCAAAATTTTATATAAAATATCGTTTATAACTTACACTTGTTAGTATGATTAAAAGAATGAAAGACGAGCATGGAGTATATGCATCTCTGCTGGTATATATAAGGCATCGACGTTACGTCTGCTGGTACCGTAGAGACATAAAATAGAAGACGGTTGCCGCAGCAATTTCAAGACCTTTTTAGATCTTTAATAACTCCCCCCACCGCAGAAAGTGCTAAATGTTATGAGCAGTCTTAATAATTAAGAACATATAAACAATAATTGAGTCAAAAATAATATAATTCCTCCGTCCCGCAATAAATGACATGTTTGAAAATGTGCAATTTTGACCTAACTTACTTTGATCATATTTTTCTACTAATATACAAAGATAAATAATATCATATAAGATGTCGTTAGATTCGTCTCGATGAGTATTTTTAAAATATCAAATTTTCATAATTTTTTCCAATATGTTATTCAAGATATTTAAACTCAAAATTACGCATTGATATGTATAATTGGATCAACTGTGTCACTTATTAAAGGACGGAGGGAGTACATCAAAGGAATGCGTCACATTACACTATCCAAATTTGCCAATCCACCACCAAACTTCTCATGCATGCACACCTCAGAAAATTGAGTGAAAAAAAAATTCTAACATGATAGATATTGTCAAAAATAATCTTGGCGTGACATAACATGCATATTACTCCTATAATAATTATATTTCATGAAAAAGAATTTTTTAGCCACTATACACCTACTATACTCTTGAGAGAGAAACACATAGAATAATATGAATGTTAATGGTGTGATGTAAAAAGTGAAATAGAAATTAAATGATGTC
Source organism: Medicago truncatula (assembly GCF_003473485.1). NCBI lineage: Eukaryota > Viridiplantae > Streptophyta > Magnoliopsida > Fabales > Fabaceae > Medicago > Medicago truncatula. Next base: position 38,160,476 of record NC_053044.1, read on the forward strand.
GAATATATGTATTAAGATTTAATATTTATATTTTCCTTAAAAAAATGTATATTAAGAAATTAAGATTGTGCAACTACCATTCTCGATAGTTGGCTATACAAGCTAAGCAATCAAAGTGTATTTAATATGGACCTCTTAATAATCGTTCAAAGGCGGACCTTTATCATTTTTAGTAAAAGAAGAATAAATATAATATTTTATTAAAATTTATTAAAAATGTAAGGGTCTAACTTTAGATCGGATCCATATTAGATTGTCCTGAAATCATATACAATGCAATAACAATGAATAATGGACCCTTTGAATAGTGCTAAAAAAACTAAAGACGCAGATATATCAATGAATTTTTTGACTAACATATGAGTCAATTTAATACGAACCTTTGAAAAATGATTTAAATGGGAACCCATACTATTTAAAATAAAATTTATAATGATAAAAATGAAGGACATATATATATATATATATATATATATATATATATATATATAATATTTAATTTAAAGTTTTTGGATTCATCAAACCTTTTTCTCAATAAAAAATATTACTCCATTGTAGTACCAATCATTTGCGGACAAAAATACCTCCTTATTGGATGTCATGTCAAGTCATGTGTTTATTTAATTATTAAAGTGCAAATATACAGTATGTTCTAGATTTTACTATACATATTCTTACTTTTTAAAAAATTAGAAAAAACATTTTATTAATTAAAGTGGTATTAATGACTAGTTTATAACTAACTAAGAAATTTGAAGTTTATAGGTTACTGAAAACTTTTACCCCTGAATTAGCACATCAAATGAATTTTTTAGAACTTACACATATTATAAAAACAACAATAACATTTAGACACCTCAAATTTCCATACACCAATTCAATATCTCATTTTTTTCTCTATCACTTTTCATATCAAATTATCAACCTATAACATCACAAGCAATATATGACTTAGCACAATTAAATGATACTTTTATATACTTATATAAAGAATATTTTCAAACAAAACAATGCCAACTTTTAATATATTTTTTAAATTATCATTGTATTAAATAAAATACTATATATTAAATAATTTTAATTTATATTTTCTTTGCAAATGTCTTTAGGGTGATAAATTTACCCTATTTCTTTGTTTGTATATCCTTCCATTTAATTTATTTATTGATGCATTCTCCATTTGCTTAGCCAGTGCCCTTGCTTGTCTTCAAAAGGCATGATGCTAACATAAATATGGTCTTAGTACACTTTTTTTTTTTTGAGTGATCTTAGTACACTTATTATTATTATTATTATTATTATTAGTAAAATGTTCAAATTTTAAATTATAAATTTATAATTTTTAAACATACATTGTTTTATTGTCTATACTCCTAGTATAATGTCTCTTTTTTTTTTTTTTAAATGGCATGATCAAATCAAATAAAGAAAGTAATTGAGTACAAGGGGGGTACTCAAACCCATTAACTACAAAGATTTAGGTGATACAAAAAGGAAAGTATCCTTTCAAAAAAAAAAAAAAAAAGTAAAGTATCAAAATTGTAATAACTAGCTAGAAACTAGAACCATATATACAACGGACACAAAAAAATCTGCTCAAGATATCCAATGAATCAACCAAAATCATCTTGGAGGTAGGACTTAATCCCCACTCGTAGAAGTACAACAACTCCTAGAGGACATACTAAAAAAATATTTCCAAAAAGAGAACTAGATATCCTCCACCGGTTGTTCAACATTCACCACCTTATTTAGAGAAAAATCATCAATTATGAACATTCGGGTCACTCAAACCACAAGATACTAAACCAAAGTCATTAATGTTTTGAAACAAATCAGGTGGAAAACCTTATAATTCTCTCCTAATATAATCTAAATCTAGATGGGTGAACCTATATATGATAATAGGGTAGAAAGAGTAAGGGAAGAGAGAAATAGAAAAGAGAAACACAAGATTAATGGATCTTACGCCTTTTACAAATCTCTCCTCATAAACGAAGAAATGGAAAAGGATAGTTTGTTTTGTTTATTATTACATTTATACCCTTGATAAACACCTTCATCATGTTCATTTTAATTTTCGTGTGCTGAGTTTTTTTCTTCTATATATTTAGTATTATTTATTTATACTTGTAAGCAACTTCAATTAAAAAAAGGCCCACCAGCACTAGTTTGTATAAAATCTAACAAGTATTAAAAGAGACTAATACAATCTAAAATACATTACTAGATAAAATGTATTAATTAAATTGAAAAATAGTTTTTGACCAAAACTAAATAAAATTGAAAAATAGTTAATTACATGAATTGTTACTTTTTTAAATTGTAATGATAATTAACAATAACAGATTTTAATAAAAAAAATAATTGAAGGATCGTATTTTGATAAAAATAAAATTTAAACAATACTAATGTACTATAGTTTTTAAGTTCTAGGGTATTTTTGTCTTTTAAAAAATAATCACACTTCTTTCTCTTCTATTTCTCTCTTCTTTCTCTTACATCAAACAACCCATCAAATCTACTTTATTTCTCATCTTTTTCTCTTTTCTTAAACTCTCTCACACCAATTTCTCTCTTCACAATTTCTTCTTGCAACCAAACACACCGTTAAAGTGTATCATAAGGGAGTACATTGTCTAGACGTTTGTTTTATCCCTTTTTATTTTTCATTAATTGCTTTCTAATCGTATTTTTGATGGATTTGAATTGGAATATCCTTCATATTTATGTTAAAATAAGGTACTTCTTATATCAACCTTAAATATGTTAAAAATAAGGTACTTCTAATATGAACCTAAAAATAGATTTAAAGGTAAATCCTTACACTTTTTAGAAAAAATATCTGTAAATAAAAATAATTAAGTGATCAATACGATTTCGTTACTTAAAAAGTTGGATCAAGATATGTTTATTTTTTAACGAGTATTTTTATTTTATATTATTCAAGCGGAATAAACATTAAAAATCAAGATTTAGCGCAAGTGTTAGTGTGTATAATACCGATTTCTACTACATCTTCCTATTCTATACCTCGGATGGATCCTACATTCACATCTTATGACTCCATCTGAGGGATAGAATTGATGGATAAAGTGTTCACGAGAACGTTACCCCTTAAATGTCAGTTGTGTGTGTTATATATATATATATGGGTTATGCTAGAAGCCATCCATGAAGGTGTCTTTTAGCAACCCACACCTCAAGGTGTGATTTCCACTTTTTAGTTATAACTTTGCTAAAAGACACCTTCATAAAAATTAGTTGATGTCTTTTAACAAATACTAATATAATAACTTGCTAAAAGACACCTTCATAAAAATTAGTTGATGTCTTTTAACAAATACTAATATAATAACTTGCTAAAAGACACCTTCATAAAAATTAGTTGATGTCTTTTAACAAATACTAATATAATAACTTGCTAAAAGACACCTTCATAAAAGGTGTCTTCTAGCAAAGCCCTATATATATATACCTCAAAATTAATTTATTTATTTTTTGTTACATTAATATTAATTTAATTAATGTGAGTGCTTGAGTTAGGGTGAGAATATGAAGGGGAGACATCCCCACATTCCTGATGATATTATTAGATGCAAGGTCATAGTCATTCTTTTCATGTGTACCTCCATTTATTACCTTTGTCTTTTACATCCATTCCCTTCTCCATCCACTCAATGCTGTTTTGCCCTTTCCCTCTCCTAATATTATAACCTTTTGTTGCCACTAAATAATATAAGCTTCAACCCTCAATATCTCTCTCTATCTTTTTCTATCTCTTTCCCTTTGCATATCTCTCTTCCAATTAGGGTTTCCTCTTTAAGGGTATAGTGCTCCTCATCTAATAAATCTACGTGATCTTTTACTTCTCATTAGCTAAGGCTATTTTTTTTTTCTCTCGTGAAGGTACAAGAACAGATTCAAAAAAGGTACTTCCCTTTTAGTAATTCTCCTGATCAAAGAAACCTACATATCACAAACAGGTAAAATCATGTTCATGTAGTTAGCTTCCCTCTTTTCTTTATGCATATATTTAGTTCTTTTCTATGATTTGTGCTCTTTTGAGTAAGGTAACGGTTGCTTGACACAAAATGGATCCTTTTGAAAAGACACTATTTAGGGCTTTGCCCAATTTATATGCCTTTATTTTATGATGATGTAGTTCTTTGCTGCAGCCAGATCTTTGGTTCAATTTATTTAGTTTTGCGATGAAATCTATATATATAACTTTTTACTTGGTCATGTAGAGCTGAATTCCGGACGAAGAAAGATACATATATACATGTAAGTTTTGCTGTATGCACTAGTGAAGAAGAAGATAAAACAAACCAATAAACTAAAACTTAAGGGCCAAAATCCACAAAAAGAAAAGGATGAGTTTCTTCAAAGTATAATTAAGAACCCTTCATTGATTTTTTTTCTATCATTAATTGAAAAAGGAAGAGAGAATGGAAAGAATAAAATATATTTTAAAAGGAAATAAAAAAAGTTTTTGAAAGAAAAAGAAAGCATAAAGATAGTCATATATGTAATATAATATAAAAAAGTTTCAACTAACAATCAAATTTATTAGTTAAATCAACCAACAAAGTAAAGTCTCATGTACGTGTGATGTATGTGCTAGGGAAGAGTCAATGAAGAGATTTTAGGAGGGATGAATCATATAAAGACTTAAAGGATCTATACAATAAGATTGAACTCATCAATACTAAATCAAAAAAACTATAATTTTATTTTTATTTTTTTTGCCTTTTCATTATATATATGTATATGGATCATTCATTACTATAAGATCAAAGAAATATTAAAAATGTGAAATGTAACTGAAAATAATTAATAATTAATATTAGATCTGATATTCTTTATTTGTGACCATTGAGTTTTGTAATAACTTTTGAAACTAAACTGATTATTACTTGAAAACACGATGTATAGAAGGGAAAGTTAGAAGATAAATAGATTCATATTTTGTATGACTCAATATTTTTTTTATTGCTTTGTAGCGCAGGAGAAAAAATGGCATCATCAAGCTCATACAATTCACCATGTGCAGCCTGCAAATTCCTTCGTCGAAAATGCATGCCAGGCTGCATCTTTGCACCATACTTTCCACCGGAAGAACCTCAAAAATTTGCAAACGTTCACAAGATCTTCGGCGCAAGCAACGTCACAAAGATCCTCAACGAACTCCTCCCTCACCAGAGAGAAGATGCAGTGAATTCCCTTGCTTATGAAGCCGAGGCACGTGTGAGAGATCCTGTTTATGGTTGTGTTGGTGCTATCTCTTTCCTTCAGAGACAAGTTCAGAGACTTCAAAAGGAACTTGATTCTGCTAATGCCGATCTTCTTCGCTTTGCTTACAATGAAATCTCTCCGAATTCCTCTCTTCCACCTCTTCCTCCTCTTGTTGTTCCGGCTTCGTTTCATCAATCTCAAAGACAGTTTAGTTCAAGATTTGGTAATGGAAATGTTGATGGAAATGGATTTTACTCTTCTTTTCCTTATGCTATTCCATGGATTAATGATACCTCTTCTGAGGATATAAGTGGAGGTGTAGGTGGAAGAGGAGGAGGTGTAGGAGGAGGTAATTTGTGAAATCTGAATTTCTATCTAGCTAGGGTTTATTTACGTTATGTCACTTGTTGAGAGTTGTTGGGTATTATATAAGTCTGGTTCTTTCTATGGCTATGTATGTAGCCATAGTTGGAGTGTTGTGTCTAGGTCTACTATTTTGTGTTTTTTATTTAATAATTTGAATTTTGAATAAGGCTTTTTTGTATTTCATTGTCTAGTTGTTGATGAGGAAGTGTTGTTTAAATTAAAACCTAGCTAGTGAATAAGTTGGTATATAGGGCATGCATGGAAGTATGATTAATGTATGGCTACATATCAACACTACTAGTCTTGTTTGTGTATTGATCAATGAAAATGCAAACTCTATAGGCATGTGCATTTGAGTTGACATTCTCTGTCATTGTTTATTTATTATTATCAAAAATAAATGAATGAAATGAAGCATATATATATCGTTTAATAATTAATTTCTTGATTCTAAAGCCTAACTCTACGGGTTAGTCTTCCCATATATCTTACTTACCCTAGCTATATATATTCCTTATCTTGTTTTTTATTTTTCACTTTAATTTTGCTACCTTATATATATTCGTGGACCACAGTTTTACAATTCTTACTTTCCCTTTGTTGCCAAATGCCAATGATATGAATATTAACTTTCCTATTTTAATTACCAAAGTGGGTTAAACATGTAGTAACCATTTGAAGTGATTAATTTTCACTAAAATAAAGGCACTGGTGACAGAAGAAGTGAGGTCAGTGAGGATCAGGATTCAGGAGCAGTTGAGTTTTTTATTGGCAACATGTCACAATCAAATACACAGAAACAAAGATCATGTATATTTGGATTTGGATGGAGTTGAAACTACAAAGTATATTAATGGTCACTCTCAAGTCTCAATCTCATATAGAGTTTGTAAGAACTTTTCATGTGTAAAAGATATGGTAGTATAATAAAAACAACTTGTTATTAGTGCTACTAGTGATTCTGTAAGGCTTTTTTTTTGTGATGGTGTGTTTTATGAACTCAACTAACAGGAAAACGAGCAGTGATTTTTCTGAACTTGTGTCTCTATCTGCTGCAACCCAAACTTGTTTTGAATTGTTGTTTTCATCATGTAGTACTAAGAAAAAGGTAAGGTGAGTGAGTGAGTGAGTGAGATCATGAATTGAATTAATTCTCCCTATAGCTATATTTTATTTTCATTCAATAAAAAATGTGCTAAATAGTGAGCCACACAGTGTCGTTGTCCTCACTGGATCCAATTATTAATGCAAAAAAGCAGCTACTATAGTAAGTAGTTTCAAGCTTAGGGTTTTTTTCTTTTGCCACAAACTTTCAAGAAATAGCTACATGACTTCGAAACTGTTACTATCAATTACTTCAAACACTCAACCCCAGACAATATTGCAGTGAAGTGAAACAGTGACATTTCATAATTCGTATAATAAACTACTGCAGCTACATTGACAATAACTTGCATGCATGCCAATACATATATCATTTTGTTTTTGCCTGAACATATATATATTAATTAAAAAATTCTTCAAAAATGTAGATGTCACATGAATTTTAAGAATTTAACTTTGTAGCAAACTTCAAATTCCATGCAGAAAATAGTCATTATCCTAAAAAAAATTGTAAATTAGTCATTAATATTAAAGTTATTATAATAATAATAATAATTTCCTCCTCTCACCAATTTATTTTAAAATAATAATATGAGTTGATATGCTAAAAGAGTATTAGGTCCAACATTAGATCCATCTCTAATGTTGATTACAGTTTTTGTCTTCTAACTAACTATTAAAATTTTGACTATAAAAAAGTATCAAGAAAAATGATTTTTAAATGCTTTGTGGCTTGATTAAATAAACCTATAGGGAAAAAAATCATAAAAATGTTGATTCCTGAACAAATCGACAGAGATAAAATTCTGAACCGATCCTGATGAGGTCAGAATGGTAGAGAAATATTTCGAAATCCGAGAAAATAATACTAATAGGAGAGTTAGGGTTGTTTTATCTATGATTAGAATAAAAATAAAAATAAAAACAAAATGAAACAAAAATAGAAGAAACTATAGCAGAGTTTTCTAAGCTACATGTTCAGCTGCATTTGCTCTCCATGTTTCCAGAAGAGAAAATACTAACAGTGAAGTTAGCCTTTCATTTTCATGAAAACAGAACAACAAAAAGCTAAGCCGTTATTTTGATTATTCTAGGTGGAACTATACGTAGTGTTATGACTTATGAATCTTCAAGTTAAACTGTTTAACTTGTGTGCAATTGAATCATCGATCACATCATGAAATAATCCTTATTTTCTACGATGATTTGATGACTCTTGTATATGAACATTCATGTGATGTACTCTTTTGTTTATAATCTGAGAGTGAAACAGTAGAGAGAGCTAAATGCTCACAGCGTTTTCTGTTTCTTTCTCTTGATCCTTTCACTTTTGTCAGTCATCACTTTTCTCTCTTTCTCAGCTGCCACATACACTGTTTACACACATAATTAACAAATCCAGATCATCACAGTATGTTCCATGGTCTATTATATCAATCAATATATGACATTTCCCTAAAAAAAAAAATCAATATTTGAAAATAATTTTAAAATGTAAAAGTAGTGACTGGTGATGTTTCTGATAAGAGAAGTTGTTATATTACTCGTCCTCACGAATGAGATGTTGGTCCAATTGATAAAGAAATTAGACTTATATTCTCTTAGAATTTATGGTTAGGCTTAAGGTAATCTCACAATATTTGGTTATAAGGTTTGTAAGGTAAGAATTGCTCCCACTTAAACATATCTTCAAACACGTCCAACACTACTGGATTTGGTGCGTGAAAATATATGGTACGTGACTCGATATCGAAAACCTAATAGCAGGTGGTTCAACAAATCTTGGATAGATTCTGATATCATCAATGAATTTGTGGTATGGTCTAACACAAGCCCACAAAATTGACTTGTAATATGAGGATTACCCAAATTATAAACATATTTTTATGTCATCTCTCATCTAAAGGAGGAGACTCTTAACATACTGTTTTTTCTTGTTTTCTCAAATAAAATGTTGACTAATTATAGTTGGTGCAATGCATATTGCGATATGAATTTATTTTTATCAACATCGTATATTTCAATATCATCTATGAACCACTTTAAAATATCTTGATTCCCTTAAAATATCATCTAAATCTATGATATAAATAAAAAGTAGAAAACAATTTGTGTGAACACTAGATATAGATATAGTCAGTCCCATAGCAGCTTGAAAACATTGCAGCAGCCGGAACGTTTCAGTCGCAATACATCACATGATGCGGTCCACAATTTGAAACTTTACTCTCTTCACTCTAAATATCTATTTAAATCAAATTTTCCTCACTCAAGATATCTCAAATTGCACCCAGTGAGTGCCAGTGACAATTTGTGGGAGAGACGAGGGTCTGACTGTACAATTTTATCTTGTTGTATATATAATTACCTATACTAATAGTCCTCCAATATTCATCTTTCTCTCTCTCTTTCTGACCCTGTTTTGTTTCTCGAGATCACCAAAAGCCTCGACTTTAACTTTTGTGGAATTTTAAGAGAACCAAATCTAATTGCTGATCAACTTCACCTCAGAATATCTACCTTATATCCGTCATGTCCCTATTAATCTGGTATACTATTAGTTGGAATAATAAAAACAATTTATATTAATTGTAATTGCAATTAAAGGAGGTACTACTGTTAAGGGAGTCAGAGAAAAAGTGAGTATGGGATTCTGAACTTGTTGTAATGCTATTACTATTACTATAGTTATAATAATTTCAGAATCCATCAATCTTCTCTTCCTAACCTGCAAGACGTGGAAAAGAAGCAAAGAGCAGGTGAAAATTGACAGGGTAATATTATTAGAGAAAAAAAAAAAAAAAACATCATGTGGGGTGGGGGGTCCTAACTATTTAAGCTCCCCACAACAAATTCTTTATGTCCTCGTGGACCTAACAAAGGGGACCACGACTTGTATCATTTTCATGTTCAATTGATTCATCAATGTTCATCATCATCATACAAACATATATATATATATATATATATATATATATATATATATATATATATATATGTATATGTATCTATGTACTTGGTCTTGATGCAGTCAAGAGAGACAAACAAGTCTATTGTCATGTTAATAGTTTTTACAGACACTCATTCAGACACGTATACGTGTTTCTTTGATATGTCAACTTCATTTTAGTGTACCCAAAATATTCCCACTTTTTTATTTCATATACCTAATTACCAGTACTTATCAAATTCCACTTCACAATTACTCCTAAACAATCCAGTTCAATTTGATGTCACTCTCACCATTAATGTCAACACCAAATCCATTTCTTCTAATGTGCATATGTACTACATAAAGAAATTAAATTTTGTACTACCTCCTGTCCGCGACTTATTTAAAAATTTGTAATTTTGATCTAGTTTACTTTGACCATATTTTTCTACTAATATACATAGATAAATAATATCATATAAGATATCGTTAGATTCGTCTCGATGAGTATTTTCAAAATATCAAATTTTCATGATTTTTTTCTAACATTTTATTCAAGATATTTAAGCTCAAAATTATACATTGGAATACGTAATAGAGTCAACTGTGTCATGTATTAAGGGACGGAGGGAGTATCAACTAAAAGGAAAAAGAGTACTTTTTGTTAAGCACAAATTGGGCTAATGACTAGCAGTTACACTAAAGCTGACTGCACAAAATAATTGGCCTGCAAATATATACAAGCATTTATCTTAGACCCAAAACTTAACACAACATAGCAAAAACAATTAAACAAATAAACCAATTACACACCAAATGAAGTATAATTTTCTTTTCCAAACCTGAAACCAACATTTGTAAGATGCAGAGCAAACTGAGACAGTATGACACATATTCAACCAATAACATCAGAGATGAACATAAAACAGCCACCATCATGACCAACTATTTGGTTGGAGTATTTTGATGTTGAATGGAAACTATAAAGTCTTGTATGTGCTAATATATGAGAGAATGAACCCAAATCCTACGCATGTACACTAATTTATATTGCGCACACTCCTTACTGATTGGTTTGTGCCAAAAATCCAACATGGTATTAGAGTCTAATTATATGGCCTAATGGCCCATGTTGATCCAATTATAAAAAATTCATAAAAACATGAGGTTAGGTGATCAATGAAAAAAAGTAGGCATGTAACTAGTTTGGTTTCATTTAAAAAAATATTCAAACCGATCAAATCCACGTCGATTTAGTTTGATTCAGATTTCAGGGTTTCTTAGAAGTGGAACTGAACCAAACCAAATCAATGATATACTGTTTAGTTTGGTTTGGTTTGGTTGATCGGTTTGTCTAAAAATGCAATTAAAAAATAAATGTTAAGGGAAATATTAACCAATGCTCCGGGGGCACTGGTTAAGGAAACAAATATAGTATCTTTTACATCGAAAATTGTTTAATCAATTTCTCAAAAGTCAAAAAATTATCTTTTTTAATTTAATTTTTCCTTTTTTAAATACCTTAACCAATGACCGGGGACACCGGTTATTACAACCCTTATTTAAATACTTACAGGAAAATATAAGAAGTTCAAGTAAACATCATATATAATACCTAATTGAACACACACAAAGATAGAAATTTGGTTTGAGCTTATCTGTTAGATTGTTGGTAGTTATTTTATGAAATTTTAAATTGAAATAACATAATGAAAGAAGAAAAATGTGAATACCTAAAAGTGGAAGTTATTTTATGAAATTTTTGGTTTTGTAATCCAATGGGTTGCCTGAAAATTGGGTAGTCTATTTTGGTTGTGACCGGTTGGAGTGCTCCTTAAACACTCATTAATACAATTTGCTTATTAAAAAAAAAAAACTAGGAAATAAACAAACCAACTAAAGTGTAGGCTAAAATGGTATGCAAGCAAAGATCTAAACCAAGTAGACCAGCCCAGTTTGATTAGAGGGAGTATATTTAAACCCTAAGCAACATTATACATACTTCTCAACTTTTGAATGGCAAAAACTGAGTAAAAAAACGAAATATGTTGTACTTAAAACCCAACAACAACTGAGATCATATTAGTTTGAAGAAATGAGGTGCTTTTAATATGGACTTCAAAAAATTTACAAATATATATTCTCGCCATTTTTATATATATTTTTTTTAAAAAAACGAAATTCATTCATTCGAATCGGTAGAATAAATCGATAGAGAACTACAAATTAAAAATAATTAAAATAAAAAAAGATGAATTTGTAAACAAATTCACATCATCTGGATTAACAGCGTACAATGACAAAAGACCTACAAACATAATGAACTTAAAGTGTCTAAAATACCTACTTCTCTGAATATATTAAAGACGCCAAACTCACAATCTTCATCTCCTTAAAGTCTCAGACTCTATTTTCTCGTGTCGCAGTGTAAGCCTATCTAAGGTGTGTTTAAACAAACCAAAATTTAAAGGTTTAAATGTGTCATTGGTCCCTGCACTTTCATCAGATTTTGGTATTGGTCCCTGCACTTTTTTTTTTGTTTGGCATTGGTCCCTGCACTTTGTAAAAATATTGGTATTGGTCCCTCTGTTAACTTTCTGTTAAAAAAAAACACAAAACCAACGGAGTGCCACGTGGCCCAATCATTTCACGCCACATGGCACCAATATCAATATTTTTACAAAGTGCAGGGACCAATACCAATATTTTTACAAAGTGCAGGGAGCAATACCAATAGTTTTGTGTTTTTTTTTTTAACAGAAAGTTAATAGAGGGACCAATACCAATATTTTTACAAAGTGCAGGACCAATTCCAAATAAAAAAAAATGTAGGGATCAATGCCAAAATCTGATAAAAATGCAAGGACTAAAGACATATTTAAACCAAATTTAAACATTGATTTGTTATACGGGACACGAGTACACTGCCTCATATAATGAAGCAACCATGCGTATGTTATTGCAACGAATCTAACATAAAATGGGAATGTTTGGTTAGCAGCCATACGCACCAAGAATAAATTTGACGCCGCGAAATCATCATTGCTCGAATCTAGTTTCTTTTTTTTTTCTTTGCTATTAGTTATATAGTATATCTAAAAGATAATTCTTCAATATATTGCAGAAGAAACTATGCTCTATATTTGATCAGCATACTTATATTATTAATTATATTAAAAAAGAATCCATAGACCTAGCCAATTGAAAGGATTTAGAACTCAAAGAAAAAATAGACTCAGAGTTATGTTTTGCTTGCCACATGCACAAGTTCTAGAAACATTTAAATTATAATGTGTCCGAAGAGCATCGCTTGCTTTTATCTGCATCTTCTTTCTTTATGACCCTTAATACCTACAATTTTATTTAATGCTAAAAGTTGTTCGTCAATAAGATTTCCAATGATCATGCCCATCATGGCTGCCACTACTTGTTCTAAACGAACCTATGATTATGACTCAAAGAGATACACTAATTTCACTCTTTACCTCCCCCTTTTATAATTGAATGAATCATTATATGCTTTTCATTTAGCTCTCTTTAATTTGCTTTTTGAATATTGATGAAACCTCTCCTCAATATGTATTATTTTGCCTTTCAAAATATAAATAGCCGTTGTTTAAAACGCATGCAATTTCTTATACATGGATATTGATTGTAAAAGAATCATGATAAGAATATAATTTTTAAGATATACTTAATGATATGCTTAAGTTGTTCCAACTTCTGATTTGAGAATCTTAATTGAAAATTATTATTCTCACTTCTCAAATTGCTCTTTTTTCAATTGTCGTTGGTCTTGCGACAGTTAAGTATCCTTAAAGATTTATCGATTAAACTGATTTAAAAAATTATTAAACCGCTCTAAAAAGTGCTTCACGGAAATTAACTGCCATTATAAAGCCGAACGACATTTAATTGCCACAAGAGTATGTTTTTAAGCAATTTCAAAAATGAGAAGAGTAATTTTCATCTTAATTTGGTTCATCTTTACCCCACAAATATCTCTAAGACCTCCTAAAAACACATATAATAGTTATCTACTAGATATACGTTTGTTTTTTCAAATACACATCTGATAGATAACTATCGGATGCGTATTTAAGGGGCTTTAGAAATATTTGGAGGCCTAAATAGAAATATTTATGGAATCCTAATTAATGTAGGTTTTGGTTGCCAAATGACCCAAATCCCATAGTATCACAATAACCCAAATATTTGCTCAAAAAACCCCTTTAAATGCTCGTATAGACCCTTAAAATATCTAAAAATGCCCCTTTCAGGTCATAGCTCCCAATGCTTAGGTTTTGGGGTTACAACCTGACTATCCTTTTTTTGTCTAGGATTGGGGGTTACGATTGGTTACGATCTGATATATATACGTTCATGCAACAGAAACCTAATTATTAGAAAAACCAATCATTATTCAACAACAATACCAAAACAAATCATTCAATAACAATAATTTTCAACTGCACTCATAATTCAATAGCAATGTTTTTTGTTTTTTTTTTTTTATGATCAATAGTAATAGTAATAATAATTTAATAATGATAGATATATAACAAACATTTCGTTAATTGAAAAATAAAAAGCAAACTGACAATACAACTTAACTAAACTCTACTACTGAACTTTTGACACTTGTCGTTTGAACAAACTTTATTACTGTTTTAACAATGTTTGACTTCTAATCAACGGAAGTCTCAACAACGTTTTCTTTCAAATCAACATAAGCTTCAGCAATGTTTAATTTCAAATCAATGAAAGTTCTGACATTATTTGATTTTGGATCAACGGGTTGTTCAATCATACCTATAAATAAATAAACATTATAAATAACATAAAAATGTGCAACTAATTGGCCCATAAAAAACCCTTTAAAAAGCTTTGAACCCCTCTTGTGTCAAAATTATCACATATTTTCCCATGATTTTTTGGCACGAGGGTTTTGAAGCATGTAAAAGGGGCATTCGGATCTTAAAATTCAAAATAAATTTTTTGTTCGGATTTTAGAATCCTAATTAATAAAAATCTTGAAAAAAAACAGTTAGCCACGGTAGAAGAAATGTGGCTAATTTTTCATCAAAAATATAAAGGAAAAAACTCATTTTAGATTATAGAATCCAAAAATTTAAGGGAAATTTTCAAAATTCTAGATGGGCACGTGAGAAACATGGAGGGTGGAAAAGAAAAAGTTTTGAAATAGTGACATACCACAGTAGTGGATGGGCCTAAGAAGGTCCAAAACTTGAAAAAAAAGAAAAAAAATTGTATGAATTCAAACATGTGATTCAATGCCTATTTAGTTTAGTTAGTATTTAATTTTTTTTCCTTCATATGTTAGTATTTAATTATGAGAAATGTTTTGAACACTCTATTTACAACACTTTTTTTTAACATTTACTCTTTAATGTAATGAAATCAATGTGAGTCTGAAATTTTAGAAATTGGTTCCATTTAAAATAGTTAGAATCGCAAGGGTTTCGACTAATAAAAAAGTCTATATTAGAGTGAGTTTAAAAAGAAAGTGTTCATAACACTCCTCTTTAATTATACTCATATTTTTCTCTCTCAGAAAAAAAAATACTCATGTTTTTTATTCATTTATTTCAGTCCACTATTCCCCAATGGAGTTGCCATAGTTCAACTAAACTTATTCAACTTATGATGGTTCCGGTCATATTTAAATTGGGACACTCTCAATCAATTCAACTTTAACTAAAATTCAGCAATAACTTGAATTCTAACATGTGATTCCATACATCTTATACATCTACACATGAATGACCAAAATTGTGTTGCAACCGTTCACTTCTCAACACACACACAACTATATTATTACCAGCAGCAACAAATTTTCATTACAAAGACTGTATGGTAGATAATCTGTCTAGAAATTGAGTAAAATTTTCATCAGTATCCAACAAGCTAATTCTTACATATTTTGGGCTAACCCCAAAGTGTTTTCCACTTCTCGTTATGATGTTGTGTGCTCTAAGGAAGCTTTCACAGTCTTCCACATTTCCCTCACACTTCAACCACACAAAAGCTGCAAAATAAATAAATGAATACATACATAAACATTTCGACAAGAAATCTACTTAGGAAGTTGTATTATCTAATCTAATTGTTTTAATCACTGCAAATGTAATTTTATGTCAAATTAAGCTATAGTATAGTATAGTATAGTATAATACCTGGTTGAGGTTCCAACACTCGATTGAAAAAGTTACAAAATGCAGGGGAAAATTGGGATAAGCTGAACAATTCACTATGATGCACTACTTCTCTTAGCTGCTTCCACCTGTTCGCCATGACCTTGTGGCTGAACTTGAAAAATGACTCATTCTCTTTGGAGTTTTCTTGTTCACAACTGTCAGAAACTGCACTTAAAATCTTTGCAGCCCTGAGTTGTGAATCCTTTGAGACTCCTATTGTGTTTAGCTCTATGAACTTGGTCATTTTCTTTGCTACCTCTTTGTCTTTCACTAGTGCCCACCTAAAAGTTTAAGCATTTCTTTACTTTTTCATTTTTAGTTTTTTTATTGCTCAAAAGTACATATAAAATTTGCATGCCTAAATTACATTTTTACTAATATGGTTTTTGTTTTATTCCATCCTCAAATATCTCTATATATGAAATTATAGATGTAAGGATGTTATATCCCTCTATTCTTTTTTAATTGTCGTTTTAAAGTTCAATGCAACATTAGTATGTATGAAACAACATTTCATAAATACCAAAACAACCAATATATTTGTTTTATGGAGTATAGTATAGTATTTAACTTATTATATATGCATTCAGAGACCAAAATGACCATCACTCATAGTATAATATCTAACTTACCCTATGCGCATTCCAGCATGACCAGTGCTTTTGGAGACAGTAAAAAGGGTTAGATCATGATCAGAAGGCGATGATATAGGAGTGTATTGCGGCCAGTAGTAGGCAAGATCATGAACCAGAAGTCCTTGACTTCTATTGACCTTAGACTTCCTCACATGTCCATCAGGATTATTTGGTGAAGTTACCAGCTCAATGTAGGGACCATCTTTCTCATAACTATCTGCATCACCGGCCCATTTGTATAGCCCAGACTTTAGGTAATCTGTCATTGATGGGTATGACTACATGCAAAGCAATGCAAATTATTTATTTATTTATTTAGTATGAATTATACAAATTAACACTAAGACACTAATGTGATTCAATTGTGCAAAATTAGCTTCAAATATTCCAGAATTGACCCATGTTTGATATCACGGTAAGTTTTTTAGAATTATAATGAGTAGCCGTGATTTTGCAAAATTTACAAAGTGTAGTTTTGACAAACAAAAGGTAAGATCAAATATAAGTAATATTGACCTTGCATTGTACAGCCTCTTTTTTGTATTTGTTTAGGATCACAGTGAGTTTGACAAAACTAAGAAAATACTAACTTTGTCAAATTCACCACTAATCCAACTAAACATTCAATAATTATGAGAGCTATAATCTACTGTCAGTTCAGCGCATGTGAGTACTGTTAACAACCATGTGATCAGGTGGCAGACTTGCAAAAGTATGAATGCATATATGAAGACAAACAAAGAGAAGAATTAAAAAGTCATACTACATATTATGAGACAGAAAATTAATTGCAGGATACTAAAAAATACAAATAAATAAGAAAATGGTAGGAACACGTTGAATGTGATAATTAACGACCCTTTCAGAAGAATCTCACATGGCGTAAAAATAGAGAAAAGAATCAAATTTAGATGTCAAACCTTTTTGTACAAGTATTAATTTCTGAATGTTATACTAATAAATTTTTGTTCATAAATCATAACTGATCATGCTTAACCGAAAAAAGAGTTTTACTGAACTGAATCATTCCCTTAATTGAGAAAACCACTTTCCTACAAGTTCCTTGGCCATGTGAGAATTTCTTCAATATAAAATTCAAAAAGTGATCAAAATATCACATACTTCTGTATAATTTATGATTACATGCATGTTTGGAATTACGGTGGACTTGACAAAATTAAAAGTGACACTTTAACTTTGTTGAATCCAGATGTGTAGTGACGGCAAGCCACTTTAGTTTTGGCAAACTCACCGCAAAATTCCAACATAATATACTATATGAACTATGCTAATTGGTGTGCAACATTTGAAATAGTACGTTAGTATTAGGTCTATGTTTTGTATCACAGTAAACATGTCAGAATCACGATGACTAATTGTGATTTTGCATAGAGGCTCGTTGTGATTCATACAAATTCACTTTCATACCAAACATGGACCAAACTGTTTGAAGAATATCTCATAGTTCCAAAAGAAAGAAAGAAAAAGTTAAGGAGGTACTGACAGAGTAGTAGGGTGAGGCACAAACAACGTTGATTGGTTGAGATGCATGATTTGGGGAGAGAGCATAGAGTGCAGCAAGAAAAAGTTGAGAGGAACCTGTCCCTACAACAATGTGACGTCCTTCTGTGACTGCATTCCCGACCACTCTGTGCAACCTCACTACCTCCTTTGCAAACTCTGCCTCAAGAAACCAACATATGTTCGACACATCCGAAAAATAGCTCATGGATTGCCATCCTGGTATTATGATCGTGCTCTTGTCACCTGTTTGTCTCCAAAATCTTTCATATACTGTCGGATCCCCACTGCATATACATATAATAATATCAACTTATAAAATTATGATATCCTTCATTAATTAATTTAATTGATTCAAGTCAATTGACCACAATTTAAAAAATAGATCATTATTATGTTCCATACCAAACAAGCTTTTTATTTACTAGTTCATGTCTTCTAATACCAACAAGTATAAAATAAATTATCTGATTTTACAAAAAATTACAAACTTTTATGTGCTAATTCATGTCTTCTAATTTGTACTTACAAAATTGAGTTTAACTTATGTTTCGATGGACATGCCATGATTTTATAGAAATTTCGAAGTTGTGGTGTGTTTGAACTTTCGGATTGCCAATCTAGTGACTCATCGTGATTTTGACAATCACCCCAAACTAAAACATGCACTTATTTTAAAGAGTGTAACTTTTTCACACGAATATGAGAAATTAGAAGAGAGGATTGCAACAAATATTTTGTAGATTAATTAAAGTTTTATATGTAAATTTAGAATTAAGATAGTATTTCTTGAGTTATTGCAAAACCCTATGTATAGGAATACAATAGTGTTTTTTTAAGCTTTGAGGATCCTGGTCCAAGTTAAAGTTTAAACATATTTCTTTTTTTCTTTTATTTAAGTTCCAAACATATTAATTTCTTACTGTGAGATTTCTTAATTTTCAACATATGGAACTACATACTACTTTTTTTTTTCAAAAAAAAAAAAAAAACACATATAACCATTTGCAAAATATATGTATCCTTATTTGGAAGCACAAATCACCTAGCCCTGTCCCCAAATCTTTGCGAGTAAAGGACCAGACCAATAATGATTAATTTTGTTTATAGTACCTAGTAAGATCTATTTGGACCGATCGATTAGGTAAAGGAGCAATGAACATATCCAAGAAGGGGCGTTGAGTTTGTAACTAATGAGGGGCGCATCTTCATGTGTTAGGTTATGGAAGAAAAAAAACTGATCAGTGTCCACATGCATGAGCCAAAGAATGATAGAAAGATGGGTTATGTATATAATTCAGATCAATGGGAGCCATGCATGGCAAAAGAATGAATACGACAAAAGACGTTGAAGGTGGATTTCCATTTATGCAGGACCCACGATGCAATGTTTATACTTATAGATCCAGATTCTAGAGAAACCATAAGAAAATGGAAAAATAAAAAAGTTGAATAATTAATATTTAAAAACAATAAATTAAAAGGCGCATAAAAAGCTTATACAACTTAATGATTCACCATTTGGGCGGCCAAAAGTACTCAAAAATAGAAAAAGTTTATTTAAGTGTCTTGCCATGGGGGGTGGCCAAAAGTTATACCAATAAAAATCTATTGTCAATTAGACATCTCAAAGGAACACTTCCATCATAGTCTTATCTCATGGTCACGAAAGGGTATCTTAATTCATAAAGAATTTACATTAAAAGACGTATGTAATAGTTGATTTTGGTCATTGATTTGAGATTGAACGATCTAGATTTGACGCTCAATTTTATGCGGTTAAACGATATTGTCATTTGATTTTTATCAATTTCCATAGGACATATGACCCTACCAACTTCTTGATTCTTGTAACTATCAACCATGCACCAAATTTTTTTTCTACTGATGTGCTATTAGTTTTGTAGTTTAATTAATATTATAACAATGATCTATTTAAATTCAATTAGAAATTAGAAAATAAACATGTTTTACTAGCATAATTTGCAATAAACGTTATCCTTATTTTACTAATAAGTGCTTGTACTTTAAAAAAAGTTAAAACACTCACTATAAAATATGTACTAATTTTTTGGCAAATTCAAGTGGGATATTAGAAGTCTATAAGTCAGAGTTTGGCCTAATAATGTACATAATGATTTTGGTATAACCAATGTCGATTGAGGACCCCGCTCATAGTGCTTGTTGTATAGTTGTTTTAGGCTTCTGGTGTTACACTCCCCCCTACTTTGCTACTCCCTAGCTAGTGTGGTCTACCTCTAAGTTTAAGCTCTACTTCACCAACTAACTTTTGAAATTATAACACCCCCTCCCTCCAAACTTTGAACATGCAGAGCTTAGTCATCAAACTAATTGAGGGTAGAAATTATGATTATGTTTCTTCAACGTTATTTTAAGCTAAGCATATACAATGAAACACAATTCATTCTGTTTTTGTCTTTTATGTCTGACAATTTTTGGCAAGAGAAGAAAACCATGTTAAAGACAATGACTTATCCCTGTCTTCTCTGGCATCAAGGTCAGAACACCAAGAAAGAAAAGGGTAGATTCTCATGTCCTAGCTAGTTGAAACAGAGAGCCAGTAGGCAATAGTATTGGCTCAAATAATAAGCAAAACCATTGATAATAAATAACAGATATAATTAAATTGACAATTTTAGTCACCTTAAAATTAACTGCATGTCTAGATTGACGATGAAATAGCGAAATCACGCCACCACGATTTTGAGAAAAACTATATTTTAGAGCTTTTACAAAATCTTGGTATTAGTATAATTTGACAAATTCAGTGCTCATTTAAATATGAACTATCAAAACTTTATGGATCATAAAAAAGAAACTATGAATATTGATTTTAATTGCTCAAGCACTTAGAGCATGACATAACATTAATATAACAAGCTAGCAACCTTAAATAAAAAATGAAGGGAAATAAAGAATGAGTGATTAAGTAGTACTTACTGGTCAAGATTTATGATTCTGTTCTTGCTTCCTGTAAGATCTTTACAAGTAGAATTCTTCAAAGAAGAAGTGGATGACATAACCACACGTGATTTGTGAACATTATTATTAGCTTTAGCTCTATTCAAGGAAGAGTTGTTATGGCCAACTTCACCATCATAAAACATTCGGAGTATGAAACTCACGTTCAAAGCGAGGGATAGCACCAAGAAGTGTCTCAAAGAGAATACAGTATTAGGAATCTTAGCCATATTCTAACAAAAGCAAAACAGAACAAAGGGAAAGAAGATGAAGTAATGGAAAAAAAAAAGAGGGAGGGTCTCGTTTGTGAAAAGCTTTTGGACCTCTATTACTAAATTACTTTCTTTATTCATTGCATTGCGCACCCCCACATTATAAAGTGTATTTCTAGTGGGAGAATTGATGTTCCACATTTGATAACGCTGAGAAACACTAGTAAAATACAATTTTGCCTCCTCGGCAGTTAACTGCCGAGGAAATAAAAATCCGGCTGCAGTTAACTGTCGAGGAAAACCTCGGTAGTTAACTGCCGAGGAAAATGTTATAAGAACAGAACAGACATATGAGTTTCCAAAACTCCATTGTTGCGTTTTTGATTCTCCTTGCTGCGATTTTGAGCAATTTGAAGTCATTCCAAGCTAATTTCAATCACAAAAACAAGTAAGTATTCTGAATCCTATTGCATTGTTGTTTTGTGGTCGAATTGTTTGTTTTTTTTTTTTTGCTAAATTCGATTATATAGGTTCGATTATATTGATTTTATGATTTTATGATATGTTAGGATAGTTTAAGTTAGAATTGTTAGAGAACTTTTATTGAATTGTTAGGTTTAGGTTTTGATGAATCATTGCAGAATTGTTAGAATTGTTTAGGTTTAGGTGTAGGTTTTGATGATAGTTTAAGTTTAGGTTTAGTTTTTGATTTTACGATTTTATGGCATTGTTGTTTAGTTAGGTTTTGATCGCCATTTTTTTTAATGTAGATATGTCTCAGAATCAGGGTAACGTTCAGGGTGATGAGAAGAACAAAGAAAAATCGCCTATGACATGGCACGGAATTGTTTGCGATGGTTCCGAAAAGGAAGAAAAAAAAGGTTCGAAGGTGCCGGTGTACAATCACTCGAGGTTGAGGAGGAGCGGGAGGACATGCTACTTTGGTCCTCAACCAAAACAAGGTGCCGCGGGGACTGTAGCGGGAAACCCGATTGACTTGTGTGACGAGGATGAATGAATGTAATGACTTTTAATGCCTAATAGTTTTAGATTTTTTTATGTTTTATTTTTGTATCCCGCACATTTTGTTTGGCATTATGGTACTTATAATAAAATCACATTTGGAATAATTTCGATTAAAGTCGCGTTTTTAATAACTGCGTATTCGAATAGAAACTAATTAAATCTAACGTGAATCCAACTAATAAAAATTGCATAATGAATAAATAAATTCGAAAAGTGAATAAATAAGATAATTATTGTTCTATTCAAAATAAAATATATGTTATCACATTACATTGCATTACACATTACATTACATTATGGAATGTACCTTCCAACTGCAACAATCATCTTACCATTGAATTGGAAAAATTCAAACTTGCTAACCAGCAGGACTCCAGTATTCGATCAACATCTTGAACGCTGGTATTCAAGTGTCAAAAGAATGAGGTGCATTCCTTGACACTTGAATACCAGCGTCCAAGACGCTTATCGAATGTTGGAGTCCTGCCAATTAACAAGTTTGAATTGCCCCATCCAGAGGAAGACAATTGTTGCAGTTGGAATGTGCATTCCAACTCCAACAATTGTCTTACCTGTGAATGGGGTCAATTCAAACTTGCCAAACAACAGGACTCAAACATTTCACCCGGCATTCATGTTTTCCTTTGAAAAGAATAAATTTTTGTTAAGCGTGCTTTAGATGATGGTATTCAAGTACCAACGAAATGAGGTTCATTCCTTGACACTTAATACCTTCATATAAACCAGTCTAACAAGAATTTAATCTTTTCAAAGGAAAAACATGAATGTCGCGCGAAATGCTTGAGTCTTGGCCGTTTGGCAAGTTTGAATTACCCCATTTCAGAGGTAAGACAATTGTTGCAGTTGGAATGCACCTTACCCTAACTAATGACGATCTTCTGGCGGAATCAAAGTTTTGATGATATCTTCAGTTGATCTCAGCAACGTCACCCGCATATCGATCCACTGGAACATGTTGTGCTCCCAAAACATGCTCGTCACGTTTTCGTCGTTTGTTAATTCCACCCAAGTGAATGATACTCAACCCTCGTCGAGCGTTGGACGTTTATACTGAAGGTGTTCCACCCTCCTTGTGTCTCAAGGTTAACTCCTTGGTTAAATTCAGTCAGTTCATCCTTGAGACCTCTTAACGTTACACCAAGGCACCGAACCTTCAACCTCTGAGGTTCTCCGCCGTTGAATTGCGCATGAACGTCGATCCACCCGGCCATGTTTCAAATCTACACAATAAGAAATTAAAAACAATCAATGAAAAATTCATTCAAACACTTGATGTGCACATTATACATAGACTCTAAAATTCATAAAAATAACCCTAAAATTATAAATCATATACTCTTACTAAAATAAAAAAATTAATCATATAATATAACATAAATCATTCAACTTATGTTTAACATAATTTTTTTTGTTATAACGTAAAATATAACAAAATTATTCAACTTATATTTACTCTTAAAATAAATCATATACACTTACTAAAATAAAAAAAATAAAAATAAAACACCAAATTAAAATATAACCCTAAAATTTTAAACTATAACATAATCATCATGCATACATTTTAACTAAATTAATCAACTAACATCTAATCTAAAAATGATTTATAACATGTAAATCTAATTAAAAACTAAAATAAAAAATAAATTTAAAACAACAAAATAATAAATAACCCTAAAATTCTAAATTCTAACATAAACATCATGCAAATATTTTAACAACATTAATCAACTAACATCCACCCTAAAAATTAATTATAACATGTAAATCTACTCAAAAACTAAAAAATAATAAATGTACTCAAAAACTAAAAAATAAAAACATTTATAACAACTAAAATGTAAGTTAATAGCATTATAATTACTTACTTGTGATTTTGTTGAATAAATTTGGTTGGATTTGGTTATGTTTTTTAGAGAGATTTGTGAGAGAAATTTGAAGAACAATTTACGAGAGATGAGATGAATAATGGATGAGAGAGCTTCTGCCAGATTTGTAGCAGAAGATCCTCGGCAGTTAACTCCCGAGGTTTTTCTCGGCAGTTTACTGCAGCCGGATTTCTAATTCCTCGACAGTTAACTGCCGAGGGGGCATTTAGGTAAATTACTCGTGTGTTATAACCTTATCAAATGTGGGAACAACAATTCTCTTATAGTGGGCCTTTTGGTTTTGGGAAGCTAGAAGCATGTTTGCTATAAACGTGCCTTGGGCGTCGTGATCACATGTGATCTTTTTTTTTTTTTTTTTACAAGTATGGAGATTCTATCCTCCCTTTGTAAATTTAAATGTATTCGATAAATTAACAATCTTTTCTATGAGGGAAAGAGTTATTTATAGATATCTTTTAAGGAAGTTATTTGTCAATTTTTATAGTTCATAAGGAAACTATTATTTTATTGTTTATAAAAATCATACTAATTTTTTTTTTTATTATTGTATACAATAATCAATTTTCACTATTATGAATAATAAAAATCCATAAAAAATTAAATTCTATTCCCCTTACACTTTTGGTAATAAGATTTAATTATTATAAATTATAGAAAATATTTTTAAAAAAAACACATTTAACTATTAATTTAAAAGTCGGGTGTACCACTACACTAAAAATTTCCAGTGTATCTTAGAATTTATTGAAAAATTGACTCAAAATTTGATGTTTGAAAGTTTATCAAAATTGTGGCGCAATTGGTGTTAATCGTGACGCGATTTGGTTGAGCAATTTAGAGGTTTTGGTTCTAGAAAGTTCATGGCGCAATTGGGAGAAATCATGGTATGATTTTGGGTGAAGTTCAATATTGTACTGATGTACGAGCTCTAAATCATCGTGTGATCCATGCAAATCGTGGCGTGATTTTGTCGGTGACTGAGTACTATATGCCTTCATCCTTTAATTTTTTGGGAAGCTTCGATAGAGAGAATCTTGTCAAAGCAAAGGAGGGAACTTCGTGTTTGACTGTTTGAGCTTCTTGGTTGGAAAACACTTCATGAATACCTTGGGTAGCGAGATCTCATTAAAAAAGTGATAAATAAAAACTTTTTATTGTTTTATCTTAGGATTCATATTGGTTTGAGTGACTTGGTATAATTGATAGAAGTTAGGGATTGTCTTTTGTAAGTGTGGGATTTAATTTCATGTACATCTTTGTATCACGGTTTCATAGTGGATTGAAGAATTGTTTTCCCATGAGACATAGGATAAAAGTAAGCAAATTTCTTGGTACATTGGTTCTCTATGCTCTCTTATCTTTGTAGTTTTGGTTATGTTATGCTTGTGGTTTTGTTTACACTTAGATCCAAGTCCATTCTTGTTGTTATTGTTTAAGCTACTTTGATTTTTATTACTTTATTTTAAGTTTGATTTCACTACAAAATTATCTTTAAATATAGTTAATTGGATAGATTGACCCTATTGGCCAATAAATATATAATAGCACTTGAGATATTTTACAATAGTGATTTTTTTTCAAGAATAAATATTATAGTAAAATAAAAAGTATTATCAACAATTTAAAAATAAATTAACATAATTTTTAATACTTAATTTTCATATTCATTACTTTAACATGTGTCCTTACGATACATTTTAACATTTCCCTTTAAAAAAAAATAGATAACAATACTTTTATTTATTTATACCTTCCCAAACTAAACCTTGTGAGGGATCAAAATAAAAACTCAACCAAAGACAAAGTTGAAGAACTAGGCCAGGGAATTTGGACTCTCACCATTTTGTCAACATAATCAAATTTCACAGCCACCCCATCTATTTTGCAACAAACTGGTTTCTCAGACGCAAATACACTCATTTCCCCACAACCCCTCACCCCAATTTTCACCAAACTAGCATGATCATCAAACTCCACAGACTGAACAGCACCACCAGAGTTAAGCATGTTCACCAACCCTATTGGAGCAAACTGAATCAACCCTTTTGAAAACACCCTCACTGGAGACACTGTCATTAGCTCAAAACTGAATGGCTCGAGTGAAACTTCCAATTTATCGGAACACTTCATGAGCTTCAGTTTCTTCTCCTTGAAGAAATACACAGCAAACACATCCACACCTTTGATGCACATTGGGCTTTTACCATTGCACCATTCAATATCTTCAGGACTTGCATAACATGTAACTAGGTGTGAAAATTCAGACGCACTCTTGTTTCGTCGTGTCTCAGGACACCACCCACCTCCTTGGCAATTGAATAAGCCCAAAACACCCGTGTACTGTAACGATGAACAAAACAAAAACATGGTATAAATAAAATCACCCTAAATTTAAATTAAACGATACTAAAGAATTTAATCAACATTATATGTATACTACTATATTGTACAAATGGACACGTATATGTTCATAACGTGTTCGTCTATCTACTTTTATTGGTCTATCAATTATTATTTCTCAAAAATTAAAGGAGAGGATGTTTGGTGTGACTCACTTTGTTGAGATTCCAAATTTTGAGCATTGTTTGGCCATCATGTAAAGGGTCTTCAAACAAGCAATCTCGTGTAGGGAGTGCGTAATGTTGACAACGCAAGATAGAACCATCAGGCAAAACAAGAGTTTTAAGCAACTTGAAATTGTGATTACCGACACAATCGCTAACATAAATTGGTCCACCAGAGACAGCTCTAGAGGCAGCATGAAATTCAGCACAAGGGTGAGTGGATTGAAACATGTCCCAATCTGGGTGAATGAAATTTCCCATCCATAAACTGTTATAGGCACAATGTACCATGTGACAACCTTGGAGCCAATATGTACCATTTGGATCACCAGATGGATCAGAACACCAGAAATCATCTCCTACACGTCCAAGGGAAATGGCTTCTGTGCCAAGGAGAAAGAAGTCGTTGCAATGCTCCATGCTGGCAATAACTCCATTGCCATTGAAATGTTTCTTCACTGATGAGGTCAGTGCTTTGTAATAGGCTTTAGCAAGCTCAACACGTCCACCATACTCCTCTGATAGCATCTCAAGCAACTGCAAAAGGAAAATAAACCGAAATGTTATGTTGAGCTTCGAAATCATCTAAACAATATATATATAACTCCTATGTTTCAAACCTTGTGCTTGTTTCTTGATTTGAATAAAATTTAACATATTTGGATTGACTTTAAGTTCGATAAAATTACATTGGCATCGTGATTTTGTGAAGCTCGAAAGTGTATAGCTTTTGCTAAGATCATAGTGTCTCATTGTGATATGTCAATCTAAACTTGTACTTTGTGTGTGTTTTATACAATATGTACCAAGACCTCTAAAGTGTACAATATCTTATCTCAATTTATTGCAACCATCCCCACCGTTGTAAATTCTAGCATCATTCTCTAGGAGCAGCATTTAGTGATATCATTTGTAACCTTTTATTTATGATGACAAAGACTACTACTCAAGTCAAATGACCATGAAGTGAACCACCGCTAAAGTAACCGTATCCGTATTTGCCTTGTCAAACATGAAAGAGTGAAGCCTACTCGGCATAAGATCATTTAGGACCACAAAAATAAAAAAAATAATAATAATCATAATTGAGAAACAAAACAAAAGACAAGAGAGAATTTTAGAAGACTTACATGAATAACGTCAACTTTAACACCGTCAATGCCCACCGATTCCAAATGAGAGTGAAGCCCTTCAAACATTTCTTGGGCTAAATTTGGTGGCACTAACCCTACACCATTGTTAACAATCTTATCCACCGCTAAATCCTCCATTGTCATCTTCAGCCCCGGAGACAGCTTCGGAGTAACAACCTTAGCTTCGGGCATGCCCTTCACTTTAGGTCTAACCCCACCCCAATACCCACAAAGTGCATGCCAAACATAAACATTCTCAACACTCTTAAACTCTTCCTTCAAGTCCCTAATAAAACCACCCATACCTTTGTTACATTCATTTTTAGGACTTTTATATTCTCTAAATTTATAATTTTCTTCATATTTTATTAGCCTACATGGCATTTGTTCCCCAGCTGAGGTTCGGTTCATACCTTCTTGGTCAGTAATTGGATCATCATCATGACAAATGGATTGCCAACCATCGTCTATTAAGACTAGACCTGGAGGACACCCACCCTCTGTAAGACCCTTAACACCTTCCCACACACCTTTGGGATGCACTTTCAAATAAAATGCATCCCAGGTGCACCAACCGAATTTATCAATGATATTTGGTGGTGTTTTTTCTTGAAGTAACTTGAATGTTCCTAAGTGGGTCCGGATTACTTTCATTGCTTCTTTTACTAAACGGTAGGGGTCATTGCTGACGTGGATGTAAAGACATGATTTGAAGTGGGACTCGAGGACATGTGTTGAACCACTCTCTGTGCAGATGTCCACGTAATCATGGACACCTGGTTGAAGAGAGGTTCTGAAGGAGTTTTCGATGATTGGGAGAAGTAAAACATAGGGGCGTCCGAGTGATTTGTTTTGGTCAAGGATTAACATTTGTGTCTCATGTTCTAACTCATGTCCGTTGGTTCCGGTCCAATGAGTTGTCCACCAAACCTTAAAACGGAATATACTCATGAACCGGATTCCTTTGAGTTTGCCAAGTGGAACCACGTGGTGGCTTTTGGGTTCGGTGGTGTTGAAACCAACGAAGCAACCATGTTGCAACGTGGTATTGTAGTTGGATTTGGAATTATGGAGAAAAGGGGAAGGGGTGGTGGTTGTTATGTTGGGTGGGACTTGAGTGAGAAAAGGGTGGCCATTTGCAAGAAAACATGAGTCATTTAAGGTGATGGATAAGGGTGGGTTAGTTATTTCGACGAGGCCTATTACATCTATGGGTGTAGCTGTTTTGGTTATGCTCGGTGGTGCCATGGTGATTGATGAGAGACTGAGCTTGGTTACTACTAGCTAGTTTAACTTGATAGCTAACTTGGCTCTATGGTTGAAAATTGGTGGCCAGAGTGTGGGTTTATATAGAGAAAAAAGAAAGCCTACATAGTTATTGCTAGAAGGTTGTGTTACTTTACGTACTATAGGTGTGGATTTAGTTTTGTAATAATAAACCTTAACTTACGAATTGAGTTTAGAAGAGAATTTTCTTAATTACCATTTTATCAATAACATGACTAATTTTTAAAACCAAAACAGTCATATTTTAAAAAAATTGTGAAAGTAAATTATTAAAACTAACAAGTTGCATGAAAAGCAAAGGACGTTTCTGGAATGAGAGTATTATAACCGTCAACCGCTAGGAAAATTGTGTGGACTAGGTTCAATTGGGGTCCGCAGATTGTTCTTTTTCTTGGTGGGTCAACGGTTCCTCTGTAGTTTTATTTTATAACGTAAAGTTTTTCTCAACTAGTGATCTGGAACAATCCTTAAGGATCTTAAATTTAGAAAAAAAAATTATAAAAATTAAATGTTATAAATTTTAACGTATTGATTACATAAATTTTTATAAACAGTTATAATTAAAAGAAGTGTTTCGACGATACTCGTTAATATTTTTCACGCATGAAATAAAACTATTATTTCATTACTTTTCTAGATGTTTCGTGCGCTTGCGATTATGCATCTGGGTGCTTAAATGAAGTAACAAAAATGCAACGGCAAAGTCTAATCACCAATTAAGGTTAAGTTACTATGTTATTATAAACTATTTACATGTTGTAACTTGTCGATGTGTATTATTCCTATGATTTACTTTGATCAAATTTTTAAATTGATATATTTAAATAAATGTTTATATATAATATACTTAATTTATCTCAAACGAATATTTTTAAAATATTAAATTTTTATTATAAATAATTGAAGAAAATAATAATCAAAATTGTATATTACATGTAGTTGACCGTGACATATGTTTAAAAGTCAAGAGAGTATAATTTATTAAAAAAAATAAGTTTTTGAAAAGTTTTAGAATGGAAGGATTCTAAAATGTTTAGGCCCCGTTTAGATTGGTTTATTTTGAGCTTATGTGGGTTTATTTACTTCCATAAGCCTTTTTAAAGGTGTTTGAGTAAATAAATAAAAATAGCTTATCATAGTTTCATAAGCTGCTTATGTCATATTTTAATAAGCCTAAATTTTTAGTTTACCCTCCGGCTTAAGAAGAAGCTTATGAATTTATATAACCTCCTTTGATTATCTCTGGATCCATTTTTTCAAAACATATATTTTAATTATAATGTTAGTTATCTTTTGCGGTGCATGAGTAACAAAATTGTTATATACTTATCTTACTAAATTAACACACGTAACAAAGATTATTATTTTTTTTTTGAAGAAAGATTTTTATTATTTTTTTTGTTACGTAACAAAATGAAACTGAATATTAATATTTTTCTTATATGAATATCTTTTTGTTACGTAACTATATACTTATCTAATGTTAATTTTATCTTATATAAATATTGATATTTTTTTAAGGACGA
Organism: Medicago truncatula; assembly: GCF_003473485.1. Lineage (NCBI taxonomy): Eukaryota > Viridiplantae > Streptophyta > Magnoliopsida > Fabales > Fabaceae > Medicago > Medicago truncatula. The sequence goes on from NC_053044.1 coordinate 38,191,130, forward strand.
ATATTGATTATACTATATATATATATATATATATATATATTATAATATTGTTTTTTACATCTTGATTTTTTATCAAAAAAATTTTGATAATTGTGATTCGATTTTTTTTGTTAAATTAAAATTTCGATAATTGTTTATGTAATGTCACATTCAAACACTTCAATTTATGTAAGTACTTTTTAGTGTACATATCCAAACATAAATAGCTTATCAAGTATAAGAGCTTATGATGTAAGCTCTAATGTTATAAGCCCTAATGCTATAAGCATCTATATAAGTTGTTTATCCAAACGAGGCCTTAATTTATATTTTAGGGAAAATTATACCCACCTCCCTTGAGTTTTCTTTAAATGTCACAAACAACCACTCTAATTTTAAAATAAACACTAAGTTTTTAATAAATAATAAATAGATAAGTACCTCCCTTCTCTCCTAACATCTCTTTAACAGTGTTATATTTTCCTTAAAATTTAAACATGAATCTAAAGCTCTCACCATCTTTGGCCATTTCACGTACTATTAAAGACAACTTCCTCCGACAAAACCATTGAATTACTTGCTCACTCACTCAACTCTCCAACATCTACTACGGTAACGAACAAAGCACCCTTTCGATCATGGCAAGATGCTATAAATTTTTCGTACAGTCTGAAACAAAGCTTCACCCTGCATCTGAAGCATACAAGCCAATTTAAAGACAAAAAAAAAATATTAAAAATACCAAAAGGGGACCTGCAGATGAACACGATTAACTACAAGCCAATTCAATTTTAATTTTATGTTTGATAAATCACTATCTTGGTAACCAAGACTTGGTTGGGAGGCTCTGGTGGGTTTGGAAAACGAACCTTAAATTTGATTTTCTTTTTATGAGAAATTTAAAGTTGATTACAGAGTTTAAAGATAAAATTGGGAATGGAAAGAAGAAAAAAAGGAACATAAATTTATCTACATGAACACACTGCCACCGCAAAACTGCATGTATCCATTCGCTAAAGAATTTAGATTGATGTTGTTAAAATTAATTGGTTGTACATGCTTAATTGGTAATTCATAGTATCGCTATTTTGATAAGTTTTTTCTCAACTTAACAAATGGTTAACAGGGTTAAGTTGAGGGGAGGTTATGTATTTTTTGAAACTAGAGAAGAGGTATGTGACATTTAACAAAACCTTAGGGGAGGTCAATGTAATTTTTCCTATATTTTAATATTTATTTGATATTTTTAAATAACTGGAATAACAAAATTTTATTTTAGGAGAAACTTTGAAATAACAATGTGATAAAGGATTATATAAGACCTCAATTGCACTTCATTCATCATTAAAAATATCTTATAGTATTTGTAATCTATATCTATATGTAAAGTGACAACTTTGTATTGAAATTTTATTGTTTTATTGTCCAATTATACCTTTCATTTTTTTAATCTTTTTTTAGTGAACACCTTTCATTTAAGCTATTCAAATTATAATTTTGTCTTTTGTATAATATATTTAAACTTTAATTCAAAAAAATAGTTAACCATAATTTAAAAGCGATTAAATACATCTTTTAGTTCTTTAAGTTTAACAAAAATATCAGGTTAGTCATTTAAGTTTTAAACAAGTTCTTATTATCCTTTTAAGGACCTATTAAAAACTTAAAAACTTAATAAAATAAAATAAAAACATCAAATAACAAGTCAAAGGACCTATCTAAGACTTAACAAAACGTAAATGACTAATCTGATTTTTTTGTTAATTTTAAAGGACCAGAAAATGTTTTTTGCTGAAAGAGAGCACTAACGTCTTCCTCATTCTGCTGGTTTAAATAAATAAAAAATTATCACCTCTTAAAACTTGGGTTAATGGAAGAGATAATATTTTAAAAGAGAGAATATAAAAACGTTAAGATTGTTCTAACAACTAATTTCTTCTTTCATTTATTTGATAATCCTTACATTCACTAATTCTCTACTTATATAAGCAAGAATTTGGCATATTCTCTAATAAACTAAAAAACGACTATCATATTGGATCTATCTAAATCCCTCTAAAATCAAACAACTCATACTATAAAATGGACTTGTATCTAATAATTATACTATTATTAAACTCACCTTGAGTATTCATCACGCAAAAATACCCTTACATTTCCATTTTCAACAATGATATTTCATATTAGGTAGGACACACTAAAAATAGGACACAACATTTTTCTTTAGGTTTTGCTAGAAATTTTCATTTGCACATGCATATGTGCAACAAGACCTCAACAGCGGTTAATTAAACTGTCGATTCATTCCAAAAGTTTTGGAATAACCGACTTACTGTATTCACATTCTAATTTCTGCTCTGAATGGTTATGCCATTGGAAATGCCATGATCATACTGTTCAGAGTGGGTCGGTAGCCGTCTTTCGAAAACAAGGAACCAGCTTGTGAATCTGTCGCTAGAAATCTCTAGTGAATGTTGGATTGTTATGATTTTTTTTTTTTATCGTATATTACCAAAAAATAATTACAATAATTGATGTCTTGTGTTGTGACCAACTCTTTTTTAATTTTTTTTTTTTAAGAAGTTAGTAAATAGCTTAGAAACAGAAATGGTTAAATAAATAACTTATTCAAAAAAAAAAGGTTAAATAATATCCTTTTTTATTCAAATATATATATTTTAAATAATTAAATAATGTGAAAAAAATTTAAGACCAAATCTTGTACTCAAAAACATGTGCTCGATTACTACTTGAATGGAACATTTCGAACACTGGAATTAGTAAACACATCTTTAATGATGAACTTCACCTAAAGATATATCGTGGATCTCATTAGAGTCTAATCTTTCTGATGCAATTTACTCATTTTTTCTTTAATAGTTCGACTATAAAAAACTCATATCGAGTCTTACCACTTTACCTCATATATTAATATTTTAATCATTTAAAAAAATATAATGCATGATGTTATGTTTGGATGAGAAAAGACAGTGATATAAAAGAATGAACATGAATTGAAAATCATTGGAAAGAAATATGATTTTAAGGTTGTTTGGCATGAGTTTATAATTGGTTCATAACTTGTTTTCAAATTAAAGATGTTTTGGATACTTTACAAATAATTGAGGTTTTCATTTGGCTCGGTTCCAAATTATATGTTCAATTTTATATCACTTTACAATATCGATGAATAATTAGTGTTTTTATTTTCTATTATAATTTTATTATTTATTGTTGTAAAAAAAAAAAAACTTTTATTATTTATTGCTTTTTATTTCTTTTGATTTTTTTTCTTCTGAATAACTTTATAAAGTAACTTGTATTTTCTTTTTCTGGTACATAATAAATATATTTTTTATTTGTGTGAAATGACATATAATTTAAAACGAAGGGAGTGGCACATAAAGTGATGAGACATTCATGATATCACCGCAAGTGCACGATTTTATTATCGAAATAAATTATTAATCTCAGAGGGACTAGTGAATCTTAAGGTAACCTTTTTCTTTCTCAAGTATGTAAATAAAGAAATATTTTTGGATTTTTATATATGATGTAAGATGGTCGAAAAATGATTTGATTGTTGTTTTGGAAATATAAAATGTTAAAAAAAATGTCTAGCAATCAATGGAGTTCATCATTATAACGACACTCTAAATCCTAAATATAATATATTCACTATTGCATCATTCACTCAATCTCTAGTAATCAAAAGTGTCTCACAAACATGGCTACGGATTCTCATGGTTTTCTTGTTGGTGAAACCTATTAAATCCGAACATTCATTTTTACGTCCCAAAAAGTCTTATACTATTTTCAGTTTCAAACTTTTTTTCTAGCTTTATCTTTCCAGCAACCTTCCTTATTTTCACTTATTGGAATGTTGCCTAAGATTTTGTTAAGCACTATAAAACTAGATTAGGTGAATGCTTTTCCTAAACAAAAGAAAGAAATAGAGGTTTGTCATAAGACTATTTTCTATGACCTCAAGACTAAAGTAAAATTGCTCACTCATCAGAAGGATGAGCTACCTAAATAAAACAGAGAGAGTGCACAGAGTAAAAACAATAAAAATTTATTAAAATAACAATGCAACTAGGGTTGGGAATAGGCCAGGCCGGCCTATAGGGGCCTATGGCCTGGCCTGTTTAAGCCTGGCCTGGCCTGGCCTGTTTATTAAAAAGGCTAGGCTTAGGCTTTTTAAAAAGCCTATTTAAGTAAATAGGCCAGGCTTAGGCTATCAAAAAAGCCTATGAAGCCTAATAGGCCGGCCTGTTTATGCATGTTAGGCTTTATAGTGAACTTTTTAAATAGGCTTTAAAGCATTATAGTGAAATAGGCTTTTAAGGCCTTATAGTGATAGACAAGTCTTACACTCAAATAGGCTTTGAGACCTATTAAACCTATTTAAAAGTAGATAAAATGGAATGTTTAGTGAGGCCTATTAAACCTATTTAAAAGTAGGCCTGTAAATAGGCTTTCAGGCCAGGCCAGGCTTTTAAATAGGCCAGGCCAGGCCAAAAAAATAGGCCTATGAAAGGCCATAGGCCAGGCTCAGGCCTGCAAAAAATTTTGTAGGCCAGGCTCAGGCCTATCAAAGCCTGGCCTGGCCTGGCCTATTCCCAACCCTAAATGCAACTACAATAGATTTTTGGTGGTAAATGATGTCAAACCAAAGAAAGCCAAAACTTAATTACAGATTAAGCACTACAATGTTCGTATATTACAATCAGAAACCTTAGAGTAAATGACAATTACACAAGGATCATTCAAGTGTCAAAATAAACCATAAAACATAAGTTTATGAAGTCATTACGGCCCCATCACGGTTTGTTACAACATAAGAAGAGGCTCTAAGATGACATGGAAGGAATGATGGCTACATTTTGGCGATGAAACTTTTTTTTTTAAGAAAGGTTTTGAAACTTATTTGGAGAGCTCAATGAAAATAATTATTTCAAGTGTTGCTTGTTTTTTATCGAGTCTTCGTGAATATATGCTAATAAGTTGGATCAATTTATTGTTGGTATTGTTTGTATTTTCTTCGTGTGTTAACCTCCAATTTTAAGGAAATGTCTTTGATAATTTGTAGTTTGGTCGAAGGTAAGTAAAATTTAACTATAAATTATTTCACTTAGTAATCAAACTTTAATTTCTAAACAAATCGTCATAGGAGGGCTTGCTAATCACTTGACTTCAAGCACAAGTTTGATATTTTTATTTGGATTGTTTTGGACATAGTTAGTACCCTGATTTGACCCTATATTGTTTTTTTTTTTCTTTTCATAGGTAACCAAACAACTACTAGAAAAATTTAGGAAAATGCTAACAAGTACCCTTAAAACATTTGATAAAAAGCTTAAAATAACAATTTTATCTTTGAAATTGTGCATTTAACTTATTGAAAGAATAAAAATCAACTTTTTTTACATGAAATCTTATAATTATTTTATTTTTTATGTCACTTGTTCGCATAACCAAAAGTTTAACAGATATCTTGTATCGGTTAATTTAAATCGAACGGTGACAACACTTAGGTTATGTTTGGATGAGAAGAGAAAGTAAGAGGAAAATAGTGAAAGGAAAGATTGTATGAGGAAAGAAAGAGAATGAAAAGTGAAGGGATTGTTTTAGTTGTTTGGTTTAATAGAAAATGGATTAGAACATTGGAGGAAAGAAAGATCTATTTTTTCTAATTGACATAGATACCACTTAGGGGTGCTTTGGACTTTTCAAACATAAGTTGTTGTTTTCCCAACCTTTCTGTCCCTTGGGAATGCTAGAGACACTCTCTTTTGAACACTATCTCCAACACCCACTTTCTAATTTGCTTAAATCATGGTGGATCTCACACTTTGGAAATGGGTTCCGCTTAAAGTGGTGGGTCACACATTGATTTAAGCAAATTAGAAAGTGAGTGTTGAAAAGAGAGTGTCTTTAGCATTTCTCGTCTGTTTCTCGTCTGTCCATATTGCCGTGGAAAGGTTTTTCGTGTGGGACGCATGTGTCTAGTTAGTTTTACTTCTTCCAAACCATGGAAAATGTTTCTTTCCCTTGTCTTTCTCTCCCTCTCACTATCTTTCCATAGAAACAAACACACCCTTAAGTTTCTGTTATTGATCACAGATCACAAGAACTTGCTTCCAACAAAGGGGAGAAGCACTTAACCTATGGACCCAGAACCTCAAAATTCCGAAAATAGCGATTGTACCTTTGTTTGGGACGAAAATTCGCAGCTTTACTTTCACGCCAGGTTATTTTCCCTGTCATTTCGAGAATGTTTGAATTTCAATTATACAACTTGTCATTTCGACAATGATATTCATTGCATTTGAATTATGAATATAATGACAAGCTTGTGTTAAATTTCTGGTTTTGTTGCATAGGTTTATACATTTGTGGGTATTAACTTATTTATTACAAATTTTCCCTGTTATTGCGCAGTCTTAAGCTTGTTTATTAACTGTGATTGTGCAGTAGTGGATTTTATCATGATCCTAATGCTGGCTGGTACTATAGCACCAAAGATGGTGTTTATTACAAATTTGAGGATGGAAATTATGTACCTTTAGATTGCAACAAGGTAGGTTTGGCCTTCTAAGCGTCTGTTTGGATTGGTTTATTTGAATTTATCTATCCACCGGCATAAGCGCTTGTGAGACTGTTTGAGAGAACTTTTGAAAACAACTTGTGACATGTCCATAAGTTGTTTTCAACTTATACTAAAGAAATTTATGTTTTCTATCTTTTGTTATAGAAATAGCTTATGCGTAAGCGCTTATGTTATAAGCTTAAAATTAAGTTGCTTATCCAAAAAGGGTCTAAGGGTCGTTTGGATTGGCTTATGAAAAATAACTTAAGCAAATAAATAAGTTTTTATGTTAATTCGTAAGTTCTCGCTAACGAAAATTGTATCTTCGTTAGCTGTTTTTTCATAAACTACCTTAACAAGCTTATGAATAATACATAAAAGCTTATATATTTACGTAAGTTGTTTTGCATAAGCTCAAAAATAAGTCAATCCAAACAGGCCTTAAGTCATTCACATCTCTTATTTTCTAAAATAAACTTATAAAAAATTGTAATTTCAAGTTGGTGATTGAAGTTTTATTGCTTGTGTTTCAGGATGATGATGTTGAAGAAATATATGTGTGCAAAGAAACCAAACCTGAAAGAACTCAACAAATACAAGACATTAACAATGAGGAGGATTGTGCTTCCTTCCTCGGAAACGAAATTGAAACTAACCAACAGATAGGAACCTTGACCGAGGAAGCAGGGGATGGTAAGTAATAATGTTAACCTGCAAACTTTATTACCGTATTTTATTGAATACTCCTATGCTTTGAGGACACTTGATTCTCTCCTTTGCTTTGAGCATCAACATTTTGGTGTTTCAGTCAAGCAGCAGTATTAATATGAGTAGCTTAAGCCTTCTAAGTAGATGTCTTTGTAATAGATGCAATGAACTCCACGAACAGTCCAACTTGTGGAAACCCTCCACCACCATCGGAATGGTATCCTCCTTCCTTCCACATCCTTTTTCTATTGATGATTATATGTTCAAAAAATTCTTAAAATTAATTATTTTGCTAACCAACAGGTTAGAAGACACACTTATTGATCTATACTTATCTGGCTACAACAACATAGCAGTTAGTGCAGCTGATACAGTGACAGACCCCGTGGAAACCAATGGATATAACTTCACATTAGAAACTGATGGTTTGTTCCTAACTTATGTAACTTTTCTGTTAACAAAAGTGATTACTGAGATCGCTCTTAAATCTATGTGTTTCTCAATGTATAGCTTACAGAAATGCTGAAATGGGAGGTGACTGGACCACAGGCCCAGCAGATGAAAATGGCATGAATGATAATGAAAAAACTGTAGATGACATTGTAGCTTACAGCGATGCTTATGAAGTAGAAGAAGGTGAGTGGATTCCAGATCCAGAAGATGAAAATCACTTAGCTGATGGAAGTTCCATAGATGAAGGTATTTCCACTTTGCTCGCAAGCCTAAGGAATCATCTGTAAGCTTGTGTCTACTACTAACTGGCATGTGCTATTTCATTCTATCTCTATGTACTTGGAAATAGTTTGCCAAAAAATTATGATGATGTGCACTATGGGTATACTGCAAAAATAAATGGGTTGTTTCCTTGAAGGTTCAAGTAACTAAGAAGGGCTTGTTTCCTTGTTTATTCAGTAATCTAGTTTTCCTTGAGTCCCCTGCTAAATGCTTTTGTTTCTCTGCATGGACTTTATAACACTGTTTCCACGCCATGAGTGAGATTGCATGCCGATTTTGTTCATATGTTTGATTTATACCATTACAGGCATCTTGTTCGAAGAAGAAAAATGGCGAGCTCAGTATGGTCAAGTCATTGAATCAAGGGAAGATTTGGTTTTAGAGTTTCCAGTTTTGGACTTGTGGAACTGGGAAATGGTCAGAGCATCCAAAAAAGATGGAAAAGATAGGGTGGCAAGGTTGGTTGGAAGACTGGTCAAACAATCTGCAAAGCGGCACCCATCTATCTCCTCTGTTGAAAAGAAATTTAGATCTGCTCCTATCTGCGAAGTAGATCTCGATCTGGTACGCGTCAAAACAGGTTTGCATTTTACTCTTGTATTTGCTGGTACACGTCTAAAACAGGATATAGCTATTATGAAGTGAAATGAGAGGCAACCATATATAATTTGATTTTTTATTATCTTGTTTTAAGCCTTGTTATTATACATAAATTTCATTTTAGAATCATGGGCAAGTTACAATTTATAAGCAATAGGGATAGTGTGGCTTACATGGAAAGTTTCAAAATAAAGCTGTATTGGGATTTTACAATATTAGTGCTAGTACTTCTTGGAATGAACACGGCTTATTGTCATGCTCTTTTATCAGGACAAGTGTATAGATTGCGAAACCCAAGTGCGAGATATGTGGCTTCATTATCAAGTTATGATTCTGCCGATCCAACAAAAGATTGGGATTTTCCTCAGTTATCATCTAATACAAATAGCACTCATGTCTCTAAGTCAAGTCAAAGTACTCCTTCTACTTCAACTGAAATTCCTATGGTGAAAGATTTGCCCACGTTGCCTAGTCAGCTTTCTGCATCCAAGGTTTGTACTCGGAAATTGAAATCTATCAATTAGTTGCTACTTTTTCCCCTTCTCCCATGATCACCCTTCATGTAATTCAGTACATCAAAAAGATATCTTCAGAATCTGTTAGCTTTCAGCTCATTTACGGTTTTGCCATGCCAGCAAATAAAATGTCAATATAGAGATCGCGCGGCTGAAAGAAGAATCTTGCATGGTGGCTTTGGTGTTGGTCCAGGGCAGAAGAAGCTTGGTGTCGATGATGATACAACATCATCGCCTGATGCTTGTCCAGAAGTAGCTACAGAAGAGGCCTTGAAGATGTCATTTGGACCAGGTAGTTATGCCAGAAATCTTCTGGAAGGCATGGGCTGGAAGGAGGTATGGACTGAGTTCTCTGGTGCAAAATATTCCATTTTTCTTTATTGAATTGAAATTCTTAGGATTATTATGTAGTTAGTCTTTCCTATTTAAAAACTATACCATCGGCATTGCCAACTAGCTTATAACAGAATTGCATCATGTCATCATCACCAGGGCAGGGTGTGTGATAATATTAAAAGATCTGGTCCTCAAATCTCAGATGACACATACCCTATATTTATATGAACTGTACCAATATATACGCATTAACACTTTCTTACTATATTTGTCAACAAAATAAATAACACTTTCTTACAATTATTAAACCATGCACAATAATACAATAATGTAAAGTATTAACAGCAGTTAATTTACGCTTATCCAAATAGAAAATGTAGAAATTTGGGGTCTAACTCATCCTTACAAAACCGGCTTGTAAAGTGTAGAGTGCCTCCTCAAATGTCGCAATTAGGAGACTAGGGGCGGATCTCAATAAAGACGGAATTTTCAACAGAAAACAATGTGAATTTATTATAATGACAAACTTTGATTATGTTACTTTACACTTTTTTTTACTTACATTTTACTCAGTTTAGATGAGCAAAATTCACAATTATTATCGGCAATTACCTTTCTATAATTTAATTATATTTTTTTAATGGCACTTCATAGATAGTTTATGTTCCCACCCTTGTGCAGGGAGAAGGACTCGGCAGTTCTACAAAAGGTTTGGTGGAACCTATTCAACCAGTTGGAAACATTGGCAGTGCAGGCTTGGGGTGGCCTCGTCGATGAACAAGGCTGACTATGTGTCAGCACCACACAGAAACTTACCTTCAACCACCAGAGCAATGTAGCCTATGTTTTTATTACGATTAGGATTAGAATCTGATACATTTGAATTTACAACACTCGCAAACCCTACCCACCCACCAGCCACTTGCGTTAGACCTCGGTGGTAATGTATCCTATGTGTTGTACATCACCCTCCCTTAAATACATGGTAATCCAGTTAAATCGCATTTGATCGTGCCATTGGTGTTCGGGTTTTTGAGAAAGAAGCAATTCTTATTTCTAAAGTTGATTCCACTCAACACAATTTGTAGTTTCTATGGTGGAATTCTACACAAATCAGTTCTATGGTGGAATTCTTATGAATCAATTTGTCTCCTAAGAACATTGCAAGTAGGTGTGTTCACGGTGTGTTTTGGATCGGTTGAGGCAGTAACTCATCCGATCCAAAGATAAAATTATATGCGGTTCGGTTGGCTTTGGATGATTAATCTTAAAAGCGGATAAGATCCAATTTAATGCAGTTTAAATTGGATCGATTTTTGGATATCCAAATTACAAATTGTAATACTTTTATTAATAATATTATAAAAATATGGTAAAAGAATAGGTTTGATACAGAATATAACATGATTTATTAAAAATTAATAGTATAGAATAACAATGATTGATTATCTTTCAGACATGAAATAGTAACCGCGGTTCGGTTTTATTTAGTTTTGACTTTGAATAAATCAATCCAAAACTGGAAACACCCGAGCAATTTGTCCAAACACATCAAATAATATTTGGTTTTGTGCGGTTTTCGATTTTTCTAAATCGGTTTGGATTTGAACACCCTAAGTTGCAGCCTTACCGGGATCAAAATTCGAACCCCAAATTCTCGACTTATTCATCTAAGCCAAAAATAAATATGAATCAATTTACCTGCTGAAATTAATTTATTTAATCAAAATCAATTCTATAGAGAATCGAGCACACAGTGCCATGGTTTAAGGGGGGTGATTCTATAGAAAATCAATTCTATTTATAGTGGTCAACATATTGGTTTTAGTTTTCAAACTTGTTTCCTATCTCGCTTGGAACCAACAGAATGTTACAAGAAAATTGTTGTCGACACATTTCATAGGGCTGAGAAACACATGTAAATTACTCAAATGCCCCCTCGGCAGTTAGCTGCCAAATTTGTTTGAAACCGGATGCAGTTAACTACCGAGGAAAACCTCGGCAGTTAACTGCACACTGTTGTTTGGGTTGCAAATAGAGATACTCCAATCAATGACACTTCTGGAATTCTATCAATTGACCAAAATGGAAATCTAGAAGGAAGAAAGAATCACGGTTCATGAATTCTGGATTGGCAAATTGTTGTACCAGATTCCAACGTAGCGAGAGGTGGACTTTACTGGAGTGATGAATCCAAGAGCAAAGGTTTTAGATTTAGATATAAAAATCTCACCATCTTTTATGCGTGTATCAGAAGAACAGGAACAAAAAGAAAAGGCAAGAAGGAGTAGAATCAAGTAGCCAATTGTTAGTATTATGTAATAATAACAACTTGTTGTGTTAATGATTTTGGGTTGTGGCAAGGTAGAGATGAGTTTTTGCAGAGTCCATTAAGTTCCTCTTTATGAGAAGAAGAAAATAGGAGGAAGAAAGAAGGAAGGTTCATGAATTCTGGATTTTCATTTTCCGCGGCAGTTAACTGCCGAGGTTTTCCTCGGGAGTTAACTGCAGCCGGTTCCAAACAAATTCAGCAGCTAACTGCCGAGGGGGCATTTGAGTAATTTACATGTGTTTCTCAGCCCTATGAAATGTGTCAACAGCAATTTTCATGTTACAAAGTAGCACCATCTCCAATGAGGATTATATTCCATTTAGAGCAAGATCAAAATTATTTCTCATCACAACAGCTAGTTTGCTTGGAAAAAAGAGGTATATCAAATGGAATCAATCAAGATCAATATAATATACAACCACCAGTAGAAACTTAATAATAAAAAAAAAAGTTTCCTACAAAAAATTAATCCAAAATTAATTCTCAGCCTCCTCAGTCACCGCCTTATCCTCCTCAGTCGCTGTCTTATCCTCCTCAGTCGCTGTCCTATCCTCCTCAGTTGTCGTCTTATCCTCCTCAGCCACCGTCTTATCCTCCTCAGCCACCGTCTTATCGCTGTCACTCTTACTATGTGGTGCATCAGACCTTCCATCCTCCGCTAAGTTCTTTTGCTGGAGTTCATGTTTCAGTCTTTGGATCTCCTGACCTTTCTCGTCTAGCTTCTCTTGCAACATAAGAACCTGCAGAAAAAATCCATAAGTAGGGTTTTCACAATATAGTTGGTTAGTTATTAATTTCAAAATGGTGTTTGGTGTCAGATCTTTAGAACACAATCATGCATGGTAAACCACTGATACAAAGCACACAAACATGCTATTGGGATGGGATGTTACATGTTTATACTCCCTCCAACCTTGAATATAATCAACAAATTTTTAAATTTTGATGGTCCAAAATATAAGCAAATTCTATATAACATTAGGTACATAATGATATCATATCATTCTTAAAATACATTACAATTAATTTAAAATTTAAGCGGAGGGCGGTTAAATTCCATAATTTCAATCAATCTAGGACATTAAATTCTCCAGTCCTATTAAAAATTTAAAAGAATAAAATAACATAACAAATTAGAAGACATAAGATATTCCAATATTTCATCTTTTCACGTTAATGAATTTTCACGTTAATGAAAATAAAAATGTCATCCTCTTAAAACTTTGAGATTCAAAATAATTTATCTATCCAAGAGGAAATTCCAATATTTCAACTTTTCACGTTAATGAAAATAAAAATGTCATCCTCTTAAAACTTTGAGATTCAAAATAATTTATCTATCCAAGAGGAAATGATATTATTAGTTTTTTAAAACTTAATACAGGTCAAGTTTTTTAGTCTAAAAAAATAAAGGTTTTGTTTCGTCTACTTATTTATTCAATTCACATCAAAACATTAATTGATGCAATGTAAGCCGTTTTCCAAATGCAACTGTTGAGTTCCTTCAACCTTGCAAATTAGGTTAGAGGAATCTTCCAACAATACTTTTCCCTTTTTTTCTCAAATTAATTCATAAACCAAATCCAATCAAGCATTTTAGAACTGAACATGCATTGCAACTTTCATATCATAAATAGAAAAGGGGGAGAAGTGAAAACCGTTTCATTTGATCTCTCCACATCATTTGTCAGTCCTTCCATATGCTTCTGCAACCCTGTAGTTAATGTTAAGGATTAACATTTACATAAATTGCAAGTGTGTGGCTGGCCATATAATTATAGATATTAGATAGATCAACGTATAGACAATTTGCATGTCTCTTAAGTCAAAAATAAAAAAATCACATTGCAGCCCCAAAAGTCTGCAATTTTAAAGAAAAGAGAACATGAGGCAACTACTCCTAACAAACAACTAACATGTTAAGAAGATTGTAATACAGAAATTTTTCTAGCACGTTATTATGATTCAAATGAAAAGTTTTAAAGTCACAAAATAACATTATTTTACGCAATGTTTGATATGAAAATTAACATGACTGCAAATACAAGTGCACACATCAGTCTCATATGAAAGGTGACAGCAGTTACTTAGTTGCTGGAAAGTGTAAAAGGATTGAAAAAGCCAGAACATAATAAAATGAATTTCATTCAGCTAAAACCTTCAAATTGACTTCTGAGTTGTGTATTCTGAGACTTCTGCAATGCAAGTTTCATCGTCAATTCATGTATCTGCACACCAAAAGAATGGGAAAGGACAATACAAAGATTAATTTAGCAGCCATGAATACCGAAAAATACATTGGGCACATTAAGCTTCTAATTTATTGGTGTGTGAACATATGAAAGTGTAAAATTTCATCCTGCTACAAGTACAACACATGAATGGAAAGGGAAAACATGACAATTAAGGGCATAAAGCAATACAATGGTAGCACCTTTCCTTCAGAAGCTTGATTTCCGATCTCCTCATTTTCTTCTTGCAGGGTTCTACATTTAGCCATCAGCATCTTCCCCATCTTGCTTTGGGAAGTAAATGTTATGGCCGTAATGTTATCTTGCAAATCCTTTATTTTTTTGTCCTTCTCCTCCACTAAATTCTGATAGGATGATAACTCTCGTCAGAACCACTAAAAAGGTGTGATTTTGAGTCTGTGTGTGTGTACGCATGTGAGGAAATGTTGAAATGAGGACAGAGATGTATAAATGAAACTAAAGAAACGTGAAATCAACTATCTTGAGCAACAAGAAAAAGCAAACAACACAATACATGGAACACCCTGGATTCATTTCTGCAATTTAAAGGTGCTTCTCTATTCTAATATTGTTGAAATTTGGGGCATAACTCATCCTTACAAAACCGGCTTGTAAGGTGAGGAGTGCCTCCTCTTTATAAACTCTTCTCAAAAGTGCTATCTATCCGATGTGGGACTAAATCCACCCCCTCAAAGCCAACACAGTGAAGGTGTTGGAGGCTGCGATGAAGGCTAACCAAAGGTCGCAATTTAGGCGACTAGGGGCGGAACGCAATTAAGGCGGAATTTCAAACAAATATGCCATCAGAAACCCCTAATTAGACATTCAAAAACCACCATCTATCATAAAAGTTATCAACTTCGCATCAATTTCCAAACACTGTCTGCATCGCATACCCAAAGTACATAGCTTGGCTATGCTTTCCTATAGTGTTAGGCTTATTCCATCTCATTGTGGGACTTCCAAAAACAAAAATTTCTTAATAAATTCGCCCAGTTGTCATGTGATAGAGTACTAATGCTATATAACAACACTGCCCATGATGTCAACAAGATGTTCACTTTATTTCTAGGTGAAAAAATATGAGTGGCAACTTGAACCAACCTTCTCCTAGTGCAACAAGAGTTATGACATCTAATTTTTCCCCAACATCCCTATGTATGTCCTTGAACAGGAGAAAGTGGTCGACCAAACTTTATTCAATAAATGTGAGTATTAATTAAATTAAATTACAAACCTTCAAACGTGTGAACTCTTCATGAACAGCCGGATCTAGTAACAACCTCCTTGCCTGAAAAATACATCCCAAAGAACATCAATGTATTTCTGTCTGAGGAAAATTACTAAAATAGAAAACAAGAATGGAATACAAGATACAGTCAACTCGATACAGTCAGTCAGCTAACAGAGATGCCACAGTTGGACAATAGAGCAGACAGTGATAATGTAAGCACAGAAGAACCACTTCAACAACAAATTCAATGTCATTCCTCGTTTGTCACAGCTATTGATGTAAGTTAAGTTAAAAGGTACACAACTAAGCACTTCTCCACTAAGCGGAGTCAAACACATGGATCAAACAATGCGTAGATAGATCATTATTGGTGAGCTAGTATAATTTCGAGGCAATGAGGGACTTCAAAACCAGACCCCACTCTGTTTTTACTTGTTAGATGGGTGTTTTTTGCCCTTGTAATGCATGAAACATGTACCACTTCAAGTTGTGTGTGGTGTATGGCAAGGGAGGCATGAAAAAAGCTTAAATTTTGTTTCTGGATGTTTCTTTTATGAAGTAGCATAACCAGTAACCAAACATTGGTATTAGATACATATACTGCTCATTATTTATATTTGATGTTACAAGACATTTGAAAAATTAAGTATTTCTATAGGTACAATTAACCATACGCTATAAGCATACCTGCATTGATGGCGGCTTGAGTTGTACTTTCAGATCCCGCACAGCAGACTGAAAGTTTCAGACAACCATAATCAAATTAAAAAATAATACTACTGAGAAAAATAAGAAGCACGACAACAATAATAATAATTATTGGAAAAACTCAAGTCCCACATTGAAAAGAGATTAGGTCTGAAAAAAGTTTATAAAGAGTCACGCCTGTATCCTTACAAGTTGGTTTGTAAGGATGAGTTAGGCCTAATAACAAAACCAAAAATGGTATCAGAGTCTATCCATTCGGCTACCCGCCAGAGTATTCATGTACAAAACCTAACAGTGTCAGCTGTGAGGGGGTGTATTGGAAAAAACTCAACTTCCATATTGAAAAGAATGGCACCCCTCCCCTTACAAGTCGGTTTTTAAATGATGAGTTAGGCCCAATATAAAAACCTAATAGAAATATATCAAATCTGGAGCTTTAGCAGCAAAAACCATATTGAAACGATTCCATGATAATTCTATGTCTTGGTGTCATTAAAAGCCAGCTATCAATTAAGTAAAGGACGCTTCGTTGAGAATTATTAAGCACAATATTGTAAAACCTCAAAACAAAATAGTTTGATGTTCTTTCTTGTCAGATGTACATGAGAGTTTGAGACCAAGAAAGACTGTCCTTCACAATTATTCCTACTACATTCATACTATACTTTTTTTAAGACAAACAAAGGGAACATACTTAGGTGGTGGAGCTGGATGCCAAAAGGAAAAACACACTCAGTCAATCTAATTGCTAAACAAAACAAGAATCTTGTGTTAAGAATATTACTTTCAACTCTGCTATCTCTTGCTCCCGTTTTGCAAATGTTTTAATGAATGCCGATTCTTTTTTCTTTGCCTTTTCAAGCTGACAACCAGTAGAGAAATTATAAAGAGTCAGCAAAACCAGTCCAGAGATAATGTATTATTTTGATGAAAAAAATGAAACTTTGATTCTAAACCTGCTCTCTCAATGACTCTTCAGATGATTTCAGGGCCTGAAGATAATTCATCAACATTTTTGGCTCTAAAAATGGGAAAGATTAAATAATTGTTCAGGTGTACATTTAAAATACAGAAAATAATAGTAGAAAGAACTAAATCGTGAACAGTTAAAACAGGTATAAAGTATATACTTCTTGCAAAATACTCAATGCAAACAAACCTGGAGTAGCCCCAGCACATACAACAGGCTCATTTTGAATTGAAGAATGCCAACTATGAATCTCAGACTTTGCGGCCTCAAGCTCACTCTGGAAATACAGATTTGATCAAATCTTCTAAGAAAGAAAGACGTGAAACTAAACCATGTATATGACAACAATCATGTGTGCAACAAGACAAAACAACCCTCAACTCTAACTGATTAGGGTCAATAATAGGAACGAATGAAGGATGCAAGAACATTCTGTCTGAATGATATCATTTCCATCCAAAAACTTTACATGAAGGTTGAAGCCTTTTCATTGTGAACCAATCATGAGTGTCCAAGCGTTAAATCATGTAATTTATAACCAAAGAACATTTCCTTCAGTAACGAAAGTTCAAATTATTTTATGTAAAAAAAGATTATTGAATTGAAAAGAAAAGAAAAAAAATGAAAAAGATAGAGGCGAACATAAAGGAGAAAACAATGTGAATTATTACGAGGAAAACGTACTTGGCATGTAGCAAGCCGATCCTTACAGCTCTGGAGGCTGCAAAAAACATGGTTACAAAGTAATATTACATCTCAATATAGTAATCTAATCTAGGCATAGCACAATAACAATATGATTCACAGTAGTTATGCTGAGAAATACCTCTCACGAAGTGACAAGATCATTCCTGTTGTTACACCAGAGGCAGTTTCTTCAACTTTAGATTTGGCCTACATCACAAATGATGGTAAAGAATCTAAGAGAAACCGTAACTGAAAATTGAATTGCTAAACAATTGCAATGTGTACATTGCATTTTATGTTACCAAGGGAACGGAAGTTCAGTTAGTTACAATGGAAATATAACCTACAATAGGACCTATGGGAGCTCTCATAAGCTCAAGTAGATGTACTCCCTTAATAAATTCTTATTTTAATGTTTTGACTAAGCTAAGTATATTATTGGTAAGCTTATTATAAACAAAGCATCTACTTCGGCAAAGCCAACTTTCATTGCTCACCAATACATCAACAAATAAACACCCCCAATCAAACCAGCATAACTAATCATTAATGTACTTGAACTTTATGAACCACAGAGACAGACACTAAAGCTCAACCATCACCCTATCAACAACAACCAAGCCTTATCCCCCTAAGTGGGGTCAGCCACAAGAATCAAACGAAGCCATAATGCTCTATCATATATCGTATCTCAATCCAAATCATTAATTTCTAGATTTGTCCTAATAGTTTCTTTTATAGTTTTTCTAGGTCTTCCTCTGCCTTTAACTACCAACTGTCTGATCTACTCTCCTTACTACAAAATCAACAGGCCTTCTCTCTATATGTTCAAAACACCTAAGTTGACTTTCCACCATCTTTTCTACGATAGGTGCTACCCCAACTCTCTCTTAATGTTATCATATCTTGTCTTATCCTATTACGAATCCAACGCAACATTCTCATCTCTGCTACGCTTATTTTGTTCTCGTAGAGAGTTCTTTACTTCCCAACACTCAGCCACATACAACATTGTCGGTCTTACAGTTATATGATAAAATTTTCCCTCCAACTTCGGTGGTACTTTTGCATCACATAAAATACATGAGGCTCTCCTCCATCTCAACCACCCCCCACTTGAATTTGATGGTTTATACTTTACAACTCCCTCTAGCTCAACCATCACCCTCGCCATACAAAAATGTTCAAATTGCACTAATGCAAGAACAAATTAACATATTTCCAGTTGCTTCTTTTTCTATATCCGAATACTTAACTCATAAACTATTCTCCAAGTCCCCAACACAGTCAATGAAAGATAGAATACCATAACATTCATTATCATAATCTAAAATACATCACATAACAGATTCGAGTAATGGATCAATTACCTTCTTCGGTGCAAAAGGATCATTATCATAATCTTCATCGTCATAATCCGGAGACGGTCTCTTAGTACCTGTAATAACAAACATAATTAACAAATCACCCAAAACGAATTAAACAAAACACAAATTGAGTATCAAATCAAAAACCTGAATGCCTTCCACCAATTTCACCTCCGAAATCGAAATCCTACAATCAAAACAATCAAAAATAAGTTCAAAGAGAATCATAGAAAACAATGATGAGAAGTGTTAACGTTTGACAGCACTTACATCGTCGAAACGAGTTGGGGAAGCCATGAAGTTGAAGTAACTCTAGGTATTGAAGAAATCGGAAAAGAACGGGGTGATGGAGACAAAGTCACGGACGAAGCACGTGACTTCTGATGCGGAACGATTGTTCTGAGTTCTTCTAATTCACCATAACCCCTTTATAAGTTCTGTTCTCAGAAATAAGACTTAAGGCTGCGTTTGGTTTAATGGAAAGATTAGAAGAGGGAGAGAAAGTCAGTGGAAAGATTCACTTTCTATAATTTGAACACTGCAAACAAGAAAGAAAAGAAAGTTTTAGGCAGGACCCACACTAAAATCTTTTCGGATTGGACGGAAACAAAAATGGAGACCATATTTTGTTGAAAAAGACAAAAATAACCCTGTAACGCTTTTTTTTCTTCAGAATAAACAATGTATACATTGGTATTAAATCCCTAAAAAAACAATATATGATGTCCCTAACAAAACAATATACAATGCTCAGACAACATTGCATAAGCAAAATATATCTTTTTGAGCAAATAAGTAAAATATTATATTTTTTAAACTGCAGCGCATTAAAAATTATCTACAAATTACTGTCGTTTTGCCGGTTAAAATTCTTGTATTTAAAGTTGGAAAATCATGTCATTAAAAAAAAGTTAGAATATCATGTACTCAGGATAAAGTTGGAAAATTGTTGTTAATATTGTTTAATTGAAAATTTTAAAAAGTTTATTTAAGATTTAATTAATAGTAGTAAAAAAATTGAATAAAGATCAAAGAACAATTTTAAGGTTATTTTTTTCATTGTGCAAATATTCATCTTTCACTTCTCTTATTTTTTGGCCTATTTGTATAATATATATTGTATATATTAGTAATTCTATACAAGGGTATTTATGTTAATTATTGAACATAGATCTTTCTTTCCTCTTACTTTCTATTATACTTTCTCTTGTATCAAACAATCATAACAATCATCTTACTTTCTACTTTCTTTCTTTCCTTGCATAATCTTTCCTTTCTCTTTCTTTCCTTTCACTTTCATTCATTAACCAAACACAGCATGAGAGATGAACTCACTTGAAAGAAAATAAAAATAATAAAATGGTTAAATGCGTGTATTTTTTTTTAATTTTTATTTTTTAAGTTCGGTGGTAAATATGTGTCATTTAATTCTTCCGTTTTTTTACATTGTAAAAAAATAGTTTATGTCCCCACAAATGTAGTTCAGTTGGCACCTATAACTTAAAAAAAAAAAAAAAAATTATGTCTCATAAATATTTTCGAACTCCAAATTCTCCGTTTTTTTACACATAATACGCATTAGTTTACAAATGTGTTTTATAGGTTAATCGTTGACCCGTGTTTTTTTATGTATTAACGACAAATATTTTTTCTATATTTTTTCTTAAATTCATTAGTGGCAAATATTTCCCTTAAAAAATTGATAACAAATGTTTATCTCATGTTTTTTATGTATTGCTAACAAATATTTGTCTCGTGTTTTCTAAAAAAATAAATTGTTTTGGGTTTATTTATATAATTATCAATGACAAATATTTGTCATGTATTTTTTACACGAAAATTGCTATATGTTACGAAGGATAATGGCAGACGGTTAGCTGTGAGCATGGGACTGGAAGATTTGATTTGCTATTCAGGCTCTCAACTGCCCGTCAAGCTTATCACAGGTGATGTTTCTAAGTATCATGCCTATGCGGTGTTCATTCAAAACATCAAAGATATCACAGCTTCCTGCAATTTCACTATCCAACACACACTCAGAGAAGGTAACCAATGTGCTGATTTTTTTACCAAGCTAAAAGCTTCTTCAGACACCAGATTCTTGGTCCATTCGTTCGCTCCCCAGGATCTCCAAGACATGCTGAGAAATGATGTCATGGGAGTTTTATTCCGTAGAGCTTGAGTTTTAGCTTTTCCCTCTGTTTCTTTTTCTTGTTTGACTGTTAGCTTTTTAACCAAAAAAAAAAAAAAAAGGATAATGGCAGACGAATGCTAAGAACAACAAAGCACGCCACTTTAAAGAAACCCAAATTTATAATTTTATCCTTTAACATAAATCATGTCTATGTAATTTTCAAAATCCACGGTTCACATTGATAAGAATTGTTGTTTACACATTTGATAAGGCTGAGAAACACGAGTAAAATACGATTTTGTCCCGGCTGCAGTTAACTGTCGAAGAACTTAAAACCTGAAATTAAATAAGGAAATACACTAAGTTTTTCCTTAATTAAATTTAATTCTTTAATAAGGAAATATTTGTAATTATTTGTAATTAATTTCATTGATGTCTATAATTATTCAAGGTAATAAAAAATATTCTTTTTTTTTAAGGTAATAAAAAAATATTCTTAATCTTAACCAATATATATTCTTAATATTTATTCTTTTTTTTTCCTTAATATTTATTCCTAATATTTATTCTTAATAGTGCTAAGATTTGACTCATAAAATTAAATGCAAATTACATTCAATTTTCTTAATATTTATTCTTAATAGTGCTAAGTTTTATAAGAAGATGTAAAAACAATTTTCATTGGCTATTGGTTATGCAAAAAATGAAAAGGAGAGAAAATTGAATGTAATTTACATTTAATTTTATGAGTCAAATCTTAGCACTATTAAGAATAAATATTAAAAAAAAAAAAGAATAAATATTAAGAATATATATTGGTTAAGATTAAGAATATTTTCTTATTAAACATTTTTCTTTTTATATTAATTAATGACAAAATTTTGTTCTGTATTTCATTTTTATGTACATAACATTGCTGAGTGAAGCTTGGTTGCTTGTGTGAAAAGGGAATGTTGTTTTAATATATGTCTCGTGTTTTTTTATATTTAGGGTTTTGTTAACGAATGTCTTCGGAGCATTGGTTAAGAAACTAAAAGTGAAAAGAAAAGACATGATTTGCATTAAAAAGAGTAATAGTTCAACTTTTAAAAAATAGAATACACAATTTCAACAAAAAAAAAATTCTTTTTTAAATTTCTTAACCAGTGCTCCGAAGTCACCGGTTAACATTTCCCTTATATTTATACTATATATAGAAGGGTTGAGTTGATTAACACCAACTTGTGACCCATGTGGGGCAACAAGATGATTGAACATGGCTATGTCTCAACGGGTAAATGACAAATAAAATGGGCATTTGACAAATAATGCAAGGGTGAAGGTATAACCGTAGGGTATCCAGTAAAACTTCTCGTATTTAAACACGGCTTTTTAGCCAGACTCGATGAAACCCGCAACCCGTTTGATTGGTATGGGCTAAACAGGTTGGGTATCCCATCTTCAGAGCTTTAAACACACAAATCCACATACAAATACACTATGCTATACTCTCTAATCCGTTTGCGCTTGATGTAGGCAGACTGGCTGCGCGTATTGAAGATGAAGTGGCGCGAAAGAAAGGTTTAATAAGAAGAGTGTAGATTTGAGATCTAGTGTCTGATTGACTTGAAATATACCTTTTCGGAAAGGAATTTACCCACGAGTAGAACTCATGCATTTGCCACGATGTAGAGGTGAGTTTATCCATTTGAAGTCATCTTAAAGCCCAAAACCGAAATTTTATTATTTTAGAACAACTTTATTATTTATGTATTGTTTTCAGTTTGTTATTTTTGTTTGTTATTTCGCTAGTAATGTAAGAGGCAGTTTTTTTGTGCTTGGCGCTTCTTCACTTGAATAATCATTCCTGCTCATCTTACTCCACCTTCACTGCAATGGCTGCTCACGCAAAGGACGAAGCGCACCTAAACGCAACAATCCCGAAACACATCCGTTTATTTGAGGCTATTCATTTAGAGCTACAGACTCGTCAGCTATCTCTGTCGCATGATCCAATAAAGGTAACACCTTTGCATGTTGCTCGTTCTTTTTTTGTTTCCTGAGAATTTGGATTATAATGATAATGATAATATGGTGTTTGTTTTATGTAGTCTCCTGGGACGAAGCATGGATGCAAGCTTTGCATTGGACCCTGCACTACCACAGAAAACGTATGTGCCTTGTTTGTTGTATTTTGTTGATTCATGCAGTTTTCACTGTTTTGTGTATCAGAGGATTTTCTAATCAGTTATTTATGATGTTGTTTTGTTGTTTAGGGATTCTATTATGATGCCATTTATTGTAACTTGGGTTTGAAGGATTATCAATTTAAAATAATTGAGTCTGGGGCATTCAAGGTTGTTGTGGTATTATTCCTCATTCTTATTTGATTTATATGATAATTAATTTCATTTATATTGAATGTTTGATGTCCGTCTACCAACAATGTGTTTGGAATTTTGAAAAATTGGACTTGATTTGGCAATCAAATCATGTGTCAGCCTGTTAGGAATGTTTAAGAACTGGAAATGATTTTATTTTTAGGTGTAAAAATCTTCTAAATTGAGGTTGTCAACTTGCATGTAATGTGATATTCACCCTTGAACTTTAGCGTTTAATTTTATTTTAATTTATTAAAAAGAAACCCAACGAATTCCATATATAGGCTCATCAATATCTCATTTTTACAAAGGGCTCCAAATGAAGAACTAGATTTCTAAAGCAAATCAAACCATTTTTTCTTTTGAAGATTCTAAACACAATGCAAGATGTTTTGACATCCCTCCTTAATCTAAAAATTATTCTTCTGTTGTTATAATTTGTTTTTTCAGTGCCAAACTTGTGTGTTCAAAATCATGAACTCTTCTTTAATTTGTTCAAAATAAATAAATAAATTATGAACTCGGATTTCTTGGGTGTTTTTGTTCATTCATACTATAAATAAACATTTTTATGTTTGTAATTAAACATGATGGATGATAACGAGTATGTTTGCAGGAAAAACAACCCATTGAAGTGACACGCGATCAGGCACTTGAGATATTTTCTGATGATAAGTTTAAGGCAAGTGCATTCACACTCTTGTTTCTGACATTAGCGTTGTTATCTTTTGCACCAAATGATTATATTGTATGAACTATATGCCCCATTTTATTTCACCTATAATTTATGATATGACAATTTGCTGCCTTGGCTGTATGACAATGGTTATCAGGTTGAAATTATCAACAATTTGGCCCCTGACGAAACTATCACAGTGTACAGATGCGGTCCCCTAGTCGATTTGTATCGTGCATGTTTGGAGGTATGTGTTTGATATGTTTTATGATACCATTTTTAGTTGAGTTTTATTTATCTGAAAACTTGTAACAATGCGAACACTTTGGTTTTTGGTTTTGCATTTCCAGGCTTCTTCAGCATATTGGAGGGGGGGCAAAAATAGAAAAAGTTTACAGAGTGTTTATGGCATATCGTATCCTGATCAAAAGAGTTTAAAGGTGATTTCATTTCACATGTTATTTTTTAGTAAAAACCATTCAGCTATGCATAATCACAAACTGTGTTGTGATGAACTTGGTGTTTAGTTGAATTACCTCTAAAGAATAAGAAAATGTTGAATAGTTGATAACAATATCAGTGGTCTAGATCCTCTGCGCTGTGTTACTCTGCTATTTTTGAAATAATGCTTGGATTTTGCTGTTGCTACGTGTACTATGCTTATTGTAAATAGTGTCTGCTGTTTGTGGTATACTGAATGTTCAGCTGAAGTACCTTGTGGAATAAGTAAATGACTAATCCATAGTTATTGCATTTGTTGGCCTCCTAGCTCCTCTATG
The DNA here is from genome assembly GCF_003473485.1 of Medicago truncatula. Lineage (NCBI taxonomy): Eukaryota > Viridiplantae > Streptophyta > Magnoliopsida > Fabales > Fabaceae > Medicago > Medicago truncatula. The sequence goes on from NC_053044.1 coordinate 38,216,094, forward strand.
CTATGCTACTTTGCTTAGCTTATCATTGTATTTTTTATGTAGTGCGTGGATAGTGTTTCTATCTGTGCCTGTAGCAAAATAGTGATGGACCCTTGTTCAATAATGCATCTTTGTCATGGAAGCTGGTCTATAGTTTTAATCTTTTTTTCACGGTGATACCAACTTAAATGCACGTCCTTCATAAAGCTATAGTTTGTAGCGTTGCTAAAACCGCTGTAATGATAGTACATTAGGACGCGAGAATTTAAGAGACGTCTGACTTTCCAAACATACACTAACTTGCATATTGTTGTAGCTGTTTATATAAATTATTATAATTGTTTTCCTTCTCTGCTATTATGCTGAGATTAAGAGGCCTTCACCGTGTTCATTTTCTTGTGATGCTGTAACCACATTCCAATTTTTCATGGGTTATATTTTGGCTATATTTTTTATAACTATATAATGCCACATGGAATCATATTAAATATACAATAACGTTATCGATTTTCTAGGTATATTGGTGTAGACCAATTTAACCAGATACTGGATTTCTAGATATTCTAGCCAGTCTTTATACTGGCTAAATTTAAAAATCAATTGGGTAACTGGCCAAAATGTGAGTACTGCTTGTGGTTTGGGTAATTAAACCAGTCCAAGGTTTCTTTATTTGAAAATATAAAATACTATAAAATATCAAGCCCCAATTCTGCGTGCCGTTCTTAGCACAGGGCAGCAATCAATCACTGATACTTGCAATTATTTTACAATGTGCTTTTATAATGTACAAATATATTAAGAATTGTTGATAATGTGGTGCTCCATTATGTAAGAATTGTTAATAATGTGGTGCTCCATTATTCTTGAGGGTGAAATTGGACAACATCTTTATTGTATTTAATGAATCTTTGTGGTTAAGTTGTAGGATTGTGGCCATGTCATATGGTGTATTATGATTTTATCATTTGATTATGCTTCTATCTTATTCTCTCCTTATTTTAGGAATATTTGCATCAGCTTGAAGAGGCTAAAAAGTATGATCACAGGATTTTGGGACTGAAACAAGAGCTTGTTAGTCTTCATGAGTGGAGGTACAGTGAGGTTATTCTTGTCTGATTACAGAATTTAGTATGCTTTTCTTACTGCTAACTCTTGGTCTGTCCTGTTTATGTTAGCCCGGGAAGCTGGTTTTTTCTTCCACATGGTGCACTGATCTACAACAAACTAATGGACTTCATTAGAAATCAATACAGACACAGAGGCTATCAAGAGGTAAAGTTTTAGTGTATATGTTTCTTGATAGTACTAGAATCAATCTTTTCTCACGTGCTCAATACAACTTACTCAAAATTATCACCGAATCTCTTCAAAGTGGATCTGTTGAAGCAATCTAGTCGTGGTCTTTATCGGTCTGTATTTTGTACTTCTTTAAATATGCTGTTCCATATTAAATACTCTGTCATCAAGCTTAATTTGGGAGCCACCATATTCCGCCAAGACAACGTGGTCACCTTCCTTGACAGACAATGGAATCAAATTCCCAGATTTGTCTCGTGATCCAGGGCAAACAGCTACCACATTTCCAGAATTAAGCTGGGAAGTCTTCTCTGGGAGGAGAACACCGGCGGAGGTCTTGGAAGGAGGGACAATTTTTTCAGCAAGGATGCAATTGAAGGTTGGAATCAAACGCTTAGCCATTTGCTTCTCTTCCTGATGGAGCTGTAAGCGTTCAAGGAATTAATCAACGACGTGTTGATAGACTAAACTGATATGGTTTTTAAAAAGTGAGTGAAAAAAAAAAAAACAAAGATACCAATGCAAAGCCTCAGTACCACAGCCAAGAAATTTACATCAAAGAATAAATCTATTCAGACGGTAATTCCAGTTCAAGTTTCATCGTCATCGGCTTCACTAAAACAAAAATCAACAAAATTGAAGAAAAAAAAAATTAATATTATAATATATAGAAATGTAATCGCACAAATCGGCTCTGCAGGATCATTATATATAAGATCAGCAGATTCCTATCAGAATGCGAAACAAATGATTAACACTCTTGATTTTGGTCCAATCATAGCATCTTTGATCAGAGCTCAAATATATGTAGCTATCAAAGACGTGGCATCAGACCCAATAACAAAAATTAATGTATAAGAAAAAACCCTCGAGAGACTGAATGATCTCGACCAACAACAACAAATGGTGGCATCGACAGATGAGATTGTTCTTTGGATCAGTATTTCTTTCAAAGAAAACAAGTGAAAATGAAAATGAATTAAAAATACAGAAGCCTCAGTACCACAGCCAAGAAATTTACATCAAAGAATAAATCTATTCAGACGGTAATTCCAGATATGTTTTATCATCATAGGCTTCACAAAAACAACACAATCAATGACCGCAAAAACAAAACAAATTTATAAAATAATAGAAAATGTAATCGCACAAATCGGCTCTGCAAAATCATCGTATATAAGATCAACAGATTCCTATCAAAATGCGAAACAATTGACAAGCACTCTTGATTTTGGTCCAATCATAGCATCTTTGGTCAGAGCTCATGTTTAGCTACCATAGACGTGGCATCGGACCAAATTACAACAATAAATTAAGAAAAAGAAATGATGAAGTTATAAAAAACCCTCAGGGGACCCGTTTCAAATCTCACACACAGCTCCGCAGAGAAATGATCTCAGACCAATATCAACAAATGATATCGGCTGATCAGATCATTCTCTGAAACGGAGCTGCTTTTTAGTGTGTCATACGGCACTTCCTATCAATTATTGGGAGATCCTCATCACTGGGTACTATACATAAACTAATTCAACAGTTTAAATGCACTAAACACAAGCAATCATAATTCATTCATAACCCTAAAATTTATAACCTAATACCCTAGCAAAACCTTACAGCTGAACATGTGAGGAATTGAACTAAAAGAACTCACAACTCAAGCACAGGAGACACCGCTCCGCCGCTGTGCAGCTGCAGACACGATGATTTTGCAGTTATATGGTGTTTACTGATTGTGGGCTAGGGCATCACATTTGTTTTGGGCCAAAAAGTGCTCTTTATACTTTATACGCTCTAGCTTTGAAAACGTCCCCCCCCCCCCCCCCCCCCAAATTGTTTTTAACTAAAAAATGTAGTACTATTTATTTAATAAAAAAATCAACATCTTGAATATCACATTTCTATATCATTAAATCCATAGTTATTTCTTAGTTCACCAATGCATTGTTATACAGTTCACCATGTTAACTTTCACCTATGAGTTTTTGTAATCTTGTTTAGTTTTTCACATTAATGACCATAAAAATAGCTCATCAATTCTATAAATAAAAAAATAAGAATTGCTCCAATCACTTTAAAAATTGAGTTTTAGGATTTGTTTGTGAGTTTGGAGGAGAGAAGAATGGAAGGCTTTGGGGTTGGAAAATACAAGGGAAAATGGAGAAATTTTTCACATTTTTTAAAGAGTAAATTTTAAGAGAATGATAAATTAATATTTATGATTACTATATTTTTAATTTTACAAATAATATAATAACATATATTAAATTTTAAGAATTCATATAAACCCTCAAAACCTGCTCCAATACAGTTTTTGAATTCTCGCAGATGAGGAGAGTTTTATACTGTGAAGAAAAATTAACCACCAAAAACACTCCTCTTCAATTTTCCTGTACTTCTTCCACTTGCTCATTTTTTTTTTCAAAAATTCTCCCCTCCCTTCACCTCCAAACTCGCAAACAAAGTGTTAAGGAATTTCTATAAAACTCAAGGGTTGTGCTTGTTTCATGGTTTCAAAAAAAATCCCGATTTAAGTTTTCCTTGCAATCTTATTTTCGTGAATATTATTTCACAAATGTGCTTGCCAAAATTCATAAACATTGATCTTTTTAGTTTGACTGTTTAACTTGAAAGTTATTTGAGGTATCGACTAATAGCTCTCAACAACGAATCTCGTTCGTCAAAAAATTATGTTGTGATTTTCTTAACTATTCTAAAGAGTGTTTGGTATGGTATTTTTTTTTTGGGGGGGGGGGGGGGGGGGTTTGAGCTACTAAACCAAGAAATGCACAAGATGAAAGATAAAGATAGAAGTGTGAAGGGATAAAAGCGTTTAAAATAGTTTGTTTGATGTTTGTTTGTTGAAAATTCTTACAAGTTCAGTATTTATGGGCAAACACTGGTCCTGCTTTCTCAAACGGCATGGCTTACGAAAATTAGCCTTGCACGGTCATTTATTCAAGTAATATGTGAATCCTCCCATTTATGGAGTGTGCGGCGCCCTAGAATAGGCTTGATTCTTCTATTATGTGGCATTGTCTGTTGTTCCTATCCGCACGTAACTTGTTCTTAGGATTCTACGGTTAGCGACACTATGAACATTAAATATGGATAAGTTATCCAAAAAAATAAATTTGAATAAGGATAAGTTATGATTTTACTCTCATGTGTTCGGCTTTTTCGCTCGCCTAACTTGTAATCAGCACCAGAAAATTCTATTGAACCTAAATTTTATACAAATAGTAATTACCGAGCTCGAATAATGTCATCATTTGCACCGTAAAACAAAAATAGTCGTTAGAAATCCTATATCAGCTTGCGAATGGGCAAAACTTGTTAACTCAGGCCGATTTGAATACTCCAACAATAACCATGGTCTCTTCGGCTAATTTAGCAATATCTCCCGATCATTAGATAAATTATTTCTTTAAATTATATTAGTTAAGTAATTTATTCATCACTCTGCCTTCTTTCTCCTCTTATGAACGAAAATTATTTTGGGGCTCTCTAAGATAATGTTAATCTTTATCCATGTACAAGTAAAGTGACTTCTAAGGTGTTCCTTTTTTGAACTTCCTTTCGTTTGTGAATGGTTTACTGCCCGAAAGAAATTGAGAGTTCATAACAAACCCTCATTCTACCCATGACTATTTGGTTTGACTTCGTAAGGTAAAAGCAACCAAGGATCGAGAGTGGAAAAAATGTGGTATCTACGAGATGACAATTTCCAACAAAATATTTTTATCTTTAGTTTCTTAACTTATTCCTTAAGAATCAAATCTTTGGACTTTCTCGATAAACTTAAACTAACTAAACATTGTGTGTTTCTTGCTAATAGGTTTAAGAGGATCTATTGTATTGAGATTTTAAAAGAATGTGTGATTGTTGACTTTTTGGGGTTTTAAAAGACTTTATTCCAAGGATTTTTCACAATTAAAATTTTTAAATCAGGATTTTTATATTTTTTGTAAGTAAACTTCGACGATTTCAAAGAATTTATGAGATTGAAAGGATTAAAATTTAATATTTCAAAAGTGAGGGAAATTTTTTATCAAATCATAATATGGTTAATAACAAAACAACAGAACACTTGTGAATCTGGAATATTGGTAGGGAAATACAATTAACCTGCTCAAAAACATGTTTTCTTGACTGGAATTCTAACAACAAGAAAGAATAGCAATAATATAATATGGATGTCTCAAAAAGTAGGTATTGACCCTACTAATACTAATTGTATTCAATTCATTTCCCTAATTTATGGTTACAATTTGGTCCCTATGATATTCATCCCAAACTTTTTAATAAGTTATGGAACCAAATTGATTGATTTAAACGAATAAATTATTCAATTTAAGTTTGAGAATCAGAAACTAAATAACTTGCAGTAAAATACTTAGGTGTGGAGTAATCAAAAACTAAAGACTGTAAAAAAAAATTGTAAAAAAAAATTACAGCACATAGTCAATTTAAGAAAACCTATAATATGTACCTAGTTCACAATTAGTTAAACACAACAACAACATGGCTAAAAGGGGCCCTCGAAAATTTAATTCCCGGATGGGGAAAAAGAGCATCACGAGTTGTTGATATTTAGCCCTGTTGATTGACAATCTAAATATGATCACCACATAAGTTGAGTGTAGGTCATAGATACGCCAATGAAAAATTAAAAAGTGTAAACTTACAAACCATTGTATACATTCAACAAATTCAATATTCTATTATATTCAAGACAAAATTTATTCTTGTATTGTGATATGGCTTGGTTGTTTTGGCGCTTGGTGTTTGATTGGTTGGGTGTTAATTATTACTCCGTAAAATTTATATATGCATTTTGCTTGTTGGAGCGATGAGGACTCGAGGCGGTTAAAGAGTGCATTTTGGTTGATTTGGCATTTCCGCTTTATGGATGATTTGGAGGGGAAGAAATGCAAGGATTTTTAAGAATCAATTCAAGCATATTGCCGAATTGGTGGATGAGGTTAAGGCCTTGTCTTGGTGTTGGGCGTTAAATAGGCTCCGTATTTCATCTTGCCTATACTACGAGTGGTGTTGGAAACCAAGGGAGTGCTTACTTAGGAGGCGTTGATTGGTGTTTTGTGGATCGGGGTTTTAATGGCAGCAACTGAGGTGTTTTTTGGGCTGTGATTTCCTGCTGTTTGGGATTGTTTTTGCTGGTTTAGTTGGGGTCTGCAGCTGTGTTGTCCGCCGTTTGACAGTCCCAGCGGTTGTTTGGGTTCCCTTTTGTTGTTTTGTCTTTGTCGGCAGCATTATGTGTATCAGCTTCCTGCCTTTGTCGCCTGTATTATGGTGTATTGGCTTTGGTTTTGGTTTCAGCTGTTGTTTATTTTCCCTTTGCCTTTGTCGCCTGCATTTTGGTGTATTGGCTAATTGTAATTCTTGCCTTTAGCACTTCTTGTGCTAGGATGTTAATGATTTCAAAACAAAAACAAAAAAACTTTTGCCTTAAGTGTACAAGTTAACACTATCCTAAAATAAAATAGGTTTTTCTAAAAGAAGATGCATCATACATCACGAGAGAAAAATGTATGGGGTTAAATTTTTAAATAAAACAAATTGAGATTAAATTTGTTTTTTTCATACTTTGAAAACATTTTTAACTTAAATCATATTTTATAATTATTTTCTTTGTTTCTAAAAAATATATTTTCTTTGTGTCAACACTAATAATATGTCATCACCATTGACCGCGAACGATCACTCCTCCAATCACCATCTATAGTCGTTGATGACCACTCATGTGTTTGGTACCACCTCCAACAACCATTGTTATTAAAATTAGGTACTACTAAATAAATAGTTGTATAATATTGTTCTGTAAATAACAATAAAAAATATTATTGTGGTTTTCAACATAAGTAGTGTGATTCACTAATATGACTAAAAATGAGTCGAGCGAATCAAATTTGACTTGATAAAAATTTACGAAGCAAAAATGATCTATGTTTTTCATATATTTATATGTAACTAGTGTATTTACCCGACGTTGTCTGGGTTAGACATATAATTAAGGATGACTAAAATTATGTTTGCATGGTATCCACAAATAAAAATCACTATGGACTGGACCGGTAGAGGACTAATATCTTAATGAGTAGTGATATTTGAACATCTATTTGAAACAACTTTTGAGACAATCTCTTTTTTCTCTTTTTTCTTGGTCAAAAACAATGGAGAGAGAAAAATGAAGAGAGAATAAAAATATAATGTGAGTATGTGAAAGAAAGTTGTCAAAAAGTTGTCACAAAGTGGTTGTACAAATATCATTTATCTATCTTAATGGGTACACTCAAATATAATAATATAAACCATATTTTACGTAGTCGTAAATTAATAGATGCGCTGACGGATGAAATTAACTTGATTTAGTAAATTAATAACACATATAGAATAAAATAAACGTAACAAAAAAAAGGATAAAATAAACATATTTTTGTTATTGGACTCACATTAATCCATACATGTTTCGAAATTAGTAAAATCATACAATTATCGTATTACTTAAATAAAAATTTCTCATCATGAAATAAAATATATCTGAATTTTATAATTAATGATTTTTGTTTGATCAGTAATTTGTTGTCAAAGTGAAAGTGTGTGGAAAAATATTTTTGTCTTATCCAAACAGAAGAAATAAGTTTAAGAGATGTCAGTTCAATGCTAAGAGCTTGACTTTGTAACTTTAAGATACATTGTCCAAATCTCACGTGCAACGGTTGTAAAATGATCATTGATGCCACACTTATTAATAATAAAATTCCACATGATTTAAATTATATTATAATAATGCAATTTTTTGTATAAAAAAAAATTATTTTACTCATTGATATTTCCAAATACCTTAATATTCATTGATACTCGTCTAACGGGATATTCACACGAATGTGAGAACGACATAAATATCATTTTTTTATCAAATAGAGACTTAACTATTATGCATACAAGTGGGCATCCATTATTATCCATGGTAATAGTATAGTAATTAGTAACAACATCAACAATAAAATAATTATAATTATTATAATAGCAAATATTATTAATAAAGTAACAATTCCATTGATTTTAAAAAAAAAATTAACACTTCCATTAAAAATAAATAATCTCAAAGTATATATATAGAGAGAGAGAGAAAAATATTGACACAATCCAAAGAATAATACACACCTTACAATAATTGATTGAAAATTGATAAAATATTTATTTGACGTTCAAAATAGCTACAATAATTTTTTGTGAATATATACATCTAAAAAGAACAAATGAAAAAAAAAAACATTGATAAAATTTAGTTTGTTATGTTGTTGCTTTACAAATGAAAATGTTCAACCTCATTTTTTTTCTTCTTGTATACCACAAAACGTAGTAAAATAAAATCAAAACATACTAAAGAAATAAACGAGTATCCGTCACTCTTTCTTCTCAATACAAAATTGAAATACCCATACCAAAAAATAAAAAATGATGAGATGAAAAAATAAACATTAAATATGAAAATTTATATTGAGAATGGAAATGGCCAACCAAAAAATGGAGTGATCAATAAAAGTTCAGCTTAAAAAAATGAGTTTTTGATAATCACTTATTCACATACAAAACAAAAGGAAAAATGATTTGTATACAATCTTTTCAATTCTCCATGTATGGCAAACACCACTTCTATTTTAAGTAATTTCAATATTGTTGCAGGAATCTTTTTTAACACAGTGTTAATTACATTCAGTGTGCAGTAGTGTTAAGATTCTCAACTTATTTGGAATTGATGTCCATGATTTTACATGTTTAACTTTTTGAATTAAAAAATAATTAAAATTGTAATCATTTTTAGTGTAATATATGGAGAATAGAACATACCTCCTTTAGTAAGTTTATATCAAAAGTTGGAATAAGTTTAATTAAGCCATATATTCTTTATTAAGTTCAATTGTGTTATATAATGGATAACAATTATTAGTGTCAGCTAATCAGGAATCTATATTGCAGCCCGTGTCGTATTATTTAAGTGTTGACATTCATAAAGTTAGATACATTTACCAAGTAGTTTTATTCAACTCAATGCATTAATGCACATCACATTTTTTTTTTGCGTGTCCCTACAAACAGATACATCCAGTACTGTAGCTAATTGTGGTAAGATGAAAAAACCTTTCATAGAAAGAGGTTCTGAGTTCAAAAGAGCAGGATGAAGAAGAAAGCTGCAGATCACGGTGTTTTAAAGGTATTATTTATATGCATAATTTCTGCAACAAATTTGGTATGTTAGATAGATGCATTTCCGAAGTATTAATCTGGTTCCATTGCATAACCCTTCAGAATGATCTATATTTCTTTGTAGCATAATTGGACTTCCCACTTTTAATTTGATTTAATGATTTGGAAGTCCAGATGTACGCAGGATGTTAATACATTAACAATGTTGTTATCATTGATTTATGATCTATCAATATGGTTAGCACTATAATAGATTCTTTCATCACCTACATATAAAGGAAGAGCATGAAAACTTATTTAGCAAATCATTTATAATGCATATTTTAAATATCTCATTCTGAATATACGATTTGTATCTAGCATTAGTCCGAGAACATAGTTTTGATTATAATTGTTTATATATTAAACAACATAAAAGAAAGTTTTGATTCAGGTATCCTTAGAGTTAACCTGATAGGTTGTGATCTAGCTATATATAAAGCTAGAACCGGATATCTAAATATATCAATATCTAACATTTACACTTCATTCTTTCAAAATTTTATATAAAAGGAGGTTATAACCATTGGAAGGTTATTAGAACCCCTATAAACAGTAGGCCACTTGATTTGTTTGACATTGTTGTAAAACTATATATGATGCGTACATGTTTGGATAATAATTCAAAAGATAATAAAAAACCATACTCATGGAAGACAAGTTTTATATGAAAGTCTTCATTTTTCATGTTTCTACATGTCTTTCTCTTATTAATGTTTTTATTTTGTCTAGAAAGGTTTGGACAATCCACATATTCTATCCGTCATTTGTTAAAGATGAATTTTAGTAGGTTATAAAAACCCTTATCACCATTTGAAAAATATTGAAGTTGATACACTATACTATAATTCAAGATATTCATTATACAGTAACCGATGATTTTACTTACTCTGGATCCTCTGCCACTTTCCTCCTTATCCTCATAGTCCCTTGACATTTTCCTCATCTTTCCCTGCTCCTGTCCAGTGCTTAGAAGGCACCTTCAAGCTGTAGAGTTTTACAAGTTAAATTAATTCATGTAAATATAGTGCAATTATCTGTGTGTAAATAATGAGTACTACCTCTGACATAACCTGGTTATGCATGGAGTCTTCAGCGGGTATCTAGAAGCTGGAAATAAGTTTTTATTCTCAATGCTTTTAAAAAATTTCTGAAAGGCATTATCTTGGGACTTATAATAAACCATAGTTTTTCTTCCGGTATTCCACTGATCCATAAAGTGTCCCAAATCTTTTCTAATCCCCATAAAAGTATAGCCTTCTGGATCTCAACATCTGTAGAATTTGGTCCTAATTTTGTAGGAAAGAATTTTACAACATTCTTCAAATTTTGAACTCTTCTTGATTCCTTAATATTTCAATAAGCTAAAATTTGGGGGATTTCATCCTCCTTCCGAATCACTTTTGCTAAATTGAAGATATATCTTAGCCCTTTCACTAATCCCTATTTTATTATTTTCTCTTAATTAGCCAAGAATTCTCTAATTAAACTCATCTTAATTGAGCTTTCTTGAATAACTTTTGGTATTTTAATATGATGTAATCTAATGTTTTCAATATCCCACACAAAACACACCTGGGGTGTGGAGGTGAAAGGTTTAACCAATTTTTTCATGAACCATCTTATGTATAAATATGTTTACAAATGAACTGGTAAATCAACACATCATGTAGAATACAATGCTTCAACTGCTGCTCTTTGTAGAGCACCATTACATCTCTCTAGATAACCGGAAATTCTTGGATTACATGACTCCCTCTCAACGACTCCTGGTTGTTCTGTCAGCCCAATTAATTGATTCAATACATTAAATATGGTAATATATTGCTATATTTTGCTCAACTTTATACATACCTAAACGAATGCGATGAACAACGATACCGGTTGTATCCACTCTTGCAGTGAGATTTTTCTGCACAAATTTTATCAAAAGTAAAACATTAGTCTAAATTTATTTATGTAGAAGGGATGCGATTCATTTTAAGAAAAATACTAACAACAATCAATTTTGCAATCTTGTGTTTTTTGTGTCTGATATTGTTCCGCATTTCAAGTGTGTAATATACTCTTCTCCCAACAATTTACCATAAAATAAAAACACAGTATACCTAATCGGTTGATAATGACGCGGACCTTAGGCCTACTCAGGTTATTTACATTTTATTATCATGGTCGAGCTAGTAGTGAACACATTAATGAAAAACAATCGATAAATTTAGATACAAGATAATCTAGAACAAATCAAGGTTATAAATTAAACTGCAACTAGAATCATCAATTAACATATTCGTGCAACAAGTGGAGCAAGATATAGACCTTTAGAGTCAGGTAGAACGCGGGGATCTCTGTTACGTTTTTGTCTACCTCCACTTTTGTGATCGGTTGATATACATTGTTCAAACTCAAATCGTAAACCTTCACAATTCTTTCGGTTAATGGGTTGACTTGGTGATACCCACAATCAATGACTCGATCAGAAACATCATTTTTTCTATGATGTAGCATTTGTTTTCTTTCACGAGATGTACACCAAAGTTTATTGGAAGAGCGCGTTCATAAATACGGAGTGATTGTTTTGTTTTTAGGGTTAGCGATTTGAAGAAGGATATGAATGACACCATAGTTGAAAAGTCAAAAAATCCGAATTTGCACAAATCTTCTAAAAGATGAAAAACTTTGTTTCTCCGAGGCTCCTAGTCTAATGAGACACTAATAATTGTTATCCAATATATAACACAATTGAACTTAATAAAGAATATATGGCTTAATTAAACTTATTCCAACTTTGGATATAAACTTATTAAAGGAGGTATGTTCTATTCTCCATATATTACACTAAAAATGCTTACAGTTTTAATTATTTTTTAATTCAAAAAGTTAAACATGCACAATCACATACATCAATTCCAAATAAGTTGAGAATCTTAACACTACTGCAAACTGAATATAATTAACATTGTGTTAAAAAAGATTCCTGCAACAATTTTGAAACTATATACAAACACTTTCTGAATACATATACTTTGATTTTTATATGATATATATCAACCACTTTCTAATGATACTTTGATTTTTTGTTTTTATATAACATATATCAAAACTTTCTAATAATGTTTACACACACGAACTTAGAATACTTTCACTCACTTTTGATTTTAACTAACTAAATCACAAATTTTATCATCATGTTTTTTTCCCCAAAAAATTATGGCTACAAAATTTGACCTCATTGAAAACATAACCATGAATAACAAGTACAAAAAGATTCAAAATTATGATCATTAGACCGTATTGAATTCAAAATTTCAAGGATCAATACCAGATTGATTTATTCAATATGATTGTTATAATTGAAATAATATGCATAAATTTCTATTTCTTTATTAACTTTTACAAACTTACAAGATTTTACATTATTTATTTTATTTTTCTATGTTAATTTATCTTTTCGAATTTATTTGTTGTATTTTATTATTATTTTTAGAACATTTGTATGCTTAGTTATTAAAAAAAAATTGCTAACTTTTATTGTTCCTGGTATTTGAAGGAAGCACAATTCAATGCACTATGTGGAGCCTGCAAACATCAATCTATGTTGGTTGAGGACTATAAATTCAAACGGACTTGCTGTGAATACATACTATTCTTTAAGAATATAATCACCATGAAATCAGTTGATGATTCAATTATTCATTTTTATGCATTTAAGTTCACTTCGTATGATAAAATTTTTAAAGCCAAGAATGAAGATTTATACTTAACTAATAATTTTTTAAAAAGCTAATTTGTGTATCTATTGTATATTTGTTTGTTATAGTTTATTTTTTTACATTGGAGATTAACCTAACCTTTCATATTATTCGAAGATATCATTGGAGTAATACCTACAAAGGGAGAACACATAGAATACAAATGCAGTCACCACAAATTATATGCCTCTGAAGTTAGACGACCTCATATAAATATTATTATCATGTTTTTGTTCTACATTAATAAACTTTGGTGGTGATCTATACTTTAATTTATTTGTAGGGGAATAAAGAAACTCAGACGCACATTGTGGGAACAAATGCAATTGAGTGCGTAACAACATACCTCTAATTTATTTTATAAATACTATACATATTGATTGCTACTATTATAATCCATGTTTTGATAGATTATTTAGACGGAAAACTAAAATCAACATTTCTTGGCTAAAAGATTTAAAATATTAACATGGTATGCTTGTTAATAATTTTTATTTTTGAATTTAAATCATTTTAAATTCAATATACTTATATATGTATATGTGTACACAACCATATTTAATATGTCTAACACGGGCAGTGCCGGTCACTAACCTAGTGTGTGTGTATAAATGATGTATTGTTTGGATACAATTATTACTACTGGGTAATGTCTCAGAACTCATATGTTAATAAAAGAGATACAATCATGCAAATATTTAAACATTAAAATACCATAGTAGAAAAAGAAAAGTATTGTATTATTCTACCCGAAACATTGAAATATCTGAGAATCTGCATTTGCTTGGGCAGAAAATGAACCTGATGTTTGAAATTGGGGGATAAGAGTTGTTGATTGACCAAAATGACTCTTCAATCAACTCCAAAAAATGATTGGCAAACGCTGATCTTAAGTTCTTACCATTAGTTTGCTAGTGCGTTCTACATGACATTAGCAAAACAATTTTATTCGACTTCATCTCAAACAGCCCACCAGTGTAACACGTGTCAACTACAAAAGTGACGGCAGAGCCTTCAGACAGCTCTTCCAAAAACCTTTTTTAACAGCACAAGATTTAGAGGTAAATCATCAACACTAAAAACGAATTTTTTCTGGTTACCTTTACCCCCACCTGACAACTGAAAAATACAACTAATGCATCTCTAGACTTAGTCGCCTTAAGTAAATCGATTATCTTGTTTAGAACTACTGCACTATATCTCGTGAGTTTAGCCCAGTTGGTAGGGATATTGCATATTATATGCATGGGCCAGGGTTCGAACCCTGAACTCTCCACTTCTCCATAATTTATTTGTGTGAGCTCTAGCCACCAGGCTACTTGAAAAAAAAAAAAAAAAACTACTTCACTATTAAGAAGACGACGAAGTTTATTTTTGTTTCTGTCTAACATCAAATGTATATTATTCTCTTCGAAGCCGAGATTTTGAAGGAGATTCTTAATCTTTTCGGATTCATCATGTGTATAGTTCATATTCACATCTTCATACCTCAATCCGAATAGAGCCTCCCATTTTATTGTGCAAGGATGTTGATCTGGATGACACCTCCTAACTATTTTCTCACTTCGACATGGTGAACGAGGCCGCTTAAGTGAAGCGAAAATTTGCTCACTCCTTCGAGAAGATCCATCCGATTCAGTTTTCTTAATAATCTCCTAAAAATCGGGAGAAGAGAAGCGCTGCTAAAATAGTATATATCAAAAAATTATAAATGTATTCAATTATCAACAGTACTATAAAATATTTTGTTTCGAATAATAAATTAAAGTTGGGTTGTTTGACGGGGCTAGACTGGGAGTTATCCTTGCTCCCCGTCCTAATCTATCAAAATATTTCTCTCCTCATTTTCCACCACAAGAAGATTTTGACTCTCGTCCTCATCCTTGCATATTTCCACCGGTCTTTGCGGTGAATTCATAAAGATAAAAAATACATAAACTCTATTATACCTTATGAATACATCAAAAGAGAAAGTTGTATACACAATTCCCTCTTAAAGTTGATCCTAAAACTTGTAGATTAATTTTATTCGTATAAAAGCACTAATTTGGTCTCTCTACAAAGCAAAGATTCATACATCATATTTTAATAAAAAAAAAAAAAATACAAAAACCAAAATGGTATGAAAGAAAAAACATTCGATCCATCGTAACAGACTCCGTGAAAAATGAAAGTTTCTTATTTTCAAAGTCATGAACAAATCAAGCACGGATGCACAACTCTCAGAACCAATGTCCATGATTGTTTTCAAGGTGATACGTTAGAAAAGGAATCGTGTTTCAAATATTATTTTTTTAATAAAAAGGTTATGGAAACAATCAAAAATGAGAATATATGAATTTTAAAATGATTTTGTTTTTGTAGTTTAGTTGTACCAAAAACTCTATTATTTATGTGCAACAACACAATTTATTGATAATATCATAACAAATATTTTTTTGTTAATTAATAATTTAACAGTTTAAAGAAACGTTTATATTATTTATTATTATTGGGTTGTAACCGACTAAGTTTTTAATGTATGATTTATTTAGCTATAAAAAATAATAATAATTATTATTTTCATGTAAATAATATATATTTCAAGTTTTCATGAAAGTTTTGCCACATAGCACATGTCAATTAATATATACACGTAGAAAAAGTTTTAAGAAAAATAAAATTAGAATCCACTTGGGTTGATTTGGTGGGTGTTGGTTTGTGAACTTGGAGTGTGCTCCTCTCAAGTTCATGTTCGATTCTCCTTGCGACAATTTTAATGGGCTAGTTTGATTTCTAAACAAAAAAACACAAAACTTGACTCAATGTTGTTGTTGCGTGAGACAAACTTAATTGAGAAAACATGGCATATATTGAAAAACAACTTTTATTATACTTTATAAAAATCAGTTCCCAATTTGTTATCAATATACAACTGAGTTTTTGCATAATCATCCATTTATATAAGAATAAATCTATTAGCACAATGTATATATTGTAAATTTTGCTCACCAGCTCTTTTAATGTCATATCTATATTATATCTTTTTTTTTTTTTTTCGTGTATGAATATGTTTTTAAGTTGCGCGAAAGAAGAAAGATGAATCAAAACTATATTTTGAATCCTAGTGTTATTTTCAATAATAACCATCAATGATATTTTTAAATGTATCTTGTATTTTTAAAAGACAAATAATATGCACAAATAATTTGATAACTAAACATCTATGTTATTTTGAAAATTCCAAAAACAATATCTCATTCAATAACATTCATCTTCTTTTTTGTACTATCTATTTTGTATTCTCTTTTAACATTAACCCAAACGACTAACCTCATATTTTTGTCAAACTTTAAAGGATCAAAAGAGGTATTTGGTTGAATTACACTCGCTATATAGATTCTATTTTTAGAAATTGAAATGCATGGTATCCCTCTATAGTGCAAAGCCTCTCTAACAAGGGTCATGTTTGTTTATATTAGAATTTTCCAAATAGCTAGGAAAACCTAAATATTTTTTAATTCTGTTTGTTGTACAAATGTGTTAAGTTTGAGTAAGTCTCATTTGATTCTCATCCACATTCTTGCTAAACCTAAGCTCTCATTAATTATTTTGTTGTTCAGTTTGTTTGTTTTTTGTTTCAAGGAATCATGAAGATCACTATTATGTTAAGCACCTTAAAACTTACT
This sequence comes from Medicago truncatula, assembly GCF_003473485.1. Taxonomy (NCBI): domain Eukaryota; kingdom Viridiplantae; phylum Streptophyta; class Magnoliopsida; order Fabales; family Fabaceae; genus Medicago; species Medicago truncatula. The sequence goes on from NC_053044.1 coordinate 38,233,057, forward strand.
TTTGTTCAATTTGTTTGTTTTTTGTTTTAAGGAATCATGAAGATCACTATTATGTTAAGCACCTTAAGACTCACTTTCACTCTTTTGTTGCTAACAAAAATGCATTTTGATGTAGAGCGTGCACGATAAATTTGCAACATGGCTGATGTTCTCTAGTGTGCATGCATAATCAATAAAAGTAACTTAAGACATCTACTTCTGAGAAGGTTGCTCTAATTGTTTTTAACTTGGGTACCAATAAACTAAAATCAATTTTGTATGTTTATTTGTTCAAGGCTTAGATGCAGTTTTGGTAAAAAATTGATGGTCAAAAAGTCGGGATTACGTTTGTCTTGTGTTTGTGTGTGTTTGGTGTTGTGTCTTGTGTTGTTTACGTTTGTCTTATGTTTGTGGTTCTCTTTTGTTTCTTGTGCATGTGTTGTTTTTGTTTGGCTTTCTGTTTGTGTGTGAAATGTTGTTTAACTTCCTGATATTTGCAGTCACTTAAAAAGTAAATAGTTTTTTTTTAGGAAACTTAAAAAGTAAGTAGTTGTTGTCTAAAGAATCACTAAAAGTTCAAATGTGAATAATACATGTTGGTCGGAACCAAACCAAGTTCAGACAAGTAAAATATAGGGACCGAAAACATATTTAACCCTAAAATAATTGGGACCCACTAACTGCCACATCAGTCCGTTAAAGAATTAACCGCAGAGACTAATTTTGATAACATATATAAAATGTGAGGATTTTTAAAACATTTAATGAAATGTAAGGATAATTCTTCAAAGGGACGCAAAGTGTAAGGACTAGATACATATTTAACCCAAGATTATAAGAGGATCTCTTTGTGGAGAAAGAATGGACAGACAATGAGACTATTCATGTTGCTAATATTGGTGGTATTCATGTTGTTGATGTTCCGATTGTGATTATTGAACCTGAACTTTGAAGGAGGAGGAAGAAGACAGGGGTAATATGGTAATTTCACACCTATTTGGTCTTAGTAAGGGCAGAAGGGTCATATTCATTGGTTTTTGTTGAGTCATCATTGTCATAACCCAGTCAACATGTGCCACATGCAACATCAGTAATTAAATGTGTTTAGGACGAAAACTAAAATAATTAGTAATTGTAGGGAAGCTTTGGGAGGATAATAAGTACAAGGACTAAAATTCAATTGAGTCCTATTTGCAGAGACTATAGACATGTTTAAGCCTTTTCTTAATGGTACATGGATTATGTTTCCAACTTCATCGTGTTTCTCTTAAAATAAAAATTCTGCCATAATCAAATAACCTTTGCTTTCAAGTTCCAAAAGGTTTTTTCAGTTGAGATTTCAGAAATTGGAGATAGCTCAGCAAGATTTGCCATTTTTTCTTGTTTCGAAATTGGTTTCTTGTTTGCAAATCTAAAATTTTAAGACCCAAAATTAAAATAAGTTGAATGTTGAAAGTTAAATGAGGGAGAAAGAAAGCAGTGCAATGCTAACATTTTGCAATAATGAGGCAATTTTTACAGACACACAATGCACCTTTTTATACTAAAAACCTAGGGCTAGAGTAGAATTAAAAAACAATAAAATTTGGGAGTGATTTTGGAGGGAAAAAATTGAAATCGGATTGGGTGAAAATAAAGCTGAATTTTTAATTTTAGCATAAACAATTGGATTGAGTATTTGCATATTTGTGTTGTGTCAAAGTTTGGGGTCTATAGACTATAGTCCAAAATGCTCAAATCAATTGGATTTCACTTTACCTAGCTAAGATATACTTAATTTGCCTCTATATTATTAAATTTGATACTTTTATTTTCAACATTTCACTCAAATCCAATTAGATTAATCTCTTTAATGGTTCAATTGTGATTTTCGTAGTTTTCTTTTTGCTTGACCTTTTTCTTTCATTCTAGACTGAACATAATGGAACCGGCCATGTGGATACATGTACCCCACCATTTTATTTGGGTTATATTTCTAAAAAGTAGGACCTACATTGATTTAAGGGTTAAATATATTTTTGGTCTCTATAAATATGTCAACTTTTTGTTTTAATCCCTCTAAAATTTTCCTTCAACTTTTAGTCTCTATAAAATTTTCAATCACTACTTTTGGTCCCTATTTTTAATTTAATTTTTGTATTTTTTAATGAAATTGTGCATAAATGTGTAAAATATTCTAAAAAAACTTTCTTTAAAAAATTAGATTTTTTTTTAACAAAACACAAATTAAATATGAATTTTTAATCGTAAAAAATATAAAAAATCATATTAAATTCATGGTTTGTTAAAAAATTCTAATTTTTTTTGGAGTGATTCTTATAATATTTTGAATTTATCTGAAAAATTTTATTAAAAAATATGAATTCTACATATGTGTTTACTTTAAAAGAGGGACCAAAAGTGAAGATTGAAAATTTTATAGGGACTAAAAGTTGAAGGAAAATTTTAGAGGACTAAAATGAAAAATTGACATATTTATAGGAACCAAAAATATATTTAACCTTTAATTTAACCCAATTAAAAAGTAAATATTAGAAAAAATATTTAAAAGAGAAAGCTGCTAGCACATTAAACTTTAGTGGTCAAAGGCAAAGAATATGCATAATGCTCAAACTAATTAGACTTCACTTCATCTTGATTGTATACAATTAATTTGTGTTTATATTGTCCGATACTTCTGACTACAAAGATACCACACATGCATGAAACAACAAAAGTAGTGCTTGAAGGGGTTGTGTGGCAGGTCGATGGGAGAAACAAATAATGTTTGCATGTTGGGAAACATAATGGGACCCTACACAACCCATAGTTTGTATTTCACCACTCCCTTGTTGAAGGGTCAACCTCAATGTCTATCTTGTAGCCCATAATTCTCCAACACATCTCATCATTTCTCATATGGATGTACTAACGAAAAATCGAACCTCTCTCATATGTTTGTTTGTAAATTTGAATTATCAAAACTTACATTGCATGCTAGTTGCTAGATGCCATTGTTTTTTTCTTTCTAGATGCACATGTGTTAGAAGTACATTCATGCTTATACCCTTTTTCTCTGTTCATTAGTGGATCATCGAGGGGTCAAAAACAAAAACTTAATACCACTTGAGTTTTATGCCATTGTAACAACTAAGCTAATAAAAATACGATAGAGAACATATTTTTACCAGCTCAATTGCTACAATGGCATAAAACTCAAGTGGTAGTAAGATTTCATTTATACTCCGCTTAATCCAAAAATACCTTTGTCAAAAAATTAAACCTCGAACAACCTTGAAAATTTTAATGCAAGTGAGTCAATACTTCAAAATTATAAGAGAGAAAGACACTATATCTCCGCTTAAAAACTTACATATTATGTATATGGATGGCTTATATTGTACATTCCCATTTTATTCATTTATAAACAGTGTGGAACTAAACCACAACACTTGAATCCAACACAAATAAACAAACAATTAGCTAGGCAAAAATACATGTGATAAAGACAAAGGGGATAAGATGATAGACTTTTCTTCAATTCCGTGAAAAGATGAGAAATGGGATAAGATGGTGATGTTTTTATATTGAAGTTAGAAAGTGCAGCAAATTGGATCCACACAAATTGATTACCACCAAAAAAGTGAAATTAAAAAGATAAAATGAAAAGGAGGGAATTTAGTTTTAACTTCAGTGGTAATCTTCATATAATGATCTGTGGATACTTAATTAAGCATCATTAATCACTTTTTATCGGTACATAATCATAATTATGCTACTGAAAATTTTATAACCAAAGTATCAAGTCCATGTCCACATAAAGACGACTGAAAAATGCAAGCCACATAGGTTAAATATGAGAAATAATTAAATACCGAAAAATCTTTAACTTATACAAGACAAGAATTTTACAAAGATTTATGCCAGACCGTTTTAGTTGGTTCTAATCAAGTAGATGTCTCTCTACCAATGATGTTGCTAAAACATTTTCATTAGTTCTAAGCTTCTAAGAGAAACAAGTTTCACTTGTTAGGCACACATTAGCTAGGTAGGTTGGTACAAAGGATTAAACAATAATTTTACACAGTAAATATGTATAGCTTTATGCACTACTTGGTGTACAATGTTAAACTCTAGGGTAACGAATTTGATTTGACAATGATAAAAAATATGTACATATGTATATAAGTATATGGTTTGGTTTGAGTCCCACCCACCCTCAATATATTCTCAAATGCTATTTTTGTCCTTGCAATAATAATAATATTGTAAAACAGGTAAAGCCCTTCCATGAAGGCAACATTGAGATACTTAGCAGGAATTGCAGGGCCTAGTGGTTTTGGTTCAAATTCAACAGCAGAACAAGTTACTCAAAATTGCTCTTCTTTCCTTCCTTCCGGTCTAACCGCTCTAATCACTGGTAAGTCTCACATCGGTCCTCTTGACCTTGAGAATTCAGTCTCCGCAGTTGTGCACGGATATACATCTGTTCACCAACAAAAATCTCATACACGCGCGCACGCACACACTTTTTTGACCAAGTTGGTTATGTATGGTTTATACTATAATCTACTTATCTTTCAAATTACTTTGTTTGAGTGAGTCTTCTTTCTCATGAAGGACATGAGTGAGCAAGCATGGCTGTGCTAAATTGTAGTACTTGGTTAATTTGAAGATTCTTGTATGCATGTTTTTTTTTTCTTTCTGTAGTACTTGTATGAATATTTCTATTTTTTTGTTGTTTTGGAAATGAGCATATTGCTATTTCTATTTGTCAAGTCTCCATTTTCTTTTGTTTGTTTAGTTTAATCTTCATCCTATCTCTGCTAATTACATTTTATACAATAACTAATTTACTTGTTAAGCTTTCATTTGGAAAAATTGCATGGTTGGTTCTTACTTATTGAGTTGCAGTGTTTTGTCTCTTCTATGCACATGCCTTTTTGTTGGATTTTGGCCTCATTGATTATTCCCATTTACACTCATAATCTCATTTTCTACCCCAAAAATACACCTTGCTCCTTTTATTGATCATCATAATTTAACAATGAAAAAAAAATCCCAAAAGAGTTGAGTATTTGTATTGTATATATTTTGAAGTATTTTTTTTTTATCATTAATGGACCAGCTATTCTAAATTAATTAATGAAGTTGTTATTGTTGTTGAATTTTTACTTGGAAGGTGGAACTTCTGGTATTGGAGCTGAAACAGCTAGAGTGTTAGCAAAGAGAGGAGTGAGAATTGTGATTGGTGCAAGGGACTTGAAGAAGGCAATGAAAGTGAGAGACAATATACAAAAAGAGAGTCCAAATGCTGAGGTTATTCTGTTGGAGATTGATCTTAGCTCTTTTTGTTCTGTACAAAGATTTTGTTCTGATTTTTTAGCTTTAGATCTTCCACTTAATATTCTAATGTAAGTTTTGTCATCATATTGCTCCACCTTTTCATTTTATAATAATTAACATAGTGAAAGAAAATGGGTAAAAGTAATGATATTTTATGATATGTACACTAATGGTTAGAATAAATAAATTTTACAGAAACAATGCTGGTGTATTCTCTCAAGATTTGGAGTTCTCTGCTGAGAAAATTGAGATGACATTTGCCACAAATTACTTAGGTACATTTCTAATTCTTAATTCTTAATGCATATTTGGTATCATAATGGTACATAATGAAAGTGTTGATATTTTAGTGAATTGCAGGACATTTTTTGCTAACAGAAATGTTATTGGACAAAATGATAGAAACGTCCAAGAAGACAGATATTCAAGGAAGAATAATAAACGTTTCTTCTGTCATACATAGCTGGGTGAAGAGACATGGTTTTTGTTTCAAAGATATACTCAATGGAAAAAAGTACAAGTACTTTCTTATTTGTTAAAGTATGAACAATTTCAATTACACTAAATTTAAATACTCAATGGTTTTTGCAGCTATAATGGAACACGTGCTTATGCTCAATCAAAATTGGCCAATATTTTGCATGCTAAAGAAATAGCTAGACAACTCAAGGTTAGATTAATTAAAAAAAAAAAAAAAACTAAAATCTTTATTGTCTCATATGTGAATATATAATCATCACATTGCTACAAGAAAGTGGAAACAAAACTTTCTATGCATGTTGGTCCCACTAAAGCATTCATATTCATATATAATTATAGGCAAGGAAAGCAAGAGTAACTATGAATGCAGTTCATCCAGGTATTGTAAAGACAGGAATTATTAAATCTCACAAGGGGTTAATAACAGGTAATTAAGCATATAAAAAGTTACATTTAGTTTGATAATTTGAATCTAAATTTCATTTCATCAAAGGATGAATATATGACATTTGAAAATTCCATGCAGATTCCTTATTTTTCATAGCATCAAAGTTACTGAAATCGACATCACAGGTTTGTAAACATCATTCTGTTAAATTTTGTTAAGCATAGGGTACCAAACCCTGCAAAGTTGCAATGACTTTGATTGATGGATTGATGTAAACATAAATGGGGAACAACCTCAAGCAACTATATAGACATAGTACAATTACATTAATTGTTGTGGACTATGTAATATTAGAGAATATTAATAGTAATAGTAATATAATTATATAATATATCTCACAATTATATGTGGTGGTCCCCCAGGGTGCAGCAACTACATGTTATGTGGCTTTGAGTCCAAAAACAGAAGGGGTGAGTGGGAAATACTTCACAGATTGTAACGAGAGTAAGTGTTCTCGCTTAGCAAATGAAGAATCAGAAGCTCAAAAGTTATGGAACAATACTCATGCCTTGATACACAAACGACTCCACCAAGCAACAAACAATATGTAGTATTCCTCCTTAATTTTCTAGACTTAATAGTCTATAAGATATTGTATATATTGGATCATTTTGAGCTGTAAAAAAAAGGCAACGTAAAATGACTGATATAGTAACCCCCTCCCTATGTGTAGTTGGCCAATTTGATTTGTTGTACAAACAAGAGATCACCCTATAAAGCATATAACCATTATAATAAAGCAAATATGCATGAGAGCCAATGCTATATATTCCTTGTAATCGATTAGTATTATTATTACTGGTGTCTGGTAGTATCCAAGTATCCAAGTCTCAACAACAGACATGTTACATGTGCATATGCTAGCATATACTAAATGACCTATCAACATCAATATGGCATATTAGAAAAGGAAAAAGATAGCCAGACATCCTTTTTCATACACTTCTTATGTACACCCCTATGTATTAGGGGTATTTGAGTAATTTTACATCATATCATCACCCTTTTTCATCTCTTCTTTCAATGTTTTTGCCACGTGTCACAAATATGTGTGGGTGTAAAAGGGTGTATGCCACCTAAGGTGGTTCATGTATAAGAGCTCGTTAGAAAAAACCATTGCACGGGTACACATATCATCAAATTCTTTTTATTGTCATGCACATTAAAAGTCACTAGTAAGAAGTTTGTCGAAATTTGCTTGTATTGATACAGGTGATAGAAAAAAAAATGAACCAATAAATTAAAAATACAAAGAAAAAAGTCTTGATTTTTTTTCTTCGGAAATGCTAAATAGTGTCTTAAGACATTGGAAACTGGTGAAAAGTGATGAATTTAACTTTTTATAAATTAAAATATTGTTGAATCCAATACAAACCTACTACTCCTTCCGGTCTTATTTACTTCATTCGTCTCAAAATGATCGTCTCTTTAGCATTTTTTTCTCCGTGTCGGAGTGATTGTCACTTTAGAATACTAATTCAACATTTTTTTTTTACTATTATACCATTATTTATTAATTTTCATCCAAGTTAACTACTCCACCAACTACAATTAATAAGGATGTTTTAGTAAATGATACTAATTTTACCATTAAAATCAACACAATCAATCATTTCATCAAAAATCGTGCACAAACCTTAAATATCTACTCCTTCCGTTCCTTTATAATTGTCACTTTTGCATAAAAATTTTGTTTCTAATTAACTGTCGTTTTCAAAGTTCAATGTATCATTAAATGTGGCTTTGCCTATATTACCCTTATATATTTATTGCAGAGAGAGAAATATATGAAATGAAGCATTAAATAATTAAGGTTATTATAGGAAAAAGATAATTTGTTGTATCAAAAGTAGTAAAAGTATTTGTTGTCTTGATTTGTGTAAAAAGACAAAATGAGACAATTAAAAAGGAATAGAGGGAGTATTATTTTGAAGCGGAGAGACCGTAATAAACAATTGACTTCTTAGATTCATTGAGTAATTGATATATCCGATCTAAAATATAAACCGGATACATGAATTACTCAACAATTTTAAAAAAAAAATTATTTCTTATAACTACGACCGGAGGAAATACTTGTTAGCCTAACCTTTTTTTTCAACAAAACTTTCTTCAATACACCGAGTACAAGACTTAAAAAGTTTATGAACGGTAAAAAAGGGGGTGCAAATAATAGTAACCTATTAACCCAGTGATAAATGAGGCCCAATACCTCCCGAACATTCTGAATTCTCTCGCACTTTCTTTCTCTCTTTTTCGTAGCAGAGAAACTTGAGAGGAAGCAAGGTTTATGAATGGTGAATTTTTGTGAGAACTGAGAAGGAATAATGGGTATCATCAACAACAACAATATCAAAATAAATAGAGAAATTGAGAAGGTGAATGGGAAGGAATTGAATTACAGTGAATTTGTTGAAAGATATATGGACAAGAACAAACCAGTGGTGTTAACTGGATTAATGGATCATCATTGGAGAGCTTGCACTGATTGGGTTACACCTGATGGAAAACCTAATCTTCAATTTTTCTTCAATCATTTTGGTTCCTCCAAAGTTCAGGTACCAAAATTTCTACTTCTAAATTAATCAAAAAATCAATAAATATTTAAGGTGTAAGGACATTTAATTAGAGCTATAGAATGATGCAAGTTAAAATCTTTTGAATGATTAAATTGATTAGGAAAAATGGGTGGTAGTTGAATTTGAGATTCCTTTAAATATTTTGAAAACTAAAAATATGGATGCATGTGTGGTGATTGAAATTTTGGTAATGGAAAGGTTGCAGATTGTGATACCAGAGATTTCACTGATCAAAAAAGGGAGGAGATGTTGGTCTCTGATTTCCTTGAACGTTGCCTTGAAGTTGAGGGTTCTGCAGTTCAGTGCAGTAATGAAAATGGTGAATGTAATGGTGACTCTGTGTCTGTACCGTATTTGAAGGATTGGCATTTTGTCAAGGTATGGTGTTTATCAAGTATAGTTGTAAAAACTTCAATTTAAGGGGGTGCCAAACTTACTACTGAAGTTGAGGTTTTATGTCGTCTACTTTTTAATGATGTCGTCGTTCATATTATCAAGCTTGATGATACATGAACTTAAAATGCAGGGGTGATACGCGTTATGCATTTTGGATTACAAAATTCATTTATTGTTCCCAATTCCCATTCACTTTTGGTTCTTGGTCAAAACTATTGTGCAAATGAATTTGCATTGATACTGTTGATTTGCTAGATTCCGATTATGTATAGAATTTTCGGGCGTTCGTTTTTCTGTTTGTTAGTAAGCTAGCTCCCCGTGTTATCAATCATTGAACTTGTGGAATATTTAGTTAAACACACGTGTTACCAAGTTCAAATGGAATTTAATAATTTACCAAAGTTTGTCCTTTTCAACAGAGAATCCTCTTGTTGCATCAGAGCTATGGTATGTTATATTATTGTCTGTACAGATGATGATTTACTAAGTAATTTCTTTTTTCCAACTATTGCAGGAGTATCCAGAATATGTAGCATACATAACTCCAACTTTCTTTTGTGATGATTGGCTTAACTTGTATCTTGACAACTTCAGAATGAATACTCATTCCGGCAGTGACCAGCAAAATAAGGAAATATGTTGCTCTGACTATCGTTTTGTTTACATGGGAGTTAAAGGTTTGATTTTAGTTGTAATGAAATCTTCAAGTGGCAATGAATTTCAAATGATTCTGCACTTTTCTTTACAAAGACACGAACAACGCAACCGTAACTTCTTACTTTCACTTCTTCTGGCAGGATCTTGGACTCCTCTACATGCTGATGTTTTCAGGTCGTACAGCTGGTCAGCAAATGTCTGTGGAAAGAAGAGATGGTTTTTTCTAGATCCTTCACAGTGCCATCTTGTGTTTGACAGGCATGAATGCATTTTCCTAATCGAAATTAATGACTTTTTAAAAATAAAAAATAGAAGTTGGGCATTGTGGTACAGAAAGATAGATTAAATTATCAATACATATTTGTTATTCAAATTACTTATGTACTCTGCATTACTATAGTATTGACATCCACCTTGACCGAAATTTCTATAGATGATATTCCCTCATACCTCTCTTTTTTTTCTTCTTCTTTGTTTTGGGCTTCTCTCTCCAAAGTTTTGTGTGTTTTTCTGAGGTAAAGGGTGAGGATGGAAGTGCTTTGATGTATTGTCTTTTTGCTTGGTCTGCAGAGCTAATTTTCTATAATCTTTGATTCAGGAATGCGAAAAGCTGTGTATATAATATCTTTGATGAAGTATCTGACTCAAAATTCCCTGGTTTTGAAAAGGTAAAATTATAGCTTCCATCTTCTGATAATTTTATTCATTCCAATAACATTTCCTGCTTCAGCCTTCAGGTGAATTTGTAACTTATGCAGGCTATCTGGTTAGAATGCACACAAGAAGCAAGGGAAATCATATTTGTTCCCAGCGGATGGTATCATCAAGTTTATAATTTGGTGAGTTCTGGTTCCGATATTGATCGCCGTTATATTTATGCTTTATTTTGAAAGGCGTTCATACAGCCCCTTTATAGAAGGAATATTTTGATGTTCCAAATATAATAATGATTGGGCCAAGAAATTTGATATGATTTAATCATTTGATTGTATCTCTTTTGTTCTTTCAGGAGGATACAATATCTATAAACCACAATTGGTTCAATGCCTATAACCTTTCTTGGGTGGTAAATTGAGCAATACGATCAAGTACATATTTGCGATTCAGTTAGACTCAAGGACAAATATAACTGTACTAAGTGTATCACATAACTTTTCATGCTATGACAGTGGAATTTACTTTTGAGCGACTACAACGAGGCCAAGGAATACATTGAAGACATCAAGGATATATGTGATGATTTTGAAGGTCTCTGCCAGCGCAACCTTGCTGCTAACACAGGTGCAGTACCGTGTATCATGAAATTTTCATATGCTGTTGTGGCAACCTAACCTGGCTATCTTAAAGATCTAAATCGGCAATAACATAATCACTGGTCATCTTATATTCATTATTTAATGATTTTGAGATGATCAACTAAGTATAGAGGGTCACAGATTTTTTTCCAATATTGATGTCGCTAGTTTGTATAATTTCAGTTACATTTTTTAGGTATTAATGCCTGCTAGAGCAATTGACCTAACCACATAAACCAACTTTTGTAGCAAATTTAATAGAAACTACATTTTCTTGACATACTATATCAGATCGAGGATGCTTTGACTGATTACATAAGGTGAACTAACTTTAGTCTTAAAACAGGGATGAATTTTTTTGACTTCTTTACTTTCATTGCATACTTCGCATTGGCCAACTTGGTGCTCCTTTGCTACATATATGGAAGAGTTGGAAGTACCACTGGAAGTTTGTCAAGAGTAGCTCATCATTTATCTTTAAATATTGGCTCTATTAGGAAGGTTGCATCAGATATGAAACACGTGCATGCTTTAGAAGGGACTCGTGATTGCATCGTGGATATGATAAAAACATTTGAAGATCCTAGGTTTTCCAAATTCTGCATGCAGGTGGGAAAAACATATTTAATGATACATGAGCAATCCAATCTGTCCTCTGATTTTGAGAGTGCTTCATTGGTTGATTTGGTGGACCTCTGTGTTTTGAAAGCGTGCACTTCTTCTCAGATTTACACACCTGAAGACCTCATCAAATTTATAGACAATACCATCGCAGAACTGGGAGATATTAACATGGAGTCATCTGTATTGCACGTTGCTTGACTGTTCTATTGAAATTCATATTTGACAGCTGATTCTGACTACACTTGAAGTTGGGACCAGCTACCGCTGTTCACAAATTTTAATTCTTGCCACCTGATCTTACGAGACAAGAATGTTGCCTTACCAGTTACCATCCATTTGGCGCATGTCGTTGTCTAAGTAATCTTTCCTCATCACCCCGTCTTTAATTGAACTCTCCTACTTATCTTTAACAACATATCTCTATGCTTCCAATTCCATATTTCTACTTCTCTTTAATGTGTTCCTTGCTTTCCTCTGGTACATCTGGCTGTTCAGAAAACCTCTTTGATTTCAACTTTTCAATCTTGTGTATGTTCCAGTTGTTGGGCCTTCATTTTCTTTGTGCCCACAAAAGAATGACTTTTGTCTGACCATATTTTTTCAACAGCATATAACAACTTTAAGCGCATAAGTGAGAGGAACTTGGTTAGCGTATAAAGGATTGGTGACAGTCTTGGTCAATTTTCCTTTTGCAAGAAATGAGTCTGAATGGTAGTTTTGTGAAAGGTTGAATGTGGTCCACTGAGTTTCTCATCCCAAGACTTTATTGAGGCCTTTTTGATCCTACTGTGCGCTTGATAGATGAGTGGTTGGATACCTTGTATGTTGTTATGTAATTTACCAACATAATGTTGTATTGTATCTCAAATATTGGTCAAAGCTCATTAAATTATTGTTTTAGATAAGGAGGGACACATATTGCTTCAAGATCATTACCCCCTATGATTATCTTATCGACCATCTGGTCCGTATAAAAGGGAAACAGAGAATGAAAATGGTCTGTTATGCATGTTTGATTTTAAAAAAATAATAATTCTTTTAATTTTTGTTAAATAATTACAAAACGTGATATGCACAATTGAAGACCTATAGAGTAAAAATTGTGTCCAAGACCACACTAGCAGTGTTTTTCAATGGAACTGCACTGTTTTTCTTGTAGAATAGGAAGAAAGCACTCAAAATAGCCTTTGTTTGCTACTGTTGCAACTGTTTACATCTCAGAAGAAAGTGTTTTAAGTGTTCCCCTCGTATGATCAGCCTTTCCATTTTTACCTTAATTTAGACCATCATCTTTGGGATTACTGTATGATCCTTTGTGTTGCACATGGCAGGCACATACCAAATCCAAGTGTCCATTCTAGATTAACGAACGAGGAAAAACATGAGTCGGTTTCCCTCTATTCGGAATGTCCTCCTAATAGAGTAAATGGTGCAGTCAAGACAATGATTATTCGACTTTCTAAAATATTTTCATCTTGAGAAGAGAACGATACTTTACTCTTTTTGTTGTGTCTTTGAGGAACAGTACGTATATTGTTACATTATCATATAGCATATTCAAAATAAGTTTTGCTGTATTCTTTCAAAAAAAAAATGAAAAAGTGTTGTTGTATAAATTTATTTTCACAATTTGATCAATATGCATAAACTTATTTTCACGATTGGATCAATAAATCTCACAATTAGATCAAGTGAAATATGATGAAACTTATCGATATAATGCTAAAAAACAAACTTGTGCTAGTTGCAACATTTTTTTTATTTTGGTCAAGTGTTGCAACATTATTTGACTAGTGAACCATAGACAGCTATTCTCTTTTTCATGTATCATTTTGTTGAATGAATTTCTCACTTTCTTCTTATTCATCTGGCCGTTCATAAACCAATACGTCTTTTGATTTCAACCTTTCAATTGTGTATGTTCTGGCTGTTAGTCCTTCATTTTCTCTGTGCCCAAAAAATGAATTACCTTTGTCTGAGTAATTTTTTTTAGAAGCAATGCAATATCATATATCAACTTCAAGTGCATGGTCAATTCTCCTTTTGCAACAAACTGGTCTGGATGGTAGTTATGTGAATGTGGTCCACTGAGTTTGTTTGTATTCCAAGACTTCATCGGAGCCAGTTTTTCTTTTATGGAAATGCACCATTTTTCTAGTAAAAAAGGAAGAAAGTACTCAGAGTAGCTTTTTCTTGCTTCTGCTGCATTTGTTTACATCTCATAAGAAAGTGTTCTCTCTCACTTATAAATCCAATCATGTGATTAGCCTTTCCATTTTTTACCTTAATGTAACACATCATAAATCTCCCGCTTAGATGATCATCTTTGGGATTATTTTCTGGTCGTTTGTGTTGCAACATGGTAGGCATATACCAAGTGTCAATTCTAGGTTAATGAATGAGAAAAAACATGAGTCTGTTTCTTTCCTTTTTTTGTCTGGTTTGGGAATTTGGAATGACCATAGAATAGAGTAAACGATGCAGTCAAGAGTCAAGACAGTGATTCTTTTACTTTCTAAAATACTTTCGTCTTTAGAAAAGAGAACGTTATTTTACTCTTTTTGCTGTGTCTTTGTGGAACAGTATATTGTTACGTAATCATTTATCATATTCAAAACAAGACATGTTTTTTTTCAGTATTATAAATAAACCGTCGTGCTTCCTAATTTAGCATTGTTAAGCTTCCTATTTACTGGAACCATTTCCTTCTCGGTCTTATGGGGTTGCAGGTCTTCTAGATTTGTTTATAGCATGCTTGTTTTATGTTTGTTGTGGATTTGGATTGCTTGCAATCACAATCTCACATTTTATAAAAAATCTAGAACGAGCTTAAAATTTGGATTGTGCTAAATCCAACAACCATTGGCGAGATAACTATGTGAACGCATGCAATCCAAATATGTTGTTCTACACATGCAAAGCACAGATGGTGGAACTTGTATTGAGCTATTGGCAGCAAAATATGTGGTTAACATCGGAAGAAGGAAATCCCGTGAGCTTAGCTCAGTTGGTAGGGATATTGCATATGGGGGTTCGAACCACAGACACTTCACTTCTCCACAATTTAATTGTGTGAGCTCTAGCCACTAGGCTACTTGACCAAAAAAAAACATCGGAAGTTCATTAGTCAAAGTCAATTACTTCATCTTTCACAATGTTTAAGTTCTCAATGAATTTTAGTAGTGAAATAAATGGGAAGAAACACAATAGCCACCCTAGATATTTACATGTGCATGACCCCAAAAGTGAAAATGAAAATCTATATGGCAAAAATACATATAATTATATATGACCAAAAGGGAAAATGAGAGAAAAAAGACACAGGTGTAACAAGGAAGCCTGTAAAATAATTAAATCGGTGCCATTTATCTTCATGGGCATTTAACATTCCTTCCAGGACCTCCATAATAAAAATAAGTTCCCCAAACATTGTTATTACCCTGCTTAATGTTATAACAACTAGAATGGTCAGCCAAATGTTGAATATTAGCAAGAGGAAGTAAGTTATTGTCCCAATCAATGACTTGTAAGTTTCTAAAATAAGCTGCTTTTTTAAATCCTTCTTCTGCAAAATGGCCACTTCCCATTTGAGTGTCAGTGTGGTAACCCTTAGAACGAGCATTCACAATCTCTCCACCAAATTGTACCATGCTTGCATGACTCCTCAAGTGACTGAACATGTTTGCTGGCCAGTATCCAACTAATTGTCCTCCGTACTCTAACCACCAGTGTCCATGCTTTGGATCCTGTGTGTTTACAATGATTTTTCAGCATACTTTGCATTGTACTAATGTATAAGCATGCATATATACTTCAGTACCATTCAACTTGGTCATTGAGTGGACCACTAGAGACACATTGACCAAAAGACATTTTAGGAAAATCCACACCGGCAAACAACCACCACAAAAGTAGTAAGATTAATCATGGCAAATACACTTGTGGTTATTTTGTCTTAAAATAGTAGTTTTATGATTGGAAATATGTGTTAGAAAAGGCTTCACAGTAATTTAAATTGTTACTTTGAACTGCTTGTTCAACATTCTTTTTAGTATTATTATTGGATGAAAGTAGAAATTAGAAAAATAAACATCATGGTTATTGGTGAAGTTCAGCTTTTGAGTATGAAGAAACCATATACAGTAAGACCAGCATAAAAGTTAAGCGTGAACCACTGCTTTAAAAAAGAAACAGAAAGGACATAAATAAAGTAAACTCCACTAAGGTCCCCCACCAAAAAATTCAACAAAGGCATCAAAAAATGAAGCAAAAATATTAATATAACATAAAAAGGTAAAATAAGAAATAATGCAGTAACTATTTTAATTAGATTCAATGTTGTAGTTCATATTCACAAGGGTCTTGTTAACGAGTGCCTCCGGGGCACTCTTTAAGGATTCAAAAAGAAGTAATTATTTTATAAAAAAGTGAAATATTTCGACTCCTGATGCATTGATTACATATATTTCCATGATAAGTTACTATTTAAAGCCCTTAACTAGTGCCCCGGTGCACCGGTTAACATTTCCCTAATCATAATTATAAACCATTATATAAACCTTGTGGCTTAAGTAAAGAGAAGAGTTGATTGCATTTTTCTCCTTGATTATTGTTGAATTGAATAAAGTATTAATTCTCACCTTCCAAATCATTATACCAATATCAAACTGTCCACTGTTATAAGCTGATGTAGGGGAGATTGTTGCCCCTATTGCTATCTTGTTATTAGTTTGGATAAAGCCTGAACACAATAAGTTGTAGCATCCAGTTGTTTGATATGCATCTGTCTGTTAAATAACACATGTTTTTTAAAATCAATGCACAAGAAAAGAGGTTGAAATAAGGAAAAAGATGCATAAGTGATTACTATTACTATATTATACTCACAGTCCAATAAGTGAAGAACCTTGGATAGTTGTCACCATACAGTTCTGGACTTACCTGAAGAAAGATATAGCATACAATGAGAATGAAACAATGCATTCCTACTGACATTGAAAACTAGTGAGACTGATTTCAGTTTTTTCTTTAAGCTATTCAGGATAGCTTAATAAAACAGCTTATAGGTTATTTGAAAACCTTTATTTTATTTTTTGATATAGAAATAGCTTATACATAAGACTTATATGATAAGCGCTTAAGTTTAATTAAGTTGTTTATCAAATGAACAATGGATTTCAAATGAAACATGAAGTGGAATATTTGCATACTAATGATAATTTAGGGAGGGGGAAAAGTATATGGACATGCCTGCCAACCAGCTTCTAGGGTATTGAGATCATTACCAAAGGAGCCAGCAATAACCCATATCTGTGACAAGCTAAATTCATATCCATCTGTTACATGAGGTGCCCACACATTTATGTTTGCCTTTGCTCCAAAGTATTGATTTCCATTTACAAAAAGAATTGCATGCTGTAATAAGATTAATAAGATGCATTTAAGGTTGTTAATAGACAGATATGCAGCAATAAACATAGCCCTTTTTCTTTTTAGTTTTTGCTAGAAAAGTTATACATGTTTGGCATCCAATAACCAATGTAGGTACAAGAAGATCCTTCTCGTGTAATTCAGGATTTTGATATTACTTTTCTGAACAAACAAGAGACAAACAAACATAAGTGGTGATGTCCCTTCACTGTCTGTTAAGGTAGTGCTGTTCTTTTCTTTCTGGGAATGAAAGAAAAATTAGAGGCAAAGATTTTCCTCGTAAATGAATGCACAATTTGGATTGTTAACGCAACTAAAAAACACAATTAACCATAATTTACAACATGATTAATCATATATTCAAATTGTGCTAACCATCCAAATTGTTGTTGAAATTTACTGTCAAATTTATGTGTAAAAATATCATTGAGGTTACTATTTTCTAAATATCTTAAACTTTGATATTGAATTTGAAGGCACTGACCTCATGATCACTACTAGTTGAATCTCTCCGAACAGGTTTTGGTTTCCTTCCAAATCTTTTGATAGAACTTGCTCTTAGAATATCATCTTCTGTTGTTCTTCTGATTGGAACAGTTCCTTCTGGACATTCTTCACCAGAATCAGTCCACAACTGTAACCTCTCACTAACCTTTTCTCCATTGTTGTAGTATCCATTTGGCCTTTCTGGTGGATCCTGTAAACCTTAACCCTCTTACTTTCTGTCTCTCAAATAAACTAAAAATCTCAATGCCTAATTTATAAATCTTAGTTCAAATTAATGCAAAGTCATTTTGTATGCTTGAGTGGTTATTGAAATTATTACCAATGGTTTATGCCCTTTAAGCTTAGGATGATCAAAAGCTGGTTGATGATGAGATAAAATACAATCTATCAAATCACCATCTGGACTCTGCAACAAAATAAATAAATAAAAAGATAAAATAAAGTTAAACTATGTTTATATAAGCTATAAACTGTTTTCATAGGCGATCACTGAGAGCTTATAAACATGTCATAAATTGTTTCCATGACCTTCTCAAACAGTCTCACGAATGTTTACGACAGTATATAAACTCAAATAATCTAATCCAAAGAGGCAAAATATCAGTAACACTGCCACTGGTTATAGAGAAAAGAAAAATGCATGCCTGAATTGTCTTCACAGCAGGCTTATTGATTTTCATGAGGTGAGTTCTGATTCTTCTTAACTTAAGCAACTCTGAACCTGCTTTATAAGTCTGGTTAGTCTTCGAGGGGTGGATAGAATCTGAGACAATAGAGTGATGAGACAATGCTGGAGTAGTTGAAGTAAGAAGAAGTAACAACAAAGAAACAAAAACAGGTAGCATAGGTGGAGTGTTTTGAGAAGTGGACAATATGAGAGAATGGTTGTGTGTACATGCTTGTTTTGAGGCAATATGGTGTTGTCTTTTTGTGTGGTGTGCTACAAAATATGGTTCTTTCCTATGTCTTTTCAAGGAAACTGAGTATTCCTTTGCTTCCATTCTAATTCTAAACAGAACAATTACCAAGAAGTGAGTGATAGTGAGAGAGAGAGAGAGAGAGAGAGAGAATAGTGGTTTGAATTTTATGATCATACATCACACCAACATATAAAATAGAGTAAGAATCTACTACTATTAAGGTAGGACTGTAATTTCTTGTTTCCTGTTCTCTTCTAGCTTGTGTTTTACATGTCGTTATTTATTTTTTAATACAATTTTACATGTCATTATTATAGAATTAGACATAAATAAATTGAAATATTAATAAATATTGTCGTTATAAATCAATTTTATAGTTGAAACCAAAAAAATAATATAGTTTATGCTCAAATGTTTAGGAATTGTATGAGCTTCAAATACTACATTGTATGAGCTTTGTGATTAGTGTTTTATAGGTGAGGCATATGCCTCCCCTTGATAAATTGAGGGTAATTTATCTTATAAGTTGAATTTAATTATGGTACAAATGAGATGAAGATCACATGTTGAGTGAAGGAGATAAAAAGGTTTGATATTCTCGAGATGAAAATGATAATTGATTGAAAGAAAAAACCTATCAATGAGGTCTACATCATCTCTTGATGAATTGAGGGTAAGTTATCCCTAATTGCAAGTATGGTTTGATTCTCCAACGAAAGAGATAGAGATCACGTGTTGAATGAATGAGATGAATAAATTTGATGTTTTTCATATAAAATAGTAACCAATTGTAAGAATAAAGATTAAAAAAATAGAATTTTTCTTTAAAAGGGATAAGTTACCCCCAATTCATAGAGGAGTAACATAAAAAAAACTTATCAACATATTTTACGATTTACGGCTCATTTAAATAATAAAATCATATTTTAGGGCTTTACACAAGACAACAACCAAAATCATACTACCCTTTTACTTTTTCTTTTAATGTTAGCCTTTTACTTTTAACAACACTTTTTTTAAGGGTACTTTTTAAGTTTTAACAACATTTATTTTCTTTTACAAAAGTTTTAACAACAGTTGTATAAAAGGAGTGGAATCAAACGAAATCCCAATGTTTATTATAAAGGTTAATTATTTTGTAGGTATTTAAATTATTTTGTAATTTTTAAATAGATCTCTAAACTAAATAAAGTGTAACCTAAAATAATAATTTTTTTATTAGATTCTTTTGTTACATTTATGATAGTTAATCGTTGACACACATTCAATGAAATGACCTAATTAAAAAAAATAGTATAATATTTTATTGATCTGTTTTTTTAGTTTAGAGACAAATTTGAAAATTCATTAATAATTTAAAAATCTAAGTTATAATATGTATTAACATTAGAAGAGGGTAGAGATAAACAAATAAGAGTTGGTAGAAAGGAGAGAAGAGACGAGAGGGAGAGGGAGAGATATGAGATACGGTAGATATGATAGAAAAGAGAAGAGAGAGAGATAGAAAAGAGAAGAGAGAGAGGTATGAGAGAGATAATTTTTATCATGTACCTTTCTCGTCCCCCTCTTAGAGTGAAATGAGATATTGTAGAGAGAATAAAGGGTAGAAGGGAGGGGGAGAAGTATGAGAAGAGAATTATCGAGAGATACACAATAAATTTCTCTCTCTTCCTTGTTATATGACAAAAACAAAAAGATAGAGACATGATTGAATTTTTTTTTGACATAAACTGTGTTTAGTTTGAAATATTAATAGAATCAGAGATTAATTTGAGAACAACTTACAAAGACATGTACTAATTTGATGGTTTGCTCAAAGTATATTATTTTATGCAAAAAAATAGAGAAACGATAAAGTGGGTGAAAAGTGATAAGAAGGCCAGCATTATGAATATATGAAATTCTTTCATAAAAAACCAACTCAACTGATTGTGATTACAAATGAAAAGAAAAATATATTATTTTATAAAAACACGAATTGTAAAGTTTAATCATAAAATAATAATAAAAGAAAACTAGTGTAATTTTTTTTATTATAAATCGGATATTTATGTGCACAAGAACGTAATTTTAGTCTCTATAAAGTGTTTTAAATAGAAGAGGTTGTATATCACGAAGTTAATTATAGGTCACAATTTTTATAAAAACTAATAATTTTCACCCAACAAATGTAATTCATCGCAATGTCATTGTTGCTAGAAAAACTAGTCATAATCTTTTTGTAGCTATCACCTTTAAGAACACCACTTTAATCCTCAACCTAGGGGTGGACAACAACCAATTTCGGTCGGGGTTCAGGTTCAAAATGCCAATCCGCCCAAAACCAACAAGTTCAATGTCACAACTCATTTCCGTCCATACGAGTCTCCAATTTCAACGGGTGGCAGTTAGGCGGTTTCAAGGGTGGTTCGGGAGGACAGTGTCGGTTGTGGATCAAACAAAATCTTATGCTAAAACTTCGAAGAAAAAAAACAAAATTACAGTGCAAAAATAAAATAGAGGAGGAAGAAGCTTTCTGGTGAAATGGATCTCAGAACAACAAGGATCTGAGAAAATAAGGTGAAGTTAGATATAGAGAAGCAAGAAGCAATATGATTTATTATCTAGAGAGTATACATTAGCCAGAGAGAAGCTATGTGTGTGATTGTGTCTTTGTCTTTGGAGACTTGAAAGAGAATAGACAAATCCAGAAAGTTGGAGAAGTGTTTACAGGAAGGCATGGGCAAAAGAGAAGAAACGGTGCAGCAAGATGAAATGAAAGTATTAGGGTTTGTGAAAATTTTAGTATCAGTGGTAGGGTGTTTTGTGTTAGACTGGGTTAGGGAAAAACTGAAATTATTTGGGCTTAAGGCAACACCAAACTAGTTTAGCCCTGTATTTTATAATGAGGGAGTGATGCTACGAGTCAAGTTCGGTTTGTAACGATGGTTTCCACACCCCCGTTACCATCCATGGTTACCCAGTAGAATCTGTTTTCTTCCCCTCCCAACCGCCCGAACAAATTCGGACCGATTGTTTGTCATTTTTCTCTCGCGGGTCGACCTAACTTGTCCACCCCTACTTAACACCAACATCAAGTCGACCAGTTTGGACCTCAATTCCGACATTAGCCTCTCAAGCTCGCAATACTCATTCCTGCATTTTGACTCACTACTTATCCATTAATCTGGGCCTAACTATTTTTCTTAATTTTCAACAAGCTCGATAAATAAGTCAGACTAAGATACAAGTGGAGCAGAAACGACTCTATCTCTACATTGGACTTGGCTACGCCGATGATTTTCACATCTTATTTGTCATATTCCTATAGTTTCATCAACGCATCACGCCACATGCTACATACATTAAAGGAACTCATTCTCTTAACAATGAGTAAAACCTTATAAAAAAAAAAAAAAATCCAAATATCAATTTTTCACTCTAATTGGATAGGGAGTCATTTTTCTTCATTTTCCATGTCCACAAAACGCTTGCAATGGTGGAAATCAACTATAAACATCCCATGATTTATATGTAGTCACATACCATTATTAGTTACACAAAAAACATAAATATATATTTTAAATACCACGAACAAAAATGGAAACAATAATCCCTAAAAAAATCAAATAATGTCGTATTATATCGTGCCTTTAAGTTTGACACATCACAAATTTTAACAAACAATACATCATCCCCCCAATGAGTTATATACGTGTGCGACCACTATCCACACACATATCACCGTAAATAAATCTAAAAGATACATACATTTCTTCATCGATAACATCATAAGTAAATGCTTCCAAAATGACACTTGAGGTGCTACCTCAATGAAAAAAGCTTTCATTGTAATCTGAATGTGCTGAGCTCAAATTCTCACAGACAATTGTAAAATGGCCATCAGTATCACTTATTAACGAAAATTATATTTTCCCTAACTTTTTTTAATATTCCCAAAGTGGTCCATGGAAACTCGAAACACACTTTCAACTAAAATATTATTCCATTCGACATCAACCCAATCATACACTCCCATAATCTAAATTTTCAAGTAGAAGCCCTAACTTTCATTGACGTTTCTAAGATCTTCAAATTTTCACTCAATAAACATTACCATCAACGACCCATCTATCTTAGTCTTTCCTTGGCCACAAGCTAGATCATAACCCTAATTTATCGTTTGACAGACATAAAAGCTTATAATCAATGAAAGTCGGGGGAAAAGTGATGATACGACCAACATTTTGAATATGCGAACGAAACTTCTTTTTTTAATAATAAATCACCAAATTAAGATTTAAATTTAAGACTTAAAAAAATAGGAAATCACAGAAAAAGAATACTTTTGGTGTAAATCATATATGACTAGTGTAGTTGCATAGATTTAATCTCTCAAGTATTTTTCTTTGAAAGAATTCAGCGAAGAAACTCAAACACACATTTTTTTAAGATCATCAATTTTTCTTCGAAAGACATTAACCTCATTGATCCTTCCATCTTAGTATTTACTTGGTCACAAGCTATGTCATAGATGTATTATTTAACCTACATAAAATCCGATAATTAATGAAAGTTGGTGAAAAGAGATGATGCGACCGACATTATGAATATACAAAATAAACTTTGTTTTTTAAACAATAAATCACGGCATTAAGATTAAAAATTAAGTAATAAAGACTAAAGAGTATTTCTTTCTCATAAAATAAAAAAGTGTATTCATACAAAAATAAAAAATCAGGGTGTCCAATATTTTTTTGGTATAAAATCAAATATCATATACGTAATTGCATAAATTCAGTCTCACTATAAAGTTCTTTTTCTTAAAAAAAAGTCTAACAACAACACTCAACAAATCTTAAGAAGTAAAATAATTGTGTGCGAAAGTACGTTTCAACTTATTGAATATTTGAAACTAAAATTTAACAAGTAACTTACAAAACATCTCTATAAAGTGTTTTAAATTTACTATACTTACATAAATATCAGCCTCACTATAAAGTGATTGCTTGGAAGCTGTGAAGATCTTCATTACTTCCGGTAGCCATAACTTACATGTTTATGCTTCAACCATTCTCCAAATATTTGAGGCCTTACAACAAGAAGAGAACTACACTTTGGTGTGTAGATTTCATGACTAAAGAAAACTCTCATTCGACTTCCGGTGTTACTTGGGACCGTCCATCACCATGCATGGAGTTCTTCTCTTGAGTGACAAGCTTGGAACTTAAGTTCCTTTAGTTTTTTAGTTTTTTTACTTTGTAACCCTACCAAAAAAAAATGTACTATACTTAAGGTAGGAGACAATCTCTTCAAACACAATTTTTTTTGTACGTTAATAATAATTTCATTTTTTTTAATAAATAATAATTTCATTATTGAAAGTGTGACAATTTTTTTTTATATTTTTTTTGAAAAAATGGCGTGACCAAAGTTTTTTTTTTACAAGGTTGTAACAAAAGTTAAATTAACAAAAATTAATTGAGCTAACATGTGCATAAACAATTGAAAAATAAAGGTGCTCTCTCTCTCTTCCCTTTCCGTTTTGTAAGTCGTCGTCAAAACTCTAGTTTCATCTTCTTCATTCATCGAAGATGGGTGATTTAGGGTTAATATTGACCCAAAATCACCCTCTAACTCGTTTTTCTCTTTCCCTTTTATTGAAATAAGTGATTTTCACATTTATTTCGTTATTTTATTTTATTTTGTGATCTCGTCGTCTTTGTGCGATGTTGGTTTTGTCTATCGTCTTTGTGTGATGTTGTTTGTCTTTCTTGTTTCGTTCAAGTATTTGTTCAGTTCAAATTGTCAGAACAACTTCGATCAAGTGCAGATCTAATTAATGATTTTGGTGTCGTCCACATTGCATATCCGGAGACATGGGTATTCCGGAGACTTGAATATAGTCTTATGTGTAGGCTTTTGTACTTTGCCGTTTTATGCTATTAACATGAACGCTGCGAGTTTGTTCATCCTTTTTGTTTTTAGCAAATTTACGTTGTATTGATGTACTCTATCAATTTTGAATGAATGAATATCATTTATTTTTGTAAAAAAAAAACTAAAAATTATATAATATATAGTTTGATGAAATTTTATAATAACAATAAAATATATATAATTTTTTTTAGTCAAGTACCATAGTAGCTGAAACTCACACATATAATGCGGAGAAGTGGGGTGTCGGAGTTCGAATCCCCGACCTCTGCAAATAATATGCAATATCCCTAACAATAAAATATATATAGTTACGGGGCCAAGCGAAGAGTGAAAATTGATATCATACGCAAAGCACGTCTTACGAACTAATTCGACTGTTCCAGGTTTCAGGTTAAGCTTCTTCTCTCTTTCTATTTTTTCTTCTATCTTCAACTTTCTCTTCCGATCCAAAATCAAAACCGTTATCGTAATCGAAACTCACCACTCTCTTAGATCTCTTTCTCTCTGAAACTCATATTCTCCAAGCTCGTTATTTCTTCCTTTTTTCTCCAATCGCTTCGCTAGGGTTTCCACGAACCACTTCCCTTTCCTTTCATCATTCAAGGCAAGATAATTTTCCTATAAAAAATTGTTAATCGTGCATTCAAATTCAATTGCAGACGATATTTAACAAATTGTTAATTTTTTTCTTAATTTTTTTTAAAATTTTTTCATTCGGACCATGCTTAACACTCGGAAATTGTTATCATATGCATGTGATTGTTGGATCCACTTTTCTGCAAACGGTTAGGTTTGTTTATGGATAAGATTGTGAAAGTGTTTGATTCGCGAGAAGATCACTGCTATTATTATTATTATTGGATTTGAATGTAAACGTGTCTGAAAATGTGGTATTTGATGGAGTTTGTTATAGCACATGTTAATTTTTGTGATTCGTAGTAAGAGCTAGTAATTGTATTCATTAAGTGTGTTGTTGACAGAATTGAAGCTAACCATATATGGTAAAAAATAAAAGAGCGAGGTTGTTATATATGTTTTTAGTATTATAGTATGCATTAGTTGATTTGGTAATTAGAATATAATGCCTTGGTGGAAATTTTGTACACGTGGTAACGGAAAAAACCGGTGTTGTAGAGGCTACCTAGGGGAAATTTTATACACGTGTTAACGAAAAAACCGGTGTTGTAGGGGCTATGCTGAAGTGCCATAGCGTTACTATAATCGCTATCTGAAGGGCTTTGGCGTTAATATTAATTTTACCGCTATTCGACAACATGTTGTCCTTAATTGTGTAGCAAATAGGAATAGTGGTTTGTTAAAATTCGACTACGCATCAGCGCGATAGCACTGCTATAGCCGCTATTTGACAATTCTTAAAAGAAAGGTTATTTTAGTCAAATAATTTGGGTAGTGATAGATGGGTGTCATCAACAAGTGAACTTCTCGATAATGTTTGAGATTTTGAGTTTAATTGCTCAATTATTTAGATTAGTTGTCAAATGCGGTGATGAAAGATCAAAACAATGCAATAAGAATAATATTTTGGACGAGTTGTAGCATACAATCACAGCTATAATATTATGAGATACACGTGTCCTTAGCTTTTATTGAGAATAAGGGTTGATAACTCTGGGACTATTAATATTGAGATGGGTTGTCAAGAACTTTTTGCTACAAGACAACCATATTATAATAAATCACCCTATGTCATTCTTGAATGGTTTAATAAATTAATAGCATTTAAGGAAGAGTTCAATCCTGCTCTCCCTCTCTGAAATTTAGCGGTAATGTCATAATTGCAAATATATACTTAAATAATTGCAATATATCATATTGACGGAATTGTCGTTCTCTCTGTATCTTTTTATTAGGTCCTTAAATTGGCTTGAATGATCGTGTCGCGACAACCAGGCTATGACTTCAAGTATGTTGAGTGGGGATCGAAGGTAATTTTGGAATTGTGTGCATTGGAAGCCCCTAGAATTGGGCTAGTGAGGAGGGATTTGGGTATTCAAAAGCTAATTTGTGCCTTGTTATGCATATCATCTTGTGATACATCCTTGTAGAAAATCAACTGTTTTTTTGATCATATGATTTTGATGCTAACCACTAGCTTCCTTAAGCGAGGAGGTTTCAAATTTTCATCCTTCCATTTGCACATAAATGCATTTTTATCAATACACTAAATATATATATTAATGATGATAATACTGCGTAGGTGGACCTCTTCCACCAGAAGAGGTGGTATGACCGTGTTGGGGAAAGTTGCAGTTCCAAAACCTATAAACTTACCCAGTCAGAGGTATTTGATTTCTAGTGAGATTATTTACCGTCTCAGTTATCCAGTGTTTTTTTTTTTCCATGATCTAAACTTGCTTATTTTCTTTTGTTTTAAGGTTAGAAAATCATGGTCTGGACCCAAATGTGGAGATAGTGCCCAAGTGAGTAAATATTCTATTGAGCCGACTAATATATATTTTTCTGCTGCTTTTGTTCCTCTAGATTAGATAATTGATTCTTGTGTTGTCTTGTATTGTTTAGGGGTACCCTTGGCTGGGGCAGCAAATCATCATCTTCTGCATCAAATGCATGGGGTTCTTCTTTGTCTCCCAATGCCAATGCTGGGGCTAGTTCACCCAGTCATCTCAGTGCCCGTCCATCATCTGGTGGAAGTGGCACGCGACCTTCAACTTCTGGTAGTGATATGGCTTCTGAACTAACTACTACTAGTGCATGGGGTTCAAGCTCTCGGCCTTCATCAGCATCGGGGCCGCCAACTTCAAATCAGACTTCACAAACATCATTGCGTCCTCGCAGTGCTGAAACAAGACCTGGTAGCTCACACTTATCTCGATTTGCTGAACACGTGGGTGAAAACTCAGTGGCATGGAATGGGGCTAGAACTACAGAGACACTGGTAAGCTTCTGTTCTTATTTACGGTTAATCACTTATATGGTGTTAAAAGATTAATAGATTGATTTAATCAATGCTGAAGATGTTGCATCAACAATGACAACAATTGATGCGGGGTTTTATTCTCTTGTAGCTAACAAATTTCCATTTTACATCTTCTATCTTTATATGGCTTGGGAATGATGCATATCTTGTCAGTGGGCGTAGTTTCTTGGTTAATGAAAGTGTTAGCATATCTAAACAATATCTCATATTAGTATCTTATGATGCATGCGAGTTGTATCTCGTTTTGAGACGAATCTCTAGTGTGCATTTTTTTTTTTTTTTTTTGTAAAATGAATCTCATCTTGAACACCGATGAATTTGGATTCATTATGATGAACCCCAATTCGTTCTAATGAATCACTACCGCTATATTCATATAATGTCTCTATCCTATCCCGATCATCAAACGGGTCCTAATTATCACGTATCTTTTTCTATTAATTGCACCATTTTTTTTAATTAAAGTTTATTGTTGTTAACTATTTATTCATTCTTTTTGGCTTTTAGTTGATAATTTCTCTGTCTTAACTATGCTATCTTTCTTTTTAAAAAATTGAGTGTTTAAATATTTGTATTAGAAATTACTACCGTATAGACGGGCACGTTCACTAACATGCCCGTCTATCCGCTTTTCCGCTGCGCTTAATTGTATATATTACATCAGACATGTTTGACAAATAAGACTAAAATGAACTCTTTCAATAGTGTCAAATAGTGTTCCTATTTGTAGTGGTGTTGCTCCTATTTTATTGGGGTTTAACTAATTCATAATTAATAAGTTAAATTCCTATTGTAGTGTTGCTGTTTCCATTTTAATGGGATATAATATTTTTTTAATTAATAAGTTAAATAATAAAGTAAAAGGGATACATTTGTAAATGTAATAGTTTAAATGAAGGATAAAATTGGAAGTGAAAAAGTCACTCCAAAATCATGTATCCCCTTTATATATAGTTATAGAAGATTAATTAGGTGTCCATATTATATATAAGGATAGAAGATTAATTAGGTATCTATAATCTTTGACCTATTTAGCTGCAGTCTTGCTGTCAGATGCTCCACACTAATATCTAGATTGGCAACCATAAAAAGGGCAGCCCGGTGCACTAGAGCTCCCGCATATGCAGGGTCCGGGAAGGGGTCCCACCATTTGGTGTATTGTACGCAGCCTTACCCTGTTTTACACCGCTTTAGAAAATATTGTGGGAAATGACGGAAAGTGTCCCAACTTTCCAAGACTAATAAGGCAAGGCTCAGCGTCAGAGATTACTAGGGAAACCTTTGTTGGCTTGGCACATGCAAATCTGATCTACCATACACTCTTAACACTATAAGCCAATTCAGGCATGACTCTAGGGTAAGATCATTTCAGGCTAAGTGTTAGATTCTTAATACCTTAATACCCAACAACCGTGCCAAAAATAAGACTTTGCTTCTTTCCAAATAGTGGAAATTTTGCCATGAAGATCAGTTACTGATTGAAGGTCATCATCTGGTTGTTATGTTTCTTCTACTTGGAAACTATTAACATGGAACAGATGCATACTGTAGTTGCTCAGCGTGTAAAAGCTAAATTTTGAGCTATGGTTCCAGGTTGCTGTAACTTGCAAGATATTGTAATGTGGATGAAGATTATATTGAATGATTTGAGTATGAAGTATGATATTCCCATGAAACTGTTTCTCGACAATAAATCAGCCATCACAATATCCCAAAATATTGTTCTGGATTACAGAACAAAACACATTGAGATAGACTGGAACTTAATCATGAAGAGATTTGTAGAAGACTTGTAACCGGAATATATTTTCCTTTGAGATTGTTTGGAAATGTACCAAGGGATTACTTACAGGGTGCTATTAGGATCTTACTAGCCAGGTGAGAATGGGTTATATCTCAAGGGGGAATATTGTAATTTGTAAATGTAAAAAACGCCAATTTAGGACAGTATATTGCTGTACATGTTTACTGATTTATATCTCTTGTTTGAACTGATTTTCTCATTTATTTTCCTTTATCGGCTTAAACCTATACAATGTTAACCATCTCTGTATCATTAACTAAAGAATACAATCTTTCCAAATTTCTTTCAAGTTATTGTTGTAATTACTAATATCAGGGATGTTATGGAAGGTGATTTTTCATGTGTCTGATATTGTACCACTGTCCTAATGTAGGGAATTACACAACGCAAGAATGATGATTTTTCTTTGAGCACCGGAGATTTTCCTACTCTTGGTTCTGAGAAGGACAAATCTGTACATGATGTTGAGTTGCAAGGTAGCTTATTATGCATAACTATTATCAGCATTGATAGTAGTGCTGCCTTCTTTTGTCTTTACTCTTTAGATGCCTTTGTATTTTTAGATTTTTATAGTTTACACTGCATGCGTTGTCCATTGACGAGTGATTGCTGTAATATCCAATGCCCTGCCCTGTCTCAGACACACCTTTCATTTACTCCTTAAACTCCTAGCAGTTGCTGTGTGAATATGCACCCTGAAACTTGAATTTTTTTTATTAGAAATTTGTATTTTTCCCACAGTCTGTCACGTTCTGGTTCCGGAGTATTTTTTGGTCAGGTAAGACATGAAAAGAGATTGGGATGCCCGATTACTTGACTTTTTCTCTTGGTTTGCTATTTACTTGTGAGAATGTCTTATTAGCTTTATACTATTTTTTTTAATAAAATCCCTTTAATAAAATATGATAAGATTACGGGTGGCACATCTTATTTTGGTTTAAATTGATTTTCTTTTATACATATCAGTATGGTACTATAAGTATTGAATTAAAATTTGCTTTTGTTTATTAATCATGTTTACACTATATTTTGTTTCACTGTTTTTGCTGCTTTGTTTAGTCGTTTTGTTTGTATGACATGGATTTTAAAATAGTTGAGAAAGAAAGAGTGTCTTCAGAGATGTTAATTGTTGTCTTGAGTTTTGATTAAAAATTTATCAACCATTGGCAGATCACAGTTCTCATATTCGGCCAGACTCTTCTTCTGGACTTAGGAGAGATAAAAATGAGACCTCAACCATCGGTTCGTCTTCATGCTCTTGCTGTTATATTAATGTGTTGATGTGGTTTTTTGTTTGAATTCGGTGTTGGTTCTGTTTGGTTTTGTTACTGCCTATTTCTGCTTCTAGGTTTTGTGGTTTATCATTGATGGTGATGATTATGTGTTGCTTGTGTCATAGATGATGTTCCTGTTCATGATAATGCAAAGGGTGAAGCTATAAATTCTTGGAGAAGAGACTATCAAGCTTTTAATGAGGGTGGTATGAGGCCTGGAATAGAGAAATGGCCAGGGAATCTCCAGACTTATCATAATATTCCTCCTCAACACTTTGATGTTTGGCGTGGTGCTCCAGTAAATAACCATCAACGTGATATTTGGTTCAGAGGTCCACCCAATGGTCCTCCTTTTGCTCCAGGTGGATTTCCAATGGAACCATTTCCATTTTATCGTCCACAATTTCCACCTAATGGTCTCGCCAATCCACCTCAAGTTCCTCCTCCTGGAAGTGGTCCAAGAGGGCAGCATAATAATGGAGAACTCTACAGGCCACCTCATATGCCTGATGCTTACATTCCTCCAGGTATGCCATTGAGACCTGGTTTTTTTCCTGGCCCAATGGCCTATGAAGGCTACTATGGTCCTCCAATGGGATATTGTAATTCAAACGATCGTGATATCCCTTTCATGGGAATGGCAGCCGGAGCCCCTGTTTATAATAGGAACTCAAGTCAGAATCCACATGAGCCTGGCAATTCGCATGGTAGATCTGGTGGACATGATCCTGCGGTAAAGCCATTGGCCTCAGAACCGGTAGAATCCAGCCACACTCCTGATACTGTCGGACCCTACAGGGTTCTTCTTAAACAACACAACAACTGGGATGGGAAAAACGAGCCAACAAACTGCGAGGACTCGTTAAAAACTAATGAATCATTTGTCGATATGAGGGACCAAGTGACAGTGTCTGTCCAGGAGAATGATCATATTAGGAACATGAAGACAGATTTAAGGAGGACAAGTGCTCATGGCAAAGAAGCTTCTTCTCAAACATCGGGAAATCAAGGATCTAGTTTTGTAAACAATGCCAAATCACTTGAAAGCACCAGAAGCTTTAATAATGATAATATTGCAGCAAGGAAATTGGATGGTGTAGTTTCTAATACACTAGAAACTTCATCAAGATTGCCCTCCCCTCAAGATTCCTCTCTGATTCAAAAGATAGAGGGTTTAAATGCAAAAGCCAGGGATAATTCATCTACTAAAAGTAAGGAGGAGAGGAGGAATAAGTTCCATCCTGATAGCCATGCGGAAAATGAAGGCAGTGCTGGTGTTGTGTTTCCTGATACAACCCTTGCCACTGAAGTTAAAAATCCAACTGCTCGTGGAGTGGGTGCTTTTGGAGGCGAAAAGAATTTTGAATCATCATCTCTCAGTGGAACAGCCACATCCAGGTTAGCCATTTTTTTTATATTAACTGCTTGAATTGTGGTTCATTTACTGTGGTGAATATATTGAAATGCTTATCCACAGGCATATTTCTCATGGCATGCAAGGCAGAAGCAATCATCGTAAAGGAAGACTTGATGCTCAAGATGCTGATGGTTGGCGAAAGAAGTCTGGGGTCATAGATTCTTCAACTTCATTAGGTGCACAGTTGGATGCAACTAACATTCTTGTTGGTGAGCATCAAATATCTGTTGATGCCTACGAAAGGTCTGGGTCCTATAGCCAAGTAGGGCGCGAAGGAGAGTCTATGCAAAACTTGGCTAATTCAGCTGATAACCATGCACAGGTAATGCACACACCATTTCTGTACTTACTGCTTGCTATGCTTACATTGAAATCTTGTACACTTTGAAACTCTTCAGCATGCTAATAATACAAAAGAGTTGGCCAAGCAACAGACTAAGCAACGGCAGGAGGAAGAGGTGGAGCGGCCTAAAAAGCAAAAGGCTAAAAGTATAGTGAAGTTAGGTGAGGTAAACAAGCGCACACAAGCCGTGGAAGGGTCAACACAGAAAGTGCATGATGCAAATTCTGCCCTACAGAATAAGCAAGAAGCATTTCAACCTTCTGAATCAGCAACAGCTTTGGGTAAATCTGGAGCAGCCACTTCATCTGTAATGCCTAATGACAATGATGCCAACATTAACAGAGTTCAGAAAGCACCCATCTTGTCCAGTGAAACATCTTTAGAGACAGTAAAGAATGCCGACAAAGAACCTGTTCTGAATCACAATAAATCAGCGACCTTGTTCCACAATGTTAATTGTGGTGATGCCACTAATGCTTTACAGGTTCACAACAATGTCGCATCAAGGCAGAAAAGAGCGGGCTATAAACATAAAAATAATCTTTCTCAAGAGAAGAATTTGAATGTTTCTACAACCTCAAATGTCCCAAAAGTTGAGAATCACACAGTGGCTCATGTTAATGTTTCTTCTGGCATTGCTGCTGGTACAAATGAAGTTATTTCAACCTTCAGCTCAGGCTTACCCATGAATTCAACTTCTACGGTTGAGTCGCCTGTAAACCAGAAAAGGAAGAATAGCAGGAATAGTAAAAACAAACAGAAAGTTGAAGAGCCTTTGTCCGTGGCTGCATTACCATCAGCAACTGCAAAGGAAGTCAATCTTTCTAGAAGCTCTGTTGAAAATAAAGCCAGAAAAGACGTCGAATTAGATCAGGGCTCAGACCAAAGATATATAGAAAATGAAGAACCTTATGGTAGAATGAATGGCCAGTTGAAATCACAGCATTCTCGTAGGATGCCAAGAAGCTTGCAGGCTAATAGACAAGCAGAGAAATCCCATGGGAGTGATGTTTTGATGTGGGCACCTGTTAAACCGCTAAACAAGATAGAGACCTTGGATGAATCAAGTGAGAAAAGTAAAACTGAGGCAATTGTTCCTGCAAAGAGTGATCAGCAGGTGCATAGTTTAAAAAATAAGAGGGCTGAAATGGAGAGATATGTTCCAAAACCTGTTGCAAAAGAAATGGCTCAGCAAGGAAGTTTACAACAAGTGGTGTCCTCGATAAGTCAAGTTCCAACAGATGACTGTGTTGAAAGAGTTGATTCTGGTCCTCATGGCCCCCAGAATACTAGGCATGCTATTTCAGGTGTTGGAAAAATGGGTTCCGTAATGGAATCTAAAAATGGAGATAGCAGGCAGAGTAGGGCTTGGAAGGGAAAAGCACATGGATCATGGCGGCAAAGGAATTCAATAGAATCAAATGATATGCATGACATGCAAGATGGAGTGAACCATGGTTCAAATTCCTGTCAAAATATTCAAATACCAATGGAGCGTCAGCAATTGCATGTGTCTGAAACAAGCTTGTTGAGAGGGCATTCAAAGCATGCCAATGACACTAGTAAACCTGATGGCAGGGAGAGGCAGGTTCCTTTTAGACGACAGAAGGGCACTGGGGTGAACCATGAAGTTGATGAGAAGAAAAATGCTGGGGACACAGGGAAAACTGAAACATTGTTATCATCGTTTGAGCAAAATCAACCAGATCTCAATGCTGTTTCCATGGAAAGTCAAAGTACTGGAGATCGTATTTCATCTCATTGGCAACCCAAATTTCAGGCATCAACTAATAATCCGAGAGGTAACAGGCCCAAGAGAAAGGAGTCTGCTCATGCTGCTGCTGGTGTATCATTTTCAGATGGTCAAGACAACGAGTCTGGCACTCTTACAGCACAACCTCCCAGCCAATCAGTTCCGGAGAAGTCAAAGGGTGGGGATGCTTCAAATTTAGGGAATCCAGGGACTGTAAGAGAGACTAGAAATGCTCCACCAAAAGGCCGTCCCCACTCCTCGAATCAGGTAGCTGCTAGCTCAAGTGAGCTGGCTCCACCAGGTATGGATTTTAGGCATCAGCAACGTCCATCATCTGGAGGACGCAGAAATGGAAACCAAAACCGTTTTGGAAAGGGACATGAATCTCAGGGAAACTGGGAAACAACTGCCCAAGATGAGTGGCATCATCATAACCAATCTGGTAACCGGGAAAGACAAGGTCCAAACTTTCATAATCATCATGAGTATCAAACTAATGGGCCACATGTTGGTGACAGCAAATCAGACTACTCTGAACGGCCTGAAGATGGTAATTATCAGGCTGGGGGAAGATTTAGGGAGAGAAGTCAAACTCACTCAAGACGAGGTGGTGGAAACTTCTCTCGCCGCTAGTTAGAGTGGTGGTTTTGATTAGAAGCTGTTAATGAGTAGTGGTTCTACTTCAAGATGGTTTTTGTGCTCCATCAGAAGCCCATATGTATTGGTGCTTTGTTCAGTCTTATTGGGGTATATTTAGTGCAGGTTTTGGATGATTTGAGTTTTGAATGGTAATTGCAGTTGCATCAGTTATGTTCTGATGGTCGGTAGGCATTGGGCAGGGCTAGGAACAATGAAGACGATGCCTCCTTTTTTTGAGGCTGGGGAAAGAAAAAGTTGGATGGCCGGTGCCCTGTTATTTATTATTCTTCATATGTATCTGAATGAAAATAGTAATTTGATGGCATCGCTTTTTGTTTCTAGTTTCATCAAAACTGCTGTCCATTGACTCTGTACTTGTTTCTTCCTTTCTATTTTATATAAGCTTATATATTTTTGGTTCCGACAAGGTTTTTGAGTTTAGTTTTTGAAAAAAATATTTTTTTTGATTGCTAACATATTCAAAAGTATTGAGTTTATGATGAC
The DNA here is from genome assembly GCF_003473485.1 of Medicago truncatula. Taxonomy (NCBI): domain Eukaryota; kingdom Viridiplantae; phylum Streptophyta; class Magnoliopsida; order Fabales; family Fabaceae; genus Medicago; species Medicago truncatula. Next base: position 38,268,309 of record NC_053044.1, read on the forward strand.
ATTTTTTAGTATTTATTTGTAACCTGTATAGCTAAATGAAATTCATGTTGTTATTGTCCCGTGTCTTTTCCCGCCCTTTTAACTCTAGTGTGAGGGGGGGTGAGGTGAGAGGCTAAGGTTCTCTAGTAAGACACATATTTGAGTTTATGGATTATAATTTATATAACTTATAAGTTCATATGACTAAAAAAAGGCCTGTTTGGTTAATGACATTTTTTCATGAGCTTATAACATTTTTTTTATGTTATTTCAAGTAACTTATAGTTTAAAGCTTATAGATTATCAATTTTCTTCTTAATTTTACCCCTGCAATCTTAATTGAAAAAAATAAATATTAATACTTTTTTTAATGTAATTTTATATTTATAAGCTACTTTTAACTGCTAATTTTATCAAACACTACAAATTCATTCAACTAGCTTATCAACTTGTAAATCATCCGTTATACAATAGCTTATCATATTTTTTTTTTTTACCAAATAGTAAAATTTCAGCGGAATAGTCACAACATTCTCTTACGTAAAATGAGTTCGTGAACTAGCTCTATGAGAATTAAGATAATTAACTCAACCATCTCTTTCACACTGAACACCCAAAGTAAGAACAGTTTATATCGATTTTAGCAATTTGGATGACTCATTTTTGTGCATCAATTTTTAATTTTTTATCGAGACAACTTTTTCAAAAATATAAATTTCATTAAGATGGGTTACACATTCATAAATATTTCTAAACGAAAGATGATGTGAATATTTAGAGTGAGAGAATAAAATTATTGTACTATTATTAAATTTTAACTAAACTTGGGTGTAGTCGATTTTTTTGGAGTGTTTGGTATTTTCATTAAATTTTATTAATTAAACTTGAGTGCAATAGAATTTTTTTAGTGTGGTTAGAAAAAATTATGATCTATAAATATGTATATATATATATTTTTTTTTTTTTGAGGAAATGATATATTTGTCTTACGAGATAAAAACATGAATCATAGGTGGAAGAGCAAGTGACTTTTTTTTTATTGTCAGTGTGTCAGATTATTGAACCCAAGTTAAATAACGAAATTTCAATCTAATAATTATAGGGTTTATTAAGTTTTTGGTCCCTATAAATATCTGCAGTTTTGTTTTTAGTCCCTATAAAAATAAATCATACTTTTTAGTTCCTACAAAATTTTCCGTTAGTGTTTTTAGTCCCTGTTAAATTAAAATTTGTTTAATTATGCTTAAAATTTTAATTTTTTAATGATTTTTGACATACTTGTTTAAAACATTATAAAAGGTTCCGCCATAATAAATTAGCTCAAAATTTTATTTTTAAGTCCAATTTTTCTTTAGTTTTATCTTGAATTTTTGGCGTTTAAAAAAAATTATATTTCATTCATTGCATGTTAAAAAATTCTAATTTTTTTATAAAAGAGATTATTATAATGTTCTTAACATGTCTGTTAAAAATCATTTAAAAATATAAAAGTTTAAGTATAATTAAACAAATTTCAATTTAATAGGGACCAACACATACTTTTAGTCCTTGTAAAATTAAAATTTATTTAATTGTGCTTAAACTTTTAAATTTGTAACATATTTTTCACATACTTATTTAGAATATTATACAAAGTTCCTCCGCAAAAAAGTAACTTAAAATTTTATCATTAGGTCCAAATTTTCATTAATATAATCTTGAAAATTTGGCTTTTAGAAAAATTCATATTTAATTCATTACATGTTAAAAAACTAAAATTTTTTATAAAAAAGTGTCTTACGATGTTATGAACATGTATGTAAAAAATCTTCAAAAATTTAGAAGTTTAAGCATAATTAAACAAATTTTAATTTAACAGGGACTAAAAACACTAACAGAAAATTTTGTAGAGACTAAAAAGTGTGATTTATTTTTATAGAGATTAAAAACAAAACGGCAGATATTTATAAGACCAAAAACTTAATTAACCCATAATTATATAAGGTAGCGAGCAAGTGAATAAGTGGTATGTGCAATAACATTTTTTCATTCATATTCACATTCACACGCAAGTTTTGAACTAGTTCTTTCTACTGTTCTAGGTTAAGCTCTCTTCAATCTCTACGATTCCAAATCCAAACGTTGCCGTTATCCAAAACACTACTCTCGTAGATCTCTCTCTCTCAAAACTCACATTCCCCAAGCTCGTTTCTTCCTTTTTCTCTTCAATCGCTTCGCTAGGGTTTCTACAAACCACTTCTCTTTCTCCTCATTTTACCCAAGGTTTTTCTCCTTAAAAAAATATCAATAACCGTGCATTCTAATTCAATTGCAAACCATGTTTAACAACTTGTTAATTTGTTAATTTTCCATTCGGACCCGGCTTAACACTCTGAACGTGTTGTCTTATGCATGTGATTGTTTGTTAAATCCACATTTCTGAAAATGGTTAGGTTTGATGAGCTTGCTGTAGCACGTGCTAATGTGTTGTGAGCATGAAAATGTCCTTAATTTTGATTGTAGATAAGTGCTTAGAATTTTAAGATAGTAGAGAAAGTTATGTTAGTGGCAAATGTTATGTTATAATTCCAAATGTATGCATAAATAGTTGCAATATCTCACCGTCTCTTTGTCATCAGGCCGTTAAATTGGATTGAATGACCGCTTGGAGACAACCAGAGGACAACTTCAAGCATGTTGAACGGGGAGAGAAGGTATTTTGGACTTGTGTGCATTTGAAGCCACTAAAAATGGGCTAGTAATGTGGGATTTGGGCATTCAAAAGCTAATTTGGGCTTTGTTATGCATATAATGTTGTGATATGTCCTTGTAGAAAACAAACTATTTTTAATGTGTTATGATTCTGATGCTAACCGCTTGGTTCCTAAATTGAGGAGGTTTCAAATTTTGATGTCTCCTTTATGTGCACATGAATGCCTTTGCATTAATCTAATGATGATAATATTGCACAGGTGGGCCTCTTCCACCAGAAGAGGTGGTATGACCGTGTTGGGGAAAGTTGCTGTTCCAAAACCTATAAATTTACCTAGTCAGAGGTATTTGATTTCTAGCTGAACTATTTACCTTCTCCGTTGACTAATATGGTTGGCTCATGATATAAACATGTTTATTTTCTTTTGTTTTAAGGCTAGAAAATCATGGTCTGGACCCAAATGTGGAGATTGTACTCAAGTGCAAGTGGGTAGATATTTTATTAATCTGGCTAGTAAGTCGTTTTCTGCTGCCTTTTGTCATCTAGACTGGGTAATTGATTCTTGTGTTGTCTTATGTTAGGGGTTCCCTCAGCTGGGGAAGTAAATCACCATCTTCGGCATTAAATGCATGGGGTTCTTCTGTATCTCCAAGTGCCAGTGGTGGGACTAGTTCACCAAGTCAACTAAGTGCCCGTCCATCATCTGGTGGAAGTGGAACCCGGCCTTCAACTTCTGGTAGTGACAGGGCTTCTGAGCTAACTAGTAGAGCATGGGGGTCAAACTCTCGGCCTTCATCATCATCTGGTGTACCAACATCAAGTCAGACTTCTCAGGCACCATTGCGTCCTCGCAGTGCTGAAACAAGACCTGGTAGTTCAGAATTATCTCGATTTGCTGAACATGTGACTGAAAATTCAGTGGCTCAGAATGTTGCTAGAACTACAGAAAAACTGGTAGGCTTCTGTTCTTTTTTGCAGTTGAGGCTTATGATACTATCATCGGTCACTTTATACAATGCTTTTCTTGTGATATATGGTATTAATAATTTTTTTTTATTAATTTAACCAATGTTTTAGATGTTGCATGGACAATGACAATAATTGACGTGGGAGTTATTCTGTAGTGAATAATTTTCTATTTTATAGAATCTACCTTACTATGGTTTAGGAACGATACATAGTTTAAGATGTTGCATGGACAATGACAACAATTGACGTGAGAGTTTTATTTATAGAATCTACCTTACCATGGTTTAGGAACGATACATAGTTTAAGATGTTGCATGGACAATGACAACAATTGACGTGAGAGTTTATTCTTCTGTAGCCAATAATTTTCTATTTTATAGAATCTACCTTACTATGGTTTAGGAACAATACATAGGTTGTCACTGGGCATAGTTTCTAGGGTAAGATTAATGGAAGTGTTAGAATATCTAAAAAAATATGTCAGAACTTTTTTATTGTATTTTAAAGCTATTTTAAAATATATTGGATGGTTGTTTTGGACAGAACACATTAGTGATGTTTAATTCGTATGGCTTACACCATTTAGTGGGAAAAGGGCTTTGGTTGTGCTTGTTGTATTCGACATTCAACTCAAAATTGAGTTGACAATCGTGGCATTACTGCTCTGCAGCATGTTTCATGACCTCTGTGACATGCAGAGGCAGCAGTGCGTCACATTTTGACGGTGACATGTCCATCACACTACATGGATGAAGATCCCACTTTGCCCTTCTTTATGTTTTCCTCTTCTAGGAAAATCGACTGTCCTCCTGCCTACTCCCACCTCTCTTTTCTACTTTCAGCAGCCCACCCGTTTTCTTGTGATTTTCCAACGAGTCAGTGGTTTTCTGGCCAAGTCCTATCTTCTTCACATGTTTTTTTCCCCCAATCCTGGCATTTTCCAGCAACTTTACCCCTCTGCCACAGCTGTTCTTTATTGATTCGGTTCCACTCTTTTCGCCCTTGTTCACAGGTCTCAACACATTTTTTATTCTGTTTTTTCCTTATTTTTATTTTCATTTCTTTTGGCTGTGATGTGTATTTACTACTTACCACCTCACAGTTAACAGCATGCTAATTTTGATCTCACAAGTTTATTCATATTGATAACTTTTTTAATTGATTGCATCATCTTTTTAAAAATAAAAAACTTCCTTCTATGGTGTATTCTGTTTTTGATAAAATTTTGTGTTCATATGTTTGGTTAATAAATTATTAGTTAGTTATGTATCCATAATCTTTGGGATATTAGCGGGAAACTTTGTCAAAGATTGGAAACCAATCCATATAATATATCGTGGAAACATTCAGTTGTCTAACTGAGAAAGTAATCTTCGGAGTTGTTTCTAGATTTTATTCTATTCCCTGCTTTATTTCCTTATGTAACTTTGGTTAGTAGTCATAGGCTGCATTTGTTTCAAAACTTTTCATGATTTATTTATTGAAATAATTTCCCTTGTAATACCATGATGCGAGTACTATTATTGGGCACCTTTTAAAATGTATTTGGCTAACATGTATAACATCCCCAAGAGTAATAAATAAAAGCGGGATGTTGAGGTAGTTATAATAAGAATTTTAATAAAATATTAATATAAAACTTCATTCCTTCCCACTGGAATATAATTTCCCAACCACTTAGGAATAAATTTTTAACCCTGTAACAAACATAGGTATACACAGGAATGGATCCTCTCAATTTCCCAATTTTCATCCTTAAATCTCCTCTTTTTATTTCATTGAAAATCCTCTTCCTCTCTCCTTTTCAATGGAAGGTGAGAACTTCAATGGACCCTCGTGTCAAATGAGAGGATCCAGTGCCAATTTCAGTGGGCTAGTTTGGCTTCTTAAAAAAAATAAAAACGAGGATCCATTCCCGAAATATGCATTTCCTACCTATATATTCCTGGAACATGTTTTCTAAATTATTTGACAAACACATCCTTATTTTAGCGGATTTGGAGTTGTACTAGTAAAAGTAATGCTACAGTAGTATTTAACCTTGTTATTTGTAAAAATAAGTTGAGTCATCAACTCTTTCCAAATTTGTTTGAAATCCATGTGTTGTAATTATTTGAAGTGATGTTATCAAAGCTGATTTTTCATTTGTGTCTGATATGTACTACTTTCCTAATGTAGGGAATAACACAACGCAAGAATGATCATTTTTCTTTGAGCTCTGGAGATTTTCCTACTCTTGGTTCTGAGAAGGAAGAGTCTGTACATAATTTTGAGTTGCAAGGTAGCATACTATGCATAACTATTATCAGTACTAAAGTTATTATGGTTTTATATTGATTAACAGTTTTACATTGAAAATAGTGCTGAATTCTTCGATCTTAGTCTACATTTATATTTTGTTAATTTTCACAACATTGATAATAGTGTTTATTTACTTTTCTTAATTATCTGGTGCCATGCCCCGTCTCCTCTCAATTTTCCCCTGGAGTTCTTCTCAGTAGTTGTTATGCACCCAGAAGGTTAAAGGTTTTTTTATTAGAAATATCATTTATGCCCACTGTCTGCCATGTTCGGGTTTGAGGGGAGTTTTAGCGGTGTTCTTTTTCCGTGTTAGACATGCAGAAAGATTGACATACTCTATTACATGACTTGCTCTCTTAGTTTCTAGGTGTTTTCATTTGCCATTTTTTTTGTGAGGCGGTCTTATCGTCTAGATTTACTATTCTTTCCTTAATAACTTTTTTTAATAAAAAGGAAAAAGTTTATGGGCGGCAAAGTAACGGATCGCCAAAACTCCACTACTATTCTTCAAACAGTCGAAAAATGTAAGGACAAAATATATTTAACCCTTTTTTATTTACACACATTTTTTTTACTAATGTATTATTTAAGTTTTTAGTCCCTATAAATATTCACAGTTTTGTTTTTAGTCCCTACAAAATAAAATCACACTTTTTAGTCCCTGTGACATTTACCTTAAGCATTTTAGGGACTAAAAATGTTGATGGAAAATTTTTATAGGGACTAAAAATGCTGATGGAAAATTTTATAGGGACTAAAAAGTGTGATTTTATTTTGTAGGGACTAAACAAAATTCTGAATATTTATAGGCACCATTTATTTAATTAACCCTTTATTTTTTAATATTTTAATTTATGGTTAAATGTTTTTCATCCTTATAAATATTCCAAATTTTGGTTTTAGTCCCCAAAAAAATTTCTTCGACTTTTAATCATCCAATTTTTTTTTCCACCCATAGCTTTTATGAATCTAAAAAATATAAGCAAGGTGGCAAAAAAAATGTGAGTAAGAATATACAAAATCACACTTTTTAGTCCCTGTGACATTTACCTTAAGCATTTTAGGGACTAAAAATGTTGATGGAAAATTTTTATAGGGACTAAAAATGCTGATGGAAAATTTTATAGGGACTAAAAATGTTGATGGAAAATTTTATAGGGACTAAAAAGTGTGATTTTATTTTGTAGGGACTAAAAACAAAATTCTGAATATTTATAGGCACCATTTATTTAATTAACCCTTTATTTTTTAATATTTTAATTTATGGTTAAATGTTTTTCATCCTTATAAATATTCCAAATTTTGGTTTTAGTCCCCAAAAAAATTTCTTCGACTTTTAATCATCCAATTTTTTTTTCCACCCATAGCTTTTATGAATCTAAAAAATATAAGCAAGGTGGCAAAAAAAATGTGAGTAAGAATATACAAAATGTTACAACGTCCATTAGGCTAGTTATAACCAAATATAAAGCGTTTCTTTAAAAAAAAAGAAAGTATAAAGCGTTCCTTAAGGGGACGTTTGTTTGAGGGTTACATAATTTATTCCTAGGTTTTAACTTCCCCAGGAATTTAAAGGTTAAATTTTTTTCCCAGGAACATCTAGAAAAAAGTTTTTGGTTAATTGTTTAATTCCTGGTAACTTTTTTAAAAATAATTCCAGGTTACAAGTAAAATATGTTTGGTTTGCGATGTAGAAACCTAGTAATCGATATTATAATTACACAAATGCCCCCATTGTATAAACCATAGAAACATCGTGTGTTAGACAAAGTGATCCTTCTTTACACTCTGGTAGATATGAACATGGGTAGTTGTTTTATTAAAAAATAATTGAATTAATTTAATAGGGTTAAAATTGGAAGAAAATAGGAAAAGCTATAAGCTCAAAAGCTACTTGAAATAGCATCTCAAAAAACATTATAAGTTAGTGAGAAAAGCTATTTACCAAACACGTCTTATTCTATCAAAACAAGCTTATAAGCTAGTCCAATAAGCTATAAGCTAGCTTATGTGTGTTACCAAACACAGCCAAAGCATTAACGGAAATCTCAATAGTTCAAAACAACTAATAACTTGTAGTTCTAACCAGTGATAAAAGATAAAAAAGATCTAATTATTCTCCTCTTCCCCAACATAATCATTATCCTCATTTTCAGTTAGTTAGGCATCTCCTTCAACTTCAATTGAATTCTCAGAATCAATAGCAGAGGCTTTTTGCATATCGGTGATAGCGGTTATGGCTTACATAGTGGAAGATTATCTTTTTAAAATATCAAAAATAAAATAATGTTGAGCAAGTGATGAGTTTGGGTCTCATTTAAATGATAATCTTCCACTATGTAAGCCATAACCGCTATCACCGATATGCAAAAAGCCTCTGCTATTGCAGTGGTAGTGGAATCGTAATAGCGTATCAGCTTTCGTGATGGTTGCTCAAAATCCCGATGTGTAATAGTGGTATAGCGGCGCTATTCCGGTTATATACATGTCAGTGTAGTACTATAAGTCTGGAATTTAGAATTTACTTTTTCTTTATCAATTCAGGTTTCGACTATATTTTGCCCAAGTGTTTTTGCTGCTATGTTCTTTAGTTTTGTATGGCATAAATTTTGAAACGGTTGAGATTTAAACTATTATATGCTGCTGTGGCTTTATGATGTTAAGGAATATATTTGCTGAGATCTAAATTAGTGACTTTAGAAATTGTTGAGATTTTATTTATCGTTTGTTGTGAAAAACTTACGTACCGATGGCAGACCACAGTTCTCATATGCGCCCTGGCTCTTCTGCTGTACTTGGGAACAAGAAAAATGAGACCTCAATTGTTGGTTTGTCTTCATGATCTTGCTGTTATATTAATATGTTGGTTTAGTTATGATTCTTCCTATTTCTGCTTCTAGGATTTTGTGATTTATCATCGATTGTCATGATTTTATGTTGCTGGTGTTACAGATGATGTTTCTATTCGTGCAAATGAGAAGGGTGAAACCGAAAATTCTTGGAGAAGAGACTATCAGGCTTTCAATGAAGATGGTATGAGGCCAGGAATAGAGAAATGGCAGGGGAATCTACATCACTATCCTAATGCTGGTATTCTTCCTCAGCATTTTGATGTTTGGCGTGGTGCTCCAGTAAATAGCCATCAAGGTGATATTTGGTTCAGAGGTCCTCCTAATGGTTCTCCATTTGGAGTTCCTGTTGCTCCGGGTGGCTTCCCAATTGAACCATTTCCATTTTATCGTCCACATATTCCACTTACTGGTCTTGCCAATCCACTTCAAGTTCCCTCTCCTGGAAGTGGTCCAACAGGGCAGCATAAGAATGGAGAAGTCTATATGCCCCATATGCCTGATGCTTACATTCCTCCGGGTATGCCATTGAGACCTGGTTTCTATCCTGGACCTATGGCCTATGAAGGATACTATGGACCTCCAATGGGCTATTGTACTTCTAATGAACGAGGTGTTCCTTTCATGGGAATGGCAACTGGACCCTCTGTTCAGAATAGGAACCCAAGTCATAATCCACCTGAGCCTGGCAATTCACACGGTCGATCTGGTGGACATGGACCTGCAGGAAAACCATTGGCATCAGAGCCAGTAGAATCCAGTCATACCCCTGATGCCGCCAGACCATATAGAGTTCTTCTTAAGAAACATAACAAGTTGGATGAAAAAAATGAACCAACAAACTTGGAGGACTCGTTAACAACGAATCCTTCATATGCCAATGTGAGGGACCAACCAATAATTCCTGTCCCGGATAATGATTGCAGAAGGAACATGGATATGGATTTAAGGATGACAAGTGCTTGTGGCAAAGAATCTTCTTCTCAAACTTTGGGAAATCAAGGATCTATTTCTGTCAATAATGCCAAGTCTCTTGAAAGCATAGGAAACTTAAATAAATTTGATAATTTTTCGGAAAGGAAAATGGATGGTGTAGCTTCTAATACACTAGGAATTGCCTCAAGACCGTCTGCCCATTCCATTCTGATTCAGAAGATAGAGGCTTTAAATGCAAAAGCCAGGGATAACTCTTCTACTAAAAATAAAGAGGAGAGGAGGAATAAGTTTCACACTGGTGGCCATGCGGGAAATGAAGCTCGTGCCGGTGTTGCGTCTCCTGAGACAAGTCTTGTCACTGAAGTTAAAAATCCAACTGCTCGTGGAGTGGGTGCTTTTGGAGGCGAAAAGAATTTTGAATCATCATCTCTCAGTAGAACAGCTACATCCAGGTTGGCCATAACTTCTTGATATCAACTGCTCTAATTGTTGTTCATTTATCATGGTGAAAGTATTGAAATGCTCTTGCACAGGCAAATTTCTCATGGCATGCAAGCCAGAAGCAATCATCAGAAGCGAAGGCTCGATACTCAAGATGCTGATGGTGGGCGAAAGAGATCTGGCGTCTTAGATTCTTCAACTTTATCAGGTACACAGTTGGAAACATCCAACTTTCTTGTTGGCGAGCATCAGATATCTGTTGATGCCTATGAAAGGTCTGGGTACTATAGCCACATGAGGCGCGAAAGAGAAGCTAGACAAACCTTATCTGATTCAGCTGATAGCCGTGAACAGGTAATGCATACACCATTTTTGTACTTACTACTTGTTATGCTTGCATTTAACTCTGCCACAATTTTAAAATCTTCAGCGTGTCAAAACAAAAGTGTTGTCCAAGCAACAGAGTAAGCAACTGCAGGTGGATGAGGAGGCTCGGACTAAAAATCAAATTGCTAAATCATTAGTGAGGTCAGAGGAGGGAAAGATGTTGTTCAAGCAACAGACTAAGCAACTGCAGGTGGATGAAGAGGAGCGGATTAAAAAGCAAAAGGCTAAATCTCTAGTGAGGTCAGAGGAGGGACGCAGTCGCGCGGAAGCAGTGGAAGGGTCAATGCAGAAAGTGTATGCTGCTAATTCTCCCCTACAGAATAAGCAAGAAGAATTTCAACCATCTGAATCAGCAGCAGCATTGGGAAAATCAGGGGCAGCTAATTCTTCTGAAATGCCTGATGCCAGTGATGCTTTACAGGCTCAAAACAATGTTGTCTCAAAGCAGAGAAGAAGTTATAAACAAAAGCATAATCGTTCTCTAAGTAAGACTTCAAATGTTTCCACCACCTCAGCTGCCCCGGAAGCTGAGAATGACACTATGGCTTATGTTAATGTATCTTCCAGCATTGTTACCAATGACGTAAGTTCGTCCTTTGTCCCAGGCTTACCCTTGAATTTAACTTCTATGGTCGAGTCATCTGTAAACCAGAAAAGGAAGAATAACAGGAATAGGAAAAACAAACAGAAAGTTGAAAAGATTTCATCCTTGGCTGCATCACCAACTGCAAGCTCTGTTGAAAATAAACCCAGGGAAGACAGAGAGTTAGATCAGGGCTCACTTCAGTCATCATCCTTGTCTAAAGATTCAAACCAGTATTCAGAGCAAAAATATTCAGAAAATGAAGAATTCTATAGTAGAAAGAATAACCTGTTGAAATCACAGCATTCTCGTAGGATGCCAAGAAACATGCAGGTTAATAGACGAGCAGAGAAATTCCATGGGAGTGGAGCTTTGGTGTGGGCACCTGTTAAACCACCGAACAAGATAGAGATCTTGGATGAATCAAGTGAGAAAAGTAAAATTGAGGCAATTGTTCCTACAAAGAGTGATCAGCAGGTGCTTAATTTAAAAAATAAGAGGGCTGAAATGGAGCGATATGTTCCAAAACCTGTTGCAAAAGAAATGGCTCAGCAAGGAAGTTCACAACAAATGGTGTCCTCAAAAAGTCAGGTTCCTATGGATAAATGTGTTGAAAGAGATGATTCTGGTTCTCAAGGCCCCCACATAACTCGGCATACTATTTTAGGTGTTGGAATGGTGGGTTCTGTCATGGAATCTAAAAATGGAGATAGTAGGCAGTCTAGGGCTTGGAAGGGAAAAACACATGGATCATGGTGGCAAAGGAATTCAGCAGAATCAAATGATGTGCATGACATGCTAGATGGAGCAGACCATGGTTCAAACTCCTGTCAAAATATTAAGACACCGATGGAGCATCAGAAAGTGCAGATTTCTGAAACAAGAGGACAATCGAAGCATGCCAATGACGCTAGTAAACTTGGTGGCTTAAACAAGCCAGAAAATCATGCTTCAGCTCCGGTTTCTGTTCCTATTATAAAAGATCATAAAGCAACGGTTAGGGAAAGGCGGGTTCCTTTTAGTCGGCAAAAGGGCTCAGAGGTGAACCATGTTGATCAGAAGAAAAATGCTACGGATACAAGGAAATCTGAAACACTGACATCTTCCTCTGTGCACAATCAACCAGATATCAATGTTGTTTTGAAGGAAAATCGAAGTATTGGAGAACATTTGTCATCGCACCGGCAACCCATATTTCAGGCATCAAATAATCATAGAGGAAATAGATCAAAGAAAAAGGAGGTTACGCCTCATGTCAGTTTATCATTTCCAGATGATCTGGACATGGAGTCTAGCTCTCCTGTGGCACAACCTCTCAGCCAATCAGTCTCTGAGAAGAGCAAGGGTAGAGAAGCTCCAAATTTTGGGAATCCGGAGGCTTTAAGAGAGAGTAGAAATGCTCCACCAAAAGGCCATCGCCACTACCCAAATCAGGTAGCTGTTGGCTCAAGTGAGCATGCTCCAAGAAGTATGGATCCTAGGCATCAACATTACCCATCATCTGGGTTGAGGAGAAATGGAAGCCAAAGTCATTTTGGAAAGGGACGTGAATCTCAGGGAAATTGGAAAACACGTACGCAGGATGACAGATATCATAACCAGGAAAGACAGGGTCCTCCGAACTTTCATTATGAGCATCACTCTGTTTGGCCACATGGTGACAGCAAATCAGACAACTCTGAACGACCTAAAGATGGTAACTATCATGCTGGGGGAAGATTTAGGGAGAGGGGTCAAACGCACTCAAGACGAGGTGGTGGAAACTTCTCTCGGCACTAGCTAGTAGCTATAGTGGTGGTTTCGATTAGAAGCTGTTAATGGGTAGTGGTTATATTCCTACATGGTTTATATGCTCCACCAGAAAGCCTTACATTTATTTATTAGTGTTTTGTTCAGCCTTGTTTGTTGCTTCCTTTAAGTTTTGAATGTTAATGTAGTTACATCAGTTATGTTCTGATGGTTGTGGTAGGAATTGAGCAAGGCTACAAATAATGAATACGATGCCTCCTTTTTTTAAGGCTGGGGAGAGAAATAGTTATGTTGGCTTGGCTCCCCTCCCTTGTGGGTTATTATAAGATTGAAAATAGTAATTTGATGGCTTTTCTATTTTAGTCTCATCGGTGCCTATCTCTGCTTCCTACTGAACACATTAGTCCTTTAACTTTACACTTTCTGTTTCCCTTCGTTTTTGTTTTCATTTTTTTAATTAGTTTATTTTCAATATTGTTTTTAATAATTTAATTAGAAAATCCTAAGAAAAATATCAAATACTTATTTGTGTTGATGTTTTCTTCTAAAACTATATATACATTTATCTATGAATGTCATCAAGAATTGGATGGGATGAATAATTAAATAATTTTGCAGTCACTTATATAAAGGGAGATGTTTTAACTGACTTTACAATGAGAAAATCATTCAATGCTTACATAACTATAATATTTGATGGTGTGTCTTGAAGCAATTTAATGGAGAAAGAAAGCAGAGAAGAGAGAAGACGCTTGCTTGCTTGACTGTGTAAGTCACTAACCACTTTTTTGAATTTTATTAGCATAAAACTTGTTCACTACACGTTGCATTAAGCGTAAATCAAAATAAGCTATGATGATCAATATTTAAAGATAAATATACTTTTATTTTCTCTCATATTTGTTTCTGTAGATGAACAAGTATAAAAAAAATGGAAAATGTTACATGAACACCCTTTAATCATACACCATATTGTAAACCTCATGCATTAGGGACATTTTAATAATTTCATCTCACAACCATACTTTCTCTTTCATCTCCTCTCCCTTTTCCTTGCCACATGTCAGGATTTTGTGTGGATGTAAGAGGTGTATTGCCATATGGGATGTAGATGTATCACCACTAAAAAAAATACAAGTATGAAAAGAAGTGAAATTTTTCTTCGAAATTATTGTATGGTATTGGTTGGAGACACAGAGGAACTTTCTTGGTGACTGTGATCCCAAATTTCTCAGTCTTGTCTACGTCTTGAAGAGATGCATCATTTGTAGGTAAACTTCCAGTCAAACCAATACAAAAGATTAGCAAGCATATACTCGGTGGTAGCAAGCCCAAACGCCATACCAGGGCATTTTCTTTTCCCAGAACCAAACGGGATAAATTGAAAGTTTTGACCATTAAAATTAACCTTGTTATTTTCAAATCGTTCAGGTAGAAAATCTTCTGGCATTTCCCAAAATTCAGGGTCCCTCTGGATTACCCATGCGTTGATATATACCGTTGTTTTATCAGGAATACCATACCCTCCGAGTTTAACACTAGATGTTGTTTCTCTAGGAGCCAAAAGAGGACCAGCAGGATGCATCCTCAAAGTTTCTCTGATGACACATTTCATGTACTCCATTTGATTGACATCACTGTCCTCTATTTTTTATTTATTCCCCTACAATTCTCCTTACCTCCTCCTGTGCTTTCTTCATTATGGCTGGATTTTTTACAAGCTGCCATAGCCCATTCTAATGTTGTTGAAGTTGTGTCACTTCCTCCTAGAAACATGTTCTGAAATCATGGAAATAGAAAACAGTTTATACTTGAGTTAAGAATAAATTTTGGCAAGATTATAATGCTAATTAGCCACTGTCAGTCAATGAGTTCATTCTAATATAAAACTACCGATGTTTTATGAATCGTTATCTTAATATGTTTTGAGCCTTTAATTAGGTGAGATTAAATAAACCAATATTTAAATTGTCATCATGCTATCCGGTGCGAGGGATTAGTCTCTGCAGTTACGCGTATTTGCACAAACAAATTGTCATCGGGACATCGAAAAATATTGATGTCGAGGTGACAATCACGGTCCTAGATATTTGAATATAATTTATCAATGGATTTTTTTTCCATGAGGAGAAAGGGATAGATAGAAAAACCATTAAGAGTGCTTTTAAGTCATTTTGTGTGAGCTCGAATTCTGTAAGACCATCGTCCTGAAGTTGAAGGAGAATGTCAAGGAAATCTTTCTTCTTAGGGTCCCTCCTAGACATCTTATGCTCTACAATTACACGATCAAGGAAATCATCCATTTCTTCAGAAGAATCCTTAATTTTTTTTAATTTGGCCAGTGAGAACATCAACCCAACCTAACATAGGAAACAAATCTCCCATACTAAAATCTAAAACTTGAGACGTTATCCTCCTGCCAAGCTCTCCCAATCTGTAACCTTCATCGTCATATTTCCTTCCAAATATACACCTACAGATCATCTTGTTTGTTGTTTCAATCAACATCTCACTAAGGTTCACACTGCAACAACCACTACTCAAACTCATAGCTTTACGTATCTTATCAACCAATGCAGCAGATTACTCTTCTCTAATAAACTGTACTGATTGCACCCTTTTCTGACTCAACAATTCATTCACACACAGTTTCTTTTTCTGTCTCCATGTATGGCCATAAGATGAAAACGCAATGTCCTTACCACCATAGAATAAGGCTTTTGTCAATGTCGTGCTTGGTCGGTTCGCAAAAACTATGCCATGTGTTTGCATGACTTCCTTGGCCATATGTATTGAGGAAACCACCAACACAGGAAGCTGACCAAGATGCAACATCATTAGAGGACCATACTTTTGTGAGAGGGATTGAAAAGAGCGATGAGAAAGTGTTCCTAATTGAAGGTAGTTGCCAATTATTGGCAATCTAGGTGGGGATGGAAATAAACGTGAAAAGGGTGGCATTAAGATCGTGTGGTATTTTCTTTAGAATTGAATATGGTAGATTTTGAAACATTCTTCCTTCCAACATGTTGATTGATATAAAATATTTATGTTTTGATTATGTATTTTGTTTAATGTATTTTTTATTGATTTGTTTATGCGTGTGTTTAAATACTGAGAAATTAATTTCGCGCTGTAAGAAACTACATAAAAAAATAAAAATAAAAAAAAAGGATACGTGTTGGATTTAGGTGGTAGTGGTGGCATGTGTGTCTGATCAGACCCGTATATTACCAAATAAATCGACATGGCTTGGATTGGAATCATGGATCGATGTAAGAAGAATGATATACTAGATCCTACAAGAAAAAGAAAATAATATGATGTACAATTGCTGTATATCCTTCTTAGTTATTTTATTTTTTTCTAATAATTCCTTAGTTATTTAAAATATAGCGTCCGTTTGTTATAGTTTTTTTAAGAAAAAAATCACTTATTTGAAAAAAAATAATCATTTTAAGAGTTTTGCATCCGTTTGTTATAACTTTTTAAAAAAATCAGAATCTAAAAACAGCTTCAAATGAGAAAATATTAAGAGCAGCTTCTCAAAAAATAGATTTTTTTTAGAGGAGAGAGAAAATATTTTTTAAAAGATTGAACTCATCTTGTAAAAAAAAAAATCTCTTTTGTATAGTTGTATCTAGGGGTGTTCGCGGTGCGGTTTGGTTCGGTTTCAAGCATAATAATCATCCAAACCGCGAGAGAAAAAAGCATGCGATTTGGTTTGGTTCGGTTGATTTTTAAAAAGTCATCCAAACCAAACCAATGCGGTTTGGATTGGTTCAGTTGATGCGGTTAATCGCGAGATAAATAAAAAATTACATTAACTCTAATATTGCCAACTAGTACCAAGCAATTTTAATTATTCAAAAAAAGAACTTGAAGTTCCAAAATAGCATTACAATACCAATAACAGTTATTTATCTAAAATAACATTACAATACCAAAATAATATTTACTTAGTTTGGGCTTGGGTTCACTTTGGTATTGGGCTGGTACAGTACTTACTTAGTTTAATAACATTGAGTATTTTTGCGGTTTGGTTTGGTTTGGTTCGGTTGCTGAGATGCAAACCGCAAACCGAACCGAACCGCACGGTTCAGTCTAAAAGTCATCCGAACCAAGTACGGTTTTTTGCGGTTTCGGTTTGGGTTGGTTCGGTTTGCGGTTTTTCTATTGGGTTGGTTTGGTTTTGAACACCCCTTGTATCGAAACAAACTAGATTATTTGTTTAAAAAAATGATTTTTATTACCGTAAACAAACGTAAAATAGATTCTGATTTTTCATAAAATCTCTAAAATATAATCTCTAAATTATTTTACGTCAAAATTACTTTTATTTTAATCCGTAACAAACGGGCCTATATATGTTGAGTTTTGACTCAAATTATGTGTTTCTGGTGGAGCTGAAATCGTGACACGATTATACAACAATCGTGATACGATTTTTTAGGCAGAACCTGGAGGAAGTTGATGGAAGGGAAATCGTGACACGATTTTGGGATATGCATGCAATACAATATTGTGTACAAGCCTTATTGTGGCACGATTCTGACAAATCGTGACACGATTTTGCCTGAATTTGAACAGTATATAAGCACTCTATGACTTATTTGTTGGGTAAGTTTGGTGAATCCTATGAAAACCAAAGGAGAGATCTTTTAGGGTATTTAGATACTAAAGGTTGATGGTCGTTGGGTGATGTTCAAAGCTTCAAGATCTGAATCTTGGAGAACCAGAAGAGGGGGTTCTAGGGAGAGGTTTCATGCCTTTTGAGGAGAGATTCATGGGGTTGGGATACACATCAAAGGAGAGTTTTTGTAAGAAACTTGGGTGAGTCTTGGGAGACCAAAAGAGAAGATCCTTAGAAAATCAAAGGCTAAGGGATGGTTCTCTTTTGTGGTTAAATTCTAAAGTTGGGAAATAGTTGGGTGTGTTTATATCTTTTGTAAGTTTATTCGTATCCCCTTAAGAGCCAACTCATCCGAAGGGTCCAATCTCATTTAAAACTCGATTATTAGCATAATAAGTTTATATCTTTTGTATTTATTTTATTAGAATATCAGCATTTAGGTGGGCACTCTAGTGCCTCTATGTCCGCTCTTTTTATTGCAGCGGCGTATGTAAATTATTATGAGCTATATTTTTCTTTAAGAAATTTGATTTTGATTAAAATTTTATGTATAGATATTTATGAATTTTAAATTGTAACAAAATCATGTTTATTATTTTCAATGACACCTGTAATATAGCAAATATCATATATATATATATATATATATATATATATATATATTCTTATCTTTTTCATTAACAAAAACAATATAGCAAATTTGTTTAAGGGTATAATTGAAATAAAGAAAAATTCAACCTAAAATTTCATATCCCTTTATATATTGTTATTGATTTAGGAATTAAATATTAACAAAAGCTTGTGAAATCAGTCATATTACATTCCTTCCTCTTTAATCATATTTGGTCGTGATTCCTCCACCTTAACATATCGCAACTCCCCTCAACCTAAACATACCTCAACGCTCACTTCTTCCACGCCCTATTCAAAGATAACTGATTTCTTAAAATTGTACTAATATTTTTCTAATCCCTTGTTGGTTCCTATTATGCTCCGTAACAGATGGCATAATGCTAGGCGGTTGGGAGTTCAAATTCTATCATCTCATATTTTTCGTGAAGGTAATTGTTGTGCGGATAAGTTAGCCTCTCTGGGACATTCCTGTGTTGGTCAAGTTTGGTTACACAATCTACCTTCTGCATTGTGTCTTGTTTTTTTTCCGTGATCGATGTGGCTTTCCTAATTACAGGCTCCCTTAATTTGTTTGAGTCTATTGGTGTTTCTGTTTATTTTTCTGTTTTCTTTTCTGTTTGTGGAGGGTTTTGGCCTAGTCCCCCCTCCTTTTGTAATTAATTTTTTTCCCCCTTTTTTTAATAAAATTTCTTGAGTGTCTCGGTAGAGGATGGAGGTATCTCGAGGTGCCAACCTAGTTGGGATGTCGACGACGCCTCTTGATGCTGTAGTCACTCTCCTAGTTCATCAAAAAAAAAAAATTCTAATAAAATAAATACAAAAGATATTTGATATGCTTTTTGTTAAACAACCAAATTTATTAGATAAGTGACAAATAAAAGTGTTACTAAAGTGATTAGTTAATACTCATATTTTATGTTCTTGAGTAGTTAAAAGTAAAAGCATAATAATTTTTAGGGTTACACTGAAAGATTTGATTCCACTCTGTGAGTTATACTTCAGATAGGGGTTTGGATGATATTAATAATTTGACCACCCATAAAAATAATTATTTGAGTATGACTATTAAAATAATTATAGTTTGGATGATATTAATGAATATGAGTATGATATTAATATTATTAAAAATAAAAAGTGGATTCTTTTCGGACCTTAACTATGAGTATTAAAATAAAAATTGAGTGAATTCGCTAAAAGGTGAATCCGTTTCGCTTCTTTTTTTCGTTAAGTCTTTTGAGTGGTCCACACGAATGATATTTATGTAAGTTGTTGATCGATGTGTTTATGATTTTCCATTAAACTTTGACATTGACAGCCCCTAAAATCTCTTTATTAATGTGATTTGTTGTTTGGTTATTTATTTTAGAGATTTAGAATTCTTCCCGAGGTGTTTCTTTGGTGTGGTTCATTTGAGATGAAAGTAAATAAGTCTTGAGTTTTGATGCATCTTTAAATTTGTAACTATGATATTTCATTCAGGCTAAATAAAATTCATTGAGTCATCTAAGCCAGCATGTGGAACTTGATGACTTGGAACATATTCAAAGTGATAAACTATGATTCTTTGCATTTTCTACGGGGTGGACGTTGTTGTTTGAAATTACTAAGAAGGTTTGGATAATGGTTTTGACATGCGACCACTAGGATAATATTTATACGAGGGTTAATGGTTTTGTGTGTGTCAAATTTTTAACGTAATGTTTTTTATGTAGATAGTTGTTTTGTGTTTGTAGTTTGTGGTGTGATCGAAGTATTACACCACATAGAAATAAAAAAATAAAAATTGTTGCTTTATATCGAAATTTTAATAATATTTCGTTTATTTGTTAAAATTTCATGTCACTCTCTCAACTACGATTCTTCTCGTTCAACAAAAATAATTGAAATTAAATTCTCATACGTAATAGTGATCTTTTACAAAATTTGGAAGGTCACTTTTGTCATCGGTTAAATCAGTTCAGGTAACTAAGCTTGACTTTGATAAGCTTCAAGTCATCAACGTCTCTCAAATAAATAAGAATAGTATTCATAGGGATCTATGTGGCGGAGGTGGTAAGGTATGTTGGCATCCAATTTGGGTGACAAATTGGCGCGGCCCTGGTGTGGTAGAGGAATCTTCGTCATTGTCGTCGTTTTGGAAGTTTTTTCTTTTATTTTTCGCGTAGCAAAGAGTGAGAGAGAGTCAGAGAGAAGGTTGAGAGGAGGAGTGATGAAGAGTTGCACCATAAGAGAGTGAGAAAGACTAGTAATTTAGCGACAATATTTAATCATTTATATTATATATTAAATATTAAAGATAAATATTAACATTAATTATGCGAGGCAATTAAAATTTTATTCTTTAATTTTGACTTTTTCAAAAGGTAAAGAAATTGGTTTTTTTTGTCAAAAGAAAAATGTGTAAGTTGCTAAAATAGACCTTAGTGATAATAATTGTATTAAAACATTGAGTCAATTTCTAAGATGAGTGATGAGTAGATGTTTGTTTGGACACTCATAGACTTATCGAATCAATTGAATACATAAGCATGGCTAACGGATCAAAGCATAAAAAAGTTTTAAGATCTATCTTCTTTTTTTTTTTTAGTAAAGTTTTAAGATTTTATCTGTAATCTTGAAAGTGGATATTGTTTATTAAATCATGTAACGAATCATACGTTATGTACTTTAGGTAGTAAAAACTAAATCATAATAATTTGTGAGGGTTACACCGGAGAAAAATATTTAGACTGGGCCAAGTTTTTTAAATAATACATATATATAGTATAAATATGTAGAGGTTTATTGATTTTTATAGTATTATACGTCAAATAATTAGAGGATAACAATTTTTTATACTCGTGTGTTATCGCGATTTTCGGGTGTCAAATCATTAATTAGGCTTGAACCTTTCAATCTTTGATATTCTCTATTTTTTTTTTGGAAGGGCAAAATTGAGAAAAAAATCCTTAGATTCTAAGTTCGGGGGTCGTTTTTGCTACGGGAAGGTGTTAGGCACCCGGAACGATTATGGTATTCCATAAGAACCGTTCTCCTAAGTTTATTTCTACGTTTTATTTTTATCGCCTACTTATTAAAAAAGGGGTTTTATTTGAGTGAAGAATGGGGGAAGAAGATGATTGAGATTTTATTTTACTTGGCTTGGAGGAGTTTTAACTCATTGCCTACGTACCCTTTTAAGGGATCAAAACCAAACGTAGTTCGTTCTCGAAAATTGTTTTTGTTTTTGTTGGTTGATTTTAAGTTTGAAAAAGGAATTTTGAAGAATGGAGATGAGAGGCCTCAAGGGCATGAGATTTGGAAAATGTGAGGTGGAAGTAGTTATTTTGCAAAATAAAGTCTAAGTATGATTAAAGTTCATTGGGATTTTTTCTTAAGAAAACAAAAGGAAAATGAGGAGTTTTGACTCCTATTTTAGGAAAAAGGTTTTCAAGTGAGGTTATTCACATTTTTTGAAAAAATGATTTTTTTGTCTAAGCGTTGTAAAACCTAAGCATACATCTAAACATATATTCCCTAATCATGCATCTAGAACATCCATGTGGGGTGTGTGCATGTGTCGGTGTACATCACTTATAGTGTCCATAGTCCTTTACAGTGAGTCCTAAATACATGCTATGGTCTTGCAAGGAATTAAAAAGGGAACTAATCTACCTAAAATTATTACAAACCCATTTGATATAGAAATGAATAGAAAAAATAAGGGTTAATAGACTTTTACCCCCCTGCCATTTGGGGGTCTTTTGGTTTACCCCCCTATGAAAAAAAAACTTGGAGATTCCCCCTTGCAAAATGAAGATTCTTTGGTTTACCCCCCTAAGGCCATCTGACTGGATAAATGAGATGACGTGGCTTGCTGATTGTGTATTTAATTATTTTTTGATTTTTTTTTAATTTCCATGTGGCACAGGCAATAATTTTTTTACAAAAAATAATACTAAAGATGTGAAATACCTAAACTACCCCTAATGCTTAAAAAAATAAGAAAATTTTCCAATTTTTTTTTGGAAATTATAAAAAAATTCGAAAAAAATAATATATATATATTTTTTTTGAAAATTATATTCCAGAATTTATTTATTTTTATGAAAATGTATGAATTTTTTTAATTTCGAAAAATATTTTATAAATTTTTTTGATTTTTTCTATATTTAATTTTTCCCAAAAAATCTGAAATTAAGATTTTGACAATTAAAATAAAATAGAATTTTCAGATTTTATTAAAAATAATTTAAAAAATATCAATTAAAAACATCATCTCATCTTCATCTCTTTCTCCTCTCATGTTCATCATCCCTAACACAAACATGGAAGAAGAAAAAATTATGGAAAAATCAACATATTTTTATTCTTAATCATCATCATCATTAATCCATTTTAGAGAATTAACAAGAACAAAATTTCAGAATAAACAACCAAAATTTGTTCAACAACAACAACACAATCAAATTGTTCAACAAGAACAATACCACAACAATAACAACAACATTTCCTCCTTCCTCTCTTCTCCCTCTCGTCCCTATTCTCCCTTCTTTCTCTGTTCTTCTTTTTTCTCCATCTTTCTCAATCAAACTTTGTTATCCATCTTCTCTCACATCAATAACAACAACATTTCCTTCTTTCTTCAAACCCAATTCCAAACCAGAAAAACAAAATCAGATGGGAAAGAATTATTCAAAAACCCCCAATTTTTTAAATCCCTCAAATCCCCAAATTTATCAAATTTACATATCATAATCAAATGAAAGGTGCTGAGGGGAACGATTTTAATTCGAATTACTCTTGTAAGATTCGAATCAAACACAATTTTGAGTTTCTTGCCCAGATTGAGTTTCTTGTTCAGATTTAATGGATTTTTTAGAAATTTGTTTTTGGAAAATTAAAAAGGTTAGGGATTTGGAGAGGGAAGAAGAAGAGGGAATTGTTGTTGTGTTTTTTTTTTTTATTGTTATGGGATGTTGTTGTGTTGTTGAGGAAAGAAGAAGAGAAGAAGAAGCTCGATGGAGGAGAAGAGGAAAAAGAAAAAGATTTGGAATTTTTAATTTATCATTAGGGGTATATTAGGTATTTCACACTTTTTTTGACGTGTCAGTGCCACTTCAGCCATCGTTACACAGTCAGCATGCCAAATCATCAAATTTATCCAGTCAGATGCTGAATGTTGGCGTTAGGGGGGTAAACCAAAGAATCTTTATTTTACAAGGGGGAATCTCCAAGTTTTTTTTTCATAGGGGGGTAAACCAAAAGACCCCCAAATGGCAGGGGGGTAAAATGAAATGAAATGGTTAGTATCATAAGGCATAAAAATGGTAAAAAAGGTAAACAAAATTGAATAGAATAGCAAAAAAGAAAAGAGCAATGAAATGAAATAAAATGGCAAAATATACCTAGAATTAGGTATAACACTTAGACATGCATATGGCTTATAATTCCCTCATCATAGCCATTTTAAAAGAGATTTGATTTTAAGCTACAATGTGAGGATCATAAGAACACACACAAGCAAAGCATCATACCATATTCCTAGAGATATTTTTACACATTATTGAACATGTAAAAAAAATAAAAAAAAATAAAAAATATCACAAAATGTCAAAAAATGCACCAAGAACATATAGGAATTTAATGAGCAAGAATTGAAAAGAACAAATGAAGAAAATAAATGCAAGAATAAGCAAGTAAATTCTAACATTTAGAGAAAAAATTAAAATGATAGGGAAGAATTTTTTAGAAAATTTTTAGGAGCATAAAATGCCGAGAAAGTGTAAAAAAGTATTTAAAATACAATAAAAAAACAATTAAAAAAAAACTCAGCAGGATATAATCTGGACCGTTGGATGAATCCAGAGGTCCAGATCTAACTCCCAAGATCTCATCACAGCCACTGGATCAAAGATCCAAGGGTTTAAAAAAAACACAAAAAGATAGTGTAAAATTGCAGGAAGCACAATGACCGTTAGATCAAAGATCTAACGGTTCAAACAGAAGATATACCATATTTCACACAGAAGATCACACACATGATTCAAGATCAAAACACACAGCAGCCATCAGATCTTGGAACAATCCAAATCTGATGGTTCACAACACGAGGGAGCACAACAAGAGCACGCACGCGCGCGCGTGGGAACGGAGGAGCTATATAAGGAAAACTCACAAAAAACTCACAAAAACAAATTTCCTTCTCTCTCTAAGTCCCACTTAGAGAGAGAAGCTCTCCCCTCTCTCTAAGAAGTTGACCGGAGAAGGTGGAGGAGGAAGCTCCGGCGCGGCGGCCGGCCGGTTTCCGGCGGCGGCGCCACCGCGCCGGAAAAATCAAACTACTTTTTTTTTAAAAAAATTTATACCAAAAGCTTCGTCTCCTCCTCCTCTACACAAATCCGGCACTAGTTTTAGAAAGGGCTGAGAGATTTGGGCTAGATCTACACTTGAACTTCGAAAAAAAATTCACACTTTTTTTGAAAAATAACTACGGATCTAGATATCCTTTTCTCTCTAGAGTCCGAATTCGGCCTCAAAATTTCCAAAATCCGAACACAGAAGCCTAGATCTACAAATCTTTATCCGTAACAAACTTTTTCACATGCAATTTCAAGCAAGAAACGCGCGGAAATGGCTTAGAAAGGAAGGAGAAACGCGTTACATCTGTCGTAGAACGGAGAAAAAAGATATTCGGAAAACTTCGAATCTCTCCTCTTCTCTTTCGCGCGCGCTATAGCCTCCGTTGGTGTTGTTTTTGCTCGAAAATCCGGTACGATTTTGGTGTTGATGTGATGATTCGAGGTGGTTTTGAGTGAATCCGGTTCGGATTCGTTGATTTGGTGATGATCGGAGTTGGTTTTGAGCAGATCTGGTTCGGATCTGTTGATTTGGTGATGATTTGTTCTTGGTGTTCTTCCCTCTTTTCTGAGATTTTTTGTGTTTGATTCTGTTAGGATGAGAGAGAAAACGAAATTCTGTTTGTGAGTTGGCACTGATTTTTTTTTTATTGATCTGACACATTTACTATTTATAGCCTGTCATGTGTATCTGAGAACCAATGAAAAATGACATCTGTTTTGGGACTGATGTGGATCGAAAATCTGGACTAAAATGCCCCTGGGACCTTTCTGCAAAATAAAAAACTTGAAGGACTGGACAGCAATAAAAAATGGACTAAAATGAAATTTTTAAAAGTTTTGGACCAAAACGTGATTAAAAATAAAATTGAACTAAAAAGTAAATTTGACGAAACGTAAAGCGAAACCAAAAATAAAATCAACAAAAGGACTAAAACGAACCAATTACTGACATGAGGTATTTTAAAATACGTCCCTGCCAAAATTTTGACAGGAAAAGACCAAAATGCCCCTAGGGACTAAACTGACCCAAACTGACTCAAATGCAATTTTGAAATGATTTTTAAACAAAGACTCAACAATGATTTGTACAGACAAGTCGAAAAGACTCAGAGGCAAACACAGGGACTAAAATGGGTTCCACTGCATAAAATGACCAAAATACCCTTTTGTATGATCTTTGAAATAAAATGCAAGAAAAGTAATGCGATGTTTCAGAGAGTTCTTAAATGACTTATAATGCAAGAAAAGACACTTTGAATAGTTTTATGCAAGAAAATCGAGCTTGAACGTACTTTGAGACAGAGACAGTAAAATATGCAGATGAAAAGAGAGTAAAGATTCAGAGTAAAACAACAGCGAATTGACAAATATCAGTGTTAAAAAAAGAAATTTGAATGAGTATTTTTAGGTCCAAAATCAGGGTATAACATCGTGCGTTCACAATGTCTTTTATTTTACGCATTTGTGAAAAATAAAGAAAAAAAATATAAAAAAAAATATATGAAAATAAAGAGGGATCAAATAAATAACTAATGTTGATATTCTCTGTCTAATTTTAAAGTGGTGATTGATGTAATTTAAAAATTTGTTCATAAAATAATATAACCTTACAAAACTTTATTTGATTATTAAAAAAAATAAATTAAGTTATTTGACAATAATAGATACATCTATACTACTATATATAAAGGAAATAAGAATTTTGAACTTACTTTTTTGTTATTTCAATTATACCCTTAATAAAAAACTTCTATAGTAATGTAATATATGCTATATAAAAAACTTCTATAGTAATGTAATATATGCTATATATAAAGGAAATGGGGATTTTGGGCTAGATTTATTGTTATTTCAATTATACCCTTAATAAAAAAAAATTATAATAATGTTATATTGTTGATGTTATTAAAAAATATAAGAACTTATTTTATACTTGCTATGTTATTGATATCATTGAAAAATATAAGCATGGTTTGTTGGGTTAGTTACAATTTGAAAGTCACAAATATCTATACTTACAATTTTAATCAAAATCAAAATTTTATGTAATTACAATTCATAATTTACACGTTTTAGCGCAACAAAAAGAGCGGAAAGACGACACGTGAGTATCCTTCTTTCTGTTAGTAATACATAAATGTAACAACGGTTAAAATTTACGATCACTTTATATTTCTAACATATATAATATTTTTTCTCACATGACATGCATGACTGAAGGAGACTTATTTAATACATGAAAAGTGAGGAAAATATGTATTATTTACAAGATATATGGATGGTTCATGTATGTAGTTGTTCATGCATGTAATTTGTAGAGTTGTTTGTGATTAAAATGCATTATTCAAAAGTCGTGTTTAGTTCATGATAACTAGAGAAAATAAATTGTGTGTGATTTATCTAATATGTAAAATTATTTTTAAATTTAAATTTAATTAAATATTATTTGTAGTTTTATTTTGATTTAAAGACTTAAATTAAATATGTAATTGGTCCATGCAATTACTTGATATTTAGGATTGGCCGCTGCAAGTTTTTTTGTTCAATTTTAACCTCTGCACTTTGTAAAAAAATTGGTTTTAGTCCTTGTTCTGAGTCAACCGTTAAAAAAAAGTTAAAACTAATAGAGTGCCATGTGGCCCAATCATCCTATGCCACGTGGCACACTAAAAAAATTAAGAATATTTGATTTTTTTTTTGTTGAAATAAGTCTTCATCCAATTCAATTCACGATCTTTCATAGAAGGTTTATGTGCAGCTTATTGATCCATTCAATTCAATCCAATCCATGGACATTTTCAATGTTTCGACCCCCAAAACCATTAGTTTCTCATTTTTCTGGAATCCCAAAATGTACATCCCCTTTCACGTTAACTTTTCCCTTTCTATCTCACAACTTCCACTTAACAAGGTTTCAAACCGTGGTCCATTTTAAACGACCCACCAATCATCGCAATTCACTGAAGAACAAATTTTTGTATGAACTAAACTTCTTGACGTGAATTTTCAAATGAATCATCTTCTTAATATAAATTTTCAAAGGTATATGTTGATGATGATGACAATGTTGTTGAATTTGAAAAACAAAAATCATAATTTTAGGTGGAAATGTTTTATTGAATAAATTGGAGAATTAGGTTGAGTCATTTTTATGACATTGAATGAGATGAAAGTTGGGTTGTATTTTGATTGATGAAGAAGATGGAAGGGAGGTGGTTGGTCTCATGATGTTCAGTGGGATGGCGAAGAAAGAAGAGGATATTAGAATATAAAATACTCATTGTATAAATTATTAATATATTGTTTATAAAAAAAATTGGGACCCAAGTTATAGATATTTGATGCCCAAAATACTTGATGTTCAAGTTAGAGTTACTTAAGTCTCAAGACAACATCATTGTATAGATACGCATTGCAACATTATGAAACACTCGTGAAAACAACTCTTTCAAAAGATGCATAAGATTTTTTTTTCTCTTTATTATTTTGGTTATTTATAAAGTAATAGAAACACTTGTTTTTTATTTATTTAAATTTGTAATTCTATCTTTTCCTGTGTCATATGGCCTAAAATGATTGGGGCCATTAGTTTTGACTTTTTTTTTTTTTTTGTTAACAGTTGACTTACAACATGGACTAAACCGGTTATTTTATAAAGTGCAAGAACTGAAACCAAATAATTTTTTTTTGTAAGAATCAACACTAAATATGGTGTAACTCGAAGAATAAATGACATATATAAGCCTTATTTAAATAACAAAGCACTTATTCTCCGAAATTTTTAAAATAACTCTTGAAAATTGACTCAAAAAAGTTGTGAATCAATTCACAATAGTAATTAATCGCACAACAACAATAAAAATTGTAATGGTTTTTTCTTAGCAAGATTTAAGTTGTTTAAATTTTTATGTTATTCTAACAAAAAGAACTAGTTTAATTGTTTCTTAGAGCCAAGACTTGGTTTGTTTTGAGAAAAAATGTTTAAATGTTATCTAATAGTGGGTATCTTTCTTTATTTTGACTGATTGTCACCACCAACAAAATTTCGATCGATTATACATTAATAAATTTATATCACATATACATATTCTCTTTTTTCTTCCATGAGGTGTTAGTGACCAAAGTTGTATCTTATTATAACCTTGATAAAATTGATAAATGAATTTAATAATAATGTCACTCCTTTTCATTTAAAAATAAATACTATTTCCAAAAAATCACTACGAAATTCCACAAAATGAACAAATTTAGAAAAATAATAGAAAAACAAAAGTATTAGTGAATATGATTATTTAATTTAATTAGTCGAAAAATAGTAGGAGGAGATGATGCAAGTGCCAGGTGTCTTACCATATCGCTTCTGTCTATCATCTTCTTCTTCTTCTTCCTCTTCATTTATGTTATGTTAGGGTTCTTCGGAAATTCAATTTCCTTTCAAAATTCTTTCCTTTTTTTTTCTTCCTTCCATACTTGTACTTGACATTCATCATTATCAAATTCAACAATTTTGCTTCTCAAACTCAATTCCTCTTATTGGACACTCTTTCACCGCGTAATTCTCTCTTTTCATTTTCATTTTCATTTTCTTTTCGCGCATTATCTTTTTCTTTCATAAACTTGTTACTCTTCTCAAATGCCACCTTTTATGTTTATTCTCTTATTTTCAGTTAATTCATTTTCTGTAAGTCGGTGATTACATAAATTATCAATTTGTGCTATTTTTCTAGCTTTAGCTTAATGTTTTATTATTAAACTTAATTGTTACTGCTTTCTGAATAGGTCCTATTGATTGAGTGATTTTGATAAAGTTTAAAGGCGGTTTAATAAAATGGCTTTTGTTGCCCATCAACCACAGGTATGGTATATTTACTTCTTCAATGACTATTATTAAATTTTCAATTTAATTTTGATCTTTCCATTGATGGCTATTACTTATTATCAGGAAAATAAGCCTTATATATAAGCACTTATATGATCAACATTTCTGCTTATAAGCGTTTAGTTAAGTTAATTATCCAAACAGGTCCTAAACTCAAGTTTGACAAGTCTGATTTCTAATAACAAAGTTTATATCCGGAATTGTTATAAATTTTGATTTTGATTTTGCAATCACAAGTTCACAACTACCTGTGGGGCTTGAGTATATGATTTATGAACTTCCTTGGTGATTTTTTTTTCCTCCTATCATCAGGGTTTGTATGTGACATCTTCCACAAGGCATTTGTCATGGAGCAAAAGGATGAAATTGAAGCAGTGTTTGACAAAACATCATATGATTGGAAGAACAGACTGGCATCACCTATTAAAACAAAACATTTGTTTAAGGTAGAGACATGTTTGTGTACTTTTGGTGAAAAATTAGATACGGTCTTTGGTTTGGTGTCAGGGTCACTTCAAGAAGTTTAGTTTGAAATTGCCTACTTAACATCAATGTTAGAAGTATCTTATAAGTGGCCCAATAATAACATTTTCGGAGATAGTATAGTCAAATTTAAATGCAATTCTAAGGTGCCTCCATGAACTAAGATAAACGAATTGCAAGTCTTGATCAACCAAATATATATTACATATATAGTACATTTGAAGTAAGTGTGTTTTTTCTCAAATGTTTAACTTCTTGTAGAATTGGAGGTTTGTATTATGCAAGAAAAATGAATTTTGGGGTGAGAAAAACAAAACCGTGCTTGTGAACACTACTTGCATCTCTTTTTTGTTTTAAATATCAATATTATAATTCATATTCATCGATTTCGATATTCAATTAGTTTCTTCAGTTCCATTCCCTGGTGATTATTGCTAATACAAAAACATGCATGAATTGAATGTTCATGACCTTGTATCTGTCTTCACATAAAGGGTTTATTTATTGTTTCCAGTGTCGGGCCTCCTTGCTTTTGTGTATCCAAGATCAAACCTTTGAGGATTTCATGCTTCCAAGGCAGAACTCAAAATGATAATTCAGGAAGCAGGGCTAATTGGTTGAGGGCACCTAAAACCTCTGTTGGACTAGAGGAGAGTGGGGACACTCACAACGTGCCATTCTCGTATGCATCTGAAGCAGGTGATAACCTTGCAACATCATCTGCTTTTCATGGACTCTTCAAAAAATGGCTGAAAATGTTGCGCACACAATCATCATGTCAAGAAGTAGAGGAAGTTTTTGGAAGACCGACGACTCCCACAGTTTTACCTGAAACTCTACAAATGACTCATAGTAAGGATGGAAGTGAGGTTTTGAAGCTGGCATTGTCCCATTTTCTGGCCTTGGATGCGGCAATAACGATACCTTTGTTGATATTGTAAGTATAATGATATTTTCCTCTCTGCATGTTGTGATATTTGTGAAAGGAAGACGCGTGCACCTTTTTTTGGGGTACCATAAACATGTTTTGTTGTTCAGACTTCAAGTTAATTTCATTTCTGCTCGTCAATTGTCTGATTTAATTTCATCATGCTTCAACTTCGATATTTTGGTTGTAGCAAACTTTAGATTGGAATTTAAGGAAAATAAAATGAAGGGGGAGTGGGTGACTTGCTTACTGCCTAGTCAATATATTATGTAACTAATTTCTGCATCATTGTTCAACTTTTCTTGCATTTTAAATAAGGGAAATGTTAAGTAGTGCCCCAAGGGCACTAGTTAAGGAAAACTAATATAGAAACTTTGCATTGAGAAATGGTGAAAAGTAGAATGTTTAACTTTATGAAAGTCAAAAAATTGTTGCTTTTAATAAAAAAAATCTATTTTTGCTTCCTTAACTAGTGCCCCCGCACTAGTAAACATGACCCTTTAAATAATGCCAAATACATTGATTGCACAATAATGCTTTTATGTGCCTAATTTTATCTTCCATCTGCAGTGTTCCTCTGTACCTGGCTGTTAATGTAAAATATGGTGCTGAAGTTTCAAAGGAACTAACTCCATTATGGGTTTTTGGGCCACTAATTGTGGCTTTACACATCATTATAATCCGTGGTCTGTGTGCACTCTATGCCTCAAGCTTCAATCGGACTGTCGAAATACTTAGGAAAGTACCTTCTTGGTGCATTTTGGCAAACTACTACATTTTTGGCGGTGGGCTCAAAGAACAAATTGCCGTCTATCTTCTGCGGCCTATATCGAGCTTAAAACACATTGATTATATACAGCTAACAAGAAGGATATTGAAAGTATTGCAGGAATGGTTAATGGACAAGTATCTTGATTATGTGGAATCAATATGGCCATATTATTGTCGGGCAATCAGATTTTTGAAGACATCTAATCTTATTTAAGATTTAATGTATTCTTAAAGGTAGTCTTCAGAAAAGTTAAAGGGGGTTTGATTGGAGGTGATATTCTATAGCATAGAAATTTTCCAACGAGATCTGGCCAATCCCATTTTATGGTGCTGGGGTTTTGAGCAAGTTAATGATAACGAGGAAATAAGTTTCTAATTCATGTTGAATTTATATTGTTCTTAGATGAGGTTGTAATTGATTTTTGTCATTGAATGGCTGCTTATGTTACAAGGTTCGATATGAGATTGGTTCCATTCTGCAACTGCTCATTCACTCATTTGTCATTGTCTGCCTGTCTGTCCCACCTCTCCCACTGTCCTGCTTACACAAACTTTGTACCATCTATCATGTTGTTTAACCTGGGAAAAGAATTCATGAACAAACCTCTTTCTGGTTGAGGTGCGAATGGGCAAGGCTAGACTTAATGTTCATACATTGTCAACCATTACAATTGATCAAAGATGATTTCTAACTGAATGTTTTGTATGTTGTGGGGTTTATATTTGTCTCATTGAGTGTAACATTTGTCAGCCATAATCAGAAAAGTACATTGATTTGCATGGCGATGGTGATGCACTTTGTCGTCCAATTATCCCCAGACCTTTTGTATGTGGCGGTGGAGGTGGCGAAGGAAATTGTAGATTGATCTATACCGATTCATAATGGATGATACATTTTGCAACTTCAATATTAATGTTTAACAAAATATTTACAAAAATTGAAATTGGTTCAATAATTGAAGATATTTGTTGTGTATCGTGGACAGAGTTCGTAATCTGTGTAGGTGTGGCCTGTGAGGTGGTGCATCCTCAAACATTGCGTGGAGCCATTGGGGGTGCCAAAAACCCTAATTATATGATTTTCTAGCCAAAAAAAGTTCTAATATTTTTCATAAGAACTATTTTACCTATTCACTCTAAATAGCTGATTAGCTTTCATTATTATGTCACTTTATTGTATTGTAATTCTTTTTGAAAGTTGCACTAAAGAGAAAGAAAAAAAAACATGTTAATACGGTTACATTTTACTCGTTGTTTGTTGAACTCTAGATTGTTAGGGTCTCTTTCTTCTGAGAATCAGAGGGCTAACATCACTAAATTATTAGGGTTTCTTTCTCTTGAGAATCAGAGGGATAATATCAAAAAAGAGAGAAAAAAAATCTTTGAACGAAAATAAACTTATTGTATTATATTCTAGAGTATATTTTCTCTTCTGAAAAAAGTTTGAATTACATTTTCCTTTCTCCTCTTATTTAAAAATATACGCTCTTTTATCTTGGAAATTAAATATTAGAAAAAATGATATTCCCCCTCTCTTATAAGTATGTGTTTGCTTCAGTGTTTGACCCCTTCTTTCTCCACATTTAAAGCGCTTTTTTATTGTGGTTTTGAGAAGCTACAAATTGTAGCTTATGTGCAAACGTGACTTTATGCCTTGCTTTTGCCAAGACGTGGAAATTGCACCGCTCCATCAAACAGGCTTAAGATGTTTGAATTACACTATGCTACTACATTGAGAATTAAATATTTAATATTACCTCCGTCCCTAATTATAAGATCCTTTTGAAAAATAATTTGTCCCTTTTTATAAGATCCTTTTGGTATTTCTAAGTACATTAATTATTTCTTTACCAACATACTCTTATTTATTTTGCATTCTTTTCTTCAATCAACAATAAATATTATATTGAAAATATAAATTAACTCTTTCTCTTAAGGATAAAATTGTAAAGCAATAGTAATTATATACAAATTTAATACTACAACCAACTTTCTTAATCTCCGCAATTTTGACAAAAGGCTACTATATTTAGGGACGGAGGTAGTAACAATTAACTTTAACTCTAACTTTTCTTAGAATCAACTTCAAGCCATCGTTTAAGAAATCTGTTTCCTTTTTATAATCAAGAACTTTTTTCTAGTTTTTTCCTCCAAAAAAAAACTCCAAATTTAAATGATAATTAACTTTAAATATTCTATTATTAATTTTATGATTTTATAATATAAAATTTAAAAATAATTTTAATCAGTTTATTTTATTAAAAAAACTTTAAGTGCATAGATAAGATGACACAGTGCTTTTCTAATTTAATTTTGATTGCACATGGGAAATCAAGAATCCGATACTTATTTACAAATAAAAAACTTAAATTTATCAGTAATTAATATATGTTGGTAAATGCCGGGCGGGCCAGGGCAAGGTTGTTTGCCTTGCGAAGAAAACAGTGAAGTCGGAGTCGGAGTCGGAGGCTGTTTGCGTAGCAGCGACTATTCAATTTCGGCGTTAATTCAACTTGTTTGCTTCTTCTTATTTCAGAACAGAACCTACAATCACCATTATTATACTATACTAGATAGATAAATAGTTATGGCAAACACTACAAATAGCAGTTGTAGTAGTTCCTCTTTTCCATGTTTACCTCATTCTCCTTTTCAACGTTCTTCTCCCCACCAGGTACCTATCTACCTTTCTTCTCTTCTTTTTTGTTATTCATTCCACCAACTCGATGTTATCAATTTCAATTTAATTTCTGCTTCAAAATACTCAATTTCACCCTCGCTTCGCTTTGCTGTTAATTGATTTTTGTTTATTTTAGATACATATAAATCATGCCACAACCACTTGTGTCATGTTGGCGGATTGATGCATATGTTCAAATATATTTTTTCTATAGAACCCTATGTAAATCATCGAATTCAAGAGGGTTGGTTGAAATGGAGAAAAGCCTCCAGTGTTTTATGTGATACCAAAGTATCCCTCAAGTTGAAGGAATTTTTTTTTATCGAACAACTGGAAGACTACCTGAATGTTGGGCGGTGAAAGACCAACACAAGAGTTAGATGAGATATTGTGTTGAATGCGTGGTAAAACTAGATTAGATAGGATAAGAAATGACAACATTAGAGAGAGTTAGGTTATCACATATGGTAGAAAAGATGGGGGGAACTAGCCTTAAGTGGTTTGGACATGTAGATTTTGTAGTAAGAAGAATTGATCCATGTAACTGACTCCACTTAGTGGGATAAAGCTTGGTTGGTGTTGTTGTTATACTGTGATCAATGAAAAATGTCTAATAAACGTGTCAAGTGAAAACAAATCTGGAATAGGTTTTATTTTCACTTGCTCAAAGCTTTGAATTGAATTGAATCTCATACAACCTAGAATTTTTCTTATTCGTCTTCATCGTTTTTATGAAAATAGTCTAGGGCCTATACAGTTCAATTTTTATCATTCAGTTAATGATACAGTTAACACATGTTAAATACTAATTAATGACTATATGCATAATTGTTTATTCTCGAAAACTGATGATGTTACAAATAACTTGTACTATAGTTTTTTTTCTTCTATTTTCTGTGAAATTGAACTTCCAATGAACCAATTTATTTGAATTTTCCATTTGAGTAATAACTCTAGGATTAAGTCCATATTATATTGTTACTTAAAATTGCTTGGCGTTGTATCTTTGAGTATAGCTTTATTTACTTTTCCTCTTACATGCTTTCTTTTCATTTAATATTCAGTTGAGCTTTTCACGACGGTTGTTTGTCAACCAAATAAATGGTTCTCGGCTACGGATATCCACTAAAGGTAGCTTGCTTATTTATTGGTTGGTCCACATTCTGCATTAAGCTTCCAACTCAATTGTGCATATCTTCAAAAGATGTATCAAGTTTGATATAAATGATTACTTGCACATTTCTTCAATAAATCTGTTGTAAAAATTTGGAAATATTTTAGCGTAACTTGCAACCTACACCTTTGAATTCTGGCCTGTATGTGGATTAGGCCTTAGGGGCTATTGACCGCTGAACATCACACTTTGTCAGAAAAAATCCTTCGTTAAAATAATCATGAATTATGGTAATGTTTGAACATTAGAATACTGAACGATAGCATTTAAGATTAGGATGCATTTGCAATTTCCCCACTATTTTTGTTGTTGTAATATGACAGTTCCATAAATGTATATCATTTGCTTGATAGTTCCATAAATGTATATCATTTGCTTGATGGAGGTTGTTTTTGCATAACGTGTGAAGTTCACAGTGGTCATAGCACAATTCAAATCTTAAGGGTTTGTCTGCGCATGGATCCAACTTGAAGGGTGTAAGTTGCAATTTGCCCAATATTTTATATGCACTCTCTTGGATATGTCTTTGTTAACATTGTGTTTTTTTTGTATTAGTATCCTGGTTAGACAAATCATGCCAGTTTAAGTTTATAAACAGAAGGCCACAGTTAAAAGGAAGGTTCCAGAAACAACAAAATGCTCTTTTTGTTGTCTCTGAGGATCAGTCACAAAACAACGAGCTCGAAATACCTGCTCCAGTACCAGAAAACAACAATAATATTGCTCAAGACATCTCTCCTGCTAGCAACCCATCTTTTCATTTATCAGGGAGTGATGGAAAACCAGGTTTCATATCATTTTATAACCGCCCATACAGAAGAGATAGTGAGATTCTTTTATTGAATTCAGAGAGGAGTCAAAACAACATATTGTGGTTTGTGGGCCCCGCAGTCCTTGTGGCTTCTTTCATTTTTCCTTCACTCTATTTGCGTAAATTGCTTTCAATCATTTTTGAGGACTCATTGTTAACAGGTAACTTTTCTTCAGAATAATTAACTATTTTGTTTGTTCGTTTTAAGTATTTGATGCTATATTCCCTTGTCTGCTACAATGTACACAACTTACTATTTATTAGAATACACAGAATACACCCACTAGTTTTTATGAAGGAGTATTTTAGCAACATGCACCTTAGGGTGTATTTAACTTTTCTAGCAAATGCATATAGGAGCTGCTTACTTACACCCACTGACTTTTTTAGGAGTATTTTAGTAACATGTATTTAACCATTTTTTTAGTTATAACTTGCGAAAATACTCCTAAAAAGCTAGTCAGTGTACAATTGCAAATCCCTTTATTGTTTTCTGCCATTCGGATGCACTCCTTGGTAAGTTAGTATCATCTTCTTTTATCTGTATTGACTAAGCATCTAATGATGAAAACCTGTGGAGAAAAGAGAAATTGAATGTGTTTGGGACTATTGTTAGGGGATGATGCCAGGGAAAACATCTCGCATGTTCATAACTTGGATATGATGCTCATTGATTGACTTGGAACTATTTGTTTCTTCACAAAATGGATGACTTCAATCATTGGATCATTGGGCAGAAATGGAGATTGATTTATACCGACACATAATGGATGATAAATTTTCCAACTTAAATATCAATGTTCAACAAAACATTTACAAAAATTGAAATTGGATTAGTAATTTAAGATATTTGTTGAGTTTCATGGGAAGAGTTTGTAATTAGCGTAGTTATGCTAGGACATTGGTAGTTGTGACTTGTGAGATTATAATCCTCAAACACTGAAATTTTCAATTCCTTGCTCTACATAATAATTTTATGATGATTTCTTTCTTAGCTCTCAATTGTGTGTCTTCTTTGAACCCAAACTCTAAAATATCTTCTTTGTTCATCTCCAGATTTCCTCATATTATTCTTCACAGAAGCAATTTTCTATGGTGGTGTTGCTGTATTTCTTTTTCTGCTCGACCATTTACGGAGACCCATACAATTAGACACTGCAACAAAAAATACTGATACACTGCCCCCTCAACTTGGACAGAAAATCTCTTCTGTTGCTACTCTGGTACTTAGTCTTGTAATTCCCATGGTCACTATGGGTTTGGTCTGGCCATGGACTGGCCCTGCAGCCTCCGCAACTCTTGCTCCATACCTGGTTGGTATAGTTGTCCAATTTGCATTTGAGCAGTATGCAAGATATCGGAAGTCACCTTCATGGTCTGCAATTCCATTAATCTTTCAGGTAAGAACAATCCAATCCTCAGTTTGTCTTCCTGGTGATAAAAATGAGTACAATAAAGTAGATTTATCCAGTTTTACCTAACTGGTTGTCTAAATTCATATTTTGATAATCTGAGCTTATAAATTGTTATATTTTAATTCAGCTTAGTTCTCTATCTTTTCTTGGATTGAATAAACTAAAACATTTCAAATACTTCTGTGATAACTTTTTTCAAATTTCATATAACAAATTAAGTTGTTATTTACAGGTGTATAGGCTGCACCAACTAAATAGAGCAGCACAACTGGTGACAGCTTTATCGTTCACAGTTAGAGGAGCTGAGTTGACCTCACACAACATGGCTATAAACAGCTCTTTGGGTACCCTTCTAAATGTCCTACAATTCCTTGGTGTGATTTGCATTTGGTCCCTGTCAAGCTTCCTCATGAGATTTATACCTTCTGCTTCCAACCTGATGCAGTAAAGTCCAGAATTTCTTGTGAAATGTGAAGTTTGTTAACAATGTCATCTTACATATCAAAGCACCCACTTCATCTTTGGGCAGATTCTGTACATGTACTTGGGATATTTTTTGGTGTAAACTCTTAACTCTAATTGGACATTTGCTAATCTTCTGACTCGCTTAGATTATAAAGGATGTTTTCAGGAATTTGTAATTGAGGATTTTGGATACTGAAGAAGCAAATGGAGGAGTATTTATAGTTCTACTTCTGCATGTGGCATGCGTGTGTTCTGAATGATGTGCTTGTTTTTCTCAAGTATATGCTCAGAATTAAGGGAATTAAACCCCTTGTTTATGGGGTCCAAGTCCCTTACCACTTGACCCTATTTATTGTTGGTTGGATTCAAATTATACTCGGTATAAGAATTTATTTTCTTAGGCTTTCTCTTTCTGACCTTGTGAACCTTTGATGTTCGATTCACTTAAAAAAAATTCAATAAAAAATTAGTTTAATGAGTTTAATTGTGGTGGGTTGATAGTGTAAAACAGTTTTGCACACACAATCAATCAAAATATTATGAATTGCCATGTTTGATCCACATAAATTAAAATCATTAATTGATGTGGCAATTCAGAATGTTTTGATTGGTTGTATGTGCAAAAC
The DNA here is from genome assembly GCF_003473485.1 of Medicago truncatula. Classification (NCBI taxonomy): domain Eukaryota; kingdom Viridiplantae; phylum Streptophyta; class Magnoliopsida; order Fabales; family Fabaceae; genus Medicago; species Medicago truncatula. Next base: position 38,307,034 of record NC_053044.1, read on the forward strand.
TGTTTTGGACCGTCAACCCACCACTATTAAACTCATTTAACAAATATGACAATCATGTGAATATTGTTGACTAATTAAATGATGTATGTACAGAACTTGTTTAAACTAACAATGTATATGAACTAGTATTGAACCCATGTGATGCACGGTAAAATTATGAGAAATTATACTCCCTCCGTCCCAAATTGTATGACGTTTTGGCCATTTCACACGTATTAAGAAATGTAATTAATATTGTGTGGGGAAGAGAAATTATGAGTTGTTTTACAAAATTATCCTTAATAAATGGTATGGAAAAGATAAATGAAATAATTGAAAGAAGAGAGAGTAATTAATAATTAAGGATATAATAGGACAAGTAACATTAATATTTCATTGGTATTGTAAAACGACATATAATTTGGGACAATTTTTTTTTCCAAAGTGACATACAATTTGGGACGGAGGGAGTATATGAACAGATATTTCTACTATTGATAATAATATTAACTTTATTGGCATGGTATTATATTCTAAATAAATATATTACTACAGTTTATGTCATTCATGATAAATTTTTATTATGATTCTTTTGAATAAATTACTATGTAATATAAGAGTCAAATGTGTTTTTGGTCCATTAACTATTTATTTGGTATCATTTTGGTCCCTTAACTAAAAAAAAGATTGTTTGAGTACTTTATCTTTATCTCCGTTACCTGTTTTGGTCCCTTCCGTTAAAAAAATTCAAAAAAACGTTAGGGTTTGTATTATTCATCTTCTTCCTTCTCCTTTCATCCTCTTCTTCATGATCTTCATCATCAACAACACACCAACCCAGATTTTTTTTCCTTTTCATCATCTTCAACAAATCTATAAACATAATCAATTTCATAACTTAATCAATAACCAATTTTTTCATTCATGAACATCTCTTCCAATCTAAACAACACAATTTCTCAATCTCCCTAAAGCAAATCAACCAAAACCTTCGTATCTATTTCCTATTTTATTTATTTTCCAGATTCAATAACAATGGGAAAATCAACCAAAATCTTCAAAACATCCACAACAACTACAACTAGCAATTGAAAAAGTCCAGCAATAAAAACCCAGATTGAATCCAAGGTTGAAGAGCGGCACCGATTTCCAATTTTTTCTGAGGTAGATTGAGTGTTGTTGGTGTTTTTGAGATGATGAATTTGAGTTTTTAAATGTTTTATATTTTAGGTTTGAATATGAATGAAGGTGTTGAAGATGATTTGATTTTGTTTAGAGATTTGTTTTTTTCTTTTTTCTTTGTTGTTGCTGCTGCTAATTGAGATGTTGTTATTGTTTGTTCTTGTTGTTGGGGTTGTTCTTTTTTTCTTGGCTTATTTGATTCAATGGTCCTCTAATTAATTTCAAGTTTTCATTTTGGTCCCACAATTAATAAAACGTATGATTTGGTCCCTCAGATTTTCCTCCATTTGCCAAATAAATCCCAATAGTTAACTTTAACTTTAAATGTCTATGGTTGATCAACCTTAAAAATGATCTATCATAGACCTTATTAATTTTGTTAATTTTAACCGTTCGATCTATTTATCATAAAAGGGACCATTAGATCTTCACCTTCTTGATCATGATCTTCATAAAATAATAGTAAAGATATGAAATACCTAAAATATCCATAATACCAAATTAAAAATCCCAAATTCAGTTCTTCTCTTCATCTCCGGCGAGCAACTTTACAAAGTTGATGATCCTCATCATCTTCTACAACATTCATAAAGAAAAAAAAAACATAAAAAATCGAAAAACAACAATAACAACTATCAACAACACAACATTAATTCTAACACCATCAAATTCCAAAACCACCACCAACACCAACACCATCAAATTCACCACCACCACCATTGTGTAATTTAACACCAGTAGAATCATAATCCAAACAACAAGAACCCATTCTTCATTCATCTCTTTTGTGAAAAAAAAAAATTCAAATCGGATACCAAAAAAATGTTCTTAGGAACTTACCAGTTGAAACAAGAACCCATAAATCTCCAATATTAATTAATCTTTAACTTAAAAATTCATAAATTTATCAAATCAAATACAACAGCACATAATCTCATCACTACACTATAATTTTGAAATTAAGGTTAATTTTAGGATCAATTGGTGAAGAAGTTGAATTTTCACTATTGTTGTGTTTGGAAGACTTATTAAGGATCACGTTGTTCTTGTGTTGATGTTGATTATTACTGTTGATGTTGAATATTCTTGTAGTTGTTTTGGTTGATGTTGTGGTTGTTCTTCATGCTGCTTTCTGTTTGTTTGAAGTTTTCTTTATGAAGATATGAATATGATTGATGAAGATGAAGAAGATGAAAATGTAGAAGATGAAGAAAAGAAAAAAAAAATTAGGTGTTGGTGGTACACCATAAGATAAAATAGACTTGCCTAATCCAATGGTTCTTTTTTTATAAAAAAAACAAACAGTTTAAATTAAAATAAGTAATAGGATCTATGGTGGACCACTCTTAAGGTTGATCCACTATAGACATCATTTGGGGTTAAACTTAACAGCAAGGACTATTTGGCAAACAGAGAAAAAGTGAAGGACTTAAACGTACGTTTTATTAATTGTAGGATCAAAATGAAAACTTGAAATTATTTGAGGGACTAATGGATCAAATAAGCATTTTTTCTTTTTCTTTTTCTTTTTCAGGAAAGTGTTGTTGGTGTTGTTCTTATTTTCCAGAAAATGGGGGAAGAAGATGAAGAAAATAAATTAAGTTTTTCAGTCAATGCCAAAATGACATGTGGATAGTAGTTAACGTTTTTTGATTAAAACTAACGGAATGGACCAAAACATGTAACAGAGATAAAGATAAAGTACCTAAACAACCTTTTTTTTACTTAAGGAACCAAATCAATACCAAATAATAACTTAAGGGACGAAAAGAGCAATTAAGTCTATAATATAACTATTTTTTCATGGGAAATGTTAACTTGTGCCCTTAGGACACAAAGACACAAGATAAGAATCTTAAAATAGAATTAAACAATAAAAATTGTATTGAAAAGATAAATTTTTTAACTTTTAAGGTTATGAATGCACAATTTTCAAGATCAAATTTCTTTATTTAGTTTTTTATCTTGTGCCCTTAGGGCACAAGTTAAAAAGACCCTTTTTTCATTGTTCGATCAATTTAAGGATAAACTGCATTCACATCCCCTTAGGTTTCTTTAAATAACAAACATACCCCCTAGTTTTAAAAAAACACTTACATCCCCTCTAAACTAACTTTATTGGCCTAAAATGTTGATGATTTCTTTCTTAATAACTTTGATTTATTCCATTACAACAAAACTTCAATACAATACAATGTAATCTTTATCTACCGACTACCGTATAATTTACATCTTCATCGCTAATATCCCTACATCCCACCGCTAGAGGATGCGTGTCACCGTGGTCAACTTCGAATCGAGTTCACCGTCGTCCTTTTTGATGGGTCGAATCCCTCTGAATTGAAATCGATGACAGGGAGTAGTAGTAATACCGATGATGTTAATGATGCTGATGAATGAAGTAATTTTATTGATTCAGTTGAACTTGAAATTGAAAATGGAGAGAAATTACGGTAAGTGATGAATAGTTTGAGTTTCATTGGCGAAAGAATTTGGTGTAATGGTGTATTTGAGGGCGGTGAATCAATTTCCAACACACATAAAAAAAATGATGGGTTAATCTCCAACACACAAATAAGGGAGGTCAATGTTTATTTTTAATTTAATGTGTTCCAATAAAAACAATATATGCAATATAATCCGCACAAGTTATGTTGAATAACTTTTATTTTTTGTTTAAAAAAAAAACTTTTATTTTTGGAATTTATTTTTTTTTGAAGGAATTTTTGGAATTTATTGAGAAATGCAAATGAACTTTTTATTTTATTTTTACAAAAAAAATTGGGGGCATATATCTGACCCCTCGATCCTACAACCATGTAATCAACAATAAATGATAACAAAAATGGTAAAATAGATCGGACAAAAAATCAACATTATTGAAACCAAATGTGTATGGATAATACACCAAAAACGTAAATTAGCGAACCCAACATAGAGAACGAAACTAGATGACAAATTAAAGACTTTTATTTTTTCGATCCCATGGCCTTCTCCCGCGTCTCGTAAAATTTCCAAAAATGCTCTTGTGCATTCTAGATTTTAAAATCCGCATTCATGTTTACTATTTTGGATTTTGAGTTTTGCTTTTAAAAACAACAAAAAATTAAGTAAAAAATGTTAAAAAATCTGTCTAATAAAATCATAAAAATAGCACCAAAAAATTCTAAAGATCAAATAACTAATGCAAATTTTTTCGGATTTTTCCGAGAATATGAAAAATGAAAAATGGGTCTAAACGATGGAATTTTGGATTTTGAGGGGCGGACTCCCGTAAGAAGTCCCTTCTATGAGAGTCATGGTCCTTGAATTTTTTCTGATTTTCTGGGGAAGTTTCAGAGCGATCCGATCAAGTAGCCTGAAAACCCGCTTTTTAACTAAGAACAGGTAACAATGACCCAAAACAGAAGGATGAAATTTAGGAAGATTAATATTGTCCATAAAATGACTATCTATGTTACAAACATGTTTAGAATTTGTGCTGATACAGTTCAGATTATATAATCCGAACTATTTTACCTTGAAAAATGGTGTTTAGGGGGTTTCCGGATTATGTAATCCGAAAACATCATGTAACGCGCTCTATTTTTTGAAGTTTCCGGATTACAAAATTCGGAAACATCAGGTAACGCGCCCTATTTTTTGAAGTTTCCGGATTACAAAATCCGGAAAATTCCGTTACTCATTTTTTCACCCTTTAACAAAAGAAAACACCATTCCGGATTATATAATCTGGAATACTACGAGGGTAATTTTGAAAAAAAATTGAGCGCGCGAGGAATTACATAGGGTGGAAAAAGTAATGCTCCAAATTAAATTGATAAAATTAAGGGGAAATTAAACATATATCCCCTTTATTATATAAGTATTGATTAAACAAAGAAATGTAAATAATTTTTATCATTGACAATAATTTACGTATTACCATACTACAAATATTAGTAGAATTAACATTTTTTGACAAAATGTAAGATGCAGAGTAAAATATCATATGCTAATATATGAAGGACACAGTCTCCGTGAGCATAACTTAATTGACATAGACAATGCATTGTTATATGTAAGAGTTGTGATTGGAATTCCGAACAACTCAATTATTCACCTTAAAAAGTGAATTAGAGTCACTAGACTACTCGACCAACACACACACACACACACACACACACACGTAAAGTATTTTTGTTCAAGTGTGCCGATCCTTTTTTGGTGGAGTTTAATCATGACCGTGTATTTTGATCCAACAGATGATATTAGCTCCTCTCATCTCTCATTTAAGTTACTCCTCTCACTTGATATGCTCTCATATATATATATATATATATATATATTAACATATGTGAAGTGGTTGACTTGAACATGTATTTTAAAACAGATGGAGTATTATTTTGATTAAAGTCAAACAATTATTATTTTGATTCCTAAAAATGGGAGCCCCTAATATGGACCCCTAAATTAAAGGACCATGGATGAACCTCAACAAATGACCTGCTGTAGTCTGTCACCGTTCTTTAGGATATAAAAGCTACATACAAAAAAAATCTTTTCATCTTCTTTAAACACTCAAAACCCTCTTTCTCTGTCATGCCAGCTAATCTCTGTCATACATGAGGATTGAAGGCCCTCTTTCTCTCCTCCAAAAATGTTCAAACTTTTCACTTTCTAATGCTTGTCCCTAATTTCCCTGATTGATCATAATATGAACCAATTCTTGTGGCCCATTAACGTAGCAACTCTGTTGGATATTCGGATCGTGATAAGTTTTAGGAACAAAAGGTTCCTTTTTTGGATTCAACAACAACGTTGAACAATAGTTCTAACTTTTGGCTAAGTTTTCATCGATGATTTGACACTTTTTCTGAACAAAATAGCTCTAATAAAAATCAACTAAATATTATAGAAAGAGTAAAGATAAGATTGTCTCGATCTGTTCAAGTTCAACTCTAATGGTTTTTTAAGTTCAACTAGCTAGATTTTAAGTAATTGTTTTTCTAATGGTTATCATTCTCGTGACATATTTTATGAAAGATCAGCAAATCACCTCCTACATTCCGATTCATGAAGATTATTCGTTAAGATTTACAGTTTACTTTAATGAAAAAAATCAAATATTTTGAAATTTCCTATCAATAAGATTTCGATAGATGAAATGAGTTTTACTTTTTAAATTGAGGAAGACAAAATAAGTGTTTTTTTTTCCTAAAAGATATGACCGGCTAGAGCAGGTCATTTGTTGAGGTTCACTCATGATCCTTTAATTTTGGGGTCCATATTAGGAGCTCCCCCTAAAATTAATCTACCAAGGATGTCTGATTTTCGTCGGATTTCTTTACTAGGTGGATATACAAAAGTTTTCACTTTTCACTAAAGTTTTGTAAGGCGCTGTCTTGCGTAGGCAACCTTCTTAGATCTCTCACGGCAGGAGAGGTTTGCCAAAAAAAAATTGTTTGAAAAAAGGCTTGCATAATAAATAGATGCCATTAGATATATCTATATTTAATTAAACGGTAGTTATTGAAAGCAGAGTGACATACATACCGGAAATTTCTACCATCATTATAAAGATGTTAATTTTGTAATTGAACCAGAGTATATTTAAACGTAGGAAATAGGTTAATAGGAGGGAAAACAAATGAATCAGTCCTAAAATGATAGAAATTTTTTTGCTGGCTAGAATAATATTTTTAATTAAACGAAAATAGGAGTTAAAAAAATCTGGTTAGAATATTAACACCAAATTAGCGAAGTGTATTTTTGTATATTTTCTTCCTATCATACCCTCGTTTTAATCCACCGATATATTCTTATTTTTTTCGCACACTATCTTTTTCCAATAAATTCAATATGTTATTTTTCTCTCTTAATTTGTTAGTTACTATCTTTTACTCGAACAAATTTATTTATTTTCTACACACTTTCTCCCTCTTATAACAAGCAATTGTCAATTTTTTAAATATTGCACATCTCTTTAATTATTTCAAGTCAATATAAAAATTATTCCAACTTCACATTAATCAAAAGCTAAAAAAAATTAACGTTCCTCCAACTCCTTTAATCAAAATTAACTTTTCTTTTGATTCACACCGTGTCACTTATGTTCCACTCTTTCTTCCTTTTGAACATTAATGGAATCTTTTTTTTCTCTATCAAATTTGTTCTAAAATTTTGCACTTGAATTTTTTAACAATTACTACCCATCTTATTCATAGAATTATAACTATTCATGGAACTATTAACATAAGCAACAAAATTTTGTTTAAATTTAATTTAAGATAACAAGAAAAGTAACATTAAATTTATTAGAAAAAGAAAGTGTGCGAAATAAAATAGGAATATATTGGTGAACGAGGGTATGATAGAAAGAAAATGTGCAAAAATACACTTCACTAATTTGGTGTGAATATTCTAAAACGACACTTAAAAAGGAACAGACGAAGTTTTATAAACACATAATTTTTGTCATCCTTAATTATATGTCTAACTCAGACAACGACTGGTAAATACACTAATTGATACTTGAAAAACTAACTAGATTTTTTTAACTCCTATTTTCGTTTAATTAAAAATATTATTCTACCTAGCTAAAAAAATTCTATCATTTTAAACTAATTCATTTGTTAACTCCAAAGATTTGGTCTAGTGGTAAAAAGATAGATCTTGAATCCGAGAGAACCTGAGTTCGAGTCCCGTTAGTGCCTTTGAAGGGAGGTAAATGTAATTATCTTTGTAAGTGCTCTTTGATCCCGAAGGTCTTCCCGGCCTTGGACTGGGGCACCATCCCCTCACCCTAAAAATTTGTAACCAAAAAAGAAACTAATTCATTTGTTTTCCCTCCTATTAATACATTTAAATATATTCTGGTTCAATTACAAAATTAACCATTTTACAATGGTGCTAGAAATTTTCAATATGTATGTCACTCTACTTTCAATCACTACCGTTTAATTAAATATAGATATTTCTAATAGCATCTATTTATTATGCAAGCCTTTTTTTCAAAAAATAAAATAAAATTGCAAGCTTTGTACCAAAAAAAAAATTGCAAGCAACTCCTACCGAAATCCTCATTGCGGCCGAATGTTTAAATGTTGTGTTGAATGCTTCTGTTATAGTGTTGGCTTGGTGCGGATTTTGATTACCGCATTTCCCACATACAATTTGATTATGCTCTTAGAAACTATTTAATATAGGTGTGTGTTCACATGGGAAGGTGGATTCCTTTCCCATCATGGGAATGGTGAATTTGGACCATAGATATATTAATAAATAAATTGAATGGCTAAGATTGATCACCTATAACCCTTTTATAACTTTTTTATTTTCATCCTTTAACAAAAATTTGGACCCCACAATCGGACCCCACCTACAGGGAAAATGTTATTTTAAATAGGAAAATTATATGGTACACCCACTATATTTGAGTGTACCGGTACACTCACTCTTTAAATTCATAGTTAAATGGGTTGCTTTTTGAAGAATTTTTTTTTTTTTTATCATTTATAATTATAATAACTAAATTTTATTCATCAAAAGTGTCAACGAAATAATTTTTTATTTTTTTAAATTTTTAAACATTCATTATTTTTTACGATAATATGTAAAAAAAGTTACTATGATTCCTATAAACAATTAAATAATGTTTTTTATTATGAAATGTTGTTCTATAAAATATAAATATTGACAAATAGCTATTTACTACATAAAAAATTATTGTTTATTTATAAAATTAAGAAGCAGAAGTACCGGTACACCTCATTTTGTGAGTGTAATCCCCTTGTAAAATGAAAATTCTTTGGTTTACACCCCTGATGTCATTTGACTGGATTAATGAGCTGATGTGGCACGCTGACTGTATAGTAATTGGTGAAATGGCACTGACACGTCATAATTTTTAATTTTTAAAATTATGTTAAAAAGATGAAATACCTAAAATACCCTTAATGATAAATTAAAAAAAAAAAGTTCTCATTTCTTTTTCTCTCTTCTTCTCCAGCGTAATCCCCTTCTCTCTTCTTCCTTCTCTTATCTCCCACCTTCTCTGTTTATCTTCTTCCTTCTATTATCTTCATCATTCTCTTCTCTATTCTCTTCTTCCTTCTATTCTATCCCACTTTCTCTCTTTTTGTTATTCCTTTTCTTCTTCCTTCTCTTCTCTTTTCTCTTCTCTCTATTTCTTTTCTTCCAGATCATACCCTCCACCCCTCCAATCAAGAAACAGCAACACAGTCAAGAAATTGAAAAAGAGAATTTTCGAATTTTGAAAGAGAGAATTTTTGAATCCCGATTTTTGATTCTTCATACATGGAATTGATTTTTAACCACTTGGGTTTGATTTTTGATTGGAAGAGGAAGCAATCTAGGTTGATTTTTAATTTGATGATTTGTTTTTAAAGAAGTTGTTGTTGTTGTTGTTTTACGTTGAAGTTGTTGTTGTTTCCGATTCAAATTTCATTTGATTTTATTTTTCTGGTTTGGAATTGGGTTAAAGAAGAATTTTGTGTTGTTGTTGTGTTGTAATTGATGTGTTGTTGTTGTGTTGTTGATGCTTGATCCAAAAATTGAAAATTGATGAGAAGGGGATGGATTGGAACAACCAGAAAAGAAGAGAAGAAGAGATTGTTGTGTTGTTGTTGTGTTGATGTTGTGTTGCTGGAAAAAAGATGAGATTGAAAAAAGAGGGTGAGGAAGAAGATGAAGATGAAAAAGAAATAAAAAAACAAACAATTAAGTTTTTAATAAGTCATTAATCATTTTTTTGTCTCAAGTGCAATTCCAAACAAAACCAATGACAACCTGTTTAACTTGCTATTGCAGGTAAAAAACCACATTTCCCATAGTGGAAAGGGATTGCCCCTTCCCATGTGAAATGCTACCTTTAATATATAGAGGTTTTTAGTGCTAAATTATAAAGTTGGATTTCAAATTGGGGATATTCTTCGTCGGCTTTTGTATTGGAATCAATTGACAAAATCGTCGTAAAGATATGAGTGGGAGAGGAAATTTAGTTTAAAGTAGTATATTCTAATAAGAGCGGTGGTCTAGAAGTTCTAAGAGTAAGGGATTTTACTCAAATCATAACAATAAAATATTTGTAACTGCCTCAATGATCCAATCAAGTATAAATTTGTCTGTAGTAATCCAACTTAAATTTTTAATTAAATAGTAATATTTTATTCAAGTTTTGATTATTTATAATTGCAGGATGCAAAATTACAATTCATTAAATAGTGTAAAAAAATTGTAGGAGTTCCCGAACCCCAAGAACTATAAAAGAGTTCTAAGGAACTAAAAACTCCTAATAATTTATATAAGCATTGCTAGAGGGATCCACTTGACACATATGTATTGAGTCTGGGATTAATCAAGTAAGCATGCTAAAGGGTTTAATGCAAATTGATTTTGTTTTTAATTATTGGTAATTGTATTATATACTCCCTCCGTCCCTGAATAAGTGACCTAGTTGACTCTGACACACGTACCAATGCATATGTTTTATCTTTGATATCTTCAATTCTCTCTTACATGATTATCTTTGTAAATTAGTATAAAAGTATGGTGAAAGTATGTCAAGTCAATAATATATATTGTCAACTAGGTCATTTATTAAGGGACGGAGGGAGTACAGTGTAAATTGAATTTTTGCCACGTACATATCTAAACATAGGTTGTCCTTAGAAAATCTTATCCATTCTAATCTACAATGAAAACAGAAACGTCAGATCTGAGAGAATATCATATCCAGTTTTATGGGCAAATAACTAAATTATAGCAGAATCAGATAATTGGGGCCATAAATCTAGCAAATCTCAAACTAAATTACAGGAAAAATCGAGTGGGGTCTCTAGATTGGACCCTATGTTTTAGGTAAAGTGGAAAAACAAACGAAATTAACCAATTATAGAAAATAAAAAGTGATCCGTAAAGATTATAGAATATGCTTTTCTGGGTCATTTTCAACAAAAAAAGTCAAAAGTCAAATCTAAGCCTTTTTACTTAGCAAAGTAAAAAGGTACCCACGTTAGCACTTTGTGCATTATCTTTCATATAGTTGAAAACTAGTCAAAGAGAATACGATCTAAACAAAGATAAGAACAAAAAATGTATGCTTTCAATCTGAATGAGGTTAATGGAATCATGGAAAAACCAATCACATAAACCTCGTAATTAGTATTGAAGCAGCTTAAAACACACAAGGTGCTTAAAAACTTGGATTCAATTTGTGCAAAAGATGGCCGTCATACCCACTATGTATGTCGCATGCGGATGGAATTTTGCAACTATAGTTCAAGTTTAAAAAAATAAACAAATGTAAAGCTCATACATTAGAAAAAAGCATTCAAAGACTTAAACAAGTAAACAAAAGAAAAGACATAAAAACATAAAACAAGGAAGAAGAAAGTGTAACAGATCTAAAATCTAAAAGACTAAGACATAAAGATGTGTTTGTGTTTGATGATAAGAGAAAATGGAGGGTGGGTTTTTATAGAGAGTAAACTAGGGCTACGTATTGCTGCCGCGGCACCGTTTGCATTGCAACTTGGTAATAGTTGGTTAGTTGGGTAGGGTTGTTGGCAACGGGTCGGGTAAGATTGGCCAAAATAATAATTTATGCTCACATTTGACATCATTATTATTTATAGTGTAAAATAATTTTATACATATCTACCAATAACAATAAAAAAAAGTACATATAATGATATATACAAAAAAATAAAATATATGTACATTCAAATGGTATATTCAGTGATTTGATTGAATGCGTATATGATATGATATACTTATATGATCTTAGCGTAAAATTAGATGCATGCCCTTTTTGTTGTTTCAATTTTTTTTATTTTTTTTAATGAAAGTTGCTTCTAGTTATATTATGGATTAAACAAATTTTCATGCTTAAAAAATAATAAAATTTTGTTTTTGCCCCATAAAAAAGAATGACATGTTTTTGTTCCTAAAAAAAAATTTCATGTACACTATTTTTTTTAAGACATAAAAATGTAATAAATTAACATCGGTAGTGAACCACCTAAGTACAAGATGTAATAAAGTGTTAACCCTAGAAACAGTCAGTCATACAATGATCATACAATGAGGAGACAAAAGCAAAGGTCAATCGATACTCAAACATAATAAAGGGTTCGACCACCATCTTTGAGAATCGTACATAAAAGTGGCCTTATTAGCTTTAAGCCACCAAAAGGAGTGAAATTTAACTTTTTCTACTAGTTGTTCAATGTTGGTTTGGATATTATTATGAAGTCTGTTGTTACATTCATTCCAAACCAACAAGGCACAAAGTAACTATATAAGTTGAAGAAAGGATTGACGAGCCTTCGAGTGACCTGTAGAGTGAGTAAACTGAATGAAATGGTCATCAATATTAAAGGGGTTAACACCTGACATTCCGATCCAAGACCTGATATGATGCCACAATGTACTGAAAGTGGCACAATGAATAAACAAGTGAGGCGCAGACTCTTCCTTGCCGCACCCTGTAACACACATAACTACTTCGGCATTGATTACTCCACGTCTTAGAAGATTATTCTTAATCGACAACCTGTCCCGCAACAACCGCCAAGCAAAGATGGAGACCTTCAGCAGCACCTGCTTATGCCAGATAAGATCTCCCATAGTACCATATGGAGGATCAGCCTGAGTTTTCAGTTGTTGATAGACACCTCTCACAGTGTAACCACCATCAAAATCAGAGTCCCATTGCCACCTGTCAGAAAGATCAGACTGCAAAACAACACCATTAAGTAATTTCCTACACTCCTCTAGCATCTCCTCCTCCCACAGCCTCAACCTTCTCCTCCAACCCCACACCTCTCTGTCAACCTCCCCACCAAGAGCAACCAAGTCAGCCACCGTACTTAGTTTATTAGACACTAGATCAAATAACCGACGAAACCTAGTACAAAAAGGGACATCACCAAGCCACCTGTCATACCAAAAGAAAGTACTAGTGTCATCCCCTACTTTTTTGACACCCTCTCTACATCGCCTACCCCATCCCTAATCTTCGCTACTTCACACCACCAAGATGAAACACTCCGGGCCCCAACCTCCCATCTTTCTCACCATATCGCGCTGCCAGTACCCTATACCATAACCCAACTATATCCACCAACATCCGCCAACACCATTTACCTAACAAAGCACTATTAAATTCATGCAACTTCCTCACCCCCAACCCTCCATACTCCTTACGTAAACAAACAGAGCTCCAAGCAATCCAGGAAATTTTCCTGTTATCCTCACTCCCTCCCAAAAAAAATTATTAAAAATAGATTCAATGGCAGAGATTATACCTGACGGAGCCAGGAAGAAGGAAAGAGCATAGACAGGTAACACGGTCAGGACAGACTTAAGAAGGACCAACCGACCCCCCATAAGAGAGAAAACGACTTTGCCACCCCGACAATCTAGATTTAATGGTATTCATCACTGGTTCCCAGAATGCTAACCTCCACGGGTCACCACCAATCGATAAGCCCAGATACACGAACGGAACCTTGCCAACCTTACAATTTAAGATAGAGGCTGCCTCATACAACCACGAATCCGCAACATTAATACCAACTAGCAAACTTTTGTTGAAGTTTACTTTCAAACCAGACATCTCTGCGAACAAAGTCAAAACCGCACGCAAGGCACACACATTGGCCCAATTCTTTGCACCAATTAATAAAGTATCATATGCAAATTGGAGGCGGGAGACCGCTACCGAATTTGAGTTTCCAACCGTGTACCCATTGAAAATATTATTTCCCACCGCCGAAGTCATCATAGCATTCAGACCCTCAACGACTATCAAAAACTGAAAAGGTGAAAGGGGATCCCCTTGACACAGTCCCCTTTGCAAAGGGAACTCATCTGTAGGGTTGCTGTTAACAAGAATTGAGGCAGTTGCAGTCGTTACACATTCCTTTATCCATTTCCTCCATAAAACCGGAAACGCCATTTTTTTCATAACTGCGTCTAGGTACCCCCAATCCGCCGAATCAAATGCTTTTTCAAAATCAACTTTAAACAACATCAATTCTTTTTTATTCTTGCGAGCCTCATCTACCACTTCATTAGCAATCAGAATCCCATTTAGAATCTATCTGTTTTTCACGAAAGCTGTATGAGAATCTGATATAATCTTTCCCAACACCAATTTCAGCCTATTAGCTAAAATCTTAGACAAAATTTTGTAAAGAGAGCCAACCAGAGAAATAGGCCTGAAGTCAATGTGTATTTATTCCTCAAAAAAAAAAAAATCAATGTGTATATTTGCATATATATTTAGAACATTGTAAAAAGTTTCTCTGAAAAAAATGAAGTTCAAAATTTAATTTTTAGGTTGAGATTTTCGGTATTTTTATCATGTTAAGATGTTCTAAATTTTTCTAAAAAAAATTACAATGTTCTAAATATGTCTAAAAAAAAATTCAAAAATTTAAAATTTTAAGAATAATTAAACAGTTTTGAAATGGGTTAATACCTCAAAGAGACAATGTAATTTAAGTGAGCCTCAAAGAGACAATGTAATTTGAGTGAGATCTGAAAGTAACCTTATAAAAAAAACACAAATTTCACCTTGTAATTTTGAATTCTTCATATTTTATTCCTTCGTTAAAATAATAATTTAGGCAAAGCTTGAAAATAGTCCCCATTTAAAAGACTAAAATATGAATAATCCAAAAGAAGAATGAGTTGTTTAAGTAAAATCTGAAAATAAAGCTAGAAAAATCAAATTGATCATGAGTTGAGTCATATAGTTATAAGACAATAAAGCAAGATACACAAAATAACAAATGATTAAAAGAGTAAAAAACACACACAAAAAATTTAAAAGTAAATGAGAAATAAAAAATCAAAATCTTAATTCGGACGATCAAACTAATTTCATACGACTAATAGTCAATAAATCAAGATCTACAACTTTTAACCTCAACCATCTACGATGAAAACAGATTTGATAGTCTTCGCCCATATCAACTATCTATCATAAGTTATATAATTTCATCCAAAACTTCAATCTTAATTTTTGTTCAAGAAAAGCAGACAAAGGGATACACCAACAATCGTGGCGTTTGGATGTTATTTTGGGGTGGGTCAAATAGTTATATATATATATATATATATATATATATATAGGGCATATCAAGTGAGAGGAGTAACTTAAATGAGATATGAGAGGAGCTAATATCATATGTTGGATCAAAATAAACGGTCATGATCAAATTCCACTAAACAAGGATTGGCACACTTGAATAAAAATAAACGGTCATGATCAAATATCCTCTGCTCAAGAAACGTGTCGCTTCCTCTTCTATATTTTTCCTGGTTTTCCATACGTTTTCCTCTTCAATTTTTTAAATCTGCAATTAGACTTGAGAGTTATGCACACCATGATTCAACTTCCTATGTATTATTAAGTTCTATGTATCAACTTCTCACCCACCCAATTTCTTTGTCGTACTGGAATTCTTCAATTTCATCTTTTTTGAAATTACTTCTTCAAACTGTACATGATGCACATCAACTTCCTGTGTATTTTTAAGTTCTAATTGGATATTTGAACTTTATCATGATTACTTAGACAGAAAAATTAAATTCTAATTGGTTCTTCAAACATTTTTATAATTACTCTGGTAGAAAAAATTCAATTTTTATATTTTGAAAAACACATGTAGATGTAGTGGCTGAGCTGAGATCGTTGGTAGTGAAGGTTATAATGATTTAGATTTAAGGTGGATGACAGATTTGGATTTTGTAATTGGAAGAAGAGAAGAGAGATCCAAAGAAGACAATCAAAAGAGATTAGGTGTGTCAATCCTTGTTTAGTGGAATTTGATCATGACCGTTTATTTTGATCCAACAGATAATATTAGCTCCTCTCATCTCTCATTTAAGTTACTCCTCTCACTTGATATGCCCTATAGATATATATGTTGAAATGTTTAAAGTGTTGTATTAGGAGCAGAAAGAAAGAAGCTTTTACCGGTTATAGAATGTGTGTATCGTATGTTGCATAAAACACGAACGTATTCGTCACACGTAGTGTTTCTTAAGGATATTGTTTAAGGAATCTTAGAAAGAAAATGTTATATTGAAAATACAAATCAAATACTTATCAATGTCCTACGTACACATTTTTTCTTTGCAAAAATTAGCTATTTTTCTGATATTGATCTCAATATATAATAATTATTGTTTACTTGAGAACTTGGTCATAACCTACACTTAAATGTAACATAAAGACGAGGTCGTAATACGTCTGATTTATAACAAATAAAAAACTTTACTTACATGTAACGAAATAATTGTAACGTTTTAAATATGATGAAAAGCTAGATAATATTTTCAAGTTAACTCAACCACATTAACCTTCTGGGACGTTGTCTAATCCTCTTAGTACCATACAATTTTAAATTGATTCTGATTCAACAATAAAATTTTAGACAACTGAAAGCAATCCTTTTGTACAATTTGTTTAATGAATTTGCATAAGTTTGAATATCGCGATACACAGACAAGCACACCAAAAAAGCCAAAGAGACCAAAACAAAACTTAATTGCTCATAGGCCTTGATATTCCATAGTTTTACATGTACAGAAGGTGGTTAGTCTGAGCTATGCTAACATTTACTTGCACAAGATGCCTAAAAAACTTGGGGCAAAAACACTACCGGGTATACAAAGAGGGCAGGATCTCAGACCCTGTGATCCTTTAACGTGCCCATAAAACTGGTTAGCCCCGGACTACAAAAGATTGAGCTATAGATACAACATTACTTCTACAAATGAAAAAATTGATGAGAAAGAGATACATCTACACTACTACTCCTCTTTCACGTCTAGTGAATGCAGTTCAGCTAAAAGACGATCATATTCATGCCGGGCTTCCTCTATTTTACTTCTAAGCTGTGTCACCTGCACAATCATAACCACTTCTCTTAGATCAGAGATACAAAACTTCAACCGTACAATTTATCGATGAAGGTTTGTGTATCTTCTTTTCTATGTCGTTACTTTAGGGGTGGATAATTTGGAATAATTCATTTTAATGCAGAATCCGAAGAATTCCAGTACTCAATAAATCTTCGAATACAACTCAACCAACAGTACACTGTACAAAAGCTGTTCTCTATGAATTAGGCAACAGGAAAATCAAAGTAATTAACCAAACATTACCTTTAAATTAAGTTCTTCCTCTCTCTTTTCAAATTCCAAACAACTGCAGGGAAAATAATACAAATAAGATATATAGCAACCATTTCTAATTCTAAATAGGAGAAATAAACTGAGTCGGGTAAGTCCTCTGAAATCAAAAAAAGAAAATGAAACCAATCCAACTAGTAAAACAATAGTATTCTCTACAATCAAGAATTATCAGACTGGCATTAATTAGAAATATACTCACTTCGCATGTAGTTTATTATTTTCTTGCATCAATGTTATAGTCTCTGGGTTAACGACCTGGTCTGCAGGAGTTGTGGTGATCTACATAAAATGCAAGGGTTAAGTGGCATTAAATATCTTACAGTGAACTAGATTGCAAGAATCAAAAGTACAGGGAAATCAAGTAATTTAAAATGGGCAGTTTATCTCTAGAGTACTGAGGAAAACATAATATACACCAAACAGACAGTAA
Source organism: Medicago truncatula (assembly GCF_003473485.1). Taxonomy (NCBI): domain Eukaryota; kingdom Viridiplantae; phylum Streptophyta; class Magnoliopsida; order Fabales; family Fabaceae; genus Medicago; species Medicago truncatula. Next base: position 38,324,840 of record NC_053044.1, read on the forward strand.
ATTGGAAAAGATATAGGTATCAATAGTACAACTTGGTACTATAAAGCTCCGACTATGGTGGGGCCCAAAATAGGACAGAGACACTGTGGGTCTATGTCTCTATGATAAATAGTCTTTCGTTGCACTTTCAATCCTGTTCGCCTGCCTTCTACAAATGTTTATCAATAGCGATAACAGAATTGAACAGAAACTAAATGTCATGCTGAGTTGTCACATAAATTTGCTCTATCTCATTGTTATACCAATGAAGAACTAAGGATCCATTTGGCTTGAGAAAACACTATTTGCTTATATTTTTAATCGGCAAAATTGCTCATGCAGTCTTTTAATCTGTTGCACGGACACTTCTGATTGAAGGCGTGTCCCGGTGTCCGACATGTATCAAGTCCGACACCGATACTCGTGATTAATTGAATTATGTCATTTCTCAATTTATCTGTGTTGACATGTTCGTGTCCAGTGTCTGTGTCCGTGCTTCATTTAACTTATTTAATTCTACCGGATTAATCTTTTTAAGTTCTTATTTTTACAACTCTTAGTTTTGGTTTAACTCTACTTGAAAAAAGCTGCATGGCAATTACAGTGGTGACGTGTCTGTAACTAACAGTGTTATGTGGCAAGTCCAAGTAGACTTTCTACATTTTTAAATTAATTATTTATTAATAATTAAAAACCCCAAATTAATTAGGGTCCTTTAAAGTTTAAACCCATTCAAATTTGAGGCCTCTTCAATCATCTTCAGCATTCCCGCCACATGTAATTCAATACCACCCTGAACCTGAATTTTCTAATGGCCGCCTTTTCATGATTTTTTTGCTGGCCTGAATTCATTGATCGTTTTAGCTTAATTGTACAAATCTATGAATTTTCCTAAACTATATGAATTTTTATTTGAGCTTAATTGTACTTGCCACATAACCACCGTAATGGCCGGATGGGCTTTTATAATGGAGTTAAACAAAATCTCAAAAGGACAACACTGTGCATGTTATGATACATTGCCACATAACCACCATTAGAGAATAGAGACACATCGGCACCATAATAGCCAGATGGGCTTTATAAATGAAGTTAAACAAAATCTCAAAAAGAGGACAACGCCGTGCATGTTATGACCACAGAAAAGGACCACAGAAACAATTTCGCCATATTTAATTACAAAATGGTCACATTGTTTCTTGTTTTCAAAGATTTGAATGGAAAACAAGTGATACACCAACAAAAAAAAATTAGTCATGGTTTAATGTACAAATCTTTGAAAACATGAAACAAGTGAAAAACAATATGGTCGTTCTGTAATTAAAATTGAAAAGTAAATGACAATAGCAAATATTATTTAAACCATACAGACTATAAAATGTTTAAGAACACATTTATATGAAAAATTTGCTTAAAATAATATGTACGGATAAAAATAAAAATTCAAAATAATGACCAAGAAACCAATACATACCTGTTTCTTCTGACTGAAACCAGTACCAGTTACACATTCTTCACTTGCATGCTTTTTTCTATTCTGAAGGTCTATCAATTCATCTGTCTTCCTCTTATTATGATATTCTGAACAACAAAGAAGAAACATTAGTTTGATGAAATTGGATATGCTGGTGATGTCACAGAAGCAGTTAACTTGCTCGGATCTGCTTTGAGGGTTCATATTGTTTTGTTCAGAATTCCAATATGCTATATTTCTATTGAAAACAGGAGGAACTTTTATTTTGTAAGAACAGTTATTCCATACCAAGTGATTTCTGCAATGGTGGATGTGATTGGGCAACTGGAGTTTGAGGCTTAGCTGCCGGACGATACCCAATAAGTCTACAATGAGTATCCCTGCAAAAGTTTAACTTGAACATGTCAGATATTAATGCCTAAAGATAATAAAATTATTTACTGGTAAAATTGCTTTATAAGTCCTTATAGTTTTATTAAATTTTTTACCAAGTCCTTACATTAATGAGCACGATAGGATACCATTGTCTTAAGGAACTATGGATTACTTCTTATCTTTCTTATCCTGGACACCAAAACAACCCTGAAGGTTTTATGCAGAATTCTTATATTTTAAATTTTAAAAAGCCCTATTAATGTTGATAATTTCTTAACGTAGCTGAGTTATCCCTTATACTTCATTCAAAATTTCATATAAGTTCATATAAAGTCTAATAATGATGGTTGGAGATTGGGGGCCCAATTAAAAATTATCAAAAGCATGAGGACACTATTAAAACTTTAAAACGAATTGAAAAATCAATAATTTAGAAGAACTTGTGTGAAAGTTAGAGCTTATTTTTCAAAAAAATACATGTGTATTGCTATTTAACAACTAATCCAAATCAAACACTAGCATGTTTCAAAAGTAGAGAATATGTGAGAGTCGGACAGGATATGGGAGCGGGACAAGCATAAATGAAGAATGCAAGTAAAAACAATTCACCAGTATTCCGATGTCATCGACTTCAATCGGGCTTCTAGCTTTTGAAACAGTGAAGTTTTCTCGAAATCTTGTTTATCATGAGTTGGCTCAACAAAATCCGCTTGCATGATACCTATCGCAAGATTAACATGGTTAGGATCTGTAATTTACAGATTCAGTATATCTACAAGAGTTGTTATTTTGCCACAAAATGGGAGAACAAAATTCGACAACAATTTGGATGGTTAGTGCAGTTCAAATAATGGTTAACTACATTCGCAACTAATAAACCAACCACAAAACACAATCTTGAATGTCGTTAACATTAACCAAAATTTGCAGGCGTATATTTGAAAACCTGAAAATCATGTATATTTAAATATAATTTACACAGTTATAATGGATATCATGCATACTTGAACACCTGAAATCATGGTTAATGATTACATTCAAAATCATGGTTAATTACGTTCATTGCATGGCCAATGAATTGTTACACCTTGCTATATTCATTAACCATCCACTGAACGTAATTAACCACGTTTAAATTGTGTTAACCATCTAAATTGCTCTCGATTTTTGTTGTCAAATTTGTGTCAAAATATCATTTTTGTATCTATAAACATCAACCAGAACTTGTCATTGAACAGTAACGAGTTACTCACCAACGACTCCTCTGCCTCTACTGTCTTGATATCTTACAACGTGCCAAAATGGCTGACATATTGAAAAGGAAAAGGCAGCAATAGCATTAGCGAGAGTGGACGGAAAAAGGACACAATACATATGTTTACAGAGAGAAAGAAACTCAAGTAAATTGATAGTGCTAAATTTGAATTTTACATGCCAAGTAATTAATACACTGTATGAGCATTCAGAATTCGAAGCAACTTATAAATTATAATGTTTGTTTTAAAACTTCAACAAGAATATTGAAAAAGTTAATGGAAATAAATTCCATCACTTCTTGGGTGCCTTCGGCTTTAAAAAGATGATTTTTATGGTGAAAGGTCTCTTCTTTGATCTATTATCAAACAAAATTGGGTTCAAGGCATTTCTTTTGTGCTCAATATATGGCTTTCTTTACAGGCATCTTCTTAATAAATATGCAGAGATAGAAAAGTAATTTTGTTTGAATTACTTTTATGTCTTCCTGCTCATCAGGAGTTTGTGTTTCTGTTTCTTTATAACACTTATCTTCCAAAAATATTTGATGTATCAAATCAAAAATAAATACAACATATTAGTTTTAATTGCATGCTTTGTTACCAAACAATATATTCTAACCACTGCCAGTCAACCATGCAAACCTTCCTATTATAGCCTTCCAACTAAAACAATCATCTGGTCATCATTAAAAAGTAAGGGCTCTTGAATTTAAGGGATGGGTTCTAATTTGCTCTACTTGTAGATGTTTCACTACAATTTATAATCAATTATCATTTCTTATCCATGACATTTGATAACAATTGTTTTATAAGCAAAATGTCACTTTGACAACAAATGTGTAGGTTAGTTTCTCAGAAAGTTCCAGGTGCAAGTTGCCAAAATGCAAAAGTGAACTATCTATAGTACTAAAATTATGGGGAGGGGCGACCTAATACCTATGTATGCCCAAATTCTAAAACTATTTATAGCCGTGTTATAACTACTAATGTTGGAATATTTAAGGGTGATAATTACCAGTATCAGCCGATGTTTGTGATATACATTGAAACCATGGATGTTGACATGAGGGGCTTCCTTAAGAAATCCAATTGTAACAAAAAGTTCCTACACGTTAATAGAAATGATAATATTAATAATTTGAAGAAAAAAATTGGGAGAACAATAGCTAGAATAAGATAATCGTTGCTTGACAGCACACGAAAACTGATCCTCTCAATTGATATATATTATATAATGAAAAACATTTCAAAAGTTTGAAATAACCTCTACAGCTCCACCACCACATTGTGGTGTATACTTGACAAATTCAACAAGTTTAAGATCGTCGGCAATGCTATGTGGCTTCACAGCTTGCCCTCTCAATATAATTTGGAAAGTTTGTGGTAACCGCAAGTACAATATGGAAAGGTACACCTGTGCAGCATGAGAAAATTAGACTCAATAAAATTCAACCTTCGAAACAGACACATAGATACAATTTTAATAAGTTAAACATACACGTAATGAGTAGCGAAATCGATTAGCAATATGTTCCTCCTGGATTCGCTTCCATGCAGGTTTTGTACCAATCTTCTTGATATCCCAAGCAATACGAATATCCTGCATATGAGAATAACTCTCCCCATGAGAAAGGACAATTTCAACACAGAGCTAAAAGGAAAACTAGTAAAATAAAAATACAACCTTGGGATCTGTATCAAAATTTAACTCTGTAATCCCTTCATCATTGAGCCACAAATTGTAGACGATAACTTTAGTGCCGTGAGATCCCATGTTATCAAACTGCAAGAGTGATGAATATAGGGAGTCAAGACATACTGTAATAGTATAGATGAGCATCATAAATTTATATGCAATGTACTAATGTTATAAAGCTAGCTTCAAAAGTATAGTTGCTGGTTGAGCAATTGACTCTGCCACCTAAGCTTAACAGTCAGTGTTTGTAGAGTTTAAAGCACCCTCAAATGAGCCCTAAGGACTGTATACTCCTTCATTTCTCAAGATCTTACAGATCCAAAGAATTCTCTCAATGCAATTCCTATTGCTCTACAGTAATTCTCTTTTGATTTCGCGGGAAGAGTCTTGACGGTGCACGAGAAAATGGACTAAATAATTCTTGTTAAGAAGCTTTGCTCAAACTACAAAATTGGCGGAGAGGGAAGATGAATGGTCATCAGAACTCCGCAATGACGTGATTGCCCAGTGTTCGACAACATAGGCCTCAACAGAACCCACAACAAAACAATTTTAACCGTCAGAATTCAACACCAGCCCTAACGCAAACACAAATTCCATGGCAGAACTTTAACAAAACCAATCCCATATATGACATTTGCCTCATACATGACCATTTGTGCCTCGACCAAATCCACCACCCACTGCCTGTGTGATTAACCCAACTCCAGCAACAAATGGGTTTCCGCACAACAATAAAACAATTATAATTTGACATTCTAGATCATAGAATCGCAGTAATAAGACAGGACAGATGAACAAGAGTGAAAACTGTAGGTATCAAACCAAACAATAAATTCATGATGCTAAGCAGATATCGTCTAAAGCAACAAAGAAAAAAACTAGTATGCTAATCATTAGTATTTTCCAAAAGAGAGAGCCAATTAATTATAAGGGGGTGGAAGAGGAACATAAAACTGACTTGTTTCAGAAGATCTGCTTCTGATGAATATGGTGACCAGCGCAACAGCAATGATAAATTCGCCTTAAAATGTTCTTTTCCATTTAACATATCCAATGATCCAGTTGATGTATTAAACTCGTAATTCACCTGAAATTGACAAGATTGGTTTAATGATGTCAATTGAAACTACTAGAATCTTCAGTATAGACAAATTTATCAGCTGAAGAAATATACAAACAATGCATCAAATCATCATCTAAAATGCCCTTTTTAGTATTCAGGCCTGTTAAATTCAACTTTATATAGAAAGCATGAGAGGGGCAAATATCAAACTATTGACTGCTTTGGCCACAAAGGCTTTGATACCCTGTCACGAAGCTAAACAAAAGACATTCTAAAATACCAAGTCTCACGCATTCTATATTTAATAGCCATAATGATTGACGAGAGGAAAATATAGGAAAGTGGGACCAGCAATATATATACTGCCAATCAAAAGAGGGGGAAAAACAAATCACACAATAGTTGTCTTCTATAATATATAGTCTGGGAGCTACTACTATCAGTAATAGCAAATTGTATTTCAATGTGTGTTCAAGGAAGGAAAATAATAAAGAGAAAAAGGTCCCGGCTAAGAGAATAATCTCTAGCCCCTGACAATTTGGTCAACAATCAGAATACCCGTACGTTCTTTCTCCCTTCCTATATAACAACTTATTATCTCACTGACTCCCTTCCCATCCTACACGAACATTGGGCCTTACGAGATAACCTTGAGCCTTCAATTGTAGACTTGTAACACATGTTGTTCATCCAACGGCTCATCAATGGTGGAGATCGGATGTTTGTCGGGTATAATTACCTTGTTTAATGCCCAATAGCCCACACACATCCTCCAAATCCCATCCTTCGTTTTGACACGAGAGAAAGGACGGATGCTATCTAATTTCGCCCTCTGCCAGCAACCTTACCTCTTGTTTCTCAATCTCATTGTTATGGTGATGGGCATATCAACAGGGTCAGACACTTATTGAGTTGTAAAGTGATGGCACGATCATCGCATCTGTGCGGTGAAATAGATGAATGCTTACTAAGGATTTACTCAAGCTCTTTTTCTTCAAAACTGAGTATATCCTTGCTATACTATTCTTGGCAGGAATTCCTCTCCATTTTCAATTGTTTCTATCTTGAACCTAGTAAATACCCTTTGAGTCTAACCATATTCCCGTTCTTCCTTCAACCCATAGTAGTTCTACCCATGGTCTCCAACCATTCAACTCTCAAACAATATCAACTCCCCCCAAGTCTAAGACAAAAGCATCCACTAACACAATGTGCCTCCCAATTCCCAATTTTTATCTCTACTACTGGACAGACAACTCTGAATAACACCTATTGCCATTTCACAAGCTAACTCCATGAGTCTTCATGTCAGCAACCGCCAGTCCCAAAGACACCATTAACTCTCGAGCTATGAAGTTATGTCTAGCTCCACTGTTGACCAAAAGTAAGATTGGGTAGCCTTCAGCAAGCCTTCAAACTTAATGGTCTTTGAGCAAGAGAATTCTGCGGGTTTACTGCTCTATAGTCTTAACAATTGACAAAACAACCCACACTCGTCCTCCTCCTCATTTACATTTACTTCTACCATCTCGTCTTTGGGGTGTTTCCTCACCATAGTGAATATAGATACACAAATGTTCAATGCAACGTTAACTATTGTTGTCAATAATACCTTTAACTATTTATTGCAAAGAGGGAAATATGTGCAACAAGATAATAAAGTCAAAGGCATCATAGGAAAAATCCAATTAATTGCAAAAGAAATACCCATCAAACTTATTGATTTCATTGTCTTGTGTAAAACAACACTTAAAAAGAAACAGAGGTGTAATATATATCAGTTCAGGTGGTTCAACTAGTGACTCACTAGTCCAGCCACCGACCTAGTCAATGACAGTCTGGATAATAAAATGAGAAATACCACTTACCATTGGTACTACTATTCTGTCAAGTTGTGTTTGCGTCAAAAATGTATATGACAGAAGTCCAATGCTTTGAGTCAAAATCCTGATCAAGATATGAACAGTGAGATAAGAGAAACAAACAAAATAGCAATTTTACTGTCATGTGAACAAGTGAAGTGACAGTCGAAATAGAACAAGAGAAAGAAGACTCAAGGTTGTTATAATAAAAGCATATAGAATAAATTGCCATAGGTTACAGCCTTATGCTACAGAAGTTTAGATTCCCAATAGTCGAGAGCAGATTGTTTCTCTTGAATTTTGAGTTGGGCCTAACTCAACCCTACGAAACTAGCTTATAAGATGAGGACTACCCACCACTTATAAACACATACCCGGGTCATATCGCGCCCAATGTCTTCTCAACAGTTTTAATGTTATAAAACACCATATTAAATCATCGCATTTCTCTAAAGGTTAAGGACAGAAAAGAGAAAAATAAATTTTCGTGTCTTCTCAAGTTTTTCCAATCAGGAAGTCGGTGAAAAAAATTTAAAAATAGCTGAACTGGACGGGTGCATCAAATATGTATGGACCTCTAAAAAATGGTCCAAAGGTTGACTCTTACCATTTTTAGTAAATCTTAATAAAATATTATATCTCTTCCCTGGTAAGGGTCCACCTTTGGACCCTTTTTGAAAGGACCATATTAGTAGAAAACCCAAATTGGACATATATAATACATAAATAAATTCATCTGAGTAAGCATTTCCTTCAGGATGCAAATAATTAATAAAAATCGATCTTTCTTGGAGATGTAGCAATGATTGACTTTGCCAATACAGCAGGAAGCATGTAGCCTTGACCAACATATCATTATATTCACTTTTTGACACATACCCGTTATTCAGATGGCGACTGAAGACTATAGCATCTGCACCAAGCCTCATACTACTGGTCTTGAAGCCATTTCCATCTAGAACATCAAATACAAAATAATTATGAAAGAGATTTAAGAGAATAACAAAGTTATTGCAGAAAGGATGTCACGCTCCATACACTGTCCAATAGAAAGCTTTGAATTTTTATCTGAAAATCCAAAACTCATGCAGCGTCGCATTGCTTCCGGATCCATGCCACCACCATCATCTGATTTTCAAATGCCAGTACCAAATCAAAACAATTAGAATGATCATACTCAGTGCAAACATATTCCTTCACAACGCAGGAACTTAAAACCAAAATGACTACCAACTACCTATATCAAAGAGTTCCAGAACCAACATACCTTGAATCAACAATGCCGGACTTCCATCTCTTGGATTTGAAGTTTTATCTACACTGACAAAGGTAGCCCCATTTTGGATCTATCCTAAGAACAAATGTCAACCATGCAATATAAGATACGAAGGAAAAAAAAATATAAAGGTGGTAGAACTGGAATGTGAAATGATGGTTTGTAACATTGAAAAACATAAAAGAGTGACAACAATAGACATTAAGGTTTTACAACAACATATGCAATGAAAATTAAAAAATACTTTAATAAACAAAAACCAGAAAGCTACTAAGGCAGAAGCAAAAACATAAATGCCGACATCTATAGAAGATTCTGGCACAGGGAAATGCCTGTATCACAAAGCAATAGACAATACTATTAGTTTGCAATAGCCCACTCGGTATGCTACAAATGAAAAAAGAAGATGGCAGACCAGCTTAGCCTAAGCAAGCACACGAAGGCTTCTAACTGTAACAGAAATGTCCACAAGTCTTAGTTCAACCGGCAAAAATGTTGAAATTGTTATGCCGGACGCCATGACCGAGGTTCGAACCCCGGCACCTCCCCTTGTGTGTGTGTGTGAGTTTATAATGGCATTGCCATTTCGTCCATCTACCGGAAAAAGAAAAGAAAAAAAAATGTTGCAATAGAAAACGCTGAGTAAGCATCTAGGCTAACAGCCTGTGTAGCTAACTGACCTTGAGTCAATTAGATCCTTCTGGTATAGCACACTTCAGAGTTAACAACTTATTCATTCAATACATATAATATTGAGAATAGAATTTCCCTTATTTTCTACCTCACTTTATCTCGTGAATTCTCTGCCATTTTCGGTTTCTATTACAGCTAATATAATAATAGTTCAAACCCACTTGGGTTGCCCTGGTGTTGTTGGCTTGAGACCTTGGAGTGTGCTCCTCTCAAGGTCTCAGGTTCGATTCCCTCCAGAGCCAATTTCGGTGGACTAGTACATACAGAGCTTTGCTATGGCTTTAAATGGGCCCCCGCAAGTGGATGGTGGGATTGGACCCCTCGGATTAGTCGGTCCTTGGCCCGATACTGAGCAACAATAACAACCAAAGCCTTATCCTACTTAGTGGGGTCGGCTACATGGATCATATTATACCATAATGTTCTATCATAAACAGTATTCTGGTCCACCTCATTAATCTCCAAGTTTTTCCTAATAGTTTCTCTTATAGTTTTTCTAGGTCTTTTTGTGCCTCTAGGGATTTGTTCTTAATACAGAATCTATATTTTGGTTCTGCCCTTTCGGACAATTCAAGGTCGGCCCTGCCCATACGGACAATGCAAGGTTGGCACTGCCCTCATAGACCCCTTCCTCAACCCGAGACACTGGCTCATTCAAAAGTACTTCCCCGAATCACTGGGTCTGGTCAGACCCTACCTACATGATGACAAAAATACTCCACCGGATCATAGACCCTGACATGTAATTCTCTCCCCTCGTTTGCTTAAGCTACTCCATCGAGCACATCATCCTCGACATGAGCCAGATTCATCACAAATTCACAATTCAATCATTCACAATATGCATTTAATAATTATTCAATAAATCTTGTAACTTCAAGTCATCAAATGCATAATTCATTAAAAAAAATCACCAATTTGAGGTATTCAACAAGTAATCTGATCACGTATACTCATATAGAGAAATACAAAATCATTCACACATCACTCCATATTTCAAAATCGGTATACATAAACAATCTCATTTTTGTATCATGATAATCCCAAGGTTATACATAAACGGGACATAGAGCAACAAACACATCATATACACATTCACAATAGTTCAAATATCACACGTTCGTCAATTAAATCAAATAACACCTTACAAGGGTGTGTGTGTGTATATTAAATAAGAATTCAACCAACAGGAATAATCACCTCATCAACAGCATTATCAAGAAGCTCTGCTATGGCTGCAAACAGAAACAAACAAACATAAATAATCACAAAGATAGACAATTAAAGTAGTCATAAAGAAGTCTATATAGCTGATTAGAATAAGAACATACCACCAAATGCCCACTTGTGGGAAGTTGCATTTGAGTGAAGGAACATGGGGTGTACATGTAGATAGTTTTTCCCATCTGCAACCCAAAAAGAATAAGAAATGCATAAGAAATCTGGAATGGACAAAACTCAGTGTAATGTACCTGCAGGCAAAATTCTTAGGATATCTGAAAACTAAAATCCTATGCAAAAGTCAAATGGAAAGAAAAATCTGTTAACAAAAGATTGTGCAATGAAGTTACAACCACTGAACCAAATAGTAAATTCTATCAATTTCACATACACATGTACATATGTGTGTATACCTTTGACTCCAATTTGAGAAGCATGTCCTTCGTCATAGCTTCCAGCTTTCCAAAACTGCCTCGAAAGCGGAGCAGCACAAAGGGGAGATGCATAGGAGATACCAGTATCATCGATTGGCGACGGCCCCTGCTCCAACACACTGGAATTACTATGACCTGTACTTGGAACACTGCCACTAAAATTTTCCTCGACATCTTTCCCCGTCGCACGACTTTGGGATTTCCCACACTTGGCTTGCCGCCTGTGTTCTTGTTTCACAGCACCTGGCTCCAATTTAACAGGTACAATACCTCGAACCTTTTCACTTTCGTCGTCACTAGATAAGTCAATAACCTCTACACTCCCCATAATTATCCCTAACAAAATAAATCATAGAAAAAAAAGAAAAAAAAACGGATTAACATAAATAACCAAAGAAAGCAAGTAAATTCAATTCAATCCTTGTAGTACCCACGCATTCAATTAATTTACTTTTTCAAAATTTGATCAGATGTGGTGTCAGTGTCGTGTTTGGTATCAGTGTGATTACTTCAAAGAATTGAACAGTAAGATATGAAATATGAACATGCAAGTTAGTTAAGTTAGTCAAACTACATTGGTAATTTAACATATAAAGTTGAAAACATAAAAGAAAAACAATGAATGAATTTCCAAATTTATATAATTGAAAAAATAAAAAAATAAAAAATAAAGAACGGCGAGAGTGAAAAGGAAACATGCAGGGCGTGATCAGAGAGTGAATGTGAAACGAATTGAAGCGAGTTAGAGAGTTAGGGTTTGGAAGAAAATGCAGAGGAAAGTTGTAGAAACTTACGAGAGAGAAAGAATTGAAAGTAGTTGTTTTTTAGTCTGGTAAACAAATAAACAAATCAAATCAAATATACTTTTCACAACTACTTAATTGTGTCACTTCCCTAAACTCATAGACGGTACTTCTTCTCTCCTACTTGGGTTTAAAAAAAAATATATATATATATAAGATTTGAATATTAATTATTGTCAACAAAAAGATTTTAAATTTTAATTATAGGATTCTCGTCAAAAATATGATATTAGGACTTCTGAACGAGTGTGTTCGGTTCTATTTATATGATTTTCAAATAAAATTTATTTTATTATCAAAATCAAAATAGCATTAGGTTTGGTTTGGGGTTTTGTGAGGCAACCTAATCATTAAAAGGATCAAAATCAAAACATAATAAAATAAAATAAAGGACTGCATAAATAGATAACCATTTCAACAACAAAAAAAATAGATTACCATTAAAAGAGTCAAAATCAAAAGCAGAATAAACTCATAATCAAGGATTACATAAGTATCCTTAAGAAAAAGATTACATAAGTAAAATTTTCATAAAAAAAATAGTCATATGTTTACTTCTTGAAGTATTGAGGAGACGAATCATCGACACCACAATCACGCGGTGTCTTTATTCAATTCACGTGACAATTGTCTTTTAACAGCGTCAAAACTAATTGATGGCTACGATAAAGGAGGCAAAAAAAAAACTATAGGTTAAATTTAAAGAGGCAATATATATAGTGTTACTCTCTATCTTTTGTTACCTAGTGGGCTTTCTACACTGCAAGCCCATTCTTTTCATTTGATTAAATTATTCAATTAAATATTTAATTTTTTATTTGAATATTTTATTGTGTGATCTATATTATATATTTTATTTTTTTATATCCCCGTGAGCTTAATTCAGTTGGTAGGGATATTGCATATTATATGCAGGGGTCGGGGTTCGAACTCCGGACACCCGAGATATTGCATATTATATGCATGGGCCGGTGTTCGAACCCTAGACATCTCACTTCTCCACATTTATATGTGTGAGTTCTAACCACTAGACTACTTATAAAAAAAATCATTAATAGTTTCAGTTAGATTTACGATTCATATTAAGAAAATCAGGCTCGCCCTCAATCCAAACAAGGTTTGGATCACCTAGAGCATATTGGGTCATGTCACTTGCCAATTTATTATTCTCCCTACTAGTCCAACTAAACATATGTCTAATGAAGAAACCTTTTCTGATCACTTGTACCTAAATAATGTCTCTTAAGACTTGTTAAAAAAAAAAAAATAATGTCTCTTAAGAATCTGTTTTGTTCAACGAATAGGAGAGGAGATGAGAGATTTTAATGAAGGGGAGAGAAAGGGAGGGGAAATATTTTAATTAAACATTTCTTTGGTTCAAAAGAGAGAGGGGATGAGTTTTTAATTAAAAGTGTGTTTGGCTCACAAGGGGAAGACATAGATTTTAAAATTAGTTTATTGTTTTACCCTTTAACTTAATTAAACACATGAACGGTGTAAATAGGCTTCTGAAACAGTAACAATGTATGAAGGAGTGATAACAATAAGGTTAATAAAGTAACAAAACAATAATAATGTAATCAATAACAACACAATGACATAATGGATTACTCACAGTTCACGTTGGAGACTGTTTGGAGCATCGGTTGACAGCAACAAAGTGGCAGTATGGTTGGAAGAGTGGTTTTTACATGTAACAAATAAGAGTGATAGACAACATAATAATAAAAGTTATTACAATGATAATATAACCTAATAATAATAAAAGTTGTTGCAATTTGTCAAAAAAAAAGTTGTTACAAGGATAGTATAACCTAATAATAATAAAAGTTGCTGCAATTTGTCAAAAAAAATTGTTACAAGGATAATATAATCTAATAATAATAAGAATTTTCCTTTTTATTTAAACATTTTATTGTATTACCAAGAGATTGGGAATATAATATTAAATATTAACCGATAAAAAAATATTAAAATAATCGTTCACTCGCAATTAATTAAGCTATAATTGCATAGTTTAATTGAAAAAGATATTTAGGTAGTATTTGACCTTACATTTTATGCCGATTAATCAATATTGTTCTACCTTCTAAAAAAATTTATCAATTAATTTAGCTATAATTGCATAGTTTAATTGAAAATAATGTTTTAGTAGTGTTTGACCTTACATTTTATGTTGATTAATGTATTGTTGTACCTTCTACAAAAAAATCTACCAATTAATTCAAGTATAATTTATGTGGAGACAAGTTTATGTTAATTTATTTCATGATAGTAGAGAAAGGAAATTAAAAAGAAAAAATAGAATACGAAAAAGGAATTTGAATATATGGGTAGCATGCTTTATCCGAGAAATTATTGAGAATGGACTGAGTTATCGGTAATCATATAGGTTTGTTGAAGTGGTTGAAGATTTTTGGGTAATTATTTTACCAAAAAATTAAACTTAATTAAAAAAGCGTCACGTCATTTTCAAATGTCTAATAAACATGTTTTTTTTTTTTTTAAGAAACAAATAAACATGTACTTTGTCAACTAACATAACACATCTGCATTTTTCCATTGTAACATCCCATTAAAGACCAAATGTAAAGTAATTTTAAATGATAAAGGTTGAATAAAAAATGGCATGAAAACGAATGATATCTAAAAACTATATTTAAGTTAGTAAATAAATAAACAAATGACATCTAAACACCAGCAAAATAGTTCATCTTAATGTTAGGACGACACAGGGAGCCTATATTGTGTTTGCTCATCATATTATGCTAAGAACAATCACACAATGGAGATTGACACCACATATCGACTTAAAATATCTAATGAGCGTATTTTTTCAACTCAGCATAACACTTCTACATTTTTCAATTCTTAGATCCCACCAAAGACTAAAAGAAATCATTTGAAATAATAGATCTTGAATAAAAAAAAAGCATGAAAGCAAATACATCTCTAAACTATAAATTTTAAGATGAAAAAATTTAATAAATGATACCAAAAACTAAATAGTTCATCATAATATTGTGTCTTCTGAAGGAGCCTAATTTTTTTTTCTATAATTAGTTTAGACTAAGATCAACCACAAAAGTAAGTTTCACACTACATCTTCATCTAAAATCTTAAGACATTATGTACATAAGTTATCTCACTTATATTTTCCTCACCATCTACCATTGAATTCAATGTGAAACTTTAATTCACATATGACACATTAACATCTCTTAAATGTGAGACTTTTTGCATGTGTAATATGGTGACATATCCAAATTATAAGGACAAATTGAGACCTAACATGAAAAAGGATTTTATTACATGAGGTAGATGGTAAGGAAAACAAATAAGGGGTGTGTCCTTTAACCTTGAAAGTATTCGGTATGTAGTGAATTGCTTGCAATTTTGTAGGTTTGGTGAAGGATCAAGAGATTTTTTTTATATGAGATAGATGGTAAGAAAACAAATAAAGGGTGTGTGCTTTGACCTTGAAAGTATAACAAATGGATTGAGTTGCTTGCAATTTTGCAGGTATGTTGAAGGATTAGGAGATTTTGGGGTAATTATTTTACGAAAAAAATAGACTCAATTAAAAAACGTCACATCATTTTAAAATTTCTAATAAGTATATATTTTTGTAAATTCAAAATAATACATTTATCTTTTTTCAGTGTCAGTGTTCACAAAAGATCAAAGTCAAAGAATTTGAAATAATGAATTTTGAATAAAAAAAACCATGAACGTGAATGAAATATAATAACTAAAATTTAAGATAAAAAGGTTAAATAAATTACATATAAAAACTAACAAAACAGTTCATCATGATTTTGAGATTTCTAGGGGATTCTGCATAGAGTTTGATCACCATCTTAGATTAAGAGAAACCTCACAAGTGAGATTGATATCATATCTTTGTCCAAAACCTTTAGGCATCAGGAGTCATCTTACTTATATGATGTTCAAAATCTATTATTCCATCCAATATAGAACCTGAATACGTATTTGATAAATTATTATCTTTTAGTCAAGTGGGCAACTATCCACGTCCGTAATTACATGACGTATTTAAATATGATCAAATGAAAGCACAAAATGTTCAAAAATTTTGGTTGGCGGTGGTTTCATGGAGAGGGGTTTATGTTTCTTTCTTCCATGAGAAGAAATAAAGAAAATTAAAAGCAAAAAAAAAAAAATCATAAAAGGAATTGAAACAAAAGGGAAGATAGGCGAAATAAAATATGTATTGTGCATTTTTTCGTAAGAGTATAGAGAATAGCGTGAGTTGTAACGCCCTAATTGTTATTTAATTATTTTAGTTGATTTAAAGTCTTTTATATGATTTTAAATGATTTATGTTGATTTTGTGGTGTAGTGTATTTTATTAATGATTTATTTTTATTATTTAATAGAATAATGTGAGAAATATAATTATTAAGGAGTTTGAGGTTAAATTGGAATTAATAGAAATTAAGAGGAGTTAAGGAATATTTGGGAGGTTACAATAGGTTGGGAAAATAGAAACTGAGGGTCAGAATCAGTTTTACGTACAAAACAAGAGTTTTGGGAGAAAAGCCAAGAGAAGCTAAAGAGCCAGGAAGAGGAGTCCGATTTCTGTAGAGCTGTTCGTCGAAATTAAGGTAAGGGTGAGGCTAACATTCAGTAATCATAGTGTATAAATTCTGAATTTGTGATTTAACATGTTTTTGTTCTTAGGTTGGATAATTGAGAATTAGGTTTTGAGAATTGTAATTAGTTGTTAATTGAATAGAAAATTCATAGAATTTGTGTACAAATGGTGTTCTGATTATAGGTTATTCATAGTATAATGTTCCAATCAGTTTTGGGGTTGGGTTAATGAAAATTGGGATTTTCCCTTGAAGAGTCGGTGTATAAACGTTTTGCAAATAAGTGATTATGTGAGGTTTTGGAAATCGATATTTGGGTGGTTGAAACTTAAATTTTTCTGTAGATTATGATAGAGCTAAGTGTCAGGAGCGTGTAGGCGAAAACGGCATCGAAAACGGGTTAACGGTTTGGATTTTACGCGTGAAAACGTGAAATTAGAAAATCTGATGTTGTCTGTCGAGCAGAAATCGGGCTACGATTTTGACCAGGTTTTGGGGTGTTTCAGCACGTAAAATATCGGACTACAATGGGGAAAAATCGGGCTACGATTTTGCCTGACTAGGAACTTTTAAAATGCATTTTTCTTCGCTCCAATTGCTTCCAAACTTCTTCCTAAGTGTAGGGACTTTATCCTAACCATCCAGAGATGTTTTTAGGTAAGAAATAACCTTGTATAAAATGGCTAATGAGTTCATGAGTTGGTCTTTGGGGTATAAATGGATGAACTTGATTGTGTGAGCATGATTGTGATCAATTGTATATTTTTTAGAATTGTTGGATTTACTATAATGATTTGTTGATGACTCTGATGTATGTTTACATTTAATTAAATCATACATGTTGTTGAATTGTGGAGTTGAAAGTCATATCATATATATGCATTGTTGAGTTGTATGTATATATACACAAGTGGAGTCCATTGCATAATCATAAAAGTGAGAGAGCTTCGGCTCTGGAACGCCTTGTCGTTCAAAGTGGTGGAGCACTAGTTGCTCAAAGTGGTGTTTAGTGGTGAGGACTTATGTCCTGAAAATGAATGCTTTAACCATTCTACAACGGTGAGGGCTACGGCCCTGAATATGGTACCACATGCATGCGCATTGTTGAGGAGTCTTAGTGGAGTCGTTGAGTAGTTGCATGAGTCGTTGTTGTTGGTTGAAATTGTCAGTGTTGATGATGTTGTTGATTATGAAATATATATGTATATTGAAGCATTGTTGATGTTTAGGGTGTTAGATTTAATTGATGAATTATATATCTATTATTGATGAAATTAAGAAGATTAATGATGTTGTTAATGATGATTGATGTTGTTAATGATGTGGTATATTTGCAAATGCATTATGTGGAATTATATATGATGTTTAAGTTGTGTTGATTATCATTTGATATTGTTATATCTTGAGATGTCTATGTGCTACCTGTGATGCTGTTGAATCTTAACTAAGATGTAAATGTTGGTCTAAGTTGTAAGCGTTGTTGATTTGTACGTTGTCGAATAAGTCATAAGTATGTTATGCAAATTGCCGATGTTGTCATCATCGTTCGTGTTGTTGTTGAAGTCGTAGTTGTACGTAGCCGTTGTTGGTGAATGATTATGTCAGGTGTTGTGTAAGAGGTGATGTACGCTTACTTTGTTGTGTTATAAGAGGTGATGTACTCTTACTTTGTTGTTGTTTTATAAGAGGTGGTGTACTCTTACGTTGTTGAATTATGAGAGGTGATGTACTCTCACGTTGTTTATGTTGTTGATTAAGCTGTTGTTGTTGTTGTTGGGAGAGTTGTTGTCGTTGTTGTAGAATCTTGTTGTTGTCGTCGTTGTTGGTTGAATTAGTAAGTGTTACTAAAATTAAAGAAGTAAGAATATTATTATGATGATTTGTTGTTGTTTACATTATTATAAGATGATGATTATGTTGTGTTGTCTATATTATTATGAGAAGATGTTTATGATATGATGAATTATGTTGTTATACAATGAGGTTTATGATGTGATGAATGTACATGATGTGATGAATATGATATTAATGTTGACTATAAGTTGATTGATGATTTAATGAAGTACTATACGAAGAATTATTATTATAAATTGGTGAAGTTTAAGTTGTTAAATACGGTTGATGATTTATATATCTATTATTATTGTTTGTGAATCTCACCCCTTCTGCTTGGAAATGTTGCCATTCGTATGGGTAATTTGCAGGTGATGCAGAGTAGTTGCTGCTAGTTGCGGTACACATGAGTCTTAGGTGCTCTGATATGTAACGGGATGAAGATCTTTATTGTTTTCCATATGTTACGTGATTTATCATGACTTTTATGTTGAAGACTGTTTAGACTGAATTTTTATTAAGTTGTTTAAGTTGAGGCCGTCGTGCCAACATGATGTTTTATTAAGATATTTTCCGCTGCATTGAGATTTAATTTTGATGTTATGAAATGATTGAAATAATAGTAAAATTGCTATATTTATGTTTGAAAGAAGTGTAACATTCCGTTTAAGGTGTTTTACTCTGATTTATGCTAAAAAAAAATAAAAAAATCAAGTTGAGAAAACGGGGTGTTACATGAGTTGCCGGTTATTTTCTGGGTTGGTTGAATGAGTCCGAGATTTTTGGGTAATTATTTTACCAAAAAATTAGATTCAATTAAACAAACATCACATGATTTTTTTTAAGGAAAACGTTACATTATTTTAAATTGTCTAATAAACATATATTTTTATCAACTCAGCATAAGACATCGACAATTTACAATTTTCACTTGCCACCAAAATTCAAAAGTGAATAAATTGAAATAATAGACGTTGAAAGAAAAAAAATCATATGGAAGAGAATGATATATAAAAACTAAACTTTAAGATAAAAATTAAACAAATCACATCCAAAATCTAAAAAAAACAATATTGTGATTTCTAAAAATAAAAAATCAATATTGTAATTTTCGCATAATCCTACATTGAGTTTGATCATCTCAATAGACAAAGAGAATCCACACAAGTGAGCTAAACACCACATCTTATCCTAAACCTTAAGAAATTAAGCATATGGATCATATCACTTATATGTTGCTAAACATTTACTATCGCATCCAATGTGGAACTTTAGCTCAGACTCGACAAATCAACATATCTCACTTAAGTATAAGACTCTCTGCAATCGACATCTGTCACCGGGATTCACCCATGCTTCATTCGCAAAGTCGAACCAAGTTATGATATCATCATTAGACCTCATGGAAAGAGCCAACACTGGTGTTTACTGGTGTTGATCTACCCATTAGATATAGAACAACCACATAAATGAGAATAATACATCTTCATCCAATGTTTTAATTACGACGAAATTCTAGCTCGTGCTTGGCACGGGTTTCCAAGCTAGTTAAGCTATAATTGCATAGTTTAATTGAAAAAGATATTTAGGTAGTATTTGACCTTACATTTTATGCCGATTAATTAATACTGGTCTACCTTCTAAAAAAATTTATCAATTAATTTAGCTATAATTGCGTAGTTTAATTGAAAATAATGTTTTAGTAGTGTTTGACCTTACATTTTATGTTGATTAATGTATTGTTGTACCTTTACAAAAAAATCTACCAATTAATTCAACTATAATTGCATAGTTTAATTGAAAATGATGTTTTAGTAGTGTTTGACCTTACATTTTATGCTAATTAATTAGTATTGTTGTACCTTCTAAAAATAATCTACCAATTAATTCAACAATAATTGCATAGTTTAATTGAAAATAATATTTGGGTAGTATTTGACCTTACATTTTACTATGATGATTAATCAGTATTGTTGTATCTTCTAAAAAAAACATGCAGCTTACCAAGGTATATGTCAACATTTACATCTCACCATCTTTCATGGTTTTCTTTCATTGACAATTAACTAAGTAATTATTGTTCATATACTCTGCATCTGTTAGCATGCCTTTCATTTATAAATACGTAGCCTATTCTGATAAATACTCATATTTTACACACAAACATAAATAACAATAATAGTGCATCATTTCTTTAACAAAAATGCCTTCGATATTAACTTGTGCTTTTGTAATTGTTGGTGGCAACTTAACTTGAAGCTCAGAGTACGAGTTGTTCACGTTTGGTCTATACCTGATAAGAACATGGAAAAGAGATGTTTGAATTTGCTTATGATAGATGAGCATGTTTGTGCATATTACATGGTTTGTTCTTTAACTTCATCTGGGTAAATTGAAGACTGTTTGGTTTTAAATATATTTTGATGTATGTAGGGTAGTAAGATATATGCAAATGGTCGTAAGTCGCTTATATCAACAATTGAGCTATACCAAATATGAGCTATCCATATTTTAGAATATCAAATTGTTAGGAAAAAAATTAAACTATAAAGTAAATGTAGGGATAAAGCTAGAAGGGGGACCAGTAGAGGTCACGGCTCGCCTAAACTTTTTTTAAAAAAATTATACTAGTATGCAAATATTTTTTGGTCTATAGTATATATTTTTTATGAACTTTATTGTATAATAGTTTTTTTGGACTCCATATATTGAGTCTTAAACACATATATTTCTAGGCTTAATTGCAATAATACTAAACTAGAATCCTTAACAACAACGAAAAAGAAAGTGAGGTTTTGTTAGAAATTTATAGAAGAACCCTAATTAATCCTCAACTAGAATCCCAATATATGATTCATCATTGCAATTTCGTTTAGAAAGATTGAATCACCGTCTGCAATTTTGGTTGTGCATTGCCATTGTTCATTGGTCATTTCATCTTAAAATCATCCTAACACACTTGTATTTTTATTGTTTCACATTTTCTTTTGCTACTATATTCAAAATTCGTTTTAGTCTCTTCATTCTCAAGCAAACCTCAAGACACTTTCATCTTTCTTATATCTTTGAAAATTCTCATAACTTTAAATATATCTGATAACTTTTTAAATATCTTGTAAATATTGTGTATTTAAATATTATTTTTTTCACTAAATCTTACTTTCAACTTGGTCCATCCTAAGTTTAATTTCTGGCTCGTCTCAGTCTGAATGTGAATGACTATGTTTATAGTTTATAGTTTATATTTATGGTATGGGAGAGTAGAATTCTATGATAAGATTATAATGAAACGGGACATGAAAGATAACGTTTCTAAGGTTGAGCTCGTTAGACATTTTATATCTCTCTCTCAAATCATTCTGTCACTACGTGATTGACAAAGAATAAAACATCTCTAGTCTCCACTCATCTTTTGTCTTTGCTTCTTCTATCATTTAGTGGGACCATCAATCAGTTGGACTAACATTTTCTTTCTATTTATCCATTGAAGTTCATACATTACAAAGATTTTAAAGTTACATTTATGGTGTTGTTCTTTTATGTCACATTAAAGGTAACAAAATAGAGTATAGTAATTTTAAATTACGATCTGCAACTGTAATTGCGGCCATAATATAAAATATTTAGAGGTCTTTATAAAAGCATCGCAACTTAAATTGCAGTTGCATCGGCTACATTTTGCTGTAATATCAAAATTTACCGCCTAAACGTGACCACAACTGCAATTTTGAAGCATGTTATGCACTCAAAGTTCACTGGCTTATCCATACAATAATGGCTATATAATAACCACTAAACTATGAAATATTGAAACCAATCATTTAAGGCACACTACC
Source organism: Medicago truncatula (assembly GCF_003473485.1). Taxonomy (NCBI): domain Eukaryota; kingdom Viridiplantae; phylum Streptophyta; class Magnoliopsida; order Fabales; family Fabaceae; genus Medicago; species Medicago truncatula. The sequence goes on from NC_053044.1 coordinate 38,347,260, forward strand.
TTAACACCATTAATTCATCAAATCTATGTCTCTATGACCTCTCTTTCATGCAAAAATCCAACTACTACACAATAACAACACTAGCTCCAGTAGTAGCTCACATAACTGGCACCAATTCAGCTACTGTGTTGGAAGATAAATGACTCTGCTTAGAGTATTACGTTTGTGTATACTCTGTTGTGTTTTGTCAACACTTTGTTTCATTACTAAATGCGGCGGTTCAGATGTAACTGTGAAATTCTTGAAAGCACCCCATGCATTCTCTCACTTGAACTCAGCAACATTTGCTTTTGAAGTTCTTAATTCTGGTAGTAACCGTTCTTGCGCAAATTGCAGCCTCAGTTGTAAGGTTTGTTTTTCAGTAGTTGTGTATGCTTATTTTGGTTATGGCTAGTTTGTAACTTTCTAATGGCCTCACTAGTATTTAGTGCAATTTTGGATAAACAACTTAATTAAGTGCTTATAACATAAATATTTATGGTATAATAGCTTATCCTATAGCAAAAGATAAGATTAAGGCAAACTGTTTTCATTGGCATCTTGACGAGTTTATGGAAATAAAGTGAAAATAACTTATAAACATGTCATAAACTGTGTTCGTAAACTCTTATGTTGGTAGATAAACTTAAATAAGCCAATCCAAATAGACCCTTATTTTGTTGTCACTGTAGCTCATGAATTTGGCAATTTAGCAGTGAATTTGATTAAGTATATATGTGGAGTTTATTTCGGGGGGGACGAGGGGTGAGGTGTTAAAAGCAATTCTAATTATTGTGAAGATTCTAAGAATACCATGTATGCAGCTTGATAATGGGATCAGATCAGTTTGTACAAATGGGAGAGTTACGTACTCAAGCTTGAAGGATGGAAATCATACTTTTGAAGTCTGCACCAATGGACATCAAGGACTCTTTGGCTGTGCTAGCCATAACTGGACTGTTGGTTAAGAGACTATACTTCATTCCTTATTTTTGTTATCAGTTGCTTATCACTTATGGAATTTGGCCTCTTTCAATTGATTATGTGTCATTGGTAGGAAAAAGTTAAGACAAGAGGCACTTTTGGATAAACAACTTAATAAAGCGTTTATTTAGTAAATGCTTGTCATATGAGATTTCTTATCATAAGTGCTAAGATTTTATAAGTTATTTGCAACAAGATATATATGTTGAGAGCTATTTGCGTTCTCAAAACATTTGTTTTCGGTGTAAAAAAATTTTTGGTGGATAGAAATCGAAAAGGTATGGGATAAGTTTAAGTTGTTTCCATAAGCTATCTAGGAGAGCTTAGAAGCTAATAAGAGTCTATAAATTTATTTTTAGTTCTTTATGACATTTTTGTAAGTACTTAAAAAGATGTTTGTCAGGAAAAAAGCCAAAAAGTTCATTTAAATGCCCTTATAATCTTTGTCTAAATATTGTAGCATAAAATATGAGTGGAATAATGTTCCAGGTTTTAACAGTTTATGCCACAAGTGTACCAGGAAAAATAATTTTCCCTATTTTGGGTTTAATAAAAATTGCACCTCAGCTAGTCTTCAATGCATAACTATCTTTTTGCCTGCGTATCTTCATCACCAAGTCCATTGAGATTCAGATATAAATTTGTTTTTCATTATATAGCATTATGATAACAGTATTTTTTTTTTTTTCAGACACAATTCCACCAACAGCATATGTTACAGCCGCAACATCTTTCACAAGTTCTTTAAATGTTTCAGTAAATATATCTTTCAGCGAGCCATGTATAGGTGAAGGTTTTAGATGCAAGTCTGTGAATGCCTGCAATGTAAGTATATTGCTATCTGCTATTGCTAAGATTTCTCAAAACAAGATGGATCAGTTTTTAACTGTTGTTGTTATATTTGTTTACAGCTTCTTGTCTATGGTGCTGGCCAAGTTATACCATCTTCCTTTAAAATTCTGAAGCCAAACCTCATGTATTCTCTTCTTGTTAGTTTATCCTCTACTGTTCAATACAGCCGAGCAATCCTTGTAATGGATAAGAATTTCTGTACTGACATAGCTGGTAATAGCTTTACAAGAATGCCAAATTCAAGTGTTTATATACATATTGGTGAGTGTTATTTTATCTTTTATTATGTCATAGTAATAGTAGTTTAGCGCTAGATATATTTAGTAATTCACGAGGGTTTGATATATCATTTTTGTAATTACTATAAGGATATACATGTCCAAATGAATATTAGTTCAAAATAGAACTTCATCTCGTTGACATATTAGCTGGTTAGTCTATTTTAAGATTACTTGTTTAAAATTGTTAATATGAAATAAACCTTTTTAAGTAAGCTAGCAAGTCATACCAGACTTTAAAAAAAAACTCAGGTCTTAGAAATAACTGTAACATACCAGGTTCAGCTTTGTTTTCTATAAAATGGTTAGACCTATTTATGCAAAGCCTAGATGGTCCTAGCCTATTTCCACCCTAATTAAAGGTGTTTCTCTGTCTTTAACACACATACTGAAAGAACAAATTTCTATATCAGTTTTTGATGTTGAAAAAACTTGGTTTGTTTCTATGGTGAGCATGATCCACAGACAGAAGAAAGGTGTATGTCAACATCAGGACTCATGTACCCGAAAAGCTAGTTCAAATTAACAGTGAAACTAGAACAGTACAGGCAACTAATGATCATAACAAGCTAAAGGTGTATCTGTACTTCTCAGCTCCAGTTCTAAATTCATCTACAGAAATCATGAATTCTCTCAAAGTTAGCCAGGGTTCACTCCTTCCAACTAGTGCAGAAAATCTTGGAAATCGTAGATTTGGGTTCATGGTTAGTTAATTCATAAATGTAGTATGTTTTAGTCTCTTAGTTGTGTTGTGTTATGCTTGTTTCAAGTGCATCTCTTCTCCTTACACATCATTTTTTGGTTAACTGTTATTGTAGATTGCCAATATCTCCTCCACTGCTATAATCTCGGTTAACTTCAATTCGAAGTCAATAATAACCAGACAAGGGACTCAAGTTTCTCCAAATGCCCCGGTTAATTTTCTATATGGTACATGTTAATGATGTTATCCACCAAGTAAAGATTGTTTGTATTTACATGCTAACATTTTCATGGAATTCAGATTCTAAGAGACCTGCGGTGATGTTGAGTACACATAGAATGAGGACAAAAGATCACAATATTCAAATATTAATTGAATTTGTCAAGCCTGTTTTTGGATTCAATACCTCTTGCATATCAATTTCAGGAGGCTTATTAAAAAGGCAAGTATATAAGTACATGTACACTTTCTGTGATATTGCTTAAGAAAACTAAAAGTGGCTTAGTAACATTGATTTGTTGAAGAATGAGAAAGCCAAATTCCAGTTGATAATTGATATTTTCTCTTGCAACGTTTTATTTCTGACCAGCTTTCACAAACTAAAATGGAGCACATACATTGTTGAGCTACAAGCAGATGATGATTTTGTATTTGTCAGTGTTCCAGAGAACGTAACTCATGATGTTGCTGGAAACAAAAATCTAGCTTCCAATGTTCTACAAGTGAGGCACTGTAAGATTCCTTTTTATATTTTTCTTTTAGTGATTGTGTTGCAAGCTATTATATCTAAATTTTTATTTTCATTTGTTAGATGCAAGATTTTTCTTGAAAAAATTCTATTCATTTAGACATATTTACGATTTCATGAATCATGCAGACTCGGTACCTCTCATTTCTTCTGTGATTTCTGCATTTGCAACTGCTACTTTTGGGCTGACATCGATTGCTGCGGGCCTGCTAACTATCTCAACTGCAAGCCTTCAATCTGTTGATACATTCACGAGATCGTCTTCTTTCTTGATCGTTGATCCAGCAAGGAATCTATTTGTAAGATATCTATAGCATATATATATGAGTGTTTAACATTTACACAAACTACCAAAATACCTTACGTTCTTGTATTGATAATAGAGAGAATACCACATTGATGAGGTTATTTTTTGTTAACCATGCAGAGAATTCTGTGCCATATTCAAGTGTTTGCACTAGCTAGATGGTTATCAGTTAAGTGGCCAGTTGAATTTTATGAATTTTCAAGGCATTTGCAATGGACCATACCCTCTTTTTCTGTGCCGTGGGAATCTGGACCTATGAGCCTGTTCATGGTAGGATCTAGTCCTTTTGGAAGCTCTAGTTCCTCCGCTAAAGCTTTGGCAACAATTCCAAACATGCTGTTAGGTCAGAATTTGAATTACGGTGCTTCAGTGTACGGATCACCGCTTACTTCTTCAGAGTACCAGCAATATTTTGAGGTCAGAATTAAATTTATATATCAATCCTGCAGAAAGAATGATAATTTTTTTTATAGACAATTAATGTCCTTAATAAACAACTCATACCTTTGCAGAGCACAAATATGAAGCCGGAAGCTGAATATATTTTGGATTCACAGCATTCCAGTGGGTAAGTTATACATGTGTCAATGCATTATAATTTTGTTTGTGAAATTAGGTCTTTCCTTTTGATATGACAATGAACACCAATTATGAAAATGAACACCTTTTGTTTACATAATGAATGATACTTCATTTATCAATCAGATTATTTGTTTTTTATTGTAGATGGACAGATTTTTATAGAACCATGTTTTGGCTAGCTGTGATCTGTGGTAGTTTCATGGTTCTGCATGGTTTTCTACTCATTATCCTCAAATTTAGGAAGAGAAATTCTGAAAAGAATGGAACATATGGAGCCCTCGTATTCCCAAGATTTGAGATATTCCTTTTATTTCTAGCACTGCCTGGTATTTGCAAGGCCTCTACTGGTCTTATCAGAGGTAATTTAATTCAATGTTATTATTTGCTATGAAGCACCCCCTCCTAGACATGTACACTTGACACGACACCGAGACTCTCCCAGATATGCCCTCAATCCGAATTATTGGTGCTACGTTGATTATTTGACACCTTACCAATGTTACCATTACCATACAATCTGTACAAACTGTTCCAAACCATTAGTGTGGTGAATCTGTACAAACAAATCATTAGGCTTAATTTTTCCTATTTATTTGCATGGCCACAGGAGGAGCACCTGCAGCAATGGCAGTTGGAATTATACTATTGATTTTTGTGTCCACTGTGCTTCTCGCATTGTTCATGTTCCTATCAGTTGGAATCACATTTGGAAAACTTCTTCAATACAAGGAAGTTCATCATGAAGGTGAGACATTTCATTGGTATCAAGAGCTTATAAGAGTAACTCTTGGACCAGGTAAAAGAGGCCAATGGACATGGAAAGAGAAAGCTAAATCTGTTTATCTAACTATATTTGGCCCTCTATTTGAAGACTTAAGAGGTCCTCCAAAGTACATGCTTTCACAAATATCAGGTGGAAGTCAACCAAGTCAAAATGACCACATTATTGTCTCTGATGATGAAACAGAAGATGCAGAAGCACCTTTCATCCAAAAGCTCTTTGGAATTCTCAGAATATACTTTGTGTTTCTTGAATCCATTCGGCGCGTTTCACTCGGAATTTTGGCTGGTGTCTTCATTCATACACGATCACAATCGTCTAAGAGTCCAATCATTATTATGCTATCTATAACCTCTTTTATGCTATTTTTCATGGTGCTAAAGAAGCCTTTTATAAAGAAAAAGGTTCAATTAGTTGAAATCATCTCACTCACATGCGAAGTTGCATTTTTCGCTACTTGTTTTGTGCTGTTGAAGAAAGATTTTTCTGTGAGAACTGAGACTAAATTTGGGATTTTCATGCTTGTGCTGTTTTTAGTAGGGTATTGCTCACAGATTGCTAATGAATGGTATGCTTTATATGCACAAACAAAGCTTCTAGACCCTGAGGAGAAGTCATTGTTTAGAGGTTTAAAAGTTGCTTCAATTGGGTTTGTTTTGTATTTCATCCCTCAAAAATGGATAAAAAACTTGGAGAAGAAGTTACCGCAAAATGGTCATGCGAACAGCGAAACTCGAGACAATGCTTTGATTGCTGAAAGATGTATGCACTCCGGTAGTAGGAGTTCAGGTACACCTGATATACCATGGTTGAAAAGAGTAAGGGAACTTGCAAAAGGTAGCTTTAGTAAGGACAGAAGTGGAGTTCAAATTACTGATCCTTCTACCAGTAGTACTACTAGATGGAGTGGTTTTTGGGGAAACAAGAGAAGTGGTAGTTCTTCTTCTGATTATAAGCCAAAACCAAAAAAAGCCTTGGATGAAGATTTGGAAGCCATTTTTGCTTCCAAGTCATAATACAAAAAATATAGTTAAGACTTTGTGGATTTGCCATCCATATATACCTACCTGCAACCTTGTTTCTAGTGCTTAGATAATGTACAATTTTTATATAGTTGAACCGGTTGAATGTAATATTATAAAACTCAGATAATTTATTCACTCGAATAATGTATCGAGTTGGGTTATTAATTCAAGAAGAATGTTAATGACTGCATTTGGGGTATTAGTTAAAATACTAAAAAAAAAAGTAAGTTTACGTAAAAATGGCGTAATTATTGATAAGATAAAAGTAACAAACTTGTATTTTTAAAATAAAGTTTTTTTTAATAGATTTCTTAACGAATATCCTTGAGGTACCCAATAAGATCCTTAATTCCCGAGTTTCACACACGCAGTATAAAAAAGGTAATTAGTAGGGATTGTCGAATTTCAAATGTGAGTGGTTAAATCTCATATCGTCTATCAATGAATACAATGTTAAATTTATAAGAGAGACGACCGATTAACCTAATATTTCAAGATTATGAATGAATTTTTTTTTTTTTTTAATCATGAAAGGAGATGTTGTGTCTCCTTTGTTAGAATATTATATCTGAGAAATGAAAACGACTCATTAACAATCTTAATACTATAATAAAATTTTATAGCATTCAATGCATGAGAGTTAAACTATTTAACCTTTTCAATAAACATTTTTTTAATTAGAAAACCTTAAAAATACGGTTAGGACACTCGTTAATCGTTAAGAGCATCATAAATATAATAATGGATTTGATTCTCAGTTTGGCAAAAAGTTTAGAATAATTGATGGCGGACATATTAAGCTTCTTTTTAGAAAGTCAACTTCACAAACACACACCTCTTCAGTTTTTGTCTTCTCCTCCTTAATTAATTGCTTCATATCAAATTCCATAACATAATGGGTTCTATTCTTGGTTCTCAGAAGACTCAAGGGACCAAAGAAGAGATGGAAACAGCGTTGAATAAAACTAAACAGATCGCTGCCTCTTCCCCCGTCTTTGTCTTCAGGTTATTTTATTTCTATCCAATCATAGTAACATGTTTTTGTTGATCAAAATACTAGTTAAGGAGATGTCAATGTTTTTTTTAGGTAATAGTAGAATATTTCTCTATATAGTGTGTTTGACTTGACTGTGCATAGAAGTTTAGACATATGTCTTTTGATCTATGGTCAAGTTCGTTTTAGGTTTTGCGATGACACAAATTGATTTTAACTGAATTGATTATAGCTAAGAAAGAATTGAATATAAAACGAAAATGAGTTGAAAAATATATTCTATAAGACAAAAACTACATATTCTAGCTTCAAGTTAGAATGAGGTAAAATTAGTTCTACAACATGTATTGTATTTTATTGGTTGTCAAGGTAGTTTGGTGTTTTTCACATGTAACCATCTTTTTTTTTTTTTTAACCTTGACAATACCATCTGTAATGTATGTTGTGACAGTAAGACTTATTGTGGTTACTGCAAAAGGGTCAAGGATCTACTCAAACAGCTAGGAGCAACCTACAAGGTCCTTGAAATGGATATAGAAAGTGAGAGTTTACTTATTTCTCATGCTTTGTACCTTTTCTATCTGCGTTGAGATTGTGAATGTGAAAAATGCAAAAATGATAGTCTTATTTCTCATTAAATCCAAAGAGGGGTCTTTCTGTTCTTGAATTTGTCTTTACCTATTTGAAGGTGATGGAGATGAGATTCATGCAGCATTAACTGAGTGGACAGGGCAAAGGACAGTACCTAATGTGTTTATTGGAGGCAAGCACATTGGTGGTTGTGACTGTAAGGCTACACACTCATGTTGCTTCTTTTTCACGTGGCAAAGACAAAACTAGACTTGTTTTTTTTCTTTCTGTTTTCATTATTTGTGTGTAATATTTTTATCACATGTTTATTTGTTGCAGCTATTTTGGAGAAACACCGTGCAGGTCAATTGATTCCTCTTCTCACTGATGCTGGAGCCATCGCCAAGAACTCTGCTCAGCTCTGAATAGTCACATAATGTTTCTGGAACTACTAGTATTTGCTAAAGTTTGTGACATTACTTTGTATGAATATAAAATACACAAAACAAGCATGTGTAATAATATACACTTATGTTAGTAGAGATATAGTTGGTTATAACTATATAATTCTAAAATATGTGAAAGAGGATCATCTTAGTGGTTAATCTTTAAATATAAAACTCTGGTTATTATTTGCAAAATTACTTTTTTTTTACTAGTACTAGCATAGCATCAATCTTTTATCCGGGTTTAAACCTAAGCCTTCAACCTCCTTGATTCTTTAGAATTTAAGTCGTAAAATTAATAAAAATTGTAAAATTATATCGATTGTTTTAAAATTTTAAGTTGTTTACTTTGATTGGTATTAAAACTTAGTATCTTAGTAGAATCTTTTCTATATTGGTTGTTGATCTGATCATGTTATGGGTGATTGTCCGAGTTCAAATCTTAGTTTTCAGTTGGTGAAAGAATTTGAAGCTTTTTTGAACAAAAATGGTTTTGTTTGTTGGATTCATGTTCTCAATTAAGTCGGACGATTTAGCTAAGTATGACCTTCCTGAAGTAGAGTTTATGATTTTGTGTCTTCTTTTTTTGGTGAATGCGATTTTTGCGGATGCTTCCACCATTACATTCCTGCGTATAGTTTCTCAGTTTTTCTTCGTTGGACTTTCAGCCCATCTTGTTCACCAAAAAAAGAGACGATTGCTCTTTAGACACCCACCGAACGACAATTAATTGTTGTTCGATACTTGTTCAAAAGGAAAAAAAAAACTACGATTCATTACTTTTTAGATTGGTTGAGTCACTTTTTAAATTGGTTCATCTAATTGAAAAAGTATTTCAAACGACTTTCTTAAATGTCTAAAGAATAATATATAAGACTCACTCTCTTATTGAATAAATACATGTGAGTCACACCACTTTAAGAATAAATCATATATAAATAATACGTGTATTTCACACGGTAAAAGAGTGATTATTTTAGTTTTTGACACATGAAAGATTAAGTGTTAGAAAAAGTGTGTTAAAGCGAATGTTGTAAATATAATGTATTTGGGGGGTATATGTATAAACGGAGAGTATGAAGTAAAATTCCATTTTAAACATATAATCAACCAACAAAAACACGGTAATTAACTAACTTCACCCGCCGCGCCAAATTTTGATGACAAGCTCATAAAAATTCCACCAAGCAAGATCAAATTCCAACACCTGTTTTCTGTTTTCATCTAACACCTGTTTTCATATACAAGAAATGGGTTCTATGCAGAGTTCTCAGAAGAGCAAAGAAGAGATGGAAACTGCCATGAATAAAGCTAAGGAGATTGCCGCTTCATCCCCCGTCTTTGTCTTCAGGTTTTTTTTTTTTTTTATTTCGTTCATAATTTTTTTTTTGTGGGGATGCCAGTGATTTTTAGGGTTTAGGGGAATCTCAAAATAGACCGACTATATTTATTTCTCTATGTGGTGTGTTTCATGGTAATTGATTGTGCATGTAAATTTAGGAATTTGTCTTTTCAATTATGGCTTAGTGTATGTTTGGTTATGTCACTTATGTGAATTACTAGATTCTGGAAAATTGATTGTGTTGAACGCAAGGTGATTTATGTTTGAATTAGTGCTAGCAACACTCTTGAGTCAAATTTTGTGTCTTGTTGTTAATATTTGGCTGGCTTGTTCAATCAAAGGAATTCCACTTCACTGTAGGTGTTAAATGTGGCTGTTATTATTGATAAGTCTTTATTTTTCACATGTGGTAAGCTACAAACTTACACTAAGCTTGTGTCAGGTGGTTGTCAAATGAGGTAGTGTGGGATACTTGGTCAGTGAGAGTGAGGAAGGGTGGCTATAATTGTTTGTGCTTTGTATGTGCGTGAGAGAGATGTAAGAAACATGTGTGCTGACTGTTCAACCGGTTGCTTGTTATACTCTTCAATGAAAAGGGGACGTGGCAATGTAAATGTGCGCGTGTCCAAGCGTTTGATGCTAGCGGTTCTCTAATGTAATATAGGTTGGAAACTAAATTCAAAGCTAAAAAGCTGCAAATTCTAGTTAAAGTTAGAATCAATTCTAGAGACATAATCAGTTTTATTCAAGAACATTTGAACATGTCAAAATCAATTCTACACCTGTAGAATCAATTTCGGCTTCTGTAAAAGTGGAACCAAACATACACTCGGCCTTCGTTTCGAAACACGACGTAACCTCACGTCCACACAGAAGCACTAGTTGTGGCTTCACAATTTTCACAATGGAAACGCACGGTAATTGTAGCTTCACAATTTTCATGTGTAAAGTACATGGGATGCGAGAATGAGCCTTCAAAAGCTGTTCCGAACACACACTTAACTGTTTTTATTTTTTTACCAAACAAACATAATTTATGAAACACAAAAAAGGGGTTACAAAGGATTGGGTGGGGGGACAGGAACCAATGCCCAATAATTCCCTATAGAGATAATAGCTAATAAAACTGGGCACTTAGCTGTTAGCCAATGCTGTGCAATTTGATCACATGTATGCATTAAATTGGTTGTCAAGACAACTTGGTGTCTTTCACACGTAGGTTTAATGTTGATAATCTCATTCTGTAATTTATGTTGTGGTGTGGCAGTAAGACTTATTGTGGTTACTGCAATCGGGTCAAGGATCTACTCAAACAGCTGGGAGCAGCCCACAAGGTCATTGAATTGGATACAGAAAGTGAGTTTACTTTCAATGCCGTCTCGATAGATTTCATGTTTGCTCCATTATGTGCTTTTTCCAAAAGTTGAATGTCAGGACTACTTTGTTTGGTTGCCCCTCTTAGGTCTTTGTTTGTTATTGGACCTCTTAGACATATTTTAAATTTTCCAATTTCACTTAGGCTATGTTTGGGAGTTTTGGAGGGAACGAGAGAACTTTGGAGAAAATGAAAAAGAAGGAAGGATAAAACAAAATCTCCGTATATGGGGAAAACAAAAAATGTATTGGAAGAAGACTTTAGAGGGCATACGTAATACATGATTTTTTTATTTCAATGTTTTTATAATAGTCTCAATTAAAAGTGTATTAATCATAAACGTTTTCTTCTTATTCTCTACAAAAAAAACTCTCTTAAATAAGCTAGATTTGTGTCTTTTCCTCCCCTCCCTTCTCCTCCTTTCCAAACCTCTCAAACTGAGCTTTAGTTACTACTTACTAGTTTAGTTCGAGTGTACCGTCAATAATATACCATATGATTCTATTTGAGGGTTTAGATTTGTTCAAGCAAAAAAGAGCAACACCTATGCCTTGCCCCACCTAATCCCACTCTTCTTTTCATTTCCAGCAAACTCTTCCATATTCTCGTCCACTCATCAGAGGCAAGAAGATCCTTCCCCATCAACCCTCCTCATTTTTATTTTTTTTATCAGTTCATTTCCAATCAGATTTTGTTGAGGATTGTTAAAAGAATTACCCAGATGATTGTTTTGGTCATCATAAAGTATTTTCTAGAAACTTATCCAAATCCATAAAATCCAAGAATTTCGTGTAATACAGAATTTGAAGGCAAAAGTTATGTAAAACAAATTTTTATACACACTGGAGAGAAACACGATAAGAATTCATACACCCAAATAATCATTTTGTAACCTAAATAATGGTCTTATCCAGAAGCAAGAGTTTTTCATGGCTTTCTTTGCACAAATCTGCTTCCAAGGTTCATAATATCCCTCCTCATGTTGGGTTCCTTACAATTCCATTGCCGATGAACCTCACTATCTAACATGGAAGGTTTTGCCGGAAAAAACAAAGGGCAGGAATTGGGTGGGTCAAGGCATAGGTGTTGTTCTTTCTTGTTTCAACTAGTCTAGACCCTTAAATTGATCTTATGGTATATTATTGATGGTACACCGGTGAGGGACTTAAATTGCTCCTTCACCTTAGAAGCCAGATATTCTAAGTTCATTGTTACTTTACTTTGTTATTATTGTACAAGTACATTGCTTTGTGGAATAGACAAAAATGAGTGTTATTTCCAATTAAATCCAAAGTGGGGATCTAGTATTATCTTATGCTGTTTTTACCTATTTGAAGGTGATGGGGGTGAGATTCAAGCAGCATTAGCTGAGTGGACAGGGCAAAGGACAGTACCTAACGTGTTTATTGGAGGCAAGCACATTGGTGGTTGTGATTGTAAGGCCACACTCCTTTTGCTACTTTTTCACGAGGCAAACCAAAACTAGAGTTGTTATTGTTCTGTTTTTCATTATGTGTGTGTAATATTTTTATCACATGTTTATTTGTTGCAGCTGTTTTGGAGAAACACCGGACAGGTCAATTGGTTCCCCTTCTCAATGATGCTGGAGCCATCCCGCTCAGCACTTAATAGCCAAATAATATATCTGGCAGTACTTTTTTTAGGGAATATCTGGCATTACTATTTGCTATATAATTTGTGGCGTTATTTTGTATGAATATAATTTGCAAAACAAGCCTGTGTAATACTGCACTTTAATTGTGTCGGTGGAGATATATCTTTTTGGTTATTGTTTAAATATAAAACTGTGGTTCTTTAAGATGATAATGTAACTTTTGCAGAATTAATTTTTTTTTAAAAGAGGATCATCTTGTAATATTGTGACAAAATAGAAATTAGAATCTTAAGAGTGTTGATATTTTTGTCGGGTACAATTTTGGTCCTGCAACTAAGTATTATTTTGGGGCTCTCTAAGATAATTTTAATCTTTATCCATGCACAAGTAAAGTGACTTCTAAGGTGTTCCTTTTTTAACCTACCTACGTTGAACTTCCTCTTGTTTGTGAAGGTATTATTTAGGTTTACTACCTAAAAGAAATTGAGAGTTCATAACAAACCCTCATTCTACCTATGACTATTTGGTTTGGCTTCGCAAGGTAAAAGCAACCAAGGATCGAGACTGGAAAAAATATGGTATCTATGATATGACAATTTCCAACAAAATATTTTTATCTTTGGTTTCTTAACTTATGCCTTGAGGACAATTTGATTTTTCGAAGAAAGAAACAACAGATACTAGTTAATACTCCCATTTTCTGATAAAGTCTACCCGATCGAAGTTTACACACTTAAAAAGTCGACCGATTGGTTGAGGGACGTGTGAGCAATCCAAAAAGCCTGATGAGCAACCATCTTTTTTCTCCTTCATCTGACTTTGAAGTCAAAACCTCTAGCTCCATTAACCCTTTTCAAACTAATTCAACTATCTCATGTCTTATTTCCTTTTTATGAACATGAATCAAATTTACTACCTCAAAGTTTACAATTGCACACACTATGTATCAACTAAGTTTTCTTTTGCTTCTAAAGTGAAAACTTAATTTCAAACACGGTTAAAGTTTTTACAATTTAATTACGAAAGCAAATAATATATATTGTTTTGAAATTAAGCTTTTAAAAAAGCTAACTTTTACAAATCTACAAATGAATTTTTGGTACACTTTCATACTTTTTTTTTTGAAGGATGGTACACTTTCATACTTAAAAATTTACAAATCTACAAATGAATTTACAGTATACTTTCATACCACAGAAAAAGCCCTCTAAAAACAATTTTTTTAATCCGACCTTTTGGGGGAAAAGTGAATGGGTGCATTTAGAAAAAATATTTAAAAGGAGGTTTAAAGAGCAACCATCAAGAAATTATGTACATGCTTTCATTCAGTTAATAGCCTATCTCAGAAAGCCCAAAAACAAATGTGACAACCTAACCCTAAATAAGCCTATATAAGTGCAATCTCAAATTTTACAAAATCGTCGTGTCTGCAGCTGCACAGCGGCGGAGCGGTGTCTCCTGTGCTTGAGTTGTGAGTTCTTTTAGTTCAATTCCTCACATGTTCAGCTGTAAGGTTTTGCTAGGGTATTAGGTTATAAATTTTAGGGTTATGAATGAATTATGATTGCTTGTGTTTAGTGCATTTAAACTGTTGAATTAGTTTATGTATAGTACCCAGTGATGAGGATCTCCCAATAATTGATAGGAAGTGCCGTATGACACACTAAAAAGCAGCTCCGTTTCAGAGAATGATCTGATCAGCCGATATCATTTGTTGATATTGGTCTGAGATCATTTCTCTGCGGAGCTGTGTGTGAGATTTGAAACGGGTCCCCTGAGGGTTTTTTATAACTTCATCATTTCTTTTTCTTAATTTATTGTTGTAATTTGGTCCGATGCCACGTCTATGGTAGCTAAACATGAGCTCTGACCAAAGATGCTATGATTGGACCAAAATCAAGAGTGCTTGTCAATTGTTTCGCATTTTGATAGGAATCTGTTGATCTTATATACGATGATTTTGCAGAGCCGATTTGTGCGATTACATTTTCTATTATTTTATAAATTTGTTTTGTTTTTGCGGTCATTGATTGTGTTGTTTTTGTGAAGCCTATGATGATAAAACATATCTGGAATTACCGTCTGAATAGATTTATTCTTTGATGTAAATTTCTTGGCTGTGGTACTGAGGCTTCTGTATTTTTAATTCATTTTCATTTTCACTTGTTTTCTTTGAAAGAAATACTGATCCAAAGAACAATCTCATCTGTCGATGCCACCATTTGTTGTTGTTGGTCGAGATCATTCAGTCTCTCGAGGGTTTTTTCTTATACATTAATTTTTGTTATTGGGTCTGATGCCACGTCTTTGATAGCTACATATATTTGAGCTCTGATCAAAGATGCTATGATTGGACCAAAATCAAGAGTGTTAATCATTTGTTTCGCATTCTGATAGGAATCTGCTGATCTTATATATAATGATCCTGCAGAGCCGATTTGTGCGATTACATTTCTATATATTATAATATTAATTTTTTTTTTCTTCAATTTTGTTGATTTTTGTTTTAGTGAAGCCGATGATGATGAAACTTGAACTGGAATTACCGTCTGAATAGATTTATTCTTTGATGTAAATTTCTTGGCTGTGGTACTGAGGCTTTGCATTGGTATCTTCGTTTTTTTTTTTTTTCACTCACTTTTTAAAAACCATATCAGTTTAGTCTATCAACACGTCGTTGATTGATTCCTTAAACGCTTACAGCTCCATCAGGAAGAGAAGCAAATGGCTAAGCGTTTGATTCCAACCTTCAATTGCATCCTTGCTGAAAAAATTGTCCCTCCTTCCAAGACCTCCGCCGGTGTTCTCCTCCCAGAGAAGACTTCCCAGCTTAAATGTGGGTTAACTAAATCAGTTGAGATATGATGTTTGAAATGTGGGTTAACTAAATCAGATTTGAATTATCGTCTGACTAGTATTGTTATGTGATGTTAATTTCTGGATGTTTCTTGATAATAGATTTTTGAAATCACCTTAAATAGTTTGTTTACTAATGGTGTCCTATTGTCAATTGTCGTCATTTTCATTTAATATTTTAATCCTTTCTATCTCATATTCTTTGAAATCGTCGAAGTTTATTTATAAAAAATATTAATCATGATTTAAAAAATTTTGATTGTGAAAAATCCTTCGAATAAAGTCTTAAAGCCTTAAAAAGTCAACAATCACAGTCTTTTAAAATCAATAAAATAGATCCCCTTAAACCTGTTAAATATTAAGATCAAATAAGCTCTGCATGCGAGTGATGAGCATGTTAACGAAAAGTTGTAAAAAATTGTTTTTGGATTCAGGACATGAATTTGGCGATCAATTGGTTTGGACTTGAATCTAAATATAATGATTGGTTTATTCTCAACAAATCTCTCATTAAAATGATCAGCACATGGTTCATAAGGTTTGAATCAAATACATACATTTAGATCAGGTGGCTGTTCACATGGGAAGGTATAAAACCTTCCCACCATGGGAAAATTTGTTTTAGCCATTAGATTAATTTGGAAACACCATCTTATCATACACTTGTAACACTGTATTATTTCTTTTACACCTCCCACCACCCTTCTCTCTCCTCCCCACCACCAACAACATCAAAACACACCACCAATTCTCCTCCCACCACGCCAGTTTTGCAATAGCTTGAATGACACAGGTCTTCTCAAACAGCTCTCATTCATGAATCTCCGAGTATCTTCTCCAACATTATAGTTTTTTAATTAATTTTTCATATAATTTTCCTTGCCACTGCTTGTTTTATAAGGTTGGCAGGAACCTTTTGTTTGGTTGTAACAGCTAGCTCTTTTAGCACTTCCGGTGCTTAGCACTTTTGATTGATATGATGGGTAAATCTGCAATTTTATTACTTGTGAGTAGATTTGGTGAAGAAGAAAGTTGGATGTTTTTGTGAGAGGTGTGATTTTGAATTGCAGTGGAAGAGAAATGAAGGTAAGTCATGCTTTGGTTCACCCACTTAAAAGGTTTCAATTATTGGTGGTGTTTCTTTGAAGGTGGTTGCTGGTTGTGGGAGATGGAGCCTGGAGGGAGACGGCCACAAAGCTGGGAGCAAGATGACAAAAGTTTGGAAAGTGAAGCTATTGAGATCAGATGTGGGAGAACATGATAAGCTTTAATAGAAATGCACTATCTTGTGTGATCCATGGTGGGAAGGTTTTATACCTTCCCATGTGAAATGCCACCTTTAGATTATGATAGAGTTTAAACAACAATTTAAAAAAAAAAATAACCCTAAGTGGGAGATCCTCCTCACTGGTTAATGTAAAAAATCAAAAATAAAATCAAAAATCATGATAGAGTTTAGTGTGTCATACGACACTTCCTATCAATTATTGGGAGATCCTCCTCACTGGTTAATGTAAGAAATCAAAAATAAAATCTACATAATAATACTGAACTAAATCAAACAAGGAAGATTAAAACACCATAGAAGAGAAATCAACAACATAAAAACGAGGCAGTAATGAAGAGCTGCGGCTACTACTGGTTTGCCGGTTTCGGGGATGAGATTTATATAGGCTTATTTAGGGTTAGGTTGTCACATTTGTTTTTGGGCTTTCTGAGATAGGCTATTAACTGAATGAAACCATGTACATAATTTCTTGATGGTTGCTCTTTAAACCTCCTTTTAAATCATTTCTCTAAATGCACCCATTCACTTTTCCCCCAAAAGGTCGGATTAAAAAAATTATTTTTAGAGGGCTTTTTCTGTAGTATGAAAGTATACTGTAAATTAATTTGTAGATTTGTAAATGTTTAGCTTTTGAATTATAGTTATGGAGTTTTAAAAGCTTAATTTCAAAAAAAAATATATTATTTGCTTTCGTAATTAAATTGTAAAAACTTTAACCATGTTTGAAATTAAGTTTTCAGTTTTCACTTTAGAAGCAAAAGAAAACTTAGTTGATGCATAGTGTGCAATTTGTAAACTTTGAGGTAGCAAATTCTATTCATGTTCATGAAAAGGAAATAAGACATGAGATAGTTGAATTAGTTTGAAAAGGGTTAATGGAGCTAGAGGTTTTGACTTCAAAGTCAGATGAAGGAGAAAAAGATGGCTGCTCATCAGACTTTTTGGATTGCTCATACGTCCTTCAACTAATCGGTCGACATTTTAAGTGTGTAAATTTCGATCGGGTAGACTTTATCAGAAAATGTGAGTATTAACTAGTATTTGTTGTTTCTTTCTTCGAAAAATCAAATTGTGCCCTCAAGGCATAAGTTAAGTAACCAAAGATAAAAATATTTTGTTGGAAATTGTCATCTCATAGATACCACATTTTTTCCAGTCTCGATCCTTGGTTGCTTTTACCTTGCGAAGCCAAACGAAATAGTCATAGGTGGAATGAGGGTTTATTATGAACTCTCAATTTCTTTTAGGTAGTAAACCATTCACAAACGAGAGGAAGTTCAGCGTAGGTAGGTTAAAAAAGGAACACCTTAGAAGTCACTTTACTTGTACATGGATAAAGATATACTAAGACCGTTAACTAACGAGGAATGTAAGGATACAAATGTTTCACCTATTGTAGTTTTAAAAAAAGTGTTCAATGTTCGTTAATTAATGTTATTATTACTCATGTAATGTTGTAATGAAATTTCAATTATATCATATTTCACGTGCTTTTAATATATTATTATGCTCATTTATTGTGTTCATTATTAACCCATGCGAAGCACGATCTAGTTTTTTGTAAGTAATTTAATGGTTAGAAATTCATCACTTAAAATAAATAAATAAAATATCTGACGTTCGAATCCGACTGCTACATATCTTATGCAATATCCCTACCAACTATAAACTACGCTCACAGAGATAAATTTATTAATACTGTTATTCATATATTATTATTTATTTATTTTTGTATATTGTGTTAAATTACAAAGTTTAAGGGACATGCACTACACTGCTATCTAATCTTACATAGTAACACGTCAGACAACCAATTTTCAAATATATTTGTGATTCGAGAGAGATTTGACAGAAGGCAAGATGGTGATGGCATAACAAAATAAAACAATTTTACATTGACAAAGCATCTTTTTTTTTTTTTTTTTCAATTGTCCGGTGGCTAGATCACACACTTTATAAGGTGTGAAGAAGTGGAGAATTTGGGGTTCGAACTTCGGCCTCTGCAAATATTATCTTTGATAGTTACCAACTGAGTTACACTTACGAGACTTCTCGATATTACATAATTACTAACATTTTCAATAATTTGGCCTAAAAAAATAATTTTCAATAATTTTTTCCGTTTTAAATAATTTAATTATACTTACCTATAAATTCTCTTGACATAAATAAGGACCATTAAGTAAAATAGATTTTCTTGTAAAAAAAGAATTAGAGTTTAATTATTATAGCACAAGGTAAGATTATAAAAAGTATCACTTATATATATACTATATATGAAGGAAATACATTGGTTTGAGCTGATTTGTATACCTTTAATTATATCTTTAAATAAGTTTGAATATAAAAATGTTATTTTGTTATTGTCATTCTAGTATTTTGTTATATTATTGATATCATTAAAAAAAATAAGTATAGTTTTTACGATATGAAATTACAAAATATCTATTATCTACATCTGTAATTTTAAATCAAATCAAAATAATTTTAATCAAAATTTTATAAAAATTATTGTTCGTAATTTATGTAGTAAAAATGTGGAGACAAACGGACAATGAATGCTTGTATGAACGCTATTGTTAATAATATTATAATACAGAATAAAACTTCGAGTACGCTATTATACCACAATACTTAGTCAATTTTTTTGAGAAGTTAGTCAATTATTTATAGATGCAGCAATTTCTATACTTTTGTAAATTACTTTTTTGTGCAATTGGATATGTATTAGCAGTTAACACTTAGTCATCATTTTTCAAACAAAAAATGCACTTGGTCAATTCTTTGAACATAACTATTTTTTTCATTCATATTATACTTTGCACCGAAACACCTTTAAACTGTTACATTCTTCGAACATACTAATCATGCATGGAATCTTCAATCTTTCTAAGGAAAATTGCTCTATAGTTAATATGAAAGAATAAATAAATTGATTCTTTGAATTTGAAGTTCACATACAGATTTTAAATATCAGTTGAATGAATAAGTAGTAATACAGAAAAAAATGATCATTGTCAAATTTTCTGATATAATGCCTTAAAAGAAATATAATAATTTTAAACAGATTCATGCACAACTATTTTTATTTTATTTTTTTTGAGAGAAGATATGCACAACTATTGTTTATGCCTAGTGATGTTGACTTTCAGTGTATTAAAATCTCCCACTTAGCTGATAGTATTTCTTAATATATTATTATTATTTTCAGTATTTTGTTTTATTTGATGAGTAAAATAAAAAGTGTTATTCTATTTCGGGATGAAAAGTTCTGTTTGGAATATTTACCAACCAACACAAAACTAACGTAATAAATACCAGCACTACCGTTACGCCGCAACACACTAATAAATCAATGGCTCAATCTATTTTCTCATCCACCACATTTTTTCCCTCTTCTTCCTTCCCTCATCGGCGCCACCTTCTTCCGCCCAATCTCCGAACATCTTCTCCGATTCGCAGAATCACTTCCATTGTCAATGCCACCGTCTCTCCCAATGTTGTTACTCCCGTTCAATCTGTTACTCAGGTATGTCATTTTTTTTAAATATGCCAACATTTTTAGGGCTTCTGAATTTATGCGATCAATCTTATATGTTTTGCTTCACGAATCGCATGCTTTTCATTGGATTACGTTTTTTGTTCTTCGATTGATTTTTTTTTTTTTTTTTGTATTCTGATTAATGTAGCTAATCGAATCGCTGATTAATGGCGTTGATTTATCGGAAGATGAAGCTGAATCATGTGTTCATTTACTCGTGAATGAACCTGATGAAGCTTTGATTAGCGCTGTTCTTGTCCTTCTCAGAGCTAAAGGAGAAACTGTTGAAGAAGTCAGTACCAACTTTATTTTATTTTATTTTATTGATATGAACCCAATGAATTGCTGATTCGTGGTGATGATTGAATTATTTTATTATATTAAATGTGTGGATAGGTTTCGGGGTTGGCAAAGGCTATGATGAGACATGCTACCAAGGTTGAAGGTTTGGTTGATGTGGTTGACATTGTTGGTACTGGAGGGGATGGTGCAAACACCGTTAATATTTCAACGGGGTCTTCCATTCTTGCTGCTGCCTGTGGTGTAAAAGTCGCAAAGGTGTGTTTTTTTTTTTTCATTATGGATTGAAAGTTGAGAGTTTTTGTAATTGTGTGTGATGAATTTGATTGTTCTCTTCTCGCAGCAAGGAAGCCGTTCGAGTTCTTCTGCCTGTGGAAGTGCTGACGTGCTAGAAGAATTGGGAGTTGTTATTGACTTGGGTCCGGAGGTTAATGCGAATCCCTTTTTTAGTTGTCCTATTTGTTAACTAGTAGAATTTCTCAAAAAGTTTTTTTTTTTTTTTTTAAGTGATTAATGTATCTGCGTACTGCTCTATTGAATGTTGACTCTTTTACCCACATGCGTTTCCAAACACTCGTGTTATTGCAGCCCCACTTAGTGGAATAAGGCTTGGTTGTTGTTATTGTTGATTTATGTATCCGAGTAATTTAATTTTTTCCGTTATTGCTCATCAGGGGGTTAAAAAGTGCGTGAATGAAGTCGGAATTGGATTTATGATGTCACCAAAGTATCACCCTGCAATGAAGATTGTTAGGCCTGTAAGAAAGAAGCTCAAAGTAAGAACTGTATTCAATATATTGGGTCCAATGTTAAACCCAGCACAGGCGCCTTATGCAGTTGTTGGTGTATACACAGAAGACTTGGTAAGTTCCATTCCATCACTGATAAATTTATTGATCTAATCAAGAAATGAGAAAAATATAAGAAATCTATTTGTTCATAGCATTTTCTTGTGAAAGCAGCCTCATATTTGAAGTAATTGCTTTACATTGAAAACTTTTAGGCTAAACTGCACTTCTCGCCCCCTATGTTTCAAAATGTTGCGATTTTGGCCCCCTATTAAAAAAAATGGCAATTTTGACCCATTTCATCTCAAAATTGCTGAGAAGACGCCACGTGTCCCAAAAAAGGTGCCATAATTGAAACTTTTTGTAAAGATAAGGGATCAAAAAGCATATTTCCCTTATATTAGGGGGTCAAAAGAGCATATTTCCCTAAACTTAGGGGGCGAAAAGTAGAGTTTAGCCAAACTTTTAAACAAGTTCAACCCTTTTTCCTTTAGTCATATCATTTCATTTTCGCTATTTTTTTCCGTTGAACATTGATTATGAAGCATTTGAGCTTTGCCTTTGAGGTTCTGTCTTTCTGTTTTTTTCCTTAACAATCATTGTACTTGTATCTTTCAAATGAAATGTAGATTATCAGTTGATTGAATAATTCATCCATATGATTGTTCTGTTCAAATTAGAACTTAAAAAATGCGTAGGGTCGTGCTTTTTTGTTGATTTGATAGTAGCAAAATACTGAAATTTAAATGATTGTCAAATCCACAGCATTTGTTTTTGTTTCTTATGTTTTGTATTTTTCACAAAGGAAAATAAAAAATAGACTGAAGAGTTGAGGATCTAATTCTTTCCGTTTTTCTCCATCTCTGTCATCCCTAATAAGCGGTTTGTCTTGGCCTTTTTGATAGGTCTTCAAAATGGCCAAAGCACTTAATAAATTTGGCATGAAAAGAGCTTTAGTTGTCCACTCTGAAGGTTTGGATGAAATTAGTCCTCTTGGTGAGATCTCTTGCCTGTTTTACATCTCAAAATCGTTTATTTTAAAGAAATTGGTGTCTTAAAATGACTTGACTTTACCTTCAGGACCTGGTTTGGTGCTCGATGTTACTCCAGGAGGGATTGATAAATTCTCATTTGATCCCTGTAAGCATATGTTAATTTATAGTTTTTTTTTATCTATTTCTGTTATGAAGTATATTGATACAGCTCACATGCTACTAATTGGGTGCTGTAATGGATCTTTTACTGGGCATACATACTTTTGCACTCCTCACATCATATTGCTTATTGGAACAGTGGATTTTGGCATTCCTCGGTGCAATCTTGAAAGCTTAAAGGGCGGTGATCCAAGATACAATGCAGAGGTTCTCAAACGTATTCTGGGTGGAGAGAGAGGACCTATTGCAGATGCTTTTGTGAGTATCCTTGTTTTTTTAATCATATTAAAAATCTTAGAGGATGGTATTTTACTGAAATCCAGTTAGTGTCACATTCTCTATTGTTCTTTCTGCGTCTCAATTTTCCTATAAAATACTGAAATTCATATGTCCTGCATTATTTCTTGGTACTTGAATCACTCTTTTTGTATGCATTAGTAGTATCATAACACACATTTTGATTATTCTGTACAAAATGCCTAGGTTCTCAATGCTGCAGCAGCTCTCATGGTAAGTGGCTTTGTGAGGAACCTAGCTGAAGGGGTGTCTTTGGCGCGTGAAACACAACAATCAGGAAAAGCTCTCAAGACTCTCAACTTGTGGAAGGATATCTCAAATGTGAGTTAAATTGGATCCTGTATTACCAATTTCATTGCACTCATGTGTTGCTAATTTTCTTTTGCCTCCTTTGTTATTGCAGAAAATAAAAGATGACGCAGCCATATAAATATTCCTGAATCATTTTATGTGAACCAGGTTTAAGTTTTGTAAGCTGCATTCATACAGGAGGGAGTCTGATACTGTACATGTATCGTCAAATAGATATACAAAAGTAATTTAAATTAGTATCAGCTGTAAGAGTAGCTATCCTTCAGATCTGTGCAAAATGTAACATTTCCCTCTAGTTTACTGGTGAAATCGTTGTACGTAATAAGATTAGGGAATGTTGTAACTGTGTTTCATTCAATTATAGATAATAAAAATGGTTTTTTCATCTCGAGAGATGATATGTGTAGCCTATGAAAATAAATTTTTAAAATCCTGCAGAACTTTATAGTGAGATTGCAACAGATAGTTCAAAATTAATCTGTTTGCCCACAGCCACACACCATTTTCCATTTCATTGGAAGCTTCATTTGTGGGAAAAGTCAAACAAATCTAAATAAGGGGATGAGCCGAAAAACTTAATTGTGTTCTCTGAGAACCCTAATAGCCACCCTTCTTGAAGTTGCTCCGACCACCATGGCGCCAGCTTGTGAAGATGAGCATTAGATCCATATGCTACATCTCAATCTCGTACTGCTGAACTGTTGATTTTCACAATCAGAGCAAGTGCGCTGGCAACTTGTGTCAGAAATTGCCTCCATCGCGGCAAGTAAGTTGCCACCATGTCAGCTCCGTCTTCTTGATTTAGTCTTTTGTTTCTTATAAATAAGGCTAAAGAGTATGTATTATTAATAATGTGGATATCTTGGTCTATCTGATTATGGACTTGTATCATTCTGAGTAACTTCATGTATGATATGATAGGACCCCTATAACAACCTAAGGGATTGGGTAGCTCAACTGGTTCGAGCTATAAGGGATTTAAGGAGTTAAAAGTCCAGAGTTCAAGTCCTGGCAAGGAGAAAACTAACAAAACAATTAACATATTAACATTTGTCATTAAAAAAAAAAACCAAGTAAGGAAAAAGAGGTGTGATGCATGGAAGTATGGCCCAGACAGTGAAAATGGAAAGGTTTCCATCAACATTCTGCTAAGTTGGCAGTATCATTCTGAGTAACTTCATGTATGATATGATAGGACCCCTATAACAACCTAAGGGATTGGGTAGCTCAACTGGTTCGAGCTATAAGGGATTTAAGGAGTTAAAAGTCCAGAGTTCAAGTCCTGGCAAGGAGAAAACTAACAAAACAATTAACATATTAACATTTGTCATTAAAAAATAAAAACCAAGTAAGGAAAAAGAGGTGTGATGCATGGAAGTATGGCCCAGACAGTGAAAATGGAAAGGTTTCCATCAACATTCTGCTAAGTTGGCAGTAGGGATGGTAAGGGCTGTGTGATTCAGGTGAAGGGGATAGTGAGAGAGCTGGTATTTACTGAGATTAGACTGTTATTAGTTGGGACTTCTTGTTCTGGGTGAGGCTTAGCACTCTCGAATTGCCTTGGGCCATTTGTTTTTCTGGTTTCTGCATTTTCTGCTTTGTAGTTTCAGGATCCAGGATCTGTTATCACCTTGATATAGGTTTGGATATTTCCCAGTTATAGAGTTTCAGTGCTCTTTTTTACTCATTTCCTGGTGCCTATCAATGCATATTGCCTTGCATGATTTATTGCCAGTTTCATTTCCCTTTTTTTGATTCACAAGAGTGTTAGAACCGGTAACAGAATTAATAATATCTTCTTTTTGATTCATGAGTATTAGAACTGGTATAACAGAATTGGTAATATCTCTGATTAACGATCCTTTTCTGATGAATTACAAGGAACACTACCAGAAAACATAGACAAAACATTGAAACATAATCCTCTGTTTCAGGATAGATAGGAAAACGGGAGGAAACTTTGATTGCAAAACAGGTGGACTAATCCGAGTGGTACCATGGAATTCTTTGCAACCTTCAGTGGCTTCTGCATTCTTAGCTATTCTGTATAGTAATTACATGTTGACATCTCATATTGAAACTTTATATTGTAGTGGGAAAAAGTATTAGTCGGTAGATCTCTGTAAGTTTGCCATTTCTCAGGTATGCATGTCTTAGAAAATGACATCAACAATTTTCCATCCTTACGGTCTGTTTTTAATTCAACTTTAAAGATTTTTTCATCAGTCAACCCCACATATTTTCCATCCCCGCACGTTCTCATTGATGTGCTGTCTGCATGAAATCATGGTATGCAGATTGTAAGGAATCTTGATACGAACTCCTAATGCACTTATCTGCAAACTTCTAAAAGACGTCTGAAACCTTGACTTCGAGGTTTTTGATGTCTGCCTGACCACATTTGAATGCATTTTTTTTTTACAATATCAAGGATTGTAATGTGACTATGCTGTAACTGTTTAAATTTTGCTTTTGTGATTCTATAAACACGGCATGGTTTTGAGATATTAGCAAATGATTCTATAAACTCGACATGGTTTAAAGATTCTAGCAACTTTACTATAAACTTTGCTAGGATAAACAACCTATTTATGGGCTCATGGCAGAAGAATTTATATCATGAAAGCTTATGTTGGATAAGCTATCGCTATCTGTGTTTGGATGTGTACATTTAAAAGTGATTACACAAAAATTAGTGTTTCAATGATTAATTATTATAGCTTCTACGTTTGGTGTACCGTGGTTTTTTAGTGGTATTGATGCTCTATGCAGGTTACAAATTGAAATTGAGTTGGTTTCGTGCCTTTTTGTTATCTCAAGAAATGTTGCAGGTTATGTCAAAGTTTAAATTGAAGTTCTTTTTGAAGGGGCTACTTCATGTCCTAGTGTGGAGTTTTTGAATGTATGGTCTGCCAATTAGTTTTATCTTCATGATGTTGTTATAGTGAAGTTCAATATTGGTGATTGGATTGTGTTGTAGCTATCAGTTAAAATAGTATTATCCATATCGGTTAAAATAGATGTGTCTTCGTTTACACTGTTATTTTCAATAGGACCAAAAGTGTCTATTGATTTACTTAAACCACACCTGTATTCTAAACCCCTATTAAACATCATTGAATTGAACCACCACTTTTCCATAGAGCTTTTTCCTCCTATTTACATGAAAATACAATAGATGAATAGTCGTTTAAGTTTTACCTATAAATCCACTTTTTTTAATAAATCAGTAATAATAATGTTTTTTAATAAATCCGTAATAATAATAACGAGCGAGTAAGTATTTAAATTTATAACTATTTGTAATCTAAAAATTAAGTTGATGTTCTATCAATAAATTGAATATTCTATTTTCATAGTTTGTAAATCTAAAAAATGAATTTCTTTAAGAAAAAGAAAAGGTAATCTTTATTCGGATATACTATTTTCGGGTACTAGTATAGGGTATATTGTTATATTGTAAGGGTATGTTATGAATATATATGACCTGGGACGAAAGGATTCAAACCTTCGAATAACAGAACCAAAACCCGTCGCCTTACCGCTTGGCCACACCCCATTTTGGTAGGGTGTCTGGGTGTTGTTTTGTGTATTTTGGCTTGATTTGTAATCTCTAGCTAGTGCCTATTGAGACCATCTGGTGTAGCTCCATTGGAGTGTGTACCTTTGTAGAATTGTATGATTTTCTTAGTCCAATTTTCTAGCTTATGATAGGGTGGGACCTCAACCCTTCATAGAAGTTGGGTAGAGTGTTCTTTGATGCCGAGTTAGACTCTTGATGAAATTTATTTTTATCGGAAAAAATGAAAAAGAAATGTAAAGCTTACCACTTATGTCTGCCTTTTTTTTTTTTTTTTTTTTCTCTCTTTCTTTTCCCTTTCTCACTTTTGTTATTTGAAAGATCGTATTTTCATAAAGTTATGGACCTCTGTTGACAGACATTTATTAAACTTTTCCATAAACCTACCGTGTCTTGTGCCTTTTCCTTGTATGTGAAGTGCTATATTTTCGGTTTCACTTGTTTAACAAAGAGTGTCTGCTTTTCAATTATGTATAAAAACTTCTGTAAGTGTTCGAAAGCAAGAACAATGTTATATGTAGCGAGAAAAAAAACTCCAAAAAATATCGAAAGCATATGTGTTCGAATTTCAAAACAATTGAGAAAATTTCAGTTAGTATATGACGGAAAATTTTATAGACTATTTTGAGTTTTGATAGATACTCACAGTAAGTCCTCGTGAGTATAACTCCGTTGGTAATGCAATACATAGTATATGCAAGATCCTAGTTCAACTCATGCAAAAAAAAAAAAAGAAGATAATCACAGCAATCCGATTTCTCTATTGTTTTTTTTTTGTTTTGAATTAATCCTTTATATCTCGTATAACAGCATAGTTGATTGGTAGGTAAAATAGGTAGATAGATAAAATAAAACACACGCAGAAACGGTCGTTGTAATATTTTCTCTTCTCATTTTCTGTTTTTTTTTTCCTTATTAACGAGTAAAAACAAAAACCTGATTCTCAATATTAGTTTTATTCTCTTTCTAAAAACATTTTTTTCCCCTGCATCGCTGTCATCTTCTCTCGTGTTGTGTTCGTGTATCAGGGAAAACTCTCTCTCTAGTGCTCAATTTCATAATCCCGCGCGATAATCAAAGGTTAGCTTCCATCAATCACACTTTCACGTAACTTTCTCATTAATTAATCTAATTAGCACTTGTTAATAATCAACCAGGTTTCAAATCATGAACGGGTCTCCGGATCCACCGTTGGATTCATTTCCCCGGTTACGTCTCCACCAATCAGACGGTCTATCTCGCCGCTCTTCCTTCGGCGCCGAATCGGATTCTGAACGTTACTGCAGCGCCAGTAACTCAATGATGGGAACACCGAACACCAGCATGAGCATCCGAAGTGCCGTTACCGTCTTCCACGATTTTTCCGATATCGATTTTGCTTCTTCTTCTAGAACCTTCGATGATTCAAATCGCAAGAGTTTTCAATACGGTTCGAGTGGATTGGAATTATACGGTGACGAGGGTGATGAGCTTAGTATGACCGGGCTTGATTCGTCGGAGTTGATTGGAAATAACGGAATTGAAGAATCTGATGGAAATGAAAATGGTGGTGAAGTTGGGGAAAGAGAGATTGAGACGGAAGAGGAAGAGGAAGAGGAATTTTCGGAAGGTGATGATTCTATGTTCAATTATGGGAGTGGATGCGATGGTGATAATGAGAATGAGTTTTATTCGATGAAAGGTGAAAATGTATCGAGTGAGTTTTATTCTTCGAGGAGTGTGAGTTTATACGAAGAAGGAGAGGTTCGAAATGAGAATCCATTGCTTATGAATTCTTCTGTGGCTTTTGGTTCACATGATTTGGATGATTTTTTGCTACAAAATGGTCCAGTTTCTGTTGTGTCTGACCTGTTTTATAATCCACGAGAAAGTAATAATCGAGTTGAAGAACATGGGGTAAGTTCTGTTCGAAAAGAAGAGAAGGACTCACTCATTGTCAATGATGAAGTTGAAGAAACAAAAGATATTGGTGATCGAGAAGCTTTAGAAGAGGTGAGGGATAGGGATAGGGATAGGGATAGGGACAGGGACAGGGATGCTCCTGTTTCTTGTGAAGTTCAATGTGCTGACAATTCACCTGATTTGGATCTTCTGCCAGAAGAAGATCCTCAGAAGAGTTTGAATATCACGGATGGTGGAAGTGAGGGAAAGGGAAATCGATATAGTAAGAATGATGAAGCTGGTGCCTCTGGTGATGCTCAAAGGGAAAATCTGGATTTAGATAATTTTGAATTCAAGTCTGATCAATTTTGTGATAATAGAGATGATGTAAGTACTTCCAACGTATCAGTTCATGTAGAGAATGTGGATGCAAAATCATTTAAGAATCTTAAACCAATTGTGCTTCCGTCGAATGGCGGAACAAGGAAAATATTAGAGAGGTCTTCCACTTCGACAAATGTGTTAGAAAAAAGTCACGTGATATCTAAGGTGAGCAATGTGTACTCTACTCCTGTTGTGTTTCAAGTTATAGTTTCCAAACCTTTGCAGTTATTATATGTGCTAATTTAATTTGTACATTTTTTTATTAATATGTAAAACCAAGGTTTAAAATTGTAGTTATAGTTGAGTAGTGACCATAGTTGCATGACGGCTAATGTGGTCTGATTTGGGATTCAATTGCAGCATTATGCAGTTGTGGCTCAATTTTCGTCATTGATGCATTAGATGACGCAGTTCGTAATTTAAAGCATTGTATAAACCCATTAGTTTTATATGGTATTTCTAACTTGATTATTAACTAAACAGGCACAATGTTCAGGAAGGCCAACTGGGCTGAGTGTTGAAACTGTTAATTCTGTTCATAATTTAATGAGATGCATTCAATTGAAACTAGAGCTTGTAATCTCAAGTGTTAATTTTTTTAAAAAATTGAAATATTGGATGAATGACCCATTCAATTAGATTTCCCTTTTTTCTTTTTGCTGTTGAAAAAGGCTATTTTATTTGCCATCTCATCTCATGAAAAAGATGGTGGAAAGTGTTGTCGAAGACTGACTTGAGACATTTTTGCAATTATTATTCTGCCTGCCTATACAGGGTTTAATGTTTCACTAAATATTGCAGATAGAGGACTCTGAGCTAAGTGAATTCTATGACGAGGTTGTTCAGGAAATGGAAGAAATTTTGCTGGAGTCTATGGATTCTCCTGCGGCTAGGTTTTCCGTGGGTAACAGAATGTTTGATCCACAACAGTCCGTGCCTTCAAGAGATGGTGGATTGACTGCTTCTACTTCTAGTACAGATGATGCTTGCCTGCTAGTTAAGCGCCCAAGAAGAATAGATAGGATTGAAGTGGTAGGTGCAAGGCAGAAAAGAGGGGATGTTTCTTTCAGTGAAAGATTGGTTGGGGTGAAGGAATACACTGTTTATAAAATAAAAGTGTGGAGCGGCAAGGATCAGTGGGAGGTTGAAAAGCGATATCGTGATTTCTTAACTCTTCATCGTTGCATGAAATCCTTATTTAACGAGCAAGGCTGGACCTTACCTTTGCCTTGGTCTTCTGTTGAAAAGGAATCAAAGATATTTAGAAGTGCATCTCTTGATATTATTGCGAAGAGAAGTGTTCTCATTCAAGAGTGTTTACAGTCTATTCTCTGTTCCAGGTTCTTTTCAAGTCCTCCAAGAGCACTTGTTTGGTTTTTGTCCCCTGAAGATTCCCATCCCAGTTCACCTGTGTCAAACTCTCCAGTGTCTCTGTCTTCTTTTACAAGAGGGGAAAATATTCGAAACTCTTCCACTTGGGGGAAGACCATATCACTTATTGTTGAAATTCCATCAAATAAATCAACGAGGCAGTTGTTAGAAGCACAACATCACACATGTGCTGGATGCCATAGGCATTTTGATGATGGAAATAGTTCAATTTGGGATTTTGTACAGACATTTGGCTGGGGGAAGCCTCGACTTTGTGAATATACTGGTCAACTGTTCTGCTCTTCTTGCCATACAAATGAGACTGCAGTCTTGCCAGCCAGGGTTCTACATCATTGGGATTTCACTCATTATCCAGTTTCTCAGCTGGCAAAGTCATATCTGGATTCCATACATGAACATGTAATTTTGGATTTAATGCTTTCCCGCTATTTTCATCCTATATTCTCTCTGATGCATGCTTATGCCCAAAATCTCTTATGTGTAAGCTAACTAGAAAGTGATGTTTCTATCTCTTCTCTTTGTTGGGTACCAAAAGCTTGGATTTGGTAGAATCTAGTACACTGATAGAGTAATTGCTAGTTTTAAGGAATGCTGTTCATTTGCTTCTACAGTGAACATTGGGCACACAGACTGTGAAGTGATGAAAAGTGACTACACTAATGCATACAAATTGATGCATGCTAAGCTGTTATTGGCAAATTCCTTGTGAATATTAAATTTTATGGCCTTTATTGGTTACCTTAATTTTCCTTGTTATATTCACTTACTGGATTTAGCTGTCATTGACTTGTAACTTTGGGTTTGAATCCGATATCGTAAAGGAACCCCTATAAAGTTTTCAGAGTATAAAATAGAAAACAATTGCACAACTTAGAGGATTGAACATGAATATATGTGTTGTTTAACCAGATCTTTTATGTTACTTAGTAGAGGATCACATGCTTTGTGTCACTGCCGTTAATCCCCTTATTTTAACCTCGTTTTGTTTTGAAATTTCTCCTGCAGCCCATGCTTTGTGTCACTGCCGTTAATCCCTTCCTTGTGTCAAAGGTCCCAGCCTTGCTTCATGTTATGAGTGTTAGGAAAAAAATTGGAACAATGCTTCCATATGTCCGCTGCCCATTCCGGAGGTCCATCAACAAAGGAGTTGGAAATCGGAGATATCTTCTTGAAAGCAATGACTTTTTTGCTCTTAGAGATTTGATTGATCTGTCAAAAGGAGTCTTTGCTGGTTAGATTTTATTTTTTACTTCATATATTGTGTCTTTGCTAGTCCGCGTAGATGTGTTACATTTTCTTTGATAAATTAATTTGGGTTTGATGGAATGATATCTTAAGCCGTTTCTAGTACTTGCTCTTAAAACCGAAATTCACATTCTGATCGATCAGATTTTATTACCGAAATTCCTCATGTTTTCCCTGCTTTGATTGGCTGCCTTTATTGCAAATGTCTACCTCCAGTCCTATTTATTTTTTGGTTCTTATGCAAGTTGGTTTCTTATAATGAGTGTTCAAGGTATTTTTTAAAAAATAATTAGCATTGACTCCTTTGAATATGCTTCCTTGGTCTTCGTGATTAGTCTTTTGTTTCTTATAAGTAAGACTAGAGGAGTACGTATTAATAATAATGTGGATATCTTGGTCTAACTGATTATGGACTCGTATCATTTTGAGTAACTTCATGTATGATATGATAGGGCCCCTATAATAACCTAAGTACGGAGAAAGAAAAGGTTGATACAGGGAATTATGGCCCAGAGAGATAATGGAAAGGTTTCCATCAACATTCTGGGAAATAACTAAGTTGGCAGCAGGATGGTAGGGGTTGTGTGATTCAGCTGAAGGGGATAGTGAGGGAGCTGGTATTTACTGAGATTAGGCTGTTAATAGTTGGGACTTTTCTGGGAGAGACTTAGCACTCTCGAATTGCCTTGGCCATTTGTTTTTCTGGTTTCTGCTTTGTATTTTCGGTATCCAGGACCTGTTATCACCTCGATACAGGTCTGGATTTCCCGGTAATACAGTTTCAGTGCCCTGTTTTACTGTTTTCCTGGTACCTATCAATGCATGCCTTGCATGTTTTTTTGCCCGTAATTGCCAATTAATTTATGCCCTCTTTTTTATACCGTTCTCTAATAAGAAGTTTGACAGAATACCATGCAACGCTATTTATTGTGACCAGTGATCACTTTTGAAGTCTTTATGTGGAATTCCCTATATCTGGTGTCTCTGATTTATATCATCTGTTATGCAGCACTGCCTGTGATGGTCGAAACTGTGTCGAGGAAAATCCTGGAACACATTACTGATCAATGCCTCGTATGCTGTGATGTGGGAATCCCATGTAGTGCCCGACAAGATTGCAGTGATCCATCTTCTCTCATTTTCCCATTTCAGGTTTGTATCTGTCAGTGCTAAGATTCTGTACTATAGAATTAGTTGAGGAAAAGAATGAGTTTATAAATGAAAAAAATAATGATTTCTTAGAATTCTAATTAGGCTGCCAATAAATTGTATGTTGGATTGCTTTTAATGTAAAAAGTTGATCATACAGACTATGCAAAAAGACTTCACAGGCATTTTGTGGATATTCTTTTTTCTTTTTTAATTTAAAAACTGTGGAAAAGACTTCAGAAAAATTAATTGTAATAATTGAATTTGTGAGTTAGTTTATAACGGTCGTCTATACATGAGTGAGAAAAAGCAACTTGTATAGTAATATTTAGGTTTAATTTTGACTTATGGTCTCCACGACCTATGTGCAGCCCCCTCGATTACATTTTTTTTTTTTTGGTCATAATCAAGTCTCCAAAAGAATCAACTTATATACCAGTTTATCATCCAATTGCTATTAAAATAATTGAGAACGCATGATTTTCAGATGTAACATAACTTGTTGCTAAGTTGGTCAGCTTAAAGGACTCGTGACATGTAGGACTAAAATGCATGGTTTATTGGTTTATTTTTTTTCAAAAATATCAAATCTATTTTAATCATTCATGGTATAATAGATTCATTTAAATGACCAATCTGGCAACATGTCAATTAGATTTCCTGCAGTCTAGAGTTGGATTCATAATGGGTATATGGGGATACTATATTTTCCCTATCCTCTAATGCCTCGACATATTTACTCTTTTGTCAGTCTGGAATTCTTTTGATCTATTAAAAAAGAGCAATCTTAATACTATAAAGCTAAATTATCAACAGGAAGACGACATTGAAAGGTGCAAATCTTGTCAGTCGGTTTTCCATAAACATTGCTTTAGAAAGCTTTCAAATTGTCCTTGTGGGGAACAACTCAGACTGAACAAGTCAAGGAGTTTTGCTAACAGAGTAAGTCAATGGGGAGGTGGTGGAACAAAAGGAGCTTTTGACTTGTTAGGCAAGGGACTAAGTTCTGGGTTGTCACCTAGGTTTCTCTCTGGATTATTTACAAAAGAAAAGCCTGAGAAAACAAGGGAGCATCAAGGCGAAAATATCATCTTAATGGGTTCCTTACCAAGCAATTCTTTATGATCAGAAGTCAGAACTTGTACCTTAATGTTGTATTAGCTTTTTCTTTTTTAACTCAAATGTTGTATTTGCTATACCACAAATTATGTTGCACATCTTAGGATGATTCTTCAATAATCACAGTTGTGTATGTAGTCATTTTTTGGGGTTGTCATTCTTTGTAACAAAAATTCATGTATAATATAAGTTTCTTTTCTTCATTCGTTTCTTCTGTCTGTGCTTACAATTTTTTTCACTGAATGTATTCGAGCAAACAACACATGGGTGGAATCGTTGGATTTTGGATCTGGGTTGATACAAAATAAATTGTTAGTCGATGTAGAATCTATTAAAATATACAAAAGTTGAATAAAACCACCTTGCACATTTGAAATATGTGAACCGTCTAAAATTATTTTAAAAAATGTTGATTTGTATGATGTGAAATTTCCTAGCTGGACTTGATAATTGAAAATAAAAGAAATTTTTGTTCAAGATTGAGACCAAGGAGCTCAAGTTTGCAGTTTGAATCTTCATATTGTGTGAGTCACATATATGATGACAACACTCCCCTGATCATTTTCACTACTTGATGGCTTTGATATCACTCCCAAGAAAAGAAAAGAAAAAAGGATTTTATCTTCTTCATATGTAAATTTGAAGTTCGTAATAGTGTCACAAATTGGATGGTAACTATTATTTGTTTATATTTGTAGACTATTTCTACTCCTCTCTTTCCTGATACTTTTCTAGTCTTCTCTTGCAAATATCAACTGATATAGTGACATGTTTGTTTTTTCTGTTAGCTTATAAGTGCGTTTAGTAATTGATCTTTTTAATGCTACCTTTTTAGTTCTTCATGGCAAGTTTCAATGTTGCAGTTCAGTGGTAATGGAATTTGCCTTGATTTTAAGAGCGACTTTTCTAATTTTAAGTTAACTTCTTTAAATGACAGTTTGAAAAAAGGCAATTGATTCCACTAGAAGTAATGTAGCTGCCACAGTACTGAAGGGAGTCAAGCAAAACATGAGTGATCTCTGCTAAATGTATTTTAGAAGTCAAACAAAGAAATGAAGATGTCCATTAGTGTTATTAGAAACATGAGTGATATCTGCTAAACGTACTTTAGAAGTCAAACAAAGAAATGAAAATTTCCACACATAGTTAACATAGTACAAAAGAACACATTTTCAAAATTAGTGGCACAATCCAACATTTATACACTAAAAAATATAGTAAGAAAGTTTTCAAACATGCAATAAACATTGATAACTATGGATATTTAAGAATCATAGGAAAATCAATGCTTGGTCAGATTAGTTCTTACAAGAATTCATAACTAATTACATGTATGGCATCTCTATGAGAAGTATTAGCAGAAAGCATTAGCCAAATTGTATTTATACCTTCTTCAACTGCTAATCTTCACCTAAATATAAAATATATCATCTGTTGCTATTTATTTCAACATTATGTGATTCATTTTGCTAACAGTATTATTTCACTCTTCCTTCCTCCTTCCTTATATTCATTCTTTCTATGGTGTAAAGTTGATGTTCAGAAAATTGAAGCTATAATTTGGTTTAGTCCTAAGCAAGCCAATATCATCTAACACATTGATATGAGTCGGGGTAGCGGGTTGACAAGACATAATGTTTCAGCTTCATTCCCAAAGTGAAAATACCATAGCATGGAATATGCAGTAATGCCACAGCAAAGTACCTAGAAATGAATCACAAGCCATAGAAAACAGGGTCACTAAAATGAACTTAAGTATATACGCAAAGCTAAATATCCTAAGTCCTGACAATAGTTTACAATTACTACTTCATAGGAATCAAGCATCATAAAAGCTCTAGAACTAAAGAATGGAAATGAGGCAAGATTTTTTTAACTAATTTTGCATAAGATAATGAGAAAGGAGTAAAATTCATACCATAGTGGAGCATATGAGGATGATAAGTCAAGAAATGGATAAGGCCACCTGTTTTTCAAAACAAGAAAACTTATGTTAGACAGTGATGTACTGTGTTTTTTTCTAAGTAGTTGAAATAAAACTAAAAAACAAAGGCTTATACCAGAGATATTTGCAAGCATGAACAATCCATTGGAAAATCACATATGCGACTGTCCATAAGCAAAAGTATCCCATTCGAAACCAAGGGAAAGGCTGAAGGAGCAAAACGAAGAAGAGTATGATTTCCATATAAGCACAAACAATGGAAGTTTAGAATTAAATGGAATTCAATGCAAGAACTCACCAGGCAATTTAAAGCTGTATCACCTATGAGGAAAATAGCATTGATTGAGTGCATAATGATTACCAACTGCCACAAAAGAATACTATAATCAATATAAGTGGTTTAATTTCCAAGTTTTGAAGTCTCTTATTTTTTTCCTAGGAGAAACCCCCTGAATGAATGAGTTCATAGAAGATACTTACAAAGTTTAGATTGTAATCTTTGATGGTTAGAAATGGAACAAATACAAACCAAAATACACAATCAGTGAGCAATGCAGCACCTGCATTTATCTATTCACAAGTAAAGAAACTAAAATCAATTATAAAATCAACTGGTTTAGTTCGAGCTAAGGCTTGAAATGGATTTAAAAATACTTTCACAGCATATAATATACTAACATTTGCTTATTAAAAAAAAAAATGAAAAGATCAACCATCATTGAAGTTTAATCAAAAATATATGAAAATTGAAAAAATATGTACCTGGAATGTTATTTGAAAAATATAACCCCAAGTTCCAGCATGTTGGCGAACAATAACTTCTTCGGAGGCTCCCAAATTTTTCTCTTGGTCTGATGCATTAGAACTTTGTGGGAGTATATGAACATCAAATATTCCTTGCTCTGCATCTCCATCAACATTATCAACCTTATTATCACCACTTGATTTCTTATGATGTTGGTAACATCCATGCATGGAAAGTATTGATCCTAGCTGCAATATCAATCCAATCATAAAAGGACAATAAATATATAAGAGATTATATAGTATATGATGGAGAAGAGTAACATAACCAATAATATTCTAAGATATTGAATTGAAGCATTTATACTTACCCCAAAGTAAAAAGTGATTGAAGCAAATGTCCACCTTGTTTCAGAAACCATAAAAAAAAAAAAAAAATCAAAATCAAAATCAAATTAAATGCTAAAAAAATAATCTGAGTATATGGTGGTTAATTAATACTGCAAGAGTTGAAATATTGTCTGGCTATAAATGGTTATTGCTCAAATTAGCTTCATGAATGATGTAAGGCAATAACTTTCTTAAAAGGAAAATTAAAATAGACTTCTAACTAACAAATTAGCATCATATTGATTGATCACAAAAGCCTTAACTTCAAAAGCAGTGAGGGAGTAATTGCAATAATATATAGTGTCCCTTCAGCTAGCAAGCTACATTATAGTTAACTATTTACTCCTTTCATCTCATATTATAGTATAACAACAAAAACTATCTCATTTTAAATATCTTTTCATAATAGCAATGAAATATTAATTAATATTTTTTTCTATTATATTCTTAATCATTTATCAATATCCCATCTTCAACTCTTCTAACTAATATGAAAGTGTAGAAAATTATACAATATTTTGTATGAAACCTAAAATATTAATCACATTTCTTAATTCATGTGTTAAAATCTTAAAACAAATTATAATTAATGTATATATACATAGGCCTCATTCATAATGTTCTTCCAAAAGATACCAAATATTAAAACAAAATAAAAGAAAAAATGAAAACTTACTGAGTGTAGTACAATAAAATTTCTCCTCCATCAACAACAACATTGACAATGAGTAGAACCAAAAGCACAATAAACGCAAAAACTCGAAAAGCCAAAAGCCAAGCAGGGTGAATTCCTTTCAAACAAGGCTTCCAAGTTTCATCCTCATACAAAATTGCTGAATTTTCCTCTTGTTTTTCTCTTCCACTACCATTTCTAGCTGAAACATTTCTTGAACGTTTTTCATACTTCCATAGAAGCAATGATGAGAAAATGATTGAAAGCAAAACCCAAATAGCACAAAGCAAAACCCTCCAATTAATCCAATAACTCTGAGTATTTGTCTTAACAGTCATAATGGGTTCCCATGAGCCTTTAGGAGAGCCTGTTAGAAAACTCATGATGAATAAAAATCACTTTTTTTACTTTTTTTTTTTTCTTCTTCTGATTTTTCACAGTAAAAATGGCAAGAGAATGAACAAAATGAATGCTTTTTCTGTTATTTTACTGATCACACAAAACAAAACAAGCCCAGAAAGAAAAGATATAAACTTTGAAATGGGTTTAATCAAAATCTCTGTTTTATGCACTTCAATGATAAACTACTCATATCATGAGGTTTACATGCATCACAAAATAGGAACAAGAAGTGCTCAAATTTAGGAGACCAAAAAGTATGAACTCTTGACACATATTGACTACATTAAATGTTTTTTTGATTAAAACTAAAAAGATACGAAACTTAGATGAATTTTTGAACAAAAAAAATACACCGACAGTTACAATAGTAGATTGAAACTTGCAAGGAAAAGAAAGAGAATGTGAAGAGAAGATGCTTTGCTTTTGTTTTTGTATGTAGAAATTTAAAACTGTTGAAGAGGTTATAGAGAAGAAGAAGGGAAGGAAAGAAAAGGATAGTGTGCTTTGGGAGCAAGTTTCTTTCTTCTACACTCTTTGCTTTTTTTATTTTATTTTTTTATTATATATATGCTGTCTAATATTTGATTGACACATATCATATGTACATTTTAAATTATTCCAAAACTACTAACATGAATGTTTGTTGTTGTTGTTATTAATTTGTTTATTACCAACCTTGTTGTATTTATTGAGTGACTTGAGAGAGACTCAGAATGAAAAGGACAGGGCATAGTATTATTTTGGGTTTATTTGCATTTGAATGTTTGTATAGTGGAGATGTTGCTTGTTTGTTTTGGTTGCAATTATGTTTTTTTACATGAGTTGCATTTGCATATTTTGGACCGTTCAATCTAAATCGTATGGTTTGTAATTTAATGTTATATACTACTCAAATCACGTCGTTAAAAATGTGAGCTATTTGATTTTGATCAAACGACTTATAATTTTCAACAAATGATATTGTTTTAAATTGGCTTTGGGTTTTGGTATGAGTTTTTGTTGCTAATAAAGGAGGAAAGTACAAAAGAGAAAAATGTTAAATTTAGAAGTGGGAAAAAAAGGGTAAAATACCTCCTTTGAGGTTAATATATGGGTACATTAAAGTGTAGAAAACATTGATATGTAGGAGTACTCAAAAAAGAAAAAATTGATGTGTAGGAGTGAACAATGATTTGGAACATGATGGTTGATTTTAATGATTATATTCGTTCGTTAAACTTGAAATTTATGTTATAATTACTAGATGATTAGTATTTCAACTTTGCAATATGTTTCAAATATAGACTAAAAAATAGGAAGGTCTAGATCAATAATGTGATTATTTTAGAGATAGACAATTCATTACCAAGTGATTTGAGGAATGAAATTAAGTTTGATGAGAAATTAGAATAATATTACTATTATTGTTAAAACAGCAACTGTTTTGTCCTAGGGGTGTCTTGCAGTGGAAGCATGAGAATGTTGTTTTTGTTGCTTTTTTGGGGTCATGTAATGGGGCCCACTAGTGAGACCACACATAGACTGGACTCCTTGGAGTAGGGACAACATTGACAGCTATGAGATGAGACCATTGAATTGAAATGGCCAAATCCACAGGCACAACTGGCACTGTACTACGCAATGCATTTTTACAGCTACGTAATTCAAAATTCCTAATCAGACAATTTCTTAACTTATTCCTTTTTTTTTTTTTTTTTTTTTTTTAAACTTGGATAATATTATGGCAGTGTAAAAAAAAATAAAAATGAGAGAGTTGATAAAGTCATCGTGAATGAATGAAGCAATATTTTTTCTAGTGATAAATGAATGAAGCTCCTCGAGTTGGATAGATGGTACATGCAGAAAACAAGAGTGGTCCAATCCAATATATAGATGGTAAATGCAAACTTATAAAATGGAATCTGAATTTGTCCTCCTCGGGGTTTGAATAATGAATGGTTGGGAAATTTCTTGAACAAAAAGTAAAAACAGGAGTCAGGACCGTGGCAAGAAAATCCAAATTTCATATGGCTTTTTACATTGATTGACTTTATACTAATCAATGGGGTCAAGCTATTATCAAACGACAAGATAAAAGATACCACATCTGATTTACTTTATTTAATATATGCGTCAAAAGTTTGAAGAGGCAACAAATATATATATATGACTGTGTGTGATTCCTGAATATGATAGCTAAAACATGATTACTAATTATGCACTAATATATTTTCTATGATTTGGATTCCATAAGCTTGGTGAAATAGTTATATTTTGCCGTGTGATATATAATTTTGGGTTTTCTTTAAGACTGTGTTTTTATTTGATGAGCTGATAGGTGAAATATTTGTTAATGATAAAGTTGATTGCATCAGCCAAAAAGATGATTGAAAATAAAAAGAGGTATAAAAAAACCGCCATCAATGCTAACTTTAGCTTCGTAGAGAGGGTTACACATCAATGGTTCGTGACTTTATGCTTAGAAAATGCATGTTTTTATCCCAAGACTATAAAAAAGCATGAAGATGTAATGTAATCACTCATTCGCTTGTTGTGCACGGTAAAAAGGCATCTTGTAGTGATTTACTATATTTTTAAATATATAAATAACGAAATAGAGAAATAGGAGAGATAGGTGAGATTTACTATATAAAAGGCATCTTATAGTAATTTACTGTATTTTAAATATAATTTACTATATTATAAAAAGGCATCATTGGGACATGAGTTCGGTGTGGGGAGAGGAGGAATAGGAGAGATGATATAAAAACCCTCTCTCCATTTCTTAAATGTTGTAGAAATGGACAAATCAGCTGATAAAAAAAAATAGAAGTGGACATCTTCAATACCGTTTTGTTCGGTAGAACTATAATTTTGATACAAATAGAAAATATCATTGTAAAAACTGTTTTGTTTTTGGAGAATTTGTCGGAATCCAAGTCAACATGTAATTGAGGTGGGTGAGAGGGGTTAGGATCCTACCATTAAATGGGTTCCACTATCATTAATTATTTTTTACTTTTGAGTCTATATCTTTTCAAATGAAAAAATGGAGAGGATACAAAATGGAGAAGATCTTGACTCGAGTGGGAGGTATTGAGTGAATGAATGAACATATCTTGATTGGTAGTAACATGTCCCTTATATAGACGTAAGATGTATAGTATTGAGTTTGATGACTCACTGAATCTTACGTTGTAAACGAAGGAATATCATGCGGATTGAGCATTTGACCAAGAACAAATATATTTGATGTAAATGATCCCTTTTGCCTATTGTATGAATGGTTTACATATCCATTTGATTGTATATATGCTTAGATAGGTTTGGTTGTATTTTGGACGGTTGATTTGTATTTTTCTTAGAAATTTAAAGAAAAACAAAACTATTTACTTCACACCATTCACTGCCATGTTTAAGACCGGCAACAAAAATTTCTTAGAACGACAGTTTCAAACTCTAAAGATACTGAAAGTGCACCAAGAAGTATGCCAAGCCAACATATGAGGGAACAATCAAATGAAATTCAAGAGCAAATAAATTATGACATCCAATGCCTCTATAAAATAAGGAATGGTCAAAATAAAGATCATATAATCACAGTGAAAAATGTTGAACTAGTATCAATAGCCAAGAGCAAAGATAAACATAGAAGCATATGAAGTGTAACGGGTTCGAATTGAAATAGTTCCTTGATTGTCGAACGAAGGGAAATTAACTTCCGTTCAGAAACAACAATAGTTTCTTTTTTTGGTCAAGTAATCTAGTGGCTAGAGCTCACACAATTTAATTGTGGAGAAGTGGGGTGTCTGGGGTTCGAACCTCAGCCCCTGCATATAATATGCAATATCCCTACCAACTGAACTAAGCTCACGGGGATAGAAACAACAATAGTTAATTACCATATTTTGGTCATTCGAGGTGTCTAAAATCCTAATGTAGATTTGACGATACATGTCTGATGGGATATCTACCTTTTGCTAGGGTTCCCGATCGATTTTGATCAACCTAGCCTTATGAGCCGAAAAGGTTAAAAACCGGTCGTTTGTGAAAAAACTCTCATCCAGTCTTCCTTAATTTTTTGTCGGCATACTTGATCAATTTCTCTGTGTTCAAATCACATAGTTGTTGTCCTCGTGATCTTAGCTCAGTTCGTAGGGACAATGCATAATATATGCAAGGTCCGGGGTTCAAACCCCGACCACCAACAAAAAAAATCACATAGTTGCCGAACATCGTTTAATAAAAATAGAATGGTTCTACATTTATAAAATTTCAACATAAGTTTACAGATACGTTTATTTTAACCTCGTAAAAAACTGGTTATTATAGTATTTTTATTGTTCTTTTGTGACTCTTTTTTCTTTTAAATTTATCAGAAGAGTCTTGCTCAATTCTAAAAATCAGGGCTATACAATTCATCAATGAATTTTTTTTCCCTTTTGTTTTGACACTTCTCTAATTGTTTCTTGTGGTGCTATTTGGATCCTTCTTAAACTCAACTTGTATTTATTGGGATCTCTTTTTCGTTTAATATAATTTTTGACTTCTTCAACAAAAAAAATCTATGAAGAAGTGTCTGCTAAGACTTACAAATAATTAGTTGGTAGCTGAATGCAGAA
Organism: Medicago truncatula; assembly: GCF_003473485.1. Classification (NCBI taxonomy): domain Eukaryota; kingdom Viridiplantae; phylum Streptophyta; class Magnoliopsida; order Fabales; family Fabaceae; genus Medicago; species Medicago truncatula. The sequence goes on from NC_053044.1 coordinate 38,389,882, forward strand.
AATTGAATATCGAAAATGTGTCTCTAAAAATGTTCTTAGTTATTAGGAGAACCTCAACTAGTGGGTCAGTTGACATGTTCCACTTGGTTTTTATGCGTAAGTACCACACAAGCATATGCAAATGTTATAATAAGATAGGCAAGAGATACCAAATTATCATATTGTCAGTGATATCATCTGCACAAATTCACATAAAATTTTGTAGTTGGAAGATACATACCTTTCATGTTTGGTGAGAATGGAAGGAAAATTTTGAGACTATAAGGTTGCATACACGCAGGGGAAGACACAATTTAGCTTTTGTTGACATCAAATAGCGAGAGAAGAACTAAAGAGAGATGTGTTTATATGCATATAGGTAAAGTTTGGTAGTTTCAACTTTCAAGTTGAGATGTACTTTTGGTCCTTGTACTTTATAAAAATAAGTTTTGTTTGGCCCTCTTATTCAAAAAAATTGGTTTTTTGGGGTCATCTATTTAACTTTTATCTAAATTTTGGTTTTGTCTCATTTTTGGATCATCTTTTACAATGTGACATATTCATTTATGACGTGTCGCGCTTATTAGACTCCACTAAAAATCCATGTTAAATAAATATATGTTTAATAAGCATTGACACACCATAAATGATTAGACACATCATCAAAAAATGAAATGAAAGATCAAAATTATGAAATTTTTTAATAAAAAGACCAAAAATCAATTTTTAAAATAAGGGAATTAAAAGTACATTTAAGTCTCTTATTTATTAAGTGAACTCGGATTTCAATATGAAAAACTAGTTTAAGGAATTAGGGTGGCTAAACACATCACTCAGACAATCACTATTATAAACAAAATTCATTGAATAATTGATTTACGGTATAAGAGTAGTCCATATACATTAATATTCTTAACATTATAAATGAATGTATCTCACCTAAAAAACCTAATTCAAAGAACGAGGGTGTTCTGACATTGTACAACAAACAATTCAAAATATGAGGGTGTTACATCGTACAACAATGAACAAACAATTCAAAATCTGAACAACATTGGATTCTAATCCACCTTCAATAGAGAAATGATAATTGTACATCTATTTTATGACAACTTTTGTACAACCTTCTCTATCATACTCACATTATTTTCTTATTATCTCTCTTTCTTTTTCTCTCTCTATTATTTTTTACCAATAAGAAGAAAGAAAAGGTAGGTTGTCACAAAACTTGTCACTAAAAGGTTGTTCAAATATAATTACTCCCTTCAATATTTCCTAGTTTTTTTTTCTTCCCTTTACCCAATTTTGTTTTAAAGAAAAAACCTTTCACGTGTATCATATCCGAACCACGAGTCTATCACGAGATATGCTTTTGTTTTAATTTTTTCATTATTTAGTTAAGCAATGCATGTTTTTCATTAATTAAGTCGTTCACCTATTTTTTTAGATTTTTAGTGTTGTCTTGATGCGTACGTACCAAGCGTTTTGATTTCTTTTTCTATTGTTTCGTCCAATATTAGTTAACCACATTACTGAAACCATAATAACCAAGAGATGTATGTATGTGTTTCACTGCCAAAAATAAACCAAAACCAATTGGATGTTATCTTGCAACCTTTTTTAAGGCTGACTTCATCGGCTCAGGCTAGCGTGGGAGACCAAATCAGGTCTCTCACGGTGGGAGGGGAGAAAAAACCTACAATTGCAGGTCACCATTAGTTTTAATAGTTTTATATTATTTTTGCTATTTATACTTTTGACCCACCTAAGTTAATTATAAATATTTCACTCGAGTTTTTTTATTTACGAAATTGGCATGTCCCCTTTTTTTTTGTTATTATTATTTAAAAAACAAAATAAGTTACTATCTTTAATTATTATTTTCTTTCTTCTTTATTCTTTCCTTGTTCTGATTTCTCTGCATCTCTTTCGAGCACCATCATCACAACAATAGTGCTCATGGCACTGGTAAAAACTATTTACAAGTTACTACCATCACCATCATCGGTATCATCAATATTCATTAAACAACAACAACCACCGCAACAAGTCAATTTTTTTATTTAAATAACCATTTATAAATTAGGCTTAATACATGCTTTGATCCCTTAACTTATTTTTGGATTTCATTTTCGTCCCTTAATTAAAAAACGTCTTAAATTGGTCCCTTATGTATTCTACCGTTATCTATTTTGGTCATCGCAATTAGTTTTTTGATTCTTAATATTTGTAATATGATTATAACCGTTCGATTGCAGATCCATAGTATGTTACAGTGGACCATCTGTATCCAATTTGTTCTTCCTATTCTTCTTCTCCTTCCAAGTTCTTCCTCTGGTCATCAAACTTCAAACCCATTTAAATTTCTTACTCCTTACAACAACCAACAACACATAATTAATATAAATAAATCACCATAAACACCTAATTTTTCTTCTTTTTCTTCATCTTCTTCCCCCTTGTTCAACATCATGCTCAAGAACAAAAATCCAACACCCCTTAAACTGATCACAAACGAAAGCATATACAACCTAATCATAAATCGAAGATAAATAACACCTGAAAATCGAAAACTGAACAGAAGCAGAAAATCGAAGACGAAATTTGTATCAACATCCATTCTGCTATTAACCGTGTGGTTGTTCACACTTCAAAAAATTGGACTTCCATCAGATATTGATGTATCTTCTAAAGAGAAACTCTCAACCCGATATTAATGTTTTGGTCTAAGCATATCTAACTGAAAACCCTGTAATTTTCTTTTCTTACTCCATTCAATAATGTTGATGTCATGCATTTCATCCACATGAAATTTGGAAAAAGTTTTCGAAAATTGTTAGTTGAAAAGAAGAAAAAAGAAAATCATGACAATAATATAACAAATAGTGGAATGAACCTCACCCACAGAAAAATGAGGAACTTAAAAAGGGTTGATTTTTTTTTTTTTTTTTTTAATTCATGATGTGTTGATGATGATGAGAATTTGGAGATTTTTTTTTTTAATTCATGATAAGGAATTTAAAAAGGGGTTGTATCTGGATTCTAGAAGAATGAATAAATAAGAATGAGAATTAATATGATGATTTTAGGTTGTTGTTGTTGGTGTTGAGGAACAAACAATGAGTTTTGATGATGAAGAATGGATGAATAAGAGCAAAGATGATGATGATTTTGGGTGTCCAAGTTTATTTCTTTCTTTCTTTTTGGATTAATGGAAGATTGATGAAGATGATGAAGATGAGAGAAGAAGAGGAAGAAAAATCTGAAAAATATTAGGTGTTAGTGGTTCACACTAAAAAACAATAAACCCTACATGATCCAACAATCCTCTTTTAATGAAAAAATCAAAAGGTTAAAATTAAAAAATTTACTAAGGTCCATGGTGCACCACCTTTAAATATGGTTCACTTTAGACATTTGGTGTTAAAAACTAACGGAGATGACCAAAAGAGTAACGACAGAAAACATAAGAGACCAAATTGAAACGTTTTTTTAGTTAAGGGACCATTTTGAAAAAAAAATTAAATTAAGGGACTAAATGATGTATTAAGCCTATAAATTAAAAGAGCTTTATTTCCCATGACTGAGGTTGGGATTTTGTTGGAAAACAAAAATATTTCAGTTTTGAGTGTTTAACAATGCAGAAAATTGCTTGAAATCACAAGGAATTGTTATTTGATTCATGATTCTAGTAGTAAAAACAAATAACAAGGAATTGCTTGAAATCTCAAATTGAGGTTGAAGATGCAGTAGTAAAAACAAATAAAAAAAAAAAAAAAAACTCATACAACACAGGCGATGGGTATCAAACCGGCAACAATTTTTTTCATCAACAAACACTAATCAAACCAACTGTACCACTAATTCTATTGTATACGTACGGAATTTGATTATTATTAACTGTAAAAGGTTAAGCAATAAAAGATTCATATGATTAATTCAATATATTAATTAAGCAATAAAAGAGTCCTATGATTAATGCAATATATTACATCAAATGCTCGCAGCTATATACATCCTCTGGTAACTATTATAAGCAAAAATTCATATTTTAGGTTCATTTAATAATTGTTATATGTGGTATTTAATAAAGACCATATACATTATTTATTAAATTAAATGAATTTAAAATGTAAATTTTTGCTTATAATAGTGACCTAAGGGTGTGTGTGATATTAAAAATTTATACAAAAGATTTCGACCAAGTTGATTACTTTTCTGAAGGAATAGTTTGTCGGATTAACTTATATGAAATATTTAGATTGCCGAAATTTTAATTCTTAATTCATTTAGATCACATCAAACTGACCGTTAGTCAATTAAGTCCGTCTTGATCGTCAGAGGAATGTCATTTTTAACTAGGTTTCTAAAGTGAAAGTTTGTCAGATTGACTTATGCCAAAAGGAAAAAAATTTACAAAGCGCTTAAAATTAGATTATTTTTACAAGATATGAAATAAATGTGAATTTCCAAGCGCTTAAAATTTAAAATTCATATAAAATTCATCCCTTTTTTAAAAAAATTAAACTATTGCAGGAGATAATTTTATAATGTATTAAATAAGAGTTCAAAAAATAATTTTAAATTTTGAATGATACATATGAGTTTGCTAAATATGCAGGGACCAAAAATGCAGGGTCTCAATTTACATTACGTTTATGGATTAAATATGAATTGATTTGAAATCAATTGGTATCAATAAAAATGCTTGTCACAGTTGGTGTAAATTGGATACTTTGATGATCAAGGTTGCCTGTTTGATACTTTTGTTGCATCAATGTCTTTTTATTAATTTTTTTTTACCTGCATCTTCAACCTCCAGACGGGTCGAAATGACCCGGTTTATGACCTGGAAGAGAAAACCATAACTTTAAGCCATTTTAACACCAAAAACTCAATTTTAACCTAGACTCACGAACCAAATACCATTTCTTTGTGATTTCAAGCAATTTTCTGCATCTTTAAACACTCAAAATTGAAATAATTTTGATTAGTTTCAACAAAACCCAACTTCAGTTATGGATAAAAACCCTCTTGATTTAAAAATGTTATGGAAATAAAAAATTGATTTATTGTCGTTGTTGTTGTATTTCAATGAATACTAGATATCAGAAAAATATTTTTTAAGTTGTTGTTGTTCTTCAATGAATACTAGATATTAGCAAAATATTTTTTAATGGTGCCATGAACACTGGTGTTGGATGTAAAGAACTCATGATGCTGGACATGTTGGTAGTAAGGATGGATGTTAGTGGAAAGGAAACCAGAAAAAGGAGAGAGGATAAAGAAGAAAAAAAAAGAGTGGTCAAGAAATTGTGTGTGAAAAGATTACCATGACCATTGATCATGTCTCACGTTATATTTTGTTTAGCCTGATTTTTTTTTTAAGTTGTTAAATAAATTTATCTGTAAAATAAAGGTTATAAATAAATAAATAAAAAAAGAGTAATATCACGTTTACTTTAAATATTTAAGACCGGAGGTATTTATAAATATTCTATCCATTAGGGCAAGTTGTGTAATTCTCAAATTTTAGTTATGGGTAAAATCACATGCAAAAGTACAATTTGCAATTCGCCTACTAGGTACTGTAGCAACAGGTCCCTGGTAAGCAATCTGGACTGCATGTTGGTTTTGAGGCACATCCAACAGTTTAAACACGGTCACCCACGGTGAGAGACCTGATTTGGTCTCCCACGCTAGAAGTCGCCGACTTCATCAGCTTCAAACTTACATGATTTTAAAACGGTACAGTTTAAAAAGTAAGAGGTATATAGTTATAGTAGTTAGTAACGATAAAATTAAATTTTTAAATATTTTAAAAATCATTACAAAAAAACACATTAACAATAAAAAATTAGAAGTGTCAAGTGATCAATGTTTGTGTCTTAAGTAACTGAGTAATTGTCAAAGTGCTATGTTGATCTCAACATGTTCTATGTGTAGACATTATGTAGGAGTAAGGTGATGCTCTGAAGAAGCTCCTTTCTTTTGATGCTTGTGATGCATGATTGAAGATTTTGCTTTGAGACATATCTTATTGACCGCGTGCCAAGTATTTATGTTTTTGTTAGGAGATGTACACAGGAAGAAAACTATGTTATGTTTTACTTTTTTATCTTCTTATCTTGGTCATTTTTAAATATTACAAGATGATTCCACATGTTTGATGGAATCAAACTTTAAACCTTTTATCGAAGCTATTTTATAATATCTCTTGTTATTCGTTGTGATTTTCGTAAGAGCATTTTCGAGCATTGCTATTTATCTAGATAGATTTTATCAAGAATTGATTAAGAAAATGTCTCAGCCAGTTAAATTTGTTATTTGTCAAAAATCAAAGGAGGTAATGATGTATAATTAAGGAAAGGTGTTAGCAAATACACTGTCTTAAAATTTTCTCGATACAGTTTGTTGTTGTATCTATAATTTCCCTTTTCGTAAATGTTTCTCACTATATTATATATTCAAAAGAAATTTTATTAAAGTCCCACTTTTCCGCAAGGGAAATGTCAAACCAAACTATTTTAAGAAAAAGATTCTACAATAAACTTTAGGGTTTAGAGAGTGACAAAAAACTCATGTTCGGACTGTATAAATTTCACTTTCATAAAAGACTTTTGGGTGGACTTAAAGAAATGTTTTTTTTAGATTTATGAATGAATTCCATGCAAACAAGAGGTTGGTAACAGCTTCTAATAGTACTTTTATAGTCTTGATCTCTAAATAGGAACCTCTCTCTCACTTATCCGCCATGTATCTTTAGTGGGATGCATGTATAAAGTGCCAACGAAGGTCTTAGCAAATAGACTAAACAAAATGTTTTTAAGGTGATTTAAAACGATAAATTTACGTTTGTGAAGAGAAAACATATTTTAGATGACATCACTATTGCAAATGATGTGGTGGCTAAGGTAAATAAATAGAACAAACAGTTGATCTTATTTAAGGTGGACTTTGGTAAAACATGTAATTCAAGAAGAGTCGGATTATTTTGAGTATGTCTTGATGAAAATCAATTTTCCTTAGAAGTGGAGGAAATGAATTTTGGAATGTGTAACTACAGCTTGAACATATGTATATTAGTATTTTGAACACGTTTCATATCATTTTATGTCATAAATTGGGAGAATGATGAATGCGTTTGAAATTTGGCTAAATATCATAAATTTTTTAGCACGTTCATGAAATTATGAGATTTCTTGTTATTTCCTCACTCTCTAAAAAATGAATAAAAGAGTGTATATATAAAATACTTTGAAAGATAGTGTGTTATAGACTTATAATTATTTTTCTTATGTGATTCCTTGAAATTCATAGAATAATCTGAAATCAAAATTTAAATCTTGATAGTCTTAAAAATCATTAAAATATTTTGAAACAAAAATTGTCTTATTAAAATCGTAATACAATACACCTCCTTATTTATTTTTTTAATCAATTGATTTCATTTCACAATACACCTCCTTAGATTTCACATATTTTTCAAAAAAAGATAATTTCAAAAGAAAGAAATATAAATATCAGTAGAATATCCTGCATTTTAGAATGACAATTCATTCACACATCTTTGTCCTATTTTTCCACGTCCATTTTAGATTGTCAATATTTGATTTTTCTATTCTTGTCGACTACTATGATAACTACTTTCCTTTCTATTTGCCATTCGTGCACCTTATTAAATAATGTCCTCAAAAATTAAGTCTAAGTTTTCAAAAAATTATCGTCTTTCTTCAAAAAATAATTATCGTCTTGTATTAATATTTTTAATTTTAAACCGAAGTAGGATTAATTTAGATATTTTTTTTAAGCAAATGTTAGTGTATTAGGTTAGATTTTAGAGTTGAACTTAGATTTTATAGTCGATATTCGTTCAATGTCGATCAACTCATCAATTGAGTTGATACTCAAAAGATCTATATCTGATTTGTTAAATTAATTTAAAAATAAGATTTGTTAAAATTAAATTTAAAGATTAGAACAGATTAAATTCAAACAAAAAACTACCCTACTTCCTTAAAAAAAAAACTACACTACTTGCAATTACATAAAATGATAAAATTAATTTGAAATTGGGATTAAATTCGATCATTTTTTATAGGCAAAATTGATAAAATTGCAAATAAAAGAGTTTGAATGAATGATAAAATTAGAACAAAAACTGCACTACTTGTGATTAAAGAGAATGATGTAGGTAAATCATTCGTAACAAATTCGTAAGGTTTAGTTCAACTGATATTGTCAAAAAAATTAGGTTGGACATCTCTATCCGAATTTGAACTATGAACCTTGCAGTTGTGTGCATGTGTGTTTTATATCAATCACAATAAAGAAAGGCATATTATTGTGTTTCATTGTATGTTTGTTTTTATCGCATTTGATAAGGATAATAAATATTTTAGAATATACAACAATCAAATAAGTGTTTTGAGTCTTTTTTGATGATATGTAATTCGGAAAAACAAGACAGTACGTGGAAGATAAAAGGATTTGAAGTATGAAGTTAAATTGTATTTAGAAGGTTTTTGAAGACATTAAGTTCCAAGCATTTTAAGATAGAAGAACGCTAAAAAAAAGAACGGAAAACTGCAGAATTTGCCCTTAGGGGTTGCCCAATGCGCATGTAAAACTTGCCCTTGTGCTTTTGTCTATGCATCTTATACTTTTGTTGTTGGGCAGAACACACTATTTACTTGTTTTTCAAACAGAATCGGAGGGAAAAACCCATAAATCATAACTTAGCACATAAACAAAGTTGTCTATATGTCTCTAAAGGAGACTTTTACACACACTTTTATAGGTTGATGGTACAAGGCAAGAGTCAAACATCACAAGTTTTAAACCAAAGTTTCCATCTATCTTGTTCTTTAGAGTATGTTTTTCTTTTCTTTTGTAATGATTCACGTTCTTTTGAGTAACTAAATCTCGTTGATTATTTTTATTTGGTTTATGATCATACTCTTATATAAATAATTAGGGTAATGTTAACAATGTCTTTATTGTTTAAGCAATCAAAGTAGTAATATTTATATAAAAAATTGTGTACTTATTACTTTTACATGTGTTTAAGGTCAAACCCCAACCTCTGTTCATAATGTCTTCAATCAATAGCTATCAATTGAGCCACATTTACAAGACAATTAAATAATTTCTTTAAATTATTTTAAATATACATGTAATAATATGTTGTTAAAATCAATTAATAATGCATGAAATCCGTGACAAAAAAATCTAGTGTAGAGAAGAATTAGATACCTTATTCCGTTTTGAAAAGAGTGTGTTGTGTGGCGCAATTGAATCTAACAGTGTATTTACCAACTCCCTGACCTCACCAAACATTGTTGTTGCTGGTGGCGGACTACACGAGGGATATTCTTTCCCTTAAACTTCAAAACACTCGCCCCCGAGAAAGAGAGAGAGAGAGAGAGAGAGACGACTCACTTTCCACTTCAAACAACATTCAGATTTTCCTTTCTCTTCCATTTTCCGTTTCAAATCTCCAAAATGCAGTCCACAGCCTTCACTCTCTCCCCTACCCTCCCTCTCCACACCAACCCCAACCGTTTCAGACGATCCCTTAACCTCCGTCTCTCCGCCGCCAAATCTAACAACAACGACGGCGGCGTAAATCACAATGGCCTCTCTTCCTCTTCTTCTTCTTCTTCATTCACTCGTCAATCATGGTCCATGTCTCCTTCCTCCTCCTCTTTCAAATTCAGACCTCTTCCTCTCGTTCCTACTTCCGATCTTTCTCCTCCTCAAGCCACTTCCGTCCCCGAAAGCGCCGGTGACTCCTCCGCCGAGTCTAGTTCGTTGCTCAAAACTCTTCAGCTTGGATCCTTGTTCGGTTTATGGTACCTCTTTAACATCTACTTCAATATTTACAACAAACAGGTACTACTTCATTCTTTTCATGAGATCTATTTTCTCAATGTTTATTTTAATTACAATTTTTGTTTTATTTATACATTTCTTTGGAGAAGTCGACTGTACTCTTTAAATGAATTTCAGTTATTTCAATGGATTAATCTTTTTAGTTGGTAGTTGTATCGTATTAACTTGTGTTTTCGCAACGGTGAAGAGTATGTTGAATTTGGATTTTGAACTTGATGTGTTTTTTCTTTTTGCAGGTTTTGAAGGCGTGTCATTTCCCTGTAACCGTGACTGTAGTTCAATTTGCTGTTGGAACTGTTCTTGTAACCTTTATGTGGGCTCTAAATCTCTACAAAA